>NC_086097.1:115521620-120521620 GCF_963921235.1 Mobula hypostoma | reverse complement strand
GTAAATGCAACAGTTCAGCAATGATAAACACACATGTGCACAGAATTAAGATAACAGCATCAATCAAGCTCTATTGTTGTCTAGGGGTAAATGACCAAATTTCAAAGTGACTCAAAGTTCAGTCCAGTTTAGTAGTTCAGTTCGCAGTAATCGTTGCCATGGTGATGGACAACGTGGGGGGAGAGAGAGAGGGAACAGGAACAACTGATCATTCAGAACGGCTTCACTCACAGACCGGCGATATGGCTCACAAGCAACTGTTGGGCGGGTCCTTGGTGATGTCACCTGAGGTCACCGACTGTGACCCCTCCTCCAGATGCAGTCGATCCTCTGCAGTGAACCCGGCACCCAGGCAAGGGCGGACACACACCGGGTTCCCGCTGATCGTACCTTTCCACCCTGGCCGTTGTCTGATACTTCTCACCCACTCGTGAGAGGCGCACCGCTTCCAGGGTCTCGTTACCTCGGGTGGCGTGTCCCGCCTTAGCGAACCTGTCCCTTTTTATCCCCCTGCTGGGGTATCGCCTGTCCATCACTTCAAACAGTTCAAGGTTCAAAGGGGAGAGCCGCTCCAGACAGCTCTCTCTCCCGTCCCTTCATTACACATCTCCAGACGCTGCTCCATTGTTCCTTATCTCTCCTTCCCCTGAGGGCAGGTGGCAGACCACTTGCTGATGTCACTGATGCTAACCTAGACCAGCAAACATTTTAATTTTATGTGTATTCTCGTCACACACAAAATATGCTGGATATATTAAAGCTGATTTTGATTCTGGTTCTGAGTTCGTCAGTTCTCCCTGTGACTGTATTGGTTATCTGGTTGCTTCAGTTCCTGGACATATTCCAAAGACATACAGGTTATGGTTAGGGTTAGCGAGTTGTGGGCATGCTATGTTGGTGCCAGAAGCATTGTGACAGTTGTGCACTGTCTAGCACAATCATTGCTGATCTGATATGATGCAAATGATGCATTTCACATTATGTTTCAATGTTTGAATGTACATGTGACAAATAAAGCTAGTTTTAATCTTAAACACTAGAGATTCTACAGACGCTGAAAATCCAGAGCAACATATGCAAAATGCAGGAGGAGTTCAACAGGTCAGGTGGATCAATGGAGGGGAATAAACAGACAACATTGTGATCTTTACTGACCTTAGTAACCATCAGGCCTTGCTTTTCAACTTTACACTATTTTAATGCCAAGTTGATATATGTTGTATTCACAATATTTACACCTTTCCACAGCATTAACATACAAAGGTATATAAGGAACACATTAAGATAGAATGACACATTTAAAACATTTTAAACTTCGTTCAAATTAACTCTTATAAATTCAGCCATTAAAGACAGAAGTTGAGAGGATTTTTTTTTTCTGTCTACTCCAATTTTATTAGGCCTGTTGGAAACCACTAATTTTTCAATAATACTTTTTATATAAGATTTGTACTTTTTAACAAACATGTATTTTTCACACTCACTGGCAGAAAGTGGTAGAGCAGCAAAACTAGCGGTTTAACACTTCTCTCATTTTTCATTGGCTAAATATTAGCACATTACTCACATGATGTAATTGTTTTAATTCCTTAACCTATTAACAATTTATCTCTGTCTAAGGAATTTCTCGTATCTTATCTATAAAAGTGATAGATTTTTCAGAATCACCATCTTTATTCTTTTATTCAAATTCCAAAATTCAAAGTAAAATTTATTATCAGAGTATATTCTTGTCACCACACACAACCCTGAGATATTTCTTCTGCAAACATACTTGGCAAATCTATAGAACAGTAACTGTAAACATGGAAATGGAAATATAAATAAATATCAATAAATAACGATTATGAACTAGCAAGATAGAGCCCTTAAAGTGAGACCATCAGTTGTGGGAACAGCAGAAGAAGAATGATTGTAGTTATGCACTTTGTTCAAGAGCCTGATGGTTGAGGGGTAGTAACTGTTCTTGAACCTGGTGGTGCAAGTCCTGAGGCTCTTGAACCTTCTACCTGATGGCAGCAGCGAGGAACGAGCACAGCCTTGGTGGTGAGGATCTTTGATGCTGGATACTGCTTCTCTGCAACAACGTTTCATGTGGATGTGCTCAATGGTTGGAGGGTTTTTATCAGTGATGTACTGGGCCGAATGCACTATTTCCTGCAGGATTTTCCACTGAAAGGCATTGGTGTTCCCATAGCAGGCTGTAATGCAGCCTGTCAGCACACTACCCACCACACATTTATGGAAGCTTGCCAAGGTTTTTGATAACATTGCACATTCCCACAGACTTCTGAGGAGATGTTTTTGCCAATCCAAACTGACTGGGGTCTACAAGTGAGGAAATCTAGGATCCAATTGCACAAGGGGGT
This sequence comes from Mobula hypostoma, assembly GCF_963921235.1. Classification (NCBI taxonomy): domain Eukaryota; kingdom Metazoa; phylum Chordata; class Chondrichthyes; order Myliobatiformes; family Myliobatidae; genus Mobula; species Mobula hypostoma. The sequence goes on along the minus strand of NC_086097.1, from coordinate 120,519,251 downwards.
ATTGGGGCCCAGGACTTAGAGTATATTGATTAGTTTTGGGGAGATGATAGTATTAAATGCTGAGTTGTAATTGATAAAGTGCATCCTGAAGTATGCATCTTTGCTCTCTGGATGTTCCAGGTTGTGTGAAGAGCCAGTGAGATGGCATCTGTTGTAGACCTGTTGCTTCTGTTGATGAATTGGAGTGGATCCAAGTCGCCACTCAGAAAGGAGCTGATTTGCTTCAACTCCAGCTTCTCAATACACTTCATCACTGTAAATGACACTGGGCGAAAATCATTGAGACTGGTTATCATGCTCTTCTTGGGCACCAGTATAATTGAAGCCTGATTGAAGCAGGTGGGCAGCACACACTGCCAAAGCAAAAGGTTGAAGGTATCCCTGAATACACCAGCCAGCTGGGTGACACAGGTCTTCAGTACTCGTCCAGACTGGATGCTTTTATTGGATTGACTCTTTAGAAGGCAGCCTGCACATCATCTTCAAATACTGAGACCAAAGGATCATTGGGAGAAATTGGGGTTGTGCAATGTTTCCTACCTGATCTGGTGGCCAAGACAAGCATAGGAGGCATTGAGCTCAACTGGAAGTGAATCTCTGCTGCCCCGTGTCGCATTCAAACCCTGCTACAGCTGTCGAGCATTCCTGATGGATTCCCCAGTCTAGTCCGTAAAATCCACTTCACCCATGAGATGACTTTCTGGATGCATCTTTTGTAGCATTCTTGATCTCCAAACTTGAATGCCTCTGATCTGGCTCTCAGCAAATTTGGAATTTCATTGTTCATCTAGGGCTTCTGATTGGGGTTAACCCTGAACAATTTTGTGGGGACACACTCATTCACAGCTGTTTTACTAAAGTCTGTTACGATCCTGGTGTAGTTATGCAGGTCCTCAGATGAATTCTCGAACACAACCCAGGGCACTGACTGAAGGCAATTCAGTAACTGTTCCTTTGCCTCCCACGACCACCTGTTATATGCTTTGATCACTGGAGCCGTGCTCTATAGGTTCTGTCTGTATGCAGGTAAGAGTACAGCCGAATGATCTGACTTGACAAGATGCGGACTTGGGATGGAACAATAGGCATTAGTGTAGCATTGGTATAGCGTGTTGGGACCTCTGGTTTAAGAGGTTACAAGCTGGTGATAACTGGGTAGAGTTTTTTTTCAAACAAGCCTGGTTAAAATCACCGACTATAATTTAAAATGCGTTAGGATGGGCTGTTTCTTACTTGCAGATAACATTATGCAGTTTCCCGAGTGCTTGCTTATAATTGGCCACTGGCGGTATGTAAACTGCGTTTCTTACAGATCTTAGCATTGTTTCTCAGGTCTTTATTTAGTTTGCTTCATATTGGTATGTTTGTTTGTTCTCTAAAATAAACTTAATTCTTGGAATTAAGACTGCTCATCATACTTGATTCCTGGAAGAACCCCAAGGATCAGAAAATGAACTAAAATCCAACAAGCCTTTAGAACTCTCTAGCTTATAGGATGGTGGAAGCAAAGTCTTTGAATTTTCTCAAGGCAGAAGTAAATTCTTGATAAGCAAATGGATGAAAGATTACTCTAGGCAGATAAGGTTCAAAATTGAAGAAATGATTTTAACAGCATGAAATCATGAGCATGGTGCAGGGTTTGGGGGTAAAATGGCCTAATCCTGTTCCTATGTGCTTACGTTCTCCAGTTCCTGTCCTCTCTTCCAGTTGGAACACTTGTTCTGTACTTCTCATTCATGAATTTATATCATTCATCAGATCAGCTTGAAACCACATCTATATCAACATGAACAGCTCCACATAACAAGGAGGAGGTGAAGATGGCGGCGTGACGCAGCGCACGCGGCCTCTCCGGTGAATGATACATGTTTCGTGTCAAGTAGGGTACCATGCACAATTCTGATTTGATGGAGGCAGACGTGAGAGTACAAAGGAACATCTAGGGAAACTTCTGAAATGCCCGCTTCACTGCCGCTGCTACTGTGTGGTCCGGAATCTCCGGAGCTGAAGGCCCCGAATCCTCGGCTTTGCTTGTTTTGGCAGCTGGGGTGAGGTCGAAGGTGCTCGGCAGAGGATGGCGTTTGGGAGGCTGTATCGGAGGGGCTGGTCGGAGGCTTGAAGTTTTTGGATGGATGGACTCAGAGTCAGCTGTGGTCGGGTGCTTCCAATGCATTGGCAGTTGTCCGTACCTGAAGGTTTATGGCAGGGAGTTTCTCCCTTTTGCCGACTGCTATCGGAGACCATCGGGAGTTGATCGGGACTTTGAGACTTTTTTTTTTAACCATGCCCATGGTCTGCTCTTTATCAAATTATGATATTGCTTTGCACTGCTGTAACTATATGTTATAATTATGTGGTTCTGTCAGTGTTAGTCTTTGGTCTGTCCTGTTTTTCTGTGATATCACTCTGGAGGAACATTGCATCATTTCTTAGTGCATACATTTCTAAATGACAATAAATGAGGACTGAGTGTCCTCATAATCTAATCTAAAAAACAGCTCTATTTTGGTAGCTTATTGCACAACTAAAATTTTCGGCCTTGGGACCTTTATTTCTTCCTCAACCTCCTCAGAGTCTTTATACCTTTTGTAAAGTCAGACACCAAGAAATGGATGGATTGTACTTTTGCGGCAAAACCAGCATTCCTTACTTCTTATACCATACACCTTCATTTATCCAAGGATCCCATTTCCCAATGATCTGCCATCTTCAACAAATCAAGCACATGTATCCCCCGATTTCTCTGTTTTTGTATCTCTTTTAGAATTTTGTCCTTTATACTAACTTTTCTAATGCTTCCTTTCAAAATGTAGCACTTTGCATCTCTGGGGACTAAATTCCATCTATCTCTTATTTATCCATTTAAAACCATCAGTATCTACCTGAAGGCTATTCCTATCTTATTTGTTGCCCACTATGCTGTTGTTCAGTATATTCAAGTCTAAATCTTCAACCTGTTTTAAGAAAAGCAGAGGTTGTATTATCAGCACCTAGGGAACTCACTCAAAACCAAATAACTAGAATTTACTTGTTTCTGTGTTCTGTTACCCAGTTAATTTTCCATCCATGCTCTTCTAATACATAAGAGAGCTTATACACATAGACTGATTGTATGCCTATAAAGTGATGCTTGTCTGTACATAATGTGAGCGATGGGAGGTAATAAAGTAGCGGCGGGTTAGTGGGTAGAAGTGTTGATTTAGTCTTACTGCTTGGGGAAAGTAACTGTTTTTGAGTCTGGTGGTACTGACATGCCTGCTACGTAGCCTTCTCTTTGATGGGAATGGGACAAACAGTCCATAGGCAAGGCAGGTGGGATCCTTCATGATGTCATTAGCCCTTTTCTGGCACCTTTCTTTATATATATATCCTTGATGGAGGGTAAGCTGGTGCCTTTGATTCGTTGTGGTAGTTTTGACTATTCAATATAGAGCCTTCCTGTCGATCACAGCACAGATTCTCTACCATGCAGTGATGCAGCTTGTCAGGATGGTCTCTTTGGTACAGGGACGATGGTTGCTGATTTGAAACTTGAGGGGACAGGATCCTGGATGAGTGAAGCATTGAAGATATCTGAAAAGATGTCAGTGACCTGCTGTACACTCTCCCTGTGTAGCTGAGTACTTGGCTTGGGATACCGCCTGGCCCAGCCCGGCCATCTTGCAATGGTTGACTCTTCTCACATCTGCTGTATGTATAGTGATGTGGTGTTCATGGAACATTCAGAAATCTGATGCTGCAGGGGAATAAGTTCTTCCTAGATGTTCAGTGTGTATCTTTAAGCTCTAGTACCTCCTCCCTGATGGTAATGATGAGAATAGGGCATGACCTGGATGGTGGGAGTTCTCAACGATTGATGTCGTCTTCTTGAGGCATCGCCTATCGAGATGCCCTCAGTGCTGGGGAGGCTAGTGCCCATGATGAGACTATAACCCACTTTGATTGTGATTGAAGGTCAGTATGCAGGTTTTGGGTTGAAGGGCCTGTTCCTAGGCTCAATAACTCCCTGACAAGGAAAACGGAAAATGTATACTGAGATCCTACTTGATGATGTACTATTCCGTTTACCTAGAAGAAACTTTCATTTCCTGCTTATTTGTTTAAGCCAATTATTCTTGTGCACTCATTGCTCAGGCATTTATGCCAAGGTTCTTCTTGTGAGGTACAGAAGTGTTGCCTATTGTTAAGGCCCTTCACCAAAACCAGGGATCTTCTATCAGCACTGAACTCGGCACACAAGGAAGCCATTGCTTATTTCTTTTGATGTCCACTGTCTAGACAAGTATTAAAACTAATGACAGGTATTCAGCTTTAAGTCAGCATACTGAAGGATACCTTGAAGAGTCTGCTCCTGACTCTCTTGCAGCTGCCCTTGTCTCTGTATCGACCAGGATTTTGTCACTCATCGTCCAATCATCATTTCTCAGACCCTGACCGTTCTCGTGTCTCAATCATTTCCCACCCCATCCACCACTTGTCAGTCCTGAGACGATACACAGCTCACTTCATCCCAGGTGAGCATACGTTTCACACAGAAAAACCTGATGCAATCTGTTACACGTCCTTGAAGAGAAGGCACAAAGCAAACAGAGACGAGCTTGAAATTTCACAGCTCTGAAGTGGAGAATGGAGACTGACAAGTTCAATTAAACATTGAATTGAATTAAATCCTTCAGTATAGAAGTTATCTCCATAAAGGCACACTGCTCAGCACAAAGGACTGAGGTGAATTTATAAAACAATAGGAGAGTGAAAAAGAAGAGGAAAAAATACAAGTTACATTGAAGTAATAATCTATCAGAATGTTCATGTTATTTATTATTATAGCAGCACAGAAAGAATCAGATGTAAGCTGGTTCCCAGGAAATCTATTCTCTCTCACTCATGCCCTTCAATTCTCCTTTGATTCTTTTTGCCATCAAGCTACATTGCAAGTAATTTAGCAATGACAATTAATCTGCCACCACACACAATACTGGAGGTCAGGCTGCATCTGTGGAGAGGAATAAGCAGTCAATGTTTTAGGCAGAGATCCTTCATCAGGGCGATCCTGATCTGCATGAAAACATAGATGAATTGGTTACAAAATTTGCAAATAAAATGAACATTAGTGGTGGTGGAAGGGAAAATGTCTTCACTCAGCAGTTGGTGAGTGTGTGGCTAGTGCAAATGGTGCATGCAAGATCATTTTCAACATGTAAGATGTTTGGTAGCACATCAGAAGTAGAAGTTTGGATGGTAGGGATATGGAGAGCTGTGGTCCCATTCCAGGTCGATAGGAGTAGGCAGTTGAAATGGCTCGGCACAGACCAGATGGGTTGAAAGGCCTGTTTCTGTGCTGTACTTCTCTGAGTTTTTGACTCTGTAAGACTGACAAAGGAGGCAGCAGATTATACATCAGTTGCAGATATGGACAGTGAAATGAGAAATGGTGTTTAACCATGCCAACTGTGAGGTTTTGTACTTTAGGAAGTCAACTACAGAGGGGCCGTACATTATCAGTGTTAATGGTAACACCCTTAACAGAGTTGATGTGTAGAGGAATTCTTTAAGTTCCTGGGTCTCAAAGGACCTGTCATGACCCATCATATAAATATTATTGCAAAGCAAGCAAGACAGTGCCTCTACTTCCTCAGGAGTCTACGGAGGTTCAGCTTGTCATCAATAACCTTAGCAGACTCCAACAGATGCAATGGAAAGTGTGCTGACTGGCCTGGGATGGGAACACCAATGCCTTTGCGTGGAAAATCCTACACAAGGTAGTGGATTCAGCCCAGTACCTCACAGGTAAAACCCAACTAGTGAGCACATCAATATGAAACGTTGCTGTAGAAAAGCAGTATCCATCATCAGTGATCCTCACCACCCAGGCCATGCTTTTTTCTTGCTTCTGCTATCAGGGAGAGGGTACAGGTACCTCAGGACTCGCACCACCAGGTTCAAGAATAATTACTCTCCTCAACCATCAGGCTCTTGAACAAAAGAGGGTAGCCACATTCCTTTAAGGACTCTGTTACCTTGTTATTTCATGCTCATTATTTATTGTTATTTATTTATATCTGGATTTACACAATTTGTTTAAAGTTAACAGTTCCTGATGTTTACAGTTACCGTTCTATAGATTTGCTAAGTATGTCCACAGAGAAAGAAGCTCAGGGTTGTGTGTGGTGACATGCACGTACCCTGATAATAAATTTTACTTTGAACTTCGATTCTGGGGCCAAGTTCATCCCCTGCTGAAAGTGGCTGCACAGATTGATGGAGTGATAAAGAGGGTATGTGGTTATGATTGTCTTTATTAGTCGAGGCGCTGAGTTCAACAGTAAGTTGTGTTGCAGCATTACAAAGCTGCAGTTAGGTCACATTGGGAGTATTGCATACAGTTGTGGACACCCCGTTATAGGAAGGTATCGAGGCATTGGAGAGGATGCAGAAGATGTTTACTAGGACGCTGCCTGGATTAGAAGGCATGACATATAGGGAAAGGATGGACAAACCTGGGTTGTTTTCTCTGGCGTGTTGGAGGCTGAAGGAAGATCTGACAGAGGGTTTGTAAGATTGTGAGAGGCACAGATAGAGTAGACGGTCTTTTCCAAATGTTAAAACGTCAAATACCAGAGTTCATGCATTTAACCTAGGAGGAGGTAATTTCAAAGGAGATGTACAGGGCAAATTTGTCTTTTAAACATGGCATATGGTGGGTACCTGGAATGTGTTGTCTGGGGTGATGGTGCAGGCTGAGGCGCTAAAGGGGCCACACACACACCTCACACATAAACACACACACACACACACACTTTCTTCTTCACACAAACTCACACAGTGCAGTTCTGAATCACTTTCTGTCCATCTCTCTCTCACTCGCTCTCACACACATACACACACAGGCATGCTTACACGTACACACACCTGCACACACACTCACACATGTAAGCACATACCTCACACACACACTTGTGTACAAACACTCACATATACTACACACCCATATACAGACACACACAGCTTTCCTGCAGATAACATGATCCTTCTCAATAAAATGGAGAATATTGCCTCTATCCTCAGCGATCACTTGTGAATGACACAATACTCTCTAGAAGGTGATTTTGTACATCGTGATCTATAAGGCCAAGCTAATAAGGACATTGTGTTTGGCTAATTGTTAGCGGATGGAAGAAATTCGCATCAGAGTTGAAGATCACATTTTGAGCTTTTTAAATAATGTAATGAATGATATAATAATATTTAAACATCCAAAAGAAATAATGCTGACAAATCTTTTGGAAATGGTGTTTCGATATTTAAAACTGTTCATTTTTCTTTTAGTTTTATTTAGTTGTTCCCATTCTATGAATACAAAGGAGCAAATGATGCTGGCAGTGATCAGTTGAATGAAATGGAATCAAATCCATTCAGCCATTCAAATAGAAAATAACTTCTTACGTAAATACACTGTTACTCCACAACTCACTGATACAAAAATATTCAAGTTCAAAGTACATTTATTATCTAGGTATGTCTACACTATACAACCTTGGGATTCATCTCCTTACAGACAGCAGACAGGAACAAAACAAAGAAACCATACGAAAAAGAAGACCTTCAAACATGCAACGTGCAGAGGAAATAAACAGCAAGTCGTGCAAACAATGAAAGTAAGCAAACAGCATTCAGAACAAAATTGAGTCCACAGACACGAAGCCAGGCATCACGGCAGCTGGAGCAGCTGCAGCCTCGGTCCAGCGCAGAGCAGAGCCAAGTAAGCGTCGCAGGGCAGCAAGCTGAACCGGCCCATCTCTTGGCTCCAGTCCCGACACCCTAATCTTTGCAGTTTGGCCCGCTGCTAAAATCATCCAAACATCGGGTCTTTCCTTGTTCTCAGGGATGGGCCCAGGATCCGACTTGACTCTGTTCTCCCGAACTCTACCTCACACCTGCTCAGCTCAACTCTGCCTCGCCTCCACATGCCCCTCCGTTGTTTGTTTCCCAGAAAAAAAGTGCTAATAAATAATAAAGCATTTGGTTGCTTTCTTTGCTGCTGATAAATAGTCGCGAGGTTTCACCAGCATCATCTTAAACCAGAACGTGATATTCAACTCTGTTGTTACAGAACCCGAAGGCATTAATAGAAATCTCTAATTAAATTTCTCACCTCACTTTCTGTCACTGGACCCCACATTAATCCTGCACCAGCTCACGGATAGTGTAGCACCTGAAAGCATGTTGAACTCAATGGGGATTTTAAGTTAATAACTTATGTGACAAAGGTGAAAGTAATTTAATTGTAATTACTTTGACTTAGTTAAATACTGTTTATTATTTTTAAGAATAGTCCATGTTTCGATTAGTTATACATTCAGTGGTCACTTTATTAGGTTCACTTGTACACCTGCCGGTCATTAACGTAGGTATCTCATTAGCCAATCATGTGGCAGAAACTCAATGCATAAATGCATGCAGACATGCTAAAACATCAGAATGGGGAAGAAATGTGATCCAAGTGACTTTGGCCATAGAATGATTGTTGGTGCCACATGGAGTGATTTGAGCAACTCGAAAATCGCTGATGTGCTGAGATATTCACAACCAACAGTCTTTGGAGTTTACAGAGAGTGGTGCAAAAGACAAAAAAACATCCAGTGAGGGGTAGTTCTGTGGGTAAAATGCCTTGTTAATGAGAGAGGTCAGAGGAGAATGGCAAGACAGGTTAAAGCTGACGGGAAGGCAATATAAGACCATAAGAGCAGAATTAGGCTATTCAGCCCATCGACTCTCCTCTGCCATTCCATCATTGCTGATCCCTGATCCCACTCAACCCCAAACACTTGATATCTTTTGATGCCCTGACTGATCAGGAAACTATCGACTTCTGCGCTAAGTATACCCAGAGACTTGGCCTCCACTGTAGTCTGTAGCAGACCATTCCACAGATTCACTACTCTTTGGCTAAAAAAAAATTCTCCTTACCTCTGTTCTAAAAGATGTCCCCTTAATTTTGAGGCTGTGCCCTCTAAATCTGGATACCCCCACCACAGGAACCATCCTCTCCATATCCATCTGATCTAGTCCTTTCAACATTTAGTAAGTTTCAATGAGATCCCCTGCATTCATCTAAATTCCAGTGAGTACAGGCCCAAAGCTGCCAGACGCTCCTCATATGTTAACCTCTTCATTCCCAGAATCATCCTTGTGAACCTCCTCTGGACTCTCTCCAATGACAGCACATCCTTTCTGAGATATGGGGACGAAAACTATTGATGATACTCTAAGTGCAGCCTGATTAGTGTCTTATAAAGGCTCAGCATTATCTCCTTGCTTTAATATTCTAGCCCCCTTGAAATAAATGCCTATATTGCATTTGCCTTCTTTACCACAGACTCCACATTTAAATTAACCTTCTGGGAGTTTTGCATGAAAACTCCTAAGTCCCTCTGCAACTTTGTTGTTTGAAACTTCTCCCCATTTAGGTAATAGTCTGCACTATTGTTCCTTTCACCAAATTGCATTATCATGCATTTCCCAACACTGTATCCCATTTGCCACCTTTTTTGCCCATTCCTCCAATTGTCTAAGCCCTGCTGCAATTACATTGCTTCCTCAGCACTGCCAACCCCTCCACCTATCATCGTATCATTCGCAAACTTTGCTACAAATCCATCAATTCCATTATCTAAATCACTGACAAACAATGTGAAAAACATTGTTCCCAATACTGACCCCTGAGGAACACCACTAGCTACCGGTAGCCAACCAGAAAAATCCTCTTTCACTCCCACTTGCTGCCTTCTAGCTGTCAGCCATTCCACCATCCATTCCAGTATCTTTCCTGTAATGCCAGAGGATTTTATCTTATTAAGCAGCTGTATATGTGGCACCTTATCAAATGCCTTCTGAAAATCCAAGTAAATGACATCTACTACCTCTCCTTTGTCCACCTTGTTTGTTACTTCCTTGAAGAACTCCAACAGATTTTTCAGGCAAGATTTCCCTTTATAAAACCATGCTGATTTTGACTTATTTTGTCATTAATCTCCAAGTACCTCGCAACCTCATCCTTAATAATAGACTCCAACACTTTCACAACCACTGAGGTTAGGCCAACCGGCCTATAATTTCCTTTCTTTTGCCTTCCTTCCTTCTTGAAGAATGGAGAGACATTTGCAATCTTCTAGTCCTCCGGGACCCTGCCAGAATCAAGTAATTCTTGAAAGATCATGACCAATGCATTCATTATCTCTTCAGCACCTTCTCTTGGGACTCTGGGATGTAGTCCATCTGACTCATACATCTTAAGATCTTCGATTTTGCCTAGCAATTTTCCTTTGTAATAGCAATGGCAGTCACTCCTGCTCCCTGAGTCTCACAGACCTCTGGCACACTGCTGGTGTCTTCCACAGTGAAGACAGATGCAAAGTACCCATTAAGTTCATATGCCAATTCTTTCTCCCCCATTGCTACCTCACCAACATCATTTTCCAGTGGTCTGATATCAACTTCCACCTTCCTTTTATTCTTTATGTAACTGAGAAAACTTTCAGTATCCTGCTTTATATTATTGGCTAGTCTGCCCTCATATCTCATCTTTTCCCTTCTTATAGCTTTGAGAGCTGCCTTTTGTTGGATTTTAAAAGCTTCCCAATCATCCAACTTCCCACTTACTTTTACTACCTTATATAGCCCTTTCCTTGGCTATTATGCAGCCCTTAACTTCCTTTGTCAGCCACAGTTGCCTACCCCTACCAGTTGAGAACAACTTCTTCTGTGGGACATACCTATCCTGTGCCTTGTGTACTATTCCCTGAAACTTTGGCCATCTCTGACCTGCTGTCATCCCCACCAGTATCTTCCTCCGATCAACCTGGGCAAGCTCCTTTCTTATGTCTCTGTAATAGCCTTTATTCCTTCATGAACAGTGACTGAAATAACAACAGTGATGTGCAGAGAACACCTCTGAAAGCACAACAAAATGGATCTTAAAATGCAGCCCAAGATCACAAACATACACTCAGTGGTCTATTTGTTAGGTAAAGGAGGTGCCTAATTAAGTGGCCTCTAAGTGTATATTTTTCATAAAATAATCTTTATTTGTGCAATAATTTATTTCTATTTTAATATTATGAAATGTCTCTGAATTCCACTTGCATTTTAAATATAGTTAAAATCCAGTTGACAGAAGGCAGAGCTTTGTGGCATCATTCAACCAGACTTTCAATCTCCCTCCTATTTGTTTATTCGTCACCACCTTTGCTTTGGCTAACAACACTGGTGTCGTCAGCTAACTTAATTATGGCATTGGAGCTGTACTCAGCCACACAGTCACTGGTATCAAGCGAATAGAGTAGGAGGCTAAACATACAGACTAGTGATGCATCTGTGCTGATGGAGATCATGGTGGAGATGTTGTTGCCAATCCGTAATGACTGGGGTCTGCAACTGAGGAAACTGAGGATCCAGGGAGGTATTGGGGTGTAGGTCTTTGAGCTTAGTGATTAGTTTTGTGGGGATGATATTGTTGAATGCTGAGCTGTAGTCAATGAAGAGCATCCTGATGTATGCATCTTCACTGTCCAGATGTTCTAGGGTTGAGTGAAGGGCCAGTGCAATGGTATATACTGTTAACCTGCTATCATGGTAGCCAAAATGGAGTGGATCCAGCTCACTCCTCAGGCAGGAGTTCATATGGTCCATGACCAACCTCTCAAAGCACTTCATCACATTGGATGCAAGAGCTAAAGGACGTCATGCTACAGGACAGTCATTGAAGCAGTTTTCCACATTCTTCTTGGACACTGGTATGATTGAACCCTGTTTGTATCATGTGGGTACCTCAGACTGATGAACCAAAAGGCTGAAGCTATCTATAAACACTCCAGCCAGTCAGCACAGAAGCACCATAGGGATGAGTGCTTAGCCCCCTGCTCTACTTGCTTTACACCTATGACTGTGTGGCTAAGTACACCTCCAACGTCATATACAAGTTTGCTGATGACACCACTGTTGTGGGCTATATCAAAGGGGATGATGAATCAGCAGACAGGAGTGAGAATGAAAACTTGGCTGAGTGGTGCAATAACAACAATCTCTCACTCAATGTCAATTAGACTAAGGAACAATTGTAGACTTCAGGAAGAGGGAAACCAGAGGTCCATGAGCCAATAATCTTCGGAGGATCAGAGGTGGAGAGGGTCAGTACATTTAAATTCCTGAGTGTCACTATCTCAGAGGACATGTCCTAGACCCATCATATAAATATCATGGTGAAGAAAGCATGACAGCACCTTTATTTCCTCAGAAGTCTGTGGAGGTTTGGCATGTCATCAAAAACCTTGGCAAACTTCTATAGGTGTGTGATGGAAAGTGTGTAGACTGGCTGCATCACAGCCTGGTATGAGACAGCAATGCCTTTGAATGGTAAATCCTACAAAAGGTAGTGGACTTGGCCCAGCACCTCATGGGTAAAGCTCTCCTAACCGTTGAGAGTATCTGCATGAAGCGTTACTGTAGAAAATCAGCATTCATCATCAAAGATCCTCACCATCTAGGTTATGCTTTTTTAGATCATAAAACATAGGAGCAAAATGATGCTATTCAGCCCATCGAACCTGCTCCGCCATTCCATCGTGGCTGATTCTGGATCCCACTCAACCCCATACACCTGCTTTCTTGCCATATACTTTGACGCCCTGACTGATCAGGAAACGACCAACTTCCGTCTTAAATATACGCACGGGCTTGGCGTCCACTGCAATCTGTGGCAGAGCATTGCACAGATTCACTACTCTCTGGCTAAAAAAATTCCTCCTTACCTCTGTTCTAAAGGGTCGTCCTTCAATTGTGAGGTTCTGCCTCTAGTTCTGGATACCCTCACCACAGGAAACATACTCTCCACATCAACCCCATCTAGTCCTTTCAACATTTGGTAGGTTTCAATGAGATCCACCCATATTCTTCTAAATTACAGTGAGTACAGACCCAAGACTGCCAAACACTCCTCATATGTTAACCCCTTCATTCCTGGAACCATCTTCGTGAACCTCCTCTGGACTCTCTTGAATGGCAACACATTGTTTCTGAGATATGGTGCCTAAAACTGTTGACAATACTCCAAGTGCAGCCTAACTAGTGTCTTATAAAAGCTCAGCATTATCTCCTTGCTTTAATATTCTATTTCCCTTGAAATAAATGCCAACTTTGCATTTGCCTTCTTTACCACAGACTCAATGTTTAAATTAACCTTCTGGGATTCTTGCCTAAGGACTCGTAAATCCCTCTGAAATCCCGGATGTTTGAAGCTTCTCCCCATTTAGATAAAATCCACACTATTGTCCCTTTTATCAGAATGCATTATCATAAATTTTCCAACACTGTATTCCGTGGAGAGCATCCTGTCTGTTAGCATCATGGCATGACAAAAACACGACGTTTTCGTCCAAGACCCTTCATCAGGTCCTGCTTACTCCTCTCCATAGATGCTGCCTGACATGCCGAGTTCCACCAGCATTTTGTTTGTGTTGCTGCACTTTTGTGGTATACTTTAATGTGAACTGCATTAGTTAACAGCAAACAATCACATCTATCATCCTATTTGGTACCTAATTAACAGTGTACCTACAGATGGCATTCCCATGAATCGTAGCCATAGACTAAAAATAATCCCCTTCCAGTGTGACTACATTATTAATGCTGCTCTACATTATTGGCATCATTTTTGGGCATCAAAATACTTATGAATGGAGCTCAAGTATTTCACCTCTCCTTTATCATTTCAATTTTCCGATTAAGGATTAGCAAACGTTACTCTAATGCTGGAGCCTTGTAGTTTTTCTCTTCACTAAAATTCTGACTGTTTTGCTGCGGAATGGAGTTTATGGCCACTGAGGGAAGTTTAAAAGTTTTCAAGGATCTTTGAAACTAAGTAGTACTGTTGAATAGGCACACTCAATCCTGCCAGACACAAATGCAGGAATGAAAAAAAAATATTATGAGTAAACTTTTTTTCATAATCTGACACCTCATAATGTTGCTTGGTACACAGGAGTCTTTCCAGGTATTGTATTAACTTTAAATCAACAGTGCACAGTATTTACCAGCTATTGTGTCTTTACACACTACTCAGCAGATGAAGAAAACTCTGATTTATTTTTCCTGTTTTCCAGTCCAAGAAGTAAATTGAAGAATTAATCATTTATTGAGCAGAAAGCTTGGTGGTCCTGATGGGAGAACAAGCCACATTTCTCAAATTAATCTTAATGTTTCGTCATTTTTGCATTGTTTTGCCATTGGCTCCAAGCATATTTTCACTCATGGCAATGGCAATGTATCAAGACACTACATCAGCTGCTGAACTGAAGTCCATAACTTAAAGGTTGTCCTGAGTAAAACAGTGATACCCAGATCCTGAAGAAATTAGGTCGACTGGGCAGATGTGCCAAATTCTTTGACCAAAAATCTCAGCTATTCCAAACATTTGGAAAATACATGTCTTCATGCTTTCATAATTCTGTATTCCCTTTCAACTTGGAGTGAGGCTATGCAGCTTATTGAGTCTATACCAAATCACTGACCAATCCCATCCTTACATAAATTCTTCTGTAAAACCTCTCCTTACCACATTGTCATCAACCTTCACCCTCCTCTCATTCCCATTCGATCATCCAGTTATGCTAAGGAAAATCAACAGTGCATAACCAACCACAGATATTTTAGAGATGTGGGAGACAACTAGTGTTGTTAATAAAAGCCCAGGTGGTCACAGGGAGAACATGCAAACTCCATATAGGCATCACCTAATTTGGATTTGGTTCAGTGCACCCACGAAGCAGCAACGTTTTTGGCTGCACCACTGTGGCATGACACTGTTCCAAATCCCCCACTACCTGCCATCCAGTTGAAAGCAAGTCCCTGCCAAGACCATCAGGTAACAGTGGCAACACATTACAAACCTTCCCATTTCCAGGTATCGCCACTTTATTTTGCATTGGATTTAGATCTAGTTGCAGAGTAAGTAATGGGACATTGACAGGATGCTGAGAGCTGGGCTGAGAAGTGGAAGGCAGTTCAACCCAGTAAAGTATGAAGTGATTCAATTTGGAAGTTCAAATTTGAAGGCGGAGTACAGAGTTAATGGTTGGATTCTTGGCAGTTTGGAGGAACAGAGGGATCTTGGGGTCCATGTCTGTAGATCCTTCAAAGTTGCTGTGCAAGTTGAGAAGTTTGTTAAGAAGGCGTATAATGTGTTGGCTTTCCATAGCCAGAGGATCGAGTTCAAGAGCTGCAGAGTATTTTTACAGTTCTAAAGAACCTTGGTTAGAACAACCAAGGATATTGTGTTCGGTTCTGGTTGTTTTATTGTCAGAAAGATATGGAAGCTTTAGAGGAAGGTGTAGAGAAAATTTTCCAGGATGCTGCCTGAACTAGAAGGCGTGTCTTATGAAGATAGGTTGAATGAGCTGGGGCTTTTATCTTTGGAGAAAAGGAGCATGTGCAATGACTTGATAGAGGTGTACAAGATGACAGAAATTATTTTCAAGAGGCATAGATAGAGTGGATCACCAGAGACTTTTTCCCAGGATAGAAATGGCTAACACTATGGATAAGGTTTTAAGGTGATTAGAGGAAGGTACAGGGGAGATGTCAGAGGTAAGTTCATTACACAAGGAGTAGTGGGTGTGTGGAGCACCCTGCGAGGGGTGTTGGTAGAGGGAAATATATTAGGGGCATTTAAGAAACTTTTAGATAGGCACATGGATTACAGAAAAATGGATCTTAGACTTGATTAAAAGGTTGCCACAACATTGTGGGCTGAAGGACAAGTAATGTGCTGCAAAACATTCAAAATAGCAAGCAAACGTTCAAAAATAGTGAGTAACAATTCAAAATAGTGAGAAAAGAAGTGCATTCACTCGAGAAAAAAAAACATATGTATAGTCCAAGATCCTGAGTGAGAATGTACCAGCAATCAATGGTACACTCTCCTGGCAGTGTTCAAACGCACAAAATCCAGCCTGTCATTCCACTGCTCGAACACGGAGGGCAGCACTGACAGGAGGTGCCAGGCCCCAGCCGAGCTTGGATGCCTCCATGTAAATGCTTCCATATCTCTCACCTGGTCTGCAGTAACAGGCAAGCCGGAGGCTTGAGGCCTGGTCCTCCAGACAACCGAGGGTACAGAGCTCCCATGTCGTTTGTCTCTCCACCAGACAAGGGTAACAAGCCTGCAGCAAATTACATTATCAGTGTCCAGCAGAGTCTAGCAATTGCAAGTGAAATGCGTGAGGCAATCTTCCCCCCGGTTATACTGTACCAACTTCAATGCTTCCAAATAACAGGCAGAAACACGGTCTGCAACTAGGGCAGCTCCTCCAAACCCAACCAGGCTCTTCTGACACACCGGCGGGTTCCTTCCCTAACATCCTGGTGGGCTCTTTCCCCAGCATCCCGGCAGGCTCCTCTAACATCCTGTCTGTTAACACCACTAACAATAGGCCAGCTACTCTGATCAACGAGCACACACTGCTGGAGTATTCCTGCAGAACCCCATGTTCTTGGACTAGAATTGTCTTAGGATTGTAAAAAAACAAATTTTACAAAGAGAAAGACACCTTTTGTTGACCCCCAAAAGGCCGCTGCATCGACACACTCCAGCTTCTAACCATAAGTGAGAGCAAAGAAAATTCTGTACAAGTTTCTATAAGTACCTCCAGTTGAACTCGGTCTTTTTGTGTGTTTCTCCCAGCTGTCAGTCTGTGGTTTTGTATTGCCATGTGCTCCTGTCCCCGCTCCTGCTCTACTCCAGCCCCTGTATTACTGAGTACTCCGTCTCTCATCTGCTTCTCATTATTACCTGTATTGCTGCGACCTGTGTCTCATTGCGCTCCACCTATCATCTGCCTCTCTGTTTATTGCTCAGTGTATTTCAGTCCTGTGTTTTCACCTGTTTGTTGTCAGATTGTGCCAGTGAATTTTCCTGAGCCTGTCCAGCATTTGTATCTGTAGTCTGTCCATCTGAATATTGACTCTGCCTGTTTCCTAGTTCTAGTTTTAGGATTTCTCTTGATGTTTTGATCTCTGCCTGAACTTTGATGCCAACTTTGTTTGCACCTTGGGGTTTGTTACTCAATTAATATTACTGTGTGCACAGTACTGGGTCTGCAATTGGATCCCTGCTCCAGTGCCCTGATAAGACAATCTGGCCAGAATGAATCCAGCAGACCCCGGTCATCTGAGAGTTATCCTGGAACAACAGAGAGTGACGCTGGTGAGACTCCAGAACCAGCTGGAATCTGTGTTCAGGACAGTAGAGTCACTTTCTGCCATTGTAGCCGATCTTGGGGCCCAGGATCAGTCAGTCTAGCTACCCCAGAGCGTCCATCAACATTTTGCAACTGCATCTTCCACCCTGCCCTCTCTGTCCTCGCATGCTCCTCCCATCCAAGAGCCCTGTCTGTCTCCTCCAGAAAAGTACTCGAGTGAGCCCAGTACCTGCCACCCTTTTCTTTCCCAGTGCACCCTCATTTTTGAATTGCAGCCAACAACATCTCTGTCTGATCGAGCCTAGTCATCACCCAACTTCCGGTTGGGCAAGAGAATGGGGAACAGCCGTCTGGGAGGCAGGCACCACTTCCTGCAGTAGTTTCCAGTTATTTTCTGAGGAGATGAGAAAAGTCTTTGATCGCTCCAAAGATGGGAGAGAGGCTGCCCTTGAAATGCTGCACATGCACCAGAGGTGCAGATCTGTGTCAGATTACGCCTTAGAGTTCCGGACCCTAGCCACCTCCAGTGGCTGGAACTAAGAGGCACATTATGACACCTTCCTGAATGGCCTCTCAGATATCAAAGATGAGCTGGTCACCCAGGACATTCCTGCCACCTTTGAAGCCCTGGTGGATTTAGCCATCTGTATTGATGTTCGCCTTCAGCAGCGCTGCAGAGGGAGGGGTTACAGAGGGTCCCTGGGTCCACTGAGTGAGTTCCAAGCTCCTCGTCAGACCACATTGCCCTGCCATTTGTCCCCATCTACAATTCCTGTTCCAGAGCCCAAAGCTATGAAGGTCGACTGTACCTGCCAGACGCCAACTGAAAGACAAAGGAGAATCAGCACACGATCCTGTCCGTACTGTGGCCAACCAGACCACTGAATCTCCACCTGCCCAGTAAAAGCCAAGCGTTCACCAGTAGGATGAGGAGTATTGGTGAGCGTGACCCCTGTCCGGCCCTCCTTGACACCACTCACTCTCATACCTGCTTCTCTGGAGTGGGGCGTCCAACGGCGAGCAGTGTCTTGGTCGATTCTGGTGCGGAGGGGTCTGCAGACTTCTCCAATGCCTTCTGGAGAACCAGCTCTTTGTGAAGACTGAGAAATGTGAGTTTCATCACAATAACATCTTCTTCCTGGGGTTTATAATTTCACGCGGTTCCATTCAGATGGACCAACAGAAGGTCAAGACTGTGGTCGAATGGCCCCAACCTTCAACTCGTTGGGAGTTGCAATGCTTCTTGGGCTTTGCTAATTTCTAACGCTGCTTCATCAGAAATTACAGTACACTGGCTGCACCACTCACTGCTCTTACCCATTGGCTGTCAGATTCTCCTGGTCCCCTGCTGCTGAAAAAGCATTCTCTGACCTGAGGGAACATTTCACCTCTACTCCCATCCTGTTTCAACCCGACACCAACCGGCAGTTCATTGTGGAGGTGGACGTGTCTAACATTGGCGTAGAAGCTGTTCTCTCTCAGCACTCGGCCAAGGATGAGAAGGTACACCCCTGCACCGCCTTCTCTTACTGCCTCACTCCCATGGAGCAGAATTATGATGCCGGAAACCAGGAGCTACTGGCTGTGAAGCTAGCTCTGGAGGATTGGAGGTATTGGCTGGAGAGAGCCAAGGTACCATTTTTAGTCTGGACTATCACAAAAACCTGGAATATATCTGTACTGTCAAGCATCTCAACTCCCGTCAAGCTCATTGGTCCCTGTTTTCTCAAGATTCAATTTTGCTCTGTCCTTCTGCCCCAGTTCCACGAATGGAAAACCTGATGCCCTCTCAAAGATTTCCTTCCTCTGAGACCCCTGAGGTCCCTGCTGTCATCCTCCATGCTGTCATCCTCCCTGCTGTCATCCTCCCTGCTGTCATCCTCCCTGCTCACTGTCTCATGTGTGCAACACAATGGGACATTGAAGCCATTGTGCCTACTGCTCAACAGATCGAGGCAGCCCCTAGTCAATGCCCCACTAACCCTGTTTATGTTCCCAGCTCTGTCCGCTCACAGGTATTGCAGTGGGGTCATTCTTCCCGGTTATCCTGTCACCCTGGAACCAAGCGTACTCAGGCCTTCATCAGCCGACAGTTCTGGTGGCCCTCCATGGGAGATAACATCCACAATTTTGTCTCTGCCTGCTCGGTCTGTGCTCAAGGCAAGAACTCTAACCAGTCACCTGCTGGTCTGTTACAACTCCTGTCTATCCCCAAGAGACCCTGGTCCCACATTGCCTTGAATTTTATCACCGGTCTTCCCCCATCAGATGGTAATACCACCTTTCTCACTGTAGTTGATCATTTCTCCAAGTGTGTATCTAAACTCCCCTCTGCCAAAAAACAGCCAAATTACTAGTACTGCATGTTTTCAAATTACTTAGTTTACCTGTAGATGTTGTGTCAGACAGGGGCTCTCAATTCGCATCCAGCTTCTGGAGGGCATTCTGTAATCCTCTGGGTGCCTCGGTGAGTCTGTCTTCAGGATTCCACCCACAGACCAATGGCCAGACAGAGCGGGCCAACCAACAGCTAGAGACAGTATTGTAGTGTCTGTTCTCCCAGAACCCCTATGCGTGGAGTCAGCAGCTACCCTGGGCTGAGTATGCCATAAACTCTCATCGTCCTCATCCCCCAGTCTGTCCCCATTCGAGTGCTGCCCTGGCTACAAACCTCCACTGTTTCCTGCCCAGAAGGAGGAGGTTGGCGTTCCATCTGCCAAGGCATTCATCCACCATTGTCAGCGGACATGGAGGCGAACTCATTCTGCCCTTCTCCGTGTCTCTGCAAGGATCAAGTGTCAAGCTGACTGCCACTGCTCCAAGGCCCCATGCTACTGCCAGGGACAGTGTATGTGGCTTTCAACCCGAGATCCGCCCCTCAAGGTGGATTCCTGTAAGCTCACCCCTCGCTTCATCAGCCTTTTCCCGTTGCTAAAGTCATCAGCCTTGCTACCATCCAACTCAAGCTCCCCTCCACTCTCCACTGCATTCATCCCACCTTCCATGTGTCCCACATCAAGCCCATCATGAGCCACCCCCTGTGTCCTGTCCCCAAACCACACCCCCACCTTCCCCACGGCTCTTCGATAGGGCAGAGGCCTTCACAGTGCGTCACCTGCTGGACGTTTGTTGCCGGGGCTATGGCCTCCAGTACCTTGTGGAGTGGGAGGGCTATGGTCCTGAGGAGAGGTGCTAGATCCCAGCCAGTAACATCCTGGACTCTTCTCTCATCAGGGCCTTTCATCGCCAGCACCCAGCTGTACCTGCTGTGATGCCAGGAGGCATCCATAGGGGAAGGTGTGTTGTCTGTACCTCCAGCTGAACTCCACTCCAGCCCCTGTATTACTGAGTACTCCATCTCTCATCTAGTTCTCATTATTACCTGTATTGCTGCCACCTGTGTCTCATTGTGCTCCACCTATCATCTGCCTCTCTGTTTATTGCTCAGTGTATTTCAGTCCTGTGTTTTCACCTGTTTGTTGTCAGATTGTGCCAGTGAATTTTCCTGAGCCTTTCCAGCATCCGTATCTGTACTGTCCATCTGAATATCGACTCTGCCTGTTTCCCGATTCTGGTTTTTGGATTTCTCTGGATGTTTTGATCTCTGCCTGAACTTTGGCGCTGACTTTGTTTGCACCTTGGGATTTGTTACTCAATTGATATCACTGTGTGCACAGTACTGGGTCTGCAATTGGATCGCTGCTCCAGTGCCCTGACAATTTCATCACTATAGTCAACCTGACATGCATAGTACATCCATATCATACTGCTGCAGCTTTTTATAAGCAGGTGACACTATATGGGAAAGTATAAGTGATTTATTTACATCCAGGAAACTCAGGACAATTGGATGTTCTTCAGTGACTAAAACAGCAATCCTCAAAGTGACTATGCAGCCCACAAAATGAAAGTCTGAAAAAATTTACTATTTCCCTGATCTTTGCTCAGCATCTTGTAGTTGATATGAACTTCATTTTTGCAGTCAAAAACGTTCTATTTCAAAAGCAACTTTTTTCCCTTTGGTGGAGGATGAAAAGTTCACTGAGATTTAATGCAAACTGTAACAGAACCAAAGGGAACGTAATAAAAGCTGGTCGAGCAGGGCAGCTAACAAAAACTTTCAAAGTAAAATGTAACACCATCATTGTGACTTTGAATCAGAAACTAAATACTACATAACTTCCTAGCAACATCTTCTTTCCTGGAGCGTGGACTTCAATAAGCAGGGCGTATTCTATTCCTATGCTTTGGTCAAGATTCAGAAGACTGAAATGAAAGGAAGGGAATTAAATAGAAACAAAAATGAACCCCTAATTGGCTGGAGTGTGCATACTTATGGGTGTGATTGCTGACTCCATTCAGCTGCTCGCTCTCAAGGGCACCCAGACTCCACAGCAGTGAGATCCTTTCACTGCAGATGTCTGAAATGGTCTGATACTTGATGGTAATGATTCTACAAATAATTGTGCACACAATGCAGAGCCAATTACCAGAAAACTAAACAGGTACCGATACACTCAATGGCTACTTTATTAGATACACCTGCACATTGATGCAAATATCTAACCAGCCAATCATGTGGTAGCAACTCAATACATAAAAGCATGTGGATGTAGTCAAAAGGTTAATTTGTTGATTAAACCAATGGGAAAGAAATGTAATCTAAGTGACAGATTGTGGAATGATTGTTGGTGCCAGACAAGGGGGTTTGAATATCTTAGAAACTAATGATCTCCTGAGATTTTCATGCATTGCAGTCTCTAAAGTTTACAGAGAATGGTGCAAAGAACAAAAAAAAATCCAGTGAGTGATAGTTTTGTAGGCAAAAATGCCTTGCTAAAGAGAGAGGTCAGAGGAGAATGGCCAGATTGGTTGAAGCTGACTGGAAGGTGACAGGAACTCAAATAACCACATATTACAACAGTGATGTGCAAAGCATAATATATAGAAAACCTACAGCATAAGCCTACTCCTGCTCCTATTTCTAATATTCTGACTATGTAAGAGCCCATGCTATTACATAGAAGTACCTAGCATAGGTAGAAGATTGGCTGATTGGCAGAAGGCAATAAAGGAGACCTTTTCTGTTTACCTCAAGGTGTTCCACAGGAAAACATCGACACGTAGAAAATCTACAGCACAATACAGGTCCTTCGGCCCACAAAGCTGTGTTCAACATGTCCTTACCTTAGAAATTACCCAGGGTTACCTATAGCCCTCTATTTTTCTTAACTGCATGTACCTGTCCAGGAGTCTCTTAAAAGACCCTACTGTATCCGCCTCCACCACTGTTGCTGGCAGCCTATTCCATGCATTCACCCCTCTCTGCGTAAAAATAAAACTTGCCCCTGACATCTCCTTTCTACCTACTTCCAAGCACCTTAAAACTGTGCCCTCTCATGCTAGCCATTTCAGCCCTGTGAAAAAGCCTCTGACTATCCACACAATCAATGCCTCTCATTTCCCAATACCCAGTTTTTTCGACACTTACAAATTAGAGATTTTTTAAGATCTCAATTACATACATTTCCTACAAGTCCAGGTAAGAATGTAATAGACACAATTTTTAATCTGAAACCCTTTGACAACGGTTCAATATCTTACATTTACGGTCTGCTGTTGGGTCTGAAAAAGGCCTCTTTAGGTAAAATTAAAGGAGACTGGGAAAAGGATTTACAGATTTTCCTATCTGAAGAGAGCAGTAAGATTATTTTACAATTGATTAATTCTTCATTATGTGCTCGTCATTCTTTATTACAATCCAAAATGGTACATAGGGTTCATATATCTAAAGACAAGCTTTCTCATTTCTATGCAGATATTTCCGCTTACTGTGATAGATGTACTAATGGAGTGGCCACACTAATTCACATGTTTTGGACATGTCCGAGCCTTGAAAAATTTTGGAAAAATGTATTTCAAACTTTTTCTGTACTTTTCAATGTTAGTTTTAAGCCCAATCCTTTGACTGCCATGTTTGGTATTGTTGAGGATCGTGCTACAAAACTGAAGCCAGCTAATTTTCAGGTATTGGCCTTTATGGCCAGGAGGGTGATCTTGCTCAAGTGGAAGGAGGCCATCCCGCCCATTCATGTTCAATGGCTATCTAATGTTATGTTGTGCCTCGATCTAGAGAAGATTCATTGTTCGATTTCTGATTTTAAACATGATTTTCTAATATTATGGGGACCCTTTCTGAGTTACTTTCATAATCTTTGAACTGTTATTAAAGTATGGATCTGAGCCATTATTATTATAATATTATATGGTAAGGTTTTTTTTTCTTCTCTTTTTTACCAACTAGCTCATTTTGGTAGTCGGGTAGATTTTTTTAATAGAATACAATTATTTTATTTTATTTCATTTCATAATTCATTTTTTTTTCTAGATGATTGATTTGGAATATGGGATACTGTGATGATATTACTGTGATTTAAATGTAATATAATTCATATTACTTGTATCCTTAGAAATTTTGTATTTGTATTTATGCAATTTATATATTAATAAAAATATTGAAAGAGAAATGCCTCTCATCATCTTATACACCTCTGTCAGGTCACCCTTCATTCTCCGCTGCTCCATGGGAAAAAGACCGAGTTCACTCAACCTATTCTCATAAAGCATGCTTCCCAATCCAGGCAACATCCTTGTAAGTCTCCTCTGCACCCTTTCTGTAGTTTCCATGTCCTTCCTGTAGAGAGGTGACCAGAACTGAGCACAGTACTGTAATTGAGGTTTGACCGGGGTCCTATATAGCTGTAGCATTACCTCTCAGCTCTTAAATTCAAGCCCATGGTCGATGAAGGCTAATGCACCATATCCCTTCTTAACCACAAAGTCAACCTGCGCAGTGGCTTTGACTGTTCTATGGACTCGGACCCCAAGGTCCCTCTGATCCTCCACACTGCCAAGAGTCTTAACATTAATACTATATTCTGCCATATATTTGATCTACCAAAATGATCCACCTCACACGTATCTGGGTTGAACTCTATCTGCCACTACTCAGCCCAGTTTTGTATCCTATCAGTGTCCCGCTACAAGCTCTGACAGCCCTCCACACTATTCACAACACACCCAACCTTTGTGTCATCAGCAAATTTACTAACCCACTCCTCCACTTCCTCATCCAGGTCATTTATAAAAATCACGAAGAGAAATACACTGAACTTTGAAGTAGATGAGCTACAACAGCAGAAGACCATGTACATACACTCAGTGGTCACTTTATATAAGGTATCTAATAAAGTAGTCACTGAGATTAGATAAAATTTGCCTTGCCAATTCCATCAGATTTGAAAAAAATGACATAGTTGTTCCAAAGAAAAATATTGTGAGACTCATGCTAGTTCTTCTGTCAAATTCTGTATAAATTGAGAACTGTTTCAGATGAATCAATGTCTACTGTATAATGTCAGCTTATCAGTTCCATGGAAGTGTTATGTCACAATCATTCACAACTGTACACAAAACTGTTCCAAAGCAGACAAAAAGGGAAACTCTACAGACAATGCAATTTCTCTGGTGACTATGACTCCACTTCTTCAGAAGGCTAAGAAAATTATTCTTCAGAATTTTATAGATTTGCCATAGAGAGAATCCTGTATTATGTCACAGCTTGTAATAGCAACTTCTCTGCCCAAGACCATGAGAAGTTGCAGAGTTGTGAATGCAGCCCAGACCAAGCTAACATCCCCTCTGTTTACTCTGTCAGCACATCTCACTGCCTCGTGACGGCAGCCAACATAATAAAGAACTCCTCCCACTGTGTTCGTTGTCTCTTCTCCCCTCTCCCATGGGGCAGAGAATACAACAGCCTGAGAGCACAAACTATCAGACTCAAGAGCAGTTCCTGTTCCACTATTATCGGACTTCTCAGACACCAAAAATGTACTCATGAACTCTTGATCTCCCAATTTGCCTAGTCATAGGCCTTTCATTTTTGTTGTCTTCACTGCACTTTCATGTAACTGCAACACTATATTCCGCACTCTGGCCTCCTGTCCATCAGAGGATTGACCTTAAAATATTACTACTGGTTTATAAAGCACTGTATGGTCTCGGACCAAAATACATCTCCGATCTCCTCCTGCATTATGAACCTTCCGGACCTCTGAAGTCATCTGGGGCAGGTCTGCTTACCGTCATCAGGGTCAAAACTAAATATGGTGAAACAGCTTTTTGTTACTATGCTCCACATGTCCAGAATAATCTTCCAGAGGATCTGAAGTCTGGCCCAACTTGAAGCTCTTTTAATTCAAGGCTTAAAGCTACTTTTCGCTGTAGCTTTTAATTAGAATTTCTTGCCCTATAACTTCTATTTAACATGTCAATTTTTTGTGTGATTTTATTCTCTTAGATATTGTCTGAAATTTGATGTTTGATTTTTATGTCTTGTTCTATGTAAAACAATTGGAACTGCCTTGTGTTTGAAAATTGCTACACAAATAAACTTGCTTGCTTACTTTTTCACTACCTTGACAATAACAGACAATTTATCAACTTGCACTGAATCCCAGTGGCACTAACCTATTGAAGCAGTGTCCCACATGGGACCTTTGGACAAAGCAAAGATTAAACAAGACCAGACAATGACCAGAATGATACATTGCATCTGGAGGACTCAAACATGTGGATAGCTTACAGGACTATGCTAAGCAGAGTGACATAAGAAACATCAATATGCTGAAGACAGAACAGGCATCTCCACTGTTTCAGCATTGACTGAAATTTCCTCTCAGACATTGAAATGACTGAATTCACATTTCCAATATATCTTCATGACTAAATCAACTATCAAAGCGAGTAAACAACAGAAGGACTAAGACTTGATTTCCTTAGTAAAAAATTAGCTAATGAGACATTACGTCAAGCCTTTTACTCTGATCAGGATGATGATATCTGCTTCTGTTTTAAATTACAACTTTAGCATTCACACTGTAGTTCATCAGTACCAACTCATACTGTGTTTTCCTTCTATTATGAAACCTGGTGCTTAGTAGTCATTCAAAACATCCTGTATCTAAATAAATCTATCCATATCGGCTCTGGGCAATACTGCATTGCTCTGTGTGTGTTCTTCTGATTGTTTTACAGCTGAAAAACTTTGCTATTGTTACCTGACGTCTTATTTCTCCCACTATTTTGCTTAGGCTGTTCTCAATGTAGCTTTCATTGACATTAGCTGAAATTCATTCTTTTCCTTCTACTCTGGAGAACTATTTTACTTAATCCTATAAAATATTTTTGATCACCTCTGATTTGTGTTTAACCTGGGCTGTTCACCAGTTTGGCTTTGTTTTGCCATGTGTTCTCCTTTTAATTTGAAAACACGTGGCATTTGAAGGGAATCTCCTCTTTGTTGTCTACAGTAGCTATCTAATCAATGAGGCTCATTTAATGTCTCAGAACTAGAATCAAAATCAGGCTTATTACCACTGACATATAAAATTTGTTGTTTTACATCAGTAGTACAATGCAAAACATAAAAAATATTAGGTACAAATATATAAATATTTGTAGCAAATATAGCAAGAAACACTGTACATATTTAAAAAGATAAATAAGTACTGTAAAGAGAGAGCAAAAATAGTGAGGTACCATTCAAGGATGGTTGAGAAAATATAATGTTGGAGGGAATGAAGCTGTTCCTAAAGCACTGAGTGTGTATATTCAGGCTCCTGTACTTCCCCCCGATGGTAACAATGAGAAGGGGAGATATCCAGGGAGCTGGGGGTCTTTAATGACGGATGCTGCATTTTTGAAGCATCACTTTATGATGATGTCCTCGCTGCTGGGGAGGCAAGTGGGCATGATGGAGCTGGCCGAGCTTATAGCCCTCAGCAATTTTTTTTGATCTTGTGCAGTGGCCTCTCCATACCAGGCAAGGATGCATCCAGTTAGAAAATCCTTCATGACACATCTGTAGAAATTTGCTAGAGCCTTTGGTGACATACCAAATCTGCTTGAACTCCAAATGAAAAACAGCTTCTGGCATGCCTTCTTCGTAATTGCTTCAATATGTTGGGCCCAGAATAGATCTTAAGAGATGTTGACAGTCAGGAACTTGAAGATCCCCACACATTCTTAGCAAAACTAACCTCTCGAGCCTATGCAGACAAGCCTTTCACTGTACCTTGCTACATGCGATGGTAATAAAGCAATTTTTCCAATTATTCAAAACTGCACCCAATATTCCATATGAAGACACAAACAATTCTGCAGATACCAGATACACTAAGGAACAGACACATTATGCTGAAGGAACTCATTAGGTCGGGCTGTATCTATGGAGAAAAATAAACAGCTCCAGTTTCAGACTAAGACCTTTCCCCTTCATCAGTGTCAACTAGCAGTACATTTTCAATAACTATGTTTGGCTGGTTAATTTGCATATGTTAGTCACATATAAAATGAGCTCTCATTTCCAGCTCACCTAATGCGATGAAAAAAAACTTGAAGCAAGATTTTTTTTTATCATGCTTAGTTGTTACTTCTATGGCTCTGTGAGTATTGCTCACTTGTGAGTTAATAGTATTATACTTAGCTGTCGTTACTGAATGGGGCATGGTAGCTTGAAGATGGTGCTAAGGGAGCATTAACTTTCCAATGCGCTGGGAGCAGTCAGTGGTCAAGACCACAAATATTCCTTAATGTGTACTGTATGTCAGAATTTCAATCATCCAGTTACCACAGTAACATATAATTTGCATAAGACTATAAGCCATAGCGGCCAAATCAGGTCATTCAGTCCATTGAATCAACTCTGCTATTCAATCATAGCTGATTTATTTTCCCTCACAATCCTGTTCTCCTGCATTCTCTCCATCACTTTTGATACCTTTACTAATCAAGAACTTATTACCCTCTGCTTTAAATATACCCAGTGACTTGGCCTCCACAACGGGCTGAGGGAATGAATCCCACAAATTCACCGAGTCTGACGAAGGAAATTCCTCCTCATCTCAGCTCTAAAGGGCTGACCCTATATTCTGAGGCTGTGCCCTCTAATCTGAGATTCTCTCACTATTAGAAACATCCTCTCTACCTCCACTCTATTCAGACCTTCCAATATTCAATGGGTTTTAATGAGATTCCCCCTCATTTTTCCTAAACTCCAGCAAAGACAGGCCCACACCCATTATATGTTCCTTATATGTTAATCTTTTCATTCCCAGGGATGAACGTCCTCCATCTCCAATACCAGCACATCTTTTTTTAGATATGGGGCTCAAAACTGCTCACAATACTGAAAATACAGTGTGACTAATGCCTTATAAAACCTCACAAGAACTTTTTTGCTTTTATATACTAGCCTTCTTGAAATAAATCTGCTTTCCTTACATCTGACTCAACCTACATGTTAATCGTTAGGAAATACTGCATTGGAACCCCGAGTCCCTCTGCACCTCTGATTTCTGAATTTGCTCCCTATTTTGAAAATAGTATATGTGCCTTTATTCCTTCAACCAAAGTGGTGCACGACTCAACACTCTGTTCCTCTGCTACTTCTTCGTTCATTCTCCTAATCTGTGCAAGTCCTTCTGCCGACTCCCTGTTTCTTCAACATTTCCTGTCCCTCTACTTACCTTTGTATCATCCACAAGCTTGCAACAAAGCCATAATTCTTTCATCCAGGTTATTAACATACAATATGAACAGTAGCAGATCCAACATCGATTCCTGAAAAGCTGACTGAAAAGCGGACTGAAAAGCTTGAGCATGTAGATATTAAGGAAGAGGATGTGCTGGAGCTTTTGGAAAGCATCAAGTTGGATAAGTCACAGGGACTGGATGAGATGTACCCCAGGCTACTGTGGGAGGTGAGGGAGGAGATTGCTGAGCCTCTGGCGATGATCTTTGCATCATCAATGAGGACAGGAGAGGTTCCAGAGGATTGGAGGGTTGTGGATGTTGTTCCATTATTCAAGAAAGGGAGTAGAAATAGCCCAGGAAATTATAGACCAGTGAGACTTACTTCAGTGGTTGGTAAGTTGATGGAGAAGATCCTGAGAGGCAGGATTTATGAACATTTGGAGAGGCATAATATGATTAGGAATAGTCAGCATGGCTTTGTGAAGGGCAGGTTGTGCTTTACAAGCCTGATTGAATTTTTTGAGGATGTGACTAAACACATTGATGAAGGTAGAGCAGTAGATGTAGTGTATATGGATTTCAGCAAGGCATTTGATAAGGTACCCAATGCAAGGCTTATTGAGAAAGTAAGGAGGCATGGGATCCAAGAGGACATTACTTTGTGGATCCAGAACTGGCTTGCCCAAAGAAGGCAAAGAGTGGTTGTAGATGGGTCATATTCTGCATGGAGGTTGGTCACCAGTGGTGTGCCTCAGGGATCTGTTTTGGGTCCCCTTCTCTTTGTGACTTTTATAAATGACCTGGATGGGGAAGAGGAGAGATGGGTTAGTAAATTTGCTGATGACACAAAGGTTAGGCGTGTTGTAGTTAGTGCGGAGGGCTGTCAGAGGTTACAGTGGACATCGATAGGATGTAAAACTGGGCTGAGAAGTGGCAGATGGACTTCAACCCAGGTAAGTGTTAGGTGGTTCATTTTGGTAGGTCAAATATGATGACAGATTATAGTATTAATGGTAAGACTCTTGACAGTGTGGAGGGTCAGAGGGATCTTGTGATCCGAGTCCATAGGATGCTCAAAGCTGCGCAGGTTGACTCTGTGGTTAAGAAGGCATATGGTACATTGGCCTTCATCAACCGTAGGATTGAGTTTAAGAGCTGAGAGGTAATGTTGCAGCTATACAGGACCCTAGTCAGACCCCACTTGGAGTACTGTGTTCAGTTCTGGTTGCCTCACTACAGGAAGGATATGGAAACCATAGAAAGGGTGCAGAGGAGATTTACAAGGCTGATGCTTGAATTGGGGAGCATGCCTTATGAGAATAGATTGAGTGAACTTGGCCTTTTTTCCTTGGAGCGATGGAGGATGAGAGGTGACCTGATAGAGGTGTATAAGATGATGAGAGGCATTGATTGTATGGATAGTCAGAGGCTTTCTCCCAGGGCTGGAATAGCTAGTATGAGAGGGCACAGTTTTAAGGTACTTGGAACTAGGTACAAAGGAGATGCCAGGTTTAAGTTTTTTTTTACGCAGAGAGTGGTGAGTGTGTGGAATGGGCTTCCAGCGACGGTGGTTGAGGCGGATATGATAGGGTCTTTTAAGAGACTCCTGGACAGATACATGGAGCTAAGAAAAATTGAGGGCTATTGGTAAACCTAGGTAATTTCTAAGGTAAGGACATGTTCGGCACAGCTTTGTGGACTGAAGGGACTGTATTGTGCTGTAGGTAATCTATGTTTCTATGTTCTCCTGTGGAACACCTTCAGTTAAACAGAAAAGGTCCCGTTTATTGCCTTCTGCCAATCAGCCAATCTTCTACTCATGCTAGGTACTTCCCTGTAATAGCATGGGCTCTCACATAGTAAGAACATAGGAAATAGGAGCAGGAGTAAGCCATCTGACCCATTGATCCTGCTCTTCTATTCAATAAGATTATGGCTGACCGGACCATGGATTCACCTCCACCTACCTGCCTTAATTCCCCCACTATGCAAAAATCTATCCAACCTTGTCTTACATATATTTACTCAGGTAGCCTCCACTGTTTCATCTGGCAGAGAATTCCACAGATTCACCACTATTTGGGAAACACTGTTCGTCCTCATCTTCATCCTAAATTGTCTCCCCCAAATCTTGAGACAATGTCCCCTAATTCTAGTCTCACATACCAGTGGAAACAACTTTCCTGCCCCTATCTTACCTATCCCCTTTCATAATTTTATATGTTTCTTTAAGGTCCTTCCAGCGAGTACGGTCCCAGGCAACTCAATCTCTCTTCATAGTCTAACCCCCTCATCTCTGGAATCAACATGGTTAACCTCCTTTGCACCACCTCCAAAGCCAGTATATCCGTCCTCAAGTAACGAGGCTAGAATTGCACGCAGTACTCCAGCTGTAGCCTCACCGGCACCCTGTACATTTGCAGGCTAACTGCCCTACTCTTAAATTCAATCCCTCTCGCGATGAAGGCCAACATTCTATTTGCCTTCTTGATAGCCGACTGCACCTGCAAACCAACCTTTTGTAATTCATGCACAGGGACTCCCAAGTCCTTCTGCACAGGAGCATGTTGCAATCGTTCACCATTTAAATAATAACTGTACACCCGTGATTGTGTAGCCAAGTTTCCATAAGACTCAATATATAAGTTTGCTGATGACACAACAATTGTAGGCCGTATCTCCGGTAATGATGAGTTTGAGTACAGAGAGGAAATTAAGAACCTGGTGGCATGGTGCGAAGACAATAACCTATCCCTCAACGTCAACAAAACCAAGGAATTGGTTGTTGACTTCAGAAGGAGTAGTGGACTGCACTACCCAATTTACATTGGTGGTGTCAAGTGGAACAGGTCAAAAGCTTCAAGTTCCTCAGGGTCAATATCACAAATTACCTGACTTGGTGGAACCAAGTAGAGTCCACTGCCAAGAAGGCTCACCAGCGCCTTTACTTCCTGAGAAAACTAAAGAAATTTGGCCTATCCCCTAAAACCCTCACTAATTTTTATAGGTGCACTGTAGAAAGCATTCTTCTAGGGTGCATCACAACCTGGTACGGAAGTTGTCCTGTCCAAGACCGGAAGAAGCTGCAGAAGATTGTGAACATGGTGCAGCATATCACACAAACCAATCTTCCGTCCTTGGACTCACTTTACACTGCACGCTGTCGGTGCAGTGCTGCCAGGATAATCAAGGACACGACCCACCCAGCCAACACACTTTTCGTCCCTCTTCCCTTCGGGAGAAGGCTCAGGAGCTTGGAGACTCATATGGCCAGATTTGGAAACAGCTTCTTTCTAACTGTGATAAGACTGCTGAATGGATCCTGACCCGGATCTGGGCCGTACCCTCCAAATATCCGGACCTGCCTCTCAGTTTTTTTGCACTACCTTACTTTCCATATTTCTATTTTCTATTTATGATTTATAATTTAAATTTTTAATATTTACTATCGATTTGTAATCCAGGGAGTGGGAAGCACAGAATCAAATATCACTGTGATGATTGTACATTCCAGTGTCAATTGTTTGGCAACAATATAGTATAAACTATAATCTTATCTTCCATTTTTCCTTCCAAAGTGGATGACCTCAT
Source organism: Mobula hypostoma (assembly GCF_963921235.1). NCBI lineage: Eukaryota > Metazoa > Chordata > Chondrichthyes > Myliobatiformes > Myliobatidae > Mobula > Mobula hypostoma. The sequence continues at coordinate 120,486,810 of NC_086097.1, read as the reverse complement.
ATTTACCAACATTGTACTCCATCTGCCTACTCACTTAACCTATCTATATCCCTCTGCAGAATTTCCATATCCCCTGCACAATTTGCTTTTCCACTCAATTTAGTGTCATCAGCAAACTTAGATACATTACATTCGGTCCCCTCTTCCAGATCATTTATGTATATTGTGAACAGTTGCATACCCAGCATTGATTCCTGCAGCACACCACTCACCACGGATTGCCAACCAGCGAAACACCCATGTATATTCTATTGGTTAACCAATTCTTTATCCATGCTCCAAGATTAGCTCCAACTCTATGCATCTTTATCCTAAGGATAAGTCTTTTATGCGGCACCTTATTGAACGTCTTCTGGAAATCCAAGTAAATAATGTCCATCTGTTCCCCTCTATCCACTGCGCTTATTATATCCTCAAAGAACTCCCATGAGTTTGTCAAAGAGGACCTGCCTTTGCTGAATCCATGCTGCGTGTACCTGATGCATTCATTTCTTTCTTGTTTCGCAGCCCCATGAAAACCACCTTCTCTAAGGCCTTCTGAAAATATAAGTAAGCAATATCCACTGACTTTCTTTTGTCTCCCCTGCCTATTATTTCCACAAAGAATTCTAACTGATTTATCAGACAAAATTTCCCTTTAATGAATTCGTTCTGCCTTCAGCCTATTTTAACATGTGCTTTCATTTATCCCAAAAAGTCATTCTTAATAATCAATTTAACATCTTGCAAACAAATTTAGTCGGGCTAACTGACCTACAATTTCTAGTCTTTTACCCCGCCCACCTTCCTTCTTAAAGTGTGAAGTAACGTTTGCTATTTCCCAGTCATCCAGAACTATTCCAGTCAGAGTGATTACACTCACTTCTACCCCCGGCATCCTCAAATTTCTGGCATGCCTGTAGCGTCTTCCACAGTGAAGACTGACACAAAGTATTGATTCGGTTCATCCATCCTTTCTTTATCCCCCATTACTACCTCTCCAGCATCATTTGCCAGCAGTCCAATATCTACTCTCACCTCTCTTTTAGTCTTTTTATATCTGAAAAAACTTTTGGTATCCTCTTTTTTATTATTGGCTAGCTTACTGTCATATTTCATCTTCTCTCCCTTATTGTTTTTCGTTATTTCTTAAAAGCTTCCCAATCTTCTAAATTCTTGCTAGTATTTGCTACATCATCTCTTTTACTTTTATGCTGACTTCTCTTGTCAATCAATGGTTGCTTCATTCTCCCCGTAGAAAGCTTCTTCTTCTTTTGAATGAACTGATCCTGCATCATCCAAAGGGCTCACAGAACCTCCAGCCATTGTTGCTCCACTGTCATCCCTGTTAGTGTCTCTTTCCAATCAACTTTATTCCAGTGTAATATTGATACATCTGATTTTGGCTTCTCCCTCTCAGACTACAGTGTGAAGTATATCATATTATGATCACTGCCCCCTAAGGGTTCACTTGTCTTAAGATTTCTCATCAAATCTGTTTCGTCATACAACACCCAATCCAGAACTGCCTTTTCCTCCTAGGTTTGATCACAAGTTGCTCTAAAATGCCATCTTGTTGACATTCTATAACTTTCTTCTGTTGGGATCCAGCACCAATCTGATTTCCCAACCTATTTGCATATTGAAATCCCCAAGAACCATCATCACATTGCCATTTTTGCATGCCTTTTCTATCTCCTGTTTTAGTTTGTATCTTACATCCTGGCTACTGTTTGTAACCACCAGTACATTTTAACTCTGCAGTTTTTAACTCTACCAACAAGGATTCTAATCTCCTGGTTTTATGTCACTTATTTCTAAGGCTTTGATTTCATTTTTAACAACAATGCCACCCCACGCTCAATGCCCACTTGTCTGTCCTTTCGATACGATCGTTGGATGATAAGCTCCCAGCTGTGATCTCCTTTCAGCTACAACTCTGTGATGTGCACAACAGCACATCTAACAAGATTCCTAACAAGATCATCTACTTTACTCCATATACTGTGTGCATTCAAACATTATGCCTTCTGCATTTTCCATCCATCTTTACAATTTTTTTTTCTCCATGTTGTCTGGTTAAATCCATATCCCTTTTAATACATCCTTTAATCTGTAGACTTCAGTAACTTCCCTACACTCTCTTTCCCTTTTACTTTGCCCATACTTTTCTGAGCTGTTGAACCCACTGTCCCCACTATTTAGTTTAGAACCCTATTCATATGTTCCTGTACCAATTAGGCTGAGTGAGGATGAGGATAATAGGCAGTTTTTTAAATCCATTATTGATAGGCACTTTGAAAGCATGACATTTGATGGATTCTAGAGTTAGATTAGATTAGATTATGAGGACACACAGTCCTCTTTTATTGTCATTTAGTAATGAATGCATTAAGAAATGATACAATTTGTTCCTCCAGAATGATATCACGGAAACACAAGACAAGCCAAGACTAAAAAAAACTGACAAAAACCACATAATTATAACACATAGTTACAACAGTGCAAAGCAATACCGTAATTTGTTGAAGAACAGACCATGGGCACGGTAAAAAAAAGTCTCAAAGTCTCTCGAAAGTCCCATCATCTCACGCAGACAATTGAAGGGAGAAACTCTCCCTGCCATGAGATTCCAGCGCCGCAAACTTGCCGATGCAGCATCCTGGAAGCACCCGACCACAGTACGACTTTAAGTCCGTCTGAAAACTTCGAGCCTCCGACACCAAGCACCGAGCACCATCTCTGCCAAGTGCTTCGACCCTGGCCCTGGCAACAGTCAGTAGGCAAAGCCGAAGATTTGGGGCCTTCCCCTCCGGAGATTCTCGATTGCACAGTAGCAGTGGCAGCGAAGCAGACATTTCAGAAATTTCTCCAGATGTTCCTCCATGCTTCTCACGTCCGTCTCCATCAAATCAAGATTGTGCACGGCCTCTATTTAACAAATACAGTATCAATTCGGAGCGGCTGCGTGCGTTGCGTGCACGAGTTGAGTGCTTAATGAAGAAAAATGAGGAGGAAATGAGATGTATGTCTATCAAAGTTCCCTGCACTTTGGCGAAATATTGCGTGAAGTTGTGCTTGGGGCAATTAAGACCAAAGGCTAATTATTTTACCTGCTGATGGTAGGAAGGAACCTGCTAACTAGATCTAAAAGATGTGATTGGGGTAGCCAGAGTCACACACACACACACACACACTGAATTTAACTGGTAAATATAGAAAAACATGTGCCTGCATCCCAAAGTATTCCAAGCTCTCAGTATGCCCATATAAATCAGCTCCAGCACAACACTTTATACAATTCCCTTTACAGGAACACCTGCTCTTTTTATTCATTAAGGGATGAGTGTATCCCTTCATGACTATGAAATAAACTGGACATCAAAGGTTTTGCTTCCTGGATACTTATGGGTGGATCTTATGGATTTTGGGTTGCTGATCATGAAGGTCGCTACAAAGCATCCCTATCACGCACCATTTCTTTTGTAAACACATATTGTATGTTTGTTATTTAATTCATAATTCAAGTCAAGTAAAAAGTTCCCTACAACATAAACTGTAATATTCTCTATCTTGTACAGAGATGGACACTGAAGCAAGAAGCCTCAGACACTGAGTACAAATGAAAATCATCAACAAAACATTTTAGCTTAGTTGCACTATTGCAAAACGTCAGCACCGTTTTGCAATTAAGTGCATTGGATTCAATAAATGTTAATTTCTTTTTTCTCTAAATTCATATGTGATACAGATAGTCTGAAATTATATTTGTGTTCAGTCTCAAGCAGTCTATCATAACCAAAAAAAAAATTTGAGGAAGTAAAACTTCTGAAAAAAAATTGTTGTCCAGTGATATTAAGAAAAGGGTTCAAAGGCAATTCAGGAAGGAAAAGAGAGGGTATTAGATGGACCTGGCATGTCAGTTTAAGGAAAATTACAAGAGTTTCTATTGATATTGTATATTAACAGCCAAAGGTTGGCTAGGGAGAGAGTAGGTCCCCTCAGAGATCAGCAAAGCTGCCTGTGTCTTGAGCCACATAGATGGGTGGGAATTTTAACAAATATCTCTCTTTGGTGTTTACTGAGAGGAATACCATTGTTGCTCAAAAGTTAAGGGAAACAACTGGAGATGTTTTGAAGAGCTTTCATATTACCAGGTAGGAGGTATTTGCTGCCTTTCAGAGCATTAAGATGGATAAATCCCCAGGGCCTGTCCAAGTATCTCCTTGGAATTTATTGGAGACTAGAGAAGAAACTGCGGAGGCCTTTGCAAAGGTATTTACTTTGCCATTAGCCACTCGTGAAGTTCTTGTAGACTAATATCATTCCGTTATAGAAGAAGGGTAACAAAGATTAGGCAGGGAGCTACTGGCCAATCAGCCTGATGTCAGTGGTGGGGAAGATACTGGAGGGGATTTTGAGGAACAGGACCTACCAGCACTTGGATAGGTAGTCTTGTCAGGAGTCATCATGGCTTTGTGCATGTGAAGTTCTTGTTTGATAATCTATCAGAGTTCTTTAAATAGGTAAATATTGTCTATGTGGTCTTTAGCAAGGCCTTCAATAGGGCCTCACATAACAGACTGGTTTAATAAGTTAGCTCCCATAGAGTCCAGGGAGAGTTAGCTGGATTCATAATTAATTAGGTTTTTGGAAGCAGAGGTGGTTGAAAATTGTTTCTCAGAATGAAGGCTGGTGACTAGTGGTGTGCCACAGGGGTCCGTTTTGAGACCCTTGTTACTTATATAAGTGATTTGAATATGCATCCACAATGTGAGCAAGTTTGCAGATGGCACTAAATTAGAAGATGTTGTTGATAGAGAAGAAGTTTGTAATAGCTTTCAGGGGTATCTTGATCAGCCAAGGAAGTGGGCTGAGCAATGGTAAATGACTTTCAATATGGATAAGTGTGAGGTGATGTATTTTGGAAAGTCAAACCAAAGTAGGACTTACATACTATGAATGGTGGGGCAATAGGAAGTGAAATGGAATAGAGGGGCCAAGGAGCACAAGTGAATAGTTTGTTGACAGTGTTGTCACAGGTATATAGGGTGATGAATAAAGTGTTTTGCCCACTAGCGGTCCATCAATCAAAGCATTTCACATAGGAGTCAGGACATTATATTCCAGTTGTGTAAGTTGTTGGTGAGGCCACACTTGGAGTACTGTGTACAGTTTTGGTCACCCTGTTATATGAAAGACATGGTTAAACTCAACTGTTGCCAGGTATACAGGGCCTGAATTATAAGAAGAGGTTATTCCTTGGAACATAGGAAAATGAAGGGTGATCTTATAGGAGTGATTAAAAATTTAGGAGACATAAATAAGGTAGATGGTAACAATCTGTTCCCCAACGGGAGGGGAGTCCAAAGCTAAGAGGCATAGGTTTATGGTAAGAGGTGAAAGACTTAGAAGGGTCCTAAGGGGCAACTTCTTCACTCAGAGGGTGGAGAGTTTATGGAATGAGCTGCCAGAGGAAGTGGTTCAGGCAGGTACAATTGTATCATATAAGGATCACTTGGATAGGTACATTGAGGAGAGAGTATGGAGGGATATGGGCTGAACTTAGGAAATTAGGACTAGCTAGTTGGACACCATGGTTGTCATGGAGTCACTGGGTCGATAGGCCTGCATGTGTTCTGTATTGTTCTATGATTCTATGATCAAGCAATCTCTTATTTATTCCCAATCCTTTCCAATTATCTCATCTCACTCATTCAGCCCCTCATAAAGTATTGCACAGGAATTTCTCCAAAATATAAAAGATTCTACCACACTTTCAAAGAAACACCTTTGAGTTCTGTTATTTTATTAATTTCCTTATTGCTTCCACTGAAAAGTGTAATTTGGTCAGTTAGTAGAACCATATAGAACAGGAGAATACCATTGCTTTGCCTTCACAGATGCTGCATGACTCACTGAGTTCATTTAGCAGTTTTTTTTTCCTCCACAGGCTAACCCCTATTGACATCAATGGATCTGGGGTTGAGAGGGTGAACAGCTTTAAGTTCCTTGGCGTCCATATCCCCAAGCATCTCCCATGGTCTGTATATACTGGCTCTGTGGTGAAAAAGGCACAACAGAGCCTCTTTCACCTCAGACAGCTGAAGAGGTTTGGTATGGGCCCCCCAAATCCTAAGAACTTTCTACAGGGGCATAATTGAGAGCATCCTGACTGGCTGTATCACTGCCTGGTATGGGAACTGTATTTCCCTCAATCGCAGGTCTCTGCAGAGAGTGGTGCAGACAGCTCAGCGCATCTGTAGATGTGAAATTCCCACTATTCAAGACATCTGCAAAGACAGGTGTATAAAAAGGGCCCGAAGGGTCACTGGGGTCCTGAGTCACCCCAACCACAACTGTTCCAGCTGCTACCATCCGGGAAATGGTACCGCAGCATAAAAGCCAGGGCCAACAGGCTCCAGGACAGCTTCTTCCACCAGGCCATCAGACTGATTAATTCACACTGATACAATTGTATTTCTATGTTATATTAACTGTCCTGTTGTACATACTATTTATTATAAATTACTAAAAATTGCACATTGCACATTTGGACGAAGACGTAATGTAAAGATTTTTACTCCTCATCTGTATGATGGATGTAAGTAATAAAGGCAACTCAATTCAATTCCACCATCAGCAGTGTTTTGCACTGCCTTAAAGAGCACATTGATTGCCACATTTCCTACAATGTTGTTATATTTCATAATATATTAATGACTTCAAAACAATTTTGAAATGTCTTTAGGGTGTGAAAGGAATTGCATTAATTCCACTTCATTTTTTTTCTCTAGCATGGTGTGTATGGGGTGTCCATAAAGGGGTAAGATTTGTGATGGGGCTTCTTGTGTCCACTCTGAAACAGCTCTCTCACCTTTGGTCCCCACCAGATACTTGGCTCTCACTTGTATCTCTAAATAGCTGCTTACACATGATAGCCCCCATGACCCGGTATACCACTTTGACAGGCAGGCTAAACCAGTTGAGGGTGCCAGTGAGCCTCACACCCATCTGAGATCAAGGCATACCTGTCCTAGCATGCAAAGTCAGCCCTAGCAGACTGGTCAGATGAGGTCAACAGTGAAATCCAACAGCCAGGAGGGTGGTTCTGCAATACTTCATGGACAGCAAAGATCCAGACAAGTCACTGAGGAATTCATGATCATCCAGTGCAGTGACACAAAACCATTGTTGTGATGTTTATTCATACTGGACCCAGACTTCTGAGATCATGAAAATAGAACTGCCCTAGTGCAACCACTTTAAAACCCTTACCCACATAAGTTTCTTTGTGCAGTTCTTGCACAACAGAAGAATTGCATAAATCTAACTGTCCACGATGACCAACCACAGACTGGATATTTCTCAGTACAATTCACTTCATGATTTCAATTCCTTGTGATATTAATGCCTTAAAATGTTGTTACTGAAAGGACTTATGACTTGGAAAAGCAAAAGTGTATTTATATTTGAAGAAATTGTTTCCAGGAGTCTGAAGTTCCTTTATTTCATGTTGAATTTCAGTTCCTAAATTTAAAGGTTTTTAAACTCCATCTGAAGATGCTGCATATTCAGAATGCTTAGAGATACTATGTCTTTATCTTAATTAGAGGACCTCTATTTTCATGAAGAACACACATTTTGGTTTTCTACCAGGATTCCCAACGCGTTCTTATGCAATTGACAATGTTATGTTTTATGTCTTGTGTCTTATGTCTTATGGACAAGAGCCTTGCCTTACATCTAAATCTCCACCAGTTTCCTACTTTAAAAAGAAAACCAAACTGAGCAAGGGTGCAGTGCTAATTTTTTAGGTGCCGGAGCTGATAAAATGCTTGTCATTTCCCATATCCTCTCTATATATATGTCACACCCACTTTGTGTACCTGCTCATTTCATGTACTGGGCAACTTCCTTGCCCCATTCATGTAATGAGCAGGTACACAAATTGGGTGTGACATATATATATATGAATAGGGCTTCTTAAAATGTTGTTACGAAATGTAACATTTTAGAAACGAACCAGCAGCAAGAGATTTCACACTGATGCGGGTTTTAATGTTAAAAACCACTATCTTTATTAGTATCTATGTAAGGGGTTTCTTATTTTATGTTACTGCTGAGGCTAATGAAAATGGCTTCTTTGTTATGTTAGAATAAAATGGCTTCTTTGTTATGTTAACTGCTGAGAAAGTTCTCTCTCTAGCAGCTTGTTTGGGTTATATTACTGATAATGAGAATTGTATTCATTTGCTATCCGATTGGAATAGATGTTATTCTTTCTTGTGTGTCTGTAAGCTATTGTTTTTCACAGGCTTTGGAACAGAAGGTGGTTGGTGACAGAGAGAGGAGACGCGATGCTGTAAGCTGGGCAACAGGACGGACCCCGGGTGGGAGTCCAAGGCCCAGGGTTTTGGGGAGGAGACCAATGCGGACTGGACGTGCTGGACACACTCTGATCGACCACCGTGGTTGGTCCCAGGCGGGGGGTCGAGGGGGTCAGAGGGGATCGAATGGTGGAAAGAAAACTCTGTTAATTGAGCTCCAACTGTGTGCACGAAGTGGCTGAACTTTGATAAATTTGGCGCCTTTTATTTTCCTTTTATATTTTATCTCTATTAATTACATAGTTCCAGTAAGATCTATAAAGTGTAATCATTTAATTGTATATGGTGCACTGTTTGTTATTTGGTGGGGTGGGGTACATCACACAGCATCCACACAAACTTGATTACCCAATCTGGCGGGGTCGAAGGCTGTTCCCCCTAGACAAAAGTGAGTTGAGCAAGCCAGAGGCTCACCAGGGGGCTACATCTACTCATAATATAGTAACTTAACGAGATAAACAAAAGTTAACAGTGTTATGTGTATATATGTGTAACTATCACCTTAAGAATAATTCTTGAAGTCTTAAGATTCAGGTGGCAAAGTAGAATAGATGATGGGAGAGAGAGTTGTAATACACTTAGAAGTACATAGAGGGAATGTGATTCAAAGAATCACAGGTTTCACCTCAGGTAAACAAAGTAATACTCGCCAAATGTCTTGTCCATTGAATCCGTCCACATACAAATTATCACCAAAAGTGACCTGTCACAAGAATATCGTCTTCAAGTGGTTACCACACAACGTACCCAGGCAAGGGTTAACACAAGTGGTCCCACAGAGTATCCCCAAAATCTACTCTTATGGATGATACGAAGTGACAGTCACATATTCGTTGTGCCCAGTATTGCCGATTAACCCAATCTTTTGGGTAATGGGAAAGCTTTCGATTTCACCCATTCTGGAGCAAACTTGCCCCAGCAGTTCATAGTTCCAAGTCTTGTGAAGACTGTGAGAGTAACTGTTCTCTCTCTCTCTATATATATATGAGTTTAAGTCTGCAGCAGCCTGTGACTGACGTCATAGTCCCACCTCACTCAGGTGTTCTTAGAGTAACACTCACAGTACGAGTCTGCGTGTCTCGTAACAATGTCAAGCACTAAACCAAGATGAAAGGAATATATGAATTCCAGAACACAGAAATAAAGTGATAGTTAAGACATTAACAAGATTATAGCCTATCACTACATTTCAGTGTATAACTGGTACAATAAAACATATAATACCTAATTTAATAATATGATAAAGCATTGCACAGTTGCACTCACTAATTATTATAAAATATGATTATCAAGTAAGTAAAGAAAAAGATGGTAATCATGTATTTTACCAATTTAAGAGTAATTACCTACTTACCAAATATTCATAGTCATAGTCAGAGTCATACTTTATTGATTCCGGGGAAATTGATTGATTTTCGTTACAGTCAATGCCACCAATGAGAAGTTTCACAATAATTTCCACAAAGGGTCAGGCATAATATGTATTCAGGGGTCTGAAACAACTCTTGTCCTGGTGTCAGCTCAGGATTCCACTGAACTAGAGGAGGTCCGTGTAGTTTAACAAACATAAGTGGTGAAACATGCTTTATGAGAATTCTTGAGCGTGTTGTTGTTATTATCAAGTTCATGTGACTGAATCCCCCCTCACACTCATCAGTACTAATAGGAATAACTTGTGAACAGCTGAGTAATGGGCGTAAATCTTGGGGGATGCAGCATCCATGATCCTCCACATAATCTCCGAAGGCATTTATTACAGAGAAAGAAGAAAGCTTAAACCTCTTACAGAGAGATGATATTGCAGCTTCTCCATAATTAGAAGGTATTTCAGCAGGCCAGTTATCTTTATCAAGGACACACATTTCATTTAGCAGGGATTTATACATACTTCGATGTTTAGAAGTTTGAGAACCTTTCAAGGATGCTGCCGTGAACATACGGTGGTGCAAATTGTTTATAAGTCTAATAGGAAACTGTAGATAATTAATGGAGACAATTTTGATGTTGCTTGTTAAGGTAATTTCTCCAAACTTCCCATTTTCTTTCTTTTTAAATCTTTTTATTGAGTAAGTATACAAAAAAGGTAAGCCATATAAACATTAATACAATGTTAAAGTATAATAAAATTCCAAAAGATAACAATACCAAAAAGAAAGTACTACAAACAATGTAATTTAAGCATAGGAAACCAAAATAACATAATAGTATACTAGATTTTATATATATCAATGGAAAAAAAAAAGAAAAAAAAACCCCAAAAAAAAACCCACCGTGCAACTAACTAAAAGCAAAGCAAAGCAATGGGCTAACTTGAAACCAAACAGAGTTAAACTTAAAATCACGTCCTCAATCCCGACCTCCATTAAAACAGTGAAGAAAAAACAAGAAGGGTAAATATTACATTAAATGAAAATATCGAATAAAAGGTCCCCAAATCTGTTCAAATTTAAATGAAGAATCATAAAGGTTACTTCTAATTTTCTCCAGATTCAAACATAAAATCGTCTGAGAAAACCAAAAAAAGGTAGTTGGAGCATTAAGCTCTTTCCAATGTTGTAAAATACATCTTTTCGCCATTAAAGTAAGAAATGCAAATCATTCTACGGGCTGAAGGGGAAAGATTACTAGAAATTTTAGGTAGTCCAAAGATAGCAGTAATAGGGTGAGGAGAGATATCTATATTTAATACCTTAGAAATAATATTGAAAATATCTCTCCAAAAAGTTTCCAAAGTAGGGCAAGACCAAAACATATGAGTTAAAGAGGCTATCTGCCCCGAACATCTATCACAGAAAGGATTAATATGCGAGTAAAAACGCGCTAACTTATCTTTGGACATATGTGCTCTATGAACCACTTTAAATTGAATTAGGGAATGTTTAGCACAAATAGAGGAAGTATTAACTAATTGTAAAATCTGCCCCCAATCATCCACAGAAATGGTAAGCCCCAATTCCTGTTCCCAATCTACCCTAATCTTATCAAATGGAGCTTTCCTAAGTTTCATAATAATATTATAAATCATAGCCGATGCACCTTTCTGACATGGATTAAGGTTAATTATCGAATCTAAAATATATATAGGAGGAAGCATTGGAAAGGAAGAAAGTATAGTACTTAGGAAATTTCTAACTTGTAAATATCTAAAAAAATGTATTCTTGATAAGTTATATTTATTAGATAATTGTTCAAAAGACATAAGGGAACCATCTAAAAATAAATCCAAAAACCGTAAAATACCCTTAGTCTTCCAAGTTTGAAAAGCGCGATCCGTAAAAGAGGGAGGAAAAAATATGTTACCTAAAATAGGAATCGCTAACCCGAATTGATTAAGATCAAAAAATTTTCTGAATTGAAACCAAATGCGCAAAGCATATTTAACTATCGGGTTAGAGACCTGCTTAAGACGTTTCGAATCAAAAGGAAGAGAGGAACCTAAAATAGAACCAAGTGTATAACCCTGAACAGATTGTAATTCCAATGCTACCCATTTAGGAATAGATAGTATGTCCCGGTCAAGTAACCAAAATTTCATATGTCGAATATTAATAGCCCAATAATAAAATCTAAAGTTAGGTAATGCTAAACCTCCATCTCTCTTAGCTTTCTGTAAATGTATTTTACCCAGTCTCGGATTCTTATTCTGCCAAATAAATGAAGAAATTTTAGAGTCAACTTTATCAAAAAAAGATTTAGGAACGAAAATTGGTAATGCCTGAAACACATATAAAAATTTTGGCAAAAAAAACATCTTAACTGCATTAATACGACCAATCAAAGTTAAATATAAGGGAAACCATTTAGATGAAAGTTGAGTAATATGGTCTATTAATGGTAAAAAGTTAGTCTTAAATAAATCTTTATGTTTACAAGTAATTTTAATCCCAAGATATGAAAAGTAATTATTAATCAATTTAAATGGAAATTTATAATATAAGGGAAGATGTTTATTAATCGGAAAAAGTTCACTCTTACTAAGATTTAATTTATAACCTGAGAAAAGACCAAATTGTGCTAATAACTCTAAAACAGCAGGAATGGATCTCTCAGGATTAGAAATATATAAAAGTAAATCATCAGCATAGAGTGATAATTTATGGGACTTTAATCCCCGAGTTATCCCAGTAATATTTGAAGATTCTCGAATAGCAATTGCAAGAGGTTCTAATGCAATATCAAATAATAGGGGACTAAGAGGACAGCCTTGTCGAGTACCACGAAAGAGAGGAAAAAAAGGTGAGTTTAAGGAGTTAGTACGAACCGAGGCTACAGGGGAGTGATATAACAGTTTAATCCAGGATATAAATTTCAAGCTAAAATTAAACATTTCAAGCACCTTAAATAAATAAGGCCATTCTACTCTATCAAAAGCTTTCTCGGCATCTAAAGAAATAACACACTCAGGAACATTTTGTGAGGGAGTATAAACGATATTTAACAATGTACGAATATTATAAAAAGAGTAACGACCTTTAATAAAACCCGTTTGGTCTTCCGAAATAATAGAAGGAAGTACTTTTTCTAGTCTATTTGCTAATAACTTAGAAAAAACTTTAGAATCAACATTTAATAAAGATATTCGTCTATAAGATGCACATTGAGCAGGGTCTTTATCCTTCTTTAGTATTAAAGAAATTGATGCTCTATTAAAAGATTCCGGAAGTTTACCAAGTTTCAAAGAAGCCTCAAAAACCTTATAGAGCCAAGGAATCAATAAAGAAGCAAAACATTTATAAAATTCAACGGTAAACCCATCAGGGCCAGGAGCTTTCCCCAGATTCATAGAAAAAATAACATTCACAAAAAAGCACAAATTTTATTTTTACAAGAGACCCATGTACGGAGGGGGGACAGACTACGTTTTTTCAAATTCTGGAAGGGACAACAATTTCATTCGAACTCCAATGCTAAGATTCGAGGCGTCTCTATTTTTATAGACTCCTCAGTTACTTTTATACAACAGGATATTATCTCTGATCCGAATGGTAGATTTTTATTGGTTAGTGGTTTACTATTTAATAAAAAAGTAGTTTTGGTTAATGTTTATGCTCCTAATATGGATTGTCCGGAATTTTATAAATCATTGTTTGATCAGTTTCCGAATTTCATTGATTTGGGGCGGAGATCTTAATACCTGTTTATCTCCAGCTTTGGACCGTTCGGCTCCTTTACGGACTTTACCTAATAAATCTGCAAATTTGATTAATTTTTTCCTTTCTGATTCTGGGTCGACGGATATTTGGCATTTTCTGCATCCTCAGGAAAAAGATTTTTCCTTTTTTTCACATGTTCATCATTCCTATTCAAGAATTGATTATTTTTTTATTGATTCTCGTCTCATTCCTTCAGTGATTAAATGTGATTATGATTCTATAACCATTTCGGATCATGCTCCACTTAAGCTTTCTATTAAAATTATGGCCAATATACCAAACAATAGACAATGGCGTTTTAATTCGCTGTTGCTTCAGGACTCGGACTTTGTTAATTTTATGAATGAACAGATTGAGCTTTTTTTTATAATTAACCATACAGAAGATATTTCGGTTAACACTCTTTGGGACACTTTTAAAGCCTATATTCGGGGTCAGATTATTTCGTATTCCGTTGCTTTGAGGAAGAAACAGAAGCAGGAGGAGATGGCAATTGTGGACAAGATTAAAGAAATTGATAAGAAATATGTTATGGCTCCTTCTGAGGAGCTATACAAACAAAGAACTGAACTTCAAATGGAACACAGTTTACTACTCTCGTCCTCGATTGTAAACCAATTAAAGAAAACAAGAAGTGATTTTTATGTTCACAGTGATAAAATTGGCAAGCTGCTGGCTAATCAATTGAAATCTAATTATGTTAAATCTCAAATCAATCAGATTTATAACCAAAATGATCGATTGATATTGGATCATGTGGGGATTAATCAAACCTTTTGTGATTTTTATTCTTCTTTATATCAATCAGAGTCTCCTCGAGATTCTAAATATATGAATGATTTTTTAGATAAGTTAGACTTCCCTCAGATTTCACAGGATATGTCTTCTTTATTAGATACTTCCATTACAATGGATGAGATCAAACTTCCCATTTTCAACTGCCTCTTGAGCTTCTAGAGTTTTTGTACCAGGTTGCTCTTTCAGTCCGTGCAGTGATCTTATGCTCCATTGCATCAGTTTGTCTGCATAAACAATCGTAGTAGTGCGTTCCTGTAAACACTCTGACAGCAAACCAAGTTCATGCAACGTGTCATACATTAGATCTAAGTCCAATAGAAACTGTTCTGAAGAAAGTCTTTTTGACAAACCTTCATAGGTTTTTCTGTCACTCCCCGATCTTGCTTCATCCTTCATTGCTTTTTCAAAATGAAAACACAGTGCTTCATAATTTTGCCACACTGCTGAAACTGTTCAAAACGAGCTCGTGCCCAGAACATGACCTATTTTGCAAATTTGTTGTTCTAGTTGAGAAGCACACTCAGACAATTCCTTTTGGTTTAGAGGTGATCTACTGTAAACAGAGTGCAATTTGTCCATAAATGATTGAAAATGATTTATTCCATGAACTTCTCTCACCGAATCACCTACTGCAAGTTCTAATCTATGATTAAGACCGTGCCAAATTATCACATCAGGGTAACGTTCCTTGAGAATTGTAGCAACACCAGATTTGACACCAAGCATTACACTCGCCCCATCACTGGCAATTGCTCAAGGTTCTGTTTCAAGTAAGAGTCATTAAACCCATGGTTATTGAGACAGTTTAATAGATGCTTAGCAATAGTTGCAGCTTTCTGATCAGGCAGTTCAATTAGATCTAAAAACATAAAATGGGGATCACCTTCCTCATCACTTTCACATTTCAAATAAACTATTAAGGCGGTCTTAATGCTCAGGCTTGTTGATTCATCAATGAGAACAGAAAACTTGCCATTTATCCGCTTGATATGCTGGCAAATTTTCTTTTTCATATCAATGGCTATGTGGTTAATTACCTCTGTAGCACTAGTGCAGGAATGCAGCCCAATTCTAATGTCAATACCATTTTTTTTTGAAGTTCCAATAAGCCAAAGTGATCAGAGTGTGGTCTGTCATTCTGAGCTAAATAATATGCAGAACGAAAAATTGAACAAGTTGCCTATAGATGCGAAGCATTCATGGTGTCACATAATTCTCCAAGAGCATCTTCACTAGCTTTACTTTGAACACTCAGGGCAGCAGTGTGAGCTTTCGATAGTTTGTGATCAACAATTTTTTTCTGAGAGACTTCAAGCGTGTACTTCGATCGGCTCCATAATCGGATACTTGGTACATCTGCCGTGCCGATTCTCCGTGATCTTTAAGTTCTTGAGGCTGTAGCTAGCCAGCCATCCCCTACTAGCCTTAAACTCCTTCCTCTCGCTCTCCTCAACCCCCTCACAGTCGTGCTCTTAGAGGCTAAGTGCTTTTTCATGCATAATTTTGCCATCAACAGGGATATGCTTTGTGACATGTCCTCTAGCCACACACTTAACGTTTTCTCAGTCTTTGCAAGCACTTTATCAAGAACCAGAGAGACCATTTTTGCCGCTATAGGGGCAGCACTAACACTTCCACGAATTTCAGCTTCTTTCTGCTTTATTGTGTGAATGCTCGATTCGTTCTTACCGACCTTACGGCCCACTTTGGCAAGCGACATGCTACTTTTCAAAAGATCTAAGATTTTTATTTTCTCGGCGAACAACGCTCAAACAATGAGTGCTGGAGAGAGACTGAGGATCTGTGAAATGGCGGGAGGCAACGGCAGGGTATGCTGGGACAACGGGTCGAGCGAGGAGGAATTTCAGAAAACAGTCACAGCTCCATTATTTCACCAAAAATGATCAAATATCCTCATGTTATTGGTGGTATTTTCCCCAACCGGTTACCACCCTCTTCTTCCCGACCCCCACTTCCGTAAAATTCCCTCTATTTAATATGCGGCTGCTGTTAAATTCCCTGCTTGTTTATTTTGACTTTTCTTTACAGAGGTGCTGGAGCGGTGCGCCGGTGAGCTCCAGCAGCACTGCATCCCTGAATCTGACAACTCAAAGTTCAAAAGTTCAAAGTAAGTTTTTTTTTATCAAAGTACGTATACGTCACTATATACCACCCTGTGGCTCAGTTTCTTGCGGGCATTCACAGCAGAACAAAGAAATACAGTGCAGTCAAAAAGAAACTACATACAAAGACTGACAAGCAACCGAGGAGCAAAAGAACACAATCTGGGCAAATACAAAACAATAAAAATAAATAAGTAAATAATACTGAGAACATGAGCTGCAGAGTTCTTGAAAGTTAGTCCATCGGATGTGAAATCAGCTCGGAGTTGAGGTGAATCCACACTGGTTCAGGAGCTTGATGGTTGTAGAATTCATAACTGCTGCTGAACCTGGTGGTGTGGGAGCTCAGGCTCCTATATTTCCTTCTTGATATCAGCAGCGAGAAGAGAGCATGGCCTGTATGGTGGGGCTCCTTGATGTTGGATGTTACTTTTTGTAACAGCACTCCTTGTAGGTGTGCTCAATGGGGGTGGGGGGGGTGAGGGCTTTGCCTGAGAAGGACTGGAATGTATCTACTAATTTTATCTTGGTTTTTCTATTTTTTGGGCATTGGTGTTTCCATACCAGTCTATGATGCAACCAGTCAGGATACTCTCCACGGTGCATCTAT
Source organism: Mobula hypostoma (assembly GCF_963921235.1). Lineage (NCBI taxonomy): Eukaryota > Metazoa > Chordata > Chondrichthyes > Myliobatiformes > Myliobatidae > Mobula > Mobula hypostoma. The sequence goes on along the minus strand of NC_086097.1, from coordinate 120,469,757 downwards.
AGACATTTGTCAAAATTTTTGATGACATGCTGCATCTATGCAAGTTTCTAAGAAAGTAGAGGCACTGTTGAGCCTTCTTTGTAATGGCACTTGCATGCTGGTCCCAGGACAGATTCTCTGATATGATAATGCCAAGGACGGTTATGCCCTGTCTGAAATTTATTCCTTTCCTCTGGGGGATAATATAATTTCTACCTGACAGCATGTCTGCTCAGTGTGAACTGGATCAGAAACTGAAATGTCCGACTCCCTAGCTAGACAATATTCCAATCCTCATCTGTCATGAAATGAAACAAAACTGAACCTTTGAATGAAATTTAAAAGTTTAATAAAGGTATTCCTTCAACTAATGGCTTCAAGCATGCAATAACTATGACTGCATTAAGGGCAGAGTTTTCCTCAGGATATGCACGGGCAAGCATTAAAAGTGATAATGCCAAGATCTCATACAATTCAAAATACTTGCTAGATTTAATAAATCCCAGGAAGACTTACATCAATAGCTTGCTGAAAATGAAAGTCAGATATGGTATCCTTTATTTAAATTTGGCAATGCCCATGGAGAAGCAGCCATTAGTCCAAAATATATGCACAATCCTTCAAAGTCAATGATCTAATGTTAGTGTCTATAGGGATTATCTATAATCACAAACAAATACTGTGTCATTTTAATGGATTTGAGTTTCTTTCAGGCTAATGGTAGCAGTGGCCTAGTTTGTCTAACTGGACATTTGCAGATAGTTGACAGCTGTTGTGCTTGAGGTTCATAGATACACCCGTTGTATCTTTTAGTAATTTTTGTCTTGCACTATACTGTTGTTACAAAACAACAAATTTTACAACATATGTCACTGATAATAAACCTAATTCTGTTTCTGATTCTCTGTACTGAATTTAACACCTTCTCTCAAGGTGCACATAGCTCATAGATCATCAGCTTTACACTTTCTCCCCATAGGTGACTGTCAGCAAAATGCTTGGAGATGTTATCATGTCCTTTCCTCAGGGTGGGCACCTCATACCCATACACAGCTCCCGACATATTATGACGCAGGTGAGAAATTTCACTAAGGATTTCCTTGTTAATCAATGCAGGGCCAGGGCAATTTAAAAAAGAACGTTACAGAATTAATTTTGCAGACAGTTTTGGCCTTTTATAAAATTCAGATTCAGACAGATTTATTTATCACATGCACTTCGAAACAGATATTTGTGTTAACAGCCAACACTCATCGGAATTTGTTGGAGCCAGTCTGCAAGTGTTGTCACACGGGGAGTCAGGACAGCCGGACATCCATAGATGACTTTCATCACACATCCATGTCACTGGCTTCCCTGATGCCTCTAGTCCTATGTCCACATTGCTGGCCTTCGAGCAAGGAAATACATTAAAAATCCTGACCTCAATGAGAGCAAAGTTCAGCATAGTCTATTCTCCCCAATAGACCCCTTATTCCACTCCAAATTTATCCTCACTCCCCAAGTCCAACTCAGAGCCAGAGACCCTGCTCCTCCCTGGATCCTCATTATGCAACCATTCAGTGGCCCAGCCAGGCTATGAAGAGCACAGATCACTGAAAAGAACACCATCCACTGACACACGGGCAAAGACGATCTCCTCCCAGTAGCGCTCCAAATGACTGTGAGCAGTGGGGAGAAGGTTGGCGATTTAGCATTCAGAATCTAAATCAGAAGAAGATTTTATATCACTGACATATGTTGTGAAATCACAAACAAGAGAAAATCTGCTGATTCTGGGAATCAAAGTATTATACAAAATGCTGGGGGAGCTCAGCAGGCCAGGCAGCATCTGTGGAAAAGAGCTCTGATGAAGGGTCTCTGCCCAAAATGTCGACTGTTTTTTCTTTCCTATAGATGCTGCCTGGCCTGCTGAGTTCCTCCAGTATTTTGTGAGTATTATGTTCTGAAATGTATTGCTTTGTGGCAGCAGTACAGAGCAATGCATAAAAATACTATAAAATATAAAGTTATATAAGTAGTGCAAAAAGATAGGCAAAATATTGAAGCAGAGTTTATGGATTTGTTCACTATCCGTACAGAAATCTGATAGCAGAGGGGAAGAAGCTGTTTCTAAAATATTGGGTTTGTGCCTTCATACTCCTGTACCTCCTCTCTGACTGCAAATGGCTGGTAAAAAGATCCTAACCAGGAAATGGTTATCACAGGAGAGCCCAACTTTAAATGTATGGGTGGACATTTACAAAATGGAGAGGATAACAGCATCTGTTAATCGTAAGTTGGAACAATTTGGTTCATACTGGGAAAAATGGTTTAACTACATAACACCTCATAGGCCTGATTTTATTCTCATAAGTCAATGAACATGTTGTAAAAAAAAATCACTCCCTACTTTGTACATAGTATTCTTCTTTTGATTGTTCTAACTTTCCTCTCCTTTCTATAAGTGTATGCCTCAGATAAATATTATGTGGACATTTGTGACAAATATGACTATATGATATTATATGTAGAAATACATCTTATGGAAATGTTTGTTTGTTGATGAACCTCAATAAAAAATAAATGACAAAGAAAAAGAAGAGACCACATCCTGGGTTGTGGGGGCCCTTAATGATGGATGCCCCATTTTTGAAGCATCTCCTTTTGAAGATGCCCTCAGTGCAGAGGAGGCTAATGTCCATGATGGAGCTAACTGAGTCTGAAGCCCTCTACAGCTTTTATCAATCCTGTGCAGTGGCCCTTCTCTACCACGCGGAGATGAAACCAGTTAGAATGCTCTCCATGGTACATCTGTAGAAGTTTGCTAGCGTCTGTGGAGACATACCAAATCTCTATAGCTATATCCGAATGAGATATAGCCACTGATATACCTTCTTTGTAATTCCATCAGTATGTTGGGCCCTGGATAGATCTTCAGAGATGTTGACCCCCCCAGGAATCTGAAACTATTCACCCTTTCCACTGCTGATCCCTGAATGAGCACTTGGTGTGTGTTCTCTCAACTTCCACTTCCTGAAGTCCACAATCAATTTGTTGGTGTTACTGACAGTGAGTGCAAGGTTGCTGTTGTGACACCACTCAATAGGAGAAGTGTTGCAACTTTAGAAGTTTGAAAAGGTTTGGTATGTCACCAATGGCTCTAGGAATATATTGAACAAGAAATGAATTTTCCTCCACCAGTCTCCAAGAGTGAGCAAATCTTGAAAATGACAACAACAGGAATTCTGCAGATGCTGGAAATTCAAGCAACACACATCAAAGTTGCTGGTGAACGCAGCAGGCCAAGCAGCATCTATAGGAAGAGGCGCAGTCGACGTTTCAGGCCGAGACCCTTCGTCAGGACTAACTGAAGGAAGAGTGAGTAAGGGATTTGAAAGCTGGAGGGGGAGGGGGAGATGCAAAATGATAGGAGAAGACAGGAGGGGGAGGGATAGAGCCGAGAGCTGGACAGGTGATAGGCAAAAGGGGATACGAGAGGATCATGGGACAGGAGGCCTTTGGCTGTTTTCATGCAAGTAATTTGCAGACCTGTTGTAAGTATGGGATACAGAGTTGGTAGATCTGTCACTGCTCTTCTGCTGGGCTCTACCATGGGGTCCAGTAACAACTCACGCTCTTCAAAGGATTCAAAATACATTTATTATCAAAGTATGTTTGCATTATACAACCCTGTGATTCACCTTCCCCACATACAGCCTCAAAACAAGAAAGAATCGTGAAACCCGTTCAAAGAAAAATCATCAATCCTCCCCTCCCCGATGCGCAAACAAAAACAAATTGCATAAAATGGCAACAAAACAAAAACAAGGGAAAGTACAGAAAATAAAGTACTTTATAAAACACTATATAAAACAAAATATAAAACTATTGCTGAGATATTCCAATATTTCATTATGAAATCTCTCTCTAGTGGAATGGGACAACTTAGAACCAATTAGCATCAGTCTGTCATTACAAGCACATGTGCCTTCTAATTTGTGTTTTTATAATTGAGGATCAGTTCCTTAAGGTTGTTATGGCTGAGGGCAGTAATAGGGGCAAGCTATTAAATAGTCCCAATGGCATGTGCCTCAAATAACCTCTGATAACCAAGCTCAGCTCCTGACCTTCGCATGTGACTTAGTTATTAAGCTCATCAGGACCGTTTCTACTGACAGAAGAAAGGACAAAGGTGGGTTACTGGCCCCCCAAAACCAGTTGCTTCGGGCAGATGGGGTTCATCATCTGGGGTTGGCAGCTCATCTAGGAGAAGGAAAAGTCTGATCTCAAACCTCCACTGCTTTGCGGCTATACCCACTCATGGGGAAGGCTTCAGGAGTAAACCCTTAAGGAAAAATCTGGAGCTGGAGTCCCCAAGGCTCCATACATTGAGTTCAACCTGACTGGTGTTACGTACCCCGTAACTGGGTTGCCAAACCAGCAGAAATGGATCACTCAGTTGGAGTCTGGAGTACTAGAACTAAGAAAGTTCTATTAAAGAAACAAGCAACACAGTAATCGAAAGGATAATAAATGCAACAGTTCAGCGATGATAAACACACATGTGCACAGAATTAAGATAACAGCATCAATCAAGCTCTATCGTTGTCTAGGGGTAAATGACCAAATTTCAAAATGACTCAAAGTTCAGTCCAGTTCAGTTCGCAGTAATCGTTGCCATGACGATGGACAAGGTGGGGGAAGAGAGACAGAGAGAACAGGAACAACTGATCATTCAGTACAGCTTCACTCACAAACCGGCAAGATGGCTCACAAGGAACTTTTGGGCGGGTCCTTGGTGATGTCACCTGAGGTCACCGACTGTGACCCCTCCTCCAGATGCGGTCGATCCTCTGCAGTGAACCCGGCACCCAGGCAAGGGCGGACACACACCGGGTTCCCGCTGATCGTACCTTTCCACCCTGGTCGTTGTCTGATACTTCTCACCCACTCGTGAGAGGCGCACCGCTTCCAGGGTCTCGTTACCTCGGGTGGCGTGTGTGTCTGCCTTAGCGAACCGGTCCCTTTTTATCCCCCTGCTGGGGTATCGCCTGTCCATCACTTCAAACAGTTCAAGGTTCAAAGAGGGGAGCCGCTCCAGACAGCTCTCTCTCTCCCCCGTTCCTTCATTACACATCTCCAGACGCTGCTCCATTGTTCCTTATCTCTCCTTCCCCTGAGGGCAGGTGGCAGACCAACTGCTGATGCCACTGATGCTAGCCCAGGCCAGCAAACATCTTAATTTTATGTGTATTCTCGTAACACTGGCAACTCCTGAGAAGCTGCAGGTACCAAACTGTATTGGCCTCTGCCTTCGCTTTGGGTTTATCAGATGCATGGAGAGAGGGAGCTTGTTACATGGGCAACAGCTTGCTCTCCATATCATACTGCCCAGGTTTGTGTTTCTAGACAGCAAGGATGCAATATCCATGGTCAACTCTCACCTCCCCAATTGAGGACCAGCCAGAAGATAGCTCAAAGCTGGTAACGTAGCAGTTAATGAAACACTTTACAGCACCAACTGTATGATTGGGGTTTAATTCCCATTACTGTAAGTTCATATGTTCTCCCCGTGACTTTGTGGGTTTCCTCTCAGTTTCCTCCTACATTCCAAAGACATACGGTTAGGGATAGTGAGTTGTGGGCATGTTGTGATGGCATCAAAGACGTGGTGGTACTTGTAGGCTGCCTCCAGTATATCCTCAACACAGAGGACACATTTCACTGTGTGTTTCAATCTACATGTGACAAATAAAGTCTTTTATAAAATCTTTTCTATTAAATACAAATGAGTGAGATACCAACATTGTTGGCCTGTGCAGCTTCATGTTAACAAAGGTATGTGAGCATTCACACAATACTTGTTTTATCTGTGGCTAGTGCAAGTAGTTTTGTAGCTGTCTGTGAAGAAGATGAATCTCAGGGTTCTATACTGCATGCATATTTTGATAATAATTATACATTGAATCCTTTGAAACATAGAGACCCTACAGTTTCCTGTCTGTTCAATTCCATGAATGAACAAATAGAGTTTGTTTATTGAACTATGTCCTACGTTTATATGTACAATGGTAATGTCTATCAATATCTAAGAATCATCTGTTGGAATTTGCCTGAAACTAGAAAGTTTTAGAATGATTTTCATCAGATGAAATAATACTTTTGGAATAACAACGTGGTTTCAGTTGCAGGTGAACACGAACTCTTAAGAGGCTTCAAGCAGTGGACTGTGGGATCCTGTTAGTAATATTATACCTGCAAAGAAAGGGAGGACAAGCAGAAGGAAACAAATAGACAGCAAAGGCTGTGAGCAGGGGGTGTGCTTACAGAAATTAATAGCTTTTCAACAGAGTGCTATGGCTAACCTGATGTATCCACGAGTAAATGAGAAGGAATGGAACAGGAGGCTTTACTATATTAGGAGGCATTTGGCAAACATCTCTCCAAAGAATTGTCAATAGGTAGAACCACGACAGTGTTATTATTGATGAAAGGTCTCAATGCAATGAAGGGTCTCAATTGTAATTACGGGTGTTGATCCAAAATATTGACTTTACTGCTCTCCACAGATGGTGCCTGACTTGCCGAGTTCCTCCAGCATCTTATGTATTATGTTTATTTTAACTATACTTGTTATCCACCAGCTCTTCCAAGTCTATTAGAGAAGAAATCTGTTAAAAGCAGTCTGTCTGCAGTTTATTTGAGCATTCAGACTGTTGCTAACTCTGACAGATCAAGCTCTTTCATCACTTTATCCACTGGTAGACTGCAAGCAGAAGAAGACATTTCAACTGACCCGGATTTCAGAGTTTAAATTGCAGCCTCTGGATATAAAATCATTCGATTTGAATTCCAAGCCTTTTTAAAAAATATGCAATGTGCAACTTGTTATGTTTTGTAACTCCAAAGCATAAAGACTAATTGAGGGGAAAACACGTGTGTCTGACTTTGTGCTTACTTTTAAGCAAAGAATGCACTTGTCACATGGTTGCATCATGATGTATGAAATCCACACATTTTTTCCATATTACCCATATGAATTATGTAAACAAATAAAGATGCTTATTTAAACAATATATTTTGAATATTACTCCAATATTACTGAAATATTAAATACACAACACTCCTCTCTGCTTAGCTATAAACTTCAACACAATATAGAATGTATATATATATAGAATTGTGCAAATGTCATAGGCACATATACTGTATATAGCTAAGGTGCCTAAGACTTTTGCATAGTACAGTACTGTAGTAATTTTATATATTATACTTTACTGCAGCCACAAAGCAAAACAAATTTCATGATGTACGTATGTGAGTGATGATAGAGCTGGTTCTGATATGGGACTCTATTGTGGACTGAAAGTGAGAAGGAGGCAGAGGGAAGGCAATCATGGTTGGGAAAAGGGGAAGGGAGAGGGGAGGGAGCTGGAAGCACCAGGCAGACATTCTGTAACCAATAAACCAATTGTTTGGAATCAAATGACTTTGCCTGGTGTCTCAGGGCTGGCTCCTGTACCACCCCCCTTACACCTGGCACTCTTCCTCTGGCACCTGTTCCACACCCCTCCTGCAGCCCTCCACCCTCCCCATTCCCAACATCCTTTGCTCTCGCCAGATTTAAAAACTCGCTTCCCACTCCACGTTGACAAATGCAGTGTACTATATAATATAACTACTATAATATGACTACTATATATAGACATTCACAGCATAGTAAATTTTATACTGTCCCATTCAGGTCTAAAGATTTAATCGCTGTGGAGGCTTTCTTATTCTTGTGGGATAATGTTTTTCCTGACAAGGGAGATCACTCTGCTTGGCAAGTGAGACGTGTGGCTGTGAAATAATCTCAGGATCTGGGGCCTCCTACAGGATGGTTGTGGGAGTTGAATCTGGAACTGCAGGAAGTAGTTCTGAAAGCTCTGAACACCTTTCTTTTCCTTTGCTCAGCTTTTCTCTCTGGATCTATTTCAATCCTTGGTTCCCTACTGGTCCCAGCTTCTTTCCCTCTCTTTATCCCACACTTGATCCTTTTCTTCTTCTTTCTCATTTCTCTTCTCTTGTTTCCACCTTTCTTTTTCTCACCTTCCTTTTTCTCACCTTCCTTTTACTTCTAGTTACTTGTATTTCTGAATATGCTAATTTTTCGAGAAATTAGGTAGTGCTTATTCTCTCCCATTTCCATAGCATTTATTTCATAGTTCTCTTTCTTTTCTTTTACCTTCTTTTCTGGATGTGCATCTTAGCCTTGGGAAGATCCATTTAGATCACTGGAGTATTCTCTTATTAATCCATCTATTGCTCCCTTTACAATCTGATCATTCATCTTGCTTTCTTCATCGACAACATCAATCTGATAAATCCTTTGTCTTTGTATCTCCATTGACTGCTTTTTTTGGAATTCCATTCATCTAGCTTGCTTTTGGTCTTTGCATCTACTTTTACAAGCAGCTTTTTATCTCTCACTTGAAGTTCATGCAACGACCTTAATATATGCAGAGTCGGTTCTGGTCCTTTATGCTCACAAAGGCCAAATGCTTGCAACCTCCCTGAAACTCCTTGAACTCTGTTCCAACTTAAAACCAAGCCATATTTTGGAAGTAACTGTCTGGCTAACATATCAGAAGCTTTCTCAGGTATGTCACCTATAAAAACTGTTTAAGTTGGGCTACTACTTATGTCTCATTCATGATTCCACTGAGAAACATGGTCCTTCCTTGGTCCAATATACTTTCCAACCAGAGGCACAGAGGTTGGAATCAACACTATGTTATCCCCTGTTGGGCAATGATACATGGTGTTCAGCATAGAGACAGTTGTGGCATCGTCCCGTGCCTTCCTTAATTTGCTTTCAGTTGGCTCTATTGCATGGGATGAGGCATACAAGTAGTGGATGGATCTCCAATCAAGTTATAGTTGTCTCAGCCGCTCTTGTCCCCATAACACTGTCCCTCCTGTTTTTACCACATACAAGCACAATGGCACAATGTAGCTTGTTGGCTACTGTACTTCGCTGTCATCCCCACAGGAGTTGTTTTCTACAGCAAAAGTTCCTAGTTGGATATCTGCAGGCTTTGGTTCAGTATCTTTGCAGTGCAGTTCAAACTCATTTTGTACAATGACTGAAACATTGAGCCAGTGCCCAATCTCTTTTTAATTATCTTGCTGTTCACTTCTCGTGTAGGCCATATTTATTCTCTATCATTAGTTTTCACATGAAAATCTCAAGGCTACACAGTCCTGTGTCACTGTCATAAGATTTTTTTTAACAACCATGCGGATTAGTTTTCTTTTTGATGCTGCAACTTGATTTTTATTTTTTCCTCTTCCCAGTGAAGCCCATTAATTTTTGTTTGCCCAGCATATTATTCCTATTTTGTTGCATTTTCAGCAAATTTCACCTTTAAATCTGCATACTTCTGGTTTATGTAAGCCCCTGCAGCAACAAAAAATTTGTTCACCAATCCTATTTCTGTTTAGATGTTGCAAATTTGTTCCCACATAATTTCATTCCTGACTGCAGCTCAATAGTGTCTCTATGAGGTTTTCATTGATACAGTTATTTCAACTACTCTTTTAAATGTTAGATGTCCTTTATTTAGGAGCCAGTTTTGAATGTTTTCTTGTAAGATTCCACAAACAAAATGATCTCTTAATGCATCATTAAGACCATTACCAAATTGAAAATGCTTAGACAGACTCTTCAATTTAGAAACATATACTGACGTAGATTTCACCTCCTGATTCTGCTTATGAAACCTAAAGTGTTTCTGCAATCAGCAATGGTTTTAGTTCTAAATGTTCCTGTATTATTTTCATGACTTCAGCCAAGCTCATTTTGGCTGGTCTGGTTGGAGCAGTTAAATTTCTATGCAAACTATATGGCTTTAAAACCAATGCACTCAGCAAAATTGGCACTCTCTTCTCATTGGCAATTTCATTTGCTTTTAAATACTGTTCAGCTATCTCAGTAAACATGAGTCAGTTATCTATTGTGCAACCAAACATGGCACTCTTTCCAATGTAGCCAGCCATTTCTGCTCTTTTCATGCTTATTATCAGCCGACACTCCCTGTTTATGAACCCATGAATTCTTTTGTTTTCTGCCTGTTTTTAAAAACTTGATCATCTTTACTTTTGCGTAGAGAACATGCTGCTCAAAATTTATAATGCCTTTGAAGTACATAATAAATGTGCTGAAGTTCTAAAGTTTGGTACTGAAAATGATTCATTACATATTTACAATGTCTTTGTCCATGCCTGGAAAGAGGTGGGACCTCAGAGAGGCAGTAATAATGATGACTGACTGTAATAACTACAGAAGGCTCTCCTTGCTGTTTTCAAGTGGGAAATTTGTTGCTAAGACCCTTCTCAACTGCCTCTATCATTAGCTCCCTGAACTATAGCTTCAATTCTGTTCATCTAGAAGCATATTGGACATTATGTACATGAATGACAACTCCAAGAAAAATGCTAAGAAAAATCCCAGCGCTATACATGACCTTCTTCAATATCAATAATGTCTTCATTTGGAACAATGGCCACATCAAATATAGTAATCTATTTTCAGATTACAGATAATATTTTCATATGCACACAGTAAAGCAGAGTACAAAGTCATTGATGATTTATTTCCTGAAACATCCAATGGTAAAAGCCTCACACTAAGCATCAGCAGATAATGAACCTTGACCAACCAACCCACCCCACTCCTACACTACAAAGGAGCATAGGAGAATCAGAAGAGATTTGTAGATGTATGCAAAATGTAGTGGGGTATAGATAGGTTAAATGCAAGCAGGCTTTTTCAACTGAGGTTGGGTGACATTTGAACTGGAGTTCATAGATTAAGGGTGAAAGGTAAAATACATTCCTTCCAGGTGAGGAAACACTTCATCTGCAAATCTGCTGTTGTCTGGTGCCCCTGATGCAGCCTTCTGTATACTGGTGAGACACAATGTAGATTAGGGGACTTTGTGGAACACCTTCACTCCATCTGCGACAAGCAGGAGTTACTGAAGGCCAACCATTTTAATTCCAATCCCCATTTCCATTCCAACATGTTGATCCCTAGCCTCATAGCCTCCACTACTGCAATGATGTGGCCACCACTCTCAGGTTGCAGGAGCAATTCTTCATATTCTACCTGGATAGCCTACTACTGCATGAGCATTAACTTCTCTAACCCAGTAACTCCCCCCTCCCCCTTTCCCGTTCTTCTATTCCCCACTCAGGACCCCCTCTTATTTCTTCACTTCTCTTCACTTGCCTATCACCTCTTCCTAGTGTCCCTTCTTCCATTTTTTCTCATGGTTCACTCTTCTCTCCCATCAGATTCCTTCTTCTTCAACCCTTTACCTTTTCCACCTATCAAGTTACAGCTTCATGGTTCATCCCCCTCTCCACCAACCATCTGGCATCACCTATCACCTTTGAGCTTGCATTCCTTCCTTTCCCCCTATCATTTTCTTCTAGTTTCTTTCCCCTTATTTTCCAATACTAATCAAGGCTCTTGGCCTGAAATGTCAACTGTTTATTTCTCACCAGAGAGGCTGCCTGACCTGCTGAGTTCCTCCAGCATTTTTTATATTTTTCTTCAATATTTGGAGGGAATATGTGGGGGAACTTTGTCACTCAGAAAGTGGCGAGTGTGTGAAGCCAGCTGCCAGAGGAAGTAGTGAATGCAGGTTTGATTTAGAAACATTTGGATAAGTATATGATGAGACAGGTGCACAGGGCTATGGTATACATAGGGGTCAACGGGAGTTGGCATAATAATAGTTTGGCATTGACTTGATGGGCTGAAGAGCCTTTTTCTGTGCTTTAGAAGCCTATGGCCCTATGACTACTATCTCACCAATCAAAATCAATAAAAGACTTTAGAAAACATAGAACACTTCTTACACCTTGGAAATGACCTCTTTCTGAACTTCACGACAACCACCAATTCACCAGCCAAGCCTCCTGAGGAAAAGAGAAAATCCCCAAATCTGGCTTCAAGTTCATATTCTGCAGATCAGCAATAATCCCTGCATCATTGCATGTTTCAAGGACATGGGAAGCTTACAGTACACATGTCAGATCTTTCTGCAAATTCTCCAAGTCTCTGGGGGAATCAATGGCAACATCTTCTTCCAGACCGACATCCCTAGTTCTTCATCACATGCTTCCATCATCACTGGGTCACTTTGCCCATGTGCCTAACTCCAGAATCCCAAAGAAGCTCTCTCCTCAAAGTATTCTCATTGGAAGAAATTGCAAGGCGAATAGAGAGAATGCTTTCTATCAACGTCCTGAAGAATCTGAGATCCTCATTGACTCCTCAAAATTGGGAAGAAGCATAAAGGGAAGCACTGAAACCTCAAATATTGCAACAGGAGCACAGAAACACTGCTAACGAGAGGAGAAGAAGCACTATTAAATATTATATGACCAGAACTGAATGAGTCTGTAAATACTTCAGGGAACTTACCAACCACTTCAGAATTAATAGAACTAAAGTGGAAGCAAATTACCTTTGACCTAGAAGGACTACTTAAGTAAACAACACCTAATTCTTGGAAAATCATTGTAACCGTACAGATGCATGATTTCTCTGAGAAGGGCCATTGGCTGGTAGCTGAGAGTTAAGTCTTTTTTTCCTGTTTTTTAGTGGTTAAGTTACGCAAGATGAAGTGAAAGTATAGGCTGGAGCACTGTATTTTGCAAAAATGATTCCACATTGCAGGTCATGTGTAGCAAGTTATGTAAACTCTAACCAAAGGTAGGCAGTCATATAAGGTATTGAATTATTCACTAGCTGCAGATGAAAAACACTGAACTGACTCCACAACCTATGGACTCTACAAGTCATGTTCTCAGTATTATTTGTTTGCTCTTTATGATGATGATGATGATGATGATGATTATTATTATTAGTAGTAGTTGTAGTATTTTTGTGGTTGCTGTTTGTCTTCTTTTGCACATTGTTTGTTCATCAGTATTTGAGTGGAGTTTTTTCATTGATTCTATTGCATTTTCTTGTTCTACTGTGAAAGTCTGCAAGAACAGAAATCTCAGGGTAGTATTTAGTGACATACATTCAGAGGCAACTTTATGAGCAACTTACTATACTTAATAAAGTGGTCACTGAGTGTATGTGTACATTGATAATTAATTTACTTTGAACATTGAAATTTGAAATGTTCAAACTTCGGGTGCTGCAAAGACCAAGTCTTGCACCTCAGAGTTTTGTCTCCATGACTTTTTAGACATTTTATGATTGTTGACGTCTTATTTCAAATTAAAATTTTTATATTTTTTATAATTTATTCCCTTTGAAATCAAGTGACATAAATGCTTATCACATTTTCAATTAAGGATAGGGATTTGTATTAACACCCATCTCTGAATATTATTTAACATTTTTACCTCAGATGGATGTGCTGGCATAATTGTTGAAACAATATTAAAATCCACCCATTGACATTAAACAAGAATGTAGAATACTCAAGTAGTATACTTTTTGTACGTGGTTTCCTCTGGGTGCTTCAGTTTCCTCCCACATTCTCAAGACATATGGTTAGGCTTAGGGGTTAGTAAGTTATAGAAATTTTATGTTGGTACAGACGTGTGGGGCCACTTGTGAGCTATCTTTAGCACAATCCTTGTTGATTTGTTTTGACATAAGTGCCACATTTCTGTATGTTTCAATGTTTCAATGTGCATGCAACAAAAAAAGCTTATCTTTACTTTTAAAGAACATCCATAACACTTTTCCCATAACCTTTGGCCACCGTGTTCGCCCTCTGGTCCTTGGTAGGGAAAGCCGTAGTACTCCGCAGTGACTAAGACATCGGAAGCTCCAAATTGATCCATCGCTCGATCCTGCCCTTGCTTTCCATCTGCCTAAACCGTGATGGCAAACTGACACATGGCTTTCACTCGTGGGGCAGGAATGCTTTCCCACTCATCATCCCTGTCCAGTCCTTCACGTGCATATCGGGACAAAGCATCAGCATCAATGTTCCGGCTTCCTGGCCGGTACTTCATGCTGAAATCATAGGCAGACAACGCCGCCAACCACCGATGGCCTGTGGCATCCAATTTCACCGAGGTCAGAATGTAAGTTAGGGGCATGAACATCGACTTCTCTAACTTCCGCTAATGCCCCACCTCCCCCTCGTACCCCATCTGTTATTTATTTATATACACACAATCTTTCTCTCTCTCTCTCCTTTTTCTCCCTCTGTCCCTCTGACTATACCCCTTGCCCAACTGCTAGGTTTTCTCCCCCCTCCCCCTTTTCTTTCTCCCTGGGCCTCCTGTCCCATGATCCTCTCATATCCCCTTTGCCTATCACCTGTCCAGCTCTTGGCTCCATCCCTCCCCCTCCTGTCTTCTCCTATCATTTTGGATCTCCCCCTCCCCCTCCCACTTTCAAATCTCTTACTAACTCTTCCTTCAGTTAGTCCTGACGAAGGGTCTCGGCCTGAAACGTCGACTGTATCTCTTTCTAGAGATGCTGCCTGGCCTGCTGCGTTCACCAGCAACTTTGATGTGTGTTGCTTGAATTTCCAGCATCTGCAGAATTCCTGTTGTTTGCGTTTTTAAAGTTAGGGGATTGTTGTCCGTCCTCACCTCAAACTTGGCACCACAGATGTAGTCACTCAGCTTATCCACCACAGCCCATTTCAACGCTAGAAATTCCAACTTGTGTGTGGGATAGCTTTTCTCAGAGGGTGACAGACTCCAGCTGACAAATGCAACAGGTCTCAACCCAGCGCCCTGGTCCTGATATAGGAAGCCTCTCTGCTGGCATCTGTATGGAGTCTATATGGCAATCGGGGGTCTGCAAGAGCCAGCACAGGCGCCTGGGTCAGCCTCTCCTTCAACAACTGAAAGGCCTCTTCAGATTTCCCATCCCACCTTGGTCCAAAAGGTTCCGAAGGACTAAGATACTCTTTACCCTCCTCTCCTTTTGTCCTCCTCCCTTTCTTCCCCAAGGGAGGGTAACCACACAGAAGCTGATTCAACGTGTGACTCACTTTCACGTTGCCCTTCATGAACCTCCAATAGTAAACCAGAGAACTAAAGGAGTGAGCGCAAAGCACTCACAGTCTGGGGCCTTGGCTAGGTGGTCACTGCCTCTATCTTAGACAGATCAGTTACTACTTCCACTTCGTGAGACTATGTGCCCAACATAGCTAACAGATGTCTTGCAGAACTGGCACTTATCAAGGGAAAGTTTTAATCCTTCAGCTTTCAGGTGGCCCAGTACCTTCAGTAGCCTCGCTTCATGTTCTTCCAAGGTGGACCCAAACACTATGAGGTCATCCAGATACACTAATACCTCAAGCAAGTTCATATCCCCCACCATTTTCTTCATGATCCGCTGGAAGTTTGCAGGAGCTCCCGATATGCTCTGGGATATCCTTTCTAACTGGAAGAATCCCAGTGGACATATAAATGTCGTTTTCTCTTTACCAGCCTCACTCATGGGGATCTGATAATATCCAGTCAACTGCAGCACACTGAACCACTTCGCACCATTCAGACAGGCCAGCGCTTCTCGATCCTTGGGACCGTATACTGGTTGGGGACAGTACGCCTGTTCAGAGTCCTATAATCCCAGCTTCCTTCAACTTACACAAGTGCTGCCGAACGTCTTCCATGTCTGTAGGGGCCAGTCGCCACGACCTCTCTCTGAACGGGATGTTCTCAGTCACCCGATTAGTGTGACGAGTACACTTGGAATAACCCACATCAAGCTCCTCAGTGGAAATGAAAAATTGCAGCTTCAACATCTTCCCTACCGACCTCCTCTTCCAACCCAAAGTTGAATGACTCAGTGGTCAACTTTCCCCCTTTTTCCAATAGTTTCTCCCTGGGTTGTCTTACAGGGACATTAGATATTGACGTCACTGGGAAAAGATGCACCAGGGGCATGCCCGCTTGACAAGCACTACCATTCTGTTCACCTGTACAACTGAGGGCTTCTGCAGTTCGGGACTCACTTGTACCCCAGCAGGCACTCCCGACTCCTCTTGGTGGTCTTCCCGAACATCCACCAAGAAGACCTTGCCCTCGGGCATTCTGAGAAATTTGGGGTTTCCCGTTACTCTCTCTACTTCCCCAGGCTGTAACATGATTGGCTTAGACTGGGTGAACCACACGGTCCCTCGTCTAAACTCGTTATCTGGCCAAGCACTTCCTGAAAAGCAGCACGAAACACCAGGTGAACGGACAATGTTCACAGGAAGCTGTCTCCAGCTTTCTCCTTGCAGGCTCCCATGAGACCCCTCACAATAGTAGTGTTAGTCCCCACAAGAATTGAAACGTCACCCTTCTCAACGGGGTCGGGACAAACTAGTGCTAATCTATCAAGAACCTCAGTCACTCCCACACTGGCCTCCGAAAACCCCAGCTTCACTGACAAATAACCATCATAAGGACAATCATCCCCACTAAGACTCCAGATCTCTCATGCACTGAATGGCGTTAATGGTAAATGCGTCAAATACTGGTTGTAAAATGAACAGCACAGCAAAGTGACCTGAGACCCTGTATCAAGTATGGTTCTGGCATAAATGCCCTCTATCTGTAGTGATACACTGGAACTTGGCCCAACTAAGCCTTCAGGAATAGGGTTTTTTGCTTTAGAGTGTTCCTTGATATATTGCTGGGAATGTGTTCACCCCGATAAGCCAGGCCATCCCCTCAATGGGTCTCTTTTAAGTTTTCCCAACAACTCTGTCTGCTTAGGTACCCAAGGGGTTCACTCTCTGAAAGGTTTCTCATCATTCACAGCCCCGCCTGAAGTGTCCCTCCTCACCACAGTTACAATAGACAATACCGGCAGCTCTCCTTCTTTTTCGCGTGACACCGGCTGCTAGCAGTCCTCTGTGTAGTCCAACCCCTTAGAGGATTCACCTCCCTATCAGCTCCATCATATGGGGAGGGGGGTCACACCCGCTGATAACAACCAGGACATCTCAGTTCTCAACTCTGCCACAATCTCATCTACCACACCCTGGGACAAGCTATCTGTGGTCACTTCACTGCAAGGGACCACTGCCGAGCACTGTACCCTGCTGACAGAGGCCTCCTCTGTTTACGACGCATTCTCCTCCTCTCATACTTCTCAGATCAGCTCAATAAATGGCAGGGTGGGGGGTGCATCTTATGAGAGATTCGAAGACCCTAAGCAATCAGGTCCTGGGACTGGGCGCCCTTTGGTATCTGGTCCATCCTTAACTGATCCACCTCAGCCACCTGAATGACCCCTCTGCGCCGCAAGTAATTTAGCTGCCTCTCTAGCTGAAAGGTGTAGGCAAAAAGCTTCTCCCCATTCTCCTGATGCATGTTCTGAAACCCCGTCATGAGCTCCATTGGGATTCCTGTCGTGCCAAATGCATTTTCCAATGCACCCATGTAATTGGCAGCCTTGGCTAGGGAGTACCGGGACTTTATGGCTCTCACAATGTCAGCAGCCTGCCCCCTCAAACTCTCAACCAATCTCTGTTGTTTTATGTCATCAGAGCACTGCCACTCATCTAACAACTGAGAGATAAGCTCCGCCCACGCCTCATACTCCTCTTCCCCTTCAGGGTGGGCTTCGTTCCTGAGATTAAGCGGAGCCTACCATAGCTCAGACTTTGGACCTGGGCATTTTTCCATTTATTCACCAGAGGTAAGGGTGGATACTAACTCAAAATTCTCATTCTTCACTGAGGGATGGGGGCTCAATAGACATTCCAAATCAGACCACTCCTTCCCTTCGCTAAGCAGAAACGAGAGAACCCTGGCTCGGAAGTCTCCGCCCCCAGCTACGGGAGACTTGACTTGTGATTCGGCCCGCTCCCCTACACTCTCCTCCTCCCAGAAAGTATGGACAGTCCACATCCCCTCCTCTTCTGGGGCCCCAATAGTACCAGGCAGTCGCTGCCGTTACGTCAACACCAGATGGAACTAAAACAAAGTCTGTGCACACCATTTTATCAAATCTCTGTCCCACAATCGTAACTTTGCCTACAGCTTTAACAGTACTTAAAAGTCAAATTAACAATTCATCAGGAGTACGGATACCTACCTGCTCAACACACACGCATTAATTACCGGTAACCACATCGATGTGCATCATCACTCCGCCCCAGCAGCATCCACACCAGCACAGATTTAAACACACAACCCACTGGTTCAATGCTCAGGGCAATCACACAGCATCCAACAAAATCAATCCCGGAATGATACCCCAACAATTGTAATCCTCAGGTTCAGATGGCGGCATTACTCTAGAGAAGACAGCCCCGCCAAATGTGTGAGATCAGAAGTGCAAAACCTCTTGTTTTTGTGGATGCTGCATGATGTGTTCCCCTATTATGTACACCATATACAATTAAAAGAATTAGTTTTATAGTTCTTGATTTGACTAGAGGGCTAGTAAAGAGAAACAAAAAGAAAAGGACCCATTTTAATGAAACAGTCCAATGCACACGTTGAAGCTCAGGGTTTCCCGTCCATTAGCCCCCCCATCAATTTCCCCCGGGCATCGTCGACTCCCAACCCATTCCAAGTCCACTCCATCCTGCAGTCTACGATCTCTCCATTCTGGCATCTTCTCTCTCCATCTTCCGCTGAACAAAAGACCATGAATACCTACTCTTGGACACACAAGAAAGAAAAAATCACTCCCCTCATTGGACGGCGCACATTCCAAAGCCCCCTTTATCTCTTGTCATAAGCCAAACACTGCTGCTACAGACAGACCATTACATTAGCAGTGAAACCTTTCCCAATGCGTTACAAAAGTTTGTCAAGAAGATTCAGTCGCTCAGCATTCAAGATGAGATAGTGGAGCTTAGGAGGATGATGGCGCCTAACGGCAACTCCTTTCCTTGCATCTTCGGAGACAGCTCTATTTCTATCTTTGATATCTGTTTTTTCCCCTTTCAAGGTTCTTTTGAAGACCCTGACCTGGAGTTACACTCTGACTTTGGTTCTTTGCGGAAATGGGACACGCTCTCGGGGCCTCACGACCAACCTAGTTGGTATGCCAAGGAAGCGGCCTGGAATACTAGCGCGCCTTCAAGGTGCCCGATTTTCGTGGCTCTGGAGGTGGGCGGATTTAAGTCCGGTGCTGCTGCCTGATGTATCATGGGAGTACATGGAAGATAGGAAGCAGCAAGCTGGCTGCTGGCTGTGTGCTCAGAGACCCGAGTTTTTTGGTCACAGAGCTCGGAAAAGGCAACGCAACAGACTTTTAACACCATGAATCAGTGAGTTGTTTTGATATGTCTCCCCTCTCGCTCTTTTTCCCTTATTAGGGAGAGAGAGAGAGAGAGAGCCTGTGGCATGTCAAATTGCCCAGTGAACGAGTAGTCTTTGGGTACTGGAAGTCTGTGTCTTTATTGATGCTTTGCTGCACGTTTGAGAGCTCGCTGGGGAGTGCTGATGTTTTTTGCTGGGGGGAGGGGGTTGTTGCTTTGCTGCTGCTTATGCATGGGAGGGGGGAGTTGGATGGGGGGCTTTGGGGTTCTAACATTTAACTGTCATTCATTCTTTAGGGCACACCTCTATTTTTGTGGATGTTTGTGAAGAAAAAGAATTATGGGGGATTTTAACATGCAGGTAGGCTGGGAAAATCAAGTTAGTACTGGACTCCAAGATAGGGAGTTTGTGGAGTGCCTCCAAGATGGATTCTTAGAGCAGCTTGTACTGGAACCTACCAGGGGGAAGGCAATTCTGGATTTAGTGTTGTGTAATGAGCCAGATTTGATAAGGGAACTCGAGGTAAAGGAGCCAATAGGAGGTAGTGACCATAATATGATAAGTTTTAAACTACAGTTTGAGAGGGAGAAGGGAAACTCGGAAGTGTCAGTATTACAGTTGAACAAAGGGGACTATGGTGCTATGAGGGAGGAGCTGGCCAAGGGTCAATGGAACAATACTCTAGCAGGGATGACAGTGGAACAACAATGGCAGGTATTTCTGGGAATAATACAGGAAGTGCAGGATCAGTTCAATCCAAAGAGGAAGAAAGATTCTAAGGGGAGTAAGGGGTGACCATGGCTGACAAGGGAAGTCAAGGATAGTATAAAAGTAAAAGAGAAGAAGTATAACATAGCAAAGATGAGCAGGAAGCCAGAGGATAGGGAAACTTTTAAAGAGCAACAGAGGATAACTAAAAAGGCAATCCGGGGAGAAAAGATGAGATACGAAGGCAAGCTAGCCAAGAATATAAAGGAGGATATTAAAAGCTTCTTTAGTTATGTAAAGAAGGAAAAAATAGTTAAGACCAAAGTTGGGCCCTTGAAGACAGAAACGGGTAAATTAATTATGGGAACAAGGAAATGGCAGATGAGTTGAACAGGTACTTTTTATCTGTCTTCACTAGGGAAGACACAAACAATCTCCCAGATGTAATGGTGGCCGGACGGCCTAGGGTAACAGAGGAACTGTAGGAGATTCACATTAGGCAGAAAATGGTGTTGGATAGACTGATGGGACTGAAGGCTGATAAATCCCCAGGGCCTGATGGTCTGCACCCCAGGGTACTTAAGGAGGTGGCTCTAGAAATCGTGGACGCATTGGTAATCATTTTCCAATGTTCTATAGATTCAGGATCAGTTCCTGAGGACTGGAGGGTAGCTAATGTTATCCTACTTTTTAAGAAAGGAGGGAGAGAGAAAACAGGGAATTATAAACCAGTTAGCCTGACATCAGTGGTGGGGAAGATGCTGGAGTCAATTATAAAGGATGAAATAGCGGCACATTTGGATAGCAGTAACAGGATCGGTCCAAGTCAGCATGGATATACGAAGGGGAAATCATGCTTGATGAATCTTCTGGAATTTTTTGAGGATGTAACTACGAAAATGGACAAGGAAGAGCCAGTGGATGTAGTGTACCTGGACTTTCAGAAAGCCTTTGATAAGATCCCATTAGTGGGCAAAATTAGAGCACATGGTTTTGGGGGTAGGGTACTGACATGGATTGTAAATTGGTTGGCAGACCGGCAACAAAGAGTAGGGATTAACGGGCCCCTTTCAGAATGGCAGGCGGTGACTCGTGGGGCACCGCAAGGCTCGGAGCTGGGACCGCAGCTATTTACAATATACATTAATGATTTAGACGAAGGGGTTAAAAGTAATATTAGCAAATTTGCGCAGATGACACTACACTGGGTGGCAGTGTGAAATGTGTGGAGGATGTTGAGATCATGCAGGATCATTTGGACAGTTTGGGTCAGTGGGCAGATGCATGGCAGATGCAGTTTAATGTGGATAAGTGTGAGGTTATCCACTTTGGTGGCAAGAACAGGAAGACAGATTACTATTTGAATGGTGTCAAGTTAGGAAAAGGAGAAGTACAATGAGATCTTGGTTTCCTTGTTCATCAGTCACTGAAAGTAAGCATGCAGGTACAGCAGGCAGTGAAGAAAGCTAATGGCATGCTGGCCTTCATAACAAGGGGAATTGAGTATAGGAGCAAAGAGGTCCTTCTGCAGTTGTACAGGGCCCTGGTGAGACCACACCTGGAGTATTGTGTACAGTTTTGGTCTCCAAATTTGAGGAAGGACATTCTTGTTATTGAGGGAGTGCAACGGAGGTTCACGAGTTTAATTCCCGAGATGGTGGGACTCTTATATGTTGAAAGATTGGAGCGAATGGGGTTGTATACACTGGAATTTAGAATGATGAGAGGGGATCTGATTGAAACATGTAAGATTATTAAGGGTTTGGACACACTAGAGGCAGGAAACATGTTCCCGATGTTGGGGGAGTCCAGAACCAGAGGCCATAATTTGTGAATAAGGGGTAAGCCATTTAGAACAGAGTTGAGGAAAAACTTTTTCACCCAGAGAGTTGTGGATCTGTGGAATGCTCTGCCCCAGAAGGCAGTGGAGGCCAATTCTCTGGATGCTTTCAAGAAAGAGTTAATAGAGCTCTTAATGATAGCAGAGCCAAGGGATATGGGGAGAAGGCAGGAACAGGGTACTGATTGTGGATGATCAGCCATGATTACAGTGAATGGCGGTGCTGGCTCGAAAGGCTGAATGGCCTACACCTGCACCTATTGTCTATTGTCTATTCATTGTACTTATTCAACCTATTGCATCAGACATTTGCTTTGTGGTAAAAGCTAGAGAGTGGCAGAAGATGGTTGCTTCTCTGACAGGAGGCCTGTGACTAGTGTTGTGCTGCAGTGTATGCTGCTGGGTCCATTGTTGTTTGCCATCTATATCAATGGTCTGGATGATAATGTGTTAAATTGTTCAGCAAATTTGCAGATGATACCAAGATTGAGGGTGTAGTGGACAGCGAGGAAGGCTATCACAACTTGCAGTGGGAGGTGTTGCACTTTGGGAGGATGAACCACGATGGGTGATAAGCACAAGAGAGTGTGGTAAAATGGAGAGACACGAGAATACTGATCCATAATTCCTTGAAAGTGGTGTGCAGGGCTGTAAAGAAAACCTTTGGCACATAGGCCTTCATAAATTAATGTATTGAGTACAGGGGATGCCATGTTATGTCAAAATTGTATAAGGCATTGATGAAGCCTAATTTGGAGAATTGTGTGCAGCTTTGGTCACTTACCTGCAGGAAAGATATCAAGATTGAAAAAATGTAGAGAAAATTTACAAGGATGTTACAGGGAACTGAGGACTTGAAAGATTGAATAGGTTAGGATTGTATTCCCTGGAGCATGGGAGATTGAAGGGAGATTTAATAGAGGTGTGCAGAATTATGAAGTGTATAGATAGGGTAAATGCAAGGAGGCTGCTTTCCATTGAGACTAGAACTAGAGGTCATGGGTTAAGGGTGAGAGCAGAATTAATAGTCATGGGTTGAGGGTAAAATGTGAAATGTTTAAGGGGAACATGGAGGGGAACTTCACTCAGAGGGTAGTGAGAGTGTAGAAAAAGCAGCAAGCGGAAGTGGATGATAAAAATTTGATTTTAACAATTAAGATAAATAGAGATAGGTATGTATCTGAGAGGGGTATGGAGAGCTATGGTCCAGGTCAAATTGCTGGGGTCAAATCAACACTCACAACACGCTGGTGGAACTCAGCAGGTTGGGCAGAATCCGTGGAAAAGATTGGTCGACGTTTCAGGCCGGAACCCTTCGTCAGGACTGTAGGAGGAAGGGTCAGAGGCCCTATAAAGAAGGTGGGGGGAGGGTGGGAAGGAGAAGGCTGGTAGGTTCCAGGTGAAAAACCAGTAAGGGGAAAGATAAAGGGGTGGGGGAGGGGAAGCAGGGAGGTGGTAGGCAGAAAAGGTGAAGAAGGAATAGGGGAAAACACAATGGGTAGTAGAAGGAGGAGGAACCATGAGGGAGGTTGTAGGCAGTTGGGGGAGGAGGCAGAGTGATATAGGGATGGAGGAAGGGAGGGGGAGGGAATTACCGGAAGTTGGAGAATTCTATGTTCATACCAAGGGGCTGGAGACTACCTAGACGGTATATGAGGTGTTGCTCCTCCAACCTGAGTTTAGCCTCATCATGGCAGTAGCGGAGGCCATGTATGTACATAGCTGAATGGGAGTGGGAAGCAGAGTTGAATTGGATGGATACTGGGAGATCCTGTCTGTTGTGGCGGACGGAGCAAAGGTGCTCGACGAATCGGTCCCCCAATCTGCGTCTTACTGGTTTTTCACCCGGAACCTACTAGCTTTCTCCTTCCCACCCTCGCCCACCTTCTTTATAGGGCCTCTGCTCCTTCCCTCTACAGTCCTGACGAAGGGTTCTGGCCCGATCTTTTCCACAGATGCTGACCGACCTGCTGAACTCCTCCAGCGTGTTGTGAGGGCTTAACTCATGATGGACTGTGCTCTATCCACTACTTTTGTAAGATTTTCTGTTCAAGGGCATTGGAGCTTCCATACTAGATTATGATCCAACCAATCAATATTCTCTCCACCTCACATCTATAAAAGTTTGTCAAAGTTTTAGATATCATATTGATTCTTTGCAGAGTTCTAAGGAAGAGAAGACACTGCTATGCTTTCTTTGTAATTGCAGATCCTCTGAAATGATAAAACCAAGGAATTTAAAGTTCCTGACCCTCCCCACCTCTGATCCTCCAATAAGGACTGACTTATGGACCTCTGGTTTCCTCCTCCTGAAGTCAATAATCATCTCCTTGGTCTTGCTGACATGGAGTAAGAGGTTGCTGTTATAGCACCGCTCAGCCAGGTTTTCATTCTCCCTTCTATATTCATCACCATCTTTGTTTCGGCCTACAACAGTAGTGTCATCAGAAAGCTTAAATATAGCATTGGGGCTGTGCTTAGCCTAGCAGTCATAAGTACAAAGCGACTAGAGCAGTGAACTAAGCACACGGACTTCTGGTACTCCTGTGCTGATGGTGATTGTGGAGGAGTTGTTGCTGTTCATCTGAACTACAAGTGAGTAAATCAAGGATCCTATTACACAAGGAGGTATTGAGGCCAAGTTTCGAGGGGTTGATAGCACTGAATACTGAACTATAGTTGATAAAGAGCATCAAGAGCATCTTTGCTGCCTAGATATTGCAGGTTTGATCATAGAACCAATGAAATAGCATCTGCTGTGGATCTATTGCACTGGTGGTCAAGTTAGAGCAGGTCCACGTTGCTACTCACGCAGGTGTTGATTGGTTTCATCGCCAATCTCTCAAAGCACTTTATCGTAGTGGATGCAAGTGCTACTAGACGATAGTCATTGAGGCAGATTACCATGTTCTTCTTACGCACCCGTATAATTGAAGCCTGCTTGAAGCAGGTGGGTACCTCAGACTGCTGATGTGAGAGGTTAAAGGCATTCATGAACCCTCAGCACAGATCTTTAGTGCTCAGTCAGGTGCCCTGTCCTGTCTGGGTCAGATGTTTTCTGTGTGTTCACCCTCTTGAAGGATGATCGGAATCAGAGGCAGAAATCACTGGACCATCGGGGGCTCTGGGAGTTTGTGAAAGTTCCTCCATGTTTTGATGGTCAAAGCAAGCATACGAGATATTGGCTTCAACTGGGAGTGAAGCCTTGTTGTCACCGTTGTTGCTTGGTTTCACTTAGTAAGAGCTAATAGCATTCAAGGTCTGCCACAGCTGTCAAGCATCCTTCGGTGATTCAAGTTTGGTCCAGAATTGCCACATCCCCCTTGAGATGGCTTTCTGGAGATCATACTTGGATGTCTTCTATCTTACTTGGTTGACAAACCTGAATGCCACTGATCTGCCCCTCAGCACATTGTGGATCTCATGTTTCATCTGGGGTTCTGGTTATGGAGCACACTGGATGATTTTGCAGGGACACGCTCATCTGCAAGAATTTTTATAAATGCCATGATAACTGTGGTGTACTCAGATCCTCTGATGAGTTGTTGAACACTGCCTATTCCACCGACTTGAAGCAATCCCATAGCCGCTTCTCTTCTTCCTACAACCACTTTTTTGTTGTCCTAATCTCTGGAGCCTTGCTCTTTTACCTTTGCCCATATGCAGGTAGGAGACGGACAACCAAGTGATCAGATTTCCTGAACTGCAGTCTTGGCATGGAATGGTAGGCATTCCTTATCATAGTATAGCAGTGGTCTAGTGTGTTGGGACCCATGGTGCTGCAGGCTATATGCTGATGATAATTGTGCAGAGATTTCTTCAAACAAGTCTGATTGAAGTCATCGACTGTTACTTGAAATGTGTCGGAGTGGACTGTTTCTTGTTTGATGATCGCAGCATTCAATGTTTGGTTAACTTTGGCTTTTGGTGGTATGTAAACTGTGGTCTGGATCATGGAGTGGAACTCTCTTCGTATGTAGAATGGTTGGCATTTAATCACTAGATGTTTCTGGTACAAGAGCACAACAAAAAGCACCATGTCAGAGCACAACAAGGAGTTTATGTGAAACAGAGACCTCCACCTTTTGCCTTCTCTGAATCAGCAGTTTAGTCCATCCTGTGTATTGAGAAGACTTCAGGTCTTACTGATACAGCTGGAGTGAGCCTTGTCTCCATGAAACTAAGAACACAGCAGTTCCTTATTTCTCTCCATTACAAAAATCTTGCCCTCAAACCTGTTCTCCAGTGACTACAGATTTTCTAACAAGATGCTGGGTAGAGGGAGTCTGATTCCTCTTCATCTCAGCCTGGCTTGGAGTTTTCCCCTCCTCTCTCTTTTTAGCTGTGGTGATCTACCGACTTCCACTTAAAGGTGCTGTACCTGCATGCTTGAGAATTAAGTAACCAAATCCTTGAGGAGATCGTGAAATCACCAGTTCATTAAGAATTCTAATTCTAAGAAAGGCAGCTAATTTAGTTAATGTCTTTATCAATATTTATCTTCCAACAAACACCTAAAAACAGTCCTCCTTCTCACATTGTTGATTGCAATAGCAATATGCCTGTTTTGTTGCTTACATTAAACCATCAATTGGCTGCAAATCATGTTTTATAAATGCAAGTCATTTTGTCCTGATTGATGAATATGTCTACTTTAAATCGAGATTATTCTCCTGGATCCTCTGATAGCTACACTATTACAAACTATTACCTCTGGTTAAAATGGCACCAAGATAAAAGGCATTAGAAAAATTGGCATGGTTCATGAAATAAGTGATATTCAGTAAAGCGTATAATGCAATCACAATATATCTGTTTTCAAGACCAAATTTTTGTGGCTTAGACTTGGTTGTTTTTTTAAGTTCGAAAGGAAGGTTCTGGAAACAGAGGGAGGAGTTAGAAGTCCCCTTAGGGGGTTGAGTGTGATCCAGGAGTGGCCATGATGGAATGGTGGAGAAGACTTGATGAGCTGAATGGCGTAATTCTGCTTCTATGTCTTATGGCCCTTTGTCTTAAATCAGATTAGGATTTAGGCTCAGGGATGTTGGGGAGTTAGAGGTCAGATCAGAGGTTAGGCCTCCTCACCACCCTCAAAGGCTAGTGATGTGGACACGGGATGGAGAATATCCAGATTCCAATACACTGCTCCACGTTTGAAGACCATATGGACATATAACGAAGGACATGCATGGATGCCGGGTTATCCTAGGTTGGTGGGTCCAAGATTGGATATCCGTGAGAGCAGGCAAGAGGGTCAGTGAGTCTGCAGGCATGGAGTTTGAGCCTAGAATTCAGAGTGCCATCGTAGGCTAATCCGGAGATCAATACCAAAGATCAAAGCCTGAATGTTGATTGAAAGCCGGAAGCCGGAGACCTGTGGCCCAAGCCTGGAGACCTGTCTAAAACCTAAAGATTGGAGGCTGAAGGACTGTCTATATGTGTGTGTATGTGAGAGAGAGGAAAGGGGCTTGTTTTGCTGTTGTTGCTATGTTGCTTATTATGTTCTGTTCATTATGCTCTGTGTTGTCCAAAACCTGAAGACTGGAGTCTGGAGAAGTTTGAACCTAGAATTCAGTGTGCTGTCACAAGTTAATCCAGAGATTGATACGACAGATCAATTTGAATTTGCATTTATTTGAATCTTTGATCCATCCTACAACATGAGAGAGTAAAAATCATTGTGTTACAACTCTGTTGCAATGTACTGACATGTGAATTTAAAAGTTTAAT
Organism: Mobula hypostoma; assembly: GCF_963921235.1. Classification (NCBI taxonomy): domain Eukaryota; kingdom Metazoa; phylum Chordata; class Chondrichthyes; order Myliobatiformes; family Myliobatidae; genus Mobula; species Mobula hypostoma. The sequence continues at coordinate 120,442,264 of NC_086097.1, read as the reverse complement.
AGCTTGTAAAAAGAAGCTGTCCTGTCACCTGTTGGTTCTGGCTTTAATGCTGCGGTAGCATTTTCCAGATGGAAGCAGCTAAAACAGTTTATGTTTGGGGGGGGGGGGTGACTGGTGTCCCTGATGATCTTTCAGGCCTTCTTTCTGCACCTGCTGCTGTAAATGGCCTCAATGGAGGGAAGTTCACGTCCGCAGATGCACTGGGCTGTCCATACCACCCTCTGCAGTGCTCAGTGATCAAGGTTGGTACAGCTCCCATACCGGGTGGTGATATAGCCAGTCAGGATTTTCTCAGTGGTGCCCCTGTAAAAAGTCTTGAGGATTTTGGGGCTCATGCCAAACTTTTTCAGTCGCTTGAGGTGGAAGAGAAGCTGTTGTGTTTTTTTTTGCCACACAGCTGGTGTGTATAGTCCAGGTGAAATCTTCGGTGATGCGTATACTAAGGAACTTGAAACTACTCGCCCTCTCAACTGTAGTCCTATTGATGTCGATCGGCGTGGCCTGTCTCCCTTCCTCCTGTAATCCACAATCAGCTCTTTTGCTTTTTGGACGTTGAGGGAGAGATTGCTATCCTGGCAACACTGGGTCAGGGTGTCAACCTCTCCTCTGTATGCTGTCTCATCACTGCTAGAAGTAAGGCCAATCAATGACATCTGTGAATTTGATCAGCAGATTGGAGCTGTGCGTGGCAGCACAGTTGTGGGTATAAAGGGAGTAGAGGAGGGGACTCAGGACACAATCCTGGGGGTCACCTGTGTTGAGAATCAGAGGGGCAGAGGTGAGGGAGTCCATCCTTTCCACCTATCGGCGATCCGACAGGAAGTCTAGGATCCAGCTCCACAAGGCAGGATGCAGGCTGAGGTCTCTGAGCTTCCTGTCAAGTCTGGAGGGAATTACAGTGTTGAATGTGAACTGTAGGCCAGGAACAGCATTCTAACGTATGCATCCCTCTTCTCCAGGTGAGTGAGGATGGTGTGTAGTGTTGTGGCTATGGTGTCATCAGTAGACCAGTTCAGTAGGCAAATCATAGGTCATCCAGTGTGGATGGTAGCATACTGCATATGTAGTCTTTAACTCAAAGCATTTGCTTATAATTGAGGTGAGTGTGACAGGGCGCCAACTGTTCAGGCATGTACCTTGGTTTTCTTAGGTCCAGAGACAATGATGGACGATTTGAAACAGGAGGGCACTACATATTGGGAGAGGGAGAGATTAAAAATGTCCATAAATACACCAGCCAGCTGCTCCGCAAACACTTTGCGGACCCTCCCTGGGATGCCATCCGGCCCCATTGCCTTGTGGCTGTTGACATGTTGGAAAGTTCTACGTGCCTCATCCTCGGAGGTGACCAAGGGGAAGGTCTAGTCACCGGCTCTCCTCAGGCTTTTAGTCTTATCAACCGCAAATCGAGAGTAAAGACATTTAGCTCATCCACAAGTGAGGGGTCAACATTCATTGTACTGCTGCATTTCCTCTTGAAGTCAGCAATACAGTCCTTGCAGTCCTTGCCATACGCTGCATGGGACATTGTCGCAGAGTTGTGACTGGATTTTGTCCCTGTGTTGCCGTTTTGCCACCTTGGTGGCTCTACGTAAATCAAAGTCCGGAAGTTGAAACCTGATAGCTGAAGCCTGGAGATGGGAGTCTGGAGACTGGGGGCCTGTCCAAAACATGAAGATTGGAGACGAGTGGACCATCCATATCTGTGGTGTGCATGGGAGGGAGGAACGGGGCTTGTTTTGCTGTTGTTGTTGTGTTTCTCATTGTGTTCTGTGTTTTTCTGTTGAGCGTTGTGGTAGGCTATGTCGCTACCAGAATGTGTGTTCGCACTTATGAACTACCTGCAGCACATCTTTATGTGTGTTGATTGTTAACACAAACAACACTTTTTTTTTGTTGTGTTTCTTTGTACATGTGATAAATAAATCTCAATCTGCATCTGAACTTCTGCCAATTCTATTATTCCCAATCTTCTCCATGGTTAGTGCCTAGTCTTCTTGTACCTTACCTAAATACCCATACTGGAATAACACCTCAATACTGGGACATGGGAATTGGTTAAGGAGCAGTTTTTCACCTGCTTTTTTTTACCCAGATAGATCCTAGCTGACCTAGACTGTAAACCCCAAAAAAAATCTTTATTCTTTATCCTTTAAAATCCCTGACCAACATAAATCTATTGTTACACAAACATGAGGAAAACTGCAGATGCTGGAAATTCAAGCACACACATAAAAAATGCTGGTGAACGCAGCAGGCCAGGCAGCATCTCTAGGAAGAGGTACAGTCAACGTTTTGGGCCAAGACCCTTCGTCAGGACTAACTGAAAGAAGAAATAGAAAGAGATTTGAAAGTGGGGGGGGGGGATTCAAAATGATAGGAGAAGACAGGAGGGAGAGGGATGGAGCTAAGAGCTGGAAAGTTGATTGGCAAAAGGGATACAATGCTGGAGAAGGGAGAGTATCATGGGACGGGAGGCCGAGGGAGAAAGAAAGGGGAAGGGAGCCCAGAGGATAGGCAAGGAGTTATAGTGAGAGGGACAGAGGGAGAAAAAAGAGAAAAAAAAATAAGGGATGGGGTACAAAGGGGAGGTGGGGCATTAACAGAAGTTAGAGAAGTCAATGTTCATGCCATCAGGTTGGAGGCTACCCAGACGGAATATAAGGTACAGTTCCTCCAACCTGAGTGTGACTTCATCTTTACAGTAGAGGAGGCCGTGGATAGACATGTCAGAATGGGAATGGGAGGTGGAATTAAAATGTGTGACCTCAGGGAGATCCTGCTTTCTCTGGCCGACAGAGCGTAGATGTTCAGCGAAACGTTCTCCCAGTCTGCGTTGGGTCTCGCCAATATATAGAAGGCCGCATCGGGAGCACCATACATAGTATATCACCCCAACCAACTCACAGGTGAAGTGTCGCCTCACCTGGAAGGACTATCTGGGGCCCTGAATGGTGGTGAGGAAGGAAGTGTAAAGGCATGTGTAGTACTTGTTCCGCTTACAAGGGTAAGTGCCGGGAGTGTTCTCAGCGGCTCCAGCAACCAGGGCATATTCAAAACCCGGACTACAGCACCATCAATGTGAGCTCCAACGACCATGGACACCTTCAAAGCGATTGCGCAACCACCAGCTGTGACTCCAGCCTTGAACTCCAGGCCAGGTCTTTATGTGCTGCTATTGTGACTCCCGTCTCCCCTTCCCCCACCACCATTTTGCAACCCCGTCTCCCTCAGATCCCATCGTCAGCTCCTGGGCTCTCAGAGGCTCCATCTTCTTCTCACCCCAACCCTCCCCTCTCCACTGACACCACCAGCCTCCCTCCCCCTCCCCCCTCTGATCCGACTTCTCATCTGTGCCGGGTCTTCACCATCTCCTCCGACCTTCAACTCTTTGAGGCAGAGTGCTCTGTCCTTAGTAAGGGCCTCATCTTTGTCCCCCTTCGCCCACACCTCAGCGAGTTCCGCGTGCGCCATGATGCTGAACTCTTCTTCCACCAGCTCCGTCTTCGAGCCCACTTCTTCCGCAAGGACACTCCCACCCCCATCGATGACCCCTTCTCCGATCTTCAACCCTCCTCCTCTTCATGGACACCCCTCTCTGGTCTTCTGCCTGCTCTGGATCTCTTTATCGCTTACTGCCAACAGGACATCAACCGTCTCGACTTCACCGCACCTTGTTCCCATTCCAACCTCACTCCTTCTGAACGCTCTGCTCTCCACTCCCTCTGCACTAATCCTAACCTTACTATAAAATCCGCCGATAAGGGGGGTGCTGTTGTAGTCTTGCGTACTGACCTCTACCTTGCCGAGGCACAGCGACAACTCGTGGATACCTCCTCTTATTTACCCCTCGATCGTGACCCCACTAAGGAGCACCAGGCCATTGTCTCCTGCACCATCACCAACTTTATCAGCTCAGGGGATCTCCCATCCACTGCTTCAACCTTATAGTTCCCACACCCCGCACTTCCCGTTTCTACCTCCTACCTAAGATCCACAAACCTGTCCTGGTAGACCCATTGTCTCAGCTTGCTCCTGCCCCACCAAACTCATTTCTGCATACCACAACACTGTTTTATGCCCCCTTGTTCAATCCCTTCCTACCTATGTTCGTGACACTTCTCACACTCTGAATTTTTTTGATGATTTTAAGTTCCCTGGTCCCCACCACTTCATTCTCACCATGGATGTCCAGTCCCTATATACCTCCATCCCCCACCAGGAAGGTCTCAAAGCTCTCCGCTTCTTTTTGGATTCCAGACCTAACCAGATCCCCTCTACCACCCTCTCCTCCATCTAGCGGAATTAGTCCTTACTCTTAGTAGTTTCTCCTTTGGATCCTCCCAGTTCCTCCAAACTAAAGGTGTAGCCATGGGCACCCGTATGGGTCCCAGCTATGCATGCCTTTTTGTTGGTTTTGTGGAACAATCTATGATCCGAACCTATACTGGTATCTGTCCCCCACTTTTCCTTCACTACATTGACGACTGCATTAGCGCTGCTTCCTGCACGCATGCGGAGCTCGTCAACTTCATTAATTTTGCCTCCAACTTTCACCCTGCCCTCAAGTTTACCTGGTCCATTTCCGACACCTCCATCCCCTTTCTAGATCTTTCTGTCTCTATCTCTGGAGACAGCTTATTTACTGATGTCTACTATAAGCATACGGACTCTCACAGCTACCTGGACTATTCCTCTTCCCACCCTGTCTCTTGCAAAAGTGCCATCCCGTTTTTGCAATTCCACCGCCACATCTGCTCCCAGGATGAGGCTTTTCATTCCAGGACAAGGAGATGTCCTCCTTTTTTAAAGAAAGGGGTTTCCCTTCCTCCACCATGAACTCTGCTCTCAAACGCATCTCTCCCAATACATGCACATCTGCTCTCACCCCATCCTCTCGCCACCCCACTAGGAATAGGGTTTCCCTTGTCCTCACCTTCCGCCCCACTAGCCTCTGGGTCCAACATACAATTCTCCGTAACTTCTGCCACCTCCAACAGGATCCCACAACTAAGCACATCTTTTCCTCCCCCCCCAACTTTCTGCTTTCCACAGGGATCGCTCCCTACGTGACTCCCTTGTCCATTCGTCCCCCCATCCCTTCCTACCGATCTCCCTCCCGGCACTTATCCTTGTAAGCCGAACAAGTGCTACACATACCCTTACACTTCCTCCCTCACCACCATTCAGGGCCCCAGACAGTCCCTCCAGGTGAGGCGACACTTCACCTGTGAGTCGGCTGGGGTGATGTACTGCGTCCGGTGCTCCCAATGCAGCCTTCTATATATTGGCGAGACCCGACGCAGGCTTGGAGACTATTTTGCTGAACACCTACGCTCTGTCCGCCGGAGAAAGCAGGATCTCCCAGTGGACACACATTTTAATTCCACGTCCCATTCCCATTCTGATTTGTCTATCCACGGCCTCCTCTACTGTCAAAATGAAGCCACACTCAGGTTGGAGGAAGAACACCTTATATTCCGTCTGGGTAGCCTCCAACCTGATGGCATGAAGATCGACTTCTCTAACTTCCGTTAATGCCCCACCTCCCCTTCGTACCCCATCCCTTATTTATTTATTTGTCTGTTTGTTTGTTTATTTATTTATCTTCCTTTTTTTCCCTCTGTCCCTCTCACTATAACTCCTTGCCCATCCTCTGGGCTCCGTTCTCCTTTCATTCTCCCTTAGCCTCCCGTCCCATGATCCTCTGCTTCCTCCAGCCTCGTATCCCTTTTGCCAATCAACCTTCCAGCTCTTGGCTCCATCCCTCCCCCTCCTGTCTTCTCCTATCATTTCGGATCTCCCCCTCCCCGTCCCACTTTCAAATCTCTGACTAGATTTTCTTTCAGTTAGTCCGGACGAAGGGTCTCAGCCCGAAACGTCGACTGTACCTCTTCCTATAGATGCTGACTGGCCTGCTGTGTTCACCAGCAGTTTTTATCAATCTATTGTTCCCAGATTTAAGTTTACTGATTGAGTTTGAACTGACTGTATTTGATAGGCAAGGTGTGAATTTGTTAACAACATCCTCGACTGATATTCTTCACCTGATGGCACTTTATTAATGTCCTGAAGGAATTTAATGGATCAATCAGCATCTGTGGGGGAGAGGAGCTGTCAAAGTTTTGGTTTGAAACCTTACATCAGGACTGCAAGGGAAGAGGGAAGATGGCCAGTATGGAGAGAAAAGGAAGAGTGATGAGACAGGGGCCAGTAGCTGATTGGTGGGCCAAGGAGAGCTGAAATATGATTGGTAGATGGAACCAGGTAGGAGAGGGAGAGAATTGGATTGGGAGACAGAAAAAGGTGGAGAGAATAAAAACAGACAGATGGGGCCAGGTGGGGGGAAGGAAAGGTAAGGATGGAGACAGCTAGGAGGGCAATAGTCCGTGAGCCAGGACCCCAAATTTGGGCCACCGGTATCATCTGGGGGGAATAATTCTTAGAGTGATTTTTGGCAAGGTATACACCCCTAGTGCTAGAAAATATGTGATGGCATTGCAGTGGTGGTAGATTTCTTGCCTGCAAGAAGAACCTGGTGTGGACACTTGCAAGGCAAACAGATCCAGAGAATCAGACAATCCCAAGCTGGACTGGTTTTAATATCAGCACCAGGGACCAAGAACCAACCTCAAGAGATATTGTTGGGTATCTGCCAACCATCAATTCACCTGTCACAGAGTTGACCACAGTATTTGAAATCCTGAACCAATCAGAGCTAATGAGGAAGGAACTTCATCTAGAAACAATTGTGGTAGTCATGGATTAAGCACTCTATTGAAAAGCCACTGGAATTGCCTGGAAACACAAAGAGCGCTTCTCCAACATTCTTCTCAGGATAGGACATTCCATACCATATGTAATGCCTTAGCCATCCTAGGAAGGCTATTTCGGAATGCTGGTCTAAGGGACGTATGCATAGAGGCTGGAATTGTCGCAGAGGGGTCCATCAATGGAGTCCTTGGTGGTAAACACTACAATCGCGCTGTCAAGGTCCACAAGTACATCTATGAAACACTATGAGACTCACATAGGCAGAGTTCACACCATGAGTTAAGGACAACGTTCCAGCGAGGAGTGGGATGATCAAATCATTCTTAGACCATGTGAACAAAATGGCCAGTGACTTGGACCAACAGAAGTTGAACAATCTGCTGCAAAGTCCACTCTTAGCTGAGCTGATAACCCTGTGGACAGACTTTCTGGAACATCTCCATCACAACAATGGAGAGCTATCCGGATTCTAGATATCATACATTGAGATGGTAGAGAACGTAGTACTTGGCCTTCTGCGTGCCTCTTGTGAGGGGGACTGGGAGTTGCACCTCCATGCTACAAGAACCATAATCCCATGGTGCTTTGCCTATGATAAGATGAATTATGCCAGGTACCTGTCCCCTGACTTTGCTCAGATGATGAACCTCCCAGAGAAGAATCCTTCTGTGTATCAGGCCTTCGAGACAGGCCAATTCTCAGTGCAGCTGTCAAGTAACAACCCCTTTGGGCAGATCCCTGTAGACCAGGCTATTGAAGCCACAGTGAACAAAGACACACAAAATCCTGGAGGCACATCACGGTTCAGTCTGAATGCTGGAGCTATCAAGCGTTACTACATAACAGCTGAGAACCGCAGTGTATTCTTGGGACAGTTAAGGGAGATGGTGCAAGGCAACTAATCAGAGCTTTGTCATGCTGAGCTACAGCGACCAAGAATCCAGAAAGATGAGGAAACAGTTTCAGCAGTGGTTAGCCTCGTACATGAATGGGTCAACCCATTTGCAGAGAAGCGGGACCTCATTAGCATCTCTACGGCAAAGGCAGCCCCCATGGACATTGCCTCTGACCAGATGAAGGCATATGAGATTGGTGATCAATGCTATGCAACCTTCAAGGATGAGAAACTAGAGGAAGACCCAGCAGCAAAGAAATTCCATGACCCAATGAAAACCAACAAGCTGAAAACATTCAGTGACATGTGTAAGAAAAGAGAAGTGAAATCAAATGGGAGGGCGATCATCTTGAAAGCAGACGGGTCTTTGCTTGGATGCATCATAGTGATGGCACAGGGCACAGTCTATGTATGGAGGATATCCTTTCTCATTCCCTTGGACCATTGCCCTGGGTCCTGTCCACGCCAGAAGGATTGCTGCAAAAGACAAATAAAGCTACTTTAGCCACAACCTTGCAGAAAAATGTAACAGTAGAAGAGCAACTCCCAGGAAACTCTGCTACAGTCGTTGATGGAATGAACTTGGTCCAAAGAGTGAAAGGTGATCAAGTTACTTTCAGCGATGTTGCCACAACAGTTCTGGGTATGGCTCTGAGGGAAGGCAGTCAGAGTAGCAGAATAGATTTTGTGTTCAACACATACAAGGAGAACTCTTATCAAGAATAGTGAAAGATCTCTACGGGGTGAAGAGACGGGTCATGAGTTGCAAGGTATCACAGGCACACAGATGGTGAGGCAGTGGAGGAGCTTCCTGACCAAAGTCAGTAACAAAAATAGCCTCATTAGTTTCACAGTCCATGAATGGAGGAAGGCGGAGTACAGAGCAAAGCTACAGTAGAAGATTCTGTATGCAACTGTGAATGACAAATGTTACAGAATCACATCTCAAGACAGTGAGGAGGTGTCAGCTCTTCAGTGTCAACAAGAAGCAGATGGCTGCCTACTTCTCCATGCTGCCCATGCCATGAGAGAGGGATACCAATCTATAGTGATCTGCTCAGAAGACACAGATGTCTGTAGCATTTTGTGACAAGATTGAGGCCCCATTGTTGCAGAAGTGTGGCACTAGAACCCGTACAAGGCTTATAGGCATCAGGAAGGTCACTGCCACTGTTGGCATAGAGGTTTGTAGGGCTGTCATCTGGTTGCACGCATATACAGTATGTGACACTGTAAGCACTTTTGCAGGCAAAGGGAAGACAAGTGCCCTAAAACTTCTGACTAGCAACAGGAAAACTCAGGACACATTCTTAGAGTTAGTTCAGGAATGGGACCTCTCCCCAGAACTGATGGGCAAACTGGAGGCATTTACATGTCTCCTGTATGCCCTAAAAGCATTGACCACAGAGGTCAATGGGCTCAGGTATCACCTTTTCTGTGCCAAAAAAGGTGAAATTGAAAGTCATCAACTCCCACCATGCAAGGACTGCATAACAAAACATGCACAGCAAGCTAGCTACCAGGCTGGTATATGGAATGTTTGGAAAAGGACCCACAAGTGCCAAGCCCTGTTGGCAGAGGATGGAAGGTGGAAAGAGAAGAGGAAGCTGAACAGTTGGTGGTGCACTGGATGGAAGGCCAGCCAGCCCCCGATGCTGTCCTGGATCTACTGGCCTGTAACTATCCAAAAAGATGTTCACTCCCAAGATGTATGTGTGTTGCAAATGGCCTCAGGTGTACTGACATGTGTAGACTGGCAGACTGTGAGAACCAGGCATCCACCTCAGAGATTGTGGAAAGTTCAGACGAAGATGTGGAAGACGTGGAAGACTTGGAAAATTATTATGATTATTAATAGGTTATGAAAGTATGGGAAACAAAGTATGGAAAGCAGTTAAATATATTAATTTTAAAACCAAATGGGTCCTAAATTATGGCCGAGCGGAACCCCACATTTGAATTATTGTACTGTAATTCTTTATGCTATGACAAAAGCTTAAGATTGTTTTGATTTGGTACAACAATATGGAATATCATGTCATTGATAAAATTCCAGAAATCTCTCCAAATGAGTTTTTTTTTACCTTTTGGGAGGCGAGGTAACATTTCCTGCTGTACTGATGTTATTACGGAATGAATACAAAAAGTGATTACTTATGAAGTAATAAATCTACAACTGGTGCATTGCTGTCACATATTTTTTAACTCTAGAGTTGTATACCTTGCCAAGAATCACTATGAGCATTATTCCCCTCAGATGGCACTGACCAACCCTGCTGGCTCAGTAAAGAAAAAATCTTTATTCCTTATCCTTTAACATCCCTGGCCAACATAAATCTATTGTTCCCAGATTTAAGTTTACTGATTGAGTTTGAACTGACTGTATTTGATAGGCAAGGTATGAATTTGTTAACAACATCCTCGACTGGTATTCTTCACCTGAATGCACTTTAATAATCTCCTGAAGGAACTCAACAGATCAATCATCATCTATGGGGGAGAGGAGCTGTCAATGTTTTGGTTTGAAACCCTGCATCAGGACTGCGAGGGAAGAGGGAAGATGACCAGTATAGAGAGAAAAGGAAGAGCAATGAGACGGAGGCCAGTAGCTGATTGGTGGGCCAAGGAGAGCTGAAAGATGATTGGTAGATGGAACCAGGTAGGAGAGGGAGAGAATTGGATTGGGAGACAGAAAAAGGTGGAGAGAATAAAAACAGACAGATGGGGCCAGGTGGGGGAAAGGAAAAGTAAAGGTGGAGACAGCTAGGAGGGTAATAGTCCGTGAGCCAGGACCCCAAATTTGGGCCACCAGTACCATCTGGGGGGAATAATTCTTAGAGTGATTTTTGGCAAGGTATACACCCCTAGTGCTAGAAAATATGTGATGGCATTGCAGTGGTGGTAGCTTTCTTGCCTGCAAGAAGAACCTGGTGTGGACACTTGCAAGGCAAACAGATCCAGAGAATCAGACAAACCCAAGCTGGACTGGTTTTAATGTCAGCACCAGGGTCCAAGAACCAATCTCACAAGATATTGTTGAGTGTGAGGAAGGACAGGCAGATGATACTGCAAAATTGCAGTGAGTGGGATAAGTTAAAGTGTAACAAGGGCCCAAAATCAAAATAAGTGATGAATATAGGAATGAAGGTGTTATATCTGAATGCATGCAGTATAGAAAGTAAGGTAGATCATCTTGTACCACAGATAGAAATTGGCAGATATGATGCTGAGGGCATCTTTGCATCGTGGCTGAGAGAAAATCATAGTGGGAAGCTTGACATCCAATGATACACATTGTATCTAAAGGACAGACAGGCAAGCAGAAGAGGTGGTGTGGCTCAGTTGGTAAAAAATGAATCCTTAGAAAGGGGTGACATAGGATCAGAAGATGTAGAATCCTTGTGGGTAGAGTTAAGAAACCGCAAGGGTAAAACAACCCTGATGGGAGTTACTTACAGGTCCCTGAACTGTACCCAGGATATGAGTCACAAATTACAATGTGAGATAGAAAAGGCATGAAAAAGGGCAATGTTATGATAATCATTGGTGATTTCAATATGAGGGTAGATTGTGAAAGTCAGGTTGGTGTTGAATCCCAAGAAAGAGAATTTGTAGAGTACCCCAACATGAGGAAATCTGCAGATGCTGGAATTTCAAGCAACACACATAAAAGATTTTCTCACTAGCTCTTCTTTCAGTTAGTCCTGACAAAGGGTCTTGGCCCGAAACGTTGACTGTACCTCTTCCTAGGGATGCTGTCTGGCCTGCTGCGTGCACCAGCAACTTTTATGTGTGTTATTGGCGGAATACCTATGAGATAGCTTTTTAGAACAGCTTGTAGTTGTGCTCACAAGAGGAATGGCGATTTTGTATTGGGTATTACGGAATGACCTAGATTTGATTAGGGAGCTTAAGGTGAAGGGATCCTTAGGAGACAGGATCATGTAATGTGATAGAATCCATCCTGCAGTTTGAGAAGGAGAGGCTGAGATCAGATGTATAATTATTACAGTGGAGTAAAGGGAATTATAGATAGAAGAGAGAAGCTAGCCACATTTGAATGGAAGGGGGCACTAGCAGAGAAGACAGCAGAACAGCAACGGCTGGAGTTTCTGGGGGAAATATGGGAGTTGCAGAAAAGATATTTCCCGAAGATGAGTAAGTATTCTAAATTGAGAATGAGGCAACCGTGTCTGACAAAAGAAGTTAAAGACAGCATAAAAGCTAAGAAGCAAGCATATAATATGGCAAAAAATTAATGGAAAGGTAGAGGATTGGGAAGTTCTTAAAAAAAAACAACAGAAGGTGACTAAGAAATCCATAAAGAGAGAAAAGATGAAATATGAATGTAAGCTAGCCAATAATATAAAAGAGGATACAAAAAGTTTCTTCAGATATATAAAGATTAACAGGGAGATAAGAGTAGATATCAGACTGCTGGAAAATGATGCTGGAGAAGTAATAATGGAGAACAAAAAAGTGGCAGATTTTGCACCAGGCTTCACTGTGGAAGACACTAGCAGAATGCTAGAAATGTGAGAGTTCCAGGAGGCAGAAGTGAGTTTCATTGCTTTTACTAAGGAGAAGGTAATTGGAAAGCTGAAAAGACTGAAGGCAGATAAGTTATCTGAACAATATGGCGTACACCCCAGGTTCTGAAAGACAGCTGAAGAGACTGAAGAGGCATTAGTAATGACCTTTCAATAATCATTAGATTCTGGATTGGTTTGAGGACTGCAAAATTGCAAATAGCTCTCCACTCTTTAAGAAAGTCAGGAGATAGAGCAAAGGAAATCATCGGCCAGTTAGCCTGACTTCAGTGGTTGGAAAAATGTTGGAGTTTATTATTAAGAGTAAGGTCTTGGAGAACTTGCAGGCACATGGTAAAATAGGCAAAATTCAGCATGGTTTTTTAAAGGGGAAATGTTGGCTTACTAATCTGTTGGAAACCTTTGAGGAAGTAACAGGCAAGATTGACAAAGGAGAGTCAGTGGATATAGCTTATTTGGATTTTCAGAAGGCCTTTGACAAGCTGCCAAACATAGACTGCTAAACAAGGTAAGAGCCAACTGTATTGCAGGAAAGGTAGCACATATGGAAGATTGGCTGATGGGCAGGAGGCAAAGAGTAGGGGTCCTTTTTTGGTTGGCTACCAATGACTAGTGGTGTGCTGCAGGGGTCAGTGTTGGGTTCGCTTCTTATCAAGTTATAGGTCAATGATTTTGAGAAAGGAATTGATGATTTTGTGGTCATGTGGGGTTTGACAGCACACAGCTGAAGGGGCACATGGTGTCGAGAAAGCAGGGTATCTACAAAAGGACTTAGATCGATTTGGAGAATGGACAAAAAAGTGGCAGATGGAATATGAGGTAGGGAAGCAGTTATGCACGTTGGCAGAAAAAATAAAGATGTAGACTATTTTCTAAATGGGGAGTTAATTCAAAAATCAAAGATGCAGAGGGACTTGGGAGTCTTCATGCGGGTTTTCCTGAAGGTTGATTTGCATGTTGAGTTGGTAGCAAGGAAGGCAAATGCAATGCTAATCCTCATTTCAAGAGGACAAGAATACATTTGCAAAGATGTAATGGGGAAGCTTTATAAGGCTGCATTTGGAGTATTGCAAGCAATTTTGGGCCCTTTATCGAAGAAAAAATGTGCTGGCATTGTCGAGAGCCTAGAAAGTGTTTACTAAAATGATCCCAGGAATGAAAGGGTTAACATATGAGGAGCATTTGATTGCTCTGGGCCTGTACTTGTTGCAATTTAGAAAAATGATGGGATGTCTAATTAAAACCTATAAAATATTGAAAGGCCTAGAAAGAGTGGGTCTGGAGAGGATGCTTCCAATGTTGTGTGAGTCTAGGACTAGAGGGCACAGCCTCGTAACTGAGGGACGTCCACTTAGAACAGAGATGAGGAAAAATTTCTTTAGCCAGAATGTGGTGAATCTGTGGAATTCATTGCCACAGATGACTGTACAGGCAAAGTTCAAAGGTTCAAAGATTCAAAGGTCCAATTTAATGTCAGAGAAATGTATACAATATACATCTTGAAATGCTTATTCTTCGCAAACATCCAGGAAAACAGAGGTGCCCCAAAGAATGAACGGCAGTTAAATGTCAGAACCCCAAAGTCGCCTCCAGCTCCCCTCCCTCCCACCCGTTAGCGGCAGCAAACAAAAATCCCCCCTCCCCCTACCGGCAAAAAAAAGTAACTGCACCTGCCACCAAGCGCTCATAGAAACACAGAAAACCTACAGCACAATACAGGCCTTTCGGCCCACAAAGTTGTGCCGAACATGTCCCTACCTTAGAAATTACTATGCTTACCCATAGCCCTCTATTTTTCTAAGCTCCATGTACCTATCCAAAAGTTTCTTAAAAGACCCTATCGTATCCACCTCCACCAACGTCACCAGCAGCCTATTCCATGCACTCACCACTCTCTGTGTAAAAGAACTTACACCAACATCTCCTCTGTACCTACTTCCAAGCATCTTAAGACTATGCCCTCTCAAGGCAACTATTTCAGCCCCAAAAAAAAGCCTCTGACTATCCACATGATCAATGCCTCTCATCTTATACACCTCTATCAGGTCACCTCTCATCCTCCATCGCTCCAAGGGACAAAAGCCAAGTTCACTCAACCTACTCTCATAAGGCATGCTCCCCAATCCAGGCAACATCCTTGTAAATCTACTCTCCACCCTTTCTATAGTTTCTGCATCATTCCTGTAGTGAGGCGACCAGAACTGAACGCAGTACTCCAAATGGGATCTGACCAGGGTCCTATATAGCAGCAACATTAACTCTCGGCTCCTAAATTCAATTCCACGATTAATGAAGTCCAATACACCATATGTCTTCTTAACCACAGAGTCAACCTGCGCAGCTGCTATGAGAGTCCAATGGACTCAGACCCCAACACCCCTCTGATCCTCCACACAGCTAAGAGTTTTAACATTAATACTATATTCTGCCATCATATTTGACCTACCAAAATGAACCACTTCACACTTACCTGGATTGAATTCCATCTGCCACTTCTCAGCCCAGTTTTGCATCCTATCAATGTTTCGCTGTAACCTCTGACAGCCCTCCACACTATCCACAACACCTCCCGCCTTTGTGTCATCAGAAAACTTATTAACCCATCCCTCCACTTCCTCATCCAGGTCATTTATGAAAATCACGAAGAGTAAGGGATCCAGAGCAGATCCCTGAGGCACACCACTGGTCACTGTCCTCCATGCAGAATATGACCCATCTACAACCACTCTTTGCCTTCTGTGAGCAAGTATCAAATGCCTTGCTGAAATCCATATACACTACATCTACTGCTCTTCCTTCATCAATGTGTTTAGTCACATCCTCAAAAAATTCAATCAGGCTCGTAAGGTACGACCTGCCTTTGATGAAGTCATGCTGACTATTCCTAATCATATTATGCCTCTCCAAATGTTCATAAATCCTGCCTCTCAGGATCTTCTCCATCAACTTCCCATCCACTGAAGTAAGAAGTATGACTCAATGGAAAGTGTGAGCAAAGCAGTAATGAAGACCCAGACTTGCAGTTACCCCAAAAACTTTGCGTTTCACCCAGTATATAACATACCTCAGGCTTTCCCTCTCTCCCTAATAAGGGAGAAGGAGGTGTCTGTATTTTTCCAGTGAGCGGTGAGACGTAACAAACAACTCACTGGTTTACAATGTTAAAAGACCGTTACTTCACTTTTATCAAGCTCTGTGCCAGAAGATCTCAAAGATCTCGGGTCTTCAGGCACACAGCAGATATCCAGACTCCACCGATGACACCCGAGCCTCCTGCCATGACAGCAACCCTCGATCCGCCCATCTCCTGAGCCCCGAGATCATAGGCTTCCAAATCCGAGCCGGCGTCTTAGGCCGAGCCCTTGCTGTGCTGAACAACAATGGTCACTTATGAAACCCTGATAGCGGGTTCCATTCCTGCAAAGAACCAAAGTCGGCGTGTAACTCTAGGTTAGATTCTTCCAAGGAACCCTGAAAGGGAAAATAGAGATATTAAAGATGGAAATAGAGCTGCTTCTGAAGATGCAAGCAAAGGAGTCGCCATCATTATTTCGCTCCACCTCTTACATAAGTTACTTACCAACCCATCCCTCCACTTCCTCATCCAGGTCATTTATAAAAAGTGTACTTAAGGGAGAGGTTGATAGATAATCCAGGTGTCAAAGATTATGGGGAGAAGGCAGGAGAATGGGTTTCAGAAGGATAATAAATCAGCCATGATGGAATAGCAGAGCATACTCAATGGGCTGACTGGCCTTATTCTGTTCCTATGCTTTATGGGAGTGGGACAAGCAGTCCATAAGTATTGTGATCCTTCATGATATTGCTGGCTTTTTTTCTGGCTCCCTTCTATGTATATGTCCTTGATGTTGGGTAGGATGGCACTGGTGATGCATTGGTCAGTTTTAACTCTCTGTTTTAGTGCCCTCCTATCCTCCAAGGTGCAGGTTCTGTACCACACAGTGATGCAGCTCGTTAGGATGCCCTCAAATGCTCACCTGCAGAAGGTCTTGAGTATTGGTATGGATTGACCAGCTCTCTTCAGCATCCTCAGAAAGTAGAGGCATTACAGTAGCGAACTTTCTTGACTGTGGATGGTATGTTCTGGGACCATGAGAGGTGTGTGAGATGTGCACTCCTAGGATTTTGAAAGTGCACATAGTTTCCATTGCTGTGTTGCTGATGTGAAGAGGATTGTGTATGATGCAAGTTTTCCTGAAATCGATAACGATCTTCTTTGTCTTTTTGGCATTGAGGAAGAAGTTATTTGCCTGTCACCAGATTCTAGAGCTGTTCCACCAACTCTCTGCAGGCTACTTCCCTGTCGTGGGTGACAACCCCACCACTGGTGTGTCATCAGCAAACTGGACAATGTGTTAGCTCAGGTGTTTGGCTATGCAGTCGTGTGTGAGCCGTGTGTACTATAGTGGGCTCAACACACAGCTCTGTGGATGTCGAAGATGATGGAGAGGATGACTGTCTGAGGTAGGCTGGTTAGAAATTTCAACACCCAGTTGCACGGTGGTGTGTTTAGACTGAGCAGTAAGAGTTTGTTCTCTAAGGTCTGTTCAATAATACTTTTGAATGCCAAATTGAAGTTCAAGAACTAATCACAATTTCTTTGCCTTTCTGTTTTACCAAGTTTTCCACCATTAATAAAATCCATTCTTTCATTGTTCCAAACTAGATGACCTTAGATACCTGTAAGCCTCTGGCACAACTCTGTCCATTAACTTATTCTACAACAATATTTTACAATAGTTAAGGTATTATTAATGTTTGTGTTATTGGCAATCTTGTTACATGGTTCTCTATTACACTAACAAAGTCAATGCAAAGTATTGAGAATACTGAGTATATTACTGGTCTTTAGTAATAGCTTTCAATTTCAACAACATTTAATTAATTTTAATATGGTTAGTAATTTCAACAAGATCAATAGATTAGCTTTTTTTAATTTTACTTAAAAGTCTCTTATATGGAAATTTATTAAATCCCTCCTGGAAGCCAACTTTCATTCTTCTACTAGAGTTTTAGTTCTTCAAAAATTCAATTAAGTTTATGAGATAAGATCAACGGTCTTTGGCCTCTTTGCTTTAATAACACCTTAATACTACCTCAACTTTCTTCTCAATGCCTCTTTACTTTTGTATTACAAGTTAGAACCTGTAGAGATTATTCCTGAGATTTCCAGACAGTGATTGTTTCCAAACGTACCTGGCTATGACTTTCAAACAATGATTCTCTAACTTGGGAATAGGAGATGTTGCCAATTTGGCTGTGTGATTGGTAGGGAATGAAATTTGAAAGAACACAATGTTGCCTTCATGTCATATTCATCAGAGTCATTCAGTCCAAAGGATTTCTGAAACATTTCTCGCAATGCACTGCTTTAATCCTTTCCTATTAATATAGTGGACCCCATTGTCCTGAGAAAAACGGAATTTGATATTTTTGACTGCAACAAAAGCATTTAGCAAAGTGAGGGAGTTGGAAAGCATATTCTGTATTTCAATGAGATTGGCGAAAAGAATTCAGATACAGCATCAACATTTAATCTGTCTGTACTTAATCTAAGTGTATTATCAATCTCAACGCATTTCATTTCATTACCTAAAATATTAACAATCAAATTGTCTGCATACCTGTAATGTAACAATCTGACACCTTCGAAATAACATTGAATTTGGAATGAATTCTTTCTTTCATCAGTACAAAGTCTGACATATAGTTAGTAAATATAGATTTTAATTCTATACATTTTCCTTGAGCTTCTGGGCATTTCCAATAGTTTCAGTTTTTGTATTTGCGCTTACTTGACATTTTTGGATTTTTAATGTTCTATTTTATTGTAGGCCAAATTGCAGGAAACTTTAAGTTATATGACATGATACAACTGCACATTTTTGTTCCTTAAAAAAGCTACTGAAGTGGTTGTAGCATAACTACAAAGTGTGAGGAATAAGGCGTGAACAGATTTGAGATTTATTTTATTGGTCATTGAACAGTAGATGTGTGGAAGTTGACATTTCAATTCATGCACAATATTTCTCGTGGCTACGATGTGATGTAGAACCTTGGGAACTCAAAATCTTAATTTATATTATCGATTTCATTTTTGTCAGGGGAATGGAAGATAAGAGATCTAAGTTTATCCAACATAAATTTGAGCAGATGTAATTCATAGAACATAGAAACATAGAAAACCTACAGCACAATACAGGCCATTTGGCACACTAAGCTGTGCTGAACATTTCCTTACCTTAGAAGTTACCTAGTCCTCTATTTTACTGAGCTCCATGTACCTGTCCAGGCATCTCTTAAAAGACCCTATCGAATCCGCCTCCACCACCATTGCTGGCAGTCCATTCCATGCACTCACCACTCTCTGCATAAAAAACTTACCCCTGACATCTCCTCTGTATCTTCTTCCAACCACCTTAATGCTGTCTCCTCTAATGCCCTCTCAATTCAGGAAGGTGTGAAGTGATGCACTTTGAAAGCTCAAACTTGAAGGCAGAATACAGGGTTAAAGGCAGTATTCTTAGCAGTGCAAACGAACAGAGGGATGTTGGGATCCATGTCCATAGATCACTGAAAATTGTTCTCAATTTGATAGAGTTGCTGAGAAAGCATATGGTGTGCTGGCCTTCATTAGTTAGGGAATTATATTCAAGAGCTGTGAGGTAAAGTTGCAGCTGTATAAAAATTGGATAAGTGACACTTAGAGTATCCTGCAACACACACAAAATGCTGGTGAATGCAGCAGGCCATGCAGCATCTTTAGGAAGAGGTACAGTCGACGATTCGGGCCAAGACCCTTTGTCAGGACTAACTGAAAGAAGAGATAGTAAGAGATTTGAAAGTGGAAGGGGGAGGGGGAGATACGAAATGATAGGAGAAGACAGGAGGGGGAGGGATGGAGCTAAGAGCTAGAAAGTTGATTGGCAAAATGGATACCAGGCTGGAGAACGGAGAGGATCATGGGATGGGAGGCCTAGGGAGAAAGAAAGCAGGGAGAGGGAAGCCCAGAGGTTGGGCAAGGAGTATAGTGAGTGGGACAGAGGGAGAAAAAGGAGATAGAGAGAAAAATAAACAAACAAACAAACAAACAAACAAATAAATAAATAAGGGATGGGGTACGAAAGGGCGGTGGAGCATTAATGGAAGGTAGAGAAGTCAATGTTCATGCCATCAGGTTGGAGGCTACCCAGACAGAATATAAGGTGTTGCTCCTCCAACCTGAGTGTGGCTTCATCTTGACAGTAGGGAGGCCGTGGATAAACATATCAGAATGGGAATGGGATGTGGAATTAAAATGTGTGGCCACTGGGAGATCCTGCTTTCTCTGGCGGACAGAGTGTAGGTGTTCAGAGAAACTGTCTCCCAACCTGCGTCAGGTCTCGCCAATATATAGAAGGCCACATTGGGAGCACCGGACGCAGTATGTAACCCCAGCCAACTCACAGGTGAAATGTTGCCTCACCTGGAAGGACTGTCTGGGGCCCTGAATGGTGGTGAGGGAGGAAGTGTAAGGGCATGTGTAGTACTTGTTCCGCTTACAAGGATAAGTGCCGGGAGGGAGATCGGTGGGAAGGGAAATGGGGGACGAATGGACAAGGGAGTCACGTAGGGAGTGATCCCTGTGGAAAGTGAGGGGATGGTTGGGAGGGAAAGATGTGCTTAGTGGTGCGATCCCATTGGAGGTGGAGAAAGTTACGGAGAATTATATGTTGGACCCGGAGGCTGGTGGGGTGATAAATGAGGACAAGGGGAACCCTATTCCTAGTGGGGTAGCAGGAGGATGTGATGAGAGCAGATGTGCATGAAATGGGAGAGATGCATTTGGGAGCAGAGTTGATGGTGGAGGAAGGGAAGCCCCTTTCTTTAAAAAAGGAGGACATCTCTTTTGTCCTGGAATGAAGAGCCTCATCCTGAGAGCAGATGCGGCAGAGATGGAGGAATTGCGAGAAGGAGGTAGCATTTTTGCAAGAGACAGTGTGGGAAGAGGAATAGTCCAGGTCACTGTGAGAGTCTGTAGGCTTATGGTAGTATCCTGTTTGGTTTTAGGCACTTCATTATCGGGAGGATATGGAAGCTTTAGAGAGAATGCAGAGGAGATTTACCAGGATGATGCCTCCATTAGAGAGCATGTCTTAGGTGGATATATTGAGCGAACTAGGGCTTTTTCTCTTTGGATTGAAGGAAGATGAGAGATAACTTTATAGAGGTGTATAAGATAAGACTATAAGATATAGGAGCAGAATCATGTCACTTGGGCCATTGAGTCCACTCCACCATTTCATCGTGGTTGATCCAATTTTCCTCTCAGACCCATTCTCCTGCCTTCTCCCCATATCCATTTTGCCCTGGCCAATCAAGAATCTACCAACCTCTGCCTTAAATATACATTAAGACTTTTTCTCCACAGCTGCCTGTGGAAAAGAATTACACAGCTTCACCACTCTCTGGTACAGAAACTCCTCCTCATCTCTGTTCTAAAAGGATGCCCCTCTATTCTGAGCCTGTGTCCTCTCGTCTGAGACTTTGCCACCATAGAAAATAGCCCCTTCTCATCCACTCGGAAAAGGCCTTTTACCATTCAATAGATTTCAATGAGGTCACCCCTCATTCTTCTGGATTCTTGTGAATACACACCCAAAGCCATCAAACGCTCTTCATATGACCAGCCATTCAGTCCTCAAATCATTTTCATGAACCTTCTTTGAACCCTCTCAGCTTCAGCCCATCCTTCCTAACACAAGGGGCCCAAAACTGCTCACAAAATTTCTGAAGCCTCACTGTTGCTTTATATCCTTGTTGTTATATTCTAGTCCTCTTGAAAAGAATGATAACATCGCATTTGCTTTCCTCACTACAGACTCAACCTGCAAATTAACCTTTACAGAATCCTGCACAATGACTTCCAAGTTCCTTTGCACCTCAGGTTTTTTGTATTTTCTCTCCATTTAGAAAATAATCTGCCCTTTCATTTCTTCTTTACCAAAGTGCATGACTATACATTTCCCAAAACGGTTTTCCATCTGCCACTTCTTTGCCCATTCTTCGCATTTATCTAAGTCCTTCTGTAACCTCTCTACTTTCTCAAAACTACCAGTTCCTCCACCGATCTGCATATCGTCTGCAAACTTTGTAACAAAGCCATCAATTTAATCATCTAAATCATTGATATATAATGTGAAAAGAATGGGGCCTAAAACAGATTCCTGTGGAACACCACGAGTCACTGGGAACCAACCAGAAAAGACTCCCTTTATTCACATTGTTTTCCTCCTGCCAATCAGCCACTGCTATATCCATGCTCGAATCTTTCCTGTAATACCATGGGTTCATAGCTTGATAAGCAGCCTCATGTGTGGCACCTTGTCAAAGGTCTTCTGAAAATCCAAGTACGCAACATCAACTGATTCTCCTTTGTCTATCCTGCTTGTTATTTCTTCAAAGAATTCCAGCAGATTTGTCAGGGAAAATTTTCTCTTGAGGAAACCATGCTGACTATGTCCCATTTTATCATGAGCTTCCAAGCTCATTGAGACCTCATCCTTAATAATCGATTCCAACATCTTCCCAACTACTGAGGTCTGATTAACTAACCTATAGTTTCCTTTCTTCTGCCTCTATCCCTTCTTGGTGGGTTGAAAGCCACTTGCAATTTTCCAGTCTTCCAGGACTATTCCAGAATCTAGTGATTCTTGAAAGATCATTGCTAATGCCTCCACAATCTCTTCAACCACCTTGAGGTGTACACCATCTGATCCTGGTGACTTATCTACCTTCAGACCTTCCAGTTTCCCAAGACACTTCTCTCTAGTAATGGTAACTTCACACGCTTCATGACCACTGACACCTGGAACTACCACCATACTGCTAGTGTCTTCCACAGTGAAGATAGATGCAAAATATTTATTCAGTTTATCTGCCATTTCCTTGTTCCCCCATTATTACCTCACCAGCATTGTTTTAAAACAGTCCAATATCCACCCTCACCTGTCTTTTTCACTTTCTGTATGTGAAGAAACTTTTGGTATCCTCTTTAATATTATTGGCTAGCTTATTTTTGCATTCCATCTTTACCTTCCTAATAACCTTTTAGTTGCCTTCTGTTGGTTTTAAGAAGTTTCCTAATCCTCTGACTTCACACTTATTTTTGATCTATTATATACCTTTTCTTTGTCTTTTGTATTGGCTTTGACTTCTCTTGATAGTTATGGTTATGTCATCTTTGCTTCAGAATATTTCTTCCTCTTTGGGATGTATATATCCTAGGCTTTCTGAATTACTTCCAGAGATTGCAGCCATTCATGCTCTGCCATCATCCCTGCCAGTGTTCTTTTCCAATCAATTTTGCCCAACTTCTCTCTCATGCCTCTGTAATTCTCTTTACTCCACTATAATACTGATACAGCTGACTTCAGCTTCTCCTTCTCAAACTTCACCGTGTATCCAGTCATATCATGATCATATGCCCTTAGGGTTCTGTTACCTTAGGCTCTCTAATAAAATAGTCATAGTCATAGTCATACTTCATTAATTCCAGGGGAAATTGGTTTTCATTACAGTTGCTCCATAAATAATAAATAGTAATAGAACCATAAACAGTTAAACAGTCTGGCTTGTCCAGGTGGGTGTAGACATGGTTCAACAGGAAGACGATGGCATCCTCAACTCCTAGTCGGGGCTGGTAGGCGAACTGGAGGGGATCTAAGTGTGGCCTGACCATAGGCTGGAGCAGCTCAAGAACAAGTCTCTCCAGGGTCTTCATGATGTGGGAGGTCATTGCCACCAGTCTGTAGTCATTGAGGCCGCTGGGGCGCGGCGTCTTTGGCACAGGGACGAGGCAGGACGTCTTCCACAATACAGGAACCCTCCGGAGCCTCAGGTTCAGGTTGAATACTCCACATAGCTGAGGGGCACAGGCTTTGAGCACCCTGGTACTGACAGAATCCGGTCCTGCAGCCTTGTTTGGGTTGAGACGTTTCAGCTGTCTTCTCACCTGTAGAGCTGTGAAGCCCACCGTGGTGGTTTCGTGTGGGAAGGCATATAGTCATAAGAGTAGGGTGGGGGTCTGTGAGGAGGGGTAGGAGGGGAGAATGGAATATGTGTTGGTTGGGGGCCGACAACAGATGGCTCATGTGTGGGATGGGCAGGGGCCACACTGTCAGATCTGTTAAAGAACAGGTTAAGTTCATTGGCCCTGTCCACACTGCCTTCCGCTCCTCTGTTGCTAGTTTGCTGGAACCCAGTGATGGTCCTCATCCCCCTCCAGACCTCTCTCATGTTGTTCTGCTGGAGTTTCCACTCAAGCTTCCTCCTGTACCTGTCTTTAGCCTCCCTGATCCTGGCTTTCAGGTCACTCTGTATTGCCCTCAGCTTCTCCCTATTTCCATCTCTAAACACCCTCTTTTTAGTGTTCAGGATGTCCTTAATGTCCTTTTTTTACCCATGGCTTGTTATTTGAATAACAAAGGACAGTTCTTGTCGGAACATCGCAATCCACACAGAAGTTGATGTAATCAGTGATGCACTCTGTGAGCCCATCAATATCCTCTCCATGTGGCTCACAGAGTGCCTGCCAGTCTGTCACCTCAAAACAACCCTGGAGCGCCCCATAAGCCTCCTCCGACCATTTCCTCACTGTCCTCGAGGATGCAGGTTTACTCTTCACCAGAGGCACATAGCAGGGTTTTAGATGCACCAGGTTGTGATCTAACCTTCCCAGTTGGGGAGGGGAGAGGAGCTGTATGCATCCTTAATGTTAGCGTACATCAAATCCAGAGTCCTCTCCCCTCTGGTTGTATAGCTCACATACTGTATGAAGTTGGGCAGTGTTCTAGCCATGGTAACCTGGTAACCTGGTTGAGGTCACCCGAGATGGTAATGAGGGCACTCGAGTGCTGGATTTGTAATCTGGCTATGACGGTGTAAATGATGTTACACGCCGACGTCGGATTGGCAGAGGGAGGGACGTACACAACAACCACAATTGCATGCGAGATTTCCCTTGGCAAATAATATGGCCGGAGTCCAACAGCAAAAAGTTCAATATCCGGGCTACAGACACGTTCCTTGATCGTAATATGCCCAGGATTGCACCATCTGTTATTTACCAGAATCACCAGCCCCCTTCCTTTACGCTTACTGCCCTCAGTGCAATTCTGGTCAGCTCAAACAGCTTGAAGTCCAGTTTATTGCACAACACCAAATCCAGAATAGCTGATTCCCAAGTGGGCTCAACTATGAGCTGCTCTAAAAAGCCATCTCAGTGGCATTCTTGAAATTCCCCCTCTTGGAATCCAGCACCAATATGATTTTCCAAATCTACCTGCCTCTTAAAATCCTCCATGGCTATATTAGTACTGCCCTTTTGGCATTCATTTTCTATATCCCGTTGTAACTTGTAGATCACATCCTTACTACTCTTTGAGGGGCTGTATATAACTCCATCAGGGTCTTCATACCTTAGCTCTATCCACAATGATTCAGCACATTTTGACCCCATATCACCTCTTTCTAATGCTTTGATTTAATTTTTTTGCCAACAGAGCCACACAATCCCTCTGTCTTTCTGCCTGTATTTTCAAAATAATGTATTTCCTTGAACCTTAAACTCACAGCTATAATCCTCTACAAGCTCATCTACCTGATTTTGTATACTGTGCACATTCAGTCCTGTATTCACCCTTTTCGATTTTGTCTGCCTTTTACATAACAGCTCATTCTGTCGACTGCAATTTTGCCTTATCAACAGCCTCTCCTTACTACATATTGCCTCTATTTGTATATCATCTACCTCATCTTCAGCACTATCATCTGCCTTTCCTACGCTACTACTTGCATTGAAGTATACGCAGCTCAGGACACTAGTCGCACCATGCTTAAACTTTTGATTCTTAACTTTGTCTGAGGTCTTACCAACATCTGCCTCCACAACCTCTCTACTCACTGTTCTGGCACTCTGGTTCCCATCGCCCTGCAACTCTAGTTTAAACCCCACCGTGCAGCATGAATAAACCTTCCTATTAGGAAATCAGAAGCAAGAGAAAATCTGCAGATGCTGTAAATCCAAGTAACACACACAAAATGCTGGAGGAACTCAGCAGGCCAGGCAGCATCTACGGAAAAGAATACAGTCGACATTTTGGACCAAGACCCCTCAGCAGGTCTGGAGAAAAAAAGATGAGGAAAAGAGTAAAGGGGTGGAGGGGGAGGGGAGGGAGCAACACAAGGTGATAGGTGAAACCTGGGGGGGAGGAGTGGTAAAGAAGTTGATTGGTGAAAGAGATACAGAGGTGGAGAAGGGGGAATCTAATAGGAGAGGATAGAAGGCCATGGAAGAAAGAAAAAGGGGGAGGATCACCAGAGGGAGGCAAAGGACAGGCAAAGAGGTAAGGTGAGAGAAAATTCGACAGGAAATAGAGAAGAAAGGGGATGATGGCATTACTGGAAGTTTGAGAAATTGATGTTCATGCCATCAGGTCGGAGGTTACCCAGACAGAATATAAGGCGTTGCTCCTCCAACCTGAGTGTGGCGGGATCTCTCAGTGGCCACCCATTTTATTTGAACTTCCAATTCCTATTCCACATCTCCATCTATGCCCTCCTCTACTGTGGCCATGAGGGACAGGGATCTAAGCAGACCTGTGCTTATGGAAACTGTGGAAAAGATATTGTTGCCAATCTAAACTGACTAGGATTTACAAGTGAGCAAATTGAAGTTTCCATTGCACAAGGAGGCATTGATATCAAGGTCTTGAAGATTATTCCTTAGTTTTGAGGGAATGATAGAATTGAATGCTGAGCTGTAGTCGTAGAACATAGATATCAACATCATATTACAGACCCTTTGACCCACAATATTGTGCCGACCCTGTAACCTACTCTAGAAACTACCTAGAATTTCCCTACTGCGTAGTTGATAAGGAGCAATTTGATGTATGCATCTTTGCTGTTCAGATGTTCCATGGTTCAGTGAAGAGTTAATGAGTTGGCATCTGGCTGTGAACCTATTGCTCAGGTTTGAAAATTGGAGCTTATTCAAGTCCCTTGTCAGGCAAGTGGTTAAGGCGTTCATCTAGTGATCTGAAGGTTGCTAGTTTGAGCCTTGGCTGAAGCAGCGTGTTGTGTCCTTGAGCAAGGCACTTAACCACACATTGCTGTGCGACGATACCGGTGCCAAGCTGTATGGGTCCCAAAGACCTTCCCTTGGACAACATCGGTGGCATGGAGAGGGGCAACTTGCAGCATGGGCAACTGCCCGTCTTCCATACAACCTTGCCCAGGCCTGCGCCCTGGAAACCTTCCAAAGTGCAAATCCATGGTCTCATGAGACTAACGGATGCCTATATGTCAGGCAAAAGTTGATATGTTTCATCACCGACCTCTCAAGACACTTTATCACTGGGATGTAAGTGCTCCTTGACAATAATCATTGAGACAGTTTACTGCATTTTTCTTTGGCACTGGTATAATTGAAGCCTGCTTAAAGCAGGTGGATACCTCAGACTGCTGAAGTGAAAGGTTAAAAGGCAATGTTACAACAGGCATGGGGGATTTCGATAGGCATACTGAATGGGAAAATCAGGTGGTACGGGATTTGAAGAGGGGGAATATCTAAAATACCTAGAGCTGGCTTTTTAGAGCAGTGTGTGGTTGAGCCCACTAGGGGATAAGCTATTCTGGATTGGTGTTATGCAATGAACTGAAATTGATTAGAAGGCTTAAGGTAAAAGAACTCTTAGGAAAGGGTGATCATGATATGATCAAATTCACCCTGAAATTTGAGAAGGAGAAGCTAAAGTCAGATGTATCAGTATTAGAGTGGAATAAAGGAAATTACAGAGACACGAGAGATGAGTTTGCCAGAACTTATTGGAAAAGAACACTGGCAGGGATGATAGCCGGAATTTCTGGAAGCAATTCAGACGGCACAAGATATAGACGACCCAAAGCGGAAGAACTATTTTAAAGGACAGCTAAGACGAGAACTCAAAGCCAACATAAAAGCAAAAGAAAGCCCATATAATAGAGCAAAAATTATTGGGAATTATAGGAAGCTTTTACAAACCAACAGAAGGCAACTACAAACATCATTAAGAAGGTACAGATGGAATACAAAAATAAGCTAGCCAATAATATTAAAGAGGATACAAAGGTTTCTTCAGATACATAAAGTGTAAAAGAGAGGCAAGAGTAGATGCCAGACCACTCGAAAATGATGCTGGAGAGGTAATAATGGGAGACAAGGAAATGGTGAATAAACAGAATAAGTATTTGGTATCAGTCTTCACTGTGGAAGTTCCAGGTGTCAGGGGTCTGAAGGTAAATAAGTCACCTGGACAGATGGTGTACACACAGGATTCTGAAAGAGGTGGCTGCAGAGATTGTGGAGGCATTAGTAATGATCTTTCAAGAGTCATTAGATTCTGGAATGGTTCTGGAAGACTGGAAAATTGCAAATGTCACTCCACTCTTCAAGAAGGGAGAGAATAAGAAGCAAGGTCAGTTAGACTGACCTCAGTGGTTGGAAAGATGTTGGAATCAATTGTTAAGGATGTGGTTTTGGAGTACTTGGAGTCACATGATAAACTAAGCTATAGTCAGCATAATTTCCTCCAGGGAAAATCTTTCTTGACAAATCTGTTGGAATTCTTAAATAAATAACTACCAGGATAGACAAAGAACAATTGGTTGATGTTGTGTACTTAGATTTTCAGAAGTCCTTTGACAAGGTGCCACAAATGAGGCTGCTTAACAAGTTATGAGCCCATGGTTTTACAGGAAAGATTATAGCATGGATAAAGGTGTGGCAGATTAGCAGGAGGCCATGTGTGTGAATATAGGGAGCCTATTCTGGTTGCTTGCCAGTGAGGAGTGTTGTTCCACATGCGTCTGTGTTGGGACTGATTGGGACTGTGTTTGGGACTTATATGTCCTGAGTTGGATGATGGAATTGATGACTTTGTTGCAAAGTTCACCAATGATGTGAAGACAGTTGGAAGGGCAGGTAGTTTTGAGGAACTAGAGAGGCTACAGAAGGACTTATACAGATTAGGAGAATGGGCAAAGAAGTGGTAAATGGAATACCATTTCAGAAAGTGTGTGATCATGTGCACTGTGGTAGAAGAAATGAAAGTGTTGACTATATTCTAAATGAAGAGAGAATACAAAAATCTCAGGGGCTAAAGGATTTGGGAGTCCTTGTGCAGGTTTTCCTAAAAGTTAATTTGCAGGTTGAGTCTTTGGTGAGGAAGGCAAATTCAATGTTAACATTCATTTCAGGAGGACTAGAATCTAAAAGCAAGGATGTAATGTTGAGATGTTTTAAAGCACTGGTGAAGTCTCATTTGGAGTATTGTGAGCGGTTTTGTGACCCTTATCTTAGAAAGGATGTACTGAAACTGGAGAAGGTTCAAAGGAGGTTCACGAAAATGATTCCAGGATTAAACAACTTGTCACCTGAAGAGCATTTTGTGGCTCTGGGCCTGTATTCAGTGGAATTCAGAAGAATGATTAGATTATGAGGACACGCAGTCCCCTTTTATTATCATTTAGTAAGGCATGCATTAAGAAATGATACAATATTCCTCCGGTGTGATATCACAGAAACACAGGACAGACCAAGACTGAAAAACTGACAAAAATCACATAATTATAATATACAGCTACAACAGTACAAGCAATACTGTAACTTGATGAAGATGCTGTGAGCACGGTAAAAAGTTCAAAGTCTCTTGAAAGTCCCACATCTCACACAGACAGGAGAAGGAAGAAAACTCTCCCTGCCATACCCGACCACAGTCTGACTCTGAGTCTTCTGAAAACTTCGAGCTCCGATCAGCCCTCTGACACTGAGCACTGAGCACCATCTCTGTTGAATGCCTCGACCTCAGCCCCAGTCGCCAGCAGCAGGCAAAGCCGAGGATTTTGGGGCCTTCCCTCCGGAGATTCTCGATTGCACAGTAGCAGCGGCAGCGAACTGGGTATTTCAGAAGTTACTCCAGATGTTTCTTCGTGCTCTCATGGCTGTCTCCACCAAATCAGAATTGTGCACGGCCCCTATTTAACAGATACGATATCATTTCACCGCAGAGGCTATGTGTGCTGCGTCGCACCGCCATCTTCTCCCTCCCTCCAATGGGGGGGTCACCTCATTGAAACCTATTGAATGCTGAAAGACCTTGATAGAATGGATGTGGAGAGGATGTTTCCTATGGTTGGAGAGTCTAAGACCAGAGGTCACTGCTTCAGAATAGAGTGGCGTACATTTAGAACTGAGAAGAAGGAATTTCTTTCTGCAGAGAGCAGTGAATCTCTGGAATCCCTTGCCACAGGCAGCTGTGGAGGCCAAGTCTCTGTGTGTCCCCATGAAATTGTTTGGGGTTTCCCCAATCAGAAACCCTTGATGAATAATGAAATCCGGAATCTGCTGAGAGCCGGTTCAAAGGCGTTCAATTCTGGAGATCAAGAATACTACAAGAAGCACAGGTATGATCTTCAAAAAGCCATTTCACAGGTGAAGTGGAGATTCTGAACTAGACTGGAATGGTTTGAATGCCATAACTTCCTACAAAGTTAAATCTTGCGACAGGAGGGACAGCAATGCTTTGCTTCCAAAGGAGCTCAATACTTTCTATGCTCGCTTTGATCATCTGAACAGGGAGGAACCATCACTCGCCCCCATATCTCCCAATGATCCTTTGGTCACAGTATCTGAAAATGATGTGCAGGCTGCCTTCAAGAGAGTGAATCCAAGGAAAGTATCCAGTCCAAACAGAGTACCTGCCCGAGTACTGAAGACCTATGCTGACCCACTGGCTGATGTTTTCAGGGATATCTTCAACCTCTTGCTCCAACTGAGCGTGGTACACCTTCTTCAAGCAGGCTTCAATTGTACTGGTGTCCCATAAGAGTGTGATAGTCTAAATGACTATCAGCCAGTGGTGCTTACATCCACCGTGATGAAATGTTTTGAGAGGCTGGTGTTGAATCATATCAGCTCCTGTCTGAGTGGTGACTTGAATCAGTTTTATTTTGCCTTCCAAAGCAGCGGGTCTCTAGCAAATGCTCTCTTGTTGACTCTTCACACAATCCAGGAATATCTGGACTGCAAAGATACGTACATCAGGATGTTTCTTATTGATTACAGTTTGGCATTTAACACCATCATCCCCTCAAAATTAATCTGTAAACTCCAAGACCTGGGCCTCAATTCCTCCTTATGCAATTGGGTCCTGGATTTACTCACTTGTAGACCCCAGTCAGTCTAGATTGGCAAAAACATCTCCTCCACAATCCCCATCAACACAGGAGCACCACAGAGATGTGTACTTAGCCCCATCTCTGCTCGCTTTACATCTATGACTGTGTGGCTAAGTACAGCTCGAACACCGTATACAAGTTTGTGATGACGCTACTTTCGTGGGATGTATCAGACGTGGTGAGGAATCAGCACAAAGTATGGAGACTGAAAAATTGGCTGAGTGGTATAATAACAGCAGCCTCTCACTCAATGTCAGTAAGATCAAGAAACTGATTGTAAACTTCAGGAGAGGGAAGCCAGACGTCCACAAGTCAGTAATCCAGAGGATTAGAGGTGGAGAGGTTCAGTAACTTTAAATACCTGGGAGTCACTATCTCAGAAGTCCTGTCCCAGACCCATCATATAAATATAAATGTGAAGAAATTTCCTCCAGTGAGCACCTCTTTGTTGTCCTAACCTCTGGAGCCTTTAGCTTCTGCTTGTATGAATGTAGTAGAAGGATCTGATTCTGATTTACTGAAATGTGGTCTGAGCATGGAATGTTAGGCATTTCCTGTGTTAGTGTAACAGTGATTTAGCCTGTTGGGAACTCTGGTGCTGCAGGTTATACACTGGTGGTAACTGGGAAAGGTTTTCTTCAAAGAAACTCAGTTAAAGTACCTGATTATGATTTTACCTGTTTCTTGTTTGGCATAAAGGGAAGAGAGTAATAGGAGGTAGCTACAAAGAAGGTTCATTCACTGTCTGCTGTGTGGATTCTCTCAGTCTAGAGTCAAACTGGACATGATTTGCACAGAATGCTGCACCAACCAATATACATGCTCTTTCTTTTCATCAGTTGGTAGAAACAGCAAGTGACTCTTGTCTATTTTGACTGTTCACAGAGTTTCATTTCTATCCTTTGTTTGTGTCATTTAAGCCATAATCCTACCCGACAAGTCTACCACAGAGGCAGTCTTGTTGAACATCAACAATAAGCAGGACTGTGTCACAGACTTGATGCAATATGTCCTGTCTTTCCCACTGCAAGACTTCTCCTCAAACAAACTTAATGTGGGAGTGGAGCTTATCTTTGCAACTAAGAGGAAACTGGTCATGAAAAGCTCCTTGTTAACCAGTCACTGTCTAAGTATGTTGTGCTGATTGTAGAATAATAGGAAGAAGGTCCAAAGGTTCAAAGTTTCAAAGTTTCATTTATTATCAAAGTATGTATGCAGTATCCAACTCTGAGATTCTTCTTCTCCAGATAGCCACGAAACAAAAAAAAAACCCATGGAAGTCAGTTCAGAGAGAAACAGCAAGCCCACCCCCATACAAAAAGTACAGCAACACCCCCCCTGCGCACACATGAAACACAACAAGAACATTGGTCCCCATATCGCCTTCTTCCCAAAAAAAATAACGAAAACACAACAAGACCATCAACCCCCAGACCCCTTTCCCCCTACACACAAAAAAAGAGAAAGAATGGGTAAAAACACAGAATATAAAAAAAACATAAGAGTGAAAAAGTCCACTGTCCATAAACTAATTCCATAATTTCGATAACATTGTCCAACATCCATGAAAGAGAGGGAAGCACTCAAATGCAGAGACCTACCCTTTTGGCACAGCAATAGGCCACACAGGCTCCTTTTCCCACGACAGAGTGGCGACAGCCCACACATGTTCTTTCCCTGGATCAGCGCTCAGAAGGCAGGTAATCAATGCTCACGTTCCGCATTTGCCTCAATGTTTCAATCTTCCTCATTGCTTTAATCAGTGAATAATGGAAGCTTTAATCAGCGAAACAGAGTTGAACATCGGCTCATGCCTCATCTCGAGGCTTGTGCTAGCTGCTTCCTGGAATCTTCTCAGAGAGAGCAAAGCACTGGATTACTCAATTGATCTCCAAACTATAAATTGCAGGCTCTAAAAGTTCCAGACCACAGTTAAGAAGAAAACAGATGTAAAAGAAGTGAAATAAGCAGTTCTGTGGTCTACACAGAAGATATCAACAGAGGTAGCATTGGAGGCAGGTGCATTCTTGACCAAACCCCAGAATTATCACTCTGTACTTACAAGACTATGAAAGTGCAACATCTCCACTGACCCCCAGATTGGAGAGAAATATTTGGGATGTCAAATCCATTCATCAAGAACCAAGAGTAAACAGCTGATGGGGAGCATTACCTCACATACTAGCCAACCACTCACCCAGTCGGTCATTTCCTGTCCATTTCCACATTGCCCTCGTTATAAACACAAGAGATTCTGCAGATGCTGGAAATCCTGACAAACACTCGGAAAATGCTAGAGGAACTCATCAAGTCAGGCAGCATCTGTGGAAAGAAATGAACAGTCGACACTTTGGGCCAAGAACCTTCAACAGGACTGACTTTGTCATGTCATAATCCATGAACCTAGAGTGGAAGAATGTCATCCCTGAACCCAAGGAGAAGGTAAAAAGTAGGCGAGAAAAGTGAGGGGAGAAACGTGCATGTAAGTAATTAGAGGCTTGTTTGGTCTGCAAATCCTTGATGCTGCTGTCAACAAGTAACTTTAAGAAAAAGAGAGCCACAGCACTTACTTTGCAGAAATATTCATCACTTCCTGGGCATTGGAATTACTGAGCTGCATTTGTTGTCAAAGATCAATTGCATTATTTATCTGTGCATAAAGACTGCACCCCATCTAAGAGAACTACCAAAATAAAGCGTGAAACTCAGGCCTCAAGTAGTGCACTTGGAAGCTGCTGTTATCTTCCATAACGGGAGAATAGCACATTGGAATATTCACTTAAAGATTAGTGGTAATGCCCTATGCCAGATGGTTCATTTTACATTAGAAGATTGGCACTAGTAATACTGATTCTTACAATATTACCTGCACAATTAGCAGTCATTTATTTTAAAAGCTATTATAAACCTTCAATGAAACCTTTTCCGTGGTTTTCGTGGTCTCATTCCAGATTATATCTGCTGTTCTTTGACTCCAGTTGCACTGGTCCAAGAGCTGTAGACAGTGTTTGCCAGAGATGACTGCCCACAGAATCCAAACTAATGTTGGAAATCTTTCAAGAAGGAATATTTCATGATTTATAATGGAGCACAAATTGAAATTAATGCATGAAATCAAATGTTATGTGAGTTGAAGTTATAAAATTGTTAGCATGAAACAATTTGTCAGAGTAATTTCAATTACTCGGTTCCCTTTCTGGTTGAAATTTCCTTTAGCTTTGTCTTGTATGCACAGTAGAGAAGCGATTAGCATGACACTATTACAGCTATGGGTATCAGAGCTCGGAATTCCGTACCAGCACTGCCTGGAAGGAGATTGTATGGTTCCCTTGTGATCGTGTGGTTTTACTTGGGGTGCTCTGGTCTCCTCCCACAGACTTACCAGCTAGTAGGCTAATTGATCATGATCAAATGTCCTCTCATTAGGCTAGTATTACATAAGTTGGTTTCTGGGAAGTACAGTTTGTTGGACCAGAAGGGCCTGTTCTGCACTGTATCTCCAAAGAAATAAATGAATGATTCCAAAGATCTTTATGTTTTTCTCATCAAAAAAAAAGTAGCGGGTGAATTCTGAGTCACCATTTATTACTGGTGATCTCCAATGCACAATTAAGAAATGATATTATGAAATAGAACAAATGAGACAATTATTTCTGAAGATTAATAATGCTAATTAGTTTGTGACACTTAAGACAGCTGCTGGTGCTTTATTGTTCAATGCTGAGGGATTAATTAGCTAAGCATGTTAATCATCTTTTTCTTCATGGGCAATATTCTTTAATGTTTATGTATGTTTGCTCCCAGCTATTCAAACCACAGGGATATGGTTTTAGAGAGTGCTATGTTTAAAATTACTGTCAAAAGCATTTTCAGTGCATACTGCCCAAAAATCAGAGAGTAACATGATTATTTTTATTCCAAAGTAAAATGTTAATGTGTATACATGAAGTACTTATAGATGAGACAATGGTAATTGAAAGGCCCCACACAAGAATGTTTATTATGTACTAATTTAGATTTTGCATTGTAATAAAATCAATATTTTTTCTTATTAGAGTTATATTGCAAATAAGCAAAGGGTGAAATTGGTTATAAGTACAGCTGTATTAGGATTTGGCACATCTTTAATGTCAGGATTCTATTTGCATTCAGTTTGGAACCTAGCATTCCTCTGTGAGACGTACCAAAATGTTTGTGAAAAAGTCAACATAAAAATTTAACATTTTCAAGCCATTGTTTGCTTTCTTTTGTCCTCACAGGTGCTACTGAATAATTCAGCTGTGATAATAAAGAGGGAAATACAGGGGGAAAAAAATAACCTGTCTTGCATCAGTATGTTTCAAGGGAGGGCGAGTAATCACTGTCAGCATTCAAGAGGATGCCTTTTCCAAAGAGATAAAGGAAGACTCTTTGGTATTTGTTTCATTTATCATGTCAAAAAGGAAAGAGAAAAAAATGAGTAAAGGTTAAGCAACAGGGAACTTAAACTGTGAGAGTGAAGATTTCCAAGCGACTCAGTGATTTCTGTTACCGCTCTCCTGGGAGAAATAACAGATCATCTGCACAGAAAGCAAACTAAAATGCTCCTGAGAATAGCTAACATGGACAGACTGATGTCATAAGTTGGATATTTGATTGCAGTCTCTTCAACAGCTTTCATCTTGCCCTGTATATCAGTCATGAAGAAGCTTATACTACAAAATACAGAATTCCAGTGTTACGATGGAAGGCTGAATATTCCATTACAAGCTCCTGAACAATAATGTGGCTAATAACAACAGTTTCCATTTATATAATGTCTTTCAGTGCAGCCAAACTGCTCAAGGCTCTCCATTGGAGCATTATCAATTAAACATTGGTGCTCAGCAACCTAAATAAAAGCTAGAGTAGATGGTCAAAGGCATGGTTTAAGTGGTAGCTCTATGGAGGATCTTAAAGGGATAAAGAAATGTAATGAAGCATAATGACCTCGGGAGGGATTACTAGAGGCTGAAACCTCATGCAGCTACGGCACTGTTGTAAATATTTTTTTTGGGGTGCTAACAGATGAGAATTGTGTCCGCAGATATGTCTGAGGATTGGTGGTGACTACAGAGTGACAGTGGCAAGACTGCAATAAAAAATGGGAACTTAATATCAACGTGATGCTGAACAGGGAACCAATTATCAGCAAGGAAAGGGATGATGGTTGAATCACAACCTTATTCAAGATAGCACAAGAACAGCAAAGAATTAGAAAACTTCAATATTACAGAAATTAATTAGCAGGAGACAAGTCTGATATGTGTTGGTGTTGTCCAGAGGGGAAAAACCATGGATGAGAATTGCATTGCTACACATGACTTGAGCCCAGCTTGCTGCAGAGCATTGAGCTTCAAGGGTTCTTGAGCACCTGTATTTACTAATCATTATCTTAACTAGAGCCACTGAGGCCCTTGGGTGTTCAGTTTAATCTTGTCAAGCTAATTGTCCCTGGCAAGTGTTTCCGGGATTCTATCATTATTTGAAGAGGACTCTCAGTTAGTGCCTTAGCAGAGTCATTGTATTGGAGGGAATGAATTGTTTTGTGGGATTGTTCAGTAGTTCCTCCAAGTCTCTGTGGGTAGTCTTATGTCTAACCTCTTATTTTGGTCTCCTCCTGGGGATCCTGCCATTCCTCCCCTGGGTTGAGTCGTGAGCCTGCCGTCTGCAGCTCCTGGCTTGAGTCGGTGCCAGCAACTTCTGTGACAGAGAAAGCCTGCAGTTCCTCCACATCTGAGTCCAGTCCTCTGAGAGCACACCGTGATACCACAAACTTATAGCAAGATAAATGCTCACATTTCTGGCTTTCTCCCAAGGATCTCCTCTTATTTTCAGCTACATGTACCTCTCTTTGAGAAAACAGCATGGGTTCCTCACATGTAAACAAGTCCTGATGGAGGGTCTCGGCTCAAAACATTGACTTTGTTCCTCTCTATAGATGATGCCTGACCTGCGGAGTTCCTCTAGTGGTTTCCGTGTGTTACTTTGGTCCCTCCTACATGGTGCTGACGTCCATCTTTACCTCAGTACCACATTCCCTTTATTGTTTCTAGTTCATGCTTAGTTGCTTGATATCCAGTGTAGGACATATGAGCACAATTAGGCCATTCAGCCCATCACATTTGCTCCACCATTTCATCATGGTTGATTTACTATCCCTTTCAACCCCATTTTCCTGCCTGCTCCATGTACCCTCTGTCAGTCTGACTAATTCTTTCCATTCTTTTTAGATGATACTATCATGGTGTATGCTGATAAATAAATGGCTGAACCCAGATTCTGAGGAATGGCAGACTCCCATGTTGAGACAAGAACAAAAGTTTATTCATAGCAACTCCAGTTGAACATTGGTGGCTTGACCAAGCAACACTGTGAGCTGAATCATTGTCGAAACATACAAGAACCCCAGAGCTAGCACTAATTGGGGGTCCGCTGTAAGTAATCACTTTAGGCTGAAAACCAGTGCCAGTCAAAATAAACTCGATAAAATTAAACAGAAAGCAGAAGGGCCTAACGACTCCAGTTAAGATGGCTCATGATGTGTATATTCTGCTTCCTACCCCATCATGACAACAGTACCTTGTGTTTAAATTGAGACACAAGGATCTGTAGGTGCTGAATCTGTAGAAAAAAATCAAGCCAGCGCAGAAACATATCAGGTTGAGCTGCATCCGTGGGAGTGAGGGGTTGGGGAAGGAAGAAATTTGTTAGTTCAAATCTCAACCCTTCCACAGCTCTTCTAACCAGTCACCCACCATTCTACTCTATAATAAAATTATGAAATCATTACGCCTTACATAGAAATCATTTTTTGAAACATATCCTTTTAGAGAATCGCAATCCATTGTGTCTCCCACCTACAGTATTTCCCTTCTACCTGCAGTTTTTTCATACTTATTGAAATTCCTTTTGAAATCTCTTATTGATTCTGTATCCATACTTGTTTCTGTAGTGAGTCCTAGATCATTGCTACTTCCAACATAACAAAACTTCTCCTCATATTTCCACAGTATCTTTTGCACTGAGTGTGTCTGTATCTTGAATCATCCTCTGAAAGGGAAAGCATCTCTTCATGTAGCTCACGCGATCTCATGGTAATCTTGGTTAAACCTTCACTCAGACAGCTCTGCAACACCGTATCTAGGGTCTTCAATATTTTCCTACATTGTACTGACAAGACTTGGATGTGATGTTCTATTTGCACCCTTACCAGTGTTTTGTAATGGTTCAACATAAACTCCATGAATCCTAAACCTTTATTTATGAAGCCAGGATCTCATTTGCTTTACAAATTGCTCTTTTAACATGCCAGGCGTATTTGGGATATATGCACAAATATCCTCTAGTCCTTCTGTTCCTGTTCGTATTTCGCAATTATATTAGTGTATTTTTCTTTCACTTCATACTTCTGTGTTAAAATTACACCTGTCATTTGTGTAATCTTTAGCCTAGTTTATCTACATTCTCATGGAGTTTGCTGCACTACTTTATTTTATTATATATATTTTATGTATTGTGCACTGTGGTGCTGATGCAGAACAGGAAATTTCATTGCATAGAGTACTGTGCAAAAGACTTAGGCACAAATATAGAGCTAGGGTGCCTAAGACTTCTGCACGTTACTGTTTTTGTCAACGTTGAACAGAGAGTGAGTTTGTAAATATGGCAGGAGCAAAGGACGTTGGGAATGGCGAGGGTGGAGCACCGTGGGTGGGGTGTGGTACAGGTGGCAGAGAAGTGCCTGGGGCAAAGTAGCATGGGTGCAGAAACACCCAGCCCTGAGACACCAGGTAAGGTTATTTCATCCCAAACATTTGGTTTACTGATAATTACAGAATGTCTCTCTAGTGCTTCCCATTCCCTTCCCCCTTTTCCCAACCATAATTCCCACCTCCCTGCCCTCTTCCCACTCTCAGTCCACAATAGAGACCCATATTAGAATCAGGTTTATCATCACTCACATATGCCATGAAATTTGTTAATTTTTTTTCTGGCAACAGGACAGTGCAATACATAAAATTACAATGGTTCTATGCAAAAGTCCGAGACACTCTAGCCTGAGGCTTTTGCATTGTTGGCCAGAAAGAATGACAATCTACAAATCAGTGATTTCAAATGAATCAAGAACAGTGGAAATAGACAGACTAATTGTCTTTGTTCTTACTGCATGCTTGGGGATGGAGGCTGCCATTTTGTAAGGAGACTCTATTCTCCATTTTGTGAGCTTGACATGCTGGGCTTGATCAATGTTTTAAAGAAGACACAATGATTCTTCAGGCAAACTGCTAGACTGGAGATCATTTCCAAATAAGAAGTTATTTGTGAGATGTTCTTTGGATGGCTATAACATGAAAGTTTATGAATTTTGGGGTTGATGCCTGCCTGAAGTGATTCGAGCTCATTGCTGATTGAGAACAAGGAGCCATAAATTATCGACTGTCACTGGTGGGAAGAAGAAGAAGAAGAAAGCCCTTAACTCTGAGTGGAGTAATCAGTACAGCGTCATGGTGGCATTTTTTTAGTAGGCTTTCTTATTTTTATGAGCCCGAGTTGCTAGCTTGACGCTCATCCCAGCATGGATGGAAAGCATGCAAGGGAGCCGGCTGGATTCGAACTAGGGAGCCTTCACTCCAAAGTCTGGCGTTGATGCCACTACGCCACCAGCTGGCTCACTTTTTGGGAAGAGGGCAATAAATTGATGCTGGCTTGGAGCAGAGCCAATAACAAGGTGTTAAAGGACAGACACATGACCTGTGGCCAATGACACTGGAATGTCATATTTGAATTGATAAGGAATGGATATAAAGGTGGATGCCTTGTGTGTGCTGGCAGCGGTAAGTTTGGAGACTATCCATTGCAGATACAAGCAAAAGCAACCCTGTGTGAAACATATAGCGAGTGAATTGGGATAACGAGGAACACCAGGCTAGCATAAACTCCTTTGCCCGGATAATACCTTTCCTATTCTTTGACTATTCAGAAGAGTCAGGGATTCCTAGTGAGTGTGCAAACAAGGTATTTAGTGTATGAATCCACATACTTAATAGTTTAAACAATAGAAGTACTTGTCAGTAAATAAAGATCTCTCTGTGCCTCACTAATCATCGTTATAAGTAGAAGGATTTTTTTTACAACAGCACAGTACTGTATGTGAGTGAAAATAAACCTGATTCTAATTCTGAATCTATCCTCCTCACTTTACACAACACCTCCAAATTTCATGTCACTCATGAATTTTGAAATATTGTTCCTCATGCTCATATGGAAGTCTTCAATAAATTTTCAAAAATAAGCATCTGAGAGATTTTAAGGGAACATCTGTGTATTCAAACTTCCAGTCTCTTATGACCCATTTTCCTATCAATACATCTTACATGCTGCTATGGAGAGCTATACTCCCTAGATTAAAACAGACCTTTACTCTGGGACAGTCAAATGCTTCTGACGTCCATATAGTTAATGCCTATTGTATTCTGTTCAACAAACCTTTCTTCTCGCTCAACAAGAATACATTTCTGAGTGGTCAAACATGATATAGAAATAGGAATATTGGAAATACTCCCAGATATGTGGAGAAAATATGTTATTCCAATTAGGATTTCCATTAAGGAAGCCTAGGAACCAAGATCACTGTGCCCAATCCTTGATTTAAAATTAGTAAAAGGTTCTTTTCTCAGCCAAGAACTTGGTAGAGCACATCTGAAAATTACCTAGCATGCGACTACTTAAAAGTTGAGTCTTCAGAAATAAAGTAAAGGTAAAGGCATCCGTTAGTCTTGCGAGACCATGGATCTGCGCCTGGAAAGTCTTTACTCTCCAGGGCGCAGGCCTGGGCAAGGTTGTATGGAAGACCGGCAGTTGCCCATGCCTCAAATCTCCCCTCTCCACGACACCGATGTTGTCCAAGGGAAGGACATTAGGACCCATACAGCTTGGCACCAGTGTCGTCGCAGAGCACTGTGTGATTAAGTGCCTTGCTAAAGGACACAACACGCTGCCTCGGCTGGGGCTCGAACTCACGACCTTCAGATCGCTGGTGGAATGCCTTATCCACTTGGCCACGTGCCCACAAAGTAAAGGTACATCATGAAAATAATAAGGTCCTAAAAGAGAGACATTGAAAAGAAAACAGATAAACATGTGATGTAACAGCATGTGATGTAAAAAGATGCAAACATAATTAATGAAGTGGGGACAATCCATCAAATATTTCTTTGAATAATTTCAGCATGAATGCTGAATCAAGTACTTCATTTGGAAATTTACTCTGAATTCATCTGCTCCACGTATCAGAATCATTGGCAGGAATTGCTGAAACTTAGTTTTTTTGAAAATAAAATGATCAGGAACATTTTTATAGTGGTAGTACCACTAGTGGGTGGTGGGGTGGAGATACGTCTCTACCAAAGGAGGTGTAAAGCCCTCCTTCCCTCCACTGGCCTGCAGGTCAGCCATGGGTAAGGTGTAGCACCTGTTCAGCACCCCCCCCCCCCCACTGGATCACGCTCATGGGAAACCTTTGGAACAGGTGACGGATTGTTGTTTGGGCAGCTGATGCATATCACAAGTCTTGGTTAAGCGACGACTGATACCAGGCGGGCATTTTCTGAAGAGTGTTGATAATGGCCGGGGTCACCTGCCTTGTAAAGACACTGCCCAGAAAAAGGCAATGGCAAAGCACTTCTGTAGAAAAAATTGCCAAGAATAATTGTGGTCATAGACCATGATTGCCCATATCATATGAAAAGATGGCACATTATGATGATGATGATGATGACCAATAGTAATCAATTCTTCTCCAGCTTTATATTTTGTGTAGAGATTAGTCTTACAGGTTAAGATCCATTTACTTCCTACACCTGTAGTCTTTCAATGGTTTCTTCCTTACCATTCCCTACTCATCCTTCTCCCACCCTAGCATCCGTTATTCTTCTTCTTTAGCCAATTACCCCTACTGGGGCAGAGGCCGCCAACTGCAGTTCTCCAGAGACCTCTGTCCTGAGCCAGTCTCTCATCTTGGACCCAAGTTTAGCCCATCTTCTTGATGTATCCTTCCTCTCCCAGGGATGAGGTCTTTGGAGATTCTGTTGCCTTGCCATTTCTGTAGATCTGGGTTTCTTATGGGTGGGGTTGCTAGCAACTGCGCTTGGGACCGTTCATGGTGGAGTTTTACCATTCAATGTCAGTTCAGAATTCTCTCTACTCCCTATCTAAGTCTTGACCTTGTTAATTTAGAAGGGGCATGGCGGAAGTGTTTAATAACTGTACTCTAGAAGCATCCTTCCTTTAAATTTTTCTGGTAAAGTGATCCATAATGCTCTTTCTTTAGTATAGTAATTTGACTTTTATTGAATAAATTCAGTTTAAGATTTGAAATTTTCACACTAGAGGATCACCAAGACACATTTGGTGAAGGAAGGAACTAAAGCACTGTTACTCCAATTAGAAGCCTAATTACATTATAATGGCTCTTTATGGTCCCTGCCCGTCCATGGTGTTGTACAATAATGTGTGCTTCCAGGCATAATATACAGATCTCCGCTTCCTAAACAACTGATTCAAGCCAGTGCATAATTTATGCCTATAAATGAATTTTCTCACAAGTGGATAAATATTTTAAATAACTTTTTAATCCATCCTACTTAAAACAAAGGAATAATACAGTTTCATCATAATATCAGCAAGATTATTCATAAAGGATGCTAATGTAGGGGTGAAGGGCGTGGATAGTGGTGATAATAAGATTGGCTTTATTTGTCACATTTATATAAAAGCATGAAGGCATACAGTGAGATGGGTTGTTTTGCATCAGCAACCAACACAATGCGCAGATTGTGCTGGGGCTATTGTCGTCATGATTCTGGTGCCAACACAGCATGTCCAAAACTCACTAACTTTAACTGTATATTTTAGAATGTGGGAGGAAACTGTAGCACAGGGAGAAAATGCACATGGTCACGGGAGAGACTATAAACTCATTACAGGCAGTGGTGTATCAATCTTCCGATCGCTGCTACTGCAAAGAATTTGCACTAACTGCTATGCTACCATATCGTGGAATGCATTCCTAGCAAAGACATCTGGTGGTAGCAACAAATATTACTATATTATGTCAAACTCTAAAATAGCATTAAACTTTGCTGTAACCAATTTACATTTACTAACCTTCCATTGGCTGAAGCCATTCCAGAAGCTGTTAAAGTTTGTACAATGATATCCAGAGCACTCACTATCACCTGCTGAGATGTAGAGTTTCTGGTTCTTAGGAATTGTCAGTTTTCAAGCTTACCCAATTTACTTAATACTTAATTCTGGTTTTCAAACATAGAGCACAGAACTGGTCCTTTGGCTTATGATGTTGTGCTAGCTTTTTCAACCACTCTAAAATCAATCCAACTCTTTCCTTTCACATACACCCCCATTCTTCTATCATCCATGTGACATTTTACTTATGTACCTCCACTAGTATCCCGTCTTCTTTCATAAAAAAAACAGAAATTTGTTCTTAAATCTCTTTTATTATATGTCCTCACTTTCTGACAACATATAAGGATAGCAAAAAATAGCGGGAAGCTTTTAAAATACAACAAAAGGAAACTAAAAATGCAATAAGGAGCGAAAAGATGATATCTAAAAGTAAGCTAGCCAATAATATAAAGGAAGATACTAAAAGATTTTTCAGGTATATAAGGGGTAAATGAGAGGTAAGACTGGAAAATGACATGAGTAATGGGGAACAAAGAAATAGCAGACAAACTTAGTAAGTATTTTGTGGAAGACACCAGCACTATGCCAGAAATTTGAGAGTGTTGGGGGGAAGAAGTGAGTGTAGTTGCTATTACTAAGGAACAGGTGCTTGGGAAACTGTAAGGCCTGAAGATAGAAGCGTCACCTAGACCAGATGGACTGCACCCCATGTTTCTGAAAGAGGTAGCTGAAGGTATTGTGGAGGCATTAGTAGTGATCCTTCAATAAATCACTAGATTCTGGAATGGATCCAGAGGATTGGAAAATCATAAATGTTACTCCATTCTTTAAGAAGAGGAGGGAGGCAAAAGACAAGCAATTATAGGCCATTAGCCTGACTTTAGTGGTTGGAAAGATGTAAAATCTATGATTAAGGATGATGTATTGAGGCACTTGGAGACACATGATAAAATAAGCCAAAGTGAGCATAATTTCCTTTTGCCTGACAAATTGAATGGAATTCTTTGAGGAAATAATGGGTAGGGTAGACAGAGAGACAGTGGATGTTGTTTCCTTGGATTTTCAGAAGGCCTTTGACAAGGATCCGCACATGAGTCTGCTAGACAAGATAAGAGCCAATGATTTTACAGGAAACATTCTAGCATGGATAGAAGATTAGTTGACATGCAGGAGGCCAAGAGTGGGAATAAATACTCCTAATTTCCAAATTTACTATTTTTTTCTCAAACAACTTTATTTGTTTTTTTCTTTGAACGTAGTACTGTCTTTATCCTGTAATACATGTTTTTCCTGTTGTGTTTTGTTACCTTCAAGGACTATACTGATGTATACATCTTTACATTAATATAGAGCAAATAATGTTGCATTCTTTAAATGATAGTCATTACCTGTCCAATGTCATCTCCATCAACGTAGTTTCTGAGTCTACCACAGCCAACTTGCCATGTCTTGTAGCACAGTTATGGACCTAGAGTAGATCTAAAACTGTCAAGATTTCGCTGGATCATGACATGTGGAGATATCTTTGCAAAGTCTATCCTAAACATGCTGAGTCATGAGGGCCTGGTCACTGGGATTGGAGTCCATGTGAGTCCAGAAGTCAAGGCCTAAAGGTCAAACTCCTGATCAGCACCCTGGGATGAAATCTGAAGTGGAGGCATGATGGCTATGAGTCTGAGAATTTGGGCACAAGGACTGGATGCCCAGAGGGAGTCTGCCTTGGGATTAGAAGCCTGACTGGGTGTGTTTATGGGTGGGTGAGTAGATAGGAGATTGGCTGGGAAGGGAAAGGGTTTTGTTTCACTGATTTTTTTGTTTTGTTTTATTTTTGCTGCTTGTGTTGTTCTGTGGAGGATTATGTGCATGCTATGTTGGCGCTGGAATGTGAACCTTGCAGGCTGCCCCCAGCAGATCCTTGGATGCGCTGGTTGCTAACATAAATGACGCATTTCACTGGACGTTTCAATGTACTTGTGATAAATAAATCTGAATCTGAATAATCTGTTTCCTAGTTGGTTCCTTTACAAAATGATCTAGAAGCAAAAATTGAGCTGATGGAGGAATTCAGCAGGTCAGGCAGAAGTGGTGGATGGAAAACGACAATGTTTCCAGTTGAGACTTTTCAAAGATTAAAGGGCAGAAATGTAAGTGGGTGGTGCAGCAAAAACTGGTACTTTACAAGTGGAAGCACAAACAAGAGAAAATCTGCAGATGCTG
Source organism: Mobula hypostoma (assembly GCF_963921235.1). Taxonomy (NCBI): domain Eukaryota; kingdom Metazoa; phylum Chordata; class Chondrichthyes; order Myliobatiformes; family Myliobatidae; genus Mobula; species Mobula hypostoma. The sequence goes on along the minus strand of NC_086097.1, from coordinate 120,397,321 downwards.
GAAATCCGAGCAACACACACAAACTGCTGGAGTAACTCACCAGGCCAGGCAGTATCTATGGAAAAAAGTACAGTCGATGCTTCGGGCCGAAATCCTCAGCAGGTCTGGAGAAAAAAGACTGAGGGGTAGATTAGAAAGGTGGGGGGAGGGGAGAGAGAAATGCCAGGCGATAGGTGAAATTTGGAGGGGGATGGAAGAAGCAAAGAGTTAGGATGTTGATTGGTGAAAGAGACAGAAAACCATAGAAGCAAGAAAAAAAGGGGGGGTGGGGGAGAAGCACCAGAGGGGTGATGCAGAGGCAAGAAGTTAATATGAGAGAGAGAAAAGGGGATGGGAAATGCTGAATGGCGAGGTGGGGGGAGGCATTATTGGAAGTTTGAGAAATTGATGTTCATGCTATCAGGTTGGAGACTACCCAAATGGAATATAAGGTGTATTCTTCCAACATAAGTTTGGCCTTATCATGACAGTGGAGGAGGGCATGGGTGGACATAACAGAATGGGAATGGGAAGTGGAATTAAAATGGGTGGCCACCGGGAGATCTCATTTTTTTCTGGCGAACAGAACATAGATGCTCAGTGAAGTGGTCTCCCAATCTACGTTGGGTCTCACTGATATACAGGAGGCCACACTGGGAGCACTGAACACAGTGTATGACCCCAACAGTCTCACATGTGAAGTGTTGCCTCACCTGGAAGTACTGATTGAAGCCCTGAATTGTAGTGAGGGAGGCAAGGAGGTATAGGGACAGGTGTAGCACCTGTTCTGTTTGCAAGGATAAGCACCAGGAGGGAGATCAGTGAGGGAGGATGAACGGATAAGGGAGTCACATGCAGAGCAATCCCTGTGGAAAGCATAAAGTGGAGGGAAGGGCAAGATGTGTTTAGTGGTAGAATCTAGTTGGACGTGGCGGAGGTTTTGGAGAATTATATGCTGGACGCGGAGGCTGGTGGGGTGGTAGGTGAGAACAAATAGGATCCTATCCCTGGTAGGGTGGCGGGAGGATGGGGTAGGAGTGCAGTGAGAGATGGAGGAGATGCGGTTGAGGGCAGTGTTGATGGTGGAGGAAGGGAAGCCCGTTTCTTTGAAAAGGGAGGACATTTCCTTCATTCTAGAATGAAAATCCTCATCCTGAGAGCAGTGCAATGGAGACAAATGGATCCAGGAAAGGAGTGGTTGATTAGCAGGTGGAGTCAGATGAGAGAGGGAGCGTTGAAGATGGCGATAAATGCTGGGAGGCGATAGGTGGAGGCAACAAAGAGCTGCTGACTATGAAATCTGTTAAGACAGAAAAATTGAGAGGAACCAAATTAGGAAGGTGGTGTGCGCAGATGGGAAGAGTGGGGTAATGGGACCCAGTGGAATGAGTGTGTGCATGATGGACAGATGGAGTAAGTGGAGGAAGAGAAAGAGACGCAGAGACTGGGGGACTGGAGTGTGATGGCTTGGAACGATGGAGGGCCTGGGTAGATCAGAAGAGATGGTCAAGAGTATTCAGATTCAGATCCCGAATTCTATACTGTATGTGTAGCAGGAACTTATTTGATATATATTTAATATTAATTTAATTTTTCTCCATCTAGATATATAGATTAAACCTATCCCTAATGATTGTATCATCCGTGACACATGCATTTCTAATTCCCACATTAATAATAGACCTTCAATCACAATAACTTTGTAGTTTGAGGCATTTAAACACTTCCTCAAATTCACTTTGAAAGACAGCGTGGTTGGAGGAACTTCAGTCCCAATGATCCGTGCTGCCCAAATACACCCATGTGACCATTAATCTTCTAACCCATATGTCTTTGGATTTTTTGAGGAAAGCAGGGCATTTGGAGGGTGAACATGCAGACTCCTGACAAACAGTGGTGGGAACTGAATCTGGGCTGCTGGTGCTGTGTTAGTGTTACACTCGTCACTGTGCCTCCCCATGTTCACTGTCCCCTGGTGCTTCTTCATGTCCTACCCACAGCAATTCTAGTTCTATAATCCAAATCTGCCAAAACAGGATTTGATTAAGTATTGCTCCCATGTGGCTTCTTATTAATAGCACTGCCCCTCCCAGGTGTTAAATGCCCTGGAATATTGACAGTGAAATTCTGTAAGTCACCTTCTGATTTTCTTGAAATCATGATGGTCTTCTTGTTAGTCCAGAACTGGAGACAAGGGTGCAAAAGGACTGCATGGCCAGGGTTAAGGTTTGGTTTATGATCTGAGTGTCAGCTGGAGCTGGGTTTGGGCATGGAGCACCCAGAGTCAGAAACACGAGCAGTTTTGCCAGTTAAAGCAGAAAGCAGGGGTCTGGTGTGCTTGTACATATTTCCCTCTACCTTGTGACTCACAGGTGGTACTAGAAAATGTATTATACTGTTGGGTATCAAGCAAAAATGGAATAAAAATGTGTTTGAATATGAATAGAAGTAGCATCCAATGTCTGGAAAATAAGCTAGTCCAAAACTACCAAACTCCCAACATTGCTGGATTATGGGACTTCTTGGTAGTTCTCATTCCTGGGCAATTAGACCCTTCCCATTTACAACTACCTATGTTATTAGTTTATCCACACTTAAGTATGCAATTACAGTGTACTTTGATGTTGCTTTTTAATATCTTCCATTCCCTGAATTTACATTTGTTCCTGCTGCCAATGTATCTGTGTCCATTTCTAACTTCCATATCCAGCTTTGCACCTGTTACTTCTCACACTGACACACCAGAGCTGCAGATTTATTACTTGGTGCTAAAGTTCCACTGTAGCACAGAGTGGTGACGTTTCTTGTAGCTTCCTGTGCAGAGATTACAACAGGACCAAATCTATTATGAAGAATGTAATGCATTAAAGCACTGCATTTAGACATCAAGAAAAAAGATACTTATTTTGTAAGTTAGAGCGATAAATCTATCTAAATACTGCGTCTTTTGGTTCCTCATATAGGGTACTTGTATCAGGCTGTCATTTTGGCATGGTTACAAGGCAGGCACACCGCATGACACTCCTATCCAATAAAATCAATGCACATCTAACACACAGATGAACAAAATCAATTTGGGTAAATATATGGATACACTACAGAGATTCATATTAATTAGAAATTGAGCATTAGAAAGGGTTAGATTTTACTAGGTTTGCCTACTTGCAGTACAATAAGACTAACTGCATGCATGAAAATGGCATCATCTACTGATGCACAGAATTCCATTGAGAAACACATTAAGTACAACTGAGGAGCAGACAAATTACATTGACACTGTGATGCCAATATTCCAATTTTCAAAAGAAAACACATTCCAACCTAATTCAGACTAAAATTTACACAGCTGGTTGCACTATTAAATTGTGCATGAATGATATCCTAATAAAAGGATTATGACCCATTTACAGAACAGTTGCTGGACTATTTGTTCAGCTGTTGATATAGTGGTCATGATTTTGGAGATTATCTGCTCTTGTCTGATTTCAGTAATGTGCCAGGAATATTCTGGCTGATATTAAACTATTAACTTCAAAGTTCAAAGTATATTTATTATCAAAATACATGTATGCCACCATTTACTACCCTAAGATTCATTTTCTTGCAGGCATTAACAGTAGCAAAATAGAATCAATGAAAAGCTTCATACCTCAGCCAATCAGATATCGGGAGTGAGAGAAGAGGCAACTCACACAGGTCAGTGAATGTGCATTAAAAAGCAGTGCTTCATGGATGATTTGGAGTTTGAACAGCGGCCAGTCAGAAATATGGAGTGAGGGAAGAGGCGGCTCACACTAGTCAGTGAGTTTTGGTGTTTTGACAGCGGCCAATTACAGACTGGGATTAGCAAGGACAATTAAAAATAAGGCAGGGGTAAGTGGAGCTGCCTTTATTGGAGATGTCATTGTTGGAGTGAACAGTGTTAGAGTGGGGACTTCAGGCTTTAGTTCTTCAAGGCTTCAGCGAGGGGAGGCTTGAGTAAGAGAAGGTGACAAGCTATAGGCACAATTAGAGCAGTAGGTATGCTAGGCAGGATAGTTGAATGCTTCTCTTGCGGGATGTGGGAAGGGAGAGAGACCTCCAGTGTCCCCGATGACTTCACCTGCAAGAGGTACATCCAGCTGCAGCTTCTAACACTCCGTGTTGAGGAGTTGGAGCTGGATATGGATGAACTTTGGATCATTTGGGTGGCTGAGGTGTTGATAAGCAGGACATACAGAAAGGTAGTTACATCCACGGTGCAGGGCACAGGAAACTGAGTGACTGTCAAGACGGGGAAAGTGGTAAAGAGCCAGTGCAGAGTACACCTGTGGCCAGCCCCTCAACAACAGGTATATCACTTTGGATACTGTCAGGGGTGAGAGTGTGGGGTGGTTTAGCAGAGGGAAGTAACAGCGTCAGATTTCTGGCTCCGTGGCTCAGAAATCAAGGGGGGAGTGGCGAGCTGTGGTGACGGGATTTGTTACTTAGGAAACAGAAATGAGCTCTGTGGACGAGAATGAGATTCCCTTATGGTATGTTACTTCCCCGGTGCCAGGGTCTGGGACATCTTGGGTTGAGTTCTCAGCATGCTTAAGTGGGAGGGTGAGCAGCCAGAGGTCATGGTTCATATAGATACAGTACCAATGACATAGGTAGGAAGTGGGATGAGGTTCTGCAAAGTGAGTTCAGGAATCAAGTGCTAAGTTAAAAGGCAGGTCCTGCAGGGTTGTGATCTCAGGATTGCTACTTGTGCCACATGTCAGTGAGCCAGAAATAAAGGAAGAGTATACAGTTAATCACATGGCTAAGGACTTGGTGTAGGAGGGAGGGCATCAGATTTTTGCATCATTGGGCTCTCTTCAAGAGAAGGTGGGACCCTTACTGAAGAGATGGTTTGCACCTAAACTGGAGGGGGACCAATATCCCAGAAGGAAGGTTTACTAGTACTGTATTAGGGGGTTGGAAATTGCAGGGGGGTTGGATCCAGAGTGCCAGAACCAACCATGGAGTGGTTGTAGAGATATATTGTTAAGACCTCAGACAAAGTCAGGAATCAAAATGTTGAGCATGGTGGGACTAATGTTCTGAGTTGCATAGTTTTTAATGCAAGAAGTATTGAGGCAGATCCTCAGTCATTGACAACGCAGAACCCATGAGAGGCAAGTGCAAAAATTACAGGGGCCTTAGCAGAGATATTTAAATCATCCTTAGTGACAGCTGAAGTACCAGATTATTGGAAGATGGGTAATGTTGTCCTGTTGTATGAATAAACCAGGAAATTTTAGACCAGTGAGCCAGTAGTGGGAAAGTTATTGGAAGGTATTCTAATGGACAGGATATAGATGTACTTGGATAGACAGAGACTGATTAGGGATAGTCTGCATGGCTTTGTGCATGGTAGGTCACGTGTCACTAAACTTACTGAGTTTTTTGAGGAGGTTACCCAGAAAGTTGATAAAGGCAAGGCAGTGGATGCTGTCTACATGGAATTCAGAAAAGCATTTTATGAGGTCCACAAGGGAGGTCAGTCAAGAAGGTTCAGTATCTTGGCAGTCAAGGTGTGGTAGTAAATTGGATTAGATATTGGCTTTGCTGAAGAAACCACAAAGTGGTAGTAGATTGTTGCCTCTCTGACTGGAGGCTTGTGACTAGTGGAGTGTCGCAGGGAATGGTGCTGAGTCCATTGTTGTTTGACATCTATGTCAATGATCTGGATGTGGTTAACTGGATCACAAATTTGTGGCTGACATCAAGATTGAGGTGTAGTGGACAGTCATGAAGACTATCAAAGCTTGCAGTGGGATCTGGACCAGGTAGGAAAATGAACTGAAAATTGGCAGATGGAACTTAATGCAGATCAGTACGAGGTGTTGCACTTTGGTTTGACCAATCAGGGTTAATCTTACACAGTGAGCTGTAGGGTACTGAAATGTGCAGTAGAACAAAGTGATCTGGGAATACAGGTCCACAATTTATTGAAAGAAATACAGGCATAATGAAAGTATTTGGTATATTGGCCTTCATAGATCAAAGTATTGAACACAGGAGTTTAGATATTACGTTGAAATTGTATAAGATGTTAGCAAAGCCTAATTTGGAGTATTGTGTGCAGTTTTGGTTACCTACCTACAGAAAAGATGTAAATAAGATTGAAAGAGTACAGAGAAAATTTACAAGGATGTTGTTGGGACTGGAGGACTTGAGTCATAAGGAGAGATTAAATAGGTTAGGACAGTATTCTTTAGATTCAGAGGATTAGAAAGAGGTGTAAAAATTATGAGGGTTATAGATGGTGTAAGTGCAAGCCGGCTTTTTCCACAGTGGTCGGGTGAAACTACAACTAGAGGTCAGGAATTAAGGGGGAAAGGTGAAATAGTTAAGGGGAACATGAGGGGAAACTTCTTCACTTGGAGGGTGATGAGATTATAGAATGAGCTGTCAGAGCAAGTGGTGGATGCAATTTTGATGTCAATGTTTAAGAGAAGTTTAGATAGGCTAATCTTGTTTCCAGCCCACAATTAATCTTTTGATGGTCTTTATTTTATTAATAAGACAACATTGTGATTCTCAGAGAACTTGAAGTGACATTGAGATTACCTTAAAATTTGTGTACTTGCTTTTTCCTATAGCACAGGGGGAAATCAAACCTTCTTGAAATATTAGGTCTTGATACACAGTAGATTTTGGTACAGATCTTGATATAAAGTGGCACGTAACATAGCAGTTACAGCACCAGTGATCATTGTTCAAGGTTTGATTCCTGCCACTTTCTGTAAGGAGTTGGTATGTTCTCCCTGTGACCCCATGGGTTTGCTCTGGGTGCTCCTGTTTTTTCTTCTCGCATTTCAAAGATGTATGTGTAATGAGCTCTTGGGCCCTATACAATGAGCTGGAGAGCGTTGGGCTCCGAGTTTTTAGAGAACCTGAGTGGGTTAATTGTTGTTTAATGAGAGTCGTTAATTGTTTTGGTTTCCTTGTGTTCTTCTCGAGCGATTCACTCTTTGTAATGCGGTCTCCTGGTGCATTCTGCTTAAAGTTGTTAAGTTTATTTTGATAGGTTCCGTGATTCCATGTTACTTGCACTATTTAATTGGACGCCCGATTAGCATTTATTGTGGGGTACCTATTTTGAGAATGTTATGTCTCACAGTGTCTCTCACCTGAGTCACCAATGTTCTACTGGAATTCTTATGAATAAAGTCTGGTCACCATCTCTACATGGGAGTCTGTCTTTCCTCCTCAACTGGGTTCTGATCTTGCCTGCGCATATTGTGACAGTATGGTTAGTGTTAATAAGTTGTAGGCCTGCTATGCTGGTATTGGAAGCATGGGAACAGTTGTGAGCTGCTCTCAGCACAATCCTCAAACAAATAATACATTTCACTGTATTTTTTAATGTACATGCGACAAATAAAGGTAACTTTTCTGTTAGTCAACTTCTACTATCCTCTTTTCACAGTCTTGAGGAAGACTGAATAGAAACTCAGGAAAATCAGGATGGATATGTAGACTGGCAGCTAAAGGTCTAGACATGTAATTGTTTGGGATTTTAAGCACATGGCCAGCCAATTTAATAGCTAAACTTACAGTTTCTGCATCACTCTGACTCTCTTATAAAAAATGCAAAGCCAATTTCCTTCTCTAGAAAGGGAAAGAGAACTCTGTTAAACTCATGAAAGTGTAGAAGTGGCAATCAGAAGCAATTTTCAAGTTGGAATTTAGATTTGAAATCTCATATATCAATGAAGTAGTGAGTTTGCATTCACTTAATTGAACACACTGAAGTACATATATTCACATGTCTCTGTCCTTAAAGAGTTTATAATAGGGCGTTTTGTTCAGTGATCTCAGCTGCTGAAATTCATTAGCAATTGATATCAAATGTAAATTAAATACAAATTAATTTGATTTCTTGAAAGTCATGCTGTGTTCAGAAGCTATAATGAATATTTGAAATTCAGCTTCAAAAATAAAGTAAGGCAATGATGTCCATTGCTGTTCATTTGACCGCATAATGGAAATGACATCCATTCAGATTTGGTTCTCCAATCAACCTGTGCACCTTCCCTTCATGTTTAATTTGTTCAGTTAATTAATTTAATTACTAGGTTATTTATCATGTGCTGAAATAATTGTTGCTAGAATTACTGTAATTATATCTAAATTTAATGGCGTTGCTATGTATTTGGTGACTCAGTGATGAGAACAACCTGCAGCAAATTATCTTTATTAACCTCATTACTAATACAGTTAGAAATGCAAATAATCCAGAATCTGTTTATGAACAATTAACAAAATTCCACGATACTGCACATTTTACAATGTACAGTAAAAATCTAATCTCTAAAATGATTGTTTAGATATCCCAGTAGTTTGGCATTTAACTCATGAGGCTGTACTTACCATGCTCCCTTTTATCTGCTTTTGAACTCACCAGGATCGAATTCCCACACTCCCTTTAAACTGACTGATGTCACGTTCTCTTGTTTCTTTTAAGCTCTCCAGAGCAATGTCTCCATGCTCCTTTTAAACACACTTTGCCCCTTCTCTGATGCTCCTGACAGTATCTTCCAAGAAGACCACAACCTTGTCGTGATTTGGAGGCTTGCATGCCTCGATGATCCTGAAAGCTATGTTGGCTGGAGTCAGGGCTTTATGCTTTGGCTCTTGGTACGGTCAGCAATGTCAAATGGTTCAAAGGGTAGAGGCCAGACTAGGAGTCCACCAGTCCTCCAAGTTGATGGTTTCAGTTCAGGACTAAGAACCCTGACTGGTAAAACAAAATTGTTATGGTAACAGCAATGAAGAATCCTTCTACGTCTGAGTGCAACAGTATTCCTGAGTCTCCAGCTGGAACTTGCATGACTGACGGTAATGAAAACTGAGAGGAAACTATTAGCACGATGAAGGAAGCCCTGAACTCTGATAGCAATAGAGGACCTTCATTGCTGCCCTGAATGCCAGTAGTGTAAGAGGCAGTAAGTAAGGATTGACAATATGAACTCTATAATTTATTTATTCACTGAACGATTGGTATTGCTATTGGTTTAAGTGCCCTTGAGTTAGAATTAAATCTTGTCTTTATGTGTAATGAATAGATTTTTTTTTTTCAAAAAGAATCTAATTTCTTACTTCCAAAGTCTCTGAACCAAATAGTTCACACTAAAGATGAGTATTGTATTATGGCAGTAGCATCTGTCCATTGTAAATTAATTAGTTATTTGACAGAGACATCTAATACAAATGTACAAACTACTCTACTTTTAATACTGGCAGCAGGGATTATGTGGATGGCTTAATATTTACTCTTTTCATGTTTGAAGTAAATAACCATTACTTTTGCTACAATTTTCCTTTTGCTAATGTAGAGACTTTTATATGAACCAAATTATCTGTTACTACATAGCAAGGTCAATGTTGGCTATTAATTGAGTCAAGAGTCATCACTCATTGAGGGCCTTAATCTATGAAAAGATGTGCTGATGTTGGAGAGGGTCCAGAGAAGGTTCACAAGAATGATCCCAGAAATGATGGCTGGTAGTCACTGGAGTTTAGAAAAAGCTGCTGCATGTTCGCACTGTCTATGTCTTTTATCATCTTGAACACCTCTATCAAGTCATCTCTCATCCTCCTTCCCTCCAAAGAGAAACACCTTAACTCATACAACCTCTCCTCATAAGATATGTTCTTAATTCAGGTAGCATCCTGGTAAATCTCCTCTGCACCATCTCTAAAGATTCCTCATCCTTTCTATAATGAGGTGACCAGAACTGAACACAATAGTCCAAGTGTGGTCTAACCAGGCTTTTATAGAGTTGCAACATTACCTCTTAGCTCTTGAACTCAACCCCATGACTAATGAAGCCCAACACCCCACACGTTTTCTACGCAACCCAATCAACTTGCATGGCATCTTTGAGGAACCTACAGATGTGGACCCCAAGATTGCTCTGTTCCTCCACACTGCTAAAATCCTTCCATTAACCCTCTATTCTGCCTTCAAATTTGATCTTCCAAAGTGAATCACTGCACACTTTTCCAATTGAACTTAATGCACTTAAGCAAGCAGGTATATTCAAAAAGGTGATAGCCTATTTGCAAGGCAGAACACAATCTATTTTACATGTTGAGCCACAATGTAGACAGAACAAATGTTCCAAATTGTCTGTGACATTATTACATTGTTGTGGACCAGGCATGTTACATCTCTGGTCCAATCAGGATCACATGACACTGCTCCATCTTTCTTTTTATGGAGAGCTATTCTTTCTGGCCCCTTTCTCAACTTCAACAACTAGAAATCTACAAACATAATTTAATAACTGGATATCAGAGACTTATTGATGCCCTTACAGATTTTGGTGCTGAATCAACTCTTGATCAGTTTTGGTCTAGATCTGAACTCAAATTCAGATTCAGATTTAAATTTATTTACCACATGGACATGGAAATATAAGGTGAAATGCATCATTTGCTTTAACAACCAACACACCTAATGATGTCCAATGATGTGCTAGAGCCCAACCTGCAAATGTTGCCACACATTTTGGCACCAGCATAGCATACCCACAATGCTCTGTGGAACAATACAGAACACAATAAACAACAAAACAACACTGTTGTTATCACTGATCACATCACTATTCAATGGATGAATCAGATCTAAAGAGTCAGATCTATGGTAATTGGATCTAAAGAGGCCAATTTGTGCTAATCCATACACAGCAATGAAATTATGAGTTATATTCATGTATCAATTTCAGCAGTAGCATCCTAGAATGATAGCAACAAATTGCTCTTATGAATATATTAATATAAAACTGTAAAATAACCAAGCATAATTGTAGTTAATGTAATAAAAAAGCACTACCTGTTGACAGAAAAATAGTTAACATTTCATTTTGATGAGTTCTTACATTAAATTTTTACCTAATTTACTTTATCCCTCACCTGAAATGAGTGGCAGGAAACCAAATTCTGACAGCAGAATTCTGAGGCGGGAGGAGAAGATGGCAGTGGGTCGCGCGTGCACAGCTCTCCTGTGAAAAATGACGTTGTATCTGTTAAATAGAGGCCGTGGACAATTCTGATTTGATGGAGAATGGACGTGAAAGCACAGAGGAACACCTAGAGAAATTTCTGAAGCGCCCATCCGCTGCTGTCGTTACTGTGTGATTGGGAATCTTTCAGAAAGTAGGCCTCAAAATCCCCGGCCTTGCCTGCTTTTGGCGACCGAGAAGGAGGTTGAAGCGTTCAGCAGAAATGCCGCTCAGTACTCGGTGTCAGGGAGCTGATCAGAGCTCGAAGTTTTCGGATGACTTGGAGTCGGATTGTGGTCGGCATGGCAGGGAGAGTTTTTCTTCCTTCTCCCGTCTGCGTGAGATGTGGGACGTTTGAGAAACTTTGAACTTTACTGTGGTCACGGACTTTCTTCATCAAGTTATGTTATTGTTGCACTGTTGTAACTATATGTTATAATTATGTGGTTTTGTCAGTTTTTTCAGTCTTGGTTTGTCCTGTGTTTTGTGATATCACACCAGAGGAAATAATGTATCATTTCTTAATGCATGCATTATCAAATGACAATAAAACGGTACTATGTGTCTTCATAATCTAAAGAATTGTCTTAGGTGGTTCAGCATTAAGATAAAGTGACGGTCTGTTATACACAGTATACTTTCTATTTTCTTTGGAGAAGAAGACCGATAATTGGTTAGAATTACAGTGCACTGTTTGTTCCAAATTTTCTGTATGCTATGAGATTCAAATTCAATGAAAGATATTACGCATTGGTTTCAGAAGGGTGGAGAGTAGAAGCTGCAGAAAGTCATCAATTTTCTTCCCTTGTCATCCTGGAATCATGCTCATAGTGGGTCACAGATACAAGCAGTGGTCACTTCATTAGGTATCCCCAGTACCGAATAAAGAAGCCAGAGCTTGTATCTTCATGGGCTTCTGCTACTGTAGCCCATCCACCTCAAGGTCTGCTGCATTGTGCATTCAGAGATACTCTTCTGCACACCACCGTTGCAATGCATGGTTATTTGAGTTACTGTCACCTTCCTGTAATCTAGCCATTCTCCTCCAATCTCTCTCATTAACAAAGAACTGCCACTCACTGGATGTTTTGTTTTGCTTTTCACACCATTCTCTGTAAACTCTAGAGACAGTTGTGCATGAAAATGCAGGAGATAACCAGTTTCTGAAATACTCAAACCATCCTGTCTGACATCAATAATCATTCCACGATCAAGGTTACTTAGATCACATTTCTTCCCCATTCAGATGTTTGGTCAGAATAATGACAGATTTTCTTGACCATGTCTGCATTCTTTTATGCATTGAGTTGCTGTTGCTTAGAAACATAGAAACATAAAAACCTAGAGCACAATACAGGCCTTACAGCCCATAAAGCTGTGCCAAAAATGTCCTTACATGAGAACTACCTAGGCTTACCCATGGCCCTCTATTTTTCTCAGCTCCCTATATCTATCCAGGAGTCTCTTAAAAGACCCTATCGTTTCCGCCTCCACCACCATCACCAGCAGCCCATTCCACGCACTCACCACTCTCTGTGTAAAAAACTTACCCCTAACATCTCCTCTGCACCTACTTCCAAGCACCTTAAAACTATGCCCTCTCCATTTCAGCCCTGGGAAAAAGCCTCTGACTATCCACACAATCAATGCCTCTCATCATTTTATACACCTCAATCAGGTCACCTCTCATCCTTCATAGCTCCGAGGAGAAAAGGCCGAGTTTACTCAACCTATTCTCATAAGGCATGCTCCCTAATCCAGTCAACATCCTTGTAAGTCTTCTCTGCACCCTTTCTATGGAGCCCACGTCCTTCCTGTAGTGAGGTGACCAGAATTAAGCAAAGTACTCCAAGTGGGGTCTGACCAGGGTCCCATATAACTGCAACCTTACCTCTGAGCTCTTAACTCAATCCCACAGTTGATGAAGGCCAATGCACTGTATGCCTTCTTAACCACAGAGTCAACCTGCATAGCAGCTTTGAATGTCTTATGGACTCAGACCCAAAGATCACTCTGATCCTCCACACTGCCAAGAGCCTCACCATTAATGCTGTATTCTGTCATCATATTTGACCTATCAAAATGAACCTCTTCACACTTATCTGAATGGTTTGAACTCCATCTGCCACTTCTCAGCCTAGTTTTGTATCCTATCAATGTCCCGCTGTAATCTCTGACAGCCCGCCACACTATCCACAACACCCCCAACCTTTGTGTCATCAGCAAATTTACTAACCCATCCCTCCACTTCCTTGTCCAGGTCATTTATAAAAATCACAAAGAGTAGGGGTCCCAGATCAGATCCCTGAGGCGCACCACTGGTCACTGACCTCCATGCAGTTTTGTGACCCATCTATAACCACTCTTTGACTTCTGTAGGCAAGCCAGTTCTGGATCCACAAAGCAATGTCCCCTTGGATCCCATGCCTCCTTACTTTCTCAATAAGCCTTGCATGGGGTACCTTATCAAATGTCTTGCTGAAATCCATATACACTACATCAACTGCTCTACCTTCATCAATGTTTTGTCACATCCTCAAAAATTCAATCAGGCTCATAAGGCGCGACCTGCCTTTGACTGTTCCCAATCATATTATGTCTCTCCAAATGTTCATAAATCCTGCCTCTCAGGAGCTTCTTCATAAACTTACCAACCACTGAAGAATGACTCACTGGCCTATAATTTCCTTGGCTATCTCTACTCCCTTTCTTGAATAAGGGAACAACATCCACAATCCTCCAATCCTCCAGAACCTCTCTCCTCCTCACCGATGATGCAAAGATCATTGCCAGAGGCTCAGCAATCTCCTCCCTCACTTCCCACAGTAGCCTGGGGTACATCCTGTCTGGTCCTTGTGACTTATCCAACTTGATGCTTTCCAAAAGTTCTAGCATATCCTCTTCCTTAATATCTATATGCTCAAGCTTTGCAGTCCACTGCAAGTCATCCCAACAATTGCCAAGATCTTTTTCTGCAGTGAATACGGAAGCCAACTATTCATTAAGTCCTGACGAAGGGTCTCGGCCTGAAACGTCGACTGCACCTCTTCCTAGAGATGCTGCCTGGCCTGCTGCGTTCACCAGCAACTTTGATGTGTGTTGCTATTCATTAAGTACCTCTGCTTTCTCCTCCGGTTCCATATACACATTTCCACTGTCACACTTGATTGGTTCTATTCTCTCCATCTTATCCTCTTGCTCTTCACATACTTGTAGAATGCCTTGGGGCTTTCCTTCATCCTGTCCGCCAAGGCCTTCTCATGGCCCCTTCTGGCTCTGCTAATTTCATTCTTAAGTTCCTTCCTGCTAGCCTTATAATCTTCTAGATCTCTATCATTACCTAGTTTTTTGAATCTTTCGTAAACTCTTCTTTTCCTCTTGACTAGATTTACAACAGCCTTTGTACACCACGGTTCCTGTACCCTACCATCCTTTCTATGTCTCATTGGAACGTAACAATGCAGAACCCCACACAAATATCCCATGAACATTTGCCACATTTCTTCTGTATGTTTCCTGAGAACATCTGTTTCCAATTTATGCTTCCGAGTTCCTGCCTGATAGCGTCATATTTCCCCTTACTCCAATTAAACGTTTCCCTAACTTGTTTGTTCCTATCCCTCTCCAATGCTATGGTGAAGGAGATAGAATTATGATCATTATCTCCAAAATGCTTTCCCACTGAGAGACCTGACACCTGACCAGGTTCATTTCCCAATACCAGATCAAGTACAGCCTCTCCTCTTGTAGGCTTATCTATCTCTTGTGTCAAGAAACCTTCCTGAACACACCTAACAAACTCCGCTCCATCTAAACCCCTCACTCTAGGGAGATGTCAATCAATATTTGGGAAATTAAAATTACCCACCACAACAAACCTGTTATTATTACACCTTTGCAGATTCTGTCTCCCTATCTACTCCTCAATGCCCCTGCTACTATTGGGTGATCTATAAAAACACCCAGTAGAGTTACTAACCCCTTCCTGTTCCTAACTTCCGCCCACAGAGACTCCATAGACAACCCCTCCATGACTTCCTCCTTTTCTGCAGCCGTGATGCTATCCCTGATTGACACTGCCATGCCCCCACCTCTTTTGCCTCCCTCTGTGTCCTTTCTGAAACATCTAAAGCCTGGCACTTGAAGTAGCCATTCCTGCCCCTGCACCATCCAAGTCTCTGTAATGGCCATAACATCATAGCTCGAAGTGCTGATCCATGCTCTAAGCTCATTCACTTTGTTCATAATACTCATCGCATTAAAATAGACACATCTCAAACCATCAGTCTGAGCGTGTACCTTCTCTATCACCTGCCTATCCTCCCTTTCACACTGTCTCCAAGCTTTCTCTATTTGTGAGACAACCTCCCTTTCCTCCGTCACATCAGTTTGGTTCCCACTCCCCAGCAATTCTAGTTTAAATTCTCCTCAATAGCCTTAGCAAACCTCCCCGCCAGTATATTGGTCTCCCTGGGATTTGGGTGCAACCCATCCTTTTTCTACAGGTTACCCCTGCCTCAAAAGAGGTCCCAATGATCCAGAAATCTGAATCCCTGCCCCCTGCTCCAATCCCTCAGTCACGCATTTATCCTCCACCTCATTCTATTCCCATACTCACTGTCACATGGCACAAGCAGTAATTCTGAGATTACTACTTTTGAGGTCCTGCTCCTCAACTTCCTTCCTAACACCCTGTACTCTTTTTTCAGGACCTCCTCCCTTTTCCTACCTATGTTGTTGGTATCAATATGTACCATGGCCTCTGTTTGTTCTCCTTCTCACTTCAAGATATTGTGGACGCGATCAGAAACATCCTGGACCCTGGCACCTGGGAGACAAACTACCATCCGTGTTTCTTTCCTGTGTTCACAGATTCGCCTGTCTGACCCACTAACTATAGAGTCCCCTATCACTGCTGCCATCCTCTTCCTTTCCCTACCCTTCTGATCCACAGGGCCAGACTCTGCGCCAGAGGTGTGGCCACTGTTACTTCGCCCAGGTAGACCATCTCCCCCAACAGCACTCAAACAGGACTACTTGCTGTTTAGGGGGACAGCCACTAGGATACTCTCTAGCATCTTCTTCTTGCTGTTCCCTCTCCTGACTGTTACCCACTTACCTGAATCCCCAGCTCCTGGAGTGACCACCTACCTATAGCTCCTCTCTATTACCTCCTCACTCTCCCTGACCAGACGAAGTTCATCGAGAAGAGCTTAAAAAGAAGACAGACTTACACAGCGGGTGTCGAGGAAGCGAGCGTCAGAGTCGAGGGAGACAGAGTAAGAAGGATTTGGCTCAATGGGGCTTCGGTGATAAAGGGTTGAGGCAAGGTAAGTTATTTGTGTAGAATACAGGCAGAAAGTATGTGTATGAGGCCAGTATTCTGTGCTTGGGTGTCAGATGTGGTAGGTCCTGGAGACACCCAGCCTCCCAGATGGCCACATCTGCGCCAGGTGTGTCGAGCTGCAGCTCCTTAGGGACCGCGTTAGGGAACTATTTGTAGCACCTCATTGGCATCATCTGAGGATACAGGTGAGGATTTGGACTTTGATTCAGTCAAGTCTCTAGAGTCGGGTATGAACTCTGATTTAGACTCTGTTTCAACAAAAGACTCTAGTGAACCTATGGAATAGATCTTGAGGTCTGCCGAATCACCTCCACTACCTAAGGAGTCTCAGGAGTCATCCTGGGAGGAATGTTCAGGGGCAGTTGCAGCACCCAAGCCAGTTGAAATCCCCTCCATCTACAAGGATTTGGAGAGGACTTAAGCAAGCGAAAGGCCTCAACTCTTCTACCACACCCACTCAATACAGTGCAATAGACTTATTGGCTGGTCCTTATCCTCCACAGGGTCATTTGCACTTTCGGGCCCGGAGAGACATGCTATAGAGAAATACATAGAATAGGTGATCACTATGGGATTCATTTGGCCTTCCACCTCACCATCCAGCACAGGCTTCTTCTTTGTACAGAGAAAGGTCGAAAGCCTGCGGACATGCATTGATTAGCGGGCTGAATTACAGAATGGCCAAGAATCATTGCCCCCTTCCGCTCATGAACACTACCTTTGAGATTCTCCAAAGGGCAAGAGTATTCTCAAAGCTAGATTTGCAGAGTACATACAATCTGGTCTGCATAAAGGAGGGTGATGAATGGAAGACTGCATTCAACATACAATGAGTACCTGGTTATGCCCTTTGGCCTTGCTAATGCACCAGCAATTCTTCAGGCCATTATAAACGACATGCTCTCTATAAGTACGCATTCGTCTGCTCGGACGGCATCCTGATTTTCTCAAAGTCCCTGAAGGAGCACGTTGCTCACTTCAGAGCTTCATTTGAAAAATCCAAGTTCCATGTGACAACCATTTGATTTTTGGGTTTATTATCTCGAATGGCAATCTCAAGATGTGCCCTACTAAGACACTGGCAGTCAGAGACTATAACCATCCAGTGTGAAGTAAGTCCACCAATTTCTGGGATTTGCCAACTTTTACAGAAATGTTGTCAGGATCTTCAGCTGAGTGGTAGCTCCGCTGACAACATTAATTAAAAGATCTACAGACCCTTTTGTTCAGAATTCAAACAGAAGTTCACGACAGCTCCCACTTTGGTTTCACCTAACCTAGACCTCGTCTTTGTCATGGAGGTGGACACTTCAGACATCGGAATGGGTGCAGTTTCAACTCAACGGACCCTCTCGTATATTCATCCACAGACATGTGCATTATTTTCCAGACATCTACCCCTGGCGGAGATGAACGTGGTCAAGTTGGCATTGGAGGAATGATGTCACTGGCTTGAGAGGGGCAAGAAGCCTTTTATTGTGTGGACAGACCACGAAAGCTTAGCTTATTGTCAGGAGGCCAAAAGACTGAATTCCAGACAGACCAGGAGGTCTCTTTTCTTTAACCAGTTCAATTTTATTCTGACCTGATGACCAGGGTCAAAGAATCAAAAACCGGTTGCCTTTTCTCGTCAGTTCGATGAACCCAATAAAATCAGCAGCCTACCACCATTTTCCCCCAAGCTACGGTGATAGTCTAGGGGAACATTACTGTTGAAAATATACATAATTCACAACTACCGACATTGAGTTGGAGTTTCATTTTCAGATTCTGTTCTGACAAGATGATGTGATTATGCAAAGGACTTTTACCTTGTTTTGTGTTCAGTTTTTAGTGCTCAATAAATGAGTTTCTACTGCTTCTCCTGAACATAAGACACCTCTGCCATTTTAATTGTGACGACCTACAATAGTGCCCATTCGTTGGCGAATCAAAGGACTTGTTCACAAGGCTTAGGCATTAGGGGAGATTCTCAGGAACGGTCCTCTAAATCATTTGTTCATCCCAGGTTCTGTCAGGTCTAAGGTTCTTCAATGGTGACACGCATCTGGCATGACCATGCCAGAACCCTCGCGTTCATTAAGAGGAGATACTGATGGCCTGGAGTGGTGAGAGACCTGAGATAAATGCAAGCATGTGAGGTGTGCGCCCAGAACAAGGAGACCCACACCCAACCTCAGGGGCTTCTTTACCCTCTGCCTGATCCAGACAGATCATGAGCTCACATCTCCATGGACCTTGTCACAGCTCTTCTGACTTCCTAGGCGAAAACCATCATCACAGTGATCTTAGAATGCTTCTCCAATGCATGTAAGTTCACAGCATTGGACAAACTACCATCAGCAGTGGAGACAGCTGAGATCGTCCTTTATCAGGTCTTCAGTATCCATAGATTTCCGGTGGGCATTGTGTTGGATGATGGTCCACAATTCATGTCCCATTTTGGAGGGTATTCTGTACACTGATCAGGTCTACAGCAAGCCTTTCCTCTGGATTCAATCGCAGTCCAAAAGTCAAACAAAATGCCAGAACCAGTATATGGAGCAATCCCTGAGATGCCTGGCCTCAGAGAAAACAAACGAGTGGTGTGATTGTTTGATATGGACAGAGGTCACCCACGACACAGTACAGCATTCTGTGCATAGGATATCCCTGTTTGAATGCCAATTTGGGTATTCTCTCTGTGTAAGAAGCCGAGAATGGGGTTCCTGCTGCCAAAGATCTCAGTTAATGCTGCAAAGAGAAATGGACTAGGATAAGGGAGATTCTTGTTGGCCAACCGTAAGAGAAGAGAGGGACCAGCTTTGCAGCCTGGGCAAGAAGTCCGCATGTCTATTCACAATGGATGAAGTCATGGAAACTGGTGAAAAAGTAGATTGGACCCTTCCAGGTTCTTAAGAAAATGAACCCAGTTGCTTACACCTTCCAACTCCCCAAGGCCCTTATGATCAATCCCACCTTCCATATACCCATATTGAAACTTGTGAATACCAGTCCTTTAACCCCACCACCATCAGCCCTGCTGTCTCCCAGATTTGTTGATGGAGAACAGGTTTTCACCATTGAGAGAATTTGGCAGTTCCTCGTTGACTGGGAAGGGTTTGGACCTGAGGAATGGTGCTGGGTTCCAGAAATGGACATCCTGGACCCAGCTCTGATCCACGATAGCCGTCAATCTCACCCCGATCATCCAGGGCTGTCAACAGTTGGGTATACGGGAGGGGGGTCTTGTTATGGGATCCACGCAACCACTCTAGCTTCTGGGGTTTAGATGTTCCAATTCTCCAGAGTATGGATAGCTGCTGTGGCCACTTCAAAAATTCAGGCTCAATCCACTAATTGGCAGCCATGTTTTGGTGCCAGGATTTTCATACCTGAACTCAGGATCGGAGCTCAATCATCAGATCAACTTTACTTCAGTCTGCAATTGTGTTTTTAGATTTCTGTCTTGCTTAGATTCTCATCTAGCATCTAGTCAAGAACTATGTTCTTGTTTCAATCTCGAGTATGTCTCCAGTCTAATCTTGGATACTCCTTACCGTCCTCACCTAAGTCTCTTGTCACAGTTCAACAACAGACCTGATGTACCTTAATGCACTTCCCCTCTTGATTTTACTGCCACTAACAACACATTTCATGACATACATCAGTGATAATAAACCCGATTCTGATTTAAGGCCAAAATCACCATTTTAAATTCCATTTGAAATGAAACCTTCCAACAGGAAACATGTAAATAAGGTTGAGAAAATAGAGAAAATTTACAAGGTTGTTGCTGGGTCTGGAAGACCTGAGTTAGAAACTTATTCCTTGGAATATAGAAGATTCAGAGGAGATTTGATAAAGGTATACAAAATAATGAGGGATATAGAAAGGGATTGGACAGGCTAGATGCAGGAAGGTTGTTTCCGATGTTGGGGAAGTCCAGAACAAGGGGGTCACAGTTTGAGGATAAAGGGGAAGCCTTTTAGGACCGAGATTAGGAAAAACTTCTTCACACAGAGAGTGGTGAATCTGTGGAATTCTCTGCCACAGGAAACAGTTGAGGCCAGTTCATTGGCTATATTTAAGAGAGAGTTAGATATGGCCCTTGTGGCTACGGGGATCAGGGGGTATGGAGGGAAGGCTGGGGCGGGGTTCTGAGTTGGATGATCAGCCATGATCATAATAAATGGCGGTGCAGGCTCGAAGGGCTGAATGGCCTACTCCTGCACCTATTTTCTATGTTTCTATGTTTCTATGAAATGCAAACAGGCTTTTTCCACTGAAGCTGGGTGGAAATGCAACTAGAGATCATGGGTTAAGGGTGAAAGGCGAAATGTTTAAGGGGAACGTGAGAAGAAACCTCTTTACTCAGAGGGTCATGAGAGTGTGGAATGAGCTGCCTGAACAAGTGGTGCATGCAAGCTCGATTTCAATACTTAAGAGAAGTCTGGATAGGTACATGGATGATAGAGGTATGGAGGACTATGGTCCCGGTGCTTATCGATGGGAGGAGCCAGTTCAAATGGCTCAGCACAGACTAGTTGGGCCAAAGGGCCTGTTTCTGTGTTGCACTTTTCTCTGTCTCTATGACTCTAGATGGGTCCATTTTAGTAAGGAAACCAGTGAACAGCGATATCCACCACATGGGTTCCATCACAGGAAAATTCATATTAAGTACATTAGCCTGCTCCATCTCAAAGTTCAAAGCAAATTTAGAACTAAAATACATATATATGTCACCATATACAACTCTGAGATTCATTTTCTTTCAGGCACTCGCAGTAGGACAAATAAATACCACAGAATCAATGAATAAGTATACACAAAGGCTGACAGGCAGCCAATATGCAAAAAGAGGCTAACTGTGCAAATACAAAAACAAACAAATAAATAAATCAATCTGAGAAAATGAGTTGTAGAGTCCTTGAAAGTAAGGTGACTGAAATCATCTCATCAATGTCCACTCCATCTCTAATCTGTTTCACATGCTCTTCTCCTCCATCTTAATATATGCTCTAAACTCCCTTCCTTCATAACACGTTGATGCTCTTCCCTCTCTCTTGACCTCAAGTGCCTCAGGCCTTGAAGCCATGTGAATTTCAGAATATTTTGTATTTTTCTCCAGTAGAAAAAAACAAGATCACACTTAATAACTTAGCTATGCTGTATTTTTACAGACCGCTTTTGTTAATGGATAGTTTATCAATTGTAAGTTGATTTTAAAAATATAACTCCTAAAGGCATTTGATAAAAAATTCACAGAAAATTGGAGAAATAATGCAATTTGATCTTTTCACATCTTAGTAACAGTCCAATATTTGAAGTCAAGGAATGTGTTTGATCATTGAAGCTAGTGAGCCATCTTAGTGTATCTGTTTAATTAAGCAATCATTTCTGCACTTTTTGAAATGATATTGACTTTGAAATGAGAAGTAATAATGATCAAGAGTTATTTGGACAAGGAAATAAATAATTATCATGCCTAAGGTAAGGACTTTAACTATAGAAAATCATTATGTACACCATCCAATAACTAATCTATACTGCTGAATTAAAAAATGGAACAATATCTTCACAAATATAACTTGCAGATAGTTACATGAAATATTTTTTAATTATTTTACTTGCTGCTTCCTGTATATTTACTGTATATTTTAAACAAAAATCTTAACACTTTATCTGTCAAACTCTCAAGATGAATAATTTACAACAGATTTCTCCTGCCAAATATGGCTCTCTAAGTAAAACTGAATTTTAGAATGTTTTAGCATTTTTCTCTGGTAGAAAACAAAACAAAATCACAACATAATCATGCTGTATTTTACAGATTGCTTTTGTTAAAGTTAATAATAATTGATCAGTTGGATGTTGATTTTAAAAAGACCTTGACTCCAGCGAGTATCCGAAAAATAATTTACAGGAAATCAGATGAAAAAAGAGAATGGGAGGCTTTTAATGAAAAGATCTCATCCTGCATAAGAGAAATACGTGAGGATCGTTATCCATTTATTTAGAGATACAGCCAAGCCACCCAACTATTTAATCCTAGCCTAATCACAGGACAATTTACGATGGCTAAATAACCTCCTAACTGGTGCAACATTGGAATGTAGGAGGAGACTGGAGCACCCAGAGAAAATATGCACATTTATTGGGGGGATGTACCAACACCATACAGATGATATCAGATTTGATCTCCAAGTTCTGATGCGCTGAACTTTAAACTAGTTTTGTAGGGGACTGAGAACCGGAGACCCAAGTCAGTTAGGGAAGGATCGGACAGTGATGTCAGGAAAAATACTGAAAGGCAAAATCAAAATACCAGGTATAATAGGTGGACAATTTGAAGTATATATATTTTAATGCCAGGAGTATTATGGGTAAGGATGATGAACTTAGAGCATGGATCAGTACATGGAACTATAATGTTGTAGCTATTACTAAAACTTGGTTAGGAGAGGGGCAGGAATGGATGATTAACATCCCAGGTTTTCAAAGTTTTAGAAAAGATAGAGGAGGAGGTAAAAGAAGGCGTAGAGTTGCACTACTGATCAGGGACGATATCACAGCTGCACTCAGGACAGACATAATAGATTAGTCAGACAACAAGTTCGCTTGGGTAGGATTTGGGAATAGGAAGGGTGCAATTACACTGATGGGATTGTACTACAGACCCCCCCACCCCACCTGATAGCCTCAAGGACATGGAGGAACAGATATGTACTGAGATTGAGGAAATCTGCAAAAATAATAGGGTTTTTGTCATTGGGGATTTCAACTTCCCTATTATAAAAAGGGGTCTTCTTAGTGCAAAGGGTTTAGATGGAGCTGAATTTGTTAAGTGTATCCAGGAAGGTTTTTTAAATCAATTTATGAACAATGTAAGGAGAGGAGAGGCCGTTCTGGTCCAGGTGTTGGGTAATGAGCCTGTTCAGGTGACTCAACATTCAATGGATGTGTAGTTAGGAACAGTGAACACATCTCCTTATCTTTCAGGATAGCTAGAGATAAGGATAGCTATGGCCCTTGTGGGAGAGTTTTAAATTGGAGTAGGACAAATTATGAGGGTGTTATCTTCAGAAGTTTTCTGATGACTCTGCCATAGTTGGATGCATTAGCAAGAGAGATGAGGCTGAGTATAGGGCTACGGTAGGAAACTTTGTCACATGGTGTGAGCAGAATTATCACCCTGTTTCCATTCAGGGGGTCAGTGTGGACATGGTGGAGGATTACAAATACCTGGGGATACAAATTGACAATAAACTGGACTGGTCAAAGAACACTGAGGCTTTCTACAAGAAGGGACAGAGCCATCTCTATTTCCTGAGGAGACTGAGGTCCTTTAACCATCTGCCGGACGATGCCAAGGATGTTCTACGAGTCTGTGGTGGCCAGTGCTATCATGTTTGCTGTTGTGTAGTGGGGCAGCAGGCTGAGGGTAGCAGACACCAACAGAATCAACAAATTCATTCATAAGGCCAGTGATGTTGTGGGGATGGAACTGGACTCTCTGACGGTGGTGTCTGAAAAGAGGATGCTGTCCAAGTTATATGCCACCTTGGTCGATGTCTCCCATCTACTACATAATGTACTGGTTGGGCACAGGAGTACATTCAGCCAGAGACCCATTCCACCGAGATAGAAACATATAGAAACATAGAAAATAGGTGCAGGAGTAGGCCATTCGGCCCTTCGAGCCTGCACCGCCATTTATTATGATCATGGCTGATCATCCAACTCAGAACCCCGCCCCAGCCTTCCCTCCATACCCCCTGACCCCCGTAGCCACAAGGGCCATATCTAACTCCCTCTTAAATATAGCCAATGAACTGGCCTCAACAGTTTCCTGTGGCAGAGAATTCCACAGATTCACCACTCTCTGTGTGAAGAAGTTTTTCCTAATCTCAGTCCTAAAAGGCTTCCCCTCTATCCTCAAACTGTGACCCCTCGTTCTGGACTTCCCCAACATCGGGAACAATCTTCCTGCATCTAGCCTGTCCAATCCCTTTAGGATCTTATACGTTTCAATCAGATCCCCCCTCAATCTTCTAAATTCCAACGAGTACAAGCCCAATTCATCCAGTCTTTCTTCATATGAAAGTCCCGCCATCCCAGGATTCAATCTGGTGAACCTTCTTTGTACTCCCTTTATGGCAAAGATGTCTTTCCTCAGATTAGGGGACCAAAACTGCACACAATACTCCAGGTGTGGTCTCACCAAGGCCTTGTACAACTGCAGTAGTACGTCCCTGCTCCTGTACTCGAATCCTCTCACTATAAATGCCAGCATACCATTCGCCTTTTTCACCGCCTGTTGTACCTGCATGCCCACTTTCAATGACTGGTGTATAATGACACCCAGGTCTTGGAGGGTCAGACACCCTGAGCCATTAGGCTGGTCCTGGACTTATATCCTAGCATGATTTACATATTACTATTTAACTATTTATGGTTTTATTACTGTTTAATTATTTATGCTGCAACTGTAACGAAAACCAATTACCCCCGGGATCATTAAAGTATAACTATGACTATGTTAGGCAGGAACTAAGAAGCATTAATTGAGAACACTTTTTCTTTGCCAAGTCCTCATCAGACATATGGAGGGTGTTTATGAATCGATTGCACAGAGTACAGTAGAAGGTACATAGAAACATAGAAACATAGAAAATAGGTGCAGGAGTAGGCCATTCGGCCCTTCGAGCCTGCACCGCCATTTATTATGATCATGGCTGATCATCCAACTCAGAACCCAGCCTTCCCTCCATACCCCCTGACCCCTGTAGCCACAAGGGCCATATCTAACTTCCTTTTAAACATAGCTAATGAACTGGCCTCAACAGTTTGCTGTGGCAGAGAATTCCACAGATTCACCACTCTCTGTGTGAAGAAGTTTTTCCTAACCTCGGTCCTAAAAGGCTTCCCCTCTATCCTCAAACTGTGACCCCTCGTTCTAGACCTCCCCAACATCGGGAACAATCTTCCTGCATCTAGCCTGTCCAATCCCTTTAGGATCTTATACGTTTCAATCAGATCCCCCCTCAATCTTCTAAATTCCAACGAGTACAAGCCCAGTTCATCCAGTCTTTCTTCATATGAAAGACCTGCCATCCCAGGAATCAATCTGGTGAACCTTCTTTGTACTCCCTCTATGGCAAAGATGTCTTTCCTCAGATTAGGGGACCAAAACTGCACACAATACTCCAGGTGTGGTCTCACCAAGGCCTTGTACAACTGCAGTAGTACCTCCCTGCTCCTGTACTCGAATCCTCTCGCTATAAATGCCAGCATACCGTTCGCCTTTTTCACCGCCTGCTGTACCTGCATGCCCACTTTCAATGGCTGGTGTATAATGACACCCAGGTCTCGTTGCACCTCCCCTTTTCCTAATCGGCCACCATTCAGATAATAATCTGTTTTCCTATTTTTGCCACCAAAGTGGATAACTTCACATTTATCCACATTAAATTGCATCTGCCATGAGTTTGCCCACTCACCCAACCTATCCAAGTCACCCTGCATCCTCTTAGCATCCTCCTCACTGCTAACACTGCCACCCAGCTTCGTGTCATCCGCAAACTTGGAGATGCTGCATTTAATTCCCTCATCCAAGTCATTAATATATATTGTAAACAACTGGGGTCCCAGCACTGAGCCTTGCGGTACCCCACTAGTCACCGCCTGCCATTCTGAAAAGGTCCCGTTTATTCCCACTCTTTGCTTCCTGTCTGCTAACCAATTCTCCACCCACACCAATACCTTACCCCCAATACCGTGTGCTTTAAGTTTGCACACTAATCTCCTATGTGGGACCTTGTCAAAAGCCTTTTGAAAATCCAAATATACCACATCCACTGGTTCTCCCCTATCCACTCTACTAGTTACATCCTCAAAAAATTCTATGAGATTCTTCAGACATGATTTTCCTTTCACAAATCCATGCTGACTTTGTCCGATCATTTCACCGCTTTCCAAATGTGCTGTTATCACATCCTTGATAACTGACTCCAGCAGTTTCCCCACCACCGACGTTAGGCTAACCGGCCTATAATTCCCCGGTTTCTCTCTCCCTCCTTTTTTAAAAAGTGGGGTTACATTAGCCACCCTCCAATCCTCAGGAACTAGTCCAGAATCTAACGAGTTTTGAAAAATTATCACTAATGCATCCACTATTTCTTGGGCCACTTCCTTAAGCACTCTGGGATGCAGACCATCTGGCCCTGGGGATTTATCTGCCTTCAATCCCTTCAATTTACCTAACACCACTTCCCTACTAACATGTATTTCGCTCAGTTCCTCCATCTCACTGGACCCTCTGTCCCTTACTATTTCTGGAAGATTATTTATGTCCTCCTTAGTGAAGACAGAACCAAAGTAATTATTCAATTGGTCTGCCATGTCCTTGCTCCCCATAATCAATTCACCTGTTTCTGTTTGCAGGGGACCTACATTTGTCTTTATCAGTCTTTTCCTTTTTACATATCTATAAAAGCTTTTACAGTCCGTTTTTATGTTCTCTGCCAGTTTTCTCTCATAATCTTTTTTCCCCTTCCTAATTAAGCCCTTTGTCCTCCTCTGCTGAACTCTGAATTTCTCCCAGTCCTCAGGTGAGCCACTTTCTCTGGCTAATTTGTATGCTACTTCTTTGGAATTGATACTATCCCTAATTTCTCTTGTCAGCCACGGGTGCACTACCTTCCTTGATTTATTCTTTTGCCAAACTGGGATGAACAATTGTTGTAGTTCATCCATGCAACCTTTAAATGCCTGCCATTGCATATCCACCGTCAATCCTTGAAGTGTCATTTGCCAGTCTATCTTAGCTAATTCATGTCTCATACCTTCAAAGTTACCCCTCTTTAAGTTCAGAACCTTTGTTTCTGAATTAACTACGTCACTCTCCATGTTAATGAAGAATTCCACCATATTATGGTCACTCTTACCCAAGGGGCCTCTCACGACAAGATCGCTAATTAACCCTTCCTCATTGCTCAAAACCCAGTCCAGAATAGCCTGCTCTCTAGTCGGTTCCTCGACATGTTGGTTCAAAAAACCATCCCGCATACATTCCAAGAAATCCTCTTCCTCAGCACCTTTACCAATTTGGTTCACCCAGTCTACATGTAGATTGAAGTCACCCATTATAACTGCTGTTCCTTTATTGCACACATTTCTAATTTCCTGTTTAATACCATCTCCGACCTCACTACTACTGTTAGGTGGCCTGTACACAACTCCCACCAGCGTCTTCTGCCCCTTAGTGTTACGCAGCTCTACCCATATCGATTCCACATCTTCCCGGCTTATGTCCTTCCTTTCTACGTTCCTGTTAGAAGGAACGACAGGGATGGAAATATAAGAGAACCTTGGATGTCCAGAGAGGTGATGAATTTAGTCAAGAAGGAAAAGAAAATGTATTTAAAGCTTTGGAAGTTTGGATCAAACAAAGCACGAGAGGAATATAAAGAAGCCAGAAAAGAACTAAGGAAGGGAATTAGGGAAGCCAGGAGGAGCCATGAAGAACCCTTGGTAAGTAGGATTAAGGTGAATCCCAAGGCATTCTATATATATATATATACACACACACATATAAGGAATAGAAGGATAACTAGGGAGTGGGTGGGGCCACTCAAAGATAAAGGGGGTATCATTTGCCTGGATGCAGAGAATGTAAGTGAGGTACTTATTGAGTACTTTGCTTCAGTATTTACCAAGGAAAAGGATATGGAGGACCAGGAGATCAGTGCTGAGTGTATAAATATGTTAGAGCCCTTAGATGTCAAGAAGGAGGAAGTCCTTCTGAAGGGTCTTGGTATGAAGCGTCGACTGTACTTTTTGTCATAAATCCTCGGCCCTTTGTGTGTGCTGCAAGGAGGAAGAGGTGTTGGGACATTGAAGGAGTATTAAGCTTGATAAGTCCCCAGGATTTACTGCTGGGATTTACCACAGGTTAAGGAGGAAGACAAGAGATGAGATTGCTGGGCCTTTGATCAGTATCTTTGTGTCCTCTTTACCTACAGGTGAGATCTCAGAGGACTGGCAGGTGTCTAATGTTGTACCTCCATTTAAGAAGGGAACAAGAGAAAATCCTGGGAACTATAAACCAGTGAGTGACACGTCAGTTGTAGAGAAATTGCTGGAAAATTTTCTTAGGCATAGGATATATGAGCATTTGGAAATCTATGGGCTAGTTATGGAGAGCCAACATGTCTTTGTGCGGGGTAAGTCGTGTCTTACCAACTTGATTGAGTTGTTGATAAGGTGACAAGTGAGAATGATGAAGATAGAGCAGTCGATATTGCCTACATTGATTTTAGTAAGGTATTTGATAAAGTCCTTCATGGGAGGCTAATCCAGAAGATTAGGATGCATGGGGTTTGCAGTGAGTTGACTGTTTTGAATCAGAATTGGCTTGCACTGAAGACAGAAGGTAGCGGTTGAAGAGACTTATTTGCGCTGGACGTCTGTAAGTAGTGGTGTTCTGCAGGAATCTTTGCTGGAACCTGTGCTGTTTGTGATGTATATAAATGACCTGGATAAAGATGTAAATATGTGGGTTAGTAAATTTGTGGATGATACCTAGATGTGGGTGTTGTGGATAGTGCCAAGGGCTGTCAGAGGTTACAATGGGACATCAATAGGATGCAAAACTGGGCTGTGAAGTGGCAGATGGAGTTCAACCCAGATAAGTGTGAGGTGATTCATTTTGATAGGTCAAATATGACGGCAGAATATAGTATTAATGGTAAGACTCTTGGCAGTGTGGAGGATCAGAGGGATCTTGGGGTCCGTGTCCATAGGACACTCAAAGCTGCTGTGCAGGTTGACTCTGTGGTTAAGAAGGCATATGGTGCATTGGCCTTCATCAACCGTGGGATTGAGTTCAAGAGCCGAGAGGTAATGTTACAGCTGTATAAAACCCTGATCAGACCCCACTTGGAGTATTGTACTCAATTCTGATCACCTCACTATAGGAAGGATGTGGATGTGGGTGCAGAGGAGATTTACAAGGATGTTGCCTGGATTGGGGAGCATACTTTACGAGAATAGGGTGAGTGAACTTGGCCTTTTGTCCTTGGAGCGATGGAGGATGAGAAGTGACCTTAAAAAGTGTATAAGATGATGAGAGGCATCGATCGTGTGGACAGTCAGAGGATTTTTCCTGGGGCTGAAATGGCTAACATGAGAGAGCACAGTTTAAAGGTGCTTGAAATGAGATACAGTGGGGATGTCAGGGGTAAGTTTTTTACACAGGGAGTGGTGAATGTGTGGAATGGGCTGCCAGCGACTGTGGTGGAGGCAATTACAATAGGGTCTTTTAAGAGATTCCTGGACAGGTACATGGAGCTTAGAAAGATAGAGGGCTATGGGTAATCCTATGTAAGTAAGTACATGTTCGGTACAGTTTTGTGAGCTGAAGGGACTGTATTGTGCTGTAGGTTTTCTATATTTCTGTTTCTAAGATCGATGGAGTGGTGGATAGTGTAGAAGACTGGCAAAGAATACAGCATGATATAGACCAATTGCAGATATGTGTTGAGAAACAGCAGATGCAGATTATCCCAGATAAATGTGAGGCATTGCACCTCAGTAGGGCAAATGCAAGGAGAAAATACACTATTTAAGGACAAGATCCTTAATAGTGTTACTGAGCAGAGATATCTTGGGGTCCAAGTTCATAGCTTCTTTAAAGTGGCCACACAGGTTGATAGGGTGATTAAGACAACTTATGGAATGCTTCCTTTTATTAGTTGAGGTATTGAGCTCAGAAGTCAGGAGGTTATGTTGGAATTTTTTTTAATTCTGGTTAGGGTACAGCTGGAGTATTGCAAACAGTTCTGGTTGTCTCACTATAGGAAGAATATTGAGACTTTGTAGAGGGTGTAGAAGAGGTTCATCAGGATGTTGCCTGGTTTAGAGGGCATGTACTATAACGAGAGGATGGATAAACTTGAAGAGTTTTCTCTGGAGCATTGGGGCTGAAGGGAGATCTAACAGAGGTCTACATGATTATGAGAGGCATAGATAGAGTTTACAAAGAGTATCTGTTTTGCAGAGCTGAAATGTCTAATACCAGATGGCATGCATTGAAGATGAGAGGGGGTAGGTTCAAGGGAGATTTGAGGGATAAGTTTTGTTACTCAGAGTGGTGGATGCCTCGAATCCACTGTCTGGTGTGGTGGTAGAGGCTTATAGATGAGAGGCTTTTCATCGTCGTGGCTATCCCTCGAGGTCGAGGATGATGGTCTTCATTCTGAAGAAGTGGCCCACAGAGGAAGGATGTGTGCTTGATGTTGTGCTCCAAGAAGCACACAATACTTCACAAATCAACCAACTGATTCCAATGGCATGGAAACCACGACGATTGGAGCTGATGGATTTGTTGCAGCTTTCATCCGCCTTCACAGCTGTTGAGTTGGAAGTAACTTCGTCCACCTTTTCCACCGTTGAGGTCTTGGTTGGATTGTTCTTTGTCAGGGACTTCACCCTCGACCTTACCGCCATGGGTGACCCTACCAGGAGCATGGCTTCAGACGGCATTGTTCTCGGGATCACAGAACTACACAAGCTTCTCCACCACGACAGGGTGACAATCAACGGAGAAGAAGGGCTTTTAAGAGACATTTGGATAGGCGCATGGATATAAAGAAGATGGAAGGATATGAAAATGGTGTAGATAGGAGGGACTAGTGCTCCGGTGTTTTTGCTTTGCCTTTCAGCTGGTTTGTGGGCACGTAGCCAAGTGGTTAAGGCATTCGACTAGCAATCTGAAGGTCGTGAGTTCGAGCCCCAGCCGATGTAGTGTGTTGTGTCCTTGAGCAAGGCACTTAATCATACAGTACTCTGGGACAACACTGGTGTCAAGCTGTATGGGTATTGATGCCCTTCCCTTGGACAACATCAGTGGAGAGGGGAGACTTGCAGCATGGGCAACTGCCGATCTTCCATACAACCTTGCCCAGGCCTGAGCCCTGGAGATTGAAGACTTTCCAGGCACAGATCTAGGGTCTTGCAAAGACTAACGGATGTCTTTAACTTTTTTTTTTAGCTGGTTTGGCATAATATTGCTGTACTCTTCTATGCAATAGTGTTGCTCTAACCACTATGTTACCATGGCACCCTAAAACTTCTTATCAAAATTGATATTTCAAGTTAAATGTATTATCAAATAACATATAGGTTACCATATATTACCCTGAAATTCATTTATGCAAGGATTCACGGAAGAACGAAAATATAGTAGACTCAATTAAAAACTACATACTGTACAAAGGCTGACAGACAACCAATGGGCAAAAGAAGACAAATTATGTAAATACAAAAATAAATGTATAAATTGGTAAATAAGTAAATCATAAAGATAAATAATACTGAGAACATGAGTTGTAGAGTCATTGAACTTGAGTCCACAGGTTGTGGAGTCATTCCAGTTTTGAGGTGAATGTAATTATCCATGCTGATACAGAAGCCTGATACTTGAAAGAGTAATAACTGTTCCTGATCCTAGTTGTGTGGACCCTAAGGCTCCTGTACCTCCTTCCCAAGGGCAGAAGTGAGAGAGCATGTATTGCATGGCAGGGGGGCCTTCATGTTGGATGCTGCTTCCTTGTGGTAGCACTGTTTGCTGTTATGTTCAATGGTGGGCAGGGGGAGGGTTTTTTCTATGATAGACTGGGCTATACCAACATATTTTTAGATTTTTCCAATTTTGGGCATTGACCTTTCCATGTCAGTCTATCATGCAACTGGTCAGGATACTCTCCACAAACACAAAAGGTTCTGCAGATGCTGGATACTCTCCAATGTGCATCTACAGTATGGAAGTTTGATGAG
The DNA here is from genome assembly GCF_963921235.1 of Mobula hypostoma. NCBI lineage: Eukaryota > Metazoa > Chordata > Chondrichthyes > Myliobatiformes > Myliobatidae > Mobula > Mobula hypostoma. The sequence continues at coordinate 120,365,155 of NC_086097.1, read as the reverse complement.
CAGAGAAGATGGAAGAAAGTTAGAAGAACAAGCAGAATGATTCTGTGCAATAATGACTTTAATCAGAATAAATGAGGGAAATTTTAACAATGAAGAATATGTAGCTTCAGGAGCAGGTGAAATGTTAAATTCAGTCAAAATATCAGCAGGTACTGGAGCTATTTTTAATGCATTTACTTCCAACTGATCTCAGCTGAAGTAGAGAACCTTGACCAGAGATTCAGTTACAGTGTGTGTGTTGCTGCAGGTAAGTCATTAAAATATTTAACACAGCTTGACAGGAGTTTAAATATAACATTGCATGCATATGACTCTCTGGCTTCCTGAAAATTGCCATGGAAACAATGGTAGGAAACGGAGACATAGGCCTGTTAAAAATCAGGACGTCACAGGGCAACTCATTCACCACCATTTGGAGAAATTACATTGAGATTTTTGTATTGAAAGACTACAGTGCCTTGAAAACGTATTCAGCCCCCAGCCCTTTATTTACATAAATAAGTATTAAAACTAGGGATTCAATTGAGAATTTATATTTATCAATCACATGCTCTTTTGTTCACAGTAGAGCCCAAAAGACAGGGGAAAATTGTGAGTGTGAATAACTAAAAATTCAAAACTTGAAATACAGCAATTTTGCACTCCTTGCAAAATTCTTCCAGCTGTGTCAGGTTAGTTGGGGAATGTCGGTACTTAGCAATCTTGAGATCTTGCCAGAGATGTTTGATCAGGTTAAGTTCAGAACTCTGATTGGGTCACACAAAGATATCAATTTTCTTCATTTAAAGCCACTCTATGGTTGCTCTGGCAGTGTGCTTTGGGTTGTTGTCCTGCTGAAAGATCAACTTCCTTTCTAGTTACAGCTTTCTGGCAGAGACTAACAGGTTTTTACCCAGGATCTCTCTGCATTTAGCAGTCTTCATCTTCCCATCAATCCTGATGCTGAAAAGCATTCCCATAGCATGATGCTACCTCCACCATACTTTACAGTAAGAATGGTATTACCTGGCTGATGTACAGTGTTAGATTTATGTTACACGTAGTGCATAGTGTTGAGGACAAAAATTTATTTGTCTCATCTGACCATAAGATCTTCTTCCACATCTTTAGAATATCTTCGAAGTGATGCTTTACAAAGTCTTGATGGGCAATTATATATATTTTTTTAAGCCAGGGCTTCTTCCTTACCACTCTTCCATAAATACCATTTTTATGCAAGATAATAGATATTGTGGAGCCATGAATTTAATCCCCAGTTGTAGCCATTAACTTTTGCAGCTCACTCAGAGTGACTGTTGGTGTCACAGTAGCCTCTCTAACAAGTGCCATTCTTCTCCAGTGACTAGGTTTAGATGGAGGGGCCTGATCTGGACAGTACGACTGTGATCTCATATTTTTTCCACTTTATCTCGATGGACTGCACTGAGCTCTGAGGTATGTTCAATGCCTTTGAAATGGACTTGTACCCTTCTCCAGATTTGTGTATTATCATTTCCCTGACTTGTCCTGAATAACTATTTGTCTTTGTTTTGGTATAGTATGCTGAAAATCTACCATACCGTTGGATCTTGCAGAGAGAAGGGTTATTTGTTCTTATGAATTCATTGAAAACAGGTGAACCTCCAAACTTCTAAGTTCACAAATTGGGCGAGTTGCTAAGGTAATACATATATTGCACCTGAGGAAAGTTGGCATAGTAATTACAAAGGGGGATGAATACATTTTCAATCTCACAATTTTGGTTTTTAATTTTTAGTAAATTGCTGACATAATTTTGAATGTTCCTTTTGATTTAACATAATGAACAATGTCTTGTAGATTAATGCCAAAAAAACTCTAACCACAATATAATTTAAATTCAGAAAATGAGACAGAAAAATGTGAAAATAGTTGTGGGAACTGAGTATTTTTTCAAGGCACCTTATATTATATATTTTTTAAGAAAGGAGACTCAACTACAAATGCATGGGGCCTTGGTTACCCTAACCCAGAGTCAAAGAGCAAAATGTACATCGTCAGCTGGACATGCAGAGACCAACAGCTGGAGAAATGATCGAGAATAGTACAGGAGAGTAAGAGCTAAGTGGCAACATCACACGTGGCACCTGGTGCTCGTAAAGACGTTCAGCTTCCCCTGAAGCTTTCTTCAGAAAAACAGAAATCGAGACCCAATTGCCTGATCCCCAAGTTCATGACCCACGAGTATGCTGGAGGCCGGAGGCTAAAGACCTCCAGGGATTAGATTCCCATCGTGTTTTTTTCTACCTTTGCAGTTCCTTAACGCCACCCGCAAGGATACAACATTGTCTGACCCTATGTCACCCCTTGCTAATAATGTAATTCCCTAACTAGTCAACAACTTATCAACCTCTGCTTTAAATATCTTGGCCTCCACAGCCTTCTAAGGCAATGAATTACACAGATTCACCACTGTCTGGCTCAAGAAATTACGCCTCACCTCAGTTCTAAATGGACATCTCTCTATCTGAGTCTATGCCCTCCAGTCCCAGACTCAGCCACTATAGGAAACATTCTCTCTACATCCACCCTATCTAAGTCTTTCCATATTAGATAGGTTTCAATGAGATCTCCCTTGATTCTTCTTATCTCCAGAGATTACAGGCCTAGAGCCATCAAGCTCTCCTCATAGTTTCTTGCCAGACAAATCTGTTGGAATTCTTTGGGGGAATACCCCGACACCTCATTCTTAACAACTGACTCCCACATCTTCCTAACCACAGAGATGCTTACTAAGTGGCCTTTAATTACACATCAAAGTTGCTGGTGAACGCAGCAGGCCAGGCAGCATCTGTAGGAAGAGGTGCAGACAACGTTTCAGGCCGAGAGCCTTTGTCAGGACCTGGGTCTTTGATGTGTGTTGCTTGAATTTCCAGCATCTGCAGAATTCCTGTTGTTGGCCTTTAATTACTTTTCTTTTGTCTCCCACCTTTCTTAAAGAGCGGAGCAATATTTGCAATTTTTGAGCACTCTGGAACCATTCCAGAATTTAGCAAATCTTGAAAGATCATTACTAATGCCTCCATAATCTCTTTAACTGCGTCTTTCAGAACTCTGGGATGTGACTGACCCAGGTGGCTTATCTACCTTCAGACCTTTCAGTTTCCCAAGCACCTTCTCTGTAGTAATAGCAACTACACTCACTTCTTCTCCCTGACACTCACAAACTTCCAATATACTGCTAGTACCTTCCGCAGTGAAGACTGGTGGGAAATACTTATTAAGTTTGTCTGGAATTTCTTTTTTTCCTTATTGCTACCTCGCCAGTATAATTTTCCAGTGGATCCAATAACTATTCTTGCCTCTATTTTACTCTTTATATATCTGAATCTGAAAAAATGTTTTGTATTCCTTTTTATATTACTGACTGGCTTACCTACATATTTCATCTTTTTGCTCCTTATGGTTTTTTTGGTAGCTATCTGTTGATTTTTAAAAACTTTCCAATCATCCAACTTCCCACTATTTTTGCTATGTTATATGTGTTCTCTTTTCCTTTTATGCTATTTTTGACTTCCCTTGTGAGCCATGATTACCACTTTAGCCCTTTAGAGTATTTCTACATGTTTGGGGTGTATTTATCCTATGCCATCTGAATTGCCCGCAGAAACTCCAGCCACTGCTATTTTGCCAACATCGCTGATAGTGTACCTTCCTATAAACTTAGGCCAGCTCCTCCTATTCTGATCACTGTGTCCTAAGCTTTCTAATCATTTCTAGTTCATTACACACCATTCAATCCAGAATTACCTTTCCCATTGTGGGCTCAACCACAAACTGCTCTAAAAACCTATCTTGTAAGCACTCTACAAATTCCCTCGCTTGGGATCCAGCACCAACCTGATTTTCACAATCTACCTGCATATTGGAACTCCCCTAACTAATGTGCCATTGCCCTTTTTACATGTCTTTTCTATCTTGTGTATAATTTATATTCCACATTCTGTCTACTGGCTCGAGGCCTGTATATAACTCCCATCAGGGTCTTTTTACTCTTGCACTTTCTTAACTCTACCCACAAGGATTCTACATCTTCTGATATTTAGTTACCTCTTTTTAAGGATTTGATTTCAGATTTTCCCAACAGAGCCACCCCACTCTCTCTCTGCTTACCTGTCTATCCTCTTGGTACAATGTGTATCCTTGGATGTTTAGCTCAGAACTATGGTCTTCTTTCAACCATGAGTCAGTGATACCCACAACATCATACTTGCCAATCTCTAACTGTGCTACACGATCATCGACCTTATATCACATGCATTCAAATGTAACACCTTTAGTCCTGTATTCAGCACCTTTTATGATTTTGTCCCCATGTTGTACTTCAATTCATCCCACTGACTGAAATTTTGTGCTATCTGCCTGTTCATTCTCACAGACATATTACACATTGCATCAACTTGTATCCAGCTTCCATATTCTCAGCCTCTCCCTCTAGTTCCCCTGCACTAGATAATTAGCCACTCATTCATCTGTACTCGCATCCTGTTCCTGCCCTGGCTAGCTTGTGGTACTGGGAGTAATCCAGAGATTACTGCCTTGGAGGTCCTGTTCTTCAGCCTCTTCCCGAACTCCTTATGCTCGCTACGAAGGACCTCTTCCACATTTCTATCTATGTCATTAGTGCCAATGTGCACTATGACTTCTGGCTGCTCATCCTTGTTCTTGAGAATCCTCTGCAGTTGCTCTGTGATATCCTGAACCCTAGTTAATAGGGAGGTAACACACAATCATGGCATCTCTTTCAGAGAATCTCCTGTCTGTTCCCCTAACTATCAAGTCTCCTATAACAATCCCTCTGCCTTCATTTTACCCTTCCTTGCTGAGCCTTGAAAGCAGCTACAGCCCTTCTGGCCTGGTTGTTGCTGTTGTGTCCTGATAGGTTATCTCCACACCCCCCAGCAGTACCAAAACGGGTATAGTTGTTGCTGAGGAGAGTGGTCATAGGGAATCCTGCACTGACTGCTTATTTCGCCTAATGGTCAACCATCATCTGAACCCGTACTCTAAGTGTGTCCACCTCATTAAAAGTCTCACCTATGAAGTTTTCAGCCTCTTGTATGGTCCAGAGCGCATCCAACAACAGCTCCAGTTTCTTGACCTTGTCAGTCAGGAGCTGAAGTCACGCGCATTTTCTGCAAATGTAGTCATTAGGGAACCTGTTAAGGTACCTGAGATCCTACTTCTTAGAGAAGGAGCAATCCACTGCCTTAACTACCAAACTGCCTATATTTGTTATATCTCTAATTTCTCATGCTTATTTTCATCAGTCCTCACCTAAGCCAGTTGAACCAAAACCTGACCACTGACACATTCCATCAATGGTTCTTCTACTTATATATAGTTCACTTCTTTTTATTGGCTTCTACTGGGTATCTAGACATTGTTAAGAATGAAGCCCATCAAAAAGTTCTGAAAGGCACCCAGCTCTTTTTAAGCCTTGCACTCCCTCATCAACAAATGACTGTTCACAATGATTGAAGCCCACTGAAAAATATACAACCCCAGACTTTTGGATCTGCTAACCAACCTCTTGCCTCTGGACCTGCTGCCTGACCTGAAAGCTCCGGATCTGCTCCACACGGACCTCTAACCCTGGGACTCATTGACATTGGGGGTGACTGGGGCCTGCCAACCTCAATTCTAGACCACTGGGATCACTAGTCTACTTCGTTAGTTCCTGCTGACCTGATATCCATTCTTGGGGATCGCTGACCTTCATCCCTGAAGCATTCAAACCTGAACTTCAACCTCTGGCTCTTTCAACACCCCCGACCTCTAACTCTCTCTCATCCCTTTCCATAAATCTTAACCAGACGCCTAATTTTCTAAAACCATCCCTACGATCAAATAAACCAACTAAGTCTGAGCTATAACCTCGATGGATATCGCAGCTCAGCACAAACCTGACAGGAATAATTTGCGTTCACCAGCAACTTTGATGTGTGTTGCAGGAATAATTTCATCACCTCTGCCGTCAGATTTCTGAACGGTCCATGATCCCATGAACACTACCTTACCATTCCTCTTTTGCACCATCTATTATGTTATTTATAGCGTAATTTGTAGTAATGTCTTGTGCTGGCTCTGCACTGCTGCCACACTTATGACAGTGACAATAAACCTGATTCTGATTCTGATTCCAGCCATACCTTGAGACAGGGTTAGCTTAAAGACCAGGCAGAGAGAGCTGGTGTGAAATGGGGCAAGATCGGCAGGGATACCACAGGTTTGGGAGCAGGAAGTTAGGATGTTATTTTGTGTGAGCCATGAGGGCCAGAATACTTAGTGGGGAGAAGGGTCTAAGGTGGTGTGGTCATAGAGAGGCCTGTACATTGGCGTTGAGGGAGTTGGCAATAGATTGCAGTGAGAATACAGAGAACTCCACAGGTTTGGGTCAATATTTCTTGGCCACATTATCCTTAGAGTGCCCCACAATAGATACCCCCTGTTCTTTATGACCCACGTTCTCTTGTCGTGCTCCAGTAGGACCATTACACTGGACGTACCCTTGATGTGGAAATTGTCTCAAGAGTCACGGGGTGAAAGGAAATATCTGGTTAAATTTCCCAACTGGCATGATTTGAGCTAGAAGTCATTGCGAGCACGATATCATCCAGATTAAATTAACTTTCAACCATATAGTACCAAGAAGACCAATGATTGAAAGATGTCTTATCTAAACATTTTTTTTAAATGACTGACTTGCTTACTGGTACATTTCATTCTTCCTGAAGTCACATATAAGCCAGACTAGGGTAAGGGCATTAGTGAAATAGAGGAGAGTACTGGAAAAGTTTGGTGACTAATCATGTCAAAAGCTGCGGGCAATTTGAGAAGGCTGAAGAAGAATAGTTTATCATAATTACAATCATGTAAGATGTTGCTTGTGACCTTAATTATAGCTATTTTGCTACTTTTGAAAAAAAAACTGACTAAACTCCCTAATCAAAACTATTGAATGGTAGCTAGAAACTAAAGATAATTTAGTCAGTGCTTTTACTATTTGATAATTTCTGATGTATGTTCAAAGCATTTTTTTTGTAATAGATTACCGATATCAATTGAGCCAATTATTTGGGTGTGCGAGGAAGAAAAGACTCAATTAACATCAGCTGTCCTCAGCAATCTATGCTGCACTCGATGTATCCTGTGTCACATCCAGAGCAAGCTTTCAAACCCTGAATAAAAAAATCAATCTGATTCAAATTACATGTTTAGTATTTAGAATTTAAAAATTATATGGAGGCACAATGTATTGATAATAGTAATTTCCTTCAGTAATACTGTATTGTTTCCTGTCAATATTTTTCCCTGAATTTACATGTTGGGAACGAATAACAAGTTTATATTCTGGAGGATGAGATTCTACTCCAGGAATGATCGTATATTAACAAGTATTTGTTTAAAACAAACAATAGCAAGGAAAATGCAGGTGACGCAAAATATTTGACATTTTAAAAGAATTGCAGACACTGGAGTCCTGAAATAAATGCTAAAAAAAAAAGTTCTTGTAAGACTTAGGTCAGACAGTGACTATGAAAAGAGAAATAAAAAGAGAAAGAACTCTTCTCAGGCTTCAAGCCAGATACAGGTATTGATATTACCAATTTTTTGATGACAAACTCTGCCATCTTCATCAGGGATAATGCCTGGGAAGCCCAGTCCGGCGGTACTTATACCCACCTTGTCCGTTCCTCCTGATTGGTTAATTCTCATCCAATCTGCTTTTCGCTGTCCTACCTTGCTTGCAGTCAAATTCCAGTTCTTACTTAGAGCGAGTCCTTCTTCTTTGTTAAAATTATTTTGCTCTAGTTTTATTTCATCACCAGGCAGTCCCAAATGCCATTATCATGGCACACTAGTTTTATGCCATCAAAGTCAATCCTGTGGTCATTACAAATGCCATGTTCTGCTCCTGACGATTTCTCCAGGTAACCCAAATGGATACACCTCCTGTGCTCTTGATGAGGGTTTCTGCTGTGCACCCCATCTGGCCAATATATGCTGCTCCACATTAACAGGGAATCCTGTAAGTGCCAGCTGTCCTAAGTCCGAGATCATCCTTGACCCACATAAGCTGTAATTTGAGCTTCCTTACAGGTTTGTAGATGGTATTAATCAGATAGATCCTGGAAATCCTTCAGAAACCATGGAAATACAGGGAAGACAGGTGGTAGCAATGGACTCCTACTTGTTTTTCTATCAGCTTGCTTAAGTCCTGATTCATTTCCTTCACCTCATAGTCATTCTGTAGGAACATTGTACGTAATCGTTTTATTTCCTCATGGAGACCCTCCAGGACCGAAATAGATTTTGCGTGGTTATTCAAAGTAGAAAGAACCACTCTACATTGGGAGGCGTGGTGGTGGCTTGTCTTCTCTATATTTCCATGGTTTCTGGGAGGATTTCAGGATCCTGGGGAAATACCAGATTAATACCATCCACAAACTTGTAAGGAAGCCCAAATCACAGTTAATACGGGTCAAGAATGACCTGGGATTCAGTGTGACTGGCATATACAAGATTTCCTGTGAATGCAGAGCAGCGTATATTGGCCCAATGGGACGCCTGGTGGAAACTTACATCAAGGAGCACAGGGGTTGTATCCGTTTGGGTTCCCCAGAGAAATTGGTGGTAGCAGAACACTGCATTCGCAATGGCCATAGGATTTACTTCGACAGCACAAAACTACTGTGCCACACAAATGACATTTGGGAATCCCTCGTGAAGAAAGCCATTGAAATAAAACTAGAGGAAAAGAATTTTAATAAAGAGGAGGTTCTCACTCTAAGTAAAAACTGGACTTCAATTGTAGACAAGGTAAGACAGCAGAAACCTGATTGGCCTGATTGGATGTGGACTAACCAATCAGGAGGGATGGACAATGGGGGTATAAATACCACCGGACTAGACATGCCCAAGCATCATTCCTAATGAAGATTTATAGTTTGTCATCGAAATGTCGGTTAAAATTAATACCTGTACCAGATAGAAGCCTAAAAAGAATTTATTCATCATATCACTAGATCCTTTTTCAAAAAGAGAAAGAGATGGCATGATAGTGTAATGATTATTGTAAAGACAGTACATTGCCATTTGTGAGATTGGGTTTCGATATCTGCTGCTTTTTGTGAGGACTTAGTGCATTCTCCCCATGAATGTGCGGATTTCCTCCGGGTGCACTGGTTTCCTCCCACGTTCCAAATACGTACAATTAGACGTAGTAAGTTGTGGACACGCTATGTTGGTGCTAGAAGCATAGCAACACTTACTGGCTACCCAGCATAATCCTTGTTGATTTGATTTGACAAAAATGATACATTTCACTGTATGCTTCAACATATTTGTGACAAATAAAGCTAATCTTAATCTTATTTCTGATCTAGAATCCTTCTTCAGAACTGGCAAAGTGAGGATACAAGTTACCCTGCAGTTGCATAGAAAGTGGGAAGGGATATGTAAGAGAAAAGAAACTTCTGTGGTCTGTTAAGACTAGGTAGGTTAATGTGGCAGTTAGAGGCAAATTATACATTTTCATCTGCGTTATGCAACAATGAAATTGGAATTTGAGGCTTAACATTTGCCATTCCATCATCAATGAGTCCAGAATTTGTGGCCTAGTGTTCAATGATCAGCAGGTCCTGTGGTCGATGCCAAGGATCGAGGCCCAGGGGTTGAATTGGAAGTCTAGAAGTGGAGGCTTGTTGGCTGGAGCTCTGCACCTGTGATAGTTTGTGAGTCTGCTAGGGTAGTTGAAGACTCGATGTCTGTGTGTCCAAGTCCAAATCCAAGACCACTGGAGGCAGGAGCTAAAGATGATGGACTGTGATTAGAGAACTGTGTATGTGATTAAGTGTGAGGGAGGAATGAGTCTTGTTTTACTGTTGTTTTGTTGCTTGTTGTATCTTGTTTAGATCGTGTGCTGGTTGGAAGGCTGAGGGCCATGCCCCAGCTAGTCCAGCGATCACCATGGAGAGAGGATTTTGGATAGTCTACACTTGGAAAATTAGATGCATTTTTTGCTACAGTTCAAAAATAGAAACAGAGATATAGCAATGTATTCATTAACTATAATATCAGGAACCAGGCCACCTGAGGGTACAGGAGCAACACCTTAGTTTCTGTCTGGGTAGCCTCCGACCTGAATATTAATTTCTCCTTCCGGCAGAAAAAAATATTCCTCTCCACCTCTCCCCCCACCCCCCCCCATCTTCTATCCTCCACTACTGGCCACTTAACTCTTCTCACATGCCTTTCACCTTCCCTTGGGTCCACTCCTCCTTCCTTTTCTCCTATAGTCTACTCTCCTATCAAATTCCTTTTTCTCCAGCCCTTTATCTATCCAACCCACCCGGCTTCATCTATCATCTTCCAGCTATCCTCCTTCCTTACCTCCCACCTTTTTATTCTGGTGTTTTTCCCCTTCCTTTCCATCCTGCAGATGGGTCTTGGCCTGAAATGTCAACTGTTTATTCCTCTTCATAGATGCTGCCTTCCTCCAGCATTTTTGTGTGCATCACTTTGGTTTTCCAGTGTCTACAGATGTTCTTGAGTTTATATCTGGAATTATCATGATAAAAGTTGATAGCACCTGGTTTCATCTTCCTTGGAATAGAGTTGGTTGAGGGAAGATGTGATAGAATTGTTCAAAATTACGGAAGAGTTTAAATAATTAAAATTGTGTTCACTGGTCACTGCATTACTAATGACAAGAACTTCTGTGAGGAGGTTATTTGATCGCTTCTTGTATAACATGATAAAACCTGTAGATATTGCAATCAAATTAACCAATACATTGAAGAAGAAAAAGTGAAATAATTAAAGGATGCAGTAAAAGATAAGGAAAATGAATTAAACAAAGTAGGTCAAATTCTCTCAAGCATCAGTCATTTGGAGTTGTTCTGTGTGTAGACTTTCAGTATTGCATGGTGTAACTAGAAACAGGAATGGCTGTGGTTTCTGGGCAATGAGAACTTTCCCGCATGTCCGGACTAAACATCATCAGAATGACTCACAAATTTCTACAGATGTACCATGAAGATGATTTTAACTGGCTGCATCACCATCTGGAATGGCGGGGAGAGGCTACTGCACAGGATCAAAGTAAGCTGCAGCAAGTTGTTGTGACGAAAAACCAAGTTATCAGAAGATTGATGCTGATGAGAGAGATAAGAGAGACAAAGGGAGAAGCGTTCAAAGTGTTAATGAGAGACGAGAGAGATTAACGAAAAGAGACACAGTTCTGAGTATTGACAGACCGGTAGCTTTGAACCTGAACTGCTTGAAGTTTGATGGACAGGCGATACCCCAGCAGGGGGATAAAAGGAACAGGTTCACTGAGGCACGACACACACCACGAGATCACCAGATAACGAGACCCTGGAAGTGCGATGTGCCCCCACAAGTTGGTGTGAGTTTGGAGGTCTGGTCGCGGGACCGACCATAGACGCACAGGGTGAAAAGGTATGATCGGAGGGAACCTGGTGTGTGTGTCCGCCCTTGCCTGGGTGCTGGATTCACCGCAGAAGAACAATCGTATCCGGAACGGAGGGGTCACAGTCGGTGACCTCAGAAGACATTAAAAGGGCTCGCCAGAATGCTAACTGCGAGGAACATCAAAGGTCTGTTTGAATCGAAAATTTGCATATTCGCTCTCTCTCTCTCCAAAGGCACAACAGCGATTGCTGCGAACTGTACTAAGCTGAACTGAACTCTGCGTCACTCGAGACTGATCATTTTACCCCTAGATTGCGATAGAGCTTGATTGATTCCTATTATCCTAGTTCTGTGTACATGTGTGTTTTATCATTGCTAACCTGTTGCATTTATATCCTTACGATTAGAGTACTGTGTTACTTATTTCTTTAATAAAACTTTCTTAGTTCCAGTAATCCAGACTCCATTTCTGCTGGTTTGGCAACCCAGTTACGGGGTACATAACATAAGTGGGGTTCTCGTCCGCGATTTTGAATGCCAAATTTGGGACAGGGTAAATTGATTGGGTTAAAATTCCGGAAAGAAAGAAAGGGCAAACAGCAGAAATGGAGACTGAGGAATTTCTAAAGGCGCCAACCTTGGAGGCATTAGAGGATGCCAGGAAATCAGAATTAGCAACTGTGAATCTTTTGAATCTTTTTAAAGGGAAGTCGACAATGAGGAGAGTGGAGATGCACAGAGCCATCATAGAGCATTATGTTTCTAAAGGTGTGTTTCCCCAAGGGGAGCTGGAGGAGGTATCTATGGGAAAACCTGGTGGAGCAGCAGTATAGCTGCAGATTGAAAAATTGAGACTCGAACACGAGATCCAGGTAAAACAGCTGAGTGAGAGGAGAGGGACAGGCAGTTGGAGCGAGAAGAGAGGGACAGGCAGTTAGACCGAGAAGAGAGGGAGAAACAGAGGGAAAGGGAATTTGAGCTGGAGAAGTTAAAGATGTCGCTGGTGCAGGGGCCCATGCCGAACCAAGGTGGAGGGTTCAGGGCAACCCAGGAGGTTAGGCTGGTTCCCCCATTTGACGAGACTGATGTTGATCGGTACTTTCTCCTTTTTGAAAAAGTTGCTGCAAGTCAGGACTGGCCGAGGGATAAGTGGGCTGTTTTGCTTCAGAGCGTACTTAAAGGAAAAGCCCAACAAGCTTACTCGGCCTTGTCTGCAGAAGATGCCCAGAGGTTTGATGTGGTGAAAGAGGCCATACTCAGGATTTATGAGCTGGTCCCGGAGGCATACCGGCAGAGGTTCCGGAATGCAAGGAAGCAATGTTTAGAGTTTGCCCGTGAGATGCAGATATATTGTGAGCGTTGGTGCGCCTCGAAAGGGGTCAATGGGGATTATGACAGACTGCTACAGCTAATCCTGATTGAGTAGTTTAAAGGTTGTGTCCCTGAAGCTATGAGACCCTACCTAGATGAGAAAGAGGCAGACACGTTAACCGCAACTGCTAAGTTAGCGGATGAATACACGTTGACACATAAAGCGAAGTTTACCCTGAGTAAAGTGTAGTCAGGAGGGCGGCGAGAGTCCGCCAGAAAAGTCAGAAAGTAAGCTGGGGAGTAGTGAGAAGGATAAGGTAGACCGGGAGCAGTTTGGTAGGAAGTCTCCTGGGGTCGTATGCTATAATTGTGGGAAAGCTGGTCACTTTGCGTCCAGGTGCTTTGCCCCAAAGAAGGAGACGGGGAAAGGGAAAATGACGGTTCGGACTGGCTGTATTGAGCTGGTAAACAAACCGCTAGGGGAAAAGAGGTCTGATAAAGTTCAGGAATGGTGCGAGAGGTTCATCTCGGCTGGATTGGTGTCGATGAAGGAGGGGTTAAACCCAGTTCCAGTACGGATCTGGAGCTTGTCAGTCATTGATATTAAAGAGTATGTTAGACTTTAGTTCAGAGACCCAGACTGGGGAGCTCAGGGTGATAAAAGGCATTGGGAAAGGGACTGAAGCAGTACCTTTGCACCAGATACACCTAAAAAGTGATTTGGTCTCCGGACCGGTCACGATCGGGGTGAGGCCCGAACTACCGATGGAAGACGTGGAGGTCTTACTCAGTAATGACCTCGCCGGCGGAGAGGTGTACCCAGCAGTAAGATTGACAAGCCAGGATTGAGGCCCCGCCCATGGACTCTCAGGTTTATCCCGTTTGCGCAGTGACTCGGCGCATGTCCAGACAGTTTGCCGAAGTGAATGTAGATTTAGCGGAGATGTTTTTACCAGCCTTGTACCAGGAGAGGTTAGAAAGTGAAGAGCAGTGTAGTGAAATGGAAATTAAGGTAGACTTATTATTAGCAAGGAAGGAATTTATACAGGCACAGGAGTGAGACGAGGAGCTGATGATTTTGGCGGAGGCAGCTCTCTCTGAAGCAGAATTAAAAAGGGAGCGACTGGGCTATTATGTGAAGGAGGGAGTACTAAGGAGGAAATGGAGACCAAGTACCGTGCCTGCAGATGAGGAATGGGGGGTGGTGCCAAAAATTTATGGGGATGAGATTCTTAACCTGGCCCACAAGATACCCCTCGGTGGACATTTTGGGGTGAGGAAAACAGTCGGCAGAATCATGAAAGAGTTTTACTGGCCACACAGGAGGAAGGATGCTATTGACTACTGTAGACGTGAGCTAACACAATTACAGGCTATTGATATGCTAACAGCTTGCCACGATCAGAAAACAGATCTAGTTTTCGGTGTTCTCATGAAAATTAATGAGGCTAGGGTGCCACCTGATAAGAGGAAAACCCATTTTGTAAAGGTAAGTATGGTGCCGACCAGATGGAAGAAGTCTATTGTTTTGGCCAGCTGTGCCGATAAGGTCTCTCCCTTAATCCCCGAACAGAGCGACCCGCTAATAAAGCTAATTAACCGGCATGCACACGTATGTCCGGATGTCCTGAGGCGATGCAAAGAGCTGGGACATGGTGTTGTCATCACATCAGGTCAGGCTAGTGAGCAACATCCCTATGGGATGATTAATTCAGTGACAAAAGGGCTAAAGAACGCAGAAGCATATATTGACAAGTTAGTGGTCTGGAGTGACACATGGGAGGAGCTGTTTAAGAAGCTGTTTGAAGCCAGCCTGACGGTGAACCTCGCAAAAAGTAAATTCGGCCACAGAAAGATCACTTATCTGGGATTTGTGGTAAGACAGGGGCAGCTGGCACCGATGCAGGCTAAGGTACGGGCTATCTCTGAAGTCCCCACCCCGACAGACAAGACAGCCCTGAGAAGGTTCTTGGGGATGGTGGGGTACTATCGGAAGTTTTGCAAAACAACTTTGCAGATATTACCCCCCCCCCCCCGCTTACTAAGCTCTTGCCAAAGAATGCTACGTTTGTGTGGGACGACCTTTGTTATCTTTGTCTGGGACGGACACCACTGAGAATTTACACTGATCACAACCCATTAGTGTTTTGGCCACTATGAAGTTTGCTAAGTTGGATCCTGGTCTTAGAGGATATCAAAATAATACATATAAACGGAACGAAAAGGTGATTGCTGACTGTCTGTCAAGGTGCTGACAAATTAAAGATCTCTGTATTAGCCAAATAGCTGATGACCCTGTATATTTGTGTGTATCTAATAATGTATTCATGCCAATAATTTTTATCCCGGTAAAAATCCTTTGAAGGATAGGGGTGTGACAAAAAACCAAGTTATCAGAAGATTGATGCTGATGAGAGAGATAAGAGAGACAAAGGGAGAAGCGTTCAAAATGTTAATGACAGACGAGAGAGATTAACGAAAAGAGACACAGTTCCGAGTATTGACAGACCGGTAGCTTTGAACCTGAACTGATTGAAGTTTGATGGACAGGCGATACCCCAGCAGGGAGATAAAAGGAACAGGTTCGCTAAGGCACGACACACACCACGAGATCACCAGATAATGAGACCCTGGAAGTGCGATGTGCCCCCACAAGTTGGTGTGAGTTTGAGGTCTGTTTGCGGGACCGACCATAGACGCACAGGGTGAAAAGGTATGATCGGCGGGAACCTGGCATGTGTGTCCGCCCTTGCCTGGGTGCCGGGTTCACCATGGAAGAACGATCGTATCCGGAATGGAGGGGTCACAGTCGGTGACCTCAGAAGACATTAAAAGGGCTCGCCCGAAAGCAAACTGCGAGGAACATCAAAGGTCTGTTTGAATCGAAAATTTGCATATTTGCTCTCTCTCTCTCTCCAACGGCACAACAGCGAATGCTGTGAATTGTACTAAGCTGAACTGAACTCTGCGTCACTTGAGACTGATCATTTTACCCCTAGACTGCGATAGAGCTTGATTGATCCTATTATCCTAGTTCTGTGTACATGTGTGTTTTATCATTGCTAACCTGTTGCATTTATATCCTTACGATTAGAGTACTGTGTTACTTATTTCTTTAATAAAACTTTCTTAGTTCCAGTAATCCAGACTCCAACCAAATGTTCCATTTCTGCTGGCTTGGCAACCCAGTTATGGGGTACGTAACATTGTAAACTCAGTCAGCTTCATCATGGGCACTAACCTCTGAGGTATCCAGGACATCTTCAAGGAGCGATGCCGCAAAGAGACCTGCACAATATTCGAGTAAACTAAGCAAGATACAATCTACTGGAGGAAGTCAATGGGTCACACAGAATCTTTGGAGGAAAAAGGAATTATTGATATTTTGGGTTGAAGGCCCTGCATCCTGGTTCAGGTTTTTAATGAAAATGTCAATAATTCCTTTCCTCCCACAGCTGATGGTTGACCCATTGACTTTCTCCAGCGAAATTAAAGTAAATTTATCAATGAGCCTTCTGTATATGTCACCATTAAGTTTTGAAAGTGAGTCTGTAGGTTGGGGAATCAATTTAGAGTTGAGGTGAGTGAAGTTATCCATGCTGGTTCAGCAGCCTGATGGTTGTAGGATGCTAACAGTTCCTGAACCTGGTGCGCAGTGGTAGTAGTGGGAAGAGTGCATGATTATTTCTCCACACTGCAACATTTTCAGTCTCTATTCAAGTAAGTAATATTAGTATTAATAATACTTTAACATCCTTAGGCACTTTTCCATTGTCAGTATTTATCACTATTAGCTCCAGTCATATTCTCAAACTCCCTTGACGGGATTTAAACCATGGAGGTCCAAGCTTCGAATATTCAATAACACACATAATGCTCGCTTTATTAGGTACGCTTATACACCTGTTCGTTAATGCAAATACCTCATCAACCAATCAGGTAGGAGTAGCTCAATGCAGAAACACAAGCTGACGTGGTCAAGAGGTTCAGTTGTTGTTCAGAGCAAATATCAGAATGGGGAAGAAATGTGATCTAAGTGACTTTGACTGTGGAGTGATTGTTGGTGCCAGATGAGATGGTTTGACCACCTCAGAAACTCCTGATCTCCTGGGAGATTCACGCAGAACAGATTCTAAAGCTTGCAGAGAATGGTGTGAGAAACAGAAAACCATTCAGTGATTAGTAGTTCTGTGGGAGAAAAATCTCTGAATGCAGAGCACATCCAATCTTGAAGTGATTGGGCTACAGTAGCAAAAGACCACAAGCATACACTCAGTCTCAGTACCACTTTATTAGGTAAGGGAGGTACTGAGTATATAATCACAGCAGAAATTTAGATCTCAAGTGAGTTTCCTTGCCGGTGTTAGAAGGAGGTAACAAAGGATCAGAGAATGTGAAATCACTGTGGATAGATTTAAAACTAAAACATCCAGTGAGTGACAGTTCAGTGGCCAAAACACCTTGTTGATGAGAGAGGCCAGAGGAGAATGATCAGACAGGTTCAAACTGACAGGAAGGTGACAATAACTGAAATAGCCGCGTATAACAATGGTGTGCAGAAGAGTATCTCGAACAGCATGTCAAAACTTGAAGTGGATGGGCTACAGCAGCAGAAAACCATAAATGCACACGCAGCGCCACTTTATTGGCGACAGGAGATACCTAACAAAGTGGCTACTGCTTGTATAATCAGAGAAGAAACTTAGACCTCAAATGAGTTTCCTTGCTCGTGTAAGGAGAGCTCACGTCTGTTGAGACAGAGATAAGTGGAGTCATAGAGTCACAGAAAAGTACAGAAACAGGCCCTTAGTCCTGTCCAGTCCATTACAAACCATTTAAGCTGCCTACTCCCCTCATCTGCACCAGAACTATAACCCTCCATATGCCTATAAATGTACCTATCCAAATAGTTACCCATCAATGTACCTATCTAAATAGGTACCCATCAATGTACCTATCTAAATAGGTACCCATCAATGTAACTATCTAAATAGGTACCCATCAATGTACCTATCTAAATAGGTACCCATCAATGTACCTATCCAAATAGGTACCCATCAATGTACCTATCTAAATAGGTACCCATCAATGTACCTATCCAAATAGGTACCCATCAATGTACCTATCTAAATAGGTACCCATCAATGTACCTATCTAAATAGGTACCCATCAATGTACCTATCCAAATAGGTACCCATCAATGTACCTATCTAAATAGGTACCCATCAATGTACCTATCCGAATTTCTCTTAAGCTTTGAAATCAAGCTCGCTTGTACCACTTTTACTGGCAGCTCATTCCACACTCTCAGAACCCTTTGAGTGAAGATGTTTCCCCTCATGTTCCCCTTAAACTTTTCACCTTTCATTCTTTACCCATGACTTCTAGTTGTAGTCCCACCCAACTCAGTAGAAAAAGCATGCTTGCATTTACCCCTCATAATTTTGTATAGCTCTATCAAATCTCCCCTCAATGTACATTCCAAGGAATACAGTCCTAACCTATTCAATCTTTCCTTATAACTCAGGTCCTCCAGTCCAGGCAACATCCTTAGAAACTTTGTCTCTACTCTTTTGACCTTATTTAGTACTTTCCTGTAGGTAGGTGACGAAAACTGCACACAATTCTCCAAATCAGGCCTCACCAACATATACAACTTCAAAATAACACCCATCTCCTGTACTCAATACATTGATTTATGAAGGTCAATGTGCTAAAAGCTTTCTTTACAACTGTATCTACCTGTGACATCACTTTCAATGAATTATGGACCTGTATTCCCAGATCCTTTGTTTCTTCAGCATTCCTCAGTGCCCCACTGTTCACTATAAAACCTGCTCTAGGTGATCCCACTAAAGTGCAAATCTCCTACTGTGTTTTATTATTTCTCATTTATATATTTGGCTGGATTATTCAAACTAGTTAGGGAGGGATATTAATCATTTTTCAGATGGAAAAAAAACTGCCGAAGCTGAAAGCCTGAAATAAAACATTAGCTACTCAGCGTATACTCAACAAATCAGACAGCACTGTGGAGAGAAAAAAACATCAGAATCAGAATCAGGTTTAATACCACCAGCATGTGACATGAAACTTGTTAACTTAGCAGCAGTTCAATGCAATACATAATCTAGCAGAGAGGGGAAAAAAATTATATAAAACATAATAATGAATAAACAAATCAATTATGTATATTGAATAAATTATTTAAAAATGTGCAAAAACAGAAAGACTGTGTATTAAAAAAGTGAGGTAGTGTCCAAAGCTTCAAAGTCCATTCAAGAATCGGATGGCAGTGGGGAAGAAGCTGTTCCTGAATCGCTGAGCGTGTGCCTTCAGGCTTCTGTATCTCCTACCTGATGGAGACAGTGAGAAAAAGGCATGCCCTGGGTGCTGGAGGTCCTTAATGATGGACGCTGCCTTTCTCAGACATTGCTCCCTAAAGATGTCCTGGGTACTTTGTAGGCTAGTGCCCAAGATGGAGCTGACTCGATTTACAACCTTCTGCAGCTTCTTTCGGTCCTGTGCAGTAGCCCCTCCATACCAGACCATGATGCAGCCTGTCAGAATGCTCTCCACAGTACAACTATAGAAGTTTTTGAGTGTATTTGTTGACATGCAAAATCTCTTCAAACTCCTAATAAAGTATAGCCGCTGTCTTGCCTTCTTTATGACTACATCACCAATCCACACAGACTGTGGTCTTCCGGTTAGGAAGTCAAGGATCCAATTACAGAGGGAGGTACAGAGGCCCAGGTTCTGCAATTTCTCAATTAGGATTGTGGGAATAATGGTATTAAATGCTGAGCTATTGTCGATGAACAGCATCCTGATATAGGTGTTTGTGTTGTCTAGATGATCTAAAGCTGTGTGAGTGTGTGGGTACTATTTCATGTTCGTGGCCTTACATTACCCTTCCCAGTTCTGATGAAGGGTCTTCAAACTAAATATCCAAGTTTGTTTCACTCTGTGAAGATGCTATCTGACCTTCTGAAGATTTCCTGTTGCTACTGATGGATTTTGACAAGATGTCAGATCTGTCTGTTGGATTTTGTGAAGTGAAGGTAATAAGATTTTCATGTGAAGGCACTTTGTTCATAACTCTGTGTGAAAGCATGTGACAACGTGATAACACAATACATTTGCCACTAGAAATATCTAGATAATACAGATTTAAAACAATTATCTTCCCAGTTTGACAATCCTGATTACCATTTCTGCTATATTATGCAATACCTAATCTTAACATGCTAAAGCATCTAAAGCACTTTTTTAATTTTTAAAAATTATAACATAGAACTTTGCAGCACAGTACAGGCCCTTCGGCAAACAGTGTTGTGCTGACCTTTTACCCTACACTAAGATCAATCCAATCTTTCCCTCCTACATAGCCCTCTATCTAAGAATTTCTTAAATGCCCTCATGTAACTGACTCTATCACCACACTGGCAGGGCATTCCTTGCACGCACCACTCTCTGTGTAAAGAACTTAATTCTGATGTCCCTCTACACTTTCCTCCAGTGAAAATTATACCCCATCTGTATTAGCCATTTCCATCCCGGGAAAAGGTCTCTGACTATCTATTCTATACTGCATGCCTCTTATCATCTTGTACCACAACTCCTACAACAATTGTCCAGGTGCCTTCATTATAAATGTTACATGCAGACAAAGGCAACAGGAAGAAAATAAATACTGTATTATTTTTATGTTCTACTCCTTAATTGCCTCTGAATAATTTAGTGAGAGTGGAAACTTTGGTTTACATTCTATGCAAACTGACTTGATAATTAATTTCACGTAACTGGCTGCATTATTAGCGATCTAAATGTTCAGATGTTAAATGTATTTTTTTTTTTGACCAAAAAGAAAATGAATTGGCTGAAGTAGAAATGAGTCATTTTTTAATTAGAAGCATCTTATAACCCAACCCTTGTTGATCTGTTTATCTCTCTGTGAAGGTTGAAAGGACGAGAGAAGCACTTGGAATATGTTGATGGAAATCCAGCAGTTTGTAGGCATCTGTTAATTCAGCAAATGCTGACATATGTGGGCGGTGAGGAACAAGTAGATGCAAATAGCATTCAATGATAAATTCAATTAAGTGTGATATGAATCTCAGAGGATGGAGGGGTTTTTTGTATAAAGGACAGAAATAAAATAAAAATACATTGGTAAAACTGTCCAAGTAAACAGAGATCATGAAGAAGACAAATAGGTAAATGGAGAACACAAACAGCAGGTACAATGAAAGCAAATAGTTGCATCACCTTCTGTTGCTCAGTTGCTCCTTGGCAGTGTTGGTTATTAATTATCGCCTAGTATTTAAATCAACAAAATGTGAGTTATAAATAACTGGATTATCTTGAAAATATTGGGGCGAGGCATGACTGGTGCAAGGGAGGGAATTAGAATGAAAGTTGTTCTGGAGAAAGCTTGAGATTTTGGATCAGGAAGGCATCCAAATATTGATCACAATTAAAGAAACGCATCTAAGGATAAAAGTGGTTGGAGCCTTCTAACTGCCTGCATCACCATCTGGTACGGTGAGGGGCAATGCATACGATCAATAGAATGGTACTTCTGGCGATGCGCTCAGACCCATCATCAGTGATGCAACCTGTGATCACAGGGTGTTTCAGGACTTTCAACATCAGACATCCACGTCTGGGCGACCCAGCCAGGGTTGATCAGGCCCCGACTTGTGTCTGAGTAGCATTCTGCCCCGGCCACTCCTCCTGATCAACAGCCGTCTCGAGGCTCACTCTGATGCCTCTATGGTGCTCCTGACGGCTTGCCTCTTCTGGGCTCCTGAGGTGCCCATCTGGCTGTGGACTTGACAGAGGGATTGACCAGCAAAGCCTCTGCAGCCCACCTCTAAGGGCATGCAGTGTGCCCACCAGCACCTGCTGCAGCACTCCTCCACCTAGTCTTAGTACTTCAACTTTTTCTTTTCATAGGCCTCCTCCAGCTTTTCTGCACTACTTATTTAATTTAATGTTTTAATATATATACTGTGTTTATATATATGTATGTATACTTACTGTATATTTAATAGATATGTACACTTACTGTAATTCACAGTTTTTTTTACTATGTATTATATAGTACTGCTGCTACATAACAACAAATTTCACAATGTAAGCCAATGATATTAAACTTGGTTCTGATTCCGATTTCAGCTGAGATTGGCAGTGTTTTATTATGTGTGTACATAATAAAGAACTTCATTTCCCAGTGTGCAATGTGGGTGCTTCACCCGGAATGGGAAGTGACATTGTCTACCCGGTCACACGCATTTGTGTTGGCCGGAGTGTCTTGATTAAAGATATATTAGTTTTACCCACGCTTTTTGTCTTTTAACAAGAATAAGAAGCAAGCATGAGGACTAAACACAAAGAGTAAATGTACTGCGAGCGATTAAGAAAGAAGTGCTAGTTTCTGATGGAGAGAAGCTTCCAGCTAGAGTCCACATTATGTCCTGAGGCTGCCGTTGTTCACCAAATTCAGCAAGAGACGTTCAGATGAGAGAAGCCTGAAAACTCCACAGTGGATCAGCAAAGTTCTCCCACACCTAGGCAACTTATGGGCAATCTAACTGAAAACTAGAAACGCTTCAAACAGCACTTCAATATATATTTAGTGGCGAGCAAAACTGGAAGGGTGGAGGAAGTATTGAATGTATCTATCTTTCTACATGTAACTGATGAATATGCTTTAGACATCTATAACAGCTTTGAAATTGATGAGACAGCCTTGACATTGGAAACTCTGATGACAAAATTTGACAAGTATTTTGCCCAAATAAAAACATCACATTTCAAAGATGTAAGTCTTTTTCCTGTGACAGGAAACAAGGTGTTAGCTTTGACCAATACTTAGCTGAGCTTTATACATTGAGCAATTCCTGTGAGCTTGGAGATTTGAGTGGCTCACTAGTTAGAGACAAAACAATTTGTGGACCTTCAAATAATGGGCTCAGAGAATGATTGCTCCATGAAAATGATTTGACACTGGAAAAGGCTGTGAATATGTGTAGGGTAGGGCAGCAGAGATCACACAAGCACAAGCTAAGGAGCTGCACAGAGCAGGAACCACAGCACATACTGTGAAAAGAGGGGCAGAGTACAAGGTGTTTCCAATAGCAACCGCATAGAAAAGAGGTAGGCTCAATCAGTAAATGCAGCAAATATAGAGGTAGGCACATTATTGTGGGAAGAAGAATCATTTTGCAAAGTGGGGCTACTAAGAGAAATGTGTACACTGTTGCTGAGGAAATGGAAGAAGCCTTTATGGATTCTCTGCTGACTGCTTGTGCTGATAAAACAGAACAGCTTGTTCCAGTGACTGTGAATGAGATAGTAATTCCATTCAAGCTTGACACTGGAGCCCAGATAAATCTGTTTCAAAATTAGGAGTGACAGGCTGTACTGGGGAGAATATTCTAGTAAAACGGTCTGTATAGAGAACTTCAAACACAAGGGTAGGTCCTAAAGACACTGCTACCGATTGCAGAAAAGCGAGTAATTAGCCAATATTCGGTCTAATGGATGTGAAAAGCTCAACCTTTCGAAGAGTTTTGTAGTGTCTTCACAGACCAAAGATGACCACATTTCACTTACAGAAAGGTCCACAGATGTCTTTCAGGGGCTCGGGTGCTTACCTGGTGTACACAAAATGAGACAGTAGCTCCTGTTGTTCAGGCATTTAGTAAAGTTCAGTTTGCGCTTAGAGACAGACTCAAACAAGAACTAGCAGATATGGAATGGATAAATGTCATACAGAAAATTGAAGAAGTGACAGGTTGGTTGAGCTCACTGGTCATTGTGGAAAAGAAATGCAGCATTGCAGATATGTTTAGATCCAAGAAATCTCAATAAAGCTATCATGAGAAAACATTTTAAATCGCCAACATGGGAAGTGGTCATGTCACGGTTTGCAGGTGCCAAGTGGTTTAGCAAACTCAACGCATCATCTGGCTTTCATCAGATGAAGCTTGAGGAGACAAGTTTGAGACTGTGTACTTTTTACTCACCACAGGGATGATATAACTTTCTTTGGCTACTGTATGGGATTCTGACTGCACCAGAAGCCTACCATAAAACCATCCACATGATCACTGAGGGCATACCTGGTGTTGAGACCATGATGGATGACATCATTATTTGAGGGTGTACCAAGGGAGAACATGATGCACAACTGAGATAGTTGTTTGACATGACATGGAATGTCACTTTGAAACTAAGTAAAGAGAAATGTGAATTTGGTGTTAAGACACTGACTTTCATAGGAGATGTCATATTGGAGTGAAGCTTGACCCAAAAAAAGACGTCAGACATTGAGAACTAAGAGAGGTCCCAAAACAAAAAGGAGATGAGAAATTTCCTGTGGATGGCAACTAACCTAGCTAAGTTCATCCCACAACTGTCTACAGAGTCAGTATCACTTAGGTCATTTCCTGAGCAGTGAAATGAGTGGATATGGTCTCACAAGCAAGAAGAGTGTTTCCAGAGGTTGAAAAAGATCTATGCTGCAGTTTTATGATCAGGAAAAGTGTACTAGGATCTCAGCTGTTGTGTCCTGATACGACCTTGCAGTGATACTACCGCAGCAGCACGATGGCGCATGGCAATCTGTGGCCTATGTATCAAGAGCTTTAACAAGTGTGAAAGCCAACTATGCACAAACAGAGAAAGAGGTTCTCACCTGCACATATACATGCCAAGAGGGAGATCAGTGGGGAGGAACAAATGGACAAGGGAGTCATGTAGTGAGAGATCCCTGCGCAGAGCGAAAAGTGGTTCTCTCTCCCCTCCCCCTGCCTTTTAAATCTACTCCTCAGCTTTTTATCTGCAGTTCTGCTGAAGGGTTTTGGCCCAAAATGTTGACTGTACTTTTTTCGATAGATGCTGCCTGACCTGCTGAGTTCCTCCAGTATTTTGTGTGTGTTGAAGTGAAAGCAATAAATATGTGGAGGCAAATAACAGACCAAAAAGGATCATCAAACCACCTCAAAAACTGATTGAGAGTTGATGAGTGAATCAGGGACGTTTCAATAGAAGCTAATGTAAATATTTGGGTTGGAAAGCATTATTGTTTCTTGAAGGTTCATGAGGACATACTATTGTGTTTGCTTCTTCTTTAAAGAGAGAAGATGTGTTGTTATGGGTGTACATAATAAAGAACTTAAGGTCCCAGTGAGCAATGTGGTTGCTTCACCCTGAACTAGAAGTGATGTTGGTGACCTGATTGCACACACTCATCACAGCCAGGAGAATCCCGATTTAAAATTTGTTAGTCTTATCTGCGCTGTTTGCCTTTTAACAAGAACAATCATAACTGGTTGCTTAATTGGTATTCCAGGACTTTGCCGGGCTTCATCTTGATGCTCTCCACTCTATTGTCTAAGTGTTTATAATTCACCTCTAAATGCAGCAGGTTAGATAAGGAAATGGAGAATGCCAGGGAAGAGAACCAATACACTAGGAAGATGGGGAGTATAGGAAAATAATTTACCACTTTACCAAATGTGCTATTACAAAGGGCAAAGATCAAGGAATAGGCAAAAAGGGCTTATTAATAATTTCATCAATATAGCAACTATTCCATTATAATTGGCCATTCTTTGGATGATATTTCCTGCACCCTTAGTTCAATTTTTAGAAATGATTTTACCAATTAGAAATGTGAGAACAGAAGAACATAAAAAAATAGTGAGGTGAAAAAGTGCATCTGGAAGCTTGGTTAATGACAGCCACTTAAACAATTACAATAAAAGAGAAGCAAAAGTGTTCCAGAATGGGAAGTGACATTACAAAGGGCAGAAATTGGAGCAGTCTGCATAATGTAGAAAACTGTGACAGGAAACAACCAGAGAGCCTTTGGAGATTTACTAATTAACTGTAGTGCCTGAATCCGCACATTCACAACTTCCGTGCCTGTACACACAATAGAGCAAAATTCAGGAACACATTCTGTCTCTACTGGATTCAGCTCTGAATTTGGTAGAAGCTTCCGTGAGCTAAGAGGTTCTAACAGCCTTGATTCTTGACTGGCATATGTCTTTGTGAATGGAGTCAGTACTTGATAGGAAAACATGGGTAAATTATTTTTTGACCTTATTGGTATTTGATTTTGGTGTTTGTAAATGTATTTTAAGTACATTTAATATTTTAGAATATTTTTACTTTGTTTTATTCTTTAATAAAGTAGACGTGCACCATTAAGCACATCTACAAGGAGCACTGCCACAAGAAAGCAGCATCTATTATCAACAACCCCTACCAAACAGGCCAAGCTCTCTTTTCACTGCTGCCATCAGGAAGGAGGTACAGGAGCCTTATGTCCTAGACCACGAGGGTCAGGAGCAATCACAACCCAATTACAACCATTAGGTTCTTGAACCACTGTGGATAACTTCACTCACCTCAACTCTGAACTGATTCCACAACCTACAGGCTCACTTTCAAGGACCTTTAAACTCACATTCTCAGTGTTATTTATTTATTGTTTTTTTTGTATTTGCATAGTTTGGCCTGTTTTATTGTTTGACAGTCTTTGTGTATAGTTTTTCTCTGTTTCAGTAGAATTTATTTGTTCTACTGTGAATGCCTGAAAGAATATGAATCTCAGTGGTGTATACGTACTTTGTTAATAAATTTACTTTGAACTTTGACATTTTTAATGGTTACTTTGGAAGCTTATGGTTACCTCACGATAGCTCACTGATAATTCTTCTTGGTATTGGTGGAGCAGGGAAGTGAGAAATGTTACTGTACCCAGTAGAGTCCAGCCCATTGTTGTCACAACCACGGATGCAGCAGCGCAGCAGATACGGCAATTGCGCTCGTGAAATGCACGTGTCAGCTAATTATTACTTTATTGTGATAGTATTTAACTCCATTCGTTCTGTCGTAGTATTTTTTGAGACTTGGACAGGACACGGCAAAGCTTTGCTGCCTGCATTCTGCCTTGCCTGAGAAATCGGACAGTCAGGTCAACTGACTCTGAAGACTAGCGGTATCCGTTTTATTCTTAGCTGTTCTAGTGTAGGCTTCGTTCACCATTTGAGAGTTTTAGCTAAGGGTCCTGTATGGCCTAGAGTTTATTGTTTTCCCTTTAACACTGTTCACATTAAAGTCTGGGAACTATCGACCCGCTTCAGTGTCTGTCACTCCGCACTTGGGCCATGTCTGAACCTGGTGACAGCAAGTCTCGACCACACAAAAATGGACCCAGCAGAGAGAGAGGGCAGCTGACCTTGGCCATGAAATTCATTGGTCAGAGTGATTCGTTCAGGCAACAATGCTCTGTTGGAATTCCTATTCTGTTGAAACTCTTGTTTCTGTCTCCATCAAGACAGAAGGATCTTGCCAAATAATGGACCCAGCAAAGTTTGACCAATGACATTTTGACATTGGTGGCTTGAGAAGAGCGTGCCTTCTATCCTCAGTGCATGTCCTGACTATAGAAACATAGAAACATAGAAAATAGGTGCAGGAGTAGGCCATTCAGCCCTTCGAGCCTGCACCGCCATTTATTATGATCATGGCTGATCATCCAACTCAGAACCCCGCCCCAGCCTTCCCTCCATACCCGCTGATCCCCATAGCCACAAGGGCCATATCTAACTCCCTCTTAAATATAGCCAATGAACTGGCCTCAACTGTTTCTTGTGGCAGAGAATTCCACAGGTTCACCACTCTACATTCCAGGAGTCCCGAGTCTACATACTAAGCTTCTCTAGTCTACACTGAGTTTCTCCTATATCCATTCCAAGCTTTTCAAGTCACAAATACCCAGGTTCCCAGCATTGTGTTCCCATGACCCAGGTTTGCATAACAAAAGAGTGCTTCAAGCAAACTTTTCAATTATTTCAACAAATCATCTTTCAAGTCAATAGTGTAACTCCTGGGAGAGCTCTACTCCAAAAGTTGATCCCTGGCTGGAGTGTGCCAATACACAAGTAAATTAACCCTGTCAAGAGTATTTTTAACCTCTTGATGAAAGTCATGGTACAGACTGGGAAAATTGAACTTTTGTGTGACAAATTAAACAGATCTACAGAGAACTAGTTAGCTTAGCGACAAAAGAAACCTGTCTCTGCTGTCTTGCTCTGTAAAATTGAGAGTATGTCCTAATTGCCTCTGGAAAAATTATGAAAGATAAAACACTGAGTAAAACTTGAGAAGGTTCCTTCCCTAGGTTTCAAGTTTCATGGTTTCAAGGTTTCCAAGGCTTATTCAATCTGTTTAGTGTTTTTCAATGTCCTCCCCATCTCGAGGACTCCCAAGCCTTCCTCTCCTCTCAGCCTTGCCCGAGGTTTCTTGATCTCACTCCAGGTTCCCCAGGTCTCTCAGTCTGTTGGGGCTCCCAGACCCCTCTCTCAGGTTCCCCAGGTCTCTCAGTCTGTTGGGGCTCCCAGACCCCTCTCTCAGGTTCCCCAGGTCTCTCAGTCTGTTGGGGCTCCCAGACCCCTCTCTCAGGTTCCCCAGGTTTCTCAGTCTGTTGGGGCTCCCAGACCCCTCTCTCAGGTTCCCCAGGTCTCTCAGGTTTTCAGGTCTTCCTGTGTCATCAGGTTCCAGCTATAGAAGGGAGGTCCTGTAGTGACTTCCTCAGACCTGTGAAGGGCATCAGGCTCTGAGGTTTTTGGATCACCTGAATTGGTTAACTGTTAGTTAACAGTTATTAATGGTTTAAGAGTTCCTTGTGTTTTTCTTGAGCGACTCACTTTGTAACACGGTTTCCTGGTGTTTGCTCTTTAAGTTTATTTTGATAGCCTCAGGGATTCTGTGCTAGTTTTATTGGTGAAGCAGATGCCCGATTAGCTCCAATCGGTGGGTCCTCATTATGAGAATCAGAACTAGAATCAGGTTATTATCATTGGCATGTGATGTGAAATTGTTAACTTAGCAGCAGCAGTTCAATGCAATACATAATCTAGCAGAGAGAGAAAAAAATAATAATAAATAAAATAAAACATAATAATAAATAAACAAGTAAATGAATTATGTATATTGAATAGATTTAAAAGAATGTGCAAAAACAGAAATACTGTATATTAAAAAAGTGAGGTAGTTTCCAAAGCTTCAAGGTCCATTAAGGAATCAGATGGCAGAGGGGAAGAAGCTGTTCCTGAATCGCTGAGTGTGTGCCTTTAGAGTTCTGTATCTCCTACCTGATTGTAACAGTGAGAAAAGGGCACGCCCTAGGTGCCAGAGGTCCTTAATAATGGACACCACCTTCTCAGACACCGCTCCCTAAAGATATCCTGGGTACTTCATAGGCTACTGCCCAAGATGGAGCTGACTAGATTTACAACCTTCTGCACCTTCTTTCAATCCTGTGCAGTAGCCCTTCCGCCCCCCCCGCCATACCAGACAGTGATGCAGCCTGTCAGAATACTCTCCACGATACAACTATAGAAGTTTTTGAGTGTATTTGTTTCTTCAAACTCCTAATAAATCATATCCGCTGTCTTGCCTTCTTTACAACTACATCAATATGTTGGGACCAGGTTAGATCCTCAGAGATCTTGATACTCAGGAACTTGAAGCTGCTCACTCTCTCCACTTCTGATCCCTCTATGAGAATTAGCATGTGCTCCTTCCTCTTACCCTTCCTGAAGTCCACAATCAGCTCTTTCATCTTACTGACGTTGAGTGCCAGGTTGTTGCTGTGGCACCATTCCACTAGTTGGTATATCTCACTTCTGTACGCCCTCTCGTCACCACCTGAGATTCTACCAACAATGGTTGTCTCGTCAACAAATTTATAGATGGTATTTGAGCTATGCCTAGCCACACAGTCATGTGTATACAGAGAGTAAAGTAGTGGGCTAAGCACATACCCCTGAGGTGCACCAGTGTTGATCGTCAGCAAGGAGGATATGTTATCACCAATCCACACAGACTGTGGTCTTCCAGTTCGGAAGTCGAAGATCCAATTGCAGAGGGAGGAACAGAGGCCCAGGTTCTCACGGTGTCACTTGATCGAGCTACCTCTGTGTAAGCTCTTGTTTCTGTCTGTACATGGGAGTCTTTGGCTCTGGTATTGGCAGTGCACCATGGCACCTATCTATCAGCATCACTGAAGGACATCTTTGGCAAGTCCCTCACCTGGGACTTCCAGCAGATACAGGTCTGTGGCACCTCAGGGGCTGCGCCTAGAGAGGGGTCCAAGCCGGGGAGGGGCCCTGTCACAACCACGGATTTGGCAGCGCAGCAGATACGGCAATTTTGCTCGTGAATATGCACATGTCAGCTAATTATTACTTCATTGTGATAGTATTTAATTCCATTCATTCTGCCGTAGTATTTGTCGAGACCTGGACAGGACACAGCAACACTTTGCTGCCTGCATTCTGCCTTGCCTGAGAAATCAGACAATCAGGTCAACTGACTCTGAAGACCAGCGGTATTTGTTTTATTCTTAGTTGTTCTCTTCAGCCGCAGAGTAGGCTTTGTTCACCATTTGAGAGTTTTAGCTAACGTTCTTGTTTGGCCTAGAGTTTATTGCTCTCCCTTTAAGACTGTTCGCATTAAAGTCTGTGAAATATCGACCCACTTCGTGCCTCTCACTCCGCACTTGGGCCATATCTAAACCTGATGACAATTGTAGAGCTTACTCCCCCAATGTGCCTCTGCAGATTCCAATGCTAGAAATGCAGAAATACTCAGACGTATTCCCAGGAGAAGAGTTGTCCAGACATTGACAGGGATAAAAATCTGCAGGCAATGAAATTACTGGGAACTGCTTCAAAACATGCTGCACTTGAGAACTTAACCAAGGGCCCTGGCATTATTTAGGAGACAGATTGCTTAGGAGAATAAAGTCCACCTTGCACTTGAGTGATTTTTGAAAGCTCATCTTGCAATTTGTTTCTTTTTATTCAGACAAATTCAAGTAAAATATGATCTAGCAATATATGCTCTGAAATTATGACATAGCCTAATGCCAATTTATACCCGCTTTCATTCACCCTCCCATGTAGCTTTATTATTAATGAAAGAAACTCTTTTGAGAATTCAAATTACAGTTGGTCCACTGGATACACTGCTTCATATAGATGGAAAATAGAATGTTACAGCACGGTACAGGCCCTTCAGCCCACGATGTCATGCCAACCTTTTAACCTACTCCAAGATCAATCTAACCCTTCCCATTGACATAGCCTCCATTTCTCTATCATTAATATACACATGTGCTTTTTGTTCAGTGATCAACTCGCACAATTCTTAGCTTCCCATATGTTTGTTAATTGAGTATCAAAATCACAGTTAACTCATTTTCAACTTCAATACTTCTGAAAGTGCAACTAAAAAAAAGTTTGATGTTGTATCCCAAAGAGCATTAATCCCAATACCTTGGCCCAGATAACAGAAAACCCCAAAGAGTGAAGAGAAGACAATAGTAGTATGCCAATTTCAGGTTGATATAAATTCGAGACAGTACAGAATCTCAGGTTGCATCAGTTTAATCCAGGGGGCCAGGAAAGTGGGCAGACCTTCATCCCTGAATGCTTGTTGGGACAAATTCTAACCTGAGATTGTCCATGACTACAGGGACTTTCCTCACCAATGGCAATCAAGTCACTGACACTGTGAGGCAGGATTGCTGAATTGCTGAATTGCTGAAAGGGCTGGAGGAGGGAGATTTGAAGAGATTGTGAATGTGAATTGGCTGATGTGATTGATTCCCATCGACAGGATCAAGCTAGTGAAGAACTTTAATAAGTTACTGCATCAGCAGCAGCAGTGAGAAAGAGGAGGAAATGAGACCCTGAGCAGGCGAGAAAACAGTACAGCATGAAAACAGTCCTTTCAGTTTGTAATATCTATGTTGAGCACGATGTCAATCCAAGCTTATTCCATCTTCCAGTTCATGATCTATATCCCTCCACTTCCTCCCTATCCAAATGCCCCTTAAATGTTATTGTTGTATCAGCTTCCATCATTCTCTGTGTGAAACAAAATTGCCACATAAACCTCATTTAAACCTTTCCCTTCTCAAGCAAAAGCTCTGTTCTTCAAAATCTCCTCAGGCTCTCCAGGGATTCCTGCGTGATTGGCAAACACTTAGTGAAAAAAAATCAAGACCTTGAGCCCAACTTGAAATTAGTCTCAACTTTAAGTCAGACTCAGATAAACTTATTTCATGTTATAATTAGCTTCACAGGAGCTGACCTTCCTGGTCAGCTCTTTTTGGAGTTGCAGATGGCCGCTTCCTTCTTCAAGCTTCGCATATGTTAATTTTATAATTTTGATTTGTAATTTATAATTAAATGTTTTATATGTTTATTAATTCTGATATGTTAGGTTTGTGTTGGTGCGTGGCCAAGTGGTAAAGGCGTTTGTCTAGTGATCTGAAGGTCGCTAGTTCGAACCTTGGCTGAGGCAATGTATTGTGTCCTTGAGCAAGGCACTTAACCACACATTGCTCTGCAATGACACTGGTGCCAAGCTGTATGGGTCCTAATGCCCTTCCCTTGGACAACTTTGGTGGTGTGGAGAGGGGAGACTTGCAGCATGGGTAACTGCCGGCTTCCATACAACCTTGCCCAAATCCATGATCTCACAAGACTAATGGATGCCTATATGTTAGGTTTAAATATAATTTTATTATGGAATCTAACCTTAGTACCAATTTCTGATCCCTTATTTTCCACAGGGATCAGTTAAATAGTTTTAATTTAAACAGGATTTTTGGGAATGGATTGCCAATGTAACAACATTTGGCTCTAAATATAACAATTTTCAGAGATATCTCTGGGTGGAACTATTTCTGTGATAATTATAGCCCCCTGTGCTCTCAAGGTTCAAGATAGTCCTGAGAAGTCAGAGTCAAAGTCAAAGTCAAAGTCAAAGTAAATTTGATATCAAAGTACATATACATCATGATATGCTACCTTGAGATTCATTTTCTTGCAGGCATTTACAGGAAAATAAAGAAACACAATCAAATTTATGAAAACTATACATAGAGAAAGAAAGACAAACAATCAAAATGGAAAAGAAGACAAATTGTGCAAATAAAAAATAACACTGAGAACATAAGTTAATGAGTCCCTGAAAGTGAGTCTGCAGGTTGTGAAATCAGTTCAAAGCTGAGGTGAGTGAAGTCATCCATGATGGTTCAGGAGCCTATTGGTTGTAAGATAATAACTGACCTGATCCTGGTGGTTTGGGACCTAAGGCTCTTGTACCTCCTGGTGATGGTAGTAGTGAGAAGAGCGCATGACTCGGATGATGCAGGATCCTTGATGATAGGTACTGTTTCCTGTGACAGTGCTCCTTGTAAATAATCTCAGTGATGGAAAGGACTTTGTGCATGATGGACAGGGCTGTTCATTCAGGATACTCTCTATTGTGCATCTATAAATGTTTATAAAAGTTTTAGATAACATGTCGAATCTAAGCAAACTTCTGCAAAAGTCGATACACTGTCAAGCCTTCTTTGTGATGCTGCTTATGTGCAAGTCCCAGCACAGATCTTCTGAAATGATAATGCCAAGAAATATGAAGTTACTGACCTCTCTACCTCTGATCCTCTAATGAAGACCTGCCCACAGATGTCCGGCTTCTTCATTCTGAAGTCATTAATCAGCTCTTTGGTTTTGCTGGCATTGAGTGAGAGGACATTGTTGTGGCCCCAATCAATCAGATTTTCAGTCTTCCTCCTTTAAGCTGATTTGTCACCATATTTGCTTCAGCCAACAAAGGTGGTGCCATCTTCAAATTTAAATATGGCATTATAGTTGTATTCAGCCACAAAATTAAAGATATAAAGCAAGTAGAGCAGGTGCTAAGCACACAGCCTTTTGGTGCAGCTATGCTGATGGAGATGGTGGGTGAGATGTTGTTGCCAAGTAGTACTAAATGGGGTCTGCAAATGAGGAAATCAAGGATCCATTTGCATGGAGAGGTACTGAGGCCTAGATCTCGGAGCTTAGTGATTAGTTTTGAACGGATGAAAGTATTGAATGCTAAGCTGTAGTCAATGAAGAGCATCCTGATGCATGCATCTTCACTGCCCATATATTCAGGGTTGAGTGAAGAACCAATGAAAAGACATCTGTGGTTGTAACAGTAGACAAATTGGAGAGGATCCAGGTCACATCTCAGGAAGGAGTTGATATGCTTCATGAACAATATCTCAGGGTACTTCATCACAATAGATGTAAGTGCAACTTAACAGTAATCAGTATGACAAGTTACCACATTCTGCTTGGACACAGGTATAATTGAAGCCTGTTTGAAGCAGGTTGGCACCTCAGACTGCCAAAGCAAGAGGTTGAAAGATGTCTGTAAGTCAGTTGGTTAGTACAGTTGATTAGGTGTTCAGTACTCAGACAATATGCCGCCTGAGCCTAATGCTTTCTATAGATTCACTCCCCTGAAGGATACTCTCAGGTCAGCTTTCGAGACTGAAGTCTCAAGGTGGTAGTGGGCCATGGGGTTTCATGAAAGTGACTCCATGTTCTGTTGGTCAAAGTGAGCATAAAAGACATTGAGTTCACCTGGGAGCAATAGCTGAGACCATAAGACCAGAAGACATAGGAGCAGAATTAGGCCATTCAGTCCATCGAGTCTGCTCCACCATTCCATCATGGCTGATCTTGGATTCCACTCAATTCCATACACCTGACTTCTCGTCATGTCCATTGATGCCCTGACCAATCAGGAAACGATCAACTTCCACTTTAAATATACTCATGGACTTGGTTTCCACTGCAGTCTGTGGCACAACATTCCACAGATTTACTACTCTCTGGCTAAAACATTCCTCCTTACCACCATTCTGAATGGTCGCCCCTCAATCTTGAGGCTGTGCCCGCTAGTTCTGGATATCCCCACCATAAAGAAACATGCTCTCCACCTCCACCCTATCAAGTCCTTCCAACATTGTCCAAGCTGCATGCCATCTTGGATAATGTCTCCCATCCACTACATAATGTACTGGTTGGGCACAGGAGCACATTCAGCCAGAGACTCATTCCACTGAGATGCAACACAAAGCGTCATAGGAAGTCATTCCTGCCTGTGGCCATCAAACTTTACAACTCCTCCCTTGGAGGGTCAGACACCCTGAGCCAATAGGCTGGTCCTGGGCTTATTTCCTGGCATAATTTACATATTACTACTTAACTATTTATGGATTTATTATTTATGGTGCAACTGTAACGAAAACCAATTTCCCCTGGGATCAATAAAGTATGACTATGACTATGACTATGACTATGACTATTTGGTAGGTTTCAATGGGATCCCCCTGCATTCTTCTAAATTCCAGTAAGTAAAAGCCCAAATAAGCTCAACACTCCTCTCATGTTAACCCCTTCATTCCTGGAATTATCCTCGTGAGCTTCCTCTGGACTCTCTCCAATGACGGTACATTTTTTTCTGGGATATGGGGCCGGAAACTGTTGACAATACTCCAAGTACAGCCTGACTTGTGTCTTTTAAAGGCTCCACATTATCTCCTTGCTTTTCTATTCTATTCCCCTTGAATTAAATGCTAACATTGCACTTGCCTTCTTTACCACAGATTCAAGCTGCAAATTAACCTTCTGGGAGTATTGCACAAGGACTCCTAAGTCCCTTTGCATCTCCGATGTTTGAATTATCTCCCCATTTAGATAATAGTCTGCACTATAGTAGGGGACAGAGGGTCCAGTGAGATGGAGGAACTGAGGGAAATACATGTTAGTAGGGAAGTGGTGTTAGGTAAATTGAAGGGATTAAAGGCAGATAAATCCCCAGGGCCAGATGGTCTGCATCCCAGAGTGCTTAAGGAAGTAGCCCAAGAAATAATGGATGCATTAGTAATAATTTTTCAAAACTCTTTAGATTCTGGACTAGTTCCTGAGGATTGGAGGGTGGCTAATGTAACCTCACTTTTTAAAAAAGGAGGGAGAGAGAAACCAGGGAATTATAGACCGGTTAGCCTAACATCGGTGGTGGGGAAACTGCTGGAGTCAGTTATCAAAGATGTGATAACAGCACATTTGGAAAGCGATGAAATCATCGGACAAAGTCAGCATGGATTTGTGAAAGGAAAATCATGTCTGACGAATATCATAGAATTTTTTGAGGATGTAACTAGTAGAGTGAATAGGGGAGAACCAGTGGATGTGGTATATTTGGATTTTCAAAAGGCTTTTGACAAGGTCCCACACAGGAGATTAGTGTGCAAACTTAAAGCACATGGTATTGGGGGTAAGGTATTGATGTGGATAGAGAATTGGTTGGCAGACAGGAAGCAAAGAGTGGGAATGAATGGAACCTTTTCAGAATGGCAGGCAGTGACTAGTGGGGTACCGCAAGGCTCAGTGCTGGGACCCCAGTTGTTTACAATATATATTAATGATTTGGATGAGGGAATTAAGTGCAGCATCTCCAAGTTTGCAGATGACATGAAGCTGGGCAGCAGTGTTAGCTGTGAGGAGGATGCTAAGAGGATGCAGGGTGACTTGGATAGGTTAGGTGAGTGGGCAAATTCATGGCAGATGCAATTTAATGTGGATAAATGTGAAGTTATCCACTTTGGTGGCAAAAAGAGGAAAACAGATTATTATCTGAATGGTGGCTGATTAGGAAAAGGGGAGGTGCAACGAGACCTGGGTGTCATTATACACCAGTCATTGAAAGTGGGCATGCAGGTACAGCAGGTGGTGAAAAAGGCGAATGGTATGCTGGCATTTATAGCAAGAGGATTCGAGTACAGGAGCAGGGAGGTACTGCTGCAGTTGTACAAGGCCTTGGTGAGACCACACCTGGAGTATTGTGTGCAGTTTTGATCCCCTAATCTGAGGAAAGACATCCTTGCCATAGAGGGAGTACAAAGAAGGTTCACCAGATTGATTCTTGGGATGGCAGGACTTTCATATGATGAAAGATTGGATGAACTAGGCTTATACTCATTGGAATTTAGAAGATTGAGGGGGGATCTGATTGAAACGTATAAAATTCTAAAGTGATTGGACAGGCTAGATGCAGGAAGATTGTTCCCGATGTTGGAGAAGTCCAGAATGAGGGGTCACAGTTTGAGGATAAAGGGGAAGCCTTTTAGGACCGAGATTAGGAAAAACTTCTTCACACAGAGAGTGGTGAATCTGTGGAATTCTCTGCCACAGGAAACAGTTGAGGCCAGTTCATTGGCTATATTTAAGAGGGAGTTAGATATGGCCCTTGTGGGATCAGAGGGTATGGAGGGAAGGCTGGTACAGGGTTCTGAGTTGGATGATCAGCCATGATCATACTGAATGGCGGTGCAGGTTCGA
The DNA here is from genome assembly GCF_963921235.1 of Mobula hypostoma. Lineage (NCBI taxonomy): Eukaryota > Metazoa > Chordata > Chondrichthyes > Myliobatiformes > Myliobatidae > Mobula > Mobula hypostoma. The sequence continues at coordinate 120,328,106 of NC_086097.1, read as the reverse complement.
AGGGCCGGATGACCTACTCCTGCACCTATTTTCTATGTTTTCTATGTTTTCTATGTTTTAACAAAGTGGATTATCATACATTTCCCAACACTATTCCATCTGTCTCTTTTTTGCCCATTCTTCCAATTGGTCTAAGTTCTTCTGCAATCACATTGCCTCCCTTAGCCCTACCTACCCCTCAACTTGTCTTTGTATCGTCTGCAGACTTTACCACAAAGCCATCAATTCCTTTATCTGAATCATTGACAAACAATGTGGAAAGCAGCGGTCCCAATACTGACCCCTGAGGAACACCACTGGTCACCGGCAGTCAACTAAGAAGGGTTCTGTTTATTCCCACTCACTGCCTCCTGCCTATCCTTATCCCTAACCCTAACCCTAGCCCCTATTTATGCCAGAATCTATACTGTAACGCTATGGGATTTTATCTTGTTAAGCAGCCTCATATGTGACATCTTATCAAACGCCTTCTGAAAATCCAAGTAAGTGACATCCACTGCCTCTGCTTTGTCCACCCTGCTTGTTACTTCCTTGAAGAATTCTAACATATTTGTCAGCCAAGATTTCCCTTTACAGAAACCATGCTGACGTTGACATATTTTATTATTAGTCTCCAAGTACCTCAATACATCAGCTTTAATAATAGACTCCAACAATTTCCCAACCCCTGAGGTTAGTCTAACTGGCCTATAATTTGCTTTCTTTTTCCTTCTTCCTTTCTTAAAGAGTGGAGTGACATTTGCAACCTTCCAGTTCTCCAGGACCATGCCAGAATCAAGTGATTCTTGAAAGATCATGACCAATGCATCCGTTATCTCTTCAACAACCTCTCTCAGGACTCTGGGATGTAGTCAATCTGGCCCATGTGCTTTATCCACCTAAAGGCTTTTGCATTTGCCTGGCACTTTTTCCTTTGCAATAGCAAGGACACTCACTCCTGCTCCCTGACACTCACGGACCTCTGGCACACTGCTAGTGTCTGCCACAGTGAAGACAGATGCAAAGTACCCATTAAGTTCTTCTGCCATTTCTTCCCCCCCCCGCCACCCCCATTTCTACCTCACCAGCAGCATTTTCCAGTGGTCCAATATCAATCCTCACCTTCATTTTACTGTTTATATAACTGAAAAATCTATTGGTATCCTGCTTTATATTATTGACTAGTCTACCCTCATATTTTATCTTTACCCTTCTTATAGCTTCTTAGTTGCCTTTTGTTGGAATTTAAAAGTCTTCCAGTCATTCAGCTTCCCATTCACTTTTGAAACCTTAAATGCCCTTTCCTTGGCTTTTATGCAGTCTTTAACTTCCGTTGTCAGGCACAGTTCCTATCCCTGCCATTTGAGAACTTCTTCCTCTAGCAGACATATCTATCCTGTGCCTTGTGAACTATTCCCAGAAGCCTGTTGTCACCTATGTCATTTGTTTTGTTTTGGGGGGGAGGTGAAGGCACTCAAGCCTTGACACAGCTATCGAGCATCCTTCTTTGATTCCACTTTTCATCTCAGATGGTTTTCCAGAGATCACACCCTGTACTTTCCTGGATCACTAGTCCTGAACAACACTGATCTGGCCCTCAGCAGATTGTGAATCTCGTGGTTGTTCCAGGGCTCTGGTTGGGGAAGAACCTGAATCATTTTGTGAGGACACAGATCATCCACAAGTGTCTTTCTAAAGTCCATGACAAACATGGTGTATTCATTCATGTTCTCTGATTGGTCCTTGAACATGGCCTAGACCAGCAACTTGAATCAATCCTATAGCCACTCCTCTGCACTTTCCATCCATTATGAAAAAAATCTCTTTAGCATGATTGAAATGAAGTGTGATTAAAACTAATTGTATGCCCAGTTAAAAAGAGAAGGAGTTTCTCAGCATCTGTGAACTTTCCTGTGGTCAAAATATTCCTTCTCAATGTCTTTTGAGTGGAATTTCTCTTCTCATCAAGAATTGTTACACTTTCACTTCTGATGGATCGATTTTTAAGATGAGAAGGAAAGTACTTCCCAATATCTGGAACTGTCTCCGACTCTTTCTGTGATTAGTTTGTCCTGATGAAGGGCCTCAGCCTGAAATGTTGATTCTATATTCCTCTCTATAGATGCCGCCTGACCTGCTGTGTTTCTCCAGCATTTTGTGTGTGTTGCTCTGGATTTCCAGCATCTGCAGAATCCATTGTGTTCTGAACTCCTGTGTAATGTCTGAATAGATTCTGAAAATATTGCACATCAAAGGCAAGGACTAAAACTTCCCTTCAGATATATTAACATGTATTAGTTACTCTCACAAAGGTGTGCTTGCAGCACCAACATTGATTTTTCTCAGCATTTTCGTGAGACCATTCACACAAAAACTCATTTCACAAAGTTATCATATGTACAGTCAGCAAACAGGGTGATTGTGTTGATTAATCAATTGTCTGATGAGAACAGTAGTTGACCAAGTAATTGTTGAATAGGTAGAAGATAACATGTCTACACTGCATTGTGGATGTTTGACTGAACAGAAGAAAAACTTACTGGCTTAAACAAATGGACACAATCTATAAACAGGACAATAACTTAGGAGTTTTACAAGATGATCAAAGAAAGATTGGCTTTATTTGTCATGTGTATATCGAAACATGCAGTGAAATGCATCCTTTGTGTCAAATCAAATCAGCGAGAATGGTGCTTGACAGCTTCCAAGTGTCACCACACTTCCAGTGCCAACATAGCACGTCCACAACTTACTAACCCTAACCGTCTTTGGAACGTGAGAGAAATCTGGGGCACCTGGAAGAAATGCACATTGTCATGGGGAACATACATGGTCCTCACAGGCAGCCCATGACTTGAACACCCATGGGTGATCCTAGGTGCTGCAAGGCAAATGTGTAAAAGTAAAAGAAGGTATCCTGACGAGAGTCCAAACCAAAATGATATGGAAGCTTAGAAAACATTACTGATGGCAACTAAACTGGAATCACATGGGGCAGAAGGTATCTTGTTCAAAGTTATTTTTGCGGGAATTAGATCACTTTGCTCCAAAGCTGTTAGCATAACTGAAGGTTATAGGTTTTGGCCAGGAACAATATTCATGGTGTGATTATTACTTAGTAGATTGTTTTATTAAAGAATGTATTGCTGTATTGCAATCTTAGTGTTTTTTTTTTATTTTTCATTCTGTGACAGATTTGTGTGGGGACTAGTAAGTGAAGAAGTTCAATCAAAGCTATTGAGTATGCAGACCTGACATTCAAACTTGCATGTTAAATGACTGTGTTGATGGAAATGGCATTCGAGAATGCTGGAAGTTTTGTCCATCACAAGTAATTAGTATAATGACAATCCATAGTCAGTCAGGTGAAACAAAGTCCAAGACTGCAAAGCCCAATTCTGCACAATTCAGTCAAATGCTATCATTGCAATAGCCCTCACACGCCACACATTGGCAGCTTAGAACTGTCCAGTGCTTTTACTGTTGAAGCAAATATCACATTCTGACAGCCTGCAGATCCAAGGGTTAGACAGGAGACCAGAGCAGCTTTAATAGTAATTTAAAATGACACTGGAAAAGAGACTTCATCTTCTGAGAGTTTATTTAGACAATGAGAACAGGGTTGTGCAGTAACCATTTGGTAAGCTGTAAAAGCACTGAACAGACAGGCTTTTGAATAATGATGTCGACAAACAACTTGTGCATTGAGATGTAAATTGATACTGCTACAGATTGCTGAAAATAAGTCAAGAAAATTACTTTTGTAAGTTCAGCCAATATCCAGTATTGACTCTAGTGAGCTTTTAGAGACATTGAAACAAGTAAAAGCACATGCTCTGACTTATCCTCCTTCTGTCCTATTTATTCCATCTACTCCACTTTCTTATGTTCCTCCTCCTCACTTGTTTTCTTCCCCTCCTCCAATTCTTTTTCCTTATCATCATCTTTCTTTTCTTCCTTCTTCTCCTTTCAAACCTACACAAATTATTTGAAAATGAAACTTCATTACCGCTGGTATATGCACACAGTGGCCACTTCATTAGATATCTCCAGTACCAAGTAAAATGGACACTGAGTGTACGTTCATGGTGTTCTGCTGCTATAGCCCATCCAAAGCAATGTTCGATGCGTTGTGCATTCAGAGCTGCTCTTCTGCACGCCACTGTTGTAACACGTGGTACTTTGATTTAGTGTCACTTTCCAGTCAGCTTGAACCGGACTGGCCATTCTCCTGTCCAGTCTGACCATACTTGCCTACAGAATTTCTGCTCACTGGATGCTTTTTTTTTGTTTTTCACACCAGTCTCTGTAAACACTAGAGACTGTTGTGTGTGAAAATCCCAGGAGATCAGCAGTTTCTGAGGTACTGAAATCACCTTGTCTGGCACCAACAATCATTCCATGGTCAAGGTCACTTAGATCACATTTCTTCCCCATTCTGATGTTTGGTCTGAACAGCAACTGAACCTCTTGACCATATCTGCATGTTTTTATGCATTATGTTGCTGCCACATGATTGGCTGATTAGGTATTTGCATTAATGAGTCACTTATAGGTGTACTCAATAAAGTGGCCACATGTTTAGGATTCACATTCACTTCATAATCTACAATCATTGAAAAAGGCAACAGGAAAGTCCTATAATTTTAAAATTTTAAATTTAAATCCTTACAAAACTAGTTCTCACCGTATTCAAAATGGTCTGTTTACCCTCTTGCCTGGAGACAAATGTTTTGTGATCTGCAATCATTATAAATCTATGGATAGTTTTAAGCCTTTGAGGATGATCTTATTCTCATCTGGACAAAAGGGACCAGGACTGGACCAGTTTGATGGGGAATGTAGCTGGAGAGAGAAAATCCTTGGTGTCCATGTGAGGATAGCATGTTGAGAGCACCAGCACCAGAGAGGTGTGTGGTATTGACACTGGCTGCCATCCTACCCCTTCACAGAGCCTTGTTGGAAAATGAGCCTTACTCTGATAAAGAAAAGTAGGCTGGTTATCGTTTGTTTTCATTTCAACCTGCAACACATGTTGACTTTCTGATGTGAGTGAATATACTGTAGATATTGTTCACCTTGATTCATGTTGCATGTTGGTGGCTCTCACAGAATAATGATTTAAAAGTTCTTCCTTCACTTGATCTGAATAGAACCTGTATACCTTTGTTTTACCATTTCGATTCAGCATCATACCTCTTCATGCAAAGTAATAATAACAGCCACTGCTTGCCTCCTTAATCCATGAGGATCTGCCATCCCTCCCTCCTCCCAAATGGTAGAATTCATTCCCTCATTTTTGGGGTTCCAGAAAATGAAGGTGCAGAAATCAAAGTGATTATGTTTAGATAATGTCATCACAGAAACTTTTTGTTTCTTTGCTGGAAATTTGAAAACCTATAAAATTCTTTCCACTAGATTGAGCCTCATTGTTATCACCCATGATGCTTATTGTTAATAAACATTTACAATAAACAATAATCAAGGCTATCAACACAACAGCCTCTCACTCAACATCAGTGAATCAAAGGAACTGATTGAGGACTTCAGGAAAGGAAAGTTGAGGGAACACACACGAGTCCTCATCAAAGTATGAGCAGCTTCAAGTTCCTGGGTTCAACTTCTCTAAAGACCTATTCTGAGACAAACATACTGATCTAATTACAATGAAAGCACGCCAGTTGCTATATTTTATTAGGAGATTGAGAAGATTTGATATGTCACCAAGGACTCTAGGAAATTCCTGTAGAGGTACCGTGAAGAGCATTCTGACTGATTGCATCACCGTCTGTTATGGAAACGCCAACGCACAGGTCCATAAAATGCTGCAAAGCATTGTAAACTTAGCCAGTTCCATCATTGGACACTCGCTTCCCCATCGTCGAGGACATTTTCTAAAGGTAATGCCTCAGGAAGGTAGCATCTGTCATTAAGGATCTACACCACTCAGAACATGCTTCTTCTTATTACTTCCATTGGGGAGGAGGTACCAGGAGTGTGAAGACACACACTCAATGTTTCATGAACACCGCTTGAGAAGGTTGTGAGTTGAGAACTTGTGAGAAGGAGGTTGTGAGGCACCTTTATGGACTGCTGGCATCTGTACGGTGCAGGTACTCCCACAATGCTAATGGACAAGGAATTCTATGTTTCCTTGTCCATTCTATGTTTCATTTGCAGAGAAAATGAGGGAACGGCAAATTATTTCCAATTTAGGTTGATATGTGATATAGAGTGCCTTGAAGACGATAATCAGCTGCTCTTGTTCATAGTGTCCTTTTTCTGTTGGGTCTGGGCCATACTGTTGAACAATCCTTGGCGAGTTGCTGCTGTGGATCTGGTGGGCACTTATTAGTATGAATCAAATCAAATATGATGTTCTCCTAAGGGCTTGTCTATTGGTGGTTCTCAGGTGGCTGGAATGACCAATCCGGTTTTCACATACTGGGGGTTCCTAGACCTCATAATCTCATGCACTTTGCCTTTTGCTGATTACCATAGGACTTAATCCAGGATATTGGGGTGGATTCCCTTAATGGAAAATGCCTGTGCAGGAATTTGTTTAACCTGGGGAGGCTGATGCATGGGGAGCCACCACGCAGGCCGTGACAGATTGGGGTCAGGGTACTGTGGCACAGAATGCAAGACAACTGTAGACCTTTCACTGCTGCCACCTTCCTCTGCTACCATTGAATCTGTCGTCCTCTTTTACCAACTCCATCAATGAGGTCAAGACCTCAAGGCAGTCAACACTGAAGTCACAGTGCACATAAAGTGGAGGGAACAGATGTTTCTTGTGGTGGGTTACATCGACTGCTTTCTCCTGGAGTTCTTCATTAGTAAGGGTGTCAAAGATGATGGGGAGAAACAGGAGAATGGTATTCAGAGAGAAAATAAATTAGCCATGATTGAATGGTGGAGCAGAAACAAGGGGCCAATTGGCCTAATTCTTCTCCTAGGTCTTATGGTCTTACCTTGATTATTGCTGGAACTACATTCATTCAAGGAAATAGAAAGTATTTTAGCACACTCTGAAATGCTTTGGAGACTCCTGAGTAAAAGTGCTTCTCACAGAATGCACAGAGTTAGAACGGCTCTTGGAAACAAGCTAGTGATCCTATTTAGTTAATAGTGGGTGGATGCAATGATTGAATAAGACCTGTGCCCCATCCTTCTAAAGAGCCAAAGAGGTAAGTGATCAGGTATGGTGGACAGCCAGTCCCTCCATGTTGTTGTTCAGGCTGTTGAACTCACAATGGTTTATCTGAAGATCCAGAGATGTTTATTACTCCAATGTCTCTGATGCAAATAAAATCAAAACAGTCCAATAATACTCAATAGGTCAGTCTGCATCTGTAGAGGGGGAAGCACAACTAACAGTTGAGACCAATGATATCATCTCAACTTATTCTTATCAGATCCTTGACACTTAATGTCTACCTGCACAGCATTTTCCCTGTAATTGTTACATCATATTCAGGCATTGCATTCTCTTTTGTACTGCCTTGATGTACTTATGTATGGAATGATCTGTTTGGATGGCATGCAACAAAATCTTTTCACTCTATCTTGGTAAATTTACAAGGATATTGCTGAGTCATAGGGAAAGATTGACTAGGTTAGGAGTTTAATCGCTGAAGCATATGTGAATGAGTTAAGATTTGATAGAGGTATATAAAATTATGAGGTGCTATAGATAGGGTCAAAAGCAAGCAGGCGTTTTTCATTGAGGTTGGGTGAGACTAGAACTGGAGGTCATGGGTTAAGGGTGAAAGATAAAATGTTTAAGGGGAACATGAGGGAGAACTTCTTCACTCAGTGGGTCGTGAGATTATGGAATGGGCTGCCTGTGGAAGTGGTTGATGTGGTTTGTTTTCAACATATAAAAGAGACTTGGATAGGTACATGAATGGGAGGTGTATGGAGGGCTATGGTCCAGGTGCAGTTCGATGGAACTAGGCAGAATGGACCAAATGTGCTGAAGTACCTTTTTTTGTGCTGTAGTGCTCTATGCCTCTATATGTGACAATAATAAACCAATTAACAATTAGCAATTATTGGGATATTTCATTTTTAATCCTTCTGCCTTGCAGACTAGTTTCTTGATATTCTTTCTGCAATTAAAATGTTTCTAAGTATTTATTAAACTTTATTGTCTAAATATAGCAGCTAAACCATATTATTCTCCTTGTTCTATAGATAAACTGAAATGCTGTGTACTTCCAAGCTTGTTGTATGACTTGTGGAAGAAACGTGCTCAGATGTTTTAACAACAAATAAAAGGTGAATATTTAAAATAGATTTTAAACATGTTTAAAATTGCAAATGCAAATGAAGGACAATTAAACATCACTAAAGTGCTAATAACAGCCAGTCGTAAGTTATAAATAGTGGCCATTAAGCCGTGCTTTTTCATGCATGACTCTCAAAAGTGGGAGCACAATAGAATTTTATGATCAAAAAGACAGGGGAAGATTTCAGAACTCTTTATGCATGCTTATACTTTTAATTACAGACACATCAAAGAAAGAGCTTTGGGTACCACACTGCCAAGTTCAGGAACAGTTATTACCCTTCAACCATCAGACTCCTGAACCAAAGTAGATTACTTCATTCACCTCAACACTGATTCTACAACCTATGGACTCACTTTCTAGGATGGTACAACTCATGTTCTCAGGGTTATTTTGTAACTATTTATTATTATTGTTATTTGTTTTATTGGTATTTGCACAGTTTGTCTTCTTTTGCACGTTAGTTGTTTGTCACTGTTTTTATGTAGTTTTTCATTGGTTCCATTGTATTTCTTTGTCTACTGTGAATACCAGCAAAAAGAAAGAATCTTAGGGGAGTATATGGAGATACTTGTACCTTGATAATAAATTAACTTTGAACTTTTGAACTTTGCAAACCTTAGCGTCATTAAATCTTCAAGCCTTTAGTTACATTGCAAAGAATTAAAGCATGCTGAATAATTCAGCTTTTGGAAATGCACTTTCTGTAACATTTGATTGGAATTCTCGGAACTGGTAAGGTTGTTGCTCATGAAAATGCATAATTTCTGGGAATCATTAACTGTGTGTAGTTGGCTCCTTAATTTTGAAAATGCAGTCTGAAGGAAGCCGGAAACAGACTCTGATGCTTAGGAAATCAGCTTGCTGCTCACTGTAGAAACAAACTTGAAAGAAAGGTTGAAGCTTTCAATACTATTTAAACTCTGAGCTCCTGAGAGGCATGCACCTGTCGCATTACTTTAATCATACAAAGTTATATTGCAAAAATTACAGAACAATACAGATTGTAACATGGTAATCTTATTTAATTAAGGAAAAAAATCTTCACCATAGTCAACTTTAATAACAGTGAGTTTTCTTTTAGGCTAGAGCTTATATGTTCCAAAAGAAAGTTTCTTTCTGAAGCTGTTAGCTTTTGTTGTTTTCAACCTTTCCTCTCCCTGTTTATACTCAATTGAACTAAAGGGAAAGAGTTTTACTGAATTATTTAAATTTCAAAGTAAATTTATTATCAAGGTATGTTTATGTCACCCTGAGATTTATTTTCTTGTGGGCATTCATGGTACATACAAAGAAACACAACAGAATCAATGACAAACTACACAAAAGCAAAAACAGACAAGAAATCAGATCCTAGCACTTGACCCACAGCCTTGTGGGTGATAGCACATCAATTGCTTAGAGTTATTTTACTCAGTTCCCTTCAACATCACCCAGGAAATCGAGTTGTTCCTTGATTTATGAAAGGGTTGCAATCATGAAGAATGTTTCAATTAACAAAATGCTATATATCAAAAGGCTGGTAAAATGCATTACGTGTATTTTGCTATAGTGTGTTCCCATGGCTGGGAATGATACATTATTTGATCTAGCTTCATAAATCAAAGATACCAACCCCAAGGAGTCCATGAATTATTGGAATAATAATAATGATTGTTGGGTTACAAGTGTATTGCCCTGGTTAAGAACATGTTTCACTGTATTGCTACCGTTGTACTGTTCAGCGTTTATTTTCTGCAGCTTTTCTGTAAAATGCAGTGTGTTTTGTTCATTAAGCTTCACAGTCTAGTATTTTGGTTTCTACTAAGATAATGAATTTCTGCTAGTGTAAGATCCTTTACTTCCTGGTGAAGGGTAACTTTGTGTGGGGCAGTTCTGTACCATGTTCACCATAATTTCTGTTCCCTCAGCAGAACATTCCAACTTTCCTGTTTGGTTGAAGCCGAATCATATTGACTGACCCTAGACATGTTTTGCTTATTGAAGGTGACTTTCTCACCATCACCTATGCAATACTGAGTCATGGACTCATGGACTGTTAGCCAGAGTTACCTAAAGAACCTGGTTTATTATGAGCCACAGTGAGAGGTTTACACAAGTATACTCAGTGGCCATTTTAATAGATACATTGTACATCTACTTGTTAGTGCAAATCCTATCACATGGCAGCAACTCAATGCATAAAATCATGCAGATACGGTCAGAAAAGGTAGTTGTTGTTCAGATCAAACATCAGAAAGGGGAAGAAATGTGCTTTAAGTGACCTTGACCATGGAATGATTGTTTGATGAAGACAGGATAGTTTGATTATCTCAGAAGCTACTGATTTCCTGGGATTTTCGTGCACAACAGTCTCTGGAGTTTACAGAAAATAGTGCAAAAAACAGGAAACATTCATAGAAACAGAGAAACATAGAAAATAGGTGCAGGAGTAGGCCATTCGGCCCTGCGAGCCTGCACCGCCATTCAGTATGATCATGGCTGATCATCCAACTCAGAACCCTACCAGCCTTCCCCCCATACCCCCGATCCCTTTAGCCACAAGGGCCATATCTAACTCCCTCTTAAATATTGCCAATGAACTGGCCTCAACTGTTTCCTGAGGCAGAGAATTCCACAGATTCACCACTCTCTGTGTGAAGATGTTTTTCCTAATCTCGGTCCTAAAAGGCTTCCCCTTTATCCTCAAACTGTGACCCTTCATTCTGGACTTCCCCAACATTGAGAACAATCTTTCTGCATCTAGCCTGTCCAATCCCTTTAGGATTTTATATGTTTCAATAAGATCCCCCCTCAATCTTCTAAATTCCAACAAGTATAGGCCTAGTCGATCCAGTCTTTCATCATATGAAAGTCCTGCCTTTCCAGGAATCAATCTGGTGAACCTTCTTTGTACTCCCTCTATGGCAAGGATGTCTTTCCTCAGATTAGGGGACCAAAACTGCACACAATACTCCAGGTGTGGTCTCACCAAGGTCTTGTACAACTGCAGTAGTACCTCCCTGCTCCTGTACTCGAATCCTCTCGCTATAAATGCCAGCATACCATTCGCCTTTTTCACCGCCTGCTGTACCTGCATGGCCACTTTCAATGACTGGTGCATAATGACACCCAGGTCTCATTGCACCTCCCCTTTCACTAATTGGCCACCATTTAGATAATAATCTGTTTTCCTGTTTTGCCAACAAAGTGGATAACCTCACATTTATCCACATTAAATTGCATCTGCCATGAATTTGCCCACTCACCTAACCTATCCAAGTCACCCTGCATCGTCTTAGCATCCTCCTCACAGCTAACACTGCCGCCCAGCTTCGTGTCATCCGCAACTTGGAGATGCTGCATTTAATTCCCTCATCTAAGTCATTAATATATATTGTAAACAACTGGGGTCCCAGCACAGAGCCTTGCAGTACTCCACTAGTCACTGCCTGCCATTCTGAAAAGGTCCTGTTTATTCCCAATCTTTGCTTCCCGGCTGCCAACCAATTCTCTATCCACATCAATACCTTACCCCCAATACCGTGTGCTTTAAGTTTGCATACTAATCTCCTGTGTGGGACCTTGTCAAAAGCCTTTTGAAAATCCAAATATACCACATCCACTGGTTCTCCCCTATCCACTCTACTAGTTACATCCTCAAAAAATTCTATGAGATTCGTCAGACATGATTTTCCTTTCACAAATCCATGCTGACTTTGTCCGATGATTTCAGCACTTTCCAAATGTGCTGTTATCACATCTTTGATAACTGACTCTAGCATTTTCCCCACCACTGATGTAAGGCTAACCAGTCTATAATTCCTCGGTTTCCCTCTCCCTCCTTTTTTAAAAAGTGGGGTTACATTAGCCACCCTCTAATCCTCTGGAACTAGTCCAGAATATAAAAGTTTTGAAAAATTATCACTAATGCATCCATTATTTCTTGGGCTACTTCCTTAAGCACTCTGGGATGCAGACCATCTGGCCCTGGGGATTTATCTGCCTTTAATCCCTTCAATTTACCTAACACCACTTCCCTACCAACATGTATGTCCCTCAGTTCCTCCATCTCACTGGACCCTCTGTTCCCTACTATTTCCAGAAGATTATTTATGTCCTCTTTAGTGAAGACAGAACCAAAGTACTTATTCAATTGGTCTGCCATGTCCTTGCTCCCCATAATCAATTCACCTGTTTCTGTCTGTAGGGAACCTACATTTGTCTTAACCAATCTTTTTCTTTTCAGATATCTATAAAAGCTTTTACAATCAGTTTTTATGTTCCCTGCCAGTTTTCTCTCATAATCTTTTTCCATTTCCTAATTAAGCCCTTTGTCCTCTTCTGCTGGACTCTGAATTTCTCCCAATCCACAGGTGAGCCACTTTTTCTGGCTAATTTGTATGTTTCCTCTTTGGAATTGATATTATCGCTAATTTCCCTTGTCAGCCACGGGTGCACTACCTTCCTTGATTTATTCTTTTGCCAAACTGGGATGAACAATTGTTGTAGTTCATCCATGCAACCTTTAAATGCTTGCCATTGCATATCCACCGTCAATCCTTTAAGTGTCATTTGCCAGTCTATCTTAGCTAATTCACGTCTCATACCTTCAAAGTTACTCTTCTTTAAGTTCAGAACTTCTGTTTCTGAATTAACTATGTCACTCTCCATCTTAATAAAGAATTCCACCATATTATGGTCACTCTTACCCAAGGGGCCTCTCACGACAAGATTGCTAATTAACCCTTCCTCATTGCTCAATACCCAGTCTAGAATAGCCTGCTCTCTAGTTGGTTCCTCGACATGTTGGTCAAAAAACCATCCCACATACATTCCAAGAAACCTTCTTCAGCACCCTTACCAATTTGGTTCACCCAATCTATATGTAGATTGAAGTCACTGCTGTTCCTTTATTGCACACATTTCTAATTTCCTGTTTAATACCATCCCCAACCTCACAGCTACTGTTAGGTGGCCTGTACACAACTCCCACTAGTGTTTTCTGCCCCTTAGTGTTATGCAGCTCTACCCATATCGATTCCACATCCTCCCGGCTAATGTCCTTCTTTTCTATTGCATTAATCTCCTCTCTAACCAGCAATGCTACCCCACCTCCTTTTCTTTCATGTCAATCCCTCCTGAATATTGAATATCCCTGAATGTTGAGCTCCCATCCCTGGTCACCCTGGAGCCACATCTCTGTGATCCCAACTATATCATATTCATTAATAACAAACTGCACTTTTAACTCATCCACATTGTTACGAATGGTCCTTGCATTGACACATAAAGCCTTCAGGCTCGCTTTTAGAACACTCTTAGCCCTTATACAATTATGATGAAAAGTGCCCCTTTCTGATTTTTGCCCTGGATTTTCCGGCCTGCCACTCTTACTTTTTACCTTGCTGCGATTTGCTTCTACCCTCATTTTACACCCCTCTGTCACACTGCACTTGTTCCCATTCCCCTGTTGTGAACTAACCGCCTCTCTCGTTGTCTCTTTAATTTGATTCCCACCCCCCAACCATTCTAGTTTAAAGTCACCTCAGTAGCCCGCACAAATCTCCCCGCCAGGATATTGGTCCCCCTAGGATTCAAGTGTAACCCGTCCTTTTTGTACAGGTCATACCTGCGCCAAACGAGGTCCCAATGATCCAAAAACTTGAATCCCTGCCCCCTGCTCCAATCCCTCAGCCACACATTTATCCTCCACCTCATTGCATTCCTACTCTCACTGTCGCGTGTCACAGGCAGTAATCCCGAGATTACTACCTTTGCGGTCCTTTTTCTCAACTCCCTTCCTAACTCCCTATATTATCCTTTCAGGACCTCTTCCCTTTTCCTCCCTATGTCATTGGTACCTATATGTACAACGACCTCTGGCTCCTCTCGCTCCCACTTCAGGATATCTTGGATGCGATCAGAAATATCCCGGACCCTGGCACCAGGGAGGTAAACTACCATCCGGGTCTCTGGACTGCGTCCACAGAATCGCCTATCTGACCCTCTTACTATCAAGTCCCCTATTACAACTGCCCTCCTCTTCCTTTCCCTACTCTTCTGAGCTACAGGGCCAGACTCTGTGCCGGAGGCACGGCCACTGTCGCTTCCCCCCAGGTAAGCTGTCCCCCGCAACAGTACTCAAACAGGAGTACCTATTGTCAAGGGGCACAGCCACTGGGATACTCTCTATTACCTGACTCTTCCCCTTCCCCCTCCTAACCGTGACCCACTGGTCTGCCTCCCGTGGCCCCGGTGTGACCACCTGCCTGTAACTCCTCTCTATCAACTCCTCACTCTCCTTGACCAGACGAAGGTCATCGAGCTGCAGCTCCAGTTCCCTAACGCAGTCCCTTAGGAGCAGCACCTCGGCACGCCTGGCGTAGATGTAGACGTCCAGGAGGCTTGGAGACTTCAGGGCCTCCCACATCCGGCACCGAGAACAAAAAACTGCCCTCACACTCATACTGGCCCTCTCCTCAAATAACAACAAAAAATGAATACCAAACCTTCCTCATCTCACCCGTTTCTGCCTAAGCCCATTGAGCCGAAGCCCTTAAGCCTTCACTTTGCTCCCAACTCACTCCGCTGCCCGTGAACTCCGTTGCCCACTGTATGAGGCTCTGTTCCTTTTAAATCTTCCGCACTTCACTGCCTGACGTCACACGCCTGCGCAGTCCCTCCTCTCTGAACGCCGATGGAAAAAAAATTCAGAAATGGCTTCCTCCGCACTCACACTCCGATTCTCAGACTCCCTTCTTCAAATTAAACCCAAAGCAGGATTTCTGTCCTTTTAAATCTTTCGCGCTTCACTGCCCAACGTCACATACCTGCGCAGTCCCATCTCTCTGAACGCCGATGGAAAAAAAACCAAAAAATTCAAAAATGGCTTCCTCCGCACTCCCGCTCCGATTCCCAGACTTCCTTCTTCGATGAGCAGCAGCACTGTGGGCAAAAATGCCTAGTAAATGAGAGAGGTAGAGGAGAATGGCCAGACTGTTCAAGCTGACAGGAAGGAGACAGTACCTCAAATAAACTTGGACTTCATTTCGTAGTGTTCAGGAGGTCATCTCTGAATGCTCAAACCATCGACCCTTGAATTTGATGGGCTATTGCAGCAGGAAATAGTCATAGTCATAGTTATACTTTATTGATCCCGGCGGAAATTGGTTTTCATTACAGTTGCACCATAAATAATAAATAGTAATAGAACCATAAATAGTTAAATAGCAATATGTAAATTATGACATAAGTCCAGGACCAGCCTATTGGCTCAGGGTATCTGACCCTCCAAGGGAGGAGATGTAAAGTTTGATGGCCACAGGCAGGAATGACTTCCTATGACGTTCCATGCTGCACCTCGGTGGAATGAGTCTCTAGCTGAATGTACTCCTGTGCCCACCCAGTACATTATGTAGTGGATGGTAGACATTGACCAAGATGGCATGCAACTTAGACAGCATCCTCTTTTCAGACACCACCGTCAGAGAGTCCAGTTCCATCCCCACAACATCACTGGCCTTACGAATGAGTTTGTTGATTCTGTTGGTATCTGCTACCCTCAGCCTGCTGCCCCAGTGCACAACAGTAAACATGATAGCACTGGCCACCACTTGCAGCACATCCTCAGCATTGTCCGGCAGATGTTAAAGGACCTCAGTCTCCTCAGGAAATAGAGATGGCTCTGACCCTTCTTGTAGACTGCCTCAGTGTTCTTTGACCAGTCGGTTTATTGTCAAATCGTATCCCCAGGTATTTGTAATCCTCCACCATGTCCACTCTGACCCCTGGATGGAAACATGGGTCACCGGTACCTTGGCTCTCCTCAGGTCTACCACCAGCTGCTTAGTCTTTTTCAAATTAAGCTGCAGATAATTCTGCTCACACCATGTGACAAAGTTTCCTACCGTAGCCCTGTACTAAACATAGAAACATAGAAAATAGGTGCAGGAGTAGGCCATTCAGCCCTTCGAGCCTGCACCGCCATTTATTATGATCATGGCTGTTCATCCAACTCAGAACCCCGCCCCAGCCTTCCCTCCATACCCCCTGACCCCCGTAGCCACAAGGGCCATATCTAACTCCCTCTTAAACATAGCCAATGAACTGGCCTCAACAGTTTAACAGTTAAGGTGGTGCAGTTCTTAATATTGTATCTGGGAGACATGATCTTAACTTGACCACATTATCATATCAGTACGTTTCTGGCAGATCGAGAACATGGTGTCTTGGCTGCAGTGCTGTGAGAAACCTCATCCTACGTTTGTTTCATCGGTTAAACAGTTGCTTCCTTTCTTCTTGCACATGCTGGTCAATCTGAGTGCTGGATCCACAATGCTATATCTGGGATACTGTACATCTTACCTTCAGTCCTAGCACAATCCCTAAAGTCTTCTGCTGTTTGTCAGCCAGTGGGCTGCACAATATCAGTGAAAGGGGCTGCAATGTTACGTATTTCCTTTCATACACTCAGTGGCCACTAAATTAGGCACACCTCTACACCTGCTCATTAATGCAATATCTAATCAGCGAAACATGTGGCAGCAACTCAATGCACAAAAGCATCCAGACATGGTCAAGAGGTTCAGTTGTTGTTTAGACCAGACATCAGAATGGGGAAGAAATGTGACCCAAGTGACTTTGATTGTGGAATGATTGTTGGTGCCAGACAGGATGATTTGAATATCTCAGAAACTGCTGATCTTCTGTGATTTTCACACAAAACAATCTCTACAGTTTACAGAAAGTGGTACAAGAAGCAAAAAAAAATCTAGTGAACATCAATGGACGGAACCGCCTTGTAAATGAGATAGTTCGGAAGAGATTGGGCAAATTGGCTCAGGATGACAGGAAGCCAACGGTCATTCAAATAACCGTGTGTTACAACAGTGGTGTGCAGAGAGTGTCTCTAAATGCATACACATTGAACCTTGAAATGGATGGGCTACAGCAGCAGAAAACCATGAACATACGCTCAGTGCTCAATTAGTTAAGTACAAGAGGTACCTAATAAAGTGGTACAGTAAATTTAAAGTGTAACTGACAATGAAGTCCATTTTTGCAGCTCTCTAGTTTTGTCACAAAGACGGGGTCTGCGTGCCCTCGCAGGCAGGCTGCGGAATGGGCTCGGCAATCACACTTGTGAGTCTGCATGTTCCAGACAATTAGTGTTTTATTGTGGAGACACTTAACTCTCCCGCTCTTGTGTCAGTCTTGTCGAGACTTGACAAAAAACAGAGCAATGTCAGTGCTCTCTGCTTACTGTTATCTTGGTTCTGGGAAAGAAGACTAACACTGCTGAAGAACAGTACTTGTTTAATATTAAGCTACTACTGATGAGCTGCTGTATTTGCATTTAGTTTGGGCTAGTGTTATAGTTTTTCCTTTATTTCTGCACAGTTTCGATTAAAAGTCAGTAAACTATTGATCCATTCCATTGTCTCTCCCTCTGCACTTGGGCTCTGACTGCACATCCCTGTCAGAATGTTTTGACAACAGAGAATGGACCCAGCAGGGAGAGAACAACTGACCTTGGCGCTGACATTCATTGGCCAGATAGGAGTGAAGTTACAGTCAGTTGAAGCTGCATTGGGAGTAGAGACTCAAGCAGTGAGACAGATGCTCTCTGAATGACAAGGCTAGTCCAACTCAAAGTTGTGATGAAGAAACTAAAATCAGTAGAAGCCGGATTGGCCAGTGTGTCTCTCACAGAGCAGCAGGTGCTTTCATAATGGCAAGAAGTGTCCCAGCTGGACGAACAGGTGTCAGCCCTTGTAGCAATGGTTCAGCAGCTCACGGCACACTGCTGGATCAGGCAGCAGTGATTACTGCTCTCACAGCCACAGTTCCACAGCTTACAATGGACAGCCAGAATCAGGTAACCACCACTGCAACTCACATTGCTGCAATTCTGCAGCCTTTAGCCATGTCAGTCTCACTTCTAACATCTCCCACATCTTCCTCTTCAAAGGTTCATCAATCTAGGCCACTAATGCCCCAACTGCAACCTAACCAGTAAGGAGTTTCCTCCACCAGGCAGATACTCAGGTGACCTTTTCTTTAATATAATTTTTATTGAGTTTTCAAGTGATACATGAGAAAAAAAAATATCTACCCTCCCCCTCCCCCCCCCAATATATACTCCTACCTAAAAAGAAAAGAAAAAAAAAGAGAAATAAAGGAACCGCCTGAATATTGGAAGGTTTGCACATGCTCCATGGGATAAAAATAAATTTAATATATATTTGTTACTTTCCCCCAAGGAACCCAGACCTTCATCATCGGAGCTATAAATAAGGGCTCCAAGTATTCAAAAGTGTTACATATTTACCTCTTAAAATCTAAAACATTATTTAGCTTCTCAACTCTCATAGTTCCCTGGGGAATCTCTTTGAACTTCACCATGTTGCTATACGCTTCCCTCCCAATCATCCAGGCAAAAAGAAAAAAAAAGACAGATACCCCCCCACTAATGTTGTGAATGAAAAGATACACAACACTACCCCCCTCCACTGTGCGGGTCGTGGCTGTTGCCACGCTTGCACACATGAATAACGTAGCAATTGGACAATGTTTCTTCCAGCTCCCCCGTAACAAAAAATTATATATATATATAAAATTAATGTTATTATTCCCAACTAATATTCCTCAAATTTTAACCTTTCTTCCCCTCCTTCTTGTAATTAATAATATATTTATATATTCATCCACCTAAAAATTCAACAGGCCTAATCCTTGATCCAGTCTTCATCTTCAATCCATCTCGCTCCCCTAAGTTTGTTCTTGTATCTGGTGAATATTCAAAGAATCTCGCACAAACTCCTCCGCTTTCCAGTAATCATCAAAAAAATCTTCTTTCTCCACCAGGCAAGAAAATCTTCAAGGTTGCAAGATAACACAATATAAATTGATAACCGTAATTCCATAGGGTTTTTTCCACTGGATTAAACTTCTTCCTTCTTTTCAAAACTTCATAACTTATATCAGGATAGAAAAAAATATTCTTCCCTTCTATCATCAGTGGCCCTTTTCTCTTCTTGGCAGCTTGGGCAGCTGCCTGTAGAATCCTTTCTTTGTCTTGAAATCTTAAGAATTTGATTAAAATTGATCGTGGATATTGGTCATCTTGTGGTTTTGGTCTCAGAGCTCTATGTACCCGCTCAATTTTAATTGATCGGTCTTCCTCTTTCATTTGCAACGTTTTCGGGATCCATCTTTGAAAAAATTCTGTTGGATTATCTCCCTCTATACCTTCTTTGAGACCAACAATTTTAATGTTATTACGTCTACTAAAATTTTCCAACACGTCCATTTTCTCCAAGAGTTGATTTTTTTCCGTGTTCCAGACAAGCACATTATTTTCTGTTTTTTCCACTCTATTGTTAATATGCTCCATTGTTCTTTCCATCTTCTGAAGTCTCTTATCCATTTTATCCTGTCTTTTCATAGCTTTATCATAGCACATCTTCATGTCTCTAATCTCTGTTCTTAATTTTCTTAATTCAGCCGTTAACTGCAATAAAGCCTCTCTTATGTCTCCATCGTTTCCTTTACCTCCAATCTCTTCCAGTTCTTCCTCCTCTTCTTCATCTGTATTCTCTGCGGTATCCAATTCTGACTCTGAGTCACTTTCAGTTGCAGCGGCTGTCGGTTCTTGTAGTTTAAATTGTGTCGATTTGCGCATGCGCAATTCCGACATCTTCTTCCGAGAGACCACTACAGCCGCTATTGCTCCCCGTTCTTCTACGCCAGAGATAAAATGCGTCTCCTCTGAAGGAGATCCAACCTGAATCGAGGCTCCATCGCTGCAGTAGGCCCTTTTTTCTTCCCATCTCGCGGCGACTTCACAACAACAGACTTTTTCTGTTGCGGTTTACGAGGCATATCGTAGAGTAGTCTTACAAAGTTTATAAGTAGTTTTCGGAAAGTATTTATTAATTTTACTTTGTTTAAACAGTACTTTGCTGATTTTTTACGGGAAAGCTGGATTTACACGTCTCAATCCTACGTCATCACGTGACGCCCCCCATACTCAGGTGACCTTAACGGCTGCAGGAATTTTATTACCCAGTGTGAGGTGACTTTCTAAGCCCAGCCTGGTTGGTTCGGTGGCATACATAGGCAGGCTCCCACTCAGCCTGTTCAACACTCTACAGGAACAAAGTTGCACCGCAGCCCAGTTGATTCAGCAATTTGTTTTCGATTTCAAGAGAGTTATTGACCTTCCAGTATGGGATCAGGAAGCTAGGCACTGATCCCTAAATCTGCGCCAAGGTAGAGGAACAGCAAGTGATTATGCAGTAAAGTTCCACATGCTTCCAGTGGGGATAGGGTGGAATGAGCATTCCCTCATCACTGCCTTCCAACAGGAACTAAGCACAGAGATCCAGCATGAGATCATAGTGTATGACAAGCAGGTCAGCCTGGATTTCCTGAGTAATCTGGCCATTTGAATTGGCAATCAGGCAACTGTGTAGTGCTGAGAAAGGGTGCCACAAGATGTCACATGCCCCGTAAAAGAAGATACCTTTCTACAGGAAGGGGAATTCTGATGGGTTGATTCTCCCTGGAAGGATTTTCCCCTCATTGTGTAATGCTTCCAGCTTCCTTGTTGTGCGGCTCTTAGACCCATGAGTTTCAGGCACTTATTGACGCCGGGGCAGCTGGAAACCTTTTGGATATCTCTTTGGCTCAAATATTGATGCCAAGGCCTTGGATGGTCGGACTCTGGGAACTTTTCCAGAGAACCCCTCTAACTTATTTTACAGGTTAACATTTGGGAACAGCTCTCCTTCCATCTGGTTGAATCGCCGGAACAGCTGCTGGGGCTTGGCCTTCCCTAGTTACCTCGACACAACCCATGGATTCACTGGTTCCTAAAGATGCTACACTATTTGGGATAAGCATGCCTGTCTACCTCTTTGGGTCCACCTCAAGCTCCTGTCCACAAATACCCTCCTGTGTCCACTGCTGGTATGGACCTGTCTAGTATCGTTACTGAATGTGCTGACCTTTTTGAGTTTTCAGCAAATAGAAGGCCACCTCCTTGCCTCAACACTGGCCATATGACTGCACAATTTCACCCCTTACCCAGAACTAGTCCTTCCCATGGTTGGCTCATTTCCCTCTCTCATCCTGCAATGATGGCTATGGAAGAGTACATCAAAGAAGCATTGGCCTTAGGATTTAACCATCCGTCAGACTCACCAGCAGGGGTGGGTTTCAAAGATTCAAAGATTCAAAGATTCAAAGTACATTTATTATCGCAGTACGAGGGGTGATTGATAAATTCGTGGCCTAAGGTAGAAGGAGTCAATTTTAGAAAACCTAACACATTTATTTTTCAACATAGTCCCTTCCTATATTTACACACTTAGTCCAGCGGTTGTGGAGCACATGGATCCCTTCTTTGTAGAAGTCAGCATCTTGGACCTCCAGAAAGTGGTCCACAGCAGGCATGATTGATAAGTTTGTGGCCTAAGGTAGAAGGAGATGAGTTATACAGCTCTTGTGACATGCACGTGCAGTTCAACTCCTTGAGTGATTATGCAGAAAGTCTGAAGATAATAACTCATCTCTTTTTACCTTAGGGCACAAATTTATCAATTACCTCTTGTATGTACGCAATATACAACCCTGAGATTCATCTTCTTGCAGACAGCCACGAAACAGAGTAACAGCATGGAATCCATTCAAAGAAAACATCAGATATCTAAAGCGCAAAACAAAATAGAACAAATTGTGCAAACAGCAAAAAATGAGCAAATAACACACAAAATATTAAGAATGAAATTGTGGGGTCCTTGAAACAGTTTAGGAATGTCGAACTTAGTTCAGTTCAGTTCAATCTCGTGCTGTGTCGTTTACAGACAGTAGGCTGAAGAGCCAGTCCACCCCAATCAAAATCAAAACGAGGGAGAGGAAGACTGGTCAAACAGAGACAAACAGTGCTGAACACCCAATTGCTTTCCACTGTCATCCTTGTTGATTTCAATCTTGCTTAAACTTTAATCAGCAAGTTGGTTGAGAATTGGAACTGATCATAGGTTCGTGCTCTGCCAGTAGGCCGCACAATCATTTCTCAACCACCCCAAATTCCCTCAGACACAACAAAATTACCCAAGAGAGGTTAGAATAGAATGGTCAGATTGGTTCAAGCTGATTGGAAAGCTACAGTAACTCAAACATGTTGGGATGGCAGGACTTTCATATGAAGAAAGACTGGATGAACTAGGCTTGTACTCGTTGGAATTTAGAAGATTGAGGGGGGATCTGATTGAAACGTATAAGATCCTAAAGGGATTGGACAGGCTAGATGCAGGAAAATTGTTCCCGATGTTGGGGAAGTCCAGAACGAGGGGTCACAGTTTGAGGATAGAGGGGAAGCCTTTTAGGACCGAGATTAGGAAAAACTTCTTCACACAGAGAGTGGTGAATCTGTGGAATTCTCTGCCACAGGAAACTGTTGAGGCCAGTTCATTAGCTATATTTAAGAGGGAGTTAGATATGGCCCTTGTGGCTACGGGGGTCAGGGGGTATGGAGGGAAGGCTGGGGCGGGGTTCTGAGTTGGATGATCAGCCATGATCATAATAAATGGCGGTGCAGGCTCGAAGGGCCGAATGGCCTACTCCTGCACCTATTTTCTATGTTTCTATGTTTCTATAACAATGGTGTGTAGAAGAATATCTCTGAATGCACAGTATGTTGGACTTGAAGTGGATGGACTACAGCAGCAAAAGACCACAAACATGTACTCAGTGGCCACTTTATTTGGTACACTCTTGTATCTAATGAAGTGGCTACTGAGTGTGGATGGCAAAAAATTTGTTCCTTGATCCTTCAACATCCTAAGAGTTCTTTGCTTTCCCCAAATGTTAGAAATAACTAATGGTAAGGGAAAGTAATCTATATACTTTTACAAAGTATGTAATTTTATGTGGACATTTTTTATTGACACAAAAAGCATTCAGTTCTTAATGGTTACTAATTGAATGTAATTTCAGGAACAAAGCAAACTGTCAGCAATATGTTGCACATATTTAGCCAATGCAGCTCAGAATTAGTATTGATGTGGTGACTTAATGCACAGTCACTTCCCTGGGCATCGTAATTTATTTCTGAATGCTAACTACCACATTATATTATGTTTGGCTTATGTCCTTGATCTTTGCCAATGAATATGAACTCAGGTGTGAAGAAACACCTTGAGCAGATTGCTTACATGTTGTGCACTGGGGTGTAGCAGATGCCATTATCGCACAGAAAGGAAATACTTGTGGTGTTGTTCAAGTACATTGCAGTGTTCTTCCAGCCCCATGTGTTTTACAAATTCAAGGATTATACAATGCTCTGTAAGCAATACTGAGGAACAGAACAGAGAACAGTACAACACAAGAACAGGCTCTTCAACCCACTATGTTTATGCTGACTGTGAATCCAAACAGAACTGATCCTACCTGCCTGTACACAGTTTATATTCTTCATTCACTGCCTGTTCATATGTTTATCTAAATGTCTGTTAAGTGTTGCTCTCATATCTGCTTTCACCACACTTACGCTGGTAGCACATTACAGGCACTTACACTTCTCTCCCTGGAATAACAAACTGTGCTTCACAAAATACAGGCAGTATTTATGGAAAAAAATAAAGAGCCAACTTTTCAGGTTGAGACCCTTCAACAGGACTATCTCCTTTCACACTGATGAATGGCTCATAGCTAGTAATTTGTCGAGTTATCCCTATTGCCCTTTCACAATGGAAAAACATTGCTTATTTTCCAGTCCTTTGGAACCATGCTTGTAGCTAAAAAAACAAAAGGACTTTGTCAAACCATAAGCAATCTCCTCCATTGCCTCTCAATAACCTGTGATAAATCTCATCAGGCACTTAGGACTGATCCAGCTTAATGATCTTCAAGACATGCCATAATCCTCCTTCTTGGCATTAAAATGACTTAGAATATCAGCATTCCCATTGCTAATCTTGCCATCATCCATATCCTTCTCCTTAATGAATGCCAATGCAAAGAACTCTTTTGGTACCTTTCCCACTCCTTTGGGCTTCAGGTCTAAATTTCCACTTTTGTCTTCGAGTGGACCAACCATCACCCTATCTTTTCTCTCCTGTCTTGATGAAGGGTCTTGGCCTGAAATGTCGACTGTTTACTCTTTTCCATGGATGTTGCATAGCCTGCTGTATTCTTCCAGAATTTTGTGTGTGTTGCTTGGATTTCCAGCATCTGCAGATGTTCTCTTATTTGTACCCCAGCTTTTCTTGCGTTTTTAATGCATATAAAAATCCTACTTGCCTAGGAAATTTCATGGCCCCTTTCAGAACTCATGATTGTCTGTTTATTTCCTGTTTCCTTGATATTGGACAGAGCCCTGTCCAATATTAGTTTCTTAAACCTTACGTATGCTTGCCTTTCCTCTTTGACTGATTTTGCAACACCCCTCATCATATAACCTGGGGTCTTCGGGTGTTTTGGATCTTTCAACATCAGACATGCCTGGCCAGGCCACCCTGCCAAGGTTCATCAGACCCTAGCTGGTGTCCCAGCAGCACTGGTCCACAGGCCACATCTCTTGATCCATATCCATCTGGAGGCTTGCTCAAAAGCCTCTGTGACGGTTCTGCTGGCTCTTTTCTTCGCAGCCCCGATAATGTCAAGCAGAGCGTAAGTTTGGGACAGTGAGCAGCCAGTAAAATCTCTACACTACACTCTGTAGGCTCACACCATGCCCTCCATCACTGTCTCTGGCATTGCTCTACCAGCTGTTAGTATCTGGCTTACTTACGTTTAAATATCTCCTCAATAACTGTTTCAGTGAAAAAAACCAACTTTACATCGAATGTTATGCAGGAAGACTGTAAGTTCAGGCTGGAAAGCTGCAAGCTACATGCAGCTTTGGAAGAAACTGAAGCTGAAGGCCACAGTATTTTCTGCATGAATTTAATGTACAGTGTGCTTTGACCACCAACAATGTATATTGCTGTTGCTAGGAGCTAACAAAAAAAATGTAGCTCCACTCAGCAAGTGATAAGCTTTGACATATGGCATTGGAACATCAATAAGAATGCATCTGCTGCAGGATAAGTTACATCAGTCAGGGGAATTTCAACGAGGGAAGGTTATGGTGATGACCAAAAGGATAAGCATCAGTTCAATAAGCAATTATTTCTCTGCTTTTTTAAACTGGTTGCATGAAGCGGCTAAAAATAAGAAATTGTGACATGAATAGTATGACAGATTAGATAGTAGACATAATGTTTTAGGTGGTAGGTTAAAATTTATTTTTTAAATGCAGTCATGTTTAGGATATTGATACTTGCGTGCAATCTGTAAAATATTTTAAATGCTGATTTCTAGACATAGTTGGAGTGTCCATTAAAATATGGTATTTGTCAAACAATTGATGGAAACCTGATGACATTAGGACCATAAGATAAAGGAGCAGAATGAGGCCATTTGGACCATTGAATGTGCTCCACCATTTCATCATGGCTGATCCAATTTTCCCCTCATCTCCAGACTCCTGCCTTCTCTCTGTACCCCTTCATGCCCTGACCAATCAAGAACCTATCAATCTCTGTCTTCAATATACATAAACACTTGGCCTCCACAGCTCCTGAGCCAAAGAATTCAACTGATTCACAACTCTCTGGCTAATGAAATTCTTCCTCATCTCCATTCTAAAAGGATGCTCCTCTATTCTGAGGCTGTGTTCTCTGGTCTTAGACTCTCCCACCATAGGAAACATCCTCTCCATATTGAAAGGGTCTCTTTCGAGGCCTTTCACCATGAATTCTAAGCCCTCTGTTATTAGTAATTGAAACAAACACAGAAAGCCATCAGAACATATTCTCAGTAACAATGTTCTCTCTAATTTGTAATGACCAGTGTGCACAAAAATCTTGTGCTGTGCAATTTTTTGCCCAGTGACAACAACATGTGCACACTGAAAATTTTTTTTCAATAAAAACAGTATAAATAAGCCAGTTCGTGTGTGGGCACGTGGCCAAGTGGTTAAGGCATTCAACTAGTGATCTGAAGTTCGTGAGTTCAAGCGCCAGCCGTGTCTTTGAGCAAGGCACTTAATCATACTCTGTGACAACATTTGTGCCAAGCTGTATGGGTCCTAATGCCCTTCCCTTGGACAACATCAGTGTCCTGGAGAGGGAAGACTTGCAGCATGGGCAACTGCCAGTCTTCCATACAACCTTGCCCAGGCCTGCACCCTGGAGAGTGAAGACTTTCCAGGTGCAGATCCATGGTCTCGCAAGACTAACAGATGCCTTTAAAAAACAGCCATTTCAAAAATCTGTGGATTGAGCCATTGCAAACTCCACCTTGACAACACAGTCCGCATCAGAAACCTACAAAGGAAATGTAATTGAGTACGATTGTGAAATATACTTAACATGCCAACAAGGTGGAGGGTGACAACCTTTTGTGTGAAGTTTAAATTCCTTTGTGTGCTAGTAGCAAAAGATGTGTGCATACACATTTTAGAGGGAACATTGCTCAGTAACCACTTTATTAGGTACCTCCTGAATCTAATAAAGTGACTATTGAGTGCATGTTCCTGGTCTTCTGCTTCTGTAGCCCATCCACTTCAAGTTTTGGCATGCTGTCTATTTAGAGATGCTCTTCTGCACACCACCGTTGTAATGCCTGGTTATGCGAGTTACTGTCGCCTTCCTGTCAGCTTCCTGTATCTTAAGCCACCAAGTGTGATTCATATGTTGTATTTGAGGATATACTTTTCTTTAAGGATCCATTTTGTTTGCTTTTAATTTGAAAGAAATTTAAGTTATCATAATTAGAGGGGACAGCACGGTAGTAGAGCACTTAGCTTCAATGACCCAGGTTCACGTACTGCCGCTGTCCGTATGGAGTTTGTACATTCTCCCCATGACCGCACGTTTCCTCTGGTTTCCTACCACATTCCAAAGACCTGTGGTTAATTGGTCACATGGGTGGCACAGGCTCGTTGGGCAGAAGGGCCTGTTACCGTGCTGTATCTGTAAATAAAAATAAGAATAAAATAAAATAATTATTTTAATAATTATTTCTTCTGAGAATTCCTTGCACATTTTGAATCATTAATTCCTTACTGTTCCTAGCAAGGAGATTGGGATAATTTACTTTGCAAAGTGATAATGGAACATAGGAGATATGAACAGGGATAAGTCACTAGTCCCATTGAGCCTACTTTAGTAATCAGTCATCGTCGTGGCTATCCCTCGAGGTTAAGGATGATGGTCTTCTTTCTGAAGAAGTGGCTCACAGAGCTAAGACACCTGTGCATGTGTTGGTTTAATGTGTACTTGATGTTGCACTCCAAGAAGGACACGATACTTCACAAATCAACCAACTGATTCCAATGGCATGGAAACCACGATGATTGGAGCTGATGGATTTGTTGCAGCCTTCATCCGCCTTCACAGCCGTTGAGTTCGAAGTAACTTTGTCCACCTGTTCCACCGTTGAGGTCTTGGTTGGATTGTTCTTTGTCAGGTTCCTCACCCTCGACCTTACCACCATGGGTGACCCTACCAGGAGCATAGCTCCAGACAGCATCGCTCTCGGGATCAGAGGACCACACAAGCTTCTCCACCACAACAAGGTGACAATCCACAGAGAAGAGTAATCAATAAGACTATGATTGTTAAGAGAAAGTTAGTTACTTTCCTAACTTTACACCTAGTTCCTCATCCTTTGATATTCTTACTGGTCAAACATCTGTCATCTCTCATTTGTTACCTTTGGGCCTTAAATATTCAATTCAATTCCATTCAAGTTTAATTGCCATTCAACCATACATGAATATTCATGACTACAGCCAAAAGAGACGGCGTTTCTCTGGAGTCAAGTTGCAAATCGCAGCAGCAACAGTCACACACAGCACAAATCACACATAGCAGGCACAAGATAGAACGATACAGCCACTCAGTAAAAGAATCCAAGTTTAAGCTACCTAACACCATCATAATCTGCAGACAACCACAACAGAGATTGTCTTCTGCCAAGTGAATACCTGAGAGAGCAGCACCTATTCCAGCCTGGACGGCACTCCTCACTACCCCCGGAGTGCACCAGTACTGATGTCTCTCTCGCAGCAGCTGTAAACAGGCGACACCACTGCTTGAGGCCTAGTCCTCACACATACAAGAGAGCAAGCACATATTGGATATCACTTATACAATCACATAAAATATATATGTATATAGTTCAGACCCTGTCCATTGTTCTGCCGAGCAGACATTGGGGGTGGGGGCTGCAGCTCCAACTCCAGTTTGAATGCTGTGCCACACTGCTCCCGATGGACTGCACTGGTTCTGATGCCTCTCACCCAACGGCTGTAAGCAGGTGGTACCTTGCCTTGGGGCCCTTAGTCCAAATAAATGCCTGCAAAATTTGCAGTCGAACACAATAGAGCTTGTGTTCCGCTGAGCAAGCACTGGTGGGGCAGCGGTTACTCCAGCCTGGACGCTCTGCCACACTGCCCCCAATGGAGTGTATTGGCTCTGACACCTCACTCTCGCCAGCTGTAAACAGGTGATACCACAGCTAGAGGCCTAGTTCTCGCTACAACTGAGGCCACACAGCTTCTCCACCAACCACCCCTGGGCTCAGTCAATAAATCAGTGAATCGAACTTGCGACAGTCCACATTAACAATGTTCAAAAAGGTATTTAGTGATCACAAGAAAAGCACCCAAGATGGTCAGCCACTATTAGACCGTACATCTCCTTCGGCTCAGGAAGCAGCACGATGTGCAACTCCTTTGTTTTCTCCACCAGCGAGCAACTCACTGATGAGATAGATCTGCAGTGCTTTAAGTTCTTAACATTCATATTAATAATATGCTAAGAACCTAAACTCGGCAACTCTCTATTCTAAACAGTCAGCACATTTGAACTAAGGATGTTTATTTTAATTTCAGTCCTCACTGCTTGAGCCTTTATTCTAAGACTGACTCCAGGCAGCATCGATGGAAACAAATGAACAGTCAACGTGTTGGGCCAAGGCCCTTCACTAGGAAAGGAAGAGGGAAGAAGCCAGAATATAGTGGTTGAGCAGGGGAAGAAGTGAAAGCTGGAAAATTATAGATGAAGCCTAGGTGAAGTGGTAGTTAGTTGAGTGGGGAGGGGAGGAGAGGAAGACGTGTGAAGCTGGGAGGTGGTAGGTGGAAAAGGCGAAGGGCTGAAGAAGAAAGAATTATATAGAAGAGTAGAGTGGATGATGGGAAAAATGGATAGAGGAGGGGCACCAGAGGGGGTGATATGCAGGTGAGTAGAAGAGAAGATAGAAGAGAGTAGCCAAAATGGAGAGAAGAGGGAGAGGGGAGAAATTACCAGAAGCTGGAGACATTGATGTTCATCCAGTCTGGTTGGAGGCTACCCAAAAGGAATGAGGTGCTGCTCCCTCAACCTGAGGGTGGCCTCATCATAGCAATAGAGGGGCCATGGAACAACATGTTGGAATGGTTGACCACTGGGAAATCCTCTTGGTTGCAGATGAAGCGAAGCACTGACTCTTTATTCTTCTTCGTAGATGCTTCCAGATCCATTGGGTTCCTCCAGCGTTTTGTGTGTGTTACTCTTGAAGTAACGTTGAGGCAAGTTTCATAGGCATAGTGATGGCCATCCTCTGTATGGCACAGCACCCATAATCTACACCTTATGACAACACTCCTTCTCTTTCATATTTAACACTCAGATATATTGGCTCGTATTTATCTCAGGGAAACACCGTCCGCCGCCCGCCTTGTCTCCGGTTACGTCGGTTGCTGTACCACTGCCACCTGATTCAGCTTCAAACATTAATCATCAGCCAGCACACAATGTACGTTTTACCAATTACACTTTATAGATATTACTAAGTCTATGAGATTAATAGAAGTTCAATACAAAAAAGGAATGGAAAAGGCACCAGACTTATCAAAGTTCAATTTCTTCATGCACACGTTGGAGCTCGGGGACCTCTTTGGGACCACTCGGACCCCGTCGACTCGCAGCTCGTGACCACCCGGAGTGATCAACCTGAGCCTTCCCTCATGTCCGTCGTCCTCACGGTCTCTCCTCCGACTCCCCGCCTGGAGTGATCAATCTGAGCTTTCCCACAAGTCCGTCGTCCTCACGGTCTCTCCTCCGACTCCCCACCGAAACCCAGTACGTCCGTCGTCCTCACGGTCTCTCCTCCGACTCCCCGCCCGGAGTGATCAACCTGAGCTTTCCCGTACATCCATCGTCCTCACAGTCTCTCCACTGACTCCCTGCCCGGAGTGATCAACCTGAGCTTTCCTGCAAGTCCGTCATCCTCATGGTCTCTCCTCCAACTCCCCACCAGAAGCCCCTGGTTCCCAGCAATATGACCCCAAGAAAGAATAACATGGACACCCATTGGTTCATAGTACTCTGATTATCTGTTATAACCCAAGCAAAGTGCTAGCTAGAGACTCTCTCAGCATTTAACAGAACAAAGAAGACATTTTAATTCACATACACAGTAACATAAAAGATTAACATAACAAAGAAGCCATATTAATTTTAACATAACAAAGAAGAAACTGCTTACACATACATTAGCATATCCAACATGCATTGCAATAAAGAAAAAAATATGGAAATCAAGCAATTTAGAGTTAGTCCACAACTTTCCTTTTTATCTTATTTCATTGTAAAATTGAACAATGCGTGTAATATACACAAAAGCTATAGTGATTATACACGTGTTGTGTAAGTATTGTCGATATTGCAATATTTTGTTTTTTATATTTAATTTTTTAATTTATGTTTTTGCACTGCTTATTTAATTTAACTATATGCATATATATATATACTTACTGTAATTCACAGTTTATTTTTATATTTATCATGCATTGCACTGCACTGCTGCTGCAAAGTTAACAAACTTCATGTAATATGCCAGTGATATTAAACCTGATTCTGATTCTGATTCTGACTTGGTATGTTCTATGCTTTTACTGTCATTGCTAATATATTCAGCAATCTGAACTGTTAGGCAACATGATGATAGAGTTTTAGTGTCTCATGTTTTCCCTGAATTATAAAATGAATCAGTTACCTGGATGAATAGTGTGAGTCCTGTTCCTATTCACTATTACCGATATCTACGGGGACAAATTCAACATCAGGTGATCAGGGTAGCGTGGCGGTTACTGAGACATTATTACAACTTGGGGCATCAGAGTTTGGAGTTTAATTCCAGTGCCGTTTGCAAGGGTCTTGTCCATTCTCTCTATTTCCACATGGGTTTCCCTGAGTCCCACAATTCCTATCAACATATAGGACCTGAAAATCCTCCACGAGTCAAACTTGGCTTAGGATCTGAGAGAAAATTCCCCAGCAAAACAGCAAGGAATCTCAGAAAACATCTATTTTGCAGTTGGACTCCATGGGAAGTCCCCTGACAGGACATTTATGAAAATTGCTAACAGAGCTCATCCAGTTAGTTCAGGATTTCCTTGTTCATGTTAAGGGCCAACACTTATGAGCACTAAAACTTGCTTGCAAAACTTTTAGGTAGATCATGGCATTCTGAGTCAGAACATGAATGGCCATTTAGACCACACACTGAATATTGCTCACAAGCACTGTCTTTGATTATTCGATAACTTATAGTTTAGCCCTATATTCTGCATGGAGGTCGATGACCAGTGGTGTGCCTCAGGGATCTTTTCTTCGACACCTACTCTTCATGCTTTTTATAAATGTGTCACAGTCCGGTCCGTTGACTCCTCATTTCAGTTAATTTCCTTTTCCCCATGTTCCACTGGGCCCCTTGATTAGGGCACCTGATTCTCATTCGAACCAGCAACATAAGAACTCTGGCTTACATCTACTTGTGGCTGGTTTGTCACCTCAACAGTGTGGCTATGCTGGTTCTGGGCCACCGAGAATGAGTCGAATCGAGAGCCTGCCGTCCACAGTTCCTGGGTTGAGTTGAGAGTCCGTCATCTGCAGTTCCTGGGTCGAGTTGGGAGCCTGTCATCCGAAGTTCCTGGGTTGAGTCGAGAGCCTGCTGTCCAGCTGAGTTTGCCGGCCGTTTACCGCTTCATGAGCTACCTGGAGTCGAGATATGAATAGACTGTGGTTGTTGGTTTTTGTCGTCTCATGCCTGGCTGAGTATTGTAGGCCATTCGCTGTTACTCCGAGCTGCGATACTAATTGTCTGTCGTTGTTTGTTTATGTCATCTTGTGTCCGGCTGAGTATTGCTGGCCTTTTGCTGCTGCTCCAAACCACGATATGAATTGTCTGTCATTGTATGGTGTTGTCGCCTCCGTGTCCAAGTCAAAGTCCAAGCACCGTGTCCAAGTTCCGAGTCCCGGCTCTGTGTCCTAGTCCAAGTCCAGGCTCGGTGTCCAAGTCAAGTCCAAGTACAGGCCTGATGTCCACCCACTACAAATTTCAACATGCTATGCATTCAGAGATGCTCTTCGGCACACCACTGTTGTAACATGTGTTTACTTGAGTTATTATTGCCTTCCTGTCAACTTGAACCAGTCTGGCCATTCTCCTCTGACCTCTCATAAACTAGGCCTTTTAATGTGAACTGCCATTTACTGGATTTTTTTTTATTTTTCACACCATTCTCTGTAAACTTTAGAGACTGTTGTGCATGAAATTCCAGGAGATCAGCAGTGTCTGAGAAATTCAAACCACCCCGACTGGCAACAATGATCATTCCACAATCAAAGTCACTTAGATCACATTTCTTCCCTATTCTGTTGTTTGGTCTGAACAACATGTGAAGACTATAGATCTATAAGACGTAGGAGCAGAATTAGGCCAATTGGCACATCAGGTCTGCTCCAACTTTCTATCATGGCTGATTTTTTCCCTCTCAACCCCATTCTCCTTACTTCTCCCCATAACCTTTGATCCCATGACTAATCAGGAACTATCAACCTTTGCCTTAAATACACCCAGTGACTTGGCTTTGACAACTTTTTGTGGCAATAATTTTCAGAATATCTACCTTCTGGATAAAAAAAAGAAATTAGCCTCATCTCTACATCTCTGTTCTAAACAGACATCTCTCTTTTCCGAAGCTGTGTCCACTGGTCCTAAACATCTTCTCCACATTTACTCCACATAGGCCTTTCAATATTCTCTCTGCATTCTGCAGGGATCGCTCCCTACACAACTCCCTTGTCCATTCGTCCCCCCCATCCCTCCCCACTGATCTCCCTCCTGGCACTTATCCGTGTAAGCGGAACAAGTGCTACACATGCCCTTACACTTCCTCCCTTACCACCATTCAGGGCCCCAAACAGTCCTTCCAGGTGAGGCATCACTTCACCTGTGAGTCGACTGGGGTGATATACTGTGTCCGGTGCTCCCGATGTGGCCTTTTATATATTGGTGAGACCCGACGCAGACTGGGAGACCGCTTTGCTGAACATCTACGCTCTGTCCGCCAGAGAAAGCAGGATCTCCCAGTGGCCACACATTTTAATTCCACATCCCATTCCCATTCTGACATGTCTATCCATGGCCTCCTCTACTGTAAAGATGAAGCCACACTCAGGTTGGAGGAACAACACCTTATATTCCGTCTGGGTAGCCTCCAACCTGATGGCATGAACATCGACTTCTCTAACTTCCGCTAAGGCCCCACCTCCCCCTCGTACCCCATCTGTTACTCATTTTTATGCACACATTCTTTCTCTCACTCTCCTTTTTCTCCCTCTGTCCCTCTGAATATACCTCTTGCCCATCCTCTGGGTCACCCCCCCCCGTCTTTCTTCCCGGACCTCCTGTTCCATGATCCTCTCGTATCCCCTTTTGCCTATCACCTGTCCAGCTCTCGGCTCTATCCCTCCCCCTCCTGTCTTCTCCTATCATTTTGCATCTCCCCCTCCCCCTCCAGCTTTCAAATCCCTTACTCACTCTTCCTTCAGTTAGTCCTGACGAAGGGTCTCGGCCTGAAACGTCGACTGCGCCTCTTCCTATAGATGCTGCTTGGCCTGCTGCGTTCACCAGCAACTTTGATGTATGTTCCTTTCAATATTCAATAGGTTTTGAAGAGACTCCCCCTATTCTTCTAAGCTCCAGCATAAACAGGCTCAGAGCCATCAAACAACTCTCATATGATAACCTTTTCATTCCTGGAATCATCTTTGTGAACCAACTCCGGACCCTCCCCCATGGCAGCACATCTTTCCTTACATAATGGGCCCAAAACTGCTCACAATACTACAACGGCAATCTGAGTAGTGCCCTATAAAATCTCAGCATTATGCTTTGCATGAGGACTCCCAAGTCCCTTTCGTCATCATCATCAGATGCCGCGCCCAGTTTGAGCTTTGACCGCCATGGCCCACACACTCCTGTTTCGGGTCAAGTGGATCAATTCATTGGTACTCATTTCCAGTTCCCTAGCTGCTGTCTCCATCATCATTTGTCTTTGTCCTCCTCTTGCTTTCTTCCCTTCAATCTTTCCCATAATTACCGTGCATTCTAACTCCTCTTTCGTAATCACATGTCCAATGAAGTTATGTTGCCTTTTCATGATCTCATACATTATTTCTCTTTTTGTGCTTGCTCTGTTCATGACACCCTCATTAGATATTCATTTCTTCCATGATACTCTTTTCATCCTCCTCAAAAACCACATCTCTGCTTCTTCAATTCATTTCCTCATGTTACTAGATATTGTCCAACATTCTCAGTCACATAACATACCTGGATAAACGTAACATTTCATTGCTCTGAGGCAGGTTGTCATGCCTAGTTTAATGTCGGTCAGTATACTCTTCATTCTTGTAAAGGTGTCTTTTGCCATCCCTATTCTTCTTCTGATGTCCATGTTGCACCTGCTATCTCATGTTACCCAGCCTCCTAAGTAGCAAAAGTTCGGCACAACCAAGAAGGGCCAAAAGGCCTGTTTCTGTGCTGTAGTTTCTATGGTTTCTATGGTTTCTGTACTTGTTTTATGTCTTCCCCGTTTATTCTCAGCCTGCAGATAGGATTCTCCTTCTTTTTAGATATTACCATACATTCTGTGTTTTTGCAATTGATAGATAGACCCATTTTTGCAGTTTCTTCAACAACACTATCATTTAAGTTTTGTAGTTCTTCCTCCGCATTTGCAGTTAACACAGTGTCATCCACATCAAGTCCCTTTGTACCTCTGAATTTTGAATTTTTTCCCCATTTAGAATATAATCTATGCCTTTATTGCTTCTAACAAAGTGCATGACCATACAGTTCCCTGCACTGTATTCCATCTGCCACTTCGTTGCCCATTCTCTTAATCTGTCTATGTCCTTCTGCAGACTGCCTGCTTCTCAGAACTGCTCCTCCACCTATTTTTGTATTATCTGCAAACTTGGCCACAAAGCCACCGACTCTGTCATCCAAATCATTGACGTATAATGTGAAGCACGCAGTCCAAAGTCACTGGCTGCCAACCAGAAAAGGACTCCTTTCTTCCCATTCATCTCCTGCCAGTCAGCCAATCTTCTACCTATACTGGTACCTTTCCTGCAATATCATGAGCTCCTATTTTGTTAAGCAACCTCATATTTAGCACCCTGACAAAAGCCTTCTGAAAATCCACGTAAGCAACTTCAGATAGCTCTCCTTTGTCCATCCTGCCCGTTATTTCCTCAATTAAATCCAACAGATTTGTCAGACAGGATTTCTCCTTAAGAATCATGTGTCTGTAAGTACCCCAAAATTTCATCCTTAATAATAGGCTCCAATGTCTTCCCATCCACTAAAGTCAGGCTAACTGGTCTATAACTGGCTGTCGTAATATTTTCTGTGTCCCCACATTGGATTTTGTAGATCACATTGGTCTTGTCCAATAGCTTGTTTTGTTCTTTTAGTTTGCAAAGTGCTCTCCTCAACATCGCTGTTGGTCCAGAAAATCCAATGCAGGGACGACAGCATTGGCCAAAGTGGGATAAAACTATCCATGGACATCAACTGCCTGTAAAGAGGCATGACCAATACCAGACCACAATGCATGAAATTTGCCATGCAACCTATCAGTGATGAGATTTCCTCCCTATATCACAATTGAGTTTTCATAATGATGACCAGTCAGCTGATTTTTTTTTTGGTCGTCTCCATGCCTAGTGGCACATAGGGTGGCAATTGCTGCTTCTTTAGCATTTGTCAGTTTTTTACGATGCCAAGTTGCTAACTCAACTGTCAACCCAGCATGGATGGAAAGCATGCAAGGAGGCGGCCAGATTCAAACCCAGAACCACTTACCCTAAAGTCCAGTGCAGATGCCACTGCCCCACGGGCTGGCTTCAATCAGCTGACTGATAAGTATGAAAAGGCCAAGCATTTGGAGGACACAGCACAATTAGCAACTGATAATGTCTCCTCGTATAATGATGAAATGTTTGCATGTAACTTGCCAAGATTGGAGACCAACTCAACCCAGACATTAACCATCCGAGATACACACCTTCCGAATTATTTATTTTCCTGCCTCTATTCCTTCTTAAAGAGTGGAGTGACATTTTCAATTTTTGAGTACGCTGGAACCATTCCAGAATCTAGTGATTCTTGGAAGATCATTACTACTGCCTTCATGATCTCCTCAGCTAACTTGCTCAGAACTGTGTCTGCCCCAAACATCTCAACTTAGCAATTCGATGTTTCCTTTGGACCTCATGGGAACTGTATTCAAACAATATATCCTGAACTGTTTCTTGACAAGTGTACTCCCTTGTATCATGTATATTAATTCAACCTTGTATATCCAATACATAAATGTGTAAATATAAATTCTTCCCTCCTTTTATAACCATCTCCCAGCTGAGGTCCCACCATCCTCTGAATTTTATATAAATGCTGTCCTTACTTTATCTTTTCCCAAGATTGCTGCCATAGTGATCGAATAGATTATGGCTTTCACCTCCCTTTTATGCAAAGGCACCGCTACATCTACATCATAAATTTTAAGTGATTGCCTGGCTAAAAATTCTGCCACCTCGTTGCCTTCAACCCTAGCATCAGCAAGGACCCATAAGAAATATATACACCACAAACCTATACCCTGCCGCCTTAATAGATATTGTCCAATTTCAAGAAGAACGCCTGGCCTACAATTTGAAATACCTGTTTTAATAAATGTCAAAATGAGAACAAATCAGAGCATAGAAATGCATATTCAGGATGTACTTGTTTTGAACTATTCCAGGGCTAAAATGATAGCAACTATCTCAGACGTGAATATTGATACTTTGTCTGATAATCTTTTTTCAATAGTCACGTGAAACTTGCGAACGTAAACAGAAACACCTGAATGACCTGCCACTGGATCTTTTGAACCATCTGTATAGATATGTAAGAAGCCATAATATCTGCCTTGCATATATTGCTGAACTTCCTGATCTTTTCTTGAAAGCTAAATCAAACCCAAGCAAAGGGAAAAACCATGGAGGAATGGCAGAAGGGGGTACCATATCCACATTAAACAGCCCAAGAATTTGTGCTCGTTCATTTCCCATCCACCCAAAACAGAAGCCATTATGAATGCAGTGTTCCCAACACTCTACTAATGTTGCCAATATGGGATTACTAACTTTATGTCCTCCTACACTAACCCAATAAACCATTGCTAACTGTAATCTACACTGATGTAAAGGTACTTCACCCATTTCTACCAGTATTGCCTAAATTGGGGATGATTTAATAGCACCAGAACATAATCTCAATGCTTGAGCTTGAACTATATTTAGGGGCTTTAAGACCACTAGTGAGGCTGACCGAAAACCATCACATCCATTATCTGATTAAAGCAATAATACATTTGTTTAAGTGACCTCCTATTTGCACCCCAATCGTACCCAACCTAGCACCTGAGCACATTAAAGGCATTTTTTATGCTCCTCTATAATTTTATTCCCATGCTCTTTGCAGGTAGTCTTAGGTACATCCATATATCTAGAAACTGACTTGTTTAAGAGGTTTATCATAACACATGAGATCAACTGTAGGGGGAACGTTCCTTTTAGCAAAATAAATAACTGGAGTCTTTGCAGTGGAACATTTAACCACCCCCAACACACACACACACACACACACACACACACACACACACACACACTAATGTCACCATTCTTTTATTTCATCAATTTTTGTCTGCATTTTCCTAACTATATGCGTTATATTCCTTTCTCCCTTCCACATTGCTCCATCGTTAGCATATAACCATTTGGAAATGTCTGGGGTGTACCTAATAAAGCAGCCACTGTGTGTATATTAAGGAGTTTTCCTTCTTATGTCTCTACTTGTTATACGCTAAGCAAATTCATGCTAAATGGTCAAAAATGAATTCCTTTCATAAATGTTGCTTGGAATGGAGTGCTTTAGTCAAAAGGAGATATGGGATAGAGTGCTATATTCACTGGAGTACAGAGTTCTGAAGGGTGACATAGAGATTTATAAGGCTTTAAGGAGTATTAAAACAAAATATCAATTGTGCCTTTTTACCCGAGGTAGCGGAGTCTAAAATTGGAGGGTTCAGGTAAAAGGTTTGGGCCAGAACTATCAACTCTTTATTCCTCTTCATAGCTGTTGCCTGACCTGATGAGTTCTTCCAGCACTTTGTGTGTATTACTCTTAATTTGCAATATGTGCTGAATATCTTGTTTTTAAAACCAGCTGGAATAGGCTTGAGAGGAGAGGGGGAGATTTAAACGGGACCTGAGGAGCAAGTTTAGACAATAGACAATAGACAATAGACAATAGGTGCAGGAGTAGGCCATTCAGCACTTCGAGCCAGCACCGCCATTCACTGTGATCATGGCTGATCATCCACAATCAGTATCCAGTTCCTGCTTTGTCCTTATAACCTTTGATTCCGCTATCTTTAAGAGCTCTATCCATCTCTTTCTTGAAAGCATCCAGAGACTTGGCCTCCACAGCCTTCTGGGGCAGAGCATTTCATATATCCACCACTCTCTGGGTGAAAAACTTTTTCCTCAACTCCGTTCTAAATGGCCTAGCCCTTATTCTTAAACTTATCCTTATTCTGGTTCTGGACTCATCCATCAGCGGGAACATGCTTCCTGCTTCCAGTGTGTCCAATCCCTTAATAATCTTATACGTTTCAATAAGATCCCCTCTCAGCCTTCTAAATTCCAGAGTCTACAAGCCCAGTCGTTCCAATCTTTCAAGGTATGACAGTCTCACCATCCCGGGAATTAACCTTGTGAGCCTATGCTGCAATCCCTCAATAGCAAGAATGTCCTTCCTCAAATTTGGAGACCAAAACTGCACACAGTACTCCAGGTGTGGTCTCAGCAGGGCCCTGTACAGCTGCAGAAGGACCTGTCTGCTCTTATACTTAATTCCCCTTATTATGAAGGCCAGCATGCCATTAGCTTTCTTCACTGCCTGCTGTACTTGCGTGCTTGCTTTCAGTTACTGATGTACAAGAACACCTAGATCTCGTTGTACTTCCCCTTTTCCTAATTTGCCTCCATTTAGATAATAATCTGCCTTCCTGTTCTTACCACCAAAGTGGATAACCTCACATTTATCCACATTAAACTGCGTCTTCCATGTGTCTGCCCACTCACCCAGCCTGTCCAAGTCACCCTGCATTCTCATAACTTCCTCCTCACATTTCACACTGCCACCCAGCTTTGTGTCATCCGCAAATTTGCTAATGTTACTTTTAATTTACTCATCTAAATCATTAATATATGTTGTAAACAGCTGCGGTCCCAGCACTGAAGCCTGCGGTACCCCACTGGTCGCTACTCTTTGTTTTCTGTCAGCCAGCCAATTTTCAGTCCATGTCAGTACTCTGCCCCCAATACCATGTGCCCTAATTTTGCCCACTAATCTCCTATGTGGGATTTTATCAAAGGCTTTCTGAAAGTCCAGGTACACTGCATCCACTGGCTCTCCCTTGTCCATTTTCATGGTTACATCCTCAAAAAATTCCAGAAGGTTAGTCAAGCATGATTTCCCCTTCGTAAATCCATGCTGACTTGGACCGATCCTGTTACTGCTATCCAAATGTGTCGTAATTTCATCTTTTATAATTGACTCCAGCATCTTTCCTACCACTGACGTCAGGCTATCCGGTCTATAATTCCCTGTTT
This sequence comes from Mobula hypostoma, assembly GCF_963921235.1. NCBI lineage: Eukaryota > Metazoa > Chordata > Chondrichthyes > Myliobatiformes > Myliobatidae > Mobula > Mobula hypostoma. Next base: position 120,287,737 of record NC_086097.1, on the reverse strand, counting down.
TCTCTCTTCCTCCCTTCTTGAAGAGAGGGACAACATTAGCCACCCTCCAGTCCACAGGAACTGATCCTGAATCTATAGAACATTGGAAAATGATTACCAATGCGTCCACGATTTCTAAAGCCACCTCCTTAAGTACCCTGAGATGCAGACCATTAGGTCCCAGGGACTTATCAGCCTTCAGACCCAACAGCCTATCCAACACCATTTCCTGCCTAATATAAATTTCCCTCAGTTCATTCATTACCCTAGGTCCTTTGGCCACTACAATATGAGGGAGATTGTTTGTGTCTTCCCTGGTAAAGACAGATCCAAAGTACCTGTTCAACTCGTCTGCCATTTCCTTGTTCCCCATAATAAATTCACCCGCTTCTGTCTTCAAGGGCCCAATTTTGGTCTTAACTATTTTTTTTTTCCTTTTCATATACCTAAAGAAGCTTTTACTATCCTCCTTTGTATTCTTGGCTAGTTTACCTTCGTACCTCATTTTCTCAGCGTATTGCCTTTTTAGTTACCTTTGTTCAACTGTAATACTGACACTTCCGAGTTTCCCTTCTGCCTCTCAAATTGTAGATTAAAACATCATATTATGGTCACTACCTCCTAATGGCTCCTTTACCTCGAGGTCCCTGATCAAATCCAGTTCATTGCACAACACTAAATCCAGAATTGTATTCTCTCTGGTGGGCTTCAGTACAAGCTGTTCTAAGAATCCATCTCGGAGGGACTCCACAAACTCACACAGCAGATAGTTGCTATGTGGAATGTGCTGCCAGATGAGATTGTTAAGGCAGAAACAATTACAATGTTTAAAAGTCATGTGCGCAGGTATTTAAATAGGGAAGTTAGAGTGCTACAGGCCTAATGCAAGCATACAGGATAAACATAGATGGGCATCACATTTGGCATGGACTTGTTGGATGGATGGGCCTGTTTCAGTGCTGCGTCTTCCTAAGACTGTAAGTCTCAAAAAACATTTTGAATTGGTTTGTTTGGATTGAGTTTTTCAGATGATTAACTATTTTTCCATCCTTTGTTATATCCCATAGCTGGAGATAAGATGTTATGTGCCCCTTTGAGAGAACAGGCTGACTGGAAAGAGGTGCTGGGAACTATATAAAAAAGAACACAATGAAGAAAAGTCATGAAATCTACGCTTGGTCAGAATCAAAGTGAGTAAGTAGATTGTGCTGAAAAAGCCCTGTGAACTATGTCACTGTATATTATTCCACTCTGAACCATGCAGAGAGAAGAATAGGTAAATGAGGATGTTTGAGGACTTATTTTTATATATATATATATAAATGTGTATGTGTGTGTGTATATATATATATATATATATACATATCCACAAGCACACACCATATATTACCTTGAGATTTATTTTCTTGCAAGCTTTTACAAGAAATATAAGAAAACCTATTAAAACTAAACATAAACCAAGACTGGCAAACATCCAACGTGCAAAGGAAGACAAATTGTGCAAATAAAATATGCATAATACTGAGAATATGAGTTGTGAAGTTCTGAAAAGTGAGTCTGTAGGTTGTAGAATTAATTCAGAGTTGAGGCAAGTGGAATTATCCATGCCGGATCAAGAGCCTGATGGTTGTAGGGTAATAACAGTTCCTAAATCTGGTGGTGTGGGACCTCAGGCTCTTGTACCTCCTACTCAATGGCCTGGATGGTGGAGGTCCTTGATGATGGATGCTGCTTTTTTTGTGGCAATGTTTCTTGAAGATGTGCGCACTGGTGGGGAGGACTTTGCCTCTGATGGACTGGGTTGTATGCACCACCTTCTGTAGACTATTCCATTCCTGGGCTTTGATGTTTCCATATCAGGTTGGTTTGCAACCAGTCAGAATACTCTTCACTTGTGCCTATAGAAATTTGTCATAGTTTTAGGTGACATGCTATAGGCCTAGGCCTATTATGAGGATAGAGAAAAGGAAAGGAATTAAATGTATCTTGTTGTTCTGCCCTGGAATGAATGACAGCTTGACTGATTGACTTCAGAGCTGTGAGCTCCTGGACTGGGTTAAGAACAAAGAAAAGGTTCAGGAAGATTGAACATAGAAGAAGAGTTTTTTTAGATATTTGTACAAAAGACTGAGAACAATAATCATAAGAAGCAGGGCCCTGAGTTTGGCACTTAGAGAAAATGACCTGCTGGATTGAACGTGGCCAGTTAAATATCAAACAGGAATTATTTAAGTCCTATCCGCGAGTCCTGTGATTTCATTCACAAGTAATAAGTAAGTGGTTTGCATGCTTTTTTTAAGTAACCAAGTGCTAATAAATATTAATTTATACTAAACCTTGTTTTGGAGTCTTTCATTTGACACATCAGATGATACTCTATGGCAGTAATAGGGTCAACAATCCATCTGATAGCGTAATTGAAGCTACCCTATTTAGAATTTCCTGCTTTTTGCATTCTGTTTTTATCGAACAAGGGAATCATATTTGTGGATTTCTTATCTATTTGTGGACTAGAATTCATCAGCTTTGATACATTTTAACCAATGCTATACTGCCTATACATCCACTTACCTAAACCACATAGATCAAAGCCGATGAGTTCTGGTAACTTTAATCCCATTAGTTTTCCTGTTCAAAGATTCAAAGTACATTCATTATCAAAGTATGTATTCAGTATAGAACCCTGAGATTTGTCTTCCCCACAGACAGTCACAAAACAAAGAAAACCATGGAACTCATTCAAAGAAAAACATCAAATCCCCCATGTGCAGAAAAAGAACAAATCATACAAATGGCAAAAAAAGAGTGATAAACACAGAATATAAAACACCAAACCACAAAGTCATCAAAACAGTCTGGGCATATTCAGTTCAGCTCAGTTCAGTTCTAGAGCTGTATCGTTCATTGGCTGTAGGCCACAGATCCAGTCCTCCCCGATCAAAATCACACAAAATAACAACAAAAAAAAGGTGTGACCTGAAACCAGAAACACATCATAACATGAACTACTGATTCCAATGAACAAACTGCATCGATTAAACCTTCAACAAGATCGAAGACACCCGCACCCTCCTCTGGCGACATTGAGCGAGAGGGGAGAGATAGAGAGAGAGAGAGAGAGAGAGAGAGAGAGAGAGAGAGAGAGAGAGAGAGAGAGACCAGTTGAACATAGGAACTTTCTTCCAGGAGCAGCAGGCAAAGGGATGAGAGTCGACTGATCACACACAGGTAGACCTCACTGAACACCCGCCTGCCTTCCACTCTCATTCTCATTGATTTCAATTTTCCTCGACACTTTAATCAGTGTGATAAGTGAGAAATTGAGTACCTTATCTCTGGTTCCTCATGAATGGGATTGATTCAGGTACCTACATGCTGTTTGAAGCTAAAAAAATATCTGATAGAGGTCCAACTGCTGGAGAGTCAGTATCCTGGCAAAAACTGCATCATGAAGACAAAAGAACACTCCAAGCAATTTTGCGAAAAGGTTAGTAAATTTGCTAATGACAAAAAGGTTGGGGGTGTTGTGGATCGTGTGGAGGGCTGTCAGAGGTTACAGCAGAACATCGATAGGATGCAAACTGGGCTGACAAGTGGCAGATGGAGTTTAACCCAGATAAGTGTGAAGTGGTTCATTTTGGTAGGTCAAATATGATGGCAGAATATAGCGTTAATGGTAAGACTCTTGGCAGTGTGGAGTATCAGAGAGATCTTAAGGTCCAAGTCCATAGGACACTCAAAGCTACTGTGCAGGTTGACTCTGTGGTTAAGAAAACAAATGGTGCATTGGCCTTCACTAATTGTGTGATTGAGTTTAGGAGCTGAGAGATAATGTTGCAGCTATAAAGGACCCTGGTCAGACCCCACTTGGTGTACTGTGCTTGGATCTGGTCACCTCACCAGGGGTGCAGTGCTGCCTGAGCTCACCGGAGCACTGCACCGGCACCACTGTAAAAAAAAGTCAAAATAAACAAGCGGGGAATTTAACAGCGGCCACATATTAAATAAAGGGAATTTTACAGAAGTGGGGGTTGGGGATAGGGGATGGTGGCTGGTGGGGAAAATACCACTAATTACATTAGGATTTTTGATTGTTTTTGGTGAAATCCTGGAGCTGTAACCTTTATCTACAATTTCTTACTAGTCTTATAAACAATTTGCAGCACTGTATGTTCACGGCAACATCTTTGAAAGATTCTCAAACTTCTAAACCTCAAAGTATGTATAAATCCCTGCTAAATGAAATGTGTGTCCTTGATAAAAATAACTGGCCTGCTGAAATACCACCTAATTATGAAGAAGCTGCAATATCATCTCTCTGTAAGAGGTTTCAGCTTTCTTCTTCCTCTGCAATAAATGCCTTCAGAGATTATGTGGCGGATCGTGGACGCCGCATCCCCCAAGATATATGCCCATTACTCAGCTGTTCACAAGTTATTCCTATTAGTTCTGATGAGTGTGAGAGAGGATTCAGTCACTAGAACTGGATAATAACAACACGCTCAAGAATTCTCATAGAGCATGTATCATCACTTATGTTTGTTAACCTACACGGACCTCCTCTAGTTCAGTGGAATCCTGAGCCGTATCACGGCTGGTACACAAATTGGGTATGACATATATATAGAGAGGATATAGGAAGTGGCTTTTGATTTTGAATTTGTCATCTCCGGCACCTAAAAAATTAGCACTGCACCCCTGCACCTCACTACGGTAAGGGTGTAGAAACTATTGAAAGGATGCAGAGGAGATTTACAAGGATGTTGCCTGGATTGGGGAGCATGTCTTATGAAAATAGGTTGAGTGAACTTGGCCTTATCTCCTTGTATCTACAGAGGATGAGATGTGACCTGATAGAGGTGTACAAGATAATGAGAGGCATTGATCATGTGGATAGTCAGAGGCCCAGGGCTGAAATGGTTATCACGGGAGGACACAGTATTAAGGTGATTGGAAGTAGATACAGAGGAGACGCCAGGGGTAAGTTTTTTTTACGCAGAAATTGGTGAGTGCGTGGAATAGGCTGCCGGTGATGGTAGTGGAGGCGGATGCAATAGGGTCTTTTGAGAGACTCCTGGATAGGTACATGGAGCTTAGAAAAATAAAGAGCTATGGTTAACCTTACCTAATTTCTAAGGTAAGTACATGTTTGGCACAGCATTGTGGGCTGAAGGGCCTGTATTGTGCTGTTGGTTTTCTATGTTTTTATATTTCTTACCTTTTTCATATTTGCAGTGTCCTACACTGTGCCGATTGATCTAAAGTATTCATTTAAATTATCTACTATTTTCTTGCTTATTAATTCCTCGTTCTCACCCTGTAGGGATCCCATGCTTACCATAGCTACTCTCTTCATTTTTATATATTCACACAAACTCCCACTGTTTGTTTTGTAATTACTTAAAGTTTTCTTTTACAATCAATATTCTGCTGCCTTATTAGATTTTCAGTCTCTTGCTGCTACTTATGAAAAAAATCCCACACTTCCAGCCCACCACTGGATTTTGCTTCTTTGTATGCATTCATTTTGATTTGATTTGATTCAATACTTCCCTCGGCATTATTTGTTAAACCTAATGCTTTGTTTTTCTTATTGAGTCCCATCTTTCTAATTGGGATAAATTTCTGCTGAGGATCATTAAACAGCTGCTTTAATATATGCTATTTTTTACCTACTGACCTTTCCCTGTTTTCTCGGTCCACTCTACACAACTCTTCCTTCAAAAGAAAAGATTAGCTCTATTTGCCACACGGACATTGAAACATGCAATGAAATGTGTCGTTTGCGTCCCATCAAATCAGTGAGGATTGAACTGGGCAGCCGATGAATTTTGGCACATTTCTGGCACCAATATAGTATGCCCACAACTCATTAACTCAAACCATAAACTTTTGTAAGGAATGTGGGAAGAAACTGAAGCACCTGGAGGAGGCCCATGGTGTCACAGGGAGAACGTACAAACTCCTTACAGACAGCAGTGGGAATCGAATTCTAATATTACAGCTTGCACGGTAAAACATTGTGCTAACTACTACACTACTGTGTCACCCTGAAAACATTCATAAAGTCAATTGTAGAGTTCATAACTTTTCAATTATCCTTAAGTAATTTGAGGACCCTTGTTTTGGAGTCAAGGTGTTCATCCGCAAACTGTATCTGAAACGCTATAGTGCTTTTATCACTACTCCTTAGGGGACCAGGTGGTTGTTACTCTATTGCAGTGTGGTCTTATTCCTTGACTGTATCAAAGTATGTCCTTTTGGAATTGCAAGGTTATGAAAGTCACAGAAGGCTATCATTAATTTGGATACCTGATCTGTAGCATAATATAGATCCTCACCTGATTTGCCTAGGCAGAAAACCATATGCTTTTAACATCCTGATGTATTCATGTGCCTATGGTTGCATCTGTACACTGTACTGCTTTTGAGTTGTTATCTGAAGCACTCTGACTGAGGACTTTACCATGAAGGCAAGGAGGACTGACTGATAAAGTCAATGAGGTAAAACTTGATGCTGACATAAGGCATAATTACAACTGTGAACAGAGATAATTTTACAATTGGTAATGTGAGAAATATTCCCAAAACAGACACTTTGTTTTTTTAAGTAGATAGTTTCTAGTACAGAAACTAGTGGTATTTAATGTAAAATAATAACAGGTGTTTTCCTATCCACCTCTCCAGTGGAAACATTCTGATTAAGTAAAATGGATCTGCAGAGAAAATGCTTGCTGACCTTGAAACACGTGACCAGGATCTGGGAAGACTGAAAATCTTGTTGGCAGATGAATTGAACATTTAAAAATGCAACTCAGGAACCTGCCTCTCTATATTCCAATGGAGGACGCAAATGTTTACTATTCCTGTGAATTATTCAGTTTATTAATTAAGGTGTTAACTACATATTTAATAACACGGTTAGCTTCATCTTGTGGCCAGTGACATTCAAGATCAATTAAATTAGTATATAGAACAATATTAATAATGCATTACTTCTGTAAACTTCTCCACATACTTCTATAAACTTCTCCACATGCATTCTGAAAATATCCTGCCAACCAACAAAGTTTATATCTCTGTGATTCCTAATTGAGAAATGAAAGCAGTAAAAAATAGTGGGTAAATAATATGTTCAGTGGCCAATTTATTAGGCACACTTGTATACCAGCTCATTAATGCAAACAGCTAATCAGCCATTCATGTAGCAGCAATTCAATGCACAAAAGCATGCAGATATGGTCATGATGTTCAGTTGGTGTTCAGATCAAGCATTAGAATGGGGAAGAAATGTAATCCAAGTGACTTTCACCATGGAATGATTGTAGGTGCTTTGATTATCTAAGAACTGTTGATCTGTTAAGATTTTCACATACAACAGTGTCTCGGTTTTACAGAGAAGGGTGCAAGAAACAAAAAAAAAAAAAAAAATCCAGCTCTGTGGGTGAAAATGTCTTGTTAATGAGAAAGGTCAGTGGACAATGGCCAGACAAGTTCAGGCTGGCAGGAAGGCAACAGTAACTCAAATAACTACACGTCACAACAGTGGTGTGCAGAAGAGCATCTTTGAGTGCACAACACATCAAAACTTGAAGTGGATGGGCCACAGCAGCAGAAGACCACACCAGTTTCCACTGCTGTCCAGCAGGAAGTTCGAGACGTACCGTGAAATGCGTCATTTGTGTTAACAAACAGCAGGCAACAAGTGTCACCACACACTGTGGCAACAATGTAGCATGCCCAGAACGCTGGGCAGAACAACATAGAGCACAACAAGCGACAAGTCAACAACTGCAAAACCAGCCCCTTCCTTTCCTCCGTCCTACCCGCCCATAAACACACACTCACATGGGCAATCCTCCAAACCCAGGACAGGCCTCTGGAACCCCAGTCTGCAACCTCCAGGCTTCTCCCACTGGGCTTAGACAGTGGAAGGAATCGAAAGGCAGATAATTATCTAAGTGGTGAGAAATTGCAAGTGACTGGAGTACAGAAAGATCCAGGTGCTCTTGTGCATGGAAGATTATAGATTAGCTTGCAGTTATTTATTTAATGATATAGCGTGGAATAAGTCCTTCCAATTCTTCAAGACACGCTGCCCCGGCAACCCCCAACAAATCCAATCAACAGTAACGTAATCACGGGACAATTTACAATGACAAATTAACCTACCCAGTGAGGGCTCGGAGAAAACACATGCATCCCACAGGGAGGATGTACAGAGACTCTTTTCACAGAATGGCGGTGGAATTGAACTCCAAACTCTGGAACGCCCTGAGCTAACCCTGTGGTATGGTAGGCAAATGGTACATTGACTTTATTGCAAGAAAGGTGTAGTTTATAAACAACCATGCACAGTATATTTGCAATTATGTAGGTTGTTGGTACAGCTGCAACAAGAATACTGTGTACAACTTTGAGTCATAGATTTGATCAAGACAGAAATGGGCCTTTTGGCCCATCATCTTCATGCCAGCCTATTTACACTAATTTACATTAACACTAATCCCATTTGCCTGCATTAGATCTGTACCTTACCTGTTGAAATGTCTCAAATGTAATAATTGTATCTGGTTCAAGCACTCCCCTTCTGGCAGTGAGTTCCAAATATCATTCATTCTCTGAATCTAAAAATAATTCCTCTCACATCCCTTTTAAACTTTTTCATCTCACCTTAAACTGCAAATTATATACTTACCACAGGAAAAAGATTCTGACACCTTATGTATCAATGCCTCTTATAATTCAGCAGACCTCTGTCAGGTGACACCTCAGTGTCATTCACTTCAGGGAAAACAAGCTTAACCTGCCCAATCTCTCCCTACAACTGAAGTCTTTCAGTCCAGGCAACATGCTGTTGAATCTCTCCTGCACTTTCTCCTTGGCAACCCTATCCTTTTTAAGGCATGCCAACCTGAACTGCATAGTACTCCAAGTGCAGTCTGAAGCAGTGTCTTGCAAATTTGGAAGATAACCTTCCAACTTTCATATTCTATGCCTCAAGATAATGAAAGCAAGCATGCCAAGTGACTTCTTTATTACCCTAACTACCACATTCAGGAAACTATGAACTGGAATTCAAAGGCTTCTCTACTAATTAACATTTCCTTATTGGATATATTAACATTATGCACAGTCCAGAGGAGTTTCTGCTAGCTAATTCCAGGGATAAGAGAGAAGTCTTATTACAAATAGTTTAAAAAAAATAGAAGAATGTGAGTTATTCCTGTTGATCCTAATAAGATCCTATGAGGACATGTTGATTTGTTTCCACTCTTGGGAGAATGTTTGAATGATTGATATGGTTACATGGTAACAAGGCAGTCATTTAAAAGCGGTGTGTGGGAAGTTCATCTTGTAGAGGGAGATGAATCTCTGCCCTGAGGGTTTTGTTACTGAGCTAGAGCACTGCTGCTATTTAAACAGGAAATGATAATACTAGGAATTATGGGAGGATTGTGGGCCTATTGGAGCTTCACAGATGAGTTGGGGTCTGGGTAGATAAGTCATGATCATTTTGAATGACCTTCAGGGGTCAGTATCCTATTATTTTGTATTCTTGTATAACACCGTAAGGTTCAGGAGCAGAATAAAGTTAATTGGCCCATCAAGTCTGCTCTGACATTCAATCATGGTTGATATATTTTCCCTTTCAACCACATTCTTTTGCCTTCTCTCCATAGCCTTTGAACCCTTACTAATCAAGAACCTATCAACCTTCGCTTTAAATATATCCAAGGACCCGGCTTCCACAGCTGTCTCTGTCAATGAGTTTCGCAGATTCACCCCCGCACCCCCCCCCCCACTGGCTAAAGAAGTTCCTCCTCATCTTTTTTTCTAAAGGGATGTCCTTGTATTCTGAGGTTGTGCTCTCCGATTCTAGACTCCCCCACAATAGAAAACACCCTCTTCATGTCCATTCTGTCCAAGCCTTTCAATATTTAATAAGTTTCAGTCAGATAGCCTCATTCCTCTAAGCTTCAATAAGTACAGGCCCAGAGCCATCAAATGCTCCCCATGCATTAACTCATTCATTCCCAGTATCCTCCTTGTGAACCTCCTCTGCACCCCCTCTGACGTGTGAACACTTTTTATTACATAAGGGGCTCAAAACTGCTCACAATACTCCAAGAGTGCGGTCTGATCAATGCCTTATAGAGCATTAGCATTATATCCTTACTTTATTATCTAATCTTCTTGAAATGAATGCTAAGATTGAATTGATTGAGGAACCTAGTCTCATGATAACAAGAATGTCATTTAAAATAATTTTATCTTGTAGAGGGAGATGAATCCTGAAGGGTTATGTTATGGAGCTAGAGCACTGCGACTAGTTAAACAGGAAATGATAATGCTAGGAATTAAGGGAGAATTGAAGGCTACTGGGTCTTCTCAGAGGAGCTGGGACTTGGACAGATCAGCCATGATCATTTTAAATGACAGCAGGCTTCACTGATTATCTTCTCTTCTTGTTTAAGACCTTAAGGCATGAGAGCAGAACAAAATCATTCAGTCCATCAAGTCTGCCCCAGCATTCAATCATTGCTGATTTACTTTCCCTATCAATCCCATTCTCCCGCATTCTCCCAATAACTTTTGACACCCTTACTACTCAAGGACCCATCAAACTCGGGTTTAAATATGCCCAATGACTGGGGTCCAGAGTCATCTATGGTGATGAATTTCACAGATTCTCCATCCTCTGGCTAAAGAAATTCCTCTTCATCTCAGTTCGAAAGGAACTTCCTTTTATTCTGATTCGGAGACTTTCCCACGAGTGAATGCGTTCTCTCCACTACCACTCTGTCTAGTCTTTTCAATATTCAATCGGTTTCAATAAGATTCCACCTCCCCCCCCGCCCCCAATTCTTCTAAACTCCAGCAAGTAAAGGCCTAGGACCATCAAATTCTTCTCACGCATTAACCCTTTCATCCCCAGAATCATTCTCATAAACCTCTTTCGGATCCTTTCCAATGCCAGCACACCCTTCCTTAGATATGAGGCTCTAAACTGCAAACAATATTCCAAATTTGGTGTAACCAATATCTTATAAAGCCTCAGTATTACATCTTTGTTCTTATATTGTAGTCTTCCCAAAATGTATGGTACCATTGCACTTGTCTTCCTTGCTACCAATTCAACCCACAAGTTTACCTTTAGGGAATCCTGCACTAGGACTCTCAAGTCCCATTGTACCTTTGATTCCTGAATTCTCTTTCCGTTTAGACAATAGCATAAGCCTTTATTTGTTTTATCAATGTGCATGTCCATGCACTTCCCTGTGCTGTATTCCATCAGCTACTCCTCTGGCCATTCCCTCAACCTGTCCAAGTTCTTCTGCAGACCCCCACTTCCTCAGAACGAACTGCCCATCCACCAATTTTTATATGATCTGTTAAGATGGCCATAAACAGTCAAATCTCTCATGCAGATCATTAACATATGAAAAGAAAAGAAGTGGGCCCTGCATTGGTCCTGTCTGGAAATTCCCCATCTTGCTATTACCTCCTTAATTGGGCCTTAATCCCCTCGTCTGATTTCCAGTCATTCCCAGTTCCACTAATTACAGCACAGTTGGTTCCCATTAGTGAACATAGGATAAAACTCGGGCTACACAGCCATGCTTTGCCAGTTTGTTGGTCGACTCTAGTGTGAGTAAATCTTGTTTCCTGATTCCTTGGGACTATCAGTTCTAAGCTCCGCATCATTTCCTGGATACACAACATAAAACTTGTCTCTGTGCAAGGACTCTCCTGGATACCAGTTCCCCGTTTGCACCTCACGACTCTGCCTCCACGCCTGTGTCCTGCACTTGGGTTCGTCCTCAGCCTCGTCCGTGCAACAGGCCCAACAACAACCCCTTGCGGAACACCACTCGTCAATGGCAACCAACAAGAAAAGGCCTCTCTTATTCCCACCGTTTGCCTTCTGCCAGTCAAGCCAAACATCTATCCATGCTAGTACCTTTCCTGTAATACCATGGGCTCCTATCATTTTAGCAGCTTCATACATGGCACCTTGTCAAACGAGTCATTGGAATTACCTGCATTCAGCAGATTCCTCACTAATGGTTTCAATGGCAGCAAGAGATTAATGATTTCTGTTATCTTTTCCATTGCTTTACTCAATCTACCTGTGACAAAATAGTCTAGCACGTTTCTTCTCCAGGTCAAAAAAGTGACATGATGGAAGCACATTCGTAAACAGCTACAGAATCGGAAAGGAAAGATTAATAGTTTATAGGGAATGGAAAAGTACGAGGAATAATAGGATATCTTTCTTGTGCCAACGCAGATATGATGAAGTTGGCTTTTCCATCTGTATTTAAAAATTCTGTTTGGGTCATCTGAGTAATGCCTTGACTTGGACCCGGGCTGTTTAAGAGTGACTCTACCTTGGTGTACCCTAGTTCATAAGCAGGAAGGGTCCCCTCATGTCTCTAGGAATCCAAGGAAATTTGTACAGTATTCATTTTCAAGATTCAAGGATTAAATCAAGAATTCTACACCATAATAAAGAATTAATAGAATCACTGATAGAAAATAATGTTGACAAGATATTTAATACATTGACTTACGTGACTGAATGTCTACTAAGTGCAAAGTATGTATTTCACATATTTAAATGATTCTAATTTTAAAATGTCATTTATTTTCTGAAGGGTATATTATGGAAATATTATAAACTATTTTTTCTGACCCTCCCTTTAGGTGGTGTCCACCTTTCAGAAAACAAAATTCTCTTTATTTCCACAGTTCAGATAACATATTGCTTAATGCAGAGAGCAACATAGACTCAGTGGCCACTTTATTAGACACACCTGTACACCCTATCTAGTCAGCTAATCATGTGGCAGCAATTCAACGCATAAATACTGGGATATACTGCACAACTATTTGAGAATACTGGTACAGGATATGCATATGGTGAGATGTCAGGCAACGTCCTAGAATCATAGCAATCATAGCATTCCTGACTGCAGAAATAGGACCCATGGCCCAGTGAATTCAATACCTGGAAACACTAAAATGAATGATCTCTTCTTATAGGTAGATGTGTAACATGTCAGTGGGACATTTATTAGGTACACTTATACATCTACTCATTAATTCAAATATCTAATCAACCAAACATGTGGCAGCAACTCAATGTATAAAAGCATGCAGACATGGTCAAGAGGTTTAGTTGTTGGTCAGACCAAACATCAGAATGGGCAAGAAATGTGATATAACTTTGACCATGGAGTGACTGTTGGTACCAAAAGGGGCAGTTGGAGTACCTCAGAAACCACTGACCTCCTGGGGTTTTCACACACAATAGTGCAAGGTTTAAAAAGAGCTCATGGCCTTTCGGCACTTTTTCACAGGCTTAATCATTATGAGCAGTTGCTTGATTGGCTGAGGCAGAACAAGATTTAAAAAGGGTTTGGGACCTTTCAGAACTTGTTGGCAGGATGCAATCACAATGATCCCTTAGGCCTTCAACGGGGGCCAATAAAAAGAAGTGAAGTGTAAGCCAAGAGGACGCTGTAGGAGTGAGCCCGTGTAGAGTGGTCAGGCCTTGGCTCCACAGACTTCAGTGCAAGCTAGAACTGAAGCTTGAGAAGTTAGAGGTCTAACAAGTGCAGCAGGATGTAGTTAAAGCAGTGTAATGCTCCTTCTAAAAAATAAGGGATTTCAGGGTCCCTAATAAGGTAATAAGATAATAACGTGGATGAATTGAAAGTGCAGATTGTTATTAATGATTATGATATAGTTGGGATCACAGAGACATGGCTCCAGGGTGACCAGGGATGGGAGCTCAGCGTTCAGGGATATTCAATATTCAGGAGGGATAGACATGAAGGAAGGGGAGGTGGGGTGGCGTTGCTGGTTAAAGGAGAGATTAACGCAATAGAAAGGAAGGACATAAGCTGGGAAGATGTGGAATCGATATGGGTAGAGCTGCGTAACACTAAGGGGCAGAAGACGCTGGTGGGAGTTGTGTACAGGCCACCTAACAGTAGTAGTGAGGTCGGAGATGGTATTAAACAGGAAATTAGAAATGTGTGCAATAAAGGAACAGCAGTTATAATGGGTGACTTCAATCTACATGTAGATTGGGTGAACCAAATTGGTAAAGGTGCTGAGGAAGAGGATTTCTTGGAATATATGCGGGATGGTTTTTTGAACCAACATGTCGAGGAACCAACTAGAGAGCAGGCTATTCTGGACTGGGTTTTGAGCAATGAGGAAGGGTTAATTAGCGATCTTGTCGTGAGAGGCCCCTTGGGTAAGAGTGACCATAATATGGTGGAATTCTTCATTAAGATGGAGAGTGACATAGTTAATTCAGAAACAAAGGTTCTGAACTTAAAGAGGGGTAACTTTGAAGGTATGAGACGTGAATTAGCTAAGATAGACTGGCAAATGACACTTAAAGGATTGATGGTGGATATGCAATGGCAAGCATTTAAAGGTTGCATGGATGAACTACAACAATTGTTCATCCCAGTTTGGCAAAAGAATAAATCAAGGAAGGTAGTGCACCCGTGGCTGACAAGAGAAATTAGGGATAGTATCAATTCCAAAGAAGAAGCATACAAATTAGCCAGAGAAAGTGGCTCACCTGAGGACTGGGAGAAATTCAGAGTTCAGCACAGGAGGACAAAGGGCTTAATTCGCAGGGGAAAAAAGATTATGAGAGAAAACTGGCAGGGAACATAAAAACGGACTGTAAAAGCTTTTATAGATATGTAAAAAGGAAAAGACTGGTAAAGACAAATGTAGGTCCCCTGCAGACAGAAACAGGTGAATTGATTATGGGGAGCAAGGACATGGCAGACCAATTGAATAATTACTTTGGTTCTGTCTTCACTAAGGAGGACATAAATAATCTTCCAGAAATAGTAGGGGACAGAGGGTCCAGTGGGATGGAGGAACTGAGCGGAATACATGTTAGTAGGGAAGTGGTGTTAGGTAAATTGAAGAGATTGAAGGCAGATAAATCCCCAGGGCCAGATGATCTGCATCCTAGAGTGCTTAAGGAAGTAGCCCAAGAAATAGTGGATGCATTAGTGATAATTTTTCAAAGCTCGTTAGATTCTGGACTAGTTTCTGAGGATTGGAGGGTGGCTAATGTAACTCCACTTTTTAAAAAAGGAGGGATAGAGAAACCGGGGAATTATAGACCGGTTAGCCTAACGTCGGTGGTTGGGAAACTGCTGGAGTCAGTTATCAAGGATGTGATAACAGCACATTTGGAAAGCGGTGAAATGATCGGACAAAGTCAGCATGGATTTGTGAAAGGAAAATCATGTCTGACGAATCTCATAGAATTTTTTGAGGATGTAACTAGTAGAGTGGATAGGGGAGAACCAGTGGATGTGGTATATTTGGATTTTCAAAAGGCTTTTGACAAGGTCCCACACAGGAGATTAGTGTGCAAACTTAAAGTACACGGTATTGCGGGTAAGGTATTGGTGTGGGTGGAGAATTGGTTAGCAGACAGGAAGCAAAGAGTGGGAATAAACGGGACCTTTTCAGAATGGCAAGTGGTGACTAGTGGGGTACCGCAAGGCTCAGTGCTGGGACCCCAGTTGTTTACAATATATATTAATGACTTGGATGAGGGAATTAAATGCAGCATCTCCAAGTTTGCGGATGACACGAAGCTGGGTGGCAGTGTTAGCTGTGAGGAGGATGCTAAGAGGATGCAGGGTGACTTGGATAGGTTGGGTGAGTGGGCAAATTCATGGCAGATGCAATTTAATGTGGATAAATGTGAAGTTATCCACTTTGGTGGCAAAAATAGGAAAACAGTTTATTATCTGAATGGTGGCCGATTAGGAAAAGGGGAGGTGCAACGAGACCTGGGTGTCATTATACACCAGTCATTGAAAGTGGGCATGCAGGTACAGCAGGCGGTGAAAAAGGCGAACGGTATGCTGGCATTTATAGCGAGAGGATTCGAGTACAGGAGCAGGGAGGTACTACTGCAGTTGTACAAGGCCTTGGTGAGACCACACCTGGAGTATTGTGTGCAGTCTTGGTCCCCTAATCTGAGGAAAGACATCCTTGCCTTAGAGGGAGTACAAAGAAGGTTCACCAGATTGATTCCTGGGATGGCAGGACTTTCATATGAAGAAAGACTGGATGAACTGGGCTTGTACTCGTTGGAATTTCGAAGATTGAGGGGGGATCTGATTGAAACGTATAAGATCCTAAATGGATTGGACAGGCTAGATGCAGGAAGATTGTTCCCGATGTTGGGAAAGTCCAGAACGAGGGGTCACAGTTTGAGGATAGAGGGGAAGCCTTTTAGGACCGAGATTAGGAAAAACTTCTTCACACAGAGAGTGGTGAATCTGTGGAATTCTCTGCCACAGGAAACAGTTGAGGCCGGTTCATTGGCTATATTTAAGAGGGAGTTAGATATGGCCCTTGTGGCTACGGGGGTCAGGGGGTATGGAGGGAAGGCTGGGGCGGGGTTCTGAGTTGGAGGATCAGCCATGATCATAATAAATGGCGGTGCAGGCTCGAAGGGCCGAACGGCCTACTCCTGCACCTATTTTCTATATTTCTATGTTTCTATGTTTCTAATGACAATGTCTCTGGGAAGAGCACCCAACTTCTGCTCCTGACTGACAAGCTCAAGGAACTGGAACTGGAACTGCAGCTGAATGTACTCAGGACCATCTGGAAGACTGAACGCCTCATAGGTGAGACCTTTACTGAAGTGGACACAACCAGAATGCAGGCTTCTGATAGTAGATGGGTGACCACCAGGAGAATTTAGGGGAGTGAATAGTCAGTGCTGGGTCCCCCCCCCAATGGCCATTCCCTTAAGAAACAAGTATACCCCTTTGGATACTGCTGGTGTGGATGACCTGTCAGGGAATGGCAGTAGCAGAGCCAGGCCAGTGGCACTGTGGCCAACCCTAAGGCTCAACAGGGAAGTGAAAATTCAAGCAGAGTGATAATGACGGAAGACTTGATAGTCAGGAAGTGGACAGGAGACTTTGTGACCATGAAAGACATGCCAGGAAGGTGTGTTGCTGCCAGCTGTTAGAGTCCAGGATGCATCGTAGCAGATGCAGAGATTCTCAAGGGGGAGGATAAACAGCCAGAGGTTGTAGTGGACATTGGCACCAATGACGTAGATAGAAAGGGAAAGAGTTCCTGCGTGGTGAGTATAGGGAATTAGAGAAGAAGCAGAACAGCAAGACCTCCAAAGTAGTAATTCCATTCAGGATTTACAAGAAGCTCAGACACCTCGGCCTTCACCCTGCCTTGTGCACCTGGATCCTGGATTTCCTGTCAGATTGCCGGCAGGTAAGAGTGCACTTCCTCACCTCTGCCACTCTGACTCTCAACACAGAAGTCCTTCAGGGCTGTATCCTAAGCCCCCTCCTTTACTGTCTGTATACCCATGACTGTGTCGCCACCCCCCCACAGGTCCAATCTGCTAATTAAGTTTGCAGATGATACGATATTGATTGGCCTTATCTCAAATAATAATGAGGCAGGCTACAGAGAAGAAGTCATCTCCCTGATACAGTGGTGTCAAGAAAACAACCTTTCCCTCAATGTTGCAAGAACAAAGGAGTTCGTTGTGGACTACAGGAGGCATGGAGTCAGGCTAACCTCTATTGACATCGATGGATCTGGGGTTGAGAGGGTGAACAGCTTTAAGTTTCTTGGCATACACATCACCAAGGACTTCACGTGGTCTGTACATACTGGCTGTGTGGTGGAAAAGACATAACAGTACCTATTCCACTTCAAATGGTTGAAGAAGTTTGGTATGGGCCCCCAAGTCCTAAGAACTTTCCACAGGGGCACTATTGAGAGCATCCTGACAGGCTGCATCACTGCCTGGTATGGGAACTGTACTTCACTCAATCACAGGACTCTGCAGAGAGTGGTGCGGACAGCCCAGCACATCTGTAGATGTGAACTTCCCACTATTCAAGACATTTACAGAGACAGATGTGTAAAAAGGGCCCATAGGATCAGTGGAGACCCGAGTCACCTCAACCACGAACTGTTCCAGCTGCTTCCATCCGGGAAACGGTACTGCAGCATAAAAGCCAGGACCAGCAGGCTCTGGAACAGCTTCTTCCACCAGGCCATCAGATTGATTAGTTCATGCTGATACAATTGTATTTCTGTGCTATATTGACCGTCCTGTTGTACATACTATTTATTACAAATTACTATAAATTGCACATTGCATATTGAGATGGGGACGTAATGTAAAGCTTTTAGTCCTCATGTATGTGAAGGATGTAGGAAATAAGTCAATTCAATTGAATTCTCTGGATTACTCTTAGTACCATGAGCTAGCCAGGGCAGGAATAGGGTACAGTACGGGTCAATAAGTGGCTGAGGAACTTTTGCAGAGAGTAAGGTTTCGGATTTCTGGATCATTAGCATCTCTTCTGGGGCAGGTATGATGTGCACAAAAAGGATAGCTTACACCTGAACCCAAGGGGGACAAGAGAGTTGTTTGGGGGGGGGGGTGGTTAACCTAATTTGTCAGGAGGGATGGGAACTAGAGTGATAAGGTTGAAGGTGGGGCAGTTGGTATACAAGTCAATGCCATTTATAGTGATACTCTGAGGAAGGATAGGCAGAAAATAGGGCAAAATTGCAGTCAGTGGGATAGGTAGAAGAGCACCACGGGTTCAAAATTGAAAAGGCTGATGAATACAAGGCTGAAGGTGCTATATGTGAATGTACACAGTACATAGAATAAGACGGATGATCCTGTAGTTCAGTTTGAGATTGTCAGGTGTAAAGATATGGACATCACTGACTCGTGGCTGAAAGAGGATCATAGTTAGGAGCTCAGCATTCAAGAATACACATTGTATCAAAAGGACAGGTTGGGATGACTCTGTTGGTAAAAAGTAGCATCAAAACCTCAGAAGGAGGTCACATATGAGCAGAAGATGTAAGATCCTTGTGGGTAGAGCTAAGAAACTGCAAGGATAAAAAGATCCTAATGGGAGTTAAATTAACGCCTCTGAACAGTAACCAGGATGTGGGATGTAAATTAGAAGGCATGTAAAAAGAGCAATGTTCCAATAGTCATTGCAGATTTCAATATGCAGGTAGATTTGGTAAATCAGGTTGCTTTGGATCCTAAGGGAGGGAATTTGTAGAATGACTAAGAGATGGCTTTTTAGAACAGCTTATGGTTGAGCCCACCAGGGGAAAGCCAATTCTGGATTGGGTGTAGGTAATGAACCACATTTTGATTAGAGAGCTTAAGGTAAAGGAACTCCTGGAAAACAGTGATCATAATATGATAGAATTCATCCTGCAATTTGAGAGGGAGAACATAAAGGCAGATGTGTCAGTATTACAGTGGAGCAAAGAGAATTACAGAGGCATGAGAGAGGCACTGGCCAAAGTTGATTGGAAAGGGGCACTAGCATGGATGACAGCAGAAAGGCAATGGCTGGAGTTTCTGGGGACAATTCAGAAACCATAAGATAGATACGTCCCTAAGATGAAGAAATATCTTAAAGGGAGAATGAGGTAAATCTGGCTGACAAGAGAAGTCAAAGAAAGCATAAAAGGAAAAGAGACTGCATTTAGCAAAAATTACTGGAAAAGTAAAGGATTGGGAAGCTTTTAAAAACCAACAGAAGGAAACTAAAAGGTCATAAGGAGAGAAAAGTTGAAATATGAAGGTAAACTTGCCTATAATATAAAAAGGGATACCAAATGTTATTTTTCAGAATTATAATGAGTAATAGAGAGGTGAGAGAGGATATCAGACCACTGGAAAATATGCTAGAGAGGAAGTAATGGTGGACAAAAAAGGGCAGATGAATCTAGAAAACATTTGGTGTTAGTCTTCACTCTGGAAGACACTTGCAGTATGCCAGAAATTTGAGAGTATTAGGGGTGCAGAAATGAGTCTGGATGCTATTACTAAGGGGAAGGTCTTTGTGAAGCAGAAAGGTTTGAGGGTAGATAAATCACATGGACCACATTGACTGCACCCCAGGGTTCCAAAAGATGGAGCTGAAGAGATTCTGGAGGCATCAGTAATAATCTTACTAGATTCTGGAATGGTTCTGGAGGACTGGAAAAGTGCAAATATCATTCAACTCTGTGAGAAGGGTGTGAGGCAAAGAAAATAAATTATAGGCCAGTTAGTCTTACTTCAGTGGTTGAAAAGATGTTGGAGGATGAAGTTTCCAGGTTATTGGAGGCACACAATTATGTAGGCTGAAGTCAGCATGGTTTTCTTAAGGGGAAATCTTGCTTAACAAATCTGTTGGAAATCTTTGAGGATATAACGGGCAGAGTAGAAAAAGGAGAGTCAGTGGATGCAGCTGACTTGGATTTTTGGGAGGCCTTTGACAAGGTTCTGCACATGAGGTTGCTTAGTAAGATTTAAAAAAAAAGGTTTCCTTAATGATATAAAAGGAAAGATACTAGCATGGATAGAAGATTGTTTCACTGATAGGAGGCAATAAAGGAGACCTACTCTGGTTGACTTCCGATGAATAGTGGTGTTATGCAGGGGTGGGCAGTGGGACTGGTCCTCTTTACATTATATGTCAATGACTTGGATGATGGAATTCATGGCTTTGTGGCTGTGTTTGCAGATGGCACAAAGAAAGGTGCAGGGGCAGGTAGTGTTGACAAGGGTGGGAGTCTGCAGAAGGACTTAGACAGATTAGGAGAATGGGCAAAGGAGTAGCAGATGGAATATAGTGTAGGGAAATGTATGATCATGAACTTTGGTAGAAGAATAAAGATGTAGACTGTTAATCTGAATGGGAAGAAAATTCAAAACTCAGAGATGCAAAGGGAACTTGGGAGTCCTTGTCCAGGATTCCTTAAATGTTAACTTGCAACTTGAGTCAGTGGTAAAGAAGGAAAATGCAATGCTAGCATTAATTTCGAGAAGACTAGAATATAAGAGCAAATATGTAATGCTAAGGCTTTGTAAGGCATTGGTTAGACTGCACTTTGAGTATTGTGAGCAGTTTTGGGCTCCTTTTCTAACAAAGGATGTGCTGACACTGGAGAGGGTCCAGAGGAGGTTCACTAGCATGATTCTGGGAATGAAAACTCTAATGTATGCGGAGCATTTTAATGGCTCTTCGCCTGTACTTGCAGGGTTTAGAAGAATCTGAGGGGATCTCATTGAAATCTAACCAATATTGAGAGGACTAGGTAGAGTGGATGTGGCGAGGATGTTTCCTAAAGTGGATGAGACTAGGACCGGAGGGCACAGCCTTGGAATAGTGAACATCCATTTAGAACAGAAATGTGGAAGAATTTCCTTAGCCAGAGGAAGGTTAATCTGTGGAATTCATTGCTACAGATGGCTGTGCAGGCTAAGTCATTGAGTCTAATTAAAGCAGAGCTTGATAGATTCTTGATTAGAAAGGGCATCAAAGGTTATGGGGTGAAGGCAGAAGAATGATATAATGATATAATGACATAATGTTAAATGATGTAATAAATCAGCCACGATGGAAAGGCAGAGCTGAATGGACTAATTCTGCTCCTATGTCTTATGTTCTTAAGATCTCTAGAGTTTACAGAGACAAGCATAGAGCTCTGTGGGGGAAAAAACACCTTGTTAATGAGAGAGGTCAAAGGAGAATGACCAGACAGGTTCAATTTAACGGGAAGGCAGCAGTAACTCAAATAACCACGCAATACAACAGTGATGTACAGAGGAGCATCTCTGAATGTACAACACATCTATCACAGCAGCAAGAAGACCATAACAGGTTCCAATCCTTTGCCTAAGAAAGTGGCCAATGAATGCATGTGCATGTAGTTGTTCAATGAATTGTCCAACAATTGCTGCACATTTATCTCAAAACTTTATAGTCTCAGTAGCAGGTGTCACACTGCTTGAATCTTGCAATTATATTAGTTAGTTGTTATCAATGGAATTTCTGTTTCTCTAGTCTGGTATGAGAAGACTAAATCTAATTTTTAGTCCGCTGTTCCTCCTTCCTCTCGACGCCTCTTCTTCTTCTTTGTTCTTGTAACACGCAATAATGTAATCATAAGCAACTAGACTTAAACCTCATTCTTGACCTCAGAAGAACCTTCAGATCACAAAAGCATCAGGATCTAATAATGTGCAGTTTGAACATTGATCTCAGTATTCTCGGTGTTGTATGAAGAGATGAAATTGCAAAAGAGCAATTCTGGTTCATGCAGTGTGTCTTGATGCAGCAATTGTTGACAATTCCTTCCCCCAGGTACTGTGCGACCCACAGAGTTTCTCCAGCAGATTGTTGCTGTGTATTCCAGCACCTGCAGTCTCTTGTGTCTCCACTTTGCTTCATACATGTTTAATTACTGTTAATGTTGACAACAAACTGTGAAATCAAAGAGAAATGCTGCCAACCTTCTTTTAATTCAAGATTCAGGATAGCTTAATGCCTTTTATTTCAATGTGATGTACTTTGAAATATTTAAAGTATTTAATTAATTATAGAGCTTCGCCCAGTTCTTCCTTTCATTTCTGCTTGGAGTAGTTTTATAATGCTGGCAATGATCCCAGTACCATGGACAATGTAGTTCTAGATGTTAGAGATGTATTTCTGAAACACTGTTCAAACTTGCGCAGAATAGAACAAATATTTGATTGAAAATGGCAAACAATTTGCAGAATTTTATGAATGTAACTGACTACAAGAGCTTAAAAATCTGATATAGAAACAGAACATGTAATTCTCAGAAGATCTGATAGCATACATTGGGTGAGAAACATTTAGATTATCATTTTTATTTACTGCAATGTCTTGATTTATGGGATTTTGGTCTTATACAGAGAACCTGCAATGTAGGCCAAAAAATCCACAAGTTCAAATGAGTATTTGATTAGCATTACCATAAACCTTTGACATCAGTTAAACATTTCAAGTTCATGCTTAAGTGTTTTGCTTGGAAGCAAGATTATTACTTAGACATCATTAGTGTGATAACTGTGGAGGGGAATTGATAGTTGACACTTTGGGTCAAGCCTCTTCATTTAGTCCAGAAACAAAACTTAGATTGTCCATTTCTCTCCGTGAATCCTCCTGACCCACTAAGGTCATTCAGTATTTTGTTTATTGTTTCAGTATCTATAGTTTCCTGTGACTCCTTTGGTGCAATAACTATTTAGTTATGTAATATATTAAACAAAACTGATCTTTAGTAAACCCACAGTGATCAATATTGACTTTTGTATCTGTTGTTCCTGTCTTCATTGACCTAAACTATCACAAAATGGCTGAAAACTATCCGATATAATGTTCATGCAACACACACAAAATGATGGAGGAACTCAGCAGGCCAGACAGTATCTATGGAAAAAAAGACATTTCAAGCTGAGACCCTTTGGCAGGACTGGAGGGAAAAAAGGTGAGGAGTAGATTTAAAAGGTGGCGCAGGGAGAGAGAAACACAAGGTGATAGGTGAAACTTGGAAGGGGAGAGATAAAGTCAAGAGCTGGGAAGTCAGTTGGTGATAGAAATACAGGGGTTGAGAAGTGGGAGTCTGATCGGAGAGATCAGAAGGACAAAGAAGAAAGAAATATGGAGAGGAGCACCAAAGGGTGATGATGGGCAGGCAAGGAGATAAGGTTAGAGAGGGAAAAAGGGATGGGGAATTATGAAGGGGGGGCAGGGGTTGGAATTACTGGAAGTTTGAGAAATCGATGTTCTTGACATTAGGTTTCAGGTTGGATGCTACCCAGACAGAATATAAGGTGATGATCCTCCAACTTGAGTGTGGCCTCATTGCAACAGTAGAGGAGGCCATGGATTGACATATTGGAATGGGAATGGGGAGTGGAATTAAAGTGGGTGAGCACTAGGAGATCCCGTTTCTTCTCGAGGACGGAGCATAGGTGCTGGGCAAAACAGTCTTCCAATCTGCGTCAGGTCTCACCATGCACAGGAGGCCACACCGGGAGCACCAGACACAGTACAATACCCTAACAGACTCACAGGTGAAGTATCGCCTCACCTGGAAGGACTGTTTGGGCCCCTGAGTGGTAGTGAGGGAGGAGGTGTAGGGGGCAGGGGCAGGTGTAGCACTTGTTCTGCTTGCAAGGGTAAGTGCCAGGAGGGACAAATGGACAAGGGAGTCGCATAGGGAGCGATCCCTGCAAAAAGCAGAAATTGGGGGGAGGGGAGGGAAAGATGTGCTTGGTGGTTGGATCCCGTTGAAAATGGCGGAGGCTCCATAGAATTATGTGCTGGATACGGAGGCTGATGGGGTGGTAAGTGAGGAGAAGAGGAACCCTATCACTGGTGGACTGGCAGGAGGATGGGCTAAGAGCAGATGTGTGTGAAATGGAAGAGATGAGGTTGAGGGCAATGTTAATGGTGGAGGAAAGGAAGCCCCTTTTTTTGGAAAAGGAGGAAATCTCCTTTGTCCCAGAATGAAAAGCATCCTGAGAGCAGATGTGGTGGAGACAGAGGAATTAAGATAAGAAGATGATGTTTTTACAACACAACAGAGTGGGAAGAGCTATTGTCCAGGTGGCTGTGAGAGTCTGTGTGTTTATAACAGACATCGGTAGATAAACTGTCTCTGGAGATGGAAACAGTGAGATTGAGAAAGGGGAGGGAGGTGTTGGAAATGGAGCAGGTAAATTTGAGGGCACGGTGGAAGTTGGAGGCAAAGTTGATGAAGTCGACAAGCTTGGCATAGGTGCAGGAAACAGTAATGTTTATCACTCATTAGCCACATGTACAAACCATGTTATCTTCTGTAAGATGAACCATACTGGTATGTTGTCATTGAATTGAACCTCCGACTCATAGACCCTATCATCGTTGCCATGGTTTAACAGTTAATATTTGGAGCAACTCACACTTCAGATTGGTGATTGCTTCTTTAATGCTATCTTGATCTTCAGGATTTGGCCATGCTCAGACAACCTGCAAAATTGTCCAAAACTTCCATGAGTCCAGAAAGTATTTGATTAACATGCCACAAACTATATATGAATGATCTGGTGAACTCACACATCCTGAGGGAGATTGAATATTGTCTTGACCTTCCATGTCTGTGCATAGAATGCTACCGGAAGGTACAGTCATGCCAGATTCCACATGGAGCTTCCAGATGTTTAATTGAAGCAGGATTCATCTTACTTGCCACTATTCAGCTATTTACTGGCCTTCACCCTTCTTCACTCTTAATCGTGATGTGGGGTTTTGATCCGGAACAATAATTCCTTTCCTCCCACAGATTCTGCTTGACCTGCAGAGTTGTTGCTTACGGAGTTGTTGGTTAAGGCGTCAAAAGTAAGGAATAGTGGCACGTAGTGTCATGGTCTGGTCCGTGAAGTCAGTATTCTGGGTCACGGTCCGGTCCATCGACTCTTGCTCCAGGTTTTCCTGTCTATCCTGTTTCTGTTCATGTTGAGCTCTAATTGAGGCAGCTGATGCTCATTGGGGCTGGCTGCATAAATACCACCAGAGACCAGGGTGTGGCTGCTGGATTGATCTTGTCCTTACTCCTTGTATCCCTTCTTCTGCCCTCTGTTTCCTCGCCTGAAGCCCTGCCTTGTCTTGCCGGTAACTCTCGCCTCGCCTGAAGTTCTCGTCTCGCCTTGCATTGCCTGAAGCCTTGCCTTATCTTGCTGGTAACTCTCACCTCGTCTCGCCTGCAGTCTTATCCTGGAGCCACCCTATACCTAGCTCCCTTCCTGTCCCTTGCCTCCGCCCAGATAAGCCAGGCCGTCTTGCCGTTACCTGTGGTTTGTTCTGTCCCTTCCTGTCCCTTGCCTCCGCCGGGTAAGCCAGGCCATCTTGCCGTTACCTGCGGTTGGTTCTGTCTCTTCCTGTCCCTTGCCTCCATCTGGTAAGTCAGGCCGTCTTGCCATTACCTACTGTTGGTTCTGTGCCTTCCTGTCCCATGCCTCCGTCGGGTGGTGATCCGCGCCCTGCCCAGCAGTACCGCGCCCTGCCCAGGAGTACCGCACTCTGCCCAGATGAACTGTGCCCTGCCCAGGAGGAGCCTGCCAAGCCTCACCTCAAGTCTCTAGCCTCTAGCCTCTAGTCTCAACCCTGAAGACTCCAGCCTCCTGCCTAACCTCAAGCCTGAACACTCCAGCCTCCTGCCTAGCCTCAAGCCCGAAGGCTCCAGCCTCCAGCCTCCTGCCAAGCTTCGCCTCTAGCCTCAAGCCCGAAGACTCCAGCCTCGTCCCGCCTGCCTGCCAAGCCTCGTCCTTGCCAAGTTCTGGGGTCCGAGCCAGAGGCAAGACCCAGGTACTGGGTCCTTGTCCAGTCTCTGGCTCAGAGTCCAAGCCCAGACTCCTAGCTCTCTTGTCCAGTCCTGTTCCGGGTTCCTGGTTTTCGTGTCCATGTCCTTGCCCGCAGCCTGTATCCTAGTCCTGTCCCTAGACCTTCAGTGTCTGTGTCTTGCACTTGGGTCCGTTCCCAGCCACCTCCTTATGACAGAACGATCCAGCCAACTATGGACCCAGCGACACAGACACTGTCATTTTCCTCTTCCCACCCAGGGTTCCCTTCTGTTAAATACCCTCCCACCCGCCCAGTTCGTCCATAGTCTAGATACCCTGTTTGGTCGCCAGGAGGCTCCCGTAGGGCAGGGGGGCTACTGTCATGGTCCGCGCCGTAAAGTCCATATTTCGGTTCGTGGTCCAGTCCACCGACCCTTGCTCCACATTTTCCTGTCTACCCTGATTCTGTTCTTGTGAAGCTCTAATTGAGCCAGCTGAGGCTCATTGGGTCTGGCCACATAAATACCTTCAGAGAGCAGGGTGTGGCTGCAGGATTGTTCTTGTCCTTATTCCTTGTATCCCTTCCCCTGCCTTCTGTTTCCTCGCCTGAAGCCCTGCCTTGTCTTGCCAGTAACTCCCGCCTCACCTGAAGTTTTCGTCTCGCCTTGCATTGCCTGAAGCCTTGCCTTGTCTTGCTGGTAACTCTTGCCTCGTCTCGCCTGCAGTCTTGTCCTGGAGCCACCCTGTACCTAGCTCCCTTCCTGTCCCTTGCCTCCGCCCAGATAAGCCAGGCCGTCTTGCCATTACTTGCGGTTGGTTCTGTCCCTTCCTGTCCCTTGCCTCCATCAGGTAAGCCAGGCCGTCTTGCCGTTACCTGCGGTTGGTCCTGTCCCTTCCTGTCCCACGCCTCCATCGGGTAAGCCAGGCCATCTTGCCGTTACCTGCGGTTGGTTCTGTCCCTTCCTGTCCCTTGCCTCCGTCGGGTAAGCCAGGCAGTCTTGCTATTACCTGCGGTTGGTTCTGTCTCTTCCTGTCCCATGCCTCCATTGGGTGGTGATCCGCGCCCTGCCCAGGAGTACCGCACCCTGCCCAAGTGAACCGTGCCCTGCCCAGGAGGAGCCTGCCAATCCTCGCCTCAAGTCTCTAGCCTCTAGCCTCCAGTCTCAAACCTGAAGATTCCAGCATCCTGCCTAGCCTCAAGCCTGAAGACTCTAGCCTCCTGCCGAGCCTCAAGTCTGAAGACTCCAGCCTCCTGCCGAGCCTCAAGTCTGAAGACTCCAGCCTCCTGCCTAGCCTCAAGCCTGAAGACTCCAGCCTCCTGCCTAGCCTCAAGCCTGAAGACTCCAGCCTCCTGCCGAGCCACAAGCCTGAAGACTCCAGCCTCCTGCTTAGCCTCAAGCCCGAAGACTCCAGCCTCCTGACTCCTGCCAAGCCTTGCCTCAAGTCTCTAGCCTCTAACCTCTAGCCTCAAGCCTGAAGACTCCCGCCTCCTGCCAAGTCTCGCCTCTAGCCTCAAGCCTGAAGACGCCAGCCTCATCCTGCCTGCTTGCCAAGCCTCGTCCTTGCCAAGTTCTGGGGTCCGAGCCAGAGTCAAGACCCAGGTACTGGGTCCTTGTACAGTTTCTGGCTCGGAGTCCAAGCCCGGACTCCTAGCTCTCTTGTCCAGTCCTTTTCCAGGTTCCCAGTTTTCGTGTCCATGTCCTTGCCCGCAGCCTGTATCCTAGTCCTGTCCCTAGTCCTTCAGTGTCTGTGTCTTGCACTTGGGTCTGTTCCCAGCCATCTTCTTATGACAGAGCGATCTTATGACAGCAGTCTCTTCCTGTCCCATGCCTCCGTTGGGTGGTGATCTGCGCCCTGCCCAGGAGTACCGCACCCTGCCCAAGTGAACCGTGCCCTGCCCAGGAGGAGCCTGCCAATCCTCGCCTGAAGTCTCTAGCCTCTAGCCTCCAGTCTCAAGCCTGAAGACTCCAGCCTCCTGCCGAGCCTCAAGCCTGAAGACTCCAGCCTCCCGACTCCCGCCAAGCCTTGCCTCAAGTCTCTAGCCTCTAGCCTCAAGCCTGAAGTCTCCATCCTCCGGCCCCCTGCCAAGCCTGGCCTCAAGTCTCTAACCTCTATCCTCAAGCCTGAAGACTCCAGCCTCCAGCCTCCTGCCTCCTGCCAAGCCTCACCTCAATCTCTAGCCTCTAGCCTCAAGCCTGTAGACCCCAGCCTCCTGCCTCCTGCCATGCTTCGTCTCCAGCCTCTAGCCTCAGGCATGAAGACTCCAGCCTCCTGCCTCCTGCCAAGCTTCACCTCAAGTCTCTAGCCTCTAACCTCTAGCCTCAAGCCTGAAGACTCCAGACTCCTGACTCCTGCCAATCCTCGCCTCTAAACTCAAGCCTGAAGATTCCAGCCTCGTCCTGCCTCCCTGCTAAGCCTCATCCTTGCCAAGTTCTGAGGTCCGAGTCAGAGGCAAGACCCAGGTTCTGGGTCCTTGTGAAGTCTCTGGCTCGGAGTCCAAGCCCGGACTCCTAGCTCTCTTGTCCAGTCCTGTTCAGGGTTCCCGGTTTTCATGTCCATGTCCTTGCCTTCAGCCTGTATTCTAGTCCTGTCCCTAGTCCTTCAGTGTTGGTGTTTTACACTTGGGTCCATTCACAGCCACCTCCTTATGACACATAGTTGTTTACACAGAGTACAGGAGTGTTTGGGATGAGACAGATTTTGGAATCATGTTGTCAATGAGTCTGGAATAAAAGTTTAAATGCAGCCCAAGTCCCAAGGATAAGCAACAGTCTGCGGAGACTAATGTCATGCACTACACTGAGGCAGGGCAAACAAAGGGAAATACTGGATAAGATTTGGAGTAGGACTGCTCTGGGGTAAGCAGGATCCAGATGCACTTCTGGGCCATGAACAGGAGCACATAGGATGGGGTTGTGCTTGTAGGGCTGTGATTAGTCTTACGGATAGTGGCCTGGAACAGAATCAGGGCCATCGGTTAGTGGATCTGATCTGAAGTGTAGGTGTAGGTGAAACTCTGGCTGTAGATTTGGACCTGAACTGAAGGGATATTGTGCTAATTTGTATGTAGCTGAGCCAGATAGAATGTATTAGATGTGTGCTGTGGACTAGTCTTCATAAGACTATAAGACATAGAAACAGAATTAGGCCATTGGTCCCATTGAGTCACTAGATCATGGCTGATTTATTTTCCATCTCACCTCCATTCTCTCTTTGATGCTCTTACTAATCAAGAATCTATCAACCTCTGCTTTAAATGTAAAATGGCTTGGCCTCCACAGCCATCTGTCGCAATGAATTCCACTGATTCACCAACTAAAGAAATTCCTCCTCATTTCTCTTCAAAGGGATGTCCCCTACTATTGGAAACATCCTTTCCATGTACTTCTTACCTTCAGTATCTGGTAGTTTTCAATGAGATCTCTCCTCATTCTTCTAAACAGCAGTGATTACAGACCCAAACCATCAAACAGTCCTTATATGTTAACCCTTTCATTACTTGGATCATTCTCTTAAATCTCCTCTGGACCCTTTCCAATGCCAGCATATCCTT
This sequence comes from Mobula hypostoma, assembly GCF_963921235.1. Classification (NCBI taxonomy): domain Eukaryota; kingdom Metazoa; phylum Chordata; class Chondrichthyes; order Myliobatiformes; family Myliobatidae; genus Mobula; species Mobula hypostoma. The sequence goes on along the minus strand of NC_086097.1, from coordinate 120,257,987 downwards.
TCTTAGGTATAGCTCCCAAAGCTTCTCACAATACTTCAAGTGAGGTCTCATTAATGCCTTATAAACCTTCTAAAATGCATTACGTCCTTGCTTTTATATTCTGATCCTCTCCATATGAATGCTCACATTGCATTTAGTTTCCTCACTATCAACTCAATCTGCAAGTTCACCTTTAGGCGACCCTTCACTAGAAATCCCAAGTCTCTTTGCACCTCTGATTCTGAATTTGCTCCCCATTTAGAAAATAGTCTTGGCCTTTTTTCCTTCTTCAGCTTGGAGTGTAGGTGTTTGGGCTGTAGACAGGTGGAAGAGGTTTTGATGCATGGTTGCAGATTATTAAGCAGACATTAAAACCTTGCTGTTCTGAGAGTGCCTAAAGTTAGAACACCTCAGAACCATAAATTTCATTTGCCATGTCTCTGACTGCAAGGGCATAAGATATAGGAGTAGAATTCAGTAGATCAAGTCTGCTCCATCATTCAGTCATGGCTGATTTATTTTTCAATCCTAACCTCCCACGTCCTCTGGGTAACCATTAAAACCATTAAAATCGAGAAATCCATCTCTGCCTTTACCACCCTTGGCCTTCACCACATTCTGTGGCAAAGAATTCCTCAGATTAACCATCATCTGAACGAAGAAATTCCTCCTCCTCTCAGTTTTAAAGAAACAGTCTGAATCCTTGCAATTGCAATTCATGCCTGGAGTTCCCTTACACCAATTACAAGAAAACAGGAACCGAAATGCTCTGTTGGTCAAATCTCCATATTATTTAAATGTAATACAACTGAGATCACTGGCACAAATGATACAATTGCAACATCACAGAAAGCACGAATCGCTCTAGAGTGAAAAGACTCCTTTGCTCTGCCCGAATAGTGTCCCTCAGTCACAAACTCAGTCAATGTCGGTGGAAGTCAGAGCGAGGAAGAGAACCCCATCATAGGCATTAGCCTCCCCAGCAACCAGGGCATCTTCAAAGTGCAATACCTCAAAAAGGCGGGATCCATCATTAAAGACCCCCATCACCCAAGACATGCACTCTTCTCATTACTACATGCAAAAACTGATGCATATCCAATCCCTAGGGTAGATGATTGTGTGGATAAAGTTGGACAAGCCAAATTCCTTACAAAGATTGATTTTTTTGTAAATTGTTAACTGTTAATATTTTGTTCTTAAGAGACCCAATTTTTTTTTGGAGGGAGGTGTTACATACCTCAAGGAGATCTTGTGACTTTCCTGTGAGAATGATGTAATGGTCTTAAGGAGGTCACCTGATGTAATGTTCCTACCGATGTGATGTCACGTGATGACATGTTCACCTTAGGTATAAAAGGGAAGACCTCAGGTGACGCAGTTAATTTTTCAGTTTTTCCAGCTAGAACGTTAGTCAGAGTCTCCGTTCTGTTGCGTATTTGCTTTATGACGCAGTTTCATTTTTAAAATGGAGTTTTACGTTCTATTGCAAGGTACAATAGAACTGGACTGGCAATTTCTGCTAGATTTGTTGATGTACCTTTTTCCAGTAGTGACTGTGGCATGACCAAATTCACTTTTAGCTAAGTTAGTAGTTAAGTTAGCTTTTGAAAGGCTCTCAAATAGTTTGTCCACTGCAGTAATATGTGCTTTCCACGTATTATTTCCTGTAACTAAATCATCAATATAGGCATCCGTATCTTTTAATCCATGAGTCACGCTATTAATCACCCTCTGAAAAGTACCTGGTGCATTCTTCATCCCAAATGGAAGAACATTATACTCACATAACCCAGATGGGGTTACAAATGCAGAAATATCTCTACCTCTATCCGCCAATAGAACACACCAATAGCCTTTTAACAAATCAATCTTTGTAAGGAATTTGGCTTGTCCAACTTTATCCACACAATCATCTACCCTAGGGATTGGATATGCATCAGTTTTTGTCACAGCATTTACCCTCCTATAATCTGTACAAAACTGAGTACTACTGTCTGGCTTAGGCACCATAACACACGGTGAACTCCAATATGAATTAGAATGTCTATTAATATTATTCTCAGCAAGTTCACATTTTTCCCTGTTCATTTGATACGGATGTTGTTTTATGGATTTTGCATCTCAGACATCTACATCATGAGTAGCTACAGTGGCTCCTCTAGGAACATCTGGAAATAAATCCCTATATTTAAAAATTAACTTTTTCCTCTGCTCTCTCTGCTCTGGCTGTAAATGGCTTAATTCTTCATCAATATTTTCTAGAATTGTTGAATTTGTTAACCTGGCTGTAATAATGTTGGGTTTAAAATGAGTTTCAGATGAATCGTCCATTAAGTTTTTAGAAAGATCAGACTCATTACTGATCACAACAGTCAAAGTAGCGGATTCTCTCTCATAATACGGTTTTATCATATTTATATGACACAGCTGAGTTCACTTTCTTCGATCTGGGGTTTTTATCACGTAATCCACAAAATTTACTTTAGATTTAATCTCATAAGATCCATGAAATTTAGCTTGTAATGGGTTCGCTTGCATCAGGAAAAGAACCAACACCTTATCCCCAGGCTTAAATAACCTCATTCTAGCTTCCTTATCATACCAAGTCATCATCTTCTCCTGAGCCAAATTGAAATTTTCCTTCGCCAAGCTACAAGCTTTATAAAATCTTTGTTTAAATTTTAAAACATAATCTAGTAAATTAGTGTATATCTCTTTATTAATCCACTGTTCCTTCAACAAGGCCAAAGGTCCTCAAATTGTATGCCCAAACACAAGTTTAAAAGGACTAAAACCTATTGATTCCTGTACTGCCTCCCTTACTGCAAAAAGTAGTAAATGTACACCCTCATCCCAATCCTTTTCATTTTCCACACAATATGTCCTAATCATAGTTTTTAATGTAGAATTGAATCGCTCCAAGGCTCCTTGTGATTCTGGATGATAGGCTGATGAGATAATCTGTTTTGCTCCCAGTTTATAAACTATCTGCTGAAACAATCCAGACATAAAATTACGACCTTGATCCGATCGTATTTCCTTAGGCAACTCAAAATAAGTAAAGAATTTTATAAGAGCCTTTGTCACAGTTTTGGCTGTTATATTCCAAAGAGGTACTGCCTCTGGAAACCTAGACGCTGTGCTCATAATAGTTAACAAATATTGATGTCCAGTTTTAGTCTTCAGCAAAGGACCTACACAGTCTACAATGATTTTTGAAAACGGCTCACCAAATGCTGGAATTGGTTACAGTTGGGTCACTGAGGTAACGTGATTAGGTTTACCCACAATTTGATACGTAAGACACGTTCTACAAAATGTCGCAACAACTTTTCTTAAACTAGGCCAATAAAAATGTTAAGAAAATTTGTTCATATTTTCCTTTACTCCTAAATGACCACCCAAAGGAATACTATGAGCCATAGTTAAAATCTTATTTTGATAAACTTTAGGAACTACTACCTGATGATTAACCTCCCATTCCTCACTAGCAGGAATTGTAGGCGATCTCCACTTTCTCATTAATACTCCCTTTTCAAAATAATATCCTGCTGGCACTTTTTCAATTTCAGTATCTGGAATAGTTTGCTCCTTTAATTTAACTATCTCAGTATCTCTACCCTGCTCTGCTATCATCTCCTTCCGAGATAAAGACAAATATTCCTGGTCAGACTTACTACCAAAATCCTGATGGAATAATGAAGGTAAGAAAGTTTCTGATACATCCTCAAAATTCGAATCTTGAGTTGAACAGTCATGGGTAACAACCTCATCCCGTACATCAGTCTTTTTAGTCATAGTTCTTGTTACAACACAGGAAGAATCTGTGTTAGAATCCCTCTGTGGTTCTTCAGAATTATTATGTATTGTCAAATGCACTTCAGGAAAAACTTGTCCACCTGCTAAGTCATTCCCTAAAAAAAGAGAAACATCATTCACAGATAAACTGGATTGTAGTCCTACTTTAACAACCCCTGTAACTAATCCTGACCTTCAATTTACTCTATGTAAATGTAATGGCATAAGGGCACTCCCAACTCCTCTTATATAATTTACCTCACCGATGTCAGACTCATCACTAAACTTTAGCACACTGTCAAATATTAGTGATTGAGAAGCTCCAGTATCTCTAAGTATTCTTATTGGCACTGAATTGGACCATTCTTTCAAGGATACAAATGCTTCTGTTATAAAAGTCTCATATCCCTTCTTAACTTGGTCAGACTCTGACAAATCTTCATTAGTATTTTCTAAACCCTGTGATTTTACAGGTTTTTCAATATGCTGCACACAAGTATCTGGGATGGCTTCTTTCTCTTTCTTTTTCAATTGAAAGCAGTTAGCTACTACATGTCCAGGTTTCTTACAATAATTACAAATAATACCAAAATGTCTTTCCTTCACATGTCTCCCTTCATCCTTACTTTTCTCACTAATTTCAGATTTAATTTCTGGTTTACCTTGACTCTCTGTGTTATTTTTCCTTTTAAAAGTTCTACCTGGAGAAAATTTATTCTTATGAATTAAAGCATACTCATCAGCTAACTTAGCAGTCGCCTGCAATGTAGCAGTGTCCCTTTCATTTAAGTATGTTCTCACTTAAAAAGGAATGCTTCTTTTAAATTCCTCCAGTAAAATCAACTCTTTTAATTTATTATACTCCCCATTCACATTTTTAGAGGAAACCCATCTCTCAAAACACACAGATTTCTCATAGGGAAATTACACATAAGTTTTTTCCATCGATTTCTTCAAATTTCTGAATCTTTCTCGATACACTTCCGGAACCAATTCATATGCCTTTAATATATGTTGTTTAACAATATCATAATCCAGTGCTTGATCAGCATTGAAAGCTGTATAAACTTGTTATGCCTTGCCTTTAATTACCCTTGGTAACATCACTGGCCATTGCTCTTTCGGCCACCCTAAACTCAGAGCAACAGTTTGAATTGCTTGAAATATTCATCCACTTCAGCTTCATTAAATGGAGGAGCCAAAATAACCTCATGACTAGCAATAAACTGTTTCTTAGAACCAGAAGACTGATTTCCCATCTTTAATTTCTCCATCTCTAACTCAAATTTCCTCTGGTTTTCAGCTTCTGTTTCTTTAAATTCCCTAAATTTATTTTGCTCTCTTTCGGCCATTTCCGCTTTAAATCTTTCAAACTTTATCTGTTCAAGATGTAACTGCATTTCCAGATTACTCGTTGAAAACCTATCTAACACCTCATCGTCAAATGTTTTCAAACTAATATAATGTTCAGCAATTTTTCTTTGAATTAAAACCCTTGTGGTTCCCTTCATAATTCCCTTAAAATCCAATTTCCTAGCAATCTCCAATACAACAGGTTTTCTTGCATTCTCTAAAAACTCCGGGTCAGGCAAATCCATAAAGACGTCAATATTCATTGCGGCTGAATACCACTGACACACCAATCAAACTTAAAAAAAAGGGTATTTCCCTTTTCCAAATCAGAATGACAATTAAACCAGTGCTTAAACTCAAACATTTGGAACAAAATCTGGACGAGCCCCCACAAATTATGTTATGTAACCGGCAACAATGAATATCAGTCGAGTCAGGTTACATAAAAACAACCAAACATTTATTAAACATGCATAAACAGTAAAAAACAAATGTAAACCTTAATTGGAAGTTAACCGCTATGCGGCCCTTCAATGAATCATCACTCGGTACTGATTCTTAAAACGATAAATTTGAAAATACTTCTTAAAGCTGTAAAGTCAAACGCAGTTCTTAAAATGGTAAATTCAAAAGTCCAACAGATTTATACATTCAATTGGAAGAGACTTCTCTGGAGAAGTATTTCTTCATAGACGCGACTTTCCTGCTAGTTCTGTCCAAAGAATTCACGATGAAGGAAATATACGGCTCAAAACAACTGACCTTAATTTCTAGACAGCACCTTGCATGAACTTCCTTGCTCTTTTGGCAAGAGTTATCGCTGATACAGGTCGCTACTTCTTCAACGAAGACTCAATAAGGTCGATCCTTTGTTGAACTGCCGAACATTACCGACTTCTCTTAATCCTTTAAATCCTGTACTTCGATAAAGTCTTCACTCTCCAATACTACTGGAAAAAGGTACATCAACAAATCTAGCAAAAAATTGCCAGTCCAGCTCTATTGTACCTTGCAAACTCCATTTTAAAAATGAAACTGTGTCATAAAGCAAATACGCAACAGAACGGAGATTCTGACTAACGTTCTAGCTGGATAAACTAAAAAACTAACTGCGTCACCTGAGGTCTTCCCTTTTATACCCGTGGTGAACATGTCATCATGTGACTTCAGATCGGTGGGAAAATTACATCAGGTGACCTCCATAAGACCATTACATCATTCTCACAGGGAAGTCACAAGATCTCCTTGAGGTATGTAACATCAGAGCCTTACTTGATGCTAGATCAGAGCTGTCACTATATATCATTATCATTTCATTCCCCTCAATTCATTTAAAGAAATGATTGGTAGAATTATAAAGAATTGACAAAAAATAAAACAGGAAATTTGGCCTGACTGACCTGTACTAACATTTATGCTATGTGAACTTGCATAACTCTAATACATCTAAGTATCACCACATTGGTTTATTCCTTTCTTCTTCTTAGAATTTGCTTCTTTCTAAGGTGTTTACTCGGCTCTGTGCTGAACTGAGGCCCAGGCTGTGGCCTGCTCCGGGCTTCACATCCATGGACTCACTTTTGTTCTGAATGCCATTTGCTTAGTTCTGTTGTTTGTAAGATTTGTTAACTTTTCTCTCTATGCATTCGGTGTTTGATGGTCTTTTTTATGAGTTCTTTTGGGGTTGTTTATTTTGTGGCTGTTTGTAAGGAGATAAATCTCAAGGTTGTATAAAGTGTACATACTTTGATAATAAATGTACTTTGAACTTTATTTTTTATCCTTCCATCTGAAATATTACAGTATTTTGAGAAGGTACAATTTTGCCTTCTGTTTTATTTTCCATTTTCTTTACTTAGAAATACAGCACTGTGCATTTAGACCCTTGTGACCAATTAATTTACTAACCTATACGTGTTTGGAATGTGGGATGAAACCAGAGAACCCAGAGGAAATCCATGTGGTCATGGGGAGAACACACAAACTCCTTACAGACAGTGGCTGAATTGAACCCGGCTCACTGGCGCTAATAGAAGTACACTAACTGCTATGCTACTTTACCACCTAGTTCAGCTGTTCATTGCAGGACAAGACTTTATTGTCTTTGTGACTCCATCTCAACTCTTCCTGTATGAGCGACCTTTTGCTGTCCTCTATACATCTCTTCCTTTTTGACTCCACTCAGGAAGACATCGTTCTTCATCCTCATCCTCTCAAATAATATAGACCAAAGACCATAAGACATAGAAGAAGAATTAGGCCATTTGGCCATCAAGTCTACTGTGCCATTCCTTCATGACCGATTTATTATCCTCTCAACCCTATTCTCTTGCCTTCTTCCAGTAACTTCTGATGCCCTTACTAACGAAGAATTAGTCAACCTCCAGTTTACTTGTGCCCAATGACGTGGCCTCCACAGCCATCTCTGGCAATAAATTCCATAGATTCACCACTCTTTGGCTAAATTAATTACTCCTCATCTCGGTTCTAAAGGGACGTCCTCCTATACTGAGACCCTGGTTTCTGTGATTTAGTTTCAGTTGACATGATTCAATTAATCTCAATTTTGAGGATAATAAACACATGCACACAAAATACTGTAGGAATTGAATGGGTCAGGCAACATCAATGGAGGGAAATGGACAGTCAATGTTTTGAGTCAATACCCATCAAGATTGGATAGAAAGAGGGGAGATAGCCAGGATAAAAACAAACTGGAGGGAGGGAGGGAGCCAAGAGCTGACAATTGTTGGTGAATTCATGTAAGCAGGAAGGACAGGTCAGTGGTGGAGGGGGAATGTGGGATAGATGTAAGAAGCCGGTAGCTGTAGGGCTTTTAACTCTTGTGGGATAATGTCTTTCCTGTTAGGGGATGGGGGTTACTCTGCAGGTGAGACTTTTGGCTGTGAAACAATTTCAGTTTCTGGGGCCTCCTTATGGAAGTGGTAGAGTTGAGTCTAAGACTGCAAGAAGTGATTCTGATAGATCTGGGCACATGTCTTCTCTAACAATTGCCTTTGATCAATCTATTGTCTCCAGATAGCATCAAACACAATCTCCAATGTGTAGGAGAATGGTTCATTTCTGTCCTTATCCCTTCCAAGTACGCTCATTTGATCACCTCTGTAGTCCCTCACTAGGACTGTTTGTCCAGGACTGGAACATCGAAACTCTTTGTTTGAGTAGACCTGAATTTGTCTCAGCTATTTGCCCTGCATACTCCTTTGGAGATTGAGTTTGAGGAGATCCAAGCATGACACAAGGGGCGACCCACAACCTCATGGCTGGTGAGTTGCTGGAGTGTGATGAATTGCAATATGCAAGGAGGAATTTGCGAGCTTCTGGTTCAGTGTCAGTGTAAAGTGTTCTACTGCCATTATTTGCAGTGCATTCCTCAGACACTGAATAAACTTTTCCACCAAGCCATTTGCAGCTGAATGGCACAGTGCAGATGTAATATGTCTTACTCCTGTCACTTTCAGGAATGACAGAAACTGTACCACAACAAACTGTGGTCCATTGTCACTGACGAAGTGTTCTGGAACGCTAGTCCTTGAGAAGAGGCTTCTCAACACATCAGCAGTGCGGAAGGCTATATCTGAAGTCTATTAGGAGCACCTCTGGCTATTTTGTGGCTGCATCCACTACTAAGCAAGAAAGTTGTGCCCATGAATGGTCCAGCAAAATCCACATGAATCCTCTGCCAGGGCAATGCAGACCATTCCCCGGGATGGAGAAGTGCTGCTCTAGGCATCTTCTCGACATGTTGGCATTCCAAACAATGATTGGCAAACCACTCAATCTGCTGATCTATTCCAGGCCACCTGACAAAGCTTTGACCCAATGCTTTGCTTTTGACTATGCCCAGATGACTGGCAAGTAGCTCCTCCAACACTTTAGCTCAGCTTAGATGGTACAACAACTCTCAATCCCCACATAAGGCATCCCCTGTCAAGGGCAAGTTCATCCGAGTGCTGGTAAAAATTTCTGCTGATCACTCCGGCCATTTTGGGTTGCCATGTCAACCTGAGACAGTGTGGGATCTTTTGTTGTTTCCCTTTGGATCACGTCTGCTATACTAAGGAGATTTTTGATTTGCATTATGGACATTATGTTAGGAAGAGTGTCCTCATTTGCCAATTGTTAGTGTATTTCCTTTTCCAATGGTAAACAGGACAATCCATCAGCATTTCCATGAGTAGTTCGTATTTTAAATTCAATCTTGTAATTGTGTCCTCCAAGAAACAGAGCCTACCTCTATATTTGTGCACCTCCTGTTAGTTGGACACCCTTCTGTGGATTGAAGATGGACACTAGTGGTTGATCATCAGCAATGAGGGTAAACTCTCTCCCAAATAAATACTGGTTGAAATGTTTTATATCCCAAACCAGACTCAAGGCCTCTCTGTCAACCTGTATGTAACTTTTCTCTGCAGCGGTAAGGACATGTGATGCAAAGGCTAATGGGCTCTTAATTCCATCACTTATAATATATGACATCACTGCACCTATACCATAAGGCGAGGCATCACATGCAAACTTCACTGGACAACGTGGATCATAATGTATGAGTATAGTACCTGACATTACCATTTCCTTTACCTTTTGGAAAGCCACCTTACACGACTTTGTCCATTGCCATTTCTTCCTGACTGTAGTAGTAAGTTCAAGGGATGGGTCATAGTAACCAGGATTGGCAGGAACATGTTATAGTAATTGACAAATCCTAAAAGCAACTACAATGTGACATTCTTTGACCTTGGGGCATTTACCTTTGCTGAATTTTCTCAGCACATTTGTGTAAATCTTGTGTGTTAATTCTGTTACCACAGTCAGTGCTGCTTGTTTTAAAAAATTCACAGTTATTGCATTGTGCAGTGAGCACATAACCTTTTAATCTTTTAAAAGCTGTCTAGATATTTTGGAGCTGTTCCTTGTCATCCTCACAGGTAACAACGATATCATCTAGGAAACACTGAGTGGCTGGGCACACTTGCAGCACCTGGTCTTTAGCTTCCTGCCAAAGTATAGGTGCACATGCTGCTCCAAAAACAAGTCTATAGCAATAAAGCCCTTTGTGAGTGTTTATCATGAAGAACACTTTGGACTCTTCTTCCATTTCAATCTGTAGGTAGGCTTCAGCTAAGTCCACTTTGCTGAAGTGTTTTCCTCCAGAGAGGTTTGCAAAGATATCCTTTATCCTGGGCAGAATGTATTGATCTACTTGCATTACTGGGTTAATAATGTCTTTAAAATCACCACAGTTCCTGATCAACCCATTCTTCTTGGTTACTGGGACAATTGGCGCTGCCCATGGGCTCCGCACAACATTGGAAAGAATTCCTTCAGCTTCAATGCAAACTAGCTCATTGGCTACTTCATCACAAATGGTATCAGAACAGAATGGACTTTGTTTTTGGATGTTTTCTTGTAAGATTCCACAAATTAAACTTTCAGTGTATCATTAAGCCAATTACTGAACTGTCAATTCTCAGGCAATTTCTTCAATTCAGCCATATATACTGAAATGGACTCCCCTTCCCTTTGCTTCCACTTATGAAACCTAAAGCATTCTGCAATCAACAATAGTTTTAGTTATAAATGTTCCTGTACTACATTCAAGATATCAGCAAAGCTCATTTCAGTTGGTTTGGTTGAAGCAGTCAAACTTCTAAGCAAAGAGTATGCTCTTCTACCTGTTGCACTCAGTAAAACCAACACTTGTTTCTAATCAGCTATTCCATTTGCTTTAAATACTGCTCAATTCATTCAGTATACAAAGTCCGTTATCTCATACAATCCATCATGTCTATTTTTCCAATGTAGTCAGCCATTTCTGCTTATTTATTTATCATTATTGTCAACATGTACTCACTAATTATGAACCCATGAATTTTATTAGTTTTATGCCTTATTTTTTAACTTAACCATACCTCTTCTCTTCTGAAGAGACACATGCTGTGCTTTATTTTAACTCAACCATTTCTCCATTGCGAAGAATAAGTACTGCGCCTTTTTTGAACTCAAACATCTTGCTACACTTCAACAGGTAGGTAATCATCTCAAATTTATTTTAAAACTTACACATCACTGTTGTTATGTTTTGTAACTAAAAAACATAAAACTAATCAAAAGAAAAACACAGAGCTAGGAATAACATGTCTACCTCTTTCTTGGCTTCGGCAGGGTGTGTCCATATGACATGGTGGCGTAATGACGTAAGCCATTCACGTACTTTAATATATAACCCAAAATTAATTATTTAAATAAACAAAGAATGCTTAATCAAACAATATATTTACAATATGACAGGCGCATCTATGGAAATGCATAAACAGTTGATGTTTCAGGCCGAGATCCTTCTTCAGGATGAGACGGAAGGGGGAAAGTGTTCCCCTTCCTTTCAATCCTGAAGAAGAGTCTCGACCTGAAACAATGACTGCTTATGCCTTTTCATAAATGCTGCCTGGCCTGCTAAGCTCCTCCAACATTTTGTGCATGTTGCTATGGATTTCCAGCATCTGCAAATTTCACATGTTCAATATTTACAACAGAACTCAAATATTACTGAAATATTAAACACACAACAGCTGGCCACCTGGAGATCCCGGCTATTATGACAGACGGATGAAGCTGTGACCAACTGACCCCCGTTGCTTTGAGGATAATGTCATTAGTAACCATATAGACATTATTTTCCTCATCTACATCAAGCCAAATGTTACTTCATTGACCAGCCAGTGTACATAACTGAAAGGTTAACGTTAAACAGGGCCAGATAAAAGTTAATTTCTGATGAAAAGCTACAGAGAACTAATCATTTCATGGAGTGCAATGTAGTTTTCCATAAAATGGGGTATAGAATTCCAATTGTTTTTGTAATAGTTATCTTTGTCCTTCAATTGATTAATCATGAGAAACTGATGCAAGAACCTAATTTAAGCTTCTTTTCACTTCCTAAAGCATACACTCTCTTTGGCCACTCAGCAAGAATAAAGTTGTTTTAATAATCTTCCACTTTTGTGTTATTTTAATTCTCAACGAAACAGTGGATAAGAATCTGTGCCAAATTAATCCTAATTGAACCAGGGATTCATTTCTTATTCAGATATTCCCTATTCAATGAGTGCCAATTAAAAAAGCTCCATTGTCCAATGTTTAATGTTGTTCTAATATCTCTTTCACTGAGCTCTCAGAATGCCTTTGAAAACTTGAAAAGTCTGGACCACAGATTCTCCTTTCACAAATGCCACACTTCAGTGAGATAAAATCAAAGTTGAAGTCACTCAAAGGAATGAAAATAATATCTTTGAAAACAAAGTGCTAGATGACAGCAAAGAAATCCTCTCTTTAAATAATGCAGGAATTGTATAGGACAGTGAATCCATCAAAAAAACAGCTGGTGCTAATGAAACCACTGCACTATTTATTAAAGGATTAGGTCTTCTTTCAGTACTATTTAATAAAGATTATATTAAAGTTGATCGCCTTATCGAAGACATTAAATTTCACACAATTCTCCAGAACTGTAAATCATTATTTTCTAACGTGTGTACCATTTCTGTCACCGTAAATGACAGTGTTGCCTTTAGACTTAAAAGAGAAATGCTTGTATTTTTCTCTGTTGTTTAAGCTGTGTTCTTGGTCCCTTTCAGATTAATGAGAAGAGGAGTTCATTTCGTATTCCAGGGCACTCCACTAATTTTTCTTTTAAATTGTGATAGCAAATAATAAGGCCTCAGTAAAAGGTAGAGAAAGTAGTCAAACATTAGCAGCTGCTTGTGAATGATATCCGATATGGAGTTTGGAAGGAAGCAAAGCTTTTTTTAAAAACAGAGGTTGCTACATATACACATTGAGTCAGGCAGCATCTGTAGAAAGAAAGTTAATCTTTTAAGCCTGAGATTCTTCTTCTGAACTAGGAAAGAGAGAAAACAAATTATTTTTAAGCAGCAGAGAAGATATGGGGGCGGGGGTGGTGGATAAATAAAAGGAAAATTACAGTGATGTCAAATTAGTTAATGTGACAGTGGCAATTTATACTTCTTTGTCCCTGCTGTGTTTGTTAAAGGAAGCAGGTCATGCTGCTCCAAGGTAAAGAGAAAAACAGAACAAAAATCAAAGATGGATGACTGGCAGAAATGGTCTGTTTTGATATACACTATGTGGCTACATTATGAGGTACCTCTGTACCTAATAAAGTGGCCACTGCGAGCATGTTTGTGGTCTCCTGTTGCAGTAGCCTATCCACTTTAACATTCAGGTGTCATGCATCAGAGATGCTCTTCTGCACACCACTGTTTTAATCCATGTTCATTTGAGTTACTATCACTTTCCTGTCAGTTTGAACCAGCCTGGCTATTCTCCTCTGACCTCTTATTAACAAGGCATTTTCACCAACAAAACTGCTGCCCGCTGGATGTTTTTGGATTATTGCACCATGCTGTAAGTTCTAGAGACTGTTGTGCATGAAATTCCCAGGAAATCAGCAGACTCTGAGATACTCAACCACCTTGTCTGTTACATACAATCATTACACAGTCAAAATCACTTAGATCACATTTCTTCCCCATTCTGATGTTCGGTTTGAACTATAACTGAATCTCTTGACCATGTCTGCATGCTTTTATGTATTGAGCTGCTGCCACATAATTGGTTGATTACTAGACTAGAGTGCCTGGATTTTCGTGGCTCTGAAGATGGGCTGATTCAAGGTCAGTGCCCCTAACTGAGACATCACGAGAGAACACAGATCATCGGGAGCTGTGTGTCCAGAGACATGAGCCTTTCCGGGGCTGATTCTCTGGGAATGGAGGTTGGAAAAATGACGCAACAGACTTTTAACATCATAAATCAATGAGTTGTTTGTTATGTCTCCCGTCTCGCTGTGACACCTCTTTTTCCTTATTAGGGAGAGAGAGAGAGAGAGAGCTGGTGGTATGTCGAATTACTGGGTGAACAAGTCGTCTTTGGGGTACTGCAAGTCTGTGTCTTTATTGATGGCTTGATGCATGCTCGGTGGAGGGTGCTGATGCTTTTTTGCTGGGGGGAAGGGGGAAGGCTTTGGGGTTCTAACGTTTAACTGTCATTCATTCTTTGGAGCAGTCCTCTGTTTTCATGGATGATTGTGAAGAAAAGGAATTTCAGGATGTATATTGTATACAATTCTCTGACATTAAATGTACCTATTGAACCTATTGATTAGATATTTGCATCAATGATCAGGTGTACAGGTGCACCTAATAAAGTGGCCACTGAGTGTGGACGGAAATGACAAGCAAATCATCTGAAGTTGGAGAATCTGGAAGTTGCAACGAACAGATCATGACACAACTAGGCAGAATACTGTCAACAGTACCATCACTAACATTTAGCAGCCTCCAGTTATTTCTTAGCTGTACAAGGAAACAAAGCCCTCAGAGACCAACATACAAATATCCATTAACATCAATTTACTAGGTGCTGTTGATTGTCCATGGAAATGTGAGGGTCAATCTTACTATCCAATGTTGTAACCTAGTTATATTGTATCCAGTGCTCACTATGCTCTCTCTGTGTTTAGGAAACCAATTGCAGAATACTTTCATTCAGCCTGCAAGTGTAAATATGGCTTTCAGTAGTCTGTCACTTTAATTGTCCTTCCCCCTCTTCCTGACCATTATGTCTTTATTCTGAGTAACGGCTACAAGATGCTCAGCAGATCAGGCAGCATCCATGGAAAGGGATGAACAGTCAGCATTTCAGGCCGAGGCCCTTCATCAGGACTGGAAAGGAAGGGGGAAGAAGCCCAAATAAGAAAGTGGGGGGAAGGGAAGAGGTACAAGCTGGCAGGTGATAGGTGAAGCAGGGTGAAGGTGGCTGGGAGGGGAGATGGGTGATGAGTTGAGAAAATGAAACGTGATAGGTGGAAAAGGTAAAGGGCTGAAGAAGAAGGAATCAGATAGGAGAGAAGAGTGGACGATGGGAGAAAGAGAAGCAGGAGAGACACTCGTGCAAGGTGATAGACAGCTGAGGAGAAGAGAAGAGCCAGAGTGGCAAATGGAAGAAGAGGGAAAGGAAAGGGAGAAAACTACCAGAAATTAGAGAAATTGATGTTCATATAATCGGATTGGAGGCTATCCACACAGAATATGAGGTGTTGCTTCTCCATGTCTTCATCCTACAGGATAGACTCAAAGAATAGCACCTCATCTCCTTACAACACAATATAACCTTCCCAATGTTAATACTGAATTCAACAGTTTAACAGATTGACAACATCTATCAACATTTTCTACTTTGCTGCTAGTAATATTTTCATATTTGCTGGAGAAACTCAGCTGGGCAAGCAGAATTTATGGAGGAGAATAAACAGTCGACATTTTGGGCCAAGACACTTCATCTGTCCTGAGGCCTTATTAATGAGAGAAATCAGAGGAGAATGGCCAGACTAGTTCAAACTGACAGGAAGGTGACACTAAGTCAAATAACCAAACATTATAACAGTGGTGTGCAGATAAACATCTCTGAATGCATGACACATCAAATGTTGAAGACCAGCAACAGCAGAAGACAATCACTGCACTCTGCACTCTGGTTAATCTTTCATCGATCCTGTTATTATTACTATTCTATGGCTTTGTTGAGTATGCCCACAAGTAAATGAATCTCAGGGTTGTATATGGTGACATATATGTACTTTGATAATAAAAGTTACTTTGAACTTTAATAATGTGGCCACTGAGTGTATTAACTCCATTTTCCTTGCCCGCTTGCCACATTCCTGGCGGACCAACTGAGTTCTGGTTAGTTATCTGCCTTTGCCATCTCCATGCTTCAGATTCAAATTCAGATTCAATTATCACATGTACATCGAAACATAGAGTAAAATGCGTTGCTTGTGTTAACAACCAACATACCCAAGGATATGCTGTGTTCAGCCCACAGGTGTACACATATTCCGGCATCAACATAGCATATCCACAGTGCCTGACAGGACCACACAATGCAAAAAAGCAACAACCAGGAAAAACGACAAGGCAACAACAGCAAAACAACTCACTTTCCCGCCCACTCCTCCCCTCACACACACAGACAGGGCTCCAACTGGCTTTTATTTTTTTGAGGATGATTTGCCTCCACTCCTGTTGTCAAGATTCTGGTGTATCTGGTGGGCCAATGGTGGATTTTTGAAGTCCATCACTGATGGGGCTGAGGATGTGGGCATGAATGAATCTGCAGTAGTTTTAAATAACAAAGCTATTTACAAGGTGAATTCCTTTGCCATTTCCAATGGATCTCATGGGCCAACAATAAATGGACCCCATATTGTCAGTGTCATCCCAAATATTCCTTCTCCATTTTGAATGACCATGCTCAATCTCTTAAAGTGACAGAGCTCAGAACAGTGTTAGTTTCTGAAGTCTAGTTTTGGCACATAAATGATGTAGCTTGTCTATCTGAGCCATCTAAGTGTAATTAGGGCCTCAATAATAACACATGAGCTGTAATATCCTTGTAAACAGTTCTTTAATTCCCTCCAGCATCTTTACGTGTCTTTGGAAATAAGCAGTTCAGTTAACATAACTACAAGCCAATGTTCTCTACATTTAATGTAATTTATCTGCTTCTCAATTATTTCCCTCTGTAGCTGAATCACAGTATTTTATTTGTAACTTCCATTGTCTTATCGACTTTGGTGTAACACTATATGGTTCTCTTTAACTGACTTTCCAGATCATTTTGTGCAGTGTGGAGCCTCCTTAATCTTCCACTCAAATTACTCTACCTTGCTGTAAGTGCCTATCCCATTGACACTTCCATTAATAATGCTTACTTACATTGTTTATGAGTCGTATTTTGATGCAATCTTCCCCAGTAACAACTATACCACTTCATCTGGTGCAGGGGTTCCCAACTTTTTTATGTCATGGAGCCTTACTATTAACCGAGGGCTCCATGGACCCCAGGTTAGGACCATCCGATACCTAAATGGACATTGAACACATGAACACTACCTCACTTTTTTATATTATTTCTGTTTTTGCACTATTTTTAATTTAACTATTTAATATACATATATACTTGTGTAATTGACTTATTTACTTTTTTCCCTATATTATCATGTATTGCATTGTACTGTTGTCACTAAGTTAACAAATTTCACAACATATGCCAGATTCTGATTCCGATCTAGTGCAACCTTGAAATTCTGACTTTATTTTTCCATAGCTAGGTGCAAATTGATTAAAGATACCATGAGCAACAGTAGTCCCTGCTTCAATCCTTATGAAACACCATATCCTACTTACTGCCTCTGTGTGTATCAATCTTTGTCCACAATCCTCTCTCTTGCTTTGGGCACAATTTGTTCCCCACTCCGTTATTGTTCTCTAATTGATCACGCTCTGGGATTGCTTTTGAGTCTTTTCATCACAGGGCTTTTCAAAATCAGAATATATTGTATTTAAAGATTAGATTTGCTTGCAACATGTACATCAAAATATGCAGTGAAATGCACTGCTTTTGTCAAATCAAGTCAGCAAGGATTGTGCTCAGAAGCCCGTAAGTGTTGTGATGTTTCTGGTGGAAACATTGCATGCCGGCAACTCACTGACCCTAACTGTATGTCTTTGGAATGCAAGGCATTTCATTTAATACGACTATATTCTCTTAAAGTGTTGTCCTATTAATTGCCAAACAAACCTAATTTCATCTAAGGCTCTTTCATGTGTCATAAAGTGGCTTGTACCACAGAACTTGTCCTTTGTGTTCATGTCAAAGCTATAATGTGAGCTGGATAGCTTCAAAGGAACCTATACTGAGCAGCAGCAAGCTAGCTATTTTAAGTTAGTGTCACTTGATGGCACTGTTGACTTCTTCTCTGGTAATGATTGGTCAGATGTTGCTACAGCAGTAATTGGTTGGGTTAGATTTGGACAGCTTTTTGTGGCAGGACATATTGGAGGAACATTGCACAACGCTTGTTTGACGTTAATTCTCATGTTGCATTGTGAGTGCCTAAAAGATACCCTTCTGTACTACAAACTAGCTCTAATGCATGCCTTCCTCACAACAGCCTAAAGGCTTCCAGGTCTTGATGTGTTCAGCAAGCTTTTTAAAATGCTACAAAGGTCTGACTTCCGCAATAAATGACTGATATTAAAGAGCCTGCTTTCACAACACACCTAAAGGAAGTTTATTTTTCTGCCAACAAAGAAATCTGTAAGTAAGTTATGTTTTTAATAATTGTGAAATGGCTTGATTTTTCTGAAGTTCAGGGAAGTCATTGCTCTGATTTCAAAAATATTCATTGAGATAATGGCACATATGTAAACCTTGAAAATAAGAGCATTCCTGATTTAAAACCTGTGTCTTGAAAATTTTAAGTTCCTGAAACCACTTCAGACATTTTATTGCAAAATTCATCCCACTTCCTTCTTTTCAAATGCAGCTTTTGTTTCTGCAGCCAGAGTAACATATCTAGTAAAATATGACATTGTATTTGAATATACAATAAATAATATTTTCAAAATTGTATTCCTTCCAATATAGTAATTTTTACAGTGATTATTATTAATAGGTTTGATGAATAATTTTAGCTTGGGTTTACTTTTAAAGCTGTTTAAAAATTCTGATTCATATGATCTTTGAGTTCATTGATAGTTTAATATCCTTAATTAACTCCTTTCTTACATGATTTATCATAAGCAGAAAATGTACAGCACTTACCCCGCACCATTCCTCTGAAGTCCAACAAGCATCTGTTATTGACTGCCTTCTCTCATTAACTGTAACACCCTTGGTGACATTACTGCCCATCATGAAGAGATTTCACACTAATGCCCAACACTGGTAGCCTCCAGTCCTCAACTGACAACCTGTTTGGTCATAATGCCTTGCAATCATCCTGAATTAAATGAAGTGCAATAAGACTAGAGAGACAAAAAATATTTACTTTGAATTTCTCTGAAAAGCCTCTGTCCTTGACATTGACTTTGTTATTCATTGCAGCTAGAGTCTCAGGCAGAGCCCATTCTTGGTGTTCTTTGCAACCACGAGCTGCACATCTTACTGTATACCACTGCAACAACTAAACCAGTTAACCTGCCTGCAATACCTCCAGCTATGGCCATCATACGAGTTTCTTTCACCTCCAGTCGCAGCCGTTTCACTGCCCTCTTGAGTGGCCTGGAGAGTGACAAACTGTAGGAGTCAACGGTCAGGCAGTTTCACAGTTATGGCAATTCTGAAAATTTCATTGCTGAATGAGGCTGAGTCTCCTTAGGTTTCTGAGGGGCTGTGTAAAACTTCCATCAGAACTATAAGTTGTAGAAGGTAAAACATCCTTTTAATGTGAAGAGTTGATCTCCCTCACTGTGAAAATTTTTTGTATTCACACTCATTAAATACCAGCAGAGTTAAACGTTGGACCATTATGGTTCCCAGGATACCTCTGTTAATGAATCTCAAATTACGTATTTATCAAAATATGTAACCAATTATGTCAAATATATATGTCAATTTTCCACTCAATAAAACAACAAAAACGCGATTCCCAAAATGTACTTCCTTTAAAATCTAGTTCAACCTTGAGCAATAGAGCCTTCAGTTTTCCAGATCATGCTGACCCTCTTGCCCGTATGCCTACATTATGTCGGTGTCCTTTCATACCTCCTCTAGTTAACTGTCTGCTTATGTGCTTCTTAAACATAGTATTTGTATCTGATGCAACCATCTCCTTTCTCAGCACATTCCAGGTAGCAACTACATTCTGTGTAAAACAAAGCTCTCTGATCCTTTTTCAAGCTTCTTCCTTTCACCTTAACACCATATCTACTTGCTTTTGATACCCCTACCACAAGAAAGCAACAGATTTTGACTATCTATCTAATTTATTCCTCTCATAATCTTACTGTATATACTTCTGTTGGATCATCTCTCAGCTTCCCATGCTGCAGAGGAAACAACCCAATCTTTCCAATCTCTCCCCATAATTAAAGTGCTCCAATCAAAGCAATATCTTGGTGAATCACTGTCACAACCACGCTTTTCCTTACCGGGTGGCCTAAGCAGTGTCTTATAAAGTTGCAACACAAAATCCCAAATCTTATACTCTATATACTGACTAACATTCAATATACCCTCTTCACCTCTTTTAAACCTGTTTTGGTTTATAGTGTGGTGAACAGGGCAGATCAAATAAGTCACTTAAGCTACTAAGCCACTTTCAAGGACTATGGACCTGGACCCTCACGTCTTCTTTAATGGCAAAATCACTCAGCCAGACATCTCTTTTTTCAGTATTAAATAGGACCAATAATGAACCATAACTCCTATTTTTATGGAGTGGCAGATTGGCACACTTTGCTACCTGAAAGCTCCAGTGACCCAGGTTCTGTCTTGGCCTGCGGTGTTTGCAAGATCTCCCTGTGACTGCATGGGTTTTCCCTGAGATGTACTGATATCCTCCTCTCTTGCAAAACAATGAATGTTGGTGTGTTAGTTGGACATTGTAAATTGTCCCTTATGTGTAGGTAAGAGGTGCAATCTTGTGAGGATAGGTTACAGGGAAAATTAGTGGAGAAAAGGCATGCTCTGTTAGTTGACATAGACTTTATGGGTTGAAAATATGAAAAATAAAATGAAATGTGAGAAAAATTTCAGCTTGTGGGAAAACCTTTGCCATGTGGTCTTTTCTGAAACTGATCCAGTATTGACTATCCCAGACTAAAAAGGGATTCGGCATACAATACCAGCCACGTTAGTGAATTAAGAAGAAATTCCCTGGAGCTGATCAACTCACATTATGTAACGTTCAAAGTTCAAAGATCAAAGTAAATTTATCACCAAAGTATGTAAACCATATAGCCGGCTGGTGGCGTAGTGGCATCAGCGCCGGACATTAGAGCAAAGGCTCCCGAGTTCAAATCCAGCCAGCTCCCTTGCATGCTTTCCATGCGTGCTGTGTTGAACATCAAGCTAGCAACTCGGCCTCGTAAAGTTAAGAAAGCCTTCTAAAAAAACGCCATCGTTACGGCGTCCCGATGACTCCACTCGGAGTTAAGGGCTTTCTAATAATCTTCATTTATGTAAACCATATACAACCTTGAGATTTGTTTTTCTTGTAGGCACCCACAGAAAAATAAAGAAATATAGTAGGATCCATGAAAACCATACTTAACAATGGCAGAGTCTCTGAAAGTGAGTCTACAGGCTGTGGAGTCAATTGAGCAATGAGAAGAGAGTGAAGCCATCTATGGCAGTCCAGGAGCCCAATGGCTGTAGAGCAACAATTGTTCCTGAACCTGGTGACATGAGACCCAAGACTCCTGCCGTATGGTAGCAGCAAGAAGAGTGGGAGATTTGCCAAACGCAGGCAGATGGGATGGACTCAGGTGGGGGATCTTGGCTGGCACAGAGAAATTCAATAGATCAGTGAAAAACTACATACAGACAAAACTGACAAAATATGAAAAAGACAAACTGTGCAAATACACAAACACAAGTAATAAATAAATAGTACTGAAATTTGAGTTGTTGAATCCTTGAAAGTGAGTCCACAGTTTGTGGAATCAGTTCAGTGTTGAAGTGAGTGAAGTTATGCATGCTGGTTCAGGAATCTGATGGCTGAAGGATAATAACTGTTTCTGCATCTGGTGGTGTGGGAACTAAGGCTCCTGTACCTCCTTCCTGATGGCACAGTGAGAAGAGAGCGTAGCCTGGGTAGTGGAGGTACCTGGTGATGAATGCTGCTTTCTTGCACAGCGCTCAGTGCTGGGGATGGCTTTTCTGTGATCGATTGGGCTGTATCCACCACATTTTACAGGCTCTTCCTTTCTTGAACATAATGTCTGTCCCCTGCAATGCATCACTCTGCTTACTTCCAGTCTTTGATTTGACTTCCTTGATCTCACAATGGGAAGGCTGTTCCCTCCATAAAGTTAGTACTATGAATCTGGACATCACTTGCTACCATATGCTACACAGATACAGCTTCAAACAAAATCCTTGTTAGACTGCCTTGCACTGTCTTATTAACACACCTAAACACATGCCACTTTCTAGATACCTGTAAATTCTTATTCCTGGGTATTCCTGAAGGTGTTGAATCTATGATAAAAATCAAGATAGTAGCAAAATCCATAAGAATGAATTGAATTTGATTTGAACAAAAAATTGTCAAAATTGTATTCATGACGGTAGGGAAGTTGCATTTTCTCTCAAACAACGGCACATGCCTTTTTCAAAGAATGGGAACAGGCAATACTAATGCTCACAACTTATCAAGGGGACTTGTATTTCAACTAAAGTTGGTAAAACAGTTAATAATTCTTTTATTTTCAAACTTAGCAGCCAGCTAAATCGACCTGTCTGCACTCTGCTTTTCTTTTGAGATTTTTTTTCAAAGAGAGATCAACAGAGCTGGTTCAGCCCTCAGCTGAGTTCCACCTGTACATTCTAGTTATCTTTTAGCACTCATAGCACTGGGAATAAAAAAACATTTAGAATACAATAAACTGTGAATCATAAAATCGTATTCCTTTATAGAGAGAAGAGAAATTGTAAGAGATTTGCATTGACTGATTGCCATTGGAAATTGGATATATTTTGCATGAATTTGACTGGGAATTGTTTCTGTTCCTCTTTATCAAATTGGACTGCCACTAGAAGTAAAATTATTTCCCTGCCTAAGGCTTTCTTTGATTCCTAAATGAATCTGCCCTATCAATCAGCCAGAGCCCAGAGATTAAATCCCAACTAGAGAATCAATTGAAACAGTGATGATCTATTGAATAGTTATGACATTTCTCCAGACCTCTCTGTGGGCCTTCACTCTGAGGCATAAGAGTCAGCAAAGAACTCTGACAAAATATTCAAAATGTCAAGTCAAGCACTTTGGTAGAGAAAACAAATAGAAAGGCCAAGTGTGTTTTAAATGGTGAGAGACTGGAAGGTATTGGGCCTGGTGTTCTTGTAAATGAATCACTGAAAGTTAACAAGCCAGCACTGCAGCAATTAGAAAGGCAAATGGCATGTTAGTCTTTAATAGGAAGGCAAATGTTATGTTAGTCATTATCGCAAGATGAGGATGTCTCACTCCAATTATACAGGGCCCTGGTGAGACTCCATCTGGAATGTTATGTACAGGTCTGACTTTTCGACTGAAAAGGGTATACTTGTGAGAGATGGAAAGCCACAAATAGTCACCAGGCTGGACCCTAGGTGGTGAGATAGACATGTGCAGGGTGCATAAACAGAGTTAAGAGGGTTTGTGCTTGATATGACTAAAGCATATCATATACAGAAATTATGGAATCATAGAACACTACTGCACAGAAGGAGGCTTTTCATCCCATCTAGTCCGTGCCAAACAACTAATCTGCCTAGTCCCATCTACCTGCACCCAGGCCATAGCCCTCCATGCCCCACCCATCCATGTACCTATCCAAGTTTCTCTTAAATGGTGAAATGGAACCCAAATCCACTTCTTCCACTGTGAGCTCATTCCACACTCTCACCACCCTCTGGGTGAAAAAGTTCCCCCTCATACTCCCCTTAAATATTTCACCTTTCACCCTTAACCCATGACTTCCAGTTCTCATCTCATTCAACCTCAGTGGAAAATCCCTGCTTGTACTTACCCTATCTGTGCACCTCATAATTTTGTAGATCTCTATCAAATTTCCTCTCATTCTCCTGGAAACTAAGTCCTAACTTATTCAATGTTTACACAAAATTCTCCAAGTTAAGCCTCACCAATATTTTATATAACTTCAACATGAGATCCCAACTCCCATATTCAATACTTTGATTTATGAAGGCCAACATTCCAAAAGCTTTCTTTACATCCCTATTTACCCATGATGTTACTTTCTGGGAATTATAAATCTACATTCCAAGATCTCGCTGTTCTACCACACACCTCAGTGCCCTATCAGTCATTGTGTAAGACCTACCCTGATTTGTCCTCCCAAAGTGTAACACCTCACATTTGTCTGCCATAAAGGGAAGAGGAGAAGATGGCGGTGCAACGCATTGCGTGTGGTCTCTCCGGTGAATGATATCTGTAATCTGTCGAGTAGGGGACCGTGCACAATTCTGATTTGATGGAGACAGATGTGACAGTATGGAGGAACATCTGGAGAAACTTCTGAAATGCCCGCTTTGCTGCCACTGCTACTGTGTGGTAACCGGAATCTCCGGAGCAGAAGGCCCCGAATCCTCGGCTTTGCTTGTTTTGGCGGCCGGGGCTAGGATAAAGACGCTCGGCAGAGGATGGCACTTGGGAGGCTGTAATGGAGGGGTTTGTCGGAGGCTCGAAGTTTTCGGATGGATGGACTTGGTGTCGGCTGTGGTCGGCTGCTTCCAAGGCATCAGCAGTTGTCGGTGCCTTGGAGGTTTATGGCAGGGAGTTTCTCACTTTTGCCGCTTGCTATCGGGGACTCGGGAATCATTCGGAACTTTAGACTTTTTTTTACCGTGCCCATGGTCTGTTCTTTATCAAATTAAGGTATTGTTTTGCACTGCTGTAACTATATGTTATAATTATGTGGTTCTGTCAGTGTTAGTCTTTTTTCTGTTTTCAGTGAAATCACTCTGGAGGAACATTGTATCATTTCTTAATGCATGTATGCATTTCTAAATGACAATAAAAGAGGACTGAGTGTTCTCATAATCTAATCTAATCTAATATTCAGCCCATTTTTTGAGCTGGTCCAGATCACACTGCAAGATAAGAAAGCCTTCCTCACTGTCTGCTATGCCCCCAGTGTTGCTGTCAACTGCAACTTTGTTGATCCAATTTACTACATTATCATCCAAATCGTTGATATAGATGACAAACAACAAAGGACTGATCTCTGCTGCACACCGCTTGTCACAGGCCTCCAGTCAGAAAGGCAACAATCTACTACCACTCTCTGGCTTCTCCCACAAAGCCAATGTCTAATGCAATTTACAGCTTCATCTTGAATGCTGAGTGACTGAACCTTCTTAAGCAATCTCCCATGCAAGATCGTGCCTTACTAAAGTCCATGTAGACAACATCCACTTTCCTGAAAACTTCCTTGAATAACTCTCTAAGATTGGTTAGACATGACCTACCATGCACACAGCCATGTTGACTATCCCTATTCTGTCCGTGTCTATCCAAATACTTATATTTCCAGTCCCTTAGCATACTTCCAATAATTTACCCACTACTGATGTCAGGTTATAATTTTCTGGTTTATATTTAAAGCCTTTCTGAAACAATGGAACAACATTAGCTATCCTCCAATCCTCTGGCACCTCACCCATTGCTAAGAACATTTTAAGTATCTCTGTTTGGGCCACTGCAATTTCTGTGCTAGCCTTCTACAAGGTCTGAGGGAACATATATAGAGTTTGATAATGTCTTCTCTGAGGTTTGTCACCCTGTTATGGTAGAGAGGCTACTGATTTCCTGAGATCCTGAGTGTGATGCTGTCTGGAGTTTAGCCATCTGGCATATAGCTCCTGGTAGGCTCACAAATGGTGGTAAGTCTGAGGCAGAGACTCTCGACAAAGAGCAATGAAATCGAGACCTCTTTGGGCCTTGGAGCTGTCGGAAGATGGTGACATATCACAATAGCAGTGTAGGTGGAGTGAGGCTGCAGCAGTGAAGGGTTGTCTTGCTCATCATGCCACTGAACCCTGACCCCGATCTGTCAAGGACTGTGTAGTGTCCCCACACTAAACAAAGTCACATGCAAGCTATATCCATTAACGGAATCCACTGTAACATCCCAGTTATGTGACACTACAGCCACCTGAGAACCCACCTAGAAACAACCCCTTTGCAGAACATCTGACTCGACTGGAGTAATCGCATTACTAGAATATAGATGTTTAATTGCCATTTAACCCGCTTGAGTTACGTATATAAAACCAGGGACTGACGTTGCAGAGTAAAGGACCAATCTTCAGAGTTCAGAGGAGAGGATATTACTTCACCCAGGGAGTGAGGATTATTTGGGATTGCTTATCTGAGAGATCTGTGGAGACTCACTCACCATGTATGTACAAAGCAATAGATTCTTAGATGTAAGGGAAATGAGGTACAGTGGATTCTAGTTAATTGGGCCATCGATTAATAGGGGCAGCCACTTATTTGGGGCAACTTTTAAAGAATGAAAACTGATCGAGAAAATAGCCAGGATTCCCTTCATTTATTTGGCTTAATTGGGACAGGAGACTGTTACAAAACAGTTGCTAATCAGCGTCAGCCACATGCACTTGTGCTGCCATTAGAAACTACACCATGCTTAGAGTGAGCAGTATTTAAATGGCATCAGTTGCCTGTGTTTGTGCTATCAATTTAGGTCAAAAAGCAATGATTTTTGGTAATATTGTGCAAGGAAATTTATTGCTGGATTAGGACACTACTTCATGCTGGAAGGCAATAAGTACAGTCCAATAACTGCACCAGGTCTCTGTGCTGATTTTGCTGACCCACAGTCAATCAAAAGAACATGGCAGCTTACACTCGATGGATTCCTCCGCCGATATCTATTAGGAATTAACACAGTTTCATAGTACTGTAGTAGTATTGATAATGTTTTATTTTATACAGCATTTCATTTAAATACATAATTTATTACTCAATTAAATGGTAGTTTGTCGTTTTATACATTTATCACTATTTCCATGAAACTTTGCCTAATTGGGGCAGCAGCTTACTTGGGCCAAAATATACTGGCCCTGATTAATCAGAAACCACTGTTCTTGCATCTGTACACAAAACATACCCCTTTAGTTGCAGTGCTGATGGATGGCTCCACGAATATACGTACAAACAACCAGAATGTTAAGAGACCTGCTATAGACCTGTCCTGAACTGGCTGAGATACAATGTGTTAACAGAAGGGATATTGATTGTCTTCCCCTAAGTTGTTTCAAAGGGACAGAATCTATATTGTCCCTTTAAATTGTATACAGGTTTCATCTCTTGAAGATATCCATAATGTCATAACTCATGAATCCAATTTTAGCTGGTTCAACATAGTTTTGGCCAGACCAGACGAGTTTTGGCCAGCACAATCTGATTTCAGCTGATTCAAACTGGTTTTGGTTGTTTCTAACCGGTTCAGACTAGTATTTGCCTGTACAAATTGGTTCAAATCAGTTTCATCTGGTTCAAATCAAGGCATTAGGTAAAGTAACCCTTTGTAGACAGTGATTATCATCTACAGTTTGTGACGGAGAAGCTAAAATCTGATGTATCATTATTACAGTGAAGTAAAAGGAACTATAGAGGCATGAGAAAGGAGATGGCAAAATTTGATTGGAAGGGGTGACTGCAGAACAGCATTGGCTAGAGTTTCTGGGAGAAATTCCAAAGGTGCAAGATTGATTCATTCGAAAGAAGCAGAAGTATTCGAAAGGAAGGAAGGAAGGGAAGTCAAAGGCAGCATAAAAGCAAAGGAAAGGACATATAATGTTACAAAAAAATTGTGATATCTGGAGGATTGAGAAGCTGTTAAAAACCAGCAGAAGGCAATTAAAAAAAAGCAATACAGAGTTAAAAGTTGTAATATAAAGGTAAGATCTCTCATAATATAAAAGACGATACTAAAGATTTTTTTTCAGATATATAAAGAGTAAAAGAGAGGCAGAATTGGATATCGGACTGCTGGAAAATGACACTGCAGAGGGAGTAACTGGGAATGGTGAAGTTGCTCTTAGTGTTTTGAGTCAGACTTGTCTGAAAGGTCTGAAGTTAATAAGTGATGAACCAGATGGACTACAGCCCAACGTTTTGAAAGGTTGCTGAAGAAATTATGAAGGCATAAATGGTGATCTTTCACAAGTAGTTCTGGAAGACTAGGAAATTGAAAATGCCACTCCACTCTTCAAGGAGCTGGGAGGTAATAGATAGGAAATGATAGTCCAGTCAACTTTACTTCATTGGTTAGTAAGATGTTGGAGTCGATGAGGTTCTTGATGAGGTTCTTGAAGGTACATGATAAAATAGGCCGAAGTCAGCATGGTTTCTTTCAAGGAAAGTTTTACCTGACAAATCTGTTGGAATTCTTTGAGGAAGTAACAGACTGGATAGACAAAAGAGAGTCTGTGGAGGTTGTTTACTTAGAAGGCCTTTGAGAAGATGCAGCACGTGAGGCTGCTAAACATGATAAGAGTTAATGGTATTAAGGGAAAGGTACTAACATGGATAAAAGGTTGGCTCACTGGCAGGATGCAAAGAGTGGAAATAAAGGACATCTTTTCTGGTTGGCTCCCAGTGACTAGTGGTGTTCCATAGGGGTCAGTGTTGGGACTATGTCTTTTCACATTATATGTCAAGATGTGGATGATGAATGGTTCCAAGGTTGTCAAGCCAAGGAGTGGTAGTGGAGACAAGCTCCCACCACCTAAAAGTGCTCCTCATGGCATGCGCTTCAAATAGCCTCTGACAACCAAGTCCAACGCCTGGCCTGCTCGTGTGGTTTAGCCTCTAATCCCGGCGGAACTGTTTCTACTGACAGGAGAAGGGGCGAAGGTGTGTCCTGGTGTCTTAAAACCAGTGCTTCGGGTAGATGAAGATGGTCAGCCTGGAAAGGCAGCCCACCTAAGAGAGGGTAAACTCTGATTTCAAATCTCTACTGCCTTGCGGCCATACCCACTCATGGGAAAGGCTTCGGGAGTAAACCCTGAGGATAAATCCAGAGCTGGAGTCTCTAAGGCAGTCCAATGTTGCCTTCAACCTTGTTCTGGCAACTCCTGCGATACTGGTGCCAAGCTGTATCGGCCCTTACCCTTCCCTTGGACAACATCGGTGTCGTGGAGAGGGGAGACTTGCTGCATGGGCAACTGCCGGTCTTCCATACGACCTTGCCCAGGCCTGCACCCTGGAAACCTTCCAGGCGCAAATCTATCGTCTCGCAACACTAACGGATGCCACCAATGATGATTGAATTGATGGCTTTCTGACCAAGTGTTTAGATGAAAGAAAGATTTCTCCACTTTCCAATAATTTCTCCTGTTCTGCCTTCTCTCATTTTCTATTCTACATTCTGGATCCTTCTTAACCCTTCACCTACCTGCCTTCTCTGTCACCTGTCTTCACCTATCACCTTCCAGCTTGTATTCCTTCCTGTTTCTGCTGGATAATATTGGTTTTGGCTAGTAAAAACCAGTTTTGTCCAGTTCAGACTGAAACTTAAGTTAAAGGAACCCTTAGGAGGCAGTGATCTTAATATTATAGAATTTACTCTGCAGATTGAGAGAGATATGCTAAAATTTGATGTATTTTTCTTATAGTGTTGTTTTACTGTTACTACTACAGACACATGAGAGAGGAGCTGGCCAATATTGTTTGGAAGGGGCACTAGCAGGAATGATGGCAAGACAACAGTGGCTGGATTTCTGGGAGAAATTCCAAAGGTGCAGGATAGATTCATCTGAAGGAAGAAGTATTTTAAAGGGTGAGACAGCCGTGGCTGACAAGGGAGCTCAAGAACAGCATAAAAGCATATAATATTGCAAAATTTAGTGGGGAGCTAGATAATTGGGAGGCTTTTAAAAACCTATAGAAGGCAATTTAAAAAACAATAATGGCTTAAAAGTTGAACCATGCAAGTAAGCTAGCCAATAATTTAAAAAGGGATAATAAAAGTTCATTTTTTAATGTATAAAAAGTGAAAGAAAGGTAAGAGCTGATATTAGACTGTTGGAAAATGATGCCAAAGACAAATAAATGACATGAACCCAATAGGTATTTTGCATCAGTCTTCACTGTATAAGACAGCAGCAGTGTACTAAAAAATCTGAATGTCAGAGGGCAGAAGTGAATGTAGTTACTATTACTAAGGAGAAGGTGTTATGGAAGCTGAAAGGTCTGAAATTGATAAAATAGACTGAAGTCTGCATGGCTTCCTTGAAGGGAAATCTTGCCTGACAAATCTGTTGGAAGTCCTTGAAATAACAGGCAAGATACACAAAGGAGAGTCAGTTTATGTTGTTTACTTTGATTTTCAGAAGTCCTCTGACAAGGCTGCTAAACAAGATAAGAGCCACACACAACACTGCAAATAAGGTAAGAGTCCATGTTATTACTGACATGGATAACATCATCAAGTGTGCTGAAGGTGACTATGGAGGAGATGTCATTGCCAATCTGAAGTACATCTCCTCTACAAACACCATCAGCACAGGTGCACCACAAGGCTGTGTACTTAGCCTCCTGCTCTACTCGCTTTGTACTTATGACTGTGAGACTAAGCACAGCTGCAATGCCATATTGAATTTTGCTGATGACACCACTGTCATTGGCTGAATCAAAATAGGTGGTGAATCAGCATATAGGAGGGAGATTGAAAATCTGGCTGAGTGGAGCCACAGCAAGTACCTCTCACTCATTGCCAGCAAGACCAAGGAGCTGATTATTGACTACAGGAAGAGGAAGGCAGAGGTCCATGAGCCACTCCTCATCAGGGGATCAGAGGTGGAGAGGGTCAGCAACTTTAAATTCCTTGGTGCTTTCACTACAGAGGATCTGTCCTGGGTCAATAACGTAAGTGCGATTACAAAGAAACCACGGCATTACCTTTACTTTTTTAGAGGTTTCTGTAGATCAGAATGTCACCTGAAACGCTGACCAACTTCTATAGATGCTTTTTGGAGAGTGTATTATTGGTTGCATCATAGCCTGCTATGCCATGGACTGGACATCAATATATCACAGGTAAAGTCCTCTTCCTCCCCCCCACCAACCACTGAGCTCACCTACATGGAGCACTGTTAGCACTGTTGCAGGAAAGCAGCATCCATCCTCAAGGATTCCACCATCCCTGCCATGCTGCTATCAGGAAGGATCAGCTGGAGCCTCAGGATACACACTATCATGTTTAGGAACAGTTATTAACCCTCATCCATCAGGCTTTTGAACCAGAGCAGATGACTTCACTCAACTTCATTCATCCCAGCACTGAACTGTTCCCACAAACCATGGATTAACTTTCAAGGACTCACCATCTCATGTTCTCGATATTTATTATTGATTTATTGTTATTGTATTTTTTTTTTCTCAGCTCAGGTTGGTAAAACCTAAAGTACAAGCATAATCAAGCCCACCCATTTCTCAATTGCTAGGAACTTTTGAACTATTCTAGTGGTGTTTAGTACCGTGGCTTTGTGAAGATTTACATAAATATTGCTCTGTGGGCCTAATTGCTTAATGCTATTGCTTAGTGCCTTTGGAATGATACCAGTTGTCGATATTATTTTTGGGACAATATCCTTCGGTTTCCTCTTTTAATTCATCATATCTCTGGGTGTTTTTCACTTATTGTTTTCTATAAGTTATTTGTGTTTGGAATGACTATATCTATTAAAAAATTTGCCCTTGCTTGTTTATCCTGTATTATTATATGCAGACAATTATTATGGTTGTCCTATCTGTAATAACTGATCAGTCATAATATAATTTGTGGTATTCTGACTCTAAAACTGGTTCAGACAGGCATTTATAGTAAGATGAGAGTTCATTTATGAGTTTGTATATTAAAGTATGATTTTGATGAATGATGATTGCCACTTGATTGTGCCTGTGCAAGTAATCAGATTGCATTAAGTGACTACAGGATCCTGCAATGAGTTGAACTATTTCTGGATTTTCTTGGTATTTTCTACATTTATTATCTTGAATTTATAGGTCTTTTGTTATCTCTTTTTGATACTTTTTGAGTTAACCACCTGGTCCTGTACTGCCATATGGAAACTTTCTCTTTCTGTGAAGAGGCCTCCCATTTTGAGCCTTGTTGACATATAGTCTGCTCAGATCGAGGGAATGTCTTCCATGGAGGGTCATGCTCTTCCATTGGTTAACTTTTTCTTCAGTAGTGATAATGTCTTCATTTTTCTGCATTGTACTCTCATTTAAGTTTAGGGATGTGTACTTATTAAAATTGCATATGCTTGCGTGGAGTGCTAATTCCTATTTTCATTGATGAAAGAATATCCTTAGAAGTTTTATCTGACTGTTGTGTAGATTTTTAATGTCTGCTGTTCCTCTTCTCCCTTCTGTCCTAGGTAGTGTTAATCTAAGCACATTTAAGTGTACGTAATGCTTTCTGAAATTTGTCATTTCAGTTCTTACTTTTCTTTGTAAATTGTCCAGTTCGGCTTTGGATCAAGATATTATGCCAAAAGAATACATTAATATAGGTATAGTGAAAGTGTTTATTGCCTTTGTTATGATTTTACTGCTGACTTCTGTTTGTTAGATATTCTTAAGCCTTGAAGTAAATTCTGTCAAAGGTTTTTCCTTTATTGCACTATGAACTATTTTCTTCCCTTGTTGATATTCCAGATATTTATATGCTTCAGATTCATCCATCTTTTGCATTGTATCCTGCGGCTCTGTTTTGTATTCTATTAGCTCGATTGCACCTTTCTCATGTTTAATATTCTGCATTTATCCAGTCCAAAGTTCATGTTTATATCTTTTGAAAATAGTTCTTCTATTTGAATTAATTGCTTTAGCTTAACTGATGAAGGATAATTTTAAATCATTTATGTGCTGAAAGTGTGTTATGGTGTAGCTCATTTTGTTGTTTCTGATTTGATACCCAATTTTCATCCAATTCAGTAAATTAGAGAGTGAGTTTAAAGCTGGACAGAACTATAGTGAGCTTTGAGACGCATCTTGGAAAATACCTCTGTTTATTTTGATAGTGGTTGTTTGTTTTTGGTTTTTTGATAGGGTGATTACAGTACAATAATGCTTCATCAGATGTTGCAGGAATTGTACAAGTATTGAGTATAGTTTATATATATATCAAGAACTTTTATTAACCATGAGTGTGGATCTGAGTCAAATGTTTTTATAACAATATAAAACAATGTAAAGTCGATATAACAAGATGAAAGATTCCTGTTTTTCTGCCAGGCTTGATTTAGAATTACAAATCTATTACTGGTTGTTCTTTGCATCCTTTCATATCCCTATGGCATCCTTTCTGCTTTTCTACTAGTATATTGTGGTTGCCTAAGTGAGTGCTGATTAGTTGCAAGATACATGATATTACAATTTTATATATAGTTATATAGTTTGTAAATAAGTAATGGGATGATATTTTGATGGAACTTTTGAGAATTTACCTTTAGGTTAAACATACGTTTTACCTTCTTTCAAAAATTCAGGTATTCTTTCAGGATCATTATGAAACTTGTTGATATGCATTAATAGATATGGATGAAGTCAAATAGTTTTTTGTACCAATAATTATGAATATTATCATTTCCAGTACTTTTCCAGCTGTGGATATTTTATAACCTCTTTCAGCATATCTATTGCAACTTCAGGTATTTGCATTTCTTCAGTTGTGTGTGTGTTCTTTTTCCTCCCTAATCTTGACCTCTGTATTTGTTGGTAATTCTGTGCTGGGGTTGGTGACATTTTGGTGCATCAAATTTAGTTACGATGTCCTATATAAACCTTTATCTTTGTTTCTGAATTTATTCTGATTCTTATTCTGATAATTCTGTTTTCTTCATCTGGTACATTTTATTTATCTATTCAATCAGGCTTTGTTTGCACCAAGCTTTTGTTTTAGTATATCTATAAATTCTACAGTGCTTTTGTTAGGTTGATCAGATCTTGTACAGACCTTATATTTCCTTAGCTTTTCCCTTAACTATCTTGTTTGGGTTATTCTTTTTATATTCCATTCGGTGGGCTATTTCTGATCTTAAGGTTGCAATTTTGTTGTTTAATCTTTTCTGCCATTTCAGTGTTTTCAATTCATTACTCAGTTTTGAGAACCTATTAATGAGTGCCTCTATTTTGGAGCCATTGCATTGCACCACCGTTAATGCTGCTCAGTATGTTATTGTATGTCATTCTTCAAATGTTTCAAGTTTTGCTAAATGTTGTGGTAATATAATACTATTGAGTGTATTACCATTTTTTGCAAATTTTGATGATGTATTTTGTTTGGGTACGTAGGGTTTTTTTGTTGAGTCAGTGCCCATATATTCTGTTAGTGCAGTATTAAATATTAGGCGATAATTATTTTTTACTGTAAGCTCAGCTTCATCATCAGCATTCTGCAGAGGCTCTACGTTTGTGTTGTTGTTAAGGTCTGATTGTGAAGCAGTCTAAATAATTGTACTTTCATCAGTGCTTCAGTGGGTTGCATCTTCATTATTATCTTGTGTAGAATTGTCGTGATCTTTAGGTTGGTTTCTTTCTTGTGCAACTTCACATTTTATTTGGTTTAACATGTCTATCAGGAACAAGTTATTTTTTACTATCGCTCTGCATTGATCTGCTATTTGCTGTGCATTTACTTGCATGAAGTGATATTGCACTATAATCTGTTGATGAAATTAGTTTCTGTGTGCTGTCATGTCAGTCTCAAATTCTATTACTCAGTAATATAGGCACATTATGAATGTGTTCTCTTCTAATGACCATTTCATGTGTGTCTTTCTTCTCTTAACCGCTTGAGTGGTCTCAGATGTAAGTGGTCTGTTCCCCTGAGAAACACTTGCTGCAGTCAAAGTCTGTGGTGTTAGTAGACTACTTTGAGCACTGGCAGTATCTTTTTCAGGTTTGCCAGTGCCTGTCCGCCTATTCAGCAGGGCACCACTAGTGGTTCGCTTACTGTTATGCCCAGCGCCAGCTCCTGGCCTGCCCTGGCGTTCCGCAGGCAGCCGCCCTATCACTCTGTTCTGTAGACATCTCTCCATTTCTAAAGCAAAAAGGTATTGCTTTTTATACCTACAGCCAGAATTTAGTTTCAGCTGCTGCTAACATGGAGAACGGACGCTGACCATTGCACCGCCCAATTTGAGTACAGATGTGTCTGAATTTGTTTCAGGACTGAGGAGCTGGGGTGGCTGCAGCTGATATTGCACCGATAGATGTCTTCTTCCTGCACCTTATGTCACTGATCCCAGACCATCCCACAGGGCCCAAAACTGAGCCTTAGCTCCTCACCTATCCTCCAAGAATATGCGACTGAGTGGCTCACCATCTGACGTGTTCTCCAAACTCTGTATACTACTGCCGGAGGCCGGTGCTGCTGTCTCGTCGCATCCATGGTGGTGCTGCGGTCGGCTGGCCCCAGTTCTACTGCTGGTTATTATAATTATTATTTCTATCTGTATTTGCAGTTTGTCTTTTGCACATTGTCTGTTTGTCCATCTTAAGTGTGTTTCATTATTGATTCTATTGTGTTTCTTTGTATTTACTGTGAAGCAAATGAACTCCGTGGATTGTCACCTTGTCGTGGTGGAGAAGCTTGTGTGGTTCTGTGATCCCGAGAGTGATGCCGTCTGGAGCTATGCTCCTGGTAGGGTCACCCATGGTGGTAAGGTTGAGGGTGAGGTCCCTGACAAAGAACAATCCAACCAAGGCCTCAACGGTGGAACAGGTGGACGAAGTTACTTCCAACTCAACAGCTGTGAAGGCGGATGAAGGCTGCAACAAATCCATCAGCTCCAGTCGTCGTAGTTTCCATGCCATTGGAATCAGTTGTTTGATTTAAGTATCGTGTGCTTCTTGGAGTGCAACATCAAGTACACGTTAAACAGATAGATGCACAGGCATCTTTGGTCTGTGGGCCACTTCTTCAGAATGAAGACCATCATCCTCGACCTCGAGGGGTAGCCACAACAATGAAGCAAATGAATCTCAGAGTTGTATATGGTGATATATACATACCTTGATAATAAATTTACATTGAAATTTGAACTTTCAATTTTATTAACTGACTAGCAGGAAAAAATATTGGGAATAAAGGGCGTCCTTTCTGGTGTTCTGTGGAGGTTAATTGTGGGACCACTTCTGCTCACATTTCATGTCAGTGATGTGGACAAAGGTGTTAATGGTTTTGTGACTAAGATGATGGATGATATAAATAAATTTGGAGGAGGAAGATAATTTTAAGGAAACAAGGAGTCTGCAGAAGGGCTTAGACAGATGAGGAGAATGGAGAGAGGAGTGGCTGATGGAATACAGTGCAGGGAAATGTTTGGTCATGCATTTTCCTAGAGGAATAAAAGGGTTGACCATTTTCTAAATGGGAAGAAAATTCAGCTGGAGTGGTGCAAAGGGACTTGAGAGTCCTCATGCAGGATTCCATAAATGTAACTTGCTGTTTGAGTCAGTGATAAGGATGGTAAATACAATGTTAGCATTAATTTTGAGAGAATTAGAACATAAAAGCAAGGGAGTAACACTGTGGCATTATGAGGCATTGATGAGACTACACTTTATAGAACATATAACATAAAATAGTACAGCACAGTACAGGCCTTTTGGCCCACAATGTTCTGACGACCCTTAACCCTGCCTCCCATATAACCCCCCACCTTAAATTTCTTCATATACCTGTCTAGTAGTCTCTTAAATGTCACTAGTATATCTGCCTCCACCACTGACTCAGGCAGTGCATTCCACGCACCAACCACTCTACGAGTAAAAAAAACCTTCCTCTAATATTCCCCTTGAACTTCCCGCTCCTTACCTTAAAGCCATGTCCTCTTGTATTGAGCAGTGGTGCCCTGGGGAAGAGGTGCTGGCTGTCCACTCTATCTATTCCTCTTAATATCTTGTATACCTCTATCATGTCTCCTCTCATCCTCCTTCTCTCCAAAGAGTAAAGCACTAGCTCCCTTAATCTCTGATCATAATCCATACTCTCTAAACCAGGCAGCATCCTGGTAAATCTCCTCTGTACCCTTTCCAATGTTTCCACATCCTTCCTATAGTGAGGCGACCAGAACTGGACACAGTACTCCAAATGTGGCCTGACCAGAGTTTTATAGAGCTGCATTATTACTTTGTGACTCTTAAACTCTGTCCCTCGATTTATGAAAGCTAACACCCCATAAGCTTTCTTAACTACCCTATCTCCTGTGAGGCAACTTTCAGGGATCTGTGGACATGTATCCCCAGATCCCTCTGCTCCTCTACACTACCAAGTATCCTGCCATTTACTTTGTACTCTGCCTTGGAGTTTATCCTTCCAAAGTGTACCACCTCACACTTCTCTGGGTTGAACTCCATCTGCCACTTTTCAGCCCACTTCTGCATCCTATCAATTTCTCTCTGCAAACTTCCACAATCCTCTACACTATCTACAACACCACCAACCTTTGCGTCATCTGCAAACTTGCCAAACCACCCTTCTACCCCCACATCCAGGTCGTTCATAAAAATCACGAAAAGTAGAGGTCCCAGAACTGATCCTTGTGGCACACCACTAGTCACAATCCTCCAATCCGAATGTACTCCCTCCACCATGACCCTATGCTTTCTGCAGGTAAGCTAATTCTGAATCCACCTGGCCAAACTTCCCTGGATCCCATGCTTTCTGACTTTCTGAGTAAGCCTACAGCGTGGAACCTTGTCTTACTAAAATCCATATAGATCACATCCACTGCACTACCCTCATCTATATGCCTGGTCACCTCCTCAAAGAACTCTACCAGGCTTGTTAGACACGATCTACCCTTCACAAAGCCACCCTGACTGTCCCTGACCACACCACGATTCTCTAAATGCCCATAGACCCTATCTCTAAGAATCTTTTCCAACAGTGTTCCCACCACAGACATAAGGCTCACTAGTCTATAATTACCCGGACAATGAGGCACTAATAAATATTGTATGCAGTTATGTGCTGACATTGGAGATGGTCCAGAGAAGTTTCACAAAAATTATCCCAGGAATGTAAGGGTTGACATATGAGAAGCTCTGGGCTTGCACCTGCTGGGGTTTAGAAGAATGATGGGGGAATCTTATTGAAACCTTTCGGATGTCGGAAGGCCTAGATAGAATGGATGTGGAGATGGTGTTTCCTACAGTGGGGCTGTCTAAGGCCAGAGCGCACAGTCTTGGAATAGAAAGATGTCCCTTAGAACTGTAATTAGCCTTGTGGGCTAGGTCACGCTACTGATGCTCTGTTGGTGTTCCCATATATAACGTCTTCTTTCCGTCTCTACATAGAAGTCTTCAGTGCCTCTGCACATAGGTTCAGTTGTTGCTGGTGCTCTCTGTGACAGAGTCTGCCCTTCCTTGGCACCTAGGTCCAGTCCTGCCATGACTACCATGACAGGAACACAGATGAGGAGAAATTTCTTTAGCCGGAGGCCGGTGAATCCATGGAAGTTATTGCCACAGGCAGCCGTGGAGGCCAAGAATTTGGGTGTACACAAAATGGAGATTGATAGGTTCTTGATTAGTAAGTGTGTCAAAAGATATGGAGAGAAGGCAGAATGGGGTTGAGAGGGTTAATAAACCAGACTTTGTAGAACTGAGGAGCCAACTCAAACTGGGTATAGCTGACTCACACTCTTTTTTATTTAAATTATTTTCTACTTTTGCTCCTATCTTCAACATTTATTCATTTTTCCAAGTATTTCCTAGCCTAATCTCCAAATATGTCCTTACATAATCTGTTGTTTGTTACTGTTAAATGTTGTAAAATACTCTTAACATTGTAAAATATTAAGTAGCTGCAAAGATATAAGTTAATGTTGCTGTGTCTAATAGAGGAGTCCGAATAAAATACATAGATAAAAGCTGTTCCAATCAATAGATGAATTAGTTACAGGAGAACATATTTTAATGCCATATATAAAATACAGGAGGAAGTCAAGAGAAGATTTAAACTTCCTCAGGGTAGGCATACTATATTTCAAAGACATTTCACCATGGAGCAACAAATCACAAATACAAGAGATGGTGAAAATACTGGGAATCTAGAGTATCACATAAAATAGTTTGTCCAACATTGTGTGTGTGTTCGTGTTGCTCTGGCTTTCCAGTGACTGCAGAATCTCTCGTGCTTTTGAACATCATACTTAACACAGAAAAAATTACTACTTATATTTCCTATGCAAATAACTTTTCCCCACCAACATAGATGTTGTATTTATAATTATTGACCAAAAGGAAGAATAACGGGTTTATTGTTTTGGATAAGTAGCTTGCAGAGTGCAGTAGTTAATTATGTGTTTGGGGAATAAAGGCCTATCTGTGACTGTGATGCCGGTGTCTAATTAAACACCATGTCATAGATGCCAAATATAGATGCTCATGTAACTGCAAACATTTGGCCTGTCTGGGGTGCAGAAGAAATCAACAGGTTGCCAAGGACATGTAAAATGTCATGCCAAGCCTGAGGTTAACAATCTTTAAGCCAGTTCACCTGGTTAACGCACAGCAACGCGAGTGAAAAATGATATTTGTGATTTTGTTATCTTTTTCCTGAAGGCATGAAGTAGATCCTGGCAAGATAACAACTGCAAGTACATTGCCTCCACTGGCGGAATTGTTGTACATCACACTACTTTTTTTTCAGAAAATCATATTTGGTTTTGTCATTTATCATTAATAAAGACAAGTTTGTTTAAAGATGTGCCTTGTTATTTTAGTTCTCAGAGTACCAATGGCAATGGAAGGCATCTTTGGTTAAATACTAAATAGAATTTTTCTATTGTCCAGTAATCACGCCCTGGCTCAATACAGCAATGCACCATTTCTTTTTTACTAGCTGGATGATAAAGTTGGAAACAAATGAAGTTACAGAGGATAAAGATATTTTTATAATTAAAATTAAGATTGTTCTGAGGGACAGAAAAATAATCTCTCTCGACTGTGTTTGCTAAGAAGAGTCCAGCAGTAGTATGAACAACAGAAAATCTGCAGATGCTGGAAGTCCAAGCAACACACGCAAAATGCTGGAGGAACTCAGCAGGCCAGGCAGTACCGATGAAAAAGAGTGCAGTCGATGCTTCAGGTTAAAACCGTTTAGAAGGGCTGGAGAAAAATTGATAAGGAGTAGATTTAAAAGGTGCAGGGAGGGGAGCGAGAAGCACAAGGTGAAGGGTGAATCCAGGAGTGGAGGAGTGGTGAAGTAAAGAGATGAGAAGTGATAGGTGAAAGGGATACAGGGCTGGATAACGGGGAATATAATAGGAGAGGACTGAAGGCCATGGAAGAAAGAAGAAGGGTAAGGAGCACCAGAGGCAGGTGATGCACAGACAAAGAGATAAGATGAGAGAGGAAAAAAGGTTTGGGGAATGGTGAAGGGCGGGGGCGAGGCATTACCGAAAGTTTGAGAAATTGCCAACCATGCCATTGGAGGCTACCCAGATGGAATATAATGTGTTGTAGGGGAAGAAGCTGTTCCTAAAAAGTGGAGAGTGGATCTTCAGGTTCCTGTGTCTCCTCCCTGAAGGTAGTAATTAGAATAAGGCAGGTTATGGGTGATGGGTGTCCTTAAAGATGGATGCCGTCTTTTTGAAGTATTGCCTTTTGAAGATGTCAACTTTTAGCAATCTTGTGCAGTGATCCTTCCATATCAGACCCAGATGCAATCAGAGTGGCATTTCCAAAACAGTGGCCAGTGTTAGAGAATCAAATTGTACTCACAAAACCAAGTACCGGGAAAGTTATCCAATCAATTTGGTATAGCTTTTTAAATAATTATTCATTGTTTTCTAGCCCTGTGTTCCTTCGAGCTGTAAAGTTTTGAGTTTGATGAATGGCCTTTCCTGAGAAATTTATCTGAAATCTTTTGGAATTCAAGCTTGCACTGGCCTCAAGGAGAAGATGTAATCATACCCTGAGTTACAGTCAATTCAATATCCTTTTCCATTTAGCCTCATTCTGTGGTAAGATTTTTCATATCCAGTCTGGTTTGTCAATGTCTCAGGTGAGATGTGTCAGGCAGAATCTTCCCCTTATGAATCTGTTGTAACACACATAAGATGCTGGAAGAACTCAGCAGGTTATGCAGCTTTATGGAGACGAATGAACAGTGGACGTTTCAGGCTGAGACCCTTCATGAGTACTTCTGAATCTGTAAACACGAGGAATTCTGCAGATGCTGGAAATTCAAGCAACACACATCAAAGTTGCTGGTGAATGCAGCAGGCCAGGCAGCATCTCTAGGAAGAGGTACAGTCGACGTTTCGGGCCGAGACCCTTCGTCAGGACTAACTGAAAGAAGGGTCACGGCCCGTATTGTCGACTGTACCTCTTCCTAGAGATGCTGCCTGGCCTGCTGCGTTCACCAGCAACTTTGACATGTGTTACTTCTGAATCTGTCTTGGCTTTTAGTTATGGCTCTGATAATCGCAAAAAAACACTTAGTAATAAGTATTATTATTTTTTATTGAATGAGTGTAAGGATAACTGTTCTACAGTCACTTTACATTAGTTATTTTCCAGCCTACTTCAGAATTACTGCTATTATGCTTAAATAGTTTGTAACCACAATACTTAGTTTCTGTTGCATAATTTCTTCTGCCTTTTATCTTCATCAATAACTAATGTAACTATAGGTTTATTTTATAAATGTAATTTAAATATTACTTAATCAATTACCTTCACATGTATGTTTTTTCTTGAAGAAATTACATTTTGTTTTAGAACATAAGACCATAAGGATCAGAATTAGGCCATTCAGCCTATCAAGTCTGCTCCACTATTTGATCATGGCTAATATATTATCCATATCAACCCCATTCTCCTGTCTTCGCCCCATAACCTTTGACACCCTTGTCTACCAAGAATCAATCACCCTCCACCTTAAATATAGCCAATGACTCATGCTCTGCAGCCATCTGTTGCAATGAATTCTAAAAGATTCACCACCCCTAACTAAAGGAATTCCTCCTTAGCTCTAGCCTTGTATTCTGAGGCTGTGCCCTCTGGTCCTAGATTCCTCAATTATTAGAAACATCATCTTCACATCCACTCTATCTTGGCCTTTCTATAGGTTTCAATGTTGAAATCAGGCTCGCATGCACCACTTGTGCTGGCAGCTCGTTCCACACTCTCACAAATCCTCTAAGTGAATTAGTTACCCCTTATGTTCCGCTTAAACTTCTCATCTTTGACCTTTGACCCCTAATCTCTGGTTGTAGTCCCACCCAGCCTCAGAGGAAACCTCTTCTTTCTGGACATCAGACCCATCCAATTCTCCTCCACCACCACTCTCCTCTGTTTAGCAGAACTGGTCCTCACTCTCAATAATTTCTTCTTTAGCTCCTCCCACTTCCTTTAAACAAAAGGTGTAGCCATGGGCAATTGCATGGGTTCCAGCTATGCCTACTTTTTTGACGTTTACATGGAACAGTCTATGTTCGAAGCCTACACTGGTATCATCCCCTGATTACTCAAATGTTACATTGACGACTGCATTGGTGCTGCTTCCTGCACCCATGCTGAGGTTGTTGACTTCATTTACCTTGCCTCCAACTCCCACCCTGCCCTCAAATTTACCTGGTCCATTTCTGGTATTTCCCATCCCTTTCTCGATCTCTCTGTGTCTATCTTTGGAGAGTTTATCTACTGGTATATTTACTCAACTCACTGCTTCCCTCAGCATCTGAAAAATACATCTTCCCACCCTGTTGCTTGTAAAAATGCCATTCCTTTCCTTAATTCCTTTGGCCCCATTGTATCTGCTCTCGGGATGAGACTTTCATTCCAGAACTAATGAGAGATCCTCCTCCTTCAAGGAAAGGGGTTTTCCTTACTCTGCCATTAGTACTGCCCTCACTCTTAACTTTCCAACTTCATGAACGTCTGCCCTCAATCCATCCACCCGCCACCCCACCAGGGCATCCAGCACATAATTTTCCATAATTACCACCATCTCCAATGGGATCCCATCACCAAGCACATCTTTCCCTCCCCCGTCCCCCCACTTTCTACTTTCTGCAGGGATCGCTTCCTATGTGACTTGCTTGTCCATTTGTCCCTCTCCACTGATCTCCCTCCCAGTACTTATCCTTGCAAGCAGAACAAATGACACGCCTGCCCCTACACCTCTCCCCTCACTATCATTCAGGGCTCCAGTCAGTCCTTCTGCCAAGTGCCTTCGCTCCATCTGCCACACAAAATGGGACCCCCGGTAGTCACCCAATTCAATTCTTTTTCTTATTACCGTTCCAACATGTCGGTCCACGGCCTCCTCAACTGCCACCATAGAGCCACTCTCAAGGTAAGAGGGCTGCACTTTGTATTCCATCTGGGTAGCCTCCAACCTGATGGCACGAATGTTGATTTCTCAAACTTCCTATAATTGCCCTCCTCATCTTCACCATTCCCCATTCCCATTTCCCCTTCTCACCTTATTTCTTTACTGCCTATAACCTCCCTGTGGTGCTCCTCCACCTTCCCTTTCTTTCATGGAACTCTGTCCTCTCCTGTCAGATTCCCCCTTCTCTAGCCCTTTACTTCTTTCACCAATCAAGGGGTTCCACTCCTGCATCTAATAAATTGGTAATTTACATCTTTCCTGTAATCAGCTCTGTCATCTTACTGATGTTGAGTGCCAGTTTGTTGCTATGGCACCACTCCACTAGTTGGCATATCTCACTCCTGTACGCCATCTTGCCACCACCTGAGATTCTACCAACAATGGTTGTATCATTAGCAAATTTATAGATGGTATTTAAGCTATACCTAGCCACACAGATATGGGTATATATAGAGTAGAGCAGTGGGCTAAGCACATGCCCCTGAGGTGCGCCAGTGTTGATCGTCAGCGAGGAGGATATGTTATCATCAATTCACACAGATTGTGGTCTTCCATTTAGGAAGTTGCGGATCCAATTGCAGAGGGAGGTACAGAGGCCCAGGTTCTGCAACTTCTCATCAGGATTGTGGGAATAATGGTATTAAATGCTATAGTCGATGCACAGCATCCTGACGTAGGTGCTTGTGTTGTCTAGGTGGTCTAAAGCTGCGTGGGAGCCATTAAGATTGCATCTGCCATTGGCCTATTGTGGCAATTGGCAAATTGCAATGGGTCCAGGTCCTTGCTGAGGCAGGAGTTCCGTCTCGTCATGACCAACCTCTCAAAGCATTTCATCACTGTGAGTGCTACCAGGCTATAGTCATTAAGGCAGTCCACATTATTCTTCTTAGTACTGGTATAATTGTTGCCTTTTTGAAGCAAGTGGGATCTTCCGCCCATAGCAGTGCGTGGTTGAAAATGTGCCTGCATACTCCTGCTAGTTGGTTGCCACAGGTTTTCAGAGGCTTACCAGTACGCCATCAGGACCTTCAGTCTTGTGAGAGTTCACTCTCTTTAAAGACATTCTCGTTCAATGCCTTTCGTCATTTGATCGTTTCAATGAGGTCACCCCTCCATCTTCTGAATTCTAGTGAATATAGGCCTAGAGGCATCACTTATCATAGGACAAGCCATTCAGACCTGGAGTCATTTTCATGAACC
This sequence comes from Mobula hypostoma, assembly GCF_963921235.1. Classification (NCBI taxonomy): domain Eukaryota; kingdom Metazoa; phylum Chordata; class Chondrichthyes; order Myliobatiformes; family Myliobatidae; genus Mobula; species Mobula hypostoma. The sequence continues at coordinate 120,213,645 of NC_086097.1, read as the reverse complement.
TCCTTTGAACCCTTTCCAGTTTTAGCACATCCTTTCTAAGATACCAAACCTGCTCACAATACTCCAAGTGAGACCTCACCAGTGTTTTATAAAGTTTCTACATTACATCTTTGCTTTTATATTCTAGTCCTCTTGAACTGATTGCTAAAATTGCTTCTGCCTTCATTACCAGAGACTCAACCTATGAATTAACCTTCAGGGAATCCTGCACAAGGACTCCCAAGTTCTTTTGCACCTCAGTTTTTGTACATTCCCTCTATTTAGAAAATAGTCAACCCTTTTATTTCTTCTGCCAAAGTGCATGACCATACACTTCCCAACACTGTATATCATTTACTATTTCTTTACCCATTTTCCTAATCTCTCTCAGTTCTTCTGTAGCCACTATACTTCCTCAACACTATCTGCCCCCCCCCCCGCTATTTTCATATTGTCTGGAAACTTTGCAACAAAGCCATCAATTGCATCATCCAAATCATTGACATATAATGTAAAATGTATTAGTCCCAACACAAATCCTTGTGCAACACCACCAGTCAACAGCAGCCAGAAAGAAAATGTTCCCTTTATTCCCACTCTTTCCTCCTGCCAGTCAGACACTGCTTTATCCATGCTAGAATATATATATTTTTTAGATTATGAGGACACTCAGTTCTTGTTTATTGTCATTTAGAAATGCATGCATTAAAAAATGATACAATGTTCCTCCAGTATGATGTCACAGAAACACAAGACAAACCAAGACTAAAATTGACAAAAACCACATAATTATAACATATAGTTACAACAGTGCAAAGCAATACCATAATTTGATAAGAGCAGACTATGGGCACGGTAAAAAAAAGTCTCAAAGTGCCGATAGCCCATCATCTCACGCAGATGGTAGAAGAAAGAAAAACTCTCCCTGCCATGAACCTCCAGCGCTGCAAACTTGCCGATGCAGCATATTGGAAGCACCCGACCACAGTCCAACTCTGAGTCCGTCCGAAAACTTCAAGCCTCTGACACCAAGCACTGAGAACCATCTCTACCAAGCGCTCTGACCCCGGCCGCCAAGCAACAGGCAAAGCGGAGGATTTGGGGCCTTCCCCTCCGGAGATTTCGGATTATAGTAGCAGCGGCAGCTTCAGAAGCTTCACCAGATGCTCTCAAGTCTGCCTCCATCAAATCAGAATTGTGCACGGTATCCTACTTGACAAATAACAGATATCATCACCGGAGAGGCCACACTGCCATCTTCTCCTCCCGCCTTGTCTTTCCTGTAATACCATGAGCTCATAGCTTGTTAAGCAGCCTTGTGTGTGGCATCTTGTCAAAGGTCTTCTAAAAATCCATGTACACTGCAGAAACCGGTTTTCCTTTGCTGCTTCTGCTTGTTACTTTTTCAAAGAATCCCAACAGATTTGGCAGGGAAGATTTTGCCTTGAGGAAACTATGCTGACTACAGCCTATTTTATCATGTGCCTCCAAGTACCCTGAGACCTCATCCTTAATAATCGACCCCAACGTCTTCCCAACCACTGAGGTCAGACTAACTGCCCTAGAGTTTCCTTTCTTCTGCCTCTCACCCTTCCTGAAGAGTCAAGTGATACTTGTAAATTTTTCAGTCTTCTGGAACCTTCCAGAATATTCACTTGTGAGTCTGCTGGGGTCATATACTGTATCTGGTGCTGACGGTGTGGCATCCTGTATGTTGGAGAGACCCAAAGTAGATTGGGAGACTGCTTCGCTGAGAACCTACTGAAAAAGTCAGAAGGAAAAGCAGGATCTCCCAGTGGCCACCAATTTAATTCCACTTCCTATTGCTGTTCTGATATGTCTATCCATGGCCTCCTCCACACTTAGTTTGGAGGAACAACACCTTATATTCCAACTAGGTAGCCACCAACATGATGACATGAACATTGATTTCTCAAAATTCCATGAATGCCCCCCTCCCTCTCCTTCTCTATTTCCCATCCCCCTTTCCCTCTCTCACATTATCTTCTTGCCCACTCACCACCTCCCTCTGGTGCACTCCCTCCTTTTCTTTCTTCCATGGCCTTCTGTCCTCTTCTATCAGACTCCCCATTTCTCCAACCTTGTATCTCTTTCACCAATCAACTTCCCAGCACTTTACTTCATCCCTCCCCCTTCAGGTTTCACCTATCACCCTGTGTTGCTCTCTCCCCTCACCCACCTTTTACACCTACTCCTCAGCCTTTTTTCTCCAGTCCTGCCAAAGGTCAACTGTACTTTTTTCCCATAGATGCTGCCTGGCCTGCTGTGTTCCTCCAGCATTTTGCGTGTGTTGCTAGCAAAAAAATATTTTTTTTTGGGAAGTTTTTAAAAACCAATAAAAGGCAATAAAAGGCAACTAAAATAGCCATAAGGAGAAAAAAGTTGAAATATGAAGGTAAGCTAGCCAATAATATCACAGAGGATACCAAAAATTATTTCAGACCTATAAAGAGTAAAAGAGAGTTGAGAGTGTATATTGGACCGCCGGAAAATGATGGTAGTGAGATATTAATGGGGGAATAAAGAAATGGCGGACAAACATAAGCATATTTCATTGTCAATCTTCACTATGGAAGACACTAGCAGTATGCCAGTAACTTGAGAGTGTTCAGGGACAGAAGTGAGTCTAATCGCTATTACTGAGGAGGAAGTGCTTGGAAAGCTGAAAGTTCTGAAAGTAGATAAGTCACCTAGAACAGATGGACTATACCCCAGCATTCTGATTCATGAACTACTAAATTCTGGAATAGTTCAGGAACACTGGGAAATTGCAAATGCCTCTCCTCTTTTCAAGGGAGGGAGGCACAAAAAGGAAATTATAGACTAGTTAGCTTGACTTCAGTGATTGGGAAGATATTGGAGTCCTGTTTTAAGCATAAGGCTTCAGGTTATTCAGTGGTGCATGATAAAATAGGCCAAAATCAGCATGGTTTTCTTGCATCATAAATCTAATGGAATTCTTTGAGCCAATAAGAGGCAGGAGAAACAAAAGAGATTCAGTGGATATTGTCTACTAGGATTCTCAGAAGGCCTTGACACGGCGCCACACATGAGGCTGCTTAACAAGCTAAGTCCTTGGTATTAGAGAAAAGATACTAGCATGGATAGAATATTGGCTGAATGGCAGTAGTGAAAGAATCAGATAGAAGGGTGGGTTGGCAAGTTTGCAGAAAACACGAAGATTGGTGGTGTTGAGGATAGTGTAGAGAGACATAGTGTAAAGATTGCAGAGAGACATTGATAGGATGCAAAAGTGGGCTGAGAAGTGGCAGATGGAGTTCAACCCAGAGAAGTGTGAGGTGGTACACTTTGGAAGGACAAACTCCAAGGCAGAGTACAAAGTAAATGGCAGGATACTTGGTAGTGTAGAGGAGCAGAGGGATCTGGGGGTACATGTCCACAGATCCCTGAAAGTTGCTTCACAGGTGGATAGGGTAGTTAAGAAAGCTTATGGGGTGTTAGCTTTCATAAGTCGAGGGGCAGAGTTTAAGAGTCACGATGTAATGATGCAGCTCTATAAAACTCTGGTTAGGCCACTCTTGGAGTATTGTGTCCAGTTCTGGTCGCCTCACTATAGGAAGGATGTGGAAGCATTGGAAAGGGTATAGAGGAGATTTACCAGGATGCTGCCTGGTTTAGAGAGTATGGATTATGATCAGAGATTAAGGAAGCTAGGGCTTTACTCTTTGGAGAGAAGGAGGATGAGAGGAGACATGATAAGGGCATACAAGATAATAAGAGGAATAGATAGAGTGGATAGCCAGCGCCTCTTCCCCAGGGCACCACTGCTCAATACAAGAGGACATGGCTTTAAGGTAAGGAGCGGGAAGTTCAAGGGGGACATTAGAGGAAGGTTTTTTACTCAGAGAGTGGTTGGTGCGTTGTATGACTGCCACAGTCAGTGGTGGAGGCAGATACACTAGTGAAATTTAAGAGACTACTAGACAGGTATATGAAGGAATTTAAGTTGGGACTTATATGGGAGGCAGGGTTTGAGGGTCGGCATAACATTGTGGGCTGAAGGACCTGTACTGTGCTGTACTATTCCATGTTCTATGTTCTATTAGGGGGCCTTTTCTGTTGGCTGATGTGACAAGTGGTGTTCTTCAAGGCTTGGTACTGACACTGCTTCTTTTCACATTATAAGGTATGTCAATGATTCCGATGATGGAATTCATAGCTTTGTGACTTAGTTTGAGAGAATACAAATATAAGTAGTTTTGAGGAAGCAGGGAGTCTGCAGAAGGATGCAGACAGATTTGGGAGATTGGGCAAATAAATGGCAGATCGAATATAGTGTAGGGAAGTGTATGATATTCACTATGATAGAAGGAATAAAGGCATAGACTATTTTCTAAATGGGGAGAAAATTCAAAAATACAAGGTACAAAGCGACTTGGGAGTCCTCATGGAGCATTCCTTAAATGTTACTTGCAGATTGAGTCAGTGTTAAAGAAGGCATATGCAGTGCTAGCATTCATTTTGAGAGGACTAGAATATAAGGGCAAGGATATAATGCTAAGGCTTTATAAGACCCTGGTCAGAATGAACTTGAAATATCATGAGCAATTTTGTGCTGACATTGGAGAGGGTTCAGAGGAAGTTCACGAGAATGATTCCGGGAATGAAAGGTTTAACGTATGAGGAACATTTGACGGCTCTGTGCCTGTACTTGCCGGAGTTTAAAAGAATGAGGAGGATCTCGTTGAAATCTATTGAATACTGAAAGGCATAGACAGAGTGGATGTGGTGAGTATGTTTTCTATAGTGGGTGTGTCTAGGACCTGAGGGCACAGCCTCAGAATAGAGGAATGTTCATTTACAGCAGAGATCAGGAGGAATTTCTTTAGCCGGAGTGTGGTGAATCTGTGGAGCTAATTGCCACGGATTGCTGTGGAGGCTAAGTCATTGAGTATACTTAAAGCAGAGTTTGATAGATTCTTATTTAGTCTGGGCATCAAAGGTTACAGGAAGGAAGCAGGGGAATAGAAATTAAATTGTTAATAAATCAGCCATGATGGCATGGCAGAGAAAACTCAATGGGTCAGGTAGCCTAATTCTTCTCATATGTCTTATGATCTTATAAACATATTTTGACAAGAGGTTTAAGAAAGCACATGTCAGATCAAAGAAGAGAAAAAGAGAATTTCCCAATGACATCTAAGAGAAATGCTTCGAAGAGAATAGACGATGTTGTGAAATTGCTTGAGCATTTACTATAGTTCTATTAACCTTGCAGTAGAACATTTTGTTTGTCAGGAGACAGTAAACATGTGAAATTAAGGAAGGTGTTTATCTCCAATGCATTTAATTAGATATTTGACCTGCTGAAGGTCATACATAAATACCAGAACAGCTTCTAAACAGATATGTCATTTTTTTAGTTTTCCTTAGCAATATGGTCCTGTTAATGTACACAACAATGTAACTTTTAACATTGTAACCCTCAGGTTCGGCTCGTGGTTTAATCTGGATGAAGACAGCTTCCGGCCCAGCCAAACTTGAGTAATCTTGTTTGGGTGGATGCTGTGTGATGTGTTCCCCTGTTACAAATCAGGTCCATGAAATAACAAACAATACAAATATGCAATTAAACGATTGAGCTTTATAATTGTTAATTTTTCAATAGGGTTAGTAAAGAAACAAAAAAGAAAAAGTGCCCATTCTCATGAAACAGTCTCATGTGCAATGTTGGAACTCACGGTTTTCCCGTCTGTTCGTTCCCCCACCGGTCGTCGAGTCCCGACCACATTCCAAGTCCACTCCGTCTAGCAGACTACGACTTTCCCATTCTGAAAATCTTCTTTCTCAATCTTCCGCCGAACAAAAGCCCACAAAACCTTTGCTCGGGCACACAAGAAAGAAAATCATCCCCCTCAATGGCCAGCACACATTCCAAAGCCCCCGTTATAACCCAAACACTGCATTACAGAGAAACCCTTACATGACCAGGGAAACCTTTCCCAGATAGTTACACTTTCCCCCCCACCAAATATGGTCATGTCCTTGTGATTTTGAGATAATTTGCCAACCCTTCCTACAAAACACCAAGTCCAACCCAGGTGTAAAAGGCAGTGCCATAGCTCCCCAAAATGGTAGGGGCCAGCCTATCCAGTGGTCTCTTAATTTTCCGAGACCTCCGTTTCCACCTCATCTAACTTTTCAGGATCCGACACTGCTGGGGATACTTCTGCTCGACCTGGCAAGGCCTCCCCTGGCCTCTTACTTGTGCCCACCGGCAACTCAGACCACTCTGTCCCATGGTCAAGCCCCGCTTCATTCCTTGCCGGGTCCCACTGCAACCCAGGCTGTCCACAGATAGCCCACCTAATTTCACCTGACTCAGCGGAAGAAGGGCTGGGAGTCTCTTCCTCAATCAATGGGGAGTTAGCAAAAGGCAGCATCTACCCCACATCCAGGTCCTTATCCTGCAAAACAGTAATCCCTGTCAGGGGTGGGTGCCAGCCTAACCTCTCTTGCTGTGGGCCCTGCAGTCACCCTGTGTTTCCACAGAGTCTTCTTACTAGGTGTAGGCTCCAAGTCGGGCTCTGGGTCTACCTGCACCTCTTGTCCCAGAGCAGCAGGTGGTTCCAATGGAGAATCTTGACAGGCCCATTCCCATCCTCTGGTTTCACCCGGAAAACTGGTAGGTTTGGCATCTGACTCTCCACCACATAGGGCGTAGCTGCCCAGCGGTCAGCTAACTTATGTTTCTCAGGACTTGGTCTCCTGGCTGGAGTTGACAGAACCTAACGTTTTGATCATACCTCCTCTTATTCCCTTGATTCTGCTTGGCAGCCATGACCCCAGCTAATTCATAAGCCCTTTTCAGCTCTCTTCTCATGTCAGACATATACTTCAGATAAGTCTTCGGTGGTAAGTCGCCATCATCAGTCCCAAAACAAAGGTCAATGGGCATCCTCACCTCGCGCCCAAACATCAGATAACATGGCGAGTACCCGGTAGCTTCATTTGGGGTACAGTTGTAATTGTGGACCAGGTGTCCACTCTGTTGACTCCACCTGCTCTTCTTGCTCATCTCCAATATCCCGAGCATGTCTAGCAAAGTCCGATCGAACCTCTCAGTCTGGGGATCCTCGACTTCTCAACTCCAAGCATGCCCAGTAACTCATGGATGAGTCTGCTCTCGAAATCCCGTCCCTGATCACTATGTACCTGCCTGGGAAAGCCCATAATAAATGAAATACTTCTCCCAAAATCCTTTGGCCACCGTGGACGCCCTCTGGTTCTTGGTAGGAAAAGCCTGTGCACATCTGGCGTAGTGGTCTGAGATGACTAAGACATTTGCCATGTTGCTGGCATCAGGTTCTATTGACAGGAAATCCATACACACTAGGTCCAGGGACCCCGCACTCTTTTTATTTTGAAGGCGGAGCTTAGGAGAGTTAATGGTTCCCAATGGCGAATCCTTTCCTTGCATCTTTGGAAACAGCTCTATTTCAATCTTTAATATCTCTATTTTCCCTTTCAGGGTTCTTTGGAAGACACTGACCTGGAGTTACACACGCACTTTGGTTCTTTGTGGGAATGGGACCTGCTCTCAGGGTTCCATAACTGGCTGTTGTTCGGCACAACAAGGACTCGGCCTAAGAGTCTGGATTGAATTCAAAAGCCTAAGAGCTCGGTGCTCTGGAGATGGGCAGATTGAGGGTCAGTGTCACGAGAGGAAACCCATGTGTCATCGGGGGAGTCAAGATATCTGCTGTGTGCCTGGAGACCCGGGATCTTTGCGATCTTCAGGCACAGAGCTCGAAAAAAGCAACATAACGGACTTTTAACATCGTAAACCAGCAAGTTGTTTGTTATGTCTCCCCATTCGCTGGGAAAATGGCGACACCTCTTTCTCCCTTATTAAGGAGAGAGAGAACCTGCAGTATGTCGAACACGGGGTGAGACTGCAAGTTTGGGGTAACTGCAAGTCTGTGTCTTTGCTATTGCTTTGCTCACGCTTGAGTGCTCGGTGACGGGAGCCGATGCTTTTTTTTGCCAGTAGGGGGAGGGGGGATTGTTGCTCGCTGCCGCTTACACTCAGGAGGGGGGAGCTGGGAGAGAGTTTGGAGTTCTAACATTGACTGTCGTTCATTCTTTGGGGCACTCCTCCGTTTTCATGGATAGTTACAAAGAATAAGCATTTCAGTATGTATATCGTATACATTTCTCTGACATTAAATTGTACCTTTGAACCTTTGAGGTGGGACAAGGGAGCTGCCTGCACAGGCAGCGTCTTCCGGCATACACATCAAATGCATGACTCGCAGTATTCTTCGACCTCCAATTTCATTCGGGGCCAGTAAAACTGATCTCTGAGCAATCCATAGGTCTTCTCAACCCCCAAATGTCCAGAATCATCATGAAGTGACTTCAACGCCGTCCTCCGATAATTCTCCAGCAGAACCAGCTGGCAACACTGAGGTCGGTCTGGAGGTGACGTGACCTGGTATAGGATCTGGTTCTGCAACTGCAACCAAGCCCATTCTCTCAGTAATGGAGGCTCCGCCGCATGTTTCGTCTTCTCTGCCTGAGCCATGTCTCCCTTTTCGACTGCTGATCAAATGGTACCAATGCCCGGATCATCTCGCTGAGCAGCTGCCACTTCCCCAGAACTCAATTCTGGCAGCTGATTTGTCTTCAGTGCTGTCGGGTTACAGTAAACTAGGGGAATGGTGTCATCAGAAGCCCCCAATTGATCCACTGCTTAATCCTGCCCCTCCTTTCACTCTGCCTTCATGGTGATGGCAAACTGACACAGGGCCTTCACCCCCGGGGCAGGTACACTCTCCCACTCCTCGTCCCTGACCAGTTCCTCATGCGCTCGTCGGGACAAAGCATCAGCATTAATGCTCCTGCTCCCCAGCCGGTACTTCAGGCTGAAATCATAGGCAGACAACACTGCCAACCACCGATGCCCTGTGGCATCCAGTTTCACCATGGTCAAGATACATGTTAGAGGTTGTTGTCAGTCCTCACCTCAAACTTGGCCCCACAGAGGTAATCACTCAGCTTATCCACCACTGCCCATTGCAATGCCAGAAATTCCAACTTGTGTGTGAATACCTTTTCTCCGAGGATGACAGACTCTGGCTGACAAATGCAATGGATCTCAAGCCATTGCCTTGATTCTGATACGTGACTCCCCCTAAACACTCTCGGCTGGGATCCATGTGCAGTACATACGGCAATTGGGGATCCGCAAAAGCCAGCACCGGCACCTGGGTCAGCAGGTCCTTCAGCGACTGAAAAGCCTCCTCACAGTATACAGCTCACCTCAGTCCAAAGGGCTCCGATGGGCTAAGTTACACTCCACCCTCCTGACAATTCCCCCCCTGCCTTTCTTCCCCAAGGGAGGGTAACCGCAAAGAAGCTGATTCAACGGGTGTCTCACTTTCGCATTGCCCTTCATGATCCTCCGATAGTATCCATAGAATCTGGGGAACGAGCGTATAGTGCTCACAATCTGGGGTCTTGATTAAGTGGTCACTGCCTCTGTCTTAGCTGGATCTGCAGTTACTCCATCATCGGAGACTATGTGTCCAACATAGCTAACAGATGTTTTGCAGAACTGGCACTTGTCTAGGGAAAGTTTTAACCCTTCAGCTTTCAGGCAGCCCAGCTCCTTCAGTAACCTCTCTTCATGTTCTTTCAAGGTGGATCCAAATACTTTGAGGTCATCCAGATATACCAATACATCAAGCAAGTTCATATCCCCCACTGTCTTCTCCATGACCTGCTGGAAGTTTGCAGGGCCTCCCGATATGTCCTAGGGCATCCTTTCAAACTGGAAGAATCCCAGGGGACATATATAGTAAATGCTGTCTTCTCTTTGTCAGTCTCATTCATGGGGACCTGGTAATATTTACTCCTCAAGTCTAGCACACTGAACCACTTCGCACCACTCAGACAAGCCAGCATGTCTTCGATGCTTGGGACTGTATACTGGTCAGCACAGTGCACCTGTTCAGAGTACTATAGTCTACACACATGCGTACCTTCCTGTTCTTCTTCCGGGCCACTACTATTGGGGATGCATAGGGGCTTTGGGACTCAATGATGATCCCAGCTTCCTTCAACTTACATAAATGCTGACAATCATCTTCCACCTCTGCAGGGGCCAGTCTCCATGACCTCTCTCTAAATGGGGTGTCCTTCGTCACCCAGATAGTGTGGCAAGTGCTCCTGGAAGAACCCACATCAAACTCATCAGTGGAACAGACAATTTCCAGCTTCAACATCTTCTCTATCAACCTCCTCGTCCAACCACTGGAACCAGAGAACCCACAATCTCTTCTACCGCTCCCCGGGGCAGGCTATCAGTGGTCACTTCACCGCAGGAGACCATTATCGAGTACTGGACCCAGCTGACTGAACCCTCCCGTGCCTCTGACGCGTTCTCCTCTTCCCGTATCTCTCTGATCAGCTGAACAAAAGGTGAGGGGGGGATGTGTCTTACAAGACTGTCGGTGACCCCAAGCAATCATATCCTGGGACTGAGCGCCCTGGCTATCTGGTCCACTCTTAACTGATCCACCACATTTGCCTGAATGACCCCTCTGTGCCTCTAGCAACTTAGCTGTCTCTCTAGCTGAAAAATGTAAGCAGAAAGATTCTCCCCCTTCTCCTGACACATGTTCTGAAACCCTGCCGTGAGCTCTATTGGGCTTCCTGTCGCGCCAAAAGCATTTTCCAGTGCTCGTATGTAATTGCTCATAGTTGCTAGGGGATACCACAACCTGATGGCTCTCATAATGTCTGCAGCCCGCCCACCCAAACTCTCAACCAATTTCTGTCACCTTACGTCATCAGAATTCTGCCACTCATCTAAAAACTGAGAGGCCTGCTCCACTCAAGTCTCATATACCTCTTCCCCTTTAGGGATGGTCGTTATTCCAGAGAGTAGGCAGAGCCTACCATAATTGAGACTTTGAACTTGCGCATTTTTCCATTTATTCACCAGAGAGGTAAAGATGGATGCTATCTCAGAATTCTCACTCTCTCATGGGGGATGGGTACTCCATCTCTAAATGGGGTGTCCTTGGTCACCCAAATAGTGTGGCAAGTGCTCCTGGAAAAACCCACATCAAACTCATCAGTGGAAAAGACAATTTCCAGCTTCAACATCTTTTCTACCAACTTCCTCTTCCAACCACCGGAACCAGGGAATTAGACATTCCAAATCTGACCACTCCTTTCCCTCACTCCTCAGAAATGATAGAACCCTGCCTTTGAAATCTCTGCCCACAGCAACCGCTATGTCAACGCTGGTCTGCATTAAAACGAGAGCTGTGCCCACTATTTTATCAAACCTCCGCCCACAATCACAACTTTAACAGTACTTGACAGGCGAATTAACGATTCATCTGGAGTGTGAATATCTACCACACTGGTTCAATGCGCAGGGTAATCACACAGCATCCAACGAAGTCAATCCCGAACAATACCCCCACAATTGTAACCCTCAGGTGTGGCTAGTGGCTTAATCAAGGGGAAGGCAGCCTCTGGCCCAGCCAAACTTGAATAATCTTGTTGGGTGGATGATGCATGATGTGTTCCCCTGTTACAAATCAGTACAATGAAATAACAAACAGTACAAAATATGCAATTAAATGATTGAGCTTTATAATTCTTAATTTGACTATAGGGTTAGTAAAGAAACAAAAAAGAAAAAGGTCCCATTCTCATGAAACAGTCTAATGTGCAATGTTGGAGCTCACGGCTTTCCTGTTTGTTCATTCTCCATCGATCTTCCCTCCAGTCGTCTACTTCCGCCCCCATGCCAAGTTCACTCCATCTTTCAGACCACAACTTCCCCATTCTGGATTCTTCTCCCTCCATCTTCTGCTGAACAAAAGCCCCCAGAACCTTTGCTTGGCCACACAAGAAAGGGAAACATCTCCCCTCATTGGCCAGTGCACATTCCAAAGCCCCCGTTATCTCTAGTCATAACCCAAACACTGCGCTACAGAAGAAACTTTACATTAGCAGGGAAACCTTTCCCAGGTCATTACATCATTTTAGTCCAATAGTGAATACTTCAGAACTTTACTTTAAAATGTATGGTGTATATAGATTTTCAACTTCACCAAATTGAGATAGTGTAAGTCTTGATTACTCTGCCAAGACTCTTATTTTTATTTCTGAAAGACATGCATCTTAGGATGTTTTCCTTTATTATTGGTCCTTTATAAATATAAATTATAACTATTGTTGACCACATCAAATTCTGATGTTGGATACGTGGGTTATGTCCAAAGGAAAAAATGACTGATGTCGCAAAGCACTTTAGTGCAAGGATGTTTATTAGGTGTGTCAAAGATCAAACTTGCAAACATCAGTGAAACTGGTGAAAAGAAAACTGCCAATATCTACAAAAGGATATCTACCAGAAAACACAGTAACAGCCCAATACTTTGTCCAGTGTGAACCCCTTGCAGCTTGATCTCTCTCTCTGCTACTCAGAGCAAACCACCCCACTTATTAGGCACCAGGACATCCCATCATTAATTACCCACAAAGTTAATTTAAGTCTGCACATGAATTAGAAAATGATGCACCCCACAATGTAGTTGCAATCATATTACAAAATAAACAGAAGTATCTACATAAACAACATAAAAAATTTACAGATACCCATTTCTAAAGAAATGGAATATTGCACGAGAAATAGCAGGAAAGGAACCTTTAGGACACATTATGAGAATATACCGGGGGAAGGCATTGAAGGATGCACACTCAGCAGAATGACAGGACAATGTTTGTGTGTGTGAAAATGTACACGAATAAGGAGTGCATTTACCAAGTGCTCTCTGTCACACCTATGCTCCTGTCACCATTATTACAGTTTGAGTCTAATTGCTTATTACCTGACATAGAGAATTGAAGATGTGAACACATGTCTTTGATCATCTAATGAAGGTAATGGAGAAGACATTTAAAATTACACCTTGTATTATTGTAAAATAACATTTTGAGGAGAAAAAATTAAGTTCTTGTTTTATTTCTCCCTCAATTTACTTAGAGAAACAAAGCTGAATATAGAGCTAAGTACAAAATACCTCATTGTAAAACTTTTTTGAGGTGGCCTAAATGAAAGGATAGCGTTAAGTGCAAACTTCAAATTTAATGAAGGAGTAAATTTGAAAGGAGTAAATGGATAATATTTTACATAAATAACATCCTGCGTGCGTTGCTTAGGAAAAATTGGCAAGGAATAAAATGTGTCATTGGATATAAGTATAAATGCATGAGTGATAAATCAGTAAATTAGTTTTTTATTAAAATAACCTTCATGAAATAAGCACATTCTTGTTTATCCATCTGGATCTAAACCAGGGTTATGTTTTGTCCTTGTGAGTTATTTAGTTAAATCCCTGGGCATTGTTAGTAAGGTTATTGAGTATAAATCACAATGTCATTTGAGCAAGAAAAATATGATGTGACAAATAGACATAGTATTGGCAAAGGAAGATATTTATCCTTTCCAGGAAATGATATTGAAAACAACTGAGAAAGAATAGGATCTGGATGTGGTTGTATAGAGATCACTCATGGTTGATGTACAATACAGAGAAGATGTAGCCAAAATAGACAGACTGCTTGCTTTTGTCAGCAGAACCATTCACTCTGAACAGAAGACAGAAATGTATACACTATCCAGATTACTAATCACAGCTTTAGTACTTCCTGATTTTGGTTTGCTATTGCTGAATTTGTTTATGTAAAGTGAACATAGAACATAGAACACTACATCACAGTACAGGCCATTCAGCCCACGATTGTGATGGTGCACTCTCGCAGGGCTGGGAGCATGGCAGAATCCACATGAAGAGTCAGAAACAAGAGCTTAGGTACAGGAATATCAACAGGGCATCGGAAGTATGACCACGAGGCACATCATTCTCCACAAATACTCCAGAGCATCACCAGAGTCCCCTTTAGATAAACATGGAATTTGGGAAACGTGCTGGATTTAACTTGACAAGATAAAACTGAAAGCACCTGGGCTTAACAGTTCAAACAATTAGTCAAAATATATGCTTGAGAAACCCAGAATCCTAATGCTCTATGGCAAGCCACAGGCGATAATGCTGTGCCAACCTTGTACCTATATGTAATATCAATCTAACCATTCCCTCCTACATAATCCTACATTTTTCTACCATCCATGTGACTATCTAAGAGTTTCTTAAATACCTCTAATGCATTTGCATCTATCATCACCTCTTGAAGTGTGTTCCACACATCCACCACTAACTGTGTAAACATAAACCCTAACTCTGATATCCCCCAGCACCTTAAAATGATGCTGCATTCCGTATTAGATATTTCTGCCCTGAGAAAACGTCTCTGGCTGTCGACTCAATCTATGCCTTTTATCATCTTGTACACCTCTATAGATATGTAGATAACATAGAAACATAGAAACATAGAAAATAGGTGCAGGAGTAGGCCATTCGGCCCTTCAAGCCTGCACCGCCATTCAGTACGATCATGGCTGATCATCCAACACAGAACCCTGTACCTGCCTTCTCTCCATACTCCCTGATCCCTTTAGCCACAAGGGCCATATCTAACTCCCTCTTAAATATAGCCAATGAACTGGCCTCAACTGTTTCCTGTGGCAGAGAATTCCACAGATTCACCACTCTCTGTGTGAAGAAGTTTTTCCTCATCTCGGTCCTAAAAGGCTTCCCCTTTATCCCCTTTATACCCATTTTCATATTGCATGTTAGCTTTTCTTCAGTGTGTTTCAACTCAGAAAATGCTGTCTTGTCTTTGCTTGTCTGCTTCTCTGCTCTGTTTTCGGGAGCACTATGAGCCAATCCTGCCTTACCAGCAGCATGGAAATTATGCTCTTGGAAAGATTGACGGAGTGGACTTTGAGCCAAGTCTGATGATAGGATCAGTGACAGAGAATGACAAAAAGTAAGTTGCCTGCCAGATTACAATTTTTCTGAAAACATTGTCCATGTTTTCCAAAGGTGCTGCGAGGCCATAAACAGCTAAGAAGCCACAGATTTATTCAAATACAGAAGAAGAATACTTAAGAGGAATTTTGGAACATTTTTCTGTAGCCCACAGAAAGTCGCTGATGATCACAGGCGCCATCTTGTCCAAGCACAGTTCGTTGTCTTCTGCACTCTGGTTGATCTTTCATTGATCCTGTTATAGTTACTATTCTATAGATTTGATGAGTATGCCCACAAGAAAATGAATCTCAGGGTTATATATGGTGATAATATAATTTATTTTGAACTTTGAAATACTCCTGAGATGATTTTGTCCTGGAAAGCATTTAGCACATCTAATATGCACAGACACATAATATAGCAGGGAAACAGTTTAGCAAGTATGTGCTGACTATCAGGTGCCCTTTTACGTTGATCCTAGATTAATCATATATTACAAATCAATCCAAAATATCGATGCAGCGGTCAACAGCAGGTATATTTCATTGGGAGTTTGAGGAAATTTGGTATGTCACCAAAAACACTCAAAAATTTCTATAGATGTATCATGGAGAACATTCTGAATAGCTGCATCCACATCTGGTGTAGGTGGACTACTGAACAGGATCAAAGTAAGCTGCTGAAATTTGTAAAATTAGTTAGCTCCATCATGGATACTAGCCTCTGTAGAATGCAGGAGATCTTCAAAGAAGGGTACCTCAAAAAGGCAGCATCGATTATTTAGGGCTTCCATCACCCAGGAGATGCTTTTTTCCCCCCTTGTGTTACCATCAGGAAGGAGGTACAGAAGCATGAAGGCACATACTCAGTGATTCAAGAACAGCTTCTTCCTCTCTTCCATCCAATTTCTGAATGGATATTGAACCTATGAACACTACCTCACTAGTCAAGTCAAGTCAAGTTTATTGTTATTTAACTATATACATGTAATGTATAGAACCATATTATGTATATAGAAATGAGACAACGTTTTTGGAGCAGTGTGTAAAGCATAGTAGTATACATAACAGACATAACTCACGATAACTTATGAAGGTAAGGATAAAATCTACAGATGAATCACACATAAATAAAAAACTAAAGGGCATTAATATTAAATACTGTAAGGTACAGAACAGATTAACCAGTGACACTTCAAATATGATGTGGTCGGGTGTTCAGAAGCCTAATGGCCTGGGGGAAGAAACTGTTTCTCATTCTAACCATTCTTGCTTTTATGCATCGTGTTCTCCTGCCTGATGGTAGAAAGTCAAAGAGGATGCTGGATGGATAGCTGCGATCCTTAATAATACTAAAGGCCCTGTGTATGCAGTGCTCCTGATAAATGTCCCCAATGGATGGTAGGGACGACTATGATCCTCTCAGCTGTTTACTCAGTCCTCTGGTCCGATGCTCAACTACTCCCATTCCAGATGGAGATGCAACTTGTCAGGATGCTCTCAATGGTGTTCTGTAAAATGCAGTTGAGATGGGAGGTGGTGAACCTTGCTTGTCTCAATCTTCTTAGGAAGTGAAGGTGTTACTGTGCTTTCTTGTTCAGCGAGGTGATATTAAGAGACCAGGTGAAGTCATCTATGATATGAACACCCAGGAATTTGGTGCACTTAACTGTCTCTACAGAGCAGTCCTGTTTTCACAAAAGTGTTAGGGAATGGTTTGTTTGCACCTTCTTGAAGTCCACAGTGATTTCCCTGGTCACCTCCACATTCAGGCTTAGGTTGTTCCTCTGACACCAATCCACCAGCTGCTCCACTTGTTCTCTGTACCCCACCTCATCATTGTTCTTCTTTATACTTTCTGTTTTTGCACTCCTTATTTAATTTAATTATTTTATATAGATGTATGTGTCTACTGTAATTTTCTATATTTCATTGTACTGCTGCGGCAAAGTTAACAAATTTCACGACATTTAGGTTAGATTAGATTATGAGGACACTCAGTCCTCGTTTATTGTCATTTAGAAATGCATGCATTAAAAAATGATACAATGTTCCTCCAGATTGATATCACAAGAAAACACAGGACAAACCAAGACTAAAACTGACAAATCTACATAATTATAACATATAGTTACAACAGTGCAAAGCAATACCGTAATTTGATAAAGAGCAGACCATGGGCACGGTAAAAAAAAGTCTCAAAGTCCCAATAGACTCATCATCTCACGCAGGCAGCAGAAGGGAAGAACTCTCCCTGCGATGAACCTCCAAGTGCCGCCAACTTGCCGATGCAGCACCATTGGAAGCACCCGACCGCAGCAGACTCTGAGTCCGTACGAAAACTTGGTGCCTCTCCGAGCACCATCCTCTGCTGAGCGCTTTGACCCCACCCTGGCCGCCGAGCGACAAGCAAAGCTGAGGACTCGGGGCCTTCTCCTCCAGAGATTCTGGATCACACAGTAGCAGCAGCAGCGAAGCAGGCATTTCAGAAGTTTCCCCAGATGTTCCTCTGTGCTTTCACATCGGTCTCCATCAAATCAGGATTGTTCATGGGACCCTACTTAACAAATAACAGACATCACCACTGGAGTGGCCGCTGCGTGCTGCGTTGCACCACCATCTTCTCCTTTCGCATTTGCGGGTGATATTAAACCTGATCCTGATTCTGATCCCAAACTATTCTCTCCACTTTCACTTTAACTCCTCTCAGATTTTACCACTCACCTACTCACATGGACAATTTACATTAGCTAATTAATCTACCAAACTGCATTTCTTTAGGATGTAGGGGGAAGCCAGAGCATAAGGAAGTCACAGGGAGAACATGTAACCTCCTTGTAACTGACATCACAAAGAAGGCACACTATTGCCTTCACTGCTTTTGAAGTTTGCTTAGAGTCGGGATATCACCCAAAACTTTGACAAACTTATGTAGGTGCACAGTGGAGAGTATACTGACTGATTGCATCACAACCTGGGTTGAAAGCACCGATGCCCAGGAATGGAGAAGTTTGCAAAAAGTGGTGGATACAGCCAAGTTCATGACAGGCAAAGCCCTCCCCACCATGGGAGCACATCTACAACATCTACAAGGAGCACAGCTACAAGAAAGCAGCATCTATCATCAAGAACCCCCATTATCCAGGCCATGGTCTCTTCTCACTTCTACCATCAGGAAAGAGGTACTGGAGCCTTAGGTTCCAGACCACCAGGTTCATGAATAGTTATTACCTTCAAACAACAAGCTCCTGAACCAGCGTGGATATTTTCTGTCATTTCGACACTGACAAACTCCACAACCTATAATTTACTTTTAAGGACTCTACAATTTATATTCTCAGTATCATTTATTTATTTTTAAAATGTATTATTTTCAAAAAGTATCTTATTTTGCACATTGGTTGTTTGTCGGTCTTTGTTATGTGTAGATTTTCATAAATTCTACTGTATTTCTTTATTTTCCACTAAATGCCTGCACGAATATGAATCTCAAGGTAGTATACAGTTGACACAACCATACTTGGATAATGAATTTAGTTTGAACTTTGATATAACCAGCACTGCAGATGAGAATTGAATCTGCATCACTAGAACTGTGAGGTGACAGCTCCACCCGCCTCTCCACTGTGCTGCTTCCCTCCCCCCAGATTGGCAGCTGATGAGTATTTGACCACATCCTTTGATGAATAATAGGCTTTGACCCTGCCTTGTGCAGCTTGATCCTGGACTTCATGTCAGATTGCTGGCAGGTGGAAAGAGTGAGCTCCTTCATCTCCACCCCTCTGACTCTCAACACAGGAGCCACTCAGGGCTGTGTACTGAGTCCCCTCCTTTACTCCCTGTATACCCATGACTGTGTCACCATCCGCAGCTCCAATCTGCTAACTAATTTACCGACGACACTACATTGATTGGCCTAATTTCAAATAATAAAGAGGCGGCCTACAGGGAAGAAGTCATCTGTCTGCCATAGTGGTGTTAAGAAAACAACCACTCCCTTAATGTTGCAAAAACAAAGGAGCTGGTTGTGGATCCCTGGAGGAATGGAGACAGGCTAACCCCTAGTGACATCAGTTGATTTGGGGTTGAGAGGGTAAACAGCTTTGAGTTCCTCAGCATCCACATCACTGAGGACCTCATGTGGTCTGCACAACAGCAACTTTTTCATCTCAGTTGGTTGAGGAAGTTTGGTACGGGCCCCCAAATTCTAAGAAATTTCAACAGGGCACAATTGAGAGCATCCTGACTGGTTGCATCACTGCCTGGTTTGGGAACTGTACCTCCCTTAATCACAGGATTCTGCAGAGAGTGATGTGGACAAGAGTGGGAAGCCGGAGGATTGGGAAACTCTTAAAGAGCAACAGAAGGTAACTAAAAAGGCAATACGTGGAGAAAAAATGAGGTACGAAGGTGAACTAGCCAAGAATATAAAGGAGAATAGTGAAAGCTTCTTTAGGTATGTGAAAAGGAAAAAAAAATAGTTAAGACCAAAATTGCGCCCTTGAAGAAAGAAGCGAGTGTAGTTATTATGGGGAACAAGGAAATGGCAGACGAGTTGAGCAGGTACTTGGATATGTCTTCACTAGGGAAGACACAAACAATCTCCCTCATATTGTAGTGGCCAAAGGACCTAGGGTAATGGACGAATTGAAGGAAATTTATATTAGGCAGGAAATGGTGTTGGATAGACTGTTGGGTCTGAAGGCTGATAAGTCCCCGGGACCTGATGGTCTGCATCCCAGGGTACTTAAGGAGGTGGCTTTAGAAATCGTGGACGCATTGGTAATCATTTTCCAATGTTCTATAGATTCAGGACCAGTTCCTGTGGATTGGAGGGTGACTAATGTTGTCCCTCTCTTCAAGAAGGGAGGAAGAGAGAAAACCGGGAATTATAGACCAGTTAGCCTGACGTCGGTGGTGGGAAAGATGCTGGAGTCAATTATAAAAGATGAAATTACAACACATCTGGATAGCAGTAACAGGATTGGTCCGAATCAACATGGATTTATGAAGGGGAAATCGTGCTTGACTAATCTTCTGGAATTTTTTGAGAATGTATCTATGAAAATGGACAAGGGACAGCCAGTGGATGTAGTGTACCTGGACTTTCAGAAAGCCTTTGATAAAGTCCCACATAGGAGATTAGTGGGCAAGATTATGGCACATGGTATTGGGGGCAGAGTACTGACATGGATTGAAAATTGGCTGGCTGACAGAAAACAAAGAGTAGCGATTAACGGGTCCCTTTCGGAATGGCAGGCGGTGACCAGTGGGGTACTGCAGGGTTCAGTACTGGGACCGCAGCTGTTTACAACATATATTAATGATTTAGGTGAGGGAATTAAAAGTAACATTAGCAAATTTGCCGATGACACAAAGCTAGGAGGCAGTGCGAAATGTGAGGAGGATGTTATGAGAATGCAGGGTGACTTGGACAGGCTGGGTGAGTGGGCAGATGCATGGCAGATGCAGTTTAATGTGGATAAATGTGAGGTTATCCACTTTGGTGGTAAGAACGGGAAGGCAGATTATTATCTAAAGAGAGTCAAGTTAGGAAAAGGGGAAGCACAACGAGAACTAGGTGTTCTTGTACATCAGTCACTGAAAGCAAGCATGCAAGTACAGCAGACAGTGAAAAAGTCTAATGGCATGCTGGCCTTTATAACAAGGGGAATTGAGTATAAGAGCAAAGACGTCCTTCTGCAGCTGTACAGGGCCCTGGTGAGGCCACACCTGGAGTATTGTGTACAGTTTTGGTCTCCAAATTTGAGGAAGAACATTCTTGCTATTGAGGGAGTGCAGCGTAGGTTCACAAGGTTAATTCCCGGGATGGCTGGACTGTCATATGTCAAAAGATTGGAGTGACTGGGCTTGTATACTCTGGAATTTAGAAGGCTGAGAGGGGATCTTATTGAAACATATAAGATTATTAAGGGATTGGACATGCTGCAGGCAGGAAGCATGTTCCCGCTGATGGGTGAGTCCAGAACCAGAGGCCACAGTTTAAGAATTAGGGGTAGGCTATTTAGAACGGAGTGGAGGAAAAATTTTTTCACCTTGAGAGTGGTGGATATATGGAATGCTCTGCCCCAGAAGGCTGTGGAGGCCAAGTCTCTGGATGCTTTCAAGAAAGAGATGGATCGAGCTCTTAAAGATAGCGGAATCAAAGGTTATGGGGATAAAGCAGGAACTGGATACTGATTATGGATGATCAGCCATGATCACAGTGAATGGCGGTGCTGGCTCGAAGTGCCGACTGGCCTACTCCTGCACCTATTGTCTATTGTCTATTGACAGCCCAGTGCATCTGTAGTTGTGAACTTCCCGCTATTCAGGGCATTTAGAGAGACAGGTGTGAGAAAAGGGTCCGAAGGATCATTGGGGACCCAAGTCATCCCAACCCCAATCTATTCCAGCTGCTATCATTTGGGAATCGGTACCGCAGCATAAAAGCCAGGACCAACAGTCTCCGGGACAGCTTCTTCCACCAAGCCATCAGACTGATTAACTCACGCTGATTTGAGTGTATTTCTATGTGACATTGACTTTTCTATTTATTATAAATTAATATAAATTACTAGGATTGCGCATTGCATATTTAGTCGGAGACGTAACATAAAGATTTTTACTCCTCATGTATGTGAAGGATGTAAGAAATAAATAAAGTCAATAAATAAACTTGGATTCAATGGATAATGGAAAACTTTTGGGAATTAGAAGGTGAGTCACTCATGGCAGCACGAAACTGAAGTGGCTGGTTTATCCCCACATGCACTGTCTCTTCATGCTTTGTACATACAATTAGTCTACATATATAAGCAACCGTATGTATGTATATGTGATCACTCTAACAATTACTTGTACATTGTGTTTTATGGGATTTATTTATATTTATATTCATATTTTTCTTGTTTTTAAAATTATGTTCTTTATGTTTAGCTGATTTTATAATGCAGCATCGGATCTCAAGTAACAATCATTTCATTATTTTTTAAAAGTTCGAAGTTCAAAGTAAAATTTATTATCAGGGTACATACATGTCATCACATACAATCCTGTGATTCCTTTCCTAGAGGCTTACCTAGCAATTCTTAGAATAGTAGCTGTAAACAGGATCAATGAAAGAGCAAGAGCATAGAGGACAATAAACTGTTGAAATGCAATTATAAATAAATAGCAATAAATAACAAAAGAATGAAATTTCAAGATAAAGACTCCTTAAAGTGAGATCATTGGTTCTGGGAACATCTGAATAGATGAGTGTAATTATCCTCTTTTGTTCAAGAGGGTGATGATTGAGGAGTAGTTACTGTTCTTGAACCTGATGGTCCATGCCCTGCCGCTCTTGTATCTCTTGCCTAATGGCAGCAGTGAGAAAAGTGCATGGTCTGGGTGGTAAGCATCTTTGATAATAGATGCTACTTTCCTAAGACAGTTTTTCATGTAGATGTGCTCAATGGTTGGAAGGGCTCTGTCCATGATGTACTGGGCCAAACCCATTACCTTTTCTAGGATTTGCCTTTCAGAGTCATTGGTGTTTCCATACCAGGTCATAATGCAGCCAGTCAATGCACTTCCCACCACACATCTATAGAAATTTGTCAATGTTTTTAATGTCATGCCAAATCTTTGTAGTGTTCTAAGTAAGTAGAGGCACTATTGTGCTTTCTTTGCAATTACATTTATATGATGGGTTCAGGGCAGATCCTCTAAGGTAGTGACACCCGGGAATTTCAAGCTGCTGGCTCTCTCCACCTCTGATCCTCCGATGAGGACAGGCTCAGGGACCTCTGGTTTCCCTCTCCTGAAGTCTATAATCAGTTCCTCAGTTTTGCTGACATTGAGTGAGAGGTTGTCATTATGACACCACTCAGCCAGATCCTCAATCTCTCTCCTGTATGCTGATTCATCACCACCTTTGATACGCCCACAATAGTGGTGTCATCAGCACTCATATACTGAAGAATGACTATAAACAATCTTGAACCTTGTATTTTACTATTCTGGGTAATGGTGGCCATTTATACCAGGGTATTAATGGTGGGTATCAATTGATGCTAAAGGTCTCACTGACTGAGTACTCATTCTGGTAATGGTTAATGTCTATCATATAATATGACATCAACTCATGTCATCTGTGCTGTCAACCCAGGGTTTAAATGGTCTTGCTGTATATAGACATTGACCACCTCAATAAGAATGGAACTCAGCATTGTGTAATCATCTGCCATTCTGGCCTGAGGACCAAGGGAAGATCAGTGAAGAAGCTGAAGCTGATGATTGCAGAGTGCATTACACTGTCCTAAGGAACTCCTATAGTGATGGAAACAAAGAGACTGCAGATGTTGATATCTGGCTCAGTAAATAATCTGCTGGAGGAACACAGCAGGTCCTGATGCAGGTACTTGACTTGAAATATCGACAGCACTTTACCCACACAAATGCTGCTTGACCTGTTGAGTTCCTCCAGCAGGTTGATTGTTCATATCTCCTGATGAAAGGCCTCAGCCCAAAATGTCAACGGTTTATTCCTCTCCATAGATATAGATGGCACCAGACCAGCTGAGTTGCTCCAGCATTTAGTGTGTGTTACTCCAGATTTCAAACAACTGCAGTATTTCTTGAGTTTTCGACTGTTCCATTGTCCTGGGAAAGAGATGATCAATTCCAAGATCCACAACTTCCTAACGTTGTGCACATGGCTCTAATGATCACATGTTACAACAGTGGTGTGCAGAAGAACATCTCTGAATTCACAACTTGTTGAACCTTGAAGTGGATGGGCTACAGCAGCGGCCACTTTATTGGAAGTACCTCATAAAGTGGCCACTGAATATGTGTTATCATTGTGTCGTACACCCATATTTGAGAAGAACTTGAAGGATATAATGATACCTTGTGCTTTTTGCAGTACCTCCCATAATAGCTCTAGTGCATGTTGCAATCTATTCACCATAATTTTCAAGATTCATTTTAAGTTTATGAAAGATGCCTGTGCTTTTAGACATGAGAGTTCTTGAGTAAATAATGCAGTGAGAGAGCCTTAATTATGATTGTGATTTTAGCTACTAATCAATAAAAATGTTTGTAGAACCTGCTTTTTATCTACTGTAATAACTAAGGGGTATTGATCTGTTCAAGGTGATTAACTTCTGTTGGTTGATATTGCCGTAAGTAATTTCTTGGCTTAGCTACTTTGCTCTTTCATTCTCTGTTGTGAATATTGAGCCCTGCAGGTTTGAAGTTGACTGTATGCATTTTCAGATATTATGCTTGGAAGATAGGAAAACAGCCTCTGGAAGGATTGCCACAAGCTTCAAAGAAAAGACAGCAAGATGGAGCATTAATTCTAAATGCCTTTAATGAACCCAATTAAGCATGCCTTATTACAAAATATACCAAAGAAGCACCATTATTGCCTTTTGCAAGCTTGCAAAAGAGGATTTTGCAAATAGAGCATAAGAAGGCAATGCAGATTTAATAGCTCAAATGCAATCTCAAATTTTATCCATAATTGGTTAATTAATTATATTTCCTTCAAAGTAGCTTTGAGGTCCAGCAACCTTTGACAATGAATCTCTGTATTTTGAAGGTGAAATCTCACTGTTAAAGGTTAAAGACAGATCCATAATCTGAAATCATGGAGAGAGAAAAAAAATCTTTTGCATGTAGCTAGTATTCGTTATGAGAGCACCAGGATCTCAGCTGCCTGAAGTACTTCATTCTCAACACGCATAATATACCCATTTAGTGTCGTGTGTGTGTGTGATGGTAGAGGGAGAAAGGGACTGTGTAGGGATGAGACAGGGCAACTTAAAGTCCCACTGAGCAAAGGGATATGATACGGTTTTGCTTTCTCCCTCGATGTTGTTAAGCCTCAAATAAAGGACAACCTGAATTATAGAAATACAATGTCTCTCTTTGTCTACAAAAATAGGCATTGGCACCTATTTATATCCACTGGGGAGGTGGAATCTATCCTGAGCCAGTATTCTGTGTACTGAGCCTGAGATAAGAGCTAAGGGATTGACAATTCTTCATGGGCATCTGAGAAAGCTAAGCAGCAAGGGATTCCTGCTAAGATCATGTCTACAACTTATATGTTTTTTTTTACCTTTAATCATTTCAGAATCTATGTTTTCCTGAATTTGGCATATTAGCAGTTGCAATGATATTTTCCATCAAGATAAACGCATGCCGCATCCAAAGTAGGTTATTTTGTTTTTAACGACCATCCTGCATTTGAACAACTCACCATAAGATTGTCAATACTTTTATAAGGCTCAAAATGTGCCACAGCAGGGGAAGCAGTGGTAGTCACAGATAATGAAAGCAGCCAATGTTTTCATCGATGTCCAATACAATAATTCTTGGAAAACCTTTTACAGGTTGTTATTTGTGAGCAAGTACTTGTCGCTTATCATTTCAAGGTACCTACTGCCTCTGGACTAGCCTAAGGCCTTGAAGTCCAAATTATTCATGAGTCAACCTAAACCACTTCTTTTCTGGCAACAGCTTTGTCGGTTTCTCCCCTCTGTGATCACAGGTTTAAGCCACTCTTAAGAGACCTGAGCACAGAGTCCAGGATGGCATGAAAGAAAAGTTGAATTTGTTGAAATATCATCTCTTGAATGAGTTATTAAGCCAGCATTATCACGGGAAAAGGGAAAAAAAAACTGTATTAGGATGATTACAAAATTGTACAGGGACAAATATTAGGAGAGTTTTAAATATTAACGCTTTGGAATCTGACAGATTTTTAAAAAGATTTTAAAGATTAGCCTTATTAGTCACATGCACATCAAAGCATTCAGTGAAATGCATCATTCTGCATCAAATCAAATCAGTGATGTTTGTGTTTGGGGAACTCACAAGTGTTGCCACGCTTCCAATGCCAACTATAATGCCCACAACTCACTAACCTTACCTGTACACTTTGGAATGTGGGAGGACACCGGAGCACCCAGAGAAAATTCACGCACACTCTGGGGGAGTGTACATACTGCTTTAGGGCAGCAATGGGAATTAAACCCTGATGGGTGATCATTGGTGTTGTAAAATGAGGCACGAATTGCTATGCTAGGCTTTCAGAAATTATGGAGGTGTTTTACACCGAGGAATGTAGAAAAGATAATTCTACTTGTAGAAGTCCAAAACAAAAAGTATGGAGTAAAAAATCCATTAAGGAATCAAGGAAAAAGTATTTCCTCTGAGAAAGTAAGACAGTGGAATGTGGTAATGCATGAATTGTATTGCTCCACAAGTATTGAAGCCAGACACCTATGGTGGGGGGTGGGGGCGGGGGGTTGAAAAAGAAAGATATGTAAGTAAGCATAAATGAAGAAAATATAGAAAATATAGTGAAAAGAGATTTCTGTGAAGCATGAACATTAGTTGTTGCTTGTTTCTTTGCAGTAATTCCATATAATTCTACATGGATTTATTATGCAAAATTGTTAATTAAAATGCGTAATTTCATCTGTGATACTAGTTTAAAAGTAAATCTGGTATATTAGAAGGTAATGAATTTGATTGTGTTAATGGTATGGAACAAATAACAATGCACCTTCCAAATTATCTATTGAACCACAATACTTTTTTAAAAAATCCCTTAAAAATAAGTCCTGATAAAGGATCTGGGCCGGAAATGTCTACTGTTTATTCCTCTCCGTAGATGCTACCTGAACTGCTGAGTTCCTGCAGCACTCTGTGAGTATTGCTCTGGGTTTCCAGCATCTGCAGAATCTCTGTGTTTAATTTTAAAATAGGCTTAGATTTACCAGGACACTATCTGGACTAGTGGGCATGTCTGATGAAGCGAGATTCAGCAAGTAGGGCTTTTCTCTTTGCAGTCAATGACAATGAGAGGTAACTTGTTAGATATGTACAAGATATTAAGAGGCTTAGATCCAGTAGATAGCCAGAGACTTAATCTCAGGGCAGTAATGGGCTAATAAAAGGGAACTTAATTTTAAGGTGATTGGAGGAAAGTATAGGGAGGATGTCACAGGTAAGTTTTTTACACACAAAGTGCCGGGTGCGTGGGGCACCCTGCCAGTGGTGGTAGAGACAGGTATATTAGGGGCATTTAAGAATCTTTTAGATAGATACATAGATGATAGAAAGATGGAGATCTATGTAGAAGGGAAGGGTTTGATTGACCTTAGAATAGTTTAAAGGGCGACATAATATGGTAACTTGAAGGGCCTGTGCTGTGCTGTAATGTTCTATGTTCCATATTGTTAAAATACTCACTTTCTGATTTAAAAACAATTTTTTAAATCTATAGTTTTCTTAAGTGAACAACATTGAATGGCACCACCTTCATTTACTATTACAGAGAATTCCTTGCCATGCGTAAAACAGTAATGGACTATTGAGACCAGTAGCTTCAGTTTGCTATTTAGACTTGCCCTAGCCTCCTCCCATCACTCTCCGTCATTTAGTTCCATCAGAATTGTCTACTGCCCTTTCCCATATATGCTGATTTAGCTTTTCCTTTAACACGTCGGTACTCTTCACTTCAAAGACTACATATGGAGCAAGTTCCACATTTTATGTACTCACTGAGCAAATAAATTCTGTTGATCCTTAATCAATGATCTTCTGCTTCATTTCTTCCACACATTGCCTCCAGTTAGGTGTTACTCTCAGTTTTTCGTTATCCACAGAAAGGAGACCGAAACTCTTCATTATTTACTACTAGGTATAATCTGGCAATTTAGGTTTCACCTCCACAAAACATTTTTTAATCACCTCCAGTGCCTTTGTTCTTTCCATACAATGGTAGAAGAACTATACTGAATGGTAGTGTGAAGGATAGCATAATGGTTTACAGTACTGGTAACCTGGGTTCAATTCCCACCACTGTCTGTAAGGGGTTTAAACACTCTTGCTATAACTATTTGGCTTTCCTCAGACATCCCAAAGATCTAGGCATTAGTAGATTATAAATTCGAGAGATTTTGCAGATTCTGGAAATCAACAGTAACACACACAAAATGGTGCAGGACCTCAGCAGTTCAGGCAGCATCTATGGCTGAGACCCTTCGTCAGGATGGGGAGGGTTAGTGGGTTAATTGGTCATTTGTGTGTATCTGGGTGCTGCAGGCTCATTGGGCCAGAATGGCCTGTTACTCTGATGTATATCCAAATAAACAAAATAATTTCAATTCCAGGCTGGCATAAATATTTTTCTTAAAATCCTATCTTTCTTGAAATCAACACATGATTTGCTTTTTGTTGGCCTTGGTAACATTCTAGATGCTTTCGATAACTGTGTGTTTGTACTTTCAACCCCATTGATCTACTGCTCAATTAGGTTCTTATTTTTGAATTAATGCATGACTTTTCATTCCTTCAAACCAAAACACATTACCTAAATATACTATTTCTGCACAGAAATAGTAATCCATGTGTGAAGCCAAAACAAATGGGGGAAATCTTAAATGAATTATATACACCTCTGTTTATTTGGGAGATGGATACGGAGTCTATAGAAATGAGGCAAAGTGCCATTAATTTCATGGACACTGTACAGGTTACATAGGAGGAGATGTTTGCTCTTCTGAGGAAAATCAGGGAGGACAAATTCCCAGGGTGTTCCCTGGCAAGGTGTTCTCTACAGATGGCAAGTGGAGAATTTGTCGGTGCCCTAGAAGAAATACTTAAATTATTCTTAGCAATAGGTGATTTACCAGAGATTTGGGGGATAACCAATGTTTTTCTGTTGTTTAAATAAGGTTCTAAGCATAAACCAGGAAAATATGGGCTACTGAGTCCAACATAAATTGTTGGAAGCTATCCTTAGGGACCAGATATATAAGTATTTGGATAGACATGGAATGATTAAGAATAGTCAGCATGGCTTCAAGTCTGGTAGGTCATGTCTAACCAATCTTATACAGTTTTTTGAGGAAATTACCAGGAAACTGACTTACAGCGGACTGAAAAGTTTGAGCATGTAGATATTAAGAAAGAGGATGTGCAGGAGATTTTGGAAAACATCAAGTTGGATAAGTCACCGGGACCGGACGGGATGTACCCCAGGCTACTGTGGGAGGCGAGGTAGGAAATTGTTGAACCTCTGGCGATGATCTTTGCTTCATCAATAGGGATGGGAGAGGTTCTGGAGGATTGGAGGGTTGCGGATGTTGTTCTGTTATTCAAGAAAAAGTGTAGAGATAGCCCAGGAGATTATAGACCAGTGAGTCTTACTTCAGTGGTTAGCAAGTTGATGGAGAAGATCCTGAGAGGCAGGATTTATGAACATTTGGAGAGGCATAATATGATTAAGAATAGTCAGCATGGTTTTGGGAAAGGCAGGCTGTGCCTTACAAGCCTGATTGAATTTTTTGAGGATGTGACTAAACACATTAATGAAGGTAGAGCAGTAGATGTAGTGTATATGGATTTCAGCAAGGCATTTGATAAGGTACCTCATGCAAGGCTTATTGAGAAAGTAAGGGGCCATGGGATCCAAGGGGAAATTCCTTTGTGGATCCAGAACTGGCTTGCCCAAAGAAGGCAAAGAGAGGATGTAGATGGGTCATATTCTACATGGAGGTTGGTCACCAGTGGTGTGCCTCAGGGATCTGTTCTGGAATCCCTACATTTCATGATTTTTATAAATGACCTGGATGAAGAAGTGGAGGAATGGGTTAGTAAATTTGCTGATGACACAAAGGTTGGAGGTGTTGTGGATAGTGTGGAGGACTGTCAGAGGTTACATTGAGACATTGATAGGATACAAAACTGGTCTGAGAAATGGCAGATGGAGTTCAACCCAGAGAAGTCTGAGGTGGTTCATTTTGGTAGGTCAAATATGAACTATATTTATCTATCTATCTATCATTATATCTATCATTAGAAAAAGATGACATCGGATCAGAAGGTGCAGAATCTTTATGGATTGAGCTAAGAAATCGCAGGGGTAAAAGGACCCTGATGGCAGTTATATACAGGCCTCCAAACAGCTGCAGTGATGTGGACTACAAATTACAACAGGAAATAGAAAAGGCTTGTCAGAAGGGCAGTGTTATGATAATTTTGGGGGATTTTAACATGCGAGTAGATTGGAAAAATTAGGTCGGCACTGGATCTCAAGAGAGAGAATTTGTAGAATGTCTGCGAGATGGCTTTTTAGAACAGCTTGTTGTTGAGCCCACTAGGGAATCGGCTGTACTGGATTGGGTATTGTGTAATGAACCGGAGGTGATTAGAGAGATTGAGGTGAAGGAACCCTTAGGAGGCAGTGATCATAACATGATTGAGTTCACTGTGAAATTTGAAAAAGAGAAACCGAAATCTGATGTGTCGGTATTTCAGTGGAGTAAAGGAAATTGTAGTGGCATGAGAGAGGAACTGGCCAAAGTTGACTGGAAAGGGACACCGGCTGGAAGGATGGCAGAGCAGCAGTGGCTGGAGTTTATGTGATAAGTGAGGAAGGTGCAAGACAGGTATATTCCAAAAGAGAAGAAATTTTCGAATGGAAAAAGGATGCAACCGTGGCTGACAAGAGAAGTCAAAGCCAAAGTTAAAGAAAAAGGGAGGGCATACAATAAGGCAAAAAGTAGTGGGAAGACAGAGGATTGGGAAGTTTTTAAAAGCTTACAAAAGGAAACTAAGAAGGTCATTAAGAGGGAAAAGAGAAACTATGAAAGGAAGCTAGCAAATAATATCAAAGAGGATACTAAAAGCTTTTTCAAGTATATAAAGAGTAAAAGACAGGTGAGAGTAGATATAGGACCGATAGAAAATGATGCTGGAGAAATTGTAATGGAAGATAAGGAGATGGCAGAGGAACTGAATGAGTATTTTGCATCAGTCTTCACTGAGGAAGACATCAGCAGTATACCGGACACTCAAAGGTGGCAGGGAAGAGAAGTGTGCACAGTCACAATTATGACAGAGAACGTACTCAGGAAGTAGAATAGTCTAGAGGTAGATAAATCTCCTGGACGAGATGGAATGCACCTTCGTGTTCTGAAGGAAGTAGCTGTGGAGATTACTGAGGCATTAGCTATGATCTTTCAAAAGTCGGTAAATTCTGGCATGGTTCCGGAGGACTGGAAAATTGCAAATGTCACTCCACTATTTAAGAAGGGAGAAAGGAAGCAAAAATGAAATTAAAGACCTCTTAGCTTGACATTGGTGGTTGGGAAGTTGTTGGAGTTGATTGTCAAAAATTAGGTTATGGAGTACCTGGAGGCATAAGACAAGATAGGCAGAAATCAGCATGGTTTCCTTAAAGGAAAATCCTGCCTGACAAACCTATGACAATTTTTTGAGGAAATTGCAAGTAGGCTAGACAAGGGAGATACAGTGGATGTTGTATATTTGGATTTTCAGAAGGCCTTTGACAAGGTGCCAAACATGAGGCTACTTAACAAGATAAGAGCCCATGGAATTACAGGAAAGTTACATACATGGATAGGGTGTTGACTGATTGGCAGGAAACAGGGAGTGGGAATAAAGGGATCCTATTCTGGTTGGCTGCGGTTACCAGTGGTGTTCCACAGGGATCCGAGTTGGAGCCACTTATTTTTACGTTGTACATCAATGATTTGGATTATGGAATAGATGGCTTTGTGGCTAAGTTTGCTGACAATACGAAGATAGGTGGAGGGGCCGGTAGTGCTGAGGAAACGAAGAGTCTACAGAGAGACTTGGATAGATTGAAAGAATGGGCAAAGAAGTGGCAAATGAAATACAATGTTGTAAAGTGTATGGTTATGCACTTTGGCAGAAGAAATAAACGGGCAGACTATTATTTAAATGGGGAGAGAATTCAAAGTTCTGAGATGCAACGGGACTTGGGAGTCCTCGTACAGGATACTCTTAAGGTTAACCTCCAGGTTGAGTCGGTAGTGAAGAAGGCGAATGCAATGTTGGCATTCATTTCTAGAGGAATATAGTACAGGAGCAGGGATGTGACGTTGAGGATCTATAAGGCGCTGCTAAGACCTCATTTGGAGTACTGTGGGCAGTTTTGGGCTCCTTATTTAAGAAAGGATGTGCTGACGTTGGAGAGGGTACAGAGAAGATTCACTAGAATGATTCCGGGAATGAGAGGGTTAACATATGAGGAACGTTTGACCGCTCTTGGACTGTATTCCTTGGAGTTTAGAAGAATGGGGGGGACCTCATAGAAACATTTCAAATGTTGAAAGGCATGGACAGAGTGGATATGGTAAAGTTGTTTCCCATGATGGGGGAGTCTAGTGCGAGAGGGCATGACTTAAGGATTGAAGAGCGCCCATTCAGAACAGATGCAAAGAAATTTTTTTAGTCAGAGGGTGGTGAATCTATGGAATTTGTTGCCACGGGCAGCAGTGGACGCCAAGTAATTGGGTGTATTTAAGGCAGAGATTGATAGGTATCTGAGTAGCCAGGGCATCAAAGGTTATGGTGCGAACGCGGGGGAGTGGGACTAAATGGGAGAATGGATCAGCTCATGATAAAATGGCGGAGCAGACTCGATGGGCCAAATGGCCGACTTCTGCTCCTTTGTCTTATGGTCTTATGGTCTTATATGATGGCAGAATATAGTATTAATGGTAAGACTCTTGGCAGTGTGGAGGATCAGAGGGATCTTGGGGTCCGAGTCCATAGGACACTCAAAGCTGCTGCGCAGGTTGACTCTGTGGTTAAGAAAGCATACGGTACATTGGCCTTCATCAATCATGGGATTGAGTTAAGGAGCTGAGAGGTAATGTTGCAGCGACATAGGACCCTGGTCAGGCTCCACTTGGAGAACTGTGGTCAGTTCTGGTTGCCTCACTATAGGAATGACGTGGAAATCATAGAAAGGGTGCAGAAGAGATTTACAAGGATGTTGCCTGGATTGGGAAGCATGCCTTATGAGAATAGATTGAGTGAATTTGGCCTTTTCTCCTTGGAGTGACGGAGGATGAGAGGTGACCTGATAGATGTGTACAAGATGATGAGATGCATTGATCATGTGGATAATCAGAGGCTTTTTCCCAGGGCTGAAATGGCTAGCACGAGAGGGCATAGTTTTAAGGTGCTTGGAAGTAGGTACAGAGGAAATATTGGGGTTAAGTTTTTTACGCAGAGAGTGGTGAGTGCGTGGAATGTGCTGCCAGTGACAGTGGTGCAGGCAGAGATGATAGGGTCTTTTAAGAGACTCCTAGACAGGTATATGGAGCACATAAAATTAGAGGGCTATGGGTAACCCTAGGTAATTTCTCAGGTAAGGCCATGTTCAGACAGCTTTGTGGGCTGAAAGGCCTGGATTGTGCTGTAGGCTTTTCTAAAATGTTTGAAGGCAAGGCAGTGGATGTTGTCTACATGGACTTTAGTAAGGCATTTGACAAGATCCACATGGGAGGCTGATCAAGAAAGTTCAGTCGCTCGGCTTTCAGGATGAGGTAGTAAATTGGATTAGACATTGGCTTTGGGGGAGAAGTCAAAGAGTGGTTGTAGAAGGTTGCCTCTCTGACTGGAGGCCTGTGACTTGTGGTGTGCTGCGGGGATCAGTGTTTATCATCTATATAAATGATCTGGATAATAATGTGGTTAACTGGATCAGCCAATTTGTGGATGACACCAAGATTGGGGTGTAGTGGACAGTGAAGAAGGCTATCATGGTTTGCAGAGAAATTTGCATCAGCTGGGGAAAAAAATGGCTGAAAATAACAGATGGAATTTAATGAAGACAAGTGTAAGGTTTTGCACATCAGCAGGACCATCCAGGTTAGGTCTTACATCATAAACAGTATGGCACGGAGGAGTGTGGTAGAACAAAGGAATCTGGGAATACAGTACCAGAATTCATTGAAAGTAGTGTCACATGTAGATAGGATCATAAAGAAAGCTTTTAAACATTGACCTTCATAAACCAATGTATTGAGTGCAGGAGATAGGATGTTTTGCTGAAGTTGTATAAGACAGTTGTCCGTGAAGAATGCAGTGGTGCAGCGGTAGTCGGAACACACCCAGCACATCTTTAAGAAAAAAGCTGAAGTAAACAAGCTAATTAATTAGGTGCTGCCCAGCATGTAAATGTCGGCCCAGATCAGAGGCGACGCAATCCACAATCCGACTACTGCTGCACCACTGCATTCTTTGCTGCAATGTATAGGTCCACGGCCCGGAGGTTGGAGATCACTGGTATAAGATGTTGGTGAGGCCTAATTTGAAGTATTTTGTGCAGTTTTGGTTACCTAACTACAGAAAGGATGTAAACAAGATTGAATGAGTACAGAGGAAATTTACAAGGATGTTGCTGGGTCTGAAGATCCTGAATTATAAGGGAAGATTGAATGGATTAGGACTGTATTCCTTAGAACGTAGAAGACTGAGAGGAGGTTTGATAGAGATATACAAAATTATGAAGGGTATAGATAGAGTAAATGCAAGCAGGCTTTTTTCCACTGAGGTTGGGTAGGACTACAACCAGAGAACATGGTTTAAGTGTGAAAGGTGAGAAGTTTAAGGCAAACAAAAGGGGAAACTTCTTCACTCATAGGGTCGTGAGAGTGTGGAATGAACTGCCAGCACAAGTGGTGCATGCAAACTCGTTTGAATGTTACAGAGAATTTTGGATAGATACATGGAATATAGGGGTATAGAGGGCCATGGTCCCGATGCAGGCTGTTGAGAGTAGCCAGTCTAAACAGTTATGGTATGGCTTAGATGGGCCGAAGGGCCTGCTTCTGTGTTGTACTTCTCTATGACTCTGACTCTCAGACTCTGGTGTATATAATCTGGTGATTATATAGAAAACTTAAGTACTGGAAACATAAAAAAACAGAGCAGTTTGAAATATTCTGCAAGTCATCAGTATCAGTGGAGACATTTTATCAATTAAACGTACTGCTGTTATTTGCTACCTTCCTATTCAGTATTGATTATCATTTCAATCTGCAAATTTGAAAAAAAATTTTGATTCCAATGTCCAAATATATTAATGTCATATGTGAACAGCAATAGTCCCAAGACTCGTCCCTGTGAGGTACTTTTAACCTTCTGTCACTTTGAATCTATCTGCTACCATACTCACTGCTGTGTGTCTGGCAAACAGCTACCCATTCTGGGTCTAGTCCTCTGGCTCAGCCTTCTCTGATCTTATCCATTAGTTTCAATCTTTAACCTATTGATTCACTTAATTCTGCTTCCTTTGAAACATAACAGGATGTTCAAGAACTAGGCTTTATATCAGTGTGGAATAAATTATGTGTAGTAAGAAACATTTTTTAAAAATAAGTAAGGTCAAACCAAGTGGATTGTCACAGATTATTTAGTAAGCCTTAAGAAAGGGTCATAGATATAGACTAAGATGTAAGAAATATAACCAGATTATTTTGGAAATAATAGCAAGTTGGCAGATGGTAGGATAAGCACGGCAAATTGATTTTCCGTGTTTATTTGCACTTTTCTGCAGGGCTACTGGATGTGAATTGACGCTAAAACATTGGCTTACATCCTCTCTATCTCTTTAAGCCAAGATGAAAAGCTCTATTGCTGCATCTGAGTTACAGACTGAGTTGAAATAACCCCATATGTGAAAAAGCCAAAGTTTATACAAGTTTAGCACATCTTCTGTGTTATTAATTCTGAAACTATAATAAAAATTTATTCTAATTCTCTGTATAATAGAACCATATCAAGAGGTGTTTTAACAGCTAAGCTAATTATGAAGGATGCCAGTATCAATTAATAATAATTCATGCCATCTTTAGATAAAGATTTGATAAATCTATCGTGTCCCGAAGTATGACAGAGTGGCAAAAATAATAGTCAAAATAAACATTGGTTTATGCATCTAATTGTTTTGAGGATGAATGCACTCCCAATTATTTCCCGCCGCATCTGCTCCCAGGATGAGGCTTCCTGTTCCAGGACATCTCAAATGTCCTCTTTCTTTAAGGATTGTGGTTTCCCTTCTGCTGTCATCAATGATGCCCTCACCCACATCTCCTCCATTTTCTGCACTTTGGCTCTCACCCCATCCTCCCGCCACCACAACAGGGACAGAGTTCCCCTTGTCCTCACCTACCACTTCACCAGCCTCCGGATCCAGTACGTTATCCTCCGCAACTTCCGCCACCTTCAACAGGACCCCACCACTAAGCACATCTTTCCCTTTCCACCCCTCTCCGCTTTCCACAGGGATCGGTCCCTCCTTGACTTCCTGATCCACACGTCCCTCACCACGGATCTCCCACCTGGCACTTATCCCTGTAAACGTAAGAGCTACAAATGTCCCTACACCTCCTCTCTTGCCACCAATCGGGGCCCCAAACAGTCCTTCCAGGTGAGGCAACACTTCACTCGTGAGTCTGTTGGGGTCATCTATTGCATCCGGTGCTCCCAGTGCGGCCTCCTCTACATCGTTGAAACCCGACGCAGATTGGGGGACTGCTTCGTCGAGCACCTCGGCTCCGTCCGTCAGAACAGATAGGATCTCCCGGTAGCCACCCACTTCAACTTTGCTTCCCATTCCCATTCAGATATGTCCATACATGGCCTCCTCTACTGCCATGATGAGGCTAAACTCAGGTTGGAGGAGCAACACCTCATATACCGTCTAGGTAGTCTCCAGCCCCTTGGTATGAACATTGAATACTCCAACTTCCGGTAATTCCATTCCCCTCCCTCCCACTATCCCTATCACACTCTGCCCCCTCCCCCAGCTGCCTATCACCTCCCTCATGGTTCCGCCTCCTTTTACTACCCATTGTGTTTTCCCCTATTCCTTCTTCACCTTTCCTGCCTATCACCTCCCTGCTTCCCCTCCCCCACCCCTTTATCTTTCCCCTTACTGGTTTTTCACCTGGAACCTTCTAGCCTTCTCCTTCTCACCCTCCCCCCACCTCCTTTATAGGGTCTCTGACCCTTCCCCCTACAGTCCTGATGAACGGTTCCGGCCCGAAACGTTGACTCATCCTTTCCACGGATGCTGCCTGACCTGCTGAGTTCCTTCAGCGTGTTGTGCGAATTGCTCCCAATTAATTATTGGAATTGCATTCAACCAGCCAGGTGGACAGTTTCCCAACATTTTTCTGGCCTCAGGATTCAAAATTGCTTAATGTCATTTCCAGTGCACAAGTGTAAGGGAGAGTGAAATAATTGTTACTCCAGATCCAATGCAGCACAAAAATACACAATAAGATAAAAGGCACAATAAATATCTAAATAAATAAGGGTAGCTTATATACATAGGTTGATTGTACGTCCAAGTGACGCTAGGCACAGGAAGGTGACTCCTATAGGAAATGATAATGTAGCGGTGTCTGGAGGGGTGTGGTGGGATGGGCTAGTGGATAGAGGTGTTGATCAGGTTGACTGCTTGGGAAAAGTAACTGTTTTTGTGTCTGACGGTCCGGGCGTGGACGCTAAGTACGAGGACAAACACTCGTACAGTGTCAGTGGGATCCTTCATGACGTGGCTGGCCTTTTGCCAGCACCATTCTGTATATAAGTCCTTGATGGTGAGTAGGTTGATGTCAGTGAAGTGCTGGGCAGTTCTGACTACCCACTGGAGAGCCTTCCTGTCTGCCACAGTGCAGTTTCTGCACCATGCAATGATGCAGCATGTTAGGAAGCACTCCGCTGCGAGTCTGTTGAAGCACATGACTATTCATATGTATAGTCCTGGTAATGTGTCATAGATGAGTGAAGGTTTTAGTGTCTGGAGGCGGGGCATTTGTTGCAAAATTCCCAGCCTCCTAGAGTTATAGATCAGCAATTTAAATAATCAGTTGGAGGAAAGGTGGCTGCCTCATTTTGATACATTGTGAGAGCCTGTACATACTGTAATCCAAACTCAGTGGCCACTCTATTAGGTACCTCTTGTAAAAAATAAAGTAGCGACTGAATGTATCGTATGTTCATGGATTTCTGCTTCTATAGCCCATCCACTTTAACTTTCAACATGTTGTATTTTAGAGATGCACTTCTGCACGCCACTGTTTTAACACATGATTATTTGAGTTACTGTCATCTTCTTTTCAGCTTAAAACAGTCTGGCTGTCTCCTCTAAGGTATTAATAAAACATCTTATTAATAAGGTGCTTTCACCCACAGAACTGCTGCTCAGTGGATTTTTTTTGTGTGTTTTTCACCATTCTCTAAAATCTCTAGACTGTTGTGTGTGAAAATCCCGGAGATCTCCATTTTGATGTTTGGTCTGAACAACAACTGAACCGCTTGACCATGTCTGCATGCTTTTATGCACTGAGCTGCTGCCACCTGATTGACTGATTAGATATTTACATTAACAAGCAGGTGCACAGGTGTACCTAACAGAGTGGTCACTGAGTATATAGCTTTTCACTTCTTCTCCAATCCCCCACCCACCTACCTTCCCCCTGGATTCACTTGTCACATTCCAGCTAGACTCCTTCCCTTTCCTTCACCTTTTTTTTCTAGTTTCTTTCCCCTTCTTTTCCAGTCATAATAAAGGGTCACAGCCCTGAACATTGACTGATTATTCCTCTCCATCGATGGTGTCTGATCTGCTGAGTTTCTCCAGCATTTTGTATGTGTTATACCATTGGCTCCTTCCTGAAGCATCCAGCCATTTAACAATGTTGCACACATTGATGGGAAGTAAACATGGTTCATACAATCCAGGACAGGCATGTTGCTGTTCCATCAGCCATGTGTCTAATGGACATTGCTTAGCCAATTTGCTCCATTTGCTTAATATGGAGCTCAGAATCTTTACATCAAACAATCTTGCTCAGATCCAGCTAAAAACATGCTCTAATTTACCTACACTCAACATAGTTTCAATGTTCAAAGTAAATTTATTATCAAAGTACATATATGTCAATATATATCATTTTGCTGAGGGCATTCAGAGTAGATCGAAGAAATACAAAAGGATCACGGAAAAACTACATACAAAGACTGACAAACAAGCAATATGTAAAAGAAAACACTGTGCAAATACAAAATAGATACAGTATATAAGAATAAATAGTCCTGAGAACCTGAGTCT
The DNA here is from genome assembly GCF_963921235.1 of Mobula hypostoma. Classification (NCBI taxonomy): domain Eukaryota; kingdom Metazoa; phylum Chordata; class Chondrichthyes; order Myliobatiformes; family Myliobatidae; genus Mobula; species Mobula hypostoma. The sequence continues at coordinate 120,174,751 of NC_086097.1, read as the reverse complement.
TTGAAAGTGAGGCTGCATTGGTCCTAGCAATTAACGGCGACAAATGAGCTAAAACTTAACAGAGCAGCGAACTCCTTTGCAGAGCGTCACACTGGACATTAAAAGGCTCAGAAAATGCCATGAGCTCATTCAGCACAATATAGGATAGACAGCAGTTTCCTCGGTTACCATAACCTCATGCTGAGGATAGGGTTTAATGATTTACCTTAGCCCTCTAGGAAACCTATGGTCTTTTGTTTTCCTTTGAAGTAGAAAGATCTAATGATGTAAAAATCTTAACATGAAAACAGATTCCAGAAGTAAATGAATTAGTGGAGAAAAAAGAATTATAACATGAATCTTTGCTGCCTGTTAACAGCAAAAGAAGACTTTGTTGCACATACTGCAGCTGCTATGTTCTAAAGGACTATTTTTCTCCATGTCAGACCCAGAATGCGCTAAGGGAAGAAATATATTGAGAGATTGTACCAGTAGTGTAATAAGTGGTTGTTATATTAGAAGTATTGTTTTTAGGTAGGTTGTGTGACAGCCAGGATATCTCCAATTGAAGATCTTCCTCTAGGCAAAATCACCTCTAAATTGTTACTGTTATTAATTGGTTCCAACCCAGAATCTCCCTCTGATAATGAAATGTCTCCCTGATTATTTCCCTTATGCCATCTCCTCCAGTTACCTCCTGCTGAGGAGAAAAGGCCACTGTGGATTAAAATAATGAAACACAGGAGCCTAATGGCAAGAGCTGCCTGTAAAGTGGAATTTTAAAGTGCATGTTTTTCTAATCAAATTGCTCATGTGATGCGGACAAACTTCAAAAGGGAATATTAATGGACCATTGTTGACTATCCCTCTGAACCGAGTGCTCTCTGGGCATAACACAGAGTAACAAGACATACAGTCAGGGTTAGTGTATTGCGCGAATACTATGTTGGCCTCGGAAGCATGGCGTCACATTCCAATCCTTGTTGATTTAATTTGACACCAACAATGCATCTCACTATATGTTTACATGTACATGTGGTCAATAAAGCTAATCTTTTCTTAATCACATTATTTCTGGAATCAGATAGTGGCTAGACCAGATGAGATCAGCAGATGCCCATTCTTTAAAATGTTAAGTCAACCAGTTAAGATGAAACAGCATACTGATTGATCTAAAATACTTGACTTTGAGTTCCTCAGCTTCTCTGATGAGAGTTAACTCTGGATCAGTGGACCAACGCTCTAGATACATCTAGAGCTAGTGAACTCTTAAATACTTTGTACACATAGAAGAGTTTTTAGACCAGCTGTTTTTTGTATGTCAATAAATTTATAAACTAAGACTTTGGAAAGCTAGTGTCCTTAAATGATTTTACCCAAATAGTGATATTCATGTGGAATGAGCTGGCAGAAGAAGCAGTTGCAGCTGGCACAATAACAACTTTTAAAAGACATTTGGACAGGTATACAAATTGGAAAGGCTTGGAAGGTTATGGAACCAATGTTGTCAAATGAGACAGGATTGGGTCGGGCCTTTTGGTTATCATGGATTAATTGATTTGAAGGGCCTGTTTCCAATATGTATGTCCAATGTCTCCATGGATTAATTTATTGGCCACTGTGGATAGTAGAGCTCTGAACACCACCTTGCACCTGTCTACAAAAGTAGGTTTTATGGAGATGTCACTACAGGTTTCTGAATTATATTGATGGATTGATGAACACATTGATATTTATTCCAATTCAATAGGTTATTGACAGAATGGAAACTTTCTTGTGTAGATCTACAACAGTTGTTATTTTCAGAATCAGATTTATTAGCACTGACATACACTCAGTCGCCACTTTTATAGGTACATCTGTACACCTGCTCATTAATCGAGGTATTTATTCAGTCGATCATGTGGCTGTAATTCATGCATAAAAGCATGCAGATGTAGTCAAAAGGTTCAGTTGTTGTTCAGACCAAACATCAGAATGGGGAAGAAATGTGATCTAAGTGACCTTGACTGCGAAATGATCGTTGGTGCCAAACATGCAGGTTTAAGTAGCTCAGAAACGACTGATCTCTTGGAATTTTCATGCACAATGGTCTCTAGAGTTTACAGAGAATGGTACAAAAACAAAGAAAACAAAATCCAATGAGTGGCAGTTCTGTGGGCAAAAATGCTTTGTTGATGAGAGAGATCAGAGGAGAATGGCCAGACTGATTCAAGCAGGCAGGAAGGCGACAGTAACCCAAATAATCATGCATTACAACTGTGGCGTGAAGAGGGGCATCTTTGAATACACAACTCATCGAACCTTGAAGTGGATGTGCTACAGCAACAGAAGACCATGCATATGCTCTCAGTGACCACTTTATTAGGTACAGTACAATGCAATACATAAAATATACTATAAATTATAAGAAGATATATAGTATATCTTATGTATATAGTATAAAAGGTCGTGCAAAAAAGAGAGCAAACTGAGGTAGTGTACATGGGTTCATTATCCATTTAGAAATCTGATGGCGAAGGAGAAAAACCTGTTCCTAAAATATTGAGTGTGTCTTCGGTCTCCTGTACCTCCTCCTTGATGGCAGCAACGAGAAGAGCATATTCAATTACTAGTAACTTTACAGTTTCTATCTGCACATTTTAATGAATTCATATTCTCATGATTTTGTGCAGTCTGTTCTTATCAATGGACACATTATTTCTATTTATTTATTGAGATACAGCATGGATTACGCCCCTTCCAGCCCTTCGAGCTGTGCTACCCAGCTATAGTCCAGTTTAATCCTAGCCTAATCACGAGACAATTTACTTACCAACCAGTATGTCTTTGGACTGTGGAAGGAAACTGGAGCACCCAGAGAAAACCCACGTGATCGAGAACGTACAAACTCCTCACAGGCCGCGGTGAGAATTGAACCCAGGTCACTGGTACAGTAAAGCATTGTGCAAACCGCTACACTACTGTACTAATCACTACGTAGCTCTAAAAGGAGTCTTCATGTTTTCTGAACCACTACAGATTCTCTCCATTTCATATAACAATCCAGCACTGGACTTGGAAGCATATTTGATTCGTTATGAATCAGCTCATACTTTATACATTGCTGGTTAAACCAGGTCAAGGAGCATTCACTACTAAGTGTCCTGTAAGTAAATCAGTTCCAATTTAAAAAGTGCATATAGATATAGACAGATGGTCATTGAAATTAAAACATTTCACCAGGGAGCTTATGAGAGAAAACGAGTATAAATAATACAAACAAAGCAAGTGTGTGACTGCCAAGAGACTGAACTAATTAAATGTGATAAATATTTCATAAACTGGATGAATTCAGGAAATGCAGATGCACTTCAGCAGATATGGACTTTAAAGACTGAAGACTGAAGAAAGAGAGGAATTTAGAAAGGGATGAATCTTAATGGACATTTTTGAACTGGTGTTTTGTTTTGCTTTATCTGGTATATATTACTGCAGCTGTGATGTGCTTAATGCTGGAAATGTGAAGTAAATACTGTGCTATATACACTCAATAGTATCGAAGTTCATGTTCAAGGTCTTCTGCTGCTGTAGCTCATCCACTTCAAGGTTCGAAATGTGCATTCAGAGTTGCTCTTTTGCACACCACTGTTGTAAAATGTGGTCACTTGAGTTACTATCGCCTTCCTGTCAGCTTGAACCAATCTGGCCATGCTCTGCTGACCTCTTTCATTAACAAGGCATTTTTGTCCACAGATCTGCTGTTCACTGCATGTTTATTTTTGCTTCTTGTACCATTATCCATAGACTCAAAAGACTGCAGTGCTGAAAATCCCAGGAGATCAGCAAACTGCCCCGTCTGGCACCGATAACTATTACCTGGTTGAAGTCACTTAGATCACATTTTATCCCCATTCTAATGCTTGGTCTGAGCAACAACCAAACCTCTTGGCCATGTCTGCATTGAGTTCCTGCCACCAGAATGTTTGTTGAGATATTTTCATTAATAAGCAGGTGTACCGGTGTACTTAATAAAGTGGCCACTGAGTGGACAGCCACATCTGACAGGTAAACTACACTAGTTACAGCAGTAATAATTCTCCCACCGGGGTCTGTGGTTTTACTCAAATGATTCACCTGCTTTCAAGGTACTGAGCATAAGTGACCTATTGTGCTGTTGTGGGGGTAGCGAATGGTTGAGAGACAAAGGACTTTCTGAAAATGACAACTAATTTTAACAGGACTAGGTGCATATATTGTCAACAAAAATGCTGGTGAATGAACAAGCGTCATAGTAAATGTAATATTATTTCTGTGATTCTGTTTGAATCCCTTTTCAGACAACGTATTACATATATATATACAAGATATTCTTCAGATGCTGGAAATCCAGAGTAACACACACAAAATGCAAGAGGACTTCAACAGTTCAGGCAGGCAACATCTATGGAGGGGAATAAGCAGTTGATGTTTCAGGCCAAGATGGAGCCATTAAGTGGCGACCCTATGTGTGCAGCTCCAATAAGAATCAGTAAATATTCCCGTTCAGTACTACTGCAGCTGAAATCCACAGTCACAAACATGAGTACTTTGGTAAATAGCATCATGTTAAGATGCTTAAAAAATCTATTGGTCTTCAAAACAGACAGACCCCGGATAGCAGACTCACGTCGTGGTTGTCATTCCCCTTTAAGAAAATGGAAGTGGCATAGGTGTGATGGTCTACAGGTACGATTGAAGGAAGTGCAAAGGTCTTAGACACCCACCACCCCCCGCCCCCAATTCCCAACCATCATGCTGGGAAATGTACAGTCTCTCAAAAATAAAATTCAAGACCTCAGAGCAAGATTGCATTAGCAGAAGGACAACTTTGTCACATGGTGTGAGCAGAATTATCTGCAGCTTAATGTGAAAAAGACTAAGGAGCTGGTGGTAGACCTGAGGAGAGCTAAGGTACCGGTGACCCCTGTTTCCATCCAAAGGTCAGTGTGGACATGGTGGAGGATTACAAGTACCTGGGGATACTAATTGACAATAAATTCAACTGGTCAAAGAACACTGAGACTGTCTACAAGAAGGGTCAGAGCCGTCTCTATTTCCTGAGGAGACTGAGGTCCTTTAACATCTGCCGGACGATGCTGAGGATGTTCTACGAGTCTGTGGTGGCCAGTGCTATCATGTTTGCTGTTGTGTGCTGGGGCAGCAGGATGACGGTAGCAGACACCAACAGAATCAACAAACTCATCCGTAAGGCCAGTGATGTTGTGAGGATGGAACTGGACTCTCTCACGGTGGTGTCTGAAAAAAGGATGCTGTCTAAGTTGCATGCCATCTTGGTCAATGTTTCCCAATCACTACATAATGCACTGGGTGGGCACAGGAGTACATTCAGCCAGAGACTCATTCCACCGAGATGCAGCACAGAGTGTCATAGGAAGTCATTCCTGCCTGTGGCCATCAAACCTTACAACTCATCTCTTGGAGGGTCAGACACCCTGAGCCAAAAGGCTGCTCATGGACTTATTTCCTGGCATAATTTACATATTACTATTTAACTATTTATGGTTTTATTACTATTTATTATTTATGGTGCAACTGTAACGAAAACCGATTTCCCCCAGGACCAATAAAGTATGACTATGACCATGACTATGACTATGACAATAGGGTCTGCTGTGTACTCTGATTTACAGAAAAATGGCTCATACCCACATCTTAAAACACAGAGCTCCAGCCCAACGGCTTCATCATTCTCCACAAGACAAGACGGCTCAGTCTTTTAAAGTCGGAGGAAGTGGAGTATGTTCTATGACTAATTCATTGTTGTGCATAAACGTGGTGGTTCTGTCGCAGTTATACTCACTCAGCCTGTAAAATCCGGTGGTCAAATATCATCCCATTTATCTGCCATCATCCTGGTGGTGGTGTCCATTCCACCTCAGTCCAACGTCAGGCAGGCACTGGAGGAGCTGAGCAGCATAATCAGCAGGCATAAAACCACACATCCTGATGCTTTCCCTATCATTCCAGGAGATTTCAACCAGGCCAACTTGAAGAAGTCTCTGAACAACTATCACCAACATGGAACCTGTGGAACCAGAGGAGCCAACACACTTGACCATTTGTATACCACCATCGAGAACGTTTACTTTGCCAACCCACACCTACACTTTGGAAAGTCTGATCATCTGGCTCTACCCCTACACCCTGTGATTTCACAGAGACTAAAGAACGCCAGTGGTGAGGACCAAGAAGGTATGGTCAAAGGAAGCAGAGGAGCGCTTACAGGACTGCTTTGAGTCAGTGGACTGGACAACATTCAGTGATTCATCTGCGAGCCTGAATGAGTATGTCACGGTTGTCACTGACTTCATCAAAGCCTGTGTGGACAAGTGCATGCCTTCGAGAATATATCAGACATACCCAAATCAAAAGCCATGGATGAACCAGATTTGTAGTCTGCAGAGGGTTAAGTCTGTGGCATTCAAGACCAGTGATCCAGAACTATACGGGGTTGATGGAAGATTATTTTAAAAGTGAGAAAAAACAATTCTGATTCAGGTTGGAGGTGGAATCTGATGCACATTAGTTCTGGCAGGGTTTGCAAGCAATTACTTGCTACGAGGCAAAGATTAACATGAATATCTGTGGTGCTTCACTCCCAGATGAGTTCAATGCCTATTGTGCATGCTTTGAAACAGAGAAAAAAAGCTTCATCATGCGAATCCCTTCAGCATCTGGTGATCCTATGATCTCTGTGTCAGAGACTGACGTCAGGATATCTTCGAAGAGGGTCAACCATCACAAGGTGTCAGGCCCTGATGGTGTACCGGGAGTGCATAAAGGCACCTTCAGTCTCTCACTGCTGCAGTCAGGGGTTTGCACCTGCTTCCAATGGACAACAATCATCCCAGTGCACACGAAGAGCAGGGTGACCTACTCAACTATCACCCAATGGCATTCACATCTACTGTGATGAAGTGCTTTGAGAGGTTGGTCGTAGCAGAATCAACTCCTGCCTAAGCAAGGACCTGGACTCGCTGGAGTTTGCCTATTTGCATAATAGGTCCACAGTGGATGCAATCTCACTGGCTCTCCATTCAGGTTTGGATCACCTGGATGACAGTAATACGGCTAATCCTCTGTAAAAAAGCACATATATTAGTGCCTAAGACCTTTACACAGTACCATTTATCAATGTGGGACAGAGAGTGAGTTTATAAATCTGGTGGAAGCAAAGGATTCTGGGAATGGTGAAGGTGGAACATCTCAGGAGAGGTGTGGGACAGGTGGCAGAGAAGGAGTGCCCGGGGCAGGGTGGCATGGGTGCAGACACCCCCAACCCTGAGACATCGGGTAAGGTTATTTAATTCCAAGCAATTGGTTTATTGATAATTACAGAATGTCTCTCTGGTGCTTCCCGCTCTCTCCCCTCCCCCTTCCCCCTTCCCCAGCCTGCCGCCTTCCCACTTTGTCCACGACAGAGACCCGTATCAGAGTCAGGTTTAACATTACTGACATATGTCATGAAATTTGTTTTAGTTTTTGCAGCAACAGTACAGTGCAATACATAAAATTCATACAGTACTATGCAAAAGTTTTAGGCACCCTAGCTATGCATATGTGCCGAAGGCTTTTGCCCAGTACTGTAGATCAAGCTGCTGTTTATTCACTACAGTTCAGTGTTCAACACCATCAAACCCTCAGTGCTAATCAACAAGCTCCAAAATCTGGGCCTCTGTACCTCCCTCTGCAACTGGATCCTTGACTTCCTCACCGGGATACCACAGGCTGTGCAGGTCAGAAATAACTTCTCCTCCTCGCTGCCTATCAATGCTTCAAGGATGCGCACTTAGCCTACAGCACTACTCTTTCTACACCCACGATTATGTGGCTAGGCACAGCTCAAACACCATCTATAAATTTGCTGACAGCGTAGCTGTTGTTGGCAGAATTTCAGACAGTGACAAGAAGGCCTACAGGAGCAAGGCAGATCGGCTGGTTGAGTGTTGTTGCAGTAGCAACATTGCACTCAACATCAGTAAGAGCAAGGAATTGATGGTGGACTTCAGGTTGGGGAAGTCGAGGGAAAACACACTAGTCCTCGTCGAAGAATCAGGAGTGGAAAGGGTGAGCAGTTTCAAATTCCTGCAGGTCAATATCTCTGAGAATCTATCCTGGGTCCAACAATTGATGCAAGCCTCCAGAGTATCCAAGACATCTTCCAAGAGCAGTGCCTTAAGAAGGCAGCGTCTATCATTAAGGATCCCCTACACCTAGAACATGTCCTCTTCACACATTTACCATCCGGAAGGAGGTACAGCAGCTAAAGGCACACACGCGGCGATTCAGGAACAGCTTCTTCCCCTCTGCCATCTGATTCCTAAATGGACATTGAACCCCAAAACACAACTCACTACCTTTTTTCTGTTACTTTGCACTACTTATTGTATCTTAACTATTTAATAGACATAAATATTCACTTAACATAATTCAGCTTTTTTCTTGGTATTTATTTATCATTTATTTAATTGTAGTGCTGCCACAAAGACAATAAATTTCACAACATATACCGGTGATATTAAATTTGATTCTGACTCTGAATTCCAAAGAAAGCATAACAGCAGCTATATTTCATTAGGATTTTGAGGAGAATTAGTATGTCACCAAAGACACTTACAAATTTTACAGATGTACTATGGATAGTATTCTAACTGGTGGCATCAGCATCTGGTATGGAGGGTACACTGCATGGGATCGGAAAAAGCTGCAGAAAGTTGTAAACTCAACAAGTTCCATCGTGGGCACGAGTCTCCCCAGCATCCAGAACATCATCAAAAGGTGATGCCTCAAAAAAGACCCCGATCACCCAGGACATGCTCTCTTCTCATTGTTAGCAAGAAGGAGGAGGTACAGGAACCTGAGGACATCCACTCAACATTTCAGCAACAGCTTCTTCCCCTCTGCTATGAGATTTCTGAATGGACAAGGAACCCATGAAGACTTCCTCAGTACTTTTCCCCCCTTTTTTGCACTACATATTTAATTTTTTTTGTATATACTTCTTATTGTAATTTATAGTTTTATTATTATGTATTGTAATTCACTACTGCAAAACAACAAATTTCATGACATATGCCAGTGATATTAAATCTGATTCTAATTCTGACAGTGGGTGTGGGGTTGTGGGGAAGGACAAAGGTGTACAAGCTGCAAGTGAAGGGTGAAACCAGGTAAAGGGGAAGGTGGATGAGTGTGGGATAGGGCATGGTGAAAAATAGATGAACAATACTGCTTGAAACCTTTTACCTGGAGCTAACCAAACCTCCCTCAACACAATTGGAATGCATAGCAACAGACAGATGAGGAGGCCAAGTCATTGGGTATTCTTGATTAGTTAGGATGTCAAAAACAACAAAGAAAAGGCAAGATAATTGGGTCAAGTGGTACAATAAATCAATCAAGGTGGAATAACGGGACAGACTCAACGGACCAAATAGCCTAATTCTGCTCTTACGGTTTATAGTCTTATGCTTAGTTCTGCAGAAGATAAAACACCATGGTAAAGTAAAGGGAAAAATAATCCTCTGTACTTCATCCACAACATTTTGGTAAGAATGTTTATCAATTGTCAAGGTGAAAGGAAAAGGCTTGTTTATTGATTTTCCAGAATTTGAAAATTTTAGTCCAGACTCCAATGTTTTTATCTGTTTACACGGAGTTCCTACACAGTTAGATTCCCACACAGATTCAGCACCCCATGGTTAAATAAATTCATCCTTATCTCTGTTTTACTATAATAAATATCATCTTCGCATGCACTCTATCTGGGCTCTTCAATATTCAGTAAATTTCAGGGAGATCCACCTCCCCCAAAACTCCCGTGAGTACAGGACCAGAAACATTAGACGCTCCTCATATTTATTTATTCATCGAGATACAGTGCAGAACAGGCCCTTCTGCCCCTTTGAGCCTCACCACCTTGTAACCCCCACTTTAACCCTAGTCTAATCACAGGACAATTTACAACGACCAATTACCCTACCATGCAGTACGTCTTTGGACTGCGGAAGGAAACCGGAGTACCTGGTGGAAACATTCGTGGTCTCAGGGAGAATGTACAATCTCCTTACAGGCAGCAGTGGGAATTGAAATCTCCTCTAGTGCCAGCACATCTTTTCTTATATAAGAGGCTACTCATAATACTCCAAGCATGATCTGACCAATGCCTTATAAAGCCTCATCATTACATCCTTGCTTATTGCAAGTGGAAGGACGGATAAAGAAGGCGTAACTCACCCAATCGTCATTCTATGTAAGTTCCATGTCACTGGGATGCTCATTACCCATTACCACGAGCAAGTATGTTATTGAAGCCGACAGTTTCTAAGTGGGATGGTTAAAAACAGTGTAGTAAGACCGTTTTCAAGACCAGTCTCTGAGGCTATTCTTCTTTTGCCATAGACTTGGTGAAGTGATGCTTGACCTTTTGTTCTGTTTGCTGAGTATGACTTCCTATGGATGCCAGGCTGTCTCTAAAGGTACCGCTCACTTTGCATGAGCATCATTTCTGATATGTAAACGTTTTGTATATCATTTCCTGTGTGGGTTAGCTTTTACTCTAAGAAGCATACGATGATCTCCATCGACTTTATTTGCCCTTGAAACAGCAAGATCGGTGAGTGTTAAGTTTTTAGTAATATTAGTAGACATATTTTAAAGAAAGCATTATGATTAATTTTATTTGTGCCACAAGTTTATTATTGATTCTGTATTGAATTTAATTCATATTTTGATTAACTCTGTACAGCTTTACAAGAAGAGATTTCATTAAACACCCTGAAAAAAGCTTCCATTTCAGCTGAGCTTTGAGAAATTATTTAGCTTGCTGCATAGCTGTGTCCACACAGACAGTGAGGGCAATAGAGTAAATGTTAATGTGGAAATTTGAAAGATAGACAGAAAATGCTCCAAAGTAGGATCAAGAGGAAGAAATAAACTTCTGTGTTTCAGGTCAATGAGCATTCTTTAGAACCTTACATCAGAGAAGCAATGTTAGGTATCCGGTTGAATACTCAGTGGGATCTATTCCTGTTGAAGAAACCTATGAAACAATGTGAATGAACCAGTCCTGATGAAGGGTCTCAGCCCAAAACGTCAAGTCTTTGTTCCTCCCCATAGGTGCAACTTAACCTGCTAATTTTCTCCAGAGTTTTCTGTCTGTTACTCTGGATTTCCAGCATCTGCAGAATCTCTTGTGTTAATGAACCAAGGTCTTTTTTCATGTAAACATCAGTCTTTCAATGTATGTTATTGTTCATTGCTTGCTCTATTCTAACTGTAGAATAGATATAGATCTGTGGATTACAAAACAGCTTATATCTATATGCATGTCCTCTTTTAATTAATGAGTATACAAATGTAAAAAATACACATTTTATGTGGTTTCTGTCAGCACGTTTATGAGTGGAGAAAGAATTTAAGGCTGATAATGTTCTAATACCGCTTCATGTGTTGGCTTGACTATGTTTTTATTTGCATAATATCCCTTTATGTATCTTGCCCATCTATGAGACTGGTCCAAAGTGCCATGCACTTTGAATATGCATTGCAAGATTCTAACAAGATAGACATGGAAAAGGAAATCATTCATTCTTATTCAATAGGAGCTGCTGAACTTTGATAGCAAGGTATCACAAAGAAACCATCATGATTACAAGCTGAATTTATTGCTCACATCGTATGTGTCCATTATGGGAATTGTTGACTTGCTGCAGTGATTCCACAGTTTTAAGATTTAACCCTCAGCAGGTTCTGTATCCTACAGTGCTTCCAGAGCTGTTACATTTTTGTGGAACCTTCCAGTGCCAGATTCTGAGGGGTTAATTCATGAGGAGTCCTTCCACTTAGCAGCTGGTGAGAATTCACTCCTCTTCAAAGGGATGGAATGTTGCAGTTTCGCACCATCCACAACAAGCGGAATTTCCCAGTGGCCAATCATTTTAATTTCGATTCCCATTCCTGTTCAGACGAGTCAATCCATGGCCTCCTCTTGTGCCAAAATGAGGTCACCCTCAGGGTGGAGGAACAACACCACATACTCCAACCTGATAGCATGAATATCGATTTCTCCTTCAGGAGATCAAATCTACCAACAAATCACAACCTCCCACCCCCTCCCCACTTCCTCTATTCTACACTCTTGACTTTTCACTTCTCACCTGCTTATCACTTCCCCTGGGTCCCCTCCTATTGTCCGCTCTCCTCTCCTATCAGCTGCTTTTTTCTCCAGCCCTTCACCTTTCCCACCCACCTAGCTTCACCTATCACCTTCCAGCTAGCTTCTTCCCCTTCCCTGCCCCCCAACTTTTTTATTCTGGCATCTTACCCCTTCCTTCTCAGTCCTGAAGAGGGATCTTGGCCCTAAATGTTGACTATTTATACTTTTCCATAGACATTGCCTGACCTGCTGAGTTCCTCAAGCATTCTGTGTGTGCTGCTTTGGATTTCCACCTTCTCAAGACTTTCTTGTGTTTGTAAGTGTCTTGACTTATCTTCTCTTAAAAAGCCACTCCATATCTCCCCATGGAAGGTGGGGGCCAGCCCGTGTAAGGAGCATTGCAGCCCGTTCCACTCACTTCTGTTTAGCTGATGACATCATGAGTTCAAATCTAGTGTGTGGTAACCATGTTGTCTCTTTTCCTCTCGGGTTGCCATGGACCAGGTAGATGAAGGTGCTGTGGAAATGGTAGACTATGGGGTCATGCTGCACTGCAGAGAGCCCTGCGATGTGCTAGCACGGAGGAGGCCCAGCAATGTGGGGCAGCACAGACTCAGGCAACACACAACACACAGTTAGAGGATAAAAGTAGGGAGATGGCCTGTCAGCTAGTAAAGGTATAGCAGTTACAGGCTGCTCGCAAGGCTAAATGACAACTGGACCCCATTAAGGTTCGAGCCCTGATGTTGCAGGGAGGTGACCCCGACATGTGCGTAGGGGACAGTGAGGATGGGGAAAAGAGGTTAGGAGAGCCTTGGAGCTCCCACTCTAAGTGAGCGCCCTTCCCCTATGTAGCTGCTCCAGTACAGGCCAGCTTGGTGGTCACGCAGTCCCAGACCAGACAAGGGAGCCACCGGTCCATAGGCCCTCCAGCCTCCATGGAACAGGGTGAGGAAAAGCAACAGGTTGGGAGAGAGAAGCATCATGAGGGAGCAGGACCTGGGAAGAATAGCATAATAGGCCACACCCAGACAACCACTATCATGGAGTTCTCCACTAAGATATTGGTGGAGTTCAGAGACGGGTACAGGCTGAAGCCAGGGGAGCCTTTCCCCATGTGGTTGCTGAGGATCTGGGATGTGGTCTGTAAGTTTATCCAGGAGGCAGATGGATAACCTGGAGGGGGACTGTTGACCCACCACATGATTAACAATACCCTGAGAGGCTGATGAATCACTATGGGGCAGAGTGATACCACTGTTTAAGGACAGGTATCCCTCACTCTTCGAGTGGGGCTTTCAGCCCTGGCAGGAGTGGAGAACTGTAGAGGAAGGGTCAGAAACCCTTCACCAGGAGGACTTGGTACGATAGTGGCAGTGACCAGTCAGAGGGTCATAGGTTAACCTTGACCATGGTGCTGTATTTAGTTAAAGCAGCAACTCCCAGTTTAAAGGGAGTGGTGCTGCCCTTATTGGAACCAGTGAAATGGAGCACCATAGACTCCACCATCAGATTACTGCAGGAATTAGTGTATGTGGGGGAAGATCGCCACAGTCATGTGCATAGACTAGACAAGTAACCTGGGAGTGGAGGGCCCCATGTGACCCACAATGAACTGTTTTTGGCAGTTGGGAATGTTTGGCAGTATAATAAACGATCGACCTTATTGAGTCTTCATTGAAGAAGTAGCGACCTGCATCAAAGATAACTCTTGCCAAAAGAGTCAGGCAGTTCATGCAGCAATTGTTCTCTAGAAATTAAGGTCAGTTTTAAGCTGTTTATTTCCTGCATCGTGAATCCTTTGCACAGAATCCTTTGATGATGAGATGTTAGATAGGTTTCCAATGAGTAATCTGGAAATGCAGTTACATCTTGAACAGATAATGTTTGAAAAATTTAAAGCGGAAATGCCCGAAAGAGAGGCAAATAAGAAAAGGGAATTTGATGAAGGAGAGACAAATAAATTAAGGGAATTTAAAGAAAGAGAAGCTGAAAATCAGAGAAAAATTGAGTTAGAGATGGAGAAATGAAGGATGGGAAATCAGTCTTCTGGTTCTAAGAAACAGTTTATTGCTAGTCGTGAGGTTATTTTGGCTCCTCCATTTAATGAAGCTGAAGTGGACAAATATTTCCAGCATTTCAAAATTATTGCTCTGAGCTTAGGGTGGCCGAAAGAGCAATGGCCAGTGATGTTACAAAGTGTAATTAAGGGCAAGGCACAACAAGTTTATACAGCTTTAAATGCTGAGCAAGCACTGGATTATGATATTGTTAAACAACATATAATAAAGGCATATGAGTTGGTTCTGGAAGTGTATAGAGAAAGATTCAGAAATTTGAAGAAATCTGTGGAAAAAACTTATGTAGAATTTGCCTATGAGAAATCTGTGTGTTTTGAGAGATGGGTTTCCTCTAAAAATGTGATTGGGGAGTATAATAAATTAAAAGAGTTGATTTTACTGGAGGAATTTAAAAGAAGCATTCCTGTTGAAGTGAGAACATACTTAAATGAAAGGTACACTGCTACATTGCAGGAGACTGCTAAATTAGCTGATGAATATGTTTTAATTCAAAAGAATAAATTTTCTCCAGGTAGAACTTTTAAAAGGAAAAATAGCACAAAGAGTCAAGGTAAACCAGATATTAAACCTGAAGTTAGTGAGAAAAGTAAGGATGAAGGGAGACATGTGAAGGAAAGACATTTTGGTATTGTTTTTAATTATTGTAAGAAACCTGGATATGCAGTAGCTAACTGCTTTTGATTGGAAAAAAAAAGAGAAAGGACCCTCCCCAGATGCTTGTGTAAAGCATATTGAAACACCTGTAAATTCACAGGGTTTAGAAAATACTAATGAAGATCTGTCAGAGTCTGAACAAGTTAAGAAGGGATATGAGACTTTTATAACAGAAGCATTTGTATCCTTGAAAGAAGGGTCAAATTCAGTACCAATAAGAATGCTTAGAGATACTGGAGCTTCTCAACCACTAATATTTGACAGTATGCTAAAGTTTAGTGATAAGTCTGACATTGGTGAGGTAAATTATATAAGAGGAGTTGGGAGTGCCCTTATGCCAGTACGTTTACATGGAGTAAATTTAAGGTCAGGATTAGTTACAGGGGTGGTTAAAGTAGGACTACAATCCAGTTTACCTGTGAATGATGTTTCTCTTTTGTTAGGGAATGATTTAGCAGGTGGACAAGTTTTTTCCTGGAGTGTAGTTAGATAGATAGATAGATAGAGATGCTTTATTAATCCAGAGGGAAATTTGGTTTCGTTACAGCCGCACCAACCAAGAATAGAGCGTAAATATAGCAATACGAAAAAACCCCAACAATCAAACAACAAAATGCAAACTATGCCAGATGGAAAATAAGTCCAGGACCAGTCTATTGGCTCAGGGTGTCTGACCCTCCATGGGAGGAGCTGCACGTTCAATGGCCACAGGCAGGAACGACCTCCCGTGCCGCCAGTGTTGTATCACGGTGGAATGTAGCCAAAGTCCAACAGTAAAAAGTTCAATATCCAGTCTGCAAACACGTTCCTCGATTGTAATATACCCCAGATTGCACCATCCGTTGTTAACCAGATCAGTAAGCACCAAACTCCTTTACGCTTACTGCTCTTGGTGCACTTCTGGTCAGCCGGAACGATATTACCCACCGAACTCCTCTTCTCCAAAAGTCTCTGTTGTCTCGATCCGGTCCTCTTTCCTCGGCTTTGTGATCCCCCTCTGTGCGTTTTCCTTTGGATTTCAGTAGGGTTGTCCACCACTCTGTTAGCTAAGCCGGCCGGGATTTGCTGGTCCGTGAAATACACAATACGACCTTGCTTCTGTCCCGCGTGTTGGGATGTAACCATTTCCAGCGCTAAAGAAAACCCAAATAAAACTCTCTCTACCAGCATGTTAGAGAGGGTGCAGCTTTGAAGTGTTACCGTGAGAAAAAAAAAATACAAAAATAATGTAAATTAAAAAGTAAGAAGAAGAAAGTAAAAGAATAGATCGGGACGGCTGTACCAGGCTGCATGCACGACCGACGCATGCACACTAGTATTTAAAAATAAATCCTAATTTTGAGGAACCATAGAGGGATTCTAACACAGATTATTCCTGGCTAAAAAGACAGATGTACAGGATGAGGTTGTTACCCGTGATTGTTGAAATCAAGGTTCGAATTTTGAGGATGTATCAGAAACTTTCTTACCTACATTATTTGATCAGGATTTTGGTAGTAAGTCTGACCAGGAGGATTTGTCTTTATCTCAGAAGGAGATGATAGCAGAGCAGGGTAGAGATCCTGAGATAGTTAAATTAAAAGAACAAGGTCTTCCAGATAGTGAAACTGAAAAAGTGCCAGTAGGATATTATTTTGAAAAGGGAGTATTAATGAGAAAGTGGAGATCACCTACAATTCCTGCTAGTGACAAATGGGAAGTTAATCATCAGGTAGTAGTTCCTAAAATTTATCGAAATGAGCTTTTAACTATGGCTCATATTATTCGGTTGGGTGGTCATTTAGGTGTAAAGAAAACTATGAACAAGTTTTCTAGACATTTTTATTGGCCTGGTTTAAGAAGTGATATGGCGACATTTTGTAGAACGTGTCATACGTGTCAAATTGTGGGTAAACCTATTCAAGTTACCCCAGTGGCCCCACTGCAACCAATTCCAGTATTTGGTGAGCTGTTCTCAAAAATCATTGTAGACTGTGTAGGTCCTTTGCCAAAGACTAAAACTGGACATCAATATTTGTTAACTATTATGAGCACAGCGTCTAGGTTTCCAGAGGCAGTACTTCTTAGGAACTTAACAGCCAAAACTGTGACAAAAGCTCTTATAAAATTATTTACTTATTTTGGGTTGCCTAAGGAAATACAATTGGATCAAGGTAGTAATGTTATGTCTGGATTATTTCAGCAGATAGTTTATAAACTGGGAGCAAAGCAGATTATTTCCTCAGCCTATCATCCAGAATCACAAGGAGCCTTGGAGAGAATTCATTCTACATTAAAAAGTATGATTAGGACATATTGTGTGGAACATTAAAAGGACTGGGATGACGGTATACATTTTACTACCTTTTACAGTAAGGGAGGCAGTACAGGAATTATTAGGTTTTAGTCCTTTTGAACTTTTGTTTGGGCATAGAGTTCGAGGACCTTTAGCTTTGTTGAAGGAACAGTGGATTAATAAAGAGGTACACACTAATTTGCTAGATTATGTTTTAAAATTTAAAGAAAGATTATATAAAGCTTGTAGCTTGGCAAACGAAAATTTAAAATTGGCTCAGGAGAAGATGATGACTTGGTATGATAAGGAAGCTAGGATGAGGTCATTTAAGCCTGGAGATAAGGTATTGGTTCTTTTCCCGGTGCAATCAAACTCATTACAAGCTAAATTTCATGGTCCTTATGAGATTAAATCTAAGGTAAATGATGTAGATTACATGGTAAAAACCCCAGATCGATGAAAGACAACACAGCTGTGTCATATAAATATGACAAAACCGTATTATGAGAGAGAAGATGCTATTATGACTGTTGTGATCAATAATGAGTCTGATCTTGATAAAAACTTAATCAATGATTCATCTGAAACATTTTAAACCCAACATTATTTCAGCCAAGTTACCAAATTCAACAATTCTAGAAAATATTGATGAAAAATTAGCTCATTTACAGCCAGAGCAGACAGAGCCGATGAAACAGTTATTTTTTTTAAATATAGAGATTTATTTCCAGACGTTCCTAGAAGAACCACCGTAGCTACACATGATGTAGATGTTGGAGATGCAAAACCCATAAAACAACATCTGTATGGAATGAACAGGGAAAAATGTGAACTTGCTGAACAAGAAATTAAGTATATGTTAGGGAATGCTATTATTAGACATTCTAATTCGAATTGGAGTTCATCTTGTGTTATTGTGCCTAAACCAGACAATAGTATTCGGTTTTGTACAGATTGCAGGAAGGTGACTACTGTGACAAAAACTGATGCATATCCAATCCCTAGAGTAGATGATTGTGTGGATGAAGTTGGACAAACGAAATTCCTTACAAAGATCGATTTGTTAAAAGGTTATTGGTGTGTTCCATTGACGGATAGAGGTAGAGAGATATCTGAATTTGTAACCCCATCTAGGTGATATGAATATAATGTTCTTCAACTTGGGATGAAGAATGAACCAGTTACCTTTCAGACGATGATTAATAGTGTGATTCAGGGATTAAAAGATACAGATGCCTATATTGATGATTTAGTTACAGGAAATAATACGTGGAAAGCACATATTACTGTGGTGGAGAAAATATCTGAGAGAATTTCAAAGGCTAACTTAACTATTAGCTTAGCTAAAAGTGAATTTGGTCATACCACTGTGACCATTAAGGAAAATGGTTAAGGAAATTAAACTCCAATTTAATAATCCAGTCTAATGTTACAGGAGTACAATATTTTGATCACTCGTATTAAGGGTAAAGATAATGTGATCGCTGACTGTCTATCTAGATGTTAAATGTACAATGAATTTCTTTTAATGGAGTGGTATTTTAACATTTGTAACATTCCTACTGTATATTAGTTTGTAAAGTGCTGAAAAATAAGACTGCATATATTGTGTATGTTGTAAATTTTATACTTTTGTATTTTTTTGTGTAAATTGTTAATTGTTAAAATTTTGTTCTTTAAGAGACTAAATTTTTTTGGGGGGGAGGTGTTACATACCTCAAGGAGATCTTGTGAGAATGATGTAATGGTCTTTTGGAGGTCACCTGATGTAATTTTCCCACCAATGTGAGTTCACGTAATGACATGTTCACCACGGGTGTATAAGGGAAGACCTCAGATGACGTAGTTACTTTTAGTTTTCCAGCTAGAACGTTAGTCAGTCTCTGTTTCTGTTGCGTATGTGTTTTATGACACAGTTTCATTTATAAAATGGAGTGTTACGTTCTGTTGCAAGGTACAATAGTGTTGGACTGGCAATTTTTGCTTGATGTGTTGATATACCTTTTTCCAGCAGTATTGGAGAGTAAGGACTTTATCAATGTACAGGATATGGAGGATTAAAATAAATGGGGAATGTTCGGCAGTTTAAAAAAGGATCAACCTTATTGAGTCTTCGTTGAAGAAGTAGCGACCTGCTTCGAAGATAACTCTTGCCAAAACAGCAAGGTAGTTCATGCAGGATTTGCTCTCTAGAAACTAAGGTCCGTTGTTTTAAGCCATTTATTTCCTGCATCGTGAATCCTTTGGACAGAACCAACAGGAAAGTCACATCTGTGAAGAAATCCTTCTCTAGAGAAGTCTCTCCCAATTGAATATATAAATCTGTTGGACTTTCGAATTTACCATTTTAAGAATTGTATCTGACTTTACTGCTTTAAGAACTGTTCTTGCCTTTAACACTTTAAGAACCAGTAGCGAGTGATGGTTCGTTGAACCACCGCATAGCGGTTAACTTCTGGTTAAGGTTTTTGTTCGTTTTTATTGTTTATCTGTGTTTAATAAATGTTTACTTGTTTTTATATAACTTGTCTCAATTGATATTCATTGTTGCCTGTTACGCAATAGGCATTGCTCAGAGCTGGGGGGCATGTTGGAGAGGGAAGTTGGTTTCCTACTCTGACCCTTTATGCCATGTGAATGGAGTACTGCCAGGGGAAAAGAAGCAAGGAAGCCATTAAGAGAGAAGAGTCATTCTCCAAGCCCTCCCCGATAATGGTTCCTTCTGTCCTCCACAGGATTTCTTGCATTCTGCTCAGTATTCCCTATATCCCTCACTGGAGGCTCTGCAAAAGTCAAATGAAGAACTTTAGCAACATCAGGGTCATGTGCTGGGTAGCGGCTCCCCGTCCCATCCCATAGGGAAGAGGTCATTTGCCCTGAAACCACCCCCCCCCCCACATATTCAGCCTGAATGGTTTGACTTTGAAAAATATTGCATGAGGTATGGCCACACTTGAGTTCACTTGAGAGAGCAAGAGCAAGACAGAGAACAGAGATCACGCGTGAGTGAGTGTGAGTGCAAAGTCTGTCATGTGCTTGTTAAATTGGTATTGGCAGAGTTTTTTTGGATTAAGCCAGAGGAATATTGTGTTACTTGATGTGAGATAAATTTGCAGGATGTCTTATTTTAAGAGGGAATCTCTTTACTTTGTTCCAAGTGTTGTTCAGTTTATTTGTGAAGCTTCAGAAGGAATATAATTGCAATAACCAATTTTTTGTTGTGTCTTATTTGCATTTAAAGTTTGTGTATATTTACTTCTTTGCTTTGCAATGGATATTGGAAAAAGATAAACCCAGATTTCACACTGGCCATATGGAATCCAGGTTAAGGTGATGGAACTATGAGTGTCGCTATTTCACATATGAGATTCCCCTATTCTAGAAATGAATTGGCATTTTGGGAAATTGGTGATTAGTGTACACTTAAACTGGAAATTTGAAATTTGTTCTTGGAGGGAGATTGGAGCACTTGCGGAGTGAACCATAATGTTGCTTCTCTTCACAAGAATGTTCCATAAGGTTAAATTTTTTATATTGGGCATTGACAACATATTGAGTTTCAATTTTTTTTGGAAGGAACTTTGCTAAGTTGAGACAAAGTCACAGTGTGTGTTTCATAAAATGCAAATGAGTATCCAGGACTCAGGTCATTCCTGTCTCCTAAAATGCAAATATAGAATGTGCTTGTAGTCCAGTATGTGCTGGGTAAAATGCAAATGAGAGTACACCATTGCTGACAGTAGAGAAAGAGAGGGAGAAGACTGACGAAGTGAGTCAGCCCACTAATAATCTCATTACAGGAAACTTCAATAAAAAATCATCATCCTCCTGATTGAAGAGGACCTGTGAATGAAAAGGAACAGGAAGGTGAATGCAAAAGAACCGGAGAGAGTGTGACAGCAAGCCATGATTAACCCACTAAAACATTGTAGCAATTGTACTTTGTAATGTCGGCTGGTTCTGGAAGGTAGATGATTAGTTAAACAGATCAGAACAGAAAGAGTTTGGAAAGTAGATGGGAGGGATCACATTTGCAGCAGAGACATCAAGTTTGGAAGGCAGACTAAGGAAGGGAGAAGACATTGTGCGGTGTCTGAGGGCAGCCACCCAGCCTGGTGAACACAAATGAGCTGGGCCCTTTCGATGATTGGGCCAGTGATCAAAAGGACAGCAGCCTGGGAATGATCACCACCAGGGGAAGGTTCTTACAGCCATTGAAATGGAGACCACCTCAACCACCGCCCCCCCCCCCGTAGATTGATCAACGAGACTGAGATGATCGTGAGGTTATCCTGGTAATCTTCTGTCCTGTCATGGAATGTGAACTGCTGACTGCGAACCTGAAACAAAGTTACCTTGCTCTGATCCAGACTCGAGAATAACTACTGACAACCACTACTAATACTTTTAGCTATCAGAGATTGACGAGGCGAAGAGGATGCGATCAAATTTCTGGAATGTTTATTGACTTCTCCAATCAGTCTTGTAGATAGCCAATTAAGGATGTTAGATAGTGTAGATGTAATTTGTAATTGGGGAAGTGAATTTTCACTGCCTTGCTTAATCAGATCTTCCTTATAGTTTGACCTTCCTGGGACAGATGTCTGTGCAGGGGCCAAGACAAACGTACGTTAGTAAGTATTCTGGAGTTATGTGAACATAACAGATTTTAATTCAAGCAAGAACCAATCTTAAATTCTTAATGGAGATTGTAAATTGAAGTTAGTGATATGCCTTTGCAAGATGACTACTATAAGATGTTTATGTTAAGACAATGGGGCACTGGACAGTTGGTGGTCTACTGTAGAATACAGGATAGCAACTGGTGGACTGATAGTTCTGGGTTTTATAGAGTTACAGTTTATATGTAGCATAGTGGGATGTCTTGTGGGCACGTGGCCAAGTGGTTATGACATTGGACTAGCGACCTGAAGGTTGTGAGTTCAAGCCCCAGCTGAGGCAGCGTGTTGTGTCCTTGAGCAAGGAACTTAACCACATATTGCTCTGCAACGACATTGGTGCCAAGCTGTATGGGTCCTAATGCCCTTCCCTTGGATAACATTGGTGTCGTGGAGAGGGGAGACTTGCAGCATGGGCAACTGCTGGTCTTCCATACAACCTTGACCAGGCCTGTGCCCTGGAGAGTGAAGACTTTCCAGGCGCAGATTCATGGTCTCGAAAAACTAACGGATGCCCTTAATTTAGTGGGATGTCAACAGGGATTATACTAGTCTGTGAACTGGGTGTCATGTTGTAGTGCCTTTCCTGGTGTGGAATATTACAGAAGTGTCTATTTTACCTTTTCATCAAAAGCCACTCCCCCATGCTAGCTGGGGTACTCCCAGCTCCTGTTTAAGGAACATTGCAGCCCCTCTCACTAGGTGCTGTTGGCTGATGACATCATGGTGCTGGTAGAGTATAAATCTAGCACACTGAAAGCATATGCTCACTTTTTGCTCTCTGGGTCACCGTGGACAGACGCGGATAGTGCCATGGAAACAGTGGAAGTCTGCTGCAGTAAGAGATTGCATTTTACATCAGTATTTGTAACTGAGTGTAACTTGTGGGGTTTTCGGAATGTTTCGAATCTGTCTTGCCCTGCAAAGAAATGATTAACTTACTTACCGGTAGTGGGCATCTTCTGTTCCACTCACCAAATCCGTGAACATGATTCCACACAATGTTACTGAAGAATCCTGATAAATAATCTTGATCCTTGAATCTAGCATTCTTTGGGACCAACACAGAGCACAAGCACTACCCCTCATGATAGAAAGAATAGGTTTGACGAGACCCTACAATGAACAGGAAGAATTGTTATTCTTTCTTTTTTTCTTTTAAAATCTTTTTATTGAATTAGTACACAAAAGGTAAAACATATAGCAAGCAATACATTGTTAAGATATAAATATACAAGTAATATTAATACAAAAAAATGCAAACGATATAAGTTAGTTATAAAATAATGAGGTAATATAATTGTATACTGATTTTCCATATATATCGATAAACGAGAAAAAAAAACCCAAAAAACCCAAAAAAAAACCTACTGTGCAACTAAGCTACAAAGCAAAGCAATGGGCTAACTAGGTGAATAGTAGACCTGAACAGATTAAACAATCACGTCCTCAAACCCGACCTCTGCTAATAGCAGATAAAATCCACAAGGGGAGTGTATGTACGATCAGAGAGAAAAAAAAATAGTTACATTAAATGAAAATATTGAATAAGAGATCTCCAGGTCTGTTCAAATTTAACTGAAGTATAATAAAGATTACTTCTTATTTTTTCCAAATTTAGACACAGTATTGTTTGAGAGAACCAAAAAAATGTAGTTGGAGCATTAATCTCCTTCCAATGTTGCAGAATACATCTTTTCGCCATTAAAGTAAGAAATGTAATCATTCTACGCACTGAGGGGGATAAATTACTAGAAGTTTTAGGTAATCCAAAGATAGCAGTACAGTAATAGGATGGGGAGAAATATCACTTTTCAAAACCTTTGAGTTAATATTAAAAATGTCTTTCCAAAAAGTTTCCAGAGTAGGACAAGACCAAAACATGTGGGTCAAGGAAGCTATCTCCCCATGACATCTATCACAAAGAGGGTTAATATGAGAATTGTTACGAGAATACACATAAAATTAAGATGTTTGCTGGCCTGGGCTAGCATCAGTGGCATCAGCAGTTGGTCTGCCACCTGCCCTCAGGGGAAGGAGAGATAAGGAACAATGGAGCAGCGTCTGGAGATGTGTAATGAAGGGATGTGGGAGGAAGAGCTGTCTGGAGCGGCTCCCCCCTTTGAACCCTGAACTGTTTGAAGTGATGGACAGGCGATACCCCAGCAGGGGGATAAAAAGGGACAGGTTCGCTAAGACAGACACACACGCCACCCGAGGTAACGAGACCCTGGAAGCGGTGCGCTTCTCACGAGTGGGTGAGAAGTCCCAGACAACGACAAGGGTGGAAAGGTACAATCAGCGGGAACCCGGTGTGTGTCCGCCCTTGCCTGGGTGCCGGGTTCACTGCAGAGGATCGACCGCATCTGGAGGAGGGGTCACAGTCGGTGACCTCAGGTGACATCACCAAGGACCTGCCCAAAAGCTGTTTGTGAGCCATCCCGCTGGTCTGTGAGTGAAGCAGTGTTCTGAATGATCAGTTGTTCCTATTCTGTGTCTCTCTTCCCCACCTTGTCCATCGCCATGGCAACGATTACTGCGAACTGAACTACAAACTGGACTGAACTTTGAGTCATTTTGAAATTGATCATTTAACCCCTAGACAACGATAGAGCTTGATTGATGCTGTTATCTTAATTCTGTGCACATGTGTGGTTATCATTGTTGAATTGTTGCATTTATTATCCTTTCGATTACAGTGTTGCTTGTTTCTTTAATAAAACTTTCTTAGTTCTAGTACTCCAGACTCCAACTGAGTGATCCATTTCTGCTGGTTTGGCAACCCAGTTACGGGGTACGTAACAGAATAAAAACGAGCTAATTTATCTTTAGACATGTGTGCTCTATGGACAACTTTAAATTGAATTAAGGAGTGTTTGGAACAGATAGAGGATGTATTAACAAGTTGTAAAATATGAGCCCAGTCATCCGCTGGGATAGTAAGACCCAATTCCTTTTCCCAGTCAGTCCTAATCTTATCGAATGGAGCTTTCCTAAGTTTCATGATAGTATTATAAATAGTAGCCGTTACACCTTTCTGACACGGATTGAGGTTAATGATAGCGTCTAAAATGTTTGTAGGGGTAACGCCGGAAAGGAAGAAAGTATGGTACTTAGGAAATTTCTAACTTGCAAATATCTAAAAAGATGTGTTCTTGGTAAATTGTATTTGTTAGATAACTGTTCAAAAGACAAAAGGGAGCCATCTGAAAATAAGTCCAAAAACCATGATATACCATTAGTCTTCCAAATTTGAAAGGCACGATCCGTAGAGGAGGGGAGAAAAAATATATTGCCAATAATAGGAATCGCTAACACAAATTGATTAAGATCAAAAAATTTTCAGAATTGAAACCAAATACGTAAGGTATGTTTAACTATCTGGTTGTAAACCTGCTTGTAGCGTTTCAAATCGGAAGGAAGAGAAGATCCTAATATAGAGCCAAGTGCATAGCCTTGAACAGAATGTAATTCCAATACTACCCATTTAGGAATGGATATTATTTCTTGGTCAAGTAACCAAAATTTCATGTGTCGAATATTAATTGTCCAATAATAAAATCTGAAGTTAGGTAATGCCAAGCCTCCATCTCTCTTAGCTTTCTGTAGATGTATTCTACCCAATCTCGGGTTTTTATTTTGCCAACTAAATAAAGAGATTTTAGAGTCTACTTTATCAAAAGAATTGTTAGTCTCCAATCCAATAAATCACATCAGAACCCAAAGTTGTATGCAAGCTCTGCAGTTCTCTTCTTCTACCATTTCCTATTTTCTTAAGCAAGAGCTCTAGGAAAGGGCTAAAGTTACATAAAGCACAACATTGTGGGCTGAAGGGCCTGAACTGTGCTGTACTATTTTAAAGCATAAGAACGAGGTGGCAGACTGGGTGAGGGCAAACGCCTGTGGTAGGTTGGAAGCCAAAATGCACCAACACTCCTGTAACCACATAAGAAAATAAGGCAAGATTAGTGCTACCACAGGGCAAGTAATAGACTACATTTCAGAGGCTATATCTTTTGTTCATGTTTCCTTCCTTGAATTCTGATCACAACTGTGCACTTTGACTTAATTATAGAATGCCTAATTTAAACCAATTTATGCTTATCAGAATTCAGTGAGTCAGTGTCTCCAATCTACCATATACAGCTTATATAATCTATAGTCAGACATAGACAGTGTAGTAGTATGATCTGCACCCAGTCAACAAATCTGTATTTGATTAGTATATTTTATTTATTTCATTTTTCCTATATAAATAATTCTTATATGTACTAAATCCATTTGTGAGTATGCCTTAACTCAGTTATTACTACATTTATTTTTAGAAGAGTTGTATGGGGTGTCCAGGGAAGGATAGCATCTCTGGTGAAGGATAGCACTACTTGTCATGTCCATTGGAGGGCAGCTCACTTAACTTTGGTCCGCACCAGATAGTCATATGGCTCCAAGCGACAACAGCTTCACTCAGTACACCCCTTCGACAGACAGGTTAAGCCAGGTGAAGATAGCTGGCAGGCCTCATACTTCAGTGAACTAGGGACATGTCTGCCCTAGCATGCAAAGTTAGCAGTTTCAAACTAACCAGATGAGTTCAACAGTGAGATTCAATGGCCAGGAAGTTTGCTCTGCTTCGAGAAGAGCAAAGGGCATGATAAGATGTAGAAGAACTCATAGTCATCCACTGCAACCAAGAAAGGCCCCAGATGTGATGACTGCTTGTACCACTGGCATGATAAAATCTGCAGATGCTGTAGATCCAAAGTAACACACTCAAAATGCTGGAGGTATGAAGGGTCTCAACCCAAAATGTCGACTGTTTACCCTTTTACACTGATGTTGTCTGGCCTGCTGACTTACTTATACCTCTGGACCTGGACCTCTGAGGTTGAAAAGTGGAAATGTCCCATTGCAATGGCTCTTACACTGTACAAGCTCCCCACACAGGTTTCAATGTCATTGCAGGATATGAAGACAACCAATAAATCATTTTAAACACCTCACTTTCATCTACCTGGAATCACAGAAACAGTAATTCATAGCCTAATTGGCTGTGGTGTAAAAGAGATGTAACTTAACAATGGATTTCGGCTTAAGCACTTGTAATTAACTTCCATTATATATGCAATTATAACACTGAATTGGCCCAGTGGCTAAAAGATTAACCATCCATTGTGTTTTTTTTACATTTATTATAAATTTAAATTACTACAGTTCAATCATACATTCACATCAAATTATACAACACAATCACCTGACAAACAAAATCAGACAAATCGTGACTAACACAGACTAAATTAACATATTCCCATCCATATGGAGAATTCCATTGATACCCCATGGTACCCAATGGTCTCTAAATACCTCTACATAACCTGTGGATGCTGCATATTCTTTTTCTCACAGCTACCCATGCCATTCTGTTGCGTGATCTCCCAATTTCAGAGTTATCTGGTGGTATTTTACATTAAAAGAAAGTACCTTCTTGAGGTCATGTAGATGTCACACTTTCCCATGCTTCAGCAATGCAGCAAGATTGGCAGATGGTCTTTGGGAGCACTTTGTAGAATGTCAAAAACTACCCAGATAGTTTCTTTTTCTTCTGCTAATCTGATGTCTGCAATGGCATTACAGTGGTGTATGTGCAACTGATCATGTAAAAATGTTTGTAACCTGGAAATGCTTTGTCAAGACCTGATACTGTATTCACTTTTTGCTCTTCTTTGTTTTTTGCAGGAAATGTGTGCTTGTATTCTCAAAGCAGATAGAGAGAAGAAAATCTCTGATAAAATCCAGTTAATTCCTTCCTTCAGTTATTCAGAAAGGTAACCTATTTAAGAATTTATTTTTGAAAATTTATGATGAAAATTGACTTGGACTGCTTGATACAATCACCAGTTTACTTGTTCAACATGTGATTAAATGCTAGCAATTATTTGCAAAATAGTTAGTGCAGAAGTAGAAGGCCATCACCTAAGTTATCTTCATTGGTGCTGTGGCCAGATCAATTCCACAAATTAAGTTTTTCTCATGATAAAATCTTGCACTTCTTAAGGTTGTTCCCTAACTGGTAGCTGCCTTTAACCACATCATCCCCAGTGATAACAAACAAAAGTGTTGGAGGAGCTCACAAGGTCAGGCAGCATCTGGGCTGTCCACATGAAGGCTCTTGACCGAAAATGTTGACGGTCCAATTCTCTCCATGAATACTGCCTGAACCATTGACTTCCTCAGCGTTTGGTCTTGGTCAATGTCTCCCATCCACTACATAATGTACTGAGTGGGCACAGGAGTACATTCAGCCAGAGACTCATTCCTCCAAGATGCAGCACAGAGCGTCATAGGATGTCATTCCTGCCTGTGGCCATCAAACTTTACAATTCCTCCCTTGGAGGGTCAGACACCCTGAGCCGATAGGCTGGTCCTGGACTTATTTCATAATTTACTGGCATAATTTACATATTACTATTTAACTATTTATGGTTCTATTACTATTTATTATTTATGGTGCAACTGTAATGAAAACCAATTTCCCCCTGGGATCAAAAAGTATGACTATGACTATGACTATTTTGTTTAGACCATAAGACACAGGAACAAAATTAGACCATTTGACCCATCAAGCCTGCTCTTCCATTCGATCATGGCTGATTTGTTTAGTTCTCAACCCCATTCTCCTGCCTTCTCCGCATAACTGTTGCTGGATCTGAAGAGTATGGTATACTCTGATACAAAACCTGCTTCTGCAGATATGATAGTGATATAGTCCTAGAGTATTTCTCTATTGAGCGAAAAGGCTAAATGTCTCAGATAAAGGGTCTCAGACCAAGTATCAACTCTTTACTCCTTTTCTTAGGTGCTGCCTGATCTACTGTGTTCCGCCAGGATTTTGCGTATGCTACTCCACCTCTCTACCACCTTATTCAAGCCCCCACTTTGTGTGTTATCTGACAACAGGCCTGAATATCAGATTTTAAGGAGACACAACATTTTCATTAAAACAATGAAAATAATAAACCCTTTAGTATTAACAGCAGCCAGAAGAACTCTGAAGCGACAGTGGCCAAACGTAGGTCTAGCTCGGAAAGATTGCGTCGACAGCTCCCTTCACCTCAATCATAAGGCCATAAGACATAGGGGTAGAATTAGCCCATTCAACTCATAAAGTCTGCTCCACAATTCCATCATGGCTTATTTATTATCTCTCTCAACCCCATTCTCCTGCTTTCTACCCATAGTCTTTGAAGTCCTGACTAATCAAGAACCGATCAGGCTCTGCTTTAAATTTACCCAATGACTTGGTCGCCACAGCCGATTGTAGCAATGAATTCCACAGATTTACCACCCTCAGCCTAAATAAATTCCTTCCCATCTCTGTTCTAAATGGACATCCCACTGTTCTGAGGCTGTGTATTCTGGTCCTAGACTCGTCCATTATAGTAAACATCATCTCTACATCCAGTCTATCTAGGCCTTTCAATATTCGATAGGTTTCAGTGAGATCCCCACTCAATATTCTAGATTCTAGTGAGTACAAGCCCAGAGCCATCAAATGCTCCTCATGCATTAACACGTTCATTCCCAGAATTATTCTCGTGAACATCCTCTGGACCATCTCTAATGCCAGCACATCTTTTTTAGATGAGGTGCCTAGAACTGCTCACCATACTCTAAGTGCAATCTCGTAAATGCTTTATGAACTCTCATATTACATCCTTACTTTTCTTTTACAGTCCAATTGAAATGAATGCTAACATTGCATTTCCCTTCTGTAGGACCAACTCAACCTACAAGTTATGTGTTGGTTGTCCATCGTTTCTGACAATGATATAACCGGTGCAGGAGGAGTGTTATAGTGAAAAAAGCCTTGCACTGAGGCAGTTCCACTCTCTTAGTCTCAAAAATATCAGTCCAATTGTACAGAAAATTATCCAAAAGTCTTCCTCAGCCGCTGTGGATAGCCATACCCTTTGCCTTGTCATGCCTCCCACTCTCCACAAAACATTGCAGTACCACCTACTTGGTCATTGGATCTTCTAGTTGATCTCATCTGCCCAGTCTGCCGGGACTGGGTTGGGCACATTCCTATCTCATCAGGGTTGGAGGTTCCCGGTTATGTGTTACCCGGTTACTCCGCCTGTCGAAGTGGTGTACTGGGGTGTGGCCACTGTCCCATGCCAACCTTTAAGAAATCCTGCACAACATCTCTGAAGTTACTTTGCATGACTGATTTTTGAATTTTTCCCAAATTTAGAAAATAGTCTATGTCTTTTTTCCTTCCACCAAGGTGCCAAACTAGTTCCCTACCCTATATTCCATCTGCTGCTTCTTTGCCTATTCCCCCAATCTGTGTAAGTCCTTCCGCAGACTCCCTGTTTCCTCAACGTTACCAGCCCCTCCACATATCTTCATATTATCCACAAATCTGGCAAACAATGCCATCAATTCTGTCAACCAAATCATTGTCATATTATATAAAAAGAAACTTTCCCAACACAGACCCCTGCAGAACACACTAGTCACCAACGCCAACCAGAAAGGGCCTCCTTTAATCTCACACTTTGCCTCCTGCCAGTCAGCTAATCTTCTATCCTTGCTAATATCTTTCCCGTAGTATCGTCGGCTGTAACCTTGTTAAGCTGTCTCGTGCATCACCTCATCAAAGGCCTTTTGAAAATCCAATTAAACAAAATCCACTGACCCTCATTTGTCTATCCAGTTTATAATTTCCTTGAAGAATTTCAACAGATTTGTCAGGCAAGATCTACCCTTCAGGAAACCATCCTGACTTTGGCCTATGTTATCATGTGCCTCCAAATACCCCAGAACCTCATCTTTAATAATGAACACTGGCATCATCCTAACCACTGAATTCAGGCTAACTGACCTATAGTTTCTTTTCTTCTACCTCCCTTCCTTCTTAAACAGTGGAATGACATTCACAATTTTCCAGAACTCTGTAACCATTCCAGATTCTAGTGATTATTGAAAGATTATTACTAATGCATCCACAATCTCTTCAGCTGCCTATTTCAGAACCCTGTGGTGAAGGCCATCTGGTCCAGGTGACTTTATCTACCTTTAGACCGTTCAGCTTCACAAGCGCCTTTATCTAAGTAATAGTAACTGCATTTACTTCTACTGTCTACAACTCCCGGATTTCTGACCTACTGCTAATGTGTTCCACAGTGAAGACGGATGCAGAATGTTTATTCATTTCATCAGCCATTTCTTTGTCCCTGTTACATGCTCAAGGAGATCTGTTTTTTTTTTGTGAGAATGACGTAATGGTCTTTTGGAGGTCACCTGATGTGATTTTCTGCCGATGTGAGGTCACGTGATGACATGTGCCCCGTGACTATATAAGGGTCGATCCAGATGACACAGTTAGTTTTTGAGTTTGTAGATTTCCAGGTAGAACATGTTGTGCCTCCGTTTCTGTTGCGTGTTTGTTTTTGTGACGCAGTTTCATTTTTAAAACAGAAAGTGCATTCTCTTACAAGATATTGTATTATTGAACTGGAAATTTGTGGTTGAAAGTGCCAATTTACTCAATTCTGACGGTTTTGGAGGGAGAGTGAAGAATTCATCCAAGTGAAGGATCAAGAGAAGTCGGCATCGTTTGGCAGTTTAATAAAGAATCGACCTTATTGAGTCTTCATTGGAGAGAACCTGCATCGAGATAACTCTTGCAAAAGGGCAATGAGTTAATGCAAAAAGGTGCTCTCTCTCTCTCTAAAGGAATTTAAGGTCAGTTGATTTAAACTGTTTATTTTCAGCATCAGGAATCCTGTGGACAGAACCAGCAGTAAAGGTGCGTCGGTGAAGAAATCTTTCTCCAGAGAAGTCTCTCCCAACTGAATGTGTAAAACTGTTGGACTTTCGAAGTTATCATTTTAAGAACTATATCTGACTGTATCGCTTTAAGAACTGTTCCCGCATTTAATGCTTTAAGAACCAGAGCGGAGGGGAGTTGGTGAACGGCTGCGTACCTGCTAACTTCCGGTGAAGGTTTTCCTTTGTTTTTTTCCTTATCATTTATATGTGTTTAATAAATGTTTGGTTGTTTTTATATAACCTGTCTCGATTAATATTCATTGTTACCGGTTACATAACATAAATTGTGGGGGCTCGTCCGGGATATGTTCCAATTTTTAGTTTAATTGCTGGTAATTGCCATTTTCATTTGGAAGGAGAATACCTGATTTTTTTGGGGTTTGATTGGTGTGTGTGTTGTATTCAGCAACAATGGATATTGACGGTTTTTTGAAGGCGCCTGACTCAGGATTTTTTGAGACTGCGAGAAAACCTGTGGTATTGGAGATTGCTAAGAGTTTGGATATGAAAGGGATTACGAGAAATTCCACCAAAGCTTTCATACAAAGAAAAGTTGCTGAACATTAATTTGGAATTGTTTGATCAGGAGGTGTTAGTTAAGTTTCCACTGAGTGATCTGGAAATGCAGTTGCATCTTGAACAGTTAAAGTTTGAAACATTTAAAGTGGAAATGGCCGAAAGAGAGGCTAATAAAAAAAAGGGAATTTGAGGAAAGAGAAGCCCTTAGAAAAAGGGAGTTTGCAGAAAGAGAAGCTGAAAACCAGAGGAAATTCAAGCTAGAGATGCAGAAATTAAAGTTCGGGAGTCAATCTTCTGGTTCTACGAAACAATTTATTGCTAGTCGTGAGGTTGTGTTGGCTCCTCCATTTAATGAAGCTGATGTGGATGCATATTTCCTACATTTTGAAACAATTGCTCTCAGTTTAAAGCGGCCGAAAGACCAATGGCCAGTGATGTTGCAAAATGTAATTAAAGGCAAGGCACAACAAGTTTATACAGCTTTAAATGCTGAACAAGCACTGGATTACGATATTGTTAAAGAAAATATATTAAAGGCATACGAAATGGTTCCGGAAGCATATAAAGAAAGATTTAGAAGTTTGAAGAAATCGGTGGAAAAAACTTACGTGGAATTTGCCTATGAGAAATCTGTGTGTTTTGAGAGATGGGTTTCCTCTAAAAATGTGAATGGGGAGTATAATAAATTGAAAGAGCTGATTTTGCAGGAGGAATTTAAAAGACGCATTCCTGTTGAAGTGAGAACATACTTAAATGAATGGGACACTGCTACGTTGCAGGAGATTTCTAAATTGGCTGATGAGTATGTTTTAATTCACAAGAATAAATTTTCTCCAGGTAAAACTTTTAAAAAGAAAACTAGCACGGAGAGTTAAGGTAAATCAGAAATTAAATCTGAAGTTGGTGAGAAAAGTAAGGATGAAGGGAGACATGTGAAGGAAAGACATTTTGGTATTATTTGTAATTATTGTTAGAAACCTGGACATGTAGTGGCTAATTGCTTCCGATTGAAACGGAAAGAGAAACAAATGGCCCCAGATGCTTGTGTGCAGTATATGGAAAAACCTGTAAAGCTACAAGGTTTAGAAAATATTAATGAAGATGTGTCAGAGTCTGACCAAGTTAAGAAGGAATATGAAGCTTTGATAACAGAAAGATTTGCATCCTTGAAAGAAGGATCCAATGCAGTACCAATAAGGATACTTAGAGATACTGGAGCTTCGCAATCACTAATATTAGACAGTGTGCTGAGGTTTAGTGATGAATCTGACATTGATGAGGTAAATTATATAAGAGGAGTAGGGAGTGCCCTTATGCCAGTACATTTACATAGAGTAAATTTAAGGTCAGGATTAGTTACAGGGGTTTTTAAAGTAGGACTATAATCCAGTTTACCTGTGAATGATGTTTCTCTTTTGTTAGGGAATGATTTAGCAGGTGGACAAGTTTTTCCTGAAGTGCATTTGACAATAAATTCAAATTCTGAGCAACCACAGAGGGATTCTAACACAGATTCTTCCTGTGTTATAACAAGAGCTATGGCTAAAAAGACTGATGTGAAGGATGTTGTTGTTACCCATGACAGTTCAAATCAAGATTCGAATTTTGAGGATGTATCAGAAACTTTCTTACCTACATTATTTGATCAGGATTTTGATGGTAAGTCTGATCAGGAAGATTTGTCTTTATCTCAGAAGGAGATGACAGCAGAGCAGGGTAGAGATCCTGAGATAGTTAAATTAAAAGAACAAGCTCTTCCGGATACTGAAATTGGAAAAGTACCAGTTGGATATTATTTTGAAAAGGGGGTATTAATGAGAAAGTGAAGATTGCCTATAATTCCTGCTAGTGAGGAACGGCAAGTTAATCATCAGGTTACACTAAAAACTATGATTAGGACATATTGTGTAGAAAATGAAAAGGTTTGGGATGAAGGTGTACATTTACTACTTTTTGCAGTAAGGGAGGCAGTATAGGACTCATTAGGTTTTAGTCCTTTTGAACTTGTGTTTGGACATAGAGTTCGAGGACCTTTGGCCTTGTTGAAGGAACAGTGGATTAATAAAGAAGTACACACTAGTTTGTTAGATTATGTTTTGAAATTTAAAGAGCGATTGTACAAAGCTTGTAGTTTGGCCAAGGAAAATTTAAAGTTAGCTCAAGCGAAGGTGAAGACGTGGTATGATAAGGAAGCTAGGATGAGGTCACTTAAGCCTGGAGATAAGGTGTTGGTTGTTTTCCCAGTGCAAACGAACCCATTACAAGCAAAATTCCATGGTCCTTATGAGATTAAATCTAAGGTGAGTGAGGTGGATTATGTGGTAAAAACCCCAGATAGGGGAAAGACAACACAGCTGTGTCATACAAATATGATAAAACCATATTATGAGAGAGAGGTTGCTATTGTGACTGTTAAGGAAAAGGGTTAAGGAAATTAAACTCCAATTTAATAATCTAGTTTAATGTTACAGGAGTACAATATTTTGATCACTCATATCAAGGGTAAAGACAATGTGATCGCTGACTGTTTGTCTAGATGTTAAATGTACAATGAAAATTTGTTTTTTTTTGGAGTGATATTTTATCATTTTATCATTTGTAAAATTCCTACTGTACATTAGTTTGTAAAGGGCTGAAAGATATGATTGTATATATTGTGTATTTTGTAAATTTTATACTTTTGTATTTTTTTGTATAAATTGTTAAAATTTTGTTCTTCAAGAGACCAAATTTTTTTTGAAGGGAGGTGTGAGAATGATGTAATGGTCTTTTGGAGGTCACCTGATGTGATTTTCCCACCGTTGTGAGGTCATGCGATGACATGTGCCCCGTGACTATATAAGGGTCGACCCAGGTGACGCAGTTAGTTTTTGAGTTTTTAGATTTCCAGGTAGAACGTGTTGTGCCTCCGTTTCTGTTGCATGTTTGTTTTTGTAATGCAATTTCATTTTTAAAATGGAAGGTGCGTTCTCTTACAAGATATGTATTATTGAACTGGAAATTTGTGGCTGGAATTGCCAATTTACTCAATTCTGACAGTTTTGAAGGGGGAGTGAAGAATTCATCCAAGTGAAGGATCGAGAGAAGTCAGCATCGTTTGGCAGTTTAATAAAGAATCGACCTTATTGAGCCTTCATTGGAGAGACCTGCATCGAGATAACTCTTGCAAAAGGGCAATGAGTTCATGCAAAAAGGTGCTCTCTCTCTCTAAAGGAAATTAAGGTCAGTTGATTTATCCGCCCTTGCCGGGTGCCGGGTTCACTGCAGAGGATCGACCGCATCTGGAGGAGGGGTCACAGTCGGTGACCTCAGGTGACATCACCAAGGACCTGCCCAAAAGCTGCTTGTGAGCCATATCGCCGGTCTGTGAGTGAAGCCGTGTCTGAATGATCAGTTGTTCCTGTTCTCT
This sequence comes from Mobula hypostoma, assembly GCF_963921235.1. Classification (NCBI taxonomy): domain Eukaryota; kingdom Metazoa; phylum Chordata; class Chondrichthyes; order Myliobatiformes; family Myliobatidae; genus Mobula; species Mobula hypostoma. The sequence continues at coordinate 120,139,122 of NC_086097.1, read as the reverse complement.
CTCTCTCCCCCCCCCCCCACATTGTCCATCGCCATGGCAACGATTACTGCGAACTGAACTACTAAACTGGACTGAACTTTGAGTCACTTTGAAATTTGGTCATTTACCCCTAGACAACGATAGAGCTTGATTGATGCTGTTATCTTAATTCTGTGCACATGTGTGTTTATCATCGCTGAACTGTTGCATTTATTATCCTTTCGATTACTGTGTTGCTTGTTTCTTAAATAAAACTTTCTTAGTTCTAGTACTCCAGACTCCAACTGAGTGATCCATTTCTGCTGGTTTGGCAACCCAGTTACGGGGTACGTAACGTAAGTGGGGTTCTCGTCCGCGATTTTGAACGCTAAATTTGAGGACGGAGTAAATTGATTGGGTTAAAATTCCCGAAAGAAAGAAAAGACAAACAGCAGAAATGGAGGCTGAGGAATTTATAAAGGCGCCGACCTTGGAGGCATTAGAGGATGCCAGGAAATCGGAATTGATAGCTGTGGCCAAACGGTTGAATCTTGCAAAGGTGAAGTCGACAATGAGGAGAGAGGAGATACACAGAGCACTATGTATCTAAAGGTGTGTTTCCCCAAGGTGAGCTGGGGGTGGTGTCTATTGAAAAACCTGCTGGAGACGCGGTACAGGTACAGCTTGAAAAACTGAGACTCGAGCACGAGTTCCGGGTACGGCAGTTAGAACACGAAGAGAGAGAGAGAGAGTTAGAAAGGCAAGAGAGGGACAGACAGTTGGAGAGAGAAGAGAAAGAGAGGGACAGACAGTTGGAGAGAGAGGAGAAACAGAGGGAAAGGGAATTTGAGCTGGAGAAGTTAAAGATAAGGGCCGAGCAGGGGCTCGTGCCGAACCAAGGTGGAGGGTTCCGGGCGACCCAGGAGGTTAGGCTGGTTCCCCCATTTGACGATACCGACGTGGATCGGTACTTTCTCCATTTCGAAACAGTGGCTATAAGTCAGGAATGGCCGAGGGATAAGTGGGCTGTGTTACTTCAGATTGTACTGAAAGGGAAAGCCCAAGAAGCTTACTCCGCTTTATCCGCGGAAGATGCCCAAAGGTATGAGGTGGTGAAAGAGGCCATCCTCAGGATTTATGAGTTGGTCCCGGAGGCATACCGGCAGAGGTTCCGGAATGCGAGGAAGCAGTGGGACCGCACGTATTTGGATTTGCCCGTGAGATGCAGACATATTGTGAGCGTTGGTGCGCCTCGAAGCGGGTAGAGGGGGATTATGACAGACTGCTACAACTGATCCTGATTGAGCAGTTTAAAGGTTGTGTCCCTGAGGGTATGAGACCCTACCTCGATGAGAAAGAGGCAGCCACGTTAGCCGCAACTGCTAAGTTAGCGGATGAGTATGCGTTGACGCATAAAATGAAGTTTGCCCCGAGTAAAGGCTACCAGAAGGGTAGTCAGGACGGCGGGGAGAGTCCGCCGGAAAAGTCAGAAAGTAAGCCGGGGACTAGTGAAAAGGATAAGGTAGACCGGGAGCAGTCTGGTAGGAAGTCTCCTGGGGTCGTCTGTGGGAAAGCCGGACACTTTGCGTCCAGGTGCTTTGCCCCAAAGAAGGAGACGGGAAAAGGAAAAACTGCGATTTTGACTGGCTGTATCGAGCTGTTAAGCGAACCGCTAGGGAAGGACAGGTCTGAAAAAGTCCAGGAAGGGCATGAGAGGTTTATCTCGGCCGGATTGGTGTCAGTGAAGGAGGGGTTAAAACCAGTTCCAGTGCGGATCTGGAGAGACATGGGAGCGTGTCAGTCAATAATACTGAAGAGTGTATTAGAGTTTAGCTCAGAAACCCAGACTGGGGAGGTCAAGGTCAAAGGTGTTGGGGAAGGGACAGAGTCAGTCCCTTTGTACCAGATACACTTACGAAGCAACCTGGTCTCTGGACTAGTCACGATCGGGGTGAGGTCCGAATTACCGATGAAAGACGTGGAAGTCTTGCTCGGTAATGACATCGCCGGAGGAATCGTGTTCCCAGTCATGAGATTGACAGGTCAGCCTGCCAGCATTGAGGCCCTGCCCATGGACTCACAGGTTCATCACGGGACCGCGATAGTGAATTTAGCTGAAACGTTTCTGCCAACCTTGTATGAGACGGGGTGTAGTGAGACAAGAGGTAGTGAGGGAGCTGGGACAGACGTAGCAGTAGCCAGGAAAGAATTTGTGCAGACGCAGGAGCGAGACGAGGGGCTGATGGTTTTGGCAGAGACAGCTCTCTCTGACACAGCTTTAACAAGGGAACTAGTAGGCTATTGTGTGGAGGAGGAATTGCTAAGGAAAAAAGGGAAATCAAGTACAGTACCCGCAGATGAGGAATGGGGGGTGGTGCAAAAGAGTTATGGGGATGAGGTTTTTAACATGGCCCACGAGGTACCCCCCGGTGGACATTTTGCGGTGCTGGAGGAAACAGTTGGTGGAATCATGAAAGAGATTTACCGGCTGCCCAGGGGGAAGAATGTTATTGATCATGACCGACGCGAACTGAGATGGTCACCGGCTTTTGATATACTAACAAACCTAGTCGGTGTTAGCGTGGAAATCAATGAAGCTAGGGGCCCCCTGATAAGAGGAAAAAACCATTTTGAAAAGATTAGTATGGGATCGATCAGATGGGAGAAGGCTATTGTTTTGGCCAGGTCTACTGATAAGGTCTCTCCCTTAATCCCCGAACAAAGCGAATCTTTAGAAGAAGTAATTAAACGACTCGCACCCGTGTGTTTGATTGTCCCGAGGCAATGCAAAGAACTGGGACGTTGGATGATGTCTGTTACAATAGGTCAGCCTAGTAAACAACAGTCATATATAATGAGTAATTCAGTGACTAAAGGGCTGATGAACACAGAGGTGTGTATTGGCAATTTAATACGGCTGTCTGAAGCCAGCTTGATAGTGAACCTTGAAAAAAATGAATTCGGCCACACGAGGGTCACTTACCTGGGAATTGTGGTGACACAGGGGCAGCTGGCAGCAATGCAAGCTACAGTGCAGGCTATCGCTGACCTCCCAACAGACAAGAGGGCCCTCAGAAGGCTCTTGGAGATGGTGGGGTACTGCAGGAAGTTTTGCAATAACTCTGCGGTCAATACCCGTCCCCCTCCTACTAAGCCCTTGCGAGAGAAAACTGAGTCGGAATGGGACGACCCTTGTTATTGTGGTCCGGGACAAAGCCAAATGAGAGGTTACATTGATCGCAATTCATCAGTGTTTTTGGCCACTATGAAGTTTGCTGAGTTGGAGCCTGGTCTAAGGGATTATTAATAACACATATAAAAGGAACAGAAAATGTGATGACTGTCTGTCAAGGTGTTGACAGCTTCAAACTCGCTGTGTTAGCCAAATAGCTGATAAAGATGTATATTTGTGTGTGTATCAAATAATGTATTCATATTTATAATTTTTACCTCCCGGTAAAAATCCTTAAAGGGAGGAAGTGTGATGAGAATACACATAAAATTAAGATGTCTGCTGGCCTGGGTTAGCATCAGTGACACACACACGCCACCCGAGGTAACGAGACCCTGGAAGCGGTACGCCTCTCACGAGTCGGTGGGAAGTACCAGACAACGGCCAGGGTGGAAAGGTATGATCAGCGGGAACCCGGTGTGTGTCCGCCCTTGCCTGGGTGCCGGGTTCACTGCAGAGGATCGACCGCATCTGGAGGAGGGGTCACAGTCGGTGACCTCAGTTGACATCACCAAGGACCTGCCCAAAAGCTGCTTGTGAGCCATATCGCCGGTCTGTGAGTGAAGCCGTGTCTGAATGATCAGTTGTTCCTGTTCTCTCTCTCTCTCCCCCCCCCACGTTGTCCATCGCCATGGCAACAATTACTGCGAACTGAACTACTAAACTGGACTGAACTTTGAGTCACTTTGAAATTTGGTCATTTACCCCTAGACAACGATAGAGCTTGATTGATGCTGTTATCTTAATTCTGTGCACATGTGTGTTTATCATCGCTGAACTGTTGCATTTATTATCCTTTCGATTACTGTGTTGCTTGTTACTTTAATAAAACTTTCTTAGTTCTAGTAATCCAGACTCCAACTGAGTGATCCATTTCTGCTGGTTTGGCAACCCAGTTACGGGGTACGTAACAGTACCTCAAAGCAAAAAGCATCAGGAACAAAGGTGATGAACTGAGAGCTTGGATACATACATGGAATTATGATGTAGTGGCCATTACAGAGACTTGGCTGGCGCCAGGGCAGGAATGGATTCTCAATATTCCTGGATTTCAGTGCTTTAAAAGGGATAGAGTGGGTGGAAAAAGGGGAGGAGGGGTGGCATTACTGGTCAGGGATACTATTACAGCTACAGAAAGGGAGGGTAATGTAGCAGGATCCTCTTTTGAGTCAATTTGGGTGGAAGTCAGGAACAGGAAGGGAGCAGTTACTCTATTGAGGGAATCCTATAGGCCCCCTGGTAGCAGCAGAGATACAGAGGAGCAGATTGGGAGGCAGATTTTGGAAAGATGCAAAAATTACAGGGTTGTTATCATGGGTGACTTTAACTTCCCTAATATTGATTGGCACCTGATTAGTTCCAAGGGATTAGATGGGGCAGAGTTTGTTAAGTGTGTCCAGGATGGATTCCTGTCACAGTATGTGGACAGGCCGACCGGGGGAATGCCATACTAGATCTGGTACTAGGTAATGAACTGGGTCAGGTCACAGATCTTTCAGTGGGTGAGCATCTGGGGGACAGTGACCACCGCTCCCTGGCCTTTAGCATTATCATGGAAAAGGATAGAATCAGAGAGCACAGGAAAATTTTTAATTGGGGAAAGGCAAATTATGAGGCTATAAGGCTAGAACTTGCGGGTGTGAAATGGGATGATGTTTTTGCAGGGGAATGTACTATGGACATGTGGTCGATGTTTAGGGATCTCTTGCAGGATGTTAGGGATAAATTTGTCCCGGTGAGGAAGATAAAGAATGGTAGGGTGAAGGAACCATGGGTGACAAGTGAGGTGGAAAATCTAGTCAGGTGGAAGAAGGCAGCATATATGAGGTTTAGGAAGCAAGGATCAGATGGGTCTATTAAGGAATATAGGGAAGCAAGAAAGGAGCTTAAGAAGGGGCTGAGAATAGCAAGAAGGGGGCGTGAGAAGGCCTTGGCAAGTAGGGTAAAGGAAAACCCCAAGGCATTCTTCAATTATGTGAAGAAAAAAAGGATGACAGAAGTGAAGGTAGGACCGATTAGAGATAAAGGTAGGAAGATGTGCCTGGAGGCTGTGGAAGTGAGCGAGGTCCTCAATGAATACTTCTCTTCGGTATTCACCAATGAGAGGGAACTTGATGATGGTGAGGACAATATGAGTGAGGTTGATGTTCTGGAGCATGTTGATATTAAGGGAGTGGAGGTGTTGGAGTTGTTAAAATACATTAGGACAGATAAGTCCCCGGGGCCTGACCGAATATTCCCCAGGCTGCTCCACGAGGCGAGAGAAGAGATTGCTGAGCCTCTGGCTAGGATCTTTATGTTCTCGTTGTCCACGGGAATGGTACCAGAGGATTGGAGGGAGGCGAATGTTGTCCCCTTGTTCAAAAAAGGTAGTAGGGATAGTCTGGGTAATTATGGACCAGTGAGTCTTACATCTGTGGTGGGAAAGCTGTTGGAAAAGATTCTTAGAGATAGGATCTATAGGCATTTAGAGAATCATGGTCTGATCAGGGACAGTCAGCATGGCTTTGTGAAGGGCAGATGGTGTCGAACAAGTCTGATAGAGTTCTTTGAGGAGGTGACCAGGCATATAGATGAGGGTAGTGCAGTGGATGTGATCTATATGGATTTTGGTAAGGCATTTGACAAGGTTCCACACGGTAGGCTTATTCAGAAAGTTAGAAGGCATGGGATCCAGGGAAGTTTGGCCAGGTGGATTCAGAATTGGCTTGACTGCAGAAGGCAGAGGGTGGTGGTGGAGGGAGTACATTCAGATTGGAGGATTGTGACTACTGGTGTCCCACAAGGATCTGTTCTGGGACCTCTACTTTTCGTGATTTTTATTAACGACCTGGATGTTGGGGTAGAAGGGTGGGTTGGCAAGTTTGCAGACGACACAAAGGTTGGTGGTGTTGTAGATAGTGTAGAGGATTGTCAAAGATTGCAGAGAGATATTGATAGATTGCAGAAGTGGGCTGAGAAGTGGCAGATGGAGTTCAACCCAGAGAAGTGTGAGGTGGTACACTTTGGAAGGACAAACTCCAAGGCAGAGTACAAAGTAAATGGCAGGATACTTGGTAGTGTGGAGGACCGGAGGGATCTCGGGGTACATGTCCACAGATCCCTGAAAGTTGCCTCACAGATGGATAGGGTAGTTAAGAAAGCTTATGGGGTGTTAGCTTATAAATTGTCGAGGGATAGAGTTTAAGAGTCGCGATGTAATGATGCAGCTCTATAAAACTCTGGTTAGGCCACACTTGGAGTACTGTGTCCAGTTCTGGTCACCTCACTATAGGAAGGATGTGGAAGCATTGGAAAAGGGTACATTTACCAGGATGCTGCCTGGTTTAGAAAGTACGCATTATGATCAGAGATTAAGGGAGCTAGGGCTTTACTCTTTGGAGAGAAGGAGGATGCGAGGAGACAAGATAGAGGTGTACAAGATAATAAGAGGAATAGATAGAGTGGATAGCCAGCACCTATTCCCCAGGGCACCACTGCTCAATACAAGAAGACATGGCTTTAAGGTAAGGGGTGGGAAGTTCGAGGGGGATATTAGAGGAAGGTTTTTCACTCAGAGAGTGGTTGGTGCGTGGAATGCACTGCCTGAGTCAGTGGTGGAGGCAGATACACTAGTGAAGTTTAAGAGACTACGAGACAGGTATATGGAGGAATTTAAGGTAAGGGCTTATATGGGAGGCAGGGTTTGAGGGTCGGCACAACATTGTGGGCCGAAGGGCCTGTACTGTGCTGTACTATTCTATGTTCTATGTAATATGATAAGTTTTAATCTACAATTTGAGAGGGAGAAGGGAAACTCAGAAGTGTCAGTATTACAGTTGAATAAAGGGAACTATGGTGCTATGAGGGAGGAGCTGGCCAAAGTTCAATGGAACAATACCCGAGCAGGGATGACAGTGGAACAGCAATGGCAAGTGTTTCTGGGAATAATGCAGAAGGTGCAGGATCAGTTCATTCTAAAGAGGAAGAAAGATCCTAAGGGGAGTAAGAGGAGGCCGTGGTTGACAAGGGAAGTAATGGACAGTAAAAAATAAAAGAGAAGAAGTATAACATAGCAAAGACGGGTGGGAAGCCGGAGGATTGGGAAACTTTTAAAGAGCAACAGAAGGTAACTAAAAAGGCAATACGCATAGAAAAAATGAGATATGCAGGTAAACTAGCCAAGAATATAAAGGAGGATAGTAAAAGCTTCTTTCGGTATGTGAAAAGGAAAAAAATAGTTGAGACCAAAATTGGGCCCTTGAAGACAGAAACGGGAGAATTTATTATGGGGAACAAGGAAATGGCAGAGGAATTGAACAGGTACTTTGGATCTGTCTTCACGAGGGAAGACACAAACAATCTCCCAGATGTAATAGTGGCCAAAGGACCGAGGATAATGGATGAATTGAAGGAAATTTATATTAGGCCAGGAAATGGTGTTGGATAGGCTGTTGGGTCTGAAAGCTGATAAGTCCCTGGGACCTGATGGTCTGCATCCCAGGGTACTTAAGGGGGTGGCTTTAGAAATCGTGGACGCATTGGTAATCATTTTCCAATGTTCTATTGATTCAGGATCAGTTCCTGTGGATTGGAGGGTGGCTGATGCTGTCCCTCTCTTCAAGAAGGGAGGAAGAAAGAAAACAGGGTATTATAGACCGGTTAGCCTGACGTCGGTGGTGGGAAAGATGCTGGAGTCAATTATAAAAGATGAAATTACGATACATCTGGATAGCAGTAACAGGATTGGTCCAAGTCAGCACGGATTTATGAAGGGGAAATTGTGCTTGACTAACGTTCTGGAACTTTTTGAGGATGTAACTATGAAAATGGACAAGGGAGAGCCAGTGGATGTACTGTACCTGGACTTTCAGAAAGCCTTTGATAAAGCCCCACATAGGAGATTAGTGGGCAAAATTAGGGCATATGGTATTGGGGGCAGTGTACTGACATGGATTGGAAATTGGCTGGCTGACAGAAAACAAAGAGTAGCGATTAATGGGTCCCTTTCGGAATGGCAGCAGGTGACAAGTGGGGAACCGCAGGGTTCAGTGCTGGGACCACAGCTGTTTACAATATATATTAATGATTTAGATGAGGGAATTAAAAGTAACGTTAGCAAATTTGTCGATGACACAAAGCTGGGTGGCAGTGTGAAATGTGAGGAGGATGTTATGAGAATGCAGGGTGATTTGGATAGGCTGGGTGAGTGGGCAGATGCATGGCAGATACAGTTTAATGTGGATAAATGTGAGGTTATCCACTTTGGTGGTAAGAACGGGAAGGCAGATTATTATCTAAATGGAGTCAAGTTAGGAAAAGGGGAAGCACAACGAGATCTAGGTGTTCTTGTACATCGGTCACTGAAAGCAAGCATGCAAGTACAGCAGGCAGTGAAGAAAGCTAATGGCATGCTGGCCTTCATAACAAGGGGATTTGAGTATAAGAGCAAAGAGGTCCTTCTGCAGCTGTACAGGGCCCTGGTGAGACCACACCTGGAGTACTGTGTGCAGTTTTGGTCTCCAAATTTGAGGAAGGACATTCTTGCTATTGCGGGAGTGCAGCGTAGGTTCACAAGGTTAATTCCCGGGATGGCGGGACTGTCATATGTTGAAAGATTGGAGCGACTGGGCTTGTATACTCTGGAATTTAGAAGGCTGAGAGGGGATCTTATTGAAACATATAAGATTATTAAGGGATTGGACACGCTGGAGGCAGGAAGCATGTTCCCGCTGATGGGTGAGTCCAGAACCAGAGGCCACAGTTTAAGAATAAGGGGTAGGTCATTTAGAACGGAGTGGAGGAAAAACTTTTTTACCCAGAGAGTAGTGGATGTATGGAATGCTCTGCCCCAGAAGGCTGTGGAGGCCAAGTCTCTGGATGCTTTCAAGAAAGAGTTGGATAGAGCTCTTAAAGATAGCGGAATCAAAGGTTATGGGGATAAGGCAGGAACTGGATACTGATTGTGGATGATCAGCCATGATCACAGTGAATGGAGGTGCTGGCTCAAAGGGCCGAATGGCCTACTCCTGCACCTATTGTCTATTCTACATCTTTCGATTCTATGTCACCTCTCCCTAAACATTTGATTTCATGTTTTTCTGACAGAGCCACCACTCTCCCTCTGCCTATCTGCTTATTCTTTTGTACAATTTGTATCCTCCCAACTATGATCTTCTTTCAGCCATGACTCGGTGACTTCCACAATGTCCTATCAGCCAATCTCTAATTGCACAATATCATTTACCTTTCTCCATCTGCTGTGTGTATTTTATTGTGACATCTTTAGTTCTGTATTCATCACCCTTTTTGATTTTGCCCCTAAGTTACACTTCAACTGATCCTACTGACTGCAATTTTGCTTTATCATCTGCCTGTCCTTCCTCACATTTTCACTACACACTGTATTTACTTGTACACCAACTGCCCCATCCTCAGCCCTATCAGTCTGTTTCCCATCCCCCTACCAAATTAGTTCAAAAATTCCCTAACAACTCCAGCAAACCTACCTGCAAGGATATTGATCCCACTCAGATTTTGGTGTAATCCATCCTTTTTGTGCAGGTCATACCTTTCCCAGAAGAATTTCAATGATCCATCAACTTGAAACCCTGTTCCCTGCACCAATTCCCCAGCCATGCATTCATGTGCAAAATCATCATATTCTTGCCCTCACTGGTGCTTGGCACAGGCAGCAAACCGGACCTTACTACTCTAAAGGTCTTGCTTTTCAGATTTCTACCTAGCTACCTATATTGTCTCTTCAGGACCTCCTCCCTTCGCCTGTTTATGTCAATCTATGTCATTCATATTAATAGGTATCATGACTTCTGGCTGCTGTAGACCCGATTTGAGACATTCCTGACCCTGGCAACTGGGAGGCAACAGAACATCCAGGAGTAACTTTCATGTCCACAGAATCTTCTTTCTGCTCCTCTATGGAATCCCCTGTCATTACTGCACTCCTCTTCTCTACCCGCCCCCCACCCCCCTTCAACTCTGGACCCATTCTCACTGTACTAGCTATATGCTAATAAACAAAGAAAGTGAAAGCAAACCTACCAGAAACTTACTTAGAGCCTGTGCCCGGTCTCGCCAAAGCCTGAGCACTCTAACACTGGCACATTCACACAATAGCCACTTCCTCTCTACCTCAGCTCGACTGGCTCTGGTTATTCTCAGCCATGCCTTTTTTATATTCACTTCTTTTGTTCTCCTGCTTGGCTTTCCCTTCTTCATAAACATTTAATATATCTGTTGAACAGGGATCCTTTCTCGGTACTTCCAAGAACTGGTCCCTGCTGCCCATTTTTAGTGGTTCCAGCAGAAATGTATTTTTTGGAATAAAGTCAGAAGTAACTTATTCACTATTTAAATATGAGTATTGCTATCTATTCTGTTGCTAATAAGGCTTCTTTGAAGTTCCCCATTAATAATAATACATGTGGCATTAATAAACTGGTAAACTGGCATTAATAAACTGGTACAGCAGTTAGTCCAATACTATCACAACGCCAGCGAGCCAGGTTCAATTCTTGTCACTGTCCGTTGTTACATACCTCATGGATATTTTGTGACTGTCTTATGAGGATGATGTAATGGTCTTGCGGAGGTCACATGATGTAATTTTCCAGCTGATGTGAGGTCACATGTTGACCTGTTCTCACCAGGTATATAAGTGTAGACCCCTTGTGATGCAGTTAGTCTTCAGTTTAAATCGTCAGTCAGATACTCTGCTATACTCTGTGTATTAATCTCATGACACGGTATAGTTTTAAAACGGAGTTTTGTTATCTATTGTAAGGTATAGAAGGGTTGGGCCGGCAGTTTCACCAATAGCTGCAAGAATTGTTGATGCACCTTTTCAGTAGTATTGGAGAGTGAAGACAGGAACCTGAAGGAGTCGTTCGGGGGTTTTGGAGTGGATCGACCATTATTAAATTTGTTCAAGTAAGAGTGATCTGCATGAGATAACCTCTGCTAAAAGTAGCAGAAAAGGTTGTGCAGTATCTAGTCTACAGAGGAAAAAGGTCAGTGCCTTTAAACAGTTTTATTTCCGTCCTAGTGAATCCTGCGGACAAGGCAGATTCTGACTGGGATTGGCAGTAACGTCATGTCTTCGAGAAATTCTTTACTTCAGAAAAGTCTCACCTAATTGACTGCATAAATATCTTGGCTTTTAAAATTTACCACTTTAAGACTGTGTTCACATTCACCGCTTTAAGAACTAATACTGAGTTTGGTGGTTTGTTAAATGGCTGCATCGCAGTTTACTTCCAGTTAAGGTTTTTGTTTGTTTATCTTGTTACTAATTTTGAGCAGAGTTCAATAAATGTTTATTTGTTTATAAAACCTGACTCATTTCTATATTCATTGTTGCTGGTCACGTGACATAATTTGGGGGCTCTTAGGATTGTTCAGATTTTGAGCTTAAATGCTTGTTTATTTATCAACCGGATTTGGAAAAGAGAAATACCCAATTCTTTTGTTTGATTGGTGTGTGCGTGGTATTCGGCAGCAATGAATATTGACGACTTCGTGGATTCGCCTGACACAAAGTTTCTAGCAAAGGCAAGGAAAACTGTTGTATCAGAGATTGCTAGGAGGTTGAATCTTAAAGGTATTATGAAGGGGAGTTACGAAGGTTACAACAAAGCCCGTAATTCAGAGAAAAATCGCGGAGTATTATATAAGTTTGGGGAAGTTTGATGATGAGGTGTTATGGAGGTTTCCAATGAGTACACTGGAAATGCAATTCCATCTTGAACAGATAAAGTTTGAATGATTTAAAGTGGAAATGTCTGAACGAGAGGCAAATCAAAAGAGGGAATTTGAGCTAGAGATGGAGAAGTTAAGGATGGAAAATCAGTCTTCTGGTTCCAGGAAACAGTTTGTTGCTAGTCCAGAGATTATTTTGGCTCCTCCATTTAATGAAGCAGAAGTGGGAATGGACAAATATTTCCAACATTTCAAAATTGTTGCTCTGAGTTTAGAGTGGCCGAAAGAGCGATGGCCAGTGATGTTGCAAAGTGTAATTAGAGGCAAGGCACAACAAGTTTATACAGCTTTAAATGCTGAGCAAGCACTGGATTATGATATTATGAAACAGCATATATTGAAAGCGTATGAGTTGGTTCCAGAACCTTATAGAGAAAGATTCAGAAATTTGAAGAAATCTGTGGAAAAAACTTACGTGGAATTTGCCTACTAGACATCTGTGTGTTTTGAGAGGTGGGTTTCCTCTAAAAAATGTGAATGGGGAGTATAATAAATTAAAAGAGTTGATTTTACTGGAGGAATTTAAAAGGAGCATCCCTGTTGAAGTGAGGACATACTTAAATGAAAGGAATATTGCTACATTGCAGGAGACTGCTAAATTAGCTGATGAGTATGCTTTAATTCATAAGAATGAATTTTCTCCAGGTAGAACTTTTCAAAGGAAAATTAGCACAGAGAGTCAAGGTAAACCAGAAATTAAATCTGAAGTTAGTGAGAAAGGTACAGATGAAGGGAGACGTGAAGGAAAGACAATTTGGTCCTATTTGTAATTATTGTAAGAAACCTGGACATGTAATAGCTAACTGTTTTTGATTGATAAAAGAAAGAGAAGGAAGCCATCCCAGATGCTTGTGCGCAGCATATTGAAACACCTGTAAATCCACAGAGTTCAATAAATGCAAATGAGGCTTTGTTAGAGTCCGACCAAGTTAAGAGGGGTTATGAACATTTTATAACCGAAGGATTTGTGTCCTTGAAAGAGGGATCCAATCCAGTATTAATAAAAATACTCAGAGATACTGGAGCTTCTCAATCACTAATGTTAGACGGTATTCTAAAGTTTAGTGATGAGTCTGACATTGATGAGGTAAACTATATAAGAGGAGTTGGGAGTGCCCTTATGCCAGTACATTTGCATAGAGTAAATTTAAGGTCAGGGTTAGATACAGGGCTTGTTAAAGTAGGACTACAACCCAGTTTAACCGTGAATGCCGTTTTTCTATTGTTAGGGAATGACTTAGCAGGTGGACTAGTTTTTCCTGAAGTGCATTTGACAATAAATTCAAATTCTGAGCAACCACAAAGGGATTCTAACACAGGTTCTTCCTGTGTTGTAACAAGAGCTATGGCTAAAAAGACTGATGTGAAGGACGTGGTTGTTACCATTGACTGTTCAACTCAGCATGCGAATTTTGAGGATGTGTCGGAAACTTTCTTACCTTCATTATTTGATCACGATTTTGGTAGTAAGTCTGACCATGAAGATTTATCTTTGTCTCGGAAGGAGATGATAGCAGAACAGGGTAGAGATCCTGAGGTAGTTAAATTAAATGAACAAGCTCTTCCAGATAGTGAAATTCAGAAGGATATTATTTTGAAAAGGGAGTATTAATGAGAAAGTGGAGATCACTTACAATTCCTGCAAGTGAGGAATGGGAAGATAATCACCAGTTAGTAGTTCCTAAAGTTTATCCATGTGAAATTTTAACTATGGCTCATAGTATGCCTTTGGGTGGTCATCTAGGTGAAAAGAAAACTATGAACAAGGTTTTTAAACATTTTTACTGGCCTAGTTTCAGAAAGGATGTGGTGACTTTTTGCAGGACGTGTCATACGTGTCAAATTGTGGGTAAACCTAATCAAGTTACTCCAGTGGCCCCACTGCGACCGATTCCAGCATTTGGTGAACCGTTTTCCAAAATTATTATAGATTTGTGTAGGCCCATTGCCAAAAACTAAAACTGGATATCAATATTTGCTGACCATTAGGTGCACAGCTTCTACGTTTCCAGAAGCAATACCTCTTAGGAATATAACAGCCAAAAACTGTGACAAAGGCTCTTATAAAATACTTTACTTATTTTGGGTTGGCTAAGGAAATACAATCGGATCATGGTAGTAATTTTATGTCTGGATTGTTTCAGCAGATAGTTTATAAACTGGGAGCAAAACAGATTACGTCATCTGCATATCATCCAGAATCACATGGAGCCTTAGAGAGATTCCATCCTACCATCAAAAATATGATTAGGACGTATTGTACAGAAAATGAAAAGGACTGGGATTGTCGCAGTGGGGGTGCTGGGAACAGACGCAAATGCAAGACACAGACACTGAAGTACAAGGAACAGGACTTGACTAGAGTAGGGACGTGACAGGATTCAGACCAGGAGCAGGGACAAGAATGCAGACTTGGGCTAAGGAAAGCAGGACCAGGACTAGAACCATGGACTAGCGGGCAAGGCTTCGACTCCAAGCCTGAGACTGGACAAGGACCCAGAACCTGGGTCTTGCCTCGGGCTCGGACCCCAGAACCAGGCAAGGACATGACATGGCTTGAAGCTGAGGTCTTGGGTCTTGAGGCTTGGCTTGAGGCTTAGTTTGAGGCTGGGGTCTTGGGTCTTGAGGCTTGGCTTGAGGCTGGGGTCTTGGGTCTTGAGGAATGGCTCGGACTGCAGGATCCCTGAGGCTTGGGTTCTTGGAGCTTGGCTGCGGGATCCTCGAGGCTTGGGTTCTTGGAGCTTGGCTGCGGGATCCTCGAGGCTTGGGTTCTTGGAGCTTGGCTGCGGGATCCTTGAGGCTTGGGTTCTTAGAGCTTGGCTGCGGGATCTTCGAGGCTTGGGTTCTTGGAGCTTGGCTGTAGGATCCTCGAGGATTGGGTTCTTGGAGCCTGAGCTTGCGGAGGCTGATAACTCGGAGGCTGGACTCGGAGACAGACTGGGAACTGTACATTAATATAGAGCCGAGACTTACACTTTGACAAGCTGGGACTCATCTTTAACACAACACTAACATGAGACAAGACAGAACATAGACATAGAGCCAGGACTTATCCTAAGACAAGCTGGGACTCAACTTCATCTCCACACCAAGGTGGGACAGGTCTGTCCATCAGGTGACAGCAGAACAGCCAGATTTACCCAATAGAGGCAAGGACAAGACAAGACAGATCCCCTTGCAGGGCAACAGCAAAACAGCCTGACTTACCTCACAGAGGCGAGGACAAGACGAGACAGGACCACCTGCAGGGCAACGGCAAAACAGCCTGGCTGACCCCACAGAGGCGAGGACAAGAAGAGACAAACACCAAAGAACAACAGACAGTTCCATCTCAGCTCCAGGGTAGCTCCATGTCTCAGTTCGGCCAGCAACCTCAGCTGGCTACAGAAACAGCCAGATCCCTACCTAGCTCAGAGTGGCTGGCAGCCACTCAGCTGGCCTGGGAAACAACCGAATCCATACTGCAAAGACTACTCCAACTAGTGGCAACAAGGCTCCATGAAGAAGTTGTCCTTCAACCAGGCCTAGAGATCACAAGTGGTTTCACTAGCCTTCCATCAGCAGGTTGCTCCAAGGGGACTGATAAGACAAACCAGCAGCCCACACTCAATCCCAAGGCTACTTATATTGCAAGCCCAAAGATGGGAATCAGGTGCCTATGATTAACTCAAACAAGGGACAGCTGGAAGACCTGGAGTCCTGAGTCCACGGACCAGACCGTGAACTGGAATTCGGACTTCACAAACTGGACCATGACAGGGACGAAGGTGTACATTTACAACTTTTTGCAGTACGAGAGGCAGTACGGGAATCATTAGGTTTTAGTCCTTTTGAACTTGTGTTTGGGCATAGAGTTCGAGTACCTTTGGCCTTGTTGAAAGAACAATGGATTAATAAAGAGGTACACATTAATTTGCTGGATTATGTTTTGAAATTCAAGGAAGGATTACATAAAGCTTATAGCTTGGCCAAGGAAAATTTAAAATTGGCTCAGGAGAAGATGAAAACTTGGTATGATAAGGAAGCTAGAATGAGGTCATTTGAGCCTGGAGGTAAGGTGTTGGTTCTTTTCCCAGTGCAAATGAACCCATTACAAGCTAAATTGCATGGTCCTTATGAGATTAAATCTAAAGTAAATGATGTGGATTATGTGATAATAACTCCAGATCGAAGAAAGCCAACATAGCTGTGTCATATAAATATGATAAAACTGTATTATGAGACAAAGGCCGCTGCTATGACTGTTGTGGTCAATAATGAGCCTGATCTTTCTAAAAACTTAATGGATGATTCATCTGAAACTCATTTTAAACCCAACAATATTTCAGCCAGGTTACCAAATTCAACAATTCTGGAAAATATTGATGAGAAATTAGCTTTTTTACAGCCAGAGCGGAGAGAGAGAGCAGATGAAACAGTTAATTTTTAAATATATGGAATTATTTCCAGATGCTCCTAGAAGAACCACCGTAGCTACACATGATGTAGATGTTGGAGATGAAAATCCATAAAAAAAACATCCGTTTCGGATGAGCAGGGAAAAATGTGAACTTGCTGAAAAAGAAATTAAGTATATGTTAGAGAATGATATTATTAGACATTCTAATTTAATTGGAGTTCACCGTGTGTTATGGTGCGTAAGACAGACAATAATATTAGGTTTTGTACAGATTACAGGAAGGTGAATGCTGTGACAAAAACTAATGCATATCCAATTCCTAGGGTAGATGGATAAAGTTAGACAAGCAAAGTTCTTTACAAAGATTGATTTGTTAAAAGAGTATTGGTGTGTTCCATTGATGGATAGAGGTAGAGAAATTTCTGCATTTGTAATCCCATCTGGGTTATATGAATATAATGTGTTCTTCTATTTGGGATGATGACTGCACCAGGTACTTTCCAGAGGATGATTAATAATGTGATTCATGGGTTAAAAGATACAGATACCTAAATTAATGACTTAGTTACAGGAAATAATACTTGAAAATCACATATTACTGTGGTGGAGAAACTATTTGAGAGATTTTGAAAAGCTAACTTAACTATTAACTTAGCTAAAAGTGAATTTGGTCATGCCATGGTAACCTACTTTGGTTATGTTGTGGGTCAAGGAAAATTAGCTCCTGTTCAGGTAAAAACTCAGGCAATTTTAGAAGTACCCACTCCAACTGGTAAGAAAACTCTCAGAAGATTCTTGGGTATGGTAGGATATAACAGAAAATTTTGTGAGAATTTTGTGAACATTGTTCTTCCATTAACTCACCTCTTGAAGAAAAATAGAAAGTTTGTTTGGACAGAGCCTTGTCAAGAGGCCTTTGATAAACTGAAAACTATAATATGCAGTCAGCCTGTGCTCAAATCCCCTGACTTTGAAAAAACATTTTCAGTAGCTGTAGATGCTAGTGATGAAGCTACAGGAGCACTGTTACTTCAAAGGGATGAGGGTGATGAAGTTGATCATCCGGTAGCTTATTTTTCTAAGAAATTTAATACGCATCAAAGAAATTATTCAACTATAGAAAAGGAATTATTATCTCTTGTTTTGGCTTTACAACATTTTGAAGTGTATGTTTGAAGTGTACTCAGAAACCACTCATCGTTTACACCAATCATAATCTGTTAATGTTTTTGTGTAAGATGAAAAACAAAAATAGAAGATTGCTAAATTGGAGTTTGATGTTACAGGAGTATAATATTTTGATAACTCATGTTAAAGGTAAAGATAATGTGATCGCTGATTGTCTATCTAGATGTTAAATGTGCAATGTAATTTTTTATGGAGTGATATTTTAATCTTTGTAACACTCCTACTGTATATTAGCTTGCAAAATGCTATATGATGATACTGTGTATACTGTGTATGTTGTAAATTTTATACATTTGTTTTTTTTTGTAGATAGTTAATTGTTAAAATTTCGCTCCTAAAAAGACCATTTTTTTTTGGAGGGAGGTGTTACTAATGGATATCTTGTGATTGTCTTATGAGGATGATGTAATGGTCTTGCAGAGGTCTCATGATGTAATTTTCCCGCTGATGTGAGGTCACATGATGACCTGTTCTCACCGGGTATATAAGTGTAGACCACTGGTGATGCAGTTAGTCTTCAATTCAAATCGTCAGTCAGATACTCCACTACGTTGCGTATTAATCTCATGACGCAGTATAGTTTTAAAACGGAGTTTTACTATCTATTGTAAGGTACAGAAGTGTTGGGCCAGCAGTTTCACCAATAGCTGCCAGATTTGTTGATGTACCTTTTCAGTAATATTGGAGAGTGAAGACAGGAACCTGAAGGAGTCGTTCGGCAGTTTTGAAGTGGATCGACCATTATTGAATTCGTTCAAGTACGAGTGATCTGCATGAGGTAACCTCTGCTAAAAGTAGCAGAAAAAGTTGTGCAGTACCTCATCTACAGAGGAAAAAGATCGGTGCCTTTAAACTATTTTATTTCTGTCGTTGTGAACCCTGCGGACAAGGCAGGTTCCTCCTGGGATCAGCAGTAACGTCATATCTTTGAGAAATTCTTTAGTTCAGGAAAGTCTCTCCTAATTGACTGTGTAACTATCATGGACTTTAAAATTTACCACTTTAAGACTGTGTTCGCATTTACTACTTTAAGAACTAGTACTGAGTTTGGAGGTTTGTTAAATGGCTGTATAGCAGTTTACTTCTAGTTAAGGTTTTCGTTTGTTTATCTTGTTACTAATTTTGAGCAGAGTTTAATAAATGTTTTTTTTAAACCTGACTCATTTCTATATTCATTGTTGCCGGTCATGTGACACCGTAAGGAGTTTGTATGTTTTACCCATGACCGCATAGGTTTCCTCCGGATGCTCCAGTTTGCTCCCTCGTTCCAAAACATATGGATGAGTAGGTTAATTGGTCACAGGGGTTTAACTGGGCAGAGAGGGCTCACTGGGCCGGAAGGGCCTGTTACCATGTAGTATATCTAAATAAAAACAAATATAAATAAACACTATTATAACTCAATCTTTGTTTAATTTTCTGACAAGGAATTACCTAATTCAGAATTCAGACCTAATTCTGAAATATATTTTTTGGAAAGTATGTAGTTTATATTATTTACTTATTTAGTGATACAGCTTGGAGTCGGCCCTTTTGGCCCTTGGAGCCATGCTGTCCCAGTAATCCTATAACACCAATTAACCCCAATCTAATTATGGGCACATTTACAATGACCAATTAATCTACCCATTAGCCTTTGGACAGTGGGAGGAAACCAGGACACCCAGGGAAAATCCACGAATTCCATGGAAAGGACGTACAGAGACTCCCTGACAGAATGGTGCCAGAATTGAACTCTGAACTCTAGAATGCCCTGAGCTGTAGAAGCATGCACTAACTGCTATGCTACAATTTCTTATAAATATAACAAATATTTTAATAATATATTATTAAAATTATGATTCTTATAAAAGCAAGAATCTTAGTTTTTTAAAAAGTACTGCGCACAGACACAAGCCTCCAAAAGTATGGGCCTGACCCTAAATGCCAAAATTTATCATGGTTTCTTGCCTCCAAAATATTGCAAGAATATATTGTATACCACCCACTGAATTACTGATTGAAATAAACTAAAATAAGCTACAGGAGATTGAAAATAAGGATCCTTTGACTGTAATTTATTGTAAATCTTACTTTGCTGGAGAACTGATCATTACTTTCCCAGCTCATTGTTTTGGACTAGTAAATGGTACTTTCAGATATAATAGATTCCATGTAGGTGTTTTAAAGCATTCAACATTTATTCAACAAACTACACAGCCAATTTTGATGAAATCAAATTGCCAACGTAGCAACCTATGAAGTCACTTAGAGTTTTTGGTGCAAAATTTCTTTATATTAGAAGTACATTTGATCAGATAACCTTATGACAATTGTGCTTGGGAGGGAGGATCATATTGAATCTGAGTGGGAAAGGTGAAGTCATTGAAGATGTAGGTCCTCTAGAGTGTCGACACTTTTTTACTTGAAGAATGGGCTATAACTTTAGGTAAATGCAAGAAAGTCTGCAGACTTCTCCAGCAGATTCATAGGTGAAGTGTTGCCTCACCTAGAAGGACTGTTTGGGGTCCTGAATGGAGGAGAGGGAGGAGGCAAATGGGCAGCTGCAGCACTTAGATTCCTTGCAGGGCTGAATGACGGGATGAAGATTAGAGGAATGGGATGAATGGACAAAGGAACCACTGCGGGAACAATCCCTGTGGAAAGCAGAGAGGGTGGGGAGGTAAAGTTATGTTGAGTGATCGGATTCCTTTGGAGATGGCGGAAGCTGTAGAGGATGATCTGTTGTGATAACATTATGTTCCAACCCATGAAATGGTGAGGTGTAAGAAAAGATTTCAAGTTCATATTCAGATATGAGTAAACTCAACAGAGAAAGAGCAATGCCTTGATATACACTCAGTGGCCTCCCTCAAGACGGTTCATCAAGGCAGATAAAAAGGGGGAAGAAGCAAGAATAAGAAGGTGGGGGGTGAAGGATACAAGCTGGCAGGTGATATGTAAAATCAAGTCAGAAGCGAGATAAGTGGATGGTGATAAATGGAAGAAGTAAAGGGTTGGAAAGAATAAGAGAGGAAAGGTCCTGCCTCTACCTTATCCATCTCTTTCATAATTTTATATGTTTCCATAAGATCCTTCTCATTCTTCTGAATTCCAACCAGGACAGTCCCAGGCAACTCAATCTCTCCTCATAGTCTAACCCCCTCATCTCTGGAATCAGCCTGGTGACCCTCCTCTGCACTGCCGCCAAAGTCAGTATATTCTTCTTCAAATAAGGAGAACAGAACTGCACACAGTACTCCGGATGCAGCCTCACCAGTACCCTGTACAGTTGCAGCATAACTTTCCTCCTCATAAATTCAATCCCTCCCGCATTGGAATGAATGGAATCCCTCTAAATGGAATGAAGGCCAACATTCCCATTTGCCTTCTTGATAGCCTGCTGCACCTGCCAACCTTTTCTGATTCATGCACAAGAACTTCTAAGTCCTTCTGCACAGCAGCATGCTGTAATCTTTTACTATTTAAATAATAATTTGATCTACCATTTTCCCTTCCAAAGTGGATGACCTCACATTTATCAACATTGCCCATACACTTAACCTATCTGTATCTCTCTGCAGACTCTCTGTACCCTCTACACAATTTGCTTTTTCACTCAATTTAGTGTCATCAGCAAACTTAGATACACTACACACAGTCACCTCTTCCAGATTGTTAATCTCCAGTGTGGCACTTTAGGATACTTCCAGGCATCATGTCCCAAGAGTCCAGTAAAGGAGAATACCTGTCAGCAGGAAAGAGAATTCTGACAGGCTGATTCTCCCTGCAAGCATTTTCCCCTAATTGCGTAATGCTCCCAGTTTCCTTGTTGTGAGGTGAGGTAGGGCAGGGTATCCCAGACCCATTGGCTTATTCATTCTGGAGCAGTTAGGAACCTCATGAGCATCACTCTGGTTCAGTGATGGAGAGTTCTGATGCAGAATTTGAGAGAGAATATCCATGTCAAGGCTCTGGATGCTCAGCCTCTGGGCGACAGCATGATCCATGTTTCTACAAAACGCATCCAACTTGTGCTAGAAGGCAATCATAGGGAACAGCTCTCCTATCTTGTTGATTCACCTGATCTGCCACTGGTGCCACTGTAATAATGATACATCTTCTCCTTCTCAAATTGCAGGGTGAATTCTATCATATTATGATCACTGACTCCTAAGGCTTCCTTTACCTTTACGGTTCATTGCACAACACCCAATCCAAAATAGCCGATCCCCTAGTGGGGTCAACAATGAGCTGCTCTAAAAAGCCTCCTCATAAGCATTTTAGAAATTCTCCCTCTTGAGATCCAGCAACAACCTGATTTTCCCAAACTACCTGCATATTGTAATCCCCTATGACTCTCATAACATTGCCCTTTGGGCATGCAATTTGTAATTTGTAGACCACATCTCTACTATTGTTTGGAGATCTGTATTTAAACTCCCATCAGTGTCTTTTTATCCTTGCATTTCCTTAGCTCTACCCACAATAATTCAATACCTTCCAATCCTATGTATCCTCTTTCTAATGATTTGATTTCATTTTTTCCACCAACAGAGGCACGCCAGCCTCTCTGCCTACCTGCCTGTCCTTTTGATACAATGTGTATCCTTGGATGATAAGCTCCCAGCTATAATCTCAGAGGACAATGCCAATTCAGAATCCATCCTTGCATTGCTCATGCATTGTTGCTCATGTGATTCGGTGTATAGAGGCAGAGGTGAGGGCAGCCCAACAGTCGACTACAGGCCCAGGTGGGAGACATCCCAACTGGCTGTTTGTTCCTGCCACTGTGCACCCTATAATGTTGGAGTAGAGTCACTCATTCCATCTGATTGACCTTCCGGAAATTCAACAGACTCTAGAATTTTTAAAGAGACAATTTTGGTGGAAGTCTGTGTCTGAGGATGTCCACGACTTTGTCTCTGCCAGTCATACGTGTGCACAGAACAATGCGTCATATCAGTGCCCTGCACATCTGCTATGCCCGCTGCTTGTGCTCACCGTTAATGGTCCCACATTTTGCTGGATTTCATCACTGGGCTCTTCAGATGAAAACACTATCATTCTGGTGATCATGGCCCGGTTCTCCCAAGCTGCTCACTTCACTTCTCCCCCCAAACACCAGTCAGCCTGTGAGACTGCCACCCTCACAGTCCAACACGTGTTCAGGCTGCAAGATTTCCCTCAGGACATGGTGTCTGATCAAGGGTCACAGTTCACATCCCTTTTTTGGAAGGCTTTCCATTCTCTTTAGGGAGCCACAGCTAGCATCTCATTTGGTTTCCACCCCCAATCTAATGGCCAGACTGAGAGAGTGAATCAAGAGCTGGAGACAAACCTGCACTGCCTAGTATTTGAATATCACATACAAAATGAAATTGTGTAATGAGGAGTTATCAGAGTTTATATCAAAAAAGAATGTTTGTAAAATTAAATTACTATATCTATATATTTGTTTAGTTAGCTGTAAGCTATTGATTTCATAAAACATACTGGAACGGTTTTGACTGATGAGCTAATTTTTAATATGCTTTGAATAACAGTAGTAGCCCCACTGCATTTGTATTTCCACTCACACCTTTCTTCATTGCCCACTTCTTCTTTAAAGTATCACTGGACTCAGCTTTCACTGCTGTTTTCTAAATGACTGCTAAAAAGATCCTTCGCAAATTCGTATGATTTTTGGGTGACATTCATAATTTTTTATGGTATAATTCTCAACCTATTTTTGTCTGTGGAAATAACCTTTTCTAATTTAATCTATCAAACGTCATGCATAATATGACTACAATAAAGAGGTCTATTTGATTTCTTAATGTTACTGATTCATCTGATAAATGTCTTAATATTCTTCACTCTCTCCTTTTAGCTGTAGCCTCATTCCAGTATCATCATAATAAATTTATCCCATTCCCATAATTCCTTCACCATGTATTCAAGATCAGAACTAATGGTCTTTGCACAGTAATTCTAACAGTGACTGATCCCTTGATTGTCTTGACTAACATATTTAGGAAGAAAAAAAAAAGGGGAGATATGTAACTCTGAGTCAGGATGCTAGAGAACACGTGGCAATCCACAGAGGTATTACGTATGTCAAGGAGACTGCTCCATTTTAATCCCCAAATCATATGAATATCCCACCAAAGCACTACTGCAGCAAAATAACCATTTAAAAATAGCTCAGCAGATTTCATTCTATAATCCAGGTGTCCATATGTGCAGGAGACACAAGAACCAGTTAATTGTCGAGCATTAAATTCAAGCCAGTGAAACAAAGTGCCTTGCTCACAGTGAACAAATCAACCAACTACTCCATTAATCACATTTTTTCTGGACAAGGATCACTGCCATCAGTAGCCTGTAACTTCCCTTTCAGAGTTGAGCTTTTGAGCTGCCCGTATCACCTGGCATTTTTGCAGTGTGAGCTGAAGTCTCAAAGGTGAGAGACGGTTGCACACATGGTGTGGATGAGCCAAACTGAGGCGCCGCACCTGGGCCTGAAAACAAGGAGTGAGCCAATGTTTGGCTACTTCTGGAATGGACTTGGAACTGATTCAAAGCGTCAGATCCATGGTGAAGTGGCCGTAGTGAGGCGGATTTATGGTGGGGTGGGAGGGGTCCCGAGAACACACAAAGCGACAGGGCCCCAGTATGAGAACAAGAAATGAGACACTGTTTGGCCGATTCAAGTACTGGGCCAGATTGAAAAGGTCATGATATCAGGGCTGGAGGCAAGGTGTTCAGCTCACTGCTTGGTGAGATTATGGTCTGCAACTAATGGGCTTCCGGACCAGTTGAAGTGATGACAGGCTTCGTGGCTGTGAACTCATATTCACAAACTTTAGTTCTGAATGTTATTTACCTACGTTTTACTACTTGCACAGCTGGTTCTTTTTTGCACATTGGAGTTTGACTGTCTTCTTTTTTAATGGGTTCCTACGTTTTCTAAGTCAAAGCAAAACTTCACCAAAGCCTCTATTCAAAACTAAGATGGGCAATTTGCTGACTTAAATGTCACAACTCTAGAGCAAGCAATAGCAGGGATTTGAATCTGTTTTTTACAGAATGAAACAATTTGTGTGAAAGAAATTAAGACATTCTCTTGAGAAAAGGGTGACACAAAAATCACAAACCAAAAAAAAATTATTGTTGTTGGTAAGAGGCTAACATTTACAGTAAAGGATTAAACTTTTGAGGATTTAGAGAAACATGAGCTGATCAAACCCGGTTAACATGCAGTTCTGAAAGGTAGTTCCAACTTGAGCCGCATTAGAGGGTTGTTTGAAGATATCACAAAACCAGATAAAGGAAGACCACTATGAAAATCACATCAAAGTTGCTGGTGAATGCAGCAGGCCAGGCAGCACCTCTAGGAAGAGGTACAGTCGATGTTTCAGGCCGAGACCCTTCGTCGGGACTAACTGAAGGAAGAGCTAGTAAGAGATTTGAAAGTGGAAGGGGGAGGGGGAGATCCAAAATGATAGGAGAAGACAGGAGGGGGAGGGATGGAACCAAGAGCTGGACAGGTGACTGGCAAAGGGGATATGAGAGGATCATGGGACAGGAGGTCCAGGGAGAAAGACAAGGGGGGGAACCAGAGGATGGGCAAGGGGTATAGTCAGAGGGATAGATGGAGAAAAAGGAGAGAGAGAGAGAGAGAAAGAATGTGTGTATATAAATAAATAACGGATGGGGTACGAGGGGGAGGTGGGGCATTAGCGGAAGTTAGAGAAGTCAATGTTCATGCCATCAGGTTGGAGTCTACCCAGACGGAATATAAGATGTTGTTCCTCCAATCTGAGTGTGGCTTCATCTTTACAGTAGAGGAGGCCGTGGATAGACATGTCAGAATGGGAATGGGATGTGGAATTAAAATGTGTGGCCACTAGGAGATCCTGCTTTCTCTGGCAGACGGAGCGTAGGTGTTCAGCGAAACGGTCTTTCCACCAGAGAAAGCAGGATCTCCCAGTGGCCACACATTTTATTCCCACATCCCATTCCCATTCTGACATGTCTATCCACGGCCTCCTCTACTGTAAAGATGAAGCCACACTCAGATTGGAGGAACAACACCTTATATTCCGTCTGGGTAGCCTCCAACCTGATGGCATGAACATTGACTTCTGTAACTTCCGCTAATGCCCCACCTTCCCCTCGTACCTCATCTGTTATTTATTTTTATACACACATTCTTTCTCTCACTCTCCTTTTTCTCCCTCTGTCCCTCTGACTATACCCCTTGCCCATCCTCTGGGCTCCCCCCCCCCCATCTTTCTTCCCGGACCTCCTGTCCCATGATCCTCTCGTATCCCCTTTGCCTATCACCTGTCCAGCTCTTGGCTCCATCCCTCCCCCTCCTGTCTTCTCCTATCATTTTGGATCTCCCCCTCCCCCTCCCACTTTCAAATCCCTTACTCTCTCTTCCTTCAGTTAGTCCTGACGAAGAGTCTCGGCCTGAAACGTCGACTGTACCTCTTTCTAGAGATGCTGCCTGGCCTGCTGCGTTCACCAGCAACTTTGATGTGTGTTGCTTGAATTTCCACCATCTGCAGAATTCCTGTTGTTTGCACCACTATGAAAATGTTTTTTTTCTCTATTCTTCTTTAAAAATCATTCAATTAGGAACAAAATGAGAGTGACGGCAAACATAAAGGCATAGAGAACTATGAAGTATGTGTCCATGTAAATCGGAAAATGGTTGAAGGTCTGAAAGCAAAGAGCTGGGATAAAAAGAGACCTCTGATTGAAAAGGAGGTACTGAATAGCATTCCAGACGGAATTACGCTGTGGTCCAGGGTTTGCAGATTTTGTGGATATCAGATTGAGGTTCATGGAAAATTGTAAAATAGGTGCAAAATAAAGAAGTTCAAAATAATTCATTATCAGGGTACTTGTTTGTTAACATATACTACCTTTGGATTAATTTTCTTGCAGGAATTTACAGATAAAGATAAAGAAATATAATAGAATCTAGAAAAAAAACTGACATACAGCAAAGGAGCAAAAGAAACAAACTGTGCAAGTAAAAATAGTACCGAGAATGTGATTTGTAGACTGCTTGAAAGTGAGTCCATAGGTGATGGAGTGAGTTCAGTATTCAGGTTATTGAAGATACCCACACCGGTTCAGGATCCTGATGTTCATAGGGTAATAATTGTTCCTGAATCCGATGGTGTGGGATCCAAGACTCCTGTACCTCTTGCCCGGCAGTAGTAGCAAGAAGAGAGCATGGCCTAGATGGTGGGGTTCTTTGATGATGGATGTTGTTTTCTTGTAGCAGTGCTTCATGCAAATGTACTTAATAATGAAAAAGGCTTTGCTGTGATAGACTATATAAGTATTTTCTGGCCATTGGTGTTTCTATGCAAGGTCATTATGTAATCAATCAGGATACTCTCCACTGTGCATCTACAGATAGTTAGATGGGTGGATAGATTGATGCTTTATTGATCCCAAAAGAAATTACAGCGTCACAGTAGCATTGCAAGTGAACAGATATACTAATATTAGAAGAAATGTAAGAAAGAATAAAAAGAAGTTACCAGAAGCAGTTCAACAGGAAGAGGTCATCACTTCCCCGGCTGTAGGTTGACTCATTATAGAGCCTAATGGGTGAGGGTAAGAATGATCTCATATTGTGCTCTTTGGAGCAGTGCTGTTGTCTTAGTCTATGACTAAAAGTGCTCTTCTGCTCAACCAAGGTGGCATGCAGAGGCTGAGAAACATTGACCAGAATTGCCAGGATTTTCTGAAGGGTCCTTTGTTCTACTACAGCCTTCGGTGTGTCCAGTTTGACTCCTATAACAGAGTCAGCCTTTCTAATCAGTTTATTAAGCCTGTTGGCATCACCTGTGTTGATGCCACTGCCTCAGTACACCACAGCATAGAAGATTGTACTGGCAACAACAGACTGGTTGAGCATGTGAAGGAGAGGCCTGCATACTCCAAAAGACCTCAGTCTCCTCAGGAAGCAGAGAAGACTCTGGCCCTTCTTGTACATAGCCCTGTTGGTGTCTAGTCTGTTATCCACGTACACCACCAGGTACTTGTAGGTCCTCACCACATCCACATCCAAACCATCAATAGTAATAAGAAGCAGTGCAGGCTCAGTCTTCCTAAAGTCCATTGCCTTCTCCTTTGTGTTACTGATGTTAAGCTGCAGATGATCAGCTTGCACCATCTGACGAAGTCCTCCACCAGGGCCCTGTATTAATCCTGCCATCCTCCTTTATATACCCAACTATTGCTGAGTCACCAGATGACATGACCCAGTGTTATATCTAAAATCCAAAGTATACAGGGTGAACACGAAAGGAGCCAGTACAGTCCCCTGTGGGCCCCAGTGCTATTTTCAGCCATGCCTGACACAGCTCTAAAGCCACACAAACTGTGGTCTGCCACTCAGGTAGTCCAGTATCCAGGATAAAATGGAAATCCCAACCTGCATTGAATGGAGCTTTTTCCCCAGCAATGACGGCTTTATGTTATTAAAAACACTTGAGAAATAAAAAAACCGTGACCCACACCGTGCTGTCCGGCTTATCCAAATGGGAGTAGGCT
This sequence comes from Mobula hypostoma, assembly GCF_963921235.1. Taxonomy (NCBI): domain Eukaryota; kingdom Metazoa; phylum Chordata; class Chondrichthyes; order Myliobatiformes; family Myliobatidae; genus Mobula; species Mobula hypostoma. Next base: position 120,111,043 of record NC_086097.1, on the reverse strand, counting down.
CTGTTCAGCAGGTAGATGCCCGAAGCCTGTCAAAGTTTCATATGACATGCTAAATCTCATATGGAGATGATAATACTGAACACAGAACACCTTAACCTCAGGCCATGATGCAACCAGTCAGAATACTCTCCATTGTGCATCTATGGAAGATTGTCTAAGTTTTAGATGACATGCTGAATGTACGCAAACTTCTAAGGAAGTAGAGTTGCTATCATGCGCTCCTTGTGATGGCATTTTAATGTTGTTCCCAGGACAGATCCACTGATATGTTAATGTCAAGGAATTTAAGCTACCGACCTTCTCCACATCTGATCCCCCTATGGAAAGCACTGTATATTGGAAAATAAAAAATGAAAAATGGAGATACTTGTTAACTGATGAAATTATTAATGTGTTGATGAAAGAAAAGATGTAAAGGTACTGTTATACAGTTCATAGTTATTAAAACCAGCAACACAGAAATACAGCACTGCAAACCACAGGTAGAATCTTATTTTGTATCTGGAACATAAATAAAAAAGAGAAGAGGCAATTTTGGTCTCAACATAGACTTAATTAGGCTTCCGTTGATCTATTGTATACTGGTTTAAGTGTACATTTATAGGAAGGAGAAGAAAGTACAGAATAAATTTAGTGGGATGCAATCAGGGATGAAAGATTGTTGTTATTAAGAACCATTTACGAAGTCTGTCTTTTTACAAGAGATAACTTAGAGATGCTGTAAGTTTATGAAAATTGATGAAAATGGTTCTGTTTCCCCTGATTTCTGATTTACTGGTGTGAAGCTGATTAAAGGATAGAATTCTTCATATAGCGAAGTCTTAATTCTTTTTAAGATGAAATCAGTGTTGTGAGATTTGCAAATCATTTGATCAATGACAAATTATGATAGTTTTCTAGCATCACTGGCTTTAAGTTATATATACCATGTCCAATATGACATCTGATATACATTCAGTGTCCACTTTATTAGGTACACCTGTACACCTGCTCATTAATGCAAATATCTAATCACCCAATCATGAGGCAGCAACTCAATACATAAAAGCATGTAGACATAGTCAAGAGGTTCAGTTGTTGTTCAGACCAAACATCAGAATAGGGAACAAATGTGATCTAAGTGACTTGACCATGAAATGATTTTTGGTGCCAAACGAAGTGGTATGAGTATTTCAGAAACTGATGATCTCTTGGGATGTTCACGCACAGTGTTTTTAGTGTTTAAAAAGAATGGTGCAAAACACCAAAAGCATCTAGTGAGTGGAAGTTCTGTGGATCAAAATGCCTTTTTAATCAGAGAGATCAGTACAAAATGGCCAGACTGGTTCAAGCTGAGAAGAAGGTGGCAGTAACTCAGATAATCACACATTACAACAGCGGTGTGCAGAAGAGCATCTCTGAAACAACAACACTTCTAAAGTGCAAGTCACTGGGCCACAGGAGCAGAAGACCATGAGCATACACTCAGTGGTCACTTTATTAGGTACAGAAGGTATCGAATAAGGTAGCCACTGAGTGTATATGCCATGTCGAATATCACTTTGTGCATAGCTAATGTGTTACACAGAGCGGCTGGACATGACTAGAAGCAGACCCAAGTGCAGGGCACAGGCACGGAGACAGACTTGGACATGACTTGGACTTGGAGCCAGGACTTGCAAAAATCTATCCAACCTTGTCTTAAATATATTTACTGAAGTAGCCTCCACTGCTTCATTGGGCAGAGAATCCCACAGATAATCCATCTTAACCCCATTCTCCTGTCTTCTCCCCTTAACCTTTGATGCCTTTACTAATCAAGAAACTATTAACTTCCATTTTAAATATGCCTACCAGTCATCTGTGGCAATGAATTCTACCGATTCACCACCTTCTGGCTAAAGAAATTCCTCCTCATCTCTGTTCTAAAAAGACATCCTTCCATTCTGAGGCTGTGTCCTCTCTGGGTCTAGACTTACCCGTGATAGAAAACATTCTCTCCATATCTACTCCATCTATAATATTCAAAGTTTCAAAGGTACATTTAATGTCAGGGAAATGTATACAATATACATTCTGAAATTCTTTTTCTTTGCAACCATGTTCCATTCTGGAGACATCATCAAGTGAAGTGCTTAAAATGGCCTTCCTTTGCAGCAAAGTATGAGGGCCAATTCAAGAAATCTATTCAATGACATATTGCTTTGGATAGCCTGACAGAAATTTAGAAGATAGAACATGAAATATTACTGCATAGTCATCATCATCATCATCAGGTGACGTGCCCAGTTTGACCTTTGACTGCCACGGCCCACACACTGCTGTTTTGGGTCAAGTGGATCAATTCATTGGTACTGATTTCCAGTTCTCTGGCTGCTGTCTTCATCATCATTTGTCTTTGCCTTCCTCTTGCTTTCTTCCCTTCAATCTTTCCCATAATCACCGTGCATTCTAACTCCTCTTTCCCAGTCACATATCCAATGAAGTTACGTTGCCTTTTTATGATCTCATACATTATTTCTCTTTTTGCGTTTGCTCTGTTCATGACATACTCGTTAGATACTATTGGCTCCTTTGGCCCACAATGCTGTGCGAGCTTTTAACCTACTCTTAAGATCCTTCTTGCATTTTTCTATCATCCACGTGCCCATTTAAAAGTATCCTAAGATGTTCCTAACGTATCTTCCTGTACCCTTACCCTGGCTTCCAAGCGCTCACCGCCTTCTGCAAAAAAAAAACCTTCCCTCTGATATCTCCCCTACACTTTTCTCTGCTCACCTTAAAATTCTACACAAATTTTAACATTTAGTTCCAAGCTTTTCCATGAAACTGCGCACAGTCTTTCTGGTACACCAGCCAGTGTGTTAAGTGGTTCAGAATGCATAGCCATCCATCTTCTATGGACTGTTCCTATGAAACCCTCTTCTGTGTCCCTTGGCACAGGATTCACATGCCTCCTTATGCTTCCTGTGTTGTCCTTTTGTTCTGTCCTGACTATAGGCCACTCTTGCAAGTATTTTACCACATGCTGATCTCCAAATCATGCCCGGTGTCAGTGTCTGTACCAGGAATGTACAGAGTGATGGCATATCCTTTTCTTTACACATTATTTATGTGGTTCCTTAAGGTCTTTATAGCTGGGGATGGTAATTGGGACAAGCTCCCACCATCTATTAAATTATCCCAATAGCGTGTGCCTCAAACACCCTCTGATAACTAAATCCAGTTCCTGACATTCATGTGTGGCTTAGCTACTATGCCCAGCAGAACTGTTTCTACTGATGCGAAAAGGTGCAAGGTTGGGCTATTGATGCCTTAAAACATAGAAACATAGAAAATAGGTGCAGAAGTAGGCCATTCGGCCCTTCGCGCCTGCACCGCCATTCAGTATGATCGTAGCTGATCATCCCACTCATAACCCTGTACCAGCCTTCCCTCCATACCCCCTGATCCCTTTAGCCACAAGGGCCATATCTAACTCCCTCTTAAATATAGCCAATGAACTGGCCTCAACTGTTTCCTGTGGCAGAGAATTCCACAGATTCACCACTCCCTGTGTGAAGAAGTTTTTCCTAATCTCGGTCCTAAAAGGCTTCCCCTTTATCCTCAAACTGTGACCCCTCATTCTGGACGTCCCCAACATCGGGAACAATCTTCCTGCATCTAGCCTGTCCAATCCCTTTAGGATTTTATACATTTCAATAAGATCCCCCCTCAATCTTCTAAATTCCAATGAGTATAAGCCTAGTTGATCCAGTCTTTCATCATATGAAAGTCCTGCCATCCCAGGAATCAATCTGGTGAACCTTCTTTGTACTCCCTCTATGGCAAGGATGTCTTTCCTCAGATTAGGGGACCAAAACTGCACACAATACTCCAGGTATGGTCTCACTAAGGCCTTGTACAACTGCAGTAGTACCTCCCTGCTCCTGTACTCGAATCCTCTTGCTATGAACGCCAGCATACCATTCGCCTTTTTCACCGCCTGCTGTATCTGCATGTCCACTTTCAATGACTGGTGTATAATGACACCCAGGTCTCGTTGCACCTCCTCTTTTCCTAATCGGCCACCATTCAGATAATAATCTGGATAATAATCTGTTTTCCTGTTTTTGCCAGCAAAGTGGATAACCTCACATTTATCCACATTAAATTGCATCTGCCATGAATTTGCCCACTCACCTAATCTATCCAAGTCACTCTGCTTCCTCTTAGCATCCTTTCACAACTAACACTGCCGCCCAGCTTCGTGTCATCCGCAAACTTGGAGATGCTGCATTTAATTCCCTTATCTAAGTCATTAATATATATTGTAAACAACAGGGGTCCCAGCACTGAGCCTTGCGGTACCCCACTAGTCACTGCCTGCCATTCTGTAAAGGTCCCGTTTATTCCCACTCTTTGCTTCCTGTCTGCCAACCAATTCTCTATCCACATCAATGCCATATGCTTTAAGTTTGCACACTAATCTCCTATGTGGGACCTTGTCAAAAGCCTTTTGGAAATACAAATATACCACATCCACTGGTTCTCCCCTATCCACTCTACTAGTTACATCCTCAAAAAATTCCATGAGTTTCGTCAGACATGATTTTCCTTTCACAAATCCATGCGGACTTTGTCCGATGATTTCACCGCTTTCCAAATGTACTGTTATCACATCTTTGATAACTGACTCTAGCATTTTCCCCACCACCGATGTTAGGCTAACCGGTCTATAATTCCCCGGTTTCTCTCTCCCTCCTTTTTTAAAAAGTGGGGTTACATTAGCCACCCTCCAATCCTCAGGAACTAGTCCAGAATCTAAAGAGTTTTGAAAAATTATCACTAATGCATCCACTATTTCTTGGGCTACTTCCTTAAGCACTCTGGGATGCAGACCATCTGGCCCTGGGGATTTATCTGCCTTTAATCCCTTCAATTTACCTAACACCACTTCCCTACTAACATGTATTTCCCTCAGTTCCTCCATCTCACTGGACCCTCTGTCCCTACTATTTCTGGAAGATTATTTATGTCCTCCTCAGTTGCTTCGGGCAGATGGGGTTCATGAGCTGTGGTTGGCAGCTCATCAAGGAGAAGGAAAACACTGATCTCAAACCTCCACTGTTTTGCGACTGTACCCGCTCATAGGGAAGGCTTTGGCAGTAAACCCTGATCTGGAGTCCCTAAGGCAGCTCATTACTTAGCTCATTACTGACTGGCGACCCCTGCAAAACTGCTGGTACCAAACTGTATCGGTCTCTGCCATTTCTTTGGGTTCATCAGTTACATGGAGAGAGGGAGCTTGTTACATGGGCAACAGCTTGCCCTCCATATCGTACTGCCCAGGCTTGCATATCTAGACAGCTAGGATACAATATTCACAGTCAATTCAGACCAATAGAAGCCCTCATTTACTGACTATTTATCAACCACCGGGGTAAGTTGCATTCTTGATTCCCTGTAGGAATAACTACATCAGGTTGGATTTTCGGGAAGGGAAGACAATAAGACTTTAAGACATAGGAGCAGAATTAAGTCAATTAGTCCATCGAGTCTGCTCCACCATTCAATCACAGCTGATCCTTTCTCCCCTCGGCCCTCCTCAAACCTATTTCCAGGCCTTTTCCTGTAACTTTTGATGCCGTGTTCCATCAAGAAGCTATAAAGTTCTGCCTTAAACATACCTAACAACCTGGCCTCCACAACTTCCTGTGGTAACAAATTCCACAAATTCACCACACCCTGGCAAAAGTAATTTCTGCAGATCTCTGTTTTAAATGGATGCTTCTCTATCCTAAGGCTCTGCACTCTTGTCCTAGACCCCCACACCATGGGAAACTTCCTTTGCACATTTACTCCATCTAGGCCTTTCAACATTCTAAAGTTTTCAATAAGATCCCCCTCATCCTTCCAATTTCCAGTGAGACCATCAAACATTCCTTATATGATAACCCTTTCATTCCCCAATCATCTCCATGAATCACCTCTGGACTCTCTCCAATGCCAGCACATCTTTTCTTAGATGAGGAACCAAAAACTGCTCACGATACTCAAGATGCGACCTCACTAGTGCCTTATAAGGCTCAACATCACATCCCTGCTCTTGTATTCAAGACCTCTTAAAATGAATGCTAACATTACATTTGCCTTTTCCATCACCAACTCAACCTGCAAGTTAGCCTTTAGTATGTTTTTCACAAGGACTCCCAAGTCCCATTGCATCTCAGATTTTTGGATTTTCTCCCAATTTAGAAAATAGTCTGCACATTTATTTCTACTACCAAAGTGCATGACCTTGCATTTTCCAACATAGTATCACATTTGCCACTTTCTTGCCTATTCTCCTAATCTGTCTAAGTCCTTCTGCAGCCTACCTGTTTCCTCAACACTACCTGCCCCTCCACCAATCTCTGTATCATCTGCAAACTTGGCAACAAAGTCATCTACTCCATTATCTAAAACATTAATATACAGCATAAAAATAAGCGGTCCCAGCACCGACTCCTGTGGAACACCACTAGTCACTAGCAGCCAACCGGACAAAGATCCTTTTATTCCCACTCGCTGTCTCCTACCAATCAGCCATTTCTCTAACCATGACAGTAGCTTCCCTGTAATACCATGGGCTCTTAACTTGGTAAGCAGCTTCATGTGTGGCACCTTGTCAAAAGCCTTCTGAAAGTCCAAATGTACAACATCCTCTGCATCCCCTTTATCTTGCCCTTTGTCGCCAAATACTCCATACTCTCATCCTTAACAATTGACTCCAACATCTTCCCAGCCACTGAGGTCAAGCTAACTGGTCTATAATTTCCTTTCAGCTGCCTTCCTCTTTTCTTAAAGAGTGGAGTAATATTTGTAATTTTCCAGTCCTCTGGCACCATACCAGAGTCCATTGATTTTTGAAGGATCATTGTTAATGCTTCCTCAGTCTCCAGCGCTACCTCTTTAAGAACCCTAGGGTGCAGTTCACCTGGTCCGGGTGACTTAAGAACCTTGTGGCAGCAATCCAGAAATTACTATCTAGAGAAAGGAGGCCGGAGAAAAATTAGGAAGTGTATTCTTATCTGAACATTCCTGAAGATCTTTCCTGGCACTATATATTGATGCAATTATGAAGAACGCACTCCAGTGGTGAAAATTTAATTAAGAGTTTGAGGAGATTGGGTATATCACCAAAGACTATAGCAAATTTCCAGAGATGTACTGAGGAGAGTATTCTTACTGGTTATATTACAATCTAGTATGGAAGAGCCACAGCAAAGGATTGTAAAAAGCTCCAGAAAGTTGCAAACTCTGCCAGCTCCTTCATGGGCACTAGCCTCACCATCATCGTGGGCATCTATAAAAGGTAATGCCTCAAAAAGGCCGTATCCATTATCAAGGACACCCAGCACCCATGATATGCTCTCTTCTCATTATTATCATGAGGGAAGAGGTATAGGACTCTGAGAACACATACTCGACATTTTAGGAACAGCTTCTTCCCCTCCATCGTCTGTTTTCAGAATGGACAATGAACCCATGCACTACTTTACAATTTTTGCTCTCCTTTTTGTACAACCTATTTAAGCTTTTAATATATTTTGATTGTAATTGATAGTATATTTTATGTATTGCTCTGTACTGTTGCTGCAAAGTAACATATTTCACAATATATGTCAGTGACAATAATGTCTCTGATTCTGACTCTTAGATCATCTGCACCTATTTAGTCTGTTAGAATTGCATGAGTGGGAAGTGGTCTATGAGAAAGACAATTACATGAAAGTATATCTTCAGTTTCCATCTGTTCAGATTCTCTTTTGACCATGGTGTCAGTGATGGTTTTCCAATGGTAGCCAGCACTGTCTCCTTAAAGAGTTGAAGTGGATGAAGAAAGTTTTGTTTCTCAGTTGCTGCTCTCCACAATTATGCACCGGTTTGTATTACTGGAGATGAAAGTGTACCAGCAAATATTTTGCAATGTGTCTTGAATAATACATCTACTATGGTTGAAAAACTGGCCATGCAGTGAAGCTGTGATTTATGGGTGTGAGGTTTATAGCAGAGATAGGTTTTTGAGGGCGTGGTGAAGCATATAAATAATAGGCATGAGTCTTGAATGGATAGAGTCTGATCCTGGTCGTGATGGGAAGTAGATGATGCAAGATAAGGCACAGGACGTATGAAGAACTATTGACTTATCTTGACCCTGACACTCAAGTGTGGTGGTTCAAAAGATTAATTCACAACATCCACTGTACAACCTCTTGTTCATGTCAATCTGAAATGAACCTACAAAGTATTTTGTAGCTGTTATACTTAACTTCTTCTGCCAATAGACAATATGATATAACTTCCCTGAATGACTAAATTTAAAATTTCTGACTATTGCACTACTAACCAAAGCATTTCTAAAAATTTCAGAAGATTGTGTCAAAAGCATATTTCACTGTGTCTATATTTAACTTGGAGAACTTTGTAGTTGATAAAAGCTATAATGCCTTATGTAAACCCTAATTATACCTTTGACTGTAACTGCAGTCTTTATGATTCCTGCTGAAATGTAGCAAAAGGAGTTTTGAACAAAGCATATGTAAGAGAAAGGAGATATACCAGCATTTCATTAAAACATGAATTCTGAAGGAAAACACACGTACACAGGAAATTCTACCTTAGACCGCAGTGTTTCTATTTCATAGAGTGGTCTCTCAAATGAATTTATAAAATGCCTTTGACAACCAGAGATTATTACAAAGCATGTCACAGTCAATATCCTAATTTTGAAATGTAGTCATGGTTGCAAAGTAAGGAAATGTAGCAGTCAATTTAAATAATGTGGTCCATTGAGGGAAATAACGAGATAATCCTTTTATAGAAACAGTTATAAGAACAATATGGAAAGGATTCGCTCTTCTTTGATTAATGCTGTGGGATCTTTCACTAGGGCATAAAAAGACATGGAGCCTTTTATTTAATATGTCAACTAGGTTGAAAGCCCAATGGAGAAGCTGGGTAATTCTGGACAAAAATGTTCTTTTACTAACATTTGCACCCGTAAGATGGATTAACTTTCTTTTTGGTGAACGCAGCAGGCCAGGCAGCATCTCTAGGAAGAGGTGCAGTCGACGTTTCAGGCTGAGACCCTTCGTCAGGACTAACTGAAGGAAGAGTGACTCTTCCTTCAGTTAGTCCTGACGAAGGGTCTCGGCCTGAAACGTCGACTGCACCTCTTCCTAGAGATGCTGCCTGGCCTGCTGTGTTCACCAGCAACTTTTATGTGTGTTGCTTGAATTTCCAGCATCTGCAGAATTCCTGTTGTTTAACTTTCTTTTTTTTGCTTTGATATATCTTATACCAGAAATTTGTATTCCATCTTATTATAGATATTAAAGCATGTAGCCAGTGCTATTTTCTGAGACATATCACACAGACGACCTAACCTAACAATGACATGACTTATTGGGAGGCTTGTCAACCTTTCTTGTAGATTGACCATTGAAGCCATCAGCTCTGGAAGAAAATTCTGCTTTTGCTACTCTCCTTGCTACGATTCTTCTTGCTACGTTTTTTTCAGGATTTGAGCAGTTTCTGGTCAAAAAGCTATAGTTACAGTCGCTGGTGTAATTTAGGTTTACATAGGGTCTTATTATAGATAAAGATTAGCTTTGTTTGTCACATGTACGTCAAAACAAAAAAACATACAGCGAAATGCGCTATTTGCATCAACAACCAGCACAGTCCGAAGATGGGCTGGGGACAGCCTGAAAATGCTGCCATGCTTACGGCACTAATATAGCATGCTCAGAATCTGCTAACCTTAACCCATACATCTTTGGATTATGGGAGGAACTTGGAGCATCTGGAGGAAATCCATGCGGTCATGGTGAGAATGTATGGACTCCTTACAGACAGCAGAGAGAATTGAACACTCAACATACAGCTCACACTGTAACGAGTTATACTAACCACTACACTACTGTTCCACCTCTTTTAACATCTGTAAAGCTCCCCCCTCTTAAATATGGACACCAAAACTTTAAGAATGGTCAGTAGAACAACATTCAGAAAACCTAAGAAATTCTGTCATTCAGGAAGGTTATATCATATTGGTCCATTGATAATGAAACTTGAGTCTCAGCATTTCAGAATATTTTGTTGGTTTATTTAAGTTTGACATGAGTGTGAGGTGTTATCCAGCAGGTGTTGTGAATGAAGCTTGTGAATCGCAGCACTTTAGTGTCAGGGTTAAGGGAAGTGACTGCTTCTTCAAATGAATCACCTTGACTACCTTTTACAGAGTGGCTGTCCTTGTGCTGTTGACTATACCCATTAAATCAAATATTATGAAGGATTTGTCATCGTTTTGTGTTTACGTTTGATGTTCAGTAAAATCTTACCTTTCTGGTCACTTTGTTGTCTTTTGTCACTTATGCTTTTTTATTTCCATTTTGTGTGCAGTTTTGGTCTCCAAATTTGAGGAAGGACATTCTTGCTATTGAGGGAGTGCAGCGTAGGTTCACAAGGTTAATTCCCGGGATGGCGGGACTGTCATATGTCGAAAGATTGGGGCGACTGGGCTTGTATACTCTGGAATTTAGAAGGCTGAGAGGGGATCTTATTGAAACATATAAGATTATTAAGGGATTGGACATGCTGGAGGCAGGAAGCATGTTCCTGCTGATGGGTGAATCCAGAACCAGAGGCCACAGTTTAAGAATAAGGGGTAGGCCATTTAGAACAGAGTTGGGGAAAAACTTTTTCACCCAGAGAGTGGTGGATGTATGGAATGCTCTGCCCCAGAAGGCTGTGGAGGCCAAGTCTCTGGATGTTTTCAAGAAAGAGAGCGGAATCTTAAAGATATCTTAAAGATAGTGGAATCAAAGGTTATGGGGATAAGGCAGGAACTGGAAACTGATTGTGGATGATCAGCCATGATCACAGTGAATGGTGGTGCTGGCTCGAAGAGCTGAACGGCCTAATCCTGCACCTATTGTCTATTGTCTAATTCCATATAATAATGCTTTATGTAAACCCAGGCTACACCGTAGACTGCAAATACGGTCTTTATGACCAGGCACTGCTCAATTCCCGATGAATTAGGATACGGATGACAGAGAGTGGCTGGCTATGTATGACAGAAAGTTTAGACTAGTCTTAGATGAGGTTGAAAGGCTGACATAACATTGTGGGCTGAAGGACCTGTACTGTGCTGTATTGTTCTGTGTTCTAAATCTCAAATCCCATTAAATGAACACTCCAAAAATTATTACAATGAACAGTCATCTCCCCAGCACTTACACTGTATATCACACATATCTTTACACCCCTCCCATTGCTCTCATCATACCTCACACGTTCTGGGGATCCAGGGCAGGCTTATCAATAAGACACATTGCAAACCACAAATTTACATCTTTCTCCTTTCCCCTGGAAAAAGATTACACACCAGAGGCCACTACAGCAGAGAGTCATATTAATCAGCAGCTCAATGATTTAGAAGGTCCATGGACAGTCACTGAAAGATCACTGAAAATAAAAATATGCTCACAAATAATTTGCATGCCCCAATGCCCTTTAATATCACAAACCCTTAGAGCTACAGATGACTTTATATGAATTGTGAATGGCATCAATGTGAATCTCTCCCTTAATGCTTCCCCCTTATGCAACCTTACTCTTGATTCTTAAACCAGAATGCTGCCACATAACCCTAAGTGCTGGATTCTGAAGCTGGGCTATATTTGCTTCCACTTGCCAGTCTGTACCTGAATTCCATCTACTTCATGTTCAACATTGGCAAGGATGGAGAATCTATGGAATTCATTGCCTCAGATAGCTGTGGAGGCCATGTCATTGGGTGTATTTAAAGAAGAGATTGACAGCATGTCGAGAGATCTTGCTCAATATTACCACAACGTTTTGCCACCTTCTTTTCCCATTTCTCAACTTGTTCCTTATTCTGTCATAGTGCTACAAGTAAAAACTGTGTCTGCACAATAGCATAGTTGTGCTGGGCACACGAAGTAACACTTAAGAGAGAGGTAATCTCTCCAATGTGTACTAGAGCACATTTTTAGTCCATTCCACGCTTCAAACTCTTCAATGTTTTATAAGTGGGTCTATGTGCCTTCTGCCTGGAACTGAAGCATTCACTTGATCAGATATCTTCATCAGCCAAAATCTACCTGTTGGCCAGTCAGAGTGCTGGGTGATGGGTGCCCTTAATGATGGATGCCGCCTTTTTGAGACATCGCTTCTTGAAGATGTCCTGGATGCTGGGATGCATGTTTAAATAGAATGTTTATCTTGGCTTTTTTCTTAAAGATGTGCTGTGTGCCTCCTGGCTACCGTAGACATCCCACCTCTCCCGGAAGTTCCAGGTGTCTCCGGCATATTAATAGTGGCTCCCTGATGCCCGCAAATTACATACAATATCATGGAAATCAATTTTTTTGAGAGGAAGGGAGAGAAAGCAAGAGAGAGAGAGAGAGAAAGTAAGCAAGAGCACGAAAGAGCGAGCAAGTGAGAGAGAGCAAGAGAGAGAGAGAGAAAGTAAGCGAGAGCGCGCGATCGAGAGAGAGAGCAAGAGAGAGAGCAAGCGAGAGAGAGAGTGAGAGCACGCCATTGCAGAGTGTTCCAAAACAAAAGAAAATATAAAACGTGCGTCACCCCAGACTACACTAAAGTGTACCCCTGCCTAATAGGGGTCAAAATTAATGACAGTGTTGCTCGCTGCACTGTTTGTAACAGTGACTTTTCTATTGCCCATGGTGGGTTAAGACTGTAAAAGACATGTTGAGGTGAGTTTAACAGGTGTCATTCGTTCATTAGCATAGCTAACGTTATTTAAACTAGCTGGCTAGCTGCTAAGGAGCTACTCTATTGCAGACATCCCACCTCTCCTGGAAGTTCTGGGAGTCTCCCACAAATTGATGGTGCTACCTCCCAGAAATGAGTTTTAGCAGGGTGGGATGTCTGCTAAAGCTGCGTTCTTCGCGAATCACGGGGTGGTGGGACACTGGGGTGTCACCTCGTCGTCTGTTTCCATTAGAGCAGGCAGCTCATCTTCTCCTGTGACTGCCTGCCTCGATGTCGAAGGTCGAGGTTCGTCGTCTGCTGTGGCTGATGCGGAAGGCTTGCTTGACTGCTGAGCCTCGAGCATTTTTCTATCATACAGTTCTTTATAAGGACTCAAACCATCCTGTAAATATCCCCTAAACCTATGTACCCTTTCAAAATTAAAGCCGTACCTTATCATTGCAGCGAAAATCTCACACAGTCACCTTTGGTCCGTTCGCCACTGCATTCGGTTTCGATTGTTATCCTCTCCTCTTCCAATTGCATCAGCTCTTCATCTATCAATGTTTGGTCATGGGATGCCAAAACCTCTTCAACATCATCTTCGTCAACTTCCACAAGCCAAACTCACTTAGTCCTTACTTCGTTCACCATGATCGAAACGCTTAATTATGTCTAGTTTTACACTAAGTGTAACACCCTTACGAGCTCTTTTAGGCTTTTCCGATACCTCAGAACTCATCTTGTTAACGACTGCTCACAGGCACGTGTTTCAGCAATGACGGTGAGACCCGTTCCGAATCCGGGGGGGGGGGGGGGGAGCGGCTGCTTGGGGCGCGTGCTGCCTTTTATCGCGCGCTGATTTTCCCCGCGCGCTGCTTTTTTTTCGCAACAGTGAAAACACCTTCTGTTAGCGAAAACAGGGTACAAATGTAGGTCTTTCGCAACAGTGAGGTTTCGTAAAGCAAACGTTAGAAAAGCGGGGGACACCTGTAAAGTTAAATCAGTGAAATGACCTTTTTAATTTCTTGTCAATAGTCACAGCGCATTCAAGTGTTGAGGGAGATTCTGCAGAATTTCTATACCATGATTCATTCTCTGCTTGAAATCCAAACCAAACAGAGGAGAAGAACCTTCCAAATTTTGAGAAGAAAACATATATCACCTTCATCATGCTTGGCTACAAATTGGGAACTGTGACTGATGCTTGCTGCATTTGTCTGGAATGATCTGGGGGCAAAGAAAAGAAAAAGATTAAACATCAAAATTAGCTTTATTTGTCATATGCAAAAACAAAGGAGCTGGTTGTGGATTACAGGAGGAATGGAGACAGGCTAACCCCTATTGACATCAATGGATCTGGGGTTGAGAGGGTAAACAGCTTCAAGTTCCCTGGTGTCCACATCACCGAGGACCTCACATGGTCTGTCCACAACAGCGCCTCTTTCACCTCAGACATTTGAGGAAGTTTGGTATGAGCCCCCAAATCCTAAGAACTTTCTACAGCGGCACGGTTGAGAGCATCCCGACTGGCTGCATCACTGCCTAGTATGGAACTGTACTCTTCTTAATCACAGGACTCTGCAGAGAGTGGTGTGGACAGCCCAGCTACAGCTACTGTAGTTGTGAACTTTCCATGATTCAGGACATTCATAAAGACAGGTGTGTAAAAAGGGCCCGTAAGATCATTGAGGACCAAAGCCATCCCAACCACAACTTATTCCAGCTGCTACCATCCGGGAAATGGTACCGCAGCATGAGGGCCAGGACCAACAGGCTCCGGGACAGCTTCTTCCACCAGGCCATCAGACTGATGAAATCACGCTGACTTGAATGTACTCTATATTACATTGACTGTTCTATTTATTATAAATTACTATAATTTCAATTGCACATTTAGATGGAGACATAACGTAAAGATTTTTACTCCTGATGTATGTGAAGGACATAAGAAATAAAGTCAATTGAATTCAAAATAAACAGTCTATGTATTAACAATTGTTTGTACAGTGTGTTTTATAGGATTGCTTTTATATTGATTTGTTGTCATTTCATGCTTTTTTAAATTGTTTTCTTTATTCTTATTGTTTGTGTTACTTCCCCCAAGCCATCAGGCTGATCAACACTTCCACCTCAGCACACCCCTCACACCAATACGTTATCATTTCCTGTCAGAATTACTTTATATACAGATACTCCTGTATCTAGGGTCACTTTATGTACATCCAGTCGGTCTCAAAGGACAATGGGTGATGATCATCATCACAAGCCTGGGCGGAAAGTATGGAGATCCTGAGGTGCCCAGTCAGCAAGGTCCCCCTCTCAGCCTCAGGGGTTCCACTCCGGATTTGCTGTCTAGGTTTACTCCTGTAGCCTTCGTCTGTCCATGTATAAGTTAATCTGTTGTGTTTATATTTATTGTGTTCTTTACGCTTATTGTTTTTTTTATGCTGCATCAGATCCAGAGTAACAATCATTTCACTCTCCTTTACACTCATGTCTTGATGAATGACAATAAACAACTTAGAACCTTCAATCTTCATCATCAGGGTCCTTATTCATCATATTCGGTGAGTCTTGGAGTAGGTACCTAATACTAAAGCCTGAAGATCGATTGGAAGTTCAGAAGTTGCGGTCAGACGGCCAGAATCCTGTGTCTGTGAGTCCACTAGGAAGTTGAAAGCCAAATGTCTGTGAATCCATGAATCCGCTGGAGGCCAGAGATAGCCTGTCCTGGTGCTGGAGGACTGGCAGTGTGCATGGCTGGGTAGAAGGGGGGAATGGGGCTTCTTCTGCTGCTGTTGTTTTGTTACTTATTATGCTCTGATTTCTTATGTTGTATATCGTACTGCCAAGCATTGTGGGTGCTATCATGTGTGGAAACACTTGCAGGCTCCTCCAAACTCATCCCAGTCCTAATAAAAGGTCTCGTCCCAAAATGTCTCCTCTTTATTGCTTTCCGTAGATGCTGACTTCCTCCAGCATTTTGTGTGTATTGCTTAACTTGTGTTGGTTGTTAATGCAGATGATCCATTTCACTCTTTGTTTTGAAGTAATTAAAAAAAAACTTAGTCAAACCAAAGAGAATTTGTTTGTATTTGGGAGTCTCTTTAAATAACACAAGTGAAGGTGCATTACCTGCTGTAAGGACCAGGCTTTCTGTACATGGTTACACAATCCTTTAGCTGGGTCAGTGCTGTTTACTTGTTAGAAGACATACGTCAAATTAGCACTAAATGAGGGTAGATGTCACCACCTGCTTCCTCTGCAGGTGGTATGGTGCAACTCAGTTTGCAAACGTGATTCATACCCAAAATGTGAACTCACTGACATTCAAAGCGAAGCCGTGCCTGCAAGCCCAATGATCCTGTCAGCAAACCCCAGCATGCAGTAATAGCTCTCTGCTGCAGCAGCATTCCCTTCTATTACCTGGGACAACTTTCTGAGTCAAGAATGCATCCACTGAATCACAAACGATGATTAGTCACTCTGCCTCCTGGTGTGTGATCTAAAGCCTGTTCTTCTTTTAACGCAAGGTTGAACATCAGCAGACTCAGAAACCTGTCGATGGCAGGTTTGTTATCAAATCTACAAGGAGTTTGGTCTAGAAACCCATCTGCACCATTTTACAGATGTTAATCAGCATTAAGGGTTAGCTTTATTTGCCACATGTACATTGACCATCAAAACGTACAGTGGAATGCGTCGCTGGCGTCAAATCAATCGGTGAACACCGTGCTGGGGGCAGCCTGCAAGTGTCACCACATTTCCGCTACCAACATAGCATGCCCGAAGCTCAGTAAGCCTAACCATATGTCTTTGGACTGCGGGAGGAAACTGAAGCACCCGGAGGAAACACGCATGGTCTCGGGAGTCCTTCTAGACAGTGGAAGGAATTGAACTCCAATTAGTGTTCGCTGTCACTGTTAAGCAATATGATAATAACTGGGCCACGATGCTGCCCTTAACTAGTGCTTTTAATAACTGTCCGTTACATAGTTATCCTTCAATTCAGGTCACATACCCCTATAAGAATCAAGTAGCCATGATAAAATTGTTTCTATGCCAGGAAAAAAAATGACATCTTGTTGCTACATGGGAAGCAGTAATTTTTCTGATGGTGATATCTATTAAACTATTTGGCAATATTTTTACCACAACTTGAGGGTTGTCAATCCATGTCCCATTACAGACTTACAAGTGTTAACCAGCTTGAACATATCAGTGCAGTTTGAAAGGGTGCCACTGTCTCAGAAGTGATTGAAGATAATGATAAAATTCTTTATTCTTATACAGGGGTAGCACATACAAGATGCTGGAGGAAGTCAGCAGCTCAGACAGCATCTATAGAAAGAAAGAAAAGGTCGACATTTTGGGTCGAGACCCTTCATCAGGTCCCGATGTAAGGCCTTGACCTGAAATGGTGACTGTTCATTTAGTGGCCTAAGAGACCTAGATAATGTTACATGTGTATATGAAAAGTAAAACTATTTCAGAGCACTGAATAGGATACCTTATTTATAATATATATCATTTTCTTACAAACACCAACAAAAAAAAATCATTTAATATTGTTACTTTGGGTATTTAGTGAGATCCTTGAAACTGATGCAAACTCGCAAAATTTTGAATGGCTGGTTGCAACTTGGTTAAAGTTCATTGAAGATCACTTATTTTTACAACATCAGGAAGATAACAAGCTTTTGATAGCAGGTGAATAAATTGACTAGGACCAGATTCAACTAGATAAGAGATGGGAAATCAAATGAAAAACAACTCTGCTTTCCCCAATAGCAGTGGAAACATATTTTGAATATCACTAGATATCCAGAAATTTTGCTTGCTGTATTTGAATTTTCCTTGAGCTGTTATATTACTCTGCAGCTCAGTAAAACATCCTTGCAATGTGGTGTCAACGTCATTCACATTCATCCCAAAAGGATCCACCAATCAGTCTGGAATTTGCATCTCCTCCAGGTCCCAGAACCAAAATACCATATCAGTGTACAGTTGTTTCAAATGATCAAGGTAAACCTTCAGATCACCTTCTTGCAATTCTATTTGAGGAGTGGCAAGTGAAGGAAATTGCATAAGCTTACAATGTCCAATATTGCTGCTGAAATATTTGAGTTTTCCAAAGAAAGTGGGTAATAACCTCTTTACGTGACATGAGCTTTTTTGCTGCCTCATTTGCATCAGTTAGCATCTTTTTACAGTCTGTTCATTCAGAGTTCTAATCAGATAACATATATTCATTTATTTTTACTTATACTGTTTATTTTAGTAATATTTAATTAAAACAGTAAAATTATTGCGGCCCATTCAGAAACTCCAGTTTCATGGTTTATTATTTGTGGCCCCTATGAAATCCTGCATGGATCCCGTCACTGTCTCTAAGGAGTTTATACATTCTCCCAGTGACCGCGTGGATTTCCTTTGGGTACTCTGGTTTCTTTCTACAGTCCAAAGGCATACCAGTTTGTAGGTTAAATGGTCATTGCAAATTGTTTTCCCATGAATAGCCTATGATTAAATTAGGAGATTGCTAGGCACTGTGGCTCAGAGGGCCTATTCTACACTGTATCTCAATAAGTAAAATGATAAATAAATATGGGCCAAGTTGAGAACCATTGGGTTTAAGTTTGGATAAGGAATAGAGTGTGCATAAATACAAAAAAAAAATGGTTTCCAGTGCAGTGCAGTTCTGTGGACATAGAAAGGGTGGGATGCAACTGGAATTGTTGATTAGAATAACTACTATTAAGTGCTATGTTAAAATTGTTTTTTCAAACAATACATCCAGCAAAGGTTTATGTGTGCATTTATGTGTGTTTTGGAGTTTACATCTTCCAGCAATTATTCCACAAGGGTATAAGCTTCCTTTATGCTATTTGGAAGCATGGCAATTCCACAGTTTGTCTCCTGAAGCAAGGTACCAAAAAGGTGTGGAAGCCACAGATATGACTAGTATTTATTGTCCATCCCTGGTTACAACTCAACAGATGGTGATGAGCTGCTTACTTGAACTGCTGTCACTCTTCTCTTGAAGGTACACCCACAGCGTTGCTGGGTTGAGAGTTCCGAGACTTACAACTAGTGACGATGAAGGACTGGTGAAATATTTCCAAGTCAGGATAGCGTGTGATTTGGAGGGAAACCTGTGAGTGATGGTGTTGCCAAGTAGTAGTTATTCATGCTTTCTTTGTGGAAGACGTATTATTGGCCAAGGCAGTGCATTTTGTAGATAGCACACACTGTTGCCACTGTGTGCCAGTGATGAAGAGGTTGAATATTAAGTGCTAATCAAGCAGGCTGCTCTGTTCTAGATGGCATTGAATTTTATGAGAGTTATTGGCACTACATTCTTCTAGTTACGTGGAAAATATTCTATCACAATCCTGATTTATGCGTTGTCTTGGCCCTCCCAAGACTATGATCAACACGCTCCTAGAAGACAGCGGCGTGGCTAATGTAGATGAACTGAAAACACTGATGAGGGAGAGGGAGAAGTGGAGAGTCCGTCATCGTGCCCGACGCTGGCCCCCTAGGCCTGAGTTGACGTAGTAGTAGTAGTAATGGTGAAAAGACCTTGGAGTGTCAGGGAATGAATCACTAAACGATGCAACCTTTGAACAGGTCTTGTAGCCATGGTATATTTGTAGCTGGTCCAGATGAGTTTCTAGTCAATGGTGATGTCCAAGATATTGATGGTGATGGAAATCAATAACATAATACTTTTGATGGGTTGATGGTTAGACTTTCTCTTGGTGGAGACAGTTATTGACTCTCACTTGTGAGGTAAGAGTGTTTCCTGCTTCTTATCAGCCCCTGCCTGAATGAGATCTAGATCTAGCAGCAGGCATCCACGGGTCATCACATTTACTAAGAAGTTACGTATTGAATTAACCCTCAAACGACCATTGGCGAATGTCTCACCTTCTGACTTGATGATCCTGACAATCATTCTTTTATTTTAAAAATGACACATCGATATTTTTCAGTGCAACACTTCTTTTCTTTTTCTAGGGATGTTTCTGACCAAACTGAAGATGAGAACTTCATATGGTACAGGTTCAAGGAACACGAGACTTTGGGTCACACCGTTCACGATCTTTATTTCGGAAATTAACCTGCCATCTTTGCTTTTGCACAAGAGGTTCTGCAGATGCTGGAAATTCAGAATAACACACACACACACACACACACACACAGAAAATGCTAGAGGAACTCATCAGGTCAGGCAGCATCTATGGAGAGTAATAAACAGTCAATGTATCCGGCTGAGACCCTTCATCTGATGGATGATTCAACTGTTTGTTTCTTTCCATAGATGCTGCCTGACCTGCTGAGCTCCTCAGGCTTTTTGTGTCTGTTATCCTTGCCATTGCTTCCATATCCATGACCAAGCCCTTTCCAGAACAACTTCCTAGTGCACTGAATAAAATGTGCTTAATTATTATCATAATGACAATCTAAATTGCTTACTGTTCACAGTCCTTGAGGAAAATTTTGTTAGTTCAGCTTTAGAGCTTTGTTTAATTGAACCGTGAATTCACTTTGGCCATGAAACGGGAGCTCCTGGGCCAATTTTCTCAGTGTCACAGCCATCACTTTTATTTTGAGAATCACTTGTGGACATTCTTAGCTGGTGCACATTCTCAGCCAATTGCATAGCTTGGTAGCACAGACATGAGCAGTGTGTAGAGCTGGCAGCCACCTTCATGCAACACGATCTTGAGGCAGATGGTGCAAGTGCTTTGTGTTGGGTTGGATCTTTCCTGCCCCATGCTTCATATTCATTCACTGTGGTATCCCCACGTTGCAGGGCAGTGTTCAGCAGAAGGAATCCCCACCCACAATTGCTGTTTAAAATTATCTTTGCTGCTTTTTTGATGAACTAGCACTGGAAAAGGTCTCAGGAAGGGAGAGGGAGAACAGGTGACTTTAGTGAGGAGTGGTGCCCGGGAGGAGGTCATTTGCACAGACCTGTGATCTGTCAGGTAGCTGGGTGCTGGCTACCCTTTAAATGAAGGTGAAGGCTAATTCATGGTTTTCTTGTGGGAGCTAGTCGATGTCGAGGATTTCTTCCATTGACACGGGTTCATGGGGTGAAGCCAACTGAGACTGCATGCAGGTGGGTCCCCAACTCAGCAGTGAACTCGATGATCAGGTGACGCGAGGGCTGAGAGTGGAGAGTAGGGGGTATCCCAAGATGACAGGAGAGTTGATTGAGTCGATCAGGAGGAATTAGATGGATTCGCGGTACTGTCCTTGTGCGCACTCTTATCATGCTAGACCCCAAGGGTCATCTGACAATGACTCTTGTTGTTGAAAGGATGAAGGATAAGCTCAGTAGAGAGGCCAAGCTGCACAGACAGAGTCTAGTCCGTAAAGTTGCCTGTTGCGCCAGAATCCACAAGAGTCTCCTGTTGGGGTGTGGGGGAGAATAAAGATAGTGAGTTGGCCTATGGAGTTGGATCAAGGAGCCAGGCGAACTTACCAGATATAATTCCTCTGATCCTAGGGGTGCCAGTTCCCAGTCACAGGGGGCATTTGATGTATGGGTGTTCAGCTGCTCCGCGGCACCCACACAAGTTGTTTCTTCACTGATGTCCATGCCCTTGGTGGTTGGGGGGGGCGGGGGGTGGGGTTGTTGTTAAGGGGGCTAGCTGTCCCTAACTGCGTCAGTTCCGGAGTCATGGCTGATGTGGTTCCTGCAGCCCGAAATGCATTCTGGGAATGGGACTGGGGTTCTGGCTGGTGATCTGGAAGGTCAGCCTACAAGACACGTGTCAACATGGAGGGCCAGAGCGATGAGGCCTTCAAGGTTGCAGTGTGTCTCCTGGGTAGACAGCTCATCTGTCGAGCACTCTAAGAGGCTATGATGGTAATGACCCAGCAGTGCTTCTTATTACAGCTCACTCCAAAAAGAGGGTCCTGAGTTCCATGGTGTAATCCAGCACTGAGTGTGAGCCTTGGCACAGATGAAATATCTGATCCGCTGCCTCCCTCCCACTTCCTGGATGATCGCAAACATGGTGGATCTCAGTGGTAAGCTCCACATGTTTATGGCAAAAGATTGTTGTAATTGTCCCAGTTAGCACCAGACCAGGTCAGAGCTCACCCAGTCAAGAGAGGAATGATAAGGGCAATCTTGGCTCTGTCCATAACATTCAGAGGTGGCTGTAGCTCAAAGTGCAAGATGTACTGAGCAGGAATTTGCAGCACTGGGTTGCTGTAATAGGACAGAAAGTTGGTTGAGAGCGGTCAGCTCTCTCTGGTCAATGGTTTCCTGCTGGTTCTGGGTCGTGCACTCATGTCGGTGGTCATCTTCCTTTAGACGAGCAAACTCTGCTGGGTCATTGGCTGGTTTCCCATCCTGTCAGGAATCATAGAGGAGGCTTGACACAAATGCACAGCAGCAGAGACATTTTAGTGGTGTGCAAACACTTTAATAATAAACTGCAAAAATAACATCCCATGAGGTCCACAAAGCAAGAGAGAATGGATATTTAGCACGACAAGACAACAAGGTAATTGAAGGCTTGAAGAAACTGGTTGAGACTGGATGGTTCTAATCGATGAACAAGGATTGCGGATGAGAATTGGGTTTAAGTGCAGGTGATGATTTGGAAATGAGTGGCAAGTGACTCTTGTTAGCTGGGAGTGGAGTACATGTGCAAGCGTGATACTCTGAACTGTTCCACAACCTACAGACTCAATTTTAAGTACTTGACAATTCATGTTGTCAGTATTATTTATTTATTATTCGCTCATTTTGTCTTCTTTTATTCATTGGTTGTTTGTCAATCTTTTTTCATAAGTTCTGTTATACAGGTGTCTCCCGCTTTTCGAACGTTCGCTTTACGAAACCTCACTGTTACGAAAGACCTACGTTAGTACCCTGTTTTCGCTTTCAGAAGGTGTTTTCACTGTTACGAAGAAAGGCAGCACGCGATAAAAAATCAGCGCGCGATAAAATCAGCGCGCAATAAAAGGCAGCGCGCGCCCCGAGCAGCCGCTCTGCCCCGGATTTGGAACGGCATTGCTTAAACATGTTGCATTGAGCAGCCGTTAGCAAAATGAGTTCTAAGGTGTCGGAAAAGCCTGAAAGAGTAAGGGTGTTACACTTAGAGTAAAACTAGACATAATTAAGCGTTTCGATCATGGTGAACGAAGCAAGGACAAAGTGAGTTTGGCTTGTGGAAGTTGACGAAGATGATGTTGAAGAGGTTTTGGCATCCCATGACCAAGAACTAATAGATGAAGAGCTGATGCAATTGGAAGAGGAAAGGATAACCATCGAAACCGAATGCAGAAAGTGAAGCAACTGCGTGAGATTTTTGCTGCAATGATAAAGTACGACTTTAATTTTGAAAGGGTACGTAGGTTTAGGGGATATTTGCAGGATGGCTTGAGTGCTTACAAACAACTGCATGATAGAAAAATGCGTGAGGCTCAGCAGTCAAACAAGCCTTCCACATCAGCCACAGACGACGAACCTCGACCTTTGACATCGAGGCGGGCAATCATAGGAGAAGATGAGCTGCCTGCCCTGATCGACGATGAGATGACACCCCTGTGTCCCACCACCCCAACACCCGGGCCCTGGACAGATACTGCACCGATTCGTAAAGAACGCAGCGGTAGCCGGGAGGCACACAGCACATCTTTAAGAAAAAAGCCAAAATAAACATGCAAATTAATTACGTGCCTGGCAGCACCTAATTAATTAGCATGTTTATTTCGGCATTTTTATTAATGATGTGCTGTGTGCCTCCCGGCTACCTCTGCATTCTTCACGGTAATATATCGGGTCAGTGGCCCGGAGGGTGGGGGCCACTGCACCACCCAGCCTGTGATGACTCAGTCTAACACACCATCATCAGTGTGCTCGGCGCTGTTTTCCCAATTCCAGTAAGTGATACTACACTGTACATACATTATTTCTACTTTATATAAGCTGTGTATTTTTGCGTGTTATTTGGTAGATTTGGCAGCTTCATAGTTTAAAGGTTACTGGAGAAAGCGTTTATGCCAACAGCGCTTGCGTGAGATTTTGGCTATGGAGATCTGTGCGGGCAATCGTTGTAGAGAAGTATTTCTACTTTGTATAGGTTGTGAATTTATCATATCATTCCTGCTTTTACTATATGTTACTGCTATTTTAGGTTTTATATGCTATTTGGCATGATTTGGTAGGTTATTTTTGGGTCTGCGAACGCTCACAAAATTTTCCCATATAAATAAATGGTAATTGCTTCTTCACTTTATGACATTTCGGCTTACGAACCGTTTCATAGGAATGCCCTACCTTCGGATGGCGGGGGAAACCTGTATTTCATTTTCCCCTAAATGTCTGCGAGACAATGAATATCATACTTCAATAATAAATTTATTTTGACTTTGACACTGAGCAAAATGTAGAATTTGGCAAAAAATGTACTGGAAATAAAATTATCTTCCAGGATATAAAGAGCTCAGCCTTCTGAAGTTCAACAGACTGCTGTGGTGGTTGGAAGGAGGGACTGGCATTGGTATTTGTAACCTTGCGAATTCACTTTCTCTTTAAACCCTGGAACATATGGTGGTAACAGCATGTGGAAGAGATTCTGTGATTAGGCTATGCCAGCTGCGGCAGCATTGCAAACATTTCTGTAAGCCACCTGGTTCTGGGTTGCGTTCCGATGTGTCATTATAGTGCTTCTTACTGCATTTATCCATTTCATGACGGTCCAATTTTCTGTCACATGAATATGCATAGAAGAGCTAAATGATTCATTCCGTTAACTTCAGTTCCATTCAGTTAGCTTCTGAGAGGATTCATCTTCATCTTCTGCAAGCCTTCTGATGTGGAAATGAATATTCTTTCAATCTTTTAAGATATAACAGATCAAATACTTGCTGCTCATTCATCCAGGCTGAAGTACAGAGGTGCATCTGCCTGGATTTCCCATTGCTGACTCTTTGGAAATATACTGGATGGTCAGAAGATTTTTCAGAAGTGGAGCCAACTCTTGCTATGAGGAATTGGTCTGTCAGGCAATTGTGACTCAACAGCCTGTTAAACACCATCCCCCATCCTCTGTTTACTTTTACGTTACTCTTGAGAAATCTAGAGCAAGGTTTCAAGATTTAATGGAAGGAGGAAAGAAACCATGAGAGAGTAACTGATTCATTCTGGTTGACTTTAATAAAGATCCAGAGAAGCAGAAAATATATAGCTAAATTAATACCATTCTAGGTATAAGGCATCCTAATACAGTCCACAGTGTATGAATGAAAAGGAAAAACAATACAGGTGCTGGAAATTTGAAAAGAAATGGAGATGTGAGGAGAGGAATTTTTTGTGGAGGCTAATCTGTCTGGGGGGCCGGCTGGTGGTGCAGTAACATCAGCACCAGACTCCGGAGCGAAGGTTCCCGAGTTCAAACCCAGTCGAGCCGCTCCCGGGCACGCTTTCCATCCATGCCAGGTTGAATGTCAAGCTCACAACCTGGCCTTGTTAAAAAAAAACTGCGCTGTGAGAAGGACGTGGGGGACCACTCACAGAATCTTTCCTCCAAGACAACCACTTGAAAAAGTGGTCACCAAGGTGCTGGCAGATTATGGCACACAAAAAAAATCTGTCTGGGGAAAGGGGTAAATAGAAGGATGACAGAAGAGAGGGAAGAAATCTGTAAGATACAGAACTGACCTGGAAGTGAAAAGCAAATACTGGAAATCTGAGCCAACAGCAGGAAACGCTGGAAACTCTCAGCAAGCCAGACCAGCCTGAGGTCGTTACCATGAACAACCACAAGTCCTAGCCCATACGAGTTAACAACGACATAAGCAAACTGTTACGTCCACTTGTTGACTCGACTAGGGATGTCGGGGAAACGACATAAAATCAAGTCCATCCTGAATATGGTGTGTTGTTTGTGATGGGAGAAGAGACAAAGCAGACACATATTTGTCTCTTCCCTGATGCTGGCTTGCTTTTTTAAATTGAGCTCTTGAAATCTCAATTGCAGCAACCCTGACAAGGGGAAAGGTCCAGCAGATCTCTAAATGGAGAGTAGCAGCTGCTCGGCACGCCTGCAAGAAAGAAAGCTGAGCGAAGAGAGAACAGATAACAAAAACACGGATGCACATGGGCACAGAATGTGCCCACCCACAAGAACAAACATGTCTCAACTTTACAACAAAATTAACACTAACTCATGGATCGAGACAGTACGTCTGCCAAATACATTTTCATTCCCTTTCTAATAATGAATATCAATATTAAAATCTTGGGCAATGAAAGACCAGCACATAAGGTTCTAGTTCTGCATACGAGAGAGAAAGACAATGGGATTGTGGTCTGTGTATTCTACTACCGGGAGATAGCGGGAACCTATGTAAACCTAGAAATGCTGTAGTGTAAGCAGGAGGGATATGCATTCATTTTCTATGGTGGGGTAGTTACTTAGGTGCTTATCAAACTTCTTGGAGAAGTAACTAATGTCTTCACATGCTGAAATGACACCTGACACCCAGGGGCCAACGCAACCTCATGGGAAGAGCTCAGCAGGTTAGTGAGAGGAGGCACGACTGTGGAGAAATTACCACAGAAACATCAATGATAACCAGCCATACCAAGAAAGCGCAGGAGCTGCCGCTTTGTATCGGGCACAGGGAAGGTAAGCATTGCCTTGACTTTGCGTCAACTGGAGGTAGTTGACCCCGGCCAATGACTTTGACCAGATAGCTGACTGAAACTTTCTCGGAGTTAGTCTTAACCAAATTAAGGATCAAGGGGGCCTCACCTAAACACGTCATTCATTCTTTGAAGCACTCTTCTGCTTTTGTTTATGCTTGCGAAGAAAAAGAATTTCAGGATGTATATTGTATACATTTCTCTGACATTAAATGTACCTATTGAAACTAAAACTAGGGACTTAAGTCTTTGGAGCAATGTGGTGCATTATGCATCCCAAATGTCGTGATGGAGTACTGGAGGAAGTGGTCTGGTGTAACAAAGACAGAGATTTCAGCAGTACAAGGACTTAGCGGGACCTGCCAATATCCTTTCAACAGGTCAAGCTTAATGACAAACTTGGCTGAAACTACTCTGCCAATGCAATCCTTCATACGCGGCCATGGAAATGAGCCAGGCACCGTAACAGCATTTACTTTCAGATAATCTGTGCAGAAGTGGACAGTTCCATCGGTCTTGGTTGCCAGGATGCAGGGAGATTTCCACGCTCTAGAGGAGGATAGGCTAGCCCATGATTCAGCCTCAGCCTCCACTCCCTACTCTACCTCTTGCCCCTCAGACTTCTCAGCTGTGGGTACCTCTCCGCCCACCCCCACATCAGGTGCCTGTGCATCAAGCAGTAAAAACAACACACCCCATCAAATCTTCAAACACAGCATGCGTCATGACCTTTTTATGGCTTGTTTCATCAGAGGAATACTAAATTGCTCTGCCAGGGCAAGCAAGCCATCCATATAGCACTTGTCTAATTGCTCTACTATACAATCACTCAAAAACTCTAAAATGGCTCATGTCCACACTGAAAAACTCTCACCCCAACAGCAGTGAGATTAGGTACTAACCAAACCAGCTAGCGAGGTTTAAGGACACTCTCTGGTCCCCGTCTGGTCCCTGTCTGGTCCCTGTCTACCTAACCAACAATCTCCACCCAGGATTACACCCCAAAACAAAAAATAGAAAATAACAAAGCAAAATAACAAATAAGTGTTCTGCTGGAAGGAGTGAACACACCCTAGATGGAACACACTAATTTAACTGAAGAACACTCAAGAACATGGTGGTCACTCATAAAAGAAGGAAAAAACTTCAGCTCACTCTTTACAAAATGAAACAACTCCAACTGGATGCATCCCAGATGAGCCCCCAATTAATGTTACATCCCCTTGTTGGCTTTTGTCTTGGGGTGTTGGGGAAGCAACATAAAAACAAACCCATCCTCAGTGCCGTCTGCTGGCTGTGACGGGAAAAGGGAAAGGCAGACACAGGCGATCCTATTTGCAATATATTTACAGTATTTACATGTATCTACTGAAGTGATCCAAGGCAGCTAAATCCAAGAGAGTAATCCGAAAGCTGAAATCCACAATATGAAAACACAGGTCAGAACATGAAGACTACAGGCTTGCTAATACAGAAACTAATGCGATTCTTTAACGGTCAGCTTTCTTTAGACTGTGGGAGGAAATCAGAGCACCGAGAGAAAACCCACACATTCCAAGGGGAGGATGTATAGACTCCTTACAGATGGCACCAGAATTGAACTCCGAATTTGCAGTAACCAACTGGGCACCTTGGTAATATAATGGCTAGCATAACACTATTACAGCTCAGAGTGTACTGAAGTTCATTTGTGGTTTCATTGTTCTAGACATGATAGAAAGGGGGATAAAAGAGGTGGAGGAGTTGCACTACTGATAAGGCAGTATGTCACAGAAGTACTCAGAGAGGACATACTGGAGGTCTCATCCACAGAGGTATTTTGGGTGGAACTCAGAAATGGGAAGATGCAATTACTCTGTCTTGCTTGCTTGTCATTACAGCCAGAAGAGAGGAGGTACAAAAGCCTGTGCACACACTTAGTGACTTAGGAACAACTTCTTCCTCTCTGCCATCAGATATCTAAACTGTCCATGAACCTAAGAGCACTACTTCATAACTCCTTCTTTGTGCTCTATGTATTTATTTTGCAATGTACAGGAATTTTATATGTTTGCTCTGTAATGCAATGCAAAACAATTTTCAAGACATATTAGTGATGATAAATCCGATTCTTACTCTGATTAAGTAATAGTTGTGCAGACGTATTTTGGAAAGGTGTAGAAACAGCACGATTATCATAGTGGGGAACTTTAACTTCCTCAGTATTGACGGGAACTTCTTTAATACAATAAGCTTAGATAGGGGAGGATTTTTTTTTCAGTGCATTCAAGAGGGATTCTTGAAACAGTATGTGGAGAAGTGAACTAGAGGAGAGATCATACTTCACCTAGTTTTGGAAATAAGTTGGACCAGATGACAGACCTGATAGTGGGTGAATATTTTGGGAATTATGTTATAAGATAGTTATGAGTAAGGATAAAATTGGAACTTTCAGGAAGGTACTAAATGATAGGAGGGCAAATTATGACAGGAAAATAAGGAGCATTGACTAGGAGCACCTGTTTTTGGTCCAATCCACATCTGAAATGTGATGTTGTTTGAAGACTAGCTGATCAGAGTTCAAGATCTGGTAATGTTCTAGTAAGGAGTAAGGTCAAGGGGACAAGATAACAGAACACCAGATGACCTGAAATAAACTGTCAACATTTCAGATCAAGACTATTCATCAGGACTGGAATAGAAGGGGGCAGAGGGTGGGAGGAGTGGAATGAGTACAGCTGACAAGTACTAGGTTAAACCTGGTAAGGCTGGTAAGGGAGAAAATGGGTGGATGGAAGAAGGGGGAGGATGAAGTAAGAAGTTGGGAGATGATAGATGGAAGAGGTAAGGGGCTGAAGAAGAAGATATTTAACAGGAGAGGACAGTGGACTGTGGAAGAAAGGGAAAGGAGAGGGGCACGAGAGAGGTGATGGGCAGGTGAGGGGAAGAGAAAGGATGAGAGGGGAACGAGAATGGGGAACGTAAAAAGTCAGAAGTAGGAGGGGGAGAAATTACCTGATAGAAACATAGAAAACCTACAGCACAATGCAGGCCCTTCGGCCCACAAAGTTGTACCAAATATATCCCTACCATAGAAATTACTAGGCTTGCCCATAGCCCTCTATTTTTCTAAGCTCTGTGTACCTATCCAAAAGTTTCTTAAAAGACCCTATGGTATCCGCCTCCACCACCGTTGCCGGCAGCCCATTCCACGCACTCACCACTCTCTGCATAGAAAACTTACCCTGACAACAGTAACTACTCCCCAGCACCTTAAACCTGTGTCATCTTGTGGCAGTCATTTCAGCCCTGGGAAAAAGCCTCTGACTAACCACGCGATCAATGCCTCTCATCATCTTATATACCTCTATCAGGTCACCTCTTATCCTCCGTCACTCCAAGGAGAAAAGACCAAGTTCACTCAACCTGTTTTCATAAGGCATGCTCCCCAGTTCAGGCAACATCCTTGTAAATCTCCTCTGCACCCATTCTATGGTTTCCATGTCCTTCCTGTAGTGAGGCAACCGGAACTGAGCACAGTACTCCAAGTGGGGTCTGACCAGTGTCCTATATAGCTGCAACATTACCTCTCAGCTCCTAAATTCAATTGCACAATTAATGAAGTCCAATAAACCGTATGCCTTCTTAACCACAGAATCAACCTGCACAGCTGCTTTGAGCATCCTATGGACTCAGACACCAAGATCCTTCTGATCCTCTACACTACCCAGAGTCTTACCATTAATACTATATTCTGCCATCATAATTGACCTACCAAAATGAACCACCTCACACTTATCTGGGTTGAACTCCAATTGCCACTTCTCAGCCCAGACTTGCATCCTATCAATGTCCCTCTGTAACCTCTGACAGCCCTCCACACTATCCACAACACCTCCAACCTTTGTGTCATCAGCAAACTTATTAACTCATCCATCCACTTCCTCATCCAGGTCATTTATAAAAATCACGAAGAGTAAGGGTCCCAGAACAAATCCCTGAGGCACACCACTGGTCACTGACCTCCATTCAGAATATGACCCATCTACAACCACTCTTTTCCTTCTGTGGGCAAGCCAGTTCTGGATCCACAAAGTAATGTGCCCTTGGATCCCATGCTACCTTACTTTCACAAGAAGCCTTGCATGGGGTACCTTATCAAATGCCTTGCTGAAATTCATATACACGACATCTACTGCTCTTCTTTCATCAATGTGTTTAGCCACATCCTCAATACTGAAGTAAAGTATTCATTAAGTACCTCTGCTATTTCTTCCGGTTCCATACACACTTTCCCACTGTCACACTTGACAGGTCCTACTCTTTCACATCTTATCCTCTTACTCTTCACATACTTGTGGAATGCCTTGGGGTTTTCCTTAATCCTGCCTGCAAAGGCCTTCTTATGGCCCCTTATGACTCTCCTAATTTCCTTTTTCAGCTCCTTCCTGTTAGCCTTATAATCTTCTAGATCTCTAATATTACCTAGCTCTCTGAACCTTTTGTAAGCTTTTCTTTTCTTCTTGACTAGATTTATTTCAGCCTTTGTACACCATGGTTCCTGTACTCTATTATAACTTCCCTGTCTCATTGGAACATACCTATGCAGAACTCCATACAAATATCCCCTGAACATTTGCTTTTTTTCTTCCGTACTTATCCCTGAGAACATCTGTTCCCAATTGAAGCTTCCAATTTCCTGCCTGATAGCCTCATAATTCCCATTACTCCAATTAAACCCTTTTCTAACTTGCCTATTCCTATCTCTCTCCAATGTTATTGTAAAGGAGATAGAATTATCATCACTATCTCCAAAGTACTCTCCCACTGAGATTTCTGACACCTGACCAGTTTCATTTCCCAATACCAAATCAAGTACAGTCTCTCCTCTTGTAGGCTTATCTACATATTGTGTCAAGAAACCTTCCTGAACACACCAAACAAACTCTACCCCATCTAAACCCCTTGCTCTAAGGAGGTTACAATCAATATTTAGGAAATTAAAATCTCCCATCACGACAACTCTGTTATTATTACAACTTTCCAGGATCTGTTTCCCTATCTGCTCATCAATATCCCTGTTACTATTGGGCAGCCTGTAAAAAACACCTGGTAAAGTTATTGACCCCTTCCTGTTGTTAACCGCCACCCACAGAGACTCCGTAGACAATCCCTCCATGACGTCCACCTTTTCTGCAGCCGTGACACGATCCCTGATGAACAGTGCCACGCCCCCACCTCTTTTGCCTCCCTTCCTGTCCTTTCTGAAACATCTAAAACCCAGCACTTGAAGTAACCATTCCTGTCCCCGAGCCATCCAAGTCTCTGTAATGGCCGCCACATCATAGCTCCAAGTACTGATCCATGCTCTACGCTCATCTGCTTTGTTCACAATACTCCTTGCGTTAAAATAGACACATATCAAACCATCCATCTGAGCACGTCCCTTCTCTATCACCTGCCTATCCTCCCTAACACACTGTCTCTAAGCTTTCTCTATTTGTGAGCCAACTGCCTCTTCCTCCATCTCTTCAGTTTGGTTCCCACCCCCCAACAATTCTAGCTTAAACTCTTCCCAGTAGCCTTAGCAAACCTTCCTGCCAGGATATTGGTCCCCCTGGGATTCAAGTGCAACCCATCCTTTTTGTACAGGTCACACCTAGCCCAAAAAAGGTCCCAATGATCCAGAAATCTGAATCCCTGCCCCCTGCTCTAATCCCTCAGCCACGCATTTATCCTCCACCTCATTCTACTCCTATACTCACTGTCATGTGGCACAGGCAGTAATCCCTAGATTACTACCTTTGCGGTCCTGCTTCTCAACTTCCTTCCTAACTCCCGTAGTCTGTTTTCAGGACCTCTTCCCTTTTCCTACCTATGTCGTTGGTACCAATATGTACCACCACCTTGGCTGTTCTCCTTCCCACTGCAGGACATCTTGGACGTGATCTGAAACATCTGGGGCCCTGGCATCTGGGAGGCAAACTACCATCCAAGTTTCTTGCCTGCGTCCACAGAATCGCCTGTCTGACCCCCTAACTATAAGAGTCCCCTATCACTACAGCCTTCCTCTTCCTTTCCCCACCCTTCTAAGCCACAGGGCCAGAATCCATGCCAGAGGTGTGGCCACTGTTGCTTCCGCAGATAGGCTGTCCCCCGCAACAGTACTCAAACAGGAGTACTTATTGTCATGGGGTCCAGCCACAGGGGTACTCTCCAGCCACAGGGGTACTCTCCCTCCCCTGACTGTGACATACTTGTCTGTCTCCCATGGCCCCGGTGTGATCGCCTGCCTATAACTTCTTTCCATCACCTCCTCGCTCTCCCTGAATATACAAAGGTCATTGAGCTGCATCTCCAGTTCCCTAACGCGGTCCCATAGGAGCTGCAGCGCCACACACTGGGTGCAGATATGGCCGTCCGGGAGGCTGGGAGACTCCTGGGCCTCCCACATCTGACACTGAGCACAGAAAACCAGCCTCACACACATGCCACCTCCTTTCCGCAATTAACACAGGTAAACCTACCTCGCCTCGTGACAGCCTAAACTCGTTGAGCCAAAGCCCTACCACACTGCTACCTCTCACTCCGCTGCCCGCTGTGTATGGCAGTCTTCTTTTTAAACTTTTCCTGCTCTACTGGCTGACGTCACATGCCTGCACAGTCTTGCCTCTCTTTTACCTCGAGTAGTAAAATGCCTTCTCTCCGGAAATTCTTAGCCATTCCACTCGCAGTCTTTCTGCTCCGAATCAGATGTTAGAGAAATAGGTAGAAGGTTACCCAGATGGAATCTGAGGTGTTGCTCCTCCAACCTGAACATGGTCTCATTGTGGCAGTAGAGGAGGTCATGGACAAATACAGTATGTCAGAATGAGAAAAGGAAATAAAATTGAAATACGTGGTCACTGGGAAATCCCACCTTTTGGGACAGACAGAGCAAAGGTCCTCAACAAAGCGCACATCAAGTCTCATTGATATAGTGGAGGCTGCAATGGGAGTAGCAAATACTTTAAATGACCTTAAAAGACTCGCAAATAAAGTGTCACCTTAGTTAGTAGGAATGCTTTGGGCCCTGACTGGTGGTAAGGAGGGAGGAGTAGGGGCAAGTGTAGCACTTGCCATGCTTTCATGTACAAGTTCCAGAAAGAGAGATCATTGGGGAGGGACAAGTAGATAAAGGAGTCACTTTGGAAGATGTACCTTTAATGGTGCTTCAACAGATTATATGTGGGCTCATCACAAATTATCGCAGTTGCCAATGAGATGAGTGAAGTGTGGGATACATTGATAGGCAGGATTACCAAATGCTGTAATGAGGTTGGTAGGATGGTGGGGATTTGCCAGTAGCAGGAAATATGGTCATTATCATCAGGGAGAAATGACAGAGAAGGGGAGGCCGGGCACTTCGAAACACAAAAACCCATGCTGCTCTGACTGACAAATGCCACTCAGAACGCTGTTAACAACAATCTCAGTGTAGCAACGCAATGAAGATGTTGTTAATGTTAGACCATAAGACATAGGAGCAGAAATAGGCCATCTGGCCTATCGAGTCTACTCCGCCATTCAATCAGGGCTGTTCCTTTTTTCTCCTCCTCAACCCCAATTCCTGGCCTTCTTCCAGTAACCTTTGATGCCATGTCCAATCTAGAACCTATCAATCTCTGCATTAAATTCACCCTACGACGTGGCCTTCACAGCTGCACATGACAACAAATTCCACAAATTCACCATCCTTTGGCTAACAAATTTTCTCTGGGCGCCCCTTTATCCTGAGGCTGTAATTCTCAACTCAACACAATTAGTGATTCCACACAATGACAACCTGAACAAAGCAGAATAGCACCTACCCCAGTATTCTTCACAATAAAAGACAAGTGAGCTTACATATTTTTAAAAAATCAAGCACAATTGTACTAATCTCCTTATCACAATATAATCTGTCTCAGGTAATGTCTACTTTCAATTCTTATCAAATTCTGTCTTTTATCCATTTTACATGTTAATTTTGTTCCTTGAAGTGTTGGGCGACAGAACATTACCCCTGATTTTCAGTGTTTGTGTGAATTTGCTTCTCTGTCCATAGCACATGCAATATTTTTTCTACTGTGAATAATCTCCCAAATCTTCTGCATTGGTTGAGTACGTCTTTCAAGACACTTTAGGGCTACTTTTAGTAACATGTCATATATGTAATAAGGTGCTACCACAGCAATGTATTTGTAAGGACATCACTGGCAAAATGCATAGCTTAAACAATGTCACCAGCATCTCCTAAATATTGGACCACTAAGATAATAATTACTTTTAGAAAGTCATATGTGTAGTAACATGTTACTTCCTCCACCATTGCATTGTAGGTCCAAGGACATCATTACACAATGCAGAGCCTAGAAAATGTCCTCAGTATCTCCTAGATATTTGACCACTACTACCAAGAAATACAAGAACAGGTACAAGGCATCACTATAAGTTAATCTATAAGTTCCCGTCCAATAGTTCAACAGAATTCTGACTTTGACACATATTGTCTTTCCTTCTTTGCCACCGATTCTAAACCCTGAAGCTTCTTCCACACCAGCACTCTGAAACTATATTCATCTGAGTGTCTGCACAGGTTCCAGATACAGTATTATTCTCAACCACCTTTCAAATGTTGGTCAATAAATTGTGAATCCCTTTACATAAAATTAAACAATTTAGTTTAGATAAATAACTTTGAAGTAAAGCAACCAATGATTTATCTCCTTACTAAATTGTTACCACTCCTGTGTTCTGTAGTATCTGCAGACATATACTTCCTAGTTTGGGTGAAAGGTACGTGAAAGATTCTTTCTAGTTGTTTTCACAGCAGTTTGCAGGTAGTTAATCAATTAATGTGCATGATGTGGGAGGTCAGGGACACTGATGGTGCCTCTGGCTCCTACAACTGTGGAAAATGTGTCCAGGTTCAGCTTCTGGAGGACCATGTTGCAGCACTGGAGAAGCAACTGGATGACCTCAGGTTCATCCAGGAAAACGAAAGTTTTCTGAACAGGCCTACAGCTAGGTTGTTACACCGAGGATACCAGAAGGGTGGTGGGGGGGGGGGGGAGGCGACGATGAGGAAGGAAAGGATGCTTGAAGTACCAGAGATCCCGGGGGATGTACCTCTCATAAACAGGTTCACTGTCTTGGAAGCTGTCGGGACAGAAGACACTGCCAGCCTGAGAGGCGGTCAGGTCTGCGAGTCGAAAATTGGCTCTGAAGCAAAGCCGAGGAGACAGACGTCAGGCAGAGCCGTGGTAGTAGAGGACTCCATAGTGACAGGTACAGGTAGGGGTTTCTGCAGCAACAGGCAGGATTTAAGGATGGTGTGTTGCCTCCCTGGTGCCAGAATCCAGGACGTCACGGACCGGGTGCAGGGAATCCTCAAGGGTGAAGGTGAACATCCAGAAGCGGTGGTGCATGTTGGCACAGATGACGTGGGGAAGAAGAGGAAAGACATTCTACAGAGTGACTTCAGAGAACTCAGAAGAAGGCTGAAAAGCAGGACTTCCAGGGTGGTTATCTCCGGTTTGCTTCCAGTTCCTCGTGCTGGAAAGGGCAGGAATAGGGAGATAATGGATCTGAATGTGTGGCTGAGGAACTGGTGCAGGAAGCAAGGATTTACATTCTTGGACCACTGGGGTATGTTTTGGGGTAAGGATGAATTGTACAAAAGGAACGGGTTGCACCTTAATAGGCGGGGGACCGGCATTCTGGCAAGCAGGTTTCCCACTGCAACACGGGTGTGTTTAAACTAAGTAGTCAGGGGGGGAGGGGAGGGGACGAACTGCAAATATAAGGATGGAGTTAAAGGGAAAGTGAGAATAAGAAAAGTTAAGAAAGACAACAGAATCAATGGAGCAGAAAGCTCAAGAAGGGATCAAACAGTATGGCCAAGTGAAATAGGAATTGATATGAAATGTGAGGAAAGTAATGTATTAAAAGTATTATATATGAATGCACGAAGTATAAGAAATAAAGTAGATGATAATGTGGTAAATTGGATCAGCAAATTTGCTGATGATACAAAGACTGGAGGTGTAGTAGACAGTGAGGAAGGTTTTCAGAGCCTGCAGAGGGACTTGGACCAGCTGGAAAAATGGGCTGAAAAATGGCAGATGGAGTTTAATACAGACAAGTGTGAGGTATTGCACATTGGAAGGACAAACCAACGTAGAACATACAGGGTTAATGGTAAGGCACTGACGAGTGCAGTAGAACAGAGGGATCTGGGAATACAGATACAAAATTCCCTAAAAGTGGCGTCATAAAAGTGGCGTAGATAGGGTCATAAAGAGAGCTTTTGGTACATTGGCCTTTATTAATCAAAGTATTGAGTATAAGAGCTGGAATGTTATGATGAGGTTGTATAAGGCACTGGTGAGGCCGAATCTGGACTATTGTGTTCAGTTTTGGTCACCAAATTACAGGAAGGATATAAATAAGGTTGAAAAAGTGCAGAGAGGGTTTACAAGGATGTTGCCAGGACTTGAGAAACTCAGTCACAGAGAAAGGTTGAATAGGTTAGGACTTTATTCCCTGGAGCGTAGAAGAATGAGGGGAGATTTGATAGAGGTATATAAAGTTATGATGGGTATAGATAGAGTGAATGCAAGCAGGCTTTTTCCACTGAGGCAAGGGGAGAAAAAAACAAGAGGACGTGGGTTTAGGGTGAGGGGGGAAAAGTTTAAAGGGAACATTAGGGGGGCTTCTTCACACAGAGAGTGGTGGGAGTATGGAATGAGCTGCCAGACGAGGTGGTAAATGCAGGTTATTTTTTAACATTTAAGAATAAGTTGGACAGATACATGGATGGGAGGTGTATGGAAGGATATGGTCCGTGTACAGGTCAGTGGGACTAGGCAGAAAATGGTTTGGCACAGCCAAGAAGGGCCAAAAGGCCTGTTTCTGTGCTGTAGTTTTTCTATGGTTTCTATGAGCTTGAGGCACAGTTGGAAATTGGCAAATATGATGTTGTGGGAATAACAGAGACATGGCTTCAAGTGGACAGGGCCTGGGAAATGAATATTCAAGGGTATACATCCTATCGAAAGGACAGACTGATGGGCAGAGGGAGTGGGGTGGCTCTGATGGTGAGGAATGATATTCAGTCCCTTGCGAGGGGGGGACATAGAATCAGGAGACGTAGAGTCAGTATGGATAGAACTGAGAAATTCTAAGGGTAGAAAGACCCTAATGGGAGTTATCTACAGGCCCCCAAACGGTAGTCTGGATGTAGGGTATACCTTGAACCAAGAGTTAAAATTGGCATGTCGCAAAGTTAATGCTACAGTTGTTATGGGAAATTTCAACATGCAGGCAGACAGGAAGAATCAGGTTGGTACTGGACCCCAAGAAAGGGAGTTTTTGGAGTGCCTCCGAGATGGATTCTTAGAACAGCTTGTACTGGAGCCTACCAGAGAGAAGGCAATTCTAGATTTAGTGTTGTGCAATGAACCAGATTTGATCAGGGACCTCGAGGTAAAGGAGACATTCGGAGGTTGTGACCATTACAGTTGAACAAAGGGAACTATGGAGCTATGAGGGAGGAGCTGGCCAAAGTTCAATGGAACAATACCCTAGCAGGGATGACAGTGGAACAACAATGGCAGGTATTTCTGGGAATAATGCAGAAGGTGCAGGATCAGTTCATTCCAAAGAGGAAGGAAGATCCTAAGGGGAGTAAGCAGAGGCCGTGGCTGACAAGGGAAGTAATGGACAGTATAAAAATAAAAGAGAGGAAGTATAACATAACAAAGATGAATGGGAAGCCAGAGGATTGGGAAACTTTTAAAGAGCAACAGACGATAACTGAAAAGGCAATACGTGGAGAACAAATGAGGTATGAAGGTAAACTAGCTAAGAGCATAAGGAGGATAGTAAAAGCTTCTTTAGGTATGTGGAAAGGAAAACAACAGTTAAAACCAAAATTGGGCCCTTGAAGACAGAAACGGGTGAATTTATTATGGGGAACAAGGAAATGGTAAATGAGTTGAACAGGTACTTTGGATCTATCTTCTCTAGGAAAGACACAAACAATCTCCCAGATGTAATAGTGGCCAAAAGACCTAGGGTAATGGATAAACTGAAGGAAATTTATATTAGGCAGGAAATGGTGTTGGATAGACTGTTGGGTCTGAAGGCTGATAAGTCCCCGGGAGCTGATGGTCTGCATCCCAGGTACTTAAGGAGGTGGCTTTAGAAATAGTGGATGCACTGGTAATCATTTTCCAATGTTCTATAGATTCAGGATCAGTTCCCGTGGATTGGAGGGTGGCTAATGTTGTCCCACTTTTCAAGAAAGGAGGGAGAGAGAAAACAGGGAATTATAGACCGGTTAGCCTGACGTCAGTGGTGGGAAAGATGCTGGAGTCAATTATAAAAGATGAAATTATGACACATTTGGATAGTAGTAACAGGATAGGTCTGAGTCAGCATGGATTTACGAAGGGAAAATTGTGCTTGACTTATCCTCTGGAATTTTTTGAGGATGTAACTGTGAAAATAGACAAGGGAGGGCCAGTGAATGTAGTGTACCTGGACTTTCAGAAAGCCTTTGATAAAGTCCCACATAGGAGATTAGTGGGCAAAATTAGGGCACATGGTATTGGGGGCAGAGCGCTGACATGGATTAAAAGTTGGCTGGCTGACAGGAAACAAAGAGTAGCAATTAACAGGTCCCTTTCAGAATGGCAGCCGGTGACCAGTGGGGTACAGCAGGGTTCAGTGCTGGGACCGCACCTGTTAACAATATACATTAATGACTTAGATGAAGGGATTAAAAATAACATTAGCAAATTTTCAGATGGCACAAAGCTGGGTGGCAGTGTGACATGTGAGGAGGGTCTTATGAGAATGCAGGGTGACTTGGACAGGCGGGTGAGTGGGCGGATGCATGGCAGATGCAGTTTAATATGGATAAATGTGAGGTTATCCACTTTGGTGGTAAGAACAGGAAGGCAGGTTATTATCTAAATTGAGTCAAGTTAGGAAAAGGGGAAGTACAACGAGATCTAGGTGTTCTTGTACATCAGTCACTGAAAGCAAGCATGCAGGTACAGCAGGCAGTGAAGAAAGCTAATGGAATGCTGGCCTTCATAACAAGGGGAATTGAGTATAGGAGCAAAGAGGTCCTTCTGCAGCTGTACAGGGCCCTGGTGAGACCACACCTGGAGTATTGTGTGCAGTTTTGGTCTCCATGTTTGAGGAGGGAGTGCAGCGTAAGTTCACAAGGTTAGTTCCCAGGATGGCAGGACTGTCATATGTTGAGAGATTGGAGCGACTGGGCTTGTATACACTGGAATTTAGAAGGTTGAAAGGGGATCTGATTGAAACATATAAGATTATTAAGGGTTTGGACACGCTGGAGGCAGGAAGCATGTTCCCGCTGATGGGTGAGTCCAGAATCAGAGGCCACAGTTTAAGAATAAGGGGTAGGCCATTTAGAACGGAGTTGAGGAAAAACTTTTTCACCCAGAGAGTGGTGGATATGTGGAATACTCTGTCCCAGAATGCAGTGGAGGCCAAGTCTCTGGATGCTTTCAAGAAAGAGATGGATAGAGCTCTTAAAGATAGTGGAATCAAAGGTTATGGGGATAAGGCAGGAACTGGATACTGATTATGGACGATCAGCCATGATCGTAAATGGCGGTGCTGACTGGAAGGGCCGAATGGTCTAGTCCTGCACCTATTGTCTATTGTTTATAATCATTCCATTTAGCCCCCACCTCTAACCCCCCTCTATTGTCTCAGTCACTGCATTCCACTGCACTGTAGATACTTTAAATCGCTTTTTATCATGCTGTTTACATTGTAAACATATGCTGGCACTTAAGTATTTATACACATTTTATTGTATATCCATAGCTTAACCTTTAACATTATTTTATGTAATTATTTATTTTTATTTATAATTGTTGAATACTGTTGTTTTTTGTTGCTTGTCATGCCAACACATCACAGAAAATTCCTAATGCTTATAAGAGTTCATGGTGAACAAAACTGATCTATATCCTTTCCTTTTGGTACAATTTTTTCCTATTATCTGTTGGCACGTTGCTTTCTGTATCTCTGATAGAAAGATGTATTGAGAAAGCCTTTAAGAAATTTTTATCACCCCTATCTGAAATTGTGGAGAGGTAGTGTGGAAATCCATCTTTGGCAGCAAAATTCCAATTGTTTCAGTCAATAGTGAGATATTAGCTCTCAGTGGATGGTTGGAGGCCAAAATTCAAATGATTTCTAATTTGGCAACACTTATAGCAAATCAGTACATCTTCATGTTAACTTTAGAGTTCAAAATCCAAAATAAATGTATTATCAAAATAAGTATACGCTGCTATGTACTACCCTAAGATTAAATTTCTTGCAGGTGTTCATAGTAGAACAACAAAGTACAATAAAATCAATTAAAAACTACACAGAAACAAAGACAGACCAACAAACAATGTGCCATAGAAGATAACATGTGCAAGTACAAAATAAGTAAATAAATAATACGGACAGCATGAGTGGTAGAGGCCTTGAAAGTGAGTCCATAGATTGCATTCAGTGATCAGTTCAGTGTTGATGTGAGAGATGTTATCCATGCTAGTTCATAGCTTGATGGTTAAAAGGTAATATCTGTTCCTGAACCTGTTGGTTTGGGACCTAAGGCTCCCTGAACCTCATTCCCAATGGCAGCAGTGAGAAGAGAGCATGGTCTGGATGGCGGGGGTCCTTGATAATGGATGCTGCTTTCCAGAGGATTAGAATAAGGGTTTAGAAGGCACCGGTGAGGCCTCATTAAGAGTATTATGAGCAGTTTTTGGCCCCTTATCTAAGAAAGGATGTGCTTACGTTGGAGAAAGTTCAAAGGAGGTTCACAAAAATGATTCCAGGATTGAAAGAAAATCATATGAGGAACATTTGATGGCTCTGGGTCTGTAGTCACTCAAATTTAGAGTAATGAGGAGGGATCTCATTGAAACCTATCAAATGTTAACTAGATAAATTAGATTTGGAGAGGATGTTTCCTATGGTGGGGAAGTTGAAGACCAAAGAACACAGACTCAGAATAGAGGGACATCCATTTAGAATGGAGATGAGGAAGAATCTCTTTCGCTACAAAGTGGTGAATCTAAGCAATTTGTTGCCATAGGTGGCTGTGGAGGCCATATCATTGGGTATGTTGAAGGCAGAGGTTAATAAATTCTTGATTAGTAAGGGCCTGAAGGGATATGGGGAGAAGGTGAGAGATTGGGATTGAGGGGGAAATGGATCAGCCATGACGAAATGGTGGAGCAGACTCGATCGACCAAATAGCCTAACTCTGTACCTGTGCTTCTGGTCTGAAATCCTAGGAGATTAGCAGTTTCTGAGAAATTCAAACAACTCCATCTGACATCAACAATCATTCCATTGTCACAGTCACTGAGAACACATATCTTCCCCATTTTCATGTTTAGTCCGAAAAAATAACTGAACCTTTTGATAATGTCTGCATTGAGTTGCTGCCACATGATTGGCTAATTAGATCTTTGCATTAATAAGCAGGTGTACAGGGGTAATAAAGAGGCCACCTAGTGTAAACTTTGAGAACCCATTGACTTTCATCCCAGGATGAATGCAACCAGCTTGGACACAACTGACTTGTTATCTACATTATTGATTTGGCCGAGGGAATGAAATATGATTTTTCCACATTTCAGATCATACAAAGCTGATTGGGATTGTGAATAGGGAGCAAGATCTCAGAGGCTTCACAAGGATGTAAGTAAACTAACTGAATGGCTGATAATATTGCATATAGATAATAATACAGAAGGTGTTAGGTCTTCCAATCTGGTGCAGCATAAAAGGAAACTAAAGCAATTTTTAAAAGGTAACAGATTGGGAAATGTTGATGTCATAGACAGTGCGGCACAATAGTGTAGCAGTTTGCATGACACATACAGCCATCAGCTGTAAGAACAGGGTTTGATACCTGCTGCTGTCTGTAAGGAGTTTATATATTGTCCCTTCTCCCAATTACTTTCCTCCAGGTGCTCCAGCATCCTGCCTGCTGGTTAGGGTTAATGAGTTGTGGGTGTGCTATGTTGGTGCCAGAAGCGTGGCCACACCTGTAGGCTGCCCAGCACAATCCCCACTGATTTGATTTGACACAATTGATGTATGTTTCTGTATATTTATTTCAATGTGCATATTACAAATAAAGCTAATCATTTTATAGATAATAAATAAATAAAATAATTAATCAATATGTAAAGCTTTTCTTTTTTTATATACACTGGTCAATGAGATGTAACATGCAACTTCAGTAGAAAATTAGAAATGCAAATGATATGTTGCCAGTTATTGTCAGGGGAATTGTATACAGGAGTAAAGATGACTTACAAAAAAATATGGTCTTGTTAGTTAGAAATATGAAGAAATGCTATAAATGAAGCAAAAAATGACTGGAATGTTTCCTAGGATAACATGCTTGTAGTGTGATGGGGCACTGAATAGACACGGTCTGAATTTTTCAGAGTATAGAAGATTGAGAGGAAAAATCTTATAGGGAAGATTACAGGGCCCAATGCATGGAGTCAAGTTTTTGTTACTCTCCCCAAAAGTTCCGCATTTCTTCATAGTCCTGGAGCTCTCAGATGGGATATTTTTTGAATGTTTTCCTCTGCCTGCTTGCTAATCTTGCCACCCAGTTTGTTGTCATCAGCAAAATTCTGAACATTGTATTCTTTTTCTTTATCCAAATCTTTGATTAATCTAAGAAATAGCTGAGGTACAATCACTGTAGGACCTTACCAATTTTAGTAGATCATATTGCTAAATTTCCTACTTACTGTTTCCTATCTATAAACTCATTTTCTATCTATGCTAATA
The DNA here is from genome assembly GCF_963921235.1 of Mobula hypostoma. Classification (NCBI taxonomy): domain Eukaryota; kingdom Metazoa; phylum Chordata; class Chondrichthyes; order Myliobatiformes; family Myliobatidae; genus Mobula; species Mobula hypostoma. Next base: position 120,067,743 of record NC_086097.1, on the reverse strand, counting down.
CATTACCCCTATATCATACATTTCAATTTGATACATTACATTTTTAGGTGAGACTTAATAAAAGTGATAACATATCGATTGTTTTTTATTGCACTTTTCAACCAATTATATTCTCAAGAAACCCTCAGATGTTTGTCAAACACAAGTTCTCTTCTGGAAATCTATGTTGATCTTGCCTGTTACTATCTCATCTTTATGCTTGTAATTGGAAGGTTAACTGGTGTGTTTTCTGTCTATTATCCCCCTTCCCTTTCAATAAGAGACTGGGTTTTGTTTGACCAAGCCTTGATAAATATTTCATAATCTATAGAATTCAGATCAATATTTAACAATATATTTGCTTCTTCTGTAGCTACCACTTTTTGTGTTCTGCAATCCAGTGATCAGAACCTGGCTCATTGCCAACAACTTTTTTATTGACGCGAATTTAATTTATTTCTTTGCCTTCATTATATTCCTGATTCCTTTGAAAATTATTTTTTGTGCTCTTCTTTGATGACAGAACTAAAGTATTCCTTTAATTGTTCTTCCATTTCCCATCTACTTGTTATGGATTCACTAATTTCTAGCTGCAGGGATCTAATTTAAACTTCACTAACCCTTTCCTTCTTAATTTTGTTCTTTGCTGAACTCTAAGCTGCTCCCAGTCCTTGTCTTTGTTTCTGATATAACTCTTTGCTGGATCCACTGTCATTCTTAATTTTTTTTTATTAGCAATGGATGGGTCATGTAGTTAGTTTTATGAAACAAATGACATCTCAAAAGCTATAACAGGGCAAGATTCACTGATTGGTTTTGTGTCTGTTTTTAGGTCTTGATGTTCAAGCATTCTTTTCCTCAGCTCGCCAAAGTCTAAGCTGCTGTACAGAAGGCAACAGCAAATCTTGTTTCTGCTTTCACCAAGAGGTGGCTCCTGAGGTAGGGGATATCATTGTTATTTGTCATTAAGATTGAAGAAGATGAAGATTAGCTTTATTTGTGACATGTACATTAAGGAAATGCATCTTTTTGGTCAAATCAAATCAGTGTGGCCACACTTCCGATACCAACATATCATGCCCACAACTTACTAACCCAAACCGTAAGGAGGTCAGCCATGGGAAGATTATCTTGACTTCAAAATGTCTGAAAAAATATTCTGTTATATATTACCTGACACGGAACTTACATAAAGACCATAAGACCATACACCATAAAACATAGGAGCAGAACAAGTACATTTAACCCATTGTGTCCTCTCTGTCATTCCATCATGCATGACTTATTATCCCTCTCAACACTATCCTTTCTGCCTTCTCCCCCTGACCCTTGACATCCTTACTAATTAAGAACTTATCAACCTCCGCTTTAACTGTACCTATTGACTTGGCCTCGTCAGCTGTCTGTGGCATTGAATTCCACAGATTTACCATCCTCTGGCAGAAGAATTTCCTTCTCATCAGTTTTTTCTAAAGGAACATCCTTGTGTTCTGAGGCTGTGCTTTCTGGTCCTAGTCTTCTCCACTATAAAACTCAGCCTCTCCGTATCCACTCTGTCCAGGCCTTTCAATATTGAATGGGCTTCAATGAGATCTCCTCCCCTCATTCTTCCAAACTCCAGGGTGTACAAGCCCAGAGCCATCAGAAACACAAGAGGTTCTGCAGATGCTGGAAATCCAGAGTAACAAGTACAAAATACTGGAGGAATTTAGCAAATCAGGCAGCATCTACATTTAAGTCATATACAGTTGATGTTTGGGAGGTGGGTGTTGAGACCTTTCTTTGGATTTACGAAGGATCTTGGCCCAAAACATCAACTGTTTATTCCTTTCCATAGATGATGCCTGACCTGCTGAGTTCCTTCCGCATTTTGTATGTGTTACCCCAGAGCCATCAAATGCTTTTCATGTAATAACCCTTTCATTCCCAGGATCATTTTTGTGAAATTCCTCTAGACCTTTTCCAATGCTAGTACATCCTTTCTTAGTTAAAGGTCTTAAAGCTATTCACCATATTCAATGTGTGGTCTGACCAATGCTTTATCAAGCCACAGGATTACACTTCATGCTTTTTGCTTGCTAATGGCAAGGAACTAATGTCCAGACTTCTAAATGGGTTTGGATCTGTGATCTGTCATGCTGATAGGCAAAATGCGTTCTTGTTGCTCGCTGATTCCAGGCTGATGTAAAGCCATTTGCATCTTTCCCAAAAGTCCATCAATGGCTACAGTAGTTGATGATGGGCTCAGAAGAGACCCATATTATCCTTATGCAACTGAGATAAAAGTCATTTTAGATTTAACTTTTTAAATTATCTTTACTTCTTTATAGCCTTATAAAACTGAGAAAAGCCTATTGCTTTGACTCATCAAAATTTCTGTTGAGATTTATTAAATCATGCGAATACTGATTGCCCATTGCAAATCCTCTTTAAAATGTTACCCATTCAGTGTATCAGATAATTGAAGCCGTAAACCATTCATAGACTCCTTTCTAAAAACTACTTGCAAATCTTGTTTCAGTGCTGTTATCATGCTGTCTTATCAAGTCAGCTGTTAAGTTAGTGTGTACTTCTCTTTATTCTCATAACTCATTGAAACCTCTCAAATATTGAAAGGCTTAGATAGGGTGGACATGGAGAGGCTGTTTTCTATACCGAGGAAGTCTAGGATCAGATGGTGAAAGTTGATAGTTTCTTGGTCAGTAAGGTCATGGGGAGAAGGCAGGAGAGAAGGGTTGAGAGGAATAATAAATCACCCATGATGGATTCGCAGAGATGACTTGATGGGCTGAATGGCCTAAATCTGCTCCTATGTTTTATGGTCGATTGGCTCATGTATATTTAAAGCGGAGTTTGATAGGTTCTTTATTAGTAGGGGCATCAAAGGTTACGGGGAGAAGGCAGGAGAATGGGGTTCAGAGGGATAATAAATCAGCCATGATGGAATGATGGAGCAGACTCGATGAGCTGAATGCCCTAATTCTGATCCAACACCTTATAGTCTAAGTGAATCAGGAAGCAACAGAAATGTAGCCACGTGACTATTACACCTGCTCCACCTTTTTTATCGTGCTTTTTTAAGAAAACAAATGGAAAGAAAACAATACGTATGGTGACGATATGTTTTACTATATATATATATATATATCTATATATGTCATTGCCAGTCCTCTGGAAATAATTGCCTCCAGGAATGGCCTAGGTATCACTTGCACTGTCAGAGACTGGTGTTTTTAATTATATATGAAAATATAAATGCTATGAATTTATCAACAAGCACATTTGCTGATGTCACTAAACAATAGCTACCAATAATGAATTCCTTGTTTTAAATTATATCCTGCAGTTTTATATGTTTACTTGAAAATACTTTTAGCATACATCATTCCTGAAGACTCTGTACCAGTGTAGGCTTATATCCAGAGAACAGCTCAATTACCCGTAGATGAAATATTAAATCTATATTATTAATAAAATGCATTTTGATTGCCTCATATTGCCTCCCTCGCTGAACATGTTTTGGATTTCTGGCTAGTCCACATTCTGGCCATAAGGACAGCATCATCTGTGATTATTTCCCAATGATGCTATTGAAGAGTCTGACCTTTCAGAATGTGTTTACCTGGTATACAGTAAAATGTCAGCTCCCTCCTCCTACATCCCACCTGAAGCTTTGGAGCCTTGGTCCTGATAAACTTACAAGTACATTTTCATTACATAATCCCTGAAGGTACAGACTGATTAATAGAAGAGTATGAAGACACAAAATATAAAGCATCCAGTGTATTACTGGACTATGATAAACAGAAAAAACATGAATAGAAGCAGTAATAGACTCTTGTGCCTATTCATTTTCTCTCTTGTTTCTCCTTTTTCCAATTTTCCAGATGATTTCCCTTGAATCAAGAGTAACAGGACTATGAGGTCACCTGAATGGGGTGATGCAGGGGTAAGTGGGGTACTTATAAAGAGGACACATCCATTCCATTGTTTTTTGTACTCAATCTAACAACTACCGTACAAAGCAGACATCGAGTGACTCTTAACAGCAGATGTCTGGTTGATCAGCCATCTGTTTTTTCTTTTCACGGCAGACTGATGAAATGTGACACATGCTTTTTTTTCCCACCAGTGTATTATAAAGGGCTAACAGTTGGCAGCACAGCCACAATTACAAGCCACTTATATGTTTCAGTGCAGATGGGTGATAACGTCTTCTCACTGGCAATCAACACAGATGCACCTTAAGGATATGACGTAGCCCACTGCAATACTGTCTCTGTGCTTATGACTGTGTAGCTAGACACAGCTTAAACACCAGCTATAAACTAGCTGATGACACCACTTTGTTGCAGAATCTCAGATGGAGATGAAGAGGCTTACAAGAGTAAGATAGATCAGCTGGTTGAGTGGTGAATAAGAACCTCGCATTGACTGTGGACTTCAGGAGGGGTCAGCTGTGGAAAGGGTGAACAGCTTCAAGTTCCTGGGTGCATACATCTCAGCGGATCTGTGCAGAAGACATTGATGCAATCATGGAGAATGCATGTCAGTGTCTCTATTTTGTTGGGAGTAAGGATATTTCATATGTCACCAAAGAGGTTTATAAATTTCTATAGGTGTATGGTGGAGAGATTCTGACTGGTTACAATACAGCCTGGTGTGGAGGAACCTGAATATCAAAACTTGATGATTTAGGATATTCCTCCCCGATCCCCCTTCTCTCTTCTTCCATTCCCCATTCAGGCCCCACTCTTACCCCTTATCTTCTCCTCAGTTGCCTATCATCTCCCTCCAGTGCTCCTCCTCCTTCCCCTTCTCCTATGGTCTCCTCTTGTCTCCTATAAAATTCCTTCTTCTTCAGCCTTTTAGCATTTCCACCTGTCACCTCGCACCTTCCCACCTCATCCCTTTCCCCTACGATCTTCCCCCTCATCTGTTTTCACTTATCACCTGTCAGCTTGCAGTCCTTCCCCTAACCCCACCTTCTTATTCTGGCCTCTTCCCCCTTCCTTTCCAGTTTTGGTGAAGGGTCTCAGCTCAAAAGGTTGAATCTTTATTCCTATCTGTAGATGCTAACTGACCTGCTAAATTCCTATAGAATTGTTTGTGTATTGCTCTGGATTTCCAGCATCTGCAGAATCTCTAGTTTTTATGATTTAGGAACAGCTTCTTTCCCTCTCTAAACCCATGAGACCTACCTTGGTATTCTTTTCTCTTAGCATTATTTATTTTTGTAATTTATAGATATTTTACATCTTTGCACTGTCCTGCTGCCACAAAACAACAAATTTCACATCATATATCAGCAATAATAAATCTGACTCTGATTCTGTTTCAAGGTTTTGAAAGTAAACATCCAGTCTGGTCTGGTTCCACCAGATTTTGGCCAGTACATATGGAGCATCAGTGACTATATCAGAGTGACCATAGATGTTTACCATTCTAATAATTCAGTGGCTCCCGATTTCCGGGCCACGGACTGATACCGGGCCATGAAGCATTCAGGGGTGTAGTGGTAGCCAGGGCACACCCAGCACAGCTTTAAGAAAAAAGCTGAAATAAACAAGCTAATTAATTAGGTGCCGCCCAGCACGTAAATGTCAGCCCAGATCAGAGGCGATTGCTGATCAGGAAGATCAAGTGAAATTGGCACCACTGTTCTAATTCACACCATGGAACTCCCAAGGCTGCTTTATCCCCAGGCAAGCACTCAAAATGGAAGTTATAATTGGTAGTTGGTAGCTATAATTAATGCTGAAAACACTCTGCAAGTCAAACAGCATCTGTGGAAAGATAATAGATAGATAGATAGATACAGCTATGAGCACGAGTTGTAAGGTCCTTGAAAGTGAGACTATAGGTTGTGGAATCAGTTCAAAGTTGAAGTGAGTGAAGTTGTCCACACTGGTTCAGGAGCCTGATAATTGTAGAGTAATAGCTGGTCCTGAACCTGAAGTTGTGGGACCTAAGGCTCCTGTATGCTCTGCCTGATGCATCAGAGCATGGCCTGAATGGTGGGGCTCTTTGAAGATGAATGGTGCTTTCTGGTAGATGTCTCAATGGTGGGGAGGGCTCTGCCTCTGCTGGACTGACAAATTTATAGCCAAAGTAAATTTATTATCAAAGATATACATATATAAACAAACAAACAAACGAATAAAGCACACAAGAGGAATAGCAAGGTAATGATCAGAGACTCATGGACCATTCAGAAATCTGATGGTGGAGGGTCTTATATTTGATGGAGTTCAGAAGGATGAGGCAGGGATGGGGGGGGTTCTCACTAAGGCCTTTTGTAATACTGAAAGATTCAGCTAGGATCTAAGCAGCTAGGATCTAAGTGCACAACCTCAGTATAAAAGGACATCTCTCAAATGAGGCGGAATTTCTTCAGTCAGCAGGTGGTTAGTCTGTGGAATTCATTACCAGCCAAGTTTAAGGCAGAGATTCATAGTTCAGTGAAAAAGTGAAAGAAATTTTGAGAGGGAAATTTTGAGAGTGCAGAGTTTGTATGTTCCTGTCAGGATTAAAGGGAAATTGAATAGGAATAAGGAACCTTGGTTCTCAAGGGATATTGCAACTCTGATAAAGAAGAAGAGGGAGTTGTATGAAATGTATAGGAAACAGGGGGTAAATCAGGTGCTTGAGGAGTATAAGAAGTGCAAGAAAAGAAAGAAATCAGGAGGGCAAAAAGAAGACATGAGGTTGCCTTGGCAGTCAAAGTGAAGGATAATCCAAAGAGCTTTTACAAGTATATTAAGAGCAAAAGGATTGTAAGGGATGAAATTGGTCCTCTTGAAGATCAGAGTGGTTGGCTTTGTGCGGAACCAAAGGAAATGGGGGAGATCTTAAATAGGTTTTTTGCGTCTGTATTTACTAAGGAAGCTGGCATGAAATCTATGGAATTGAGGGAATCAAGTAGTGAGACCATGGAAACTGTACAGATTGAAAAGGAGGAGGTGCTTGCTGTCTTGAGGAAAATTAAAGTGGATAAATCCCCGGGACCTGACAGAGTGTTCCCTCGGACCCTGAAGGAGACTAGTGTTGAAATTGCGGGGGCCCTGGCAGAAATATTTAAAATGTCGCTGTCTACGGGTGAAGTGCCAGAGGATTGGAGAGTGGCTCATGTTGTTCCGTTGTTTAAAAAAGGATCGAGAAGTAATCCGGGAAATTATAGGCCGGTGAGTTTAACATCAGTAGTAGGTAAGTTATTGGAAGAAGTACTAAGAGACAGAATCTACAAGCATTTGGATAGACAGGGGCTTATTAGGGAGAATCAACATGGCTTTATGCGTAGTAGGTCATGTTTGAACAATCTTTGGAGTTTTTCGAGGAGGTTACCAGGAAAGTGGATGAAGGGAAGGCAGTGGATATTGTCTACATGGACTTCAGTAAGGTCTTTGACAAGGTCCTGCATGGGAGGTTAGTTAGGAAAATTCAGTCGCTAGGTATACATGGAGAGGTGGTAAATTGGATTAGACATTGGCTCGATGGAAGAAGCCAGAGAGTGGTGGTAGAGAATTGCTTCTCTGAGTGGAGGCCTGTGACTAGTGGTGTGCCACAGGAATCAGTGCTGGGTCCATTGTTATTTGTCATCTATATCAATGATCTGGATGATAATGTGGTAAATTGGATCAGCAAGTTTGCTGATGATACAAAGATTGGAGGTGTAGTAGACAGTGAGGAAGGTTTTCAGAGCCTGCAGAGGGACTTGGACCAGCTGGAAAAATGGGCTGAAAAATGGCAGATGGAGTTTAATACTGACAAGTGTGAGGTATTGCACGTTGGAAGGACAAACCAACGTAGGACATACAGGGTTAATGGTAAGGCACTGAGGAGTGCAGTGGAACAGAGGGATCTGGGAATACAGATACAAAATTCCCTAAAAGTGTCGTCACAGGTAGATAGGGTCGTAAAGAGAGCTTTTGGTACATTGGCCTTTATTAATGGAAGTATTGAGTATAAGAGCTGGAATGTTATGATGAGGTTGTATAAGGCATTGGTGAGGCTGAATCTGGACTATTGTGTTCAGTTTTGGTCACCAAATTACAGGAAGGATATAAATAAGGTTGAAAGAATGCAGAGAAGGTTTACAAGGATGTTGCCGGGATAGCAGATGGGGTACGAGGGGGAGGTGGGGCATTAGGGGAAGTTAGAGAAGTCAGTGTTCATGCCATCAGGTTGGAGGCTACCCAGACGGAATATAAGGTGTTGTTCCTCCAACCTGAATGTGGCTTCATCTTTACAGTAGAGGAGGCCGTGGATAGACATGTGTTGCTTGAATTTCCAGCCGCCATTTATTTTTATATACATATTCTTTCTCTCACTCTCCTATTTCTCCCTCTGTCCCTCTGACTATACCCCTTGCCCATCCTCTGGGTCCATCCCCCCGCCTTTTCCTTCTCCCTGGGCCTCCTGTCCCATGATCCTCTCATATCCCCTTTGCCTATCACCTGTCCAGCTCTTGGCTCCATCCCTCCCCCTCTTGTCTTCTCCTATCATTTTGGATCTCCCCCTCCCCCTCCCACTTTCAAATCTCTTACTAACTCTTCCTTCAGTTAGTCCTGACGAAGGGTCTCGGCCTGAAACGTCGACTGTACCTCCTCCTAGAGATGCTGCCTGGCCTGCTGCGTTCACTGGGATCTGAGGTAGTTTGATTGCAATTTACCTTCAGTTTAAATGCAATTTGCATGTAATTTGCATGCAATTTAATTCAATTTACACACATTCATTGTTTTCTTGAAAAATCTAGTGCAACCTACAGAATTGTCAAGGTATCAACTCATTATGGATTTTTGCTCACATCTGCTAGTTACTCTTGCACAAACACATTTTGCTGACGAGATTTACAACCAGGTTCCTTAAAATGTTGGCAGCACAGCAAGCACAAGTCAAAATCTCTGCTGGCATCTTTTTAGCAGCAACTTTGTTGACAATTTTTGCAAAATTGTTGTACTGCTGCTAGTCACTTAATTTTGTTTGCAGAATTATAATGAGCACACTCATGCCAAGGAGAAGTTTATTTTCAGAAAGGATGAAGACAGCACCATGCATCACCCTGATGGCGTTTTTATAACTCCCATATACTGTGATCTTCATTTTCAAGGTTCGTGAATGCGTACTGTCAGTTTCAGTGTCAGCTGATGCTTTAATAGTGAACATTCTTATAACCTGTGGCATTGTGTCAAGGACGTCACTTTCCGTTGTTAAAAAGATATACCACCATGAAACTTTCTCAAGGATCACCACCTTGTCATGGTGGAGGTGCATGCGAGTTCCTGAGCAACACTGAATGGAGCTTAGCACCTAGCAGGGTCACAAATAGTAGTAAGGTCAAGGTTTATTTCTGCAGACAAAGAGTGATCCAGCCCAGACCTCAACGGTGGAGCTGGTGGAAGATGCTGACACATCATAACAGCAGTAAAGTTGGAGAAGGCTGCAGTATTAAAGGGTCCCCAGTCATCTTGCATTCCATTGCCAGTGGACCCTGATCCCAATCTACCTACGAGCATGTGGTGGCTGCTCATGCGTCAGCCTTCAAATGTTAAACAAAGGCATTCTGCATTATGGGAATAACCCCTTTGGAGTACATCATAATTGACCCAAGTGATCACACTAGCACTACTCCCACTATATAAGCAGCACTCTTTCAGGAGAGGTATTATTTCCACATATTTCTTACAATATAGAAGGTGGTCATTCAACCCAGTGGTTCAATTCCATCTCAAAGAGCAATCCCAAACCAAACCCCCTCAATGATTTTCGCTCTAAGTTATTTTCCTCATTTTCCTGTCAAGAATCAACCACCCCAAATCCCACCAGCCACATGGATTGCGGGGAATTGTTATTTTTTTCCTGTAGTTTAATTTTCCTGTGTTTGCTTGTAATTTTCACCTACGTTCAGTGGCGACTTTATTTGGTATCTCATTTTACTTGGTTTAACAAGTAGGTGTAGATGTGTACCTAATGAAGTGGCCAAAGTGTATATCATACATGTAATTATTCAATGCCTTCCAGTAATTACAGTATTGTTGCTTCTGTATTTTGCTAGAAACTTCCTAGTTTCCAGCAGCAGCTGTCATCCCACTTGAACCTGGCTATCTTATAGTTTAATTGTTAGCACTGGAATTTCTATATCTCTGGTCTGAATATGAGAAGACCCTGACTGAACTTTCCATTGTCATTTCTTTGTTTTACCACGACTTCTTGTTCTTCTTTCCTCTTGTAACATTTAACAATATGGCCATAAAAGTTTTATGCCTCATTCTTCACTGCTGAAGATCCTTTGGATCACCAAAATTGTCAGGATCCAACAACCTATAATCAAGCCATTCAACAGCGCCCAATATACACTTGTCTTTGGCAAGTGGGAAGAGGCTGATGCACCCAAGTGAAACCCGTAAACTCAAACGGACATTGCCCACACTGTCATCACCTGAGGTCGAGACTGAACCTGAGTTGCTACAGTTGAGAGGCAGCAGCTCAGTTAGTTCTGCCCAGATGGATCCAGCATTTTGACGGCACTGAGACATTCAGTGAAGCTTGGCAAGCTGGTGAAAAGTAGTACCTACAGCATCCATATGCCTTGTGCAAGAGGGCCTCAAAAACTCTCCAAGGGTACTGACAAGGTCATCTACTACATTAGGTCAGTGTGTGAATGTCTAAAATAATAGCAAGCTTCTGTGCTGTGCTGAAGGGAATGTATATGAACTGTTGTTTGCTTGAATGTGAGGCTTCACTAAGCAATGAGTCAGTCATGAGGCACAGCAGAGCCTATAATTATCCTGAGGTTAGTAAGCTGGTTAGTAAGTGAGTATGACCTCAGTGGGCAAAGTGTTTTGGGCACTTTATGAGGTTGTAGGTCTAGGTGAGGACTGAAATTGCAGTTTGTGTGTTAGTTCTTCATGATACAGTGGCTAGTAGAACAACTGTTCACAGCTCCAGTGATCTATGTCCAATCCGGACAACCACCAACACACCCCATTTGAGTTTATATATTCTCCCCGTGGCTGCAAGAGTTACCTTCAGGTGCTCCTGTGTCATCCCAAGGATGTGCAGGATCGTTGGTCACTGTAAATTGACCCTAGTGTAGGATGGTGGTAGAAAATAGAACATATCAGAAAATATACTAAAACATTACAGCACAATACACATTCTTCCGCACATGACATTGTGCCGACCTGTTAACCTACTCTAAGATCAATCTAATCTTTCCTACATAGCCCTCCATTTTTTTTATCATCTGTGTGCCTATCTAAGAGTTACTTAAATGTCCCTAATGTATTGATGCCTCTCAACATTTTCTATACTTCTAACAAGCCTCTTCTCATCCTCTCTCACTCTAAAGAGAAAAACCCTAGCTTGTTCAAGTTATCGTCACAAGACATGCTCTCTAACCTAGACAAGATATGACCCCCTGCGGGGCAACGGCAAGACGGCCAGACTTACCCCACAGAGGCGAGGACAAGACAAGACAAGACCAACATGAAAGAACACCAGACAGTACCTATCTCACTCCGGCAAGAGAACTAGACCGAAGTGCAGGCAAGGGCTGCAGATGAGGGCTAGAGGCGAGAGGGGCAGAGAAGGGATACAGACAGGGGGATAGGACAGGAATCACAGACCGCCAAGGCCAGGACTTGACTCGGAACTGGGAAGCTACCAGGGACAGGACTTGACTTGGTACTTGAATGTCGCCAGGGCCAGGACTTGACCTGGTACTTGAATGCCCCCAGAGCCAGGACTCGACTTGGAGCCTCCGGGTTGTGGCAAGCTCTCGGCTCGGCCCGGAAACAGTAGACAGCGGTTCTTGATTCCCTCCGGCGGGTTAACTGATGGACCCACCTCGGTGAGGAAACTTTGCAGGCTCGCTTTGGCGAGGTAACTGGACAGGGTTGCTCCGGTGAGGAGAGGCGAATTACCGGCACTCCCTTCGGGTGGAGACTAGGCTTGCTCCGGCCAGATGACATTGGCACGCCGTACCTTGGTGACTTTGCAAACATTCCCGCGCCGAACGGCTGAAAGCCGGAGAGTATAAACTACCGGTTCAGCCGAGCGTTAATTGCCTCTAATCACCAAAGCCAAGTGACACGGGGAAACAGGGAATCAGCAGTCCAGACCGTGACATAAACATGGTAAATTTAAAGGGACCCTGATCCAGACCATGACGAGCGCTTAACGGGTCTCTTTCGGAATAGCAGGCGGTGACCAGTGGGGTACCGTAGGTTTAGTGCTGGGACTGCAGCTGTTTACAATATATATTAGTGATTTAGATGAGGGAATTAAAAGTAACATTAGCAAATTTGCTGATGACACAAAGCTGGGTGGCAGTGTGAAATGTGAGGAGGATGTTATGAGAATGCAGGGTGACTTGGACAGGCTGGGTGAGTGGGCAGATGAATGGCAGATGCAGTTTAATGTGGATAAATGTGAGGTTATCCATTTTGGTGGTAAGAACGGGAAGGCAGATTATTCTCTAAATGGAGTCAAGTTAGGTAAAGGGGAAGCACAACGGATCTAGGTGTTCTTGCACATCAGTCACTGAAAGCAAATATGCAAGTACAGCAGGCAGTGAAGAAAGCTAATGGCATGCTTGCCTTCATAACAAGGGGAATTGAGTATAAGAGCAAAGATGTCATTCTGCAGTTGTACAGGGCCCTGGTGAGACCACACCTGGAGTACTGTGTGCAGTTTTGGTCTCCAAATTTGAGGAAGGGCATCCTTGCTATTGAGGGAGTGCAGCGTAGGTTCACAAGGTTAATTCCCGGGATGGCGCAACTGTCATATGTCGAAAGATTGGAATGTCTGGGCTTGTATACTCTGGAATTTAGAAGGCTGAGAGGGGATCTTATTGAAACATACAAGACTATTAAGGGATTGGACACACTGCAGGCAGGAAGCATGTTCCCGCTGATGGGTGAGTCCAGAAACAAAGGCTACAGTTTAAGAATTAAGGGTAGGCCATTTAGAACGGAGTTGAGGAAAACTTTTTCACCCAGAGAGTGGTAGATATATGGAATGCTCTGCCCCAGAAGACAGTGGAGGCCAAGTGTCTGGATACTTTCAAAAAAGAGATGGATAAAGTTAGTGGAATCACAGGTTATGGGGATGAGGCAGGAACTGGATACTGATAGCGGATGATCAGCCATGATCACAGTGAATGGTGGTGCTGGCTTGAAGGGCCGAATGGCCTACTCCTGCACCTGTTGTCTATTGTCTATTGTCCATCTGCAGTTGTGAACTTCCTATGATTCAGGACATTTACAAAGACAGGTGTGAAACAGGGGCCGGAAGGATCATTGGGAATCCGAGTCATCCCAACCATAAATTATCCCAGCTGCTACCATCTGGGAAGTGGTACCACAGCATAAAAGCCAGGACCAACAGGATCCGGGACAGCTTCTTCAACCAAGCCATCAGACTGATGAACTCACACTCATTGTGTGTATTTCCATGTCACAGTGACTGTTCTATTTATTATAAATTATTATAAATTACTATGATTGCACATTGCACATTTAGACAGAGGCATAACGTAAAGAATTTTACTCCTCATGTATGTGAAGGATGTAAGAAATAGAGTCAATTCAATTAAGCTTAAAATGAGCCAGAACTGTGAGGCCAGTTTCATCTGAGGAAGACATATGGGACTTCTGCAGATTATTGCCCAATGCAGAACAACAAATAGATTCTAGTGGAAGATAAGGATCTACACCGGATACTCTGCTCAAATATCAGACTTGTAAAGACCATATTCTTTGGCCTTGGTGGAAAATGGATGTTTCAAGCAATTGTACTTCAGAAAATAAGCACTTGCAGGACTTTGCCGCAAGTTGCAGTCAAAGTTAGAAAAATGTTATGAGGACATTAGAAGATTTACTGCCGATAGAGACATTTATGAGGCTGCTTTAACAGTTTAAAATGGTGACCGTATAAGGATCCATCATTCAACAGCCAAGTGGTGATTCATGCAGGAACATTTTAATATATTCCAGCAATATTTAGAAAATATTGTTGTGCTACCACACCTTCTGAAGCATATTTATTAGTAGTAGCTGTGTGTTGACAAATGTTGCATCAGTACATGTTGGAATTTATATATGATAGAATTCTATTTCATGAAAATGCATTGGAAACACTCATTGAAAAATTGTTCCTTCAGCACTTAATCCTCTGGAATCTTTGAGGAATAAAACCAAGGCCAGAATTTGCTGGGAAAGTAATACTTAGTTCCTGGCACATACAAGAGAAAATCTGTAGATGCTGGAAATCCAGGCAACATAGGCAGCATCTATGAAAATGAGTACAGTCGACTTTTCAGGCCGAGACCCTTCATCAGTCCTGATGAATGGTCACAGCCTGAAACTCAACTATACTCTTTCGCACTAAGTTCCTGGTATCAGTCATCAGCCATGCATGGAATCTGGTTGTGATAGTTTGAAGTAAATTCATTATTAAAGTGCATATACAGTATGTCACCATATTCAACACAAATATTCATTTTCTTGCAGGCATACACAGTAACTCCAAGAACCATAATCCAAAGAACCATCTTGGGATCTTGGGGTCAGAGTCCATAGGACACTCAAAGTTGCTATGCAGGTAGACACTGTGGTTAAGAAGGCATACAGTGTATTGGCCTTCATCAATCATGGGATTGAGTTTAGGAGCTGAGAGGTAATGTTTCAGCTATACAGGACCCTGGTCAGACCCCACTTGGAGTACTGTGCTCAGTTCTGGTCGCCTCACTACAGAAAGGACGTGGAAACCATAGAAAGGGTGCAGAGGATATTTGCAAGGATGTTGCCTGGATTGGGGAGAATGCTTATGAGAATAGGTGGAGTGAACTTGGCCTTTTCTCCTTGGAGCGATGGAGGACGAGAGGTGACCTGATAGAAGTGTACAAGATGATGAGAGGCACTGATTGTGTGTATAGTCAGAGGCTTTTTCCTAGGGCTGAAATGGCTAACACGAAAGGACACAGTTTTAAGGTGCTTAGAAGTAGGTACAGAGGAGATATCAGGGTAAGTTTTTTATGCAGAGAGTGGTGAGTGCGTGGAATGGACTGCTGGCAAAGGTGGTGGTGGCAGCAACGATAGGGTCTTTTAAGAGACTTCTGGATAGGTACATGGAGCATAGAAAAATAGAGGGCTATTGGTAACCCTACGTAATTTCTAAAGTAAGGACATGTTTGGCACAGCTTTGTGGGCCAAAGAGCCTGTATTGTGCTGTTGGCTTTCTTTGTTTCTATGATAGAATCAAAGAAAGATGGCACCTAGCAGGAGGAACAAACAACCAACGTGTAAAAGAACAAGTGTTGCAAATACAAAAGAGAAAGATAAGATAGACAGATAAATAAATAAATAAGTAAGCTGTAAATATAAAGAACATGAGATGAAAAGTCCTTGAAAGTGAGTCCAAAGTTTGTGGGAAGTGTTCGGTGATGGGGCAACTGATGTTGAAGAAGCTATCCTCACTGCTTCAAGAGCCTGATGGTTGAGGAGTAATAACCGTTTCTCAAAGTTCAAAGTTAGTTTTATTAGGTATACTTTATATAGCCTTGAGATTTGTCTCCTTACAGGCAGTCACAAAAAAGTCTGACACACTGACTATTTCAATCTGGCTGGGTGCTTAAATCCTCCAAACTTCAGGTCGTTCCTTACTCGCAGACTCGGGCTCCGCTTCCTTGATATGGCCAGTACCTGACCATTCTAATTCAGTTCGGTTCTTCAATCAATCAATCCTCAGCTCTCTCCTCACCTTAGCTACATTGAATTACCCGACCTTTCCAATTTGGCTTAACTTTTAAATCGATCAATCCTCTTATCTTTCCTTGCCTTGCCTCAGCTCCACCTCATTGAATTTCCACTAAGTCCACTCCAGCGACTCCAGCCCAGACATACTGGATCCATCCTGTTCCAGTGAGACTCCAGTTCCATCCAAAATATTGCCAGATCGTACAGGTGATTCAGCTCATCTCCGACAGGGAGGCCACAGGCCATTGTTTGCAGCAATCATTTACCAGAAAAAGTGTGAATAATAAAGTATTTAGTTGCTTTCTTTGCTTCATTGTCTACTGACAAGTTATTGCTTAAACCCGTGAGAAGCACTATCTTAAATACTTGAACATGGTTGTATGATTCCTGAGGCTCCTGTATCATTCCGCCTGATGGCAACAGTGAGAAGAGAGCATGACCTGATGATTGATGCTGCTTTCTACCGATAGTCCTGCATGTAAGTGTGCTCAATGAAGTAGGGACTTTAATCGTGATGGACTGGGCTATATCGATTACGTTTTGTTGGATTTTCCATTCAAGGGAATTGGTGTTTCAATACCAGACTGTGATGCAACCAGCCAATATACTCTTCACTATACATCTATAGAAATTTGTCGAGGTGTTGGATGTCATACTGAATCTTAGCAAATTTCTAAGGAAGTTGAGATGCTGCTATGCTTTTTTTTTCTTGTACTTGCACTTCCATGCTGGGTCCTCGAGTGATTTTCACGGTTCCTCACTGTTGATTGACCGTGAGGCAGAGAGTTTATCAACAATCCATACTAACCGTGGTCTCCCCATGAGAAAGTCAAGAAGCCAGTCACAGAGTGAAATATAAAGGCCTAGGTTTCAAAAATTGGTGATTAATACTGAGGGGATTATAGTTCTGAACGCTGAGCTATAATCGATAAACAGCAGCCTGATATCGCTATTGCTGCTGTCCAGGTGATGCAAAGCTCACTGGAGAGGCAGTAAGATTGCATTCATTGTAGACCGCTCAGGCAACTGTTAGTTCTAGCCATGACCAGCCTTTCATCGCAGTTCATCACAGTTGAGGGTTGACGTCTTGCGAGGGTTCACCGTCTTGAAGGATGTTTTGAGGTTGTTCTCTGAGGTAGCGATCAGGAGGTAACCGGACACTGTGGGTATTCACACTGGTGTGGTTTTGACATAGAGGAAGGTCATTTAGTCCATAGTCTATCCTGTTTCACAGAGCAATCCTCTTCCCACATCAGTCTCTTGGTTTTACCAAGACTTTTCTGGACAGATGATGTGGGTGGTCAGTATATGGAAGGAGGAGAGAGTGCACTTTAACTCCACTCAGCCCCATTAATTGAAGCATAACTTACAGCAAGCCTATCCTTCCACTGGGGAACAGATGGCTTAATGTTTGTTGGTCGGGCCTCATTCCAGGGGGGAATAGACAGAAGTGTCAGATTGTTGGCATTCATCTTGGTTATTTTATCCCACTTCTGGTCATTTTCACAACTAAAACAGAAGTGTAGGCTGAGAAAGGACAAAAAGAGAAATACCTTTTCTGCAGTTTGTTGTTGCTTTGACGGTAACTGCAAGTATCCATTGTCAGTATTATTAAGAGACGCAGCTGATCTCAACCTATTCTAAAAGATGTGTTGGTGCAAACACTTTTCTGCTGAACTTCTCTCAATGCTTGTGGAAATGAAGGAGCAGAAGCATCGGGTGCTGTCAGAAATCAGGAAGTAGGACACACTGAATGGTATGAGGTATCTGATTGTTTTATAACATAAACAGAAAATACTTGAAACAGCCAGCATGTCAGACAGCATCCATAAAAAGCGAATCAGTCAATATTTTAAATCTACTTCTCTTTGCTTATAGGGATTGTACCTGGATTCCAATAGCCCGCATTTGGTCACATCATTTCTCAGGCTCTTAGTACAAACCTATCTTTGTTGTAGAATTTTCCAATCAATTCCTGATGAAACTATGGAGTAACTGCTGCAGGTCGATTTGTGAGAGGCTAGGACTAGCAATGATTTTGGTTTGGGAAAATTAAACGATCAAAGGCATCACATTCTGTTTAAATCATCAAAGATCTATTGTTTTACACCAGTGGGGAGCACACAGCTGGAAATCCCAGGCAACCTATCCATTGAACAAAATAAATCTCATAAAATTTGCACACCTACTTGCAGATCAGACACAATATCATAATATTATAAGAATTAATCCAATCAAGTAAATATTTATGTATCTTTTGGCTACAATGACCGGTGGAATGTGCTCAAATCTTCACACTCAATCCAGGCTCCCTTTTGTAACACAGTATTTGGCTTTATTGCATTTTATAGATTATAT
This sequence comes from Mobula hypostoma, assembly GCF_963921235.1. Classification (NCBI taxonomy): domain Eukaryota; kingdom Metazoa; phylum Chordata; class Chondrichthyes; order Myliobatiformes; family Myliobatidae; genus Mobula; species Mobula hypostoma. Next base: position 120,049,648 of record NC_086097.1, on the reverse strand, counting down.
GGTATATAGATATACTGTGCCAATGGCGGAGTGGAGATACGTCCATTCCAAAAGAGATGTAAGGTGCTCTTTGTCTCCTCTATTCTGCAGGTCAACCCCGGGCAAGGTATAGCACCTGGTTAGCCACACCAATCAAGATCAAGTGAAACCACAGGAGCAGTTGGTGGATGGTCGTGTGAGCATCTGGTGCATAATCACAAGTCCTGGCTTTGCGACCATTGACGCCAGGCAGACGATCTTTGAAGAGTATTGATAATGACTTGGGAGGTGGGGGGGGGTCATCAATCTTGTAAAACAGTGCCCAGAAGAAGGCAACAGCAAACCACTTCTGTAGAAAAAATTCCCAAGAACAATCATGGTCATGAGCCTATGATCGCCCACGTCATACAACAGGGCGCATAATGATGATGATGAGATATAGCGTAGATTGCTTTCTTCCCAATCGTTGTTTACAGTTTTGCTGTTCCTGGAAACTCCTTCCTGAAATTCTATTTGAGTAGTTTATACTAGTAGCATTTCAAAAGAAGGAAAGACCATAGAACATAAAACATATTCTTTAAATAATGTTCTCTTCCAAAAGATACAGAGATGCACAATTTGAAATGGCATATCTAATACCTGTTTTTTTTAAAGAGCATTGACTATAAGAGTTCATGTGATTAGAGAACAGAATCATTATTTGTAAGATGACAATATCTGGAAATATATTGCAATCTATACACATCCATTCAGGGCTCCACAGTGTACTCAGCCATCACATCTCTGCTGTCTGCGCGTCTAGTTTAACAAGCCTTCAAACATATTAGAACGTAGAACACTACAGCGAAGTGCAAAGCCTTTCAGAGCAAAACTCTGTGCTGACTTTATAAACTACTCTCAGATCAATCTAACCCTTCCCTCCTACACAGCCCTCCATTTTTCTATCATTAAGTACCTATCTAAGTGTTTCTTAAATATCTCTAATAAGGCCATAAGACCATTAGATGTAGGAGCAGAATTAAGCTATTGAGTCTGCTTGGCCATTGAACTATGGCTGATCCCTTTTCTCCCCCCTCCTCAGTCACACTCCCTGACCTTCTCCCGGTAACCTTTGATGCCATAGCCAATCAAGAACCTATCAATCTCCGCTTTAAAGATATCCAATAACCTGGCCTCCACAGCTGCCTGTGGTAACAAATTCCACAAATTCACCACACTCCAGCTAAAGAAATTTCACTTCATCTCTGTTTTAAATGGATGCCCCTCTATCCTGAGGCTGTGCCCTCTTATCCTAGGGTCCCCAACCATGGGAAACATCCTTCCCACATCTACTCTGCCTGAGCCTTTCAACATTCAAAAGGTTTCAATGAGATATCTTCTCATCCTACTAAATTCCAGCGAGTACAGGCCCAGAGCCATCAAACATTCCTCATATGATAACCCTTTCATTCCCAGAATTATCCTTGTGAACCCTCTCCAATGGCAGGACATCCAATGTATCTGCCATAACCACCAACCCTGGCAAGGTGTTCCACACACTTACCATATTCTGTGTAAAAAAACTTACATCCAACATCCTCCCTATCCTTAACTTCACTCAGCGTAAAATTATGGCCCCTTGTATTAGCTATTTTGACCCTGTGAAAAAAAAAGGGCTATGGCTACTCACTCAATCTATGGTTCTTATTATCTTGTACACCTCTATTAAGACACGTCCCATCCTCCTTCACTCCAAAAAGGAAAGCTCAATTTTGATCTAGATCAGGATGGACAGATGAAAAGTCTTGGCCCAATATGTCAACTCTTTATGTCTCTCCATTGATGCCACCTGACCTGCAAGTTCTTCCAGCGTCTAACCTTCAGCCTACCGGCCCTGCGATTTCTAGTGCACACCAAGTCACGCCTCAGTCTTTGATCCCATTATTAATTAGTTTCTCTCCCAAGTATATTTACAAGGCAAAACTCACGTTTCTTCCTTAGATCATAAGGCACAGACTTGAACAATCGAGATGAAGTACAGATTGGCAGATTAACCTCCCAGCTGCCAACACTGGTCTCCATTGCTAGATCACCCTGAGTGAATAGAGCTACCTCGCACCTTTATTTATCAAATGTTAGCCACAGGATCTGAAAGTTCAAAGCTCAAAGTAAATTTATTATCGAAGTACTTACCTGTTACAATATTCTACCTTGAAATTTATTTTCTTGCAAGAATTTACAGAGCAAAAGTAATGCAAGATAATTTCATGAAGAATCATATATAAATAAAGATTGACAATCCCCAATGTAGAATGTGCTAAAAGAAGGCAAGTTGTGCAGATCAATGTAGTACTGAGAACATGAGTTGTAAAGCTGGTTCTGAATGTTGTGCAAACACGAGGAAATCTGCAGATGCTGGAATTTCAAGCAACACACATAAAAGTTGCTGGTGAATGCAGCAGGCCAGGCAGCATCTCTAGGAAGAGGTACAGTCGATGTTTCGGGCTGAGAAGGGTCTCAGCCCGAAACTTCAACTGTACCTCTTCCTAGAGATGCTGCCTGGCCTGCTGCATTCACCAGCAATTTTTATCTGAATGTTGTGGATGAGGTTCTGACATATTGGGACATGAGGAACAGGCCAGACTATACACAAAGAGGAAAGTTCTTCCATACATAGACAGGAAAGTTCTTCCAGTCCTTCCAGGTGAGGCAACGCTTCAACTGTGAATGTGCTGGGGTCGTCTATTGTATCCGATGCTCCTGATGCAGCCTCCTCTACATTGGTGAGACCCGTCATAAATTATGGGGCCGCTTCACTGAGTACCTTCTATCCATCTGGCAAAAGTGAAACTTCCCAGTGGCCAAATATTTTAATTTTGATTCCCATTCTCATTATGACATGTCAGTCCCTGGCCTCCTCTCGTACTCAGATGAAGCCACTTTCAGAGCAGAGGAGCAAACCTTAAATTCCATCTGGGTAACCTTCAACCTGATGGTATGAATATGAAAAAATTCCTTCCCTCTCCCCTTTTCTTCTATTCTCCACTCTGGCATTTTACCTCTTCTCACCTGCCTATCACTTCCCCCAGGACTCCTCCTCCTTCCCTTTCTCCCATGGTTACTTTCCTTTCCTATCAGATTCCTTCCTCTCCAGCCCTTTTACCTTTGCTACCCACCAGGCTTCACCCATCATCTTCTCGCTAGCTTCCTTCCCCTCCCCCCACCTTTTTATTCTGGTGTCCTTCCCCTTCCTTCCCAGTCCTGAAGAGGGGTTTTGGTCCAAAATGTCAACTGTTTATTCATTTCCACAGATGCTGCCTGACCTCTTGAGTTCCTCCAGTATTTAAGTGTATTGCTTTAGAGAGTAAATTTGAATAAACAGGAAAAGGATATAATTGGAAGATAGACAATTTGATATTAAGACCATAAGGCTGCAATATGCCCTGACAGGAGATGTTCCCTTAAGACTACATTGAATTGCATTGTAACACAGATAGGTTAGTGAGGGAATGGGATTGTGATGTAAAATGCCACTCAACCTGAAGCTCAGGATCATTCCTGTGGACTGATTACCAATGTCCAAAACTAAATTTATTCAGCACTTTCTACTGTCATTTCACAAACAGAAATTTGCTCACAGTAGTATAGAAGTGATCATATTGTAGGTATGAATGCAGTCATGTATGCTAAATGTGAAGAGTCAAGAAAATTGCTGCTTCATTGAAAGAATACTTGAGGCCTTGAGCTTACATTTAGCAACAAATTTGAAAGGGCAAATGTTTCTTCAGCAGCAAGAAGATTGCAAATGATGGGTAGTGTCTTTTGGTAGGAATTAAGATGCACCGAGCAGAATGAAATACAGTTTATAGTGGGTAGAGGAAGGGAGATCAGCAAGGAAGGTGATGAAATACTTAGATCTGCAAGTTGTGTAGGTATGGATGAGGGTTTCAGAACTTGAACCAAGCAGATCTAGAATCAGACAACCTTACAGAGTTATTACATGCTCAGATGGGTGCCTAGAAGCTCAGGCCTGGGTCATTATTTTAGATTAGATTAGATTAGATTCAACTTTATCGTCATTGTGCCGAGTACAGATGCAAAGCCAATGAAATGCGTATAGCATCTGACCAGAATGCAGAGTAGTGTTATTTCCAAAATAACTGGGAATAAAAAATGTGCTACAGCACACAAATATAAAAGTACTGAGACAGTACAATCCAGATGCAATACTGCTTAGCGCTGTGATGAAAGGTTCAGCAGTGTCATAGCCTCAGGGAAGAAGCTCTTCCTGTGCCTGCTGGTACGGGAGCGGAGGCTCCTGTAGCACCTACCGGATGGGAGGAGAGTAAAAAGTTCATGGTTAGGGTGAGATGCATCCTTGATAATGCTTTTCACCCTGCTCAGGCAGTGTTTATGGTAGATGTTCTCAATGGTGGGCAATTGGGGTGCCGATAATCCACGGGGCAGTTTTCACCACATGCTGGAGTGCTTTGCGGTCCGATACGGGACAATTACCATACCACACTGAGATGCAGTTGGTGAGTATGCTCTCAATGGTACAGCGGTAAAAGTCCGTCAGTATCCTGGGACAGAGGTGAGCTTTCTTCATGATCCACAGGAAATAAAGGTGCTGTTGCGCCTTTTTGATCAGGATGGAGGAGTTCAGGGACAAGGTGAGGTCCTCGGAAATGTGGACACCAAGGAATTTGATGCTTGATACATGCTAACTACAATTCTGTTGATGTAGATGGGGACGTGAGTGTGACTCCTAGCATGCCTGAAGTCCGCAATGATCTCCTTGGTTCTCTGGGTTTTAAGGGCCAGGTTGTTATCAGCACACCACACAGCCAGGCGCTGGACCTCATCCCTGTAGGCCGTCTCGTCATCTCCTCTGATCAGACCAACCACCGCGGTGTTGTCTGCGAACTTGATTATGGAGTTAGAACCTTGTACAGGAACGCAGTCATAGGTAAAAAGGGAATACAGAAGAGGGCTCAGCACACAGCTTTGAGGCACGCCAGTTTTCAGGGTGAGAGTGGAGGAGGAGAGGTTGTCTAACTTAACTGATTGGGGTCTGTTGGTCAGAAAATCCAAGGTCCAATTGCAGAGGGATGAGCTGATACCAAGCTGGCGAAGTTTGGTGATCAGCTTGGCGGGGATCACAGTATTGAATGCCGAACTAAAGTCAATGAACAGCATTCTGACGTAAGAGTTGAGGCTGTCCAGGTGGGTCAGGGCAGAGTGAAGTGCCATGGAGATGGCATCCTCTGTTGAATTGTTGGTGCCATAGGCAAATTGATGGGGGTCCAGGGTAGTGGGCAGACAGGACTTTCTATCATCTTCGTGCTAGCGGCAAGTGATGCAATTCCTTCCCATACTGCAGGTCCATTTCATTTGAAATCTGGACTTTCAGCAAAGTCAGCCTTCAAGATACGTTATAAACAACGTATATAATCATAGTGCATGCGTTGAGTCTAAGAGGAATCACAGAGTAACCTATCATACCTTTTAGAAGTTGCCAGGTTATTATGCAAATGACTCTGCATACTCTACATGCTGCTTCATGTGATAGAACTCTCCACAATAGAAACTCTCCTGCAGAAAAGCTACAAAGAGGTTCCGCTCCCGATTTCCTGTCTGGGTTTCCTCTTGTTGTTTCCTTCTTCACCAAGATGTAAACATTAATGCTCCATACTGATTTCTAAAAATGTTTGCTAGCTACATCACTACAGTAGCACAAATTCTTTACTATACAATCATCATGCTATCTCAGCACTGCAATTTTGTTGTCCAGAGCAATGACAATAATGCTCTAACTCTAACTAACTATCTCATAGCATTATTTACCAATTTCATCTGGAAATGTACCAACAATCTTCATATCTGAGCAAAACTAATCAGTGGAAATCATTAGTTATTAAAACCTCCCAGAACAGAGTTATCACTCTTTACTGTAATAGACCAACATTGGACTTAGTCTGTGAATGCGTAGATACTAGAAAGAATCTTGTTCGGAAGTGTGTATGTTTGATATCATTATTAAAGCAGCTAAATTGATCAAGGAAAAGATAAAACACAAGACTAGGATTGATTGTCTACAGTTCTGCTCCAGGGTATTCAATAATCTTAGTTTAATGTCATCCTTAAGTACATAAAAGAATAGCTGTTTTCCTATTTCTCTCTGTATTATAACCTTCCTCATAGCCTAGCAATTATCTATCACCCATCAAAGGGGTATCACTCACATTCTATAAGCAAAATACTGCTGTGTTGGTGATCTGAAGTAAGACAAAAACATGTTGAATAACTGAACAAAGACATAGAGTACAAGTTAGGATTATTGAACTATGGCATACTATTTTGCATCAGACGAAAGACATCTCTTGTGGCCTGCCCTGCACAATCCTCGCTCATTTGATTTGATGCAAACAACACATTTTGCTGTATGTTTTCATGTACTTGTGACAAATAAAGCTAATCTCTAAAACTCTCTGACCATATTTTTTCTCTCCATGGATACTCTATTACTAACATTTTTCTCTACATCAGCTAGAAGCCTGATGCCCTCTTGAAACCATTTACTGAAACATGACAGAATCAGAATACATAGATGATGTCTTATTTAAAAAAAGACTCATAGACCTGTATGCTCAGACAAATTTTGATATTTAACTTTAATATTACAATATTTATATGTAATGGATGGGAGGTTCATTCCAAAAGAAAGCCTGCAAACACATTTTGCTAACATTTACCTTGAATGACAAAAAAAAATAACAATAATGCAGAAGGAACATAAGTTGCCTTTGGCTTAACACAAAATAATTGTTTGTAATCAGTTATGTGAATTCAAAACTCTGCAATTATTCTCTATCATGTATCACCTTTGAAACTGAAGCATACATAATCTTTATAACATATATAAGCATGTTTGATTCATTTATTGCTATCTTGAAGAAAACATCATTGATGTAAAACCTTCTTTTCCATTACCAGCCACCCCCAGTGCCCCTCCTTCTTTCCTTTCTCCATAGTCTATTCTTCTCTCCTATCAGATTCTTTCTTCTCCAGGCCTTTAACTTTCCCGCCCACCTGGGTTCACTCATCAGCTTCTAGCTTGGCCTCCTTCCCCTCCCCCACCTCTTTATTCTGGCATAAAAAGAGCCTTCCTTTCCAGTCCTGGTGAAACACCTTGGCCTGAAATGTCAACTGTTTATTCATTTTCATAGATGCTGCCTGACCTGCTGAGTTCCTTCAGCATTTTGTGTTTGTTACCTGGGTTCCACAAACTTATGGAATGTCGATTGATTTTCAATATTGACCTCAGGACTCACAGATGACATTGAATGAGGACCCCAAACCCCAGGCCTCAAACTTTGGACTTGCCAATGTTGGGATCCTAGGCTTCGAACTCTGGTCTCACCAATTTGTGTACACAAGTGTTCACTGGCCCTGATCGCTCTTGCCTGCATGGAACTCTGATCCTGGAAACCGTCGACAACCTGCTGACCTGGGGGTGGGGGAGACCAGCCTTCATCCTCGGTGGTCTACTGTCCGAACATATAACTATGAATCCTCCCACATCCCTGTCCCTAAACTTCGCTCTCTGTCATCCCTATGAACCTAAAATAATAACTAATTCTGAGCCATGACCTCGACAGAGACTGCTGCTCAGTGCCATCTTGGCCAGAATAGAACTTCCCAGCAACATTTACACTCATTAAACACGAGCATTAGTGCTTTCTTTTGTTTCCTACAGTTCTATCATTTAATTGTGTATTTCTTTCCCATGAAGGATTCATTTTCTTTTATAATTTCCCCATTTTGGCTTGGCAGCGTGCTTTATAGAAAAGGTGCAGGAGTGTGATTGTTAATTATAAAGTGGTTTCAGAGATCTGGCAATTTTTTGGTGATTCACAACATGCAATGGAGCCCTTTTTCACTGAAAATTGTTGGGTTGACTAAACCATAATGAAACCAAACGCACTAAATCTGGCATTATATTTACTACTTATCTGGGGCTAATGCCTTGTCCATCTTTCATCTTGTCATTTTCCATACTTCACTGAGGTCACCGAGAACAGAACTGATGCACTAAAAGCAAGACTGCTCTATAAAAGAGTACTGAGCGGCTGCGACGTGCTCTACTTCACTGAAATGTGGCTTACTTCTGCTTCACTTGATTCAGCCGTACAACTCAAGTGCTTGTTAATTCACCAGATGGACTAAATGGCACCCTTAGGCAAAGGGAAGGGAAAGAATTCTGCTTCCTCATCAACTTGTGGCTGCTCCAGTACATCCTTAGGTGTGTTGGTTGTGAACACAACACATTTCACTCTATGCTTCCACGTTGTTGTTCCTCCCCACGCCTTGTGGCGCATCGGGTGGCCAAACTTGCTGTTGCTTCAGCACCTGTTTGATTTTTACGAGGCCGAGTTGCTCGCTTGATGCTCAACCCAGCACGGATGGGAAATTTGCAAGGAGCCAGCTGGATTTGAACCCGGGACCACTCACCTCAAAGTCCGGTGCTGATGCCACTGCACCACCGGACATCTATGTTTCCATGTACATGCGATAAATTAATAAATTTGCATCTGATATCTGAACTCCTTGTAGCACTTGGATGTGATGGTCCTAGCAAGTTCATACTCACCCGACTTGGAATATCTAGCAGTGAAGCACCACCCATACTGCCTGCAATAGGAGTTCACTTCAGGTATCCTGATGGGACTCTACACCAGATGCCAGGTGAAAGTGAAGCTTGTGCTCATTGAACTAGTCTCTGTGATCAACAGACTTGAAGCCATATTCCTTGAGGCTCTCTTCATTGTACCTGGTGACTTCAACTAGGCCAACTTCAAGAGATCATGCGGATCCCAAATACCCTTGACCATTGCTATAAACAATCAAGGACACCTACTCAAACACCACTTCCCACTCTGATTTGGTAAATCAGAGCACTAGGCAATGCTGCTGTTCCTTGCATATAAACAGAAAGCTGGTATGGAGAAGTGGAAGGACTCACTACAGGAAGTCATACAGTGCTGGTCTGAGGAACAAAATGAGCTTCGATTGTGACTGTTATGAGTGAGTAGACTGGTTCATGTTCAAAGTCTTATCAGCCAACCTTTTTGAGTGTCACCACCATCACAGATTTTATCAGCAGGAGTATAGATGACTCTGTATGTACCAACAATGTCAGTCTGGGTGTTGTCAAACCAGAAACAAAGGATGAGATGAGAGATCCATCCTCCACTGAAGTCTAAACCTGCAATATTCAAAACCAGTAACCTATACACCAAATCGAGATGCCACCTTTGTAATGCAATCAAGGATATCTAAGGATGATACAACAAGGATGGCATGGTAGCATAGTGGTTGGTACAACACTTTACTGTACCAGCGACCCTGGTTCAATTCCCACCGCTGCCTGTAAGGAGATTGTACATTCTCCCATGACCCTATGGGTTCGTCTGAGTGCTTGGGTTTCCTCCCACAGTCTAAAGATGTATCGGTTGTTAGGTTAATTGGTCATTGCATACTGTCCTGTGATAAGGCTAAATTTAAATTGAGGGTTGCTGGGCAGCACAACTCGAAGGGCCAGATGGACCTGTTCTGTGCCATATCTTAATAAATGTATAAATAAATACAAGCCCAAAGTTCCAGACCAGCGGTCAGCTTTGCCAGGGTTACAAAATAAAATCCGGCCTCATTGCTGACAACAGCACATCCTTCCTCATTATCTAATGCATTCTATGCACTTTGTTATCAGAGGGGGAAACAGAATGTCATCACCCACCCTGTCGGCTTTCAATGCACTTGAACCCGCAGTTATTGTTGCAATGGTTAGATCAATCTTCCAGAGAGTGCACCTGTCGAAAGCTTTTGGTCTGGATGGTGTCCTTAGATCCTCCACAGATCGGCTGACAGAGGTATTTCCAGACATTTCTAACCTTTCCCTGCGTGGTTCTGTGGTTTCCACCTGCTTTAAGAAGAATACTACAATCCCAGCACCTAAGAGAAACAAGGCAATATCCCTTGATTAACTATCGCCCAGTGACTTTGGCATCCACCATCATGAGGTGCTTCAAGAGGCTTCTCATGCATGCGTCAACTTCAGCCTCCTAGACAACTTCAAACAGATGTGCCTTCAGCTCCAGTGCCAAGTAAATGCATTTCCAATCTCCTAAATGGGGACTCAGCACCTTCTTTTACAACAGGATCAAAGTTCAACAGTTCAAAGTTCAAAGTAAAACTTATTATCAGAGTACATACATGTCACCAGATTTTTTTGTCCTGTGGACATGCTCAGCAAATCTACAAAACAGTAACTGTAAACAAGATCAATGAACAACAAACAGTGCAAATGCAAATATAAATAAATAGCAATAATTAATGAGAACATGAAATAACAACATAAAGAATCCTCAAAGTGAGATCTTTGGTTGTGGAAACACCAGAAATAGAATGAGTGTAGTTATACTCTTTTGTTCAAGAGCCTGATGGTTGAGGGGTAGTAACTGTTCTTAATCCTGGCAGTGCGAGCCCTGAGGCACTTGTACCTTCTACCTGATGGCAGCAGCGAGGAGAGAGAATGACCTGGGTGGTGAGGATCTTTGATGACAGATGCTGCTTTTCTATGGCAACGTTTCATGTAGATGTGCTCAACGGTTAGCAGGGGCTGGGGGTGCTTTACCTGTGACGTACTGGGCTAAATCCACTAATTTATATAGGATTTTCCACTCAAAGGCATTGGTGTTCCCATACCAGGCTGTAATGAGCCAGTCAATAGACTTTCCATGACACATCTATAGGTTTTTGGTGTCATGCCGAATCTCTGCAGTCTACCGAGGACGTAGAGGTGTTGTCATACTTTCTTTGCAACTACATTTATATGATGGGCCCAGGACGGGTCCTCGGAGATAATGACACTCAGGAATTTAAAGTTAATGATCCTCTCCACCTCTGATCCTTTAATGAGTACTGACCCCTGGTTTCCCTCTCCTGCAGTCTACAACCAGTTCCTTGGTCTTGCTAACATTGAGTGGGAGGTTGTTGTTATGACACCACTCAGCCAAATTTTCAATCTCCCTCCACCCTTGATATGCCCACAGCACTGGTGTCATCAGCAAGTTTGTATGTAGTGTTGGAGCTGTACTTAGCCACACAGTCATAGGTGTAAAGATCCTGACCTACAAAATCACAAATAGTAGGGATAGTCTTCAGCAAACCTCTACCATAATTGCACTCAACACTGGTTCCCAACAAGGCTGCATCTACAGATCTCCATTCTGCTCCCAAGACAACTCATAACTATGTGGCCAGAATCTGCTCCAGCTTCATCTACAAGTTTGCAAATGCAGAATCAGTTTCAAATTATGTCAATTGCTTACTCAGTGGTCACCTTGATATGTACAACTGTACACCTGTACACCTGCTCACTAATGCAAATATCTAATCAGACAAACACATGGCAGCAACTCATTGCATAAAAAAAACATGCAACATGGTCAAGAGGTTCAGCTGTTGTTTAGACCAAACATCAGAATGGAGAAGAAATATTCTCTAAGTGACTTTGAGCGTGGAATGAGTGTTGGTGCTAGATGGAGTGGTTTGAGTATCTCAGAAACTGCTGATCTCCTGGGATTTTCACACACAACAGTCTCTCATGTTCACAAGGAATGGTGCATAAGCAAAAAGAAAAAATCCAGTGAGCAGCAGTTCTGTGGGTAAAAATGTCAGGTTAATGAGAGAGGTCAGAGGAGAATGGTCAGACTAGTTCGAGCTGCAGGGTAGGTGACAACAACAACAACAGTGGCATGCCGAGGAATGTCTTTGAATGCATAACTAGGTGAATCTTGAAGTGGATGGGCTATAGCAGTAGAAGACCACAAGCTTACACTTAGTGGCCACATTTTTAGTTCCAGAAGATATCTAATAAAAAGGCCATTGAGTGTATGGCTTCCCTCTTCTTCAATTACAGTCCTTGTTTTGAGCATCCCATTACAGGTTTTTTCAGAGGTATTTGTTATTGATGAAAAAAATAAATATTTAAAACTGAAGGCTGCCACCAGAGAATAGACTTAAGAACAAATGGCGATGTTCTTTTTCTGCATGGATATTCCAACCAATTTCAAATGCTTCAAATAATTCAGTATGTTTAGAGCCGATTAAAATAAATTAAAGATACTTCATCAGGAAGAAACTTAATGTTAGCCTCCAAAGACTCATTATCTTCTTTGTAAATGTGCAAGTAGTTGAGATGATATCTTAAACCTAACTAATTAACCATAGGGCTAATGATCAGTTCTTTCTAACTTAGTTGATAAGAGAATTTGGACCTATGCTGCAGTTAAGGAGGTAAAAATCTTCCAGGGTTCTCTGCAAAGGAGTTTCAAGTTTTTCTTACCAACATTGGAATTATTTTTTTAATATATGGAGCATGGGTTAATGAAAGGTAGGCCTTTTTTGTTAAACTTGCTGGATTTCTTTGATGATATAATGATCACAATGGATATAGGATTTCCAGAAGGTGTTTGATAAATTTCTGCATAAAAGACATCCATAAGATGAGGATACATGGAGTTGGGGTAAGGTATTATTGTGAATATAAGATTGGTTAACCCAACAGGAGACAGAGAGTGGGACAGATGGGTGTTACTCTGGTGGTTCAGGGTTCAGTGCTGGGCCCTCAACTGTTCATGATATACATTAACATAACATTAATATGAAAGAGGGGACCATGTGTAGCATATCTAAGTTTGCTGATGACACTAACGTGTGCGAAAACAAATTGTGCAGAGGATGCAGAGATTCTGTAGAAAGATATAGATAGATTAAGTGAATTGGCAAGGGTCTGAGAGATAGGGTACAATGTTGGAAAGTGCAAGGCACTTTGGAAGGGAAAATGGAAAACCAAGTGATTATTTCAATGGTGAAAGATTGCTGCATGCTGTTTTGGAGCGGGTCTTCATTTATATATGAATCACAAAAGGTGGGTTTGCAGGTGTAACAGCTTATCAAAAAGTTCAATGGATTGTTGGCCTTCTTTGTTAGAGGGATTAACTTTAAGAGCAGGGAGGTTATGTTGCAACTGTACAGGGGATTAGTGATGCCACACCTAGAGTATTGCATGCAGTTCTGGCCTTCTTACTTAAGGCAATATATATTGGCTTTGGAAGGAGTGCAGCAGAGGTTCACCAGGTTGATTCTAGAGATGAAGGTTAGCCTATAAGGAAACATTGAGACATTTGGGACTATACTCACTCTAATTCTGAAGAATGAGAGAGGACCTTATAGAAACATAAAGCCATGAAAGGGATACATTACATAGAGGCAGGAAAGTTGTTTCATTTGGTAGGTGAGACTATGACTAGGGAATAGATTTAGGATGGAAATGAGAAGAAACTGCTTTTCCCAGAGAGTAATGAATCAGAGGAATTCTCTGCCCACAGAAGCAGCAGATATTACTTTATTAAGTACGTTTGTATATTTAAGACACAGTAGGTAGATTTTTGCATGACAAGGATATTAGGTGTTATGGGGGAAAGGCAGGTTGGTGGAGCTGAGTCCACGGCCAGATCAGCCATGATTTTATTGAATGGTGGAACAGGCTCGAAGGGACAGATGGCCAACTCCTGCTCCTACTTCTTATGTTCTTATGTTATGCTATAGACTTTGCAGAATTTCTGATCAGAGTGACTTGATGTGCAACTTAAGAGATCATTCAGAGTTAACCACAGGGATGAATCTGAGGCAAAATAGGGTAAGAACTGCAGATTTTCTTCTCTTAAGGATATTGGTAATCAGATGGGTTTTTAGAATAATTCAGTAATTGCATGATCTCCTCGTCACTGACACTTGTCTTTTAGTCTCCAATGTAATGATTTGCTGTACCATCTTCACTTCAGAAGATTTGGTTAAAGAAGTTTCTCTTAAAACCTCATTGGACTGACAGTGTCCATTGACAAGTGGGCTTCAGAGCCAGGTAGAGTAATTTTTCCCAGCAATGTTGCCTGAGTATGCAAAACAATCCGCGTGTCTCTGAAGTGCAAGTTATCAGAAATAACGGTTGATCAAATCCCTGGAGAATCAGCATTCAAACTGGGAAATAGTGTTTTACTCAAGGAAAGAAACAAGATTCCATTTGTGCGCCATTAAAAATATGATGTGATATTACAGAATTTATAGGCCTACCAGTTAATAATTGTGTTACAAATTGAGAATGTAACCCAATCTTACATTAGCCACTTACTGACATCAGCACTTTCTATTGTTTCACGAAAGCCTTAAACGATCTGAAGTTATCATTTTATTACTGCTGGGCACTGGGAGACATGCACACACTACTTTGAAATATAATAGACCCTTACTTCCTTAAGAAGGAGTCAAATCAGATCTCAATAACAAATCATTCCCTCCAAATTTTCCTTATAACTAATCACATCAATGATCTCAAACAACACCAACACAAATCCTTTTCACCATAATTTGAAGGTATTTGCGATATTCTATTTTAATTGACCTCAGATGAATAAAATACAGCGTGTTTTAATTCATCAGTTAATATCTCTAACTGTGAGGCAGTATTCTTTGAATTTTGCTTAGTATTATAAACATATCCTCTAGCTCCTTTCACATTTCTATAACTATTACTCTTCACTGACCACACTCATTTCCTTCTTGAGATCTGGAAGCTTAACCCATCAAAGAGAAGCTGTTATGATCAAGACTTGTGGAGTTGTGGATAGTGTAGAAGACTGGCAAAGAACACAGCACGATATAGATCAGTTACAGATATGGGCAGAGAAATGGCAGATGGAGATTAATCCAGATAAGTATCAGATGTTGCATCTTGGTAGAGGAAATGCAAGGAGACAGTGCACTGTTAAGGCAAGGTGTTCAGCAGTGTTACTGAGCAGAGAAATCTTGGGATCCAAGTTCATAGCTCCTTGAAAGTGACTCCACAGGTCGATAAGGAATGTGTACTTCTATTAGTCAAGGTACTGAGTTCAAAAGTCAAGTGGTTATGTTGCAACTTTATAAAACTCTGGCTGGGCCACGTCAGAAGTACTGCATACAGTTCTGGTCGCCCCACTATAGGCAGAATATTGAGGCTTTGGAGAGGGTGCAGAAGAGTTTTACCAGGATGCTGCCTGGTTTAGAGGGCATATGCTATCACGAGAGGCTTGACAAACTTAGGCTGTTTTCCCCAGAGTGCTGGAGGCTGAAGGGAGATCTGATAGAGATTTACAAGGTTATGAGAGGGATAGATAGAGTGGACATGGGGTATCTGTTTCCCAGGGTTGAAATGCCTAATAGCACGGGGCAGGCATTGAAGGTGAGAGGACTGAGATTCAAAGGGGACATGAAAGGAAAGTTCTTTACTCAGAGAGTCACGGATGCCTGGAATTTGCTGCCTGGTATAGTGGTAGAGGCAAATACATTGGAAGCTTTTAAGAGATGTTTGGATAGACACATAGATGTAAGGAAAATGGAGGGATATGGACGGTGTTAGTAGGAGGGGTTACTGTTTGAGTGCATTGGATTAGCTTTTTAGCTGATTCGACACAACATTCTGGGCTGCACGGTCTGTTCCTGTGCTGTACTATTCAATGTTCTGTGCTAATAAATAAGCAGATAGACAAATAAATGGTTAGATAGATAGATATGTGGATGCATGGATGGGAACTGTCACTTTTCAGACCATGAGGCAGAAAAGCTGTTGAATAACTGTGCTATCACTTGAGGTGAACTTGATTCCTACCAATATATGAAGAGACTGATTTCCTAGTGAATGGATTAACAGAAAGCTGCCAGGGCCAGAGGGCACATCTTATGAGAACAAGCTGAACGAGCTAAGATATTTTTCTTTTGGAAGATAGGAGAATGAGAGGTGACTTGATAAAAGTGTACAAGATCATTTTTTAACATTTAACATAAAAGGTTCTATTTTTTAGCATTTAAGAATAAATTGGACAGATACATGGATGGGAGGTGTATGGAGGGATATGGTCTGTGTGCAGGTCAGTGGGACTAGGCAGAAAATGGTTCGGCACAGCCAAGAAGGGCCAAAAGGCCTGTTTCTGTGCTGTAGTTTCTATGGTTTTCTGTGGTTCTATGGTTCTATCATAAGAGGGATAGATTGAGTGGATAGCCAGAGACATTTTCCCAGGGCAGAAATGGCTAATACATTGGGGTATTACTTTAAGGTGATTAGAGGATGTCAGAGGTGAGTTTTTTTCAAACAGGGAGTGGGGAGTGCCAGGGGTGGTGGTAGAGGCAGGTACATTAGGGGCATTTAAAACATTCTTAAATGGGCACATAGATGATAGAAAAATGGAGGATTATATAGGAGGAAAGGGTTTGATTGGTATAATGTTTAGAAGGTTGGCTCACAACAGCATATGGGCTGAAGAGCCTGTAATGTGCTGTGCTATTCTACGTTCTGTTCTGTGATATGTACCAGACATATGGTCCCCAGCATCCAGCACAGTTTCAAGGTTTGATGTCTCAAAATGGTATCATTAAGGATTACCATCACCCAGGACATGCCCTCTTCTCATTTCTACCATCAGGGAAGAGGAGCTGGAGCCTGAAGCCAGATGATTCAGGAACAGCTTCTTCCCCTCTGCCATCAGATTTCTCAATTTACGAATGGACTACATTTTTGCACTACTTATTTCATTTAACTTTTTCGCAATTTTATTATGTATTACAATGTACAGCTGCCACATAACAACAAAATTCATGACATATGCCAGTGTTATTAAACCTAATTCTGATTCTGAAATAGATAAGATTATTCCGTTCCGATTTTCAACAACACAGCATAATTTTCGTTGGTGTTGTGTGAATAGATTTCTAGCATAATGTGGTGAAATTGCATTCATCCTTGCCGTGATGTTGCTACACCAGGAAGCTGCATGCCTGTGAGCTATTTAATTATTACAGGAAGTCAGCTGGTTATTAGTGCAATTAACATCTTGCACAGCCATTAATTAGGCATTTTCAAATTACTTTTAGCTTTACTCCATATTTATTTTTATGTACAATAGATTTAATAAGGCCCAGGGATTTGCCCAGTGAAGATCAAACAATAGTTCAGGTGCAAAGCTAAGCTTGTCATTTACCCGTCTATTATAGCAGCTGGAGATTTGATCCCTCGGGTAAACGTCTGGCAGAGCAAACGTACACAGATGCAGCTTTAAAAAAATACCAGAAGGCTCTTAAAACTGAAATGCTAGAGAAGGGAGGCTCACCGGATGTGCTGATGAAGAAGAGTTCAGAGTGGTAAGACTGTTCAGGTGGGATCAGCACATGCCGAGGAAGGAAATATGCAGAGGGTCAGTGGCCTGCTAAGGATTTCATCTGAGAGCTTCACAGTCAATGATTCTGCCTTCTTGATCTTTTGCAATTGTCAGTCAGTGCATGCACCAACAGATCCTAGTCCAACAGCACCTTGCACCGGTGTATACAAGCTGGCAGGTGATTGGTGAAACCAGGTGAGGGGGAAGGTAGCACGAAATAAGAAGCTGGGAGGTGATAGGAGGAAGAGGTAAATGCTGAAGAAGGAGAGAACTCAGTTTGGGTGCTTTAAGCAGCAGCAATGTAACCATCAATGCAGTGCAGAAAGAGTTGGGGAGCAATACCTGTGAGGTCTTGGAACATGAACATGCAGCCACTGAAAAAGAAAGCATAGATGTGACCCATGCAAGATACATGGCTACACCCTGGGCTTGAAGAAAGTAGGAGGAGACAAAGGAAATATTGAAGGCCATGTACCTATACAGTTACTTCCATGGTTAAATATAATCCATTAACTAAAGAGAGCAGTTTTTTTTTACAATTCCACTTACAGCACTGAAAATCTTCAGAAGTATATTTGTCTTGAATAGTAGGCACATCTTTTTCTCCCCCTACACCATCTACTTTCTATAGGGATCACTTTCTCCATGATTCTTGTCCATTCATCCCTCCCCACTGTTCTCCTTCCTGGCACTTATCTCTTCAAGCGAGACAAGTGCTACACCTGCCCCTCCACCTTTTCCTTTGCCACCTCTCAAGGCTCCAAACAGTCCTTGTAGGTGAGGCAACACTTTGCCTGCAAGTCTGGTACTGTACAGTACTCTGGATATATCTACTTTATCCAATGCTCCCAGTGTGGTCTCCTCTATATCAGTGAGACTGATGTAGAGGAGACTGGGGAACTACTTCTAGAGCATCTTTTACCACAAAAGGCAAGATTTACCAGTGGCCACCCATTTCAAGCAACACACATCAAAGTTGCTGGTGAACGCAGCAGGCCAGGCAGCATCTGTAGGAAGAGGTGCAGTCGATGTTTCAGGCCGAGACCCTTCGTCAGGACTAACTGAAGGAAGAGTGAGTAAGGGATTTGAAAGTTGGAGGGGGAGGGGGAGATCCAAAATGATAGGAGAAGACAGGAGGGGGAGGGGTGGAGCCAAGAGCTGGACATGTGATTGGCAAAAGGGATACGAGAGGATCATGGGACAGGAGGTCCGGGAAGAAAGACAAGTGCGGAGGGGGGGGGAACCCAGACGATGGGCAAGGGGTATATTCAGAGGGACAGAGGGAGAAAAAGGAGAGTGAGAGAAAGAATGTGTGCATAAAAATGAGTAACAGATGGGGTACGAGGGGGAGGTGGGGCCTTAGCGGAAGTTAGAGAAGTCAATGTTCATGCCATCAGGTTGGAGGCTACCCAGACGGAATATAAGGTGTTGTTCCTCCAACCTGAGTGTGGCTTCATCTTTACAGTAGAGGAGGCCGTGGATAGACTTGTCAGAATGGGAATGGGATGTGGAATTAAAATGTGTGGCCACTGGGAGATCCTGCTTTCTCTGGCGGACAGAGCGTAGATGTTCAGCAAAGTGGTCTCCCAGTCTGCGTTGGGTCTCGCCAATATATAAAAGGCCACATCGGGAGCATCGGACGCAGTATATCACCCCAGTCGACTCACAGGTGAAGTGATGCCTCACCTGGAAGGACTGTTTGGGGCCCTGAATGGTGGTAAGGGAGGAAGTGTAAGGGCATGTGTAGCACTTGTTCCGCTTACACGGATAAGTGCCAGGAGGGAGATCAGTGGGGAGGGATGGAGGGGACGAATGGACAAGGGAGTTGTGTAGGGAGCAATCCCTGCGGAATGCAGAGAGGGGGAGGAGGGAAAGATGTGCTTAGTGGTGGGATCCCGTTGGAGGTGGCGGAAGTTACGGAGAATAATATGTTGGACCCGGAGGCTGGTGGGGTGGTAGGTGAGGACCAGGGGAACCCTATTCCTAGTGGGGTGGCGGGAGGATGGAGTGAGAGCAGATGTACGTGAAATGGGGGAGATGCATTTAAGAGCAGAGTTGATAGTGGAGGAAGGGAAGCCCCTTTCTTTAAAAAAGGAAGACATCTCCCATTTCAATTCAACTGTGCATTCTGACATACCAGTCCATGGCCTCCTCTACTGCCACACGCAGGTTGGAGGATCAACACCTCATATTGCATTAAGGTAGCCTCCAACCTGATATCATAAACAGCAATTTCTCTAAGTAATTTAGAGAATCACCTCCCTTGGATGACACCCTCCTTCTCTTTCTTCCATGTTCCATGATCCTCTTCGAGTAGATTCCTTCTTCTTCAGCCTTTACCTCCATCTATCACCTGTCATCTCCCTTTCTTACTTCATCCCTCACCCACCCAACTTCCTCCTCACTTGGCTTCACCTATCACCTGCCAGATTGTATTCCTTCCTCTCCCATCCTCCCAATTTATTCTTGCTGATGAAATCCTGGTGAAGGGTCTAGGACCGATACGTCGACTGTTTATTCTTTTCCATAGATGCTGCCTGGCTTGCTGAGTTTTTCCAGCACTTTGTATGTGTTGCTGTTTGAGTCTGCTTTTGTATTAATATTGAAGGCTACGTGAACACATACTTTCATAGTTAAAAATAATCCCTTTAACTGCAGTTAACAATTTCTTTTACAAATCCACTTATTGCAAAGAACTTCAAAAGTAAAGTTGCCTTGAATAGAAATAAAACATAGCATCCAAGGGTTATGATTTGGCCCCTACACAATGATGAAGTAAGTCATTATATCAGCTAGTATAATTGTTGTTGTAGGTTGGAAGGTTGCAGACTTAAGATAATGGTGCCAAGTGGCTGCTGCTTCAAGCTCATCTGTGGACACAGCTTAAATTCCTCTCTTTAATTTCTCTTTTTTTTTCCTTTGCAGGGTGGTTCTATTGAGGTCCTGATCTGCAATTGGCGTGGCCTGGAAGTTGATGTCTCCGGGGTGCGGCCATGTGGATGACCGATTCCAGGCAGTTGTTGCAGACTGAGATATCGCGGGAGGTGGAGCACTAGGGTCTCACTGCAGCGGATGTACAGATGGAGATCCCTGTAGTCGAGCAGTTGCATTCTCTCTCTCTCTCTCTCTTAATAGTGGGAGAGTTTGCTGCCGATTCTTGAGTCTTGATTTGGTGGTGGGCGCTGATGCTTCTTTCTGAAGTGGCCGGGTATATGGGGAGATTGATGTGTTGACGCTTGCTGTTGCTTGCCCGAGGGAGGGGAGGGGGGATTGGGGTTTTATTATTTTTCTGTCATGTATTCTTTAGGGGTTCTTCTGTTTTTTGTGGATCTCTGTGGAGAACATTGCCTAGACTGTATACTGTATACATTCTCTGGTAATAAATGGAACCATTTATTTGATAGTTGCATAGGTTATGTCCCTGTCAGAGTGGACAGGAGCCAATTATAATGTCTAACTGGAAAAACCTTAGACGATACACGCAATGGCAAATTTATTAGGTACACCTGTATACTTACTCATTATTACAAATAGAAACATAGAAACATAGAAAACCTACAGCACAATACAGGCCCTTCGGCCCACAAAGCTGTGCTGAACATGGTCCTACCTTAGAACTAACTACGCTTTACCCATAGCTCTCTATTTTTCTAAGCTCCATGTAGCCATCCAAGAGTCTCTTAAAAGATCCCATCGTTTCCACTGCCAGCAGCCCATTCCATGCACTCACTACTCTCTGTGTTTTTTTTAAACTTACCCCTGACATCTCCTCTGTACCTGCATCCAAGCACCTTAAATCTATGCCCTCTCATGCTAGCGATTTCAGCCCTGGGGAAAAGCCTCTGACTGTCCACACGATCAATGCCTCTCATTATCTTGTACACCTCTCAGGTCACCTTTCATTGTCCTTCCCTCCAAGGAGAACAGGCCGAGTTCACTCAACCTATTCTCATAAGGCATGCTCCCCAATCCAGGCAACATCCTTGTAAATCTCCTCTGCACCCATTCTATGGTTTCTATGTCCTTTCTGCAGTGAGGTGACCAGAACGGAGCACAGTACTCCAGGTGGGGTCTGACCAGGGTCCTATATAGCTGCAACTTTACCTCTCGGCTCCTAAACTTAGTCCAACGAATGATGAAGGCCAGTGCACCGTATGCCTTCTTAACCACAGAGTCAACCTGCATAACAACTATGAGTGTCCTATGGACTCTGAACCCAAGATCCCAAGGTGGTTCTTTGGATTATGGTTCTTGGAGTTACTATGTATGCAGCAGCTTTGAGTGTCCTATGGACTCAGGCCCCAAGATCCCTCTGATCCTCCATACTGCCAAGAGTCTTACCATTAATACTATATTCTGCCATCATATTTGACCTACCAGAATGAATCGCCTCACACATGGGTTGAACTCCATTTGCCACTTCTCAGTTTTGCATCCTGTCAATGTCCCATTGTAACCTCAGAGAGCCCTCCACACTATCCACAACACCCCCAACTTTTGTGTTATCAGCAAATTTGCTAACCCATCCCTCCACTTCCTCATCCAGATCATTTATAGAAATCACAAAGAGTAGGGGTCCCAAAACAGATCCCTGAGGCACATCACTGGTCACCGGCCTCCATGCAGAATATGACCTGTCTACAACCACTCTTTGCCTTCTGTGGGCAAGCCAGTTCTGGATCCACAAAGCAATATCCCCTTGGATCCCATGCCTCCTTACTTTCTCAATAAGCCTTTCATGGGGTACCTTATCAAGTGCTTTGCTAAAATCCATATACACTATATTTATGGCTCTACCTTCTAAATATGTTTAGTCACATCCTCAAATCAGCCAATATCTAATCAGCCAAGCATGTTACGACAATGCAAGGCATAAAAGCATGCAGACATGGTCAAGAGGTTCAGTTGTTTTGACTAAACTGCAGAATGGGAAGAGATATGATGTAAGTAACTTAGACCGTGGAATGATTGTTGGTGCCAAATGGAGTGGTTTGAGAATCTCAGAAATTGCTGATCTCCTTGGATTTTCAAGCACAACAGTCTCTAGAATTAACAGAGAATGGCATGGAAAACAAATGAAAACAGGCCGTGAACGGCAGTTCTGTGGGCAAAAGCACCTTGTTAATGAGAGAGATCAGAGGAGAATCACCAGACCGGTTCGAGCTGAGAGGAAGGACAAAGTAACTCAAATAAACATGTGTTTTAACAGTTGGTGTGCAGAAGAGCAACCCCAAACACACAGCATGTTGAATCTTGAAGAGGATGAGCTACAGCAGTAGAAGACTCTTAACATACAGAAATACACTCAGTAGCCACTTTATTGGGTACCTAATAAAGTGGTCACTTAGTGTATATCTTTCCCTAGATACTGCACTACAATATCTTCCTTGGTTATGTAGCATAATTGCTTCAACTCTTCTTCACTAAGTGTTTTTAATCTATGAATTATTCTATCTCCCTTTCTCGGAGCTTTTTTCTAATGCCTTTAAATCAGATTGCAAGTATGACAACCAGGTCTATGCAGAGCCTTTGAAATATTGTCAGGCTCATATTTTATAGCCTGTTATTATGACAGGCTTAGACTTAAATCTGCTAATATATTTCCTCTGAGCACAAAGCTATGCAGTGTGACAACCTTTTCAGCAGCCACTCAGCCAGTGTACTCATATCTTGAGAAACTCTGCTTATATTGTAATCATATTTCTTATTTTAGCACTTCAATATTTCATTTAATATCTCCCACCAGTCAGAACTATTTTCATGTCATTGGTTCAGTTACTGCTGGTATATAGATCATTTTGAAGTTATTGCATTACTTAGAGAATGCTGTTTTCCTGCAAAATTTGGTATTCTGCACAAACTTTGAACAATCTAGTTATTATGTCTTCATCAATGTGGAACAGGAAAAGTATAAACAGGTTGCACCAAAATTTCAATCACTGGAAATTCTGCTGTCCACAGCTCCCCAATGAGATAGACTACAATTGTTTCCCTCCACCCAACCAATTAATAATGCAATTTAAAATTTTATTTTAGATCCCAAGAGGTTAACTTCTTTATAAAGAATCTCATCAAATTATCACAATCTATAATATTAATCATTTTATTTCCATGTAATAAGTACATAATGCCCTGCTTAAGATTTCTACTGCTATGCAGTGAGGTAGTTTATATTAGCAGTTTTCTGTAAAAGCAATATGCAGGATTGCTGTGTGAATGTTGTTTAAGGATTGATTAAGCGGTTTATTTGCATGTTTAAGCCGGCATTAAAACTAGTGTTTGTGGAAAGTGAGGTGTGTTGTAATTAAGGTACTTTATTATGGATGCCGTGGAGTTTAAAGTTTGGTGTGATTTAATAAGGATATCCATTAGTAATGTTTGTGTTCTGAGTAGAGTGGATGTCCAAATTCCTAATGAACTGCTCCTTGGAGTGCTGGGCTCTGTGTAAGTGCTGGGAAAGTTATACCGATTGAACGGTGTTTTGACGAATCAGCTGGCAGGGATGTTGTGTTAGTCCAGGCTACCAGTACTGTAACTGAAGTTGTGTTGCCAGATAAGATAGGGGGCACCTGGAGAGGTGGGGCCATGGGCAGTACATATCTCTAGAGAAGGGAGGAATGTAGCTGAGGCTGCAGACTTTAAAGACAAGTTGTCCTCATTTCTGCAAAGTGAGGGAAAGGAGTTGTCTGATGGGAAAGGTCTAATGGGTCACTCAGGAGTTGATTTAAATTCAGAATTTGTTTTGGATACTACATCAGTAGTTGATAAATGCCAAAGTGTACTTGTGGAAAGACAAAGCTATCGTAAGCTGAGAGTGTTCTCTGGAGTCAAGTCCGCCCCTGATGGGGAAGAAGGATATGAGGCTTGGGCTGAGCAGATATCTCAGTTACAGGGTGAGTGACAGTGCTCAGATAATATGAAAAAACAGGGACTGCTGGAGAGTTTAAAGGGTCTGGTGTCTGATATAGTGAGGTTCCTCAAGGCAGAAAACCCATTAGCCACATCAGCTAATTATCTGCAAGCTCTGGAATATGCTTTTGGCACTGCTGAAAGTGCAGCCTATCTTGGGATGAAGTTTAGGCACACATTCCAGGAGGAAGGAGAGAAGTTGTCCCCCTACCTTTTCAGGGTGGAGAAACTGCTGTTTTGTTTGGGCCACAAAGGGGACATTCATTCAGCTGTCCGAGAAAAATTGCTTGAGGATGGAGCAAGTTGTGGAGGGTGCACTGTCACATAACCTGATTGCTCTACATATTCGAATGGCACACAAAATGAACCCTGCTCCATCTTTTATCGAGTTACTCAATGAAGTTAGAGAGAAGGAAAACATGATGGAGAAGCAGAACATTCCCAAAAGCTGAGCAGTGTCTTCAGTGATAGCATCTGCAGATAAAGTGACCCCCGATGCCACAGGAATGAGGTGAAAAGCCTCGAGCTGAGCTGACTCAATGGATGTCTGTTGGGAATCCTGACCCACCTATAGGACTTACGACGCAGGCGATTGCTGCTGATAGGGTCTCCTGACTAGAGAGGCGACCGTCATTTTCTGTTACACCTGAGCAGAAGATGGACATTTCAAACGAGACTGTGATGGACAGGAAATTCTTTGAAAAGTAAGTTAGCAGTTAGTCAGAGAAGTAAAAAGGCAAAACTACAGAGGGACCCAGTAAAAGAATAGGCTGATGTTTTGGAAAGGATACCTTCCTATCAGAGTATCAAGATAAACACTAAAGTGTAAAACACTATTCCTGAAGCTTTAGTGGGATCAAGCTCTGATGCATCCATACGGATTGAAGGTGTTTATGCTAGAGCCATATTTGACTCATTATGTTACTTTATAGATCCTTTTACAGCCATAATTAACACCATCCAGTACCCTTGAGATTTGGGGGCTTAGTACTGATGAGTACGCGAACGATGGTTACTTGTTGAAACTGGAGTTTTCAGAAGCAGATGCTGGAGTAACTGAGACTATTGATATATTAGTGTTGGTCTGCCCAGATCCGGTTGAAAAGGTGAAGCTTCCATTCTTGTGGGAATAAATATTTCAGTTTGAGAGGTTCATGGGAGCATGCAAGGAGAGAAATGGAGAGAACCTTTTGAAAAACTTGGCCATTCACCCTGTGTTCAGAGCTGCTTTTGAGAAGGTACAAGTTCCTCTAAGCAGGAGGATGAGCAGAAATGAGGAACTGTGAGGTATACCCAGCTTGAACTTGTCTTGTTACATCCTGAAGGAGTAGCTGGACTGATGGAAGCCTCAGGTGACCTCAGGTGGCATCACAAAGGACCCGCCCGAAAGCTGCTTGTGAGCCATATCGCCGGTCTGTGAGTGGAAGCCGTTTCTGAATGATCAGCGGTTCCCTTTCTCTCTCTCTCTCTCCCCCCACGTTGTCCATCGCCACGGCAACGATTACTGCGAACTGAACTACTAAATTGGACTGAACTTTGTGTCACTTTGAAATTGGTCTTTTATCCCTAGACAACGATAGAGCTTGATTGATGCTGTTATCTTAATTCTGTGCACATGTGTGTTTATCATTGCTGAACTGTTGCATTTATAATCCTTTCGATTACTGTGTTGCTTGTTTCTTTAATAAAACTTCCTTAGTTCTCGTAATCCAGACTCCAACTGAGTGATCCATTTCTGCTGGTTTGGCAACCCAGTTACGGGGTACGTAACAATATACATTCATTGTAATTTTATGCTGGTGTGCAATTTGTCATTTCTGGGCTACCGTTACACAACATTCACTCAGTCATGTTCCTTTAGTCAGAACATCATGGCGTTCCTGTTTGGTTGAACCACAAATTATACCGACCCTAGCTGTATGTTCATGAAAGGTGGCCTTCTCACCACTGAGTCATATGACTGTTAGCAGAGCCGGCTAACAAGCCAAGTCTGTACACGAGCCCCAGTGAGAGGGTTACAAGTAGTACAATGTAACTTCTATAGATGTGTGTTGGGGAGAATATACACTGGCTGCATCATAGCCAGGTATGGAAACACCAATGCCCTTGAATGGAAAATCCTATAAGATAGTAGTGCATATAGCCCAGTTCATCATGGGTAAAACCATTTCCACTTTTGAGCACATCTACATGAAGCTTTGTCACAAGAAAGCAGCATCCAACATCAGGTATCCCCACCATCCAAGTCATGCTCTCTTCTCGCAGGAAGAAGGTAGAGGAGCCTCAGAACTCAAGCCACCTTGTTCAGGAGCAGTTAATGCCCCTCAGCCATCAGGCTCTTGAACCAAAGGGGATAACTTCACTCATCTTCACTTGCTGCATCATTGAAATATTCCCACAACCTAAGGACTCACTTTCAAGGACTCTTCATCTCATGTTCTCAATACTTATTGTCTAATTTTTATTATTAGTTCTTTCTTTTTGTATTTGCACAATCTGTTGTCTTTTGCACACTGATTGAACACCCATGTTGGTGTGGTCTTTCATTGATTTTATTATGGTTATTATTCTATTATGATTTTATTGAGTATGCCTGTATGAAAATGAGTCTCAGGGTTGTGTATGCTGACATACCTGTCCTTTGATAATAAATTTACTGTGAACTTCTTTTGATTGTTTTCAACGCCTAATAATTGAAACATTCATAAAACAAAATAGGCTTATTATTATCGCCTTTTCTCTACAGGTAAATGAATAGAAGTTTTAACTTACAACTCATTTATTTATCTAGACAGCCTCTCAAATCAGTTTAATTCTGTCTCCTACCATTCAAAGCACTATGTATATCTCTCAGGGGTAGGAGGTGGATGTAATTGAGTGGCACTGGATTATCATTTGGATGTATCGCCTCAAAATCATGATCCCTCTGTTGAGAAAACACTAAAGAATGCTTTAGCCAACATCCAGAGGATTCAATTTTTGAGAAGCCGACATGGAATTAATGTGGCCAATGTTGAATGAGGTCAAGCCTAAACCAAGAGGTGTGCTGCTCATTGCTGGCAATCATAGTAGTGGTTATTCCTAAATACCAAGGCTACTTGAAGGCCATTTTAGAGCCTGGATGACAACAGGAACTTGATTCACAACTTTGTTCACATTGTTCACATTACAACTTTGCTCACATCGATCAATGAGTTCAGAGAGGAAGGAAAGAGAGAAACAATGGATTGAAGAAGTTTGACGGAGAGAGGGATGGTATCACCAATGGACAAGCTCCAAGACTACGGCTGCACAAGAAAAAATTGTAACATCTCAGATGAGTCTTAAAGATCAGCAAGGATATCATAAAACCATAATTTCCCAACAAATGCATTACGAGTGTCACAGATGTAGGTCATTGCGAGGGCGAATGTTTTGCATGGATTGGGCCGGGGTTCAATTCTGGCATCCCCATCTCTCAACACTGCATCTTAGGGCACATGGCAATTATCAGTCAGCACTAAGTTCAGAGTTCAACACCTGCTGCTGTCTGTAAGGAGTTTGTGAGTTCTCCCCATGACTACAAGGGTTTCCTCAGGGTGCTCTGATTTTCTCCCACTCTAGCAGTTAGAACTAGTGAGTTGTGGACATGCTATAGTATACTGGAAGTGTGGCAACGCTTGTAGGCTGCTTCCAGCACATCTCGGACTGTGTTGGTCTTTGACACAAGCAACACAATTCAGTGTGTATTGATGTTTTGACAAATAAACCTAATCTCTCTCTCTCTTATCTCTTTAAGATTGGTCAATGCAACCACATCACGCACATAGCAACAGACTCCACCAATCAGAGGTTCTACCAAACAATTATTGGTGCCACCTCATACATTTACCATGTCTCCAAGATTCATTGAGGTATACACCTCACCCAGACATGTTCCAGGACACTAAGATAATATCCTCTCCTTGTCTATATGAGACAATGAAGACAAACAGCATGAATAAATGCAGTTTAATAGGGTCTTTATTGCTTGTTGCTAAACTACTGCTAGTTAGGTTAGACTTCTTGATTTCTTAAAAAGAGTGGCATACAAGAATCAGATTAAGCTGAAGGGAAGGTGGGGATTGGAGGTTAAGACTAATACCAACCGCAACCTTTAATTAGACAGATTTTAGGATGAGGCATAAAATGTAAGTTTGAAAATGGTGTCAACTAAAATGGTCTCTCACTTGTGGTTTGCCATATACACTGATATGTTACCACAAAAAAAAAAGACCATGTGTCTAATGTTGTCATCAACTCTGTGGCAAGCTGCCCCACTAAGGAGGGATGACAAGAGGATATGGAAATCTTGAGCACCAGACACAAATTGCTCGAGGAACTCAGCAGGTCAGGTAGCATCTATGGAGGAAAATGAATAGTCAACATTTTGGGCAGAGACTCTTCATCAGGACGGGATAGGAAGAGGACAGAAGACAGAATAAGTCAGGGAGAGGGATGGAGTACATACTGGCAGGTGATAGGTGAGTACTGGTGAGGGGGTGGTGAATGGATGGGGAAAGTGTTAAATGAGATGGAATGTTGTGAGAAGCTGGGAGGTAATAAGTGGAATAGGTAAAGAACTGAAGAAGAAAGAACCTAATCAGAGAGTTTTTTGGACAATGGAATAAGAAGGAGATGGGAAACCAGAGGGAAGTGATGGGCATGAGGGTGTGTGAGGGAAAGAGCAGGGGTGGTAAAGCCACCAGAATAAGAGAAAACAAAGAGGGAGGAGGGGGACTGGTCTTTGCACTTCTTTCTTGACAACAGGCCGAACCAGTTCACCTCCATGCTGCCTGGCCTGCTGCGTTCACCAGCAACTTTTATGTGCATTGCTTGAATTTCCAGCATCTGCAGAATTCCTGTTGTTTGCACCTCCACCACCACTCCCTTCCATGTCACAAAACTTACCCTCAATTTCTCTTGTGGCTACTCCCACTTTCTCCACTCACATGGCCCCCAGTTATGCCTTTTTATCAGCTACGTGGCACAGTCCAAGTTCTAAGTCTACACCGGTAACACTCCCCAACTCTTTCTCCACTGCACTGACAGATTTAAAAAAATAACTGACTGTCACATTTAACTTGACTATTCATCTTCCCATCCTGTCACTTGTAAAAATTCCATTCCCTTCTCTCTGTCTCTCAATTCCTCCGCCTTTGCTGCATCTGCTTTCAGAATGAGGCTTTCCATTCCAAGATACCCAAAATATTCTCTTTTACTCAGAGAGTAGGATTTCCTCTCCATCACAACCGATCCTGCCCTCTCTGATGTCTCCTCCATTCCCTGCACATTTGCCCTTACCCCCATTCCTCCACCCTGACATAACAGAATTAGGGTTCCCCTTGTCCTCCCCTACCACCTCATGAAACTCTGCATTCAACACATTTTTCTCTGCAATTTCTATCATCTCCAGTGGGATCTCACCATCAAGTCCATCTTTTCTTCCTCCCCCACCATTCTCTGTTTTTTGAGTGATCACCCTCTCTGTAACTCCTTGTCCACTCATCCCTCCCCACAGATCTCACTCCTGGCACCTATCTCTGCAACTGAGAGCTACACCTGCTCCTACACTTCCTCTCTCCCCACATTTAAGGCAATAAACAGTCCCTCCAGGTGAGGCAGCATTTCACCTGCTGCTCTGTATCTGTTGTTCCCAGTGTGGCCTTCTCTATATCAGTGAAAGCTAACACAAATTAGGGTAATGCTTCGTCAAGCACCTTCACTTTGTCTGCCACAGCAGCCACAATCTTCTGATGACCACTTATTTCAATTTGACTTCCTATTCCCACATTGATTTGTCCTTTCCTCACCTCTTCTACTGCAATAATGAGGCCAAATGCAGACTGGAGGAACAACATAGCATATTCTGTCCAGGTAGCCTCTAACAGATTGCATGAACATCAATTGTTTCACATTCCGGTGTCACTTCCCTCTGTTTCTGCCCCATCCCTCAATAGTTTTCCCTCATTCTGATGGGTCTCACACCCCTTCTTTTCCCTTCCTCTACTCTTATGTCATGTCCATCACCTTCCCACCTCTTTCCCTTTATTCCAAGGTCCATTGTCCTCTCTCCTAACGGATACCTTCTTCTTCATCCCTTTACCTCTTCCATCTATCAAATCCCAGCTTCTCATATCATTCTTTTTCATTCACCCCTTCACCCACCTGCCCACATTCCCCCTCGCCCAATTCACCTATCACCTGCCAGCATGTACTCTTCCACTACACCCCCTCCCCACCCCACCACCATTCTCTTAATCTGGTTTCTGTCCCCTTCCTTTCCAGTCCTTCTGAAGAGACTTGGTCCCAAATGTTGACTGTTTATTCCATGACTTCTTGATACATGTCTTGTGTTCTGCCAAAATTTGGTGTGTTTGTGTGCTTTCCACGCGGGAGAGCAAAACGTGTTTGAGAGTGTCATGTAGTCGTTGGCTGGTCCTGATGCCATTCTGGACCAGCAGATCATTTGTTCATACTGCAAGTTATGAGTATGAAGATTATAGAAATAGGAAACTTGTGACGGTATAGTAGAAAATTTGAATTTTAGGTTTTTGTCCTGATTAACCTTGTTGGTAGGTGTTGGTAAATATGTGATGTGTTGAAGCTGCTGGTTCAATATTTGAAGATGGCTTAATTTATCTTGTCCATGTACATGATTTCAGCAAATGTCACAAGCTGTCTTTAAGTGGAGCTGGCAAGCCTGAAACAGAGTTAGCCACTCACAAAATGAGATGATATTCACAGAAGAATGTATTCAATTCCTGCCAGAGAACCCCCATGAGTTTTACATGCAGCATGCATCAAGGTAAAGTGATGTGTGTTATTTGGGCATTTGCTCCCATTTTCTACTGCCATAAACTTTATCACACCACTCTTGTTCTCTGCCAAATGGACTCTAACCATAACTTGTGAAATTATTTTCAAACAGAAGCTGATTTGAAATAATAAAGGACATCTAGAGTCAGGGCCACTGCTCTGTGCTCAAAGGCCAGCAATGTAGTCAGGTGACACAGGACATCGGTAGATGTTACGCCGTGCCAGGTTTCTGTGATCAGATATCCATGTGAGCAGGAGGCACGAGTGCCAGTCGGTCAACCTGCTCAGAGTTCGAACCAGGAATCTGGGGTCCTGTCATCAGCTAGTCCAGGGATGGGTACTGGAGAATGGAAACTAAAGGTTGATCAGATGTCTGCAAGTTGAAGCCCATCGGGCAAAACCCGGAAACTGGAGGCCCGTTCTGGAGCTGGAGGGCAATCCGTTTGTGTGGTCGGGTGGTAGGGAGGTAGGGTGGCAGGAAAGGGGCTTCTTTCACTGCGTTGTTCTGCCAAGCATTGTGGGCATGCCATGATGCCACGGGAATGTGTGGAGACACTTGTGGGCTGCCCTTGCACATTCGTAGTTATGTAAGGGGTTCCATCTTTTATGTCACTGCGTATGTTAATCAAAATGGCTTCTTTGTTATGTTAAAGGCTGAGAAGGGTCTCTTGCTGCAGTTCGTTTGGGTTATCTTATTGATAAAAGAGCAAATGAACCAATGGGTGCCCATGTTATTCTTTTTTGGGGTGATATGCTGTCTCACATGGCTGGGAAACGGGGGTTTTGGCGGGGAGCTAGAGGAGAGACCGTGAGGACGACGGACGTGCTGAGAGTGCTCTGGTGGATCACTTCGGGTGTCCCTGGGCTGTGAGTCGAGGGGGTTGGAGTGGATCGCAGGGTGAAGAAGGAAAGTCCCTAGCTCCAGCTGTGTGCACGAGGAAATTGAACTTTGATAAGTCTGGCACCTTTTTTTTCATCCCCTTTTGTATTGTACCTCTATTAATCTCATAGTCCTAGCAAGACTTATAAAGTGTAAATTGTAAAATGTACATTGTGTGCTGGCTGATGATTGATGTTTGAGGCCGAATCAGGTGGCATTGCACAGCAACTGACGTAACCGGGAGACAAGGTTGGGCGGCGGTCGGGGTTTCCCCTAGGTACATACGAGCCGATATAGCTGAGTATTACGGTTGTGTTGGTTGCTAACGTAAACAATACATTCCACTGTAGGTTTCAATGTACATGTGATAAATAAATCTGAGCCTGAATCCAAATCTAATGAAGGATAATCCAGATAACTAGACTAAAACAAAGTGATATAACATCAGCAATCCCTGGCAATATTTGGAGATTATTACATGCTTCTGAGTGCAATCTACAAATGCCAGGAATCTACCACAGTATAAAATAATTTTTGTTGTCCTGGCATTCCCTTTCAATGTTTAGAACTATAAGTTTAAAAAATCAATTTGCACCTTAGTTGGGCTATTTGTATCAGGAGTGTTCATATGTTGAATTTATCCTCATGTTGCAAGTTTCCAGATAGAGATTAGAAATAAGTAAAATAAAAACAGAAACTGTTGTAAATTTTCTACAACGCATGCAGCATCAGTGGTGAGAGAAATATTGATGACCTTTTATCAGTATTTAAGTAAATGAGGAAGTTCAGTGCTTTAAGATGAAGACGAAGGTTAAGATTGAAGTGGGAGGAGTGGGCCTGTGGCTCTCTGCCTCTGTGCTCAGCATGGAATCCAAAGTGCTCTACGTTCGATGGCTAGTGATGCAGATGTGGGACATTGTGATCAGATGTGAGAAGTAGGGCTGGCAGAGACGATGCCCCCCCCCCACCCCCCAGTGCAGCGACCTGCCGATAAGTTCCAGAGACAGAGTTCTGTGGCTAATGGAACAAATTCGATGACACCCCTGGGTTCACGTTTTGGTGAGAGCACAGTTTGAGGCCTGATGTTTGGGGTCCTGTCATCTGTGAATTTAGTGTTTGAGACCCAATGTTCGGTGTTCAGCGTGTCCTGGGATTGACGCCAAGGATCAAGGCCCGAGGATCAAATCAGAAGTCTGGACGTCGAGGCCCGTTGGCCAGAGCTGAGTCTGCAAATCTCTGCAGTTCAGCTGGGGAGGTTGAAACCCAGTAACTGTAGGCCTGAGTCTGCTAGGGAATGGTGGCTTAAGAAGACAGCTTATCCTTGGGTTAAAAGACTGTGTATGTGCATGAGAGGGAGGGAGAAACAGGCCTATCTGACTACTGTTGTTTTGTTACTTGTTGTGTTCTGTGTTGTTCTGCTGAGTTTTGTGGCCAAGCTATGTTGACACTGGAAAGTGTGGCAACACATTTGGAGAGCCCCCAGTGTACCCTTTGGTGTGTTGATTGTTAATATAAAAATGCACTTCACTCTATGTTATGAAGTATATTTGACAAATAAACTTGATCCTTGAATGTGGAGCAAGGCAAAGGAGTTGTTTATTTAATTTCTAATGGCCTTTAAATGTCTCAATGTCAGACTCCCCTATAATCCCATTCCCCTGACTTCCCTCATTCCGCCACTTCCTGTTTCACCCCCCACCACCTTATTACCACAAGATGGTGACCTCTAACCAGCCAGAACCTTCCCCAAACTCTTGCAGCAACTCGTTAGCGACCTATAAATCTGTTTTGGCATGTTTTCCAGCAACTTTCTGATTTTATTTCAGATTTCTACCATCTGAAGTATTTTGCTTCCGAATGGGAGGTGATAGGTGTCAAAGGAAAACAACAAAATGGGGGGGGATTTCATTCTGTAAACAATGATCAGAGAGAAATTATTAAACAAGTTAGAATCATAAATAATGTGAGATTATTAGTTGTTGAGGCAAAGTTGGGACTAAATTTTAAATGAGAAAACTATAAATGACTTTGCTGTAGAAAGAGCAGAGAGGAGTAAACAGTCGATGTTTCAGGCCAAGACCCTTCATCAGGTCCTAATGGAGCACCCTGGCAGAAATGTCAACTGTTACTCCTCTCTATTGATGCTGTCTGATCTGCTAAGTTCTTACAGCATTTTGTGCATTTCGCTCTAGATTTCCAGCATCTGCATAATCTCTTGTGTTTATGATTTGAGGTAGAAACAGCCTGGGGAGTATGTGATGGTTACTGAACCAGTAGTCATCGGAAGTGTGCTGGGATTATATGATGAAGGACAGAAGATTTAGGAGAAGGAAATTTACGTCAATCTACCAATGAGATAAAATAGTGGTCTTCACTAGACACTCTGAGTATCTCAACAGAACCATTAACCCACCTCCCCTCCTTCCAGATGATAACAGATAACTTGCAGAAGGTAAGTATGCTCCATTATGAAGCTTTGATAGAAACAGGTTATCACAGATGGAATATGAAGAATTGTTTCTCCATCCTG
Organism: Mobula hypostoma; assembly: GCF_963921235.1. Taxonomy (NCBI): domain Eukaryota; kingdom Metazoa; phylum Chordata; class Chondrichthyes; order Myliobatiformes; family Myliobatidae; genus Mobula; species Mobula hypostoma. The sequence continues at coordinate 120,015,225 of NC_086097.1, read as the reverse complement.
AGAGTGGCCTCATTGTGACAGTAGAAGAGGCTCTGGACTGACATGTCAGAATGGAATTAAAGAGACTGGAATTAAAATGATTGGCCACTGGGAAACACTTCCATGTTGGTGTCAAAGTTTGCATTGAACTGATTCCATCAAGAACCTCACTGAAGGTTGTTGACGAGGGGCCACACATGAGGCTGTTTAACAGGATAAGAGCTCATGGTATTACAAGAAATATACTAGCACAGATAGAAGACTGATACTCTGGCAGGAGGCCAAGTGGGAATAATAGAGGTCTTTTCTGGTTAGCTGCCAGTGACTCGTGGTTTTCCGCTTGGGTCTATTTCAAACCTCTTCTTTTTTTTCCTCTCTCCAAGATATCCTGAAGTGGGAGGGTGAGGAGCCAGAGGTCGTGGTACATATAGGTACCAATGACATAGGTAGGAAAAGGGAAGAGGTCCTGAAAGGAGAATATAGGGAGCTAGGAAGGGAGTTGAGAAAAAGGACCGCAAAGGTAGTAATCTCGGGATTACTGCCTGTGCCACGCGACAGTGAGAGTAGGAATGCGATGAGGTGGAGGATAAATGCGTGGCTGAGGGATTGGAGCAGGGGGCAGGGATTCAAGTTTTTGGATCGTTGGGACCTTTTTTGGTGCAAGTGTGACCTGTACAAAAAGGACGGGTTACACTTGAATCCTAGGGGGACCAATATCCCGGCAGGGAGATTTGCAAGGGCTACTGAGGTGACTTTAAACTAGAATGGTTAGGGAGTGGGAATCAAATTAAAGAAACTAGGAGAGAGGAGGTTAGTTCACAACAGGGGGATGGGAACCAGTGCAGAGAAACGGAGGGTTGTAAAATGAGGGTAGAAGCAAAAAGTAGTAAGGTGAAAAGTAAAAGTGGCAGGCCGGCAAATCCAGGGCAAAAATCAAAAAGGGACACTTTTCAACATAATTATATAAGGGCTAAGTGTGTTGTAAAAGCGAGCCTGAAGGCTTTGTGTGTCAATGCAAGGAGCATTCATAACAATGTGGATGAATTAAAAGTGCAGATTATTATTAATGAATATGATATAGTTGGGATCACAGAGACATGGTTCCAGGGTGACCAAGGATGGGAGCTCAACATTCAGGAATATTCAATATTCAGGAGGGATAGACATGAAAGAAAAGGAGGTGGGGTAGCATTGCTGGTTAGAGAGGAGATTAACGCAATAGAAAGGAAGGACGTTAGCCGGGAGGATGTGGAATCGATATGGGTAGAGCTGCATAACACTAAAGGGCAGAAAACACTGGTGGGAGTTGTGTACAGGCCACCTAACAGTAGTAGTGAAGTTGGGGATGGTATTAAACAGGAAATTAGAAATGTGTGTAATAAAGGAATAGCAGTTATAATGGATGACTTCAATCTTCATATAGATTGGGTAAACCAAATTGGTAAGGGTGCTGAGGAAGAGGATTTCTTGGAAGGTATGTGGGAATTTTTGAACCAACATGTCGAGGAACCAACTAGAGAGCAGGCTATTCTATACTGGGTACTGAGCAAAGAGGAAGGGTTAATTAGCAATCTTGTCGTGAGACGCCCCTTGGGTAAGAGTGACCATAATATGGTGGAATTCTTCATTAAGATGGAGAGTGACATAGTTAATTCAGAAACAAAGGTTCTGAACTTAAAGAAGGGTAACTTTGAAGGTATGAGACGTGAGTTAGCTAAGATAGACTGGCAAATGACACTTAAAGGGTTGACGGTGGATATGCAATGGCAAGCATTTAAAGATCGCATGGATGAACTACAACAATTGTTCATCCCAGTTTGGCAAAAGAATAAATCAAGGAAGGTAGTGCACCCGTGGCTGACAAGGGAAATTAGGGATAGTATCAATTCCAAAGAAGAAGCAGACAAATTAGCCTGAAAAAGTGGCTCACCTGAGGACTGGGAGATATTCAGAGTCCAGCAGAGGAGGACAAGGGGCTTAATTAGGAAGGGGAAAAAAGATTAAGAGAGAAAACTGGCAGGGAACATAAAAACTGACAGTAAAAGCTTTTATAGAAAGAAAAAGATCGGTTAAGACGAATGTAGGTCCCCTACAGACTGAAACAGGTGAATTGATTATGGGGAGCAAGGACATGGCAGATCAACTGAATAACTACTTTGGTTCTGTCTTCACTAAGGAGGACATAAATAATCTTCCAGAAATAGTAGGGGACAGTGGGTCCAGTGAGATGGAGGAACTGAGGGAAATACATGTTGGTAGGGAAGTGGTGTTAGGTAAATTGAAGGGATTAAAGGCAGATAATTCCCCAGGGCCAGATGGTCCGCATCCCAGAGTGCTTAAGGAAGTAGCCCAAGAAATAGTGGATGCATTAGTGATAATTTTTCAAAACTCTTTAGATTCTGGACTAGTTCCTGAGGATTGGAGGGTGGCTAATGTAACCCCACTTTTTAAAAAAAGGAGGGAGAGAGAAACTGGGGAATTATAGACTGGTTAGCCTAATATCGGTGATGGGGAAAATGCTAGAGTCAGTTATCAAAGATGTGATAACAGCACATTTGGAAAGCGATGAAATCATCGGACAAAGTCAGCATGGATTTGTGAAAGGAAAATCATGTCTGATGAATCTCATAGAATTTTTTGAGCATGTAACTAGTAGAGTGGATAGGGGAGAACCAGTGGATGTGGTATATTTGGATTTTCAAAAGGCTTTTGACAAGGTCCCACACAGGAGATTAGTATGCAAACTTAAAGCACACGGTATTGGGGGTAAGGTATTGACGTGGATAGAGAATTGGTTGGCAGACAGGAAACAAAGAGTGGGAATAAACGGGACCTTTTCAGAATGGCAGGCAGTGACTGGTGGGTACCACGAGGCTCAGTGCTGGGACCCCAGTTGTTTACAATATATATTAATGACTTAGACGAGGGAATTAAATGCAGCATCTCCAAGTTTGCGGATGACACGAAGCTGGGTGGCAGTGTTAGCTGTGAAGAAGATGCTAAGAGGGTGCAGCATGACTTGGATAGGTTAGGTGAGTGGGCAAATTCATGGCAGATACAATTTAATGTGGATAAATGTGAGGTTATCCACTTTGGTGGCAAAAACAGGAAAACAGATTATTATCTGAATGGTGGCCAATTAGGAAAAGGGGAGGTGCAACGAGACCTGGGTGTCATTATACACCAGTCATTGAAAGTGGGCATGTAGGTACAGCAGGTGGTGAAAAAGGCAAATGGTATGCTAGCATTCATAGCAAGAGGATTCGAGTACAGGAGCAGGGAGGTACTACTGCAGTTGTACAAAGCCTTGGTGTGACCACACCTGGAGTATTGTGTGCAGTTTTGGTCCCCTAATCTGAGGAAAGACATCCTTGCCATAGAGGGAGTACAGAGAAAGTTCACCAGATTGATTCCTGGGATGGCAGGACTTTCATATGATGAAAGACTGGATCGACTAGGCTTATATTCGTTGGAATTTAGAAGATTGTGGGGGGATCTTATTGAAATGTATAAAATCCTAAAGGGATTGGACAGGCTAGATGCAGGAAGATTGTTCCCAATGTTGGGGAAGTCCAGAACAAGGGGTCACAGTTTGAGGATAAAGGGGAAGCCTTTTAGGACCAAGATTAGGAAGAACTTCTTCACACAGAGAGTGGTGAATCTGTGGAATTCTCTGCCACAGGAAACAGTTGAGGCCAGTTCATTGGCTATATTTAAGAGGGAGTTAGATATGGCCCTTGTGGCTAAAGGGATCAGGGGGTATGGGGGGAAGGCTGGTAGGGTTGTGAGTTGGATGATCATGCCATGATCATACTGAATGGCGGTGCAGGCTCGAAGGGCCAAATGGCCTACTCCTGCACCTATTTTCTATGTTTCTATGTTTTCACGTTATATGTCAATGATTTGGATGACAGAATTGATGGCTTTATAGCCAAGTTTTTAGACAATATGAAGATATTGTAGGTGGAGGAGCAGATAGTTTTGAGGAAGCAGGGAGTCTGCAAAAGTACTCAGACAATTTCGGAGACTGGGCAGAGAAGTGGCAGATGCAATACAGTGCAGGGATTTAAATGGTCATGTGTTTTGGTAGATGGAGTAAAGGAGTAGACTATTTTCTAAACAAGGAGAAAATTCAAAAATCAGAAGTGCAAAGGGACTTGGAGTTTTTGTGCAGGACTCCCTAAATATTAACTTGCAGAGTGAGTCAGTGGTAAGGAAGGCAAATACAATGTTACATTCATTTCAAGAGGACTAGAATATAAGAGCAAGGATGTAATGCTAGGGCTTCATAAGACATTGGTCAGATTGCATTTGGAGTATTGTGAGCAGTTTTGAGCCCTTTATCTAAGAAAGAATTGCTGGCATTGGAGAGGATCCAGGAGAGATGAGGAGTGTTTGCAGTTTCTGGGCTTGTACTTGACGGAGGTTAAAAGAAACACACAAAAAATGCTGGAGGAACTCAGCAGGCCAGGCAAGGAAAGAGTACAGTCAACTTGCAGCTGGTCAGAAGAATGGCGGGGAGGGGGTCATTGTAATCTGTCAAATTTTGAAAGGCCTTGATAGAGTGGATGTGGAGAGGATGTTTCCTATAGGGGCAGTCTAGGTCACAGCCTCAGAATAGAGGGATGTCCATTTAGAACAGAGCTGAGGCTTTTCTGTAGCCATAGGGTACAGGGTAATGGAATTCATTGCCACAAACAGCTGTGGCGTTTAAATAATTGACTATATTTAAAGTGGAGGTTGATGGGTTCTTGATGTAGCAGGGAGTCAAAGTTTACAGAGAGAAGGCAAGTGAATAGGGTTGACAAAGATAATAAATCATCCATGATGGAATGGCAGATCAGGCTCTGTGGGCCAAATAGCCTAATTCTTCTCCTATGTCTTATGGTTTGTCTCTTTACAACAGATTCATCCATTGCATGGTCTTCCGCTCTGCTCTGGATTTGTTCATTGTTCTGGGCTCTTCACTAGGTTATTGCACTGCGCTAGGTTTAAGATCTCTCTAAATAGCCTGTATTACCTCGGTAACTTGTACCACCTTTCTCTTTTGTACAGGGAAGCAATGAAATGCTACCCAAAAGGTGGGCTACAGGAAAAGCTGCCTCTCTGCCTTGTGACAAACCCAATTCACAGTTTTCAATGAACTTTGTTCTGGGTCAATGTTATGGCTTCTAGCCACTTATTCAATACTCAGAGGCACCACCACTTCACTGCCTCTAGTGTAGAAATACCTCCAGAAAGAGCAGCTACAATAAATTACGTTTAACTCCGATTCATGGGACTTGTCAGCAGTATGGGTGATTATTCAGAACACAGTACCGTGATGACAATTTGTGATTATATTTCCAAAATATACAACTCTAGCATGCTCCGATAGAAGCAAGACTCAGTCAGTGTCCATTCACAAAGATTTGAGGAGATATGGTATCTCACAAAAGACTCGAGCAAATTTCTACAAATGTACAGTAGAGAACATTCTAACTGGTTGCTTTACCACCTGCACGGAGGCACCAATCTGCAGAATCAAAAGAAGCTGCAAAAGCTTGTAGACTCATTCAGCTCCATCATTGGCAAACCCTCCCCACCATCAAGGACATCTTCAAATCGCAGTGCCTCAGGAAGGGAGCATCCATCGTGAAAGGCCCTCACTATCTGGACAAGGCCTTTTCTCATTACCACCATCAGAGAGGAAGTACAAGAACCTAAAGACATACACTTTACAATTTAGGGACAGCTTCTTTCCCTCTACCATCAGATTTCTGAATGGTTCATCAACCCATGAGTACTACCTCACTATTCATTCATTGCACAGTCTACCTATCTAAGACAGTCCTATGTTGACTTTAATGCTGACTGGCAGTTGCTGTGACAATGCTGGAGCCAAACTGTATCAGTCTCTGCCATCCCTTTGGGTTCTCAGATGCATGGAGAGGGGGAGGTTGCTCCATGGGCAACAGCTTGCTCTCCATGCTGTACCGTCCAAGCATGCATATCTTGTCATGGTCCAGTCCGTGAAGTCCACATTCTGGTTCATGGTCCAGTCCGTGGACTCAGGTCTCTGGGTCTTCCAGCTATCCCTTGTTTTGGTTGGGTTAATCATAGGCACCTGATTCCCATCTTGGGTTTGGAATATAAATAGCCTCTTGACCCCAGCCACGTCCTGTCCTGTAGCCATGTCATGTCCTTGCCTAGTTCTGGGGTCCGAGCCCGAGGCAAGACCCAGGTTCTGGGCCCTTGTCCAGTCTCTGGCTCGGAGTCCAAGTACAGGGTCCTAGTTCATGGCTCCTAGTCCTAGTCCTGCCTTCCCAAGCCCAGGCTCCTAATTCATAGTTCCTTGTCTGGGTTCCCTGTTTCTTGTCCATGTCCTAGCCCAGGTCCTGCATCCTAGTTTCATCCCTAGTACTTCAGTGTCTGTATCTTTCATTTGGGTCTGTTCCCAATGCCCCCACTGTGACTTATCTATAGTCATAGTCATACTTTATTGATCCCAGGGGAAACTGGTTTTCGTTACAGTTGCACCATAAATAATAAATAGTAATAGAACCATAAATAGTTAAATGATAATATGTAAATATGTAAATTATGCCAGTAAATTATAAAACAAGTCCAGGACCAGCCTTTTGGCTCAGGGTGTCTGACCCTCCAAGGGAGGAGTTGTAAAGTTTGATGGCCACAGGCAGGAATGACTTCCTATGACGCTCTTTGTTGCATCTCGGTGGAATGAGTCTCTGGCTGAATGTACTCCTGTGCCCACCCAGTACATTATGTAGTGCATGGGAGACATTGACCAAGATGGCATGCAACTTAGACAGTATCCTCTTTTCAGACACCACCGTCAGAGAGTCCAGTTCCATCCCTACAACATCACTGGCCTTACGAATGAGTTTGTTGATTCTGTTGGTGTCTGCTACCCTCAGCCTGCTGCCCCAGCACACAACAGCAAACATGATCGCACTGGCCACCACAGACTCATAGAACACCCTCAGCATCGTCCGACAGATGTTAAAGGACCTCAGTCTCCTCAGGAAATAGAGACGGCCCTGTCTCTTCTTGTAGACAGCCTCAGTGTTCTTTGACCAGTCCAGTTTATTGTCAATTCGTATCCCCAGGTATTTGTAATCATCCACCATGTCCACACTGACTCCCTGGATGGAAACAGGGGTCACCGGTGTCTTAGCTCTCCTCAGGTCTACCACCAGATCCTTAGTCTTTTTCACATTAAGCTGCAGATAATTCTGCTCACACCATGTGACAAAGTTTCTAGACAGCTAGGATGCGACAACTATGGTCAACCCCAACCGAAGGAGGCCTCTCTATCAAACTACCTTTCTATTTATTTACTTTCTTACTTATTTATTATAACTTATAGTTATTGTAATGTATTAGTCTGTACTGCTGTCACTAAACGACAAATTTCATGACATATGTCAGTGAAAATAAACCTGATTCTGAAGTATCAAAAACTACAAGATGTCATGCAAAAAGATGAAGTTAAGTTAAAAGATTATGTATTTTTTCTATCTCCTCTCTTACAGAGAACAAGCAGGTGAGAGACAGACAGAGAAAGAAGCATGATTTATTCATTTAGCATCTTTTCTTCATTAACCATCCATAGCATTTGGTCATGCATAGAGTTAAAACATATACAATGGTATCGCAAAATAGAGAATCAATATCTAAAGTTACATTCCAAAACCTTTAAAAACATTAATAGTCAATTAAAAGCCCTTATAAACAGTGTTGAAGAAATTGTTTGTCAAAATTTGACTTTTTATGTTAATATTCAGTTAATACAATTTAGTTTGAACAGAGCACAGATGCTAAGAGTTTTTGGTTTATGTTTGCAATTAGCATGTAATTCCTTTATAAACATCCTGTACTTGGGACAAAATTAGGTTGATGATGAAAATCTACCACAGAAAAGAAAATGCTTTAAAAACCCAATGAGTCAGTTCGGGTGGTTCTGTTCCTCTGCTATAGATGTTGCCTGATCAGCAGAGTCTTTCCAGTACTTGATATATTTTTTGTTTTGGATCCCACACAAGAAAGGTGAAGAAAGTTGTTCCCTGTTTTCTCTGGCCAGGGGTGGAGGGGTTTGATGAAAGCTCAGTGCTAGGGAATGCTGCAAGATCAGCTGTTTATGGATATAGATTAAAGTAGGGCTTCTCATCCACAAAGGTACTGGGGAAGCATGGCTTGTTCATTGAGGGGAAGTCATGCCTCAGTGGATCAGAGGTGGATTGACCCCAGGAGCTGATGTTAGTATACATAGGGTTCAGCTCATTTCATACAATGATCAAGGAAATTAAGTTCAGCTTTATTTGGCATATATATTTACTTTATTAGGAACTTGCTATGGTGTGATGGTGTGACGTGCAACTAAAAAACACAACATTCAATGAATATAAAGAATAAAGAATTATATAAAATATAATGTCAGTGCTTCAAGTATTGATATGCAAAAACGTGCATAAATACATAAATACTAAGGTGTGTTTACAATGTAAACAGCATTATAAAAAGTGGCTTAAAGTGTTTACAGTGCAATGCAGTGACTGGGGTAATAGACAGAGAGGGGGTTGGGTTTATTAGAATGGTTGATCAGATTAACTGCCTAGCAGAAGAAGCTTTTAAGATGACATGAAGCTTTAACAGTCCTGAGCGCTTTTCTGAAATGAACTTTCGGAAAAGGTAGTTTGCAGGGTGGATGTTGTCCGCAGTGTTTTACCTGCCCAATTCTTTGTCCTGGACACATACAAATTCTCCAACAATGACCTTTTCTGATGTCCTCTCAGTTCACTCCAGTTTTTGGACATTGTGAGAGGCTGCTGCACCAATTCAGACAGTGATGTCTGATGTGAAGATACTCTCTACGGTGGCAGTGTAGACTTGCACCAGTATGTTCTGGGAAGATGGAATTTTACCAACTGTTACAAGATTTACATCCTGACATCCTCTGCTAAGGCTTTTTGTTACCAAAGGAGATATGGTTCTCCCACATGAGGTCCTGGGATATAAAGATGCCCAGGAACCTGAATATTGAAACGGTGCTAACTACAGAGTTGTTGATGATCACTGGTGGAGAGGAGGCATATTTTTCCAGAAGTCGATTTGCGTCTTCATGATTTTTAGGATGTTTAGCTCCAAGTTGTTGTGATTGCACCTTGATAAGGGCTTGTTTACTTACGGGTGGTACTTAGATTCATTGCCTCTGGTAATTAGTCCAATGACAGTGGTGTTGTCTGCAAACTTCATTAGTTTAACTGATAGATCACTGGAGACACCATCACTGGTGTAGAGAGAATATTGAAGAGAGGAAAGACCACACCACTGTGGCGAATCAGTGTTGAGAGAAGGAAATGTGGAGATGCGCGTGCCTACTCTCACATATTGTATGCTTCCAGTCAGAGAGGAAGTTTGTGATATTCCTGCAAAGATAAAGAGGTGGAAAGAGCATCCCAGCGCCTGCTTTTATAACGTGGTTTAATGAATGTGGTGAGATTCGCTTGGATGGTACCAAGAGTGGAAATACACAAACTGTTATAAGACCATTAGACCATAACACATAAGAGCAGAATTAGGTCATACAGACCATTGGGTCTGCTCTGCCATTCCACCATGGCTGATTTATCATCCTGCTAACCCCACGCTCTTGCCTTCTCCTTGTAGCCTGAAATATTAACCATTTATTTCCCTGCATAGGTGCTGTCTGATCTGTTAAGTTCTTTCAGCATTTTGTCTGTGCTCTTCAAAATACTTAACAAAGTGAAAAGCTGGAGGCATTAATAACAAAGGGGAAATACAATTAATTCAGGAGAAATATTGCTTAACTTTTTTTTCAGCGGTTAGAATAATTACATAAAAGATAATGGAGGGAGGGTAGCAGTTTAGGTGAAGAGTCTGTTGCATCTCTAAATGATCTACTGCTGCCTTGAAGTACAAAAATGATCCATGGGCTGTGTACAGGAAGAAAACAGAGGCAGGATTGGGCTTCCAAGCTCTTCCAGTCTACACTGCCATTCAATACAATTATTGCTAATTGACGCTGGCCTCTGATCCTCTTCTGTGCAAGATCCTCATAACCCTTATTTCCCTTGCCTGCAAAATATTTATCTATCTCCACCTTAACTACTTCCACTGATCTAATCTTCACAGCCCTCTGAGGTAGAGGATTTCAGAGATTCACCATCATCTACAAGGAAGTATTTCTCCATATCTATGTTTTAAATCATTGGACTCTTAACCATCTTGGAGTAAAAGAAAATGGTTAAAGTGATGAGTGTCAAGAAACGTCAATAATTTATCAGATTCTTTCCAGTCCACCATGGCAAATACTTCTCTTGATTTGACAACCTGTGCACATGCCTTCAAGGATATATATGTATATATATATATATATATATAGTGGAGAGCGAATTTATAAATCTGATGGGAGCAAAGGATGTTGGGAATGATGATAGTGGAGTGCCACAGGAAGGGTGTGGGATAGGTGCCACTGAAGAAATACCAGAACTGGGGGTGCGGGGTGGTGTGGGTATAGACTCACCCAGCCCTGAGACAATTTGATTGCAAACAATTTGTTTATTGATCATTACAGAATGCCTCTCTACTTCTTCCCCTTCCTTCCTCTCTCCCTTCCCCATTTCCCAACCATGATTCCCCTCTCCCTGCCCCCTTCCCATTGTGAGTCCATAATGGAGAACCATATCAGAATCAAGTTTGTTATCACTCACATATGTCATGATTTTTATTTTGTGGTAACAGTATAGTGCAATACATAAAATTATTACAGAACTGTGCAAAAGTCTTAGGCACCCTAGCTGTATAAATATATGTGCCTAAAATTTTTGCACAGTACTATATATATGGTATATAGATAGATAGATGTTTAGTTATCTATTTATCTATTTAATTTATTTACACAGTTTGTCTTCTTCCATTGGTTGTTTGTGTGTAGTTTTTCATTGATTTTATTGTATTTCTTTGTTCTACCGTGAATGCCTGTAATAAAATGAATCAGGTGGTATATGGTGACTTATACATACTTTAATAATAAATTTGAATTTTGAACTTTAATTCATTTCTCTGAAATGATGAATAGATGTGAGAGAGAACTCGGACACTTTAATCACAGTGTATTTAGCTTCAGTGCAACAATAAAAACAATAACCAGTGACATGGGTGATAGATTATAAACAGACGAAGAGCAGCGAGATAACACTCAGCTGAATAGAAATGTCAGCAAGCATACCATGAGACCATTAGCAAAATATTATCAGGTATGAAATTCTCTTCTGCATTCAGCTCCGTTCTAGAGAATTGCTTGGATTCTGACAGTTGAAATTCTTGGAACGGCTAACTCTTCCTGGAAGTTTGTTCACATTGCACTACATCCTCTTGCATTATCATATAAGCACCCTGAACTGAAACAATATGTCCTGATCAGACATGTATGACTTTTCAAATGTATTAGATTTTGAACTCCAATATATCAGTTTGTAAGATAAGGGTGGATGCAATATACTAGGTGGATTTACCTTACAACAGTTATGGCTAGACTCATTTATTCCACCCCTAGTCATTTATCCTTTTATCCTCCAACAAAAATCTATCTTTTAAAAATGCCACCATACTTCTGTTAGAGAATTATCAAATAAAATTGCTGCTCACATTTCTAACATCATCTGAAAGCCACTGTAGTTTTCTATTTTATAAAATCAGATTTCCTCAAATGGCTACTTATTTTGGGTACATGTTTCAGCTATTGTCATGAACAGACAGCTGAAAGGAGTCTCCGATGAGGTTTATTTTCAATTGTCCAAACAAGTTGTTAAAAAAAATGGTTGTTAGGTGTTGAGAAAAGACAGCTGATGATTGGTAAACCTATTGCATTTTGTTGAGAATTTTAGAGAAAAATAAACCTTTGGAACTGCTCCGGGATGTAAGAAATCCAACATTTTGACAGTTCAAAGAGGAAATTATTTCTGTGCAAAAATGATGCTCAGTGGCCACTTTATCAGGTACACCTGCACTTCTTCTTATTAATGCAAATATATAATCAGGCAATCATGTGGCAGCAACTCAAAGTGTAAGAGAATGCAGATGTGGTCAAGAGGTTCACTTGTTGCTCAACCGAAACATCACGATGGGGATGAAATGTTAAGTTACCTTGACTGAGGAATGACAAGTTGGTTACAGTATCTCAGAAATTTCTGATCTCCTGGGATTCTTACACACAACAGTTTCAAGAGCTTACAGAGAATAATGCAAAAACCAAAAAAGAAACCCAATTAGCAGCAGTTCTGAGGGCACAAATACCTTGTTAATGAGAGAGCTCAGAGGAAAATGACTAGACAGGTTCAAGCTGACAGGAAGGCAACAGTAACTCGAATAACTATGGGTCACAGTAGTAGTGTGCAGAAGAGCATCTCTGAATGAATAACACATCAGACCTTCAGGTGGATGGCTTTTGCAGCATTAGGTCATGAATATACACTCAGTGGCCACTTTATTAGGTACTGGAAGTAATTAATAAAGCATCCACTGAATATAGAATACAAAACTAAGATATTACTATGAGAAAAAAGAAAATGTTTCGAAAGTCACAAATGAATGGAATATACACTAATTTAGGAAGGACGAATATAATGAAGCTAGGCTTAATAGTAGTAAAAAATAGAATTGAAAAGTCTAGAAGAGAGATACCAGAAGGGCTAAATGAATATATATACATAAGTAAGCAGACAGCATGAAAGGAATTTAATGATCAAAGCTTATCTTTGCTTGAGTATTGTAATCATGCTTGGAATATTGGTTAGTATTTGTTCTCATCTCAATACATGTCCTTATTCTGTTGTATGACAGAGTTGTTGTCCTTGCCTAAATGGTGATTAGCTATCCTCCTGAATCACTTCAGTCCACCGGGTGATAACACTCACACAGTGTTGTTGTGCAGAGACTTCCAACATTTAGACCGAGAAAATGTGTGAGCCTGGTGTTGAATTACCAAGCATATTAAAGGCTGAGGAGGTGTTCTTGAAGATCAGAGAGGAACTGATCTTTCAGCCAATGACATTTGCGCAAACCATAAGGCTAAACAAAACTAATCCTATCTGCCTGCACATGATCTATATCCCTTCATACTTCATGTTCCTAAGATCTCATAAACTTTGTTATTGTACTAGCTTCCATTTCCTACCCTGCTAATACATTCTAGGCACTTATCAGTTTCTGTATAGAAACATAGACTCAATGGCTATGAAGTAGGGGAAAGCCGCAATGGGAAGTAGCTCAAGAAACTGTGGTACACTATTTCACTGTACTAGACTACCATTCATGAAGGGACACTTCACCTTATATTCTGCCTAGTTAGTCTACAATGCAATGGTATGAACATTGAATTCTCAAGTTTTAGGCAAATTGCTTCACTCCTGTACCTTATCCTCTCCTGTCCTAATCTACCCCATTCCTTGTACACTCACTCGAGCCCCCATTACCATGTTTTACCCCCTCCATCAGGGAGAAGATTGCTACCATCAGGGAGGAGGTACAAGAGCCTGAAGACCCACACTCAGTGATTCAGGAACGGCTTCTTTCCCTCTGCCATCTGATCTCTGAATGGACATTGAACCTGTGAGCACCACCTAACAACATTTTTTTCACTACTTATTGAATTAAATTATTTTATATCTATCTATCCATCTATCTATCTATCTATCTAGTTACCTATCTATATATATACTTACAGTAATTCACAATTTTCATCAAATATGCCAGTGATATTAAACCTGGCTCTGATCCCTTTAACCAGTCCATCAGTGCCTCACCCACAAACGCCTCCCACTGGACCCTCTCCAACTGTTCCCATCATGCTATGCCACGTCATTTATTTGGTTCCATGCTCCACCATCTCTTACATACTCCACCCATTGCAGCTTTTTGTCACTTCCACCTACCATCTCGTTAATTCTGCCACTACTTATCACTCTTACTTTTCTCAATCTGGCTGTCACACCTGTTCACCTGGATCCATCCATCACCTGCCAACTCTTGCTCCACCCCTTCACTTCCTTTATTCTTTTACACTGATTGTCTCCCCTCTTTCTTTCAAAGGTGAAGTAAATGTATTACGAAGTACATAGATTCATTTTCTTGCAGGCATTTACAGGAAAATAAAGAAATACAATAGAAACTATACATAAACAAAGACTGCTAGACAACCAATGTGCAAAGAAAAGCAAACTGTGCAAATGAAAAGTAATACTGAGAACGAGCCATGAAGTCCTTGAAAGTGGGTCCATAGGTTATGGAATCAGTACAAAGCTGAGGTGAGTGATGTTATCCATACTGGTTCCAGAGCCTGATGATTGAGGGGTAACCACCTGATGACGTGGGACCTAAGGCTCCTGTACCTCCTGCCCAGTGGTGTTAATGAGAAGAGAGCATGACCTGGATGGTGGGGGTTCTTGATGACAGATTCTACTTTCTCCTTGTAAGTGCGCTCAGTTGTGGGATGGACTTTGCCTGTGATGGACTGGGCTGTATAGATCACTCTCTGTTCCTGGGCATTGTTGATTCCATACCAGGCTGAGATTCTTTCAGTCCGGGTGAAGGGTCTCAACCAGTAACGTCAAATGTCCATTTCCATCCACAGATGCTGCCGAAACATCTTGCTCGTTGCTCCAAATTCAGACGTTAACAGTTCCTTGGTTAACCTTCAAGTTCATGTGGACCAGAATGCGCCCTACCATGAGTGTGACAAGGGCAGATGTATATCAGTTCAAAAACTATGTGGTAATGGAGGATTATTGTTAGTGGAGCATTGTCTGGTGGTCATCAGACATCCAGATCAGGACAGGAACTTCTTTAGAAGCTGTATCCATGACTGAGGAAGCACCAGTCATGGACCAGTATCGAAGATTGTGTCTGTGCTGCTTTTGTTGCTTGGCATTTAGGTTGAAAACTTCAAAATAATGTTCAAAAGTAAATTTATTATCAAGGTACATATATGTCACAATATATAAACCTAAGATTTGTTTTCTTGTGGGCACACACAGTAAATCCAAGAAACACAATTGAATCAGTGAAAGATTACACTCCACAAGACAGACAAACAGCTACTGTGCAAACGTCAACAACTGTGCAAATACAAAGAAAAATAATAAATAAATAAATAAGCAATAAATATCGAGAACATGAAATGAAGAGTACTTAAACGTGCTCTTAAGTTGTTCAGTGATGAGTCAAGTTATCTCCACTGGTTCAAGAGCCTGATGATTGAGGGGTAATAACTGTTCCTAAATCTGATGGTGTGAGTCCTGAGCCTCCTGTGCCTTCTTCTGCATGGTAGCAGCAAGAAGAGAGCCTGGCCTGGGTGGTGGGGGTCCTTGATGATAAATTCTGCTTTCCTGAGACAGCACTCCATGTAGATGTGATCAATTGTGGGAAGGGCTTTATCCACAATGGACTGGGTCCATATCCACCATTTTTGTATGATTTTCTGTTGAGGGGCATTAGTGTTTCCATACCAGGCCATGATGCAACCAGTCAATATACTCTCTTCCACACATCAATGTAAGTTTGTCATGTTTGGCTGAGTCTTGACTTCAGTGAAACTAAATAACTGAAGCCGTAAACAGCTTCTAAGTGAAATATGTATTTGTGCTCAGCTATGACAGATAAAGAGAAATTTATTTTCCTAAGTATTTTGTAAGAAAATAAAGGAATAACAATAGAGAAAATAGGAGAAAAAACATTATGGTTATAATGAAGATTAACTCTTTTAGATTATGGGGAAAATGTATATGCAGGAATATGGCTGGTGAAAATTACAAAAAAATGAATATAAATACTCTTGGAATGCATGGGTTAATGAAAGATAATAGTGTAGAATTTTTACAAGTTCTGATTCAGAAATGTAATTCGGTTTTTGAGCAATGTAATAATATAGAATATGTAAAGCAGACACGATAGCCCTTAACCCAAATGTTCTTTTATCACATTATGTTTGTTCGTACATTTTGCTGCTTTAAATGTAATATTAAACCCATCCAATACCTGTGGGGCTGCTTTTCATCATTGAAACCATACTGCCTGCTGCTTGCTTTGCTTTATGTTGCTGGCTTTGTTCTGGCAATTTTCAAATTTGTACTAGCACATAGGAGCAGGAATAGGCAATCAGGCTCTTCAAGCCTGCCCTGCCATTCAGCACGATAATTGCTGATCAATACCTGCTTCAACTTCTCTTTTCTGCCAGTTCTCTCGACCTCTTAAGCATCAGTGATTTTTGTTTTGTTACTTTCAGATCAGTCCAAAGGCAGTATGGCCATCATTGTGAGCAGAATACTGTTGACATCCTAGTGGTCACCAAAAACTGGAAGGCTAATTAGACTCTGCTGATAAGAGCATGTCAGCAGATGCCTTAACTTCTGTCTCTCCTAATGTTTTCCATCATTAAAAGGCAGAAGCAAAGAAGAGATTGAGGGCCATCTTTGACCTAAATCTGCATTATGAGCTATTGGTATTCTAAGGAGCTCAATATCATTTAGGGCATATCAGCCACCTTGATTGACACCCTATATACCTTAAACGTAAACAACCTTCAATGTTTGCACATCATGAAAAGATTTAGGAAGAAAGATTAGCTTTATTTGGCACATGCATATTGAAACATCAAACATATAGTGAAATGCACCGTTTTGTCAAACAAAATCCGTGAGGATTAGTCCTGACGAAGGGTCTCGGCCCGAAACGTCGACTGTACCTCTTCCTGTAGATGCTGCCTGGCCTGCTGTGTTCTACCAGCATTTTGTGTGTGTTGCTCGAATTTCCAGCATCTCCAGATTTTCTCGTGTCTGTGAGGATTATGTTGGCATCAGCCTGCAAGTGTCATCACAATTCTGCTGCCAACATAGCATGCCCAGAAGTCACTCAGCCTAATCGTATCTCCTTGGAATATGGGAGGAAAGCACAGCACCCAGAGGAAACCCACATGGCCATGGAGAGAATCCTCAAACCCTTTAGATGAAGGTATTCCCCTAGTGCAGTTGGATAATGAGTTTCAGGATTCACACTCAGTGGAAGGAATGAAACCTCAATTGGTAATCACTGGTACTGTAAAACGATTGCACTAACTCTTACACTACTATGCCAGCTCCTGTTTGCATAGTTGCAATGTGCACAAAAGTAAATTGACAAAGCTACTTCAAGAGCATCCCTGAAGAAACGGGCAGCAGGCACATCAGGAACTATCACTTGCCAATTTTTTCCAAGTCACATCCCAAGCTGTGTTGTAAATGTATTGTCATTCAAGAGCACTGAGTCTAAATCTTGAAACTCATTATCCACTGCACCAGGGAAAAATCTTCATCTGAAGCTGGCTCAGCTCCACCTTCACAAAGGCAACGAGAAAGGAGCAAACACGAGGAAATCTGCAGATGCTGGAATTTCAAGCAACACACCTAAAAGTTGCTGGTGAACGCAGCAGGCCAGGCTGCATCCCTAGGAAGCGGTACAGTCGATGTTTTGGCCGAGACCGTTCATCAGGACTAACTGAAAGAAGAGCGTTCAGCCGCAACTTTTAGAAAGGAGCATTAAATGTTAGGTTTCTCATTAACATACATACAGTATAAATGAACACAAACATTTGCTTCTGTTGCTCTGAGCACTATTCTTTGAAGACATAGCTACCTAAAGGTACAAATCGGGCATTGGTAAAGTGATTCAAAGTCTCATAAAGTTAGACCTTACTAACAAATAATGCTTAGAAAGGACATTATTTTGCAAAACAACCGCACACCTAATCCTCTACAGCTAATTACAATAAGTTTTATACACTATTTGGTATTCCAAAGTTGGTTCAGCTCTAATATATTTGGTTGATTTATTGTTTGATTTCTAAGGGGTGCTCTGAGTACAAGAATTTTTACAGAGCAATATTCATTGCCAGCTTAATGTTTGGAATGCCAATACTAACATGAGTTCCTACCCTAAATTAAGAACATTTGTTTGGGCCTCCTTTGCTACTACTTGAACATGTCAAAAAGTACCTGAAGGTGTCTTACTTTCTGGCTCGCCAAAACGTTTCCCATCAGCAAAAAGCATAAGCAAAGATGAGACTCACTTAGCTATGCATCATGGGATTCTGGAGGTCAGCTAGATGTTAAAAAGAGAAAATGCTGGATATATCCATTTCTGATGAAAGATCAATCTGAAAATGTAACGGAAGTTCTTTCTCCACTGATGCTGCTCGACCTGCTGAGCATTCTTTAACATTTTCTGTTCTTATTTCAAATCTTCAATTTTGCACAATTTTAGATCAACTAGAGATTACTTATTACTTTCTAAACCGTGAATCTACATATATATATATATATATATATATATATGTATGTCATAATGCTGCTTTCTGTCTCCTCAGCAAATTACTTGCTCCCTGATCCTTTAACCCAATATAGTATTTAAGATATTTAATATCTTCTTCTAGTACAAAAACAATATATGTTTCTTTTCACTGAAATACAGCCTTTTGCTTCGACCAGCTTAATGCACTGCTGGAAGATAAAATATTAATGAGGATTTGATAAACTGTTTGTATTGTCTCAGAATCATGTTGTGAAATGTTGTTTTGCAGCAGCAGTACAGTGCAATACTTTAAAACTATTATAAATTACAATAAAAACTATATATAAAATTAAATAAGTAGTGCAAAAAAGAGCAAAAAGTGAGGTAGTGTTCATGGTTTTGAGGTCTATTCGGAAATTTGATTGTGAAGGGGAAGAAGTTGGTCCTAAAATTTTGACTGTGTGTCTTCAGACTCCTGTATCCAGTCTCTGAAGGTAGTATTAAGGAGAGGGCAATCCTGAATGGTTGGGGTCCTTGATGATGGATGCTACCGTTATCACCTTTAAGTCTAAAGCAATCAGAACCTTTTTCGAAATTTTAAATCCATTTATTTTCATTCAATTCTTGTTAAATTGGAAACCACCTCTACAGTATATGAAAGAA
This sequence comes from Mobula hypostoma, assembly GCF_963921235.1. Lineage (NCBI taxonomy): Eukaryota > Metazoa > Chordata > Chondrichthyes > Myliobatiformes > Myliobatidae > Mobula > Mobula hypostoma. Next base: position 119,996,241 of record NC_086097.1, on the reverse strand, counting down.
AAAAGATTGGAATCTATTGAGTATTAGCTTCTCAAAAATAAATTTAGCTTCCCAATCATGAATAAAAAGTTCTTTAGAATTATTTTACTGCACTTTTTCTTCTCTTGATTTCTGTTTTTACAAGTTTGATTGAACTCAATGCCTGAATGACTGATGTAGTGAATAAGGGATAAAAAATACCTCCTGTACCTAATAAAGTGGGCATGGAGTGTATGTTTATGGTCTTTCTTCCTATAGCCCAGGGGTAGGCAACCAAATCTGGCCCGCGAGAAAATATTGGGATACTATGGTTATCCAGCCCGCGAATGATTTTTCCTTATTCTGAGTGTTTCACGCGACCACACAGATGGACATGCATGGCGTCTTGTTACACTAACCCCAGGTTCAGTTTTTTTCAAAACCAAACACTGGTATATATGAATGACGGGAAGGCAGACTACCTTATTAATATGTATTAGATACTCTCCGTGCACGCGTAGATTTTCAGATGGGATCATTCAAATATGTAAACAGAAACAGCATCACTGTGTTTTAACAAGAAATCCATGCTGAATATCCAGATATTTAAATGTGCTATGATAGCTGTTGAATAACTCGCGTTTCTAAATAAAATCGAAGAAAAAAATTCCAATGGCAATGAATGCAAAACGCAGGAAGATTGACACTGAGTGCCGAAATTTCCAAGACACTTGGACACTAGATTACTTCTTCATCGAGCAAGGTGGGAAACCAGTTTGTCTCATTTGCCTAGAAAATGACCCGCCATAGTGGAAAGAAAGCCAAAATTGTACCAGCTTCAAAAAGGAGATTGTGCACATTTTCCCACTTTTCAAAAAAGTAAAGCACAAGATTCAGACATTTTTGTGAATATGGTCCAAGAATTGAGAAAAGAGTTTTCATCTCATTTTAAAAATTGCTGGTGAACACAGTAGACCAGGCAGCATCTATAGGAAGAGGTACAGTCAACATTTTGGGCTGAAACCCTTCGTCAGGACTAACTGAAAGAAGAGATAGTAAGAGATTTGAAAGTGGGAAGGGGAGGGGGAGATCCGAAATGATAGGAAAAGACAGGAGGGGAAAGGGATGGAGCTAAGAGCTGGAAAGTTGATTTTCAAAAGGGATATGAGAGGATCATGGGACAGACGGGAGTCCTAGGGAGAAAGAAAGGGGCAGGGAGGAAGCCCAGAGGATGGGCAAGGAGTATAGTGAGAAGGACAGAGGGAGAAAAAGGAGAGAGAAAAAAATAAACATAATAATAATAATAATAGATAAATAAATAACAGATGGGGTAGGAAGGGGAGGTGGGGCATTAACGGAAGTTAGAGAAGTCAATGTTCATGCCATCAGGCTGGAGGCTACCCAGATGGAATATAAGGTGTTGTTCCTCCAACTTGAGTATGGCTTCATCTTGACAGTAGAGTAGGCCGTGGATAGACATATCAGGATGGGAATGGGACATGGAATTAAAATGTGTGGCCACTGGGAGATCCTGCTTTCTCTGGTGGGCAGAGCGTAGGTTTTCTGCAAAATGGTCTCCCAGCCTGCGTCAGGTCTCGCCAATATATAGAAGCCTTCTATATATTTGCGAGACCTGACGCAGGCTGGGAGACCGTTTTGCTGAAAACCTACGCTCTGTCTGCCAGAGAAAGCAGGACCTTCTATATACCTCCCTTTGTTCTTCATGCTATACTCCTTGCCCATCCTCTGGGCTTCCCCCACTGCCCCTTTCTTTCTCCCTTGGCCTCCCGTCCATCCCATGATCCTCTCAGATCCCTTTTGCCAATCAGCTTTCCAGCTCTTAGCTCCATCCACCCCCCCCCCCGTCTTCTCCTATCATTTTGGATCTCCCCATCCCCCTCCCACTTTCAAATCTCTTACTATCTCTTCTTTCAGTTAGTCCTGACGAAGGGTCTCGGCTGGAAACATCGACTGTACCTCTTCCTATAGATGCTGCCTGGCCTGCTGCGTTCACCAGCAATTTTTATGTGTGTTGCTTGAAATTCCAGCATCTGCAGATTTCCTCGTGTTTCCATCTCATTCTGCTATTTTTCGCTTGCATACAAATGAGTTCATTTGTTGTGGAAGTGGAGACTGCATCAGAATTTTTTCAAATCGAATTGATTGAGATGCAGTGTGACAACATATTGAGATTGAAATTTCATTCTGAAGATGTGTCAGTGCTTGACTTCTATTGAAAATATATTCATCCAAGTGGGAAGTATCCTAACTTAGTGGACCATGCAAAAAAGACCATGCATCATTGTTTGGCAGCACTTATTTGTGTGAGCCATTATTTTCAAAAATGAAGCAGACCAAGAACCATTTGAGAACAAGATTGACTAATGCCTATCTGGATATTGTCTTGCTCTCGGCATCAACAAGTCTGACACCCAATATTGAGAAGCTTTCAAGCAACAAACAGTATCAAGTTTCACATTGATTTATCAACTGTTTGCATTAAAATTTTCTTTTTCATTATACTTAATTTATCACTATTCAATGCATCATGTTCCTACGTTTTATGTGTAAAGATTATTTGCGTCCTTTTAATAGGTTCAAAAGATGCCTTGATTGAAATAAATTGCAACTAAACTGAGTTCTTTGATTACTAATTGGCATCCTTGGTTAAGCACAAATGATTTTCCAGCATGCATTATTCATTAATTTGAGGCAAAACATAACTAGGTGTATTTAAATGGATAATTCCCATATTTCAAGTTTTTAATGGCATTTTTCTGGTCTACCGTCTGCTCATTAATACGTAACCTGGCCCGCAGAGGCAAAAAGGTTGCTGACCCCTGCTATAGCCCATGAACTTCAAATTTCCAAATGCTGTGCATTCTAGATACTCATTCGCACATCACTGTTGTAATGCTTGGTTATTAAAGCTACTGTCACCTTCCCCGTCAACTTGAAACAGTCTGGCTATTGTCCTCTGATCTCTCTCATTAACATGACATCTTCCCGCACAGAGCTGAGAGTCACTGAATTTTTTTTGTACTTTTACACAATTCTTTGTAAACTCTAAGGGATGTTGTACGTGGACATCCTAGGAGATCAATAGTTTTAGAGATACTCAAACCACTCTATATGCCACCAACCATCATTCCACAGTCAAGGTCCAGTAGGTCAAATTTTTTCCCCATTCTGATGATTGGTCTGAACAACAACTGAACCTCATGACCATGTCTGCATGCTTTTATGCATTTAGGTTCCGCCACATAATTAGCTGATAAAATATTTGCATTAACGAGCAGGTGTACCTAATAAATTAGCCACTGAGTGCATATTATATATAGGGTTTCCTCCGGATGCTTTGGTTTCTTCCCACAGTCCAGGGTTAGAGAGTTCTGGGCATGCTATATTGGTGCTGGAACTGTAACAACACTTGTGGGTTGCTCAGCCCAATTCTTGCTGATTTGATTTGAGCACAATTACATATTTTACTGAATGTTTCAATGTACATGTGACAAATAAAGCTAATCATCAATACTTTTTTTTTGCATTGAGTACAAGAGTTGGGATTTCATATTACAGATGTACAGATGCTGGTGAGCCGACTCCTAAAAGATTCCTTCTTGTTCAGCCCTTTACCTTTTGCATCGATCGATTCCTAGCTTCTCAATTCATCACCCTCCCCCACCAGCACCTTCACCCTCATCTGGTTTCACATATCACCTGCCAGCTTGTACTCCTTCCCTTCCCCTCACCTTCATATTCTGGCTTCTTCCCCCTTCCCTTGCATTCTTGATGATAGGTCTGAGCCAAAAACATTGACTGTTTATTCCTCTCCACGGATGTTGTCCGACCCGCTGAGTCCCTCCAGCATTTTGTACGTGTTGCTCTGGAATAGTGTGTGCAGTTCTGGTCCCCCTACAAAGGAAGAATGTGATTAAACTCAGGATGATGTAGAAGAAAAAAATACAAGGATGTTGCTGGAACTAAGGGGTAGCCTTGCAGAGATTTATAAAATCATGCCCAGCTTCAATAAGATGGATGCTCAGTCTTTTTGGTAAAGAGTCTAAGAGTTAGAGGACATTGGTTTAAGTTGAGAGAGGAAACTTTTAAATGGGACCTGAGAAGCAAGTTTTTTCCACACAGGGTGTGGCAGAGATATGCAGTACAGCATGCACATGTCTGTGTGTCTGCGTATGTGTGTGTGCGTGCCCACATATCTCTGTGTTCATGTGTCTGTCTTCCGGTACGCTTGCCTGCCTGTCTGCATGTGTGTACGTGTCTGTGTGGGTGCATTTATGCATGCGAGTGCATCTATGTATGCATGTGCATATTAGTGCATGAGTATGTGTGCACACGCGTGTGTGTGTGTGTGTGTGTGTGTGTGTGTGTGTGTGTGTGTTTGTGTGTACGTGTGTGTGTGTGACTTCTTGTATGGGGGCCTGCCTGTGCATGTATGTACACATCTGTGTGGGTGCACGTGTGCATGATAGTGTATCTGTATATGCAACTGCATATTTGTGCATGTGTATGCGCATTGTTGTGTATGTGTGTGCATGCATGTGTGGGCAAAGGCAACACCTTCTCCTTCTTCCTGCCCCTGATCATGTGGCTGCCGCTCGTCGAAGCTGGCTCACTGGACAATGCCGGGCCCGTTCTCCTCCTTGTGGCTGGAGTGTTTGTCTGTGTGCTGCATAGTGGAGGAGGGGTCAAGGGGAATGCTGTTCACATTCTCTGCCTCGATCTCATACTCCTCTGAGTCATGGTTTTTGCACTCCTCGCTGTAGAAGTAGTCAACCTCTTTGAAGGATGATTCCAGGTCGTCCATATTGCCCTCAATAATCTCCATGAAGGAGGGTCACATCTTGGGGTTGTACTGCCAACACAAATGCATCAGCACGAACCTGGGGCAGGGCACAGAGCTGACAATTAGGGAGTGAGGTTGTAGATACCAGCGCCCACTCACTGGGAACCACAATCACGTGAGGGTCCCAGTCACTGTGTGGGAGCTTGAGAGTTTGACACAGCATCCTTGCTGTTCCTAACATAAGAACATAAGAAATAGGAGCAGGAGTAGGCCATCTGGCTTGTCGAGCATGCTCTGCCATTCAATAAGATCATGGCTGATCTGGCCATGGACTCATCTCCACCAACCTGCCTTTTCCCCATAATCTTTAGTTCCACTACTATGCAAAAAATCTTTCCAACCTTGTCTTAAATATATTTACTGAGGTAGCCTCCACTGCTTCATTGGGCAGAGAATTCCACAGATTCACCACTTTCTGAGGAAAACAGTTCCTCTTCATCTTTGTCCTAAATCTACTGCCCCGAATCTTGAGGCTAAGTCCCTTAGTTCAACCTGGTAAATCTCTTCTGCATCGCCTCAAAAGCCAATATATCCTTCCCCGAGAAAGGAGAACAGAACTACACACAGTACTCCAGGTGCGGCCTCACCATTATCCTGTACAGTTGCAGCATAACCTCCCTGCTCTTAAATTCAATCCCTCGAGTAATGAAGGCCAAGATTCCATTTGCCTTCTTGATTGTCTTCTGCACCTGCAAACCAACCTTTTGTGGTTTGTACACAAGCGCTTCCAAGTCCCTCTGCACAGTGGCATGCTGTAATTTTTTACCTTTTAAATAGTAATCTGCTCTTACATTTTCCCTTCCAAGTAGTGGGTTCTTCTGGACTGAGGTCTCAGATATTGTTCCCGGGATTTGTTGAAACCACTCTCTCGGTCCAGCTGTCACAGTTCCAGGTGCTCTTATGACCACCGGGATTACTCTGGCTTTAACCTTCCACATCCTTTCTATCTGTTCTTTCAAGCCCTGGTATTTCTCCAGCTTCTCATATTCTTTCTTCCTGATGTTACTGTCATTTGGGATTGCCGTATAGTACAGTACATTTAAATATTAGGTCATCGTCTTTGTTTCACTGTGTAAATTCTGTTCACTAGTTTTCTTTTCATTCTTGGTTACAGTGTGAAAACAATATGAATGTGTGCATTAATTTAATAAACGCAAAAATATACAGGCAAGGATGTAGTGCTAAGGCTTTATAGGTCTTTCAGATTGCACTTGGAGTATGGTGAACAGTTTTGCATTACTTATACAAGACAGGATGTGCTGGCATTGAAGAGGGCCCAAGAATGCTTCTGGGGTTAATATATGTGGAGCTTTTGATGGCTCTTCATCTACACTCACTGGAGTTTAGAAAAATGAGGGAGGATGTCAATGAACCCTATAGAATATCGAAAGGTCTAACAGAGTGGACATGGAGAAGACATTTCCTATAGTGCGGGAGTCTAGGACCAGAGAGCACAGCCTCAGTATATAAGGATGTTCCTTTATAACAGAGATGAGGATAGATTTCTTTAGCCAGAGGGATGAATGTATGGAAGACATTGCCACAGACCTCTGTGGAAGCCAGGTAATTAGGGATACTTAAAGCAGAGGCTGATAGATTCCTCATTAGTAAGGGTGTCAATAAGGTTACAAAAATAAATAGGAGAATAGGGCTAAGAGGGATAATAATTCAGCCATGGTAGAATGGTGCAACAGATCTGATGAGCCAAAAGACCTAATTCAGCTCTTATGTCTTAGGATCTTATGGTAAATACATTTTCATCCAGGAATATGAACACTGGATGAAGTTCAGCTGCTATTAGAATAATCTATTCAAGAAGACAGTGTTCAACACGAGGCAATTTTGGTCCCTTGCTAGACTACCAGGAAGTCTTAGTAGTCTTCTGTGGTTTCAGGTATTATGTTGAGGTTTGATAATACACAGAAAAATTACATGAGATCTATCCACATATCATGTGCACCAGCATTGTTGTCAATTACCGAACATTCTCACAAGTTAGTAGGTAGTTTTAGTTTTCCTTCACAGTTCAAAGTAAATTTATTTTCAAAGTACATATCCATATTTCACCATGTACTAATCTAAAATTCTTATTCTTGTGGGCAATTCCCAGTAAGTACAAAGAAGCACAATAGAGTCAATGAAAAAGCTGTACAGAACAAGGTGGGAAAACAACCAAAAGGCAAATGTAAGCAAACTGTGAAAAAAAAACAAAAAGAAAAATAATGATGAAAATAATAATAATAATAATAATAATAATAATAATAATTAAGCAAGAAGTATCAAGAACATGAGATGAAGAGTGCTTGAAAATGATTCCATAGTTTGCCAGAACAGGTCAATGTAGGAGTAAGTGAAGTTGAATAAAGACATCCCCTCTCGTTCAAGAACCTGATGCTTGAGGAGTAATAACTGTTCCAGAACCTAGTGGTGCAAGTCCTGAAGGTTCCTGTACCTTTTTGCTGATGGCAGCAGTGAGAGGAGAGTGAGGCTTCAATGGTGGGGGTCTTTCATGATGGAGGCTGCATTCATGTAACTCATGAACTTAAATACTATTTTTAAAGCTTGTATGAAACATTGCTCTTGACTTTTGTGTCAATAAATAAACAATATTTTTAATCAAGATTAGCTGCACACCAACATAGAACCATTACCACAAGTAATTCAGGCATCCATATAACCATATAACAATTACAGAATGGAAACAGGCCATCTCGGCCCTTCTAGTCCATGCCAAACTCTTACTCTCATCTAGTCCCACCAACCTGCACTCAGCCAATTACTGTCCATATAGCCATCCAATTTAACTTTAAATGACAACATCGAACCTGCCTCAACCACTTCTGCTGGAAGCTCGTTCCACACAGCTACTACTCTCTGAGTAAAGAAGTTCCCCCTCGTGTTACCCCTAAACTTTTGCCCCCTAACTCTCAACTCATGTCCTTTTGTTTGAATCTCCCCTACTTTCAATGGAAAAAGCCTATCCGCGTCAACTCTATCTATCCCCCTCATAATTATAAATACCTCTATCAAGTCCCCCCTCAACCTTCTACTCTCCAAAGAATAACGACCCAACTTGTTAAACCTTTCTCTGTAAGTTAGGAGATGAAATCCAGGTAATATTCTAATAAATCTTCTCTGTACTCTCTCTATCGTGTTGACATCTTTCCTATAATTCGGCGACCAGAACTGTAAACAATACTCCAAATTTGGACTTACCAATTCCTTGTATAATTTCAACATTACATCCCAACTCCTATACACAATGCTCTGATTTATAGAGGCCAGCATATCAAAAGCTTTCTTCACCACCCTATCCAAATGAAATTCAACCTTCAGGGAACTATGCACTATTATGCCTAGATCCCTCTGTTCTACTGCATTCTTCAATGCCCTACCATTTACCATGTATGTCCTATTTTGATTAGTCCTACCAAAATGTAGCACCTCACACTTATCAGCATTAAACTCCATTTGTCATCTTTCAGCCCACTCTTCTAACTGGCCTAAATCTCTCTGCTAGCTTTGAAAACTTGCCTCATTATCCACAACTCCACCTATCTTAGTATCATCTGCATACTTACTGATCCAATTTACCACCCCATCATCCAGATCATTAATATATATGACAAACAACATTAAACCCAGTACAGATCCCTGCGGCACACAACTAGTCATCGGCCTCCAACCTGACAAACATTTATCCACCACTACTCTCTGGCATCTCCCATCCAGCCATTATTGAATCCATTTTACTAATTCAATATAATACCTAACAATTGAACCTTCCTAACTACCCGTCCGTGTGGAACCTTGTCAAAGGCCTTACTGAAGTCCATATAGATAACATCCACCTCTTTACCCTCGTCAACTTTCCTAGTAACCTCTTCAAAAAAATACAATAATATTTGTAAAACATGACCTTCCATGCACAAATCCATGTTGACTTTTCCTAATCAGACCCTGTCTATCCAGATAATTACATATACCATCTCTAAGAATACTTCCCATTAATTTACCCATCACTGATGTCAAACTTACAGGTCGATAATTGCTAGGTTTACTCTTAGAACCCTTTTTAAACAATGGAACAACATGAGCAATATGCCAATCCTTTGGCTCCATCCCCGTTTCTAATGGCATTTGAAATATTTCTGTCAGAGCCCCTATTTTTTTCTACACTAACTTCCCTCAAGGTCCTAGGGAATATCCTGTCAGGACCCAGAGAATTATCCACTTTTATATTTCTTAAGAGTGCCAATACTTCCTCTTCTTTAATCATCATAGTTTCCATAATTTCCTTACCTGCTTCCCTTACCTTACACAATTCAATATACTTATCCTCAGTGAATACCGAAGAAAAGAAATTGTTCAAAATCTCCCCCATCTCTTTGGTTCCACACATAGCTGTCCACTCTGATTCTCTAAGGGACCAAATTTATCCCTCACTATCCTTTTGCTATTAATATAACTGTAGAAACCCCTTGGATTTATTTTCACCTTACTTGCCAAAGCAACCTCGTATCTTCTTTTAGCTTTTCTAATTTCTTTCTTAAGATTCTTTTTACATTCTTTATATTCCTCAAGCACCCCATTTACTCCATGCTGCCTATATTTATTGTAGATATCTCTCTTTTTCCAAACCAAGTCTCCAATATCCCTTGAAAACCATGGCTCTTTCAAATTTTTAACCCTTCCTTTCAACCTAAGAGCAGAATAAAGATTCTGTACCCTCAAAATTTCTTCTTTAAATGACCTCCATTTCTCTATTACATCCTTCCCATAAAACAACTTGTCCCAATCCACTCCTTCTAAATCCTTTTGCATCTCCTCAAAGTTAGCCTTTCTCCAATCAAAAATCTTAAACCTGCATCCAGACCTATCCTTCTCCATAATTATATTGAAACTAATGGCATTGTGATCACTGGACCCAAAGTGCTCCCCAACACATACCTCTGTCACCTGACCTATCTCATTCTCTAACAGGAGATCCAACACTGCCCCTTCTCTAGTTGGTACCTCTATGTATTGCTGCAAAAAAATTATCCTGCATACATTTTACAAACTCCAAACCATCCAGCCCTTTTACAGTATGGGCTTCCCAGTCTATATGTGGAAAATTGAAGTCTCCCACAATGATAACCTTGTGCTTCCGACAAATATCTGCTATCTCCTTACAAATTTGCTCATTTAAATTTTGCTCCCCATTAGGTGGTCTATAGTACACCCCTATAAGTGTTACTATACCTTTCCCATTCCTCAATTCCACCCAAATAGCCTCCCTAGACAAGCCCTCTAATCTATCCTGCCAGAGCACCACTGTAATATTTTCTCTGTCAAGCAATGCAACACCTTCCCCTCTGCATCATTAGAATTTAACTTAAGATGCACATTTGATTATGGTGTCTATGTTACATCTTACCAGAAATAAATTACTAGAGTGAGGCTACTATTCAATTTTATTGGGAATTACACACAGAGTAATCTGTGTAATATTTTGTTAGTGAATATCTCCAAACAGTAAAATATTTTGAAGGAAATACTAATTATTGTTGTCTATTTAATGTTTCAGTAATATATGAGTAATATTGTAAATGTATTGTTTGATTATGCATTCCTTGCTTGCTTACATAATTTATTACTGGTTATATGTAGGAGGTCTGTGAATGGCATGTGTCATTACACTATCATATTTGACCACCTCACTAAAAGTACAACTAAGTACACACGCATCCTGGCTCTCACGTTTTCCTTTCAATTAGTTTTTGGAGTTACAAAACTTAACAGTACACCCTGGCAGAAAGTCTGCCCAGGCACTCAGTGTTACCTGGATAGAATCATTGTTACCAGAATAGATGACAAGGAACGCCAAACAGTACCTGTATGGGACAGAGTTTACCCTCAATACTGAAGATCAACCACCAGTGTCCATTTTCAATCCACGGAAGGCTGTTCCATTAACAGCAGCAGCAGAAATGTGGAGATGGGCTCTGTTTCTTGGAGAACACAATTACAAGATCAAATTCAAGAGGACAACTAATTATGGAAAAGCTGATGGGTTGTCTTATTTATCCTTGCAGAAGAAAATATCTGAAAAAATTTATAAAAGGGGACACTCTTCTTGAAGTATTCTCCCAAACGCAACTGGAAAGTCTCCCTATTATAGCAAAGATGATTCAAAGGGAAAACAGAAGAGACCCCACACTGTCTCAGGTCTACATGGCAACCCAAAATGGCTGAAATGTGCAGCAGAAATTCCAGTGCCCCCACTTTTACTAGCACTGGACTGAACTTACCCTTGAAGGGAGTTGTCTTATGTAGGGGTTGAGAGTTGTTCTACCATCCAAACTGAGATCTAAAGTGTTGCAGGAGCTACATGCTGGTCATCTAGGCATGGTCAAAATGAAAGCATTGACTCAAAGCTTTATCTGATAGCCTGGAACTGCATCTGATGTCATCTGGAGATGATACACTGATCAGCTGAGGGGAGAGCAATCATTTTGAACAGAGAAGAAAGGTGTCTAGAGCTGTCAGAACCACTTCCTGCAGTATCAGAGTCAACTCCTGCAGCCAACATGGAAGAGGGCACAGAAGCTGAGATTGTTTCACAGCCATGAGTCTCATCTGCCAAACAGAGTGATCCCTTGTCAGAAAAACACGTAAAAACATTATCCCACCTGAGTAAGAAATCCTCCGCAGCAATTAAATCTTTAGGCCTGAAATGGACAATTTAGAATTCACTATGCTGTGGTTGTCTATATAGTAGTTGTGTTGTGTGTATATATATATGATGTTGTGAATATATTGTTTGTTTAAGCATTCTTTGCTTCTTTACATAATTCATTATGGATTATATGGAAGGAATATGTGAATGATGTACGTTACTACACCACCACACCCTATGTGAGCGCTTCACTGAAAGAGGAAATAAGTACACATACATCCCCGCTCCAGTGATTTTCTTTCATTAGTTTTTGGAGTTACAAAACATAGCAATTATTACTTCACAAATACTGTGCCACGTAAGCAAAAGTGCTTTACTAATCTAAACAAAATTATGCCTTAATGCAACTTTCTCTGCCAGCTTAAGGAGAAATTGAGGATTCATAGAACATAGAATATTAAGCAATGTACAGGCTTAATATTCTCCCACAATACTATGCCACCTTTTAAAACTACTCTAATATCAATCTTACTCTTCTCTCCTGCAGAGCCCTTTATTTTCCTATAATCCATGTGTCTACCTAAGGACTTCTTAACTGTTCTTAATGTATCTGCTTCTATCACCACCCCTGGCAGCACGTCCCATGCACTTATCATTCTGTGTGTGAAAAACCTGCTTCTGACATTTCCTATACTTTCCTCCAAACGCCTTAAAAATATGCCTCCCTGCCCTGGGAAAAAATCAATGCCTCTTGTCATCTTGAACACTTTTATCAAGTCAGCTCAAAACCTCCTTTGCTCCAAAGAGAAAGGCTATAGCTCACCTAACATCCAATCCAGGAAAATTTTTGCATCCTCTCTAAAAGTTCCGCATCCTTCCTGTAATGAGGTGATCAGAACTGAACACAATACTCGAAGTGTGGCATAACCAGGGTTTTATAGATTTGCAACATTACCTTCTAGCTCTTGAACTCAGTCTCCCAACTGCCAGGATAATCAAGGACACGACCCACCCAGCCAACACACTTTTCGTCCCTCTTCCCTCCGGGAGAAGGCTTAGGAGCTTGAAGACTCATACGGCCAGACTTGAGAACAGCTTCTTTCCAACTGTGATAAGACAGCTGAATGGGTCCTGACCAGGATCTGAGCCGTACCCTCCAAATATCCGTCCTGCCTCTCGGTTTTTTTTGCGCTACCTTACTTTCCCATTTCTATTTTCTATTTGTGATTTATAATTTAAATTTTTAATATTTACTATTGATTTGTACTCCAGGGAGCGCAAAGCACAGAATCAATTATCGCTGTGATGATTGTACGCTCTAGTATCAATTGCTTGGCGACAATAAGGTTAAGTAAAGTAATGAAAGCCAGCACTCCATACGCCTTCTTAACCATCCTAGCAACCTGCACAGCAACTTTGAGGGATCTATAGACATGATTCTCAATATCTCTCAGTTCCTCCACACTGCTAAGAATCCTGCTATTAACCTCGTATTCTGCCCTCAGAGTTAACCTTCAACCATCTTTAACACTCAGAACAGAACTTCCTTGAAGATGACTGAAGCACTTTTACAATGATACAAATTATCAGTGCATTTTCAACTCTCCAGAAGCAGTACCTGCTTTACTAAATATGAATGGAAAAGCAGATGACAGAGCAAGGGTCTTCACAGCCCCAGAAATAGTTGCTTAATCATCTAACTTTCTTTCTTATTCTAATGCACTGGCTTGCTCCAGAAGTTCTCCAAGTTAATTCAAGACATTCTATTTATGCTACTAGGTTACATAGATATATCTATCTTTATTCATGTTATAGTTACACGTATATGTTATGCATATTTTATTTCCTCACTACCTGTATCATTATTTACAGCTCAGCATTTAGCATCATCATCTCCTCAAAACTAATTAGTAAACTTCAACACCTGGGCCTCAATACCCCTCATGCAATTGGATCCTGTATTTTCTCACTGTCAGTTTGGACTGGCAAAATCATCTCCTCCACAATCTCTGTCAGCCCAGGAACACCATAGGATGTGTACTTAGCCCCCTGCTCTACTTGCTTTACACCTATGATTGTGTGGCTAAGTACACCTCCAACACCATATACAAATTTGCTAAAGACATCACTGTTGTGAGAGGTATCAATGGTGGTGATGAATCAGCATACAGGAGGGAGATTGAAAACTTGGCTGAACAGTGTAATAACAACAACCTGGCACTCAATGTCAGTAAGACCAAAGAACTGATAGTAGATTTCAGGAGAGGGAAACCAGAGGTCCATGAGCCTGTACTCAATGGAGGATCAGAGGTGGAGAGGGTCAGTAACTTACATTCCTGGATGTCACTATCTCAGAGGACCTGTCCAGGATCTATCATATAAATATAGTTGTGAAGAAAGCATGACAATGCCTCTACTTCCTCAGGAGTTTTCAGGGATTCAGCATGTCATCAAAAACCTTGGCAATGTGTGGTGGAAATTGTTATGACTGGCTGCATTATGGTCTGGTATAGGAACACCAAAATCCCCTAAGAGCTAGTGGATTTGGCCTAGCACATCACAGGCAAAACTCTCCTAAGCACTGAGCACATTGACATGAAACATCGTCTTAGAAAAGAAGCATCCATCATCAAAGATCCTCACCACCCAGGCCATCTGCTTTTCTCGCTGCTGCCATCAGGTAGAAGGTACAGGTCCCTCAGGACTTGACTCACCAGGTTTAAGAATCAGACTCAACCATCAGGCTCCTGAACAAAAGTAGGTAACTATACTCATTTGAGGACTCTTTTATCTTGTTATCCCATGCTTGTTAATTATTGTTATTTATTTATGATTTGCATTTGCAGAGGGTTTACAATTTACAGTTCCTGATGTTTATAGTTTACAGATCCTATATACACTTACTGTCCTATAGATTTACTGAGTATGCCCGCGGAAAGGGAATCTCAGTGTGGTATGCGGTGACATATATGTACTCTGATAATAGATTTTATTTTCAACTTTGGACTTTATTTGTAGGGCCAGGAATTCTACTCTGTAGTGCAAGCAGTTTATGGCCTATACAGTTGAGTATCTCTCGAGATGAGATTATACAGATTTAAAGGTTAGCTTTATATGTCACAAGTACATGGAAACACCAAAACACACAGTGAAATGCATTATGTTAACTCAAATCAGTAAGGATTGTTTTGGGTGTACTCTGAAAGCAATAAACGTTTGATCTTAGGACTCGTGGGAAGCTTCTGGCACAGCCAAGGGAGTATTTATGCAGAACCCCAGGGGAACCTGAGGATTGGGAAATCAGATTTGTCTTTGAAAAATTAGTTTTGGCATTAACTGAGATGTTTAACACATTAAAAATTAATATGTTAATTTCTCTTAGCACTAATTGTACTCAGTAACTGCAATTAATTTATTTCCTTGTTTTTCCTCATTCTGCACTGATCCTTTGCTGGAAGAGTGGTTCAGTAGAACACACAAGCAATAACAGGAAAAACAAGCCCTATTTCTCCCTCCCACCCATGCACATAGTCCTTTAACTCCAGGACAGGCTGTCTTCAGCCTTCATCCTCCAGTGGACTCGCTCCTGTAGACATTGGATTTGCTTCAACACCTGCTCTCTATCCACTTACTTAGGGCATTCATTGCTCAGTTTGCTGAATTCCACTAATAATGGAACTGATGGCAATATTTTCCACTCTGCATCTACATCTCTAGCCTGGATCCAGATCTAATCCATGCATGAATTTCATCCTCCAATTACCATGAGATTGTCTCTGATCAGTTACAAATACCAAGAACAGGTGGAGAATGAGGGGTAGCTTAACACAGAGCCCTATATCCAAGATCACATCGCTCTCCTCATCTTCAAAGGTAAGAGATTAAAGAATAGTTTTATTTGTCACATGCACATTGGAAGATTGAAATGTATAGTGAAATGCGTCATTTGCATCAATGACCAACTCAGCCCGAGTATGTGCTAGGAACAATTTTCAAGTGTCACCAGGCTATTGGCACCAATATAGCATGCTAACAACTTACTAACCTTTGGAATGTGGGAGGAAACCAGAGAACCCAGATATAGCCCACACGGTCACAGGCTGAATGTACAAACTCCTTAAAGACAGTGGCAGGAATTGAATCCAAACCTACAGATTTCTGGTGCCATAAAAGCATTATGCTAACCACCACGCTTACCATGTCACACCATGGACTCATTAAGCACCTTCCCCTCCAGTGCCTGACCATAAAGTTAACAATAATCTTGGTGTGTTATTTCAGCAGGAAGTGCCAGCAGGAGACTTTACAATGGACCATACAGCTGCCAGTGATGGATGAAGGAAATCAGCTTTGTTTATGTGCAATTTTTCGTTGATTCTATTATATACCTTTGTATCTACTATGAACATTCGTAGGAAAATGGATCTCAGGTTAGTATATGAGGTCATACGGTATAGATAATATGATAATAAATTTAATTTGCACTTTGAACTTTGAAATCAGGGACCTTAATTGGAAGAGCTCAGCATCTGAGGACTACAGGACTGCACCTATTACTTTAAGGGTGAGCTCATGGAGGTATTTGAACAAGATGAGAGTGTTAAACTATAGAACTGAGAAAACAGAGGCTGAACATTTTCCACAGGACTATTCAAACATAATGATATTCTATATTATTTTGTTCAACAGTGTGATTAAAACCTTGATTAACTTGGGATTAACTTCCCTAATTGTGTGATTAATCACAATTTTCTTTAAATCACTCAACAGGACAAGAGAAAAGAAAAGCAAATCCAAATAGTAATTGTTAGTTGATTTGGGTCATTAACAGCGCTCCTTAACAAATAAGCATGTTAGAAGTGTATGAGATGCTTACTAGAATAACATTAAAATACACTCAGTTGCCACTTTATTAGGTACACTTTTACACTTGCTCATTAGTTCAATTGTTCTTCAGACCAAATATCAGAATGGGGAAGAAATGTGATCTAAGTAACTTTGACCATGGAATAATTGTTGGTGCCAGATGGGGTGGTTTGAGTATCTCTGAAACTGCTGATCTCTTGGGATTTTCACATATAGCAGACTCCAGAGTTTATAGAGAATGGCGCAAAGAACAAAAAACATCCAGTGAATGGCTATTCTGTGGACAAAAATGCTTTGTTAATGAGAGAGGTCATAGGGTAATATCCGGACTGGTTCAAGCTGAGGGGAAGGTGACAGTAATTCAAATAACCACGCTTTACAACAGAAGAACATCTCCAAATGTACAACACATCAATCCTTGACGTGGAATCCCTGCTGCAGCAGAAGACCATGAACATACACTCAGTGGCCACTTTATTAGGTACAGGGAATACTTAACAAAGTGGTTACTGAGTGTATGCAGTGGCCACTGTGTGTTTAACAATATGGATAAATCTTCTAAGAGGAGAAATCAGAACTATAAATCTTTCATTCATTTTCTGTATGCGTTTAAAATTAATAAATCTCGCTCTTATGCAAAAAGGCTTTTAGTCCATTTGATCTCACTTGTACTCAATATTGACCTGTCTGTCTACCCATCATCATAAATTTTAACATTTGATATCTTAGATCTTGATTTAATGAGATATGTGAACTCAACATATCATGAAGAGTCACTCTAACACCGAAGGGATTTTTTTCCCTGGTAATAATAGAATTCTATACTTTTATGATCATCTAGTCCTTTATTCAGAGAGAAAGAGAAATAAATGACATTATTTTCTTATCTTGTACCCAACAGTGTCCGGTGATAAAATTATTAAAGTATATAATAGCTGCATTGATGTAAGTACAAATAGGAAATGGAGTTTTGAAACCTATTTTGTATGTCAATGGATTAGTATGTGGATTATATGGCTACTGTGAAGTTTTCCTTAAGATGGAATATTTGATAATCATATCTATAAAGGCAGATGCCAAGTGGTTGCTACAAAGGGCATCATGGGATTGTAGCATTTAGCGCTTTGCTGCTGCAGCACATGGCACCAGAGTTCAGAGTTCAGTTCCAACGACCTCCGTAAGAAGTTTGTATGTCTGTTCCATAAGCACACGGATTTCCGCCAGGTGCTGCCGATTCCTCCTACAGTCTAAAGACGCACCAGTTAGTAAGTTAATTGTTCTTTGTAAAGTTAGCGTGGCTCATTGGGCTGGAAGTGACTGTTTGCCGCTGTGAAAAATAAATAAATAAGATTGCTGATGCAATACACAGACAAGATGACGACAGGAGTTGCTGTACTAGATCTAGTGCTAGGTAATGAATCAGGTCAGGTGTCAGATCTTGGTGGGTGAGCACTTTAGAGTCAGCGACCTTAACTCTCTGACCTTTACAATAGCTTTGGACAGGGATAGGAGCAGACAATATAGGAAAGTATTAAACTGGGGCAGGCGCAGCTCAGTGGGCCAGAAGGACCTGTTCCGTGTTATCTCTCTCTCTCTTTCTTTCACTAAAACAAATAAATAAGGAACAAAATAATTCTTTCATAAGCAGGAAATATCCACACCTGATACCCAAATACAAATAAACAAATGATAGCAATGCACTGTGAAAGATGCAGTACCTTATTCATTAATCATTTATTCCTGGATTTTTAATGCGTTCTGGAATTGAGTCATTTAGTGCAATTCACATAGCAAATGATCAGAGTAATGGAAACAATAAATAAATCATTCATTACTGATTGATTTGCTGCTTACTTTCAAGGAAGAGTTATTTGTAAGTCTAATTAGAGTAGGTCTAAATGTCTCTACACTATCAACTAGACTCCATTTGAAATTTTTCTCTGAAATGGTCTCGGTGCCAAAAATTTCTCACTTAACTCTGCCTTGAACTTTTACTTGCGTTGTGCAATTATTAATTCACACATATGAAATTTCTGCCAACATTACTTTAGCAAAGGTTTTATAAGATATATGGGTAGGTCTTAAACAGTGAACGCTAGGGCACTGAGGAGAATGGTAGAACAGAAGTATCTGGAATACAGGTCTATAATTCGTTCAAAGTGGCATCATAGGTAGATATGGTTGTAAAGAAAGCTTTTGGCAAATTGGCCATAAATCTTTGTACTGAGAACAGAAGATGGGATGTTATGTTAAAATTGTATAAAATGTTCGTGAGACTTAATTTGGATTATTGTGTAGTTTTGGTCACCTACCTACAGGGAAGATGTAAGCAAGGTTGAAAGAATGCAGAGAAAATTTATATGCATGTTGTCGGATCTGGAGGGCCTGAGCAATAAGGAAAGATTGAATAGGTTAGGACTGTATTCTTTAGAACATATAAGATTGAGAGGAGATTTAATAGACATAAACAAAATTATGAGGGGTATAGATAGGGTAAATGCAAGCAGGCCCTTTCCACCGAAGTTGGGTGGGACTACAACCAGAGGACACAGCTTAATGGCGAAAGGTGAGAAATTTAAGGGGAACGAGAGAGGAGACTTCATCACTCAGGGTCGTGAGAGTGTGGAATGAGCTGCCTGCACAAGTGGTCAATGCAAACTCGATTTCAACATTTAAGAGAAATTTGAATAGGTACATGGATAGCATGGCTGAGACCCTTCATAACAACTGCTGAGGAAGGGGGAGGAAGCCAGAATGGGAAGGAAAAGGGAAGAACAAGTGATAGGTGAGGTCAAGTGAAGGGGGAGGTAGGTGGGTGGAGGAGGGAGATGAAATAAAAAACTGTGAAGGGATACATGGAAAAGATAAAAGGCAGAAGAAGGAATCTCTGTCAAAGACTTTACTAAAGTCCATGTACGCGATATCAACAACCGTATCCTCATCAACCATTTTTGTTCTCTCCACAGCAAACACAATCAAACTTGTAAGGCATGGCTTTGGCCTCATAAAGCCATGCTGATTATTGCTTTTACAGATCCAATTAGATCCTATCTCTAAAAGTCTTTTCCTATAATTTCTGTATCTTTGACAGAACACATCAACCTATACTTTTCTGCTTTATTCCCTATTACCCCTCTTAAATAAAGGAACAATATTGACTATTCTCCAGTCCCTTACGATCTCAACTGTGGTTAAAAGGGATAGAAAACTCTCTTTCAAAGACCCAGCTATCTCTTTGTTTGTCTCTCTCAATAAGCTGAGACAGATCCCATCAGGCTCTGACACCTGAAGTTCTTCAGGGGCCTCAACACCTTCTGCTTCCTGATGTCAAAATGCCCTAGAATATCAATTTATCCTTTCTTGATCTTGTCCATGCCCACCTCCATTGACTCTGGGCATAAGTTCCCTCCTTGAGTAGTCCTACTTTCTCCCCCATTACCCTCTTTTTTAATGTATGTATAAATGTCTTGGGGTTCTATTTAATTGTACTAAACAAAGACATTTCATGGGCCCTTTCAATCCCCCCAACACACAAATTCCCGTTTAAATCCTCTCCTGACCAAAATGAGACTACGTCCAGTTTCAGCTTCCTAAACTGGTGATATGCTTCCTCTTTCTTTCTGGCAAATTTTGTAGCATCTCTCATCCAATGTTCCTGAACATTGCAAATCTTCTCTTTCTTGCCCCTGTTGAATCTGAATTCTGTCCATCTGGCCTTGAACTGACTTCTGCATGTCAGACATGGACTTAACCAATAATAGCTGCTCCCATTCGACTATCCCTGGCTCCTGCCTAACATTGTTGTAATGAGCTTTTCTCCAATTTAGCCTGAACAAAACATCTTCCTTTCCAATGGTGCAGGACATTTGTAGTCTTGTAGACTACAAGTTATAGGAGAGGGAGAGGAAAAGTGTCATGTGAATTCAATATTTTACGCTAAGCCACCTGTTTGAGGCATCACCTTTTGAAGATGACCTGGATGCTGGGAAGGATAGTGCCCATGATGGAGCTGACTGAGCTTACAACCCTCTGCAGCATTTTCTGACCCCGTGCAATGGCCCTCCCATACAAGATGGTGATGTGACCAATTAGAATGCTCTCCACGGTACATCCGTTGAAATTTGCTAAAGTTTTTGGCGACATACGAAATTGCCTCAAACTGCTGATGAAATATAACTGCTGGTACATCCTGCTCATAATTACGTCATTCTGTTGCTCCAAGGATAGATCTTCTGAGATGTTGACATCTAGGAACTGTTATATATTCCAATATACACAAAGTTTACAATCAACAGCTTCAGATTACAATACAATCAGCATTATCTATAGCAGACTCAAATCACTGCGACCCCCAGTGATCCCAGATGAGCTCCACTTTGCCTACGGATGCCACATGCTCCATCCCTAAGAATGCACAACCATGGACACAACCCCAGAAGAGCGGAAATTGATCGGCTCATCAGAACCCTCAAATACGTGCAGCCTGAACCCATGCCAGGCTCAGGAACAAACCGTATCCAAACAGCCCACACCATCAGCAACGAGTGACCAAGGTCAGGGGTGTCAGGCTGAAGTACACCAAAAGTTTGCAGAGCAATCCCTCCAGGTACTCAAAAAATGGGCTACAACCGCTCATAATCCATGTACAGATGGTACAAAGACTCCTTCAGGTCACGGAAATGGCAGGCATAATATGTTGTGAAGGTCTGTGACATTATTACATCAGTGACATCAACTATGCTCTCTATTAGAGACTTCTAAGAGACCTTTAGATAGGCACAAGAATGTGAGGAAAATGGAAGGATAAGGACATTGTGTAGACATAAGGGATTAGTTTAGTTGGTTATTTGATTACCAATTTATTTTGTACAAGCACAACCTTGAGGGCTGAATGGCTTGCTCCTCTGCTGTGCTGTTCTATGTTCTGTGTTCTATCACATTAATGATAAAAATCTGAAGTCAGGATGACACCGAACGGCGACTCCTTTGCTTGCGTATTTGGAAACAGCTCTATTTCTATCTTTGATATCTCTTTTTTCCCTTTTCAAGATTCTTTTGAAGACCCTGACCTGGAGTTACACTCTGACTTCGGTTCTTGGCACAAAAGGGGCCTCATGACCAGCCGCTTTTTGATATCTCAGGGACGTGACCTAGAAGATGAGTGCACCTTCATGGGTTCTGGGAACCTGCTGTTTCTAGGCCAGTTGCCTTGACTGAAGCATCACAGGTGAATATGAAACATCGGGAGCAGGGAGTTAGCTGCCGGGAGTTGTGTGTCCGGTGAGCTGCGCCTTTCTGGTGCCAGCTCTCTGGGTGCAGAGCTCGGAAAAAGCAACACAACAGACTTTTAATGTCGCAGATCAGTGAGTTGTATGTTATGTCTCCCCTGTCGTTGTGAAATGGGGATGCCTCTTTTTCCCTTATTAGGGAGAGACAAAGCGAGCCTGTGATATGTCAAATTACTGAGTGAACACGTAGTTTTTGGGGAACTGCAAGTAGGTGTCTTTACTGAATCTTTGCTACCCGTTTGAGTGCTTGGTGGAAGGTGCTGATGCTTTTTTGTTGGTGGGGGTGGGAAGGTCATTGCCTTGCTGCTGCTTGAGCATGAGGGGGGAGTTGGGGGGCACTTTGGGGTTTTAATAATTTAACTGTCTTTCATTCTTTGAGGCTCACCTCTGTTTCTGTGGATGTCTGCGAAGAAAAATAATTTCAGGATGCATATTGTATACATTTCTCTGACAATAAATGTACCTATTGAACCTATTGAATCTATTGAAACATAACTATTTGAATCATTCATGATAACTGACATTTTAATGTTCATCAATGAATATCTGAGCAAATTCGATACCAGAATTTCATCGGAAGGCAGGAGAGGACAGGGATGTTAGGATTTGGAGGAGAGATGAAAATTGGCATTGGCAACTTATAGCATTAGTCAGCAAAGGACTGCAGTACCAGAGACCTGGCTAAAACTATATGAGAGCAATAGTTGTAAACATAAGGGACTAAAACACACAAAGTATGAGACTGTCAAGGTTCACTTTTACAAGTGTTCAAGGTTTGGAGCCATCATACCTAGTTACCTAAATCTTACAGTCAAGATAGGTGGTCTAAATATTTAGCATTGGATTGCCTTGAATTCTGAATTTTCACTTTGTGTTCGGATTATTGCTACACCCGCTTGTTAAAGTAAATATTTGATCAACCAATCATATGGATGCAAGCCAATGCATAAAACCATGCAGGCAGGGTTATGAGGTTAAGTTGTTGTTCAGTCCAAACAGAATCTTGGGGAAGAAATGAATATTATTAAGAGAAGATGGTTTTGTTTTCAAGGAAATATAAATTCTTCTGTCCATTGTGTTGAAGTGAAATAAGAGAAGATTCCTATAGAGCATTAACTGTTTGGGCTCATTTCTTTAAAACAATGCTACATTTGACTTGATAGGATATGAGCATACTTATCTAGGCCAGACTTTTAAGAGACTCCTGGATGGCTACATGGAGCTTAGAAAAATAGAGGGCTATGGGTAAAGCCTAGGTAGTTCTAAGGTAGGGATATGTTCGGCACGGCTTTGTGAACCGAAGGGCCTGTATTGCGCTGTATGTTTTCTATGTTTCCATGTTTCTAAATGTGATCTGAGTGACTTTGACTGTGGAATGATTTTTGGTGCCAGAAGAGGTGGTTTGAGTATCATAAAAATTGCTAAACTCCTGGGATTTTTACATACAAATCTCTAGAGTTTACTGAGAATGATGCAAAAAACAACAAAAAAATCCAATAAATGGCTGTTCTGTGGGAAAAAATATCTTGTTAATGAGAGAGGTCAGAGGAGAATGGACAGATTGGTTCAAACTGATAGGAAGGTGACAGTAACTTAATTAACCACACATACAACAGTGGTACACAGAGCATCTGTGAATGCACAACAGGTCAACCCTTGAAGTGGATGGACTACAGCAGCAGAAGACCATGTATGGGAGATACCTCATAAAGTCTGTATATAAAATTATCACACCAGTCCAGGCATAGCATTTATACAGTTTGCAGCAGACTTGTAAGGAGTGAATTAACCACTGAATTTATTGTCTTGGATGGCCTCAATTTATAGTCTTCTAGGCCAACAAATTCATTCTCCAGATTGGAGTCTTTTAAATTCTGCAGTGATGGTTTGGTGTAATAATATTATTTTTTGCACTGGTCCATCTCTGACAGGCATTCTCAGTGGAGTCTGCACAAAGCCACAGCAAAAGCAAAATACAGTAGAGGAGATTAAGCAGCTTTTATGGTCTTTTCCCATTGCACTCACTTACCTAACTCAATAGCACGAGGGACTGCTGCTCTTTCCCAACCGCCTAAAAATACTATTGATCTCAATAGATTTTTGCTGTTGTCAGCTCTTTATTGTTAAAACTGTATGTTTTCACCATTAAAAAATGTGTTCATAGTGTAGTATCCAGTAGGTTTAGTGAAGATTGAACCCTTGTCATGACTGAGAGCTTTAATTAGCTCAGAATGCAATAGTTATAGCTTTTCTTTATACCTTAAGCAGTACTCTTGTAACAAGGGAACATTGTTCAATGGGCGATTTAAAGGAGGGTGAAACTCTGTATTTTGACAGATTCCTTATGGAATCTCAGCCCTGTAATCTACCTAACATCTCAGACATGTACTGCCATGATTTTTATTAACATTTGAGCTGCCACAAGATTGAATGGAATTAATGTGACTGTATATAGGCTGTAAAAAGATGGACATGGGCATCTTTTTGAGAATGATCCAGGAACGAAAGGGATATGATACCTTTGGGCCTGTACTTGCTGAAGCTTAGAAGAATTTGAGTGGATCTCATTGAAAACCCATCAAATATTGAAAGGCCTGAACAGAGTGGACCTGGAGAGGATGTTTCCAATAGCGGGAGAGTCTACGACCAGAAGGCACAGGCTCTGAATATTAGGACATCCCTTTAGTACAAAGGTAAGGAAGAATTTCTTTAGCTAGAGGGCAGTGAGTTTGTGGAACACACATCAACGTTGCTGCCTGGCCTTCTGCGTTCACCAGCAACTTTGATGTGTGTTGCTTGAATTTCCAGCATCTGCAGAATTCCTGTTGTAGTGAGTTTGTGGAATTCTTTTCTGCAGACAGCTGGGGAGGCTAAGTCATTGGGTATATTTAAAGTGGTTGTTGACGTGTTCTTAATTAGTAAGGGTGTCAAATGTTTACAGGGAGAAGGCCGGTGAAATGGGGTTGAATGGGGTTCTGAATAAATTGGCCAAGATTGAATGGTAGAGCAGATTTGATGGGCTGAACAGCCTAACCCTGCTCCCATGTCGTATTGTCTTGTGGTCTTTATGCTACTGCTTTCATGAAATTCTGATATGTTTGGTGTCTATAATAAGAACAACTTAAGAACCTTCAGTTAGTATTTACCTTGCTCTATGCATTCCCATGTAATTAACTGCGAACAGTATCAAAGAGACACCGTTGCCATCATGGCCTAATTTTTTCTCCAGTGTCTTATAGTCTTGTAGTCTTACATAGTGACAACTCAAAATGGCACCAGGCAGGGTCAATGTGTTGTTGGCATCTCCAAGGGAATCATGAAGTACCCCCACTTACAAAAGTTGAGATCAACAGATGCAGAGATTGATGTAACATTGTTTCAAGTGATTTACAAGAGCTACTGATGATCAGAAAGGACGGAGTGGAGACTCCAGGCCACCCAGGGCTTGGGTGTAACAGACAGTAGCTCAGGGAAGTTCTCCATTGTCTCAGGATACCTGGCTGCTGGGGAGGACTCCAGGTGACACTGAAATACAGGCGCCAGGCACCATAACAACCTCCCCACCTCCAACCATCTGCCTGGCTAATGTACAGTCTCTGGAAAAGAGAACTGAAGACATTGGAGCGAAACTGCAATCCCAGAGGGAAATCAGAATCTGTTGTGTCCCTGGATTACTCCCCCCACACCGCAGCATTTTGGATATAGTGCTCCAGCCCGAGGGCTTCACCATCACTGCATGACAGACGGTGGCCTCAGGTAAAGGTAGAGGCGGTGGAGTTTGCTTCATGGTTAATTCATTAAGGCCTGGATGTGATAGCTCCGACTCAGCCCTGCTCCCCTGACGTGGTGCATCTGGTGGTCAAGTGTCATCTGTTCTCTCTGCCGGGGCATTTCCTGCTGTCATCATGGTTGCTGTGTACATTCCTCCCTTGCACAACATCAGGCTGGAGGAGGTGAACACTAATCAAGGTCATGAGACAGAGGACCTTGTTACTTTCCAGCTCATTGTGGGAGACTTCAACCAGGTTTACTTAAAGAAGTATATATATGACAAACTAACACCAAATGCCACTTGCAGACCTAGGGAAACCAACACGTACACTGCCATCCACAGCACTGACCGTGTCATCCCACAACCACACTTTGGAAAGTCCAATCACCTGGCTGTACTTCTCCTGAGGACTGCAGCACCAGTGGTGTGCACCACGAAGATGTGGTGAAGGGAGAGAGAGGAGCACTTATAGGACTGCTTTTAGTCGGACCATATTCAGGGATTCATCTTTGGATGACTATACCACAGTTGTCACAGACTTCATAAAGACCTGTGTGAGTGAGTGTGTGTCTTCAAGAACTTGCCACATTCTGTCAAACCATAAGCCCTGGTTGAACTAGGAGATTCACAGTGTGTTGAGTGCTAAATGTGTAGCATTCAAGATTGGTGATCCAGAATCCTATCAGAAGTCCAGGTACAAACTATGGCCATTGGAAGAATGAAAAGGCAATTATTTATGAAATTAGAGAAAAATCAAATGCATGACAGCTATGATAAGGTTTGCAGGCCATTACTTGCTACAGGACAAAACTAACCATGAATGGCAGTGATGCTTCACACCCTGGTGAGCTCAATGCCCTAACCCACACTCAGTGGAGAATAACATGACACCCACACCAAGCCCCACAGCATCTGGTGATCCTATGATCTGACATGAAGGATAATGTCAAAACATTTTTCGAGGTGGAGAACTCCTGCAATATGTCAGGCCTTGATGATGTACCTGGCTAGGATCTGAAAACCTGTGCTGACCAATTGGCTGGAGTGTTCAAGAACAACTTCAATCTCTCACTACTATGGTTTGATCTTACCTGCTTCAAAAGGACAGCAATCATACTGGTGCCCAAGAAGGGCAGCTAAACTGCAGTAAAATCTGTGTCAAGCTGCTGTTCAAAAATTACAGGTCAACATTCAATACCATCATCCCCTCTGTATTAATCACCAACCTTCTAAACCCGGGCCTGTGTTTTCTTCTCTGTAAATGGATCCTTGATTTCCTCATCAGGAGACCTCAGTCAGTATGAATTTGTGATGAAATCTCATCTCTACTTTACAATCAACACAGAGGATGCATGTTTCGCTCACTGATCTTCTCTCTCTACTCTCACAAGCACAGCTCAAACTCCATTTATAAATTCACAGATGATACTATTGTTGTTGATAAAATCCCAAATGGCAACAAGGAAATATGCAGGTGCGAGATTGGCTGGTTGAGTGGTCTCTCAAAAGACAAGCTCGCATTCAATGTCAGCAAGACCCAAGAACTGATTGTGGACTTCAGGAAAGGGAAGTCAGGAGAGTGTGCAGCAGTCCTCATTGAAGGGGTAAGCATGGAAAAGGTTAGCAGCTTTAAGTTCCTGAATGTCGATATCTCCGATCTGTCCTGAGCACAGCACAATGCAATCGTGAAGAAAGCATATCAAGCACTCTAGAAGTTTGAAGAGTTTTGGTATGTCACCAAACACTCTTGCAAATTTCTCTACATATACAGTAGAGAGCATTCTGGCTCCAATGTGCAGGATTACCCGAGGCTGTAGTGGGTTGTCGACTCAGCCAGGCCCATCACATTTAAAACACACCATCTTCAAGAGGCAGGCAGCAACAATCATCAAAGGATCCTCACCATGCCCGGTGAGGCTGAAGACCCACACTCAACAATTCAGAAACGGCTTCTTCGCCTCTGGCATTAGACTTCTGAATGGTCCACAGTCCCAGGAACATTACCTCATCGTTCCTGTTATTTTGCAGTGTTCATTTATATTATAGTGTGTGTTATTTTTATGTCCTTGCACTATCTTGCAACAAATTTCAAATCACACAAAAGAGTGATAATAAACCTTCTGATTTTGATCTTGACAGCTCGGGTACCTGATGCAGCTGGCTAGGTATCAGAAGTAAACTTTGGCAGCAAGTCATGTTTGATTTCAGAATGCAGTTAGACAGTTCTTGTTCTCATTTCCTATAAGCAGCAAGGACCACTGAATAAGAAACCAGAGTAGTGACCTAACTTGTATTTTAGTCCTGATCTGCTGCTCTGCTACTACCAACGAGCTCAGCAGAAATGGGAATTGAACTTCAAACATTTCTTACCCTACTTTAACCTATCAATCCATTCAAAAGGTCGACCAGAATCTTATTCATTCTCATGTGCATTGTAGATTGCTGTGCAACTACTGGATGATGTGGATTTCTGTGTTTAAAGGCTTTCTTTAAGGTCCCATGCGGGAAGGTGGTTATCAACGTTAAAGCAGATGAAGTTGGAGCAAATTTTCAGACATGGGATGAGGATCATTCTCATTGCATGTTGCATAAATATACACTCAATGGCCACTTTATTTGACACACATGCAAATACCTAATCAGTCAATCATGTGGCAACAACTCATGCAGACGTAGCCAACAGGTTCAGTTGTTCAGACCAAACATCAGAATGGAGAAGAAGTGTGACCTAAGTGACCTTGATCGTGGAATGCTTGTTGGTGCCTAACGGTGTGGTTTGAGTAGCTCAGAAACTGCTGATCTCATGGGATTTTCACGCACAACAGTTTCTAAAGTTTACAGGTAATGGTGTGAAAAACAAAAAAAAACAAAAAAAAAAAGATCCAGTGAGCAGCAGATCTGTGGGCGAAAACTCCGGATGGAAGAGAAGATTTCAAACAGACAGGAGGGTGACAGCATCTCAAATGACCATGTGTTTCAACAGTGGTTTGCAGAAACACATTTCTGAATGCACAACCCATCAAACCTTGAAGTGGAAGGGCTACAGCAGCAGAAAACTATGATCATACACTCAGTCACCACTTTATCAGGTATAGGTGTTACCTCATAAAGGCCCATGAGTGTAATTGACAATCTTAATTGATCTGCAATATAATATTGAAATACACAAAACACTGGTGCATTAGAAAACAGCTTGACGGAAACTATGCCTATTTTTCCTGATTTGTTTCTGCACAATGAACAAGTGCCCACTTCTCAACTAAAAAACCCTGAGCTTCAATTGTAATAAACGTAGATTAAAATTGTTCCTTTTTGTTTTATTTATCTTATGTGATGTGTTTGGGCTCCTTAAGGTTGTTATAGCAAGGAGGTGGTAGTGGAGGTAAGCTCCCACTACCTATTAAATATTCCCAAAGGCATGCACCTCAAATATTTTCTGACAACCAAGTCCCGCTCCTGAACTTCATGTGTGCTTAGCTACTCAGCCTGGTGGAACTGTTTCTATTGACAGAAAATGGGGGAAAGGCAGGATACAGGCGCCTTAAAATCAGTTGCTTCGGGCAGATGGGGCTCATCAACCATGGTTGGCAGCTCACTTAATAGAAAGAGAACCCTGATCTCAAACCTCCACTGCTTTGTGGCTATACCCATTCATGGGGAAAGTTTTCAGAGTAAACCCCGAGGAAAAATCCAGAGCTAGATTCCCTAAAGGCTGTCCTATATTGAGCTCAATGCTGGCTGTCACCTCCTACTATGCCACTGGTGCCAAAATGTATCGGTCTCTGCTGTTCCTGTGGATTCATCAACTACATGGAGACGGGTAGCTTGCTCCATGGGCAACAGTTTGCCTTCTATATCATACTGCCCTGGCTTGCGCATCATGTAGACAACTGGGATGCAACATTCCTAGTTGTCCTCGACCAATTGGGTATTAGTAGGAGGACATCCAACTCTATTTAAATGCTCAGTCAATAGGATCATCTTAAAAGATACAAAAGATTAGCTTTATTTGTCATATTCTCATCAAAATATACAGTGAAATGTCTTATTTTGCATCAAACCAAATCAGTGAGGATTGTTGTGGGCAGACCACAAATATTCACCACCCTCTGGCTAAAGATATTCCTCTTTATTTCTGTTCTAATGTCTCTGTCTTTGTATTCTGACACTGTGCCCTCTATTCCTAGACTTCCCTCTCACTATTGGAAGCATCCGCTCCACATCCACTCTATCTAGGCCTTCCAATATAGATTTGGTAGGTTTCAATGAGATCCCTTCTCATCTCTATTTTGCCTCTATATTAAATGGGGCTCCAAATGATGCCGTCCATATATTTAAAAAAAAAACAAGTTAATTACTTCTAGCAAATGTGCAATTGAGAAAAAAAGTATACAGAATAACAAAGTAACAGTAAAAATGCTATATCTTCTGCAGCGTGACATCATGAAGACATTGCTGTTGGATTCACAGAGCAGACAATTGCAAAAACTTCATCTGGAATTACCCTGCTGTGATGACACCATACTTTTTACATCAAGCAGTTCATGCTGGGAGGCTTAATTCGAGAACACATACACTCCAGGCTATAGTCAGGCACTTATTATGATGCTCATTGTGGTTTCCAAAATATCTTGAATTGTACTCCATTAATACATACAAAGGCACACCGTTATATTTATATTTTTCCCTATTCTTTTTGTGGACGAGATTACTAGTGCAATAAACTAGCATTTTAATATAGTTTTCTCGAGGATAAAACTGCAGTGTCAAAGGAATAAGAAGCAGCCTCAGAGGAAATAGTGAGGAAGTTGAAATATTCATTTTCTTTCAATAGCTTTTGCAACCATTAGCTGTGATCCTGAAGACTTACAGAAGGAAGCTTCTTTTTATGCAATAATCTCAAATGTTTTTTTCATTTCATCTTGCAGAGCAAAAAAAAAAGGTTTATAGCATTAAAAATGTATGGAGTATTGATTCAAATGAAACTCCAGATTACAAGTAGTTTCAGAGTCCATACTATAAAAGAAGTTTTACAATAGCCATATTCAATTCCTTCACAAAAAATTTACTGGGCACTTGTGTGCAGAAGTTTTATGATCAAATCGTTACGCCGGTATTCTTTGCTCCCTTAGTGCAAGAGCTGAAGTGATTTGATTTTCCTTCAATAGATTAATTCTCCGTCATTCACTTCAGTAGGTGTCTGTTATTACTGAGCTCCAGGATTTGATTCATTTCCATGCTCAAGGAATTTCTACTGAGAATCTGTTCAGAGTGGATACTTTTTCGCTGTGCAGAAACCGTTCAGGAAAAAGCGGCATAGTTTATGTCAAGTTCAAGTGTATTGTCATTCAGCTGTACACATGTACACCATCAAATGACACAATGTTCCCCCAAACCAAGGTGCACAACACGGTACACATCTCAATCACAAAACACATAAGTAATATTACAGCTAGTAAATTAACAAAAAATAAGGCAGATTTGTGACACAAGTTAAAAAATAAACAGTATAATACAATTGGCACTTCATGCGTGATGAGACCTGGGTGGTGGCAAGAAGTTCAGAAGTCTTATGCTGCGGGGTAGCAGCAGTTTGCCATCCTAACAGTTCTTGTCCTAATGCTATAGTATCTTCTGCCTGATGGAAGGAGGTCAAAGAGATTACTGTATGATAGACAATACTAAGGGCCCTGCGTATGCAGTGCTCCTGGTAAGTGTCTCTGATGATCCTCTCAGCAATCCTCACAATCTTTACCTTACAATCTCTGTACCAGACACTGATGCAGCTGGTCTGGACACTCTCAATGGTGCTCCTGGAAAAATTTGCAAGAAATAAGGTGGTGAGGAGGAGCCTCACTCACCTCAGTCTCCCTAGGAAGTGGAAATGCTGCTGCGTTTTCTTGATCAAACAGGTGGTGTTAAGGGAGCAGGTGATATCAATCTGTTTTCTGAGGCACGAGTGCTTTGTGTATTTTTCTCCCAGGTTAAATTAAGATGTTGATTATATTCATGCAGCCTGCAATCGGAATCATCCTTAATATGTTTGTCATGTGTTGAGCATGAACAGCCAGAGCCCAAGCACCAATCACAGTGGTACCCCAGTAGTCACAGCTTGCTAAGATAAAAATAAGCAATTAGTTTTATTTGTCACGTGTAAATTAAAACATAGTGAAATGCATTGTTTGCATCGGGGTCATGCTGGGGCAGACTACAAGTGTTGCCATGCTCCCAGTGCCTATATAGCATGCTCCAACTTAACTAGAACACTAATTTGTACATGCAATGTAGGAGGAAACCAGAGCACCCAGAGGAAACACACACGGTCATGGAGAGATTGTACAAACTCCTTAAATACAGCAGCAGGAATTGAAGCCCCCACCTCACAGCTGGTGCCGTGAAGGGTTATGCTGACTGACTGCTAAGCACCATGCTACAAAATGAGAAGCATTTATTAACTCTCACTCTTTGTTTTATTTCGAGTAATAAGTTTTATTTAACCATGTCTGTATATTTGCCCCAATCCTATCTGCCTTAACGTTGATGACCACCCTCCATCTATAAATAAGGCCTCTAAGCATAGAAATACATCCCATCTACTGGTTGTCCTCATCTATTCTACTACTTACATTCCAAGAACCTCAGCAAGTTTGTCAAATGTGTTCATTCATAAACCCACGTTAGCTCATTTACAAAGTAGCACACATCAAAGTTGCTGGTGAACGCAGCAGGCCAGGCAGCATCTGTAGGAAGAGGTACAGTCGACGTTTCAGGCCGAGACTCTTCGTCAGGACTAACTGAAGGAAGAGTTAGTAAGAGATTTGAAAGTGGGAGGGGGAGGGGGAGATTGAAAATGATAGGAGAAGACAGGAGGGGGAGGGATGGACAGGTGATTGGCAAAGGGGATATGAGAGGATCATGGGACAGGAGGTTCCGGGAGAAAGATGGAGGTGGGAGGGGAACCAGAGGATGGGCAAGGAGTATAGTCAGAGGGACAGAGGGAGAAAAAGGAGAGAGAGAAAAAGAATGTGTGTATAAAAATAAATAATGGATGGGGTACAAGGGGGAGGTGGGGCATTAGCGGAAGTTAGAGAAGCCAATGTTCATGCCATCCGGTTGGAGGCTACCCAGACGGAATATAAGGTGTTGTACTTCCAACCTGAGTGTGACTTCATCTTTACAGTAGAGGAGGTCGTGGATAGATATGTCAGAATGGGAATGGGATGTGGAATTAAAATGTGTGGCCACTGGGAGATCCTGCTTTCTCTGGCGGACAGAGCGTAGATGTTCAGCAAAGCGGTCTCCCAGTCTGCGTCGGGTCTCGCCAATATATAGAAGGCCACATCGGGAGCACCGGACGCAGTATATCACACCAGCCGACTCACAGGTGAAGTGTTGCCTCACCTGGAAGGACTGTCTGGAGCCCTGAATGGTGGTAAGGGAGGAAGTGTAAGGGCATGTGTAACACTTGTTCCGCTTACAAGGATAACTGCCAGGAGGGAGATCAGTGGGGAGGGATGGGGGGGATGAATGGACAAGGGAGTCGCGTAGGGAACGATCCCTGCGGAGAGCCGGGGGGGGGGGAGGGGGCGGGGAGGGAAAGATGTGCTTAGTGGTGGGATCCCGTTGGAGGTGGCAGAAGTTACGGAGAATAATATGTTGGACCCGGAGGCTGGTGGGGTGGTCGGTGAGGACCAGGA
Source organism: Mobula hypostoma (assembly GCF_963921235.1). NCBI lineage: Eukaryota > Metazoa > Chordata > Chondrichthyes > Myliobatiformes > Myliobatidae > Mobula > Mobula hypostoma. Next base: position 119,963,135 of record NC_086097.1, on the reverse strand, counting down.
GAACCCTATTCCTAGTGGGGTGGCGGGAGGATGGAGTGAGAGCGGATGTGCATGAAATGGGGGAGATGCGTTTGAGAGCAGAGTTGATGGTGGAGGAAGGGAAGCCCCTTTCTTTAAAAAAAGGAGGACATCTCCCTCGTTCTGGGATGAAAAGCCTCATCCTGAGAACAGATGTGGCGGAGACGGAGGAATTGCGAGACGGGGATGGTATTTTTGCAAGAGACAGGGTGCGAAGAGAAATAGTCCAGATAGCTGTGAGAGTCAGTAGGCTTATAGTAGACATCAGTGGATAAGCTGTCTCCAGAAATAGAGACAGAAAGATCTAGAAAGGGGAGGGAGGTGTCGGAAATGGACCAGGTAAACTTGAGGGCCAGGTGAAAGTTGGAGGGAAAGTTAATAAAGTCAACGAGCTCAGCATGCATGCAGGAAGCAGCGCCAATGCAGTCGTTGATGTAACGAAGGAAAAGTGGGGGACAGATACCAGAATAGGTTCGGAACATAGATTGTTCCACAAAGCCAACAAAAAGGCAGGCATAGCTAGGACCCATACGGGTGCCCATAGCTACACCTTTAGCTTGGAAGAAGTGGGAGGAGCCAAAGGAGAAATTATTAAGAGTAAGGACTAATTCCGCAAGACGGAGCAGAGTGGTTGTAGAGGGGAACTGATTAGGTCTGGAATCCAAAAAGAAGCAGAGAGCTTTGAGACCTTTCTGATGGGGGATGGAAGTATATAGGGACTGGACATCCATGGTGAAAATAAAGCGGTGGGGGCCAGGGAACTTAAAATCATCGAACAGTTTAAGAGCGTGAGAAGTCTCACGAACAGAGGTAGGAAGGGATAGAACAAAGGGGGATAAAACCATGTCGAGTTATGCAGAAATGAGTTCAGTGGGGCAGGAGCAAGCTGAGACAATAGGTCTGCCAGGACAGGCAGTTTTGCGGATCTTGGGTAGGAGGTAGAAACGGGAAGTGCGTCTCCGTCTCCGAGCCTACTTCTTCGGCAAGGAATCTTCCACCCCCACCGATGACCCCTTCTCCTGTCTTCAACCCTCCTCTTCTTCATGGACACCCCGCTCTGGTCTTCTGCCTGCTCTGGATTTTCTTTATTGCTAACTGCCGACGGGACATCAACCGTCTCGACTTTACCGCACCTTGTCCCCATTCCAACCTCACTCCTTCCGAACGCTCTGCTCTCCACACCCACCGCACTAATCCTAACCTTACTATTAAACCCGCCGATAAGGGGGGTGACGTTGTATTCTGGTGTACTGACCTCTACCTTGCCGAGGCACAGCGACAACTCGCGGATACCTCCACTTATTTACCCCTCGATCGTGACCCCACTAAGGAGCACCAGGCCACTGTCTCCCACACCATCACCGACTTTATCCGCTCAGGGGATCTCCCATCCACTGCTACCAACCTTATAGTTCCCACACCTCGAACTTCCCGTTTCTACCTCCTACCCAAGATCCACAAACTTGCATGTCCTGGCAGACCTATTGTCTCAGCTTGCTCCTGCCCCACCGAACTCGTTCCTGCATACCTCGACATGGTTTTATCCCCTCTTGTTCTATCCCTTCCTACCTATGTTCGTAACACTTCTCACGCTCTTAAACTTTTCGATGATTTTAAGTTCCCTGGCCCCCACCGCTTTATTTTCACCATGGATGTCCAGTCCCTACACACTTCCAACCCCCATCAGGAAGGTCTCAAAGCTCTCCGCTTCTTTTTGGATTCCAGATCTAATCAGTTCCCCTCTACCACCACTCTGCTCCGTCTAGCGGAATTAGTCCTTACTCTTAATAATTTCTCCTTTTGCTCCTCCCACTTCCTCCAAGCTAAAGGTGTAGCTATGGGCACCCGTATGGGTCCTAGCTATGCCTGCCTTTTTGTTGGCTTTGTGGAACAATCTATGTTCCGAACCTATTCTGGTATCTGTCCCCCACTTTTCCTTCGCTACATCGACGACTGCATTGGCGCTGCTTCCTGCACGCGTGCTGAGCTCGTTGACTTTATTAACTTTGCCTCCAGCTTTCACCCTGCCCTCAAGTTTACCTGGTCCATTTCCGACACCTCCCTCCCCTTTCTAGATCTTTCTGTCTCTATCTCTAGAGACAGCTTATCCACTGATGTCTACTATAAGCCTACTGACTCTCACAGCTATCTGGACTATTCCTCTTCTCACCCTGTCTCTTGCAAAAATGTCATCCCCTTCTCGCAATTCCTCCGTCTCCGCCGCATCTGTTCTCAGGATGAGGCTTTTCATTCCAGGACGAGGGAGATGTCCTCCATTTTTTAAAGAAAGGGGCTTCCCTTCCTCCACCATCAACTCTGCTCTCAAATGCATCTCCCCCATTTCATGCACATCTGCTCTCACTCCATCCTCCCGCCACCCCACTAGGAATAGGGTTCCCCTGGTCCTCACTTACCTCCCCACCAGCCTCCAAGTCCAACATATTATTCTCCGTAACTTCCGCCACCTCCAACAGGATCCCACCACTAAGCACATCTTTCCCTCCTCCCCCACTTTCCGTAGGGATCGTTCCCTACGTGACTCCCTTGTCCATTTGTCCTCCCCATCCCTCCCCACTGATCTCTCTCCAGGCACTTATCCTTGTAAGCGGAACCAGTGCTACACATGCCCTTACACTTCCTCCCTTACCACCATTCAGGGCCTCAGACAGTCCTTCCAGGTGAGGCAACACTTCACCTGTGAGTGGGCTGGGGTGATATACTACGTCCGGTGCTCCCGATGTGGCCTTCTATATATTGGCAAGACCCGATGCAGACTGGGAGACCATTTTGCTGAACACCTATGCTCTGTCCGCCAGAAAAAGCAGGATCTCCCAGTGGCCACACATTTTAATTCCACATCCCATTCCCATTCAGACATGTCTATCCACGGCCTCCTCTACTGTAAAGATGAAGCCACACTCAGGTTGGAGGAACAACACCTTATATTCCGTCTGGGTAGCCTCCAACCTGATGGCATGAACATTGACTCTAACTTCCGCTAATGCCCCACCTCCTCCTCGTACCCCATTCGTTATTTATTTTTATACACATTCTTTCTCTCTCTCTCTCTCTTCTTTTTCTCCCTCTGTCCCTCTGACTATACCCTTTTCCCATCCTCTGGATTCCCCCCCCCCACTTTTCCTTCTCCCTGGGCCTCCTATCCCATGATCCTCTCATATCCCCTTTGCCAATCACCTGTCCAGCTCTTGGCTCCATCCCTCCCCCTCCTGTCTTCTCCTATCATTTTGGATCTCCCCCTCCCCTTCCTACTTTCAAATCTCTTACTAACTCTTCCTGACGAAGGGTCTCGGCCTGAAACATCGACTATACCTCTTCCTAGAGATGCTGCCTGGCCTGCTGCGTTCACCAGCAACTTTGATGTGTGTTGCTTGAATTTCCAGCATCTGCAGAATTCCTCTTGTTTGCTTCATTTACAAAGTGTTCTGTTATCACCCCTGCATGATTAAGGAGTCAATAAGCCAGTCACTTTCAATATGATAGATTCTCATGCCCAGAAATACAGTATATTTAAACTAGATATTCCACTTTTTTATAAAGATGAAGAACATAAAGCTTAGTTTAATTTGTCACATGTACACATAGTGTAATATATCATATGTGTCAAATAGGCACCATGCTGGCACTGGCAATACATTGTGATCTTCTGCTAGCAGCTCATAAAAAAAACCTTGGTGTACTTCTTCTGAAGTACCATGGCCACACTATGTAGCGTGTAATCTCCTTTAAAGTAATGGGCTTTTAAATGGATTAAACAATTTTATGCCACAATCTACGAACTCACTTTTAAAGACTCTACAACCCATGTTCTCAATGTTTATTGCATATAAATTTATTAATTTTTTCTTTTTTTTGTATCTGCACCATTTGTTGTCATGTGTACATTAGTTGTTTCTCCATCTTTGTCACGTGTGGATTTTCATTGACTCTATTGTTTCTTTGTATCCACTGTGAATGCCCATAAGAAACTCAAGGCAGTGCTGTATATAGTGACATACTCTGAACTTTAATTCAAATCTTGTGGGAAGCCCAAAAGTTTCACAAAGCTTTCAGCGGCAACATAGCATATACTCAGATGGACTTACATTCCACAGACCAGACTGAATTTCATTAACTTGGTTGGCTTGGATGTGAACATTTTCTGTGGTAACGTGAAGAGGCGAAATTAATTTAGTTCCAGTGCTAAGAAAGGAAAAAGGACACGCAAGATAATGAAGACATTAACTCAAACTGGGAAAACATGATCACTTTGGATAAGGAGTGCATCGTTATCTCATTCCACGCAGTAATTGTTAATTTTCTTCATTGTAGGTTGAGAATAGGGACATATCTTAAGACTTAATAGTTTATATGAATCAGTGTGATGCTGCATTGAAAAGTGTGGAATATACAGTCAGTGGCCAATTTATTAGGTACACCTGTACCCCTGCTCATTAATGCAAATAGCTATCAGCCAATCATGTGGTTTGATGCATAAAAATATGGTCACATGGTCAAGAGGTTCAGTTGATGCTCAGACCAAACATCAGAATGGGGAACAAATGAGATCTAAATGGCTTTGACCGTTGGTACCAGATGGGGTAGTTTGAGAATCTCAAAATCTACAGATCTCCTGGGATATTCATAACAGACTCTGGAGTTTACAGAGAGTGGTGCAAAAAATAAACAAAAAATACATTGAGCAGCAGTTCTGGGATCCTAGGTGATGAGAGAGGTCAGAGGTGAATGGCCAAGCTGGCAGGAAGGTGACAGTAACTCAAATAACCACAAGTTACAACAGTAATGTGCAGAAGAGTATCTCTGAATGCACAACACCTCAAACCTTGAAGTGGAAGGCCTACAGTGGCAGAAGACCAGGAGGTACCTAATAAAATAGCCATTGCATGTACATGCTGTGACTGGAATGCACAATTAACTCACTCACAATTGCAAAATTCACATGAGTATTAATACTCTTACCTTATTACCATTATTGGTGTATTCAGTTAGAATTAACCATTTGGTTAATTGATTTAATACCTCTCAAAGGAGTACAATTTTGTGACCCACTTCCATGCTCTGATTGAGTCTGTCTGTACTAAAGGGGTAGTGCTCAATGCACTCAGCAAATAATGAAAACTACTCCTAAGGTTTGTAATGCACCTAAGCTGTCACAGTTTCCTCAAGTCCATCCTAAGTTTCTGCTACTTACTTACACACAATTACAGTGACCAATTACGGTGACCAATTAACTGGTCATCCTGCAAATCTGTGGCACCTGGGAGAAAGTCAGTGTATCCAGAGAAAACCAACAAAGACAAAAGGAGAATGTGCAAACTCTGTTGCAAAGACCTTCATTACTTTCCACATGCTAATGCCCCAGTGCTTCATGGATGTATTGGCCAGAGCTTAGCAAGGGGAAGTCATAGACTCAGAGAGACATAAAGCATTCCAGCACAGAAACAGGCCTTTTGAACTAGTTGAATAATAGGCTGCACCAAATTATTATTCATCCTAGTCTCAACTACCTGCACCTAGACCATAACCCTGCATACCTCTTCTATCCATGTACTTATCCAATGTCTTCTTAAATGTTGAAATTGAACCTGCATTCACCATATACTGTAGCAGCTCATTCCACACTCTGATCACACACTGGGTGAAGAGGTTTCTCCTGATGTTCTCCATAAACGTTTCACAATTCACTCCAAGTGCTTGGCTTCTATTTCTAATCTCACCCAACCTCAATGGATAAGGTCTGCTTGAATTTACTCTATCTATACCCCTCATAATTCTTTATATCTTCTCTGTTGGAAATCCATCTCATATGATGCCTAAAAGTAATTATTAGCGCTAGTTTAGCATTCTAAACCATAATATCATTAGACTATAAGACATAAGATCAGAATTAGGCCATTTGGTCCATTGAGTCTGTTCCGCCATTCCATCATGGCTGAATTATTATCAATCCCTTTCTCCTGCTTTCTGCCCATAACCTTTAACACCCTTACTAATCAAGAATCTGTCAACCTCCTCTTTAAATAAGAGGAGCATGTGCAGCCTCTCCGGTGAATGATATCTGTATTTATCAAGTAGGATGCCATGCACAACCCTGATTTGATGGAGACAGACGTGAGAAGCACGGAGGAACATCTGCAGAAACTTCTGAAATGCCCGCTTCGCTGCCGCTGCTACTGTGCGATCGAGAATCTCTGGAGGAGAAGGCCCCAAATTCTCGGCATTGCCTGGTGCTTAGCGGCCGGGGCCGGGGTCGAAGAGCTTGGCAGAGATGGTGCTCGGTGCTCGGTGTCGGAGGGTTGGTCGGAGGCTCGAAGTTTTTGGACGGATTCAAAGAGTCGGCTGTGGTCGGGTGCTTCCAGGGTGCTGCATCGGCAAGTTTGCGGTGCTGGAAGCTCATGGCAGGGAGAGTTTTCTTCCTTTTACCGTCTGCGGGAGATGATGGGACTTTCGAGACTTTGAGACTTTTTTTTTACCATGCCCATGGTCTGTTCTTCATCAAATTACTATATTGCTTTGCACTGTTGTAATTGTATGTTATAATTATGTGGTTTTTGTCAGTTTTTTTAGTCTTGGTCTATCTTGTGTTTCTGTGATATCATACTGGAGGAACATTGTATCATTTCTTAATGCATGCATTACTAAATGACAATAAACGAGGACAAAGTGTCCTCATAATCTGAAAAAAAGAATATATCCAATGACTTGGCCTCTATAGCTGTCTGTGGAAATGAATTCCACAGATTCACCACCCTCTAGTAAAGAAACTTCTCCTTATCTCTGTTCCAAAGGGATGTCCTTGTATCCTGAAGCTGTGCCCTCTGGTTTTAGACTTACCCACTGGACAAAACATCCACTCTATCTGGGCCTTCCAACATGTGATAGGTTTCAATGAGATCCTTCATCATTCTACTGAACTCCAGCGAGTACAGGTCCAAAGCTGGTAAATGCTTCTCATGCATTAACCCTTTCATTCCTGAGATCATTCTCATGAACAAAGAATAGGGAAGTATGAATCACAGAGGAGACTGTTTTCTTACATATCTCATCATTTTGTTCACAAGTAAATGAGAACTGCCCAAGTATAGAAGCTTAGGAGCAAAGTGTTCAACTTTCAAAGGCACATCATTCTTTTTCACTTCATTTTAGATTTGAGTTTGAATGGTCCATTGAAGAAAATTACAGTACCTTGCCATATGAGTAAAGGAAGATTCATTTAAGAATTAATTTCCTGTAATAAGCACACGAACAAAGATCAGATCAAACTTGATGCTAATATTTTCCCTTCTTTGGTGGACAATTGAAAAACCGCAGAATATCTTCAAAAGTCTGTACAAATTTGAAAAAAAAATTACTTCATGAATCTTTATACGTAAGGGGTGCCTGCAAGCATCGAATAAAGCACAGTCGTTTTGTTCAAATAAATTTATCCTTTTTTTGAAGAAAATTAATCAAATTGAAGAATGGAGACTGTTAACTGCAGTAATTTATTTGAAAAGGTATACACCAGTCAATTTTCAACTTCATATATTCTTCTTCCAAAGATTTGCCTTCTTTGAGAGGCACTTAACAATAAAATTAGTTTCCTGATTTGAATTAAATCATGGTCATTTCTCATTCTGATCTTGTAGGGAGGAATTCAGAAATTTGGATATTGCATTTTTATACTAATGAACTGAGGTTTTATTGTTCATTTGAGGTGGCTATCTGTTCAAATACACATTACTGAAACTTTAAGAATGTGCAGATGTGAAAGAAATGCAAGTGGATAACACAGGGTTGACCATAATTAGAAATAACCACAATTTAGAAACATAGAAACATAGAAAGCCTACAGCACAATACAGGCCCTTCGGCCCACAAAGCTGTGCTGAAAATGCCCTTAGTTTAGAAATTACCTAGCGTTACCCACAGCCCTCTATTTTTCTAAGATCCATGTACCTGTCCAGGAGTCTCTTAAAAGACCCTATCTATCCGCCTCCACCACCATCTCCGGCAGCCCGTTCCACACACTCACCGCGCTCCGCGTAAAAAACTTACCTAACAATAAAGAGACTATAGGTCAAGACAAAATCTGAGGAATCCCCATATTTCAAAATATCACTATTCACTTGTTACTCATTTGAAAAAACAATTTGATGTTCCTACCTCCACTCAGTGGCCACTTTATTAGCTACCTCCTGTCCCTAAAAGAGTGGCCACTGGGTGTATGTTAGTGGTCTGCTCCTGCTGTAGCCCATCCACTTCAAGGTTTGGTGTGTTGTGTATTCAGAGATGCTTTTCTGCAGACCACTGTTGTAACATATGGCTTGAGTTCTTCTCCAGCCCTTCACCTAGATTCACCTATCACCTTCCAGCTAGCCTCTTTCTCCACCCCCCCCCACCTTTTTATTCTGGCTTCTTCCCCCTTCCTTCTTTGTCCTGAAGAAGGGTCTCAGCCTGAACCATCAACTGTTTATTCTTTTCTATAGATGCTGCCCAACCTGCAGAGTTCATTCAGCGCTTTGTGTGTGTTTATTTGAGTTACTCTCACTTTCCTGTCAGATTGAAACAGTCTATCAAATGGATCATAGTTTCCTGTCAGGACGCTGGAGCAGGGACCTAATCTGAGACCAAGCACTGTGCTCACTTCAATATTTATTGAGTAACAAGTCCAGAGGGGCAAACAAAGTCGGCGTCAAAGTTCAGGCGGAGATCAAAAAATCCAGAGAAATCCAAAAATTAGGATCAGGAAACAGGCAGCGTCAAAAACCAGAACAATCAAGATAAACAGGCAAAATCAGAGTCAACAAATAGGCAGGGTCAATACTCAGAAGGACATAGTGTAGATATGAATGCTGGAAAGGCTCAGGAAAACTCATTGGCATAATCTGGCAAAACACAGGCCTAAAATACACAGCGATAAACAGAGAGGCAGATGATAGGTGGAGCACAATGAGACACAGGTGGCAGCAATACAGGTAATAATGAGAAACAGGTGATGGGCAGAGTGATCAGGGACACAGGGACCGGACTGGAACAGGGTCGGGGACAGGAGCACACGGCAATACAAAAAAACACAGAATAATGGCTCGGGGGAAACACACAAAAAAACAGAGTTCAACTGGAGGTACTGACAGTTTCCTTACTTAGCAGACAAGAAATGAATCTATTTCTAAGCAGTCTATGCCGGTAATGAAAAGAAAACAAATTGGAAAGGAATTGCGGCACCTTTCAATCACCTGAAGGATCCACTTGAAACATGAATTCAGCCAAACTGATATTTTTGTTTTTATTGCCAGATGTACCAAGGTACAGCGAAAATCATGTCTTGTATACTGATTACACAAACCAAATCAAATCAAGTTCAAGGTCAATTTATTATCAAAGTACATTTGTATCAACATATTGAGATCTTTTTGCAGGCATTCACTGTAGCACAGAGAAGTGCAATAGAATCAGTGGAAAACTGCACACAAGAAAATACTGACAAGCACCCAACCTACAAACAAAGGCAAACGATGCAAATACAAATACAAATAAATAAATAAATACATACATACATACATACATACTGAGAACATGAGTCGTCACTGAAGGCGAGTCCGTAGGAAGTGTTCAGTAATCATTTCAAGGGTGAGGTGAATGAAATGATCCATCCTAGTTCAGGAGCCTGATGGTTGTAGGGTAATAATTGTTCCTGAACCCCGTGGTGTGGGACTGATGGCTCCTGTACTGCCTGTCCAATGGTAGTTTATAACCAGCATATTCTGTTTGGAGCCTGCTATCTAATAAAGGATATGTGGTCAAGGCCAGCAAGTGTTTGGTGCACTCAGAATCAGACAGTCTATTCATCTGTAATGGGTGAGTTTTCAGAGTGACATTTATCATGTGCAGGTGCGTCCACTCACCACTCTGCCTGCAGTGACACTACTTAGAGATGCTATGATGTAGTAAAATTTGGTATTGTCAGCAGTGATTTCTCGCAGTGCAAACTGGGCTTCCACCCCTGCAAACCACATGGTAGAATGCTGCTCCCATAACTCCAGCAGCTTCAAAGCTGCTACTTCGGACAGCATGTCATCGAGTAACTCTGGAATCTTCCGAGAGCATTGGGGTCACTAATGTAGGACTTTGTGAAAACAAACGAGCGTGAGTTGTTTTATGTGCTTAACAAAAGCTGCAGCCCTTCCATTACAAACAAACCAAAACCAAAAACAGTCACCTTACACTTACAACACACATAAAAGTTGCTGGTGAACGCAGCAGGCCAGGCAGCATCTCTAGGAAGAGGTGCAGTCGTCAGGACGAAGGGTCTCGGCCTGAAACGTCGACTGCACCTCTTCCTAGAGATGCTGCCTGGCCTGCTGCGTTCACCAGCAACTTTTATGTGTGTTGCTTGAATTTCCAGCATCTGCAGAATTCCTGTTGTTTACCTTACACATACATCAGACACCATGTCCGAAAGTGAACACAACAACTCAATGACGCTGTTTGTGAATATTGTAGAGCAGTACCTTTTATGAACAATATGTGTCATCTGGCACCCATTACATTACCCTACACTTTTATTTTCCAAAAGCGACTGAACTCTAATTTCACATAGAAACTTCTCCAGTGAAAGCTTACTGACCTGAATTATTAACTCTGTGTTTCATCCTCCACAGAAGCTGCCTTACCTGCTAAATATTTCTAGTATGTTCATCAATCGATTTCAGATTTCTAGCCAAGTGTCCAAATGACCTTGTGTAGATTGTGAAACAGGTCTCTTCTTTTTTCAGACCACTGGACATGGAAAGGATGACTCATTGTGATATTCTTTTGATGAAATTCTCTTGTTTGAATTGATGAATTGTCTGCCTTGGCTCAGTGTTAACATTCTAGCCTGGGGGAAGATTATGCCCATTTGAGTCCTTCTGTGAAGACTTGAGCAGCTAATCTCTGCCATCACTGCAGTGAAGGAATAGTTCACTTTCCGAGTTGTGCCATTCAGAGGCCCCATCTGTTGTCACAGGTGGATGTAAAAGAGATGGAAAAAGAACAACTTCCTGGTGTCTGTCAATATTGTCTGTAAAGAACAAATAATGAAGCAGATTAAACATTGGCTCATGCAACAAATGCACCCATGCTTCGATACAGAGAAATGCAGAGAATGGTAGACACAACACAGTGGATAATGGAAACCAGTCAAGAAAAGCTGCAGAAGCTTCTCTTGGAAATGCAGAGCAGTGTACACAAAGCACTGGAGGGACTGAGCAGTGGTAATGGTTTGAGCCGAGACCATTCTTCAGGACCGGTATGGGTTTTTGGCTTGAAACATCTACTGTTTATTTCACTCCATTGATGCTGTCTGACCTGCAGAGTTCCTCCAGCATTTAGTGTGTGTTGAATGTAATTATTGGGGTAGTCCCACTAATTCAATAGCGTAAGTGGCCTTTCAACAACCTTGCAAGACATAATATTGCATCTTATGACTCGCACCCGTGTGCAGAGGTGAGCATAATGCTACTACGGTGCCTACTGTAAGACTGGGGTTCAATTCATGCTTCTGTCTGTTATGAGTTTGTAGGTTCAGTGCATGGGTGCCCTCTGGATGCACTAGTTCCATCCCACATTCCAAAGGTATACTGTCTGCTTAATGTCAATGAGTTGTGGGCATGCTACGTTGGTGCCAAAGCATGGTGACTCTTGTGGGCTGCTCCCAGCACAATCTGAGCACTGTCAATGGCAGTCAGTGGATATGACAGTATACCGGGGCAGTATGGCAGCGTAGTGGTTAGCACAATGCTTTACAGTGTCAAGGGTTCAATTCCCGCTGCTGCCTGTAAGGAGTTTGTACATTCGCCGTGTGACTGTTTGGGTGCTCTGATTTCCTTGCACAATCCACAGACGTTCCAATTGGTAGATCAGTTAGTCATTGTAAATTGTCCCATGATTAGACTAGGATTAAACTGGGGGATTGCTGGGCAGTGTGGCTCGTAGGGCGAGAAGAACCTGCCCAACGCTGTAAAAAAATAAATGCTGACTTTGCCATGTTTTGGGGGAAATGAAGAGCCATTTGAACAAGTTGCAGTATATTCTGTCAGCATTCTCCCATTAAGACATAAATATAACTAAGTAGTCAAATATATTTTATTAATTTCATATTTCACATATTTGTACTCTCTTCTCATTTTGCTTTTTAGACAAAACTAATTTAAGGTGGTTTTGCTTCCAGTCCAGTTTTGTGGGTTTTGAAAGTGGCTGATTAGGCCAATCTGTGAATCGCAGCCTCCTCTACAGATGGGGCAACAGACATCTGGTGGGTATGTTTTCCATGAGGTGATGTGTGCACCTTCTGCCATTTCCAGAGAGATTTAGTGTGCATGCTGCACGATCTTGACTTTCTCAATAGCATTGTGAAAGATTCTGCTCCACAGGTCAGTTAGACACTGCAGCTTTCCAGTCGTCAGGAGGGATGCTGCATTTCTTCAAGAAGACATCCTTGAGTCTGTTCTTCTGGTAATCTATTTCCATAACAGGACGTGATAAACAAATATTTTGTCGGAAAAAAATGTATTGAATTGAACACAAAAGTGCACGGATCATTCTCATTCTGGGCACAGATTCATTCAGAAATTAGCACAAGTGACCATAAGACATAAGAGGAGAATTAAGCAATTTGGCTTATTGAGTTGACTCCATTTGATACCGCAAACACGAGGAAATCTGCAGATGCTAGAAATTCAAGCAACACACACAAAATGCTGGTGGAACGCAGCAGGCCAGACAGCATCCATAGGAAGGAGCACAGTCGACGTTTCAGGTCGAGACCCTTCGTCAGGACTAACTGAAAGAAGAGATAGTAAGAAATTTGAAAGTGGGAAGGGGAGGGGGACATCCAAAATGATAGGAGAAGACAGGAGGGGGAGGGATAGAGCTAAGAGCTGGAAAATCTGTCCATGGCCTCCTCTACTGTCAAGATGAAGCCACACTCAGGTTCGAGGAACACCTTATATTCCGTCTGGATAGCCTCCAACCTGATGGCATAAACATTGACTTCTCTAACTTCCGCTAATGCCTCACCTCCCCCTCGTACCCCATCCGTTATTTATTTATTTTTCTCTTTTTTTCACTCTCTCTTTGTCCCTCTCACTATAACTGCTTGCCTGCTCTCCATATTCCTCTGGTGCTCCCCTCCCCCTTTCTTTCTGCTTAGGCCTCCCCTCCCATGATCCTCTCTCTTCTCCAACCTTGTATCCCTTTTGCCAATCAACTTTCCAGCTCTTAGCTCCCTCTCTCCCCTTCCTGTCTTCTCCTATCATTTCTGATCTCACCCTCCCCCTCCCACTTTCAAATCTCTTACTATCTCTTTTTTCAGTTAGTCCTGACGAAGGGTCTCAGACCGAAATGTCGATTGTGCTTCTTCCTATGGATGTTGTCTGGCCTGCTGCATTCCACCAGCATTGTGTGTGTTGCTTGACTCTATTTGATTATGGCTGATGTATTATCCCTCCCAATGCCATTCCCCTGCCTTTTTCCCATAATCTTTGCCACTATTACTAATCAATAGACAATCCAACTCCACTTTAAATATACCAAATGACTTGGCCTCCACAGATATCTGTGACAATGAATTCCACAGATTCATCAACATCTGGCTGAAGTTGTTCCTCCTCATCTCTGTTCTAAATGGATGTCCTTTCATTCTGAGGCTATGCCCTCTGACCCTCCACTTTCTTACTATTGGAAATATCCTCTCCACACCACTCTGTCTAGGCCTTTCAATATTTCATAGGTTTCAATGAGATCCCCCTCATTCTTTTCATTGAGTACAGGCCCAGAGCCATCAAATGCTCCTCATACGTTAACTCTTTCTTTCCCGAGATTATTCTCGTAAACATCATCTGGATCACCTTCAAAGGCAGTGCATCCTTTGTTAGATAAGAGTTCCAAAACAGCTCACAATACTCCACATGTGGTCTAACCAATGTCTTAAAGCCTCAATCTAGAGTGTGTAAAAATTACTTTTAAGTATGATTTTTGCAATGAAATAAATAGGAATTTACAAATTGAACAAATGCTATTCCTCATAAATAAAACAGAAGAATCCTTGGAAAGAAAGATCAAATTAACTTTTTAAGCTATTTCCTCAGTCTTTCATTCATGGTTAAGTATGAAGCAAGTTCAATGCACTGAGATAGTTATCACACAATACTCACTTGCAAAGTGAGAGCACAAAGGCAGTCAAGGGACCCCTTGTTGGATAGTGCTTCATCAGCACAAGATTTCAGCTGTTTCCCCTTGTGTCTTATAACACAGTTAAAGTTCCAAACCATTTGAACATTGGAAAGGGGCATTAACTTTGCAGTGAGTTTTAATGCCATTATATTATTATGTCAAGATGAGGCCACCCTCAGGGTGTAGCAGCAACAGCTTGTATTCTGTCTGGGTAGCCGCCAACTTGATGGAATGAATATCTGGTAAAAAAAAATCCTCCCTCCCACCTTTCATCTCTTCCCCACTCTAACTTTTTACCTCTTCTCACCTGCCTAACACTCCCCTCTTTCCCTTTCTTCAATGATCCACTCTCATCTCTTGTATATAAGAAACAATAATAAATCATTAGCAAGGGATGACATAGGATCGGAAGGTATAGAGTCTCTATTGGTTGAGTCAAGAAATGGTAAGGGTAAAAGGACCCTAATGGCAGTTGTATTCAGGCCTCCAAACAGCAGCCGGGATGTGGATTACAAACTACAGCAGAAGATAGAAAAGGCATGTCAGAAGGGCAATGTCATGATAATCATTGGGAACTTTAACATGAAAGTGGATTGGGAAAACCAGGCCAGTACTGGACCTCAAGAGAGAGAATGTCTAAGGGATGGCTTTTCAAAACAGCTTGTTGTTGAGCCCACTAGGGGATTGGCTGTGCTGGATTGGGTATTGTGCAATGATCCGGAGGTGATAAGAGAGTTTAAGATTAAGGAACCCTTAAGGAACAGTGATCACAATATGATTGAGTTCACTTTGAATTTTGAGAAGGAGAAACTAAATTCCAATGTGTTGGTATTTCAGTGGAATAAAGGAAATTACGATGGTATGAGAGGGGAACCATCCAAGGTTGACTGGAAAGGGACACTAGCAGGAAGGATAGCAAAGCAGGAATGGCTGGAGTTTCTGTGAAAAATGAGGGAGGTGCAAGACAGATATATTCCAAATAAGAATAATGTTTTGAATGGAAGAAGGACACTAACGTGGCTGACAAGTGAAGTCAGAGACAAGGTAAAAGCAAAAGAGAGGGCATACAAGGAAGCAAAAGTTAGTGGGAATAGAGAGGATAGGGAAGCTTTTAGAAACTTGCAGAAGGCAACTAAGAAGGTCATTAGGAAGGAAACGATTAATTATGAAAGAAAGCTGGTGACTAATATCAAAGAAGATATTAAAAGCTTTTTAAAGTATAGAAAGGGTAAAAGAGAGTTGAGGGTAGATATAGGACCAATAGAAAATGATGCTGGAGATACTGTAATGAGAGACACAGAGATGGCAGAGGACCTGAATGCATATTTTGCATCAGTCTTCATAGTGGAAGATATCTGCAGTATATTGGACATTCAAGAGCGTCAAGGAAGTGAAGTTTGTGAAGTGAAAATCATGACTGAGAAGGTGTTCAGGAAGCTTAATAGTCTGATGGTGGATAAATCTCCTGGACCTGATGGAATGTACCCTTGGGAGAGCATTAACAATGATCTTTCAGGAATCGCTAGATTCTGGCATTGTATTGGATGACTGGAAAATTGCAAATGTTACTCCGCTATTTAAGAAGTGTGGGAGGAAGCAGAAAGGAAACTATAGACCTGTTAGCCTGACATCAATGGTTGGGAAGTTGTTGGAATCGATTGTTAGGGATGAGATTACAGAATACTTGGAGGCACATGACAATATAGGCCAAAGCCAGCATGGTTTCCTGAAAGGAAAATCCTGCCTGACTAACCTACTGCAATTTTTTGAGGAAATTACAAGCAGCGTAGACAAAGGAGATGTCGTAGATGTGGTGTTCTTGGATTTTCAGAAGGCCTTTGACAAGGTGCCGCACATGAGGCTGCTTAGCAAGATAACAGCCCATGGAATTACAGGGGAATTACTAGCATGGGTGGAGCATTGATTGATCGGCAGAAAACAGAATGTGGGAATAAAAGGATCCTACTCTGACTGGCTGTCAGTTACCAGTGGACTTCCACAGTGGTTGGTTTTGGGACAGCTGCTTTTTATGATGTATGTCAATGATTTGGATTATGGGATTAATGGATCTGTGGCTAAATTTGCTGATGAAACAAAGATAGGTGGAGGAAACAGAGAACCTGCAGAGAGACCTAGATAGTTTAGGGGAATGGGCAAAGAAGTGGCAAATGAAATACAATGTCGGAAAATGTATGGTCATGCACTTTGGTGGAAGAAATAAATGGGTGGACTATTATTTAGATGGGGAGAGAATTCAAAATGCAGAGATGCAAGGGGACTTGAGAGACCTTGTGCAGGATACCCTAAAGGTTAACCTCCAGGTTGAGTCCATGGTGAAGAAGGCGAATGCAATGTTGGCATTCATTTCTAGAGAATAGAATAAAAGAGCAGGGATGTGATGTTGAGGCTCTATAAGGCACTCACGAGACCACACAGAGTATTGTGTGCAGTTTTGGGCTCCTTATTTTAGAAAGGATATACTGACATTGGAGAGGGTTCAGAGAAGGTTCACGGGAATGATTCCAGGAATGAGAGGGTTACCGTATGAGGAACGTCTGGCAGATCTTGGGTTGTATTCCCTGGAGTTCATGAGAATGAGGGGGGATATCATAGAAATATTCTGAATGTTAAAGGCCTGAACAGATTAGATACGGCAAAGTTATTTCCCATAGTAGGGGAGTCTAGGACAAGAGGGCTCTACTTCACGATTGAAGGACTCCCATTTACAACAGAAATGCGGAGAAATTATTTTAGTCAGAGGGTGGTAAAACTGTGGAATTTGCTGTCACGAGCGGCTGTGGAGCCCAAGTCATTGGGTGCATTTAAGGAAGAGATGGATAGGCTCTTGATTAGCCAAGGCATCAAAGGGTATGGGGAGAAGGCAAGGGAATGGGGATAACTGGAAGAATTGGATCAGCCCAGGATTGAATGGCAAAGCAGTCTCAATGGGCTAAATGGCCTACTTCTGCTCTTATATCTTATGGTCTTTCAGATTCCTTCCTCTCCAACCCTTGACCTTTTCCATCTACCTAGCTTCACCTATCACCTTCCAGCCATCCACCTTCCTCTCTCCTTGCCTTTTTATTCTGGTGCCTTCCCTCTCCCTTTTCAGTCCTGAAGAAGTGTATCAGCCCGAAACCTCAACTGTTTATTCATTTTCATAGATGCTGCCTGACTTGTTGAGTTCCTCCAGCATTTTGCATGTGATGCTGTAATATCTGTCTACTGCTGGTCTGCTCTGGTGAAGTTCATACAACACAAAAACAGGCTATTTGGCCCATCATGTCAATTTCAACCATCCGTTCTAGTATCTTTGCAGAGCACCTGGTCCATAGCTGATCTTTTTGATTCAAGTGCTCACCAGGATACTTCTCAGATGTTGTGGGCATCTCCTCCTCCAAAATTGTCTTAGGCAGTGCATTACAAACAATAGCCACCATCTGAATGAGTAACTTCTTCTTTACATCCCCTCCCATCTAATAAGTGTACAAGATGATAAGAGGCATAGATTGAATAGATAGCCAGAGAGTTTTGTCCCAGCAGTGAGATGACTAGTATGAGGGGGATTAATTTTTAAGTTCATTGGAGGAAACAATAGGGGGGATATCAGATATAGGACTTCTACACAGAGTGGTGAGTGTGTGGAAAGCCTTCCTGGGGTGGTGGGAGAGGCAGGTACATTAGGGATATTTAAAAATCTCTTAGATAGGCAGATGAATGATAGAAAATGGAGGGCGATATAGGAGGGAGGGTTAGATTGATTGCAGAGTAGGGTAAAAGGCCAGTACAACGTCATGGACCATAAGGCCTGTAGTGTTCAATGTTCTAAAACAGCAGCATCCTTGGAAAGGAAGATCAAATTAACCTGTTAAGTCAAAGCTATTCCCTCACTTAAATATGAAAGAATTTCAATACATTCAGATAGTTACCACACTCATATGCCCTTGAAGGGAGAGATCACAATGAAAAGGCAATCAAGGGGTCAGTTGTGGGACACTGTGTCATCAACTCAAATACCTGATGTTCCGATTGTGCCTTATAGCATATTTAAAATTCCAAATCACTTGATCATCAGGATGGGGCATTAATCTTGCAATGAGTTTTAATGCTGCAATGCCATTGGAAGTAAATGTCTATCTACTGGTGGCCTGCAATGGTAAAATTCATACAGCACTGAAGCAGGCCATTTGGCCCATCATATGCATGCAAACCATCAAGTACCCCTTTATTCTGTTACTATTTACAGCACTTGGTCCATAGCCTCTTTTGCCTCAGTGCTTCGTGTTTTCCTTTTTTTTAAATTTTATTTTTATTTGGATAAGGAGTTCACAATTATCACGTACTTTTTTCACACATATAACCTTTTCCATTTTTTTATATGTATAAAACTACAATTATTTATACATTCTTAAGTACACATTGAGATGATATAAAAGCAAAATAAACATTTAAATAGATAATTATGTACTGTGGTAAATCTAACCTATTAGGCTAAGTAATGAAATTAGTTGTTAAGAAAAATGGTAATAATAGTTTCCATACAACCCTTCTGTACCATTTCCACTGGTCCAAAATGTTGCATACAAGCCTATATACCAACCATTGTAGGTGTTTATATCCCAATTTGTTCGTGCTTGTTCCTGCCCGCAGACATAATTATCCAATCCCTATGTACTTATTTACTTAATTTTTTCATTTTTTTTTATCCCTTTCCCAAATCTTTCCCTTTACTTGTGCTAATTCTCTATTTTCCAAAAAAAAACAACAAACATTTAGACTAGGGGTGCTTACGTTAGCAATATTACTGTGTTGATGAGAAGAGCAATATAAATCATTAGGAGAGTCATCTAAAGTCTGCTCGCATTGGGGTTATATATTCAATCCATTTATTCCAGATTTGATAAAATGTTTCTTTTTGAGTTCTCAGGGAGTAGGTCAACTTTTCCATTTTAAATATTTCCAAGATAATTTCGTACCAATCTTCTAATGTAGGTGGTATTGGATTTAGCCATTTTCTAGTGATTGATTTCTTACTTGCCGCTAAGAGGGCCTGCAGCAACTTTATATCTTCCTTCTGTTCAAGGAACAATACATGCCCCAAATAGAGCGTCTCAAAGTTCAGAGGTATCTGGGACCTAAGTACCTTAACTAATGTTCTATGAATACCTTCCCAAAATAGACTTAATTTAGGGCAATCCCAGAAAATATGAAAATGATTTGCCTCCTTAGAGCCGCACCTTCTCCAACACATCACATTTGTATCTTTATATTTTTCCTGATATGGGGTCTTGAAGTATCTTATAATGTTTTTCCAACAATGTTCTCTCCAAGTCAAAGAATTAGTCGAGGACCATTGAAAGCTGCAGATTTTCCCCCAAGCCTCCTCTGAAAGTACCAACCCCACTTCTTTCTCCCATTTCTCTTTAATATACAGTGTTTTTCAGGATAGTTCTCAGAAATCGTGAGCATCTCTTTCTCCACCACCCTCTTAGGCGGTGTGTTTCAAACTATAGACATCATCTGAATGACTATATCCCCTCTAATCCCCTTGCAGCTCATCTTAAATCTATAAATGCTCTCCAGGTCAATGAATACTCAACCAGTGAAGCATAAAAAGAGTGTGAAAAGATTATTTCAAAAAGGAGGATTAGGCACAATTAGCTTCCTGCCACTTATTCTAACCAACAGCCAAAAAAATACAAACACAAGGAAGATTGCAGATGCTGGAAATCCAAAGCAACACGCACAAAATTCTGGAGGAACCCAGCAGGTCAGACAGCGCCTATGGAAATGAATAGATAGTCAATGTTTTGGGCTGAGACTCTTCTTCAGGTGTGACAAGGAAGGGGGAAGGTGCCACAATAAAAACTAAAAACAAAAGGTTATGTGTGTATACCAGTCAGATATACTGAAGCTCCGTTCAATGATTGGATTTGTATTGACTCATTTCAATGTTTCTTCACAAGTGCCTATTTTAAGTGAATGTCCATTCATTATTTTGGACTAATATTTTCATTCATTGTAGTCTAAATCTTTTATTGCTTTAGATGACCATCAACAATATTCTCATACTCTGCTTATCATGCAAGAATTAATTCCCTAATTAACAAGTTCCACCCAGAGCTGCAATTACTTTTGATATATCGATTTTATCTCTCTTCAGGTTGATTGAGTAGACTACGAGGGAAGAACTGAATGGAGAGGGACACATGTTTATTTCTGCCACTTAGTTCAAGTTCCTAATGATCTGCAAAATGTCAGAGTAGCTTTTCTCAGATGTTACCACTACAAGACTAAATGGTGTGTGTCATTTATCATTAAACAAGTTCATTTATATTTAATTACAAAGCAGAATAGAAAAAAGAGAAATCCAAAGATTATAAATAATTTAATGCTTGTAGAAGAGAAGTCAATTTGGAAAAGAGGAGCAGGCAGAATATAATGACCATTCCCGTCCTAGCCTGTTCTCACTTTAATTATCTCCAAGTTCTTCCATGATAGCATTTTTTTCTTTAGACAATCTTTCCCTGAAAATTGAAGCCTTTCCACAATTTTCAGTCAAATTTTATCCTTTATTTCAAGCAGAGAATTGGAGCCAGAATGATAATTTTGTGTATTTCTAGATAAAGTTCTTTTATCCAGAAGTACACTCTGTGATTCTGAAACTGTTGCAAGCATTTTCAAAGTATTTGGGGGAAATTTCTACAGAAGGACATAAAAAATTAAAACAAAAAGGACACTTGGCCTTCTGTTTCTGCTCCACCACTCAACATGATCGTGCCTGGACTTTGACCTCAGTGCCATTTTCCTGCACTAACTCAATATCCCTTGGCATCTATCCTTCCAGAAATCTGCTGATCTCTGTTAGGACATGATTATTTTTTTCTCTGCACATTTGGATGCTAGACAGTCCTTTTTGTCATATATATGAGGTTTGTTTTTGGATTTCTTTGTTTTTTGGCTGTCTGTTAGGAGACATATCTCAAGGTTGTATAATGTATACATACTTCAATAGTAAATGTACTTTAAACATCAAATCCATGTCTACATGTCAATTTCTACAAAATCCTGAGGCCCGGTCATGAAAGCATGCAACATAGAAACTTCACCTCAGTGTGTCTACACTGATTACCAACTACCTATCTGATGTTAATCCTATATTAATGCCATTTTAAAAAATCTGGCTACATCCTCTTGAATCCCCTAGATTCAATGGAGACTTGTAGGTATCACTCACCTGCTCTCAAGGGGAAAACTTATGAACACAAGAGATTCTGCAGATGCTGAAAATCCAGAATAACACACACAAAATGCTGGAGAAACAAAGCAGGGCAGGCCACATCAATGGAGAGGATTAAACAGTCAATGTTTTGGGCCAAGACCCTTCTTCAGGACTGGAAGGGAAGAGAGAAGAAGCTAATCGACCTGCCAACCCGCATGTCTCTGGGATTTAGGAGGAAACTGGAACAGCCTAGAGAAAATGCAGAGTCATGGGGAGAAAATACAAACACAACACAGTTATCACCAGAGGTCACGATTGAACAGGGCTCTCGAGCACTATGAGGTAGTGCTTCAACTAGCTGTGCCACTTTGCTTCCCTCAAGCCTTTGTAGCTCTCCCTTGCCTTAGCATTATTTTCAGCTTTGGATAAAATACTCATGGGTTTGAAATTTAGAATCTGTCTGTGGGCCGGCTGTTGGCGCAACGACATCGGCGCTGGACCCAGGAGTGGAGGTTCCCGGGTTTGAAACTAGTCGGTCCGCCCCTGAGCACGCTTTCCATCCATGCTGGGTTGAGTGTCGAGACCGCAACTCGACTTCGTAAAACAAAGGGAAAATACTGTGAAAATGTCTGTGTGGGGAGTGGCGTGCCACACAGTCTCTCTCTCTCACCCTGCGCCTTGGAAAAAGCCATGAAACATCCATAATCACAGACGCACACACGGACACACAGATGCACACATACAGATGCGCACGCACACAGGCACACACCAAAAAAACCATTTAGAATCTGTAAGCTGAAGTGGTGTAATTTTCTATTCCAACTGATAGTCAGCGAATTGAAAGGAGATTGAAAGGGCAATTTTTTTTACCACTGAGATTGGTGGGTGTTTGGAATGCACTGCCAGGGGTGATAGCTGCCAGAAGCATTAAACAAGTTCTTCAATGGGCATATGAATGTGCCGAGAATGGAGGGTTAAGAATATTGTGTCGGCAGAAAGATTTAGTTTAGTTAGGCATTTAATTATTAGTTTTATTAGTTTGCTTAACACCGTGGGTGAAGAGCCTGATCCTTGGCTGTACTGTTATTTTTTTTCCTTATTAGAGAAATGGCATGGTAGCAGCCTCCTCCAACCAAGTGAGCCTGCACGGCTCAATTACATCCATCTGACCAATTATCCTTTATGACCTGAATGTTAAATTAGCACCAGGGTAACATTCCGTGGATTCTTTTAGTGCCCCTGTATCCTTAAGCATTATGTTTTGAAAGTTAATATTTTACCAGAGTGGAATGTTCCAGTATGAATTTTCCCTCTGAAGTACACCATCCTCGAAACTAAACCGCTGACCCTCGTGAAAAATGTTTGAGAACCCGGCATGTTTTCTTCTTCACTCCTGTGCTATCTCACTTGTTTCGAAGTATTGTTGAGAGAAATTGAGATGTGTTGATACAAACTGGGAAAATCAAGATCAGTCACAAAAGAAGCATACTTACTGACCCACATAAAATGCTGAAGGAACTCAGCAGCATGTATGGAGAAGAATGCAGATGACTTTACAGGCAAAGACATTTCATCCTGATGAGCCAGTCCTGATGAAGGGTCTCGGCCCAAATGTCAACTATTAATGCCTGTCCAAGGTGTTGCCTGGCCTGCTGAGATCCTCTAGCAATTTGTGTATGTTGCTCTGGATTTCCAACATCTGCAGAATTTCTTGTGCATATTTCCTGAGCTATGTTCCCTGTACAGTTGTATGATGTTAAGAGAGCGACATACCTTTTACTCAAACATGAGGTCAGCAGCAGAAGACACTTCAGACTTCCTCCTAACGTTGAATCTTGACAGAGGCTATGGGTAAGGTCCACCATTACTTTTATACTTAAGACTCTCCTCTTATGGGTGTGTTGTATCAGCATATTATCCATTTAGATATACATGATTAAATGAGAAAACAAATTTTTCAGGTGCAAGCACGAGGAATTCTGCAGATGCTGGAAATTCAAGCAACACACATATAAGTTGTTGGTGAACACAGCAGGCCAGGCAGCATCTCTAGGAAGAGGTACAGTCGACGTTTCAGGCCGAGACCCTTCGTCAGGACTAACTGAAGGAAGTCCTGATGAAGGGTCTCGGCCCGAAACATCGACTGTACCTCTTCCTAGAGATGCTACCTGGCCTGCTGCGTTCACCAGCAACTTTGAAATTTTTCAGGAGTGCATGCAGAGAAGTCGAGTTGTATGGGCTTGTGTCACAAAGTCAAAGTAATAGAAATAAACAGATTGCAAATTTGTTAATGGCTCAGACACTTTGCGGCGCTAGTGATCACCAGTCAGCCACAACCTATAAGGAGTTTGCTTGTTCTCTCTGTGACTGCATGGGTTTCCTCCGGGGTACTCTGGATTCCTCCCACTTTGGAAACAAATACACTTTAAGGTTGGTATGTTGTGGGCATGCTATGTTTTTATTGGAAGCATGGCAACATTTGCGGGCTCCCCCAGCACATCCAAACTGTCTTGGTCATTGACACATATGTTTCGATGTTTTGATACTCCCTCTGCAAATGGACCTTTGACTTCCTCGTTGGGAGACCACAGTCAGTGTGGATCAGAAATAACATCTCCTCACTGACAATTAACATCAGTGATCTCTAGGATGCATGCTTAACCCGCTGCTCTACGCTCTTTATACCCATGAAGGTGTGGCTAAGCACAGTTCAGACACCATATATAAACTTCCCGATGACTTAACTATTGTCGGCAGCATCCCTGATGGTGATGAGGAGGCATGCAGGATTGAGGTAGATCAGGTGACTGAGTGGCAGGGAAACAAAAAGCTTGCATTCAACATCAGTAAGATGAAGGAATCGATTGTAGATCTCAGGAAGTGGGAGTCAAGGGGACACACAGCATTGGAAAGGGTGAGCATTGTCATGTTCCTGGGTGTCAACATCTCTGAAGGTCTATCCTGGGACCAACACATTGTTGTAAGTATGAAGAAGCCACGACAGTGGCTAAATTTTATTAGGAGTTTGAGGAGATTTGGTATGTCACTAAGGACTCTCGCAAATTTCTACAAATGTGCCGTGGAGAGCATTCTAAGTGGTTGCACCACTGTCTGATAAGGAGGGGGCCATAGCACAGGATTGGAAAACGCTACAGAGGGTTGCACACTCTGCCAACTCCATCAGCAGCACTCACGGACCTCGCAATGAGGAGGTTCCAAAAGGCAATGCCTCACAATGGCAACATCCATCATTAAGGACCCTCGTCACCCAGCCCATCACTACCATCAAAGAGGAGGTATAGTAGCCTGAAGACACGCACTCAATATTTAGCTTCGTCCCCTCCGCCATCAGACTTCTGAACGGTCAATAAGCTCATGAACACTACCTCACTAGTTTTGACCTCTTTTTGCACTACTTACTTATTAAATATACACATATCTTTTTTTTCTTTTTGTAATTTATAGTTATGTTTTGCACTGTATTGCTGCCACAAAACAACAAACTTCATGACATACAGTATGTCAGTGATAATAAACCTGATTCTGATTCTGATGTGACCAGTAAAGCTAAGCTTTTTTTTAACGTCCAGCAGTCTCAGTTACCCACATTTGTGCCATATACCACTAACATTTTTCTATTAAAATACCTGCCCAAATATCTTTAGAGTGCTATAAATATACCCACCTCCTTTAGTACTTTACAGTGTGAAGGACATTGTAAATGGAAGTTTTATGATTTTACCAAAGAACACACAATTTTCCACATGAATCAACAACCGAGGCCTATGTGTCGAGATAACAAAAAAGCTATAAGATGTAGGTGTGAACCTGTTAACAATCCATTAAGTGAGCAAAGACTGGCTGTTCAATCAGATAGCCAAATTCACATTTGGTGCAATGGACAATGAGAATTAAGAACAGAGGGAATGATAAAAAAAACAACAGCAGCAGTCCGAACTGCAGTCAGAGGAGTTGTCAGTATAGTAGGTCAATTTGAAGTACGTTTGGCTAGACTAACTATCTGAGGAATGGATCCATGCTGTAACATTCAGCTAAGACGAAGATCTAAGACGAAGCGGATAATAGTTAAAGTGATTTTAAGTGTGAATGTTTTAAAGTGATTTGGACTGGTTAAGTGATTTATAATAGTGGTAAAAGCAAAGATAGTATCTGTAGAAAGTACAACAATAATCTTAATAGAGCTATAAAGTTAAAGCACCCATCATCTGTCTTGTTATAGTGAAGAGAAACTCTTAATAGTGACAGAAGAATTGCAAAGAATTCAGCTCCTGCAGAGTGGGAAGTTAGCCAGGGATTTTCACTTCAAGACAGACATTAGTGACTAGAAAGCCTATAGAAACTAGATGGGCAGAAAATGACAGGTCACTGTACCCACTGGCAGAATGTGGTTGACAGGTTTGTGAATTTCAGAATCTCTCACCAGAGCTCATCCCGCCTGCCCCTGTTTAACTCATCTCCCTCTCTTCTCACCACTACCATCAGGCGGGAGGTGCAGGAGTCTTGAGTCCCAAACCACCAAGTTCAAGAACAGTTGTTGCCCTATAACCATCGGTCTCCTGTAATAGCATGGATGGCTTCACGTACCTCAGCGCTGAACTGATTCCTCGGCCTGTGGACTCACTTTCGGGAATTCCACAGCTCATGTTCTCAGTTATACTTGTTTTTTTTTAAATTTTTGCACCATTTGTCCTCTTTTGCATATTGGATGTGTATTAGTTTTTGTTTTATTTTCCTGTGGGTGCCTGCAACAAAAATGAATCTCAAGGTTGTATATAGTATACATATCTTGATAATAAACTTACTTTGAGCTTTTAACTTTGGAGGAGAGGACTAAGGAATAGATTATGAATAGGTGCAATAGAGAAGAGACAAATGAAAAGGGGTTACTGTCCCATATTTACAGCATAAGCTTGAAACTGTTATTCAATAGTGCGGAAGAATGGAAAGACAAAGTCCAAAGGAAGAAATGAATATTTTAGATGTTGCTGTTAGGGCTCTGCACCACCAGAAATATGAATTTGTCGATCATCCAGACTCTAAAAGGCAATTTGTAGTATTGACAGCCAGGAGAGTCTGGAAATGCTAGATCTACTGATGTCAACTGGACCCGTGTAGTGAATGATAGTACGAGGGGAGGCCATGGACCGACATGTTGGAACAGGAATGCGAATCAGAAGCAAATTAAATCAAACAAGAAAACAACTACCTTTCAAAAATACTATTAGATTTTCTTTAGATATGTTAAGGCCAACTCCTTGGAAAATTTTCAGTCTTTTAAAGAATTTTGCAAGCTCAGGGGAGATTTAGCCCTTATTTTATTCTTCTTGTACATGGATGATGAAGTTGTCATTAATGTTCTGATTAATTATTTTCTTTGTTTTAGTTTATTTTTAAGTTATTTATCTGGAAAGCTAGACCTATTCCCTCTCAATCCAGGTACTGGGATCAATATTTTCCTCAGCTGCAGGACAGTGTGCGTAGGTGAATTGGTTAATATATTTTCCCCTAATGTAGGTAGATAGCTGAAGAATTGAGTCTGTGGAATAAATTACAGGGAAATAAAAGGAGAAATGTGATTATTGGAATGGTTCTGAATGCCAGAGTTAAGAAAAAAATACTTGAGTTAAAAAATACACGTGGACTAAGATATTAACTGTCCTGTGCTATCACCAGTGGGATCATCAGTTGATCTGCCACCTGTCTTCAGGAGTTTCGGCCTGCTTATGATCAAGACTCCCTCGAGGTGGTGGGCCAGCAGTGCTAAAGCACCACCTCCCACTGGTGAGCTTAAAAACTTGGCATCTGCCTCTATCAGAGTTGTTGGTCACTTCCATCCAACAGATAGTCTGCTCTTCAGGTGTCTATGCAACTACTGAAGGGTTTGAAAGATATGTATACACTGTTTGACTATCTGCCCCTCTGGACATACTTGGTCCACACCCATGCTGATCCTTTCTCTGCTGCCTCAGCTACAGCCCTGCTGGTAGACTTGATCTCTCTTCTAGTGAAGCCAAGGTCACGCAGCCACTTCTGGAGAGTGAACGCAATAAACCCACGGCAGCCTATTTCGAATGGATAGCATGAGAATTTCCACCCTCTGTCTCTGCACTCTGATCTTAATTCTGCATACTTGGTTAACTTGCGCTCATGGGCTTCATCGATGTTGTCTTCCCAGGTGACTGTGAGTTCACCAATAACCACTTCTCTACTGGTGCCAGACCATACGATTATATCTGGATGCAATGTGGTGAAAGCTATTTGCTCCGGGAAACGGCCTTTCCTATCCAGGTCGGCCTTGACACACCAATCATTGGCTGAAGAAAGTATGCTTGA
Organism: Mobula hypostoma; assembly: GCF_963921235.1. Lineage (NCBI taxonomy): Eukaryota > Metazoa > Chordata > Chondrichthyes > Myliobatiformes > Myliobatidae > Mobula > Mobula hypostoma. The sequence goes on along the minus strand of NC_086097.1, from coordinate 119,935,327 downwards.
TCGTGAGCCTGTGCTGTGCACCCTCGACTTGGAGCCTTCTTTCACAAATGATATGTGACGTTCTGTGCAGCATGGGGCATGAGATAAGTTGTGCTGCAGTACTCTCTGCTCAACCGCTTCTGTTACAACTTTGAGAACATTATTATGTCTCCAAGTGTACATGCTGCTGGAAAGATTGACTCTGCAGGCACTCGAAATATGTTGAAGTGTTCCTTTCTCACCACAAGCAGCACACCTGTCTGTCTTACCTTCATACCAGGTGCTGAGGTTGGCAGGTGTTGGGAGCAGATCGTACGCTGCTCTGCATAAAAAAGAAATGTGGAGCAATTCCATGTGCTACAGATCATTCCAAGATAGATGTCGTTGTTCAGCACTTTCCCACCAGGTCCAAGCCCCTTGTTTGGCCAGGCCAGCTGTTTTAGCTGTTTTAGCTGGTCTCTTCTTCTCTTCTACCTCTCGTATTTCTTATGTTACAAGCTCACAGTGCTCCTTACCTGTAGAAGATGACCACCACTGTGGGTTGTCCATCCAAGTCCCTGGCAGCCTAGCAGGATAGCCCCAACCGTCTCCTTGTGCTTCAATGAGACTCTGCCTCATCAACTGCTGCATGGATTGACCACTTACTGCCTAATCTCACATCTGGCTGGGTGTTCTTGATGACAGGGTCTTTTGAGTCTCGAAGCATCAAGAATGATCCTACCTTGGCTACCTTGACCTCTTCAACAAGGGATTGCACTGGGATGGTAAGCTTCGTCTGGCTACTGTGGATTGCAACATTGGTGAGGCTGCTCGGTACTCCAAGCCACTTCTTCACATACTTGTTGATCTTCTGTTCCATTGCCTCAACATGGGACATTGCCACTTCATAGACAGTTAGTGGCCACACTATCCATGGCATCAGTCCATACTGCAAGCACCACAACATCAACTTGCCAGACAAGCCACACTTGTCAACAGACATCAGACCTCTGCTGATCTGTTCCCCTGTCTCTTGAACCCTCTTGGTGTCTCTCAGCTCCTCTGTGTACCGTCATCCGAGGCTCTTAACTGGTTGGTCCTGAATGGATGGAATCTCCTCTCAACAAAGGGTGAAATGAAAGTCAACCAGCTTTCCTCTCCTAAGAACAAGGCTCCTTGACTTCCTGGTCTTGAACTTCATTCTTCTCCAATCCATTAGCTCCTTGAGTCCAGATTCATTTTCCACTGCCTCTGTGCTGGGACCCAAAAGGGTAAGATCATCCATGAACGCTCTTATTGGTGGTAACTCCCCTCCGCCATCAAGTGCGACACCTGGTCCCACTGATTCTGCAACCGTCACAATGACCTCCATGGCTAACACAAAAAGGATGGGTGAAATTGCACATCCCATTGGGATTCCAACATCCAAGCTCTGCCACCCAGTTATAAACTGCTGAGCGGAAAACCTCATCGGGAACCATTGTAGTACTGCATAACAAAGTTCCTCACCTTAACAGGAATCCATAGGAATTCCATCGCAAACTCAGTCAGGACATGGGGAACAGAACCATACGCATTTGCCAGATCAAACCAAACTACAGCCAGATTTCTTCTCAACCTTTTTGATGTTGTGAATATCCTCCTTCTGCATCAAAAGGAAGAAAGAGGAAACCCATAATGTCTGAGGAACAGATATCAACATGTTCTAATTGACTAGGTCTTTTTACAAGATCATATACTCTTTGTCTCCCAGTACTTGTCATTTTGCTTGCCTTGCATTATTAACTAATGAATATGAATATGAATTAATAACAAGGATCTGAATTCCACAATGGTCCTGTGTAGCCCTGTTTTATATTTGAGTTATGCAAGGATATTTAACTCTGCATGTGATCTCCCACATAATAAAAATTGGCAACTATGAACTTTGAATTGGCATTTTAAGAACTGTTAGGATATAATCTGAAATACTATATTTCTAATGAGGATGTTTTATTTTATTAGATTTGTAATGATATTAGTTCTCATTTTGTTTAAGTTTTAAAAGTTTCAAAACAGTGTAAATTAATTAATTTTAGATTGATTAATTTTTATCACATTTACACTTTTAAAGTTGAGTTATTAGAATCAGAATCAGGTTTCCCCATTTTTCCTCCAACTATTTTCCGGCAACTATTAACACGAGAGATTTTGCTGATTCTGGAAATCTAGAGCAACACACAATATGCTGGAGGAATTCAGAAAGTCAGACAGTATCTGTGGAAAGGAATAAGGAGTTGACATTTCAGGCCAAGACACTTTGTCAGCATTTATTGCTTAATTATGATGACCTGCATTGCTAAGGAACATCACCTTTCACACAATGCTCATTTCTGCCCTTTCTGGCATAAATCAATGCAATTTATAAACACAATGGAATAGTCTCTGCATATTTAGAAATGCAAGGTGATGGTACAGGAATCATAAAAGTCCAATTTTAATACATTTCTGGCTCAGAATCATGCTAACACTGGTTCAAATATCCTCCTGGCCAATTGCCTGTTTTCATTGGTGAATTGAACTGACATTATCTCTGAATACAGTAAGAGTTCAGCACATCCAGAAATAAGAGAAAAGCAATTTCTGAGCAAGAAGTTCCAATATTCTGTAGTCAGAATGACAGAATCTTGTGCTGCCAGCACTGTGAAAATGTTTTATTATTCATTCACAGTAATCTGTATAGAACAAAATAAAGATGACTTTAAACGAAAGAGATTCTGCAGATGCCAGAAATCTAGAGTAACACAGGCAAAATCCTGGAGAAACTCAGCAGGTCAGACAGCATCAATGGAAAGGATTAAAGAGTAGGTACTTAAGGATAAGGTTGTAGTTGTTATAGATGAAGGAATTTAATATTATTATTTAATATTTACCTTTGTAAATGTCACAGGAAACATTGTTGGAAAATGTTTCACAATTCCTAATATTTCCAAACAACAACAAACATTTCTGAATAATTGTGGTTTTGCACAGGGAGCCTGGTAAACAGTCTTTCAGGTATTATGATTTCTGCAAGTTTTTTTAATAAGTTATTTTATCACTGACCTGTAGAGGAGATTGAGCAGGCAAATCTAAAATAATTGATCTGCAAGGCACACCTGTTTACAGGCCAGTTTTCTTTACGTAAAAACAAGATGCTGGAAATCCAAAGCAACATACACAAAATGCTGGAGGAACTCAGCAGGTCAGGCAATCTGTTGTTTTACATAAGTTAATTTTCACCAAGGTACAGTAAATTGCTCAAGCGTTATTAATACCATTGAGAGTGATGATTTACAACAATGTTCTATATTTTATATTGCTACATTCATGTCCAATGCAACTAAAACATAATAAAGTGAAGAAATATACTAGTGACAATTGCATCCAATTCAGATGGATCTGCCGGTTAAAAGCTTCACCTACCATCTGGTGTGAATGTGATGCATAGCTAATTATTCCTCAATAGTAGTAGTGTACCTTGGATGTTGAATCTATATCATTAAATTAATGGTGATTAGCTATGATTTAATTCCAATTCCATGTCCTGCTTTTAATTGCTATCCCACATCATTTCATGAAATAATATTGTTAACTGAGTTTTTTTATTGGCTAGATGTAAATGCATTTATTCTGGTATGTACATCAGATTTGTTAAAAGGACAGCTTGCATTGGTAAGTGCCCAAAATAAGTAAACATTGCAATCTGCTTCTCCGAGGTATAATCAGAAAATATCTCGATGTTCCTTTAAAGAAGCAGATGTTGAGATGGGCAGTTTTCACTTGTCAGCTTTATTGTGGTTTTTAGTTGCAGAGTATGTAACCTAAGGGGAGAGGAGCATTGGGAATGAAAGATAAAGGGCAGAGACAGAAGGTCAAGTCTGCTGGAAGGAAAGAGAAAAAGAAAGGAAGTTCTGAAAAGCGTATCACATTGCATAACTTTAGTATGTTCCCAAGAATCATGGTACGTAGAACAAATGCAGAACTTTGAACACTACAGCACACTACCAAGTTCTTTAGTCTATGGTGTTGGGACGAAGTCTAACCAACTTTAAAATCAATCTAACTAACACCTCCTGCATAGCTCTCCATTTTTTAAATCATCTATGTACCTATCTAAGAGGTCTTGTATCTGCCTCTACCATTACCCCAGGCAAGGCGTTCCATACAAACACCACTTTCAGTGTAAACAATTACCTAACTCTGACGGGTCTCAGATTAGATCCTTGCAGAGCACCACTGGTCACAGGTCTCCAGGCAGGACATAGAACATAGAAGAGTACAGCACAGAAACAGGCCCTTCAGCCCACGATGTTGTGCTGAACCAGCTAAAAAGTAAATTTTTAAAGACCAGAAAATGAATCCCTCCTACCTACAGAATGTCAATATCCCTCTGTTTTCCTTGTATTCATATGCCAAACTAAACACCTCTTAAAAACTTCTAATGTATTTGCCTCTACCACCTTTCCAGACAACATATTCCAGGCATCCGCCACTCTCTGAGTTAAAAGTTTACCCTTCACATCCCCTTTGAACTGACTCCCTTCTCACCTTCAGTGCATGCCCTCCGTAGACCTTTCTACCTTGGGAAAAAGATATTCCCTGTCTATTCTATCTATGCCCCTCATAATCTTATAAACCTCTATCAGATCTCCCCTCAGTTTCTGCTGTTCTAAAGAAAACAACACAAGTTTGTCCTGTCTCTTGTGATAGTACATCCCCTCCAAAGCAGGCAGCATCCTGGTAAACCTCTTCTGCGCTCTCTCCAAAGCCTCAATATCCTTCCTGTCGTGGGGCAACCAGAATCGTATGCAATACACCAGATGTGTCCTATTCCATTTACAACCACACTCTACCTTCTATGGCCAATTTGAATCCACACAGCCAAAATTCCCTGGATCCCATGCATCTTAATCTTCTGAACGAGCCTATCATGGGGAGCTTTATCAAACACTTTACTAATATCCATAGATACCACATCCACTGCTCTACCTTCATTAATGTGCTTAGTCACATCCTCTAAGAATTCAATCGGTCTTGTGCAGCATGGCCTGCACATCATAAAGCCATGCTGAATATATTGAATCAGACTGCGCTAATGCTCCAAAAGCTCATAAATTCTATGAAACCTCTGCAATAATTTGTCCTCCACTGAAGAAAACCCACTGTTCTATAATTCCATGCATTAATCCTACTTCCTTTCTTGAACAAAGGAAAAACATTTGCCATCCTCCAATCATCTGGTCCTACTTTTTTTAGGCACTGAGGCACCAAAGGGAGTCTTCTGGTTTAAGATGGTGCTACTGAAGGCATGTAACAGCTTACTGGTAGTTTGAAAGCAAAGGAATTTGATTAGAAGCATTACTATTAACACTTTTTTGACGTACATTGTGGTAAACTACCACTGCAAACAATGAAGAGGCGAGTAAAAACAAAGCAAATTCAAGAGATGTGCCCTGCCAGTGCAACCAAAATCAACACCCTTGCTATTGGAGCTGAGCTAACTAACCCAGGTGCGAGGGTGGATCACTCTAGGTGCCAAGTCAATTTGGAGAGGTTGAGAACAGCTTCTTCGGCAGCTAAATCTAGATCTGAAGCAAATAGCTGGCCAGCATGTTCTAGGCCTGGAGCAATGCACTGTGGCGAAGCCCAGCTTCTAATGCGAAGCATAATCTGCTGTTTGTACAAATTAAATGCCTGTCTCAATAGGCTGGGGGCTCCTCTCTCTGTGGCACTAAGGCTGTGGGACTGACATTAGCTGCTGTGCTTCATGTCTGCAAACTTTGCTGTGATTTGCCCCACTAATATGATGAACTGAATGCTGAAGTTTTGAGCCCACTCGGAACTGCACTGGGGATTTGGATCTAAGGACTCAGTTTGGTTCAGAATGCTGTTCTTGTCACTCCCTTCAATTGTTTGAATGATTTGTGTTTTTTTTCCTCTTTCTGTGTGCGCATTGGGGGATTGACTTTTATTTTTTAATTGGGTTCTTTTGCATTTCTTGCTTTGCGGTTGCCAGTAAATAAATAAATCACAAAGATGTATAATTTATACATTCTTTGATAATAAATGGAATATGAATCTTTGAAAGACCATTGCCAAAGGCACAGCAATTGCTCACCCGAACAGTATCCAAAGCAGTACACTTATTATTGAGGGGTAAGGCCGCAGGGGTCCTACTCTGGCTGCCTGTTCCCTTCCCTCTCTTGATAGTCACTCAGCAACCTGCCTTCTGCAACTTAAAGGTGCCTACTTCACTACATCTCCTATCTATCACCTCCTTATTCTCCTGTGTGAGCCAAAAGCTCTTCAGTAACAGCTCTATTTCCCTAACAGGGTCTGTAATGAGCTTCAGCTGGATGCACTTCATGCAGATATAGCTATCAGGGAGACTGAAAGTCTCCCAGAACAGCCGCATCTGACATGAAAAACACACCCCTGACCCCCGGATCCATTCTTAGTAGTCTAGCTGTTAGATAAGGAATGAAAGAAACTTACCAGAAAATTATCTTCGCCTCTGCCTCTTATATTGCGAGCATTTTTAAAGTACAGTTGCTGTTGTCATGTTAGAAACACAAAGAAGTTGCAATTTTCTTTGGTTAAGCATTTATAAGATCAGTGTTGGCATTTTCATTTTCAAATATGATTCACTCTCTTGCTGTGATCATTGTTCCTGTCTGAATTGTACTGTTCTTTCCTCAACACCATACTAGACCATAAGGTCAACAGTCAAACCCTTCCAATTCCACTGGAAAGACTACTGAGTTTCACTTCAGCCCTTTTCTCACTCGATTTATTGCCAAAAACTTGCATCCCTAGTGTTGTCAGTTTCAGACTTTTGTTCCCAGAGCACTTTAGATTAAATCTCTATTCTTAATATTTTTCAGCATCTCTACACATTAGGTGCACACATCCATCTTCTTAGAAATTTCAACTCGCTAATATCCCACCTCTGTTGATGTTCTCTGGATCTGGTTCAAAGTCTATGATAACCTTGTATTTAAATTAACTCACGCACTGATCCCTCCCTAATGCAGCACTGTGCTCATTTCCTCTTTCCAGAACATGGACAGCATGTAGATCAGCAGTTCCAAACCTCTGAGAGAAAACTCTGCTGGTGTTGCTAAAATGCATGCTCTTCATAAATATCTGATGACATCATGGGATGACCTGGGTGTTTCCATTGGTTACAAGCAATTCTGGAGCTCGAGCAGATTGTGCAATGTGAATATGTTCATTTATTTTTACTTTCTTTGTGAACTTGCTAATTAACTTTAACACATTTATAATTATTGCCCTTCCTCTGGTGCAGCCAGATTGGGAAACTCTGGTATAACTGAGAATAGGTTTGAAGGATATTATTAGATTAGATTGGATATGCTGGGTAATTGGCTATGTACATACCATATGTACATACTATGCTTCTCATTATTGTATTGAAGACACAAGGATCAGGGTCAACTTCATTTGCCATATACATTTACATGTATTAGGAATTTGCAGTACTGTGTTGGCATGACATGTAACAAAAGCAGCAACATTAAGCAATTATAAGTATAAACAATTATATAAGAAGTAAACTTAGAGTTTAAAGTATGGATATGGAATAAACTGTGCATAAATACAAAATATTACATATTTACGATGCAAACAGCATTATAAAAAGTGGTTTAAAGGGTTTACAACACAAAGCTGTGACTAAGGTAATAGATAGAAAGGGTGGGGGAGGTTTCACTAGAATGTTTGATCAGATCAACTGCCTGGAGGAAGAAACTTTTGAGATGGTGTAAAGTTTTTGTTTCATCAAAAAACTTTAACAAAATTAGTTATTGATATTTTGCAAGGGACAGAATCAAATATACAATTTGGTGCTCTCTGTAAACTGACATTTTCATTTAATGTAAAGATTAAGAGTCAACTTTAAACTCAGCTTTCTTGTAGTGCAGGAAAAGGTCACAAGATTTGGGAATACTTTAACTACCAGTTCATTCAACTGGAAAGCTGTTAGCTTCCTGTGAGATTCATGGAGAGGTTCTACTAGACTTCTCAATACTATTGCATCTCCGAGCACTAGATATACAATCAAAGGCCACTTTATTAGATACACCTGTACATCTGCTCGTTAAAGCAAATATCTAATTAGCCAATTATGTGGCTGCAACTCAATCCGTAAAAGCATGCTGCCATGATCAGGAGGTATAGTTGTTCAGACCAAACATCAGAATGGGGAAGAAATGCGATCTAAGTGAGTTTGACGACAGATTGACTGTTGGTGCCAGACAGGGTGGTCTGATTAACTCAGAAACAGCTGACCTCCTGGAATTTACATGTACAATTGTCTCTACAGTTTAGAGAGAATGGTGTGAAAAACACAAAACCTCCAGTGATCAGCTGTTCTGTGGGTAAACAAGCCTTTGCTAATGAGAGAGAAATCAGAGGACAATGGCCAGAGTGGTTCAAGCTCATAGGAGGGTCACAGTAACTCAATAACCATGCATTACAACGGTGGTGAGTAGAAGAGCACCTCTGAATGCACATCACATCAAACCTTGAAGTCTATGGGCTGCACTAGCAGATGACAATGAATATACACTCACAAGCCATTTTATTAGGTATAGGGGGTACTTAATAAAGTGGCCTCTGTTTGGAGCCGGGGAAGGTGATTTGGGCTTGGGAGTGAGTGTTTGCGTTGGAAGTTGATGAGGTAGAATGAGTAACTGCTTCAGATGGTTTACCAGGAGATAAACAACAGTAACCTTTTAAAGAAAAAATGAAAATTCTCAGTCAATGCAGATTTCTTTGAGAAATGGAACCTTCATAGGACGCGTGATTATGCATGCATTATTGAAAAGGTTCAGGTAGCTTTACATTAAAAGAACCTTATGCTGTTGCCAAATAGTAAGCCTTAAGATTGTTAGAGTTTTATAAAGCAGCCACAAATAATAAAGGGGGAGATGATGGATTATGCAAACACATTATCAAGAAATATGCAGAGTGACCATAAATTCATCTGTCCATGAACTCCGTCTACACTACACTGCCTCAGTAAAGCAGAGAGCATAATCAAAGACCCTACCCACTTCGTTTTTTTCCCTTCTCCCTCCTCTCACGTGGCAGAAGATTCAACAGTCTAAAACATGTACTAGGAGGTTTAAAGACAGCATCTATCCCATAATAAGAAGAGTATTGAATGGTTCTCTAGTACAATAAGATGGCCTCCTGATTTTATAATCTTCCTCGTTGTGACCTTCCTGCTTATAGTCATAGTCATACTTTATTGATCCGGGGGAAATTGGTTTTTGTTACAGTTGCGCCATAAATAATTACATAGTAATAAACCATAAATAATTAAATAGTAATATGTAAATTATGCCAGGAAATAAGTCCAGGACCTGCCTATTGGCTCAGGGTGTCTGACCCTCCAAGGGAGGAGTTGTAAAGTCTGATGGCCACAGGCAGGAATGACTTCCTATGATGCTCTGTGTTGCATCTCGGTGGAATGAGTCTCTGGCTGAATGTACTCCTGTGCCCAACCAGTACATTATGTAGTGGATGGGAGACATTGACCAAGATGGCATGCAACTTGGACAGCATCCTCTTTTCAGACACCACCGTCAGAGAGTCCAGTTCCATCCCCACAACATCACTGGCCTTACGAATGAGTTTGTTGGTTCTGTTGGTGTCTGCTACCCTCAGCCTGCTGCCCCAGCACATAACAACAAACATGATCGCACTGGCCACCACAGACTCGTAGAACATCCTCAGCATCGTCCGGCAGATGTTAAAGGACCTCAGTCTCCTCAGGAAATAGAGACGGCACTGACCCTTCTTGTAGACAGCCTCAGTGTTCTTTGACCAGCCCAGTTTATTGTCAATTATTGCGTACCTGTATTGCACATTCTCTGTAACACTTTATTCTGCACTCTGTTATTGTTTTCCCTCGTACTACCTCAATGGACTGTTGTAATGATTTAATCTGCATGACCCATATGAAAGTTTATCACTGTATCTCAGTACAATTGGAAGATATTAAACCAGTTTTCCAATTTATAACTATGCACTAATGAAGCCAGCATCTAAAGTTATTATAGATCCAAAAGAGACAACGTCAGGGATAAAATGAATATGCAAAATTAAAAATGGCAGAACCATTGAACAATTCTCAAGCATCTTCCTCTGAGTGGGGGATAGGATAACAGTAACAGCAATGGAATGGAATGGAGTCAAAGTTCTTTTCATCAATGAGAAATACACGTTAATTAAGACCATATAAAAATTCTAAAGAAATTAAAGATCTAAATCCAAATTGTATGGATCTGCTAACCAAATCCCAATGTTCTGAAACAGGTGGATAGAGGATTAGCAAATGCATTCATGATAATCTTATAAAACTCTCCAATTTATAAAGTAGAAACCTGAAAATTAAAAGGGTAGGAGATCTTAGACTGTATTTTAAGAAATAAGGGATGAAAAGGAAAGGGAACTGTAAATCAATTAGTCTGATATCTGTTGTTGACAAATGTTCAGTTTATGATTAAAGGCGTTAATAGGGTACAAAATGTCAAAAGACTAGCCAGAGCTGACACAGTTTGAGGAAGGCAAAATTACATTTGACATTCCTAGTATTGTTAGAATATGTATATAATAGATAGTTCAGGCATGCATATATCAGAAATTTCAAGAGGCAGCTAAAATTAGTTCATAAGATTGTTAATCTCATAGTTCTCACAACAAATATGAAATAAATATCCAAGGAACTGGGAATGAAAGAACATAAACATTTATTTTGCAACCCTGGAGGTCTTTAACACACTTGGCCACTGCTATACCACCATCAATAATGAGAGGCATTGATCGTGTGGATAGCCAGGGCTGAAATGGCTAACACAAGCGGCAGAGTTTTAAGGTGCGTGCAAATAGATACAGCCGGAATGTCAGGCATAAGTCAGGCATGGAATACACTACCAGTGACGGTGGTGGAGGTGGATACAATAGTGTCTTTTAAGAGACTCTTAGATAGGTACATGGAGCTGTTACTGGAGTAGATTACATGGTCAGCACAACACTGTGGGCTAAAGAGCCTGTAATGTGCTGTAGAGTTCTATGTTTTATGTTTTATCAAGGATGACTGTCAGCCCATCCCACACCCACACCTTGCTAAACGTAATCACCAGGCTGTGCTTCTTCCTGCATAGAAGCAGAGAGTGAATAGCATGACACCGTTGAAGAGGACTTTGAAGAGCAGGATGGCAGAAGTGGATGAGCAATTTCGGGACTGCCTTGCTCTATTGGATTGGAACATGTTCAAGGGTTAGCAGAACTAAATGAATATGCCACAGTTGTCACTGACTTTATAAGGCACGCTTGAATGAATATGTACCCACAAAATCATTCTGCGTCTTCCCCAGTCAAAGCTCTGGATGAGCCAGGAGTTTCGTAACCTGCTAAGAGTTACATCTGTGGCACTTAGGGCTGATGACCCAGAGGAATATGAAAAATATAGGTATGACCTCCGGAAGGCCGTTGTGAGTACAAAAAGCCAATTTCAGATGAAAATGGAATCACAGATGGATGCTGAATATCTGTGCCAATATTATACAAGGTGAAATCAGGGAGCATTAATGACAATGACCCATATGAGAATTATAACAGACTCACATGAACCCTACATCTCCAAATAATCATGCAATATAGGATCGTAAGAGCAGAATTAGCCATTCAGCCCATTGTGTCTGCTCTGCCATTTCATCATGGCTGATCCATTTCCCTTTCAACCCCATTTGCCTCATAACTGTTCATACCCTGGCTAATCAAGAATATATCAAGTAACCCCAATGATCTGGTCTCCACAGCCACCTGTTCCAGCAAATTCTGCAGATTCACCAACCACTGGCTAAAAAAATTACACCTCATGTCCATTCTAAATGGATACCCCTCTATTCTGAGGCTGTTCCCTCTGGTCCTAGACTCCCCCACTATAAGAAACATCCTCTCTACATCATCTAGGCCTTCCAGCATTCAATAGGTTTCAATGAGATCCCTCCGCATTCTTCTAAATTCCTGCGTCAACAGGGTCCCCATATGATAATCTTTTCATTCCAAGAATCATCCTCGTGAACCTACTCTGAACCCTCCTTTCTTAGGTAAGGGGCACAAACCTGCTCACAATACTCCAAGTGAGGCCTCGCCAGTGCCGTATAAAACCTCAGCATTACATCCTTTCCTTTATATTCTCATTCTCTCAAAGTGAATGCTAACTTGCATTTGCTTTCCTCACCACTGACTCAACCTACAAGTTAACCTTTAGTGAATCCTGGAGGAGGGCTCCCAAGTGTCTTTGCACCTCGGAGTTTTGAATTTTCTCCTCATTTAGAAAATAGTCTATGCTTTTGTTCCTTCTACCAAAGTGCGTGTCCATACACTTCCCAACACTATGTCACATCTGCCACTTCTTTGTCCATTCTCCTAATCTGTCTAAGTCCTACTGCAGTGTCCCTGCTTCCTTAACACTAGCTGCCCTGCCGCCTATCTTCATATCATTGACAACCTTGGCCGCAAAGCCATTAACTCTGTCATATCAGTTGCTGAAGCTGATGCCCAAGCATCCTTTGAGGGGGTGAATCAACAAAAGGCATCAGGTCTAGACAGCATAATGGGCTGAGTTCCAATGATCAGAACAACTGGCTAGAGCAATTATGGACATATCCAACCTCTGGCTTCAGGTGTCAACATGCTTGAAAAAGGCATCTATTTTACCAGTGTGGTGAACTGCCTCATTGACAGCCAACTGGTAGTGCTTACATCAATCGTAATGAAGTGCTATGAGACGTCTTTTATGGTGCGAATCACCTCCTGCCTCAGAAATGACCAGTATCCACTTCAATTTGTCTGCCACCACACAGGGCAACAACAGATGCAATTTCTCTGGCACTTTGCTCTGGACCATTTAGACAACAGGAACATATTTGCAATTTGCAAGAGTAAATTAAAGGAAGGCAGTGGCAAGCACCGTGGCAGTCATCCTAGTGGACAAAGCAAAGAGTGGTGGTCTTTGAGGCTTTCATGAAGAGAAGCTTCAGTCAAAATAAGCAAAGGAAAGAAAAGCTCTAGGTTACATTTATTTTCTTTCCTTCTTTATATCTGCTCAGCTAGGACAGTAGAGATGCCAGGCAGGATAGTCGAATGCTCCTTTTGCGGGATGTAGGAAGGCAGGGAGACCTCCAGTGCCCCTGACGACTACAGCTGCGAGAAGTGCATCCAGCTACAGCTTCTAACATTCAGTATTAATGAGTTGGAACTGGAACTGGATGAACTCCAGATCATTTGTGAGGCTGAGGGGGTGATATACAGGGACATATAGAGAGGTAATTAAACCCAAAGTGCAGGACACAGGAAACTGGGTAACAGTCAGGAAGGGGAAAGGAGTTAGGGAGCCAGTGCAGCATACCCCTGTGGCCATCCCCCTCAACCACAGTTATATCACTTCGGATACTGTTGGGGAAGATGACCTAACTGAGGGAAGTCACAAAGTTCGGGTATCTGGCACAGAGTTTGCCTCTGTGACTCAGAAAGGAAGAGGGCAGAAGAGGCATGCTGTGGTGATAGGGGATTCGTAAGTTAGGGGAATGGATAGAAGGATGTATGGGCAAGAATGAGATTCCCAGTTATATATGTTGCCTCCCAGGTGCCAGGGTCTGGGATATCTCAGATCGAGTCCTCAGCATTCTGAGGGGGAAAAGCCAGAAGTCATGGCCCGTGTAGGTACCAATGACATGGGTAGGATGAGTGACGAGGTTCTGCTTAAGGAGTTCAGGGTGTTAAAGGCTGTTAAAGGGCAGCACCGCCAGGATTGCTACCCAAGCTATGTGCTGGCGAGGACAGGTAATAATGAGGAACAATGAAATGGTGGATGAACTCAACAAGTATTTTGCATCAGTCTTCACGGTGGAAGAAACTAGCAGTATGGTGGAAGTTCCAGGTGTTAGGGGGCATGCAGTGTGTGAAGTTACCATAACTAGAGAGAAGGTTCTTAGGAAACTGAAAGATCTGAAGTTAGATAGGTCACTTGGACCAAATGGTTTACACCATAGGGTTCTGAAAAAGGTAGTTTTAGAGATCGTGTAGGTATTAGTAATGATCTTTCAAGAATCATGAGATTCTGGAATGCTTCTGGAAGACTGGAAAATTGTATATGTCGTTCCACTCTTCAAGAAGAGTGGAAAAGCAGAAGAAAGGAAATTATAGGCCAGTTAGTCTGACCACAGTGGTTGGGAAGATATTGGAGTCAATTATTAGATTATGAGGACACACAGTCCCCATTTATTGTCATTTAGTAATGCATGCATTGAGAAATGATATAATGTTCCTCCAGAATGATATCATAGAAACACAAGACAAACCAAGACTAAAAAAACTGACAAAATCCACATAATTGTAACATATAGTTACAGCAGTGCAAAGCAATACCTTAATTTGATAAAGAATAGACCATGGGCACGGTAAAAAAAGTCTCTCGGATGTCCCATCATCTCACGCAGACGGTTGAAGGAAGAAAAACTCTCCCTGCCATGAGCTTCCAGTGCCGCAAACTTGCCGATGCAGCACCCTGGAAACACCTGACCACGGCCGGTTCTTGAGTCCGTCTGAAAACTTTGAGCCTCTGACCAGCCCTCCGACACTGAGCACTGAGCACCATCTCTGCCGAGCGCTTCGACCCCAGCCCCGGCAACAGACAATAGGCAAAGCTGAGCATTTGGGGTCTTCCCCTCCAGAGATCCTCGATCGCATAGTAGCGGCGGCAGCGAAGCGGGCATTTCAGAAGTTCCTCCAGATGTTCCTCCGTGCTTCTCACATCTGTCTCCATCAAATCAGGATTGTGCATGGTACCTACTTAACAAATACGATATCATTTTGGAGCAGTTGTGCCGCTATCTTCTTCTCCTCTCCTTATTAAGGATGAGGTCTCAGGGTATCTGGAGGCACATGATAAAATAGGCTGTAGTCAACATGGTTTCCTCAAGGGAAAACCTTGTCTGACAAACCTGATGGAATTATTTGAAGAAATGACAAGCATGATAACAAAGGAGAATCAGTTAATGTTGTGTATTTAGATTCTCAGGAGGCCTTTGACAAGGTGCCACACATGAGACCGCTTAACAAGTTATGAGCCCATGGTATTATAGGGAAGGTTCTAGCATGGATAAAGAAGTGGCTGATAGGCAGGAGGCAAAGTCTGAGAATAGAGGGAGCCTTCTCTTGTTTGCTAATGGAGACTAGTGCTGTTCCACAGGGATCTGTGTTGAGACTGATTCTTTTTACGTTATATGGAAATGATTTGGATGATGGAATTGATAACTTTGTTACAAAGTTTGCAGATGATAAGAGGACAGGTGGAGGTGCAGGTTGTTTTGGAGAAGTAGAGAGGCGACAAAAGGACTGAGACAGATTAGACAATGGGCAAAAAAATAGCAGATGGAATACAGTGTCAGGAAGTGTATGGTCATGCACTTTGCTATAGGAAATAGTGAGAAAATACAAAAAACCTGAGGTGCAAAAGGGCTTGGGGGTCCTTGTGCAGGATTCCCTAAAGGTTAGGTTGCAGGGTGAGTCTGCGGTAAGGAAGGCAAATGTAATGCAATGTTAGCATTCATTTCATGAGTTTTAGAATATAAAAGCAAGGATGTAATGTTAAGGCTTTATAAAAGCACTAGTGAGGCCTCATTTGGAGTATTATGAGCAGTTTTTAGCTCCTTATCTTTGAAAGGACGTGCTGAATCTGGAGAGGGTTCAAAGAAGATTCGTGAAAGTAATTCCAGGATTGAATAGCTTGTCATATGAAGAGCATTTTTATGGCTTGGGTCTTTATTCACTCGGGTTCAAAAGAATGAAGGGTGACCTTATTGAAATCGATCGAATGTTGAAAGGTCTTGATAGAGTGGATGTGGAGAAGATGTTTCCTATGTTGGAAGAGTCTAAGACCAAACGACACAGCCTCAGAATAGAGGGGTGTCCTTTTAGGATGAAGATGACAAGGAATTTCTTTAGCCAGAGAGTGGTGAATCTGTGGAATTCTTTGCCATAGGCTGCTGTGGAGACCAAGTCTTTATGTATTTTTCAGGTAGAGGTTGATAGATTCTTGATAGGTCAGTGCATAAAGGGATGCAGGGAGAAGGCAGGAGATTGGGGCTGAAAGGAAAATCGGATCAACCATTATGAAATCGCGGAGCAGGCTTGATGGGCCAAATGGCCTTATTCTGCTCCTACGTATATCTTATGGTCTTATGGTTATATATACACCTGAGATTCATTGTTTACATTTCAGTGTTTATCAGAATTATTCCATCCAAACTCATCTTCAA
The DNA here is from genome assembly GCF_963921235.1 of Mobula hypostoma. Taxonomy (NCBI): domain Eukaryota; kingdom Metazoa; phylum Chordata; class Chondrichthyes; order Myliobatiformes; family Myliobatidae; genus Mobula; species Mobula hypostoma. Next base: position 119,918,993 of record NC_086097.1, on the reverse strand, counting down.
ACTTCAAAACCTGGGCCTCACTTTGCAACTGGATACTCAACTTCCTTGTTGACGATACTGAATAGGTCAGGCAGCAAAGTCAAGGTCAAATTTACTGCCATATGCACAAATACATGAAGACACAGATGCAAAGAAAAACTCACTTTCAGCAGCATCACAGGCACATAGCATTATATAATCAACGTTCACAAGGAAAACATAAATTATACAGAATTTTTACAAGAATACGATTGGAACCAAAATAATCTATTTTAGTATAAAGTGGTCATAGCATAGCTAAACAGTAATGAGTAGTGATTTTCTGGCTGGTTCAAGAACTGAATGGTTGAAGGGAAGTAGCTGTTATTGAACCTGGTGATGTGGGACTTCAGGTTTTGGTATCTCCTTCCTGATGGGCACTGCAGAAAGGTGACATGGTCTAGATGATGGGGATCTTTGGCAGATGTTGCCTTCTTGAGGCAGTGCCTGCTTGTTAAAGTGGTTGATGACAAGACAAACCTCTTTAACCTCCTAAGAAAGTAAAGAAAGCACCTTTCTTATGATAGCACCTTGGTGCTGGACCCAGGACAGCTCATCAAATGTGGCAATGCCCAGAAATTCAAAGCTGATAGCTTTCTCCATGGCTGATTCCCCCAATGTAGACTGGAGTGTGTTCACCCTCCTTCCTCTTCCCAAAATCAAGAATTAGATCTTTAGCTTTGCTGACAATGAGCGAGAGTTTGGTTTTGCTCACCACTCAAATGAGTGACCTACCTTGCTCCAGTAAGCCAACTCGTTGCCATCTGAGATTTCTCCAACAGCTGTGGTGTCATTGGTGAATATGCAGATGGCATTGGAGCTTTGCTTAGCCACACACAGTCCTGTGTGTGGTGTGTAGAGAATAGAGCGGGCACTCAGCTGGCACCTCTGTTGATGCCCATTGAAGAGGAAATGCTACCAGTTCTCACTGATTGAGGTCTCATACAAACAGAGTACTCCAGTATTTTCTTTTTTTTCAGATTTTTAGGTCTTCAGCTTTTTTGCTCTTCAACATGCTAGGAAATATTGATGCACAGAGGGAACTCGTTCCACTAATTCAAGTGGTTCAGGTAATAAAAGTGCAGAGGCAGCAAGCAACTTTAAAGAGTGTTGTTGGTCTTTATTACTAGGTCACAGGGGGCAAAATTAAAGAAATTGCTCGGATTGTGGAAGTCATTGGTGAGGCTTATTTGATATACTGACTGGTTGCATTACAGCCTGGTATGGAAGCGCCAAAGCCCATGAGCGGAAAAGCCTACAAAAGGTAATGGATATATAACAGTGAAGCCCATCTACTGTGTATGCCGCGAGAAAATTTCAGGGGAGTATATGGTGACACATATGTACTTTGATAATCAATTTACTTTGAACTTTGAATTTGGATGCACTGTGAGCGCAGTGAGAAATCCACAGAAAATGGCCAAGCTCCTCCACTTCTCTGTGCAACATTCATTCGTTTGGCATCTTAAGTGGGAGGACAGTCTTTCCAGACTGCCTTGCTGTTGATAATGAGTCTCTTGCATGCAGAGTCACTGAAGACACCAACACTTTCAGCAGATGAGGTCCTGACTTGCAGGGACTGTGAAATACACATGCCAAGAGCTTTTAATAAATGAACGGATGCAATTCTAAAGCAAACTTAGAATGATTTACATCAGCCACTGAGCACATTTTCACGTCATTCTGCTCCACATTTAAGTCAACCATGTGTAGAGTATAGTTAGTAACATTACAAAAAAATCACTTTCAAAACAAAATTAGATAAGTGATGGAGTGAAAAATTGTGCCTGGCTGTGGTAAAAGAGCAGAGATGTGGGACTAATTGGATAGCTCTTTGAAAGAACTGACACAAGCATATTAGAGTGAATAGCCTTCTTCTGTGCCGGGCCTATTAACCTTTCAGGGAGGACAGAACCAGCCAGTATTCCCAGTCTAGTGCATTGCCTAATTAAACATTCCTTATACCACATGCAGGCCAAAAATGTAACAGGGAGTTTAAAATGACCCAAAACAGAAGGTCAACGGAAATTAAGCATCAGTTTCAGGATCAGGTTCAATGTCTTTATTCAGCTCAAACCACCACCCAAAGGTGAACTGGAATTTATGCTTAACTATTGAAACCATTTCATTAAAAGCTGATCATTCCTTCTCAGAACCAAATCAGCATTCAATTACCTGGCTGCATGGGGCTTCATTCCAGTGCTGGGGCACTACAACAGCGCAGTGTGAATCTTGTAGCAATTACAACCTGACCTCGGCTGCCTGCAGCCATGGTGGGGAGGTGGGTGGGGGCAGAGGACAGACCAGCAGCCAGCTGAGTCTCTCCTAATATCAGCAGGATCTCTTCATGATGGGAACACTGCAAGCAATCACTGAGTTAAAGTGACATTTAGGTCTGAGGTGCACCAGATGGATATTTCAACAGCTCAAAGGAACACAAAATGATTTTCTAATCAGATAACTTCGTATTTTTTGGAACATTTACATTATTCAAGGTAATTTCTACCCAGGCATAATATTCTTATTCAGATTAATTTATTTATCACCTGTACTTCAAAACAAATGGTGAATTGGATTGTTTGCTTTAACCTCCAGCACAATACAATTTGGAAGGTGGAATGAAACTGAGGTACATGTCCACATTCTCCCCATGACCACCTGCCTTCTCTCTGGGTGCGCTGGTTTCCTCCCACATTCCAAACACATACTGGTTAACTGGTTAATTCGTCACATTAGTCATTAAGGACCTGCACCAGTCAGGACATATCCACTTCTCATTGCTCCCATCAGGGAGGAGGTACAGAAGCCTGAAGGCACACACTCAACAATTCAAGAACAGCTTCTTCCCCTCTGCCATCCGATTGCTGAATGGACATTGAACCCGTGAACACTACCTCACTACAATAATACCTCACTATTTTTTGCACTACTTCTTTAATTTAGCTATATACTTACTGTAATTCACAATTTTCTTTTTCTCTCAATTATCATGTATTGCACTGTACCGCTGCCACTAAATTAACAGATTTCATGACATATGCCGTTGATATTAAACCTGATTCTGATGTGTGTAACTGGGAAGCACAGGTTTATTAAGCTGGAAAGACCTGTTACTGTGCTATTTCTCAAAATAAATAAATAATAAATCCAAATAACAATGTGTTTGGAGCAGCCTCCAAGTGTCGCCATATATTCTAGCACCAACATACTTTTTCCACAATGTTCAGCGGAACAGCAGTAACTAAACAAGCCCCTTTCTTCCCTCCCATCTACCCACCCACTCACTCATACACACAGTCCTCCAGCCGTACGACAGGCCACCTCCAGGCCTCTACCCTTCCTTGGACTCACAGACAACAGGCCTCCAACTTCCCCAGCAGACTCGCTCACCCAGGGCTTTGCCCATTTCCTGAAAGTATCAATGCCATATTATATTTCTTGTCATACAAAAACAACTTTTTTAATGGGTATTAATCTTCTGAGATAAACATGCATTCCTTGTTTGAAGTAGCGGTTACGCGGTTACTCGGAAGGAACTGTCTCATTTAGAGTAGGAACTGTCTCAGTGTGAAAGGGAACCATCTCAATGTGGAAAGAGGCTGTTTTAGTGTGGGAGAGGGTGTACAGGAGCGAGATATGCTAGCTGATTGAGAGGTGTCACAGTAACAACCTTGCACTCAACATCAGAAAAACAAAAGAGCTAATTGTAGACTTTAGGAAGGATAAGATAAGTAAACATGAACCAATCCTCATAGAGGGATCAGAAGTGGAGACAGTGAGCAACTTCAAGTCCCTGGATGTCAAGATCTCTGAGGATCTAACCTGGTCCCAACATAACAATGCAGCTATAGATAAGGCAAGACAGCAGTTATATTTCATTGGGAGTTTGAAGAGATTTGGTTTGTCACCTAAAATACTCAAAAAGGTTCATTGATGTACAATGGAGAGCATTCTGACAGACTGCATCACCGTCTGGTATTGGGAGGTGGGAGTAGTGGGGGGATAACTGCACAGGACCGAAAGAAGCTGCAGGAATTTGCAAAATTAGTCAGCTCCATCTTAGGTATTAGACTCCGTAGTATCCAAGACATCTTCAAGAAGCGGTGTCTCAGAAAGGTGGTGTCCACCATTGAGGACCCCCATCACCCAGGACATGCCCTCTTCTCATTGTTACTGTTAATTGATTTACTTATTTATTTTTATTTCTTTTTACATTATCATGTATTACATTGTACCACTGCTGCTAAGTTAACAAATTTCACGACACATGCAGTGATATAAACCTGATTCTGTTTCCGAACTGTTGCAGTATGGGAAGGAACCATCCCATGTGGGAAAGGACCATCTCATTGTAGGGAAGGGCCATCACAGTGGAGAGAAGAAGTCACCTCAGTGTAGGAAGGAGTTGTCAGAGTGTAGGAAAGGAACCATCTCAGTGTGGGGAGAGGCTACCTCAGTGAATGGAGGGAACTGACTCGGTGTTGGAAGGTGCTCAGTGATGGAAGTGGCTTTCTCAGTGAGGGCTTAGATAGAGTGGATGTTGAGAGGATATTTCTTGTAGTGAGCGAGTGTAAGATTAGCGGGCACATCATCAGAATAACAAGATGTCCTTTCAGTACAAAGATGAGGAGGAACTTCCTTGACAAGAGAGTGGCCTATCTGTGCCATAGATGGATGTGGAGGTCAAGTCATTAGGTATATTTAAAGTGAAAGTTTTTTTTAGATTATGAGGACTCCCAGTCCTCATTTATTGTCATTTAGAAATGCATGCATTAAAAATGATACAACGTTCCTCCAGAATGATATCACAAAAAAATACAGGACAAACCAAGGCTAAATCTGACAAAACCACATAATTATAATATATGGTTACAACAGTGCAAAACAAAACCATAATTTGATAAAGAGCAGACCATGGGCAAGGTAAAAAAAAGTCTCAAAGTCCCGATAGACTCATCATCTCATGCAGGTGGCAGAAGGAAGAAACTCTCCCTGCCATGAACCTCCAAGCGCCGCCAACTTGCTGATGCAGCACCATTGGAAGCACCCGACAGCAGCGGACTCTGAGTCCGTCCGAAAACTTCAGCCTCCGACGCAGCCTCTCCGAGCACCATCCTCTGCCGAGCACTTCGATCCCGCCCTGGCCGCCGAGCAACAAGCAAAGCCAAGGACTCGGGCCCTTCCCCTCCGGAGATTCTAGACCACACAGTAGCAGCAGGAGCGAAGCAAACGAAGTTTCACCAGATGTTCCTCCGTGCTCTCACATCCGTCTCCATCAAATCAGGATTGTGCACGGCACCCAACCTGACAAATAACAGACATCACCACTGGAGTGGCCACTGCGAGCTGCATCACGCCGCCGACTTCTCCTCCCGCTTAATACATCATCAGAATGTTTATACATCATCGGAATTCATGATATCTATCGAAAGTGCTGCATACACAGGGCCTCCAGCATTGTCAAAGACCCCTTACACCCTTCCCACAATCCCTTTCCCCTCAGCATAAGAGCCCTGCTGACACCTGGGACACACGTATACCCTATGTGAATGCACGACCAACCACCCACCCTCAACTCCCAACTCACTGATACACTCTCATCCTACACTGGTCACTTGTCACCTCTTATTGCTGTTGTTTTACATATTTATACTTCTGTTTTGTTTATTACAATAGTGCCAGAAACATTCCGCAACCTTATAGAAACATGCAGCTCAACTTTATGTCAACTTGTCAATCCTCAGGCCATGCCATTCAGGAATGTGTGCTTATATTATTTTGTGACCGTATGAGCTGGATCATAACTGAGCTGTGTGCAACTAAATGTATTGCGTTTTGAAACTTTCCAGAGAGGAAGAATGTTTCATTCAGCTGTGTACGGGTGTTTGGTTGAATGACATTAAGCTTGACCTTCGGCTTGAACCTGATAGATTAGTCAGGGTGTCGAAGGTCATGGGGAGAAGGCAGAAGAATGGAGGAATAGTAAAGTTCAGAGGAATAATAAATCAGCTAGAATGGAATGGCGGAAAAGACTCGAAGGGCCAAATGGCCTGATTCTGCTCCTATGTCTTAGGTCTATGGTCTTATAAATGGAAGGAGCTGCCTTGAGAAGAAACTGATTTAGTGCAAAGGATGTATTGTCTCAGTACAATACAGGATCAGTTTAGATGGGGTTGAGGGAGATAATAAATCAGCCATAGTGGAAAAGTGGAGCAGACCCGATGGGCTGAATGGTCGAAATCTGTTCCTATGTCTTATGGTCTTATAAACACACATAAATTACCATTACATGGTGCAGCAATACAGCATCCCCGTTACAAAGTGTGTGACTGTGAGCATTAATGCAGGCATTTGTCACCATCCATTGCGACAGAGCCAGATGAGAGCGGATTTTAAAATGCCGCACCAATGATTTAATATGAATGGTGGTTGACCATAAATCCCACTTTCTCTCCCATAAATAACTTGCAGCAAAAGGTAAAGTGGAAGAAAAATGTGGAAATGTCTGGGAAGTGGTTAAACAGAAAGCAAAGTTGCACTTCTCATTGTTTTAAACCTTTAAGCCAATACCATCAATTCAACTGTATCCTACAGTAAGTCAAGATCGTCAAGATGGCATTGAGCAATGATGGCTGTTAAGGGTGTGGTCCAGATTTACTTGTATTTTAGGTTTGTTGGGATGGTTTTGGGGACAGTGTGGGAGTTAGGGGTTAGGTTTGGGATTAAGGACACAGATAAATGGGAATTAGTGATTGGGGATATTATTGAAGATTCAGGGAACAGAGCTGATGGTTGGAGTCCAGGTCAGAGTACTCCAAGATTGAATGCCAGCCATACCGATGGAAAGATGGCAGCATAGCAGGCACTGAGAACGAAGACCAGCGATCCCTGTAGTCAGCGACTGAGGTTAACGGCCCTGTGCATGAGGGCTGCTGATCCCCTTCCCTCGGTCAGCAACCCCTCCCAGGTTAGCGAGTACAAGGATTGGAGGTCTGTGCAGACAGCAGGCTTCAGATAGGTAAGTCCTGGGGTTGGAGGTCTATGCAAGTCAGGAATTTGGGGCCTTCTGTTCAGAGTTCTGATCTGATCGCCAAGTCCTAGGGTCAATACTGAACGTCAAAGGATGAAGTCGGCAAGTCCAGATGTCAACACTCAATTGTTAAAGCCATTGGGTTGGCATGTAAGGAAGTCGGAGGCTTCATGTCTGCGATTCTGGGCCAGGCACCGGAGGTTGAAGGCCTGTTGGGGTATGTGGGTGGAGAGGCATGTGGAGGGGAAGAGAGGGGCTTGTTTTGCCGTTGTTGTTTTGTTTTGTTGTGTTCTGTCATTGTTGTTGTTGTTGATACTTATGTTGTTCTGCTGAGCACTGTGACTATGCTTTGGTAGTCACTGAAATATGTGGTGACACTTGCAGGATGCCCAGCACAACTTTAGGTTGTGTTTATTGTTAATGCAAGTAACACATTTCTCTGTATGCTTTGATGTACACGTGATAAATGAATCTGAATCTGCATTGCAGTTATGTTTACTGTCTTGTCAACTCTTAATTTAATAGTCCCAGGAGATTGTACCATAATATCCACTTTCAGATCACACATTATTTGGTCCCAACTATCATACATGCATACACGGGGGTTGTACCAGGCACTCCTTTGGGAAAAGCATTGGAGTATGTAATGCCTATCCCTCCAGAAATCGTGAACAGTGGGCAAACTGTTTCAACCAGTATGCAATGCTGATTCAATACCATTACTGCTAAATTAGTTCTTAACAACATGGGTAATGCGAGATGCTAGCCTTGCATGGCTGAATATGCCATTTTTAGAGATCATCAGATACTGTAAGCAAGTTGTTAATTAATTTCCACTGAGTGTTGCTCCTATAGTTCTTTAATATTCCTGAAGTCAATAGGGAATTGTGCACCATCTGCTGAAAGCACTGTCTTCTCTTCAGCACCAGCCTTTGGTATGAACATTGGCTGTGAGAGTGGGCAGGAGGAGCGCAGAGCAGGAAAGCCTGCTGGCAGAGGGAGTTCCTGTCCTACCAAGGGACTTTTAGCAAGCAACCCACTTTTATGTAGCTTAACAGCATGTGAAATGCCTGCATGTTCTCTAAGATCTCTGCTTTGAAATATTTCTCAACTCCAGGACAAGATCCAGTGGCTGTCAGGATTCCAGGATAGTGATGGAGATGCTTATAACATAACATTGTTCTACACTGCTGCTCAAAGGGAGGTCTCTGATCCTTCAACTTCTGAATTGCCAGAGAATGATATGTCAATTAAGCGTACTTGTCTTTGGGGCAGCACCTTAGTGTAGAGGTTAGCGTGAATCTATTACAATGCCAGCAACCTGGGTTCAGATCCCCATTGCTGTCTGTGAGGAGTTTGCATATCATCCACGTGACCGCGTGAATTTCCTCCAAGTGCTCCAGTTTCTTCCCATGCTCCAAAGATGTAGAGGTCATCAGGTTAATTGATCACATGGGTGTAACTGTGCAGTGTTACCAAAGGTCCTGTTACCACGCTATATCTCTAAATAATAAAATAATACTGCATTGCTAAGATGATCTATTTCTCTAAATTGCACAAAACTACTCACTAAGTCCATGAGGCTCTTCCAAGTGCATTACAATTGGAAGAGTATCACAACAGGAAAGATTCCACCCCTTGGTTGTCCATCTGCTGCCCGACAGAGTGGATTATGCAAGTCCATGCTTCTACCGTGGCATAATTCATGACACCTTCATTTTGTGACTGTCTAGCATGCCAGATATATTTGAAAAACAGAAGGGTGGATACTCGCTGAAAACAGATATCCACAAGCAGATGGTTGTTAATTCAGGTGATGCATATGTACATTATGCATGACATTGCTCCACACAGCATGGAATAGATTAGATCCTTGGCATGCCGATACAGCAATTCAGCATCTTGAACCTCTCAGGGCCAGCTGTGTACTACTGAGAGCAGGTCTCCAGATCCTCAGAAAGGCTGATGGTAAGTCCATCTTATTGCAGAGCCTTGTTAAAAAGACCTTCCCTGAATTCTATCAGTCAGCTAAATTTCCTACCTGGCCTCCGCACAAGAGGAAGAATTTGCAGACGGGTAACGAGGGAACCCACCTTTACATAAGAGGATATAATATAGGATTTAAGTTAAAACCATAAAAATAGTTTTGCTGGATATCCTACATCTTGCTTTATTTTCTCTTTCCTCAGTTAATCTCCATTATTTTTCACTTGGATGCGGCAGCCATTCCGCATCCAATCAAAGGTATATTTGTTCATCCTGTACATCTGTTTTACAATTGCAAGTCACTGCTGGTGACTAGAAACATCAGGTATTGCAGGACTATCCCATTAGCCAGTTGCTCAAGAGTGATGGAGCTGGATTTATTGTACACCGTTGTTGTGTTGTCACCTGGACTTCTTGCATGCCATTGTGTCGAGATGGTATGAGATCGAAATAAACGGTGTGACCAATTGTCTTGGATATTTTTATTGTGATTGCAAGGCCCTGTTGGACATTGGTAAAATAGAATACTACAAGTCTGGTTCACTGGTTCATTGGTGAGACCGACGGCAGGGGAGCTGCATTGACTTGATTGTTGCGGAGACAAGGCACTCATGCATTGGAGTATCTTGTTGCGGTCACTGGTGAAGGAGTACCCCGAGCTGGCTGTGGGCTGCTGGATTCCGTACTGGGTTAGGAGCTGGTCCCTCCCATTGGTGCTGCCTTCCAGTATTCTCTCAGTGCTACTCTCCAGTGCTCGCTTGGTGCTGCCCTCCAGTGGTTGCTTAATTGAAGAATAAGCTGGACCAGGACAACTCAGGGGCTTGAGCTATATATGTCTTTCTGTTTTGTGACAATTTTTCTAAAATTGTAACCACATGTGCTACATGCACTGTATCGTGTGCTGTTGCTAATGTATTTTTCCACCTTGGTTGTGGCCCCAAAGGAACTCTGTTTCATTTAGCTATAGTCTTGTATGATTGAATGATAATTCAACTTGAAATCTGAAACTTCTCCCACTCCCCCTTTCTCTGCATTTTGAATCTACTTTATTTATCACCAAACTAACTACACCTAACTCTGATTGCCCATCACTGGAAGGATGTGGAGGCTTTCCAGAGATACTGAAGAGGTTTATCAGGATTTTGCCTGGATTAGAGGTCTGCTACCATAAGGAGAGCATGGTCAACCTTACAGGGTTCTCTGGAGTGGTGAAAGCTGATGGGAGACCTTATAACAATTTATAACATTATGAGAGGATTAGATAGTGGGAAGCCTGATTCCCAGGATGAAATGTTTAATACTAGATGGGAGGAGTTAAGTTCAAAGGAAAAGTGCAGGACAAGATTCTTTCACATGGAGAGTGATGGATACTTTAAATGATAGAGGAGACAAATATAATTAAATTTAATTTTCAAAGTAAATCTATTATTAAAGTACATGTATGTCTCCATATGCTACCTGAAATTAATTTTTGCAGGCATTCACAGGAAAACAAAGAAATACAACATAATTGATGAAAAACTACTCATAAACAGAGACTGACAAACAACCAATGTGCAAAAGAAGTTCAGATAGTGACAAGGATGTGTACAGGAGCGAAATAGATCAGCTAGTGGAGTGGTGTCACAGCAACAATCTTGCTCTCAATGTCAGTAAAACCGAAGAATTGATTGTGGGCCTCAAGCAGAGTAAATTAAAGGAACACACACCACAGTCTTCATCAAGGAATCAGAAGTGGAAAGGGTGAGCAGTTTCAAGTTCCTGGGAGTCAACATCTTTGAGGATCTATCCTGGACCCTAAATATTGATGCAATTACAAAGAAGGCGTGACATCAGCAATACTTCATTAGGAGTTTGAGGAGAATTGGTATGTCACCAAAGACACTCATATTTTTACAGATGTGCCACAGAGAGCATTCTAACTCGTTGCATCACTGTATGTTATAGAGGGGCCACTGCTCAGGATCAGAAAAAAAGCTGCAGAATTCAGCCATTATACGAACTAGCAACCCCATCATGCAGAATACCTTCAAAAGTCAATGCCTTAAGAAGGTGGCATCCATCATAAAGGACCTCCTTCATTCAAAATATGCCCTTATCTCATTATTACCATCCAGGAAGAGGTACAAGAGCCTGAAGACACACACTCAATGTTTCAGGAACAACTTCATCCCCTCCACCACCAGATTTCTGAATGGGCAATGACACATGGATTGAAATACATTTATTATCAAAGTATGCATGCAGTATACAACCCTGAGATCCATCTTTCCCACAGACAGCGATGAAACAAAGAAATATACCAGCATGGATAAAGCAGCGGCTGATTGGCAGGAAGCAAAGAGTGGGAATAAAGGGAGCCTCTTCTGGTTGGCTGCCAGTGTCCAGTAATGTTCCACAGTGGTGTGTGTTGGGATGGCTTCTTTTTTTTTTGTTATATGTCAAGGATTTCGATTATGGAATTGATGGCTTTGTGGCAAAATTTGCAGACAATACAAAGATGCTAAATAGGCAGGTAGTTCTGAGGATATAAGACAGTTTACAGAAGGACAGACAGATTAAGAGAATGGGCAAAGAATTGGCAGATGGAATACAGTGTCAGGGAATGCATAGTCCTGCACTTTGGTAGAAGAAATAAAAGGGTAGACTATCTTCTAAATGAAGAGAAAATTCACAAATCTGAGCCACAAAGGGACTTAGGAGTCCAGTGCTGGATTAAAGGTTAATTTGCAGCTTGAGTCTGTGGTGAGGAAAGCAAATGCAATGCAATATTAACATTAATTTCAAGAGTTCTAAAATATAAAAGCAAAGATGTAATGTTGAGGTTTTATAAATCACCAGTGAGTCCTCATTTGGAGTATTGTGAGCAGTTTTGGGCCGCTTATCTTAGAAAGGATGAGCTGACACTGGAGAGGGATCAAAGGAGATTCATGAAAATAATTCCAGGATTGAACAGCTTGTCATATGAAGAGTGTTTGATGGCTTTGGGCTTTTGTTTACCGGAATTCAGAAGATTGAGTGATGGGGAGGGGAACACTGACTCAGACCATGAGAGGCCTGCGTCGGGCATTTTCATGCCTTACAAGGCACAGATTGGAAGTCTATGTTGAGCGCCATTTCACGCACAGACTAGAGCAATGTGCGATTAAGTACCTTGCTCAAGGGCACAAACATGCTGCCACAGCTGAGGCTCGAACTAGCGACCTTGAGATAACTAGACGAACGCCTTAACCACTTGGCCATGTGGTGACCTAATAGAAACCTATCAAATGTTGAAAGGCCTCAATAGAGTGGATGTGGAGGAGATGTTTCCTATGGTGGGAGAGTCTAGAACTAGAGGACGCAGCCTCAGAATAGAGTGGCATCCTTTTAGAACTGAGATAAGGAGGAATTTCATTGGTCAGAAGGTGGCAAATCTATGGAATTCATTGCCACAGGCAGCTGTGGAAGCCAAGTCTTTAAGTATATTTAAGGCAGAGGTTGATTGATTCTTGATTGGTTAGGGCATGAGAGGGAAAATGGATCAGCCATGATGAAATGACCTAATTCTGCTCCTATATCTTATGGTCTAATGTTTAAAATTGTGGAACCTATTCAAAGAAAGACATCAAATGCACCCCTGGCGCAAAAAAAATCGTGCAAACAACAAAAATAAAGAGCAGAAAATACAGAAAATTAAACACAAAATCCAAAGAGTCCAGGCATATTCAGTTCAATTCAGTTCAGTTCTCTTTAGTACTGTGTTGTTCATTATCTGCAGGCCACCCCAATGAAAATCACCCAAAATAGCAACAAAATCATTTCCTCAGTATTTTCCCTCACTTTTGCACTATTATTTAGATAAATTTTTATATACGTATTGTAATTTATAGTTGTTTATTACTATGCATTGCACTGTACTGCAACCACAAAACAACAAATTTCACAACAAATGTTTGCGATATTTAACTTGTTTTAGATACATAGATAAATAGATAGATAAAGCTTAGAACAAGAGTTGTAAGGTGCTTGAAAGTGAGTCTATAGGTTGTGGAACCGGTTCAGAGTTGAAGTGAGTGAAGTTATCCATACTGCTCAGCAGCCTGATGGCCGTAGGATAATAACTGTTCTTGAACCTGATGGTGTGGGACCTCAGACTCCTTTATCCCCTGCCTGATACAGCAGCAAGAAGAGAGCATGGTCAGCATGGTGTGGGTCCTTGATGATGAATGCTGCGTTCTTGTGACAGCCCTCCTCGTAGATGTGCTCAATGGTGGGGAGCGCTTTGCCTCTGGTGGACTGTCAAATTTACAGTCAAAGTAAATTTACTATCAACATATGTTAATTTTACCCTATGCTACCTTGAGATTCACTTCTTTCATGCGTTTGCAAGACAATAAAGAAATACAATACAATTTATGAAAACCTAACTTAAACAATCGTGGCATTTAGCAGGTGCATGAATATGCTGAGAATGGAAGGGGTGTAGACTTGTGCAGGTAGAAGGGACTAGTTTAAAAGGCTTTAAAATTACTAACTTAATTAGTTAAGCACATCTTTGTTGGCTGAGGAGACTGTTGCTGCATGGTGTTGTTCAATGTTGAAAGTTTTTTCAGCTCTAACTTACCTCAGTCCTGCAGGAGATTTATTTAACTGTTCCCTCTCCGCTGATAATCTCCAACACACCGAGCACTCTCAGCCTTCTCCATTTCTTTATTTTGCTGCATTGTCTCGCTCTTTTCAAAACCATTTCACAGAGGGCTATTAAGTGAAAGCCGTTAGAAAGAAAATAATATATTCCGATATGAGCAACATTGATGCCTCCTGGGAAATTAGCTACACTGTACATGCTGAAGTCATGCATCCAAATTCTGCTCACTGAAGCACACTCGAGGCAGATGTATCAAGTCAAAGCTCATGGTTTTGGGAGGGCCTGAGGCCAGATTTAAACATTGAAAAAATAAAGGCATTAAAGAGCCACCAAAGAATTCAGAACCATCACCAAATCAGTGACCTTAACCTGAATACTGAGTGCATTGGTATCCATACATTTGTCAGCATTTGTTTCTATGCTTTAATTTGCTGCTTGCTTGTGGACTTCCAGGAGTAGATGATGTCCTGCAGCAAAATGCATGTTTCCATAATAATTTGAGTGAGGAAAGCGGGTGTCAGAGGCTGCAGCTAGAAAGGACAATTACAAGCTGAATTCTCTCCTGACCTCGGCTTTCATATTTGCTTCCCTGCCAGTCTCTTGTGTGAGCATATCCCACAGAGTTAAAATATCACTTTTCAGAGCTCTACTGGTATTGAAGACAGCTTAGATGAAAAAGAATGCAATCCATTTTTTAAAGAAGGAGGAAAAGCAAGACATAAAAAATGAACCTGAAAATATTAATACTTACAATATTAGTACTTACCTTGCATTCTGTGGAGAATATAGATAAAAGTCGGCTTTATGTGTTATGGACCACCAAGTCAGTACTAACAGAGGAACATTCACCGAGTTAACAGATGTTAATTATAGAAAAATATTTGAAAACAGTCCATACCTACCATTATTGTAGATAGTTGAGACATGTTAAATTATTGGAGACAATGGCACATTTTAATAATAACTTTATGATAGAGAAAGGAGTTTTCTAGAGCGATTAGAAATGGTGACCAACAGCTTCCCTCGTGATGGTATTGGGTTCCCTATCTGCAAAGCCCCAAACTCATAAGAAAATTTTAAGCTCTATCTGATATAAATATCTACAGGTATTTTCACTGGTTAAGCTCTATCCACCTACTTTTCAAGGACTAGCTTACTTCCCTGTCTAGTGTCTGCAGTGAGATTTAGCTTCCAATATCTATTTAAGTGGTGGTTTTCCCTCCCTACCAAGGAAGAGATACTTCCAGCTAACAAAGTAGTTTAAACACCATTTATTTTATTATTAATGATGCACATTTAAATTTAGACAAATAGTTTGACAAATAATTTTATCATAAATTGAACCCTAATAAAAGAGGTTCTGATTTATAAAAGATCTCCAAATTACAAAAAATGTAAAAACATGGGTACAATTTTTATGAACTAAAAGAACATACCAATGAGTTGCAAAGGAGTCATCCACCGCAGAACTGAAGACTGAAGAATGAATTCTAGTTCTTCTTTCTGTCACTCCTTCTTTCTGTCATTTTCCCCAAGTTTTCCCCAATGCTTCCTAATATTTATACTGTTTGCTACTAGATGACATCATTTGCATGTGGTGTTTTCCAGATACCTTTGCTGGGACAAAGTAGTTTACAAAGAAGGTCTAAAAGCTTCCGAAGACAATGATGCAAATAATTTAGCTGTAGTTGCCTGGTTTAAGGTAGGACAATTAACATAGTTCCATTGTCTTGCACTTGCATGGTTACTTCCTTTTGCAAAACACAGATCTTAACACAGTCCAGATGTCATTTGAACTTCAAACAGATTACTGCTCGCAAATTACATTGAACTGAAGATTGGCCCTTGTTTGCAACAAGAAGTTGAGCAAGGAATATTTGTTAAAAGTTTAACTTTGTCACAAACAATTTGGACCCTTTGGAAAGATTGTGCTGCTTTGCCAGAAAGCTGAGGTTAGCAATAAACCTCTCTAGCCATGAAAGGAGAATAGTGATTGCACCCTTCAGTCCAATATTCAGTCAATGAGTTAGATAAAGGATAGGAGTGCAAGTTTTAATTTGCAAATTGCACCAACAAAAACATATGTAATTCATATTTTTGGTGAATGCAGCAATCTGCTACCTTCTGCTTTGTGGTACAGAGAATGAGTATGAGGCAAGACCTTTTGGTCTAAAGAATACAATGCTAGAAATTGTATTACTGTCTCTCAGTGAGTTAAAAGAAACAGCATTAATACACAATAATGATTCCTGTGAAAAATCACAAAGATGAAGAATTTCAGATCTGCAATTTTTGTGAGCAGAATTGTTCTGCTTCCATGTATAACACCACCCTGAAAGTGACATTGGTGATTTTAGCAGAAGTATGTGTTGTTTGAATTTCTATTACGTGATGTGAGCAAGCAATAAATAGTAAGGGCACTGTTGACTGAGGTAGAGCAAAATAAATTACAGATTTGCCTTTAACACCATGATTAGGATTTGGTTAATTACATACAATTTCTACAACCTGTTACCTACAACTGTTGATTATCACTCAAATTCAAATTAAAAATAAAGCAGTGATACATCTGTATAAATCTGCAACATATATTTTCTTTTTGTCTTCTAATAGCAGTTGACACAGTCTGGTTAATAAGGATGTACTTGACCCTGCTCTTCTTCATTTGTTACCCTGTAGGATTCCATTGGTGAGAAATAGCCCTCAAAATAGCCAAAATGCATAGTGAAAAAGGCAAAGTAGACCAAAAGGAAACAATTTGCAATGGGTAATCATGGCAATCACAATGCATTTGTTTGCCTGTATATACTACTTTATACAGTGGATTCTGGTTAATTAGGCCATCAGCTAATCAAGACAGCTGCTTGTTGGACCATATCTTAAAGAACAAAATCTAATTGAGAAAATAGCCCAGTTTCCTTTCATTTATTTGGGGTACTATTCAGTTTAATTGGGACAGAATACTGTTGCCAAGCAGTTTTTAACTATCATCAGTTGTGTGCATTTGTCCAGAGCAAACAATGTTTAAATAACGCTACTTGTATGTGTTTGTGTTCAAAAAGCAGTGATTTTTATCACTGATAGTTGGTGAGAAATAAGCAGTAAGACAATTCAGATCTGTTTTGCTTACTGTGGCTTCAATCATTCAGGCTTGGATATGCCAGAAATGGCTGTTAGACATTATAGAGCAAACCATTTTTGAATAGCAACAGTTGCATGTGCATGTGTTATGTAGTCCACCTGGGATGATGGGTGCCGATTCAAAAAGCAGTGATTTTGATCATTTTGTTTTTTTGTTTTGACCTTATGCAGGAACGTGATGAAGACAGTCCATCATCTGCACTAGATATCTAAATCAAAAGAACACAGCAATGATGAATTCTTCTGTTGAGAACTATTAGGAACTAATACACAGTTTACATGTAATACTGTAATAGTATTGATAGATTTCTAATTTGTTCTGTGTTTTATTCAAATGCATAACTTGTAACTCAGTTAAATGGTATTTTGTCTTTATTAAGCCTTTTAATATTTCCATGAAACTTCGGTTCATTTGGGCAGCTGCTTAAATGGACCAAAATGCTCTGCTCTCATTGTGTACCAATTAACCAGAAGCCATTGTATTATTTCAATATAAATCCAGCTTGGTTTTACTTGTAGGGTTAATGCTGAGCAGAGCTGAAGTAAATTCCTCTCTTAAGTACATTAAAGTTTTCTTTCAGTTCTTAAGACTTAAGTTAAATGTCGTTCCTAAGGCAAATCATGTCAAGGTAAAGATAAACGTATTACTAAAGTATGTATATGTCACCATATACTATCTTGGGATTCATCTTCTTGCAGCCATATACAGGAAAATTAAAAAAAATACAATAGAATATATTTAAAATAAACTATACATAAACAAAGACAGACAAACAACCAATGTGCAGAAGACAAATTGTGCAAATAAAATATTTCTGCCAAATGCCATATTTCTGCCCAATGCCTTGTTCGACTAAAAGGCTAACTGGCTAAGCAGTAGCAACCTCGATTAATTACAACGTAAAATAACTATCCACATCTTCTGAGTTCTATTGAACCCCGATGAAAAATGCATTGACATAGAAACATAGAAACATAGAAAATAGGTGCAGGAGTAGGCCATTCGGCCCTTCAAGCCTGCACCGCCATTTATCATGATCGTGGCTGATCATCCAACTCAGAACCCCGCCCCAGCCTTCCCTCCATACCCCCTGATCCCCATAGCCACAAGGGCCATATCTAACCCCCTCTTAAATATAGCTAATGAACTGGCCTCAACTGTTTCCTGTGGCAGAGAATTCCACAGATTCACCACTCTCTGTGTGAAGAAGTTTTTCCTAATCTCGGTCCTAAAAGGCTACCCCTCTATCCTCAAACTGTGGCCCCTCGTTCTGGACTTCCCCAACATCGGGAACAATCTTCCTGCATCTAGCCTGTCCAATCCCTTTAGGATCTTATACGTTTCAATCAGATCCCCCCTCAATCTTCTAAATTCCAACGAGTACAAGCCCAGTTCATCCAGTCTTTCTTCATATGAAAGTTCTGCCATCCCAGGAATCAATCTGGTGAAACTTCTTTGTACTCCCTCTAAGGCAAGGATGTCTTTCCTCAGATTAGGGGACCAAAACTGCACACAATACTCCAGGTGTGGTCTCACCAAGGCCTTGTACAACTGCAGTAGTACCTCCCTGCTCCTGTACTCGAATCCTCTTGCTATAAATGCCAGCATACCATTCGCCTTTTTCACCGCCTGCTGTACCTGCATGCCCACTTTCAATGACTGGTGTATAATGACACCCAGGTCTCGTTGCACCTCCCCTTTTCCTAATCGGCCACCATTCAGATAATAAACTGTTTTCCTGTTTTTGCCACCAAAGTGGATAACTTCACATTTATCCACATTAAATTGCATCTGCCATGAATTTGCCCACTCACCCAACCTATCCAAGTCACCCTGCATCCTCTTAGCATCCTCCTCACAGCTAACACTGCCACCCAGCTTCGTGTCATCCGCAAATTTGGAGGTGCTGCATTTAATTCCCTTATCCAAGTCATTAATATATATTGTAAACAACTGTGGTCCCAGCACTGAGCCTTTCGGTACCCCACTAGTCACCGCCTGCCATTCTGAAAAGGTCCCGTTTATTCCCACTCTTTGCTTCCTGTCTGCTAACCAATTCTCCACCCACACCAATACCTTACCCCCAATACCGTGTGCTTTAAGTTTGCACACTAATCTCCTGTGTGGGACCTTGTCAAAAGCCTTTTGAAAATCCAAATATACCACATCCACTGGTTCTCCCCTATCCACTCTACTAGTTACATCCTCAAAAAATTCTATGAGATTCGTCAGACATGATTTTCCTTTCACAAATCCATGCTGACTTTGTCCGATCTTTTCACCGCTTTCCAAATGTGCTGTTATCACATCCTTGATAACTGACTCCAGCAGTTTCCCCACCACCGACGTTAGGCTAACCGGTCTATAATTCCCCGGTTTCTCTCTCCCTCCTTTTTTAAAAAGTGGGGTTACATTAGCCACCCTCCAATCCTCAGGAACTAGTCCAGAATCTAACGAGTTTTGAAAAATTATCACTAATGCATCCACTATTTCTTGGGTTACTTCCTTAAGCACTCCAGGATGCAGACCATCTGGCCCTGGGGATTTATCTGCCTTCAATCCCTTCAATTTACCTAATACCACTTCCCTACTAACATGTATTTCGCTCAGTTCCTCCATCTCACTGGACCCTCTGTCCCCTACTATTTCTGGAAGATTATTTATGTCCTCCTCAGTGAAGACAGAACCAAAGTAATTATTCAATTGGTCTGCCATGTCCTTGCTCCCCATAATCAATTCACCTGTTTCTGTCTGCAGGGGACCTACATTTGTCTTCACCAGTCTTTTCCTTTTTACATATCTATAAAAGCTTTTACAATCCGTTTTTATGTTCCTTGCCAGTTTTCTCTCATAATCTTTTTTCCCCTTCCTAATTAAGCCCTTTGTCCTCCTCTGCTGAACTCTGAATTTCTCCCAGTCCTCAGGTGAGCCACTTTCTCTGGCTAATTTGTATGCTTCTTCTTTGGAATTGATACTATCCCTAATTTCTCTTGTCAGCCACGGGTGCACTACCTTCCTTGATTTATTCTTTTGCCAAACTGGGATGAACAATTGTTGTAGTTCATCCATGCAACCTTTAAATGCTTGCCATTGCATATCCACCGTCAATCCTTTAAGTGTCATTTGCCAGTCTATCTTAGCTAATTCACGTCTCATACCTTCAAAGTTACCCCTCTTTAAGTTCAGAACCTTTGTTTCTGAATTAACTATGTCAATCTCCATATTAATGAAGAATTCCACCATATTATGGTCACTCTTACCCAAGGGGCCTCTCACGACAAGATCGCTAATTAACCCTTCCTCATTGCTCAAAACCCAGTCCAGAATAGCCTGCTCTCCAGTTGGTTCCTTGACATGTTGGTTCAAAAAACCATCCCGCATACATTCCAAGAAATCCTCTTCCTCAGCACCTTTACCAATTTGGTTCACCCAATCTACATGTAGATTGAAGTCATCCATCATAACTGCTGTTCCATTATTGCACACATTTCTAATTTCCTGTTTAATACCATCTCCGATCTCACTACTACTGTTAGGTGGCCTGTACACAACTCCCACCAGCGTCTTCTGCCCCTTAGTGTTACGCAGCTCTACCCATATCGATTCCACATCTTCCCGGCTTATGTCCTTCCTTCCTATTGCGTTAATCTCTTCTTTAACCAGCAACGCCACCCCACCTCCCCTTCCTTCATGTCTATCCCTCCTGAATATTGAATATCCCTGAACGTTGAGCTCCCATCCCTGGTCACCCTGGAGCCATGTCTCTGTGATCCCAACTATATCATAATCATTAATAACAATCTGCACTTTCAATTCATCCACCTTATTACGAATGCTCCTTGCATTGACACACAAAGCCTTCAGGCGCTCTTTTACAACTCTCTTAGCCCTTATACAATTATGTTGAAAAGTGGCCCTTTTTAATGCTTGCCCTGGATTTGTCGGCCTGCCACTTTTACTTTTCTCCTTAGTACTTTTTGCTTCTACCCTCACTTTACACCCCTCTGTCTCTCTGCACTGGTTCCCATTCCCCTGTTGTGAACTAACCTCCTCACGCCCAGCCTCTTTAATTTGATTCCCACCCCCCAACCATTCTACTTTAAAGTCACCTCAGTAGCCCCTGCTAATCTCCCTGCCAGGATATTGGTCCCCCTAGGATTCAAGTGTAACCCGTCCTTTTTGTACTGGTCACGCCTGCGCCAAAAGAGGTCCCAATGATCCAAAAACTTGAATCCCTGCCCCCTGCTCCAATCCCTCAGCCACGCATTTATCCTCCACCTCATCGCATTCCTACTCTCACTGTCGCGTGGCACAGGCAGCAATCCCGAGATTACTACCTTTGCGGTCTTTTTTCTCAACTCCCTTCCTAGCTCCCTATATTCTCGTTTCAGGACCTCATCCCTTTTCCTACCTATGTCATTGGTACCTATATGTACCACGACCTCTGGCTTCTCACCCTCCCACTTCAGGATATCTTGGCACGATCAGAAATATCCCGGACCCTGGCACCAGGGAGGCAAACTACCATCCGGGTCTCTGGACTGCGTCCACAGAATCGCCTATCTGACCCCCTGACTATCGAGTCCCCTATCACAACTGCCCTCCTCTTCCTTGCCCTACCCTTCTGAGCTACAGGGCCAGACTCTGTGCCGGAGGCACGGCCACTGTCGCTTCCCCCGGGTAAGCTGTCCCCCCCAACAGTACTCAAACAGGAGTACCTGTTGTTAAGGGGTACAGTCACCGGGGTACTCCCTATTACCTGACTTTTCCCCTTCCCCCTCCTAACTGTGACCCACTTGTCTGCCTCCCGTGGCCCCGGCGTGACCACCTGCCTGCAACTCCTCTCTATCACCTCTATCAGATAGTGTTGTGGTGAAGCTGTCCCTGGAAAATGATCAGAAATACCTGCACTACACCCCAACTGGTTGTGTTTAAAGTTGATACCAGATGTCTAAATGGGAAAAGATTTTATTTTATTGTATTGTAAACCATAAGCTGCAACACAAAATGTGGCATAAAAGTACAGCTGTCGTACTTGACCATAAATAATTCCTGCATTAAATGTGATCAATATTACTGTGGTCATTTTAAACTAATTATCATTCCCTGAAGCTCACCTGACCTCATCAATCAAGTGGTATTGGGCCAGTGGACAATCTACATATTAAGCTAACAACCTGCCTGCTGGCTAATCATTAGAGGGAGGCCTTGTTATTTTATTTATTCTCTATCTGATCATGGAAATGACAGGGTACTTATTCAGTTAAGACACAGAATAATGTCTCCAGCTTTAGCAGCATTCAAAGTTGCAGATTTGAGTTGTGAATTACTATCTGGCTTGACAGGTGCAGTACTCCAGAGAGCTGAAGGTTAAAAGATCAGGTGCACATTTTTCAGCTTGCAGAAGATTTCTGTCGGATATACGTTAGCTCACAGATGTAGAACAACCTCTCTGTGACCCTTTAGTATACTTAAATCACAAAGGTAAAATCACTGCTGTATGTGTTTCTGCGATATTACAAAGTAGCATCCCTCTTCTCCTGCTGACATACACATAGGTTACCAAAGTGGGCAAGACACTGCAGCAGATCTATCAAGACAAGATTGGAGATATGTAGCAATCCACTGTGCTTCAATTAATGCTTCCATAGTGCATGTGTCAATCCAATAGTATCCTGTATAAATTTGTTATTTGTTGAATAACAAATTATTTGTTCGATAAATATCATCGTACTTTGAGAATCCTATTTACATCAGAGTACTCTCTATCACTAGTCGGGCATAACAGCCTCATGAAAGCAACCAATGAGCTGAATATATGCTTAGTGGCCACTTTATTAGGTAGCCCCTGTACCTAATAAAGTGGCCATTGAGTGTATGTTCATGGTCTTCTGCTGCAGAAGCCCATCCGCTTAAAGGTTTTAAGTGTTATTCATTTGGAGATTCTCTTTATCCCTCCATGAACAACATGTTGATCCTTTAAGTGGACTTCAGAAAGAATAAGACAAGGAAACATACACCTGTGTTCATAGAGGGATCAAAAGTGGAAAGAGTGAGCAATTTCAGGTTCCTGGGTCTTGTTATGATTTGAAACTTCAAAACATTAAACTAGTTCAAAGAAACTTCACGGAAGTCTGAAAATACAGTATAGTTCGAGTTTACTTTAAGCAAAGCGCACATATATCATGTGGTAGCAAAATGACATATGCAATTAATGTACTTTTACATATAACCCATAATTATTTAAATGAACAAGAGTGCTTAATCAAACAATATGTACAAGATTACTCAAGTGATACCAAGATAATAAATACACAACACTCCTCCCTGCTTTGCCATAAACTGCAACTCCATAGAGAATGCATCTCATCTAGAGAAGTACACAGTATATTATATAATGCAAATACTATATACAGACATACACAACATAGTAAATATTAAATTGTCCTATTCAGGCTTAAAGTCTTAATTGCTGTGGAAGCTGTCTTACCCTTGTGGGATAATATTTTTCTTGTCAAGGGGGAGCACCCTGTTGGCAAAAATAAATAACGGATGGGGTACGAAGGGGAGGTGAAAAATTAGCAGAAGTTAGAGTTACCTGATGGCATGAACATTGACTTCTCTAACTTCTGCTAATGCCCCACCTCCCCCTCGTACCCCATCCGCTATTTATTTTTATACACACATTCTTTCTCTCACTTTCCTTTTACTCCCTCTGTCCCTCTGCCCATCCTCTGGTTCCTCCCTCCCCTTTTCCTTCTCCCTGGGCCTCCTGTCCCATGATCCTCTCATATCCCTTTTGCCTATCACCTGTCCAGCTCTTGGCTCCATCTCTCCCTCTCCTGTCTTCTCCTATCATTTTGGATCTCCCCCTCCCCCTCCTACTTTCAAATCTCTTACTAACTCTTCCTTCAGTTAGTCCTGACGAAGGGTCTCGGCCTGAAACATCGACTGTACCTCTTCCTAGAGATGCTGCCTGGCCTGCTGCGTTCACCAGCAACTTTGATGTGTGTTGCTTGTCATTTGTTAATTTTCACAATGTAAATCTTAAGGCTACACCGTCCTGTGTCACTTCCAACACTATCAGATTCTTCATCAACACCATGCAGATCAGTGCTCTTTTTGAAACTGCTACTTGACTTCTTAGCACTTTCTCTTCACTGTGCAGTCCATTTACTTTTGTCTGCCTGACATACTGTATGAGTGTGCCCTGCTTTGTTGCATCTTCTGCATTTCAAACTTTTAAATCTGCAATTATTTGGTGTATGTGACCCCCTGCCACAATGGTAACACTATTTGTTTGGCTTGGCCAGTTTCTTTTTAGACGGTGCAATTTTGTTCATGCTCATTTTCATCCCTGACTGCAGTTCAATTGCATCTCTGTCCGCAATTTTCACTGCCCACTGATACAGTGATTTCCATTGCTCATTTGAATGTAAGCTGTACTTCAGTTAGGAGCCATTTTTGAATGTTTTCTTTTAAGATTCCACAAACTAAGCAATCTATTAGTGTATCATGAAGCCTATTACTGAACTGACAATGCTCAATCTTCAATTCAGTCACAAATGCTTAAATGAAATCCCCTTCTTTTTGATTTTGCTTATGAAATCTAAAGCATTCTGCAATTAACAATGGTTTTGGTTCTAAGTGTTCCTACATTGCTTTTACAATATCAGGGAAGCTAATTCCTGGTGGATTGGTTAAAACAGTCAAACTTCGAAGCAAACTGTATTCCCGCAAACCTAAAGAGCTCAGCAAAATTAGCACTTGCTTCTTGTTGGCTAATTCATTTGCTTCAAGATACTGTTTTAATAGCTCGCTATACATGAGCCAATTATCCACTGTGTAAGCAAACATGTCAATCTTTCCAATGCAAACAGCCATTTCTGATTTTTTTATAAAGTGATTATTATCACCCGATATTCACTCTTTATGAACCCTGAACTTATTTACCTATTGAGATATTGTGCAGAATAGGCCTTTCCGGCACTTTGAACCAAATCTCTGAATTAATTCTAGCCTAATCGTGGCACAATTTACAATAACCTATTGCCTACTAACTGGTACATTTTGGAATGTGGGAAGAAGCAAGAGCATCCAGAAGAAACCCATGTGATCAAGGAGAGAACATACAAACTCCTTACAGGCAGCTATGGGAATTGAACCTGGGTGGCTGGTACTCATTCTTCTGTTTTCTGAGTTAAAAAAAAACTCGATTATGTCTTCTCTTCCTACGACTTTCTCCCCACATGCTGGATAACACTAAGCTGCTTTTTTTAACTTCGAGTGTTTCACTCTGCTTTAGCAGGTTGGCAGCTGTCTTGAGTTCATTTTAAAATATCTCATCACCAATGTTATGGTTTGTAAATTCAACACATTAAATGAATTCAAAGAAATGCACGGGAATTCAAAAATTCAAGTATAGCTCAAGTTTACTTTAAGCGAGTGGTGCACATATCACATGGTAACGTGATGACATATACAATTAACATATTCTTACATATAATCCATGATTAATTATTTAAATAAACAAGAATACTTAATCAAACAACATATACAAGATTACTCAAATACTACTGAAATATTAAATACACAACAGGTGTCAACATCTCTGTGGATCTATACTGGACCCAACATATCGATGCAGCTACAAAGAAGGCACACCAGCAGGTATATTTTATTAAAAGTTTGAGAAGATTTGGTATATCACCAAAGGTACTCGTGATTTTTTACAGATGAACCATGGAGAGCCGTCTAACTGTCTGCATCACCGTCTGGTATAGGGGTGTTGGTGGAGTGGGGGGTGCTACTGCACAGATTCAAAATAAGCTGCAGGGACTTGGAAACTTCGTCACCTCCATCATTAGCACTAGCGTTCGCAGTGTCCAGGACATCTTTAAGGAGCGATGCCTCAAAAAAGCAGCATCCATCATTAAGGATAGCCATCAACCAGAACATGCCCCCTTCTCATTGTTATCATAAGGAAAGAGGTACAGGAGCATGAAGGAACACACTTTAATGATTCAGGAACAGCTTCTTCCCCTCTGTCATCTGATTTCTGAATGGACATTGAAATCATGAACACTACCTCACTACTTGTTGATTTTTATTCTTGGACTACTTATTTAATTTAACTACATATATATTTACTGTATTTCACATCTTTTTCTCTGTTATGTATTGCATTGTACTGCCACCACAAAGACAGCAAATTTCACAACATATGCTGGTGATACTAAACTCGATTCTGATTCTTGCACACCACTGTTGTAATGCATTGTTATTTGAGTTACTGTTGCCTTACTATCAGCTTAAACCAGCTTGGGCATTCTCCTCTGACCTGTCTTATTAACAAGGCATGTTGCCCACAGAACTGCCACTCATTGGATGTTTATTCAGTTTTTTGTACCATTTTCTGTAAGCCGTAGAGACTGCTGTGGCTGTGTGAAAATACCAGGAGATCAGCAGTTTCTGAGATACTCCAACCACTCCGTTTGATACCAACAATCATTCTATGGTCAAAGTCACTTAGATCACATTTCTTCCCCATTCTGATGTTTGTTCTGAACAATGTTTGCATTTTTTATGCATTGAGTTGCTGTCACATTAGATATTTGCTGATTAGATATTTGCATCAACAAGCAGGTGTATTGGTGTACCTAATAAAGTAGCTACTGAGTGTTGGTTACTATACTGATAAGATTTATCAAGACAAGATTGAAGATACGTAGCAATCCAATTGTTTCTATAAATGCTTCCACAGTTCACATGTCAATCCAATAGCCTCTTACTATTCTGCATAAAGTTGCTATTGAATAAATATCATTGTATTTTGAGAGTTCCATTTATATTAGGATTCTTTCTTTCTCTGGTGTAATAGCCTTATGAAAGTGGTCAATGCATATGGTTAGTTTTCATTCAATTTGGTCAATAACGGAATCGAATGTGAATGCTTTGAACATTGACTAAAATGATCAAAATTCCTTGATTTGCTTAGTAGTTCCCAAATTAAAGCAATTGGAAATAAATGGGTTTCACTCGTATTCATTTGTATTGCAGTTAAGTATAAACTATTTTCAATATAAAATCAATCCTGCAGCTCATCCTAGGAATGATAACTATGCAGAATAAAGCTAGTCAATTTTCTTCCTTTGTATTTTCTCCCTTTATCTGTAATGTTTCAATACAGATTTTAAACACATTAATGGTTACTATAATATGTACCTTAGCATAGAGTGGAGAAAGTTAATACAGGAATTTGGGATTGATACCACTCAAAACATTCTTTGGGAAGTTTATCTGGTGTTTTTTAAGCATTATATTAGAAAACTAACAAGTAGCTTTATAAGCACCAATATATTTATCTTTCCTTTAGTGACTAAAACCATATCACTGTTAAATAAAATGGAATTTTATAAATCCACATCTTTACTGTTTTACAATCATGCATATGCTTCCAACCGTACACATTCTTAAAATGCAGAGATGTGCTTTTCGTAAAGTAGCTGTAATAACAAGGCAGAATGGTACTATACAACATAACAGCAAGATTTCATTCAAAATTAGTTTTGATTGAACACTATTTAATTTTATCTGTTATTAGACTTATATGTGCCTGAATTCCTCAACATGTCAGAGTAAATACTAACTCTTTCTATTGGGTGATTATTAACCCCAATAATTGAACTTATATCATTTCTTGAATTGCAAGGCAATTGCGCTGGGACCGAACTAATCAGTTTTCAATTTTAATCAAACAGGGCAAGAGATGCACGCTCAGTCCTTTCACAGGATGTGAGTTGGCTATTTAACTCACATAATAAGTCTCCTGTGTAAATTCTTAATTTATTTTTTATTGAATTTCATCATCAAACAAACATTTCCATAAAAACATGGAGATTTGGGTGTGTTGCACTGCTACTTTCAGAGTTAGTCTTCAGAAAGTCAAATGTTTTCTAGAATGGAGAGTGACAGAAACCATGCCTACAGAAAGAACCACAGCATGAGAAACAGCACTGTCAGGCTTGGCAACAGCTTCTTCCTGCAGATTGTTAGACTTAACACCCTGCTGACACGCAGCACACATGTACACTGTGTCTGAATGCACTGCTGCCCTTCCCCCTCCTCATCGCACAGACACACCCTCTTTCTGCATTGGTCACTTTTCATCTTCTATTGCTGTTGATCACATTTTTATACTACTGCTTGTTTCATTAAAATAGTGCCAGTAGAGTTATACTGTCTTACATAAAGAGGCACCTTGCTCTTTATGTCAACCTGTCAATCTTCAGGCCTTGCCACTTGTGGGTTTGTGCTAATATTATTTTGTGACTAGATGTGCTGGATCATAACTGTGTGTGTGTGTGTGAGAGAGAGGAGAGACTATAAGAAACGTGTTTTGCACCTTGGCTGCAGTGCTGAGCTGCGTGCGACTAAATGTACTGAGTTTTGAACTTGTCCAGAGAGGAAGGATGCTTCATTTAGCAGTATCCATGTGTCGTCGTCATGGCTATCCCTCGAGGTCGAGGATGATGGTCTTCGTTCTGTTGATCAAGTGGCCCACAGAGCGAAGATGCCTGTGCGTGTATTTGTTTAACGTGTACTTGATGTTGCACTCCAAGAAGCACACGATACTTCACAAATCAACAAACTGATTCCAATGGCATGGAAACCACGACGATTGGAACTGATGGATTTGTTGCAGCCTTCATCCGCCTTCACAGCCATTGAGTTCGAAGTAACTTCATCCGCCTGTTCCACCGTTGAAGTCTTGGTTGGACTGTTCTTTGTCAGGGACCTCACCCTCGACCTTACCACCATGGGTGACCCTACCAGGAGCATAGCTCCAGACAGCATCGCTCTCGGGATCACAGGACCACACAAGCTTCTCCACCACGACAACGTGACAATCCATGGAGAAGTATCCATGTGTATGGTTGAATCACAATAAAGATAAACTTGAAATTGAATCAAATCAAGAACTTTCAGCTCTGATTTACACATTTGATGTATATATGATTCAAGATTCAAGTTTATTTATCACATGTATATCAAAATATGTAGTGAGGTGCACTGTTTGCCAGAGAAATATGCTCCGGGAATGATATTTAAATAGAGTATTAAGAACCCAAAGAAAATTTTAATGTACTTTAGAGCAAAATTTACTGCAGCTGTTCTCAGCATTGACTTTACAAAAGCAAAAAAAAAATGTGCTTGCTCTTCTCGGACATCCACCAGGTAATGATGTGCATGTTGTCTGCTGCGTAACCACAGTTATTCAATCCTGGGAATATCCAGGTTTCAATAACTGTGCTCCAGACTGGCAGCCAGGGCCGGACCTTAGGCAGGGCTACGCTGGGCTGCAGCCCAGAGGCCAGAGCTGCAGAGGGGCCCAAAATAGGTAGCTATCATCATGGCGAACAAAAAAGAACGAGTGGAGCACAGAAAAGAAAAAAGAAACAAGAAAAAGAGAACCGTGAGAAAGAAGCATTTAAAAAGACATTGAAATTGACAGAATTTTTTTAAACCTGTTCTCGATGGTACAGCAGTATCATCGCTCTTGTCACAGTCTGAGACCAGTGGACAAGCGGAGACCTGTTCAACAGCTAGCACTAGCACCAGCGTTAGCACAGGACCACCGTCCTTGCCACAGTCAGCAGCTAACGTTGAAGAGGCAGAGAGCATGACTTTGGGATTCCTGACCACAGAGGAATCTGAACAACTAAGTCGGGCTATCCGAAGTTTCCTAGTTTGCCATAGTGCCATCTCTCTTGGCCTTTTTGTCTCTCATTTCCATTTTACTTTCTCAGAACACACGGCTGAGAAAAATACCTGGATAAAAATGCTTTGGCATTGTTTGAGAAATAAGGCCTATGGTATATGCAGCAGTAGCTAAATAAAGATTTAAGACTGGGTACATCATACTTCGTCTCCCTCATAACTTCACTAAGCCAAATAAGCCCAGGTCAGTTTTTGAGTGCTTTAGATACTATCCTTCAAATTAAGAATCTGCATTACTTTCTGTCCTCCCTCTTAAGGCCTGTTTATAGCCTACTTTTTGTACTAAACCAATGTCTTGGTCCACAGCTTTGATATTTAGACCAGTAAGACCTTTGCTCTTGTTCTTGCCTTTTTTTGCTCGGTACAGCAGCATTTTATGGTGTCGGCAGGGGTCCATCAGGGTCTCCAGCCCAGGGGCCCTGACCCCACTAAATCCAGCTCTGCTTGCAGCCTACTTGGTGCAGTCCCTTTGTTTCACCTTCTCAACATATCACCAACCATGGTGACTGACTCCTTCCACTCACCGACCTCACTTCCTGACATCCTGGCAGTACTGGGTCACAATTGTCTTCAATCCCATGACTATTTAAAAAGTCTGTTCATAATGATATGCCTCTTTCTCCTACACTGCATAGAATAAAGTTCAAACCTATTCAACCTTTCCCTATAACTCAGGACCTCATGTCCCAGCAACATCATTGAAAATTTTCTCCGTAGTCTTTCAGTCTTACTTTTATCTTTCCTTTAAGTCCTGGTAGTGGGTAAGGATAATGTTAATTCTTCATGAGTTGAGGAACTCAGAAAGGCCTCACTCAGGCCTTCAAACGATTGAAAGGTTGGGGAGAGGATGTTTTTTCCTGGGCTAATTGGAACTTGATGGCAGGAT
Source organism: Mobula hypostoma (assembly GCF_963921235.1). Taxonomy (NCBI): domain Eukaryota; kingdom Metazoa; phylum Chordata; class Chondrichthyes; order Myliobatiformes; family Myliobatidae; genus Mobula; species Mobula hypostoma. Next base: position 119,888,521 of record NC_086097.1, on the reverse strand, counting down.
GCTGGGAGAAGTACTCTAAGTGGAGATCATGTCTGGGTTAATCAGATAGTCAGGGGTTTGGGCTTTTTGAACAGTTATGGGATTGAAATCAATTGTGACCAGGGTAATCAGGACATGGAACATCAGGAAAAGGTGTCTATGAGTGGAAGGAGTCTGGCACCGTGGTTGGAGGAATGGTGACAAGGGGCAACTAAGAGATAGGACTGAACCAAGTGGGCTGCCAGTACCGAGTACAGTTATTGAAAATTATGAGGCGCATAAATAAAGGAAATGCAACAAGGTTTTTTTCACTGAGCTTGCGTAAGACAAAAACTAGAGGTCATAAGTTAAGGGCAAATGGTGAAATATTTAAGGGGAACCTGAGGGGGAACTTCTTCACTCAGAGGTCAGTCAGAGTATGGAATGAGCAGCCAGCAGAACTAGTGGATGTGGGTTCAATTTCAACATTTAAGATACGTTTGGGTAAGTACATATGTGGGAGGGAGATGGAGGGCTATGTTTCAGGTGCAGGTCGATGGGACTAAGCAGAATAATAGTTCGCCATGGGATGGGATGAAGGGCTTGATTCTGTGCTGAAGGGCTCCATGACTCTATGTCAAGATTGTATCACTGACCACTGGTCCTCTCTTGTTCTACCCCCTAAGAGATAGTCCCCTGGTCCTCTGATGCCTTAATTTCTTCTGCATGCTGTAAAATACAATGGGGAGTGTGCAGTAATGGTCCCAGTCATGTCTGAGATCCTGTACTTGTGTTTGCACTATTGGGTCAAAGAACAAAATGGATGATGGTGCAATGTGCAATAGTCCCTTGTTGCTCTAGAGCGGATAATAACTCCAAGCCCTGCTATTGGTGACCATTGGTCTTGGATTTTCAAGCCTTTTTGAGCCAGGCTCCTGAAAACAGAGAGAAGAGTTGAATCAATTAGATGTTTATAAAGCACTCAATGACATATTGCTCTCCATTAGCCTGCATCTTCTCAACTATTATTGGATGCCCTAAATATTTTCTACCCTTCCAAACACCATCTGTTTCCTTTGTTGCAATTGTCTTCTTAAATCTCAGTTGGGATGTTCCCTTAAAATTAGAACGTGGAATATGACTCTATCGTCTCTTTCACTCCCATTTCTCTGCTCTTCTTGTAAGCTGCAGGTAGGTAGCATCATAAAGAGAGCTCTTTCGCACGTTAGTTTTCACAACTCCATGAGCAATGAGCACAGGAGTTGGGAAGTTAGCAGTTGAAGGGATGTTTGATAAGTGGGAGGCCTTTTAAAAGTGAAATAGGGAGAGTTCAAGGCTAACATGATCCAGGTGGAGTGAAGAGTAAAGCCAATAGGACAAGGGAACTCTGGTTGACTAGGGATCTTAAAGCATTGGATATTAAAAGGTAAAAAATACTAGGTAGATTTAGCTAGGATCACGCCTATCCCTTGAAGTGTATAAGAATGTGGGAATACCCTTTAAAGGGAGGTCAGGAGAGAATAAAGAGGATATGAGATAATATTAGTAGATAAGGTAAAGAAGAATCAAAAGGGATACTATGAGTACATTGAGACAAAAGGTTTCTTGGAAGAGAATAGATCCCCTTAAGGAACACACATCAAAGTTGCTGGTGAACGCAGCAGGCCAGGCAGCATCTCTAGGAAGAGGTGCAGTCGACGTTTCAGGCCGAGACCCTTCGTCAGGACTAACTGAAGGAAGAGCTAGTAAGAGATTGGAAAGTGGGAGGGGGAGGGGGAGATCCAAAATGATAGGAGAAGACAGGAGGGGGAGGGATGGAGCCAAGAGCTGGACAGGTGATTGGCAAAAGGGATACGAGAGGATCATGGGACAGGAGGCCCAGGTAGAAGGAAAAGGGGGAGGGGAGGGGAAAACCCAAAGGATAGGCAAGGGGTACAGTCAGAGGGACAGAGGGAGAAAAAAGAGAGAGAGAGAAAGAATGTGTGTATATAAATAAATAACGGATGGGGTACGAGGGGAAGGTGGGGCATTAGCGGAAGTTTGAGAAGTCAATGTTCATGCCATCAGGTTGGAGGCTACCCACACAGAATATAAGGTGTTGTTCCTCCAACCTGAGTGTGGCTTCATCTTTACAGTAGAGAAGTCCGTAGATAGACATATCAGAATGGGAATGGGATGAGGAATTAAGATGTGTGGCCACTGGGAGATCCTGCTTTCTCTGGCAGACAGAGCATAGGCTCCATCCCTCCCCCTCCTGTCTTCTCCTATCATTTTGGATCTCCCCCTTCCCCTTCCACTTTCAAATCTCTTACCATCTCTTCCTTCAGTTAGCTCTGACGAAGGGTCTTGGCCCGAAACGTCGACTGTACCTCTTCCTAGAGATGTTGCCTGGCCTGCTGCGTTCACCAGCAACTTTGGTGTGTGTTGCTTGAATTTCCAGCATGTGCAGAATTCCTTGTGTTTCCCCTTAAGGATCTACAACCTAACAGGTACATAATTGGTGAAGGAGCAAGAGATGGAGGGAAAAGGAGGTGTAGGGTAGCTGAAGGGCAATTTTTTTCCCCAGACGGTGGTAGGACAAATTGTCTGAGGAAATGGAAGAAGTGGATACCAGAATTTAAAGGATATTTAGACAGGTTTGTGGATGGGAAAGGTTTAGACCCTAAACCTTAGAGGGATATGGGGCAAATACAGGAAACTGGGATTAGCTCAGGAAAGCATCTTGTTCGGTATGGTCAAGTTGGGCCGATGGGCCTGTGACTGTGTTTGATAACTCCAATGCCCCAATCCTCAAATCACATTTAGATTCACACTTAACTGTCTTCTAGCACCTGATGTTTTCACTCACTTAAATGAGAATTGCTATACTTGTGCCAGGTTTAATTTGGTGCCGAAACAACAGGTGGGCTTGCCAGCCTCTGAACTGGGAAGTCTCTTGGAGAATACCATTCATTTACACATGGCCTGTACAGTGGGAGAACTGCTGGAATCTGGGACTTCCACAGGATTTCCATATAGGCCCTGGTTTAAGCACAGGCATCAGAAGGGAAGATCTGTCTCACCGCAATACAAAACTTCCAGTCAGATTTTCAATCAGGGATAACAGAAAGTTTTCTTGAAAATCAGAAGACAAGTTCCTATTAAAGTAATTTTACGCCCAGTAGTCGATGGATCAGTGTGATGACCTTTATATTACTAATGAACGTAATAGACGCCCAATATCGTGCTGTAGCATGATGCAGTGGGTCACTTGAAATAAAAAGACAAGTTTCTTTTACATTGTCTGACTGCACCAGTTTGTCACTGTCCTGGTGAGTTATGATACAAATTAGATCCTTTAATCCATGTAATGTAAAGGATGTTTACACTGTCAAGGAATCCAGAACTATCCACCTTAAACAGAAGTATTAAGCCTTCCATTATTGTAAATGTACAGGCCTCTTTCCTATGCTCTGTTGCAAATACTAGCCGATATAATTCAACAAATACTTCATATTTCAATATTGCAATGTGCAGTTTAGTGCGACATGAAATTAGATGACTGGCTGTAAACATAGTGACTGCTAGAGAGTACTCCCTCATGTGAGAAGGGCTGAAATAGCCCTTTGTAATCAGCATGTTCCTATGTTCAGCCAGACACATCAACTATCAAGTAATTGTAGAGCTAGCAACCATTTGGAAAAAAAAGGGAAACACAAACCTCTATCTGAGCTCCCTCACAGCAGGGATCAGAACTGATTAAACCACCAGTAAATGATGATTTACCATAAACAGGTTCAAAATTCTTTAACAGAGAATGATTCATTGACAGTTTCCCACTACTCTTGTAGTTTGTTCAATTTTCTCTGGTCCATTGTGCTTTATAGGATTGCATTTGTATTTAAATTGATATTTATTGTGTTTTCTGTGCTGTGTTCTTCATACTTATTGTGTTCTTACTTGTGCTGCATCAGATCCAGAGTAACAGTAATTTTGTTCTCATTTACATTTGTGTACTGAAAAATGACAATAGCAATCTTGAATCTCTTGGTAACTTAGCATGCATGAGACTTAATTTAATGGCCTTCTTTACTTCCCAGTTATCCAAGGATAGGTCTCCCTATCCCTACAGTCCTTACTTTCATTGAAATATATTTTTGTGGAACACTGAAAAATCTTTAAAAGTCTTCTATTGTTTCTCTGCTATCCCACAATACAGTCTGTGTTCCCAGGCTCTGCTGGCCAACTCCTAATTCTTCCAATTGTACTTTTCCTTGTTTAGACATAAAACAGTAATCTTAGATTGAACTATTGTACTCTCCCTTTGTGTGAGAAATGCGGTCATACTGTGATCACTCTTTCCAAAATATATAGAAACATAGAAAATAGGTACAGGAGTAGGCCATTCAACCCTACGAGCCTGCACCGCCATTCAGTACGATCATGGCTGATCATCCAACTCAGAACCCTGTACCTGCTTTCTCTCCATACCCCCGATCCCTTTAGCCACAAGGGCCTTATCTAATTCCCTCTTAAATACAGCCAATGAACTGGCCTCAACTGTTTCCTGTGGCAGAGAATTACACAGATTCACCACTCTCTGTGTGAAGAAGTTCTTCCTAATCTCGGTCCTAAAAGGCTTCCCCTTTATCCTCAAACTGTGACCCCTCATTCTGGACTTCCACAACATTGGGAACAATCTTCCTGCATCTAGCCTGTCCAATCCCTTTAGTATTTTATACGTTTCAGTAAGATCCCCCCACAATTTTCTAAATTCCAATGAGTATAAGCCTAGTTGATCCAGTCTTTCATCATATGAAAGTCCTACCATCCCAGGAATCAATCTGGTGAACTTTCTTTGTACTCCCTCTATGGCAAGGATGTCTTTCATCAGATTAAGGGACCAAAACTCTACACAATACTCTAGGTGTGGTCTCACCAAGGCCTTGTACAACTGCAGTAGTACCTCCCTGCTCCTGTACTCGAATCCGCTTGCTATGAATGCCAGCATACCATTCCCCTTTTTCACCGCCTGCTGTACCTGCATGCCCACTTTCAATGACTGGTGTACAATGACACCCAGGTCTCATTGCACCTCCCCTATACCTAATCGGCCACCATTCAGATAATAATCTGTTTTCCTGTTCTTGCCACCAAAGTGGATAACCTCACATTTATCCACATTAAATTGCATCTGCCATGAATTTGCCCACTCACCCAACCTATCCAAGTCACCCTGCATCCTCTTAGCATCCTCCTCACAGCTAACACTGCCGCCCAGCTTCGTGTCATCCGCAAACTTGGAGATGCTGCATTTAATTCCCTTGTCTAAGTCATTAATATATATTGTAAACAACTGTGGTCCCAGCACTGAGCCTTACAGTACCCCACTTGTCACTGCCTGCCATTCTGAAAAGGTCCCATTTATTCCCACTCTTTGCTTCCAGTCTGCCAACCAATTCTCTATCCACATCAGTACCATACCCCCAATACCGTGTGCTTTAAGTTTGCACACTAATCTCCTGTGTGGGACCTTGTCAAAAGCCTTTTGAAAATCCAAATATACCACATCCACTGGTTCTCCCCTATCCACTCTACTAGTTACATCCTCAAATAATTCTATGAGATTCGTCAGACATGATTTTCCTTTCACAAATCCATGCTGCCTTCATGTGATGATTTCACCGCTTTCAAAATGTGCTGTTATCACATCTTTGATAACTGACTTCAGCATTTTGCCCACCACCAATGTCAGTCTTACCGGTCTATAATTCCCCGGTTTCTCTCTCCCTCCTTTTTTTAAAAAAGCGGGGTTACATTAGCCACCCTCCAATCCTCAAGAACTAATCCAGAATCTAAAGAGTTTTGAAAAATTATCACTAATGCATCCACTATTTCTTGTGCTACTTCCTTAAGCACTCTGGGATGCAGACCATCTAGCCCGGGGGATTTATCTGCCTTCAATCCCTTCAATTTACCTAACATCACTTCCCTACTAACATATATTTCCCTCAGTTCCTCCTTCTCACTAGACCCTCAGTCCCCTACTATTTCCGGAAGATTATTTATGCCCTCCTTTGTGAAGACAGACCCAAAGTAGTTATTCAATTGGTCTGCCATGTCCTTGCTCCCCATGATCAATTCACCTGTTTCTGACGGTAAGGGATGTACATTTGTCTTAACCAATCTTTTTCTTTTCATCTACCTATAAAAGATGTTACAGTCAGTTTTTATGTTCTCTCATAATCTTTTTTCCCTTTCCTAATTAAGCCCTTACTCCTCCTCTGCTAGACTCTGAATTTCTCCCAGTCCTCAGGTGAGCCGCTTTTTCTGGCTAATTTGTCTGTTTCTTCTTTGGAATTGATACTATCCCTAATTTACCTTGTCAGCCACAGGTGCACTACCTTCCCTGGTTTATTATTTTGCCAAACTGGGATGAACAATTGTTGCAGTTCATCCATGCAATCTTTAAATGCTTGCCATTGCATATCCTCCGTCAACCCTTTAAGTATCATTTGCCAGTCTATCTAAGTTAATTCACGTCTCATACCTTTAAAGTTCCCCCTCTTTAAGTTCAGAACCTTTGTTACTGAATTAACTATGTCACTCTCCATCTTAATGAAGAATTCCACCATATTATGGTCACTCTTACCCAAAGGGCCTCGCACGACAAGATTGCTAACTAACCATTCCTCATTACTCAATGCCCAGTCCAGAATGGCCTGCTCTCTAGTTGGTTCCTCGACATGTTGGTTCAGAAAACTGTCCCACATACATTCCAAAAAATCCCCTTCCTCAGCACCCTTACCAATTTAGTTCACCAAATCTATATGTAGATTGAAGTCACCCATTATAACTGCTGTTCCTTTATTGCACTCATTTCTAATTTCCTGTTTAATGCCATCCCCAACCTCACTACGACTGTTAGGTAGCCTGTACACAATTCCCACCAGCGTTTTCTGACCCTTAGTGTTATGCAGCTCTATCAATATCAATTCCACATCCTCCCGGCTAATGTCCTTCCTTTCTATTGCGTTAATCTCCTCTCTAACCAGCAATGCCACCCCACCTCCTTTTCTTTCATGTCTATCCGTCCTGAATATTGAATATCCCTGAACGTTGAGCTCCCATCCTTGGTCACTCTGGAGCCATGTCTCTGTGATCCCAACTATATCATATTCATTAATAACTATCTGCAAATTCAATTCATCCACCTTGTTACGAATGCTCCTTGCATTGACACACAAAGTCTTCAGGCCTGCTTTTACAACACTCTTAGCCCTTATACAATTATGTTGAAAAGTGTCCCCTTTTGATTTTTGCCCTGGATTTGTCGGCCTGCCACTTTTACTTTTCACCTTACTACTTTTTGCTTCTACCCTCATTTTACACCCCTGTGTCTCTCTGCACTTGTACCCATCCCCCTGCCACATTAGTTTAAATCCTCCTAAACAACAGTAGCAAACGCTCCCCCTAGGGCATTGGTTCCAGTCCAGCCCAGATGCAGACCGTCCTGTTTGTACCGGTCCCACCTCCTCCAGAACTGGTTCCAATCTCCCAGAAATTTGAATCCCTCCCCCTTGCACCATTTTTCAAGCCATGTATTCATCTGAAATATCCTCCTATTTCTACTCTGACTAGCACGTGGCACTGGTAGTAATCCAGAGATTATTACCTTTGTGGTCCTACTTTTTAGTTTATCTCCTAACTCCCTAAATTCACCTTGTAGGACCTCATCCCATTTTTTACCTATATCATTGGTACCTATGTGCACCATGACCACTGGCTGTTCACCCTCCCACTCCAGAATTTCCTGCAGCCACTCAGAGACATCCTTGACCCTTGCACCAGGGAGGCAACATACCCTCCTAGTGTCTCGTTTGCAGCCACAGAAACACCTATCTATTCCCCGTACAATCAAATCCCCTACCGCTATAGCTCTCCCACTCCTTTTCCTTCCCTCCTGTGCCGCAGAGCCATCCATGGTGCCATGAACTCGGCTGCTGCTGCCTTCCTCTGATGAGACATCTCCCCCAACAGTATCCAAAACAGTATATCTGTTTAGGAGGGAGATGACCTCAGGGGACTCCTGCACTACCTGCCTACAGCTACTCTGTCTAGTGGCCACCCATTCCCTTTCTGTCTGTGTAGCCTTTACCTGCGGTGTGGCCAACTCACTGAACCTGCTATTCACGGCTTTCTCAGCATCGCGGATGCTCCAGTATGAATCCAGTCGCAGCTCCAGCCACTCAATGCTGTCTGCCAGAAGCTGCAGTTGGACACATTTCCTGCACACATAGTCGTCAGGGACACTGGAAGTATCCCTGATTTCCCACATGCTGCAGGAGGAACAAACCACGGGCCGATCTCAGCTGTCATGACCTCCCCAATACGCTACAGCCTCACCGCCTTCCTTGCTTCAAATAAAGGGGGAGACCTTAAAAGAATTTTTTGCATCTGTATTTATTTGGAGACAGACAGAGTCTATAGAAGTGAGGCAATGCAGCAGTGAGAGCATTGACCATGTACACGTTACAGAGGAGGAGGTATCTGCTGACTTGAGGTAATTTAGGGTGGATAGATCTCCAGGGCCTGACAAAGTCTTTCCTCAAACCCCATGGGAAGCTAATGCAGAAATTGCAGGGGCCCTAGCAGAGATATTTAAAATGTTCTTAGCCACAGGGGAGGTGATGGTGAATTGGTGAGAGCTAATGTTGTTCCATTGTTTAAGAAATCATCTAAGAATAAGCCAGGAAATTATAGGTCTGTGAAGCTGACACCAGCAGTGGGTAAGTTATTGGAAATATTTTGAGGAACTGGATATATATATATATATATATATATATTTGGATAGACAACATGGCTTTGTGTGTGTTAAGTTGTGTTACCAGGAAAGATGATAAGGCAAGGTAGTAGATGTTGTCTACATGGTTATTGGCAAAGGTCTTTCACAAAGTCCCACATCGGAGATCAGTCAAGGAGGTTCAATCGCTTAGTCTTCAAGATGAGGCAGTAAATTAGATTAGAAGTTGTCTTTGAGGAAGAAGCCAGAGAGTGGTAGTAGAGGTTTGCCTCTCTTACTGGAGGCCCGTGACTAATGGTATGCCACAGGGATCGGTGCCAGCTCTATTGTTGTTTGTCATCTATAACAACAATCTGGATGATAATGTGGTAAACTGGATCAGCAAATCTGTAGATGACACCAAGATTTGGGATGCAGTGGACAGCAAAGAAGACTATTAAAGCTTGCAGTGGGATCAGGATCAGTTGGAACAATGGGCTGAAAAATGGCAAATGGAATTTAATGCAGACTAGTGAGAGGCATTGCACTTTGGGAGGACAAACCAGAAGAATTTTGCATAGTGAGCAGTAGGACACTGAGGAGTGTGAAGAAACAGAGGGATCCGAAATTACAGATACATAAATCCTTGAAAGTGACATCATAGGTAGATAGGGTTGTAAAAAAAACTTTTGGCACATTGGTCTTCGTAAACCAGACTTTTGACTACAGGAGATAGGATGTTATGTTAAACTTGTGTGAGACATTGATGAGGCCTGAAGTGGAGTATTTCTATAGTGCAGTTTTGGTCACCTACCTAGAGAAAAGATGTCAATAAGATTGAAAGAGTGCAGAGAAAATGTATAAGAATTTTGCTAGGACTTGGGGAGTTATAGGGAAAGTTTAAACAGGTTAGGACTTTATTCCCGAGAGTGTAGAAGACTGAGGGGAGATTTGAGAAAGGTATATAAAATTATAAGGGGTATAGACAGGGTAAATGCAAGCAAGCTTTTTCCCACTGAGGCTGGGTGAGATGAGAACTAGAGGTCATGGGTTAAAAGTGGAAGGTGAACATGAGCGGGGACTTCTTCGCTCAGAGTTGCATGGAAGTATGGAACAAGCTGCTAGCAGAAATGATGATGAAACTTTGATTTCAATATTTAAGAAACATTTGGATTGGGGGGTGGTATGGAGGGCTATGATTGGGTGCAGTTCGATGGAACCAGGCACATTAATATTTCAGTATGGACCAGATGGGCCAAAGGTCCTGTTTATGTGTTGAGGCATTCTATGATTCTTTGAAACCATGAAAAGGATCCCTAACTGCAAGATTGTTAATTTTACCTATATCATTGCATAGGACCTGATCTAAGATAATATTTTCTCTTGTAGGTTCAATGATATGTTGTTCAAGAATGCTATTACAGATTTATTCTATGAAGTCTACCTCAAGATTGCCTTGACAAATTTGATTTGCTTAATCTACAGAATATACAAGTTAAAGTCTTGTATGATATGCTGTGATCTTATCCTTAATTAAGAGCACTGCCCCACCTTCCTTACCTTCCTGTCTAACCTATCATACTTGGTATGCATTACCTTTTTACTGCTCTGCCTGTTAGTCACCTATTTCCTATCTTTCTCTCGGCCCTTAAATTGCTGTCTGACCAAATTACTAAATCTGCTATCCACAATACTCTCCGCATCACAGATGCTCCAAAGTAAATCCATGTGCAGCTCCAGGGTTTTCGTGTAATTGTCAGGAGATGCACCATGGATACAGTTCCTGTACAATTAGTCATCAGGGTCGTGGGCAGTCTCCCTGAGTCTTCACATTGTGCAGGAGGAGCATCACAGAGGTATGAGATCACCTACTGTAACATGATTAAAAGGCTTTGAGGAACAAGAAGAACTTAATCCAACCTCAAAAACACAAGGGATTCTGCAGATGCTAGATATCCAAAGCAACACAAGCAAAATTCTGAAGGAACTGAGCAAGACAGACTGCATCTACTCAGTGGAATTAACAGTCAACATTTTGGGCCAAGACCCTTTGTTGGATTAGAAAATAATGGAGCAGAAACCAAAATTAGGAGGTGGTGAGAATGGGAAGGAGTACAAGCCAGTAGCTGATAGGTGAGACCAAATGAGCAGGAAAGTGGGTAGGGAGGGGTGTGGGGGATGAAGTGTGAAGCTGGGAGGTGATAGCTGGGTAAGGTAAAGGGCTGAAGAAGGAGAAATTTGATAGGAGGGTGGGAGAAAACAAAGGAGGAGGGGTATCAAAGGAAGATAGTGAGCAGGTGATGGGAAGAGAAAGACAAGGAGAGTAAAAGTTTGGCAGACTAAGACTTTGATAGTCCAAAATCTGTAAAAGATGTTTTTTTCAGTGATTGGTATTCATCGTGTTCTGGCAGGTGTTCCAGTAGACTCATTAAGCTCGCAGCTGTGGTGTTGCTGACAGACACTACAACATAGAAATACTTGGTGTATCAGCGGAGATTTCTCAAAGTGTGAATTGAGCCTCGTTTGTACGAACCAAGCGACGATGCCTTGCTCCCAGATCTCCAGCAGTTTCAAATCATCCTAGAGCATCGGAATCACCAGTGTAGGTTTCACGAATAAAACAGTGGAGGCGTTTTGTTTCTGAAAAGCCGTAGAAACTTATTTATTGAACACAATTAAATTGAACTCAAAGCACACTAACAACCCTTTAAGTAATTACATCATTACGTCAAACCAGCCTTGTAAAGTGAAACCCCACTCCATGTCAGTGGTTATGAATAATGTACATTTCCACCAATTACATTACCCTACAGTATTTGTGCCATCAGGTTGGAGGCTACCCAGACAGAATATGAGGTGTTACTACTCCAACCTTACCTCACCTTAGTGTTGCTCGCTCTCCTCTGAGAAGGCCAGTATTCAACAAAGCCCACAGTGAGACAACCAGTGACAAAACAGCAGCCACTCACAAAATAGCCACTCTGTTCTTCTTCTTCTAATACTATTTAATAGTGGTTGGTAGACCAACGTGAGATTAATTATCGCTATTTACTGAGCATCATTTAAGCATGCCAAAAAGTCTTCCTCCACTATCCCTTTCACATATGTGTCACTCCAACTCCACAGAGTACTGTAGCATTAGTATCCCCTGACCATTAGCTAATAAACTTTTAGCATTTCATTGAAGAATTTATTAAAAAAAGAAGAAAAATAGCAAAAAAAAAGAAATGAGGAAAAAACTAACAGCCCTTCTTTGAAGTCAGTATATTATTTACTCCTCCTTGTAATGCACTAGTAATAAATTCTAGTGTTGTCTTTTATCACTAGATGTTTGTCTACAGCTTTTAAATGATTCTTTTCTCTCCTACTTTTAGTTTGTGCTGTACGATTGGCCTAATTCTGCTCCAATGTCTTATGGTCTAAAGTAGCAATTTTTAGTTTATCAACAATTAACAGATTCTTTGTTATACAATCATGCAATTAACACACTGTATTTAGTCTACAGTAGAACATAGAACAGTGCAGCACAGTACAGGCCCTTCGGCCCACAATGTTGTGCTGATCCTTAAACCCTGCATCCCATATAACCCCCCCCCTTAAATTCTTCGATATACCTGTCTAGTAGTCTCTTAAATTTCACTAGTGTATCTGCCTACAGTATTTGTATTCTGAATATTAATAGGTCTCATTGGCGCTCTCTGAGGAGCCTCCACATATGAAATGTCTATTTCTACTCAAACACGCTGCATTCACACACTTTTCTTATATACAGGACAACCTGTATTAGAAGAGCTATGTTCCCCTTCACAATTGCTACATTTTGACCAAATGTCTTCTCCATAATTACCATAAATATGTTCTCTACCACATATACAACACTGCTTTTTACCCCATACACACAGCTGCTACACGATCAAATTTTTGGTACTGAAAACATCTTAGAGGGGCGGGGGGGCGGCATGTAGACTTGAACCATAGAACTCATATAGCCTAAACTAACCCTATCCGGCAACTTTTTAACCATCAAACTTAAGAAACACCAATAAGCTATCTGTTCTTACTTCACATGAAACCCCTTTAAACATTTAGTGTCCCCCAACTATATTATTTTTAACTTGGTCCATGGATGAATCTTGAGGCACTCCTGTAATTACTGCCCAAAGCCTCTGTTATTCAATATAATTCTTTGGGGTTAGTTTTCTTCCTCCCACAGCTTTTAACTCTAAAGCTTTCTCATGTTGCTTAGTATCTTTACAAAACACCAAGAGTAAACTTCCTTGCTAATGTCTTTTTTTCAAATCCTTAGTTAATCTAATTGGATTGATATCAGAAACTAGACCACAGTCAAATCTCAGAAATACCTTAAACTCTTCCTTTTTGTATTTACTGTAAACCCTGTCTACTGCCTTCATCACTAAAGGATAAGCCGATAAGCCACTACAATCCTCAAATACACAGACTGGGAGATCATTTTGCTGAACACCTACACTCTGTCTGCCAGAGAAAGCAGGATCTCCCAGTGGCCACACATTTTAATTCCACATCCCATTTCCATTCTGATATGTCTATCCATGGCCTCCTCTACTGTCAAGATGAAGCCACACTCAGGTTGGAGGAACAACACCTTATATTCCGTCTGGGTAACCTCCAACCTGATGGCATGAACATTGACTTCTCAAACTTCCGCTAATGCCCCACCTCCCCCTCGTACCCCATCCGTTATTTATTTATATACACACATTCTTTCTCTCTCTCTCTCTCTTCTTTTTCTCACTCTGTCCCTCTGACTATACCCCTTGCTCATCCTCTGGGCTTCCCCCCCTCCCCCTTTTCCTTCTCCCTAGGCCACCTGTCCCATGATCCTCTCATATCCCCTTTGCCAATCATCTGTCCAGCTCTTGGCTCCATCCCTCCCCCTCCTGTCTTCTCCTATCATTTTGGATCTCCCCCTCCCCCTCCCACTTTCAAACCTCTTACTAGCTCTTCCTTCAGTTAGTCCTGACGAAGGGTCTCGGCCCGCAACGTCGACTGTACCTCTTCCTAGAGATGCTGCCTGGCCTGTTGTATTCATCAGCAACTTTGATGTGTGTTGCTACAATCCTCAGTTCACTGCTTATTTTCCATTTTCCAAAAACCAGCCATTTGCCTTCCTCCATACAACTCCTTTTATCCAATATCATCTCCTGTTCGCTACTTTTACCTTCTTCATCACTTCCTGACATCTCTACCCCTTAATCCTCTGACAGCAAGGTGACGTTCTGACCCTCTGACCCACCTCCCAACATCAAGTTCCTTCTCTGCCAAAGTGAAATGCCACTCAGCTTAACCCTGACTTCTTTTCACTAACTGTTTTTACTTAGTTTATTAACCAATCAGTTGCTAACTAACAATTTGCAAATGTATCTCTTTTAGAGTCCTGTGATGCAGAACTCACCAGCAAGTCCTGAGACCTAACTCTTTTAAAGTCTGGGTCAACAAACTCAAAATACTGGATGAACTTAACAAGTCAGGCAGCATCTATCGAAATGATTAAACAGTAGATGTTTCTGGCCAAGGACTCAGCGTTTAAACTCTTGCTTCTCTTGCTCCAAGTTCCAGCACCTACTAAACTGCAATGCTTCAGGTATTCCATGAAGGATAAACCTCCTTGTCAAAGCCCAAGAGCAGGGCAGAAGAGAATGCGTAACTGAGAGAGCGGAAAACAAACCGCTGGAAGGACCCAGGTGGTCAGGCAGCATCGGGGAGGAAAGCAGACAATTAAGTGTGAGCCTGCATCTGGACTGGGAAGGTAGAGGAGAGTTAGCCAGTACTAAAGAGGTGAGTAGAAAGGGTGAAGCAAGAGCTTGCAAATCCAAGTGAGGAGTGTCGGAGTTACAGACACTACAGCACAGAAACAGGCTCTCTGGCCCATCTGGTCTCTACTGATTCTGCTAGTCCCTTCGACCCACACACAGAACATAGCCTTCCATACCCTTCCCATCCAAGTATCTATCGAAATGTCTCTTAAACACTGAAGTTGAACATGCATCTATCACTTCATCTGGTAGCTTGTTCCACACTTTCACCATCCTCTGAGTGAAGAAGATCACCCTCGGGGTCCCCTTAAATATTTCACCTTTCACCCTTAACCTATGATCTCTAGCTCACCCACCCACATTTGAAACAGCCTGCTATCTATACCCCACATAATTTTGTACATCTCTATCAAATCTTCTGTCACTCTCCAGCACCCCAATGATGATAGACAGTTGGAGAAGGGGAGAGTAGAAATGGAGGCTGGGAGGTGCTAGGTGGGGGCATTGAAGGGCTGTAGTTGATGGAATTTGATAGGAAAGGAAAGTGGAGCATGGAGGCAAAGAAGGGGAAGTGGGGTGGACAGATGGGAACAGTGGGAAGGGGAAATCCAGTGGAGTGTGTGAGAGATGGGTAGATGGAGTAGATGGATAAGGAAACCGACTGATTGGGGGCTTGGTGGGTGTAGGAGGAAGTAGGGAGATCAGGAGAAGAGAAGAAAGGAATGGAGAGGGAATAGGTTAACTGAAAAAAAAAATCCAGCAGCAAGTTTATCAAGGATCAACTTTATTCGCCATCTACATTTACATGAGTTAGGAATTTGCTGTGTTGTGTTGGCATGACAATGTAACAAAAACAGCAACATTCAACAATTATAAAGAATAAAAGAATTATTTAAAAATAGACTTGGAGATTAAAATGTCGATATGGAACATGGTGTGCATAAACATATGAAAACCACATTGTAAATAGAAGCAGCATGAATAAAAGTGAAAACTGGAATTGGAAAATTGAGTAAGAAAATTCAATTTTCATTACATCATGTTGACTACACAAGCAGAATATGAGAGGCATCTGCTTTAGTGTGTGCTTACCATCAACCCAGCAGTGGAGGGGGCCAAGGACATACAGAATGCTGGGGAAGAAGAGCAAGGATTGAAAAGAAAGGAGAACTAATTTTGAAGATCAGATGCCTCACTAACTGACAGTGCAAAAAATTCACAAAGCGCAGGGCAGAATGGAAGAAATTGTTTGAGCACATAGGATGGTGCAATAGTCACCGTGGACTTTGGACCTGAAATGGGCAAGTGTTTCATCATGAATTCTTCAAAGTTTATTTATTTCTCCAAATCCGTTGGACAGTTGCACTCAGAAATATATGGCACGTCATTAAGGTTTGAAACTGTGGCCACATCAGGAATTACATGACAAGCAATCTGTGCAAGGTATGAAGAAGAACTAATAGGATAAAGGGAACGCAAAGATGTTTTATTTGTGGACGGGACTCTGTAGTTCATGTTATGATGTGTTTCTGGTTTCTGGTCTCTCCTTTTTTTGTTGCTATTTTGGGCGCTTTTGAATTGAGGGTGGCCTGCAGATAATGATTACTGAGCTGAACCAAATATGCCTGAATGTTTTTGATTCTGTGTTTTTTGCTCTTCCTTTTGTTGCTAGTTATGCAATTTGTTTTTATTTTTTACCTAGGGTGGGGGGATTGATGTTTTTCTTTGAATGGATTCCATGGTATTTCTTTGTTTCATGGCTGTCTGTGGGAAGACAAATCTCAGAGTTGTATACTGCATTCATACTTTGATAATAAATGTACTTTGAATCATTGAATCTTTGACTGTTATATAAAGACATGTAATGGTGTTTGGAACAGACACCTAGAGACCTACACTCAGTGACCACTTCATTAGGTATTTCCTGTACTTAATCAAATGGCCACTGAGTGTATGTTTGTGGTCTTCTCCTGCTGTAGCCCATCCACTTCAAGTTTCAACAAGTTATGCATTCAGAGATGCTCTTTCAAACACCATCATTGTAACACATGGTTATTTGAATCACTGTCAACTTCCTGTCAGCTTGAACTAGTCTGGCCTTCTCCTCTTACCTCTCTCATTAATGTAGCCCCCTGGCCACCCTCAGGGTCGCTTGGCTTGCTGTCGTATAGGGAAATAGCCCTCGGCCCCGCCAAACTGGGTAATTAGTTTGTGTGGATGCTGTGTGATGTACCCCACCCCGCCCAAATAACAGACAATACACCAGATACGATTAAATAATTTACAGTTTATAGATATTGCTGGAACTATATGATTAATAGAGAATAAAATATAAAAGGAAAGTAAAAGGCACCACACTTATCAAAGTTCAATCTCTTCGTGCACAAACAGTTGGAGCTCAAGAACCTTCTTCTTCATCCTGAGACCCCTCGGACCACCTCGACCGGCCGCCTGGGACCAACAACGGTGGCCAACCAGACGCTCCACACGAGTCCGTCTCCATCTCCTTGCCGAACGCCCTCCTGGGGGTCCGACCCCGTTAGCGGACATCACAGCACCTGGTCCATCCTCTGTCTCTCTCTCCCACCTTCTGCCCCAAAACCCCGTGCATGCAAATCTCCCAGATAGACCAAAATCATAACAACTATCCCAGTTGGTTAATAGCACCCTGTTATCTGTACTAACCTAAGCAAATGTCTAGATAGAGACTTTCTCAGCATTTAACATAACAAAGAAGCATTCCCCAGTATAACATAACAAAGAAGCCATTTTAATTAGCCTACGCAGTAAAAGACGAAACCCCCTTACATTAACAAGGTTTTTTTGCCCACAGAACTGTTGCTTGGTAGATGTTTTTTGTTTATCGCATCATTTTCTGTAAACTCTAGAGACTGTTGTGTGTGAAAATTTGAGATACTCGAACTACCTCATCTGGCATCAACAATCATTCAATGGTCAATGTCACTTAGATCACATTTCTTCCACAGTATGATGTTTGATCTGAACAACAACTGAACCTTGTGACCATGTCTGCATGTTTTTATGTATTGAGCTGCTGCTATATGATTGGGGTGTACAGGTGTACCTAATAAAGTGGCTTCTGAGTGTGTTTTTCAATTAGTCATTACCAGCTGAAGTCAATTTTGTTTAAAAGCCAGATCAAATTACATTGCTTGTATCTAATAAAGTGGCCACTGAATGCAGAGAAAGGTAGGTACTTGGAAAGATTAAGGACAGAACTGGGCCACTGGCCTACACAATGGAGATTGTGTCTGATGTCATCTGGAGAAGACATGTCGATCTTGAAGAGAGTCAGAGTCAATTGTTTGAGAAGCAAGTTGTCCAGAGCTGTCAGGGTCACTTCCTGCAGTCCCAGAGTTATCTCCTGCAACCACCATGGGAGGAGGCTCCAGATCCTGGGATTGCTTGCCAGCCGCAAGTCTTACCTGCCAAGAAGAGTGATCCCCCGCCTCCTTATCTGGGAAGGTGTTCTCTCACAAGAGTAAAAAATCCTCTGCAGTGATTAAATCTGTAGGCCTGAATGAGACAATTTAAAATAAACTCTGCTGTGGATGCCTTTATAGTAGTACATAATATGACTGTAGAGCAATATGTTGCATAGTTGAGTTGAGATGCATTCCACATTGAGTTGGAGGTTATACCTAAGCAGGAAGGACATTAGGACCACGTGTGTCCTTTGTTTCATGGAATCCTGGTTGATCCCTTCTGTAACAGATGCAGCGATTCGGATCGATGAGTTTACTATACACCATCAGGATAGATCTACAGAGTCTCTCAAAAGCAGAGGTGGAGGAGTATGCCTCATGATCAACTCTTCTTCATGCACACATATATCAGTGCTGTCCCAATTCTACTCACCAGACCTGGCAGTAAAGTGCCGTCCTTTTTACCTACCATGGGAGTTCTCTGGGATCATTTTGGTAGCAGTTTACATTCCACCTCAGGCTAATGTCAAGCAGGTTTTAGATAATCTGAGCAATGGGATCAACATGCATGAAACGGCGCACCCTACCGCCTTTACCATCGTTATGGGAGATTTTAACCATGCTAGCTGAAAAAAATCACTAGGCAACTATCATCAACAGATTACTTGCAATACCAGAGGAAACAAAACACTGGACCATTGCTACACCACTATCAAGAATGCCTACCGTGTTATTCCTCGCCCTCACTTCGGGAAGACTGATCACCTGACTGTACTTCTACTCCCTGAATATAGAGAGAGACTGAAGACTGCAGCACCAGCAGTGAGGACCAAGAAATATGGACAAGGGAAGCACAGGAGCACCTACAGGACTGCTTTGAATCAGTGGACTGGACTATATTCAGGAATTCATCTTCAAACCTGGTTGAGTATGCTGTAGTTGTTACTGATTTCTTTAAAACCTGTGTGGATGAGTGTGTACCCACAAAGACTTACTGTACATTCCCAAATCAAAAGCTGTGGATAAACTAGGAGGTATGTCGCTTGCTGAAGGCTGGATCTGTGGCATTCAAGTCTGGTGACCCAGGCCTGTACCAGAAAACCAAGTATGATTTGTGGAGGGCTATTTCAAGGACAAAGAGACAATTTCAAACGAGGTTGGAGGCGACATCAGTTGCACTCGAACTCTGGCAGGGTCTGCAATTACTTCCTGCAAAGTGAAACCCAATAGCATGAATGACAGCTATGCTTCACTACCAGATGAACTCAACGCCTTCTATGCACACTTTGAAAGGGAGAACACAACTACAGCTGTGAACATCCCTGCTGCATCTGATGACGCTGTGATCTTCGTCTCTGAGGCCAATGTTAGACTGTCTTTAAAGAGAGTGAACCCTCGCAAGGCGGAAGGTCCTAATGGAGTAGCTGGTAAGGCTCTGAAAATCTGTGCCAACCAACTAGCGGGAGTATTCAAGGATATTTTCAACCTCTTACTGCTGCAGGTAGAAGTTCCCACTTGCTTCAAGAAGGTAATAATTATACCAGTGCCCTAGAAGAATAATGTGGGCTGCCTTAATGACTATCGCCTGGTAGCAGTCACATCGACAGTGATGAAATGCTTTGAGACGTTGGTCATGACTAGACTGAACTCCTGCCTCAGCAAGGACCTGGACTCATTGCAATTTGCCTATCGCCACAATAGGTCAATGGCAGATGCAATCTCAATGGCTTTCCACACGGCTTTAGGTCACCTGGAGAACACAAACACCTATGTTAGGATGCTGTTCATCGACTATAGCTCAACATTTAATACCATCATTCCCACAATCCTGACTGAGAAGTTGCAGAACCTGGGCCTCTGTACCTCACTCTGCAATTGGATCCTTGACTTCCTAACCGAATTCCACAATCTGTGGAGATTGGTGATAACATATCCTCCTCGCTGATGATCAACACTGGCGTACTACAGTGATGTGTGCTTAGCCCACTGCTCTACTCTCTATATACACATGATTGTGTGGCTAGGTATAGCTCAAATACCATCTATAAATTTGCTAACGATACAACCATTGTTGGTAGAATCTCAGGTGGTGATGAGAGGGTGTACAGGAGTGAGATATGCCAACTAGTGGAATGGTGCCACAGCAACAACCTGGCACTCAACGTCAGTAAGACGAAAGAGCTGATTGTGGACTTCAGAAAGACTAAGATGAAGTAAGACATACCAATCCTCATAGAGGGATCAGAAGTGGAGAGAGTGAGCAGCTTCAAGTTCCTGGGTGTCAAGATCTCTGAGGATCTATCCTGGTTCCAACATATTGATGTAATTATAGAGAAGGCAAGACAGTGGCTATATTTTATTAGGAGTTTGAAGAGAATTGGCATGTCAACAAATATACTCAAAAACTTTTATAGTTGTACCGTGGAGAGCTTTCTGACAGGCTGCATCACTGTCTGCTATGGAGGGGCTACTGCACAGGACCGAAAGAAGCTGCAGGAAGCTGTAAACCTAGTCAGTTCTATCTTGGGCACTAGCCTACAAAGTACCGAGGACTTCTTTAGGGAGTGGTGTCTCAGAAAGGCAGCGTCCATTATTAAGGACCTCCAGCACCCAGGGCATGCCCTTTTTTCACTGTTAGCATCAGGTAGGAGGTACAGAAGCCTAAAGGCACACAGTCAGCGATTCAGGAACAGCTTCTTCCTCTCTGCCATCTGATTCCTAAATGGACATTGAATCTTTGGACACTACCTCGTTTTTGTTAATATACAGTATTTCTGTTTTTGCCTCTTTTTAAAAATCTATTCAATATACGTAATTGATTTACTTGTTTATTTATTATTATTATTTTTATTTTTTTTCTTTCTGCTAGACCATGTATTGTATTGAACTACTGCTGCTGAGTTAACAAATTTCACGTCACATGCCGGTGATAATAAACATGATTGTCATTCTGAAGAAGTGTTGTGTATTTAATATTTCAGTAATATTTGAGTAATATTGTATATGTATTATTTGATTAAGCATTCTTTGTTTGTTTACATAATTTGTTATGGGTTATTGCATATGGTTATTCATGTAAGAAGTACATGAATGGCATATTATGCCACCACATCATATATCAGCACTACATTAAAAAAGAGAAAAGACTCTAAATAGACA
This sequence comes from Mobula hypostoma, assembly GCF_963921235.1. Lineage (NCBI taxonomy): Eukaryota > Metazoa > Chordata > Chondrichthyes > Myliobatiformes > Myliobatidae > Mobula > Mobula hypostoma. The sequence goes on along the minus strand of NC_086097.1, from coordinate 119,867,402 downwards.
AAACATGTCCAAGCGCCTGTGTTTTTCTTTCAATTAGTTTCTGGAGTTATAAATCATAACAACTAGGTGAGAGGATGCAGAGGAGACTAACTAGAATGCTGCCGGATTAGCCAGCATGTCTTATGAGGATAGATTGACTGAGGTAGAGCTTTTATCTTTGGAGTATAGGAGGGTGAGAGTCGACTTGATAGAGGTGTACAAGATTATACGATGTGTTGATCAAATGGATAGACAGAGACTTCTCCCAGGTGGAAATGGTTATTACCATCAGGGCTAATTTTAAGGTGATTAGAGGAAAGTATGGGGGGGGGGTGCATGTCAGAGTAAAGTTTTAACACATGAAGTGTGGTGATGTGTGGAATGCCCTGACAGTGGTAGTGGTAGAGGCAGGTACATTAGGGACATTTAAGAAACTGTTAGGCGTATGGATGATAGAAAAATGAATGGCTACGTAGGAAGGAATGGCTAGGTTGATCGTAGAGTAGATAAAAAGGTTCGTATAATATCATGGGCTGAAGGGCCTGTACTGTGCTCTATTGTTCTATCTTCTATGTTCTATGATTTATAGTCTGAATTCTAAAGAATAGATAATGATAAAGTTCTAGTCAGGCATTGGAACATCAATAATTGTGATTTGAAGTTTTCAGGCAGAGTTGGTAATACTTGGTTGTATAGCCATCAGCAACACACAGAATATACTGAAGGAACTCAGCAAATCAGGCAGCATCTATGGAGGGGAAGAAACAATCGATGTTTTGGGCCAAGACCCTACATCAGGACTGGTAAGGAAATGGGTGAGAATAAGAAGGTGTAGGAGGGGAAGGATTATAAGCTGGCAGGTCATGGTTGAAATCTTTCCCTCAACTGGTTTCTCCCTTTTTCCCACCTACTCAGCTTCCCCATCATTTGGATTCACCTATCACCTCGTAGCTTACACTCCTTCCCATCTCCCTACCTTCTTATTCTGGCTTCTTCCCCATACCTTTCCACTCCTGAGGGAGGACCTCAGCCCAAAACGTTGACTGTTCATTCTCATTGATAGATGCTGCCGGACCTGCTCAGTTACTCCAGCATTTTGCCTGTGTTGCTCAAGATTTCCAGCATCTGCAGGATCTCCTGCATTTACAAATTCAATAAAGAGAAGAGAGAAATGATTGGCTTTATTCATCACACATCCATTGAAACATTAAAACACAGAGTGAAATGTGTTGTTTGCGTCAAATCAAATCTGCAAGGATTGTGCTGGGCTGCACACAAGTTTTGTCATGTTTCTGGCAGCAACAAAGCATGCCCACAATTTGCTAACTTTAAATCTACGTCTTTGGAATGCAGGGAAAAATTGAGGCACCCTGTGGAAACCCACACAGTCACAGGGAGAACATACGAACTCCTTACTGACAGCAGCAGGAATTAATCGGTGATCGGGAGCACTGTAATATCCATTACTTAGGAACCAACCATTGCAGCTTTGCACTGTAATACCATAAATTGAAAACAAGCAAATGGAAGCAGATGCTGTTAAGCTTCAGGAGTTATATTATGGCACTAGCTGGTGTCTGTGATTGAGCAGTAATTTACAGCTAAAATAGGAATGTTTTCATGTGGTAAACCAACCTTTCTCTGAATTCCTTTTTACGGAAATGTCATTTGTCAGAATCATCCTTAACAAAAATGTCTTCCAGTGCAAATATTCACAAGACAATAAATGCTGGTGTTCACCCAATTTTAGATTTGAGATTAAAGATTGTTTAATATCACTTCCAGTACACAAGAGAAGACACAAACAAAATACTTGTTACTCCAGATCTGATGAAGAACGCAAAAACAAAGGTAAGGAATCACATTAAACACACAATAAATATAAATACATAAGATAATTTATATAATAGATTGATTGTATGCCCATATAGAGTCACTAGGCATAGGGTGATTGATAGGAAATAATAAAGTAGTGGTGGAGTTAGTGGGTGGAGGTGTTGATTCGTCTTACTTCTTGGGGAAAGTAACTGCTTTTGAGTCTGGTGGTCCTGGCACAGATGCTACATAGCTTCCTCCCTGATGGGAGTGGGACAAACAATCCTTGAGCAGGGTGGGTGGGATCCTTCATGATGCTACTGGCTTTTTCGGCTGTTTACTATATATATGTTCTTAATGGTTGGTAGGCTGATGCCAGTGATGTGTTGGACAGTTTTGAATACCTGTTGCAAAGCCTTCCTGTCTGCCACAGTGCAGTTTCCATTCCAAACGGTGATGCAGTTTGTCAGGAAGCTCTCTACTACATAGTGCATCTGTAGAATGAGGTGGGTATGGATGTGCAAAGCCCAGCTATCTTTAGCCTGAGTGATGAGAGTTCTGCATTTAGAGATATTTATCCAAAAACTGATCAGCATTTAGTAAAATGTTCATAACAGTATTGACTGCTACTCACTAAGTCTTGAATAATATTATTTGATGCTCTGTTTGTGCCAAGAACACACTAAAACACGTGTATACACACACACTTACAAACTACTCACACGTGCACAGACACACATACAGGTCCATAAACAGACATGTATATTCACACAAAAGAGAAAAAAACCACAGAGGGCGAATAAGTGAACTGAAGGGATCAAAGATCAACTTTAGTTGTTACACACTCACACTCACCATCACTGATAGCATTCTCACAGCATAATACACACAAGAGATTCTGCAGATGCTGGAAATCCACAGCAACGCACACAAAATGCTGGAGGAACTTAGCAGGTCAGGCAACATGTACTGAAGTGAATAAACAGTCCGTGTTTATTCAGGATGAATGGGAGGCCCAAAACGTTGACTTTTTATTCCTTTCTTTAGATGCCGCCTGACCCATTGAGTATCACAAGTCTTTTATTTTTTTATTTCAGATTTCCAGTTTGTTTGCTTTCCTTAGATGTTACTTGAAAGAGAAGCAAATAAAATGTACTGATTTCTCTTGGTTTTAAATTCGTAACACTCACCGTTAGTTTAGTTTAATTTTGTAACAAAAGCTAGATTTGTTTTGCACTTGAAGAAAATCAGTTTATTAGGGCTGGTGACGTGGTTTGGAAAGATAATCTCTATGCTAACTCCATTGATAAATTGTGGCTAATTATCCCAGAGAGTGGCTGTAAATTTGTGCACAGACTCTCAGCACATCTATCGGAATAAGGCTTGCTTTGCTCATCCGGTGTTAGTCACAGTAACTAAGGTTGGTGCACAAACTCTATTGTTAGCAGTCACTGCTCTGTGGCAATTGAACATTTTACAATTAAATACCCGGCATATTACTTGCCCAGGGAATTTATTGCTGTGTTCATCACTGCTGTCCATGTCCCCGTGAATGCAAACACTAAGGATGCACTGGGAGAGCTTTACAGTATCATCGGCTTTCTACAAAACAAGAATCCAGGTGGTCTCTTCATAATTGCAGGGGACTTCAATCACAACCTGCAGGACATTTTACCCAAAATTCAGTAGCGTGTCACCATGGCCACAGGGGAACAAGGAGAATGGATCATGTTTATACAAACCAATGCGGTACTTACAAAGCCACCCCATGTCATCACCTTGGCCTGAATGACATTTCTATAATGTTACTCCCAGCACACTGACCGCTGCTGACAATGGAGAAACCAGTCAAGAGACTGCCATGGCCTAATGAGGCAATCTCTATGCTTCAGAACTGTTTTGAACGGACTAACTGGCAGATGTTCAGGGAGGTTGCCACAAACAGAGACGACACAGACCTTGAGGAATATGCCTCATCTGTCACCAGCTATATCTGTTAACGTGTAGGTAATGACACAACCTCAGGAAGAGCCTTCTCACTGCCCAACCAGAAGCCCTGGGTGAATGCTGAGGTGCACTCACTACTAAAAGCCCAGTAGTCAAGTCCGTTGGCAGAACAGCTCTCAGAGCAGCCAGGAGATACCTCATGTTAGGCATCAAGAGGGCAAAGACCACCTACACACACAAAATTCAGGAAAATTTGGCTGTTGATGATCTCCAATATATGTGGCTTGAGGGCATTACTGGCTAGGCAAGGAAAAACAGCGTCAACTGTATGAGAGAGGCCTCCGTCCCCAATGCTCTAAACAACTTTCATGTATGCTTCAAAACATGCAACAGAATGTTAGCCATGAAGTCAACCACGACCCCCACCTCCAGCCCTTTCACGTGGGCAGCCATTATATGTAAAAGCAGCACATGTGAGGAGGATTCTGCAGAGAGTCAACCCCTGTTAGGTGGCCTGACCAGACGACATCCTAGGCTGAGTACTCAGGGAGTGTGCACACCAACTCTCATCAGAGGTATCTTAAGCACTACACTCATCCAAGCTGCTGTCCCCAGATGCTTCAAATTAGCAACCCTCATCCCTGTACCAAAGAACTCTACACTATTTGAACAAAAAGATTCCCATCCGATAGAGCTGAAGCCAATCATCATGAAGTGCTTTTATCGGCTGGTAATGATATATATCAAAATCTTCATTCCTCAATACTAGACTCTCACCAATATGCTTACAGACAGAACCATTCTACGACAAATGCGATAGCATCCGTCATGCACCTGGCCCTGACACACCTAGAAATTAAGGGCACTTATGTCAGAATGCTGTTTCTCAATTTAGTTTTGCATTGTCCCACAGACCATAGTGTACAAACTCCTACTCCTCGGTTTAAATACGCCACCCTGTAGCTTCCTAACCAACAGACCTCAGATAGTCAGGATGTACAATCGCTCCTCCCTCCCCATCATCCTCAACATGGGTGCCCCCTCAGGGCTGTGTGCTGAGCCCGTCGCTGTTCACTCTGCTCATACACGAAATGCATGGCCAAACACCGAGTAATCGCATTGTTCGAGTTCGCCGATGACATGACAGTGATGAGGCTTGTCACCAACAACAATGAGACGACCTACAGAAAGGAGGTGGAAGAGCTCGAGGCCTGGTGCCAGGCAAATAATGTTTTCCTCAATATCAATATGGCTAACGATTTCACACCTTTCAACCCGCCCCCACCTCAAACTCCTGTGAGTGCACGCCATGCACAAACTCTCATGGTCCCAGAACACAATCAAGAAAGCTCACAAGCACTTCTACTTTCTTATCAAGCTGAAGGGAGCTGGATTATGGGCATCTATACTCATTACCTTCTACAGATGTGCAGCAGACAGCATGCTAACCTGCTGCATTACTGCATGGGTTTGTACTCACAGGAATTGAGAAGAATGAGTAGGGATCTCATTGAAATTTACCAAGTTTTGAAAGGACTAGATAAGGTGGATGTGGGAGTGTCCAGAACTAGAGGGCACAACCTCAAAATTGAGGGGCAACTCTTTAGAATAGAGTGGAGGAGGATTTTTTTTTTAGCCAGAGAGTAGTGAATCTGTGGAATGCTCTGGGACAGACTGCGGCAGAGGCTAAGACCGTGAACATAATTAAAGTGAACATTGACAGTTTCCTGATGGGTCAGGGCATCAAAGGATATGACGAGAAGGCAGATGTATGGGGTTGAGTGGGATCCAGGATCATCCATATTGGAATGGTAGAGCAGACTCAATGAGCTGAATGGCCTAATTCTGCTTCTATGTCTCATGGTCTTATGGTACAGAAACTGCACTAAGGCAGGCAGGAAGGCTTTACAACAGGTAGTCAAAACTGCCCAAGGCATCACTGCCACCAACCTACCCACCATCAAGGACATATATATATACACAGAATGGTGCCAGAAAAAGGCCAGAGATATCACCCTGCTCATGGATTGTCCCACTCCCATCAGAGACTATCCATGAAGTATTCGTGCAGGGACCAGCAGGTTCAAAAGCAGTTACTTTCTCCAAGTAGTAAGGCGTAATGTGTGGGCACATGGCCAAGTGGTTAAGGCATTCGACTAGCGACCTGAAGGTCACAAGTTTGAGCCCCAGCTGAGGCAGCGTGTTGTGTCCTTGAGCAAGGCACGTAACCACACATTGTTCTGCGACGATACTGGTGCTAAGCTGTATTGGCCTTTGCGCTTCCCTTGGACAACATCGGTGCATGGAGAGGGGCGACTTGCAGCATGGGCAACTGCCGGTCTTCCATACAACCTTGCCCAGGCCTGCACCCTGGAGAGTGAATACTTTCCAGGTGCAGATCCATGGTCTCACAAGACTAACGGATGCCTTAAAGGCTGAAAAAACACCTTCATCCACTAATCCACCCGTCCACATACCCTGCTACCACTATTTTATGATTTTTTGTCCAGGTCATCTTATGTACAGGCGCTCCTGTAACTAGTGTCACTTTATGTGCATACAGTCAATCCAGGCATACAAGTTGTATTATGAATTTATATTTATTGTTTTTTAAAAATATTGCGTCCTTTATCTTACTGTGTTTTTTATATGTTGCATTGGATCCGGAGTAAGAATTATTGATTTCTTCTTTACACTTATGTACCAGAAATGGCATTAAACATTAAACAATCTCTTGCAAAACAACAAACTCTTTTCGTCTCAACTTGGAAACAGATGTCATGCTAAAACTGTCTACAGATAAGTTAAAGTATGAATCAAAATCATGGTTAATATCACCTCCATATGTTGTGAAATCCATTGTTATGTGGCAGCCGTACATTGCAGTTAATAATAATAAATTTAATAAGTAGTGCAAAAAGAGATTTTAAAAAATAGTGAGGTAATGTTCATGAGTTCTATGTCAATTCAGAGGGCAAGAAGCTGGTCTTGAAATGTCAAGTGTGTGTCTTCTGGCTCCTCCTTGAAGGTAGCAATGAGAGGAGAATATGTCCAGGGTGACGGGAGATCCTTCATCATGCATGCTGCCTTCTTGAGGTATCACTTTTTGAAGGTTCAAAAACGTCAAAGTTCAAAATAAATTTATTATCAAAGTAAATATATGTCATCATTTACATGTCAGGGCGATGGAGCAGGGATCCAATTGCAGGCCCAGTACTGTGCACACAGTGATATTAATTGAGTAACAAATCCCAAGGTGTGAACACTGTCGGTGTCAAAGATCAGACAGAGATCAAAACATCCAGAGAAATCCAAAAACTAGAATCGGGAAACAGGCAGAGTTGATATTCAGATGGACAGAGTACAGATACGGATGCTGGAAAGGCTCAGGAAAATTCACTGGCACAATCTGGCAACAAACAGGTGAAAGCACAGGACTGAAATACACTGAGCAATAAACAGAGAGGCAGATGATAGGTGGAGCACAATGAGACACAGGTGGCAGCAATACAGGTAATAATGAGAAGCAGATGAGAGACGGAGTACTCAGTAATACAGAGGCCGGAGTAGAGCAGGAGCGGGGACAGGAGTACATGGCAATACAAAACCACAGACTGACAGCTAGGGGAAAACACACAAAAAGACAGAGTTCAGCTGGAGGTACTGACAATACAACTTTGAAATTCATTTTCTTTTGGGCATACTCAATAAATCCATACATTATTAACCAAAACAGAAACAATAAAAGACCGCTCCAACTTGGGCACTCAACCAGTGTGCAAAAGACAACAAACTGTGCAAAGGAATAAATAAATAAAGAAATAATAATAATAATAATAATAATAAATAAATAAGCAATAAATATCGAGAACATGAGATAAAGAATCTTTGAAAGTGAGTCTGTTAGTTGTGGGAACAGTGAGGGGTGAGTGAAGTTGAGTGAAGTTTAGATTATGAGAACATTCAGTCCTCTTTTATTGTCATTTAGAAATGTATACATGCATTAAGAAATGATACATTGTTTCTCCAGAGTGATTTCACAGAAAACAGGATAAACCAAAGACTAACACTGACAGAACCACATAATTATAACGTATAGTTACAGCAGTGCAAAGCAATACCATAATTTGATGAAGAACAAACCATGGGCACGGTAAATAAAGTTTCAAAAGTCCCCGAGTCGATCGACTCCCAAGTCCCCGATACCAGGCGGCAAAAGGGAGAAACTCCCTGCCATAAACCTCCAGGCACCATCAACTTGCCGATACCTTGGAAGCAGCCGACCACAGCCAACACTGAGTCCGTCCGTCCGAAAACTGCGAGCCTCCGACTAGCCCCTCTGATACAGCCTCCTGAGCACCATCCTCTGCTGAGCGCCTTTGACCTAGCCCCGGCCGCTGAAACAAGCAAAGCCGAGGATTCAGGGCCTTCTGCTCCAGAGATTCCGGTTACCACACAGTAGCAGTAGCAGAGACGCGGGCATTTCAGAAGTTTTCCAGATGCTCCTCCGTACTCTCACGTCCGTCTCCATCAAATCAGAATTGTGCAGAATTGTGTACTTGACAGATTACAGATATCATTCACTGGAGAGGCTACACGTGCTGCCGTCGTACCGCCTTCTTCTCCTCCTTAGTATAGCTCTCCATAGACTATACTGTCTGTAGTCTCTTAGCTATACTCTCCATAGTATAGCTGTAGATAATTGCAAGAGCTTTTGGTGACATTACAAGTATCCTCAAATTCCTAATGAAATATAGTCACTGTTAATGCCTTCTTTGTAATTGCATCAATATGTTGGACCCAGGGCAGATCTTCAGAGATGTTGACAGCTGAGGATAGCATATCAGCAAGCAGGCTCATAATAACCTTTAGATGAAGTGTTACTTTCTTCTATTAAGCACAGTTGTTTTAAGCAGCTGTTTGATAGTACATGCCTTGAAGAACATATCCTTTCACTCAATGGTTGCAACTAAGTGGGGAGATGCCAGAGAAAAAGTTCAGCAAAAAAGACTGTGAATCATTGCACGAGATTGGATATAATATTATTGCATCGTGCGTGTATTGGTGTGGCACATATGGAGTTTGGGAGGGAGGTAGGTTAGTGTGGTATATTGAAGTACCCTTGCAAGTATTAGCAAATGACAGTGTACTTTTAATACATTCAGCAACATTCGGAAGAACATTATATTCTCTCAGGCATCAAGAAGGAAAATGTCCATGGAGACTACTTTCAACTTCCACTCTGATGAAAGATTGTTGACCTGAAATAATAAATTTCTCTCTTCATAAATGCTACCTGACCTGGTGAGTATTTCCCATTCAAATGTAAAAGTGATCAGCCAAATGTCAGTATTTTTTATGAAGTAAATTGACATGGATCCTTTTCACAACTAGTATTACTTTCATTTCCTTGTCAGAATGCATACATCAAGTTGATTTATTAAAGGAATGAATTCCAAAATCTGACGTGAAGCAATTTTGCATTCATTTTAATGAAATCGGATTAACCTATTCTGTGCCCAGCTAAGCATATTGTCAGTGTGCTGACGGCATTCTGAATGTTTTCACATTAATTCATGGCCACTTAGGAATAGGCAGTGAATGTAGATGTTTTCAGTACAATCACAGACCTGAAAGGAATAAATTGAATGCTTGGCTAAAGATCCTGTACACCACATCAATATTCAGGTATTAATAGACTTTAGGAATGTTTTAGTTAAAGCTGATTGCAGTGCCTTAATGAACTGATAGCATATAGACTGTCATTTGACTGTATGGTGGCCATCACAGCAAACTGCATTGCATTCATTCCAGAACTGTCAGGCTGGGTTATTCCCCCAGGCTGTTAGGTGTCTTGACACCCTGCTGCCACCCAGCACACAAGTACACCCTGGCTGTAAACTCTCCCCCATTCTCCAACACAAAGGCACACTCCCATCCTACGCTGGACACTTTTCATCTTTTATTGTTTGTACTTTTTTGAAATACAGTGCAGAATGTGCTCTTCTGGCCCAATGCACTGCACTGCCCAGCAATCCCCTGATTTAATTCCAGCCTAACCATGGGACAATTTACAATGACTAATTAAACTACCAGCCAATATTTCTTTGGAGTGTGGGAGGAAACCGTAGCACCCAGAGGAAAGCCATGCAGTCATGGGGAGAACATTCAGTGTCCCTACAGACAGTGGCGGGAATTGAACCTGGGTCACTGGTACTGTAAAGGGTTGTGCTAACCACAATACTGTACCGCTCTTCAGGCCACACCAATGAGGAGTTCGCACAAATGTTATTTTGTGCTGGATTGTAATTATATGTGTTTTGTTTGACCATATGTATTGTGTTTGCTCTTTGGCCTCAGAGGGACGATGATTCATTTAGCTGTATGCATGTGTATGTTTGAATGATAATAAACTTGAACTTGTAGTTGGATGCTGTGCCTCACCTGGAGCACTCCTTGAATGGATCCACATTTTAATTGCTGGGCAGGGTGAAGTGCTACTATCTTACAGATTCAGCATTCCAGGGTGACACATGATTTTCTGCCAGGGGTTCTGGTTTCCTTCTATGTTCCAAAGATGCATGGGTTGGCAGATTTGTTATTTACTGTAAATTGCCTTTAGTGTAGATGAAATTTAGGGAAAGGATTGATAGGAAGATTGGGAGTATAAAATGGTAATAGAATAAATGTGTGTTCAGTGGTTAGTGTGGACATGATGGGCTGAAGGCCCTGTTTTCATACTGTATGTCTCTAAGATGGGTATGCTAACAAAGATTCGAGCAAATTTATGCAGATGTACCATAGAAAACATTGTGACTGGTTGCACCATCCATCTAGTATGGAGTGGCTACAGCAAACAATCAGGAGAAAAAGGTGCAGTGGATTGTAAACTCAGCTAGCTTCAGCATGGGCACTCACCTCCTCACCATCATGGACATCTTCATGAAAGTGAGTCCATATAGTGGCATGCAAAAGTTTGGACACTCCGTTCAAAATTTCTGTTACTATGAATAGCTGAGCGAATAAAACATGAACTGATTTCCAAAAGGCATAAAGTTAAAGAGGACACATTTCTTTAATATTTTAAGCAAAATTACTTTTTTATTTCCATCCTGTACAGTTTCAAAATAACAAAAAAGGAAAAGGGCCTGAAGCAAAAGTTTGGGCACCCTGCATGGTCAGTACTTAGTAACACACCCTTTGGCAAGTATCACAGCTTGTAAATGCTTTCTGAGCCAGCTAAGAGTCTTTCAATTCTTGTTTGGGGGATTTTCACCCTTTCTTTCTTGCAAAAGGCTTCTAGTTCTATGAGATTCTTGGGCCGTCTTGCATGCACTGCTCTTTTGAGATCTATCCACAGATTTTAAATGATGTTTAGGTCTGGGAACAGTGAGGGTCATGGCCAAACCTTCAGCTTGCACCTCTTGAGGTAGTCCATTGTGGATTTTGAGGTGTGTTTAGGATCATTATCCTGTTGTAGAAGCCATCCTCTTTTCATCTCCAGCTTTTTACAGACGGTGTGATGTTTGCTTCCAGAATTTGCTGGTATTTAATTGAATTCATTCTTCCCTCTACCAGTGAAATGTTCCCCATATCACTGGCTGTAACACAAGCCCAAAGCATGATCGATCCACCCCTGTGTTTAACAGTTGGAGAGGTTTTCTTTTCATGAAATTCTGCACCTTTTTTCCTCCAAACATACCTTTGCTCATTGCAGCCAAAAAGTTCTATTTTAAGTTCATCAGTCCACAGGACTTGTTTCCAAAATGCATCAGGCTTGTTTAGATGTTCCTTTGCAAACTCCTGATGCTGAATTTTGTGGTGAGGACGCAGGAATATAATAAAGTAATCTTGCTTAAAATATTAAAGAAATGTGTCATCTTTAACTTTATACCTTTTGGAAATCAGGTCATCTTTTACTCGCTTAGCTATTCATAGTAACAGAAATTTGACCAGGGTGCCCAAACTTTTGCATGCCATTGTATGTGTATATATACATTAAAGTGCACGTTTAAACTGTCTAAAGGCTTAATTTCCCCACCCCACCCAAACACAATAGCAAGTTTTGAAGGTGGATTGAGAAGATGGGAACAAAAATCCTCTTAGTTTAAATCCTACCAAAGTTATGTTTGTTAATTCTTCGGAGGAATAGTGGACTTTGAGAATTAGTGGACTGTGTTATGTGCGGTGAAATTTCACTATTCTCTACACGATGTAATTAGTAAATAAAACAGCTTGTAGAAAAATTTCTAACTTTTTTAACTTAAAGATCCCCATGTTTTAGATATACAATAGGAAGGGGTTGAAAATGTTCTCCAGTAGGGATTGCTCACTGCAAAGTTCAAAGTACATTTATTATTAAAGAATTATACAACCTTAAGATTTGTTTGCTCACAGGTAGCCACAAAGCAAGAAACCTAAAAGAACCCAATTAAGGAAAAAAAGAATAAAAATAGAAGTAAAAGACCAACACCTGATAAGCAAGAGAAAGAAAAGAAACATATCATGCAAACAATTAAAATGAAAAAGAATAATCCGAACCAAAATTGAGTCCTCAGCTCTGAACCCTGCCGCAGCCTGGAGAAGGCCCAAAGCTTGATTATGAAGCTTCTAAAGGACATAGACAATGATGTCATCAAAATACACCCATTTATTTTAGTGGCATTACAGTTTCCATGACTATCTCCAAATTATTTTAGAGACCAGAATGAGGTGACACAGTAGCATAATAGTTACCATAAAACTTTACCAGCAGTCAACAACCAGCGTTCAATTCCCACCACTGTCTATATGGTTGGGGATTGGGGATTTTCTCCAGGTGCTCCAGTCTCCTATTATATTCCAAAGATATATGGGTTTACTAAGTTGTGGGCATGCTATGTTGGTGTCGGAAGTGTAGTGGCACTTGTGGGCTGCCCCCAACGCATATTTGGACTCTATTGGTCATTGACTCCAACAGTACATTTCAGAATCAGAATCAGGTTTATCATCACCGGCATGTGTCATGAAATTTGTTAACTTTGCAGCAGCAATTCAATGCAATACATAATATAGAAGAAGAAGAAAAAAGATAATAAAATAATAATAAACAAATAAGTAAATCAATTACAGTATATGTATATTGAATAGATTTTTAAAAATCATGCAAAGAATAGAAATAATATATATCATAAAAGAGAGGTAGTGTTCATAGGTTCAATGTCCATTTAGGAATCAGATAGCACAGGGGGAGAAGCTGTTCCCTGTTTTGACGTACATGTGACAAATAATGCTAATGCTAATCTTGGGCAACACACACACAATGCTGGAGGAACTCAACAGGTCAGGCAGCATCTATGGAAGGGAATAAACAATCGATTTTTCAGGCCACGATTCTTCATTAGGACTCATCTACAGAATCTGTTGTGTTGAAAAAAGCTAAACTTTCTATCTTTTTTTCTAAATACATAAGAATTCTTGCCAAATTGGTAGTACTGAATGTACAATATAATCATCATCATCATCAGGTACCATGCCCAGTCTGAGCTTTGACTGCCATGGCCTACATACTCCTGTTTCGAGTCAAGTGGATCAATTCATTGGTATACATTTCCAGTTCTCTAGCTGCTGTCTCCATTATCATTTGTCTTTGTCTTCCTCTTGCTTTCTTCCCTTCAATCTTTCCCATAATTACCGTGCATTCTAACTCCTCTTTCCTAATCACATGTCCAATGAAGTTATGTTGCCTTTTCATGATCTCATACATTATTCCTCTTTTTGTGTTTGCTCTGTTCATGACATCCTCGTTAGAAATTCGTTTCATCCATGATATTCTTTGCATCCTCCTCAAAAACCACATCTCTGCTGCTTCAATTCGTTTCCTCATGCTACTAGATATTGTCCAACATCTGCAAGGGACTGGCAGCTGTTGGTGGACCTCGAAGGGCAGCTGAAGTTCACCAACCATATCGCAGCCACCACCCTGCGACCAGACATTGTCCTAGTGTCTGAGTCTGCTGAGCAAGTGGTGCTGCTGGAGCTGACAGTCCCATGGGAAGATAGCTTGGAGGAGGCCTTTGAAAGGAAGCTCTCCAAGTACGCAGGACTGGTCAGTAACTGTCAGCAGGCTGGATGGAGAGCGAGGTGTCTCCCAGTGGAGGTCGGTTGTAGGGGATTCATAGCCCGTTCTTTAGTTAGAGCCTTCAGCATTTTTGGCATCGAGGGAGAGAGGAAGAGGAGAGCCATCCGCAGTACCACCGATGCGGCAGAGAGGGCCTCAAGATGGCTGTGGCTCAAAAGAGGGGAGCCATGGAGTCATAAGTAGCTAGCCATCTGGACACAAGCTGGGGTCTGATCAGCCCCGGCTGGGTCACCTGGAGGAGGTTGTATGATGTTGAAAGACCCGAAACACCGGATGATTCCAGGAACATCACTGAAGATGTGTCCAGAAGCATGTACACAGCTTACACCCTGAGTTAATCAGTGACAGCCAGGAAAGACTGGGTGACAACCACGAAAAGAGTGGTGATGACTGGAGAGTCAGTGACAGCCCGGAGAGACGGCAACCAGGGCAGAACGGGCTGGCAACCCAATCTGCGTCCTCTGAGAGGAGGACCCCCACAAAAGCCACAAAAAATCTAAGGAAAAGATACTCCCAGGGGTGCCCGAGAGGGGGGGAGGATGAGCACCCCAGTCGGATGGACACAACGACATCAGACCCAGGCAATGAACAAACGACGATGAGGAAGCAGTGTGCATGTGGCAAAATCTGCAAGAACGATCGCGGCTTGAAGATCCACCAAGCGAGGATGAAGTGTTTGGCGGGAGCAGGAGCAGCACAACGCGCAGGTGTCCAACCTGGTGAGACAAAGGAGGGGCCAGGCCCGGAATCACCCCATAGTGCCCGGAACCTCCAAGTGTTGCAAACTAATCCCTCGAACATGAAGTCTAAAAGGAGGCAGATCAAATGGCCTGCAGCTAACATGACTTCACTGTGGAAGCAGTTTGATGAAGATGTTAACCAAATTCTGGAGGCAACGGCAAAGGGAGGGGTTGATAGGAAGCTGCAAGCCATGACAACAATTATTGTCAGTATCGCAGCTGAACGGTTTGGAGAAGAGGAGAAGGAAGGCTCCAAAACATCTTACTCGAAGAACCAAAGAGCATCGAGGATCCACAACATCCGGCAGGAGATGAAAGCACTGAAGTCCCAATACAAGGAGGCAGGAGAAGAGGAGCGCAATGGCTTGGCCCAGCTGATGAGCATACTACGAAAGAAGATCAGGGTCCTCCGCCGGGCAGAGTGGCATCGGAGACGGTGTCCTGAAAGGGCCCGAAAACGTGCTGCCTTTATCGCCAACACCTTCAAGTTCACCAAGGAGTTGCTGGGGGAGAAGCACAGTGGGAAACTGGCCTGTTCGCAGGAAGACATAGACCAACATCTGAAGA
The DNA here is from genome assembly GCF_963921235.1 of Mobula hypostoma. Lineage (NCBI taxonomy): Eukaryota > Metazoa > Chordata > Chondrichthyes > Myliobatiformes > Myliobatidae > Mobula > Mobula hypostoma. The sequence goes on along the minus strand of NC_086097.1, from coordinate 119,852,234 downwards.
AGATATATAATGATCCTGAAAGAGAGCAGGAGTTGGGAGAGTGCGACATCCTAATAGACCCACCAGAACCGGATGTGCAGTTCGACATGTCAGAGCTGCAACTAAAGGAAGTCAGAGAGGTCGTCCGCAAAGCAAGGGCAAGCTTGGCTCTAGGACCAAGCAACACCTCATACAAAGTGTAAAGAACTGCCCAAAACTCCAGCTGCATCTGTGGAAGGTCCTGAGAATCTTCTGGAGAAGGGGGAAGATCCCAGAACAGTGGAGAGTGGCTGAAGGGGAATGGATCCCGAAGGAGGAAAATGCCATCCAGGTAGATCAGTTTCGCATCATCTCCCTGTTGTGTGTCGAGGCGAAGATCTTCTTCAGTGCAGTTTCCAACCGGTTGTGCACCTACCTAGCAAAGAACACCTATATTGATACATCAGTCCAGAAGGGTGGCATTTCAGGGATGCCGGGCAGTCTGGAGCACACCGGTGTGGTGACACAGCTCATCAGGGAGGCCAGAGAGAACAAGGGCAACCTGTCAGTGTTGTGGCTCCACCTGGCAAATGCATATGGCTCCATTCCGCACAAGCTGGTGCAGCTCACACTGACCAAATATCATGTCCCCAGCAGAATCAGAGACCTTATCGCTGATTATTACAGCAACTTCAGGATGAGGGTTTCTTCAGGATCAATTACATCAACTTGGCACAAGGTGGAGATTGGCATCATCACAGGGTGCACTATCTCAGTGTCACTGTTCTCCCTAGCCATGAACATGCTCACTAAGTCTGCTGAACCAGAGTGCAGAGGGCCCAGAATGAATTCCGCTCAACAGAAACCACCTATCAGGGCATTCATGGATGACCTCACAGTCACCACAGAATCAGTCCCAGGCTGCCGGAGGATTCTGCAAGGGCTCGAAAAGCTGGTGGAGTGGGCCCGGATGCGTTTCAAACCTGCCAAATCAAGATCGATGGTGCTGAGGAAAGGGAAGGTGGAGTTCAAGTTCCAGTTCAGCATCGCAGGCACAGCCATCCCAACCATCACAGAAAAGCCAGTCAAGAGCTTAGGCAAAGTTTTTGACAGCTCTCTAAGGGACACAACATCCATTCAGGCAACCTGCACCGAGTTGGATGGCTGGCCGAAATCTGTGGACAAGTCTGGCCTACCTGGGAAGTTTAAAGCCTGGGTGTATCAGCATGGCATTCTTCCCAGAATCCTGTGGCCCCTCCTCGTCTATGCAGTTCCGATCTCGACAGTCGAAACCTTAGAGAGGAGGGTTAGCAACCACCTCAGGAGATGGCTGGGGCTGCCAAAGAGCCTGAGCAGCATCGCACTCTATGGACACCACAACAAACTGCAACTGCCCTTCAAATCCTTGGAGGAAGAATTCAAGGTAACAAGAGCCAGAGAAGTGCTACAGTATAGGGACTCAAGTGACCCGAAGGTGGCTAGAGCAGGGATCCAAGTAAGTACTGGCAGGAAGTGGAAGGCAGAGGAAGCTGTTCAGAGGCAGAGGCGAGGCTGCGTCACAGGAGGCTGGTGGCCATGGTCACACAAGGCCAAGCTGGGCTAGGATCCTTTCCAACTCCCCAAATGGACACCATAGGGGAGGAAAGGCGTCGTCTAGTTCAGGAGGAGGTGAGGGCAGTAGTGGAGGAGATGAGAGCCTGCAAGGCGGTGGGAATGAAGCAACAGGGAGCTGGGACAAGATGGGAGAATGGGTGGAGAGGAAAATGACCTGGGCTGATCTTTGGAAAGCTGAACTACACCGCATCCAATTTCTCATCCAGACAGTGTACAATGTGCTTCCAAGCCCATCAAACCTGCACACATGGGGCAAGGCAGAGTCATCTGCGTGCCCACTGTGCTCCAAGCGAGGAGCCCTGGAGCACATCCTCAGTGGCTGTGCAAGGGCACTTGGTGAGGGACGGTACAGGTGGAGGCATGATCAGGTCCTGAAGACCGTCGCTGAAGCCGTCAGCGCAGGAGTTGAGTGGGCGAAGCGGTCCCGACCCTCCAAGCAGACCATTGCCTTTGTCAGAGCTGGGGAGCAGCCAATACCTGCCAAAAGGACATCTGCAGGCATTCTGACCTCTGCAAGGGACTGGCAGCTGTTGGTGGACCTCGAAGGGCAGCTGAAGTTCCCCAACCATATCGCAGCCACCACCCTGCGACCAGACATTGTCCTAGTGTCTGAGTCTACTAAGCAAGTGGTGCTGCTGGAGCTGGCAGTCCCATGGGAAGATAGCTTGGAGGAGGCCTTTGAAAGGAAGCTCTCCAAGTACGCAGGACTGGTCAGCAACTGTCAGCAGGCTGGATGGAGAGCGAGGTGTCTCCCAGTGGAGGTTGGTTGTAGGGGATTCATAGCCCATTCTTTAGTTAGAGCCTTCAGCGTTTTGGGCATCGAGGGAGAGAGGAAGAGGAGAGCCATCCGCAGTACCACCGATGTGGCAGAGAGGGCCTCAAGATGGCTGTGGCTCAAAAGAGGGGAGCCATGGAGTCATAAGTAGCTAGCCATCTGGACACAAGCTGGGGTCTGATCAGCTCCGGCTGGGTCACCTGGAGTAGGTTGTATGATGTTGAAAGACCCGAAACACCCGATGATTCCAGGAACATCACTGAAGATGTGTCCAGAAGCATCAATAGATGTATGTACACAGCCATATAAGATAACTGGATAAACGTAACATTTCAGTACTCTGAGGCGGGTTGTCATGCCTAGCTTAGTATTGGTCAGTATACTCTTCATTCTCATAAAGGTGTCTTTTGCCATCCCTATTCTTTTTTTGATGTCCATGTCGCAGCTGCCATCTGATGTCACCCAGCTTCCTAAGTAACAAAAGTTTTGTACTTGTTTTATGTCCTCCCCGTTTATTCTCAGCCTGCAGATAGGATTCTCCTTCTTTTCAGATGCCACCATACATTCTGTCTTTTTGTAATTGATAGATAGGCCCATTTTTGCACTTTCCTCAACAACTATATCAATTGAGTTTTGTAGTTCTTCCTCCATACTTGCAATTAACACAGTGTCATCTGCATATCTGAAATTATTGATGTTTTCTCTGCCAACTTTGATTCCCAAGATGTCTCCTATTTTTTGTAATATTGTTCCACAGTCCACGTTAAATAAATCAGGGGAGAAAACATACCCTTGTCTAATGCCACTCTTGATTTTGGTAAACTGACTCACTTCTCCATCTATTCTTACAGCAGCAGTTTGTTTCCAGTACAGATTTCTGACTAGGCAGAGGTCTTTCAAATCTAGATCTAGAGTTCTCTGTAATATTTCAAATAACTTACTGTGCTTCACTTTATCAAATGCTTTTGTGTAGTCGATAAAGCAAACAAACAAATCTTTTTGCACTTGAATAGTTTGTTCTGATAGTATCCTTATCATCAATGTTGCATTTCCTGTACCTTTGTCTTTCACAAAACCACATTGTTCTTTACCTATTTCAGCTTGTATCTTACTTTTAACTCTTGTCATCAAAATTCTTTGAAGTATCTTGGTGATAAGACTCAATAAACTTATGGTCCTATGTAATTCACATTCTATTGCTCCAGCTTTCTTAGGAAGAGTGATAAATACTGATTTTTTCATCTCTGCTGGTATTATTCCAGTCTCATAACTGTCATTGATTAAATCAGTAAGAATTTCAATTCCATAATCTTTAAGGGTGATAATTTGTTCTATTACTAATTCATCAGGACCTGCTGCCTTTCCTTTCTTCATCTTATTTATTGCATTATGAGCTTCAGATTTTAAAATACTTGGACCTGCAATGTTTTTCTTAATTTCTGATTTTTCACCTCGATCGTCTTCAAACAATTCCTGAATATACTCAGTCCATTTGTTCATAATCTCATATTTTTCCATGATAATGGTACTGTCCTTTGCTTTCAAACATCCACCTGAAGAACAGAGGAGCTTTTTACCAGTGATATTCTTGACTTGGGTAAGAGTGACCATAATATGGTGGAATTCTTCATTAAGATGGAGAGTGACATAGTTAATTCAGAAACAAAGGTTCTAAACTTAAAGAAGGGTAACTTTGAAGGTATGAGACGTGAATTAGCTAGGATAGACTGGCAAATGACACTTAAAGGGTTGACGGTGGATATGCAATGGCAAGCATTTAAAGATCGCGTGGATGAACTACAACAATTGTTCATCCCAGTTTGGCAAAAGAATATATCAGGGAAGGTAGTGCACCCGTGGCTGACAAGGGAAATTAGGGATAGTATCAATTCCAAACAAGAAGCATACAAATTAGCCAGAAAAAAAGCGGCTCATCTGAGGACTGGGAGAAATTCAGAGTTCAGCAGAGGAGGACAAAGGGCTTAATTAGGAAAGGGAAAAAAGATTATGAGAGAAAACTGGCAGGGAACATAAAAACTGACAGTAAAAGCTTTTATAGATATGTGATAAGAAAAAGATTGGTTAAGACGAATGTAGGTCCCCTCCAGAAAGAAACAGGTGAATTGCTTATGGGGAACAAGAACATGGCAGACAAATTGAATAACTACTTTGGTTCTGTCTTCACTAAGGAGGACATAAATAATCTTCCGGAACTAGTAGGGGACAGAGGGTCTAGTGAGATGGAGGAACTGAGGGAAATACCTGTTAGTAGGGAAGTGGTGTTAGGTAAATTGAAGGAATTAAAGGCAGATAAATCCCCAGGGCCAGATGGTCTGCATCCCAGAGTGCTTAAGGAAGTAGCCCAAGAAATAATGGATGCATTAGTGATAATTTTTCAAAGTTCTTTAGATTCTGGACTAGTTTCTGAGGATTGGAGGGTGGCTAATGTAACCCCGCTTTTTAAAAAAGGAGGGAGAGAGAAACTGGGGAATTATAGACCGGTTAGCCTAACATTGGTGGTGGGGAAAATGGTAGAGTCAGTTATCAAAGATGTGATAACAGCACATTTGGAAAGCGCTGAAATCATTGGACAAAGTCAGCATGGATTTGTGAAAGGAAAATCATGTCTGACGAATCTCATAGAATTTTTTGAGGATGTAACTAGTAGAGTGGATAGGGGAGAACCAGTGGATGTGGTATATTTGGATTTTCAAAAGGTTTTTGACAAGGTCCCACACGGGAGATTAGTGTGCAAACTTAAAGCACACGGTATTGGGGGTAAGGTATTGATGTGGATAGAGAATTGGTTGGCAGACAGGAAGCAAAGAGTGGGAATAAACGGGACCTTTTCAGAATGGCAGGCAGTGACAAGTGGGGCAAGGCTCAGTGCTGGGACCCCAATTGTTTACAATATATATTAATGATTTAGATGAGGGAAATAAATGCAGCATCTCCAAGTTTGCGGATGACACGAAGCTGGGCGGCAGTGTTAGCTGTGAGGAGGATGCTAAGAAGATGCAGGGTGACTTGGATAGGTTAGGTGAGTGGAAAAATTCATGGCAGATGCAATTTAATGTGGATAAATGTGAGGTTATCCACTTTGGTGGCAAAAACAGGAAAACAGATTATTATCTGAATGGTGGCCGATTAGGAAAAGGGGAGGCGCAATGAGACCTGGGTGTCATTATACACCAGTCATTGAAAGTGGGCATGCAGGTACAGCAGGCGGTGAAAAAGGCGAATGGTATGCTGGCATTTATAGCGAGAGGATTCGAGTACAGGCGCAGGGAGGTACTACTGCAGTTGTACAAGGCCTTGGTGAGACCACACCTGGAGTATTGCGTGCAGTTTTGGTCCCCTAATCTGAGGAAAGACATCCTTGCCATAGAGGGAGTACAAAGAAGGTTCACCAGATTGATTCCTGGGATGGCAGGACTTTCATATGAAGAAAGACTGGATGAACTAGGCTTATACTCGTTGGAATTTAGAAGATTGAGGGGAGATCTTATTGAAACATATAAAATCCTAAAGGAATTGGACAGGCTAGATGCAGGAAGATTGTTCCCAATGTTGGAGAAGTCCAGAACAAGGGGTCACAGTTTGAGAATAAAGGGGAAACCTTTTAGGATTAAGATTAGGAAAAAGTTCTTCACACAGAGAGTGGTGAATCTGTGGAATTCTCTTCCACAGAAAACAGTTGAGGCCAGTTCATTGGCTATATTTAAGAGGGAGTTAGATATGGCCCTTGTGGCTAAAGGGATCACAGGGTATGGAGGGAAGGCTGGTACAGGGTTCTGAGTTGGATGATCAGCCATGATCATACTGAATGGCGGTGCAGGCTCAAAGGGCCGAATGGCCTACTCCTGCACCTATTTTCTATGTTTTTATGTCTGTGTTTCTATGTTGATGTAACCTTTTTGGATCAGTAATAGGGATTCTTCCTATTTGCTCACATTCCTGGTTGAACCAGTCTTCTTTGGCTTTTTGATATCAGCTTTTTATCTAAGGACTTATATTTTATAGGACTTGCTTTCTTTGGTCTCCTTTCTTCCATTAGATTTTTGATTTCATCTGTCATCCATTTATTTTTTGTGCTTTTTTTCTTTATTAGGATTCACTGACTTTGCTGATTCTACCAAGGCATCCTTTAGAGAGTTAAATTTCATTTCTACATGATTGCTATCATCTTCAACAGATTCTATTTCTAGACTTTGAAATCTATTCCTTACTTCAGATGTAAATTTTTGTCTTAAGTTTTCTTCTTTAATTAATTGCAAGTAGTCAAGGGATTCTTCAGGTTTTTGCTTCTTTAGTTTTTTTAAGTTTTACTTTTATATGACATTCTACTGGGTTATGGTCACTATTACAGTCTTCACCTGGATACGTTTTGCATTGAGTCACTGAGTTTCTAAATCTTTGGTTTATAGTAATGAAGTCAATTTGATTTCTAGTGTTATCACCTGGACTTTTCCAGGTCCACAAGCGTCTTGGATGGTTTTTAAAGTAGGTATTCATAATGACCTGATTATTCATCTTGCACCATTCTACCCATTTCTCACCCCTTTCATTTCTTTCTCCTCGTCCAAATTTTCCTATGGTGTTTCCATCAGCACCTTGTCCTACTTTAGCATTTAGATCTCCTATGACAATAACAACATCTTGAGATTTGCATCCATTTTTTGCTTGTTCAAGCTCTTCATAGAATTTATCTATATCCTCATTTTTTCCATCTGTTGTTGGTGCATATACCTGTATAATTGCTAAATCAAATGGTTGTCCTCTGAATCTAGCAAGGAGCACTCTTTTATCATTTATCACATTGTCCAATCTTCCTGCTTGATACAGGGTTCTTACATTCCAAGTGGCAATAATTTTCTTTTGTCTTACTTGAATTTTATGAGCAGTAGCTTGATAACGATTGGTGATCCCCTGCCGACCAGAATCAACCCTACCAAGTGAAGCATCTTCAGAATTATCTTGAAGATCCTCTTGAAGCTGTTGTGTGATACATTTTGTGATTTTGACCATGGTTTTCTTAGCAAATAAATTCTAGGAAATCTAGCATCTAGCAACAGTGGTTTGCTATTGCCTGCTGTTTGGTGAACTAAAGAAATTGCCATTTCTCTTCCCAAATATTCATCTGCCTGTACTATAGCCATTGACATTTGGGGTCCTAGCTCATCCGCCTTCGCCGTCATAAGTTCAGTTCTGAACCTGCCGGATCTGCCGTTGGCCTTCACTCGTATCCTAAGCAGGAACCCTTGCAGGTGCTACTGTGTCAACAAATTGCAATTGACCTCAATCGAACTGAATTTCATGAGAAGATACACCGTACTACCATATTCTGTAGAATATTTAGTGTTTTTTTTGGAGTTTCATGTGCTAGAAGGACAGATTTCATTTGAACAAGTTCTGATATTCTTTATTAAATGTTGCAATGGGTCCCAAGGTGATATTTCAAGTTGAACAAGGTGTTCTCCTGGCATCCTGCCCTGTGTTAATTTCCTAACAACACCATTAAGGAACAAATGAACCTGCGATTCCTCACATTTACCATGAATGCTCAAACTGACTGTCACATTTTTTTTTGCCAAACAACAGTTAGTACACTTCAAAAAGTAATTTATTGGCTGTGAAATGCTCTGGCTGTCCTGAGAATGTGAATAAATCCAGCATATAAAGTAATTTTGTGCGTTTTTATGCAAATCAATCACTTGCATAAACAAGTACTGATTTTTTTATGTGCTCACACGATTAGACTGTTCTGAATTTGGAAGTGGTGTTCAAGTCTTGCACAACTTACTATTTTCTGACCTTGAACCATGCAATTGTAGTAAGACACAAACGCACTGCAACCAGATACAGCATAGTAACAAACCCTTCTGGACAACAACCCTATCCTACCTAATTACAACCATGTGACCAATTAATCTATTAACCTGCACATTTTAGAATGTGGGGGGAAGCCGAAGCACTTGAAGGAATTCCACACATTCATGGGAAGAATGAGCTGTATAAGTTCCTTACAGACAGTAGCGGTAACTGACCTTGGGCCGTTGGTGCAGTAAAGCATTGCATTAACTGCTATGATACAGCGTCACCCAGTTTTCTGTGAACCAATTGAAATACATTTTACTTAGTCGTATGGGTTGTTATTGATCAAATCTGACGGGGTGTGATGTTTATTTATTCTCTGAGTCGGGAGTCTTATGTTTTTTACCAAGCTCAGCTTTCTAAGCACAGTAGCTGCCACCTGTAAGATCAAAAAGTGTAAATAAAATTCCCAATGATATCCCTTGTTTAGCTTCTGGTCATAAACGTGAGCCAGTTTCAGTTCTTAAAATGTAAAAGGCAAGCAGTAATCAGTTTGAAGTTAAAACAAAGTACTGTCTATAGATTAGCTTTGCAAACATGCTCTCTATATCGTAGGTGCATTGCCTGTAGAAAGCAGGATGCTGAAGAATACACTTGGTTTATTGCTGCCCAAGTGGTGCAGTACAAACCAAGAGGTTAGTTAATTTAGCTTTTTTTCAAAACAGACAACCTGACTAAGTTGCTTAGTTCAAGGAAGCGGATAGGCCAGATGGATAAAATCCTTCAGCATATCAAATAACTGATGTGTTTATAGTTGGAAGGTTTATGTACTCAGAGAAATTAGTTTTACTGCATTAATTGTGGGTATCTGGAAACTGTGTAACCAAGGGGCTTTTAGATTGTTTGTGTAAAAAGAGTATCAGGGGAAAACATCATTTACCTGTGTAGTGACTCAAGTGGCAAAGAAACAGTATAAATGTAGAGAACAGTTCAGGGTTACTGAGAATGGGGTATGAAACATCCTGAAGCATGAAAGGAACATAGGACGAACTAGAATCCATTCCCCTGGCTTTGATTTCTCAGACAGATGATGATTTGTTCGTCTGCATCATTGGTATGTTTTTTTGTTCAGGGAATTGTAAACATGTTTTGGAAATTCTTTGTGTTTTGCAATTTGGAAATGTTTAAGAAGGAAAATCCTCTGTGAGTTTTAGATGTGTTTTAAGAATGTTGTTTGGATTTAAATGTGTATCACTGAAAATATATCAACTGGGTTTTAAACTACTTTGTTTGCTGGAGGTATCTTCTCCTTGGTCAAGTAGTGGGTATTGGCAGATAAACCCACTGGAGAGAATAAACAAGGAGGTGAACTAGTCTTTCAAGGTTGGGTAGTTACAGTATAAACTTCCTTTAGTGAAAGTAAACATAGAAACATAGAAACATAGAAAATAGGTGCAGGAGTAGGCCATTCGGCCCTTCGAGCCTGCACCGCCATTTATTATGATCATGGCTGATCATCCAACTCAGAACCCCGCCCCAGCCTTCCCTCCATACCCCCTGACCCCTGTAGCCACAAGGGCCATATCTAACTCCCTCTTAAATATAGTCAATGAACTGGCCTCAACAGTTTCCTGTGGCGGAGAATTCCACAGATTCACCACTCTCTGTGTGAAGAAGTTTTTCCTAATCTCGGTCCTAAAAGGCTTCCCCTCTATCCTCAAACTGTGACCCCTCGTTCTGGACTTCCCCAACATCGGGAACAATCTTCCTGCATCTAGCCTGTCCAATCCCTTTAGGATCTTATACGTTTCAATCAGATCCCCCCTCAATCTTCTAAATTCTAACGAGTACAAGCCCAGTTCATCCATTCTTTCTTCATATGAAAGTCCTGCCATCCCAGGAATCAATCTGGTGAACCTTCTTTGTACTCCCTCTATGGCAAAGATGTCTTTCCTCAGATTAGGGGACCAAAACTGCACACAATACTCCAGGTGTGGTCTCACCAAGGCCTTGTACAAAATCCAAATATACCACATCCACTGGTTCTCCCCTATCCACTCTACTAGTTACATCCTCAAAAAATTCTATGAGATTCGTCAGACATGATTTTCCTTTCACAAATCCATGCTGACTTTGTCCGATCATTTCACCGCTTTCCAAATGTGCTGTTATCACATCCTTGATAACTGACTCCAGCAGTTTCCCCACCACCGACGTTAGGCTAACCGGTCTATAATTCCCCGGTTTCTCTCTCCCTCCTTTTTTAAAAAGTGGGGTTACATTAGCCACCCTCCAATCCTCAGGAACTAGTCCAGAATCTAACGAGTTTTGAAAAATTATCACTAATGCATCCATTATTTCTTGGGCTACTTCCTTAAGCACTCTAGAATGCAGACCATCTGGCCCTGGGGATTTATCTGCCTTCAATCCCTTCAATTTACCTAACACCACTTCCCTACTGACATGTATTTCGCTCAGTTCCTCCATCTCACTGGACCCTCTGTCCCTTACTATTTCTGGAAGATTATTTATGTCCTCCTTAGTGAAGACAGAACCAAAGTAATTATTCAATTGGTCTGCCATGTCCTTGCTCCCCATAATCAATTCACCTGTTTCTGTCTGCAGGGGACCTACATTTGTCTTTACCAGTCTTTTCCTTTTTACATATCTATAAAAGCTTTTACAGTCCGTTTTTATGTTCTCTGCCAGTTTTCTCTCAAAATCTTTATTCCCCTTCCTAATTAAGCCCTTTGTCCTCCTCTGCTGAACTCTGAATTTCTCCCAGTCCTCAGGTGAGCCAGTTTCTCTGGCTAATTTGTATGCTACTTCTTTGGAATTGATACTATCCCTAATTTCCCTTGTCAGCCACGGGTGCACTACCTTCCCTGATATATTCTTTTGCCAAACTGGGATGAACAATTGTTGTAGTTCATCCATGCAACCTTTAAATGCTTGCCATTGCATATCCACCGTCAATCCTTTAAGTGTCATTTGTCAGTCTATCTTAGCTAATTCACGTCTCATACCTTCAAAGTTACCCCTCTTTAAGTTCAGAACCTTTGTTTCTGAATTAACTATGTCACTCTCCATCTTAATGAAGAATTCCACCATATTATGGTCACTCTTACCCAAGGGGCCTCTCACGACAAGATCGCTAATTAACCCTTCCTCATTGCTCAAAACCCAGTCCAGAATAGCCTGCTCTCTAGTTGGTTCCTCGACATGTTGGTTCAAAAAACCATCCCGCATACATTCCAAGAAATCCTCTTCCTCAGCACCTTTACCAATTTGGTTCACCCAGTCTACATGTAGATTGAAGTCACCCATTACAACTGCTGTTCCTTTATTGCACACATTTCTAATTTCCTGTTTAATACCATCTCCGACCTCACTACTACTGTTAGGTGGCCTGTACACAACTCCCACCAGCGTCTTCTGCCCCTTAGTGTTACGCAGCTCTACCCATATCGATTCCACATCTTCCCGGCTTATGTCCTTCCTTTCTATTGCGTTAATCTCTTCTTTAACCAGCAACGCCACCCCACCTCCCCTTCCTTCATGTCTATCCCTCCTGAATATTGAATATCCCTGAACGTTGAGCTCCCATCCCTGGTCACCCTGGAGCCATGTCTCTGTGATCCCAACTATATCATAATCATTAATAACAATCTGCACTTTCAATTCATCCACCTTATTACGAATGCTCCTTGCATTGACACATAAAGCCTTCAGGCGCTCTTTTACAACTCTCTTAGCCCTTATACAATTATGTTGAAAAGTGGCCCTTTTTAATGCTTGCCCTGGATTTGTTGGCCTGCCACTTTTACTTTTCTCCTTAGTACTTTTTGCTTCTACGCTCACTTTACACCCCTCTGTCTCTCTGCACTGGTTCCCATCCCTCTGTTGTGAACTAACCTCCTCACGCCTAGCCTCTTTAATTTGATTCCCACCCACCAACCATTCTATTTTAAAGTCACCTCAGTAGCCCCCGCTAATCTCCCTGCCAGGATATTGGTCCCCCTAGGATTCAAGTGTAACCCGTCCTTTTTGTACAGGTCACGCCTGCGCCAAAAGAGGTCCCAATGATCCAAAAACTTGAATCCCTGCCCCCTGCTCCAATCCCTCAGCCACGCATTTATCCTCCACCTCATCGCATTCCTACTCTCACTGTCGCGTGGCACAGGCAGTAATCCCGAGATTACTACCTTTGCGGTCCTTTTTCTCAACTCCCTTTCTAGCTCCCTATATTATCCTTTCAGGACCTCATCCCTGTACTCGGCTATTTATATCTGATAGGGCTTAAGGTCTTTATCTGAATTTGAACTTGGCAAACCCAATACCATCACAGGGGATGAGGACATTAGTATTGTTGTTATATGTCGACATGGTGTTTGCAGCTTTGGAGCAAAAGCTGAGAGTGAAATTTTAAAGTGAGGGGGAAAATTTTAAAGGAGGTTCATGAAGCAAGGATTTTTTTTACTGTAAGAGTGGTAGAGGCCTGGCATGTACTGTCACGGGAACTGGTAGAAGCAGATATGTTAATTACATTTATAATACCAATTAGAAAGACTATGTTTATCAACAGGAATAGAGGCATATGGAGCACAGACAAGCTTATTTAGATTGGTATCGTGGTTGGCACAGACATCATGCAGCGCAGCATGCTAACATAGCAGTAAGCATGATAGGTGACCTGGGTTCAGTACCCATTGTTGTCCGTAAGGAGTTCGTTCATTCTCCGCATGACCGTATGGGTTTCCTCGCATGCTCCACAGAGTGTAATTGGGTGGCACATCTTGTTGGGCCAGAAGGGTGTGTTCCTGTGCTGTGTCACTAAATAAATAAAATGGAAATGATGGGCTGAAGGGCCTGTTTCTGTACTGTATTCTTCCATGGTATTTGTTCTATTTTCTGGGAAACATCAGTCTCCCTTAAACTATCATTTCTACATATTTCCCCATTAATTTCTATGCATACAGTTGTAATGTCAACTGCAAGAAAATAGCAAAATGCTTAAACAACTGTTATTTTTACAACTCTGCAGTGAAAAGTCTGAACGTTGATCTCATTGTGAAGTGATGTAACATATATTAAGTCAGAATGTAACAGCTAGAGGTGAGGGGGAGTTGGAGAAGAACTTGAAAGTTGCTAAACTTGCAAATTACTGTTAAGAAAGCAGCTTGAGGAAGTTTGTCTTTCATATAATGATTTCTCAGGTAATAATTATATTGAAGTATTTCCCATATTTGTGCCACAGTGCAATTTAATTTGAAGTGCAGATTAAAACATTACCGCATTGTAAAATGCATAACTATTGCTTATGAAGAAAACACAAAAACTCTTGTTTTTTTTTAAAAACAGAAGCCCAGCGTTGGAATCGGACTCAGATTTATTATCACTGTCTTATTGTATTGACCATAAGATATAGAAGCAGAATCGTGGGTGGGGGGAGGGGGGGCTTTAAGCCCATCGATTCAGCTCCACCATTCAACCTTTTGAACCCCTTTCTCCCCATAACTTCTAACCTTCTTATAAATCAAGCATCTATCAATCTCTACATTAAATATGCTCAATGACTTGGCCATATTATATAGAAATAATATTTTTTGATTTGCAGTAACTGAAAGGCATTTCAAAGTCCAGCCCTACATCTTTGTTCTGAGAGATGGAAACAGGTAAGGCCGGCCAACAAGACTCTGGTGAAGCTGTATAGGCTGACCCCCTGTACAGAGTACACAATGGATTACTGAAACATTGACGAACTCCAACTATACCAACAAGTTTGGACGATGGAGAGGGGAGGTCATCAATGGCCTATGCTTCACTTGGAGCTGAGGACCCAAGAAGAAGAAGAACAGCAGTATGGTGTAAAGACAAAAAAATTATTATAATTTACAAGAAAAAATCCATAGTGCAAAAAAAAGGAACTATGAGTGTTCATGGGTTGATGTACCATTCATAAATATGACGGTAGAGGGGAAGAAGCTGTTACTGAATCATTTATTGTGGGTCTTATGGCCCTTGTATCTCATCCCTGATTGTAGTAAAGCAAAGAGAGCATGTTCCTGATGGTGAGAGTCTTTAGCAATGAATGCCATCTTCTGCAGGCACCTCCTCTTGAAGCTGTCCTCAATGGATGGAGCGTACATAAAAATTAAAATGGAACAATGAAATACTTTAGTGGACAAGAAGCATGATCAGAATTCAGCAATCCTTTCTCTAAATCCTTTTGATAAGGTACAGCAAGGCATACAAATGAAGCAGTTGGTACTTCTAGCCTGCACCTTCTTTAACATTCATATCATTCTGGTCTCACAGCTCAATATCCTTAATATTAGAGAGCATCAGTTCAGAACTATGGAGGAGAGATGATGGCTTGATATGAGTTGTGGGAATGACTGATATAGAAGGACTTCTGTTGCATTTTTGAGCTTCATTCCTACTACTTTATTTGACAGTTTATATTTGTGTGCACCATCCAGTGAGATGAGGATTTGCATAACACAATATCATATTATTAAAGGATGAACCCAAAGATGGAATTGGATGTTAGCAGAAAGACGTCACATTTTACAACGAACTGGGGAGGTGCACCACTTTATGCTTATTTGAACTGAAGCAAGAAATGGGAGAGACATGTTTTTCTGCTAGGATGAGAGCTTTGCACTGGCCCAGCCCAGAAGACCAGTAGCTGGTGCACTTGCATAAGGTACTTCTATGACCTAAATTGGTCAGGGAAGATGTCACAACCAGGAGTCATTTTTACAAAAAGGGAAAAGGTATTTTCTCATTTAGTATGTGGATTGTATTTTCTCAATGTGACCTCGTGGGTATGCAGTCTTCCTTAGATTGCTTACCTTTTATGTCTACTTGTTTGTCTTTGAATTAGCTCTGGGTGTTTGCTTTGTGTTGCAGTTGTCTCATTTGGTATCATGGGGTTTGTTAGACTCTCTTGGTATTTATTGCATTTATTCAATTAGCATGGGATTTTCAATACCTTGCATTGTAGTTGTTGTCTTTGGGGGTGGGGGGGTTATTGCTTCATCTGGACGGTGGAGCTATCTGATAGGTCCTGAATTCCTACAGTTCCAGGGTGTATTTTGGGGGGCTTGCCAATCCCTCTTTGCTCAGTCGTTGTGGATCCCTGCCTGGTGAAAATCTGACCAAGTTCTTCTGTGTATTGTGAGTGATCTCAGTTCTTCAAGATTCTGTATAGTTCGCCTGAGCTCTTGTTAGTTTTGCTGGTTAATTTCTGTAATAAATAACTTGTTTTGCTTTAATTGCCAAAGTTTTTGACATCTTCCTGCCCTTGAGTTCAGCACCTATTGGGGATAAATTCCCAGCACTGTCTGTAAAGAGTTTGTTTGTTCTCCCCATGACCATGTGAGTTTCTTTTGGGAGCTCTGGTTTCCTCCCACATTCCAAAAAAAAAGACATATGGGTAAAGGTTAATAAATTGTGGACATGCTATGTTGGCAACCAGTAATTGGTGACATTCAAAGGTTGCGCCCAGCCCGATACGTAGTTTGTGTTGGTCATTGATGCAAGCAAGGCACTTCCCTGTATGATTCGATGTATCGATATAGATGTGACAAATAAAACTAATCTTTCACCTTTTTGCTTTTTCTTTATCCCTGACTGAATCTGTCAATTCAGGCCCGCTCCAGAATATCACTCCTTGTACCCACATACCCTGAAAGAGCAAATATCCCAACGATCCATGCACTTCATCACCTTTTTACCTGTCCAAGGACAATTCTTTATCCTCTCCCTTACATATCCACAGCATTCATCTG
This sequence comes from Mobula hypostoma, assembly GCF_963921235.1. NCBI lineage: Eukaryota > Metazoa > Chordata > Chondrichthyes > Myliobatiformes > Myliobatidae > Mobula > Mobula hypostoma. The sequence continues at coordinate 119,836,277 of NC_086097.1, read as the reverse complement.
ATGAGCACATGCCATTATATGCATTCAGATATTTGTCTGATCCAGCTGCTGATCCATTGTTAACTTGTCACGATTAATTCATATTTTATCTCTTTGCCTCGCCTTCAGAGTACAACAGAAGACCATGAGCCTTGTAGACTGTGAATCCTAAGTGGATCAAATTTCCTCTGGGTTTATACCCTGACAGGATTCATGCAGTCCTCCATTCAGACTTCTGCAGGATAACAGAGATAGTTTGGCTTTGAACTTGCAGACTCTCTCTTCAACAGTGAGCAAGAGAAATTACTATGGTGAAAAGCAACAGTCCAGAGGTTCAAAGTTAAAAGTAAATTTAATTACTAAAGTACACACTCTATATGTCATGATATACTATCTTGAGATACAGTTTTTTGCAGGTATTCACAGTAGAACAAAGAAATAAAAGAGAATTAATGAAAAACTACACACAAATACTGATGGACAATCAATGTGCAAAAGTAGATGAACTGTGCAGATACAAAACAAAACAAAAAATGTAAATAAATAATACTGAGAACATGAGTTGAAAATGAGTCCTTAGGCTTTGGAATCATTTCAGTGTTGAGGTGAATGGAGCCTGATGGCTGAAGTGTGATAACTGATTCTGGTGCTGTGGAGCCTAAGTCTCCTGTACCTCCTTCCTGATGGCAGCAGTAAGATGATAGAAACATAGAAACATAGAAAATAGGTGCAGGAGTAGGCCATATGGCCCTTCGAGCCTGCATCGCCATTTATTATGATCATGGCTGATCATCCAACTCAGAACCCCGCCCCAGCCTTCCCTCCATACCCCCTGACCCCCGTAGCCACAAGGGCCATATCTAACTCCCTCTTAAATATAGCCAATGAACTGGCCTCAACTGTTTCCTGAGGCAGAGAATTCCACAGATTCACCACTCTCTGTGTGAAGAAGATTTTCCTAATCTCGGTCCTAAAAGGCTTCCCCTCTATCCTCAAACTGTGACCCCTCATTCTGGACTTCCCCAACATCAGGAACAATCTTCCTGCATCTAGCCTGTCCAATCCCTTTAGGATCTTATACGTTTCAATCAGATCCCCCCTCAATCTTCTAAATTCCAACGAGTACAAGCCCAGTTCATCCAGTCTTTCTTCATATGAAAGTCCTGCCATCCCAGGAATCAATCTGGTGAACCTTCTTTGTACTCCCTCTATGGCAAAGATGTCTTTCCTCAGATTAGGGGACCAAAACTGCACACAATACTCCAGGTGTGGTCTCACCAAGGCCTTGTACAACTGCAGTAGTACCTCCCTGCTCCTGTACTCGAATCCTCTCGCTATAAATGCCAGCATACCATTCGCCTTTTTCACCGCCTGCTGTACCTGCATGCCCACTTTCAATGACTGGTGTATAATGACACCCAGGTCTCGTTGCACCTCCCCTTTTCCTAATCGGCCACCATTCAGATAATAATCTGTTTTCCTATTTTTGCCACCAAAGTGGATAACTTCACATTTATCCACATTAAATTGCATCTGCCATGAATTTGCCTACTCACCCAACCTATCCAAGTCACCCTGCATCCTCTTAGCATCCTCCTCACTGCTAACACTGCCACCCAGCTTCGTGTCATCCGCAAACTTGGAGATGCTGTATTTAATTCCCTCATCCAAGTCATTAATATATATTGTAAACAACTGGGGTCCCAGCACCGAGCCTTGCGGTACCCCACTAGTCACCGCCTGCCATTCTGAAAAGGTCCTGTTTATTCCCACTCTTTGCTTCCTGTCTGCTAACCAATTCTCCACCCACACCAATACCTTACCCCCAATACCGTGTGCTTTAAGTTTGCACACTAATCTCCTGTGTGGGACCTTGTCAAAAGCCTTTTGAAAATCCAAATATACCACATCCACTGGTTCTCCCCTATCCACTCTACTAGTTACATCCTCAAAAAATTCTATGAGATTCGTCAGACATGATTTTCTTTTCACAAATCCATGCTGACTTTGTCCGATGATTTCACCGCTTTCCAAATGTGCTGTTATCACATCCTTGATAACTGACTCCAGCAGTTTCCCCACCACCGACGTTAGGCTAACCGGTCTATAATTCCCCGGTTTCTCTCTCCCTCCTTTTTTAAAAAGTGGGGTTACATTAGCCACCCTCCAATCCTCAGGAACTAGTCCAGAATCTAACGAGTTTTGAAAAATTATCACTAATGCATCCAGTATTTCTTGGGCTACTTCCTTAAGCACTCTAGAATGCAGACCATCTGGCCCCGGGGATTTATCTGCCTTCAATCCCTTCAATTTACCTAACACCACTTCCCTACTAACATGTATTTCGCTCAGTTCCACCATCTCACTGGACCCTCTGTCCCTTACTATTTCTGGGAGATTATTTATGTCCTCCTTAGTGAAGACAGAACCAAAGTAATTATTCAATTGGTCTGCCATGTCCTTGCTCCCCATAATCAATTCACCTAAAGCAAATTATAGGAATTAGAGGAAGGTTTTTTACTCAGAGAGTGGTTGGTGCATGGAATGCACTGCCTGAGTCAGTGGTGTAGGCAGATACACTCATGGAATTTAAGAAACTACTAGACAGGTATATGGAGGAATTTAAGGTGGGGGGGGGCATTATATGGGAGGCAGGGTTTAAGGATCGGCACAAAATTGTGGGCTGAAGGGCCTGTATTGTGCTGTACTGTTCTATGTTCTATGAGAGCATGGACCCATTTATCACCACCATTCTTGGAAGTCAAGACAATGGCTGAAGCCCTGGGTCTATAAGTCCATTGGGAAAGTTGGAAGCCTGTTGTCTTCAAATCCGCGAGCCCATTGGATGCTGGGGTGCCGAAGGTAGCCTATCCTGGGTTTAAAGGACTGTGACAGAGAGCACTTGATCAATGTACTTTTTCGAGACACAAACAATTGTTGAGCATTCATCAATGGAACCAGGGTTAGGAGACTCATTATGCAACTCTCAGTTAATTGATGCTCACACGTTACTGTCTCTGCACAAACAACAACATAACTATGTTGACCCTAGGCCAACAACTTAGAACATGAATTCCACTGTTTCCTTCATGCCAATACTCACTCAAGAGCACTTTTCCAGTTTATAACACTGAAATAGGGGATCTCCCATTGGCCAAGCAATTGATCCTTTCTTCTCCCACCTCCTGGCGTGGGTGTTCTTTCTTGCGATGGAAAGTTCTTATTTAAGCCTCCTCAATGCTGATGCTTAAACTTCGATCCTTTAGGTAATGTGGATCTTTTAATCCTTGCTCATTCTGGTTTTGATGTACAAGCATTTTTAGGAGAATATTGAAATAATTCTGAAGAGCTATGTAATTGCTTTAAATGGCAGTCTAAAAGAGAAATTAGAAGCAGGAAAGTTAATTAGAGGCCACCCTTTATAACTGCTAATCTGCATTATGCATCATAATTAAATTAAACATTAAATCATTTTATAGTCCCTTCCCAACTAAGCTCTGCAACTCCTCCAGCATAATACCAATTCATGGAATCTTCATTCCCTGATTGTATCAGTCTCCCGACAATATCATTTGTTAGTCTGCCTTCAATCATTAGAGCTTGAACTTCCAGAATTATCTACCCTATCACCTCTCCCTCTCCACCTACACAGTATCATATACCCCCATATTGACCTGCAGAAGGGGTGGGAGAGGAAATCTCTCACCCATTTCCATGGGTTAATATGGGGGTTTTTGATCCTCCTATATTGAGCAAAAAAATAGGAGTATCAAATACCATGCTAAAATTGCATAATTTAAGTAAACTACTCAAATTTGGGGTAATTTACTTAATTAGGTAAAGCAGAAATCCAGATTTCTCACAAACTGCCACATTTTAAGCCATTGTGTAAGATATCTTCCTCAACAGAATCCTTACATTGAAGCCAGTCTTCTTTCCAAATCTGGCTATAGGCTGGAAGAGTATTTCTGTTGAACACCACCGAACATTATACCGGAAGCTTTAAGCAACGTTAGTGTAAATTCTCCATGGTTGTGTAAGTGGTCAGGAGGCAGGGGAAGGGTGTGGCTGTAGCATTACAAACCCCGGTCCAAGAAAGGGGGTTAAACCCCTATTATGTGAGGTGGGCAGTTATATATTGGAGGATATACAGGGGTAAAATGGCATGAGCATCCTTTCCACTTCCTTAGCAGGAGCCTTTGGAATGAACAGGTTCAAAGATCCTGTATTTAAATTAATTTACTTGACTGCAGTAGGCAGACTGAGCAGCACAACTGGACCTTCTGCAAAAAAAAAAAAATCCATTAAGTTATTTACCTCTTCTCCATAGTTGTGCTCAATCCCCTGAGCTGCCAAGATTATTCGTGTCTCTGATCTCCAGATGGGCTGGGTCAAGATTATAATACAGAGAAGATATTAATCTTATTATATTAGTTAATAAGCATTCTATCTCCTGAAAGAATTGGATTGGCTCCCAACCTGCTGTGCAGCTTTGCTTTAGATATGTTGGACATGAAGTATTTAGAAATGTTTAGACATTAATTTTTTTTTAAAACTATTGCACCTGACCTAACAGTAATCCATCTGTTCAATGGGTTAAAATTCTCTTGATAAAATCATTGAATTACACAGTGCAGAATTCAACCATCTGACCCTCACTCCTCCTACTATTTTCCATCATTCTGCAAATATCACCTTATCAAATCTATACCTATTTTTCAGAAGTTACTATTATATCTCTTCTATTACACTTTCAGGCAAAGACGAATCATAACAGCTCACTCTGCAAATAAATTCCACACACTTCTTTCTGACTTTTTTTTTCAATTTATGTGAAATCTGTGCCCTTTGGTTGTGCAACTTCCTCCCCTTCAAAATAGCATATCTGCAGCCAGGCTGTTATCTTCTCCTTTGAGATTCTGTTCAAAACCATCTCCTTTATGTCAGTTTTTGACAGTTCTGAGATCTCCATTGTTGACCTTGCATTCATCTTTTGCTGACATCCCTGAGAAATATCTTGGACCTTTTTTTTCACTTAGAAGCTTTGAATAAATTCAATGTGTCTTGATAGATGGTCACGTATTCTTCTCAGGTAGATATAAAGGACTGTTTATGCTACTCTGCCAGACTAATCAATAATCTAAGATACACTGGAAGATTTTCCCCCACAAGATTGGATGGAAACTGATTTGTATAATTTTTCAGGCAGGCCCACCATTGCACTGGGGAGACCTGTCTACGGGCCTTGTTTCACCAAAAATCAGTTCACAAGCATTCATATTGTTGGTATGCTCCATCAAAGATATGAAATTGTGCTAGTGAAGGTCAGTACTGTTCTGGACATCAATATGGTCTTCAAAAGTGACCAATCTACTGGAATAGGATATAATTTCCAATAGATAAATCATGTTTGATGGAAACCTGTTGTGGAGTCAAGATCTAACTTCACAAGATTCCCCAAGTTCTAAAGCTCTTCCTTTTAAAAAGAAACTTTTATTCAACACTTATTTATGGGCAAAGAGAAAGACAAGCCATTACGGATTCTTTGACTGATTACACTGTTCCGTATCTTGTCCCAGTACTTGTCTCTGTTTAGAATGCACCCAATGACTGGGCCTCTGCAGAGTCCAAAGGTGTACCACTCTCTGAGTGAACAAGTTATTTCTCTACATATTTATACACTGCCCTTATAAAATCAATAGATTAGACAGAAAGTACAAAATCCTGAGAACACAAACTACCAGGCTCAAGGACAGCTTCTACCCTGCTATTATAAATCAAAGTCAAAGTAAATTTACTATGGAAGTGCATATATGTTACCATATATTGCCTTAGGATTCATTTCCTTTCAGAAGTTTACAGGGAAATAAAGAAATACAGTAGAATCTATGAAAAGTCTATAACCAAACAAATGCTTTGGTTAAATTGTTTAAACCTACAACAAAGCTAAATAAATGAGACTCTTGAATGGACCTCTGACACACCAAAAATAAACTATTGATCTCGAAATCGACCTTATCATTACTCCTGCACTTTGCCTGCCTGCATAGCACTTTCCCCTAGCTTCAACACCTCTATAGGAGGGGAGAAAAGAATCAGCCATGAATGAATACACAAGGAATTCTGCAGATGCTGGAAATTCAAGCAACACACATCAAGGTTGCTGGTGAACGCAGTAGGCCAGGCAGCATCTCTAGGAAGAGGTACAGTCGACGTTTCAGGCCGAGACCCTTCATCATCCATGAATGAATGGTGGAGCAGACTCGATGGGCCAAATGGCCTAATTCTGCTCCTATGTCTTATGGTCTTTTGGTCTACCTCAAAGTGCTTATGCGTGGAATGACCTATCTGAATGGCACAAACAAAACGATTTTCACTGTATCACAAAGATAATAAACTTCTAAGTAAATTGATTACCTAAGTGCCGTATGTGCTGTATATATCACCATATACTACACTGAGACTCATTTTCTTGCAGGCATTTACAGGTGCTACCTTCAGCAGGTATATCGGACTTCACAGATAGCAGCTCACTCGCATTTACATTCAGAGACAGATGGGATGTTGCCCCTTCACGACCGCACTCAGACACCCATATCATGCAGCCACATGCCATGGTGTAGGCTTGAAAGTGGGCAAACATCTCCCCCCCCACCTCTTCACACAGTCAACATGATAATGGGTGGCACGTCAGTGTAGTGGTTAGCATAATGGTATTAGAGCGCCAGCAATTGGGGTTCAATGCCCACTGCTCTCCATAAGCTTTTTGTAAGTTTTCTCCATGACCATGTGGGTTTCCTCTGGGTGTTACAGTTTCCTCCCACACTCTAAAGATTACAGGTTGGTAGGTTATCTGGTCACATGGATACAATTTGTGCAACGTTGGCTCATTAGACATAAGAGCTCATCATCATGCTGTATCTCTAAATTAAAATTAAATAGCAGCAGCTTGTAAACACCCCTAATAGTTACTTGCATAGAATTCACACTCACCTTGGACCACAGAATTTCTGTTTCCTCTTTGTGTTCCATAGCTGTAAGGAATCAAGGTGTGGTGGGGTGTTCTGAAACTCTGAACATAGGAGCTGCAGGTCAAAGTTCTGATTGATCCCAAAACTTCATCCCAGTCCCATGCAGCAGAGTTAGCTGTGAAAGCCCTGAGGTTCCCTGATATCCAATCTAATGTACACTTAGCATCCCTCGCTCCCTTTTCAAAATGAGTGCAGGAATCAGTCTGTTTCCTGTAAAAACCCCTTCTTGCAAAACTTTGCTTTCTTTTGATATCCAGAAAGAGCTATTACCCTACTCATTCTCCTAGAACAGCCCTAGAGACCAGTTTCGATCTTGACTCATGATATTATGTGTTTAGAGCATGTACGTTCCCCATGTTACCACATACACTCACTGGTACCTCCTGTACCCAAAAAAGAGGACACTAGGTATACGTTTGTGGTTTTCTGCCTCTGTAGCCCATCCACTTCAAGGTTTGACTTGTGTGTTTGGAAATGCTCTTCTCAACACCACTATTGTAACATGTGGTTACTGTCACCCTCCTGCCAGGTTGAACTGATCTGGCATTCTCCTCATTAACAAGGCTTTTTTGCTCACAGAGCTGCCACTCACTGGATGTTTTTGTTTTGTTTCTCACACCATTCTCTGTAAACTCTAGTGACTGTTGTGCATGAAAATCCCAGGAGATCGGTAGTTTCTCAGATACTCAAACCACCCCGTCTGACACCAATTACCCCGTCAAAATCACCTACAGTAGATTATATTTATTCCCTTTTCTGACGTTTTATCTGAACAACAACTGAACCTCTTGACCATGTCTGCATTCTTTTAGGTATAGAGTAACTGCTATATGATTGGTTAATTAGATATTTACACTAACAAGCAGTTGTACCAGTTGTATCTAATAAGGTGGACGCTGAGAGCAAGTTTGTTCCTATATCTCAAAGACGCAATGTTTTATGAGTTAATTGTAACTGTAAATGCATCTAGTATAAATTCAAATGTATAAAGCTGGTATAAACCTACAGTACCTCCTGCCTGACGTTAGGTGGTCAAAGAGCTAATGTGAAAATCTATACTAAAGCCTGGATAGGACATGATCATGAAGGTCTGTACATATTCAATATGAAATTGTATTAGCATAAGTTATTTTGGTTTTTTGCCTGTAGCAAAGCTATGGTAGAGCTTATATCAAACAATGATTTAACGTGACAGTGAGATTCAGAAATCCATCATGGACTTCAAAGTAAATGTTGGAAGCAGTAATTATCCCACAGATTTAAGGTGGTTTTTGAAGAGTTATAAATTTTAACACTGACAAGGTTATCAATCTAACAATCTCCCCGCACTCTGCACATTGGTGTTAAATCTATTATAATGTTACAATGGTAAGTTAAACTCAAAAATTCTTATAGTTTTATTAAAGTTTTGGAACAATCAACTACTCTTGGCACTGATGGCATTTTGACTGATGACATGTCAAAATCTATGCTGATTTCATGTTATAATGTATGGACTGGAGCAAATCTCGGTAAAATTCTGCTGAATTTCTGCCTCTGTCCACCTGCAGCTTCACTGGGAGATGTGTTTCATTTGAGCTCATAAACATGAATTACACCACCACATTTCAGGTGAATTTATAATGGAGCAGATGAGAGCTACCGAGGAAATTTAGTTATATTCTTTAACTCTTTCAGCATCCTCACTGCAATTATAGTGTTTAATGGACCATTTTTTCATGCACTTTGTCTGGAAATAGTCTCAATATACAGAACGTGGTTGAGCAATTTGGGACTGTAGATCTCAATTTTTCGATGTATGTGATCTCCCGAAACTCGAACATCAGATCAAAGAAGTGGATGCAAAACAGCCCCTGGAAAAACGCATCTGTGGTTACTTTCTAATTGGGAAAATACAAGAACACCACATGACTCTGCAGTACGAAGAGCTGTGGAAATACCCTCCTGAATACCAATGATGAAATGGAATACAAATCTTCAAAACGGAAGGTAAAACAACAGAAAATTACTAGGCAAGAGCTAGTAGGCAAGGAGGAGGAGAAGATGGTGGCACGACGCAGCTTGCGCGGCCACTGCGGTGAATGGTATCTGTGATCTGTCAAGTAGGGTGCCGTGCACAATCCTGATTTGATGGAGACAGATGTGAGAGAACGGAGGAACATCTGGAGAAACTTCTGAAATGTCTTTTTCGCTGCCGCTGTTACTGTGTGATCCAGAATCTCCGGAGGTGAAGGCCCCGAATCCTTGGCTTTGCTTGTTGCTCAGCAGCCGGGATGGGGTCGAAGCACTCGGCAGAGATGGCGCTCGGTGCTCGGTGTCGAAGGGCTGGTCAGTATCGAAGTTTTTGGACAGACTCAGAGTCGGCTGTGGTCGGGTGCTTCCAATGCATCAACAGTTGTCGGTGCCTGGTGGTTTATGGCAGAGAGAGGTTCTCCCTTTTGCCGCCTGCTATCGGGGACTATCAGGAGTCGATCGGAACTTTGAGACTTTTTTTTACAGTTCCCATGGTCTGTTCTTTATCAAATTACGGGATTGCTTTGCACTGCTGTAACTATATGTTGTAATTATGTGGTCTTGTCAGTGTTAGTCTTTGGTTTGTCTTGTTTTTTTGTGATATCACTCTGGAGGAACATTGTATTATTTCTTAATGCATGCATGCATTTCTAAATGACAGTAAACAAGGACTGAGTGTCCTCATAATCTAAATCTAAAATTGTTTCTTATCAAGCCAAGGCAATTCCTGACCGATGAAGGGCAATTCTTGTGCTCAACGGGATGGTGAACTGATTAAGCTCAGATACAAGGCAAACGATTTACATTGCAAGCTAAATAACAAGGAAATATATTATGAATGGCCAATATGCAAGGAGAGAACAGGCTAAATGGCCAGTTGAGAACTGATCACATTGTGAACCAATAAGCTTAAAGACATGAAGTGTAAACATTGGAAATGCTGTTGACGACAATAGTCAGAATGACAGTCCGAGGCAGCTGGAGGAGTCATTCTAGTCATACAAATTGAGAAGTTTTATTTGGCATAGACTGTCTGCCTGAGAAATACTTATACAAGCAACCTGAACTGGGGGTCTGAAATTGGATTGTTTCAAGTGATATGAAAGCAAAATAATGATTTATAATAGTAATAAGTAATACCTGCAGAAGGTACAACATGGAAGTTGTATAAAGCTATGTGATTATGAGGATCTAATATTCTGTGTGTTGTTACACATGTCAGTCACATTTCTTTAAAGGACAGAAGTGTTGGTGGTCTCTGTTCCTACAGAGCAAGCAGAGTATAATATGTGTAAGCAGTCTCGGTACGTCCTCCCTGCGAAATACTTGGGTTTTATTTGGATGCTCCAGTTTCTTCCTACAGACCAAAGATGTAGCGGAGAGATTAGATGGTCATTTTAAACTGTCCTGTGATTGGGTTAGGGTTAATCTGGGTTGTGGGGCTGCTAGATCATCATGGCTCGATGGGCCAGAGGGGCCTACTCCAACCTGTATCACTAAATAAATTAAATAATAAAGGGAATCAGGAGTTAGTGATAAGTTAGGTCCTAAATCAGTTCTTCAAGGTGCTAATGGACTTAACCATTGGTTATATCTTTGAAAGCTTTAGCTTCGAGGTCAATACAAAGTCTCTGCTAACATATCTAGTCAGACAAAGTTCAAATCTAATCATTTCATTTCAGTGCAATGTTTTGTCTTTGGAATTCATGAAGATTCCCATCTTGTTTTCCATCACTTTGAAGAAGTAACAGCCCACCAATAAAGTAATCTTTGTCCAGGTTGAATAAATAAAGACTAAAGATTAAAAGATTAAACATCAGATTTATTTGTCACATGTATAGTATGTCAAAATATCAAAATCTATCAGAAAAATTCATCTTTCCATCAACGACCAACACAGTCCAGATATGTGCTGGGGGCAGTTTTCAAGAGTCATGATGCTTCCAGCACCAATATAGCATGCCCACAACATACTAACCCTTATCTGTATGTCTTTGGAATGTCAATGGATACTGGAGCACTTGAAGAAAATGCCAACGGTCATGGGGAGAATGTACAAACTCCTTACTTATTGAACTCCGATTAATGATCATGGCACTGTAATAGCAATACATTATTAAACTTATTAATAAATTACTGCAATTGTTATTGTTGCTTGTGTTATTCTACTGAATATAGTGGGCATGCTGTATTGGCACTGGAATATGCGGTGACGCATGTGAGCTGCACCTAGCATTTCCTTATGTTGTGCTGGTTGTTGTTAACACAAATAATGCATTTCACCGTATGTTATGATGTACATGTGATAAATAAATCTGAATCATAATGAAGATAACAATCAAATCAGAAGGTTATGACAATGAAATAGGCAAGGTTTCCATTTTTGCTTTATAAACTGGGGAAGTTTCAGAGAAAACTTTGACAACTCATAGAAAAGTAAAGATAGAATCTATTACCCATGCACAAAGAAAGAATACTATTCAATGTTAAATGACAGCTTTCAAGGGAACCGCACACTATGTTATTTACCTGAAGAGATTCAGAGAGAGATATATGCCCTTATATTTCATAGATTCCAGTTAAGGGTTAATTCTGTGTAAGGTACAGGATAGAGAGGACATATCATTGCATGATAGTCTATAATGTTTCCATCTTATGATCATAATGATTTCAGATGACATGTCTCACATTATTTCTATTTACAATTTTCATTTGTGATGTTCATTTTTATTTCATGACATTTTAAATGTGTTAAGGGTTATGGTGGCTGTCTGAGGCTTGACTGCTCTAACACCATGCAGATTGGAGCTGAATGCCCTCAAAGCCATGAAGATGCATATCAACCTCAGAAGAACTGTGTCTCCTCTCCACCCACTCATCAACAACCCGACAGTGAGCACCATTTCAACATTCATGTTCCTGGGCATCATTATTTTGCAGGAGTTCAAGTGAGAGAACCATTTCTCCTCCATTAACAAAAAGGCACATCACTGCTTCTTGCAGCAGTTGGTAAAATTCCTTCTTCCCCAGAACAATCTTGTGCAATTCTACACCACCATCATGGAGAAAATCGTCACATCAGACATTACTGTCTGGTTTGGTGCAGCGTTCTCTCACAATATATGGAAACTGCAGTGAACTGTCAGGTCAGTAGAAAAGGTCATTGGCTGCAGGTGGAATCATTGTAGACACTACCCACCTGTATACTGCCTTTTCCAAAAGCTCCTATCTGGAAAGCACTATAGGCCTGTTAAAACAAAAACTTCACACCATCTTAAACAACATACACAAAATGCTGGAATAACACAGCAGGCCAGACAGCATCTATGGAAAGGAGTAAACAGTCAGTGTTTCAGGCTGAGACCATTCATCAGGATATCTTGGCCAAAAACATCGATTGTTTCCTCTCTCCCATAGATGCTGCCTGACCTGCTGAGTCCCAGCGTTTTGAGTGTTTGGCTTGGACTTCTAGCATCTTCAGATTTTCTCTTGTTTGTGATTGGACGCCATCTTAAAAGTTCCTTTTCCCAGGTAGTTAATCTTATCAACTATTCCATTTACCACCCCCTTCCACCCTCTCTCTATCATGTCAGTCACTGCACTGTAAACACTTTAGAACACTTTTTAAAATGCTGTTTACATTCTAAATACATGCTGACATTTATGTATTTATGCACATTTTTTTATTTCCATACTTCAACATCTAACTCCCTGGTTTATTTAATAGTTTATTCTTTATAAGTGTTGAATGTTTTTGGTTCAATTGCGCCAAAACACCACAGCAAATTTTGAATACATGTAAATGGATATGGTGATAAATCTGATCCTTGTTGGTGACCATCCAAACTGTGTGGAGCAGATGGGTATAAGAGTCAACCCCTACAGGATGTCAACAAATACATGGCAGTATTCATGGTCCTATCTCGGCTCTGTAGATTGGACATAGGATCTGACAAGAGCTGATGGATGCTGTGCCACATTAAAGAACTAGGTACACTTTTAGTTTGCTTACAATTTTTGGAATGCAACATTTCTGAGAATTTCTAACAATAAACAGCAGTGACTAGACAACAGTAGGCCTTCCTGTATCAGTTCTCCACAGGCTGCTCCAAAACAGGTTGACCTAAAGGACACCACAGATCAAAGTTGGTCCATGTGTTTCTGAAAATAGACAAAGAATTCACTTTGGAAATGATAGAAAGATTTTGTGTTCGCTTCCTGGGTTTCATAATATATTTAGGATCTCTTCTCTGATGATTTGTTTCCCATTATTTCTTTCTGGCTTAATTGTTCTTTGACACCTTTCTCTTACGTTGCTGTAGATTTATTGATTATGCTGAGCTCATCTGACATCTATTGTAGCTTAAACAGGTTTATTCTCATCTCTTTATGTATCCATGATATCATATTTTCAACATATTGATTCACGTTATTCAGCAGAATTTATTTTTCATGGAATCTATTGATCCATTCTCTAACTGTTTTGTTTTGTGGTTTTCTTTATTTGTCTGGCAAAAATTCTCTGTGATTTCACTTTCTCATCTCATCCCCATTATTTTGTGGTTGTTCCTTCCTCACAATCTATTTCTTTGTTCTTTGTTTTATCCACAGTCATTATCTTGTCATATTACTTTGTAATGACTGCTCCCTCTGAGTTTCTCCAGATTTAATGTGTTTATGCCCTCCAGTATTCTGGCCAAGTTAGCTCTGATCAGCTCATGCAGATTTTTTGAAGTATATTAACCCCAGCCTTGTTGTGAATCATCATAACATTTTAACATGCTTAAAATATCACAATAAAACCAGCTTAAACATTGAATTATCTTCCAAAATGCTGGAATGTGTGTGTGTTGATATTACAAAATCAATTTTTCTTAACATTGAACCCAGCTACACGTACAATTAATTAAAAATACCAAAGATCAAAGCTGAAAGTAAATTTATATTCAAAGTATGTAACTGTTTCCAGATATGACCCTGAGATTTATTTTCATGCAGGCAATCACAGCAGAAAAAAAGAAATACAATAGAATTCATGAGAAACTACACACAATATCTAACACACAACCAATACTCAGAAGAAGGCAAACCATGCAAATACATAAAAACAAATGATAATACACAAAAAAAATCAAAAATACATAATAAAAGACCAACAAATTCAAAAGGATAAATGTAGAAAATGCAAAGGCAATCCGGAAACAATCCAACACATTACAGGATCCTGTAGCAGTTTAACACACTCTGATTACCTACACAGGCACAAACAAGTGGCAAACATCATTCACCAAAATCTTGCTTTAAAATACAAACTCATAAAAGAAATCACACCTTATTATAAAATCCAGTTTTAGAGTCAAAAAACCACAAACTATATTATGACTGATCCGTTATTACAGAAATGACAATCCAAAATAACCATCCGGATGTAATAATACAGGATAAACAAGCAAGATCAACCTACTTAATAGATAGAGCCATTCCAAACACACGTAATTTACAGAAATCAATCAGTGAAAAACTCCAGAAATATCCTGAATTAAAAAAGAAACAAAAAACTTTGGAACAGGACCAGGGTATACATTGTCCCAATAGTCTTATCTACAGCTGGTATAATCCAAGAGCGCTACACAATATCATAAAATAATTAGGGCTACACAGCAATGTCTATGTAAATCTTTAGAAAGCCATAAAGCTAAACACCACTAGAAGAGTTCAAAAGTTCCAAGCAATTGAGTAATGAGTGTGCTTGCCTATGCCTTCACCTCAGGCTTTACTAGTTTGAGCTGAGAAAAAAAAATAATAAATTTTCAAAAATTGTTAATACTCTAGACAATATTATATTACCACAATATTTGGGAGAATCTGAAGCATTTGAAGAACTATGCACAATATCATACTACGCAGCATTAACAGCAACGTAATCCAAAATAGAGGCACTCATTAATAGTAATAGAAAGCTAAAATTGACTGAAATGACAGAAGAGATTAAGAAACAAATTTGAAACCTCCAGAGCAGAAATGGACCACCAAATGGAGTATAAAGTAGATAACCAGAGCAAGAAAATTAAAAATAAAGTTAAGGAAATACTAAAAAATATAAGGTCCACAAAAGATATAATCAAGATACACTAAAACAAAATCTTGGTGTGTACAAAACCAGACTAAGTAGATACTTGAAATGCACCAGATGAAGGAAACTGAATTGTCAGTTCAGGAAAAATGAGAAAGGTTTACACAGGGAATTAAACCTAAATTCGACACACCAAAATGTCACCAACCCTAGCACAGAATTACCAAAAGAAACACAGAGGTAATGAAATTTTGTCTAATATCTGGTCAGACAGAGTAATACACGATCAAGAAGAAAGCTGTATTAAGGAGGAAAAAGAACACACACATGCAATTGAAGACATGCACACATCTTAAGTTATAATGAAAATGCTAAAATTGGTTATAAAAAAAACCTACAACTGGAAAAGTACCAGCAGAGATAAATTTATAATTATTGGTATGAAAAATGTAATAGCCGTCACCTGTAACTTTAAATACATAAAGTCCTAGAGTAGTACAGCACAGAAACAGGCCCTTGGGCCCATCTAGTCCATGCCAAAGCAACACTCACAACACGCTGGAGGAGCTCAGGAGGTCAGGCAGCATCCGTGGAAATGATCAGTCAACGTTTCGGGCTGGAACCCTTCGTCAGGACTGAAGAGGGAAGGGGCTGAGGCCCTATAAAGAAGGTGGGGGAAGGGTGGGAAGGAAAAGGCTGGAAGGTTCCAGGTGAAAAACCAGTAAGGGGAAATATAAAGGGGTGGGGGAGGGGAAGCAGGGAGGGGATAGGCAGGAAAGGTGAAGAAGGAATAGGGGAAAACACAATGGGTAGTAGAAGGAGGCAAAACCATGAGGGAGGTAGTAGGCAGCTGAGGGGGGGGAGAGTGAAACTTGAATAGGGGAAGGGAGAGGGAGGGAATTGCTGGAATTTGGAGAGTTCAATGTTCATACCAAGGGGCTGAAGATTTACCAGACGGTATATGAGGTGTTGCTCCTCCAACCTGAGTTTAGTCTCATCATGGCAGTAGAGGAGGCCATGCATGGATATATCCAAATGGGAATGTGAACATGCCAAAACCATTTAAACTGCCTACTCCCATAAACCTTCACCAAGACCATACCCTTCATACACCTACTATCCATGTACCTATCCAAACTTATCTTAAATCTTGAAATCAAGCTCGCATGCACCACTTGTGCTAGCAGCTCAATTCACACTCTGACAACCCTCTAAGTGAAGAAGTTTCCCCTCATGTTCCCCTTAACTTACTCACCTTTCATCCTTAACCCACGACCTCTGGTTGTAGTCCTACCCAACCTCAGTGGAAAAAGCCTGCTTGCATTTACCCTATCTTTACCCCTCATAATTTTGTATACCTCTATCAAACCTCTTCTCAGTCTTCTACATTCTAAATAGTACAGCCCCAACCTATTTAATCTCTCCTTATAACTCTTGTCTTCCAGGTCCAGCAACATCTGTGTAAGTTTTCTCTTCACTCTTTCAAATTTGTTTACATCTTTCCTGTAAATAGGTGACCAAAACTGCAGAAAATACTCCAAATTAGGCCTCACCAACACTTTTTTTTTTTCAATTTCAACATAACTTAGACGCTGAGAAAGCTTTTGATTCAGTTAGTTGGGCATTACTATACAGAGTGTTAGGAAGATTCGGCTTTCAAGAAAAGTTTATTAAAGTAGTCCAAACTTTACATGACAGCCTTACAGCTCGAATTAAGATAAATGGGGACCTCTCTGACTCCTTTATTTTAGAGAGAGGCACTAGACAGGGATGCCCAATTTCTCCTCTCCTTTTTGCGCTATACATTGAACCGCTTGCCCAACTAATAAGATGGAGCAAAATTGTAAAAGGTATCAAGGTGGCAGGGATTGAACAGAAAGTGGCGTTATTCACAGATGATGTTTCAGTCTATCTGAGTGAACCAGAAAAATCATTTATAGGATTGTTTACACTGTTGGATGACTTTGAGAAAATATCAGGTTATAAAATAAACGTAAAGAAAACGCAGGTTATGTCCCTAAATTATACGCCATCCAAAAAACTACAGGATACATGTGATCTTAAGTGGGAAGCTAAATCATTAAAATATTTAGGAATAACCCTGCCGAAGGATCTTTCAACGCTGCCACAGGTAAATTATGGGCCATTAATTTCAGAGATAAAAGCAGATATGCATAGATGGAATCTTATCCCCTTTTTAAGTTTAAATTCAAGGATAAATACCATAAAAATGAATATTCTCCCTCGGTCACTCTATCTTTTCCGGACTTTACCCGTGGAGGTGGATGATAATCAATTCAGGGAATGAGACAAATGGATATCCCGCTTTATCTGGCAAGGAAAGAAACCTAGAATTTGATATAACACCTTACAGTTAGGGAAGGAAGGAGGAGGTATGGTACTTCCTTGCTTGAGAAATTATTTCTATGCTTCACAGACAACCCCCCTGTTATATTGGTGTAATAGGGAATATAAGGCTAGATGGAAGGAAATAGAATTTGGATTAGTTGACAGTTTTCCTCTACAGGCCTCAATAGCAGATAAAGGATTGATGGCCCAATTGGAAAAGTTTAGAAACAGCTGGATAAATCTTACATTAAAAGTATGGCAGAAGGTGGTTAATTCATGTGGAATCAATAACATGTTAAAACTTTTCAGATGGTGTGCATATGATACTGAATTCTTTCCCAACAGAGGAGATAAAAGATTTGAACTATGGATAAAGAAAGGTCTTACAACCTACCTCTCATTTATACATAAAAGAGTATTACAAAGTTTCCAGTTCCTGCAGGACAAACATGGCCTAGAACACAATGACTTTTTTAGGTACCTTCAAGTACGACACTATGTGAACCAGAGTTGTAGATATACAGACCTATCAACAGTAGAATTAGAATTTTTCAAGATTCTGAATTCGGCTTGCAGTTCAATACCAAGTAAATCAGTTTCTCGATTATAAAATGCACTCTCCCATGCTAAAAATGTAAACACATTGTATATTAAAGAGAAGTGGGAGAAAGAAGCAGGGTTGGTACGTTCAGAGGAGGCTTGGGGGAAAACATGCAGCTTTCAGTGGTCTTCGACTAACTCTTTGACTTGGAGAGAACATTGTTAGAAAAATATTATAAGATACTTCGGGACCCCATATCAGGTAAAATATAAAGACACAAACGTGACGTGTTGGAGAAGGTGCGGCTCCAAGGAGGCAAATCATTTCCATATTTTCTGGGATTGCCCTAAATTAAGTTTATATTGAAAAGATATTCACAGAACATTAGTTAAGGTACTTAAGACCCAGATACCTCTGAACTTTGAGACATGTATTGTTTCTTGAACAGAAGAAAGATATAAAGTTGCTGCAGGCCCTTTCAGCAGCAAGTAAGAAATCAATCACGAGAAAGTGGCTAAATCCAATACCACCTACATCAGAAGATTGGCACGAAATTATCTTGGAAATATTTAAAATGGAAAAGATGACTTACTCTCTGAGAATTCAAAAAGAAAAATTTTATCAAATTTGGAATAAATGGATTGAATATATAACCCCAAAGCCAGCAGACTTTAGATGACTCTCCTAATGATTTATACTGCTCTTCTCATCAACACAGTAATATTGCTAACGTAAGCACCCCTGGTCTGAATGTTTACTGTTCTTGTTTTCTTTTTTTGGAAAATGGAGAATTAACACAAGTAAAGGAAAAGATTTGGGAAAGAGATAAAAAATGATAAAATTAAGGAAATAAGTACATAGGGATTGGATAATTATGTTTGGGGGGAGGAGCAAACATGAACAAGTTAGGATATAAACACCTACAATGGTAGTTACATAGGCTTACATACAACATTTTGGGCCAGAAAGAAATGGTCCAGAAGAGATATATGGAAATTATTATTAATCCACTATTATTATTATTTTTCTTAACAACTAATATCATTACTTAGCCTAATAGAGTAGGATTTCAACTGCACATAATTATCTACTTAAGTCTCTAATTTCGTTTCATATCATCTTAATGTGTACTTAGGAATGTATAAATAATTATAGTTTTATACACATATAAAAAAATGGAAAAGGTTATACATGTGAAAAAAGTTCATGATACTTGTAAATTCCTTATCCAAATAAAAATAAAAAATTAAAAAAAAAATCAATTTCAACATAACATCTCTTGTACTCAATAAACACACATCAAAGTTGCTGGTGAACGCAGCAGGCCAGGCAGCATCTCTAGGAAGAGGTACAGTCGACGTTTCAGGCCGAGACCCTTCGTCAGGACTAACTGAAGGAAGAGTTAGTAAGAGATTTGAAAGTGGGAGGGGGAGGGGGAGATCCAAAATGATAGGCGAAGACAGGAGGGGGAGGGATGGAGCCAAGAGCTGGACAGGTGATTGGCAAAGGGGATATGAGAGGATCATGGGACAGGAGGCCCGGGGAGAAAGACAAGGGGAGGGGGAAACCCAGAGGATGGGCAAGGGGTATAGTCAAAGGGACAGAGGGAGAAAAAGGAGAGTGAGAGAAAGAATGTGTGTATAAAAATAAATAATGGATGGGCTACAAGGGGGAGGTGGGGCATTAGTGGAAGTTAGAGAAGTCAATGTTCATGCCATCAGGTTGGAGGCTACCCAGATGGAATATAACATGTTGTTCCTCCAGCCTGAGTGTGGCTTCATCTTTACAGTAGAGGAGGCCGTGGATAGACATGTCAGAATGGGAATGGGATGCGGAATTAAAATGTGTGGCCACTGGGAGATCCTGCTTTCTCTGGCGGACAGAGCACAGGTGTTCAGCAAAGCGGTCTCCCAGTCTGCGTCGTGTCTCGCCAATATATAGAAGGCCACATATTGTCGAGACCCGACGCAGACTGGGAGACCGCTTTGCTGAACACGTACGCTCTGTCCGCCAGAGAAAGCGGGATCTCCCAGTGGCTACACATTTTAATTCCACATCCCATTCCCATTCTGACATGTCTATCCACGGCCTCCTCTACTGTAAAGATGAAGCCACACTCAGGTTGGACGAACAACACCTTATATTTCGTCTGATTGGCCTCCAACCTGATGGCATGAACATTGACCTCTCTAACTTCCGCTAATGCCCCACCTCCCCCTCGTACCCCATCCGTTATTTATTTTTATACACACATTCTTTCTCTCACTCTCCTTTTTCTCCCTCTGTCCCTCTGACTATAGCCCTTGCCCATCCTCTGGGTTTCCCCCTCCCCTTGTCTTTCTCCCCGGGCCTCCTGTCCCATGATCCTCTCATATCTCCTTTGCCAATCACCTGTCCAGCTCTTGGCTCCATCCCTCCCCCTCCCGTCTTCTCCTATCATTTTGGATCTCCCCCTCCCCCTCCCACTTTCAAATCTCTTACTAACTCTTCATTCAGTTCGTCCTGACGAAGGGTCTCGGCCTGAAGCGTTGACTGTACCTCTTCCTAGAGATGCTGCCTGACCTACTGCGTTCACCAGCAACTTTGATGTGCGTTGCTTGAATGTCCAGCATCTGCAGAATTCCTGTTGTTTGTCGTGTACTCAATACTTTGATTTATGAAGGCCAATGTGCCAAAAGCTTTCTTTACAACCCTATCTACCTGTGACACCATTTTCAAGGAATTATCTACCTGTATTATGGACATAACAATAATTTTCTTAGAAATCCTGAAAAAGTTCCCAAATTTTTGACAGGAAGTAAAACATACCTCTTACCTAAAGGAGAAACCACAGATGACATTGATTTACTTGTAAACAAACTACATAGAAAATTGTAACATCATGTATCTCACAACTAATCATCACTCACTTAGATAACCACAATATATTTGTACCTACGGAAGAGCAGAAAAGATGCTTTAAGGGCATGATAGGATGTAAAGAACAACTGATATTAAATGCCGTAATCCTAAACCAAGCCCAGCTCAAAAGCACAAAACTTTCAAGTTGTTGTATTGACTACCAAAAAGCATTTGTTTCTGTCCCACATTCATGGCAACTAGGAGTTCTTAATACATATATAAACTACACCCAATACTTGCGAAGTTCCAATAACATCTGATGAAGCATTGGCATACATTAATCACCCTATCTATAAACAACCAAAAAACACTGTGGAACAGCTCATCCTGGTGAGCAGAACTGTAATCAGCTGTCTCTCTGTGGCTAACTGGAGTTGATATCAACTGGTAAAATATGTTATGCCTTGGTCAATAAAAATCAATATTCTTTAATGCCTTCCAACCATATTGTCAACTTGTCTTCTTAAATGACTTTCAATCTTTTCCCTTTTACTTATAGCCTATGTTCACTGTTTACTTTTGTTTGCTTTAGAGGTGGTTATACCCTCAGCTCTTGATATATCTATGGCATTAGATTTTTAGCAAATCAATTCTTTTTGTTGAGTGAAATTTATTTTTCATGGGTTTTGTTGACCTATTCTTAAAACATTTCCCAAGGGACATACACTCAAAGATATCTCTATGGTTCTACACTGTTTAATAGCTCTCCATTTATATTTTGTTCCCAACTCAGTCCTGCCAAAATTGATTACCTCATCTGTCAACAGATTAAATCAATTGTCACTTTCTTTCCTTATCTAATTTTTTTGTTCACACCTTCCAACAACCTAAAAGGAACTTCTTATTATCATCTGCTTCACCTGTTTGATATCATCTTCAAACCTGTTATTTTTATTCCAAAACTTTTGTTTTTACTTTAATCATTCATGAATATTTGCTATATATTACCTGACTCAAAGCCAGCAGAACATTCCTCCACACATCCTTCCAATCGCTAAGCCAATTTTGAATCCAACTAACATACATAAAATGCTGATAGAACACAGCAGGCCAGGCAGCATCTATAGGAAGAAGTAGAGTCAACGTTTTGGGCTGAGACCTTTATCAGGATGAAGGGTCTCGGTCTGAAACGTCAACTGTACTTCTTCCTATAGATGCTGCCTGGCCTGCTGCATTCTAGCAGCATTTTGTGAGTGTTGCTTGAATTTCCAGCATCTGCAGATTTCCTCATGTTTGGATCCAGCTGACACTTCTTCTGGTGTTTCATGATTATCTGATTAGCCTGCCATTTGAACTTTTCTAAAAATCATTAGACTACATTATACATGCAACTGTCATTGATCATCTTTATTATCTCAGCAAAAACAATATAGGTGTGTTAATTGTAACCTTCCCTTTACTAACTTTGGATAGGAAGGATCTAGAAGGAAATAGGCCAATTGCAGGTAAATTGGATGATCTTAGTTAGGCAATTTGGTTAGACTGGAGAAGTTATTCTGAAGGGCCAATCTTGATGATGTGTTGTTCCTTGACTCTATGACAAGCCATCTCTGATTAGCCTATGTTTGTAAATGATCATTTCTACAGCACAGCAGATTTTGTTTTTCAATTATATGTTCACCACCAATATTAAGCTAACTCTGATATGGTATCTTTTTAAAGAATAGTACCATATTAACAGAATTCAAGTCTGCGGACACTGTTCTACAGTCAAAGGTAGTTGGAAAATGATGGCCACCTTCTGTGCTATTTCCTTCTTTGCCTACAGTATTTGAACAACTTGTGCTATATTTCACCTTTTGGGAAGAAAATCGTCTTTTAAATATGCTAGGCAACATATTATGTCTGCACTTTCTCTAAGTTTGCATATCTGCTATTTCTCATTCTTTCTCCTTCAGTTCATATGTTGGTCCAGCCACCTATTTTGTTCGTCAGACATAAAGTATTTGCTTGGAATTATATAGCTATATACATATTTTTGACTCCATACACTGATGACCTTGGTCCTGACCCTTTCCTACTTTGCCTATATCTCATATATAGTACACACACACGCACACACACACACACACACACGTACGTACGTACACAATTTTTTTTACATGGTAAATGTTCAAGTAACTGCTTCAAGACCTTTAACTGCTTAAGACTGACATAAAGTACAGAACTTTTAAGCCTGATTGATCATTTCCATAAACATGCTAAATTAGAATACACCAAAATGCTCCCGCATGATTATCCTTTTTACCTTTCCATATCCACTAATTTTAGAAACATAGAAACATAGAAAATAGGTGCAGGAGTAGGCCATTCGGCCCTTCGAGCCTGCACCGCCATTTATTATGATCATGGCTGATCATCCAACTCAGAACCCAGCCTTCCCTCCATACCCCCCGACCCCTGTAGCCACAAGGGCCATATCTAACTCCCTCTTAAACATAGCCAATGAACTGGCCTCAACAGTTTGCTGTGGCAGAGAATTCCACAGATTCACCACTCGCTGTGTGAAGAAGTTTTTCCTAATCTCGGTCCTAAAAGGCTTCCCCTCTATCCTCAAACTGTGACCCCTCGTTCTGGACCTCCCCAACATCGGGAACAATCTTCCCACATCTAGCCTGTCCAATCCCTTTAGGATCTTATACGTTTCAATCAGATCCCCCCTCAATCTTCGAAATTCCAACGAGTACAAGCCCAGTTCATCCAGTCTTTCTTCATATGAAAGACCTGCCATCCCAGGAATCAATCTGGTGAACCTTCTTTGTACTCCCTCTATGGCAAAGATGTCTTTCCTCAGATTAGGGGACCAAAACTGCACACAATACTCCAGGTGTGGTCTCACCAAGGCCTTGTACAACTGCAGTAGTACCTCCCTGCTCCTGTACTCGAATCCTCTCGCTATAAATGCCAGCATACCGTTCGCCTTTTTCACCGCCTGCTGTACCTGCATGCCCACTTTCAATGACTGGTGTATAATGACACCCAGGTCTCGTTGCACCTCCCCTTTTCCTAATCGGCCACCATTCAGATAATAATCTGTTTTCCTATTTTTGCCACCAAAGTGGATAACTTCACATTTATCCACATTAAATTGCATCTGCCATGAGTTTGCCCACTCACCCAACCTATCCAAGTCACCCTGCATCCTCTTAGCATCCTCCTCACTGCTAACACTGCCACCCAGCTTCGTGTCATCTGCAAACTTGGAGATGCTGCATTTAATTCCCTCATCCAAGTCATTAATATATATTGTAAACAACTGGGGTCCCAGCACTGAGCCTTGCAGTACCCCACTAGTCACCGCCTGCCATTCTGAATCTAATTTTCTGATTGAATTTTCTGTAAAATGATTTAAGGAGCTTCCGCAAATACAGTTAAGAGCTCTTGAAATAATAATTGTCTTTCTGTTCCTCCCCAGTTAATGGTTGGAAATGCTGTAAACTTTCAATTTTTATGAATTTTGATGTCCCATCTTTCCAGGGTTTCATTGTTTTAGAAAAGATAGAGAGTAGGTGCAAAAGGTGGTGGTGGGAGGGGGGTGGTGGTGTCACAAGCAGGGATCACTTCTAAGTTTCTCTTTGTCAGTTAGTAAGTGGACAGTATTTTCTCAGAGGCACATCGTGGGTATGTGTTGTCCTTGGATTGTTTACCTTTTTGTCTAGTTGTTTGTCGGTGCTCTAGCCCTGGACTTTTATTTTGTTTTGCAGGTGTCTCATTTGGGATCATTGGGGATTGTTAAACTCTTTGTTCTTATCATTTTTATTCAATTTGGGGTAATTTAATTAGTACGGTATTGTCAATGTCTGGAATTCCTACGTGATCCAGGGTGTGTTTCAGGGGGATATGCCAACCTTTGTCCATTGGGTTGCTATGATTCCTTGTTGGGTGAAACTCAGAGCAAGTTCTCCTGTGTATCGTCAGTGATTTCTGTTCCTCAAGATTGCATATAGTTTGCCTGGGGTCTTGTGAGATTTTCTAACTAATTTATGTAATAAATCTTCAGTTTTGTTTGAATTGCCAATGTCTCTGCGAAGTGTTGCACCTTGGGAGATCAAATGTAAAGAGACAGTACACTATTAATGACAAGACCCTTAACAGTGTTGATGAGCAAAGGTATCTTAGGTTCCAAGTCCATAGCTCCCTGAAAGTGGCTACACAAGGTGATAGGATGGTTAAGAATCTTTGGAATTGAGTTCAAGAATCAAGAAGCTACTTTACAGTTTTATAAAACTACTTATTCTGGTTAAATGAGTCATCAGTAAATCAGGACAGCTGCTTATTTGGGACAACTATTAAAGAACAAAAATTAATCTAAAATAGCCAGGATTATCTTTGTTTATTTAGAATGCTTAATTGGTACAGGAGACTGTTGCCAAACATTTTCTAACCAGTGGCAGTTGTGTGCATTTGTGTGGCCATTAGAAGCTACACCATGCTTAGAGTGAACAGTTGCTAAACAGTGGCAGTTACTTGTATTTGTGTTATCTGCTTGGGCAGAAAGATTCTGATTCAAAAGTCAGTAATTGTTAATAATTTTGTGCCACAAAATTTATTGTTAGGTTGTGACACTACTTCCTGCAGAAGGCAATGAAGGCAGTCCATTATCTGCTGATTTTGTTGATTTACAGTCAATCAAAAGAACATGACAGTATACACTGGATGAATTGCCTCGTTGATAACTATCAGGAGCTAATACTGTGGTAATATTGGTTGTGTTCTAATTTATTCTATATTCCTTTAAAAATATAATTTGTTACACAGTTAAACAGTAGTTTGTATTTTTTTTACACCATTTTAACTACTTCCATGAAACTTTGGCTAAAATTGGAGCCGCCTATTTGGGTCAAAATGTACTGGTCCTGATGTGTCCCAATTAACTAGAATCACTGTATTATATTCACTTCTGGTTGCCCCATTATTCAAAGGATATTGAAGCTTTGGAGAGGGACCTGAAAAAGTTTTCCAGGATGCTGCCTAGATTAGAAGGCTTGTGATTTAAGGAGAGTTTGGACAAACTTGAGTTATATTCTCTGCAGCGGCAGAGGCTGAGGAGAGATCTGATAAGGATTATGAGAGGCATAGATAGACAGGAACTTTATCCAAGGATTTAAATATCTAATACTGGATGGCATGCACTTAAGGTCAGAGAGGGTAAATACGAGGGGTGATTGATAAGTTCATGGTCTAAGGTAGAAGGCGTCAATCTTAGAAAACCTAGCTGTTAAGGATCCGGCCTGAACACTGGGTCGAAGGGCCTCTGGTGGTAGCTCTGGATCACGACAGTCTTTAATTTCTGTTTTCTTTCACCTGGCCATGTGGGTTCTGGCCCAGTCCCTTTCCTTTTTGGACTTCCTCCAGCTACCTGCTTGTCTCCTCATTTGCACCCAACTATTTCTAATTTTCACTCATTACCCTGTCCATTTAAACCCCGCCTTGACTAGCATTCTCTGCCAGTTCATCCCAGTTCTGACCTGTGTCGTTCTAGCCTGTCATTGTGACTTCTGCCAACCGATTTTGCCTGATTCTGTGTTTTGGATTTTGCCCGTTCTTGGACCTGATTTTTGCCTGTGCGCTCTGGATTGTCTTCCCTCGCCTGACTGCCCTTCCTGGTTAAGACCTCTGCCTGCCATTTCGGATTCGTGCCTGCCTTCTGTTTTTGAAAGACTGTTGCCTTTGTGCTCCCTAATAAATCCTGGTGAAAAAGTCTTCGTTGGTCTGCACTTGAGTCCCACCGAAACCCGACACTAGCACATTTATTTTTCAGCATAGTCCCCTCCTATATTTACACACTTAGTCCAGCGGTCTTGGAACGTACGGATCCCTTCTTTGTAGAAGTCAGCGTCTTGGACCACCAGAAAGTGGTCCACAGCAGGGGTGATTGATAAGTTTTGTGGCCTAAGGTAGAAGGAGATGAGTTATTAACTTCAAACCTTCTGCATAATCACTCAAACAATTGAACTGCATGTGCATGTAACGAGAGCTGTATAACACATTTCCTTCTACCTTAAGCCACAAACTTTCTGTGGACCACTTTCTGGAGGTTCAAGACTCTGACTTCTACAAAGAAGGGATCTGTATGCTCCATGACCGCTGGACTAAGTGTATAAATACAGGAGGGGACTATGTTGAAAAATAAATGTGCTAGGTTTTCTAAAATTGACTCCTTCTACCTTAGGCCACAAACTTATCAATCACCCCTCATGCAATGGAGATGTGTGGGGCAATTTATTTGCCCAGAGACTCATGGATGTCTTGATACACTCCCTGGATGGGGGGTGAAGGAAAATACAATGGAAACACTCAAGAGTCTCAAAGTTCACAGTACATTTATTATGTGCTCGTATAACCTTGTGTACAATCTTAAAAAAAGACCAACAAGTACCCATTGTGCAGAAAGAGAGAAAAAAATCAACAATTTGTGCAAGCAATAAAAGCAAATAGCATTTAGAACAAAAGTGAATCCTCATACTCAGAGCCTGGAGTTGCTGGAGCAGGCCACCACCTCAACATCAGTTCAGTATGTAGCGGAGCAAACGTTCTGGAGCAGTGAGCAGAACTGGCTCCACCCTCGTGTCTGGTCCTTTTAGAAAGACACATGAATGTGAAGAATATGGACTTGTTCAGGCAGAAGGGTGTAATTTAGGTGGGCATTTGACTACTAATTTAACTATTCTGACACAACATTTTGGGCCAATAGGCCTGTTGCTATGCTCTACAGTTCTATGTTTCATGCTCTGTTTATGTCAGTGACAGAGCCTACAAGGAAATAAGCTGGCTTGGTGCAATAACACAAAGCCAACGTTTATAAATATTTTAACTGTACTAATGGCACACAAGACTGATGCATTGGAGAATTTACAAAGATCATAGATCAGAATAATCAGCAGGATTAGCTAGGGAACTATTTCTCTGCAATATTGCCATTTAACATCCTGCCAGGCACACTTGAGCACAAAGAAGCCTTTGATGAACTGACCTCTGGAATCTTATAAATGTCCAAATTATTAATAAATGGTTAGTACTCTTTCATGCAGAGCATCCAAATTATTTTGACATATCAAGTCTATGCCAGTATGTGATTGGTTGGACAAAGTCCTTGATGTTATATTAGCATAAAGAAACATAACACATCCATATTAAATTACATTCTTTTCAGTTTTAACCTAAGCTTTGACATGTTTAAAATTTAATGAATCATAAATTATATTTTAATTTTACAATACGCTTGCAATTCAGATTTGGATTCATTTATTAATTTATCACATGTACATCAAAACATACAGTGAAATGCTTCATTTGCGTTAACAACCTAGGGATGTGCTGGGGCAGTCTGCAAATTTCACCATATATTTTAGCACAAACCATGTTTGCAGAGCACACAAGCAACAGCAACAACAATAGAACAACAGCAACAACAGTAAAACAAGCCCCTTACCTCCCTCCCACTAACTCCCTTACCCAGACACACACACAGACAGTCCTTTAACTCCAGGACAGGCCATCTTTGGGCCCCAGCCTCCAGTGGACATTGGGCCTTCAACTTCACCGGCAGAATCACAAAGACTCACAAACCCAGCAACTAGCCATTAGGCCTCGACTTCCAGAATTCCAATTAGTCAATATGAATTGATCTTTATATTGACTCCAGGATGCACTGATGACAATGAACGAGGACAGTGGATGATGACCCTAAACCTCAGGTCTCAAGCTCCGAACTTGCTGATGACAGGATCCCAGATACTAGGCCTTGATCTCTAGTTGCCGATTTGTGTACTTAGGGTGTCACCGGCCCTTGTAGCCCCTCATGGAACTCAGATCCTGAAATATGCCAATGATTCATTGACCTGGGTGCGGGAGAGGGGGCCACCAGCCCTTATCCTTGGTGGTCTGCTGGCCCAACATCTGACCATGGTTGTCTGTGAAACCCAATAACCCAATGGATACTTAATCTATGTTCAGTCCACTCCCAGTCAATGGATTACTATCATTGTTTTTGTACTCTCAATCAATTAGCCTGAAAGAGCATTTCAACTCCAGTAATTCAAGGAACACTCTACAACTTGATAAATTGTTGATTTCAGAGCACCATAAGTGAACCCCAAGCAATCTCAGATTGAGAATCAGAAACAGGTTTGTTATCACTCACATAACGTATATCATGAAATTTGTTGTTTTCTGGCAGTAGTAAAGAGCAATACATATAGAAAAATTACTATAAGTTACAATAAGTTATAGATAATATATTATATATATACGTAGTATGTAGTGCAAAAAGAGAGCAAAGAATGAGGTAGTATTCATGGGTTTCATGGTCCATTCAGAAACCTGATGGCGGAGGGAAAGAAGCTATCCCAAAAAACTTCAGGCTCCTGTACCTTCTCCATGTTGGTAGCAATGAGAAGAGGACTTGTCCTGGACGGTGAAGGTCCTTAATCATGAAGGCATTGCCCATTGAAGATGAACTCAATGCTAAGTAGGCTAGTACTCATGATGTAGATGGCTGAGTTTAAAACCAGGGACAGATATTGCTGATTCTGTGCATTGGAATCTCTATATCAGACAGTGATGCAACGCATCAGAATTCTACTGAATCCTCCCTGGACTGATAATAAGGATGATTAGAAGCATTAGGAAGATTCCCTTAACTATTAATGGGGAAAGAAGCCAGCCAGTGAAACAAAGAAAATATGGCGAGGATCATTGATGGTTTAACTCAAATATGAACAGCTTGTTGCCTCTTGAACCCATATAGTTTGCATTGTGTAGAAGTACAGAGGACCATGTAAGAAGATAAATGATATGCAATTACACAAAGATTTTTCATGCATTTGTGTTATGAAGCACCAGATCATTATTGTTTTGAGGCTATAAGATTTAAGAACAGTAAGAGAAGGAAAGAAAACAGATTGGGCTAAACTCTGCTCTTTGTCAAAGACTCTCAGAGCAGTAGTTTAGTGGGGGATTGCTCTGGTCATAATGGCCACAGTGAGTATCCCTCCTGTTGCTTAGTTAATAATATGTTCTGCCTCCTTCATTCCTTCCTCCTCTGTCTCCTTAATTTTCCATTGAATCAACCAATGATGCTTCTCTGCTCAGTAGTTTCTTCCTTCTACAGATCCAAACACCATAATTCTTCTGTCTTGCACCTTATAGATGGTGAAAAGGCCTTGGTGTGTGAGTTGCTTGACACAGGTTACTTCCCCATTTCATGCAATTGTAATGCCCTGGTTAAGATTTTTACTGCTATCCTGTAGGTATTTCATTTTAGCCGTTCTGTAGGAGTAGTTGATTCTGCTTTTAGCATGTTTGGTTTTGAGCTAGGGAGCTATGTTGTTCAACTTAGGAATGTTGTGTCAGCAAATCTGGATGGTGGAGTTGAGAGGAAGTTCTAGAGTGGACACTGGTGTGAGTCAAGGTCTTTTTAGCAGGAGCTGAGAGAAGACAGGAGGGAAGATGGCTGAGGATGCCATCCCTGTTGCACAGCGTGCTTTGTGCAGATGAATGGCTTCAAGGAGGAAGGACCAATACTCCCATGGGGCAGCCCGTTTCTCTGAGATGGATTTCGAATGACATTCAGAAGGTGGTGTGTGTTTTCATGCAGAACATGGGTCCAGCACATGAGTTAAAGACAACTTCAAGATGATCTCCAATTTATGTGCACATTTGGACTCGGTTAACGGCAATGGGCCCTTTTAATTTTTTTTCTTTTCTTTTTCCTACTAACTGTTCGATAAAGCTAAAATTTGTAAATATACTTTCTTTATAATTGTATGCAGTGTACAATCTGTTATTTCTTGTTGATGACTAATTGCATGGGGGCAGTGCTTACACAATATTTGTACAGATCGGGGTTTGGGTGGTTGAAATATCCCAACTTCCCAGTTTTGTTGGGACTCAAGTCATACTGACCCTAGGCATCACACATCAAAGTTGCTGGTGAACGCAGCAGGCCAGGCAGCATCTCTAGGAAGAGGTACAGTCGACGTTTCGAGCCGAGACCCTTCGTCAGGATCCTAGGCATATGGAGTTTGAGAAAGGTGGTTTTCTCATCGCTGAGTCTAGTGGCTATTAGCAAGGGACTAATGAACTGCATCTCTACAGACACCCGGTAAACAATTTTTTCACAATCACCAGTTCGAGGTACACATATGTCATCATATAAAACCCTGAGATTCATTTTCCTGCAGACATACTCAGTAAATCCATAACAGTAATAGAATCAATGAAAAACCACACCCAACACAGCAGACAACAAACTGTGCAAATTCAAAAGAAAAAAAAAATCTTAACAATAAATGAATAAGCAATAAATATTGAGAACATGAGATGAAGAGTCCTTCAAAGTGAGTCCAGAGATTGTGGGAACAGTTCAGTGATGGGCAAGTGAAGTTAGGTGAAATTATCCCATCTAGTTTAAGAGCCTGATGGCATGTGGTTTAGTAACTGATTATGAATCTGGTGGTGTGAATCAACTATTTCTTAAAAAATTCATATGGCCTGGATTTAAAGACCCATTCAATATCCCATTCCAGCTGTGAGAAAATTGCTGGCTTCTATTCTAAATCATGCATCTGTGATTTTTCTGTCCCTCTCCATAAACTCTTCATTGTCTCGGATATGGTGTGATGACAGACTCTACTCCAAGAAGCATCAATCACATGCTCCATTATTAGGAAGTCATAGGGCCATGATTTTCCATCTTAATCTAGATCCCATCATTTTGTTTTCTCTGCTCCCTGAAGCTCCCTGGCAGCTCATGTTCTTGCAGTTGACTTCTACCTACTTTGATTCATCTGTAAAAATATTGCACCCTTTTTATCTACAAATGATTTCCTTCTGCTTTCTACTACCTTGTACCCAAACTTAGTCATAGAGTTGTGGAGAACTACAGCACAAAAAAGGCTGTTTGGCCCATCTGGTCCATGCTGAACTATTATTCTGTCATTGACCCGCACCTGAAACATAGCCATCCATACACATCCTAAATTATCCAGGTCTCAATTAAATGTTGAAATCAAAAAACAGCTACTACCTGTGCTGGCAGCTCATTCTACACTAAAACCACTCTGACAGAAGAAGTTTCCCTTAGATTCCTTTCAAATATTTCAGCTTTCAGTCTTAACCTATGACTTCTAGTTCTTGTCTCATCCAACCTCAGTGGAAAAAAATTCTGCTTGTATTTTGCCTTTCTATACCCTTCATAATTATGTATACCTCAATCAAATTTCCCCTCATTCCTGTATGTTCCAGGGGATTAAGTGCCAAAGTATTCAACCTTTGACGTTAACTCAGCTCCTCAAGTCCCATCAACATCCATGCAAATTGTACTCTTTCAATCATATTGATGTCTTTCCTATAGATAGGTGACCAGAACTGCATACAATATTCCATATTAGGCTTCACCACTGTCTTAGGCAATGTCTTCAGCATAATATCATGACTCCTGTACCTAATACAGCTGACCTTCACTAATACAACTACCTGTAATCTGGTTCCTTCAATAATCCGGCACTGATTTCAAATTTTCCGCGCAACTGTAATTTCAAATTTCCCGGGCCACTGTACCAATCTGCTGCACATTGTTTTGGTTGAGGTAGATCTGTTCGCATGTTGGCGAACTTTTGTAAACACAGAAAGGTGATTCCTGCTTGTTTTCCTGCATTTATTAATATCATTGGCTCTTTTTAGCCCCAGTTATGGCCCCAGTGAGTAAAGGAAATGCACCTTGTGCTGTGAAGCGTAAAAAGCGAAAACACTGCACATTATCAATTAAAGATAAGGTTGCACTCTTGAAAAAAACTGGACAGTGGTGTTTCGATGAAAAGCTTGTGCGACTGTTACAACATTGGCTCTTCCACAGTGTATGATATAAAGAACCAGAAAGAAAACTACTACATTTTTTTGCTCATAGTGATTCAAAGAAATAGATGTGCGTAAGAAAAACAATCAATAATTTTTATAAACATGTGAGAAGAAAGAATATTCTCTATTATCCGGATGGAGATACCGCCACAAATCAATCAACCCAAAATCAATCAAAAAGGAATTAATAAATGACGCGGATTGATTTGGAAGTCGCTGATTGGTTGAGCTCTTATCAATCATAAGATTTAGGCAGCAATTAAAATCCCCACCCATTATCAGCACATATTCATTTAAATCAGGCAATAAAGCAATTACCTTTTTAAAAAAAGGATCATCTAAGTTAGGACCACAACAAATTAACCAAAACAACTTTTCTGTTACAGGTTGTTCCTTTAACAATTAAAAATCTACCATTAGAATCTGATTCAATATCCTCTTGAATAAATATATTAGGTTTAATAAAAATAGACATGCTTTTTGTTTTATTCTGAGAAGCAGAATGGAATTGCAAACCATTCCACCATCTAAAAAATCTATTTTGATCTCCCGCCCTGATATGTGTCTCTTGAGCAAAAATTATATTAGGTTGGAATTGGTTATAATTTTAAAAGTCTTTTTTCGTTTAATAGGATGATTCCAACCACGTACATTCCAACTTTTATATTAATCCGTTTAAATACCATACTATAATTTTATTCTACTTTATACATGCACAGAGCACATACCAATACGGGATGATCAAAAATGCCGGTGATGAAGAATACAACCAGATAAAAAGCATGCATGCTCTGGAACCTCCCAATGGGAAAAAACTCCTAACTCTAAACCCACCCACGCACACCCGGAAACGCGAAAAAGCAAAGTGATCTACGATAGAATTCAAAGCTACTGACTGCCCTGTCAGATTATTTCTTATTCAGCTAAACTTAAAAAACAAACTAAAGCAGAGTTAGATAGAATTTCAAAACAAATTAAAGATTTAGATAATACCTATGCAATTTCCCCCAATACTGATTTATTTAAACAGAGGGTGGAACTTCAATCACAATATAACCTGTTATTAACTCATCCCATTGAAGGATATTTGCTTAAGTTAAAGAGCCAATTTTATATTTTTGGAGATAAAAATAATAAACTGTTTGCATCTCAATTAAAAATGGCTGCAGCCAAAAGGCAAATCATGAAAATTCGTAGGAAAGATGGTACCTTAGCTCAGGAATATGAAGAAATTAATAAGATTTTTCAAGATTTTTATGCTGAGCTTTATAAATCTGAATGTCCGGTAGATTCCTCTGAAATGAATGTTTTTTTACGAAAGATTGTTTTTCCTAAAATCTCGGCTGAGGATCAAAAAACTCTCAATGGTCAAATTACTGAAGCCGAAATTCATAAAGCTATTTTTTCAGTGCAATCTGTTAAGTCCCCAGGACCTGATGGCTATCCTGTAGAATTTTATAAAAAATTTGGAAAGTTGTTTTCTCGTATATGTTGGAAATGTTTAAGGATTCTTTTGTGAAAGGTGACTTACCCACTACTTTTTATGAGGCTTCTATTTCTTTAATTCTTAAAAAAGATGAAGATCCTACTGACTGTGCTTCATATAGACCTATTTCATTACTGAATGTCGACGCTAAGATTTTGTCAAAGATAATGGCCAATCGGTTGGAGAATATTTTGGGTAAAATTATTTTTAAAGACCAAACAGGCTTTATAAAGGGTCGCTATTCTTTTTCAAATGTTCGGAGACTATTTAACATTATATATTCGTCCTCTTTTAATACTCCACAATGTGTTGTATCTTTGGATGCTGAAAAATCGTTTGACCAAGTCGAATGGAAATATTTATTCAATGTTTTAGAGAAATTTGGTTTTGGTGCTAATTTTAATAATTGGATTAAAATGATATATAAAGCCCCTATTGCTACTGTTGTCACTAACAATTGTAGGTCTCCTTTTTTTCAGCTTTCACGGGGGACAAGGCAAGGCTGTCCATTAAGTCCTTTGTTGTTTAATTTAATATTAGAACCTATTGCTATTGCTCTTCGTGAGGCTAAAAATATCAATGGGATTTTTGTGAATGAGACCATGCATAAGGTTTCTCTTTACACTGATGATTTATTGGTTTATATATCTAACCCTTACAAATTCATTCCTGCCTTGCTAAAATTATTTAATGAATTTGGAAGTTTTTCAGGATATAAAATAAATTTTAATAAAAGTGAATTGTTTCCTTTAAATGATTCTGTCTCTCTATATGATAATACTCCTTTGAAAGTTACAGACTCTTTTAGATATCTAGGTATGATAATTACTAAAAAATATAAGGATCTTTATAAAGCCAATTTTGTTCCCTTAGTAGACTCTATGAAGTATTTATTTAGTAGATGGAGTCCACTTACATTTTCACTTGTTGGTCGTATTCATACAGTTAAAATGATGATTTTACCGAATTTTTTATATTTATTTCAGAATATTCCGGTTTTTTTGACTAGGAAGTTTTTTGATCGGATTGATTCTATTATTTTATCTTTTATTTGGAATGATAAAAGACCAAGAATTAGTAAATGTTACTTACAAAAATTGAAAAAGGATGGAGGTCTTGCTTTGCCTAATCTAAGAATGTATTATTGGGCTGTTAATGTGCGATATATGTCTTTTTGGTTATACTGGGTTGATAAGAGTGATTGGCCAATTTGGGTAGACCTGGAACTGAAAGTTATAAAACAGTTTTATTTAACCTCGTTATTGGGAGCTCCTTTACCTATGCAATGAGTTAAAGTTGTTAATTTAAACTTATATCCTGTGATTAAGTATTCTTTACAAATTTGGCTTCAATTCCGCAATTTTTTTAATCTTAAAAAATTTAAACTTTGTAGTTTAATTTACCGAAATTACTTTTTAAAGCTTTCTTTGTGTGATCCAATTTTTTTACTTTGGAAAAATAAAGGTATTAATTCTTTTTTGGATTTATTTAAAGAAGATAGATTGATGTCTTTTGAACAATTAATTGATAAATATTCTCTTTCATACTCACACTTTCTGCAATACCTTCAATTTAGACATTTTTTACAAAAAATATTTAAGTAATTTTCCTTACATATTGGAGGCTGACCTGTTAGATACTATTATGAGTATGAATCCTTTGATTAAGGGTTCTATTGGAATAATTTATAATTTATTATTACAATAGGATAAGCATCCTTTATCTAAGATTAAACAGGATTGGGAAAAGGAATTTAATTTGACTTTTATGACGGAGGATTGGATACGGATATTGAAGTTGGTTAACTCTTCTTCAATTTGTGTTAGCCATTCATTGATTCAATTTAAAATTGTACATTGTTATCATTTGACAAAGGAGAGACTTTCTAAAATCTTTTCTAATGTTGGTAGTCATTGTGATAGATGTAAAACTGAGATAGATACACTGACACATATGTTTTGGTCTTGTTCTATATTGGAACAGGTCTGGAAGTTGGGTTTTTCAACAATTTCTAAAGCACTTAAAATTAAATTACAACCTAATAAATTAACTGTGCTTTTTGGAATAATTCCTCAAAATATTCATGGTATTTCTGTGTCCGACAAACATATTATTGCATTTGTTACATTGATAGCTAGGAGGGCCATTTTGTTGAAGTGGAAGGATACATCAGCTCCCACTTTGTCACAATGGTTCTCTCAAGTGATGCTATGTCTTAGTTTGGAGAAAATTAGAAGTTGAACCTTTCAACCTTTATTTGACATTGAGAAAAGATGGGGCTCATTTGCTCGTTATTATCATTTGAGTTAATTGATATTTTTCCATGATCTAATTGTAAATTTTTTAGCATATTTTCATTTCTTGCTGGTGGTTTGATGTTTATTTTTAGAAGCTTTTTGTATGACGCATGATTCCGGGGTTGTACACCTAATGGGTTCTTTCTTTTTCTCTCACTTTTCTGCTTAGTAGGTTTTTTTTTGTTATCACAAATTTTTTTTCAATCTTTAAGATAATGTTTTTTTTGAGGCATTGTAAGTGTTGTCACTTCTATGTACTCATGTTATTTTTCCTGTATAATATAACAATAAAAATATTTGAACAGAAAGAAAGAAAAACAATGAAAGACGGAAGTTCGGAACCAGATAAAGTGCTGAATGTATGTCATTAATTCAACCGCTGGACAATGGCATATTACTTTCTTTCAAGTCGGAGTATCGTTCCCTGTTTATGAGGTGCTTTTTGAGTGCAGTTAATGCTGGCAGACCGTTAAGGAATTTATAAAGGATTTTAATATGAAAGAGAAGATTTACTGTGCTGCTAATGCTTGGAGGTCGGTAGAGCCATCCACACTAAGGAGAGGTTGGCATAAATTATGGCCAGGTTCAGTGTTTGAGTCGGCACCTGGTGAAGACACTGGAAATGACTTTACAGGTTTTAGAGTTTCCGAGGAAAAACAGATGATACATGAACTGAAGAGTCTCGGCCTGAAACGTCGACTGCGCCTCTTCCTATAGATGCTGCCTGGCCTGCTGCGTTCACCAGCAACTTTGATGTGTGTTGCTTGAATTTCCAGCATCTGCAGAATTCCTGTTGTTTGATACATGAACTGCTTTCTTTTGCTCAAGAGCTAACTAATCTTGCTGCCAAGGATCTTGCATCAAGGTTCAATGATGACAATGTTGAAGAATGGATGAATATAGATGAGGATGAGCCTACTGTTCATCATTATACTGACTCAGAAATTGTGCAGATGGTTGTACATCCAGAGAAGGAAGAAATTGGAGGAGAAAGCAGTGATGAAGTTGAGGAAGTTGTAGCAGAGAGACTTTCTATTGACAGGCTAATTAAGTTGACACATGAATTGCTGAAAATATTAGAGCAATGATGGTTTATAACTGAGCAAGAAATAATGAGTGCTTATATGCTGTAAGATAAGCTAATCAGAGAGAGACCAAAAAATATGAAACAACTTACCTTGGAAGACATGTTCAAAAAATTGCGAGAGAAAAAGTGCAACAGGGGAGCTAACACTTCAAAATCCAGTGCCATCAACTTCTGCTCACCCAGATGTGCAGCCACCAACATCATCAGTCTTTGAAGAAACTGTTGTGCTAGGGGGAAAAAAGATTATGAGAGTAAACTGGCAGGGAACATAAAAACTGACAGTAAAAGCTTTTATAGATATGTAAAAAGGAAAAGACTGGTAAAGACAAATGTAGGTCCCCTTCAGATAGAAACAGGTGAATTGATTATGGGGAGCAAGGACATGGCAGACCAATTGAATAATTACTTCGGTTCTGTCTTTACTAAGGAGGACATAAATAATCTTCCAGAAATAGTAGGGGACAGAGGGTCCAGTGAGATGGAGGAACTGAGCGAAATACATGTTAATAGGGAAGTGGTGTTAGGTAAATTGAAGGGATTAAAGGCAGATAAAACCCCAGGGCCAGATGGTCTGCATCCCAGAGTGCTTGAGGAAGTAGCCCAAGAAATAGTGGATGCATTAGTGATAACTTTTCAAAACTTGTTAGATTCTGGACTAGTTCCTGAGGATTGGAGGGTGGCTAATGTAACCACACTTTTTAAAAAAGGAGGGAGAGAGAAACCGGGGAATTATAGACCGGTTAGCCTAACGTCGGTGGTGGGGAAACTGCTGGAGTCAGTTATCAAAGATGTGATAACAGCACATTTGGAAAGCAGTGAAATCATCGGACAAAGTCAGCATGGATTTGTGAAAGGAAAATCATGTCTGATGAATCTCATGGAATTTTTTGAGGATGTAACTCGTAGAGTGGATAGGGGAGAACCAGTAGATGTGGTATATTTGGATTTTCAAAAGGCTTTTGACAAGGTCCCACATAGGAGCTTAGTGTGCAAACTTAAAGCACACGGTATTGGGGGTGAGGTATTGATGTGGATAGAGAATTGGTTAGCAGACAGGAAGCAAAGAGTGGGAATAAATGGGACCTTTTCAGAATGGCAGGCAGTAACTAGTGGGGTACCGTAAGGCTCAGTGCTGGGACCCCAGTTGTTTACAATATATATTAATGACTTGGATGAGGGAATTAAATGCAGCATCTCCAAGTTTGCGGATGACACGAAGCTGGGCGGCAGTGTTAGCTGTGAGGAGGATGCTAAGAGGATGCAGGGTGACTTGGATAGATTGGGTGAGTGGGCAAATTCATGGCAGATGCAATTTAATGTGGATAAATGTGAAGTTATCCACTTTGGTGGCAAAAATAGGAAAACAGATTATTATCTGAATGGTGGCCGATTAGGAAAAGGGGAGGTGCAACGAGACCTGGGTGTCATTATACACCAGTCATTGAAAGTGGGCATGCAGGTACAGCAGGTGGTGAAAAAGGCAAATGGTATGCTGGCATTTATAGCGAGAGGAATCGAGTACAGGAGCAGGGAGGTACTACTGCAGTTGTACAAGGCCTTGGTGAGATCACACCTGGAGTACTGTGTGCAGTTTTGGTCCCCTAATCTGAGGAAAGACATCCTTTCCATAGAGGGAGTACAAAGAAGGTTCACCAGATTGATTCCTGGGATGGCAGGACTTTCATATGAAGAAAGACTGGATGAACTAGGCTTGTACTCGTTGGAATTTAGAAGATTGAGGGGAGATCTGATTGAAACGTATAAAATCCTAAAGGGATTGGACAGGCTAGATGCAGGAAGATTGTTCCCGATGTTGGGGAAGTCCAGAACGAGGGTCACAGTTTGAGGATAAAGGGGAAGCCTTTTAGGACTGAGATTAGGAAAAACTTTTTCACACAGAGAGTGGTGAATCTGTGGAATTCTCTGCCACAGGAAACAGTTGAGGCTGGTTCATTGGCTATATTTAAGAGTGAGTTAGATATGGCCCTTGTGGCTATGGGGATCAGGGGTTATGGAGGGAAGGCTGGGGTGGGGTTCTGAGTTGGATGATCAGCCATGATCATAATAAATGGCGGTGCAGGCTCGAAGGGCCGAATGGCCTACTCCTGCACCTATTTTCTATGTTTCTATGTTTCTATGTTTCAGCACCAGTTCCTGATGCTTCACTTATTATTCAAGATGAAGATGTTGATAATCCTGACAACCCCACACTTGCAGACATGTAACTTTGCCTGAAGGTATATTAAACATCTCACTTTAGAAGCAGAAGTGCTGAACTTTTCTGTATAAGTTAATTCCTGTACATTTACCTCTACCCCTTTACTTAAGCTGTGCCTGTACAGTATATTGGAGTTTTAAGTAATGTTTTAAGAATGTTGTTTGGATCACTGAAAATAAATCAGCTGTGGTTTGAACTACTTTGTTAGCTGGAAGCATCTTCTCCTTAGTAGGGAGAGGGGACCCAACACTTGATTAATGGATATTGGAGGCTAAAATCCACATGGGGAATAAAGTGAGAAGTGAATTAGTCTTTGAAGATTAGGTAGTTACAGTATAATCTCCCTGTAGTAAGAGTATATGTGGCTTTTTATATCCAATAGATCAGATTGGTGCTGTATCCCAAGAAAGAAAATTTGCAGAATGCCTACACTGGCTTTTTAGAACATCTTCTGTTTGCGCCCACTAGGGGAAAGGTTATTCTGGATTGGGTGCTGTGTAATGAACTGGATTTGATTACAAAGGCTAAGGTAAAGGAAATCTTTAGAAACGGTATTCATAATATGAAAGAATTCACCATAGAATTTGAGAGGGAGATGGTAAAGTCAGATATATCAACATTACAGTGATTACAGTGGAGTAAGGGGAATTATAGAGGCATGAGAGATACACTGGCCAAAGCTGACTGGAAGGAGACACTAGCAGGGATGATGACAGAACAGCAATAGCTGGAGTTTCTGTGAGAAATTCAAAAGGCACAGGATAGATATATCCCAAAGGAGAAGAAGCATTCTAAAGGTGGGATTACTTAACTGTTAAAGACAAGGGAAGTCAAAGACAACATAAAAGCCAGAGAGAGGGCATAAAATAGAGCAAGAATTAATGGGAAGTTAGAGCATTGGGAAGGTTTTAAAAGTCACAAGAAAGCAACTAAATAAGCCATAGAAAGGAAAGGTACATCACATCCATAGTTTCTCCAGTTAGCGGACAATTTCCTTCCAGGCCTCTCTGACATAATGGGGAACCACAAGGCAAGTTACAGCAGTGGTTTGCCATTGCTTTCTGCCAGATGAGTTTCCAAAGAGATCGCCAGCTCATAACCCAGCACAGATAGAAAGCATGAAGGGGAGCCGGCTGGATTCGAACTCAGGACCTTTTGTCACAAAGTCAGGTACTGATGCCACTACGCCACCAGCTGGGTCAAATAAGCCATAAGGAGAGAAAAAAGATGAAATATGAAGGCAAACTATCCAATAATATCAAAGAGTATACTAAAGAGTTTTTCAGATATATAAAGGGAAAAGAGAGTTTGAGGATAGATATCAGACTGCTGGAGAAGTAGTAATGGAGGAAAGGAAATGGTGGATGAACTGAAGAAATATTTTGCATCAGTCTTCACTGTGGAAGACACTAGCAGTATGCCAGAGCTCAAGAATGACCTGGGGCAGAAATGACTGCAGTTGCTATTACTAGGGAGAAGATGTTTGGGAAGCTGAAAAGTCTGAAGAAAGGTATGTCATGAACCCTTCAGACCAATGAGGGATGCCAGGTAGCAACAGATCTTGACATGCCTCAGTGTAATTTATTTGCAAATATTAGAGTTATTTAAAGACTACTGTTATCATTAAGCTGTCACTGTGTTTTTTGTGACACTTGTTATGTCAATATGGTTTCCTTATGATTATCGTACTTAAGTGATTAGTTTTTGATTTCAACCCACACAGGTGTCCTGTGTTTTATTTTTTATCTAAGGTTATTCTTGACTAGTGCTCATTGTTGAATCCCTGTTATGAGTTCTTGTGAAGGACTGTTCTGTCTGGTCAGGTCCGGAGTAAGTGAGCTCTTAGTTTGATTATTCTTTGTAGTATTCTCTGAATAAATCTTCATTGTCAATTTCAATTATCGAGTCCTGCCCTGATTTTACTCCACACATGAATCCACTCATTGTGACAAGATAAGTCATCTGGACCATATGGACTACACCTCTGTGTTCTGAAAGAGGTAGCGGAAGAGATTGTGGAGGCTCTGGTATGTTATTTTAAGAGTCACTAGATTCTGGCATTGTTCTGGAGGACTGGAAAATTGTGAGTGTCACTCTACTCTTCAAGAAGTGAAAGAGGCAGAAGAAAGGAAGTTGTAGTCCAGTTAGCCTGACCTCAGTGATTAGAAAGATATTGGAATCCATTGTTAAGGATAAGGTCTTAGGGTACTTAGAGGCACATGATAAAATAGATGAAAACACAGTTTCCTTAAGAGAAAATCTGGCCTGACAAATCTATTGGAGTTCTTTGAGGAAATAACAAGCAGAATAGACAAAGGAGAATCGGTGAATGTTGTGTATTTGATTTTTAGACGGCCTTTGACAAGGTGCCACGCATGAGGTTGCTTAACAAGATAAAAACCCTTGGTATTACAGGAAAGATACTAGCATAGATAGAAGATTGGCTGATTCACAGGAGGCAAAGAGTGTGAATAACAAAAGCCTTTTCTGGTTGGCTGCCAGTGACTAATGGTTTTCTGCAGGGGTCGGTGTTGGATCTGCTTCTTTTTACATTATATGTCAATAATTTGGATGATGGAATAGACAGCTTTATGGTCAAGTTTACAGATGATTCTTCCTGTCAGAGCACTGCCATTACGTTGGTCTAACTAGTAACGCCACCCCTTGCTCTTTAATTCAGCCCTCCCCAAGATGTCTCAAACAATGGAACACTGAAACATTACGCAGCCAGTCCTGCTCTTCCTGCAACCAAGTTCCACTAAGGCCATAATGCCATAATTCCACCTGTTGATGCATACTATAAGCACATCTGCCTTCCCAATTACCTACAATATTGCTTGCATTGAAATAGATACAACTCAAAACATTATTTCCACCATGGTCAGCCATCCTTGTCTTTGCATATAGGCTGCAATCACTCCACTATCTGCCGTGGCACTTTGGTTCCCATTCCCTTGAAACTCTACATCAACCTCCCCAGATCAGCACTAGAAAACCTTCCCACAAGGATAAACAAAATTTATGATATTCTTAGGGTGAAAATCTTTCTTCATTGCATAACCAATGATCTAGTAAAGCAGATTAACTGTTCATTATAGACCTTAACATTTTAATTTCATTGATTGCATAACATTTTCTGTGATACAGGTAATCCACCCAATGCACTATTTATAATGAAGTCAAATATTTATTTTGTTTTTACACTGTTAGTGTTTCATGATGGACATAGTGTTCATCAGCTTTTCAGTAATATTTTACTTCTTTACAATCGTTCTTCGGTGTTTAACAAAAAGACGAATGAAATGTTTTCTCCAAGTCATTGATGTTTTGTAAAGCCTCTTCTCCACTTCTTACTACTGATAAGCGCTATCTTATGCTATATACACAAGAGATACTGTAGATACTGGAAATCCAGAGCAACACACACACAATGCTGGAAGAACTCTGCCGGTTAGGCAGCATCTGTGGAAACTAATGAACAGTTAACATTTGAGCAGAGAACTTTCTTCAGGACTGGAAAGGAAAGGGGAAGACATCAAAATAAAATGGTTGGGAGAGGAGAAAGAGGAGCAGCTAGAAGGTGATAGGTGAAGATCGGTGGGTGGCAAAGCTAAAGGGCTGGAGAAGACGGAATCTGATAAGAGAGGAAAATGGACCACAGGAGAAAGAAAAGAAGGAGAGGCACCAGGAGGAGGTGATAGGCAACTGAGGAGAAGTGATAAGAGGCCAGAGTGGGGAAGAGAAGAGAGAAAGGAGAGGAAAAATTACCAGAAAGAAGAATCAATATTCATGCCATCAGATTGGAGGCCAGCTAGACAGAATGTGAGGTGTTGTTCCTCCACCCTGAGAATGGCCTCAATGTGGCAAAAGAGGAGACCATAGATCAACATGTCGGAATGGGAATCAGGACAGGAATTAAAATTGTTGGCCACAGGGAAATTCTGTTTTTTTGTGGATGGAGTGGAGGTGCTTCAGAAAGCAATCCCTCAATCTATACTGGTTTCATTCTGGTAGACCTTGAGTGCACCCATTCCAATGCCACAACATCCATTCTAAGTCACAGGGCCTAAAACTGCTCACGATATTCGAAATGTGGTCTGACCAATGACTTATAAAGCCTCTGCAATACATCCTTACTTTTATATTCTAGTCCTCGAAATTAATGCTATCATTGCATTTACCTTCCTGACTAGCAAATCAACCTGCAAGTTAACCTTTAGGGAATCCAGCACTAGGACTCCCAAGTCCCTTTACATCTCTGATTTCTGAATGTGCTCCCTGTTTAGAAAATAGTCTATGCTTTTATTCTTTTTACCAAGGTGCATGCCCATGCATTTCTCTACATTGTATTGCATCTGCCAATTTTTTAGCCATTCTGCCGATCTGTCGAGGTCCTCTCGAGAATCACTGCCTCCTGAACATGACCTGCCCCTTCACCTATCTTTGTATCATCTGCAATATTCACCATAAGGCCATCAATTCCATCATCTAGATCTTTAACATATAAGATGAAAAGTAGCATACTTAACTCCGACCCCTGAGGAACATC
The DNA here is from genome assembly GCF_963921235.1 of Mobula hypostoma. NCBI lineage: Eukaryota > Metazoa > Chordata > Chondrichthyes > Myliobatiformes > Myliobatidae > Mobula > Mobula hypostoma. The sequence continues at coordinate 119,791,894 of NC_086097.1, read as the reverse complement.
ACTAGTTAGCGACAGCCTTTATAAAGTGGCCAGAAAATTCCCCCTTTGTTCCCACTCTTCTGCCAATCTTCTAACATGCTAGTATCTTTCCAATAATACCATGGGCTCTGATCTTGTCAAATGTCTTCTGAAAATTCAACTAAATAAAATTTACTGATTATCCTTTGTCTATCCTGCCCACTATTTCCTCAAAGAATTCCTACAGATCTGTGAGGTAAGATTTCCCCATAAAAAACCATGCTGACTTCAGCTTATTTTATCATGTACCTCCAAGTATGCCAAAATCTCATCCTTAATAATGGACTCTAACATCTCCTCAGGCACAAAAGTCTGTTAATTGACGAGTAGTTTCCTGCCTTTTGCGTCCCCTCCACAACCCTAAAGATTGTTAACGACTGGAGTGACATTTGTGTTTTGCCCGTCCTTCAGAACCATAAGGCCATCAATTCCATCAATCACTAGAATGCTAGTGATTCTTGAACGATTACTACTAATGCCTCCATGATTTCTGCAGCTAATTTTACTTCACATTGATAGTGTTTTATTTTATTCTAATTTCCAAGTGCCCCATTACCTCTTCCTTAATAACATGTTTTAGCATTTCACCAAACATTTATGTTAGGGTTCAACTGAACTAACCAACACAAAAGAGAAAAAATGATGTACAACTAGAGATAAAGTTTAACAAATTTGCTTAGCATCATGGAGATTATGTCCACCAGAATTGTGACCAAAATGGCTTACAGTGTACTTCAAATAAACTTAATTGACTCAGATTAAATTGTAATATGTAAAGCATATCATAAGTCCAACACTGGCTTCTTGCTCTATTTTTATCTTCAGGTGCAATCAACTTTCAATTTAGTCAATTGATGGTGAGTGAATAACCACTTCTCACCAAATACATGGGCTTTTTTGTCCATAACCTTGAATGTCAATCAGCTTATCTCTGAAAGAGTTCACAAATACCTATTAGCCTCGTCATGCAACAATAAATCCTAATTATAATCACCTGGATTAATCTTTGGATCAAGTGTTCCCAGTGAGTGGAGCAGTGTTAATCGAATTACAGGCTTGAAGCCTTATTTGTTCCACTACTTAAGTTAACGATAAATTAAAGGCTTCAGACCAGTCAGTAGTTTGATGGCCAGTGTTTCAATTGAATACTGATTCTTGCTGGACTTGCCTGGGTAGGGGATTAGTTTTAGCATTTACATCAGCACAGGTGTGATGTGATTAAAAGTGTTTGGTTATACAGTATAATTATGCTAAACTGCAACCTAAAATAGATAGAAAACATAGAAAATAGGTGCAGGAGTAGGTCATTCGGCCCTTCCAGCCTGCACTGCCATTTATTATGATCATGGCTGATCATCCAACTCAGAACCCAGCCTTCCCTCCATACCCCCTGACCCCTGTAGCCACAAGGGCCATATCTAACTCCCTCTTAAACATAGCCAATGAACTGGCCTCAACAGTTTGCTGTGGCAGAGAATTCCACAGATTCACCACTCTCTGTGTGAAGAAGTTTTTCCTAATCTCGGTCCTAAAAGGCTTCCCCTCTATCCTCAAACTGTGACCCCTTGTTCTGGACCTCCCCAACATTGGGAACAATCTTCCTGCATCTAGCCTGTTCAATCCCTTTAGGATCTTATACATTTCAATCAGATCCCCCCTCAATCTTCTAAATTCCAACGAGTACAAGCCCAGTTCATCCAGTCTTTCTTCATATGAAAGACCTGCCATCCCAGGAATCAATCTGGTGAACCTTCTTTGTACTCCCTCTATGACAAAGATGTCTTTCCTCCGATTAGGGGACCAAAACTGCACACAATACTCCAGGTGTGGTCTCACCAAGGCCTTGTACAACTGCAGTAGTACCTCCCTGCTCCTGTACTCGAATCCTCTCCCTATAAATGCCAGCATACCATTCGCCTTTTTCACCGCCTGCTGTACCTGCATGCCCACTTTCAATGACTGGTGTATAATGACACCCAGGTCTCGTTGCACCTCCCCTTTTCCTAATCGGCCACCATTCAGATAATAATCTGTTTTCCTATTTTTGCCACCAAAGTGGATAACTTCACATTTATCCACATTAAATTGCATCTGCCATGACTTTGCCCACTCACCCAACCTATTCAAGTCACCCTGCATCCTCTTAGCATCCTCCTCACTGCTAACACTGCCACCCAGCTTCGTGTCATCCGCAAACTTGGAGATGCTGCATTTAATTCCCTCATCCAAGTCATTAATATATATTGTAAACAACTGGGGTCCCAGAACTGAGCCTTGCGGTACCCCACTAGTCACCGCCTGCCATTCTGAAAAGGTCCCCTTTATTCCCACTCTTTGCTTCCTGTCTGCTAACCAATTCTCCACCCACACCAATACCTTACCCCCAATACCGTGTGCTTTAAGTTTGCACACTACTCTCCTGTGTGGGACCTTGTCAAAAGCCTTTTGAAAATCCAAATATACCACATCCACTGGTTCTCCCCTATCCACTCTACTAGTTACATCCTCAAAAAATTCTATGAGATTCGTCAGACATGATTTTCCTTTCACAAATCCATGCTGACTTTGTCCGATCATTTCACCGCTTTCCAAATGTGCTGTTATCACATCCTTGATAACTGACTCTAGCAGTTTCCCCACCACCGACATTAGGCTAACTGGCCTATAATTCCCCGGTTTCTCTCTCCCTCCTTTTTTAAAAACTGGGGTTACATTAGCCACCCTCCAATCCTCAGGAACTAGTCCAGAATCTAACGAGTTTTGAAAAATTATCACTAATGCATCCACTATTTCTTGGGCTACTTCCTTAAGCACTCTAGGATGCAGACCATCTGGCCCTGGGGATTTATCTGCCTTCAATCCCTTCAATTTACCTAACACCACTTCCCTACTAACATGTATTTCACTCAGTTCCTCCATCTCACTGGACCCTCTGTCCCCTACTATTTCTGGAAGATTATTTATGTCCTCCTTAGTGAAGACAGAACCAAAGTAATTATTCAATTGGTCTGCCATGTCCTTGCTCCCCATAATCAATTCACCTGTTTCTGTCTGCAGGGGACCTACATTTGTCTTTACCAGTCTTTTCCTTTTTACATACCTATAAAAGCTTTTACAGTCCGTTTTTATGTTCTCTGCCAGTTTTCTCTCAAAATCTTTTTTCCCCTTCCTAATTAAGCCCTTTGTCCTCCTCTGCTGAACTCTGAATTTCTCCCAGTCCTCAGGTGAGCCACTTTCTCTGGCTAATTTGTATGCTACTTCTTTGGAATTGATACTATCCCTAATTTCTCTTGTCAGCCACGGGTGCACTACCTTCCTTGATTTATTCTTTTGCCAAACTGGGATGAACAATTGTTGTAGTTCATCCATGCAACCTTTAAATGCTTGCCATTGCATATCCACCGTCAACCCTTTAAGTGTCATTTGCCAGTCTATCTTAGCTAATTCACGTCTCATACCTTCAAAGTTACCCCTCTTTAAGTTCAGAACCTTTGTTTCTGAATTAACTATGTCACTCTCCTTTAGATGCTTTATGGTTGCATGGTTATTAACACCGCAAAAAAGGAATCCCAACCTATTAGATCACTAAAGAAGGGACTTCCAAGCTACCATTACTTTCATTAACAAACGGACTGTGGAAGAATTATATTTCAGAAGTGTGGCTGGACACAACATGCTGCCTCAGCTGTGGCTTGAACTAGTGACCTTCAGAATACACTAGACCGATGCCTTAACCACTTGGCAACGCGCCAACATATTTTACCAATATATAAAGAGTAAAAGAGAGTAAAACTGGAAAATGTCACTGGATAGGTACTAATGGGGAACAAAAACATGACAGATGAACTGAAGCAACATACATCAAAGTTGCTGGTGAACGCAGCAGGCCAGGCAGCATCTCTAGGAAGAGGTACAGTCGACGTTTCTGGCCGAGAGCCTTCATCCTGTAAAAAGGCTGGATGGTTTGGAGTTTGTAAAATGTGTGCAGCAATACATAGAGGTACCAACTAGAGAAGGGTCAGTGTTGGATCTCCTGTTAGGGGATGAGATTGGTCAGGTGATGGAGGTATGTGTTGGGGAGCACCTCGAGTCCAGTGATCACAATGTCATTAGCTTCAATATAATTATGGAGAAGGATAGATCTGGACCCAGATTTTTGATTGGAGAAAGGCTAACTTTGAGGGGATGCGAAAGGATTTAGAAGGAGTGGATTGGGACAAATTGTTTTATGGGAAGGATGTAATAGAGAAATGGAGGTCATTTAAAGGTGAAATTTTGAGGGTACAAAATCTTTATGTTCCTGTTAGGTTGAAAGGAAAGGTTAAAAGTTTGAGAGAGCCATAGTTTTCAAGGGATATTGGAAACTTGGTTCAGAAAAAGAGAAATATCTACAATAAATATAGGCAGCATGGAGTAAATGAGGAGCTCGAGGAATATAAAGAAGGTAAAAAGAATCTTAAGAAATAAATTAAAGCTAAAAGAAGATACGAGGTTGCTTTGGCAAGTAAGGTGAAAATAAATCCAAAGGGTTTCTACAGTTATATTAATAGCAAAAGGATAGTAAGGGATAAAATTGGTCCCTTAGAGCAGAGTGGACAGCTATGTGTGGAGCCTAAAGAGATGCGGGAGATTTTGAACAATTTCTTTTCTTCGGTATTCACTAAGGAGAAGGATATTGAATTATGTAAGGTAAGGGAAACAATTAGGGAAGTTATGGAAACTATGATGATTAGTGAAGAGGAAGTACTGGTGCTTTTAAGGAATATAAAAGTGGATAAGTCTCTGGGTCCTGACAGGATATTTATTCCCTAAGACCTTGTGGGAAGTTAGTGTAGAAATAGCAGGGGCTCTGACAGAAATATTTCAAATGTCATTAGAAACGGGAATGGTGCCCGAGCATTAGTGTATTGCTCAAGTTGTTCCATTGTTTAAAAAGGGTTCAAAGAGTAAACCTAGCAATTATCGGCCTGTAAGTTTGATGTCAGTGGTGGGTAAATTAATGGAAAGTATTCTTAGAGATGGTATATATAATTATCTAGATAGACAGGGTCTGATTAGGAACAGTCAACATGGATTTGTGTGTGAAAGGTTATGTTTGACAAATCTTATTGAATTTTTTTGAAGATGTTACTAGGACAGTTGACGAGGGTAAGGCAGTGGATGTTGTCTATATGGACTTCAGTAAGGCCTTTGACAAGGTTCCACATGGAAGGTTCAATCATCAGGTATTAATATTGAAGTAGTAAAATGGATTCAGCAGTGTCTCGATGGGAGATGCCAGAGAGTAGTGGTGGACAACTGTTCGTCAGGTTGGAGGCCAGAGACTTGTGGTGTGCCTCAGGGATCTGTACTGGGTCTAATGTTGCTTGTCATATACATTAATGATCCAGATGATGGGGTGGTAAATTGGATCAGTAAGTATGCAGATGATACTAAGATAGGTGACATTGTGGATAATGAAGCAGGTTTTCAAAGCTTGCAGAGAGATTTAGGCCAGTTAGAAGAGTGGGCTGAAAGATGGCAGACAGAGTTTAATGCTGATAAGTGTAAGGTGCTACATTTTGGTAGGACTAATCAAAATAGAACATACATGGTAAATGGTAGGGCATTGAAGAATGCTGTAGAACAGAGGGATCTAGGAATAATGGTGCATAATTCTCTGAAGGTGGAATCTCATATGGATAGGACGGCGAAGAAAACTTTTGGTGTGCTGGCCTTTATAAATCAGAGCTTTGAGTACAGGAGTTGGGATGTTATGTTAAAATTGTACAAGGCATTGGAAAGGCCAAATTTGGAGTATTGTGTACAGTTCTGGTCACCAAATTTTAGGAAAGATGTCAACAAAATAGAGAGAGTACAGAGAAGATTTACTAGAATGTTACCTGGGTTTCATCACCTGAGTTACAGAGAAAGGTTGAACAAGTTAGGTCTTCATTTTTTGGAACGTAGAAGGTTGAGGGGGGACTTGATAGAGGTATTTAAAATTATGTGGGTGATAGAGTTGAAGTAGATAGGCTTTTTCCATTGAGAGTGGGGGAGATTCAAACAAGAGGACATGAGTTGAGAGTTAGGGGGCAAAAGTTTAGGGGTAATACGAGGGGGAACTTCTTTACTCAGAGAGTTGTGGCTGTGTGGGACGAGCTTCCAGCAGAAGTGGTAGAGGCAGGTTCGATATTGTCATTTAAAGAAAAATTGGATAGGTATATGCACAGGAAAGGAATGGAGGGTTATGGGCAGAGTGCAGGTCAGTGGGACTAGGTGAGAGTAAGCATTCCGCATGGACTAGAAGGGCTGAAATGTCCTGTTTCCGTGCTGTAATTGTTATATGGTTTTATGGTTATATGACATGGGCTGCCCTGGAGATCAATACTCCAGCTAATACGGTTTACATGTCTGATACAAATTAACAGGCAACAATATTTGTTGTGCAGTCTACAATGGATGAGGTTTAAAATCATATTGTAATCAACAATTCCCTTTCTGAAGCCTCTCTTATATGACTGCTTAGACAAATCCAGGAATTGATATGTGGCTTAATGTTGAGAAAATACATTTCAGATCTTGATAACTTCAATAACTCACAATCGGTAAGTAAATCAATAATTATTAGAGGGCTTCCATGAAACTCGAGGAAGCAAGAAGCAAATTTCTCTCCCTTCTCCAGTTAAATTTACATACCAAACAACATGCACAAAATGCAGGAGGAACTCAGCAGGTCAGGCAGCACCTATGGAAAAGAGTAAACAGTCAATGTTTCAGACTGAGACCTTTCTTCAGGTCATAATGCTCTGACTGAATAATAGTAATGATTTTTTTCCAAGATCCTCTGCTGCTTCAAGCCTCAGATTGTCTTTGCTTCCTGAGAACTTCCCATATGTTCAAGATACTATGGCAACAGAAATGTGCTGTATTTGTTTGCAAAGTGGCTAAATTCAAATCAAACCTGGTTGTCATTCAGAGACTGGTCATTGACTTTGTGGTAAAAGAAACTAGAAATTTATGAGAGGCACATCACAATTGTGTTTTCGGTGTCAGTGTTGCAGATCACTCTCTCAGGCTGGTTGCAATAACTCAAGTTGTGACAAAGCATATTAGCACTTAATATTGAGATGTTTTCATTTCTCGAACCCTGCGATGCACCAATCCAGGTGCGGTTTACCTCAGTCCAGATGCAGTTCAACCTTTCTCCCTTCACATACTCTGTTAAGCATTGTGTTCCTCAGAATCATCTCCTAGGGCATTGATGTCACTTGAATCTTTCATACGCCTTCCCTGTGTGACTGACTTTGATCAAGTTATAGCAATTGAAGTATAGTATTAATGGTGGCTTATTGCCGGCCATTGGTGTAGTGCTTCTGCACTGGACTCTGAGGCAAGTAGTCCTGGGTTTGAATCCAGCTGGCTCCTTATACACTTTACATCCATGCTGGGTTGAATGTTGAGCTAACAAATCTGCCTCGTAAAAAATCAGACAAAAATGCTAAAGAAATGGCAAGGTTACTGTCCAATATGCCTTCCTTCGGTGTCCTTTCTCCTTCCCTTTCTTCCATAGTGCACTGTTTTCTTCCATCAGATTCCTCCTTCAGCCCTTTACCTCTTCCAACCTATCACTTTCCAGCTTCCCACTTCATCCCTCCACTCCAACCCTACTACCTTTCCCCTCACCTGGTTTGACCTGTCACTTGCCAGCTTGTACTCATTCTCCTCTCCTCCTTCTTTCCAGCTCTGATGAAAGGTGTCAGCCCAAAACACCAACTGTTTATTTCTCTCTATAGATGATGCCTGCCCTGTTGAGTTCCTCCAGTGTTTTGCTTGTGTTGCTCTGGATGTCCAACATCCGAAGAATCTATTGCATTTAAAATCTTTCTTTCTAAAACCCTTCAGGCTCCACTCCTCTTCCTTATTGGATTGACCCAACAGTTTTACACAAGCTTCTTACTTTTGCTGCTGGTGTGGAAAATTTCACTTGGGTTTCTAATAACATCAGTGGAACCACACTGGATAGATTTCCTTAAGCATATTCAATAATAAAAATTTAAAATTACAAACCACTGAGTCTTAACGATAACTGACTGAAATTATTTAGCCTTCTACCTGGTTTCTGCCGGTGAGTAGAATTAAAATTAGTCTCCATGTTCGGTTACACAATTAGAATGCATTACAGAGACATAAAATTGTCTTGCTCTGAGCAATGAGCTGAAGGTATCAAAAGATATTTTGACCTGGTATTGTTCAGAACATAATCGTCATCCTGAGAACTACTGAAGGAGTAATGTTTCAGCTCCAGGTCTTTGGGGTGGAACCTACCTTTAGAGGACGAAAGGATTATGGCTGCAGGATGCTTCAGAGGTTTGTCTTGATCCAGCATGTTGTCAGCTGAAGACATAGTTTACATATTTTTTAATATATGGGCTTTTTGTCTTCTACATTTTAACAATTATGCGTTTACTAATGGCGAACATTGCAATAGACATCTACAACCTCGAGAAAATAATTCTGGATTGAATCTGATTTCTTCACAAAGATGGTAGACAAAACATACCACATGCTGGAAGAAGTCATCAGGTCAGGTAGCATCTATTGAAGGGATGTTTCAGCCCAAGACCCTTCATCAAGACCGGATGAAGTGTTTTGGCCCAATTGCTGATGGTTTATTTTCCTCCATAGATATTGCCTCACTGCTGAGTTTCTCTGGCATTTTGTCTGTGTTACTATGGATTTCCAGCATCTGCAGAATCTCTTGTGTTTAGATAGCAGCCAAGAGTTTTACAACCTATTTAACTCATTGATTGTGGCATTATTTTCTAAGTTCACAGTCCATGAGATATGTAAATAGTTGCTTGGATTATACTTAAAATTATTCACATTTCTAATATGAAGACTTAATTAGCCACTTGAATTTATATTGTCCTGAGAATTAAGTCATTGATACTTTTGGCATATGCAGTTATGCAGAACGAAGATGAGGTCATCAAACTTCAATTAAACTGATAGATTGTTCACATTAGGATTGCATCTTTAGGAGCTGCCTCAATAGAGTAATCAATGCCATCAGCCATGCTATTCATAACAAACAGAGACTGCTGATATTTCTGGTGTCTTTCATTTTATTGGGGTTTGATTAAAAAAATGCTACCTTGCAAATGTCCCAATAAATACTTAGATTTTAACAGGGGGCAAATCAAAAAGGGTGACAAGTACAAGATATTTAAATAGAGATGTGATATTTGAATGCATCCAGTATAGGGAATAAGGTAGATTATTTTATAACACAGATAGAGATTGGTAAGTATAACATTGTGGGCATCACTGAGTCATGGCTGAAAGGGTTATAGTTGGGAGCTTAATATGCAAGGATACACATTGTATTGAAAGGGCGGGCAGGCAGGCAGAAGGGGTGATGTGGCTTTCTTGGTAAAAAATAAAATAAAATAAAATCATTACAAAGAGGTGCATAGGATTGGAAGATGTGCAATCATTTAAGGTAGAGTTAAGGAACCGCAAAGGTAAAAAAGATCCTGATGGGAGTTATATACAGGCTTCTGAATAGTAGCCAGGCTGTGGGTTACAAATTACAATGGAGAGAGAAATGCATGGCAAAAGGGCAATGTTACAATTGTCATGCTGGATTTCAATATGCAACTAGGTTGGTGCTGATTTTTGGATCCCAAGAGAGAGAATTTGTAGAAAGCCAATGAGATGGGTTTTTAGAGCAGCTTGTGGTAGAGCCCCTTAGGGATGCAGCTGTTCTACATTGGGTGTTATGTAATGAACCAGATTTGATTTGGAAGCTTTAGGTAAAAGAACCCTTGGGGATAAATGATAATAATATGAACAAATTTACCCTGAAATTTGTGAAGGAGAAGCTAAAGTCAGATGTATCAGTATTAAAGTGGAGTAAAGGGAAACACAGAGGCATGAGGGGGGAGCTGACCGAAGTTGATTGGATGGGGATACTAGCAGGAATGACAGCAGAGCAGCAATGGTTGGAGTTTCCGGGAGGAATTCGGAAGGCGCAAGATAGATACATCCCAAAGAAGTAGTAGAACTCTAAAGGCAGCATGATGGAACTGTGGCTGACAAGGGAAGTTAAAGCCAACAAAAAAGCAAAAGAGAGGGCATATAATAGAAAAAAAAATTAGTGGGAAGCTAAAGGGTTTCTAAGGTTTTAGAGGTGCATTTAATGTCAGAAGTGTATACAATATTCATCCTGGGATTCTTTTTATCGCAACCATCCACGAAAACAGAGGAGTGCCCCAAGGAATGAATGACAGTTAAATGTTAGAAACCCAAAGCACCACCCCAGCTCCCCGCTCCCACATGTAAGCAGCAGCAAAGCAACGATCCCCCCTCCCCCACAAGCAAAAAAAGTATCGGCGCCAATCACCGAGCACTCAAGCATTGAACAAAGCATCAATAAAGACACAGACTTGCAGTACCCTAAAGACTACTCATTTACCCGGTAATTCAATATACCACAGGCTCTCTCTCCGCCTCTCTCTCTCTCTCTCTCACTCTCCCCCTAATAAGGGAGAAAGAAGTGTCTCCATTTCACAGTGAGAGGGGAGACGTATGTAACCAGATGACCGTTGAATGTCATTTTTTTATTGTTAGAGTGCACTTGTATTCAGCTTGGTAATGCCAAAATAGCTGCCTGTGCCTTTAAGAGAAAACGTTGATGTCATCTTGCATGGGTGGAGTAGAACGAAGAGTTGCCGTGTTCTAGAGAAAACAATGTTCGAATGCTCTTCCTAGGTTTGGTGAGGAAAGATTTTTGTGAGTAAATTGATTAGTGCTGGATAGCGTAATTGTGATGTTCCCTCATCAAGCTACCAACGTGAGTGAGGAGAACTCATTTCAAGGTCTAGCCTATATGTATTTGGAAGCTAAGTACATGGGTGCCAAATAATTGCCAGTACTGTATTGTTACTGTATATTTTGGTTTAGTTATTTTCATAGTGCATATGTACAAGGTTGTGGTCCGAAGTAAAGCAGAGTTTGTAATAGCGGGAATCATTTTTAAAAAATTATTTTGTGGTTTTTATTTTGATACACTCCTTCTACAATAAAGCATTTAAAACAGATAAAGGAATTTAAGACCAGAAAAAGTATTTGTTGTCCTGCTTGTGTATTTTTCCCTAGGCTACAGAACATAACAAACAACTCGCTGATTTACGATGTTAAAAGTCCGTTCTGTCGCTTTTTCCAAGCTCTGTGCCCAAAGAACTTGGGTCTCTGGGCACACAGCCGGCAGCCAGCTCGCTGCTTTCAATCTTCCATCTCCCACGACACGGATTTCCTGCTGAGGCACTGACCTCGAGTCTGCCCACCTCCAGAGCCATGAAATATAAGAACCCTGAAGGCGTGCTAGTCTTCTAGGCCGGGTCCTTGGTATATTGAATAGCAGCCAGTTGTGAGACCCCGAGAACGGGTCCCATTTCCACAAAGAACTGAAGGCAGCATTTAACTGCAGGGCAGAGTCTTCAAGAGAACCCTGAAAGGGAAAAATAGAGATATTAAAGATAGAAATAGAGCTGTTTCTGAAGATGTAAGCAAAGGAGTTGCCGTTAGGCACCATCATCTCCTAAACTCCATTTAGGAGGGAAGGTTTGGAAGTTTTTAAAAACCAACAAAAGGCAACTTAAAAAAAACCATAAAGAGGAAAAAGTTGAAATATGAAGGTAAGCTAGCCAATAGTATCAAAGAGAGGCAAGAATAGATATCAGACACTGGAAAATGATGCCGGAGAGGTAGTAAAGGGGGACGATCTGAATAAGTATCTTGTATCAGTGTTCATTGGAATACACTAGCAGTATACCAGAAGTTTGACAATATCAGGGGGTGGAAGTGCAGTTGCTATTACTAGGGAGAATGCTTGGGACACTGAAGGACTGAATTTAGGTAAGTCATTTGGACCAGATGAACTATTCTCCAGGGTTCTGAAAGATAGCAGAAGAGATTGTGAAGACATTAATAATGATCTTTCAAGAATCATTAGATTCTGGCATGTGTACTCGGATTTTCAGAAGGTCTTTGATAGGAAACATCACATGGATAGAGCTTTGATTGATTGACAGGAGGCAAAGAGTGGGAATAAAGGGAGCCTTTTCTGTTTGGCTGTTGGTGACTAGTGATTCCCTGAAGGCACCAGTTTTAGGACTACTTCTTTTCATGTTGTATGTCAATGATTTGCGTGACAGAATTGATGACTTTGCAGCCATGTTTACAGATGATGTGAAAATAGGTTATGTTGAGGAAGCCGGGAAACTGCAGAAGGATTCAGACAGATTAGGTGAATGGTCAAAGAAGTGGTGATTAGAATACGGTGCTAAGTTGTGTATCGTCATGCACTTTGGTAGTAGGAATAAAAGCTTAGACTATTTTCTAAATGGAGAAAATTCAAAAATCCAAGGTCAAATTGACCTAGGAGTCCTTGTGCTGGATTCCCTAAAGATTAACTTGCAAGTTGAGTCAGTGATGAGGAAGACAAATGCAATTTTAGGAATCATTTCAAGATAACTAGAATATGAAAACCAGGATGTAATACTGAAGTGTTAAGGCACTGGTAAGACCTCACTTGAGTGTTATGAGCTTGAGCCCCTTATTTATGAAAGGATGTGGTGACACTGGAGGGGGTTCAAAGGAGGTTCACGAAAAAGATGCTGGGCATATCATGTCAGGAGTATTTGATTGCTCTGGGTCTGTACTCATAGGATTCAGTGAGATCCCCCTCATTCTTCTAAATTCCTATCGAATGTTGAAGGGCCTAGATAGTGTGGATGTGGACAGGATGTTTCCTATGGTGGTGGAGTTTAGGAGAAGAAAGCATAAGCTCAGAATAAATGGATGTACATTTAAAACAGATGAGAAAGGATTTCTTTAGTCAGAGTGTGGTGAATCTATGGAATTTGTTGCCACATATAGTAGTAGAGGCCAGGTGTTTAAAGTGGAGCTTAATTTATTAAGAATTTATCAATATGTGAAAGGTTATGGGGTAAAGACAGGAGAATGAAGTTAAGAGGGAAATGGATCAACCATGATCAAACGGTGGAGCAGGCTTAATGGGTTGAATGGCCTAATGCTCTTATGTCCTATGGTCTTCTAAGAGATTTCTGACTGTTTGCTTCAAAATTTGCTATAGTGGTGCCAATGCACAGGATTGGAAAAAAGATGGGGAATCTTGTAAACTTGGTCAGTTCCATCATGGGAAATAGCCTCCCTACCATCCTGGACATCTTCAAAAGGCAATGTCTCAAAAAGGGAGGCATCCATCGTTCAGGAGACTCGCCATCCAGGACATATCCTATTCTCATTACAACTATCACAGGAGACATGGGAGCCTGAAGATCCTCATTCAATGTTTTAAGAGCAGTTTCTTCCCCTCTACTATCAGATTTCTGTATGGTTCATGAACACTACTTCACTATTTTGCTCTTTTGTTTTGCACTACTTGTTAAATGTTCATTAATTATGTATTTTTTTAAAGTATTGCACTGCATTGCCTCTGCAAAACAATAAATTTCATGACATGTATTAGTGATAATAAACCAGATTCTGATTCTGTAAGCAAATTGTCGTCAATTCTAAGGGACAAAATAAAAAGACAGGTCAATTCAATGTACCAGTAGATCTTGGTGATTGACTCTGGGAAGAAGAGGCCACAACTAATGGCAAATATCAAAGGAAAGTTGGAATCTCTTTGACGTGTTAATGCTCATAATTCTAATCCATTTGTGAAATACTGTATCTGAGAACTGCTAGATTTGAAATGATGTAAAATTAGCAAAGAATATAGTGCACATCATTTTAATAATTAACAGAGAACCAGCACAACAAAAAGGTATTTTCACATGCCTCAGGAATTATGTGATGACAATTCCATCTACCAATAAGATGACATCAAAGTAGAGAAGCAATTGCCCAGAAATTCCATTGCCTCTCAATGGATGTGTTAGTTACACGGTTCAGTAATTTTCATCTCTTTGCAGATTTTAGTTGCATGCTTTTGACTGTAGAATTGTGTCAGTTAGTTTTCAGGAAGAATGAATTGTTCAGAAGGTCATTGGCAGTTGAGTCTTTGTTGTGGCTGGAATATGGTGAGGGGAGGAAATGGAGTCCCGTGCCAATGGGACTCCATTCATGATCATTTTCATGATCATCCCAAAATCCATAAGATACACCTAAAAATATTCAGGGAGCAAACTCTTTGTCAGTGTAATCAATTTTCTTTATTGAATTTTGTCACAGGGCTAGTCCATCATTGAAAAGCCCTCCCCTCCATTGACCGCTGGTGTAAGAATGCAGCATTCACAAACAAGGGCACCCACCATCTAGGCCAGGGTTTCCCAACCTGGGGCCTATGGATGACTTGCTTAATGGTATTGGTCCATGGCATAAAAACGGTTGGGAACCTCTGATCTAGGTCATGCCATCTTCTCGCTGCTGCCATTGGGAATGAGATACAGGAGCCCTGAGTCCTATATATCCAGGTTCAGAAACAGTTATTAAATAGTCAACCATTAGGTTCCAGAACCAGCATGGGACATCTTCACTCATCTCTATAATGAACTGATTCCATAACCTAGGGACCCACTTTCAAGCACTCTACAAATCGTGTCCTCAATATTGTTCATTTGCTTACTTGTTTATCATTAATATTTGACTTTATTTCTATTTGCTCAGTTTGCCTTTTGCACATTGGTTGTATACCAGTCTTCATGTGTAGTTTTTCATTGATTTTTATTATATTTCTGTAATATATTGTGAATGCCTGTAAGAAAATGAATCTCATGGTAATATATGGTATGTATATGTACTTTGATAATAAATTTACTTTGAATTCACCTTACTTTGAATTTCTGTAGTAATGTGAAATGACACTGAAGTAAATAACAGATGGGGTACGAGGGAGAGGTGGGGCCTTAGCGGAAGTTAGAGAAGTCGATGTTCATGCCATCAGGTTGGAGGCTACCCAGACGGAATATAAGGTGCTGTTCCTCCAACCTGAGTGTGGCTTCATCTTTACAGTAGAGGAGGCCGTGGATAGACATGTCAGAATGGGAATGGGATGTGGAATTAAAATGTGTGGTGTTACGTACCCCGTAACTGGGTTGCCAAACCAGCAGAAATGGACCACTTAGCTGGAGTCTGGATTACTGGAACTAAGGAAGTTTTATTAAAGAAATAAGTAACACAGTACTCTAATCATAAGGATATAAATGCAGCAGGTAAGCAATGATAAAACACACACGTACACAGAACTAGGATAATAGGATCAATCAAGCTCTATCGCAGTCTAGGGGTAAAATGATCAGTCTCAAGTGACGCAGAGTTCAGTTCGCAGTAATCGCTGTTGTGCCGTTGGGGGGAGAGAGAGAGAGAGCGAATGATGATATTCAAATCGGATTCAAACAGAACTTTGATATTCCTCGCAGTTAGCTTTCGGGCGAGCCCTTTGTAATGTCTTCTGAGGTCACCGACTGTGATCCCTCCATTCCGGATACGATCGTTCTTCTGCAGTGAACCCGGCACCCAGGCAAGGGCGGACACACACACCAGGTTCCCGCCGATCGTACCTTTCCACCCTGTGCGTCTATGGTCGCTCCCGCAACCAGACCTCAAAACTCCCACCAACTTGGGGGGGGGGGGTGCACAACACACTTCCAGGGTCTCATTATCTCGTGGTGTCGTGGTGTGTGGTGTGTCGCTTGCCTTAGCGAACCTGTTCCTTTTATCCCCCTGCTAGGTATTGCCTGTCCATCAAACTTCAAACAGTTCAGGTTCAAAGCAACCGGTCTGACAATACTCGGAACTGTGTCTCCTTTCGTTAGTCTCTCTCGTCTCTCATATTAGCATTTTGAATGTCTCTCTTATCGGCATCAATCTTCTGATAACTTGGTCTTTTGTCACACCCCTACCCTTCAAAGGATTTTTACCTGGGTAAAGATTATAGGCATGAGTACACTATTAGATACATACAAATATACATGTTCATCAGCTATTTGGCTAATACAAAGAACTTTAAGTTGGCAACACCTTGACAGACAGTCAGCAATCACATTTTCTGTTCCTTTTAAATGTGTTATTTTAATAATCCTCTAAAACCAGGCTCCAATTTAGCAAACTTCATGGTGACCAAAAACACTAATGAGTTGTGATCAGTGTAACTTCTCAGTGGTTTTCGTCCCGGACACAGATAACAAGGGTCGTCCCACACCAACTTAGCATTCTTTGGCAAGGGCTTAGTAAGAGGGTGGATAATATCCACAAAGTTTTTTTTTGCAAAACTTCCGATAGTACCCCACCATCTCCAAGAACCTTTTCAGGGCTCTCTTGTCTGTCGGGGTGGGGACTTCAGAGATAACCTGCACCTTAGCTTGCATCGGAGCCAGCTGCCCCTGTCCTACCACAAATCCCATATAAGTGACCTTCGCGTGGCCGAATTCACTTTTTGCGAGGTTCACTGTCAGGCTGGCTTCAAACAGCCGTTTAACCAGTGCCACACTGTGCTCCTCCCACGTGTCACTCCAGACCACTACATCGCCAATATACGCTTCTGCGTTCTTTAGCCTTTTTGTCACTGAATTAATCATCCTATAGGGGTGTTGCTCACTAGGCTGACCTGATGTGACGACAACACCATGTCCCGGCTCTTTGCATCGCCTCGGGACATCCGGACATACGTGTGCGTGCCGTTTAATTGGCTCTCTTAGCGGGTCGCTTTGTTCGGGGATTAAGGGAGAGACCTTATCAGCAAAGCTGGCCAAAACAATAGACTTCTCCCATCTGGTTGGCACCATACTTATCTTTTCAAAATGGGTTTTCCCCTTATCAGGTGACACACTAGCCTCACTAATTTTCATGATATCACCAACTAGGTCTGTTCGCCTATCGTGGCAAGCTGTTAGCATATCAAAAGCCTGTAACTGTGTTAGCTCACATCTACAATAGTCAATAACATCCTTCCTCCTGTGTGGCCAGTAAAACTCTTTCATGATTCCGCCGACTGTTTTCATCCCCCCCAAAATGTCCACCGAGGGGTATCTTGTGGGCCAGGTTAAGAATCTCATCCCCATAAATTTTTGGCACCACCCCCCATTCCTCATCTGCGGGCATGGTACTTGGTCTCCATTTCTTCCTTAGTACTCCCTCCTCCACACAATAGCCCACTGGCTCCCTTTTTAATTCTGCTTCAGAGAGAGCTGTCTCCACCAAAACCATCAGCTCCTCATCTCACTCCTGTGCCTGCATAAAATCCTTCCTTGCTAATGATAAATCTACCTTAATTTCCGTGTCACTACGCTGCTCCTCACTTTCTAACCCCTTCTGATACAAGGCTGGTAAAAACATCTCAGCTAAATCTATATTAGATTCGGCAGCCTTTCTGGACATACGCTGAGTCACTGCGCAAACGGGATAAACCTGTGAGTCCATAGGCAGGGCCTCAATGCCGGCAGGCTGGCTTGTCAATCTTACTGCTGGGTACACCTCTCCGCCGGCGAGGTCATTACCGAGTAAGACCTTCACGTCTTTCATCGGTAGTTCAGGCCTCACCCCGATCGTGACCGGTCCAGAGACCAAGTCACTTTTTAGGTGTATTTGGTGCAAAGGTACTGCTTCAGTCCCTTTCCCAATGCCTTTTATGACCCTGACCTCCCCAGTCTGGGTCTCTGAACTAAAGTCTAACACACTCTTTAATATCAGTGACTGACAAGCTCCAGTGTCTCTCCAGATCCACACTGGAACTGGGTTTAACCCCTCCTTCACCGACACCAATCCGGCCGAGATAAACCTCTCGCGCCCTTCCTGAACTTTATCAGACCTCTTCTCCCCCAGCGGTTTGTTTACCAGCTCAATACAGCCAGTTGGAACCACCGTTTTTCCTTCCCCCATCTCCTTCTTTGGGGAAAGGCACCTGGATGCAAAGTGTCCGGTTTTCCCACAATTATAGCATACGATCCCAGGAGACTTCCTACCAAACTGCTCCCGGTCTACCTTATCCTTCTCACTAGTCCCCGACTTACTTTCTGACTTTTCTGGCGGACTCTCTCCGCCGTCCTGACTACCCTTCTGGTAGCCTTTACTCGGGGTAAACTGCGTTTTATGTGTCAACGCGTACTCATCCGCTAACTTAGCAGTTGTGGCTAAAGTGTCTACCTCTTTCTCATCTAGGTAGGGTCTCATACCTTCAGGGACACAACCTTTAAACTGCTCAATCAGGATTAGCTGTAGCAGTCTGTCATATTCCCCATTGACCCCTTTCGAGGTGCACCAACGCTCACAATATGTCTGCAGCTCACAGGCAAACTCTAAATACGTGCGGCCCCACTGCTTCCTCGCATTCCGGAACCTCTCCCGGTATGCCTCCAGGACCAACTCATAAATCCTGAGTATGGCCCTTTACACCACCTCATACCTCTGGGCATCTTCTGCAGACAAAGCCGAGTAAGCTTGTTGGGCTTTTCCTTTTAGTACACTCTGAAGCAAAACAGCCCACTTATCCCTCGGCCAGTCCTGACTTGCAGCAACTTTTTTCAAAATGGAGAAAGTACCGATCAACATCGGTCTCGTCAAATGGGGGAACCAGCCTAACCTCCTGGGTCGCCCTGAACCCTCCACCTTGGTTCGGCATGGGCCCCTGCGCTGCCGTTATCTTTAACTTCTCCAGCTCAAATTCCCTTTCCCTCTGTTTCTCCAACTGCCTCTCTTCTCGCTCCAACTGCCTCTCTCTCTCTTCTCGCTCCAACTGCCTCCCTCTCTCTTCTCGCTCCAACTGCTTCTCTTCTCTCTTGCCGTTCTAACTGTTTCTCTTCGTGTTCTAGCTGCTTTACCCATAACTCATGCTCGAGTCTCAATTTTTCAATCTGCACCTGTACTGCGCCTCCACCAGGTTTTCCAATAGATATCACCTCCAGCTCCCCTTGGGGAAACACACCTTTAGACACATAATGCTCTATGATAGCTCTGTGCATCGCCTCTCTCCTCATTGTCAACTTCCCCTTAAAAAGATTCAACCGTTTGGCCACAGCTGCCAATTCTGCTTTCCTGGCATCCTCTAATGCCTCCAAGGTCGGCGCCTTTAGAAATTCCTCAATCTCCATTTCTGCTGTTTGCCTTTCCTTTCTTTTGGGAATTTTAACCTAATCAATTTACCCCGTCCCAAATTTAGCATTCAAAATCCCGGACGAGAACTCCACTTATGTTACGTACCCTGTAACTGGGTTGCCAAACCAGCAGAAATGGACCACTTAGTTGGAGTCTGGATTACTGGAACTAAGAAAGTTTTATTAAAGAAATAAGTAACACAGTACTCCAATCATAAGGATATAAATGCAGCAGGTTAGCAATGATAAAACACACATGTACACAGAACCAGGATAATAGGATCAATCAAGCTCTATCGTAGTCTAGGGGTAAAATGATCAGTCTCAAGTGACACAGAGTTCAGTTCAGTTTAGTTCGCAGTAATCGGTGTTGTGCCGTTGGGGAGAGAGAGAGAGAGAGAGAGAGAGAGAGAGAGAGCGAATGATGATATTCAAATCGGATTCAAACAGAACTTTGATATTCCTCGCAGTTAGCTTTCGGGCGAGCCCTTTGTAATGTCTTCTGAGGTCACCGACTATGACCCCTCCATTCCGGATACGATCGTTCTTCTGCGGTGAAGCCGGCACCCAGGCAAGGGCAGACACTGTTACGTACCCCGTAACTGGGTTGCCAAACCAGCAGAAATGGATCACTCAGTTGGAGTCTGGAGTACTAGAACTAAGAAAGTTTTATTAAAGAAACAAGCAACACAGTAATCGAAAGGATAATAAATGCAACAATTCAACAATGATAACCACACATGTGCACAGAATTAAGATAACAGCATCAATCAAGCTCTATCGTTGTCTAGGGGTAAATGACCAATTTCAAAATGACTCAAAGTTCAGTCCAGTTTGTAGTTCAGTTCGCAGTAATCGTTGCCATGGCGATGGACAAGGTGGGGGAAGAGAGACAGAATAGGAACAACTGATCATTCAGAACGGCTTCACTCACAGACCAGCGAGATGGCTCACCAACAGCATTTGGGCGGGTCCTTGGTGGTGTCACCTGAGGTCACCGACTGTGACCCCTCCTCCAGATGCGGTCGATCCTCTGCAGTGAACCCGGCACCCAGGCAAGGGCGGACACACACCGGGTTCCCGCTGATCGTACCTTTCCACCCTGGTCGTTGTCTGGTACTTCTCACCCACTCGTGAGAAGCGTACCGCTTCCAGGGTCTCGTTACCTCGGGTGGCGTGTGTGTCTGTCTTAGCGAACCTGTCCCTTTTTATCCCCCTGCTGGGGTATCGCCTGTCCATCACTTCAAACAGTTCAGGGTTCAAAGGGGGGAGCCGCTCCAGACAGCTCTCTCTCCCACATCCCTTCATTACACATCTCCAGACGCTGCTCCATTGTTCCTTATCTCTCCTTCCCCTGAGGGCAGGTGGCAGACCAACTGCTGATGCCACTGATGCTAGCCCAGGCCAGCAAACATCTTAATTTTATGTGTATTCTCGTAACACTTCCCCCCTTTAAGGATTTTTACCGGGAGGTAAAAATTACAAACATGACTACATTATCTGATACATACACAATATACATCTTTAACAGCTATTTGGCTAATACAGAGAATTTGAAGCTGTCAACACCTTGACAGACAGTCATCACATTTTCTGTTCCTTTTACACGTGTTATTAATAATCCCTTAGACCAGGCTCCAACTTAGCAAACTTCATAGTGGCCAAAAACACTGATGAATTGCGACCAATGTAACCTCTCATTTGGTTTTGTCCCGGACCACAACAACAAGGGTCGTCCCATTCCGACTCAATTTTCTCTCGCAAGGGCTTAGTAGGAGGGGGACGGGTATTGACCGCAGAGTTATTGCAAAACTTCCTGCAGTACCCCACCATCTCCAAGAGCCTTCTGAGGGCCCTCTTGTCTGTCGGGGTTGGGAGGTCAGCGATAGCCTGCACTGTAGCTTGCATCACTGCCAGCTGCCCCTGTGTCACCACAATTCCCAGGTAAGTGACCTTCGTGTGGCCGAATTCATTTTTTCCAAGGCTCACTATCACGCTGGCTTCAGACAGCCGTGTTAAATTGCCAATACACACCTCTGTGTTCATCAGCCCTTTAGTCACTGAATTACTCAAAAAATATGGGTGTTGTTTACTTGGCTGCCCTATTGTAACCACAATCACCCAACGTCCCAGTTCTTTGCATTTCCTCGGGACAATCAAACACATGGGTGCGAGTCGTTTAATTACTCCTTCGGGGATTAAGGGAGAGACCTTATCAGTAGATCTGGCCAACACAATAGCCTTCTCCCATCTGACCGATCCCATCCTAATCTTTTCAAAATGGTTTTTTTCTCTTAGCAGGGGGCCCCTAGCTTCATTGATTTCCACGCTAACACCGACCAGGTTTGTTAGCATATCAAAAGCCGGTGACCGTCTCAGTTCGCGTCGGTCATGATCAATAACATTCTTCCCCCTGGGCAGCCGGTAAATCTCTTTCATGATTCCACCAACTGTTTCCTCCAGCACCGCAAAATGTCCACCGGGGGGTACCTCGTGGGCCATGTTAAAAACCTCATCCCCATAACTCTTTTGCACCACCCCCCACTCCTCATCTGCGGATACTGTACTTGATTTCCCTTTCTTCCTTAGCACTTCCTCATCCGCACAATAGCCTACTAGTTCCCTTGTCAAGGCTGTGTCAGAGAGAGCTGTCTCTGCAAAACCCATCAGCCCCTCGTCTCGCTCCTGCGTCTGCACAAATTCTTTCCCGGCTACTGCTACGTCCGTCCCAGCTCCCTCACTACCACTTATCTCACTACACCCTGTCTCATACAAGGTTGGCAGAAATGTTTCAGCCAAATTCACCATCGCGGGCGGGGCCTCCATGCTGGCAGGCTGACCCGTCAATCTCACGACTGGGAACACGATTCCTCCGGCGATGTCATTACCGAGCAAGACTTCCACGTCTTTCATCGGTAATTCGGACCTCACCCCGATCGTGACTAGTCCAGAGACCAGGTTGCTCTGTAAATGTATCTGGTGCAAAGGGACCGACTCTGTCCCTTCCCCAACACCTTTGACCTCTACCTCCCCAGTCTGGGTCTCTGAGCTAAACTCTAATACACTCTTCAGTATTAGTGACTGACACGCTCCCGTGTCTCTCCAGATCCGCACTGGAACTGGTTTTAACCTCTCCTTCACTGACACCAGTCCGGCCGAGATAAACCTCTCGCGCCCTTCCTGGACTTTTTCAGACCTGTCCTTCCCTAGCGGTTCGCTTAACAGCTCAATACAGCCATTCAAAATTTCCGCTTTTCCTTTCCCCGTCTCCTTCCTTGGGGCAAAGCACCTGGACGTAAAGTGTCCGACTTTCCCACAATTATAACAGACGACCCCAGGAGACTTCCTACCAGACTGCTCCCGGTCTACCTTATCCTTTTCACTAGTCCCCGGCTTACTTTCTGACTTTTCCGGCGGACTCTCCCCGCCGTCCTGACTACCCTTCTGGTAGCCTTTACTCGGGGCAACCTTCATTTTATGCGTCAACGCATACTCATCCGCTAACTTAGCAGTTGCGGCTAACGTGGCTGCCTCTTTCTCATCGAGGTAGGGTCTCATACCCTCAGGGACACAACCTTTAAACTGCTCAATCAGAATCAGTTGCAGCAGTCTGTCATAATCCCCCTCTACCCCCTTCGAGGCGCACCAACGCTCACAATATGTTTGCATCTCACGAGCAAACTCCAAATACGTGCGGTCCCACCGCTTCCTCGCATTCCGGAACCTCTGCCGGTATGCCTCCGGGACCAACTCATAAATCCTGAGGATGGCCTCCTTCACCACCTCATACTTCTGGGCATCTTCGGCGGATAAAGCGGAGTAAGCTTGTTGGGCTTTCCCTTTCAGTACACTCTGAAGTAAAACAACCCACTTATCCCTCGGCCATTCCTGACTTATAGCCACCTTTTCGAAGTGGAGGAAGTACCGATCCACATCGGTATCGTCAAATGGGGGAACCAGCCTAACCTCCTGGGTCGCCCGGAACCCTCCACCTTGGTTCGGCACGAGCCCCTGCTCGGCCCTTATCTTTAACTTCTCCAGCTCAAATTCCCTTTCCCTCTGTTTCTCCTCTCTCTCCAACTGTCTGTCCCTCTCTCTCTCTTCTCTCTCCAACTGTCTTTCTCTCTCTTGCCTTTCTACCTCTTTCTCTCTCTCCCGCCTTTCTAACTCTCTCTCTTTCTCCCGCCTTTCTAACTCTCTCTCTTTCTCCTGCCTTTCTAACTCTCTCTCTTGCCTTTCTAACTGCTTCTCTTCGTGTTCTAACTGCCGTACCCGGAACTCGTGCTCGAGTCTCAGTTTTTCAAGCTGTACCTGTACCGCGTCTCCAGCAGGTTTTTCAATAGACACCTCCCCCAGCTCACCTTGGGGAAACACACCTTTAGATACATAGTGCTCTACAATAGCTCTGTGTATCTCCTCTCTCCTCATTGTCGACTTCACCTTAGCAAAATTCACCCGTTTGGCCACAGCTATCAATTCCGATTTCCTGGCATCCTCTAATGCCTCCTAGGTCGGCGCCTTTATAAATTCCTCAACCTCCATTTCTGCTGTTTGTCTTTTCTTTCTTTCGGGAATTTTAACCCAATCAATTTACTCCGTCCCAAATTTAGCGTTCAAAATCGCGGACGAGAACCCCACTTATGTTACGTACCCCGTAACTGGGTTGCCAAACCAGCAGAAATGGATCACTCAGTTGGAGTCTGGAGTACTAGAACTAAGAAAGTTTTATTAAAGA
Organism: Mobula hypostoma; assembly: GCF_963921235.1. Classification (NCBI taxonomy): domain Eukaryota; kingdom Metazoa; phylum Chordata; class Chondrichthyes; order Myliobatiformes; family Myliobatidae; genus Mobula; species Mobula hypostoma. The sequence goes on along the minus strand of NC_086097.1, from coordinate 119,768,038 downwards.
AACAAGCAACACATTAATCGAAAGGATAATAAATGCAACAATTCAACAATGATAACCACACATGTGCACAGAATTAAGATAACAGCATCAATCAAGCTCTATCGTTGTCTAGGGGTAAATGACCAATTTCAAAATGACTCAAAGTTCAGTCCAGTTTGTAGTTCAGTTCGCAGTAATCGTTGCCATGGCGATGGACAAGGTGGGGGAAGAGAGAGATAGAATAGGAACAACTGATCATTCAGAACGGCTTCACTCACAGACCAGCGGGATGGCTCACCAACAGCATTTGGGCGGGTCCTTGGTGATGTCACCTGAGGTCACCGACTGTGACCCCTCCTCCAGATGCGGTCGATCCTCTGCAGTGAACCCGGCACCCAGGCAAGGGCGGACACACACCGGGTTCCCGCTGATCGTACCTTTCCACCCTGGTCGTTGTCTGGTACTTCTCACCCACTCGTGAGAAGCGTACCGCTTCCAGGGTCTCGTTACCTCGGGTGGCGTGTGTGTCTGTCTTAGCGAACCTGTCCCTTTTTATCCCCCTGCTGGGGTATCGCCTGTCCATCACTTCAAACAGTTCAGGGTTCAAAGGGGGGAGCCGCTCCAGACAGCTCTCTCTCCCACATCCCTTCATTACACATCTCCAGACGCTGCTCCATTGTTCCTTATCTCTCCTTCCCCTGAGGGCAGGTGGCAGACCAACTGCTGATGCCACTGATGCTAGCCCAGGCCAGCAAACATCTTAATTTTATGTGTATTCTCGTAACAACACGCACACCAGGTTCCCGCCGATCGTACCTTTCCACCCTGTGTGTCTATGGTCGGTCCCACGGACAGACCGCCAAAACTTCCACCAACTTGTGGTGGGGGGGGGGGTGCACAACGCACTTCCAGGGTCTTGTTATCTCATGGTGTCGTGGTGTGTGGTGTGTCACTTGCCTTAGCGAACCTGTTCCTTTCATCCCCCTACTGGGGTATCGCCTGTCTATCAAACTTCAAACAGTTCAGGTTCAAAGCAACCGGTCTGACAATACTCGGAACTGTGTCTCTTTTTGTTAATCTCTTTCGTCTCTCATATTAGCATTTTGAATGTTTCCCCATTGTCTCTCTTATCGGCATTAATCTTCTGATAACTTGGTCTTTTGTCACACTGAATACTGTTTGTAGATTTAAAAAGCAATCGGATAATTGGACTGAAAGTTTAGAAAAAAACTGAAAATAATTTAGAAGCTTGTTACTACCCAATTAATTTTGACCTACTCTTTATAATAAGTTGAGAGGATACATCTGAGGCCAATAAATAGCCAAATAGGTAATACCATTGCTTAGCCATTAGTAATATATTAGCTGAGAGTAACTATAATTTTCTCTGATCTTGTTTTATCTTACATTTGAAATAGAGTTCAGCTGAAACTTTTCAATTTTTTGACTGTGTACAGGAGCCAATTAAGTTTTTTTTGTGAATGAGACAATAGTTATTTTTGCTTTTTCTTTGTGCACTGAAATAGAAGGGCCTCAGCCCAAAATGTCGACTCTTTTATTCCTTTCTACAGATGCTGCCTGACCTTCTAAGAACCTCCATCATTTTGTGCATGTTGCTTTGGATTTGTTTATAATAGTGATGACTATAATTTATCTGGTATATTTAGACAATCTAGTATGGGATCCAGTGTTTCTGTTGCAAATACAGCTCAGGTTTTGATTAGACACTGATGTCAGAGTGTGATAATGATTATCAGCAGCTAGTTTGAAGGTGGCGAAGCAGAAGGAGCTGTACCAACATTATGTTTTACTGCTCTATTGAGAAATTCTCCACAACTCTCAAAGTATTAATTCCGGTTGTAATGCTTGAAAATTAAAAGCAATACAGATTTAAAGAAATACCTTATTTGCTGCCTTCATGTTGTATTATACAGGGAAGCACAGTACCGTAGTGGTTAGCACAAACATTTTACAGTGCAAATGACCTCCGATCAGGGTACAATTCCCACAATTCCCGTAGCTGTTTGTAAGGAGTCTTTACATTCTTCCGGTGACCACCTGGCTTTCCTCCGAGTGGTCGGGTATCCTCCCACATTCCAAAGGTGTATGGCTTAGGGTTAGTGAGTTTCAGGCATGCTATCATAGTGCTGAAGACGTAAAGATACTTGCGAGTTGCCCCAGTTCAATCCTCGGACCTTGTTAACCATTGACGCCAAAGGACGCACATTCACTTTACGTCCTGATGTTTTAATGTGCATATGACAAATACAGCAAACTTTATCTTATTGCTTTTTGCATTGCTGGATGTAATAGCCATTCATTGCAGTTATTTGATAATGTGTTCTTCCCCTGTTGCAACAAGCCACAATGACAGATCTGATGCCATATTATGAAGCTCTGCTTTGTGTTGGAAAAGGAATCATTAAAGTGGTTGATTTGGGAAAGGTAAAAATGCCAAATAATGGCGAGAAGTGACAGATAATCCAGATCTTCTCTGAACGTGCAATAGATTTCCCTGAGAAATATTTCCCGGAAACAAAACAACAAGACTATTTTAGAACATGGAACATGGAACACATGACACAGTACAGTATTTTCGACCCACACTCTTGTATTGACCTTTTAATCTATTCCAAGATAAATCTAACCCTTCCCTCCTACATAGCCCTCCATTTTCCTATCATTTATGTGTCTACTTGAATTTGTTAAATGCCCCTAATGTACTGGCCTCTGCGACCACCGCAGCAGTGAGATCCACACACTCACCACTTTGTATTTCCCACAGAGTAAAGATAAAATGGGTAAAAAGGAGATTTTGGTGACTTCTTTTGATTGACCCTGTGTGTATCTTTGTTTGAAATATATAGGAGACTATATTATCATTATGAACTTTTATTTGGGCAGGTAGCACTGTTACAGGCTCTTGTGGATATCTCAGCTGTCACTTGACAGAACTAAATGAAAAGATTACTTCACAATAACATGGCTTAAGTGCTAATACTTCTATCCAATAACTCACCGGTGTTTGATCTAGGCTCACATTTCATAAATAAGGATTAGATGCTAAGGCTCTGTTGAATTTGGCGATTAGCCTGAGTGAAATCTTCTTGGCTTTTCATGGGGAAAGTCTATGACTGATATTTCTATGACTTAACTTCTGGCCTCTCCAAGTTGTGCTTCTTTCTGCCATCTAGTTTTCAAATAGTTGGTAAAGCAGAGAAATGTGCCATGTTGCATTGATCTGATTTCAGTTTAGTGGAACTGTGTAGTTATATAATTGATGTAAGCACTGATATCTTCATTGTGGCAATCCAGCTTGCTATTGAAACAATGGACTGCTTGCCATCTGACTAATAATTTGAATAAGAGTATTGTATCTGCATATATAATAATGGAATCACAAAGTCACATTTTCAATGACTTGTTGCCTGGGACTGCTTTCTACACTTAATTATTGTCCTGTGACCTCCTGTAATGTACTCTGTTCTCTACAGTTGGAATGCCACTGAAAAAAGTTTTTCTGAAGCAATTATAGAAAGAAGGTAGCAAATTCAATAAAGAATCATAATTATTGACAGAACATTAAAAATGGACATTTTCAAATAAGTTGAATTATGAGACTCCATGTACACACATAGTAATGTCATCTGCAAAATGCAAACTATCGTTACTACAATAGCATAAGATCCAGGATATCAGTGCAATCGCCTTAGTGTTAGGTCAATGCTGTTCAATCAATCATTTACATAAACTGGTCAGTTTTACAAGGTCCTGAAGCCAAATCTCAGTTCAGATTGTACAGCTTGCAACAGAAGTGGTCTAATCAATGTATTGAATGCTCTTTAATTTTGCAATGAATTCTTATGGTTCAATAAAACTGTAACCCCTTTTTTAACCTTTTACTTCTGTTCCTTTTCATTGGGCTTTGGTTTGCCAATCAGAAGGTTCAAAACAAGCATTAAACATTGTCAGGGGAAATGTTGCACCAAGTTTTCTTGTCATTGTGGGATGTGAAGCATGTTTTCCTTGCTCATAACTAATGAATAAGATAATTTTTTTTTTCCCTTGTCATTGACTATCTTTCTGACATTAAATTTATTGTGCCATGGTGAGTCCTCCCTCGGGGTGGAGGAACAACACTTTGGATTCCGCCTCCAACCTGATGGCATGAATATCGATTTCTCCTTCCAGTTAAAAAAAAATATCTCTCACCCCCTCTTCTTTTATTCCCCACTCTAGCCTCTCACTTCTCTAACACCTCCCCCTATGTCCTGTTCTCCCTCTATTTTTCTAATGATCCACTCTCCTCTCCTATCAGTTTCCTTCTTCTCCAGCACTTTACCTTTCCAACCCACCTAGCTTTGCATATCATCTTCTAACAATCCTCCTTTCCCTTCCCCTCCCCCCAACCATTTTATTCTGGTGTCCTCCCCTGTCCTTTTCAATCCTGAAGAATAGTCTCGGCTCAAAATATCAACTGTTTATTCAGTCCCATAGATGCTGCCTAACCTGCTGAGATCCTCCAGCATTTTGTGTGTGTTGCTTTAGATTTAAGCATTCCTTTCAATTGTGCACTATAACTAATGAAAAGGATTTCTGAAAGTTCAAGAGAAATGGTGTTAACTTCTGTTTTTCAAGGATGTTATGAAAATGTATTGAAATCATCAGCTGGTTAGGTTAAGCCTGGGGTGTATGGGGTGTCAGGGAGGGGTAGCACCTCTGGCAGGGTAACATGTCGCGTCCTTTTCAAGGCAGTTAGTCCACCTTTGGTCCCCACCTGGTACTCAGCTCTCACCTGTGGCTCCCCGTAGCTGTTTGCATGCGACAGCAGCCACACCCCGGGCAATGGCTTCGACAGCCGGCTAAACCAGGTGAGGGTAGCTGACGGGTCTCAAACCCTCGGTGAGATAGGGAGTTGTCTATCCCAGCATGTGAAGACAGACTCTGGCGGATTGAGCGGACGAGACCAATGGAAGGTCCAACGGTCAAGAACGCAGTCTCTGCAAGCGTCGTGGAACGTGTAGAGCAGGACAAGACACAGAAGACGTCCTGGTCATCCACTGCGCCTAGTCCCATCTCCAGCCATCTCGACTCTGTCTTGCCACTGGATCCAGATGGGAATTGGGAAGAGAGAGTGAGGCTGACGCTGCGCAACTCTCCCTCACTTAAATCCAAGTCACGCGCTCGTCTCAACACCATCAATAATGGTGTCGAGGTCCTCTTCGACGTACGATGGACGAACAACAACAACAGAGTAAGCCTATGGAAATTCTACACTCAGAGGTTACTTTGTTAGGTACACCTGTATACTTGCTGGTTAATGCAAATATCTAGTTAACCAATCATGCGGCAGCAGCTCAATGCATAAACGCACATGGTCAAGAGGTTGAGTTGCTGTTCGGACCAAACATCAGAATGGGGAAGATATATGTGATCTAGGTGATTTTGACCATTGAATTATTGCCAGACGGAGTGGTTTGAGTATCTCAGACACTGCTGATCTCCTGGAATTTTCACACACAATTGTTTCCAGAGTTTACAGAGAATAGTGTGAGAAAGCAGTTTAAAATATCCAGTGAACGGCAGTTCTGTGGTGAGAATTGTTAATGACGGAGGTCAGAAGAAAATGGCCAGACTGACTGGATCAAGCTGACAGGCGGGTGACAGTAATTCAACTAACCATCCATTGGAACAGTGGGGTGTAGGAGAGCATCTGTTAATACCCAACACATTGAATCTTGAAGTGGATGGGCACAGCAGCAAAAGGCCACAGACATATTCTCAGTGGTGCCTAATAAAGTGGTCATTCAATGTATATTCCTGTCATGGCCTTAGGATGTCACAAAACCTCTGTCATGAAGAATTTCTGATCAAACTCAGAAGTGGATTTATTATCACTGAAATGTATCATGAAATTTATAAAACATTTCTGTAAGTTACAACAGGAGTTATTTTTAAAACAAGTCTTGCAAAAAATGAGGTAGTGTTCATGATCCATTCAGAAGTCTGATGGTGCAGACAGTGAAGCTGTGTGTCTTTGGGTCCCTGCGTCTTCTGCCTGGTGGGATCAATGAGGAAATGGTTTATGCTGGATGGTGAGGGTCCTTAAATGATGGATGCCTCCTTCTTGGGGCATTGCCTATTGCAGATGTCCTTGATGGTGGGGAGCCTAGTGTTCATGATGGAGCTGACAGAGTTTACAACCCTGTGCAGCTTTTTCCGATCCTGTGCATTAGTGCCTCCATACCAGACAGTGATGAAACCAGTCAAAAATCTCTCCCTGGTACATGTATATAAACTTCTACAGATATTTTGTAGTTCTACATACATTTATACATAAATCACAACAAATTCACATATAAAGTGTTGTCACTGTTACCTTGTTAGAAGCTGAAAAGTTCTCATCAAGTAAAAGCCCCAATCAGTAGTGTAATAAAAAGCAGCTAATTGGTTGAATGAGATTAGTTAAGGAACAAATATCTACCAGGATAATTAAGTTGAAGCACTTGCATTCCACGAGAAGGTAGACATCTTAAGCATTCATCTGAATTATGGTATGCTCCAACATTCCATAAATTCTTCTGTATTGTCAGCCTGGAGTACGTAATGGTGCGATGGGACTGAAGTGGGGGAACCAAGGAAGAAGGATCCATAGCTTCTCTCGTCTCTATACATCTGAATTTATTTAATCTTGGAATAGAATAATAGAAATACAGAAGCCAACTCTTATAACCTATCACATCCATGCCAAACTTGATGCTAATCCCATTTGGCTGTATTATGACCATATCCATCTACTCCTTTTCTCTCCAAGTACCTGTTCAAATGTCCTTTAAGTAGTGCAACAGCATCTGCCTCCACAAATTCCTCTGGCAGCTCACTCCAAATATTCACCATCCTTGGTGTGAAAACTTAACCTTAAAATTTTCTTTAGATCTCTCCCCCCTTCCCCCCTTCCCCTTCCCCCTTCCCCCTCCCCCCTTCCCCCCTTCCCCCCTTCCCCATCTCCCCCCCCTCTCCTCCCCCACCTCTCCTCACCCCCCCCTTAAACATGCACCCTCTAGTTCTAGACTTCTTGCCCTAGGAAAAGGGAGTCTTTCTATCTATCCAATTTACACCTTTCAAAATGTTATCATCCACTAAAGTAACTGCTCAGCCTCCTACATTCCAATGAGAATAAATCTAATCTCTCCAATTTCTCTTTAATACTGCAGCTCTCCATTCCAGGCAGCATCCTGGTGAATCTCTTCTGTCCTCTCCATGACATGTGCAGTATGAAATACTCTAAACATTACTCTACATGCAGTTTAATCAATGGTTTTTACAACTGCAACATGATGTTCCAGCAGTTGTACTCACTGCTTCAGCCTCTGAATGCAAGCATACATAAAACATAGAACATAGAATAGTACAGCAGAATACAGGCCCTTCTTTGCTATCATATCTGCACTTCCACCCCAAACTCCTTCTGTACTCTATCACTGTTAAGGCATCTGCCGTTTACTCTATATGTCTTGACAGAAGTTGATCTCCCAAAATTTGTCACACTTGTCTTGATTAAATTCCAGCACCCAGTACCCTGCACTATTTTCCAGCTTTCTGTGTCCTGTTCCATCTTTAAGCATCTACTTCATTATCTACAACGCTACCAATTTTCATGTTGTCTGCAAAGTTGCTAATTATGCTCCCTACATTCATATCCAAGTCATCAATGAACAGCAATGATACAGCATCAATCCCTGTGGTGCACAATTCCAATCAATAATACACTTTTGCATTGTGCCTTAGCCCTTTTGACCAACTTATCACGTAGGACCATGTCAAAAACTTTACTGAAGTCCATGTTGACACATCTACCTTCTTGGTGCCTCCAAAAAAATCTCAATCAGATTTGTGAGAGATGATCTTGTCTGTACAAAACCATGTTGTCTCCTCCTAATCAATCGCTGCATTTCCAAGTAAATGCAGGTCCCTTCAATTCTCCTCCCAACAACACTCACTAAAGAAAATCTTTAGGTACTTCTTACAATAAGCTGACAAGTGTGATGCTGGAAATGGAATACTTTACAATGGTTGAGTTTGATCTAGTAATACTTAATGCATTCATTCTTCTATTCTGTATACTTTTACTTATAAGGTTACGGCTTTTGTATCTTACTTCAGTTGTCTAGCAAGTTTTTATTACCTTCAAATGTTGTTCTGCTTAATTTTCATTTATGAATTATAATTAAAATGGGATGATGAAGAGGTCAGAATTTGAAGAAATATAATGCTTTTAGGAAGATCAAGGGCTGGAGGAAATTAGTGTGTAGGGAATGCAGAATAAGCCTGACAATGTAAATTGTGAGTTTTAATATCAACAGAAAACTCTGGAAATATTTAGCAGGTCAAGCAGCAACTGTACATCTTATTACACTGTATTTCTGTCACAAAACAATAAGTTTCACTATTCTTTGTGAGCAAAGAAGGAAAAAAAAGTCATTTGGATTTGAATATTTATTCGGGAGAGAACTTAGTAGCTGGATAACTCCAGAAGGAAGGCAAATTGAGAGCGGTATGGGTGTTCTATCTAGAATGGAGCTCAACAAAGTGATCATAAACTGTCCTGTTAGTGACTTTCTACCTCTTGGAGTTGGAAATGAGGATGACTCTTCTGCAGCAGGTTTGTGGCTTCAGAGGTACTGATGATGCCAATGTGAGTACCAGAGACTCCTCTGCAGATGGTGTTGCAATGCTGGTGGAATGGATTAGTAGATTATGATGTGGTCCACTCCTGATAGCACTTAAATAAGTCTTGTGTGTGTTTCTAATGTACAAAATCCTCCATGATATCCCAATGTTGCTGCTTCATTTTGAGTGAGTATAGGTCAGGAATTTCTAAGAGTCTGTGGGGATGTTGTACTTTACCAGGGAGACCTTGAGCATATCTGTGAATCTTTTCCTCAGTCGGCTTTGTAATATCATCTCATAGCAGATTCGAATAGAATGCCTGCTTTGGGAATCTGTTGATAGGCATGTGAATAATATGACCTATCCAATGACTGAGGTAATTCAGATTTCAAAGCTGGAGATCCTACCGCCTTTATAATTTGGGATGAAAGGGAGCAGTCAGAGGAAACTCATGCAGTCGCCATGAGAATGTACAACTCCTTGCAGATAGATGTGGAAATAAAACCCCAAATGTGCAGCTGGCACTGTAAAGCATTGCACTAACTGCTATGCTATCATGTTATCCAACTTGTATCATTAATAATACAAAAGTATATACAAAATAAAGCTTGCAAAATATTATGATTTATAGGACTGTACAACAATGTTAGGCACATATAGCTAGAGTGCCTAAGAAGTTTTACATAGTACTGTAGTAATTTTATGTATTACACTGTACTTCTGCTGCAGAAACCAAACTTCATGACATATGTGAGTGATGATAAACCTGATTCAGATACGGGTCTCTATTGTGGATTGAGAGTGGGAAGGGGGCAGAGAGAAGGGAATCATGGTTAAGAAAAGAGGTAGGGAGCAGGAAGCACCAGGAAAACATTCTGTAATGATCAATAAATTGTTTGGAATCAAATAACCTTGTCCAGTATCTCAGGGCTGGGTGTGTCTGCACCCATGCCACCCCTCCCCACCCCGACACTCCTTCTCTGCCAACGTCCCACACCCCTTCCGCTGCACTCCGCCCTCACCATTCCAAACATCCTTTGCTCTCGCCAAATTTACAAAATCCCTTTCCAATCCACATTGTCAAATACAGTACAGTGCTAAAGGCTTGCATATCCTAGCACAATTTATATATGTAAGTGTGTGTGTATATATATATGTAAAATGAAAATGTATATAATATATATGTATAGAGATAATTTAAGACTTTTGCACAATGCTGTAATTGTTGAAAATATACTATATTCCAAATAAAATATTATCAAAATCTATTTAAGCTTAGCTGTACAAACTTACTTGTTGAAATGTGAACAAAATCACCGGAGAGGAGCAGCTGGTAGATATAAAGTAGTCAATTATTCGACAAATAAGACGGTCTCTGATGGAAGTGGTCTCTTGAAACCAATATTGCATAACATTGTGTATGCTAAAGATCAACAGACAATTCAATGTTTACAATGTTTCTGCAATGCCTCTTTTGAATTACATTCAACATTTATACTGCCTCCTTTGCACCCACTCTCCAGACATCCAAAATGAATATCAATCAGCATTGTCTGGTTTTTCAATTAACTGCTTTTAACACAGCTCCAGGAATCTAATATCCAGGGACGCATTTTAAATTTAATCTACAGTCCATGTTCAGGTCAAAAAAATTGGTTACTGAAGTTAAGGTGTATAGCAAAATATCAACTTCAGCAACTGAGACCAGAATATGTCCTAGCAACACTAAATGCCGGAAGTATGGTGGCCGATATTTTACTCAAACACAGACCTTTATTCTAGAATGTTTTAAACAAAATGAAAACTGAGCTCACGCAAAGGCAGAGTTTATAACTTTGTCATTTTATTAAGATTAACACATGGGAAGAGGCCATTTAGTGATCAGTGTTGATTGTCTCAATCCAACCAGTATTCAAAATTTTGCGCACTTCATGAGTCTCTATGTTCCAAAATCTCTTAACTTCAGTATGTACAATTTCTTTCCTATGCACAAACATCCATCATTCAGTCTCACAGTCTACTGTGTTTAAAAAAAAAAATGATTTTCTTTTGTTCTCCAGTCCTAACATTTTGCATTTATTCTTGATTTTGGCATCCTCTTAAATCGAAGCAACACAGTCACTGCAAATAATCTGTCTCTATCTATTTCCTTCCAACTCATCATAATTTTTAAAAACTCTATAAAATTTAAGTAGATTGAAGATGTTGCCATCATGAAACTTCCTTCAAATGGAATTAATAATTCTGTTCAGAGCCACACTTCCACTCTGCGGGCTGCAAAACAATTTCTTTTGGAGTTCCTAGGAGTCTTATTTGATTTAAACAATAATATATTTGAACATGGTTTATTGGAATGGCTGCAACACCCCACTGGAAGACATCATGGCAGCTTTGCAGAATAATAAGCATTTCTCTGGCAATATGTTGCTGTTATTGAAACGCGGGTTAGCCATATTTGACAATCTCAGTGGGTAAATTGTTTCTACATTCGCTGTTGCTTAGGGTTGTTGATGATTATACTCATAATTTACCCAGTAATTTCCTTCTGATTTTTTCCTGCACTTTTCCATTTCTTTTTGTGAAATGCGTTTGCGAAAGAGAAAAAAAAATGAAGTTTCTTGTTCAAGTCTTGGGAGAGAACATGCTTTTATGTGAATATTTGCTCCTAAGATGGGAAAAACTTAAAAATGTAAAACAAAAACTGATTAGCTTTATTTGACACATGTGCATTGAAACAAACAGTGAAATTATAAACACAACATTTGCAAATGCTGGGAATTCAAAGCAACACCACATAAAATATATATAACCATATAACAATTACAGCACGGAAACAGGCCATCTCGGCCCTTCTAGTCCATGCCGAACTCTTATTTTCACCTAGTCCCACTGACCTGCACTCGGCACATAACCCTCCATTCCTTTCCTGTGCATATAGCTGTCCAATTTAACTTTAAACGACAACATCGAACCTGCCTCAACCACTTCTGCTGGAATCTCGTTCCACTCAGCTGCCACTCTCTGAGTAAAAATGTTCCCCCTCATGTTACCCCTAAACTTTTGCCCTTTAGCTCTCAACTCATGTCCTCTTGTTTGAATCTCCCCCAATCTCAATGGAAAAAGCCTATCCACATCAAACTATCAACCCCTCTCATAATTTTAAACACCTCTATCAAGTCCCCCCTCAACCTTCTATGCTCCAAAGAATAAAGACCTAACTTGTTCAACCTTTCTCCGTAACTTAGGAGATGAAACCCAGGCAACATTTTAGTAAATTTCCTCTGTACTCTCTCAATTTTATTGACATCTTTCCTATAATTCGGTGACCAGAACTGTACACAGTACTCCAAATTTGGCCTTACCAATGCCTTATACAATTTCAACATTACATCCCAACTCCTGTACTCAATGCTCTGATTAATAAAGGCCAGCATACCAAAAGCTTTCTTCACCACCCTATCCACATGAGATTCCACCTTCAGGGAACTACGCACCATTATTCCTAGATCCCTCTGTCCTATAGCATTCTTCAATGCCCTACCATTTATCATGTATGTCCTATTTTGATTAGTCCTACCAAAATATAGCACCTCACATTTTTCAGCATTAAACTCCATCTGCCAAATGCTGGAGGAACTTGCTAGGTCAGGCAGCATCTAAGGAAATTGATAGATAGTTGACATTTTGGACTCAAACTTTTACTCAAGACTGTGTAGGAAGGGGGAAGATGCCAGAATAAAAAGGTGGTGGGGAGGGGAAGGAGGATAAATGGAAGGTGATTGGTGAATTCAGGTGGGTGGGAAATGTCAAGGGCTGGAGAGGAGCGTGGACCACACGGGGGGAAAAACGGAAGGAGGAGACGACCCTGGGAAAAGTAATAGGCAGGGTAAGAAGAGGTAAAAGGTCAGAGGGAATTTGATTACCAGAAGGAATATCGATACTCATGCTATCAGGTTGACAATTGCTCAAACAGGATATAGAGTACTGCTCCTTTACCCTGACATGAGCAGGACATGGACCGACACATTTGAATGGGATTTGGAATTTAAATGTTTGGCCACAGGGAAGTCCTGCTTGTGGCAAATGGAGCGGTGGTGCTTGATGAAGCAGTCTCCCAATTTACAATGCATCTCGCCAATGTAGAAGAGGACACATCAGGAGCATTGGACACAATAGATGACCACAGCAGATTTGCAGGACTGCATCACCTAGAAGGACGGCTTGGGACCCTGAACAGAGGTGAGGGAAGAGGTGTACGGGCAGCAGTACCAGTTGGGCCACTTGCAGGGATAAGTGCCTGGAGGGAGTGATCCCAGTAGAAAGCTCTTCGGAGATGGTGGAATTTGTGGAGGATAATGTATTGGAATATGGTTTTATTTGTGTTTTATCAAATTGAATGAAATCAGAAAGAATAGTGCCAGACAGCCCACAAGTATTGAAATCCTTCCAGCACCAACATAGCATGCCCGCCACTTAATCCTAACCGTAAGTCTTTGAAATACAAGAGGAAACCAGAGCCACATGGTCACAGGGAGCGGTGGGAATCGAACCTCGATCTTGCACATATCAGTGTGATAGCATTGTGCTAACTGCTATTCTACTCTACTGCCCTGATATTCTGTACAAGAATTACCACTTGTAAATGAAATTACAAATGGCTTCCTCCAGATTATCACCCGGTTACATTCATGAAAAATTATGTTTTAAAAATCCCATCATTGTGCATTCAGTATCAGCATCTAACAGTAAGTGACACCAAAGTCTTCAAATAACTTAGAAGCTGAAGAGCGCTGGAAGTAGTAACATTAGTGTTTTAAAGTGCAATGGCGATTAGGTTCTGTTCAATACATTGAAGTGCTGGGAATGAACATTGTGATTGACAAATAACTTGACGTTAAGAAGCCACGTGCATTTTGGTTTGTAAAGATTGAATTACAAAGTCTTTCTAGTAATTGCTGGGGCACAGGGAGTAAACAATCTCTTGTTTAGGATTATGAACACAATGTAAATCCACAATTAATTTCATCTACTGTACATTTGTTATATTTAAGGACTATTATTAATATCAAAGTGAAAGTACATCAACGTAAATCTATTAACAAAGTACGTTCAGAGTAATAGTTGATATCAGATTACGTACATGCCACTGCATTCAACCCTGAGATCCTTTTTTTTTCTGTGGGCATACACTGCAGATCTCTAGAGCAGCAATTGTAAACAGGATCCATGAACAACAAACTGTGCAAATGCAAATATAAATAAATAGCAATAAGCAAGAAGATGATGAGTCCTTAATGTGAGACCATCAGTTGTGGGAACACCAGAAATAGAATGAGTGTAGTTATCATCTTTTGTTGAAGAGCCTGATAGTTGATGGGTAGTAACTTCTTGAACCTGGTGGAGCAGGTCCTGAAGTTCCTGTACCTTCTACCTGATGGCAGCAGTGAGAAAAGAGCATGGCCTGGGTGGTGAGGATCTTTGATGGATGCTGCTTTTCTATGACAACGTTTCATGTAGATGTGCTCAATGATTACATATACTGTTATGTCACCATGTATCACCTTAAGATTTATTTTCTTGCAGCCATTTGCAGGAAAATAAAGATATACAATAAAATTTATGAAAGGTCTACATAAAGAAAGGGTGGCAATCAACCAATGTGCAATAGAAGACAAGTGAATCAAAAAGAAAAACAGAGCATATGTTGTAGAGTCCTTGAAAGCAAGTCCATTGGATGTGGAATCAGTTCAGGTTTGAGCCGAGTGAAGTTATCCATGTTGGTTCAGGAACCATGAGACATGTCTTGAGACTTTCAGGAAGACATTGGCAAAGTTTCAGCAACATCTTAGCAGTTCTCTCAGCTGGGTGTTTTGTTAACTGCCTTGATTGGACGTTGCCCTGAAACACCATAAGAAAAGAAATGTGTGCTTACATGCATTTTGCCAAAATCGCCCTTCACATGCTGAGCCAGCATTTAATTGTCCATCCCTAAATTGCTGCCTTGAACCACTGTAACTCTTGAGCTGTGGATTTGCCTACAGTTTTGTTAGTGAGGGAGTTGAGAAGTTTTGACAGGGTGATGGTGAAGGAAGAGCAATATATTTCGGAGACAAGATGGTGTGCAGCTTGGAAGGCAACTTCCAAATGGTCGTATTCCCACTGACATTATCAATCGCAGTTCCACTCCCAAAGTCCAAGGGAAATATGATCATAAGACATAGGAGAAAGGCTAGGACATCTGCCTACATTGCAAAGACTGCAGCAATTCAGCAACGCATCTGAAAATTTAACATAGATTACTTGTAAATGCACAGCTTTGACAGACCAATTAAACCAGGTGAGGGTAGTCGGAGGGCCTCATGCTCGGCGAGGTAGTGACAACGTTGTTCTAGCATGTGAATTAAACTTAGGCGAACTGGGCAGATTAGTTAAAACAATGAGATCCAACAGCCTAGAAGGCATTTCTGCAATGTTTCATGGAGATAACAGGGCACATAAGTGGTTATTGTCATCAACTGCAACCAAAGCAGACCCTAGTTGTTATGATCACTTCTACCACCGGACCAAGATTTCCAAGGTTGAAAGAGTGGAAGTGTCCCGTGCAATGGCTTTTCTACTTTTCAAAGTCTGCTGAAGAGGTTTCAAAAATCTGTTACTGTTGGATACAATGGACAACCAATCAAATCATACTCAAGATATCAACTTGACAAGTTTTATTACATTTCTAATAACATACTGTGGGTGCATAATAACATTAGTATAAAGCTGTACACAAGTAACATATTTACATTCAAAAACTTACACTGCAGTACGAGTTAACAGAAACACAGTGACCAACTCTAATTCAATTTATATGCTTTGATTTCAACAGAATTGTAGTAATGTTCAAACTGTTAACGGAATAAACATAATCTACAGGGCATGATCCACAAGTCTACATAAAAATTTGGATCACCTGTGGAAAAAGCAAACTTTTTGTTTTTTCTGTGTGATCTTTCTCTACCACTATATCATTAGCTTGGTTTTCTTGACAGTCTTGGCTTTCTGTGTCAGTCTCAGGGCTGCCTCGTTCTCTGGTTTTCACGTGTCTCACCAGATGCTATGCTCCTCCTCTTTTCCAGCTTCCCTTTTTCAATTCATCTTGAATGTTCCTGGCCTCTTGTTAGACCATAAGACAATGAGGTACCCCTCATTCTTCTAAATTCCAGGGAGTACATACCCTGAGCCATCAAACACTCCCCATACATTAATACTTTAATTCTCAGGATCGTTCTCATGAATTTCCTCTAGACCCCTCTCTAATGCCAGCACATTCTTTATTAGATAAGGGCCCAGAATTGCTCACAATAATCTAAATGCAGTCTGACCAATGCCTTATAAGGCCTCAGTATTGCATTCTGTTTCCAGCCACATATCATGAATAGATGCCATTAATATTATTCCTAGATCTCATCTAGATCGGAGTATGGATTGGGACTCATAATACTATACTTGCTTCCCTATCACTTATCTCTGTCTTGCTAAATTGATTCATTTCTTTCAAGAGATCCTTGAGCAGCTAGAGTCATGTGGATGACTGACAATTCCTTAGAGTGTCTACTGGCTTACAGAGAACTTACACAACTTGTACCTTTATTGTTAGTTGTCATCATTGATTGCCGTATTCTCTGCTGAGACTCACATTCTCCAGGACTGAAGGATTTCTGTTCTCTCATCACACACAGCAAGTGTGTCTTAGTTCTTTTGAGAAGCAGCCCACTGTGAATATCAAATGTTATCAGAACTGTAACAGGCAATGAAATTAAATAGGCAAATGGTTACTTAGTCAAGGTTTCTGTAGTTCAAATCCATGAAGGCCAGCTGGAGCAAAGATGGACTCCTCAGCCTCCTTCTAGGATGTTTTTTCCACTTGACCCTTCCAGTTGCAGATGGTCACAACCATATCGGGCTTATCTTTCTCAGTTATTGAGTTTGCTCCACCATCATGTTTATAGTTCAAAGTTTAAAGATCAAAATAATTTTACTTTCAAAGAATCTGTGTCGCCATATACCATGCTGAGACATGTTTTTTTGCAGGCATTTGCAGCAAAATAGAGAAATGCAGAATCAGTGAAAAATGACACACAAAAACTAATGTGCAACAGAAGACCAACAGTGCAAATTAAAAATAAAAAGGATGGATGGATGGAAAAGATTGAGTACATGAGTTATACAGAACTTAAAAGTGAGTCCATAGGTTGTGGAATCAGTTTAGTGTTGCACAGAACTGTATTCCACAACCTCTGGTCTCACTCCAAGTATAGTTACACTGAGCACCACAAAAGGTTTATCCTAAAACACAGCTTCTACAAATAAGCAGTCCAGTCCATCATGAAATTGCTAAATTGTTAAGACGGTTCAAAATTATGTTACTTAAAGGGAAGTTACAGGAGATTACAGTGAAAGTAGTTCAGAATTATATTTAGAAGTTTTGTAAGCTGATGGCAACACATCACCATGGTTCATCAGTGCCTTTTTTTCATCAGATTTGGAAAGAAAAGGGGAAGAAGTTAGAATAGAAATAGTGGGAGAGTGGAAAGAGTACAAGCTGGCAGATAATGGGTGAACCAATAAACCAATTTCCCCCTGGGATCAATAAAGTATGAATATGACTATGACTATGACTAAACCAGGTGACTGGTAAGGTGTGGAAGAGGGTGGTGATGTGAGAAACTGGAAGGCGTAAGGTAAAGAGCTGATGAAGGAGGAATCTGACAGGAGAGGAGATTGGACCATGAGAGAAATGGCAAGAGGAGGGGCATCAGCAGGAGGTGATTGGGCTTGTGAGGAGAAGAGAGGGGGTGAGAGGGGTAGTAGAATGGGGAATGGAAAAAGAGAGACGAGGAGGATGAAGAAATTACCAGAATATCTTGGCCTGAAATGTCAACTATTTATTCTACTCCATAGATGCTGCCTGATCTGTTAGGTTCTTCCAGCTTTTTGTGCATTACCTGGTTTGATGGTTCTGTTAAAGTGGAAGTAATCCTGGCTTCAGTGTCTCATATGGTAGAAAATCTGCCCACAGCACTCACACAGCTCCAGCAAAATCCAATGTTTCTGGCTTCAGAAGTTATATAGCTTCCCTCCGGCTGAATGGGTTTCCTGGGTGCCAATCTCTCCCACATCCCATAGGCATGCTGGTAGATTACTCAGTTGTCTGTCCATCGTATCATACGATGACAGATAGATTTGTGCAGTTCTGTTGCACTAAATGATGTGAGCTGCATGAAGAAACCTGTGCAGGAGATATTTAAAATTAGAAAAGCCATTGTACTGGAGCAGTTCCACTCTCTTGCCTGTGTAAGCTCGTACCTAGTAGTAACTGCGGTCTCCCTTGGTTGCAATGGATGACCATGGCTTGTTTAGTGCATTGCCGTGCACTTCACACTCCAAAACGTGTTGCAGAGCTGCCCTTCTGGCCATTGGTACTCACTGTTGATCTCATCTTCCCGGTCCACCAGAGCTGACCTTGCGTTGCTGGGACAGGCACATCCCTAACTCACCAGGGTATGAGGCCTGCTGGCTACCCTCACCTGGTGTAGCCTGCCTCTCAAACTGCTGCACCGGGGTGTGCCTGTTAAAGCAGGTATACAGTTACATGGAGCCTCCGGAGAGAGCCGAGTGTCCGGTGGGAATGAAAGGTAGATTAATAAGCTGCTGTAAATTATTCTCAGTGTTGGTCGGTGGCAGGAAAATCAAGGCTGAGATTGGCAGCAGATGGACTTGTGAGAGAAGATATCTTGCAGGGAAATAGGAGTATGGGATGGATGGGATTGTTCCAAGAGCCTGCATCGACCCAAGTCATTACAAATTAAGTATGGTGCAATGTAATTCTACAGTTGCTGGTGGCCTACAGGAATCATATGGATGTCCAGTTTTGAGCTAACACATCTGCTTCTAACCAACATATTTAAAATGCTCCTTAGTATGATGGGGAGCTGTCCTCAGTATGAATACATGATGTAGTTACAATTACACCTATGTTCTTCACTGAAGTTAGAATCACATCTACCTGAGAGCATTAAGGTCCATTCTGAAAGATGCTCCCACAATCTAGATTGAATTGAATTGGCTTTATTTCTTGCACCCTTCACACGCATGAGGAGTAAAAATCTTTACGTTATGTCTGTCTAAATGTGTAATGTGCAATCATAGTTATTTATAATAACTTATAATAAATAGAACAGTCAATATAACATAGAAATACACTCAAATCAGTGTGAGTTAATTAATCTGGTGGCCTAATGGAAGAAGCTGTCCCGGAGACTGCTGGTCCTGTTTTTATGCTGTGGTACCGTTTTCCAGATGGTAGCAGCTGGAACAGTGTGTGGTTGGGGTGACTCTGGCCCCCAATGATCCTTCGGGCCCTTTTACACATCTGTCTTTGCAAACGTGCTGAATCATGGGAAGTTCACAACTACAGATGCGCTGGGCTGTTCGCACCACTCTGCAGAATCCTGCGATTAAGGGAGGTACAGTTCCCATACCAGGCAATGCTGCAGACAGTCAGGATGCTCTCAATTGTGCCCCTGTAGAAAGATCTTAGGATTTGAGGGCCCATACCAAACTTACTCAACCGTCTGAGGTGAAAGAGACGCTGTTGTGCATTTTTCACCACACAGCTGGTGTGTACAGATCACGTGAGGTACTCGGTGATGTGGATGCTGAGGAACTTAAAGCTGTTCACCCTCTCAACCCCAGATACATTGATGTCAATAGGGGTTAGCCCGTCTCCATTCCTCCTGTAATCCACAACCAGCTCCTTTGTTTTTGCGACATTGAGGGAGAGGTTGTTTTCATGACACCACTGTGTCAGAGAGATGATTCCCTGTAGACCGCCTCGTTGTTTGAGATTTGGCCAATCAATGTGGTGTCGTCGGCAAATTTGATTAGCAGATTAGAGCTGTAGGTAGCAACACAGTCATGGGTGTACAGGGAGTAGAGGAGGGGACCTAGTACACAGTCCTGAGGGGCTCCTGTGTTGAGAGTCAGAGGGGTGGAGGTGAGGGAGCCCACTCTGACCACCTGCCAGTGACCTGACAGGAAGTCCATTATCCAGCTGCACAAGACAGGGTCAAGGCCAAGGTCTCTGAGCTTCCTGTCAAGCCTGGATGGAATTATGGTGTTGAATGCTGAACGGTAGTCCAAGAACAGTATTCTCACATAAGTGTCCTTCTTCTCCAGATGTGTAAGGACATATGTTGTGCAGTGGCTATTGCATCATCTGTCGATTGGTTGTGTCAGTAGGCGAATTGTGGGGGGTTCAGTTTGGGTGGTAGCAAGCTGCAGATGTAATCCTTGACCAGACTGTCGAAGCATTTGCTTATTATTGAGTTGAGTGCGACAGGCCACCAGTGGATCAGGCATATTACCTTGGTGTTTTTTGGTACAGGGAACAATGGTGGATAATTTGAAGCAGGAGGGCACACTATACTGGTAGAGGAAGAGATTAAAAATGACAGTAAACACACCCACCATTTGTGCTGCGCACATCTGAGTATTCACCCTGGGATGCCGTTCGGTCCCGCAGCCTTGCGACTGTCCACTCATTGGAAACATCAGCATACCTCAGCCTCAGCGATGACCAGGTTGCAGGTTGTAGCGGTGGCTTTCCTCAGAGGCTCAGAGTTAGCGACATCAAACCGAGCATAAAAGCGATTGAGCTCATCTGGGAGAGAGGTTGCAAAGTTGGTGACACCACAACGTTTGGCTTTGAAGTCTGCGATGGTAAGCAAACCTCACCACAAGTCACGTGTGCTACTTGTTGTAAATCTTGACTCAATATCATCCCTGTATTGTTGTTTTGCATCCTTGATAGCTTTGCACAGAATATAGCTGCTTTCCTTGAGCTCCAGCTGACTGCCGGCAATGTAAGCTCAATGTCGTGTGGTAACCGCTGCTCGCACAGAACTATTGCTCCAGAGTTTCTGATTTGGGAAGACCCTGAACCACTTCTGGGGGACAACGTCGTGGATGCACTTCTGGATAAAGTATGTGACTCCATCCATGAACTCGGAGACATCCTCATCACGGAAGACAGTTCAAGTACTCTTGTTAGTGGAGGGGGCCTTAAACTCACAAGCTATCTCAAAATTCAGAGTTTAAAATTCAAAGTTTATTATCAAAGTATTTACAGAGCATGTTACCATATACTACTCCAAGGTTCATTTACTTGCGGGCATTCAAAGGTTTCAAAGGTACATTTAATGTCAGAGAAATGTATACAATATACATCCTGAAATACTTTTTCTTTGTAGCCATTCACGAGAAAAGAGGAGTGCCCCAAAGAATGAATGACAATTAAATGTAAGAACCCCAAAACTCCCCTCCTGCTTCCCTCCCTCCAGCGTGTAAACAGCAGCGAGCAACAATCCCCCTGCCGCCCCCCCACTGGCAAAAAAAAAGCACTGGCACCCACCACCGACCACTCAAGTGTGAGCAAAGCAGCAGCAAAGACATAGACTTACTGTACTCCAAAGACTACTTGTTCACCTGGTATTTGACATACCACAGGCTCTCTCTCCCTAATAAGAGAGAAAGAGGTGTCTCTGTTGCACAGTGATAGAGGAAACATAACAAACAACTCATTGGTTTAGAATGCTGAAGGTCCATTGCATCACTTTTTCTGAGCTGTATGCCCAAAGATCTTGGTTTTCTGGCCACACAGCCAAAGATCTTCTGTCTCCAACAACACATCGATCTCCAGCAGAGGCGCTGACCTCCAATCCTTCCCCCCCCCCCACCATTCCCGTCTCCAGAGCCACAAAATCTTGGTCCTCTGAAAGCAAGTGAAGCTCTTAGGCCAAGCCCTTGATGTGCCGAACAACGGCCACTCATGAAGCCCTGAAGGGGTGTCCCTTTCCTGCAAAAAAACATAGTTAGCATGTAACTCCAGGTCAAGGTCTTCAAAAGAACCCTAAAAGGGAAAAATAGAAATATTAAAGATGGAAAGAGAGCTGTTTTTTGAAGATGCAAGCAAAGGAGTTGCTGGTAGGCGCCATTAATCATCCTAAGCTCATTCATAGTAAAACATAGAGGACTTGACTGCTGGTCGCTGATGGAGTAACAGGTCTTTCCTGGTGCTCCTAGCTTACTTCCTTTTTTGTTTCCAACTTTTTGAAATATTACTGTTAAATGTGTTATTATCTTACTATGGCTACCAAAACAGCTTTGGCATCTATTACAGGCCTGCTTCAAAAGCTTTCTACAGACTCGCAAAATCTTACCAAGGAGTTTCATCAGTTCAGAAAAGAAATTTTGGTCGATTCACAACAAATCAGCTTTGAAGTCAAACAAATAAGTACAAAACTGGATGTTATTCAAGAAACTTTAATCGAGCATGATAAGAGGATAAAAGAGCATGAAGAGATTATAATACTAGATAAGAAAACTGATGATCTGCAAAAGCTGTATGAAAAACAATCCAAGTCTAATGGAAAACTGAGACTGAAGATTATTGATTTGGAAAATCGAAGTTGGAGAAACAACTTACGAATCTTGGGACTTAAAGAGTTAATGGAAGGAGATAATCCAAAGGAATTCTTTGCAAACCTTCTGATGGAATAATTCCATGATTTTATACAGTCTTTACCTTTGATTGATCGTGTTCACAGATCGCCTATTTATAGATCGACTTCAGAATCAAGACTAAGATTCGTCATCTTATGTTTTCATGAATTTCAAACAAAGGACCTTTCGATTTGTGAATCCCGTCGGAAAGGTATGATTGACTACAAAGGTCAGAAGATTCGTATTGTTGAAGATTTCTTATCGGAAGTTATGGAAGAACGCGCTAAGTTTAAAGAAAGTTATGGCGGAACTTTATAGCAAAAACTTCAAGCATTCTCTTCGCTATCCAGCTCAGCTGAGAATTACAATGCAAGATGGCTTAAAGAAATGGCTTCTTACAAATGAAGAGACTCAGAAATTTTTAGACTTAGAAATATAACTGCTTAATATTTTTCAGTATGAAAAATTGCTTCTTTTGTTTGATAAAACTGTATAAGCTTATTTTTTTCCTGCATTTTGCTTTGTCTCGGTTGGAACAGCAATCAACCTTGAATTCTTGGGAGCAGTTCCAGCAGGCTTTTCTGGGGGGATGATATTAGTGGGGGTAGGCGTCAGCTGCCTTTTAGCCAATTTTCTTTCTTTGGGAGGAAGGAGGGGGATGGGGAGTTCTTTTTTTCTTGAAGCTGATTTGGAAATTTAGTCAACTCTGTTGCCTAGTTACCATATCTCAAGGTTTGTTGTTTGGGTTTAATATACATCCTTTTGATTGTTACTTTAATCTTTCTTATAAATAGTTTTTAAATGGATCAAAGTATTAATTTACTTAGTTTTAAGGTGAAAGGGCTAAATCACCCTGTGAAAAGAAATAAGATTTTTGCCTATATTAAAAAAACTTAAGGTACCAATTGTTTTTTTTTCAAGAAACTCATGTACGTAAATGTGACATTTCACACCTTTTTAATTAATGGAGAGATTCTCATTTCCCTTCTTCATTTTAGGCCAAAGCTAGAGGCGTTTCGATCCTTATAGATAATAAAGTTTCCTTTGTTCAAAATAAAGTAATTTCTGATACTAATGGGCATTTTATTATCGTTTCAGGGAAGTTAGATAACAAATTAATGTTATTTGCCAATGTGCATGCTCCAAATAGAGATGACCCAGGCTTCTTTGAGCGTTTTTTTTTTCCATTTTTGCCAGATCTGTACTCATTGGTGATGGGAGAAGACTTTAATTGTTGTTTAGATCCAGCTTTAGATCGTTCATCTTCTCAACTAGTGATACCAAATAAATCAGCTGTGTTTACTAAATTGTTTCTAATGAAATGTGGTATTGTTGATGTTTGGCATTTCTTTTTATCTAGTAGTCAGGGAATATTCGTTTTCCTCTCATGTCCATCATACTTATTCCAGGATTGATTACTTTTTTATCGATAGCCAAATGGTTCCATTAGTTTGATCCTGTGAATATAAAGAGACTGTTGTCTCAGATCATGCTCCTGTGTTCTTATCTTTAAATCTCCCTGGCCTTCTTCAAACAAACAGGTTTTGGCATTTTAATCTAACTTCGTTATCTGATAAAGACTTTTTAAAGTTTATGGAGAGACAAGTTACTCTTTTTTTTGAGGAGAATACGTTAGAGGACACTTCCAGTCTTATCAAATGGGATGCCTTTAAGGCGTATACTAGAGGACAAATTATTTCTTATACAGCAAGTATTAAGAGAAAAGCTAATAAAGGAAAAAGTGATTTAGCTAACCAGTTGAAACAATTAGACCAACAGGATGCCCTGGTTCCAGATCCTGCTTTACATAAAAGGTGTGTTGAAATTAAAACTAAATATGATCTCCTTTTAACTTATCCAATTGAAACTCAACTCCTAAAAGATAAAAGTCAATTTTATATTCATGGAGACAAAACAGGTAACTTATTGGCTAATCAGATTAAAACCTTCATAGCTAAACAGCAGATTAAAAAATACGTAAAGCTAACGGTGATAAGACAACTGATCATTTACAAATAAATTATACCTATAGAGAATTTTATTCCAGATTCTATAGCTCTGACTCTCCTAAGGATGACACTGTAATGAACATTTTTTTAGATCAATTAAACATTCCCACAATCTCTGACAACAGAAAGCAGTTGGAACAATCTATTTCTTTTGAGGAAATTGTCGAGGCTGTGCGCTCATTGCATTTGAGGAAAGCTCCAGGTCCAGATGGATTTTCTGGAGAGTTTTATAAGACCTTTTCCTCACTGCTTACACCTCATTTAAGTTCAGTTTTCTCGGATTCATTTAAGTTGGGCAGGCTGCCTCAATCTTTCTGTGAGGCTTCCATTTCGCTTATCCTCAAAAAGAATAAGGTCCAATTGAATGCTCTTCCTATAGACCAATTTCTTTACTTAATGTTGATACTAAGATTGTATCTAAAGTTCTGGCCCATAGGATTAAAAATATTTTACCATCTGTCATTTCTGATAATCAGACTGGATTTATCAAAAATTAATATTTTCATTTTAATATTTGTCATTTATTAAATGTTATCTATTCTCCTTCTAAGGAGATACCAGAATGTGTGGTATCCCTAGATGCTGAGAAGGCTTTTGACAGAATTGAATCGAATTATTTATTTAAAATTTTAGAAAAATTCAATTTCGGACCTGATTTCATTCAATGGAATAAGTTACTTTATTTTGCTCCCTCCACTAGGGTTATTACTAATTCTCAGAACTCCAAACCATTTAAGCTTCAATGTGGCACCAGATAAGGCTGTCCGTTGAGTCCTTTGCTTTTTGATCTGGCTTTAGAGCACTTAGCCATAGCCTTTCAAGAATCTAATGATGTCACCGGTATTCTAAGGAGAGGCACTATCCACAAAGTTTTGCTCTGTGCAGATGATCTACTACTCTTTATTTCTAATGTCGAAACTTCGTTATCCCATGCGCTTTCTTTACTCTCCTGTTTTAGCCAGTTCTCAGGCTATAATCTGAATTTACATAAGAGTGAACTTTTTCCTTTGAATATTTGGATATCAACTAATTCTAACCTTCCTTTTAAAATTGTAAGAAACCAACTTACTTACTTGGGTATAACAATTACTAAAAAATATAAGTGCTTATTTAAAGAAAATTTTCTTACCCTATTGAATTATGTAAAAAGGAGACTATCAAATTGGTCGCCTCTTTCGTTATCATTGATTGGTCAAATTAATTCTATTAAAATGAATATTTTACCTAAATTTATATATCTTTTTCAGGCAATTCTTGATTCTCTTGATTCTATTATATCATCCTATATATGGAAAAAATAAGCATTCTAGACTAAACAAAATTCGTCTTCAGAAAGCTAAAAAGAATGGAGGGCTAGCTTTACCAAACTTTAGGTTTTTATCATTGAGCAGTTAATATACATAATCCTACATTTTGGTTATATTGCATTAATCGTGAGGATTGTCCGAGATGGGTTTCTTTAGAAGCTAACTCTGTTAATAAATTTTCTATTATTTCACTTCTTGGATCTTCACTTCCTTTATCCCTGAGTAAGTTAACTGACAATTTGGTAGTTAAACATACTATCAGAATTTGGGTACAATTCCGAAAATACTTTGGCTTATTGAGATTTTCTCTTTCAAGTCCCATTTTTTCTAATTTTTTAAAAATCTTCTATGATAGATGTGGCTTTTAAAGAATGGGATAGATTAGGTATTAAATGCTTCCAGGACTTGTTTGTGGAGTGAAGTCTCCTTTTGTTTGAGCAACTATCAGCTAAATATAGCTTACCCAAAACTCTTTTTTTTTGATAGC
The DNA here is from genome assembly GCF_963921235.1 of Mobula hypostoma. Taxonomy (NCBI): domain Eukaryota; kingdom Metazoa; phylum Chordata; class Chondrichthyes; order Myliobatiformes; family Myliobatidae; genus Mobula; species Mobula hypostoma. Next base: position 119,742,038 of record NC_086097.1, on the reverse strand, counting down.
TAGAAATAAGAGACTTTTACGGTGTCAAATATGTACATTTCCTAAAAGTTCTGATAAGAATCTACTAGATATAATTTTTAATTTGAAACCTTTTTTTTCATGGATCCATATCTAATATTTATAATATGTTGCTGGGAATGAGAAGTGTTCCTTTAGATAAAATTAAAAATCTTTCAAGGAAAAAGATTTACAGACTTCAATTTCTGAGGAAACTTGGAATCAAATTTTTAAATTGGTTAAAACTTCACCATTATGTGCTCACCACTCTCTCTTACAATTTAAAGTGGCCCATAGGGCACACATGACCAAGGATAAGTTGTCTCGCTTTTATTTGGATATATCTCCTTACTGTGATAAATGTAATAATGGAGAAGCTTCACTCATTCATATGTTTTGGACATGCCTGAGTTTTTGGAAAATATTGGAAAGAAGTATTTCAAACTTTCTCGGTACTTTTTAAAGTAAATTTCAAGCCTAGTCCTTTGAGCGCTTTATTTGGTATTGTTGGAGGAAAGGATATTATTTTGCAAAAATCTAATTTGCACATTTTAGTTTTTATTTCTCTTATTGCTAGGAGGACGCTCTTGCTCAAATGGAAAGATGCGATCCCGCCCACTCACGTTCAATGGCTGCATGATGTCACGTCATGTTTAAACTTAGAGAAGATTCGGTGTTCAATTTCTGAATCTATCAAGATGTTCAAACATTGTGGGGACCTTTTTTGAACTATTTTCAAAACCTTTGATTTGCCGTTAAAGCACAGATGATGGCTAATAATATACTTTGTTTCTTTTTCTTCTTTACTAATCAGTTTCGGTCTTGGTAGAGGGTTAGATTTTTTCCTATATAATAAATTTACTATATTTCAATATTATTAATCAATTTGTATGAATATAGAGTAAGGAGTTTGTACGTGTGATTCAGTATAATATATTGGATATATTTCTCTTTTCTTGAACTCTGTATTCTCCTATGTAGAAAACTAATAAAAATATTGAAAAAGAAAACATAGAAATACAACAGAATCAATGAAAAAATACAGGCAAAGACTGATAAATAACCATTGTGCAAAAGAAGACCAACTATGCAAATTAATTAATAATCTCAGAAATGAGAATGGCAGATAGTGGTGAAAGCAGGGACCAGAATTTGCTTGTCAAATGCCTGGACGCACACCTGAAGAGCCTCAAAATACAGGACTTTAAGCTAAGAACCAAGAAGTGGGATCAATCTAAATATGACATATTATACAAGAAAAAAATGTAAAAAATGCTTTATATGAATTACCTTACTTAGCTTAATAACATTATTTGACTCCATACCACTGAACATAGCTGATATAGTCAACTGTTACTGAAGGATTAAATCTCCAGTCTGGAATAAACAACAATTTGATGGATGTATATCTCTGTGAAGATGTTGCTGAAAATAATGTTACGATTTTCAGTGAATAACATGATTCTGATAAATGAAAGCATGCACATTGCATAATTTAAATAATTTATTATATATTTCTGAATGCCATAATTTTCATCACAATTTCTGGAGAAGTTATCTCAACTGCCTCTAATTCTACTGGGTGATGAAGGTGACTTAAGAAGTGAAGTATTAGAAGCAGTATCTTACTGCAGTAAAATAAGGCTTTCTTCAAATTAACACCTCATGTAAATATTTTTTTATTCAACCGGAACTGGGAACGTAGACATCCATCTGCAGTGACTAACTCTGAGGAAATTTTTAATTGTGTGTTTATTTATGCATTAGGATAGAAATAGAAATAGAAATGCTGACAGTTCATTGCCGAAACAAGAGTAATAATGTATAATGAGTTCTTCAGGCCTGTGGGCAGAGCTGGAGAGAGTAGTGCTATGAGGTTTTTAAGAGCACCTGAATTGGTTAATTGTTGTTTAATGAGAGTCATTAATCATTTAGAGTTCCTTGGGTTTTTCTCAAGCAATTCACTCTTTGTTACTCACTCCCAGTGGCCACACATTTTAATTCCACGTCCCATTCCCATTCTGATATGTCTATCCACGGCCTCCTCTACTATCAAGATGAAGCCACACTCAGGTTGGAGGAACAACACCTTATATTCAGTCTGGGTAGCCTCCAATCTGATGGCACGAACATTGACTTGTCTAACTTCCGTTAATGCCCCTCCTTCCCCTCGTACCCATCCGTTATTTATTTATTATTATATATATATATTCTTTTTCTCTCTTTCCTTTTTCTCCCTCTGTCCCTCTCACTATACTCCTCTGGGCTTCACCCCTCCCCCTTTCTTTCTCCCTAGGCCTCCTGTCCCATGATCCTCTCGTATCCCCTTTGCCAATCACCTGTCCAGCTCTTGGCTCCATCCCTCCCCCTCCTGTCTTCTCTTATCATTTTGAATCTCCCCCTCCCCCTCCCACTTTCAAATCTCTTACTAACTCTTCCTTCAGTTAGTCCTGACAAAGGGTCTCGGCCTGAAACGTTGACTGTACCTCTTCCTAGAGATGCTGCCTGGCCTGCTGCATTCACCAGCAACTTTTATGTCTGTTGCTTGAAATTCCAGCATCAGCAGATTTCCTCGTGTTCACTCTTTGTTATGCGGTCTTCTGGGGCTTGGGTTTATTTTGATAGGCTTGCGGATTCTGTGTTACTTCTGTTATTTAAGAGGACACGTGATTGGTGCTAATTGTGGGGACCTGGTGTTGAGAATGTTATGTGTTGCAGCGTTGCTCAGTTGAGCCACAGATATTCTGTTGGAATTTGCATGAATAAACTGGAGTCACTGTCTCTCAACTGGAGTCTGTCTTCCCTCTGCATTTAGCTTCTGACATTGCCAGCACTGTGGTAAACCATGTATATATGTTGTAACTGGGTTACCTGTCTGGACATGCCTGGACACGCCCCTCTGCTGACTGCTCCTGTGGCTCCTCCCACAGACCCCTGAATAAAGATGATTGTGTCACTGCTCCTCCCTCGGTCCAGGACAGACATGCAGCATGGACGTTGGTCCATTTACTGTTAATAAAAGCCTTTCAGTATTTACTCTACTTCCAGTCTTTTGGAGTAATTGATAGTGCATCAATTTTATTAACAGTAATTTTAAGGCATGGAAAACGTTCTGAGACCCGACAAGTTAAAACTCGACACGCAAACACCTGAAGCCAGAAACGCTTTCAAACTCTGACTGGCCTGCTTCGAATCATACCGAGAGGAGATTGAAGTGATCGAGCCCACCGCGAAGCGCAGAGTTCTCCTCTCCAGGGTCAGTCCACAGGTCTACTCAATGATTAGAGACCAGCCGAGCTACAACGGTGTGATGAGCAACCTCAAAAGACAATACCTGCGGCTGGTAAACACCGTCTATGTGCGACATAGCTTAGCGACGCAGCAGCAGCGGCCCGGAGAGTTGAGCGCTGAGTTCGTCTGGGCCCTACAGACACTCGTGCGGGCCTGCAATTGCGGGGGGCTGACGGCCGAAGAGCATGTGGAGCTCCTAGTAAGAGACGCCTTCGTCACGGGGACCAGGTCAGTGTATGTGTGCCAGCGGCTGCTGGAACACGCCGATCCTACCTTACGTTCGACGATTGAGCTGGCCGACACGCTGGAGGCTGCTCTGCACAACTCTGACGCTCGCCCAGCACGTAATCTCCCGACGGCCTCGTGGACGCCGCAGACCCCGCAACCCACTGGTGAATCGACCACGGCTGCTGCCAGTCGCGGGTCCGTAAAGTGCTACTTCTGTGGACTCGAAAAGCACCCCCAGAAATGCTGCCCGGCCCGAGAAGCTACCTCCTCCAGCTGCGGAAAGAAGGGCCACTTCGCCAAGGCCTGTAAGTCCAAACCGCGAGCGGGATCCAGCAGCGCTGCGTGCGAGACATGGGGGTCGCCATCTTGCCTGCACACCGCCATCATGTGCGAGACATGGGGGCAGGCATCTTGGTCGGCGCCACCTCTCACCGCCTACAACCCATGGGTGCTCACTAGGCACCCCACCGTGCCAGACCAAGACAGCGACTCAACTCTGGCCTCCATGACCCTCGACCAAAGCGCTCCCCGCCAGCTCGCAAGGTCAATGATGGACATCTTGGTGGAAGGGCGCAGGACAAGCTGCCTTTTTGACATGGGCAGCACAAAGAGTTTTATCCACCCGGACACGGTGCAGCATCGCGGACTCGTGACATGGCCGGTAATCCAGAGGGTCGCCATGGCTTCTGGGTCGCATACAACAGACATCCGGGGGGGTTGTGTAGTGACGCTAGTGGTGCAGGGCACAGAATAGCGAGACTTTACCTTACTGGTCTTGCCTCAACTGTGTGCCCCTGTGCTGTTGGGGTTGGACTTCCAGAGCCACCTGAAAAGCGTGACAATGGAGTATGATGCGCCCTTCCCACCAATCACTGTCATAAATCCTCAGTTTTGTAGGAATACATCACATACCCCATTACTGACCACCCCCACACACCGACCCGCACATCCCACCCAACATCATGCCAACAGCCACACTACGGACACCACTTGTGGCCACTCCAACCTCAAGATCCCTCTCCCACCGCTGTTCACCAACCTGACCCCCGACTGTAAACCTGTGGCAACTAAAAGCAGGAGGTACAGCGCGGGGGACAGAGCTTTCATTAAGTCAGAGGTGCAGGGGTCCTCAGGGAAGGGATCATTGAGGCAAGCACAAGTCCTTGGAGGGCGCAGGTGGTGGTTGTTTGGAACGGGAAGAAAAATTGGATGGTCGTGGATTATAGCCAAACCATCAATAGGTTCATGCAGCTCGACGTGTACCCTCTGCCCTGCAACGCGGATATGGTCAATCAGATAGCACAGTACAAGGTGTACTCGACCATAGACCTAAAATCCGCTTACTATCAGCTCCCCATCCGCCGGGAGGACCGCCCTTACACCGCCTTCGAGGCAGACAGCAGGCTTTATCACTTCCTGCGCGTCCCCTTCGGTGTCACAAATGGTGTATCTGTCTTCCAGAGGGCAATGGACCGGATGGTGGACCAGTGCCAACTGAAGGCCACGTTCCCATATCTGGATAACATCACCATCTGTGGTCACGATCGGCAGGATCCCGACAACAACCTGCGAAAATTTCTCCAACCGGCCAAAGCTTTCAATCTCACCTGTAACAAGGACAAGTGTGTATTTGGGACCACCCGACTTGCTATCCTTGGATGTGTCGTGGAGAATGGAATCATTGGCCCTGACCCCGAACGTATGCGCTCCCTGTTGGAACTCCCTCTTCCCAACACCTTCAGAGCCCTCAAAAGCCCTCAGGGGCTTCTTTTCATATTATGCCCCATGGGTCTCTAACTATGCAGACAAGGTCTGACCCCTGGGCAAGTCCACCACATTCCCTTCAGCCAAGGCCTGCGCGGCCTTCAGCCACATTAAAGGGGACATTGCCAAAGCAGCAATGCATGCGGTGGATGGGGCCATTCTCTTCCAAGTAGAGAGTGACACCACCGACTTCGTACTGGCTGCTACCCTCAACCAGGCGGGAGAACGGTGGCGTTCTTCTCCCGTACCCTTCAAGGCCCTGAAATTCGGCACTCCGCGGTGGAGAAAGAGGCCCAGGTCATAGTGGAAGTTATTAGGCACTGGAGGCACTATCTTACCGGCAAAAAGTTCACCCTGCTAACTGACCAGTGCTCAGTTGCGTTCATGTTTAGTAACCAACAGCGGGGCAAAATCAAAAATGATAAAATTCTGAGGTGGAGAATCGAACTCTCCACCTACAACTATGACATCATGTACAGGCCTGGGAAGCTCAACGAGCCTTCCGATGCCCTATCCCGGGGAACACGCGTCAGCGTGCAGATCGACCAGTTATACGCCCTACATGTAGATCTTTGCCACCCGGGAGTCACCCGGCTTTTCCACTTTGTGAAAGCCTGGAACCTGCCTTAGTCCCTTGAGGAGATCAGGACAATGACCAGGGACTGCCAAGTCTGCGCAGAGTGCAAACCGCACTTCTACCGACCCGAAAAGGCACAACTAATCAAGGCCACCCGCCCCTGTGAGCGATTGAATATCGACTTTAAGGGCCCCCTTCCCTCCACCGACTGCAATGTGTACTTTCTTAACGTAATCGATGAGTACTCGCGGTTCCCCTTCGCCATCCCCTGCCCCGACACCACTACCACGTCAGTTATAAAAGCCCTGTGCAAGCTCTTCACTCTGTTCGGATACCCATGCTATATCCACAGTGACAGAGGGTCCTCGTTTATGAGTGACGAGCTGCGCCAATATCTACTGGCTAGGGGGATTCCAACTAGTAGGACCACGAGCTATAATCCCCGGGGGAATGGACAGGTAGAGGAGGAGAATGGCACAGTGTGGAAAGCCACACTTTTAGCCCTCAGGTCAAAGGGACTGCCGGTCTCCTGCTGGCAGGAGGTCCTTCCCGAGGCACTCCACTCCATCCGCTCCCTGTTATGCACGTCCACCAATGCCACCCCTCATGAGCGGCTCTTTTCTTTTCCCAGAAAATCGACCACTGGAACCACCCTACCATCTTGGCTGATGTCCCCGGGGCCAGTGCTGCTCCGGAAACATGCGAGGAGCAATAAATACTCCCCGATAGTCGAGAGGGTTCACTTACTTCATGCGAACCCCCAGTATGCCTGCGTGGTTTGATCTGATGGGCGGGAGGTCACGGTCTCCATCCGCGACCTGGCGCCCGCAGGAGCTCCGGGCCCCTACCCTGAACACTCCGTGGTGACTATTAACCCCGTACCCACCGATATGTATATCCACGACACACTGCGCACTCCAAGCCCTACACAGACACCACACGACACTCCCATACCGGGCGCGACGCACATGCACGAAGGATTACTGACGCCTAACGTGCTGGCACCTGAAGTCAGGCTGGAGCCAGCACAACTGCCATCGCCGGTGCAATCACCGCCGGTGCTGCGTAGATCACAGCGACGGACTCGACCGCCTGATAGACTTAACCTGTAAATATACTTCTTGTAAATATTGTCAGTCACTTCACCCCGCAGGACTCTTTTTAAAAAAAGGAGGGGTGAATGTGGTAAACCTTGTATATATGTTGTAACTGGGTTACCTGTCTGGACATGTCTGGACACGCCCCTCTGCTGACTGCTCCTGTGGCTCCTCCCACAGACCCCTGAACAAAGGCGATTGTGTCACTGCTCCTCCCTCGGTCCAGGACAGACACAGCATGGACGTTGGTCCATTTACTGTTAATAAAAGCCTTTCAGTATTTACTCTACTTCCAGTCTTTGGGAGTAATTGATAGTGCATCAAGCACACACAGAGATGTAGAGAGTGTTTGCTTTATTAGTCTGGATACCTCACAACAGGCAGAAAAAAAATAACAATTAAGCTACGAGATCAAATATGGGGCTATTGAAAATATAACTAAGAAAACATCACTTTTTTTGCTGCTGAGAGCACACAGCATTTCACAGATGCCCCATGTTGCTGGTAGATCTACATCATCTATCTTTTCAGACAGTGAAATTATTTAAAGTTCACACTAAATTTATTATTGAAATATATGGATGCCACCATTTACTACCCTGAGATTCATTTTATTGCAGGCATTCACAGTAGAACAAACAAATACAACAGAATCAAAAGGCCATAGAAAACTACAGCATAGAAACAGTTCCTTCAGCCCATCCAATCTGGCCTGAACCATTTAAATTGCCTACTCCCATCGACCTGCACCCAGACCAAAGCCCTCCATACCCCTGCCCTCAATGTATCTATCCAAACTTCTCTTGAACATTGAAACCAAGATCGCATTTGCCACTTGCACTGGCATCCTGTTCTACACTCGCACCACTCTCTGAGTGAAGTTTCCCCTCATGTTCACCTTAAAATTTCACCTTTCACCCTTAACCCATGACCTGTAGTTTTTGTCTTACCTAATCCCAGTGGAAAATGTCTACTTACATTTGCCATCTCTATACCTTCCTTAATATTGCATATATCTCCCCTCAATCTTCAACATTCTAGGGCAGGGTTCCCCAATTAGTTTTCCACAAAGGCTAAATTATGTCAAACATGCCAAGCCAAGGGCCAAAACGCCCAGGGTTTTTTTTTTATTGCGCCAGTAAGATGTTTTATGGGTATATGTTGTTGTTGCAGTTATTATTAGTAGTAGTAGTAATTTATGCCTGGGATTCTCATTCTCAATATCTCTCCCTCTCCCCCTCCGCCTCTTCTCTTCCACAAAGAACAATTCTCTTCTATACAAAGAGTTTTAGTAGTGCTGCCTTTTCCAGTGTTTCTGTTCTCTCATTTAATCTATTTGTTCTTTTTAATTAAGCTATGTAGCATTTGAAGCATGAAGTGTAGCTATAAATGAAATATTCAGTATTATTGTTGTTGTAATATTATTATACCACAATAAGATTGCCAAATGGACAAAAATAAATTGAATCACTCACCAATCAGTGAGAGAAATAACAGTGATGGGTTGAGGCAATATTTCTGATGTCGGGCCTGTATTCTGTTGTGGCAATCCTGAGGCACTGGCCAAGATGTGCATTGGAGAGTCTGTTTCTGTCCTGATTCTTGATAGAGCTCATTGAAGAAAACGTGAAGAGGAACAGTGTGAGTAGGAGCATTGCATTCGCTCTTGTGTTTTTGAACTGAGCTTGGGGAACAACCTTGATCCAAAAGTCACTCCCCCAATGTCCTTGTGTTGTGCTTTGAGCAAATCACATGTTCCCATTTCCAAGACTTCCACCTGAAGAGTTGCCTCATCTATGGAAGGCACCAGCCTTTTGGCCTCGGCTGTCCACTGGCTGTCAGCCGAAACGGAGAACGGCTGTCTCAGCAAGAGGAGGATGTCACCTGAGAGTTTAGGGGAGTCATTTATCAAGGATGTGATAACAGCACATTTGGAAAGCGGTGAAATCATCGGACAAAGTCAGCATGGATTTGTGAAAGGAAAATCATGTCTGACGAATCTCATAGAATTTTTTGAGGATGTAACTAGTAGAGTGGATAGGGGAGAACCAGTGGATGTGGTATATTTGGATTTTCAAAAGGCTTTTGACAAGGTCCCACACAGGGGATTAGTGTGCAAACTTAAAGCACACGGTATTGGGGGTAAGGTATTGGTGTGGGTGGAGAATTGGTTAGCAGACAGGAAGCAAAGAGTGGGAATAAACGGGACCTTTTCAGAATGGCAGGCGGTGACTAGTGGGGTACCGCAGGGCTCAGTGCTGGGACCCCATTTGTTTACAATATATATTAATGACTTGGATGAGGGAATTAAATGCAGCATCTCCAAGTTTGCGGATGACACGAAGCTGGGTGGCAGTGTTAGCTGTGAGGAGGATGCTAAGAGGATGCAGGGTGACTTGGATAGGTTGGGTGAGTGGGCAAATTCATGGCAGATGCAATTTAATGTGGATAAATGTGAAGTTATCCACTTTGGTGGCAAAAATAGGAAAACAGATTATTATCTGAATGGTGGCCAATTAGGAAAAGGGGAGGTGCAACGAGACCTGGGTGTCATTATACACCAGTCATTGAAAGTGGGCATGCAGGTACAGCAGGCGGTGAAAAAGGCGAATGGTATGCTGGCATTTATAGCGAGAGGATTCGAGTACAGGAACAGGGAGGTACTACTGCAGTTGTACAAGGCCTTGGTGAGACCACACCTGGAGTATTGTGTGCAGTTTTGGTCCCCTAATCTGAGGAAAGACATCCTTGCCTTAGAGGGAGTACAAAGAAGGTTCACCAGATTGATTCCTGGGATGGCAGGACTTTCATATGAAGAAAGACTGGATGAATTGGGCTTGTACTCGTTGGAATTTAGAAGATTGAGGGGGGATCTGATTGAAACATATAAGATCCTAAAGGGATTGGACAGGCTAGATGCAGGAAGATTGTTCCCGATGTTGGGGAAGTCCAGAATGAGGGGCCACAGTTTGAGGATAGAGGGGAAGCCTTTTAGGACCGAGATTAGGAAAAACTTCTTCACACAGAGAGTGGTGAATCTGTGGAATTCTCTGCCACAGGAAACAGTTGAGGCCAGTTCATTGGCTATATTTAAGAGGGAGTTAGATATGGCCCTTGTGGCTACGGGGGTCAGGGGGTATGGAGGGAAGGCTGGGGCAGGGTTCTGAGTTGGATGATCAGCCATGATCATAATAAATGGCGGTGCAGGCTCGAAGGGCCGAATGGCCTACTCCTGCACCTATTTTCTATGTTTCTATGTTTCTATATTCCCTGAAGTTTTCTGCCAGGCTCATCACGAAATCCTTCATCACTGGATCCTCCTGCATTTCGTTCTTCTCGCAATGCTCCTGCAGAGGTGGAAAGTGCAACTTTCTTCCGTGAATGTCTCTCTCCAAAAGTTCAGCTTCGACCGGAAAGCTTCAATCGTTTCATACATGTCCGCAACAGTGTGGTTGTTGCCTTGTCATTGCAGATTAAGTTGATTTCGATAAGACATGATGTCACACAAAAAAAAATGTGCCATCACTTCATTAAAACCTCTTAAATCCTTGGGCTTTCTGGCTCTGCAGGCTGGATAAAAATGACACCAGCTTATCGCTCAGGTCACACACCCTCTCCAACACACAGCCTTTGCTCAGCCAGTGAAGATCATTATGCAGCAAATGATCTTTGTATTCTGCTGACGTTTCCTCCAGCAATGCTCTGAAAAGGCGATGTTGCAGACTAGAACTCTCACGAATGAAATTTACCAGTTTCGTCACAGTATCCATCGCCTCTTTCATTTCTCCACGCAGAGTAGCACACAACACTGATTTGTGAATAATGCAATGAAATACCAAGAGTGCTGGGTTAACAGCAGCAAACCTGCTTACCAAGCCCTTGTGTTGTCCCATCATCGACAGAGCCCCATCGGTGACAACGGACACAATTTTGCTCACATCCAAGCCATTCTTCTCAAAGAACTGTGTCAATTTGTTAAAAATTATTTCCCCAGTTGTGCGCCCAGGCAGAGGAAGCAATCAAAGTAGCTCTTCCCAAAAGATCTTTCCATCAAAAAATCTTGGGAACACAGACAGCTCTTCCATATCGGTTCGGTCACAGGACGAGTCCATAGGTAGTGATATGACTTCTGCTTTCTCCAAATCAGTGAGCAGATTGGAAAAACACTCCTCTGCTAAAACTTCTACTCCTCTTGTTGCCGTGTTAGCCGACAATAGCACCGTCTTTAATAGCTCCACAACCGTTTTCTTGGTTTTCTCATCATGACTTAAAACTTGGCCAATCATTATCAACTGCACACGTTTTAATCAACTCTGCATCAGCGAATGGCTTCTTAGCTTTGGCAAGATTCCATGACACATGCAATGATGCAGCTGTTGTGCTCTCTTGTGCAGATGTTGACTTACAGATAGTAGAATTGGAGTGCTTGTATGATATTATCATATTTGCAATTTTTTTGTTTGCGTTGATCTGATTTTGCAGGGTAGTTGGCATTAAAACTGGCAGCATGCATAATGTTGAAATGCCGCTTTAGATTTTCTAATTTGCAGACAGCTACGAACTGCATGCATATTAAGCATGTTGGTTTAACATTGGCATGGTTCGGTAAAATAAAACAAAACTGATCAGTCCAGTCAGATTTGAACTGACAGTTTTCCTGGTTGACTTTGTGCTTTTTCACACAGGCCATTTAATTCTTGGTTTAGGGTCTGTGACTTACTGCTGGTAGCAATTCGCTTAGATGACAGATTCGCTTCTTAGATGACAGGCGGGTAGCTGGTTCATGCCGCTGTCTAGTCGAGGACCGTAGAGAGTGCGCAGTAGGTCGCGCGTTCTATGGGGGCGAAGGTCAAGTGTACGGTGTGGGATGAGGTTAAACTAAATTAGAGCAGCACGCGCTTTATTTACATGTTATGACAGGTGTGTTCACCTAAGTGCCAATGGGTCAGCGCGGTCCAGACAGTTGGTTCTTGCGGTCCGGACCTGGCTCGTGGTCTGCCTATTGGGGTTGCCTGTTCTAGGGAATAAAGTTCTAACCTATTGAATCCTGGTCATTCAATTCCAGGCAACATGCTTGTAAATTTTCTCTGTACTCTTTCAATCTTATTTACATCTTTCCTGTAGGTAGGTCACCAAAACTACATGCAATATTCCAAATTAGGCCTCAGCAACATCTTAAATAACTTCAGCATAACATCCGAACTCCTGTACTTAATACTCCAATCTATGAAGGCCAACGTGTCAAAAGCTTTCTTTACAAACTTATTTACCTGTTGACATGACTTTCACTGAATTTTGGATCTGTATTTCCAAATCCCTTTGTCCTACTGCATTCCTCAGTGCCGTACTGCTCACTGTGTGAGACCTACACTAGTTGGTCCTCACAAAGTACAACACTCACACTTGTCTGCATTAAATTCCATCTGCCTTTTCTTTTCAGGCATTTTTTTCAGCTGGTCCAGATCCCAATGTAATCTCTGACAGTCTTTCTTGTTATCCACTACACCTTTAGCCTTGGTATCATCTGGAAATTTTCTGATCCAGTTAATCACATTATCATCCAGATCATTGATACGGATGACAGGTAACAATGGGCCCAGCACTGCTCCCTGTGGCACTCCACTGGTCAGAGCCCTTCAGTCAGAGAGATAACCCTTCTACTACCACTCTCTGGTTTCTTCCACAAAGACAATGTCTAATTAATTTATTACCTCATCTTGTATACCAAGCAATTGAACATTTTTGACCAACCTCCCATGCGGGACTTTTTCAAATGCTTTGCTGAAAGGTCCATGTAGACAACATCCACTGCCTTACGTTCATCAATTTTCCTGGTAACGTCCTCAAAATACATTTTAAGATTGGTTAGACATGACATACCATGCTGAAAGCCATGCTGACTATCCCTAATCAATCCTTGTCTTGCCAAATATTGATATATCCAGTCTTATTACCTTCCAATAAATTTCCCACTACTGAGTTCAGGCTCACCGGCCTATAAATTCCTGGTTTATTCTTTGAGCATTTCTTAAACAGTGGAACAATATTAGCTATCCTTCAATCCTCTGGTGCCTCACCTGTCACTAAGGCTGATTTAAATATATCTGCTAGAACCCCTGCAGTTTCTGCATTTGCCTCCCATAGGGCCCAAGGGAACACCTTGTCAGGCCTCGGGTATTTGTCCACCCTGATTTGTCTCAAGAAAGCAAACATTTCATCCTCTGTAATCTATATAGGATCCATGACCTTGCTGTTTTGCCTTGGTTCTATAGACTCTGTGTTCATCTTCCGATTAAGTACAGATTCAAAAAATCCATTTGCAATCTCCTGCATCTTTTTTGGCTCCATGCATAGATTATCATTCTGATCTTCCAGAGAACTAATTTTGTCCCTTGCAATCCTTTTGCTCTTAACATATCTACAGAAGCCCTTGGGAATCTCCTCCACCTTGTCTGCTAGAGCACCCTCATGCCTTCTTTTAGCCTTCCTGATTCTTCCTCTGCATTTCTGTGTTCTCTTGCATTTGTTATACTCAAATACCTCATTTGTTCCTACCTGCCGATAATTGCTATGCATTTCCTATTTTTTAAACCAGGACCTCAATGTCTCTTGAAAACCAACCTGTTGGTTTTCAAGAGACATCTTTATCATTGCCTTTTATTCTGACAGGCACATACAAGTATTTTACTCTCAAAATTTCACTTTTGAAGGCTTCCCTCTTGCCAAGTGTACCTTTGACAGAAAACAGCCTGCCCCAATCCACACTCACTAGATCCTTTCAGATACCATCAAACTTGGCCTTTCTCCAATTTAGAATCTCAACCCAAGGACCAGACTTATCATTTTCCTTTATGGAAACTTATGATATTACGATCACTAAATGCAAAGTGTTTTCCTACACAAACTTCTGTCACTTGCCATGTCTCATTCCTTAATAGGAGCTCAAGTAACACACACTCTTGTTATGACTTCTATATACTTATTAAGGAATTTTTCCTGAAGACAATTGATAAACTCTATCCTACCTAGATCTTTTACTGTATTGGAGTCCCAGTCAATATGCGGAAAGTTGCAACAGTCTGCGATCTCTCTACAAATTTGGTCCTCTAAGTCCCATGGACTTTTGGATGGTTTATAATATAGCCCCATGCCTTGCTTATTCCTCAATTCCACCCATAAAGCCTCACTAGACAAGTTTTCCAGTCTGTCCTTATATTTTCCTTAACTAGTAATATCACCACTCCCCCTTTAATCCCTCCTGATATATCAGGACCAAAACAACGGAACCCCAAGACATTGAGCTGCCATTCCTGACCCTCCTGCAACCAAGTTCCACTAATGGCTAGAATATTATAATTCCATGTGATGATCCATGCCTTGAGCTCATCTGCCTTGAGCTTATCTGCCTTCTGCACAATACTTCTGGCACTGAAATATGTGGAACTCAGGACAATGGTTCCACCAAGCTCAGCCATTTACTTCCTGACTTTGTCCGAGGTCTTAACAACATCTGTCTCCACAACCTCTCCACTATCTTTTCTAGTACTCTGGTTTCCACCCCCCTGCAACTGTAGTTTCAACTCTTCTCCCTCCCCCCATGCAGTACTAGCAAATGTTCTCAGCAGGATAATTAGACACCCGCCAGTTTAGTCCTCTTCTGTACAGGTCCCTGTAAGAGAGCCAATGATCCAAAAATCTGAAACTCTCCTTCCTACACTAACTCCTTAGCCACATGTTAAGCTGTATGATCTCCCTATTTTTGGGCTTACTAACACACAGCATGGATAGCAATCCTGAGATGATAACCCTGGAGATCCTGTCTTTTAGCTTATCATCTAACTCCCTGAACCCATTTTGCTGAACCTTGTCCCTCTTCCTACTTGGTACCGACATGGATCATGACTTCCGGCTGCTCACCCTCCCACTTAAGAATACTGAGGAAGTGATCTGAGATGTCCTGCACTCTGGCACCCGGGACTCAACATACCACCTAGGAGTCTCATTTTTGTCCACAAAGCCTCCTTTCTGTTCCCTGACTAAAATATCTGCTACCACCAGAGCTCGACCCTTCTCTCCTCTTTCCTTCTGAGCCACAAAGCCGGAGTCAGTGCTAGAGACCTGACTACTGTGGCTTTTCCCTTCTGGGTCACCCTACCCCGACACCACCAACAGCATCCAAAGTGGTATACCAGTTGTTGAGGAGAATGGCCACAGTGGTCCTCTGCATTGACTGCTTAACCCCTTTCACCCTCCTAACTGTCACTCAGCTTCCTGTGTCCTGCACCTTGGGTGTAACTGCCTCCTTTATATGTCCTATTTATCACCTCTTCAGCCTCCGAATGATCTGGAGTTCATCCATTTCCAGCCCTAACTCCTTAATGTGGAATGTTAGAAGCTGCAGCTGGACGCACTTCTTGCAGATGAAGTTGTTAGTGACACTGGAGGTCTCCCTGCCTTCTCCATCCTGCATGAGGAGTATTCAACTATTCTCCCTGGCATCCCTACTTTTCTAACTGTGCAATTCTACAGTAGGAAGCAATAAATATACTGGAAAAAATCTACCTATATCAAAATACATAATGCTGAGAAAATGAGTTCTCATTAATCAAGAAAGCTCAGTAGCATCTACACTATCTGAGGAGACTGAGATATGTAAGTCCCCTCCCCATCCTAACATCTTTCTACCTTGACTGGCTGCATCATTGTATGGTACAAAAGCTGCAAGATGCTATAGACGCTGAGGTCAACAACAGGATTGCCAAAGCCAGCGCCGCCTTTGGGAGACTCCGTGAGAACGTCTGGGAGCGGAGAGGACTGAGCTTTACCACCAAGCTGAAGGTCTACTGTGCAGTGGTCCTTACCAGCCTCCTTTATGCCAGCGAGACCTGGACTGTCTACAGCAGACACGCCAAACAGCTCAACCATTTTCACCTGAACTGTCTCCGCAGACTCCTCCACATCAGGTGGCAGGACAAAGTCCCCGACACGGAAATCCTGGAACGAGCTGGGCTCTGCAGCGTCTACACCCTCCTGCTGAAAGCCCAAGCCAGGTGGGCTGGACATGTGGTCAGAATGCCAGACAGCCGATTGCCTAAGCAGCTGCTGTACGGAGAACTGTGTCAGGGCAAGTGCTCAGTCGGGGGGGCAGAAGAAACGTTACAAAGACTGCCTGAAAGTGTCCCTCAAAGGCCTGGGTGTCGACATCAACACGTGGGAGACGCTTGACCTCGACCGTCCAGCTTGGCGCAGCAAGATCACCACAGGAGCCCGTGCAGCTGAAGTCAGGCGCATCATCGAGGCGCAACAAAAGCGTGCTGTGCGCAAGGCCCGAGCAGCATCCACTGCCACGACAGCACCCACCCACTCATGTCCCACATGTGGGCGAGCCTTCAGGGCCCAGATTGGCCTCATCAGTCACCTCCGGACCCACAGACACCAATGTCCCATTTGACTTTGAAGCCATGGTCATCTTCGACTACGAAGGACGAACAACAACAACAACAGCAAGACGCTACAGAGGACAGTGAAAATTGATGAGAGGATCACCAGTCTTCCTGCCCCTAGTTGTGACATTTACCGGGATGTATACAAAGGGCCGGAAGCTTTGAGGATACCTACCACCCGCTGCACTTTGACCCACTACCATCAGGAAAGGGCTACAAGAGCATTCGACTAGAACTGCTAGAGTAGGTAATAGCTTCTCCCCCTAGGCTGTGAGATTAATGAGTACCTTACCACCACCAAGTTCTCATCACTAGGACAACGAGCTGTTTACCTGTGCTGCACCCTTCACATACATTTTGAGTCGTATTTTATTAGCTTATTTGGTAATACTTGTTTAATGTGTTGTGTGTGATACATGTACAATGGTTGCATTATTTTCTGGAGAAACATTGTTTCGTTTAGTTGTGTAAATGTGTAGTAAGATGACAATGAACTTGATGAGTTGGTTATTACACATCAATGTGAAGAATTCCTCAGTGTGAAGACGGAGCTTGATGCTCTAGTCTAGTGTTTTATCTTGGACAATTGCTTCATAATCAGGCCAATTTAGTGGGATACAAGGTTTTTTTTTCTTAGTTGACTTGTTAGAAGCTATTATGCAATGATTCAACATTGTTTATTGGCATTCTTCAGTACAAAAGTGTAAAGGAGAACAAAATGTTTATTACTCCAGATGTGATGTAGCATAAAAATATGCAATATGCATAAAGAGCACAATAAAAAATAATAAATATAATTACATAAGATTAACTTGTATACATTGATTGTATGTGCATAAATTGACTCTAGGTACAATTGTATGTAGGTGTATGATGTATGTATTGTCAATCTAGAAAAAACTTGCTTTAAGTTTTTCTTTTGCATAACACAATTGTAAAATTTTTCATAAGAATAGATTAGTGATTTTTCGTGCATATAGAACACTGAAATAGTTCATCCTCCCATTTTCAACAGGCACAATCCCACAACGTAATCAATGCCAATGGAACAAGCTCATTTAGTGTAAGAAGAAAAATGGTTACAAGTTTACATCAGAGATGGGTATCATTCTGATGTTTGAAGAGAGAACACAGTGCCATTTGGGCTAAAACATTGTAAGCATACTCCATTATATTATATTTCTTATTTGTCACTTCAATTAAGATAGCAAAAATATTTCTGAAATTATTCTTAGTTTCTGACAAGCTTTGAAGGGCAATGCCAAATAACATTAAAAGAATCAGTGTGAAAAACGAATACACGCAAAATGCTGTGGGAGCTCAGCAGGCCAGGCAGCATCAATGGAAAAGAGTACAGTTGACAATCCGGGCAGAGGCCCTTCGGTGAGAATTGGGGATTTTTTTAATGAAGAAAGGTTGTATGCCATGGGCTTAGAACATAATTAAGAGTTTCGCAGATGACAAGACTGGTTGCTGAAAGGGAGGCAAAGGACTGCTTTGAATTGATGGACTGGACTATATTAAGAGAATTCAGTTTATAGCATTATACCTCAGGGAAAGCAAGCAAGCCATTAGGATGGAATGCATGGTAAGTGGTGAGGTAATAAGTGATTGTAGAAAACGGGGGTTCAGGGAGTGTACAGCTATACAGGACCCTGGTCAGACCCCACTTGAAGTACTGTGCTCAGTTCTGGTCACCTCACTACGGGAAGGATGTAGAAACTATGGGAAGAGTGCAGAGGAGATTTACGAGGATGTTGCCTGAATTGGGGAGCATACCTTATGAGAATAGGTTTAGTGAACTTGGCCTTTTTTCCTTGGAGTGGCGGAGGATGAGAGGTGACCTGATAGAGGTGTATAAGATGATGCAAGCCATTGATTGTGTGGGTAGTCAGAGGCTTTTTCCCAAGGCTGAAATGGCTAACACGAGAGGGCGCAGTTTTAAGGTGCTTGGAAATAGGTACAGAGAGGATCTCAGGGGTAAGTTTTTTACGCAGAGAGTGGTGAGTATGTGGAATGGGCTGCCAGTGATGGTGGTGGAGGCAGATACAATAACGTCTTTAAAGAAACTCTTGGATAGGTACATGGATCTTAGAAAAATAGAGGACTATGTGTAACCATAGGTAATTTCTAAAGTAAGCACATGTTCAGCACAGCATTGAGGGTCAAAGGGCCTGTATTGTGCTGTAGGTTTTCCATGTTTCTATGTATGACACAGATCCTCAAAGGTAGATGGATTGGTAGGTGAGGTGGTTTTAATCGACCAAGGGATAGCTTCCATAGTATCCAAGAATCTTCAAGGAGGGATGACTCAGAAAGGCAGCGTCCATTATTAAGGATCCTCACCGCTCAGGACATGCCCTCTTCTCATTGTTACCATCAGGAAGGAGGTGCAGACGCCTGAAGGCACACACTCAGCAATTCAGGAACAGCTTCTTCCCCTCTGTGTACGATACCTAAATGGACATTGACCCCATGAACACTACCTCACTTTTTAAATATATATATAATTTCCATTTTTGCATTTTTTTGTTTAACTATTTAATATACATCTATATACTCATTGTAATTGATCTATTTATTTATCTCTTCTATAGTATCAAGTATTGCATCGTACTGCTGCTGTTAAGTTAACAAATTTCATGACACATACCAGTGATAATAAACCTGATTCTGATTGAATACCTCAGCAGGAAAATTGTGCAAGTGTATTAAAAACTAGTTAGCCATTTGTCAGACTACTGTCCAGAGTTCTGGACGACACAGAGCAGGAAGTATGTGATATCATTAATCAGATGTCAATGTTCTTTCTCACGTCTTGTGGCACTCCGGGGGGAGGGGCAATTTTGCCGTTTCTATAGCATCGATGATGAGTTCAAACCTGTCAGAAAATAGCTCAAACTGCACCAACTGTCAAAACAGCGAAAGATAAATAGCATGAGAAAGCCGTCACAGACGCAAACAAAGACATGAGTACACATTGAAAGACGCGCTGAATTTAAAGTACAATTAACATGGCGATAGCTTCGGTTGAGAAAGTTGATGAACTTGATAGTGCTAATGAAGGCTGGGAGTTGTGTATCGAGGAGTTGGTACTGTATTGTAATGCATACAATGTGGAGGAGCAAAATAAAGTCCTTACGATTTGCTTAATGGATGCAAAAATGTACAGTCTCTTATGTAAAGCCAGCAAGCAAGACCTTTGATGAAATTGTTACAATTTTCCAAAATCACTTGTGCCATAAACTGCACATAATAACTGAGAGATTTAGATTTTACAAAAAGGAACCAGTCAAAAGGTGAAAGCATTTCTGAATACTTTGCAGAACTGCACAAGCTTTCCCAGTACTGTGACTTCAGAGATGAACCGTCTGATGCATTAAGGGACAGGCTTGTATGTGGCATGCATAGTCAAAGCACTCAAAAGAAACTGCTATCCAAAAGAGACCTAACCTTAGAACAGACATTGACCATTGCAATATCATTAGAGACAGCAGCAAAGGATGCAGCAGAACTACAGAAAAGGAGGTTAGAATGTGAAATGTACAAAATGTCCCTGAATGCTGCAAAAAGCCAGACATGTTATCGATGTGGCAAATCCTCCCATGATGTAAATGTCTGTTGGTTCAAAGAAAAATTTTGCATAAAGTGTCCCAGACAAGGTCATATGGAGAGAGTGTGCAAGGCAGACAAAAAGCACAATCGACTGAAGAGTCTCAAACACAAAACTAACCAAATGCATAAAAATACCAAATGTGAAACAGAATTAGATAACATAGAGTCTGACAAAGTTGAACTGTCATACCTAGAACTGCATAGTATAACTGAAGCAGATCACAAAATCATCTGGTGTAAAACTGAAAATGGAGCTGGATATAGCTTTGTTCATAATTCCAGAGGCTGACTACAACAGACTGTATTCTAACATACCAATAGTGAAGACCTCAGTGATGATAAAGACTTACACAAGCAAAAAAGTATTTCCCAAAGGCAAACTGGAAGTGAATGTGATGTATGGAGGCCAAACACAACAGTTAGAACTTTATGTGTTGAAAAGTGGAGGGCCAGAACTTTTCAGACATGAATGGTTGAGAAAAATCCAATTAGACTGGCACTCAATCAAAGCTCTCAGTGTGACATCAACAGGCAATGGCAGCCCAAATGGTACAACTAACCAGAGGCTGTCACAGCTGCTTAATGAGAATTAGAAGCTGTTTGAGAAGGGAATGGAGAAACAGATCAAAGACTTGGCCAAAAGCTGTATGGGCTGCCAAAAAGTTCAAAATTCACCCTCACAGGCACTGTTACATGCATGGGAGCGGCCATTGTCACCATGGCAACATGTACATATTGACTTTGCTGGGCCATTCATGGACTCCATGTTTCTGATTGCTGTGGATGCTCATTTAAATTGGCCAGAGGTTATAGCAATTAAGTCAACCACCTCAGCAAAGACTGTTCCTGCTCTAAGGACCATCGTCACCAGAAACTGCTTACCGAAACAAATTGTGAGTGACAATGGACCACTATACACATCAGAAGAATTACAACTGTTCATGAAGAAAAATGACACCAAACATTTCAAGTCTGCTCCTCACCACTCAGTAACAAATGGGTTAGCTGAAAGGTTTATCCAAACCTTCAAGAAGTCTGTTAAAATGATGGAGAAGGGGAACATTTCTCTGCAGCACAAGTTGGACAACTTCCTTTTTGTATATTGGAACTCTATTCATGCGACGACAAATCAAATACCTGCAGTTATGTTCATGAACAGGAATCTGAGATCTTGCATAGACCTCCTGAAATCAGATCTCCAGAGGGAAGTACAAAAATAAACAGTTCGGCCAGTTGCCAAGTGAAGCAGAAAGGAGCTTTGAGATTAACAGGAAATCCTAGTGCCTGATTATTGGGAAGACAAGTGGACACCAGGTAGAATAGCTACAAGACTGGAGAACTGATGTACACAGTGGATGTTGGATATCAGATATGGAGACGTCATGTGAACCAGATAGTAGATGCTCAACTTAAGAACACACCTAAGATGATTGCATCCAACAAGACAGACACATTATGGTCACCGGACTTGCCTCTCAGTGATGGTCATGTCACTGACAACAACGTGACACCGGCAACCAAGAACGTTGTCTTAGACACACCTGCCAAACCTGATGCCACTCCACAGGTCCAGAGGTGCTGTCCTGAAAGAAACAATGCCACCCAAAAGATTGAATCTTTAGAGCAGTGAAGTTAGTTATGGACTGTTATTGTGAAAGCAAGTTTATTTGGAATATGCGTTTATGAAAGGGAAATTGAATGTTTGTACATGTGTAGTTTTATGTTGCATTAATCTAAAGGGGAAGTGTAATGTATGAATCTATTTCTTTTAGAGCAATGATTCCCCCTCCCCCAGCATTACATATTGATCTGTTGTCTGTGCATGCAATTGTTCTCCCTCTTTCTCTCACTGCAAGGTGAATACACCAGCTAAAACCATCATCAGTGTGCATGATTTTATTTAGTTAGTATGTAGTTGTGCACAAACACAAGAGTGGGTATGCGCTGCTGGTGCCTGAAACATGGAGAAAGCTGTGGGCTGCCCCAGCACATCCCCAGACTGTTGGTCATTGATGCAAAATTACACTTTGTGCATTTAATTTTATATTTTGATGCACATGTAACAAATAAAGTTAGTCTTTTAATCATATAAGTAACTTGACTTTTGGTTGTCATGGATTTGATGAGTTGAAGTCCTTCTGCCACAAACTTCTATGAGTAAATGAATTAAGAGTATGTTAAATCCAAATTTACAAATCATTTTTATTGTGTTCTCATCTGTATAGCATCCGATGAGGAAATATTCTGATGACACCACTGAGAAAAAAAAATCGGTGAGGCATTGTTGTGGGAAATCAGGTGTGCAGCTTTGGTGAGTAGGTACAGAGGGCACTACCAGTAAATCGGTTAGCTATTTACAAGATAAAACAGGCACTAAGCATTCAGTAAATCCTTCAAGCTAAAGCAAGTCCTGAAATAGCAGGACAAAAGAGACACTGAACATACACACTGTGGGGCAAATACTTACCTAAAGTGTGCGCCTGCACCCGGGCCCTCTGTATTGTAGCACATCCCCTACTGTCTACCGTTTCCATGTATCCTTGTCTACCATTTCCACGGTATCCTTGTCTACCATTTCCACGGTTTCCTTGTCTACCATTTCCACGGTATCCTTGTCTACCATTTCCACGGTTTCCTTGTCTACTGTTGTGACCTGAGGGGAAAAGAGACTGCATGGTTACCACGTGTTGGATTTAAACCCTTCCAGTACCATGAAGTCGTCAGCTAAGCAGAAGTGAGTGGGCTGCAATATTCTTACACAGGCAAGTCCCCACCCCCACCACCCCCTCCCGCCATGGGGGAGCGGTATTTGATGAACAAGTAAGTTAACACACTTAATACAATAGGCATTTCGTAAACTCAGGATGTTCCACTGTGCTTTGCAGTCAATGGAATACTAGCCACTACCACCATCAAGCTGCCTTTTCCAAAACCTCCTTTCAGGAAAGTGCTATAGAACTATATTGAATAGGACCAATCAAGTGTGACAGTGGAAACGTGTGCATGCAACCGGAGGAGATAGCTGAGGTATTTAATAAATACTTTGCTTCAGTATTCACTACAGAAAAGGATCTTGGCGATTGCAGAGATGACTTACAATGGATTGAAAAGCTTGAGCATGTAGATATTAAGAAAGAGGATGTGTTGGAGCTTTTGGAAAGCATCAGGTTGGGTAAGTCACCAGGACCAGATGAGATGCACCCCAGGCTACTGTGGGAGGCGAGGGAGGAGATTTTTGAGCATCTGGTGATGATCTTTGCATCAACAATGGGGACGGGAGAGGTTCAGGAGGATTGGAGGGTTGCGGATGTTGTTCCCTTATTCAAGAAAGGGAGGAAAGATATCCCAGGAAATTATAGACCAGTGAGTCTTACTTCAGTGGTTGGTAAATTGATGGAGAAGATCCTGAGAGGCAGGATTTATGAACATTTGGAGAGGCATAATATGATTAGGAATAGTCAGCGTGGCTTGTTAAAGGCAGGTCATGCCTTTCGAGCCTGTTGAATTTTTTGAGTATGTGACTAAACACTTTGATGAAGGTAGAGCAGTAGATGTGGTGTATATGGGTTTCAGCAAGGCATTTGACAAGGTACCCCATGCAAGGCTTATTGAGAAAGTAAGGAGGCATGGGATCCAAGGAGACATTGCTTTGTGGATCCAGAAATGGCTTGCCCAAAGAAGGCGAAGAGAGGTTGTAGATGGGTCATATTCTGCATGGAGGTGACCAGTAATGTGCCTCAGGGATCTGTTCCGGGATGCCTACCCTTTATGATTTTTATAAATGAACTACAAAATTTGTAGATGTGGAAGAGGAGGGATGGGTTAGTAAATTTGCTGATGACACAAAGTTTGGAGGAGTTGTGGATAGTATGGAGGGCTGTCAGAGGTTACATTGAGAGGTTACAGCAGGACATTGATAGGATGCAAAACTGGGCTGAGAAGTGGCAGATGGAGTGCAACCCCAATAAGTGTGAGGTGGTTCATTTTGGTAGGTTGAATATGATGACAGAATATAGCATTAATTATAAGACTCTTGGCAGTGTGAAGGATCAGAGGGATCTTGGAGTCCATAGGACACTCAAAGCTGCTATGCAGGTTGACTCTGAGTTTAAAAAGTCATATGGTGCAATGGCCTTCATCAATTGTGGGATTGAGTTTAGGAGCAGAGAAGTAATGTTGCAGCTATATACGACCCTGGTCAAACCCCACTTGGAGTACTGTGCTCAGTTCTGGTCACCTCTCTACAGGAAGGATATGGAAATCATATAAAAGGTGCAGAGGAGATTTACAAAGATGTTGCCTGGATTGGGGAGCATGCGTTATGAGAACAGGTTGAGTGAACTTGGCCTTTCTTCCTTGGAGCAATGGAGGATGAGAGGTGACCTGATAGAGGTGTATAAGACGATGAGAGGCATTGATCATGTGGATAGTCAGAAGCTTTATCCCAGGGCTGAAATGGCTAGCATGAGAGGGCACAGTTTTAAGGTGTTTGGAAGTAGGTACCGAAGAGATGTCAAGGGTAAGTTTTTTACGCAAAGAGTAGTGAATGCATGGAATAGGCTGCCGGCAATGGTAGTGGAGGCAGATATGATAGGGTCTTTAAAGAGACTCTTGGACAGGTATATGGAGCTCAGAAAAGTAGAGGTCTATGGGTAAACCTAAGTAATTTCTAAGGTAAGGACATGTTTGGCACAGTTTTATGGGCCGAAGAGCCTGTATTGTGCTGTAGGTTTTCTGTTTCTGTGTTTTCTGTAACAGAAACATTACTCTATCTTAAAATTTTCTTCCACCAGGCAGTTAATTTTATCACAATACACACTAAATGATGGTGGAACTCCACAGGTCCGGCTGCATCTATGAAAATGAATAAACAGTTGATGTTTTGGGTCGAGACCCTTCTTCATGACAAAATATACAAAATGGTGGAGGAACTCCTCAGGTAAGGCAGTATCTATGAGACTGAATAAACAGTCAATGTCTCGGGCCAACACCTTTTTCAGGACGGATCTAGTAGTTAGCCCCGCTTGAGCTACCTCTATCCATTACTTTGGCCACTTCACTGCATTTTAACTCTCTTTTTATAATGTTGTTTACATTGTAAATGCATGCTGGTATTTATATATTTTTGCATATTTATTACATATCCATACTTATAACTTTATTTTTATATGATTCTGTATTGTTTATAACTGCTAAATGTTGCTTTTGTTGCATGAAGCAGCAACACACCACTGCAAATTCCTAATACATGTAAATATATATGGCAAATAAATTTGATTCTTGATAAAGTAGGACCTTAGAATGTTTTTATTTACATTTTGAGGCTAATGTCAGATAAATAGTCCTGGCCCTTTGAGATGGGAGAGTGTTTTCTCTGTAGGCACAATGGAGTGAATATGGAATTTAAATTCTAAATATTGAATATAGAAATCAAATTAATCTATTTCGGTTAATAATTTGATCTTCCCTAGGCATTGAAGTGAGCATTTTCAGATAATAAAGGAATAAATGAGACCAGAAGCACTGTATGCTGTGAAATAACTCAACTTGAATCAGTTGCTGTAAACCGGTGTTGAAAACATTCTCAAAATTGAGAAAACTGAGCAAAATTTCTAAAATGGTTGGATCGGTTCCAAACTTTTTGACGCTGTTACCTTCTTTAGTGAAGCAAAGTGGATAAATTTATATGAAAGTTTAAGGAAACTTTGGTACCAATAAAACAGCTGGGCAGAGACAATGTCAGTTCCACTGGAGCATTCATAATAGTACTTAAGATAACAAGGCAGACAACTTATTGCCACTGGGTCAACAGGGAAACAAAATATTCAAACCATTACACCGAGGAGCATAATTAGGCTAATGAGTCTATTGTGTATAGAATTCTACTTCCACATAGATGCCGACAGTGTTGACTCTTCAGACTCTGAGTCTCTAACAAGATGAAAACCTGCTGATTCTGGAAATCCAAGCAACACAAAATGCTGGAGGAACTCAGTAGGCCAGGCAGCATCTATGGAAAAGGGTATAGTCGATGTTTCAGGCCAAGAACCTACAGCAAAACTGGAGGAAAAAAAAAGATGAGGAGTAGTGTTAAAAAGGTGGGGAGGGGAGGGA
This sequence comes from Mobula hypostoma, assembly GCF_963921235.1. Taxonomy (NCBI): domain Eukaryota; kingdom Metazoa; phylum Chordata; class Chondrichthyes; order Myliobatiformes; family Myliobatidae; genus Mobula; species Mobula hypostoma. Next base: position 119,715,912 of record NC_086097.1, on the reverse strand, counting down.
GAAACACAAGGTGATAGGTGAAACTGGGAGGGGGAGGGATGAAGTCAAGAGCTGGGAAGTTGATTGGTGAAAGAGATACAGGGATGGAAAAAGGGGAATCTAATAGGAGAGGACAGAAGGCCATGAAAGGAAGAGAAACGGGGAAGAGTACTAGAGGGAAGTGATCGGTAGACAAGGAGATAAGGTGAGAGAGGGAAAAGGGGATGCGGAATGGTGAAGAAGGGGCAAGGGTTGACCATTACTGGAGTTTGAGAAATTGATGTTTATGACACCAGGTTGGAGGCTACTCAAACAGAATATAAAGTGTTCTTCCAACTTAAGAATGCCCTCATCACGACAGAGGAGGAGGCCATGAATGGACGTATCGGAATGGAAATGGGAAGTAGAATTAAAATGGGTGTCCACTGGGAGATCTTGCTTTTTATGATGGACGGAAAGTGGGTCCTCAGTGAAGCAGTTTCCCAGTCTACTTCAGAACTCACCGATTATACAGGATGTCACCCCGGGAGCACTACATACAGTAGGTAAACCCAACAGACTCACAGGTGAAGTGTTGCCTCACCTGGAAGGACTGATCAGAGCCCTGAATGGTAGTGAGGGAGGAGGTGTAGAGGCAGGTGTAACACTTGTTCTGCTTGCAAGAATAAGTGCCAGGAGACAGATCAGTGGAGAGGGACAAATGGACAAGGGAGTTACATATGGAGCGATCCCTGCGGAAAGCACAAAGTGGGGGTGGGAGGGGCGGAATAGACAATAGACCATAGGTGCAGGAGTAGGCCATTTGGCCCTTCGAGCCAGCACCGTGATTCACTGTGATCATGGCTGATCATCCACTATCAGTATCCAGTTCCTGCCTTATCCCCATAACCTTTGATTCCACTATCTTTAAGAGCTCTATCCATCTCTTTCTTGAAAGCGTCCAGAGACTTGGCCTCCACAGCCTTCTGGGGCAGAGCATTCCATACATCCACCACTCTCTGGGTGAAAAAGTTTTTCCTCAACTCCATTCTAAATGGCCTACCCCTTATTCTTAAACTGTGGCCTTTGGTTCTGAACTCACCCATCAGCAGGAACATGCTTCCTGCCTGCAGCGTGTCCAATCCCTTAATAATCTCATATGTTTCAATAAGACCTCCTCTCAGCCTTCTAAATTCCAGAGTATACAAGCCCAGTCGCTCCAATCTTTCAACATATGACAGTCCCGCCATCCCGGGAATTAACCTTGTGAACCTACGCTGCACTCTCTCAATAGCAAGAATGTCCTTCCTCAAATTTGAAGACTAAAACTGCACGCAGTACTCTAGGTGTGGTCTCACCGGGGCCCTGTACAGCTGCAGAAGGACCTCTTTGCTCTTGTACTCAATTCCCTTGTTATGAAGGCCAGCATGCCATTAGCTTTCTTCACAGCCTGCTGTACTTGCATGCCTGCTTTCAGTGACTGATGTACAAGAACACCAAGATCTCATTGTACTTCCCCTTTTCCTAACTTGACTCCATTTAGATAATAACCTGCCTTCCCATTCTTACCACCAAAGTGGATAATCTCACATTTATCCACATTAAACTGCATCTGCCATGCATCTGCCCACTCACTCAGCCTATCCAAGTCACCCTGCATTCTCATAACATCCTCCCCACATTTCACACTGCCACCCAGCTTTGTGTCATCAGCAAATTTGCTAATGTTACTTTTAATTCCCCCATTTAAATCATTAATATATATTGTAAACAGCTGCGGTCCCAGCACTGAACCCTGCGATACCCCACTGGTCACTGCCTGCCATTCCGAAAAGGACCCATTAATCGCTACTCTTTGTTTTCTGTCAGCCAGCCAATTTTCAATCCACGTCAGTACTCTGCCCCCAATACCATGTGCCCTAATTTTGCCCACTAATCTCCTATGAGGGACTTTATCAAAGGCTTTCTGAAAGTCCAGGTACACTACATCCCCTGGCTCTCTCTTGTCCATTTTTATAGTTACATCCTCAAAAATTTCCAGAAGATTAGTCAAGCACAATTTTCCCTTCGTAAATCCATGCTGACTCGGACCAATCCTGTTTCTGCTATACAGATGTGTCGTAATTTCATCTTTTATGATTGACTCCAGCATCTTTCCCACCACTGACGTCAGGCTAACCCGTCTATAATTCCCTGTTTTCTCTCTTCCTCCCTTCTTGAAGAGAGGGACAACATTAGCCACCCTCCAATCCACAGGAACTGATCCTGAATCTATAGAACATTGGAAAATGATTACCAATGCATCCACGATTTCTAAAGCCACCTCCTTAAGTATCCTGGGATGCAGATCATCAGGTCCCGGGGACTTATCAGCCTTCAGACCCAACAGCCTATCCAACACCATTTCCTGCCTAATATAAATTATCTTCAGTTCAGCCATTATGCTAGGTCCTTTGGCCACTATTACATCTGGGAGCTTGTTTGTGTCTTCCTTTGTGAAGACAGATCCAAAGTACCTGTTCAACTCGTCTGCCATTTCCTTGTTCCCCATAATAAATTCACCCGTTTCTGTCTTCAAGGGCCCAATTTTGTTCTTAAGTATTTTTTTCCTTTTCACATACCTAAAGAAGCTTTTACTATCATCCTTTATATTCTTGGCTAGTTTATCTTCGTACCTCATTTTCTCTCCATGTATTGCCCTTTTAGTTACCTTCCGTTGCTCTTTAAAAGTTTCCCAATCCTTCGGCTTCCCACTCATCTTTGCTATGTTATACTTCTTCTCTTTTTTCTTAATACTGTCCATTACTTCCCTTGTCAGCCACGGCCTCCCCTTACTCCCCTTAGGATCTTTCTTCCTCTTTGGAACAAACTGATTCTGCACCTTCCGCATTATTCCCAGAAACACTTGCCATTGCTGTTCCACTGTCATCCCTGCTAGGGTATTGTTCCATTGAACTTTGGCCAGCTCCTCCCTCATAGCACCATAGTTCCCTTTGTTCAACTGTAATACTGACACTTCCGAGTTTCCCTTCTCCCTCTCAGATTGTAGATTAAAACTTATCATATTATGGTCACTACCTCCTAATGGCTCCTTTACCTCGAGGTCCCTGATCAAATCCAGTTCATTGCACAATACTAAATCTAGAATTGCCTTCTCTCTGGTAGGCTCCAGTACAAACTGTTCTAAGAATCCATCTCGGAGGGTCTCCGCAAACTCCCTTTCTTGGGGTCCAGTACCAACCTGATTCCTCCAGTCTACCTGAAATCCCCCATAACAACTGTAGCATTACCTTTTTGCGACATGCCAATTTTAACTCTTGATTCAATTTACACCCTACATCCAGACTACTGTTTGGGGGCCTGTAGATAACTCCCATTAGGGTCTTTCTACCCTTTGAATTTCTCAGTTCTGTCCATACTGACTCTACGTCTCCTGTTTTTATGTCCCCCCTCACAAGGGACTGAATATCATTCCTCACCAGCAGAGCCACCCCACCCCCTCTGCCCATCAGTCTGTCCTGGATGGAAGATGCTCTTGATGGTAGGAACCTGATGGAGTGGCAGAAGTTGCGGAAAATTATGTGCTGGATGCATAGGCTGGTGGGGTGGTAGATGAGGACATGAGGAACCCTATCCCTGGTAGAGTGGCAGAAAGATGTGCATGAAATGGAAGAGATGCGGTTGAGGGCAGCGTTGATGGTGGAGGAAAGTAAACATCTTTCTTTGAAGGAGGACATCTCCTTATTTCTGGAAGGAAAAGCCTCATCCTCAGAGCAGATGCAGTGGAGACGGAGGAATAGAGAGAAGGGGATGGTGTTTTTACAAGTAACAGGATGGGAGGTATAGTCCAGACAGCTGTGAGAGTCCGTGGGTTTGTAATGGATAGCAGTAGATAAGCTGTCTCCAGATATAGAGACAGAGAGATCAAGAAAGGAGAGGGAAGTATCGGAAATGGAGCAGGTAAATTTGAGGGCAGGGTGGAAGGTGGAGTCAAAGTGGATGAAGACGTGGGTACAGGAAGTAGCACCAATGCAGTCATCGATATATCATAGAAAAAGTGTGGACTACCAGTAGTGTAGGCTTGGAACATAGACTGTTCCACGTAGCCGATGAACAAGCAGGCATAGCTGGGACCTGTGTGAGTGCCCATGGCTACACCTTTTGTTTGAAGGAAATAGGAGGAGCCAAAGGAGAAATTATTAAGAGTGTAGACAAGTTCCACTCAGTGGAAGAGAGTGGTTGTGGAGGGGAACTGTTTGGGTCTGGTGTCCAGAAAGAAATGGAGAGCTTTGAGGCCTTCCTAGTGGGTGTTGGAGGTGTATAGGACCGGTACATCCATAGTGAAAATAAAATGAACTTGAAATCATTGAAAAGATCCAGAGCATGTGAAGTGTCACAACCGTAGGTAGGGAGGGATTGAAGGAGGGGAGATAAAGCTGTCAAGGTATTTAGATATGAGTTCAGTGGGGCAGGAACAAGCTGAAACAATGGGTCAATCTGGACAAGCAGATTTGTGGATTTTGGTGGAAATGGGAGGTACAGCATGAGGAAACTCTGAGTCTGATCTCTTCCTAGGTGTTATGAACTACTTTGAACCAGAAAATCTTGCTTCCATTTACTGAAAATGTGTCCAGACACTTTGAGCTGTGAGAGTGTGCCTACAGTGAAAATCATGGACCAAGTATAGAATATAAAAATTAAATTAAACAATTATTTTAATATCCCTTACTCACTCTTCCTTCAGTTAGTCCTGACGAAGGGTCTCGGCCTGAAACGTCGACTGCGCCTCTTCCTATAGATGCTGCTTGGCCTGCTGCGTTCACCAGCAACTTTGATGTGTGTTGCTTGAATTTCCAGCATCTGCAGAATTCCTGTTGTTTGCAATTATTTTAAGTGTTGATAAGGGCAAAGGTCAACAAATGAGTGATCAGGAGTGAATTAATAGCCAGAAGTTAAAACAAGTACAGAAATTTTCATTGTTAGGAGCATATTAGACATACTCATTGGAGATATGTGTCACTATGTTCATTTACTTGATAATTGGAGATTTATTCCAATAATCTGTGGTTCATCTAATTGAACTGATGAATCATGATTGAGGATTTAGTTCTCAAGTAAGTGTATGGATGCATTTTCAGTCCTTCTATGCAAGGGAATCATCATAGGTAAAAAGTGACTATTATTGATTTTAAGGCCTGATTTCTGAGGAGCATCCATTTGACTAGGCCTGTTACCGCTACAAATTAAGTTTCTTGCAATGAAAGAGAGTAGCAGAAGAGAGGTAAGAGCGCTGGAGCCTGTTTGCAGGCAGCAACTTTGAGATCCTTGTGGAGAATGAGAAGCTTTATGCTTGTGTCTAAGAGGTCACCCACCCCAGGCCCACAGTGAACTCAGCGAAAACTGGTAGAAGCTGGCAGCAGAACTTGCCACAAAGTATACTACCAGATAGAAAATGTGGCAACAATGTAAGAAATATATTGACACTTAACAGTGTCAATGACTCTTCGAACCACACCTCACAGGTACTACCTTCAGCAGGTATATCAGACTTCTCAGACAGCAGCTCACACGTGTTCACAGTCAGAGACAGGTGGAATACTGCCCCTTCACAGGCTCACTCAGAGGTCCATGTCATGCTGCCACACTCCAAGGGTAGGCTGGTAGGTGGGTAAGCAACTTCTCCCTCCTCCTACAGCAAAGACAAAATTAACACAGTAGAGGGTGGCACGTAGTATAGCGGTTAGCATTATGGTATTACAGCACCAGCGACTGGGGTTCAATTCCTGTTGCTATCTGTAAGGCGTGTCTTGGATAGGTACATGGAGCTTAGAAGAATAGGGGGCTATGGATTAGCCTGGGTAGCTCTAAGGTAAGGACATGTTCAGCACGGTTTTGAGGGCCGAAGGACCTGTATTGTGCTGTAGGTTTTCTATGTTTCTAAGATTTTCTCTGTACAATACATGTGCAAAAAAAAACAATTAAGGACACTACCAGTTCTCACGGTGATCTCGGAGAATATTGTGGTCAATTGTGTCAAAGGCAGTACTTAATGTGGATCTACAAGGATTAGAACTGAGACCCTGGTTGGCATCAATGCTGAACCTGAAGTCACTGACAATTTTGGTAAGGGCCATCTCCATGCTATGCTTTGCTCTGAAACTGTTCTCATTCAGTAGATTGTTGAGTTGGTTAAAAATGACTTTCTCAAGTATCTTGCCCACAAAAGGAAGATTTGATATAGGCTTGTAAGGTCTGGCATGGTGTCGGTGTGTGGTAGAAAATCTAAGTGTGTTTGATGGGCTTATGAGTGAGACCTGAAAAAGACAAAAAGACACCTTCTCTGTTATGAGGCATGTGGAAATAACATGACAAAACGAGGAGGGGGCGAAGCATGCAGAAAAAGCTTGGGGAACTCAGCAGACCAGGCAGCATCCATGGAGAAGAATAAACAGTCGAAGGTTTGGGCCAAGACAACTCAAAGTCCAAAATAAATTTATTTTCGAAGTACATATATTTCGTCGTATACATACCTGGGATTCATTTTCTTGTGGGCATTCACAATGAATACAAGAAGCTGAAAGACTGCACCCTACAGAATAGACGACAGACGATGCAAATACAAAAAGAAAAAAAATAAAATAAATAAGCAATAAATGTCAGGAACTTGAGATGAAACATCCTTGAAAGTGAGTCCATAGGTTGTTGAAACAGTTCAGTGATGGGGCGAGTGAAGTTGAATGAAGTTATTCAGTCTGGTTCAAGAGTCTGATGTTTGAGGGATACTAACTGTTCCTGGTGGTGTGGATCCTGAGGCTCCTGTACCACTTTCATGGCAGCATCAAGAAGAGGGTATAGCCAGGATGGTGGGGCTAATTAATGATGGATGCTGTTTTCCTGAGACAGCGTTCGTGTAAGTGTGCTCAATGATGGTGAGGGCTTTGCCCGTGATGGACTGGCCTGTATCCATTAATTTTTGTAGGCTTTTCTGACAAGGACATTGGTGTTCCCATTACCATACCCTTCACCAGAAAAATACTAAGTAACCCTGAAGCTCAGGCATGTGTGGAGTAGGAATTTGAGCAACATATTTAGAGGTGATTTTTGTCAGAAGCAGAAATAAATGTCTCTGCCTTGTTATCATGCTGTCATGTTACCATCCATGTAAAGTATGTAGCTGTTGTGTTAGCAAAATCTGAAGCAAATACATAATGTTACACATTCAATTGTGACAAGGTTCATATTCCTGAAATAATACAAATAATTTACTTCAATGTGCTGCTGGTAAACTGAATAAAGAAAGGAAGAATTTGCATTTTTATAGTGCTATTCGGGTCTCAGGTCATCTCAGCCAATGAATTACATTTGAAGTACATTCACTGTTATAATGTAGGAAACACCACAGTCAATTTGAACATGCCAAGGTCACACTGTAGCAAGACAAATGACCAATTAAAATGTTTTAATGGCTTTAGCTGAAGGATAAATGTTGCCCTGCATGCTGGCATCATTTTGTGTCTGATTGTTTTACTATAGACTCTCTTGGGACATGTTTCCACATTAAAGGAGCTATATAAATGCAAGTACTTTCTATTAAATCAAATCAAACACTGCAGCAGAGAAGAATTAAGTAGATAATTTTTCAGATAGGGGACAACTCACTACATTTTATGGGATACTTAATTTATTTGAGCTGGATTAAATGACACTCATACTCTTTTTCAATGTGCATTTTTATAATTGGTCTGTTTTTAATTCTTCACTTTGAAGGATTTTCAAATTCCATGTTTTCTTCTTTGTGCATTATAATGATAAAGGTTATTTTTCAGGGACAATATGGGATATGAGGTCCTAGACTGTCCATATCATTATTCTACTGCAATGTAATTTTTCAAAAGGAGAGAAATCGATATACACAAGGTTGAAGAAAAAAAAAACAGATGGGCAATATAAAAATGCCATTGTCTTACAAGTGTCTTTGCATCGCTAAAAGGAGGGAAAATAATTGAAATTTATATAATTGTTACAAAGCTGAAATGCACTCTGAGGCTACTTTATTAAGTACACCTGCACAACCTCTTGTTAATGCAAGTAGCTAATCAACCAATCATGTGGCAGCAACTCAAAGCATAAAGGCATGCAGAGGTGGTCAAGAGGTTCGGATCTTGTTTGGACCAAACATCTGAATGGGGAAGAAATGTGATCTAATTGACTTTGACCATGAGCATACGTACACTTATTGGCCAGTTTATCAAATACAGGAGGTAACTAGTAAAGTGGTCACTGAGTGTAAAACCAAATGTACTATCGGTTGTTAAAAGTTTGCAGCCAAGTAAGTGATTATACAAACATAGTGGTCGTGCGACCACTTGAGTCGAGTATGAAGTTCTCTTTAAGAGTTGTTTATTGGTGGGTTCTCAGATGGCTGTAGAGGCCAATCCAGGATCCACATCTCCTACTGCAGTGTGAACAAGGGTGATTGTCGTTAGTGACTGGGTCCTTGGTTGTTCAGTCTCATATAAACCAGCAGAAAGAAAGCTAAATCTACAAAGAAAAAAAATAATAAAAATCATCTAGACCAAGGGCTCCCAATCTCCCTTTGGTTACTGGTAAAGGTCCATGGCATAAAAAGTTTGGGAACCCCTGATCTACACCCTTTTCCAAGAGTCCCTCTTTAGATTCTAAATACACCATTTTAGAATTGGTACATCTGAAAATTCAGAGATTAAAAAAAACATGCGTAACCAATGTCATGCATAAAACTTGATTAAATCTGGTGGTTAGCGATTTTTCTAGCTGATCAGTAGATTATTAGCTGTATATCACTGGTGTAGACACTGAGTTAGAGACTACTAGCACATTAATCTCAGTGTTTGCTGACTCCTTTTTCACTTCCTGGTGCCGCATTAGCTCGCACACTGTGGCCACCATGTATCCTCTTACTTTTTCCTTCTGTTCTTTACTGCTGAATTAGTAATCAGCAGCACCCAGTAGGGTCTTTCCCATTGGGCACCCAAGGGCTCCTTAGTGCTTTCTTGATCAGGACCTACCCATCAGGTGGCAGAAACCTGTCGAGAACCTTGGGTTACTTTCACACAATAGTTAGCTAAGCTGACTATCGCAATCTGTATATAAGCCTCCCTGAGGTCTTTTGGTTTAAGATGGCACTGGTGAAACACAGCAACAACTTGCTGGTAGCAAACAAAACAATTACGGTATTAATCACACATTTTCTTCGATATAATCACTGCAATCAATAGGCTGTAACTTCCCTTTCAGAGTAGAGATGTTGAACGACCTGTATGACCTGGCAGTTTTGTGTGTGTAAGGTGAACAATGGTTATGGCATAGTGTGTATGGGCCGGGCATGAGAGCTGCGAATGAGCCAATGATTGGCTGCTGCTGGAGTGGACTTGCACAATTTGATGTTCCAGAACCGAGGTGAGGCAGAATTAAGGCGGTGGGTACTGGGGCCAAGAGCAAGGAATGACCCAAAAACTGGACGATTTAAGCATGGGGCCAGATTGAAAAGGTCAGGGTGTTGGGACTAGAGGCGAGGGTCAAGAGCACTTAGCCCCCGCTCTACTTGCTTTACACTTATGACCGTGCTGCTAAGAACAACACCAATTTGTTCATGACACCAGTGTTGTAGTCCAAATCAAAGCAGGTGATGAATCAGCATATAGGAAAATCTGGCTGAGTAGTGCCAGAACAACAAGCTCTCACTCGATGTCAGCAAGACCAAGAAGCTGATTCGTGACTTCAGGAGGAGGAAACCAAAGGTCCATGAGCCAATCTTCATCAGAAGATCAAAGGTGAAGAGGATCAGCAACTTTAAAGTCCTCGGTGTTACTATTTCAGAGGACCTGTCCTGGGCCTAGCACATAAGTGTAATTACAAAGAAAGCACGGCCGCTCCTCTACTTCCTTAGAAGCTTGCAAAGATTCGGTATAACATCTAAAACTTTGACAAACTTCTATAGCTGTGTGGTGAAGAATATATTGACTGGCTATATCACTGCCCGGTGTGGAAACACCAATGCCCTTGAATGGAAAATCCTACAAAATGTAATGGATCAGTTCATCACATGTAAATCCCTCACCACCATTGAACACATCTACACAGAACTTTGTCTCAGGAAGGCAGTATCCATCATCAGGGACCGCTAACCAGGTCACGCACTCTTTGCATTGCTTGCAATAGGAGCCTCAGGGCACTCACCACCACGTTCAGGAACAGTTATTACCCCTCAGCTATCACGATGGTGTCAGTGTACACCAGACACTCTCTGTTGGTTGCAGGAATTTGTACCAGTTTTCCTCTAAATATACTTCTTTTGAACTACTTCCACTGCAATCTGCAGCATGTAAATTTCCTGTTAACAGAGGACTACAAAATTACATCAATGATCTTCAGGTCTTGCGTTTGATGATTAAATGTAGAGCAGTTGAGCACGGTGCCTTTAAGGGTCAGTACCAAAGCTGAAATTGCGGAAGGAGAGGTGGAATTCAAACCAGGCTGAAGTGCAGAGGGATTAGGCCTCCTCTGCCTTCCATCTTGTTGGTGAATGCGCAGTCACGGGAAAATAAGATTGACAATCTCAGGGCAAGGCTGCTGTGATCAGAGGCAGATGAAGCAGATCGCATTTGTCTGTTATATTGAGACTTGGTTAATAGTGAGTAAACCGGACACAACTATCCGACCAGAATGTTTTACGGTTTTCAGAATGGATTGAACCTTGAATTTTGGTAAGGAAAGAGCTGGTGGAGTGTGCATTTTAGTCTATTCTTGTTGGTGCACGTGGATGTTGGGGTTACGTCAACTTCTTGTTCCCCTGACTTAGAACAACTAACGATTAAATGTAGACCATTCTATTTATCTTGGGAGTTCTCATTCACGATCCTGACTACTGTTTACATACCACCAGCGGCCGATTATAAGCAGGCACTCGCAAATCTGAACAATGACAGTCCATGCATTTCAAACTATACTCAGTGACTTTAACCAGGCCCATTTGAAGAAAATCCTGCCCAATTATCAACAGCATGTAAGCTATTGCACCAGAGGACCCAACACATGAAACCACTGCTACACTACGATCAGGAATGCCTATTGTTTCTTCCCAAGGCCACATTTTGGCAAATTGGATCATTTGACTGTCTCCTACTACCTGCATATAGACAGGGCTTAAAAAGCAAGGTTCCAGACGTCAAGACAACTAAGAGGTGGTTGCTGGAGGCAGAGGAACGGTTATGGGTTTGCTTAGAGACAGTGGACTGGGCTGTGTTCAAGATCTGAATAACTACACCAGGGCTGTAACGGACTTCATTAAAACAGTTGTGGATGAGTGCGTCCCCATAACATCATTCAGACTTTTCCCCAATCAGAAGCCCTGGATGAACAATGAACTATGGAATCTGCTGAGAGCCGGATCAGAGGCATTGAAGTCTGGAGATGAAGAATGCTACAAGAGGTGCAGGTATGACCTCCGGAAAGCCATCTCATGGGAGGTGGAGATTCCAGACAAGACTGGAATCAATGAGGGATGTTTGACAGCTGAGGCAGGGTTTGAATGCCATAACCTTCTAAAAGGTAATTTTGTGTCGCAGGGGACAGCAGAGCTTCGCTTCCAGATGAATTCAACGCCTTCTATGCTCGCTTTGACCACCAGAACAGAGAGGAACCATCACACACCACCATGTCTCCCGATGATCCTTTGGTCTCAGTATCTGAAGATGATGTACAGGCTGCCTTCAGGCACCTTAAAGGCCGCCTTTAAGTCTGACATCGGTGGTGGGGAAAATGCTAGAGTCAGTTATCAAAGATGTGATAACAGCACATTTGGAAAGCAGTGAAATCATCGGACAAAGTCAGCGTGGATTTGTGAAAGGAAAATCATGTCTGATGAATCTCATAGAATTTTTTGAGGATGTAACTAGTAGAGTGGATAGGGGAGAACCAGTGGATGTGGTATACTTGGATTTTCAAAAGGCTTTTGACAAGGTCCCACACAGGAGATCAGTGTGCAAACTTAAAGCACACAGTATTGGGGGTATGGTATTGATGTGGATAGAGAATTGGTTGGCAGACAGGAAGCAAAGATTGGGAATAAAAGGGAACTTTTCAGAATGGCAGGCAGTGACTAGTCGGGTACCACAAGGCTCAGTGCTGGGACCCCAGTTGATTACAATATATATTAATGACTTAGACAAGGGAATTAAATGCAGCATCTCCAAGTTTGCGGATGACTCGAAGCTGGGCGGCAGTGTTAGCTGTGAGGAGGATGCTATGAGTATGCAGGGTGACTTGGATAGGTTAGGAGAGTGGGTAAATTCATGGCAGATGCAATTTAATGTGGATAAATGTGTGATTATCCACTTTGGTGGCAAGAACAGGAAGACAGATTGTTATCTGAATGGTGGCCGATTAGGAAAAGGGGATGTGCAACGAGACCTGGGTGTCATTGTACACTAGTCATTGAAAGTGGGCATGCAGGTACAGCAGGTGGTGAAAAAGGCGAATTGTATGCTGGCATTCATAGCGAGAGGATTCGAGTACAGGAGCAGGGAGGTATTACTACAGTTGTACAAGGCCTTGGTGAGACCACACCTGGAGTATTGTGTGCAGTTTTGGTCCCCTAATCTGAGGAAAGACATCCTTTCCATAGAGGGAGTACAAAGAAGGTTCACCAGATTGATTTCTGGGATGGCAGGACTTTCATATGATGAAAGACTGGATTGACTAGGCTTATACTCTCTGGAATTTAGAAGATTGAAGGGGGATCTTATTAAAAAGTATAAAATTCTAAAGGGCTTGGACAGGCTAGATGCAGGAAGATTGTTCCCGATGGTGGGGAAGTCCAGAACCAGAGGTCACAGTTTGAGGATAAGGGGGAAGCCCTTTCGGACCGAGATGAGGAAAAACTTCTTCACACAGAGAGTGGTGAATCTGTGGAATTCTCTGCCACAGGAAACAGTTGAGGCCGGTTCATTGGCTGTATTTAAGAGGGAGTTAGATATGGCCCTTGTGGCTAAAGGGATCAGGGGGTATGGAGAGAAGGCAGGTACAGGGTTCTGAGTTGGATGATCAGCCATGATCACACTGAATGGCAGTGCAGGTTCGAAGGGCTGAATGGCCTACTCCTGCAGCTATTTTCTATGTTTCAAGAGAGTGAATCCAAGGAAAGCATTGGTACCTGGCTGAGTACTGAAGACCTGTGCTGAGCAACTGGTTGGTGTATTCATGGATATCTTCAACCTCTCGCTCTGGCAGTGTGCTGTACCCCCCTGCTTCAAGCAGGCTTCAATCATACCAGTGCCCAAGAAAATCATGGTAATGTGTCTCAATGACTATCACCCAGCACTTACATCCACAGTGATGAAGTGTTTTGAGAGGCTAATGTTGAAACATATCAGTTCCTGTCTGAGTGGTAACTTGGATCCACTCCAATTCACCTACTGAAGCAACAGGTTTAGAGCAGATGTCATCTCTTCCGGTCCTCACACAAACCTGGGACACCTGGACCCCATAGATGCATACATCTGGATGCTCTTTATCAATTACAGCTCAGCATTTAACACTATCATCCCCTCAAAACTAGTCAGTAAACTCCGAAACCTGGGCCTCAATACCCCTTTGTGAAATTGGATCCTGGATTTGCATCCTTGTAGACCCCAGTCAGTTTAGATTGGCAAAAACATCTCCTCCACAACGTCCATCAGCATAGGAGCACCACAGGGATGTGTACTTAGCCTCCTACTCTACTCGCTTCACACCTGTGATTGTGTGGCTAAGTACAATTCCAACACCATATGCACGTTTGCTTATGACACCACTGTTGTGGGCTGTACCGAAGGGGGTGATGTATCAGCATACAAGAGGGAGAATGAAAACTTGGCTGAGTGGTTTCACACTCAATGTCAATAAGACAAAGGAACAGATTGTAGACTTCAGGAGAAGGAAATCAGAGTTCCATGAGCCAGTACTCATTAGAAGATCAGAGGTAAGGAGAGTCAGTAAATTTAAATTCCTGGGTGTCATTGTCTCTGAAGACCTGTCCTGGACCCATCATATAAATAAGCACCCATCATAAGCACACCAGCGTCTTTACTTCCTCTGGAGCCTGCAGAAGCTTGGCATGTCATTGAAAACCTTGGCAAACTTCTGTAGATGTATGGTGACTGATTGCTTTGTGGTCTGGTATGGTATCACCAATGCCTTTGAGTGGAAAATCCTGTAAAAAGTACTGGATTCGGCCCAGTACACCCTGGGTAGGACCCTCCCAATCATTGAGCACATCCATATGAAATGTTGCCGTGGAAAGCAGCATCCATCATCAAAGATCTTCACCACCCAGGCCATGCTCTTTTCTCGCTGCTGCCATCAAGTAGAAGGTACAGGAGCCTCAGGACTTGCACCACCAGGTTCAAGAACAGTTACTACCCCTCAACCATCAGGCTCTTGAACAAAAAGGGATAACTACAATCATTCAAGGACTCTTTTGTATTGATGGAAGTTATATTGTTATTTCATGCTTGTTATTTATCACTATTTATTTATATCTGCATTTGCAGTTTGCTTACAGTTAACAGTTCCTGACACTTACAGTTTACAGTTACTGTTCTATAGATTTGCTAAGTATGCCCACAGAAAAAGAATCTCAGGGTTGTATGTGGTGATCTGTATGTACTCTGATAATAAATTTTACTTTGAACTTTTGAACTTCAAACCATCAGGCTCTTAAACCAGAAAGAATAACTTCACTCAGCTTCACTAGTCCCATCACTGAGCTATTCCCATAACCTGTGAACTCGCTTTCAAGGGTTCTTCACCTCATGATTTCGATATTTATTGTTTATTTACTTGTTTGTTATATTTCTTTCTTCCCTTTTGTATTTGCAGTTTGTTGTCTGCCCTACTGGTGTGGTCTTTCATGGATTCTATTATGGTTATTGGATTTATTGAGTATGCCCACATGAAAATGAATCTCAGAGTTGTATATGGTGATATATATGTACTTTGTTAATAAACTTACTTTGAACTTTGGTCATTTATTCTACTCTAATGTGTTCTACAGATATGTCATTTGAGGTAAAGAGAGTTATAAACACAATCTAAATTTCCATCTTTCTCACTCAAATCAATTTCTCTTTTGAGGTTACTGATATTTACAGAACTAACTGAAGAAGTGAAATAAGACCAAAGAGTAAATGTTTGCCTGACGCAAGACCCTGAGTCCATCCCAAAATTATCCCTATTGTTCAATGAAGGATGCCTGTCATTTGTTCAATTTATCCAAGGAGTACTTGCAGCCAATGGACCAGATGATGGTGTTGAGTATAGTAATGTATTGTGTGAGTTCTCCGGCTATTGACAAAGTTTTGGTAGTAGTGTCTATTGATAATACTTAGTCATGACTAATATCCAAAGCACTTGCTGAGGAATCTCGAACCAGGCAGGTTGACCAGCATTTGTGAGGGGTTTAAAACATATTACACAAGCTATTGACCTGCCATTTGGTTTATTCTGAACTATGGAATGCTTGGAATACGTCTAGACTCAACTGTAAGCCAAACATTGTCCTAGAGGCTTTGATGCACAAGAATAGGCCTACATCCATGCACACAAGAAAGGGACAAGAAAGTTCCGTCTTGACCCACAAGTATTTTTTAAAAGGATTATTTATGAATGCAGAATTTACTAACCTTTACTTTCTGATGATATGTACAGAGTCTGGGTGCTTTCCTTAACCTTTATGCATTGACAGTAATGTAACTTACACTCAGTGGCCACTTTTTTAGGTACAGCAGTGGAACCCACTGTGATTTTCTGCTGCTGTAGCCCGTCCATTTCAAGGTTCAATGTGTTGTCCATTTAGAGATGCTCTTCTGCACACCACTGTTGTAACATGTGGTTATTTGAATTACTGTTGCCTTCCTTATACCCTGAACCAATCTGGCCATTCTCTGAACTCTTTCATTAACAAGGTGTTTTCACCCACAGAACTGCCACACACTGGACGATTTTTGTTTTTTGCTCTATTTTCTGTAAACTCCAGAGACTGTGGTGCATTAAAATCCCAGGAGATTAGTAGTTTCAGAGATACTGAAACCACCTCATCTAGCACCAGCAATCATTTGACAGTCAAAATGATTTAGATCATGTGTCTTCCCCATTCTAACGTTTGGTGTGAAAAACTGAGCCTCTTGACCATGTCTGCATGCTTTTATGCACTGAGTTGCTGCCACATCATTGATTAGATATTTGCAATAATGAGCAGCTGTACAGGTGTATCTAATAAAGTGACCACAGAATGTGTACTTTGGAGTTTTGTCCGCAAAGGTCAAGTGTGATTTATTCAATACCTGTTCATAGGTTTCTTATCCAAAATGGTCAGACCAGTATGCAGTATAAAAGAGAAGCATATACTAAAGTTCCTTTGTTGCTTCTCCTTACCTGCCTTGGTTGTTGGTGCAGTCTGATCCTGTCTGACCTGTACTATGATGCACAACTAATAAAGCAGCAGTAACTATAAGATTTTTGTATCATTCTCGGCTTCCAAAGAAAACTCTGCATGGCTTCCTCTCCCAATCCAACAGCAGTATGCTACCCCCCGCCCAAATACAGAAGATCAAATTGCTTGAAGCTAATTAACTGCTCTGGAGAGCTCAGGTGCAGTCTGACAAGAAGCTGTTCGCCCAGTACTACTGTCTGAAAATAATTGCAATATTTCTGAATAGTCTGTTATATTCTTGTTAGTTGCTTAACTGTTTGGGTCTATGCAAAATGGTCTATCGACGTTTCTGTTAGTTGTTGGGGTTGTTCACCTCTGCCACTGCATGCAGTTTCAAATGCAAGTAATGTGTGTGTGTGTAGCTACCTATTTTTAGTGTGCTTTGTATTGTTCCAGCATGATCTTTAACACTTATGATTATATCAGGGCTGGTTGTCATCCTTGATGATAATAAGAATGAATGGGATGTGACAAACCATGACATTTCAGATTATAGCATTAAACTAACTTGTTGATATTATAACTGTAACTTTTTCTTAATTTGCCATTAGCAAAGCAACTAATGCCCACTGTTACTGGAGCCATGTTTGGCAATATCTGACCATTCAGCAGTGAATCAAGTTGACGAGCCTTTTTTTCTACCCACAGTATTACTTAAGAAGCTATTTTACGTTTTCCCTTGAGCGAGACTTCTTTGCTCACCATGTGACAATAAAATGTTCAATGAATTCAAATCTTCTGTGATGTAAAATCGATTGAAAATGAGATCTTTCATCAAAAATGTAAGTCTGCTCCAAAGGTGGAATTAGTGTCTGACATAGTAGAGTAGTAATTGCAATATTCGTTTTGTGCCAGCATGCTTAGCATTACTTCACAGTCCGTCACAAGGGAGCAATAAGGTGGGGTTACCAATACGTAACGAGTGCCAATTCACCATGCTCCATCGTTGTTCAGTTTCACACCATTCTTCATCCAGGACCACTTCATTAGAGAAGCAAATATCCTATAATGTTGCATGTGACAGAGTTCAATTTTATTCTTAGATCTTTAGTGGCTAGGTTCACTTCATTTATTCCTCTCATGTTTTTAATTTCTTTTGTTCATTCTAGTGGTGTCTCAACATCTTAGGAAAAACATTTTCCCTCTTTTTGCGCGACTTATTTAACTACTTATATCTATTTCTTATATGAAGAAGAAAGCCTTTAATTCTTCGGGACGCAGTCACGATGGCGTTTTTTAGCAGGCTTTCTTATTTTTAAGAGGCTGAGATGCTCAACCCAGCACGGATGGAAAGCGTGCAAGGGAGCCAGCTGGATTCGAACTCGGGAGCCTTCTCTCTGAAGTCCGGCGCTGATGCCTCTATGCCACCAGCCGGCATTTCTTATATAACTTATGGTATATTTTAGGTATTGCACCTGTACCGCTGCAGCTGCAAAACAACACATTTCACAAGATAAAATTAATTAAAAACTTACAACAGTGCAAGTTACCTCACCCACCCACCAACTTGCCCCTCACCTGGTTTCTCTTATCACTTTCCAGCTTGTACTCCTTCCCCTCCCTCACACCTTATTCTGGCTTTGTCCCCATTTCTTTCCAGTCCTGATGAAGGCTCTCGGCCTGAAATGCTGACTGTTTACTCCTCTCCATAGATTTTGCCTGATCCACTGAGTTCCTCTAGCATTTTGTTTGAGTTATTCTGGATTTACAGGATCTACAAAATCTCTTATGCGATTGATTCAGGACAGCTTTGTGAACCTTGGGTTCATTTGTGGGGGAAGATGCAGAAGACAAGTCTAAATTATTGAAGAGTTGCACTATCTCCCAAAACACTGATCCACCCATCCCATCAACTACCTCTTATTCCACCTGTGGAAGAGGTTGAGGTTCTCCCTTAATCTCATTAGCCCTCTCCACCATTGAGCACTTTTACAAATTAGTTCAGTGAGGGGAGGGCTGATGAGTTTAAGGTTAGAACCCCCCCCCCCACTTTCAAGGACTCCAGAATTCATATTCTCAGTATTAATTATCTGTCTATCTACTGTATCTACCTATTGATCCATTTGTTTATTTATGCACAATTTGTCTTTTGCATATTAGTTGTTTGTCAGACTTTGATTGCGTGAAGTTTTCATAAATTCTATTGTATTTTTCTGTAAATGCTTGCAGGAAAATGAATCTCAGGGAAGTATATGGTGACATCTACGTACTTTGATAATAAATTTACTTTGACTTTGACCTCAGAATCCTCAGAACTACCATGGAAGGAAGTTACCATTGAACCCAAGGGACGGCCTAAGAAGCAACAAAAGACTAAATGGGACGAATGCCTGTAATTTTGATTACTTTTTGTCCCTCTTTCCTCCGGGAGAAGGCTCAGGAGCTTGAAGACTCGTACGGCCAGATTTGGGACCAGCTTCTTTCCAACTGTGATGAGACTGCTGAACAGATCCTGACCCGGATCTGGGCCGTACCCTCCAAATATCCAGACCTGCCGCTCGGTTTTTTGCACTACCTTACTTTCCATTTTTCTATTTTCTATTTATGATCTATAATTTAATTTTTAATGTTTACTAATTTTTACTATTTTTAATATGTTTAATATTTAATATTTCTAATCCAGGGAGTGAGAAGCGCAGAATCAAATATCGCTGTGATGGTTGTACGTTCTAGTACCAATTGTTTGGTGACAATAAAGTATAAAGTATAAAGTACTACATTCCAATTATCTGACCAATAGACCTGTAATTCCATTTGTCTTCAATTCACTACACGTAATGGTGGTAACAGCTTAAAGCCTTTTACATTTGGCCACTGTTTTCCTCATTACTTTTAGACTATTTGAATATGTCACTTGCCTGCTCTAGCTTATCCAATGAATCATTATAGTTCCCTTTAAATAATGCTCTCCGAATATATGGTCAGTGGACTTTTTTTAAGTTAATGCAGTTGGCATGTATTATTGGCATTAGTATTCAGCTGGGGCTCAACCAGCTCTGGAGAGTACAAAATATTGGAATCTGGCCCTGACATTTGGCAAAGGTCTGCAGCTATTTTTATGGCTGAACTGAATATTCTTATTAGCTGCTACTTAACACTTAGCCCATACAGACTTTGACCTGGACAGGCTCCTAATAAGCCACCTCCATCTCATGTGTCCCTATTTTCCTCAGGCAGTGCAACAGCTGCTGTTGTTGAAATAGCGAGTGACCTTCTGGCAATGGTTTCTAAGACCACACTGATTAGTCTCGCAGCTAGAAGAAGACCTGAGTGCAAACAAAATTATCATGAGCATGATTCAAGAGGTCTCACAACTTGGGAAATATTATTAACAGCTTAACAGTTCTTAAGTTAAACCCATACCAGATGGATGGTATTGCGGTTGTAAAAAGTAAAGTTGGGCATCTGATACACCTAATCACATTTACGGGATCGTCAAAGTGTTTTGCAATCAAATAAATTAACTCTGAGGTGCAATCATTTTTAACAAGGTTACCTATTTCCACCTGACAAGATTATGCAAATTGATTTTCTAATTTTTTGCTAGAGATGATGCTTGTGGGATTAATATTGGCCAGGAGACTAGGAAAGTCTACTGTATTACTTGGAATATCAATCTGGGATTATTTGCATCCACCTCCGACAATGAAAGTTAAGACTTGTTTGAAAGTTTTACTGATACAACAGGACAGAGTCAGTGTAGGTTGTTTGTCTAAATCTTAAACTGGAACTCAAAAGTCCCTGTCACAGAAGTGACTGTGTTATCAGAAGTAACACACACAAAATGCTGGAGGAACTCAGCAGGTCAGGCAGCATTTATAGAAAAGAATAAACAGTTGGCGATTTGGGCTGAGACCCTTCTTTAGTATTAGTTTAGCCAAACTAATACTTAAAAATACCTGAGGAAACTAAGATCCCCAATCCCAATTAGAATAAAACTTATTCTATGTTAATAGTACCATCAAAGTAAAAATTCTCAAAATAATTTTGAAAATTATTTTAACATTTAACAAAAAATTGACATATCTTTTGAAATTTGTCACTCAAGTTTGCAAATAGCAAAGTAGCCAGATCTTATAAGTATCATCTAGATTTCAACCTTGACATAGTGTTAGTCCTCTCACTTCTGAGTCAAACGATTTTTACTTTAGTGTAAGAATTGAATGCAAAACCTTGGCTGATGTAGGAGTGTGATACTGAGTGACTGCCATTATTCCAACATTAGACTCTGAGATGGATGTAATCATTTCTACAGCAACAGTTGAAGAAAAATCACAAATTTCACCTCAGTATTCTCATCTACATTTATCCTCCCTTTGATAATACCAAACAGATTATTAGGTCAATGATCTCAAAGCTGCTTGTAGAACCTTGCTTTGTGCAAAGAAGCTAACACAATTAAACTTTTTAACACAGTGACAGAAATGGGAGGAATGTTATTATGTAAAATACATGTTCTGAGATTATGAAGGATAACTTAAAAAGAAAAAATTCTTCCTTGTCCACTTAACAGAAATGAAAAATAACCCCTTTCAATAATGGGTCAGACAATCTGTAAAGATAATTTTTTTCAGAAGGTATAAAGTCAACATGAATATTTTCTTGAATAACAGGATCAGGTAGTTGTTGCAAAGAATGAGGAAAAGAGTACACAATTCTGGCAATATCTTGGCGAATATAATGATGTGACCCTGAAAGGAGGGTATAAACATTAATCAAAAGATCAGGGCTACTCGTATTTTATTCTTAATTCATAATGATGACAGAAGGGGTCCAACCAACCTTTTAAGTCTATGTCAACTCTCAGGACAATCCAATCAAATCTGTTCCTCACTTATTTCCCTGCAAACTGTTCTTGCTCACATGTGGCCATCTACACAGGGGCAACTCTATGTCCACACATTTTTTGGACATGGGAATACACAGGAACACATGAGGAACCCATAGTCTCAGGAAGAAACTCCACATAGATGGCACCAAATGTCAGGATCAAACATACAGCTGGAAGGTAATGTTCCACAATGTCTAAATCAATTCTCATCTTTAGGAAAGTGACTGATCCCAGGAGGCCTACTCATCCCTAGACAGGTAGTGAGAAAACCTCCTTTCTCAGACTCTGAATGTCTCGAGTTGATATAACTTGGGTCCCACCAAGCCAGTGATGTCGGGATGTCTCACCCACCTGAACCCTGATTTGTATGTATACTGTGTAATTTACTGCCCCTATGCAATCGCTTGTTGGCAAGAAATAACAGAGCATACATTGCATACAATTAAAAAGAATGTATATTTATGGATGTTAACTGAACCAGTTCTTACAGAAAAGAAAGTCCCATCATAATTAAACAGACAAATGTGCCCAGGTTGGAACTTAAATCTTCCAAAAGCCGTTGTGTCCAATGTACTCATGGTGCCAACTCAAATCGTGTAATCCCATCGGATCGAATCCTATGACTGGTTCTCTCGAGCTTCCCCTCTCTCCATCTCCTGTAGAAAAAGACTTTGATTCATCTCGGTGTCCACTGCAAAACCTGTCCCCCAGCATTCTCTAGAACCTTCTTCCAGTTCCACCATCCGTATTGGATGACAAAAAATTCCTAAGCATCCATCATCTTTAACAGTAACCCAAATACTACCAGCATAACACACTGCTTCTACAGAAAATCATTATATAAAATACCCTACAACATGAGCAGTAAAGTCTTTACCAGAGCATTACATATACAAGCCCCTGAACAGTGGCCAGTATGTGGGATATACATTTCAATGGGAATTAGAAAAGGCATGTAATAAGGCAAAGTTACAAAAGTCATGGGGGATTTCAATATGCAGGTAGATTGAGAAAATAAGATAGGTGCTGGATCCCAAAGAGATTGAATTGGTAGAATGCAGATGAACAGTTTGTGATTTAACCCTCTAGGGGAAAGGCAATTCCCCTAGTTGCTGTGTAACGAACCAGCTTTGATTAGGAAGCTTAAGGTAAAGGAACATTTAGGCAGGAGGCCAACACTTGGAATAAAGAAATCCTGTTCCAGATGGCTGCCGGTGACTAGAGGTGTGCTACAGGGGTCACTGTTGGGACTGCTTTTTGAACATTATAAATCAGTGCTTTGGATGATGGAATTGATGGTTTCATGGCCAATTTTGCAGATAATATGAAGATAGGAGGAGTGGCATGTAGTGTTGAGGAAGCAGTGAGTCTACCGAAGGACTTGGACAGAGTGGAAGAATGTGCAAAGAAATGGAATAGTGTAGGGAAGTGCAAGTTGTGTAATTGAATAGAAGGAATAAAGGCAAAGACTATTTTTTAAACAGAGAGAAAATTCAAAACTCAGAGGTGCAAAGGAACTTGGGAGTTCTGTGCAGGATTCCCTAAAGGTTAACTTGCAGGTTGAGTCGGCAGTAAGAAACACAAACACAATGTTAGTTTTCATTTCGAGAGGACTGAAATATAGGAGCAAGGATGTGATGCTGAGGCTTTATAAGGCACTGGCCAGACCACACGTGAAGGATTGTGAGCAATTTTGGGCCCCTTATCAAAGAAAGGATTTTCTGGCATTGGAGAGGGTCCAGAGGAGGTTTATTAGAATGATTCTGGGAATGTAAGTGTTAACATATGAGGATTGTTTGATGGCTCTGGGCCTATTTACATTTAGAAAAAATGAGAGGGAAACTCATTGCAACCTATAGGCGTAGATAGAGCAGGATGTGGAGAGGATGTTTTCTATACTAGGAGAGCTTAGGACCAGAGAGCATACTCAGAATAGAGGACGTCCATTTGGAACAGAGATAAAGAGGAATTTCATTAGCCAGAGGGTGGTGACTCTATGGAATTCATCGCCATGGACGGCTGTGTAGACTAAGTCACTGAGTATATTTAATGTGGAGGTTGATAAGTTCTTGATTCATCAGGGCATTAAATGTTATGGGGAAAAGGCATGAGAATGGAGTTAAAAGGGATAATAAATCAGCCGTGATGGAACGGCAAAGCAGACTGGATGGACTGAGTGGCCTAATTCTGCTCCTATGTCTTATGGTGTTACAGGATGCACATGAACCATTAATTCATTGTGGAAACCAAAAGACAAAATGTCATATAAGACAATAAAAAGTCAAGGGTGGCATAATAACATAATAGTTAACGTAACACCATTACAGCGCTGACAATTACCGATGGGGGTTCATCTCCAGCTGCTATCTCTTAGGATTTTGAATGTTCTCCCTGTGACTATATGGATTTTTTTGGTTTCCTCCCGCATTCCAATGATGTACCTTTTAGGGTTAATGAATTGTGCTTATGCTGTGTTGGCATGGGAAGCATGGCAACACTTGTGGGCTGCCCAGCATAATCTTCGCGGATTTGATTTGACACTAATGACACATTTTACTGTATGTTTTAATTTACGTACTTGGATAAAAGATAATCTGCTAGACTCCTTATAAATCTCAGTTTGAATTATATGGCCTGTTTCCGGGGCCAGGGTCGAAGCGCTCGGCAGAGATGGTGCTCAGTGTTCGGTGTCGAAGGGCTGGTCAGAGGCTCAAAGTTTTCGGATAGACTCAAGAGACGGCTGTGGCCAGGTGCTTCCAGGGTGCTGCATCGGCAAGTTTGTGGTGTTGGAGGTTCATGGCAGGGAGAGTTTCTCCCTTCTACTGTCTGCATGAGATGATGGGACTTTCGAGAGACTTTGAGACTTTTTTTTTTACCATGCCCATGGTCCGTTCTTTATCAAATTATGGTATTACTTTGCACTGTTGTAACTATATGTTATAATTATGTGGTTTTTATCAGTTTTTTTAGTCTTGGTTTGTCTTGTGTTTCTGTGATATACTGGAGGAACATTGTATCATTTCTTAATGCAAGCATTACTGAATGACAATAAAAGAGGACTGAGTATCCTCATAATCTAATCTAATGGCTTCTGCACTCTACACTATCAGTTTCCCCTATCATCTGATTGCTCTAGCATGTTGATATCAATAAATTAAGAACCCCAGACAAGTAAAGATTCTGTGAAAAGGTGTCCCTGGCCTTTCCTGCTCCAATTAGGGTACTGAATTTCCCTTTAAACTGCAAAGTAGACCTGGAGTCAGGGCAGGGACCACTTGTGTTCTGTTCTGATGAAGGGCCTCCACCTGAAACATTGACAGTTTATTACTCTCCCTAGATGCTGCCTGACCTGTAAACTCAGCCCACTCCATCATGGGCACTAGCCTCCCCACCATCGTGGACATCTTCAACAGGCTATGCCTCATTAAGAGTCTTCACCATCCAGTACATGCCCTCTTCTCATTGTTACCATCAAGTAAGAGGGCAGTCAATGTTTTAGGAACAACTACTTCCCATTTATCGTTAGATTTCTGAATGGACTATGAATCCATAAACACTACCTTACTTTTTGCTCACTTTTTGCATTTCTCACGTTTTTTTTATTGTAACATAGTATTTTTTGTATGTATTCAAATTTCACCTCAGTCTTGAAGCTCATCGGCCCAAAATATTATTACTTTCCATAGGTGCTGTCTGACCTGAGGTGCTCCCCCACAATTTTGAATGTGTTGCTTGGATTTCCACTATCTCTAGAATCTCTGTGTTTGTGTTCTGTTCAGCTTTTCTGCCCTATTGCAGTAATTAGTCTTCAATTCTCCTGCTTCATTTTTTTGTCATATATG
The DNA here is from genome assembly GCF_963921235.1 of Mobula hypostoma. Lineage (NCBI taxonomy): Eukaryota > Metazoa > Chordata > Chondrichthyes > Myliobatiformes > Myliobatidae > Mobula > Mobula hypostoma. The sequence goes on along the minus strand of NC_086097.1, from coordinate 119,690,771 downwards.
CATTGAAACCTCGAAACATATGGTGAAGTGCGTTATTTGCGTCAAACCAGATCAGCAAGAATTATGCTGGGCAACCCACAAGTGTCACCAGACTTCCCACCAATGTAGCAAGTGCAAAACGTACTGACCCTAACCCGCATATCTTTGGAAATGTAGGAGGAAACCGGAGGACCTGGAAGAAACCCACATAGCTATGGGGAGAACATGCAAACTCTTTACAGACAGCAGTGAGAATTGAAATTTGATCATTGATTGTTGGTGCTGTGATAGCTTGATGCTAACTGCTATGTTACCGTGGTGCCCCTGAGCTTTTATTGTCTTTTATGACCTTCAGTGTCTTTTAGTTTCCACAATGGATTTAATGGATTAACCTGATAGATATCTACTGAGACTTATTGCTCATGTGCATCCAATTTGTACTTGGCACTTTCTATTTCCCACTGTCCACGTTGTGCTTTAGTTATTGTGTCATATATGGATATATGCCAAGAAAGTGCATTGACGAATGGCCAGCAAGAAGAAGATGAGCATTTGATTACATGTCTCTACCTATCTGAATTTTCTGATCTGAATGGTAAGACGGCAAATCTGCACTCTGCCTTAATAACAAGAGCAACATTCTTTCAGAATTTTGGGACTAAATTCTTCAGACCTGGAATTGAAAAAGAACTATTGATAAAGCACATCAGATCAGCTAGGATCTGAAAGCACAAGATGGGTTAATATTGTGTCTATTCTTGACCATACTTGCCAAATGCCATTGAAAATATTGAATAAGGAGCTAGTATGTGAAACTATTAATTTAAGATTTCATGTGTTGTGTTGTTGATGGCCCACAGCATTTCAAAGATGCCCCACTTTGCTGTTAGATCTGCCCTTGATTTATCCCTTCGAACAGAAAGATTTTTCAAAGTTCAAAGTAAGTTTATTATCAAAGCACATATATGTCACCATACATTGTCTGAGATTAATTTTCTTGCACTAGAACAAAGAAATACCACAGAATCAATAAAAAACTACATACAAACTAAGACTGACAAATAACCAATATGCAAGAGAAGACAAACTGTGCATATACAAAGAAAACATATATTAAATAGTAAATAAATAAATAACACTGAGGACAAATTGATTATTACAAAACTTAGTGTAGGGTGTCCTCATTATGGTGCTTGAGCTTGATGAAATTTTTCTTTTTTAGTTGGCTTTTTGGAAACTATTGTGAAATGATTCAAGATTGCTTTTCTGTCATTTGACGCAGCATAAAAAACCCACAATATGCATAAACAACACAATAAATACAAGTGCATTAGATTAGCTTATATACATAGACTGACTGCATGTACATAAAATGACAGTAGATACTGAAGAATTAATGGGTGGTGGTGTTAATCAGCCTGACGGCTCGGGGGATGTAACTGTTTTTGAGCCTTGTTGCCCAATGTGTGACACCTCTCATTAAAATAAAATTAAACTGGATAAAGGGCATTGAAATCAAAATGCATTGAATTTCGATTCCAAACAAGAGAAAATCCACAGATGCAGGAAATCCAAGCAACACACAAATGCTGGAGGAACTCAGCAGGCCAGGCACCATCTACAGAAAAGAGCAAACAGTCAATGTTTTGGTCTGAGACCCTTCGTTGGATGTTCTGATTCATCCAACACAAAGATCAGTATAAGAAAACTGATAGATTTTCCTAAGTAACAGAAAAGGAATGTTACTGATAAACAAATAAAAGTACAACAAAAACAGGGAATAGGGAAGCAATATATAACTGTTTAGATAATTGCTGCCCATTATGAGTTTCATGAATCAGATTCTTTTATTTTTATCAAAACTGAGCTTTGTGAAAATGAAAATATAAAATAATAGGCAACATTAAAAAGAAACATGTGTTGACCTTTATTTGCATATTTCCAATAAAAATTACAGAGCTTCTTTGGAATAAGTGAACCCTGTTCATGTATCATGAATGATTTAAATTTCAAAATCTCCAATCTGGTTCTTTAAATGAATGATACTCATTTTTATAACACGTATCACAACTTGAATCATTAAGATTTCATTGGTAGAAATGTAAATACATATGAAACTGTGATTATTTTCTGACTCTTCTTGATTCTATCATTTCCCCAGCCTTTCATTTTCTCATACTTTTTTTTATCAATTTGTGCAGAATTATTTGACACTGCCTCTGATTAACTGTTTTGTAGTCCTCATTGTGCCTCTGGATAGGGTGCTTTGAGGACCAGACCCTTCACTCTCTGTAGTGTCGTCCTACATACATCTGGCTATGACAATATTGTGAGTGTCAATTTTCATGAGCACGGATTAGGAAAGCAGAGAAATGCAAAAATCAAGGGTCAACTTGATTCACCATATACAATCACATATATTAGGAATTAGCTGTGGTGTGCTGGCACGACATGCAACAAAGTACAACATTCAACAACTATAAAAATAAAGAATTACATAAAACAATATGTTAGAGGTTGAAGAGTGAATATATGAAAAAAAATGCATAAATACATAAATACTAGCATGTATTTACAATGTGAACAGAAATACAAATAGTGGTTTTAAGTGTTTACAGTACACTGCACTGATGATAGTAATAGAGGAGGGTGAGAGTGGAGGCTAACTCGAATGGTTGATCAGATTAACTGTTATGGGGAAGAAACTTTTACAATGGCATTAAGTTTTTGTTTATTTTTTGTTTTACTAGCCCTAAAGCACTTTCTAGAAAGCAGCTTTTGGAAAAGGCAGTTTTCCAGGTGGGTAGACTCCACAATGATTTTCCCTGCCCGCTTCTTTTCTTGGACATGTACAAGACCTGCAATGATGGTAGACTGCAGACAATGAACTTTTCCCCTGACTTGACAGTTCAGTGTAATTTACGTATATTGTGAGAGAACGCTGCACCAAACCAGATGGTAATGTCTGATGTGAGGATGCTCTCTATGATGGCAGTGTAGAATTGCACCAGTATGTTCTGGGAAAGATAGAAATTTACCAACCGTGGCAAGATGCATATCCTCTCCTACATAAAGTCCTGTGAAATAATTGTGCTCAGGACCCTAAATGTTGAGATGGTGCTAGCTGTGGATTTGTTGATGATGAGTGGATTGGGAAGAGGCACATTTCTCCTGAAGTCAGTACGCACCTCCACAGTCTTGAGGGTGTTCATTTCCAAATTGTTATGATTGCACCAGGAACCAGGAAGCTAGCTTATTTACTTCCTGGTGATACTCGGATTTGTTGCCTCTAGTCCAATGATAGGCGATGTCATCCACAAACTTTATCTCTTTTACTGTTGGATCACTGGAAACACATTCTGACCTAAAAAAAAGAGAGAAATCACAAGTGACATCTTGAAGCGAATTATCTGAAAAGTCAATGATTGGAAAAATAGAGAACTGACGATTGGTAGGGGACTGAACATTAGGGGTACTGAAATTCTGAGGAAAGAGTAGAGGGCATTACTTTGAATTGAAGGAAGACATAAAGAATAATGATAAGGGTTGGGGAAAAGCAATCAATAATTGCAGAACCATCCCCTCTCATATTTCTAAAGCTTTCTTTGTTTCAAATATTTGTTTCCTTTGTTATTACTTGAAAGAGCAACAGCTATTCTCAGCTTTATTTATTCTGTGTGCCTCAATACTGCATGGGCAATTGAAGTCCAGGGTCAAAAACTTAGTGTTTCTGTTGTACGCTTAGTTTGGCCATCCATCACCGAAGTTGGCTGGCAACATAAAGTGATAATCTCTTTTGTCCATATTGTTCACTGTTCCAGGACCATTTTACTGACACCCCCCTAACTTATTTTTCTTCATTATGAACTCTCCCTTATTAACTCTCCCTTGCCTCTACAACTTCACTTGCGATAACAGGTACAAGGAACAGGAAATGTTGGGGATATTTGGTGGCTGAGGCAGCATCTGAGGAGAAAGAAACCAAATGATATTTTGCTCAATAGCCTTCCATCAAAACCTGTTTGTGAGGAACACCAGGTCATCTGTGTCACCAAGACTGAGATCATGTGCTCAGTTGCTTCTGTGAGCAACTCTATACCTAGCTCTAAACTCCCATCTGTTTATGAAATCTCACCCACCTCCCCTACATCGGCTGAAAGTTTAACGTAGCATGATTCCATAACTCTGATCATTACATCATCAGTTACTGTGGCTCCAAATCTCCCATCTCTCAAAATAGAATTTTAAAATTCCAACTAATCTCACCTTCAAAATATGCATCATTTTACAGCTCCAACTCTATTAGCAAACTCCTAACGTAGTTTGTTTTCTCTGGAATGACAGGGTTAATGCATAGGGAACATTTGATGACTTTTGACCTGTATACGCTGGAGTTTAAAAGAATGAGGTGGGTAGCTCATTGAAACCTACTGGATATTGAAAGGCCTGGATAAATTGGACATGGAGAGGATGTTTCCTATAGTGAGGCAGTCTAGGTCCAGAGAGTGCAGCAACAGAATTCAAGGACGTCCATTTTGAATAGAGATGAGGAAGAATCTGTTTAGACAGAAAGTGTGAATTTGTGGAATTTATTGCCACAGATGTTTGTGAAGGTCAAATCATTGGGTATACTGAAAACAGAAATTCATAGGTTATTGATTAGGAAGGGTGTTAGGGGTTACAAGGATAGAAAGATAATAAATCAGCCATGATGGAATGGTGGGACAGACCTGATGGGCTAATTCTGCCCCTACTTGTCCTACAATTCTGCACCTACTTGTCTTATCCACTCAGTTCTTTCCAAGCATATTCAACATCTCATCCCGAGCTCCTCATCATCCAGTTTCCTTCTCCTGCACTCACTGCATCTGCTTATCACCCACACATTCATCCTACTGGTTCCACTCACTTGCAGTTCCCTTCTGTCCTTCCCACCTCCTTCACCTGACTTCCTGCTCCACCTTTCCCTCCAATCAGATTCCATCAGCATCAGCCCTTTTTCACTTTCACTACTTACTCCCACTATTTCCAATTACCCTTCTTCACTTGGACCTATCATTTCTAATTCTTGCTCCACTCCTTCTCTTCAACCTTTATACTGGCTATCACCCCTCTATATTCCAGTCCAGGTGAAGGGCCTTGATGTAAAATGTCAACTTTCATTTCTCCCATGGTCCACTTGCCTCTCCTGTAAGATACATTTTGTTCAGCTGTTCACCTCTTCCACCTGTCACATTCCAGCTTCTTACCTCAACTCCCTTCTCCCACCCATCCACCGTCCCAGCACATCTGTCTTCACCTATCACTTTCCAGCTTGTACTCCTTCCTTCTCCCCATGTTCTTATTCCGGCTTCTGTCCCTTTCCTTTCCATTCTTGATTAAGGGTCTCAGCCTGAAATGTTGACGGCTTATTCCTCTACTTACCTGCTTTCTGACCTGTTGGGTTCCTCCAGCATTATGTGTGTTGTAATGGACTTCATTTTTCTGTTCTAACTATGTTCTTTCTTTGTAAACATAATATATAATGTATTCTTAATTTATGATTTTGCTTGTAATTGTTGCCTATATGATGCTATGTGCCTGTGATGTTGCTGCAGTAAACTTTACATTGCACAGGTACTTCTGCGTATGACAATAAACTTGATCTTGACTTTGTTTTCTCAGTCAACATCCACTTGATCATCTCTTGGGTGGAAAATCTGCTCAAAATGTCTCTCCCAGCACTTGAAACTATCTTCATAATACATTCAATTATTCCTGGTCCCCTGATTTCATTTTGCTCTTCCTCCATGCCCCAGTGGCCAGAGCCCAGAGGTGAATGGCATGGGGTGGGATTCCTGTACATAAGCAGAGGGAATGGCAGCTGATGACTCAGTGCACAAAACTCTTTTCAATAACTGCCTGCCTATTTCACCCTTCACTATACAAACAAAACATTCAGCCTCCTCCTTGGAAAATGAATGGTATGGAAAATTAATATATGATAAATTATATTAGAGAGGAGGATGTAATGAACTATGCTGAACTTAACAATGTACCATTATTAAATACCAGCTTCTTTGGAGACCATGTTGTGCAGAAATGGGCCCTGAATATCAACAGTCATACACAAGACATACATCAGGCTACTGTTTATCGATTACATCTTGGTGTTAATTACTGTCTGTCCCTCAGCACTAAAAAGCAAGGTTAAAGTCTTGGGCCTCTGTACCTCCTTCTGCAACTGGATCCTCAACTTACTTACTGGGAGACCCCAGTCAGTGCAGATGGGTAGTTACATCTCCTCCTCACTGATAACCAATACGTGCAACTTGAGGATATGCGCTTAGTCCAGTGCTCTACTCACTCTGCACTGATGATTGTGTGGCTAATCACAGCTCAAATCCAATCTTTGAATCTGAAAATGACACCACTGTTGTGGGTAGAACCTCAAATGGCAATGGGAAGGCTTACTGGAATAAAATAGAACAGCAGGCTGCACGGTGTTGCGACAGTAACCTCACACTCAATTTCAACAAGAGCAAGAAACTTATTGTCAAGTTTAGAAAGTAGAAGTTATGAGAACACACACCAATCCACACTGAGGAATCAGTAGCAGAAAGGGTGAGCAGCTTTAAGTCCCTGGGCATCACAAAATAAATTAACTTCCAACTCATATTGCTCTGTTTATTTTCTGGTTGTAAATGGTATCCAGTCTTCAGTTCTTAAAATGTAAATAGTTTAAGCAGTAATCAGCTTGAAGTTAAAAGCACAGCTTTACAAACAAGCTCCTTATATAGCAGTGGCTAGCTCACTGCACCAGGTTTGTTGCACTCAAGAGTACAGTATAAGACAATGTATTTTTTATTATTTGGCTTGTTTCAAAACAGACCACTTGACAAGTTGTTTAGTTCAATAAAGCTTGCAGACCAGATTGAAACAATAATTTCACATATCAAATAACTAAACTATTAATGTTGAGAGTTTCATGTACTTAACAGAAGTTCGCTGCACAGCATTGATGGTGGAAAGCTGAGATCTATGTCTGCCAAGAAACTTCTAGACCAGGGGTTCCCAACCTTTCTTATTCCATGGACCCCTATCATTAACAGATGTGTCCATGGATCCCAGTTTGGGAACACCTGTTCTAAACCATTTGTCTAAAACGGTTATCTGAGTTAATATTACATGTGTATAAAGTCAGTCCAATGGCAAAGAAAGGAACAATGTAGACAGCCATTCAGGCTTGTAAGGAATGGGGTAAGGAACATCAAAATGATTGACAGAAAGACAGAGTGAATGAGAATCCATTCCTCTGGCTTTGGTTTCTGAAATGGACAGTTCATTCATTTGCATCATTGGATGTCTTCATAGCGTATAGGAATTGTACCTATGATTTGGAAATCCTTTGTACTTTATGCTTTGTGTTTTAGAAATACTTGGTGTTTTAGAAATGATCCGTAATTTGAAAATGTTTAAGACAGAAATTGTTTGTGAATTTTAAATGTATTTTAAAAGTGTTGTTTGGATGCAAATGTATATAACTGAAAATAAATGAACTGTGTTTTAAACTACTTTGTTAGCTGGAAGTAAATTCTTGGTAGGGAGAGGTGACCTACCAGTCAAATTGTGGGGATTCAGAGCTAAGTTCACCATGCAGAATTAACAGGCAAGTGATCTAGTCTTTGAAGATTGGGTAGTTACAGTTTAATCTCCCTTTAGTGAGAGTACATGTGGCTATTTAAATTCAATAGTGTTTTATGTTTTTCTTTGAGTTTATAGGTTTGCAGTCAGCAAACTTGATACCATCATATTACCAGCAATATCCTAAGCTTGCTCCCATGTTTTTCTTCTTCACACATACTTTTGGTAAAGCAAGTAAGAAGGGTACAATTTCTAATGAATATCTATTTGTGTTGAAAAACAAAACTGTTCAGTGGCCAAAAGAGTCACAGATTAAAAATCTTGGCCAAACGATATAAAGAAAAAAGAAGGGTACAATTTCTAATGAATATCTATTTGTGTTGAAAAACAAAACTCAGCTAGCAGCAGTGATTGATGCAATATTGGATTAAGATCATTTCTCCTTAAATCTGTATACTCAATGTTTTCTAGAAGATATCTGACAAAGATGTAAAAGATCACACCTAGTTTAAATCAAAGGATGTTCATATTGTTCAGTGGCCAAAAGAGTCACAGATTAAAAATCTTGGCCAAACGATATAAAGAAAAAATATTTATTTTTACTCAGGTAACATTTGTGTCTGAAGCTCTCTGCTTGAATAAGTGGTAAAAATAGAGTCTATCGTGACTTGGAAGAGTACATCAGAGTTCAAAGTAAATGTATTATCTAAGTAATATTTGTCACCATATACTACCTAAAGAATTAGTTCAGCATTATGGTGAGTGAAGCTATCCACACTGGTTCAGGAGCCTGATGGTTGTTGGATAATAACTGTTCCTGAACCTGGTGATGTGGGACGGAAGGCTTCTGTACCTCAGCCAAATGGTAGTAGTGTGAAGAGATCATGGCTTGGATGATGGGGTTCTTAGATGATGGATGCTACTTTAGTGCTTCTTGTAAATGTGCTCAGTGATGGGGAGGGTCTCGCTTGTGATGCAATGGGCTATAACCACCACTTTTAGTAGGCTAGGTTTTGAAGACAGACACTTGTGAAAGATCTATTTGCAGGTTATGGTGAAAGAATTTGATAAACAGGATTCAGTGGATTGGTTCATGGGGAACTGATAGACCTTACTTTTGCATAATGTTGAAATAATTTAAAAAATACTCATCTATTTTTGACAGATGCATAAATTGCTGAAGAATCCTGTGAAAGGAAGCAGATCTAAATTATCCATAGGGGTCTTTGAACAGGCAGCAGGTAGCTAAATAAAACAGACTTAATTAAAAAGCTGAATACTGAGGGGAAGTTACAAGCCAATGCTGAAGTGGGCTAGTTGAGCAGACGAGGGAGAAATGATTATCTTGAGATGGTTAGATGAAGTAGGCCGCAAGAACTTTCCATGAAACGTACAGACCATCATAGAACAGTTGGGCTGATGGACTCTTTCTATGGTGTAAATTCTGTACTGCTGAAAAGTAAGGGTCAGAAGTATTTAGCAGAGTTTGATATTTACAACTTTGGGTGCTGACAGCCATATAGGTTGAACGATTATGCATCATTTTCTCTACTTTAAAACCTGAAAATCAGCTTATCATGATGTTCAAAGTTCAAAGTAAATTTATGATTAAAGTACACGTATATCGCTATATACATCCCTGAGATCCATTTTCTTGAGGGCATACTCAATAAATTCATGATAGAATAATAAGCATAACAGAATCAATGAAAGACTGCACGAACTTGGAATTTCAACCAGTGTGCAAAAGACAACAAGCTATGTAAATACAAACAGAAAGAAATAATAATAAATATATAAGCAATAAATACTGAGAACATGAGATGAAGAGTCCTTGATAGTGAGTCTATAAGTTGTAGAAATATTTCAATGATGGGGCAAGTGAAGTTGAGTGAAGTTATTCCCTTTGGTTCAAGAGTCTGATGGTTAAGAGTTAATAACTGTTCCTGAACCTGATGGTATGAGTCCTGAGGCTCCTATAATTTCTTCCTGCTGGAAACAGTGTCAAGAAAGCATAACCTGAGTGGTGGAGGTCCCTGAAAATGGATGCCACTTTCCTGCGACAATGCTTTGTGTAGATATGTTCGATGGTGGCAGGGCTTTAACCGTTGAATTGAGCCATATCCTTTATGTCTTGTAGGATTTTCCATTCAAGAACAGTGGTATTTCAATACTAGGCTGTGATGCAGACAGTCAATATACTCTCCACCACACACCTATAGAAGTCTATTGAAGTTTTTGATGTCATGCCGAATCTTAGCAAATTCCTCAGGAAGTAGAGGTGTTGCCGAGTTTTCTTTGTAATTGCATTTACGTGGTGTTCTGCAATGATGACACTGATGAATTTAAAGTTACTGATTCTCTCCACCTCTGATCCTCCAGTGCAGCTTGGCTCATGGACATCTGGTTTCTTCCTCCTGAAGCCAATAATCAGCTCCTTGGTCTTGCTGACATTGAATAAGAAGTCAATCCCTTCCGACCTATGTTCGTGACACTTCTCACGCTCTTAAACTTTTCGATGATTTTAAGTTCCCTGGCCCCCACCGCTTTATTTTCACCATGGATGTCCAATCCTTATATACTTCCATCCCCCATCAGGAAGGTCTCAAAGTTCTACGCTTCTTTTTGGATTCCAGACCTAATCAGTTCCCCTCTACCACCACTCTGCTCCGTCTAGCGGAATTAGTCCTTACTCTTAATAATTTCTCCTTTTGCTCCTCCCATTTCCTCCAAACTAAAGGTTTAGCTATGGGCACCCGTATGGGTCCTAGCTATGCCTGCCTTTTTGTTGGGTTTGTGGAACAATCTATGTTCCGTGCCTATTCTGGTATCTGTCCCCCACTTTTCCTTCGCTACATCGACGACTGCATTGGCGCTGCTTCCTGCACGCATGCAGAACTCGTTGACTTTATTAACTTTGCCTCCAACTTTCACCCTGCCCTCAAGTTTACCTGGTCCATTTCCGACACCTCCCTCCCCTTTCTAGATCTTTCTGTCTCTGTCTCTGAAGACAGCTTATCCACTGATGTCTACTATAAGCCTACTGACTCTCACAGCTATCTGGACTATTCCTCTTCTCACCCTGTCTCTTGCAAAAACGCCATCCCCTTCTCGCAATTCCTCCATCTCCACCGCATCTGCTCTCAGGATGAGGCTTTTCATTCTAGGACGAGGGAGATGTCTTCATTTTTTAAAGAAAGGGGCTTCCCTTCCTCCACTATCAACTCTGCTCTTAAACGCATCTCCCCCATTTCACGTACATCTACTCTCACTCCATCCTCCCACCACCCCACTAGGAATAGGGTTCCCCTGGTCCTCACCTACCACCCCACCAGCCTCCGGGTCCAACATATTATTCTCCGTAACTTCCGCCACCTCCAACGGGATCCCACCACTAAGCACATCTTTCCCTCCACCCCCCTCTGCATTCCACAGGGATCGCTCCCTACACGACTCCCTTGTCCATTCGTCCCCCCCATCCCTCCCCACTGATCTCCCTCCTGGCACTTATCCGCGTAAGCGGAACAAGTGCTACACATGCCCTTACACTTCCTCCCTTACCACCATTCAGGGCCCCAAACAGTCCTTCCAGGTGAGGCATCACTTCACCTGTGAGTCGACTGGGGTGATATACTGCGTCCGGTGCTCCCGATGTGGCCTTTTATATATTGGTGAGACCCGACGCAGACTGGGAGACCGCTTTGCTGAACATCTACGCTCTGTCCGCCAGAGAAAGCAGGATCTCCCAGTGGCCACACATTTTGATTCCACATCCCATTCCCATTCTGACATGTCTATCCACGGCCTCCTCTACTGTAAAGATGAAGCCACACTGGTTGGAGGAACAACACCTTATATTCCGTCTGGGTAGCCTCCAACCTGATGGCATGAACATTGACTTCTCTAACTTCCGCTAGGCCCCACCTCCCCCTCGTACCCCAGCTGTTACTCATTTTTATGCACACATTCTTTCTCTCACTCTCCTTTTTCTCCCTCTGTCTTTCTGAATATACCTCTTGCCCATCCTCTGGGTCACCCCCCCCCTTGTCTTTCTCCCTGGTCCTCCTGTCCCATGATCCTCTCGTATCCCCTTTTGCCTATCACCTGTCCAGCTCTCGGCTCTATCCCTCCCCCTCCTGTCTTCTCCTATCATTTTGCATCTCCCCCTCCCCCTCCAGCTTTCAAATCCCTTACTCACTCTTCCTTCAGTTAGTCCTGACGAAGGGTCTCGGCCTGAAACGTCGACTGTACCTCTTCCTATAGATGCTGCTTGGCCTGCTGCGTTCACCAGCAACTTTGATGTGTGTTGCTTGAATAAGAAGTCTTTGCCGCACCACTCAGCCAGATTTTCAATCTCCTTCCGACATGCTGATTCATCACCACCTTTGACTTGGCTTACGACAGTGGTGGCATCAGCAAATTTGACTATGACATTGGAGCTGTGCTTAGCCATAGAGTTATAAGTGTAAAATGAGTAGAGCAGGGAGCTAAGCACACTGCTCGTGATGTACCTGCCCTGATGGAGATTGCAGAGGAAGTGTTGTTGACAATCAGAGCTGACTGGTGTCTGCAAGTGAGGAAATCAAGCATCAAATTACACAAGGAGATACTGAGGCCCAGATCTTGAAGCTTTTTGATTAGTTTTGAAGGAATTATGGTATTGAATGCCTAGCTGTGGGTATACACTCAGTGGTCACTTTATTAGATCCCTCCTGTATCTAATAAAGTGGCCACTGTGTATATGCTGAAGCCCATCAACTTCAAGGTTCAACATGTGAGATCAGAGATATTCTTCTGCACACCACTGTTATTGGTTATTTGAGTTACTGTCACCTTACTGTCACTTTGAAATAGTTTGGCCATTCTCCTCTGATTTTGCTCATTAACAGTTTTGTTTCACCCACAGAATTGCTGCTCACTGGATTTGTTTTGTTTTTTTGCACAATTCTCTGCAAACTATACTGACTGTTGTGCATGAAAATCCCAAGAAATCAGCATCTTTTGAGATACTCAAACCATCCTGTCCGGCACCAACAATCATTCTATGGTTAAAGTAACTTAGATCACATTTCATCCCAAATCTGATGTTTGGTCTGAACAACAACTGAACCCCTTGATCGTGTCTACAGGTTTTTATACATTGATTTACTGCTACACGGTTGGATGATTAGGTATTTGCGTTAACAAACAGGTGTATCTAATAAAGTGGATTCTGAGTGTATAAAATCACCGAACAAGAGGAAATCTGCAGATGCTGGAAATCCGAGCAACTCACACAGGATGCTGGAGGAACTCCACAGGCCAGACAGCATCTACAGAAAACAGTACAGTTGATGTTTCGGGCTGAAACCCTTCGGCAGGACTGGAGAAAAAAAGCTGAGGAGTAGGTTTGAAAGGTGGGGGGACAGATAGAGAGAAACACCAGGTGATAGGTGAAACCTGGAGGGGGAGGGATGAGATAAAGAGCTGGCAAGTTGATCGGTCTAAGAGACAGAAGGCCATGGAAGAAAGAAAAAGGGGGGAAGAGCACCAGAGGAAGGTGATGGGCGGGCAAGGAAATAGGGTGAGAGAGGGTAAAAGGGATGAGAAATGGTGAAGTGGGGGGCAGTACCGGAAGTTTGAGGAGTCGATGTTCATGGTATCGGGTTGGAGGCTACCCAAACAGAACATAAGGTGTTGTTCCTCCAACCTAAATGTGGCCTCATCACGACAGTGGAGGAGGCTATGGATGGACATATCGGAATGGGAATGGGAAGTGGAATTAAAATGGGTGGCCACTGGGAGATCCCACTTGTTCTAGCAGATGTAGCATAGATGCTTGACAAAGCAGTCTCTCAATCTATGTCGAGTCTCATTGATATACAGAAGGCCGTACTGGGAACACTGGACACAGTATATGACCCCAACAGACACACAGGTGAAGTGTCGCCTCATCTGGAAGAACTGTTTGGGGCCCTAAATGGTAGTGATGGAGGAGGTGTAGGGGCAGGTGTAGCACTTGTTCCACTTGCAAGGGTAAGTGTCAGGAGGGAGATCAGTGGAGAGGGACAAATGGACAATGGAATTGTGTAGAGAGCGATCTCTGTGGAAAACACAAAGTGGGAGGGGGGGAGGGAAAATATGCTTGATGGTGGGAACCCATTGGAGATGCCAGAAGTTGTGGAGAACTATGTTCTGGATGCAGAGGCTGGTGACGATAGGTAGGAAGGGACTGAAATGAGTGTTTAACATGCCTGTATGAAATTAATTCTTGCATTTTACAGAGGTTTTGTTTTAATGTCATTGTGTAAATAGCAGAAGGTGAATAACGTCAACGTCAGTCACTTAAAACACACACAAAATGATGGAGAAACTCAGCAGGTCAGCATCTGTGGAAAGGAATAGAGAGTCCAAATTCTGGGCCAAGATCCTTCATCAAGACTGGAATGGAATGGGGAAGAAGCCAGAATAAGAAGGTGAGGGGAGATGAAGGAGCTCAAGCTGGAAGGTGATAGGTGAGGGGTAAGGTATAGGGGTGGGGAGGGGGAATGGTGAGAAGCATGAAGGAAATATGTGGAAAAGGTAAGGGGTTGAAGAAGGTGGAATCTGATAGGGCTGGAGAGCGGACCATGAAAGAAACAGAAGGAAGAGGGGTAACAAAGGGAGGTGGCAGGCAGGTGAAAAGTCAAGGGATAAGAGAGGAGCCAGAATACGGAATAGAAAAGTATAAAAGGAGGAGGGGCAAGAAATTACCGGAGTTTGGAAAAATTGATATTCATGCAGTCAGGCTGAAGGCTGCCCAAATGGAATACGAAGTGTTGATCCTCCATCCTACTTGTACCTTCATACCTGAAGTGACTAAACTCAGCCTTTTTTAAAATTTCTTTTTCATGTACCCATAAATGCATTTTGTGCTTTCTTTGGATTTCTGTTCCAACAGTTCAGTAAAAGACATCTTGAAGCATGTGCAACTTCCGAGTTATGCAGAATTCGTAAATGGCTCAGCAGTACCTCGGAGGGCTTTGGATTTAGTGCAATGATAACAAATGTGGAAAATATTATGCTGCAGAACATTAGATGACGGGAAATATAAAGCTGGCACTGTCTGTGTTGTGTTCTGTTCATTATTTGTTTGGTAACTCAAGTGAATTTTTGTTAGGCTAGCTATAAATCATCTTAATGAAAAATACCTATGCTGTTACAAGGAAGTGAATTCTCAAAGATAACAGGAAAGGTTGACAATCGTTTTTTTTGCCTATATTCTTTCTCTGAAGCTCATTACATTGAGGGATGGGAGATCTTCACAACAGAATATTTTATTGCTTTCTATCCAATAGAAACTGTACTGTGCCAGGTGCAAAAGAGGCCAGTGGTAAGATATTTTCAAGACATATTTTGAAAACACTTTTAAATATTGTAAATCTGAACAATTTATATTCCTAGTTGAAGAAGAAAGTTGCCACGACTCTAACATTTTTTCTCACTAATATAACACACAGTAGGTATCAGATCTTAAATCAGTCTTAAAAACTACATGGTAACGCTGCAGTATCTGTCATCTGATAAATCTACCCTTAGGTAGTGTGCCGTGAATCCGTTTAAGCCTCAGGCCGAACATCAAAAATCTATCCCATTATTTATTGAGAATTCTGCCTCACTATTTTACCTCAGGCACCATTGGAAAACTTCAGCATCAAAGTCGTAAATGATCAGACTTCAAAGCAGGTTCTGAAATAAATCTGCACTCTGAATAATATTATAAATATTGAATGGGTAAATTTAGGTGAACAGGTGAAGTTTAGAAGTCTTGACAAATTCTATTCACATTTTATTAGCCACACTCTCTCTTAAATTATAACTCGGGTAGAGTTTGTAGTCTTCTACTGCTGCCGTCCATCTACTTCAAGATTAGACATGTTGTGTGTTCAGAAATTCTCTTCGTTACACCTCTGTTGTAATGCATGGTTATTTGACTTGCTGTCTTCTGCCTGTCAACTTGAACCATTCTGGTTATTCTCCTATGAACTCTGTCATTAATAAGGCATTTCCCCCCATAGAACTGCCACTCAATGGATTTTTTTGCTTCCACACCATTCTCTTAAACTCTAGAGATCATTGTGTGTGAAAATCCTCGGAGATCGGCAGGTTCTGAGATACTCTAACCACTCCATCTGGCACCCACATTCATTCCATGGTCAAAGTCACTTAGATCACACTTCTACCCCATTCCGATGTTTGGTCTGAACAATAGCAGATCTCTTGAACATGTCTGCATGCTTTGATGACTGATTAAATATTTGCATTAATGAGCAGGTGTACAGGTGCACCTAATGAGTTTATAACAATGAACAGTTAAAGTGGGAATGGAAATTTCAAATTGTGACGCTATCAGTCTAAAAGAAGCATTTATCATGATAACAAGGAAAAGAAAGGAATTCATTTCAATCATTCCAGATATCTTAAAAAGTGTTTGCAGCTATTATCTAACCTTCTTCCTAATCTGAAGGACTGGAGTTGCATCACTGATCTCACCAATGTGAACCCTGACTGTTATAGCTAACTTGTGCTCACCCTTCATCTGTCAACTATATATTGATCATTACTGCTCACACCTAACCAACGCCACCCCATGCCTCTCCTAAAACACCTCTTTGCACCTCAATGACATCTGCTAGGATTTATTTGTACAGAGCAACAATTGGTGGAAACAGCTCAGCGGTTCAAGCAACATCTGTGGGGGGGGGGGGAGTTGCTGTTAACCAGCTAAGTTTCTCTAGCAGATTATTTGCTGCTCTGGATTTCAGCATCTGCAGTCTTGTGAATCTTTTATTTATACATATTTTATACATGAAGAGGACAATCATGAAGATACTATTTCCACGGTACAATGCCATTTAGCCAACCACATCTGTGCAGAGCTGTCTAGGATCAGTACCAAAATCAGAATGAGGTTTATTATCACTAACGTATTTCATGAAATTTTAAAGACAAGAGATTCTGCAGATGCTGGAAATCCAGATCAACACATACACAACACTAGAGGAACTAAGCAAGACAGGGAGCATCGACAGAGTGGAATAAACAGTCGACATTTCATGGACACACTTCATCAGGACTGGGGTGAAATTTAAATGCAAACAACAGGAATTCTGCTGATGTGTGGAAATTCAAGCAACATACATCAAAGTTGCTGGTGAACGCAGCAGGCCAAGCAGCATCTATAGGAAGAGGCGCAGTCGACGTTTCAGGCCGAGACCCTTCGTCAGGACTAACTGAAGGAAGAGTGAGTAAGGGATTTGAAAGTGGGAGGGGGAGGGGGAGATGCAAAATGATAGGAGAAGACAGGAGGGGGAGGGATAGAGCCGAGAGCTGGACAGGTGATAGGCAAAAGGGGATACGAGAGGATCATGGGACAGGAGGACCAGGGAGAAAGACAAGGGGGGGGGGTGACCCAGAGGATGGGCAAGAGGTATATTCAGAAAGACAGAGGGAGAAAAAGGAGAGTGAGAGAAAGAATGTGTGCATAAAAATGAGTAACAGATGGGGTACGAGGGGGAGGTGGGGCCTTAGCGGAAGTTAGAGAAGTCGATGTTCATGCCATCAGGTTGGAGGCTACCCAGACGGAATATAAGGAGTTGTTCCTCCAACCTGAGTGTGGCTTCATCTTTACAGTAGAGGAGGCCGTGGATAGACATGTCAGAATGGGAATGGGATGTGGAATTAAAATGTGTGGCCACTGGGAGATCCTGCTTTCTCTGGCGGACAGAGTGTAGATGTTCAGCAAAGCGGTCTCCCAGTCTGCGTCGGGTCTCACCAATATATAAAAGGCCACATCAGGAGCACCGGACGCAGTATATCACCCCAGTCGACTCACAGGTGAAGTGATGCCTCACCTGTAAGGACTGTTTGGGGCCCTGAATGGTGGTAAGGGAGGAAGTGTAAGGAAATGTGTAGCACTTGTTCCGCTTACACGGATAAGCATACCTTGACACTGTTTTATCACCCCTTGTTCAATCCCTTCCGACCTATGTTCGTGACACTTCTCACGCTCTTAAACTTTTCGATGATTTTAAGTTCGCTGGCCCCCACCGCTTTATTTTCACCATGGATGTCCAGTCCTTATATACTTCCATCCCCCATCAGGAAGGTCTCAAAGTTCTACGCTTCTTTTTGGATTCCAGACCTAATCAGTTCCCCTCTACCACCACTCTGCTCCGTCTAGCGGAATTAGTCCTTACTCTTAATAATTTCTCCTTTTGCTCCTCCCATTTCCTCCAAACTGAAGGTGTAGCTATGGGCACCCGTATGGGTCCTAGCTATGCCTGCCTTTTTGTTGGGTTTGTGGAACAATCTATGTTCCGTGCCTATTCTGGTATCTGTCCCCCACTTTTCCTTCGCTACATCGACGACTGCATTGGCACTGCTTCCTGCACGCATGCAGAACTCGTTGACTTTATTAACTTTGCCTCCAACTTTCACCCTGCCCTCAAGTTTACCTGGTCCATTTCTGACACCTCCCTCCCCTTTTTAGATCTTTCTGTCTCTGTCTCTGGAGACAGCTTATCCACTGATGTCTACTATAAGCCTACTGACTCTCACAGCTATCTGGACTATTCCTCTTCTCACCCTGTCTCTTGCAAAAACACCATCCCCTTCTCGCAATTCCTCCGTCTCCGCCGCATCTGCTCTCAGGATGAGGCTTTTCATTCTAGGATGAGGGAGATGTCTTCATTTTTTAAAGAAAGGGGCTTCCCTTCCTCCACTATCAACTCTGCTCTTAAACGCATCTCCTCCGTTTCATGTACATCTGCTCTCACTCCATCCTCCCACCACCCCACTAGAAATAGGATTCCCCTGGTCCTCACCTACCACCCCACCAGCCTCCGGGTCCAACATATTATTCTCCGTATCTTCCGCCACCTCCAACGGGATCCCACCACTAAGCACATCTTTCCCTCCCCCGCTCTCTCTGCATTCCGCAGGGATCGCTCCCTACACAACTCCCTTGTCCATTCGTCCCCCCCATCCCTCCCCACTGATCTCCCTCCTGGCACTTATCTGTGTAAGCGGAACAAGTGCTACACATGCCCTTACACTTCCTCCCTTACCACCATTCAGGGCCCCAAACAGTCCTTCCACGTGAGGCATCACTTCACCTGTGAGTCGACTGGGGTGATATACTGCGTCCGGTGCTCCCGATGTGGCCTTTTATATATTGGTGAGACCCGACGCAGACTGGGAGACCGCTTTGCTGAACATCTACGCTCTGTCCACCAGAGAAAGCAGGATCTCCCAGTGGCCACACATTTTAATTCCACATCCCATTCCCATTCTGACATGTCTATCCACGGCCTCCTCTACTGTAAAGATGAAGCCACACTCAGGTTGGAGGAACAACACCTTATATTCCGTCTGGGTAGCCTCCAACCTGATGGCATGAACATCGACTTCTCTAACTTCCGCTAAGGCCCCACCTCCCCCTCGTACCCCATCTGTTACTCATTTTTATGCACACATTCTTTCTCTCACTCTCCTTTTTCTCCCTCTGTCCCTCTGAATATACCTCTTGCCCATCCTCTGGATCACCCCCCACCCCCCGTCTTTCTTCCCGGACCTCCTGTCCCATGATCCTCTCGTATCCCCTTTTGCCTATCACCTGTCCAGCTCTCGGCTCTATCCCTCCCCCTCCTGTCTTCTCCTATCATTTTGCATCTCCCCCTCCCCCTCCAGCTTTCAAATCCCTTACTCACTCTTCCTTCAGTTAGTCCTGACGAAGGGTCTCGGCCTGAAACGTCGACTGCGCCTCTTCCTATAGATGCTGCTTGGCCTGCTGCATTCACCAGCAACTTTGATGTATGTTGCTGGGGTGAAATTTGTTGTTTTGCAGCAGCAATCACAGTGCAATACATAAAAAACATTACTATAAGTTACAATAAGAAATATATAAAAATAATTAGTGCAAAAAAGAACAAAAGACAGGGTTGCATTCATGGGTTCATGGTTCACTCAGAAATCTGTTGGCTGTTCATAAAATGTTGAGTTTGTGCCTTTAGGTTCATGTACCTCTTCCCTGATGGTAACAATGAGAAGAGAGCATGTACTGGATGGTGAAAGTCCTTAATGGTGGATGCTGCCTCTTGAGTCAAACCCTATTGAAAATGTCCTGGATGATAACGAGGCTGATTGAGCTTACGAACTTTGAATCTTTTTCTGATTCTGTGCAGTGGCCTCTCTATACCAGACAATGTCAACCAGTCAAACTGTTTGCATGGTGTCAAATCTCCCCTTAATCTTGTACAGTCTTGGAACAAATCCAAATGTATTTAACTTTTCCCTATAATTCAGGTCCCAGCAACTTCTTTGTAAATTTTCTCTGCACTCTTTAAATCTTATTTGCATCTTTCCTGTAGGCAGGTGAACTAAACCGCACATGATACTCCAAATTAGGCCTCAACAATGTCTTATACAATTTCAACGTAATAACCCAACTCCTGTCCTCAATACATTGATTTATCAAGCTTTCTTTACGACCCTTACCTGTGATGCCACTTTCAATGGATCTGTATTCCCAGATTCTTCTATTCTATCTCACACCTCAGTGCCCTACTTTTCACTATGGTTAGGACTACCCTGGTTGGACCTCCCAAAGTGCAACATAGGACCATAAGACATAGGAGCAGAATTAGGCCATCTGGCTCATCGAGTCTACTCCACCATTCAATCATGGCTGATCCTTTTTGCCCCTCCTCAACCCCATTTCCCAGCCTTCTCCCATAACCTTTGATGCCATGTCCAATTAAGAACCTATCAATCTCCACCTTAAATACACCCAAAGACCTGGCCTCCACAGCTGCCTGTGGTAACAAATTTTACAAATTCACCATGCTCTAGCTAAATAAATCTCTCCGCATCTCTGTTTTAAATAGATGCCCCTCTATCCTGAGGCTGTGCCCTCTTGTCCTAGACTCCCCCACCATGGGTAATATCCTTTCCACATCTACTTTGTCTCAGCCTTTCAATATTCGAAAGGTTTCAAGGAGATCCCCCCTCATCCTTCTAAATTCCAGTGAGTGCAGACCCAGAGCAATCAAACATTCCTCATATGATATTCCCAGAATCATCCTTGTGAACTGCCCTTGGATCCTCTCCAAAGCCAGCACGTCTTTTCTTAGATGAGAGTCCCAAAACTCTCCACAATACCCAAGGTGAGGCCTCATCAGTGCTTTATAAAGCCTCAGCATTACATTCCTGCTCCTGTATTCAAGATCTCTTGAAATGAATGCCAACATTACATTTGCCTTCTTCACCATCGACTCAACCTGCAAGTTACATTGTCAGTATGAAATTCCATCTGCCATTTTTTCAACCATTTCACTAGCTGTTTCAGATCCTACTGAAAGCTCTGATAGTCTTACTCACTGTCCACTGCACCTCCAATCTTGGTGTCATCCACAAATTCGTTGATCCAGTTTACTGTATTATCATCCAGACTGTTGATATAGATGGCAAAGAACAAGGGGCCCAACACTGATTCCTGCAGCACACCACTAGTGGCAGACCTCCTGGCAGGAAAGCAACCATCTACATCTACTCTCTGGTTTCCTCTGTGAAGCCAATGTCTAATCCAATTTTCTACCTCATCTTGAATGCAAAACGACTGAAACTTCTTAAACAACCTCCCATGGGGGATCTTGAAACAGACCTTGCTGAAGTCCATGTTGACAACATCCATGCCTTCATCAACTTTCCTGGTAACTTCCTCAAGCAACTCTTTAAGATCAGTTAAACATGAATTACCAAGCATAAAGTAATGCTGACTATCCCTAGTCAGTCCATGTCTATCCAAATATACAGCACGTATATCCAGTCCTTCAGTATACCTTCCAATAACTTTTTCGCTACTGACATCAGGCTCACCAGTCTTTAATTTCCTGACTTATTCTTAGAGCCTTACTGAAATAGAGCAGTACTTGCTATCCTCCAATTTTCAGCACCTCACCTGTGGCTAAGGATGTTTCAAATATCTTTGCTAGGGCTCCTCCCACAGGGACCCAGCAAAACACTGTCAGGCCCTGGGGATTTAGCCACCCTAATACAGCAAGCAACTCCTCTTCTGTCATCTGTATGGAGTCCATGTCAGATGTGCATTGCCTCACTTCTATGGATTCTGTGTCCATCTCCTGAGCAAATACAGGTATCTTTACCGGCCATGTTCCTTCTTTTTCTTAACCAGGGCCTCAATACCTGTTAAAAACCAAGGTTCCCTAAACCTCGTATTCTTGCCTTCATGGACAGGAACATAGACTCTGTACTCTCAATATTTCACTTCTGAATGTCTCTCACTTAGAACCATAGAACCATAGAACACTACAGCACAGAAAACAGGCCATTCGGCCCTTCTAGTCTGTGCCGAAACTTTATTCCGCTAGTCCCATTGACCTGCACCCAGTCCATAACCCTCCAGACCTCTCCCATCCATGGATCTTTCCAATTTATTCTTAAAGCTTAAGAGTGAGCCCGCATTTACCACGTCAGATGGCAGCTCATTCCACACTCCCACCACTCTCTGAGTGAAGAAGTTCCCTCTAAACCTTTCCCCTTTCACCCTAAAGCCATGTGCTCTCGTATTTATTAGATTAGATTATGAGGACACTCAGTCCTCGTTTATTGTCATTTAGAAATGCATGCATTAAAAATGATACATTGTTCCTCCAGAAAGATATCACAGAAACACAGGACAAACCAAGACTAAACTGACAAAAACCACATAATTATAACATAAAGTTACAACAGTGCAAAGCAATACTGTAATTTGATAAAGAGCAGACCATGGGCCTGGTAAAATAAAGTCTCAAGTCCCGATAGCCCCATCATATCACGCAGACGGTAGAAGGGAGAAACTGTCCCTGCCATGAACCTCCAAAGCACCGCAAACTTGCCAATGCATTGGAAGCACCCGACCGCAGCCGGCTCAGAGACTGTCCGAAAACTTTGAGCCTCTGACCAGCCCTCCGACACTGAGCACCGAGCACCATCTCTGCCGAGCGCTTCGACCCCGCCCCAGCCACCGACCAACAAGCAAAGCCGAGGACTCGGGGCATTCCCCTCCGGAGATTCTGGATCACACAGAAGCAGCAGCAGTGAAACAGGCATTTCAGAAGTTTCACCAGCTGTTCCTCCTTGATCTCACATCTGTCTCCATCAAATCAGGATTGTGCACAGCACCCTACTTGACAGATAACAGATATCACCACCGGAGTGGCCGCTGTGAGCTGTGTCGCACAGCCATCTTCTCCTTCCACTTCTCCCCATTTATCTCTCCTAATCTAAGTGGAAAGAGCCTACTGGCATCTACTCTGTCTATACCCCTCATAATTTTGTAAACCTGTAAGTACTTACTTAGTACACCTTTGCAGGGAAACAATTGAGAAAACAATCTGTCCCAATCCACACTTGCCAGATCCTTACTGATACAATCAAATATGACTTTTTTCCAATTTAGAACCTCAATCCAAGGACCAGACCTGTCCTTTTCCATAACCACCTTGAAACTAATGGCATTATGATCACGAGATGCAACATGTTCCCTATGCAAACTTCAGTCACCTGCCCTGTCTCATTCCCTAATAGGAGATCTAGTATCACATTCTCTCTAGTTAGGACTTCTATATACTGATTAACGAACGGTTCCTGAATACGTTCGACAAACTCGTTCCTATCCAGCCTGCTCACCCTTTCCACTTCTGACTCCTCTATGAGAACTTGTATGTGCTCCCTCATGTTCCTCTTCCTGAAGCCTACAATCAATTCCTTGGTCTTACTGACGTTGAGTGCAAGCTTGTTGCTGTGACACCACTCAACCAGCCAGCTACCTTTCCCCTGGAGATCTTCCCCACATTCCCACGTTCCCATCAAATCTTTCTTATGACACATAAATGGTGCAGCAGATTCATAGAATGGATCCAGTAGTTCACATGGTATAGAGAGGAGTTAAGGAGGTAAGTCCATCCACATTGCTTCTTCAGTCAGCCAAAGTCAATAAAGAGAAGGCAATGGCACTATTTAAATGAGTATCCACTGGCAGAAAGGTTAGGATCAGATGAAGCACTGTTCAAGTGATTAGCAAAAGTTCAAAGTACATTTATTATCAATGTATGTATACACTATACAACCTTGAGTTTCATCTTCTTGCAGGCAGCCACAAAACAAATAAATGAAATAGAATCGGTTTGAAAACAACCACACAACAAAGACTATCAAACACCCAACGTGTGAAAAAAAGAAATTATGCAAACAATAAAAGAATTGAATAAAGAATGCACAGAATATTAACTGCAGAGTCCCCAAAAGTGAGTCTGCAGCCACAAAGCCAATTCAGTCCTGAGGCAAGAGGAGGGGCTTTATACTTACCTAACCACTTCTAGAATTCACACTTGAATATTGTCTTCTCCAAAGGCAGTCCCTTCGAATTGAGGATAATAAGCTTTCACTCTAGCTGTGTGAATTCTGAATGGGGGACCCAGAGACACTGCTACCGGTTGGGTTGGATGTACTTAGAGGAGGGTGGGTAGGTGGTCTGAGAATAGGTGTGCTCATTCCATTGTTTTCCCAGATGAAGATTGTAGACACATAGTGAAAAGATTGGGAAGTAAAACAGATTAAACCCTTTGCAAGAGCTAATAAAGCTGCATAAGATTTATTGGCCTCCCTTTGTGCTGCATCATGTCATGATTCACTAACTGGTCGCTCTGCTGGGACCTGGCCACATGCAAATTGGCTGCTGCATATCGCTGCACTGCAGTAGAGACTATACTCAGATAATACTTAATTGACTGTGAAGTTGGTCTCCTGAAGTTGTGAAAGAGTTTTCATAAGTACAAATTTCTCACATTCATTTGTTCTTCTTATCATCAAGTTTCCCACATCTTCATTGTTCATGGAGAAATCAAGACAATGGTAGATGAGGTTCTCAAGGAACTCTCCATAATGGGACTATTGACTGAAACTTAGTAAATATACTATATCTATTATGTTAACACGCAGCATGAGGGTAGTGGTTAGCACAATGCTTTACAGTCTTTGCAATAGAGATTCAATTCCTGCTGCTGTCTTTAATGAGTTTGTACTGTCTCCCGTGACTGGGTGGGTTTCCTCGGAATGCTCCAGTTTCCTCCCACATTCCAAAAAGATATACAGGTTCAGGTTAGTAAGTCGTGGGCATGCTATGTTGGTACCAGAAGCATGACAACACTAATGAGCTGCCTTCCGCACTTCCCTGGGCTGTCTTCGTTATGAACATAAATGACGCATTTCATTGAATGTATGTTTCAATGTACATCTGACGAATAAAGCTAATGGATCTAAAATGAAAGATGATTGGTTGCTTGGGCGGTCTGATTGTTTATAGGTTTGTTCACCGAGCATGGAGGTTAGGTCGCAAATGTTTCATCACCAGTCAAGGTGGCATCAACATGTTAACTGGTGATGAAATGTTTTCAACCTAACCCCCAGGCTCAGCAAACAACCCTACAAGCAAGTGTATGAGTTCCACATGTGGGATATAGTTTCGATGGCTCACAAAAATCCTATATATCGAACAGATAAATGCCCGTCTCTGGTAGTGCTCACATTGCCACAGTGTAAGAAACCGTAATATGTATCCGAAAGAAATGAGCTCCATGGCAATGGCAACCAAACCAAATACCTAAAGCATAAATCTTATGTGTCACCTAAAGCAGTAAGGGTCATTAATACTTCAGCTGTTGTTTATCAATCAGACCAAGGAAATGCAGGAAAGAGCAATGAACTATGAAAATCCGGTGGAGTGCATTCCTAATCACTGTCTGGTTTGGGGTGGGGGTGGCTACTGCACAAGATCGAAGTAAGTTGCAGAAACTAGTAAAATTAGTCAGCTGCATCATGGGTACCAGCCTCCGTAGTATCCGAGACATCTTCTACTCACAATGCCATAGGAAGGCAGCGTCCATCGTGAAGGACCCTCATCTCCCAGAACATGCCCTCTTCTCATTGTTACTGTCAGGAAGAAGGTACAGAAGCCTTGAAGGTACACACTCAGCGATTGAGAACTACTTGTTCCACTCCGCCAAACAATTTCTAGAAGGACATTGAACCCATGAACACTACCTCACTATCTTTTATTTGATTTTTTGCACTAATTATTTTTAACTTAACTATTTAATAGACACATGCATATAACATATATGTATGTGTGTGTGTGTACATATATATATTCACACTTCAGCAATATATGTAATTCAGTATTTTTTGCTCCCTATTTTTTTTATCATGCGTTTCATTGTACCACTGCCGCAAAGTTAACAAATTTCACAACATATGCCAGTGATATTAAACCTGATTCTGATTCTGAAGTGTTAAAAGATTAGCTTTAACTTTATTTGTCATTAGTACATTGGAACAGACAGTGAAATGTGTAATTTGCATCTAATCAAATCAGCGAGGATTGTGCTGGGGGCAGCCCACAAGTTTTGCCACAGCATGCCCACAATTCACTAACCCTAACTATAACTCTACATCTGTGGGAGGAAACAGGAGGACCCAGAGGCATTTCATATAGTCATGGAGAGAACATAGAAACTCCCTACAGTGTTGAGATTCAAACTCTGATCTGTGATTGTTGGCTACGTAACATGATTGTACTAACCAGTACACTACCACGCCACCAAGTGACTGACATCATCCTACATGTGATTGGTGCAGACATCCATTCTGGGTGCAGGGTGAGTCACATATAGGTGCCGAGTCAAATATCCAGTGTGAGGAATAGTGGCTCTGAAAATGTATTAGAGAAATAAACAGGAACACAGTTTACTACTCTCGTCCTCGATTGTAAACCAATTAAAGAAAACAAGAAGTGATTTTTATGTTCACAGTGATAAAATTGGGAAGCTGCTGGCTAATCAATTGAAATCTAATTATGTTAAATCTCAAATTAATCAGATTTATAACCAAAATGATCGATTGATATTGGATCATGTGGGGATTAATCAAACCTTTTGTGATTTTTATTCTTCTTTATATCAATCAGAGTCTCCTCGAGATTCTAAATATATGAATGATTTTTTAGATAAGTTAGACTTCCCTCAGATTTCATAGGATATGTCTTCTTTATTAGATACTTCTATTACAATGGATGAGATTAAGAATGTTATTTTTTCTATGAATCTGGGGAAAGCTCCTGGCCCTGATGGGTTTACCGTTGAATTTTATAAATGTTTTGCCTCTTTATTGATTCCTTGGCTCTATAAAGTTTTTGAGGCTTCTTTGAAACTTGGTAAACTTCCGGAATCTTTTAATAGAGCATCAATTTCTTTAATACTAAAGAAGGATAAAGACCCTGCTCAATGTGCATCTTATAGACCAATATCTTTATTAAATGTTGATTCTAAAGTTTTTTCTAAGTTATTAGCAAATAGACTAGAAAAAGTACTTCCTTCTATTATTTCGGAAGACCAAACGGGTTTTATTAAAGGTCGTTACTCTTTTTATAATATTCGTACATTGTTAAATATCGTTTATACTCCCTCACAAAATGTTCCTGAGTGTGTTATTTCTTTAGATGCCGAGAAAGCTTTTGATAGAGTAGAATGGCCTTATTTATTTAAGGTGCTTGAAATGTTTAATTTTAGCTTGAAATTTATATCCTGGATTAAACTGTTATATCACTCCCCTGTAGCCTCGGTTCGTACTAACTCTTTAAACTCACCTTTTTTTCCTCTCTTTCGTGGTACTCGACAAGGCTGTCCTCTTAGTCCCCTATTATTTGATATTGCATTAGAACCTCTTGCAATTGCTATTCGAGAATCTTCAAATATTACTGGGATAACTCGGGGATTAAAGTCCCATAAATTATCACTCTATGCTGACGATTTACTTTTATATATTTCTAATCCTGAGAGATCTATTCCTGCTGTTTTAGAGTTATTAGCACAATTTGGTCTTTTCTCAGGTTATAAATTAAATCTTAGTAAGAGTGAACTTTTTCCGATTAATAAACATCTTCCCTTATATTATAAATTTCCATTTAAATTGATTAATAATTATCTTTCATATCTTGGGATTAAAATTACTTGTAAACATAAAGATTTATTTAAGACTAACTTTTTACCATTAATAGACCATATTACTCAACTTTCATCTAAATGGTTTCCCTTATATTTAACTTTGATTGGTCGTATTAATGCAGTTAAGATGTTTTTTTTGCCAAAATTTTTATATGTGTTTCAGGCATTACCAATTTTTGTTCCTAAATCTTTTTTTGATAAAGTTGACTCTAAAATTTCTTCATTTATTTGGCAGAATAAGAATCCGAGACTGGGTAAAATACATTTACAGAAAGCTAAGAGAGATGGAGGTTTAGCATTACCTAACTTTAGATTCTATTATTGGGCTATTAATATTCGACATATGAAATTTTGGTTACTTGACCGGGACATACTATCTATTCCTAAATGGGTAGCATTGGAATTACAATCTGTTCAGGGTTATACACTTGGTTCTATTTTAGGTTCATCTCTTCCTTTTGATTCGAAACGCCTTAAGCAGGTCTCTAACCCGATTGTTAAATATGCTTTGCGTATTTGGTTTCAATTCAGAAAATTTTTTGATCTTAATCAATTCGGGTTAGCGATTCCTATTTTAGGTAACATATTTTTTCCTCCCTCTTTTACGGATCGCGCTTTTCAAACTTGGAAGACTAAGGGTATTTTACGGTTTTTGGATTTATTTTTAGATGGTTCCCTTATGTCTTTTGAACAATTATCTAATAAATATAACTTATCAAGAATACATTTTTTTAGATATTTACAAGTTAGAAATTTCCTAAGTACTATACTTTCTTCCTTTCCAATGCTTCCTCCTACATATATTTTAGATTCGATAATTAACCTCAATCCATGTCAGAAAGGTGCATCGGCTATGATTTATAATATTATTATGAAACTTAGGAAAGCTCCATTTGATAAGATTAGGGTAGATTGGGAACAGGAATTGGGGCTTACCATTTCTGTGGATGATTGGGGGCAGATTTTACAATTAGTTAATACTTCCTCTGTTTGTGCTAAACATTCCCTAATTCAATTTAAAGTGGTTCATAGAGCACATATGTCCAAAGATAAGTTAGCGCGTTTTTACTCGCATATTAATCCTTTCTGTGATAGATGTTCGGGGCAGATAGCCTCTTTAACTCATATGTTTTGGTCTTGCCCTACTTTGGAAACTTTTTGGAGAGATATTTTCAATATTATTTCTAAGGTATTAAATATAGATATCTCTCCTCACCCTATTACTGCTATCTTTGGACTACCTAAAATTTCTAGTAATCTTTCCCCTTCAGCCCGTAGAATGATTGCATTTCTTACTTTAATGGCGAAAAGATGTATTTTACAATATTGGAAAGAGCTTAATGCTCCAACTACCTTTTTTTGGTTTTCTCAGACGATTTTATGTTTGAATCTGGAGAAAATTAGAAGTAACCTTTATGATTCTTCATTTAAATTTGAACAGATTTGGGGACCTTTTATTCGATATTTTCATTTAATGTAATATTTACCCTTCTTGTTTTTTTTTACTGTTTTAATGGAGGTCGGGATTGAGGACGTGATTTTAAGTTTAACTCTGTTTGGTTTCAAGTTAGCCCATTGCTTTGCTTTGCTTTTAGTTAGTTGCACGGTGGGTTTTTTTTTGGGGGGTTTTTTTTCTTTTTTTCCATTGATATATATAAAATCTAGTATACTATTATGTTATCTTGGTTTCTTATGCTTAAATTACATTGTTTGTAGTATTTTCTTTTTGGTATTGTTATCTTTTGGAATTTTATTATACTTTAACATTGTATTAATGTTTATATGGCTTACCTTTTTTGTATACTTACTCAATAAAAAGATTTAAAAAGAAAGGAAAGAAAGAGAAATAAACAAAAATCCCGCAAAAGAAAACAATATTATACCATTCTGTTTCCGCACTGAACTTCTACGCAGCTAGATAATGTAACAACAGAAGCAGAACATTATCCTAGTTCTCAATTAAGTAAAAAAAATAGTTAGTCACTGTTGTCTTTATTCACCAATGAACCTGTCCAATCTGATTTCCAAAAGGCAGGGACTTAATGACTGCTCATATCCCCTATAAGTTCCCATGTATGCTTAATTACTATTTTAAATCCTCTCCCACTGAGCTTCAAAGGCACACTATCTGAAGTCTATTTTGCTGGAGAAAAAAATATCAATGATACTAGTAAATATTGTTCCCTTTTTTCAACATAAATATCAAGATGGTGAATGCGTGCTTACTTCCTTCAAGGACCTTTCAACCACACAGTCATAGTAACTCTGAAGATGGTCTGTATGTCACACATGTTTGCCCAAAGGCTGTTTCAAACTCAAGTCCTGATATATAAGACATGTGAGTCACCTACCTATGAAAAGTAACCCAGAAACTTTTCTATTTTCTTCCTTGATGTTTCTAACTTCGGGATATATTCTTTCATCAAAGCCAAAGAGCCCCACCAACCATTAGCACTGAACACAAAGGGCGTCACTTCAGTACTCCAAAGTATTCACTGCAGCTGTCTGAAGTAGGCTGGAATTCATCATTTCTGGTTAAACATAAGGCAATAGTAATTCTTCTTTGAATCTGGCATGTAATAAATATACACCGTCGAACATCAGCACAGCACGTACCCACAACTGACTGACATTGCAAATGATAAACAACTTTCTCCAATGAACAACTGGGATTTGCATCAGATGAAATCACATTGTTGCTCTTCGTATATTATAACAGTTGTGAAGGGGACTTATCTGAAGCAGGGTTTTGAATTGACAGCCAGACTGTTAGGACGGGTTACAGCTACTTCTCCTGCACCCCTGGACTTGTTAACACCCTGCTGCCACCCAGCACACACGTACACCCTGTCTCCATACCCTGCTGACCCCATCCCAGCTCAGGACACACTCACCCTGCACTGCTTACTTTTCATCTTTTATTGTTGGTGTTTCACGTATTTACTATATGACTGCTTGTTTCATTATAAGAGTGCCAGTAATATTATATTGTCTTACATAGGCATGCACCTCACAATTTATGTGATCTTCAGGCCATGTCACTCAGGGACTGGTGTACATGTTATTTTGTGATTGTACAGTATGTGTTAGATCATAACTATATGTGTAAATGTGACAAAGTGATCTGTTTTGCATCGTGACATGAGAGGAGTGATGTTTTGTTTAGCTGTATACCTGCGAATCTGCAACTATGCTATGAGTTCATCTACCTTATTCCATGTAATACACGCATTCAAAATATAACACCTTCAGTCTTGTATTCACCATTTTCCAGTTTGCCTGATTTTCACATTGCAATTATCTTGTTGACTGCAATTTTGCCCTATCATCAGCCTATCCTTGCCAGCTGGAAGCATGTCAGAGTTCTGACAAAAGTTTTAAAAAATTAAGTTTGTTTCTTCCACCAAGTTATAAATTAAGTTATAAATCCATGAGAAAGGTAAAAGCACAGTCTTCCTCTTCCTATTCTCAAATTCAGCTGCCAATATCAATTTATATATGCTTCATGGTGATATGCAAGTGATAATTTTGATAAACCGGTCTGCAATAAAATCAGTCTTATTGAGTACTATGTCAAATAAGTCTCCATTTTTGCCTCAACAGTTTATTTCAAACAAACATCTCATATGTTCAGAACTCCAGAGTGAAGATCAATGCAGCAGTACTAGTGTTTGGTATTGGTATAGGTTTATTATTGTCACGTGAACCGAGATGTAGTGAAAAGTTTTTTGTTTGCGTGCCGTCCAGACAGATCACTCCATACATGAGAACATCTAGGTTGAGAAAAGAAGGAAAAAACTGAAACAGTTGCAGAAAAAGTGCAGTGCAGGTAGACAAATACAATACAAGGTCCATGATGAAGTAGACTGGGAGATCAAGAGTCATCTATTCAGGTATGAGACCTCATTTCAAGGCTGAAATCAACAGGATAGAAAATGATTTTGGCACAGGTAGTCTGTGTTCTCTGGCTTTTGTACCTTCTGCCCAATGAAACTGGAGAGAAGTAAGAATTGCTAGGGATGGGAGGAATGCTTGATTACCTTGCCCGATTTCCCAAGGCAGCAGGAAGTGTGAATGGAATCAGTGGAGGGGGCGGCTGGTTTGCATTGTAAATTTTGTCAGTGCTCAGGGGTTGAGTGCCTTGCTATTGTTGACACTTTGACAAGTGTGTATGAGAGGATGTGTCTTACACTGAACATCCTTAAGACAAAGATCTTCTACCTACTTACCTCTCCTGTACAACACTACCCTCCATCAGTAAAGGTGTGGGCAAGGAGGAAGACAGAAATGCAGCAAATGGGACAGACATGGTTGAAACCCCTGTCAACAATGGTGATGGCCAAAGTTCCAGTTCAGAGCAAAGGATGATCCAAAGTGTCAGGAGCTGATGATGATCAGCAATTTCAAGCAGGAAATATATAAGCATTAATTAACATTGGAACTGGTTGTTGTGAGGAATGATAGAGTCTGAAATAACACGTCAAAGGAAAAGTAAATTTATGATCATAGAACACAAAACTCCCAGTGGCCGCTTTATTAAGTACCTCCTGTACCTTATAAAATGGCCACTGAGTGTGCAGTATGTTCATGGTCTTCAGCTTCTATGGCTCATCCACTTCGAGGTTTGACATGCTGCACATTCAGAGATGCTCTTCTACACACACTGTTGTAAAGCATGTTTACTTAAGTTACTATTGCCTTCCTGTCAGCTTGAACCAGTCTGGCCATTCTCCTCTAACCTCTCTCATTAACAGGGCATTTTTAATCCAAAGAACTGCCACTCTCTGGATACTTATTCATTTTCATATCTGTAAGGGGTTTTGTCTTTTATGTTACTGCTAAGGCTAATAAAATGACTTCTTTGTTATGTTATAATAAAATGGCTTCTCTGTACTGTTAACTGCTGAGACAGTGGTTCTCTATAGCAGCACGTTTGGGTTATAATTACTGATAACGAGAATTGTACTGATTTGCTAACCAATTGGGATAGATGTTATTCTTTCATGTGTGTCTGTAGGCTATTGTTTTCAGGAGCTTTGGGGAGAAGGTGCGATGGGGACAGAGAGGAGACGTGATGCTGTAAGCTGGGTGAGGATTGGACCCATGAGGGAGTCCGAGGCCCAGGGCTTTTCCGGAGGAGAACTGAAGAGGAAGGATGTGCTGGACGTGCTCTGGTCAACCACTGTGGTTGATCCCAGGCGGTGGGTCGAGAAGGTCAGAGGGGATTGAATGGTGGAAAGAAGACTCTGTTAATTGAGCTCCAATGGTTGTGCATGAAGTGGTTGAACTTTGATAAGTCTGGCACCTTTTATTTTCCTTTTATATTGTATCTCTATTAAATACATAGTTCCAGTAAGATCTATAAAGTGTAATCATTTAATCGCATATGGGGTGCTGTCTGTTATTTGGCAGGGTGGGGTACATCACACATATCCACACAAACTTGATTACCCAGTTTGCCGGGGCTGAAGGCTGCTTCCCCTAGATGAAAGTGAGCTGAGCGACCCTGAGGCTCACCAGGAGGCTACACATCATTTTCTGTAAACTCTAGAGATTGTTGTGTGTGAAAATGCCAGGAGATCAGCAGTTTCTGAGATACTCAAACCACCCTGTCTGGCACCAACAATCATTCCATGGTCAAAGTCACTAAGGTCACATTTCTTCCCCATTGTGTTGTTTAGTCTGAACAACAAGTGAACCTCTTGAATACGTCTGTATGCTGTTATGCACTCAGTTGCTGTCACATGATTGGCTGACGAGGTATTTGTACTAACGAAGTGAACAGGTGTACATAATAAAGTGGCCACTGTGTGTATGTCACCATATACAACCCTGAGATACATTTTCTTATTGGCATTTACAGGGAAAAAAAAACAATACAATGCAATTTTTGACAATGCGTAAACAAAGACTGACAAATTCTGAGATCGTGAGTTGTAGAGTCCTTGAAAGTGAATCTATAGGCTGTGGAGTCAGATCAGTATTGAGCTGAGTGGAATTATCCAGGCTAGTTCAGGTGCCTGATGGTTGAGGTTCAGGAGTTCTGCGTTTGCTTTAGGGCATAAGTCAGATACCAATGTATCAGTGTTGCTCTTGTGAGTGTAAGCTTCTTGCTGTACTGTCCAGGCTTGCTAGCCAGGCTGCCTGCCAGCTGGGCCTGTGCATACTTCACAGTCCTGTCAGCCCATAGAGAGGTGGGTAAGCCAACTCAGCAGGTCAGGCCTGATGATATACAGCAGCTTCATACAGAAGTATGGGAGGTGTTAGCTGCTGGGACAATGGTAGATTGAGCTTTACTTCAGGTTTAATTAAATCATTTTAATGCTGGTATGCACATGTGTTGGGCTCTTCTAATAATTTATGTATTTTTAAAATAGTTTTTTAATTTTAATATGTATTGTGGTGATTTTGAATGCTTAAGAGACTTTCTCAACTATTTAATCGTGCTCTAAATTTTGACATCTGGTTAGTTTGGGAAGTGGACCCTCAGCAAGCACTGAAGCCATGCATTCAGGGCAGTTGTTTGTCTTGGCTGAGGTAGCCTCCATTCTGCTCTCTATCATACTGATGTGCTGCAAACTGAACTCCCAGCAAGCAGACTGCAGCCAGACCCAGACTGGGAGAAGCAGGATGGCCCAAGAATGAACAGTGAGTGAGAGACTGAGACTGACTCTGTATACATACTCATGTGCTTTCTGCCTGTCTGTGTGTGTTTGCAGCCATGTATTTTTGTGCAAGCTTGTGCATGTATGTGTTCTGTGCAAGCTTACATGTGTGCTTGTACACCTGTGTGTGCATTTGTGCACTTGTGTGTGTGTGTGTGTGTGTGGTGGGGGTGGAGGTAGGTATGTTTGTGCATGCATATTTTTGGATGAGTATGCACACTTACAGGGGGAGAGGGGAAGGGGGAAGGAGAAAACGATTAGGGGGTTGTTTCTCTGAGCCTTCACCAGACCCCTGTCAGGGAATTAAACATGTACCAGCCAGTTTAGTACACATATGATCTGTGGCAGGAGCACACTCAATGAACCAGATGACCTTTACTCATTGGATGTTTCTTTTATCATTCTTTATTCGAAGTACCGTGATGTAACACATCTATTTCTGACTCCAGCCAGCAAGTGGCTTCTGTCAAGCTGCCAATTAGTGCTGAATTATTAGCAGTTTTGTGTCATTACAACCTGTGTACAGTATTGGCAGCAGGTTTATTCTTAACCAGGCAGGCATCTAACTGTCACTTAGGACCTTCATACATACACCAAATTGTAAGCTCTCTGTGTTTGAACCTGTGCTTGTAGCCTGTGCTAACATTGAAAACATAGCACATTGAAACAACATCAAACAACTGTTTACATAGAGGCACAAGAATCATTTGGGGCAGATAACAAAAAGCTACATCAAAGCAAACAACAGGAATTCTGCAGATGCTGGAAATTCAAGCAACATACATCAAAGTTGCTGGTGAACGCAGCAGGCCAAGCAGCATCTATAGGAAGAGGCGCAGTCGATGTTTCAGGCCGAGACCAGGTCCTGACGAAGGGTCTCGGCCTGAAACGTCGACTGCGCCTCTTCCTATAGATGCTGCTTGGCCTGCTGCGTTCACCAGCAACTTTGATGTATGCTACATCAAAGCAATGTAGTTTAAGAATCATCTTAAAAAGATAGGGAAGGAATAGTAAAGAGACGAAATGCTTTACGAAAGAACTCTAGACCTCAGCAAAAGTAACATAAGGAAAGCAGCAATTAGACGATAGTCAGTTGGCCAGATACAGAGGCTGGTTTGCATGACAGCAAGGCTGGAGGCAACTGAAAATACACTCAGTAATCACTTTATTTGGTACACCTACTCGTTAATGCAATTATCTATGAGCCAATCATGCGGTAGCAAATCAATGCATAAAAGCCTGCAGACATGGTCAAGAAGTTGAGTTGTTGTTCAGACCAAACATCAGATTTGGGGGAAAAAATATGATTTGCCATAGAATGATTGTTAGTGCCAGGTGGAGGAGTCTAAGTATCTCAGAAAATGCTGTTCTCCTGGGATTTTCACACACAACTGCCTCTGGAGTTTACAGACAATGCTGCAAGAAGCAAAAAAAATCCAGTCAGCAACAGTTCTGTGGGCACAATGCCTAATGAATGAGAGAGGTCAGAGGAGAATGGCCAGACTAGTTGAAGCTGATAAGAAGGTGACTATAACTCAAATAACTACAGGATACAGCACTGGTGTGCAAGAAAGAAATCTCTGAATACAGGATACATTGGACTTTGAAGCAAATAGACTACAGCAGAAAAGAACCACAAAGGTACTCAGTACAGAAGGCACCTAATGAAGTGGCTACTGAGTGTGTATGGAAGGACAAAGACGTAGAGAGAACAAGGGTAAGAATGTTAAAATAGTCATTGGGAACCAGTGTTGGATAAGGAAATACCGGGCTGAGTATAAGTATATAGACAGAGGGGTAGTGAGCTTTTGGTCAATCAGGTTGATAGAGACTAGAATATTGGGAAGACAGATAGAAACAGAAGGAACTCTGCAGATGCTGGACATATGCATCTGAGTCCTGATGAAAGGGTCTCAGCCTGAATTGTGAAATGTTTATCCTCTCCATAGATGCTGCCTGAACAGTTGAGTTCCTCCAGCATTTTGTGTGGGTTTACCATCAGCTTGGAATGTGTTGGAACAGTATGAGGTAACGAAGGCAACGGCAAGGGTTTCAAAAGCTGTCAAGCCGAGGTAGGAGAGCAGTTGAGTAATGTTCCAGAAACAGAAATAATTAGACTCAGCGAATGCATGTAAATATGGTCTGAAGCCATTACAAAGTCAAGATCATCAACAGCTTGATTCCGCCTCGGACAGTTGCCTGGGGCGTGGTGTAGTCAGGAATGGGGAACAGAGTTTGCAACATGGACAAAATGACAATCAGAAGAGATTCCTCAAATGCTGGAAATGCAGAGCATCACATAAAATGCTGGAAGAACTCAGCAGGTCTGGTGGCATCTATAGAGCAGAATAAATGGTTGACGTTTTGGGCCAAGACTCGTCATCTGAAATGTGCTAAATCACAATGTGTTTGATTCTCCAATGAAGAGTTTTTCACACTTATTATTAAAGCCATTCATTTTTAATTTAGTACTCTTGGAATCTAAAACAGTCATTGTTATTCTAGCTTTAATATTGTATTTACATGCTGTGTTTATTGTACTGCCCTGTGTGATACTAGAGGAAACAGTCGCTGTAAGAATGTGATTGTGCCTAAATATTATTTTATTCTCCATCTCAGACTGGCAGAAAATCCAGCAGCGCAAGCACTCAAGTTATTTCTTAAAGTGGCTCTCTGATTTATTGGCTGCAAGAATTATGATGCCAAAAATAATGCCTATTGGCTTTCAGTAAAAGTGTGATCACTTGAGTGGAGTATGCTGTTCTCCTAAGCAGTTGTCTATTAGTGGGTCCTCAGGTGCTTGTAGAGGCCGATCTGGGATGCATATATTCTGCTGCAGTGCTTCATAGCAGTGTAGTGGTTACTGCATGCTGTCATTGCTCACAGATTCGGAGCTCGGTTCCCGTGTCCTCTGTATGAAAGATTGCATGTCCTTCCTATGTGCGCATGGGTTTCCACCGAGTGCTCTGGTTTATCTGCACAGTCCAAAGATGTCCCAGTTAGTAGGTTAATTAATCATTGTAAGTTGTCCTGTGATTAGGCTCGGGTTAAAGAGGTGGGTTGCTGAGCGGCACGGCTCAGTTAGGATGAAGGGCCTGTGTCTGTCTGTCTGTCTAGGTACCATATCCGATGCTGACTTTGGTGACCATGGTTTTCCATATAGATCTATCCCTCGTTTTTTGGATGACTTCCACTTCCTCGATGTGTAGCCACCTGGCTATGCTTTTGATGTACATAAGCCAAGGTCTTCCTCTAGGTTTACTCCCCTCAATCCTTCCAGAGAGTATGAGCTTTTCTAGTTCATCTTTCCGCATGATGTGTCCTAGGAATCTGAGTTGTCTTTCTCTTATTGTTGGTATGAGTGACTGAACTGCTTGGGCTCTTCTGAGAACTTGTTCATTTGATGTGTGTGTGGTCCATGATATTTTTAACATTCTCCTGTAGAACCATAATTCAGCTGCTTCTAGTCGCTTTTCCATTGATGGAGAAATGGTCCAACATTCACTTCCATAAGTCAGGATAGAATAAATGTAGCACCGTAGAATTCTGTTTCTAGTGTGCGTGCTCATCTTTCTGTCTGTTAATATGGTCTTCATTTTTTTTGGAAAGCTTCTTCCGCCATTGCTATTCTGTATTTGATATCCGTGTCACACCTGCCATTACTTGTTATTAGGCTGCCAAGATATTTGAATCTGTTGACTTGTTTGATGTTTGTATTTCCGATCTTGATCAGACATTGTGGGATGTTTGTCTTTCTGGAGATGACCATGCTTTCTGTCTTCTTGGTGTTGATTGAGAGGCCTCTGCGATTACTTTCTGCTGCCTCTATAGTAAGTAATTCTTGAAGTTTTGTTTCTGAGTCAGCTATTAGTATGATGTCATCAGCATATCTGATGTTATTTATATTATGGCCTCCAATTGTGAATCCTTTGGTGTTCCTCTCTGTATTTCTTAAATATATATAAATCAAGTGCTGGCTGTGGTTTGTGTTTGGGTCTTTTGGTTGTTCATCCTCCTTTCACAGTTGCTGCTTGTTCTCTGTAGCACAGTGCAGATTACTCTCCAGTAGCACAGCTCCCTCTTGAACAGATTTCCAAGAGATTCATCTATTGAAAGCAATATCTTTCCAGTTTTTAGATGTAATGTTCAATATCTTCTGGATGACATCTTTGAAGCATTCCCTTTGCTCATCAGGGGATCATTGACCTTCCTTCAACTGGGAGTAAAGTATCTTTTTGGGAAGACATGAGTTAGGCATCCAGATGACATGACCATCCATCAGAGTTGGTGTTGCTTTGTCTTGGGGGAATGCTATTCATGTTGGCCTCTTCCAGTATATGCTGATGTTCATGCATCTGCCCTTCCAGCGGATCCTCAAAATCATTTGTAAGGCTCTTTGCTTATATTGTTCCAGGGCTTTCAGATGTCATCTGTACGTGGTCCATGATTCAGCTCCATACAGTAATGTAGGAAGAATGACTACACTGTAGACCAAAAGTTTTGTTTGGACCCATAGTTTGATCTTCAAAGACTCTTTTCCTTAATCTTACATAAGCTCCAATAGCACTACGAGGTAAAGAAAGTCGTCTATATTTACAAGGGCGATATCATCAGCATTTATGGAGGGCTGGACAGATAGCTGATTAAGCTGATATAGGAATTGAGTCTTTTTTTTTATATTCCAAACAAGACCAGGAGCTCTATCTACCTTGGCAAAAGCATTCAGGATGCATTGGAGTCCTTTTTCAGAGTGTGCTGAGGTGGCATTGTCATCTACATACTAAAGCTCCACGATATTGGTGGTGCTGACCTTGTTCTTGAACTGGTTGAGACTGAAACCTTTTTGGGATTCCTGAAGCAGGATTCCCTTGACCAATGAGGTGAAGGATAGCAGCAATAACAATGGCAAATAGGGTGGGTGCAATGATACAGCCCTGTTTGACAGTGAGGGGTTCTGATCCTGAGTATTGTTGCTATGCATTTATTGTGTAGCAGTGTAACTGTTGAAGTTTTATAATGTGTCACAGAACAGTATAAAGGGTTGTGGTATCTTCCTTCACAGAAGCAAAAAAACAGCAAAATGATTTCTTTCAGCATTAGGTTGTATGAATTAGAATGTAATGCACACCATCTTTCTACAGACTTGGAATAACTTAAAGCCAGAGTGATCAGTGTGTGACCATTAAATGAACATGCAGTACAGTAAAGTTCCCTGTTCATTTTTATTCCATAGCAGATGATTTTAAAAAGATTACGCTGCCAGGCTTCTGCTGCCAGATTTTAGATGTCACATTGACGGGAATGCTCGGACTCACTGATACTATATACACAGCAATAAAGACTGGACATTTGGTAAGTGTTTAAATGTAATATTGGGGAGTTAGAGTAACTCATCTGCACTTCACTGGATCCCCTCAAACTTTGAAGATAATATTATTTCATGCTTTCAGCTGAAGAGGTTCTTTCTTTGGGCTCAAGATTTCTCATTCGTTGTAGCTATTGGAGGTGTAGTTCCTGTACAGTTGAATATCTTCAGTATCTGTAATAAACAATTGCTTCTTTTGATATTGAAGAGAGAGAGAGAGACTGTATTTTGTTTGCCAGCAATTATTTTGGTCTAGCTGCAATAGAAATTCCTTGCACTATTGACTGCAGCCAATGGAATGAGCACTAAGGCAAGAACATGTTGTGTTTATGTACATTAGTACCACTGGTAGAGTCAGAGGCATAGGCCCTTCGTCCCAACTGTGCCAGGATGTGAGATGACACTTGTGGGCTGCCTCCACCAGATTGAGTGTCCTTTTTATTACCA
This sequence comes from Mobula hypostoma, assembly GCF_963921235.1. Taxonomy (NCBI): domain Eukaryota; kingdom Metazoa; phylum Chordata; class Chondrichthyes; order Myliobatiformes; family Myliobatidae; genus Mobula; species Mobula hypostoma. The sequence continues at coordinate 119,650,611 of NC_086097.1, read as the reverse complement.
TAAATGATGTATGTTTTGATGTGCATGTGATAAATAAATCTGTATGTGTCCATGCCAACCACAAAATCCTTCCCATTGCCTGCATTTGGCCCATAACTCTCCCAACCCAACCGTTCCACTTACCTATCTACTGTGTCGACTACTATTACTACGTCGACTCAGGCCCATGGGGCCGGTGTCGGGCGTGATGATGGACTCTCCACTTCTCCCTCTCCCTTGTCAGTGTGTTCAGTTCGTCTACATTAGCCACACCGCTGTCTTCTAGGATCGTGTTGACCATAGTCGTGGGAGGGCGCCCTGGGTTCATCTTCCCATGCTTGGGCTCCGATATGATGACTAGGCTGGCAGGCAGCTCGGGGTGGCGTAGACAGTGCTCTACTAGTTGCAGTCTTCTCGCCTCGATTTTATCTAAACACCTCTTAAGTGTTGCAATTAGACCTGTCTTGACCACTCTGTCAACCAGCTTATTCTAGGTACTCACTACTCCCTGTCTAAAGTAATTTCTCAGGTCTCTTAAATCTCTCCTTGTATCTGTCCTCTTTTACTCTGAATTCCCCAACCCAGGGGGAAAATTAAAATTGGGTGTCCACCTTATCCATATCCTCAAAATTTTATAAACTTCTGTGAGGTAACCCCTCATTCTTCTGTGATCCAGGGAATAAAGATTATGTGTGACCAACCTCTCCTTGTAATGCAGGACCTTTAGTCCAGCAGCATCCTTGCGAATCCCTTCTGCACCCTCTGCAGCTCGACAATGACTTTCCCATAACAAGGTGAACAAAACTGTATACAATACCACTGGTACCGTCTCAATAACAACTTATCTAACTGCAACATAATGTCCCTTCTCCTGGTCTCAGTGCCCTGAATAATAAAGAGCACCATGCTTCTTCACCCTGTCTATGCAGTCTCTTTGTGAACTTTACACTTGCACTCTCAGCCCCCTCTGTTCCACAAGACTCAGTGTCCTGTCATTCCCCATCTAGGCCTTTTGCACTCTGAGTGGTCCAGTCCATGTTGGGAAAATTAATATCTCCTGCCAGCACTACCCTATTAATCTCAAAACAACTTCTCAAGTTCCCACTGACTTTTGGGAGATCTATAACATAGCCCCCCTAAAGCGACAACCACTTTATTTCCAAGTTCTACACAGATGGCCTTGTTAGATGATCCCTCAAGAATATCCTCTCCAAGCATTGCTGTTATGTACTCCCTTATCAAAAGAGCAACACTCTTTCTACTCTTGCCTGTTCCTCGGTCGCAAATAAAGCATTGGTATCCCAGAACATCGAGCTGTCAGTTCTGCCCTTCTCTCAGTAACAATATCGTCATGCCTCAAGGCAGTCCATGCCCTCACTGTGTGTATTGAAATAGGTGCAATTTAAAACAGGGGTCCTGTCTGCCCTTTTACTGTAAACATGTCTGTCCATGATTGTTCGGCTTACTCTCTCTGGTTGCTGCACATACCCCCGTCTTTTCACTGACTTTGTGCTTAAGACCCACCCCTCTGCCAATCTACTTTAAACCTTCCCAGGTGGTAAAAGTAAATATGCCCATTACAATTTTGATCCATCTCTGGTCAAGTGCAACCTGTCCCTCTTGTACAAGGAACCTCTACCACAGAAGATCCAAGGGTGTGAATCCCCGTCCCCTGCATCAGCTCTTCAGTAACGTACTTTATCTAGCCTATTTTTCTATTTCTAGACTCATTATCATGTGGTGTTGGAGAAATTCAGAGAGCACTACCATTGAGGTTCTCATTAATTTGTTACCTACCTCCTTTCCCTCATTTCGCAGAATTTATCTTTTGTTCTGCCCATGTGATTCATACCGAGATATACTATGACCTCTGGCTGTTCACCCTCGCCTTCATGAATTTACTGCAGAGATTCAGACGTTATTGACCCTGACACCAAGGATACATCACACCACCTGGGTGTCCTTTCTGAATCTCTTGATTGTTCCCCTCATGTTCGAGCCACCTATCACGTTTTCTTCACTGCACCCTCAGAGGGAATCCCTCAGAGAGAGTCTCACTCTAATGGGTTCTCTCTGTCAGAGACCTGACTGCTGCTGCTAGCCTTGGAAGAACATCCTGTCAACAGTATTCAAGGAGATATATCTTTCAGTGAGGGAAATGACCACAGGGGAACTCTATACTGACTGTCATTGCCTATTCTCATTGCTTCCCCTGAAGCCTGCACCTAGGGTGTGGCCACCTTAGTAAAAGTCTCAGCTATGAGGTTGTGATTCTCCCAGGTGGTCCAGAGAACATCCAACTCCAGTACCAGTCAGTCATAAGCTGTAGCTGGGCACACTTTCTTCAGATGAAGTCATTGGGAGACAATGATGTTCCCTGATTTCCTACTTCACACAGGAGGAGTGTTCCACTGCCCTATCTACCAACCTCCCTACACTGAATCAAGGACTAAAGATGAATAACACAATAAAAATCATCTTATCTTTCTAGTGCCTTTGCACTGAAGCTTTCTTCAAAGTTGCTCTTAGTCCTCATATCTGAGCTATTTTTACTCTATCTCTTCACATTGAAGCCTCAACTCCCAGAGTAACCCCCCCTCAGAATGCCACATCTTCTTTCTATTGGTTGCAGTTGATTAGCTTATTTAGCCAATCATTTATTAACTAACAATTCGTAAATGTACTTCTTTTAGAGTCATGTTAAGTAAAATTTGCCAGCAAGCCTTGAGACCTGTTATTTTTAACCTCTCGTGCCTCTCTCTCCAAGTCCCAGCTCCTTTTAAATGGTTTCAATATAAATGGTTTCAGCTCAGTGTTGTGAATGATCACAATGCAGTTGTGAAACGACAGTTTTTATATGAGCTTCATGCCTGAAGACCATCAAGAATCTCAGAGGTGGTCATAAATCAATCCCTGTTTGAAAAAAAATTGTTATTTTTTTTATTTTATTTTCAACTTAACAGGAAAGCAGGAAAGTCAAAAGCTTACAACAGTGCAACAGATACCTCCCCACCCACCTACCTTCCCCCTCACCTGGTTTCACTTAACACATACCAGCTTGTTCTCCTTCTTCACCTCCACCCCCTTTCCCACCTTCTTATCTGGCTTTGTTCCTCTCCCTCTCTAGTCCTGATGAAGGGTCTCAGCCCAAAACATCAACTGTTTGTTCCTCTCCATTGATGCTGCCTTTTGTGGAGTTCCTCCAGCACTCTGTGTGTGTTACAAGAGTTTGGGGAGAAGCTCTTGTGTTTATAACAGCCAACAGTGTCCAGTTGTAACTTCATATTATTTTGCTAAAGATAAACACCTTTGGTTGGTGGAGCTCTGGTCACAAGTAGTGCTGTTGTTTCTTGTACTGAGTCATATGAACTATCTCTGGCTCTTAATAGAAGCGTGAAATTTATGGATGCGATATAGTGAGGTGAATATGCTAGCTTGTTACATTATATGAATAGTGCTGGTTCAGTTGTGATGCTGATGCTGCCTGGAACAATTATTAGGTGTAAGTTGCTATGGTTACTTCACATAGCTGGTGGAATGCAATTCCCAATGATTTGCAAGGAAGCAGCTCTGATCACACCTACAGAATGAATTTGGTGTCCCATGTGTGTGAAATATACATAATGAGGTACATTTTGATTTTGGCTCATACCCTGACCAAGTACAGAAACAAAAATTCTGCAGATGTTGGAAATACCCAGCAGAACAGAGAGCATTTGAGGATTGAGAGATAATTAATATTTTGGGACAATGACCTTTTGCCAGAGCCGGGAAAGGTAGATAATAGAATGAGTTTGAAGATGTAATGATAGTACCAGTACAAAAGTGTGGAAAAGCTTCGCAGGTCATTCAGCATCTGTGGAAAGGGAAACAATTAGTGCTTCAGCTCTGTGACCCTTCACCATGCCGGAGGAAAGAGAAAGCCACTGGCAAGTGGGGCAGCTCATTTACTAAAAGGTAATTGTTCATAATGAAAAGTGATGGTGAAAGGGAAAAGTTGGTCCAGAGGAGAGGGAAATGTGAGAAGCAGTGTAATTATCAAAGTCAAAGTAAATTTATTATCGAAGTACGTATACTGTAGGTCACCATATACTACCCTGAGGTTCATTTTCTTGCAGCATTTACAGGAAAATAAAGGAATGCAATAGAATTTATGAAAAACTATACATAAAGAGAAACCAATGAACAACCAATGTATGATGGAGGATAAATCATGCAAATAATAAAAACAAACTAAATAAATAATATTGATCATATGAAAAGTAGAGCCCTTGAGAAAGAGAGTCTGGAGGTTGTGGAGTCAGTTCAGCATTGTGGTGAATGGAGTTATCCACACTGGTTCAGGAGCTTGTTGTTTACAATAACTGTTTCTGAACCTGGTGTAATGCAACCTGTGTTATTTGTATGGAAACTATAAAGAAATGAATGTTGGAAAATAATGCATGCATGCCTCAAAATCTAAGGATTGTTTAATGTCAAGGTTGTTTAAAATTCCATGTACGCAAGTGTAAAGGAGTATGAAATAATTGTTACAGGATCTGACCCAGCACACAAAAGATAAAAAACATAATTTAAAAACTGCAGTAAATATAAATACATATTATAGCTTATACACATAGATTGTATGTCTATAAAGTGACACTAGGCGGTACATAGGCTGACTTCCCAACTACCTGAAATGTTGGGAATATCACAGAGATGTTATGTTGTTCTTCCAACTTAGAAACCTTGTTAAGATCAATTAAAACATTGCTGATAGGCATGTCTTACTGGCAAGTTTGTAGTATGTCCACTTAGAAGATTCCTTCTTCGTCTGTCCATTAGCTTCACCTCCCAGCTTCTCACTTTATCCCCCTCCCCCACCCACCTACCTTCCCTCTCACCTGGCTTCACCTATCACCTTCTAGCTTGTATTCTCCCCCCCACCCGACCCCCCAATCAGTTCTCTTCTATGTTCCTTCCCGATCCTAATGAAGGGTCTCAGCCCAAAACCTTGTCTGTTTATTCCCCTCTGCAGATGCTGTCTGACCTGTTGAGTTCCTCCAGCATTTTGTATGTGTTACTCTAGAAAACTGGGTGCAGAGTAAGAAACCAAATCCAAATAGGGCAGAGAGGGCATAACATGGAGGTGGACTATGTGAAGATGTGAAGAGTGGAAACTTCTTTTCAAAGTAAAGGAAGAATTTACTTCAGTGTAAGAGTAGGATGTGGCACTGTCATAGTTCCCATTGTGTTTGTGGTAGAGTTGAGAGAACCAACGTAAGCAGGACAGAAACCCCTCAAGGAGAAAGACAACTTTTGGAGTTAATAAATTTTTCATTGCAACACCTCGACTTCAGGAAAGTGAATGGATCTGGACCATGAATTACTCATAATGAGAACAGAATCTGTCAGGCTGAGGAATGTCGTGGTGAAGGCAGGCAGCATAGGAGGAAAGGGATCATTCATGATGGGATGGAGGTGGGCTGGTTGGGACACTGTTCAAGGAAAAACTGAAGAGTTTCCCGTCCACTCCGGTATGAGATAGGTCTGTCTGAGGTTTCAACGTCCATGGTAAAATTCAGGCATCTGGAACAGGATAAAGTTAAAATGGTGGAGATTGTCAGCAATGTAGGGGACAAACTTGGAAGCTACAAGAGAAGGAGAGAAAGAACTTATTCAAGAAAGGAAGACATTACTTCAGTGACAAGAACAGCCTGTTACAATTGAGTCCACTGGTACAATTCTCTTTTGGGTCTTTGCTGAGCCAATTTGAGGTCGGAGTCTGGAAACTATAAAGCAAAGATCTCCAAAGGGGATGAGGTCAATAACTGTCTGCGAATTAAAAACATGATGAGCGTGATCAAGATCCAGAGGGAAGTATGCCAGAATGTTAGTTAGCTCACTAAAAAATATGACTTCTACTTAGTTAACTGGTTGGCCGTAATATTTCCACATGGTTAATGACCGCTGATTGGAAATCGCCTGAATGCCTTGATTCATTAGCAAAGGGTGGTATGTTAATTTCACACTGCTGATTATAGAGCCACAGAGTCACAGAACACTACAGCATAGAAACAGATCCGTCGGCCCATCTATGCTGAAATTTGCTGCATAGGTCAATTGACTTGCTCCCAGATTATAGCCTTCCACACCCCTCCTATCCATGTACCTATCCAAATTGCTCTTAAATGTTGAATTTGACCCTGTAACCTCAATTTCCACTCGCAGATCATTCCACACTTGACCATCCTCTGAGTGAAGAAGTTCCTCTGCAATTATACCTCATATTGGATTGCTAATTGGAGAAAAAAAATAATTTTCAGTTACTTAAAAAAGTCAATTCCATTGTTCTGGGAAAGAAGGACACAGAACAGCAATTGCAGCAGCAGAGTTCCTGAGGAGAAAGATCATTGCAACACCTGAGGCAGAGGATGGATTTTTTTCCCACCAAAACATATTTTAGATTAGTAACATTTAGGGAAGAGGTGGAATTGCATCTCTTTTTAGCAAGATAAGACATAAGAGCGGAATTGGGCCATTTTGCTCCACCATTCCATCATAGCTAATTTATTACCGCCTCAAACCCATTGGCCTGCCTTGTCCCCATAACAGTAGAAGCTGTTCTTAATTTAAGACCACAAGCTGATACTATATTCTAATATTCTTAACTTACCTTATGTGATGTTCACAGTATGCCTATCTGCAAAATTGGAAGATTTTTATTGACATTAGCAAGGTTTCTAAGATGGAGGAACAATGTAACATCTCTGTGAAGTATCCAACAATTAGAACATCACTTTTCTCCCCCAATTCTAGAGAAGGGTCCTGTTTCTGAATCAAAAATTCTATGTCATTCCATGAATGCCTGATTTTTATTTCGGATTCCCAGCATCTGCAATTAATTTTCTAAATTTTCATTTAGTGTATGAGTAACTGAACTTCAGAGGCTCACAACAACAAAATAAGCCATGTAAACTGCATTCAGTGACCTTTTCTGGAGTATTTTAAACTGATACTTCACCACTCTCCTTATGGTATTCTGCATTCAGTTAGTTCTCATGAAGGGACTATGAGCCAGTAAAGTGAATGATGCACCTTTTCATCTGTGATCTAACTATGCCTTTCTCTAAAATAAGAGCATAGTATTAAGTGTTGAGGTAAACATGTTTTGGCTGCATCAAGTGGGAAGCCTCACCTTAGGCAGATAGTAACAGCTGAGAAAATCATGTCTTTACTTTTCACATGTGGGCCATTCTTATGGCATACTGGATATCCTGTGCAACATTAATTATAAGCAAGTCAGCTTTATGAAGGCAAATATTAATGGCTCTCTTCTGCTTCTTGCTTGTTCTTGCAAAGAAAACAATAACCATACATGTTCTGCACCTGCAGGTCTGTTAGCTACTGATATCCTCACAATTAGGAAAAAAACTGATGCTGAAGAGTAAGTGTAAATTCCTTACAGCTCCAGGTGAAGTATATAAGCAAACTATTCAGCAGATATCTTCACAGGGAATTTTTGCCCTCCGTACACTACTTAGCGGTCAAGTAAGTCCAGTTAATTTCATAAAATATTGTTTGTAGAGAAATGCTGAATACTCCAGAGATGTAGAGTGCTTTTCAGAGTGTTTGAGTATTCTGTTATTTATTTCTTATATGCACAAGAGATTCTGCAGATGCTGGATATCCAGGGTAACATGTACAAAATGCTGCAGGAACTCAGCAGGTAAGGCAGCATCTATGAAAATAAATAAGCAATAGAAGTTTTGGGCCGACAGTCCTTCTTCTATTTCTTATTCCATTTGGCACAGTGAAAAGTAGGAATTGGAGGGATTTTGTTCCCTCCCCTCCCCTTTTCTTCTATTCCCAACTCTGGTCTTTTACTTCGCCTCACCAGCCTATCACTTCTCCCTGGGTCCCCTCCTCCTTCGCTTCCTCCTGGGGTCCACTCTCCTCTCCTATAAGATTCCTTCTTCTCTAGCCCTTCACCTGTCACCTCCCAGCTAGCCTCCGTCCCCTCACCCATCTTTTTATTCTGGTGTCTTCCCCATTCCATTTCAGACCTGAAGACGGGTCTTGGTCCAAAATGTCAACTGTTTATTCATTTCTATTGATGCTTCCCGACCTGCTGCAGTTCTCCAGCATTTTTTGTGAGTTGCAAAGGAGAGATTAGCCTTATTTGTTACATGTATATTCAAACATACATGCAATATATTATTTGGTTAAACCACCAACATATTCTGAGAGTTGTGCAGCCCATACTTTGGGTTTCAGGCTCCAACATAGCATGCCCGTCACTAACCCTCGCGTTAGCTATGAACAACAATGTGCACAAAGAATATGATAAGGCAAAAAATGAAAGCAAATGGCAATCACTGGGAGGTTTATGCAGTAGAGATCAAAATGATAAAGGTTTTAAAGATTATTTGTCATATGTGCTCTAAATGTGCCACTTGTCTTGGTTAAGTCTGGTGATGAGAAGGTCACTAGTTCGAGCCTTGGCTGAGGCAGCGTGTGTGTCCTTGAGCAAGGCACTTAACCACACATTGCTCTGCGACAACACCGGTGCCAAGCTGTCTGGGTCCTAGTGCCCGTCCCTTGAACAACATCGGTGGCGTGGAGAGGGGAGACTTGCAGCATGGGCAACTGCTGGTCTTCCATACAACCTTGCCCAGGCCTCTGACCCTTATTGCTCATTTTGCCCCCATGGAGCGAGTGGCTCTTTTATAGATGTTGTATGGGAATATCCACGGGTTTTTGATTTGTGCGGGAAGGTTATCAGCACTCTTACAGAACTATCAGAGGTACAATTACCAATGGACCCCACTGTACATCTTCTAAATGATGACTCCCATTTTTCCCTTATGGAAAAAACACGCAAAATCTGGCTGGCAGGCCTGACTGTAGATAAGAAGATTGTAGTCCAGCGTTGGAAACCTCCCCATGATATTTCAAATACTCACTGGCTTCAGAGCTTTTTGGACATTTCTTACCTGGAACTTTCATCAGCAAGAGTAAATGATGCACGACCAAACACAATCTCGATGTGGACAAATTTGATATCTAACTTAAAAGATCTTTTGTTAAAATAGGAATGCTTTGTCTGTGTATGTACTACTATTCAGTTGATTTGGGGGGAGAGGGGGTGGAGGGGGGATGGTGACAAAGGATGGGGGGGCGGCTGGGTTAAACAGTCAAAATGTAATTGGCAACTAGTTGTATTGAACGTAATTTGTTGGTGTTGCAATAAAAAATTAATAATAAACAAAACCTTGCCCAGGCCTGAACCATCGAAACCTTCCAAGGCGCAAGTCCATGGTCTCATGAGACTAACGGATGCCTATAATAATAATATCGTGTGTTGAAGAGATGCTGGGGGCAGTCTGCAAGTGTCACTATGCTTCCTGTGCCAACATAGCATTCCCACAACTCACTAACCCTAACCCATGTGTCTTTGGAATGTGTGTAGAAAACTGGAGCATCCAGAGAAAACCCAAGCAGTCACTAGAAAGATGTGCAAACTCCTTATAGACAGCAGCAATCGAGTGTCAGTGGCACTGTAAAGCATCGAACCAACACTACCCTGCTGCACAGATTACCTTGGGCATTTACTTCCTCCCACTGTCCAAATCAAGCAGATCTAAACAAATCTCCAATAGAAAATTTAAGAGGAACATGAGGGGAAACTTCTTCACTCAGAGGGTTGCGAGAGTGTGGAATGAGCAGCCAGCACAAGTGGTGCATGCGAGCTTGATTTCAACGTTTAATAGAAGCTTGATAGATAGATGGATGGCATGGGTATGGTCCCAGTGCAGGTCAATGAGACTAGGCAGTTTTAAATGGTTTGGCATGGATTAGATGGGCTGAAGGTCCTGTTTCAGTGCTGTACAAATAAGGAAGTCCTGATACTCAAAATTACCAATAACAGAGCAAGATAAAATAAACTTTACAAAAACTACAATCACCAGTTTGAAATCACATCTGATTGACTCATTAAATTTTAAAACACCACCATGAAGACCCAACATACAGAGCTAAAAGCTGTATTCTCAGACAAAAGTTTTCCATGTCTAATGATGCAGCTTGATCATGACTTGGCACAAGGCTAATCGTTGAATTATCAAAGCTTAGACTGGCACTGGCCACAAACATTTTGGAGCTAAAAGAAAAGCATGCACAGCCATTACAAAATCCAAGAGAAACAAACAACAGCTCACAGTTCCAGAATAATAGGTTCTGCCGCAGATCAGCCCAGAAGAGTCAATGACACAGAACTAATTCAGTGGGTGATCCATTCCAGTCTGTAAGTCCTTTGATGTCTGTGGGTAAATACTTTGTTTCTTCTCTGCCAAGACTATAATTTTCTATGCTCTCTATGAACAAAAATATGTCACCAACAATTCCCTATCTTCTATTAACACGGGATTCTGTGACAGTCAGCAATATGTCGCTGTGGTGATGCATCTTTTATTCAGTAAATCATTTTCACATTCTCTGTGAAAAGTGAAGGAATATTCTCCAGCCTTCAGAGGGTTAAATTGCAGCTGACAAACTAAATCCCAAGCTCTTTAAGTAATTGCTGTCTGCTTTGAAGGATAATAATTGTTCTGGACTTCCATCTGTGCTGCACTTATTACTAGATTCACCAAAAATAAAGAACAGCACGCACATTTTCTCCTGGCAACAAGCTTCCCGAGATGGGGACTGTTGATGCTAGGGGAAATGCACTTTGATTCTAGCCCCACTAAGGATTCCAGCATACTTGAATGTCTTCAGTGCAATTTGACACCAATAATTTGTAGTCTTAGTAAAGTGTGAGAAATTTCAGAACAAAGAATCTATAACAAAAAAAATACACCTAATGGCCACTTTATTAGGTACACCTGTACACCTCGTGAATGCAAGTACCTAATCAGCCGATCATGCGGCAACAACAAAGCATAAAAGCATGAAGATATGGTCAGGACACTCAGCTGCTGTTCAGACCAAACATCAGAACGGGGAAGAATTGATATTGTCACTTTGACTGTGGTGTCAGACGGGGTGGTTTGAGTATCTGAGAAACAGCTGATCTCCTGGGGTTTCACACACAGCAGTCTCCAGAATTTACAGAGAATAGTGTGATAAACAATAAACATCCAGTGAGCGGAGGTTCTGTGGGCAAGAAAAAGCTTTGCTAATGAGAGAGGTTAAAGAAAAATGATCAGACTGGTTCATGCTGACAGGAAGATGACAGTAACTGAAATAACCACACGTTACAACAGTGATGTGCAGAAAAGAATCTCTGAATGTACAAAATGTCGAACCTTGAAGTGGTTGGGTTACAGCAGCAGAAGTCCACAACCATACAGAAATAGACTCAGTGACTAATATAGTGGCTAGTAGCTACTGGCTATATATAAATAATATTCAAAATTTTGAAGAATATAATCTCATTTGTGAAGCAGAATTCAAAGGAACATAGGAACAAGTAAGATGAATAAGAAAATATTATGACCCTTTCGTTAGCAGCAACAGAGTTAACGTTTACAAATTACAAGGTCATTTACTGATGCCTGAGCTGTATATGGCCATAAATGTTATGACAAATTATTCCATATAGTTGTCCTGTGGAATACTATGTATTTATGCAAAAAAAAATTGTTGTAGGAACGTCTTGTTTCAAACATTTTAATAGCTGAAATAAATCAACAGTTTCTGCATCTATTGGAACAATATTACATGGCCTGAAGTGGAAAATATACACAATATTATAGGAGATGGTACATAATAGTTTTGGAACCTTACATTTCAATTTTATTTGCACAGATAAATATACTTCATTTTTTTCTCTCTGTTGAGCAATGATTTTGCACAGATATTATGAAACTTCTTTATGGGGGGTATGACATTTTAATTATGGACCAAAGTAATTGTGAAAAGCTGTTGTCATTACCAATCCCTTACTAGCTTGTGTGTTAATAACTAACACTGTGAGAATGAAATTGATTGTGTTTTTTATAAAAGCAAGATGACAATAAGTCAACTGTAAAATAAAAACCCAAAGAGTATAAATTACAGTAAGTACGGTATACTATTGCGACTTGACCAAGTGAAAGAAATGCATGACTATAATCTGCCTGATCAATATTTCCCATTATCAACAATTATTTTAATTTATTTGCTCTCTTGATCTAGGTTTAGAATTTAAGCTTGTTTTATTTTCTCTCTGGAATTGGTTTGCTCCTGTTGATTGCCTACACTGGCCCAGAAAAATGTGCATGGGAGACAGGCACAGCAGTGGACACAAAGGCGTGGGCCAGTGCCTGCCCACTCATTTTCTGATCCGAAGATTAGCTGTGCTCAAGGCTAAATAGAAAGGTGCTCCACCTAAAGCTGTAAGCCAATCCCTTATTAACTTGTGTGCTAAAACTGTGAGAATGAGATTGTTTGTGTTTTTTTATACAAGCAAGATGACAAGTCAACTGTAAAATATAATTGTTTGGGTTATAGATGGGAGGGGCACATTGGGAGTTGGTGCCAATGATTGGTTTGGGGTGTGACTGTGGAAACAATGGTGATGTATGACTAGGGAAAGGGAATTGGTAACTGGACACCATCATGGATGGTTGGGTGGAGGAGGTGTCAATGAGATACCTAATATCTGAATACTGGTAGGTGGTTAGCAGGTAATATTGGAGGATTAGTGGAATGATGGCACAGTAATAGATAATTAGTATTGAAAGCAGAATGCAAGGAGATCAGAATACCACCACAGTGATAGGTAATTTTATATATGGGTTCTAGGACTTGAATGAATCATGGGAGCACTTGTTCAAAGAGTCAGGTCATTGGGATGGGGTCCTGAGTTGACTGATTGTGGTGATGCAGATGTTGGTGCAGAATGAGTTTAGAGTTTGGGTCTGACAGATGAAGGGTAAGATGTCACAGTCTCATGCTGAATTGGGAAGACATTCAGTATGTAGATGATACAAAAAATGTTAGTGTCATCGATTAAAGGAAGGCTGTCTAATCTTACAACGTGATATAGCTTCAATGAAAATTTGGGTGAAACAATAGCAAATAGAACTTAATTGTGACATTGGAAAGGCACAATGCGCAAAGGTAATACTTCAGGCTGATTTTGATGTATCTTTGAAGAAATTCAACTTTCCATCTAAAAACTGGGAAGACTCTGCTCTCTATAGATATACTTGGAGGGAATCTATTCAAGAGGAAGCTGTGCTACATACGTATGAACTTTGCTGTGCCACAGAGAACAAGTGGCAGCTACAGAAGAAGAGAATGTACAGCCAAAAGTCCCAACTGCTAACCACAGGCACCACTTAATCCTGCCCACACTGCACTAGAATATGAGGATGCTGGATTAGCCTCTACAGCTGCCTGAGGACGCGCCAATGCTCAACTCCTTAGGGGAACATCATACTTGAGTGATCGCACTCCTGCAACACTGGGAGGTAATTATATTATGTTCCAAAGGGCTGGTTTCTGTGCTGTAGAGGACTCAATAAATCAACAGCTTTATCAAAGGTGTACATGTTCCTGAGTGTCCCATGAGAGTTGATCCTAGGAAAACACCATTCCCTGTATAGTGACAGACAATTTGATTGGGTGCCATATATTTCAATTCATATTTCAGTTTAGGTTTGAAATTAGCCTGCCAGGAGTTGATTGAAACAATGGACAAGGTAGTTCTTGTTCTGTATCCATTCTGAGAAAGAAAACTGAACATTGTCATTCTCTGCCAACTGAAAGACTCTTAATGTCAACTGTTCCAATCCATTTGTACACACTGTGCCTCACAACACAAGCAAATTAGTTTTAGTTGACCACTTCACACAGGAACCCTGGAAACCGTGGTGTTGTACCACTTTAGATGAAACATGGGAGGACATTTCCTACCAGGAAGGGATTAAGTTTAAAAATTCACTGCACACAAAGCAAAGGTTCAGAATTCTTTAGTGCAGTGAGTGCTTACCAAATCCACCCCACTTGACTGACTTTTCTGGAACTACCCTGGATGTGAAAGAAGCTCCTCATTGTCAACACTCACAAAGTGCTGGCAGAACTCAGCAGGTCAGGCAGCGTCTATGGAAATGAGTGAGATAGTTGACGTTTCGGGCCGAGACACTTAGAACATAGAACATAGAATTGTACAGCACAGTACAGGCCCTTCGGCCCACAATGTTGTGCCGACCCTCGAACCCTGCCTCCCATATAAGCCCCCATCTTAGATTCCTCCATATACCTGTCTAGTAGTCTCTTAAACTTCACTAGTTTATCTGCCTCCATCACTGACTCAGGCAGTGCATTCCACGCACCAACCACTCTCTGAGTAAAAAACCTTCCTCTAATATCCCCCTTGAAATTCCCACCCCTTACCTTAAAGCCATGTCCTCTTGTATTGAGCACTGCTGCCCTGGGGAAGAGGCGCTGGCTATCCACTCTATCTATTCCTCTTATTATCTTGTACACCTCTATCATGTCTCCTCTCATCCTCCTTCTCTCCAAAGAGGAAAGCCCTAGCTCCCTTAATCTCTGATCATAATGCATACTCTCTAAACCAGGCAACATCCTAGTAAATCTCCTCTCTACCCTTTCCAATGCTTCCACATCCTTCCTATAGTGAGGTGACCAGAACTGGACACAGTACTCCAAGTGTGGCCTAACCAGAGTTTTATAGAGCTGCATCATTACATCGCAACTCTTAAAACTTTATCCCTCGACTTATGAAAGCCAACACCCCACAAATTTTCTTAACTACCCTATCCACCTGTGAGACAACTTTCAGGGATCTGTGGACATGTACCCCCAGATCCCTCTGCTCCTCCACACTACCAAGTATCCTGCCATTTACTTTGTACTCTGCCTTAGAGTTTGTCCTTCCAAAGTGTACCACCTCACACTTCTCTGGGTTGAACTCCATCTGCCACTTCTCAGCCCACTTCTGCATCCTATCAATGTCACTCTGCAATCTTTGACAATCCTCTACACTATCTACAACACCACCAACCTTTGTGTCATCTGCAAACTTGCCAACCCACCCTTCTACCCCCACATCCAGGTTGTTAATAAAAATCACGAAAAGTAGAGGTCCCAGAACAGATCCTTGTTTGGACACCAGTAGTCACAATCCTCCAATCTGAATGTACTCCCTCCACCACTTCTTCAGGACTGAGAGAAAGAGGGGGAAGATGTCAGAATAAAAAGGTGTGGGAAGGGGAAGGAGGCTAGTTGGAAGGTGATATGTGGCTGGGATTATCTACACATTCAGGGCAATCTATACTGGTCAATTAATCTACCAACCTGGTTGCCTTTGCATACAGTAGAGACTGGAGTACCTGGAGGAAATAAAATGAGATTAGTGTAATGTGGACTCCCAGATTATAGGAGATATGAGCCAATGTTATCACATTGCTGCCTTGGTAACAATTCCTATGTTAATATAGAGCCTGCCATTGGTACACAAGTTCATTATGCAAATAACCCATTCCCACATCAGGTAAACTGCAGAAGGATTTCAAAAGGGCTAAACTGTCCCTTCCCTAGAATAAGGTAACCAGAGAAGAAAAATATTGTGATCTGAGAAAACTAGCACCCTTCTAAGCCCCTGTTCGCTCTTTATGTAATAAATTGGTCATGCATTACACAAGTGATACAGCACGAGTTGTTGTGTTGTAATGATAAACCAATGGATTCTGATATGCAAAATGATGGAGTTATTCAAATTCTTTTCCTAGAGAGATACTGAAACACAAGATAATGACAAATAAATTGAGACATTTTTCCCAGAATTCATTGTGAAGAAGGCGATAATGGAACACATCTGCTTTCTCCATATGCTGTCTGTGGATCTCCCCTGTGGGATGTTGACAAATTGGAATTTCTTCAACTAGGGACGTATATGTGCAATTGTGTTGCTTCAATATGTTATCAATGAAGATATTGATGAAGACACCTGAGATTGCTGCTACTTTGGTATTATTGACATTAAATAGTATGAGTAATATCTTGCAAAGCTTTACAAATTGTTCACAGAGAAAAGAAGGCAAAGGCATTTTATTGTCGTTTTTTGCTGCCTTGTTTGCTTGTTTGTAGATGTGTTCCAATGCGAACACTATGTGATAATGAAGCTATTTCAGGCTGGCATTTCCACAGCTCCTCCTAATACATTAATTTACATTGTCACTTTCATCCAGATTGAAGCTCGCATCATTGCAGATTTAGCATATTTCAGGCAATTACCTTGCCTTGAATTGTATAACCAAGTTCAGGCAGAACCAAAAATCCCTAATGGATGCATCCTTAATGCAACCACCTCTGAAAATTTGATCCCAATGTAACTGGGTGGCTATAATTGCAAAATAAATACCGAATAGCACCTGCAAGCCTTTTTTTCAATGGGGTGAACATCTTATGGACTCAAAATAGATCTGTAGATAATTCAGCCAAGATACAAATATGGAAAATATTGTGAAACAATTCACACAATGGACTGTTTTAATTCCACCTCCTATTCCCATTCTAACATGTCAGTCCGTGGCCTCCTCTACCGTCACGATGAGGCCACACTCGGGTTGAAAGAACAACACTTTACATTCCATCTGGGTAGCCTCCAACCTGATGGCATGAACATCAATTTTTCAAACTTCCAGTATGCCCCCATCTTCCTCCATCACTCCGCATTCCCATTTTCCTCTCTCACCTTATCTCCTTACCTGTCTTCACCTCCCACTAGTATTCCTCCCCTTTTATTTCTTCCATGGCCTTTAGTCCTCTCTTATCAGATTCCTCCTTCTCCAGCCCTGTATCTCTTTCATCAATTTCCCAGCTCTTTACTTCACTCGTTCCCCCTCCCCATCCCAGTTTCACTTATAACCCTATGGTTCTTCATCCCTTTCTGCTACTTTCTTACTCCAACCGCTCATCTTTTTCTCTAGGCCTGATGAAGAGTCTCAGCCTAAAACATCAACGGAATTCTTTTCCGTAGATGCCGCCTGGCCTGCTGAGTTCCTCCAGTTTTTTGTGTGTGTTGCTTGGATTTCCAACGGAAGTAGATTTTCTCTTGTTTGTGATTGGACTCCAATTCAGGGTTTATTTTATTTATAGCCATTTTTATTTTTAAATGTAATAGATAAAAATATTTATTATGTAAACTTTGCAACGCTGAAGCCAAATTAATTTTGGCAGGAGTTATGAATCCATTTCTTTATTTCTATTGACCTTGAACTGGTTTAGACATTCTGGAATATTTATACCTGGACTGAAAAAAAAAGGATTTTTCTTCTCAAACCCTTATAAATAGTTTCCATTTGAGGAGGTAATTTTCATCTAATGATGTAACTTGTTCATTTAATGATCCATTGCTACTGAACTTTGGAATAGGAAGTGTATGAGAGGAATGAAGTTGCTGTTATTATCGTTTGGCTTTCTCTGCTGTATCACTAATGTGTTAATCCACATGCATTTGTCTTGGACAACATTTTTGAAGTGTTGAGTGTAGGAATTATGCAGTGCTTTAAATCCATAAGTGATTAATACCTGCTTGTGATCTTATAGCAAAGAAACACAAACGAGAGAAAATTTTCGGATGCTGGAAATCCGAGCAACACACAAACATGCTGGAGGAACTCAGCAGGCCAGGCTACCTCTAGTAAAAAGAGTACAGTTGATGTTTCGGGCCAACGCGCTTCAAAAGTCTGATATGCAAGAGAAAGTCTGCCTTGGAAATAGCTTAAATGCCCTGAATTGACCTTTTCATGTGTGAAGGAATAATCCCAAAAATGAAAGTGTTAACATATGAGGAGAGTTTACGGGTTCTGGGCCTATACTGACTGGAGTTTAGAAGAATGAGAAGCTATCTCCTTGAAACCTACCAGATACTGAAAGCCGTAGATAGAATGGACGTTGAGAAGATGCTACCTATAGTGGGGGAGACTAAAACCAATAGGCACAACCTCACAATACAAAGCCATCCCTTTAGACAGAAATGAGGAGGAAATTCTTGAGCCAAAGGGTGGATTATCTGTGGAATGCATTACCACAGATAGCTGTAGAGGTCAAATCATTGGGTGTATTTAAAGCAGTGGTTGACAAGTTCTTTATTAGTAAGGGCATCAAAGGTTACTGGGAGAACGCTGGAGAATGGGGTTGAGAGGCATATTAAATCAGCCATAATCAAGTGGTAGAGCAGACTCAATGGGCTAAATTGTCTAATTCTGCTCCTATGTCTTTTGGTCTTATTACTTACTCACTGCCCATTATATCACTGACATTTAGGGCAGCAATAAAGATCCTCCATCTCTTGTGGTGTTCAGGACTTCCTTCATTTTGTCAGTAGCTTCCTCTCCTGTCAGTCATGCAAGTCCTGGGTGGAGACTCAGGAACACTGTCACACTCAGATATTGAAGGATTATTCATTGCTGTTTCCATATCAGTTTAGTTTAATCAGACCCTAAGTTGAACCCCTGAACTCAGATGACTAGTGAACAACTCTTAGTCTGGCCTCCACCCTTTGATCTGTTTGACATGGGTGACCCTACTAAGAGTGAAAGCCTAATGCTGTGACTTTAGCCAACATAGCTCTCCAGGTCATCAAGGCATGCAAGCCTCCAAACCATCACATGGTTGTAGTCCTCTTGGAGGATAGAATTATTGGAGTGAAGATAGAAGGTCTTGACCATCCATCAGTACTGAAAAATAAATAACAAGAGGAGGTTCCTCTCAGAAATATCAATGATAATTTTATCTTTCACCGTTTGGAAGCTTAGTTGGTAGAGAAACTTAACTTCCCATCATAGATCTTCCCAGCTTCTCCTTAGAAAGGAAAATTGGATAGTTATGTGGCAGCTGGGATATGCATATTTCTCCAAGTTTCTCTCTGTTCCCATACTCATACCAAGGATAGGAGCTCAATGTTATGATGGCTTACTTAACATTGAGCAGGTCTCTGGTACACACCTGGATAGTGTGTTTCACTGTGTTTCCAATGGCCAAGGCCCAAATAAACCATGATAATGACAGTATAGCATCTCCAAAGGGAGTCTGGATCTGGGGTGGTGAGGGTGTTAAGTGTAGGGAGTGCAGCTATAGGGGCAAGAGGCAGGAAAATTTTTGGAATAGTGGGCAATTTGTTGGAAAGTGAGGCAAACTACCTAGGGTAGAGGAAAAAAAGTTGGCACAGTAGCTAGGTTTAAAAACTTCTGCTGGTTAAGGGATCACAGAAAATCAGACTGAGAATCAAGTTTAATATCACTGACATATGTCATAAAACTTGTTTTGTGGCAGCAGTACGATGCAATGCATAAAAATACTGTACATTACGGTAATAAATATAGAAAAAAGGATAAATAAGTAGTGCAAAAGAGGTCAAAAACTGTTAGTGTTCATCATTTGCTTCATTGTTCATTCAGAAATCTGATGGTGGAGAGGAAGAAGCTGCTCCTACTAAATGTTGACTCAGTGTTTTCGGTCTCCTGTACCTCCTCTCTGATGGTAATAATAAGAAGATAGCATTTTCTGGAGTGATGAGAGTCTTTAATAATGGATGTCCCCTTGTAAGGCATCGCTTTTTGAAGATGTCTTTGATACTGGGGAGGCTGGCCATCATGGAGATGGCTGGCTGAGTTTGCAACTTACTACAGCTTTTTCCAATCCTGAGCAGAGGCTCCTCTGTACTGAATGCTGAAGCAACCAGCTGGAATGCTCTGCACAGTATATTTGTATCTCTAGAGTCTTTGGTGACAGACCATATCTCTTCAAATTCCTAATAAAATAAAAGCCCTGGCATGCCTTCATCATAACTGTATCAATATGTTGGGCCCAGGATGGAGCTACAGGGATGTTAACTGTGATGGAAGCAAGCATCTATGAAAAAGAAGGAATCCAAGTTGAAGAAACAGCAGGTAAATTTCTCCATCCTTTTCTGCACAGTGATATAGATGTTTGGTCTTGGGGCTGCACACCCAGTTATTGGGAGAACTGGCCTCTCCAGCATTAAGGACATCTTCAAAACGTGATGCCATAAAGAGGTGCCGTCCATCATTAAAGACCTCCATCACACAGGACAGGTGCTCTTCTCATTGCTATCACCAGGTACAAGAGCCTGAAAATGCACACTAAATGCACTAAATAAGAACAGCTTTTTACCCTTCTCCATCAGATTTCTGAATGGACAATGAATTCATGAACACTACCTCTCTATTTTTGCTCTCTTTTTGCTCTACTTATTTAATTTACCATATATATTCTGTATCTGATTTTGGTTCCTGGAGGAAGCTTAATGATTTTACCTCATCAGAAACATATTACCTCATCCTGTCACTTCTTTCTATATGTGATACTCCCGCAATTATTTCAGCTCTTCATGCTGTTAGAGATGAGGATGTGTTCTTGAAGTAAAAACCTCCATCCATTAAGCCACCCCTCCACACCCCCAACCACCACTACTTTTTCATTTCCTGTCAGTCACCTCTTGTATAGACAGTCATGTGCCTAGCCCCACATTATGGACATAATTTGTGCTTTATTATTATTATTATTGTTTTCTTTATCTTTTGTGTTTTTGTGCTGCATTGGATTTAGGGTAACACTTGTTTCATACTCCTTTATACTTATGAACTGAAATGATATTCAGCAATCTTTAATCTTGAATCTAAAAGTACAGCCATCCCAGGCACCTTTGAATTCACTTCTCTGTGCTGCTGCAAAAGAACACTTTTGACTAAATATTCCACACAATTATCTTAGGCTATGTCCACACTAGACCGGATAAATCTGTAACCAAAGCTTTTTCTCTTTGTTTTGAGCCTCCATCCATACTGAAACGGCGTTTTCCTCCCCCAAAAATGGAGATTTTCTAAAACGCCCTCCAGACTGTGTAAATTTGAAAACGCCGATTGTGCAGAGCAGTGTGGATGGGGTAAATGGATATTTTTAAAAATGCTGTCATGACGTGCCAGAGCAGAGGGCGGCAGCATGGCATTTCAAGTTTTTCTTGAACGCAACCCCTCACACAACCTAAAAATTTCAGAACAGATGGCAACGAAACTGAAGCCAGAAGAGTTAGAAATGTACTCACCAAATACTTTGACCCATAGCTTACTGAATAAATAAGTATACTCACTTTGCCCTGTTTTCTGCTCTAGCTTGTATGAAGGTGGTTTACCTATTTATGCAAGTACTTCTCTGACAATAGATGTGTAACAGCCTAATGTAACATTGTATGGACATACAAGATAACGCTGATGCAGACATGTTTTGTACATTTAACAAGGTGCTTTATTATTGCAACAGAGTTAGTCAGTTTTTCAATGTTCATCGTCAGCCGGGTTATACTGTCCGTGAACTCCCTGTCGGTTGCTTCCATACGCTCCGGAATTTGTTTTTGTTTTAGTTTTAAGTCCTCCTGTGCGACAGCCAACAGCAATTCCTTTTAAATTTTTCTAGTCTGTAACTATTCAAACACGCACCAAGTATACCGTTTCCTCTTCGCTTGTTTTCTGTGTGTCCTGAACATGACCAGTAGGAGGAGATTCACCCAAATATCCATTCTAATGTGGACGGAGATATTTTTAAAAACGCCTGGTGTGGACGCCTATCGTTTTTACGCGAAACCAGCATTTTCAAGATTATCCGGTCTAGTGTGGACGTAGCCTTGGAATACATACAACAGCCCCACCGACATCCAATCCAGTGATTAGTTGTAAAATGGCTACCAACACATTAGCCATATAAACATCCACTTCCACTATCTAATCCAGTGAAAAGTTGCTACATGATCACTGATCTACTATGACATACAGCAAAGATTCATAATGACCAACTTTGGATAGTTTCAAGTCACAAGAACAAACTGCCTCTCCTTCTGGGGGCTCAGGAGCCTGGAAACGTAGGCCATCATGATCCAAAGAGCTCATGATGTCATCATGCTCTTCAAGAGTCCTTGACCCAGGCTGTGTGGAAAATGAGGAGGTCACAGAACATCCAAGACATAATTAGCCACACATGCAGACTTCACTGTGCCTATCACAATCAAGAACAATATTACATATGCCTGAAGGCCGAGGTCTCTTGACCTAAATAACAACTGATGAAGGGAGAGTACAGAGAATGTACAGAAGCTTGCAAGAAAAAACGTGTGTGACTTCCTCAGCATTGCCAAGACGTTTAATTGTTCAAGTAACCAAGAACCTGTCCCAGTAAAAAAAAAGGACAGAGGACAGCTTGTCAAGGATGGAGTAAGGCCTTCAGAATTAGCTAGTACTCAGTCCTTAACATGTATGCTCTTAGAAACATAGAAAACCTACAACACAATACAGGCCGGTTGGCCTACAAAGCTGTGCCGAATATGTCCTTACTGAGGATTACCCATAGCCCTCTATTTCTCTGAGCTCCATATGCCTGTCCAGGAGTCTCTTAAAAGACCCTTCGTATTCACCTATACCACAGTTGCCGGCAGCCCATTCCACGCACTCACCACTCTCTGCGTAAAAAAACTTACCTCTGACATCTCCTCTGTACCTACTTCCAAGCACCTTAAAACTGTGCCCTGTTGTGTTAGCCATTTCAGCCCTGGGAAAAAGCCTCTGACTATCCTATTGATCAATGCCTCTCATCATCTTATACACCTCAATCAGGTCACTCTCATCCTCCGTCGCACCAAGGACAAATGGCCGAGTTCACTCAACCTATTCTCATATGTATGTATGTATATATATGTGTATATGTGTGTGTGTGTATATATATATATATATATACACATACACACGTACATACATACACCAAGGACTTTTGCATATTACTATACATTTAAGGTGTGGGTTAAAAGCTTTAGAGGGAATGCAGCTGGAGTATACTGGCTGAGGGAGTGGTGGAAACAAAGTCACTGACAGCATTATCAAAGTGTTAAGATGAGCTCCTGCATTTTCTAGACTCTGAAGGACATGAGCCATGTGCTGAAAGATGGGATTAATACAGATAGCTCCTTACTGGTCACTGTAGATGAGGTGGGCTGAATGAATTGCTTCCATGCTGTATGACCCTATCACTCTCTAAGTACCCATGCACTTTTGGGATTGGTTATTAACCGTAAGACCATAAGACATGGGAGCAGAATTAGCCATTGTGCCCATTGGGTATGCTCAGTCTTTAAATCATGGCTGATTTACTATCCCTCTTAAACCCATTCTTCTGCCTTCTCTCCATAACCTTTGATACCTTTAGAATTCAAGAACCTGTGAATTTCTGCTTTAAATATATCCAATCACTTAGCTTTCACATTCATCTGTGGCAATGAATTCCATAGATTCATCACTGTCCAGCTAAGGAAATTCTCTCTCATCTCTGTTCTAAGGGGACATTCTTGCAATCTGAAGCTGTACCCTCCTATCCTAGACTCCCCTGCTTTTGGAATCATCTTCTCCACATTAAATCTATCTAGGCCTTCAATATTCAGTAAGGTTCAATCACATCTTCCCTCATTCTTCTAAACTCCAAAGAGCACAGGGCCAGAGCCATCAAATAGTTCAAACGGTTGAATTTATTAACAGAGAATGTATACAGTATACAACCTGAACTACTTGCCTTTGCAAACATCCACAAAAAACAGAAGAACCCCAAGAGAATGAATGACAGAAAAACATGAGAACCACAAAGCCCCCTCTCCTCCTCCCCGTGCAAGCAGCAACAAACATCAACACATTAGCTGTACAGCGTCTACTGCCCACCAAGCAACAGCAAGCTCCCAAAGAGTGACCATGATCTACAGTCCACAAAAACTATTATTTACCCAGTATTTCGACATGCCACAGGCTCTCTTTCTCTCACAAGATATCACCAATTTTCACAGCCAAAGGGGAGATTGACAGTCGTTGATACGATATTACAGTCTGCCATGTCACTTTTTATTCCAAGATTCTCCTACTCGAGAATTGGCAGCAAGCTCTCCGCCATCAAGAGAAAGAGTGAGTGTGATTGTTTGACTACAGGGTCCTCCATCCATACATCCGCCACAGCGAAAATCCTAATGTTCTATCTCCCATGGCGCCTCAGTTGGCAACGCTGTCCTGGAACCGGTCATATACAGGGCTGCACCCTGGAGGCACCATCTTCCAAACCACGCCTGGAGAAATGTCAGAAAGCAGTCAACTGATGAGCTCCAGGAACAGGAACTCATCCACCATAAAAAAAATGCAGTTTGGGTGCAGATCAGGAACTTGATAGGACCCCAATGGCCTTAAAAAGAGAGGAATTTAAGCTGTTTCAGCAAATGAACTTGAAGAAGCAGCCACTTGGCACCAACATGAGGACGAAGGCTTCTCACTCACACTTTCATTCTGGGACCATTCTCATAAAACTCCTCTGGACCCTCTCCAATGTCAGTACATCCTTTCTTAGATAAGGAGCCTAAAACTGCTCACAATACCCCAAATGTGGTCTGAACAATATCTTATAAAGCCTCGGTATTACACTCCTGCTTTTATATTCTCCTCCTCTCTACATGAATGCCAACATTGCACTTGCCTTGTTTTCTACCAACTCAACCTAAAAATTAATCTTTAGGGAATCCTGTACAGGACTACCAAGTCACTTTGTACCGCGGAATTGGCACCCTGTTTAGAAAATGATCTATTCCTTTATTCCTTCTACCAAAGTGGATGATCATACCAAGGACACATGTCAGAATGCTGTTTCTGGATTTCAGTTCAGCATTCAGAATCAGATTTAGTATCACCAGCAAATGTTCTGAAATTTGTTAACTTTAAGGCAGCAGTACATGATAAATAAATATAGAGGAAAAAAGAGAATTACGGGAAGTATATATATATGTGTTTATTAAAAACTTAGGTTAAGATAAGTAGTGCAGAGAAAAACAGAAATAAAAGAAATAGTGAGGTTGTGATAATGGGTTCAATGCCCATTTAGAATTAGGATGGCAGAGTGTAATGGTCTGGTCCATGAAGACAGTATTCCGGTTCACGGTCTGGTCCATCGACCCTTGTTCCAGGTTTTCCTGTCTACCCTGTTTCTGTTCTTGTTGAGCTCTAATTGAGGCAGCTGATGCTCGTTGGGGCTGGCTGCATAAATACATTCAGAGACCAGGGCGTGGCTTCTGGATTGTTCTTGTCCTTACTCCTTGTATCCCTTCCTCTGCCTTCTGTTTCCTCGCCTGAAACCTTGCCTTGTTTTGCCAGTAACTCTCACCTCGCCTGAAGTTCTCATTTCGCCTTGCATTGCCTGAAGCCTTGCCTGGTCTTGCTGGTCCTCTTGCCTCATCTCGCCTGCAGTCTTGTCCTGCAGCCACCCCGTACCTAGCTCCCTTCCTGTCCCTTGCCTTTGCCGTGTATATCTGGCCCATCTTGCCATTACCCTGTGGTTGATTCTGTCCTTTCCTGTCCCTTGCCTCCGTCGGGTAAGCCAGGCCGTCTTGCCGTTACCTGCAGTTGGTTCTGTCCCTTCCTGTCCCTTGCCTCCGTCGGATGGAGAACCGCACCCTGCTCAGGAGAACCGCACCCTGCCCAGGGGAACAGTGCCCTGCCCAGGAGGAGCCTCCAGCCTCCTGTCTAGTCTCAAGCCTGAAGACTCCAGTCTCCTGCCTCCTGCCAAGCCTCGCCTCAAGTCTCCTGCCTCCTGCCAAACCTCGCCTCAAGTCTCTAAGACTCCAGCCTCATCCTGCCTGCCAGCGAAGCCTCATCCCTGCCTAGTTTTGGGGTCCGAGCCAGAGGCAAGACCCAGGTACTGGGTCCTTGTCCAGTCTCTGGCTCGGAGTCCAAGCCCGGGCCTCTAGCTCTCTTGTCCAGTCCTGTTCCAGGTCCCTGGTTTTCATGTCCATGTCCTAGCCCTCACCCTGTATCCTAGTCCTGTCCCTAGTACTTCAGGGTCTGAGTCTTGCACTTGGGTCCATTCCCCGCCACTGCCGTATGTCACAGAGGGGAAGAAGATGCTCCTGAATCACTGAGTGTTTGCCTTCAGGCTTTTGTATCTCCTTCCCAATGGTAACAATGAGAAGAGGGCATGTCCTGGCTGGTGGGGGTTCTTAATGCTGGACACCTCCTTCCTAGGGCACCATTCCTTGAAGATGTCTTGGATACTATGGAAACTGGTACCCATGTTGGAGCTGACTAATTTTACAAGTTTCTGCAACTTACTTCAATCTTCTGCCCTAGACACCCCCAACCCCAGCATAACAGATGGTAATGCAGCCAGTTAGAATGCTCTCCATGGTACATTTGTCCCTCAACAGTTTTGTCCCACAGACCTTGGTGAACAAACTCTTGTTCCTCGGTCAAAATAAACCACTCTGAAACTGGGTGTTGGACTTCCTAACGAACAGACATCAGACAGTTATGATGCCAACCACTCCTCCCTCACCGTCATCCTCAGAGTCGGTCCCTCCAGGGCTGTGTGCCAATGCAAAGATGACAAATATTGCTAATCTTAGATCTTACTTCACAATCTGTGGAACAGTTTGCTGTTTCCATATTAACCTCATCAGCCACCTCAGAACCTCAAACAAAAACTACAGTGCAATTTGTTTTAAGTATTCCCTGTCAGCCTTTTGAAGAACTTCAGTTCTTGGTGGAGCCTGAGAGGTGGTATATTGCCTCATGCTGATATATATATTTTACCAATTTTCTTCTGTATTGAACTCTGTCAATGAGAAAATCAAGTGGCCAAGCAGCTATCATGCACTTTTTCTCAATGCTGACAGGTAAAATCCACCTCCAAAATGTTGCCACAGAGGAAGCATGATTTGCTTTCCCTCATCCATAGAAAATCCTTTTGCTGTCTCAGGGTCAGTTTTGTCATAAGCACACATTGGATTTACATAGGATTTCATCCCTTTTTGACCAATAATCTGTTTTCCCTCCAGGCAATTAATCAGATCAACTGTTCTCATTAGATCCGCACCCCACCCCCGCTATCTATTACCTCGATTACCTCACTGTGCTGTAATCATTTTAAACCACTTTTTATAATACTGTTTACATTGCAAATACCTGTCACATCTCCGAGGATCATCACCTTGTCATGGTGGAGAGTTTGTGAGTTCCTGACATCCCAAGAGCGATGCCACCTAGAATTCAGCCACCTGTTTCTTCGCTCATGGTAGGGTCACCCATGAAGGTCAAGGTGGAGTTTCCAGACAAAGAGCAATCTAACCAAGACCTCAATGGTAGAGCTTGTGGAAGACAATGTCATATTATAAAAGCAGTGAAGGTGGAGGAAACCTTCAGCATTGAAGACCCCCGGTCATCTTGCACTTCATACTACTGGACCCTTACTCCAATCTGTCGAGGATTGTTGGTGGCTGCCCATGCATCAGCTTCCCTACATGGACACATGCATTCTTCGTTAAAGGAACCCAGATTAACATCCTGGTTACATGGATCCCAGATCAGACTCTACAACCACCTGAGGACTCCCAGTAGACAATGCTTTTAGAGAACACAGTGTGATCATACTACTAAGTACATGAAGGTATTTATGTATTCATACACGTGTAATTCCATATCCAAACTTTATTTTTATGTATTTTTTTTCTTATAGTTGTTGAATGATATTGTTTCTTGATGCATGTCATATCAATACAGTCCAAAGATGTACCGGGTAGGTTCATAGGTCATTGTGTGGCGCGGCTCGTAGGGCTGGAATGGCCTATTCTGGGCAGGATCTCAACGAGTAAATTAAATAAATAAACAAACACATCATAGGAAATTCTTAATCCATGTAAATGTATATGGTGAATACAGACAATCCTTGTTATTGAACCTTGTCACATTCATATCGTGGCAAACTATTTCCCCAAGTGTTAAAGGATGAAATAATTTTCAGCACTCAAAGTCCATGCTTTACTGCTTTTGCCTGTGGATAAAAGTCCATTTATTGACAGGAGAAATTTCACTTTCAAATGCCTTGATTCTAATCACCAAAGATCATCATCTAGCCATTCAGTGTAAAATATTAATTTCCCCAGTCAGTGTCCTTCTGTCATCTCCAAGTATGATTGTCAAATTAGAAACTGTTTTAGGCTCTAGGCCAATGAATGAATCTGTCCAAAAACATTCCATTTGGGATCTACTTAGCCTGAAAGCTGAGGAGACTTGGATCCTGTCAGTCCATGCAGAATTCTCATCCAGCTTAGAGAGATGAAAATTGCTATCAATCCGCTGCAACGGAATATTACTGCAGATAATTTACTGAAAGGGTAGCTGAGGGAGAGTTTTAGAAGCAATCGCTTGATCCTGAAACTTCTGTCTAGATTCCACACTTATTGCAAATCTCAGTGTTCATCTTAGTACAATTAGCCATAATTCTTCCAGTAAGGTAGATGAAATTTAATTTTGATTACAGGCAATAAAATTATAAACCTGTTGATTAAAAAAAATGAGCTGTTAATTTATTGTGCATTGTGCACAGAGGGATTTTTTTCTTTGTGACTTGTAAGTTTTCTATAGGTAATGTCCTCTTATCCCTAAACAAGGAGAAGGATACATTCAGTAGCCATGTTATTAGGTATACCTGTACACCTGCTCGATAATGCAAATATCTAATTATCCAATCATGTGGCACCAATTCAATTCATAACAGCATGCAGACATGGTCAAGGGGTTCAGTTGCCATTCAGATCAAACATCAAAATGGGAAAGGAATGTGACCTAATTAACTTTGTCCGGGGAATGGTTATCAATGCCAGACAGGGTGGTTTGAGTATCTCAGAAACTGCCTATTTCCAGCTATTTTCGTGCACAATTTCTAGAATTTAGAGACAATGGTGCGATAAACAAACAGAAAACATTCAGTGAACAGCAGTTCTGTTGACAAAAACATGTTGCTAATGAGAGGGGTCAGAGGAGAATGGTCAGACTTGTTCAATCTGACAGGAAGGCAATAGTAACTCAAGTAAACATGCATTGCAATGGCGATGTGCAGAAGTCTCTGAACATACAACACATTGAATGTTGAAGTGGATGGGATACAGCAGCAGAAGATACAGTAGGTACCTAATAAAGTGGCTGCTGAGTTTTGAACGTAAACTTTACTTCTCTACCCACAGCTGCCATCTGATTTGCTGAGAGTTTGTATTACTAAATGTCAGCATGTCCTTACCTCTCAAAGATGCTGATCAACCTGCAGCATTTGCTCCAGCAAATTGTTTGTTGCTTCAGATTGCAGTATCTGCAAACTTTTGTTCCTTCCAGTACTTTTTGGCTTTATTCCAATGCCTTGGATGTTTAGCGGAATTGTATTTGCCATTAGTGCTTTGTTTAGCATCCATTTAGTGCTCCTATTTCTCCCAAATGTACCATCCTTAGAGAATCCCACAAGAGGCAATTGCTCTTTGAGTCTTTTGTTTAAATTTATTTGTGCTCTGCGCTAAAGCATATTTACACAAATGATTTCCAAAGTCATTGTTTGTATGACGCAGTTTAAAAAATAAGTTTGACATAGTTTGTAAAATATTCACAGCTCTTGGAAAAGGAATTTCTTCAGCCAGACGGTGGTGAATCTGTGGAATTTATTGCCACAGGCAGCTCTGGAGGCCAAGTCACTGCGTATATTTAAAGCAGAGGTTGATAAGTTCTTGATTGGTAAGGATGTCAAAAGTTACGGGGTGAATGAAGTTGAGGGAGAAAATAAATCAGCCATGATGAAATGACAGAGCTAATTCTGCTCCAGTGTCTTAAAGTCTTATGGTCTTCTTGAAACCTAATCCTTTTCAGCCATCAGCTCTACCCTTCCCGGCTTCCGACCTAAATTTAAACACCTTAGTAAGCTTTTTTTGTGGGTGGTGGGATGGAGGTTCGACTCTACCAGAGGAGATGTAAGGTGCTCCTTCCCTCCACAAGCTTGCAGGTCACCCTTGGGCAAGGTGTAGAACCTGTTTAACGCCCCCCTCCCGGATCAGGGTCATGTAAAGCCATGGGAGCAGGCGGTGGATGGTCATATGAGCAGTTGGTGCATATCACAAGTCCTAGCTATACAGCCTTTGTATTGTATTGATGATGGCTGCGGTCACCCATCTTGTAAAGACACTGCTCAGAAGAAGGCAGTGGCAAACCACTTCTGTAGAAAAATTTGCCAGGAACAATCATGGTCACCATAATTGCCATGTCATATGACTTGGCACATACTGACGATGAGTAAGCTTTTACACATCAATGTGTTATACGTCGTGCTTGTACTACTGGAAGGTATCATTGAACATCTGTTCAAATTTGCTGCAAGCGCTCTGGCATCTGTGTGATTAGGAATCCTTTGCCTCAATGTATAGTTTCAAGAAAAGGTAACCCACATACTAGGATCCTAAATCTGGCTTTCCTCCACACATCGCTGTGAAATAGAACGTAGGACAGAACGTACTTACAGAGTAATGCCTCATTTACTCAACAAATGGCAAGCAAACTATTGAATTCTACAGATGTTCACAGAGTTTCTTTGAACGTATAGCCTCTAATATTTAGATTTCTTTTCTAAACCATCTGTTATTAGTTGTGTAATTAATTTCTTCAAGATTCTAGATTGCTTATTATTAGTGTTCAGTACAGGAGTGTAAGGGAGAATGAAGTATTTGTTACTCTGGATCTGATTCAGCATATAAAACACAATAAGCATAAACACAACAAATATAAATATGAAAGCAATCCTATAAAACATAATACACAAGTCGCTGTTATGTACATAGACAGATTGCATGTACATAAAATGACACGAGATGAATTGTATGTAGTGTTGGTGGTGGTGGGTTAATGGGTAAGGTATTGATCAGCCTAATGGCTTTAGGTAATTAACTGTTTTTGAGTCTAGTGTTCCGGGTATGGATACAGCATAGCCTCTTCCATGATGAGAGTGAGGCAATCAGTCTGATTGTCTGATGATAATTGTCAATTTCTTGTTTGCCTATGAAACTCCCGGGTTTCTTGGCTGTGTAAGTCTCAGGAAGACAACCTACGTCCCCACCAAACTTGTGAGATTGAGGTGTTCTCCCAAACCCCGGTTTGTGTGGATGCTGTGTAATTTGCTACCCCGTTACAAATTAGTGCCACGAAATAACAGGCGGTACACTGTATATATGAATCTGATTATATTTATGAATCTGAATTTGACTAAAGGTTAGTAAAGAAAAGAACAAAAAAAGAGAAAAGGTCCCATTTTAATGAAATAGTCAACTGTGCACTGGTTGGAGCTCAAAGTTTCTCCATAGTCACCGATCCTCAATCGATCTTGCCCCTCGGTTCATCGAATCACAATCCCACTCTGGGTTGAATCCTATGACCTCTTCTTTCTTGCATCTTCCCTTTTCATTTCCTCTCGAACAAAAGCCCCAAGCTCAACCTTAATGTCGCACACCAGAGAAATCTCCCCTTAATTCAACCATCCTAATTAGATGGCACACATTTCTCCTCATCTCTTATCTTCAACAATAACCCAAATAAGCTGAAAACAGAACAGGCTGATCTTAAAAAAATGCTAAATGAAATACATACCGCATAACAGTAAAAATATGAACCAGCGCATTACACATACTTAACCTTCTTTGCAACCTACATTGGTGATATATTCTACTGTAATATTTCTGCTGGTTCTTTAAGGTTGCCATAAATGTTGGGGGATGGGGTTGTGGATTAAGCTCCCCACCATCTACTAAATGCTCCCAATCGCATGCTTCTCAAATAGCCTCTGACAACCAAGTCCAGCTTATGGTCTTCATGTGTGGCTTAGCTACTAAGCCCAGTGGAACTGTTTCTACTGACCGGAGAAGGAACAAAGGCAGGTTACTGGCATCTTAAAACCATTCGCTCCAAACAGATGGGATTAATTAGCCATGGTTAATTAGCTCATCTAGGAGAAGGAAAACTCGGATCTCAAACCTCCACTGCCTACTCAACGGGACTTCAGGAATAAACCCCCAAGAAAAAATACAGAGTCATATCCCCAAAGCAGTCCTACATTGAGTTCAATGTTGACTGGCAACTCCTGCAAAACTGCCAGTGCCAAACTATGTAGGTCTCTGCTGTTCCTTTGGATTATTGAACTGTATGGAGAGGATGAGCCTAAAACAAGGGCAGTGGCTTGCTTTTCATATCATATTGCCCTACTTTGCATATTGACAGACAGCTAATAGGTAACATCCATGGTTGATCTCGACCAACAGACAGCCTTTAATATCCATGCTGTAAATGAATCACAGGAACATAAAGCATTGGAAATAATGATATAACTTTTCTTTTAAAGTAATGTGAAGCATAGAAATGGAACAAGGAAAAAGATGATGAAATAACAAATGTTTTGTTGCATCTTCAGGGAAACTCCAGATGAAACTAAATAACTGATTTTATCTCAGGTTAGGTACTGAGCCAACAGGGGTAAACCCAACATGAGGCTCTGGTGATTTTTACCTCCTAGCCTCACACCATGCTACCATGTCCCCAGTTTTTTGTCCAAGGGGTGGTGGAGGGAACTGACAGTGCAACAGGGCCAAAATATTGGATCACAAACCAAAAGGAATAATTGTTGATCAATCATGGTGGCTGTATCTTGAGAATTGTGGGGAGCCAGTGACAATAGATTACTGTACAGAAGTCTTAGGCACATATGTACTGTATACATAACTAGGGTACCTTAGAATTTTGCACAGTATTCTACCTACTAAATATTTATCAATATTAACAAAAATTGAAAGCTCACAGATATTAGTTGCTGGTGAACGCAGCAGGCCAGGCAGCATCTATAGGAAGAGGTACAGTCGACGTTTCGGGCCGAGAACCTTCGTCAGGGCTAACTGAAAGAAGAGCTAGTAAGAGATTTGAAAGTGGGAGGGGGAGGGGGAGATCCGAAATGATAGGAGAAGACAGGCCCCTTTTCTTTCTCCCTGGGCCTCCTGTCCCATGATCCTCTCATATCCCTTTTGCCTATCAACTGTCCAGCTCTTGGCTCCATCCCTCCCCCTCCTGTCTTCTCCTATCATTTTGGATCTCCACCCCCCCCCCCACCACTTTCGTACCTCTTACTAGCTCTTCCTTCAGTTAGTCCTGACGAAGGGTCTCGGCCTGAAACGTCACTGTACCTCTTCCTAGAGATGCTGCCTGGCCTGCTGCATTCACCAGCAATTTTTATGTGTGTTGCTTGAATTTCCAGCATCTGCAGATTTCCTCATGTTTGGGCTCACAGATACTGCTTGTTCAAGGGCAAATAGAGATAGAATTGAGATGGTGGTCTTTCCACTCTGTGCTTCATATCAATACAAATTAACACATGCAAGATATGATATAAAAACAACTTACAGTACTGTGTAAATTCTTAGGCATCGTAGCTAGATCTATGTGCTGAAGTATGTGCTTTGCACAGTACTATACTTCTCTTACACACTCACTTAGGTTACACCATTCCACCATAGACCATAAGACATAGGATCAAGATTAGGTCATTCAGTCTCTCGAGTCTGCTCTGCCATTCCATCGAGGTTGATTTATTATCCCTCTCAACCCCTTTCTCCTGCCTTCACCCTATAACCTTTGACACCCTTACTAATCAAGAACTTATCAGCCTCCACTTTAAATATACCCAATTACTTGGCCTCTACAGTCATCTCTGACTTTGAATACCACCGATTCACTACCGTCTGGTTGAAGAAATTCTTCCTCATCTCTGTTCTAAAGGGACATCCTTCTATTCTAGACTCTCTCCCTTCGAGAAAGGTGGGGTTCTTTTGCCGGTTATTATCATTTGACTTGAGTTAATTAAGACCATAAGACAAAGGAAGGAGCAGAAGTAGGCCATTCAGCCCATCAAGTCTGTTCCGCCATTTTATCATGAGCTGATCCATTTTATCCTATTTAGTCCCACTGCCCCGCCTTCTCACCATAACCTTTGATGCTCTGGCTACTCAGATACCTATCAATCTCTGCCTTAAATACGCCCAATGACTTGGCCTCCACTGCTGCCCGTGGCAACAAATTCCATAGATTCACCACCCTCTGACTAAAAAAATTTCTTTGCATTTCTGTTCTGAAAGGGCGCCCTTCAATCCTGAAGTCATGCCCTTAAGATGGTCCTTTTCTGATTCTTGGGTAAATGGATTTGTTTGGCGGATTGATGTCTTTTTTTTATGGAAGCTTGTATGGCATATAGCTCTGGGTTTGTGCTTCAAATGGGTTTTTTTCCCCCGTTTTTTTTTGTTATTGGGTTTTTTTTTGTTTTAGTAAGTAGAGGTTCTTTTATCCTTCTTACTTATTTCCAAAAAAATAGCTTTAACATTTTTTTAATTATTATTGATATACTGTTTAGTTTGGTTGATAGTTTAACTCTTATTCTACATATGGATATGTTGTCTTGATTATCTTGATGTATTTTTCTTTATTGTTGATTTTCAATAATAATAAAAAAAATTTAAAAATGAAAAATGACTCTCTCCCACTGTAGGAAACATCCTTTTCACATCAACTCTTTCACACCTAGACCTTTCAATATTCAATAGGTTTCGGTGAGAACCCCACCCCCATCATTCTTCTCTCTTCTAAATGGATGCCCTTTTCTTATTGCTACCTGCTTAGGCCATTATCTACATAAAGCCCTGGATGTTCCAAAGAAGCCTTCCATGCTGCTTTGAAGAGAGAAGTTAAATTGGTGTCCAATAGGAATGGACACGGCTAATGGGTTTCCTATTCGATTCTAGCTATTCATCTGCCTTGTTTCTGTTTGGTATAAAATTGTACAAAAGGGAAAGATTAGCTTTATTTGCCACACATACAATGAAACATAGAGTGAAATGTCTCATTTTTCGTCAACATCCAACGCAATCTGAGGACAGTGCTGGGAGCAGACCGCAAGTGTCATTATGTTTTCAGTGCCAGGGTAGCCTGCCCACAAATTACTAACCCTAAACCATACATCTTTGGAAAGTGGGAGGAAACTAGAGCACATGGAGGAAACCCACTCGGGTGTCACGGGGAGAACTTACAAACTCCTTACAGAGAGTGAATCCCAATCAGTAATCACTGGCACTGTAAGGTAATTACGTTAACCCCGGCACTACCCTACCACCATGATCAATATTAACTGTTAATTAACATACTTTGAATGTGCCTTGAGGACATCTACACATTTAATAGAGGCATAGAGTTATACAGTACAGAAACAGGCCTTTCAAGTATCCAAATATTTATCAACACTTTGACTGTAGTCTTCTATGCTTTGGCAAACCAAGTCCTCATTTTAATTCTTTTTGTAAGAATTTCTGAGGATCGTCATCTTGCAGTGGAGAGATTTGTGAGCTCTGGAGATCTTGAGAAATATGACATCTGAGATTTAGCCATCTGGTGCCTAGCTACTGGTAGGGTCACCCATGGCATTCAGAAGGAGGTGTCACCAGGTTCTGATATGGCCCAAGTGTGGTGTGAGAGACATTGAAGCAGGTCGATAGTTCACAGACTTTAATGTGAACAGTGTTAAAGGGAAAAGAAAACAATAAACGCTTGGTCAAACAGGGCTGTTAACTAAAACTCTCAAATGGAAAATGAAGTCTACACTGCGGCCGAAAAGAACAACTAAGAATAAAATGAATACCGCTAGTCTTCCGAGTCAGTTGATTTGACAGTCCAATTTCTCAGGCAAGGTGGAATGCAGGCAGCGAAGCGTTGCTGCGTCCAAGTCACAACAAATACTACAACAGAATGAATGGAGTTAAATACAGCCACAATGAAATAATAATTAGCTGACACGTGCATATTCACGAGAGCAAGTGCCGAATCTGCTGTGCTGTCGAATCCATGGTTGTGGCAGGAGGAGGTTCCAGATTAGGAATGATCC
Source organism: Mobula hypostoma (assembly GCF_963921235.1). Classification (NCBI taxonomy): domain Eukaryota; kingdom Metazoa; phylum Chordata; class Chondrichthyes; order Myliobatiformes; family Myliobatidae; genus Mobula; species Mobula hypostoma. The sequence goes on along the minus strand of NC_086097.1, from coordinate 119,614,842 downwards.
ATTCAAGACCACAGTGGTGGAACTGGCTGAAGATGATGACACATCACATTGGCAGAGAAGGTGGAAAGCTGGTGCAGCAGTGAAGGTTCTCAATCATCTTGCATTCCAGATTGGTCTGATCCTGACCTTGATACGTCAAGGACCGTGCTCTGGCTGCCCTTGCATCAGCCACCCCACATTAAACAAAATCATGCACAGGCGTTCTCCATCAGGGGTATCCACCCTAATTTCCCAGATATACCCTAGAGCAGCCAGCGGAGAACCCACCAATAGACATCCTACTCAACTCAAGTGAATGTACTACTACTACTTTTGTGAGAATATCTGTCTCCACCCCGCTCAGTCACTGCATTGCAACCACATCCTGGGAGAAAAAAATGTCCCTTCAAATCCCCTCTAACGCTTTGATTTTTTATCTTTAAACCTACATTCTTTGATTTTGGAAATCTCTATTATTGGGAAAAGGCTTTTCACCATCTGCCCTACTGCATAATTTTGCACACCTCTATCAGCTGCCTCCACAGCCTTCTAAACCCAGCATTTCCATTCTTGCTAGTTTTGCATATGGCCACTAACAAAACCAGTTCAGAGTAGATGTACTGTAGCTGGGCAGAGTTACCAGCAGATTCATCTGTAACTTGACCCTTGATGAACCAATGCAGCATCACACACTTCTGCTCAACAGAGCATCATGGGATATCAGTTTTACCAGCTGACTCCCACAGGAGGTCAAAGGGGCTATATTAACTTCCCTGGGCAAGAAGCTCACAGGCTGGGGAATTTCTTAAGAATGCATCAGTATAATCCTGGCTTGAGCACACAAGTCCGTTGAAGTGATTGGGAGAAGAGCGTTCTATTTGTTGTTAATTATGTGTGTTGGGGTGTCCAGCACCTCTGGGCATCCACTGCAATCAAGGAAGACCCCAGTTGTAACGTCTACTCGTACCTCGGCACCCAGACCTCCGAGGGGGAGAGAGTGAAATTGCCCCAGTGCAAAGGCTTTTCCACTTTAAAAACCCTCCCGCACAGGTTACTTTGTTATTGTCAGATAGGGTGGACAACCAATCAATCATTTGTGTATTTTTAACCTTAGCATTTAAATCTTCATGTAATGGCTTTAAATCTCTTATATAAACTTTATCTTTTAGCAGGAGTGGAGTGATTTGGAATGGTTGTGAACATCAGGTGCAACTAACTGTGATAGCTTGTCAACTGTTGAGCTGGAGGGCAGTGCTGTCGAGGTCGTCTGTGAGTGTAGTTGGCCAGTCATTCTGGGAGAGGACCTGTGCTCTACCACAGATGGCTGAGCTTTCACAGTCTACTACAAACCAAGATCCTTGTGGGAGATCTCACTCCAAACCAGGAAAACACTGATTTCCATAGTGCTACTAATAATATAGGTAAAATAATGAATGCGTCCTGCAACTTGAAATTAGAGAGCTAGGTTTGGTTGATTATTTTCAGTGTTACATGTAAGGAGTTTGGGAATTGAAATGTACATCAGAAGATAAGTCACTTATGCAGATACAATCAGTCTATGTATAACAGTATAAGACCATAAGACATGAGAGCAAATTAGGCCATTCAGCCCATTGTCTCTGCTCTGCCATTTCATCATGGCTGATCCATTTTCCTCTCAACCCCAATCTCCTGCCTTTTCCCTGTATCCCTTCACACCCTGACTAATCAAGAATCTATCAACCCCTGCCTTAAATACACCTGTACAGCTGCCTTTGACATTCAGTTCTACAGATTCACCACTTTCTGGCTAAAAAACAAATCCCTCTCATCTCTGAATAAGCTTATCTTATGTAATATTACATATAAACAACCAATTTCAACAGTTTCTTGTACATTGTGTTTTATGGTGTTACATTTGTACTTAGATTTATTGTACTTTTTATGCTTTTTTGTTTTTTTATGCAGCTTTGGATCTGGAGCAATAAATATTTCATTCTCCTTTACACCCGTCTTCTGAAAAATTACAATGAACAATCTTTAGTCTAGACTGAATGCATGGCTGAAGGAATGCTATAGGAGGGAGAAGCTTAGGTATTTCTGGATTGCAAGGACCACTTTTGGAGAAAGTACAAGCTGGGAAGGTTGCTACTAAACTGGAATAGGTTCAATATCTTAAGAGAAGATGGTTGCTGGTGTTGTTGGAGAGTCTTTCAGCATACTTAGCAGTGAAACGGCATGCCACAGGGATACAGTAGAGGCCAATGACTGGTCAGATATAGAAGGGAATCTTAGGCGTGGAGGATAATGGATCAAGTTCTGAGTGATGGTATTATTAAGAAATGCTGCTTCCTGCTCATCATGGACATGATAGGCTAACTTGCTTACTTCCATGTTGTTCAATTCTATATTTTGAAAGCTAAATAGAGGTGTACAAGATATCAACAGGCATAGATTGAGTGGATAGCCAGAGATGTTTTTTTTTCCCAGGGCCTAATTTTAAGGTCGGTAAAGGAAAGTATAGATGGGCGATGTCCAAGGTTTTTTTAACATGCAGAGTGGTGGGTACATGGGATGCCCTGCTCGGAATGGTACAGGTACATTAGAGAAATTTAACAAACTCTTCGATGAAGCACATGGAAAATAGAAAAATGGACGTGTATGTAGGAGGGAAAGGGTAGGTTGGTCTTGGAGTAGGTTAAAAAGTCGGCTCACCATAATGGTCCGAGTGGCCTATACTGTGCTGTAATTTTTATTTTCTATTTTCTATGACCTAAATCAGTCCCGTAGGCAGAAAATGTGTAGTCTTGCTTAAAAATATGTGAGAAGTACAATGATAGATTGCATCCAGTTTAACTCAAGGTGTCTGAAAAGAAAGGGCAATGAACTGAGTGCCTTAACTAACAGAGGGAATATGGCATTGCTGCTGTCAAGGAGGCAGTTGAAAGACTGGCAGCTCCACGTCTGCTCTATACCGTTCAACTGTAAATCCATAAACCTGGCCAAGATGCCTGCTTTTTAAAGTGAATCACATCTCTTCCTTCCACTATGATCAGCACCAAACCAATTTTATTTAGTGAACTCTATTTCTATACACAGACATCTTCATCAGAAATCTGTTTAGCAGCTCTTAGATTACAGCTGATGTTATCAACTACTTATTGTGAAACTGGTCTCCTGGTGTTACTGCAAGATTTTCTTCTCCAATCAAGCAATTCCTTCAAAAGGATTCTTTTGCCATCAGTTGCTGCTATACAGTTGTAAAATTATGCTGGTTAGAATTCATTTATCAGGTCTTCATGCAGAGTTTTAAAGTCCTCCTTGAAAATTCTTCCATAAGCTCTGTGCATGGAGGGTTATGATGAACTAGGCTCTGCAATGCTTGATATGCACCACAAGATGTCTTCACACTTTGCTTCTATTGCTTTTAACTCTGACAAATAAATAAACATTGGATTTATTCATTCTGAAGTACTGAAAACAATTTCCAGTTGAATCATTGTGCGCTCAGCAAATTCTGAAAATAAATAATCTGATGGCAATTTAAATTATTACAGAATACCCACATCCATCTTTGTTTATTTAATGTACAGCATACAAACTCAGGAAAGGAAATGTTGATTTACAGCTTTCATTTTCCCTCCAAGAACATTTACTACCTGTGGCATTGTTGAGAAAGAGTTTACCACACAATTCATTTTTCCCCAGTTGAGTTTAAATACTAAATTTAAATGTTAATGTCAGGAAAACATTAAGCAGGCTCTGTCATAAACTGACTTGCCTCTGTGCACTGAATAAAACAGCACTTGAGAAGATGGAGAAAAATACAGTTCTTTTTAAAAATTCAGCCACAAAAACATGCCCTGCATTCCTCTTCCACTCAGAACCAGCATTTAGAGCGGGCACAACATTGCTTCCTACTTCTTTGTGCTATCCTCTATATCACTATCTCTTCTGGCCGGATTGGAGCCAGCAGTGCTACAGAGAAGACCTGGTGGAATGGAACCTTCTAAATTAAGGTCTTTCTCTCTTCACCAAGCTGCACATCATACCATGTTGTTACATTGGGTTTTAGAATTGTTATTTTTCTTATAGTTTAACTCTTCTATGTATTCTTTCATCTTAATATAATCACCAATATACACATAATTGTTCAGTGAAATTTTTAGTAATGACAGTGTAGTTGCTTCTGTATTTTTCTAGAAGTTTCTTAGTTTGCTGTAGCGGGTGCCACACTAATTAAATCTTGCTAATTTATAGGTTAATTGGTATCACTGGAATTTTGTTTATCTCCAGTCTGAGTATGAGAAGACCACAACTTTTTCATTTTTTTTCTCTCAGCTCTCTTGTTCATCACAAGCAACAAGTTTTATGCCTCATTCTTGACTCCCGAAAAACTTTTTCAATCGCAAAGGCATGAGGATCCAACAATGTCTTAACTGAAATATAGGCTTAGATACCTTTTCTTAAAATTCACCTGCTTGGGTAACATAACTCTGAAATACATGAGTTATTTCACCCCACATTAATGATTATAATATATATATATATATGAGTTACTATTGAAACTTGCCCTAGATTTTCCATCAACACGAGGAAATGTGCAGATGCTCGAATTTCAAGCAACACAAATAAAAGTTGCTGGTAAATGCAGCAGGGTCTCCTGTCCCATGATCCTCTCATATCCCTTTTGCCAATCTACTGTCCAGCTCTTGGCTCCATCCCTCCCCCTCCGGTCTTCTCCTATCATTTCGGATCTCCCCCTCACCCCCCACTTTCAAATCTCTTTCTATCTCTTCTTTCAGTTAGTCCTGACGAAGGGTCTCGGCCCGAAATGTCGACTGAACTTATTCCTAGAGATGCTGCCTAGCCTGCTGCGTGCACCAGCAACTTCTATGTGTGTTCCTAGATTTTCCATGTTCCATCTACATTGGAATACGATGAGCTGCTTGCACATAGATGACACTTGAGCAAAAGATTTTTGCATCATCAATGGGGATGGGAGAGGTTCTGGAGGATTGGACGGTTGCAGATGTTGTTCCCTTATTCAAGAAAGGGAGTAGAGATAGCCCAGAAAATTATAGACCAGTGAGTCTTACTTCAGTGGTTGGTAAGTTGATGGAGAAGATCCTGAGAGGCAGGATTTATGAACATTTAGAGAGGTATAATATGATTAGGAATAGTCAGCATGACTTTGTCAAGGACAGGTTGTGCCTTACGAGCCTGTTAGAATTTTTTGAGGATGTGACTAAACACATTGATGAAGAAAGAGCAGTAGATGTAGTGTATATGGATTTCAGCAAGGTATTTAACAATGTACCCCAATGCAAGGCTTATTGAGAAAGTAAGGAGGCATGGGATCCAAGGGGATATTGTTTTGTGGATCCAGAACTGGCTTGCCCACAGAAGGCAAAGAGTGGTTGTAGACGGGTCATATTCTGCATGGAGGTTGGTGACCAGTAGTGTGCCCCAGGGATCTGTTCTGGGACCCCTACTCTTCATGATTTTTATAAACGACCTGGATGAGGAAGTGGAGGGATGGGTTAGTAAGTTTGCTGATGACAAAAAGTTTGGGGGTGTTGTGGATAGTGTGGAGGGCTGTCAGAGGTTACAGCGAGACATTGATAGAATGCAAAATTGGGCTAAGAAGTGGCAGATGGAGTTCAACCCAGATGAGTGTGAAGTGGTTCATTTTGGTAGGTGAAATATGATGGCAGAATATGGTATTAATGGTAAGACTCTTGGCAGTGTGGGGGATCAGAGGGATCTTGGGGTCCAAGTCCATAGGACACTCAAAGCAGCTGCGTAGGTTGACTCTGTGGTTAAGAAGGCATACGGTGTATTGGCCTTCATCAATCGTGGAATTGAATTTAGGAGCTGAGAGGTAATGTTGCAGCTATATAGGGTCCTGATCAGACCCCACTTAGAGTGCTGTCTCAGTTCTGGTCGTCTCACTACAGGAAGGATGTGGAAACCATAGAAAGGTTGCAGAAGAGATTTGCAAGGATGTTGCCTGGATTGGGGAAGAGGTGGTAGCCTCATGTTTAATTACCCACATTTATAGATATTAAAGTCCACAATAACATTATAATGGGATCTGTCAAACTAATTTTTGGGTAGGATTAAAGCTGGAACCTCCGGACTGTATAATATTCTGACACAAAATAAAAGGGGGTTTAGACTAAGATATAAAAGCAAGGATGCAATGCTGATGCATTGGTTAGACTTGTGAGTAATAGTGGGTCCCTTATCCAAGAAAGAATGTGCTGCCTTTGAAGAGGCCCCCTGGTTCTCAGTACCTGTTGAATGGTCTTGGTCTGAAACACCGATAGGGCATAGGAGCAGAATTAGGCTGTTTAGCCCATTGAATCTGCTCCACCATTCCATCATGGCTGATCCCGGATCCCACTCAACTTCATACACCTGCTGTTTCGCCATATCCTTTGATGCTTTGACCAATCAGGAAATGATCAACTTCCACCTTAACTATACCCACAAACTTGTACTCCACTGCAGTCTGTGGCAGAGCATTCCACAGATTCACTACTCTCTAGCTAAAATAATTCCTCCTTACCTCTGTTTTAAAACATCACCTCTCAACTTTGAGGCTGTGTTTTCTAGTTCTAGATACCCCCACCATAGAAAATATCCTCTCCACATCACCCTATCACCCTTTGAAAACCCAGTGAGTTTCAATGAAATCCCCATGCATTCTTCTAAATTCCACTGAGTACAGGCACAAAGCTGCCAAACGCTCGGCATATGTTTACCCTTTAATTCCCACAATCACCCTCGTGAACCTCCACTGGTCTCTCTGCAATGAGAGCACACCCTTTTTGAGATCTGGGGCCCAAAACTGTTGACAATGCTCCAAATGAGGCCTGGCTAGTGTCTTCTGAAGGTTCAGCATTATCTCCTTACTTTTGTGTTCTATTCCCCTTTGAAATAAATGGCAACATTGCATTTGCCTTCTTTACTACAGACTCAACCTGTAAATTAAACTTCTGGCAGTCTTGCATGAGGATTCCTAAGACCCCTGCACCTCTGATGGTTGAACTCTCACCCCATTTAGATAATAGTCCTCACTTTTGTTCCTTTTACCAAAATGCATTATCATACATTTCCCAACACTGTATTCCATCTGCCACCTTTTTACCCATTCTTCCAATTTGTCTAAGTCCTGCTGCAATGGAATTGCTTCATCAGCTCTACCTACCCCTCCATATATTTTTGTATCATGCGTAAACTTTGCCACAAAACCATCAATTCCACTATCTAAATCATTGATAAGCAATGTAAAAAGTAGTGGTCCCAATATTGACCCCCGAGGAACACCACTGATCACTGACAGCCAATTAGAAAATTCCCCTTTTATTCCCACTTGCTACCTCCTGCCTGTCAGCCATTCCTCTATCCATTCCAGTATCTTTCCTGTAACACAATAGGATTTTATCTTGTTAAGCAGCCTCATGTTTGACACCTTATCAAATGCCTTCTGAAAATCTAATTAAATAACATCCACTGCCTCTCCTTTGTCCACCCTGCTTGTTACTTCCTTGAAGAACTCTAACAGATTTGTCAGGCAAAACTTTCCTTCACAGAAACAATGCTGATTTTGACTTACTTTATTATTAGTCTCCAAGTACCCTGAAACCACCAAGGTTACACTAGCCAGTCTATAATTTCCTCTCTTTTGTCTTCTTAAAGAGTGGAGTGACATTTACAATCTTCCAGTCCTCCAGGACCATGCCAGAATCAAGTGATTCTTGAAAGATCATGACCAATGCATCTGTTATCTCTTCAGCAAACCTCTCACAGGATGCTGGGTTATAGTCCATCTGGTCCAGGTGACTTCTCCACCTTAAGACCTTTCAGTTTTCCTTTGTAATAGCAATGGCACTCACTCCTGCTCCCTGATACTCATGGACCTGTGGCACACTGCTCATGTCTTCCACAGGGTAGACTGATGCAAAATACCTATGTAAGGGGTTTATCTGCCATTTCTTTGTCGCCCATTACTATCTCACCACCATCATTTCCCACCAGTCCAATATCAACTCTCATCTCCCTTTCATTCTTTATATAACTGAAAAATAAACTTTTAGTTTCCTGCTCTCTTTTATTGACTAGTTTGCCCTCATATTTCATCTTTTCCCTTCTTGTAGAATTTTTATTTGCCTTTTGATTTTAAAAGCTCTTTAATCATCCAACTTCCCACTCACTATTACCACCTAAAATGTCCTATCCTTGATTTCAACAGTTTATTCCCCTCCATGGTTATAAAATGACTTGATGAGTTCCTCCAGTATTTGTAGGTGTTACTCTGAATCTCCAGCACCTGCAGGATTTCTAGTACTTAAGATAGGCATTGACAATTCAGGCACTTAACTTCTCCTTTTCGCTTCTATTTTTTTTCTAATATATTCCTATTTTGATTTTTAAGGTACTGTAGCTAATAAACTGCCGGTAGAATAAAAGGCTGGTGGGAATTACACCATCTTGTTTTGCATTGTGATAAAACATGAAAGATAAATCATTATATTAATTCATCACCCTGGTGACAGACTTAATTTTAGTCCTTGATATCTGACATTTCCTTTAAGTTTTATTTTGCTTATTTTTGAATTGTTAAACACTATCTATTGCAGCGCCAATCAAGGAGATTGATGCGGAAAGGAAAGAAAAACCTTGCTGTGTAATGTCTTTCATGACCCCAGGATATCCCAAAAGTCTAGTCTAGCTCATTGTCATGTGCACAAGTGTGGTGAGGTGCAGTAAAATGAAAAGCTTGCTTGCAGCAGCATCACAGACAGGGCACAAGATATAAATTAGACATAAATTATGTATAAAATTATACTATGCAGTGAACAAAGACTGCACAGTAGCAAGACCCCAGTAAAAAAAAAACAAAGTCATTATCAAAGAGAAGTCCATGTTAGATCAGGAGGTGGTCTGTAATGTTCCATTGCTGAGGTAAGGTTAGAGTTGTATAGTTGATTCAAGAACCTGATGGTTATAGCAATGTAACTGCTCCTGAACCTGGTGGTATGGATCTTCATCCTTTTGTCTTCTGTCTCAGACTTAGTTGTTTACTCCAGTTGTTCCTTTTTTAGGTTTGTAGGGATGGATCTGGGGACAGAGAGTGTATTTAGGGTTCAGGTTAGGGTTTAGGGACAGGCGTGTGGGAGTTTCAGGTTAGGCCGGATTCTAGGCCTCTGCTTCATATTCCATGCATGAAGGCCAGCAAAGTGGACGTGTGACATACAACACTTGTTGTCAGATGTTGGGACACAGACCAGCGAGGGTGAGGGCTGGTGCCCCCTATCCACCCAGATTAGCGAGTCATTGGCAGGTTCCAGGATCAGAATTCTGTGTGGTCAGAAGAACTGAGTGCTGGTGAACCCCACCCCACCTACCACCTCCCAGGTATACAAGTCATCAAGACTAGAGTTCAAGGCCTGGAGTTCAGGATCCTCATCTGGTGTCCTCATTCATCTTCATCGGAGAGTCCTCTTTAAATATGGCAGTTATAGACAGGGAACAATACATTCGAACTATTTCCAGTGGCAACGTGGAAAGTGCCAAGGAGGCTTTTGAAAGGCTGAGGCTGTGCTTGAGTATGAACTCGTGCTTCTATCGAATCTAAGCAACAGGTGGTTAACCTACTTGCCAGAAGAGTCATTTCAAATTTTTTTGAAAAAGATCTGTGTGTCTCAAATTTGGATAAAAGTCTATATTCTAGGATTTGCACTGTCATCTGAAGAGTATTCAGAGAGGTCAGGTTCTTCACTGTGACGCTTGTTGTGGGACACAAAGGGAAAATTGCCAGTCCATTGGGCTCGTCTCCCTTACCATTGGATTTCAGTCTCCACATGCCCCATCATGGAAGAGTTTGCTCAGTACACTCCCCGGTCAATATTTTCTCCCTCATGCATCAAACACCCACCTGCTCCCTGCAGCCACCCTCGACTTCACAACATTCTCTCAGGTGTGAAAACTTCTGTTTTTCCCAGACCCTGATATTCTTTCCAACTCACATATTTCCCTCTACAACCATACAACTATATCATCCAAATGCTTCCCATCATCCATGGTCCACTCTTTCCACTGATTCTCAATCCTAAGATTGACCAACATGGAGATCCGGCTAAGAAAGAGAGAAGATTTGAAATGACATTTCCTTCTGAAATTGGAGACAATTTGGCATATTAGCCAACTTCACCACTCACTTTCTCCCATCGTTCCTATCAACTCACTGGCCACTATTTTCCATCACCCTCGTACACTTACAATAACCAATTAACCAACTGTTTTTCAGATATGGATGGAGGAAACTAGAGTTGCTGACTACCCACATGTTCATTGGGAAAATGTGTAAATTCCATACAATCAGCACCAGAGGTCAGAATCAGAATCAGTTTTATTGTTACTGACAAATGCTGTGAAATTTCTTGCTTTGTGGCAGCATTACAGGACGATCATAAAAAATTGCAAAAAGAATTATTAAAAAAATAAATTAGTTCAAAAAGAGAACAAAAAGTGAGGTATTATTCATGTGTTCATTGGTAAGAAGCTGTCCCTAAAACTTTGAGTGTGTAACTTTAGGCTCCTATACCTCCTCTTTGATGGTAGCAATCAGAAGGCAGCATGTCCTGGATAATGAGAATCCTTAATGATTGATGTTGCCTTTTTCAGGCATTGTCTTTTGAAGACGTCCACACAGGAGAGGAAGCACATGCCCATGATGTAGTTGGTTGAGTTTACAACTCGCTGCAGCTTTTCCTGATCCTGTGCATTGGAGACAGCGATGCAACCAGTCAGAATGTTCTCCATGGTACACTCGCTGGAATCTTTTGCTAGGTCAGAATGAATCTCCGGTCCCTGAGGTTGCATAGCAGCAGCTCTGTGGGTCATGCTACTGTGTTTCCTTAAAACTACCCCTGCAATCTCCCAACCCATCTTCTAATCACCTCTAATCCAGGAGATCACAGGGCTAGCTTACACAGAGCACGGACCCATTTCTCCATCATTGTCCCATTGTGCAGACCACTTTATCACTGCAGCTTGAAACTCCTATTTTTATTGTGCACACCCTTACTTCACCCTGTGCATCCACCCTCCACGATCCTTCTCATCACTCTGGAGACTGCCACCTCACCTTAACCATGAATATATGCTATTGCCCATATTCATGGTTGCCCAGTGGCCTCAACTTTGCCCTGAAATTGATACATTTCATGATATGTTTCAATGTACATGTGATAAATGAATGGATCTGAAGAACGTGCTTTTGCCCAGATTCCACATTCACACCATGACCATATGATAGAATGATGTTATGCGATTAGTTTCTTCCTGTGTTGGTTGCTAGCTGACTATAAATTGTTAGTGAAGGCACAATAGATGTATTTAAAGGCACTTTACTATTTTTAGACAATTCTGTGGAAGTGAGCTATTTGAAAGATTCACCTCTCAGCTGTAGTGCAGATTTCATGCCGCAGTATGTGCAAACGTTGATTCAATATGATATTAGCTGATATCATTTTGTTAGGTGCTGCCAAATTTTTCTTAAATGTATTTGCAAAAATTATTTACCACTTGGACATAAAATAGCAGGGTAACACACACAAAATTTGAGAGGAAATCAGCAGGTTAAGGGAAGAAGTAGTTGATGTTTCAAGTCAAGACACTTCATCTGGACGCCCTGAGTCCTGTTGAAAGGTCTTGGCTCAATTATCATCCATTTAATTCCCTCTATCGATGTTGTCTGGCCTGATGAGTTCCTCCGGCATTTTGTGTGCTTTGCTCTGGATTTTCAGCATCTGCAGAATCTCTTGTGTTCATAAATTAACAGGAACAACTTCTATTGAGTTCCAGTGAAGAGCTCAGACTGAAAATTTTGCAATGTAGCAACACATGCTTAAAACCTATCATCTGGTTAATGTTTCTTTTCCTCGAAATTATATTATCATAGAATTGATTTTTTTTCACACTCTGTATTCAGTCACTTGGTTAACTAGATTAAATATATTATGGACAATCTCTCAGATCTCTGGCCTTACCACTGTTGGTATGCTTCAAAGCAGATGGTTCTGGGGATAGCTTAAATTCCTGCGAACTTGAGGTTAAGGTATTGTTTATTTAAAGTCAGAGCTGCAAATACTTTACAGTGAAAGGGAAAAATTAATCTACCCTCATGAAAAAGTGGGGAAACCACTGAGATGTTAATCAGGTGATGTCTGAAATGAGCCAGTCCTCGTTAGCAGCTTTAAATTCATCAGTATTATTATTTCAGAAGATCAGTCTTTGGTCCAGCACACAGATGCCATTACAAAGAATTCATGACATTGCCTCTACTTTCTTAGAAGTTTCTGCAGATCACAAGATCACAAGACAAAGGAGCAGAAGTAGTCCATTCGGCCCATGGAGTCTGCTCCACAGCTCCCCCATGAGCTAAACCATTCACCCATCTCGTTCCAATTTCCGGTTTTTTCCCCATATCCCTTGATACCCTGACTAATTAGATACCTGTCAATCTCCTCCTTAAACACCCTCAATGATCGGGCCTCCACAGCTGTATGTGGCAACGAATTCCACAAATCCACGACCCTCTGGCTAAAAAAAAGTCTCCTCATCTCTGTTTTAACTGGGTACCCTCTAATTCTAAGACTATGGCCTCTTGTCCTGGACTCACCCACCAAGGGAAACAACCTTTCCACATCTACTCTGTCCAACCCTTTCAAAATTCGAAATGTTTCTATGAGATCCCCTCTCATTCTTCTATACTTTAATGAATACAATCCAAGAGCCGACAAACGCTCCTCATATGTTAGCCCCTGCATTCCAGGAATTATCCTTGTAAATCTTCTCTGAACTCTCTCCAACATCAGTACATCCTTTCTAAGATAGGGGGCCCAAAACTGCACACAGTACTCCAAATGAGGTCTCACTAATGCCCCATAGAGCCTCATCAACACCTCCTTACTCTTATACACTATTCCTCTTGAAATGAATGCCAACATAGCATTCGCTTTCCTTACCGCTGATCCAACTTGGTGGTTAACCTTTAGGGTATCCTGCACGAGGACCCCCAAGTCCCTTTGCACTTCCGATTTTTGAATTTTCTCTCCATCTAAATAATAATCTGCCCGATTATTTCTTCTTCTGAAATGTACAACCGTACATTTGTCAACGTTGTATCTCATCTGCCATTTCTTTGCCCACTCTCCTAAACTGACTAAGTCTCTCTGCAACCTTTCCGTTTCTTCAACATTTCCTGCTCCTCCACCTATCTTGGTGTTATCCACAAACTTAGCCACAAAACCATTTAATTCATAATCCAAATCATCGATATACATCGTAAAAAGAAGCAGCCCCAACACCGACCCCTGCGGGACACCACTAGTAACCGGCAACCAATCAGAATAGGATCCCTTTATTCCCACCCTTTGCTTTCTGCCTATCAGCCAATGCACCCATTTCAATATCTTTCCTATAATTCCATGGGCTCTCATCTTATTAAGCAGCCTCATATGTGACACCTTATCGAAGGCCTTTTGAAAATCCAAATACACAACATCCACAACCTCTCCCTTGTGAATCTTATTCGAGATTACTTCAAAAAATTCCAATAGGTTGGTAAGGCAGAATCTTGCTGGCTTGGGCCTATCTTGTCATGCACCTCGAGGTATTTCATAACCTTGTCCTTAAGGATTGACTCCAATATCTTTCCAACTACCAATGTCAGACTAATAGGTCTGTAATTTTTTTTTTGCTGCCTCCTTCCTTTCTTAAATAGCGAAACTACATTTGCGACCTTCCAGTCCTCTGGAACCATGCCAGAGTCTATTGATTCCTGGAAGATCATTTCCAATGCTTCCACAGTCTCCAAAGCCAACTCCTTCAGAAACCTTGGGTGCACCTCATCCGGACCGATTTGGCATGTCATCTAAAACTTTGACAAACTTGTATATATGTGCAGTGGAGAGTATACTGACTGGTTGCATCATGGCCTTAAAGAGAAACACCAATATTTTGAGTGAAAAAATAATTAGAAAAAGTAATGGATATAGCCCAGTCCATCACAGGTAAAGCTCTCCCCACCATTGAGATCATTTACAGGGATTGCTGTTGCAGGAAAGCAGTATCCATCATCAAGGGCCCCCACCATTCATACCATATGCTCTCTTCTTGCTGCCATCATTAGGAAGAACAGGACCCTCAAATCCCATACTACCAGGTTCAGGAACAGCTCTTCAGCTGTTTCATAACTGCCGACCGCAGTGCTCAGAGCCTGCACCACTTGTATGACATTGGCTTGAGGTGGAATGTACACCACTACCAAGACAAGGACAGAAAAAACCCCAAAACAGATAAAATGGACAACATTGACCTCTTGATGTTCCAGATCAGGTGAGTGGGATTGAGACAGAACTGTCACATCTGTGCACTGCATACTTCATCTCCCCTACCTTTAAAAGACTGAGATGTTCTGTCTTTTTTGAGAATGGTGAAGCCATCAGGGTACAGCCCTGCATCTGAAATGATACTGGTGAGCCATGTTTCCAAGAAGCAAAGTACACAGCAGTCCCTGATGTCCCTTTGGTACAGCAATCTTGCTTTGAGTTATTCAATTTTATTTTCTAGAGACTGTACATTTACCAGCAGCATAGTTGGAAGTGTGAGGTCTAAGGCCTCTGTAATTGAATTGTACCTGTAGACCAGCTTGTCTTCCCATCTTCCACTTTCTTAAAGGAGAACTGCACCCGTGATCTGAATTTGCAGTCCAGAGTCCATCGATATTGAGAATCATTACATTTTTAAAACATCTTAAAACAAATTTGGTTACTGAACTACCCATGACTGTAAATGATTTCAGCTGTAGTAAACCTAAACAGGAATTTCTGATGATTCCATTCAGAGCTGCATACAAAGAGTCACCATTTATCAGCACCATCATTGGGGTCTTCCTTTCTCGTTGAAGGATGCCCATGAATCTGGAAGCTTTTGTGAGCATGAAGATACAGTAGTATCACAGAAATAAGGGACCAAAAGTCTATGTTCTACTCAAGCGAACACACACAAAATGCAGGAGGAATTCAGCAGGCCAGCCAGTATCTATGGAAAAGAGTACAGTCAACATCTGGGCAGAGACTTTTCAGCAGGGCTGGATAAAAAAAAGAGATTATACGCCAGCTATTGAGTTTAAAACAAAAAAGCATTCGGTAGCCTAGCATTAATGTCTTTCTCCTTGACAAAAATCAAAATTGACTGTTTTATTAATAAAGGAAAAGCAGATAAAGATGCAAGCTTAAAACTTATGATATTGGGACTTGTGATATATTTTGGTGAAAACTTCAGAGCTACCATTATAGACAATCAGTACTGATTGAATCTATTCTTGAGTTATTGCTACAACTCTGAGAGAAACATCTTCACCTCGATTATTGTTCTGCAGGGGTGTGTAAAAATAAATGTCTTAAATACTATGCTATGAAGCTAACTGTGACTGTAATGTAATTTAGTTGTCTGCTGAATGATATTTCTTTTGCTTCACTGGAGCTATGTAACACTCATTCACTCATTCACCCAACATGGATCCAGCAAGGTATCCGAGAACCTCAGCTGCTGTGGCCAGCCACAACAAGAGTATTTCCAGAGAGAACTTGGAGATACATGACCTCCAGGCTGCCGTGTACCAGTTATCACAAGGAAGATGACAGAGTCACTTGGGTGAGGCTGTCAGTCTCTCTGTGGAGCCAATACATCCTCCAAACCTGGAAAGATTTGACAAAGACCTGGGTTCTTGTCACAGCTTCCTCACCCAATGCTCATTAGTGTTCAAACTCCAGCCATCCCAATTCTCTTTAGAGCGAGGAAAAGTGACCTTCATGATCTCTTTCCTGACCATGAGAGCCCTTGTCTGGGCCATTGCACATTGCGAACAGATGTCGGAGATTTGCGTGGATTCGGAGGAATTCATGGGCACCATGAAAAAGGTGTTTTATCATCCCACTGGTGCAAATAGGACCTCGGGCATTCTGATCAAGCTGCAACATGGAAGTCAGTCAGCGGTCAACTGTGCTCTCGAAATCCGACCTTTGGCATAAGAGATTGCTTGGAATGGGGAACCCTTGGCCACTTTTTACCACCATGGACTCTGGGCCAAACTAAAGGATGTCCTGAGAGGTCCTCAGCAACCAGTCTATCTGTCTTGACAATCATTTGGCAGAGCATAAGAGGGACTACATTACAAGGCCAGTGAGGGCTAGTCTGAGCCCGGCCTCAACTCATTGCAGTTCTAACCCCCAATCTTGGACCATGAAAAGCCCGTCTCCTGCTTGGGACTCTGTCGAGCTCATGCAGATTGGTTACACAAGGCTCTCTACCAATGAGAGGTCCCAGCGTCGGGATCAAGGTTGCTGCTATTACTGAGAGGAAGCAGGTGACCTGCAGGCCATATGTCCAAAGCTTCAGCTGCCTGGAGAATTGCTAAGGCTGTCTAGTATGAGGACAACTGTGACAGTACCAGTCACTACTCTCAATCCCACGGATTCTGATTTTGTGCTGAAGGCAGAGTTCACCTGGGGTAAGAACTGGAGGCAGGTGAAGGCTTTTGTGGACTCTGGGGCAGCAGGTAATAATCTGGACTTATGAGCCACCTGTCAGCTCAACATACCACTGCAAGAGTTGATCCAGTCCTTGTCCGCAACTGTCTTGGAAGGCCACCGCTAAGTTGTGGGAAGATCCAGAAACAGACTGTGGTTTTGCAGATAAGGATAAGGGATCATGTGGAAGACATTAGTTTCAACATCATTGACTCTCCACTCATACCCCTGATCCTTGGGTACCCTTGGCTGTCCCAGCATAACCCAGCCATGGACTGGAGGGAGGGAAGAATCATTGTTGGAACAGTTATTGTAAGAGGGTATGTTTTTGACAAGGTGTTCTGACCCCCCACAGACTCTCCCAAGACCAACGGCCAGTGAGGCGAGAGACTTCAGTGCAAAGTATCCTGAAGCTGTGGGGATCCGGCCACAAGGTTCTGACTAAAGGGCAGATTCCAAAATGCAGACATTTGGAGCCTGTTCCTGGGGGCACGAGGACTATCAGGAACACCTCGCTGCCATCGCCTGGGGATACAACAAAGTCTAGTGAACCTAGGGAGGAGACTCACAGGTCACTTGCACCACCGCTGCCTCCTTAGAAGTCAGCCTTGAAAGAGGGTTCAGAAGAACTTGCAACGTGCAGGCTGGTCAAAGTTCCTTCCACAAACAAGGACTTGGAAGTAGTCTTCAGCAAGGGAAAGGCCCTGACTCTGCTACCACATCAACCCTACAACTGTGCTATAGATCAGCTGCCTGGTACTTGTCCCCCACGTGGTCGATTATATGCGCTCTCAGGTCCAGAGAGAAGTGCAATGGAAGAATATATAAAGGAAGCTCTTGCTATGGGATTCATTCAGCCCTGCACCTCACCAGCTGGCTCAGGCTTCTTCTTTGTGCAAAATAATGATTAGATTCTGCAGCCATTTATTGATTATAGAGGATTAGACCACATAATAGTTAAGAAGTTTTACCCCTTTTCTCTCATGAAAACTACTTTTGAGATTCTCCAAGGGGCAAGAGTATTCACTAACCTGGACCTGCATTTAAGGGAAGGTGAAGAGTGGAAGACTGAATTCAATACACCGATGGGCCACTACGAGTACCTGGTTATGCACTTCGGCCTTACGAATGCTCCCGTGGTTTTTCAGTCCTTTATAAACAATGCACTCCAGCATACTCTCCAAAAGTGTGCCGTTGTCTACTTCGATGATATCCCAATCTTCTTGAAGTCCATGGAGGAGCATGTTGCTCATATCAGGGACATTTTAAAGAGGCTTCTAGACCTTGGACTTTATGCTAAGTTGGAGAAGACCAAAATTAATTTGACAACCATTTCAATTTTGGGTTTCATCTGTCCAACAGGAATCTTAAGATGGACCCTACCAAGTTCCAGGCAGTCAGAGATAGGTCACAACCATCCAGTGTCAAACAAGTCCAATGATTCCTTGGGATTTGTTAATTTTTACCTGAAGATCATCAGGAACTTCAGCTCAGTGGCAGCTCCACTGATGGCTCTAGCAAGAGATCAACGGGCCCTTTTTCTGGACTATTGAAGCGGAGGCTGCTTTTGCAGAGCTTAAACAGTGGTTCACATCATCTCCCATCTTGGTTTCACTAAACCCTAGACCTTCTCTTCATTGTGGAAGTGGATGCCTTGGACATCAAGGTGAATGCTGTGCTGGCTGTCCTAATGGTCACCTACAGACAGTAAACTGCATCCGTGTGCATTCTTCACCAGGCAGCTATCCCCAGTAGAGACAAACTACGACTTTGGGAATTGGGAGATAATAGCCATTAAGTTGGCATTGGAGGAATGGCGTCACTGGCTTGAAGGGGTCAAAAACCCTACTTATTGTCTGGATGGACCACAAGAACCTGGCTTGTATTCAGGAGGCCAAGAGACTCGATTCCAGGCGTGCCAGGTGGTCTCTTTCCTTTAACCACTTTAACTTTGTCCTGACCTATCGAGTGGGATCAAAGATTCAAAAATCGGATGCCTTGGTTCGACAAACCTGAAGGAGAGCAGCAACTTTGCCCGAAGCGAAGGTGATAGCGCCAATCTGTTGGGGAATCAACTAGCTTGTCTACAAGGCCCAAAAACAAGGGGAAACACCTAAGCATTCTCCTCTGGGTCGACTATTTGTCCTAAGCTCCGTCAGGTCACATACTCCAATGGGGACATTCATTAAAAATGACTGCTCACCCAGGATTTACAAGGACCCTCAAGTTCATCAAGACACAGTATTAGTGGCCCAGAATGGTGAAAGAGGTTCAACAGTATGTGCAGACATGTGAGGTATGCGTCTGTAACGAGAAGCCCCGTACCCAACCTCAAGGGCTCATCCATTCTCTATCTGTTCTGGACAGATCATGGGCGCACATCTCCGTGGATTTTGTCACAGGTCTTCTACCTTCCAAGGGGAAGACCATCATCATGGTGATTGTCAATCAATTTTCAAAGGCTTACAGATTCATTGCCTTGGAGAAGTTACCATCTGCAGTGGAGATGACTGAAATTGTCCTGGACCAAGTCTTCAGAATTTTCTGCCGGACATAGTCACAGATTGCTGTTCCCAATTCACAACACATTCCTGGACGGCATTTTGCGAGCTGACTGGGGTAATGGTGAGTGTTTCCTTTAGGTTTCACCCGCAGTCCTATGGAACGTATCCTAAGATGCCTGAAAGACTGCATGATTGGAGTGATGATTTGATGTGGGCAGATGTTGCCCACAACACTTCACAGCATTCAGCACACAGGATGTCCCCTTCTGAATGCAATTTGGGCATTCTCCACCGCTCTTCCCTGAGCAGGAGGCTGAGGCTGGGCTTCCTGCGGCCGAAGATCTTGTCCGATGCTACAAGGAGAAATGGACTAGGGCAAGGGAGAAGACCAGGAAGGCTGAAAAAAAGGCTAACTACAAGAGAAGACAGGGACCAACTTTGCAGCCTAGGCAACAGGTCTGGCTGTCAACTCAAGATTTGCCACTCTGAGTGGAGTCTATGAAATTGGCACCCAAGTTCATTGGGCTCTGCAAAAATGTAAACTCACTTTGCAGCTCCCCAAACCCTTAAGATCAACCTCACTTTCCATAGTTCCAAGTTGAAATCCTTGTGCACCAGCCTTTAGCCCTGCCATCATCAGCCACACAATCACCCAGATTTGTTGATGGGGAACAGGTCTTCAGTGTAAAAAGAATTCTAGATTCATGAACTGTGCAAGGTGTTCAGCAGTACTTTGTGGACTGGGAGGGATTCGGACCCAAGGAACAGTGCTGGGTTCCTGAAAGGGATGTCTTTGATCTGTATCCCATCTATGGCTACTATTATCATCTCTCTGAGCAGCCAGGGCCATCAGGAGTCAACTGTGTGGGAGGGGGTCTTGCTACGACACTCACCCAAGCGCGCCAGCTTCTGGCGTCTAGATGCTTAGCTCCTCAGGGTATGGATAGCTGGCATGGGCCCTGTAAGGGTTCATGGCCATTCACTAATTGGCAATCTTGTTTTGGGCACCAAGAGTTGAGTATTTAAAGAGCACCTGAACTGAGATTTGGTGCTCAGTTGTAAGCTTAACTAGAGATAACATCTAGTGTTTTGTTTTTGCTCGGTTCTCGTTCCAGCTTTATGCTGTGTTTGTTAACACAAGGCATTGTTCCATGTTACTTGGGATCATTACATAATTTTACAAAATGTTATCATAATTTATAGTGAAACCACTCCTCCTTAAGTGAGTTCTTAGGATTTCTCTGTCAATCTCAAATGATATAAATTGTTAACTTTGCACCATTTTCCTTCTCCCGATGAAACTTTTACAAATCCTGGTATTAGACCACAAGACCATAAGACAAAAGAGCAGAAGTTGGCCATTCGGCCCATCGAGTCTGCTCCGCCATTTTATCATGAGCTGATCCATTCTCCCATTTAGTCCCACTCCCCCGCCTTCTCACCATAACCTTTGATGCCCTGGCTACTCAGATACCTATCAATCTCTGCCTTAAATACACCCAATGACTTGGCCTCCACTGCTGCCCATGGCAACAAATTCCATAGATTCACCACCCTCTGACTAAAATAATTTCTTTGCATTTCCGTTCTGAATGGGCGTCCTTCAATCCTTAAGTCATGCCCTCTCGTACTAGACTCCCCCATCATGAGAAACAACTTTGCCACATCCACTCTGTTCATGCCCTTCAACATTCGAAATGTTTCTATGAGGTCTCCCCTCATTCTTCTAAACTCCAAGGAATACAGTCCAAGAGTGGACAAACGTTCCTCATATGTTAACCCTCTCATTCCCGGAATCATTCTAGTGAATCTTCTCTGTACCTTCTCCAACATCAGCACATCCTTTCTTAAATAAGGAGACCAAAACTGCCCACAGTACTCCAAGTGAGGTCTCACCAGCGCCTTATAGAGCCTCAACATCACATCCCTGCTCCTATACTCTATTCCTCTAGAAATGAATGCCAACATTGCATTCGTCTTCTTCACCACCGACTCAACAGTTAACCTTAAAGGTATCCTGTACGAGGAGTCCCAAGTTCCGGTGCATCTCAGAACTCTGAATTCTTTCCCCATTTAAATAATAGTCTGCCCATTTATTTCTTCTGCCAAAGTGCATAACCATACACTTTCCAACATTGTACTTCATTTGCCACTTCTCCGCCCATTCTTCCAATCTATCCAAGTCTCTCTGCAGACTCTCCGTTTCCTCAGCACTACCGGCCCCTCCACCTATCTTCGTATCGTCAGTAAACTTAGCCACAAAGCCATCTATGCCATAATCCAAATTGTAGATGTACAATGTAAAAAGAAGCGGCCCCAACACGGACTCCTGTGGAACACCACTGGTAACCGGCAGCCAACCAGAATAGGATCCCTTTATTCCCACTCTCTGTTTCCTGCCAATCAGCCAACGCTCTATCCATGTATGTAACTTTCTCGTAATTCCATGGGCTCTTATCTTGTTAAGTAGCCACATGTGTGGCACCTTGTCAAAGTCCTTCTGAAAATCCAAATATACAACATCCACTACATCTCCTTTGTCTAGCCTACTGGTAATTTCCTCAAAAAATTGTAATAGGTTTGTTAGGCAGGATTTTCCTTTAAGGAATCCATATTGAGTTCTGCCTATCTTGTCATATGCCTCCAGGGACTCTGTAACCTCATCCTTGACATTCGACTCCATCAACTTCCCAACCACCGATGTCAAGCTAATAGGTCTATCATTTCCTTTTTGCTTCCTTGCCCCCTTCTTAAATAGAGGAGTGACATTTGCAATCTTCCAGTCCTCCAGAACCATGCCAGAATCTATCGACCTTTGAAAGATCATAGCTAATGCCTCCACAATCTCCACAGCTATTTCCTTCAGAACACGTGGGTGCATTCCATCTGGTCCAGGAGATTTATCTACCTTTAGACTATTCAGCTTCCTGAGTACTTTCTCTGTGGTAACTGTGACTGCGCACACTTCTCTTCCCTGCCACACTTGAGTGTCCGGTATACTGCTGATGTCTTCCTCAGTGAAGACTGATGAAAAATACTCATTCAGTTCCTCTGCCATCTCCTTATCTCCCATTACAATTTCTCCAGCATCATTTTCTATCAGTCCTATATCTACTCTCACCTGTCTTTTACTCTTTATATACTTTACTTTATATACTTTATATATTTTAATATCTGCCGAATGATGCTGAGGATGTTCTACGAGTCTGTGGTGGCTAGTGCTATCATGTTTGCTGTTGTGTGCTGGGGCAGCAGGCTGAGGGTAGCAGACACCAACAGAATCAACAAACTCATTCGTAAGGCCAGTGATGTTGTGGGGATGGAATTGGACTCTCTGACAGTGGTGTCTGAAAAGAGGAAGCTGTCCAAGTTGCATGCCATCTTGGGCAATGTCTCCCATCCACTACATAATGTACTGGTTGGGCACAGGAGTACATTCAGCCGGACACTCATTCCACCGAGATGCCACACAGAGCATCATAGGAAGTCATTCCTGCCTGTGGCCATCAAACTTTACAACTCCTCCCTTGGATGGTCAGACTCCCAGAGCCGATAGGCTGGTCCTGGACTTATTTCCTGGCATAATTTACATATTATTATTTAACTATTTATGGTTTTATTACTATTTATTATATATGGTGCAACTGTAACGAAAACCAATTTCCCCTGGGATCAATAAAGTATGACTATGACGATGACTATGACTATGAAAAAGCTTTTAGTATCCTCTTTGATATTATTTGCTAGCGTCCTTTCATAGTTAATCTTTTCCCTCTTAATGACCTTCTTAGTTTCCTTTTGTAAGCTTTTAAAAACTTCCCAATTCTCTGTGTTCCCACTAATTTTTGCTTCCTTGTATGCCCTCTCTTTTGCTTTAACTTTGGCTTTGACTTCTCTTGTCAACCATGGTTGCATCCTTTTTCCATTCGAAAATTTCTTCTTTTTTGGAATATACCTGTCTTGCACCTTCCTCACTTTCCGCATTAACTCCAGCCACTGCTGCTCTGCCGTCTTTCCCGCCAGTGTCCCTTTCCGGTCAACTTTGGCCAGTTCCTCTCTCATGCCACTGTAATTTCCTTTACTCCATTGAAATACCGACACATCAGATTTTGGCTTCTCTTTTTCAAATGTCACAGTGAACTCAATCATGTTATGATCACTGCCTCCTAAGGGTTCCTTCACCTCAATCTCTCTAATCACCTCCGTTTCATTACACAATACCCAATTCAGTACAGCCGATCCCCTAGTGGGCTCAACAACAAGCTGTTCTAAAAAGCCATCTCGCAGACATTCTACAAGTTTCCTCTCTTGAGATCCAGTGCCGACCTGATTTTCCCAATCCACTCGCATGTTAAAATCCCCCCCACTTATCATAACACTGCTCTTCTGACAAGCCTTTTCTATTTCCCATTGTAATTTGTAGTCCACATCACTGCAGCTGTTTGGAGGCCTATATATAACTGCCGTCAGGATCCTTTTACCCCTGTGATTTCTCAGCTCAACCCATAAAGATTCTGCACCTTCTGATCCTATGTCACCTCTTTCTAATGATTTAATATCATTTCTTACCAATAAAGCCACGCCTCTCCCTCTGCCTACCTTCCTATCCTTCCGACACACCGTGTATCCTTGGACGTTCAGCTCCCAGAGACATGCATCCTTTAGCCATGTCTCAGTGATGGCCACAACGTCATACCTGCCAATCTGTAGCTGTACAACAAGATCATCCACCTTATTCCTTATGCTGCGTGCATTTAAGTATAACACCTTAAGACCAGTATTTGGTACTTTTCGCTTTGATTTCACTGCAACTTTATTGCACTGCAACTCATCCCAATGGCTACAACTTTGCCCCGTCACCTGCCTGTCTTTCCTGACATCTTTACCGCTCACTATCTTAGATTTATTTCTGTTTTCCCCTTCCTCCGCTCTGTCATTCCGGTTCCCATCCCCCTGCCAAAATAGTTTAAACCCTCCCTAACAGCTCTATTAAACTTTCCCGCCAGGATATTGGTTCCCTTCAGGTTCAGGTGTAACCTGTCCTTTTTGAACAGGTCATACTTTCCCCAGAAGAGATCCCAATTATCAAAGAATCTGAAGCCCTGCGCCCTGCACCAGTCTCTCAGCCACACATTCATCTGCCTGATCCTACTATTCTTGCCCTCGCTAGCACGTAGCACAGGTAGCAATCCCGAGATTACTACCCTGGAGGACCTGCTTCTCAGCTTCCTTCCTAACTCCTGGAAATCTCTATATAGGGTATAGAGTGTATAGACCACCGCTGTATAGGGTGGTCTCCTTTTTAAACTTTCCGCGCTGTCCTGGTACGTCACGCGTCTGCGCAGTCTCGTCCTTCTTGCACTCGAAGTTTTTTAAAAAACTGCCTTCCTTCAGAATTCAGCTCCCACGACGCTCTGTAGTCCCGATCCAAAAGAAAGCCGATGGTAGCAACCTTCCTTTTTAAACTCTCCACGCTGTCCTGGTGACATCACGTGCCTGCGCAGTCTCGTCCTTCTTGCACTCGAAGAAGTTTTTAAAAAAACTGCCTTCCTTCAGAATTCAGCTCCCACGACACTCTGTAATCCCAATCCAAAAGAGCTGTATGATGAAAACTTGCAGGAAATGTGCTTGTGTTTTCAGTGAAGCCAACAAGCCTTGTAAAAGCAAATGAGAAAGTCTACAGATGCTGGATATCAAAGTAATACATATAAAATGCTGGTGGAACTCAGCAGGCCAGGCAACATCTATGGAAAAGAGTAAACAGTCAAAGTTTTAGGCTGAGACCCTATATCAGGGTTGGAAAACATGAGATGAGAAGTCAGTGGGGAAGGGGAAGTAGAAGTACAAAGTAGTAGGTCATAGATGAAGTCAGAAGAGGGAGAGTGGTAATGTAAAGAACTGGGAAGTTGATTAGTGAAAGAGATAAAGGACTGGTGAAGGGGAATCTCATAGAAGAGGACAGAAGGCCATGGAAGAAAGGGAAGGGGGAGAAGCACTAGAGGGAGGTGATTGGTAGGTAAGGAGATAAGGTGAGAGAGAAATGGGAATGGGGAATGGTGAACGGGAGGCATTACCAGAAGTTCAAGAAATTGAAGTTCATGCCATCAGGTTGGAGGCTAACCAGAGGGAATATAAGGTGTTGCTCCTCAAACTGAATGTAGCCTCATTGTGACAGTAGAGGAGGCCATGGTCTGACATGTCAAAATGGGAATGGGAAGTGGAATTAAAATGAGTGGCCACTGGGAAATCCTTCTTTTTCAGGCAGATAGAGCATAGGTGCTCAGCAAAGTGGTCTCCCAATCTATGTCGGATATACAGGAGGCCACATGCAGTCCATCATGAACCAACAGCCACAGTGCTCCACATGGCTCCCCAATCACCAAGGCTTTGTACATTAAGGGGTATTTATGGAAGAGTGACAAGGAAGAAGCCCTGGCTAAAAAAAAGTATATCCTAGTCCATAAAGACTTTGCAAAGTGACACTCTGAAGATACTGTAAAGATGTGGGTGAAGTTCTTGTGATCAGATGAGACTAAAGTGGACTATATTGGCCTCAACACTAAGTGGTATGTGTGGTGAAAATGTAATACTGTACATCAGCCAGTTAACACCATCTCTATTGTAAAGTAAGAAGGAAGTAGCACCATGCTACGGGGATGCTTTTCAGCAGCAGGTACCGGTATCTGGTCAGGATTGATTGGAAGATATATACTTCTAAATAGAAAGAGATCCTGGATAAAAGCCTGCTAGCCTCTGCCAGAAAGCTTAAACTGGGGTGAAAGTTCATCTTTCAGCAGGCCAATGATCCAAAGCACACTGCCAGAGCAACAATGGAATGGCTTCAAATGAAGAAAATTGATGTCCTTGAGTGACCCAGTCAGAGTCCTGACCTTAACCCGATAGGACATCTCTGGCAAGACCACAATATTAATGTTTACCGTCACTCCCCAACTAACCTGGCACAATTTGAGCAATTTTGCAAGGAGGAATGGGCAAATCTTGCTCTATCACATTGCGAAAAGCTAATAGAGACTTATCCAAAAAGACTACTGGTTGTAATAGCTGCGAGAGGTGGTTCAAATAAGCACCGATTAAAGGGGATTGAATACCTTTGAACTGCTAAATTTTTAGTTTTCATGCTTTACAATTTTTCTTGCTTTTTGGATTCTACTGTGAAAAAAAGGAGCATGCATGTGATTCACAAATAAAAATGGTCAGTTAAATTGATCAAAATCCCTGGTTGTGAACAATGGGTTGGGGCTGAATACTTTTTCAAGGTACTATATGTTTGACACCAAGGTTTATGAGGTTTACAAGAATGATCAGAGGAATGTAAGGTTTGATGTATGAGGGGCATTTGATGTCTAGAGGTCTTCACTCAATGGAGTTCAGAAAGAATTAGGGGGAACTTATTCAAACCTACCAGATTCTGAAAGGCCTGCACTGAGTGGAGATAGATAGAATATTTCATTAATTGGAGACTCTAGATTTTGAGTGCATAATCTCAACAAAAAGCAAAATCTTTTTTAAAACAGAGATAAGGAAGAATTTCTTCAGGCATAGGGTGGTGAATTGTGGAATTTATTGCCACAGTGGGCTGTGGAAAACGAGTCATTGAGTATATTTAACACAGTGATTGATAGGTTCTTGGTTGGTAAGGGGGTTAAGCGAGACGACAAGAAAATAAGATTGACAAAAAAAAAGCAGCCATGTTTGAATGGCAGAGAAGATGACAGGCCCAATTCCACTCCTATATCTTTTGGTCTTATGGTGTTAATGTAGGCAAAAGCAAATGAGAGGAAATGGGAAAGGGGAATGGTGAGGAGGGATGCATTACTGGAAGGTCGAGAGATTGATGTTCATGCCATCAGGTTGGAGGCTACCCAGGCAGATCATGAGGTGCGGCAGAGATAGAGGAATTGAGAGAAGGGGATGACAATTTTATAAGTGACAGGGTGGGAAGAGTTGATGTTCCAAACCTAAACTGGTGTCACTCCCCACTTTTCCTACCCGACATCAATGACTGTATTCATGCTGCTTCCTGCACCCATGCTAAGCTCATCAACTTCATCAACATTGCCTCCAACTTTCACCGTGCCCTCAAATTTACCTTGTCCATTTTCGACACCTCCCTCCCCTTCCTTGATCTCTCCGTCTCTATCTCTGGAGTCAGTTTATCCACAGATATCTTTTATAAACCCACTGATTCTTACAGATACCTGAACTATATTTCTTCCCACCATGTCACTTGTAAAAATACCATCCCCTTCTCTCAATTCTTTTATCACCACATCTGCTCTCAGGATGAGGCTTTTCATTCTAGAGCTAATGAGATGTCCTCTTCTTCAAAGAAAGGAGCTTTCCTTCCTCCACCATCAATGCTGCCCTTACGTGCATATCCACCTACCACCCCACCAGGGATAGGGTTCCTCTTGTTCTCACCTACCACCCTACACCCCTCTACATCCAGCACAAAATTCTCCATAACTTCTGCCATCTCCACCAGGATCCCACCACCAAGCATATCTTTCCCTCCCCCCCTAACTTTCTGCTTTCCGCAGGGATTGCTCCCTACGCAACTACCTTGTTCATTCATCCCTTTCCACTGATCTCCCTCCTGGTGTTTATTCTTGCAAGCAGAACAATGCCACACTTGCCCCTACACCTCCTCTCTCACTACTACTCAGGGCCCCAAACAGTTCTTCCAGGTGAGGCAACTCTTCACCTGTGAGTCTGTTGGGGTCATCTACTGAATTTGGTGCTCCAGATAGTCTGGTGAGACCTGACATAGAGTGAGATACTGCTTCGCCGGGCACCTACACTCCATCTGCCAGAAAAAGCAGGAACTCCTGGTGGCCACCCATTTCAATTCTACTTCCCATTCCCATTCTGACATGTCAGTGCATGGCCTCAACTACTGCCGCAAAAGGCCACACTCAGGTTGGAGAAGCAACACCTTATGTTCCATCTGGGTAGTCTCCAACATGATACCATGAATATCGATTTCTCAAACATCCGGTAACGGCCACCTCCCTCTCCTTCACTACTCCCTAATCCCATTTCCCTCTCTCATCTTAGCTCCTTACCTGTCCATTACTTCCCTCTTGTGCTCCCTCCATTCCCTTTCTCTCATGGGCTTCTGTCCTCTCCTATCAGTCTCCCCCTCCTCCAGCCCTTTATCTCTTTCACCAATTGACTTCCCAGCTCTTTACTTTACCGCTACCCCTTCTGGTTTCTCCTGTCACATATTACCTTGTACTTTTTCCTCCCTATCCATCACCTTCTTACTCTGACTTCACATCTCATTTTTCCCAATCTTGATGTAGGGTCTCAGCCTAAAACATTGACTGTTCATTCTTTTCCATAGATGCTGCCTGGCCTGCTGAGGTCCATCAGCATTTTGTATGTATTACTTTGACATCCAGCATCTGGAGATTTCTCTTGTTTGCTATTACAAGGCTTGTTGGGTTATAAAAAAATACTTAATGATCCCAAGCAACATGGAACACAACTTATTTTCTCTTTGATTCCTGATTCCACCATGCCAACATTTGCAACAGCATTGATTAAAATAAACATACATTTCCGGGCCGGTTTCCAAAGGCAAATGACCTCAACATTAATAGAGACAGTAAGTAGTCCACAGTCATCATGCTCGCAAAGATTTTTTTAACATTATCACTTTACTTAGTGAGTTTACCAACAAGTCTGAGGGACCAGATGAGGTAAAGGTCAGAACAATATATCTTAAACACTAGAATTTAAATGTCGTGCATTTTGTGGGGTCAACACAATATGTTACGTCGAACTTAGAACATAGGTCATTAATGCTCAACTCAGGCCCTTCTGTCTACAGTGTTGTGCCAAACTTTTAAACTACTCTAAGATTAATCTCACACTTCCGTCCTAGATAGCCTTCCATCTTTCCATCATCCATGTACCTATCTAACAGTTGCTTAAATGCTCCTAATGTACCTGCCTCTACCAACACCCCTGGCAAGGCATTTGACACACCCAGCACTCTCTGTGTAAAAAAGAACTTACCTCTGATATCCCTCATTATACTTTCCTCTTATCACCATAAAATTATGTCCATTTGTTTTAGCCTTTTACTTTGTAAGTTTTACGAATAAAGCAGACTTTTTTAAACAGAAGTACTATTATTAGCATCATTTAGAGGCCAGGAAAACTGTGCAAGATTACCTAAAATTCATGATCCAAGAAGTTTGTATGTTATAAACAAATGGCATTATCGCTTTCAGAAATGTTTTAAAGAAGGAGAAATGCCATATTGACCATAAGACCAGAAGACATAGGAGCAGAATTAAACACCGCAAAGGTAGTAATCTCGGGATTACTGCCTGTGCCACGCGACAGTGAGAGTAGGAATGCGATGAGGTGGAGGATAAATGCGTGGCTGAGGGATTGGAGCAGGAGGCAGGGATTCCAGTTTTTGGATCATTGGGACCTCTTTTAGCGCAGGCGTGACCTGTACAAAAAGGACGGGTTACACTTGAATCCTAGGGGGACCAATATCCTGGCAGGGAGATTAGCGAGGGCTACTGAGGTGACTTTAAACTAGAATGGTTGAGGGGTGGGAATCAAATTAAAGAGGCTAGGCGAGAGGAGGTTAGTTCACAACAGGAGGATGGGAACCAGTGCAGAGAGACAGAGGGGTGTAAAGTGAGAGTAGAAGAAAAAAATAGTAAGGAGAAAAGTAAAAGTGGCAGGCCAGCAAATCCAGGGCAAGCATCAAAAAGGGCCACTTTTCAACATAATTGTATAAGGGCTAAGAGAGTTGTAAAAGAGCGCCTGAAGGCTTTGTGTGTCAATGCAAGGAGAATTTGTAACAAGGTGGATGAATTGAAAGTGCAGATTGTTATTAATGATCATGATATAGTTGAGATCACAGAGACATGGCTCCAGGGTGACCACGGATGGGAGCTCAACGTTCAGGGATATTCAATATTCAGGAGGGATAGACATGAAAGAAAAGGAGGTGGGGTGGCGTTGCTGGTTAAAGATGAGATTAATGCAATAGAACGGAAGGACATAAGCTGGGAGGATGTGGAATCGATATGGGTAGAGCTGCGTAACAATAAGGGGCAGAAAACGCTGGTGGGAGTTGCATATAGGCCACCTAACAGTAGTAGTGAGGTCAGAGATGGTATTAAACAGGAAATTAGAAATGTGTGCAATAAGGGAACAGCAGTTATAATGGGTGACTTCAATCTACATGTAGATTGAGTGAACCAAATTGGTAAAGGTGCTGAGGAAGAGGATTTCTTGGAATGTATGCGGGATGGTTTTTTGAACCAACATGTCGAGGAACCAACTAGAGAGCAGGCTATTCTGGACTGGGTTTTGAGCAATGAGGAAGGGTTAATTAGCAATCTTGTCGTGAGAGGCCCCTTGGGTAAGAGTGACCATAATATGGTGGATTTCTTCATTAAGATGGAGAGTGACATAGTTAATTCAGAAACAAAGGTTCTGAACTTAAAGAGGGGTAACTTTGAAGGTATGAGACGTGAATTAGCTAAGATAGACTGGCAAATGACACTTAAAGGATTGACGGTGGATATGCAATGGCAAGCATTTAAAGATTGCATGGATGAACTACAGCAATTGTCCATCCCAGTTTGGCAAAAGAATAAATCAGGGAAGGTAGTGCACCCGTGGCTGACAAGAGAAATTAGGGATAGTATCAATTCCAAAGAAGAAGCATACAAATTAGCCAGAAAAAGTGGCTCACCTGAGGACTGGGAGAAATTCAGAGTTCAGCAGAGGAGGGCAAAGGGCTTAATTAGGAAGGGGAAAAAAGATTATGAGAGAAAACTGGCAGGGAACATAAAAACTGACTGTAAAAGCTTTTATAGATATGTAAAAAGGAAAAGACTGGTAAAGACAAATGTAGGTCCCCTACAGACAGAAACAGGTGAATTGATTATGGGGAGCAAGGACATGGCAGACCAGTTGAATAATTACTTTGGTTCTGTCTTCACTAAAGAGGACATAAATAATCTTCCAGAAATAGTAGGGGACAGAGGGTCCAGTGAGATGGAGGAACTGAGCGAAATACATGTTAGTAGGGAAGTGGTGTTGGGTAAATTGAAGGGATTAAAGGCAGATAAATCCCCAGGGACAGATGGTCTGCATCCCAGAGTGCTTAAGGAAGTAGCCCAAAAAATAGTGGATGCATTAGTGATAATTTTCCAAAACTCGTTAGATTCTGGACTAGTTCCTGAGGATTGGAGGGTGGCTAATGTAACCCCACTTTTTAAAAAAGGAGGGAGAGAGAAACCGGGGAATTATAGACCGGTTAGCCTAACGTCGGTGGTGGGGAAACTGCTGGAGTCAGTTATCAAAGATGTGATAACAGCACATTTGGAAAGCGGTGAAATGATCGGACAAAGTCAGCATGGATTTGTGAAAGGAAAATCATGTCTGACGAATCTCAGAGAATTTTTTGAGGATGTAACCAGTAGAGTGGATAAGGGAGAACCAGTGGATGTGGTATATTTGGATTTTCAAAAGGCTTTTGACAAGGTCCCACACAGGAGATTAGTGTGCAAACTTAAAGCACACGGTATTGGGGGTAAGGTATTGATGTGGATAGAGAATTGGTTGGCAGACAGGAAGCAAAGTGTGGGAATAAACGGGACCTTTTCAGAATGGCAGGCAGTGACTAGTGGGGTACCGCAAGGCTCAGTGCTGGGACCCCAGTTGTTTACAGTATATATTAATGACTTGGATGAGGTAGTTAAATGCAGCATCTCCAAGTTTGCGGATGACACGAAGCTGGGCGGCAGTGTTAGCTGTGAGGAGGATGCTAAGAGGATGCAGGGTGACTTGGATAGGTTGGGTGAGTGGGCAAGTTCATGGCAGATGCAATTTAATGTGGATAAATGTGAAGTTATCCACTTTGGTGGCAAAAATAGGAAAACAGATTATTATCTGAATGGTGGCCGATTAGGAAAAGGGGAGGTGCAACGAGACCTGGGTGTCATTATACACCAGTCATTGAAAGTGGGCATGCAGGTACAGCAGGCGGTGAAAAAGGCAAATGGTATGCTGGCATTTATAGCGAGAGGATGCGAGTACAGGAGCAGGGAGGTATTACTGCAGTTGTACGAGGCCTTGGTGAGACCACAACTGGAGTATTGTGTGCAGTTTTGGTCCCCTAATCTGAGGAAAGACATTCTTGCCATAGAGGGAGTACAATGAAGGTTCACCAGATTGATTCCTGGGATGGCAGGACTTTCATATGATGAAAGACTGGATTGACTTGGCTTATACTCTCTGGAATTTAGAAGATTGAGGGGAGATCTTATTGAAAAGTATAAAATCCTAAAGGGATTGGACAGGCTAGATGCAGGAAGATTGTTCCCGATGTTGGGGAAGTCCAGAGCGAGGGGTCACAGTTTGAGGATAAAGGGGAAGCCTTTTAGGACCGAGATGAGGAAAAACTTCTTCACACAGAGAGTGGTGAATCTGTGGAATTCTCTGCCACAGGAAACAGTTGAGGCCAGTTCATTGGCTATATTTAAGAGGGAGTTAGATATGGCCCTTGTAGCTACGGGGATCAGGGGGTATGGAGGGAAGGCTGGTGCAGGGTTCTGAGTTGGATGATCAGCCATGATCATAATAAATGGCGGTGCAGGCTCGAAGGGCTGAATGGCCTACTCCTGCACCTATTTTCTGTTTCTATGTAATTAGGCCATCTGGCCCATCGAATCTGCTCCTCCATTCAATCATGTCTGATCCTCTTTTTTACTCCCTCTCAACCTGAGTTCCCAGTATTCTTCCTGTACCCTTTGATGCCATATCCATCTCTGTCTGATTCTCAAATAGATATCATCTTCTTTTTTATTTTACATGGCGATGAACTCAAGCAAAATGCACATCATTACAGCTGCTATTTCCTGGATTCTCGCTGCCAACACCGACCCCATTCTAAGAAATTTTTACAGGAGCACATTCAATGTGCCTCGACCAGCTACACCATCATCTGGTATGGGAATTGCAAGGCATTGACCTCAAGACCTTACAAAGGGTTGCTAGGATTGCTGGGAGGATCATTGGGTTTTCTCTTCGATCTATCCAGAATAATTATCGGGAATGCTTTTGTGATTTTGCAGAGCTTAGGAGGATAATGGTGCCTAACAGCGAGTCTTTTGCTTGGATCTTCAGAAACAGCTCTACTTCTATGTTTGATATCTCTTTTTATTCCTTTTCAAGGTTCTTTTGAAGACACTGACCTGGAATTACATGCTGACTTCAATTCTTTGGGGAAATGGGACCCGTTCTTGGGGCTCTTCGATATGCCAAGGCTGCGGCCTGGAAGACTCGCACGCCTTCATGGTGCCAAATTTTCGTGGCTCTGGAGGCGGGCAGATTCAGGGCCAGAGCTGCCACCTGATGTATTGTGGGAGATGGAAGATTGTAAGCAGCGACTGGCTGCTGGCTATATGCCCAGAGACTCGAGTTCTTTGGACACAGAGCTGGAAAAAGCGACACAACCCATTTTTAACACCATAGATCAGCGAGTTGCTTTGCTATGCCTCCCCTCCCACTGTGAAATGGGGTCATCTCTTTTTCCCTTATTAAGGAGAGTGCGAGCCTATGGTATGTCGAATACCGGGTGAACGAGTAGTCTTTGGGGTCCTAAAAGTCTGTGTCTTTATTGATGCTTTGCTACACGCTTGAGAGCTCGGTGGGGGGCGCCGATGTTTTTTTTTGCTGGTGGAGGGGAGGTGGTCGTTGATTTGCTGCTGCTTGTGCATGGGAGGGGAGAGCTGTGGGGGGGCATCTTTTAGGCTCTAACATTTAACTGTCATTCATTCTTTGGGGCTCTCCTCTGTTTGTGTGGATGTTTGCAAAGAAGAATAATTTCAGGATGTATATTTTATACATTTCTCTGACATTAAATGTACCTATTGAAACAAGGCCCTTAACATTGTCAAGATTCTCTCCCATCTATCCCACTATATTTTTAAATCCCTATCATCAGACAAGAGGTACCAAAGCATTAGGCCAAGGACTGTTAGAATAGGAAACAGCTTCTTCCTACAGGCCGTGAGACTATTGAACTCTCTGCCAGGTCTCATCATATATAAAGCAGTAGTAGCATTATACAGCTTATTTTTTAAATTTGTATCATAAATGTCCCCTATGTTAAATGTCAATCTTCTGGAATCTACTCAATTATTAATTGGTTTATTTGTGCTAGGATTACATTATGTGTTGTGTATGAGTTACATGCACTGTGTTGTGCACATTGGTCCAGAGGTACAGTGCTTTGTTTAGGAGTATACATGTATATGGTTAATTGACAATAAACTTGAATTTAAACTTGAACCTGATTTCTTCTCCTTTGCTGTGCATGTAATATATGCACATCTTGCCTGTTTCAAACCAATGATTAGAGCTTAAAACTCTCTGGAAACATTAATTCAGTCTTGAAATGAAAGACCTTTTGCATTTATATAAAATCTTACCATGTCTCTTGGGACAATTAAAAATGCTTGCCACCTCATGATTAGTTTGCAATGACTTTATATGTGGCTAATCAGGGTTAAAGGGAGAACCATCTGTTTCTTGAATTCCTGATATGGGCCGCTCGAGTATTGTTATAATGATTTTGAATTATGCATTAGCAAGTGTCAGAAGCTGAAAGGAAGCTAGAGGTGATGCAGGCAATAAAATGTACTCATGCTATAGTTTTCATATAGAGAGAGGTATTGATGTAATGAGTGGTTGGGTTCATGGAAAATGAAGCCTATCAGTTACATCCTACTGTATCTGTCCAGAGCTGCTGAACAAGACATTCTTTCACATATTTTTCAGCTCCTTTGTTGTTTCTGTTCATCCACCCACTGCAGAATTCTATTATTATATCTGGATGACACAAAATTCTGCTGTTTTTATCATGCCACTAATGATGTTATGCCAGATGTATTTGAAATTCTTCTTTCACCCAATAGTAGCTTATGCTGTAACACCTGCATTTGGGAATAATCCCTTATGAACATTATCTTCTTTTAATCTTTTAGACAAGAGGCTTTCTCTTTAGAGCGAAGATCCACTTGATCTATGACAAGAGGCACAGACTGAACGGATAGCTGGAGACTTCACCCAGACCAGTAATGGCCAACACTCGGGGGCAAAATTTTGAAGTGATTGGAAGAAATTATTGGGGGGGGGGAGTCAGAAGTAATTTTTTTTTTACACAGACTGGTGGGTGTGTAGAATGTCCTGCCAGAAGTGGTGGTAGATTCAGATACATTAAGGGCCCATGATGGTGAACCCATGGAATTCATTGCCACAAGAGGCTGTGGAGGCAGGCCAAGTCATTGGGTACATTTAAAGCAGAAGTTGATAGATTCTTGAATAGTCAGGGCATGAAGGGATACTTGGAGAAGGCAAGAGTTGGGGCTAAGATGGAAATGGATCAGCCTTGATGAAATGGCGGATCTATGGTCCAAAAGGTCTAATTCTGCTCCTACACCGATGGTCTTATGGTCTTATTTAAGAAACTCTTATTAGATAGGAACATGGACGATAGAAAAAATGAAGGACAATGTAGGAAGGAAGGGTTAGTTTGATCTTTGAGTGGGTTCTCAGGTTGGCACAACACCATATGTAACATTGAGATCTATTAGAAGGAACTCTAAAAGTTATTTGTTAATCTTCAGTTTTGTGTGAAACAGTGGATGTGATGGATTTCCTTAAGACAAAAGCAGCATGTTGAATGGTCAATACCCACATCTTCTTCTGCATGGAAAAGAGCTGTATTTTTATTGACCACAAATCCCCATAATTCATGAGTGTGTAATTTTATATAATCAATAGACAAAAACAAGTAACTATGGGCTTTGGAGAAGATGTCTTCTTGGCAGCCAGGTGTTCATAATGAAATAATGTAATTGTCTTGTTTAGTAGGCATGCATTGTCCACAGTAGATTAGTTGATACAGAGTCATAGAAGAGTCACAGCACAGTATAAAGACCTTTTGGTCCATCTAGTGCATGTTAAACTTAATTTGCCAAATCCCATTGACCTTCATCCCGACCATAGCCATCCATATCTCTCCCATCCATTCACTTATTCAAAATTCCCTTAAATATTGAAATCAAACCCGAATCTAATACTTATGCAGGCAGTTCATTCCACACTCTCACCACTCTTTGAGTTAAGAAGCTCCCCAACATGTTCCTCTTAAACATTTCACCTTTCACTTAAACCTATAAACTATAGTTCTAGTCTTACCCAACCTCAGTGGAAAAAACCTGCTTGCAGTTACCTTATCTAAGTCCCACATAATTTTGTATACCTCTATCAAATCTCCCCTCATTCTCCTATGCTCTAAAGAATAGGCTTAACTTTTCTCTGTAACTCATGTTCCTGGCAACATCTTGGAAATTTTTTTCTGTATTCTATCAATCTTATTGATTTTTTTTTCTGGTAGATAGCGACCACAACTGCAAACAATACTCCAAATTAAGCTTCCCAATGTCTGATACAACTTCAACTCCTGCACTCAATACTATGATTTATGAAGGTCAATGTGCCAAAAGCTCTATTTACAACCCTTTCCACTTGGGCATCACCTTCAAGGAATAATGGACCTGTATTCCCAGATCTTTCTGTTCTACTGCACTTCTCAGTGTCCAATCATTCACTGTTTAAGCCCTACCCTGGTTTGACTTTCCAGAGTCTAATTCCTCACACTTGTCTGCTTTAAAATCCATCTACTATTTTTCAGCCCATTTTTCTAGCTGGCCCAGATCTCGCTATAAGCTTTGATAGTCCACTACATCCTCAACTGTAGAGTCACCAACAAGTTTGCTGATCTAGTTTACTACATTATCATCACGATCGTTGATATAGATGACAAACAACAATAGACTCAGCACCATTCTTTGTGGTACACCACTTGTCACAGGCCTCCAATCAGAAAGGCAACCATCTGCAACCACTGTCTGGCTTTTCCCACAAAGCCAATGTCTAATCCAATTTACTATCTCATCCTGAATGCTGTGGGTCTAAACCTTCCTAACCAACACCCCCATGCGAGACTTTGTCAAAGGCTTTGCTAAAGTCCATGTAAGTAACATCAACTGATCTGTCTTTATCAAGCCTTGTAACTTCCACGAACACTATGTTTAGTTAGATGCCAAGGGAAGGGAAGGAGGCATTGGAGCCAGTGTTGGAGAGAGCTGGAGTACATGCTGGGCTGGGAGCTGCTCCTGTCAGTGCTGCCCTTCAGTGTTAGCTCAGTGGAAGACAAGTTGGATTTCATTCACTTGTGGCTGCATGAGAGTGTAATGAGGACTCCTGGATCTTCAAGCTGCAGGCCATGACACTCAGGGACTTAAAGCTGATTTGAACTTGAGGTACAAAGTATTCCCCTACAGAAACTTCTATTAATTTCCATGTTTCATTCCCTAATATGAGATGCAGTATCACACTCCCTCTAGTTGGGACCTCTATGTATTGATTAAGGAAATTTTCCTGAATATATTTGACAAAATTTCCTATCCAATACTTTTACAGTTTGAAATCAATATCTGGAAATTAAAATCGCCTACTATCACCATCTTAAGTTTCTTGCAACAGTCTACAATCTCCTTACAAATTTACTCCTCTAAATCCCACTAACTATTGAATAATCTATAACATTATCCCACTATCATTCCTTTCTTATCCTTACTTCACCCATATAGCCTCAATAGATGAGTTCTCTAGTCCTTCTTGTTTGAGCACTGCTGTGACATTTACACTGACTAATAATGCTATCCCTCCTCTTTTAATCCCTCTTACTCTATCATGTCTAAAACAATGGAACACTGGAACATTCAGCTGCCAGTCCTGCTCCTCCTACAACCAAATGTCACGAAGGGCCACAATGTCATAATTTTCCCTGCTGATCCACGCTGTAAGCTCATCTGCCTTTCCTATAACATTCCTTGCATTGAAGTATACACAGCTCAGAACATTCATCCCACCATGCTCAATCTTTAGATTCTTGACTTTGTATGTAGGCTTAACAACATCTTTCTTCACAATCACCTCCACTGTCTGTTCTGGCTCTTTAGTTCCCATCAACCTGCAACTCTAGTTTCAACCCTACTGTGCAACATTAGAAAACCTTCTCACTAGGAGATTAGTCCCCCTCCGGCGCAAACCATTCCTGCTGTAGCGGTCCCACCTTCCTTGGAAGAGACCCCAATGATCCAAAAAGCCCTCCCTCTTGCACCATTTCTTCAGCCATGTGGTAAACTGTATTTCTAGCCTCACCAGCATGTGGCACATGCGGCAATCCGGAGATCACAACCCTAAATGTCCTGTCCTTTAAATTAGCACCTAACTCCCTGAATTCACTTTGCAGGACCTTGATACCCTTCCTACACATGTCATTGGGACAGATGTGGACAACAACCTCTGGCTGCTCACTCTCCCACTCTCCCGTCTAGATTTACAGACACAAACCTGGATGTCCCTGACCATGGCACCCAGGAGACAACATGCCATCTGGGAATCTTGTTCTCATTCACAAAACAGCCTTGAATCCCTTATTACTAAAGCTCGACTCTTCTCCCCCCCTCCTTCCGGCCTGAACCAGACTCAATGCCAGAAACCTGACCACTGTGGCTTTCCTCTGATGGATCATTCTCCCCAACAGCCCCCACAAAATCCATATCTAAAGTGATAGTACACTGTTATTGAAGGAAACAGTTACAGGGGCACTTTGCACTGCCTGCATATCCTTTTTCCCACTCCTGACAGTCATCCAGTTACCTATGCCCTGCACCTTGGGTGTAACTACTTCCGTCCTGTTAATTAACCCTTCAACCTCCCAAATCATCCAGAATTCTTCCAGCTGCAGCTCCAGTTCTCTAATGTGGCTTGTAAGAAACTACAACTGGATATACTTTTTGCAGGTTTAGTTGTCATGTCTCCCTGCCTTCCCACATTGTGCAAGAGGCACATTCTACTATTCTGACAGGCACCTCCTCTGCTCTAAATGTGCAATAAGAAAGAAAGAGAATATATCTACAGCCGGAAGAGTTTTGATGTCCTGATGAAGGATCTCAGCCCGAAACGTCGACTGTACACTTTTCCATAGATGCTGCCTGGCCTGCTGAGTTCCTGCAGCATTTTGTGTGTGTTGCTTGGATTTCCAGCATCTGCAGATTTTTTCTTGCTTGTGATCAATCTATAGCCTTTAACTCTCCTTACCAAATCCATTATGAGCCAAAGCATGAACTCCCCACTCTTAACACCAGCGCGCTCCCGTAACAACCCTCTGCAAAAACATAACTTATTTTTATTGGACCTTACTAAGTGCCTAATTATGCACCCTCCAATGTCTCCTAGTGATGCGTGGTACTCAGAACATTCCAAATGACCCGACTTGATTCTTTTGAAATCTTTCTCTTGTTATGCATACACAAAAATCACCAACTGATGTGTAACACTCAAAATATCCCAACTGACATTGTTTATTTCTTTTGAAATCTATCTACAGAGGTTGCTTACAACTAATCTAAAGCATGAAAGCTCGAGGTATTGCAGAATTCACCTAGGTAGCCATGCTTTCCCAAAGTTTGACAAAATTCTGCTGCAGCTTCCTTGGTGAATTGGGAAAATTCGATAGAGGGTAAAATGCATCTTCATTTTGTTTGTCATACAGAAAGATAGTCTTGCAGAATGTGTACATTATTGGCAAGTTAACTTTAACATCAACATGTGTGAGATGTTTCAGAAAGGGAAAATAAGAACAAGAAATTATATGAAAACTAAAAATCTCAGTGGAGTGGAGGAGCAAAGGAATCTGGGTATTAATAAACAAATTGTCAAAAAAGACCATTACAGAAATATGAAGTTCATTCCAAAACAATTTAATTGAAATGAGAGAAGTCTTATTAAATTAATGATGAATATTTGAAGCCTTTTATTACTAATTTTAAATCAACACATTATAAAAAAGATCTAGAGGTAATGGAGAAGCTAAAAAAAAAACAAGTTGAAGGATAATACCAGAATTGCAAAGTTATACCTATCAGAAGGGAATGGATAAACTGTTCCAGTTTTCTCTTGGGGAAACAAAGATGAAATTTGACAAAAAAAATGATGATACTCATAGAGAATTCATATACTGTATAAAATTCAGAAGAAATTTCTTGAATCAGAGAATGGTGAAAAATGTCAAATGTGCTACCAGAGACATAAGTTGAAGCAAAGGATTGACTTGTTTTAGGCAAAAATAGAAAACAGACATAGGAGGTGGATGAAGGAGGTTTTTACAACACTTGAAAAGGACATGAACAATGCTTGGACATTTTGAATTGAATATCACCCACAAAATGCTGGTGTAACTGAACTGGTTATGCAGCATCTATTGAAAGGAATAGAATTGATGTTTTGGGCTTAGGTCCTTCATCTGACTGGAAATGATAGGGGATGAAGCCAGAATAAGAAGGATGGGGAAGGGGAAGAAGTCCAAACTAGAAGGTGATAGGTGAAACCAGGTGAGAGGAAGGCAGGTGGGTGGGAGAGGACGGGGATCAAATAAGCAGCTGAAAGGTGATAGATGGAAAAAGAAAAGAACCGAAGAAAAAGTAAGCTGATCGAAGTGGAAAGTGGACCATGGGAGAAAGGACAGATGGAGGGGCACCAGAGGGAGATGATACAGGTGAGGAGAAGAATTGAGAGGCAAGCCAGAATGTGGAATGGAAAAAGTGGGAGGAGGGAAGAAATTACCAGAAGTTAGAGAAATCAATGTTCATGCCTTCAATTTGGAGGCTACCCAGACGAAAAATGAAGTGCTGCTCCTCCAAGAATAGCATTTTTTCTATACCCAAAACAAAACTATTCTTTTTTTTAATCCAGTGAACATTGATTCAAATGGATTCTCAAGGACATATAAACCAATACTCCTCCTTCAGGTTATTCATATCACAAGAATATCCTAAACTTCTACAGTTAAAATACATTCCCATCTCAGTATGAGCAGAATTCCATATATCACTCATCAGAACATCATTAATTTTAAGTCATGCAGACACTATTTATTCAGATATTCTGAGTGCTTACATCACATACAGGGTGATAACATTTGATTATAATATTCCTCTTGCATTTTAACCCTTTTTTAAACTTTTAGTTGTTTCTTTCCCATGTTATTACCCTTCAAGTTGTGCTTATTAATATTTAAGATGTTACGATACATTTAGTAATCCTGACATCAGGACGACACAGTACTAGAGCTGCCAACTCACAGCTCCAGTGATCCAGGTACAAGCCTGACCTTCAGTGCTGCCTGTGCAGAGTTTGCAAGTTTTCTCTGTGACCATGTGGGCATCTGTTGGGTGCTCTGGATACCTCCTATGTCCAGAGATTAATTAGACCACCATAAATTGCCCTTAATGTGTAGGAAATCCAGAGATACTTAATAATGAGATAGAAATAAG
This sequence comes from Mobula hypostoma, assembly GCF_963921235.1. Taxonomy (NCBI): domain Eukaryota; kingdom Metazoa; phylum Chordata; class Chondrichthyes; order Myliobatiformes; family Myliobatidae; genus Mobula; species Mobula hypostoma. Next base: position 119,573,298 of record NC_086097.1, on the reverse strand, counting down.
GATCATATCATTTACTGTATATAAAACCACTTAAATGCAAACAAATAATTTAAAATATTAAACCAAAGTTAAAGTCAAACACAGAACTGTCCACAGGATCAGTGACGCACGTTAAATTATCACTGTATTCTAGTCAGCTCCAGTAAAAGAAAATAAAATGCTGGAAGAATTCAGTCAGTCAAGCAGCAAAGAGACATAGAGCACTAATAATCCTACAGACCGTCTAGTCTGTATCGAACTATTGTTCTGCCTAGTCCCATCGACCTGCACATGGAACATAGCCCTCCATCTCCCTCCTATACATGTACTTATCCAAGTTTCTCTTAAATATTGAAATCAGCCCCACATCCACTAGTTCCACCTGCCAGCTCATTCTATACTCCCACCAACCTCTGAGTGAAGGAGATCCCCCTCAGATTCCCCTTAAATATTTCACTTTTCATCCTTAATCTATGACCTTAAGTTTTAGTCTCACCCAACCCTAGTGGAAAAAGCCTCCTCGCAATTTCTTTATCTATACACCTCATAATTTTGTACTGACCCCATCTCCATCCTGATCACTCATCTCCTTCTGCAATCACTTATGGATGGTCAATATTGAGCAGGTAAGATTTGGAGAGGGTCACGTCATGTAATTAAAGCCTACAGCTCACCTGAATTATAGCAAAGCTACTGTTCATTTAATACAGCTATTGATTGTTTCAAACCTCATGCAATATTCTAAGTCAAAGTACTACAGAAGCTGGAATCCTGAAATCAAAGTGAAATATTTTGACAGATCAGCAAGCACCAATTAAGAGAGAAAAACTAAACATTTCAAGTTGATGACCTTTCATTATTCTCTACTGCTCAAATCATAAGTGGTTGGAATGTCTCCATCATACCTACTGCTCTCGCCCAGATATCAGCCAGTACAAAATTCAAAAGTAAAATACTGCAGGTGCTGCAGATCTGAAATAAAAACAGAAAATATTTGAAGTACTCAGTAACTTGGGCATCTGTATCTGTGGATAATCAAACAAAAATAACATTTCAGGTTGATAGCCTTTCATCAGAACCTGCCTAAAATTGTTCAGCTGAGATATAGCCCATGTTTCATGAGCCAAAAAACTTTACCTCAAAATGTGAGTTCCTGCATTACAATGATTACTAAACTCATGGGTTTGTATTGACAAGCACTTCATTCTCTCTAAATCTATAACTCATTTAAGAATCTTAATTTTGCAGGGATATAGACATTATGATTACTTACTTTGTAAGTTTTTGTTCTCATGCTGGTGTAGTTATTCACCTTTAGGACGCTTGCAAATGAACACACCGCAAAACACTGAAGTATCAATCAATGGGCGAGTGGAACCTGCTGATAATTATATTTGGCAAAAGAAGAAACATATGAGATATATTGGAAAGCTAAGTGGAAAATTTGGTTGCTTGTGATTGTGATATTATTCCAATGCACAGCAAAATCAATCCTTACTCATTTCTGCTCTGAATTTGGCAAAAAATATGAAGGGTCTCAGCCTGAAATGTTGATAATTTGTTCCCCTTGAGAGACGATTCCTGACCTGCTGAGTTCCAGCAGCATTTTGTGCATTTTGCTCTTAAAATGCTGTACAGCCAATTAAATGCATTTGAACTGCGGTCACTATTATGACCAAGGAAATATGGTTAGTGAGGCTATAGTGAGTCAGAGCTATAAATAAATCTGTATCATAAGGATGTTTTTCTCCATCCTAGCTAATTGCAAGCAATTAAGTTGATGCCATTGATCAACATATATCAGTATACCTCAGAAATCAAATTACTTAGCAAAAGAATTATGTCTACAACAGGAACTTTCACATCCTACACAACAACAACCTAATAACATAACATATAGGAACAGAATTGCACCATTTGGCCCATTAAGTCTGATCAACCATTCTATCATGGCTGATCCGTTATTCTCCTTAACCCCATTTACCTGCCTTCCTCTTGTATCCGTTGATACCCTTACTACACTTTATGTATTCATAACGTTTCTGACTTGTTATTTCCATTAGGAACAACAAGTTTCAATGTGTGACAGTCCAATGAATTCCAATAATTTTTAGCATATAATTTCTGGCCTTCCATATGTTCTTGAATTCAGTTTAGTATCTTTATATATAACTGAAAGATAGCAGCCTTGAGCTTACATTAAATTATAGGGATGATTGGTCATTGAATAATATAGATCATTGAATGCAATTGGGAACTAAGAGTTTCCCTAGCACTTAATGCAGTTTTTTATTGAATAACTACATGTGTGTTGATTTGCACACTCATGATGCATTGAGAACTAGAGGCAACATCGATTCACAGCCATGCACAGGAAGTTCTTGGTTCATTTTGTGTCTTCATTTTATGGGTCTGACTGTCACTGGACGGGCCAAGATTTATTTCCCCCCCACAACTTCCTTTTAAAAGTTGGTGGAGAGCCACCATATTAAACCAGAAAAGTCCTTTTAGATGATGTGCATTCATAGGTCCTTAAGGTGCGAGTCTCCATCATGGACACTAGACTCCCAGCACTGAGGATATCTTCATAAGTAGCTGCTTCAGAAAAACCATAAGACATAGGCACAAATTAGGCCATTCAGCCCATCAAGTTTGCTCTGCCATTCCATCATGGCTGATATATTATCCCTCTCAATCTTATTCTTCTGCCTTCTCCATCATCCATGATTAAAAGATCATTGTTAGATCAGGGTGTTAGGGTTGAGGAAGAGAAAAATAGAAATAAGTCCAAGGTACCGTGCAGCAAAGATGGCAAGAAGGACAGGCAGGTGAAAAGACAGGATAATTTGCTGTGCGATAGAAGTATAGCAAAATCGGTAACTGATACTGATCTAAATGTACTGTACTTAAATGCATGCAGCATTAGAAATAAAGTGGATGACCTTGTTGTACAGCTACAGGTTAAAAGCTATCACCGAGTCATGGCTAAATGATGGATATGATTGGGAGCTGAATGTCCAAGGATACACAATATATAGGAAAGATAGGAAGGTAGGTAAAGGGGGTGGCCTGGCCCTGTTGGTAAGCAACGATATCAAATCACTAGAAAGAAGGGACATAGGATCAGAAGAGGTAGAATCCTTATGAGTCGAGTTAAGAAATGGCAAGGATAAAAAGACACTATTAGCAGTTATATATAGGCCTCCAAACAGCAGCCGGGATGTGGACTACAAGTTACAGCTGGAAAGAGAAAAAGTGTGTCAGAAGGAAAATGTCAAGATAATTATGAGGGATTTTAATATGAAAGTGGATTGAGAAAGTCAGGAAGGTACTAGATCTCTGGAGAGGGAGTTTGCAGAATGCCTACAAGATGGCTTTTTGGAGCAGCTTGTCCATAAGCCCACCAGGGGATCGGCTGTTTTGGATTGGGTGTTGTGTAATGAACCTGAGGCGATTAGGGAGCTGGAGGTAATGGAACCCCTTGGAAGTAGTGATCATAATATGATTGAGTTCAGTTTCAAATTTGAAAAGGAGAAGCTGGTATCAGGTGTATCGATATTTCAGTGGAACAAAGGAAATTACAGCGGTATGAGAGAGGAACTGGCCCAAGTCGATTGGAAAAGTAAGCTAGATGGAGGGACGGTAGAGCAGAATTGGATGAAATTCCTACAAGAAATAAGGAAAGTACAGGAAAAATATATTCCAAGAAAAAAGAAAATCATGATTGGAAAAATGGCATAAATGTGGCTAACGAGAGAGGTTAAGGCTAAAATAAAAGCAAAAGAAACGGCGTACAAGGAAACAAAAATTAGTGGGAAAACTGAGGACTGAACGAATTTTAAAAACATACAGAAGGAAACTAAGAAAATCATTAGGAAAGAAAAGATGAATTATGAAAGGAAGTTGGCAATTAACATAAAAAAGGATACTAAGCGTTTTTTTAAATATATGAAGAGTAACAGAGTGACACGGGTAGATATAGGACCCATTGAAAATGATGCTGGAGAAATTATAATGGGTAACAAAGAGTTGGCAGAGGAACTGAATGAGTATTTTGCATCCGTCTTCTTAGTGGAAGACATTAGCAACATGCCTGATAGCCAGAGGTCTCAGGTAGAGAATTAGGTAGAGTCAAGATTACTAGAGAGAAAGTGCTTGGGAAGTTAAATGGACTAAGAATAGACAAGTCTCCTGGACCAGATGAGGTGCACCCATGGGTTCTGAAGGAGGTGGCTTTGGAGATTGTGGAGGCATTGGAAATGATCTTACAGAAATCAATAGACTCTGGCATGGTCCCAGAGGACTGGGAGGTCGCAAATGTAGTTCCACTGTTTAAGAAAGGAGGGAGGGAAAAAAAAGAACATTACAGACCTATTAGTCTGACATCGATAGTTGGAAAGTTGTTGGAATCAATCCTCAAGGATGAGGTTATAAAATACCTCGAGGTGCATGACAAGATAGGCCCAAGCCAGCATGGTTTCATGAAAGGAAGATCCTGCCTCACCAACCTTTTGGAATTTTTTAAGGTGATCTCAAATAAGATTGACAAGGGAGAGACTGTGGATGTTCTGTATTTGGATTTTCAAAAGGCCTTCAATAAGGTGCCGCATAAGAGGCTGCTTAATAAGATGGGAGCCCATGGAATTACAGGAAAAATATTGGAATAGGTGGAGCCTTGGTTGATAGGCAGAAAGCAAAGGGTGGGAATAAAGGGATCCTATTCTGATTGGTTGCCGGTTACTAGTGGTGTTCCGCAGGGGTCGGTATATCGATGATTTAGATTATGGATTAAATATTTTTGTGGCTAAGTTTGCAGATGACACCAAGATAGGTGGAGGAGCAGGAAGTGTTGAAGAAACGGAAAGGTTGCAGAGAGACTTGGTCAGTTTAGGAGAGTGAGCAAAGAAATGGCAGATGAGATGCAATGTTGAGAAATGTACGGTTGTACATTTTGGAAGAAGAAATAATCGGGCAGATTATTATTTAGATGGGGAGAAAATTCAAAAATCGGAAGTGCAAAGTGACTTGGGGGTCCTCGTACAGGATACCCTAAAGGTTAACCACCAGGTTGGATCGGTAGTAAGGAAAGCAAATGCTATGTTGGCATTCATTTCAAGAGGAATAGTGTATAAGAGTAAGGAGGTGTTGATGAGGCTCTATGAGGTACTGGTGAGACCTCATTTGGAATACTGTGTGCAGTTTTGGGCCCCCTATCTTAGAAGGGATGTACTGGTGTGGGAGAGAGTTCAGAGAAGATTTACGAGGATGATTCCTAGAATGCAGGGGATATCATATGAGGAGCACTTGTTGGCTCTTGGACTGTATTCATTAGAGTATAGAAGAATGAGAGGGGATCTCATAGAAACATTTCGAATGTTGAAAGGGTTGAACAGAGTAGATGTGGAAAGGCTGTTTCCCTTGGTGGGTGAGTCCAGGACAAGAGGCCACAGTCTTAGAATTATAGGCATCTGTTAGTCTCATGAGACCATGGATTTGTGCCTTGGTAAGTTTCCAGGGCGCAGGCCTGGGCAAGGTTGCATGGAAGACCAGCAGTTGCCCATACTGCAAATCTCCCCTCTCCATGACACCGATGTTGTCCAAGGGAAGGGCATGAAGACCCATACAGCTTGGCACCAGTGTCATTGCAGAGCAATGTGTGATTAAGTGCCTTGCTCAAGGACACACGTGCCGCCTCAGCCAAGGCTCGAACTAGCGACCTTCAAATCACTAGGCGAACATCTTAACCACTTGGACACAGAATTAGAGGGTACTCATTTAAAACAGAGATGAGGAGAAATTTTTTTAGCCAGCGGGTTGTGGATCTATGGAATTCCTTGCCACGTACAGCTGTGGAGGCCCGATCATTGAGGGTGTTCAAGGAGGAAATTGATAGGTATATAATTAGTCAGGGTATCAAGGGATATGGGGAAAAAGCCGGAAATTGGAACTAGATGGGAGAATAGTATAGCTCATGGTGGAGTGGCGAAGCAGACTCGATGGGCCGAATGGCCTATTTCTGCTCCTTTGTCTTGTGATCTTGTGATCCACTTCCACCTTGACAGAAGAGTTCATGGGTTGGGTTGTGCTGCTGGAGTTGACTCGATGATTAGATTAGCTTTCTCTGTCACATGTACATTGAAACTCACAGTGAAATGCACTTCTTGTGTCAAATCAAATCAGGAAGAATTGTCCTCTCTGTAGCCCACAAGTATCATCGCACACCCAGCGCCAACACATCAAGCCCACAACTTAAGAACACTAGCCTATACATCTTTTGAGTGTGGGAATGAAGAAAAGCACCCAGGGAAACTCGCACAGTCACAGGGAGAACATACAATCTTCTTACAGGCAGCAGTGGGAATTGAACTCTGATCGTTAATTGTCGGCACTGCAATAGCATTACACTAACCAGTACACTATCGTGCCAGCTATGTGAGTTACTGAAGTGTATTTTGTAGATGGTGACTATTGTAGCCATTATCTGCCAGCTGGGACAGGCTGTGCAGGGGTAATGTATTTATAAGTGGTCTGCTTTGTCCTGGATAGTGTGAATCTTCGTGGGTGTTATTGAAGTCATGCCTTCTTGGCAATTACAGGGAACGTGCACCACACTCCTTGTTTACCAGTTTATATGGTAGGAAGGATGTGAGGTGTCAAAAGGGAAGTTGTTTACTAAAAGATATCCAGCTTCTGGCCAGCTCAGGCAACTCCAGTATTTCTATGACTGTTCTAGTTAAAATTCTGGTTAACATCAGCCTCCAAGATATTGATGGTGGTACTTCCATTGAACATCAAAGTTAAGTGATTGGAGTCTCATTGGGGATGCTCTTTTTTCTGACACTTAAATAGCAACAACCTCAGAATAGAAGGATATATCTTTAGAACAGAGATAAGAAGGAATTTCCTTAGCCAGAGGGTGGTGAATCTGTGAATTTATTGCCAATGAAGTCTGTGGAGTGAAGTAACTGGGTTTATTTAAAACGGAGGCTGATAAGTTCTTGATGAGTAAGGACAACAAAAGTTACGGAGAGAAGGCAGGAGAATGGGTTGAGAGAGATAATACATCAGCCAAGATTGAATGTTAGAGTAGACTTGACGGGCTAATAGGCTTATTCTGCTGCTTTATCTTATACTCTAATGGTCTACTTGTTGCTTGCCAGCTATCAACCCAAGTCTGAATATTATTGGAGACTTGCTGCATGTAAGATCTAAGGCCTCTTGCATTTACCAGGATGATGAAAATGCACTCATCTTTGAATTTATGTTGGAAATAAGATCATAGATGATGCAGGGGAAAGCAACTGGTGTGAGGGACTGTCTAGCATATTAAAATCATAAGATATCGGAGCAGAATTAAGCCATTCAGATCATCAAGTTTGCTCTGTCATTCCATCATGGATGATTTATTTTCCCCCTCTGAAGTCCATTCTCCTGATTTCACCGGATACCCTTTGAAGCCCTTACTAATCAAGATCCTATCAACTTCAGGTTTAAATACACTCAGTGACTTGGCTTCCACAGTCATCTGTGGCAATGAATTCCACAGATTTACAACCATTTGGCTAAACAAATCCCTCTTCATCTCTGTTCTTATGGGGCATCCTTCTATTCTGAGGCTATGTCCTCTGTCCTAGACTTTCCCACTGTAAGTATGTCTCTATTTCCTGAGGAGAATGAAGTCCTTTGACATCTGCCGGACGATGCTGAGGATTTTCTATGAGTCTGTGGTGGCCAGTGTGATCATGTTTGCTGTTGTGTGCTGAGGCAGCAGGCTGAGGGTAGCAGACACCAACAGAATCAACAAACTCATTCGTAAGGCCAGTGATGTTGTGGGGATGGAACTGGACTCTCTGATGGTGGTGTCTGAAAAGAGGATGCTGTCCAAATTGTATGCCATCTTGGACAATGTCTCCCATCCACTACATAATGTACTGGTTGGACACAGGAGTACATTCAGCCAGAGACTCATTCCACCGAGATGCAACACAGAGCGTCATAGGAAGTCATTCCTGCCTGTGGCCATCAAACTTTACAACTCCTCCCTTGGAGGGTCAGACACCCTGAGCCAATAGGCTGGTCCTGGACTTATTTCCTGGCATTATTTACATATTACTATTTAACTATTTATGGTTTTATTACTATTTAATTATTTATGATGCAACTGTAATGAAAACCAATTTCCCCCGGGATCAATAAAGTATGACTATGACTATGAATCATCCACTGCATTTCCATTCTATCTCAGACATAAATATTCGATGGATTTCAATGAGAGTGCACCACCCTCTATTCTTCTAAACTCCAGCGAATCATTCTTGTGAACCTACTTGGGACCTTCTCCAATGCCAGAACATAAGAGGCCCAAAACTGCCTGCAGAGTTGTCTTGAGCCTGGAATAATAGACTCCCAACAAAAATAGACATCTTCCATTTTTGAGTTATGACCCAATCCACTGAGAATAATTGAATGTGGACCAAGCATAACATAACTTCTGAACCAAGAGTGCATACCAAAATATAATTTGAGCGTGTGGACAGATATTCAGTGGCAACATCGCATATTCCATCATTTTCCTTATGATTGAGACTAATTAGATGGATTGGATTTGTCATGCTTTTTTTGTACAAAGCGTAGCTGGGAAACTCTTCACATTGTCAGGTTGGTGGTTGTATTTCAACAGGACTGACTAGATTTGAAGTGCAAGTCTTCTCAAGACCACCAAAGTTGTTTACATTACTTGGTTTAATATTTAATGGAGTCATAGAGATCGACAGCACAGAAACAGGCCATTGGCCCATCTAGTCCATAGTAAATTATTATTCTGCTTAGTCCACAGACCTGCAGCTAGACATAGCCCTCCATACCTCATCCATCTATGTAATTATCCAAATTACTCTTAAATGCTGAAAATGAAGCAATTTCCACTAACAGCTCATTCTGCTCTCTCCCCACACTCTGAGTAAAGAAGTTCTCTTTTATGTTTCCTTTAAATGTTTCACCTTTCACCCTTAACTTGTGACCTCTTGTTTTGGTCTCACCCAACTTCAAAGGAAAAAAAGCATAGAAATATAGAAAACCTACAGCACAATACAGGTCCTTCGGCCCACAAAGCTGTGCTGAACATGTCCTTACCTTAGAAATTACCTAGGGTTACCCATAGCCCTCTAGTTTTCTGAACTCCATATACCTGTCCAGGAGTCTCTTAAAAGACCCTATCGTATTCGCCTCCACCACCGTCGCCGGCAGCCCATTCCACACACTCACCATTCTCTGCGTAAAAAACTTACCTCTGACATTTCCTCTGTACCTACTTCCAAACACCTTAAAACTATGCCCTCTCATGCTAGACATTTCAGCCCTGGGAAAAAGCCTCTGACTATCCACACGATCAATATCTCTCATTATCTGCATGCTTGCATTATCCTTTCTTTACCGCTCTTAGCCTTGTGTATCACTATCAAATTTTCCCTCAGTCTCCTCTGCTCCAGGATATAAAGTGATAACCTTGAACCTTTCCTGAAAACTCAGGCCCTCAAGTCCCGGCAAAGTTCTTGTAATTTTCTCTGTACTCTCACAATCATTTCTGTAGGTAGGTGACCAGAACTACAGACAATACTCCAAATCAGACCTCACCAATGTCTTCTACTGCTTGAACGTAACATCCTAACTCCAGTAGTAGATAATTTGATTTATGATTTATATTTTGCTTTTTGCAAGATGGCGCCAGTGAACCCATGGTGATGTGTTGCAGGTTCCTTACAAAACTTCTACATTGCCTTGTTTGAATTACTCTCATTGGAATCTGCAGCCTGTAATTTCCCTTTAAGCAATGTACATTTGGACCATCTTAATGAACTAATAACTTCACGATTATCTGAAGAACTTGATGAAATTAACTTTTAAGTATGCAGCTTCAGGATCTTTAGGCGGTTGAAGGTACATTGCCCTGTCTAGAAGAGAGGGAAGAAGGGAGAACTCTAAGTCAGGCTGAGATGGAGAGGAATTAAATGTCCTCTACCCAACATCTTGTTAGCAAATGTGCAGTCACTGGAGAACAAGAGTGAGGATCTAAGACCAAGACTACTATATCAGAGGGAAATGAGAAATTGTTGTGTTCTGTGTTTCACAAAAACATGGCTCACTCTGGACATGTCAGCTGCAACGGTAAAACCCAAAGTCTTCTTGATACACAGGATATACTGAACTGCTGATTCAGAGAAGGCAAAAGGTTGCGGGGGGAGGGGATTCTGTGTTTCATGATAATCTCTGTGATGCTTGTACACGATGGTTTAGTCATACTTTTGTTCCCCCGACCTGGAACATCTAATGATTAAATTGCGGCCATTCTACTTACCAAGAGAGTGCTCTTCTGTGACTCTTACTGAAGTTTACATGTTGCCAAAAGCCGATGTTAATCAGACGCTCAAGATATTGAATGCTGCCATCACCAAACAAGAAAGAGTCCACCCCGACACATTTCAAGTAATTGTCAGGGACATCAATCAAGCTTGTTTGAAGAAATCTCTGCCCAGTTATCTTCGGCATAGAACCTGCAGCACCAAGGGTCCCAACATACTAGACCACCGCTATACCATGATAAGAAATTCCTAACATTCCACGCCCAGACTGCATTTCAGGAAATCAGATCATTTGGATAAAATCATAAGAAATAGGAACAGGAGTAGGCCATCTGGCCCGTTGATCCTGCTCCGACATTCAATAAGAATCTGACCACGGACTCATCTCCATCTACCTGAGTTTTCTCCATAACCCTTAATTCCCCTACTGTGCAAAAAGTCCTTCTCCAACCTGCATTACAGACAGAGGCTAAAGAGCAAAGCTCCAGAAATAAGGAGAACACAAAGGGGGTTGCAGGAGGCAGAGGAACACCAATGGGATTGCTTTGAGTTGCTGGACTTGGCTGTGTTCAAGGACTCATCAGAGGATTCGAATTACTATGCCACGGTTGTCATGGATTATTAAAAAAACAGTTGTAGACAAATGTGTCTCCAAAAAATTATACCGAGTCTTCCCAAACCAGAAGCCCTGGACAAACCATGAAATCTTCAGTCCACTGAGGTCCAGGTCTGGCAACAAAGCAAAATACAGCATGTCCGGGTACGATCTGCAGAAAGCCATCTCACAAGCAGCAGTTCTGTGGGCAAAGACACCTTGTTAATGAGAGACAACAGGAATTCTGCAGATGCTGGAAATTCAAGCAACACACATAAAAGTTGCTGGTGAACGCAGCAGGCCAGGCAGCATCTCTAGGAAGAGGTGCAGTCGACGCTTCAGGCCGTTTCAGGGTCTCGGCCTGAAACGTCGACTGCACCTCTTCCTAGTGATGCTACCTGGCCTGCTGCATTCACCAGCAACTTTTATGTGTGTTGTTAATGAGAGAGGTCAGAGAAGAATGGTCAGACTGGTTCAAGCAGACAGGAAGGTGACAGTAATTCAGGTAACCAATCATTACAACAATAATGTACAGAAGAACATCCCTGAGCACACAACACATCAGACCTTGAAGTGGATGAGCTGTGCTGCAAAAGGCCAGGAATGTGTACTTAGTGGTCGCTTTATTAGGTACAGGAGGAACAAAATAAAGTGGCCACTGAGTTTAGATAAACGGATCTGAACACATCCCTTCTATAAGGGAAGATTAATTATGTTTAATTTGATTGGTGAATCCAGTGGAACAAAGTTTATTGGATTCAGCTGAAAATAGATAAAAGATTACCTTTGTTTTCCCAATGTACGTAGAAACATTGAAACATACAGTAAAATGCACCACTTGCATCAAATCAAATGAGTGAGGATTGTGCCCACAAGTGCTGGCATGCTTCTGGCATCAACATAACATGCCCACAACTCATTAACCCTAACTGTACACTATTGGAATGGGGGTAGAAAACAGAGCACCTGGATGAAGTGCATGTGGTCACAATGAGAAAATTCAAACCCCATACAGACAATGGAGGGAACTGAACCCCAATCAGTGACAACTGGCACTGTAATGTCTTCATGCTAACTACTATGCATCTGCACACGTCAAAGAATTGAAGCTCAGTGCTGAGCAGTGTGCTGGGCCCGCAACCGTTCACGATATAAATTAACAGTCTGGGAGAGGGGACTGAGTATAATGTCTCCAAGTTTGCTGATGATACTAAATTGAGTGGAAAAGCAAATTGTGCAGAAGATACGGAGAGTCTACAGAGAGATATAGATAGGTTAAGTGAGTGGGCAAGGGTCTTGCAGATGGAGTACACTGTTGGTAAATGCGAGGTCATCCACTTTGGAAGGAAAAATGGAAGAGCAGATTATTATTTAAATGATAAAAAATTGCAGCATTCTGCTGTGCAGAGGGATTTGGGAATGCCTGTGCATGAATCATAAAAGATTGGTTTGCAGGTGCAGCAGGCTATCAAGAAGGCAAATGGAATGTTGGCTTTCATTGCTAAAGGGATTGAACTTAAGAGCAGGGACGTTATGCTGCAACTGTACAGGGTACTAGTAAGGCTGCACCTGGAGTACTGCATGCAGTTTTGGTCTCCTTACTTGAGGAGAGATGTACTGGCTTTGGAGTTGGTGCAAAGGAGGTTCACCAGGTTGTTTCTAGTGATGAGGGAGTTACATTATGAAGACGGGTTGAGTCACCTGGGACTGTATTCACTGGACTTCAGAAGAATGAGACAAGATCTTACAGAAACATATAAAATTATGAAAGGGATAGATAAGATCGAGGCGGGGAAGTTGTTTCCACTGATAGGTGAGACTAGAACTAGGAGACATAGCTTCAAGATTTGAGGGAGTAGATTTAGGATGGAGATGAGGAGGAACTGCTTTTCTCAAAGTGGTGAATCTGTGGAATTCTGCGCCCAGTGAAGTGGTGGAGGCTACCTCAGTAAATATAATTAAGACAAGATTGGATAGATTTTTGCACAGTAGGGAAATTAAGGGTGATGGGGAAAAGGCAATGGGTGGAGATGAGTCCATGACTAGATCAGCCACGATCTTATTGAATGGCAGAGCAGGCTCGATGGGACAGATGGCTCTTATTTCTTATGTTCTTATGAAGCTTCAACACCTCTAAATTTTCAGTTGCATTTTGGAATGAAACACTTTTATAGGAAAAACTTCAGATATAGTCCTAGAGAATCTTCATCATGACCAGTAAGCAGAAGAAGGAGTTAAGTTAAGAGTCCAGAATACTTTGACTAGGGTTGATGTAATGTGACTCTATCCACTGAGAATGCATGCTTCCACCGGGAACTGTCCCAAGAAAATTAAATCCAAAAGGTTCTGTAAGTTTGTATTAACAGAGAACTGTCACCTTCTGAAGGTGAAACTTTCCCTTGTTTGCACTCATCTGCCCGTAGAAGTGAAGATCAATGTTGCTGTGAACTGCTTAGCTATGGGTTCATTCCAAAGAATAGCTGTTAGACAGAAAGCTTGTGATGGCATTTGCAGACCACGTCTCTGCTCCTCTTCTTCTTACTTGTGCATCAAGCCTCACTTAATCATTTCTCCTTACAATGTCCTCTATCCCAATCTGGTTCCTGGTTTCAGTGCTAGAACTTGAGGGGGACAGAGTGAGTATCAATGCCTCCCCTGCTGCATCATTCTTGAACTCTTTAATAAGACCATAAGACATAGGAGCAGAATTGCCCCATTCAGCTCCACCATTTGACCATGGCTGATTTATTTTCCATCTCAAACCCTTTCTCCTGCCGTAATGGAAAATATTTTCAAAGTTCGTTCTGTGTTCCTTACTGATTCAGCAGGTCAAGATATTTGCAAGCAAAGGAGTCACTGTACATATTAAACCACAAGAAATCACTTTATCATAGTTATATAAAGCACACAAAACAGAAAGATAAACAAATGAATAATGAGGTCGTAGCACAGAAAACAAACTAAAACTTATCCTCCACTAAGTGAGCAGATCTGCAGATTGCTGCAGGGAACTACAGATCTGACAACCTTTCATGCCACGTTCTCATTCCTTCTCTCACCCTCTCGACATCCTGATCTCCTCCACATCTTCGCACTTGCCCTGGTCGTGTCCTAGCCTGGGAAAAGATTCCCCTTTTGCACAAAGAAAGTGCCCCTTTTCACACCCTTCATGATCCCTTCAAAACTCTAGCACATAACTTTTACCTCAGTACATTCCCATGATACCTGCTCCTGCACAATGACCTCAGCTACCCCAGCCAAACGTGTATTCAGTATTATCTACTTTCAAGGCTGTATTTCTTTTACTTTCTGAAAACATCCCACTTCTAGGCTAACAGCATTTTGTCATACAAACTTTCATTTTACTTAAAGCTGATACCATGAAGGAATCAAATTTAACTCTTTCTTTACACCTGACTTCGCCCTGAATCCACCTTAATGTAAGAGCATTAAGGCGGATAATTCCCATGGCCTGATGGAATATATCTCAGTTTATTGAGAAGAACATGAGAAGAGATTGGTGGGCGCTTGACCAATATCTCACGTTTTTTCTAGCCACAGGTGAAGTCCCGGAGGACTAGTGAATTTCTAAGCAATGCACACAAAATGCTGGAGGAACTCAGCAGTCCGGGCAGCATCTATGGAAAAGAGTTCAGTCGCGTTTTGGGCCGAGACCCTTCAGCAAGACCCATCTCAGCCAGAAACATTGACCGTTTACTCTTCTCCACATCATTTTCTCACATCAGTGATAGGTAAGATACTAGAAATTATTCTTAGTGATGTGATTTATGAGCATTTGGAAAACCATGGTCTAATTAGAGAGAGCTAGCAAGGGTTTGGCAGGGCAAATCGTGCATTACGATCTTGATTGAGTTTTATGATGAAGTGATGAGTGTGATTGTTGAAGGGAAAGCTGCGAATGTTGTCTACATGGATTTTGGTAAAGTGTTTGATCAGGCCGTCATGGGAGGGTCATCCAGATGATTAAGATGCATAGAATCCACGGTAAATTGGCCATTTAGATTTAGAACTGACTTGCCTATAGAAGACACAGGGTAGTGGTCCAAGAGAGTTATTTTAGTTGGAGTTCTGTGATTAGTGGTGCTTCATAGGGATCTGTACTGGGACCTCTGCTGTTTGTGATGTATATAAATGACCTGGGTGAAAATGTAGATGGGTGTGTAAGTATGTTTGCAGATGATACAAAGACTAGTGGTATTGTGGGTAGAGTAAAAGACTGGCAAAGAATACATCAGGATATAAATCATTTGCTGATGTAGGCAAAGAAATGGCAGATAGAGGTTAACCTGGCCAAATGTCAATTATTGAACTCTGATGGGTCAAATGTAAAGAGTCAGTACACTGTTAAGTTTCAAGACCCTAATACCATAAGACATAGCAGCAGAATTAGGCCTTTCATCCATTCGGGTATTCTCTACCATTTCATCATAACTGATCCATTTCCTTCTGAACCATATTCCTCTGCCTTCTCCCATGAAACCTTTGATGCCCTACCTGATCAAGAACCTATTAACTTCTGCTTTAAATACACCTAATGACCAACTGCCTGTGGAAATAAATACCAAAGATTTACCACCCTCCAGCTAAAGAAATTCCTTTTCATCTCCATTGTCAGTGGACGTCCTTCTTTTCTTAGTTTGTGCCCTCTGGTCCTCGACTCACCCACTAAAGGAAGAAGCATCATCTCCACATCTACTATATCTAGGCATTTCAACATTCGATCGGTTTCAATGAGATCGCCCTCCCACCCCCCCAGCATTCATCTAATTTCCACTGAGTACAGACCCAGAGCCATCAAATGCTCCTCATATGATAACCTTTTCATTCTCAGATTCATAGATTCATCTTTGTGAACCCCTTTTGAACCCTCTCCAATATCAGCATATCCTTCCTTAGGTAAGTGGCCCAGTACTATTCATAATACGCCAAGTGGGGCCTCAGCAGTGCTTTAAAAAACATTATAAACTTGCTTTATATTCTAGTCCTCTCAAAATGAATGCTAACATTGCCTCACTACTTTCCTCACTACTGACTCAACCTGCAAATGAACCATTAAGGAATCCTTCACGAGGACTCTCAAGTCCCTTTGCACCTCAGATTTTTGAATGTTCTCCCCGTTTAGGAAATAGTCTTCACTTTATTCCTTCTACCAAAGAGGCTGCCCATACACTTCCTGACACTATATTCCATCTAACACTTCTTTGCCCTGTTACGTACCCCGTAACTGGGTTGCCAAACCAGCAGAAATGGATCACTCAGTTGGAGTCTGGAGTACTAGAACTAAGAAAGTTTTATTAAAGAAACAAGCAACACAGTAATCGAAAGGATAATAAATGCAACAATTCAACAATGATAACCACACATGTGCACAGAATTAAGATAACAGCATCAATCAAGCTCTATCGTTGTCTAGGGGTAAATGACCAATTTCAAAATGACTCAAAGTTCAGTCCAGTTTGTAGTTCAGTTCGCAGTAATCGTTGCCATGGCGATGGACAAGGTGGGGGAAGAGAGACAGAATAGGAACAACTGATCATTCAGAACACTGCTTCACTCACAGACCAGCGGGATGGCTCACAAACAGCATTTGGGCGGGTCCTTGGTGATGTCACCTGAGGTCACCGACTGTGACCCCTCCTCCAGATGCGGTCGATCCTCTGCAGTGAACCCGGCACCCAGGCAAGGGCGGACACACACCGGGTTCCCGCTGATCGTACCTTTCCACCCTTGTCGTTGTCTGGTACTTCTCACCCACTCGTGAGAAGCGCACCGCTTCCAGGGTCTCGTTACCTCGGGTGGCGTGTGTGTCTGTCTTAGCGAACCTGTCCCTTTTTATCCCCCTGCTGGGGTATCGCCTGTCCATCACTTCAAACAGTTCAGGGTTCAAAGGGGGAGCCGCTCCAGACAGCTCTTCCTCCCACATCCCCTCATTACACATCTCCAGACGCTGCTCTTATCTCTCCTTCTCTATATCCAGACGCTGCTCTTATCTCTCCTTCCCCTGAGGGCAGGTGGCAGACCAACTGCTGATGCCACTGATGCTAGCCCAGGCCAGCAAACATCTTAATTTTATGTGTATTCTCGTAACAGCCCCTTCTCCTACTCTGCCGTAGTCTTTCTGCAGCCTTCCTGCTTCCTTGACCATTCCTGCCCCACCATCTATCTTTGTATCATCTGCAAACTTGGCCACAAAGCCACCAATTCAGTCATCCAAATAATTGACACACGACATTAAAAAAAACAACAGTGCTGTTGAGCAGAGGGATCTTGGGGTTCAGTTTCATGGGTCCTTAAAAGTGGCTACACATGTTGATAGGCTGGTTGAGAAGACATACAACATGATTACTTTTATTATTCGAGGCACTAAGTTTATAAGTCAGGAAGTTATATTGCAGTTTTATAAAATTCCAGTTCGGCTGCATCTGGAGTACAACATACAGTTCTGGCTGCCCCAATATAGTAAGGTTGTTGAGGTTTTGGAGAGCGTACAGAAGAGGTTTACCAGTGTTAGAGCCTATTCTGGAATGTAGCAAATATTAATTTCAACAGCAACCCCCATACTTCTGATCGAAATGTGGACTGTAGGTTGAATTTAAAATGCAGTTTCGAACAATGGTTTTCCGGGAGCTGCAGACTGAGGTCAGTTGCAAACGAGGAAACACACCATTCACCTGAGATGTCTGCATGAGCATGGCTGCAGCTCAGAGACAGCAGTGATTAACACTCATTTTGGGTGTGTTAATGTGAAGATCTAGTTGCTTAAAATTTTGTGTAACTCAAAGGAAGCATTGTGAATGCATTGTAACTATAGAAATTATTTCTGATGTTCTTTTCATTGTTTGCACACAGAAGTGTGATGTAACGGTAGGTCAGGGAGCCTCTCTCCAGAGTGACTCTAAATGCGGCCAGCTTGTGTGTGCTAAATAAAGACGTTCATACTGCCAGCTGCTTGTCTCTGCAGTGGTTTTCACTGATAGTCACAACACCAGGATGCTGCCTGGTTTAGAGGGCATGTGCTACAATGAGAGGGTGGGAAAACTTGGCTGTTTTCTCTGGAGCTGCAGAGGCTGAGGGGAGATCTGATAGAAGACTATAAGATTATGAGAGGCATAGACAGACATTATCTTTTTCCCGAGGTTGAAATGTCTAAAACCAGAGGGCATGCATTTAAGATGAGAAGGGGTAAATTCAAAAGAGATGTGAGGGGCAAGTTTTTTGCACAGAGAATGGTGGTTGCCTGGAATGCGCTGCCTGGGCTGGTGATAATCAGATACATTAGGGATTTCTAAGAGACAGTTAGATATGCATATGAATGTGAAGAAAATGAAAGGATATGGACATTGTGTTGGCAAAAGAGGTTACTTTAGTAGGCTATTTGAATAATAATTTAATTGGTTTGGTACAATATTGTGGACCAAAGGGCCTGTTCCTATGCTGTAATATTTTATGTTCTATGTTCTATTAACATCTGATGCCCTGACTAATCAAGAACCTATCAGTCTCTGCTTTGGATATACCCAATGATTTGGCCACCAGCCATCTTTGTACAGAAATTCCATATTCACAAATCTCTGGCTGAAGAAATTTCTTGTCATCTCTGTTTTAAAGGAGATGTTATTCTATTCTGAGGGTGTGCCCTCTGGTCCTAGATGCTCCCACTGTTGGACATTCTCTTCACTCTATCTAGGCCTTTCAATATTTGATAAGTTTCACACCAGGGTCTGCATGATGATATGAACCTTGGCATGGCTTGGAATTCATGTTTGTCAGCAGATGGCTGTCAGGTTTAGTCAGCCCCGTGGTGAAGTATTGTTTGTTGGAATAATTGCTTGAAGGAAATTTTATTTTGAACTGATAGTATTTTGACAGTCCTCAACCTGCCTACTGAAAGAATCAATCTTCTTCCTGTATTGAATGATTACATATGAAGGTAGTCCAGTTCTAACTATTTCCCTGATTTAGTTACTCAAAGTTCAAAGCCCAAAGTAAATTTATTATCAAGGTATGTATACTACATACAACCTTGAGATTTATTTTCTTGCAGGCAGACACTCACAGGAAAACAATGTAATCCATGAAAGCCACACATAGCAAAGACTGACAATAATCCAATGTGCGAAAGAGGATGAATTGTGCAAATAATAAAAAAAAACATAAGTAATAGTGAGAATGTGAGCTGCAGAGACCCCGAAAGTGTGGCTGTGGTGTCAGATCAGCACTGTGGTGAGTGAAGCCGGGCCAGGACCCTGATGACTGCATGGCAACAATTGCTCCCAAATCTGTTGGCATTTGTCCCGAGACTCTTGCACCTCCCACCTGGAGGCAGTAGTGAGATAGATCAAATGTAAATGGAAGGGATGGGCTCAGGAGGAGGATTTTGCAGGCAAAGAGTAACCAAAGTCTCATGAAATGAGGTTAAGTGAATTGCAATGTAGAACCTGTAAGGTGCTTTCAGATTGTGTTCACTTTCATCCAGTGTGCATGCCAAGAGGAAGTGCAATGAGCTGGGAAAAATGGCTATATGTAGTATATGAGAACTGGAAAACAAATTAAAGATAGATTCAAAGGTTCAAACGTTCATTTATTATCAAAGTATACAACTCTGAAATTCTTCAATTTTCTGGGTAGCCATGAAACCAAGAAAGAAAAAAAGGCAGCATGATTGTCAATCCCCAAATGCCATCTCCCGCGCAAGAAAAACAAACAGAATGGATCAGGCCCCCAAGTTGCTCCGTCTAACAAAAAAAACTAACAAAACAGATCATGCACATTGACTCCCAAATCCCTCCTCCCACACAAGAAAAAGCAAAGAAAACAAATCAGGCACATCAACCCTTACATCCCTCTCCCGCGCAAAGAAACAAACAAAATGGATCAGTGACATAAACCCCACATCCCTCTCCCACACAAAAAAACGAACAGAACAGATCAGGCACATCGATCCCCCACATCCCCCTCCCACACAGAGAAACAAACAAAATGGATCAAGCACATTGACTCTCCAAATCCCTCTTCCCGCACAAAAAAAAAACAAATGAAACGATCAAGCACATCGACCACTACATCCCCCACCCCACACAAAAAAAAACAAGAAGATCAGGTGAAAAACAGACTCATCATATAAAAACTGTAAGACTAAAAAATCGAGTCTATAGACCAAGGTCCAAATCCAAAGCCAAAATGCAGAAAAACCTGGAGAACACTCTTCAGGCCTAGCAGTAGACCTTTTCCTCTCCAGTACAGAGCGATCAAAAGAAAGGCAGCTGGTACTCACCCAGCCACACTCACTTTGATGCTTCAATCTGCCTTCTTGCTTTAATCAGCAAACAACAGGAGTTTTAATTGGTGGAGCCAAACATCAGCTTGCGTCCTTTCCTGCAGCCTGCACACCACGAGTTTCCACACACTGTCCCTGCCTCCCGCAATCCTCTCAGAGATTGAAAAGTGCTGGAACACCCAAATGATCTCCAAACTTCCACACTCACCTTGATGTTTCAATCTCCCTCATCGTTTTAATCGATGAACAATGGAAGCTTAAATTGGTGAACAATGAAAGCTATAATCTGTGAAATGGGATCAAGCATCAGCTCACACGTCATCCCACAGCCTTCTTGCCACAAGGTTCGCTCACACTGCCTCTGTCTCCCAGAATCCTCTCAGAACCTGCAGAGCACTGAAGCACCCAAATGATTTCCAAACAGTGAAGCACAGGCTTCAACAGTTTCATAATCACATTCAAGAGGAGAAACAAATGTAGAAGACATAAAGGAAGTGAAAACAAGATGGTTTCATGATCTATCCAGAAGATGTTGACCAAAGGAGCATTATACATAGGCACATCTTGACCGGAAAGATTTTAGAAAGCCTTCTAATTGTGATTGGATAAATCAGGTTGTTGATTGCTTCCAAATAATTGGACTGATGGTTGGTCCAAATTTATGATAACTTCCTACTGATGGTGTTCCCATGTTTCTGTTGCTTCTTCTTCCAGATGGTAGAAGTTATGGGTTTAGTGTCTCAGGAGCTGGGGTAGTCTACAACCCAATGGCATGAATAGTAAAGTCTCCGATTTCAGGTAATCTACTGCCACTCCATTCATTCTCCCATGGATCTACTGAGTTTCTGTAACACACTCCCCACCATCCCAGCCCCTCTTCACCCATCATTCACACCCCTTCCACTGGCACCCCTAGACCATCTGTCTACTTCACTTTTCTTATCTGAATCTATTCTCCATCTTCCCTTCCTGTCAGGTTTTCTTATCTGCAGACCTTTGTTACCTCCAGCTATCACCTCCCACCCTCTGTTGCTGTCTCCTCTATTAGCCAGAGTGTTTGCTTCATGCTGTGAAAAGGCACATACGTCTGTGAAAATGAAGATAAATAATAAATTGGATTCATTTGCTGATTTTATTTATTATATTGTATTTGCAAATTTTGTCCTGTTTTGCAGATTGATACTATGTCAGTCTTTGTGTAATTTTTCATTCATTTTATTGTATTTCTTTGTTCTTATCTGAATGCCTGCAAGAAGACAAATCTCAAGGTATTATATTGTGACAATATAGTAACATATATGTACTTTGATAATAAATTTACTTTTAATTTTGAACTTTACATCCTCAATCTCTCACTGCTGCAGTTGGAAGTTTCCACCTGCTTCAAAAGGGTGTCCAAGAAAAAGGGTAAACTGCCTCAGTGACTATCACCCTGGTGTACTCACATTCACTGCGATAAAGTGCTTTGAGAGATCAGTCATGGCTAGAATCAACTCCTGCCTCAGCAGGGACATGGACACGATGCAATTGGCCCATCGCCATAATCGCTGTACAGTGCATAAAATCTCACTGGGTCGCCACTCGGCCTTGGACCGCCTGGTCAATGGGAAAACCTGTGTCAGGTTGCTGTTTATTGATACAGCTCAGCATTCAACACTATCATACTCTCAGTTCTCATAAACAAGGGCCAGATCCTGGGCCTCTGTGCTTCCCTCTGCAACTGAATCCTTGACTTCTTCACTGGGAGACCACAGTCAGTACAGATCAGAAATAACATCTCCTGCTGGCTGACAGTCAACACTGACACACCCCAGAGATGCGTGCTTAGCTCGCTGCTCTACTCTCTGTAACCCATAACTGTGTGGTCAGGCACAGCTCAGATGCCATCTATAAATTTGCCAATGACACAACTATTGTTGGTAAAATTTCAGATGGCGAAGAAGAGGCATACAGGAATGAGGTAGATCAGCTGGTTGAGTGTGTCGCAGCAGCAACCTTGAACTCAACATCAGTTAGACCACAGAAATGATTGTGGAATTCAGGAACGGTAAGTCAAGGGAACACGTCAAGGGATCAGAAGTGGAAAGGGTGAGCAGCTTCAAGTTCCTGGCTGTCAACATCTTTGAAGATCGATCCTGGGCCCAGCATTCTGATGCGATTACAAAGAAGATATGACAGTGGCTAAATTTCATTAGGAGTTTGAAAAGACTTGGCATGTCATTAAATATTTCTTCAAATGTACCATGGAGAGCATCCTACCTGGTTGCATCACCATTATGTAAGGAAGGGTCACTACTTACAATCAGAAAAATCTGCATGGACTGGCCTCCCCAGCTTCAAGGACATCTTCAAAAGGAGATGCCTCAAAGAGCTGGCATCCGTCATTAATTGCTTCCATCACCCAGGACATGCCCTCTTCTTATTGCTACCAACAAGTGAAACACACACTTTGTGCTTCAGGAATAGCTTCTTCCTCTCGACCATCAGATTTCTGAAGGCACAATGAATCCACGAACACTACCTCACCAATGTTTGCTTTCTTTTTGCCTACATACTTAATTTATATATATATATATATATATATACACACACACATATATAGTATATTTCTCATTGTAATGTATAGTTTTATTATTATGTATTGGAAGGTATTGCTGACGCAAAACAACAAATTCTACTACATATGCCAGTGATATTAAACCTGATTCTAATGCATTTTCTGATTCTGAATTCTGCGTTTCCGTTGTCCAGCGGGAGGAGTGGTTCTCTTCCCACTGCCGCCTGTACGGAGATTGTAATTTGTTGCCAGACCACGTGGGTTTCCTGCGGGAGGTCCGGTTTTCTCCCACGGTCTAAAGATGTATGAGTTAGAGTTAGTGAGCTGTGGTAATGCTATGTTTGTTCCAGACACATGGCAACATTATAGCAACCCCTTTATTGTCAACCAAACCCAGAGCATAAAGTCCAGTAAAAAGAAAGTTCATGTCATTACATTATCACATCAGGCTTGCCTCTTACAGTGAACCCCAACTTAATGTTGGTAGTTGTGAATTATGCATGTGCTTCTATCCCTTACACAGATCCCTGCTGCCCCCACCCCCAGAATTCACCAGAACCAGCATTGTGAGCCTATCTGGGGCTCGGAGAGGCCACCTGGCTTGTCCAAAAGTGTGTTGACAGGCTCATGGTCATGTTGTGATGCCAGGGGCATGGTCGGAGAATCCTCCAACACTTACTGGGCCGGTTTAAGGCGATCTACCGAAAACATTCAGATATTCTAAAACATGGAACGGGCCACCATAAGGGGGCCTAAGGGGATGGTGGTGTGCATCATGCCGGACAGAAATGAGCAAGCTGGAGTATAGGTCAACGGGAACCCAAGAGTGCTGTACTGCATGATGGAAAGTAGGAATCGGTGCAAAGGAATTGAATTTACTGAGGAGGGCTGAGCGCTGCTGAGAGGCCGACCTGGCAGTGGTGGCATCAGGAATAAAATCACCTGGCATTCGTAATGGCTGTCCAGATACCAGCTCTGCTGTGGATGACTACAAGTCCTCCTTTGGAGCTGTCCTGAGCCCCAGCAGGACCCATGGGACAAGATCATGCCAACACTCCCTCAGGGAAGCCATCAGAGCAGCCATTAAGGAGTGGTGAAACTACTTGGACAGTCTGTTGGACTGTGGTTGATATGCTGTGGTGTTCTTGGCCATCGCAGCCCAGGTGCCAATGAACACCTGATCCACGTTTGTGGCCACCAACTCACACGTAGCGGTGTACGTGCTTGACAGAGTTGTTGTGGGGAACTTACTGGGGGAGGAGGGTAACGGCCCAAAGATCTTGATATCCACAAGCCAGCAGTCCTCTTAAGATTAACCAATAATCTTTGTGCTTACAGGAAATCTGCACCGTGAAGAGGTCAAGCCACTTTAGGCAGGATGAAGTCCCACGTGTGACATCGCCTACTGAAGCAGAGCGGCACACATTGTGTCCCCAAGGTCTGGATCCTGCTGTTGTTGGCAGCCTCCAGTGAGGTTTCATTGCTCTTTGCCTTCTGATCAATAGGCGATGCTGACAGCAAACTCACTTGAGTACACGTCACACAAGAAGCAATGCCCCGAAAGGGTGTTTTTAATGAACAGTAGACAACCCTGGCAGCTGGAACCTACACAGACCTCTGACGTCACGATGGACTGGCACTCTTGAAGCTGTAAGATGGTTGGCACTTCCTGGCAAGCGTGGTAAAAGCACAGACCCAGAGTTGTCTGCTTCACAGCCATGGGCATGTGTGTGTTGAGAGCCCTACTGAGCAGGCTCATTGAGACAGTGAAAGGAGGAGGAATAGTGTGTCTCTGCCTGGCTGAGTGTAGACTGTCGGCCACTTTAGCAAGCTCCCTGTAGTTGTTCACAGGTGTATTTATGATTTAAGATAACGCTACCGAAGGCATGTGGCAGCTTACTGGTAGTTCAAAGGGCAAGAAATTTGACTAAAGACATTACTTATAACATCTTTTCTGCAGCAAATTGTGGTGAACTTTCACCACAGACTGTGAGGAGGGAGGTGGAGGCGAGGCTGGTTCCGGGGATGCGCCGTGCTGGAGCACTGCTAGGCACAAGGTGTTTGCAGACAGAGTTGGTATTGCTGTCGGAGATGGAGTGAGTGATTTGGAGAGCAGTCGACAGAGAAGAGTCTTGATGCCCGTCCACCTAACCCAGGTGCAGGGTTGGAACTCTACAAGCACCCAGCCAATTTGATGAGATCGAGAATGGCTCTGGGCTGGGCAACCCGGGCATATTGTGGTGCTGGGGACTGGGTCCCAGAGCAAGGTGCTACCTAGTGCTTGGACAATTTAAGTGGCAGCACAGATAGTCTGGAAGCATGAGTGTAGGGAGCGGAGGTAGCAGTCAGGCTGATTTTGCTAGCTCTCCGGTGAATGTTCATTCCTTTCTCCATGGCGCCGAGGCTGTGAAGTGGTCTGGCTGCTGTGCATTTTCACCCCACTACTGTGGTGAACTGGGACCAAGACATGGGCCAACTCTGGCTGCTGTGGGAGCAGATCTGGGGACTCAGTATGGCTCAGAATACTGTTTGCATGATTTGTGTTTTTGTTTCTCTTTCTCTGCGCAGTGTTTCTTGGTCTTTCTTTTAAAAAATGAGTTATTTGTGTTTCTTGCTTCATGGCTGCATGTAAGCAGCTAAATCTCAAGGAGTATAGTTTATACATTCTTTGACAATAAATGTGCCTTGAATAGTTAAATCTTTGAATAATAGCAAGGGCTATGCAAACTTGCTCAGATATTTGCTGCCTAAAGAGTTATTTAAAAATAAAACAAGGATGGTGATTTCTCCAGAGAGACAGCATGTGGTCCATTGGATCTGAAAGGCTTGCATCTCCCGGGCTACTGTTTGTCCTGAAGACCAGAGCAACCTCTGGAGTCGTAGTATCATTCTCAACAATCTGTTCTCTGATCTTTGATGAGTTGTCCAAATCTGAATATGGTAATCTACATTGGAATCTGGTCAAGGCTGGATCATAACTAGAAGCAACCGCACATAACTGATGATCAAAATCTTCAGTCTGTTTCATAATTAAAACAGTTGACTGCCCTAGGATAGTGTCACTGTAAGATAGTAGGCTTTGAACTTTAAAATAAACCAGGCAAGGGAGGCTGGCGGGCCTCATACCCTGGTGAGAGAGGGACATGCCTGTCCTAGCATATGAAGTCAGCTCTGGCAGACTGGGCTGATGAAAACAACAGTGACATTCAACAGCCAGGAAAATGGTTCTGCAATACTTTGACATGGCACTGAAAAACTTTTGGTTATCCACTGTAACCAAGGAAGACGCCAGTTTGTGATGACTACTCATGCCACTGGACCCAGACTTCCGAGGCTGAAAGAGTGACACTGTCATAGTACAATAGCCTTTCCACTTGAAAGACTCTCCGGCATAATCATTAGATATGATGAGCAACCAACCAATCATGTCAAATTTAATTCAGATTGATTTCACCAAGTTTCCCTACATTTTTCAGTGTTATCTTCCTACACAGTTCACTCAATCTCATAGCTTGTACTGTACTTGGGATGGACCAGCTTTCCTGAATGCAGCGTCACACTGCTAGCACATGAAGAATTCCTGCTTGGTTTCCAGTATTAGCGCAGCACTGACCTGCTAATTTACAGTAGATGACAGCAGAAGAAGATACTGAAACAAATGGGAGATGACCTGTGGGAGTTAATGTATGGCACCAGGAGTTTGCTTTCAGCATTTAGCAAGGTGAAAGGTGCCAAATCTGAATTCTCAGCATGTTATGTTCTTCTCTGCCCCAGACCCCTTCATCCATCAAACAAAAAGGTGATAAAATGTGTTATGGATTTCTTTGAAGCAGAGAATGATTAGGTCTTTGAATTAAGCCATTTCACCCATTGATTCCTGCCTGGCCATTGTGGCTATCCCTCGAGATCGAAGATGATGGTCTTCGTTCCGTTCAGAGCGAAGACGCCTGTGCGTGTATTTGTTTAATGTGTACTTTGATGTAGCACTCCAAGAAGCACACGATACTTCACAAATCAGCCAACTGATTCCAATGGCATGGAAACCACGACGATTGGAGCTGATGGATTTGTTGCAGCCTTCATTCGCCTTCACAGCCGTTGAGTTTGAAGTAACTTCGCCCACCTGTTCCACCGTTGATGTCTTGGTTGGATTGTTCTTTGGCAGGGACCTCACCCTCGACCTTACCGCCATGGGTGACCCTACCAGGAGCATAGCTCCAGACGGCATTGCTCTCGGGATCTCAGGACCACACAATCTTCTCCACCACGACAAGGTGACAATCCACAGAGAAATCCTGCCTGGCATCTCTTGTATTATAGTTGGATGAATTCTTACACAAGATTTTGACTGAAGGAAATGCAACGGTATTTAGGGACTTGATGCAAATCAATTGCTAATTCACATCAAATCGAAATATATCCTATGGTGTAAAGCAGATATTTATACACAAATCATGTGGATGTCAGGCCTACATAGTCAGGCTCCTTCAAGTCTCCAACCAGTTAACAGGAATCACCTGCCCCTTATTTCCAACTCACTACCTGCAACCTATTTAAAGCCAACTCTTATCCAGAGCCTTTGTTCATCCTTTGAACCAGCCATCCTCAACTAGCAGCTTCTCGGCTTCAGTAACCTTGTTGCCCTGTTGTGTTAAGTATCTGTACTCTCTTGTTATGAGGCCCCTCATGACTTGTTATTAAAGATATTGCTCACCACTAAGTTGTCTCTACTGTTCTGCTGTTGGGTCAAGCCTCCTCTACATTTTTGACGGGATGGGTGAACCAGTGATTGACCAAGCAGAGTTCGCTCTCCTAAAGGAAGTTGTCTGTCAACATAAACACATGATTCAGAAGCATTGACCATCTGCTCAACATTCTCAACAAACTCTGCCTTGATATAACAACCTTGTGTCAGTTAACCTCCTCCATCAGAGCCCCAGGTTTTGGTGCCTGGGTGATTTGATGGATCCCAAACTCAATGCCGCACCTTCCTGTCCCAGTGCATCTTACACTTCGAGCTCCAGCCATCTCTGTATGTCACAGACAGTGTCATTTCTCTCTTGACTGAGTAAGACCTAACCTGGGCCACTGCTAACTGGGACAATAAAACCACCATTTGCAATAAAAATGAGGGATTCTCTGTTGAGAGGCACTGGGTTTTTGATCATTTCGAAAATGGAAGAGGAGTAGAGGATCTGATACTTTGCTCGTGTCAAGGCTCATGCTCGGTGCTGGATTACACCATGGAATTCGGGACCCTGGTGGAGTGTGACTGAAATGCAGAAGCACTGCTGGCCTATTACCATCGTTGCCTCTCAGAGTGCTTGAAAGATGAGCAGTCTACCCAGGAGGTGCCCTCAAACTCGAAAGCCTTATCACTCTGGCCTTTCGAATTAACAAGCGTCTTATGGAATGACCCTCAGACCTTCAGCCAGAACCCCAGTTCCTTTCTCAGACCATCTCAGGTTGCAGGACCCTCATTACCAACACCTCCAGAACCCGTGCTGTCAGGAAGATCCTCCTTAACCCCCAAGAGCATGAGCGTCAGTGGAAAAATAACTTGTGTTCATACTGCAAAGCAGCTGGTCACCCACTCATCAAATGCCCTCTGTGTCTGGGCTAGATAATGCGTGTGCAGTCTGAGCTCCTTACTGAGCCTATTTCTCACCCGCCCTGCATCATGGACATTGACAGATGCCATGCTTGGGGTCTGGGATGGTCGGAGTTTGCACACGGCCCATGCACATGAGCCTCAGAGAGCACTGCGAGTCCACCCAATTCCTCCTTATCAAGTCATTCAGCACTCCTCCCATGTTGGGCTAGCCTGGCTCTGCACTCACGTCCCTCAGTCTGCATGGTCATCTGGTTCATTGCTGAGTTGAGGACCAACTTTCTGGACCACCTGCCTAATATCTCTGCTGACCTTATGCCCTAAATCTGTGGAGACGGAGGGAACTCTCAACCTCACCAAATTCCCACAAGAATATCACAGCTTATCCCTTTCCCTCAGTAAAAAGGTAGTCATCATCCTGCCACCTTACAGACCACAGGACACTGTGATCCACCTCCTGAGCACCATTTTTCTCCAGGTTGTCTGTTCTTCTTTTCTCCTCCTGAGACCCAAGCCATGAATGACTACATCACTTGCCTTCATTCAACCATCCTAGTTCCCAGCTGGTACAGGATTCTTTTTTGTCAAAAAAAAAATGGAGTCTTTGTCCCTGTATTGACTACCGCAGGCACAACAAAATCACTATTAAGAACCACTACCCTCTCCCTTTGATGGGTATCACATTCTAAACACTCTGTGGGACCCAGATCTTCACCATACTGGATCTATGGGCACATACAACCTGATCCGCATCTGCCAGGGGAACAACTGGAAGACAGCATTTATAACTCCACTGGTCACTACAAGAATCTGGCAATGCCTTTTGGACTTTCCAACCAGTCCAACTATTTTCCAAGCCTTCATCATCAAGCTCCTCTGAGACATGCTACACAGGTATGTGTTCATCTACCTCAATGACATCCTCATCCTCTCCAAGGACCCTCAAGTACACTACAGTCACATCCATTCAGTCTTTCAACCTCTCCTCAAAAAACAGCTGTACTGGGAGTTATAAAAATGCTAGTTCCATACCCCCAGTTATTTCCTTCATGGATTATGTTCTTTCACTCCAAGGCATTGTTAAAGTGAGTTATTTTGGGTAGATGATTTGTTTACATTTAAATGACTTTGGCCACCGGACTTCTATTTGACAAAGTACTGTGGATTGAGTCCACAACAATGCGCTTCCTAAAAAGGTGTGACTACCAGATGCTTCTGGCGCCGTAGTTTAACCAGATGCTGTAGTTTTGAAGACAGTATTATCTATATTTTATAATTATTAATTGTCTTCTATCTTAGCACACAAAATGCCAAATAAATGTATTGTGGATTTAACTTGCATTCCTAAAGGCTGTGGATACCAACCCAGAAATGTTTGCGTTGGAAGGAAAGGATGAATTTGGAAGGTGTGATGTTTGTATATAGCTTCAAAAGGAAGCATTGCCTATAACTTTTTAAGTAGCGATTGCCTTTGTGTTTAGCATATAAATATCGAGCCCACATCGGGCCAGCAGAACTTTCTACCGAAAGTGTCTCCGTCCAAATGATGCCTGCTGTACCTTGTTGTGTCGAATAAAAGAGCT
Organism: Mobula hypostoma; assembly: GCF_963921235.1. NCBI lineage: Eukaryota > Metazoa > Chordata > Chondrichthyes > Myliobatiformes > Myliobatidae > Mobula > Mobula hypostoma. The sequence continues at coordinate 119,543,317 of NC_086097.1, read as the reverse complement.
GCATTGTATCTACCAGTGACTCTGTCTTTCCGGTAATTTCATCCACGCTACAACAGGCATAACCATGGATCTAGAGAAAGTGCACGTCGTCATTAAATGGGCTCAGCCACACTCCCTCAAACAGGAACAGCGTTTCTTAGGTTTCTGCAACTTCTACTGCTGATTCAACAGGAGCTACAACCAAATCATCACTCTTCTCAGCTCCCTCAAGAAGTCACCTAGCTCATGAATAACTTAGTCTGCTGCTGAGGTCTATACTTCTAGTCATATTCATAGTCATAGTCATACTCTATTGATCCCGGGGGAAAATTGGTTTTCATTACAGTTGCACCATAAATAATAAATAGCAATAAAACCATAAATAGTTAAATAGTAATATGTAAATTATGCCAGGAAATAAGTCCAGGATCAGCCTATTGGCTCAAGGTGTCTGACCCTCCAAGGGAGGAGTTGTAAAGTTTGATGGCCACAGGCAGGAATGACTTCCTATGACGCTCTGTGTTGCATCTCGGTGGAATGAGTCTCTGGCTGAATGTACTCCTGTGCCCACCCAGTACATTATGTAGTGGATGGGAGACATTGACCAAGATGGCATGCAACTTGGACAGCATCCTCTTTTCAGACACCACCGTGAGAGAGTCCAGTTCCATTCCCACGACATCACTGGCCTTACGAATGAGTTTGTTGATTTTGTTGGTGTCTGCTACCCTCAGCCTTCTGCCCCAGCACACAACAGCAAACATGATAGCACTGGTCACCACAGACTCGTAGAACATCCTCAGCATTGTCCGGCAGATGTTAAAGGACCTCAGTCTCCTCAGGAAATAGAGACGGCTCTGACCCTTCTTGTAGACAGCCTCAGTGTTCTTTGACCAGTCCAGTTTATTGTCAATTCGTATCCCCAGGTATTTGTAATCCTCCACCATGTCCACACTGACTCCCTGGATGGAAACAGGGGTCACCGGTACCTTAGCTCTCCTCAGGTCTACCACCAGCTCCTTAGTCTTTTTCACATTAAGCTGCAGATAATTCTGCTCACACCATGTGACAAAGTTTCCTACCGTAGCCTGTACTCAGCCTCATCTCCCTTGCTGATGCATCCAACTATGGCAGAGTCATCAGAAAACTTCTGAAGATGACAAGACTCTGTGCAGTAGTTGAAGTCCGAGGTGTAAATGGTGAAGAGAAAGGGAGACAAGACAGTCCCCTGTGGAGCTCCAGTGCTGCTGATCACTCTGTCGGACACACAGTGTTGCAAGCACACGTACTGTGGTCTGCCAGTCAGGTAATCAAGAATCCATGATACCAGGGAAGCATCCATCTGCATCGCTGTCAGCTTCTCCCCCAGCAGAGCAGGGCGGATGGTGTTGAACGCACTGGAGAAGTCAAAAAACATGACCCTCACAGTGCTTGCTGGCTTGTCCAGGTGGGCGTAGACACGGTTCAGCAGGTAGACCATGGCATCCTCAACTCCTAGTCGGGGCTGGTAGGCGAACTGGAGGGGATCTAAGTGTGGCCTGACATATACATGTATATTAAGGAGCCTGAGACCATAAGAAACTGCACAGTTGATGTCACAACTCAACTCATTACAGAAACCATCCTCCTCTCTATGGATTCTGTCTACACTTCTCATTGCGCTGGTAAGGTAGCCGACATATCTAGACCCGTCCACTCCTGACATTCTCCCTTCTCTCCCCTCCCACTGGGAAGAAGATACAAAGGCCTAAAAGCATGGACTATCAGGCTCAATGACAACTTCTATCCTCTATTACAGTGGTCCCAAACCTCTGGGCCACAGTCCAATACTGGGCCACAAAGCATGTAAGGGTGCAGTGGTGGCCAGGACGCACCCAGCACATCTTTAAGAAAAAAGCCGACGCAATCAGCAATCGCCTCTGATCTGGGTCGACATTTACGTGCCAGGCGGCACCTAATTAATTATCTTGTTTATTTCGGCTTTTTTCTTAAAGAAGTGCTGGGTGCATTCCGGCGACCGCGGCCCCACTGCATTCTTTGCGGCCCGGTACCGGTCCGTGCCCCGGAGTTTGGGGACCAGTGCTCTATTATACTTTTGACTCATCACCTAGTATGATAAGATGTACTCTTGACCTCACAATCTAACTCATCATGGCCTTGCCTATTGTTGTCTGCCTACACTGCTCTTTCTCTGTAGCTGTATCACTTTATTCTGCATTCTGTAATTACCTTTCCCTTGCAGTACCTCAGTGTACTGTGCTTGTGAGTGAGTGGGTGGGTCAGGGGGGGAGGGAGGAACAGACCTTTTTGTTGTTGGTGCTTTGTCACTTGGTGTGTTCTGTAGTTGTTGTTTTCTGCGTTGTTGTGCTGAGCGTGGCGGGCTTGCTACGTTAGTGCCAGAATGAGTGGCAACACCTGCGGGCTGCCCCCAGCACATCCTTCGATGTATTGTTTATTAATGAGAGCGACTCATTTCATTGTTTGTTTCGATGTACATGTGATAAATAAATCTGAATCTGCTGATGTGACGATGTGAAATAATTTGTATAGATTGCATGCTAAACAAAGATTTTCACTATACCTTGGTACATGTGACAATTATAAACCAATTCACCAATCTACCATCTTCTGACTGAGCAAGGAATTGAACAATATGGAATTAATGCGGGTAAGTGGGATTTATACTGATAGGCACGATGATTGGCATAGTCTCAGTCAGCCAGAAGGCCAGTTTCTGTGTTGTGAAATTCTATGAACTCTATAGCAGGCTCGAGCTACCACAGGATACATCCGCGCCTTGCTAAAAGTAAACTCCAATTACACTCGTATTCCCAGATGTAATGACTTATTTTGAATTAGTTTAATGATTTGAATTTACAAAACATAACAAAAGCCCTTTTGGGCTGTGTGCCTGCAAGTCCATCAGGGAAGTTGAAGGCCCAACGTCTGCAAGTTCACAAGTCCATTAGAAGCAGAAGGCTGAGGACTGCGTGTCCTTGGGTCAGAGGCAGGTCTGTGTTTGTGTGTGGGAGGGAACAACAGGGATTGTTGTTGTTGCTTATGTTGTTCTGTGAACATGGTGGGCATGCTATGTTAGAACTGGAACGATGCCTCCAGCACATCCTTAGGCTGTGTTGCTTGTTAACATACTGCAACTATATGGTAATTATCTGTACGTTTTGATGTACATGTGGTAAACAAATGAAGTTGAATCCATAACTCAGATTCAATGCTGGTATGTTATTTTGTAAGGTTGTAGACTATCAGGAGACAAAACAATTACTTTATGGATGTGTTTTGCTGACCCATGGCCTGCTAATGGTTCAAGCTGTACAGATCTTTCAAACAGTTCTCCTGTCAATAAAAATGCAAAATGAAAACCAGAACAGGCAACTTGGCCTCTTGAATCTGTTCTACCAATCAATAAAATAATGACTAATGACACCTTCCTCAAATCTACATTCATATCTTGTTCACATAACTCTTGATATCCTCTCTGATTGAACATCCATCCATCTTAATTCTGAATAAAGTCGAAGATTCAAAGTTTAGGAGAATTCCTATCCAGAAGCGGCTCAACGTTCATGCATCTTCCATTACTACTTTCTTTTTGCAGAACTACAATTTCCCATCATTACTCTGAGCTCTTCTCTCAAAAACCTGTGCAGTTCTTTATACCCTACATCCTGTAAATGCCATGACAAACATTAGTCCAAAGCAATTTTTAATCAATGTATGTATATGCCACCATATACTACCTTGAGATTCATTTTCTTGTGGTATTCACAGTAGAACAAAGAAATATAATAAAGTCAATGAAAAACTACACACAAAGAAAGACTGACCAATGTGCAAAAGAAGACAAACTGCAAATACAAACAATCTAATAATAATAAGAATAATAACAAATCAGTAAATACATAATACTGAGAATATGAGTAATTGCAAGTGAATCTGTAGGCTGTGGAGTCAGTTCAATGATGACGTGAATGAAATTATCCATGCTGGTTCAGGAGCCTTATAGTTGAAGGGTAATAACTGTTCCGACATCTGGTGTTGTGGGAACTGACACTCCTGTACCTTCTCCTGATGGCAGCAGTGAAAATAGAGCATGGGCTGGATGGTGAGTGTCCTTAATGATGGATGATGGTTTCTTGGGACAATGCTTGTTGTAGATGTGCTCCATATAGAGGAGGCTTTTCCTGTGATGGACTGGGCTTGTTCTTGTTCTTGGGCTTATTGCCATAACATTTGACATCCTCGTTGATTGAACATCCTTAAACCTTAACTTTGAATAAAGTCAAAGATTTAAAACTGGAGAAATCCTATCTGGAAGAGGATCAACATCCATGATTCAATGGTATTTGTTTTGTGTAGATCTATGATTTCAAAATCATTGATTTGCCCTTTTCCCTCATAAACCTGTGCAGTTATTTATACTTTGCATCCTGTGAATTTTTCATAAAATCACTATTAGTTAGCATATAGATTTGCAAGTTTTCAATCTGACGCAGCTACATATTGGCCTTTTAGCAAAGTTTTGTCATTGTACATTCCTGTCACAGTCTGCATTTTCCAGCAAGCAAGAACAAAATATCTTGCTGGCCAAGGTGGATTTAAAATATCGAAGAAAATGTTGAACTCGAGTCGATCAAGGACAGTGAAAGCAGACAGATCAATTGTCTTTGTTCCTGCCATGTGCTTGGAGATGGAGGCTGCCATTCTGTGGAATTCTCTGCCACAGGAAACAGTTGAGGCCAGTTCATTGACTATATTTAAGAGGGAGTTAGATATGGCCCTTGTGGCTACAGGGGTCAGGGGGTATGGAGGGAAGGCTGGGGCGGGGTTCTGAGTTGGAGAATCAGCCATGATCAAAATAAATAGCGGTGCAGGCTCGAAGGGCCGAATGGCCTACTCCTGCACCTATTTTCTATGTTTCTATGTTTCTATGTTTTATGTCCTCCATTTTGTGAGATGAAGTTGCTTTGCTTTCTGCATTTTGAAATATACACAATGATGCTTCAGGTAATCTGTGGGACTAGAGATCATTTCCAAATAAGACGTTATTTGTGAGATGTTCTTTGTTTGGATATAACATGCAGGTTTGTGAATGTTGGGGTTGGTGTCTGCCTGAAGTGATTTGAGTTGGTTACTGAAGAGAACAAAGAGCTATAAAATGATTATGATATAGTTGGGATCACAGAGACATGGCTCCAGGGTGACCAGGGATGGGAGCTCAACGTTCAGGGATATTCAATATTCAGGAGGGATAGACATGAAGGAAGGGGAGGTGGGGTGGCGTTGCTGGTTAAAAAAGAGATTAACGCAATAGAAAGGAAGGACATAAGCCGGGAAGATGTGGAATCGATATGGGTAGAGCTGCGTAACACTAAGGGGCAGAAGACGCTGGTGGGAGTTGTGTACAGGCCACCTAACAGTAGTAGTGAGGTCGGAGATGGTATTAAACAGGAAATTAGAAATGTGTGCAATAAAGGAACAGCAGTTATAATGGGTGACTTCAATCTACATGTAGACTGGGTGAACCAAATTGGTAAAGGTGCTGAGGAAGAGGATTTCTTGGAATGTATGCGGGATGGTTTTTTGAACCAACATGTCGAGGAACCGACGAGAGAGCAGGCTATTCTGGACTGGGTTTTGAGCAATGAGGAAGGGTTAATTAGCGATCTTGTCGTGAGAGGCCCCTTGGGTAAGAGTGACCATAATATGGTGGAATTCTTCATTAACATGGAGAGTGACGTAGTTAATTCAGAAACAAAGGTTCTGAACTTAAAGAGGGGTAACTTTGAAGGTATGAGACATGAATTAGCTAAGATAGACTGGCAAATGACACTTCAAGGATTCACGGTGGATATGCAATGGCAGGCATTTAAAGGTTGCATGGATGAACTACAACAATTGTTCATCCCAGTTTGGCAAAAGAATAAATCAAGGAAGGTAGTGCACCCGTGGCTGACAAGAGAAATTAGGGATAGTATCAATTCCAAAGAAGTAGCATACAAATTAGCCAGAGAAAGTGGCTCACCTGAGGACTGGGAGAAATTCAGAGTTCAGCAGAGGAGGACAAAGGGCTTAATTAGGAAGGGGAAAAAAGATTATGAGAGAAAACTGGCAGAGAACATAAAAACGGACTGTAAAAGCTTTTATAGATATGTAAAAAGGAAAAGACTGATAAAGACAAATGTAGGTCCCCTGCAAACAGAAACAGGTGAATTGATTATGGGGAGCAAGGACATGGCAGACCAATTGAATAATTACTTTGGTTCTGTCTTCACTAAGGAGGACATAAATAATCTTCCAGAAATAGTAAGGGACAGAGGGTCCAGTGAGATGGAGGAACTGAGCGAAATACATGTTAGTAGGGAAGTGGTGTTAGGTAAATTGAAGGGATTGAAGGCAGATAAATCCCCAGGGCCAGATGGTCTGCATCCCAGAGTGCTTAAGGAAGTGGCCCAAGAAATAGTGGATGCATTAGTGATAATTTTCCAAAACTCATTAGATTCTGGACTAGTTCCTGAGGATTGGAGGGTGGCTAATGTAACCCCACTTTTTAAAAAAGGAGGGAGAGAGAAACCGGGGAATTATAGGCCGGTTAGTCTAACGTCGGTGGTGGGGAAACTGCTGGAGTCAGTTATCAAGGATGTGATAACAGCACATTTGGAAAGCGGTGAAATGATCGGACAAAGTCAGCATGGATTTGTGAAAGGAAAATCATGTCTGACGAATCTCATAGAATTTTTTGAGGATGTAACTAGTAGAGTGGATAGGGGAGAACCAGTGGATGTGGTATATTTGGATTTTCAAAAGGCTTTTGACAAGGTCCCACATAGGAGATTAGTGTGCAAACTTAAAGCACACGGTATTGGGGGTAAGGTATTGGTGTGGGTGGAGAATTGGTTAGCAGACAGGAAGCAAAGAGTGGGAATAAACGGGACCTTTTCAGAATGGCAGGCGGTGACTAGTGGGGTACCGCAAGGCTCAGTGCTGGGACCCCAGTTGTTTACAATATATATTAATGACTTGGATGAGGGAATTAAATGCAGCATCTCCAAGTTTGCGGATGACACGAAGCTGGGTGGCAGTGTTAGCAGTGAGGAGGATGCTAAGAGGATGCAGGGTGACTTGGATAGGTTGGGTGAGTGGGCAAACTCATGGCAGATGCAATTTAATGTGGATAAATGTGAAGTTATCCACTTTGGTGGCAAAAATAGGAAAACAGATTATTATCTGAATGGTGGCCGATTAGGAAAAGGGGAGGTGCAACGAGACCTGGGTGTCATTATACACCAGTCATTGAAAGTGGGCATGCAGGTACAGCAGGCGGTGAAAAAGGCGAACGGTATGCTGGCATTTATAGCGAGAGGATTCGAGTACAGGAGCAGGGAGGTACTACTGCAGTTGTACAAGGCCTTGGTGAGACCACACCTGGAGTATTGTGTGCAGTTTTGGTCCCCTAATCTGAGGAAAGACATCTTTGCCATAGAGGGAGTACAAAGAAGGTTCACCAGATTGATTCCTGGGATGGCAGGTCTTTCATATGAAGAAAGACTGGATGAACTGGGCTTGTACTCGTTGGAATTTAGAAGTTTGAGGGGGGATCTGATTGAAACGTATAAGATCCTAAAGGGATTGGACAGGGTAGATGCGGGAAGATTGTTCCCGATGTTGGGGAGGTCTAGAACGAGGGGTCACAGTTTGAGGATAGAGGGGAAGCCTTTTAGGACCGAGGTTAGGAAAAACTTCTTCACACAGAGAGTGGTGAATCTGTGGAATTCTCTGCCACAGCAAACTGTTGAGGCCAGTTCATTAGCTATGTTTAAAAGGAAGTTAGATATGGCCCTTGTGGCTACAGGGGTCAGGGGGTATGGAGGGAAGGCTGGGTTCTGAGTTGGATGATCAGCCATGATCATAATAAATGGCGGTGCAGGCTCGAAGGGCCGAATGGCCTACTCCTGCACCTATTTTCTATGTTTCTATGTTTCTAAAATACCGATTGTCACTTGCTGGGAAGAGGGCAGTAAATGGATGCTGCCCCAGAGGACAGCCAATAAAAAGATGTTGATGGTCAATCAGATGACCTACAGCCAACAACGTTGGAATGCAATTTTTGAATTGGTAAGGAACGAGTATAAAAGTGGACACTTTGAGCATTAGCGACAACTCTCAAGAGACCCACCATTGCAGGGAAGAACTCATACACCAAGGTTTGGGATTAAAATGGATCAAACATCTGGCCAACAGAGATCCCCTATTTCAGTGTTATAAATTGGAAAAGTTGTCTTATTGGTACAGAAGGAAGAGTAGAATTCACATTCTAAATTGTTGGCCTGGGGTCAACAAAGTTACTTTGTTGTTTGTGCAGAGACAATAAAGTGCAAGCTACGAATAACTTCAAGTTGCATAGTGAATTTCCTAACCTAGTTCCTTTGATAAACGGTCAACAATCTGATAATAAATGTCCTTGAATAGGAGTGGCACCGTAGCAAAGTGGTTAACATAATGCTATTACAGCACCAGAGACCCAGGTTCAATTCCCAGCACTGTCTGTGAGGAGACTACAAGTTCTCCCTGTGACCACTTGAATTTCCTTTGTGCTCTGGCTTTCTTTCCTATTCCAAGGATGTATGGGTTGGTACGTTAATTGGTGACATAGTCATGTAATTGGGCATCACGGGTCATGGGTTGTATTTCTCAATAACAAATAAAATTTAAAAAATAAGAATCCAAGGATTCATACAGCATTATCTGGGCATGAAGCATATTTTTTTCAACTGTAAATGAAGCAAATTGGGTCTCAAAAGTCTAGAAAAGTCAGATGCTGAAATTCTGAAATACTAACTGAAAATGGTGAAGATAATCAGCAAGCAGGCAGCATGTATGGAAGAAGAACCTGAGTTAACATTTCAGATCAAAGCCCGTCTGATTTCACTTGACCAATAACAGGTCTTAGTCATCCTATAACCCTCAGTTTGAGAGATGTACTTTGGGATTTCCATTGCTGTTTGTGTGAGGCAGTATAAACAGATTTCTCACGTTAATGGGCTGGCTCTAATTTTAATATGATTTAAATAATCTGAATTTACCCATGAGAGGAATCGGATTCAAATGATACAGCAAGACAACACAAAATGAAAATCAATAGCATACTGCACATTATAATATTACAAAGAAAGTGCAGTGCAGGTCAACATATAGTTTGCAAGGCCATGATTAGGTAGATTGAGATCAAGAGTTCATCTTCAACATTTAAGAGTCTTTTAGCAGCAGAATAGCAGCTGAAATGATAATGTGGGGGGGTGTGAGGTGTGGACGGGTGAGTTGCTGGGTGGAAGTGCTAATCAGCCTTACTGCTTGGGGAATATAACTGCTTTTAAGTCTAGTAGTCCTGATGTGGATGCTACATAGCTTCCTCCCTAATGGGAGTGGGACAAACAGTCCATGAGTAGGCTGAGTGGGACCTTTCATGGTGTTACTGACCCGTTTCTGGCACCTTTCTGTATATATGTCCTTGATGGTGGTTCGCCTACTGCCAGTGATGTGTTGAGCAGTTTTGACTACCCATTGCAGAGCCTTTCTGTCTTCTGCAGTAGGCTTTCTGTATCATACGGTGATGTAGCTTGTTAGTATGCTGTCTACTGTGCATCTGCAGAATGACACGAGTAGAAATAGAACATAGAACAGTAGAGTACAGTAACAGGTCCTTCGATCCACAACGTTGTACCAAACCAGCTAAAAAGTAAATCAAAAATCCCCAAAAACTAATCTCTCCTACCTACACAATGCCTCCATCTTCCTCATATTCATGAACCTATCAAAACGTTTCTTAAAAGCCTACAATTAATTTTGCCTCTACCATCATACCAAGCAGATCTCTTCTGCCTCCTCAGAAAGTAGAGGAATTGGTGAGCTTTCTAGATTGTGCAGAATGTGTTCTGGGACCATGAGTGGTTTGCGAGATGTGCTCTCCCAGGAGTCTGAAACTGCTGGCAGTTTTCACTGCTGTGCTGTTGATGTAAAGTGGGGAATGAGTGGTCTGACTCCTTCTGAAGTTAAAAACCATCTTCTTTGTCTTGTTGACATTAAGGAAGAGGTTATTTGCCTGACAACAGGGCTCGAGCTCGTCCACCTCCACTCTACAGGCTGTCTCATTGTCGCTGGTGATGAGCTCCACTGTCATGTCATTAGTGAACAATTCTATCGAGTTGCATCACCACCTGGTATGGAAGGGCCATTGCACAAGATCAGAAAAAAAAGCTGCAGAGCTGCAAACTCAGCCAGCTCCATCATAGACATTTCAAAATGCAATGCCTTGAAAAGGCACCATCCATTATTAAGGACCCACCATCACCTAGGACCTGCTCAATTTTATGACTACCATCAGAGAGGAGGTCCATGCTTTGACAGTCAAAGTGAGCAAAGCTGTTAAGTGGTACCCATCACTTTATAACAGCATTTCTTAAATATCTTTAAACTGAGTGCATACTTTTTAACTTCCCTCACTGCCTCCCTCTTCCCACTAATTGATATTCTGAGCCAAACATGTGATGCCTCCACTTTCTTGCACTTTCATTTTTTTCAATAATCTTTTGTTTATAATCTTACTGTAGATCATCTGATGACTCTTCAGAAATTCAGAAATGTTTGTTGACAATGATTTATTTCAGCAAAGCCGCGCTTGCACTCTCCAATCTGCCAAGATATGTCCCCTCATTCCCCATAACAGATTCTAACAGCTCTCTACAGCTCACATTAAAACGACAGTTCTGTGGTTACCTGATTTCTAGCTCCCATCTTTCTTGTATAATAGAGCAACTTTAACAACATCCCAGTCTAGTGGTGCAATTCAAGAGAGCTTTAAGAGATTTATGCTTCTACAATTTCCCCCTCCCACTTCCTTTTCATATCCTGAGGTGGAAACTATCAAATTCTGGAGACTTCTTTCTGCTGAGTTTTGTTATTATTGAACCTACTTCCATATTTTCATCATTGCCATTTACTTCAGTATTGAATAGAATGTTCTGCACTCACTGTATTTTTTAGCTTACGTTCTACCTCTAGTAGTAAACCATTCAGAAGTAAGCCTTCCACTACCAGTTGCTGTTTTATTTATAGACAAGCAGAAATAGTTTGGTTTTATAAAATTTAGTTTTATAGAAGCGATTTCTCCAACTTACTGTAATTTCTCCCCCCCTCTCCTTTTCCATTCTCTATTCTGCCCCCCCCCGTTACCCCTTCTCTTCTCCTCACCTGCCTTTCACCACCCTCTTGTGCCCATCCTCCTCCCCTTTCTTTCATGGGCCACTCTCGTCTCCCGTCAGATTCCTTTTTTTCAACCTTTTTCCCTATTCCAGCAATCACCTCCCAGCTTCTCACTTCACTGCCCTCTCCCCCATCCACCAACTTTTCCTCTTCCATGACTTCATTTATCACCTTCCAGCTTGAACTTCATCCCCTCCCTCCAACTTTTTATTCTGGCTTCTTCCCCCTTCCTTTCAAGCCCTGATGAAGGGTCTCAACCTGAATTATCGACTCCTTATTCCCTTTCATAGAGATGGTGCCTGATCTGCGGAGTTTCTCCAGCATTTTGTGTGTGTTACTCTGGATTTCCAGCATCTGCAGAATCTCTTGCATTTATAGAATTATATGCTATTTCTTATGAGCTCTCTTGGATAACAGCGTGCTCGGTTTGCAATCAGACCTACAGCTTTGATCAACGTTATTTCAGATTCACATTGGGATTCATTTATTTATCACATATACATCGAAACATACAGTAAAATGGTTGCTTTAATAACCAACACACCTAAGGATTTGCTGGGGTAGTCTGCAAGTGTTGCCTCGCACTCCGGCCCCGGCATAGATGCCCACACTGCTTGGCAGAGAAAACTGAACAGAACACAACAAAACAGAATGCAAGAAACAACAAAAAACAGCAGCAGAACAAGCCCTTTACCTCCCAAGTACAAACACCCAGTCCTCCATCCACAAGTCATCTGCAGCTTCCAGCCTTTATCCAGCTACTGTACTCATATATATTGTCCCTCAGTACACCTTCCAATAACTTTCCTGCTAATATATAGAAACATAGAAACATAGAAAATAGGTGCAGGAGTAGGCCATTCGGCCCTTCGAGCCTGCACCGCCATTTATTATGATCATGGCTGATCATCCAACTCAGAACGCCGCCCCAGCCTTCCCTCCATACCCCCTGACCCCCGTAGCCACAAGGGCCATATCTAACTTCCTCTTAAATATAGCCAATGAACTGGCCTCAACTGTTTCCTGTGGCAGAGAATTCCACAGATTCAGCACTCTCTGCATGAAGAAGTTTTTCCTAATCTCGGTCCTAAAAGGCTTCCCCTCTATCCTCAAACTGTGGCCCCTCGTTCTGGACTTCCCCAACATCGGGAACAATATTCCTGCATCTAGCCTGTCCAATCCCTTTAGGATCTTATACGTTTCAATCAGATCCCCCCTCAATCTTCTAAATTCCAACGAGTACAAGCCCAGTTCATCCAGTCTTTCTTCATATGAAAGTCCTGCCATCCCAGGAATCAATCTGGTGAACCTTCTTTGTACTCCCTCTATGGCAAGGATGTCTTTCCTCAGATTAGGGGACCAAAACTGCACACAATACTCCAGGTGTGGTCTCACCAAGGCCTTGTACAACTGCAGTAATACCTCCCTGCTCCTGTACTCGATTCCTCTCGCTATAAATGTCAGCATACCATTCGCCTTTTTCACCGCCTGCTGTACCTGCATGCCCACTTTCAATGACTGGTGTATAATGACACCCAGGTCTCGTTACACATCCCCTTTTCCTAATCGGCCACCATTCAGATAATAATCTGTTTTCCTATTTTTGCCACGAAAGTGGATAACTTCACATTTATCCACATTAAATTGCATCTGCCGTGAATTTGCCCACTCACCCAACCTATCCAAGTCATCCTGCATCCTCTTAGCATCCTCTGAAGAAACCCTTAGGATTCTCCTTCTCCTTGTCCACTAAGGCAACCTCATGCCTTCCTTTAGCCCTCCTGATTTCCGCCTTGTGTTCTCTGGCATTTTTTATACTCCTCAAGTATCTCATTTGTTCCATCCTGCCTATACCTGCTATGCACTTCCTTCTTTTTCTTAACCCAGGCCTCAATATCTCTTGAAAACCAAGGTTCCCTAAATCTGTTATCCTTGCCTTTTATTCTGATAGGAAGATAAAACTCTGTATACTCAAATTTTCATTCTTGAAGGCCTCCCACTTACCAAGTACACCTTTGCCAGAAAACAGACAGTCCCAATCCAAACTTGCCAGATCCTTTCTGATACCATCAAAATTGGCCTTTCCCCAATTCAGAATCTCAACCTGAAGACCAGTCCTGTCCTTATACATAATTACCTTGACACTAATGTCACCTGCTCCATCTCATTCCCTAATAGGAGATCTAGTATCGCAGACTTTCCAGTTGGGACTTCTATGTACTGATTAAGGAAACTTTCCTGAACATATTTGACAAGCTCATCCCCATCCAGCCATTTTACAGTATGGGAGTCTAAGTCAATATGTGGAAAGTTAAAATCACCTACTATCACAATCTTATATTTCCTGCAACAATCTGCAATCTCTCTACAAATTTGTTCCTTTAAATCCCACAGACTGTTGAATGGTCTATAATGTAATCCCATTAATGTGATCATATCTTTCTTATTTCTTAGTTCTACCCATAAAGGCTCACTGGACAAGTTCTCCAGTATGTCGTGACTAAGCACTGCTGTGACTTTTCCCTGACTAGTAATGCCTCCCCTCCCCCTTTAACCCCTCACACACTATCATGTTTAAAACAACGGAACCCCAGAACATTGAGCTGCCAGTCCACCCCTCTTGCAAACAAGTCTCACTAATGGTTACAATGTCATAATTCCACATGCTTCCATTCCCTGAGCTCACCTGTCTTTCCTACAATACACCTTGGGGGCCGATTAGGAAAAGGGGAGGTGCAACGAGACCTGGGTGTCATTATACACCAGTCATTGAAAGTGGGCATGCAGGTACAGCAGGCGGTGAAAAAGGCGAATGGTATGCTGGCATTTATAGCGAGAGGATTCGAGTACAGGAGCAGGGAGGTACTACTGCAGTTGTACAAGGCCTTGGTGAGACCACACCTGGAGTATTGTGTGCAGTTTTGGTCCCCTATCCTGAGGAAAGACATCTTTGCCATAGAGGGAGTACAAAGAAGGTTCACCAGATTGATTCCTGGGATGGCAGGACTTTCATATGAAGAAAGACTGGATGAACTGGGCTTGTACTCATTGGAATTTAGAAGATTGAGGGGGGATCTGATTGAAACGTATAAGATCCTAAAGGGATTGGACAGGCTAGATGCAGGAAGATTGTTCCCGATGTTGGGGAAGTCCAGAACGAGGGGTCACAGTTTGAGGATAGAGGGGAAGCCTTTTAGGACCGAGATTAGGAAAAACTTCTTCACACAGAGAGTGGTGAATCTGTGGAATTCTCTGCCACAGGGAACAGTTGAGGCCGGTTCATTGGCTATATTTAAGAGGGAGTTAGATATGGCCCTTGTGGCTACGGGGATCAGGGGGTATGGAGGGAAGGCTGGGGCGGGGTTCTGAGTTGGATGATCAGTCATGATCATAATAAATGGCGGTGCAGGCTCGAAGGGCTGAATGGCCTACTCCTGCACCTATTTTCTATGTTTCTATGTTTCTATGTATGGGGTGTCAGGGAGGGTGGCACCTCTGGTGGGGGAACATGTCGCGTCCTTTTTAAGGCGGTTAGTCCACCTTTGGTCCCCACCTGGCACTCAGCTCTCACCTGTGGCTCCTTGTAGCTGTTTGCATGCAACAGCAGCCACAACCCGGGCGATGGCTTCAACAAGCCGGATAAACCAGGTGAGGGTAGCCAATGGGACTCAAATCCTCGGTGAGATAGGGAGATGTCTATCCCAGCATGTGATATCAGATTCCGGCGGATTGAGAGGACGAGACCAGTGGAAGGTCCAATGGTCAAGAAGGCAGTCTCTGCAAGCATTGTGGAACGTGTAGAGCAGGACAAGACACAGAAAATGTCCTGGTCATCCACTGCACCTACTCCCATCTCCGGCCGTCTCGACTCTTGTCTTGCCACTGGATCCAGATAGGAATTGGGAAGAGAGAGTGGGGCTGACGCTGCGAACTCTCCCTCACTTAAATCCAGATCAAGCACTGTCTCGACACCATCAAGCCGGCTGGTGGCGCAGTGACATCAGCGCCGGACTCTGGAGCGAAGTTTCCCGAGTTTGAATCCAGTCGGGCCGCACCCGGGCACGCTTTCCATCCGTGCTGGGTTGAGTGTCGAGCTAGCAATTTGACCTCATAAAAAGTACTAATGGTGTTGAGGCATCGATGACGATGGACAAACCTTATACTCCTTGCATTGAAATAGTTCCTCCGTGCTCGATCATTCAATTCCTGACTTTGTATTTAGGCTTACAACATCTTTCCTCAATAGCACTCCACTGTCTGCTCTGATACTCCGGTTTCCACTCCCCTGTAACTCTAGTTTAAAATCTCCCTGTGCAGCACTAGCAAATTCTGTTGAGGTCCCGCCTTCCTTGCAAGAGATCCTAATGACCTAAAAACCCAAAGCCTTTCTCATGCACCAACTCCTAATCCACTTGTTAAACTGTATAATCTTCCTATTTCTTGCCTCAGTAGCACGTGGGATAGGTATCAATCCTGAGATCACAGTCCTAGATGTCCTGTCCTTTAACTTAGCACTTTAACTCACTTTGCAGGACTTTGATTTCACAGGGAGCATGATTTCTGGCTGATCACCTTCCTACTTAAAAATGCTGTGGACTCTAACCTAGATGTTCCCGACTCTGGCACCTAGAAGGCAACGTACCATTTGGGAATCATGTTCTCATTCACAGAACATCCTTTGTGCTCTCCAAGCTAATGGATAACCTATCTCTACAGCTCACATCTTCCCCCCGCTTCCCTTCTGAGCAACAGAGCCAGACTCAGTGCCAGAGACCAGACTGTGGCAACTTTTCTCAGCTAGGCCACCGCACTCCCCCTCCAACACTATCCAAAGCAGTATACTTGTTGTTAAGGGAACAGCCACAGGAGTACTCTGCACTGGCTGCCTATCTCCTTTCACACTCCTGACGATCTCCCAGTTAACTTTGCCCTCCATCTTGGGTGTATGCCCTCCCTATCAAACCCTGAGCCTCCCAAATGATCTGGAGTTTATCCACTTCCACTCGAATTCCTTACTATGGCCTGTAGAAGCTGCAGCTGGATGTACTTCTTGCAGAGTAGCTGTCAGGGAAACTGGAGATCTTC
This sequence comes from Mobula hypostoma, assembly GCF_963921235.1. Taxonomy (NCBI): domain Eukaryota; kingdom Metazoa; phylum Chordata; class Chondrichthyes; order Myliobatiformes; family Myliobatidae; genus Mobula; species Mobula hypostoma. The sequence goes on along the minus strand of NC_086097.1, from coordinate 119,526,976 downwards.
CTGCCTTCCCATATTCTACAAGAGGAGCATTCCAGTATCCTGACAGGCACCCCCACTGCACTAAATGTTCAATGAGACAGAAAAAAAGAAAAGTTTGAGCAATAGATAATCTACCTACAGCATTTGCCTCTTCCCTCCAAACATCTATATCAAAGCCTGAACTCCTCACTCTAACACTGTTCCACTCACACAATGGTCACTCCTACAATAGTCGCTACACTTAAACCTAACCTTTTTTATTGGTTCCTTGCCAAGTGCCTAATTGTGTACAATGCATTATCTCCTTGGGATCTGTGGTGTGCAAAATGTGCTGACTCCCCTGCTCACTTTTTTCAAACTTTCTCTCCCTCTACACAGTTTGGTGTCTTCTCGGGACTGTGGAATGCAAAATACAGTAAACATCTGTAGAGACATGTAAGTATCTTTGGAAACATGCCAATCCTCCTCAAACTCCTAATGAAATATAGCTGCTGCCATGCCTTCTTTAAAAAGGCATCAAAATGTTTGGCTGAATCGGATTGTTTAGAGCAGAGAGAATGCCAGGCAGGATGTTGGAATGCTCCTCTTGCAGGATGTGGGAAGTCAGGGAGCCCTCTGGTGTCCCTGACAACTACACCTGCAAGAAGTGCATCCAGATGCAGCTCCGGACAAACCGCGTTAGGGAACTAGAGCAGGAGCTGGATGACCTGCGGATCATTCGGGAGAATGAAGAGATTATAGGTCGTAGCTACAGGGAGGTAGTTACGCCAAAGGAGCAGAGGAGAGGAAATTGGGTCACTGTCAGGCGAGGGAAGGGGAAAGGGCAGGCAGAGCAGGGTTCCCCTGTGGCCATTCCACTCAACAACAAGTATACCGCATTGGATACTGTTGGGGGGGGGGGGGGATGACTTACCTGGGACAAGCTGCAGTAGCCGGATCTCTGGCACTGAGTCTGGCTCTGTAGTGCAGAAGGGAGGGTGGAAAAAGAGGAGAGCGGTAGTGATAGGGGACTCGATAGTTAGAAGTGCAGATAGGAGGTTCTGTGGTCGTGACAGAGAATCCAGGATGGTTTGTTGCCTCCCGGGTGCCAGGGTCAAGGATGTCTCTGATCGCTTGCGTGACATTCTGAAGTGGGAGGGTGATCAGCCAGATGTCGTGGTGCATATCGGTACCAATGACATAGTAAGGAAGAGTGAGGAGGTCCTGGAGAGTTAGTATAGAGAGCTTGGTAAGAAGTTGAAAAGCAGGACCTCAAGGTTGGTAATCTCAGGATTGCTACCTGTGTTACGTGCCAGTGAGGGTAGGAATAGGATGCTCTGGAGGATGAACAAGTGGCTGAGGAACTGGTGTAGGGGGCAGGCTTTCAGATTTCAGGATAATTGGGACCTCTTCTGGGGCAGGTGGGACCTGTACAAGAGAGACGGGTTACACTTGAACTACAGGGGGACCAATATCCTTTCAGGGAGGTTTGTTAGTGCTATTGGGGAGGCTTGTTAGTGCTATTGGGGAGGCTTTAAACTAGATTTGCAGGGGGATGGGAACCAGAGTGCCAGAGCTGACAGTGTGGCTTGGGTGAAAATAAATGAAAGTTCAAGCAAATCTGCGAATAGAAAGGTTGTGAGTGATGGTAAAAATCTTCTGAGGTGTACATATTTCAATGATAGGAGTTTTGCGGGGAAGGCAGATGAGTTGAGGGCGTGGATTGACACGTGGAATTATGACGTTATAGCAATTAGTGAAACTTGGTTACAGGAGGGGCAGGACTGGCAGCTTAATATTCCAGGGTTCCGATGTTTCAGATGTGATCGAGGCAGAGGAATGAAAGCTGGGGGAGTAGCATTGCTTGTTAGGGAAAATATTACAGCAGTACTCAGGCAGGACAGATTAGAGGGCTTGTCTACTGAGTCCTTATGGGTGGAGCTGAGAAACAGGAAAGATATGGCCACATTAGTGGGATTGTATAACAGACCACCCAACAGTCAACGAGAATTGGAAGAGCAAATCTGCAGGGAGATAGCAGGCAACTGCAGGAAACATAAAGTTGTGGTGGTAAGGGATTTTAATTTTCCATATATTGGTTGGGACTCCCATACTGTTAGGGGTCTAGACGATTTAGAGTTTGTAAAATGTGTTCAGGAAAGTTTTCTACATCAATATATAGAGGGACCAACTAGAGGGGATGCAATATTGGATCTCCTGTTAGGAAACGAGTTAGGACAAGTGACAGAAGTCTATGTAGGGGAGCACTTTGGTTCCAGTGATCATAACACCATTAGTTTCAACTTGATCATGGACAAGGATAGATCTGGTCCTAGGGCTGAGGTTCTGAACTGGAAGAAGGCCAAATTTGAAGAAATGAGAAAGGATGTAAAAAGCGCGGATTGGGACAGGTTGTTCTCTGGCAAAGATGTGATCGGTAGGTGGGAAGCCTTCAAAGGAGGAATTTTGAGAGTGCAGAGTATGTATGTTCCTGTCAGGATTAAAGGCAAAGTAAATAGGAATAAGGAACCTTGGTTCTCAAGGGATATTGCAACTCTGATAAAGAAGAAGAGGGAGTTGTATGACATGTATAGGAAACAGGGAGTAAATAAGGTGCATGAGGAGTATAAAAAGTGCAAGAAAATACTTAAGAAAGAAATCAGGAGGGCTAAAAGAAGACATGACGTTGCCTTGGCAGTCAAAGTGAAGGATAATCCAAAGAGCTTTCACAGGTATATTAAAAGCAAAAGGATTGTAAGGGATAAAATTGGTCCGCTTGAAGATCAGAGTGGTCGGCTATGTGCGGAACCAAAGGAAATGGGGGAGATCTTAAATAGGTTTTTTGTGTCTGTATTTACTGAGGAAATTGGCATGAAGTCTATGGAATTAAGGGAAATGAGTAGTGAGATCATGGAAACTGTACAGATTGAAAAGGAGGAGGTGCTTGCTGTCTTGAGGAAAATTAAAGTGGATAAATCCCCGGTACCTGACAGGGTGTTCCCTCAGACCTTGAAGGAGACTAGTGTTGAAATTGCAGGGGCCCTGGCAGAAATATTTAAAATGTCACTGTCTACAGGTGAGGTGCCGGAGGATTGGAGAGTGGCTCATGTTGTTCCGTTGTTTAAAAAAGGATCGAAAAGTAATCTGGGAAATTATAGGCCGGTAAGTTTGACGTCGGAAGTAGGTAAGTTATTGGAGGGTGTACTAAGAGACAGAATCTACAAGCATTTGGATAGACAGGGACTTATTAGGGAGAGTCAACATGGCTTTGTGCGTGGTAGGTCATGTTTGACCAATCTATTGGAGTTCTTCGAGGAGGTTACCAGGAAAGTGGATGAAGGGAAGGCAGTGGATGTTGTCTACATGGACTTCAGTAAGGCCCTTGACAAGGTCCCGCAAGGGAGGTTAGTCAGGAAAATTCAGTCGCTAGGTATACATGGAGAGGTGGTAAATTGGATTAGACATTGGCACAATGGAAGAAGCTAAAGAGTGGTAGTAAAGAATTGCTTCTCCGATTGGAGGCCTGTGACTAGTGGTGTGCCACAGGGATCAGTGCTGGGTCCATTGTTATTTGTCATCTATATCAATGATCTGGATAATAATGTGGTAAATTGGATCAGCAAATTTGCTGATAATACAAAGATTGGAGATGTAGTAGACAGTGAGAAAGGTTTTCAGAGCCTACAGAGGGACTTGGACCAGCTGGAAAAATGGGCTGAAAAATGGCAGATGGAGTTTAATACAGACAAGTGTGAGGTATTGCATGTTGGAAGGACAAACCAAGGTAGATAATACAGGGTTAATGGTAAGGCACTGAGGGGTGCAGTAGAGCAGAGGGATCTGGGAATACAGATACAAAATTCCCTAAAAGTGGCGTCACAGGTAGATAGGGTCGTAAAAAGAGCTTTTGGTACATTGGCCTTTATTGATCAAAGTATCGAGTATAAGAGCTGGAATGTTATGATGAGGTTGTATAAGGCATTGGTGAGGCCGAATCTGGAGTATTGTGTTCAGTTTTGGTCACCAAGTTACAGGAAGGATATAAATAAGGTTGAAAGAGTGCAGAGAAGGTTTACAAGGATATTGCCAGGACTTGAGAAACTCAGTCACAGAGAAAGGTTGAATAGGTTAGGACTTTATTCCCTGGAGTGTAGAAGAATGAGGGGAGATTTGATAGAGGTATATAAAATTATGATGGGTATAGATAGAGTGAATGCAAGCAGGCTTTTTTCCACTGAGCCAAGGGGAGAAAAAAAAAACAGAGGACATGGGTTAAGGGTGAGGGGGGAAAAGTTTAAAGGGAACATTAGGGGGTGCTTCTTCACACAGAGAGTGGTGTGAGTGTGGAATGAGCTGCCAGACGAGGTGGTAAATGTGGGTTCTTTTTTAACATTTAAGAATAAATTGGACAGATACATGAATGGGAGGTGTATGGAGAGATGAGGTCCGTGTGCAGGTCAGTGGGACGAGGCAGAAAATGGTTCGGCACAGCCCAGAAGGGCCAAAAGGCCTGTTTCTGTGCTGTAGTTTTTCTATGGTTTCTGTGGTTTCTATGAAGATAGATCTTCAGAGATGTTGATGTCCAGAAATTTGAAACTACTCTCTCTTTCCACTTCTGATCTCTCGATGAGGACTGGTGTGTGTTCCCTCATTACCCTTCCTGAAGTCCACAATCAGTTCCTTGGCCTTACTGATGTTGAGTGTGAGGTTGTTGCTGTGAAACCACCCAACCATCTGATCCATTTCACTCCTGTACATCTCCTCAGTAGTAGTGTTGTCAGCAAAGTTACAGATGGCATTTGAGCTGTGTCTAGCCAAAGAGTTGTGGATGTAGAGAGAGTAGAGCAGTGGGCTAAGCACACATCCTTGAGGTGTACCAGTATTAGTTGTCAGTGAGGAGGCATTAATGAAATACATTCAAACTGTGTGAATCTTTAAGAAACTGAAAATGAAATACTGAAGTAATGTTTTAAACTTCTCTTAGAGGTGGTAGAAGGTTTGTATATGCTGGGCAAGTGGTCATCGCTTTAGAACATAGAACACAGAAATTTACAGTACATTACAGTACCCTCTGCCCACAATGTTGTGCCAACCATGTAACCTATACCAGAGACTTCCTAGAATTTCCCTGGCACATAGCCTTCTATTTTTCTAAGCTCCATGTACCTATCTAAGAGGGTCTTAAAAGACCCTATTGTATCTGCTACCACCATCACCACCAGTAGTGCATTCCATGCAGCCACCACTCTCTGTGTGAAAAACTTACCCTTGTCATCCCCTTGGTACCTATTTCCAAGCACCTTAAAAATATGCCCCCTCACGTTAGCGATTTCAGCTCTGGCTATCCACACGATCAATGCACCTCATCATCTTATACACTTCTATCAGGTCACCTCTTGTCCTCCATCACTCCAAGGAGAAAAGGCCAAGTACACTCAACCTATTCTCATAAGGTAAGCAATCCAATCCGGGCAACATCCTTGTAAATCTCTTCTGCACTCTCTCTATAGTATCCACATCCTTCCTGTAGTGAGGTGACCAGAACTGAACACAATACTCCAAGTGGAGTCTGACCAAGTTCTTATATATAGCTATAACATTACCTCATGGCTCTTGAACTCAACCCCATGGTTGATGAATGCCAACACACCATACACCTTCTTTACAACACTGTCAACCTGTACAGCACCTTTGAGTGTCCTATCAACACAGACCCCAAGATCTCTCAGATCCTCCACACCTGCAACCGTCTTACCATTTATATTATATTCTGTCTTCAAATTGGACCTACCAAAATGAACCACTTCACACTTATCTGGGTTGAAGTCCATCTGCTACTTCTCAGCCCAGTTCTGCAACCTATCACCGACCCGCTGTAACCTCTGACAACCCTCCAGACTATCCACAACACCCCCAACCTTTGTGTCATCAGCAAACTTACTAATCCCCCCCCCCCTTCTACTTCTTCATCCAGGTCATTTATTAAAATCACAATGAGTAGGGTATCCCAGAACAGATCCCTGCGGAACACCAGTCACTGACCTTCATGTGGAATATGAACCATCTACAACCATCCTTTGCCTTTTGTAGACGCCAATTCCGAATCCACAAAGCAAAGTCTCCTTGGATCCCATGCCTCCTTACTTTCTGAAGGAGCCCTGCATGGGGAACCTTAACAAATGCTTTACTGGTCCTTATACACTGCATCCACTGTTCTACCTTCATAGGTATAGAAATAATAAATTGATTACATAGGCCTGTGGCCCTGAGAGAATTGGATTATCTTATTATTTGTGTATTTGATATGAATGCTAAGAACTGGTGCTCCACAATACAAAATACAATGTAGTGACTTTAAACGGATTTCATTCAAATTTCCACCAAATCATATCCCTTCCAGATAAGGAGAAATATTCTTACGCTCTCATTGTTACTGAATCAAAAATCTGAAGCTCCTACTAACATGCTTGTAGTTACCTGTTGCAATGCAATGAGACAATTACTGCCAATTTCTCAAAGAACGCTAAGAATGTTGAATCTTGACTCGTGGGGTTGATACCGAAGAAAGAAGCCCAATGAATATATCAGCATCATATAAAGTTCCACAGTACATTACCAACCTCTGAATTGTATCAGGTAATGAGAGTCATTTTTGGGTTGTGTTATATTTCTTATCAAAGCTATACTCGCGTTAACAGGGATCTTGTCGTTACTCACAAGGAAGGTTATTTGTTCAACCTATAGTCGTAATGCAAGTATTTTTGTTCATAGCCTGCTGTCCCCTTTGAATAGAGAGATGCTATCTGCAAGTAGAATACTGTTCTCCAGGAACAAAGATTGACCATCTGGGGTCAGAATTGCCCAAGCGCTACTCAGAACAACTAGAGAGCTTACTGTCTGGGGACATCTGAAGAAACTTATGAAACAGGATTCATCAACCGCCTCTGGTTTATGGTTTGACTGACAGCAGCTCACTGATCTGTATGCCTTTGTCTGCCCACTCACCTGAGGGCGTGACAGACTAAGAAACAGAATTTGTCACATAAGAAAATGAAAAACAGGAGCAAGAGGAGACCATCTGGCCCATCGAGAATGTTCCATCATTCAATGGCTTATCTGGTAGCTCCACCGATCGGCCTTTTCTTCATAATCCTTAATTACACTGCTGTGCAAAAATCTCACTGTATCTTAAATGTATTTAATGAAATAGCCTCTTCTACTCTCCTGGACAGGGAATTCCAGATTCAATGTTCTCTAGGAACAGCAATTTCTCTTTGTTTCTATCTTGAATCTATTCCCTGAATCTCTAGACTGTGACCCTAGTTCCGGATTCACCTATCAATGGAAACAGCTTTCTGTGTCTATCTACAAGCTTCCATAAGACCATCAGATATATGAGCAGAATTAGGCCATTTGGCCCATCTCTACTGCTCTGCCATTTCATCATGGCTGATTCATTTTTTTTTCAGCCCCAATCTCCTGCTTTCTCCCAACATACTTTATACTTTATTGTCGCCAAACAATTGGTACTAGAACGTACAATCATCACAGCGATATTTGATTCTGTGCTTCACACTCGCTGGATTACAAATATTAAATACTAAAATATTAAAAATAGTTAAAATTAGTAAACATTAAAAAGTTAAAACATAAATAGAAAATAGGAAAATGGGAAGTAAGGTAGTGCAAAAAAACCGAGAGGTAGGTCCGGATATTTGGAGGGTACAGCCCAGATCTGGGTCAGGATCCGTTCAGCAGTCTTATCAGAGTTGGAAAGAAGCTGTTCCAAAATCTGGCCGTACGAGTCTTCAAGCTCCTGAACCTTCTTCCGGAGGGAAGAGGGACGAAAAGTGTGTTGGCTGGGTGAGTCGTGTCCTTGATTATCCTGGCAGCACTGCTCCAACAGTGTGCGGTGTAAAGTGAGTCCACGGACAGAAGATTGGTTTGTGCGATGTGCTGCGCCGTATTCACGATCTTCTGCAGCTTCTTTTGGTCTTGGACAGGACAACTTCCATACCAGGTTGTGATGCACCCTAGAAGAATGCTTTCTACGGTGCATCTATAAAAATTAGTGAGGGTTTTAGGGGACAGGCCAAATTTCTTTAGTTTTCTCAGGATGTAAAGCGCTGGTGGGCCTTCTTGGCAGTGAACTCTGCTTGGTTGGACCAAGTCAGATCATTTGTGATATTGACCCCGAGGAACTTAAAGCTTTTGACCTGTTCCACTTGCGCACCACCAATGTAAATTGGGTCGTGCGGTCCGCTACTCCTTCTGAAGTCAACAACCAATTCCTTCATCTTGCTGACATTGAGGGATAGGTTATTCACACCATGCCACCCGATTCTTAATTTCCTCTCTGTACTCAAACTCATCATTACCTGAGATACAGCCTACAATTGTTGTGTCATCAGCAAACTTATATATTGAGTTTGATGGAAACTTGGCTACACAATCATGGGTGTACAGTGAGTACAGCAGGGGGCTGAGTACACAGCCTTGTGGGGCACCAGTGCTCAGAGTGATTGTAGAGGAGAGCTTGTCCCCTCATATCTTGACAATCAAGAATCGATCAACCTCTGCCTTAAATATACATAAAAACCTCACCTCCACAGCAGCCTGTGGCAAAGAATTTCACAGATTCACCACTCTCTGGCTAAAGAAATCCTCCTCATCTCTGTTCTAAAAGGACGTTCCTTTGTTCTGAGGCTGTGTCCTCTGGTCATAGAATCTCCCAGCAAAGGAAACATTTTCTCCACATCCAGTCTATCAAGGCCTTTCATGGTTCAATAAGTATCAACGTGGTCACTTCTCATACTTCTGAATTCCAGTGAATACAGGGCTAGAGCCATCAAACGCTCCTCATATGACAAGCCATTCAATTTTCATGAACCTCCTTTGAAACCTCCCCAGTTTCAGCACATCCTTTCTAAGTTAAGAGGCCCAAACCTGTTCACAAGAATATTTGTGAATTCCAGCAAATACAGTCCAAGATGACTCAATCTCCACATATAAGTTTGCTCCCTCATCTCCAGAATTAACTTGGTGAGCATCTTTTTCACTCCTCCAAACCCAGTATGTCCTTCCACAAGTATGGAGACCAGAAATGCATGCAGTGCTCCAGATGTGGCCTTATCTTTCAGGATCACTAGCTAACTCAAGTACAGGAATCCCAGAGACGTCAATAATTCAAACAAAACAAAAGATTTATTACAGAAATTAAGCAGCAAAACTAACAATGACTACAGAAAATTATACAGAATCTTGAAGAACTGAAATCACTAATAATATACAGAAGAACTTGGGCAGAGTTTCACCAGACAAGGATCCACAATGACTGAGCAAAGAGGGATTTGCAAGCTCCCTCAAATATGTCCTGCAGCACGTAGGAATTTAGGACCAATCAGACAGCCCTGGTGTCCAAATGAAGCAAGAATACCCAAAGGCAATAACTCCAATGCAGGACTTTGAAAATCATGTGGTAATTCAGTTACACCAAATTGAATAAAAGTGATAAATACAAAGAGGGCTTAACCATCCCCATGATACCAAATGAGACACCTGCAGCACAAAGTAAAACACCAGAGCTAGCCCAAAGACAAACAATTATAAATACAAATTAAGCAGTCCAAGGAACATTGCATTCTTGAAAAAATATAATCCACATACTAACTGGGGAAAAATACTTCCTTTTTTTGTAAAACGACCACTTATTATGACATCATCACTACCCGGTACAGTTGCGGCATAACCTCCCTACTGTTAAATTCAATCCTTCAGGTAATGAAGGCCAACATATCCTTTACTTTTTTGATAACCTGTTGTACCTACAAACCGACCTTATGATATTCAAGCAAAGCACTCCCAAGTCCCTCTGCTCAACAGTATGCTGCAATCTTTCAACATTTAAATAATAATCTGATCTATTTTTCCTTCCCATGTGGGTGATCTCACATTTACCAACATTACACTCCATCTACCTGAGCCTTGCCCACTCACTTCACTTAGCTATGTCTCTCTGCAGACTCTCCACAATCTTTGCAAAATTTGCTTTTCCTCTCAGGTCAGTGTCATCAGCAAACTTCGATAAACTGCACTTGGTCCTCTCTTCCAGATTGTTAATGTACAGTGTATTGTGAATAGTTGCACTCTAGCATCTACCACAGAGGCACTGCAAATGATTAAATTTGATTCTGATAGTTCGGAGCAGATCTGTAACCCAGGGTTCCATCCTGAGTCCGGAGAGTTACTTTGTTACTCTTAACAAAGTATTAATTGGTGAGAGTGAAATAGAACCTCGATCATTGGATTTTGGTCTGATATCAATGTGATCAATGACTGAAACCAACTCTCTGACCCCGGCCACCTTCATCATTGGTTGAATAACCACTATGAGATTATTCCTCATAATAGAATCTTATCCTCTTGAGATTATGCACATGAACATCTCTCACTGTTCATCAACTACAGATGCTATGAATCAATTACCATGAGCCTATCACGGAACTTATCAAGTAACTCAATGAGCTGATACATTTTACTGCTGCTCTCGTATACTTCAAATCATGCAAGAAGTTCTGCAAGAGCAGAGTTGGGATGTTTATGGAATAGTCTATAAGTGATTGAACTGATTCTACAACCTGCAGACTCACGTTTGTTGAATCTGCGGCTCATGTTCTCAGTAATTTTTTTGCACTATTTGTCTTCTTTTGCACATTGGTTGTTTGTCAGTCTTTGTTTATATACAATTCTTCATTAGTTCTATTGTACTTCTTTGTCTTCTTGTAAGTGCCTGCAATAAAATGAATCTCAAAGTAGTATATGATAACATATACTTAGTGGCCCTGTACACCTGCTCATTAATACAAGTACCTAATCATGTGGCAGCAGCTCAATGCATAAGAGAGTGCAGACATGTTCAAGATGTTCAGTTGTTGTACAGACCAAATCAGAATGGGGAAGAAATGACTTTGACCATGAAATGATTGCTGGTACCGGATGGGTTGGTTTGAGTATCTCAGAAACTGCTAATCTCCTGGGACATTCACGCACAACTATCTCTGCAGGTTACGGGGAACAGCATGGAAAGCAGAAAACATCTAGTTATCAGCAGTTCTGTGGGTGAAAACATCTGGTCAATGAGAAAGGTTAGCAGAGAATGTCCAGACTGGTTCAAGACAGGAAGGCGGCAGTAACTCAGTCACGTGTTAGGACAGTGGTGGGCAGAAGAGCACAACATAATGAACCTTGAAGTGGATGGGCTAAAGCAACAGAAGACCACAAACAGCTAATAAAGTGGCCACACTGAGTGTAGATTCCCCTGCAATGTAAGACATTAAATAATGATACATGGCCAGAGGTAGAGCTTTTTTCTGAGTTAACGATCATTTCAGGAAATCCTTTTTGTTGTCACAGCAATGCTCCTCAACAACACATCTGGCTTCCATCCTATGGCCAGCCATAATCATCTTCTTCTAGACCTCGAGGTGCCACTTTCTCCTTAGCTCATTATTCTTCACCTGCTTACGCTGATCTTGCCTGCATCTCCACCAAGTTGTACTCATGCTGTTCAGCTGCTTGTTGGTCAGGTTGTACAGCAGCTAGTAAGTGATTACAGAAAGTCGTGCATTTGTTTGTTGTGAATTGAAATGCATCCCTGCATCAATGGAACTGGGAAATCTCATCCTCAAAAAGACCAACAGAATATGTCACTCTTCTATTCTGATTGTATTGTAGATTTTACTGTGATACTGTTCAAGTGCCTGAAGCTACATAAGTAGCCCTTATCTCCCAAGGTTCATCCTTCAAAGCAGTGCTATTTGCCAAAGGTACCTGGCAAAATTCACTTCTAAAAAATGAGGCTGGAGGCCAGAAATTCATATCCCGGGGCTAGAGGACTGTGTATGTGTGTGGATGGGTGGGTGGGAGGAAGGAATTGGGCTCTTTTCACTATTGTTGCTTGTTGTTTGATATGTTCTGTTTTGCTCTGCTAAGCATTGTGGGTGGGCCTTCTATGTTGGCTTCAGAATAGATGGCAACTGTTGCAGGCTGCTCCCGGCACATAAGACCCATAAGACTTAGGACATAATTAGGCTATTTGGGCCTTTGAGTCTGGTCCGCCATTCCATCATGGCTGAATTATTATCCCTCTCAATCCCATTCTCCTGCCAATTCCCTGTAATCTTTGACACCCTAACTAATTAAGAACCTATTGACCTCCTCTTTAAATATACCCAGTGGCTTGTCCTCCACAACTGTCTGTGGCAAAGAATTACATAGATACATCACCCTCTATTCGAAAAGGACTTCCTTCTATTTTGAGGCTGTGCCATCTGATTCCAGACTCCCCCACGATAGGATACATCCTCTCCACATCCACTCAATGTAGGCCATTCAATATCTGAAAGATTTCAGTGAGATCCTCTCCTCACTATTCTAAACTTCATCGAGTACAGACTCAAAGTGTGTTGGTTGTTAATGCAAATGACACATTCACTTCATGTTTTACACATGAAATAATAAAAACATGATAAGCAAACCTGAATCTGAATCTGAGTCAGTCCTCCATTGTAGAACTACCTGAACGTTAAAGAATTGCGCCCGAACATTTTTTCTGTATTTAGTGACAAAATAATTTACAATGCAATTACTTGCGGTTCACGTGCCAAACGCACAATCCAAGAGGACAGTTTCTCTGAGGATACGTGCCACAACACGTGCAGTGGACACTTTGCTCATCGTGTAATGATGTTTCCCTGCATTATTGAGACCAACTAACGTTCTCAGGTGTTCCTTGTATGTACAGTGAATGCCCACAAGAAATTGAAACTCGGGATTTTATATGGTGACATAAATATACTTTGATAATAAATTTACCTTTAAACTTTGAACTTCAAAGCAAAAGTAGCTCTTTACTGAGAACTATTGAGCTCTTTGTTGGACTGACAATTAAAGAGCCACTTATCCATTAACTGCAGTCAGCTTCAGACCTTTCTTGACCTTGTAAAGTAGTTTGAGTCACTTCCAACTACAAGGAAGTATTTGATTAACACTTACAAGGGGTGCCTCTGTTGTTGTGATGCGGCAGCACTTACTAAGTGGGAGCATCAGGCCAGATGTTGTAGGTAACTAACCCAAGGTCAGGGATCCAGGAGAGAAATGGCATGACATCAAAATGTATTCATATTTTAGCTTCTGTGAAAGTTCACCAATGCAGTCATACTCAACTGGATATGAAGCGTTCTGTGGGAGCATCTCCTGTCTGGCTAATGTGTCTCAACTACTCTCACCACGGAGACAAAGATGGCCTCTGCAAACCTGTGTCATATCTCACAGTTTGCTGCTCACTGCGACACTGGACAGGTGACTGATGCTCTATTCTGAAGTAGAAATGATTTCACAGATTTCAGTTGGGAGGGTGTGGCATTGGATTAATGTGGATTTGATTACAAATGGGCTGCCACTGACTTAACTAACGAAACAACAGGGACTGCCCTGAGAATACTGGAGCCCTTCATGAATTTACAGGCAGATAAGGTCATAAGCAGATATCAAGTGTGTGGTGCATGGCCAAGTGGTTAAAGCGTTGGACTAGCGATGTGAAGGTCATGGGTTCGAGCCTTGGCCGAGGCAGTTTGAGCAAGGTACTTAACCACACATTGCTCCAGTCTACCCAACTGAGAATGGGTACTGGTAAAAATGCTGGGAGTTAACCTCACGATAGACTGGCGTCCTATCCAGGGCAGTCGGGGGGTGGGGTAGTCTCGTACTCTTAGTTGCTTCACGACATGGAAACCAGCATAAGTACCGGCCTGATGGGACCAGCTCGTGACGGACTTTAATCTTTAATCAGATATCAAGTGGTTCAATTTAATATCAGAGAATATAACCTGAAATTCTTACTGTTCACAAACATTTGCAAAACAAGAAACCCCATAGCAAGAATGATAGAAATATCAGAACTCTGAAGCACGCCCTCTCTCCTCCTATGGCACAAGCAGCAGTCGAAGCATCGACACTCACCCTCCCCCCAACTTGTGCCAGCAGAAGCATCAGTTCCCCCATGAAAGCAATAGCAGAAGGTCCCAAAGAGACCCGAGAGTTCATCAAAAACTACAGTCCATAACCCGGCACTTCGGAATCACAGACAGGCTGATGTTTCTGTCTCCCACAATGCTTCAGTTCACAAAATTGGAGAGGAACTGAATCATGTACAGGGCCACTCCCTGAATGCACACGTCTTCCAGGCCATTCCTGGAAATAGTGAAGTGCCAGGCCGCACAGCCACCACTTGCTAAGAACCATAGCTTGAATTGCAGGTCACAGACTCTGACAGAACCCCAGCCACCTTGAAAAGACAGGAAAGGCATAAGAGCAGAAGAAAAAACTGTTTTATAGACAAACTGGAAGAAGTTGCCTGGGTCTGCAAAAACCACATGTGCCATATTTTCTAACTCCTTAAAGTATTGAGTACGGTGATGGGATGTTATGTTGAAATAGTATAAGATGCTTCTGACGACTACATTGGAGTATTGTGTGCAGTTCTGGTCACCTACCTGTGATGATGCTGCAACTAAGTTTTTCATTGCTCCTGTGCATCCAGGTTCTTGTGGATATGGCAATAAATTTAACTTTGATTCAGAGAAAAGAAATCAGATCATTGCCAAGTATCTTGGAAGGTCACCTTCAGACTGCAAAATCTGCAGCCTCTAACTCCAGCTCCAGCCCTGACCTCATCTGCCACGACATCCAGGCCAAGACTTTCCTTGTTGCTGCTGGGTCCCAGGGCTCCCCTTCCCCCACCACCACTCTCCAACCCCAAGTCTCTCAGGCTCTCCTATCACCTCATGGGCCCTCAGACCCTTCAGCTCCCCCCCAATACCTTCCTTGAACACGCCAACTCTCTCCCCTCCTCTGACACTACCAGCTCTCCTCCCATGCTGATCCCAGCTCTAATATCTGCCATGTCTTCACCATTCCTTCCGACATTCCCCTCTCTGAGGTGAAACGTTCTGTCCTCGGCAAGGTCCTTATCTTTGTCCCGACACACCCGCACCTCAGTGAGTTGCACATTCATCACAAAGCTGGACTCTTCCTCCATTACATGCATCTCCAAGCTCACTCTTTGGCAAGAATTCCCTGCCCTACACCAATTACCCCCTTCTTCTGTCTCCAACCCTCCTCCTTTTCTTAGACTCCCCACTCTGGGGGAAAACTATCTGCTTTCCACAGAGATTGCACCCTCCATGATTCATTTCTCCCTCTCTACTAATCTCGTTCCTTTCACATCCAGTATCCCTGCCAGTGACAGAAGTGCTACACTTGTCCGTTCACCTTGTACCTCACCTTCATTCCAGTACCCTTGCTCCATTCACCAAAAGCAGAATTTTTCGGCCGCCCACCATTTCAATTCTTGTCCCCATTCCCATTCTGACATCTCAGTCCTTGGCCTCTTCTTCTGCCACAATGAGGCCACTCTCAGAGTGGAGGAGAAACACCTCCTATTCTGGTTGGTTAGCCTCCAGCCTGATGGCATGAACATTGATTTCTCCTTCCAGTATTTTTTTTCTTTTCTTTTTTCTCCCTTTCCCTTTCCTCTCCTTCTATTCCCAACTCTAGCCTCTTACCTCTTCTCCTCACCTGCCTATCATCTCCCTCTGTTGCCCCTCCACCCTCCTTCACCTTTACCTTTCCCACACACCTGACTTCACATCTCACATTCTAGCTGGTCTTTCTTCCTCACACCCCTCCAGCTTTTTGATTCTGGCATCTTAATAATTTCTTGCCAGTCCTGTTAAGGGTCCCATCCTTAAATGCCAGCTGTTTATTCAATTTCATAGATGCTGCCTGACCTGCTAAATTTTTCCAGTTTTTTTGTGTGTGCTTGGCTTGGAAGGTCACACGACTTTCAGACTGAGATTCAGAACAACTCTGTACAACATTACAACTTAAGCAGCATAAAACAAAACAACAGCAAAACAAGCTCCTTTCCAACCCCTCCCACACTCTCACACACCCAGACTGGAGGACGCCAAATGGAAGGCTTCCAGTTCATATGCCCAGATTCTCAGACATTGGACCTCTAAGCTTGGACTTCACCCCAAGGTACTGATAATAGGTTTGACTTTCGGGTCTTGACTTCCAGACATGAATGGATGTGCATGGCTTCCTTGGACGCTTGTGAATCCATTGAACCTCTATTTTCATTCCTCAAGCTTAAGCCTCTTCTTTTGGTCTCCAACCTTTGGCTTTGCACTCTGGACATCGCCAAGTTTGATCTCTTTGGGTCTATACATCAGGCCTCGCATGAACCTCCAACTCTGGTGACCTGGGGGGGGGGGGAGGGTGTTGGGGTGAGGAGTCACTGACCCTCATGACTCCCACCCATCCCCAGAACACGCCACCCATATGAGTTTCCAACTTGGGACGGGTCTCTGACCTGTGGACCACTGGTCTTCTCAGTACTTGTGACATAAGTTCTGGGATCACTGATGTTCAGTTCTGGAGCCCTTCTAATTGGACTCGATCTCCAGCCCAGACACTTCATTTACTGCACCTGATCTCCAACTCCTCCTCATCCCTGTCGCTAAACCCTTCCCCGACCCGAATTCCCAACTCCATCATCAAAACCATCCTTATAAATATAAAAGTATAACTAATTCTTAACCACATCATTGATGGACATCGCAGCTCGGTGCTATCTTGACCGGAAGATGAATAAACAATATAGTAACTGTACCATGCTACTCAGCTGACCGTTTTGTCAGTGCAGGCTGGCAACTATATCAGGTGTTGGCAGTTGGAAAGTTTAGCTGTTCCTGAAGTCAGTTCACTGAAGAATTGTGCTTGTATCTATGCAGAGCAGGCACCTTACTAAAAAGGTATTGTGAGATCATCTGAGAGGTATTTCATACTTGGCATTAGATTCGGCGGGGGGGGGGTGGTGTGGGTGTGGAATTATTACTTTTTCTTGTATTTTTCTTATGCTTGTTTGTATTTTATATCTTCTTCGGTTGTTCATTGAAATCCGATGACGATGTCCACTCCTTTAACGGTGAGATCTTTGATGGCTATATAATCCTGTCCTGGACCACAAGCTCTATAGCAGGTGGGACATGTATATGTGGTAGTGGTGGCAACCATGGCTGCATTTCTCCTGGCTCTCTTCTGCTGTCTTCTGGTTGTTCTTTCTATCTCCAGAATACGAACCCCATCCCTACACAGCTGTCGCCAAGTGGTACGGTCAGCACCAACATCCTCCAGGTCCTCGGGTCTAATCTTGCACTTCCTTAAAGCATTTTTCATTCGATCCTTACAGAGGTTCTTCGGCCCTCCAGCTGAGCATCGACCATGATGTAGCTGGCTGTATAACACTCTGCAGGGTAGCTGACATGGGGGCATTCTATATATCCACTTAGTGTATATCCATGTAACCATTCAAAGAATTTTTTAGTGGTTACAGCTGCTTTCGTACTTTTTCTGGAAACTTATTAGATTCAGTAGCATGTGTCACAGGACTTGACTCTGGCTATTTAATTGGTTAACTGTTATCAATTTACTGTTATCAGTAGTCAGGTATAAGACAACCTTTGTTTTTCTCCCCCATTATTTCTCACCAGGCTTCTTGCTTCCTCTTCTTTGCTCTTGTAACCCTTAATTAAATAATTGCAAGCAACAAGCTTTATACCTCAATTTTGACTTGCAAAGAAGCTTATGGCTCACAAAAGCATCAGGATGCAATATTGGTAACTCAAATATTTGCTGGCAAGCTTATAAAGGGTCAAGTAGGATAACCTCCACCTTCCATGTGACAGCATCAAGAATCCACCAGAGATTAGGACAGCAAATAGCTGGTTGTGGGAGGCAGAGGACTGACTGCGGGATTGCTTCATGTCGCTGAGTGAGGCCGTGTTCAAGGATTCATTTGTGGATCTGAATGAATACATCATTCGGGGGGGGGGGCTTCTTCACACAGAGAGTGGTGTGAGTGTGGAATGAGCTGCCAGACGAGGTGGTAAATGCAGCTTCTTTTTTAGCATTTAAGAATAAATTGGACAGATACATGGATGGGAGGTGTATGGAGGGATATGGTCCGTGTGCAGGTCAGTGGGACCAGGCAGAAAATGGTTCGGCACAGCCAAGAAGGGCCAAAAGGCCTTTTTCTGTGCTGTAGTTTTTCTATGGTTTCTATGGTTCTATCATGGTTGGCATAGATGAGTGTGTCCCATAAAATCATTCAGAGTCTTCCCCAACCAGAAGCCCTAGATGAGCCATGAGGTCCACAATCTTCTGAAGGCCAGATCAGAGACATTCATGTCTGGTGACCAAGAAAGTTACAAGAGGTCCATGATTGATCTCCAGAAAGCCATCTCATAGGTGAAGTGGCAATTTCAAACTGAACTTGAATCAATGAAGGATGCTCAACAATTATGACAGCTCAGTGCCTTCAATGCTCACTTAAACCTAATGATAATCTATGACCAGATATGCCCAGTATGCGGTCAATGGTGTTGTGGCATCAGCACAGGACATTGAGGCCAATAGTTGTCAGATTCTAGTCCAGCCAGCTCCTTACACACTTTCCATCCATGCTGGGTTGAGCGTCAAGCTAGCAACTCAGCCTTGTAAAATCAAGCAAGTGCTAAGGAAATGGCAAAGAAAACGCTGCCCGAAGTAAGAAAAAGAATGGCAGATATGCCTGGTAAATCCCCAAAAACATCTTACTTCTTCAGATACTGATTTTTGATTGATTAGTTAAATGCATGCGGATTAATTAATGGAAACTTCAGATCACAATAAATCATGTAAGGGGGTTTCAATTTTTATGTTACTGCGGAGGCTAATTAAAATGGCGTCTTTGTTATGTTAATCTGGGGAATGCGGCTTTGTTGTGTTAATCGCTGAGAAAGTTTGCGCTAGCAGCTTGTTTTGCTTTAGAATGTGATAAGAGGATAGTATTAACCAATTGGGATAGTTGTTATGGTTTTGGTGTGTTTGAAGATACTGTCTGCATGGGGTTTTGGGGCAGAAGGTGGGAGAGCGAGACAGAGGATGGACGATGTGCTGTGATGTCCGCTAACGGGGTCGGACCCCAAGGAGGGCGTTCGGCGAGGAGACAGAGACGGACTCGTGTGGAGCGTCCGGTCAACCACCGTTGTTGGTCCCAGGCGGCCGGTCGAGGTGGTCCGAGGGGGTCGCAGGGTGAAGAAGAAGGTCCTTGAGCTCCAACGGTTTTTGTGCACGAAGAAATTGAACTTTGATAAGTGTGGCGCCTTTTATTTTCCTTTTATATTTTATTCTCTCTTAATTATACAGTTCCAGTAATATGTATAAACTGTAAATCATTTAATTGAATCTGGTGTATTGTCTGTTATTAGGGCGGGGTGGGGTAACTCACACAGCATCCACACAAACGAATTATCCAGTTTGGCGGGACCGAGGCTGTTTCCCTAGACAACAGCGAGCCGAGCAACCCTGAGGGTGGCCAGGAGGGGCTACAATCATATTGTCATTAACCTCATTGTGGTTATAAAGATGCCTTTTCTTTCACTCCTTTTCACTGTTCCCTTAATTTGGTAGAGAGATATGAAGGATGCTTTAATTTCTAGATGTCGATACATCTTTGCAACTAAAACTGATGAAATGTTACCCTCTTCTGAATAGTAGCATGAAATGCTTGAAATTCATATAGATAATTTTCCATCAATGTTAAAGTAGATCTTTGCAGTGGGACTACCTAAGAATTTGATATTGTATAGACTGTTCCATTTATTTTCATGTCTTAAAAGTATTAGAAAGGTAAACATAGTTAAATCTCATCAGATCAGCTCTCAGATTACTTTAATAATTTTATACACATATTAAGCCATATTTAAATTCTTCTATAGAAATTGAGTGATTGCTTGTTGACCATAAGTAGACTTTAACTGGGAACAGCAGGTACTTTCAAAAACAGGATTTTCATCATGTATATCTTTATGAAGGTTTTTCATTT
Organism: Mobula hypostoma; assembly: GCF_963921235.1. Classification (NCBI taxonomy): domain Eukaryota; kingdom Metazoa; phylum Chordata; class Chondrichthyes; order Myliobatiformes; family Myliobatidae; genus Mobula; species Mobula hypostoma. Next base: position 119,507,028 of record NC_086097.1, on the reverse strand, counting down.
TTTGAAATGTACCAAGCAAAATTATTATTCCTACCACTGAAATTTTATTTTTCATAAATGTATTTGTTCTTCTATTACAGGAGTGTTCTGTGGATTAACTGGAACTTGAGTGAAATAAAGAGATCAACTCAACTCCATTTTCAGGTGAAGACCTTCATTAGAAGGGAGAAGAGCAGCATCCAAACTCTCTGTCATTATCACTGACATATGTTCAAAGTTCAAAGTCTGGAGTAAATTTATTAACAAAGTACATACAGAATACATTATGTCACCATATATCATATTGAGATTCATTTTCTTGCAGGTATTCACAGTAGAACAAAGAAACATAGAATCAGTGGAAACATTACACACAAAGACTGAGAATGTGCAAAAGAAGATAAACTGTGCAAACAGAAAATAAACTAATAATAAATAAACAAATAATACTGAGAACATGAGTTATAGAGTTCTTGAAAGTGAGTCCATAGTTCACATTCAATGATCAGTTCAATGTTGTTGTCCTGGCTTCTAGAGCTGCAACTTGTTTTTGTACGAGCATCACTTCCTGTTCCTAAGCTTTGTTTTTATATCATTTTCTGAGTGCGTTAATTTGGATTCAATTTGACGTGGATGGTGGAAAGACATTTGTCTTCATCCTCCCTTTATTTGTTCTTGAAACAGCAATATCTTTTCACAAGTAAGATCGCATTAAAACCCTGAAGAAAGCTTCCATCTCTGGTGATTTCTGAGATAGTGTTTAACTCACTGCATAGCTTTGTACATACTCACTACGAGGGCAGTAAAGTGAAAAGATAACTCATCTTCAAAGCCATCACCCGAGGACTGGAGACGCATCTGAATGCTGTAGATCAAAATGTTGGCTTCCAACCAGAGCAACAATAATTGCCAGGTCCTGGAAGTCAGGTCAGAGTGTGGCTCATCGATTGAGGCTTCCCAGTGCTCAAACGGATCCATGATTAGCACAGCTGTAGCATGAGCCTGCACCAGAGGTGAAGCAACAGATATGAGAGTGGCTTATGTTAAATGTAAAGTTAATATGCAAACATGCAAACAGAGAACGTTCACATGACAGGGAACAAACATACATAGATATGGAGAAAGCATGTGTAGAGGCTACTTTAAGAGCATCAAGGAAGAGTCTGAAGCTTATGCTGACTCTGCAGAGGTAAAGGTATATGAATCAGTAGCTGATTTATTCAGTGGAAATTCAATAACCAGAGTCACTCATGCCTTGCCATCACAACAGCCAACGCATCTTACTAAAGAATATGTCCAAATACATTTTGGCTACAAAAGAGTCATTGCTCCAGCTCTACAAGGAGAAACTGCCCATACTACACAGCCAACATGCCTTTTACATGTCCAGGTATTGACAGTCAAGGTCCACAGCAACGAAGACCCACAACACCTCCTTCTGCATTTCCACCACAGTAAAATCCTCAGTCAAGAGTTGCTACTGATGCCAATCCCGTCTGCATAGAGATGGACAGACTGAACTTCCATCCATTCCAGAAATACATTTAGATTAGATTATGAGGACACTCAGCCCTTGTTTATTGTCATTTAGAAATGCATGCATTAAAAAGTGGTACAACGTTTTTCCAGAATGATATCACAAAAACAAACAGGACAAACCAAGACTAAAACTGACAAAAGCACATAATTACAACATTTAGTTACAGCAATGCAAAGCAATACCATAATTTGATAAACAGCAGACCATAGGCATGGTAAAAAAAAGTCTCAAAGTCCCAATCGACTCATCATCTAACGCAGGCAGCAGAAGGTAGAAACTCTCGCTGCCATGAGCCTCCAAGAGCTGACAACTTGCTGACGCATTGGGAGCACACGACCGCAGCCGACTCTGAGTCTGTCCAAAAACTTCGAACCTCTGACCAGCCCCTCCGATACAGCCTCTCTGAGCACCATTCTCTGCCGAGCGCTTTGACTCCACCCCGGCTGCCAAGCAACAAGCAAAGCCGAGGACTTGAGGCCTCCTCCTCTGGAGATTCTAGACCACACAGTAGCAGCAGCAGTGAAGCAGGCATTTCAGAAGTTTCTCCAGATGTTCCTCTGTACTCTCACGTCCGTCTCTACCAAATCAGGATTGTGCACGGCACCCTACTTGAAATATAACAGACATCACCACCAGAGTGGCCGTTGCGAGCTGCGTCGCGTGGCCATCTTCTCCTCCCGCAAACCAGTCTCCACAATGCCCTCATTAAGGAGCCATGTTCTTGGACATCTGTGTGCTGTCAAGATGTTTTAATTGATTGTAGTAAAAATAAACCTGTATCTGGAAGGTCCAACTGCTGGTGAGTTAGTATCCTGGCAAAAACTACATCATGAAGATAAAATAACACTCTAAGCAACTCTGCAAAAAGGTTATTGAAAAGCATAAGTCAGGAGATGGATACAAGAAAATTTCCAAGTCACTAAATATCCCTTGGAGTACAGTTAAGTCAATCATCAAGATTTGGAAAGAATATGATCACAATTGTGATCACAATATGATTGAGTTCAACTTGAAATTTGATAGGGAGAAAGTACAATCTGACGTAACAGTATTTCAGTGGAGTAAATGAAATTACAGCGGTATGAGAGAGGAGTTGGGCAAAGTAAATTGGAAGGAGATACTGGCAGGGATAACAGCAAAGAAGCAATGGTGAGAGTTTCTGGGAAAAATGAGGAAGGTGCAAGATAGATGTATTCCAAAAACGAAGAAATTTTAAACTGCAACATAGTACAACCATGGCTGACAAGGGAAGTTAAAGCTAATGTAAAAGCAAAAGAGAGGCATATAACAAAGCAAAAATTAGCAGGAGGATAGAGGATTGAGAAACTTTAAAAATCCTACAGAGAGCAACTAAAAAATCATTAGGAAAGAAAAGGTGAAATATGGAAGCAAGCTTGCAAACAATATAGATAGTGAAAGCTTTTATTCCAGTATGTAAAAAATAAAAGAGAGGTAAGAGTGGATATAGGAGTGGAAGTGAGGCTGGAGAAATAATAATGGAGGACAAGGAGACAGCAGATGAACTAAGTGAGTACTTTGCATCAGTCTTCACTGTGGAGAACACTAGCAGTGTTCCAGATGTTGAAGGGTGTGAGGGAAGAGAAGTGAGTGCAATTACTATTACAAAAAGCTGAAAGCCCTAAGGTACATAAGTCACCCGAACCAGATGAACTACACCCTAGGTTTCTGAAAAATGTAGTGTTAGAGACTATGGAGACATTAGTAATGCACTTTCAAACATCATCAGACTCTGGCATGAGTCTGGAGGACTGCCAATTGCAAATGCCACTCCACTCTTTAAGAAAGAATGAAGGCAGCAGAAAGGAAATTATAGACCCATTAACCTGACCTCAGTTGTTGGAAAGATGTTGGAGTCAATTGTTAAGGATGAGGTTGTAGATTACTTGGTGACACAGGACAAGATAGGATAAAGTCAGCGTGGTTTACTTAAGGGAAAATCTTGCTGAACGAGCCTATTGGAATTCCTTGAGGAGATTACAAGTAGGACATTTAAAGGGGATATAGTGGATGTTGTATATTTGGACGTTCAGAAGGCCTTTGACAAGGTGCCACACATGAGGCTACTTACCAATTTAAGAGCCCACGGCATTACAGGAAAGTTACTGGCATGGTTAGAGCATTGGCTGATTGGTAGGAGGCACCTACAAGGAATAAAAGGATCCTTTTCTGATTGACTGTCAATGACTAGCGGTGTCCTGCAGGGGTCAGTGTTGTGACCACTTCTTTTTATGCTGCATATCAATGATTTAGATGATCAAATAGATGGCTTTGTTGCCATGTTTGCAGATGATACGAAGACTGGTAGAGGGGCAGATTGTGTTGAGTAAACAGGTAGGCTACAGAAGAACTTCGACAGATTAGGAGAATAGGCAAGAAAGTGGCAAATAAAACACAAATATTGAAAATTACATGGTCATGTACTTGGGTAGTAGAAATAAATGTGCAGACTATTTTCTAAACAGGGAGAAAATACAAAACTCTGAAATGCAAAGAGACTTGGGAGTCCTTGTGCAGAAACCCTGAAGGTTAACTTGCAGGTTGAGTCAGTGATGAGCAAAGCAAATGCAATCACAAGCAAGAGAAAATCTGTAGATGCTGGGAATACACGCAACACACAGAAAGCATGCTGGATGAACTCAGCAGGCCAGACAGCATCTATGGGAAAAAATACAGCTTATGTTTCAGGTTGAGACCCTTCAACAAGATGGTCCTGTTGAAGGATTTTAGCCCAAAACATCAACCATACATTTTTCCATCAATTCTGCCTGGTCTGTTGAGTTCCTCCAGCATAATTTGTGTGTGTCGCATGGCAAATGCAATGTTAGCATTCATTTCAAGAGGTCTAGAATACAAGAGCAGGAATGTGATGATGAGGCTTTATAAGGCTCTGGTGAGACCTCACCCTGAACATTATGAACAGTTTTGGACTCTTCATCTGAAAAAAAGATATGCTGGCATTAAGGAGGTTCCGAGGAGATTCACAAGGATGATTCTGGGAACAGAAGGGTTATCATACGAGGAACATTTGATAGCTCCGAGTCTGTACTCGCTGGAATTTAAAAGGATGAAGGATGATCTAATTTGAAACCTTTCAAACGATGAAGGGCCTAGACAGAGTAGATGTGGAAGGAATGTTTCCCATGGTGGTGGAGTCTAGGACAACAGCACACAGCCTCAGGATAGTGGGGCATCCATTTAAAACAGAGATGCCCAATGACTGGAACTGAGTTGGGTCATAGTGGGTGAAGTCTACATGATGGTGCTCATCCGATCACTGTCAGCACATTTAAGATAAAAGTCCTGGAGAGTGTGTACCCAAGTCATTTCAGACCCTGTGAAAATAGAATTTGTATGAAAGAGAAGATTGTAGGTAAGCAAACCAAGCACCCTGATATACATACCTCTGCCCAACCAGACTTAGGCAAGCTGATCTTCTGTGAATCAGAAGATGATCATAAACTGGCACTTTACATCGAAGATGAGGTCCTCTTTCGAAACTTGAACAAAGTGTTTATCAAAGATGTATCAAACAGTTAGGTAACTCCCCTTCATTTCTGCTCTCCATGACAACTCCTACCAAACAACAGAGAGAAAGCCCTCAGTTGACTCATCTTCCTCAGATACACATTGAGAAGGAAAACAAAAATGAAGGATCATTACATGAAATTGTGGCGAGGGTCTTCAGAAACAATGACGCTGAGTTAGCACTTTTACCATATCCCAACGAACAACACTGTTATTTGCCCAATTCCGGTGTTTATTGTCCCATAAAATGACACAAATACGAATTGTGTTTGGTTCAAAGGTGAATCACTCAACGATGCGCTGTTGTGGGATTCAGACCTTAATAACAGTGTCCTTGGGGTCATCGTGTGCTTCAGAACTGAGTCCATCACAGTGATGGCAGACATCAAACAGTTTCCTAGTGAGAGTGAATCATTGAAACTACTTCATTTTCTTGTAGTTTCATAGAACATAGAATAGTACAGCACAGTACAGGCCCTTTATCCCACAATGTTGTGCCGACCCTCAAACCCTGCCTCCCATATAAGCCCCCACCTTAAATTCCTCCATATACCTGTCTAGTAGTCTCTTAAACTTCACTAGTGTATCTGTCTCCACCACTGACTCAGGCAGTGCATTCCACGCACCAACCACTCTCTGAGTAAAAAACCTTCCTTTAATATCCCCCTTGAACTTCCCACCCCTTACCTTAAAGCCATGTCCTCTTGTATTGAGCAGTGGTGCCCTGGGGAAGAGGCGCTGGCTATCCACTCTATCTATTCCTCTTATTATCTTGTACACCTCTATCGTGTCTCCTCTCATCCTCTTTCTCTCCAAAGAGGAAAGCCCTAGCTCCCTTAATCTCTGATCATAATGCAGACTTTCTAAACCAGGCAGCATCCTGGTAAATCTCCTCTGTACCCTTTCCAATGCTTCCACATCCTTCCTATAGTGAGGTGACCAGAACTGGACACAGTACTCCAAGTGTGGCCTAACCAGAGTTTTATAGAGCCACATCATTACATCACGACTCTTAAACTCTATCCCTTGACTTATGAAAGCTAACACCCCATAAGTTTTCTTAACTACCCTATCCACCTGTGAGGCAACTTTCAGGGATCTGTGGACATGTACCCCCAGATCCCTCCGCTCCTCCACACTACCAAGTATCCTGCCATTTACTTTGTACTCTGCCTCGGAGTTTATCCTTCCAAAGTGTACCACCTCACACTTCTCTGGGTTGAACTCCATCTGCCACTTCTCAGCCCACTTTTGCATCCTATCAATGTCTCTCTGCAATCTTTTACAATCCTCTACACTATCTACAACACCACCAAACTTTGTGTCGTCTGCAAACTTGCCAACCCACCCTTCTACCCCCACATCCAGGTTGTTAATAAAAATCATGAAAAGTAAAGGTCCCAGAACAGATCCTTGTGGGACACCACTAGTCACAATCCTCCAATCTGAATGTACTCCCTCCACCACCACCCTCTGCCTTCTGCAGGCAAGCCAATTCTGAATCCACCTGGCCAAACTTCCCTGGATCCCATGCCTTCTAACTTTCTGAATAAGCCTACCATGTGGAACCTTGTCAAATGCCTTACTAAAATCCATATAGATCACATCCACTGCACTACCCTCATTTATATGCCTGGTCACCTCCCCAAAGAACTCTATCAGGCTTGTTAGACACGATCTGCCCTTCACAAAGCCATGCTGACTGGCCCTGATCAGACCACGATTCTCTAAATGCCTATAGATCCTATCTCTAAGAATCTTTTCCAACAGCTTTCCCACCACAGACGTAAGGCTCAGTGGTCTATAATTACCTGGACTATCCCTACTACCTTTTTTGAACAAGGAGACAACATTCGCCTCCCTCCAATCCTCTGGTACCATTCCCGTGGACAAAAAGAGGACAAAAAGATCCTAGCCAGAGGCTCAGCAATCTCTTCTCTCGCCTTGTGGAGCAGCCTGGGGAATATTCCGTCAGGCCCCGGAGACTTATCTGTCCTAATGTATTTTAACAACTCTAACACCTCCTCTCCTTTAATATCAACATGCTCCAGATCATCAACCTTACTCATCTTGTCCTCACCATCATCAAGTTCCCTCTCATTGGTGAATACCGAAGAGAAGTATTCATTGAGGACCTCGCTCACTTCCACAGCCTCCAGGCACGTCTTCCCACCTTTATCTCTGTTCGGTCCTACCTTCACTCCTGTCATCCTTTTCTTCTTCACATAATTGAAGAATGCCTTGGGGTTTTCCTTTACCCTACTCGCCAAGGCCTTCTCATGCCCCCTTCTTGCTCTTCTCAGCTCCTTCTTAAGCTCCTTCATGGCCACCAAATGGACAATGAAATTCTGGAGTACCACATGAGAGTCTGTTTATCTGGTAACTGCGTCTCGCCAACTGTAGTAATCTAAGGCCACGAGAGGACAGCTATTGAGGGGGAGAATGAATTCAGGACTAAAGCGCAGAGGTATGTAGAAAGACATTTCTGTGTTGATGATGGTCTTAAATCATTTTCCAGTGCAGAAGAAGCAGTCAGGATGTTGAAAGCAGTGCAAGAAATGTTGCCGCAGTCTAATCTGAGACTGCATGAATCGCCTCCAACAGTGTTGAGATTATGTGATGTTTTCCATCTGAAGATCTGGCTAAAGGTCTACAGAATCTTGATGTTGAACAATACCTTCCATCAGTGCAACACTGTCTGGATCTTGAATGGACCTCATTAACAACACCTTTACCTTCCTAAATCATTGATACCATCATCAACGTCATTATGTGTCATGTCTTATTACATGGCCGATGATGATCTTCCATCTGTCCGTGACCACGATTGTTCTTGGCAAAGTTTTCTATGGAAGTAGTTTGCCATTTCTTTCTTTTGGGCAATGTCTTTACAAGATGGGTGACCCCAGCTATTATCACTACTTTCAGAGACTGTCTGCCTGGCGTGAGTGGTCGCATAACCAGGATTTGTGATAGGCACCAGCTGCTCATAAGACCATCCACCATCTGCTCCCATAGCTTCATGTGATCTTGATCAGAAGGGCTAAGCAGGTGCTACACCTTGTCCAAGGGTGATCTGCAGGTTAGTGGAGGGGAGTATCACTTTACACCTCATTTACTCCAATACCCATCGCTGATACCAAAAGACCCTTTATGAATAGTGGTGTGCTATGGACTATCAGCACCCTGTTTGAGCCTCTTGGTTTTGCTGCTCCAGTCAGTATCCAGGGACACTTAATGTTAAAAGAGCTGACCATGGACATTTGGGGGTGGAATGTCCCATTCCCTTAAGAAAAACATGAGTAGTGGCAGTGTGACGAGAGTACACATAGATTAAGATGTTAGCTGTCCTGTGCTGGCACCAGTGGGATCAGCAGTTGGTCTGCCACCTGTCTTCAGGAGAAAGAGAGATAAGGAAAACAATGGAGCAGCATTTGGAGATGGTAATGAAGGGACGGGAGAGTTTAACGGAAGGAGAGCTGTCAAGATCGGCTTCCCCTTTGAACCCTGAACTGCTTGAAGTGATGGACAGGCGATACCCCAGCAGGGGGATAAAAAGGGACAGGTTCGCTAAGGCAAGACACACGACACCACGAGGTAACGAGACCCTGGAAGCGGTGCGCCTCCCACAAGTCGGTGGGAGTTTTGAAGGGCTGATCGCGGGACCAAGCCATAGACGCACAGGGTGGAAAGGCACGATCAGCGGGAACCTGGTGTGTGTCCGCCCTTGCCTGGGTGCCAGGTTCACTGCAGAGAAACGATCGTATCTGGAAACGGAGGGGTCACAGTCGGTGACCTCAGAAGACATTACAAAGGACTCACCTGAAAGCTGACTGCGAAGAATATCGAAGGTCTGTGTGGAAGCCGTTTGAATATTCATTCGCTTTTGCTCTCTCTCTCCTCCCCCACCTCCCCCCCCGCCCCCACCGTCCATCACCACGGCAGTGATTACTGTGAACTGAACTGAACTCAATTGAACTGAACTTTGCGTTACTTTGAAACTAGTCATTTACCCCTAGACGATGATAGAGCTTGATTGATCCTATTATCCTAGTTTCTGTGTACATGTGTGTTTATCATTGCTGAACTGTTGTATTCATTATCCTTTTGATTAGAGTTCTGTGTTGCTTGTTTCTTTAATAAAACTTTCTTAGTTCCAGTAATCCAGACTCCAACTGAGTGATCCATTTCTGCTGGTTTGGCAACCCAGTTACGGGGTACGTAACATAAGTGGGGTTCTCATCCGTGATTTTGAACGCTAAATTTGGGACGGAGTAAATTGATTGGGTTAAAATTCCCGAAAGAAAGAAAAGACAAACAGCAGAAATGGAGATTGAGGAATTTCTAAGGGCGCCGACCTTGGAGGCATTAGAGGATGCCAGGAAATCGGAATTGATAGCTGTGGCCAAACGGGTGAATCTTGTTAAGGGGAAGTCAGCAATGAGGATAGAGGAGATACACAGAGCTATCGTAGAGCACTATGGATCTAAAGGTGTGTTTCCCCAAAGGGAGCTGGAGGTGGTGTCTATTGAAAAACCTGCTGGAGACGCGGTACAGGTGCAGCTTGAAAAACTGAGACTCGAGCACGAGTTCCGGGTACGGCAGTTAGAACACGAAGAGAAGCAGTTAGAAAGGCAGGAGAGAGAGAGAGAGTTAGAAAGGCAGGAGAGAGAGAGAGAGTTAGAAAGGCAGGAGAGAGAGAGACAGTTACAAAGGCAAGAGAGAGAAAGGCAGTTGGAGCGATTATGACAGACTGCTACAGCTGATCCTGATTGAGCAGTTTAAAGGTTGTGTCCCTGAGGGTATGAGACTCTACCTAGATGAGAAAGAGGCAGCCACATTAGCCGCAACTGCTAAGTTAGCGGATGAGTATGCGTTGACGCATAAAATGAAGTTTGCCCCGAGTAAAGGCTACTAGAAGGGTAGTCAGGACGGCGGGGAGAGTCCGCCAGAAATGTCAGAAAGTAAGCCGGGGACTAGTGAGAAGGATAAGGTAGACCGGGAGCAGTCTGGTAGGAAGTCTCCTGGGGTCGTCTGTTATAATTGTGGGAAAGTCGGACACTTTGCGTCCAGGTGCTTTGCCCCAAAGAAGGAGACGGGAAAAGGAAAAATGGCGATTTTGACTGGCTGTATCGAGCTGGTAAATGAACCGCTAGGAGAGGACAGGTCTGCCAAAGTTCAGGAAGGGCGCAAGAGGTTTATCTCGGCCGGATTGGTGTCAGTGAAGGAGGGATTAAACCCAGTTCCAGTGCGGATCTGGAGAGACACGGGAGCGTGTCAGTCACTAATACTGAAGAGTGTATTAGAGTTTAGCTCAGAGACCCAGACTGGGCAGGTCAGGGTCAAAGGTGTTGGGGAAGGGACAGAGTCAGTCCCTTTGCACCAGATACACCTACAAAGCAACTTGGTCTCTGGACTAGTCACGATCGGGGTGAGGCCCGAATTACCAATGAAAGGCGTGGAAGTCTTGCTCGGTAATGACCTCGCTGCGGGAATCGTGTTCCCAGCCGTGAGATTGACAGGTCATCCTGCCAGCATTGAGGCCCCGCCCATGGACTCACAGGTTCATCACGGGACTGCCGAAATAAATTTAGCTGAGACGTACCAGGAGGAGGTAGAAAATGAAAAGAAGGAGTGTAGTGAAACAAGAGGTAGTGAGGGAGCTGAGACAGACTTAGCATTAGCCAGGAAGGAATTTGTGCAGGCGCCGGAGCGAGACGAGGGGCTGATGGTTTGGGCGGAGAGAGCTCTCTCTGACGCAGAATTAAGAAGGGAGCCAGTAGGCTATTGTGTGGAGGAGGAAGTGCTAAGGAAGGAAGGGAGACCAAGTACTGCAGATGAGGAATGGGGGATGGTGCCAAAAATCTCTGGGGATTAGATTTTTAACCTGGCCCACAAGGTACCCCTCGGTGGACATTTTGAGGTGCTGGAGGAAACAGTTGGTGGAATCATGAAAGAGGTTTACCGGCTGCCCAGGAGGAAGGATGTTATTGATTATGGCAGACGCGAACTGAGACGGTCACAGGCTTTTGATATGCTAACGAACCTAGTCAGTGTTAGCGCAGAAATCAATGAAGCTAGGGTCCCCTGATAAGAAAAAAGAACCATTTTGAAAAGATGAGTATGGTATCGACCAGATGGGAGAAGGCTATTGCTTTGGCCAGCTCTGCTGATAAGGTCTCTCCCTTAATCCCCGAACAAAGCGACTGTTTAGGAGAAGTAATTAAACGGCTTGCACACGCGTGTTTGATTGCCCCGAGGCGATGCAAAGAACTGGGACGTTGGGTGGTGTTTGTTACGCTAAGTCAGCCTAGTGAGCAACAGCCCTATAGAATGAGCAATTCAGTGACGGAAGGGCTGACGAACACAGAGGTGTGTATTAGCGATGTAATACGGCTGTCTGAAACCAGCTTGATAGTGAACCTTGAAAAAAATGAGTTCGGCCACACGAAGGTCACTTACCTGGGAATTGTGGTGACACAGGGGCAGCTGGCAGCGATGCAAGCTAAAGTGCGGGCTATCTCTGACATCCCAACCCTAACAGACAAGAGGGCCCTCAGAAGGCTCTTGGAGATGGTGGGGTACTGCAGGAAGTTTTGCAATAACTCTGCGGTTACTACCCCTTCCCCTCCTACTAAGCCCTTGCGAGCGAAAACTAAGTCGGGATGGGACGACCCTTGTTATTGTGGTCCGGGACGAAACCCAATGAGAGGTTACATTGATCGCAATTCATCAGTGTTTTCGGCTACTATGAAGTTTGTTAAGTTGGAGCCTGGTCTAAGAGATTATTAATAACACATATAAAAGGAACAGAAAATGTGATTGCTGACTGTCTGTCAGGTGTTGACAACATAAAATTCGCTGTATTAGCCAAATAGCTGATAAAGATGTATATTTGTGTGTAGCAAATAATGTATTCATGTTTGTAATTTTTACCCTGGTAAAAATCCTTAAAGGTGAGGGGTGTGACGAGAGTACACATAGATTAAGATGTTAGCTGTCCTGTGCTGGCACCAGTGGGATCAGCAGTTGGTCTGCCACCTGTCTTCAGGAGAAAGAGAGATAAGGAAAACAATGGAGCAGCATTTGGAGATGGTAATGAAGGGACGGGAGAGTTTAACGGAAGGAGAGCTGTCAAGATCGGCTTCCCCTTTGAACCCTGAACTGCTTGAAGTGATGGACAGGCGATACCACAGCAGGGGGATAAAAAGGGACAGGTTCACTAAGGCAAGACACACGACACCACGAGGTAACGAGACCCTGGAAGCGGTGCGCCTCCCACAAGTCGGTGGGAGTTTTGAAGGGCTGATCGCGGGACCAAGCCATAGACGCACAGGGTGGAAAGGTACGATTGGCGGGAACCTGGTGTGTGTCCGCCCTTGCCTGGGTGCCAGGTTCACCGCAGAGAAACGATCGTATCTGGAAACGGAGGGGTCACAGTCGGTGACCTCAGAAGACATTACAAAGGGCTCACCCGAAAGCTGACTGCAAAGAATATCAAAGGTCTGTGTGGAAGCCGTTTGAATATTCATTCGCTTTTGCTCTCTCTCTCCTCCCCCCCCACCCCCCACCGTCCATCACCACCGCAGTAATTACTGTGAACTGAACTGAACTCAATTGAACTGAACTTTGCGTCACTTTGAAACTGGTCATTTACCCCTAGACGACGATAGAGCTTGATTGATCCTATTATCCTAGTTTCTGTGTACATGTGTGTTTATCATTGCTGAACTGTTGTATTCATTACCCTTTTGATTAGAGTACTGTGTTGCTTGTTTCTTTAATAAAACTTTCTTAGTTCCAGTAGTCCAGACTCCAACTGAGTGATCCATTTCTACTGGTTTGGCAACCCAGTTACGGGGTACGTAACAGCAGTGATGGTGTTCTTCCCTTTGGGATCTCAAAGGTTTAAAGATTCCAAGAAATTACACAATTCCGCTTTCTGCGGCTCAAAAGTAAAAGGCCTGTATCTTCTGTGGTGTGTCAACTAAGCTATTGTTGTTGTTGCATGCCTGAAGGTCAGAGATTCTGCTGGATATAGTGAAGCCGGATGCATCCTGTGTAATGCCAGGCTTGCTCTCAAACTAGATCTCACAATACTGGCAGCAGGCTGAGGGTAGCAGACACCAACAGAATCAACAAACTCATTCGTAAGGCCAGTGATGTTGTGGGGATGGAACTGGACTCTGTCACGGTGGTGTCTGGAAAGAGGACGCTGTCTAAGTTGCATGCCATCTTGGTCAATGTCTCCCATCCACTACATAATGTACTGAGTGGACACAGGAGTACATTCAGCCAGAAACTCATTCCACCGAGATGCAGCAAGAGCGTCATAGGAAGTCATTCCTGCCTGTGGCCATCAAACTTTACAACTCCTCCCTTGGAGGGTCAGACACCCTGAGCCAATAGGCTGGTCCTGGAAGGCAATAAACAGTCGATATTTGCATGAATACAGTGTGTTCCTGACAGAACATTCATATTAATGGCACATCACAGCAATGTAAATTTACTGGCATAATTTACATATTACTATTTAAGTATTTATGGTTCTATTACTATTTATTATTTATTGTGCAACTGTAATGAAAACCAATTTCCCCTGGGATCAATAAAGTATGACTATGACTATGACTATGACTATGACTATGACCATGACCATGACCACGGCTTGAACTCAGTGCTGTTGTTCTAACAATTGATGTGGAACCTCTTCATGGTTAACTAGCCCAACAGATCCTTGCTGATTCTCACCAGGAAAGCCACCAAGGCCAGCATTTTCTAAGTGAGAACAGTTAATGACTGCAATAAGACTGTTTTCAAGGCCAGTCTCTGAGACTGTCCTTCTTTTGACAAAGACTTAATGAAATGATCTTTTGACCTTTTCTTTTAGTAGTTACTTTACCATCCTATGAATGCCAGGAGGGGAGTGTTCTGGCCTCTCGAGGTGCTGTTCACTTTGTATGAACATCACTGGCTGTATGTAAGCTGTTTTTTTTTATATTATTTCCTGTATGGGTTGATTTGGATTCAGTTTGAAGCATACAGTGGAAAGACATCCATCTCCATCCTCTCATTACCTGCACTTAAAACAGCAATATCTTTTCACAAGGAAGACCTCATTAAAACCTTGAAGGTAGCTTCCAACTTGTGTAAATTTGAGGAAGTTTTCAACTCACTGCATAGTTTTATACATACGTACTGCCCCGGGGGCAGTAGAGTTCTGGTGAGTGAAGTTATCAACAAATGTCACAACACTCTGTTTTGTTGTGCTCTGTGGGTCGTACTGCTGTGCATTGTGGGCTGATCACAGCACATCCTGGTGTGTGCTGGTTGTTCCCTGTACTTTTTGATGTACACTTGACAAATAAATGTGAATCTTGAATTTTGAAATCCAAAGCAACACACACAAAATGCTGGAGGAACTCAGCAGACCAGGCAGCATCTATGGAAAAGAGTGAACACTCAATGTTTCGAGCCGAGACGCTTCAACAGCACCAACTCTTCTGGGGCTGACTACTTGACCATGGGCTTGGGTGCGGTGTCTCTGCATATTTATGGTGGATTCCTGATGAAATTTTCCATTCTATTTGAAACCCCGTGCTGAGACTTAGAGGGAAGTCATAACAACATCTATTACATTCCACAGATTGACAGTTGATAAAACTCCAGAAGATCTGAAACAGTCCTGTTCTCTAATAACTGACACATTAGAACATGCTCTCTTTATTCTTAAAATAAAGCCCTCCCCCCCCGCCCCCCATTGCTTGCACAAATTTGAGCAACAAGAATGCAATGGTACAAATACAAAATGCTGGAGGAACTCAGTAAGTCAGGCAGCAGTCATGGAAGGCAATAAATAGTCGATATTTGCATGAATACAGTGTGGTTCTGACAGAGCATTGATATTAATGGCACATCACAGCAATGTAAATAATGTTTTCCTGCTATTAATATTTTCTTTGATTATTTTGGCCAATAATAAGTGGATACCTGTAACATTCATCATTATTTTTATCCGACTGTGCCTGAAGTGGAAATATCAGCCTGTGAGCCAGAACAAAACGCAAACATACTTTCACAGCTAGCAAAAATGATTTACAGGTCAATTTGCAAATTAATCACAGAGAGTTAGTTGCAGATTTGTCAACAATTAGGAAGACAAATGCTATATGTTATCTGAAATTATATGAGATTTATTACAGGGAATATAGGAGAAATGAAAAATTACAAATAAATTTCATCACAGGAAAATGACTCTTGTGAATTCTCTGACTGCAGTAGGCTGTATGTCTTCTCTAACCCATGAATGTATCTAATACTGACAGCTATTTTCTTGACCATTAAGGAATCATGGGCCTCACTGATAAGGCAAACCAGTGGAGATGAGACTGAAGAAGAGTCAAGAATTTGGTGAATGTAGATACTGGCTCAAGGGACTTTTATGGCCTCTTTCTTCTCCAATTCTGTATGCCCTAACATACCAAAACTCCAATGAATGATCAAGAAATTATTTCAGCCACATCTTGTTTTATTTTCTAACTGATTTCAATAATCCTCTTAAAAATTTCACCATCAAAATTAAACCACCTCTTTCAAATGCTGGAGTTCTCTTGTGGATTTCTATTCTTTTTGCTGATATGGTAAAATGCTTACATTCCCATGTGTAAATGTTGATGTCCTTGTTTGTATTATACTAATCCTGGTTCCTTTTCTTTCCATATTATCTCATGACCAATAACATAAGTTTCATAGATACCATCTCTATCTTTTCTTTAGAATATATTGTGAAGTTACATATTGTGCAGAGCATTTGGTCCATAATGACAGGTGAGGAAGCTCTTTAACTCAACAACTGTTTTATTGTGATAGACACAAAACAGACCGGGCACCGTGACCCGGAGAGTGAACTCAACCAGTCTCACACCGACGGGGATGGTGACAATCACACACCCCGGTTATAGTTAGGGTAACCCACAAATACACAAGCAAATAACTGTATAACCCAAGCTAAAGTGTAACAATAAATGAACTGGAATTTCCCACCATAATCCCACAAAAGCATTTTAACACAAGAACAATAAACAGTACTGGTCATTAGAAATGCAGGGGCGGGCTGCTGACCACGCCCCACCCAGAGCGTCACACTGCCTCCACTGGAGGGGTCAGCCGTCCCCGGCAACCCCAGAGTCCATAGTAAGGTCCAAAAGTTCCGGTGGACGTTGACACTGCCGCCTGTTTGTGAGATGCAAGAGGCAGGGCACCTGGAGTGTCACTTCCTTCTTTCAGCCTCGCCGGGTTAGTGGTGGCCAAGGGCTGACATGGTGCCAACCGGCCCCAGTGCAGCACGACTGCCTTCTGCTGCTCAGGCAACCGCACCCGATATACCACATTGGAGATGCAGTCGAGCTCCTCTCCCAGCCCCTTCCAGTGGCTACAAGCCTGGTGGATAGTCCCTTCTTCTGGGAAGGGCTGTAGACCCATTCTGGGGCCCCCACCATATACTGTTGCCTTGGCATCCTAGACTGGCAGCCCAGCTCCTTCTGGGACTTGCAGGCAATGCAGCCGTGCACAAACAGCTTCATGACCTGCCTGTACCCAGGCCGGTAGAAGCATTCACGCAGCCTGCCCAATGTCTTTGCCACTCTGAGATATCTGGCCCCCACCAGCCCGTGCATTGACCGCAGCACCGTGGCGCGGAGCCCCCGGGGACTACCAGTTGCAGGACTCTGTCACCATCAGACAACTGTCACCACCTGAACAGCAACCTGTCGTGTACCCCCAGAGTTCCCCACTGCGAGTATAGAGCCTTGGTCTCCGGGTCCAGGGCGGAGACCTCTGTCCACTCTGGCCACGTCCCACACTCAGCTGGGCCAGCACTGAATCGCTCACCTGTTCACTGCGCAGTTGCTCGTGGTCGATAGTGGGGAGGTCGTCGCTGGCTGTCACCTGAAGTGCCATCAGTATCACTTGCACATGATTCAGCGGTGTTGCGTTGGGCCGCTGCCAGGTGTACTACACCGTCGCGGGCTGCTGTAAAACCGGCAGTGGTTGCGGCTCCCGCTGGGACCGCTTCCTGCAGCTGCCCTGCTGGAGAGCCAGGGCTTTGGCACCGAGGCAGAGTGTTCCCCCAACACATCCACACGGGCCGCCCAGCGGGACAGCAGGTCCACGACAATGATACAGGACTCTCGGATGTCAACGAGCCACACCTCGTGCTCCACTGTGTTTTTCCCCACTGTGATGCACGGCCTCCTCTTCCCTCACATCGCCGCACAGTCACCGGTGACTGTAGCCAGCTGGATGCCATTGTTGTCCACCCAGGCGGGGATGGCTGGTCCATGTTGGGGAGGACACCGGGACGGATGATAGTGATGTTGACCCTGTATCTACCAACGCACGGCATCTGGTGCCCTCCACCACACAGTCACATATAAGCCTTGCTCCTCACCCAAACGACCCACCCGAAGGGATGACAATGGAGGGATTCTGCTGGAGAACTCGGGCGGTGCTGCCCACTTGGTGTTTCCCGATGGCTGCTCTGAGCTGTGGCATGGTGCTGGTGCAGGGCAATCCAGGGCCAACTGACCTCCGGGTCTCATCTTCACGAGCCCTGCCCGTGGTCACAGGGGAGGCATACTGCTCAGTCCCTCGTCCTAATCCCTGGGTTTTAAGACACTCTTTCTGACTTCATAGCTCTTCAATCTCATCGTCGATCTGGCATCCCACCCCTGACACCAATGTGGCGAGCATTTGGTCCATAATGACAGACGAGGAAGCTCTTTAACTCAACAACCATTTTATTGTGATAGACGCAAAATGAACAGGGCACCATGACCCGGGGAGTGAACCCAAGCAGTCTCTCACAGATGGGGGAGGTGATCATCACACTCCCCTGTTACTTCCCACCATAATCCCACAAAAGCATTTTAACACAAGAACAATAAACAGTACTGGTCATTAGAAATGCAGGGGCAAACTGTCGACCACGCCCTACCTCAGAACGACACAATATGCTAGTTGCACCTCCATCACTCTGCTGATTGATCTTTTAGAATGCTAAAACGTAGAAAATTAATTTTGAGAATGTTAAATAATTAAGAAGAAAGCATGTTCTATTCAAAGCTCATCTTAGGGCGCCATGGTAGCATAGTTTGCTATTACAGCTCAGGATGTTCTGGAGTTGAGAATTAAATTCCGACACCGTCTGTAAGAAAGTTGTAATATTCTCTCCATGAACCACGTGGGTTTCCTCCTGCTGCTTCGGTTTCCTCCCACAGTCTGTAGGCGTACCAGAGGTTCATTGGCCATTGTAAACTGTCTTGTGATTGGGCTGGTGTAAGATAGGTGGATTGCTGGGCAGTGCAGCTCGTTGGGCTGGAAGGACCTGCTCCATGCTGGATCTCTAAATAAAAATTAAAAAGAAACTAATCAAAACAACACTCAACAGATACTTGTGTTATATTTTTTATCAATAATTAATAATGGTCACTGTACTTCATCACAAGTTTGAATGGCACTTTGAAAAATTCTCATTACCAATCCTAGATACATATGAAAACTTTGATACAGATGCTTGATATGGTAATTTTAAAAGGGCTTACATCTTCATTAAACAATGAAGAAAAAACATCCATATGAAAAACACCTATAAATCATTGTTTCTACAGTTTAAATATGAAACCATGATTTTTGCATTACAACCAGATACAGGAGCCTTCTGGATATGGGTTGGCCCATTATCTAGGAAAGGATGCGTTGTCATTGGATGGGGTCCAGAGGGAAGCTCATGAGAATGATCTCAGGAATGAAAGGGTTAATGTACTCTATGAGGAACATTTGATGGCTCTGGGCTTGTACTTGCTGGAGTTTAGAAGTATTGGGGAGCTCTCATTGAAACCTATTGAATATTGAAAGGCCTAGACAGAGTGTTTTCAATAGTGGGAGAGTTTAGGACCAGAGAACACAGCCTCAAAATACAAGGACATCCCTTTAGAACAGAAATAAGGAGGAATTCATTTAGCTGGGGGTGGTAAATCTGTGGAATCCATTGTTACAGACAGCTACAGAGGCCATGTCATTTGGGTATATTTAAAGCAAAGGTTGACAGCTACTTGATTAGTATGAGTATCAAAGGTTATGGAGAGTAGGCCAAAGAATGGGGTTGAGAGGGTTAATAAGTCGGCCATGATGGAGTGATGGAGCAGACTCGATAGGCTGATTGACCTAATTCTGCTCCTTTGTCTTACAGTCTTTTGGAGGATGTGACTTATGGAAACACAATTTTACTCAAAGTCTTCCATCCATACTTGTTAGCCTAAGAATTAATATTAAAATCAGAATCAGATTTAATATCAATTTGTTGTATTGCAGGCAGCAGTATTAATAATGTTAAGAAATACAGTATATTAAATAATAATTTAAGTAAGTACTGCAAAAAGAGCAAAACTAATGAGGCAGTGTTCATTGGTTCATTCATTTTCCCTTTAGAAATCATCTTCATGACAATCATTAACAAAATGGATACAGAATATATTTCATTCATTTTTAATTATGGGTAGGATAGGGTGAACATAGAAGATAGTTGATGAAATAAAGTAGCAGAATAAGCAGAACGTCCCAATATGGGTAGCTATAGAAAACGGACAACAATGCAATAGAAGAGAATGAGGATCTGGAGGCTCAATTCTTTTGGGCAATGGGCTTTGATTGTGTATTTGGGGAAATCCTTAATTTCTGACATGGAAAAATAGGTTTATGTAACCCATGGACTGCTTGCATTGCAACAACACAGAAGGCCGAGGTCTTTTACTTGCATTGGCTTCTCAAAGAAGAGCTGTCTAATTAATTCCACTCCCCAGCTCTTTCATAATGACTTTGCCAACCTCTACTTTATAATGATCAAATGCTGTTTTGAAAATTACAATTGAATCTACTTCTAGTGGCCTTTTACTGAATTCCAGATCTAAACAATATAAAGAGTCTTTATAATTTATAATTATAATTTCAGATATTCCCTCATTTTTATTTTTTCATCCACTAATTGCTGATATATTAACAAAGGTAACAACTTCTCCCTACGTAGCTTTTCCTAGTTTTTCCCAGCGATATGTCATTGGGGTAACTGGATCAGAATATAGTTCACCAGTCTTAATTCTCTCTATAACATTAAACGTTGATACTCTGTCAAATCACAAGGGAGTTCCAGTCACATAGATTACATCAAATATCACATTAACATTTTGTTTTTGGATTTGAAACATCATTTGTGTTGAAAATAATCCTAGAACTGTCATAAGAATATCATGTTGGTAAGTAAACCTAGCATTTCCTGCCTGAGTTTAAATAGAATACCAGTAAAAATTGTTGCATGATTGTCCGCTCATCAAGTTGTAAATGTGAATGTATCAGCTATGACATTGATTCACGATTTACAGATGTTCATATCTTCCCATGATTGAGTGCTTTGATGAGTGCGGTGAAAAACAAATAACAAATCCATACAAGGCTGTGGCTGGTTTCTGCATTGGATTCCAGACACAATGAGTTCTGACATGCGGAGCCCGATGACAGGTGAACACTGGGGAACAGTTGAGTTTTCCTTCTGATTTCTACTGTTTCTCCTTACCAGAGCTTTCTGCTTTGTGAAGAATACTGCCACTAGTTTTGCATTTGATTATTTTCTGTTGATGGCTTTGAGTGAGGATCTGTAACAAACTGCTTATCTTCTCTTCTAATTCCAATCATAACACTACTTTGGGGCAGCACAGTGATGGAGCGGTTAGTGTAACACTTCACAGAGCTGGTGATCACCAATCAGATTGTAGAGTTCAGAGTAAATTTATTACCAATGTACATGTATCACCTTGAGATGCATTTTCTTGCAGATAGTCACAGCTGAACAGAGAAATAGAATAGAATCAATGACAAACTACACACAAAAGTAGACTGGCAAATTGAGTCCTTGAAAATGAGTCCATAGGGTTCAGGGTTTGGGGCTCGATGATCAGTGTTCAATTCCTGCCTGCTGCTGTATGTAAGGAGTTTGTGTGTTCTCCCCATGACCGTATGGGTTTCCTCTGGGTACTCTGCTTTCCTTCCACATTCCAAAGACATACGAGTTAAGATTAGGGTTAATAAGTTTTGGCCATACAATGTTGGCACAGAAGCATGGCGACACTTGTGAACTGCCCCCACCACTTCCTCAGAATACAAAAGGCACATTTCACTGTACGTTTCAATGTTTCAATGTACATGTGACAAATAAATCTAATCTTTGTCTTTATATTACTTTGCCAGACTTTCTACCCTAAATGCCCTAAGCTCCAAAAGTGATTATAATCATGTTAATTAAAGCAGTTCTGATGGTTTGGTCTCCCTAGCTTGGCTTTCCATTGAAGTTGCTTTGATGTGCTCTGTTCAATAATTTGCATTTTAAGCTAGTCCTGATTGGGTGCTGAGGGTCTGTGCAGACCAGTTAACAGATGTTCTAATAGACATCTTCGACATTTCTCTGGAACAGCCCACTGTCCCCGTAGGCTTCAAGGTGGCTACCAGTGTCCCAGTGCCCAAGAGGGCAATGATAACCTGCCTCAGCGACTACTGTCTGGTGGCACTTACCTCAACAATAATGAAGTGCTTTGAGCAGCTGGTTATGGATCACATTAAATCCCAATTTCCTGCTATATTGGACCCTCTCCATTTCGCTTATCACACAAAAATAGTCCAATGGTGATGCCATAGCCTTTACACTCCACTCCATCCTGTCCCACCTGGAAAATGATGGTGCTTCATATATACCAAGATGCTGCTTATTGATTTCAGCTTGGTGTTTAATATGATTATCCCTCAGAAGCTGCAAGGTAAACTGTATTCGTTGCGTCTCAACACCTCTCTTTGTGACTGGATCCTTAACTTCTTGTCAGAAAGGTCACCGTCAGTCGATGTTGGCAGAAACATCTCTAGTTATATCACACTGACTACCGATGACCCTCAGGGCTGCATGCTCAGCCTGCTGCTGTTCATGACTCCATTGCTAGGTCCAGTTCAAACAAAGTTATCGAGTTGGCTGATGACACAACAGCAGTTGGCCTCATCAGCGAAGATGACGAGATGGCATACGGAGAGGAAGTAGAGTGGCTGGTAGACTGGTGCAAACACAACAACTTGAGTCTGGACATGGACAAGGCCAAAGAGATGATAGTGAACATTGGGAAAGTGCACACTGACGACTCCTCACTGCACATAAATGACACCTCTGTGTAGAGTTAGAAGCAACTGATTTCTGGAAATACACGTAATGGATGATCTCACCTGGCCCCTCAACACCAACCCTGTGTTCCAGGAAGTACAGCAGCATCTTCACTATCTGCAGAGGTTGAAGCGATTGAGGTCATTTTAACTACATAGAAAACATACATTGATGGACTGGACTTCTTGGGCATTTGACTTTATTCAAAGATATGATTTAAGTGGTACATAGGTTGAGTAATGAAACAAAGTGTTGGAGTTCACTGTCTACTTGATTGTTGCAAAGAAAAATGGCAGTTTGGTAATTATAAACACGAGGTGAAAAAGAACCTGAACAATGGATCAGCAGCAGAAGTGTGTTATAGGTTGCCAAATATATAAAATGTACAAAATGACAGCAACTATTATTCCAGTTTATTCATCCTTATTGCTAATTGATTATGGGGAGCAAGGACAAGGCAGACCAATTGAATAATTACTTTGGTTCTGTCTTCACTAAGGAGGACATAAATAATCTTCCAGAAATAGTAGGGAACAGAGGGTCCAGTGAGATGGAGGAACTGAGCGAAATACTTGTTAGTAGGGAAGTGGTGTTAGGTAAATTGAAGGGATTGAAGGCAGATAAATCCCCAGGGCCAGATGATCTGCATCCTAGAGTGCTTAAGGAAGTAACCCAAGAAATAGTGGATGCATTAGTGATAATTTTTCAAAACTTTTAGATTCTGGACTAGTTCCTGAGGATTGGGGGGTGGCTAATGTAACCCCACTTTTTAAAAAAGGAGGGAGAGAGAAACCGGGGAATTATAGACCGGTTAGCCTAACGTTGGTGGTGGGGAAACTGCTGGAGTCAGTTATCAAGGATGTGATAACAGCACATTTGGAAAGTGGTGAAATCAACGGAAAAAGTCAGCATTGATTTGCGAAAGGAAAATCATGTCTGATGAATCTCATAGAATTTTTTGAGGATGTAACTAGTAGAGTGGATAGGGGAGAACCAGTGGATGTGGTATATTTGGATTTTCAAAAGGCTTTTGACAAGGTCCCACACAGGAGATTAGTGTGCAAACTTAAAGTACACGGTATTGGGGGTAAGGTATTGATGTGGATGGAGAATTGGTTAGCAGACAGGAAGCAAAGAGTGGGAATAAACGGGACCTTTTCAGAATGGCAGGCGGTGACTAGTGGGGTACCGCAAGGCTCAGTGCTGGGACCCCAGTTGTTTACAATATATATTAATGACTTGGATGAGGGAATTAAATGCAGCATCTCCAAGTTTGCGGATGACACGAAGCTGGGTGGCAGTGTTAGTTGTGAGGAGGATGCTAAGAGGATGCAGGGTGACTTGGATAGGTTGGGTGAGTGGGCAAATTCATGGCAGATGCAATTTAATGCGGATAAATGTGAATTTATCCACTTTGGTGGCAAAAATAGGAAAACAGATTATTATCTGAATGGTGGCCGATTAGGAAAAGGGGAGGTGCAACGAGACCTGGGTGTCATTATACACCAGTCATTGAAAGTGGGCATGCAGGTACAGTAGGCGGTGAAAAAGGCGAATGGTATGCTGGCATTTATAGCGAGAGGATTCGAGTACAGGAGCAGGGAGGTATTGCTGCAGTTGTACAAGGCCTTAGTGAGACCACACCTGGAGTATTGTGTGCAGTTTTGGTCCCCTAATCTGAGGAAAGACATCCTTGCCATAGAGGGAGTACAAAGAAGGTTCACCAGATTTATTCCTGGGATGGCAGGACTTTCATATGAAGAAAGACTGGATGAACTGGGCTTGTACTCGTTGGAATTTAGAAGATTGAGGGGGGATCTGATTGAAACGTATAAGATCCTAAAGGGGTTGGACAGGCTAGATGCAGGAAGATTGTTCCCGATGTTGGGGAAGTCCAGAACGAGGGGTCACAGTTTGAGGATAGAGGGGAAGCCTTTTAGGACTGAGATTAGGAAAAACTTCTTCACACAGAGAGTGGTGAATCTGTGGAATTCTCTGCCACAGGAAACTGTTGAGGCCAGTTCATTGGCTATATTTAAGAGGGAGTTAGATATGGCCCTTGTGGCTACGGGGATCAGGGGGTATGGAAGGAAGGCTGGGGTGGGGTTCTGAGTTGGATGATCAGCCATGAACATAATAAATGGCGGTGCAGGCTCGAAGGGCCGAATGGCCTAGTCCTGCACCTATTTTCTATGTTTCTATGTTTCTAATGTAAAATGTAAACCACAAGCCTCTGATGTATATGATTAATTTGACAAGCATCCTCCTGTACAATAGTTTTGCTTTCTTTGTTATCATACACTAGATAGTCGGCATACAATACACAGTATTAAAATGACATTTAATTTGTTGTTAAGTTATTAAAGACAGAATATTTTTAAAAGGGAAATGTATTAAACTAACAAAAAAGAGCACTGGAGTAACTGAAGATTACTTTCTACCTCAAGTAAGACTGTAAGACCATAAGATATGGGAGCAGAATTAGGCCATTTGGCCCATTGAGTCTGCTCCACCATTTCATCATGGCTGATCCATTTCCCTCTCAGGCCCAATCGCCTGCCTTCACCCTGTATCCCTTCCTGCCCTGACTAATCAAGAATCTATCAACTTCTGCCTTAAATATACCCAATGACATGACCTCTGCAGCCTCCTGCAGTGACGAATTCCACAGATTCACCACTCTCTAGCTAAAGAAATTCCTATTTGCCTCCTTTCTGAAAGGATGCTCCTCTATTCTGAGCTGTGTCCTCTAGTCTTAGACTCTGCAACCATAGAAAACATCCTCTTCACAACCACTCCATCAAGGCCTTTTCAACATTCGATAGGTTTCAATGAGGTCCCCCCCCCCCTTATTTTCCTGAATCCCAGTGAGCAGAGGCCCAGAGCTACCAAACGCTCCTCATATGACAAGCCTTTCAATCCTGGAATCATTATTGTGAACCTGCTTTGAACCCTCTCGAAATGAAAGCTAACCTCTCATTTGCCTTCCTCATCATCTACTTGTAGATAAAATTAAAGACTATGGTCACAGCTTTGCTTGCCTTTTGACAAACAGCTTTATAAACTTGTTCTTCCATCTCCAAAGTGATCTATAATCTAATCCTCAGGTCTCTCTTTTCCCCCTGCTCCTCTAAAATTAGTCCACATAATAATCATGGTGTCTCGTTTTTCTTTTCAAAATAGAATTAAGTTTTATTTCTGTGGTTAGGTGCCTGCTTATCTCATCAATCTATGGTCCTTCTCACTGTTTTACCCGCCCCCCCCTTAGAGGTTTCTAATTTGCACAAGTCCATTAAAGCTGAGAAAGTAATGATTGTTGATCAGATTCAAGCAGCACTCACAGGTAGGAGAATGACAGGAGATTTGATAGAGGTTATACAAAACAATGAGGGGTATCTATAGAGTAAAGTTAAGCAGGCTTTTTCCACTGAGGTTACATGAGACTAGAACTGGAGGTCATGGGTTAAGGATGAAGGGTGAAATATTTAAGAGGAATACGAGGGGGATCTCCTTCACCAAGAGGCTGGTGAGAGTGTGGAATGAGCTGTCAGTGTAAGTGGTGGATGCTAGGTCAATTTCAACATTTAAAATAAATTTGGTTAGGTACATGGATGGGAGGGACATGGAGCACTATGGTCTGGGTGCAGGTCGATGAGATGAGTCAGCATAATAATTTGGCATGGACTAGATAGGCCAAAGGACCTGTTTCTGTGCTGTGGTGCTCTATGCCTTTTTGAATGTTCGACCATTAGCTTCCCCATTTTGTTTACTGACATATTCTTGCGAGGATTCACTGATTCTCGGATATAATTTTGTTTTTCTTCTTTGCATATTTGCGCTTTAATTCCCTCTGGCTTATTTTTTAGCCATTTCTTCTTTTATTTTGGTAGATGGAGTGGCTATTAAGTGGACTAATTTACGTCTGATGGCGTCAATCTTCTTTTGAGTGTTGCTGGAGCTGCACAGATCTGGGCGAGTCGAGTGTAATGGAGTGTAGAGCGACGTCGGGATGAGAAGTGGATAGGTTATGTGTAGGAGCGGTGGAGTCAGCCTGAACGTTGAAATCCTTGAAATTTGAGACCTCTGTCTGACATATCTTCATGTTTTTTTCAGCATGATCGATATTGTTTGATGTGTCACTCCTCTGGTCTACACTTCCACAACCTCTTGACATCCTCTCTTCAGGAAAGCCTTTGAGATCCTCCTGAATCACTCAGCACAACACACCACTCCCATGGTTTTGATTTCATTAGCCAGTTTTCTAATAAAAACAAAGAAAAAGTTTTGCAAACCATTAGAAAAAGTGCTCACTCCTTTCCCTCTGCTGCTCATCTCTCCTCCATGGCAACCATTGCATCTTTTAGCTGCTGTTGAGCTATAGGGATGAGTGCCTTTGTAACAGATGAAGAAAATGCTGTGACTGTGTGATTGCTACACAGCTACCTTGCAGACAGGTTAACCGTGACTTCTCATAAACCGAAACTTCACTCGGCAAAATGGACTTGTGTATATTGTGCTATGACCACGATTGCTATTCACGGGTTTGACTTCAAAGTTAAAAGTGAATTTATATCCAAGTATGTATATGCTGTCACATAGTACCCTGAGACTCGCTTCCTTGTAGGCATTCACTGCAGAACAAATAAATATAATAGAATAGATAAATTCATGAATTGGCTCACCAGTACTGTTTTTATCTGAGTCACTGCACAACTTTTTCATGACACAAAGATCAAATGGGTTTTATAGTACATGGAAAACAGGCTCCAGATTAAATTGAGGAGCTCAATTTTCAGTTTGTTATAAATAAAAGTGAATTATTGAGTCTTCAGTTTTTTTTTGATATTGTGCTCATCTTTGCCCCTTTCATGGTCAGCTATTGATTAAGAAGACACAGTCAAAGAAAAATTTATTATCAAAAGACACATATGTCACCATGTACTACCTTGAGATTCAGTTCCTTGCAGGCATTTACAGGATAATAAATTCAATAGAAACGATGAAGAACACAACTCTACAAAAACAAAGGTTGATAAATGACCAAAGTGCAAAAAGAAGAGCAGCACAGTAGCGTAGCAATTAGCACAATGTTACCTTGGTCAATTACTGGCACTGCCTGTAAGGAATTTGTGCATTCTCCCCATGACCTTGTGAACTTCCTCCAGGTGCTCTGGTTTCCTCCCCCAGTCCAAAGACATACTGGTTGGTAGGTTAATGGGGCTTTGTAAATTGTCCTGTCATTAGGCAAAGATTAAATCGGGGGATTGCAGTTAGGCTCGAAGGGCCTGAAGGGCCTATATTGCACTTTATCTCAATAAATAAAGACAAATTGTCCAAATAAAAAAAGTACTGAGAACATGACTTGTGAAGAGTAGATGAAAGTGAGTCTGCAGGTTGTAGAATCAGTTCAGAGTTGAGGTGAGTGTAATTATCCACACTGCCTCAGAAGCCTGATATTTGTAGTGCAATAACTATTCGTGAACCTGCTGGTGTGGGCACTAAGGCTCCTCTTCCTCCTGCCCGATGGTGGAAGTGAGGAGAGAGACTAGATCATGAGGGATGTTGTTTTCTTTGTGGCAATGCTCCTTGTGAATGTAATCAATGCTGCGGAGGGCATTGCCTGTGATGGATTGGGATGTATCAATGTTTTTGGAAAGCATCAATTTGGATAAGTTACCGGGACTGAACGGGATGTACCACAGGCTACCGTGGAAAGCGAGGGAGCAGATTGATCAGCCTCTGGCAACGATCTTTGCATCATTAATGAGGATGGGAGATGTTCTGAAAGATTGGAGGGTTGGGGATGTTGTTCCCTTATTCAAGAAAAGGAGTAGAGATATCCCAGGAAATTATAGGCCAGTGAGTCTTACTTCAGTGGTTGATGGAGAAGATCCTGAGAGGCAGGATTTATGAACATTTGGAGAGGTATAGTATGATTAGGAATAGTCAGTATGGCTTCGTCAAAGGCAGATCGTGCCTTACAAGCCTGACTGAATATTTTGAGGATGTGACTAAGCATATTGATGAAGGTAGAGCTGTAGATGTAGTCTATATGGATTTCGGCACGGCATTTGATAAGGTACCCCATACAAGGATTATTAAATTATGAGAACACTCAGTCCTCTTTTATTGTTATTTAGAAATGCATACATGCATTAAGAAATGATACAATGTTTCTCCAGAGTGATAGAACAGAAAACAGGACAAACCAAAAACTAACACTGACAAAACCACATAATTATGACATAAAGTTACAGCAGTGCAAATCAAAACCATAATTTGATGAAAAGCAAACCATGGGCATGGTAAAAAAAAAAGTCTCAAAAGTCCCTGAGTCGATTGACTCCTGAGTCCCCAATAGCAGGCGGCAAAAGGGAGAAAGTCCCTGCCATAAACCTCCAGGCACCGTCAACTTGCCGATGCCTTGGAAACAGCCGACCACAGCCGACACTGAGTCCATCCATCCGAAAACTTTGAGCCTCCAACCAGCCCCTCCGATACATCCTCCTGAGCACCATCCTCTGCCGAGTGCCTTTGGCCTCGCCCCGGCCACTGAAACAAGCAAAGCCGAGGACTCGGGGCCTTCTGCTCCGGAGATTCCGGTTACCACACAGTAGCAGCGGCAGCGAAGCAGGCATTTCAGAAGTTTTCCAGATGTTCCTCCGCACTCTCATGTCCATCTCCATCAAATCAGAATTGTGCACGGTCCCCTACTTGACAGATAACAGATATTCATCACTGGAGAGACCGCGCATGATGCCATCATGCCGCCATCTTCTCCTCCCATCATACTGAGAAAGTAAGGAGGCATGGGATCCATGGGGACATTGCTTTGTGGATCCAGAACTGGCTTACCCACAGAAGGCAAAGAGTGGTTGTAGATGGGTCATATTCTGCCTGGAGGTCAGTGACCAGTGGTGCGCCTCAGGGATCTGTTCTGGGACCCCTACTCTTTGTGATTTTTATAAATGACCTGGATGAGGATGGGAAGGGTTGGGTTAGTAAATTTGCTGATGACACAAAGGTTGAGTGTGTTGTGGATAGTGTGGAGGGCTGTCAGAAATTATAACAGGACATTGATAGGATGCAAGACTGGGCTGAGAAGTGGCAGATGGAGTTCAACCCAGATAAGTGTGAGGTGGTTCATTTTGTAGGGACTTTTGGCAGTGTACAGGATCAGATGGATCTTGGGGTCCAAGTCCATAGGACACTCAGAGCTGCTAAAGTGATTGTCTCTGTGGTTAAGAAGGCACACGATGCATTGACCTTCATCAATCGTGGAATTGAGTTTAGGAGCTGAGAGGTAATGTTGCAGCTATATCGGACCCTGGTCAGACCCCACTTGGAGTATTGTGCTCAATTCTGGTCGCCTCACTACAGGAAGGATGTTGAAACCATTGAAAGGTTGCAAAGGAGATTTACAAGGATGTTGCCTGGATTGGAGAGCTTGCCTTATGGGAATAGATTGAGTGAACTTGGCCTTTTATCCTTGGAGTGACAGAGGATGAGAGGTGACTTGATAGAGGTGTACAAGATAATGAGAGGCATTGATTGTGTGGATAGTGAAATTCCCCAGGGCTGAATTGGCTCGCACAAGAGGGCACAGGTTTAAGGTACTTGGAAGTAGGTACAGAGGAGATGTCAGGGGTAAGTTTTTTACGCAGAGAGTGGTGAGTGTGTGGAATCGGCTGCTGGTGACGGTGGTAGAGGCGGAAACGATAGGGTCTTATAAGAGATTCCTGGATGGCTACATGGAGCTCAGAAAAATAGAGGGCTATGGGTAAAGCCTATATAGTTCTAAGGTAGGGACACGTTCTGCACAGCTTTGTGAGCTGAAGGGCCTGCTATTGTGCTGTATGTTTCAATGTTTCTATGTTTCTATGTTTCCACAAATCCTTGTATGTATCAACCACTTTCTGTAGGCTTTTCCATTCCTGACCATTGGTGATTCCACGCCAGGCCACGTTGCCACCGGTTAGGATACTCTCCACTATACATCTGTGGAAGTTGGTTAAAGTTTATTTGACATGACGAATCTACACAAACTCCCGTCTTATTTGTATGTTAGTCTGAAGACAGAACCTTTAACATGTTAATGCCAAGGGATTTAAAGCTACAGACCCTTTTCACCTCTGATCCCCTGATGAGGACTGCCGCATGGACTTCTGTCTTCTTCCTCCTGTAGTCGATATTCAGCTCTTGGTTTTGCTGCTATTGGGTGCTGTGGCTTCATTCAACCAGGTTTTCAATTTCTGTCCTATATGCTGATTCGTCACCACTTTTGATTAATCCAACAAAAGAAGTGTGATGTAAGCTAAGAAATTTCCTGGAAAAAGATATTCAATTTCTAGTTTGGGATTTCCCATGCCATGCTGAAAATCCACAGCATTTCCCCCATCAACTTCCTTATGAGCAGAAAGAACAGAACTTCCTTTGAGCAAACTTCAATTTTAGCAAATACATAGGCCACGTGATGTACTTTTTGTCTGCACAACTTTGCCCCATTCAGAGCTACATGGTAACAGAGCTGATGACTGATATGTAGCGACTCGGAAAAGGTAGGTATAATAACTATATGCTCATCAAAAACCAAGTTCGCAATGATGTCCAAAAAACATTCCATTTCATTTACCATACTCTAATGGATTCCAAACTCTTGTGCTCTCTGACACAATGTCATAATTAGACAGATTCAATTTCAGATATGTATATATTGACATATACAGACATAGGCAAAGCAGATACAGTGGGCTGAATTGCCTAACTCTGCTGCTATGGCTTTTGGTCCTATGGTAATTTGGCTAACATGCTGGAGAAACGTTTGGCAATGGGGCAGTGGAGGGCAGCATTTCTAAAGAAGTTGCTGCTAAGTGTACTGGTTTTAGCATGATCATTGCTACAAGCTAAATTTTATAGAGAGATTGTCACGAGCTAAGTTTTGTAGAGATTTTTGGTCTACGGCTGACGAAGTTGCAGATTGTTAAAGCATTCCAAAGTATTACAATCTATAATCTGGTGTCACCGTCTAAGAAGGAGTCTGAGAGTCTGAGTGGGAGTGCCGAGAAAGAGATTTTTGAAATTTTCGTTATTTTTTTCTCCAACGGCTTTCTGAGAGGCGGGACTGCGCAGGCGTGTGACGTCGGTCAGTGCAGCGCGGCAGATTTAAAAGGGCAGACATCCTGCTTCGGATTTGATTCGAAGAAGGAGTCTGAGAGTCTGAGTGGGAGTGCCGAGAAAGAGATTTTTGAAATTTTCGTTATTTTTTTTTCTCCAACGGCTTTCTGAGAGGCGGGACTGCGCAGGCGTGTGACGTCGGGCAGTGCAGCGCGGCAGATTTAAAAGGGCAGACATCCTGCTTCGGATTTGATTCGAAGAAGGAGTCTGAGAGTCTGAGTGGGAGTGCCGAGAAAGAGATTTTTGAAATTTTCGTTATTTTTTTTTCTCCAACGGCTTTCTGAGAGGCGGGACTGCGCAGGCGTGTGACGTCGGGCAGTGCAGCGCGGCAGATTTAAAAGGGCAGACATCCTGCTTCGGATTTGATTCGAAGAAGGAGTCTGAGAGTCTGAGTGGGAGTGCCGAGAAAGAGATTTTTGAAATTTTCGTTATTTTTTTTCTCCAACGGCTTTCTGAGAGGCGGGACTGCGCAGGCGTGTGACGTCGGGCAGTGCAGCACGGCAGATTTAAAAGGAACAAAGCCTCATAGAGCGGGCAGCGTAGTTTGCGGGCGGCGGAGTGAGCCGGGAGCAGAGTGAAGACTTAAGGGCTTCGGCTCACCGGGCTTAGGCGGAAGCGGGCGAGGCGAGGAAGGTTTGACATTCATTTTCTGTTGCTATTTGAGGAGAGGGGCATTATGACTGTGAGGGCAGTTTGCTGTTCTCGGTGTCGGATGTGGGAGGCCCTGGAGTCTCCAAGCCTCCCGGACGTCTACATCTGCGCCAAGTGCATCGAGATGCAGCTCCTAAGGGACCGCGTTACGGAACTGGAGCTGCAGCTCGATGACCTTCGTCTGGTCAGGGAGAGCGAGGAGGTGATAGAGAGGAGTGGAAGGCAGGTGGTCACGCCGGGGCCACGGGAGGCAGACAAGTGGGTCACGGTTAGGAGGGGGAAGGGGAAAAGGCAGGTGATGGGGAGTACCCCGGCGGCTGTGCCCCTTAACAACAGGTACTCCTGTTTGAGTACTGTTGGAGGGGACAGCTTACCCGGGGGAAGCGACAGTGGCCCTGCCTCCGGCACAGAGTCTGGCCCTGTAGCTCAGAAGGGTAGGGCAAGGAAGAGGAGGGCAGTTGTGATAGGGGACTCGATAGTAAGGGGGTCAGATAGGCGATTCTGTGGACGCAGTCCAGAGACTCGGATGGTAGTTTGCCTCCCTGGTGCCAGGGTCCGGGATATTTCTGATCGTGTCCAAGATATCCTGAAGTGGGAGGGTGAAGAGCTAGAGGTCCTGGTACATATAGGTACCAATGACATAGGTAGGAAAAGGGATGAGGTCCTGAAAGAAGAATATAGGGAGCTAGGAAGGGAGTTGAGAAAAAGGACCGCAAAGGTAGTAATCTCGGGATTACTGCCTGTGCCACGCGACAGTGAGAGTAGGAATGCGATGAGGTGGAGGATAAATGCGTGGCTGAGGGATTGGAGCAGGGGGCAGGGATTCAAGTTTTTGGATCATTGGGACCTCTTTTGGCGCAGGTGTGACCTGTACAAAAAGGACGGGTTACACTTAAATCCTAGGGGGACCAATATCCTGGCAGGGAGATTAGCGGGGGCTACTGAGGTGACTTTAAACTAGAATGGTTGGGGGGTGGGAATCAAATTAAAGAGGCTAGGTGTGAGGAGGTTAGTTCACAACAGAGCGATGGGAACCAGTGCAGAGAGACAGAGGGGTGTAAAGTGAGCGTAGAAGCAAAAAGTACAAAGGGGAAAAGTAAAAGTGGCAGGCCGACAAATCCAGGGCAAGCATTAAAAAGGGCTAAGAGAGTTGTAAAAGAGCGCCTGAAGGCTTTATGTGTCAATGCAAGGAGCATTCGTAATAAGGTGGATGAATTGAAAGTGCAGATTGTTATTAATGATTATGATATAGTTGGGATCACAGAGACATGGCTCCAGGGTGACCAGGGATGGGAGCTCAACGTTCAGGGATATTCAATATTCAGGAGGGATAGACATGAAGGAAGGGGAGGTGGGGTGGCGTTGCTGGTTAAAAAAGAGATTAACGCAATAGAAAGGAAGGACATAAGCCGGGAAGATGTGGAATCGATATGGGTAGAGCTGCGTAACACTAAGGGGCAGAAGACGCTGGTGGGAGTTGTGTACAGGCCACCTAACAGTAGTAGTGAGGTCGGAGATGGTATTAAACAGGAAATTAGAAATGTGTGCAATAAAGGAACAGCAGTTATAATGGGTGACTTCAATCTACATGTAGACTGGGTGAACCAAATTGGTAAAGGTGCTGAGGAAGAGGATTTCTTGGAATGTATGCGGGATGGTTTTTTGAACCAACATGTCGAGGAACCGACTAGAGAGCAGGCTATTCTGGACTGGGTTTTGAGCAATGAGGAAGGGTTAATTAGCGATCTTGTCGTGAGAGGCCCCTTGGGCAAGAGTGACCATAATATGGTGGAATTCTTCATTAACATGGAGAGTGACGTAGTTAATTCAGAAACAAAGGTTCTGAACTTAAAGAGGGGTAACTTTGAAGGTATGAGTCGTGAATTAGCTAAGATAGACTGGCAAATGACACTTAAAGGATTGACGGTGGATATGCAATGGCAGGCATTTAAAGGTTGCATGGATGAACTACAACAATTGTTCATCCCGGTTTGGCAAAAGAATAAATCAAGGAAGGTAGTGCACCCGTGGCTGACAAGAGAAATTAGGGATAGTATCAATTCCAAAGAAGTCGCATACAAATTAGCCAGAGAAAGTGGCTCACCTGAGGACTGGGAGAAATTCAGAGTTCAGCAGAGGAGGACAAAGGGCTTAATTAGGAAGGGGAAAAAAGATTATGAGAGAAAACTGGCAGAGAACATAAAAACGGACTGTAAAAGCTTTTATAGATATGTAAAAAGGAAAAGACTGATAAAGACAAATGTAGGTCCCCTGCAAACAGAAACAGGTGAATTGATTATGGGGAGCAAGGACATGGCAGACCAATTGAATAATTACTTTGGTTCTGTCTTCACTAAGGAGGACATAAATAATCTTCCAGAAATAGTAAGGGACAGAGGGTCCAGTGAGATGGAGGAACTGAGCGAAATACATGTTAGTAGGGAAGTGGTGTTAGGTAAATTTAAGGGATTGAAGGCAGATTAATCCCCAGGGCCAGATGGTCTGCATCCCAGAGTGCTTAAGGAAGTAGCCCAAGAAATAGTGGATGCATTAGTGATAATTTTTCAAAACTCGTTAGATTCTGGACTAGTTCCTGAGGATTGGAGGGTGGCTAATGTAACCCCACTTTTTAAAAAAGGAGGGAGAGAGAATCCGGGGAATTATAGGCCGGTTAGCCGAACGTCGGTGGTGGGGAAACTGCTGGAGTCAGTTATCAAGGATGTGATAACAGCACATTTGGAAAGCGGTGAAATGATCGGACAAAGTCAGCATGGATTTGTGAAAGGAAAATCATGTCTGACGAATCTCATAGAATTTTTTGAGGATGTAACTAGTAGAGTGGATAGGGGAGAACCAGTGGATGTGGTATATTTGGATTTTCAAAAGGCTTTTGACAAGGTCCCACACAGGAGATTAGTGTGCAAACTTAAAGCACACGGTATTGGGGGTAAGGTATTGGTGTGGGTGGAGAATTGGTTAGCAGACAGGAAGCAAAGAGTGGGAATAAACGGGACCTTTTCAGAATGGCAGGCGGTGACTAGTGGGGTACCGCAAGGCTCAGTGCTGGGACCCCAGTTGTTTACAATATATATTAATGACTTGGATGAGGGAATTAAATGCAGCATCTCCAAGTTTGCGGATGACACGAAGCTGGGTGGCAGTGTTAGCAGTGAGGAGGATGCTAAGAGGATGCAGGGTGACTTGGATAGGTTGGATGAGTGGGCAAACTCATGGCAGATGCAATTTAATGTGGATAAATGTGAAGTTATCCACTTTGGTGGCAAAAATAGGAAAACAGATTATTATCTGAATGGTGGCCCATTAGGAAAAGGGGAGGTGCAACGAGACCTGGGTGTCATTATACACCAGTCATTGAAAGTGGGCATGCAGGTACAGCAGGCGGTGAAAAAGGCGAACGGTATGCTGGCATTTATAGCGAGAGGATTCAAGTACAGGAGCAGGGAGGTACTACTGCAGTTGTACAAGGCCTTGGTGAGACCACACCTGGAGTATTGTGTGCAGTTTTGGTCCCCTAATCTGAGGAAAGACATCTTTGCCATAGAGGGAGTACAAAGAAGGTTCACCAGATTGATTCCTGGGATGGCAGGTCTTTCATATGAAGAAAGACTGGATGAACTGGGCTTGTACTCGTTGGAATTTAGAAGATTGAGGGGGGATCTGATTGAAACGTATAAGATCCTAAAGGGATTGGACAGGCTAGATGCGGGAAGATTGTTCCCGATGTTGGGGAGGTCCAGAACGAGGGGTCACAGTTTGAGGATAGAGGGGAAGCCTTTTAGGACCGAGATTAGGAAAAACTTCTTCACACAGAGAGTGGTGAATCTGTGGAATTCTCTGCCACAGCAAACTGTTGAGGCCAGTTCATTAGCTATGTTTAAAAGGAAGTTAGATATGGCCCTTGTGGCTACAGGGGTCAGGGGGTATGGAGGGAAGGCTGGGTTCTGAGTTGGATGATCAGCCATGATCATAATAAATGGCGGTGCAGGCTCAAAGGGCCGAATGGCCTACTCCTGCACCTATTTTCTATGTTTCTATGTTTCTATGCATTAGATAAGCAGGAACGCGTACAGGGCCAGACCACTCTAATGTCTGGACTTTTGATGAGTTTTACTGTAGGCTGCACAGTAGCGTAATGGTAAATGTAATGCTTTACAGTGCCAACGGTTCAATTACAGTTCAATTCCTGACTTGACTATAAGGAGTTCGTATATTCTCCCCATGACGACATTGGTTTCCTCCCACAGTCCAAAGAGGTACGGGTTAGGGTTGGTAGGTTGTGGGCTCGCTATGTTGGCACCGGAAGCATGGCGACACATTCAGGCTGCCACCAGCACACCTTGGACTGTGTTGGCGATGACATTCACTGCAAGTTTCAATGGTTCAATGTACACCTGAGAAATAAAGCTAATCTCTTTTGGGGTATGAATTAATAACATTTGTGATTGTGTTTGTTCTATATGTCAAAGTACAACAGGAATTCTACAAAACATTTAAGAGGTATTTTTACAGCCATCGTCTTAATTCTATATCATGGCAATGCCAAGAAAAGAAATAGATTGAAGCTGAATGTTGTGATAACAGAGAGTAAAGCATCTTTGCTTATGTGTCTGGCTGTCATAATGTCAGTCACCACCATTGTATGTTCACTTTCTGTTAAGATTTTCTTGTACATCAGCCCTGTCAAATAGATCAAAATGACATCAAGAGGAGAGTGACAGGTGAAGTCATTGTCAGTCTCTTTGATACACTGCATCATGTTTTGTTAAATTCCCATTGAACACAGACATAGGAACCAAAGAGAATGGTAAATTTTTAACTACAATGGTCTCAAGAATAATAGTTACTAAACATTCACAGAAGAGTCAGCTTTTAATGATTTTAAAGACTAAGATATCCTGACACATTGACAAAGAAATACTCATTGCACCCAACAGAGGTATGTAAATTGCGGGCACAGGGAATTAATAGATGGGCATCTTGTTTGTCACGGACAACTCTATGCAATGTTAATTAAAGTGGCACTCACACTAAACTGATTATCTCTTGGTCAGACTCCTACTCACCAATCTACCCAGTTAACCTATACACTGCCCAGACTGAAGATTGGCTCTGCCTAGCATCTTTAAACACTTGGCTTTAATTAAAATTTCTGTCCAGACTTAACACTGCTCCTCATGAACCTACAGTTGTGGGAGGGGGGGATTGACTGAACAGGGGAAAGTCACGGTTGTCAGGTCTCTGGCATTGAGTCTGCCTCTGTGACTCAGAAGGGAAAGCGGGAGAAGAGGCACACTGTGGTGAAAGGGGATTAGTAAGTTAGGAAAACGGACAGGAGGTTATGTGGGCGAGAACAAGATTACCAGATAGTACGTTGCCTCCCTAGTGCCAGGGTCTGGGATATCTTAGACAGAGTCCTTAACATTCATAAATGGGAGGGTGAACAGCCAGAAGTTGTGGTCCATGTAGGTACCAATGACATGGACAGGAAGAATGGCAAGGTTCTGCACGGAGAGTTCAGGGAGTTAGCTGCTAAGTTAAAGGGCAGGACCACCAGGATTGTGATCTGAGGATTGCTAACCATGCCACATGCGAGTGAGGCTGGAACTAGGAAGTGTACACAGTGTAATACATGGCTAAGGAGTTGCTGCAGGAGAAAAGGCATAAGATTTTTGGATCATTGGACTCTCTTCTAGGGAATGTGGGAGCTGTACAGAAGGGATGATTTGCATTTGACCTGGAGGGGGCTAACATCTTAGTGGGAAGACTTGATAATGCAGCATGGTGGTGTTTAAATTAGTTGTAATATTTGAATGCACACAGTATACAGAATAAGGTCGATGAACTTGTAACACAGTTACAGATTGTCAGGTATGATGTTGTAGGCATCACAGAATCATGGTTGAAAGGAGAATATATCTGGGAGCATAATTTTCAAGGATACACATTGTATTGAAGGGGCAGGCGGGAAGCCAGAAGGGCTGCATGGCTCTGTTGGTAAAAAAAAATGAAATCAAATCATTAGAAAGCGGTGACATAGTATTAGAAGATGTGGAATCATTGTGGATAGAACAAAGGGAATGCAAGGGTAAAAAGACCCTGATAGGAGCTGTATACAGACCCCCAAACAGTAGCAAGGATGTGGTCTACAAATTACAATGGCAGATAGAAAATGCATGCCAAAAGTTCAAATTTTACAATAGTCATTGGGTATTTCAATATGCAGGTAGATTGGGAAAATCAGGCTGGTGCTGGATCCCAGGAGTGGGCATTTCTAGAGTGCCTATGAGATGGATTGTTAGAGTAGCTCATGTTTGAGCCCGCTAGGGGACCAGCTATTCTGGATTGGGCATTATACAATGAACCAGAATTGGTTAGAGACCTTAAGGTAAAAGAACCCTAAGGGGAAAGTGATCATAATGAAACCCCACTGGTTTCCTTGGCTGTGTAAGTCTAGGGAAGACATACCCCAGTCCAGTCAAACCCAGGAGACTGAGACAGTCCCTACTGCAAACCCCAGTTTGAGTGGATGCTGTGTAATTTGCAATTCTGTTACAACGCAGTGCCAAGAAACAACAGACACCACACTGCATACAATTAAAAGAATTATACTTATGAATTTTATCTAAAGGGTTAGTAAAGAAAAGAAAGAAAAAACAAATAAAGGCCCATTATAATTAAACAGTCAAATGTGCACCAGTAGGAGCTCATTTCACCTATCCTCAGTCAATCTGGCTGCCTGGCTCCATCGAATCACAATCTCCCCACCGGGTCGTATCCTATGGCCAGTTCTTTCCAGTGTCTTCTCTCTTCATCTCACACCGAACAAAAGACCCAGCTCACATTTCAAAACATCTGTTATCTCTAACCATAACCCAGCACTGCTTCTACAGAAAGATCATTATGTTAGCAGTGAAACCTTTCCCAGGGTGTGATAATAATATAATTGAATTCACCCTGAAATTTGAGAAGGAGAAGCTAAAGTCAGATGTATCAGTATTACAGTGGAGTAAATGGAATTACAGCACGAGAGAGGATTTAACCAGAATTGGATCTGGAAGGGATGACTGCAGAGCAGCTATGGCTGGAACTTCATGAAGCAATTTGAAAGGCACAGGATATATACATCCAAAGAGGAAGGAGTATTCTGAAGGAAAGATGACACAGCCGCAACTAACAAGAGAAGTCAAAACCAGCAAGAAAGCAAAAGGGAGCACAAATAATAGAGCAAAAATTAGTAAGAAGATAGAGAATTGGGAAGCTTTTAAAAACCAACAGAAAGAACTAAAAGAAGTCAATAGGAAGGAAAAGATGGAATACAAAAGTAATCTGGTCAATAATATTAAAGAGGATGCCAAAAGTTTCTTCCAATACATAAAGTGTAAAAGAAAGGCGAGAGTGGATATTGGACCACTGGAAACAACAATGCTGGGCAGGTAGTAATGAGGGATAAGGAAATGGCAGATGAACTGAAAAGAACTTTGCATCAGTATTCACTGTGGAAGACACTAGCAGTATGGTGAAAATTCCAGATGTCAGGAGGCATGAAATGTGTGAAGTTACCACAAGTAGACTGAAGCTTATTGGGAAACTGAAAGGTCTGAAGGTAGATAAGTCACCTGGACCCGATGATGTACAGTCCAGGGTCTGAAAGAGGCGGTTGAAGAGATTGTGGAGGCATTAGCAATGATCTTTCAAGCATCACTAGATTCTGGAATGGTTCCGGAAGACTGGAAAATTGTAAACATCACTCCACTCTTCAAGAAGGGAGAGAGGCAGAAGAAAGGAAACTATAGGCCAGTTAGTCAGACCTCAGTGGTTGGGAAGATGTTGGAGTCAATTATCAAGGATGAGATGTCAGGGTACTTGGAGGTATATGAGAAAATAGGCCATAGTCAGCATGGTTTCCTTGCCTGACAAGTCTGTTGGAATTCTTTGAGAAAACAACAAGCAAGGTAGACAAAGTAGAATCAGTTAATGTTGTGCACCTGGATTTTTAGAAGGCCTTTGACGAGGTGCCATACATAATGCTACTTAAAAGTCTACAAGCCCATTGTATTACAGGGAAGATTCTAGCATGGATAACATAGTGATTATTTGGCAGGGGACAACGAGTGAGAATGAAGGGAGCCTTTTCTGACTGGCTGCCGGTGACTGCTGGTGTTCCACAGGGGTCTGTGTTAGAACTGATACTTTTTATGTTATATGTCAATGATTTGGATGATGAAATTGATGGCTTTGTTGCAAAGTTTGTAGACAATATGAAGATAGTGTCGGGGCAGATTGTTTTCAGGAAGTGGAGAGGCTACAGAAGGACTTCGAAAGAGTAGGAGAATGGGCAAAGAAATAGCAGATGGAATACAGTGTTGGGAAGTGTATAGTCATGCACTCAGGTAGAAGAAATAGAAAGGCCTGACTACTTTCTAAATGGACTGAGGTGCAAAAGTACTTGACAGGAGGCAAGATTCCCTAAAGGTTAATTTGTAGGTTAAGTCTGTGCTGTGGAAGGCAAATGTGATGTTTGCATTAATTTCGAGAGGACTAGAATATAAAAGCAAGGATGCAATGTTGATACTTTATAAAGCAATAGTGAGGCCTCACTTGGAGTATTGTGAGCAGTTTTGGGCCCCTTATCTTAGAAAGGATGTGCTGAAACTGGAGACAGTTCAAAAGAGCATTCACAACAATGATTCCATTGTTATATGAAGAGCGTCTGATATCCCTGGGCCTGCATTCACTAGAATTCAGCAGAATGATGGGTGACCTGATTGAAACCTATTGAATGGTGAAGGGCCTGTGTCTTATGGTATTATGGTCTTAATGTCAACTGGAGGGAACCATGACACAAGAAGCAATCATGAGTTCAGTCTATCCAAACAGACCTCCAAGATCAATCTCTTGTCAACAGTTCTTGGACAAGCAATATCAGCCCAGATTACATTTCCGTGGGGGATTCTCACTCACAATTACTTTGCAAATTTAATCTCAGTTACCAGCTCTTATACTTATCTGCCTTAGTGGATGTTAAAGGTCATACTCACTCTCGACTTCCAGGCTGTTCAAAGGTCAAGGTAAATTTATTATCAAAGTATATACTGTATAGGTCACTATATAAAGCCATGATATAAACTTTAAATTCCTTAATGTTATAATTTCAGAGGTTTCAACAACTCATATACCGTCTAGGTAGTCGCCAGCCCCTTGGTATGAACATAGAATTCTCCAACTTCCAGTAATTCCCTCCCCCAACCTTCCCCCACCCCTATGTCTCTCTGCCCCCTCCCCCAGCTGCCTACCACTTCCCTCTTGGTTCCGCCTCCTTCTACTGCCCATTGTGTTTTCCCCTATTCCTTCTTCACCTTTCCTGCCTATCATCTCCCTGCTTCCCCTCCCCCACCCCTTTATCTTTCCCCTTACTGGTTTTTCACCCGGAACCTACCAGCCTTCTCCTTCCCACCCTCCCCCCACCTTCTTTATAGGGCCTGTGCCCCTTCCCCCTACAGTCCTGACGAATGGTTCCGGCCCGAAACGTTAACCGAACTTTTCCACGGATGCTGCCCGACCTGCTGAGTTCCTCCAGTGTGTTGTGAGAATTGCTTTGACCCCAGCATCTGCAGATTATTTTGTGCTTAATTTCAGAGGTTATATCCTAAGCCCAGTAGTTAAGTGCAATTACGAAGGAAGCGCCACGGGAGCACTTCTAAAACTTTGAAAAACTTCTGTAAATGTGTGGTGGAGAGTATATTGACTAGTTGCATCATGTTCTGGTATGAAAATACAATTTGGATAGAAAATTCTACGAAATGTAGTGAATATGGTCTAGTCCTTCACGGGTAAAGAACCCCCCACTTCTGAACACATCTATAAGGATCATAGTCGCAGGAAAGCAGCATCCATCATCAAGGACCTCATCACTCTGGCATAGGTTGTGGGAAAAGTTCAGTGTTGGGCTAAGTGAGATTGCGTGAATTTATTCCCTCTGGTTTAAGAACCTGATGGTTTTTGGGTAATAACTCTTTCTGAAACAGGTAGTGTGGGTCCTGAAGCTCCTGTAGCTTTTACCTGATGATGGGGTCCTTGATGATGGATGCTAATTTGCTGCAACTTCGCTCCATGTAGATGAGCAACATGGGGAGGACTTTACTTGTGATGGACTTAGCTCTATCCACTACCTTTTGGAGGCTTTTCCATTCAAGGGCATTGGTATGCTATACCAGACTATGAAGCCACCAGGCAGTACACTCTCCACTGCACATTTAAAAAGACTGTCAAAGTTTTAGATGATATGCCAAATCTTTGCAAACTTCTAAGGAAGTACAGGTGTTGCCATGCCTTCTTTATAATGGCACTTGCATGCTGGACCAGGACACACCCTCTGAAATGATAACACCAAGGAATTTAAAGTCGCTGACACTCACCTCCTCTGATCCCCCAATGAGGACCAGCTCATGGACCTCTAGTTTCCTCCTCCTATATTCAATAATCAGCCACTTGGTTTTGCTGACATTGAGTAAATGGTTGTTGTTCTGACACCACTCAGCCAGATATTCGATTTCCCTCTTATACGGTGATTCATTCCCCACCTTTCATTTGGCCAACTACAGTGATTTTGTCAACAAACTTAAACCTGGCATTGGAACTGTGAGTAGAGCAGGG
Organism: Mobula hypostoma; assembly: GCF_963921235.1. NCBI lineage: Eukaryota > Metazoa > Chordata > Chondrichthyes > Myliobatiformes > Myliobatidae > Mobula > Mobula hypostoma. The sequence goes on along the minus strand of NC_086097.1, from coordinate 119,464,216 downwards.
GGCTAAGCACACAGCCTTGTGGTGCACTATTGTCTCCAGATGCACAAGGAGGTATTGCGACTCAGGTTTTGTGATGATAGGCAAGTTAGAGTAGATCCAAGTCACTTCCTAGGCAGGAGCTGATATGTCTCATTTCCAACCTCTCAAAACACTTCATCACAGTGGATTTAATTGCTACAGCATAATAGCCATTGCGGCAGGTTACCACATTCTTCTTCAGCTCCAGTATAATTGAAGCCTGCTTGAAGCAAGTGGGTACCTCAGACAGCTGAAGTGCGAGGCTAAAGATATTGATGAACACTCCAGCCGGTTGTTCAGCAAATCCTTCTAATTCTTGGCCATGTACCTTGTCTGGGCTGGAAGCTTCCCTTGGGTTCTACCTGCTGAAGGATGCTTGCGAGTCAGTCTTAGACACTGAAATCAGGATCATTGGGGGCTGTAGAGTTCATGAAAGTTGCTCCATGTTTGCACAGTCAAAGTGAGCATGAGAAGCATTGACCTCATCCGGGAGTGAAAACTTGCTGTCACTCGGCTTCACTTTTTAGGATGAGATAGCATTCAAGCCCTGTACAGCTGTAGAGCATCCTTCAGTGATTTCAAGCCTGGTTTGGAATTGTGATTTCATATGTGAGATGGCTTTCCAGAGGTCACACCTGAACCTCTTGTATTTTGCATGGTCGCCAGACCTGAATACCACTGATCGGGACCTCAGCAGATTGCAGATATCATGGTTCATCCAGAGCTTCTGGTTGGGGAGGACTCTGAATGATTTTGTGGGAACTCACTTGCCTATGACTGCTCTTATAAAATTGTGAAAAATATTGTGTATTCGTTAAGATCCTCCAATGAGTCTTTGAATGTGGCCGAGCCCGCTGACTTGAAGCAATCTCGTAGCCACTTCTCCACCTCCCGCAGCCACCTCTTAGTTGTCCCTACTTCTAGAGCCTTGCTCTTTAGCCTCTTCCTGTATGGAGGTTGGAGGAGGACAGCCGAGCGATCAGTTTTCCAGAAATGCAGTCTAGGCATGGAACTGAAGGCATTCATAATTGTAGCATAGGAGTGGTTGAATGTGTTGGGCCCCCAGGTGCTGCATGTGATATGGTAATGATAACTGGGCAGAGATTTCTTCAAACAAACCTAATTGACGTCCCCAAAAAGCATCAGGGTAGGTGGAGTCGTGTTTGCTGATGGCGGGACTCGGTAACTCTGCTGTCTGCTTAACCTTGGCCTCAGGCAATGCAAACTGTAGTCAAGGTCACGGAGGAGAACTCTCTTGGTAAATAGATATTCCAGATCAGACGAACAAGTGTGCGACAAGACAGCTAAGTCTGACTACCACCAATAGTTTACCATGAAACACAGACCCCTCTTCTCCAAATCAGCAGTCCAGTCCAAGCTGTGTATCGAGAAGCCCTTAGGACTTACCAGCTGAGCAGACTCAGTGGGCCAAATGGCCTAATTCTGTTCCTATATCTTATGGCTTTATGGTATCCAGTGTGTCAATTGTGAGTTAAGTCTCTGTGAAACATAGAACGCTGCAATTTCTGATCTCTCTCCAATATAGCAATCTTGCCCTGAGGTCCTCAATGCACATTTCTATTGTTTTTCCTTGGGTCCTCAATCTTGTTCTCCAGTGACTGCACATTTGCAAACAAGATACTGGGTACAGGAAATTTTATACCCCAGGGTTTTAGTCTGGTTTGGAGTCCTCCCCTCCTCCTTCTCTTCCGGCCATGGTCTTCTTAAAGGTACCTTACATATGTGCTTGAGAGTTAAGTCTGTTCGTCCTTCAGAGGACTGTGAAATTGCTAGTTCATTAAGATAGTTCAAAAGCTCATTACTTAAAGAGAAATTACATGCTGCAGATTACAGCGAGAGTAGTTCAGAAGTATATTTATAAGTTTTGTAAGCTGCCCACAACACATTGCCAGCACCATCTTGAATAAATTATTTTTGTGATTTATCGTGTTTTTCTTATATTATATTGCACTGTTTCCATAAAACAACAAGCTTCACATCTATCAGTGAAATTAAATCTAATTCTGATTATGATTCTGATTCTAATTTTAATTGCTACTATTTGAAAATCAATAGAAAGTGAAAACTTTTGACTAATAATTTATCCCCAGTTAGCAGCAATAAATGTAGTTTTGTCATATTAATATATTATATTGTCTCAAATTTATTGAAATGACTTGATTTCATAGAGTGTAGTGTTGTGACTGCTTAGTGCGTTTAACATTGCCCACCAGGAATGAATTTCTAGCTAATGATATTCTTCTTCTGTCCTTCCCTGTAGAGGAACAGAGGAACGTTCATGTCCATGACCATAGACCTCTCCAAGTTGCCATGCACAGTGACAGAGTGATTAATAAGGTCTTCATTTGTCAGGGGATTGAGTTTAAGTGCCACAAAGTAACATTGCAGCTCTATAAAACCCCGGTTAGAACGCACTTGGAATATTGTGTTCAGTTCTGGTCACCTCATTAATGGAATGATGTGGAACCTTAAGAGAGAGTGCAGAATTCTTACTAGGATGCTGCCTGCCAGCATGTCTTATGAGGATATGAGGATATGTTGAGTGAGCTAAGTCGTTTCTCTCCGGAGTAAAGGAAGATAAGAAGTGACTTGATAGAGGTGTACAACATGACTAATAGTCAGAGACTCTTTCTCAGAGTGGAAATGGCTAATACTAGAGTTTATAATTTTAAGATGCTTGGAAGAAAGTATAGGGAGGAACATCAGAGGTAAGCTTTTTACTCAGAGAGTGGTGAGTACATGGAATGCCTGGTCAGGAGTGGTAGTAGAGGCAGATACATTAGGGGCATGTAAGAAACACTTAGATAGGCATGTGTGTGACAGGAAAATAGAGGGTGACATGGGAGGGAAGCGTTAGATTGATCTTAGAAGTGTTAAAAGATTGGCACATCAGGGGCCAAATGGCCTGTACTGTGTTGTTCTATGTTCTTTTGTTGTAATTGTGTCTCTTTCCAAAATTAGCTCTCTGAATCCATTCTCAGTTTCTTGGGTGAAGGTTCAATAAAGAGGGCATGTTTACGTCATAGTCATACTCAGCTTGCATTCGGGTTCAGAAAAAACAAACATATGCATTTGTATGTAGTGACTTTTATGACTCTTTCAGTGTGTCCAAGATGCATTAAAGCCAACAAAATACCTTTGAAGTATAGTCACCTTTGTGAAATAAGATTCCACAAGCTATAATGTGATCATTTACAACCTTTCTTTGTCATATTAACTCGAGTCTGAGAGCTATGAAGATATCAGTTCAGTCAATTGAAGAGTATTAAAATCAATGCTTCAGTCTTTATTTATCACCAAATAAAACATGGTTACTTGTACAAAGATGCAATAGTGACAACAGAAATATAACAATATCCAATCTTCATCAGAACACAAAGATTTGTCAGCCCATAGCGCCAACAATTTGCTCATTACTGCTTCCCTTGTATTGTAAATTCCCTAAATTTCTTCCTTCTGCTTCCAGCATTTGCAGATCTCTTTGAAGTGTTGTTCCTTTACAGTGAAGACAGATGTGAAATAATTCATTTCCTTGTTTGCTGTTATTAATTCACCAGTGACTCTTTTAATTGGATGGCAGTGTGGAGATATGTCTCTAAAAAGTAGGTGTAATCTGCTCCTTCCCTTCACTAGCCTACAGGTCACCCTTGGGCAAAGTGTAGCACTATGTAGACCATGATTGCCCACATCTTACAACATGGCACATAATGGTGGTAATGGCTCTTTTAATAAGATCACTTTTATAAATCAATATCTTACTTTAAACTCCCATAGAAACTCATGGTGTCTGTTTTGCATTTCTTGGTAACAATAAAGATTTTATGGGTAAGTAAACAGGAATCTGGGACCTCAAAAGAATGAGGCTGATGAAACAATAACATCAAGCAAAGACACAGCAGGCTGGAAGGAGGTAAATCATCTCTTGCCAGGAATGGAAAGAGAAAGGAGATGGATACAGCCCAGTCCATCACGAGAAAAGTCCTCCCAACATTGAGCACATCTACAAGGAGCACTGCAACAGAAAGCAGCATCCATTGTTAAGGACTCCCACCATCCAGGCCATGATCTCTTTTCGCTGCTGTCACTGGGAAGGAGGTACTGTGGCCTTAGGTTCAACACCACTAGGTTCAGGAACGGTTATTACCATTCAACCATCAGGCATCTGAACCAGTGTGGATAACTTCACTCATCTCAACACTGAACTGACTCTACAACCTAGGACTCCACTTTGAAGGACTCTACAACTCATATTCTCAGTATTATTTATTATTAATTTGTTTTTGTGTCTTCTTTTACACATTGGTTGCTTCTTAGTCTTTGAGTCTAGTTCATTTTTTGTTCTACTGTGAATGGCTGCAATAATATTAATGTCAGGGTAGTATATGGTGACATATATGTACTGTGACAATAAACTTACTTTGAACTTTAAAACCCTAATGGAATACTGCAGAGATCAGTTCCTGGCCCTCAATGGTTCACAAAATATATTCATGACTAAGAGAATACTTTCATTAATATGAAAGTAGGTGGAAGGACATGCTGAGATAAGGATACAATATTTCTGTGAAGGCATATAAACCCGTTATCAAATGGTGGTTAATGTGGAGAAGTGCAAGGTCATGCAGGTTGGTAAGAGAAATGAAAAAGCAGATTATTATCTAAATGAAGAAAGAATGAAAATGAATGAAGTAAGGAGTAATTGAGTGCGCCTGTGCATGAATCAAATAAAATACAGGCAGGTCCAACAAGTAGTTCCAAAGACAAACAACATTTTAGCCTTCATTGAAAAGGAGTTAGTTTACAAAGAAGGATGTTTTGCTGCAATTATGCAAGGTTCTGTTAAGGCCTCACCTCAAATACCGCTTACAGTTTTTGGTCCATAAGATCATGAGACATAGTCAATTTAGCCCATCTTGTCCGCTCCGCCATTTCATCATGGCTGATCCTGGATCCCATTCAACCCCATACACTTGCCTTCTCACCATATTCACTGATGCCCTGTCCAATCAGAAATCTATCAACTTCTACTTTGGCCTCTGTGGCAATCTATGGCAGAGCATTCCGCAGATTCACCACTCTTGGGCTAAAAAAATTACTCCTTACTTCCGTTCTAAAAGGTCGCCCCTCAATATTGAACCTGTGCCCTTTAGTTCTGGATATCCCCACCAGAAAAATCATCCTCTCCACATCCACCTTATCTAGTCCTTTCAACATTTCGTAGGTTTCAATGAGGTTCCTATGCAGTCTTCTAAATTCCAGCAAGTACAGACCCAAAGCTGCCAAACACTTGTCATATGTTAACCCCTTCATTCCTGGATTCATCCTTGTGAACCTCCTCTGGACTGTCTCCAATGACAACACATCCTTTCTGAGATAAGGTCCCCTGAACTGTTAACAATACTCCAAGTGCAGCCTGACTAGTGTCTTATAAAGCTTCAGCATCATCTCCTTGTTTTTCATATTCTATTGCCCTTGAAATGAATGTCAACATTAAATTTGCCTTCTTTACCACAGACTCAACCTGTGAATTAACCTTTTGGGAGTCTTGCATGAGGATTCCTAAATCCCTTTGCACCTCTGATGTCTGAACTTTCTCCCCATTTAGATAATAGTCTGCACTATTTTCCTTTTACCAAAATGTATTATCATACATTTTCCAATATTATATTCCATCTGCTGCATTTTTTGCCCATTCTTCCATTTTGTCTAAGTCCTGCTGCAATCGCATTGCTTCCTCAGCACTACCTACCACTCCACCTACCTCTGCAGATTTTGCGACAAAACCATCAACTCCAGTATCTAAACCATTGTCAAAAAATGTGAAAAGTAGCAATCCCAATACTGACCTCTGAGAAACACCATTAGTCACTGGCAGCCAAACAGAAAAGACCCCTTTTATTCCCACTCGCTGCCTCCTGCCTGTCAGCCTTTCCCTATCCAGGCCAATATATTTCCTGTAACATTAGATTTTATCTTGCTAAGCAGCCTCAAGTGAGGTACATTATCAAATGCCTTCTAAAAATTTAAGTAAATCACATCCACTACCTCTTCTTTGTCCATCCTGCTTGTTACTTCTTCAAAGAATTCCAACAGACTTGTCAGGCAAGATTTCCCTTTACAGAAACCATGCTGACTTTGACTTATTTTTATCATTAGTCTCCAAGTACCCCGAAACCTCACCCGTAATAATGGACTCCAACACTTTCCCAACCACTGAGGTTAGGCTAACTGACCTATAATTTTCTCTGCTTTGTCTTCCTCAACTTCTCAAAGAGAGGAGTGACATTTGAAATTTTCCAGTCCTCCAGGACGATGCCAGAATCAAGTGATTCTTAAAAGAACATGACCAAGGCATCCATTATCTCTTCAGCAACTTCTTTCAGGACTCTGGCATGTAGTCTATTTGTTCCAGGTGACTTCTCCACCTTAAGACCTTTCAGTTTGCCTAGCACTTATTTTTTCTTTTTAATAGCAATAGTGCTCATTCCTGCTCCCTGACACTCACGGACCTCTGACACACTGCTAGTGTCTTCCACAGCAAAGACTGAAGGAAAGTATTTACTAAGTTCATCTGCCATTTCTTTGTTCTCTATTACTACCTCACCACCATCACTTTCCAGTGGTCCGATATCAACTAGTACCTCCCTTTTATTCTTTTTATAACTGAAATAACTTTTAATATCCAGCTTTATATTATCAGCTAGTTGGCCCTCATATTTCATCCTTCTGCTTCTTATAGCTTTCTTAGTTGCCTTTTGCTGGATTTTAAAAGCTTCCCAATCATCCAACTTCCCACTCACTTTTGCTATCTCATATACCCTTTCCTTGGTTTTTATGCAGTCCTTAACTTCCCTTGTCAGCCATGGTTGTCTAGCCCTGCTGTTTGAGAACTTCTTCTGTGGGACATATGTATCCCGCACAATTTGCACTACTCTTAGAAACTTCAGCCATCTCTGTTCTGCTGATATAAAAGGGAGATACTGCCTAGTGGAGCGGTGATTGTCGGAGTGGTTTGAGTCAGAGTGGTAGAGCTTTGGCTCATTCGGGCTTCGAGGAAATAAATGGGTAAGTGAACTTCATTTTTCCTTGCATTTTCTGAGGAATATAGAGCATGTCTGTAGGGTTTGTATTTTGCTCCGGGTGTCAGATGCGGAGAACTTGGGAATCATCCAGTCTCCCAGAAGGCCACATCTGTGCCAGGTGCACCGAGATGCAGCTTCTGAGAGACCGTGTTAAGGATCTGAAGCAGCGGCTTGATAACCTACAGCGTATTAGGGAAAGTGAGCAGAAGATAGACAGAAGCGACCAGGAATGAGTCATCCCGAGGCTGCAGGAGTTAGATAAGTGGGTGACTGTCAGGGAAGGGAAGGGAAGAGATCAGATGGTTGAGAACACCCTAGAGGCCACCCCCCTCAGTAATTGTTATCTCATTTTGGATGCTGTTGAGGGGGATGACCTGACAGAGGATGACCACAGTGATCGGGTCTCTAGCACAGAACCTGCCTCCATGGTGTAGAAGGGAAAAAGGAAGATGAGGAATGCGATAGTCATAGGGGTTTCCATAGTGAGGAATACAGACAGGAGGTTCTGTCAGCCTGATTGAGATACCCGCATGGTATGTTGCCTCCCAGGTGCCAGGGTACGGGATGTCTCGGATCGGGTGCAGAGTATTCTGAAGGGAAGCTTTTAAAAACTTGCAGAAGGAAACTAAGAAGGTCATTAGGAAGGAAAAGATGAATTATGAAAGGAAGCTGGCATCTAATATCAAAGAAGATACTTGAAGTTTTATTTAAGTATATAAAGGGTAAAAGAGAGTTAATGGTAAATACAGGACCAATAGAGATATTGTAATGAGAGACGCAGAGATGGTAGAGGAACTGAGTGCATATTTTGCAACAGTCTTCACAGTGGAAGACATCTGCAGTATACCGGATGTTCAAGAGTGTCGGGGAAGTGAAGGATGTGCAGTGAAAATTACAACTGAGAAAGTGCTCAGGGAGTTTAATGGTCTGAGGGTGGGTAACTCTCCTGGACCTGATGGAGTGCACCCTCGGGTTCTGAAGGAAGTAGCTGGAGAGATTACAAAGGCATTAACAGTGATCTTTCAAGAATCGATAGATTCTGGCATTGTACCGGATGACTGGTAAATGGCAAATGTTACTCAGCTATTTAAGAAGGGTGGGAGGCAGCAAAAAGGAAACTATAGACCATTAGCCTGACATCAGTGGTTGAGAAATTGTTGGATTCAATTGTTAGAGATGAGATTATGGAGTACCTGGAGGCACATGACAAGATAGGCCAAAGCCAGGATGGTTTCTTGAAAGGAAAATCCTGCCTGACAAACCAACTGTTAATTTTTTTAAGAAATTACAAGCAGGGTAGACAAAGGAGATGTAGTAGATGTAGTGTACTTGGATTTTCAGAAGGCCTTTGACAAGGTGCCGCACATGAGGCTGCTTAGAAAGATAAGATCCCGTGGAATTACATGGAGTGGAGATGACTGGAAGAATTGGATCATCCCATGATTGAATGGTGGAGCAGATGCAAGTTGACTACTTCTGCTCCTCTATCTTATGGTCTTATGGGCTTATGACATCCCTGCCAGTATTCCCCTCCAATCCACCTGGACAAGCTCTCTCTCATACCTCTGTAATTCCCTTTATTCTATTGTGATACTGATACATGTGACTTATGCTTCTTCCTCTTAAACTGCAGTATCAGCTCAATCATCTTATGATCACTGCCTCCCAAGGGTTCCTTTACATTAAGCTCATTAATAAAATCTGGGTTATTGCACAACACCCAATATAAGATAGTGTTTCTCCTAGTAGGCGCTAAAAAGCTATCTCATAGGCATTCAACAAATTTCCTCTCTTGTGATCCAACACCAACCTGATTTTCCCAATCCCCTTGCATATTGAAATCCCCCATTACAATTGTGACATTACCTTTATTATATTCCCTTTCCAGCTCCCTTTGCAATCTCAACTCCACACCTTGGCTACTACTTGGAGGCATATTTATGATTCCCATAATGTTTATTTTTACCCTTGCAGTTTCTTGACTCCACCTACAAAGATTCGACATTCTCTGACCCTATGACACCTCTTTCTAATAATGTAATTTCATCTCTTACCGATAGAGCCACACCACCACTTATGTCTTCCTGCTTGTCCTTTCAATACAAAGGATATCCCTTGATGTTCAACTCCCAGCTATGATTTTCTTTCATAGACTTCATCAAGCTAATTTACAGGATGAGAAGTTTGTGCAATTAAGAGAAGATTAGCATGACTGAAGCTCGTAGGTTGATCGGAAATTTAGTAGTTGCAGTCCGATGTTCAATGACTGGAGAGTGGAGGCTGGAGAATGGGGAGTGGAGGCTGGATACTGGAGAGTAGAGGCTGGAAACCAGAGGTCCAGAGGTCTGTCCTGGAGTTAGAGGTCTGCTCTTGTACGTGGTTGAGTGTATGGGAGGGAGGTTATGAATTTATTTTACTGTTGTTGTTTTTGCTTCTTGTATTCTGTGTTGTTCTAACATACATGATGGTCATGCTCTGTTAACCGGAACATCTGTACCAGCCCATCACAAACAACACATTTCACTGTATGTTTCAATGTACATAGATAATTAAATCTGAATTTGAATCTGAATCATAAATGACCTTAATCAAACATACAAAATCTTAAGGGGGCTTGACAGGATAGTTATTGGGATGTTATTAGTAGGAAGATTTTTTTGAATGAGGGGACATAAACACAGAAGTTTTCGGTCAATTAAAACTGAGGTACATAGAAGGTTTTATTTTCTCTTTGCACGTTTTGCCCTGGCAGTGGTAAAACCTGGTATAAATTATTGTAATTGAAGGTGGATAAATATGTGGTAGTTGGAGGAATAGAGATGTTTGAAGAAATGGCACGGAAGAGGATTTGAAGCCAGAGAAGATCGACCAGATTCATATCAATTGGCAGGGCCAGCATGACCTGTTGGACTATCCCTGCTCCTATTTTCTTGTGTGATGCCTTCTTTCCCCAGTAGTTCCCATAAGAATCTTTTTGACCATGATGTTTCAAGAACAAGTTAAAGAAGAGCTCAATTATTGTCACACAGAAAATGAATTGAAGGCTGGGGCATTTATAGTCTCAGACATCCACAATCTAATTTTTAATCTGAAAATGAAATTCATCACTTCAGATATTGATATTTGAAAAAAAATGTGAAGTAATGATAGTTTTAGTATCTTACTTGACTTGTTAACTGTTTCCATCTTCATAGATGTTGCCGGTTTGGTTTTCATCTTTAAAGCTACCTCTCAGATACAATAAAAGACAATTATCCAACACATACACAGGAAGATCATTCTTATCCTATCATATGTACATCCAATGAGCAGCAGTTCAAGCTGACAGGAACATGACAGTAACTCAAATAATCACGTGTTACGACAGTGGTGTACAGAGGAGCATCTCTGAATGTACATGTCGAATCTTGGAGTAGATGAGTTACAGCAGCTGAAGACCACTAACATACACTCACTAGCCACTTTATTAAGTACAAAAGATATCTAATAATCTGATAAAAATTTACTTTGACTTTGAAGGTTCAAGGATCAACTTAATTCACCATATACATTTACAAGTGTTAGGAATTTGCTGTGGTGGTTCGGTCAGGGTGTGACTGCAGCAAAAAACAATATTCACCAATTATAAAGAATACAAGATTATTTAAAAAATAAAGTTAGAGGTTAAAGGGTGGATATAAAATAAGACGTGCATAAATACAAAAGTACCAGCATGCACTTACGATGTAAACCACATGAAAAAATGTATTTAGAATGCAGTGCAATAACAGGCTAATTGGTTGATCAGATTGTCTGCCTGGGGAAAGAAACTTTGAAGATTTGTGTTAATAGCCCTACGGCACCTTCCAGAGGGAACTTTAGGAAAAGACTGTTGACGTTGAGCTGCCACTCCTGCCTGACTGCATTAAGGAAATGGAGCTGGAGCTGGGCGTATCTTGAAGTATCAAGACGCAATGAACATCATAAGCAAGAGTGTTAGTTGAATGGTCATAGCTAAGGCACAGGGTGCAAATAGTTGGATGGCCCCAAGTAGAGGCAGGACCAGTAAGGGATAAGGTCAGAGGCAGGACCAGTAAGGGATAAGGTCAGAGGCAGGATCAGTAAGGGATAAGGTCAGAGGGAGGATCAGTAAGGGATAAGGTCAGAAAGAACAGGGATTGAGAGAAAGTTAGATATCATGACCAATAATTCCATAAGGAAAAGCAGGCAAAAGCCACAATGAGACAGACAGGTTGAAGGGCTAGCATGATGAACTTAGGGCATATATCAGTACATTAGAACTATAATGTTGTGGTCATGAGAAAGTTGGTTGACAGAGGGACTGCATTAGATGCTTAGCATTCCTGGGTTTTGATGCATTAGAATAGAGAAGGAGGTAAAGGGTAATGGGAACAGTGAGAGAGATGGATTTGCACTATTAATTAGGGACAGTATCACAGCTGCACTCAGGGGAGACATAATGGAAGTCTCATCCATTGATTTTAAATGGATAAAAATGAAAGGTCCAATTATTTTGAAGAGATTATACCACATTTCCCCAAATAGCCATCCAGACATTGAGGAAGATGTAAAGACTACAGGGTTGTTATCATGGGTGACTTCAACTTTCCTGGATGGATAGAACCCCTTAGTGCAAGATGGTTAAAAAGAGATGAATTTGTTAGGAGCAGCAAAGAGAGTTACTGAAATCAATACATAGTAGTGGAATCTCTTGAATGAAGTATGATATTCCCCTAAGGGGTTGTCTTTTGGTGGGTCCCCAGGTATCAGTAAAGGCCGATCTGGGATCCACATTCCAGGATGCTTGGGTGGATTCCCCTAATGAAGAATGCCTGTGCATGATTTTGTTTAATGTGGGGAGGCTGATGCACAGGCAACCACAACACAATATTTGACAGATGGGTTCAGGATCCAGTGGCATGGGATAAAAAGTGACTAAGGACCCTCCACTGCTGTAGCCGTCATCTGCCCTTACTGTCATTGTGATGTGTTATCATCTTCCACCAGCTCCACTGTTGAGGTCTTGGTTGGATTGCTTATGTCTGGAACCTCCCCCTTGACCTTTCTGCCATGGGTGACCCTACCAGGAGCTAAGTGCCAGATGATTAATCTCCAGACAACATTGTTCTTGGGATCTCAGGAACTTGTGTGTCTCTCCACCAATGCAAGGTAATGATCCTCAGAGAAGTAAATCAATTATGTAAATAGACCAACAAGACCAACAGTAGGCGATACTGGACCTGGTGTTGAGAAATAAACTGAGTGACTAACTGGCAGAACAGTTAGTGGACAGTGATCACAACTGCTTGAACTTTAAGAAGGATTTAAATAAGGATAAGTATAGACCACGCAGGGCCGTTTTAAATTGAATCAGGAAAACTTACAAGAGTATTAGACAGGAATGAAAGAGGCCTTAAACACCTGTTTTTAAGGCAAATCCATAGATAAAAATGCAAGAGAGAAGGACAAGGAAAGGAATGCGGGATGTTGCAAGAGGTGGTGAATTTAGTCAAGAAGAAAAAGGAAAACTATGTAAAGCTGAGGAAGCTAAATTCAAACAGAGCCCTTGAGGATTATAAAGAAGCCAGAAATGAACACAAGAAGGGATTTAGGAAAGTCAGGAGCAGCCATTAAAAGTCCTTGGCAATTAGGATTAAAGAGAATCCCAAGGCATTCTATACATACATCAAGAGCACAAGGATTACTAGGGAGAAGGTAGGACCATTCAAGGATAAAGAGTGAGAGGGGGAGCATTTGCTTGGATGTGGAAGATTTGGCTGAGGTCCTTAACAAATACTTTACACCAGTATTTATCAAGGAGAAAGAAGGGGAGGATAGGGAGATCAGTGTTGAATATTTTAATTGCTGGAACATTTTGAGGTATAGCAGAATATAGTATTGGATCTCATAATGAACATTAAGGTGGATAAGTCTCAGGGCCTGATGGGATATACCCCAGGTTAATGAGAAAGGCAAGAGAAGAGATTGTTGGGACCTTGACCGATATCTTCATGTACTCTCTAGTCAGAAGCAAGGTCCCTGACGACTGTTGAGTAGTTAATGTTGTTGCATATTTCAAGAAGGAAACCATGGAATATCCTGGAAACTATATACTGGTGAGTCTCAAGTTAGTGACAGGGATTTACTGAAGAGAATTCACAGGAATAGGATTTGTGATCATTTAGAAAAAATTGGCCTAATTAGGGGGAGTCAGCATGGCTTTGTGTGGAGCACATTGTGTCTTAATAACTTGAATGAATTTTTTGAGGAAATGACAAAGATGATTAATGAAGGTAGAGCTGTGGATGTTGTCTATGTGGATTTTTAAAAGGCGCTTGACAAAGTCCACCATGGTGGCCTCAGCCACAAGATTAATATGCATGGTATCTACAGTGACTGTCTTTTACAGAATTAGCTTGCCCGCTGAGGACAGAGGGTTATGGACCATGGAACTTATTCTGTGTGGAGGTCTGTACCTAATGGAGTTCCACATGGATCTGTACTGGAAGCTTTGCTCTTTGTGATATATATAAATGACGTGGATGAAAATGTAGCAGGCTGTGTTAGTAGGTCTGCAGAAAATAGAAAGATTTCTGGTGTTGTGGATAATGTAGAATATTGCCAAAGGATATAAATTATTTGCATTCCTTGGTGGAGAAATGGCAGATGGAGTTCAATCTGAGAAAATGGGAGGTATTGTACTTTGGGAGTTCAAATATAAAGGGACAATACATTGTTAATACTAAGACAACTAACAGGCAGAAATTCACAAAGTAATACAGCATGGAACAAGGCCCATTGATCCAACTGGTCCATGGCAACAACAGCACCCTCCCTGCTAGTCTTAGTTGCCTGCGGTTGACTTATAACCCTTCAAGACCCTCCCCTCTATGTAACTATCCAGATGTCTCGTAAATGCTATGATTGTACCTGCCTCGACAGCTTCCTCTAGTAGCACATTGCAGGTACTTGCTTGTTCTGCAAAGCAAAATTACTGCTCACGTCTCTTTTAAATCTTTCCCCTTTTATATTATGTCTGTGCCTTTTAGTCAGGAACACTGCAGCCTAGGGGGAAAGATTCTGACCAGCCACCTTATCCATATCCCTTAGGATTTTACCAACGTCAGTGAGGTCACCCCTCATTCTCCTGTGGTCCAGGGTATAAAGATCCAGCATGGCCCCCTCTCCCTGTACCTCAGAGCCTTTAGTCCAGGTAGTATCCTCGCAAATCGACTCTGTACTCTCTCAGGATTGACAATGTTGTTTCCTTAACAGGGTGACCAAAACTGTATACAAGAATTTAAATGTGGCCTTGTCAATGACTTAACTAACTGGAACAAAATGTCCCTACTTGATCCACTCACAGCTCCAATCTGCTAATTAAAGCTGTTGACGATACTATGTTAATTGGCCTAATCTCAAATAATAACGAGGCAGCCAATGGAGAAGAAGACATCACTCTGACACGGTGGTATCAAGAAAACAACCTCTCCCTCAATGTTGCAAAAGCAAAGGAGCAGGTTGTGGACTACAGGAGGAATGGAGACTGGTGAACCCCTATTGACATCAATGGATCTGGGGTTGAGAGGGTGAACAGCTTTAAGTTCCTCGGCATACACATCACCAAGGACTTCACGTGGTCTGTACATACTGGCTGTGTGGTGCAAAAAGCACAACAGCGCCTCTTTCACCTCAGATGGTTGAAGAAGTTTGGTATGGGTCTCAAAATCCTAAGGACTTTCTACAGGGGCACAATTGAGAGCATCCTGACAGGCTGAATCACTGCCCGGTATGGGAACTGTACTTCCCTCAATCGCAGGACTCTGCAGTGAGTGGTGCGGACAGCTCAGAGCATCTGTAGATGTGAACCTCCCACTAATCAGGATGTTTACAAAGACAGGTGTGTAAAAAGGACCTGTAGGATCACTGGGGACCCAAGTCACCCAAAAGACGAACTGTTCCAGCTGCTATCATCTGGGAAACGATACTGCAGCATAAAAGCCAGGGCCAACAGGCTCCAGGACAGCTTCTTCCACCAGGCTATTAGACTGATTACTTCACGCTGACACAATTGCATTTCTATGCTATATTGACTGTCCTGTTGTACACACTATTTATTACAAATCACTGTAAATTGCACATTGCACATTTAGATGGAGACATAACGTAAAGATTTTTACTCCTCATGTATGTGAAAGATGTAAGTAATAAAGTCAATTCAATTCAATCTGTCCTTGTAAATCTCCCAATTGAGTGTGTGTATCCATGATGATATTAGTGAGGGTAACCACAGCATAACTTACCTCTTCTTCTCATTCTGAACATCTCCAGAAGGTGACAAATATCTTTGCACTACATGAGACAGATTTACAGCACATCCAGCAGTGCTGACAACTGGAATCCAGTTGAGCTCCAAGTTCAGTCGGCACTTTTTTTTTGCAGCTGTCAATAAAACTGAGCATTTATAGAGGTTTAGCTTTATCAACAGAAGTCCAAAAACATTTAGTATGTGCGGTGCCTGTGATCATTCTAACACATATTCAGTCACATTGCTTGAATGCTAGTAATTTAAAGTGGCATATTATCTCTCTGAAAGAGAGCGTGAATACCCAGAGAAAGTCTTTTGAACGGAAGAAGGATGATTCCGAATTCTCCAGCATTGAAGAGAAACATTTAGAACTAAATGATTCATGGAAACCTTTCTGCTTTCAGAGGCCTCCATATTTACTGTCAGATGTCAGTTGTGATTAATGTTGATTGACATGGGTCAGTCAGCATTAAACACAATTGATATGTAATAGGGAAGATGACACATAAGCTTTGTCAATACTTAAGTTATTTGAAACATTGGTCTAGCCTTTCTGAGAGTGCCCGACTGCTCATGTCTGTTAGCTACTCTATCCACCAGGGCCACATTTCACTAGAATAAATTTTTCAGCTCTGCCATGCCTCAGGCATACCAGCTGTCAAACTGTGAATCGTACACTCATGCATTCACCAAGTAATACTACACAGTAACAGGCCCTCGCCTACCAATTCTGTGCTGGCCATCAACCATCTTTTTACATTAATCCTACTCTAATTCCATTTTATACTCCCATTTTCTGATCAATTTACCCAGATTCTAGCACTTACCTACACAATACAGTCCTGGGCAGTGTTGTCGAACAGAGGAACCTTTGCGTTCATGTCCCTTGAAAGTGAGGCCATATATAGACTGAATGGAGAAGAAGCCTTTTGACGCAATGGCCTCAATCAGTCAAGGCAAGTTTCCCTGTCTTCCAGTAATCACCCATCTTCCTTCCTTTTTATTCCTTTATCTCACTTGCCCCATCAGCCCTTCCCTTTTTCCTACTTTGCTGTCTTGATCTCCACATCAAACATGCACTGCATCCTCTGGTTCACCTCCTTATCTTTCTCCTTTTATTCCATGGTCAACTGCCCACTCCATCTTATTCAGCCCTTTGTCACTTCCACATAACACTTCCCAGTTCTGTACACCATTCCCACTCTCCTCTTTCACTATCACCCCCCACCTGGATTCACCCATCAGCCACCAGATCTTGCTCCACCCTTTTATCCCAACCTTTCCATACCTGCTCTCTCCCCAGTCCCGATGAATAAATTCCCTCACCTCAACTCTGAACTAATTCCACAACAAATAAGAGAAAATCTGCAGATGCTGGCAATCCGAGCAATACACACAAAGTGTTTTTTTCCTTCAGTCCTGCTGAAGGGTTTCAGCCCGAAATGTTGACTGTACTTTTTTCCACAAAGGCTGCCTGGCCTGCTGAGTTCCTCCAGCATTTTCTGTGTGTAATTCCTAACATACAGTCTCTCTTTCAAGGACCCTACAATTCATGTTCTCAGCATTATTTTGTTTTTTTGCATAATTTGTCTGTATTTGTTTATGTATAGTTTTCATAAACTCTACGTATTTTATTTTCCTGTAATGCCTGCAAGTAAAATGAATTTCAGGGTAGTATATGGTGGCATATACAGTACCTACTTGATTATAAATTTATTTTGGCTTTGTTTTTGAAAGGTTTAAACTCAAAACAGCGACTGTTCATTTTCTTCATTGTCACTGCCTAATGCAGCTGAGTTCATCCAGATTGTTCTGTGTTGCTGATAACTTACCGTTGCCAGTTAACCATTCGACCTGCATATCTGTGTGGGAAGAGAGAGGAAACTGGGGTATTCAGTGGAAACCTGCATAGTTTCAGAGATAACGTTCAAACTGCACAAATCCCTCAGATCAGGATTGAACCCTAGTTGCTGGACATATTATGTGTGTCAGTGTGTCCCCTATCTTACTTCAGAGCATTGGTGATAAAGTCTGCGCTGGCTTCATGGACCAATCTGCAGCTGGATATTTTGATTTGAGTATGTGAATGGCTAGAGGGTAGCAAATTAGGGCATCTTGCTGTCTGTGTAAACTCAACACCATTAAAAATTAATTAAGATAAATATGGAAGTTTTAAAATATTATGTGTTTATAAACAATCATAGGAACATTCAAAATACTAAAATAGCAAACAAGAAGAAAATTTCCTAAAACATCCAACTCTCTCCGAGACACTTCTCACCATTGTAATGCATGGAATCAGCTGTTAATAAAAGCAAGTTTTACGTGTAATTTCTTTAACTGAAATGGGACAAGGCAGAATATTATTTCGGTATGCACTAGATGGACTGAATGGCCTCTTTCGGTGCTGCAGTTGCTCTATAAATGTTTTTCAGAAAACTGTGGGGTTATTTGTTGCAACACGTTGCATAGTCACATAGCAACCATATTACAGAAGTAAACCCCAGAAAATTGAGTTTAAATCATCTTGGGACATATTGTGAATGTGATTTTAGTTTAAAGCACAAATATGGAAATAGAAAAATTATGGTTAGAAACCCAAATGCGTTAAGAAAGTCCTTAACCAATCCAGTGTAAATATAATTCTAATCTGACACCTAAATCAAAGTCATTGTAAATTTCCTATCAAAATGCGTATAATTCACCTTATATTACATTGGATTTGTTTTTGTACAGGCAGTTACAGGAAAATAAGGAAATACAATAGAATTTATGAGAAACTACACATAAGCAAAGATTGACAAACAATCAATGTGCAAATAAATATATTAATATATTAATTTAGAATTTGTTTAATGGTATGGGCTACGAGAAGGGTGTCCTCTTCTTATTCTCAGAGTGGTACACAGCTAGAACTATTTCAAGACCATTTTGCATCACCCTAGGAATTCAATAGGCATTTCTTAGTGAGACTCACATGTATTATTTTGCATAAAAGTTAGATCAGTGTCATTGGGGAAATTATTTTAGAATATTTGAGGAGTGGCCAGGCAACTTTCACTCTAAAACAACCATGCCTGCATTGATCAGGGATAGACTGGAGGTCCATTCAGCTCAATCCAAATATTGAAATTCCACTATACATTGATCCTCCAAACCTTTAAATCAGGGATTGCCGACCTGGGGTCTACAGACTCCTTGCTTGTTGGTCCATGGTATAAAAAAAGTTGGGATCCACTGCTCTAAATGCTCCCAGACAGATATGCCATATCCCTAGTCCCTAAATCATCTGATCTTTCTATTACTAAACTTATGAACTGTTGATGAAGACCTCATTCTCCACTCAGCCTTTCCCCCGGCCTACCTTGAATTTGCAAAGGCTAAAATCTTCCCTGCTCTAAATCCTGATTGGGCTTGATCGGCAGTTCCCTCTCATCCCCGAGTCTGCAGAACTGATTCAGGTCATGGATAGTCTAATTTCCTCTTCATATTCTACAGCATGCAAGGAAAAAACTGCAGCAGTGATCCAAGGACTCAGCTGCTGCTGAAATTTGTAGCCATGAGTACTGAAGCAGTACCAAGTAGCTCATTTTTAACCATGTACTGCAATGTTGTGGTCAAATATCCCTTAAGCAATTAGCTTAAAAATTACAGATTAGTTTTATTTGTCACATGTACACTGAAACATACAATGAAATGTGTCACTTACGTCAATAACCAACAGAGCCTGAAGATAGAACTTTGTACACATTTACCTAATAGAACAGCCACTGAGAGGATAAAACTGATACTTTACAAGACATTGATCAGACCTTACTTGGAGTATTGTGAGCAGTTTTGGGCACTTAAGTAAGAAAGGATGTGCTGACATTGAAGAGGGTCCAGAGAATGAAAGGTTTAACATATGAGGAACTGGATATATTTAAAGTGGAGGTTAACAGGTTCTTGAGTAGTAAGGACGTCAAAGGTTATGGAGTCGAGCCAGGAGTATGGCTTTGAGAGGAATAGTAAGTCTACTACAATGGAATGATGGAACAGACTCGACGGGCTGAATAGGCTAATAGGCTCCTATGTCTTACAGTGCCACATGGTTGAATATTGTCATTAAAAGTTGATTATCGTGATTTGTATCCTTTTCTCCCATTGAAGCATTTTCCAATGGCAACAACTTGCTACTACTATGCTATTGCCTCACTGATTGCTGGAAAGATGTGGCTTGTTGTGAACAAAACAACACAGTAGGTGTCACTGGGAAATATACGGTGTCTTAATTCACATAACAAACCTCCGTGAGCGAGTGAGTCCAGGAGACTTCAAAAGAATCTCACTCTTCTGATGCAATGTTCGATACAAAGATAACAATAAACTACAGTTTCAATCGTGATGTCACCTACTTTTATGATGGCACGGCAGTGTAGCAGTTAGTGTAATAGCACTTTGCGTTACCAGTGATCACCGATCGGGATTCAATTTCCACTGCTGTGTCTAAAAACCTGTTTCCGTGCTGTAATTGTTATATGGTTATATGGTTAAGTGCTGTACATTCACTATTATAGCCACATACAGGGCTGCATGGAGGTATGGGAAAATGGCGGAGGGGGGAGGGTGTTTGAAATGAGAAACATCTCTTTTGTGTGTATGACCAGACTAGCGCAGCCCAAACATCACAAACCCTCCACCATTCTAGCTATTGACTAACTTCAATGCCATGAGTGGATCCCAAACCACTGTGATATGTGGATTCTGAAGCAGAGATTATAATATTGATCTCTGTAGCAACAAAAAACTTGTGTAAACACTCTAACTGAAAAAAATTACTTCTAACACGAGGAGAGGAGTGAATGCTCAACAGAGCAAAGCAGTAATCTCCAATACGGACTCATTAATTCAAGGACGATTAGTAAGTTGAGGTAAAGAATCACTTTTGGGTGGGTATGTTTTGTCCTTTGAGTATTCAAATTAAAATAAGGATTCATCCTTATTTTAATTTGAGAAAAATCACAGGCTTTAGATATCACTTCCTTAATACAACTTCTGCCAGCAAGGCTGAAATGAACATTCTGCACCTGAACAAAGTAATTTTGTTTTGGAATGATGGTCGAGAAATAACACTCACTTGAGAATGAATCAGTCCCCGGTTCAATTTCATGACGGCTCGGATTTCAAACAGATATGGGATCAAACTGTTTACATAACTGCAAAGTATTCTTATGCACAATTTACGCATAAGAAAGTACACAAAATAGGTCTACTTTTGGGGATTCCATCAACCTCTCTCCCTCTCGCCACAGTTATCTCCAGACTTGCAAAGTGTAACTGATTTGATGGTTCAAGTATTTTTATACATCATAACAGACCTGGAAGGGACTTTGTAGTTACGCATTCCAGGCTGTTGGCCCGGCAGCCCGTTGCCAGATGTATGAATAAACACATCTGCCCTGTTACCAGTAAGTTTATCACTTGAATACTCGAGCATAATATTAAGCATGGCATTCATAATCAAACACTTCAAAGTTGCATCCTGTGGTGAGATAATTAACACAGGGTAATTATGACAATGGCTGGTCTGACTATTCACGATAAATAATATCCATATTAACAACTGCACCATCAATTATAATGAACTTGCATTGAACAATATTGGAGAATTTTAATTAGATTTATCTTTGCTCTTCACCACATTGTTATTCTAGTATGTTAATGTTTATGTTCACAGTTCTCAGCATTGAACATATTTAGCATTTTAAAATGATTTATGGGAAATGGTCATTTCATCTTGCTCCTTTCTCCTCCTTGGTATTGGGTTCAACTCATATGCAGATGGACAGGGATTAAAGTTTAGCCTTCCTGGCAGCTGCTAAGAATGACAGTTTGAAATGAAACTTTCTGATTTCTAAATGGTCCAACAATTGCACAGTAAAATAGCTGCTTTCGTAATTCAGAAATGCCAGAAGAGAATAAAGTCCAAGCAGGTTTATCACTAGAAATACTTGATAGCTCTAACAGGCCCTCTTCACACATTGAATGATTACCCCAGCAACGCCACCAGTCTGAACAAATATTAGTTTGTGTGAAAATTGGGGTGGTATGGTAGTGTAGCGCTTAGCACCATGCTTTACAGTGCCGTGATCTGGGTTCAATTCCTGCCGATGTCTGTAGGAAGTCTGCACGTTCGCCCTGTGACCATGTAGGTTTCTGTCGGGTGCTTCAGTTTCCTCCCACAATCCAAAGACGTACAGGTTGATAGGTTGATTGGTCATTATAAATTGTCCTGGATGAGGCTCGGACTAAATCAGGGGGTTGCCTAGCAGCATAGCCTAAAGGGCCAGAAGTACCTATTCCATGCTATATCTCAATAAATAAATAAAAATTAGTTAATTCTAGATGTTAAAACAAATATCAAAAAATGAAGACCATAATAAATTGTGCAAAATACTTGTACTATTATGCTCTTATTATACTCACCCAAAAAATCTGTGAAAGTTTTATCTATGAAGTATTAGTATTATTCTTGGCATCTGCATTCCTCCAAAGGATTTGTCTTTGGGTTTCTGACTTCAATAAAAAAACATGAGATCATCTGTTTTACTTCATAATTAACAGCCTGCAAATGAAATCATTGGGATGCGAGTCCATATCAAATGTTATTTCAGGGAATGTATTTTCATGAATGAATTATTAATCAGGAAGATAAATTGTGTTGTTATTAGTGCAGAGTTTCCACCAGCCTATCACTTAGATTTATCCGCGAGCTTGAAAGTGTACAGCTGTTGTGTGAATATTTAAAGTGCCTGTGTCGTGCCTCATTTGGCCCGTTGCCCAATCTTGCTGCTCACAACCTCTACGTGTCTAGTCTTACCCGGGGCTAGTGCTAAGAAGTGATAGTATGATTTCTCCACGTCCTTGCGCACAGAAGTGTGTTCCAGATACTGACTAGACCTTGGGCAGTGTTTGTACAATGGTGCTGACTACTGAATATTACAGTAGTGTCTGACAGAGGGCATAGCTGGAGGTACAGCCTTCTCTTCTGTCAAAGCTGTGAGGCACTTCATGCTTTTAAAATATCCCTGACTTTAAAACCCTATTAACTTGAAATAAGTAACTATAGTAGCTGAAACATATGATTTTTTGATTAAATAATTAAAAATTTAAACAAATGTATTTCCATTTATCTTCTACTAAGAAGTCTTCTTTAAATCAATAGGGTCACAGATTTCACACAAGGTGTACGTACGTCTACATGAACTGATCCACACAACCTTAACACTACCTCTGCAATTAAACGTTATGCATTACTTATGGCGTTATCATGGACTTGTCTTTGATTTGTGTCTTTATTGTGTCTAAAGCAAAGAGGTCTTGCTTTGGCACAATCTTTGTCTCTTCCCTGTCAGGCATAATTTATATGATGTGTGTTGTCTATACTTACCTGTAATACAGCTGCAGAAAGATTGTAATTGTACCTGTACCTCACGATACTCACCTCGAGTGTATTGGGCATGACAATCAAATTAACTTGACTTGAAATAAGTGATGGTTCCCAAAAAAACATTTAGGATAATAGAACTGGCCATTATTTGGCTTCAGAGGCTCCATGTACTGACATACCTTGCACCACGAATTCATTTTATGCTTAAAGTTCAAAGTTCATAGAAACATAGAAAACCTACAGCACAATACAAGCCCTTTGGCCTACAAAGCTGTGCCGAACATAACCCTACCTTAGAACGACCTAAGCTTACCCATAGCCCTCTATTTTTCTAAGCTCCATATACCTGTCAAGGAGTCTCATAAAAGACCCTATCGTTTCCACCTCTACCACCGCTGCCGGCAGCCCATTCCACACACTCACCACTCTCTGCGTAAAAAACTTACCTCTGACATCTCCTCTGTACCTACTTCCAAGCACATTAAAACTCTGCCCTCTTGTACTAACCATTTCAGCCCTGGGAAAAAGCCTCTGACTATCCACACGATCAATGCCTCTCATAATCTTGTACACCTCTGTCAGGTCACCTCTCATCCTCTGTCACTCCAAAGAGAAAAGGCCGAGTTCACTCAATCTATTCTCATAAGGCATGCTCCCCAATCCAGGCAACATCCTTGTAAATCTCCTCTGCACCCTTTCTATGGCTTCCACATCCTTCCTGTAGTGAGGTGACCAGAACTGAGCACAATACTCCAAGTGGGGTCTGAAGAGGGTCCTATATATTCAAAGTAAATTACCATTAAAGTACATATATATCACAATATACTAACTTGTGATTCATTTTCTTTTGGGAATTCACACTAGATGCAAGGAAATACAATAGAATTAATGAAGAACTATGCAAATGAAAACAGACGATGTGCAGGTGAACACACATAGCACAAATTCAGAAGAAACAAATAGTCATAATAAGAACACTGGTCAACAACATATTTTGAAAGTGTTTCTTCCTCGGGATTCCGCTTCTCCAAGCTTGCAACTGACGATGCCAACATTTGCAGGAAAGAACTCTAAATGGGAACATAGAAAATAAATTTTTAGTGACATATTGTGCTTCATAGTTTTGTAATGTTGACCATGGATTGAAAATATGGAAGAAAATGTTGAACTCGAATGGGTCAAGGACAGTGAAAGCAGACAGATCAATTGTCTTTGTTCCTGCCATGTGCTTGGGAATCGAATCTGCCAATTTATGAAGACACTGTGTTCTCCTTTTTGTGAGATGAAGCTGCTTGGTTTTCTGTGTCTTGAAGTAGACACAATGATGCTGCAGTAATCTGCTGGACAAGAGATCATTTCCAAAGAAGAAGTTATTTGTGAGGTGCTCTTTGATATAACATACAGGTTTGTCAATGTCGGAGTTTGTGCCTGCTTGGAGTGAGTCGAGCTGGTTGCTGAAGAGAACAAAGAGCCATAAATTAGCGATTGTCACTTGATGGGTAGAGGGCAATAAGTGGATGCTGGCCTGGAACAGAGCCCATAAAATGGAGATAAAGATCAGACATATGACCTACAGCCAATGACATTGGAATACAATATTTGAATTGGTAAGAAACAAATATAAAAGTGTACAGTTTGAGTGTACTATCAGCATTAACCCCCTCAAGAGACCCACCATCGCAAGGAAGAATCCCCAGATCAGGGACTGGGAGAAGAAAGGATCGATCATCTGGTTAATGGAGATCACCTGCTTCAGTGTTATAAATTGGACAAATTGCCTGAGTGAGTACTGGTACAAGGGGAACAGCAGAATTCATGTTCCAAATGTTGGCCTGGGGTCAACATAGTTCCATTGTTCTTTGTGCAGAGACAATAAAGTGTGAACTTCAATTTATTATGAGATGAGAAGTGAATTTCTTAACCTAGTTCTATTGATGAATGACCAACAGTAGGCTGGAGCCATACTTTCAACTAGCTGTACATAGTTTGGTGCACTTTAGTTGCAAAGAAGATTTTTAACAACATCATTGAATGCCTTCCATGCGATTTTCTCTGGTCCTACTAGCAGTTCTTTGAATTGCCTGTTATTGATGACCTGTTTGACTTGTGGACAGTTAGATAATCAAATTTTCTAAAATGCATTCTAAGGGTGGAACAGTAGGCATTACTGTTGGTAGTGTACTAATAGTTGAGTGTGTTGGGGATCCTGCTGCTGCAGGTGGTATGCTGATGCTAGCTGGTAAGAGATTTCTTCAAGCTAACCTGATTGAACACTCCAACAAGGGTGTGAGTGGAATCAGGGTAGGCCATTTATTGTTTGTTAATCAGGCACATAATACATCGAGCGCCATCTTGACATCTACCTGTGGCAGTATGTAAACTGAGGTCAGAATCACAGCGGAGAACTCTCTCTAGAAGTAGAACCATTGGCATTTAATCATCAGATGTTCCAGTTTAGGAGAACAAATGTGAGACAAGACCTCTACGTCCGAGCACCATGAAGAGCTTATCATGAAACACAGTCCCTTTGAGTGGTATGTGTGGGATATTCAAGATTCACTGAAGTATAAGTGGATGAACATCGGGCATACTTGATTATGTCTCTCTTTGTCTGCTCCCATCTATCATTCAGCTGCTATTGTTTCCCAAGTGCATTCCTGTTCCCTTTCCCTGCCTGGCATATCCTGCCTGCTACCTTACGCCCATCTTCAGTCCAACAGTCACCTTAGTCATCACTCTATTTCCCCTCCTTATAATTCAGATTTCACATTCAGATTTAAAATATAGATTTAAAAATGCCATCCCCTTCTCTCAATTCCTCCGTCTCCACCGCATCTGCTCTCAGGATGAGGCTTTTCATTCCAGGACGAAGGAGATGTCCTCCTTTTTTAAAGAAAGGGGCTTCCCTTCCTCCGCCATCAACTCTGCTGTCAAACGCATCTCCCCCATTTCATGCACATCTGCTCTCACTCCATCCTCCTGCCACCCCACTAGGAATAGGGTTCCCCTTGTCCTCACCTACCATTCCACCAGCCTCTGGGTTCAACATATAATTCTCCGTAACTTCTGCCACCTCCAGCGGGATTCCACCACTAAGCACATCTTTCCATCCCCTACTCTTTCTGCTTTCCGCAGGGATCACTACCTACGTGATTCCCTTGTCCATTCATCCCCCTCATCCCTTCCCACCGATCTCCCTCCTGGCACTTGTAAGCGGAACAAGTGCTACACATGCCCTTACACTTCTTCCCTCACTATCATTCAGGGCCCCAGACAGTCCTTCCAGGTGAGGCGACACTTCACCTGTGAGTCGGCTGGGGTGATATACTGCGTCCGGTGCTCCCTATGTGGCCTTCTATATATTGGTGAGACCCGATGCAGACTGGGAGATTGTTTCGCTGAACACCTATGCTCTGTCCGCCAGAGAAAGCAGGATCTCCCAGTGGCCACACATTTTAATTCCATGTTGCATTCCCATTCTGATATGTC
Source organism: Mobula hypostoma (assembly GCF_963921235.1). NCBI lineage: Eukaryota > Metazoa > Chordata > Chondrichthyes > Myliobatiformes > Myliobatidae > Mobula > Mobula hypostoma. Next base: position 119,437,869 of record NC_086097.1, on the reverse strand, counting down.
TATCCACGGCCTCCTCTACTGTAAAGATGAAGCCACACTCAGTTTGGAGGAACAACACCTTATATTCCGTCTGGGTAGCCTCCAACCTGATGACATGAACATTGACTTCTCAAACTTCCACTAATGTCCCACCTCCCCCTCGTACCCCATCCATTATTTATTTATATACACACATTCTTTTTCTCTCTCTCCTTTTTCTCCCTCTGTCCCCCTTGCCCATCCCCTGGTTCCCCCCTCCCTCTCTTCTTTCTCCCTAGGCCTCCTGTCTCATGATCCTCTCATATCCCTTTTGCCAATCACCTGTCCAGCTCTTGGCTCCATCCCTCCCCCTCCTGTCTTCTCCTATCATTTCGGATCCCCCCCCCCCCGGACTTTCAAATCTCTTACTAGCTCTTCTTTCAGTTAGTCCTGACGAAGGGTCTCGGCCCGAAATGTCGACTGTACCTCTTCCTATAGCTGCTGCCTGGCCTGCTGCGTTCACCAGCAACTTATATGTGTGTTGCTTAAAATATAGTGAAATGCATCGCTGAATTAGCGTTATAAGTGCTACACAATGATGCTGCCAATTTATTAATAGATTTATTAACTCTAAATGCAAAATCATTCCCAATACCTGCTCCGTTCACCAGCAACTTTGATGTGTGTTGCCCAATATTTTTGATGTTAGAATCTTTGTGAAAGGAATTTCACAGAATAAATACACATTATTTGCATTGTTACCATTTTGAACCTAAAGAACCAGCAGATTGCCATGCCAGTTTGACAATATATTCTGGATTTGTAAATGAAAAATAGAAACCCATTGTAGATTTCTCTTGTTGGATTGAATTTCCAGAAAAGCAGATGACTTCGTAACCTAAGTAAAGTTTCTCAAATGTATACACTCAGTGGCCACTTTATTAGGTGTCAGTCCCGAAGAAGGGTCTTGGCCCAAAATGTCGACTGTTTATTCATTTCCATACATGCTGCCTGACCTGCTGAGTTCTTCCAGTATTTTCTGTGTGTTTATTAAGCATTTTATTAGCTACCTCCTGTACCTAACAAAGAGATCACTGTGTGAATGTTCATGGTCTTCTGCTGCTGTTGCCCATCCACTTCAAGGTTCAATGTGTTGTGCATTCTAAGATGCTCTTTTGCATAACACTTGTAACACACGGTTATTTAAGTTAGAGTCGCTTTCCTGTCAGCTTGAACAAGTCTGGTCATTCTTCTCTGACCTCTCTAGGTTTTTTGCTCACACAAGTGCCACTCACTGGATGCTTTGTTTTTTTTGTTTTTGCACCATCGCTTTAAAGTATAGACACTGATTTCCATGAAAATACCAGGAGATAAGCAGTTTCTTAGATATTCAAACCTCCCTGCCTGGCACCAACAATCATTCTACAATCAAAGTTACAGAGATCACATTTCTTCACCATTCCAATGTTTGGTCTGAAAAACAACTGAATGACTTGATCATATCTGCATGCTTTTGTGCATTGGCTGATTCTATATTTGAATTAACAAGCAGGTGTATAGGTTTACCTCAAAATGTGCCCACTGAATGCACATAGATGTACAGACAGTAATGCTCAGTGATGTGTATGCAGTGTTTTTGGTTTTCTAAAATGGCATGTTTTTTATTAACATGTGATGTTTGGTTGGGGATTGGGGGAGGAGCATGTCTCCAGCTGTTTTTAAATAATGCCATACGATTTCAATAGCATCCTCGGAGGCAGAAAAGGTCTTGCAACAACTTTTACACCTGGACCCAAGAGGAAATATACCATATCAGGACAGGGGATGAACCCGTTCCTTATTGTTTTGTAAAGTCAGAAAACTAAATCAAATTTCTCTCCTGGAATCAAGTGTGTTGATGGATTGAAAAAATATTTTGAAAAACCACGAACCATGAAAATTTCCATTTAGCTCTCCTTGCATGGTACACTAGTGCATAATCAAAAGGACAGAAACAAATGATATGCACTGATGTATCAGTTCACCATTTGATAGACCTGTGAGCAATTTATCTCCTTCTCTGTCCACTTTTTTTAGCAAATGTAATTTCTAAAGACCCATTCTAGATGTTTGCCAACAATTGATATAGGGAAGGAAATGTTTAAATTTTCCAAATGTATTTATCTTGCTGATTTTTTTCTGATATGATAGAATGTAAGTAATTTTTCATTTGCTCTTAAATGTCAGCCAATGAAAAGAGATAGGACCATTGATATAAAATAATGCAATTATGGTATTGCACTATTAGATACTCTTTGCATTCCTAAAATTATCAGTTTCATAGAAGTATTAGATATAACAATTTATGCTCAATAAACACAGCAGACTATAAAAATACAAACAAATAGAGTTGCTTCTTCCCTGTGAAGAAGTCTTACCTGATGCATAGTGCTGACCAGTAAGCCTCAAGGTGATGAGGAGATGCAGGTTCTATTTGAAGACTGAGGGTCCTTACTACATTTGGGGAATGACTTTCAGTAATGTCATGTTGGTGCGTGTCAAGAAGGTTTGTAGCCTTTCCACAGAATTTAATAATTAAAAGGATTTTGATAACTTAAAACTGACACTCTACTGTTTCAGAGACAAATTCCAAGAACAATTCATGGGAGCTGCACACAATTCTGCTTCAGCACAGGTAAGTCACATTCAACTTTACAAATTTTACAAGGATGTTGCTGAGTCTGGAGCATCTGAGATATAAGTTAAGATTGAATAAGTTTGGACTTTATTCTTTGCAACACAGTAGACTGAGGGAAGATTTAATAGAGGTATACAAAATTATGAGAGGTATCGATACGATAAATAAAAGCAGTTTTTTTTCCACTCAAGTTGGGTGGGGCTACAACTAGAGATCATGGGCTAAAAGTAAAAGGTGAAAAGTTTAAGGGGAACATGAGCAGAAACTTCTCTCAGAGGGTTGTGAAAGTGTGGAACAAGCTGCCAGCACAAATGGTGCATGCAAGCTTGATTTGAAAGTTTCAGACAAGTTTGGATTAGTACATGGATGGTAGGGATGCCATAGGCTATTGCCCCCTTGCAGGTCAGTGGGAGAAGGCAGTTTAAATTGTTCGGCATGGACTAGATGGGCCAAAGAACCTGTTTCTTTGATGTATTTTTCTATGACTCTATGTCTTAACAATTTAGCATGTCAAGGGAATTATCATTAAAACGTTTTAGTAGGTCTAGGGATTTAGCCTCAAAAACATGACCAAGGTTTTCCTAAAAGCAAATTATTGGCAGCAGGTCAGGCAGCATCTTTGGAAAGAGAACAGATGATATTTAATTGGATGAGCAGCAACTATTTTATTTTTGCACAGTCTGACCTGCTGAGTGCTCTTCATGGTTTCTGTATTTTCTTTACCTAAAAGGAACTGTACAGTAAACTGGGATTCAATACGCAGAAGAGGACGTGGACCTTCAAGTATATGAAGTATGCAAATTACTGTACTATTGTCAGGTGGATCTGCAGTGTCACTGCCAAACAAAGTCTCTCCTACTCACACATGCATTCGGTGTTTGGAGCATCCCATGGATGTTATTAAGCTGTGCTGAAAATATCCCATAACCCTCCATAATGTTAAAATGTCAAAGAGATTTTAGAAAAGAGACACTGTTTCTTCTGATGGAAAACACCAAGCAAAAAGAGAAAATCCTAAAATTAATCCTTCCATGATTGAAATAAGTAATTTTTTTGTTATTCTGTTGACTGGTATTTCTTTGTTTTACTGTGAATGCCTGCAAGAAAAACTGAATCTCAGGGTAGTACATGGTGACATATACATACTTCAATAATAAATTTAGAAACATAGACAACCTACAGCACAATACAGGCCCCTCGACCCACAAAGCTGTGCCGAACATGTCCTTACCATAGAAATTATCTCAGTTTACCCATAGCCCTCCATTTTTCTGAGCTCCATGTACCTGTCCAGGAGTCTCTTAAAAGACCCTATCGTATCCGCTTCCACCACCGTCGCCAGCAGCCCATTCCACGCACTCACCAATCTCTGTGTAAAAAACTTACCCCTGACATCTCCTCTGTACCTTCTTCCAACTGTGCTCTCTCATTCTAGCCATTTCAGCTCTGGGGTAAAAAAAACACTTCTGATTATCTGCATGATCAACTTACTTTGAACTCTGTTAGAAATCTGGGCTTCTGTAGAATAATAAAAGCACAGATGCTTTGTCAATGGAACTGTAGCTAAGAGATTTCAGTTGAAGTTTTGGTGCACAAAATTCATCACCTCTTGCCCCAGTATCTGTAGCTACAGTATATGTGAATAGATATTTAACAAAACAACATTGGAACTTAAGATTACTTTACCAATTGAAAAATGGGAAAAAAATTCTTCAATTAGTTAACTCATCCTCTATATGTGCTAAACATATGTTGATACAGTTTACAGTAGTGCATAGGGCTCATATGTCTAAGGATAAATTAGTTCGTCATTATTCTCATATAAATCTTGTATGCGATAGATGTCACTTTGAGATAGCTGCTTTAACTCATATGTTTTGGTCATGTCCTTTTTTGAAAAAATACTGGAAAGATATTTTTGATATTATTTCGCAAACAACAGGAATTCTGCAGATGCTGGAAATTCAAGCAACACACATCAAAGTTGCTGGTGAACGCAGCAGGCCAAGCAGCATCTATAGGAAGAGGCGCAGTCGACGTTTCAGGCCGAGACCCTTCGTCAGGACTAACTGAAGGAAGAGTGAGTAAGGGATTTGAAAGCTGGAGGGGGAGGGGGAGATGCAAAATGATAGGAGAAGACAGGAGGGGGAGGGATAGAGCCGAGAGCTGGACAGGTGATAAGCAAAAGGGGATACGAGAGGATCATGGGACAGGAGGTCCGGGAAGAATGACGGGGGGGGGGTGACCCAGAGGATGGGCAAGAGGTATATTCAGAGGGACAGAGGGAGAAAAAGGAGAGTGAGAGAAAGAATGTGTGCATAAAAATGAGTAACAGATGGGGTACGAGGGGGAGGTGGGGCCTAGCGGAAGTTAGAGAAGTCAATGTTCATGCCATCAGGTTGGAGGCTACCCAGACGGAATATAAGGTGTTGTTCCTCCAACCTGAGTGTGGCTTCATCTTTACAGTAGAGGAGGCCGTGGATAGACATGTCAGAATGGGAATGGGATGTGGAATTAAAATGTGTGGCCACTGGGAGATCCTGCTTTCTCTGGTGGACAGAGCATAGATGTTCAGCAAAGCGGTCTCCCAGTCTGCGTCGGGTCTCACCAATATATAAAATGCCACATCGGGAGCACCGGACGCAGTATATCACCCCAGTCGACTCACAGGTGAAGTGATGCCTCACCTGGAAGGACTGTTTGGGGCCCTGAATGGTGGTAAGGGAGGAAGTGTAAGGGCATGTGTAGCACTTATCCGTGTAAGCGGAACAAGTGCTACACATGCCCTTACACTTCCTCCCTCACCACCATTCAGGGCCCCAGACAGTCCTTCCAGGTGAGGCGACACTTCACCTGTGAGTCGGCTGGGGTGATATACTGCGTCCGGTGCTCCCGATGCAGCCTTCTATATATTGGCGCGACCTGACGCAGACTGGGAGATCGTTTCGCTGAACACCGACGCTCTGTCCGCCAGAGAAAGCAGGATCTCCCAGTGGCCACACATTTTAATTCCATATCCCATTCCCATTCTGATATCTATCCACGGCCTCCTCTGCTGTAAAGATGAAGCCACACTCAGGTTGGAGGAACAACACCTTATATTCCGTCTGGGTAGCCGCCAACCTGATGGCATGAATGTTGACTTCTCTAACTTCCGTTAATGCCCCACCTCCCCCTTGTACCCCGTCCGTTATTTATTTATTTATATATATACACACATTCTTTTTCTCTCTCTCCTTTTCCTTCCTCTGTCCCTCTCACTATACCCCTTGCCCATCCTCTGGTTCCCCCCCCCTTGTCTTTCTTCCCGGACCTCCTGTCCCATGATCCTCTCATATCCCCTTCTGCCTATCACCTGTCCAGCTCTCGGCTCCATCCCTCCCCCTCCTGTCTTCTCCTATCATTTTGCATCTCCCCCTCCCCCTCCAGCTTTCAAATCCCTTACTCACTCTTCCTTCAGTTAGTCCTGACGAAGGGTCTCGGCCTGAAACGTCGACTGCGCCTCTTCCTATAGATGCTGCTTGGCCTGCTGCGTTCACCAGCAACTTTGATGTGTGTTGTTTGATATTATTTCAACTGTTCTGAATATTGATTTACAACCTCACCCTATTACTGCAATTTTTGTGTTACCAATGATAGAGTCAAGTCATTTAACCTCTTCAGCTCGTCGGATGATTGCATTTCTTACATTAATGGCTAGAAGATCCATTTTGCTGAATTGGAAAGAGATTAATCCTTGCACCACATTTCATTAGTTCCTTCAAACTATGTTATGTTTAAACTTAGAAAAAATTAGAAGTGCTATTTATGATCTCTCTATTAAATTTGAAAAGACTTGGAGGCCATTTATTCAACACTTCCATATGATGTAATTTGATATTTTCCAAACTTATTCTATTTCTTTTTAATATATGTTGAGAGGAACGGAGTTGATGACACTAATGATTCTTTTTTTTTTGATGTTACATAACAGCCCATGTCTTTTTTTTAGTTTAGTTGGCTAACATTGTTTAGGCTTGTTTTTTGGGGGTATATTTTTATATATTTTTTTCCTTTTTCATAATTTTTTTCTTTTTTTATGTATATTATATTTGTATCCTGTATGATTGGGAGGTTTAGTACCCGTGTGTCAACTGGATTTATAATTAAATATGTTGATTATAACAATGTAATCCCAATAACTTTGTATCAATATTATGTTATGTTCACCATTATGAAACCAATAAAAAGATTAAAAAAGAAAGAAAGAAAAGAAAACAACATTAATGCAGATGTTGCACTAAGGAGATCAGTATTTCTCATCCCACTACAACGTCCCAGGCAACACACTCGATATCTTATCATACTTTCTTTAACAGGGTGAAACACACAAAATGAAGCTAGGAGGGGGGATTGATAAGTTCGTGGACTAAGTTAGAATGAGTCAATATTAGAAAACCCAGCACATTTATTTTTCCTATATTTACACACTTATCCAGCGGTCGTGGAGCATACAGATCCCTTCTTTGTAGAAGTTGGCATCTTGGACCTCCAGAAAGTGGTCCACTGCAGGGGTGATTGATAAGTTTGCGGTCTAAAGTAGAAGGCGATGAGGAGAAACTTCAAACTTTCTGCATTTTCACTCAAAACTGTATGTAAGGGGTTTCTTCTTTTCTGTTACTGCGAAGGCTAACAAAATGGCTTCTTTGTTATGTTATAATTAAAATGACTTTTCTGTAATAATTACTGCTGAGAAAGTTGTCTCTCCAGCAGCTTGCTTGGGTTATAAATAGAATTGTATTCATTTGTTAACCAATTAGGATAGAGGTTATTCTTTCTTGTCTGCCTGTTTTTCGCGGGGCTTTGAGGGAGAAGGCACGATAGGGACAGAGAGGGGAGACGTGATGCTGTGACCCTGGGTGGCGGGATTGACCCTGAGCGGGAGTCCAAGGCCCAGGGTCTTCGGCGAGGAGAGGAGACAAAGACAGACTAGTGTGGAATGTCTGGTTGACCACGGCGCTGCTGTCAGTAAGCTGTCTCCCGATCTCACCAATGTACAGAAGACTGTATCAGGAGAACCTGATACAATGTATGACCTCAACAGATTCACAGAACTTGCTGGTATGCTCTTGTAGAATTTTGATTATTCTGCCCGATGGGAGAGTGGAAGGATAGAATGCTCAGGGTAGGTGGAGTTTTTGATTATGTTAGCTGCTTTACTGAGGTAGCAAGAAGGATAGCTCAAGTTCACAGGGGGGGAGGCTGGTTCCTGTGATGTACTGAGTTGGATCCACAACTCTACAGTTTCTTGCAGTCATCTGCAGAGCAATCTTCAAACCAAGTCATTTTTCATCTGGAGAGAATGTTTTCTATAATGCGTTGATAAAAACTGGTATGGTTCTACAGAGACATGTCTCTCTTAAATGTCTGAATGTATCTGAATCTACTACCACTTCCACATACCCATCACATGGTGTAAAAAAATTATCTCTGACATTCTCCCCATACTCTCCTCCAATCACCTTAAAATTAGGCACTTCATATCAGCATATTTGTAACCAAAGAAACCTTTGCTCCTGTCGTCTGTGCAAAGGTCGAGTTTTGACTATCTTCACCCATCACACTCCCCATACTCAGTCCCACATTTCCGATAATCCCAAAATTAAGGGATAGTCTTTGATTAAAATGTATATGCATAAATGCAAGTTGTGAAAAGCGGTGGATCAAATGCTGATACTTGTTGAGCTCTACGAGCTTCTTTGTTACACTTAGACGTAACTTAATTCCACTTTCGATTTTCTTTTTTGACATCAGAAAGCAATTTATTTTATTTCCTACCCCCAATTCTGTAATCACTGACTTTATTAGGAGACACTTTGTTAAAGATTTTTGAAAATGTTGATGTATGTGGCATATTTCCTTGATTTCTTCAAAAATATAATATGGTTGTTCAAACACTTTTCTACTTTGAAATGATTATTCATTATACCCAATTTTCATTCTATTCTCTTTCTCAGAAGGGACTTCATTCATTTTCTGACAAATGAAATTAAGCTGACTGGTTTATAATTCCCTGGACATGTTTGCCAGTCCTCTGGTACCACATTCTTCCTTACAAATTATGAAATATATGTTGTAATTTGTTGTCTTCTGTATATTTTTGATTAAAGACATGGATGCAATCTATTTGGATGAGGGATCCCATTTCTTCTTTGTGTTTGATTGCTTTGCTTAATCTGTCCTTTCGTTTCCTTTTTCAAAAGAATATGATCTTATCTGTCATCTCACCATCCACCGGAATGTTCCAATTCCATTGTAAATGCAGAAGCAAAAGAGTTATGTAATATTTCCCTTGTTGTTGGCAGTGTCTACCTGATAATGGTCTATTGCCAACCCAAACTTTTTATTGTGGATATTTCCCTTGATAATTTAATGCTGTAGGTCCATTTTGTCTTTCCAATTGTTTCTACTTCTCAGCTAAACAAGTTCATATTCAAGTTTATTGTCATCTGATTGTACATACATACAACCAAATGAAACTATGTTCCTCCGGACCAGAGTACACCCACTATACATACTCATCACACACCGCACACAAAACAAAATATTACCACAAGTAACCTAATGAAATATCATTCAAATTGCAAGCGAAATGTGCAGCACAGCTGAACAGTAATCAGTACATAGCTCGCTGTCCTAGTGGTGGTAGCGTATTTATTTGTCTCACAGCCTGGGGAGGAGAAGCTGTTACCCAGTCTGGCAAACCCAGTCCTGATGCTCCTGTAGCTCTTTCCTGATGGTAATCCCTTTCTAATCTTCTCTGATCACACACCACACTCTGATATCCATTTACTATTTGTTACAGTATCTATCCTTGTACTTACTTGGGAGGCTAAAGAAATTTTAACCCTCACCAAATTTATAGATGTATCATAGCAAACATCCTAACTGAAGGCATCACAGTTTGGCATACCAACTGCTTTGATCATGAACACAAGAAGTTGCAGAGGGTTGGAAACACAGATCGGAATGTCATGAAAATCAGCCTCCCCTCCATGGATCTATCTCTACTTCACACTACCATCGTAAAGATTTTAGATCAAGATACAAGATTGTTTATTGCAATTCTTCAGTACATGTGTGTAAAGGAGAATGAAATGAATTCTAACCGGGATCTGTTGCAGTATTTAAAAAAGCAAAATAAGTATAAAGAACACACTATAAAAACAAAAAAATAATAACAGCAATCCTATAAAACACAATGCAAAATGGCCAGGTAACTGTTAAATACATAGGCTGATTGCATGTACATAAGGAGACACTAGATGATGTGCATATGGTAGTAGTGGGTGGTGTTGGGGTGGATTAATGACTTGAGGTTTCATTCAGCCTGACAGCTTGGGGGAAGTAACTGTTTTTGGTCCTGGAGTGGATGCTGCAACCCCCTTTTCCCAGATAGAAATGGATAATTAGGCCATAGGCATCCAATATATTAAAAGCCCCTATCCACCCTGGGCATCCCCACTGGAGAGAAGATACAAAGACCTGAAAGCAGGTACCACCAGGCTCAAGGACAGCATCTACCTCACTGTTTAAGACTGTTGAATGTTCCCCTTAGAGTCATAGAACACTACAGCACAGAAGCAGACCCTTCAGCCTATCTAGTATGTGCCAAACCATTAATCTGCTTAGTCACAACGAGCTGCATGAAGCCAATAGCCCTCCGTCTCCCTCTCATTCTTGTACTTATCCAAACTACTCCTAAGTATTGAAATAAACAGTAGAGCTGTCAACAACAGGAATTCTGCAGATGCTGGAAATTCAAGCAACACACATTAAAGTTGCTGGTGAACGCAGCAGGCCAGGCAGCATCTCTAGGAAGAGGTACAGTCGACGTTTCAGGCCGTCCTGTACCAGGATGAAGGGTCTCGGCCTGAAACGTCGACTGTACCTCTTCCTAGAGATGCTGCCTGGCCTGCTGCGTTCACCAGCAACTTTGATGTGTGTTACTGGAGCTGTCAGCTTATTCCGCACTCTCTCCATCCTTGGATAGACGACGATTCTCCTCATGTTCCCCTTGAACTTTGCTCAAGGGAAGTCATAAGCAACATAAAATCAAAAGAGAGGGCATATACTAGAGCAAAAAATTAGTTGCAAGTTATTGATTGGGAAGCTTTAAAAATCCAGCTGAAGGCAACTAATAAAGCTGTAAGGAGGAAAAAGATGAAATATGAAAGTAAATTAGCCAATAATATCAAAGAAGATATCAATTTTTTTTTCAGATATATAAAGAGTGAAAGAAGGATGACAGTAGATATCAGACTGCTGGAAAGATAGAATGGGACACAAGAAAATGGCAAGTGAACTAAATAAGTACTTTGCATCTGTCTTCACTGTGGAAGATACTAGCAGTAGGCCAGAGGCTCCACAGTGATGGGGGACAGAAATATGTGCAATTGCTATTACTAGAGAAAAGGTGCTTGGGAAGCTGAATGGTCTGATGGTAAATAAGTCATCTGGACCAGATCGCAAGATTCTGGCATGGGTTTGGAGACTGGAAAATTGCAAATGTCTCTCCACTCTGTAAGATGATGGGAGGCATTGCTTGCGTGGATAGCCAGAGGCTTTTTACCAGGGCTGAAATTGCTAACATGAGAGGGCATAGTTTTAAGGTGCTTACAAGTAGGTACGGGGGGATGTCAGAGGTAAGTTTTTCACACAGAGAGTGGTAGGAACGTGGAAGGCACTGCGAGCGAAAGTGGTACAGGCGGATACTGTAGGGTCTTTTAAGAGACTCTTCGATAGGTATATGGAGCTTAGAAAACTAGAGGTCTATGCAGTAGGGAAATTCTAGGCAGCTTCTAAAGTAGTTTACATTGTTGGCACAGCATTGTGGGTTGAAGGGCCTGTAATGTGCTGTAGATTTCTATATTTCTATGTAAGAGGGGAGGAAGGAAGAAGAAAAGAATTATACTACAGTTAGCCTGACCACTGATTAGGAAGATGTTGGAGTCAATTGTTAAGGATGAGCTCTTAAGGGGCTTGGAGGCACATGATAAAATAGACCAACGTCAGCATGGTTTCCTTAAGGAAACAACTTGCTTGAGAAATTTATTGCAATCTTTTTGTGGAAACAACAAGCAGGATAGATGAAGGAGAATTGGTGGATGTAATGTACTTGGATTTTCAGAAGGCCTTTGACAAAATGCTACACAAGAGGCTTCTTAGCGAGATGAGAACCCATGGTATTACAGGAAAGGTACTAGCATAGATAGAGCATTGACTGATTGACAGGACACAAAGAGTGGGAATAAAGGGAGTTTTTCTGGTTGGCTGCTGGTGACTAGTGGTGTTCCGTAGGAGTCTGTGTTGGGAGTTTTTCTTTTAACATTAAATGTCAATGATTTGGATAAAAGAATTGATGGCCATGTGATCAAGTTTGTGGACAATATGAAAATAGGTTAAGGGGCTGGTTGTGTTGAGGAAGTAGGGGGGTTGCAGAAATGTATGGTCTTGGTAGAAAAAAACAAAAGTGTAATCTATTTTCTCAATGGGCAGAAAATTCAAAAATCTGAGGTGCAAAGGGACTTGGGAATCCTCATGAAGAAATCGCTAAAAGTTGGGTTGGTGGCGAGGAAGGCAAATACAATGTTAGAATTCATTTCAAGAGGAGTAGAATATAAAAACAAGGCTGTAATACTGAAGTTTTCTAAGGCACCGGTGAGACCTCATTTTGGAGTATTGTGAGCAGTTGTAAGTACCTTATCTAAGAAAGGATGCGCTGATGTTCTGGGAATGAAAGGGTTATCATACGAGGAACATTTGATGGTCCTGCACCTGTACTTACTGACATTTTGCCATGGTTCGGTCCGTGAAGTCCGCATTCTGGTTCACGGTCTGGTCCGTGGACTCTGGTCTCCGGGTCCTCCAGCTGTCCCTTGTTTGAGTTAATCACAGGAACCTGATTCCCATCTTGGGGCTTGGAATATAAGTAGCCTTAGGGTTGAGTGTGAGCTGCTGGTTTGTCTTGTCAGTTCCCCTAGAAGCAACTGGCCGGTGGAAGGCTAGAGCAGCCACTTGTCATCTTTAGGCTGTGTTAGAGAACCCAAGCCTCGAGGATCCCAAGCCGTGCTCCAAGAACCCAAGCCTCAAGGATCCCAAGCCAAGCTCCAAGAACCCAAGCCTCGAGGATCCCAAGCCAAGCTCCAAGAACTCAAGACCCGAGACCCCAGCCTCAAGCCAAGCTCAGGCCTCTACACCCCAGCCTTGTCCTGTCCTGAAGCCCTGTCATGTCCTTGCTTGGTTCTGGAGTCCAAGCCCAAGACAAGACCCAGGTTCTGGGTCCATGTCCTGTCTTGGGCTCGGAATCCCAGCCTTGTCTCCTAGTCCATGGTTCCTAGTCCTGGTCCCGCTTTCCCTAGCCCAAGTCTGCGTTCTTGTCCCTGCTCCTTGCCTCTATCCTGTCATGTCCCTACTCCAGTCAAGTCCTGTTCCTTGTACTTCAGTGCCTGTGTCTCGCATTTGGGTCCGTTCCTGGCACCCCATTGTGACACATTTAGTTGAATGAGGGGTGATCTCATTGAAACCTATCAAATTTTGGAAGATCTAGATGGAGTGGATGTGGAGAGGATGTTTCCCATAGCGGGAGAATCAAAGATCAGAGGGTGCAGCCGTAGGTTGGAGGGAATAGAGAAACATTCATTTAGAATGGAGATGAGGAGGATTTCCCAGGTTATAGAGTTATAGATTCATACAAGTTTACAGGACCTTCACCCTGCCAAGATTTTGCACCCATCAAAAACTCATGTACACAAACCATATGTTTATTCTCCTCACTTTGCATCAATTCATTTCCATCCCTCCCCACCCTAACCTCACCCCCAACACTACCACAGAAGCTACCTCTCATGGGGGCAAATTTACAATGGTCAATTAACTTACCAAGCTTTCATATATAGAAGAGAGCACATGGGGTCACAAAGAGAATGTACCAATTGCGCATAAACAGCACCAGTGGTCAGAAATGATTCTGGCTCTTTGGAGTTGTGAGGCAGCAGCTTTTCTCAGTACACCATGGTGCTGCCTCAAAGTTCTCTTTTTAACTCCTCAAAATAATGGTTGATACGGTGTCACAGTGGTTAGCACAACACTTTGTAGCAGCCAGCTGTAAGATCAGGGTTTATTTCTCACTGGTCTCTTAAGAAGTCTGTACGTTCTCCCCCGGGCCACGTGGGTTTCCTCTCAGTTTTCTGGTTTCCTCCCACATTCAAAAGATGTACGGTGAGTGTCCGACAGAGTGATCAGCAGCACTGGGGCTCAACAGGGGACTGTATTGTCTCCCTTTCTCTTCACCATTTACACCTCGGACTTCAACTACTGCACAGAGTCTTGTCATCTTCAGAAGTTTTCTGATAACTCTGCCATAGTTGGATGCATCAGCAAGGGAGATGAGGCTGAGTACAGGGCTACGGTAGGAAACTTTGTCACATGGTGTGAGCAGAATTACCTGCAGCTTAATGTGAAAAAGACTAAGGGGCTGGTGGTAGACCTGAGGAGAGCTAAGGTACCAGTGACCCCTGTTTCCATCCAGAGGGTCAGGGTGGACATGGTGGAGGATGACAAATACCTGGGGATACGAATTGACAATAAACTGGACTGGTCAAAGAACACTGAGGCTGTCTACAAGAAGGGTCAGAGCCGTCTCTATTTCCTGAGGAGACTGAGGTCCTTTAACATCTGCCGGACAATGCTGAGGATGTTGTACGAGTCTGTGGTGGCCAGTGCTATCATGTTTGCTATTGTGTGCTGGGGCAGCAGGCTGAGGGTGGCAGACACCAACAGAATCAACAAACTCATTCGTAAGGCCAGTGATGTTGTGGGGATGGAACTGGACTCTCTGACGGTGGTGTCTGAAAAGAGGATGTTGTCCAAGTTGCATGCCATCTTGGTCAATGTCTCCCATCCACTACATAATGCACTGGGTGGGCACAGGAGTACATTCAGCCGAAAACTCATTCCACTGAGATGCAACACAGAGCGTCATAGGAAGTCATTCCAACCTGTGGCCATCAAACTTTACAACTCCTCCCTTGGAGGATCAGACACCCTGAACCAATAGGCTGGTCCTGGACTTATTTCCTGGCATAATTTACATATTGTTATTTAACTATTTATGGTTTTATTACTGTTTATTATTTATGGTGCAACTGTAATGAAAACCAATTTCTCCCGGGATCAATAAAGTATGACTATGAGGGTTAGTGACGTGAAGACTATGTTACAACTGGAAGTGCTTCTGGGCTGTCTAACAAAATACTCGCTGATTTCATTTGATGCATGGGACAAATTTCACTGTATGTTCTAATGTACATGTTTGAAATAAAGCTAATCAATCAATGAGTCAATCAAAGTAATTCTTTTGCTCCATTCATAAAACTTAATGTTCCTCTTCTGTATTAACATCATAACGTGCAATATAATATGATCATAATTGCCTGGATGCTCCCTTCCATTTACTTCTTTTCTGGTTCATTTACCTTTACTTTATCCAATAGTAAGCCCTTCCTTGTTGGGCTTTTTAGCTGTTTAGTTTAAAATAACTCTTGTGTGCATTATAAGAATTCTGTTCTATTATTATCCTTGCTTACCTCTTTAGTCTAAATAGAAATTGGCTAATGAAAATCTCTTAAGACAATTATTCTAATTGGTGTTTCTTATTTGCTTATTTTTCTGTGCATTTTCCTCTACTTCCCTTGAACTGTTAAATAGCATGCAGATTGCATATATTACTGTCATTATCCTTTGCAGTTTTAAAAAAAAATTGATCCACCTGTATTCTGTTTTGTCTTCTTTATAGCAACATCACTTTTCTTCCCTTATCAGTATTTCTATTACACTTCAGAGTCAGAATCAGGTTTAATATCACCAACATATTACGTGGAATTTGTTGACTATATATATATATATATATATATATATATATATATAATACTTAAGTTAAATAATTAATGCAAAAATAAAAAATAAAATGCAGAACTGTAGTGAGGTAGTATTCATGGGTTCAATCTCCATACATAAACTGGATGGCAGAGCTAAGGAAGCAGTTCCTGAATCACTGAGCATGTGGCTTCAGGCTTCTGTACCTCCTTACTGAAGGTAGCAATGAGATCAGGTGATATGTTATACCCTGGGTGAAGGGGGTCCTTCATGATAGACACTGCCTTTTTTCAGGCATCGCTCTTTGAAAATATTCATCGATTTTCTCCCTATCTTTTCTAAGTATGGTTCAGGTTACCCCTTTTAATATCTACTCGTAATTTTCTGCAGCCATCCCTCCCTAATAATCCCTGCCTGATTCCTGACAATGCATGATTGTCTCCAGCTTCTTTGTTTTTATATAAATGCTGTGTACCTTGCTGTACTCGCAATTTAACTCATTTTTAATAGGATTTCACATACGTTGGCCATCTTATCGGACAAGTGTACTCTAACTCCATTTGTTTCTTTCTTGTCAAGGTCTTCCCTTTATTCTGTTCTATGTTTTCATTTCCTGTTTGCATTTAAGCTATAAATATGTGTCATGTACCCCGTTGCGGGTTAAAAAACCAGCAGAAATGGAAAACACTTTGGAGTCCAGTATTGCTATTAACTAATGGTATTTATTAGTAACTACGCAATACAGTAATATAAAATAATATATATAAAACAGGTTAGCAATGATTATATATAAGTAAGTGTGGAAATATATGAAAACCAAGCTTCTTCAAGTCGAGGGGTAAATAGTCTTGCGATGATGAGTAAAGTTCAGTTCAGTTCGTGGTATTGAGTTGAGTAGTGGTGGAGAGAGAGAGAGGGGGCGAGATTTGAGTCTTCAGGTGAGCTGACGCTGTTGATCTTCCCGTTGTCCTCTGAAATCATTTCGAAGTCACCGACTGTGACCACAACAAAGGCGACCATTCTTCTGTGGTGGAATTATCAACCCAGGCGAGGGTTGGACACATGAATAACTCCCCACCGGTCACACCCTTTTCACACTGATAGAGCCACTGATCAATCCGCCTGGTCGATCCTCCTAAAATCATCCTTTTCTGTGGGCATAACAAACCTTATTCAGTATCCAAAACCATGTGTCTGTAAGTCTAACAGCTGACCTTCCATTTATCTCACCGTGTTGAATACCAACTGTCCATCAAGCAGCTCCTCTCTTCTCTCTCTGTAAGAACTTGGCTGCTAGTGTCCTTGCAAAAGTGTAAACATGCTGTCAAAAAACCTTAACACCATCTCAAAACAGTCTTGGCCTCTCTCTCCCAGTGAAAATATCCATCGATTTTCTCCCTATCTTTTCTAAGATCTCCCAATGGCCACACATTTTAATTCCACATCCCATTCCCATTCTGACATCCCTATCCACAGCCTCCTCTACTGTAAAGATGAAGCCACACTCAGGTTGGAGAAGCAACATCTTATCTTCCGTCTGGGTAGACTCCAACCTGATGGCATGAACATTGACTTCTCTAACTTCTGCTAATGCCCCACCTCCCCCTCGTACCCCATCCATTATAAGTTTTTTTATACACACGTTCTTTCTCTCACACTCCTTTTTCTCCCTCTGTCCCTCTGACTATACCCCTTGTCCATTCTCTGGGTTCCACCCCCCCTTGTCTTTCTCCCTGGGCCTCCTGTCCCATGATCCTCTCATATCCCCTTTGCCAATTACCTGTCCAGCTCCTGGCTCCATCCCTCCTCCTCCTGTCTTACATAGAAACATAGAAACATAGAAAATAGGTGCAGGAGTAGGCCATTCGGCCCTTCGAGCCTGCACCGCCATTTATTATGATCATGGCTGATCATCCAACTCAGAACCCAGCCTTCCCTCCATACCCCCTGACCCCTGTAGCCACAAGGGCCATATCTAACTTCCTTTTAAACATAGCTAATGAACTGGCCTCAACAGTTTGCTGTGGCAGAGAATTCCACAGATTCACCACTCTCTGTGTGAAGAAGTTTTTCCTAACCTCGGTCCTAAAAGGCTTCCCCTCTATCCTCAAACTGTGACCCCTCGTTCTAGACCTCCCCAACATCGGGAACAATCTTCCCGCATCTAGCCTGTCCAATCCCTTTAGGATCTTATACGTTTCAATCAGATCCCCCCTCAATCTTCTAAATTCCAACGAGTACAAGCCCAGTTCATCCAGTCTTTCTTCATATGAAAGACCTGCCATCCCAGGAATCAATCTGGTGAACCTTCTTTGTACTCCCTCTATGGCAAAGATGTCTTTCCTCAGATTAGGGGACCAAAACTGCACACAATACTCCAGGTGTGGTCTCACCAAGGCCTTGTACAACTCCTCCTATCATTTTGGATCTCTCCCTCCCCCTCCCACTTTCAAATCTCTTACTAACTCTTCCTTCAGTTAGTCCTGACGAAGGGTCTCGGCCTGAAATGTCGACTGTACCTCTGCCTAGAGATGCTGCCTGGCCTGCTGCGTTCACCAGCAACGTTGATGTGTGTTGCCTCTCTCTCTGTCTTTCTTTCTCTCTCTTTTAACAAGGTGTTTGTGCTCCACAATCCTCTCTCTCTCTTTTAAAAACACAGTTCATAGGGGTAATTTAAGAACCCTGTCACACCCCCTTCCATGTAGAAGAAAATTTGACGCAGGCAAAATTTTAGTTTAAATCACAGAGTTTAAGACAATACATGTATAATTATCAGATAACAGAGCAAAAATGTGTACAATTTCTAACTTGACATCTAGATAAACAATCAGCTGTAATATTGTCAGTACCTTTCACAAGTTTCATCATCCGGTGATATTATTGCAATATCAGACTCTAATTTAATAACCTTTAATTCCTATCCTTCATCTTAGTTAGAAACACCGACAGATTGTGATCTGTGTAAATCACAAGTGGTATCTGGGCAGGACAAACATAGACTTCAAAGTGTTGTAAAGCCAGAATAAGTGCTAGTAATTCCTTTTTAACAGTGGAATAATTTTTCTGATGTTCATTAAATTTCTTTGAGAAATAAGATACTGGGTGTTCAATGTCATCCACACCTTTTTGTAACAGTATTGCCCCAGTAGCTTCATCAATGGTGTCTGTCGCTATAGAAAACGGCTTGGAAAAATCAGGTGCTTTGAGCACAGGATAATAACACAGGGTGGTTTTCAAATGTTCAAATGCCTCCTGGCAAAGATCACTCCATACAAATCTTTCCCTCATCCCAGTAATTTCATTAGGGGGTGAGCGATATCTGCAAAGTTCTTAGAAAACTTTCGGTAATACCCAACCATTCCTAAAAACCTTCTCAAAGCTTTCTTGTCCGTTGGAATGGGAACCTCAGCAATAGCTTGAACCTTGGCCTGTACAGGAGTCAGTTGGCCCTGGCCTACTACATGCCAAGATACATGTCAGTGGAGTGGCCAAACTTACCTTTATCCATGCTCCCAGTAAGTTTGGCCTTGGAAAGTCTTTCGAACAGTTTTTCTACCACTGCAATATGCTCTTCCCATGTGTCACTCCAGACTACTAAATCATCAATGTTAGCCCCTGTGTTTTCTAACCATCTAATCACAGAATTGATCATTCCTTGAAATGTCCCTGGAGCATTTTTCATCCAGAAGGGTAAAACAATGTACTCATACAGTCCATATGGTGTCACAAACGCTGATATTTCTCTGGTCCTCTCTGTTAAAGGAACACCCCAGTACCCTTTTAGTAAGTCAATCTTTGTAAGGTATTTTGCCTTTCCCACTCTCTTAATACAGTCATCCACTTTCTTTCCTTGTTCCTTCTTGTTTCTAATTTCTTGTTCAACCATTTTACTTTTCTCTAAATTCATTCTGTAAGGATGCTCTTTGATCGTCTGGGCTGAATTTACAATGACGTCATGCACTTCAGCTGTTCACCATCTTGGAATGTCAGGGGATAAATCGTTATGCTTGCGAATTAATTCTTTCAATTGTTTTTGCGGTGTAGGTTCTAACTGATGGACCTTGTCAGTAATGTTTTTCAAAACAATGGAAGTCTTAAATCTTGTTGATACTAGATTCAGCAGGTTAAAATGATTTTTCACCTCATTCCCAGCCTTTGCAACTCCATTTGTTTTCATAACAGTCCTCCCAGGTGCCATCCTATCAAACAAGTGTTTTATTTTAATTTGAACATTCTGCAAACTTTCTTTTGCAAGGTCACAAGCATTGTCAAGTCTCTCCTGGAATTTTAAAACATAATTAAGCACACTGACACATATTTCCAAACCAGACCACAGTTCTTTGAGTAGGGTCAAAGGGCCTTTAGGCCTGTGACCGAACACAGGTTCAAATAGACTATACTCTAACGATTTTCAAATTGAATCTTCAACAGCAAATAAGAGTAGGGGAACCCCCTCATCCCAGTTTTTCCTATTTTTTACGCAATATGTTTTAACCATGGTCTTAAGAGTGGAGTTGAACCGTTCCAAGGCTCCCTTGGACTCTGTGTGATATTGCAGATGGCACAATGTGCATAGCTCCCAGTTCTTCAACTATCCCCTGAAATGTTCTCAAAGTAAAGTTACTACGCTGGTCAAATTGAATTTCTTTGGGCAGACCTACCAGTGTGAAAAACTTACTGAGTGCTTTTACCACATTCTTGGCCTTGATGTTTCCGAGAGGCATGGCTTCAGGGAACCTAGACACAGCACACATAATTGTTAACACAGCTGAGGTCTTTGGCAATGGGCCAACACAATCCACTATGACCCTGAAGAAAGATTCACCATGAACAGGTATTGGTTTAAATGGTGCTACTTGAATAATCTGATTAAGTTTCCCCTCAACCCGGCAGGTATGGCAAGTCATGCAAAAATTCACAACATCCTTTCTTCAACTAGGACAGTAGAATTCCTTCATAATCCTGTTCACTGTCTTTCTCACTCCATAACATTCACCTAAAGGCATACTGTAAGCCATGTTTAAAATTTCAGCCCTGTAAACTTTGTGATCCACTACCTGATGTTTAATGGCCCCATCTTCACTTGCAGGCACATTGGCTGGTCTCCACTTCCTCATCAACAACCCATTTAAAGGTAATATCCCACTGACTCTCTTTGAACCTCCTCTTCTGTGAGAGCTATCTCCTTTAATGCCACCATTTCAGAATCTCACTTCTGTTCCTCCATAAATTCCTTCCTCGATAAGGACAAACCTTTCTCATACACCTTACTCTCATCAGCTTTACTACCCTCCAAGTCCTGCTGGAATATGGAAGGTAGAAAAGTCTGTGACACATCATCATACTTTAAACCCCTAGTTTTGCTCTCATGGGCCTTAGCAGATTTTCCAAACATGCTTCGGGTCACTGCACAGGCACCGTAAACATCAATCTCTCTGTGTGGATTATTAGCGGCAGCTTTGCTCATTAGCTGAACTGCTGAAGACAATTCATCACCTTGGAGAGGTGTCAACCTCCCCCCATTGTTTATTAAACTCAGCATTATCACCAGACTTACAACTACTACGTGTATATTGTGGAAAATGCCAAACAATCCATTTACCTTATTCCTACGACCTTTATTCTGACCTGTCTCCATAACATCATCGTGAACAGCATCATAACCTTGAAGGTGTTCACCTCTCAAAACAAAATTCAACAGAGTGGCATATACTTCCTGAGCAGGCCTTTGTCCTGCAAGCAGGGCCAAAGGTCGCGCAACCAATCCAAACTTCACAAGCACGTTATTCAAAAGTCCAGAAACAACACTTTTCTCAATATTCTTAGTAACATTTACCTTGCCAATTTTCATCTCATCACTAATTTTTAGCACACTGCCTAATACAAGTGGCTGAGAATTCTCAATTTCCACTGGTACCAAGGTTAACCCCTTATTCACTGAACCAAAACCATCTGATACAAAAGAACTGCATTCCTTTCCAACCAAGTCAGACACCACAGACTTTAACTGAGTTTCAACGCAAGGTTCAGTACCCTGTGAATCCACAGGTACTTCAACAACCTGAACACAAGCAATCAGGACAGTTGCCTCTTCTCGGCTTTCATCACTTGGCCCAGTTTCAAATTCAAGGTCACCCCGAACCTTCCAGCTACTCTCTGGGGAACTCTCATCTGGAGTAAACTCAACCTTGTGGGTTAAAACAACTTCGTCTGCATTCTTAGCAGACCCCTGCAGGGTGGCGGCATCCTCTTCATCTAGGTATGCCCTTGCATCATAGGGTACACTCTTCTTAAATTCATCAATCACAACCAGCTCTTTCAAGCCGTAAAAATCAGCTGGGTCCGACACTGGACCTCCCAGCTGCCAGGTCTCCCTCTCAAACTCTCTCTGTTTTTCTGCCTCTTCTGCCTCGACCTGTTTCAGTTGCAACTCACGCTCCATTTTTATTTTTTCCAACTGAAGCTGAAGCTCAGTCTCAGTAAATACTTTACCTTCAGCAAACATTTTCAACACATCCTCAGTACATTGCTTCGTCGAAATATAATATTCAACTATTTTTCTTTGAATTTCTACCTTAGTCATACCCTTCTTTACAGTCTTAAGTTCCAGTTTCTCAACAATTTTATGCAACTCATCCTTTTTAGCTCTCTTCAAAACCATAGGGTTTGGCGATGACAGAAATTTCCTAACATCCATTTGTGCTGTTTTTCCACACAACCAAATCAAAAGGGATTTCCCCCAGTCAATTCAAACAAGCCTTCCACAATTTTTAGAATGGCTCCCACCAATTTGTTCATATCTCGGACACAGCCCCCAATTTTGTCACGTACCCCGTGACGGGTTATAGAACCAGCAGAAATGGAAAACACTTTGGAATCCAGTATTGCTATTAACTAATGATATTTATCAGTAACTACGCAATACAGTAATATAAAATAATATATATAAAGCAGGTTAGCAATGATTATATATAAGTAAGTGTGAAAATATATGAAAACCAAGCTTCTTCAAGTCTAGGGATAAATAGTCTTGCGATGATGAGTAAAGTTCAGTTCAGTTCATGGTATTGAGTTGAGTAGTGGTGGAGAGAGAGTGAGGGGGCGAGATTTGAGTCTTCAGGTGAGCTGACGCTGTTGATCTTCCCGTTGTCCTCTGAAATCATTTCGAAGTCACCGACTGTGACCACAACAAAGGGGACCGTTCTTCTGTGGTAGAATTATCAACCCAGGCGAGGGTTGGCACATGAATAATTCCCCACTAGTCACACCCTTTTCACACTGCAAGAACCATTGATCGATCTGCCTGATCGATCCTCCCAAAACTCACCTTTTCGTGGGCACAACAAAGCTCATTTAGTGTCCAAAACCATATGTCTGTAGGTCTAACAGCTGACCTTCTATTTATCTCACTATGCTGAATACCATCTGTCCATCAAGCAGCTCCTCTCTTCTCTTTCTGTAAGAACTTGGAAGCTGCTAGTGTCCTTGCAAAAGTGTAAACATGCTGTCGAATAACTGTAACACCATCTCAAAGCAGTCTTCGCCTCTTTCTCTCTCTTTCTTTCTCTCTCTTTTAACAAGGTGTCTGTGTTCCACAACTCCCTCTCTCTTTTTCCAAAAGCACAGATCATAGGGGTATTTCTGGACCCCATCACATATGTCTTAAACCTTCATGCCAGGTTCAAGCAAATGATTGAAATTTTGAATTACTTTTGCTAGATTACAAAATAAATCATATATATTGATATCTGTTCCTCGTGAGCACAGCAAAAAGGAGCTCTTGGACTGTGGAGGACATGATGCGAGCCTATAGAGGTGAGGTGTAAAGGTTTGCTGGCTGCTCGCTGTGCAGAACCTACCCTCTCCTTAGCATTACGGGGGCTGCAAAAGTAAAGAGCCACCAGAACCATCACAGAAGCTCTAGGTTGTCATGGATCAAGAGGTATGACCCATGGACAAATGCTTCTGGTACACAAGCCAGGGCCTGATCAACACTGGCTGGGTCACCTGGGCGAGAGTGTCTGATGTTGAAAGACCCAAAACACCCGATGACCCCAGGTTACAACACTGATAATATGTCCCAGTGCATCCTAGAATGTATAGTATCTCAGCATCATTGCCTTTATCTGAAGCACACAATGTTTTGAGGTATTTTAGGAGTCAAATGTCAACCATTAGCAGTCACATTACACAACAGTTGCAGATGAAAAGGACATTACTGGAGTGGTCAACATTTGTTTGCTTTTTATTTTTGTCTTCTTGTGGATTTTTGATTTTTAAACTGAATTTACACTATGTGGCAACATTGTTAGCTACACCTACTCGTTATGGAATTAGTGATGAAAAATTTGACAAATAATTTGAGCAATGACAAATTATGATAGTTTTCTAGCATCACCGGCTCTAAGTTATATAACCCATGTCCAATATGACATCTGATATACACCCAGTAGCCACTTTATTAGGTACAACTGTACACCTGCTCGTTAATGTAAATACCTAATCAGCCAATCATGTACAACTCAACGCATAAAAGCATGCAGACATCATGAGGTTCAGTCATTGTTCCTGTTGTGACTGATTGAAGTCACCAGAGAGACACCAAAGCTGATGGATATAGACGTCTTTATTCAGCAAAACAAGCAGCAAGCATCATACTGGAGACATTAATGTAGAAGAGGCCTGCCTGGCCCAATATTACATGACATTTTTATATGTTAAGGATCAAAGGTAACAGTAGGACAATTCTATAGTTACAATCTATCCACAATGCTTCCTTTGAATTCCATATAATTTTCAAACAAATCAATCTTCACAGCAACACTCCAGGCACCCAAGATGAATATTAATCCCTATAGACTCTGGGCTGCATTCATGCATATGCAGACACCTCAGATTAATAGAGTGTTTCTTTGTTTGCAATTGACTCCAAACTGCAGCTCCAAGAACACCACTAATCTGCGTGCATTTTAAACTCAATCTATAATCTATGTTCAGGTCTGAAGATAGGCCACCATTGAAACTAGTATTTGCTTTATACCATAGCTCCAGAATACACTCTAACAGTTCCGACCAAACATCAGAAATACGAGGAAGAGATATGACACATGTGACCTTAACAAAGGTATGATTGTTGGTGCCAGACGGGGTGTTTGAGTACCTCAGAAACCGCAGATCTCCTGGGACTTTCACATACAACAGTCTGTAGAGTTTACATAGAAAATTACAAAAAAACAAAAAAAAAATCCAGTGAGAAGCAGTTCTGGGGGTGAAAATGCTTTGTTAATGAGAGAGGACAGAGGACAATAGCCAGCCTGGTTCAAGCTGACAGGAATGTGCCAGTAACTCAAATAATTACGTGTTACAGCAGTGGTGTGCAGAAGAGCATCTCTGAGTGCACAACATGTCGAAAGTTGAAGTAGGTTGGCTACAGCAGCAGAAAACTGCGAACTTGCTCTTAGTGGCCACTTTATTAGGTACAGGAGAAACCTAATAAAATGGCCACTGAGTGTACATTTCCACAGCAGCAATACTTTATGTCATTTGTCTGTTGGTGAAAGGATCATTGGATTGGATACTGTGAGACTAATTCATCAAATTATAAATCTCTCTCATCAGTATCTTTGTGTGAGTGTAATAATGACAGGAATTCAATGTTATTGAGCGGCAATGTTCAAATGCCTGAGAGAGAGAGAGTATACGGTAACTAGCAACTATTGCTTCTTCCTCACTGTTATCTAATCTTCCAGACAGTTTGCAGTGAATGCATTGTTACCTCTAAAGAGCTACGAGGGCACTTCATAAATGATGTCGCCGTCTGACAGACCATATGCAGTGAATAAAGCTCCGTCAGCATCTTTATTGTCTCTTCATTGTGATGGGACTAGGGCCTGTAGGAGAAAACCGAAAGGTCAAGCAGAGTTAGTGTTTGAACTAGTGGGTGATTGGTTAAAAATTGATCCACACCAGGAGACCAGTCAAAGCTGATCTACCTGAGCACGAATTCAGTACATCTTTTTGATTCTCAGTTGACAACATTACCATTTGAACTACATTCAGGCAACAGAATGGTGGCTACAGGAAGACTTAATCAACAGAGCACTGACGATGTCTCCTTGTATGGTGATGAAACTTTTTCAAGTAAATTGCAACGGTCAGAGTTCAACTCAACCGAACCAGCCTTAATGAAGTAACAGACTAGGTCATGGTGACAGAGTAAAATGGTTATCCACAGGTCTAGTAATAAATCCAATTCTCTAATACAACAATGGGTACACAATATATGAATGAAGTTCCTGAAACTTAGATGTCATTACTGCAGCATTTCATATCTATATTTCTAGGCTTTGTCTGCAGTTCTCGGTTGCCACATTAAGAAAATCTAGATTTAGATTATGAAGACACGTAGTCCTCTTTTATTGTCATTTAGTAATGCATGCATTAAGAAATGATACAATATTTCCTCCGGTGTGATATCACAAAACACAGGACAGACCAAGACTGGAAAAACTGACAAAACCACATAATTATAACATATAGTTACAACAGCGCAACTATACCATAACTTGATGAAGAAGTCCATGAGCACAGTAAAAGTTCAAAGTCTCTCAAATGTCCCACATCGATGCAGACGGGAGAAGGAAGAAAAACTCTCCCTGCCATGCCGACCACAGTCCGACTCTGAGTCATCCGAAAACTTCGAGCTCTGATCAGCTCTCCAACACCGAGTACTGAGCGCCATCTCTGTCAGAACGATTCGACCTCAGCCTTAGTCGCCAACAGCAGGCAAAGCCGGGGATTTTGAGACCTACTCTCTGAAAGATTCCTGACCACGCAGTAATAACAGCAGCAAACGAGCATTTCAGAAATTTCTCCAGATGTTCCTCTGTGCTTTCATGTCCATTCTCCATCAAATCAGAATTGTCCATGGCCCCTATTTAACAGATACAATATCATTTTTCACCGGAGGGCTGTGCACGCACAGGCGCACTGCTATCTCTCCTCCCGCCTACATCCCTATTTACAAACGTACTAGTAATTAGCCCTCACTATTCTTTCTGCAACAGGCTCAATGCACTGAAGCTCAGAGTCAGCCCAGAAGTTAACTTTTTCCCAGAGGATATTTGCTCAACTGAAGTGCCCATGTGAATTGCAGCAACAAAGTAATTGTGACTGAGAATGGATTATAAATCATGGTGCTTGTTATCCATAATGCCAGCACCAATGACAGCCATTACTTTAAGAGGATTTCATAACTCCCCATGCCAAAAGAAAGCTGTTATGTTGGCTTTGTAAACACGAGAGATTCTACAGATACTGGATATCCAGTGTGACACGTACATAATGCTAGAGGAACTCAGCAGTTCAAGCAGTATCCATGGAAAGGAGTAAGCTGTTGATGTTTCAGGCCGAGACTCCTCCAGTCCAGATGAAGAGTCTCAGCCTGAAACATCGACCGTATATTCCACTCCATAGATGCTGCCTGAATTGCTGAGTTCCTCCAGTATTATGCATGTATCACTACGTTGGCATTATATTTGCATATTTATCATTTTTTCTAGATTTGTCGGTTGAGTAGTTATATCGATTTTTGTTTCGGAACTCTAGATAGCACTTCCATTTTCCGATGATAGAAATTGCCTCAATCGAAGAAAGCCACTACTACCCATAGCTACTGTGTTTCTACAACTTTGAGGCTTTCATGGATCCTATTATATATCCATTCACTGCTTATCTTTCATAATTATTCAAAGCAGTGCTTGGTACATTGGAGAGTTTTGTGGTAACCAGGTAGCTGAGGGCTCAGCTTAATACTGATGCATACAATGAAGTGCATCATGATACATACATCAGGATGCTCTTTATTGACTACAGCTCTGTATTCAATACTATCATCCCTTCCAAACTAATCAATAAACTTCAAGGCTTTGGCCTTGGCGTCAATACCTATTTGCGCAATTGGATCCTTGACTTCCTCACTTGCAGACTCCAGTCAGTTCAGGTTGACAACAAAATCTCCTCCTTTATCTGCATCAGTACAGGTGTACCTTAAGTTTGTGTGCTTAGTATCCTGCTCTACTCACTTTTCACTTATGACTGCGTGGCTAAGCATAGCTCCAATGCCATGTTCAAGTTTGCTGATGACACTACCGTCACTGGCCAAATCAAAGGAGGTGACAAATCAGCATACAGGAGGGATATTGAAAATCTTGCTGAGTGGTGTCACAACAACAGCCTCTCACTCACTGTCAGCAACATGAAGAAGCTGATTGTTGACTTCAGGAGGAGGGAACTGGAGGCCCACGAGCCAGTCCTCATTGGAAGATCAGAGGTGAAGAGGGCTGAACCTTTTACTCCTCGGTGCTATCGTGTCAGAGGATCTGTCATAATAAGTACTATTATGGAGAAGGCATGACAGTGTCTTTACTTTCTTACAAGTCTGAGAAGATTTGGTACGTCGGCTAAAATTTTGACGAACTTTTATAGATAAGTGGTGGAATTTCCACTGAGGTTGGAGGCGACATCAGGTGTACGACAAACGATGAAGGACAACTTTGGTGGGGTTTGTACTTCCCACAAAGTGAAACTCGATAGCATGAATGGCAGTGATATTTCAACACCGCATGAACTCAACGCCTTCTATGCCTGCTTTGAAAGGGAGAATATAACTGCAGCTCTGAAGATCCCTGCTGCACCTGATGACCCTATGATCTCTGTCTCAGAGGCCGATGTTAGGCTGTCTTTAAAGAGGGTGAACATTCGCAAGTTGGAAGGTCCCTATGGAGCACTTGGTAAGGATCTGAAAACCTATACCAACTAACTGGCAGAAGCATTCAAGGATCTTTTCAATCACTCACTGCTACAGGTAGAAGTTGCCACTTACTACAAAAAGGCGATAGTTATACAAGTACTAAGAAAAATAATGTGATCTGCCTTGATGACTATTTCCTGGCAGCACTCACATCTACAGTGACAAAATGCTTTGAGAGGTTGGTCATGTCTAGACTGAACTCCTGCCTCAGCAAGGACCTGGACCCACCACAATTTGCCTATCGCCACAATGAGTCAACAACAGACGCATTCTCAATGGCTCTTCACATGGCTTTAGACCACCTGGATAGCACAAACACCTATGTCAGGATGCTGTTCATCAACTATAGCTCAGCATTTAATACCGTCATTTCCACAATCCTGATTGAGAAGTTTACAGAACCTGGGGCTCTGTATCTCCCTCTGCAATTGGGTCCTGACTTCCTAACCGGAAGACCACAATCTGTGTGGAGGGTGATAATATCTCCTCCTCGCTGACAATCAACACTTGTGCACCTCAGGGGTGTGTGCGTAGCCCACTGCTCTACTCTCTCTATACCCCTGACTGTATGGCTAGTCATAGCTCGAGAACCATCAATAAATTTGCTGATGATACAACCATTTTTGGTAGAATCTCAGGTGGTGACGAGAGGGCGTACAGGAGCGAGATATGCCAATTAGTGGAGTGGTGTCGCAGCAACAACCTGACACTCAACATCAGTAAGACGAAAGAGCTGATTGTGGACTTCAGGAAGAGTAAGACAAAAGAACACATACCAATCCTCATAGAGGGATCAGAAGTGGAGAGAGTGAGCAGTTTCAAGTTCCTGGGTGTCAAGATCTTTGAGGACCTAACCTGGTCCCGACATACCAATGCAATTAGAAGGAAGGCAAGGCAGTGCCCATACTTCATTAGGAGTTTGAAGAGATTTGGTATGTCAACAAATACACTCAAAAACTTCTATAGATGTATCGTGGAGAGCATTCTGACAGGCTGCATCACTGTCTGGTATGGTGGAGGGGAGGGGGGTGTAGTTACTGCACAGGACTGAAAGAAGCTGCAGAGTGTTGTAAATTTAGTCGGCTCCATCTTGGGTAGTAGCCTACAAAGTACCCAGGGCATCTTCAAGGAGTGGTGTCTCAGAAAGGCAGTGTCCATTATTAAGGACTTCGAGAACCCAGGGCCTTCCCTTTTCTCATTGTTACCTTCAGGTAAGAGGTACAGAAGCCTGAAGGCACACACTCAGCGATTCAGGAACAGCTTCTTCCCCTCTGACATCCAATTCCTAAATGGACATTGAACCCATGGACACTACCTCACTTTTTAAATATATATTATTTCTGTTTTTTGCATGATTTATAATTTATTCAATATATATATATACTGTAATTGATTGATGGATTGATTGATTGATTTATTTTTCTTTTCTTCTATATTATGTATTGCATTGAACTGCTGCTGCTAAGCTAACAAATTTCGTGACACATGTCGTGATGATAAACCTGATCCTGATTCTGGAGAATATATGGACTGGTTGTATCAATGCCCTTGAATGTAAAAACCTACAAAATGTAGTGGATACAGCCCAGTTCATCAGAGATAAAGCCCTCCCTACAAATAATCACATCCACAAGAAGCACTGTCACAAGGAAGTAGTATCAGTCATCAATAACACTCACTAACCAGGCTATGCTCTCTCATTAGGAAAAAGGCACGGTTCCTTTAAAACCCACACAACTAGATTCAGGAATGGTTAATACCCCTCAACCATCAGCCTCTTAAACTAAAGTGGATAACTTCACTCAGCTTCATTGACCCCATCACTGAAATAGTCCCACAAAGAATGGACTCATTTTCAAGGATTCTTCATCTCAAGTTCTCTACATTTATTGTTTATTTACTTATTATTTATTTTCTTTTAGTATTTGCATCATATGTTGTCTTTTACACATTGGTTGTTTGTCTGTCCTGTTGGGGCAGTCTTTCATTGGTTCTACTATGTTTGTTGCATTTACTGTGAATGCCCACATTCAAATGAATCTCAGGGTTATAAATGGGGACAAATACTGTATGTACTTTGATAATAAATTTACTTTCAACTTTGACTGGCACATAATGCACAGTGTGTAGTCAGAATCCTCTGCCCTTTCAACAAAATGCAATCCCTCTCATCATTATCTTCATGTGAAGATTAACTTTTATTTTTCAAGGCAGTAATCCTCTTCATATTCCGACTTTGTTATCTGGCTATTGATAATCATAGGAAGGGCTGCGAATTGTGCTGCGTGTTCTCTGAATGCCCATGATTTATAAAGTAGAGTTACGAATATAGTGTTATGAGGTAAATATTTGCATAATTGTGTCCTGTAGCCAGGATAGCCAGATAGAAGACAGGAATTTTCAGGTCAGCTTCTCTGTCAGCTTGGCCTCACCCTCATTAGACCTATACTGGCATCCTGTCCCCATGTCCTGCTGCATTAACGCACTAGACCGGCGGCCCAGCCCCTCTAGCCTTTCAACAGAGCACGAACAGCTCCAAGTCCTGTCTCTATCCAGCCAATAGCAACTTTCGCACAGCTTATCTTACGTATTTGTGACCCCAAAATGGCTGGCCCCAACCAGCCCATGCACTGGCTACAACACTGTCACGTGAAGCCCCCGGGGAACCACAAGCTGCAGGAGATGTCTGTCGCTTTCAGAAGACTGCCAGCGCCAGAACAACAACCCATCGCTCTCCTCCAGCAAGCCCCATGAAAGTAGAGGGTTTGATCTTTGGATCCAGGGCAGAGACCTCTGTCCACCCCGGCCGCTGTCCCACGTTTACCCATACCTTCACTGGGCCAGCACAGGATCGCTCACCTGTTCACTGTTCAGCTGCTGGTCAATGGTGAGGAGGTCTACCTCGCCACTGGTTGCCAGCTGAAGTGCTGCCCCTGCCACTTACCCCTGGATCTGCTGTGTTGCATTGGGTGACTATGGGGTGTGGTACACCGTGGCGGGCTGCTGGGAGACCAGTGGTGATTGTTGGTGCACCCGCCGGGTCCCCATCCTGGAAGTGCCCTGCCGGAGAGCCACGGATTCAGTGCCGAGGTGGAGAGTTGCCCTCGACGCATCCACACAGGCTCCCCAGCGAGACAGCAGGTCCAAGCCAATGAAGCAGGACGCTTGGATGTCAGCGAGCCACGCCTCCTGCTCCACTGTGCTTTTCCCCACTGCGATGCGCAGCCTCCTCTGCCCTCTCGCATCGTCGCACGGTCGCCGGTGACCATAGCCAGGTGGACTGCCGTCATTGTTCAGCCTGGCGGAGATGGCTGGTCTGTGCTGGGGAGGACACCCAGAGAGATGATAGTGAAAGCCAACCCTGTATCTACCAATGTATAGCATCTGATGCCTTCCCCCATGCTGTCCACGTATAAGCCTTGTTCTTCACAAGAACGGCCCACCCGGAGAGGCAACAATGGAGGGATTCTGCTGGAGTTCTCAGACAGTGATGCCCACTCAGTGCTTCCCAATGGCAGCACAGAGCTCTGGTGAGGTGTTGGTGTGGGGTAGTCCTGGGCTACATGGCTCACCTCGCCTCACCGGTAGCAGAAATTACTCTATGGCATACAGTGGTGCCGGCTTGACACTGGTAGGACCTGCGAGACAGGCTTCTCCTTGAATGTTTCCTCCTCTGTCTCGGTGACACAAACTCTAGCTCGCAGCATGCGGGGTGACGCTGGAACACCTTGAGGGGCTAAAGCTTCTTCAGCCCTCTCCGAGGCCCAGCGATAATGCTGATGTCAGGCGCACATGCTACCAAAGGCACTCTGGCATTGCGCCCTTACAAAGGCGTGGAGGGCAAGCTCTTCCTGGGCCGTGGGAGGCCAATGGAGGTAGCCATGCCGCGCACAGTGGCGGTGATGTGCTGCATTCACCCCATGTTTCCTACCTTATGACGCTGTCTGCTGCACAATTATTTCATCATTGTTTCCACCAATGGCTTCTGCTCGAAACTACACTCCAGTGCTGTGACGAGGGCCCAGGAGTTATGCTGCTCATTCAGTGTAGGGTCGAGGAGGGGCCACTAGGCATCCCCCACCAGTGCGAGGGCAAGGCTCACCGCCGTTTCGGAGGGTCTCCACTTGTTATGCTATGTGGTAAGTTTGACTTGCGCCAGGTAAGGCTCCAGGCCGCTGGTACCGTATATAGAGTGGTCTCTATATCTCTGACACTGCTGATCTCCTGCGATTTTCACAAACAACGGTATCTAGAGTTTATAGAGAATGGTGCAAAAAAACAAAAAAAAGTCTAGTGAGCAGCAGTACTGTGGGCGAAAATATCTTGTTAATGAGAGAGGTCAGATGAGAATGGCCAGACTGCTTTAAACTGACAGGAAGATAACAATAATCAGATAACCACATGTTAACAAATGGTGAGCATCTCCGAATCCACAAATTGTCAAGCTATGAAGTGGATGGGCTACAGCAGCAGAAGACCATGAATAAATGTTCAGTGGACACTTTATTATGTATAAGAAGTACCTAATAGAGTGGTCACTGAATGTATCTATCTGCACTTTAGGTGGACTGTATCATTATGTCTGTGATCTGGCAGGTGAGAAAAGTTTTTGATAAACATTAAAATCACTTTCCTTAATTAGCTGTCAAAAGAACATGAGAAATCAAGTGTCTCTAAGAATTAGAGTATAAAGTTAGAAAAAACCAGAGACATGTTATTAATAATATAAGATTATTACTTAAACATTTAGATTTAAAAATCGATTTGCACAGTTGAAATTTCCCATTAATATCAATAGGGTAGCTGCTCTGGTCCTAAGCTCAAAGTGGGACAAATTTTTTGAGCGATATCCCTGCACAAGAGGTTGAAATTGCTGGAGCTTCACTGGGGCCAGACTTCAGTGGCATCAGAACTTGGTGGTTAAAATTTAAGTGCACCCCTGGGCTTTTAGCGTTTGTGTGAAACTTCCAGAGCTGCAGACGACTGCTCAGGGAAGTATCAGCGTCAACAAGGAGAAATTCTGATATTTTCCAGCAAACTCTGAGACATCTTCTCGAGGAAGAGAACACTAGTGCTGAAGAAAGAAGTATTGTGATCACTACCTTGTACCAAGTCGAAACATTAACTGCTGCAGAAGTGGCCACGAGGAGGAAAACTGGATGAAGAAGAGTAGCTGGATGACAGGAAAGGTAATGAAATCTATTAAGGATTCAGTGGACATTACAGGCGAGTAAATTGCCTTGCAACAGAGAATCAATACATGAATTCAATACGTGGAAAAACACAAGGAGTAGATCTTGACTTGTGAGGCAGACTAAAATAGATGACAGCAGCTCTCTTGACTTCAGTGGAAATAAAAATCCACCTAGAGACAGGAAAAGAAGCAGGGAAATGTAAACTTGTGATTGTAAAAGCAATTAAAATAAATGTTACTGTATTCTGTTATTGGAAAAG
Source organism: Mobula hypostoma (assembly GCF_963921235.1). Lineage (NCBI taxonomy): Eukaryota > Metazoa > Chordata > Chondrichthyes > Myliobatiformes > Myliobatidae > Mobula > Mobula hypostoma. The sequence goes on along the minus strand of NC_086097.1, from coordinate 119,404,054 downwards.
AAAATTTGGAGAAAATAGAATCATAAAATTCTGAAACAACTCCAAGGATTTGTCTAGATGTGGACGGAGTTAGAAAATTACATCTGTCCTTTATTCCAATAGTTTTAATCATAATGCATGTGAGAGAGGTTGAAGTTCCAACACAGTCTGAGACAGGTGGAAGCTGAAATGAGAAAATGAATGCACTTGGGTTATGCTGGATCCTTGCAGGCAGAATGACTACAGATAAGCAAACATGGCAATTTATTATAAATAATAAGGACAGAATGGAAGAATAGCAAATGGTAGAGCAAATGGCAAATGTTATCAAGGTGTTCCAGGGTGAAGGAAAATCACCCTTTATTAAATCTATTTCAATTCACACGGGGAAAGGAAAGCTTCTCTAATAAAGGTCAAGATGATAAATGATGTAAATTAATTGCTAAGTGTCATATTGAGTTAAAATAGGAAGTCATATTGGATCAATTTAATATGATTTAATAACATTAAATAGAGATATGAAAAAGAAGAACGTCATCCTGGATGGAATAGGTCCTTCAGCCTTTTAAGTTCATGTTAAAGATTTGGATTAATTTATATGGATATTTTATTTAATATTTTATATCAAATAATTTAATGATTGAATGAATGCTTGCCCATTTGTTCTAATTCTATCTAATTCTCCCATTTACATGAACTACTTCCAGATGCTACTACCCAACACTACGTGATTATAGCATCGCTGACTTGGGTTCAGTTCCCGCTGCTGTCTGTAAGGAGATCCTGTGTTCTCACTTTGACCGTGTACAGGTTAGTAAGTTAATTGGTCTCAAAAGTGTAATTGAATGGTGCAGAAGCACTTCTTGCTGCGCTGTAACCTACTGACATAGGAATTGAGGCATCAGAGGGAACCGGAGCACCTAGATGAAACTCACACAAATTGCAGACAGAGAGAACACACTCTGCACTCTCAGTATTGAGGGTCAGGGTGGAGCAGAGTCACTGGAACTGAGAGGCAGAGCCACTACTGTCTGTGCAACTATGAAGTTGGACCAGGAGCAGATCACTTCATAAACCCATGCCTGTGGATGGGAGATAGGTTGATCACATAGTAGAAAAACGCCACGTTTTTAAAAATTCTTCTTAATGAGGTGTGATACTGCACTCATAATTATGTTATTTGATGAGCCTAAATTACAAACTTCCAACTGGACTACAACACAGCTTCACATTTGCTGAGGAATTTTACAAGACAATATAACCCATCACTTCAGTTGTTAATACAAGATCGTTACATAGCTTCTTTGTGGAATAAACTATATTGCGGAAAATATTGTTGTTTGAATGCTTACTCTTACTGAGATCCTTTAGCAGTGTTACAATGTTAATCAAAAGGTAACGATTAATTTAAATAACAAGGCATCTGCACTGATGAAGGGTCTTGGCTCGAAATGTTGACTGTTTATGCCTTCCAGCAGATACTGCCTGATTTGCTGAGTTCCCCTAGCATTTTGTGTGTGCATTTCCAGCAGAAGACCATAAGATATAGGAGCAGATATATGGATCGATTTCCCTCTGAGCCTAAATCTCCTGCCCTCTCCATGTATCCCTTCATGCCCTGACTAATCAAGAATCTATCAACTTCTGCCTGAAATATACACCAAAGACCTGGTCTGCATAACTGCCTTTGGCAATGAATTCTACAGGTTCACCACTCTCTAGCTAAAGAAATTACTCCTCATCTCCGTCCCTCTATTCTGAGGCTGTGTCATCTGGCCTTTGAATGACCTACCGTAGGATGCATCCTTCTAAATCTATTCTACTGAGGCCTTTCAACATCAGATAGGATTTTATTGAGATGCCACCCGCCCCCGCCATTCTTCTGAATTCCCGTGAGTACCAGCTCAGAGCCATCAAACACTTCTCATATGACAAGCCTTTCATTCCCAAAATCATTTTCGTAAACCTCCTTTGAACCCTCTCCAATGTATGTACATCCTTACTTAGATAAAGAGCCCAAAACCACTCGTAATACTCCAAATGAGTTCTCACCTTATAAAGCTTTAACATTACATCCTCTCAAAATGAATGCCAACTTTGCATTTGTCTTTCTTACCACCAACTCAGTCAGCAAACTAACCTTTAGGGAATCGTGCATGAGAGCTCCCAAATCCCTTTGCACCTCAAATTTTTGAATTTTCTCTCCATTTAGAAAACAGTCTACATTTTTATTTTTTCTAACTATGCATATGAACATACACTTCTGGACACTGTATTTATCTGCCACTTCTTTGCCCATTCTCCAAATCTGTTTGTCCTTCTATAGCCTCTCTGTTTCCTCATCACTAGCTGCCCTTCCACCTATCTTCATATCAGCTGCAAATCTGGCCCCAGTCATTAATTCCTTCATCAAAATCATTGACATATAGGTAAAAGGAAGCAGTCCCAACACAGCACTAGTCATTGGCAGCCAACCAGAAAAGGTTCCCTTTATTCCCACTCTTTGCCTCCTGCCAATCAGCCAATTCTCTATCCATATTAATATCTTTCCTGTAATATCATGTGCTCTTAACTTATTAAGAAGCCTCATGTGTAACACCTTGCAAAATTCAAGTACCACTACATCCACTGATTCTTCTTTGTCTATCTTGCTTGTTATTTCTTCAAAGAATTCCAACAGATTTGTCAGGCAAGATTTCCCCTTAAGGAAACCACGCTGATATTGGCCTTTTTTAATCATGTGCTTCCAAGTACCATGAGACCACATCCTTAAAAATAGAATCCAACATTTTCCCAATCACTAAGATCAGATTAACTGGCCTGTAATTTCTTTTCTTCTGTCTCTCTCCATTCTTGAAGAGTGAATGGCATTTGCAATTTTCCAGTCCTCCAGAAACATTCCAGTATCCATTGATTCTTGAAAGACCATTACTGATGCCTCCACATCTCTTCAGCCACCTCCTTCAGAACCCTGGGGTGTAGCCTATCCGGTCCAGGTGACTTATCTATCTTCAGCCTTCTCAATTTCTCAAACACCTTCTCCCTAGTTCACTTACGTCTACTCCAGGACACTCTCAAACCTCCAGCATAATGGTAGTTTCTTCCACAGTGAAGATGGATGCAAAACACTTACTCAGTTTGTCTGCCATTTCCTTGTCCCCCATGACTATCTCACCTGCATCATTTTCCAGGAGTCCAATATCTACTCTCCATTCTCCTTTATTCTTTACATATCTGAAGAAACTTTGGTATCCTCAAGAAACTTATGGTATACTCTTGCATCTGCAAAACTTCTTGTGTTTATGGACAGCCTTACCTGTTCTTCTATCATCAGCAGAATTGGCAGATTGCTGTATGCATTCCTACCTGACTGAAATTACATTGTACCTTGAACCTTTACGAGGCATAATTCGAAATGGGATGATACCAATTTAAAGAAAGAGGTGAGATTGTCAATGGAACATGCTCAAAACACTGGAGGAATTCAGCAGGTTAAGCAGCTTATATGGAAAAGAGTAAACAGTCAACTTTTCAGGACAAGAGCCTTCACGAGGAGGACTGAGAAGGAAAGGGATCAATGCCAGAATACAATGTTGGGGAGAGAGGAAGGAGGTTAGTGACAAGGTGATAGGTGAAGCCAAAAGCAACACTTTCAGTACACTGGATGAACTCAGCAGGTCGGGCAGAATCAGTTAGAAATGATGAGTCGACGTTTCGGGTTGGAACCCTTCGTCAGGACTGAAGAATGAAAGATGGGGAAGGATTTGAAGAATGCTTATAGCTTCAGTTGAAAGACCAGTAATTTGAAAGACAAAGGGATGGGGGAGGGGAAGCATTGACGTCATAGCCCTGAAAACAATGCGTAGTAGAAGAAGGAGGTGAAACCATGAGGGAGCTGGGGGAGGGGTAGAGTGAAATACGGATAGAGGAAGGGAGGGGAAGGGAATTACTGGAAGTTGGAGAATTCTATGTTCATACCAAGGGGCTGGAGACTACCTAGACGGTATATGAGGTGTTGCTCCTCCAACCTAAGTTTAGCCTCATCATGGCAGTAGAGGAGGCCATGTATGGACATATCTGAATGGGAATGGGAAGCAGAGTTGAAGTGGGTGGCTACCGGGAGATCCTGTTTGTTGTGGCGGACGGAGTAGAGGTGCTTGACGAAGCGGTCCCCCAATCTGCGTCGGGTTTCACCGATGTAGAGGAGGCTACACCGAGCACCGGATGCAATAGATGACCCCAACAGACTCACAAGTGAAGTGTTGCCTCACCTGGAAGGACTGTTTGGGGTCCTGAATGGAGGTGAGAGAGGAGGTGTATGGGCAAGTCTGCCACTTAAGCCACTTGCAGGAATGAGTGCCTGGAAGGAGATTAGAGGGGAGGGCCAAATGAGCAAGGGAATTATGGAGGGAGCAATCCCTGCAGAAAACAGAGGGTGGGGCAAGAGGTACAGATAGGTTTATCGTAGGATCCCTTTGGAGATGGTGGTAGTTACAGAGGAGAATGAGTTGGATGCAGAGGCTGATGGGATGGTAGGTAAGGACAAGAAGGACTCTATCACTATTACAATGGTGGGAGAATGGGGTGAGTATGGATGAATGGGAAATGGAGGAGATGCAGGTGAGGACAGCATCAACAGTAGAGGGAGGGAACCCTTGTTCTTTAAAAAAGGAGGTAATCTTTGATGTCATGGAATGGAAAGTCACATCCTGGGATGTAGTGGAGTCAAAGAAAATGAGAAAAGGGAATATATTTTTATAGGAGATAGGGTGGGAAGAGGTATAGTCAAAATAAACAGGGGAATCAGTAGTTTTAGAAAAGATGTTGGTTGACAGTTTGTCTCCAGAGGTCACAAAGATCAAGAAAGAGGAAGGAGGTGTCAGAGATGGCCCAAGTGAATTTAAGGGCAGTGTGGAAGTGAGAGGCAAAGTTAATGAAATTGATGAGTTCAGCATGAAGCAGCACCAGCGCAGTTAACATAGCAGAGGAAGAGTTGGGGAGTATATGCGGGGGAGGCTTTAAACGTAGACTGTTCTACATAACCACCAAAGACGTAAGAATAGTCTGGGCCCATTTGAGTGCCTGTGGCTACCCCCTGAGTCCGGAGAAAGTGAGAGGGGCCGAAGGACAACTGCTCATGGTGAGGACTAGTTCTGCCAGATGGAGGAAGTTTCTGATGGAGGGAGACTGATTGGCATTTTGTCAAGGAAGAAGTGGAGGGCTTTGAGGCCTTCCTGATGGAGGACAGAAGTGTATAGGCACTGAACATCCATAGTGAAGATAAGACGGTCAGGGCAGGGAATGGAAAGGCACTGAGGAGATCGAGGGCATGAGGAATGTTGTGGATGTAGATGAGAAGGGACTGAACCAAGGGGAATAGAATGGAACTGATATTTGAGGATGTATCTCAATTCTATTCATATGAGAATATGAGGATGGTTAATGAATATTTTGAGGAACAGAAAGAATTCCAGTGCCTTGAGAAAATGGTTGGTCATTTAGGACAGAAATCATAAGGACAGAAATCTGTTTAAGAGGCAGTGTTAAACTGTGACCTTCTCAAAAAGCAAAGGAGATCCTTCATCAGCAGGATGAAGAGCATGCGAGCCTTTATTAGATCAGGCATTGAGTTCAAGAGTGAAGCAGTTATGTTGTAGCTTTATATAACTCTGGCTAGCTGGATTTTATTTTTCCTCAGGGTTGAAATGTCTAATACTAAAAGGCATGTATTTCATATGAGAGGTGTAAACTTCAAAAGAGATGTGTGGTGCAAGTTTCTTGCACATATTAGTGGGTGCCTGGAATGCATTGATGGGGGTGGTAGTGTAAGCAAATAGAATAGAGGGGTTTAAGAGGTTCTTAGATAGGTATCCAAATATATAGAGAATGGAGGCATGTGAGCTTATGTTCACAGAGAAGAATAGTTCCATATGTTTTAATTACCAGTTTAATTAGCTTAGCACAACATTGAGGGACAAAGTGCCTGTTTCTGTTCTGCACTCCTCCTATGTGCTACATTCTATTTAATGAGCAAATGTACATCTTAGATGTAATGAGGTAGTTTAGAAAAGGAGGGGCGAATGGGAGATGGGATGGAGGGAGAAAAGTGAAAATCACTCTGTTCTTGATGCAAGATTTGAGGTAGCGGCCTTCTACCATGTAGTTTATTCTTCTTAGTATCTCAAACATAGAGCAGGCAAGCTGAGAAAAATCCATGCCATTAAACAAAGCAAATATTGCAAATTATTGTGTTGTACAGAAATAAATTAATGTAAGTAACTGGGAACAACCAGGATGCCAAGTTGTTTGGATTTTAAGTACATTTTGTCAGGCTGTAGTTAAATTGAAATATATATATATATATATATAGGCCAGAAATTATTTAAAATACTTAGGTCAAATTATTATCCTCTTAGTTAAATAGATATTAATGAAGTTAACTTTAATGGATCAACACCCTGGTTAAAGTAGTCCTAAGAGAAGGAAATTTAGTGAGAAAATCTTCAGGCTTTGCACAATCATGCATAATATTATCTACGGTTGTATCTATGGAATAATTTCTACTTCTAATAGAAACAGAACAATAACGTTTCTACTTTAAATCAGCAACAGGACATTAATAATGTGAGATGGTAATCCCATGATCATGCATGATTTCCTTTTTTAATACAGAAAATAAAAGAATATGTGATAAAGATCCAAATATGGATGATATAGGACTGAACTTACTTTGGTACGAAATGACATTTTCAATAAATTTACAGCTGATAAACTGGAAGACAGAGAAGGGAAAAGCCAAGAAATTTGGCACTCTGGGGGATGGGAATGAGATGATAGTACCTTATGCTGGAGGTGAATTCATTTGAAATTAAGTAACACATATAAACAAAGTTCCCTGATGATTATGATGCACTTCAGATTTCTGGTTCCAACCAAATGTAACAAATTTCAGATTGCCTTGATAATAAAACTTTATGATAATTGTCCACTTTACTGCATGAATTTGAAAGGAATTATCAAATGCAATTTATACCATCATTAAAGCATATGTGTGATTATGATATTTGCCATCTAATCTATAATTAAAACAAACTAAAAAATCTGAAGCAGTAAATCATAATGAAGGTGATAACCGTGCTGTTAGATGGGAAGTTCCAAAATGTTGAACCTGTGTCAAAGAAGGAAATTCAATAAAGGTCCAGATATAATGGGTTGAAACTGACAGTATTAATAAGCTAACTTAACAGATTCTGAGGTCAAAAATCCATGTTATTGTACTAGGAAACCAATCTACAGTCTTATAACAGACTCCTTGAGCCTGGTGGTTTTGGGCTTTTATATCTACTACCTGATGAGAGAGTGGGGCAAGAGAGAAGTTTCAGAGTGAGTGTGGTCTTTGATTATACTGGCTGATTTACTGAGGAGGTGAGAATTATGAACAGATTTCATGAAGAGCAGGCTAATTTTGGAGATATGCTGAGCTGTGTCCTCTACTATCTGCATATTCTGTGTTCACAAGTAGGGCAGTTGCCATACCAGACTTTGATGCATCCAGATAGGATGAAAAGATTAAAATCGGTGAGGGTCGATAGCTACGTAGCAAATTTCATTAGCCTCTCAAGGAAGTAGAGGCATTGGTGAGTTTTCATGGAGACACTGTCTATGTAGTTCGGCCAGGAGCTCCTAGGAACTTAAAGCTCTGAACCCACTCACCCTCAACACTGTTCATGTAGACAGGAGTATAAGCATCAGTCCCCTTCCTGAAGTTAGTTACTAAACCTTTAGCTTTGCCCACATTTAGGGAAAGGTTGTTGTCATGACACCATGATACTATGCCCTACATCTCCATCCTGTACTCCAACAATTCATTAATTGAGACCTGGCCCACCACAGGGATATTTTGCAAGCTTGAAGGTGAAGTTAGAGCAGAATCTGGCCAGGCAATCATGAGTGTACAGTGAGTAGAGTAGGGGGCTAAAGATGCAATCTTGTGGAGCAGCAGTTAAAATGAGGTTTGATTCCCACTGCTGTCTCCCGTGATCATATGTGATCGCATGGTTTTCCTCCAGGTGCTCCAGTGTCCTTCCACATTCCAAAGACTTATGGTTAAGATCAGTGAGTTAATAAATTCCTTAAGGTGAATTATGGTAATGCCATGCTGGCTCTGCCATGAATTGTTCTAAGCCCGACTGCGAAAGGGCATGGGACTAGCCACTGCATCCAAGGGGATGTCGACTCAGACCATGAGAGACCTGCGTTGGGCATTTTCATGTCTTACAAGGCGCAGATTTGAAGTCTGTGTGGGGCACCACACCACTCCTCGCACAGACACTAGAGCAATGTGTGGTTAAGTGCCTTGCTCAAGGACACAAACACGCTGCCACAGCTGAGACTCGAACTAGCGACCTTCAGATCACTAGACGAACACTGTAACCACTTGGCCACATGCCCAACACATCCAGGACAACAGAAACACCAACAGATGCTCCAAAGACCTCATCCCTGGGGGAGGAAGGACCTTCAAAGATGGGCTACACCTGGGGACAACTTGAAAGACTGATCCAGGACAGAGGACTCTAGTGATCTACTATTGATGGCCTATGTCCCAGTAAATGTGACGGGATGAAGAAGAAGAAGAAATCTCACTGATTCGATTTGATGTAAACAACACATCTCAGTCTATGTTTCAATGTACATGTGACAAATAAAGCTAATTTTATCATCGCTAGTTGTTAAGACACATTATTTTGTTTTTCTTAGGTACCTGGATGATGGTAGTTTTCTTAAAGGATGTTGGAAACTCAGATAAAATTTAGTTGAATTCCTGACTCATATTTATTTCTGCCTGATCTAGAATACATTTGCTATTGATGCAATTGACCTACAGTGTTTGCTTCTTCCAGATCCTCCAGCAGAATCATAAACATGGTCAATCAAAGGACTATGGGCAAAGCTAGTCATGCCTTTACTTATCGGCCCACTTCACCATTAACGATTAATCTGTTCCATTATTTACTCAGTGATATCAAACTAGCTTCCGAGATTTGGTCTTGTTGAGGAAACAGAGAGTCTGCAGAAGCACTTAGACAGATTAGGAGAACAGGCAATGAAGTGGTAGATAGAATATGTACACCAAAAGTAATGAAGTGCATGGTCATGAATATTAGTAGAAGGAATAAAGATGTAGGCTATTTCCTAAATGAGAAGCAAATTCAGAAATCATAGGTGTGAATCATAGGTTTCATCCTGGAAATCATCATGCAGGATTCCCTGAAGGTTAGCTTGTAGGTTGAACCGTTAATCAGGAAGTCAAATACAATGTTAGCATATAAAAATGATCAGAATATAAAAACAAAGATACAATCCTGAGGCTTTATAAAGTATTGTTCAGACCTCACTTGGAGTAGTGTGAGCAGTTTTGAACCCCTTGTCCAGGAAAGGATGCATTGTAGTCGAGAGGGTCCAGAGAAGGTTCAGGGTAATGATCCCGGGAATAAAAGTGTTAACATGGTTTTAGGGGCTTCCAGGTTGGTGGGATCTGGCATTGAATATTGGTGTGAACAAGAGGCACGAGGGCCAGCGAGTTGGCAAACTCATGGATCAAGGCCTGGAGTTCAGGGTCCTATTAATGACTAGTCCAGGAGTTAATACCCAAGACTGAAACCCAAAGATTGATCAGATATCTGGAGATTGAAGTCCAATTGTCAAAACTGGAAACTGGAGGTCCGAGATTTGGAGGACTATCCATGTGTGTGTGGATGGCTGGTAGGAAGGAATGAGGCTTGATTTGCTGTTGTAGTTTCATCGCTTGCTTTTTTTCCCCTGTTTCATTGTGTTCTACGTTGATTTGCTGATCATTGTCAGCACACAGTGTGTCGACACTTGCCGTCAGCACATCCTTAGGTTGAGTTAGTTGTTATGCAAATGATGAGTTTCATTGTTTTTTTGTGGTGTACATGTGATAAGGTTCCTTAAGGCTGTCATAGCCAGGGGAGGTGGTGTGGACAAGCTCACACTACCTAGTAAATGCTCCCAATGCCTTGTGTCTCAATTAGCCTCTGTCAACCAAGTCCAACTTCTGACCTTCATGTGTGGCTTAGCTAGTAAGCCTGGTGGAACCATTAACTGACAGGAGAAGGGGCAAAGATGGGTTACTAGCATTTTTAAACTAGTCACTTTGGGTAGATGTGGCTCATCAGCCATAGTTGATAGTTCATCTAGGAGAAGAAAGCTCTGATCTTAAACCTCTGCCGCCTTGCAGGTGGCTATACCCACTCATGGGGAAGACTTCTGGAGTAAAATCTGAGGGAAAATCCAGAGCTGGAGTCCCTAAGGCAGTCCAAAGTTGAGTTCAATGCTGACTAGAAAATCCTGCAATACTGCTGGTGCTAAACTGTATCAGTCCTGCCGTTCCTGTGAATTCTTCAGATGCATGGAGAGGGGGAGCCTGCTGCACAGGCAACAACTTGCTGTCCATGGCGTACTGCCCTGGCTTGCTTGTATACTGTCATACATATGAAGTAGTCAGCTAGCTTGCAACATCCATTGTCAACTCCAACCAATGGAGGACAACAAACGTGCAATAAATAAATTAATGAATCTGAATCTGAGATTATAAAAGCAATATAAATTGAAGTTCATACAGGTTATATTGGTACCTCAACAACCAGGTTTCAATTTCATCATCAAAATCACCACAATTTGTGCAGATTGGAAAAAACATGTCGCTGAAGATCAACACCTCAAGCGTGCTTAGCCCCCTGTTGTACTCTCTACACCCATGACTGTGTGGCCAGGCACAGCTAAAACACCATCTATAAATTTGCTGGTGAAACAACTATTGTTGGCAGCATCTCTGATGGTGACAAGGAGGCATACAGGAGTGAGGTAGATCAGCTGGTTAAGTGGTGTCACAACAACAACCTTGCATTCAATGTCAGTAAGACCAAAGAATTGATTGTGGACCTTAGGAAGGGAAAGTCAAGAGAGCACACACCAGTCACCATTGAGGGATCAATGGGGGAAAGGGTGAGCAGTTTCAAGTTCTTGGGTATCAATATCTCTGAAGACCTATTTTGGGTCAAACACATTGAGGCAATTACAAAGAGGGCACAACATCAGCTTTATTTTATCAGGAGTTTGAGGAGACTTGGTATGACCCCAAAGACGCTTGCAAATTTCTACAGACGTACTGTTGAGAGCATTCAAACTGGTTGCACCACCATTTGGTATGGAGGAGTGACTGTACATGATCGGGAAAAGCTGCAGAGGGTAGCAAACTCACTCAGCTCCAGCACGGAAACTGGCCTTCCCAGCATTGAAGACACCTTCAAAAGTTAATGACTCAAGAAGGCAGCATCCATCATTAAGGATTCTGATCACCCAATGTACACTACCTTCATATTTCGCTCTTTTTTGCATTACTTATTCAATTTAATTTTCTCTTAATATTATTTCTTATTGTATTTTATAGTTCTTTTTTTATTATAATTGCAAGGTACTGCTGCAAGATAAAAGGAATTTTCATTACATACGCCAGTGATATTAAATCTGATTTTGATTCTGATTCATACTTTCTTCTACCTGACAACGATTACTTTACTTTACTTTATACTTTATTGTCACCAAACAATTGATACTAGAGCGTACAATCATCACAGCGATAAATGATTCTGCTCTTCGTGCTCCCTGGAGTACAAATTGATAGTAAATATTAAAAATTTAAATTATAAACCATAAATAGAAAATAGAACAGGGAAAGTAAGGTAGTGCAAAAATAAAACCGAGAGGCAGGTCCTTGGAGGGTGTGGCCCAGATTATTTGGAGGGTGTGGCCCAGATTACTGGCTGTAAGGTCCATTTCCCTGGACTATGGTTCTGGTGTCAGTGTTATCATGAGAGAATCTAATAACTTCTGTCAATTGGTCTTCATTTGTAGACTTGTGAGTGTAGATTAGTAGTGAAATTGGTGTAGGGGCAGGTTTCAAATTTCTGGATCTTTGGGATTCTCTTCTGGGGGAGGAGCGATCTTTACAAAAAGGATGGTTTACACCTGAACCTGAGGGGGTCCAATATCCAGGTGGGCAGAATTTTTAAAGCTGTTGGGAATTGTTTAAACTAATTTGGCAGGAGGATGGGAACCATTGTGATAGGGCTGAGGATGGGGAAGTTAGTATACAATTAGATGCATAGTGAAGTGAGGCTGTGAAAAAGGACAGGCGGATAAAGAGGAAAATTGCAGTCAGTAGGATTTTTCTTTTGATTTACATTCAGAGTAACTAATTGTCCATTTAGGAGAGAGATAAAAAAAAACCTTGTCAGAAGAATAGTGACTCTTTCAAATACTCTCTCCAAGACAACTTTTGAGACCCAATCGAAACAGAAATTATGCATCTTTAGATAATAAGAGATATTAAGGGAAATGAGTTTAGACCATAAGACACAGAGCTGAATTAGTCCATTCAGTCTATCAAGTCTGCTCTGCCATTTCATCATGGATGATTTATTATCCCTCTCAACCTCATTCTCCTATCATCTCCCCATAACCTTTGACGTCCTTACTAAACAAGAATCTATAAACCTCTGCTTTAAATATACCCAGTCACTTGGTTTCCGCAGCCTTCCATAGATTCACCATCCTCTGGCTAAAGAAATTCCTCCTCATCTCTTCTAAAGGGACATCCTTTTATTCCGAGGCTATGCCCTCTGGTCCACTCTATCTTATTCCATAGTTTTCAATGAGATCCCCTCTCATTCTTGTAAACTCCAGTGAGTACAGATCCAGAGACCTCAAATCCTCCTCAACGCTATCCCTTTCATTCCCGGTATCATTCTTGGACCTTCTCCAATACCAGCACGTCCTTTCATAGATGAAGGGCCCAGAATTGCTCACAGTACCTCAAGTATGGTCTGAGCAATAAAGCCTTTGCCTTACATCCTTGTTTTCATATTCTGCTCCTCTTGAAAGAAATGCTAACATTGTTTAGTGGTAGAGTGACACAGAAGTTGAAAAATCAGTAATGATCATATGAACAGTTGAAAGGATATGAAGGGAAGAATGCGCTTACCCCGCTACTGTTGTTGTGTGCTTATGCCTCTGCTTTTGCTGTCCTTCACCCCTTGTCCATCTATGCTGCAACACAGGAGTCAGACACCTGAGAGGTGGAGCTTCAGACACCAGTTCATTAGACATCTCCCTTCAATGTTGAACTTGTTCTGGAGTGCACTGAATGGAAGGGGCTGTATTCATTTTTTTTATCTGATCCACTGCTGTGCACCACTCTCCCCGGTGCATGAGCGAGTGATGAACTGTATTGCCAAACTGCAATAATAAGATAAGTTAGCGCTTTAAATTCATTCATATTAACATACTGGATCACTTGTCCTGGACCCAGCATGCAGATGCAATCACATGCCTTAAGGTGACACCAAACTAAACTTGGTGTCATGCTTCTTTCAAGTGTTGTTCAACAGCACCTGATGGTGGATGGTAGGTGTGGTAGGATAATCAGTACTGTTACCTGAAGATTTCCTTCACCTTGCTGGCTCAATGCTGGCAGACTTCACAGGACTAAAGTCAATGTTAAGACTTGAGGGCAACCACTTCCCTTCTGAATGCCACTCTGTCATGCCCATAGTGAAAAGTACTCCTGGTGGTAGCCAGGGATTGTGATAGAAGAGATCGGCACATTGTGCGTACAATCATAAGAGGACGCTTGGGACAGCTCACTAATTCCTAGATAACTGCGATGAGGAATTTTGCATGATCAAGGGGGAGTATTGAATGAGGTGCTAGTGGAAGCAGTGGATGCGGGTTCGATTTCAACAATTAAGAGACGTTTGGATAACTATATGGATGCGAGGGGTTTGGAGGGCTATGGTCCAGGAGCAGGTCAATGTCATGAGGCAGTTTAATAGATCAGCATGGGCTAGGCTGGCCAAAGGGCCTGTTTCTGTGCTCTAGTGCTCTATGACACTATGAATCTGTCATCTTTTTACATGATTAAAGAAGCTATGTGGAGTTCAGAATCAAAATTAGAATCAGGTTTAATATTTCTGGCATATGTCATGAAATTTGTTGTTTTGTGGCAGCAGAACAGTGCAATGCATAAAAAAAACATAAATTACAATAAGATACAGCATATAACCTCCTCTGGACTAGCTGAATGATAATACCGTGGATTCCAGATAATCAAGACTTGTCAGGACAGCACATTTTGGCCCAATTAAGGAGCTGCCCCAATTAGCTGGTTTCATGAAAATAATTAAAAACATACAAAAAGACAAATTACCATTTAACAGTAACAAAGTATGCATTTATATGCAACGCAAAGAAAATTAGAACACTAACCATACTACTTCCATAATACAAAACTGTAGCTCCTGTTGTTATCGATGGAAGAATTTATGTGTTCTTTTGATTGATTTTAAATGAAGAAAATCAGCATAGACACTTTGTACAGATAATGGACTGCCTTCATACAATTGCAACTTCATTTTCATTGTAATATTCAAGATGATTGTCAATAACTTGTTGAAGTAGTGATATCATTTCATTTTCACTCCTGGCCCTTTCTGGCATCTGTAAGCCTGAATACTTGAAAATGCATTGAACAAAACAGTTCCAACTTGTCTTACTGTTTATTTCTCAGCAACTCTCACTGACAAAAATCACTGAGTTTTGAACACAATCACGCACATTGACGCTATTTAAAAACCGTTTGCTCTAAGCACAGTGCAGTGTTTAACAGCAACACAAGTGCATGTGACAGATACCGGTTACAAACTTCGACAACAGTCTCCTGTCCCAATTAAGTGGCATAGTGTCCCAAATAAATAAAAGATATCTCAGTTGTTTACGCGATTCGATTTGATCTGTAAGAGTTGTCCCAAATTAACCGATGAGCTTTCCCAAATAATCAATGGCCCAATTAACACAAATCCATGGTATTGCTTTTTTGAAAGGCTAATGGTGGGAAATACAATTTGTCTCACAACTTATGAAAATTTACTACTCTTTTTCCATGCCAGAATTGATTAGTTTGCCGCTGAAATGAAAAAGTCTTCCCCAGTTCTAAGATCTTGCAGTTTTCAAAGACAAACAGCCCCAGCCTTACAAGATACAGATCACTGCAGTTGTTATGCTACCTACAATATAGACTAATTCTCAACAAAACCTCAAATCCCTGTTTCATTTCTTTATTTTCCTGCTGATCATACTGAAATGAGTTTTGGTACAATTTGGTACCAATAATCCCCTGTGATCTCATGTGGAACACTTTGAGAGCATGCCTTGATTCTTGTATCATCAGCAAGTTCAGTTTCAGCGTTGGGCAGTTTATTGAAAGGAACATGCATCAGATTCTACAGAGGAAGTGTGCTGTGCCAGAAGCAATCTCAATAATAACATGTGTAATTAACTCAGTCAGAACTGCTTCCACTCTGTATGCTTAGTTTACAACAAGATGAATCAAATAAACCCTCCCGTTTTAAACCCATAAACATTTTCTCTTTGCGGCAAGCATGTAACTTGTTACAGAGGTTCCACATAATTAAACCTGGTATCAATACACACATACTTTGAACGTAAGCAGCTGCCTACCATTAATTGCTTCATAGTTAATGGAAAAGGGGAGCTGGAAAGCACATACTAGCAGGTCGATGGCTCAAGTCAAAGTAGAGCTTTATCAAACTGCTCTATAATTACACTGAGCCTGCTGACCTGCATGTTACTAATCAAACTTATGTCAAGCTGCAACTCCTAAGATTGTTTCTCCTGATTCCAGTCCCTTCTTGTCACAATAATATTGGCAGAGGGAGGAACACTGTTGATGCAGAGCGCTAACATCATCCAAAGGCCACCTACTGTGCTTGTTAGAAAATAGAAAATGTTGAAAGTGTACAGATTGATTAATGCTGCAAGTTTAGCACCTTTTTCTCAGAATCCTGTGTTAATACTATTGATCTTAACTATCCAAAAAAAACTAATTAGGCGTTGAAGATCCTCAAGATACTTAATATAATGCATAATTTCTATGACAATGAGATGATGCATTCTCTTGTGGGGAAAATCTTTCTTCCCCTATCCTATCACAAAAATATTGATCAAAAATATTGCTTGAACATGTCAACACCCAGAGAATACCACAGGAACTCAGCAGGTCAGGCAGCATCAGTGGAGGGGAATCAACAGTCAATGTTTCAGGACAAAACTGTTGGAGGGTCTTGTTCTGAAATATTGTCTGTTTTTTCATTTCAATGGATGCTGCCTGGCCTGCTGAATTCCTCCAGCATTTTCTATGTGTTACCCTGGACTTCCGACATATGCAGAATCTCTTGAACATGCACTAGAACAAAAAATAATGGAAACACTCAGCAGGTCAGGCAGCAAATGTAGATAGAGAAACAAAATAACAGGTTGGATCATATGTGATCTGACCTGTCATACGTGTTTGGTTTTCATTCCAACTCTTGTAATGACACAGACTGCCAGCAGCCCTGTGATTTCTAATAATTTAAAGCATCAGCTCCATTATAATTCCATGAAACAGAATGGCCTCTATCCAGGTCTTGACCATGATAGTAAGCAAGGTGTTAAAAGCCAGCTTCAGTGAACATATAATACTATAACTACCACTAATAATCAAATATACAGGTAAAAATCACTTTATTAGGTACCTCCTGGGTCTAATAATGTGCCACTGAGTGTACGCTCATGGTCCTGTGTACCCCATCCACTTCAAAATCAGTTAGAATCAGAATCAAGTTTATTCTCACCGGCATGTTAAAAAAAGTGAGGTAGTGTCCAAGGATTCAATGTCCATTTAGGAATTGGGTGGCAGAGGGGACGAAGCTGTTCCTGAAACACAGAGTATGTGTCTTCAGGCTTCTGTATCTCCTACCTGATGATAACAGTGAGAAAAGGGCATGCCCTGGGTGTTGGAGGTCCTTAATAATGGACACTGCCTTTCTGAGACACCGTTCCCTGTAGGCTAGTACCCAAGACGGAACTGACTAGACTTACAAACCTCTGCAGTTTCCTTTGGTCCTGTGCAGTAGCCCCCCCCCCACCCCCCCACCCATACCAGACAGTGATGCAGCCTGTCAGAATGCTCTCCACGGAACATCTATAAATGTTTTTGAGTGTATTTGTTGACATGCCAAATCTCTTTAAATTTCTAATGAAGTATAGCCGCTGTCTTGTTTTCTTTATAAATACATCGATATGTATTTATCTAGGTTAGATCCTTAGAGATCTTGACTCTCAGGAACTTGAAACTGCTCACTCTCTCCACTTCTGATCACTCAATGGGGATTGTTATGTGTTCCTTCATCTTACCCTTCCTGAAGTCCACAATCAGTTCTTTTATCTTACTGACGTTGAGTGCCAGGTTGTTGCTACAGCACCACTCCACTAGTTGCATAATCTCACTCCTGTATGCCCTGTTGTCACCATCTGAGATTCTACCAACAGTGATTGTATTGTCAGCAAATTTATAGAGGATGTTTGAGCTAAAGCTAGCCACACAGTCGTGGGTGGATATAGAGTAAAGCAGTGGGCTAAGCACACACCCTTGAGGTGGCCCAGTGTTGATTGTCAGCGAAGAGGATATGTTATTACCAATTTGCACAGATTGTGGTCTTATGGTTAGGAAGTCGAGGATCTCATTGCTGAGGTAGGTACAGAGGTCCGGGTTCTGCAACTTCTCAATCAGGATTTTGGGAATGATGGTATTAAATGCTGAGCTATAGATGATGAACAGCATTCTGACATAGGTGTTTGTGTTGTCCAGGTGATCTAAAGCTGTGTGGAGAGCCATTGAGATTGTGTCTGCCATTGGCCTATTGTGGCGATAGGCAAATTGCAATGGGTCCGGATCCTTGCTGAGGCAGGAGTTCAGTCTAGTCATGACCAACCTCTCAAAGCATTTCATCACTGTCGATGTGAGTGCTACCGGGTGACAGTCATTAAGGCAGCCCACATTATTCTTCTTAGGCACTGGTATAATTGTTGCCTTTTTGATGCAAGTGGGAACTTCTGCCCATAGCAGTGAGAGGTTGAAAATATCCTTGCATACTCCCGCTAGTTGGTTGGCACAGGTTTTCAGAGCCTTACCAGGTACTCCATTGGGACCTTCCACCCTGCAAGGGTCCACTCTCTTTAAAGACAGCCAAACATCGGCCTCTGAAATGATGATCACAGGGTCTTCAGGTGCAGCAGGGATCTTCACAGCTGTAGTTGTGTTTTACCTTTCAAAGTGTGCATAGAAGGCGTTGAATTCATCTGGTAGTGAAGCATCGCTGCCACTCATGCTATTGAGTTTCGCTTTGTAGGAAGTAATGTCTTGCAAACCCTGCCAGAGTTACTGTGCATCCGATGTCACCTCCAACCTCATTCAAAATTGCCTCTTCGCCCTTGAAATAGCCTTTCACACATCATACTTGGTTTTCTGGTACAGGCCTGGGTTGCTAGACTTGAATGCCACAGATCTAGCCTTCAGCAGACAATGTACCTCTTGGTTCATCTGCGGCTTTTGGCTTGGGAACGTACAGTGAGTCTTTGTAGACACATACTCATCCACACTGGTTTTAATGAAGTCGGTAACAACTGCAGCATACTTATCCAGGTTTGAAGGTGAATCCCTGAGTACAATCCAGTCCACTGATTCAAAGCAGTCCTGTAGCTGCTCTTGTGCTTCACTTCTCCATACCTCCTTGGTCCTCACTACTCATGCTGCAGTCTTCAGTCTCTGCCTATACTCAGGGAGCAGAAGTACAGCCAGATGATCCATTGTGTTGTGCATTCAGAGATGTTCTTTTGCACACCACTGTTGTAATGTATGGTTATTTGAGATACTGTGGCTTTTTGTTTCCTTGAACCAGTCTGGCCATTCTCCTCTGATCTCCCTCATTAACATGAGATTTTCACCAACAGGACTATGCTCACTGGATATTTTTTGTGTGTTTTACACCATCTTCTGTAAATTCTTGAGACTGTTATGCGTGAAAATCTCAGGGGATCAGCAGTTTCTGAGATACTCAAATCACCCCATCTAGCACCAACAATCATTCCATGGTCAGGCACTTAGATCACATCTCTTCCCCATTCTGATGTTTAGTGTGAACAGCAACTGAACATCTTGACCATATCTGCAGGTCTTTATGATTGAGTTGCTGCCATGATTGGCTAATTAGACATCTTCATTAATGAATAGCTGTACAGGTGTACTTAATAAAGTGACAACTGAGTGTATGGAAAAAAGAATAATACACTTAATGAAAGTAATTAAAAATAAAGCTATTAGCAAAGAAGGTGGAGTGTTTAAGTATGTGTGTGTATGCGTGTGCACGCGTGCGTGCATATGTGTTTGTGTGCGCGCATTTGTATGTGTGTGTTTGTGTGTGTGTGTGTTTGTGTGTGTGTTTGTGTGTATGTATGTGTGTGTGTGTGTATGTGTGTGTGTATGTGTGTATGTGTGTGTGTGTGTGTGTATGTGTGTGTGTGTGTTTGTGTGTGTGTATGTGTGTGTGTGTATGTGTGTGTGTGTGTATGTGTGTGTGTGTGTGTGTGTGTGTGTGTGTGTGTTTGTGTGTGTGTATGTGTGTGTGTGTGTTTGTGTGTGTGTATGTATGTGTGTGTGAGAGTGTGTGTGTGTGTGGTTCCTTTGACCAAAGTGGTTGAATGAGCATTTGTATTTCTGTGATATATGAAAACATTGGAGCAAGATTAATTCTGTAAGTACATGAAGTAATGTACACATTGAAAGGCGTTGCATAGCTTTTGATTACAGATGGAAAACTATTGAATATCTTACTGTGCACAACCAAGCTCTTAGGCAAAACAAAATGCATTGTTCTCACTAGCCATCTCTTCCTACCACCAATTCATTTCACCTTATGTGTGACCAAGGATACTTATTGCACAGAATGTCACTGCAGATGTGCATCTCTCCCACTGAGGTCTCTGAAATGCACTGCCAACACCCATGCATATGCTGCCAATTATTCCTCAGCATGCACAGATTTCCAACATTGCTTGAGTCAGTGATCACATCTGCTTTAAGTTATTCAGGTTTGTACAGACACGTGTACAGTGTTCCAAAATTTGTGAAGAATTTACCTATTTTACGCTTAATGGCCACCAGCAGTATACAACTCTATATTATGACATCAGGTTGTGGAGATAAACCACGCAGTGTGAAATTTATGAGTTCTCATTGTGTAGACATCCCTGAGTGGACCAATTATATTGCTGTGTCCACACTTTCTTTATAAATAGTACCTGAAACCATTAAAATAGATTGTGATTGTGATGCTGTTGTTACTTTGTGAAATGTTTTCATACAGTCTTGGTACAAAGCGGAGTAAGTTAAAGCCATTGTTTGTGACTTGAATTTTTTTTTACATGCAATATATTCTCACAGTTCAACTAATTGGATATTGTGTGAACACAAGAAAAACTGGCACTCTGCATTAACTGCATAATGTTTAAACAAAGTAAATCAGAGGTAGGCTTGAGAAAATTTAACTTGAACAGTCTAAATAAGTTATTCTGTTTCATTCATTTTTTTCATCATATGTATAATGACATGTAGATTATAACAATATGTTGTTTGCGTTAACAACCAACCCAATTTTCATTTATTTCAAGAGGACTAGAATGTAAAAGAAAGGATGTAATGCTTAACCTTTGGAAGGCATTGGTCAAACCACACTTTAAGTATTATGAATAGTCTGGGCCTGTAATCACTGGAGTGCAGAATGGTGGGGGGGGGGGGCGCTCCTCATTAAAACATTGTCAAATATTGAAAGGCCTAGATAGAGTAGACATGGAGAGGATGTTTTCTATGATGGGGGAGTCTAAGACCAGAGGGCACAGTTTCAGAATAGAACAACATCCCTTTAGAACAGAAATGATGAGGAATTACTTTAGCCAGAGGGTGGTGAATCTGTGGAATTCATTACCATGTGGCTGTGGAAGCTGTCACTGGGTATATTTAAAGAGGAGTTTGATAGATTCTTGATTTGTAAGGGTGTCAAAAGTTACAGGGAGACGGTAGGAGAATGGGGTTGAGAGGGATAATAAATATGCCATGAAGGAATAGCAGAGAATAGCAAATGATGGGCTGAATAGCCTAATTCTGCTTCTATGTCTTGTGATCTTATGGTCAACATAATGATTTGTTGGGGAGCCCACAAGTGTTGCCACACATTTTGGTGCCAATATAGTATGCCCACACTGCTCCACAGAACAACGCAAGAATACAACAAAACACAACACAATGCATGACAAAACAAGCCCTATACCTCTCTTCCACAAATAATGGATATTATTTAACCAGCTTTATAACATGTGTACAAGAGTATCTACTTTTCAACTTAATTATGTGATCAAACTTTTGTTGATCATTCTTTTATAGACAAAACAGCATATGTAGATTACAAGAAGACATTTTTCAGAAGCAAGTTTACAAAACGCTGAAGGTTTTCAAAGCTGCCATAGGTAACAAACTGCCGCAAACAAACTGCTGGTGGAATTCAGTGGATTGAGAAGCATCTGTGGCTGGGGGTGGGATGGGGGGGAGAGGAACTGTCAGTGTCTTGAGACCAGATTTAAGCATGTGCTTTCTCTTGTGTCTCTGTAACAAGATACCACATTAGTTGAGTATGCCAAAAATTGACATCACAATAAAATATACACTATGAAATTCCACTCTGCAATTTCTGTGTTATCCTTGTGAATGCTGCACATGGTGAAAACTGCACTTAAGCTTCATGAGAATGAAGAAAGATAACCTTACAACAGAAATTTTGTAATTGGGTGTAAGCCGAAGAATACTTCAACTTGCAACTCTTAAAACTTAACAGAGTTTTAATTCCTTTCTTTTCCCAAAGCTTCTTTTTAAACAGGTATGTGAAAAACATTGCCACGTTCTGACACGCCGTCTTCTCATTGCTACCAGAAGGGAGGAGGTACAGGAGCTCGAAGATGAACATATAACGCTTTAAGAACAGCTCCTTCCCCTCTGCCATCAGATTTCTGAATGGTAAGTCAACCTATGAACTCTACTTCATTATTTTTCCTTTCTTTTTGTAGTATTTATTTAAATTTTATTATATGCATTTATTATATTTCTTATTGTAATTTATAGTATATTTTATGTATTGCACTGTACTGCTGCCACAAAACAATGAATTTCATGACATATAACAGTAATAATTAACCTGATTCTGATTCTGGAGCTGCAATAAACTAGAACAGTGTGTTTATGCAGGTATAGCTTATTTGCAAATGGAAACAGGAAAACATTAGCTCCACAACCCTGTGGCAGTCCCATCCATTTCTCTGGGTGTTCTCAGTGTAAGTCTCAATGGCAAGACATATTGAATAATATCTTTGACTAGTAATGAACATAAAATGTTTGCTGCGATTGTTTGTACCCTCTTCGAAATTCATGGACAAACAATATTACTTCAGTTTAACTTAAAATGTGTTCTTGTTTTCACATCAATCACCAATGTGCTGGTAAATAGAAATTTAGTCTGAAGTTCTTGTCTGTGGGATGTTATTGCAGCACAAACAATTTTGCCATTTTCTTTGATATAACTCATCATTAAATATCTGGGACCGTAGCTATGTTATTTTCACTGCGACACTCATTTCTGCTCTTACTTTAACAGAGCTAGCAGAAAATAATGTATGTTGAATAAAGTTTTGCAAATAGATTGCCCTGAGAACTGAGCACTAAAACACTTGGTGGGTCTCTTTAAAGTTGCCATTCTATGTACAGATCTGATAAGGAATGGCAAGCCCCGTTTATATCTTACTGAACTTCTAAAAGTTAAAAGCAATATGTAGTAGCTGGTACTGTTCCTGCACTGGGACTGTTTGTTGACACAATTTAATTGGAGATATGAAAAGCTATTGAAGGCTCCTGGAGACCCGATAATATCTGCCTATTAATGGCTGCTGAGCCCGGCAAAAGCACAGTTTATGCCACAACTAAAGTCTATAAAGCTTGGCTCGCTCTAATGATCTTTAAAGCAGAACATAATGGGCTCACAGCATGACTTCAGAACAATTTAGCTTTCATTAAGCTTTAAGGACCAACCAGTGTGGAAAATTTCTGCTGTGAGCTGCTGCCCTCAGCTGCCCTTTCTTCTCAGTTATGCTTCCCAAAGGAAAATGTCCCGGCTTTCTCTACCAGTGCAGCGAATGTAAAGAAAGATTGGTAAAAGCATTAGAGTTATGATTATAAAACACATTATTCAGCATTAAGGAATAAAATGTCACAGTGAGGATTAAAACTGAGATATGATCGCTGTCTACTGTTTTCAAGATTCGAGATTGTTTATGGTCATTCTTCAGTACATGAGTGTTAAGGAGAACAAACTGATTATTACTCCAGATCTGGTGTAGTATAAAAATACACAATAAGCATAGAGAACACAATCAAAAAGTAACCACAATACATGTAACTATAAACGCAATCCTGAAAAGCACATTGTACAAGTATTGGTTATATATATAGACTGATTGCATGTACATAAAGTGGCATTAGGTGATGTGTATGTAGTAATGGTTGGGGTATTGGTTTGGGTTAGTGGGTGGAGCTATTGTTCAGCCTGATGGCTTGGGAAATGTAACTGTTTTGGAGTCTGGTGGTTCCTGCGTTGATGCTGTGTAGTCTCTTCCACATAGCTCTCAATCAGCAAGCCAGGGATTTGTTTAATAAGACCTTAAGACTGTAAGATACAGGAGCTGAATTAGGCCATTTGGCCCATTAGGTTAGATTAGATTCACCTTTATTGTCATTGTGCCGAGTACAGATACAAAGCCAATGAAAGGCAGTTAGCATCTAACCAGAAATGCAATCCCTTCATGTCCTGACTAATCAAGAATCTATCAACCTCTGCCTTAAATATACACAATGACTTGGCCTCCTCCACACCTGTGGCAACAAATTCTATCTGGCTAAAGAAATTCATCATCTCCATTCTAAATAGACGTCCTTCTACTCTGAGTCTGTGGTCTTAGACTCCCTCTCCATAGGAAACATCCTCTCCACATCTACTCTATCGAGGTCTTCCAACATTCGATAGGCTTCAATGAGATACTCCCCTCATTCTCTTGAATTCCAGTGAGCACAGGCTCACAGCCATCAAATGTTCCTCATAGCCTTTCAATTGCCGAGTTATTTTTGTGGATCTCCTTTGAACCCTCCCCAATGTCAGCACATGCCAGACTCGGCCCGAAACTTCGACTGTACCTCTTCCGAAAGATGCTGCCTGGCCTGCTGCGTTCACCAAAAACTTTGATGTGTGTTGCTTTCTTAGATAAGGAATCCAAAGCTGCTCAAATGTGAGGGTTATCCGAAGTGAAACCGAACAAGAAGGCTTGTTTTGCTGGCCTAATAATGCCATGAACATAAGGTAATTGAGTCCACGTGTTATGGGATATTGCTGCCTAACTTACTTCAAGCAAGGAACAGAAGCTTGGGTTCATAGAATAATAGAGTCATAGAGCACTACAGCAAGAAAGCAAGAACGTCGACCCATATAGTTCATACCAAACTATTACTCTTCTTAGTCCCACTGACCTGCAGCTGGACCACAGCGCTTAAGCCCCACCCCCCCCACCCGGGTACCTCTCCAAATCTCTCTTAAAAACCCACTTCCACCGGCAGCTCATTGCACACATGGACCCCCCTCCCCCCACTGAGTGAAAGAGCTCCCCCTCAAATATTTCCCTTTTGAGTGCCAGGGAGTAGAAGTGATTGTTACTGCTATAACTAAGGAGGAAGTGCTTGGAAAGCTGAAAAGTCAGGTAGGTAAATCACCCGGACTAGACGGTTTACACCCCAGGGTTCTGAAAGAAGCAGCAAAAGAGATTGTGGAGGCACCGGTAATGATCTTTCAAGAATCACTAGAAAATAAATGATGTTAAAAGTTTAAGCAAATCCGCCGATGGAAAGGTTGTGAGTGGTGGTAAAAATCTTCTGAGGTGTATATATTTCAATGCTAGGAGTATTGTGGGGAAGGCGGATGAGTTGAGGGCGTGGATTGACACGTGGAATTATGACGTTATAGAAATTAGTGAAACTTGGCTACAGGAGGGGCAGGACTGGCAGCTTAATATTCCAGGGTTCCGATGTTTCAAATGTGATCGAGGCAGAGGAATGAAAGGTGGGGGAGTAGCATTGCTTGTTAGGGAAAATATTACAGCAGTGCTCAGGCAGGACAGATTAGAGGGCTTGTCTACTGAGTCCTTATGGGTGGAGCTGAGAAACAGGAAAGGTATGGCCACATTGGTGGGATTGTATTACAGACCACCCAATAGTCAATGAGACTTAGAAGAGCAAATCTGCAGAGAGATAGCAGGCAACTGCAGGAAACATAAAGTTGTGGTGGTAGGGAATTTTAATTTCAAATACATTGATTGGGACTCCCATACTGTTAGGGGTCTAGATGATTTAGAGTTTGTAAAATGTGTTCAGGAAAGTTTTCTAAATCAATATATAGAGGGACCAACTAGAGGGGATGCAATATTGGATCTCCTGTTAGGAAACGAGTTAGGACAAGTGACGGAAATCTGTGTAGGGGAGCACTTTGGTTCCAGTGATCATAACACCATTAGTTTCAATTTGATCATGGACAAGGATAGATCTGGTCCTAGCGTTGAGGTTCTGAACTGGAAGAAGGCCAAATTTGAAGAAATGAGAAAGGATCTAAAAAGCGTGGATTGGGACAGGTTGTTCTCTGGCAAAGATGTGATTGGTAGGTGGGAAGCCTTCAAAGGGGAAATTTTGAGAGTGCAGAGTTTGTATGTTCCTGTCAGGATTAAAGGCAAATTGAATAGGAATAAGGAACCTTGGTTCTCAAGGGATATTGCAACTCTGATAAAGAAGAAGAGGGAGTTGTATGAAATGTATAGGAAACAGGGGGTAAATCAGGTGCTTGAGGAGTATAAGAAGTGCAAGAAAATACTAAAGAAAGAAATCAGGAGGGCTAAAAGAAGACATGAGGTTGCCTTGGCAGTCAAAGTGAAGGATAATCCAAAGAGCTTTTACAAGTATATTAAGAGCAAAAGGATTGTAAGGGATAAAATTGGTCCTCTTGAAGATCAGAGTGGTTGACTTTGTGCGGAACCAAAGGAAATGGGGGAGATCGTGAATAGGTTTTTTGCGTCTGTATTTACTAAGGAAGCTGGCATGAAATCTATGGAATTGAGGGAATCAAGTAGTGAGACCATGGAAACTGTACAGATTGAAAAGGAGGAGGTGCTTGCTGTCTTGAGGAAAATTAAAGTGGATAAATCCCCAGGACCTGACAGAGTGTTCCCTCGGACCTTGAAGGAGACTAGTATTGAAGTTGCGGGGGCCCTGGCAGAAATATTTAAAATGTCGCTGTCTACGGGTGAAGTGCCGGAAGATTGGAGAGTGGTTCATGTTGTTCCATTGTTTAAAAAAGGATCGAAAAGTAATCCGGGAAATTATAGGCCGGTGAGTTTAACATCGGTAGTAGGTAAGTTATTGGAGGGAGTACTAAGAGACAGAATCTACAAGCATTTGGATAGACAGGGGCTTATTAGGGAGAGTCAACATGGCTTTGTACGTGGTAGGTCATGTTTGACCAATCTGTCGGAGTTTTTCGAGGAGGTTACCAGGAAAGTGGATGAAGGGAAGGCAGTGGATATTGTCTACATGGACTTCAGTAAGGCCTTTGACAAGGTCCCGCATGGGAGGTTAGTTAGGAAAATTCAGTCGCTAGGTATACATGGAGAGGTGGTAAATTGGATTAGACATTGGCTTGATGGAAGAAGCCAGAGAGTGGTGGTAGAGAATTACTTCTCTGAGTGGAGGCCTGTGACTAGTGGTGTGCCACAGAGATCAGTGCTGGGTCCATTGTTATTTGTCATCTATATCAATGATCTGGATGATAATGTGGTAAATTGGATCAGAAAGTTTGCTGATGATACAAAGATTGGAGGTGTAGTAGACAGTGAGGAAGGTTTTCAGAGCCTGCAGAGGGTCTTGGACCAGCTGGAAAAATGGGCTGAAAAATGGCAGATGGAGTTTAATACTGACAAGTGTGAGGTATTGCACGTTGGAAGGACAAACCAAAGTAGAACATACAGGGTTAATGGTAAGGCACTGAGGAGTGCAGTGGAACAGAGGGATCTGGGAATACAGATACAAAATTCCCTAAAAGTGTCGTCACAGGTAGATAGGGTCGTAAAGAGAGCTTTTGGTACATTGGCCTTTATTAATTGAAGTATTGAGTATAAGAGCTGGAATGTTATGATGAGGTTGTATAAGGCATTGGTGAGGCCGAATCTGGAGCATTGTGTTCAGTTTTGGTCACCAAATTACAGGAAGGATATAAATAAGGTTGAAAGAGTGCAGAGAAAGTTTACAAGAATGTTGCCGGGACTTGAGAAACTCAGTTACAGAGAAAGGTTGAATAGGTTAGGACTTTATTCCCTGGAGCGTAGAAGAATGAGGGGAGACTTGATAGAGGTATATAAAATTATGATGGGTATAGATAGAGTGAATGCAAGCAGGCTTTTTCCACTGAGGCAAGGGGAGAAAAAAACCAGAGGACATGGGTTAAGGGTGAGGGGGGAAAAGTTTAAAGGGAACATTGTGGGGGGGCTTCTTCACACAGAGAGTGGTGGGAGTATGGAATGAGCTGCCAGACGAGGTGGTAAATGCGGGTTCTTTTTTAACATTTAAGAATAAATTGAACAGATACATGGATGGGAGGTGTATGGTGGGATATGGTCCGTGTGCAGGTCAGTGGGACTAGGCAGAAAATGTTTCGGCACAGCCAAGAAGGGCCAAAGGGCCTTTTTCTGTGCTGTAGTTTCTATGGTTCTATGGTTCTATGGAATAGTTTTGGATGACTGGAAAATTGCAAATGTCACTCCACTCTTTAAGAAGGGAGCAGTGGCAGAAAAATGAAAAGCAACCACTCTTCAGAACAAAACTCACCAGAAATATACATTAAGTTCCACCTCTTCTTTCCAAAGCCTCTTGACTCAAGGCCTCAGATTTCCTGTCTTATTCTGGCTTCCTCTAACAATGGCCACTTCACTTAAACCTGACTTCTTTTGATTGGCCCTTGCCAACTGCTTCTTAACAGTGTCAGTCTAAATGGTAGTCTTCTTTCCTGGAACTCGGACAATGGCAAGCAGGGACCATTAACAATGCTGTGTTTTTGGTCAATTATGAATACAACTGAAATCGGAAGAAGGGAGTTAAATGTCACCACACTGAAACACTAATTGACTGGAATATGCATACTCTGGAGCGTGACTGTTGAACCTGCTCCGTAGCCCACCTGTGAGGGCTAGCAGACCCATGGTTGTGACAGTAGTGAACACAGCCCAGTCTATCCTGAAAAGCAGCCTGCCTTCCATTGACACTGCCTACACTCACAGCTGCCTTGAGAAAGGAGCCAACATAATCTAGGATCAGATCCACCTCAGTCATTCTCTCTTCTCTCCATTTTGATTGGGAGGAAGGTACAAAAGTTTGAGGAGACTTAGTCACTAGGTCCAGAAGCAACTCCTATCAGCTGTTATAAGACATTCATTCATTCAGGAGTCTTGCCGTTCAGCGTGGGCGATCATGTCTCTCCATCCATCACGGTCCCTGACCCTCTGAATTGTAGTTGTTGCCTCCCCTGTTTCTAACCATGAAGATATTCGATCTATCATTTTCATTCTCTGTCTGCCTCTGCTTCTTTTTCTATCCAGCTTTCCAGTTGTAACTAAATGTTCTAATGTCTCTCTTCGCATGATGTGTCCAAAGAATTTTGATTGCTGTTTTCTGTTTTTTTAAAGTAATGTACGTTTTGTTTTCGTTCTCTGTAGAACTTCTTCGTTGGTTATCCTGTCTGTATATGATATGCATAGCATTCTTCTGAGGAACCACATCTCTGCTACATTGATTCTTTTTTCCATTGCATTTGTGATGGTCCATGACTCGCAGCCATACATCAATATAGGAAGAATGTAGCAGCTGAGAGTTCTAAGGCAGATGTCAATTGCTATTTTCTTGTTCAGTTAGGATGTTTCTCATTTCTGTAAATGCTGTTCTTGCCATTGCTATTTTTGCTTTTATGTCTGTTTCGTATTTGCCATCAGATGTTACCCATGGTCCAAGGTACTTGAAGTTGTGAACTTGTTTCAGGTTTTAATTTCCCAATACGATCCTACAGTTTGGGCTATCAGATTTCTTTGCTATTACCATTACTTCAGTTTTCTTTTTGTTTAAGGTTAGGCTAAGTCTTTCGCTCTCTGTGTTGATGGTAGATACTAGTTTCTGTAAATTTACTTCACTGTTTGCTATCAGTACTGTATCATCCGCATAGTGGAGGTTGTTGATATTGTATCCTCCTAAACCTATTCCAGGTAGGTCTTGTATGGTTCTCATAATGTTTTCACTGTTCAGGGAGAACAGGTCTGGTGATAGAACATAAGACTCCTGAAAGAAAAAGATAAACTCTTGATCTCTCCATCTATCTTGTCATATTGCTTGCATTTGATTGTCTATTTGCTCTGCCCTTCCTCTGTAATTGTAGCACCATATTCAGATGCAGATAAGTGGAAAAACACTTCATATTCCATTTTGGCAGTGTACAACCCTGACTACATGAACACTGATTTCTATAATTTATGGAACCATTTTCCATCGTCACTATTTATGTATATTTCACCAGATAATATCATCTCTTCACGTTCTCCTCCCCCACAGTTTTGGTTTTCCCATCACCCACATCCCTGATGTTCCTGTCCTTATCTTTTCCTTTCCTTTTATTCCATGGTCCACTCTCCTCTTCTACCACACTCTCCTATCAGATTCTATTTTCCAAGAGAGGCCTCACCAGTACTTCATAAAACCTTAACATTACATCCTTGTTTTTGTATTCTACTCACCTCTATATGAATGCTAACATTGCATTTTCCATCCTCACCACTGACTCAACCTGCCACTTCTTTTCCCATTCTCCTAATCTATGGAAGTCCTTCTGTAGCCTCTCTACTTCCTCAAAACTACCTGCCTCTCCACATATCTTCATATTGTCCTCAAACCTGACCATAAAACCATCAAATCTGTCATCCAAATCACTAACCTATAACATAAAAAGAAGCAGTCCCAACACAGACCCTTGTGGAACACCACTAGTCACCGGCAGCAAACAGAAAAGGTGCCCTTTATTCTAGTTCTTTGTCTCCTGCCAATCAACCAATGCTCTACACATCCTGTAATACCACGAGCTCTTAACTTGTTGAGCAGCCTCATGTGTGGAACCTCGTCAAAAGCCTTCTGAAAATCCAAACACACAACATCCACTGATCTATTTTGTCTATTCTGCTTGTTATTTCTTCAAAGAATTCCAACAAATTTGTCAGGCAAGATTTTCCCTTAAAGAAACCATGCTGACTTTGCCCTATCTTATCATATCCCTCCAAGTAGCCTGAAGCCACAGCCTTAACAATTGACTCCAACATCTTCTCAATTACTGAGCTCAGACTAACTGGCCTGCAACCTCCTTTCTTCTGCCTCTCTCCCTTCTTGAAAAGTGGAGTGACATTTGCAATTTACCATTCCTCCTGAACTATACCAGAATCAACTGATTTTTGAAAGATCATCCACAATCTCTCCAGCCACCTCTTTCATTATCCTGGGGTGTACACCATCTGGTCCAAGTGACTTACCTACCATCAGACCTTTTGGTTTCCCAAGTAACTTCTCCATAGTAATGGACACTCTCGCACTTCTGACGCACTGCTAGTCTCTTCCACAGTGAAGGCTGCTGCAAAATATTTATTCAGTTCATCCGCCATTTTTTGTCCCCCATTACTACATCTCCAGTATCATTTTTCAGTGGTCCGATATCTACTCTGGCCTCTTTTTTCACCTTTATATATCTGAAGAAATTTTTGGTAGCCTCTTTAATGTTATTGCCTAGCTTACCATCGTATTCCATATTTCCTTCCTTATGACTTTTTAGTTGCCTTCCGTTGGTTTTTAAAAGCTTCTCAACCCTCTAACTTCCCAATAATTTTTTCTCAATTATATGCCCTCTCTTTGGCTTTTATGTTGTCTTTGACTTCCCTTGTCAGCCACAGTTGTGTCATCCTGCCTTTAGAATACTTCTTCATCTTGCCAAGAGTCATTTTGTTGTTTTTTAAATTTCTGTCAATTAACTTATGTACAAATACTCCTGCACCTAGCGTCACTTTATGTACATCCAGTCAGTCTGTGCAATGTATATAAACTCATACTATGTATGTAAGATTGTATTACTCAGTCACTTGAACATTGTGTTTTATAGTATTGCTTTTATATTTATATAAAATATAAATTTTATGGTTTATTGCTTTTTTGTTGCGTTCTTTATGTTTATTCCACTATTTTTATGGTGCATTGGATCCAGAGTAACAAGCATTTTTTTCCCTTTGTCTCATCTCGATGTACTAATACATGGAATGATCTGACCCCACGGTACATAAACAAAGCTTTTCAGTCTATCTTGGTACATGTTACAAGTATCTCAGTACATATACCTATTACCAGTTATCAAATTGCCAATATCCCTCCGAGTTTATCAGGAATCTACTAATGACACCATTACTAAGAGTCCAGAGTTCGAGGCCTGGAGTTCAGAATCCTCTCGTTGGCTAGTCTATGTTCAATACCAAAGGTCAATCAGTCTGGAAATGAGAGCCTGATATCTAAAGCCCTGATTCTACAAGTCTGAGAGTCAACTATGAAGGTCAGAGGCTCCTTGTCTGCAAGTCCAAAAGTCTGCTGGAGGCCTGTCCTGTTGCTGTGTTGTGTTGCTAGTTGTGTTCTGCCTTGCTCTGCTGAACATTGTGGGCATGAGATGTTGGCGCCAGTATGTGTGCTGACTCTTGTGGACAGCCCCCAGCACAGATTTACGTGTTGGTTGATAATGCAAATGACAAATTTCACTCTGTGTTTCAATGTACATCTGATGAATAAATAAATCAGAATGCGAATACGATAACCACACAGCATGCAGATTTGCTGCCTCAGAGCTTCTTGCTTGTGAGGGGTTTGCATTTTCCTTCTGTAGCCTTGTGTGTTTTGCTGGATGCTCCGAACTCTCCCATATCCTATAAGCATGCTGGTTGGTAAGTTAATTGTCAGTTGTAAATTGCCTGATATTTAGAAGGGAGGAAAGGAAATCAGACCAGAGGGAGGGTGCAGTAAATGGTCACGTGAGAGAGAATGGTTCTGAATCCCAGTCGAGTTTATCGTCACTGATAAATGGGATAAAATTTGTTGTTTGCAGCAGCAGCACAGTGCAAAGTGTAAAAGTTACTATAAATTACAAAAAAAAAAGCAGCACCAAAGAGAAATATCGAGGCAGTGTTTCAAGGGTTCGTGGACTGTTCAGCAATCTGATGGCGGAAGAGAAGAAGCTGTTACAGAGAAGCATGCCAGAAACAGAATTGATGGGATTCTATTGAGGGCTGACATGTTCTCAGTACACCAAATTGTCTCCTTTCATTTCAAAACAAAATACATGTATACAATAGGTTTGTATCTTGGTAAATGAGTCCTGTGCTTATACTGGCAGCAATCGGCCTTAACAAGATATATTGTCTGAAAGTGAAGCAGTAATTGCAGGAACGCAACACTTGGAAAATTGTTTGATAAGCCAATGAAAAGATCCCCTTGACTTGCAGAAAACTCTTTTTAGCTAACACTGTAAATTTATACACAGTAACAGAGGCCACAGTTTATAGAGTTCCTGTTGCTATGGAGATTGACACATTGTTAGCAGTAAAAATACAACAAACACCTACTGAGAGTTCCAGCTATTGTTTAGTATATAAAATCTGTTATTTCCAAGGGTGATGCATTTCCATGACTTTTGCAAATGCATTCAATATTTATTAATTTTGATGATTTTAATGAAGCTTTCCCAGTCTATCAATGCACCTCGTAGGATGATTTTGTCTATTTCTGTGAACACTGAGTTAGAAAAGAAAGGAAACTATGAAAATTGACACTTGGATAAATCTTCTTTGAAAGCCAGATTTATAGGCATCCGTTAGTCTCAAGAGACCATGGATTTGCACCTTGGAAGGTTTCCAGGGCGCAGGCCTGGGCAAGGTTGTGTGGAAGACCAGCAGTTGCCCATGCTGCAAGTCTCCCCTCTCCATGCCACCGATGTTGTCCAAGGGAAGGGCATTAGGGCCCATACAGCTTGGCACCGGTGTCATCGTAGAGCAATGTGTGGCCTTGCTCAAGGACACACACGCTGCCTCAGCCAAAGCTCAAACTAGCAACCTTCAAATCACTAGACGATCACCTTAACCACTTGGCCACGTCCCAACACAAAAGCCAGATTATTGCTAAATTACCCAACAGCATAAAATAATTAACATTTGCTGTAATATCTGGAAATTCTATATTAACATGACTTAATTCATTACCGAAATACACTCAATGGCCTCTTCATTAAGTACACCTATACACTTGGTTGATAATTCAAATATATGATCAGCTCTGCATGTGGCAGCAGCTCAATACATAAAGGCATGCAGGCATGATCAACAAGTTCAGGTGTTGTTCAAACCAAATTTCAGAATAGGGAAAAAATGTGATATACATGACTTTGACCACAGAATGATTGTTGGTGCCCGATGGGGAGGTTTGAGTCTCTCAGAGACTGCTAATCTCCTGCAATTTTCATGCATAACCATCTCTAAACTTTACAGAGCATGGTGTGAAAAACAAAAAAAACCTCCAGTGACTGGAAGAAATACCTTGAAGAGAGAGGTAAAAGCAGAATGGTCAAACTGATTCAAGCTGACAGGAAGGCAGCAATAACACAAATAACCGTGTGTTACAACTGTGGTGAGAAGAGCATTTCTGAAAACACAACACGTTGAACCTTGAAGTGGATGGGCTACAGCAGTAGAAGACAATGAACATTTTATTAGGTACAGGAACAACCTAATAAAATGGGCCACAGGGTATTTGGCAATCCTCCTATTTCATTTGCAAGGTCAGCTCTAGCTTTGAATACTCATTTAGTTAAAGAATGGTAGTGACATTGAAATTTGTAGCCTTTCACATTACTACTGGTGGAACAGAAAGTTTTTCTGGGTCCAGTTTTATAGCTGAGATAAAGGAATGCAGAAACTCGCTTCCATTCCAACCTAAAGTGAGAAACTTTTATTATATAATGCTTTCATTCACACACATTCAGTTCTTGTCTTCTCAGAAGTATAATAACTATCTTTAAAGCAGAAAATATAAAATAATTTTACCACTACTTTTGGTGTTAAAGTGCCATTTTAAATGAAGTATTATTAATTATTCTAATTGGACTGTGTAATCAGAGTAAGTATTGTCTATTCCTTTTTGGAAGAGACTGAATGTTTGTGCATGATGCACACAAAGCTGTGCTACAGGCACCAATGTAGTATGGCCACCTTGCTCGGCAGAACAACACACAAGAACAACAAAACTAAAATACCAGGCAACAACAGCAACACAAGCCCTGTTCCACACACACAAACACAGTCCTTTAACCTCAGGAGAAGACGTCTACAGCCTCCAGCCCTCAGCAGAGGTCGTCTGCAGCCTTCAGCCCCCAGGAGAGGCTGTTAGCAGCCTCCAGGCCCCAGCAGACCTGGATTTGAATGGGGATAATAATTTTCTATTCCTGGTTTTCATTCTGCAATCACACTTTCCTATACCCAGAACAAACTCTTTTTCATTATCGCAATAATAGGTTATAATGATTGGGACAGACATGGAGGGTACTACCTCGTGGAACATTTACTATACAAGAGAAAATCTGCAGGTGCTGGAAATCCAAGCAGCACACACCCGATGCTGGAGGAACTCAGCAGGCCAGGCAGCGTCTATGGGAAAGAGTAAACAGTGGATGCTTTGGGCCGAGACCCTTCATCAGGACACTTGAGTCTCGGGCCGAAATGTCAACTGTACTCTTTTCCATAGATGCTTCCTGGCCTGTTGAGTTCCTCAAGCATTTTTTAATGTGTTGCCAGCATTTACTACAGTACCCATTTTATTGCTCATTTTAATCGAGGTGCAAGATGCTGAAATATGGATGATATGAAGTACGTATAGCTAAATGTGAGATCAAATTTGCCTCTGTAAGGTCACCTTTGATTTGAGATGTAAAAGCTTGGTGGAAACAAGTTTATAATGCTGAACACGAGGAATTCTGCAGATGCTGGAAATTCAAGCAACACATATCAAAGTTGCTGGTGAACGCAGCAGGCCAGGCAGCATCTATAGAAAGAGGTACAGTCGACGTTTCGGGCCGAGACCCTTCGTCAGGACTAACTGAAAGAAAACCTACTCAGAGATTTGAAAGTGGGAGGGAGAGGGGGAGATCCAAGGAGGGGGAGGGATAGAGCCAAGAGCTGGACAGGTGGTTGGCAAGGGGATATGACAGGATCATGGGACAGGAGGCCCAGGGAGAAGGAAAAGGGGGAGGGGGGAAGAAAAAACTCAGAGGATGGGCACACCTTTTTCTCCCTCTGTCCCTCTGACTATACCCCTTGCCCATCTTCTGGGTTCAGCCCCCCCTTTTCCTTCTCCCTGGGCCTCCTGTCCCATGATCCTCTCGTATCCCCCTTTGCCAATTACCTGTCCAGTTCTTGGCTCCATCCCTCCCCCTCCTGTCTTCTCCTATCATTTTGGATCTCCCCCTCCCCCTCCCACTTTCAAATCTCTTACTAGCTCGTCCTTTGGTTAGTCTTGACGAAGGGTCTCAGCCCGAAATGTCGACTGTACCTCTTCCTAGAGATGCTGCCTGGCCTGCTGCGTTCACCAACAACTTTGATGTGTGTTGTTTATAATGCTGAGGAGTTTTTAGGCATAGGTCAGACTGCACTTGGAGTATACAGAATCAGGTTTAATATTACTGGCATATACAGGGTATATACAAGACAGCTACAGGTTTCTGAGTTGGATGATCAGCCATGATCGTACTGAATGATGGTGCAGGCTTGAAGGGCCGAATAGCCTACTCCTGCACCTATTTTCAATGTTTCTATGCGTATGTTGTGAAATTTGTTGCTTTGCAGCAGCAGTACATTGCAATGCAATGTATAAAAACTACTAAATTTAAATAAGTAGTAACTATGTTAAAAAATAAATTAAATAGGTAGTGCAAAAAGAGAGAAAAAACGGTGAGGTAGTATTTATGGGTTCATTGTCCATTCCGAAATCTGATGGTGGAGGGGAAGAAGCTGTTCCTGAAACATTGAGTCTGTGTTTGCACTCTCCTGTACTTCTTCCTTGACGGCAGCAATAAGAAGAGGGCACGTACTGGGTAATGGGGGTCCTTAATGATGGATGCTGCCTTTTTGAGGCATGATGCTGAGGAGGCTAGTACCCATGTTGGAGCTGGCTCAGGTTACAATCTTCTGCGGCTTTTTCCAATCCTATGCAGTGACCCCTCCATAACGGACGGTGATATAATCAGTTAGGATGTGAGCAGTTCAAATATTGTCAGCAGCTTTGGGCCCCTTATCTAAGAAAGGATGTGCTGGCATTGGAGAGGGTCCAGAGGAGGTTGAAAGTTTGTGAGAGTGACCTCAGGAATGAAAAGTTTAATGTACGAGGAGTGTTTGATGGCTCTGGGTCTGTTCTTGCTGGAGTTTAGAAGACTGAGAGGGATCCTCATTCCAATTGATTATTGAAAGGCAAAGACTGAGTGAACATGGCAAGGATGTTTCTAATAGTGGAGGAGTCTAAGACTTGAGGGCACAGCCGCAAAATACAAAGATGTCCCTTTAGAGTTAGAGGGTGGTGAATCTGTGGAATTCATTGCACAGATGAATGTGGAGACCAAGTCACTGGGTATATTTAAAGCGGAGGTTAATAGGTTTTTGATTAGTCAGGGTATCAAAGGTTATCAAGTGAAGGCAGGACAATAGGGTTGAGAGGGATGATAAATCAGATGTGATGGAATGGCACAGCAGACCCAATGGGCTAATTTTGCTCCAATGTCCTATGGTCTTATGGTACATCATTCAGAACTGTCAGCTTCATCCCCATTTTTTGTCATGAATTATCAATGACAGCCATGGCCTGAATCAATTGGTTAAGAGTTCAAAACAGACTCCAAACACTGAAACACAAAACCTCAGACAGCCTATCTAATTAGGGTATATTGTATTCTGATGTTGGAGATAACATCTCTCTGAAAATGACAAGGAGAATAGGTGCCTGACCCCTTGGGAAAATGCAATAAATCCTACAGAATTATTTGAAGTCAAGTTGTTCAGTGTCTGAGAAACATCTATATTTCCTCTTTTATTAATTTCAAGGACATGGGTGTCAGTAAGTTGAGAACATTTATTGCCTAAACTAAACTGTCCTCAGGATGTGATGATGTGATGATCTTCTTGAATAGCTGTAGTCTTTTCGAGGAAGGTGCTCCAACATTGCCTTTGAGTAACATTTCCAGAATTTAGGCCTCTGAATCATGCTGAAACTAGAGTCCTGCTGAATCACATAAATAAGGCTGTGGATAGGGTTTTAATCTAAATAGTACCAGGGTGGGTTCATTAGCTTGGAAAAATATGTATAAAGTAAAAGGGAAGGAGAGTGCTGGATAGATTACTAATCTTCAACATTAATATTAAAGCAGAAATTTTAGAAAGGGATAAGAAATCTATGCAACATGGAGACAGATTTGTAAAAGAAGGGAGATGAATACAGGACTGAAGGTGTTATAGTTAAATGCATGCAGGATGCAGAACAACGTAGATGAACTTGTAGCACAGTTAGAAATGCACAGGTATGACGTGTGGGCATCACAGAGTTGTAGTTGAATGAAGATCACAGCTGGGGGTTTAACATCCAAGGAGACACATTGTATTGAAAGGGCAGGCAGGTGGGGAGTGATGGCTACATTGTTAACAACTGAAATCAAATCCTAAGAATGAAGAAACATAGGATCAGAAGATTGAGGGTAGAGTTAAGAAACTCCAGTGGGATTTATATATGGACCTCCAAACAGCAGCCAAGGCATGGGGTACAAACTACAAAGGGAGATTTTAAAAAATAGTGTGTCAAAAGGGCAATGTTATGATGGTTATGGGAGATTTCAATATCCAGCTACTTTAGATTGGGAAAATCAGGATGGTGCTGGATCCCAAGGAAAGGAGTTTGTAGAATGCCAAGAGGGTGTTTTTTTTTTCAAGCAGCTAGTGGTTGAGTACACTAATGGATTGGATGCTGTGTAATGAAATAGATTTGATTAGGGAGTTTAAGTTGAAGGAACCATTAGGAGGCAGTGGTCATAATATAAAATAATTCACTCTGAGAGTTTGAGAAGGAAACACTTAAAATCAGGTGTATCATTATTACAGTGGAGCAAAGTCAAACCAAGAGGCATGAGAGAGGAGCTTGCTAAAAGTTGATTGGAATGGGACAATATCAGGGATGACAGCAGAGAAGCAATGACTGGAGTTTCTGGGAATAATTTCAAAAGCGCAAGATTAGTTAATTGCAAATAAGAAGCATTCTAAAGGAAAGATGCAGCAATCGTGGCTAACAAGGAAAGTCAAAGTCAGCAAAAGAGAGAGCAAATAAAGTAGCAAACATTGGGAAGTTCAAGGATTGGGGAACTTTTCAAAAGGAAAGAAAGCAACTAAGAAAAGTCTTAAGGATACCTCCTCTTATTTACCCCTCAATCATGACCCCACTAAGGAGCACAAGGCTATTGTCTCCCACAACATCACAAACTTTATCAGCTCAGGGGATCTCCCATCCACTGCTACCAACCTTATAGTCCCCACACTCCGCACTTCCTATTTCTACCTCCTACCCAAGATCCACAAACCTGCCTGTCCAGGTAAATCCATTGTTTCAGCTTGCTCCTGCCCCACCGAACTCATTTCTGCATACCTTGACGCTGTTTTATCACCCGCTTGTTCAATCCCTTCCCACCTATGTTTGTGACACTTCTCACGCTCTGAATTTTTTCAATGATTTTAAGTTTCCTGGCCCCCACTGCTTTATTTTCACCATGGATGTCCAGTCCCTATATACCTCCATCCCCTATCAGGAAGGGCTCAAAGCTCTCTGCTTCTTTTTTGGATTCCAGACCAAAACAGTTCCCCTCTACCACCACCCTGCTCCATCTAGCGGAATTAGTCCTTAGTCTTAATAATTTCTCCTTTGGCTCCTCCCACTTCCTCCAAACTAAAGGTGTAGCCATGGGCACCCGTATGGGCCCCAGCTATGCCTGCCTTTTTGTTGGCTTTGTGGATCAATCCAATTTCCAAGCCTACACTGGTATCTGTCCCCAACTACATCGACAACTGCATTGGCGCTGCTTCCTGCACACGTGCTGAGCTCGTTGACTTCATTAACTTTGCCTCCAACTTTCACCCTGCCCTCAAGTTTACCTGGTCTATTTCTGACACCTCCCTCCCCTTTCTTGATCTTTCTGTTTCTGTCTCTGGAGACAGCTTATCTACTGATGTCTACTATAAGCCTATGGACTCTCACAGCTACCTAGACTATTCCTCTTCCCACCCTGTTTCTTGCAAAAATGCCATCCCCTTCTTGCAATTCCTCCATTTCCTCCGCATCTGCTCTCAGGATGAGGCTTTTCATTTCAGGATGAAGGAGATGTCCTTCTTTTTTAAAGAAAGGGGCTTCCCTTCCTCCACCATCAACTCTGCTCTCAAATGCATCGCTCCCATTTCACACACATCTGCTTTCACCTCATCCTCCCACCACCCCACTAGAAATAGGGTTCCCCTTGTCCTCACCTACCACCCCACCAGCCTCCGGGTCCAACATATAATTCTTCGTAACTTTCACCACCTCTAACGGGACCCCACCACTAAGCACATCTTTCCCTGTCCCCCTCTTTCTGCTTTCCACCGGGATCGCTCCCTACGCGACTCCCTTGTCCATTCATCCCCCCCATCCCTTCCCACCGATCTCCCTCCTGGCACTTATCCTTGTAAGCGGAACAAGTGCCACACATGCCCTTACACTTCCTCCCTTACCACCATTCAGGGCCCCAAACAGTCCTTCCAGGTGAGGCGACACTTCACCTGTGAGTTGGCTGGGGTGACATACTGCGTCCGGTGCTCCCGATGCAGCCTTCTATATATTGGCAAGACCCGACGCAGGCTGGGAGACCATTTCGCTGAACAACTACACTCTGTCCACCAGAGAAAACAGGATCTCCCAGTGGCCACACATTTTAATTCCACGTCCCATTCCCACTCTGATATGTCCATCCACGGCCTCCTCTACCGTCAAGATGAAACCACACTCAGGTTGGAGGAACAACATCTTATATTCCGTCTGGATTGCCTCCAGCTTGATGGCATGAACAGTGACTTCTCTAACATCCATTCATGCCCCACCTCCCCTTCGTACCCCATCCCTTATTTATCTATCTATTGTGACGAGAATACACATAAAATTAAGATGTTTGCTGGCCTGGGTTAGCGTCAGTGGCATCAGCAGTTGGTCTGCCACCTGCCCTCAGGGGAAGGAGAGATAAGGAACAATGGAGCAGCATCTGGAGATGTGTAATGAAGGGACGGGAGAGAGAGCTGTCTGGAGCGGCTCCCCCTTTGAACCCTGAACTGTTTGAAGTGATGGACAGGCGATCTGGAGATGTGTAATGAAGGGACGGGAGAGAGAGAGCTGTCTGGAGCGGCTCCCCCTTTGAACCCTGAACTGTTTGAAGCGATCGACAGGCGATACCCCAGCAGGGGATAAAAAGGGACAGGTTCGCTAAGGCAGCACACACACGACACCTGAGGTAACGAGACCCTGGAAGCGTTGCGCCTCTCACGAGTCGGTGGGAAGTACCAGACCATAAACACACAGGGTGGAAGGGTACGATCAGCGGGAACCCGGTGTGTGTCCGCCCTTGCCTGGGTGCCGGGTTCACTGCAGAGGATCGACCGCATCTGGAGGAGGGGTCACAGTCGGTGATCTCAGGTGACATCACAAAGGACCCGCCCGAAAGCTGCTTGTGAGCAATATCGCCGGTCTGTGAGTGGAAGCCGTTCTGAATGATCAGTCCTTCCCGTTCTCTCTCTCTCCCTCCCCCCACGTTGTCCATCGCCATGGCAACGATTACTGCGAACTGAACTATTAAATCGGACTGAACTTTGTGTCACTTTGAAATTGGTCATTTACCCCTAGACAACGATAGAGCTTGATTGATGCTGTTATCTTAATTCTGTGCACATGTGTGTTTATCATTGCTGAACTGTTGCATTTATTATCCTTTCAATTACTGTGTTGCTTGTTTCTTTAATAAAACTTTCTTAGTTCTAGTAATCCAGACTCCAACTGAGTGATCCATTTCTGCTGGTTTGGCAACCCAGTTACGGGGTACGTAACACTATCTATCTATTTATTTATTTATTTATTTGTTTGTTTGTTTGTTTGTTTGTTTATTTATTTTCTCTTTCTTTTTTCTCCCTCTGTCCCTCTCACTACAACTCCTTGCCCATCTTCTGGGCTCCCCTCCCCCTTTCTTTCTCCCTAGGCCTTCCATCCCATGATCCTCTCCCTTCTCCAGCCTCATATCCCTTTTGCCAATCAACTTTCCAGCACTTAGCTCCATTCCCTCCCCCTCCCCTCCAGCTTTCAAATCTCTTACTATCTCTTCTTTCAGTTAGTCCTGACGAAGAGTCTTGGCCCGAAACGTCGACTGTACCTCTTCCTATAGATGCTGCCTGGCCTGCTGCATTCACCAGCATTTTTATGTGTGTTGTAAGGATATTAAAATTGAAATATGACATTCAGCCAGCCAATAATACAAAGGATGATGCCAAAAGTCTTTTCATATATAAAGAGTAAACAAGGCCAAAGCCAGCATTGTTTCCATCAGATGAAATCTTGCCTGACAAATCTGTTGGAATTCTTTGAGAATCTACAGGCAGAGTAAACGAAGTAGAATCAGTGGATGTTAATTACTTAGATTTTTGGAAGGCCTTTGACAAAATGCTGCACATAGGCTGCTAACTAAGGTGGGAACACATGGTATTATAGGAAAGATCTTATAATGGATGGAAGATTGGCTGGCTGGAGGCTGGAAAAGAGTGAGAATAAAGGGGGCCTTTTTTGGTTGGCTGCTGGTGATTAGTGTGTTCTGTTGGGTACACTGCTTTTCACGATATATGTTAGTGATTTGGATAACAGAATTGATCGCTTTGTGTACAAATTTGCAGATGATACAAAGAAAGGTAGAGGGGCAGGTAGTGTTGGGGAAGCAACTAGTCTGAAGAAGGACTTGGACAGATTAGGAGAAAGAGCAAAGAAGTGATCGATGGATTACTGTGTAAGGAAGTGTATATGGACACGCATTTTGGTAGAAGGAATAAAGGTGTAGACTTTCTTCTAAAGAGGGAGCAAGCTCAGGAATGGGAGGATTAAGGGACTTGGGGGGTTTAGTGCTGGATATTCTAAAGGTTAACATGCAGATTGAATTGGTGGTAAGGAAGGCAAATGCAGTATTAGCATTCATTTCAAGAGGGCTAGAATATAAAAGCAGGGTTGTAATGCCAAGGCTTTATAAGGTATTGGTCAGACCACATTTGGAGTATCATGAGCAGTTCTAGTCCCCTTATCTAAGAAAGGATGCTCTGGCATTAGAGAGAGTCCAGGGAGGGGAGGTTCATGAAAATGATCCTAGGAGTGATCAGATTAACGTATGAGGACCTTTTGATGGCTCTGGGCCTGTACTCACTGGAGTTTAGAAGAATGTGGTGAGATCTTATTAAAACCTATCAAATATTAAAAGGTCTGGATCGAGTGGATGTGGTGAAGATATTTCTAATAATGGGATAGTCTAGGATCACAGGGTACAACTTTAGGATAGAAGGATCTCCCTTTGAAACAAATGAAGAGGAAATCTTACACCAGAGGTTGGTTAATTCATTGCCACAGACACTGTGGAGACCATGTCATTGAGTATAATTAAAGCAGAGTTTAAAAGGTTCTTGATTAGTAAGAATGTCAAAGAATCTGGAGAGAGGCAGTGGAATCAGGTTGAGAGGGACAATAAATCAGCCATGATCAAATGGTGGACCAGACTCGAGGTGCCAAATAGTCTAATTCTGCTCCCATGTTTTATGGTCTTACATCTCACAACTCTTTTTTTTCCTGACAGCTTCCCAAGCTTCCACTTGCTGTTTAATATTATCTCTTAATGGAACATCTTGCTCATCAGATTTACTTCAGTACTGTTTTAGCTCTCAGCTTTTTCTCACCTCACACAACATCAGCTTCCTCAGCGTGTAATAAAGCAGCTGCATCATAGAAGGCTGTGATTCAAGTCTGAGCAAATGGGAATCATAAACATGAGTGCTTGACTATCAGCTTGGGCAGAATGGGTAGATCACCTTGTTTATTTGCACTTTGACACTGACTAATCTCAGTCTGTAAATAGCATCATGACAAAGACTCACAATGCTGCTCTTTGAATTCTTATTCTCATCCTTATGTGACGGAGTATATTTCATCTTCCTTGCTTGATTGTGTCTTTGAAATTCCTCTCTTATCTTCATTATTTTCAGCGTTTGCCACTGAATAAACAAGCCTTTACAATCAGGGCTAATTTCATATTCCTTTTGTAATGCTATGCAAATCTGACATCTGTAAGAGACTGGTTCACCTGGAGTCTATTAATCTGCATGTGCTGGTTTCTTGTCTGCATGCTTCTGAACAACATTCACTAAATCTTGTACCATGTACGAAATTCCATATTCAATTTGTGACCGTGGAACCCTCTGATAATTTATTTCATTGAGCTGTCATTCTGCTTTTATAACGCTAAAGATAGCCCACATATCTATTTCAGTTTGGTCACTTTCAAATTTCTTGAGCATAATTTATTGTACTGTTGAATGCCTGACAATGAATTGCAGATGTTGAGCACCTGAAATAAACCAGAATATTCAGAAGATGCTTAG
The DNA here is from genome assembly GCF_963921235.1 of Mobula hypostoma. Classification (NCBI taxonomy): domain Eukaryota; kingdom Metazoa; phylum Chordata; class Chondrichthyes; order Myliobatiformes; family Myliobatidae; genus Mobula; species Mobula hypostoma. The sequence goes on along the minus strand of NC_086097.1, from coordinate 119,360,080 downwards.
CAAGTCAGGCAGAAGCTCTGAAAATAGTAACAGAGTTAATGTTCCATTCCTGATAACATGTCACTAACCTTTATCTCTATTTCTCACCCCACACAGCTCCTGCCTGATCTGAGTTTTTCTGGAAATTCCTGGTGTTATGTTGCTGTAGTAACCTGTAGCCCTGCATTTGGAACCATGTCTAGCAACACAATTTACAGGTTTTTTGCAGCATTTTATCTCAAGCCTAGTCCGGGAAGCTTACATGTGAAGATTTCTTGTTAAGCTAGGTAAAATGATGTTGCATAGTTCTGGCTCAAACATGGTAATTAAATAGAAAGTTATTACTAAGATACCAAACTGCAGAATATATTGTTCTTACAGTGCAGGGGAAGAGTGATTTTGCAGACAATTCCCTCCAAGTCTGCTGTAAGTTCTTCTTCCCAAAACTCTTCTAAGGAATTCTTACTGAGGTTGGAATTATATTCCATCTGGGTAGCCTCAAACCTGATGGCATGACATTGATTTCTCTAACTTCTGATAATTTCTCAACCCCCATCCCACATCTTTTTCTCTTCTTCTATTCCATATTCTGGGTCCTCTTTTACCCTTTCTGCTTCTTCAAACTTGCCTATCAATCTCTTTAGTGCCCCTTTTCTTCCCTTTTCTAGTGCCCATCTTCCTTTCTTTTCTCCCATGATTCACTGCCCCCTCTCCTATTAGATTCCATCTTCTTCAGCCTTTTACCACTTCCACTTACCACCCCCCAGCTTTTCACTTCATCTCCACTCTCCCATTCTTCTTCACACCTGCCTTCACCTATCACCTGCCAGCTTGTACTGCTTCACCTACACCACCCCCCACAGCTTCTTATTTCCGCTTCTTCCCCCTTCTTTTTCAATCCCAATGGAGGGCCACATTCTAAAATATCACCTGGTTATTCCTCTCCGCAGCTGCTGCTTGACATTTTGTGTGTATTGCTCTGGATTTCCAACATCTGCAGAATCTCTTGTATTTATGATGTTGTACAAATCCTTCAGAAAAAAAGGCCAGAAAATTCACCTTTGATAAAAGATGTGTCACATTACGTACAGAAGTATGTCCTCCGACCAAACCTCTAGACTGAACGTGCCTGTTACAGAGATTGGCTAGTTACATTTTCATTAGTTCTTCATCTGCCATTATTGCTAAGATATTCATATTTACTTTAGTCTGATGAGATCTCAAGGAATGAATAATACACATTGGTGAGTATGTTTAGGAAGCATAACTAAGGGTAGATTCTAAATATTGCATTGCCCATAAGTTGCAGACCACGGTACTGTAACCCAGTTGATCATCTGCTCCTCCTGCCATCAATTTACATTGGCCTCAACACCACACCCCTGTGTCAACCCCATCTGCTCATGGCACAATTCATTTGGAATCCTTCATCTCCATTATCCTTCCAAACACTCTCCGCAGACCCTCCTCCTCACCTTAGCATTCAATAATGGACCATAACCATTAAGCTTACCTGACCTCCCCTACTCCACATGCAAAACTTTAATCCAGGATTAACATGGAAGGCTTGTTCTGCTGCACACAGTACCTTGGGCCTCATGATAGAATTTTGCAGTGGCCAGTCCTCACGCAAGTTCCCTTTCCCACAAACTCTTACCGCCAAGAAGGACAGCATGTGCATAGGAACACCACCATCTCAAAGTTGCACAGCATTCTGTCTTCGAAGTGCAATCAGTGTCCATTTTATTAAGCACCTCCTGGACCCAATAAAGTGGTCACTCAGTGTACGTTCATGATCTTCTGCTGCTGTAGCCCATCTGCTTCAATGTCTGATGTGCTGTGTGTTCAAGATTCTAATCTGCGCATCATTGTTGTAAGGTGTGGTTATTTGAGATGTTGCCTTCCTGTCAGCTTGAACCAGACTGGTCATTCTGCTCTGACCTCACTCATTAACAAGGTGTTTTTGCCTTCAGAAATGCTGCTCACTGGATTTTTCTTTTGTTTTATTGCATCATTCTCTGTCCAGAGACTCTTGTGAGTGAAAATCCCAGGACATCAGGAGCTTCTGAGATACTCAAATCATCCCGTATGGCATCAACAATCATTCCATTGTCAAAGTCACTTAGATGACGTTTCTTCCTTATTCTGATGTTTGGTCTGAACAACTGAAACTTTTGACCATGTGACATAAAAGTTGCTGGTGAACGCAGCAGGCCAGGCAGCATCTCTAGGAAGTGGTACAGTCGACGTTCCGGGCCGAGACAGAATATTCCCCAGGCTGCTCCACAAGGCGAGGGAAGAGATTGCTGAGCCTCTGGCTAGGATCATTCTGTCCTCGTTGTCCACGAGAATGGTACCGGAGATTTGGAGGGGGGCGAATGTTGTCTCCGTGTTCAAAAAAGGTAGTAGGGATAGTCCGAGTAATTATAGACCAGTGAGCTTATGTCTGTGGTTGGAAAGCTGTTGGAAAGGATTCTTAGAGATAGGATCTGTGGGCATTTAGAGAATCATGGTCTGATCAGGGACAGTCAGCATGGCTTTGTGAAGGGCAGATCATGTCTAACAAGCCTGATAGAGTTCTTTGGGGAGGTGACCAGGCATATAGATGAGGGTATTGTAGTGGATGTGATCTATATGGATTTTAGTAAGGCATTTGACAAGGTTCCACACGGTCGGTTTATTCAGAAAGTCAGAAGGCATGGGATCCAGGGAAGTTTGGCCAGGTTTTCAGAATTGGCTTGCTTGCAGAAAGCAGAGGGTGGTGGTGGAGGGAGGTCATTCGGATTGGAGGGTTGTGACTAGTGGTGTCCCACGAGGTTTGGTTCTGGGACCTCTACTTTTCATGATTTTTATTAACAACCTGGATGTGGGGGTAGAAGGGTGGGTTGGCAAGTTTGCAGACGACACAAAGGTTGATGGTGTTGTGGATAGTGTAGAGGATTGTCACAGATAGAGTTCAACCCGGAGAAGTGTGAGATGGTACACTTTGGAAGGACAAACTCCAAGGCAGAGTACAAAGTAAACAGCAGAATACTTGGAAGTGTGGAGGAGCAGAGGGATCTGGGGGTGCATGTCCACAGATCCCTGAAAGTTGCCTCACAGGTAGACAGGGTAGTTAAGAAAGTTTATGGAGTGTTAGCTTTCATAAGTCGAGAGATAGGTTTTAAGAGTCGTGAAGTAATGATGCAGCTCTATAAAACTCTGGTTAGGCCACACTTGGAGTATTGTGTCCAGTTCTGGTCGCCTCACTATAGGAAGGATGTGGAAGCATTGGATAGAGTACAGAGGAGATTTACCAGGTTGCTGCCTGGTTTAGAGAGCATGCATTATGATCAGAGATTAAGGGAGCTGGAGCTTTACTCTCTGGAGAGAAGGAGGATGAGAGGTATACAAGATATTAAGAGGAATAGATAGAGTGGACAGCCAGCACCTCTCCCCCAGGGCACCACTGCTCAATACAAGAGGACATGGCTTTAAGGTAAGGGGTGGGAAATTCAAGGGGGATATTAGAGGAAGGTTTTTTACTCAGAGAGTGGTTGGTGCATGGAATGCACTGCCTGAGTCAGTGGAGGAGGTAGATACACTAGTGAAATTTAAGAGACTACTAGATGGGTATATGGAGGAATTTAAGGTGGGGGGTTATATAGGAGACAGGGTTTAAGGGTTGGCACAACATTGTGGGCCAAAGGGCCTGTACTGTACTGCGCTGTACTGTTCTATGCAAGACAGAGCATGGGATATAGTGTATATTCTGAGAGTCTGCAATTAGGAATACAAGTGATATGACCTGCCTAATATATCCAGCCGAGAGCAACCAGGTCCTCAATGTTGTGTATAGTGGCCTGGATATTAGTTCACATGTCATCAGTACTGATCTCAGAGACAAAGAAGGCAAAGATAATTGCTGTTTGGTATACTATGAGTTTTGTAAGAAGCCTCAGGCAGGTCTGAGATTTCTTCATTGAACAAATGTTGTGCTGGTACATTTAAGGCAATAGGCAATTTTATCTCTGATCTCTGCCTTGGCCAAGAGGTGAGTCCCATAATATGGAAGTGATCCAAATTTTCCAAGATAACCCCACAAACCATTACTGTTGTGCAGTGATGGTTAATTGGTAGAGGACAATGGTCTTGTGCATGTTGAGTTTAATGCCAGTCCTTCCAAATACTTCAGAGAACAAGTTAACAATATTTTGGTGCATAGCCTCTGAACTTATAGCTTCGATGTACTGTTACTCAACCATTCTGTTTTGTGTGACCTCAACTCTGTAGAGTAGCTTCCTGATGGTAAGCTGCTTTCATGCAGTAAGATGCCCTATGGTTCATTTTCAAATAATATTCAACACTGAACATACAAGATGATGGAAAACTCAACTAAAACTTTGTTCAAAGAGAGAAAGCTTAAGGAATATCTTAAAAAAGAAGAGATAATGAGCCAGACAGGTTTAAGGTAGGGATTTCAATTCTTAGACATTTTATAATTGGAGGCATATCCATCAATGAGAGAGGGATTAAATTTGGAAGCAAAGCTGCAATAATTGGAGGAGCACTGTTTGAGGGCTGGTGAAAGTTACAGAGATATGGGTGGATGGGAAACCAAGTCAAAAGCAAGAGCGAGATTTTTCATGTATTGCTTAAAAGGATTCCAGCACAGCGAAAATAAGAGTGGCGGGTGAAACATGATTCACTGCAAGATGGTGCATGGCTAGTAACATTCAGGGTCAGTATATTACTGTGTGGTTGAACAGGTGAGACTGCCCAAGTGTGAATTCAGATCATCAAATCCAAGGGTAATAAAAGGTATGTCAAGAGTTTAAGCAGAAGATGTTTCTGGAGACAGGTGGCGTTAGGCGATGTGATGGAAATGAAAATAGGTAGCCAGAGAGGGACTACACGACACCAGGATTGCAAGCAGTCAGATTCATTTCACAAAGTTACCAAGGACAGTGGCTTTCCTAGAGCTCTACAGGACTTTGTGCATCTTCTTTTGCTTCTCATGATATGTATTACTGGTTTCACTTAATAGTGGTTCCATAATCAAAATATTGATAAATAATCCAAAACGGGCCATGTGGTTGAGAGTGAGACAGTAAATTTTAAGTTGTAAGGAGACATCATGGAGCTGCTCAGAAGGGCGCAATAGTGGCAGATTGTTCAATCTGGAGACTGAGAGGTAATGCATCACTTAAACTATTATGGTCTGGTTTGGTGCAACATCTTCTTAAAATATATGAAAATTACAGCAAACTGTCAGGTCAGTGGAAATGGTCATAAAGAGACTTGCGTGTGTTCAGGACGGAAGCGGGAAGGGAACAAAAATGACATTGTTGACCCTACTCACGCAGCAAGCTGTCTTTTCCAAAAGCTCTATTCTGGAAAGGTACATGCATTGTGGAAAAAATATAGTGTATGTGTGTGTGTGTTCATACCTGAGTGCATGTTGGTATGAGTGTGTTTGTGTATGTGTGAGAGAGAGCGAGAAAGAGAGGAGCACATGTATGTGTATGTCTGCCCCTGCATGTGTATCCACTCAGTTGTGAGTGTATACTTGAACATGTGGCATTCATGTATTCTTTAGGTCAGAATGTTACTCTTCACTGGGCCCCTCAAAACCCACTCTATACCTGCTGTATCCATCAAAAAGAAGTAGAGTAATATCAGCAAATATAAGTTAAAGGGCAGGATCTCCAGAGTTGTGATCTCAGAATTGCTATCCATGCCACATGCTGTCATGGTCCGAATCGGGGTCCCTTTAAATTTAGCTTGTTTATGTTATGATCCGGACCGTTGATTCCCTGTTTTCCCATGTCCCTCGACTTTGGTAATTAGAGGCAATTAACACTTGGCTGAACCGGTAGTTTATAGTCTCCAGCTTTCAGCAGTTCGGTGCGGGAGTGTCTGCAATGTCTGCAAAGTCATGGCATGCCAGTGTCATCTGGCCGGGGCATGCACTCTCTCCGCCCGAAACGAGTTCCGGTAATTCGCCTTTCCTCACCGGAGCAACCCAGTCCAGTTACCTCGCCAAAGCGAGCCTGCAAAGTTTCCTTACTGAGGTGGGTCCGTCAGTTAACCCGCTGAAGGGAATCAAGAGCTGCTGTCTACTGTTCCCGGGCCGAGACAAGAGCTCGGCACTACCCGAAGGTTCCAAGCACCACATCCTGGCTCCGGCAGCATCCAAGTACCATGTCCACGTTCTGGCTCTGGCAGCGTTCAAGTACTACGTCCACGTCCTGGCTCCGGCGGCATCCAAGTACCATGTCCAAATCCAGGCCCCGGCGGCGTTCAAGTACGATGTCCATGTCCTGGCCTTGGCGGCGTTCAAGTACCATGTCAAGTCCTGGCCTTGGCGGCTTCCCAGTTCTGAGTCTAGTCCTGGCCCTGGCGGTCTGTGATTCCTGTCCTACCCCCTTGTCTGAATCCCTTCTCTGCCCCTCTCGCCTCTAGCCCTCGTCTGCAGCCCCTGCCTGCACTTCGGTCTAGTTCCATCACCCAAGCTAGATAGGTACTGTCTGGTGTTCATTCGTGTTGGTCTTGTCTTGTCTTGTCCTCGCCTCCATGGGGTAAGTCTGGCCATCTTGCCGTTGCCCGTTGGGGTGTCATGTCTTGTCTTGTCCTGTCCTTGCCTCCGTGGGTTAAGTCAGGCCGTCTTGCCGTTGCCCCGCAGGGGGTCATGAGTCCCGGCCCTATGTCCTGTACCCAAGGAGGGGTCCCGGCTCTCTGTTTTGTGTGTGAGTCCCGGCCCTATGTCCTCTACCCAAGGAGGGGTCCCGGCTCTCTGTTCTGTGTATGTGTCCATGGTTCCATGTACCTGCTCTCCCGAGACCGAGGCTCTGTTTTCCATGTTCCCTCACCCTAGTCCATGTCATGTCCATGCCTGGTTCTGGGTCTGAGCCCAAGGCAAGACCCAGGTACTGGGTCCTAGCCCGAGGCAAGACCCAGGTACTGGGTCCTTGCCCAGTCTCGGGCTCGGAGCCCATACCCTAGCCTCTTCATGTCTCCTCTAGTTCTGGGAGCCGATTCCTAGTCCACGTCCAGACCCTTGGTCCCAGCCTAGTCAGAGTCCTGAGTCCTTATCCTGTTCGCTATTCCTGCTTCTGCTCTGCTCTCTTGGGATTAAAACAATAAACTAAATCTAAGTAACCAAACAAGATGTGTCTTGCATTTGGGTCAACCCTTGCTCCCAATGGCCCACCATTGTGACAGAATGCTCTCGCCAAACATGGACAGAGCAGACACAAACTGTTTTTCCAAACTCTTGTCAGCCTGAAAGTCAAGGTTGTGTTGTTCTGTTTTGCCTGCCGGCCAAATCCCCCCCACCCACCCGGGTCATCGATAATACAGGCAAATCTGTTGGTCGCCTAGAGGCTCCCATTGGGAGGCGGGTACTGTCATGGTCCGGATCGGGGTCCCTTTAAATTTAGCATGTTTATGTTACGATCCGGACCGTTGATTCCCTGTTTTCCCGTGTTCCTCAGTTTGGTGATTAAAGGCAATTAACACTCGGCTGAACCGGTAGTTTATAGTCTCCGGCTTTCAGCGGTTCGGTGTGGGAGCGTCTGCAAAGTCTGCAAAGTCACGGCGTGCCAGTGTCATCTGGCCGGAGCAAGCCTTGTCTCCGCCTGAAGCGAGTGCTGGTAATTCACCTTTCCTCACCGGAGCAACCCAGTCCAGTTACCTCGCCAAAGCGAGCCTGCAAAGTTTCCTTACCGAGGTGGGTCCATCAGTTAACCCGCCAGAGAGAATCAAGAGCTGCTGTCTACTGTTCCCCGGCCAAGTCTAGAGCTCGCCTCTACCTGGAGGTTCCAAGCACCACGTCCTGGCTCCGGCAGCATCCAAGTACCACGTCCACGTCCTGGCTCTGGCGGCATCCAAGTACCACGTCCAAATCCAGGTCCTGGCGGCTTCCCAGTTCTGAGTCTAGTCCTGGCCCTGGCGGTCTGTGATTCCTGTCCTACCCCCTTGTCTGAATCCCTTCTCTGCCCCTCTTGCCTCTAGCCCTCGTCTGCAGCCCCCATCTGCACTTCGGTCTAGTTCCATCACCGGAGCTAGATAGGTACTGTCTGGTGTTCATTTGTGTTAGTCTTGTCTTGTCTTGTCCTCGCCTCCTTGGGGTAAGTCTGGCCGTCTTGCCGTTGCTCCACAGGAGGTCATGTCTTGTCTTGTCCTGTCCTTGCCTCAGTGGGGTAAGTCAGGCCGTCTTGCCGTTGGCCCACGGGGAGTCGTGTCTTGTCTTGTCCTGTCCTCGCCTCCGTGGGGTAAGTCAGGCCGTCTTGCCGTTGCCCCGCAGAGGGTCATGAATCCCGGCCCTATGTCCTGTACCCAAGGAGGGGTCCCGGCTCTCTGTTCTGTGTATGTGTCCATGGTTCCATGTACCTGCTATCCCGAGACCGAGGCTCTGTTTTCCATGTTCCTCCTCACCTAGCGCATGTCATATCCATGCCTGGTTCTGGGGTCCGAGCCCGAGGCAAGACCCAGGTACTGGGTCCTTGCCCAGTCTCGGGCTCGGAGCCCATACCCTGGCCTCTTCATGTCTCCTCTAGTTCAGGGAGCCGATTCCTAGTCCAAGTCCAGACCCTTGGTCCCAGCCCAGTCATAGTCCTGAGTCCTTATCCTGTTCGCTATTCATACTTCTGCTCTGCTCTCTTGGAATTGAACAATAAACTAAATCTAAGTAACCAAACAAGATGTGTCTTGCATTTGGGTCCACCCTTGCTCCCTATGCCCCCGCCATTGTGACACATGCCAGTGAGGACTAGGATGATTACACAGTTTAATACATGGCTAAGGAGTTGGTGTACGAGGGAGGGCATGAGATATTTGGATCATTGGGCTCTCTTCCATGGAAGGTGGGATCTGTACAGGAGGACAGTTTGCGCTTGAACTGGAGGGAGACAAACATCCTAGCGGGAAGGTTTGTTAATGCTGCATGGGAGGGATTATTCTAGAGTTGTGGGTGGATGGGAACCAGAGTGCCAGAAGATTTGGTGGAGAAGTTTTGGAGGCAGATGTTGGTAAGACCTCAGACAAAGTTAAAAAAAAAATGAGCATGGTGAAACCAGTATCTTAAACTACGTATATTTCAATGCAAGAAGTCTCAAAGGAAAGATACTGCTGAAGATGAGGCAGCTGGTTTACAAGAAGAGGCAATGTGTGGTGAGGAGGGGCTGTTGATAGGGCAAAATTGCAGTCAACAGGATGAAATACAACATAAAAGGTGGACAAAATCGAAAAAGGTGAATGCTGGACTGAAGCTGTTATATTTGAACGTGTGCAGTATATGGAAAAGGTACTGTAGATGAATTTATAGCACAGTTGCAGATTTGCAGGTATGATATTGTCGGCATCACTGAATCATAATTGAAAGATTGTAGCTGGGAGTTTAATGTCCAAGGATACACGTTGTATCGAAAGGACAGGCTGGTAGGCAGAGGGGGCAGCATTGCTCTGTTGGTAAAAAATGAAATCAAATCATTAGAAAGTGGTGACATAGGGTCGAAAGGTGCTGAATTGTTGTGGATAGAGCTAAGGAGAGGCAAGTGTAAAAAAACCCTGATATCAGTTGTATACCGACCCCCACTCCCCCAACAATCAGTAGTAAGGATGTGGTCCACAAATTACAATGGGAGATAAAAAATGCATGCCAAAAGGGCAATGTTGCAATAGTCATGGAGGATTTCAGTATAACCATATAACAATTACCGCATGGAAACAGCCCATCTTGGCCCTTCTAGTCCATGCCGAACTCTTACTCTCACCTAGTTCCACCAACCTGCACTCAGCCCATAACCCTCTATTCCATTCCTGTCCATATAGCTGTCCAATTTAACTTTAAACAACAACATCGAACCTGCCTCAACCACTTCTGCTGGAAGCTCGTTCCACACAGCTACCACTCTCTGAGTAAAGAAGTTTCCTCTCATGTTACCCCTAAACTTTTGCCCTTTAACTCTCAACTCATATACACTTGTTTGAATCTCCCCCACTCTCAATGAAAAAAGCCTATCCATGGCAACTCTATCTACCCCCCTCATAATTTTAAATACCTCTATCAAGTTCCCCCTCAACCTTCTACATTCCAAAGAATAAAGACCCAACTTGATCAACCTTTCTCTGTAACTTAGGTGATGAAACCCAGGTAACATTCTAGTAAATCTTCTCTGTACTCTCTCAATTTTGTTGACATCTTTCCTATAATTTGGTGACCAAAACTATACACAATACTCCAAATTTGGCCTCACCAATGCCTTGTACAATTTCAACATTACATCCCAATTCCTATACTCAATACTCTGATTTATAAAGGCCAGCATACCAAAAGCTTTCTTCACCACCCTATCCACATGAGATTCCACCTTCACGAGCTATGCACCATTATTCCTAGATCCCTCTGTTCTGCAGTATTCTTCAATGCCCTACCATTTATCATGTATGTCCTATTTTGATTAGTCCTACCAAAATGTAGCACCTCATATTTATCAGCATTAAATTCCATCTTTCAGCCCACTCTTCTAACTGGCCTAAATCTCTCTGCAAACTTTGAAAACCTACTTCATTATCCACAACTCCACCTATCTTAGTATCATCTGCATACTCACTCATCCAATTTACCACCCCATCATCCAGATCATTAATGTATATGACAAACAACATTGGACCCAGTACAGATCCCTGAGGCATACCACTAGTCACCAGCCTCCAATCTGACAAACAGTTATCCACCACCACTCTCTGGTGTCTCCCATCCAGCCACTGCTGAATCCATTTTACTACTTCAATATTAATACCTAATGATTGAACCCTCCTAATCAACCTTCTGTGTGGAACCTTGTCAAAGACCTTACTGAAGTCCAAATAGACAACATCCACCGCTTTACCCTCATCGACTTTCTTAGTAACCTCTTCAAAAAATTCAATAAGATTTGTCAAACATGACCTTCCACACACAAATCCATGTTGACTGTTCCTAATCAGACACCATCTATCCAGATAATTATATATACCATCTCTAAGGATACAGTCCATTAACTTACCCACCACTGACGTCAAACTCACAGACCGATAATTGCTAGGTTTACTGTTAGGACCCTTTTTAAACAATGGAACAACATGAGCAATACGCCAATCCTCTGGCACCATCCCATTTCTAATGACATTTGAAATATTTCTGTCAGAACCCCTGCTATTTCCACACAAACTTCCCTCAAGGTCCTAGGGTATATCTTGTCAGGACCCAGAGACTTATCCACTTTTATATTCTTTAAAAACTCCAATACCTCCTCTTCTTTAATCATCATAGTTTCCATAACTTCCCTACCTATTTCCCTTATCTTACACAATTCAATATCCTTCTCCTTAGTGAATATCGAAGAAAAGAAATTGTTCAGAATCTCCCCCATCTCTTTTGGCTCCACATACAGCTGTCCACTCTGCTTCTCTAAGGGACCAATTTTATCCCTCGCTATCCTTTTGCTATTAATATAATGGTAAAAACCCTTGGGATTTATTTTCACCTTACTTGCCGAAGCAACCTCATATCTTCTTTTAGCTTTCCTAATTTCTTTTTAAAGATTCTTTTTACATTCTTTATATTCCTCGAGCACCTCATTTACTCCATGCTGCCTAATTTTATTGTAGATATCTCTCTTTTTCCGAACCAAGTTTCTAATATCTCTTGAAAACCATGGCTCTCTCAAACTTTTAACCTTTCCTTTCAACCTAACAGGAACACAAAGATTCTGTACTCTCAAAATTTCACATTTAAATGACCTCCATTTCTCTATTATATTCTTCCCATAAAACAAGTTGTCCCAATCCACTCCTTCTAAATCCTTTCGCATCTCCTCAAAGTTAGCCTTTCTCCAATCAAAAATTTCAATATGCAAGTAGGTTGGGAAAATCAGGTTGGCATTGAATTCCAAAAGAAGGAATTTTAAGAATGCCTACGAGATGGCCTTTTAGAGCATCTCATGGTTGAGCCCACTAGGAGATTAACTATTTTGGAATAGGTGTTGTACAATGAATCAGAATTGATTAGAGAGCTTAAGCTAAAGGAACCCTCAGGGGAAAGTGGTCATAATATAATTGAATTCACCCTAAAAAAATGAGAAGGATAAGCTAAAGTTAGGTGCATCAGTATTATAGTGGAGTAAAGGGTATTGCAGAGGCACAGGAGAGGAGTTGGCCAGAACAGATTGGAAAAGAAGACTTGGCAGGGATGATAGTAGAGCAGCAATGGTTGGAATTTCAGGAAGCAATTTGGAAGGCACAGGATTTATATATCCCAAAGAGGAAGAAATATTCTAAAGGAAAGATGACACAACCATGGTTAACAAGCCAACATAAAAACCAAAGACAGTGCATATAATAGAGCAAAGATTAGTGTGAAGATTAGTGATCAAGAAGCTTTTAAAAACCAATAGAAATGAGCTAAAAAGTCAGTAAGAAGGTAAAGATGGAATACAAAAGTAATCTAGCCAATAATATCAAAGAGCATACCGAAAGTTTCTACAGATACATAAAGTGTAAAAGAGAATGGGAATTTGGATACCTGAGAAATGATACTGGAGAGGTAGTGATGGGAGGCAACAAAATAGCTGATGAACTGAATAGATATTTTGCATTAGTCTTCACTGTGGAAGATACTAGCAGTATGGTGGAAGTCCCAGGTGTTAGGGGGCATGAAGTGTGTGAAGTTACCATTACTAGAGAGAAGGCTCTTGGGAAACTGAAAAGTCTGAAGGTAGGTAAGTCATCTGGACCAGATGTTGTACACCCCAGAATTCTCAAAGAGGTGGCTGAAGAGATTGTGGAAGCATTAGTAATGATCTTTCAAGAGCCACTAGATTCTGGACTGGTTCTGAAACACTGGAAAATTGCAAATGTCAGTCCACTCTTCAAGAAGGGAGAGAGGCAGAAGAAAGGAAACTATAGGCCAGTTAGTCTGATCGCAATGGTTGGGGAGATGTTGGTGTCAATTATTAACAACGAGGTCTCAGGGTATTTCGAGGCACATGATAAAATATGCCTTAGTCAGCATGGTTTCTTCAAGGAAAATCTTGCCTGACAGATCTGTTAATCCTTTGAAGAATTAGCAAGCAGGATAGGCAAAGGAGAATCGGTTGATTTTCAGAAGGCCTTTGACAAGATGCCACACGTGAGGCTACTAAACATGCTATGAGCCCATGGTAGCACAGGAAAGATTTCAGCATGAACAAAGTAGTGGCTGATTGTCAGGAGGCAAAGAGAGGGAATAAAGGGATCCTTTCCTGACTGGCTGCTGGTGACTAGTGGTGTTCCACAGGGGTCTGTATTGGGAGAAATTCTATTCACATTATATTTCAATGATTTGGATGATGGAATTGTTGGCTTTGTTGTGAATTTTGCAGATGATATAAAGATAGGTGGAGGGGCAGGTAGCTTTGAGAAAGTAGAGAGGTTACAGAAGGACTTAGACAGATAAGGAGAATGGGCAAAGAAATGGCAGATAGAATACAGTGTCGAAAAGTGTATCGTAATGCACTTTGGTAAAAGGAATATAAATATTGTCTACTTTCTAAATGGAGAGAATATACAAAAAAAACTTAAGTGCAAAGGGACTTGAGAGTCAATATGCAGGATTCCTTAATGGTTAATTTGCAGGTTGAGTCTGAGGTGAGGAAGGCAAATGCAATGTTAGCATTTATTTTAAGAAGACTAGAATATAAAAACAGAGATGTAATGCTGAAACTTTATAAAGCACTGGCAAAGCCTAACTTGGAGTATTGTGAGCGGGTTTGCTCCCTTTATCTTAGAAAGGATGTGCTGAAATGGAAGAGGGTTCAAAGGAGGTTCATGAAAATGATTCCAGGATTGAATGGCTTGTGATATGAAGAGTGCCTGATAGCTGTGGCCTGCATTCACTAGAATTCACAACAATGGGGGGATGACCTCATTGAAACCTATCGAAAGGTGGGAAGTCTTTATAGAATGGTTGTGGAGAGGATGCTTCCCATGTTGGGAGACTAAGACCAGAGGTCACAGCTTCAGAATAGGGAGGGGTATCCTTTTAGAATTGAGACGAGGAGGAATTTCTTTAGCCAGAGAGTAGTGAATCTGTGGAATTTGTTGCCACGGCAGCTGTGGTGGCAAAGTATTTATGTATATTTAAGGCAGATGTTGATAGATTCTTGATTGGTCAGGGCATGAAGGCATACAGGGAGAAGGCAGGAGATTGAGGCTGAGAGGAAAATTGGATCAACCGTGATGAAATGGGGGAACAGACTTGATGGGAAAAATGGCCTAATGCTGCTCCTATATCTTATGGCCTTTCATTTCAATTTTACTTTTGAACCTACGATTATGGCCATTGAATTTTTTTAAGAAATCAGAAGTTTGAAATCTGAAGTAACATAAGAAAATGCTAGAACATTCATCAGGTCAGGCAGCATGCGTATTAAGTGAAACAGTTAATATTTCAATTCCAGGACACTTCATCAGAATTGGAAAAGAGAGAAGAAAAAAGGTTTTAAGCAGCTGAGAAGGTATGGTTGGGTGGGCATAAATAACACAATGGAATATCTCTGAAAGGATGTCTTTGGATGACCAGATGTGGCTCTTAAGTAACCATTACGATCACAATTTATCTTCTTTGTCTGTGTTATGCTAAGGCTGTTGGACATGTCCAACAGTCAAGTGTGCAATAAAAAAGACAAAAGAAAGATTGAGCTAAAATTGTGACAGGCAGAAATGACGAATTTTATTGCAGAAATAAAGAACTAGTGAAGGGTCTTAGCCCAAATGTCAACTGGTTATTCGTCTCCACAGATGCTGCCTGACCTGCTGAGTTTGTCCAGCATTTTGTGTGAGTTGCTGTTGGTTACCTAAAGCTATTCACTGGTCAATGATCTCAAGGTAACCTGGTCTCAATTCTCAATTCCTCTAGACTCTTTTTCATCTATTTACACTTTCCATTTCTCCAAGCTTAAAAAGAGACAAAGAGCTGACAAATAGTGAGTGAAGAACACAGGTAGAAAATGGGTGAGCCTTTCCCAAAGCACAATTACAAGATGCAGAAAATGTTGAACAGCGCACACAGAATTGCTGGAAAAACTCAGCAAATCAGGTCCCTGATGAGAGGTCTCAGCCTGAGACATTGATTGTTTATTCTCCTCCATAGATGCTGCTTGACCTGCTGAGTTCCTCCAGTATTTTGCATGTGTACCTTCTCTCAAAATTCTTCTTTAAATAAAACAAAATAATTGGATGAGGCTGATCACCAGTAACCCACACTTGTGATTAACTTTTGCTCACCTTGAATATGTATTGCAGCAGAGACTGGTGATCATTTGAGGGAAGTAAGTTCAGGATGCAGGTAGTAGCTATGTCGCTGAAGTTAGAACGCAGCAAAACTATTAAACTTTTCAGCATTGGCTTGATATTTTCTTTGACGATGCTTTTAAACTGAATGTAATAATGAAAACTGATGGCAACAATAGTAAGGTAAACCACCAAGTTAATAAATCGCATTTCTCCACAGTTACAGAAAAGTCTTCTAATGAACAAAACATGCAGCCTAAGACAAACAGAAGAACTAACATTCCATAAGACCATCTTCAATGCAAACATCATCTGTGTCTAATAGCATTCCATGGGATCTGTGTAGACTATATAAGCTTAGTGCAGGTAATGCAATCACTCCAAGTGGAGTATGATGTTCTCACAAGGTGCTATTCCCTTAACTGTGAATGCCTGTGTGTGACTTCATTCAAAGTGGGGAGGTTGGTGCATGGGCAGCCACATCATGGTCCTTGACAGATCAGGTCCAGTGACATGAAGTGCAAAATGACTGGGGATCTGCTGCAGCCTTTCTCCAGCTTCACTGCCATTGTGATGTGTCATCGCCTTTCACCAACTCCACTGCTGAGGTCTTGATGGCTCACTCTTTGTCTGGATCATCCCCCTTGACCTAACTGTCATGGGTGACCCTATCAGGAGCTAAGGTCCAGACAGCATCACTCATCTGCCTCTTCACCACAACAAGGTCAAAATCTTCTGAGAAGCTTAGGCCAACTAATACACTCTAGAAATGTACAGTGGAATGAAGAAAAGGCATCAGAATCAGAATCAAGTTTAATATTACCAGAAAATATCATGAAATTTGTTAACTTTGTGGTGGTAGTACAATGCAATATATAACAATAGAAAAAAGTCTGAATATCAGTAAGCATATATATTAAATTAAACAAGCAGTGCAAACATTGAGGTAAAATATGCAGTGAGATAGTGGTCATGGGTTCAACGTTCATTCATAAATTAGATGGCAGAGGGAAAGAAGAAGTTCCTGAATCATTGTAGCTTCTGTACCTTCTTCCTGATGGTAGCAATGAGAACAGGGCATCCTGAGTGATGGGGTCCTTAATGATGGACGTTGCCTTTTTGAGGCATTGCTCCCTTGAAGATGCCCTGGATACTATGGAGTCTAGTGCCCATGCTGCCGTATTTGTTAAATATAGGACATAAAATCATAAAACAACGGGCATATCAACTTAGTGAACATTCCTAAGATTTGTTTCCATGACAACTAGTTACTGGGACAATTCATGTCCTTCTTGCCAGTGGGAGAATCTTGAAGAGAATCACTTGCACTATAATTTTCTTTTAAATGAACCTTTCATCTAACTGGAACTTCCCAGTCTTTTTTCAATCCAGGAACCTTTCCATTAGATTATAAAATTGTGCATATTATTTAAGCAAACAAGAAGAGAGATTATGAATCTGTATGTTGAAGTGACTAAGAAATTATTGATCTATAATTAAGGATAGATTGACTGAACTCCTTGTAAATTTTCAGTTGAGCAGAGGGATCAGGCATTAATTTCCGAAAGGGAGGTCACTTTATAATGAAGCTCTAAGAAGCTCAAGGAACCGAACCTAATCTTCGATTAGCCACTTTATGGCTTGCAGACACAACACTGAGTTCAACAATGTCAGATCATAAACACTGCTCTGAATTTTTTTAGACAGCAGTTACTTGTAATTATTCTCCCTTTGTCACTTTCAGCCTCTCTAGGGCTTTTATCTTTAATTATATAATCTAGTAATTTCTCAACAACAGATGTCAGGCTAACTGGTCCGCAATTTCCTACTTTCCCCTGCTTAAGTAGTGGAGTCATATGCTGAATCTTTTATTTCTCAAATTATTCCCACTGCCATTCCCTTTAGTTTTACATTATCAAACCTTTTATCCAATTACTGTTGCCTTCTGAAAAATCACAAGCTTTGTATTTTGTTTCTAACCCACCACAAAGTTCAAAGTTTAAAGTAAACTTATTATCAAAGTACATACATATCACCAAATACTACCTTGAGGTTTATTATTTATTTATTTATTGAGGTACAGCGTGGAATAGGCCCTTCCGGGCTTTCGAGCCACACTGCCCAGTAGTTCCCCAAATTAACCCTAGCCTAATCATGGGACAATTTACAATGACCAGTTAACCTAACAACTGGCACATCTTTGAACTGTGGGAGGAAACCAGGGTGTACAGAGGAAACCCAGGCAGTCATGGGGAGAACATACAAACTTGTTAGAAGTAGTGGCGGGAAATGAACTCATGTTACCAGTACTGTAAAGCATTGTGCTAACCATTATGTTACCATGCAGATATTCATAGTAAAACAAAGAAATACAATACAATCAATGAAAAACAACAGACAAACAAGACTGACAAACAATTAATGTACAAAAGAAAACAAACTGTAAGTATGGTACAAAAACAAAACAAATATAAAGAATAATAAATAGATAATACTGAGAGCAAGAATTGCAGAGTCCTTGTAAGTGATTGCATAGGATGTGGAAACAGTTCAGTGTTGAAGTGAGTGAACTCTGCTTTCCTTGATTTGGTAGTTTCTTAAAAAAAATTACACCATATTTATTATTATTTCCAGTTCAATTGCAAGACTATCTGCTTGAAATTTCAGGAACAACTTTAATATGGGAGGATGCATGCTGCTGGGAATGGTTAGAATATTTATTGGACATTACTGTGAGTGCACTAGAACATGCAGCTTTTCCACTTTGCAGTACATACGAAAGAATGCATGGAATGCCTATCATGAAACGTAATGATTTCCCAGACCATCACAGGAAAAACCCACCCCACAATCAAACACACGAACAAGGAATACAACCACAAGTAAGCAGCAGCCATCATTTAGGACCCCCACCATCCAGGCTATGCTCTCTTCTTGCTGTTGCCATCAGGAAGGAGATAAAGGAACCTTAGGTCCTACACCACCAGGTTCAGGAAGAGTTTCTGAACCAGCATGAAAAACTTCACTTACCTCAACACTGGAACTTTCCAAAACCTATGGACTCACTTTCAAGGAGTCTACATCTCCTGTTCTCAGGATGAGTTACAATGTAAAAGGTGGCTGAGGTGTTATATTTGACTGTGCACAGTATACAGAATAAGGTAGATGAACTTGTAGCTACAGATTGGCATTTATGATGTTGTAGCCATCACTGAATCATGGCTGAAAGAAGATTATAGCTGGGAACTTAAGGTCCAACAATACACATTGTATCAAAAGGACAGACAAGAAAGCAGAGGGGGTGGCATTTCTCTGCTCATAAAAAAAAATAAATCATTAGAAAGAGGTGACATAGGATTGAATGATGTTGAATCATTGTGGATAGGTCACCTGGACCAGATGATGTAAAACCCAGGGTTCAAAAAATAGGTGGATGAAGAGATGGTGAAGGCAGTAGTAATGATCTTTCAAGAATCACTGGATTTTGGAATGGTTGTGGAAGACTGGAAATTTGCACATGTCACTCTACTCTTCAAGAAGGGAAAAAGGTAGAAGAATGGAAATTATAGGCCAGTTAGTCTGACCTCAGTGGCTGGGAAGATGTAGCAGCTGATTCTTAAGGATGTGGTTTTGAGGTATTTGGAGTCACAGGATAAAATATACCATAGTCAGTATAGTTTCCTCAAGGGAAAATCTTGTCTGACAAATCTGTTGGAATTCTTGGAAGAAATAACAACCAGAATAGACAAAGGAGAATTGGTTGATGTTGTGTATTTGGATTTTCAGAAGGCCTTTGACAAGCTATGAGCACATGGTATTATAGTGAAGATTCTAGCATGGATAAAGCAGTGGCTCACTGGCAGGAGTCAAAGTGTGGAAATAAAGCTAGCCTTTTCTGGTTGGCTGCAGGTGACTAGTGGCATTCCACAGATGTCTGAGTTGGGATAGGTTCATCTTACATTATAGTGTATGTTAATGACTTGGATGATGCAATTGATGGATTTGTTGCAAAGTTTTCAGATGCTATGAATATAGGTGGAAAGGCAGGTAGTCTTCAGGAAGTAGAGAGGCTACAGAAGGAATTAGACAGATTAGGAGAATCGGCAAAGAAGTGGCAGATGGAATACAGTGTCAGGGAGTGCATAGTCATGCACTTTGGTAGAAGAAATGAAAAGGATGACTATTTTCTGAATGGAAAGGAAATATAAAAACATGAGGTGCAAAGGGATTTGGGAGTTGTTGTGCATGGCTCCTGAAAGGTCAATTTGCAGTTTGAGTCTGTGGTAAGGAAAGCAAATGCAATGTTATCATTTTTTTCAAGAGGACTAGAATATAAAGGCAAGCATGTAATTTTGAGACCCAATAAAGCACTGATGAGGCCTTACTTGGAGTATTGTGAGCAGTTTTGGGCCCTTGTCTTAGAAAGGATGTGCTGAAAGTGGAGGAGGTTCAAAGAAGGATCATGAAAATGATTCCAGGTTTAAATGGGCTTGTGATGTGAAGAGCGTTTGATGGCTCTAGGTTTGTATCTGCTGAATGTGGGGTGACCTCATTGAAACCTATTGAGTGGAGTAAAGGCCTTGATAGAGTGCATGTGGAGAGGTTTTTTCTTGTGGTGAGAGAGTCTAAGACCAGAGGATACACCCGCAGAATAGAAGGATGTCCTTTCAGGATGGAGATAATGAAGAATTTCGTTATCCAGAGAGTGGTGAATCTATGGCTGTGGAGGCCAAGCCTGTATGGATATTTAAGGCAGAGATTATTAGATTCTTGATTAGTCCAGACATGAAGTGATATGGGGAGAAGGCAGGAGATTGGGACTGAGAGGGAAAATGGATCAGCCATGATGAAATGGTGGACCAGACTTGATGGGCCAAAAGTCCTAATTCTGCTCCTCTATCTTATGTCATCTCAGTGTTATCTAGTTACTATTTATATTTATTCTGTTCTCAGCTCAACCTGAGGTATTGGCCTAGCCAAGCATACTCATTTCTCAATTGCTAGGAACTTTCAGACTCTTCTAGAGGTGTTTAGTTTTATTACTTTCTGAAGATTTACATCGGTAGTGTTGTGTATCTTAATTGTGTAATGTTATTGTGTAGTGCCGTTGGGATGATACCAGTTATAGATATTACTCCCAGGACATAATATGCCCTGTTAATGTTCCAAAGCCTTTCAATTCAGTGTATTTCTGGTGTTTTTTACTTATTGATCTCTGTAAGGTATGTGTATTTGGAATGTCTATATCTATTAATTAAGTTGTTCTTGCTTGTTTATCCTGTATGATTATATCAGATGGTTATTGTGAATTGTCCTATCTGTTGTAAAAGGATCGGTCGTAATATAATTTGTGGGATTCTCACTCTAAAACTGAATTAGGCTTGTATTTGTAGAAAGGTATGGTTTCTTTTATGAGTTTGCTTTTTAAAGCAAGATTTTTGTGAAAGATGTTTGCCACTTGATTGTGCCTGTGTAAGTCATCAGATTGAGTTAAACTGCTGCAGGATCCTGTAATGTGTTGGATTGTTTCTGGTTTCTCTTGAATTTGTTGGTCTTTTATTATGAATTTTTGATATTTTTTCTGTGTTAACCTTTTGGTTCTGTATTGCCACAAGGAAACACCTTTTTTTGGGAAGTGGTCTCCAACTAACTCTGAGGCAGGTGTTCAACGCTTCCTTGTCGACATCTAGTCTGCTTACATCATGGGGATGTCTTCCGTGGAGGGTCATCCTCTCCTTTGGTTAACATTTTCTTCAATAGTGAGAATTTCTTCATTTTTCTGGTTGTGCTTTCACTTAAGTTTAGTCATATATACCCTTTACCAGAACTGCATCTGCTTGTATGGAGTGCTGAATCCTGTTTTCATTGATGAAAATATATCCTGGGAAATTTAACTGATTGTTATGTAGATTTTTAATGCCATTTATTCCTCTTCCCCTTTCTGTCCCAGCTGGCTGGTGGCGTAGTGGCATCAGTGCTGGACTTCAGAGTGAAGGCTCCAGAGTTCGAATCCAGCCTTGCACGCTTTCCATCCGTGCTGGGTTGAGTGTCCAGCTAGCAACTCAGCCTCGTAAAAAGAAGGAAGTCTGCTAAAAAAATGCCGTCATGATAGTGACCCGATGACTCCACCCGGAGTTAAGGGCTTTCTTCTTTTCTTTCTGTCCCAGGTAGTACATTTGAGTGTACATAATGTTTTCTGGAAGTAGTCATTTCAGTTCTTATTTTTCTTTGTAAATTTTCCAGATCAGTATGGGTCAAGATATTATGCCAAAATAATACTTTAATTTGGGTATAATGGAAGTGTTTAATGCCTTTGAGCTCTTTTTGGCAGATTTTCTTAAGCCTTAATATATGATAAAAGACAAGGATTTATGCAATGAATCTTACAGGAATGTTATAGAACAGAGGGACCTAGTGCACATCTTGCTGAAAGCAGTGTCACAGGTAAATAGGGCAGTGAATAAGAGGTTTGATAAATAGGTAATTATACTGAGATAACAGTGAAAATCTTTGTTTTGCATGCTATCCGTACAGATCATTTCACTGCATTAGTAGGCTGAAGTAGTACAAGGCAGATTCGTGGCGACCTTGACAGCAAGGGAAGTCCCGATATCCATAAGACCATAAGGTACAGGTGCAGAAGTAGGCCATTTGACCCATCGAGTCTGTGTCGCCATTCAATCATCCACTTCATCCAGTCATCCCCAGTCCCCTGCTTTCACCCCATACCCTTTGATGCCCTGGCTAGTCAAGAACCTATCTATCTCTGCTTTAAATACACCTAATGACTGATCGATTTAAGCGCAGGGCCGAATTGGAAAGGTCAGGTCGAGGCCAAATCATAGTGGCAGGGTTCAGGCCCCAGAATGGTCTGAGAGTAAGGACAACCAGATGTTTGGACAACTTAAATGCTGGGCCAGATCGATACCTGGCTTCACGTCTGTGGTCTCGCAATGTTTACTCTACTTCACGATGAACAGAGGCTATGGCCTACTCCAGCTGCAGTGATGCTGGACTTTGTGTCTTTCATAAATCTTCAGTTCTGAAGCTATTTTCTTAATTTCATTGTTTGCAGAATTGGTTCTTTTTCCTCTCTGCGCATTTGGTGTTTGACGGCTTTGCTTTCTTTTATGGGTCCTCTTGAGGGTTCTTTGTTTTTGAGGTTGTCTGTAAGGAGATGAATCTCAAGGTTGTATAACGTAGACATGGAACTTTGAAAAGGGAGATCAATAACATGATGCAGTTTAAGTTGTTAGAGGAAGTACAATGCTGACAGACAATCAGGTGTAAGGCCAAAGGCCATAATGAGATAAAATATGAGATTAAGAGTCCATTTTATTGTATTAAGGGATCATTCAGTGGATAGAAGCTGTCCTTGAGCCTGGTAATGAGCCCGTGTTTGAGCAAACAAAAAGAAACTATGCAAATACAAAATGAAAGGAATATTATTATTATTTCTTTATTTTTGTATTTGCACAGTTTTTTTGCCCAAGTTGGTGCGATCTTTCATTGATTCTGATATGGTTATTATTCTAATACAGATTTATTGAGTATGCCCGTAAGAAAATGAATCTCAGGGTTGTATATGGTGACATATGTTCTTCAATAATAAATTTACTTTGAACTTAAATGCATTTGGATTTTTATATCTTCTGCCTGATGGAAGGAGCGAAAAGAGAAAATGGTGGGTGAGGTCTTTGATTGTGTTGGATGCTTTACTGAGGCAGTGAGAAGTGTAGACTGAGTCTATGAGGGGAAGGCTTGTCTCTGTGCAGCACTGAGCTGTGTCCACAACTCCCTACGGTTTCTTATGGCAGTTATCACACCAAGCCACAATGCACCTGGATAAGATTCACTGAAACGAGTGGCGAGGTTCAACCAGGACATGCCAAATTTCTTTTGTTTCATGAAAAGGATCCCGGTCAGCTTTTGTGTCTATGCTTTTGGACCGGTTTGATAGCATGTTGGACTTCATCATTTAGAGCACAGAGTACAGTGGCTGGGAAGGTATGATACAGTTCTAAATTATGTTTCTGTTGCTGTGTTTGGAGTATTGTGTCCCGGTTATAGAAAAGATGTTATAAAACTAGAAAGAGTGCAGAAAGGATTTACCAGAATGTTACCTTGACATGGGAGCCCGAGGTACAAGGAGAGGTTGTTTAAATGTAGGACATTGAAGGGAAGATCTAATAGAGGAATATCAATTCCTCTGATGGCATGCTGGATTGGTGCCAGAGCATTGCAATATTCATGGGTTACCCCCAGCATATTCTCGACACGAATGACAGATTTCACTGTATGTTTCAATGTACGGTGGATATGACAAATAGAGCTGATCCTTGAACATCTTTGTGCAATTGTTTTCTTGACTGGCCACACTGTGCTCCACTAATATCTCACCTTCACTTGGACAAAAAGGTGCTCATTTTTATAAATCTGATTGAATTGGCTTCACTTCACTTCCTCCTCAAACAATGCACTTCATATGCTGTTGGTGAAAAAACTCAATATTCAAAGTGAGTTTATTATCAAAGTATGTATCACCATATACTACCCAGATTCCTTTTCTTCACAGTGGATCAAAGAAATACTATAGAATCAATGAATGACAAGCAATCAATGTGCAAGAGAAGACAAACGCTGCAAACACAAAAAAAAAATTATAATAAATAAATTATACTGAGATCATGAGTTGTAGAGTCCTTGAAGGTGAGTGCATAGGTTATGTTTAGTGATGTGTTACATTATATTTTGTAACATGCTGTGGTTAGAAATGAATTACTGTTGCTTGAGTTTATGTTGGGCTTCACTGGAGCGATCAGTCGCTGAGAGGTCAGAATGGGAGCAAGATGGAGAATATCACTTCATCCCTCAAGTTACTATTAACAGAATTTTACACAGACAAAGACATGAAATCTAAAACCAACTACTATTCAGGCTGCTGCATTTTCTTGTGTGGTTTTACTCAGTCAGGAATATTGCCTATGTTCTGCCATGCTTCCACTATTTTCTCTACTACTGAAAATTAACGTATTTCCTCTGATGAAAGATTTTTAGCACAAGACATTAACTACTTCTCAGGTGCTGCCTGACATGCCAATTGTTTCCATTATTTTCTGTCTCTTTTTAAGATAATAACACCATCAGGATTTAAGACTTAGGATCAAAATTAGGTTACTTGGCCTATCGAGCCTGCTCTGCCATTTGATCAAGGCTGATCCATTTCCCTCTCAACCCCATTCTCCTGCCTTTTCTCATAACTTTTCATGCCCTGACCTATCAAGAATCTAGCAAACTTGTCCTAATTACACCTAATGACCTTGCATCTGCAGCCACCTATGGCAACGAATTCCACAAATTCACCATACTCTGGATAAAGAAATTCCTCCTAATCTGCATTGCAAATGGACATCCCTTTATTCTGAGGTTGTGTCCTCTGGTTCTAGACTCCCTCACAACAGGAAACATCATCTCCACTTTAGACTTGTAACATTCAATAGGTTTCAATGAGATAAGACCACAAAATCATAAGACATAGGAGTAGAATTAGGCTTTCTGGCTCATCGAGTCTGCTCTGCCATTCAATCATGGCTGTTCCTTTTTTTTCAATCTTCTCCTCAACCCCAGTTCCCGGCCTCTCCCCATAACCTTTGATGCCATATCCTATCAAGAAACTATCAATCTCTGCCTTAAGTACACCCAGCGACCTGGCCTCCACAGCTGTATATGGCAACAAATTCCACAAATTCACCACCCTTTGGCTAAAGAAATTTCTCTGCATTTCCGCTTTGAAAGGGCGCCCCTATATCCTGAGGCTGTGTCCTCTTGACCTAGACATCCTTTCCACATCTACTCTGTCTAGGCCTTTCAACATTTGAAAGGTTTCAATGAGATTCCTCCGCCCCCCCCCACCCGCCAATCCTTCTGAATTCCAGAGAGTGCAGACCCAGAGCCATCAAACGTTCTTTGTATGGTAACCCTTTCATTCCTGGAATCATCCTTGTGAACCTCCTCTTGACCCTCTCCAATGCCAGCACATCTTTTCTAAGATGAGGAGCCCAAATTGTTCACAATACTCAAGGTGAGGCCTCACCAGTGCCTTATGAAGTATAAAACCTCAGCATCGCATCCTTGTTCTTGTATTCTAGACCTCTGGAAATAAATGCTCACCACTGATTCAACCTGAAATTTAAGCTTCAGGCTGTTCTGCACAAACACTCCCAAGTCCCTCTGCATCTCAGATTCCTGGATTTTCTCCCCGTTTAGAAAATAGTCTGCACATTTATTTCTGCTACCAAAGTGCATGACTATGCATTTGCCAACATTGCATTTCATTTGCCACTTTCTTGCCGATCCTCCTAATCTGTCTAAGTCCCTCTGCATCCTACCTGTTTCCTCAACACTACCAGCCCCTCCACCAATCTTCTTATCATCTGCAAACTTGCCAACAAAGCCATTATTCCACTATCTAACTCATTCATATACAGCATAAAAAGAAGTGGTCCCAACACTGACCCCTGTGGAACATCATTAGTCACTGGCAGCCAACCAGAAAAGGATCCTTTTATTCCCACTTGCTGCCTCCTACCAATCAGCCAATGCTCTAACCATGTTAGTAACTTTCCTGTAATACCATGAGCTCTTAACTTGGCAAGCAGCCTCATGTGTAGCACCTTGTCAAAGGCCTTCTGAAAGTCCAAATATACAACATTCACTGCATCCTACTTCGAATCTCCTCAAAAAATTCCAACAGGTTCATCAGACAGAATTTTCCCTGAAGAAAACCATGTTGACTTTGTACTACCTTATCTTGTGTCACCAAGTACTCCATCACCTCATCCTTAACAATTGATTCTAACATATTCCTAACCACTGAGGTCAGGCTAACTGGTCTATAATTTCCTTTCTGCTGCCTTCCTCCTTTCTTAAAGGGTGGAGTAACATTCGCAATTTTCCAGTCCTCTGGCACCATGCCAGAGTCCAATGATTTTTGAAAGATCATCTCTAACACTACTTCTTTCAGAACCCTAGGGTGCAGTTCCTCTGGTCTGGGTATGTGTGTGGCCTCCATCAGTCGTGGTCGACCATGGGTACTGCGTCTCTGGTAGTCACTGGTTTGTCGAGCAGCGTCGACTGTGGCTATTGAGGCCGATCTTGGAAAGGTAGGCTCTGCCACAGTTACTGCATGAGTAGGGCATCGTGGAATAGTTGTCCGCTGTCCATTGTGCTCTCCGTTTAGCTCTCTGCTCCTCAAACTGACCCAGGATCACACTTTCACCTTGCTGTAGGTGTTGCTGAAGAATACCTTGCCATTTGTTGTGGTCACCTGCTGTATCCTCCCAGCACTGTTTATTTTTAAGGCTTTCA
This sequence comes from Mobula hypostoma, assembly GCF_963921235.1. Taxonomy (NCBI): domain Eukaryota; kingdom Metazoa; phylum Chordata; class Chondrichthyes; order Myliobatiformes; family Myliobatidae; genus Mobula; species Mobula hypostoma. The sequence goes on along the minus strand of NC_086097.1, from coordinate 119,333,440 downwards.
TGTCGCGCTTGCAGAGGTCTTTGAAGCGAAGCTGGAGTCTACCAACATTCCTCTTGCCTGTTGCTAGTACTCCATAGAGGAAGTCCTTTGGCAGTCTACTATCCTTCATACAACAGACGTGGCCCAGCCAGCGTAGTATGCGTAGTCTTAAAAGCGTGAACGTTGTGGGAAGTCCAGCATGGGAGAGGACCTCAGAGTTTGGAACTTTGTCTCTCCAGGTGATGCTGAGGATACGGTGAAGGCTGCACAGGTGAAAACCATTGAGTTTCCTCTCTTGCTTGGAGTAGATGGTCCAAGTCTCGCTACCATACAGGAGGGTGCTGATAATGCATGCATTGTACACAGCAGTCTTGGTCTTTGTAGCGAGTTTCGGATTCTCCCAGACTCGTGAGGAGAGTTGAGCAAGGATCGATGCTGTTTTGCTGATACGCCTATTGATTTCAGCATCAAGGGACAGAGTGTCACTAATGGTCGACCCCAAGTATGTGAACTCGTGGACCACTTCTAGATCGTAATTGTTGATGGTAATGACAGGTATCTCCACTACGTTCTGAGCAAGTACATTTGTTTTCTTTAGGCTGATGGTAAGCCTGAAGTCCTTGCATGCCTTAGAGAAGTGGTCCATGAGAGTTTGTAATTGCTATTTGGTGTGCAAGGTTATAGCAGCATCATCAGCAAAGAGCATGTCACGTATTAAGATCTTTCACACCTTTGTTCTTGCTCTCAGGCACTCAGGATTGAACAGCCACCCATCAGACCTGGTGTGCATGTAGATGCCTTCTGTCGATGTCCCAAGCGCATGCTTCAATAGCAGAGAGAAGAAGAAGCCGAATAATGTTGGGGCCAACACGCATCCTTGTTTGACTCCACTACGAATAGCGAAGGGTTCTGATGAGCTGCCATTGTACTGAACAGTAGCCTTCATGTCGTCATGGAATGACTTGATATATTTCGGAGTTTCGGAGTGCAGCCGATCTTGAGGAGAATCTGAAAGAGCCCATTTCTGCTGACAAGGTCAAATACCTTGGTCAAGTCAATGAAAGTGACATAGATGGGTTCTGTTGTTCCCTGCACTTCTCCCGGAGTTGACGGAGTGAGAAAATCATGTCGACAGTTGACCTCCTTGCGTGAAAACCACATTGGGACTGAAAGTAGACCCGTTCTGCCAAAGTTTGTGGACGTGCCAGAGTTACACAAGCAAAGACTTTGCCGACAATACTCAGGAGCGAGATACCCCTGTAGTTGTTGCAGTCACTCCCATTACCCTTGTTCTTGTACAAAGTGACGATTTTGGAGTCGCGCATATCCTGTGATATGGCTCCTTCCTCCCATCACTGATGGAGGACCACGTATAAAGGTTGGAGGAGTGGGCTCTTGCAGTATTTGATCAGGTTTGGAGGAATCCCATCACTGCCAGGAGCTTTCCCTGGAACCAGACTGTCAATGGCCTTGCTGAGGTCTTCAATCGTTGGTTCGGAGTCGAGTTCATCCATGACTGGTAAACATTCGATGGCATCAATGGCTGAGCTAACAACGACATTTTCCCTGGAGTAGAGCTCAGAGTAGTGTTCTACCCAGCGTTACATCTGCTTGCTTTTATCGGTGATTATTTCATCACTGGATCACTTCAGGGGTGCTGTCTTGCTCTGTGGTGGGACAAGGGCCTTCTTGATACCATCATACATCGATCTGATGTTGCCTGTCACAGCTGCTGTCTGAATGTCCTCACTGAGCTGGAGCCAGTACTCATTTGCACACCTTGCAGTCTGTTGCACTTTGCTTCTAGCATCTCGAAGTGCCTGTAGTGTTTGGTCGGATGGTGAGCGCTTGTACTATATGAGAGCTGCACTCTTGGCTTCGATGACAAGAGTCATGATGTTGGACTTTGCCTCAAACCAGTCACTGCTCTTTGTGGTGTTTCTTCCAAAGATAGAGAGTGCTGATTCGTGGATGGTGTTGCAAAGGTATGACCATTGTTCTGTTGCAGTATCTCCTTGTGAGGAGGTAGTCATAGCACCTTGTACTGACTTGGCAAACTGGTCAATCTTTTCTGACTGTTTCATCTCTGTTGGAGTGGTGGATTTTCTTCGGACATAGTCTGATCTTGCAGCATACTAAAGCATGATCGGTATCGCAGTCTGCACTGTGGTATGAGTGGGCGATTAGTACAGAATTGATGAAAGAGTGTCTGGTGATGATCATGTCTAGTTGGTGCCAGTGTTTAGACCGTGGATGTCACCATGAGACCTTGTACTGCGACTTCGTCTGAAAGTAGGAGTTAGTTACACACAGGCCGTGATAGGAGCAGAACTCCAGGAGATGTTGTCCATTGTCATTTATTTTGTCAATTCCAAAGTGACAAAGACAAGATGGCCAGGAATCGTTATCAGCTCCCACTTTGGCATTGAAGTCACCAAGGAGAACGAGGTACTCATTACTGGAAATATTCCTCACAACAGTTTCTAATTTGTCGTAAAACACGCCTTTTGCCTCAGAGGTGGAGTTCAAGGTAGGGAGATGCACACTGACGAGAGATACTGGGCCAAGACTGGTGTGTAGGCGAAGAGTCATAAGTCATTCTGATCCATTTTCTTGTGGCTCCACCATTTGCAACAAGGAGTTCCTAATGGCAAAACCCACACCATGCTTGCAGGGCTCATTTTGGTTCTTTTCCTGCCAGAAAAATTTGTAGTCCCTTTCCTTCCGTGTACCTGAATCCGCCAAATGTGTTTCTTGTAGGGTAGCTATATCTACCTTGATCCTTAGCAGCTCATTGTCAATGACCGCTGTTTTTCATGCATCTTCGATATCCTTGAGGTTTTGGTCAAGTCCAGTCATCATTGTGCGGACATTCCAATATCCCAACTTGAGGGGTGTTGTCTTATTCGATTTGTTTTCTTTCTTGTCTGGTGCAGTAGTTACAGTCAGTCTTTCTGGAATAATCCATTATCACCATGCAGCCAATGAGGAAGACTGACTGTGGTGGGACAGCACCTTATTGGCTGGGGGCCGCCCAGCTTGAGGTGGGCCGTAGCTGTCCAGTGAAATGCAATGGTCACTCCCACTGTCGGAAGCAACCCCTGGCGCCATGCTCTACGCCAATCAAGCATTATGACTTATAACCGGTAACTGCTGCTTCCCGTGTTTGTCCGATGCTATAAAGCGAAGCTGGAGTGACTTCTCCAGGGCGCAAGCCAGGGCAGCATAGATAAGGAGATCCATCTGTTGCCCATGCAGTGGGACCCCGCCCCCCCCCGATGCTGATGACAGGTCCAAAGGAACGACGAAAGTCGATTCAGTTTGGTGACAGCAGCATCGCAGGAGTTGCCGTGCCGGTGCTGGGTACAGCAGTCAGCCATCTTCGGGACTCTGACTCCGGATTTTCCCACAGGGTTTACTCCCAAAACCTTTCCCATGAGCAGGTATAGCCGCAAGGCAGCGGAGGTTTGAAATCGAAGTTTTCCCTCTCCTAGATGAGCTACCATCTGTGGTTAATGAGCCCCATCTACCTGGAGCAACTGGTTTTAAGGCGCCAGTGGCCCGCCTTTGCCCTTTTACCTGTCAGTGAGAACAGCTGTGCCAGGCATAAAAGCTATGCCACACCTGAAGGCCAGGAGTTGGACTTGGTTGTCAGAGGGGTTTGAGATGCATGCCATGAAGAGCATTTGTTTTACAGTGGGAGCTCGTCCCCACTACCACCCTTCGGCTATGACTACCTTTGGAACCTTTATGTACCTTTCAGTCTTTCAGCTTTTTGATCACTCCCTCTGTTGTAACAGTAACTGCACCCACTTCTCTTCCTTCATACGTTACAACATCAAGCATACTGCTAGTGTCTTCCACAGTGAAGACTGATGCAAAATATTCATTTAGTTCATCAGCCATCTCTTTGTCTCTGTTGTTATTTCTCCTGTCTCTTTTTCTAGCAGTCCTATATCCACTCTTATTTCTCTTTTATTATTAACAACCTTAAAATATGTTTACTATCCACTTCTATATTATTTGTTAGCTTGCTTTCAAATTTCATCTTTTCCCTTCTAATATCTCTTTTAGTTGCTCTCTGTAGGTTTTTTAAAACTTCCCAATCCTTTATCTTCCCATTAATTTTTGTTTTGTTGTATGCTCTTTCTTTTGCTTTTACAATAGCTTTGACTTCCCTTGTCAGTCATGGTTGTACTATTTTACCATTTAAGTACTTCTTCAGTTTTGGAATACACATGTCCAGCACCTTCCTCATTTTCCCCAGAAATGCACACCATTGTTGCTCTGTTGACATCCCTGCCAGCAGCTCCATCCAATTTACTTTGGCCATCTCCTCTCTCATACCACTGTAATTTCCCTTACTCCTCTGAAATATTGCTATATCAGATTTTACTTTCTCCAATTCAAATTTCAAATTGAACACAATCATATTGTGATCACTGGTTCCTAAGGGTTCTTTTACCTTAAGCTCCCTACTCACCTCCAGTTCATTACAAAACACCCAATTCAATATAGCTGATTCCCTAGTCGGCTCAATGACAAACTACTCTAAAAAGCTATCTTTTAGGCATTCAACGAACTCACCCTCTTGAGATCCATTACCAACCTAATTTTCCCAAATGACCTTCATGTTAAAATCTCCCATGACTACCATAACATTGTCCTTTTGACTCGCTTTTTCTATTTCCTGTTGTAACCTGTGGTCCACCTCCCAGCCACTGTTGGGAGGTCTGTATATAACTGCCATCAACGTTCTTTTACTCTTACAGTTTCTTAACTCAACCCACAAGGATTCAACATCTTCCGAACCTATGTCACATCTTTCTACTAATTTGATGCCATTCTTTACAAGTAGAGCCACACTTCCCCCTCTGCCTACCTTTCTATCCCTCCAATACAATGTGTAACCTTGGACATTCAGTTCCCAACTACAACCATCCTTCAGCCACGGTTCAGTGATGGCCACAACATCATACCTGGCAATCTGTAATATTGCAATCTCCCCTCATTCTTCTAAATTCCAGTGAGTACAGGCCCCAAGCTGTTAAATGTTCTTCTTATAGAGAACCCCATCTCTTCCCATTACTCCAGGTGAGGCCTCACCAGTGCTTTACAAGGCCTCAACATTACATTCATTCTTTTTACTCTAGTCCTCTCAAAATGAATGCTAATATTGCCTTTGCCTTCCTCACCACTGACTCAGCCTGTAAGTACACATTTAGGAAATCTGGCATGATGACTCACACGTCCCTATGAATGTTGGATTTTTGAATTTTCTCCCCACTTAGAAAAAATAGTTTATGCCTTTAGTCCTTCTACCAAAGTGCATGACCATACACTTCCAGACACTATATTCTATCTGCCACATTTTTACCCATTCCCCTAATCTTTAAGTCCATCTGCGTCTTCCCTTCTACCTCAATACTAACTGCCCCTTCACCTATATTCATACCATCCACAAACTGGGCCTTGACCCTGTAACCTTTGACTCCCTCATTAATCAAAAACCTATCATCCTTCACCTTAAATATGCCCAATGATGACTTGTCCTCCACGGCCATCAGTAGCAATGAATTCCACAAACTCAGCATTCTCTGGCTGAAGAAATTCCTCCTCATCTGTTCTAACTGGATCTTCTTCTATTCTGAGGATGGGCCTTCTGGTCCTTGACTTTCCCTGCTACTGGAAGCATCCTCTGCATATCTACTCTATCTAGGCCTTTCAACACTCAATAGGTTTCAATGAGATCCCCCTTCATTCTTCTAACCTCCAGCGACTACAGGCCCAAAGCCATCAAATGCTATTCCTTGTGTTAACTCTTCCAGTACTGGGATTATTCTCTTGAACCTCCTCTGGACCATCTCCAATGTCAATTCTATCCTTCCTTAGATAATAGACTCAAAACTACTCACAATGCTCCAATTGTGATCTGATCAAAGCCTCAGCAATACATTTTTGATAGATGCAGCATCTGTAGATTTAATTTTAAATAATTGTCCAAATGTGTCTACAACATGTTTTTGAGCAGACTGATGTCATAGCATGGGTGCTGGTGGCAGACCCAAATGCAAGACACAGACACTGAAGTACTAGTGACAGGACTTGACTTGAGAGCTGGGACAAGAACACAGACTTGGGCTAGGACATTGGCTAGGCAAGCAGGACCAGGACAAAAAACTAGCAACTTGGAACCTGAACAAGGACTCTGAGCCAGAGACTGGACAGGGACCCGGAACCTGGGTCTTGACTCGGGCTCGGACCCCGGAACTAGGCGAGGACATGATATGGCTACAGGACTGGACATGGCTTGGGTTCTTCGAGGCGAGGACATGACGAGGCTTGGGTTCGGACTCCGAACCAGAGACTGGACAAGGACCCAGAACCTGGGTCTTGACTCAGGCTCGGACTCCGGAACCAGGCATCGTCATCCTATGATGAGGTCTTGGGAGACAGGACTAGGCAAGGCTACAGGACAGAACGAGAGACTCCTGGGCAGGACGAGGGAACTCCAGCACAGGACGAAGCACATGGACAGGACGAAGCACATGGATAGGACGAGAACATGAAGCCTTGACTTGGTACTCAGGAACAGCTGAGCCTTGGACTTGGGATTACAAGAACGCAGGACACAGAGCCTTGGTCTTGGGGAAGGCAGGAACACGGAGCCTTGGACTTGAGAGACAGGAACATGGAACACAGAGCCGGGACCCCTCCTTTTGAACAGGATGTAGGGACTCATACACAGAATGCTGAACATGACGAGACAGTTCCCAACACTAGGTAGCGGCAAATGGCTGGACCTACCTAGAGCAGGCGTGGACACAGAGACAGTTCCCAACACTAGGTAGCAGCAAACAGCCGGACCTACCTAGCGAAGGTGTGGACACAGAGACAGTTCCAACTCAACGACAGACAGTTCCTTATCTTGACACAGCAAGCCTCCGGTCTCGCTCCAGTGGTAGAACTTGACAAGGCTGTGGGCAAGGCTCCAGACACCGGTCACAGGGCAAGGCTCCAGACACTGGTCGCAGGGCAAGGCTCCAGAAGGAAGGGGAAGGGAAGGGAACAGTCCAGCCTCAGGGTAACAGCAAAGATGGCCTAACTTACCCCACGGAGGTGAGGACTGGATACTGACAAGACGAACCAGCAACCACACTCGATCCCAGGGCCAGTTATATTCCCAGCCCCAAGACAAGCATCGAGTGCCGATGACTAAGCGCAATTGAAACAATGGACAGCCAGAAGACCTGGAGTCCGGACTCCATGGACCAGACCATGACAACTGATGATGTAGTTTTACTTGTTTTAATCTTGAACAAAACAATCAAATCAGATTCTGGAAACTGCTCAACTCAGCTTTCTAAAACAGCATAACAGTGGTTTTCAATCTGACTTCCTGCTCTCTGCAGTTTAGTGATTCTGAAAATTCATGATGCTGATGCAAATCCCATTGGATTATATGTGTGGTCGCCATGGCTATGCTACTTACTGTTGTGCTCTGCCTCCATTCCTCATTAGCTTTGCCATCTTTGAGAAATAAATAAGAGATCATTGCACAGAGGGAGTGTGTAGATTGGATTTTTCATTTCTCTGTAATTTAACATTATTCCTTCCCCTTTGTGGATGGTTACATAATCAGCTACTGTCAATAACATGAGCAGTAAATATATCTTGCTCAGCTATTCAAAAAGTGAAGCAAGGTACTGAACTTTTATTGTCATCAAAGCTGAGAGACTGAAAACAAACAGAGCAGAATATACAGTAGTGGCTACTTCATTAGGTTCCTCCTGTACTTAATAAAGAGGTCACTGAATATACATCCAACACACATAAAAGTTGCTGGTGAACACAGCAGGCCAAGCAGCATCTCTAGGAAGAGGTACAGTCGACGTTTCAGGCCGAGACCCTTTCTCAGGACTAACTGAAAGAAGAGCTATTAAGAGATTTGAAATCTCTCTTTCAAATCTCTTACTAGCTCTTCTTTCAGTTAGTCCTGACGAAGGGTCTTGGCCCAAAATGTCGACTGTACCTCTTCCTAGAGATGCTGCCTGGCCTGCTGCATTCACCAGCAACTTTTATGTGTGTTATTTGAATTTCCAGCATCTGCAGAATTCCTCATGTTTGCAACTGAATATACATCCATGGTCTTCTACTGCTTTGGCTCATTCTCTTCAAGGTTTGGTGTGTTGTATGTACAGAGACGATCTTCTACCCACCACTGTTGTAACGCCTGCTTATTTGAGTCACTGTTATCAGCTTAAATCAGTTTGGCCATTTTTCTCTGACCTCTTTCATTAATAAGGCATTTTTGCCCACAGAACTGCCACTCACTGGATTATTTTTGTTTGTTTTTCACACAATTCTCTAAACAACAGGCTATTGTGCATGAAAATGCCAGGAGATCAGCAATTTCTGAGACACTCAAACCATCCCATCTGGCATCAATAACCATTCTACAGTCAAAGTCACTTAGATCACATCTCTTCCCATTCTGGTGTTTGTTCTGAATTAACAACCGAACCTCTTGACCATGTCTGTATGCTTTCATGCATCGAGGTGCTGCTGTATGACTGGCTGATTAGATATTTGCATTAACAAGAGGGTATACCTAATAAAGTGGCTATTGCGTACATAATTGTATCCACTGTTTCAAGATCACTAAAGAGCTGCAGTAATCTAGGAAAGCTGAAAAAGCTTGCTATAATGCTCTTTATTTCAATATTGATGATTATATAGTGACCTTTACATCAGCCATCCCACTTTTTCCACTTTTAATCACTATGCAAGAGACAGCAGGAATCCTTCCTGACTCTTACCTCCCTGGGGAGCAATTAAGCGGTAATAAATTCACTAGCAAATTTGTTCCATTGTGTGAATGCCTAAAATAATGCAATCAGCTGATGCTCAGCGCAATGGTGATTCCTTACAGCTTAATCTGTGTCAAAGAGGTATTTGATTTTAGGGAAATCCAGATGCAGTGTCATCTTGCCTGCTGTACTCCAGGCCATGGGGAGTAACTAGTTCATATCAGGGCAGTCTGAATGGCATTTGTTAATAACTTTACAGTGGGTGTACAGAGTGCTGAGCTTGGGGTTATTGTCAAAACAATGACTGCAGTGCATTTTAACTAGGGATCCAGTAACAGGCAATGTGCCCCTATAATTGCTCTCACATTTGTGAATTATGCAACAGCATTCTTTCCTTAAGGATTCTTTCAGGCCAGGTAACTTATTTTTCATCACTGCACACTATTTTTCAGGAAACTGAAAGCACAGACACAAAGAACGTATTGATGCCCCGCTAAGACTTCTCTTGAAGATAAATGGAATGCTGGGACAAAATCAGAACTGCATGTCCTGCACAAGGTTCTCATTGTAGTGTTCTGGTGAATAATCACCTCAACATCATTTCAAAATGAAGGCATTGAACCCACAAAACATGTGGAGAATAATGAATACTTCAAATCGATTACATTGTGCCAATCACACAAGTGCCCACATAGGAAGTACATCTGGTATAATGCATTGATACAGATTAGTCGCTGCCTAATGGGAAGGAAGCACATGGCGGTGGCAGAACATTAAACATAGAACAATAAAGGGTAGAACACAGTACAGGGCCTTCTGCTCATGATGTTGTGCCAATCACTTAATCCCTTCCAAGATCAATATTATCCTTTCTTCCCACATAGCCCTCTGTTTTCCCTTCATACATCTGCCTATCTACGAGTCTCTAAAATGTCCCTGATGTATCTGCCTCAACCACTGCTCTTGGCAGAGTGTTCCACACGCTTACTATTCCTGAGTAAAAAACCTACCTCTGGTAACCCCCTCCTCCTACACTTTCCTCCAATCACTTTAAAATGATGCCCTCTTGTATTAGCCATTTCCACGTTGGCAATAAGTCATTGGCTCTCCACTTATATGCCTCTATTAAGTCACTTCTCTCCTTCCCTAGCTTGGTCAACCTTTCCTTGTAAGTCTTGATCTCCCTAATCGATGAAGCATCCTGACAAATCTTCTCTACATCCTCTCTAAAGGTTTCACATTCTTCCTGTAAGGAGGTGACTAGAAAGGAACATAATATTCCAAGTGTGGTCTAACCAGAGATTAATAGAGCTGTAACATTACCTGATGGCTCTTGAACTCAATCTCCTAACTAATTAAGATAAACCACCCTATTGACTTGTGCTGTAACTTTGAGGGTATGACCCCCCAAGATCCCTCTGTTACTCAACACTGTAAGAAACTTGCTTTCAAGTTTGACCTTCCGAACCGTGCCACTTCACACTTTTCCGGATTGAACTCCATCTGCCACTTCTCAACCCAGCTCTTCACCCTATCAATGTCCCTTGTAACCCTGGACCAACTTCTACGCTATCCACAACACCACAGCTGCAAACTCACTAACCCATCATCTAAGTCATAAAATAAAACACAAAAAGCAGGGGTCCAGAGCAGATCCCTGTGGAACATTAGTCACGGACCTCCAGGAAGAATACACTCCATCTACTACCACATTCTGCCTCCTGTGGGCAAGAAATCCTGAATCCATCTCACCAAGTTTCCCTGGACCCCAGGCTTCTTGCTATCTGAATGATCCTGCCAAGGGAAAACGTGTTGAATGCTTTATTAAAATCCATATACAGCACATCCATTGATCTATCTTCATCAAGTTGTTTCTTCAAGTCACTTCTTGAAGAATTCAGTCATGGTTCTAAGGCCCGACCTGTCCCTCACAAAACCGTTCTGACTATCCCTAATCCGACTATGCTTCCCCAAACACTCTTAATTTCTGTCTCCAAGAATCCCCTAACAGTTTTCCCACCACTGATGCAAGGCTGCCTGTGTCACACTGGGGGGGGGGGTGGGGGGCATTGGGAGCAAGGGTGGACCCAAATGCAAGACACATCTTGTGAGGTTACTTAGATTTAGTTTATTGTTCGATACCAGGAGAGCAAGGCAGGAGCAGGAGTAGCAAACTGGTCAAGGACTCAGGACTACGACTAGGCTGGGACTAGGGGTCTTGGCTGGGACTCGGAATTGGATTCCAGAACTAGAGGAGACATGAAGAGGCTAGGGTATGGACTCCAAGCCAGAGACTGGGCAAGGTCCCAGTACCTGGGTCTTGCCTCTGGCTTGGACCCCAGACCAGGCATGGGCATGACATGGGCTAGGGAGAGGAGGAACATGGAAAACAGAGCCTCGGTCTCGGGAGAGCAGGTACATGGAACCATGGACACATACACAGAACACAGAGTCGGGACCCCTCCTTGGGTACAGAACATAGGGCCGGGACTCACACACAGAACAGAGAGCTGGGACCCCTCCTTGGGTACAAGACATAGGGCCAGGACTCATGAACCTCCGCGGGGCAATGGCAAGATGGCCTGACTTACCCCACGGAGGCAAGGCCAAAACAAGACAAACACCAAAGAACAACACAGTTCCTATCTAGCTCCAGTGACAGAACTAGACCGAGGTGCAGACGAGGGCTACAGACGAGGGCTAGAGGTGAGAGGGGCAGAGAATGGATTCAGACAGGGGGGGTAGGACAGGAATCACAGACCGCCAGGGCCAGGACTTGACTAGGTACTCGGATGCCGCCAGGACCAGGACTTGACTTGGTATTCGAATGCCGCCAGGGCCAGGACTTGACTTGGTACTCGGATGCCGCCAGGGCCAGGACTTGGTACTCAGGTGCCGCCAGGGCCAGGATTTGACTTGGTACTTGGGTGCCGCCAGGGCCAGGACCTGACTTGGTACTCGGGTGCCGCCAGGGCCAGGACTTGACTTGGTACTCGGGTGCCGCCAGGGCCAGGACTTGACTTGGTACTCAGATGCCGCCAGGGCCAGGACTTGGTACTCGGGTGCCGCCAGGGCCAGGACTTGACTTGGTACTCGGGTGCCGCCAGGGACAGGACCTGACTTGGTACTCGGGTGCCGCCAGGGAAAGGACTTGACTTGGTACTCGGATGCTGCCAGGGATAGGACTTGACTTGGTACTCGGGTGCCGCCAGAGCCAGGACCTGACTTGGTACTCGGGTACCGCCAGGGACATGACTTGACTTGGTACTCGGATGCCGTCAGGGAAAGGACTTGACTTGGTACTTGGATGCCGCCAGGACCAGGACTTGACTTGGTACTCGGATGCTACCAGGACCAGCAGTTGACGTGGTACTCAGATGCTGTCAGGGTGAGGACTTGATGTGGTACTCGGATGCCGCCGGAGCCAGGACTTGGACTTGGACGTGGTACTTGGATACCGCCGGAGCCAGGACTTGGACGTGGTACTTGGATGTTGCCAGAGCCAGGACGTGGTGCTTGGAACCTCCGGGTAGTGCCGAGCTCGCGACTCGACCCAGGAACAGTAGACAGCGGCTCCTGATTCTCTCCGGCGGGGTTAACTGATGGACCCACCATGATGAAGAAACTTTGCAGGCTCGCTTCGGTGAGGTAACTGGACAGGGTTGCTCCAGTGAGGAAGGGTGAATTACCGGCACTTGCTTCGGCAGAGACTAGGCTTGCTCCAGCCGGATGACATTGGCACGCCATACCTTGGTGACTTTGCAAACGCTCCTGCGCCGAACAGCTGAAGACCAGAGACTATAAACTACTGGTTCAGCCGAGCGTTAATTGCCTCTAATCACCAAAGCCGAGGGACACGGGAAAACAGGGAATCAACGGTCCGGATCGTAACATAAACAAGGTAAATTTAAAGGGACCCCGATCCGGACCATGACACCCTGCTCTATAATTCCTAGGATTGTCCCTAACAAATTTCTTGAACAAACATTTGCCACCCTCTAATCTTCTGGAACAACTCAGGTGACCAGTGTTCATCATCGAAGATGCAGTAATCTCTTCCCTGTCTTCCTGTAATAATCTGGGGCATACCCTGTCCAATTCCTCTTTCTGCAGCTGTGATAAACTCCTTGATTAGTAATGTCACTCCCCCACTTTTTATTTTACTTCCTTCCCTGTACCTTTTGAAACAGCTAATGCTGGAGTATAGAAAGGATTCTGAAATAAAAGTGGATGTTGGTTGAGAAATTCCTTTGGGCCATCATTCCGCAATTAATATGGCATCGGCAAACAGGAAATTAACGAAAATCATTTGCACCAATCCTGAAGATGAAAAAAACAGGCGCCACAATTTAACCGTATCTTGTTTCAGGAGCAGCAAAGTTCAGGGTCACATTTTCCATGCTAGTTTCAAGTTCAAGTTCAAGTTCAAGCTTGTCATTATCTGACTGTGCATACATACATCCAAATAAAATAATATCCGTCTAGGTGAGGCGACATTTCACTTGTGAATCTGTTGGTGTCATATACTGCATCTGGTGTTCTCCATTTTCTTCCTTCTGTATATTGGTGAAAATCAACGTAGATTGGGAGACCACTTCACCAAGCACCTACCCTCCATCTGCCAGAAAAAGCGGGATCTCCCAGTGGCCACCCATTTTTAATTCCACTTCCCATTCCACCATGTCAGTCCATGGACTCCTCTACTGTTGCGATGAGGCCACACTTAGGTTGGAGGAACGACAACTTATATTCTGTCTGGGTAGACTCCAACCCAATAGCATAAACATTAACTTCTTGAACTTCTGTTAAGCCCCCACCTTTTCACCATTCCTTATTCCCATTTCCCTCTTTCACCTTATCTCCTTAACTGCCCATCACCTCCCTCTGGTGTTCTACCTCCTTTTCTTTCTTCCATGGCCTTCTGTCCTCTGCTATCTGATTCTCCCTTCTCCAGCCCTGTATCTCTTTCACCAATCAAATTTCAAGTTCTTTACTTCACTCCTCCTCCCCACCCCCCAGGTTTTATCTATCACCTTATGTTTCTTCCTCCCCTTCCCCCCACCATCTGATTCTGACTCTACATCCTTTTTTCTCCAGTCGTGATGAAGGGTCTCAGCCCAAAATGTCAATTGTATTCTTTTCAATCAATACCGTCTGGCCTGCTGAGTTCCTCCAGTATTTCATGTGTGTTGCTTGGATTTCCAGCATTTGCAGATTTCCTCTTGTTTGTAATGTTCCTCCTGACCATGGTGCACCCACAATACATATATCACACCCAGCACATATAACAAAGTATTATCACAAATAAGTTAATAAGATATCATTCAAAATGCATACGAAGAGTTTAGCACAGGTAAACAGTCAAGAATACATTAAAGTATTCATAGCTCTGAGCTCAATAGGTCACACCACAGCATAACCATCACAGTTCCATTTAATGGGTTTGTTAATAAGGAATAAGTGGATGCCAGAGTGATAGGAAGGAGGTGCTAGAGACCTTTAAAAAGACCAGGGAAGCTTGTAAAGACTGCTGAATAACAGTGCTGTTGAAAGGGCCCATTATGCCAAGGACATTGGTTTAGCTGTAAGGACAGGTATGACTCTTTATATGCTGTACTGTTAAGAACTCTGCACTGCAGCTAAATACTCTGTTATGGATTGTTCTGGAGTTATGAAATTATGTGAATATGGCAGATATTAATTCAAACAAGAACTAAATTTCAGTTCTTAATGTAAATTGCAAGCAATCATCAAACTGAAGTTAAAAGAACAGCCTTGCAACCTAATAGCTTTGTCTACAAAGTGTAGGCTACTGGCATACAGCAGGGGTTGGATGCTAGGTGATGGTTTGCAAAGTGAAAGGACCATGAGACATTTTCATCTGCATTAGCAAAACATACAGTAAGACAATGGGGTTGTGTTAACTGGCCTGCATCAAATCAAGTAACACCAGCTATGTTATTTTGCCGCAAACCTGACCGATATTGTCACTTAGCACATCGACAATGGTCACAAATAAAGTTGATCAATCAATAGCTAGGATAGTTAGCATCGATTATGTTAATTTTCAGTGTCTGAGATCTCTTTTCCCAAAAGCTATTAGGTAATCCGTGTGAATTACTTTGTCCCAGCAAAAGCATTTAAAAATTCAGATGTGTCTCTCACTTTTGATATGTAATTCAAAGGAAACACTGTCAACCAAAAATATTGAAGTATATGATGTAATTGCAACTATTGAAATTATATTGAATCGCCTATGATTGCCTGAAAGAACTAGCGATCTTACGATCTCCTGAAGGACTCATAGAATTTGACTCTCAAAAATGCAGGTATAGACCTTCAGGTGGTCAAAGGTTGGCCGTCACCAGAAGGAAAGGCACAAGAGATGGACAGAGTGGACTTCAAGCCAAATTAAAGTGTCAAAGCCTGAGAGTTGAAAATGAACTGGAGTTAATACCGATTACTCTATGCCTGTCAATATCCCTTACCTGAGCCCACCCCTTCTGCTGTGTTTGACCTGTCTCCATCTTTTCTCACTACTACCATCAGGTGAGAGGTGTAGAAGACTTGAGTCCCTGCCACCAGGTTCAGGAATAGTTGTTGCCCTGCAACCATTGGGTTCTTGGACTGGCTTCACTCACTTCAGCACAAAACTGACTGCACCATCTGTAGACTCACATTTGGAGACTCTGCAGTTCATATTCTACATATTATTTGTTTACACTTATAAATCTTTTGCTCGATTTCACCTTTTTTGCACACAGAATGTTTGTTGTCTTTGTTATGTGTGGCTTCGCATGGATTCTATTATATTTCTTTGTTTTCCTGTGGGTCCCTACAAGACAATAAATGTCAGCATTGTATATGTATACATACTATTTTTAAATGGTCTCTTTATTGCTTTTACAAACTGAAAAGAAAACACATTAGATCATCCATAAGTTTGAAAATACAACAAAGTTAAGGAAAAGGAAAAAATAAAACACGTAAGAAATAAAAAAACATAAAAAAGCAAGCACCCTGCCATTAAAAAAAGCAGTCAGTTCAGTTCGTTACTTTCATCATCCTGAATATTGTTCTCCAGAAACTTATAGAAAATGTCACAAATTTCCCAAAATTTGCCAAGTTTGTTTTTTGTGATGTAGCTTATCTTTTCTAGAGCAAGATAGGAAGTCAATCCTTTCAGCCATTGTGAGAGTTTCTTCCATGAATAGGCTATGCAGCGTTTGGCTTCCAAAAAACAAGTATTAAGCACAGACCTTACATTTTTGGAGGTTACAAAGTCCTTTGGATAAATATTCAGAATACATAATTTAAGATCAAGGGGCAACTTTTTTCCAATAATCTGACTAATCAAATCTAGCACCTTCTTCCAGAAGCAGACTATCTGGGGGCACTCCCACATACAATGGAACAGAGTCCCTTTTGATGATTACATTTAATGCATGTGTCTGGAATGTTGGGGTTAAAGAGATGCAACCTGACTGGAGTAATGTACTGTCTGGATATCCATTTGTATTGTAGTAATTTAGAATGAGTGTTCACTGATTGAGTTTGAACTAAGGAACAAACTTCTGACCACTCTTTTTTCTGACAGATTCTTTTGCAAATGATTTATCCATGCTTGTAGTATGTTGTTTGATGACTCTTTGCATTTACTTGCATGCTAATTGTATAATACAGACACATGTCCCCTAGCTTCAGATAATTTCAGAGTGATGTCTTCTAGGGTAGATAAAGGAGAGAGCTTCAAACTGTAACCTTTCCTGGACATAATAAAACTTTACAACAGAAGGTGTTTAAATAAGTATTTTGATGGAATTCCATATGTGGGCTTGAGTTCTTCAAATGACATAAATGTATTGCCACTATAAAGTTCAGACACTTTAGCTATGCCTCGGGTCAACTAAGTTTTAAAATCAGGGTCTGCTGTGCCAAAGCTATCATTACCAAAGAAAGGAGTAAACTGGGATAACTGTGATGTCTCTCCCAAATACGCAAGAGCATCATGCCAAACCATTATTGTATTTTTTAAGAAAGGATTTTTAGTTTGTTTGACCAGTTTTTCCTTATCTGCCGAGTACATATATAGTTATAGAGGGATATTGATCGACTGGGATTCCATTGAGACCCAAGTAGGGGAGTGATCCTTAACAAAGTAAAACACTCCTGCTCAAATTTGGGCTGCCCAGAAATACCATATAAGATTTGGTAGCTGTAAGCCGCCTCTATCATATGGCAGATAAAACAGGGAAAGCCTGAGTCTTGGACGGCTATTATTCCAGATAAAATTAGAAAAAAAATTCTTTAATAAATAAAAGAAAGATGATGGAGGAGAAAGTGGGATAGATTGGAAAAGATACAGGAACTTAGGTAAAATTGACATTTTTTAGAATGTTTATGTGTCCAATCAAAGATATGGACAATTTCGTCCATCTGCTTATAAGTTGAATAACTGAGTCTGTGAGAGGGTTGGGATAATTTTATCAATAATTTTAGTTAGGATAGTTTTATTAATAGTAGAAGTAATTTTAACACCCAAATAAGCAAAACCCTGTTCTGACACCATAAACAGAGTTTGAAGTGGAGGATTGAGTCTCTCATCTTTATCCATGAATAATATTGCAGATTTGTTGTTGTTTATTCTATAGCCTGCAAAAGTACCAAAAGCACTTATCAGGTCAGTTAAGGCAGGTAATGTTTGATTCAAGTCGGAGCAAAACAAAATTACGTCATCTGCGTACAGGGCTATGTGATGTTCTATATCTCCGATAGTTATTCCTGGTATGTTAGCCTGTTTTCGAATTGCCAGGATAAACAGGAGGGGAGATAGGGGACAGCTCTATCTTGTTCCCCGTTGCAGTTTAAATGGTGCCAAAAAGAGCCCATTAGTTAAAATTTCAGCCTGTGGGTTAGAATAAAGAAGCTGTATCCACCTTAGAAATTTTCCCCCTATACCAAGTCTTTCTAAAACTTTAAATAGATATTGCCACTCCACTCTGTCAAAGGCTTTCTCGGCATCCAATGACAGAATAGCGCTATCAGATTTCCCAGATTTTTCATAAGGTACATTAAGCACTCTTCGAATGTTGTGGAAGTCCTGCCTTCCCTTAACAAACCCGTTTTGGTCAGGGTGGACCATGTTTGGCAAGCGTGGCTCCAGCCTCCTAGCTAATACCGTACAGAGAATTTTGAGATCATTGTTCAGAAGTGAGATTGGCCTGTAAGATCCACACAGGGACGATGGTTTTCCAGGTTTTAACAGTAGTGTAATTACTGTCATATTAAGAGAAGGGGGGAAGGGATCCAGTGTCAAATGACTCTTGATACATATCAAGCAGAGGTGGTATTAATTTAGTCTTAAAGATTTTATATATTTCATTCGGAATTCTATTAGGCCCAGGAGTTTTCCCTCCCTTCATGTTAGTTATAGCTTCAAACAATTCTTTAGCCTCTAAGTTAAACTCCAGTGATGTCAAGGACATTTCATCCAGGGGTGTAAATTCTAACAAGTCGAGAAATTCCTTTTGTCTTTGTGGAGCTGAATCTGAATATTCTTGAGTTATACAGATTTCAGTAAAATCTCAAAGAGATATTGTTTATTTCTTTTGGGTCAGCAGTTGTCACCCCCTCATCTGATTGTGTGGAGATCATTGCCCTTTCTGTTTGTATCTGTTTGCCAGGCCAAGAGTTTGTTAGCCTTTTCACCCTGCTCAAAATAGGATTGTATCAGTCTCATCAAACTTTTTGTTGCCTTATTAATGGACAATACATTATATTTAGCTCCCAGTTGGTTAATTTCTGCAAATAGCTGCTCAGAGGGATTTTGGAATATTTCGGATTCAGTCTCTTTTATTCTTTTTTCGAGCTGTTCTATTTCCAATTTAAAAGATTTATGTTTAAAGCTGGTAAAGCTAATCATCTGACCTCTTAGGCTTCCCACCTTATAGCGGCAGATGTCTAGGCCGTATTATTTCCAAAGTAGTTGTCTATCTGTTCTCCAAAAGACTCTATAAATACTGGATCCCTAAGACAAATCGTTTGAAGCCGCCACCTTGGGGAGTAATGTAAAGTGTTAGGCAGGTTCAAAATAAACGAAACTGGGACGTGATCTGAAATTATTATGCTATCGTATCAGCAGCTTATAATTGTGGATATTAAAGCAGCTGAAACTAAGTAATAATCGATTCTGGAAAAGGTCTGGCAAATGCTAGGATAGTAGGAAAAAGTTAGTTTATCCAGGTACTTCCTTCTCCACACATCAACTAAATTAAAACCTTTAGCGCATTGCAATAACTCTTCTCTTGTCTGATGGTGAGAGGTATCTGTCCCATTAGATCTGTCTAGTTCAGGTTGAAATGCACAATTAAAATCACCACCTACAATAAGATGGCCTGGCAGAGCAGCTAATGATAAAAACAGATGTCTGAAAAAAGCTGGATTGTCTTCATTTGTCCCATACACATTGACCAAATTAAACCTGATTGAGAAAATTTTGCACTCAATATTAAGGTATCTGCCAGATTGGTCTTCAGTAACATTAACAAGATGGAAAGTCACCAAGCTATGTATAAGGGAAATTACCCCCTCCCTTAAGTGTGAGCTGAAAGAAGCTGAAAAAACCTGTCCTGGCCATCTCCTCCTTATTCTAACTATATCCTCAGGGTCTGCTGCAGAAAAACTGTTTTAGCTTTTAACTGTCTTCTCCTACTCATGACTTGCTTTAACTTGACAAGTTTATTTAATCCTCTTACATTCCAAGAGGTAAATTGAAGTTTGCAGGGTATTGGCTATTAGTTATAATTTCTATCATGTTGAGCTGAATTGATTTAGAATGACTGTTAACTGAGATTAAAACATAACAAAAAAGATGAGTAAAAACCAGTAAATAGTAAATAGAACATTGTAAACATAACTAAGTGTACTTCCCAAACTGAAATACATCCACCCACCCCACGATGAACACCTCCGGATGGCCCCGAAAAAGGGCCTAATTATGGAGCTTAACTGGTCCTCCCGCACCGTCGTCATGGTGAGGAACAACATGGCCAACAGCCAGAACAGAGCCCAAACATTATCAGTAGTAGAGAATATTACAACCAAATTATACCAAGAGTCTTTATCAAATTTAACCTGGTCATAGTTGCAGTGCCACTGAAGATAATGAGAACCGATGCAAATTCGTTAGCATAAAAATGCAGTGGGTAACGTACCTCTATCATTCGTTAGCGTTCATTTATGTCCCTTAGGCACTATGAACATACCTATTCAAGCAAAAGTAAAAAAAACCTGCTGTACTGTCTCACTTGCCGGCAGCCTCCAAGTTGTAGTCCTTCTGCTCCTGCACAAATTTCTCCACTGCTGGTGCACTGTCAATGGTCACCGGCGGTTTAGCAGGGTGAATTATCCCATACCATAGGTCCGGGATGGAGAGAGAGGCTAACTCTTTCTTCACTGGATCAAAAACTTTCCTTTGCCTGAGGAGTTCGGCAGAGATGTCAGGGAAAAATATGATTCTCTGATTGTCAAAAAGTACAGGTTCTTTCAGCCTGGCAGCCTTCATAACCCGGGTCTTGTCCGGGTAGTTTAAGAACTTCATTATCACTACCCTGGGTCGCTTAGCCGACAGTGCTTCAACTTCGTTAGCCCTGCCAATTCTGTGAACTCTCTCAATCAGCAGGAGGCCAGGGAAGCTTTCAGCACCAAGCACCTCAGGGATCCATTTTTCCAAAAAATAGACCATACCAGCTCCTTCCGTCCTCTCAGGAAGTCCCACCAGGCGAAGGTTAGAACGGCGGCTATGGTTTTTCAAGTTGTCTACTTTAAACACTAATGCCTCCATAGCTGCTTTCATGGTTGGATTCTGCTTACACAGAGAGGCGATATCATCTTGATTAGTGCTAATTCTATCTTCAGCTTCTGCAATGCGCTTTGTGTCAGCTTTCAGATTAGCTTGTACTCCTGTATAGCGTTAAGTAGCCCGTCAAATCTTGACACAAAGTCATCTTTCATTGTTTGAATAGCATTTAGGATTTGGTTTGGGCCTGCTGTCGTGCTAGCACCTGTTGCCTTTTCATCACTAGCATTGTCATTAGCTTGCACCGCATGGTTACAGGTGGGATCTAATTTCGAAGACTTTTGCGTCTGCTTTGTTGACCTTGGTGGCATTTAGGCGATCACTCAGTTTCCAATCAGACAAACTGGAGCTGTTCAGGTAATTTGAGGTTGTTTAGTTGTGTAATTTCAAAACTTTTTGGAGGAGATCTGACACACATCTGCTCAGCACCGCGTCATAACCGGAAGTCCATGTATACACACTTCGATTATAAATTTACTTTGAACTCTATCCAGAGGGTCTCCAGGAGAATGCCTGCTTGTTGTGATATTTATATTACCAGCTCCAGTGGCTTAGAACACAGTCACAACATTCAATGTTGAAAGAAAAGGTAGGAAGGCGATTGGTGTGTTGGTATTTATCAACTGTGGGATTGAGTTCAAGAGCCGTGAGGTAATGTTACAGCTATGTAACACCTTGGTTAGACCTCACTTGGAAGACTGTGTTCAGTTCTGATCACCTCACTACAGGAAGGATGTGGAAACTATAGAGAGAGTGCAGAGGAGATTTACAAGGAAGTTGCCTGGATTGGAGGGCGACCCTTATGATAATAGGTTGAGTGAACTTGGTCTTTTCTCTTTGGAGCAACAGAGGATGGGGGACATTGATTGTGTGGATAGCCAGAGGCTTTTTCCCAGGGCTGAAATGGCTAACACGAAGGGGCATAGTTTTAAGGTGCTTGGAAATAGGTACCGAGAAGATGTCAAGGGTAAGTTTTTCACACAGAGTGGTGGGTGCGTGGAATGCACTGCCAGTGGTGATGGTGGAAGTGGATACAATAGGGTCTTTTAAGAACCTCTTAGATAGGTACATGGAGCTTAGAAAAATAGACGGCTATGTGCTAGGGAAATTCTAGGCAGTTTCTTGAGTAGGTTACATGGTCGGCTCAACATTGTGGGCTGAAGGGCCTGTAATGTGCTGTAGCTTTTTATGTTCTATGTTCATATATCAAAAAAAGACTGAAGTTCCCTACTTCTGTTGGAAAACGTCTATACATTAGAAATATCTTGGAAATGATGGCCCGGCTGCTCCAGGAATTTCAGTCACGTACAAGCCAACAGCAACATTGAGGAGAATACTCTGCAAATTAAAAGAACAAACCAAGCTATTGAACAAGACCAACGTGGTCCACAAAATCTAGTGGGGGGACTTCAGCAAATATTATGTCGGCCAAACTGGGAGAAAACTTCCCATAAGGATCGATGAACATCGACTGGCAGTGAAGCAGCATGACCAACTCTCCCTTGTCTCTACCCATGAGCATCGAGGGGGCACAAATTCGACTGGGCGCCTGTGAAACTCATGGCACAAGCAAGCATGTGACACGCAAGAGAATTACCAGAAGCATGGTTTTCTACTAACAATTCTGAAAAAAGACATGTAGACCTCGATCCTATTTATAAGCCAATGTGGGCAAAACTCCAGACTACAAATCTAGAGTTCACCACACAACCAATCAGCAACAGCACCCTCTCCCTACAGTGCAATTGAGTTTCCATAATAATGACCGAGCAGCTGATGAGGTCCTCTTGCATGGTGATGAAACGTTTACAAGTGGATTGCTAACATCAGAAAACAACTAAATCCAACCGTAAACGTTTCTGCTATGCATCTGTATGCAGCGAAGTATCACATCTGGCATAAAATCTGCCAGGATTCAAACGGTGAAGCTGGCCCTGACTCTGTCTTTGAGAGCAGTGCCGGGCCTTGTGTTAGTTTGCCGGACAATACTCAAGTCACAGCAAAGCATTTTCCTGCACTGCTTACAAACTCAACGTCATTAGCAGTATCATCTGCACTCTCAGATTTATCCTTCAAGTAGTTTCCGGTAGATATGCCATATCTTGCTGCTACCTACTGTATTTGCATAATTGAGGAAATTTCTATTGTCAAAATAGAAAACATTCCTTTTGTTCATAAGTGCAAACTTGATTTACCCCTGGAATGTGTATTTTCCACCAAAAGAACAGATATTCATTAAGAGTGTTCATGCCTTTACCAACACCTCCCTGAAAATTCTACTCTATTTTGGGAATGCTATTACCTCTTACAAAGTAAAACCAAGCAACATAGATGACAACAAGCTTTCGTTTCCAGGCAACCTCAATACCTTTTCTGCTTGCTTTAACTGTCCAAACATGGAGGAATGTTCATGAATTCCCACAGCCCCCAATGATCTTGTGATTTCAGTCTTGGAGACCAGCGTGAGAGCATCCTTCAGGAGGATGAACCCATGGAAAGCATCCATCTCATTGGGGTTCCTGGCCAGCTACTGAAATCCTGCGCTGCTCAGCTGGCTGGGGCGTTTGTTGATACCTCTAACCTCTCATTTTGGCAGACAGAGGCACCCACTTGCTTCAAGCACGCTTCAATTGTACTGGTGCCTAAAAAGAACATGGTAACCTATTTCAATGACTACTGCCCAGAAGCACTTACATCCTCTGCGATGAAGTGCTTTGAGAGGTTGGTGATGAACATATAAATTCTCATCAGAGAAGCAGTGTAGGTTCGCTCCAATTTGCCTACCATCACAACAGGACAACAGCAGATTCCATTCCATAGGTTCTTCACTCAGCCCTGGAAAATCTGCACAGCATGCATATACATCAGGATGCTCTTCATGAACTACAACTTGGCATTCAATATGACCTTCCCCTTAAAGCTAATCTACAAACCCCATTTCCAGAAAAGTTGGGATATTTTCCAAAATGCAATAAAAACAAAAATCGGTGATATGTTAATCCACGTGAACTTTTATTTAACTGACAAAAGTGCAAAGAAAAGATTTTCAAGAGTTTTACTGACCAACTTAATTGTATTTTGTGAACATACACAAATTTAGAATTTGATGGCTGCAACACACTCAACAAAAGTTGGGACAGAGGCATGTTTACCATTGTGTTACATCACCTTTCCTCTTACTAACACGTTTTAATCGTTTTGGAACTGAGGATACTAATTGTAGTAGATTTGCAATTGGAAATTTTGTCCATTCTTGCTTGATATAAGACTTCAGCTGCTCAACAGTCCGTGGTCTCTGTTGTCTGATTCTCCTCTTCATGATGCGCCATACATTATCAATAGGAGGTAGATCTGAACTGGCAGCAGGCCAGTCAAGCACACACACTCTGTGTCTACAAAGCCACACTGTTGTAACCCGTGCAGAATATGGTCTGTCATTGTCCTGCTGAAATAAGCATGGACGTCCCAGGAAGAGACATCGCCTTGATGGCAACATATGTCTCTCTAAAATCCTAATATATGCCTCAGAGTCAATGGTACCTTCACATACATGCAACTCACCCATGCCGTGGGCACTGATGCGCCCCCATACCACCACAGATGCTGGCTTTTGCATCTTTCGCTGATAACAATCTGGATGTTCATTTTCATCTTTGGCACGGAGAACTCGACGCCCGTTTTTTCCGAAAATTAGCTGAAACGTGGACTCATCTGACCACAGCACACGGTTCCAGTCTTTCGGTCCATCTGAGATGAGCTCGGGCCCAGAGAACTCGCTGGTGTTTCTGCATAGAGTTGATGTATGGCTTCCTCCTTGCGTAATACAGTTTCAAGTTGCATTTCTGGATGCAGCGACGGACTGTGTTGAGTGACAATGGTTTTCCGAAGTACTCCCGAGGCCAGGTGGCTATAATTGTCACAGTAGCTTGACTTTTCTGTGCACTTTTCAATCTTACTTTAACTCTGTCCCAACTTTTGTTGAGTGTGTTGCAGCCATCAAATTCTAATTTTGTGTATATTTACAAAATACAATTAAGTTGGTCAGTAAAACTATTGAAAAACTTTTCTTTGTACTTTTGTCAGTTAAATAAAGGTTCACGTGAATTAACATATCACCGACTTTTGCTTTTATTGCATTTTGGAAAATATCCCAACTTTTCTGGAAATGGGGTTTGTATAAGCTTCAGGACTTGGCCTCAATACTTATTTGTGCAACTGGATCCTTGATTTCCTCACTTAGAAACCCCAGTCAGTTCAGATTAGTAATTTCTCCTCCATAATCATCATCAGCACAGGTGGACCACAAGGCTGTGTACTTAGCCCCCTGCTCTACTCACTTTATACCTATCACTGTGAGGCTAAGCACAGCTCCAATGCCAACATGTATAAGTTTGCTGACAACACCACTGTTGTTGGATGAATCAAAGATGGTGATGAATCAGCTTATAGGAGCGAAATTGAAATTTGGTTGAGTGGTGCCACAACAACCACCTCTCACTGAATGATAGCAATGAGCTGATTATTGACTTCATGAGGGGGAAATGGTAGGTCCATGAGCCAGTCATCAACAGAGGATCAGAGCTGGAGAGGGTCATCAATTTTAAATTCCTCGCTGTTATCATTTCAGAGTATATGTTCTGGATCCTGTATGTAAGTGCCATCACAAAAAAAAGTGTGGCAGTGCCTCTAATTCTTTAGAGGTTTATGAAGAGTCAGCATGACATCTAAGACTTTGACAAATTTCTGTGCATGTGTGGTGGAGAGTATATTGACAAGTTGTATCACAGCCTGGTATGAAAGCACCAGTGCCCTTGAATGGAAAATCCTACAAAAAGCAATGGATACAACTCAGAACATCAGAGGTGAAAACCTTCTTATCATTGCGCACATCTTCGTGGAGCACTGGCACAGGAAGACAGCATCCATCATCAAAGGCCTCCACCACCCAGGTCATACCCTGTTGTCACTGCTGCCATCAGGTAGAAGGTACAGGTGCCTCAGGACTTATACCACCAGGTTCAGGAACAGTTACTACCCCTCAACCATCAGGCTCTTGAATCAGAGGCGATAAGTCCACTCAACTTCACTTGTCCCAGCACTGACCTGTTCCCAGAATCTATGGCCTTACTTTCAAGGTCTCTTTATCTCATGTCCTCAATATTTATTGCTTTTTTTTTTCTTTTGTGTTTGAACACTGTTATTACGTTTCGTGGATTTACAGTGAATGCCCGCCAGAAAATGAATCTCAGGGTTTATATGGTGACATATATGTATTGGTTGGATCATGCCTCAGTACAAAATTTCCAATGCCCAGGAATGGAAAAATCTACAGAAAATGGTGGATACAGCCCAGTTCATCACATGCAAAGTCCTCCCCACCACTGAGCATATTTGCAGAGACTGATGCCTGCCACAAGACAGTAGCATCCTTCTTCAAGGAACCCCACCATCCAGGCCACACTCTCTTCTCACTACTGCCATCGAGCAGGAGATACAAAGGAACACCACTGGGTTCAGGAAGAGTTATTTCCTTATTACCACCAGGCTCGTGCACCAGTATGGATCACTTCACTCACCTCAGCTCTGAACTCATTCAACAACTTGCAGACTCACTTTCAAGGACTCGACAATTCATGTTCTCAGTTTTATTTATTTAATTTGCTTTATTTGCTCAATTTGCCTTCTCCTGCAGTCTTTGTTTAAGTACAATCTAGTTCTTCATAAATGCTTTATTTGCCTTTTCTTACAAGTCCGCAAGAAAGTGAATCTCAGAGTAGTACATGGTGCTACATATATATTTTGATAATAAATTTACTTTGACTTTGAGATATCTTAATAATCATTTATTATCTGTTGACATGGAAGCAAGATTTCTTCTGCTCACTTAATTGGGAAGGAGAAATCTCCCAAATCTACGTTTGACAGATAACATCACTGTTTGTATCAAATTTACTTGAGCATTGGTTGGCACAGAGTTGTAAAATGACTGCAGAAAATGAAATGCTCCTTATCATTTAAGTAACATGAAGGTAATTTCTCTATAGGTGATAGAATTAATTGTAATTGAGATCAATGTGTTTAGAAATGTTGGAAAGAAGAAATGTTAGTGTCAAATTACTATCAGACACTGTTTGGACAGACATTTGACTTAGGAACCAGAGTAGGCCATTGAGAATCCCAAGCCTGAGCTGCACTTTACTTAAACCAATCTATGAACTCAGATCTCTCCACTGTAATATTTTACCCCCTTGTTTATCATCTCTTTCTTCAGGCACTGCTTCCACTGACACTTCAAGAAAAAAAAACTTATGATCCTTTGAGAGAGAAAAAAGTATTTACTTTCCATCTTAAATGGTTGATCCCTAGTTTTAGGCCCACACCCCTATCCACTGTAGCAACATCTTCAGGACCGAATATGTTTCAATCAGGTCCTTGTTTCACATTTCTGGACTCTAATAGACCCAAGACCAGCCTGTCCCACCTCCTTCGTCCAATCCAGATATTAATCCAGTACACATTTTCTGAACTGTTTCCAATACAATAACTGCTTTTCTTAAGGAGACCAATGCTGTAAATGCTTTTCTAGATGTGATCTCAACAACAACCTATATAACGAAAGCATATCTCCCGTATTCTGTATTCATTTCTCCTTTATTTTGACCAATAGACAACCATCAGTTTCCCGAATCACCTTCAGTACACTATAATAGATGGACATTAAAACAGTGTTACCAGCAACAACTATATTCTCCAGAAATCCCATACTTATTAAGCAAATTTCTTGGTCATTAAATCTGGAATCTCTGCTGTCACTAACATTTCAGATCATGGTTTACAAAAGTTACACTGAGGCTGTAAACCCAGCTAAATTAATTTCACAGATTAGACTAAGTAGATAAGACTTCTAAGTCATAAGTACACTTTACAAAGACAGTTAATCATGATTAGCAACAAGACTAATTAGTAAACTGCTGAAGTTTAATAAGGGCAAATACACGCTGTGAAAATAATAAAAGAGTAGGGTTTACATACACTCAGAGGCCACTTCACTAGGTACTTCGGGTATCTAATAAAGAAGCCACTGACTCTATATTCGTGGTCTCTGTGGCTGTAGCCCATCCACTTCAAGGTTTGACATGTGCTTTCAGAGATGCTCTTCTGCACATCACTGTTGTAATGTGTGGGTATACGAGTTACAGAAGCCTTTATGTCAGTTTGAACCAATCTGGCCATTCTCCTCTGATCTGTCTCATTAACAAAGTATTTTTACCCACAGAACTGCTGCTCACTTAATGCTTTTTTTAAATTCGTTTTTTGCACCATTCTCTGTAAACTCTAGAAATAGTTGTGCATGAAAGTCCCAGGAAATCAGCAGCTTCTGAGATACTCAAACCACCTCATCTGGCATCCCATCAGTCCATGGTAAAATCCACTTGGCTGTCATCTTTTCCCCATCCTGATGTTTGGCTTGAACAGCAACTGAACCTTTTGACCATGTTTGCATGCCTTTATGCATTAAGTTGCTGCCAGATGATTGGCTAATTAGATATTTGCATTAGCAAGCAAGTGTACAGGGGTACTGAATGAAGTGACCACAGAGTGATAAAACTTGCTAAGGAGTTAATGAAATAAAGTTCAGAGGTTTTAGTTGATTTAATTAGTCATCATATTTTCTGAAAAATAATAGAATTGTTATCATTGCATTCCATATGGTATAACATTTAAGGCTATGTATTAAAGGAAATTGTTGTATTCATTATCTAATAAAGAATAATTAGATGTAAAAGCACATTGAACTGGCCTTACCTCAAAAAAACTCCTGCGAATGAAGAATTAAACCATACATGATATCCATATTGCCCGATTCCTATGGAAGTTTTTTCTGCTTTAAACGCTATTTTCTTTCTAAATTCTCTCTTCCCCTGGCAGGTATTGATTCAGATTGTGAATGAATTGATATCAGTGTGCTGTGTTTTCTCTTAGGCAGGCCAGTAATCATCACTATATGACATGGTTGTCAGGCTATTGGATTGTAGAATTTAGGAAAGAGAAGCAAAACAGCCTTCAATTCCATCGTTATTCGCCTTCCATACACCAGAACGTCAGAGCAAGGTTGCTTGGCAGTGAAGTCCCTGACAATATTATGAAGTGCTTGACCAACATCAAGAAGATAACTTAGGGCTAATCCTGAGTTTAGGGGATTGACAATTGTTGTGTCCAATCTAACCTATATCTGTCCTTTAAGGAAGAGCACAAAAATCTGAAGATTCTTCTGAGTTTACTCATGTAATTAAAGGCCATAAGACTATAAGACAGAGGAGATGAATTAGGCCACTTACCCCATCAAGTCTGCTCTACCATCCCATCATGGCTAATTTATTATCCTCTTCAAATCCCTTCTGCCTGTAATCTCTGATGCCCTTACTAATCAAGAACCTATCAGCCTCCATTTCGAAGATACCCAAAGACTTGGCCTCCATAACCATCTTGTGGCAATGAATTCCACAGATTCACCACCCTCTGGCTGAAGAAATTTCTCCTCATCTCTGTTCAAAAGGGATGTACTTGTATTCCAAGGATGTTTTCCTTGATCCTCGACTCCCACACTATAGGAAATATCCTCTCCATGTCCACTCTATCTAGGCCTTTCAATGTTCGATAGAAGAATGAGGGTGGATCTCATTGAAACTTAAACTCCAAGGAAGTATAGGCGCAAAGCCATAAAACCACTCATCATATACAAAATCCTTTCATTCCTGGGATCATTCTCGTGAATCTCCTCTTGACACAGGGATGATTGAAAAGTCAATCAAAACAATTCACTGTTTGGAATGACGGGTAGAAATTGCGAGGTCAAAAATCTCTTAATCTACAGGAAAAGAGGTTGTTTTGATGGTGGATGTGTATAACATTTATTTTATAGTCCATTGGTTACCTCATTGGAGTACTTCCTTCTCCAAAAATGCAAAGGCCAAATGCTTAGTTTACAAATGGATACAATCCACAAATACTGGATCCTGCTTTGCACTTCTGGCGTTGGTTATGATTGTAGAAGGTGTTAGTGCTGGCAGAATTTCATCGTACTTTGAAATAATATAGACAATTCCTCACATAATCAGGGATATCCAGAAATCAAGTGAATACATATTAAGCAATACACATAAAATGCTGGCAGCCCAAAACATCAACTGTACTCTTGTCCATAGACGGTGCCTGCTCAGTTCCTCCAGCATTTTGTGTGCGTTGCTTGGATTCCAACATCTGCAGATTTTCTCTTGTTTACATATTAAGCAATGACAGCATTATTTTGTACCGTATCTTAGCTTGGGTGCAAGATGTGTCATGTGATGCATTCAAAAGCAAGTGGAATTACTAGAAAGGAGGTGACGTTTGCCCTTAATTTTGGGAAGAAATTATGTAACATGGTAAGGAAAACAGGAGTGGATAATTTATAAACTCAGGAGATTTTGCAGAAGCTGGAAATCTAGAGCATCACAAACAAAATGCTGGAGAAACTCAGCAGGTCAGGCAGCATTTATGGAAAGGAAGGGGGCAGATGCCAACAGAAGATCACAGAATCTCTTGTTTTTTATGAATTGCTGCTCCACTGAGAAACCTCTTCAAGGTCTGCCTACCTTCAAGTTTAAATCTTCTCTTCAACAGACTTTAGAGAAACACACTCAATGCTCTTCCTCTGTGATCTCTGTTACTCTCCTCACCTATCACCTGCCAGCTTCTTTCCCCTTACTTTTTAGTCCTGATGAAGGGTTATGGCCCAAAAAGTCAACTGTTTATTCCTTTCCATTGATGCTGCCTAATTTGCTGAGTTCTGACAGCATTTTGTGACTAATATCTGGCATTTCGAGCAAATAGGAAATACCATCTCCTCCTCATTGACAGTCAACACTAACACACCTCAAGAATGCATGCTTAGCTCACTGCTTTACTCTCTCTACACCCACAACTGTGAGGATAGGCACTGCTCAAATGTCATCTATATATTTCTGATGACACAACTGTTGATGGTAGAATTTCAGATAGTGATGGGGAGGCATACAGGAGTGACATCGATCAGTTGGTTGAGTGGTAATGCAACAAATACCTTGCACTCAATGTCACTAAGACCAAGGAATTGATTGTGGAGTTCAAGAATGAGAAGTCAACACCAGTCCTCATTGAGGAATCAGCAATGAAAAGGGTGAACAGTTTCAAGTTCCTAGGCATCAACATCTCTGATGATCTATCCTGAGCAAACACAATGATACAATTACAAGATGGGATGACAGTGGCTATGTTTCATTAGGAGTTTGAGGAGACTCTGTATGTCACCATAGACTTGCAAATTTCTACATATGTACCATGGGGAGCATTCAAACTCATTGGATCACCATCTGATATGGAAGAGACACTGCACAGGATCAGAAGAAGCTGTGAAAGGATTTAAACTCAGTTAGCTCAGTGACGATATCCTGAGCTATTTATTATGAATTTTGCTTTTAAAAAGAAAGAGAGAGGGCGTGCAGCTGTACAGCACAAACAGCTTGTTATTGAGAGAGAGAGAGAAAGGCGAAGACTGCTCACAGTTTCTTTGGAATTTCTGCAAGGACACTGCCAGCTTCTGATTTCCTACAGAGAGAGAAGAGAGGAGCTACTTGATGGACAGCTGGTGTTCAGCACAACAGTATTTAAACCTGCATAATTGCTTGTTTCACAGGACACGCAGACACTCTAGGGTGTGGTGAAGTTACCACCATCCTGTTCAGGTGCCCACGAGTGTGGGACTGAGGATCAATCGTGAGGAATCGATCTGTGATTGTTAGTGCGTGAAAGAGCGACCCTGTGGAGTCTACCCGTGTGTCTAAACTTTGCCTGGGTTGGTAGACTATCACTTGAAGACGGCGCTCTTAAGTTAGTCAAGTTTGGCTAACTTGGAAGTATCGGAGGTAATGGGAAGAATCGACGGCATCGGCTTACTCAGACAACCACAACACCTCTCTCTCTCTCTCCATCACTACTCAACTTAATACCACGAACTGAACTGATTACATTACCCATCATCGTAAGACTGTATCCATTTAATCCCTAGGCTTGAAGAAGCTTGATTTTATATATTTCCACACTGATATATAATCGTTGCCAACCTGCTTGATATATCTGAATTTATATTACTGTACCGTGTAGTTACTAATAAATAACATTCGTTAACAGCAATACCAGACTCCAAGGTGTTGTCCGTTTCTGCAGGTTCTTTAACCCGTCACGTGGTATGTGACAGCTCCATCACGGGCACTTGCCTCCACAGCATTGTGAACTTTTCAAAAGGCGATGCCTCAGAAAGGTGTCATCCACCATTAAGGACTCCTATCACCCAGGAATGTCCTCTTCTCATTGCTACCATCAAGGAGGAGGTTCTGGAGCCTGAAGACACACACTCAACATTTCAGGAACAGCTTCTTCCTTTCTGCCATCAGATGTCTGAATGGACAATGAACACTACCTTAATATTTATTTTCTTTGCTTTTTTTGCACTACTTATTTTAAATATAAATATATATACATACACACACACTTACTGTAATTTACTGCTGTTATTATGTAATGCATGTACTGCTGCCACACAGCAACAAAGTTCATGTCATATGCCAGTGATATTAAACCTGATTCTGATTCTGATTTTGGCTGTTGAAATCTGTAAGCCTCTGAATTGCACAGACCAGGTTCCCTCTGTAAATAGAACATTACCTCATGAAAATTGGGCATTTATGAGAAACTTATAGTACCCTGTAATCAATGTGCAGAAGTACTTACAAGTTTAAAATAATGTTAATTAGATAAATGCCCTTGCACTTACCCTCTACTGAGAAGTTTTCCACTCCTACACCATTCACTGTCTTCACCCACCAACACCCATTACGCTTCCTAATTTAACTTATCAGTATAGCAGAGCTGGTGTGTGTGAGATGCCCAGGGAAGTGCCACCTCTGGGAAGAGGGCTTGTCATGTCCATCCTAGGTCAGCACACTCGCCTTTGGTCCCCACCAGACACTCAGCTCTCACCTGTGGCTCTAAATAGCTTTTTGCATGAAACAGCGGCCACACCCCAGTACACCTGCTTTGACAAGTGGGCTAAACCAGCTGGCAGGCCTCAAACCGCAGCGAGGTAGGGACACGCCTGTCCTAACATGCAAAATCAACTCCGACGGACTAGAAGAATGATCTCAACCAATGACCAGGAAGGTGGCTTTGCAACACTTCTGGAGACAAGAGCATGATAAGGCACAGAAGAAGTCATGGTCATCCACTGCAGCCAAGAAGAATGTAGCTGTGACAACTACTCATACCACTGGACCTAGAATTCCAAGGATAAGAGAGTTGAACTGTCCTAATGCAATCGCTTTTCCACTTTAAAATCATTCCTGCACAGTCTTCCCTGTCCTTGTCGGATACAACCAGCAATCAATCATAGCAGAGCTTCTGAAATACTAACTTAATCTGATTGGTGAGGTGTTGCACCGTGCAAGCAACTTGGAAAAGGCACATGGGGGTCTCCGTACCATCCATCAGGGACACTTATCATGAGTGCTGCATAGCCAGAGCCCTGAGGATTATTCAGGATTCCACTCATCCATCCAGCATCCTCTGACTTTCTAGCATCAGGCAGTAGACTATGATACATAAAAACAAGAACGGTCAGGTTGAGAAACTGTTTCTTCCCCCAGGCCATTAGGCTTCTGAACTCCCTGCCGCACCATATTCAAAGTATCACTGGTTAATCTGTTCTGTATCTTACAATATTTAATATTAATGCACTTCAGTTTATTTTCTTATGTGTGATTCATCTGTAGATTTGATTCTTACCTTCACAAGTTATCCTGTGTTATATGTACTACTGTGATTTACATGAAAATGTACCCCATGTCGTTGTTTCTCAGGATTTGTCAGCAAAAAATTAGCATCAGGCAGTCAATCTGCTGACTGCACACTTAAACTGATTGCTGCTGGTAATTTAACTTGCATTCTTGCAATAATCAGCATCTTATTAGGTCTTTTGCGCAATTTTGCCGCATGGGTTTCTGCATGCTGGCATTCCATCCATATTATCGTCTCCTATTTATTACCTCTGGTTACATCCTCAATTCACATCTCCGAGTAGCTGCCGGATTCAAAGCAAGATGTGGGTCAGAAGACAAATGTGAAGGTGTGGTTTATGTCAGGTGTTTTCCTTTAACATTTGTTAAAGCCAGGCATCCTTGTATCGCAAACTGAACTGGTTAACAATGGTGAAGCTCGCGTCAGTGGTAGCATTAGAGGGGAGAAGGTTTGATTGCAGGCTGCGGTTTTCAAACTCTTGGAAACTCACTTTCTGTAACTAGATAATAATCATATTAAGGGATGGGCTGCTGAATTTTCATACTCCACAGCAGACTTGATCATGGAATAGGTATGCCCAGATGCAGGACAAATTTGGGTAGAAGATATCAATGAATTATTTCCAGCAGAAAACAACTAAAATATCAGGATGCAAGATTCAAGTTTATTTATCAGGTGTAACATGGAAATATGAAGAAATGTGTCACGTGGGTTAGCCATCAACACAAGGGTGTCCTGGGGGGTGCAGCCCGCGAGTATCGCCACACATTCCAGTGCCAATAATGTTCGGACCAACACAGAACACAACAAAGCCGAACACGAGCAAAAATAACAACACACACAAAATGCTGGAGGAACTCAGCTGGTCAAGCAGTACCTATAAAAATGAATAAATAGTTGACATTTCAGGCCACGACCATTCTTCAGAACTGAAAA
This sequence comes from Mobula hypostoma, assembly GCF_963921235.1. NCBI lineage: Eukaryota > Metazoa > Chordata > Chondrichthyes > Myliobatiformes > Myliobatidae > Mobula > Mobula hypostoma. The sequence continues at coordinate 119,298,988 of NC_086097.1, read as the reverse complement.
GGAAGAGGGATGATGCCAGAATAAAAAGGTGGGGGGAGGGGAAGGAGGCTTTTGAGAAGGAGATAGGTGAAGCCACTTGAGTAGGAAAGATAAAGGGGTGGAGAGGAAGGAATCTGAAACAGAGACGCCTCTTTTTCCCTTATTTGGGAGAGAGAGAGAGAGCCTGTGGTATGTTAAATTACCAGGTGATCAAGTCGTCTTTGGGGTACTGCAAGTCTGTGTCTTTATTGATGCTTTGCTGCACGCTTGAGTGCTCGGTGGGGGTGCTGATGCTTTTTAGCTTTGCTGCTGGTCATGCGTGTGAGGGGAGGAGCAGGCTGGGGCTTTGATGTTCTAACATTTAACTGTCATTCATTCTCTGGGGCACTCCCCTGATTTTGTGGATGTTTGCGAAGAAGAAGAATTTCAGGATGTATATTGTATACATTTCTCTGACATCAAATGTACCTATTGAAACAAGCTGGTGAAAGGTGAAAGCAGGTGAGGGGGGAGGTGGTAGCAGGGGCATAAAATGAGAAGCTAGAGTGATAGATGGAAGAGATAAAGAGCTGGAAGACAGAGAAGGAAGAGGGGCACCAGAGGGAGTTGATGGGCAGCAAGAAGAGAAGAGTTAAGAGAAGAGCCAGAATGCAGAACCAAATAAAAGAGAGGGGAAGGAGTGGGAGGGGGCAGAGAAATCAATGTTGCTAAGCTTTGAGATCTTTATACTCACGAGTGCCATATGTCGTGGGTTTCCATTATATCATGGCCTATAGTTGCCTGGAGAGTATCATTTTTTCCTTTCGGCATGTTAGGGCTTCAATCCTGGAACACCTTGTACCTGTTGGTAATTAGCTCCTGGATCTTGTCAAATCAATGATGATTTTTTTTCCAGTACAAAAGTGAAGAACTTATTAATTATGGTAGCTGTCAAGACAATGCAGACAAATGCTTTGTATCCTAATGAAAGGTCTGGCCCTGAAGTCTCAAGGGTATATTCCTCTCCGTGGATGCCATCTGTTTTTTTTTAGTTTTTATTAAGATATACGACGCAGAACAGATCCTCCTGGCCTAATCAGCTGCACCACCCAACAACCCACCTATTTAACACTAGCCTAAGTCACAGGGCAATTTGCAATTAAACAGTACATATTTCAACTGTGGGAGGAAACTGGTGCACCCAGAGAGAACCCACGCAATTCATGGGGAGAATGTACAAGCTCCTTACAGACGGCACTGCAAATGAACTCCAAACTACAGAATGCCCTAAGCTGCCATAGCACTGCTCTAGCCACCACACCATTGTGGTTGCCCTCAGCACAACCTGCTGGCTTACTCCAGAGTTTTATGCTTGTTTCTATGTGGATCCTTTTAAGTTCCTATTAGTTGAATACCATCAGGTTGTCTGAGTGTGTTTGAAATAAGATTTCGTGACGACCTTGAGATCTTCAGCAATGATTTTTCATGGTAATATTTCAGTTACTGCTACTATTGCTTTGGTCAAGCTGATAACAGTGAGTTATTTGGTGTTTGGTTCAACAAACATAAAACAAATCTATCAAATTTCAAAGTAAAATTTATCAGAGTACATACAACCCTGAGGTTCTTTTTTTCTGCAGGTTTTTGATCATAAAACACCACTTGCTCTTGAGACAATATAACCTCACTAGCAGGAGTTGCCATTAAGTTTTATGCTCATCTCTCTGGATGCCAGGTATGCCAGGTATGATAATACTCTGCTCCAACCTCTTTCTGGGTGTGGCTGAGGTAGCTGTGGATTTGTGACTGAAGTTTCCATCCTAGTTTTAGGACTTTAAGGGAAGGATTCCACGAGATTCACCTTGTACTATTCCCTCCCTGCAAATCATGCCATAAGACAAACCATAAGAATGTCAGTACCTCCAGTTGAACTTAGTCTTTTTGTGTGTTTTTCCCCTAGCCGACAGTCTGTGGTTTGTATTGCCATGCGCTCTTGTTTGTTTTCATGCCCCATGTGCTCCTGTCCCCGCTCCTGCTCTACTCCAGCCCCTGTATTACTGAGTACTCCGCCTCACACCTGTTTCTCATTATTACCTGTATTGCTGCAACTTCTCTCATTGTGCTCCACCTATCATCTGCCTCTCTGTTTATTGCTCAGTGTATTTCAGTCCTGTGTTTTCAGCTGTTTGTTGCCAGATTGTATCAGTGAGTTTTCCTGAGCCTTACCAGTATTCGTATCTGACCTCTGTCGGTCTGAATACGATTTTGGTTTTTGGATTTCTCTGGAATTTTTGATCTCCACCTGAACTTTGACTTTGTTTCTCCTCTGGATTTGCTACTCAGTAAATATCACAGTGCGCATAGTACTTGGTCTGCGATTGGGTCCCTGCTTCAGTGCCCTGACAAAGAAGTAATATCACAAGGCTATTTGACTCAGAGTCTGCTTCCCATTCCATTATGGTTGAGTAAAACTGTGCCAGAGGATTAAGTATTTTCATTTGTAACATGAAAATCTTTCTAATAATATGGTCATATTATAATATTATTTTAAGGGCTTGGTGAAGCATCTTTTACATATATTACCATAGGACCACAAAACCATAAGGCATAGGAGCAAAATTAGACCATCTGGTCCATCGAGTCTGCTCTGTTATTCAATCATGGTGGATCCTTTTTTTTTAAAAATCTCCTGTTCCTGGCCTTCTTCCAGTCACCTTTGGTGCCATGTTCAATCAAGAACTTATCAATCTCTGCCTTAAAAACACCCAATGACCATTTCAGAGATATGAAGTTTGTACAGTGAAAATTACAACTGAGAAGGTGCTCAGAAAGCTTAATAGTCTGAGGGTGGATAAATCTCCTGGACCTGATGGAATGCACCCTTGGGTTCTGAAGGAAGTAGCTGGAGAGATTGTCGAGGCGTTAACAATGATCTTTCAAGAATGGATGGATTCTGGCATTGTACTGGGTGAATGGAAAATTGCAAATGTTACTCCACTATTTAAGAAGGGAGGCAGCAGGAAGGAAACTATAGACCTGTTAGCCTGACATCAGTGGTTGGGAAGTTGTTGGAATCGATTGTTAAGGATGGCATTATGGAGTACCTGGCTGGAGGCACATGACAAGATAGGCCTAAGCCAGCATGGTTTCCTGAAAGGAAAATCCTGCCTGACAAACCTACTGCAATTCTTTGAGGAAATTACAAGCACGGTAGACAAAGGAGCTGTAGTAGATGTGGTGTACTTGGATTTTCAAAAGGCTTTTGACAAGGTGCCGCACTTGAGGCTGCTTAGAAAGATAAGAGCCCAGGGAATTACAGGGAAGTTACTAGCGTAGGTCAGCAGAAAATAGACTGGGAATAAAGGGATCCTATTCTGGTTGGCTGCTGGTTACCAGTAGAATTCCACAGTGGTCTGCGTTGCTTTTTATGATGTATGTCAATGACTTAGACTATGGGGATTGATGGATTTGTGGCTAAATTTGCCAATGATACACAGCTAGGTGGAGGAGTGGGTAGTGTTGAGGAAACACTGCAGAGAGACTTAGATAGTTTAGAGGAATGGGCAAAGAAGTGGCATATAAAATACAATGTTGGAAAGTGTATGGTTATGCACTTTGGTGGAAGATATAAACAGGCAGACTATTATTTAGATGAGGAGCAAATTCAAAATGCAGAGATGTAAAAGGATTTAGGAGTTCTTGTTCAAGATACCTTAAAGGTTAAATTTCAAGTTGAGTCGGTTGAGAAGAAGGTGAATGAAATGTTGGCATACATGTCTAGCGGTATCGAATATAAGAGCAGGGATGTGATGTTGAGGCTCTATAAGGCATTGGTGAAACCACACGGAGTATTGTGTGAAGTTTTGGGCTTCTTATTTTAGAAAGGATATACTGACATTGGAGAGGGTTCAGAGAAGATTCACGAGAATGACTGCAGGAATGAAAGGGTTGCCGTATGAGCAACATCTAGCAGCTCTTGGGCTATTTTCCCTGGATTTCAGGAGAATTGGGGGAGGGGAGTCTTATAGAAACATTCTGAATGTTAAAAGGCCTGAACAGATTAGATATGGCAAAGTTATTTCCCATGGTATGGGATTCGAGGACAAGAGGGCACAACTTCAGGATTGAAGGACATCTATTTAGAACTGAGATGCAGAGAAATTATTTAGTCAGAGGGTGATAAATCTGTGGAATTTGTTGCCATGAGCAGCTGCAATGGCCAATGACCTATTGGGTGTATTTAAGACAGAGATAGATAGGTTCTTGATTAGCCAGGGCATCAAAGGGTATGGGGCGAAGGCAGGGAGTGGGGGTGACTGAAAGAATTAGATCAGCCCATGACCGAATGGTGGAGCAGACTCTATAGACTGAATGGCCGACTTCTGCTCTATATCTTATGGACCTGGCTTCTACAGCTGCATGTGGCAACAAATTCACCATCCTTTGACGAAAGAAATTTCTCCGCATCTCTGTTTTGAAAGGGCACTCCTCCATCCTGAGGCTGTGCCCCCTTGTCATAGACTCTCCCATCATGAGAAACATCCTTCCCAAATCAACTCTGTCTAGGCCTTTTAACATTTGAAAGCTTTCAATGAGATTCCCCCCTTCATCCTTCTGAATTCCAGCGAATACACACCCAGAGCCATCAAACGTTCCTCATGGGAGCAACACACATCAAAGTTGCTGGTGAACGCAGCAGGCCAGGCAGCATCTATAGGAAGAGGCGCAGTCGACGTTTCAGGCCGAGACCCTTCGTCAGGACTAACTGAAGGAAGAGTGAGTAAGGGATTTGAAAGCTGGAGGGGGAGGGGGAGATGCAAAATGATAGGAGAAGACAGGAGGGGGAGGGATAGAGCCGAGAGCTGGACAGGTGATAGGCAAAAGGGGATATGAGAGGATCATGGGACAGGAGGTCCGGGAAGAAAGACGGGGGGGGGGTGACCCAGAGGATGGGCAAGACGTATATTCAGAGGGACAGAGGGAGAAAAAGGAGAGTGAGAGAAAGAATGTGTGCATAAAAATGAGTAACAGCTGGGGTACGAGGGGGAGGTGGGGCCTAGCGGAAGTTAGAGAAGTCAATGTTCATGCCATCAGGTTGGAGGCTACCCAGACGGAATATAAGGTGTTGTTCCTCCAACCTGAGTGTGGCTTCATCTTTACAGTAGAGGAGGCCGTGGATAGACATGTCAGAATGGGAATGGGATGTGGAATTAAAATGTGTGGCCACTGGGAGATCCTGCTTTCTCTGGCGGACAGAGCGTAGATGTTCAGCAAAGCGGTCTCCCAGTCTGCATCGTGTCTCACCAATATATAAAAGGCCACATCGGGAGCACCGGACGCAGTATATCACCCCAGTCGACTCACAGGTGAAGTGATGCCTCACCTGGAAGGACTGTTTGGGGCCCTGAATGGTGGTAAGGGAGGAAGTGTAAGGGCATGTGTAGCACTTGTTCCGCTTACACGGATAAGTGCCAGGAGGGAGATCAGTGGGGAGGGATGGGGGGGACGAATGGACAAGGGAGTTGTGTAGGGAGCGATCCCTGCGGAATGCAGAGAGAGGCGGGGAGGGAAAGATGTGCTTAGTGGTGGGATCCCGTTGGAGGTGGTGGAAGTTACGGAGAATAATATGTTGGACCCGGAGGCTGGTGGGGTGGTAGGTGAGGACCAGGGGAACCCTATTCCTAGTGGGGTGGTGGGAGGATGGAGTGAGAGCAGATGTACGTGAAATGAGGGAGATGCGTTTAAGAGCAGAGTTGATAGTGGAGGAAGGGAAGCCCCTTTCTTTAAAAAATGAAGACATCTCCCTCGTCCTAGAATGAAAAGCCTCATCCTGAGAGCAGATGCGGCGGAGACGGAGGAATTGCGAGAAGGGGATGGCGTTTTTGCAAGAGACAGGGTGAGAAGAGGAATAGTCCAGATAGCTGTGAGAGTCAGTAGGCTTATAGTAGACATCAGTGGATAAGCTGTACTCGAATCCTCTCGCTATAAATGCCAGCATACCATTCGCCTTTTTCACCGCCTGCTGTACCTGCATGTCCACTTTCAATGACTGGTGTATAATGACACCCAGGTCTCGTTGCACCTCCCCTTTTCCTGATCGGCCACCATTCAGATAATAATCTGTTTTCCTATTTTTGCCACCAAAGTGGATAACTTCACATTTATCCACATTAAATTGCATCTGCCATGAGTTTGCCCACTCATCTGCACATCTGGCAACAAATCCATCTATTCCATCATCTAAATCATTGATATCTATATCATTGATATACAGCATAAAAAGTGGTCCTAACACCAACCCCTGTGGAACACCACTATTCACTGGCAGCCAACCAGAAAAGGATCCTTGTATTCCCACTTAGCGCCTCTTATCAATCAGCCAATGCTCTAATCATGTTAGTAACTTTTCTGTAATACTTTTAACTTGGTAAGCAATCTCATGTGTGGCACCCTGTCAAAGACCTTCTGAAAGTCCTAAGGTCCGGAACCTGGGCCTCAGCACTCAGATCTGCAGCTGAATCTTCAATTTCCTCACAGACAGGACCCAGGCTGTAAAAATAGGGGACAAGCTCTCCTCTACAATCACTCTGAGCACCGGTGCCCCACAAGGCTGTGTACTCAGCCCCCTGCTGTACTCACTGTACACCCATGATTGTGTAGCCAAGTTTCCATCGAACTCAATATGTAAGTTTGCTGATGACACAATTGTAGGCCGTATCTCAGGTAATGATGAGTTTGAGTACAGAGAGGAAATTAAGAACCTAGTGGTATGGTGCGAAGACAATAACCTTTCCCTCAACATCAGCAAGACGAAGGAATTGGTTGTTGACTTCAGAAGGAGTAGCGGACTGCACTACCCAATTTACATTGGTGGTGTCAAGTGGAACAGGTCAAAAGCTTTAAGTTCCTCGGGGTCAATATCACAAATGACCTGACTTGGTCCAACCAAGCAGAGTTCACTGCCAAGAAGGCCCACCAGTGCCTTTACTTCCTGAGAAAACTAAAGAAATTTGGCCTGTCTCCTAAAACCCTCACTAATTTTTATAGATGCACCTTAGAAAGCATTCTTCTAGGGGGCATCACAACCTGGTATGGAAGTTGTTCTCTCCAAGACCGAAAGAAGCGCAGAAGATCGTGAACACGGCGCAGCACATCACACAAATCAATCTTCTGTCCTTGGACTCACTTTACACCGCACGCTGTCAAAGCAGTGCTGCCAGGATAATCAAGGACATGACCCACCCAGCCAACACACTGTTCGTCCTTCTTCCCTCTGGGAGAAGGCCCAGGAGCTTGAAGACTCGTACGGTCAGATTTGGGAACAGATTCTTTCCAACTGTGATAAGACTGCTGAACGGATCCTGACCCCTATCTGGGCCGTACCCTCCAAATACCCGGACCTGCCTCTTGGTTTTTTTGCACTACCTTACTTTCCATTTTTCTATTTTTCTATTTATGCTTTATAATCTAAATTTTTAATATTTACTAATTTTTACTATTTTTACTATTTAATATTTGTAATTCAGGGAGCAGGAAGCGCAGAATCAAATATCTCTGTGATGATTGTATGTTCTAGTATCAACTGCTTGGTGACAATAAAGTATAAAGTTAAAGTTACAGCATTCACTGCATCCTTTTCATGTATCCTACTTGTAATCTCCTCAACGAATTCCAACAGGTACATCCGGCAGGATTTTCCATGAAGGAAACTATGATGAACTATTGTCCAAAGTCGTCAAGTTATCCATCTCCTTATTCTTAACAATTAACTCTAACATCTTCCTAGCCACTGAGGTCAGGCTAATGAGTATAATTCCCTTTCTGATGCCTTCCTCCTTTCTTAAATAATGGAGCAACATTGGCAATTTTCCAATCCTCTGGCAGCGTGCTAGATTCCAATGATTTTTGAAAGATCATTTCTAATGCCACCATAATCTGTAATGCTACCTTTTTCAGAACCCTAGGTAGTTGCTCTGGTCTGGGTGACTTATGTACCTTAAGGTCTTTCAGCTTTTTGAATACCTTCTCTCTTGTAACAGTAACTGAACCCACTCCTCTTTCTCCACCAGGTAGACTGCTAGTGTCTTCCACAGTGAAGGCTGATGCAAAATACTCATTTAGTTCATCAGCCATCTCCTTGACTACTGTTATTATTTCTCCTGCCTCGTTTTCTAGCGGTTCTACATCCTCTGCCATTTCTCTTTTATTTTTAACATACTTGAAAAGAACTTTTACTATCCACTTTGATATTATTTGCTAGCTTCTTTTCATATTTCATCTTTTCCATTCTAATGATTTGTTTGTTGCTCTCTGTAGATTTTTAAAAACTTCCCAATCCTCTATCTTCCCATTAATTTTTGCTTTGTTACACCAGGATGCTTAATGAGAGTATGGTGAAACAAATTAAGCCAATCTTAAGAATACAAATGTTCTAATATCTTGCTTTGGGGATGTTGATGAGATTGTTAAAACTAGGAAATCTTGGAGAGTGACCCAAAACTCATGTAACCACTGAGACCGGATTAGAGGCGGGTTCTTTACATCTTTAAGGCAAGGAGTCTGACGAGGTCATTTGAAAATTATAGCAAAATTAATTAATAAATAGCCGTTCTGTTAAAAAACATTGTACGTAGAGGCAAGTCAGATTTCACATAGAAACCATAGAAACTACAGCACAGAAACAGGCCTTTTGGCCCCTCTTGGTTGTGCCGAACCATTTTCTGCCTAGTCCCACTGACCTGCACACGGACCATATCTCTCCATACACCACCCATCCATGTATCTGTCCAATTTATTCTTAAATGTTAAAAAAGAACCCGCATTTACCACCTCGTCTGGCAGCTCATTCCATACTCCCACCACTCTCTCTGTGAAGAAGCACCCGCTAATGTTCCCTTTAAACCTTTCCCCCCTCACCCTTAACCCATGTCCTCTGTTTTTTTTCTCCCCTTGCCTCAGTGGAAAAAGCCTGTTTGCATTCATTCTATCTATACCCATCATAAGTTTATATACCTCTATCAAATCTCCCCTCATTCTTCTACGCTCCAGGGAATAAAGTCCTAACCTATTCAACCTTTCTCTGTAACTGAGTTTTTCAAGTCCCGGCAACATCCTTGTAAACCTTCTCTGCACTCTTTCAACCTTATTTATATCCTTCCTGTAATTTGGTGACCAAAACTGAACACAATACTCCAGATTCGGCCTCACCAATGCCTTATACAACCTCATCTTAACATTCCAGCTCTTATACTCAATACTTTGATTAATAAAGGCCAATGTACCAAAAGCTCTCTTTATGACCCTATCTACCTGTGACGCCACTTTTAGGGAATTTTGTATCTGTATTCCCAGATCCCTCTGTTCTACTGCACTCCTCAGTGCCTTACCATTAACCCTGTATATTCTACCTTGGTTTGTCCTTCCAACGTGCAATACCTCACACTTGTCTGTGTTAAACTCCATCTGCCATTTTTCAGCCCATTTTTACAGCTGGTCCAAGTCCCTCTGCAGGCTCTGAAAACCTTCCTCACTGTCTACTACACCTCCAATCTTCGTATCATCAGCAAATTTGCTGATCCAATTTACCACATTATCATCCAGATCATTGATATAGATGACAAGTAACAATGGACCCAACACTGATCCCTGTAGCTCACCACTAGTCACAGGCTTCCACTCGGAGAAGCAATTCTCCACGACCACTCTTTGGCTTCTTCCACTGAGCCAATGTCTAATCCAATTTACCACCTCTCCATGTATACCTAGCGACTGAATTTTCCTAACTAACCTTCCATGTGGGACCTTGTCAAAGGCCTTATTGAAGTCCATGTAGAGAATATCCACTGCTTTCCCTTCATCCACTTTCCTGGTAACCTCCTCGAAAAACTCCAATAGATTGGTCAAACATGACCTATCACGCACAAGGCCACGTTGACTCTCCCTAATTAGCCCCTGTCTATCCAAATGCTTGTAGATTCTGTCTCTTAGTACTCCCTCCAATAACTTACCTACTACCCACATTAAACTTACCGGCCTGTAATTTCCCGGATTACTTTTCGATCCTTTTTTAAACAACAGAACAACATGAGCCACTCTCCAATCCTCCGGCACCTCACCTATAGACAGCGACATTTTAAATATTTCTGCCAGGGCCCCCGCAATTTCAACACTAGTCTCCTTCAAGGTCCGAGGGAACACTCTGTCAGGTCCCGGGGATTTATCCACTTTAATTTTCCTCAAGATAGCAAGGACCTCCTCCTTTTCGATCTGTACAGTTTCCATGATCTCACTACTTGTTTCCTTTAATTCCATAGACTTCATGCCAGTTTCCTTAGTCAATACAGACGCAAAAAACCTATTTAAGATCTCCCCCATTTCCTTTGGTTCCGCACATAGCCGACCACTCTGATCTTCAAGAGGACCAATTTTATCCCTTACAATCTTTTTCCTCTTAATATACCTGTAAAAGCTCTTTGGATTATCCTTCACTTTGACTGCCAAGGCAACCTCATGTCTTCTTTTAGCTCTCCTGGGGGACTTCCGGTAGCGCTCATGGAGTGAAGTCGCGTTCTTGACTCGCTCCATTACCTCTGAGTTTTTCTTCTTATGATCAGCTATATTTTAATTAACCATTAAGGCATCAACTTTTACAATACTTTGAAATAAATTGGGCTGTCCGATAATTGGATGCGTTTAAGGTCTGCTAAGAATGGAAAAAACGGGAAGGATGGCAAACCTCCGGTTAGACCGAAAGGTACTGATTTCCCTCCGACTGAACCACCTGTGACTTTGAAAGCTATATCGGAGCTAATTCAAAGGGAAATTTCAACCTCTGTTACGGAGCTGATTCGTGCGGAAATTTCAACTAGTTTCCAGAAAGTTGCCGATTCAATCGAGAAGATACAGATATCTATTACGGAACATCGGTCGGCTATATCTGATCTTCAAAAATCCACGCAACAAAGTGAGCTCAAGATGGAGAAAATCGAAGAAACAATTAATGTAATGAAGAAGAAACTCGACTTTCTGACCTTTAAAAACTCTGACTTAGAATCTAGAATGCGACGGCAGAATCTTCGAATGATTGGGGTGCGTGAAGCTGTTGAATCCGATAACCCTATGAAGTATTTTTCTGAACTTTTAAAAGATGCATTTTCTACTGTATTTCCTGACCAACCACCGTTATTGGATCGTGTTGACAGAGTTCCATCATACTCGCCTAGGTCAGATAAACCTAGACATGTCATTTTACATTTTCATTACTTTCAAGACAAGGAGAAACTGTTTCGATTCGTTCGATCTAAAGGTTTCATTGATTTTTTGGATCTTAAGTTCCGATTCGTGGAGGATTTCAGTAAACCAATCCGGGATCAACGGGTTCGTTACAGATCTGTGATGTCGGAACTCTATAAGATGGATTTAAAACCAGCGCTGCTTTACCCTGCACGTTTAAGGATGTCAGAAAGGTGCATCGGCTATGATTTATAATATTATTATGAAACTTAGGAAAGCTCCATTTGATAAGATTAGGGTAGATTGGGAACAGGAATTGGGGTTTACCATTTCTGTGGATGACTGGGGGCAGATTTTACAATTAGTCAGTACTTCCTCTATCTGTGCTAAACATTCCCTAATTCAATTTAAAGTTGTTCATAGAGCACATATGTCCAAAGATAAGTTAGCGCGCTTTTATTCTCATATTAATCCTTTTTGTGATAGATGTCCGGGGCAGATAGCCTCTTTAACTCATATATTTTGGTCTTGCCCTACTTTGGAAACTTTTTGGAGAGACGTTTTTAATATTATCTCCAAGGTATTGAATATAGATATCTCTCCTCACCCTATTACTGCTATCTTTGGACTACCTAAAATTTCCGGTAATCTTTCCCCTTCAGTCCGTAGAATGATTACATTTCTTACTTTAATGGCGAAAAGATGTATCTTACAACATTGGAAAGAGCTTAATGCTCCAACTACCTTTTTTTGGTTTTCTCAGACGATATTATGCTTGAATTTGGAGAAAATTAGAAGCAATCTTTATGACTCCTCATTTAAATTTGAACAGACTTGGAGATCTTTTATTCAATATTTTCATTTAATGTAATATATACCCTTCTTGTTTTTTTTTACTGTTTTTAATGGAGGTCGGGATTGAGGACGTGATTTTAAGTTTAACTCTGTTTGGTTTCAAGTTAGCCCATTGCTTTGCTTTGCTTTTAGTTAGTTGCACAGTGGGTTTTTTTGGGGGGGGGATTTCCTTTTCTCTATTGATATATATATATATAAATTAGTATACTATTATGTTACCTTGGTATGTTATGTTTAAATTACATTGTTTGTAGTATTTTTTGGTATTAATATCTTCTGTAATTTTATTATATTCTAACAGTGTATTAGTGTCTATATGGCTTACCTTTTTGTATACTTATTCAATAAAAAGATTTAAAAAGAAAAAAAAAGCTCTCCTGATTTCTTTTTTAAGTATTTTCTTGCACTTCTTATACTCCTTAAGCACCTTATTTACTCCCTGCTTCCTATACATGTCATGCAACTCCCTCTTCTTCTTTATCAGAGTTGCAATATCCCTTGAGAACCAAGGTTCCTTATTCTTATTCACTTTGCCTTTAATCCTGACAGGAACATACAAATTCTGCACTCTCAAAATTTCTCCTTTGAAGGCTTCCCACTTACCGATCACATCCTTGCCAGAGAACAACTTGTCCCAATCCACGCTTTTTAGATACTTTCTCATTTCTTCAAATTTGGCCTTCTTCCAGTTCAGAACCTCAACCCTAGGACCAGATCTATCCTTGTCCATGTATCCTTGTACATAAAATACAGCTCCTGAGTTATCATCAGATTGATTAAAGTGCAATAAAGTGTGTTAGGTAAAGTTACTACACCAGTATAATAAAACACATCAGTGCCTCAAGGTTATGAGGAAATTTAAGACCAGCCATACAAATACCACAAACTCAAGCTAAGCAAAAAGCATTAAATAAAAGATTGAAGCAGTGTGTGGCACAAAGACCTACACCATCCTGCAATATAAAAACGGAGTTGCATAAGTAATACAAATCACAGAGGTACACATGGTCACCAAAGTAAATCAATCAATAGGATCAGCAATGCTACCACTTATTTTCCCTTATGGATGAAATACTGGTCCTAGCACACCTGGGAGCAAGTTTTTAAGGCCACCTAGGGAGGAAAGTCCTACTCTATTGTCCCTCCTGCTGGAAATACGGGCACAATTCTCTGTTCCAACTGGCTACACTTAATCCAGATTGGAGATTTGAACATCTTTTGATGGTAACGGGAAAGGCTGTAAAACAGAAGGAATCAGAAAACCAGATTAGATTAGATAGATTAGCTTTATTTGTCACATGTGCATCAAAACATAACAGTAAAATGCTTTGTTTGCATCAACTCAAATCAGCAAAGATTGAGCTGAGCAGCCCATAAGTGTTGTCACACTTCTGGCGTCAATGTAGCATGCCCACAATTCAAAAAGCCTAACTGTACATCTTCATAATGTAGGAGGAAACTAGAGCACCCAGAGGAAGCCTATGCAGTCATAGGGAGAACGTACAAACTCCTTCCTCCGTATTCCAGTGGCTGTAATAGCTTTATGCTAACTGCTATTTTACTGTGTTGCCCCCTCTGTGCTTTAGCGTGTAGAGCCAAGATGGCTGACAGCTCTGCAGCTAAAATGGAGAGGAAGAGAAAAAGAGAATTGACTGAAAGGAAATTAATCTGAATAGGTTGCACAGACATCAGGACAGCTAGTGAGGAAGACACAGATTTAGCTTGATAATAGGAAGCAGAAGGTGATGATTGAAATTCGATTCTCTAACTGGAGGCTTGTGACAAGTGGTCAGTGTTGGGGCTTCTGTTATTCATTACTTATGTAAATGATTTGGATTTGAATGTATGAGGCACAATAGCAAGTTTGCTGATTACTCTAAATTAGGAGGCCTTGGTGATAGTGAAGCAGGTCTCAATAAATCGCAAATAGATCTTGATCATTTAGGGAGATGGGCTGAGGAATAGTAAATGGATTTCAACTTATATAAGAGTGAGGTGGTTCACTTTGGATCATCAAACCAGGGTAGGACTTGTACAGCGAATGGCAGGACACTGCTGAGTGTTGTGGACCAGAGGGGCTTGGGAGTACAAGTTCAGAGTTCACTGAAAGCGGCCATTCAAGTAGGCAGGATGGCGAAGAAAGCTTTTAGCATACTGGCTTTAATCAGTCAGGACAGTGTGTTTAGGAGTAGAGATATTATGTTGCAGTTATATCAGATATTGTTAAAGCTACACTTGAACTGTTGTGGATAGTTTTGATCACTGTGTTATAGGGAAAGACATTGTCAAGCAGGAGAGGATGCAGAAGAGATCTACAAGGATGGTACCTGGACTAGATGGTTTGAGTTATAGTAAGAGGTTAGCCACACTAGATTTTTATTCCATGAAGAACTGGAGAATGAGGAGTGACCTTGGAGTAGTTTTTAAAATCTTAAATTCATAGCTATTTCCCCAGGGTTGTGTGTCTAAAATTAGAATACATGGATACTAGATAAAAGGAGAGAGATTTAAAAAGACCCAGGAGCTAACTTCTTTATACAGAGGGTAGTGTGTACCTGCAAAGAATTGCCAGAGGAAGTGCTCATGGTGGATATAATCACAACATTAAAGAAGTATTTGTTTGGATACATTGAGAAGTATGGGCCGAAAGCAGGTAACTGGGACTAGCAGGGAGGATGCTGTGGAAAGCTTAGAACAATTGAGCCAAAGGACCAGTTCCAGTGCTGTATTAATCCATGAATATATGAACAGTTTGAATGGAGGACACTGACAGCTATCGTGATTAGTTCTGATTAACCTATGTGCAGTAGAACCAAGAGAAGAAGTTTAAGCTTGGAAAAAGAGGAAATTAATTATTTATAAATTTATTGAGTAGTCACGCACTCTTAACTAACATATATTTTGGAATGTTTGGAACTCAATATCTTGTTTTTACATGCTGTAGTAATTTAAACTCTTTTTAGTCCATTTGTCAATAATGTAATTGTTAAGTAACATTACCACCATACTGTTTTGGATCAATAGAAGTTGAGCAAAAATAATTGCTACATGGAAAATAAGAGAACTAATGATTATACAGTAACCTTGACTGTAATAGAGAAAATAGTTTTGATTAAAAATATTCCCTGCAGCCCATGATTTAGATGGTAGCACAGGCTGTGAAGCATCCCCATGGATGAATTCTGCTCTTGCATCTAGTGACACTGGTGCTTAAGGTCATATAGTTATTTTAGTTTGTCTGAAAATAGTTAGAATGAATGGTAAGGAGACTGCTATGATTTATTCAGCTTTAATGCAGAATAACATATGTACAATCAGTAGCCACTTTATGCGGTATACTCTATACCTACTAAAAAAGCCACTGAGTGTACATTTCTGGTCTTTCTTACGTTTGTGGTACTGGGAAACCCGACGGTGGTGAATACCACACAAGAGAAATGGAGAGGTGAGGTGAGGTGAGGTGTTTATTTTACTTGTAGATCATCTACCCAGAATGCCCTCTCATATTATGTCCTGTATGTAACACCCAGGAAAGCTTGACGGCAACCCATAAGGGTCAAAATATATATGGATACATCATACTCCCTACTTATTTTAAAGGTTTTCCCATTTCCGCTACACGAACCAGCTGCTCAACTATTAACATTCAAAGGAGTAATCATTAAATTCAACCAACAACAAAAAATATTTTTTTCTAAATTAGGGAAAGAGGGTAAACTGCTTCTATTCCCAGATATAACCCTAGGGATTATTCTGCCCCATGTGCTGAGGTTTAATCACTAACCTAGCGATTCAATCTGTATGGAGGCTGCCTGTTCCTGTGAGGGTACCTACGACCAGGGGATGATGCCAAAATCATTTTATCTTTTGGTGATGCATGTGTAGATCTTGACTTGGGTATTGCATTATCATTAGGGGACAACTCAGAAAGAACAGATAATGGGGAACACTGGCTGTGTCATTTGCTCCTGAAGGAGGTTCTGCCATCATTGTCTCAGAATCCTGTCCCGTTTCTACAAATGGATCTGGATTGACCAGCTTGTGTTGGTTTTCAGGAGGTTTAGAATTGGGTAATAACTAATCAACGTGCCTTCTTCAGATATTGAGGTTACTAGTTTCCACGACACAGGACCAGTTTGTGCTACCATCATTGCAGGTACCTCTTTGTTCCAGAGCTGTTGTTCTGGACAAGTCCTCTCTCTCTCCTGCTGTGAAACTTCTGTACTTTGCTTTGGCACGTCTCTCTGCCTTGGGTTTTCTGTACATTTAGTGCGATCTGTTTTGGGTTTGGGGTCTAAGCAGGCCACGCCAGGCGAAAAGCTGTCTTTTAATCACTTCAGTGGCTGGAGGCATTTTGGTGGTGGTGTGAGCTGTTGTGGTATGTCAACAAGAAAATACTAAGACGGTGGTTGAGGCATCCATTTCCCACTGAAGTCCTGAGGGCTTATTTCATTATTTGTATGAATCATTCAGCAAGACCTTTAGTGGCTGGATGATATGGCGCTGACTTGAGGTGCTAAATACTGTTGGTTTCCATAAATACCTTGAATGCTTCAGACCATAGTTTTGGGCCACTTACAAGCTGATGGGGAAGCCCAAACTGGCTAAAGATGGAATGATCCACAGTGTGTTTTTCAGATGTAGTGCTTTTTATGATGGCAACTCAGGCTATTTGCTGTTTGTGTCCACTACGACCAAGAACAGGTCCTTGAAAATCTATGTCAATCCTCTGCCATGGTTCTTCAGGCAATTCCAATAGATGCAAAGGAGCAAGTTGAGGAATATTTTTTACTCGCTGACAAAGTGGGTATATTTTGGCCTTCTCTTCAATGGCTACATCCAGCCCTTGTCACCGCAAGTAGCTCATGTGTCCTATGCTACAGTGTCCTGCATGTAACTCGTCAAGCACTTGCTTTCTTAACGCTGAAAGAATGGCAACATGGTAACTCCAAAGTAAACATCCTACTTGGACTGTGAGCTCCTTCCATTGAGCCTATTAAGGTTTCAGTTCTACGGTTGGCTGTCCTTTCCATTCGTGGGTTACTATGTGCAGCTCTTTAGATAGAACAGGGTCAGTATATGTGTGTTTCTGGACTAGTGCTGCAGTGATCGGAGCTGTAGATACTTCCTCAAAGTAAAAGCTCTCTTTCGGGGATGGCTTTGGAACTGTAACAGCTGAGGGAAATCTGGATAGTCCATCAGCATCTGAATAGTGTTCAGACCTCCTGTACTTTTTATCGTACCACTGTGCAGATAGTAACAGAGCCCAACATTGCATGTGACTAGCAGACAGGGAAAGAATGCACACATGTTGACCAAAAATTGATGTCAAGGAGCAATGATCTGTCAGTAGTGTAAATCGTCAACCAAAGAGGAATTGATGGAATTTCTTAACTCTAAAGACAATTGCGTGTGTTTCCCACACAATCTAGGCAGAGAGGCTTTCACTTTGTTTAATGTTCTTGATGCAAAAGCAACTGGGCGCTCTTCACTCGGAGGCATGATGTGTGAGGTAATTGCCCCCACACCATAGGGTGATGCATCGCAGGCTGACTGTTTGGGCAATGACGGGTTGAAGTGTGTGAGTGCTTCAGATTATGACAAAGCTGTTTCAGCCTTTTTAAAAGCCTCTTCGCAGCAATCTGTTCACTGTCAGTGTATTGAATTATTTAAAAGCTCATGAATTGGTTTCAGCATGCTAGCTAAGTTAAGAACAAACTTTGCATTGTATGTCAAGAGTCGTAAGGAAGATTTTAATTGACTTACATTCTGTGATGATTGAGCAACAATTACCTTCACCTTTGATGGTGCCTTGTGAAGCCCTGAGTTGTTGATCACAGGGCCCAGATATTCATTTGAAGTTTGAAAGAGCTCACACTTGTCCTTCCAGACCTTAAGCCCACTTTCCTTGAACATTTGTAGTGAAGCATCCAAGTTTTGTAGGTGCGCACGCTCATTTTTCCCAGGAATGAGTAAGCTGCCCAAATAGCATTTCTCTCCTGCCAACCCGCTCAGGATCTGGTCCGATACTCACTGAAACGGTGTGGGAGCCGAGGTGATGCCAAATGGAAGCCTTTGGTACCTGAACATTGCTCTGTGAGTCACTGTGGTCATCATTTCCTGTGACTCTGGCTCCACATGCCTCTGTAAGAATGCTTGAAACAAGTTAATCTTGCTAAATGTCTGTCCTCCAGCCTACCTGCTAAAAGGACATCAATGAAGGGAGGAAGATATTGTTACTTTGAAGCCATTTACTTACACGCACTGGTTCCAATACCTGAGTCTGGACAAGTCTTTCCAATTGAGCCTCTACCTCTGGTTTGAGGGCAGATGGAGCAGCTCTTGCCTTCCAGCATCTCAGTGTTTAGTCGGGCTTAGCAGTCAGCGAAACAGTGGTTCCTTTCATACTGCCCAGTTCTCCAAAGAATATTTCTGCATATTTCTTCAATACTTCTTGAAGACCAGCGGTCCCACTAATCAAGAGCACTTTCTGCCAGTTGCTTTGAACTGCTCCAACCACGAGCAGCTCAGAAGCACTGCATAATGACTTTTAACAACGGAAGTTTCTTTCACTATTCATTAATCTCCACTGTAATATGTGCTCCTATTTTCCGGTGAGACACTGCTATTTCTCCTTGTAAACTGTCTCTTAAACCAGCAATACTGCAACACTCATATCCATCTGCATCCTCACTGTGGCCCCATCCAACTGCAGGGTCACCCAATAGCCATCTTTGAGTCCTGAAATAGATAAAACATGCAAAGCTTCATCGACCACAGACAGAAAGTCACTCAGTCCATCCTCAGTATGCTTCTTCTTGTTCACATGTTTCTTTTCTGTTTTTCCAAAAGTCATTTTTTCTTTATTACAGTGCTTTTGGTTGACAGTGTATTTTTACATTTACAGGCATGTTCAATATGTCTCTTTTTTGCCACAGCTTCGGCAACATCAGCAGTCTTTTGCTAAATGTCTTGTTTTGCCACAATGGTAACATTGATTGTCAATCGGTGTCTTATTCTTAAAGTCAGTAGCAACTCTATGAACTTGGTAAGCTGGAATCTCCATAGATGTACTAATCTCAATTGCCTTCAGTAATATTAGTCTTTCTGTAAGCAAACCATTTAATTGTGGTAGGGCGAAGGAGGAACTTGGGAACAAATTGGGAGCAGATTTTCTCAGGGAAATGCACAGCAGAAATGTGACAACTGTTCAGGGAATATTTGCATGACGTTCTGCATAGGTATGTTCCATTGAGGCAGGGAAAGGATGGTAGAGTAAAAGAACCATGGTGTACAAAGGATGTAGAAAATCTAGTTAAGAAGGAAAAAAAACGGTTATGAAAGGTTCAAGAAACTGGATACTGTTAGATCTCTAGAAAATTACAAGGGTGCCAGGAAGGAGCTCAAGAATGAAATTAGGAGAGCTGGAAGGGGCCATGAGAAGGCTTTGATGAGCAGGATTAAGGAAAATCCCAAGGCATTCTACAAGTATAGGAAGAGCAAGAGGATGAGCCGTGTGAAAATAGGACCAATCAGGTGCAATAGTGGAAACGTGTGCATGGAGCCGGAGGAAGTAGCGGAGGTACCTACTGAATACATTGCTTCAGTATTCACCAGTGAAAAGAACCTTGGCAATTGTGGGGATGACTTACAGTGGACTGAAATGCTTGAGTGTACAGACATTAAGAAAGAAGATGTGCTGGAGCTGTTCAAAGGTATTAAGTTAGATAAGTCATTGGAACCAAATGAGATATATCCCAGGCTTCTGTGGGAAGTAAGGGAGGAGATTGCTGAGCCTCCGGCAATAATCTTTGTATAATCCATAGGGACGGGAGAAGTATCAGAGGATTGGAAGGTTGGAAATGTGGTTCCCTTGTTCAAGAAAGGGAGTAGAGATAACCCAGGGAATTATAGACTAGTGAGTCTGACCTCAGTGGTGGGCAAGTTGTTGGAGAAGATCCTGAGATGCAGGATTTATGAACATTTGCAGAGGCATAATATGATTAGGAATAGTCAGCATGGCTTTGTCAAAGGCAGGTTGTGCTTAATTGAATTCTTTGAGGAGATAACAAAACGCATTGATGAAGGTAGTGCAGTAGATGTAGTGTATACGGATTTCAGTAAGGCATTTGATAAGGTTCCCCATGCAAGGATCATTCAGAAAGTAATGAGGCATGGGATCCAAAGAGACCTTGCTTTGTGGATCCAGAAGTGGCTTGCCCACAGAAGGCAAAGGGTGGTTGTAAGTGGTTCGTATTCCGCGTGGAGAACAGTGACCAATGGTATTCTGCAGGGCTCTGTTCCGGGACCCTTCCTCTTTGTGATTTTTATAAATGACCTCGATGAGGAAGTAGAATGGTGGGTTAATAAGTTTACTGATGACACAGAAGTTGGGGGTGTTATGCTTAGTCTGGAGGGTTTTCAGAAGTTACAGTGGGACATCAATAGGATTGAGAACTGGGCTGAAAAGTGGCAGATGGAGTTCAACCCAGATAAGTCTGAAGTGGTTAATTTCGCCAGGTCAAATTTGAAGACAGAATATAATATTAATGGTAAGACTCTTGACAGTGTGGAGGATCAGCGAGATCTTGGGGTCTATGTCCATAGGACACTCAAAGCTGCTGCATAGGTTGTTAAGAAGGCATATGGTGTGGTGGACTTCATCAGCCATGGGATTGAGTTCAAGAGCCATGAGGTAATGTTAAAGTTATATAAGACCTTAGTTAGACCCCACTTGGAGTACTGTGTTCAGTTCTCGTCACCTCACTACAGGAAGGATGTGGATACTATAGAGACAGCACAGAAGAGATTTACAAGGATGTTGCCTGGAATGGGGAGCATGCCTTATGAGAATAGGTTGAGTGAACTCAGCCTTTTCTCCTTGGAGCAACAGAGGTTGAGAGGTGACCTGATAGAGGTGTATAGGATGATGAAAGGTGTTGATCATGTGGATAGTCAGAGGCTTTTTTCCAGGGCTGAAATGGCTAACATGAGGGGGCATAGTTTAAAGGTGCTTAGAAGTAGGTACATTGGGGATGTCAGAGGTAAGTTTTTTACACAGAGGGTGGTGGTGTGCGGAATGCACTGCCAGCACTGGTGGTTGAGGTGTCACAATCAAAGATTCGGCAACGCATTAGATATGGCAATTGTGTTTGTGAATTTGCACATGTCAGCTTGGCTGTGTGATTCATTGGGCAGGTAGGAGACAAGCTACAGGGAATGGAATCTGTTCCCAGTGAAGTTACGGAGGCAATGAGGCAGATAACCTCATGCTGACAAGCCCCATCTCACTTGGAGGTACAGGTATCATCCCTAGCCACAACTGTTTAATAGCTCACCACAGACAATCGGACTCAGGTGTTTCTGCGATTTACGCACTCACGGCCGCTATCCACAAACTTACTGTGAACAGCCGTTAACGTTCTCGCTAGCTTAATTCAACAGCCTCAGGCCACCTCAGTCCCACTCCCAGCATCTCGCAGGTCCTCCTTTTCTGTTGCCACGACAATCTCTGCTACCAACGCTCCCACTCCCATACCCGGACCAGAGCCGACTCCCACCACCGTACAGGAACCGAGTATTCCACCACCAGGCAGATATTCTGGTGATCCCGATGGTTGCCGGAATATTAGTACCCAATGCGAGCTGACATTCCAAGTTCAGCCTGGTCGTTTTGGTGATGATATGCGAAAATTGACATACATGGTCAAACTTCTTGACGGACCTCCACTCAGCCTGTTCAACGTTTTATGGGATGAAGGATACCCTGTAGCCCAGTCGTTCTGACACTTTGTGACAGAGTT
Organism: Mobula hypostoma; assembly: GCF_963921235.1. Taxonomy (NCBI): domain Eukaryota; kingdom Metazoa; phylum Chordata; class Chondrichthyes; order Myliobatiformes; family Myliobatidae; genus Mobula; species Mobula hypostoma. The sequence goes on along the minus strand of NC_086097.1, from coordinate 119,277,140 downwards.
AAGGAGAGTTTTTGAACTTCCAGTACAGGTTCAGGAGGCTGCCCACCGACTCTTGGACCTGCACCAAGACAGAGGAATAGTGAGAGCCTATGTAGTGAAATTCCATACCTCGTAGTAGAGACTGGATGGAATGAGAGATCTCTCATCACTGCCTTGCAGAGTGGACTGGGAGCCACAGCCAACCTCCCATCTGGCTTTTGCCCCCAGTCTAATGGCCAGACTGAGAGTGAACCAGGAGTTGGTTACAACCCTGCGCTGTCTTGCCTCTTCCAACCCCATGTCCCGGAGCTCCCAATTGGTTTGGGCAGAGATCACCCACAATAACCTGCAGTCATCCTCCACCAGTATGTCTCCCTTTGAATGCCAGAAGGGATTCCAGCCCCTGCTCTTCCCTGATCAGGAGATCAACGTAGGAGTTCCTGCTGCTGAACAGTTGATCCTGAACCACAAGCGCACCTGGAGATGAGCCAGGGCTTCTCTGCTGCATGCCCAAAAACAACATTCCTGGCAGGCTGATTGACTCTGTCGAAAGGTAAGGCCATTCAAGCCAGGAGAGGAGGTCTAGTTGGCATCAAGGGATCTTCCCTAAAAGTTGAAAACTGGAAATTGGCACTGTGTTACATGGGACCGTTTGTAGTGGAAAAGGCTGTCAACAAGGTGTCCTATAGGTTGCGTCTACCAGCATCACTGAAGATCCAACCGGTATTCCATGCTTCCTAGCTCAAGCCGGTTACTACCTCTCCCCTGACCCAGTCACTCCACCTCCCCACCTGGTAGATGGTTCCCTTCTCTATACTGTGCAGCGCCTCCTGGCATCTCGCCGGTACATGGTAAGGTCCAGTACCTTGTGGAGTGGGTAGGGGAGGGCCCAGAAGAACGTACTTGGATCCCAGCGAAGGACATCTTGGACAAGTCGCTGATCCAGGACTTCCAACAGACACAGGTCTGTGGTGCCTCAGGGGCTGCGCCTGGAGAGGGAGGCCCTGTCACAACCACGGATTCCATAGCGCAGTAGATACTGCAATTGCACATGTGAATTTGCACGTGTCAGCTAATTATTATTTAATCATGATAATATTTAAATTCATACTTGTTGACACAGTGCTTGTCATACTTGTCAGGGATCAGAAGTGGAGAGATTGAGCAGTTTTGAGTTCCTGGTTGTCAAGATCTCTGAAGACCTAACCTGGTCTCAACATATCAATGCAGTTATAAAGAAGGCAAGACAGCGACTATACTTCATTAGGAATTTGAACAGATTTGGTATGTCAACAAAAACACCCAGAAACTTCTCTGGATGTACCGTGGAGAGCTTTCTGACAGGCTACATCAATGTTCGGTATGAGGAGGTGGGGGCTACTGCACAGGACTGAAAGAAGCTGCAGATGATTGTAAATTTAGTTGGCTCCATCTTGGGTACTAGCCTACAAAGCACCCAAGACATCTTCAAGGAGCAATATCTCAGAAAGGCAGCGTACATTATTAAGGACCTCCAGCACCCAGGAGGTGGGTGCATGGCCAAATGGTTAAGGCATTGGACTAGCGACCTGAAGGTCATGAGTTCGAGCACCAGCCAAGAGAACATGTGTCCTTGAGCAAGGCACTTAACCACACATTGCTCTGCGACGGCACTGGTGCCAAGCTGTATGGGTCTAATGCCCTTCCCTTGGACAACATTGGTGTCATGGAGAGGGGAGACTTGCAGCATGGGCAACTACTGGTCTTCCATGCAACCTTGCCCAGGCCTGAGCCCTGGAGAGTGAAGGCTTTCCAGGTGCAGATCCATGGTCTCACAAGACTAACAGATGCCAGCACCCAGGGCATGCACTTTTCTCACTGTTACCATCAGGTAGGAGGTACAGAAGCCTGAAGGCACACACTCAGTGATTCAGGATCACCTTCCTCCCCTCTGTCATCCAATTCCTAAATGGACATTCAACCTGTGAACACTAACTCACTTTTCAAATAAATACTATTTCTGTTTCTTCATGATTTTAATCTATTCAATAGACATATACTGTAATTGTTTGATTGATTTATGTATTATTATTATTTTTTCTTCTGTATTATGTATTGCATTGAACTGCTGCTGCTAACTTAACAAATTTCATGACACATGCTGGTGATAATAAACCTGATTCTGATTCTTATCTCTCTCTCTCTTTCTCTTATGTAACCACCCCATTCTCATTCTCATCCCTCGGAATCTTCGCTCACACACTTTATCATGGCATGCAGTGTCTGCTTTTCGCTCATCCTTATTACACAACGGTATGCATTGAATTGCTGCCACATGATTGGCTGATTAGGTACTTGCATTAACAAGCAGGTGTACAGGCATACTTAATAAAGTGGCCACTGAGTGTACATTATATATTCAGTGCTCATTGACATGTTTACTAATATAAAAATTAGAATGGAGCTAAACTTTCTTCCTGAAATGCATGTTATTCAAAGCATTTAAGAACTAGTTCAAATCTAGTTGTAAAGTCCCAAAAATGTTGATCGTGAGGGATAGTAAAAAAGAGGATGGGTATCAGAAATCACTTTTGTAGGGGACATTTTTATTACACTTTTAATTCATATTTTATAGCAGCTGCATAGTCCATTAGTGAAGGAATCTAGAAGGTTAACATAAAGTTCCACTCAAGTCTTTACTGTAGGTTCACCTGCATTTTATTGACAAAGCCAGGTGGAGTTTCACTGGATGCAGAGGTAAAAGTACTGGAGGGAAAAAAAAAATAGGGCAACCAAGTACATATAAAGATATGGTTTCAGGAAGGGAATGCCTTTAAGGAACCTAATTGAAGCTTCAACCCATACGCATCTTTTGCCAGTGTTAAAAAGATTCTTGCAGTACATGGAGACACAAGTGGCTGCAGATGTCGGAATCTGAAGCAGCAAACAATCTGCTTGAGGAGCTCTGTAGGCTAAAATCGGAATCACAATCAGGTTTCATATCACTGACATAAATTATGAAAGTTGTCATTTTACAGCAGCTAAGAGCAATACATATGAAAAAATATGAATTACAAAATAATATCTACTGTATATATTTTTCTACTGCGTATAAATTAACTTAAATAAGTAGTGTAAAAAGAGAGCAAAAATAGTGAGGCAGTGTTCATGGGTTGGTTCATTGTTCATTCAGAAATCTGATTATGGAGGAGAAGAAGCTGTCCTTAAAATGTTGAGTGTGTACCTTCAGGATCCTGTACCTTCTCCCTGATGGTAATAATGAGAAGAGGGCATGTCTTGAGAGATAGGGGTCCTTGGTGATGGATGCCAACTTATTGAGATATTACCTTTTGAAGATGTCCGCGATGCTGGGGAGGCCAATGCTCAAGATGAAGCATCTGTGGGGGGGGGGGAATAAATTGTTAGTGTTTTGGGTTGAAAGGCTATCAGGATGTAAGAAAATAAGAACATAAGAAATAGGAGCAGGAGTAGGCCATCTGGCCCGTCGAGCCTAGTCCACCATTCAATAAGATCATGGCTGATATGGCAATGAACTCATCTCCACCTACCTGCCTTTTCCCCATAACCCTTAAATGCCCTACTATGCAAACATCTATTCAACTGTGTATTAAATATATTCACTGAGATAGCCTCCACTGCTTCATTGGGCAGAGAATTCCACAGATTTACCACTCTCCGAGAAAAGCAGTTCCTCCATCCTAAATGTACTCCTCTGAAACTTGAGGCTATATCCCCTAGTTCTAGTCTCACCCACCAGTGGAAACGACTTTCCTGCCTCTATCTTATCTATTCCTTTCATAATTAAATCATCCCTGATTCAGGTTTTCGATCCAAAACATTGGCATTACCTTTTCTGTTGCAGATGCTGCTCCCAGTGCCAAGTACATCTCGCAGACTGTTTGTTGCTTCCTGTGGTATATCCATCACCCAGCTCCACCATTCAACTGGGTGGGAATTCAGGTTTCTCCAGAACATGCTGAAGTGAAGCCTTTTGCTCCTACTAAGTTTTAGATCCAGGACACTGGCCATATATTCTGGATTCCATGGAGTCCTAATAGCAGTCTTTCCTATATTCCCCAGTACCGAAGCTAATAAATTTATGGAAGATTAAACTTCATGCCTGTAGGCAACTCCACGGAAAAGAATAGAGGAAATTGTTTTCTACAGAACAGTAGGTAGACATTTTAAGTTGATGTATTTCATATAATTAAATTATACATATTTTTTAAATTCCTATAAGCATAGAATATTAATTAGAAAAAAATATTTATTTATTTATTGAGATATAGCACAGAAAAGGCCCTTCTGGCCCTTTGAGTCATGCCACCCAGCATCCTGACCTAATTACGGGACAATTTGCAATGATCAATTAACATACCAACTGGTACGTCTTTGGACTGTGTGAGGAAACCAGAGCACCTGGAGGAAACCCACACTGTCATGGGTGTATGACACAAACTCCTCACAAACAGCAGCAGAAATTAAACTCAGTTCACTGCTACTGTAAAGTGTTGTGCTAACTACTATGCTACTGTGCCATACTAATAATAAAATATAGTACTTTGTAACATGTTCTCTGTCACATGACTAATGGCTTCCCCTGATTCTTCTGCCACTTGCTAACCGTGTACAGTTTACAGCAGCCGTTTAACCAACCAGTAATTCTTGGAGGTAAGAAAAGAAGTCCTGAACATCTAGGGGGAAAACTGCAATCAAAGGGACAGTGACCAACCTCCGCACACTCCAGAATCAGAATCACAATCTTGTTTGTTACTGCTGACTTACATGAAATGAAATCTGATGCTTTGTAGTGGCAAGAGAGTGCAAAGTCATAAAAATGACTATAAGATATAAAATAAGTAAAAAGTTCATAATAGAGAAATAACGAGATAACGCTCATGGGTGCTGATAACGATAAATACTAAAGACTAACACTAATTGTCACACGCACATTGAAATAGTCAGTGAAATGCATTGTTTGCATCAAATCAAAACAAATTTTTGAGGATTGTACTGAACAACCCCCAAATTTGCCACACTTTGGCACGACCTTAGCATGTCCACAACCCACTGACCCTAATCGTACATTTTTGGAGTATAGTGGGAAACTGGAGAAGATGGTCATGGGAAGAAAGTACAAACTCCTTACAAACAGCAGTGGTCATTGAACCCTGATCTTATAGCTGGCATTGTAAAGTGCTGCACAGACTTCCATGCTGCTGTGCCTCTCTACTCCGAAAGGTTTATTTTAGAAACATAATGGCGGAGGGAAAGAAGATTTTCCAAAATTATTTAGTGTTGGTCTTCGGCCTCATGTATCTTTTCCCTGGTGGAAGTAATAAGAAGAAGGTATGACCTGAATGGGGAGAGCCCTTAGCGATAAATGCTACCTACTTGAGGCTCCTTGAAGATGTCCTTTATGGTGGGAAGATGGAGCTCTCTGTGCCAACAATCCTCTGCAACCTCTTGTGACCCTACACACTGGAGGCACCCTATAAGGCTGTGATGTAATCAGTCAGAATGAGTTCCATGGTATGTCTATAAAATTTTGCAAGAGTCTTCACTGACATACCAAATTGCCTCAGGCTCCAAAGCAAATAGTCTCTGACGGGAACAACAGGAATTCTGCAGATGCTGGAAATTCAAGCAACATACATCAAAGTTGCTGGTGAACGCAGCAGGCCAAGCAGCATCTATAGGAAGAGGCGCAGTCGACGTTTCAGGCCGAGACCCTTCGTCAGGACTAACTGAAGGAAGAGTGAGTAAGGGATTTGAAAGCTGGAGGGGGAGGGGGAGATGCAAAATGATAGGAGAAGACAGGAGGGGGAGAGATAGAGCCGAGAGCTGGACAGGTGATAGGCAAAAGGGGATACGAGAGGATCATGGGACAGGAGGTCCGGGAAGAAAGACAAGGGGGGCGGGGGTGACCCAGAGGATGGGCAAGAGATGTATATTCAGAGGGACAGAGGGAGAAAAAGGAGAGTGAGAGAAAGAATGTGTGCATAAAAATGAGTAACAGCTGGGGTACGAGGGGGACGTGCCTTCTTCGTTATTGCAGCAATATGTTGGGGCCAGGACAGATCCTCTGAGAGGTTAACACCCTGGAACTTGAAACTGTTCAGTCTTTCCATCGCTGTCCCCTCATTGAGGACTGATGAGTGTTCTCCCAAGTTCCTGATATCCATAATCAATTTGTTGGCCTTACTGCGTTGAGTGTAAGGTTGCTGTTGTGACACAACTTAACTATCTCACTCATGTACGGGTCCTTAAGCCAAGTCAAATCAAGTTTATTATTATTTAACTAGATACATGTTCACCATCAAATGAGACAACGTTTCTCAGGACCAGGGTGTGAAACATAACACCCAATAACTTAGGAAAGAAAGAATTAAATCTATAAACGAATTACACATAGATGAACAAAATAAAGTGCATAAATTAAATATTGTATGGTACAGTACAAGTTATCCATTGACATTTTGAATGCAATGTGCAAGGAGTGTAGAAGACTAATGATCTGAAAGAAGAAGCTGTTTCTCATTCTGACCATTTTTATCTTTATGCATCAGAGTCATCTGCCTGATGTTAGAAAGTCAACGAGAATGCAGGATAGCTGGGTGGGAACCTTAATAATACTAATCAGTGCTCCTGATAAGTGTCCCAAATAATTAATAGGGAGACCCCCTATGATCCTCTTGGCTGTTCTTGTAGTCCTTTGTAGGGACTTCTGGCCCAATGCTCTGCTGCTCCCACACTAGATGCAGATGCAGCTTGTCAGAGATGCTCTCAGTGTAAAATTTAGATAATATGGGGTGGGGTGGGGTGGGGTGGGAGGATCCCCGCTTGCCTCAATTTCTTCATCTTTTCAGGAGGTGGAGATGTTACTGTGCCTCTTTTTTTTCAGGGAGGTGATATTGAGGGAGCAATTGAGGTCATCCATGATGTGAACTTCCAGGAACTTTGTACACTTAACTTCCTCTATGGAGGAGCCATGTATGTGCAGAAGGGGATGGTTCATCTGCGCCTTCCTAAAATCCACAATCATTTCCTCGATTTTCTCCACATTCAGACATTTAGTGGTTGGCCTCATCAACAATGATGAAGGGGGTCGTCACCATCTAAGGTTTCATTGACAACAAGGATGTCATCTGTGAATTTTTAGATGATATTTGAGCTGTACAGCCACACTGTCATGAATTTTCTCCAGGAAGAGGCTGGCATTTTAGTAATACATTTTTAGAGTTAAGAAATATGTATATTCATTTTGATGGGATGTGATTATTGCTTACAAAGCTGCCATTGATTTTTTAGTCCTACTTGCCTTTTTAAAGCACCTTCTTAAATCACTGCCTTTCTTCTTGCGAAGGTACTCTACCCTGAAAGTCAAGATCCAGCATGGGTCACAAGATTATGAGGCAGTAACACCAACTGCGGAGCCATTGCTTGCGTCCTGCCACCATGCCTGCCAATTGTTAGGCATTTTTTGAGCAATTTTGAAGAAGAACCCTCCAGGGTTTAATAACAGCTGATGCCCTTCTTTACATGAAATCTTGCTCCAAGAATTCAAAGAAAGAAAACATTGCAATGAAAAAATTAACCCACTTATTGACATTTAATATCTGTGAAACTCAGCCGATCACGTAGACTCACCTACACAATATCGTTTCTATGGAGAACGTCAGTGGTTTAACAATGGAGACTGGGTGACCAAACAATGTGCAATAATAAAGTGGAATGAGTAGTGAAGATGAAAATTAATCTCTTCAGCAACACTCACTGAAAAGCCATTTCACTGGCTTCCTTTTTTATAACAATTACCCTTTTTTCACACGTACATAGAAATATACAGTTGCGTCATTTGCATCAAACCAAATCATCAAGGATTATGCTGGGCAGCCCACAAGTGCTATCATGCTTCTGGTGCTTCCAGCGTGAACAGAGCATGCCCACAACCCATTAACCCTAACTGTGCGAATTTTGAATATGTGAAGAAACTGGAGCACTCGGACGACATCCACATGGTCACGGGGAAAAGGTACAAACTCCTCACAAGCAGTGATGGGAATCAAACCTCAGTCTTAAAGCTGGTACTGTTAACTGTATGTTACTCTGGATTAGTGTTACTTGTCATGTACACATCAAAGCATACATTTGCATCAAATCAAATTATCAAGGATTATGCTGGGCAACCCACAGGTGCCACCAGGCCACTGGCTCTTCCAGTGCCACATGCCTGAAGAGAAAAATGAAACAAATGAATGTCTGGATGATGAATTGTGGCAGGGAGGAGGATTTCAAGTTCTTGGATCAGTGGAAGGTCTTCTGGGGCTGGTGTGACTTTACGAGAGGGATAGTTGCACCTAAGCTGAGGGGAATCAATATACTAGCCAGGAGGTTTGCTAGTGCTATTTCAGAGAGTTTAAACTAGTCTGGCAGGGGAATGGGACACAAAGCACCATGTCATAAAGTGGAAGGGCAGAAAGGAAGGTAAATATCAAGGCCAGGATCAACAGGCCGAGCAAGTTGATAGGCACAGTGGAGGAAGTGTCTATCATTGTGATTGAAGTGTGTTTATTTTAATGCTAGGAGCACTAAAGTTGATGAACTTGGAGCATGGATCAGTATATGGAACTATGGTGTTGCGGCCATTACTGCGACTTGTTTGAGAAAGGAACAAAAATGGAAGCTTAAGGTTCCCGGGTTTTTATGTTTCTAAAAATATAGGGAAGGAGGAAAAAGTGGGTGGGGTATAGAACTGCATTATTAATCAGAAAAAGTATCACAGCTGCACGCAGAGGGGACATAACACATGGCTCATTGCCTGAGCCTTTGTGCATAGAACTCAAAAATAAGTAAAGTGCTATCACTCTGATAAGATTATACTACAAACCATTTAATTGTCACCAGAACATCGAGGAACAGATATGCAGGAAGAATAGGGAAGTGTGTAAACACAACAGGGTTGTTTTAGTGGGAGATTTCAACTTTCCTAATAACGCTCAGGACATCCTGAACTCAAGGGATTGAGACAGAGAAAAATTTGTTGGGTGCATCCAGGAGGGTTTCGTAAATAAATATGCAGATATTTAACAAGAAGAGGGGTCATACAAGACATGATATTGGGTAGTGAGCCTGACAAGTTGAATGAACTTTCAGTGGGAGAACAGTTAGGGAACAGTGATCACAATTACTTAAGTTTTAAGATAGCTATAGTTAAGAATAAATATGGACCTTGCAGGCAGAATTAAATTGGAACAGGGCAAATTACAATTGTATTAGGCAGAAAATATGGAGAGTTGATTGGGAACAGTGGTTTTTGAGCAAGTCAATACCTGACTTGTGGACGGTGTTTAAAGATCAACTGCACAAAGTACAAGTCATGTATGTTTCAGTATGAAGGAAGGTTAAGGATACAAAGGAAAGGGAGCCTTGTTTTTCAAGAGAGGCAGTGAATTTAGTCAAGAAGAAAAAGGAAAAGTATCTGTGGTTTAGCAAGCTGAAATTAGACTGAAGATGATAAAGAATCCAGAAAGGAATTAAGAAAGCCAAAAGGGCCCATGCAAAGACCTTGACAAGTTGATTTAAAAAGAATCCCAAGGCTTTCTACATGTACTTTATGAGCAAGTGGATAACTAGGAAGATGATAGGCCCACACAAGGATAATGGAAAGACCATGCATTTGGAGGTCGAGGATGTGAGTGAGGTCCTAATAAGTACCTAGCAACAGTACTTATCAAGGAAAAGGATGTGGAGGATAGGAATAGCAGTGTGGAGTAGTCTAATCTGTAAGGATATTTCAAGCTAAAGAAGGATTTATTGTTGTGTTTCGTAAAGGATATTAGGTTGGATAAGTTACCATGATGTAATGTAATATACCCCCAGGTAGTTGACAGGGGAAAGAGATGATATTACGGGGATCTTGATCAAGATTTTCATGTCCTTTTTAACCACAGACAAGCTCCCAGAGGTTAGCAAGCAGCTAATATTGTTCCATTATTCAGGAAGGGAAACAGAGATAATCCTGGAAAATACTGACTGGTAAGTCTCACATCAGTGGTAGAGAGTTTACTGAAGATGATTCTCAGGGATATCATTCTTAGCATTTGGAAAATCATGGCTGAGTCAGTGGCAGTCTTTGTGCAGGAAAGTTGTAACATCACTGAGTGTTTCAAGGAGGTGACAAAAATGATCGATGAAGATACTATCAACATGGATTTTGTCATGCACTGGAGCGATGATGCGCCATGTTGATGGAAGAAGACAATTCTTAGGGTAGTGAAAGGGATTCCAATCATGCCAGTGATTTGTCCTACATCTTTCTGCTTATTACTTGAGCCACACTCAGCCAGGATATTGGAGAACATTTAGTCCTGCTTTTGACTTGTCCCTTATATAGATGGTGGTGGAACTTTTCGCTGACAAGAGATGGTCAGTAGCTGCATGATAGCCAACCCCTGATCAACTCCTGTAATCACAGTATTTATGGGAGAACCTGGGACCAAGGGGAATAACCTCTGATTAGAAGAACTTCCCGATAGGAAAAAAAGAGATGAGGAGGAATTTCTTTTGCCAGAGGGTGGTAAATCTGTGGATTTGATTGACATAGAGAGCACAGAGGCCAAGTCATGGTGAATGCAAAAAACACACAGAGTGTGCAGAGGGGGATCACAAAGTCGAGGAAAGAGGACCAGGTCGAGACAACAGAGACTTATGGAGAAGAGGAGTTCGGTGGGTAATAAAATGGATGAGTTCACGGCGCTAGCCAGGCGTCAGAGAATATTTCAGGAGTGCAGTGTTATATGTTTCACTGGAACGGGGCTGCACGAGGACATACCCGATCAAAACTTCTATATGGACGGCTTCCAGACTGTTCGGGCTGACCGGAGGTGCACTGAGAGCGGTAAGCATAAAGGAGTTGGGTGCTTACTGTTCTGGTTAACAACAGATAGTGCAATCCGGGTCATTTTACAATCGAGGAACGTGTTTGTAGACCGAATATTGAACTTTTTACTGTTGGACTTCAGCCATATTCCACCGAGATACAACACTGGGCGGCACTGGAGTTCATTCCTGCCTGTGGCCATCGAACTTGCAGCTCCTCCCGTGGAGGATCAGACACCCTGAGCCAATAGACTGGTCCTGGACTTATTTTCCATCTGGCATAGTTTGCAGTTTGTTGTTTGATTGTTTGTGGTTTTTGTATTGCTATATTTATGCTCTATTCTTGGTTGGTGCGGCTGTAACGAAACACAGTTTCCCTTGGGATCAATAAAGTATATCTATCTATCTATCTATCTATCTATATTTGAAGCGGAGGTTGATAGACTCTTGATTAGTAAGTGTGTCAAAGGTTACAGAGACAAGGCAGGAAAATGGAGTTGGAAGGGTAATAAATCAGCCATGATGGAATGGTGGAGCAGACGGAATGGGTCGAAGTGGCCTAAATCTGCTTCTATGTCTTAGAAATTATCGGTGGATTTTTGAAGAGTGAAATAACAATTCCTTCACACGTCAAATAGTAGATCGTTGAAAGTTTTCAAATGTTAATTGGTTTAAGGGTATTTGTTAATTTTAAATCAGAGGTCCACAAAATTTTTGTTAACGAAATATCCTGAAGAATATGAAGCAAAGGAAGGTGTGAGAAGCAAGACTACATATCAACTACAATAGTCCTTGAAAAAGTAAAACAGGAACAAAAGACTGAGTGACCTCCTCATCCAATATTCCAAAGTTGAAAACACCCCTAACTCTAACCCTGTGAGGTCACTGACTTTTGACTTGTCCCTTCTTCTGACATGTCTCTTATATAGATGGTTGTGGAAATTTTAGCTGACAAGAGATGGTCAATAGCTGCATGATAGCCAACCCCTGATCAACTCCTGTAATCACAGTATTTATGGGAGAGTCTGGGACCAGGGGGAACAACCTCTGGTTCTACGCTGGGGAATGGTTTTGAGAAAATCCATTTATAATATATGCCACATTTCCCCCTATTTGTTGTCTAAGCATTGACACTTCTGTTGCCAGAGACAATTAAATTTCTTCTGTTTTTGTTTTCAATGCACAGCTAATTTAATAATCTTCTGTTTCATGTGCCGTTTTACTGTTATAATTATTGAATAATTAAGAGATCTTGAATATTACTTCCTGGAGATTTCAAAATGAGTGAAGTAGCACAAAATAACTATACCTGTTGTGACATGGTGTTCCTAGTTTTATATATCATCCCTTCATAAAATACTGCAGCACAGAAACAATCCCTTTCACCAATCCAGTCCATGCTGAATTATTATTCTGCCTAGTCCCATTGATCAGTAGCTGAACCATAGCCTTCAGCACCCTTCCATCCATCCACTTACCAGAATTAATGTTACATGTTGAAATCAAACCTGCACCCTTCACTTCCACTGGCAACTCCTTTCACACTCTCACCAGACTCTGAGTGAAGAAATTTGCCCTCATGATCCCTTTAAGCACTTCATCTTTGACCCTGAACCCATCACCTCCACTTATGGTCACACCCAACCTCAACGGGAAAAGCTTGCCTGCATTTACCCTATCTATAATGGTATCAAATATCCATTCATTACCGACCCATTTCATCTATTCTTCTAGCTCAGTGATATACCCTATAATCTTATAATTCATAATTTATAACTGTGAATATAATTTAAAATTCCACATAGGGGCTTGATTGATTTCTGTTGAATATCCTTCTCCCACAGCCTTGGTAACCAGTTTGATTTTAAACCTTCTTAAGATAACTCCTGAAGCTCAGAACCTGACTTTAGATTCAAAACATATTTTACAGCTTCACTTCACCAACATTATTCAAATTTTTTGTGCATTTACATACATATAAGTCAAACCTTCCTCTGCCAGTTTCATATCCAAGCTATTTTCAGTCTTCTTGATTTTCTCTTTATTGCTTTCCTGCTGATTCCTGTAATTTTTTCTAAGTCTCCTTAACCCATATTAATTTCCTTTCCAATTCATCATCTTGATTTCTTTTTCCTCTCCTTCTGGATTTATTAAATCAAGTCCTCCTCACAATTTTTGTTGTGACCCCTAACAAGGAATAGAGCTACTTTGTTTGCTCTGTGGAGCTGTCAATTCAGAATCAGTATCAGGTTTAATATCACTGACGTATGTTGTGAAATTTGTTGTTTTGCAGCAACAGTACAGTGCAATACATTAAAAAAGTATAAATTACAATTTTATATATATGTAGTAAATTAATTAAGTTATTAAAAAGAAGAAAGAAAGAAAAATGATGTAGTGTTCATGGGCTGGTTCACTCTCCATTCAGAAATCTGATGGTGGAGGGGAATTTCAGCTATTTCATTCCATACCTCGGGGAAAAAATATTTTGTCATCACTTTTGATGGTGATTGCCTCTGTGTGCCTTCTAGGATAAAATCCCCAATTTGTGAAGATTTTATAAAGAATGACATTACAGATCCATTACATTTCTTTACCTAGAGGAAGGGAAGCCAGTGACAGTTTACACATGTCCTCCCCATGTGTCTGCTGGCTTGCTGATAAATTGCCATCTAATGCATTTAAAGAGGTGATTTGAGAGCCCATAAAAAGCAAAGTATTCAAAGGAGGAAAATTGGAAGGAAAGCATACCAAATGGGTGCTTACAATCACCAAGACCATTATGGGATGTGGTAGCTAATATCTGTAAGGAATTGCTGGAATTATTTTTCACTTACAACTCTTAACCCTTGCCGATCACTTTAATTTGCTCTCCTCTGTTTCTTGAAACTTTCAGCAGTGAACTCTATGCATATCCTTCTGAAATATGTCTATCAGACCTCTTTATGACTTCCTCTGCTCGAAGAAGAACCCCACTCCTCCTGGCTGACTAAGTACATCCATTGCAGAATGCAAATACACTCAGTGGGCACATTATTATGTACCCCTGCACCTAATAAAAGGTCCACTGACTGTTTGCTCATGGTTCTCTACATCTGTATCCCATTCACTTCAAGGTTCAATGTATTGTGTATTTAGAGATGGTCTTCTGTATATCACTGTTGTAAGACATGTCACTGTCACCTTTCTCAAAACCAAGAGAAAATCTGCAGAAGCTGTAAATCCAAGCAACACACACAAAATTCTGGAGAAAGTTGGCAAGCCAGGCGACATCTATAGAAAGGAATGTAGTCAATGTTTCAGGCCAAGACCTGTCATTGGGACTGGACAAAAGATGAGGAGTCAGAGTAAGGAATGGGAGGGGGGGATGAAGAACCACAAGGTGATAGCTGAAACTGGAAGGGAGGTGGAGTGAAGTTAAGAGCTGGGAAGTTGATTGCTGAAAGAAATACAGGGCTGGAGAAGGGGGAATCTGATGGGACTGGACAGAAGGCCATGGAAGAAAGAAAAGGGGGAGGAGACCAGAGGGGGGCAATGGGCAGGTAAGGAGATAAGGTGAGAGAGGGAAATGGAAATTGGGAATAGTGAAGGAAGGAGAGCGGGAGCACTACCGGAAGTTTGAGAAATTGATGTTCATGCCATCAGGTTGGAAGCTACCCAGATGGAATATAAGGTGTTGCTCCTCCAACCTCAGTGTGGCCTCATTGCGACAGTAGAGGAGACCATAGACTGACATGTCAGAATGGAGTTGGCAGTGGAACTAAAACGGGCGACCACTGGGAGATTATGCTTTTACTGGCAGATGGAGTGTAGGTGTTCAGCAAACTGGTCTCCCAATCTGTGTCATGCAGGAGGCCACACCAGGAGTACCAGATACAGTATACGACCCCAGATGACTCACAGGTAAAGTGTCGCCTCACCTGGAAGGACTGTTTGGGGCCCTGAATGGTAATGAGGGAGGAGGAATAGCCCTTGTTCCATTTGCAAGGATAAGTGCCAGGAGGGAGATCAGTGGGAGGGACGAATTGATAGGGGAGGAAAACAGGAAGTGGGGGGAGGGAAAGATGTGCTTTGTGATGGGATCCTGCTGGAGATGGCAGAAGTTGCAGAGAATTATGTGGTGTCCCTTATTCTTCAAATAAGGAACGGCTGTGGGTTTGGAAGCTGCTGACTAAGTTGGGGCAAACAGTATTCAAGGGATAATCCAAAAATGTGGGCCTAGCCTTGATAGGCTGAACTAAGTGGACCTTTACTCTTCTACAAATGCATTAAGTCAGCAGGTGTGACCAATAATGCTACAAAATACCACTTACTCAGGAATAACTTTTCCCACACCCACCTTAGTTTCACTGCGATCAATAACTTCTAGACTTTATCTCTGGTTTGAATCATGCATGCACTTAATTGCTGAGTAAGAGTGACGTGGGAGTAACAGTCATGAATGCCAAAACAGTTTTTGAATGTGTATTATATCATGGACCTCTGGTAAATCTTATTGGAAGCAAAAAGGAGCATCTCCTCTGAATGGATAAATGTTTTTTAAAAATAAAGTTGATTATGAATATTGGAATTTAGACATCTCAGCTTTTCCTCGATACTAAAAGAATTCCTCAGGGAAGTGTGCAAAGTCAAGTTTCACTTATCATATCTTTCACAGACATAATCATATGCTGGCCTTGCTATATGTCTTCAACTCAAAACTAAATAATAGGGAGAACTTACCATAACAATATAAGACCGTAAGGTAGTGAGGAAAATCAGGCTATTGAGTCAGCTCTGTCATTTCATTATGGCTGATCCAATGTTCCTCTTCACCCCAATCTCCTGCTTTCTCCCCAAATCCCTTCATGCTCTGACCAATCAAGAAGTTATCAACCTCTGCCTTAAATATATACAGAAAGGCATGGGCTTCACAGCTGCCTGTGGCAAAAAAAAATCCACAGATTCACCACTCTTTGGCTAAAGAAATTCCTCCACATCTCCATTCTAAAAGGACAGTCCTCTATTATGAGGCAGTATCCTCTGCATTTAGACTCTCCCACCACAGGAAATACCTCCACATCCACTCTATATCACAATTCCATAGGTTTCAATGAGGTCATCTCTCATTCTTCTGCATTCCGGTGAATACAAGCCCAGAGACATCAAACACTCTTCATATAACAAGCCATTGAATCATGTAATCGTTTTCATGAAATTCTATTAAACCCTCTCCAGTTTAGGAAAATCTTTTCAAAGGTAAGCGACCCAGAACTGCTCACATTACTCCAAGTGAGGCCTCGCCAGTGCTTTATAAGGTCACAACATTACATCCTTGCTTTTATATTCTAGTTCTCTTGAAATGAATGCCAACATTGCATTTGCCTTCATCATCACAAACTCAACATGCAAGTTAACTTTTTGAGAATCACGCACCAGGACTCTGGAGTCCATTTGCACCTCAGTTTTTTTTTGCTTTTTCTCTCGAATTAGAAAATTGTCTACCCTTTCATTTCTTCTACCAAAGTGCATGATCATACACTTCCTGACACTGTATTCCATCTGCCATTTCTTTACCCATTCTCCTAATCTGTCTATAACCTTCTGTAGCTTTTCTACTTCCTCAAAACTACCTGCCCCTACACACATCTGCAATCTTTGCAACAAAGTCACCAATTCCATCATCCAAATCATTGACATACAACATAAAAGGAGTCGGTTTCAACACAGACCCAACTGTAACAGCACTAGTCACGAGCAGCCAACTAGAAAAGGCTCCTTTTATTCCCACTCTATGCTGCTAGAATATTTCTGGTGCTATTATGGGCTCATAGCTTGTTCAGCAGCCTCATGGGTGGCACCTTGTCAAAGGCCTGAAAATCCAAGAACACAACATCAATCAATTTTCCTTTGTCTAAGCTGCTTGTTATTTTTTCAAAGAATTCCAACAGATTTGTCAGGCAAGAATCTCCCTTGAGGAAACTATGCTGACTTTGGCCTATTTTATCATGTGCCTCCAAGTACCCTGAAACTTTATCCTTAATAATTGAATCCAACATCTTCCCAATCACTGAGGTCAGACTAGCTGTCCTATAGTTTCCTTTCTTCTGCCTCTCTTCTTTCTTGAAGAGTGGAATGACATATGCAATTTTCCAGTCCTCCAGAAACATTCCCGGATCTAGTGATTCTTGAAAAATCATTACTAATGCCTCCACAGACTCTTTGGCCGCTCTTTGCAGAATGCTGGCAAGCACACCATCTTGTCCAGGTGACATATCTACCTTCAAACCTTTCAGTTTCCCAAGAACCTTCTCTCCAGTAATAGGAACTTTACACGCTTTCTGCCCCTGACACCTGGGACTACCACCATACTGCTAGTGTCTTGCACAGTGTACACTGATGCAAAATATTTATTCAGTTAATTCGCTATTTTGTTGTCCCCATTACTACCTCTCCAGCATCATTTTCCAGGGGTCCGATATCCATTCTTGCCTCTCTTTTACACTTTATGTATCGGAAGAAACTTTTGGTATCCTCTTTAATATTATTGGCTAGCTTCCTTTCACATTCTACCTTTACCTTTTTAATGACTTTTTAGTTGTCTTCTGTTGTTTTTTAAAAGCTTCCCAATCCTCTAACTTCCCACTAATTTTTGCTCCATTATATGCCGTCTCTTTTGTTTTTATGTTAGCTTTGATTTCTCTTGTTAGCCATAGTTGTGTCATCTTACCTTTAGAATACTTCCTCACTTTGGGATGTATATATGCTGTACCTTCTGAATTGCTTCCAGAAGTTCCAGCCATTGCTGCTCTACTGACATCCCTGCCAGTGTTCTTTTCCAATCAATTCCGATCAACTCTTCCCCTACATCTCTGTAATTCCCTTTACTCCACTGTATTACTGATACAAATTTGACTTCAGCTTCTCCTTCTCAAATTTGAGGGTGAATTTGATCATATTATCATCACTTTCCCCATAGGATTCTTTTACCTTAAACTCTCTTATCAATTCTGGTTCATTGCAAAACACTACATGCAGAATAGCTGATCCCACAATGGGCTCAACCATGAGTTGTTCTAAAAAGCCATCTTGTAGGCATTCTAAAAAATCCCCCACTTGGAATTCAGCACCAACCTGATTTTCCCAATCTACCTGCACATTGAAATTCCCCATGACTATTGTAACATTGGCCTTTTGGCATTCATTTTCTATCTCACACAGTAAATTGTAGACCACATCCTTTCTACTGTTGGTGGTCTGTATATATCTCCGTTCAGGGTCTTTTTACCCTTGCTATTGCTTATTTCTATCCACAATGATTCAACACCTTCCGATCCTGTGTCACCTCTTTCTTATGATTTTTTACCAGTTGAACGATGCCACATCTCTGCCCATCTGCCTGTCCTTTCGATACAATGTGTATCCCTGGTAATTTAGCTCCCAGCTATAATCCTTCGGCCACAATGCAGTGATGCCTAGAACATTATACACACCAATCTGTAACCGTGCTACAATTTCATCAACCTTATTCTCTATACTGCATGCTTTCAAATGTAACACCTTCAGTCCTGCAATCACCCTTTTTGATTTTGTCCATCTTTTTGTTGCAACTCATCCTGTTGACTGCAACTTTGCCCTATCAACAGCCTCTCCTCACTACACATTGCCTCTGCTTGTAAACCAGCTACCTCATCTTCAGCAGTATCATCCACTTTTCCTCCAATACTTCTTGCTTTGAAATATACTTAGCTCAGGGCACAAGTCTCACCATGCTCAACCTCTTGATTTGTAACTTTGTCTGAAGTCTTATCAACATCTACCTCCACAATCTCTGCACTCACTGTTCTGGCATTCTGGTTCCCATCCCCCTGCAACTCTAGTTTAAAGCCCACCATGCAGCATTTACAAACTTTTCTGCTAGGATATTAGTCACTATCCAGTTCAGGTGCAAACCGTCCCTTTTGTACAGGTCCCACCTTACCTGGAAGAGAGCCCAATGATCCCAAAATCATACGCCCTCCCTCCTATACCAAGTGCTTTGCCACTATTAAACTGTATCGTCTTTTTGGTTCTGACCTCACTAGTACATGGCATGGGCAGGACTTCTGAAATTACATCCCTGGAGGTCCTGCCCTTTAACTTAGCACCTAACTTACTGAATTCCCTACGCAGAACCTTGTCACTTGTCTGTTTAAAACAGCAGTTGAAATCACTGTTTCAATGAAACCGCAGACAGCGGTGCAATTGAGATGTCATCACGAATTAAAGTGAGTGTGAGAAAAATTGCAGCAGCTGAACAGAAACCAGCCTGGCTGAACAAATTGTGTTACTGTTGTGGCAGGGGATCATATATACTAGACAAATGCTGGTTTGAAGGCAACCCTGCAGAAAATGCAACAAAATAGGATACATATAAAGAGCATGATGGGCAGGCAAAAATAGATGGATTGCACAGAGAAGAGAACAAGGTAAAAAGTCAAATTCCAGTTTCAATAAGAGCACTAATCTACACACTATTGATAAATATTCTAATAATGATCAGGGTGACAGCCTTGAGATTTACAATGTGAAAACTATCAATAGACAAGCAAATGGTTTACATCAGAAGTGAATGGTAAATTAATTTAAATGGAATTGGACGCTGGCTCAGCTGTTTCAAGTCATTCCACAAAATGAGTTTAACAGCATTTCAAAGATCCTGAACAAAATCCAATTAAGAAATTATATTGGAGGAAAGGTAACTCCTGTGGGACTGACATCCATAATTGAAACACAGCAACAAACGTACCACATCAACCTTGTCTGAACAGAAGGACCATGGGGCTGTAATTAGCTGAGGCAACTACAACTTGGTTGGAGATCCATCCACCAATTGCATGCCACATTCCCTGCAAGAAAAAACGTAGTGAGGTAGTGTTCATGGGTTCCATGTCCATTCAGACATCTGATGGCAAGTGGGAAGAAGCTGTTCCTGAATGGTAGAGTGTGTGCCTTCAGGCTTCTGTACTTCCTTCCCGAAGGTAGCATTGAGAAGAGGGCTTGTCCTAGGATGAAAGAAGAAATGTTTAAGGGGATCATGAGGGGGAATTTCTTCACTCAGAATGTGGTAAGATTGAGGAATGATTTGCCAGCAGAAGTGTAGGGTGCAGGTTTGATTTCAACATTTAAGAGAAATTTTAATAAGTGGATGGATGGAAAAGATGTGGAGGCTATGGTTCAAGTGCAGGTTAATGGGACTAGGCTGAATAATAATTCAACATGGACCAGATTGGTGAAAGCACCTGCTTCTTGAAATCACTTCCCCTTCATGTTCTTGAAATCACTTCCCCTTCATGATCCCGTTAAACATTTCTTCTTTCACCCTTAACCCATGACGTCCAGTTATGTTCATACCTAAACTCAATGGAAAAGCCGGCTTGTCTTTACCCCACCTATACCTTTATCAAAGCTCCATTCATTGCCTACCTATTCCACCTTTCCCCATAGCTGAATTATATTCCCTATAATC
Organism: Mobula hypostoma; assembly: GCF_963921235.1. Taxonomy (NCBI): domain Eukaryota; kingdom Metazoa; phylum Chordata; class Chondrichthyes; order Myliobatiformes; family Myliobatidae; genus Mobula; species Mobula hypostoma. Next base: position 119,256,793 of record NC_086097.1, on the reverse strand, counting down.
TTATAATTCATCATTTATAATTGTGAATATAATTTAAAATTCCACCTAAGTACTTGATTGATTTCTGTTGAATAACCTTCTCCCGCAGCCTTGGCTACCAGCTTGATTTTAGACTTTCTTCAGCTAACTCCTAAAGCTCTGAACCTGACTTTAGATTCAAAACATATTTTGCCGTTTCACTTCACCAATATTATTCAAATTTCTTTGCGCATTTACATACATATAAGTCAAACCTTCCTCTGCCAGTTTCATATCCAAGCTATTTTCAGTCTCCTTGATTTTCTCTTTATTGCTTTCCCGCTGATTTCTGTAATTTTTCTAACTCTCCTTAACCCATATTAATTTCCATTCTGCCTCATCATCTTGATTTTTTTCCTTTTGATTTATTAAATGAAGTCCTCCTCACAATGGTCATTAATTTTTGTTGTGACCCCCCAACAGCGAAAAAAGCTATTGTGGAGCTGACAACTCAGAGTTAACTTCTGCACACCACTGTTGTAATGCTTGGTTATTTGAGTTACTGTTGCCTTCCTGTCAGTTTGAACAAGACTGCTGATTTTCCTCTGACTTCTCTCAAAAACAAGGAAGGCGTTTTTGCCCACAGAACTGCTGCTCACTGGATTATTTTTGCTTTTCACACCATTCTCTGCAAACTCTAGAGATTATTGTACTGTACATTAAAATCCTAGAAGACCAGAAGGTTCAGAGATACACAAACTACCTTGTATGGCATCCACAATCATGCCACATTTGGGGTCACTTAGATCACATTTCACCATTCTGATGTTTGTTCTGAACAGCAACTGAACCTCTTGACCATGTTTGCATGCTTTTATGCATTGAATTGCTGCCACTTGATGGCTTGATTAGATATTTGCATTAATGAGCAGGTGCACTGCTGTACCCAATAAAGTGGCCACTGTGTGTAATTCATTGTCTGAAAATACAGCAGGTATCCTTGGGTTCTTCCTGCCTGAGAAATAGTAGATACCTCTCAAGATTTGCTACACTCTTCCAGGCAGCGGTACATTGACCCTCTCCTTTCCCTATCTCAATAAGCCTAGTCAGCAGAGCCTCCAGCAGACTCACACCACAGCTCCGAACCAGACAATGCCAGGTCTATGCTTTTACCATGCACATCAAGAAACACCGATCCACCATGCAGCTTTGACAGTGCCAGCACATCAGGACATCAGAGGTCTGTGAACACCATGGATTCCAGCTGCCAGGGTCCATTTCCTCCAGCTGCTCCAGATTCCAGATCCTTCCCACAGTCCACAGACATATCGGTTGGAAGTTAATTGGTCATTGTAAATTGTCCTGTGATGAAGCCAGCATTAAATCGGGGGATTGCTAGGCAGTGCAGCTTGATGGGCTAGAAGGGCTAGAAGGACCTGTATCTCAATAAACAAAAAAAAATCAAAACAAAAATTACCGACACACTTTCAGTGTGATGCTTCCTGTGTGATACAAGCTGTCAAGTGAGTGAGCTGCCAGCATTGTCCATTGATTGTAAGACAGAGTGTATGGACTCTCATTGGAGGCCACCATTGACAGCAGGATCCACACTTGTGGAAACAAAGCATGATGCTCTCGTTCAGTGGATGACACTACACGTGGAACTTTATCTTAGCTTAAGTTGCCAGACTTCTGCTCGGCAAAGACTTCTTGTGTACCGAAGGACAGTTAGTAGATCTTAAAAACTGCTGGCTTGTGGACGCAGAAGACTTTGGGTCATTATCCCGTACCTCCAGTAAGTTCCCCATGTCAACTTTGTCTAGTGCATGCACCACCACGTTTGAATTCGCTTGCTTGCTGGGCGAAATCCCAAACATCACCAAGGCCACAATTTCCACTACAGTGACAAAACTTCGGGTCGAGCTCCACATCTCCACAACTGGTTCACCGGTCCACAGTCGAGCGTGTAGACTGGACTCAGAAAAGCTAGCCAGCGCAAAGGCTGCGTTTGCTAACATGGAAATGCTTGGCACTGTATGCAGGCTGAATAGCTCATGGGTTTCAACCTCCAAGTGGTCCCTAAGTTCGAAGGTGGTTGCCATCTATTCAGTGATTACCACCACCGTAAGAAGGCCACCATCCCTGATCTTAAACACATGGTCTCACATACTCAAGACTTTTTGGCACGTTTAGCCAGAGATATTTTTTTCTAAAGTTGGCTTCGTCAATGTCTCCCATCAGGTGTCCATCTGCGCTGAGGATGTTCCAAATCTGATGTGTAACCCCGTTTGGCCTATTTGAGTTTCTGTACATGCTGTTTGGGCTGAAAAATGCAGCACAGACATTCCAGCAACTAATGGATGCTGTATTAAAAGACTTAGATTTGCTTTTGGTTTACCTGGATGACATACGTGTCACCAGCACATCCAAAACCGAACACTTATCACATCTCTGCACATGTTTCAAGCACTTAAGCCAATATGAGCTAATTATTAAACCCACTAAATGCCAATTCAGTGTCTCTACCATTGACTTTCTCAGCCACTGCACCTCTGCAGAAGGTACAACACCCCTATTGCCAAAAATTTCCACAATTTTGACTAACCATTGCTCTGCATTACCAAAGCACCGCAAGGGATTTTAGGTAGGGTAAATTTCTATCACCATTTCGTTCCATGAGCTGCTCAATACACGTTCCCCTTCTATAGTGCCCTTGAAGGCAGTTCCCCTGATTGCATGCTTGAGAGTTCGGTAGACATGACCAGAGCATTTGACGACAACAAACAAGATCTTCATATACAACTCTGTTGGTGTATCTTCTCCCCAACGCACCTACAGCCATTACTACTGACACCTCAGACTATGCAGTGGGTGCTGTGCACGAGCAGTTGGTTGGAGGGTCTTGGCAGCCTCTCGCCTTCTTCAGCTGCCCGCTCACCCCACCTCCCTCAGAGGAAGCACAGCATGGTTGGCTGTCCACCACTTCCATTTTCTACTTGAGGGTCGGCATTTCACAGTGTTCGTTGACCACAAACCCCCACCCCACCCCCCAGTGCACACAGTAACGAGAGTATCAGACCCTTAGTCTGCACAGCAGCAACACCAGCCTGTCTACATGTCAGAATTCACGAATGACATACAACACATCGAAAGGAAAAGTAGCTTTGCAGTGGATTGCGTCTCACTGCCCACCATCGATGCCATACTCATTGTGGTTGACAATGCCAGCATGGCAGCTGACCAAGCTACTGACCCAAACGTCCAGGCTTACAGGTCAGCAGTCATGGGCCTGCGGTTGGCTGACCTCAAGTTCGGGGAAGCAGGAGTCTCTCTCCTGTTCAATGTCTCAACCAGTCACTCTCGCTCCTTAGTGCCTGCAATCTAGAGGCATGCTGTTTTTAACTCCATTCATGGCCTTTCACATTTGGGCAGGAAGGCTTCACAGAAAATGGTTCCTTTACAGTTTGTGTTGCACGGCCTTAGGATGGAGTGCAGCCGTTGTGGTGTGTTGAGGGCAAAAATTAACCATCATAATTGGGCACCATCAGCACCTTTTGAGGTCTCTAAGCGATGTTTTGATGACGTCAATGTGGACCTGGATGGTCTGCTTACACCCACCCCCCCCCCCAGCAGTTTCACGCATCTCCTTACCATAGTGGACCGTATCACCGGGTGGCCGGAGGTTGTCCCTCTAGCACTGATGATGGCTGCGGAGGTGGCTTGGGTGTTCATCAACACCTGGGTTGCTTGCTTTGGCACCCCATCTGATATTCTTCCTACCACAGTCCCCAATACATGTCAGACCTCTGGGCTGCAACCCCTGAACCTCAGCATTAACTTGCATCAAACCGCAGCGTGTCACCCACAGTCCAATAGCCTTTGCGAGCAGTTTCACTATTTCTGAAAGGCTGCTCTGAGGGGTTCCCCCTGACGGGCGAGTGTTGACATTATCATCTTCTGTGGGTACTGCAGGGGCTCAGAACGGCTCCAAAAGAGGACTTGCAGTTCTCCGTAGCTGAGTTAGTGTACAACCAATCGTTATGGGTGTCAGGTGATCTTAGTCCTGACACCAGAATCACCTGGTTGGCATCCCATCATGGTGTACAGTGCTTTTGGGTTCCAGTTGACCTCCGTTCTATCTCGTTCACTTTTTTTCACCATAATGCACATGAACATCCCATTAAGCCTCCTTATGATGGCCCATTCCATTGTTTGCTACGGGGCAAAAAGATTTTTATTGTAGTTAGGAATGCTTTTCTGTATATCGCCTCAAACTGGCCCAGCAAGATCTGGATGATTCCACTACCATACCCCCTGCATCACAGCATGACTACAGTCAGCACACGCCTGGATGAGCCTGTTTTTACTTTAACCAAAGCAAGTAGGACCTGCACCGGGCAGCTTGTATGAGGTGCATGCAGGCTCACAATGCCGGTTTTGGTGAATTCTTGGGTGCCTGTGTAGGGTAATGTAATCAGTGATAGAGTTACCCATCTTGTTCTTAATAGAAATTGTGTTGCATAATTCACAGACAACATCATTGGGTTGTTGTGTACACTTTAAGGAACTGAGTCTAATGTAATGACTTCAGTTGTAAGGCTGCTGTTTTCATTTTGTTTGTAAAGGATGTTAAGGGCTGTGGCTTTTGTTAAGCACATAAAACAACTCTCACATGTTTTATTCACAAACTCCTACAACATTAAACAATCTTGACATCCTCCCTGTACTATAAAAGGATAGGTGCCACAATTTCCATTAAGACCAGGAAATCTTCCACAAAGTTGTTTCCTGGTAGTACCTGCTTCTTTCTCTTGCAACCTCACAGGTGAGTAAATGATTCTCCTACCCTTGATTCAATTCTTGAACTCACAATCTCCCTTATTACAAATTTATTAGGTATGGAGTAAATTTGAATTCCACACTCTGCAATCAATAACACAGACTGTAATATTTTTTATTTTAATCCAAGGAGATATTCAGTTCAGAATGAAAATTTCAATATTATATGAATATTTTGTGCCAAACATTCAGGATTTGTGTCCTTGGTGCATTTACAATTTTAACTTTACCATATTGAATCTTTTTGTAATGCTACATGTTGTTAATGGATTTTTCCTAGTGTGGAATCATACTCTAAGTTACAATAAATTGTATTCTGGAGCTATGATGATAAATTAAGCATCAATTTCCAAATTAAACTCAATGAAGCAATTTGTTACTTCAATAATCACTCAGTGGCCATTTTATTAGGTATACCACACCTGAACATCTGCGTATTAATAGAAATATCTAATCAGCCACTCAAGAGGCCCCAACAATGCATAAAAGCATGAGGACATGGGCAAGAGGTTCAATTGTTGTTCTGACCAAATATCTAAAAGGAGAAGAAATTTGATCTAAGTGACTTAAAATGTGGAATGATTGTTGGTGCCAGATAGGGTGGTTTGAGTATCTCAGAAACTGCAGATCTTCTGGGGTTTTCAGACAACAGTCTCTAGAGTTTTCTGGGATTTTCATGCACAGCAATCTCTAGAGTTTACAGACAATGGTAAGAAAATATTAAAAAAAAATTTCAGTGAGCGGCAGTTCTGTAGACGAAAGTGCCTTGTTAATGAGAAAGGTCAGTTTTATTACAAGGTACTTAATAAAGTGGCCACTGAGCGTACAATAACTTTAGGAGGGAGTTGCTTTATCATTGATACCAGATGCCAGGTCTAATATCCAACAGCGTTGAATGTTCTGCTAAATATGTTTTGATAACCAGTGTAGAAGGAGTAATAATTTTTTTACATATTTGTTTATTAATTTACCGATACAGCACAGAGTGGGTCCTTCCAACCTTTTAAGTCATGCCACCTCAGCAACCCCGCAAACTCAATTAACCCTTACCTAATCACAGGACAATTTTCAATGACCAATTAACCTACCCAATGTGACTTTGGACTGTGTGGGGAAACTGGAGCACATGGGGAAAACCCATGTTCTCCACAGGGAGGACCTAGATTATGGAGGTCCTTGGTGATGGATGCTGCTTTCAAGAGGCAGCCCTCCTTGTAGATATAATTGTGGGCAGTATTTCCTGGGATGGACTGAGCTGCACCCACAATTTCTTTTCTTCCTGTAATTGCACAGTTTGTTGTCTTTTGCACCTTGATTGTTTGTCAATCCTGTTGGGTGTGGTGTTTCAATGATTCTATTGTGTCTCTGATAGTTACTGTCAATGCCCACAAGAAAATGAATGCCTGGGTTGTTTATGGTGACTTAAGGTACTTTGATAATAAATTTACTCTGAACCTTGAAATTTGAACTTTGAGATCTTTAATCTCCCTCCTATATGTCCTGCCAGTGTCGCAATCATTGACATGCAGTTGGGAAGAGGTTGGAGGGGCAACCACAAATGAATGTTTTCTGTAGATGTGCATTAGAATGTCAGTCAGCTGTCATGAAGTGTCTTCCTGTCCCCAACCTCTTCTGATCTGTGATGAAGAAGTAGTTGTGGTAAGTGCCTTCCTTATGCCTTTGGCAACCAAACCAGTGGAGTGAATGGTCTCTCTCAGATATGCAAGGAGGAAAGCCATTGATGGTGTCCCCAGCAGCTCTGGAGAAATCTCCGGGTACATTTCCTTGATTGTTTATGGAATCCTATGCTCTGCACAGCTCATGTAGAAATATACTATAATAGGAATGAAATGCAGCGTTCTTCTTTATTCTGAGAATATTCCCACTGATACAAGACTATCCCATGAGTGGAAATATCATCCCAAGATTCATCCACTCAGGCACTCTTGTATGTTGCAATAGAATCACCTCTTATTTACCAAGGAGTACAGACCCAAATTCTTTATTGTTTCCTCATTGTTTGATCCCTGGGATCATCCTGGTCAAATATCCCTGAATTACTTTCAATGATAATGTATCTTTATGTAATGCCCTGGTTAAGATTTCTCCTTCTGTACTGTGAGGTAGTTCTCTGTAATGGCAGTGTGCCATACAGGAAAGAGCATTTTGGCTTCGGCTAAAGATAAGGAGCCATGTTGTCCAACTCATATGAGTTGGACCCAACTTAGGATGTCAGCCAAACAGGATTGTGGGATGTCAGAGGAGGTTCTAGAGAGCAGCAGGGAAGAATTTTCTGAAGGATAGTATTCTGGTTTGTGGTCTTTTGGTGGGAGCTCTGGGGCAGGGCACAAGAGGAGATCCCACAGAATGCTGTTGGATGGAGAGTCCCCGTTATAAGAAGTGTTCTGTGCAGATGAATGGCATCAAGGAGGAAGGACCAATGCTCCTGAGAGAAAGTGATGATCTTTGAGGGGAGTTCGGAATGTGGTGGGTGCTTTCACACAGACTGTGGGACCAGCATGAGAGTAAAGAGATACGCCCCTGAATGCTCCAGGATGAGCTCCAACGTTTATGTGCACATCGGACTGGTTTAACTGTAAAAGGGCCATTTTATTTTTGTATAACTGTTCGTTAGAGTTTAACATTTGATAAATATACTTTCTTTATAACTTTATACTATCTATCATTTCTGGGCTATCCATAACTGTTTATGGGCAGCATTCACTCAAATTGTGGTTCCTTTCATCAGAACATCTTGATGTTCCTGTTTGGTTGAACCCTAAATCATACCGAACCTTAATGTATATTGTTTATGAAAGGTGGCCTTCTCACCGCTAAGTCCTGTGGCTGTTAGCAAAGCTAGCTAACAAGCCAAGTTTGTATATGAGCCCCTGTGTGAGGGTTACATTTAGTTAGCCGAAGAAACTAAAAGCTCTATAAAGAAATCTCGCTGTGGTCTCACTAGCTCCTGTGCAAATGCAATATAATGCTTTTATACTTCAAACCCTTTAAAATAGACAGCATCACAGCAGTCTTCTTGATAATCCACAGCACCTTTATGCTACCTTATTGTGTTTCACATACAATGACTCCCCAATCTCCTTGTGTGGCAGCTTCCTCTATTTAAATAATAACCTTTTTTTTTATCACAAACAGGAGAAAAACTGCAGAAGCTGGAATTCCAAAGAAAAACATACAAAATGCTGAAGGAACTTAGCAGGTCAGGCAGCATTTAGGGAAAAGAGTAAACAGTCAATGTTTCAGGCTGAGGCCTATTTTATCATCTTTACTCCAAAATGATTAACCACATCTTCCTACATTATTATCCATTTGTCAAACCTTTGACCAATCATTTAACCTGACTACATCTGTCTTTAAACTGCTTATATCTTCACAGCTTGCCCTGCACTAGTTTCGTATCATTGAACTAGAGAGGAAGCAGAGGAGATTCAGCAAGGAATTTATGTCATTGTCGAGTAAATGGACTCTGAAAACTCAACTAGTTCCTCAATCACACATTGCTTACTTGTGCACAGGAAGAACAGTGTGGTCCCTTGTCAACAAACTGTTCTAAATTTTTAAAAAGGAAACACCATTTTTATACAGAATTAAATAGTTCGATACAGATATTGATGAATTGGCAACGTTATATATGTTCAAATTCCTAATTTGAATAATCAATCACCAATCATACTACAGTAATACAGGTATTAACAGCCAATGGAATCTCCACACTAAAGGCCAATTGTACTTCAGAATCAGTAAAGTAACTGAGCAATAGTAAGTTTCACTCTAGAATCCTTCGTTTGCATCTTTAACTTGTCTCCGTATGCTCCATGTTTCATGTTTCCTGCTGTCCTCTTCAAAGAACTTTCTTTATAGGCCTTTCTTGCCCAGGTTGACTGTAAACTGTCCTTGCCCGGACACTATCTTTTATCCTAACTTTGTCTTGCTGCATCTGCCACAGTTGCTTGGGATGAAGCCTTTCAGTTATGAAGAGAGACTTCACCTTGTGTTTCTCTCTCCCTTCCCTACCTTTTAAATCTAGTCTTCATCTTTTTTTCTCCAGTTCTGCCGAAGGATCGCGGCCCGAAATGTCAGCTGTACTTTTTTCCATAGATGCTGCCTGGCCTGCTAAGGTCCTTCAGCATTTTGTGTGTGTTGGTTGGCTTGTTTTCCTTGGAGAGTAAAAGGTTGAAAAGGATCTGACAGAGCCGGATAGATAAATAATTAGAAATTTCTCTCCACTGCAGAGCTTTTTTAAAAACAATATAAAGGGCATAGATTTAAAATAAGGGGAAGGAGTTTTAGGGGGGATTTGGAGAAGAATATTTCACCCAGAGGGTGGTTTGAATTTGGAACATACTGCCAGTGAGGCAGATAGACAATACACTCTCCACTACACATCTATAGAAATTTGTCAAAGTTTTAGATATCATGACTCATCTCTGCAGACTCCTAACAAAGTGGAGCTGCTAAACTTTTTTGTAATTGCACTTACATGCTGGATCCAGAAGAGGTCCTCCAAAATAGTAACACCCTATCCACCTCCGATCCTCTGATGAGGACTGGCTCATGGACCTCTGGTTTCTCTCTCCGGGAGTCTATAATCAGTTCCTTGGTCCTGCTGACATTGAGTGAGAGGTTGTCACGGAAACGCTCAGCCGAATTTTCAATCTTCCTTCTGTATGCTGATTCATCCTACCTTTGATTTGGCACACAACAGTGGTGTCGTCAGCAAACTTCAATATAGCATTGCAGCTGTGCTTAGCCACACAGTCACTGGTATGAAGCAAGTAGAGCAGGGGGCTAAGCACACAGCCTTGTGGTGCACCTGATGGTTCCTCCATGTTACATTGGTTAAATCATGCACAGAAGGCTTAACTTTATAGCAGGTGATAGCATTCAAGCCCTGCCATAATTGTCGAGCATCCTTCGTTGATTCAAATTTAGTGCAGAATTGCCACTTCACCCATAAAATAGCTTTCCAGAGATCATACCTGGACTGCTGGTAACTTCTTGGCATTAAACCAGACTTGAGTGCCTCTGATCTGGCCCTCAGCAGATTATGGATCTCATGGTTCATCCAAGGCTTCTGGTTGGAGAAGACACTGAATGATTTTGTGGGGACACACTTGCCTATGGCTGTTTTTATAAAGTTCATGGCAACCATAGTATATTCAATCAGATTCACATATGTTCTTGAACACGACCCAGTCCACTGGCTCGAAGCAATCCCATAGCTGCTCCTCTGCTCCCACAACCACTGCTTTGTTATCTGGAATTTTGCTCTTGAGCCTCTGCCTGCATGCAATGCAGATAGGAGAAGGACAGCCAAGTGATCAGATTTCCTTATCTTGGTATAACAGTGGTCTAGTATCTTGGGACCTTTGGTGCTACAGGTTAGATGCTGATGGTAATTGGGCAGGGTTTTCTTCAGAGTACCCTGGTTGAAGTTTCTGACTATGATTTGAAGTGCATCGGAGTGGACTGTTTCTTGTTTGGAGATGGCAATATGCAGTATCTCAAGCACATGATTATTGTCAGTCGTTGGGAATACATGAACTGTGGTTAGGATTATGGAGGAGAACTCCCAAGGTAAATAGAACAGACAGCATTTGATCATTAAGTGTTCAAGGCCAGGGAACACAACTTTGGCTTCATCAGTTGGATACATTATGGTTTTATTTGGTCTTGACTTTTTATCTCCAGCATTTCTCTTTTACTTTACATTATTTACACTCAATGGCCACTGTATTAAGTACACCTGTTCACCTGCTCGTTAATGGAAATATCTAATCAGCCAATCATGTGGCAGTAACTCAATGCATAAAAGCATGCAGACGTGATCAGAAGGTTCATTTGTTGTTCAGACTAAACATCGGAATGGGGGACGAAATGAAATTCAAGTGATTTCGACTGTGGAATGATGTGGGTGCCAGATGGGGTGGTTTGAGTATCTCAGATACTGCACATCTCCTAGGATTTTCACGTAAAACAGACCCTGGAGTTTACAGCGAATGCTGCAAGAAAGAACATCCAGTGAGCAGTAGTTCTGTGAGTGAAAAGTGCCTTATTAAGGAGAAGATGGCGGCGCGACACAGCGCGCAGACATTCCGAATGATATCGCATCTGTGAAGTAGGGTGCCGTGCACAATCCTGATTTGATGGAGACAGACATGAAGAAGCACGGCGGAACATCTGGAGAAACTTCTGAGATGCCTGCTTCGCTGCCACTGCTGCTGTGTGAGCGAGAATCTCCAGAGGGGAAGGCCCCGAATCCTTGGCTTTGCCTATTGCCTGTTGCTGGGGCTGGGGTCGAAGTGCTCAGTAGAGATGGTGCTCGGTGCTCGGTGTCGGAGAGCTGGTCGGAGGCTCGGAGTTTTCGGAAGACTCGGAGTCAGACTGTGGTCGGATGCTTCCAGGATGCTGCATCCTGCGGTGCTGGAGGATTACCGTCTGCGTGAGATGATGGGACTTCCGAGAAACTTTGAGACTTTTACTGTGCCCATGGTCTGTTCTTATCAAATTACAGCATTGCTTTGTGCTGTTGTAACTATATGTTATAATTATGTGGTTTTTGTCAATTTTTCAGTCTTGGTTTGTCATGAGTTTCTGTGATATCATTCTGGAAAAACATTGTATCATTTCTTAATGTATGCATTACTGAATGACAATAAAAGAGGACTGCGTGTCCTCATAATCTAATCTAATTAATGAGGAAGAGAATGGCCAGACTGGTTCAAGCTGGCAGGAGGTAGACAATAACTCAAATAATCATGAGTTACAGCAGTAGTGAGCAGAAGAGCATCTGTGAATGCAGAACATGTTGAACCTTGAAGTGGATGGGCTAAAGCAGAAGACCACTCCTGGTTTCACTCTGTACTTAATAATGTAGCTACTACCATGGTCTCCCTCTCCTCTAACTCCTGCTATGAATCTGTGAAACACTCAGGTTTCTCTGGCTGCGCAAGTCTAGGGAAGACACTGTCAAGACCCACCAAGCATGTGAGATTGAGATGGCTTGTCCCTCCCCAAACCTCGGTTTGTGTGGATGCTGTGTAATTTGCTACCCCTGTTACAAATTAGTGCCACAAAATAACAAACAGTACACTGCATACAATTAAAGGAATTAGATTTATGAATATTAACCTAACTAAAGATTTAGTAAAGAATAACAAAAAGAAAAGGTCCCAGTCTAGTTAAACAGTCAAACGTGCACAAGTTGGAGCTCAGCCTGAACTTCTCTGTCGCTCACACGCTGGAATCCTCGGTCAACGTGAAAGCACACACCACCTTCTGAATGTCACTCCCAATTCGTCTCAAAGAAACGGGTCTCCTACCCGATCGTATGCTGCAACGGGTTCTCCCCAGCGTCTTCTCTCTTCATCTCCACTCAGACAAATGCCCAAGACCAACCTTATTGTCCCTCACCAAGAAAACCTCCCGCTGATTGGATGGCACACGTTCCACATCATCCCGTATCTTCAACAATAACCCAAACAGGCTGACAGCAGAACAGACTGCTCTTACAGAGCTGCTAAATGAAATACCTACAGCACAACAGTAAAGATGTGAACCAGGCCATTACATCTGTTTGAAGGCATTTCTTTACTTGTCACATGTACATTGAAATATACAGTGAAATGTACCACTTGTGTAATATCAAATTATTAAGAATTGTGCTGAGGAGCCTGCAAGTGTTGGTGCCAAGATGCCATGCCCACAACTAACTAACCCTACCCCTACATCTTTGGAATGTGGGAGGAACCTGGAGCAGCCTGAGTAAACCCATACAGTCACAGGGAGAATACAAACTCATTACAGGCATCAGCAGGAATTGAACCCCAATTCTACAGCTTGTGCTGTAAAGCATTGTGCTAACTGCTATGCCACTGTGTTTCCCAACAGCACAAGCAAACACCTTTGAGAGGGTGTTTACCCAGTTCTTACATGGGTGTAACCCATCCAGCCTGTACCGCTTCCGCCTTGCCCAAAACCTCAGGAATCCAAATCTCATTGTCCAACACCAACTCTCCAGCCACTATCTTCTTAGTTCAGCTTACACTAGTAAGTGGTACTGGAAATAAGCCTGATGTTACCAACCCTGTGGCCCTGTTTTTATTTATTTATCTTTTAACTTGCTACATTCAGCTTGTCGGATAGCTTCTTTTTTTCCAGTTGATGTCTTTGCTGCCAATATGTATCAGGATCATTGGCTGTTCACCTCCCTGTTTAGAATGACCTGCAGTCACTCTGTGGCATCCTTGAATTTAGCATCAGTGAGGTATATACAAATCTAGAGTCAAACTGGTGCCCACAGATATGCCTGCCTATTTCCCTTGCTGTTGAATCCCCCATTACTGAACTTGGTTGCATTTGCCTGTGATGCCACCTTACCATCAGCATCCAAAATAATTATGGAGGTGCATGTCCCGAAGCAGGGTTTTGGTGTGAAAGGTCAAAAATTCCTGGTTTATACTGAGAGAATCTGATTTATTTGCTGATTTCCTCCTCTTTTATTAATTATGTCATTATATCTTTCTGAGAGTGGGATGCCCCTGGCTCCTTCTAGTTTACCAAATGGCCACATGTTTCTTTTTGGCCTAGTTGCTTTGGGATACAATTATCTCTTTTGACATGCTCTCACAGAAGATCTGAGCCTTTCTTAGCCATGACTCCAGCTCCAGCTGAAGGTCAATCAACATGGATTTACAGGAGAGAGTTCACAGCTTTGTACCAGCAGTTGCATTCATCTGGGGTTATGATTAGCTGTACAAATGTCAGCTTCAATGTGCCAGAGCAAGAGACAACCATGTTCATCAATTGGAAAGAGAAGCACTCAATCAATGTGATCAATTTTCAGCAAATGACTGATTAATAAGAACTAACAGGTGTAAAACTTAGACAAAGACGACCAATGCATTATGGACCTGTTTTCATTATTACATTGTAAATAGTACCTGCAATAATTTTTAAAATAGATTTCCTTATATCTAAATTAATCCTGAATTATTATTTGACCTCTTAAGAATTTATTTGTGTATTAATTATTCAAATTACTACAAAGCTTTAACGTATCTTCTTCCAAATGGAACTGGGTTGATTAGCAAGAATCACAATGTTCCTTTTGTCTCCCTAATGAGGAGCTTACTAGATGGTTAGAGGTGTGATCAGAATAATTCAGAACCTTTCTTCATTATTTGTCTGGAAGACCTCATAATGTTTATCTCCTCATATGGGTTCTCAGTTTTTCTTTCTTTTTCATATCTTGTAGACATTCTCATGTTTCATAGAAACCCACAGAAGCATATTGCGAGTTTCAAAATTGAATTAAAAAGAAGAATATACCTCATTCTGCTGCTGATATAGACTTCAGTAAGAAGCATTTGTCCTTCTATTTCAATACATATTCATCACAGAAATGTACGAGTACATGTTTATGTATATTTGTGAGCAAATAACTAAATAAGTGATACATAAAACATAAATAAATAAGTAATTTGGGATTTGTGTAGAGAAGACATATCAAATTGTGAATTCCCTTCCCAAAATCCATTGTGTTTATGTACAATACACCGTTAGAGGTCTTCTGATCCAAGCTGACTAAGTAGTTGTCTGGTTCATGTTGTCTGCACGTAGTTGATCAAATTTTTCAGAAGGTCAGATGTTGGTCTGGATTGAAGTCCAAAGGTTGATCAGTGGTCCACATTGAAGCCGAAGATTGATTGAAGGTCCAAATTGAAGACTGAAGGTCATTCAGAAGTTCTGAAGTCAAGGCATGATGGCCGGAGCCTGGGTTTGTGTACCTCTGTAGGTCCACTGGGGAAGCTGGGGTCCAGCTTCTGCAAATCCGTAAGTCTGCTGGAGGCTGAGGAAAATGCCTGTCCTAATGTTAGAAGACTGTTTATGTGTGTGGTAGGTGGGAAGTAGAGAGGAATGTGGCTTGTTTTGCTGTCATTGGTTGTTGCTAGGTAAAGGACTTTGACTGAATGATGTTGACTTGATGTATTAGACCATAAGACCATAAGACTTTGGAGCATAATTAGGCCATTCAACCCATTGAATCTGCACCGCCATTCCATCATGGCAGATCTTGAATCCACTCAACCCCATACGCCTGCCTTCTCGCCATAACCTTTGATGCCTTGACCAATCTGTTCTAAAGGATTGCCCCTCAATTTTGAGGCTGTGGACACCCGCACTATAGGAAATATCCTCTTTACATCCACTCTATCTAGTCCTTTCAACATTCGGTAGATTTCAATGAGATCTCCCCAACATTCTTGTAAATTCCAGTGAGAAAGGCCCAATTCAATCTATCATTTAACTATTGGACGTTGTATTTTGATTACTTAATAAGAAATTGCATTACTGAGGACCAGAATTGTTTTGGTGCATAATCAATTGTTGGCCATGGAAGAGGTAAACAAAAATTATACTTTCTGATATTCTTGTCAACCCTTGTGTGTATATGGAATTAATTGTGACAGGGCACAATAAGAGTAACAGCTTCCTTTCCTAAAAGACTCCTAAAAGTTATTAATGAGGAGAGAGAGTGGATACAATTTTGATATCATTGCTATGAGGTTGCAAACAATAATTGTTATTACAGTTGGAGTAAGGAAGGTCTTCCCTTCAGAAAATTTGGCAACTGCATGGCACTTCCATGATAGACTCCTTCTTCAACACAAATATGACCATCTATTTACTCTGCTTCCTTCCAGAGATTTTAAAAGTTCAAAGTAAAATTTATTAACAGAGTACGTATATGTCACAACATACAACTGTGAGGTTCTTTTTCTGTGGGCCAAATTTAGCAAAACTGTAAACATCAGGAACTGTTAAGCAAACTGTGCAAATGCAGATATAAATAGATAGCAGTATATATTGAGCATGAAATAACAATATAACGGAGTCCTTAAGTAAGTGTAGCTATCCCCTTTTATTCAAGAGCCTGGTGGTTGAGGAGTAGTAATTATTCTTGAACCAGATGGTATGAGTCCTGAGGTGCCTGTACCTTCTACCTGATGGCAGCAATGAGAAAAGAGCATATGTGGTAGGATCTTTGATGATGGATGCTGCTTTCCTACTGTAATGTTTCATGTAGATCTGCTCAGTAGTTGGGAGGGTTTTACCCATGATGTATTAGATGGAACCCACTACCTTTTGTTGGATCTTCTGCTCAAAGGCATTGGTGATCCCATACCAAGGCATCATGCAGCCAGTCAACGCACTTTCCATCACATATATATAGAAGTTTACCAAGGTATTCAATGACATGCCAAACCTCCACAGACTCCTGAGCAAGTAGAGGTGCTGTCGTACCTTCTTCACAATAATACTTATATGATGTGTCCAGGACAGGTCCTCTGAGATAGTGACACCCAGGAATTTAAATTTACTGACCCTCTCCACCTCTGATCCTTTGATGATTACTGGTTCCTGGACCTCTGATTTCCTTCTCCTGAAGTCTACAATGATTTCCTTGGTCTTGCTGATATTGAGTGAGAGCTTGTTGTTAATAACACCCAGCCAAGTTTTCAATCTCCCTCCTGCATGCTGATTCATCACCCATTTTGATACAGCCCAATACAGTGGTGTCGTCAGCGAACTTGTATATGGTGTTGCAGCTGTATTTAGCAACACAGTGATAGGGGCAAAGTGAGTAAAGCAGGGGGTTAAGTACACATCGCTGCGGTGCTCCTGTGCTGATGGACATTGTGGAGGAGAGGATTTTGCCAATCTGGACTCACTGGGGTCTACAAAACTCCAGGATCCAATTGCATAAGAGGGTATTGAGGCCTAGGTCTTAGAGTACACTGATTAGTTATGAGGGGATGATGGTGTTAAATGTTGAGCTGTAATCGATAAAGAGCATCCTGACATGTGCACCTTTGATGTCCAGATATTCCAGGGTGGTGTGAAGAGCCAGTGAGGTATGAGATAGCATCTGCTATAGACCTGTTGCTTCAGTAGGCAAATTGGAACAAATCTAAGTCACCATTCAGACAGGAGCTAATACGTTTCAACATCAGCCTCTCAAAACACTTCATCACTGTGAATGTAACTGCCACTGGGCGATAGTCATTTAGACAGGTTACCACACTCTTCTTGCTCACCGGTATGTTTGAAGCCTGCTTGAAGCAGGTGGGCACCAGACACTGCCAGAACGAAAGTTTGAAAATATCCATGAACACACCAGCCAGTTGGTCAGCACGGGTCTTTAGTCCTTGGCCAGATACTCAGTCCAGATCAGATGCTTTCCTTGGATTCACTATCTTGAAGGCAGCCCGCATGTCATCTTAAGATACTGAGACCAAAGGATCATAGGGAAACATGGGGGTGCTCAATAGTTTCTCCCTGTTCTGGTAGTCAAAGCAAGCATAAAAGGCATTGAATTCATGTGGAAATTAAGGTCTACTGTCCCCTATGTCGCAGGATTTATCTTTGTAGGAGGTTATGTCATCCATCCCTGCTACAGCTGTAAAGCATCCCTCGCTGATTCCAGTTCAGTCTGGAATTTCCACTTCGCCCATGAGGTGGCATTCCAGAGGTTATACCTGCACTTCTTAGAGTATTCTTGATCTCTGGACTTGAATTTTGTGGAGAAGATTTTGTCTACAAAAGCACAGTATAATCTATGTTGAAGCTGTGAAAGACAGTCAGGAAATATTGGAATTATCCATGGCGAACACCACCTGTAAAGAGGGAAAGAGTATCTTTGTTTCAGATCAATGAACTTTAATTAAAACCTTCATTTATTTTTTATCATTTCCATTTCTTCAGGTCACTCTATAGTAGCCACAACCTTGGCAGAAGAGATTTATGGCTAAGGTCCAAATTCACCTCCTCAGCACCAGCAGCTGTGGTGAAGCGAAGAGCAAGTGGTAATATTCTTGATGAGGATTTTGAAAAGGATGTGATGACAGAAAAAAAGTTCTGCTGCTTTGGATCTAATTGGACTCATATTTTCAAAGAACCATGATGGATCAAGAGAAATTTCAGTCAAGATGGCGCCAGGTAACAAAGATTCTTCAGGCGACATCTTCCAGATAGTCAATCATTTCAGTTTTTCTACGTCTCCTTATCCTTTTTTATATAATTTTGTTTTTGAAACTGTTGGAGCGTGTGGCTTATAGCTTGTCATTTGATTGAGTCAGCTTGCACCCTGCTTTCTCTGAGAAAACTCCAAGAGAGAAATGGGAGCATGAGCTACCATGAGGAGAAGTTCAGAGATGAGACGAAGGTTCATGATCGACTACATTTCCCTCTGATTAAAGCATCAAAGGAGATTGAAGCATCGAGGCAAATGCGGAGGAGAGTGAACGGTTCACGAAGAGGCAACTGGTTCATGTTGCTTTCCTCAGAGAGGCTGCTGGTTCATGTCAGTATCCTCAGAGAGGCCACTTGTTCAAGTCACTGACACTGGAGGGGTCACTGCCCTCGGAGGGGCTGTTGGTTCCAGTCACTGCTCTCGGAGGGGCCGCTGGGTCCCAATGCTCTCAGAGATGTTATCAAAATTCTGAGATTTATGGACTGGACTGTAGTTCATATTGGCCTCTTTCAGTTCTATGTTTGTTTCATCTTTTCGCCCATTCTTTCTTGTTGTGGATTGGCAGGCTGGGAGATGGGAGATTAGGTGATCTGTTAGTTTGTGTGCAAGGGAGGGGTTGGGGATGTTCAGGGTTTGTGAGATTTTGTTTTTTTTTTCTTTTTCTTCAGCGGTTTGAACGGGGCACGACTGCGCAAGTGCATGGAGGTTGGCCAATGAGAAAAGTGGGAAGAGTTTAAAAGGTGATGGTCATTTCTTCAGAGGTTTGAACAGGGCAAGACTGCGCAAGCACATGGAGGTCGGCTATTGAAAACAGCAGGAAGAGTTTAAAAGGAAGACAGGTTTACAGAGCGGGCGTCAGAGGAGCATGGCTGAGGGATTGGAGCAGGGGGCAGGGATTCAGATTTCTGGATCATTGGGACCTTTTCTGGGGCAGGTGTGACTTGTACAAAAAGAACAGGTTACACTTGAATCCAAGGGGGACCAATATCCTGGTGGTAAGGTCTGCTAAGGCTATTGGGGAAAGTTTAATCTAGAATTGCTGTGGGGTGGGAACCGAACTGAAGTGACGGAGGAAAGGGAGGTTGGCTTACAAATAGAGAAAGCTTGGAGACAGTGCAAAAGGGAGGATAGGCAGGTGATAGAGAAGGGACGTGCTCAGACCGATGGTTTGAGATGTGTCTATTTTAATGTGAGGAGTATTATGAATAAAGAGGATAAGCTTAGAGCCTGGATCAGCACTTGGAGTTATGATGTTGTGCCCATTACAGAGACTTGGATGGTGCAGGGGCAGGAATGGCTACTTCAAGTGCCAGGCTTTAGATGTTTCAGAAAGGACAGGGAAGGAGGCAAAAGAGGTGGGGGCGTGGCACTCTTGATCAGAGATAGTGTCATGGCTGCAGAAAAGGAGGAAGTCATGGAGGAGTTGTCTACAGAGTCTCTGTGGGTGGAAGTTAGGAATAGGAAGGGGTCAATAACTCTACTGAGTGTATTTTATAGACTACCTAATTGTAATAGGGACAACGAGGAACAGATAGGGAGTCAGATTCCGGAAAGGAGTAATAATAACAGGGTCGTTGTGGTGGGAGATTTTAATTTCCCCAAATACTGCATGGCATCTCCCTAGAGTGAGGGGTTTAGATGGGGTGGAGTTTGTTAGGTGTGTTCAGGAAAGATTCTGGAGACAATATGTAGATAAGCCTACAAGAGGAGAGGCTGTACTTGATCTGGTATTGGGAAATGAGCCTGGTCAGGTTTCAGGTCTCTCAGTGGGAGAGCATTTTGGAGATAGTGATCACAATTCTATCTCCATTACCATAGCATTGGAAAGGGACAGGAACAGACAAGTCAGGGAAACGTTTAATTAGAGTAAGTGGAAATATGAGGCTAATCAGGCAGGAACTTAAAGCATAAATTGAAAACAGATGTTCTCAGGGAAACGTACGGAAGAAATGTGGCAAATGTTCATGGGATATTTGCATGGGGTTCCTCATAGGTATGTTCCAATGAGACATGGAAAGGTTGGTAGGGAAGAAGATCCATGGTGTACAAAGGCTGTTGCAAATCTAGGTAATGATAGGAATCTAGATGATTATAAGGTTAGCAGGAAGGAACTTAAGAATGAAATTAGGAGAGCCAGAAGGGGCCATGAGAAGGCCTTGGTGGGTTGGATTAAGGAAAACCCTGAGGCATTCTACAAGTATATGAAGAGCAAGAGGATAAGGCATGAGAGAATAGGACCAATTAAGTAAGACAGTGGAAAAGTGTGTATGGAACCGGAGGAAATAGCAGTGGTACTTAATGCGCAAACAACAGGAATTCTGCAGATGCTGGAAATTCAAGCAACACACATCAAAGTTGCTGGTGAACGCAGCAGGCCAGGCAGCATCTCTAGGAAGAGTACAGACAACATCTGCAATCTTCTAATCCTCCGGAACCTTTCCCATCCTCATTGATAATGCAAAGATCATTGCCAAAGGCACAGCAGTCTCCTCTCTTGCTTCCCACGGTAGCCTAGGGTACATCTCCTCTGATCCCGGTGACTTATTCAACTTGATGCCTTCAAAAAGCTCCAGCACATCCTCTTCCTTAATATCTACATGCTCAAGCTTTCCAGTCCACTGCAAGTCACCCCAATCTCTTACTCACTCTTCCTTCAGTTAGTCCTGACGAAGGGTCTCGGCCTGAAACGTCGACTGCACCTCTTCCTAGAGATGCTGCCTGGCCTGCTGCATTCACCAGCAACTTTGATGTGTGGTACTTAATGAATTATTTGCTTCAGTATTCACTATGGAAAAGGATCTTGGCAATTGCAGGGGTGACTTGCAGTGGACTGGAAAGCTTGAACATGTAGATATTAAGGAAGAGGATGTGCTGGAGCTTTTGGAAAGCATCAAGTTGAATAAGTCACTGGGATCAGAGGAGATGTACCCCAGGCTACTGTGGGAAGTGAGAGACGAGACTACTGAGCCTCTGGCAATGATCTTTGCATTATCAATGAGGATGAGAGAGGTTCCGGAGGATTAGAGGGTTGCAGATGTTGTTCCCTTATACAAGAAAGGGAGTAGGGATAGCCCAAGAAATTATAGACCAGTGAGTCTTACTTCAGTGGTTGATAAGTTGATGGAGAAGATCCTGAAAGACAGGATTTATGAACATTTGGAGAGGCATAATATGATTAGGAATAGTCAGCATGGCTTTGTGAAAGGCAGGTCATGCCTTATGAGCCTGATTGAATTTTTTGAGGATGTGACTAAACACATTGATGAAAATAGAATAGTAGATGTAGCATGTATGGATTTTAGCAAGGGATTTGATAAGGTACCCCATGCAAGAGTTACTGAGAAAGTAAGGAGGCATGGGATCCAAGGGGACATTGCTTTCTGGATCCAGAACTAGCTTGCCCACAGAAGGCAAAGAGTGTTTGTAGACGGGTCATATTCTGCATGGAGGCCGGTGACCAGTGGTGTGCCTCAAGGATCTGTTCTGGGACCCCTACTCTTTGTAATTTTTATAAATCACCTGGATGAGGAAGTGGAGGGATGGGTTAGTAAATTTGCTGATGACACAAAGGTTGGGGGTGTTGTGGATAGTGTGGAGGGCTGTCAGAGGTTACAACGGGATATTGATAGGATGCAAAATTGGGCTGTCCAGAGGCGGATGGAGTTCAACCCAAATAAGTGTGAGGTGGTTCATTTTGGTAGGTCAAATATGATGGCAAATATAGCATTAATGGTAAGACTCTTGGCAATGTGGAGGATCAGAGGGATCTTAGGGTCTGAGTCCATAGGACACTCAAAGCTGCTACGCAGGTTGACTCTGTGGTTAAGAAGACATATGGTGCGTTGACCTTCATCAGTCTTGGGATTGGGTTTAAGAGCCGAGAGGTAATGTTGAAGCTATATAGGATCCTGGTCAGACCCCACTTGGAGTACTGTGCTCAGTTCTGGTCACCTGACTCCAGGAAGGACGTGGAGACCACAGAAAAGGTGCACAGGAGATACAAGCATGTTGCCTGGATTAGGGAACATGCATTATGAGAATAGGTTGAGTGAACTCGGCCTTTTCTCCTTGGAGCGACGGAGGATGAGAAGTGACCTGACAGAGGTGTACAAGATAATGAGAGGCATTGATCATGTGGATAGTCAGAGGCTTTTCCCCAGGGCTGAAATAGCTAGCATGAGTGGGAATAGTTTTAAGGTGCTTGGAAGTAGGTACAGAGGAGATGTCAGGGATAAGTTTTTTACTCAGAGAGTGGTGAGTGCATGGAAAGGGCTGCTGGCGGTGGTGGTGGAGGCAGAAACGAATGGGTCTTTAAAGAGACTGCTAGATGGCTACATGGAGATTAGAAAAATAGAGGGCTATGGGTAAACCCTAGGTAGTTCTAAGGTAGGGACATGTTCGGCACAGCTTTCTTGGCCGAAGGGCCTGTATTGTGCTGTAGGTTTTCTATGTTTGTATGTTTTATGCGGGGAGGAGTGTGGGTTGATGTCTTTCTTTTCAACTACTTATATCGGTTTCTGTATTCTATAGCTATCTGGAGAAGAAAATTTTCAGAGTTGTATTCTGCATATATACCTTGATAATAACATGAACCTTTGAAACTTTGAATGAGATCTCTGTACTATAAGTTTTCTGATTCAGCAGAAACACCTCTTTTAAGTGAAATTAAAAATCTACAAAATCCTGATGAATGGTCTCAGCCCAAAACATTAACCGTTTATTCCATTCCATGCATGTTGCCTAATCTCTTGAACCTACAAAATCTGCCCATGTATGTTATCCATGTCGGCTGATTGTCACCTACATGTCTGTCTAATAGCACTTATCAGCCAGTACTTTTCCTTTCATTTTGCCAAGAGATTTCCAGACAATAATGCATCATTCATATCTAAATTCATATGCCCTACCAGTGATTATTTCAAGTGCTTTGGAGCACAAAACATTGCATTTGGGTTTCAAATCAATAGGCAATTTTATTGGATTTCCGTGTTCAATGTTCCTCTAGCATCTGATCAGAATATGCAAAAATTCAAAGAATAAACAGGAAAAAAAAATCTAGTTCAAGTCCTCTAGCGTGTGTGTGATCTAGCCCAGTGACTATAGGAACTAAAACCTGGAAAATGTAGAGCAAACCAATGGGGCAAACAAATTGTCGGATTCTGAAGGCAGTTTATTTTTGTTCATTCTTTATCCAGTGTCTCCACCTCCCTTCCTTTTCTGAGTCTCCTCTGTCGCTTCCTTTTATTCTGCTGAGCACAGAGATCACATCCAGATGTGAAGCTGTTTTTTCTTTCAGCTATTTTGTCTTCTGAGTTTTCCACTTAAGTAATGTAATTGATTCACTGTGCAATAAATGTTGCCAATAACATATTATTACAGTGTTATTCAATCAGGATTACTCAAGCACAAACTTCTGATGCAATTGAAAATTATTAATAATGGCACCTGAATACTTACAACATTTTCCTGCATTACCATGAATGGGTACATTTAAGTGCTAATTTTAAACGTGGAATTTGTTCCAAGAGCAACTAATAACCATAAAAACATTAATTTAATTCTGCCAGAGCTCATAAAACCTGATCCTGTTTGGCTTGTTATAACAATTGTGGTAAAGTCATTGAAAGATGAAATTCCGAAAGCTTAATAGGCTTAATGGACTAGCATTGGGAAGAAATTCAGTGACTTTACTGAAAAAGAAATATAATAGAGAATATTTGCAGAAGATAAGTCACAGAAGAAGAATGAAGCCACAAGCAAAGTCACCAATATACATTTCTAAAGAGCAATGAACTTGTAAGGTGGATATGAAAACATGAAGTAAAGATCAATCAAGGCTATGAAAAGCAATGGATGGACGAAAGAGCAGAGAGGCTGCTGGGAACCACAACTCGTGCTAGAGGGGTGAAAAAAAGAGGCAACATGGATTCAAGAAATGGTCACCGCATGGACACAGTATTGTAAAGTCAGGACCATAAGGAGATCTACACACTTAAAATAGCTAATGATAAAAGCTAATGCAAACCTGAGGTTGAGGATAAGAAAGTGAAGAACATTTAAATAGGACATTCGGTTTATCATCACATGTCAATCCATGATCTCCTCTGCTGCAATGATGATGCCACACTCAGGTTGGAGGAGGAGCAACACCTTATTTTCCATCTGGGTAGCCTCCAACCATGAAATTCAATTTCTCTAACATCTGGTAATTTCTCTCCCCTCCCACTTCTCTCTTTTTTGATTCCCTTTTCTGACTCCTCTCTTACCCCTTCCCTTCTCCTCATTGGACCATCACCTCCTTCTGGCACCTCTCCTCCTTCGCTTTCTACTACAGTCCACTTCCCTCTCCGATCAGATTCCTTCCACTTCAGCCTTTTATCTTTTCCAGCTATCACCACTCAGCTTCCCCTTCAACTGCCTCCCCCTACTCACAAACCTTCCCTTTCACATGGATTCACCTCTCACTTTCTATCTTGTCCTCCTTCCCCTCCCCCTCTTTTTTATTCTAGTTTCTTCCCCATACCTTTCCTGCTCATGTGAAGGGTCTCGATCTGAAACGTCGACTCTTTATTCCATTCCATAATTGCTGCCTGACCTGCTAAGTTCCTGCAGTGTTTTGTGTGTGTTACCATCACATGTGTCTGATCAACAATCTTTCAAGAACTTCAGATTTCCCAGCAGCTAGTCACTAGAAGAAGGGACAAGTTATACTAAGGGATATGCTGCTGGTGTAGCGGTTAGTGCAATCACTTTACAGCACCAGCGACCATTGATTGCATTTGACAAATAAAACTAATCACTGGGGCCTAACAATATCATTCATAAACTGAGAAATGGAAAGATTGAGCCCTCAACAAATCCCGGATAATGAGTCTTCCACGGATGTCAGGGTGCCCTAAGTTGGTGGGACTGCCAATGGGATGTCCGTACAAGCAGTAGGAATAGGGCTGTTGAAGCCCACTGGCTGACATCAAAAGACTAGAAACTGAAGTCTCGTCCAGAAGTTGGACAACTGTCCGTGTGAGTGCACATCTGTGAGGGAGGGATGAAAGGGGCTTGTCTTGCTGTTGGTGCTTTATTCTGTTTTGTTGTGCTCCCTGTTGTTCCACCAAGCATAGTGGGCCTGTTATATTTGCATTGCAAAGTGTGGTAACACATGTGGGCTGTCCACAGCACATTCCGAGGTGTGTAGGTTGTTAATGCAAATGACACATTTCTCTGTATGCTTCAATGTACATGTGATAAATAAATAACTCTGAATCTGAATCTAAAAGTACTAGGAGGCCGTTATTTATTTATCTTTTATTATTATATATTTTTTCTCCCTCTCCTTTGTCCCTCCCACTATACTCCTTGCCCATCCTCTGGGCTTCCCCACTCCTGCTTTCTTTCTCCCTCGGCCTCCCATCCGTCCCATGATCCTCTCATATTCCTTTTGCCAATCAACTTTCCAGCTCTTAGAACCATCCCTTCCCCCTCCTGTCTTCTCCTATCATTTCGGATCTCCCCCTCCCCCTCCCACTTTCAAATCTCTTACTGTCTCTTCTTTCCGTTAGTCCTGATGAAGGGTCTCGGCCCGAAACGTCGACTGTACCTCTTCCTAGAGATGCTGCCTGGACTGCTGCATTCACCAGCAATTTTTATGTGTGTAGCTTCAAAGTAATTTATTTAAATATATAACTGTGTATAGATATCTCTGTAAGTCAAAAGTTTAAATATATATACTGTATATATTAATTACCTGATGGTATAACTTAACACATGAAGACATTTGATTATTTGTCTGCCTTTATTACTTTCTGAAAGGGAAGTAATGCAATCGATGTCATTGAACTTTTACTTTTAATAAGTGAGTATTTGGTTTGTTTTGATATATTATATCAGATATTGCAATTTGCTTTGAAATATTCTGCTTTCTAGTCTGAATAATAGTGTTCATAGCCACACTGAAGAAAGTCATGTTAAATTCATGTTAAATTTGGAAGAATTTTTGAGCAAAATAAAATGCTGAAAGACAATGGCCTGAAATTTTTGCTGTGTTGTCTTAAGCTTCTGTCTTTTCCTGTCCTTCCTCCTCTTCTATGATGATGATATGCAAAAAAAAACTGCCTTCAGGAAATTAGGCACCTAGAACCGAGAATCCTCTCTGTAAAGATTCTCAGAATCTCCTTAAAGACTTGCTCAGACCTGGGCAGGTCCAAGTATGTGTAGGCTGAAAAAGCCATTATTATTCCTTGCTGTGGAAAATGCCACCCAATCCTTCAGCAGTTTCTAAATGAAACATCATTTCCTCCAGAATCTGCAGGAATTGTACATGATATTTCTTTTCCATTCTCAGTTATCCTTAAGGCACTATGCGTATAAAAGTCTATAGTCTTTTTTTTGCACATTAAACCTGGATGGCTAGGGAGCTTGCAGATGGTGTGCATGTTGGCCAGATTTCATTAGCAATTCAGGAGGATTGATTTTGCAATAGAAGATCAGTAGAAATTACTTTAACTCAATCTGCTACCAAAGGAAAGAAGTTGCTGCAGAACATTTTATCACAAAGTTTTGATCGGGCAGGCAGAAACTAACAATAAATTAGCATTTGAAGAAACAGTGTAGTGGAATACCAAGAGAATGAGTTGGAGGGACTGGACTGGTCTGCATGTAATGGTTAAGGAACTGAAGAAATGGCACTAAGGTGGTTGATTTGGCCAAATAGTGGTTTCCACCAAAGGAGATGTAAGGTGTTCCTTCCCTCTTCTAGCCTGCAGGTCACCCTTGGGCAAGGTTTAACACCTGCTTAGACCCCAGTCATGGTCACCCGAGGCCAGGAGAGCAGGTGCTAATGGATGGTCGTATGAGTATCTGGTGCACATCACAAGTCCTGGTTGTGCAACAACTGACATCAGGCAGACAACCTGTGAAGAGTATTGATAATGGCTTTGTTCACCCACCTTGAAAAGGCGCTGCCCAGAAGAAGGCAAAAGCAAACCATTTCTGTAGAATTTGCCAAGAACAATCATGATCATGGAAAGACAATGATCACCCACGTCATACAACATGGCACATAACGATGCTGCTGATGATGAGTCTCACTCACACACGAACACATATTTTCTCTCACACATGTATTTTTACATACACAAATGCACAGTGTCTCAAACATACACACTCATATGCACACATAGCGAGTTCTAGGCATGCTATGATGGAAGTGTGGTGACAACCTACTTACATACACAGGCACAGGAGTGGCATGGTAGCATAATAGTTAGCACAGTCACTTTACAGTGCCAGCAACAACCAACTGGGGTTTGATCCCTGGCACTGTCTATAAGGAGTTGGTATGTTCTCCTTGTTTGCATAGGTGCCTGTTTCCTCCCACATTCCAAAAACTTATAGTTAGGGTTAGTGAGTTGTGCCCATGCCACGTTGGTGCTGGAAGTATGGTGATACTTAAAGGTTTCACACAACAATCTGTCTTACACTTATACTGATTGCAAATGGTCCACTGGTCAGCCCATAACAGCACCGATAACCTGGGCTCGATCCTGACCTCCCGTGCTGTCTGTGTGGAGTTTGTACATCCTCCCTGTGCCTAATACATGGAGGATGGAAAGTCAACTGGCCACTGTAAATTGTCCCTCCAGTGTAAATGAGTGCTACATTTTGGGGTGAGCTGATAGGAAAATGAAGAGAATAAGGTAGAATTAGTGTTGACACAAGGGATTCTGGAGAAACTGGAAGTATTGAACAATACATGTTAAATGCTGGAGAAACTCAGCAAGTCAGGCAGCATCTACAAAGGGGAATAGACAGTCAACATTATGGGTTGAAACTTTTCATCAAGACTGGAAAGAAAATGAGGAGTAGTCAAAATAAGAAGGTGGAGGAAGGGGAAGAAATACAACCTGATAGGTGATGGGTGAAACACAATGGGGGAGAATTGAGTGTAGGGCTATGAAATAGGAAAGTGGCAGGTGATAGACGTAAAAGTTAAAGGACTGAAGAAGAAGGAATCTAATTGGAGAGGACAGTGGACCGTGGAAGTAAAGGAAGGATGAGTGGATCCTGAGAGAGGTGATGGGCAAGTGAGGAGAGAGAAGAGGTGAGAGAGTAACAGAATAAAGAATGGAAAAGTGAGAGAAGGAGTTGGGGTAGTGAGTAATTACTGGAAGTTAGGGAAATCAATGTTGATGCCATCAGGTTGGAGGCTACCTAGATGGAATATAAAGTGTTTCCCCCCCCGCCCAACCTGAGTGTGGCCTCATCGTGGCAGTACAGGATGCCATGGGCTGACATGTCAGAAGAGAATGGGAAGTAGAATTGAAATGGATAGTCACCGGGAGACCCTGCCTTTTGCGACTGACAGAGTGAAGGTGTTTGACAAAGTGGTCCCCTAACTGCATCACCGATGTGGAGGAGGCTGCACTGGGAGTATCAGCTACAATAGATATCCCCGAGAGACCCACAGGTGAAGTGTTGCCTCTCCTGAAAGGACTGTTTGGGGCCCTAACTGGTTATGAAGGAGATGGTGTAGGAACAGACGGCTCTTGTCCCGCTTGTAGGCATAAGTGCCAGGAGGGAAATCAGCGGGGACAGATGAGTGGGCAAGGGAGTCACTTTTGGAGTGACCCCTACAGAAAGTGTGGTGTGGGAGAGGGAAAGATGTGCTTCGTGTTAGGATTTCTTTGGATATACCAGAAGCTGCAGAGAACAATGTGCTGGATATAGGATTATGAAGACACGTAGTCCTCTTTTGTTGTCATTTGGTGATGCATGCGTTAAGAAATGATACATTATTTCCTCCGGTGTGATATCACAAAACACAGGACAGACCAAGACCAAAAAAACTGACTAAACCACATAATTATAACATATACAAATGTTTGTAGATACAAACAGTGCAACAGTATCATAACTTGATGAAGAAGTCCATGAGTGCAGTAAAGTTCAAAGTTTCTCAAATGTCCCACATCTCACACAGACGGGAGGAGGAAGAAAAACTCTCCCTGCCGTGCCCGACCACAGAGGCAGAGATTGATAGGTATCTGAGTAGCCAGGGCATCAAAGGTTATGGTGAGAAGGCGGGGCAGTGGGACTAAATAGGATAAAATGGATCAGCTCATGACAAAATGGCGGAGCAGACTCGATGGGCCGAATGGCCTACTTCTGCTCCTTTGTCTTATGGTCTTATGGACACAATTCGACTCTGAGTCCTCCGAAAACTTCGAGCTCTGATCAGCTCTACGACTGTACTGAGCGCCATCTCTGTCCGAACGATTCGACCTCCTTCTCGGTCACCAAAAGCAGGCAGGGCCGGGGATTTTAAGGTCTACCCTCCAAAAGATTCCCGACCACACAGTAACGACAGCAGCGAACGGGCATTTCAGAAATTTCTCCAGATGTTCCTTTGTGCTTTCACGTCCATTCTCCATCAAATCAGAATTGTCCACGGCCCCTATTTAATAGGTACGATATCATTTTTCACCGGAGGGCTGCGCATGCGCAGGCGCGCTGCCATCTTCTCCTCCCGCAGACTTGTGGAGTGGTAGGTAAAGACAAGGGGAACCCTTTCCTCTTACAACAGTAGGAAGGTGGGGTGAGGGCCAATCTGAGGAAATGGAGGAGATGCTAATGAATGCAGTTTCAATAGTGATGGAAATAAAACAGCATTATTTGAGAAAAGGGGACATCTTAGATGTTTCAGAATGGAAACCCTCATCCTGAGAACAAATGCTGTGGAAACAGTTGAACTGAGAGCAGGGAACTGCGTTTTTACAGGTGACAGGGTGTGATGAGCTATAGCAAGGCAACTGTGAGAGTCAGTAGGTTTGCATCGTACACCATTCTCCTCAAGTTCTGCCATCTTTAACAGGATCCCACCACCAGGAACATCTTCCCCTCTCCATTCCTTCCATACAAAGCAACACTTCCTCTGTGAATCTGCTGGTGTCATTTATTGTATTAGGTACTCCCAGTCCAGCCTCCTCTATAACAGTGAGATCTGATGCAGATTGGGGACCACTTTAATGAACACCTTCATCCTGCCCACTATTGCAGCCTGGATCTCCTGGTGGCCAGCCATTTAAATTCTATTTCCCATCCTTACACGGATATATCTGTCTATGGACTCTTCTACCACCAAGTTGAGACCAGACGTAAATTAGAGAAACAACTCCTCATATTCTGTCTTGGTAGTCACCAATCTGATGGCATCAACAACATTTTCCATTTGCCTCTGTTTCCACCCCACCTTATTTTTTATTTATCCCTCTAGCCCCTTTACTCCTTCTCTTCGTCCTTCCCCATCCTCACAGCCTTCTGATCATCTACACCTCTACACATTCCTCCCTCTGGATCCCCAATTTCTTCCCTTTATTCCAGGGTCTACTGTCCTCTCCTATCAGATTCCTTCCTCTTCAGCATTTTACCTTCTCTCCATAATACTTCTCAGCTTCTCACACATTTCCCTGTCTGCCCTCCCGCACTAACCCACCTCCCCCCCCCAACTCACCTTCTCCCCAAGTCACCTGGATTCACAAGTCACTTGTCAGCTCATGCTCCCCCCCCCCCCGTCAGCCCCCTTTTTATTCAGATATGTGCCCCTCTTTCTTTCCAGTCCTGATGAAGGGTCTTGGCAAGAAAATTTAGCTGTTCATTTCCTTCCATAGATGCCACCTGACCTGCTGAGTTCCTCTAGCATTTTGTACATCTTGGTCCAGATTCCCAGTATTCGAAACTATTGCTTCACACACCTTGGTGGACAAACTACTACTCCTCTTTTTAAATACACCTCTGTGCAACTGGGTGTTGGACTTCCTAACCAACAGACCTCAGATATTCAGGATGTACAACCACTCCTTCCTGCCCATTATGCTTAACATGGGTGCCCCCAGGGCTGTGTGCTGAGCCCACTGCTGTACACTCTGCTCACGCATGACTGGACAGCCAAACACCCGAGTAATCCCATTGTCAAGTTCCCCAATGACGCAACAGTTCTGGGGCTCATCACCAACAACGATGAGATGGCTACTGAGAGGAGGTGGAAGAACTCGAAACTTGGTGCCAGGCAAATAGCCTTTTGCTTAATGTCAACAAGACAATGGAGATGGTTATTGACTTCAAGAGTACTCGTACCTCTCACACTCCCCTTTACATCACCAGCACAGCAGTAGAAACTACGAGGAGTTTCAAAGTCCTGGGAGTGCACACTTCATACAATCTCTTCTGGTCCCAGAACTCATCCTACGCAATCAGAAAAGCTCACCAACATCGTTAGTTTCTGATGAGCCTCTAGAGAGCTGTAATATGCCCATCAATACTTATAACCTTCTACAGACGAGCAGCTGTGAGCATCCTGATGTGCTGCATCACCGTATGGTACAGAAACTGCACTGTGGCTCTATAACTGGTAGCTAAAATTCACCAGCTCATCACTAGCACCAGCCTACCGGTCATCAGGGATGTACATATAGA
Source organism: Mobula hypostoma (assembly GCF_963921235.1). Classification (NCBI taxonomy): domain Eukaryota; kingdom Metazoa; phylum Chordata; class Chondrichthyes; order Myliobatiformes; family Myliobatidae; genus Mobula; species Mobula hypostoma. The sequence goes on along the minus strand of NC_086097.1, from coordinate 119,225,472 downwards.
AAAATGATGGAAAAAGTCAAGAAGTTTATTGTTATTTAAATATATACCTCGTAGATGTATACAGCCAAATGAGACAATATTTCTCCAGACCAGGGTGTAAAGCACGGCAGTATACATAACATACACATAACACACAATAACTTAGGAAAGTAAGAATTAAATTTACAAATTAACTATGCATTAGATAAACAAAGTTATGTGTATGAATTAACTATTGTAGGGTACAGTACAAATTATCCATTGACACTTTGAATGCGAAAAGGCCAGCAATATCAAGCAGGACCACTGTCACTCTGCTCATGGACTGTTTGTCTCACTATCATCAGGGAAGAAGCTATGCAGCATCCATGCTGAGACCAGCATACAGAGAAACAGTTACTTCCCCCAAAGCCATCAGGCTGATCGACATCCTACCACACTTGTCCACCGCCTCTTCAAAATTTCCTCTCAGAGTCACCTTACGTTCAGATACTTCTGTATATAGCATCACTTTATGTACATGTAATCAGTCTATGTATGTAGGCCAATCTCATGGTCGTATATTTACTGTGTCTTTGTAGTGTTCTTTAATCAATTCTGTTGTTTATGTTGTATCAGATTCAGAGTAACAATCATATTTCTTTCACTTATGTATTGATGCATGACAATAAGCCATCTAGAATCAGGAGTCTGCAGACTCTCGCATCCCCATTGAGCAATTATTATTTTTAAGTGATCCTTTCAAAATTATTTAATGTCTAAAGTCCCACTCATCAAAAGATTAAAAAAAAGATGGGCTTTAAAATGAATGTGTAAGAAGATTGGGATTTATATCTTTGCACACTGCTAAGATAAACAATAAAGTGGCAAAATGTTGAGTTTTAATGCCAGCACAGTAATCAGTCATGTAGTGAATCCAACAGCAACATTTCTAGGCCCTGAATAGATTCTCTTACTTTTTTTTCAAATTCATCAATGTCATGTATGTATATTCTTCAGCTGCAAAGGTGTATCATCCACCTGCTTTCAAACCTCTTAATTTACACTATTGAAAGATTAGGGTATTGACCCATGTTTCTAATGCTGTCTTTCTTCCTGTGTGGAGAATATGCCACTTCAATTTCATATTTGACCCTGACAGACTATTTGAGACAACTCATTAAGGGCCACAGCAAGGCTGAACAATTTAGAAATCCATTTGATTATTGCTGCTTTGTATATAAACTAAAAAAAAACATTTAATGTACAACTTTAACATTGAAGGACATTCTGCACATTTCTAAGAAATGGTTGCAATTAATCGATAGATTTTTGCTTTTATATTTCTTGAAGCATTCTGTGGATATGATTGCTTACTTCAGTCAAAATATGCGCAAATATAGCCTGAAAATTAATCTCAAAATTCTACAAAGTAGAGAATTTCCAGTGAAACTCCTGCGGTCCGGCAACCTCAAGACTCTACTGGTGGTGCTGAACTGGCAGATCTGCCAGATGACTGGACGTTGCTGCAACTAATAACACAACACACATTCTACTTAATTTTATATGTTATACAGTATCATAATACACTTTTCAGTAAAAGGCAATATGGGAAATAGGGCTGTGGTAAATTTAAAGGGATTATGGGAAACAAGGCCCTTGTGTTTCTAAAATCAGCACATTAAATGGGCCCCTGGTAGATTTAAAAGATGCACAGAAAATTAAGGGCCTCTGAGTTTAAAAGGACTGTGCGAACAGGCCCCGGGGAGTTAAGCGCAGAGAAAAACAGCCAGTGAAACATGTATCAAAATATTGGTATTTCCATTGCAGGTTATGAGAGTTTTACTACTTATTTATATCTCACCACTAGGAATATTATTTAGGGGTGTCAGAGTATTATTTGGCAAAAGTTGACATAAAACCACAAATGATATTATTAGGCCATTTGAGGGCTGGATAATCTCCTGTGTATTCCCAACATTTTCTCTTTAGGTAGCAGTTGACTCAGGTTACTGTTCTTATATAACTAAATAATACTGAAGGATTAATGGGAGAGAATTGTATGGCTAACAGGAAATGAAGTTGAGGGGAGGATAGGTAAGATAAGGGGAGCATAGTTTTAGCATTGCTACAGAAATGCTTTGCACCACTTTGGAATTATAGTTGGAAGTCTAAGTGAAATCATGCCAATAGAAATGGACTCAGATTTGGGAGATAACACTCATTAAAATGCTTTAGGGAAGAAATGATACCTCCAGCAATAGTTTGTTTTGCTGGATGGGATTTTTTGAGGTAAATTGATGATTCCTGATTATGTAAACCAAGCTCCTGTTAATTCCCAATCACATACCCTCAGCACTATCTCAGAGCTGTGTTTCTACTGTGGGTATCTCTGCGAACTTCGCTTCTCCACAGCATTAAGTGTTAATTACTTCTTAACAGGATTCGTTCTGGTTTATAGCTCTTCAGATACCTTTAAACATAATGCAGGTTGTGGAAAAAATATAGTTTAATTGTTAGATCTTTCAATAGAATCCAATCAATAACATTAATTATGTTTCCCATCAATCTTATGCAAACAAGATTGCAATAAATACAAAAATAGATTTTTTTTCCTTTCCTACCACAATTCATTGCTAAAATTTCATCAACTAGAGAGGAAAACTCATTGGAAATCTAATTGTCTGGCTTTATCTTAACAGGGAGCTAACTATTGTTTTCTTTCATCAACAGAAAACCTGATTTAAGTCGTCGTCGTGGCTACCCCTTGAGGTCGAGGATGATGGTCTTCATTCTGAAGAAGTGGCCCACAGAGCAAAGATGCCTGTGCGGGTATTTGTTTAACGTGTACTTGGTGTTGCACTCCAAGAAGCACACGATACTTAACAAATCAAACAACTGATTCCAATGGCATGGAAACCACAATGATTGGACTGATGGATTTGTTGCAGCCTTCATCCGCCTTCACAGCCATTGAGTTCAAAGTAACTTTGTCCGCCTGTTCCACTGTTGAGGTCTTGGTTGGATTGTTCTTTGTCAGGGTCCTCACCCTCAACCTTACTATCATGGGTGACCCTACCAGGAGCATAGCTCCAGATGGCATTGCTCTCGGGATCACAGGACCACACAAGCTTCTCCACCACGACAAGGAGACAATCCATGGAGAAGCTGATTTAAGTATCAATAATGAAATATTATTCGTCTCTTTGAATGTATTGGCAGATACCAATATTACATCTCTTTATAAGTCAGATGTTACATGGCTCTGATGGCAATGACAGCAATATAATACACACAGCATGCCACTACTCACAGTGTTTTACTGTCTTGACCTGTCATTTATGACTATGTGAGCTCACTACTGGAAATACTCAGGTCGATCCAAGGTATGAACTTCCTCGAGTTATTGTGAAGCACTTCGGAAGCACAAGATGTATGTTAGGTACAAGTCTTCAATAGATGGATGAATATATTTATTGCGACTGAATATTTTTTATGCTGCATCAGATCCAGTGTAAAAATCATTTTGATCTCCTTTACACTTGTGCACTGAAGAACGCCAATAAACCACCTTTATTCTTGAAGCTTGAATCTTTCATATCTGATGGGTAGGAGAGTGGCAGTTGGCTAGATATGAACAACAGGACTTCATTGCAAGTATGATCTAGCCCAGGGTTCCCAACTTGGGGTCCAAGGACCCCTTGCTTAATGGTATTTGTCTACGGAATTAAATAAGGTTGGGAACCCCTGATGTAGCCTAAGACCTCGTTGCCTTGAGAACTTGTGGCTTTCCAACTGTCCACAGCTATACACCTCTTTGGGGCTGCATTGGCAGCCCTTTCATTTTCCTTTACCTGACAAAACTTACTGCAGTTTAAAGTTGGCAGGGTTTCTATTCTGGACTTAATAAATGATACTAGAACTGCTCCTGAGAAAGACGGCTCATTCCGGACAAGAGCAGCTATCTTCTCAAATTCACCCAACCCATTCTTGAAGACAGAAGTCAAATTTGATGCTCCTATATGTGTATCATAAACACAAGAGTTTCTGTAGATGCTGAAGATCCAGAGTATTGCAGGAAGAACTCAACAGGTCAGGCATTATTTATGGAGATGGATAAACAGTCAATATTTCAAACTGAGATCCTTCATCAGGACTCAAAATGAAAGGTGAAGAAGCCAGAATAGGAAGCTATAAATGGAGGATGGCGTATAAGCTGGCTAGAGACAGGTGAAGCTGGGTGAGGGTGAAGTTGGGTGGGTGGGAGAGAAGGGATGAAGTGAGAAGTTGGGAGGTGATAGGTGGCAAAGGGAAAGAACCAAAGAAGAAACATGATAGGAGCAGACAGTGGAATGTGGGAGAAAGGGAACGAGGAGGGTGACCAGAGGGTGGTGATGGGCATGTGAGGAGAAGGGAAGGCGTAAGAGGGTAGCCAGAATGAGGAATGCAAAAAGCGAGAAGGGGAAGGGAGAGAAACTTCCAGAAGTTAGAGAAATCAATGTCAATGCCATCAGGTTGGAAGCTACTCAGACAGAATATACAAACTTGCTCCTCCAACATGAGAAGGACTCATCATGGTAGTAGAGGAAGTCATTGACTGACATGTCGGAATGGGAATGGGAAGTAGAATTAAAATCGGTGGCCACAAAGAAATCCTATCTGTTGTAGTTGACAGAGTGAAGGTAAATTTGTATTCCTTTTCTATCCAACAGCCGGGTCAGGCAATTAAACATCTTGCTATCTGTACATTCATGCTTCATCAGTTTAACTCAAGCTATCCCTGAAAAAGGAGATAGTGTTAGTTTAATAACTACAGGCAATGAAGGAAATAATCTTCTACTGTTAGTGCAAGATCCCTAGATTTCTACTGCCTTCTCTGCATAACCAAGAGCTTGAACATCTTTGCTCTTTTAAAACCTAGCGTACTTGTCGTGCATTTTGAGGTCATATATTGCTACTTGCAATATGTAATAGTGTCTTTTCTCTTAAAGAATATCTGTCCTTGCTTAAACATAAAACGAACACATATCCATGTGTCTATAAGGTGGTTAAGTAGTCATATGGTTAAGCTTACCTTTATTAGGCAAGACATTCAGTTTAAAATCCAGAAAGTTATGTTGCAGCTTTAGAGTTCGGCCACATCTGGAGTATTGTATACAGTTCTGGTCGCCCATTGTAGGAAGGATATCCCAGCTTTGGAAAAGGTGCAGAAGAGATCTACCAAGATGCTGCCTGGATTAGAGGGCGTGTGCTATAATGAGAGGTTGGACAAACTCGGGTTGTTTTCTCTGGAGCAGCAGAGGCCGAGCAGAGATCTGATGGAGGTTTATAAGTGAAACCCCTTTTTACTGGGCATCCTGGAAGTAAGGCTCGTTAGCCCCTCGCTAAAAGCCACTGGCCACTGCAGTGAGAAACCCTCCTTTCTCAGCCGCCGTACGTCTAGAGTGTACACTTTGGTTCTGCCAATCCCGTGAGGCTGGGATGGCTCGTGCACCCAAACCCTGGTTTGTGTGAATGCCCTTTGATTTACTGCTCCCCTGCAATCACCCTTCAGCAAGAAATAACAGACTGTACACGGCATACAATTATAAAGACAGCAGATTTCTGAATGTTAACTTAACCAAAGAGTTGTTAAAGAAAAGAAAGCCAAAAAAAGGTCCCATTATAATTAAACAGTCAAATGTGCACATAAGTTGTATCTCATCTTGAGCTTGTCCGTAATTCACGTGCTGGACACTCGGTCTGCATGAAATTATACACCAGTTTGTCAATATTGTTCAAAATCCATCTCGAACATATGGGTTTCCCATGAGAGTATTGGTCATTCCTCCTTGAAGCCATTGTGCAACAGGGACGACATCCTCAACATCTTTCCACCTGTCTTCTCCCAGGTCTCACCAACAAAGATCTCGACCCACACCAATGACCCTCACAAAACCTCTCCACCCAGCGTTCTCTAGGACCTCCTCCTAATTCCACCATCTTGACTGGCTGACACCACATTCCTAAGCTGAACAACAAAGCGTCTTATTGCAGCTCAAACCCAAACAGGCTGAAAGCAGAACTGACTGCTCTTACAGAACTGCTAAAATGGAATACCTACAGTATAGCAGTTACATAGATTATGAGACGCGTAGATAAATTAGAAAGATGGTACTTTTTCTCAGGGTTCAAATTTCTAATACCAGTGGCCATGCATTTAAGGTGAAAAGGAATAATTTCAAACGTGATGTGAAGGGTATGCTTTTACACAGAGAGTGGTAGGTGCCCAGATTGCACCACGTGGAGTGGTGGTAAAGACAGATACATTAGGGACTTTTAAGGGATGTTTAGTAAGGAACATGAATGTGAAGAAAATGAAAGGATATAGACATTGTGTAGGAAGAGGAGTTTAGTTTACTTGGCCATTTGATTACTAATTTAATTGGTTGAAAAGGCCTGTTCCTGTGCTAAATTGTTCTCTGTCCCACGTTTTTGTGTTCTGAAAACAATGGAATCATTTAGTAGATGAAACTGCTTCCATGGAAAGGGCATTATATAGGAAAAGCTTGGAGTCAATGAGCTTCCATGAGGATCTGCGGGTTCTTTTTATCTTGTGTAAACGGTGCACCTGAAAGTTAAACACACATTTATCTCAGTTAAGTGATCTACCCCTGAAAAAAAGATAATTCTGTTCAACAACCCATTGAATACAGTAGAACAAAATATGTTACATACATCAAAGTTGCTGGTGAACGCAGCAGGCCAAGCAGCATCTATATAGATGCTGCTTGGCCTGCTGCGTTCACCAGCAACTTTGATGTATGTTGCTTGAATTTCCAGCATCTGCAGAATTCCTGTTGTTTACGAACAAAATATGTTGCCTACTTATTCAGAAATATAGAAACTCCAAGAGTCACTTTCCTGTGAAATATCAGCAAATTTATTCCACTTATGGTCATAAGACTGACAATAGACTTTAACATTCAAGATGTTAATTTAATTTTTAATTTAAGTTTAGAGATATAATGTGTTAACAGGCCCTTCCAGCCCAATGCATCTGCACCACCCAATTACACCCAGGTAACCAATGTAATCACTGTTCTTAAACAGGCGATCAGAATAAATCTGTATAAGTAGTTGGAGATAACTTTGTTTTTCATTAGCCTGGGATGTTATCTATGTATTTATTCTGCCCCTGGAGATGTAAGGTTTTGGATGGGAGAGGAGTAATTACAGCTTTGTCTATTCATGGGATGTAGGCCATTGTCCATCTTGACCTATGCATGTGACACACATGTGCATATGACAATAAAATCAACTTGATTTGACTTGAACTCTCCCTAATCTACCTTCTTTAATTACTAATGCAGCTACTAGGTAGGAAGCATAGAATATAGAAGATTACAGCACATTACAGGCCCTTTGGCCCACAATGTTGTTCCAACCTCTTAACCTACTCTACGATCTTCCATTTTTCTGTCATTCCTGTGGCTCTTTAATGTTCCTAATGTATCTGCCTCTCACACCACATTTGGCAGGACATTCCACATACACATCATTTTCTGTGTAAAAATCTTACCTCTGACATCCAACCTATACTTTCCGCCAATCACCTTTATTTATGTCTCCTTGTGTTAGCCATTTCCACCCTGGGAAAAAGACTATGTCCGTTTGATCCATGTATGCTGCTTCTCATCTTGTACACCTCTATCAAATCACCTCTCATCCTCCTTCAATCCAAAGAGATAAGTTCTAACCTGCTCAACCAATCTTCAGAAGATATATTCTCCAATCTGGGCAGCATCCTAGTAAATCTCCACTGCACCCTCTCTAAAGCTTTCACATCCTAAAGGTAATTCTAGGATATTGGTCCAATGACAGAAAAGGAAAGTCGGAATGGTTGGAATCCAACTAGAGAGCTTGGGAGTTATTGTGTCTATGTACCTTATGATTCAAATGATAAAGATGCAGGTTTTCACAAAATTTAGTGTAGACTGTTGTGCGTGAAAATCCCAGGAGATAAGCAGTTTCTGAGATATTCAAACCAACCCATCTGGCACCAGCAATCTTTCCACAGTCTGTATCATTTAGATCACAGTTTTCCCCCATTCTGATGTTTGGTGTGAACAACAACAGAACCTCTTGACCAATGCTTTTACGCATTGAGTTACTGCCACAAGACTGGCCGATTAGATATTTGCATTAATGAGTGGGTGTACATGTGTACCTAATAAAGTGGCGACTAAGTGCACACTCTGTAATATTAAGCATTCTGAGGCTGTGAAGCAGGTTGAGAGAATGAAATAATTCAATCCTGGAGTAGAAGGAATTGATCTTATCCTCAGGTGAATAAACATGAGCGGAGGTTTGTGTAGCACACTGCTTGCTCAACTCCGCTATCCTGATGAAGCAGTGTTGAAATGAATTGAAGCATTAACTCTGCAACTGTTGCCTGACCAGCTGAACATTTTCAGTAATTTCTATTGTTTGATTATCTTTGCAAAGATTAGTAGACCTTTGGATTACCTTTCCACTGATTGTCATCGACGTCCAATCAGTTGCAATTTTAAATCTGAGATTGATATTACTTTCATCACTAGAAATGCAGATGAAGCAAAAGATGCATGTAAAAGACGGAAATACAGAGCTAAGCCACACACCAGCCACATTCTCACCCAATGATTGCAGTGACTGGCCTACCGACTCCCTGTAGCGATCTACATTCAGAGTTCTATCAAAGTCGGTTACTTTCCTTAAATTATCAGACTAATCAGCACCTCCAACCATTAATCCTATCCACCACCACTACACATGCATCAGCCACTTCACTCCACAGCCTGTCTGTACCCTTTATCCTCCTTACACTTTCACTTCACACTTACACTCCACACCTCATACCTGTACTGACACAGCCATTGTCCTACTATGTTTTCATAACCCTGCTGTTACCAAGAAGAGTTCCTCTTGAAAAGAGCCACTTTGTCATTTTATCGTTTCCTGTCAGAATCGCCTATGTTTGGATACTTCTGCTCCTAGCATCACTTTATGTACATGCAGTCAGTCTGTATATAAACTAATCTCATGTGTGTATAGCCACACTCTACAGATACTTGTACATCGTGTTTAAAAAAATTATATTTTATAAATTTTATAAAGCACAATGTACAAGTATCTGTAGAGTGTGTCTATACACACATGAGATTAGCTTATATACATTTTATATTTTATATTTCTATTTATTGTGTTTTTTATGCTACATCAGATCCAGAGTAACAATTATTTTGCTCTACTTTACACTCATGTACTGAAGAATGACGATAAACAATGACGTAGAAGATAAGACATTGAATAGTACAGCACAGCAACAGGCTCTTCGCCCCACAATGTTGTGCTGAAACAGCTAAAAAGTGTATCAAAAACACCAAAAAGCCAACCCTCCTACCGACACAATGTCCATATCCTCCCCCAACTTCCTCACAATATCTAATGTGCCTATCTAAATGTCCCTTAAAGCCTCTAATGTATTTGGCTCTACCACATTATCAGGTAGCCCATTCCAGGCATCCCACCACTCTCTGAGTAAAAACTTACCCCTTACATCCTCTTTCAACCTTCCTTTTCTCACCTTCAATGATTGCCCTCTGGTATTAGACATTTCTACCCTGAGAATCAGATTATTCCTATCTATTGTATCTATGCCTCTCATAATCTTATGAACCACTATCGGATCTCTCTTCAGTCTCTGCGGCTCCAAAGAAACCAACCAAAGTTTGTCCTGCCACTCATGATAGCACATGCCCTCTAAACCAGCAGCATTCTGGTAAACCTCTCTGCATCCTCTTCAAAGCCTCAACATCCTTCATACAGTGAGGTGACCAGAGCTGTATGCAATAATCTTGAATCACTTACCAAACCAAGCTTATTGAATCATACAGTATGTTTATTTCGTGTGGCTTCTCCAAAGGTTCAGTGATCCTGACTCATTTCATGGGACAGATTGTGAGTGCTATGCAAATATTTGTAGTGATGTCATGGCATTCGCCACCTATACACTTCTGCATGCTAACCAATCTATATTTGGAATCAGGTATCATTCAAACAGTCAACATTTCTCTGTTAGGAGCTGTAGAATTTTATTTCCCTTGAGACAAATCAGCCTTGAAAGATCAATCTGATAAGTTATTGATTTAGCTTGTCTGTGATAGTGACACAGAAATTGATATTAAATACTTTGTCTACAACACATTCAATTGATGTTGTAAAGTTAATAATAACACATCTTTTCTAAATATACAGTTAGTGGCCACTTCATTACTTACCTCCTCTACCTATTAAAGCGGCCACTACATGTATGTTCCTGGTCTTCTGCTGCTGTAGCCCATCCACTTTAAGTTTCAATGTGTTGTACATTCAGAGATGTTCTTTTGCACATCATTGTTGTAACGTGTGGTTATTTGAGCTACCGTCACTTTCCTGTCAGCTTGAACCAGTCTGGCCAATCTCTTCTGACTTTTCACATTAACAAGCCATTTTTACCCACAGCATTGCCACTTGCTGTATGTTTGTTTTTTTTTTGTTTTCTGCACCATCCTCTATAAACTCCAGAGACTGAACATCCCAGGAGATCAGTAGTTTCTAAGCTACTCAAACCACCCTGTCTGGCACCAGCAATCATTCCATGGTCAAAGACACTTAGATCACATTTTTCCCCATTCTGATGTTAAATCTGAGCAACAACTGAACCTCTTGACCATGTCTGTATGCTTGTATGCATTAAGTTGCTACCACATGATTATATATTTGCTTTAACAAGCAAGTGTAGGGGTACCTAATAAATTGGCTTCTGATTGTATATTACCTCTGCAAACACAACTGAGAAATTAAATACAATTTCTGATGTGGAATCAAGGATCAACTTTATTTGCCATTTACAGTTATGTGTCCTGGTAATTTGCTATGGTGTGTAGGTCAGGGCACAGCATGAAATCAAAAATAAAAACAATAGTCAGCAATTATAAAGAATAAGAATTATACAAAAAAAAATTTAGAGAGAAAGTAGAGACTTGGAATAAAATGTACATACTTACATAAATACCAGCATTCATTTACAATGCAAACAGCATTATAAAAAGTGGTTTTAAGTGTTTACAGTGTAGTGCAGTAACAAGGGTAATGGATTGAAGAGGATAAGCTAACTAGAATGGTTGGTTAGTATGGAAATTCCTTAAGAATATCATTTATTCTGAAGCAGAAATAAATGGCCCTGCAGCTCACCATATGTTTTCCCTACAGTCCTTGTACGATCTATACTGTCATGGAATCGACACCACCTACACATAGCTTTGAGTGAGTTGGCCTTTCTCCCTAACCTCAAAGGCAATCAAATGAAGCCGATGGATATGTATAATGATCTCACAGCAACAGAGCCAGATCAGTGCCTATCAATTTCCACACCTCCTTTGATATTTGATAATATAGCAGTAATTGATATTCTATGTACGAATTATCTACAAATTGGCATTGACAAAGTAAAAGTATTTTTCTTTTATTGTTAATGAGTTTCAGTTACAAGTAGCTCCACAGGATTAGAATCTCTTTCCTTTATCTGACACTAGCAGCCTGTCCTGTCTCACATTCTGAACACAAGACATCCTGCAGAAACATGAAATCTCGAGCAAAACACAAAATTGTTAGAGGAACTCAGCAGGTAAGGCAGTAGCTATAGAGGGGAATAAATAGCTGATGTTCAGGCTGAGTCCTTTCATCATAGACCATATTCTGTTATTTTGTGTTTGTATTTATACACACAGTGGCCACATTATCAGTTACCTCCAGTACCTAATAAAGTGGCCTCTGAGTGTATGTTTGTGGCCTTCTGCTGCTGTAGTTCCTCCAGTTCGAGGTTCAAAATGCTGCATACTTAGAGATGCTCTTCTGCACACCATTGTTGTAACACGTGGTTAGTTGAATTACTGTTGTCTTCTTGTCAGCTTGAACCAGTCTGGCCATTCTCCTTTGATCTCCCTCAGTAACATGTCATATTTGTGCACAGAAATGCTGCTCACTGGATGTTTTTTTTTTTGTTTCTCGCACCATTCTCTGTAAACTCTAGGGACTGTTGTGTGTGAAAATCCCAGGAGATCAGCAGTGTTTGAGTTACTCAAACCACCCCTGTCTGGCACCAACAATCAATCCACGGTCAAAGTCACTTAGACAACATTCTTTTCCCATTCTGATGCTTGATCTGAACAGCAACTGAACATCTTGACCATGCCTGCTTGATTTTTATGCTTTGAGTTGCTGCCACATGTTTGGCTGATTAGATATTTCAATTAATGAGCGGGTGAATGCATCTCCCTAATAAAGTGGTCACTGAATGTGGATAGGGATAGAAATTAGGAGCAGGTTTGGAGTGCTTAGATGCTTGAGCTTGCTAATATGGTTGCAAGTTCATCCCTTCCTTTCTGACTACACACTGTAATCTTCTGTTCCCTTTCTTATCTATCAACCTTCAACATAATCAAAGACCCTGCTTCCACTGCCCTTTGAGGGAGAGTTCTCTAGACCCTGTGGTTCATATTTTCCAAGGTTATTTCTCTTAAAAAACGTACATGCTCTCAGTCAACCGCACGCATTTATTTGAGCCACTGTAAATAGAGTTTTGAAAAAAGCAGGCAAGAGGGGAGGGAAATAAAACTGTACTGAATTGAAAATAGTTACAAGATAGAAGTCTGGAGTTTTACAGGAAAGGTATTAGTATGGTTAGAGGATTGGCTGACTGGCAGGAGGCAAAGAGTGGGAGCAAAAGGGGTATTTTCCAGATGGATGTCAGAGACTAGTGATGTTCCGCAGGGGTCAGTGTTGGGATTGCTTTTCACATTGTATGTCAATGATTTGGATGAAGGAATTTGTAGTTTTGTGGCCAAGTTTGCAGATGATACAAAGATAGGTGGAGAGGGAGTAAGTGTTGAGGAAGCAGAGTGTCTACAGAAGGACTTAAAGAGGTTAAGGGAAATTGGCAAAGAAGTAGCAGATGGAATATAGTGTAGGAAAATGCATGGTCATTCATTTTGGCAGAAGGAATAAAGGCATGCATTGTTTTCCATATGGGGAAAAAACTGAAAAATCAGAGGTGATAATAGACTTGGGAGTCCTTATACTTGATTCCATAAAAGGAGTCTCATCAGTATGTATTGCATATTGAAAAGCATAGATAGAGGGGATGTGGAGAGGATGTTTCGTATAATATGGGCGGTTAGAACCAGAGGGCCAGAATCAGAACTGAGAGACAGAGTTGAAGAAACATTGCTTGAGCCAGATTGTGGTGAATCTGTGGAATTCTTTGCCGCAGGCAGTTGTGCAGGCCAAGACATTGGGTATATTTAAGATGGATGTTGGTAGTTTCTTAATTAATGAGTATGTCAAAGGTTATTGGGGAGAAGGTAGGAAAATGAGTTTGAGAGAGTTAATAAATTGGCCATGATGAAATGGTGGAGCAGAATCGATGGGCCAAATGGCCTAATTTTTCTCTTATGTCTTATGTTGTCTTTTGGTCTTATGGAGACTTATTTTTTGCCACAGCTCTATTATTTGTGCTGTAGAGTATGTCTTACATAGTTTTCATGCACTCCAATATTAGACGAATCATTAATGTAGTGATACCAGCCTGTTTGCGTGAGGACAAATATGTGACTATAATGAAACAAAAGTAGGAAAGCAAAGTAACGATCTTGTGTCAGTGATATCAGGAGTGAGGCAGTTGCTCAGTGATTACAAAGGCAAGTTCATTACATAACCTGGAACTTTCACTGTAAGTAATAGCCCACACGATGCTCTTCAGCATTCCTTCCATAATCTCGTGAATGAAAGAAGACTGAAACCAATCAGATAGCATTGAAAACAATGCTATTGATATTCCAATCTGAGAAAATGCTCAAAACGCCAGATCACAAAGTTGTGAATAAATCTTCAACCCAACACTGTCCTGATGATCTCCACCATCAATGTGTCTTTCAGTCCGAATTGAGAGCAGTTGAGGAGGTCAACATTTCTAACTTTAGTTAACACTGAAATCAGTGCTTCCATTTATTTTTTTAAACACAGGGAGATTGGGAATCCCAGCAAGTAAAAGGAGATGAGAGGATAGGGCCGATGAAGTAAGCGTCTTTGTTGCCAGGAACATGAAAATGGAGCCAGCATGAGCCAATGCTGGCGAAATTGAATGGTTAAGATGGTGGATGGACTGTTTGACCTACATTCTGTCAAGTTTCCTGATGATTGTTGGAACAGTACTGATCTGGGCAAGGGGCAGAAGAGTATTCCATCACACCCCCTTATTTCTGGCACAGTGACAAGCCTTATCATTGGCAATTAGGAGTAGGATGCAGCGTACAGGTTAGCACAAGTTTTACAGTGCCAGTGACCCAGGTTCAATACCCACTGCTGTCTGTAAGGAGTTTGTATGCTCTCCCCGTGACCACATGGACTTCCTCTGGGTGCTCTGCTTTCCTCCCACAGTCCAAAGATGTACTGGTTAATTGTCCCGTGATTAGCCCAGGATTAAATTGGGGGATTGCTGGGCAATGCAGTTTGAAGACCCAGAAGGGCCTATTCCACACAGTATCTCAATTAAAAAAAACATGAATTTGAGGCCATCAGATGGCGACATATTTGCCCCATTATTTCTGCGAGTTCCCTGGGAAGATATTAATCTGTTGTCAGCAGGTGTTAACAGTGGATGATTCACTGGTGGGAATGCTCATATGGAAAATACTCAAATTCTCCCTTTGTTGAGGTGGTCATCACTTAACACACATCTTGTCCTATGCCTTACACTTCTCAGGTCATGCTTCTTGCGGACCTGGATTACTTCTGCTGCCAAACGCACATGTTATAACTTCATCTCTACAAATTCACACCTCAATTTCTCTTGTATGACTTTCCTCCCACCTACGTACCCGACGGTCATAGTCATCCAGAATGAAAGTGGTTATTATCATTCAAATCATTTTGTTTAATATTCCCTCTTCTTACTGACTATGAAACTACAGAATGCATCTTTTGCAAGATCCCTGGCATGTTTTGCCGATAATTCATCGACGGCACATTCTAAACCCACAGCCAAGAAAGATAAGTGTAGCAGGTGCAGTGGAAAACCAGTTCCTCTCCAAGTCATACTATATACCAATGTTCAAAAAAAATTTCTTTAGTTACACAGAAAAGAAATGCAGGAGGAATTCAGTAGGCATTTATATAGGGGAAATAATGGTCAAATATTTGGACAAGACCCTTCATCAAGACAGAATAAGACGATGGAGGGAGAGGAGAAAGAGTAGAAACTGTCAGGTGATAGGTAAGGCCATGTGAGGGATAAGGTGGATGGGGACAGGAGGGGTGTTGAAGTAAGAAGCCGGGAGGTGATAGGTGGAAGAGCTAAAGGGCTATAGAAGAAGGAATCTGATAGGAAAGCAGAGTGGATCAGGGGAGAAAGGGAAAGAAATGAAGCACCAAAGGGAGGTGACAGGCAGGTGAGGAGAAGAGAGGCAGTAAGAGGGGAACCAGAATGAGCAATGGTAAAAGAGAGAAGGGGGAAAGGGGAGAGATTAACAGAAGATAGAGAAATCTACGTTTATGAAGTCAGGTTGGAAGCTACCTAGACAGAATATGAGATATTGCTCCTCCAACCTAAAGTTTCCATTATTTTTCTGATCAAAGTCCTGGAGCTTCCAACGTCAGCCATCAAAGAATATTTTGACTACTGGGACTGCTGCGCTTCAAAACAGCTCACCATGACATTCCTCAATAAGTTCTGGGCACATCAATGCATTGAATAATTGAGGTCCTCAATTCTAACAAAATATCATTTGATGTCCTCAGAAGTGTTTAGTAATGATGAATCAGTAGCTTCTTGCATTAGCAACAAATGACCCACTACCCTATCCTTTGGAAGGTGATACAATCCCATTCCTCTTACCCCATTAAAAAGCTCTTTCATTAGGAACTTGATTGCAACAGAACTTCAGAGACATTTTACCACCTCTTCACTACAATGTATTGTGTCAGACACCAAGTCAGCGAAGAACTTTCTTCAGCTGCCAAGAGTGGATTCAAGAGCTTGATAGAGAGAACTGTAACTTAGTCTAAGGGATTTAATGTAGCTCTTATGAACTTGAATTGCAACAAGATTTTACCCAAAGGAAAATAATTTAGGATCATTTTGTGTCATTAGATATCCTTGAAAATGAACACAAAGTACTGATTCCACTTCACTGCCTAATGGTCCTTCTGTATCCATGGAATAAACCTATAATCTCTCAGTTACTCTGAAATAAATTCAAATCTTACTTTTAAAGGACCTCTAAAGCTCTCTTTCCTTTTGTAATTATCTTTCTCAACTTTTAATGGATGGATGCCCAGCAATCTCAATCCCATCAGGTTTATGTCTTCAGAGGCACAGATGGGCAAATTATCTGCTCTTAGTATGTACTGATAGCTCTCACACAGGACAAAATGTAGGCCATATGGTCAGATCTGTGGAGTAAACTATTCATAAGTCTGAGGAGAAAATCAATGAATGGGCAGTACATTGCTAGTTGCTGCAGGAATTTTTCCTCCCAGGCTCACATCATGAAAGGCCTTTGATCCATAGCAACGATATCAGCTACCAACTATCTGTCTGCACTCTTGGCACCTTTCCTCTTACTCCCTCGTCCTCAACCTGGCACCACACCTCCATTTTCCATCCACTAAGGTTGCCTTCTCCATCTGGGAGAAAAACACGTACCCAGAAAAAATGGGAAAATGTGAAAGGCCTCCATAGCTGCATAGTTCAGCACAGCACAGGACCATCGGCACAGAAATCAAATCAAATCAAGTTTAATTGTCATTCAAGCCATACTTACCCCTGCACAGCTGAACAAGACAGCGTTCCTCTGGGGCCAAGGTGTAAAGCATTCAAAAATAGCAAGTAACAAATTCAAGGAAGCATATTCACTCAAAAAAAAAGACATATACATTATATTGCCCAAGACTCCGAGGAACAATGTCCGACATTCAATGGTACAGACTCCTGGCAGACACATACAATGCTGCTTGTTATTCCTCCACTCAAATACAGGAGGGCAGCACCTTCAGGAGAGGGTGGGCCCAAGCCGAGCTCAACCACACTGTATTGCTTCTGTGTTTCGCACCTGGTCTGCAGCAAAAGGCAAGCGGAGCCTTGAGGCTTAGTTCTACTACAACCGAGGCTACGTAGCTCCCATGTCGACTGTTTCTCCACCAAACAAGGGTAACAGACCTGTGGCAACTTACATTATCATTGTTCAACAAAGTCTTGTGATTGCAAGTGAAAAGTCCAAGACTATCACCCACGGTTATAATGCATCAACTCCAATGTTTCCGAGTAGCTGGTCTGCAGCCAGGTCAGTTCCTCCAAACCCAAACCGGCTCCTCTGACATTCCAACTGGCTCCTCTGATATCCTGCCCAGCTCCTCCGATATCCCGACTGGCTACTCCGACACGTTGGTGGTCTCCTCCGATATCCTGGCCGGCTCCTTCTCCACTGTCCCAGCCCTGACCAGCCCCTTCAACACCTTGGCCAGCTCCTTCGACACTTCAGCTGGTTCCGCTCTCGATAGCAGTGCAGCTGCTTTGATCGATGAGTAGCTCACTGCTGGAGTAGCCCTGCAGTACCCAACGTTCTTCAAGTAGAATTGTCCTTGGATAGCAAAGAAACAAATTCTACAAAGATAAAAACAAGCACCTTTGGTTGTCCATTTTCCTCTGACCTCTCTCATTAACAGTGATTTTTTTTGCCCACAGAACTGCTGCTCACTTTTTTTTGTACCATTCTCTGTAAACTCTAAAGACTGTTGTTCATATAAATCCCAGAAATTAGCATTTTCTGAGATACTCACACCACTTTGCCTGGCACAAGCAATCATTCTATGGTCAAAGTCAGTTAGATCACATTTCTTCCCCATTCTGATGTTTAGTCTGAACAACTGAACCTCTTGACAATGACTGTATGCTTTTATTCATTGAGTTTCTGCCACATGATTGGCTGATTAGTTATTTGTATTAATGAGCCGGTGTACAGGTGTATCTATTAAACTGGCCACTGAGTGTATTATCCTCTGCAGGTATTTATATTTTATTTAAAAATAAAACACTACCCCTTTGTATTCGTAGAAATAGAAACATGTATTACGTATTATGAAATTCTTGCATTTTAACAAATGAGATTTCGAAATTTGAAAATGTGTTTCTAGCCAAATAGAATTAATCATTTCCAGATTGGCATGATTGTGATCATTCCAGGTTGAAGTTTCGCTGTGGAAATTGGACCAGTCATATCTGGTTGGGAATTAAGCCTATGTTGAGGTGTTACTGTATTTCTGTCAGACAGTGTCAGTTTTTCTGCAGTGCCATAAAGTGATGACTGTTCCCAAGGGATGCCATACTAGAATAAGTCTGGTTGAAGACTGGTGGTATTGAGGGGTCGCAGCCTAATGGTGTTCTGTCATTTGGATTGTCACTCACGTTGAATTCAAACTTTTCCTGCAGAACTTTTGAACTTTGAAATCTGCTCTGATCACAGTCAGAGAGCCTAGGAAGAAAAACACTCACATTGAAAGGGCTTATCTACAAATAGTCCACAGGGAAATTCAATGTTATCTTGAGGAGTAATATCTCTGCAGGCTCAGATGGTCTCCTGCATTGCACAGATAGTGACATTCTGTGGGTTAACTGACAACCACACAACCAAGCTTGGACTAGTTTGCTTATGGAGGCCCAAATTACTATTATACTCAACTTCCTATCCTCAGAAGACAGGCCTGCGCCCATCAACTCTAATTATAATGAATGGTAAGGCAGACAGGAGAGACAAGTGGCTGCCTCGTGCTCTTAGTTTCTGGTGTTCACTCCTCACAGCTGTGGGTCCTGAGTGCCATTAATCTGTCCCTGGCCCAGGCAGTTGCCCCACAAGCTTCAAGAATGCCACCATCGTGCCAGTGCCAAAGCACTCCTCTGCCACGGGCCTGAATGACCCCAGTTGCACTCACCCCCATCACTGCAAAGTGCTTTGAGAGACTGGTTCTATCTCATCTGAAAGCCTGTCTGCCCACTACCCTGGACCCCCATCAATTTGCCTATTGCACCAACAGGTCAACAGAGGATGTCATCCCCATGGCACTTCACTTTGCCCTGACCCACCTGGACCGCCCCAACTCTTACATCAGAATGCTGTTCATTGACTCTAGTTCGGCATTCAATACTGTGATCCCCTCCAAGCTGATCACCAAACTTCGCCAGCTTGGTATCAGCTCATCCCTCTGCAATTGGATCTTGGACTTTCTGACTAACAGACACCAATCAGTTAAGTTAGACAACCTCTCCTCCTCCACTCTCACCCTGAGCACCGGCGTGCCTCAAGGCTGTGTGTTGAGCCCTCTTCTGTACTCCCTTTTCACCTATGACTGCTGTTACGTACCCCGTAACTGGGTTGCCAAACCAGCAGAAATGGATCACTCAGTTGGAGTCTGGAGTACTAGAACTAAGAAAGTTTTATTAAAGAAACAAGCAACACAGTAATCGAAAGGATAATAAATGCAACAGTTCAGCGATGATAAACACACATGTGCACAGAATTAAGATAACAGCATCAATCAAGCTCTATCATTGTCTAGGGGTAAATGACCAAATTTCAAAGTGACTCAAAGTTCAGTTCGCAGTAATCGTTGCCATGGCGATGGACAACGTGGGGGGAAGAGAGAGATAGAACAGGAACAACTGATCATTCAGAACGGCTTCACTCACAGACCGGCGAGATTGCTCACAAGCAACTTTTGGGCGGGTCCTTGGTGATGTCACCTGAGGTCACCGACTGTGACCCCTCCTCCAGATGCGGTCGATCCTCTGCGGTGAACCCGGCACCCAGGCAAGGGCGGACACACACCGGGTTCCCGCTGATTGTACCTTTCCATCCTGGTCGTTGTCTGATACTTCTCACCCACTCGTGAGAGGCGCACCACTTCCAGGGTCTCGTTACCTCAGGTGGCGTGTGTGTCTGTCTTAGCGAACCTGTCCCTTTTTATCCCCCTGCTGGGGTATCGCCTGTCCATCACTTCAAACAGTTCAGGGTTCAAAGGGGGGAGCCGCTCCAGACAGCTCTCTCTCTCCCACGTCCCTTCATTACACATCTCCAGACGCTGCTCCATTGTTCCTTATCTCTCCTTCCCCTGAGGGCAGGTGGCAGACCAACTGCTGATGCCACTGATGCTAGCCCAGGCCAGCAAACATCTTAATTTTATGTGTATTCTCGTCACACTGCGTTCCTGTACATGGTTCTAACTCCATAATCAAGTTTGCAGATGACATCACGGTGGTTGGCCCGATCAGTGGGGATGACGAGACGGCCTATAGGGATGAGGTCCAGCACTTGGCCGCGTGGTGTGCCAACAACAACCTGGCCCTTAGCACCTAGAAGACCAAGGAGATTATTGTGGACTTCAGGCATGCTAGGAGCCACACTCACGTCCCCATCTACATCAATGGAGCTGTAGTGGAGCATGTATCAAGCTTCAAATTCCCTGATGTCCACATTTCCGAGGATCTCACCTGGTCCCTGAACTCCTCCTTCCTGATCAAAAAGGCAAAACAGTGCCTTTATTTCCTGCGGAGCATCAAGAAAGCTCACCTCTGTCCCAGGATAGTGACGGACTTTTACCGCTGTACCATTGAGAGCATACTCACCAACTGCATCTCGGTGTGGTATGGCAATTGTTCTGTATCGGACCGCAAAGCACTCCAGCAGGTGGTGAAAACTGCCCAGCGGATTATCGGCACCCAATTGCCCACCATTGAGAACATCTACCATAAATGCTGCCCGGGCAGGGTGAAAAGCATTATTAAGGGTGCATCTCACCCTAACCATGGACTTTTTACTCTCCTCTCATCTGGTAGGTGTTACAGGAGCCTCCGCTCCCGCACCAGCAGGCACAGGAAGAGCTTCTTCCCTGAAGCTGTGACACTGCTGAACCTCACATCACAGTGCTAAGCAGTATTGCACCCATAGTGTACTGTCTCAGTACTTATATATTTGTGTGCTGTAGCACTTACTTTTTATTCACAGTTATTTTGTAAGTAACATTATTCTTTGCATTTCTGGTTAGATGCTAACTGCATTTCATTGGTTTTGTATCTGTATTTGGCACAATGACAATAAAGTTGAATCTAATCTAATCTAATCTAATCATTTCCAACATCTTCTTGACCAAATCCATACTGGAGACCTCACAAATATTATATGAAAGGGGAATTCTTCTTCTCACAACACGCTGGAGGAACTCAGCAGGTCGGGCAGCATTCGTGGAAACAATCAGTCAACGTTTCAGGCCAGAACCCTTCGTCAGGACCTGTTACTTTGACCCCAGCATCTGCAGAGTATTTTGTGTTTATGAATTCTTCTTCTTTCCCTTCATTAAAAAAGATAGGACTAAAAAATGTATATAATACTAATTACCAATTCAGTAATACCAATTTTTCCATTGTTCAAGATGTGACAGATAACCATTGCAGAGTCAATAATTTAACCTTCAGAATTTGCAGCTTTTTGTGAATTGCAAGAGTTTCCATCCCTTCAATGCCAAGGTCATAGATAACCATAACAGTCGGTCATTCTTTGTCAAGTATTGTCAGTGCCAGTTTTACAAGACCATTTCATTTTCAAGGGCTCCACTTTTCAAACAATTTTTCCAGTTTTGGAGTGAACAATGTCTCAATGGCTGTATCTTGTGTGTAAGGGTGACTTTCTCCTTCCCTGTTTCAGAATGCTGCCTGTGCTCCATTGTCTCCAGCCCAATGAACCTATAACTAAAACTGCAATACCAGTCAGTTGGAATGCGATTTGAGATTCCATAGAAACACCTCAGTGCACATTCAATGGTCCTTGACCTTTCTGTCAATATTTTTGTAGACTTATTTGATTACGTTCAGAACCTAAGTCATGTATATTTTTGGAAATTTTAGAGGGGTTATGGGATTGCATTGAAAGCAACACGTCATGAAAACAGAAAACCAGTGTATTTCAACATCCTTAACTTGCTTTCCCAGCAAATAAATGTCCTTTCAGTTTTTACACATTCAGTGCCTATCATGAATGTCCCTATCTTAATTGCTTCCAGCAGCACCCCAAGTAATACATTTCAGGTACCCTCACGTCTCCGTGTAAAAATTTATCCCACTTATCATCTTTGACCATACCCCCACCCCACCTTAAATGATGCACACTGGTGTTAGACATTTCAAACGTGTGATAAAGATACTGACTGTCTAACTCTGTCAATGCCTCTCTTCATCTTATATATATCTAACAGATGTCTTTTCCGTCTCACCACTCCAGAGAAAACAATCCAAGTTTATCCACCCTCTCGCCATTGCATATAACGACCCCCAAGCCAGGCAGCATCCTAGTAAACAGCTTCTGCACCTTCTCTAAAGCCTCAAAATCCTTCCTATAATGGGTGATCAGAATGAACCAGTGTAGCCACATTTAGGGTGCTCTGAACTGGGACCCCAAAGTCCATTTGCACATCGACACTGTTGACAGTCTTGCCATTAACAGTTTACTGTCTCTTTGCATTTTATTTGCCAATATGCACCAATTCACGTTTAGCGGGGTTAATCTCAAGCTGCTATTTCTTTGCCCATATTTGCAAAAGACCTATATACTACTGTATTCTTTGCCGGTCTTCCAGTAATAGTAGTGAGATCACTCAAGTAGAGTTTGATGTTCTCCTGATTGTTTGTCTATTGGTTTGTCCTCAGGTGATTGTAGAGGCAATTTGGGATCCACATGTCCTCATGTAGTGTACGCAGAGTGAGTGGTGGTTGTGTTTAGCGGCTGGGTCTTTTGGTTGTTCAATCTCTCCTTGCCACTTGATCTCTGCAGCACAACTGAGGTAGCTGTCATGTAGCACACGTAGCTAACATGTAGTGATTAACAGGTCCCTTTCGGAATGGCAGGTGGTGACCAGTGGGGTACCGCAGGGTGCAGTGCTGAGACCGCAGCTATTTACAATATATATTAATGATTTAGATGAGGGAATTAAAAGTAACATTAGCAAACTTGCTGATGACACAAAGCTGAGAGGCAGTGTGAAATGTGAGGAGGATGTTATGAGAATGCAGGGTGATTTGGACAGGCTGGGTGAGTGAGCAGATGCAGTTTAATGTGGATAAATGTGAGGTTATCCACTTTGGTGGTAAGAACAGGAAGGCAGGTTATTATCTAAATGGAGTCAAGTTAGGAAAAGGGGAAGCACAACGAGATCTAGGTGTTCTTGTACATCAGTCACTGAAAGCAAGCATGCAAGTACAGCAGGTAGTGAAAAAAGCTAATGGCATGCTGGCCTTCATAACAAGGGGAATTGAGTATAAGAGCAAAGAGGTCCTTCTGCAGCTGTACAGGGCCCTGGTGAGACCACACCTGGAGTACTGTATGCAGTTTTGGTCTCCAAATTTGAGGAAGGACATTCTTGCTATTGAGGGAGTGCAGCGTAGGTTCACAAGGTTAATTCCTGAGATGGCGGGACTGTCATATGTCGAAAGATTGGAGCGACTGGGCTTGTATACACTGGAATTTAGAAGGCTGAGAGGGATCTTATTGAAACATATAATATTAAGGGATTGGACACGCTGCAGGCAGGAAGCATGTTCCCGCTGATGGATGAGTCCAGAACCAGAGGCCACAGTTTAAGAATTAAGGGTAGGCCATTTAGAACGGAGTTGAGGAAAAACTTTTTCACCCAGAGAGTGGTGGATATATGCAATGCTCTGCCCCAGAAGGCTGTGGAGGCCAAGTCTCCGGATGCTTTCAAAAAAGAGATGGATAGAGCTCTTAAAGATAGCGGAATCAAAGGTTATGAGGATAAGGCAGGAACTGGATACTGATAGTGGATGATCAGTCATGATCACAGTGAATGGCGGTGCTGGCTCGAAGGGCCGAACGGCCTACTCCTGCACCTATTGTCTATTGTCTTGAACAGATTTCTTCCAGGTTTATCTATTAAGTGAAATGCCTTCCCAGTTTTTAGATATAATGTTGAATTTCTTCAGGCTAATTTTGATGTTTTAAAAACTGAGGGCAAGTGTCAGTTGAAAGAAGGCATGAACAGATTTAGACAGTAAATTTTTGTCATGCTATGGGAGAACTGATTGATGGTGTAAAATTGAATGGAGTGTTTTGAAACAAAAGCTTTCAAACTTCAAACCTGAATCAAAAATAGAAGGCCAGTAAATACAGTTAAATAAAATAACGGTATTGTTTTCCAATGGGTTTATGATGAATGGATACTACTATAAGGTGGATGGCGAATGAAGAGTATTTGTATTTTTCACATTCTGTGAGACTCTGACTTCTCGCCACTAGGGTTTTGAGCCATTGTGGGTGAGTGTGTATGTGAGTTCTTGTGCCATTGCTGCTGACACAATATTATCTATCTCTCCCAAAGTCTTATTCACACACTAAAATTATTTAATGCAACATTCTAACCTTGATTTGCAACTTTGCTATTCTTTTTCTCTCCCTTTCATACCAATTGAAAGGGCATGATGTGAGCCCATTAAGGTGATATGTAGAGGTTTTGCTGGCTGCTTGCTCTGCAAAACCAACTCTCTCCTTGGCACTATGGGGACTGCAAAGAAAGAGCCATCAGGAATGAGTGCCAATGCTATTACAAAGGAAAAAATGCCAGGCAAACTCAAAGGTCTTAAGGTGGATAAGTCACCTAAAGCAGATGGACTACATCCGAGAGTCCTGAGAAAGGTTGCTGAAGGGATAATAGATGCATTCATCATGATCTTTCAAGAATCATTTGATTCTGCCATGGTCCCAGAGGACTAGAGGATTGCATATGTCAGTTTACTCTTTATGACAAAAGAAAGGGAATTATAGGCCAGTTAGCCTAATCTGAATGGTTGGGAAAGTGTTGGAGTCTATTATTAAGGATGAGATTTCGGGATACTTAAAGACTAATGACAAAATAAGACAATGTCAACATGGTTTCTGTAATGGGAAATCTAGCCTGACAAATCTCTTAGAGTTCTTCGAGGAAGTAACAAGCAGGATGGACAAAGAAGAGGCAGTGGATGTCATTTAGGCAGCATCTCTAGGAAGAGGTACAGTCGACGTTTAGGGCCGAGACCCCTTGTCAGGACGAAGGATCTCGGCCCGAAACGGCAACTGTACCTCTTCCTAGAGATGCTGCCTGGCCTCCTGCGTTCACCAGCAACTTTGATGTGTGTAGCTTGAATTTCCAGCATCTGCAGAATTCCACGTGGATATCATTTACTTGGATTTTCAGAAGGCATTTGAAAGGTGACACACCTCAGGTTGCTTAAAAAGATAAAATCCTGTGGCATTACAGGAAAGACACTGGCGTGGATAGAACAATAGTTTACAGGCAGGAAGCAGTGAGTGAGAATAAAAGGGGCCTTTTCTGGTTGGCTGCCAGTGACCAGTGGTGTTCTTCTGGGGTCAGTATTGGGGCCGCTACTTATCATATTGCTTGTCAATGGTTTGGATAATGGAATCGATGGCTTTGTGTGAAGTTTTCAAGTGATATATAGATAGGTGGAGGGGTAGGTAGTGCTGAGGAAACAATCTGATTACAGCAGGACTTCGAGAAATTGGAATAATGGGCAAAAAATGTGGCTGAAGGAAAACAGTGTTGGGAAATGTATGTTAATGCATTTTGGTAAAAGGAACAATAGTGTGGAATACTAACTAAATGGGGAGAAGGTTCAAACATTAGCGGTGCAGAGGGACTTAGGAGTCCTTGTACAAGGCTCCCAGAAGGTAAATCTACAGGTTGAGTCTGTGGTAAAGAAGGCAAATGCAATGTTGGCATTTATTTCAAGGGGAATAGAAAATAAAAGCAAGGAGATAATGCTGAGGCTTTATAAGACACTAGTCAGGCTACACTTGGAGTACTGTCAATGGTTTCGGGCCCCATATCTCAGAAATGATGTGTTGTAAATGGAAAGAGTCCAGAGGAGGTTCATGAGGACGATTCCAGGAATGAAAGGGTTAACATATGAGGAGTGTTTGACAGCTTTGGGCCTGTACTCACTTGAATTTAGAAAAATGCAGTGAATTTCAATGAAACCTACCAAATGTTGAAAGGACTAGACAAACTGAATGTGGAGAGGATGTTTCCTGTGGTGGGGTTATCCAGAAATAGAGGGTAGCATCAAAATTGAGGGGTGACTTTTTAGAATAGAGGTAAGGAGGATTTTTTTTAGCCAAAGAATAGTGAATCTATGGAATGCTCAGCCACAGTCTGTGGTGGTGTCCAAAAGCCACTGAACACCGGCAGAGCAGCTTGACTACAGAGCCCTCGTAGAGGTGGGTCAAGCAAATGCAGTTGGTACAAGCAAAGAGGGAAGAACTGGGCAGCAGATGGCGCCATAATAGGAGAAAGCTTGGGGGCATTCACAGCAGATCCTTGCCACTGTGTTTGGCATAGTCACCCCCCGTTTCCTCCCGCAGCCCAGGATGACCTTGCCCACTATGCCTTTTCAAAGGCACCGACGCAAGAGTGAAATTACCATCATCTCTTGAGGAGGTGCTGGCAGAGGTGGAGTGGGCAGAAGCAATTTTAGACCTCAAGGCATTTTAGCATCACTGAGACCTCCAGCAGAATCCCTCTGTTGTCTCCTCCCCAGGTGGGCAGTTTGGGTGAAGAGCAAGGCTTATATGTGGACTGTATGGTGGAGTGCCTCAGATGCTGTGCGTTGGTGGACATACGATCAACTATCACCATCATCTGTACGGGTGTCCTCCCCAACACGGACCAGCCATCCCCGCCTGGGTGGACAATGACAGCAGTCCAGCTAGCCACATCACTAGTGTGGGCAATGATGAGAGGGAAGAGGAGGCTGTGCATCACAGTGGGGAAAAGCACAGTGGAGCACAAGGCATGGATAGCCGACATGTGTGAGTCCTGAGTCCTGCATCATTGTCCTGGACCTGCTGTCCCACTGAGGGGGCCCATGTGGATGTGCCGGGGGAGGGCCACACTCTACTTCGGCGCTGAAACCGTGGCTCTTCTGCAGGGCAACTCCAGGAAGCAGACCAGGTAGGCATGACAACAGCCACCACCGGTTTCCCCGGCGCAGCGCATCGTGCCCCTGTCATCGGCAACTGCATCGGTGCAGAGCGACAACATCAGCAGCACTACTGCAGTGCCCTCCTGGTTTGGATCAGGACCAGTGGCGGCAGCTAGAGAACCTCCTGGACCAGCACATTGACATCTTCGCAGCCAAGGACGAGGATGGCAGGCAAACGGGGCTGGTGCAACACCACAGCAACATAAGAGACGCCTGGCCCCTCACCTGGCCCTCAGAAAATGCCAGGCAGCGGAGCAGAGGATCAAAGAGATGGCAGCAGTAAGCATCATTGAGCCCTCCCACAGCCCATGGGCAGCCAGCAATGTTAGTCAGGAAGAATGATGGGACATGGCAGTTCTGCTTAGACTAATACCATCTCATTGCCGTGACCCACTGCCCCGAATTGATGATGCCCTGAACTACACCACAGGTTTGACCTGGTTCAGCTCTTTCAATCTCCACAGTGGTTATTGGCAGGTCGTTCTGGCCCCAGAGTCCCGTCCCAAGACTGCCTTCACCACTGGTCAAGGGCTGTGGTACTGTGGGTAATGCTGTTTGGTCTGTATAATCTCCCAGCAACATTGGAGAGACTGATGTAGAGGGTGCTGGCTCACATTTCATGGAGTCACTGTGTCATCTACTTGGATGATCTTCAGGAGCACACCTTCATTTTTGATGATGTTCTGCTGAATCTGGAAGAGGATTTTGCTGCTATCCACCAGGCGAACTTGCACCTCAACCCTGCAAAGTGCAGCCTGCTGCGCTGCCAGACCAAGTCCCTGGGAAACATAGTGAGTGCAGAAGGAGTGGTGATGGACCCTGAGAAGGTGGCGCCAGTCAGGGAATGGCCCAACCCTCATGATGACTCTGTGCTTCGCAGCTTCCTGAAGCTGGCATCATACTACCACCGGATTTTTAAGGACTTTGTCACCGTTGCCAGTTCCCTGCACCAGCTCGCCGAAGAGGGGAGGCCCTTTGCCTGGATTGACACCTGTGCTGCCACCTTCGATCAGCTCTGACTTGTGCTCACACAGATCCCAGTGCTGGTGTATCCTGATCCAACATGCCCTTTCATTGTTGATACAGATGCCAGCAATGGGGGAGGCACCGTGCTGTGACAGGAGGGGGTTTCAAGGAGAACTGTTCTGTGGCATACTTCAGCTGCACCCTGATCTGCCCTGAATGGAACGATTGTGTCACCTGCCAGGAGCTCTTGGCCATGGTCCAGGCTCTCCACCACCTCCGCCCCTACCTCTTCGGCTGATGGTTCCGGCTTCACACGGACCATGCATCACTGATGGAGCTGTTGAGCTTCTGTGGCCCCGAAAGGCAGACTGTGTGGTGGTTAGAGGCTCTCCAGAGCCATGATTTTGAGAAGCAGTACCGTGCCGGAAGGCACCATGGCAACGCTAATGCCCTCTCTCGCCTCCCTGTGAGGCCACTGAGTGTCGCCGCTGTCGCCGTCTCGGGGTGTAGAGCCGGCAGCAAGTGGCAGTAGTGGCACTTCAGGTGGCAGCCAGTGGGCATCTCCCCACCATGGACAACCAGCAGCTGCGCAGTGAGCAGGTGAGCGATCCTTTGTTGGCCCGGGTGAGGAGATGGCTGAGCATGGGACAGCGGCCATGGTCACGGGTGATCTCGGCCCTGGATCCAGAAACCAAAGCCCCGTACTATCATGCTGGAGGAGTGTGCGGGTTGCCGATCCGGTGTTGGTAGTTGCCTGACGGTGACAGACATCTCCTATGGCTGGTGGTCCCTTGGGGGCTCCACACCGTGGTGCTGTGGTCAGTGCACTGGCTGGTCGGGGCCGGACGTTTCGGGGTTGCAAAGACATTGGGCGAGCTGTGCGGACACTTCATTTGGCACGCGTGCAGGAAGGATGTGGAGCTGTTTGCGCGCTGCTGCAATGTTTGCCCGTCCCAGAAGGGGCTGGGCGGTCAGTATGGGATGTCAATGCAGCACTACCTGGTGGTGCCCCCAGTGGAGCGCACAGGAGTGAACATCCTGCGTCTCTTCCCCCGCACTGACGCCGGGATCCACTGCGTTCTCGTGGCCATGGGTTACTTCACAAAGTGGCCGGAGGTGTACGCAGTCCCAGACCAGAGCACCACTACCACCGCTGAGAGACTCGTAGAACAGTTCTGTTACTTTGGCACGCTTGAGGAACTCCACAGTGACCAGGGGCACAACACTGAGGTGCAGGTGCTTAGCGAAGACTGCAAGTGTCTGGGAATCACCAAAATGTGGACCACCCCGCTTTACCTGCAAAGTGATAGGCTGGTGGGACGCTTTAAACGTCTCCTGGCTATGCCCTGGCCATTCCCTTTAGCCAGCACCAGCGCGATTGGGATCACCACCTTCCCCAGGTATTATGGGTGTTACCGACAGCTGTTCAGCAAGGCGCCAGGTGTACGCCAGATGTGCTCGTGTTCAGGCGAGAGCTGTGCACCCCAGTGGATCTGGTGGTTAGCCCCCACTCCCGAGCCAGGGATTCCTGGGGGAATACCAGGTAGGAGTACCTGCAGCACCTCTGCCTGCGAGCTGTACATAATGCAGCTCGGCCAGCAGTCACCAGAAACGAGCTTGTGACGCCCGCAGCCGGGGTCAGGACTTGGCTGGGGGAGACCAAGCATGTCACTGCTGCCCCTCCAGGAAGAAGAGTCTATCCCCCATGCTGGGAAGCCAATGGAAGGGGCTGGGAGAGGTGCTCGACTGCATCTCCGATGCTGTATATTAGGTGCATTTGCCTGAGTGGCAGAAGGCAGTCGTGCTGCACTGGGACCGGTTGGCACCATATCAGCCCTTGGCCACCACTGGCCCAATGAGGCTGAAGGAAGATTAACACTCTGAGTGCCCTGCCTCTTGCCTCACTAAACAATGCATCCCCTGGCGTGGCTCCAGAAAACGCCCAGCACCATAGGCGGCAGCGACGGCCATCACAAGGACTTCTGGACTTTGTTTTGGACTCTGGGGTTGCTGGGCATGGCTGACCCCTCAGATGGGGGCAGTGTGACACTCTGGGGGGGGGTGGTCAACAGCCCACCCCTACATTTCTAATAATCAGCACTGTTTATGGATCTTGTGTTAAAATGCTTTGGTGGGATTATGGTGGAAAGTTTATATTCATTTATTGTTACATTTTAGCTTGGGTTATACAGTTATTCACTTGTGTATTTGTGGGTCACCCTAACTGTAACCAGGGTGTGTGATACTCACCTCCCCCATCTGTATGAGACTGAGCTGTTCTCTCTCTGGGTCATGGCACAAGGCCTGTTCTTTTGTTTATTGCAATAAAACTGTTGTTTTGTTTAGAGGGTGTTCTCGTCTGTCATCATGCTCACCACAGTATTTTCAATCTGTACTGCTGTTCTGGGGTTGCAGCACTGTGTCAGTACATGGATGGCTGGGAGGTAGGAATGAGACTAGTTTTTGCTGTTGGTGTTTTTGATGATTTTTGTGTTTTGTTTTGTTGAGCTCTGTGCTGTTCTACCGAGGATTGTGGGTGTGCCATGTTAGCGCCAGAATGCGTGGAGGCATTTGCAGGCCGCCTCCCTGTAGGTCGTGTTGGTTGTTGACGCAAATGACGCAGTTCACTTGTGTGTTTCGATGTACGTGTGGAAAATAAAATGAATCGGTAACTGAATCCTGTTGTATGTATTTTATACTGAAATGTACACATAATTTCTGACTGATATTTCATTTAATTGGTTTATGCAAATCACCTTCTGTCCCTGTCAGCTTTTCCAGTTTATCACCAAGAGGAATGAACTGTTCGTTCCTGAGTAATCCCTTGAGAAATGATGTAAATTATAAATTCAGACTAGCCTGAGAGACAGCCCTGAAGGACAGTGCTTTGTGAACCATGTTTCAGTCAGCTATCCAGAGCGAGGTTGCACTTTGCAGTGTGTTAACTAAGATTAGCAAGGCAAATGTTATCCACACGTTCTGAAATATGCCACCTATTACACAATAGATGGGCAAAGGAGATGTGACAAGTTACAATTTCTTCTTTCTTTTACCAGCAGCATGATTAAAAGGATTGGTGTCTAATGAAATAACGCAGTTCAAACGTCACAGTGATATGACATCTGCAGGTGTTTCCAAACCTATAGACCACATCCAACGTTCAGAGCTCATTGCAAATATTTTAAGGATTGAACAGCATTGATGCACTTCTTTTACAAATTTTAATTGCTCAGCTATGTACATAATTGAGTTATCTATTTGTCAGTTCCTTGTCAACAGTATAATTGTCAGCATCTTCAATTCTTCGACTTGTTTTCCTAGAGATACTTAGTGCTTGTAGCATTTTTTGTGCCTAAATTCTTTAATTAACATGTTCACCTTGTGATGTAACCCATCCTCCCTAAACCAAAGCATTGTTTTGGAAATAGTTACAAAATCCATTTATTAAAATAAATTTGAATATACTAAAATCCAAAAGCCAAATCCCCTCAAATTTAATTAAAATATCTGCCAATGTAAATCTCACCACATAATTTGAAATCAGTTTTACCATCTGCTTAAAGGAGCATTTATTTTTCAGTAACAAGGTATTTAGCAAGCAATCTCCCATTTGTTTACAAACAAATGAATGACAAATGACATAAACTGAATTATATTAATGTGTGTCATGTTGAAAATTCTGAATGACATTTCTCCTAATACGTGCAAAAGATAGACTCAGAGGAGACCTTTTATAAAGTCAGTAGCCTTTGGATGTAATTGGCTTAATAAAATCTTGTCTGTAACACACACATGGGACAAAGCATTATGGCCAATGAGAACAATTTCATCCATAAAGCCGAGTGTAGCATTAGTTTTATTAACCTTATTGAGCACCTTCATTCAGCACAAAGTTTAACTGTGCACCCGTTGAAGAAATCTTTTACATATCAAGCTATGGCATTTATATTCATTTCCTTTTTTAACTTATTATCTGGTAGTTCACATGTGAAAAGATGCTCTGTTCAATCAAAAGTTGAAATTAAATAGGACAAGAAAAATTGTCTCCCTTGACAATATCTTGTGTTTGTAGAGATCAAAAGTTAATTATAAATTTGGTAAATTGCTTGAATGTTTTCCTGGTTGGAGTTTTGTCTGTTCTGACCACTAGAGGCAGTGTTTTTTTTTGGTATGTAGTTTATTTTGTGCAAATATCACTTCCTGTTCATAAGCTTTTTTTTTTGCTTCATTTCCTGCACTGGTTAATTCAGATTTCAGCTTGAAGCACACATGGTAAAAAGACATCCATCTCCATCCACTCTTTATTCGCCTTTGAAACAGCAACATCTGTGAGTCTTAAGCTTTCTTAATATTGGTAAACATTTAGTAGATGCACATTGAAGGAAATATTATGTTTGTTGTTCAACGCTATCAGGTACCATTGCACCACGAGTTCACTCTAGACCATACATAGCTATAGAATGCTGCATGTGCATATTACCTTGTTTAAAGCTGATCGTGAGAATAATCGATTATATTACAGGTTTCTTCCGCTATCCGAAGGTGGAGCGTTCCTGTGAAATGGTTCGTAAGCTGGAATGTCGTAGAGTGAATAAGCAATTACCATCTATTAATACTGGAAAAAATTTTGAGCGTTTCCAGACCCAAAAAATAACCTACAAAATCATGCCAAATAACACATAAAACCTAAAATAACAGTAACATATAGTAAAAGCAGGAATGATATGATAAATACACAGCCTATGTAAGGTAGAAATACTTTTCTGCAGCACTGTCTAGCACAGTGAAAATTTCAGGGAAGCGCTCTCGGCAGAAACACTCTCTCCAGTAACCTTTAAGCTATGAAGATGCCAGATCATACCAAATAACACATAAAAATACACAGCTGCACAGCCTATATAAAGTAGAAATAATGTATGTACAGTGTAGTTTCACTTACCGGAATCGGGAAGACTCCAATAAATTGCAGTTTCGTCATGGTTAAGCACTTGCTTATACGAATAACCACCTGACGCAATCTGCAATCGCCTCTGATCCGGGCCGACATTTACGTGCCGGGCGGCACCCAATTAATTAGCTTGTTTACTTCAGCTTTTTTCTTAAAGATGTGCTGGGTGCGTTCCGACTACCGCTGCACCGCTGCATTCTTCGCTGCAATGTATCGGTCTGCAGCCCGGAGGTTGGGGACAACTGCTTAAACTATGAAGCTGCCCTCGCCTCAGAAACCGATCAAGCCACCCATGACTACCTTTAAATTCCACTTTCATCGCCATCGTCCAGTGCTTTCTGTTTCAGATTATTAAAAAGACTGACTGATTTCTCCTTAAGTATAAAAAAACTTAACGGAACACCACGCTTTGTACACCCATCAATCCACTCAAGCAATGGACTTTCCATTTTATCCATTATTGGATGCCAACTAAGAGAGATCACTTTGCTACGAGCAGAACCAACAGTAACATCGGCAGCTTTCAAAATTCTTTCTCTCTACGCGTAAATAGTACGAATGGTGGACACAGGCAAGTTCAATGCGCGGACAATGTCTTTACTTCATTCACCACAATCGAAAAGCTTAATTATGTCTAGTTTTACACTGTGTAACACCATTACGAGCTCTTTTAGGCTTTTCCGATACCTTAGAACTCATCTTGCTAATGGATGCACAAAATAAATTGAGAAAAAGCACGTGTTTAAGCAATGCCGGCTAGAATGCAGTTCCGGGGGAGGAGCTTGGCTGTGCGGGCGCGCGCTGCCTTTTTTCGCACGCTGCCTTTTTTCACACACTGCCTTTTCTCGTAACAGTGAAAACACCTTCTGTTAGCGAAAACAGGTAACTAATGTAGGTCTTTCCTAACAGCGAGTGTTGTAAAGCGAACTTTCAGAAAACGGGGGCCACCTAGTAA
Source organism: Mobula hypostoma (assembly GCF_963921235.1). NCBI lineage: Eukaryota > Metazoa > Chordata > Chondrichthyes > Myliobatiformes > Myliobatidae > Mobula > Mobula hypostoma. The sequence goes on along the minus strand of NC_086097.1, from coordinate 119,191,491 downwards.
ATTCAGGTGTGTGGCTATTCTGTTCACATGTTTTACTTAAATTTTACAGTTTTAAAAAGATTTCTCATTAAAAACCCTAATGAAAGCTTCTGGTCTGAGTGATTTTTGAGAAGGTGTTTAACTCCCCGCCTAGCTTTGTACACAATGCACTGTGAGGGCAGTAAGCTGTCACTCAGATTGCTTCCGGTAGTAGACAAGTTATGCACAACTAGCTCCAAGAGCCAGCATCAAAGTCAGAATCAGATTTATTATTGCCAACAGACACTCACAGACTACTTTATTAGGTACACATTTAATGCAAATATCTAATCAACCAATCATATGGCAGGAATTCAATGCATAAAGGCATGCAGACATGGTCAAGAGGTTCAGTTGTTATTCAGACCAAATACTGGAATGGGGCAGAAGTGAGGTCAAAGTGACTTTAACCATGGAAAGATTGTTCATGCCAGATGGGTTGTTTGAATGGTTAAAGGGATCAGAGGGTATGGAGGGAAGGCTGGTACAGGCTTCTGAGTTGGATGATCAGCCATGATCATACTGAATGGCGGTGTAGGCTCGAAGGGCCGTATGGCCTACTCCTGCACCTATTTTCTATGTTTTCTATGTTTGAGTATCTCAGAAACTGCTGATCTCCTGGAATTTTCACACACAACCACCTCCAGAGTTCAGAGTTCATGGGAATGCTGTGAGAAATGAAAAGTTTCCCAGGAGTGGCAGAGTTGTTGGCGAAAACGCCTTGTTAGTGAGAGAGGTCAGAGGAGAATGGCCAGGTTGGTTCAAGCTGACACGAAGGTTACAGATAACCACGCACTACAACAGTGGTGTGTGTGCACAAGAGCATCTCTGAATGGGTAACACATCGAACCTTGAAGTGGATGGGCTACAGCAGCAGAAAACCACGACATACACTCAGTGGCTACTGCGTTAGGTAGAGGAGTTTGCATTCCAACATGTCCATCCATGGCTTCCTCTACTGCCAGGATGAAGCCATTCTCAGCCGAGAGGAACAACACCTCACTTTTGTCTGGATTGCCTCCAACCTGGTCACATGAACATTGATTTTTTCTAAGTTCTGGTAACTTCATCTTCCTCAGTCTTCTCTCTTCTCTACTCCTTGTTCTGGCTCTCCTCTTGCCCCTTCTCTTCTCATCTGCCTATCACCTCCCTCTGGTGCCCCTCCTCATTCCCTTTCTCCTATGGTCCACTGTCCTGTCCTATCAGTTTACTTCTTCTTCAGCCCTTTACCTTTTCCACCTATCGCCTCCCAGCTTCTCACTTCATCCCTCTCCCCCACCCATCTACTGTTCCTTCCTCAGAACCTATTTTTACCAATCATCTTGTACTGTTGTACCCCTTCTACCCTCCCCCACCTTCTTATTGTTGCCCTTAACACTGACTCTTTATTCCTCTCTATAGATACTGCCTGCTCTGCTGAGATCCTCCAGCATTTTATGTGTTATTCTCGATGTCCTGCATCTGCAGAATCACTTGTGTTTATGGTTGTCTACTGGTAATTTGTGTGGTTTTAACTGTTTTATTTCCAGCCGTATTCTGACTCTCATTGGGAGCTTTTTCAGGTTTTGCCTGCCACCTTGTACTTAAGCTATTTAAACAAGATGAGTGGACCATTTGCTTATAGTAACTGCACTACATGTCAGAAGAGTAAGCTGCAATCGAAGACTCTAAAACTAATGATAGGTTTCCATGCCACCATAAAGCTCATCTGAAAAAAACATCAATACAGCATGCTCGCATATTATGTTAACTATTTCACTCTGATAGAAGCTATTGAGTTGAATTAGGATACTAATGAACAAGAAACTCCCCAAGCAGTAAGGCTGATCAGCACCTCCACCCATGACTATTACTTTATCATTTCTTGTCAGAGTCACCTTATGTATAGACACTTACGCATACGCAATCAATCTATGTATATAAGCTATTTTATGTATTTATATTTATCATGTTTTTTAATTATTGTTTTTTTTATTTATTCATTTGTGGGATGTGGGCATTGCCAGCTAAGTCAGCATTTATTGCCCATCCCAAGTTGCCCTTGAGTAGGTAGTGACGAGCTAACTTCTTGAACCACTGCAGTCCCTGAGGTGCAGGTACACCCGCTGCTGTCAGGGAGGGAATTCCATGATTTTGACCGAGTGACAAAGAAGGAACGGCGATATGTTTCCAAGCCAGGATGGTGAGTGACTTAGAGGAGGGTGTCTAAGTGGTGGTGTTAATTTCCAAGTGGTTAAATTATTGTGTTCTTTATCTCACTGTGTGTGTTTTCTCTTTGTGCTGCATCAAATCTGGAGTAACAATTATTTTGCTCTCCTTTACACTTGTGTACAGAAAATGACATCAAACAATCTTGAATTTGAATCACCCCTGAAGAGGCCACTTGACGTATCCTCAATTTCTGTGCCAAATTCTGGTGTATGAACTAAAACTCTACACTGAGTATCATCCTCTGAGTTCTCAATCTTCTTAGTCTTCCATTCCATATCTTGGCCATTGATGAATACATTATGTAAAGCATTTTGAAACCTAGATTAATGGTCTTCTATCACAGTGCCCTTTAGTTAACATCTCGGATGTCAAGTGCATTTATCAATTCAGTCCCATGAATCTTTCAAAAATTCGAGATTCAAAGACTCAAACTACATTTATTATCAAAGTATGTGTACAATATACAACCCTGAGATTCATCTTTCCACAGACAGCCATGAAACAAAGAAAACCATAAAACCCATTCAAAGAAAACATCAGACCCCAAATATGCAAAAAAAGAACAAATCATGCAATTGACAAAAAAAAACAAATGAAAAACACAGAATATAAATCAGCAAACCACAAAATTATCACAAGAGTTCAGGCATATTCATTCCATCTCAGTTCAGTCTAACCCTAACCCTTCATTATCTGCAGGCTGCAGAGCCAACATCCCACCCCCTGATCAAAATAGCAACAAAAAAAAGTGACCAGATACCAGAAACACATCATAACATGAACTACGGAGTTCAACCCACAAACAGCACAGATGAAATCTTACCCCAAACCAGGACTCCAGCACTATCATCCGGCAGCATCGAACAAGAGGGAGAGAGAAACCATTTGCAGACAGATGCCTTCTTCTGAGAGCAGCGAGCGAGAGGGAAAGAGGGATTGGTTACCCATAGGTAGTCAGCACTGAGCACCCTCCTACCTTCCGTTCTCATTAAGCTGGATCTTTTGATCCATGTTCACTGTATATTTTTGACCCACAGAACTTGCACAGTTTCTTCCTGGTCCTTGCTTGATTATCTATTGGTTTCCAGTTGGACACTTACACAATGTCCCTAACTTCTGAGTATCTCTCCCAGCCTTATAGCTTATGACAACATAAGTTATACCAAATTTTGTTGTCCCAACAAACATTGTTCCATCAGCATCTCAGTCAAGGATGCATTGAAGTGGAGAGGGGGTCAGTTCTGTACATTAGTAAAAAAGAAATATAGCTGATGACTCATAGACTGCTAGCATTGCTTCTTGTGACACATGATCTGATACTGTGGATAAAGAGAGGGATGATACAACTACCATTTCTTGCCTGCCCTGAAAATTCCCCAAATAAAACCACTTCTCATTCTTAGACATTAGTACCACATCAATTATCATCCATGCACTCCCCCGTAACCATAAATTCCTAGAGTCATAGTGCACTACAACACAGAAACAGGCTGTTCGTCTCATCTAATTTGTGCTTTTCTATTAGTTTGCATCGTCTCATTGACCCACACCTCTCCCATCCACCTACTTATCCAAACTTCTCTTAAATGTTGAAATCAAACCCGCTTCCACTACTTGTTCCGCACTCTTGTCACTTTTTGTGCGAAGAAACTCCACTTCAGGTTCCCTTTAATATTTCACCTTTCATCCTTAACCTATGACCTCTAGTTCTAGTCTCACTGAATATCAGTTCACTGAAATGCTGACTGATATTCAGAGATAAAAATGTGAAAAAAAGTTTGAATGTATGGGACTACCTTCAATGAATATCTATAATATAAATTTAAGAGTCTAGAAATGTTATATATAATTCAAGGTGAAGGGATGGTATATTAATTGTTCAGTTCAACCAAAACTTTTAACATTTTAGAAAGATATCTTTTAGATTTTATTTGATTTTTTTTACCTGTGTACTTTCTTCTTCTTATGCAGTTCCTACGGGCTAGGGTGACTTATTTTCACTCCATTTCTGAGGGACAAATGATACCTGTGTGCAATGACTTTGACTATGCTATGGATGTTTGACATTAACTGCCACACATTCGTGACAGGATTTAATCCAATGGCAAGAAGATTCATGTTGATTGCAAATCACATACATGCTGAATCCATGCATGTTGCTGAACACACACACACACACACACACACACACACACACACGCACACACACACGCACACACACAAACACACTGCAGTAAACAAAAACACATAGTAGTACTCATGTTTAAACATCCACACTTTCACACACAGCGCCTATGCACTTTTCTCATGTGCGTACATGTAACGCACTGTACGATTTCACTGCTAAGGTAATGGTTTCTCTGTAGCAGCGATGCTTGGGTTATGGCTAGAGATAACGGGGCTTTGGAATGTGTGCTATCCAATGAGTGAGATGTTGTTCTTTCTTGTGGGTCTGGGAACAGGGATTTTGTGGTCTTTTGTCGGGGAGAGATGAGAAGAGAAGAGAAGATGCGAATGGAGAGAGTTGGTAGACTGCCGGACAGAGAGGACTAAGAACTAAGAAGACCTCAGGAATATCCTCAATGAGCCACAGTGTCCTGTCTGAGTCAGCAGCTCTCAGTCTCCAGGTTTTTATTCTCAAGAGAGTCAATTACTAACTTCTTTAATTCCATCACCTTTACTGGGCCATAGGCCTCCCACAGCAACTTGCTAGAGTCCTTTGTCTGTAATGTGTTCTTTGGGCTTGTGTGAGGTGCCAGAGAGCATTGGACTCCAAGGATTTTAGAGTACCTGAAATGGTTAATTGTTACTTAATGACAGATGTTAATTCTTTAGAGTTCCTTGTGTTTTTTCTTGAGTGACTCGGTCTTTGTAATGCATTCTTCTGGTGCTTTCTCTTTAAGTTTGCTATGTTTATTTTGATTGGCTCAGGAATTCCGTATTACTTGCAACACACATAAAAGTTGCTGGTGAACACAGCAGGCCAGGCAGCATCTCTAGGAAGAGGTGCAGTCGACGTTTCAGGCCGAGACCCTTCATCAGGACTAACTGAAGGAAGAGTGAGTAAGAGATTTGAAAGTGGGAGGGGGAGGGGGAGATCCAAAATGATAGGAGAAGACAGGAGGGGGAGGGATAGAGCCAAGAGCTGGACAGGTGATAGGCAAAAGGGATACGAGAGGATCATGGTACAGGAGGTCCGGGAAGAAAGACAAGGAGGTGGGGGGGGGACCCAGAGGATGGGCAAGGGGTATATTCAGAGGGACAGAGGGAGAAAAAGGAGAGTGAGAGAAAGAATATGTGTATAAAAGTAAGTAACAGATGGGGTACGAGGGGGAGGTGGGGCATTAGCAGAAGTTAGAGAAGTCGATGTTCATGCCATCAGGTTGGAGGCTACCCAGACGGAATATAAGGTGTTGTTCCTCCAACCTGAGTGTGGCTTCATCTTTACAGTAGAGGAGGCCGTGGATAGACCTGTCAGAATGGGAGTGGGATGTGGAATTAAAATGTGTGGCCACTGGGAGATCCTGCTTTCTCTGGCGGACAGAGCGTAGATGTTCAGCAAAGTGGTCTCCCAGTCTGCGTCAGGTCTTGCCAATATATAAAAGGCCACATCGGGAGAACCGGACGCAGTATATCACCCCAGCCGACTCACAGGTGAAGTGTTGCCTCACCTGGAAGGACTGTTTGGGGCCCTGAATGGTGGTAAGGGAGAAAGTGTAAGGACATGTGTAGCACTTGTTCCGCTTACACAGATAAGCACCAGGAGGGAGATCAGTGGGGAGGGATGGGGGGGACAAATGGACAAGGGAGTTGCGTAGGGAGTGATCCCGGCGGAATGCAGAGAGAGGGGGGAAGGGAAAGATGTGCTTAGTGGTGGGATCCCGTTGGAGGTGGCGGAAGTTACGGAGAATAATATGTTGGACCCGGAGGCTGGTGGGGTGGTGGTGGTGGGGAACTCGTTTCTGCATACCTCGACACGGTTTTATCCCCCCTTGTTCAATCCCTTCCAACCTATGTTCGTGACACTTCTCACGCTCTTAAACTTTTCGATGATTTTAAGTTCCCTGGCCCCCACCGCTTTATTTTCACCATGGATGTCCAGTCCCTATATACTTCCATCCCCCATCAGGAAGATCTCAAAGCTCTCTGCTTCTTTTTGGATACCAGACCTAATCAGTTCCCCTCTACCACCACTCTGCTCCGTCTAGCGGAATTAGTCCTTACTCTTAATAATTTCTCCTTTGGCTCTTCCCACTTCCTCCAAACTAAAGGTGTAGCTATGGGCACCCGTATGGGTCCTAGCTATGCCTGCCTTTTTGTTGGCTTTGTGGAACAATCTATGTTCCGTGCCTATTCTGGTATCTGTCCCCCACTTTTCCTTCGCTACATCGACGACTGCATTGACGCTGTTTCCTGCACGCATGCAGAACTCGTTGACTTTATTAACTTTGCCTTCAGCTTTCACCCTGCCCTCAAGGTTACCTGGTCCATTTCCGACACCTCCCTCCCCTTTCTAGATCTTTCTGTCTCTGTCTCTGGAGACAGCTTATCCACTGATGCCTACTATAAGCCTACTGACTCTCACAGCTATCTGGACTATTCCTCTTCTCATCCTATCTCTTGCAAAAACGCCATCCCCTTCTCGCAATTCCTCCATCTCCGCCGCATCTGCTCTCAGGATGAGGCTTTTCATTCTAGGATGAGGGAGATGTCTTCCTTTTTTAAAGAAAGGGGCTTCCCTTCCTCCACTATCAACTCTGCTCTTAAACGCATCTCCCCCATTTCACGTACATCTGCTCTCACTCCTTCCTCCCGCCACCCAACTAGGAATAGGGTCCCCCTGGTCCTCACCTACCACCCCACCAGCCTCCGGGTCCAACATATTATTTTCCGTAACTTCCGCCACCTCCAACGGGATCCCACCACTAAGCACATCTTTCCCTCCCCCCTCTCTCTGCATTCCGCAGGGATCGCTCCCCACGCAACTCCCTTGTCCATTCGTTCCCCCCCATCCCTCCCCACTGATCTCCCTCCTGGCACTTATCTGTGTAAGCAGAACAAGTGCTACACATGCCCTTACACTTCCTCCCTTACCACCATTCAGGGCCCCAAACAGTCCTTCCAGGTGAGGCAACACTTCACCTGTGAGTCGACTGGTGTGATATACTGCGTCCGGTCCTCCCGATGTGGCCTTTTATATATTGGCAAGACCTGATGCAGACTGGGAGACCGCTTTGCTGAACATCTACGCTCAGTCCGCCAGAGAAAGCAGGATCTCCCAGTGGCCACACATTTTAATTCCACATCCCACTCCCATTCTGATATGTCTATCCACGGCCTCCTCTACTGTAAAGATGAAGCCACACTCAGGTTGGAGGAACAACACCTTATATTCCGTATGGGTAGCCTCCAACCTGATGGCATGAACATCGACTTCTCTAACTTCCGCTAATGCCCCACCTCCCCCTCGTACCCCATCTGTTACTTACTTTTATACACATATTCTTTCTCTCATTCTCCTTTTTCTCCCTCTGTCCCTCTGAATATACCCCTTGCCCATCCTCTGGGACCCCCCACCACTTCCTTGTCTTTCTTCCCAGACCTCCTGTCCCATGATCCTCTCGTATCCCTTTTGCCTATCACCTGTCCAGCTCTCGGCTCTATCCCTCCCCCTCCTGTCTTCTCCTATCATTTTGGATCTCCCCCTCCCCCTCCAACTTTCAAATCCCTTACTCACTCTTCCTTCAGTTAGTCCTGACGAAGGGTCTCGGCCTGAAACGTCGACTGCACCTCTTCCTAGAGATGCTGCCTGGCCTGCTGCGTTCACCAGCAACTTTTATGTGTGTTGCTTGAATTTCCAGCATCTGCAGAATTCCTGTTGTTTCCGTATTACTTGTATTATTTAAGCGGATGCCTGATTATCGCTAATCGCAGGGTCCTGGTTTTGAGAATGTTACTTCTCATGGTGTCGCTCATCCAAGTTACTGGTGTTCTTTAGGAATGATTATGAATAAACTCTCATCACCATCTCTGCATAAATGTCTGTCTTTCCACTGCACTTGGGTTCCAGTATTGTCAGCGCACATTGTGACACTGTCCTGGACCTGTAGGTGAAGATTATTCCTCTACCTAGGATGAGCTCCTTGGAGCCTCTGCTGGCAGTTCTCTGGGTTTTTAATGAGATAGGGTTGCTAGACCAATTCCTAAATCTCCTCCCTTCGCAGCCGAACTTGCGACCATCCATGATGGAGTTAAGACAGTCAATCTTGATGCATTATTTTCCAGAGTGGATTCATCCCGTTTTTCCCACTCAAACCTTACTTCAAATGGCGTTTCAAGGATAAGACTGGAGTTCGAGGCCTAGTGTTTGGTGATTGTCATGACTTGATCTCAAAGGTGAAGATCAAGGCCTGAAGATCTAATCAGAAGTCTGGAAGTCAAGACTAGTTGACCTGAGCTCAACGTCTGCAAATCTTTGTGAGACTACTGGGGTTCTCAAAGGCCCATTTTTGGTGTGTCCACATCTGAACGAAAGTCCGAATCTGAGTCGGCTAGAACCTGGAAGAAGTCTTGGGATTAGAGTATTATATATGTGCATGTGTGGGAGGGACTAACAGGGCTTGTTTTGCTGTTGTTTTGTTGCTTGTTGTGTTCTACTTTGTTGTGTCCTGTGTCGTTCTGTCAAATATTTCAAGCATGCTGTATTGGTGCTGAAATGTGTGGTGACACTCGCAGGCTGCCCCTAGCAAGCCCTTGGGTGTATTGGTTGTTAATGCAAACAAGGCATTTCACTGAATGTTTCAATGTACATGTGATAAATAAACATGAATCTTGAATCTTGAATATAAAATCATCTTGAACTGACAGAGCCTCATTGTTCAACACCACATGTACATTCAGAGTGAATAATGACCTTCTATCATTCACTGCTTAGCAGCTGAAGTGAATAACAGCACTGGAGTTTATGATGTATAAATATATGCTTCACAGAACACAAAGTGGCACTTTGCTTGATTGTCAGTAATCTCTCCCCAGTCATTAATGTCAGTTGAGTATCACTGCTCTGCTGCCACAGCATACCATTTACAATGCATTAAACTCAAGGTTTACCACTTGTGTGAAAAAAAAATCATCTTATCTTAATCTCTTGGGGAGAATTCTCGCTGCAAATGCCTATCACCTGTTTAATGACAGATCAGGAATCCCCGATATTGCAGGTAAGGCCATTATTTAAATGAGATGTCTTGGCTTGCAAAGTGAGGAAGCTCCCTCACGTTCCTTGTAAGATGTGAAATCCTTATGCCCATCTTAAAATCTCTTTCTAGCTTTTGTGATCAATGTTGTGGAGCAAGGCTTGATTCAAGAACTAGATGGCTTGCTGCTAGATAGATAGAGAGATGCACAAAAATATGAGTGGGAAAGAATGTTATTTAGAGATTTTGATGATCATGAGATTTCCAAGAGAAGAAGGATGGTAGCAAATGATGGCTGAATTCCCAATGATTAATGACATCCAGATACACATGAAACAATGCCACCAAGTATTGCACAGACTCTCAATTTCTGTACATATGTCAAGTGCATAACTGTAGAACTTGAATCTCACATAAAAATCCTGCCCTCAGCTACAGCAGCTACACATACACACACACAAGCACACAATTCTCCTGTTACCCCATAGATTTACCCCATAAGGTGCCTTTAAGGTGCTCAGCTTGCCTGTGGCCCCAGCAATCCTCAGGCAGAAGTTCCCAATCAAAAGAAAATGAAGCCAGCATGCTAGCACAGAAGAACCTAATTTAAGTAAATTCCAGTTGCCTTCTTGTCAGTGGAGATCTGTAGAAAGTCAAAGTCAGAGTAAGTTCATTATCGAAATACATATATGCCACAAGATACTACAGGTGTCCCCCGCTTTTCGAACGTTCGCTTTACAAAACCTCACTGTTACGAAAGAACTACATTAGTACCGTTTTCGCTTTCAGAAGGTGTTTTCACTATTACGAAAAAAAAACAGCGTGCGGTAAAAAATCAGCGCGCGATAAAAGACAACGCGCCCCGAGCAGCCGCTCTCCCCCGGATTCGGAACTGCTTTGCTTTAACACGTGCCTGTGAGCAGCCGTTTGCAAGATGAGTTCAATGGTATCGGAAAAGCCTGAAAGAGCTCGTAAGGGTGTTACACTTACCGTAAAACTAGACATAATTAAGCGTTTTGATCGTGGTGAACAAAGTAAGGACAAAGTGAGTTTGGCTTGTGGAAGCTGACGAACATGATGTTGAAGAGGTTTTGGCATCCCATCACCAAGAACTGACAGATGAAGAGCTGATGCAATTGGAAGAAAAAAGGATAACAATGGAAACCGAATGAGTAATGGTAAAGTACGACTTTAATTTTGAAAGGGTACGTCGGTTTAGGGGATATTTTCAGGATGGTTTGAGTCCTTATTAAAGAACTGTGTGATAGAAAAATGCGCGAGGCTCAGCAGTCAAGCAAGCCTTCCACATCAGCCACAGCAGATGACGAACCTCGACCTTCGACATCGAAGCGGGCACAGATAGAAGAAGATGAGCTGCCTGCCCTAATGGAAACAGATGACGAGATGACACCCTAGTGTCCCACCACCCCAACCCCCAGGCCACGGGCAGATACCGATTCGCGGAGAATGCGAAGGTAGCCGGGAGGCACACAGCACATCTTTAAGAAAAAAACCCAAATAAACGTGCTAACTAATTAGGTGCCGCCGACACGTAATTGTCGGCCCAGATCAGAGACGACACAATCGGAAATCGGCACTGATCTGGGCCGACAATTACGGGCGGCACCTAATTAATTAGTATGTTTGTTTCGGCTTTTTTCTTAAAGATGTGCTGTGTTCCTCCTGGCTACCGCTGAACCCCTGCGTTCTTCGTGGCAATGTATCGCTCAGCGGCCCGGAGGGTGGGGGCCACTGCACCACCCAAACTCCGACAAGTCTAACACACCATCATCAGTGTGCTCGGCGCTGTCTTCCCGATTCCCGTAAGTGATACTACACTGTACATACATTATTTCTACTTTATATCGGCTGTGTATTTTTACGTGTTATTTGGTATGATTTGGCAGCTTCATAGCTTAAAGGTTACTGGAGAGAGTGTTCTTGCCAACAGCGCTTGCGTGAGATTTTCTGCCAACAGCACTTGCGTGAGATTTTCGCTTCGGCGAACAGTTCAGTAATGATTGTGGAAAAGTATTTCTACTTTATATAGGCTGTGTATTTATCATATCATTCCTGCTTTTACTACGTGTTACTGTTGTGTTAGGTTTTATGTGTTATTTGGCATGATTTGGTCAGTAATTTTTGGGTCTGTAAACGCTCACAAAATTTTCCCTTATAAATAAATGGTAATTGCTTCTTCGCTTTACGACATTTTGGCTTACGAACAGTTTCATAGGAACGCTCTACCTTCGGATGGTGGGGGAAACCTGTATCTTGTGTCAGCGAACTTAGAGGAGGCTTGACCCAAAAGCAGAGCAGCAGAGTTGATTTAGTGGTGAACGATAATTTTAATAATACAGGTTTCCCTGTGAAAGGGTGAGAAGTAGGTTTGGTAGGGAGTCCAAGCTGCACCCACAGAGTCCGATCCAAAAAATTGCTGTGCTGTAATCCACTCGAGCCTCCTATGCAGGTGGAGCTGATAGAGTGTGGAGGAGGATAGAGAGAGTGAGCTGAGGTATGGTACTGGAGAAAGGGACTGAAGAGAGCTTGCCAGATAGAAAGCTGCTCCTCTCTACCTGAAGGTGAAGTTTCTCAGATGCAGTGGGGATTTCATACATTGGAGGTAGGTTGCTCCACAGAAGGCGCACATGTTGTTCCCCCAACAATGCCCGCGTTCAAGGGAGGATAAAGGGAGCTTTCCCTAACTGAATAGATTCTGGAAGCACTAGTGATGAGGGCCCTACTGTCAAAAATGGGAACAGAACTGGGTGTCTGGCTGATGATCTAAAGGATCATTCCACAAGCCACTTGTCAATACAGAGTGTCAGAGTGATTTGACTGGAAGGCTACTGCAGAGATGCCTAATAAAGTGGCCACCGAAATAAATGAAACCTGGGTCCCAATACTGAGTGAACCCAATGACCTTGATCTCAAAACTTGAATTAACTACCCTCCTTTAACTCTACTCTGCTCTTTTCCAATTTGGAGTAATTACTTTCAACTATAAATCATCAGTTTTTTAAAGAATAGGAAACTGCGGATAAATAACTTGCAAAATGTGAATCTAACATATGGGCAAGCCCAAGCAACACGAGAACCTACAGGAAAGGATGTAAAGTCAAAGTCAAAGGTAAGTTTATTGTCATGCACACAAGTACACATACGCACAAGTACAATGAAAATCATACTTACAACAACATTATGGGTGCATAGTATTACATAAGCAGCATTCACATGAAAAACAATTAGAGCAAATAAAAAATTGATTTTAGTGAAAAGTGATCGGAGTCATCATAAGAACCAGTCTGGCCATTCTCCTCTGACCTTGCTCATTAACAAGGTGTTTTTGCCCACAGAACTGCTATTCACTTTTGTTTTTGTTCTCACACCATTCTCTGTAAGTGATAGATACTTCTGTATAAAAATTCTAGGAGATCAGTTGTTTCTGAGATAGTCAAACCACCCCATCTGGCACCCACAATCATTCCATGTGATTGGCTGATTAGATATTTGTATTTACAAGCAGGTATACAGGTGTATCTAATAAAGTAGCCACTGAGTGTAATTTTAAAATTCTTCACCTGCTTAGACGAGAAGCCCTTATGGGCACTAGCCTCCTCAACGTTGAGAACATCTTCAAAAAGACATACCTCAAGAAGGCACTTTATTAAGGACTCCACCAACAACAGACATGCCCTCTTCTCATTACTGCCATCAGTGAGGAGGTTCCAGATGCTGAAAATACACACTTAACATATTTGGAACAGCTTCTGTCCCTTCTCCATTAGATTTCTTAACGTTCCCTGAACCCATGAACACTATATCACTATTTTGTTCTCTTTTTTACACGATATATATATCAACATAAGGAATTTAGAAACATGAAAAATTCTGCAGATGCTGGAAATTCAAGACACACCCAAAATGCTGGAGGAACTCAGCAGGTCAGGCAACATTTACTGAAATGCATAAACAGTCGATGTTTTGGGCTGAGACTCTTCTTCAGGAATCCTTTATATAATACATAAGTACATTTATGTATGTATATAATAACATGCATAAGTTCTTCAGGAATTTATATATGTATTCCTGGTAATTTATAGCATATTTTATGTATTACACTGTACCGCTGCCTTGGCACAAGACATTTCACGACATGTTTCGGTGATAATGAATCAGATTTTGATTCTAATAATAAATACAGCAATGAGTTAAAAATGGACTGACACAAAGACAGTAGTTCAGCTTGAAGTAGAGTAAGAAGAAATGCTAAAATAAAAACTACAGAATAACCAAGAGGTGGAATTCAGAGTCAGAGAATCTGCCTATCATTTTGGATCTCCCTCTCCCTCCCACTTTCAAATCTCTTACTATCTCTTCTTTCAGTTAGTCCTGACGGAGCGTCTTGGCCCGAAACGTCGACTGTGCTTCTTTCTATGGATGCTGCCTGGCCTGCTGCGTTCACCAGCAGTTTTTATGTATGTTGCTTGAATTTCCAGCATCTGTAGATTTCCTGGTGTTTGTGTCCTTTATATGCTTCTACCTGACACTTATTTTTTGCATGAAGTTCTGAAAACACGAATAGTATCCAGTGGTCTATTGTTTCTATGAGTTAACTTTATGGTGGCTTCTTTTTCTTAACAGCATTTTACAGGTGATATCCATTATTTGTTTTATTGTCAATAAAACATGTGTGAAGTGTCATCAAAGGCCACTGTCTAAATAAGTCCAGCACCGTTATCATTATCATTTAGTTTTGCTCTCTGACCCAATGCAGTCCTTTGGGTTGCAGATGGCTCAGCATCTTATTGCTGAATTTTTCAGAAGTATTTCTTTAGTTATTTATTTTATTTATTGAGATATAGCGTGGAGTAGGCCATTCCAGCCCTTTGAGTTGCGCCACGCAACAACCCTCAGTTTAACCCTAGCCTAATGACCGGACAATGTGCAATGACCAAGTAATCTACCAATGGCTACATCCTTAGGCTAAGGGAGGAAACCCATGTGATCACAGGGAGAATGTGCAAACCCGTTATAGGCAGCGGTGGAAATTGATCCCGGGTCGCTAGTACTGTAAGGCGCTCGCGAACCACTATGTATCAAATACGTTTGGTTCAAAAGTTGTCAAGGATTAAACTAAATCCTGATGATCTCTTGCTCCTTTGTCCTAAGATTGGGTTGTCCAAGTTGAGTAACTCTGTAGTTCAGTTGAATGGACAGAGACCCCTGAAACTGCTTGTTTTTCCCTGGACATAATGCCCAAAAATATCCATGGAATTATCCTTATAAGGTGGACTCAAACCTTCTGGTTTATTAATACTTTACTCATTATGAGCAACTTGAGCAGCTCACTGACTTGAATAAAATATGATTGATTTCATTATGTTCCATTTGCAAGATATATCAGCAGCTTTCCTTTGTAATCAAAATGTGCATATTTTTAATGAATAATCAGTTTCTTAGATTACAGCCTGAAAATTACTCTGAGCATTACTGACGTCTGAATATTTTATATCCATTTATCAAATTCTTCTCTTTATTTTGACAAACATTAAACTGTTTATGTTAATTTGATTCATTGTAATTTCTAGATTTATAGCCAAAAATGGCATTTGAATTTCCTGAAGGATTCCTGATCTCCTGTTCAACACATTTTACATCATTTTAATATGTTTTCTGCTGCTCTTTTACCAAAGTCTTGGCAGTACTGAAACTAACAGCATAAGGTCAGAAAACTAGACAGACATGTTTCTGGGATTAATTTCCTGTGCAATAGAATGCAAATGCAAGAGGCCCTGTTAAAATTATATTGAATTTATGCTTAGAATATGAAAAAAGCATTTATTTATCTTCCTAATTGCAAAGAAATGTAAGTTGGCCTGTCTGAAAATAGATTTGGAGGTATTTTAGCTCATTTGATATTATATGGAAATTTTTCAGAAGATACTGAGTAGATCTGATGGAATTTGAAATCATTAATATCATCCTTTGTAAGGAATATAGTTTCTAATAAAAGACATAATTGTGAATCTCATATGCCTAAAACTAAAGGATCAAATAAAGAATTAAGGAAGCTATCCTTATGTGGAATTTTTCCAAAAATGAAGATTTCAATGTTTTCTAAAGTAAAGGACTGATCTAAATATAAGGGAAAAGGCACTGCATCTTTTAGCTTGCAAAATGTGATTCTCTCTGTACCTATCTGAATGTATATATATATATATATATATATATATATATATATGTGTGTGTGTGTGTGTGTGTGTGTGTGTGATCCTATTGGGCAGGAGAATCATATGATGTCCTTGCTTTTAGCAATGTAAAATTGACATACACTGTTCGGAAGATTCCATTTTTATCAACTGCTTAAAGACTCAAAATATACTCAGTAGACCCTTTATTAGGTACAACTGTACACCTGTTTGTTAATGCAAATATCCAATCAGCCAATCACATGGCAGCAAATGCATTCATAAAAGCATGTAACATGGTCAAGAGGATTAGTTGTTGCTGAGATCAAACGTCACAATGGGGAAGAAATGTGATCTATGTGACTTTGACCGTGGAATGAATGTCGGTGCCAGATGAGGTGGATTGAGTATCTCAGAAACTGCTGATCTCTTGAGATTTTCATGCACAGCAATCTCTTGAGTTTACAGAGAATGGTGCAAAACGTAAAAAAAAAATCCAGTGCTGGCAGTTCCGTGGGGAAAAGTAGTTAGTGAGAGATCTCAGAGGAGAATGGCCAGACTGGTTCAAGCTGACAGAAAGGCGACAGTAAATTAAATAACCGTGTGTTACAATATCGACATGCAGAAGAACATGTCTGAATGCACAACACGTTGAATCTTGAAGTGGATGACCTACAGCAGTAGAAGACTATGAACGTAGGCTCAGTGGCCACTGTATTAGGTACTGTGTATGTTTTCTAATAATGGACCTCATTGTGATACTCATAAACCGACAATCAAAGGATCAAATAAAGAATAAGCAAGCTATCCTTACCAGTGAGGACATGGAGTTTTCCACAAAAGCAGAGGTAAAAGTTTTTTTTTTAATGCTAAGTATTAATCTGAATATAAGGGGAAAGAAAGGCAAAGCATTTTTTAGCATGCACAATTGTTCTGTCTATACCTGTCTAAGTGTTCATGTATTTGATCCTATTAGACAAGAGAGTCATAGATGTGCTTGTTTTCAACAAAGTAAAATTGCCATACACATAACGAGATATTCAATTTGCATCAACTGCTTAAAGGTTCAACCTATAAATAGTTTACTGCTTTGTAAATAAATTTCAATCTTTTTGGATGCTTTTGTGAAGATGCTATATGGGAATGGCCATTTTCCTTTGACAGTATTGAAACACTTCAGTAAATCATGTTCGGCAAGATTTAGGTGAGATAGTAGCATCAAAACCATTTTACTTCCCCGGTGTTATGTTAGAAATATTTGCTTATGATCTTTTTTTGTTTAAGACCGTAATCATACGAATGAGAAGGTATTGAGCAATAAGTCACAGTGGCATGGAACAGTAGTGTTGACCTCTCACTAGACTTGCTTGTAAACTATGCTTTACTCTGTCACTGCTGAATATAAAGGGCATGGAAAGACTGCTCATAACTGTAGCATTATACTGTTTGAACAAGCTCGAGAACTATATAAAACAATATATTATGCAAACATAGCTTGCTACCTGCCTCTGCAGCTGGATCCTTGACTTCCTTATCAGGAGACCACAGATCAGAAGTAACATCTCCTCCTAATTAAAACTAACTTGGCAGGAGGGTGGGAAGCAGAGTAAAGAAACTCAGGATAGGACAGGTGTTAAAAATGCCGAGATAGCATGCAGTCAGACTGTCAGGAAGGGCAGGTAGGACAAAATTGCAGCCACCAGGGTGAGTATCAGTGCATAAGGGATGCAGTGTCAAAAGGGGTAGCAAATGCAGTACTCAAAGTGCTATATATCTCGATACACAGAGTATAAGAAATAAGGAGGATGATCTTGTTGCACTATTATAAATTATCAGGTGTGATGTTGTGGCCATCACTGAATCGTGGCTGAAGGATGGTTGCAGTTGGGAGCTGAATATCCAAGGTTACACGTTGTATCGAAGTGAAGGGAAAGTAGGCAGAGAGATGGGGTAGCTCGTCTGCAAAAGAATGGCATCAATTCCGTAGAAAGATGTGACATAGATTTGGAAGATGTTGAATCCTTCTGGGTCGAGTTAAGAAGCTGCAAGGGTAAAAGGGCCTTGATGGCAGTTTTATACAGACCTCCCAACAGTAACTGGGAGAAATGGACAGTAAAAGCTTTTTCAAGTACAAACGTTTGTATGTAAAAAATAAACAAGAGATAAGAAAAGATATAGGACCACTAGAAAATGAGGCTGAAGAAATAATAACAGGGGACAAGAAGATGGCAGATGAACTAAATGAGTATCTTGCATCATCCTTCACTGTGGAAGACACTAGCAGTGTGTCAGATGTTGTAGTGCATGAGGGAAGGGAAGTAAGTTCAGTTATTATTACAAGAGAGAAGGTGCTCAAAAATCTGAAAGACCTAAGGGCAATAAGTCACCTGGATCAGATGAGCTGCACCCTAGAGTTCTGAAAGAAGTAGTGGTAGAAATTCTGGGGGCATTAGTAATGATCTTTCAAATATTGTTGGACTCTAGCATGGTGCCAGAGGACTGGAAACTTGCATATGTCACTCCACTCATTAAGAAATGAGGAAGACAGCAGAAATAAAGTTAAAGACCAGTTAACCTGACCTCAGTGGTTGGGAAGATATTGGAGTCAATTGTTATGTCACTTGGTGACACAGAACAAGATAGGACAAAGTCAGCATGGTCTCCTTAAGGGAAAATCTTGCCTGACGAATCTGTTGGAATTCTTTGAGGAGATTACAAGTAGGATAGATAAAGGGGATGCAGTAGATGTTGTATATTTGGACTTTCAGAAGACCTTTGACAAGGTGCCACATGAGGCCCCTTACTAAGTTAAGAGCCCATGGTATTACAGGAAAGTTACTAACATGGTTGGAGAATTGGCTTATTGGTAGGAGGCAGCAAGTGGGAATAAAAGGATCCTTGTCCAGTTGGCTGCCAGTGACTAGTGGTGTTCCGTAGGTGTTGGTATTGGGACCACTTCTTTTTATATTGTATATCGATGATTTAGATGATGAAATGGATGGATTTTTTGCCAATTTTGCAGATGATATGAAGATTGGTAGAAGGGCAGGTGGTGTTGAGGAAACAGGTAGGCTGCAGAAAGACTTGGGCAGATTCAGATAATGGGCAAGAAAGTGGGAAATGAAATGCAATGTTAAAAAATCCATGGTCATGCACTTTCATAGAATAAATAAATGTGCAGACTACTTTCCAAATGGGAAGAAAATCCAAAAATCGGAGATGTAAAAGGACTTCAGAGACCTTGTGCAGAACATGCTAAAAGTTAACTTGCAGGTCCAGTCAGTGGCGAGGAAGGTAAATGTAATGCCAGCATTCACTTCAAGAGGTCTAGAATATAAGAGCAGAGATGTGATGCTGAGCCATTATAAGGCACTGGTGAGGCCTCACCTTGAGTATTGTGAACAGTTTTGTGCTCCTCATCTAAGAAAAGGTGTGCTGGCATTGAAGAGGGTCCAGAGGAGGTTCACAAGGCTGTTTCTGGGAATGAAACGGTTATTAAACGTGAAACACTTGATAGCTCTGGGTTTGGGGGAATCTCATTGAAACCCTTTGAATGTTGAAAGGATCTTTCCCATGGTGAGGGAGTCTAGGACAAGGGAGCACAGCCTCAGGATAGAGGGGCCTCCATTTAAAATAGATATGCAGAAAAATTACTTTAGCCAGAGGGTCATGAATTTGTGTAATTTATTACCACAGGCAACTGTGGAGGCCAGGTTGTTGGGTGTATTTAAGGCAGAGCTTGATATGTTCTTGATTGGAGATGGCATCAAAGGTTACAGGGGTGGGGGGGAGAAGGCCGGGGAGTGGGGCTGAGGAGGGAGAGAAAAGGATCAGCCATGATTAAATGATGCAGCAGACTCGATAGGCAAAATGGCCTAATTCTACTTCTATGTCTTATGGTCATATGGACTCCTCACTGACAGCCAACACTGGCACACCTCAGGAATGCATGCTATGTCCACTACTCTACTCTCTTTAGACACCTGACCGTGTGAATAGCCACAGCTCAAACACTATTTAAAAATTAACCGATCATGTTGCAGTAACTCAAAGGATAAAAGCATGCAGACACTGTCAAGATGTTTGGCTGTTGTTCAGACCAAACTTCAGAATGGGGAAGAAATGTGACTATGCTATCATTATAACTGTGGAGGGTGATTTTTTGTGCCAGGTGAGGTGGTTTGAGTATCTCAGAAACTGCTGATCTCCTGGATTTTCTTGCATGACATTTTCTTGAGTTTACAGAGAATGGTGTGAAAATCATGTGAAAAATAAAGTGCAGCAGTTCTGTGGGTGAAAGTTGTCAATGTGAAAGGTCAGAGTAGAATGGCCAGACTGGTTCAAGGTGGTAGGAAGGTGACAGTAACTCAAGTAACCACACATGACGACAGTGGAGTACAGAAGATCATCACTGGATGCGTAAAATTTTGAACCTTAAAGTGGATGGCCTACAGCACGAGAAGATCACAAACACACTCAGTGGCCACTTCATCATGTACAGAAGATATCTTTCAAAAAATATGTCAATGTGTCACTTTGAAGCTTCATTGATGCAACTTCTAGTCTAGCTTATGTTCCTCTGCAGCCCTTCCCCATCAAATTTGTTCATTTTTCATAGTTTGGTGCGATGGTATTTACTACCTCTGCTGTCCATTGTGTTCTACTGTGGATTCTATCTGCCTTAATAACTGTAGAGCTACACCAGAATAGATTTTCAATGTGACAAAACTTTCTGTCGAAGATATCTGACTGAACTTGCAAAAGTACATGCCTTGACCAATGATCAAGAAGGCCTGATGATTCACATATGAGTAAAAGGTTTGTAAATCAGCTCTTGGAAGTCTGTGTTTGCTGTCATTATGAGTTGTGGCATAGATATACAATCCAGTTTCTTCGTGTTAGAATGAGCTTTCAAGGAACTTCCTTCCTTTATGTTTTCACTTTGAATTGCTATTGATGTATTTTTGTTCTTGTCTTAATCTTAGATCTGTAGTCTATTAAAATGTGACCTCTTTTTCATCAGTTGAAACACTTTGATGTTTTAAACTGAAAATATTGTATTCAGTGATGGTCATTTCAACGTTATCATTGGGCTGAAATAGTCTTAGCAGTATTCTTTGAACTTGGTTTCATGGAGTACTACAACACAGCAACAAGCTCTTTGGCCTGCTCAATGGATGCTAAGCTTTATTCTACATTATTCCATCTATCCACACCTGAACTATTGCCCCCCACACTCAGAAATCAACTTCAGAACCTGCAGTTTGGAGCAGTTGCCTTTGATTTTAAGTGTGGCTTAGTTTCTGCTAGCTGAACCATGGTGTGGATCATAATGCCTCCTGAGATTATCTTAAATTCCAGGTATTGTTTAAATCTAACCACCTAAGTTTTTACACTCGAGAAAATCTATCTACTGATGCTGGGAATTCAAGAAACATGCAGAAAAATGCTGGAGGAACTCAGCAGGCCAGGTAACATCTATCAAAAAGTGTAGTCATGGGTCCCAGCTATGCCTGCCTTTTTTTTTTGGCCACATGGAATAGTCCATGTTCCAAACCTACACCAGTATCATTCCCCAACTCTTCCTAGCTATATCAATGTCTGCATTGGTGCTGCTTCATTTTTATCTGCTGCTGTAGCCCATCTATTTGAATGTCTGAAGTGTTGTGCATTCAAGGATGCTCTCCTGTACACCGGTGTTGTAGCAGGTGGTTGCTTGAATTACTGTCGCCTTCTTGTCAGCTTGAATTAGTCTGGCCACTCTTCTCTGACCTCTTTCATTAACAGGGCGTTTTCACCCAAACAACTGCCACTCGCTGGATGTTTTTTGTTTCTCGCAAATTGTCTACAATTTCCATTCTCTGGAAACTGTAGAGAGTGTTGTACATCAAAAGGAGATCATCAGTTTCTGAGATACTCAAATCACCCCATATGGCACCAACAATTGTTCCACGGTCAGAGTTATATTTCTTCCCTTTTCTGAGATTTGGTCTGAACAACAACTGAACCTCTTGACCATGTCTGCAGGTTTTAATGCATTGAGTTGCTGCCACATGATTGGCTGATTAGATATTTACATTAACGTGTGACTGTAAAGGTGTACCTATTAAAGTGGCTACTGAATATGTGTTTGAAGTCTATCTTGCAGAGCAAGTTTCAAAGTACCTATGAGCAACAAATCTAATAACAAGCCAGTCTATTGGCAGTTCAGACCAGTCCCATTTGCTGTCAAGAATCAAGCTGAGAAGGAAATATTTATGTAAACAAAATGCTGTGACTTTGAAAACCAAACAGAATGAATCGGAATGATAATAGCCTTGTAAATTATAAACATGAGAAATCTGCAGATACTGGAAATCCAGAGCAATAAACACACACAAAATGCTGGAGGAACTCAGCAGGTCAGGCAGCATCTATGGATAGCCAACATTCTGGCTTGAGACCCTTCTTCAGTATTGAGAAGGAAGGCAGTAAAATGCCAGAATAAAAAGGTGGGTGGAGGGGAAGGAGGCTAGATGAAAGGTGAAGCCAAGTGGGTGGGAAAGGTCATGGGCTGGAGAAGAAGGAATCTGATTGAAGAGGAGAATGGACCATAGAGAAAGAGAAGAAGGAGGGAATCCAGGGGGAAGTAATATGGAGGTGAGAAGAGGTAAAAGGTCAGAGTGGGGATAGAGAAAGTCGGGGAGGATATTTGTTTACCAGAAGGAGAAATTTATATTCATGCCATCAGGTTGGAGGCGACACAGACAGAATATAAGCTGTTGCTCCTCCACCCTGAGAATGTCCTCATGTAGGCACAAGAGGCCGTAGAATGACACATCAGAATGGGAATGGGAATGGGAATGGGAATTAAAATGTTTGGCCATTGGGAAGTCCTGCTTGTGATGGATGGTACAGAGGTGCCTGATGAAGCGATGCTTCAACTTACAGTGGGACTCAACAACAGGCTAATAACTCTTCAGGGGTGATTGATAAGTTTGTGACCTAAGGCAGAAAGAGATGAGTTATTAATTTCAAACTTTCTGCATAATCACTCAAAGAGTTGAACTGCATGTGCATGTAAAGAGGGCTATATAACTCATCTCCTTCTACCTCAGGCCATGAACTTATCAATCACCCATGTGTGGACACTTTCTGGAGGCCCAAGATCCGTATGCTCCATGACCGCTGGACTAAGTGTGTAAATGTAGGAGGGGACTATGTTGAAAAATACATGTGCTAGGTTTTCTAAAATTGACTCCTTCTACCTTAGGCCACGAACTTATCAATCACCCTCGTAATTGGATCTCCCCCATCCCAGTACACAACTGAATGTCAACAAAGGTAGTCAGCAGTACTATCAACACTATGGATTTCCCTTATATTCAGAGCTACCAACTGAGGCCAAGAAATTGTCCACCAAATTTCCAAACAATGATGACAAAAATCTATCAATTGTTTATCAAAGATGATCAGTTTGTTTTGAGGAGATCGCATCAGACCATAAGATATAGGAGCAGAGTAGGCCATTCAGCCCATCGACTCTGCTCTACCATTCAATCATGGGCTCATCCAATTCTTCCAGTCATCCCAACTCCCCTACTTTCACCCCATACTCTTTAATGTCCTGGCTAATCAAGAACCTATCTATCTCTGCCTTAATTGCACGCAATGACTTGGCCTCCACAGCCGCTCATGGTAACAAATTCCACAGTTTTACCACCGTCTGACTAAAGTAATTTCTCCTTATCTCTGTTCTAAATGGATGTCCTTCTTGTCCTAGACTCCCCTACCGTGGGAAATAACCTTTCCATATCTAATCTGTTCAGGCCTTTTAATATTTGGAACATTTCGATGAGATTCCCCCTCATTCTCTTGAACTCCAGGGAATACAGCCCCAGAGTGGCCAGACGTTCCTCATATGGTAACGTTCTCATTCATGGAATCGTTCTTGTAAATCTTCTCTGCACCCTCTCCAATGTCAGTATATCCTTTCTAAAATAAGGAGCCCAAAACTGCACACAATACTCCAAATATGGATTCATGAATGCCTTATAGAGCCTCAACATCACATCCCTGCTCTTATATTCTATACCTCTAGAAATGAATGCTAACATTGCATTGGCCTTCTTCACCACCGAGTCAACCTGAAGGTTAACCTTTAGGGTATCCTTCACAAGGACTCCCAAGACCCTCTGCATCTCTGCATCTTGAATTCTCTCTCCATCTAAGTAATAGTCAGCATGTTTATTTCTTCCACCAAAGTGCATGACCATACACTTTCCAACATTGTATTTCATTTGCCACTTCTTTGCCCATTCCCCTCAACCATCTAAGTCTATCTGCAAGCTCTCTGTTTCCTCAGCACTACCTGCTCCTCCACCTATCTTTGTATCATTGCCAAATTTAGCCACAAATCCATTAATACCGTAGTCCAAACTTTTGACATACATCTTAAAAAGCAGCGGTCCCAAACGACCCTTGTGGAACTCCGCTGGTAACCAGCAGCCAGCCAGAGTAGGATCCCTTTATTCTCACTGTCTGTTTTCTGCCAATCACCCAATTCTCCACCCATGCTAGTAACTCCCCTGTAATTTCATGGGCTCTTATCTTGCTAAGCAACCTCATGTGCGGCACCTTGTCAAAGGTCTGAAAATCCAAGTACACCATATCTACTGCATCTCCTTTGTCTACACTGCTTGTAATTTCCTCAAAAATTGCAGTAGATTAGTCAGGCAGGATCTTCCTTTCAAGAAACCATGCTGGCTTTGGCCTATCTTGTCATGTGCTTCCAGGTATTCCATAATCTCATCCCTAACAATTGATTCCAACAACTTCCCAACCACTGATGTCAGGCTAACAGGTCTATAGTTTCCTTTCTGCTGCCTCCCACCCTTCTTAAATAGTGGAGTAACATCTGCAATTTTCCAGTTATCCGGTATAATGCCAGAATCTATCGATTTGTGAAGGATTATTGTTATTGCCTCCGCAAACTCTCTAGCTACTTCCTTCCGAACCAAGAGTGCATTCCATCAGGTCCAGGAGATGTATCCACCCTCAGACCATTAAGCTTCCTGAGCACCTTTTCAGTTGCAATTTTCACTGCATGTACTTCACTTCCCTGACACTCTTGAATGTCCAGTATATTGCAGATGTCTTCTACTGTGAAGACTGATGCAAAATACGCATTCAGTTCCTCTGCCATCCCTGCATCTCTCATTAGAATATCTCCAGCATAATTTTCTCTTGGTCCTGTATCTACCCTCAACTCCCTTTTACTCCTTATATACACGTTTGTACTTAAAAAAGCTTTTAGTATCTTTGATATTAGTCGCCAGCTTCCTTTCATAATTCATCTTTTCCTTCCTAATGATCTTCTTAGTTTCCTTCTGGAAGTTTTTAAAAGCTTTCCAATAATCTATCTTCCCACTAGATTTGGCTTCCTCGTATGCCCTCTTTTTCGCTTTTACTTCACTTGTCAGACACGATAGTGTCCTTCTTCCATTTGAAAATTTCTTCTTCGTTAGAATATATCTGTCTTGCACTTTCCTCATTTTTCTCTGAAACTCCAGACATTGCTACTCTGCTGTCCTTCCTGCTAGTGTCCTTTCCAGTCAACCTTGGACAATTCCCCTCTCATGCCATTGTAATTTCCTTTCTTCCAGTGAAATACTAACACATTGGAATTTAGCTTCTTCTTCTCAAATTTCAAAGTTATCTCAATCATAATGTGATCACTGTTCCCCAAGGGTTCCTTAACCTTAAGCTCTCTTATCACTCTGGATCATTGCACAACATCCAATCTAGCACAGCCAATCCCCTAGTGAGCTCAACAACAAGCTATCTAAAAAGCTATCCCTTAAACCTTCTACAGATTCTCTCTCCTGAGGTCCAGTACTGGCCTGGTTTTTCCAATCCACTTTCAAGTTAAAATCTCCAAAAATTATCATGATATTGCCCTTCTGATATGCCTTTTCTATCTCCTGCTGTAATTTGTAATCCACATCCCTGCTGCTATTTGGAGGCCTGTATACAGCTGCCATTAGGGTCCTTATACCCTTGTCATTGCCACACCACCCCCTTTGACTACTAGCCTATCTTTCTGATACACCGTATATCCTTGCACATTCAACTCCCAATGGCAGTCAACCTTTAGCCAAGTTTTGGAGATGGCCACAATGTCATATTTGTCAATTTGTAGCTGAACTTCAAGATTGTCCATTTTTTTCCCTATGCTGCATGCTTTCAAATACAACACTTTCAGTCCAGTATTTGTTACTTTCTGTTTTAACTGTACCATGCCTTTATTGCCCTGTAATTCATCCCACTGGCTGTGATTATGCCTCATCTCCTGCCTTTCCTTTCTATCATCTCTGTTGTACGCTATCTTTGATATATTTCTGTTTTCCCCTTCCTCAGCCCTATCACTCTGGTTCCCATCCCCCTGCCAAATTAGTTTAAACCCTCTCTAACAGCTCTATTAAACCTGCCTGCTAGGATATTGGACCCCTTTGGGTTCAGGTGTAACCTGTTCTTTTTGTACAAGTCATACCTCCCCTAGAAGATGCTCCAATGGTCCAGGAACCCTAAGCCCTGCCCCCTACACCAGTCTCTCAGCCACGCATTAATATTCCTAATCATGCTATTCTTACACTCGTTAGCACATGGAACAGGCAGCAATCCCGAGATTACTACCCTAGAGATCCTATTTTCTCTCCCTGAATTCTCTCTTCAGGACCCCCTCCTTTTCTACTTAGGTCATTGGTACCAACGTGTACCATGTGTACCAAGACTTCTGGCTTTTCACTCTCTCCCTTCAGAATACTTTGCACCCGATCCAAGACATCCCGTACCCTGGCACCTGGGAGGCAACACACCACTTGGATATATCTATCATGCTGACAGAACCTCCTGTCTGTTCCTCTAACTATGCAATCCCCTATGACTACCATATTCCTTGTCTTCTTCTTTCCCTTCTGCACCACAGAACTAGGCTCAGTACCAGAGACCTAATCACCATGGTCATCCTCTGTCACGTCACCCCCCTCAAAAGCATCCAAAATGAGATAACGATTATTGAGATGGATTGCCACAGGGGTGCTCTCTACTATCTGACAAACACTCACGAAGCTCCCTTTTTAAATAACCACCGCCATCCTGTGAGAAATCCCTCTTGGTAAAGCTCTATTGTCACCACTGATAGGCCATGTACAACGTCTGTATAAGGACAGTGAAAAAATGAAACTAAGACACAGCATAAACATTATGTTCATTTCTGTACAGAAAAGATGTGATTGTTATGGAGTGGATGCAAGCAAAATATATGAAGATATTTCCAGGACTGGTGAACTATAGCCATAACAACAGGCTAGATAGGATAGGCTTATTTTCTTTAGAAAGAAAAGGAGACCTAATGACAGTACTTAAATTTCCTTTAGCAGCATGACAAAAACTAAGAGAGTGGGTTAGATTTCAAGTAGAAATCAAATTTCAAGTAGACATGAGAAGAACTGTTTTCACTCTGAAGTTGATGGAGTTTTGGAACTCACTGCCTGGAGAACTGTTGGTGGCAGAACTACTCAGCATTTTAAAAACTGGACGTGTGTGGGAGAGATGTGATCTGCAACAACTGCTGAAATATGGGATTACGTTATACAGTTTTCTTTTCTTTGCCCTGCACGCATATGATGGAGTGAATATTCCCCTTAAATGTCAAAAGCTCTCTTTAGACTATGTGTGAGTCAATGCATATTTCACAAAAAAGAAGTGCCTTGAAGGTTGATCCAAATAACTATAACTAGAGAAGGGAAAAGATGGAGGCAAGTTTTAATGCACCAAAACCTGATTATATTACAGAGCTTGGGCCTATCTGAAGGACAGTATGGTATTACATATGATTACCTTCTGATGTTGCTATTGTGTTTAGCCCTTTGCAACAGTCATTGAAAAAGGATCGAAATCAATATGGAATCATAGACCAATAAAGTACATATGATTAATATAAAGTAAGAGAGGCCCTCTTTGCTGAAATTAGCATATGATGCATCATGTAATAAGTGATACACAAAAGAAATGAACCAGTCTCTCCAACATTCTGGATTTGCAGAATCTGCAGAACATCTTGTGTATATAACTGTTGTAGGGTTATTCAAAACACAGCATGAAGCAAGGCTAATTTCCTGCTGAAGTCCAGAGCAATTCTACGCACAACCAATCACAGAACACATGATGAAGAGTAGATTTGGAACATGCTGAAATGTTATTCAACTAAATTTACCTTATCCCAGAGTTGAAAAGTGGTTGAATCAAAACATCACTATGAAACAAATAAAAAAAATTTTAAAAATTGAACAAAAAGACCATGTTGATAATCTTAACTAATCTAGCAAATCAAGCTCACATGAGTGAGAGGCAGGAACTATTATGGAAGCTTGCGGAACAAGGGCATATTTGATTGAAATTGGTGACAAAATCCTAAATGTTTGTGTACTTGAATAATTAGCTTAATTTTCCATAGATTAGTTTAATTTGAGGATCAACAACTCAATTATGAATTTGCATACAAATTTGGGTGTTATTGTCAATAAATTATTATTGACAATATATAGTGGGGGACAGGGAATATAATTTGCTTTGTATGTCACCCATAGAGGTTGGGTACGTGGCCAAGTGGTTAAGGCATTTGTCTAGTTATCTCAAGGTTGCTAGTTCGAGCCTCAACTGTGGCAGCGTGTTTGTGCCCTTGAGCAAGGCACAATCACACATTGCTCTAGTCTATGCGAGGAGTGGCCACACAGACTTCTAATCTGTGCCTTGTAAGGCATGAAAATGCCTGGAGCAGGCCTCTCATGGTCTGAGTTGATGCCCCCTCCCCCCCCCCCCCATTTCCCCATAGAGGTTATTGAGGTAGTAGAAGGGAAAACAATAACATAACAGGTTCAGAGTAAAATGTTTCAGTTACGGAGACAATGCAGTGCAGGCAGACCCAAAGAGGTGCAAAGCCATAACAAGGTAGATTGTAAGGTCAAGAGGCCTTCTTATTATACCAGGGGACTGTTCAATAGTCTTAAAACAGTGAGATAGAAGCTCTCCTAATACTGAAGACACTTTGGTTTCCACCAAAAACAGAAAATACCTGAAGTTCAGCAGGTCATGTAACATCTGTAGGGAAAGAGGATTCAGATCGATGATTATTCTAACAATTTTTTTTCTCCATGGGTATTACTTGACTCATATGTGCTTCCAGCATTTTCTGTTTCTGTTTCAGATTTGTAGCATCAACAATGTTTGTTTTCAGACTTTTTGGAGATAAAGCAGATTAAGAAAGGAAAACATATTTTTAAGGGTTTTCACCTGAATTTGTTGTCATTCCTACCAGATTTTCTCACTGAGAATGTCTTCTTTGCTTAACTTAAAAACATCACTTTAGCTCTTCTTCTTCTTCTTCTTAAGCTCTTCACCCATACTGGGGCTTAGGCCACCAACAGCAGCTCGCCACGTTATCCCGGGGTGTAGCCCATCTTTGAAGATCCTTCCTCTCCCAAGGCTGAGGTATTTGGATCTTCTCTTGGCATTTCTGCAGCTCTGGGTTTTTACAGGATGGGATTGGTCCAGCCCTCCTCCTTTCGCAGCCAGGTTTAGGGCCGTCCATCGGAGTTCTTAGTTCTTCAGGATTTTTTTTTAGTGGTTTTATTTTCTCTCAAGGATGTTTTATTCCTTCATTGATTCTTCTCTCCTCTTCCAAAGCCTTCAAATCCCTTGACTTATCTATTGTATCCATGTTAAATAGCAGTGTTAATGATCTTACTAGGTGTTTACAAGCTCTGTTGCTTAGTTATGCCATGGAATATTCTCAGGATTCTGATCGATAATTGCAATCCAGTGTTTTTTGTACTTCTCTGAACTCCATTCTGGTGTATTTATTTAGCGCAGAATAGATTCATCTGGCCCTTCCAGCCATGCTGCTCAGGAATCCCCTGATTTAATCCCAGCCTGATCGTGGGGCAATTTTACAATGTCCAATTAACCCACTAATTGGTATATCTTTGGAGTGCGGGAGGGAACTAGAGCACCCAGAGGAAACCCACGCAGTAACAGGGAAAATGTACAAACTCTTTTCAGGCAGCAACAGGAATTGAACCCCTGTCACCTGCATTGTAAAGTGTTCTGCTTACCACTACACCACCAAATGTGTTCTATGTATATGAAGCACTCCAGACACTTGCAGTAACATCAATCACAGCCAATATCGTGTGCATGATTTTTACGAGGGGCATCATTTTCAGGTGCATGGAGGAAAGTATAGGGAGAAGGTCAGAGGTAAGTTCTTGACACAGAGTGGTGGGTGCATGGAACACCCTACTGGGGGCAGTGGCAGTGGCAGAATAATTACGAGCATTTAAGGAGCTCTTGGATAGGCACATGGATGATAAAAAATGGAGGGTAATGTTGGAGGGAAGGGTTAGGTTAATCTTAGAGTAAGTTAAAAAGTCGGCACAATATCATGGGCTAAAAGGCCTGTACTGTGCTGTAGTGTTCTATATTCTATGTTCTACAGTATAGGTGAATGATTAATGACATAGGTCTTCACTGCAGGAGCTGGTCAGATGTAAAGATGAATGTGGGGACATATCTAAGGAGAGCTTAGACAGATTACCCGCTTATATCTTCACATCTGATGTGATTAACCTCATGCCAACTATAGTCTCTTATTTACATCCTTCAGTTTTGACTGAAGATTTATTTTTCCCATGCTGGGTATTTATTTATTTATCTCCCTATCTATCTATTTATTAGTACAGAATGATAACAGGCATTTCCAGTCCAATGATCCCATGCCACCCTATTACATGCATATCACCCATGAACCTCCTAACTCATATGTCTCTGGAAAGTGGGAAGAAATTGGAGCAGCCAGAGAAAGCCCACATGGTCACGGGCAGAGTGTACAAACTCCTTATAGGCAGCAGAAGAATTAAACCCATGTTGCCAGTGCTGTAATAGTGTTATGCTAGCCACTGGGCTCCCTTGCAGTTCCTTAAAATGGATCCAAGGCAGGCTCCAAGAACTTCTTGTAAACCCATAGAAAGCCTGTAATGATGATGCAAGGAATGCAGACCATTGCGACAACCCCTCAAAGACCCTAATCAGCATCACAGCCCCTTCCACTCCACCTCACTGGGTGTTAGCTCCCCCCACCACTCAACCTAGTATTTCATATCAAAGAACATTAATTGCTCTGCAGAGTGAATTTAACCCACCATCTTCTGATGTACATCATCTGATTCATGCTATTGGGAAATAAAATGCACAACTTCAAGAAATTGACAACAAAATCACACCGATGACTTTAAATCTTCTTGGACAAATGGGAATGAAATATAGAATCAAAAGATGGTAAATGTCTAGAATCATCGTTGGTGATGAATAATTTGATGATAAGTTTTAAACCTGAATGACAACATAAAGCTCACCAAGTATTTGGGTACTTTGGCTTCAATATACTGTACGTCCCCCTTCAAGAGGGTTGGAAAGGGAGTTTGAATGTGAACTATGCAGGACGGCAGTGTTTGCACCTGCTTTGTATTTTTATGGTAGTGGGCAAGCATCATGCTGACAATAGGCATAACACTTTAACATTTTTTATGAAGATGTCTTAAATATGAAATGCATTAAGAATTTCCTGTTCTAGATATAGAACCATAGAACCATAGAACACTACAGCACAGAAAACAGGCCATTCGGCCTTTCTAGTCTGTGCTGAAACTTTATTCCGCTAGTCCCATTGACTTGCACCCAGTCTATAACCCTCTAGACCTCTCCTATCCATGTATCTATCCAATTTATTCTTAAAAATTAAGAGTGAGCCCGCATTTACCACATCAGATGGCAGCTCATTTCACACTCCCACCACTCTCTGAGTGAGGAAGTTCCCCCAAATGTTCCCCGTAAACCTTTCCCCTTTCACCCTAAAGCCATGTCCTCTCATACTTATCTCTCCTAATCTAAGTGGAAAGAGCCTATTTGCATATGTATTCAATGGCTCACAAAACCTAGTAACAAAAGAGGGATGTAACCTGCCAGCTACTTAAGGAAGCTGATCCTCCCTCATTCAGCAAGTTAGGAGGCTAGGGACCCAGGGAAACATGGCTGTGTGGATTCAGAATTGTCTGGCCCATAGAAGGAAGGGGGAAGTTGTTGACGGAGTATTTTCTGCCTGGAAGTCTGTAACTGGTGATGTTCCACATGGAGATGTTCTTAGACCCCTGCTGTTTGTGATTTTTTTTTGTGGGCTGAATAAGGAGGATGGGGAAGGGTGAGTTAATAAATTTGTAGAAGATGTGAAGGTTGATAGAATTGTGGATAGTATAGAAGGTTGCCCTAGGTTAAAACAGGACATTGACAAGATGCAGAAGGGCTGAGAGTGGCAGATGTTGTTCAACAAGAGAAGTGTAAAATTATTCACTTTGGAAGGTCGAATATAATGGCAGAATACAGGGTTAATGGCAGGATTTTTGGCAGTGTGGAGGAACAGACAGGTCTTGGGGTCGACGTTGATAGATCCCTCAAAGTTGCCAGACATGTTCATAGGGTTGATAAGAAGGAATATAGAGTGTTGGCTCTCATTGGTTGCGGGATTGAGTTCAAGAGTTGCAAGGTACTGTTGTATCTCTTTAAAACCTTTGTTAGACTACACTTGGAATATTGTGTTTAGTTCAGTTTGCTTCATTTTAGGAAGGATGTGGAAGCTTTAGAGAGGATACAGAGTGGAATTATCAGAGTGCTTCCCGGATTAGAGAGCATGAATTCTGAGGATAGGTTGAACAAGCTATTGATTTTCTCTTTGGAGCAAAGGAAGTTGAGATGTGACTTCACTGAAGTGTAAAGATGATGAGGCATAGATTGAGGAGATAGTCAGAGACTGTTTTCCCAGAGCAGAAGTGACTCATACAAGGGAGTATAATTGTAAGGTAACTGGAGGAAAGTATAGGGGAGATGTTAGAGGTAAGATTTTTAATCTGCTTCCACCACCATTCCTGGCATGGCATTCCATACACCCACCACTCCTGTGGCCTCTGACATCTCCCCCATATTTTCTTCTGATCTCCTTAAAATTATGCCTGTCATATTAACCATTATTATATCCTTGGAGAGATCTATTAAAAGTGAACAATGAAGATAAAATCAGAGTTCAGCATCCCATAAATTCTCAGCATGTGTGGTACAGCACTTCAGTGTAATAAGTTCAAAAGTTTCTCATGGGAAGTATAGCAATAAGTTAAAATTCTTTTGGTCATCTCTCATTACCAACTGTCTATATATCAGAATCTATAAGCAAAGTTAAAAAGAAACACAAGTTTTGCCAGTCAGCATGAACTAGACAATTCATCATAGATTTGTACGTAAGTATTAATTTATTTCTCCAAGCAAGTTATCAGAAATTTCATGATTTGCGTGGTTTGCTTTTCGAAAAGCAATTTTAGGCTCTCTTGAGGGATTCAGGCTGGAAATGTGTAATGAGAGATTCCACAAATATTCTGGATGAGCTTAACAAGTCAGGCAGAACCTACGGACAGGAACCTTCCAGTCAAGATGGCACCAGCTGACAACAGTTCCTTGGGCAACATCTTCCAGATAGTCAATCATTTCATTTTTTTCTACATCTTCTACTTATACTTTTTATCTTAATTTTGCTTTTGAAACTGTTGGAGCCTGTGACTTACACTCTGTAGTTCGATCGAGTGAGCTTGTGCTCTGTTACCCCTGAGAAAACTCCAGGAAATAAATGTGAGCACAAGCTGCCATGAAGAGAAGCTCAGAAATGAGATGAGAGGCCATGATCGACTACATTTCTCACCGATTTAAACGTTGAGGAAGATTGAAACATTGAGACAAATGTAGAGGAGAGCAAACAGTTCTCAAAGAGGCCGCAAGGTTCAAGTTGCTGCCCTCAAAGGGGCCACTGGTTCATGTCACTGCCCTCAGAAGGGCCGCTAGTTCAAATCACTGTCTTTGGAGGGGCTGCTAGTTCAGGTCTTGTCCTTGGCATTGCATCAGCTCCAGCAATTTGCGAAAGAGTAAAGGACCAAGTGCTCCAAGATATCCCAGAAACACAATGTTACCTTGATAACATAATCGTGACTGGCAAAAGTGATGAAGAGCTTCACAAGGGACTGCTCTTTATACTCGAACAGTCCCTTTGGTAGTGTTGATTGAGAGGAACTTCCAGCTTGACTCCTCAATATCCATTTGCAGATAGGCTTGTGACATCGCTGACAACTTCTCTAGTAGTATCTTAGAAAGCAGTCTGTTGTAGTCAGCCTCTGGAATTATGAACAAAGCTGACCATGTACCCCACTCCATTTTCATTTCCACACCAGACACATCTATTGTAATCCAGGTGATTTTGTGAGCTGCTTCAGTTATACTATGCATTTCTAGATATGACAATTCACCTTTGTCAGACTCTATGTTGTCTGATTCTGTTTTACATTCGGTAACTTTATGCATTTGCTTGGTTTTATGTTTGAGACTTTTCACTCGGTTGTGCTTTTTGTCTGCCTTGCACATTCTCTCTGTGTGACCTTGTCTGTGACGCTTCCTGCAGACTTTTTCTTTGAAATTTCATTTGCCACATTGATAACATTTTTGGCTGTTTGCAGCATTCAGGGACATTTTGTGCAGTTCACTTTCTAAACTTTTCTATAGTTCTGCTGCATCCTTTGCTGTGGTCTCTAATTGCAATTGTCAATGTCCATTTTAAGGTTAGGTCTCTTTCTGCCAGTGGCCTCAGTTGAGTGCTTTGATCATGCATACTACATACAAGCCTATCTCTTAAAGAATCAGAAAGTCCACATCTAGTCACAGTCCTGGGAAAGCTTGTGCATTTCTGCAATATATTCAGAAAGGCTTTCATTTTTTGACTGGTTCCTTTTGTAAAATCTAAATCTGTCAGCTATTACCAGCAGTTTAGGGCTCAAGTGATTTAGCAAAATTGTATCATTTTGAATGTCTTGCTTGCTGACTTTTCAAGGGTTACTACGTTGCATGACAGACTGTACGTTCTTGGATCCATCAAGCTAAGGCGTGTAGGGACGTTCTTTTGCTCCTCCACGTTGTTTGCGTTACAATACAGTTCAGCCCTCTCAATATACGGCTCCCAGGCTTCATTCGCACACACAAATTTGTCAACTTTTCCAACTGAAGCCATAACCATATTATTTTCACTTGAAATTCAGCACGTCTTTCACTGACACTCACATGTTTGCTTGGCATTTATGACTGCATTCTCATGCTGTTTAACTCTCACAGTTTCATCCCACAACTGTCAGCGCAGTCATGATATTTTCTGACATTCAGGTTCATACTCATTGCCAATTTGTGGTGTCCGTACACAGCAAATAAAGGCATGTACCTAAGAGATGGCTTTAACTGGTGTATTCACATTGCACCGAGAGAGAAAGAGAGAGGGAAACAATGAGCATGCACAGACAACAACACATGCACTGACCACAGAACAAAGCATAGTGCTAAGGGGAAGCAGGGGTTATTGCTTTAAAAAATAGATCCATACATTACAATAATGTTGACGATTCATCAACAGATCTACGTTAGGCAACTCACTACGCAACTCTTAATTAATTAAAGCTCACACTTTTTTGTCTCTGAACAAACTGCATTGTAACTATGTCGAACCCAGGCCAACAAGTTAAAACAGAAATTCTCCTGTACCCTCTGAACCTACTCACTCAGACTGCTTTTCCAATTTATAGCACCGACATAGGGGATCTCCTGTTGGCTAGATGATCGATACTTTCTTCTCCCACTCCCTGGCAAGAACTGGTTATCCTTGCAACAGTTAGTCTCCAGGGTTCTCACTCCTTTGCATTGGAAGCTGTAGGTCATCTGACTGAGTATATCACCTTCCCATCGGATGTAGTCCCAGGGCTACACAACTTCATACCTTTGGTAACATTCTGTTCTCCTCAACTCTGGTTCAAACCAGTTAAACTTGGCGGCTCATACACTGGACCTAGATAAAGAGATTACTTCTGCAAACCTGCCATTGTGCACAATATACAATTTATCTGAGAATGATCTCAGTTTCAGCAGATCGATAACAGAAACTCCTTCTGCCCATGTTCCATTGCTGTGAGCAAGAACCAGTTCATCAAACAGTTCAAACAATGGAAGTTACAGAGCAGCAATGCAAAATGGCAACCACCATTACATGGCAAGAAAAAAGACAACTGGTTTGTCTACCTCCACTGTCCTTGACTCATTCATGTGCAATGTTTCCTTCCTTATTTTAATTCCTTCATGGCCAGCAACAGGTTAATGGGTCATATGGGTGCAATTAGGTGGCATGGGATCATTTGACATGAAGTGCCTGTTATTGCGCTGTATTAATAAATAAATGCATCCAAACATACATGCATTCCAAAGATGTGCAGTTGGGGTTTGACTTACTGAGTTCTGGGCATGCTGTATTGGTGCTAGAAGTGTAGTGACACTTGTCGGCTGCCCCCAGCACTATCCTCGGACTGTGTTGGTGTTGACACAAAATGTTGTATTTCACTGCATGTTTTGATATGTATGTGATAGATAAAGTTGACCTTTAATTTTATATCTTCTGGAGAGCCTGTGGCATGCCAAGCTGTTGGGTGAACAGTGGTTTTTGCTGGTCTTTCGATGTTGGTGTCTTTTGGAGGCTTTGCTATTGCTTGCATGATGGGTGATGGTGAGGCTAATGCTTTTTGCTGGAACAAGTGGAGGGAGGGGAGGGGAGGGGAGGGTTGGTGTTTTGATGCTGCTTGTGTGTAGGGGGGACTTTGGGGCTTTAATGTTTCTGCCATTCATTCTTTGGAGGTTTTCTTCTGTTTCATGGATGTCTGTGAAGAGTACGAATTTCAGGTTGACTAACGTACACATTCCCTGATATTAAATGGAACTATTAAACCATTGAAGTTTAATAAAAAAACATCTTCATGTATGTTTCAATTACAATGATTTTAGTTAAGTCATCTTACATAGCTTTTTCTGGATCTTATAACCACTGTGCTTCATTCTGAGTGATTCTCTGGATATAAAATGGAGCACTTGATTTACATAAATCCGCCACACACTCCGGAAATTTGACAGTTTTTGATCATGTTGTTGAGCTGTCAAAAAGGTCTACCTTCATTTGTGTACAAAACACTGAATAAGACTGGTTGTGTATTTAACTGCAAGTTAGGGTTGTGTGCATAAATAAATACTTATCACTTACTGAAGGATCACAGGATGAAAACTTAATGCACAGAAAACATGGAAGATTGTTTAGAAATATTTTATCATTGTGATTGAAAATATATACAAGAAGACCTGAAAATATGCCAAAGAGCCACTTCTCCGGCTGTTGGCATCTTGAACAATCTCTGAAGCATGGAAGGTGTTGTTGAGTACATTTTAAATTTCAATTTCCAAAGACTTAGAATGCTCAAAGTTTACTCCCAAAAATGTTCCACACCGGGTGTATGATGTAACTAAAAGCTAGTTGGCTTTTCTTTAATTTTTCTCCATTGTGCCAGGAAAGAATCTGCAAAATAAATATGTCCAAGTAAAAATTTTTAAAATACACTCATTTTTTTAAAATTCTCATTCAGTGTGAAGTAATTATTTACTAATAAACAGGGCTTAGCAGGAATAAAGAGAGAAAATGGCCAACCATTTTAATTCCTCTACCCATTCCCATTCCATCTAAGTAGCCTCCAACCTGAGGACAAGTACATCGATTGCTCAAACTTCTGGTAATGCCCCCCACCCCCTTTATCATTCCCCATCCCTTTTCACTCTCTCACTTTATCTCTTTGCCTGCCCATCACCTCCCTCTGGTGCTCCTCCCCCTTTTTCTTTCTTCTGTGGTTTCTGTCCTCTCCAATTATATTCCCTCTTCTCCAGCCCTGATTCTCTTTCACCAATCAACTACCCAGCTCTTTACTTTAACCCCTCCCCTCCCAGTTTTTTCACCTATCACCTTGTGTTTCTCCTTCCCTTCCCCCCACCTTTAAAATCTACTCCTCATCTTTTTTTCTCCAGTCCTGCTGAAAGGTACCAGCACAAAACTTTGACAGTGCTCTTTTCCATGGTTGCTGCCCGACGTCAACCGGAAAAGGCTCCCTTCAGCTACTGCTTTATCAACGCTCCCTGTTTAGAAAATAGTCTATATCTTTATTCCTTCCACTAAAGTGCACGACTATACACTTCCCTACACTATATTTCATCTGCTTCTTCTTTTTCATTCTACCAACCTGTCTTAGTCCTTCTGCAGACTCCCTGCTTCCTTAACACTACTTGACCCTCCATCTATCTTCATATCATGCACAAACCTGGCCACGAAGCCATCAATACCATCATCCAGCTCTTTGAAGAACTTCGTGAAAAGAAGCTGTCTCCGCATTGACCCCTGCGGAACGCCAATAGTCACTGGCGGCCAACCAGAAAAGGCTCCCCTCATTCCCACTTTTTACCTACTGCCAGTCAGCCAATCTTCTTTCCATACAAATATCTTTCATGTAGTAATACCATGGGCTCTATCTTGTTAAGCAGCTTTATGTTTGGCACCTTGTCAAAGGCCTTCTGAAAATCCAAGTACACAACATCCATCAATTCTCTTTTGTTTATCCTCCTTGTTACTTCTTCAAATAATAACAACAGATTTCACAGGCAAAAATTCCCCTTAAGGAAACCATGCTGAATTTGCCCTACTTTACCATGCGCCTCCAAGTACCTCGAAACCTCATCCTTAATAAGACTCCAACGTGTTTCAAACTATTGAAGTCAGACTAACTGACCTAGAATTTCCTTTCTTCTGCCTCTGTCTGTTCTTAAAGAGTGGAGCAACATTTGAATTTTTCCAGTCCTCTGCCACCATTCCAAAATCTTGTGATTTTTGGAAGATCATTACCGAAGTCTCCTCTTTCATAACCTTAGGGTGTAGTCCATCTGATCCTGGTAACTTATGTACCTTCAGATCTTTCATTTTACCAAGCACTTTCTATCTAGTCATAGCAACTACACTCACTTCTGCCCTCTGACACACTTGAATTTCTGGCATATAGTTTGTGTCTTCCAGGAGTGAGCCTGATGCAAAATACTTATTAAGTTTGTCCACCATTTATTCTTATCACATTAGTACCTCTCTAGTATCTCTCACCTTTCATTTACCCTTGATATATCTGAAAAAACTTTTGGTGTAGTCTTCTATATTGTGGGAAGCCTTTGGTCCATGATGACAGGGGTGAAAAGCTCGTTTATTTCAACTGCTGTTTTTATCACAACAAGCACAATAACAAACAGAGCACAATAGCTCGGTGAGAACTAAGTCACATACAGACTGGGGAGGT
The DNA here is from genome assembly GCF_963921235.1 of Mobula hypostoma. Classification (NCBI taxonomy): domain Eukaryota; kingdom Metazoa; phylum Chordata; class Chondrichthyes; order Myliobatiformes; family Myliobatidae; genus Mobula; species Mobula hypostoma. Next base: position 119,152,515 of record NC_086097.1, on the reverse strand, counting down.
GATTATTACATACCCATGCTACGTTCAGGGTGGCACATGAACAAATAAGCAAACAATTGTATAACCCGAGCTAAAATGTAGCAATAAATGAACTTGAACATCTCACCATAGTTCTACTAAATATGTCTTAAAATAAGAACAATGAGTATCACTGGCTGCTAGGAATGCAGGGGCAAGCTGTCGTTCATGGCCCTGGAGCGCCACATTACCCCCATTTGATGGGCCAGCCATCTCCGGCAACCCCAGAGTCCAAACCATGTCCCGAACTCCCAGTGGTGGTTGACACCACTGCCTGAGATGCTGGGGGAGTCTGTAGCTCCCCCCCCCCCGGGGCAGGACTGTTTGGTGAGGCAAGAGGCCGGGCACTTCCTAGACTGTCACCTCCTTCTCTCAGCCTCACTGGGTTGGTGGTGACCAAGGGCAGATATGGTGCCAGCCAGTCTCTTCTGCCATTCAACCGCATCTGGTATACTGCATCAGAGATGCAATCGAGCACCTGTCCCAACCCCTTCTAGTGGCTTCCAAGCTTGGGGGATAGATCATTTTTCCTGATTGGGGCAGAAGACCCATACTCGGGTCCCCACAAAAAAGTACTGTCCCCAGCTGCAGGCATCAGGAGCCTGCTTTTGGCAGCCACAAGCAGTGCTTTGGTTCTGCCGAACTTCATCGTGAATCAAGATCTCCAACCCGGTCTCCCCAGGAATCTCTGGATCGGGCAGCTGGCCAAACACCAGATCCACCAGAGTTTGCAGCTCCCACCCAAACATGCGCACAGCCGATGTACACCTGGTGCTCCCCTGAGCTGATGCCCGGTATGCCCACAACACTAGGGGTAGATAGCTATTCCAATTGTGCTGGTGCTGGTTGACAAGGATGGCTAGCTGTGTAGCTAGGCTGTGGTTAAAACACTCCACCAGCCCATTACTTTGCGGGTGAAGGGAGGTAGTCCGTGTTTTGGCGGTTCCCAGGTGCCTGGAGATCTCACTAAATACCTGCCTCTCAAAGGTGCACTGTTGGTCACTGTGGAGTTCCTCAGGCAGACTGAAACAGCAGAAGGACTCCTCCACGAGACTCTCAGCAGTGGAGGTTCATGACCGTGTACTCCTCTGGCCACTTCATGAAGTAATCCATGGCCACGAGTATGTAGTGGATCCTGGTATTAGTTCTGGGGAAGGGGCCCAGGATGTCCCACTCCTGTCTGCTGCATTGGGGCCCCACCAAGTACTGATGCATTGGTGCCCTAGACTGGACGCCAGGCCCTTTCTACGATGTGCAAGTGCCGCAACCCTTGACCAATTGTGAAGGCAATCTTGGGCCATTTTGGGGCCATTTCAACCTGCCAGTTAACTGCGGAGATTGAGAGAGCTGAACAAGGTCAAGCCCGCGATACAGTCCGGGGCATCATCAATTCGGGGCGGCGGGTAGGAGTCCTTCTGGGTCACGGCGTTGAGACAGCGGTAGTCTATGCAGAACTGCCACGATACATCTTGCTTCCTGACCAGCACTGTTGGGGCTGCCCATGGGCTGTCAGAGGGTGCAATCATGCCAGCTGCTGCCATCCCTTTGATCCGCTGCTCCTCCGCCTTGCGAGGGCCAAACAATGGGGACTCAGGCAGGTGCCCTGATCATCCTCAGTGTTAATTTGGTGTTAGACCAGCCTCGTGCACCTGCAGTCCTTGACCCTGGCTGCAAAGATGTCGAGGTGCTGGTCCAGGAGGTCTTTCTGCCGCTGATGCTGGTCCTTATCTAAGCCCTGGCTGCCACAGCTCCTGCATTGCCAGGTTGGTTTTCCTGGGGGGTGCCACAGCAGTGCTGCTGATGTCATCATGTTGCGCCAATGCAGTTGAAGATGACCAAGGCACGGTAAGCTGTGCTGTGGTGGTCGGTGAAGGTGTGCAATACTGCATCTGAGGTTTTGGTGATGTGCGCTGCGTTGAGTTGGGCCACTGCGGGGTGTGCTGCACTGCGGTGAGCCGTTGTGAGACTTGTGGTGATTGTTGCTGCACCTGCCTGATCCGCTTCCTGGAGATACCCTGCCGGAGAGCCACGGCTTCAGTGCCGAGGTAGAGTATTGCCCCCTGCACATCCGCACAGGCCCCCCAGCGGGACAGCAAGACCAGGACCATGATGCAGGAATCCTGGAGGTTGGCTAGCCACACCTCGTGCTCCTCTGTGTTCTTCCCCACTGCGTTGCACAGCCATCTCTTCCCTCTCATTGCCGCACAATCGCAGGTGCCCGTAGCCAGCCAGACCATCGTCATTGTCCAGCCAGGCGGGGATGGCTGTTCTGTGTTAGGAAGGACACCCCCCAGCTGATGGTTGATCCTGTGTCCACCAACGCGGCATCTGATGCCCTCTACATGCAGTCCACATATAAGCCTTGCTCCTGACTCAAACAGCCCAGCTGGGGAGGCGACAACAGAAGGACTCTGCTGGACGTCTCGGGTGGTGCTTCCCTCATGGTGCCATCCGCTCGGTGTTTCCCGATGGCTGCGCTGGGTTGTGGCACGGGACAGTACCAGACCACATGGTTGCCTCACCATACCGGTAGCAGAGATCACTTCATGACAAGCTCCTCCTTGTCAGTTTCGTTCTCCACCTTGGTAACACAAGCCTGGACTTGCAGTGTGCGTGGTTATGGTGGAATGCTTTTTGGGGGGTAAACTTGCTTCTGCCCTCTCCGTCCCCACCAGCACTTTAGCCAGCATTGATGGCAATGTGAGGCGAATGTGAGGTGAATGTGAGGCCGAAGGTGCTCCAGCTATGGCACCTATATCATGGCGTGGAGAGCAAACTCTTCTTGGGCTGCGGGAGGGGACTCAGGGCACTCTTGCCGAGCACAGTGGCGGAGATCTGCCACAATCGCTCCCAGCCGTTTTCCCACATGACCCCACCTAATGTCCAATTCTTCCATCATTACCTCCTCCAATGGCCTCTGCTCAAAGCACTGCTCCAGCGCCACTATGAAGACCCTGTAGTCATGGTGCTCAGCTGGCATTAGGTTGAGGACAGCCCACAAGGCATCTCCCTCCAGTGCCAGAGGAAGGTGCACTGCAGCTTCTGTAGGGCTCCATCCATTGTGCCATGGGGTAAGTTTGACTTGCGCCAGGAAAGTCTCCAGATGGCCGGAACCATTGTATCTGGAGAGCTTCAGGGTGGGCCTTGTGCCATTAACTGCTGGGGCCTTTTTTGGTCCTCCTTCTTTTCCAGCATCGCTGGTGGTACCTGCTGCATTGCATATCCTCCCACAGGTACAGTGTCTTGGGTTTCCTGGTGCGGGCCACAAGCGAGGCAGGTGATGCGCTCCGCTGTGTATCCCAGACTGGGGAGCCTGAGTACACTTGCCTCATCAGGGTTTCCTGGGAAAACACGATGCTCTGTTCCCAAGTTCTGTCATAAGGGGGCGCTGGTGTCTGGCCCCAAATGCAAGGCACAGGCACTGACGTACTAGGAACCGGACTAGGAGTGTCCAGAAGGCAAGGGAAGTTTGGAGGAAATGATGCTGGACATGACACAGACCCTAGACGAGACAAGGACACCAGGCCTGGGCTAAGACTTGGACTGGGAGCTTAGGACCTGGACAAGGAAATTGAAACAAGGAGCCTGAACTAGGACTCTGAGCCAGAGACTGCACAGGGACCCAGAACATGGGTCTTGACTTGGACTCGGAATCTGGATCCAGGTGAGGACTTGGTACTAAGAACAGATGAGAAACAAAAATAGTACAGGGAATATGAAGCCTTGACATGGACTGGACGAGGCTTTAGGATGAGGCTTGGACAAGGAAAGGTTCTCGGGCGTGATGAGGGACTCCAGGATGGGACGAGGAATTCCAGCACTGGGCTGGGCATGGAACTGCGGATTCAGCCGGGCTCGGCTCTTGACTCTTGGATTGGACGAGGTACTCCTGGGCGGGACGTGGTTCCAGGACCCGGCTTGGCTGGCTCTTGGGTACGTTGGCGGGGCTTGGAGCCGGGACTCCTTCTTGGGGCTCGGAGCCACCGGGACCCTTCTAGGACACAGGGCCAGGATGCTTTCCAGGACGCAGGGCCGGGCTCCTTTCTTGAATGTAGGGGTCAGGATGCTTTTCAGGATTCAGGGCCAGACCCTTTTTAGGACACAAGGCCGGGGTGGCTGCCGAGGGAACTTGCCGTGGTAACTGGCGAGGTAACTTGTCGTGGCAACTGTCAGGGATACAGAAGGAAGGGAAGGTAGGGAACAGTCCAGCAGCCAGTGGATTCTTCTTCTTCTTCTTCTTCTTCTTCTTCTTCTTCTTCTTCTTCTTCTTCTTCTTCTTCTTCTTCTTCTTCTCCTCCTTCTCCTCCTCCTCCTCCTCTTTCCGGCTGTTTAGATGCATCTAGGCATATTACATCCCTCTGCAGGATGTATAATTAACATACATCCCAAATCCTGCCCTACTGCTCTCTGGGTCCACTGAGCCATCAGTAAAAATCTTCAGATGATCCCTATTTATTATTTAAATATTCATTTGCGATCAACACTGATGAAATTGCACTGCTTCCTTGAAGCTGAAAAAGGAGGAATAGGTCTAATTCTGGTTCTGGAAAGAGACAAAAAGGGACGGGTGGCAGGCAAATTTGGTCAACTAGGTCTTCCTCAGTCAGTTTCAATTTCACAGCCCAGTTATTAACCAAATCTAAAAATTGGTAAATTTTAATTTTACTTTGGTGCTCTGACTTCCCCTGCAAAAGACACTTCGGTAGACAGCTGTGAATGAATCCATTTAGTTTTACTCAATACTTCAGGCCCAACTGAATTCGTCTTAAATGCAGAGGCTCTTCTCCCATCTCCACACATAATGCCGGGACTGATGTTCTAAAAGATCCAGAACAGAGTCTAAGTGCTTTGGACTGCACAGTGTCTAGTTTTCCAAGCACTGCCATAGCAGCGGAACCAGAAACAATACAACCATAATCTATAACTGATCTAATCATAGCTAGATATATTAAGTACATAGCTTCCCGCCCTGCTCCCCAGTCGCATCCAACAAAACTTATCATAACATTTAAAACTCTCTCACACTTTCCAATTGTTTTATCAATATGAACCCTCAAGTAAGTCTTTCATCAAACCAGGCACCTAAAAAACTTGAATACCTTGACTTTTTCTAGTGGAGAATCATATAGACACAATTCACAATCAGGAATCTTTCTCCTAAAGCCAAAATTCAGATATTTGGACTTAAAAGCAGAAATCCTGAAACCCCATTTATTAGCCCAATTTTCAACTGATCTTAAAGCCTTCTGTATCTGACTTAATATATACTTAATGTTTCTTCCTCTTTTCCAGATTGCACCATCGCCTGAGAACAATGATTTGCCAAATCCTGTCCCTACCTGATGAAAGATATCATTTATCACAGCCAGAGGCTGAATCCTGAAGCTATTTATGAAATCGATCCAAACGAGAATCAGCTGCCTCAACAGAAACTGAGGAAAACTGGGAAAACCTGGAATAGGGAACAATGGACCGGACCGTGAACCGGATTGAATGCAGACCACAGGCCGGACCATGACACGTTCTCTCTTTGGTTAGGTGTCGCGTCTGTGGAGGCCTGACTCTGGGGTGCAGGGGAGGCATACGGCTCTGTCTCTCAATTTATTCCCTGGGTCTTGAGGCACTCCATCCAACGTTGTAGTTCTTCAATTTTGCCATCAATTTCTAATCCCACTTCTGACACCATGATGACTGACAAGAAAAGCTCATTTATCTCAACTGCCATTTTTATTGTGACAAGCACAATAACAGGCATGGCACCATCGTTCAGTGAGAACTGTTCAATCATATACAGGCAGGGAAGGTGATTATTACACACCTCAGTTGCATTCAGCATGACACACAAACACACAAGCAAACAACTGTCTAACTCGAGCTAAGATGTAACAATAAATGAGCTTGAACACCTCACGATAATTCTACACCATGCACAATAAGTAGTGTTGGCTACTAGGAATGCTGGGGGTAGTTGTCAACTACACCCGGAGCACCACAACATTATTGGCTAGCTTACCTTTATATTTCATCTTTTCTCTCCTTATTCATTGTCTTCTGTTGATTTTTAAATACTTCCTATCTTTTAACTTCCCACTATTTTTGCTATATTTTATGCCCTATCTTTTTTCTCTTTATACTGTCTTTGACTTCTGTTGTCAGCCACAGTTGCCTCATCCTCTCTATAGAATATTCCTTTATTTTTCAGATGTATCTATCCTGCACCTTCTGAATTGTCCCCAGTGTTACATACATCGTGGGTATCTTGTGACTGTCTTATGACCATGATGTAATTGAGTATCTTGTGAGCATGATGTAATGGTCTTGTGATGGTGGGTGATGTAATTTTCTCACCAGTGTGAGGTCATGTGATGTCATGTTCCCTACAGATAAATAAAAGGGAAACCCCTGTTGTTACGCAGTTTAGTTTGTTGTTTTGTTCATCAGTTACTCCGTTATGCTTCGTATTCGTCTCACGTTGCAGTTTTGTTTTAAAGCGGAGTTTTACTTTCTATTGTAAGGTGAAATCATTGTGCTGGCAGTTTCGCCAATCACTGCCAGTTTTTTCTTGGTGTACTTTTGATTTATCTTTACAGTCTAGCATTGGGGAGTGAAGACCTTACCGAAGTACGGGAACCTGAAGGATTGAGTAAAGTCTGTGTCGTTCAGCAGTTTCATAAAGGATTGACCTTATTGAATCTTTGTTCAGGGAGAGTGGCCTGCATCTGAGATAACTCTTGCAAGATCAGGAAGGTTTGTGCAGTGTTCACCACCCAAAAGAAAGTTCAGTTCCTTTAAACTGTTTTATTTCCTTCGTCATGAATCCTTTGGACAGGATCAGCAGTACCATCACGTCTTCGAAGAAATCCGTTTCCAGAGAAGTCTCTCCTTACTGACTGTATAAATCACTTGGACTTTTGAATTTACCACTTTAAGACTGTTCGAATTTACCACTTTAAGAACTGTTCTTGAGTTGCCATATCGCAGTTAACTTCCGGTTAAATTAATCGTTGAGCAGAGTTTAATAAATGTTTATGTTTGTTTATAAAACCTTACTCAATTCTATATTCATTGTTGCTGATGATGTAACTCCAGAAACTCCAGCTATCGCTGCTCTGCTGTCTACCATCCTCATGTCCCTTTCCAATTGATATTGGCCAGGTCCTCATGTCTCTGTAGTTCCCATTACTCCACTGTGGTCCTGATATACCTGACTTTATCTTCTCCCTCTAAAATTGCAGGGTAAATTCTGTTAAATTATGATCACTGTCTCCTAAGGGTTCCTTTACTTTAAGGTCCCACATCAAATCTGGTTCATTACGCAACACTCAGTCCAGAATTACCTTTTCCCTAGTGGGTTCAAGCTCAAGATGCTCTAAAAAGCTATCTTGTAGACATTCTACAAGTTCCATCTCTTATGTAGCACTCACCTTATTATTCCAGTTGACTTGCAAATTGAAATCTCCCATCACTATCATTATATTGTATTTATTTCAAGCCTTATCTATCTCCCGTTGTAATTTGTAATCCACACCCTGACTATTGTTCGGAGGCCTGTATATAACTTCCATTGGGATCATTTTACCCCAGTAGTTTCTTAAATCTACCCACAAGGATACCACGTCTTCCAATCCTATGTCACCTCTTTCCAAGAAATTGATTTCATTCTTTTGTCAACAGAGTCGCCCCCCGCCTCTACCTACCTTCCTGTCCTTTTGACACAATGTGGATTCTGAGATGTTAAGCTCCCAACTATGATTTTCTTTCAGCCATGACTAAGTAGTCCCACAATAACATACCTGTCAATCTCTAACTACACTACAACTTCTACTTTAGTCTGTGCCCTGTGTGCATTCAAATATAACAACTTCAGTCATGGATTCATTAACTTTTCAATTTTGTCCTGATGTTACACTTCAACTCATCCCATTGACTGCAGTTTTGCCCAATCATCTGCCTATTCTTCTTCATTCTCACTACGCACTGCACCTACTTGTATACAACTGCCTATCCTCAGCCCTATCACTTTGGTTCCCAACCCCTGTCAAATAGTTTTAAACCATCCCCTATAGTGCTAGAAAGCCTGCCTGCAAAGGTATTTGTACCCCTCAGATTCAGGTGTATCCCATCATTTTCGTAAAGGTCACACCTTCCCCAGAAGAGATTCCAATGATCCGGAAATCAGAAACATTGCCCCACTGCACCATCTTCATTTGTGATGGTTGGCATCTGCCTGCCTCGAAGGACAATGGGTGATGATGATCATCATCACAAGTCTGGGCAGAAGGTATGGAGATCCTGAGATGCCCAGTCGTCAAGATCCCCCTCTCAGCCTCACCGGTGCAGTCCAAAGGAAAGCTTATGAAGCAATACATTTGGTATCATCTTGGCTGCAGGAGCCGCCAGAAAGATATTCAATGACATTCAGCCACCTTATGGACTCCACTCTGGATTTGCTATCTGGGTGTACTCCCATAGTCTTCGTGTCTTCTGAGGCCACCCACAAGGCAGTGCGGCGATTCCTTCATAGCTGGGCAGCTGGTTCATGAGTGCCAGGGTTTGCCCACACACCGGTGGGCCTGCATGCTGGGTATGCAGGGGTCAGAACTCCTCCCGTTCCTCTGTAGTTCAGTCTGAGTCCAAAAGGAGTTCAGTTTCCGTGTGTCGCCTGCGAGGAGGCACTACATGAGGCTTGCTATTGGAGAGGCTATGTACTGGCAGGCAGACACTCTTTCTTTGTAAGTCTGCTAGCCTGCGGTGGAAACAAAGTGAGAGTGACAAGCACTACTTACTACACCACCAGACTAGGTGTGTTACAACAGCCATTTTGACACCTGTGCTACCATCCTATTCTAGCTATGACTTGCATGTGGCGCTGGGAGAAACCCAGAGATTACTGCCTTGGAGGTCCTGCTCTTCAGTCTCTTCCCGAACTCCTTACACTCGGTGTACAGGACCTCTTCCCCCTTCTACCAACGTCATCTCCTTATGCTCAGCGTACAGGACCTCTTCCCCCTTCTACCAATGTCAGCTCCTTACACTCGGTGTACAGGACCTCTTCCCCCTTCTACCAACGTCATCTCCTTATGCTCAGTGTACAGGACCTCTTCCCCCTTCTACCAACGTCATCTCCTTACACTCGGTGTACAGGACCTCTTCCCCTTCTACCAATATCATCTCCTTATGCTCAGTGTACAGGACCTCTTCCCCCTTCTACCAACGTCATCTCCTTACACTCGGTGTACAGGACCTCTTCCCCCTTCTACCAACGTCATCTCCTTATGCTCAGTGTACAGGACCTCTTCCCCTTCTACCAATGTCATCTCCTTATGCTCAGTGTACAGGACCTCTTCCCCCTTCTACCAACGTCATCTCCTTACACTCGGTGTACAGGACCTCTTCCCCCTTCTACCAACGTCATCTCCTTACACTCGGTGTACAGGACCTCTTCCCCCTTCTACCAACGTCATCTCCTTACACTCAGTGTACAGGACCTCTTCCCCCTTCTACCAACGTCATCTCCTTATGCTCAGTGTACAGGACCTCTTCCCCTTCTACCAATGTCATCTCCTTATGCTCAGTGTACAGGACCTCTTCCCCCTTCTACCAACGTCATCTCCTTATGCTCAGTGTACAGGACCTCTTCCCCCTTCTACCAACGTCATCTCCTTACACTCGGTGTACAGGACCTCTTCCCCCTTCTACCAACGTCATCTCCTTACACTCGGTGTACAGGACCTCTTCCCCCTTCTACCAACGTCATCTCCTTACACTCGGTGTACAGGACCTCTTCCCCCTTCTACCAACGTCATCTCCTTATGCTCAGTGTACAGGACCTCTTCCCCCTTCTACCAACGTCATCTCCTTATGCTCAGTGTACAGGACCTCTTCCCCTTCTACCAATGTCATCTCCTTATGCTCAGTGTACAGGACCTCTTCCCCCTTCTACCAACGTCATCTCCTTATGCTCAGTGTACAGGACCTCTTCCCCCTTCTACCAACGTCATCTCCTTACACTCGGTGTACAGGACCTCTTCCCCCTTCTACTAATGTCATCTCCTTACACTCGGTGTACAGGACCTCTTCCCCCTCTCTACCAACGTCATCACAACCCTGTGAATCAAGACCACCGGATGCACACCCTCCCTCTTGAGAATACTCTGCAGTCGTTCTGAGATAGTCATAGTCATAGTCATACTTTATTAATTCCGGGGGAAATTGGTTTTCGTTACAGTTGCTCCATAAATAATAACTAGTAACAGAACCATAAATAGTTAAATAGTAATATGTAAATTATGCCAGTAAATTATGAAATAAGGCCAGGACCAGCCTATTGGTTCAGGATGTCTGACCCTCCAAGGGAGGAGTTGTAAAGTTTGATGGCCACAGGCAGGAATGACTTCCTATGATGCTCTGTGTCGCATCTCGGTGGGATGAGTCTCTGGCTGACTGTACTCCTGTGCCCACCCAGTACATTATGTAGTGGATTGGAGACATTCTCCAAGATGGCATGCAATTTAGACAGCATCCTCTTTTCAGACACCACCGTGAGAGAGTCCAGTTCCATCCCCACAACATCACTGGCTTTACAAATGAGTTTGTTGATTCTGTTGGAGTCTGCCACCCTCAGCCTGCTGCCCCAGCACACAACAGCAAACATGATAGCACTGGTCACCACAGACTCGTAGAACATCCTCAGCATCGTCCGGCAGATGTTAAAGGACCTCAGTCTCCTCAGGAATAGAGACGGCTCTGGCCCTTCTTGTAGACAGATGTCCTGGACCCTAGCACCTGGGAGCCAATACATCATCCTGGCGTCTCTTTCACGACCACAGAGTCTCCTATCACTATCACTCTGCCTGACTTTAGCCTTCCCTGCTGAGCCCAGGAGCCAGCCACAGTACAACTGACCTGGCTGCTGCTACCATGTCCAGATAGGTATTACGCACCTCAGTATCCAGAGGGATGTACTTATTGCTGAAGGGGAACCCTGCCTTGACTGCATACTCCCTATACCTCTTCTGCTGGTCACCCGTCTACTCTCTGAAGCCTACACACTGGGAGTGGTCACGTCAGTAAAAGCTCTGTCTATGATGTTTCCATCTTCCCGAATGGTCCCTGGCGCAAGCAGCTCCCGCTCCAGTTACATGGCCCTGTCAGTCAGGAGCTGAAGTCGGGTGCTCTTCCTGCAGGAAGAGTCATCAGGGATGCCATTAGGTAGCTGGGAATCCCACGTCTTATAGGAGGAGCATTCCACTGCCTTAACGACCACCCAGTATCTCTTTGGACTGTGGGAAGGAACCAGAGCACCCGGGGAAAGCCCACTTGTTATACCTTTGGTTCCGACTTCTTAAGTTCTAAAATCAACTAAATGATTCCAAATAACTCAGCGCCCTCAGCCTCTGATCATTCTTGCCTAAGTCTGTCAACCAAAATCCTGACCACTCTAATACTGGCCCATTCACACAATGGATGCTCCCACAATGGCAGCTCCACTTACACCTCACTTCTTTTTATTGGTCCTTGCTAAGTTACTAATAATCCGAGCAATCTCCCACTTGGTGGACAAGTCCCAACAGGCTGCGGTCACTTTTTAACCCCGGTGCCTAATATCCACAAGGAACTGTCTCCAACTCACTCCTGCCTGGGAGACGTGCGGGTTCGTCGGTTAATTGTTCACATGGGTGAGGTAGAGCCACAGAGGCTTGGTGGGCTGGAAGGGCCAACTACCACGCTGTACCTCGAAATAAAAAAAAGTAAAAACCTGCCTGGTGAGACCAGATGAAGGGTCTTGGCCCGAAGGCTGACTGTTCATACATTTCCATCGATACTGTCTGAACTGCTTAACTTCTCCAACATTTTGTGTGCATGTTGCTCTTAAAGATTTGCCACATGGTTGAGACAAGCTGCCATAATAGCAGATTTTTGCATAGAGACTCTGTAGTTATTTCCCATAAGCCCTGGAAAACAATTGTGGTGTAGTACTATTCCTATAAAATTAGCTGAGAAATGTAATACATCTTTGTTTACTTTAGAATTGTATGAATGCAGTTATTTAAGAGGATGGTAGTGCATGCTACTGTCCTTCAGCATAACTCATGGAGACCCATTGCTTACTGACAGAATAAGTGTGTGGCTAATAGCATTCACTGTTAGATATGCTTCTGGGGACTGTCGCTCAGTTGTTAACCACAAAATGTGGAAGCATCAGTATGTAATGCATCACATTGTTGATAGCTGGATGGAGATAGTGCCTGGCTGTCAGGCTCCAGTACTGAATGATGTGAAGATATTGCTCTTGCGTAGTGGATGTGAAAGCCAAGTCTCCTCTGCATCAAATGATTTTTTTCAATAATGTGATAAATGTTAATTACTGCTAGTCAGTCTTTGTGAGAAATAAATAATTAACCATTACAAATGTGGGAGCTACACTACTTTAGATTTAATTGCTACTGGAGATCTGGAGATTTCAGGAAATTGCAGAGAGTGTGAACGTAGTCCAGTCTATCATGAAGGCAGCCTTCCCACTGTCCCAGAAAAGCAGCCAACATAATCAAAGCCCACTTCAACGCTGGTCATTATCCCTTCTCTCTCCTTCTATCTGGCGGAAGATACAAAGCTTTGACAATGCACTGCATTTTCTCTGTAACTGTAACATTCTCCTTTTTCCTATTGTACTACCTTAATGTACTCATGTTTGCAGTAATATGTTTGGATAGTCCAAGAACATTTATTTTTAAAGTACATATATTTTACCATGTACTCCCTTAAAATTCATTTTCTTGCAGGCACTTACAGGAATTAAAAAAAAACAAATAAATGCAATAAAATTTACAAAAAAAACACACATAAATGAAGACTGATAAACAATCAATGTACAAAAAAAAGAGCAAATAAAAAACTACTGAGATCATGAGTTGTAACGTCCTTGAAAGTGAGACTGTAGGTTGTAGAATCTTTCAGAGTTGTGGTGAGTGAAGTTATCCATGCTGGTTATGTTAATAAATGTTCCTGAACCTGGTGGTGTGTGACCTAAGGCTTCTGTATCTCCTGCCTGTTGGTAGTAGCAAGAAGAGATCATGGTGTGGATTATGGTGTTCCATGGTGATGGATGCTGCTTTCTTGTGGCAGTGTTCCTTGTAAGTGTGCCCATTGGTGGGGAGGGCTTTGCCTGTGATGGACTGGTCTTCATCGAAACATGCAAAACAAAGCTTTTCACTGTATCTCAGTATACTGTATATGAAAACAACAAACCAATTGACAATGAGCAGATGTGAGAGCATTAACAACACTGCTTTATCGTGTTTGTTCAATAATGTGCCTGGTATTTACTGAATCATTTCCAGAACAGAATATACTGTAGGTAGAAATGATAAAAGGCTGAAGAACAAGGAATCTGAAAGGGGAGGAGAGCGGACCATGAGAGAAAGGAAAGGAAGGGGAGCATCGGGGGGAAGCTATAGGCAGGTAAGAAGAAGAAAAGAGGTAAGAAGAGAGCCAGTGTGGGGAATGGAAGAAGTGGGAGTGGAAGTGGGAAAAAAATACCAGAATTATAGAAATCAATGTTTGTACCATCAGGTTGGATGCTTCCTGATGGAATATGAGATGTTGCTCTTCCAACCTGAGAGGGGTCTCATCATAGCAGTAGAGGAGGCCATGGACTGACATGTCAGAATTGGAGTGGGGGTTGAAATTAAAATGTTTGGCCCCCTGGAAATTCTGCTTGTTCCTGAAATGTCAACTGTTCATCCCTTTTCATGGGTGTTGCATGACCTGCTGAGCTCCTCCAGCATTTTGTGTGTGTTTCTCTGGATTTGCGGCATCTATAGAATCTTTTGTGTTTATATAGTGGTTCCAACCTAGTGTATCACAGCCCAAAGCCTTCCCACTATTTAGCGCTACCACAAGAACGCAGCATCCATCATTAAAGAACCCCACCATCCAGGCCATGCGCTCTTCTCATTACTAACATGGTGCAAGAGATACAGAAGCCAAGTTCAGGAAAAGCTATTACTCTAAAACGATCATACTTCAGAGCCAGCTTCGATAACCTCACTGACCTCAACTCCGAGCTGATCCTACAACTTAAAGACAATCTTGACTGTTACACCTCTGACGTTCAAAACCAGTGATCCAGACCTATACAAAAAAACCAGTTAAGACCTACAGAAGGCCATTTTAAAAGCAAAAAAAAAACAATTCTAATTGAAGGTAGAGACAGAATTGGATGCATGTCATCTCTGGAATGATTTGCAGGCCATTACCTCCTTCAAGCAAAACCTAACGAAATGCTTTATTTTTAATGAAGGGCTTGGTCATGGCCAGAATCAACTTCTACCTAAGCAAGGACCCGGACATTTGACAATAGGTCTATGGCGGGTGCAGCCTCACTGGCTCTCCACTCAGCCTTGTGCCATCTAGACAATAGCATTATCTATGTCAGGCTCTTGTTTACTGATTACAGCTTAGCATTCAACATCATTATTCCCTTAGTACTAACCAAAAAACTTCAAAACCGTACTTCACTCTGCAACCGGGTCTTTGACTTCCTCATTAGAGACCGCAGTCAGTGTGGATTGTAAATAATGTCACATCCTCACTGACAAGCAACACTGGTGCAACTCAAGGATGTGTGCCTAGCCCACTGCTCTACTCACGATATAGTCATGACTCTGTGGCAAAGCACATCTCAAAATGCCATCAGTAAATTTGACTCAGGCACAACTGTTATTGGCAGAATATCAGATGGTGACACGGCGGCTACGGGAGTGAGATAGATCTGCTGGTTCAGTGGTGTCAAAACAACAACCTTGCACTCAGCATCGGTAAGATCAAGGATTTGATTGTGGACTTCAGGAAAGGGAAGTCAGAGGACCACACACCGGTCCTTATTGAGGGATCAGAAATGGAAAGGGTGAGCAGTTTCAAGTTCCTGGGTGTGGACATCTCTGAAGGTCTACCCTGGGCCCAACATAATTATACAAGTATGAAGAAGGTACAACAGCAGCTATATTTCATTAGGAGTTTGAGGAGTTTGGCATGTCATCAAAGATTGCAACAATATTAAAAGATGTATCTTGGAAAGCATTCTAACTGGTTTCATCACAGGAGGGGAGAAAGTTGCAGAGGTTTGAACACTCAGCCTACTCCATCTTGGACACTAGCTTTCCCAGTATGAGAACATCTTCCAAAGGCAATGCCTCAAAAAGTTGGCATCCATCATTATTGTCCCCCATCACTCAAGACATGTCCAATTCTCATTGCTGCCTTCAGTGATTAGATACGTGTGCCTGAAGACACACTCTCAGCATTTTAGGAACAGCTTTATCCCCTCCACCACTATATTTCTGTATGGACAATGCACCAATCCATGAAGACTACCTTACTCGTTTTTTTGTTGTCTTTTTGCCCTATTTATTTATTTATTTTAAATATATTCATAAATATACATGTGCACTCAGTGGCCACTTTATTAGGTGCTCGTTAGTACAAATATCTGATTATCCAATCATGTGGTAGCAACTCAATGCATAAACCATGCAGTCACGGTCAAGAGGTTCAGTTGTTGTTCAGACAAAACATCAGAATGGGAAAAATATGTGACCATGCAATGACTGTTGATGCCACACGGGATGTTTTGAGCACCTCAGAAACTGCTGGCCTCCTGGGATTTTCACACACAACAGTTTCTAGAGTTTATGGAGAATTGTGCAAAAAAAAAATCCAGTAAACTGGTAGTTGTGTGGATGAAAATGCCTTGCTAATGAGGGATGTCAGAGGACAATGACCAAATTGGTTCAAGCTGACAGGAAGGTGCCAGTAACTCAAATAACCATATGTTACAATAGTGGTGTGCAGAAAAGCACAGAAATTTAAAACTTGAAGTGTATGGACTACAGTAGTGGAAGACAAGTACCGAATAAAGTGATCATTGAGTGAAATTCTTATTTTATTTTATTGTTTTATTATGTTTTGCACTGTACTGTTGCCATAAAACAAAATAGAATTCATGACAGATGATCTTTTATCTTTCAATATTAGTGATATTAAGTCTGATTCTGATTCTGATTTCAAGGACTCTCTACAACTCATGTTTTTGACATCGTTTTGTTTTATTTGAACAGTTTGTCTTCTTTTGAGCATTTGTTATCAGTCTTTATTGATGTCTAGTTTTTTTGTAAATTCTATTGTATTTCTTTACTGTCCTGGAAAGGCCGGCAAGAAGAATGAGGTACTACTCAATGTATTTATTCTATGATAACATAAAAGTACTTGGAAATAAACTTTGTTTGACTTTGGCAATTTTTAGAATTTTTAAGAAGTGCGTAGTCAGTAACCATTCCTTTCTTCTTTCCCATTGATGTAAAAGTTATTTTTTCTCATGTTCTTGTACATTCATGTACCAATTAAAATTACTGATTTAGTTTACTTCCACCACTCTTACATGTACAGAATTCCAGACGATAATTACCCTCTGTGTAAAAGAGCTTTATGTCTTGCTCAGATGCTTTGGAAACTTACATGTTTGTATTTCTAGTCTTTGAACTCTCTGCTTATGGGAATGGCTTCTCTCTGTCTGCCCTTTGATTATGATTGTCTATCAAATCTCACCTCAAATGACTTTACTCTGAAAGCAGCGCTAGCCTCTCTAATTAAACAGTAGAGCTGAAATCTCTCATCTGTGAAAACACTCTAATAAATGTCTCCATAGCACCTCATTTGCAATGCCGGTCCTCAGTAAAAATATTACTCTTCCTTTGGCACAGCACTCATCTCATTTCCCTATGCCCAAGTGACACTGGCAGTGGAAAGCAGATCAGGGACATGATGGCAAAACAAATTATAAATATAGGAGTCTGATATAGGACGTGTGCATTATAGTACACTACCCTCAGAGAATTTCAGGGACAACATTTAGACAGAGCACATTGAGTACGTATGGAGGTGAAATACACAAGTGGACGTTATTAATATGTATACTTTTCATTCCGCTTCCTCCTGACTAAATAGCTTTTGAAATCATGCATGCGCTGGGGCTCATAAGCTCCCCATTTTGGTGCAATAAGCGCGGTTCATCATGTATGTCAATGCAGAACCAGAATCAGAATCAGGTTTATTGTCACCGGCATGTGTCGTCAAATTTGTTAACTTAGTAGCAGCAGTTCAATGCAATACATAATAAAGAAGAAGAAGAAAAATAAATAAATAAGTAAATCAATTACAGTATACATATATTGAATACATTAAAAATCATGCAAATAAGCAGAAATAATATATATTTAAAAAGTGAGGTAGTGTTCACAGGCTCAATGTCCATTTAAGAACCGGATGGCAAAGGGGAAGAAGCTGTTCCTGAATCACTAAGTGTGTGCTTTCAGGCCTTGCCCAATGATTTGGCTTCCACAGCCATCTGTGGTAATGAATTCCATTGATTCACCATCCAGTGGCTTAAGAAATACCTCCTCATCTCTATTCTGAAGGGATATCCTTTTATTCTGAGGCTGTCCTAGACACTCCCACTATAGGAAGCATCCCCACCACATCCACTCTATCCAGGCCTTTCAATATTAAATAGGTTTCAATGAGATTCTCCACCCCCATTCTTCAAAACTCCAGTGAGTACAGGCCCTGAGCCATCAAATGCTGCTCAGGTGTTAACCCTTTTATTTCCTGATCATTCTCGTGAAACTCCTCTGGACCCTCTCCAATGCCAGAATATCCTTTTTCAGATAAAAGGTCCAAAACTGCCCACAATAGTCCAAGTGTGGCCTGACCAGAGTCTTCTCTAGCCACCTATCTTACTGTATTCTCCAGGTCAGATACGTTCATGGTAATAGAGAAAAGACTCTTGAACCTGAAGTCATCAGTCAGAATTCTGCCTGGTAAGCAAAACATCCAGTTCATAAGGGTAGACAATTCTCAGAAATGATTGCAGGAAGCACAATTTCAGACAAGTGTGAGAACAGAGAGGGGGAACCTGAGAGCATAAACCATGGCCTTAATAAAGATTTTAAAATGTCAGAGAATAAAGGGAGAAAGTTACACATTTTGGTTATGCATTGGTTTTTCTTTATTTCATCGTCATGGTTTCTTCTGCGAATGAATAATCCTTATCATCAGGAGCTGGGGACTTTACTGTTCAGTGTCTATTATTATAATATGGAGCTGCATTGATGAAACCTCCTGAATTGGATACCTAATACAATCAGATATCCAAAATGAAGTCCCAAGATAAAGACTGATGGAAAACAAGGGGGACAAAATCTAATATAAACAAGGGAAACAATTAATCTTCTGTACTCTCCTGTTTATCAACATCTGACTTATGGGCAGGCTATACAAGAGCATGGGAGACTGGTGGGAAGGATTTCCAACTTCTGCCATGCAGCTGGCATATCCTGTCATGTGGAAACTCAGTCCAGGGCAATATATGACTGATTGAGTTAAATGACCTGGCTTAACTGTAGCATAGTGGTTAGCATAATGTTTTATAGTACCAGTGACATGGGTTCATTTTCCAACCACTGTCTGTAAGGTGTTTGTGCGGTCTCCCCATAAACAGGTGGGTTTTCTCGGGGTGCTCAGGTTTCCACCCACAGTCCAAAGACACAACAGTTGGTAAGCTAATTGGTCATTGTAAATGGCCCTAGGATTCAACTGGAGGATTGCTGGGTGGCGTGGCTCAAAGGATTAGACAGGCCTGGGACGTGCTGTATCTCAATAAATAAATAAATAGATAAATATATTTTGTCCAGGATGGGTCCAAGTATTTTTATTTAAATATGTTACCAGGTTGCTCTATTTCTAACATCCATGTTGTTTGGGTTATAAATAATTCTCAGTAACAGAGCACAACTACAACCTGTTTTATGTTTGAACCAAAGAATTACGTAAAACATAACTTCTTTTCTAACACTTTATAATACTTGACTGAAGCTGGCATACAACATGAAAAAAATCCATCTGGCTTTTACCTTTGCTTTAGTTTGACACAAGTTTCCTCCTAGCATCAGCATGTCCTTTCTCGCTCATTTGTCCAGTATCGTTTACTTCAACCACATCAACTTACAACCTTCCCCTTTCTCTCCTTTGCCATTCAATGTGTTTAAGCTCTCTATTCTCACTGCCTCAGTCACATATAAAGCCATTACTCATCACCTTCCAGGATTCCTCTCGAGTCATGTCACACTTCCACAGCCGAAAATATATCATTCTGTATCCACCTTTGGAATCTCCAGTCTACTTGTGATTATGCTTTCAAACCAATAACTACCTTTCCTTCAACATTCTTGCATCCTTTATCCTATCAAATCACATCATAAAGTAATATAACATAAAACTGTAGAAATGAAGTAATATAGAAAGAGACTGTTCAGCTCATTATGGTTTTGCCAACTCCTGATGGAGCAATCCGGTCAAAATCAAACTGCAAACTCCTGAGTGATTATCTAAGTACGATAAGTCACCATAGACTGCCTTGAGTTTCTGGGCTGTGTACAGACTGGAGTCTGCAAGTGAGGAAATCAAGGATCCAGTTGTACAGGGAGGTATCGCGGCTTAAGTTTAGGATTAGTTTTGAGGCGATGATAATGCTGAGCTGTAGTCAATGAAGAGCATCCTGTTGCATGCATTTTCATTCTTCAGATGTTCCAGAGCTGAGTGAAAAGCCAATGAAATGTCTTCTGCTGTGGACTTGTTAAGACTATAGGCAAAATGTCAAAGACAAAACCAAGTTTATTGTCATATGCACAGGTATATGTATTAACAGGTGCAATGTAAGAACTTACTTTCAGCAACATAAGTACATAGAATCATACAAGCAGCATTCACAAGAAAAACGAATTAATTATAAATTATTTCACATATTCCTGCGACTAGCACATACTGTAAGTGATATCACAAAGTAGTGCCTCTATTTTCTTTGAAGGTTTTGTAGATTCGGCACGTCACCAAAAACTTTGACAAACTTCAATAGATGCACAGTGGAGAGTACCATCACTGGCTGGTATTGAAACATCAATGCCCAAGAATGCAAAAGTCTATAGAAAGAAGTGTACACAGAATAACACATACAAAATGCTGGAGGAATTCAACTGATTAGGCAGCATCCATGGAAATGAATGAACAGGGACGAAGCTAGAACATGAAGGTGGTGGGAGATCAAGAAGTACAAGCCAAATCATGATAGTAGGCACTGGATGGGTAGTGGGGATGGGGTATGAAGTGAGAAGCTGGAGGTAATACTGTATACACAAAATAACTCAAATATATAATACACAACAGCTTCCCCAAAAGGAACTTCAATGTCTTCTATGCCCGCTTTGAAAGGGAGATGGAGAATATAACTACAACTGTGAAGATCCCTGCTGCACCTGATGACCCTGTGATCTCTGTCCCAGAGGTTAATGTTAGGCTGTCTTTAAGGAGAGTGAACTCTCGCAAGGCAGAATGTACCAATGGACTACCCGGTAAGGCTCTGAAAACCTGTACCAACCAACCAGCGGGAGTATTCAAAGACATTTTCAACCTCTCACTGCTATGGGCAAAATTTTCCACTTGCTTCAAAAAGCCAACAATTATACCAATGCCTAAAAAGAATAATGTGAGCTATCTTAATGATTATCACCTGGTAGCAATCACATCTACAGTGATGAAATGCTTTGAGAGGGTGGTCATGACTAGACTGAACTCCTGCCTCAGCAAGGACCTGGACCCATTGCAGTTTGCCTATTGCCACAATAGTTCAATGGCAGATGCAATCTCAATGGCTCTTCACATGGCCTTAGACCACCTGGACAATACAAACAGCCTATGTCAGAATGCTGCTCATCAACTATAGCTCAGCATATAATATCATCATTCCCACAATCCTGATTGAGAAGTTACAGAATCTGGGCCTCTTTACTTCCCTCTGCAACTGGATCCTCGAATTCCTAACTGGAAGGCCACAATCTGTGTGGATTGGTGATAACATCTTTTCCTTGCTGACGATCAACACTGGTGCACCTCAGGGTGTGTGCTTAGCCCACTGCTCTACTCTCTCGATACCCATGACTGTGGGGCTAGGCATAGCTCAAATGCCATCTATAAATTTGCTGATGATACAACCATTGTTGTTAGTGTCTCAGATTGATACGAGAGGGTGTACAGGAGCGAGATATGACAACTAGTGGAGTGGTGTCGCAGCAATAACTTTGCATTCATCATCAGTAAGACGAAAGAGCTGATTGTGGACTTCAGGAAGGGTGAGTCAAAAGAACACATACCAATCCTCATAGAGGCATCAGAAGTGGAGAGAGTGCACAGTTTCCAGTTCCTGGCTGTCAAGATCTCTCAGGACCTAACCCGCAGTTATGAAGAAGACAGGACAGTGACTATACTTTATAAGGAATTTGAAGAGACTTGGCATGTCAACAAATACACTCAAAAACTTCTATAGTTGTACCGTGGAGAGCATTCTGACAGGCTACATCATTGTCTGGTATGGGGAGACTAATGCACCAGAAGAAGCTGCAGAGGGTTGTACATTTAGTCGGCTCCATCTTGGGTACTAGCCTACAAAATACCCAGGTCATCTTCAAGGACTGGTGTCTCAGAAAGGCAGCATCCATTATTAAGGACCTCCAGCACCCAGGGCATCCCCTTTTCTCACTGTTACCATCAGGTAGGAGGTACAGAAGCCTGAAGGCACATCCTAAATGGACATTTAACCCTTGAACACTTCCTCACTTTTTAAATACATATTATTTCTGTTTTTTGCGTGATTTTTAATCTCTTCAATATGTGTATACTGTAATTGATTTATTTATTTATTTATTATTATTATTGTTATTTTATGTTTTTCTTTCTCCTGTATTATGTATTGCATTGAACTGCTGCTTCTAAGTTAACAAATTTCATGACACATGCCGGTGATAATAAATCTGACTTTGATTCGGATTCTGATTATATTTAAAGTGGAGCTTGACAGGTTCTTGATTAGTCAGGGTGTCAAAATTTATGGGGAGAAGGCAGAAGAAAGGAGCTGAGCAGGATAATAAATCAGTCAGGATTGAATGATGGAGCAGACTCAATGGGCCAAATGACATAATTCTATTCCTGTGTCTTCTGGTCCTATGGTCTAAGGTATACTACACAAGTGTGATTACAATGTTAATTCTCAGTTAGCATGTTTTCTAATAATGAGGAATCTCAACTCCTTAATGACACCTGCTTGAATAGATTTGATTTTGGAAATGTTCCCATTAATAAATGATAGGATTTTTTTGCAATGAAGTAGGCCACATGCAGCAAGCAGACACTGTACTGAAGCTGTGGCCAATTACAGCCATGCTGACTTAGTGACACTCCAACATGCTGTCACAAGATTCCCTTTAGGGATGTAGAAGCAATAAGGGAGAAGTTGAACCGGATACCTCTCATAAGCTTCTTAATTGGTGAATTTGCAATGGTTTTGGCAGTGCTCCTAGAACAGGTGAACCTCTTTTCCCTCCCAGCTACAGTCTGGACAGGTTACAAAGAGAAATCGGATTCCTTTGAATTAAAATGAAAGTAGAAAAAGATACTTATCCTTTTCATTTCCCATGCATTCATCAAAAAAAGTGTTTTTTTTAAAAAACATGAATGAATAGCTTGTAATTTTATTCACTTAAATCTTTAAATTAGCCTTTTAAATGAAAATCATTTAGATTCTGGACTAATTAGTGGCTGAAGCTTGCACTGTTAGACACACACACACACACACACACACACACATCTTGAGGTTATACAGTCATGAACACAGCATATTTCTTTCTTTTTCCAATATTTTTATTAAATTTATTACATTTCATACACATAAATACAGAATTCATAAGGATACTTATTATAGATCAAAATAAGGTAGCACATAATGCGCTATATATAAATCACACTGACACAATCATGGTATCCCATATTCATGATCAATCAAATAAAACAAATTGAATTATGAAATACAATAATATGGTTAATTATATTATTAAAAAAATCTACACCCACTACCAAGACAAAGCTGGTTGGTTAAAAAAGACAAAAAAAAAGAGTACTTTACCATATAGTGTCTTATAATAATAGCCCAGATCTATATTTTAATAACAATAACAATTCAAAGATTTTCAAAATCGTTGAGAAAGGGTCTCCATAACATTTAAAAATCTTGATTAGAATCAGAAATCGAACAATGAATCTTCTCTAAATTTAAACGTGACATAACATTGCATAACCATTGAGCATGTGTGTGGGGGGCAATCTCCTTCCATTTAAGCAAGATCACCCCCCTCTCCCCAGCCATAAAAGAAATAAAAGCCAATACCCGCAAATGAGAAGGCTCCAAAATTATAGCTCTTTCCTCAACAATACCAAATAAGGCAGTCAAAGGATTGGGCTTAAAATTAACTTTAAAAAGTACAGAAAAAGTTTGGAATATATCTTTTGAATATTTTTCAAGGCTCGAATATGACCAAAACATATGAATTAATGAAGACTCTCCATTATTACGTCTGTCACAATAAGGAGATATATCTGCAGAAAAACGAGAGAGAACACAGCATATTTCATGTTCACAAGCACACAGACTCAAGGTCACTTCTGCAAAGACGGGCTTAAGTATAATTGAAAATACACCAATCCAAGTTTGCATTCTTCAGAGTTACCACTGATGTGTCTGGATGTTCAGGAATTCTCATATTTTTTTAAGTCACCTGCTAGATCCTGAAAATTCCTACCAATTCCTCTAAATCAGGGTTCCCAGCCTTTTTTATTACATAGACCACAGGTTGGAACCCTGCTCTAAATTAAAGTTCAGAACAGCCTGCATATTTCCAACCGTAAACAACAGAATTTGATATTAAAATGATGAATTAGAACCAGGTTAATTATCACTGACATGTAACATGAAACTGGTTATTTTGCGACAGCACTACAATGCAATGCAATTGCCTTAAGTGCCGATCATACCTGTTCATCGAAACCCATTCCCCCGTGCTGGCTAGGGATTCGTCTGTTTAAGGAGCATCACAGCCCTTC
Source organism: Mobula hypostoma (assembly GCF_963921235.1). NCBI lineage: Eukaryota > Metazoa > Chordata > Chondrichthyes > Myliobatiformes > Myliobatidae > Mobula > Mobula hypostoma. Next base: position 119,128,458 of record NC_086097.1, on the reverse strand, counting down.
CACTAGTTGCTGTTTGGTGCCGCAGCACCGGCCAATGACATCATGGTGTCGGTGAAGTATAATTTTGACATGCAGAAAGCACCCTGTCTTTTACTCTTTTTGCTTCGGTGGCTGACCGATGGACTGGGTTGCAACCCATGCCGTGGGAACAGTGGATGTGTGCCACGGTGAGAGGGAGACCGAACACACACTTTAGATAAGTTTTTGTAAATGGGTGTAACTTCAAGGGTCTACCGAAAGTTTTAGTGTCCTTCTTGTGCTGTAAATAATTAGTTCAATAGTGAGTCTCTTCTGTCCTCACTCACTGAACCTGCAAAGCTGAGTTCACACAACAGAGTGCGAAACGGAGTCACCTGGAGGCTGGAGGCTGAGTAACACGAACTGTCTTGAGGTTTGACAACAGTGTATGTGTGTGGTTGGGAGGGAGCAAGAGGGCTTGTTTTTCTATTGTTCTTTTGTTGCTTGTTGTGTTCTGTCAAAAAGGGTGAGCATGTTATGTTGGTGCTAGACTGTGTGGTGACACTTATAGGCTGCTCCCAGAACATCCTTGGGTATGTTCATTGTTGATGCAGATAGCATATATTTTGATGTATGTGTGACAGGTAAACTTGAATCTTGAATCCTGAATCATGTTTCTCTTGCTCTTTTTGTAATATTCATTGCATCAGCTCACTCTGCTCTTTTTGGGTACCAATTTTATTGTCGACCTTTTGAAGTAGGTAGGAACCTCCAACTACAGCAGTGAAAGATCAAAAATGTCCTTGAACATTCCAGCCAGTTGGTTGGTGCAAGTTTTCAGTGCCCTACCAAGTACACCAGTAGGTCTTGATGCCTTGTGAGGGTTCAACACCTTTGAAGATGTTCAGACATTGGACTCTGAGGTAGATATCCCAAGGTCTCCAGATGCTGCAGGGATTCACACAGGTGTAGCTTTCTTTTCCCTTTTGACACGTCTGTAAAAGACGTTGAGCATTTGGGAGTGAAACTTCACAATTTCAATACAAGGTTTTGCCTTGTCAGAAATGATAGCGTGCAAACCCTGCCAGAGCTGATGTGCATCCAATTCCGTCTCTAACTTCACTCTGAATTGTTTTTTCACTCTTAAGAGAGCTTTCTGTATATTGTATGTGGACTTCTGGATCACCAGACTTGAATGCCCCAGCTCTAGCCCTCAGCAGACTGTGAATCTCACAGTTCATGTATGGCTTCAGGTCTGGGCACACACTCATCCACACAGGTCTTGATGAAGTCTGTGACAACTGTGGCATGATCATTCGGATCCAAAGATGAATCCCTGATTATTGTTCAGTCCTTCAATTCAAAGCATTCCTGTAAAAGGTTCTCCAACTTCCTAGACTATACCTTTGTGGTCCTCACCACTGGTGCCATGGTTCTTAGTGTGCCAGGAGTACAGGTACAACTAGGTGATCAAACTTGCCAATATGCTGGCTTGGGATGGCAAAGTAAGCATTATTGATGGTGATGTGTGCTGGCTCCTTTGATTCCACAGGAGACATGTTAGTGGTAGTTGATCAGAGATTTCATCGATTTGGTCTGATTGATGTATCCCACAATGATTGAGAAGGAATCAGGGTGCACTGTCTCATGACAGCTGATCACTGTGATCAGCCCCTCTAGTGCCTACCTGATATTGACCAGGGATAGAAAGTACACTACAACCAGGATGATGGTGGAAAACCCCCTTGACAGATAGAATGGATGACACCTGACCACTATATCCTCCAGGTCAGGAGACCTGGATTGAGACAGAACTGTCATTTCTGTGCATTACAACGAGGTAATCCTGAAGAAAATGCCACTGCCTCTGCCTTTACCTGACACTGTTGTCCACTTTGCAGTGGAAGTTGAATCCCTTGGACTGCAGCACAGTGGCTACAATACTGGGGATGAGCCATTGTCTCTGTGAAACAAAGTACACAACAGTCCCTGATGTCCCTCTGGTACTTCAATCTTACTCAAAGATCTTCAGTTTTATTTTCCAATTCTGCAGATTTGCCCTGCTATAATGGTTACCAGTCCATTCCCATCAGGCGTCACTGGGTATAAACTTTTTCTTTCACATTTTCTTTTCCATCCAAAGGCTGCTGTGATTTCTTGTGTGGTGATGAGCTATCTCAGTATAAATCAAGTGTCAAACATGCCCCAGTTATAGATAGCATAATTACAGTATAAATTAACTAAAATAAGAACTAGTCTTCAAGGGATAAAAGCTGTACACAATTTAACGCGATAATTTTGATTCTGGCCCATTGAAATTACACAGGGGAGGAAGACTGATAATATTCTTGCTACAATTAGCACTCTGTTAAAGGTGTATCCCTGCTATTTAACACACAGTGTGGGACAAATCTGTTTTGTCACTCTTACTTGTTAGTTGTATTCTCACAGACCCATCCTGCAATGCTGTAACAAAAGGGGTATATTTTGGGTGAGGGTGGGGTAGGAGTACAGCTGTCCTGCTTGTACTCCTTCCTCTCCCTCCATCTTTTTATTCTGGTTTCCTCCCCCTCCCATTCCAGTCCTGATGAAGGACCTCAGCCTGAAACATTGGCTCTTTATTCCTTTCCATAGATGCTGTCTGACCTGCTGAGTTTTTCCTGTATATTGTATGTTTTACTCTAGATTTCCAGTATCTACAGAATATCTTGTGTTTATGATTTGCAGAATCCCTCATCTATATTTTGGATATCTGATCTTTGCAAAAGACACCAGTATTGAATATTCAAATAGGCTATTCCACTTGGGATGTGCTACCATTGTAAATATGTAATTCTGTAAATCCACCTGGCTTTATAACAATGTTAAGTTGGTGATTATAACAATGGAAACGGTAGTTAATTTTTTATTGTTATCTTTGTGTTGAAGAAGTATAAAACATTGTGTCAGGAAAGTGAGTTTCTCCAGGATCCTCTCAGACTCTCTCCTGAAGGTACGCTGTGTGGAAGAAAGACTGCTATATTTCCAAGTTACATCTCCTCGTGACACAGTTTTAGTCCAATCACAAAAGAATTTTCATCCGATATTCTTATTATTTTTCTTAGGCAGTCCTCAGAATCAAGGACGACTTGAATCCACTCCAGATGAAATGAAACAATTGAGACTGTCTGCAATAAGTCACCACACCATTAGCAAGACTGGCTGAATATCCAATGTTTTTCGAGATATTTTAAATAATACATTAGGGGCATTCCAAAAATTCTTAGGCATAGAAAAATGGAGGCTATGTAGGAGGGAAGGGTGAGATTGATCTGAAAGTAGGTTAAAAGGTCAGCTCAATATTGTGTTCTGAAGGCCCTGTACAGGCTGCAACGTTTATGTTCCATAGTCCTGCAATCCTTAATGCACCTGTCAAGAGTACAATGCCTTCAATAAAGTTCAAAGTGCAAAATAAATTTATTATCAAAGTATGTATATGAAGTGGGTAGTGGGTAGTGGGTAGCGGCTCCATATGTCACTACTACAGGGTGCGACGACCCTGCCTTACACGAGTCCCGGGCTCAGCTGGCTCCGGCTGACAGTACCCGGTATGGGCCCCTATCCAGGGTTACGGATCCCACTGCCTTGTGGGTATCTTCTGTAGAAGAGAAGGCTAAGCAGTAAACCCTCACAAATCCAGAGTGGAGCCCCTAAGGTGGTTGGATGACATATCATGTCACCTCCCGGCAGCTCCTGCAGCCAAGCTGATGCCAAATATACTGCTTCCATTCCTTTGGACCACATCTGCGAGGCCGAGAGGGGGATCTTGATATCTGGGAAGCCCAGGATCTCCATATTCATCACCCAGGTCTGCGCCCCAGACAGGTGCATCCATTGTCTACTTAGACAGATGGAGCCAATATATGCCACCGTATACTACCCCGAGATTCCACAACCTATGTCCACCCTGAGATTCATTTCCTTAGAGGCATTCAGAGTAGAACCTGGATGGTGGCGGGGGTAGTGGGGTGTCCTATGATGATGGATGTTGTTGTTTTTTTGTGGTAGCCTTCATCATCATAATGTTAAATGTTAGATTATTATGTTACATTTATAATACAACTTCGAAAGAGATTCAGTTATCAACACTCTGTAATCTTCTAAAAATATTATGTTTTAAGAATAATGTTTGAATTAATAAATATTACCAGTATCTGCAGGGAACTTGAGAAATTCATTAAATGTATTTATGTCATTTTGAATTATTTAGATTTTATGCATAGTTACTTGCGACAGAAAGAGTGGTGGAACTTATGGTTTACTGCTTTGTCAAGCACCTTCACTCTGTCCTCTCCAACAGCCAGAATTTCCCGGTGACCACCCACTTTAATTCTACATTTCATTCCCATTCTGACATATCGGTCCATGGCATCCTTTTATGCCATGATGAGGCCACTCTCAAGCTGGAGGAGCAATACCTCATATTCCGCCTGGGTGGCCACTAACATGGTGGCACGGCATTGATTTCTCTAACTTCTGATAATTTCGCCCTACTCCACATTCTCTTTTTTTCATTTCCCATATCAGCTTCCCTATTATCATTATCTTCTTTTCACCTGCCCATCTCATAATCTCCCATGGTCTACTCTCCTGCCCTAGCAGATTCTTTCTTCTTTAGCCTTTTACCATTTCCGTCTATCACTTTCCAGCTACTCTCTTCATCTCTTCTTCACCATCTAACTATCTTCCCTGAAAATGGCTTCATCTACAACCTGCCACTTTGTACTCCTTCCCCTTCCCCTTTCCCTACATCCTTATTCAGGTTCAGGCTTCTTCCCTCTACCTTTCCAGTCTTGATGAAGGGTCTTGGTCCAGAACATCAACTATCCATAGATGCTGCCTGACAATGGGAAGCCCCAGGAACTTAAAAAGCACAGAAGAACACTTGCAGGCAGAGTAAAAGAATGAATGTTAGAAATGCCTCAATTAATGCAAAGTAAGAGAAAAGTTGAGATGGTAATTTTAATTTACAATCATTTATTAAGAGTTAACCAAATTAGAACTATAAATATTTAAATGACTATAACTAATTAATTAAGTTAATACAAAATTAAAGATATTGAATTACTGTAAATTTGATTATAAATCAAAGAATGCTAACAAATAAATACGCGAATCGCTGGTGAGTTAGAGCTGCAGAAAGTGTGAGTGTGGATAACAAGATTGCCCTGGAACATGACATGCATGTGAAGTGTTTCTGGCTTAAAATGTTTTGGTTCAGAGTCACTGATTTGTGTTAGAGATATTCCAAGGGAAAAGGGAGGGAGTGGACTTTCTGGATCATTACTTAGATGAAAGGGAAGATGCAGGAAGAAGGTGTGCCAGCTCCATCATGGGCACTAGCCTCCTCAGCATCAAGGGCATCTTCAAAAGGTGATGCATCAAGAAGGTGGCATCCGTCATTAAGGAACCCACCATCCAGGACACACCCTCTTCTCGTGGCTACCATCAGGGAGGAGATACAGGAGCTTGAAAACACACAGTCAACATTTTAGGAACAGCATCTTTTCCTTCACAATCAAATTTCTGAATGAACAATGAACCCACTATTTTTGCTCTCTTTTTGCACTACATACATAATTTAAAAAAATGTATTTTTATTGTAACTTATAGTATATTTTATATAGTAGACTGTACCACTGCCACAAAACAAAAAGTTGACGACCTATATCATCGATAACGAATTGGATTCTGATTGTCAATTGCTGAGGTAGGGTGAAGGAGGAGTACTCACAGACTGGATCAGTTCAAGTCCAACAGGCATGATTCTGATTGAAGGCTACAGAGACAGTGATATTACTGTCTCTGTAATATCAATTACATTATATTATAGATGTTGTGCTATGTATTCCCAGCAGTTATGGACAAGAGTTCAGGAGAATATGCAGTACAGAGGTTCTGAGGAAAGTTGAATAATTCGAAAATGGCAACCATGTTTCCTTGTCAATAGATGTCGCCTGTCCTGATAATTATCTTCAACATTTTCAGGTGTTGGTCTTGGATGTATTGCTTATTTGGTATCTCTAACTTTCAAAATTAGTTCAGGAGCCCCAGAAAACAAATTGAAAAATATGGTTTTGGGCTTATAATTTATTTGATGGGCCTTCCTGAAATAATTTGAGGAATTAGGAATTAAATTAAAAAGCAGGATCATACAGTGGTGCAAGGACTGTGACTGAGCCATTTATCGGAAGCCAGACAGAAGAGGAAATAAATCTGCTGTTACGTAACCGGCAACAATGAATATCAATCGAGGCAGGTTATATAAAAACAACCAAACATTTATTAAACACGTATAAACGATAAGGTAAAAAAAAAAGCAAAGGAAAACTTTAAACAGAGGTTAACAGGTACGCAGCCGTTCACCAGCTCCACTCGGCTCTGGTTCTTAAAGCGTTAAATGCGAAAACGGTTCTTAAAGCGATACAGTCAGATATAGTTCTTAAAGCGATAACTTCGGAAGTCCAACAGTTTTACACATTCAATTGGGAGAGACTTCTCTGGAGAAGGATTTCTTCACAGACGCACCTTTACTGCTGGTTCTGTCCACAGGACTCCCGATGCCGAAAATAAACAGTTTAAATTGACTGACTTTAATTTCCTTTAGAGAGAGAGAAAGCATCTTTTTGCATGAACTCAATGCCCTTTTGCAAGAGTTATCTTAATGCAGGTTCTCTCCAATGAAGGCTCAATAAGGTTGATTCTTTATTAAACTGCCAAACGATGCCAACCTCTCTCGATCCTTCACTTCGATGAATTCTTCACTTCCCCTTCAAAACTGTCAGAATTGAGTAAATTGGCACTTCCAGCCACAAATTTCCTGTCCAATAATACAATATCTTGTAAGAGAACGCACTTTCTGTTTTAAAAATGAAACAGAAAATGAAACTGCGTCACAAAAACAAACACGCAACAGAAACGGAGATACAGTACGCTCTACCTGGAAATCTACAAACTCAAAAACCAACTGCATCACCTGGGTCGACCCTTATATAGTCACGGGGCACATGTCATCACATGACCTCACATTGGCGGGAAAATCACATCAAGTGACCTCCAAAAGACCATTACATCATTCTCACAAAAAAAAACAGATCTCCTTGAGCATGTAACACGGCAGATGAAAGAGTGATTCACCAGAAACCGGATTAGTTAGCATCATGTTATTATAATGAGGGCTGGCAGCAGGCCTCTTACCCCGGTGAGATAGGGACATACTTGTCCCAATGTGCAAAGTCAGCTCTTGCAGACTGGATGCATGAGATCAACAGTGAGACCTGACGACCAGGAACGTGGTACTGCAATGTTTCATTGAGAGTGAGAGGTTTGACAAGGCACATAAGAAGTTATGGTCATCCATTCCCATCAAGGCAGAGCCTAGTTGTTATGATTACTTGTATCAGGGGACCCAGACTTCTGAGTTGAGAGAATGGTGCAAAGACTTCTCCACTTTAAAAACACTCATGCACAGGTTTCTCTGTTGTCATTGGATGTGACAGATAACTACTTCAATCAGTGCATGCTACACAATTCCAGCTTATGAATGAAAAATAAACTGCTGCATGAAACTTGTGATTTTCATCCCAGGACCTGAGTATGTGAGAAGAACAGACAGTGAGGTGCTGAGCAACATTTAACACTCACCCCGACCTGCTGCTGAGATTTTTGGAAATGTCTCAGTGTCTTTGCTGTCTTCAGGTCCCTTATGCAGAAGCAAGCTCTATTGCCTCTCTGAAGATGCTTTTGTGCATCTTGAGTGAGCTAACCAACTTCTGATTTCTCCCTGACTTTGATTTCTGAGACAAATTGATTTACTTTTGTGTGCTGAACCAGTGCGAGATGAAGAACTGTTGTGTACTTGTTCCTGCAGAGACATGGCTCCAGGGCAACTCACATGCACCATCAATCTTTAGGCCATGTCACCAGGAACGTGTGCTAATATTACTTCTAGTGACTGGGTGTTCTATCATAAATATATGTTTGGTGTTCTGTATGTGACTGTATGAACTGTGTTTTGCAAATTGGCTCCAGCAGACTGCTATTTTGTTTAGCTGTGTAAATGTATATTGTTGAATGACAATTAAACTTGAATTTGAATTTCTATCATCATTCTGATCTCGTGGAATGGATGGAGAATCCACCAGTTTATGGATAGCACTGTGGGATATGTGATGACACTTGTGGGCTGCCCTCAGAACATGCTTGGGTGTGTTGGTTGTTAACACAAACAACCCATCTCACTGAATGCTGCAACGTGCATGTGATAAATTAATCTGATTATAAATCTAAGATTTCGGAGGCCCATTACCTATGCTAGCTCTGCTGTTTAATAAGCTGATTGCACGTGATCCTACCTTAGCTTCAAACCTACTTTCTCATGCTCCCCACATACTCCTGGGCTAACTGGCTACCTTCACCTTGAGTAAGTTCCATGACTCCATATCTGCAGCTCCGAGAGCTTCTGAATCACAAAGGAAGGAAATTCCTCTTCTGTCCACCTTACAACAGAAACACTTCATTTTGGAACTGTGCCACCTCTGCTCCCGGCCCCCCAAATTCTGGATGCTCTATCCAGGGAAGCAACCTATCGGCATCCACTTTGCAACCCCCTCAGAGCGCACTCTATGGAGATATTATTAGGTACCTCTTGTAACTAATAAAGTGACCACTGAATGTATGTTCGTTCTCTTCTGCTGCTGTAGCCCATTCACTTCAGAATTCAATGTGTTGTGCATTCAGAGTTGCTCCTCTGTACAGCAAAGTTGTAATCTGTTGTTATTTCAGATGCTATCACCTTCCTGTCAGCTTCAACCAGTCTAGCCATTTTCCTCTAATCTTTCACATTAATAAGGCATTTCTGCTGACAGAACTGCCGCTCACTGGATGTTTCATAATTTCTCATATGATTCTCTGAAAACTCTAGAGGCAGTTATGCATGAAAATTCCAGGAGAACAGCAGATCTGAGATATTCAAACTACCCCATCCGGCAGCAAAAATCATTCCACAGTCAAAGTCACTTAGATCACATTTCTTCTCCTTCTCCATTCTGATGTTTGGTCTGAACAAAAACTGAACCTCTTGACTATGTTTGCATGCTTTCATGCATTGAGTTGCTGACATATGATTGACTGATTAGATATTTACATTAATGAGCAAGTGTACAGGCATACCTAATAAAGTGACCACTGAGTGTAGGTGCCAATAAGATGCCCTTTCATTCTAAGCTTTAATGAATAACGCTAAAATTTCACAACCTTTCTTCCTCCCTAACCCAAGGATCAATCAACTCTGCTCTGACTCAAATGAAAGCACAATTTTCCTCAAACTCAATGTCTTGTCGCTGATGCTCTGTTGAATTTCCTGCAAGCAAAGCTTTCAAAGTACCCACTAATGGTTTAAAGTGTTCAAGCGTGTACTGACAAAATCTTAAGTGATTGTGTGATGAAGAGGTTCCATTGAATAAAATTCAGCATCAGTGAAAGGACAGGAAAGAACTTGATCATTAAGAGGGTTAATATGTACAGTATATCTGGTCAGTCTTTGAACAAAGAGAGGAGGATCAGTTCAAAGTAAATTTATTGCCGAGTACATATAAGTTATTGTATATAACCCTGAGATTCAGTTTCTTCCAGGCAATCTCAATTAATCCAGAAAGGAATAATAACCATAATAGAATCAATGAAAGATCACACCAACTTGGGCATTCAATGAGTGTTCAAAAGTCAACAAAATGTGTAAATACAAAATGAAAGAAATAATAAATAAATAAATAAATAGATAGATAGATAGATAGATAGATAGATAGATAGATAAATAAATAAGCAAGCAAGCAAGCAAGCAATAAGTATCAAGAACATGAAATGAAGAGTCCTTGAAAGTGAGTCCATAGGTTGTGGGAATACTTCAATGATGGGGCAAATGAATTTGAATGAAGTTGTCCATTTCTGGTGGCTGAGGGATAATAACTGTACCTGAACCTGGTGGTGTGAGTCCTGAGGCTCCTGTACTTTATTCCTGAATGCAACAGTGAGAAGAGAGCATGTCGAATGGTGGGGGTCCTTGACGATGGACGCCATTTTCCTGTGACAATGCTCAATGGCGGGGAGGCCTTTACCCATGATAGACTGGGTCATATCCATTACAGTAATAGGGCAACATGCTTGGCCACAGCGGCCTCTCCTGATCCAATTAATGGTTTGTCTTAATTGTTTTTCTAGTGTTCACAAGACCCTATTGGACATTGGTAGTACAAAACACTGTAAGTCTAGTTTATTGGTCATTGGCAAGACATTGTGGGGGAACTGTGTAGCTTTGGTTGTTGCACAGACAAGCCCCTAATGACATAGCCTGTTACAGCCATCCAGGAGAGGAAACACTGGAAGTGGTGTGGGAGAGAAGGAGGTGCAGCAGGAACACTAGAACGAGTGCTGGGTTGATAGCTAGCTCCTGCATGCTGGTTCTCCTGCCAGCACTGCACTCCAGTGTTCACTCCCTGGTAGACAAGCTGGATCGCCTTCATCTGTGGCATGAGATGAGAAACTGCTGCATGCTTGTTCTTGCAGAAATGTTGCTCCAGGACAACATCCCGTACATCATCAGTCTGCAGGCCAAGTCACTCAGGGACTTGTGCTAATATTACTTTCTGACTGTATCATATATGTGTTGTGTGCTGCATGTGTCTGTATATACTACGTTTTGCACCTTGGACCCGGAGAACTGCTGTTTCATTTAGTTATATACATGTGTATGATTGAATGAGAATTAAACATGATCTTAAAATTGAACTTAAACTTGATAGACAAAATCACATCAATATAGGAAATGAAGTCAGGAGATGAGTTATACAGCTCTCACTACACGCATGTGAAGTTCAACTCTTTGAGTGATTATGCAGAAAGTTTGAAGTTAATAACTCATCTCCTTCTACCTTTGGCCACAAACTTATTAATCACCCCTCGCACCTTTATACAGTACGTGTAACTGTTCGGTATGTTTCTCATGGTTACAGTATGTACTGTATATGCAATTGTTCAGTGTGTCCCCTAATGGTTACAATTCTGCATGATACTGTAAGCTTCACTTGGTATTGCATTATTTGGCTAGGGGCTATCTGAATGGTTAACTTTTATCTACAAATTTGCGATGTTTCTTATCTATGGGGTATAAAAAGGGCTGACCATGTTCCATCACCATCTTTCTTTCTTCTCTCCCTTCCCCTATAAAAGCTCTACTCCTTTATTGTCTGCATCCAATTTTATTTGTTCTGTTAGCACTTAATAAAACGATTGTGAAGCAACAGTTTTCATGCCTCTTTCTTGACTTCCAAAAGAACCATGGATTAAAAACATCAGAATCCATACTTGCTAATGATGATGAAAAGATTTCAGAACTTGAAAGAATCCTTGGAGAAGTGGAAATTTTTGGCACCTAAACAAAGGTGGTAAGAGCTTCCTCTAATTCCAAATTTTCTGACAGAAGGCTAGTTCTGGCTTCAATACATCGGCGGAAGGAAGTAGGAGTGAGGAACCTACTACGTTGCTATTTTGTAAAAAGTAGATCTATAAAAATTAAATATCTGCAAGCTGCTGGAGCATGAAAATGATTAAATACGTGCAAGTCAATGGAGTGCAATAATACTCAGAGATGTCCTTCTTCTTTAAAGGACAGGGTTTCCCTCCCTTCACTATTGATGCTGCTCCCACCTGCATCTCCTCGATTTCCCGAACAACTGTGCTCACCCTAACTTCCCGCCACCTTAACAGTGATAGAATTCCTCTGGTTCTTACTTACCACCACATCAGCCTCCACACCTAACACATTATCCTCCACAAATCCTGCTATCTGAAAAGGGATCCTACCACTAAACATATCTTTACCTCTCCCCCCCCCTTCCATTTTCCACAGGGATCGCTCCCTCCATAATTCCCTTGCCCATTCACCCCTGCTCACTAACCTCCCTCCTGGCAAGAAGCCTAAGTCCTACACCTGTCCATACACCTCCTCCCTCACTTCTATTCAGGGCCCTAGGCAGTCCTTCCAGGTGAGGCAACACTTCATGTGTGAATTGCCCAGGCAGGAAATGATACAAAAGGCAGATTACATGCAGGGAGTGATGTTCATACAAACAAACTACATACAAAATGAACAGTACCTCCAGAGGGAGAAAAAAGTGCAAGCCAGTAGAGTTTTAAAAAAATTACATACAATCAAGCAGGTGGGGTGTATTACATAACAGTCAGCGGAATGCATTAGAAAACTTTAGTTGTAGGAAAACCCATTAAAATTTCAGTGGCAATCTAATGATATTTTGAGATTGCAGTCAAAGTAATAGAAAGTATATTTAATTTAAGATAATGTTGAAAGTCGTGAAACCGAGCTCTTACCTGAATAAAATATCTGAGTTTGATAAAATTAATGAAAAAATCCAGATGAAATATACCAAAAATGTTAAGTTTATTAAGAAGGAATGTGATAAGATCCAGAGAATGCCTCAGGGAAAGGAAAATCCTGGAAGGTGTGAGCTAAAGATAAGACCATGTGGTTGATTAGATCGAATATGTGAGCAAATGAAAGAGTTAATGGGGTGAATAAATTCGTTTACCAATCAATTAGGAAAGGAATGTGAAACACGTGATTAGCTACAAAAACTGTACGAAACGCACAGTAAAAAGTCTAAAGAGCAAATCTCTGCATTAACCAGATGAGCTGAAAGACGTGATAAATCTAATAGAATCAAAGTACAGTGGACGGAGCTTCAAAGCAGACTGAGGTAATATCAAAAAGCAGAGCAGGGAATTCAGGTGGATGGTCCTGTCAGCCCAGTATGTGGTCCCAATATTGACATTCCTCCCTGGGAAACACCCCCTACATCCCCTACATTGGACAGTCCTCTGAGACAGCAAAATCGTCTGAACTCCGAAGATCTACAGGAAGAACATGGAATCTACAGAGGCCCCTCACAACTCAAGTGAGGCTGACAGTGATGAACTAAGCTATCCATGTCACAGCTCACACCAATAAAGTCCAAGGGAGTGAAGACAGGTAGGACTGAAGATGGAACCTATGAAAGGAGACTGACGTTGGATTACTGGGTTGCTAATCAATATATTAGCAACTAATCCAACAACTATTGCTCAACCACTCAACAACCTGCTGACGGACAATAAGCGCTCAGATGAACCTATAACTCTTAATGAAGAACAACTGAAAGCATTTCGGACTTTAAAGATGATGTTGTGTACTGCACCTGTATTAAGAATTCCTGACACAGGTAAACCGTTTGTCAGAGAGAAACACATGATTGCAGCCTTAACACAAGGCACAAAGACTGACAGCACACTGTTGGTTATTAATCTGCCAGATATGTGTACACTGATGGTTGCTCAATGGTTGAGAAAGGGATTTGAATGATTAGATGAACCATTGTTTCTGAAACTGAAATGCTGGCATCAGGAAGCATGGATCCTGACACCTCTGTACAACAGACAGAAATGAAAGCTCTTATTGAAGCCTGTACGATGGCAGAAAGAAGATCAGCTAATATCTACACTGATTCTCGATATGCTTTTGGAGTTGTTCATGACTGTGGAGACTTGTGAGACAATGGAAGTTTCTTATGGTTGTAGGAACCCCAATCAATAATATTCAACTATTACAAGAACTCATTGATGTTATACAACTGCCATCAGAAGTTATAGTATCAAAGTTTATTAAAAGCAGCTCTAAAATGACTGCCATAGAAAGCCATGGAAATGCATTTGTGGATGAAATTGCAGAAACGGCAGCACAAGAAGGAAGAAAACAAGCTAAAAAGGTCAAAGAATTGGAAGAAATACCAAGAACATATGCAGTGAACTCACAACACGAATTATGGAAATGAAGTTGTACTCTGTATCACAGGCGAGCATAGAAGTTCCAATCCTCTAACCAGGAAAAGTGGTTCTAGATGGAGAATGGTGGGAGGTTAAACAGTGATGGAGCATGGAGATATCGCACTAGTCATAGACTAGTAGCTCCAACTACATTGCTTTCTTATCTGGCACAGCAGGTACACACCCTAGAATATATTGGAATGGAAAAGATGATTAGTAGATTCTCCCACTGGTGGTGGAATCCAAAGGTCAGGGCATAGGCTCAGCAAACATTTGAACGATGCATGACGTGCCAGAAAACAAATCCAGAGCAGTGGAAAAACTACCACAATTAAGTGCTCCTGCCTCACTTAGTCCATTTTTACACTTACAAATGGACTACGTTACCTTGCCAAAGTGTCAAAGGATACTGAGATGTACTGATAATATTAGACAAGTTTTCAGAATGGGCAGAAGCTATTCCAGCAAAAAAGTGACTGCCACACACACACACCAAAAGCTCTGATCAAGGATTATATTCCTAAATGGGGCTTGCCATGTCATATTGATTCTGACCAAGGAACACATTTCACTGGGACTGTTTGTCAGGAATTATGTCAACTGATGAAAATTGAATGGTCTTTTCATTGTCCACATCATCCAGAGTCATCAGACAAGTCAAGTGAAAAAATTGAAACCATCAAACAATGACTGACTAAGTATCATGATGAAGAACCTACAGCTCTTTCTATGCGTTTATGCCGCATCAGAGCAACCCCAAGCAAGAAACCTACATCTATTCGAGGCAGTAGCAGGTCATACTATGTCACTGCTGGAAGCCCTTGATCTCAGAGAGGCTGATTTGCACATTTCGGCAGACTGTTTAGTCGACTATAGTATGAAATTAACCCAGACTGTCCAATCTGCTTCTCAACAGGTTTCTGCAGCTTGCAGTGGAATGATCCAACAGAGGGAGGATACATGCTGATTTCTGGTGAGCAGGTCTTAATTAAAAAAACACACAAGAATCCACGGGGAGCTTGGTGGGAAGATCATTATGAGGTGCTGTTAATTACCAACTCAATGGTGAAAGTCGAAGGTAAAGGTGGATACACACCAGCCACGAAAGTGCGAAAGTGGTACCTGGTGAGGACAACAAGAGCGTTGTTAATCTGCCAGTAACCTCTGATCCTGGGCCTATGCTACTGGGCTACAGTGAGAAAATTATTAACCAGCTAGAAGACCTCAAATAGAGTCAACATTTGCTGGACATTATGAAGTTTACTCCAGTATTATTTGTTATTATTATATCTTTGCCATTCTTCCGTACTCACAATGTACCTATTGAGATGTTTCACAATGTATAATTGTGTGTATCACATGAATTTGCTGATGCTGTTAATGCCATAGCTGTTGGGTATGTCAATATATACTGCACACTTCAAAATATTCAGCAATGCTCAGCATTCCTGCAGATTCAGATCAAATATGAGCCCTCTTACTTCAACATTTCAGCAATGGCGATATTGACACTAATACCCAAGGGAGACCTAAATATACAATGATTATGCCCTACACGAACTGTCTTAAACAAGATGATGTAATTATAATCAGAATTATTTAGGGAATCATATCATATCTGACCCTATTCATATCATGTCCTGGGATATCTCTATAACTGCATATATATTGTTCATGAAAAAGCTATTAAATATTTCTATGTGTTCACTATAAAAGCTACCTTTTGCTTGAGTTCAGATGGCATCACTCCAATAGGGCATAATTTATACAATTTTGCTTTACATTGTTCTAGTGACTCTGAAATTCTCTTTGGCAACATCCCATCAGAAAAATATTTCTATTCAACTAGGCTTCTGTTGAATAATAAGGAATGGTCTAAATATCAGGGAAAAATACGTAGTTTATGTGTGGTAATGGAGCCTACACCTCACTACCACGTAATTGGTTAGGATTTGTTATTTGGAGTATGTTCTTCCTGCCATGAGACATACACAAACCTTACCTTTACCTCTGAGTCCAGAGGTAAAAGAGACTTCAGAAGGAGATTATTTTGCATCAACTTTATTCCCATTTTATCATATTGCAAGGAGTCTAAGAGAGAATAAAAATGTTGCTGCAGCCTTAGAAAGAGTCAGCAATGATGCTGTTGATGCCTTGGGAAAAGTAACAACAGAAATAGTCACCATGTATGAGATGGTTCTTCAAAATCGTATGGCGTTAGTTCTTCTCCTCGCAGTTAAGTGGTGATGGGGAAATGTAGGCAACGGGCGCTGTATTATATACCTGACATATCTGAAGACATAACTATTTTGTCTGATCATATTGGTGAAGAATCATCTAAAATACATACGTCAGTCTGATTGATGGGATTCTTTGATTGGATCTCAGGAGCTGGGGTTACTCAATATTAAGAGTCATATTAATTGTCCTGATATGCCTTATCGATAATTCACATCTTTTTTATTTGTATAAAGGTGATCATTAATAGAGTAGTTCAAACTCACATAATTGTGCCTTTTAATCTATCTAATTATGACATATTCTTATGCATATTTTGAAGAATATATAGCTTTTGGTATTTCCTAAGTTAGGTATTTTTTGATTATTTTATGATTAATGTAGATACCACAAGTTTATCTGCCTCTGAATTTTCAGTTGTAATGATTCTAAAGTTGTGATTTTGAATCAAGGTGGGAGGGGCGGGGAATTGTTAATTAGACTGTTTAATTATCATTATCTTTGCAGCTTAGCAATTAATTGCCTGTTTGTGTGCAAAAGTGTAAAATTCTTAGGCACATATACATCTAGCTAGGATGCCTGAGACTTTTGTACAGTACTATATATATAACTGTTTAGTATGTTTCCTAATGGTCACAGTATGTATATGCAATTGTTCTGTGTGTCCCAGTGGTTACAATTCTGTTGATTCTGGAAGCGTCTGCTGGTATTGCATTATTTGGATAGAGCTATCTTTTCTACAAATTTTAGTATAACGTTTATTATCTATGGCGTATAAAAAACGCTGAATAGGCTGCCCAGCCACACTTGCTTCCTTTTTCCCTTCTACTACTATTCTTAGGTCCCTGTTACTGTTCTTTTCCAATTTTCTTTGTACCATTAGTGCTTAATAAATCAATTGTGTTGTGCGGGCACGTGGCCAAATGGTTAAGGCATTGCACTAGCTACCTGAAGGTCGTGAGTTCGAGCCCCAGCCAAGGGAATGTGTTGTGTCCTTGAGCAAGGCACTTAATCACACATTGCTCTGTGACAACACTGGTGTCCTTCCCTTAGACAACATTGGTGTCGTGGAGAGGGGAGACTTGCAGCATGGGCAACTGCTGGTCTTCCATACAACCTTGCCCAGGCCTATGCCCTGGAGAGTGAAGACTTTCCAGACGCAGATCCATGGTCTCGCAAGACTAACGGATGCCTTTAAATCAATTGTGAAGCAAAAAGCTTTATGCCTCTTTCTTACTTCAGAAAGAACCTTGGATTAAAAACATCAGAATTAAACATGTATGAACAGCATTTGGTGGCTTTAGGCTTGTACTCATTGAAGTTCAGCAGAATAAGGGGAAGGGATCTCATTAAAATATATTGAATATTGAAAGGCTGTGGAGTGGATGTTCCCAAAAGTGGGAGAATCTAGGGCCAAAGAATATAGTCTCAGAATAGAAGAACAACCCTTCAGAAAAAAGATAAGGATGAATTTATTTAGGGAGAGTGTAGTGTATCTGTGGAATTCATTGCCACAGATGGCTGTGGAGACCATGTTTCTGGATATATTTAAAGTGGAGATTGATAGATATTTGATTAGCAAGGGCATCAAAGGTTACAGGGAGAAGGCAGGAGAGTGGGGTTGAGATGGAAAATAAATCTGCCATGTAGTGGTGGTGAGAAAGGTGGATTGTGTTAATTGGAGTTGATTCTGATGACTTATAAAAACTAACTGCTTTGGATCTAGTAGTCTTGAGACAGATGGACAGAATGGCTGAATTCTACACTCTACATTTTATGAAAAGTTTTATATGAAGTAAATATTTGGTATCAAGTTCCACGGAGATTCTCTCCATTCACTTTTGAGTTTATAGAACATTTTCAGAAATTGTGCTTCCACCATTCTTTTATAATTCCTATGGACTTTCCACTAAAGATGGAGAAGAAAATGACAGAACACTGAAAATGTATTGCCTCCATATGTATTATAAAAGAATCATGTATTTCAAAGCTACTGAATTTTGAAAAGCTGCAGTACAAAATGCAGGAAAGCTCATAGATATCCTCAAACCGCTCCAAATTGTAACAAATAGCAATTTGCATAGAAAACAAAGGCTTATTTGACAAATTTGTTGTTATGCTAAATCACTAAATCAGGGCAAACTGGCACTGTATTGGAACAAATGAGTGTAGTTCATCAATTAAGGCTGAAGGGGACAGAAACCAAACACACAGACATAAATCTCCAAATAAGTGAAGGAAGGGCCAATGCCTGACCCTTTCAAAATATGTCAGTGACACTGATTGAAACACTTGCCAGAAGGGCTAACTTGTTTATATGGAGCATTCTCATAAATTAACCTTACTATTTTATATTAATGGGTGCTAGGTTTCAGGCCACAGCTAACTAACATAGGCACTGAATTGACCAGCTAATTGTTGTGCAGTAGCACATCAGTCATTTTGGAGTTTTCAAACATGTGATAACTGTTCAGTACTGAATGGACTTCACAAAATCTGAAGGAATAAAATCGGGTTGCATAGGGACACTCAGACATGTAAAGCAAAAATAAAGGAAACTTCATTAATAGATGACACATAGGCACAGTTGGCAGCATCTCCCATATTGGGCTACTAAAACCGAAAATTTACAGAACAGTCAGTTTGGATTAGCAAAAACAAGTCTTTTATGATCACCATCAGCAAAGGTACACCACAAAGCTGTCTGCTGGCAACACCACTGTTGTTGGCCAAGTCAAATATTATTTATCATTTACTTATTTATTACATTAATTGTTTATTATTTGTATTAGCACGGTTTGTTTTCGTTTGCACATTGCTTGTTTGACAGTCTTGGTTTGTATGTTGTAGGCATATTAGACCACTTGTCCCATTGAATCTGCTCCACCATTTCATCATGTCTGATCCATTTTTCTTTCAATTCCATTCTCCAGCCTTCTCCCTATGATCTTTCACACCATGACTAATCAAGAACCTATCAACCTCTGCCTTAAATACACCCAATGACCTAGCTTCCACAGTCATCTGTGGTAATGAATTCCACAGGTTCATCTCCCTCTGGCTAAAGAAATTCCTCCTCATAGCCATTCTAAATAGGTGTCCTTCTATTCTGAGACTATGCTCTCTTGTCCTAGACTCCGTCACTATAGGAACATGCTCTCAACATCCACTCTATCTAGGCCCTTCGACTTTTTATATGTTTCATTGAGAGGCCCCCTTCATTCTTCTAAAGTCCAGTGCGTACAGGCCCAGAGCCATCAAATGCTCCTCATATGATAACCCTGAGAGCTTCCCCTGAACCCTCTCTAATGTTAATGCATCTTTACATCCTTACTTAGATAAGGGGCAATCTGCTCAGATTGGACCAAGTGAGGCCTCTCCAGTGCCTTATAAAGCCTCAGCATTGCATATTTTTATATATATTCCAGTTCTCTCGAATGAATGCTAATATTGCATTTGCCTTCCTCACTACCGACTAAATCTGCAAGTTAACTTTTAGGGAATCCTGCATGAGGACTCCAAAGTCCCTTTCACTTGTGATTTTGAATTTTCTTCCCCTTTAGAAAAAAAACTATGCTTTTATTCCTTCTGCCAAAATGAATGACCATACAATTTCCGACACGGATTTCGCTCTGTCACTTTTGTCCATTCTCCTAATCTGTCTAAATTCTTCTACAGCCACCCTACCTGCCCCTCCACCTAGCTTTGTGTCATCTGCAAACTTGGCCACAAAGCCATCTATACCATTATTGAAATCATTGACATATATCACAAAAAGAAGTGGCTCCAAACACAAACCCTGCAGAAAACCACTAGACACCGGCAACCAATCGGAGAAGGCTTGCTTTATTCCCACTCTTTGCCTCCCACCAATCAGCCAACACTCTATCTATGCTACATACATCAAAGTTGCTGGTGAACGCAGCAGGCCAAGCAGCATCTATAGGAAGAGGTGCAGTCGACGTTTCAGGCCGAGACCCTTCGTCGACGAAGGGTCTCGGCCTGAAACGTCGACTGCACCTCTTCCTATAGATGCTGCTTGGCCTGCTGCGTTCACCAGCAACTTTGATGTATGTGACTCTATCTATGCTAGTATCTTTCCTATAATACCGTGGCCTCTTATTTTGCTAAGCATCCTCAGACGCAGCACATTGTCAAAAGCCTTCTGAATACCCAATTACACAACAACAAACAATTTTCCTTTGTCATTTATTTTATTATTTCTTCAAAGAATTCAAACATATTTGTCAGGCAAGATTTTCCCTTAAGGAAATCATGCTGACTTTGGCTTATTTTATTATGTACCTCCAAGTACCTCAAAATCTCACCCTTAACAATCAGCACCTACCCCAACCACTGATGTCAGGCTAACTGGTCTATAATTTCCTTTTTACTGCCTCCCTCCCTTCCTGAAGGGTGGAGTGGCATTTGCAATTTTCTAGTACTCCAGATCTCTGCCAGAATCTATTGATTCTTGAAAGATCATTACTAATGCCTCCACAATCTCTCCAGCCACATCGTTCAGAACCCTGGGGTGTCGACTATCTGGTCTATGTGATTTATCTACCTCAGACCATTCAGCTTCCCAAGACCCTATCTGATTTTTGCAACCTACCTGCATATTGAAATCGATCATGACTATTGTAACGTTGCCCTTTTGACATGCCTTTTCTGTTTCCCTTTGTAATTTGTAGACCATACCACTGTTCAGAATATAACTCCCGTCAGGGTTTTTTCACCCTTGCGGTTTCTTAACTCTACCCACAATGATTCTAATTCTTCAGATCGTATGTCACCTCTTCCAAAGGATTTAATTTTTACCAACAGACCCATGCCGTCCTCTCTGCCTTCCTGCCTATTCTTTTGATACAATGTGTTTCCTTGGATATTAAGCTCATTATTATAATCTCCTTTCAGCTACAGTTCAGTGATGTCATACCTACAAATCTCTAACTACGCTAAAACATTATCGACCTTATTTCATATATTGCATGCATTTAAATGTAACACCTTCAGGCCTGCATTCATCAACCTTCTCGATTTTGTCCCCCGTTACACTGCAACTCATTCCACCGACTGCAATTTTGCCCTACCATCTGTGTCTCCTTCCTGACAGTCTCACTACATGCTGCCTCTGCTTGTATACAAACTGCCCCATTCTCAGCCTTTCACTCAGTTTTCCAAGCCCTTGCCAATTTAGATTGAAACCTCTCCAACAGTTCTAGCAAACCTGCCTACAAGGATATTGGGCCCCCTCGTGTTTAGGTTACCCATCCCTTTTGTACAGGTCATACCTGTTATGTTTGGTAACTTTATAACATTTAACTAGTTCAAAGGAAGACATGGAAGTTTGAAATGCAGGTCTAACTTCGAGTTTACTTTTAGCAAGATGAGTATGTATCACTTGGTAGCATGTTTACATTTGCAATTCATGTATTTATACATATATCCTGTAGTGAAATATTTTAAACAAACAAGAATGCTTAATCAACTTATGTCTATGTATACAAGATTACTCAAATATAAATGAAATATTAAATACACAACACTCCCTGCTTAGTTATAAACTCCAACTCACTGTGGAATGCATCTCAACTATATAAATAGTATATTATATAATATAACTATTATATACAGGCATCTACAGCATAGTAAATCTCTAAATAGTCCCATTCAGGGCTAAATATTTCATCACTGTGGAGGATTTTTTCCTCTTCTTGGATAACATCTTTCTGACAAGGGGTTTCACTCTTCTTGGCAGCTGAGACTTGTGGCTGTGAAACAGTGTCAGGTTCTAGAGCCTCCTCCGTGGTGGTTGTAGGAACTCACGCTGAGACTGCAGTAAGTGGTTGTGACAGCTCTGGACACCTTTCTTCCTCTTATCTCTCTCTCGACATAATATGACCCCTTTCTTTTTCTTTCATACATTCCTTCTCTGTTTCACACCTTTCTCTTTCTTATTCACATTCTTTCTCTTCATCCCTTCCCTCCTTTTTCTTCTTCTAGTTTGTGCATCTTGATCTTGGTAACGTTCGATTACCATCTGATCTTTTCTCTTGGGTTCCTCATCCTCGGTTTTTGTATCTCCATTGTATCTTCAGCTTCTAATCATCGCTGTGTTTCTCTCCTTGTCTGTTCTGTGTCCAGACCGCCCTTTCCTTGTATAGCGTTTTTTTCAAATTCTCTTTCTTTAAAATCAGTAAACCTCATTTTCATCCCTCCGCAGGTAGAACTTTCTAACATTGCAACTTTGGGTATAATTAACCTGGGTTACATTTGTTTGTGTGTACATCTGCAATGATTTATTTGTATTTCTTTATTCTACCATGAATGCCTGCAAGAAAATGAATCTCTGGGTACTGTTTGGAGACATGCCAAATCTCCTTAAGCTTCTAAGAAAGTAGATGGCAGCCTTCTTAATGATTATGTCTATGTATTATCTATAATTACTTCTTGCCCAGGGCAGGTCACTCAAAATGCTAACACCTAGGATTATGAACCTACCAACTCTCTCATGCAGCAAGTATGGGACAAAGTCCAGATATTGACTAATAAACAGCAGGTTATATTCATCCTACAAAAGTGTGAGGCAACAATCATCTTCGACAAGCGAGTTTGAAACCACCTACCCTTTAAAATTTTCTATCATTAGCTTTGCTGAGTTCCACTCTATCAACATAATGGGTCACCACTAACTAGCAGCTCAACTTGCTGGCCACACGAATGCAGTAAATACAAGAGCTGTTAAGAGGACAGGTATCTTGTGGAAAATGACATCTTGAAGCATCTCCACACACACCAAAGGTTTTCCATCATTAGGAAGGCACATGTCTCTGTAGTGATTGGTTAATGTGTACTTGCTTGGGTGAAGGCAGCTAGTAAGGCACTTAGGACTTAAGATGGGACAGCGCTGTTGCATAGATGGGGCAGCATGGTAGTCATTATCTTAATACTAGCTATAAGATCTGGGTTCAATTCCCACCTCTGTGTGTCAGGAGTCTGTCGTTCTCCCCATGACCACATAGATTTCCTCCAGGTACTCCGGTTTTCTCCCATATTCAAAAGACATAGAGTCATGGTTATAGTGAGTTGTGGGCATGCTTTGTTAGCACTGGAAGCATGGGGACTCTTACAAGCTGCCCAGCACAATCCTCGCTGATTTGATTTGATGCAAGCAATGCTTTTTGCTGCATGTTTCACTGTACAGGTATATGTGACAAATTATGATACTCTTTTAAGATCAACATCATACAAAGCAAAGCAGCCTGCATGCTTAGCATTGCTCTCACTGTTTTTCAATCAGAGGGAAGTGTAGGAGGATGAGGGGATATTTGATAAAATTATGAGGGTATACGTAAGGTAAATACGAGCAGACTTTTTCCACTGATCTTGGTTGAGACTTGAACTAGAGGTCATGTATTGGGTTAACTTCTTCATTCAAAGGGTGGCAAATATTGTCAACAATAAATTAACAAATAATAAGATGCATTTACAGCGTGTTAAAAAAATGAAATCACTGTACAGTATTGGCCTCTCTTATGTGATGTGATCTTGGCGGTGGCAGGGAGTTCAGTAGTCTCACAGCCTAGGGGAAGAAGCTGTTTCCCATCTTAACAATCCTTGTCCTAATGCTATAGTACCTCATGCCTGATAGTAATGAGTCAAAGGATTTGTGGTACTGATAAGGGGGTCATATAGTTCTGATGAATATCATGGATGGGTGGAAGAAAGACTCCAATGATCTTCTCAGCAGTTCTCACAATCCTTTTTAGGATCTTGCAGTCAGATGCCTTGTAATTCCCGTACTAGACAGTGGTGAATCTGGTTGAGACACTTTAGGGAAGTTTTGATAAATACCCGAACAGGAGAAAATCTGTAGATTTTCCTCCCCCAACATTTGTAGTCTGACTTCTCATCTTTTTTTTTTCCAGTCCTGATAAAGGGTGTCAGCCCAAAATGTCAACTGTTTACTCTTTTCCATAAATGCTTTGTTTCTCCAGCATGTTGTGTGCATAGATACATGGATGGGAGATGAATGGAGGAGTATGGTCCAGGTGTAGGTCAATGGGTCAAGGCAGAATTATCATTTGCCATGGACAAATGGGCCAAAGTATCTATTACTGTGCTGTAGTGTTCAAAGATCTGGGCATCATCTGTTGTCCTCACCCAAAAATTTCCATCATCACATTAAGGAATCTGGGGTTCATTACATGGAATTCCTATTCTTTTTTCCCCTTCTGTTGCGAAAGAAAATGCAGCAAATGAAGAATAACTCTAAGAAGGTTTGACAAATAAATCTGACTTGAAGATCTCAATATTTTAACACATCAGTAGATATCCCTAACTGGTAATGATCCTTTCAGAGATCCTTCAGTGATAAACCTAAGTGATCTTGAACATGTTATGTGATGGATATTCACTTCCAGGGGCCAAGAGGCTTATTGATAGTCTCAGCTTTCTAGCACAGCAGCATGACCTTTCCAAAGGTTCAGAATGATTTTTGAAAAAGTTAAACTTCTATCCGATACTCCTTGCTCAGATTCTTGCTGTAAGCAAGTAATGAGTGAGGTCTTGTGGGCTCAAGTTGAATCAATGTAAGACAATGGGGTTAAGTTAATTGGCCTACATCAAAGGCTGAGTTGCTTTCACCGGTGTGACTGAACTTCAAGGAAGCTTGCAGATCAGACTGATTTTGTCACTAAGCACATTAAACATGGTCACAGGAATAGTTGGTCAATCGATAGTTGGGATAATTGAGAGTTAGCCCTCACAGCATTAAATTTTGGTGCCTGGGATCTCGGTCCCCAGAAGCTTGTAGTCATCTGTGTGAATCACATTGATGAGTAAAGGTATCTAAAAACATCATATAGAGCTCACTGCAGAGCGTCAACAGGGAAGTAAGCTAGTCTTTGAAGAGTAGGTTGATATAATATTACCTCCCTATAATGAGGGTACCCATAGATACCTACATTTGTTAGGGCTTTAAATCTCCTTTTGAGTTTAGAGCTTTGCAGACAGTGAACTCAATATCATCACAGTTAAAACAATTTCTGTTAAGATATAGGATATGCTGTGCAGAACCTAATTCATGTTTAGTGCAGACTCTGAATTACATCACCAACATTAAACATATAAATTTGTTAAGTTGACTGCTTTACACCTTGTTTGGCTTGATTAATCGATAAATGAAAGGAGTCAGTTATTGGAGACATTATAAAACAAAACTGTAGTGACGCATGTCTAAAAAAAGATTAGCTTTGTCTGTTACATTTGTTACAGTTACATTGAATTTTGGAAACATACAGTGACATGAGTTGTTTGCATCAATTTATTAATTTATTGATTTATTGAGATACAGTGTGGAATAGGCCCTTCCAGCCCTTTGAGCCGTGCTGCCCAGCAATCCCCTGATTTACTCCTAGCCTAATCACAGGACAATTTGCAATGACCAACTAAGCTATCAACTGGTATGTATGTGTTCGGACTCTGGGTGGAAACCAAAGCACCGGGGGGAAACCCACACGGTCATAGGGCGAACATACAAACTTCTTAGAAGCAACAGTAGGAATTGACCCCGGATCGCTGGTACTGTAAAGTGCTGTGCTAACCACTATGTTATCGGGCCATCCAGTGACACATCCATGATCAACGCAGTCCACGAATGTGCTGGTGACAGGCTGTAAGAGCCGTCATGCTTCTGGCACCAGCATAGCATGACCGCAACTCACTAATCCTAACATGTACGATATAAATTCGGAATGTTGGAGGAAACTGGAGCACCCAGGATCACGGGGAGAATGTACAAACTCTTTACAGACAGTGATCTACCCCAGTTAGCGTGGGACTATAGCATTGCGGCTAGGGCCAGCTGAAAGATTGGACTTCAATTCCAACCATAATCTACAAGGAATTTTTTAGGGCGCTACAGTTTCCTCCCATATTCCAAAGTTGTACAGTAAGAGTTAGCAAGTTCTGGGTATGTTATGTTGCTACTGGAAGTGTGGCGTCATTTGCAGGTTGCCCAGCACAGCTCTCATTGATTTGACTTGAAATAAATGTATGTTTCAATATACAAGTTAACCTGATCTTCTAATCGTTGGCAGTGTAAAACATTACACTAATTGCTGCACTACTGTGCTGCCCACCTTTTGTGCCTAAATATCAGGAGATTCACCACAGTTTATGCTGGGAATTGGAAGTTCAGATTTAAATATCAATTCTCCTCTATCAGCTGTTAAGTTTGAGCGAAATGTCAGCCCAAACCACAGGTATCCCAAGAAAGTGGAGTTTTCAGAGAGAATGTGACAATGAACAAGCTCAAAGATAATCTTAAAGCAATCATATTATCATAAGATGGTTGGTAATCTGTTGAGGCAAGAGTCCAGTTTATTTACTAAATCACTAAAACACAGCAATCATCTTTCCCTTTAATGGCCAGAGCTCCTATATCTCTATCTCTGTTCTCTTCACCAGAGCCAGATCTGCTGAGCTGCTTCTGAGTTGGTGCTCACACTTTCTCTTATGCAAATCTCTCAGTGACTCACCGAGTGCAGGGGCCTCAAACTCAGTACCTCATATTGCCAATATCTATGCCAGTGATTGGAAGGCTATCTGCAAATATGTTGCCTCTTCTGGGTGTTTCTGTCTTTCGAACCTCTCACCACACTCTCTGAGACATCTGATGGACCGAGAGAAAGAGTTCACGCACAGCTCAACAGCTTGCAAGAGCGAGTGAAAGGATAACACAGCATTGGCTTATCGTTCCAAGAATAGGTGAATCAAAGAATTAAATAGAAGTCAAGGAAGGGAAGTTGTTCAGTCACCCTGGCACGCCTGGCCTGCAGCCTGGCCACCACCGATGCTGTGAGAACTCCCTGTGCCAATGATGCTGTTGGTGACCTTTCCCTTTGGTATCACAGAGGAAGGCCTCCCCTGGTTCCTGTACGCTGTCTCCTGCTGTGTCCAAGCTCCTGCATGAAGGAAGGAAAGGAATTAATGCCCTGATTAACAGCTCAGAGAATGAAAGAAGCAGCTTGACATTTTCTGCTAGAAGAAGCAACAGAACTGTAAGTGACTAAGCAGACATTAATGGTTGAAGGAATGTGGGTGCATGGGGAGACACTGAGATAAAAGGAATGGATATATTGCATTATCAAGAAAAGGGTAGGATGGTGCATCATTTAGCACAATTGCAGTACAGCACCATTCAGTGTTCAATTCTGCCCCTATCTGTAAGGAATTTCTACATTCCCTCCGAGACTGCATGGGTTTCCTCTACATGCCCAGTTACCTCCCACCTTCCAAAGATGTACAGGTTAGGGTTAGCAAGTTGTGGACGTGATACATTGGCACCTGAAGCATGGCGACACTTGCAGGCTGCCCCAGCACAATTCTTGCATATTTGATTTGACACAAGCAATGCATATCACTATATGTTTTAATGTTTCGATGCACAGTGCATGGGACAAAAAAGCTAATCTCTTGAATCTCTTTGGCTCAGGTCCAGAACGGGTGAAATGAGAGCCTAACATTTTCTTGCATTGTGGACAACTGTAATAGCATTGATATGCCCCTTCGCATCACCCTATACCTGCTCATTAAATTGTTTGGTGTCTAATAATCTTGGAGAGAAGTTGCAAATGTTTTGTAGAATGTGTATCATCTCTAGTGCATCCAAGAATCTCAGGGCATTGGTTCCTATTACCCTACACTCCCTGCTGTTAACAATTTTTTTTTCAGGGTTTTTCAGACCACCATAAACTTCTATACAGCTTTTATATTGGGCTGTCCCAAGCTGTGAGCTACTTAAAAGAATCATATCTAATTTGGCTCTTCAATAATATGTATTAAATAAGTAGTGCAAAAATAGCGATCTAGTGTTAATGGGTTCATTGTCCATTCAGAAATCTGATGGCAGATGGGGAGAAGCTGTTCCTAAAATATTGAGTATGTGTCTTCAAGAACAGCTCAGAAGACTAGAGTCGATGGGCTGTTCCCAGGGATGCATACCAAGACAAACATCAAATGCTGCTGGGAGATTAACAACTCAGTGGAAGATGTAGCATGGTCTGCCCAAAAATCGTTGGTTTTCCAGTACCCCAAGACGTCTGTAAGGAAATGCTGCCGACAGGCACATTTGAGGCTGCAGAAGTGCATGCTGAGGGAAGCACTACTGGTAGTTGCAGCCAAATTAAAGGCTTTGTTTGGAAGGACAGCAGTCTGAGGTGCTGTAGCACCAGACATTACGGGGCTAGGCCCAATGTGAAAGTCCCTTAAACACTTCAAGTCTCTTTATCAACCAAGAGGGCCACAGGAGTTGCGAGGGTGCTCTGCACACAGAAGGTACTAAAGTTATAAACGTATAAATTGAATGAAATTATGAATGCATAAACCGAAGGACTCTATCAATGTAAAGGTAACAATGCACTGTTTTTTGAATTTTTCATGCATAATTTTTATGAATAAAGTTTATCTTTAGGAAGAAAAGGCTAATCAATTTAGCAGCACAGCTAGCGGTAAATGAATTAATGAGTAGACAGCATGAAGTTTGCATGTTGATAGTAGTGGGTCAAAGAGACGGTAAATCATGCGTCACAATCCCAGCATCACATTTTAAACACAATTTATTTACGTTTCTACTGATTTTGAACATCTTTCAATTACCATTGCTATTTTGACAGTGTTTGAGCTTATTGCTTTCCTCGCTTTAGGATTCTTTTCATACCTTTGATGATAAAGATTGAGCTTGGCCAGCTGGTCATTAATCCACAGGGCCAGTTTTTGACTGTGCTCATTGTGAGTGAGATAGCACATTGTAATGAGCAGTTCTAAGATTCTGGCCAAAGTGATTTTCCCAATTATATCTAGTTCCTATTGGAAACAAGATCTCCTGCTGGCTTTCTGTGCTAATATCCATCTTAGAAATGCAAATGCCTCATTATTTGCACACTTATGTGTCAATGTGTGATTATCATAGCTGGACATAGACTGGCTGATTTACTCACCCACAGAAATACAGTAATTTGAGATTCCATCCATCAAAATGTGTGCTCACCTGTTTGGTTTGAGGTTAGGGCTTTAGATAAAATAGCAGGCTTCCCAAAGATGGCAAGCACCCATAGAGTTAAGACATGCAGTCAAATTTTCTCTTTGCTGGTTAATCAATGCTCCATTGTTGGCATAATACATAGAGTCATAGAGAAGTACAACACATAAACAGGACTCTTGACCATCTAGTCAATGCCAAAACCATTTAAGCTGCCTATTTCCATCGACCTTCACTGGGACCATAGCCTTTCATGACCCTACTATCCATGTACCCATCTAAACTTATCTTAAATGTTGAAATCAAGCTCGCATGCACCCCTTGTGATGGCAACATGCTCCCCACTCCCATGCCTCTCTGAGTGAATCAGTTTCCCCTCAGGTTCACCGTAATCTTCTCACCTTTCACCCTTAACCCAAGACCTCTGGCTGTCATTCCACCCAACCTCAGTGGAAAAAGCCTGCTTGCATTTACTCTATTTATGCCGCTCAAAATTTTCTATACCTTTATCATATCTCCTCTCAATCTTCTACATTCTAAAGAATACAGTCCTGACCTATTCAATTTTTTCTTATAACTCAGGTTCTCCAAACCCAGCAACATACTTGTAAACTTTCTCTGTACTCTTTCAACCTCGTTTGCACCTTTACTGTAGGTAGGTGACCAAAACTTCACACAGGACTCTAAATTAGACCTCAGCAGTGTGTTATACAACTACAAAATAACATCCCATCTCCTGTACTCAATAGATTGAGTTTTGATGGCCCATGCGCCAAAATCTTCCTTAACGACCCTACCTACCTGCCATGCCACTTTCAGTGAATTATGGAACTGTATTCCCAGATCCCTTTGTTCTACCACACTCCTCAGTACCCTACCATCTACTGTGTAAGACCTACCCTGATTGGTCCTACAAAAGTGTGTAAAACCTTGCACTTGGCTGTAATAAATTCCATCTGCCATTTTTCAGCCTAGTTTTCAAGCTGATACAGATCCCTCTGCAAGCCATGATAGTCTTCCTCACTGTCCACTACACTCCCAGTCTTGGTGTCATCCACAAATTTGCTGATCCGGTTAACCACATTATCATTGATATAGAGGACAAACAAGGACCCAGCAGTGATTTCTGCAGCACACTACTAATCACAGGGCTTCAGTCAGAGAGGCAACCAATTATTACCTCTCACTGACTTCTCCCAAAAAGCCAATGTCTAATCTAGTTTACTGTCTCATCCTGAATGCCGAGTGACTGAATCTTCTTGACCAACCTCCCATGTGGGACCTTGTCAAATGCCTTAATAAAGTCCATGTGGACAACATTTATTTTTCTTCATCCACTTTCTTCATAACTTCCTCAAAATTTTATAAGTTTGGTTGGACATGATCTACCCCTCATGAAGCCATGCTAATTATCCTTAATCAGCCCATGTCTATCCAGGAGACAATGGAGCCTAACGGTGACTCCTTTGCTTGCAACTTCAGAAACAGCTCTATTTCCATCTTTAGTATCTCTATTTTCCCTTTCAGGGTTCTTTTGAAGACCTTGACCTGGAGTTACATGCTGACTACGGTTCTTTGCAGGAATGCGATCCGCTCTCAGGGTTTCACGACTTGCCGTTATTCGACACACAAAGACCGTGGCCTAAGGGCTTCACTCGCCTTTGGAGGTCCCCAATTTCTTGGCTGTGGAGACAGGGGGATTGGAGGTCGGGCAGAAGATTGGTGTGTCATGGGAAGATCAAAGGCTGTGTGCCCAGAAACCTGAGATCTTTGGGCACAGAGCCCAGAAAAAGCGACGCAACAAACTTTTAACATCATACACCAGTGAGTTGTTTGTTATGTCTCCCCTTTCGCTGTGAAACGGAGACACCTCTTTATCCCTTATTAGGAAAAGAGAGAGAGAGCCTGTGGTTTGTCGAATACCGGGTGAACGCACAGTCTTTGGAGCACTGCAAGTCTCTGTCTTTGCTGTTACCTTGCTCATGCTTGAGTGCTTGGTGGCCAATGTTTTGTTTTGCTGGTGGGGGTAGGGGGGATCGTTGCTTGCTGCAACTTACTCGTGGGAGGGAGGGGAGCTGGTGGGGGCTTAGGGATCCTAATATTTAACTGTCATTCCTTCTTTGGGAGCATTTCTCTGTTTTTCATGGATGGTTGCGAAGAAGAAGTATTTCGAGATGTATATCGTATATATCTCTCTGACATGAAATGCACCTTTGAAACCTTTGAAATTCTTATGTATGTGCTCCCTTAGAATACCTTTCAATAACTTTCCCACAACTGATGTCAGACTCAATGGACTATAATTTTCTGGTTTATGTTTAGAGCCTTTTTTAAACAGCAGAACATTGGCTATCCTCCACTCCTCTAGTACCTCTCCTGTCGCTAGGCATGTTTTAACTATCTCTGCTATGGCCCCTGCAATTTCTGCAATGTTGAATTTTATGTGTAATACTATCACATTAAGGAGAAAAAGATCAAAGTTCAAAGTAAATTTCTTATCAAAGTATGTGTATGTTATCACTACTGAAGCACGACACACAAAGACTGACAGCCAATGTGCAAAAGAAAGAAAACTGTGCAAATGCAAAAAAGAAACAAATAGTAATAATAATACATAAATGATGCGGGGAATATAAGTTGTAGAGTTCTTGAAAGTAAGTCCATAGGTTGTGGAATTGGTGTGCAATCCTGAAAACAACACACTGATTTTGGAGATCAAAGCACAAGGCAATACCTTCTCTAATGTACACATACATTTCATAAGGATAGGATAGGATCTTTCAATGGCTTCAATAGCCATTAAACTGTCCTCATTTAAAGACTCCTTCCATCATGTTGTATGCTGCCTAAATATTCATGTGAGTTAGGCTCAGAACAGGTCAAAGCTGAACATCCATGAGGCAATGAGGGCCATCAAAGGCAGTGGAAACATCCACTACCACAATCTATAATCTCAGGCTCAGTAAAGGCCTCACGCAGATACCAGCATTAGGCTAAGGATAGATTCTGCTTCAAGGAGGAGCACAGGGGCTGTCATGAAATTTGCTGTTTTGCAGCAGCAGTACCTGGCAATGCAAAAAGTGATGATAAGCTACAATAAAAATATGCACCAGAAAGGATAAATAGTGCCAAAGGAGAGCGAAATGGTGAAGTATTGTTCCAGGATTCATGGACCACTCAGAATGGGAATAAGCTGTTCCTAAAATGTTGAGTGAGTGTGTGTCTTTAGGCTCCTGTACCTCCTCATTGATGGTAGTAATGAGAAGAGGGCATGCTCTGGATGGTGAGAGTCCAACACGATGACGAGGCATCACCTTTTGAATATATCCTCAATGGTGAGAAACCTTGTACCCATGGTGTAGCAGACTGAGTTTAAATCTTCTGCACTTTTTCTGATCCTGTTCATTGGCACCTCCATACCAGCTGATGAAGCAACCATCATGAATGCTGTAGAAATTTGCTACAGTCTTTGGTGACAACCAAATCTCCTCAAACTCCAAATAAAACAGCTACAGGCATGCTTTCTTTGCAACTGCATCAGTATGTTGGGCTAAGGATAGATTTCCAAGGGATGTTGACCATCAGGAACTTAAAGCTGCTTACCCATTCCACTGCTGATCCCCCGATGAGCTCTTCCTCAACTCCCCTTCCTGAAGCCCAAAATCCCTTCATTCATCTTACTGGCATTGAGTACAAGGTTGTTACTGTGACACATCTCAACCAGCCAATCTATCTCACTGCTGTATATCTCCTTGTTGCCATCTGAAATTCTGCCAACAACAGGTGTGTTATCAGCGAACTCACTCTTAACACAATTCAATTCACTCCAACCTATTGAATATTGAAAGGCCTAGAGAGTGTGTCTGTGGCAAGGATGTTTCAGATAGTGAGGAAGCCCAGGGACAATGGCCACAGTCTCAGAATAGAAGAATGTCCCTTTAGAGGAGAGATTAGGAGGAATTTATTTAGCCATTGGGTGGTGAATCCATGCAATTTATTGCTGTATATGGGAGTGGAGGCCAAGTCACTGGAAATACTTAAACTGGAGATTGATAGGTTTTTGATTAGTAAGGGTTTTAAAGGTTATAGAGAGAAGGCAAGAAAATGGGGTAGAAAGGGATAATAAATCAGCCATGAAAGAACAGTGGAGCAGACTCGATGGCCCAAATGGTCTATTTCTGCTCCTGTGTCTTATGGTCTTATGGTCTTAAATGATATTAAGAAATGAATAGAAGCCCTGGATACAGTAAACACTATGAGACAAGACAACATATCAGCTGTAGTACAGAAGATCTGTATTCCAGAACTAGGTGTGTTTCTAGCCAAACAGTTCCAGAACAATTACATCACTTGTCTTTAACCAAGAATGAGGAAAATTGCCTAAGCTTTTCCCACTCACCAAAAGCAGAATAAAATGAATGTAATTAGTTGCTACCACATACTTCACATTTAATTATCTGCTAAATGATAGAAAATGACAATGACTGTGCTATCAAGAGAAACTTATTCACAATAGTCTACTTATCTTTGCTTAGTTTGAATTTTCATCAGACCACTTCTCTTCAGACCTCATGATAGCATTGATCCAAACATGCCACAAAAAAACAACTCTCAAAGGACAGGTCAGAGTGATGGCCTTGATTCAAGGCAGATTTAGTCAAGTGTTGTATCAGGACATTCTGGTAAAATTGAAGTAAATGGTATCAAAGAGTAAATATCTCAGTGGTTGTAGTCATATTTCCTCATAGCTTCTTTTAGGGTCATCACCTTGTCATGATGGAGAAGACTATGAGTTCCTGAGACCACAGGAGTGATGCTGTCTGGAGTTTAGCCACTTTATCTTGAGGTGTGGAGGGATCGCCCATGGCAGTAAGGTCAAGGGGAAGGTTCCAGACAAGGAGTAATCCAACTGAGCCCTCAGTGGTGGAGCTGGCAGAAGATGATGACACATTGCAACAGCACTGAGGGCTTAGGAAGGATGCAACAGTGAAAGTTCCCCAGTTGACTTGCATTCCATGCCATCGGGTCTTGACCACTATCTGTAAAGGACCATGTGGTGGCTTCCCATGCATCAGCCTCCCCACATTAAACAAAGTCATGCACAGGCATTTTCCATTGAGGGAAACTCCTTAGGAGAACATTATACTCGACTCAAGTGATCGTGTGGTTTTGTTTTGAGGTGAGCAGGGTGGAGGCTTGTCATTCATCCCTGTCCTAGGACATCATCACAGGTTTTCCTTAGGATACAATTCTCACCCCAGATACAAACTCTTTCATCAATGATCTTCCTACCCTCATAATATCAGACTGGGGATGTGGACTGATGATTGCACAATGTTCAATTTCATTCACAACCCATCAGCAAGTGAAAGTGTCCATGCTCGCCTTCAGCACAAGGGAGATAACATTCAGATGCTTGCTGATAAATAGCAGGCACTGTTCCTGCCATGAAAGTATTAGGCAAAAACCATCTCCAAGAAGAAAAAAATCTTACTACCTGTCCCAAATATTTCATAGTATTACCATTACTGAGTCCCATACCATGAACAGCATGAAGTCCATTCAAACCTATATGGACAATTCATATAAATACTGTGGCTCCAAGAGGAGATCAGAAGCTGAGTATCCAGTAGCAAGTGTCTCACCTGATACCCCAAGATTTTTCCATCATCTTCAAAGCTTAATGGAACACTCTGTACTTTTTTTTGTATGAATAGGTCTTCAACAACACATTCAACAACGTTTACAGTGCAAAATTCAAAGTAAATGTATTATCAAAGAACATATATGGCACCATATACTACCCTGAGATTCAATTTCTTGTTGACATTCACAGTAGAACAAGGTACTACAATTGAATCAATAACAAATGATACATGAAGACTGACAAACAACCAATGTGCCAAGAAGACAATCTGTGCACTATAAAAAAAACACACAAAAACAAACTAAGAAATATTTGCATACGTGTTGAGAACATGAGCGATTACTTGCAAATGAGTTCATAGGTAGTAGAATCAGTTCAGTATTGAGGTGAGTCAAGTTATCCACATGGCTTAGGAGCCTGATGATTGAAATGTAATAACCATTGACACACCATGACTCAGAACATACATTCCTTTCACCAATGTCTAAAGTCTATAAAATACACTGTTGTAATTTACCCGACCCCTACCACTGACCCTCCCCACCAGCCACTGACTTAGCGATTCCTCTAAAATTCACAAAGTCTACTAGCAAAAAGGACTAGGGAAGCAGGAAGCAAGAATACCACGAGATGTAGGATATCCTTCATTGCATGTGGTACTGATTCAGAAATGTAGCTGGATTGAAATCATGGAATTCCCTCCCATGTGGGAATACTTTCACCAGCATAACTGAAGCAGTTAAAGAACATTCTTCATCACCAATTTCTCAAAGGCAATTTGAAAAGGGGGCAACAACTTTTGGCATTGCCAACTGTACCCAGATTAAATTATGAGTTTAAAAATTATATATTTTTAAACTTACAGTTCATTTGATAGTGATTTGCTTGTAGAATAGCTTCAAATTTTGAACGTCTGCAGGAAATTATCTGCCAGATATTCAAGAACATTTTGATGACTTTAGACTATTGTGAAAGCCAGTTTCTGCCAAATAAGAGGCATTAGAAATAAAATGTGCCAAGGAGAAGCTGCAGAAGACATATAGAGTGTGGCAAGATCCTGGAAAAAAACTGGAGGATAATTTTTTTGGAGGATTAGGAATGAAGTAAAGACCATAAGACATAGGAGCAGAATTAGGCCATTCAGCCCAATGAATCTGCTCCACCATTCCAATTTAGTTGATTTATTATCATTCTCAAACCCATTCTTCGGCCTTCTCCACATAACCTTTGAAGCCCTTTCTAATCAAGAACTAATCAACCTTCACTTTAAATATACCCAATGCCTCAACAGCCATCTGTAGGAATTAATTCACAGATTCCTCACCTTCTGGCTATAGAAGTTTCTCCTCATCTTTGTTCTAAAGGGGCATCCCTCTGTTGCTAAACTGCCCCACTCCAGGAAACTATCTCTCCATGTCCCTTTCTATCTAGACATTTCAATATTCAATATGTTTCAATGAGAACCCCCTCATTATTCTAAACTCCAGCAGGTACAGTCCTAGAGCCATCAGATGCTTTTTATACAAGTTCAAGTTCAATTGTCATTCAACCAGACATGATATCCATGAATACAGCCAAACGAAACAGTGTTCCTCCAAGGTCAAGGCTCAAAACACAGTACCAGCAGTCATACACAGCACAAAGTACATATACCACATATAAGATAGCAAGTAAAAATACGGTCAGGCAATAAAATTTATATAGCCCAAGACCTTGAGTGACATATCCAGTAACTTGATGGTACACGTCGACCTTCACTAATCTGACTACCTGTAATCCGGTTCCTTCGATAATCCGCATTGATTTCAAATTTTCCGCGCAACTGTAATTTCAAATTTTCCAGGTCACCGTACCAATATGCTGTGCATTGTTTTGGTTGTGCTAGTTCTGTTCACGTGTTGGCTGGCTCTTGTAAGCACAGACAGGCGATTCCTGCTTGTTTTCCTGCATTTATTAATATTTGCGTGAGGCGCAGCTGCTCGGCACCTGCCAACGGCGGGGAGCTGGCGCGTGCTGGGTCGGTCCGCCTTCTCGCCCACCTGCCAGCAGTCGCACACTGCCCTCCGGTATCGCCCGGCCGGCGCTCCATTCTCTTCTGCCTAAGACCTCAGATCAGGCGTAGTGACCCATTGAATTTAAGCATATTACTAAGCGGAGGAAAAGAAACTAACGAGGATTCCCTCAGTAACTGTGAGTGCAGTGTAGTCTTTGGGGTAACTGCAAGTCTGTATCTTTGCTATGGCTTAGCTCACGCTTGATTGCCGGCAGTGGGTGCACTTCATTTTTTGCCGGTGGGGAGGGGGGATTGTTGCTCGCTACCACTTACGCGTGGGAGGGAGGGGAGCTGGGGGAAACTTAGGGGCTCTAACATTTAACTGTCATTCATTCTTTGGGGCACTCCTCTGTTTTCGTGGATGGTTGCGAAGAAAAAGCATTTCAGGATGTATATTGTGTACATTTCTCCGACATTAAATGAACCTTTGAATCCTTTAATATTTTAAAGGTATGATGAGGCAGTTAGCTATTGCTCAATGTGATCCTTCTGTAATTCGGCATTTTCACTAATCTGGCACTCCTCAGGTCCCAATGGTGCCAGATTATAGAAGGTTGACCTGTATGTGGATATGGTCAGCAAGAACAAGCAGTTCTCTACAATCTGCAGATGAACATATGCAATCCAGCTTGTCATTCCACAATTGAACACTGGGGGCAGCACTTACAGGAACGGGGCCAGCCCCCAACCCAGCATGGATAACCTGCTACACCACTTCTGATATCTTCTCTCCTGTTTTCCTGTAGCAGGTAAGCCCATGGTTTCAGGCTTAGTCTTCACTACACCCAAGGCCATACAACTCCCTTTCCATCTGTCTTGCCAATAAACAAGGGAAACAGGCTTGCAGGATTTTACATTATCAATGTCAAACAAGGTCTTGAGATCACAAGAGAACTGTTCAAGTCAATCACTTGCTGTTAGACTGCCCACCGCCTTCAGACACTGACTCTAATGCCTTCTTGTGCAATAACTCAGTCCACACCAAGTCCAGCTCCTCTGACAATGAGCAACTCGCTGATGGGGTAGATCTGCAGTACCTGAAGTTTTCTTTATGTCCATCATTGTCCTACAATCGTACATAAAATGTTTAAAAAAGACAAAAACACCTTCGGTTAGCTCCCAACAGGCTGATGCATCTGAATGCACCTCCATCTTACGGAAGTTTAACCCTTTCATGCCCTGTGAATTCT
The DNA here is from genome assembly GCF_963921235.1 of Mobula hypostoma. Classification (NCBI taxonomy): domain Eukaryota; kingdom Metazoa; phylum Chordata; class Chondrichthyes; order Myliobatiformes; family Myliobatidae; genus Mobula; species Mobula hypostoma. The sequence continues at coordinate 119,090,416 of NC_086097.1, read as the reverse complement.
TGTGAATTTTCTCTGGATCATCGCCAATACCAGCAAATCATTTATTGGATAAGGAGCCCAAAACTCCTCACAATCCTCAAAGTGTGGTCTGACCAATGCCTTTTAAAGTCTCAGCATTACATCCTTGATTTTACACTCAAGACCTCTCGAAATGAATGCTAACATCGCATATGCCTTCGTTACAACCGAATCAACTGTTCAGTGATGAGAAAAGCAGCACTCATATCTGTTGCACGTTTCAAGTTTTTAACCAGTAATGGGCAGCCAATATAGAAATGTGTTTCAATTTAGCTGTGTTGCTGACTTGAATCTGCTACTTAAAGTTTTGCTTTATTGCTGGACAGTTGCTGATTGCTTGTACAAAACGACAACGTACAAAGGACAATTTACCACAATGACTACAGAAGCTGGGCTTGACGGCTGCCAGGAATTAAGAATGAAAGAAATTGACTGGTGCAGATGTATTAATAATTACAACTGACATATACAAAGGGAGGCCATACTTCATTGATATGAGAAAAAAGAATGATGATGGAGTAAGAAACCGGTACACTTAACACTTAGCTTGATTAAGGTAACCACATCTAATGCAACCTGAGATGTTTGCAAGATGAGGAGTTACTGGAGCTAACTTTGTCTGTACCATAGTGGAAAAGGAATACCGTTTATTTTGCAATGGACACAAATGGATTCTCAATTTCCTCTCTATTAAACACATGCCTTTTCTGAGGATCATCACCTTATTGTGGTGAAGAGGCAGGTGAGTTCCTGCGATCTCGAGAGTGATGCCATCTGAAGTTTAGCCATCTGGGGCCTAACTCCTGGTTGGGATGCCCATTTGTGGTCAGGTCAGTGGGCAGATTCCAGACAATGAGCAATCCAACCAAGACCTCAACTGTGGACATTCTGCAGAAGATGATGACGCATCACAACGGTAGTGAAGGTAGAGGAAGGTCTGCAGATGTGAAGTGACCCCAGTCACTTTGCATGTAACTGGAACCTGATCCTGATCTGCCAAGGACCATGCGGTGGCTGCCCTGGATTTGTCTTCCCATATTAAACAAAGTCAAGCACATCTGTAATCCATTCAGGGAACTCTCCCTAAGAACTTAATAGATCCTGCATTGGCCTCTACAGCCACCTGAAGACCCAGCAATAGAGAACCTTAAGAGAATGTCATACTTGACTCGAGTGATCACACTACTATGATTACTGCTACATATGCTAAATATTTGGATCCATTAGCACCCGAGTTTCATGCACAAGAAACACAACAGAGATGTCTTATCCTTATCTACTGTTGATTTCCAAACAATGCAGAAGTTAGACCTAGCACTTTTGGTCACAATCATTTGTTTTCACTTATTTTTGGTATGCCAAATGCCCAAACACCAAATTGGACCTTAAGACCATAAGACGTAGGAGCTGAATTAAGTCAGTCAGCCTATTAGCTCTACTCTGCCATTCAAGCATGGCTGATTTATTATTCCCTTTCAACCTATCCAGCTACTTACTCCCTATAATTTTCGACACCTTTATCAATCAAGAACCTATCTTCCTTCATCCTATGATAGCCTCCAAACTGATCTGTGGCAATGAATTCCATATAGTCAACATCTTCTGGCTAAAGAAATTCCTCCTCATCACTGTTTTAAAGAGACATCATTTTATTTTGAAGCTGTGCCTTTTGGCCCTAGATTCTCCCACTACTGAAAAGGTCCTCTGAGAGAACTGAAGCGGGAGCTGGACGACTCATTGGAGAGAATGAAGAGTTGACAGACAGCAGTTACAGTGAGGAAGTGGTACCTAAATCGCAGGAGGCAATTACCTGGGAGACTGTCAGGAGAGGGAAAGGAAATAGGCAGATACTGTAGAGTACCCCTATGGTCGCTCCTTCAACAACAAGTGTCCTGCTTTGGATACTTCTGGGGAGTGGGGGGAGAGGAATTAACCTACCAGAGGAGCTCTGTGTCTCAGAAAAGAAAATGGGAACTGGGAGAACAGGAACATGGTGGTGACGGGGGATTCAACAGTTAGCAGAACTAACAGGAGATTCTGTAGACCTGAAAGACACTCTCAGATGGTACAAAGGTATGAAGATAGATAAATAACCTGGACCAGATCGTCTACACCTGAGGGTTCTGAAAGAGATGGCTGAAAAGATTGTGGAGGCATTAGTGATGATCTTTCAAGAAGCACTAGATTCTGAAATAGTTCTGCAAGACTGGAAAATTGTTAATGTCACACCACTCATCAAGAAGAGAGAGAGGCAGAAGAAAGGAAATTATAGGCCAGTTAGTCTGACCTCAGTGATTGGGAGGATGTTGGAGTTGATTGTTAAGGACGTGGTTTTGGGGTACTGGGAGGCACACGATGAAATAATCCATAGTCAGTACGGTTTCCACAAGAGAAAATCTTGCCTGACAAATCTGTTGGAATTCTTTGAAGAAAAAAACAAGCAGATAGACAAAGGAGAATCAGCTGATGTTATGTATTTAGATTTTCCAAAGGCCTTGACAAGCTGCCACACATGACGTTGCTTAACAAGCTATGAGCCCGTGGATTCTAGCATAGATAAAACTGTGGCTGACTGGTAGGAGGAATAAAGGGAGTCTTTTCTGGTTGGCTGCCAGTGAGTAGTGGTGTTCCACAGGGGTTTGTGCGGGGACCTATTTTTTTTTAACATTACATGTTAATGATTTGGATGATGGAATTGACGGCTTTGTTGCAAAGTCTGCAGGTGATACAAAGACAGGTGGAGGGGTAGGTTGTTTTGAGAAAGTACAGAAGTTACTGAAGGACCTAGACAGATTAGGAGAATGGACAAGGAAGTGGCTGATGGAATACTGTCTCAAAATGTGTATGGTCTTGCACTTTGATAGAAGAAATGAAAGGGTTGACTATTTTTCTAAAAGGAGAGAGAATACAGAAAAACGGAAGTGCAAAGCAACTCAGAGTGTTTGTGCACAATTTCCTAAAGGTTAATCTGAAGGTTGAGTCTGTGGTGAGGAAGGCAAATGTGATGTTTGTATTCATTTCAAGAAGACTAGATTATAAAAACAAGGATGTAATGTTGAAACTTTATAAAACACTGGCAACTCCTCACTTGGAATATTGTATGCAGGGCTGAGCCCCTTATCTTGGAAAGGGTGTGCCAAAACTGGAAAGGGTTCCAAGGATGTTCACAGAAATGATTCTATCTTTGAGCTATGGAGTCCAAGTCTTTATGTATATTTAAGGCAGAGGTTAATAGGTTCTTGATTGATCAGGGCATAAGGGGATTAAGGAAGAAGGCAAGAGATTGGTGCTGAACAAGAATGGATCAGTCATGATGAAACAGCGGAGCAGACTCAATGGGCCGAATGGCCTAATTCTGTTCCTATGTCTTAGGTTTCCTCTCAGATGCCAGGGCCAAGGACATCTCAGATTGGCTCAACAACATTCATAAAGGGGAGCATGAGCAGCCAGTAGTCATGGTACATATGATTACCAATGGCATAAGTAGGGAAAGCAATGAGATTCTGAAGAGAGAATATATAATGCTAAATAGGAAGCTGGTAAGCCGGATTTCAAGGGTAATATCCTCTGGATTGCTACCTGTGCCAGCTTCCAATGAGGATAAGAATTGCATGGCAGTTGAATGTATGGTTGAGTAACTGGTGCAGGGGGCAGGATTTAGATCTGTGGATCATTACTATCTCTTCTGGCAAATGTTCCCTCTAATTTGTAAAGACCAGTGTGCACTCAAATTTTGTGCTGTGCAATGTCTTTCCCAGTGATATCACTGTGTGCACACTGAATCTTTAAGTGGAAGTAAACCTTAAGCTATTCTAAGGATAATAAACTACCAAGTCTAATTTCTTGTTCATTGTTCAAAAGAAATAAAATAACTATCAATAAGAACCTTGATCTCCTCTGGGTGTGAACGTTTTTGCTCTCATTCATCTGCATTCTCACAAAACATATGTAGCAGGCCTGCAGGATTTTCTCGCCAGACATTTTCCACACTGTTCACATGTGCTTTGCTTACTAAATGACACTTTAAAAAGTCAAGTTTCCAAATATCGATCCACTTCTTCCTACTTGCAAATTCTCCAGCAACTTTTACATTGCAACAATACATGTAGGTAACAGCAGTTTCTGTATTGTACATAATTATTTCTTGTAGCTGCACGTTCCTGACCTCAAGAGCTTTTAGTATAGCAGTTTCTACTTTTTCATTCAGCCACTCTGCTTTAAATGAACTAGCAGTTCTTTTGTGCTTCACAGCTTTTGCTTCTTTGAAATTTGACACAGTGAGTTAATAATTTCTTCAATCTGCTGACAAATTATCGCAAAGTCCATGTTATCAACACTGTCCGCATCAGAAAACAGAAAGGGAAATGTGATTGTGTACGATTGTGAATTATACTTAACGTGCCAGTGAGGTAAAGGGTGGCAATCTTTTGTGCGCAGTTTAAATTCCTTTGTGTGTTAGTAGCAAAAGAGGTGTGTGTGCGCACATCTTAGAGGGAACATTGCTTCTGGGGAAGGTGTGATCTCTACAAAAGGTAACAACCTGACACCTTACTCAAGAGGGGCAAATATTATTGCAGATATGTTTGCTGGAGTTGTAGGAGAGAGATTAAACTGGTTGGACAGGGGGATAGCAACTAGAGTTATAAGGCAGAGGATGCAGCAGTTGCTATAATGGTAGTATGCTGAGTGAAGAAAGATAAGCTGTAGAAAGTGCATAACTGCAGTCAGTGAATAGGTTGAAATGTGTCTATTTTAATGCGTAAAGTACCAGGTACAAGGGGGATGAACGTACAGCTACAGTACATGCTACTCACACACAGGTAGTCAGGACGCATGTGTTCCAGGGAAACTTGGCTGCGTGGATTCAGAATTGGCTTGTCCACAGGAGAAGAGGGTCGTAGTAGATCCAGCATATTCTGCCTGGAGTTCAGAGATCAGTAGTGTTCTTCAGGGATCTGTTCTGGTACCCCTGCTCTTTGTGATATTTTATAAATAACTTGGTTGGGGAAGTGGACGGATGGGCTAGCAAGTTTGAAGATCACTCAAAGGTTGGTGATGTTCTGAATAGTCTAGAAGGATGTTGTAGGTTACCATAGGAAATTGATAGGATGCGGAACTGAGTTGTGAAGTGGCAAACAACAGGAATTCTGCAGATGCTGGAAATTCAAGCAACACACATCAAAGTTGCTGGTGAACGCAGCAGGCCAGGCAGCATCTCTAGGAAGAGGTACAGTCGACGTTTCAGGCTGAGAACCTTCGTCAGGACTAACTGAAGGAAGAGTTAGTAAGAGATTTGAAAGTGGGAGGGGGAGGGGGAGATCCAAAATGATAGGAGAAGACAGGAAGGGGAGGGATGGAGCCAAGAGCTCGACAGGTGATTGGCAAAAGGGATATGAAAGGATCATGGGACAGGAGGCCCAGGGAGAAAGACAAGCGGGAGGGAACTCAGAGGATGGGCAAGAAGTATAGTCAGGGGGACAGAGGGAGAAAAAGGAGAGTGAGAGAAAGAATGTGTGTATAAAAATAAATAACGGATGGGGTATGAGGGGGAGGTGGGGCATTAGCGGAAGTTAGAGAAGTCAATGTTCATGCCATCAGGTTGGAGGCTACCCAGACGGAATATAAGGTGTTGTTCCTCCAACTTGAGTGTGGCTTCATCTTTACAGTAGAGGAGGCCGTGGATAGACATGTCAGAATGGGACATCAGAATGGAAACATTAAAAAGAAGCATTCTCAACACTGATCCCCGCAAAAGAGCAGTGCATGCAAGACGGCCCAAGAATCTCACAGAACTAGAAGCCTTTTGCAAGGAAGAATGGACAAAAATCCCCCAAACAAGAACTGAAAGACTCTTAGCTAGCTATAAAAAGCATTTACAAGCTGTGATACTTGCCAAAGGGGGTGTTACTAACTACTGACCATGCAGGGATTCCAAACTTTTGCTTCAGGCTCTTTTCCTTTTTTGTTATTTTGAAACTGTAAAAGATCGAAACAAAAAAAAGTTTTCTTCCTTAAAATATTAAAGAAACGTGTCATCTTTAACTTTATGCCTTTTTGGAAATCAGTTCGTCTCGGGTTGGAGGAACTCTGTCCCTCTGACTATACGCCTTGCCCATCCTCTGGATTTTTCCCCCCTCCCCTTTTTCCTTCTCCCTGGGCCTCCTGTCCCATGACCCTCTCATATCCCCTTTGCCAATCACCTGTCCAGCTCTTGGCTCCATCCCTCCCCCTCCTGTCTTCTCCTATCATTTTGGATCTCCCCCTCCGTCTCCCACTTTCAAATCTCTTACTAACTCTTCCTTCAGTTAGTCCTGATGTAGGGTCTCGGCCTGAAACGTCGACTGTATCTCTTCCTAGAGATGCTGCCTGGCCTGCTGCATTCACCAGCAACTTTGATGAGAAGTTGCAGATGGGTTTCAATCTGGAAAAGTGTGAAGTGACATGTTTTGGAAGTCTGAATATAAAAAAATCAAGACAACTTATCCTTAGTCATATGGGCCCTATGGACCACTTTAAATTGAAGGAGAGAGTGATGGGCACATAACGATGAAGTGCTGACCAATTCAAAAATTTGATTCCAAGTTTCCTCAGAAATTGAAGTCTATAAGTCTTGTTCCCAAAGATTTTTAATTTCATCTCAAGGAACATTTCTCATTCCCAACAGCATATCATAAATATTAGATATAGATCAATTATAAAAAGGTTTCAGATTAAAGATTACATCTAATAGATTCTTATCAGGACTTTTGGGAAATGTACTTATTTGAGACCGTAAAAAGTCTTGTATTTGTAGATATCAAAAAAAATGTGTTTTGGGTAAACTATATTTAGTTGACCATTGTTCAAACGAAAAAAGACTTTCCTCTACAAACAATCCTGAAAGCATTTAATACCTAATCTATCCCATTCTTTTGTTGTCTCATTTTTATTTAGATATATTTCTATATTGTGATAAATGTAATAATGGAGATGCGTCACTCATTCATATGTTTTGGACATATCTGAGTGTTGGAAAATATGTTGGAAAGAAGTATTTCAAACCTTTTCGATACTTTTTAAAGTAAATTTCAAGCCTAGTCCTTTGACTGCTTTATTTGGTATTGTTGGAGGAAAGGATATTATTTTGGAGCCATCTGATTTGCACATTTTGGCTTTTATGTCTCTTATGGCCAGAAGGATGCTTTTGCTTAAATGGAAAGATGTGGCCCCTCCTATTCACTCCCAATGGTTAAGTGATGTAATATCATGTTTAAATTTAGACACCATTCGATGTTCAAACTTTGAATCTAATTAAGATTTCCAAACATTCTGTGGACCTTTTCTGAATTATTTTCAAAACCTTTGATTTGCTGTTAGTCATAATCATAGTCATAGTCATACTTTAGTAATCCCGGAGGAAATTGGTTTTCGTTACAGTTGCACCATAAATAATAAATAGTAATAGAACCATAAATAGTTAAATAGTAATATGTAAATTATGCCAGTAAATTATGAAATAAGTCCAGGACCAGCCTATTGGCTGAGGATATTTGACCCTCCAAGGGAGGAGTTGTAAAGTTTGATGGCCACAGGCAGGAATGACTTCCTATGACGCTCTGTGTTGCATCTCGGTGGAATGAAAGCACAGATAATGACTAACAATCTTTTTTCTTTTTTTTCTACTAATCAGCTTTGGTCTTGGTAGTGGGTTAGATTTTTTTATATAATAAAATTATTATGTTTCAATGTTATGAACTAATTGACTTGTACCAATATAGGGTAAGGAGTCTTTATGTGCGATTTAGTTTAATGTAGTGACATATATATGTTTTCCTGTACTCTGTCAAATTAAAATATTGGAAAGAGGAAGTCTGAATATGAAGATAAGGTACAGGGTTAATGGCAGGTTTCTTAGCAGTGTGGATGAACAAGGAGATCTTGGGTGCACGTCCATAGATCCCTAAAAGTTGCTGTGCAAGTTGATAAGATTATTAGGAAGGCATACGGTGCATTGATTAGTTGTGGGATTGAGTTCAAGAGCCATGAGGCAATGTTGCAGATCTAAGAAACTCTAAGTAGACTACACTTGGAGTATTGCATTCAGTTCTTTTCCTTTTGTTATAGGAAGGATGTGGAAGCTTTCAAAATGGTACACAAGAGATTTACAAGGATGTTGAATAGATTAGAGAGCATGTCTTATGAGTCTAGGTTGAGAACGATAGTGTTTTTCACTTTGGAGCAAAGGAAGATGAGAGATGACCTGATAAAGGTGTACAAGATGATAAGAAGTGTAGATAGAGGGATAGCCGGAGACATTTTCCCTGGACAGAAATGGCTAATATAAGGGAACAACATTTTAAGGTGATTGTAGGAAAGTGCAGTGGTCATGTCAAAGGTATTTTTATATACAGAGAGTGGTGGGTGCATGGAATGTCCTGCCAGGCTTAGTAGTAGAGGCAGATACATAAGAGACATTTAAGACACTCTTAGGCAAATGGATGATAGAAAAATAGAGGTCTACATGGAAGAAAAGGATTAGATTGACCTTAGAGTAGGCCCAACATCCAGCACAACATCATGGGCTAAAGGTCTACATGGAAGAAAAGGATTAGATTGACTTCAGAGTAGGCTAAACATCGAGCACAACATCATGGGTCAAAGGGTCTGTATTATGCTCTGATGTTCTGTTTTATGCTATATCTTCCTGGATATATTGATCCAGTAATGACACGTTGATGATGTCATAACATGCATGGAATAGAATGGTGAAATTATTCATTGTGACGGAAACTTATTTTTTCCTGATGAGTGCAAGACATACATTTTTGTGTGATTTATGCACTAATAGACAGATGAAGTTGAGTCCACATTTAATCAGGAGTGCATCATGCTGCAATTAATGAATGTTGCCTGACTCTCGGTGTTCCTTCTGGAGAATCTTTTACATAAACCCTCACCAGCCTAACCCTGCCACCAGCCAGTTCAATGCATTGAAAATCACCCTGCAGGCAACCCTGTGTACACCTCTAAGCATCCAAGGTTTATATCGTCAGGTCATAGATCCACCCAGTAATGCTGCTTGAATAATACTGCTGCAGGTATCAGAAGGGGCATCCATTTGGATCCTCCAGTGCCATAACTGCTATGTTTTGTAACTCCCAAAACATAAAACTAATTGAAAGAAAAACATGGAGCTGGGGGTAACTTGTGTAGGTTTTGTTTTTACTTCAGTGAGGAGCGCACTTTCGAACGTGGTTGCGTAATAACATATGCCATTCACGCACTTTTGCATATACCCCATAACAAATTATGTAAACAACAAAAGGATGCTTAATCAAACAACATATTTACAATATTACTGAAATATTAACTCCACAACAGTTACTATGCCCAACTGGGGGCCGCACTGTAGCATAATGATGAGTGCAATGCTTTACAGCCCCAGTGATCACCAGCTCAATTCCCGCTGCTGTTAATAACAATGTGTAAGTTTTCCCCATGACTTTGCTCCAGCTGCTCCCGTTTCCTTCCACTTTCCAAAGACATAGGGTTAGGGTTAGAGCTTTGCCATGGTACATTGGTGCCAAGAGTGTGGTGGCATTTTCAGGAAGCCACCAGCATAATCTGCATACTGTGCTGGTCATTGACACAAGTAATACATTTCCATGTATGTTTCAAAAATATTAATTCACGTAAAACAAATAAAGCTGATCTTTATCCCCACAACCATCCTCCCATGCAACCATCCCCCATATTTGCTATCACAGTAATCTTGAGTGAGAAAACAAATGACATTGGAACTTCCTGATTAATCAAGCAGGATTGTGTTTAATACTTCATAAAGACAGGAGTCCACAATGATAATTTATGTTTGAATTAGCATAATCTGTTTCACCACAGATCAAGGTTCAAAGATCAACTCTATTTGCCATATACATTGACATGCATTAGGTGTATGTTGTGGTGTGATATTTTGACATGCAATAAAAACAACATTCAACATTTGTAAAGAATTACATAAAAATAAAGTCAGAGGTTAAAGAATGGATCTGAAATTAGAAGTGCAAAAATACATAAATACCAGCATGCATTTATAATGTAAACAGCATTATAAAAATTCTGTGAGGAAGAAACTTTTAAGATGATGTGAAGTTTTTGTTTTAATACCCTTATAGTGCTTTCCAAAAGGCTACCCTTTATTATGTTATGTGCCCACCTCAGCTTCTGTCACCATAAGGGAAACAAACTCAGCCTACCCACTCTTTCTTCATAACTAATGTTGTCCTTCTCAGATGACTTCCTGGTGAATCTCATCTGCACTCTCTCCAACTCGTCCACATTCTTCCTATAATGAGATGACCAAGTTTCGGTCTACCAATGACTTGTAAAGTTGCAACCTGATATCTTGTAGTTTATATTCTATTTCTGAAGCTTTCCTTCGCACTGTCTTCCTATGTTGCTACTTTCTGAGAACTATAGGTTTGAATGCCAAGGTCATTCTGTTCAATAACGTTCAAAGTTCAAGGTAATTTTATTATCAACCATATGCAACCTTGGGATTCATCTCCTTACAGACAGCCATAAAACAAAGAGACTCAATAGAACCCATTAAAAAAAGAAAACTGTCAAGCACCCAATGTTCATAGGGAAATAAAAAGCAAATTGTTCAAACAATAAAAGTAAGCAAATAGCATTCAGAATGAAATTGAGTCCACAGACACGAAGCCTGGAGCACCCACAGCAGACCTCAGCCTCTGCCTCAGTTCAGAGCAAAGCAGTGTAAAAAAAAAAGAAGTAAGTAGATAACTTTCTGCCACAGCCTCAGTTCACTGCGGAGATGGGTAAACCTCACAGAGCAGCAAGCTGAACACTGGCCTATCCCTTACCTCGGGCCCTACAACATAACCTTTTCAATCTGGTCTGGTGCTTAAATTGGCCAATCATTGGGCTGTTCCTTGCTCTCAGTCTTGGATGTTGTTAATGAATACACTCTCAGACCTGGGCCCTACACCCTTGATTCAGCCTGCACCTGCCCTTTCCAATCCAGCCCGGTGCTTAAATTAGTCAAACATCGACTGGGTCCTTGCTCTCAGGACTGGGCTCTGCCACCTCAACTCTGCCTCTCCTCCATTCTGCTTGCCTTCGAACTGCTGCTTTGTACTGGCTCCGAGACTGCTTCAGTAATGCACAAATGTTGGCTTATTCCTCGGTCTGGGGCCTGAGCCCAACGCTTTGACTCAACCCAGACACACCACACAAGAACCATTCTGCACCTTTGAGGTTTCAATTCACACTGCAAAAATGCCAGGTCATACATGAGGTTCAAAAGCACTACTCAAAAAAGGAAATTACAGGCTATTGATTTCAGTAAACATTTTCCGGAAAAAGTATGATTAAGAAAGTGGTTAGTTGTATTTTTTTTTGCTGCCAGCAAGACATCGCTGTGTTTCACCAGCACAATCATATACCTTGTAACATTACTTAACATTAAATATGTTGTATCTCCACTTAGCTTCTCAAAAATGCATTTCCTCACATTTGTTGGAAATAAATTCCATCTGCCAACAGTCTGATCAACTTTCTATCTGATCTCTACCCTGCTGCAGCCAGAGACAACCTCTTTTGCTATCCTCAACACCACCAACTTCTGCATTATCCATAATCCCAACAATCACACCTCCTACATTGATATGAAAGTCATTGTTACTCATTACAGACAAGAAAGTTCCCATGGCCAGTCACTGTGGTACGCCATTAGTCATGGACTTTCGATCAGAGAAAATATTTTTCCTCTTCTTACCACCAAACCTATTTCAGATCCAATTAGTCATCTCACTTTGGATCCTACGTGCTTAAATCTCTGCACTTTAAACGGTTTATGTCTACAGTGCATATAGATGCTATTTACCGCCATGCTTTCATCAGTCTTCTCAGTTACCTCCTCAAAAATCTCAATCAAATTAGAGAGAGCTGGATATCCCTCTCACAAAGCCATGCTGACTATCTCTGATTATCAACGTGCCTTTCCAAATATATCTAATTCATGTTCCCTGGGATTTTTTCCAATGATTAGCCTACCACTGACATAAAGTTCATCAGCTTTCTGTTGCCTTCCTTATCCGTGCTACCCTTCTTAGATAAAGGAACAATATTAGTTATCCTCCATTCTTCTAACACCTTACTTGTTCACAGTTCAAAGGTCAAAGTATTTTTTTTAATCAATGTATGTATATAACAGCATATACAACTGAGATTCATTTTCATGCAAGCATTCAGAGTAAAGCAAAAAGCTCCACAGAAAGGCTAACAACCAAAGTGCAAAAGAAGATAACCTGTGCAAATATAAAATAAATATTACTTGTGTTATTTGAGATAAAAATAAATTAATATATGTTGTGTAATAGAGATGCTAAAAGTATTGCCTTCAGGATCCTAGCTATCTTCCCTTTTGCTTCCCAGAGCACCTGGGATAGATCTTAATTGGACCCCTGTTACAAGAAATCGGGTTCACAGGTTTGGTGATTGGAGAAAGGAGACACTAACTTCTAGTAAGTAAGTTAATTATTTATTTACAGGAGATGACACATTAAACATTCAGTAAACTCTTTGTTACTCCCTGTTACAAATACTTATCTACAGTGTGTGCTCAAGCCTTCTCTTACTGCAGCACCCTTCCACTGTTCCTGTGTCACTGGTCGTGACCCAGTCCATTGGGGAGCCCCCAAAGCAAAAGACCTAATTCTTTCAATATGCTAGGTTTATATAATATTGCTGCTGTGACATCATCAGTCTGTGCCACGACACCAAGCGGCAGCCCGTGTAAGGGTTACAATGCTCCTTAAATGGACCAATCCCTAGCTAGCGCAGAGGAGTGGCCTCCAATCAACAGATAAGACAAATTCTTTCGACAACATCATCATCATCATCATTTGCGATATCGTATGAATGGGTGGTCATGATCTTCCATCTGTCTTTAAACTAAGAAATTCCACTAATCTCTTTAAAACTTGTGCTTGCCCATCCCTTGATGTAAAGTCATGAATGTCATACGCTGTCAAAAGCAAATCCCCCACTATTAATCAAACCTTAAGTATCATGTGACATCTAACAGCCCCTTCTTCTTAATTGTGGTCTGCTCAGATAATCCACACACTTCCTTTCTGAACTCATTATCTTCTCTGTCCTTCTTGCTCAACACAGATGTTAACTACACAATCGGGACCTCACCCACATCTCCTGAATTCTAAGGAAACCATTCTTTCCTTGGATACATCTTTGGTCCTGATACAATTATAGAATTACCTAGATATCTCTTTAATACTATATAAAAAGTCTGTTTCATGGCCACTTGTTATTCTAATTTCTTTCTTAAGTTCTCCCCTGTATGCCCAAGGGACTCCTGCAATCTCAATAGTTTATACCAGCCATATGTCCCTGTTTCTTTCAGATCAACCCTTCAATATCTTTTGGCATTCAAGTTTCCCTAATCTTGCCAATTTTGCCTTTTATCCGTATGGAACATGCTGGCCCTGAATCTTTATTAATTTTCTTTCTAAAGACTCCCACTTGTCAGCTGTTATTTTACCCATTAGCATCTGCTCCCGATCTACTTTCACTAGGTCCTACCTTAAGTCAGCCTTCCCCCAACTCGAGACCAAAACCTGAGGATCTACATTAATGCTTTCCAAAGCTAGAGAATTATGGTCATAGTTACCAAAGCATCCATAATCTGTTTAGTTTAATTAGGATAAGTCTGAGCGCAGCCCTGCCTTTAGGGAGACATTTTAAGATAAAGATTAAAGATAAAGGTTAGTTTTATTTGTCACTGGTGTATTGAAATGTCGGAACACAGAGCAAAATGCTTCATTTGCCAACACAGTCCAAAGATTGCACTGGGGTTGGCCTGTAAGTGTTGTCACACTTCTGGCTCTAACGTAGCATGCTTACAACTCACTAACCCTACACCTTTTGGAATGTGAGAGGAAACTAGATTACCTGGAGGAAAGACAAATGTTCTGGAGAAAGAGTATACAAACTCCTTACGGTCAACAGGAAGAATTGAACTCCGATGGTGGTTGCTGGCATTGGAAACTGTTGTGCTAATCGCTACACCACTGTGCTGCCCTACTTTACATATAACACCTCTTTACACATTGTTTCAAAACCTTTCTCGAAAATCTGCCACATTTGAGCTCCTTGTACTGAGGCAATCCCAACTAGTATTAGCAAAGTTAAACTCCACCATTATTATCTCTTATTGCTCTTACACATTTCTGTCACTTGCTTGTATATCTATTTACATAATTCCTCCTATGAGATATATGAATTGCAATCTTGTGAGCATAGCTGTTTGCTTTTATTACTTGTATGACCTGTCTATCATTCGGTGACTGGTATCTATTGCCCTTCCCAAGCTGCCCTTGAGGAGTTGAAGGTGAGAAGCTCACTTGGTTTTCTGCTGTCCTTCTGGTGTTGGCATTTCTGTGGAGCTGTCGGGTTGTGAATTCCAGCATCTTTATGTAACAATCATGAAGGAGCAGTTATATATTTTCGAATTACCATGGAACAGAATTTCAAAAATCAAATGCAGACTTTTCAACCTGCTAGTTTTTGCCCAAACATGTATATGTCCAAATATATATTAACTTGTTGCTACAAAATGTTACAAAAACTCAGTCTGCAAGTTCTTCCAGATCCCCAACCAGTTATCATCTGCTCCCCTAGCTGATACCAGAATGCAGTATTTTGTTGCCCCTGTACATTGAACTTGGATCTAAGTTATCACCAGGCTGAAAACTGAACAAAACCCAGAGCCAACTCCATATTTACACGTGGCACAACATCTTTGAAGAAATGAACCAAACCAGTAATGAATCAGTGGAAATCATGCCACAGGCGACTGTGGAGGCCAAGTTGGGTGTATTTAAAACAGAGGTTGATAGGTTCTTGATTAGGAAGGGATTCAAAGGTTATGGGGAGAAGGCAGGAGAATGGGGCTGGGAAGGAAAATAAATAATTCATGATTGAATAGTAGAGCACTTGATGGGCCAAATGGAATAATTCTGCTCCTATGTCTTATAATCTTGTGGTCTAAATTGGAGGCAGAGTGAGTGCAGAGTACCAACAGAATCAATCCAGAGAGAAACAAGGAACTTTGTCTAAGTGTAAACAATAAGTATTAAAGCAAAAAGAAAGAATTTTAAGCTGGTTATAGGAATATGGAAAATTTACAAGTAACATCTAGTCAGCTAATACTGTTAATTATTTTCAGCTTAAGAAAGGTTCAAAAAACTAGGTAATGATAGAGGGGAGCTTACAAAAGGTTCAACAAACTAGGTAATGATAGAAATCTAGAAGATTATAAGGCAAGCAGGAAGGAGCTTAAGAAAGAAATTAGGAGAGCCAGAAGGGGCCATAAGAAGGCCTTGGTGGACAGGATTAACAAAAACCCCAAGGCATACTACAAGTATGTGAAGACCAAGAGGATAAGATGTGAGAGAATAGGACCAATCAAGTGTGAGAGTGGAAAAATGTGTAGGGAACCGGAAGAGGAAGCAGAAGTACTTAATGAGTACTTTCCTTCAATATTCACTATGGAAAAGGATCTTGGCAATTGTAGGGATGACTTACAGTGGACTGAAAAGCTTGAGCATGTAGATATTAAGAAAGAGGATGTGCTGGAGCTTTTGGAAAGCAAGAAGTTGGATAAGTCACCGGGACCAGACGAGATATACCCCAGGCTACTGTGGGAGGCAAGGGAGGAGACTGCTGAGCCTCTGGCGATGATCTTTGCATCATCAATGGAGACAGGAGAGGTTCCAGAGGATTGGAGGGTTGCAGGTCTTGTTCCATTATTCAACAAAGGGAGTAGAGATAGCCTAGGAAATTATAGACCAGTGAGTCTTACTTCAGTTGTTGGTAAGTTGATGGAACATATCCTGAGAGGTAGGATTTATGAACATTTGGAGAAGGATAATATGATTAGGAATAGTCAGCATGAATTTGTGAAAGGCAGGTCGTGCTTTACGAGCCTGATTGAAATTTTTGAGGATGTGACTAAACACGTTGATGAAGGTAGAGCAGTCGCTGTAGTGTATATGGATTTCAGCAAGACATTTGATAAGGTACCCCATGAAAGGCTTTGAGAAAGTAAGAAGGCATGGGATCCAAGGGGACATTGCTTTGTGGATCCAGAACTGGCTTGCCCACAGAAGGCAAAGAGTGGTTGTAGATGGGTCATATTCTGCATGGAGGTCGGTGACCAGCGGTGTGCCTCAGGGATCTGTTCTGGGATCCCTACTCTTTGTGATTTTTATAAATGACCTGGATGAAGAAGTGAAGGGATGGGTTAGTAAATTTACCGATGACACAAAGGCTGGGGGCGTTATGAATAGTGTGGAGGGCTGTCAGAGATTTCAGGGGAACATTGATAGGATGCAAAACGGGACATTGATATGATGAGAAATGGCAGATGAAGTTCAACCCAGATAAGTGTAAAGTGTTTCATTTTGGTAGGTCAAATATGATGGCAGAATATAGCATTAATAGTAAGACTCTTAGCAGTGTGGAGGATCAGAGGGATCTTAGGGTCCGAGTCCATAGGACACTCAAAGCCGCTGCGCAGGTTGACTCTATGGTTAAGAAGGCATATGGTGCATTGGCCTTTATTAATCTTGGGTTGAGTTTAGAGGTCAAGAGGTAATGTTGCAGCTATATAGGACCCTGGTCAGACCCCACTTGGAGTACTGTGCTCAGTTCTGGTCGCCTCACTATGTGTTCGTCCATCGTCGACATGGATGAGGACCTCGACACCATTTGATAGTGTCAAGACTAGCGCGTAATTTGAATTTAAGTGAGGGAGAGTTGCGCAGTGTCAGCCTCACTCGCTCTTTCCAATTCCCATCTGGATCCAGTGGCAAGACAGAGTTGAGCCGGCTGGAGATGAGACTAGGCGCAGTGGATGACCAGGACGTCTTCTGTGTCTAGTCCTGCTCTACACATTCCACAATGCTTGCAGAGACTGCCTTCTTGACTGTTGGACCTTCCATTGATCTCGTAAGCTCAATCCGCCGGAGTCTGTCTTCACACACTGGGATAGACGACTCACTATCTCACCGAGGGTTTGAGATCCGTCAGCTACCCTCACCTGGTTTAGCCGGCTTGTCAAAGCTGTTGCCCGGGGTGTGGCTGCTGTCGCATGCAAACAGCTACGGGGAGCCACAGGTAAGAGCTGAGTACCAGGTGGGGACCAAAGGTGGACTAACCGCCTTGAAAAGGATGCGACATGTTCCCTCACCAGAGGTGTTACCCCTCCCTGACACCCCAAACACCCCTCGCCTCACTATAGGAAGGATGTGGAAACCATAGAAAGGGTGCAGAGGAGACTTACAAGGATGTTGCCTGGATTGGGGAGCATACCTTATGAGAATAGGTTGAGTGAACTTGGCCTTTTCTCCTTGGAGCGACGGAGGATGACAGGAGACCTGATAGAGGTGTATAAGATGATGAGAGGCATTGATCATGTGGATAGTCAGAGGCTTTTTCCCAGGGCTGGAATGGCTAGTACGAGACAGCACAGCTTTAAGGTGCTTGGAAGTAGGTACAGAGGAGATGTTGGGTTAAGTTTTTTACGTAGAGAGTGGTGAGTGCGTGGAATGGGCTGCCGGTGACGGTGGTGGAGGCGGATACAATAGGGTCTTTTAAGAGACTACTGGATAGTTACATGGAGCTTAGAAAAATAGAGGTCTATGAGTCACCTTAAGTAATTTCTAAGGTAAGGACATGTTCGGCATAGCTCTGTGGGCCGAAGGGCCTGTATTGTGCTGTAGGTTTTCTATGTTTCTATGAATCTATTAATCCTAAATTAGAGCTGATTAATAAGGAATGTATTTTGTTTCATGCTAGGGGGCTCTTATACTTGAGAAGTTTATAAATTACTAAACTTCACTAAATTAATAACAAACTGGATAACAGAAAAATCAAAAGTAAGCATCTACAATGCTACAGCTGATCCAGTTCTCAATTTGTACCTTGGGGGAAACACGGTAGTGTAGCAATTAGCATAATGCTTTACAGCACCAGCAATCAGCTATCAAGGATCAATTCCTGCTACTGTTTGTAAGGTGTTTGTACATTCTACCCATGATCACCTGGATTTCTTTTGGGTGCTCCGGTGTCCCCTTACATTCCAAAGATGTATTGTTAGGTGAGCTACGGGCATGCTACTTTGGCGCTGTAAGCATGATGACACTTGTGGGCTGCCTCACACAATCCTCGCTGATTTGAGTTGATGCTAATGACATGTTTTAACGTACATAGGACAAGTAACATTAATCTTTATCGGGTGACATGGTAGCAGAGTGGGGCAAAACAGTAGCATAGCATTGAGCGCAATGTCTTACAGCACTGGCTGCAAGCTTGCAGTTTGATTCTTGCTGCTGTCCATATGGAATTGGTACATTCACTACATGACCATGTGGGTTTACTCCAGGTGCTCCCCTTTCCTCCCACGTTCAAAAGACACATAGGTTAGGGTTAGCGATTTGCAGGTAGACTATGTTTGTGCTAAGAGTGTGGCAACACTGGCAGGCTGCCCAGCACAATCCTCGTTGATTTGATTAAATGGCAACTGATACAGTTCACTGTATGTTTTGATATACAAGTGACAAGTAAAGCTAATCTTTATCTTTATCTTTTTTCTGTTGTATTATATCCTTTAAATTAAAAGACTTCCACTCATATTAGAAGAATAACTATTGTGATATAATACTAAATATAAAACAATTACAATATTTTATACTACTGTCTTTTTGGTTGACTTCTTTATAAGTCAACATGCCAGCAATGACATTAACCTCTCTGCAAAGGCCATTTATAATATTATATAAAAAAAACTGGGATGATAAATCCCATTGATACTAGATCATTGAGAACATGCACAGAAGGTGCCAGGCCTTTTCCAACTAATGAAAAGCAAATTTGCACTTTCCTTGATAATAACGAAAAAAGGTGTGGATATGTAACATTGTAAAGTCTTTAGTATGAGAGATCTTTGCATGTGTTGCAACTGTGTATGTTTTACAGACAGGTCAAATGGAGACAAACTAGAATAAGCATTGAGGTTTTTTTTTCCTATTTGGATCAATATTTCATTTTCTCTCTCTTTCTTGATGACAGATTTTACAATTAAATATTGCCATCAATCTTTCTTGAAAAATCTCCAACAACTACTGCACAGTGAAGTGTTGAACAGATATACTTGTCCGAGGTTTCTCATCAGAGGCAAAGGAGCAGCAACAAGCTAATTTTCTACAAAGTTAGGTAGGCCCTGTGGTGTGGCCTTCAACTCTCCTCATAGGATTTGGATGAATGTAAACAGCCTGCAGTCATCAGAAACACTGATAGTATGAATAAGGTGTGCAGCTAATTATGTCAATGTATTCTTTTAAACAGCAATGCGATTTATTTAAAAATTTAAGCATTTTACAGTGAGAAAAGTAACGATTGAGACATGAAAGGGAGGAGTGGAGGGAGGGGAGGGAACATCGACTCAGACCATGAGAGGCCTGCGTCGGGCATTTTCATGCCTTACAAGGCGCAGATTGGAAGTCTGTGTGGGCCGCCACTCCTCGCACAGACTACAGCAATGTGTGATTAAGTGCCTTGCTCAAGGGCACAAACACACTGCCACAGCTGAGTCTCAAACTAGCGACCTTGAGATAACTAGACGAACGCCTTAACCACTTGGCCATGTGCCCAACACAACATGAAGGGGATAGGGTAGAAAGTATCAATATTTAAAAAAAAGAAAGTTAACTTCTTTAATTGGAAGGCTTAACAGAATATAACCAAATAGCCTACTCTTTGACTTACTATACAGTACTATAGACATCAAAGTTGAAATCACACATCACACATCAAAGTTGCTGGTGAACGCAGCAGGCCAAGCAGCATCTATAGGAAGAGGCGCAGTCGACGTTTCAGGCCGAGACCCTTCGTCAGGACTAACTGAAGGAAGAGTGAGTAAGGGATTTGAAAGCTGGAGGGGGAGGGGGAGATGCAAAATGATAGGAGAAGACAGGAGGGGGAGGGATAGAGCCGAGAGCTGGACAGGTGATAGGCAAAAGGGGATACGACAGGATCATGGGACAGGAAGTCCGGGAAGAAAGACGGGGGGGGTTGACCCAGAGGATGGGCAAGAGGTATATTCAGAGGGACAGAGGGAGAAAAAGGAGAGTGAGAGGAAGAATGTGTGCATAAAAATGAGTAACAGCTGGGGTACGAGGGGGAGGTGGGGCCTAGCGGAAGTTAGAGAAGTCAATGTTCATGCCATCAGGTTGGAGGCTACCCAGACGGAATATAAGGTGTTGTTCCTCCAACCTGAGTGTGGCTTCATCTTTACAGTAGAGGAGGCCGTGGATAGACATGTCAGAATGGGAATGGGATGTGGAATTAAAATGTGTGGCCACTGGGAGATCCTGCTTTCTCTGGCGGACAGAGCGTAGATGTTCAGCAAAGCGGTCTCCCAGTCTGCGTCGGGTCTCACCAATATATAAAAGGCCACATCGGGAGCACCGGACGCAGTATATCACCCCAGTCGACTCACAGGTGAAGTGATGCCTCACCTGGAAGGACTGTCTGGGGCCCTGAATGGTGGTAAGGGAGGAAGTGTAAGGGCATGTGTAGCACTTGTTCCGCTTACACGGATAAGTGCCAGGAGGGAGATCAGTGGGGAGGGATGGGGGGGACGAATGGACAAGGGAGTTGTGTAGGGAGCGATCCCTGCGGAATGCAGAGAGAGGGGGGGAGGGAAAGATGTGCTTAGTGGTGGGATCCCGTTGGAGGTGGCGGAAGTTACGGAGAATAATATGTTGGACCCGGAGGCTGGTGGGGTGGTAGGTGAGGACCAGGGGAACCCTATTCCTAGTTGGGTGGTGGGAGGATGGAGTGAGAGCAGATGTACGTGAAATGGGGGAGATGCGTTTAAGAGCAGAGTTGATAGTGGAGGAGGGGAAGCCCCTTTTTTAAAAAATGAAGACATCTCCCTCGTCCTAGAATGAAAAGCCTCATCCTGAGAGCAGATGCGACGGAGACGGAGGAATTGCGAGAAGGGGATGGCGTTTTTGCAAGAGACAGGGTGAGAAGAGGAATAGTCCAGATAGCTGTGAGAGTCAGTAGGCTTATAGTAGACATCAGTGGATAAGCTGTCTCCAGAGACAGAGACAGAAAGATCTAGAAAGGGGAGGGAGGTGTCGGAAATGGACCAGGTAAACTTGAGGGCAGGGTGAAAGTTGGAGGCAAAGTTAATAAAGTCAACGAGTTCTGCATGCGTGCAGGAAGCAGCGCCAATGCAGTCGTCGATGTAGCGAAGGAAAAGTGGGGGACAGATACCAGAATAGGCACGGAACATAGATTGTTCCACAAACCCAACAAAAAGGCAGGCATAGCTAGGACCCATACGGGTGCCCATAGCTACACCTTTAGTTTGGAGGAAATGGGAGGAGCAAAAGGAGAAATTATTAAGAGTAAGGACTAATTCTGCTAGACGGAGCAGAGTGGTGGTAGAGGGGAACTGATTAGGTCTGGAATCCAAAAAGAAGCGTAGAGCTTTGAGACCTTCCTGATGGGGGATGGAAGTATATAGGGACTGGACATCCATGGTGAAAATAAAGCGGTGGGGGCCAGGGAACTTAAAATCATCGAAAAGTTTAAGAGCGTGAGAAGTGTCACGAACATAGGTCGGAAGGGATTGAACAAGGGGTGATAAAACAGTGTCGAGGTATGCAGAAACGAGTTCGGTGGGGCAGGAGCAAGCTGAGACAATAGGTCGGCCAGGATAGGCAGGTTTGTGGATCTTGGGTAGGAGGTAGAAACGGGAAGTGCGGGGTGTGGGAACTATAAGGTTGGTAGCAGTGGATGGGAGATCCCCTGAGCGGATAAAGTCGTTGATAGTGTGGGAGACAATGGCCTGGTGCTCCTTAGTGGGGTCACGATCGAGGGTAAATAAGTCCGTAGATGTAGGATCTTGCGATTGTTCGCCACGATGCGGAACTTTTCTTCCGCCGTCTCCGTCTCCGAGCCTACTTCTTCGGCAAGGACTCTTCCACCCCCACCGATGACCCCTTCTCCCGTCTTCAACCCTCCTCTTCTTCATGGACACCCCGCTCTGGTCTTCTGCCTGCTCTGGATCTCTTTATCGCTAACTGCCGACGGGACATCAACCGTCTCGACTTCACCGCACCTTGTCCCCATTCCAACCTCACTCCTTCGGAACGCTCTGCTCTCCACTTCCTCTGCACTAATCCTAACCTTACTATTAAACCCGCCGATAAGGGGGGTGCTGTTGTAGTCTGGCGTACTGACCTCTACCTTGCCGAGGCACAGCGACAACTCGCGGATACCTCCTCTTATTTACCCTCGATCGTGACCCCACTAAGGAGCACCAGGCCATTGTCTCCCACACTATCAACGACTTTATCCGCTCAGGGGATCTCCCATCCACTGCTACCAACCTTATAGTTCCCACACCCCGCACTTCCCGTTTCTACCTCCTACCCAAGATCCACAAACCTGCCTATCCTGGCCGACCTATTGTCTCAGCTTGCTCCTGCCCCACCGAACTCGTTTCTGCATACCTCGACACTGTTTTATCACCCCTTGTTCAATCCCTTCCGACCTATGTTCGTGACACTTCTCACGCTCTTAAACTTTTCGATGATTTTAAGTTCCCTGGCCCCCACCGCTTTATTTTCACCATGGATGTCCAGTCCCTATATACTTCCATCCCCCATCAGGAAGGTCTCAAAGCTCTACGCTTCTTTTTGGATTCCAGACCTAATCAGTTCCCCTCTACCACCACTCTGCTCCGTCTAGCAGAATTAGTCCTTACTCTTAATAATTTCTCCTTTTGCTCCTCCCATTTCCTCCAAACTAAAGGTGTAGCTATGGGCACCCGTATGGGTCCTAGCTATGCCTGCCTTTTTGTTGGGTTTGTGGAACAATCTATGTTCCGTGCCTATTCTGGTATCTGTCCCCCACTTTTCCTTCGCTACATCGACGACTGCATTGGCGCTGCTTCCTGCACGCATGCAGAACTCGTTGACTTTATTAACTTTGCCTCCAACTTTCACCCTGCCCTCAAGTTTACCTGGTCCATTTCCGACACCTCCCTCCCCTTTCTAGATCTTTCTGTCTCTGTCTCTGGAGACAGCTTATCCACTGATGTCTACTATAAGCCTACTGACTCTCACAGCTATCTGGACTATTCCTCTTCTCACCCTGTCTCTTGCAAAAACGCCATCCCCTTCTCGCAATTCCTCCGTCTCCGTCGCATCTGCTCTCAGGATGAGGCTTTTCATTCTAGGACGAGGGAGATGTCTTCATTTTTTAAAAAAGGGGCTTCCCCTCCTCCACTATCAACTCTGCTCTTAAACGCATCTCCCCCATTTCACGTACATCTGCTCTCACTCCATCCTCCCACCACCCAACTAGGAATAGGGTTCCCCTGGTCCTCACCTACCACCCCACCAGCCTCCGGGTCCAACATATTATTCTCCGTAACTTCCGCCACCTCCAACGGGATCCCACCACTAAGCACATCTTTCCCTCCCCCCTCTCTCTGCATTCCGCAGGGATCGCTCCCTACACAACTCCCTTGTCCATTCGTCCCCCCCATCCCTCCCCACTGATCTCCCTCCTGGCACTTATCCGTGTAAGCGGAACAAGTGCTACACATGCCCTTACACTTCCTCCCTTACCACCATTCAGGGCCCCAGACAGTCCTTCCAGGTGAGGCATCACTTCACCTGTGAGTCGACTGGGGTGATATACTGCGTCCGGTGCTCCCGATGTGGCCTTTTATATATTGGTGAGACCCGACGCAGACTGGGAGACCGCTTTGCTGAACATCTACGCTCTGTCCGCCAGAGAAAGCAGGATCTCCCAGTGGCCACACATTTTAATTCCACATCCCATTCCCATTCTGACATGTCTATCCACGGCCTCCTCTACTGTAAAGATGAAGCCACACTCAGGTTGGAGGAACAACACCTTATATTCCGTCTGGGTAGCCTCCAACCTGATGGCATGAACATTGACTTCTCTAACTTCCGCTAGGCCCCACCTCCCCCTCGTACCCCATCTGTTACTCATTTTTATGCACACATTCTTCCTCTCACTCTCCTTTTTCTCCCTCTGTCCCTCTGAATATACCTCTTGCCCATCCTCTGGGTCAACCCCCCCCCGTCTTTCTTCCCGGACTTCCTGTCCCATGATCCTGTCGTATCCCCTTTTGCCTATCACCTGTCCAGCTCTCGGCTCTATCCCTCCCCCTCCTGTCTTCTCCTATCATTTTGCATCTCCCCCTCCCCCTCCAGCTTTCAAATCCCTTACTCACTCTTCCTTCAGTTAGTCCTGACGAAGGGTCTCGGCCTGAAACGTCGACTGCGCCTCTTCCTATAGATGCTGCTTGGCCTGCTGCGTTCACCAGCAACTTTGATGTGTGTTGCTTGAATTTCCAGCATCTGCAGAATTCCTGTTGTTTGAAATCACACATGGTTGTTTATTTTCTTTCATTACTCTGTTGGCATCACATGCACAGAGCTATGCCTTAACAATTTATGCATGAATCCAAACTCCAAATAGAAATGGCACCATCCATCACCCTGACGCTGTACCTGTTTCCATTTTCCAGGTTCCTTCTCACTTCATTTAGCAGTTGTCCACTTGTACCAGTGATGGCCCAGTTGCTATCTCACCAGTGTTATTACATTGCTTAATCCCACACTGCCTGTAAGGAATTTGTATTTTCTCCCCATGACGGGGAGTGTTTCCTTCCACATTACAAAGATGTACCTGGTTGGTAGGTTAATTGGTCATTATAAATTGTCTCGTGACAATTGTCTCGAGTCTCATGATTTGGCTAGGATTATGTTGTGAGATTTCTGGCTGGCGTGGGTCGAAGGGCTGAAAGAGCCTACTCCATATTGCATGTCAATAAATATAAAAGGCCCAACTGTTTTGCCAAGAATCATTGGAGCAGATAGTACATCAGCATTTAAATATGGAAACCATATGAAATATCAAATAATAAACAAAAACAACCTGTATAGCTTTATCAAAACCAGTATTTATTGCACGAGTTGTGAAGGTCAGCAAACAACAGGAATTCTGTAGATGCTGGAAATTCAAGCAACACACATCAAAGTTCCTGGTGAACGCAGCAGGCCAAGCAGCATCTCTAGGAAGAGGTACAGTCGACGTTTCAGGCCGAGACCCTTCGTCAGGTCAGCAAGTTGGTTTTGGGTCATCTGTTCACAGGGGGTTTCAAATACAGAGGCTAAGAATACCCAGTAGCATTTGGATATTACTGTCCAAACTTTTCTTGCAATGCCCTTAAATAACACCATGTTCTCAGATTGGTTTTGGCAAACTTAAAGCAACATATCTGCCAAATTCAAGCCTTTGCTTCCAAATATAGTAGAGGTGTGGGGGCTATCTATTTACCTCTCTACTTTCAAACCTAACCCCAGACTTTACCATTGATTTCCCTTGAGTTCCTATCATCCAAACTCAACTTCATTTTGTCCCCGAGCAACACACTGCTTCTAATGCAAACATTTGATAGCACATGGCTTGTTCTGTTGTGTTTGTTGTCTTGAGTCTCCCATTATTGAATTGAGCAATTCATGTAAAATATGTCTGCTCAACCCTATCGTCCATCTCCAGTTTATCAAAACTGTCCTAGGTGCAACGAGACCTGGGTGTCATTATACACCAGTCATTGAAAGTGGGCATGCAGGTACAGCAGGCGGTGAAAAAGGCGAACGGTATGCTGGCATTTATAGCGAGAGGATTCGAGTACAGGAGCAGGGAGGTACTACTGCAGTTGTACAAGGCCTTGGTGAGACCACACCTGGAGTATTGTGTGCAGTTTTGGTCCCCTAATCTGAGGAAAGACATCTTTGCCATAGAGGGAGTACAAAGAAGGTTCACCAGATTGATTCCTGGGATGGCAGGTCTTTCATATGAAGAAAGACTGGATGAACTGGGCTTGTACTCGTTGGAATTTAGAAGATTGAGGGGGGATCTGATTGAAACGTATAAGATCCTAAAGGGATTGGACAGGCTAGATGCGGGAAGATTGTTCCCGATGTTGGGGAGGTCTAGAACGAGGGGTCACAGTTTGAGGATAGAGGGGAAGCCTTTTAGGACCGAGGTTAGGAAAAACTTCTTCACACAGAGAGTGGTGAATCTGTGGAATTCTCTGCCACAGCAAACTGTTGAGGCCAGTTCATTAGCTATGTTTAAAAGGAAGTTAGATATGGCCCTTGTGGCTACAGGGGTCAGGGGGTATGGAGGGAAGGCTGGGTTCTGAGTTGGATGATCAGACATGATCATAATAAATGGCGGTGCAGGCTCGAAGGGCCGAATGGCCTACTCCTGCACCTATTTTCTATGTTTCTATGTTTCTAAATGATAATCAGACTAGCATTTCGAGTTTCATCATTACAGGTAGCTTCAGCTAAAGTTCTTGCATGAAAACTAATTTTATGAATAGTTATCCACTGCGCCATCAAATACACAAGCGTTTATGCTCATCTCAACCTCACTTTCTGCTCTTCACTTTTCTTTACCTTCAATTCAATCAAATATTCTAATTTTAAAGATCTGGTTCTACATAAAACTGTAGTCTCTCCCTTTTTTGCTTTTGTTATAATCTATAACAGTATTTCCATCCAAAATGAACCCACAAAGGTAATAACTAATCTCCTTTCAAAAACGTCTCTCATGTAAGTCAAACTTCTTATTGAAGAAGGGCCTTCTTCCACCTATCACCTCGCATCTTCCTATTTCATCCCCTTCTGCCACCCACCCACCCACCTGGTCTCAATAATCATACGCCAGCTTGTACTCCTTCTCCACCCCCCCACTTCCACCTTCCTATTCTGGCTTCTTTCCCCTTTCTTTGCTGTTCTGATGAAGGATTTGAATCCAATAGGTCAACTGTTCACTCTCCTCCATAGATGCTGCTTGACCTGCTGAGTTGCTGAAGAAGAGCCTACTGACTATGGTGTCTCATAAACCATGTGATGTGGGTATTTAACAGGATATTTTCGTCATGAGCCTATGCAACAAGTTTCAATGATGCCTATAGGGCAAAGCTTGGAATAATACTAAATGGGCTTTATTCATTTTCTTTCATGTGCTGCAGAATATAGAAAGGAACAGAACATAGAACAGAACAGGCCCTTTGGGCTACGTTGTTGTGTCGACCTTTTAACCTATCCTAAAATCAATCTAACCCTACCCTCCTACATAGCCCGGTATTTTACTAAAATCCACGTGCATATCTCAAGTAGAGTGTTAGGAATTGTAGAGCATGCTTGACCCAAAAGCAGTGCAGCTGAAATGAATTCGCAGTAAACAATATTTTATTAATAAACTGCAAAATAACAAGCCATAAGGGGCCACAAAACAAGAGAGAACAGATAGTAAGCACAACAGGCTATAAGGTAACTGAAGGCTATGAGCAACTGGTTGAGTCTGGCTGATTTTATGGGTGAACAAGGACTGTGTATGTGAGCTGGGTTTAAATAGGCTGCAGGTGATGAGTTGGAAATGAGTGGCAGGTGACTCCTGTTAGCTGGGTGAAGACTGGGAGGTGCATTCCTGTGCAGGCCTGATAGGACACCCCCTCCTGAGGGCAGGCAGTGACAAACTGACATATATATCTGAGGTAATGGCATCGCAGAAAATCCAGAGTGCATTGGGCATCTGGATGGCTGAAGAGGTGTGAGTAGAGTGCCCACCGGAGTACCTCAGATCGCATGGCCACCAGCATGTTGATGCAGTCGTCAGGTGGGTTGGCTGGAGTAGGCTCATGCTGCAGGGCCTGATGGATCTGGTTCTCAAAATCCCAAGTGACCAGGGCAATGATCTGCAAGGACGGAAGAATAGCTGTTTCAGCTGGATCAAACTGCTGTTACAGGGCTTCTACATCAGTGTGTTTGGAACCAGGTCAGTAGGAGACTGCAACATTGAAATGCTCTAAGAAGAGGGCCCAGCAAACCTGATGTGGCTTGAATTGGCAGGTCTGATGTATGATTATAAGGCTATGGTGGTCAGTCCAGATTACGAAGGGCTCGGTGTATTCCAGCAGCCAATGTCTACATTCTTCCAAGATCCATTTAATGGCAACTAGCTCCATGTCTCCTACATCATAATGGCACTGTGCAGAGTTGAACTTGCAGGAGAATAAGACACAAGGGTGTGCCTTCCTGTCTGGTCCTCACGGGGAAGGCTGGCTCTCGTGCTTACATCAGATGTGTGCACATCTACCATAAAAAGGGCCAGAGGGGTTCAGATGGCAGAGAATAAGAGCGGTGGTGAAGTGTCTCTGGAGCTCCACGAAAGCACGATCCACAGCAGCATACCATGTTAGTCGTCAGGTGATTTGGTGAGGTAGATGAGAGGAATAGCGATTTGGCTGTAGTTTCTGATGAAACAGAATAGGAAGTTGGAGAAGTCCAGGAAACACTGCAGCTGTTTGTGGGAGCGTGGTCTGGTCCACTCTTGGCACTTTCTCCAAGTCTATGGTAATACACTGGACTGACAGGACGTAACCCAAAAAGGAAATGACTAGGGTGTGGATCTGGCAATTTTCTATCTTGCAGTACATCTGGTTTTTGAGGAGATGCTGAAGGACTGAACAGACATGACAAATGTGATCTTGGGGATCCTTAGAGGAGATGAGGAGATCATCAAGGTCAATTAATGCGTACCTGTGTAGCATGTCTCAGATAATATCATTGATGAAGGGTTGGAAAACAGTTGTACTGTTGAAAGGTCGGAAAGACATCAGCAAATACTTGTAGTGTCCAGTAGGTGTTATGTGCGCCATCTTGCACTCATCTTCCTGGCGGATGCACTCCATAGATCTAGTTTGGTGAAGATCTGGGTCCTGTTGTGTGTTTTGAATGCACTATCCATCAAGGGCAGAGAGTACTGGTTCTTAATGATTTTGCTGGATGGCCAAATGAAGTGTGCTGTAGCACTTCAGCAATGTAGTCACTGGGCAGCAATTTTTTATTTCAAAGGTTTCGCGTCCTCAATTTTTTTTTTGTGGTTATTAGAGACCACTTGAAGTTGAACACAAATATAATTTCAGACTACTTGTACTATGTAGGAAGTTAAAGAAACAAGAAATTAACTTGTATTGAATATAATACATTTACTTGTATAGCAATGCTAACAATTTGCAATCATGCAACTAAGTTAAAAATGTTTTGAAGATTTTCACTTGTACTCAGTGTCTTGGTCATTTCACTTAAGTGTCCAGCAATGATCTGCCAGAATTGATGGATTCCAGTTGTCCTGATACTGTTTCTCCATGACCACAATATCCTGGTGAAACCTTTCACCATGTCCATCACTGACAGTGCTAAGATTTCCAGGAAAGAAGTCTAAGTGGAAATGCAAGAAATGAATCTTCAGTAATATGTTGCACATCATAGTTTTGTGGCTTGAAGCATGTTGTCAACTAGCTGTACATAGTTTGCTGCTCTGTAGTTACCAAGATAATGTTCAACAACATCCTTGAATGTCTTCCATACGATTTTCTCTGATCCCACAAGAAGTTCTTTGAATTGCCTGTCATTGATGACCTGTTGGATTTGTGGACCATCAAAACTGACTTCCATAAATCTTGGCATCAGTTATTCTGGGAAACATCTGTCTCAAATATCAAAACCCTCACCTTCCTTGTTCATTACTTTTTCAAAAGCCCCAGTTTTATATGAAGAGGATGTAAAAATATCTTTGTTGTGTGTGTAGCAACACAGCTTTCAGGCTTAACAATAAAAATATGCCATTGTTGTGGGTCATGTTGGCAACCCAAAGCATGCTGAGGCTTGCCTGGACAAGATAGAAACTTTTCAGCTTACATTGTGGGTAACATTTTATTTGACTTGAATTACGAATTGAAATAACAGATATAAGTGATTCCAAAATAACAGTGTGTAATAGGGAAATTTCATGGTGATTATCTTGATCAGCAGCCCAAAATCGATGAGATACAACCAAAAGTATTCATGAAGCAAAATCTTTGTTGTCCAGTGTTATTTAGATGTCAGTATTATGGTGTTGAGGTCCTCATCAACGTTGACAATGGACGAACACAGATGTCAGTGAGGATTGGTGCCTGGGAGGTGGTCAACAGTAGCAGATAGTAGGGTGATGACAACCTTATTACTGAAGGTAAGGGCTAGATCGTGGTATTCCTAAGAGAGTTTGGTGAGGCTGAGTGTTTCCTCTGTCTCCATGCATTCATGGGGCGAAGTCAGCTGAAGGTGCAGGTAGGAGGTCCAGGAGGTGGGTCCCCAACTCAGCAGTGAACTGGAAGACTAGACGAAGTGAGGCTCATGAGTGGAGAGCAAAGTGTAACTCAAGAGAAGAGAAGTGTTGGGTGAGTCAATAAGGAGGAATTGGAGGGACTCCCGGTACTTTCCAATGCTCATGTGCACTGGCCGTGTGCACACACCAATCATCCCGGACCCCAAGGGACGTCCATCAATGGCCATGATGCAGAAGGAGTGGAGTTAGAGATAGGCTTGGTTGGGAGTCCAAGCCACACATACAGTGCCCTGTCCAGGAGGCTGCCAGCTGCAGTGGAATTCGCTAGAACTTCCTGAATGTGTAGAGCATTCGGGGTATGGAGGATAGAGAGAGTGAGTCAGGCTATAATTCTGGAATGAGATGCCAACAACTGATAGAAGGCCCCTTGTCTCTGCCTAGCGGTGTCGCTTGCCAGACACAGTGGGTATTTGGTGTGTGAGTGATCAGTGGCACTGTAGTAAGCACACTTTTTGTTTCTCCACCATCTCTCACACTCTTGGTGACCTCTCCCTACCTACAGTGGTACTGGAGGTGTTAATGATGAGGGTCCTAAAGCCTGAAATGATTCTAGGAACTGAACTGGGGTTCTGGCTGATGACCGGGACGGGGGGGGGGGGGCGGGGGGGAGGTCATTCCATAAGATTCTTTCACATTCCAGTTGCACTCTGCTGAGAGAGTCTTGAATTCCACGGTGTGACTCAGCACCAAGTATGAGACTTGATCAAGGCATAGTATCCGATCTGCAGTCCTTCTTCCACATCCTGAATAGTCAGAAACCTGGCATATCTTTACAGTAAATGTTTTGTGTTTCTGTGCTGTGGTGTTCTACGGTTCTATGATTCTATGGTTCAAATGATGGTTTTATTGCAGCTGGTGGTGGCCCAGGTTACAGCTTGCCCAGTCAGGAGCGAGTTGAGAAAGCCAATC
The DNA here is from genome assembly GCF_963921235.1 of Mobula hypostoma. Taxonomy (NCBI): domain Eukaryota; kingdom Metazoa; phylum Chordata; class Chondrichthyes; order Myliobatiformes; family Myliobatidae; genus Mobula; species Mobula hypostoma. The sequence goes on along the minus strand of NC_086097.1, from coordinate 119,059,099 downwards.
TTGGTTTGGTCTGCAGAATACAGAGATGGCTGGAGCTTGAAGTGTAAGATGCCCAGGGACAGGAAGTTATAGCATCAGATTGGGCATCCATCAAAGCCTTCAGGCACTAAAACCCAGAGCTTAGAGGGAGGAGGCTGACTGACACATGGTTGCTGTATCGAGACAGTGAGTTGGTTGAGAATGGTGAGTAGGTGGTAAATGATTTCCTGTTGCTTTGGGATTGTGTGCTCCTATCGATGGACAACTTCCTTTAGGTGAGCATACTTTGCTGCATCAGATATTGGTTCACCCATCCTGTCAGGAAATGTAGAGTAGGTTTAACCCAAAAGTGGAGCAGCAGAGATGGCTTAGCAGTAAATGATCCTTTACTATTAAACTGCAAAATAACAAGCCATGAGGGGTCACAAAACAAGAGAGAACAGTTATCAGACAAGACAGGCAACAAGATTACTGATTGAGGTTGGCCGATTCAACGGGTGAACAAAGAGCTGTGGGTGGGAGCTGGGTTTAAATATGCTGCAGGTGACGAGTTGAAAACAAGTGGCCGATGACTCCTGTTAGCTGCGTGGAGACTGGGAGGCACCTGCCTGTACAGGCCTGACAAAGAGACTCTTAAATGTCCTTAATGGGTCTACCTCCAGAACCACCAGTGGAAGTGTGTTCCATGCACCCATCATCCTCTGTGTAAAAAACGCTTACCTTGACATCTCCCTGTGCTTCCTTCCAATCACCTGAAAATATGTCCCTTGAATACATAGCACTCAGTATGAAGACTGGTGTGTGTTACTCCTCTTGTAAAGAGCCGATGTTTGGTATTTCTGCTGTTGATGTTAGAAATGTTGATGTTGTTATTCCTGTTTTATCAGTTCTACTATAATCTAGAAATAATTCTGTTCTATCTCACTGCCAACCCCCACTCACTTTTGATAACATATTGTATGACCTTGCTCCAACTATAACAAAGGGTCACCAAAGTTGCTATCAGATTGCTTTTTGTTATTTGTCTATCACTTAGTCACTGTCTTGCTTTTTTCTTTAGAGGATATATTTTACTTAGAAAACTTGACTTGTACATTCTGCCATTGATTAGTTCAGCTTGTGATTCCATATCGATCTTGAGATATGATGATGGCAAGGTTTAGGTTTTCATCTGCCTCTGTATTTTAATATGGATCTCCTAACTTTTTGAACTGGAGCCTGTATGATACTGTATTTTCTCAGACAGTGTGTGTGTGAAATCACAATGGTGAACTACACTTTTTTTTTAGGCATCCATTAGTCTCATGAGACCATGGATTTGTGCCTTGGAAGGTTTCCAGGGCGCAGGCCTGGGCAAGGTTGTATGGAGCAACAGGTCAACGGCAGATGCCATCTCTCTGGCCCTACATTCCTCCTTAGAACACCTGGAGAATAAAGACGCATATGTGAGGCTCCTTTTCATTGACTACAGCTCTGCTTTTAATACCATCATTCCAAATAAACTGATTCCTAAGCTCCGGAATCTGGGCCTTAGCACTCAGATCTGCAGCTGGATCTTCAACTTCCTCACAGACAGGACCCAGGCTGTAAAAATAGGGGACAAGCTCTCCTCTACCATCACTCTGAGCACTGGTGCCCCACAAGGCTGTGTACTCAGCACCCTGCTGTACTCACTGTACACCCATGATTGTGTAGCCAAACTCAATATATAAGTTTGCTGATGACACATCAATTGTAGGCCGTATCTCGGGTAATGATGAGTTTGAGTACAGAGAGGAAATTAAGAACCTGGTGGCATGCTGCGAAGACAATAACCTATCTCTCAACGTCAGCAAGACGAAGGAATTGGTTGTTGACTTCAGGAGTAGTGGACTGCACAACCGAATTTACATTGGTGGTGCGCAAGTGGAACAGGTCAAAAGTTTCAAGTTCCTCGGGGTCAATATCACAAATGACCTGACTTTGTCAAGCAGAGTTCACTGCCAAGAAGGCCCACCAGCGCCTTTATTTCCTGAGAAAACTAAAGAAATTTGGCCTGTCCCCTAAAACCCTCACTAATTTTTATAGATGCACCGCAGAAAGCATTCTTCTGGGGTGCATCACAACCTGGTATGGAAGTTGTCCTGTCCAAGACCGAAAGAAGCTGCAGAAGATCGTGAACATGGCGCAGCACATCACACAAACCAATCTTCCGTCCGTGAACTCACTTTACACCGCACGCTGTCGGAGCAGTGCTGCCAGGATAATTAAGGACACAACCCACCCAGCCAACAGACTTTTCGTCCCTCTTCCCTCTGGGAGAAGGTTCAGGAGCTTGAAGACTCATGCGGCCAGATTTGGGAACAGCTTCTTTCCAACTGCGATAAGACCACTGAACGGGTCCTGACCCGGATCTGGGCCGTACCCTCCAAATATCTGGACCTGCCTCTCGGTTTTTTTTGCACTACCTTACTTCTCATTTTTCTATTTTCTATTTATGATTTATAATTTAAATTTTTAATATTTACTAATTTTAACTATTTTAAATATCTTTAATATTTAATATTTGTAATCCAGGGAGTGTGAAGCGCAGAATCAAATATCTCTGTGATGATTGTACGTTCTAGTACCAATTGTTTGGCGACAATAAAGTATAAAGTAAAGTCCAGCAGTTGCCCATGCTGCAAGTCTCCCCTCTCCTCGTCACCAATGTTGTCCAAGGGAAGGGCATTAGGACCCATACAGCTTGGCACCGGTGTCGTCACGGAGCAATGTGTGCTTAAGTGCCTTGCTCAAGGACCCACATGCTACCTCAGCAAGGTTCAAACTGGCGACCTTCAGATCACTAGATGAACGCCTTAACCAATTTGGCCACATGCCAACGTGAACTACACTTAGTGGCCACTTTATTTGGTACATCCTGTACCTAGTTAAGGAGGGCCACTGAATATATGCTGCTGTAGCCTATCCACTTCAAAGTTCGATGTGTGGTGCTTTCAGAGATGCTCTTTTGAACACCACTGTTGTAACGCATGGTTATTTGAGTTACTGTTGCCTGCCTGCCCTATTCAACCAGTCTGCCAATTCTCCTCTGACCTCTCCAGTTAACAAGAGATGCTCTTCTGCACACTCCTTTTGTAACTCCAATGTCTTGTGAATCCTGACTGATTCCCAATACTGTGTTCTGTATTGCTACACTCAAAGGATGCATGCTATCAGTTGAATGGGACTTGTTCAACTTTAGCTTGACTAGTTTACTAAGAGCTTTTTCTCCTAATTATAGAGATTGTTTTAAGGTTCTCTTTCCCTGCAATTTTTTTTTATCATCTATAAAGAATGTTATTTTTTGGTTCATCCACCATGAAGAAAAATTGAAAATATTATTCAGAATGTTTGCCATTTAACTATGTTCCCATTCTTGTGTCCATCCTTCCTGTCTGATTTTAGGTTATTTATTTTTTCTTTCTTTATTTCCATAATTTCTGGCTTTTTGGTTTTCATAAACAATCATAATCCTCTGTTCATTCAGCACAAAGACAGGCCCATGAGTCCCACGTCTCTGCTGACCATCAAGTGTCCATCTATATTTTCCCCATTTTCCTAGCTTTCAATGCATGTCTGTTCTCTGCACCGGCTTACCATTAATCTTCATAACACGTGGCGGCTGTTCCTTCAGTCTGATTTCCTTTTATTAGCAATGGATAGTTGACTTTCCAGTTCATTTTGGACTGGAATTGATCACACATGGCAACCATCTTTCACATACTTGGTGTACACAGTAAAGGCAGACTATTTCTTATTTATTTTTCTCTTCTTTCCTTCAACGTTTCTATAAGGATAAAATTCAACATTCATATCACTCAAGTTTACTCAATATTACTCAGCAGACTGCTTTCATCATATGACTTCTTATTGTTTCCAGAGCCATACTTTTTATTTGCTTTATATAAGACTCAAAGCTATGGCTTACATTTTGTCTATTTTCAGCCTATAGGCCGGATAGTGACTAGAGACTCACTTTCAAGGACTCCACAACTCTTACACTTTGTATTACTTGTTTGTTTGTCTGTTTGTTTGCAGGTTTGTTTTGTATTCTCACACCTTTTCTTCTTTTGCATATTGGTTGTCAGTCGTTGTGTGTAGATATTCAAAGTTCAATGTGCATCTATGTCACCATATACAACCTTGAGATTTATTTCCTTGTGGGCATACTCAGCAAATCCACAGAATAGTAATGATAACAGCATCAGTGAAAGATCAACCAGAGTTCAGAAGACAACAATCTGTGTAAATACAAATATAAATAAACAGCACTAAATAATGGGAAAGTGAGGTAATGAGATAAAGCGTCCTTAAATTGAGATCATTGGTTGTGGGAAGTCTTCAATGATGGGGCATGAGTATTGTTATCCCCTTTTATTCAAGAGTGTAGCTACTGTTCCTTGAGGCTGGTGCTGCAAGTCCTGAGGCTCTTGTACTTTCTACCTGATGGCAGCAGCGAGAAGAGAGCATGACCTGGGTGATGGGGATCTCTGATGATGGATGCTGCAACAGCATTTCATTGACTCTATTGTATTTCTTTACTCAACTGCAAATTCCTCCAACAAAATGAAACTCAGGATAGTATATGGATATATACAGTACGTACTTTGACAATAAATTCACTTTGAACTTAGAAGTGATGCAGCACACTTCCTTCTCTTTTCCCTCCCAATTGTCAGATACACCAGATTGAGGATAACTTGCTTCTACTATAGTAAGAAGTGGAAAATAAATGAATATGCACTTTCTATTGATTCTATTGGGGCCTTGTTATTGCTTGCTTGGAGGATGGAGGGTGCTGATGCTTTTTTTTTGCTGAAATAAGTGGGGGTGGGAGAGAGGGAGGGTCGTCGGTTTGTTGTTGCTTGCCTGGGAGTGAGCAAGGGGGCTTTGGGGATCCAACGTTTTACTGTCACTCAGTCTGGGAGCACTCTTCTGTTTTTGTGGATGTCTGAGAAGAACAAAACTATCAGGTTGTGTATTGTACACATTCTCTGATATTAAATGAAACTATTGAACTATTTATTTTAGTATAAGGTGGCCAAAGAAGTAGTTTCACTCGAAGTCAGGGTTGAATTAATTGTTATATGCAATGTAGATGTACTCATTGGCTTAATGAAAACCTTACTTGCAGCAGTATCACATAGCATCAGCGACACAATATTCAAAAGGAAAACATAACTTAAACATAAACTGAACATAATTACTCATTATGTTTCATTATGAAAGTGGATAATGTTTCTATGTGTAAAGATTTCAAACTTGCCTAGTTATTCAGCCAGTCCGACCCAAAGAACAAAACAGCATCAATAAACCCAGGGTCTGGGCTCTACAAACACCCAACCTGTTGTAACAACCGAGAATAGAAACCTGCACATCATTAGTCACAGAACAGACAAATGTATTTGTCATTCCACAGAAAGCAATTCCTTATGGTAAACGCAGGACGGTTTTCCAGTGCAGGAGAGTATAAGTAGATCAATTCTTTTCTCAGATTTAATATTAAGTCATGGAGTAGAGTTCTAAATGTGGTCAAACAGCAGAATGTGGGTCTCTTGCCAAGGGTTTATACCCATTGATGACACAGGCTAGAGAGCGCTTTACTTTCTCCAACTTGCTCTGTACTTATTTGGCAGGGAGTACAGAGAGGGAGTAGAGATTTGGATTTCAGTCAGATTGGGTATAACTTCTGACAGAACGTTTGGATTTGGGTTAACTTAGGCATACCACCCTGATTCAGTATTTACTGAAGTCAGGATGATTTTGTTGTTATTGCCCCTCTGTTTGGGAACAATAAAAATACAATTACAGCGGACAAAGTTCTTTTTCCCCTTTTCCGCAAATGCATCTGGATTGGGCCAAGTATGGATAAAGATTACAAGTCTTTAGCTTTGAATTGATCATGGTTAATTTTGAGGAGACTCTCAGTTTCATCCTCCTGAAGTCAATGATCAGCTCCTTGGTCTTGCTGATGGTTGTTGCTGTGGTACCACTCAGCTCCTACATGCTGATTTGTCACCACCTCTGATTTGGCCTACAACAGTGGTGTCATCAGCAAGTCTAAGTATGGCATTGGAGCAGTGCTTAGCCACACAGCCATACGTGTAAAGCGAGTAGAATAAAGGGCTAAGCATACAGCCTTGTGGTGCACCTGTGCTGATAGAGATCGTGCAGGAAATGCTGCCAATCGAACTGACTGGGGTCTGCAAATGAGGAAATCGAGGATCCAATTGCACAAGGAGGTATTGAGGCCAAGGTCTTGTAGTTCATTAAGTCAGTTCCAAAGTATACTGCTTTAAGGGAAGTTACATGCTGCAGATAGCAGTGAGAGTAGTTCAAAAGCAGTATATTTAGAAGTTTTATAAGCAGTCCGCAGAGTCACTGTGGTTTTCTGGCACCATCCTGATTCAGTTCATACATTCCTTTGTTCTATCCTCTAAATCAGATGTCAGTCAGAAATATCAAGGAGCTTTAAAACAGAAAATAATCTGCAGATGCTGGGGTCAAAGCAACACTCACAACATGCTGGAGGAACTCAGCAGGTCGGGCAGCATCCGTGGAAACGATCAGTCAACATTTCGGGCCAGAACCCTTCGTCAGGACTGTAGGGGGAAGGGGCAGAGGCCCTATAAAGAAGGTAGGGGGAGGGTGGGAAGGAGAAGGCTGGTAGGTTCCCAGCGAAAAACCAGTAAGGGGAAAGATAAAGTGGTGGGGGAGGGGTAGCAGCGAGGCGATAAGCAGGAAAGGTGAAGAAGGAATAGGGGAAAACACAATGGGTAGTAGAAGGAGGCGGAACCAAGAGGGAGGTGGTAGGCAGCTGGGGGAGGAGGCAAAGTGACATAGGGATAGGGGAAGGGAGGGGGAGGGAATTACCGGAAGTTGAAGAATTCTATGTTCATACCAAGGGGCTGGAGACTACCTAGACGGTATATGAGGTGTTGCTCCTCCAAACTGAGTTTAGCCTCATCATGGCAGTAGAGGAGGCCATGTATGGACATATCTGAATGGGAGTGGGAAGCAGAGCTGATGTGAGTGGCTACTGGGAGGTCCTGTCTGTTGTGGCGAATGGAGTGGAGGTGCTCGACGAAGCAGTCTCCCAATCTGCGTCGGGTTTCACCAATGTAGAGGAGGCCGCACTGGGAGCACCGGATTCAATAGATGACCCCAAAAGACTCACGAGTGAAGTGTTGCCTCACTTGGAAGGACTGTTTGGGGCCCTGAATGGTGGCAAGAGAGGAGGTGTAGGGACAGGTGTAGCACTTGCTTTTACAGGGATAAGTGCCGGGTGGGAGATCAGTGGTGAAAGACGTGTGGATCAGGGAGTCGCGGAGGGACCGATCCCTGCGGAAAGTGGAGAGGGGTGGAGAGGGAAAGATGTGCTTAGTAGTGGGGTCCTGTTGAAGGTGGCGGAAGTTGCGGAGGATAACGTACTGGATCCGGAGGCTGGTGAGGTGGTAGGTGAGGACAAGGGGAACTCTGTCCCTGTTGTGGTGGCGGGAGGATGGGGTGAGGGCCGAAGTGCAGGAAATGGAGGAGCTGCGGGTGAGGGCATCATTGATGACAGCAGAAGGGAAACCACGATATCAAGGAGCTATTCTTGCTAGTTAATTCCACAAAATAATGAGCAAAATATGTTATTGTTAAATTGGTGGTGCTTGCAAGTTTTGAGACTCTGAACAATTGCAAAATTTTCATTTATTTGGTCAAATATCATGGCAGTTTTTCACCTGCCCTCTGCTATAGGGTTCCATTTCACAGAACAAGTTTTGCTCGAATTCTGCAGCAGTTCTGCTGGGAAATCTGCACAGGGTCAGTGTCATTACACACCCCCTACACATGCACACATACACAGGCACTCGTACTCACACTCACACAGACTCACACTCACATACATACTTGCACTCCCACACACACACACACACACACACACACACACACACACTCCCACTCACAGACACACACTCACACTCACACTGGTGCACAGACTTGCACTCACATGCCCGCACACATGCACACACGCACACACACTCGCACTCACACTCACACAGCCTCACACACACATACATACTCGTACTCATACTCACGCACACACACACACACACACTCCCACTCACAGACACACACTCACACTCGCACTGGTGCACAGACTTGCACTCACACACTCGCACTCACACTCACACAGACTCACACACATAGACACACACATACACATACTCAAACACACAAACCTCCTGTTCTACTCACAAGCTGAGATGGAGTTTTCTTTCACCAGTTATGCAAAATTCAAGTCAAGTTTATTGTCATTTGACTGTAAGCTTATACAACCGATCGAAACAATGTTCCTCCGGAAAATGTAGCATCACAGAATATATATCACACACAGCACATAAAACAAAATATTACCATAAAAAAATTACTAAAATATAATTCAAAAATGCCTGTAGTGTGCAATACGGGTGAACAAAAAAAATCTTGCTATCCTAGTGACGAGACCTTGGTGGTGGCAGGCTGAGGGTAGAAGCTGTTAACCAGTCCTAGTCCTGATGCCCTCCTGTACCTCCTTCCTGATGGTAGTGGGTCTAGGAGAATATGGGATGGGTGTAGGAATCCTGAACAATACTTCAGGCTTTTTGTTTACAATGTTCCCGGTAAATGTCACAAATAGAGGGCAGGGAGACTGGTGATCCCCTTGCAGTTTTTTCTATGATCAGTAGGGTCTTGTATTCTTATGTCTTAAAGTTTCTGTATCAGACAATGATGCAGCCAGACAGCACGCACTGGATGGTGCTCTTGTAGAAAGTTATTACAATGGGGGTGGGGAGGAATGCATGCCTCAATTTCCTCAGAAAGTGTAGATGCAGCAGTGTTTTCTTGTCTATGAGGAGGAGTTGTGGGCCCAGGTTAGATCATCTATTATGTGCACAGTGAGGAGATCTGTGCTCTTCACTCTCTGCATGGCAGAGCCATTAATATGCAATGAAGAATGATAGCCCGGAGCCTTTCTGAAGTCCACACTCATCTCTTTTGCCTTGTTCATGTAGGAACTGAGGTAGTTACTCTCACACCATTCGACAAGCCTTTCTATCTCCTTTCTGTATGCTGATTCACCTTTGTTGCTGACGTATCATCAGCCCACTTGATGATGTGGTTTGTCTCTAGCAGTGCAGTCATGAGTCAGCAGCGTGAACAGCAGTGAGCTGAGCACACAACCTTATGGGCACCAGTGCTCAGCATGATGGAGCCCGAGATGTCGCTGCCAACTTGAACTGGCAGTCGTCTTTCTGTCAGGAAGCCCAAGATCCAGTTACAGTGTACTGCTCCCCTTGTGTGTGAAGTAGGAAGTTCACAATTCAACAATAAACTAAACTCCACTCAACCGAACACAGGAGTCAGGATATAGCATCCAAGCTCCGGGTGCTTTATCTGGGCAGCACAGACAAATGCAACTGAGTAAGAGTAAAACTGAGAACAAATCAGAAACATACCATAAGTATTTAATGTAGCAAACGTATGTCAAAAGTTGCACATTCATAAGAAATTTGCAATATATGAAGCTAGATGTATATATATATATATATATAACTATCCAAAATTATATGCAAAATATGTAACTAAAGTTTTAAAGTATGTGAGAAGATTAATACCATTCATTACGTACCATGGCTGGTTGATCGCTATACCAATAATTAAGAATACGCTTTACGTAATTATAACAATATTGCTCAGATAGCACTCTCCTTATGAACTAAAGCAACACTTACAGATGATGATTTACGATGGTGCTAACAAACGAAAGACAACACAGGATTGTGTAAGTGTGCTTTAGTTTGACTGAAAAACCCTGACAAAATAAAGTAGCTGCTGTCCTCATGTGTTCCAACTGATTTTCAAGTTTAAAGGTGGAAGCTCCATTGGAATATAAGTCAGCAAGGCTAAATTTCAAAGTAAAAGCCTGAACACTCCCTGCTTGCCATCTATAAAGATGTCGCAAACAGTTAATCAAACAGGTTGCAAAGCTCAGTATTACTTTCTCAGAAGGAGAACTATGTCAGAAACAGGTCTGAAGAACTTCTTGCTTGACTCTTGCTTTGTCACCTTGATCTCTACTTAGTGAACTCTTCCATCTTTACTTGGAAAGGTGAGTGTTACTAATGTTATGGGCCAGTCATTTCGGGCTATTCTACTGTCCTTCAGAAGCACAGCTCCCGTTCTTCAATGCTAAAGCCTGACTCTTGCCATTTGTAGCAAATGTGCAGTGTCTGCATATATTCTTGTTTCCATTGCTTCCAGAACTGATCAGCTAAATTCTGTACTTGACACCATTGCTGTTTACAGAGTTCCTTTTCTGTTAAATTTCTAGTTGGGGCCCGTACACTGTGTGAGAAGCAGAGCAGGAGTAAGAATCAAAGCTGAGTCTGCATCTGCAGAGACTGAAACCGATGGCTTCGAGTTTATAATTGCCATTACCTCTGCCATGGGAGTGCACAGAACCTTGTGACTCAAGCTGAAAGATCCTGTGTTCATCAGCATAGAGTCTAAGATTCTCCTCCACACTCCAACACACGATCCCACGTGCTGCCTGTATGCGAGGACTGTGGTGGATTAAAGTCCCAAGTGCAGCCTTGGCTATTGATAAAGATATTTTTCCAAGGCAGAATTAGGATTTGGGCTTTATCATCTGGGAGGTGGGATCTGTTCAGCAAGTCACTTGAGGTGAGTGTGATAGAGAGCATCCTCAGGAGTTGGTGTTTTTTCGTGATTTTCTGGATGTCATTACACTTATTTAGTGTTAGAAGTATCAGTGTAATGTCAGTATTCCATGCTTCAGTATGATAAGCTGTCACTCTTCGACCTGATCTTTCTATTACTCCAGCACAGTTCTTCGAGATGTCAGATGATGAATCACCATGGATGCCAAACAGATCAAGGAACTCTGACTGAACTGTTGCTCTGGCATCATTGAGTATAGCATAAATCTTGAAAGCGTTCTTTCATTGCCCTTTAGGATACACTTTAACCAAGCATATCTTAGAACAGGATTTAGTGGCTAGACTGCTGTTACAACCTCTGTGTTTAAAGAGTTCACAGACAGCAAAGTTTCCTCCACTTCCTTTCCACCATGCTCTGTAGTGAATCAAAATTGGATTTAATATCACTGGCATATGCCATGTAATTTGTTAACTTAAGTGCCGTCTGAAACCTTGGAGTAAGCCAAAATCCACTCAGCTGAACACAGGTGTCAGGATATAACATCCAAGCTCCGGGTGCTTTAGTTGGGCAGCATGTACACATACAACTGAGTAAGCGTAAAACTGAGACTGTACCAAAAACAATACTGTTAAGTCCTTAATGCAGCAAACTCATGACGATTAAGTCACATATTCAGAAGAAATTAGGAATATATGAAGCTCAACTTGCATGTAAAATATCAAAAAAATACACAAAATTGGTAAATAAAGTTTTAAAGTACGTGAGAGGATTAATATCATGTAAGCATTCACTAAATTACCACATCTGGTTGAAAACTATACTAGTAATCGGGAATAAACTTTTACATAATATTAACACAAAATATTGCTCAAATAGCGCTCTCCTTTATGAATTGAATCAACTAACAAAGGGAAGACAATGCAGGGTTATGTAAGTGTGATTTAGTCTGACTGAAAAACCCCACCAAAACAAAATATCTGATCTCCTCACATGGTCTGACTGACCGCCATGTTTAAAGACGGAAGCGCCATCTGGATAAAAGTCAGCAGGGCCTGAACATACAGAGAGCGGCGTTGAGTCCCAGTGAGGACAGCTTACCCACTAGCCTCTGAAGAATGATCATGATAAAGGCAATGCTGAAGTCAATGAACAACATCTTGGTGTATGAGGCTTTGCTTTCCAAGTAGGAGAGGACAGAATATGGAGTTGAGGCTACGGCATCACCAGTGGACCAATTTGAGTGGTAGGTAAGATTCTAGACAATCCATTACCAGTTGTTCAAAGCACTCATGATTTTTGAAGTCAGGACCACAGGGCAGTAATCTTTTAGGCCATTTACTCTCTCTCTCTCTCTCTCTCTCTCACTTGGGCACCGGAATGATGGTGGCTGCCTTGTAGCCTGCAGGGACAGTAGATTGTTTCAAAGAGATGTTAAAGATGTCTTTTAATTCCTCTGTTAGCACACAGTCCCTTAGTACATGACCAGGCTTTCTGAACTCACAGATTTACATTGGGTTTACATTGGTTAGGATACTCTGCACCTTAGTTGCAGCCAGACTAGGTGCCTTTTCATCAATGGAGAGGGGGATTTCCTCGATGTCACGGCATTCGTTGCATCAAATCATGCATAGAAGGCATTCAGCCTATCAGGAAGGGAGGCATTGCTGTTGTTGAAGTGTCGGGTGGACTTGTCATCTGCTATGGTTTATATACAGTACTTTGCAAGCTATATTCTTTATATGGCTTTAGATGATATGGCCTCCACAGAGCCTTGATCTCAACATCAATGAAGCTCTCTGGGATTAGCTGGAGAGACAGAAACAAGTGAGAAAGTCAAAATCTGCAGAAGAACCGTAGTAAGTTCTCCAAGATGCTTGGAACAACCTACCAGCTGATTTTCTTTAAAAAAACTGCATAACAGTATTCCTAAGAGAATTGAAGCATTTTAAAGGCAAAGTGTGATCACACCGAATTTGATTAGATTTAGATCTATTTCACTGTTCTCTGCTCTTTATAGTAATTTTTTGATATTTAGAAACTTTAATTTTTTTTTATTTTTGGAAGTATCTTTGCTTTACAGAACTTTTTTTCATGTGTCTAAGACTTTTGTATAGTATTGTATTTTACCACATCCTCCATGTATTCCTGGGTTCACAAAGGTGTCTGTGAATTTTCTGTGAACGCCAATAATGTGTATTTAATAGATAACAACAGAAAAAGAGTTCGTAGAATATAGAACATAGAACAATACAATACATTCCAGGCCCTTCAGCTCGCAATGTTGTGCTGACCATATAACCTACTCTCAGATCAATATAAACCTTCCTTCCAACATTGCCCTCCATTTCTTATCATCCGTGTATCCATCTAAGAGTTCCTTAACTGTCCCTAATGTATCTGCCTACCCCACTACACCTGATAGGACATTCTCACCCACCAGTGTGAAAGAAAAATTACTTTTGATATCCCCTTCTTTCCTCCAATCATGTTAAAACGATGCACCCTTGCATTAGTCATCTCTGCCCTGGGAAAAAGTCTCTGGCTATAACTCAATCTATGCCTCTAATTATCTTGTACACCACTATCAAGTCACCTTTTATCCTCCTTCACTCCAATGAGGTTAGCCATTAGATAACTAATCAAGTAAGCTTTTATTTACTCCGGTGCCTTTGCTTTTGAGTGGTCTTAACTTTAATCTAAAACATTAATAACCATTAATGTTACAATTGCACCTTCCCTTTGATTTCACACTCCTTAGTTTCCTGAACTGAGCTATGGGAACCTGTCCCAGAATACCCCCTGTAAATAAATTCCCTCCTTCCCCCTTCCCTGTTCTTCCATTCCCCATTCTGGCTTCCCTCTTGCCTCTTCTCACACCTTCCTCTGGAGCCCTTCTCCTTCCCTTTCTCCCATGGTCCACTCTTCTCTCTTACCAGATTATTTCTTCTTCAGCCCTTTAACCTTTCCACCTATCGCCTCACAGCTTCACACTTCATCTCCCCTTCCCCCACTCACCTGCCTACACTGGATTCACCTATCACCTTCTAGAATGAACTTCTTTCCCTCCCCACAACCTTTTATTCTGGCTTCTTCCCCATTCCTTTTCAGTCCTGATGAGGGGTTTCAGTCCGAAGTTTTGACTGTTTAATTCCTATCCATAGGTGCTGCCTGAGCTACTGAGTTCCTCCAGCATCGGTATATGTCAGTCTGGATTTCCTGCACCTGCAACATCTCTTGTGTCCAGAATACACCCAGCAGTCTGTCATCTCTATTAGCTCTTGGATGCAATTTTTATATATTACTGAGTTACATTCCAGGCAGGAAAACAACATTTCAGCAATTAAATGGGGCATCAAATGGGAAAGTTTAAAATCCCAAATGACTTCACCCGTGGCCTTCTCTATTGATAGCAGCATCTGTAATGTAATTCAGATGTTATTAAAATATCTGGGTTAGCCACAATATTGAAACATGGAATGGTATAGACATAGGGTGTGTCCGTAAATATGTGGTGTGCAGAAGAGTGAAGGGACTGTTTTCATGCTCTATAACTCCATGAAGTGCCTGCGGATAAGGCTACAGGATCCAGAAGCTTGTTTACTCAAATAATGATTATACTGTTCTATAGAACAAATGTTAAAATAAGGTAGGCCTCAGCTGTTTATGTGTTTGTTTTAATATTATTGTGAGTTTGCTTTAATTTTTGAAATTTCTTATAATGTTGTGAAGCATTATGGTGTATTTTATTTCTTTAAAATATTTGAAAGCAGAGATATTCAGAAGCAATATAAAAATTGGCAGCTTTAAAGAATGGCAAAATTGAAGGTGTTGAGAAGTTTTGTGGCTGTTTTTTTTCTCTTTCCACTCCCACACCTACACCACGATCACCATTTAAACAGACTCTGTCATTAACACAAGATTTGACCACATGGATCAAAGGCAGTTTTAACCTGCAAAGTCAAAGTCAAAGTCAAAGTAAATTTATTATCAAGGTACATATACAATATATCACCATATAATACCGTGAGATTCATTTTCTTGCAGCCAGTTTACAGGAAAAATAAAGAAATACAGTAGAATTTATGAAAAACAACTATACATAAAAACTGACAAAAATCATTCTGTAAAAGGAGACAAATTACACAAACAAGTAAATAACTAGACAAATAAATAAATAATACTGAGAATATGAGTCGTAGAGTCCTCCAAAGTGAGCTTGTAGGTTGTAGAATCAGTTCAGAGTTGAGGTGAGTCAAGTTTTCCACACTGGTTCAGAAGTCTGATGTTTGAAGGATAATAACTGTTCCTGAACATGGTGGTGTGGGACCCAAGGCCTTCTTCCCTTGGCCTAGGTGATGTAGATACTTGTGTATGGATCAGGACTTCTTGTGGCAGTGCCCCATTTAAAGGTGCTGAGCTGTAGGGAGGTTTTTGCCTGTGATGGACTGAGCTGTATCTACCACCTTCTGTAGACTTCTCCTTCCTGGGCATTGGTGCTTCTGTCCCAGGCTGTGATGCAATCAGTTGGGATTCTCTCCACTGTGCATCTATAGAAGTTTGTCAAAATTTGAGATAACATGAATCTACAGAAACTTCTAACAAAGTTGAAAAACTATTGTTCCTTCCTTGTGATGGCATTTACATGCTTGTCCCAGGACAGTTCCTCCGATATAATAATATCAAGGAATTTAAAGTTACTTTCCACCTCAGATCCCTGAATGAAGATTGTCTCAAGGACCGCCAGCTTCTTCCTCCTGTAGTTGATAATTAGTGCCTTGATTTATTGACATTGAGTAAGCGGTTGTTGTTATGGCACCATTCAACCAGATTTTCAGTCTCCCTCCAACATGTGATTCATTCCAATATGTTGATTAAGCCAACAGCGGTGGTGACTTCAGCAAAGTTAGATATGACATTGGAAGGAGTAAGGTCAAGCCGACAGTTATGTATTGTTTTATTTTATTTAGAGATACACCACAGAACAGGCCCTTCCAGCCCAATAAGCCTCACTGTCCATCAACCCACCTACTTAACCCTAGCCTAATCACAGGACAATTTGTAATGAGAAATTAGCCTACTTACAATCTATGGACCCTGGGAAGAAGTTGGAGCATACAGACGACACTCATGCATTCACGGGGAGAACATACAAACTCCTTTCAGATCTCCAAGCTCTGATGCCCCGAGCTGTAATAGTGTAGTGCTCACCCTGTGGTTATGATCTGTGATCAAAAGACAGAGGCCAGCGATTATGGTGATCTTAGTAGGTCACCTCTTCAAATCTGTGCTCTATTTCTGTTACTAAAATTAGTGTCATAGAACAGTGTTGTGTATTTAATATTTCAATAATATTTGAGTAATCTTGTACATTTATTGGCTGATTAAGCATTTATGTTTGTTTAAATAATTCAGTATGGGTTATATGTATAAATACGTGAATTGCATACATCATCTCACTACCATAAGATATGTGCGTCCCTCACTTAAAGTAAACTCCAAGTTAGACCTGTGTATTCTTTTGAATAAGTTTAATGTTTTGAAGTTACAAAACACGACAAACTGTGATTCAAGAGTCATTTCAAGGGGTAGGAGAAAGCTGAGAGGTAGGACCTCCCGGGTAGTAATTTCCAGCCACACACCAGTGAGGTTAGAAAGAGGATGATCTGGCAGATAAATGTGTGGCTGAGAAGCTGATGCACGGGGCAGGGCTTCAGGTTCTTGGATCATTGGGATCTCTTCTGGGGGATGCATGACCTGTTTAAAAGTGATGGGTTGCACCTGAACCCGAGGGGGACCAATATTCTCGCAGGCAGGTTTGATAGAGCTGGTGGGGAAGGTTTAAAATAACTAGGCAGGGGGGTTGGAACTGGAGTGAAGGGACTCAGGAAAGGATGGTTGGTAAAAAAAAGTGCAGATAGTGTGCAGTCAGATTGTTGGGAAGGGCAGGCAGGTGATGGGAGTTAGTTACAGCCAACAAGCTGAGTATCAAATCATTAGGGATGCAGATTCAGAAAGGATAGTTAATTCAGAAACAAAGGTTCTGAACTTAAAGAGGGGTAACTTTGAAAGTATGAGACGTGAATTAACTAAGATAGACTGGCAAATGACACTTAAATGATTGACGGTGGATATGCAATGGCAAGCATTTAAAGGTTGCATGGATGAACTACAACAATTGTTCATCCCAGTTTGGCAAAAGAATAAATCAAGGAAGGTAGTGCACCCGTGGCTGACAAGGGAAATTAGGGATAGAATCAATTCCAAAGAAGAAGCATACAAATTAGCCAGAGAAAGTGGCTCACCTGAGGACTGGGAGAAATTCAGAGTTCAGCAGAGGACAAAGGGCTTAATTAGGAAGGGGAAAAAAGATTATGAGAGAAAACTGGCAGGGAACATAAAAACTGACTGTAAAAGCTTTTATAGATATGTAAAAAGGAAAAGACTGGTAAAGACAAATGTAGGTCCCCTACAGACAGAAACAGGTGAATTGATTATGGGGAGCAAGGACATGGCGGACCAATTGAATAATTACTTCGGTTCTGTCTTCACTAAGGAGGACATAAATAATCTTCCAGAAATAGTAGGGGACAGAGGGTCCAGTGAGATGGAGGAACTGAGCGAAATACATGTTAGTAGGGAAGTGGTGTTAGGTAAATTGAACGGATTGAAGGCAGATAAATCCCCAGGGCCAGATGGTCTGCATCCTAGAGAGCTTAAGGAAGTAGCCCAAGAAATAGTGGATGCATTAGTGATAATTTTTCAAAACTCGTTAGATTCTGGACTAGTTCCTGAGGATTGGAGGGTGGCTAATGTAACCCCACTTTTTAAAAAAGGAGGGAGAGAGAAACCGGGGAATTATAGACCGGTTAGCCTAACGTCGGTGGTGGGGAAACTGCTGGAGTCAGTTATCAAAGATGTGATAACAGCACATTTGGAAAGCGGTGAAATGATCGGACAAAGTCAGCATGGATTTGTGAAAGGAAAATCATGTCTGACGAATCTCATAGAATTTTTTGAGGATGTAACTAGTAGAGTGGATAGGGGAGAACCAGTGGATGTTGTATATTTGGATTTTCAAAAGGCTTTTGACAAGGTCCCACACAGGAGATTAATGTGCAAACTTAAAGCGCACGGTATTGGGGGTAAGGTGTTGATGTGGATGGAGAATTGGTTAGCAGACAGGAAGCAAAGAGTGGGAATAAACGGGACCTTTTCAGAATGGCAGGCGGTGACTAGTGGGGTACCGCAAGGCTCAGTGCTGGGACCCCAGTTGTTTACAATATATATTAATGACTTGGATGAGGGAATTAAATGCAGCATCTCCAAGTTTGCGGATGACACGAAGCTGGGTGGCAGTGTTAGCTGTGAGGAGGATGCTAAGAGGATGCAGAGTGACTTGGATAGGTTGGGTGAGTGGGCAAATTCATGGCAGATGCAATTTAATGTGGATAAATGTGAAGTTATCCACTTTGGTGGCAAAAATAGGAAAACAGATTATTATCTGAATGGTGGCCGATTAGGAAAAGGGGAGGTGCAACGAGACCTGGGTGTCATTATACACCAGTCATTGAAAGTGGGCATGCAGGTACAGCAGGCGGTGAAAAAGGCGAATGGTATGCTGGCATTTATAGCAAGAGGATTCGAGTACAGGAGCAGGGAGGTACTACTGCAGTTGTACAAGGCCTTGGTGAGACCACACCTGGAGTATTGTGTGCAATTTTGGTCCCCTAATCTGAGGAAAGACATCCTTGCCATAGAGGGAGTACAAAGAAGGTTCACCAGATTGATTCCTGGGATGGCAGGACTTTCATATGAAGAAAGACTGGATGAACTGGGCTTGTACTCGTTGGAATTTAGAAGATTGAGGGGGGATCTGATTGAAACATATAAAATCCTAAAGGGATTGGACAGGCTAGATGCAGGAAGGTTGTTTCCAATGTTGGGGAAGTCCAGAACGAGGGGTCACAGTTGAGGATAAAGGGGAAGCCTTTTTAGGACCGAGATTAGGAAAAACTTCTTCACACAGAGAGTGGTGAATCTGTGGAATTCTCTGCCACAGGAAACAGTTGAGCCCAGTACATTGGCTATATTTAAGAGGGAGTTAGATATGGCCCTTGTGGCTAGGGGGATCAGGGGGTATGGAGGGAAGGCTGGGGCGGGTTCTGAGTTGGATGATCAGCCATGATCATAATAAATGGCGGTGCAGGCTCGAAGGTCCGAATGGCCTACTCCTGCACCTATTTTCTATGTTTCTATGTTTCTATGATAGCATGAAGTATAAGAAATAAGGTGGATGATCTTCTTGCAGTATTGCAGATTGCCAGGTATAATGCTGTGGCCATCGCTGAATTGTGGCTGAAGGATGGTTGTAGTTGGGAGGTGAATGTCCAAGGTTACCCATTATATCGGAGGGTTAGGAAGGTAGCCAGAGGGGGTGGTATGGCTCCACTGGTAAAGAATGGCATCAAATCAGTAGAAAGATGTGACATAGGATCGGAAGACGTTGAATCCTTGTGGGTTGAGTTGAGAAACTGCAAGAGTAAAAGGACCCTGATGGCAGTTATATACAGGCCTCCCAACAGTGGCTGGGAGGTGGACCACAGGTTACAACAGGAAATAGAAAAGGCGTGTCAAAAGGGCAATGTTATGATCGACATGGGAGATTTTAACATGCAGGTAGATTGGGAAAATCAGGTTGGTAATGGATCTCAAGAGAGTGAGTTTGTTGAATACCTAAGAGATAGCTTTTCAGAGCAGTTTGTTGTTGAACCTACTCGGGGATCAGCTATACTGGATTGGATGGTATGTAATGAACTGGAGGCAATTAGGGAGTTTAAGGTAAAAGAACCCTTAGGAAGCATTGATTACAATATGATTGTGTTCAACTTGAAATTTGATAGGGAGAAAGTAAAGTCTGATGTAGCAGTATTTCAGTGGAGTAAGGGAAATTACATGAGAGAGGTGTTGACCAAAGTAAATTGGATGGAGCTGCTGACAGGGATGTCAGCAGAGCAGCAATGGTGTGCATTTCCGGGAAAACTGAGGAGGGTGTAGGACATGTGTATTCCAAAAATGAAGAAATACTCAAATGGTAAAATAGTACAACCATGGCTGATAAGGGAAGTCAAAGGTATTGTAAAAGCAAAAGGAAGGCCATATAACAAAGCAAAAATTAGTGGGAAGACAGAGGATTGAGAAGTTTTTAAAAAAGCTACAGGGAGCAACTAAAAAAAATCATTAGAAAGGAAAAAGTGAAATATGAAAGCAAGCTAGCAGATAATATCAAAGTGGATAGCAAAACTTTTTTCTAGTATGTTAAAAATAAAATGAGAAATGAGGGTGGATATGGGCCGCTAGAAAGAGGCAGAAGAAATAATAACAGGGAACAAGGAAATGGCCACTCAACTGAATGAATATCTTATGTCAGTCTCAACTGTGGAGACACTAGCCGTACGCCTGATATTGTAATGTGTGAAGGAAGAGAAGTGGGTGCAGTTACTATTACAAGAGAGAAGATGCTCAAAAAGCTGAAGACTTAAAAGTACGTAAGTACTTAGATGAACTGCACCCTCGGGTTCTGAAAGAGGTAGTGTTAGAGATTGTGGTGGGATTAGAGGTGATCTTTCAAAAATTGTTGGTGGACTCTGTCATGGTGCCAGAGGACTGGAAAATTGCAAACATTACTCCACACTTTAAGAAAGGAGGAAGGCAGCAGAAAGGAAATTATAGATCAGTTAGTCTAACCTTAGTGGTTGAGAAGATGTTAGAGTCAATTGTTAGGGATGAGGTGATGGAGTACTTGGTGACATAGGACAAGATAGTATAAAGTCAGCATGATTTTCTTCATGGAAAATCCTGTCTGACAAACCTTTTGGAATTCTTTGAGGAGATTACAAGAAAGACAGATAAAGGGGATGCAGTGGATGTTGTATACTTGAACTTTCAGAAGGCCTTTGACAAGGTACCACACATGAGGCTGCTTACCAAGTTATGAGCCCATGGTATTACAGGAAAGTTACTAACATGGTTAGAGCATTGGCTGATTGGAAGGAGGCAGTGAGTGGGAATAAAAGGATCCTTATCTGGTTGGCTGCCAGTGACCAGTGGTGTTCCGCAGAGGTTGGTGTTGGGACCACTTCTTTTTATGCTGTATATAAATGATTTAGATGATGGAATAGAAGACTTTGGTGCCAAGTTTGCAGTTGATACGGAGATTGTAGAAGGGCAGGTAGTAGTGTTGAGGAAACAGGTAGGATGCAGAAGGACTAGGACTGATTCGGAGAATGGGCAAGAAAGTGGCAAATGAAATACAATGTTGGAAAATGCATGGTCATACACTTTGGTAGAATAAATAGACGTGCAGACTATTTTCTAAACAGGCAGAAAATCCAGGAATCTGAGATGCAGAGGGGCTTGGGAGTCCTTGTGCAAAACACCCTGAAGGTTAACTTGCAGGTTGAGTCGATGGTGAAGAAGGCAAATGCCATGTTAGCCTTCATTTCAAAAGGTCTAGATGGAAGGGTGCCCTTTATAAATGTGAGCACTCAACAGACACAGCCTCAGGATAGAGGGGCGCCCTTTCAAAACAGAGATGCGGAACTATGAGTCCTCAAGAACTTTGCTTGAGTCACCACTAGTTTGTGGCAACTAGTTTGTGGCATTGTTAATCTATAGGCTCGACCAGTTTATCACTCTGAAACCCCACCGTAGGGGATACGAGAATTGTCATTCAATAAATACTTCAGTTACCTTTTGTCATGATTGCATCTGATAAGTTGATGTCATATCAATGTGCATTTATCACACATTTACTGATGATGTGTTACAAAAATCCCCACTGGGCTGTTTGTTTAAATAGTAGAAATCTTATTTAATACATAACTTTGAAATCTAAAATCAAGATTAATATAATCTGAGAATTAAGCATATTCTCATAAATATGGCAGGCAAGGGAGCAAGTTAAATTTGCATGGTAATATTAATATGCTGCTTCAGTGATATAGATCATATTTTAAAATAGGATTATACAACATTAAACAAATAGTGATCACAAGATTCTGAAGACAAGTCAAAGGATTGGAAGGAGAAAGCACAATAAAATTAAATCTCTTATCACTAGGTTTTCACAAATTTAAATAC
This sequence comes from Mobula hypostoma, assembly GCF_963921235.1. Classification (NCBI taxonomy): domain Eukaryota; kingdom Metazoa; phylum Chordata; class Chondrichthyes; order Myliobatiformes; family Myliobatidae; genus Mobula; species Mobula hypostoma. The sequence continues at coordinate 119,037,250 of NC_086097.1, read as the reverse complement.
AAATTTTTTTTTGTTAATTGGATATAGTATTCAACCCATTAAAATCCAGGCAGTTTTAGTCAGAAAGTATCACTGATAACTGCAAAGAAGGTGACAATACAATGTTTAAGTTATTTATAATATCTTATGCAAACACAATAATGACTATTTCTACATACGACCATCAAGCATAAATTACAGAATATGCACCACTATTCATCAGATATATAATTATGCGCACAATTTAACAATAAATCTCCATTAAAGATACAAAATAGCTATACCTCTGTAATTGCTTCTCCTCCTTTGTGTATTGGTGCTCAGTGTCAGTTACATCAGTATTCTTGTAAATTATCAAACATTTACTGCTGAACCATCTGCTGTTTTGCATTTCTTTTCGGGAAATAGAAGACTTTTTATTGGCCATGTCAAATTAAAGGGAAAATTACCTGACTTATTTGAATTAGTTATGAATTTGGTTGATTTATTCTCTAAATTAACACTTTTAGATCATAAAACATGTGTTATATTTATCAGCAGAGCTGCAGCCAAGCATTAAAAAGACTAATTCCCAATATATTTCGCACAGTATGTAATATATTTCTGTCAGAATTTGGAGGTTTAGTGGACTGTGTTGATTTGTCGGTTGATCCTGCACCCACACCAGATCTACAGACCCTCACTCTCTGGTAATGGAAGAACCCCATATTTTTTTGGCTTTTCCCCACCGGTTCTTGTGATGCCTGCACCAAGCGTTAGTGCAACCCTCAGCATGTATTCCTGCAGCCTGGAATGCGTCAGTCAGCAGACCTCCTCTGCGGACATGTCAATGTGCTGGCATGCCAACATGTTTCGGACAGGCTAAAGGGCAGCTTTCACCGAGATGATAATTTGCCAGCAGCATTTCTTGTCTGTCTGTGAGTATGTCCCTGGGAACAGTCCCGAGGTCAGAGAGACCACTGTCACGCAGCTACACAGGTGGAATCATGACACAGGCTATTGCATCTTTCTCCAATATTTGTCTCAAAATCTCCTGATGTTCACGTTGTCACAGAGATCCATCCCTTCAGTTCGCTCTGGTTTCCCCTTTAATACAAATTGAAACCTACTTTATGTGTATCTTTCCACAACCTGCTTAGCTGCTTGATGATTGTCACTTGGAGCTATGGGAGCAGGTGGTGGATTGTCGTATGAGCAGTTGGTGCAAATCAGACGACCCTGACTGGGGGTGCTAAGCAGGTAATACAGCTTGCCCAAGGGTGACCTGCAGACTAGTGGAGGGATGGAGCAACTTACACCTCCTTTGGTAGAGACATATCTCCACCCTGCCACCCTATTAGGAATTGCATTCCTCAAAATCTTTGACTCCACTTCTCCTTTTCTTCTAAAGTTCCTTCAAAAACTCCAATTTCTATTCACCCTGACTAAACGTATCCATTTTGACTCCTAAGAAATAGTTCTGCATTTTTAAAGCAAGAAATGTTGACCTTTTAGAAACCTGAAAGAACTCTCTAGTCCCGAAAATATGCTCCTCACACACACAATAAAAATCACTCAGCATATTCTTGGTAGAATGTTATTAATCTGAAAATGGTGCAGGAAAGATGTTGCCAAAAGTGGAATGCTTGAATTATAGGGGGTGACTGTATAAAATGGGAATACACTCCATGGAGAGAAGAAGGTTGAGGGGCTTAGAAAATCATGAATAAGATTGATGCGCTTTTCAGTTCTTTTATCCCAGATTAGGAGAGTACAAAATGGAAAAGAGTGTATCTTCCAGTGGGGGAGTCTAGAACCAGAGGGCTCAGCTTCAATATTAGAAGTACATCCCTCTAGAACAAAGATCAGGATGAATTTCTTTATTAGGAGGGTGATGTCTCTGTGGAATTCATTGCCACAGATGACCCTGGAGGCCAAGTCATTTAAAATGGATATTGATAGGTTCTTGATTAGTAAGGGTGTCAAAGGTTACAAGGGCAAGGCAGGAAAATGGAGTTCAGAGGAATAATAGATCAGCTATAAATGAATGGCAGGGCAGATTTGATGGGCCAAGTGCCATAATTTTGCTCGTATGTCTTATTTCTTATCTCTCAATCTGGAGAGCTTGAACTCAAGGTGTGGGGGCCTAATTCTGTTTCTATGTTTTATGGTCTTGTCGTCTCATGGAAGAAAGTGGAAGGAGACCTAAGAGACATGCTTTTCAGACAGAAGATGGTGGGTCTGTGGAGGAAGATATAGAGGTGGGTCGAATTATAATGTTTAATAGAGATTTGGACAATTGCATGGACAGGAAAGGTTTGTGTGAGATGGACCAAATATAGGAAATAGCTAAGGAAGACACATTTGCTGATATAGAAGTGTTAGGCCAAAGGGTCTGTTTCCATGATATATAACTGTGATTTTGACACTAATTTATGCAGTTGGTGAAATTCCGGTTACTTTTCCATCATTCTTCCCTTGCTACTACCTTGCCTCTAGCATCATGGGCTCTTACCCTGATTAGCAACATTTTATGTGTAACTCATTCAAGCTTTAAACTCGGATAACTGAAAGGTTACATCCATTCCAATCAACACGCACAAAATGCTGGAGGAACACAGCAGGCCAGGCAGCATCTATAAAGAAGAGGTACAGTTGATATTTCAGGCCGGGACCCTTCGTCAGGACTAACTGAGAGAAGAGATAGTAAGAGATTTGAAAGTGGAGGGTGGGAGGGAGAACCAATATGATTGGAGAAGACAGGAGGAGGAGGGATGGAGCTAAGAGCTGGAAAGTTGATTGGCAAAAGGGATACAAGGCTGGAGAAGGGAGAGGATCATGGGACGGGAGGCCTAGGGAGAAAGAAAGGGGGAGGGGAGCACCAGAGGAAGATATAGTGAGAGGGACAGAGGGAGAATAAAGGGAAAGAAAGAAAGGGGAAAAAATAAAATATAATAAATAAGGGGTGGGGTAAGAAGGGGGGAGGGGCATTAACAGAAATTAGAAAAGTCAATGTTCATGCCATCAGGTTGGAGGCTACCCAGATGGAATATGAGGTGTTGTTCCTCCAACCTGAGTGTCGCTTCATCTTTACAGTAGAGAAGGCCGTGGATAGACATAGAAACATAGAAAATAGGTGCAGGAGTAGGCCATTCGGCCCTTCGAGCCTGCACTGCCATTTATTATGATCATGGCTGATCATCCAACTCAGAACCCCGCCCCAGCCTTCCCTCCATACCCCCTGATCCCCGTAGCCACAAGGGCCATATCTAACTCCCTCTTAAATATAGCCAATGAACTGGCCTCAACTGTTTCCTGTGGCAGAGAATTCCACAGATTCACCACTCTCTGTGTGAAGAAGTTTTTCCTAATCTTGGTCCTAAAAGGCTTCCCCTTTATCCTCAAACTGTGGCCTCTTGTTCTGGACTTCCCCAACATCGGGAACAATCTTCCTGCATCTAGCCTGTCCAATCCCTTTAGGATTTTATACGTTTCAATCAGATCCCCCCTCAATCTTCTAAATTCCAACCAGTCCAATATACCGTTACAATGATTGTCAATGCATGATTACCAATTATGAATATTGGTTGCAATGAACTGTGAAATTATGCTTGGTCCATAATCACATAAGCAACTGAAAGAAATTCTAAATTTTAAATATAGGTATTAATAAGCTTAAAGGCTTTCCTAACTCCTGTAGTTTATCTACACAAATAAATATCCTGCTCCTGTACCTGCATTTATTTGATTTACCCTCTCTATGCAGAAACTCTGTCGTGGACGGTCCCAAGCCTGGCTGCTAAAGGAGGAGGTTAGACACGGGAATATAACCCCATCCCATGAAAACCTAGTGCTGCAGAAACACCAGCAGCATGTCTCCACCTTAGGAGAAGAAGGATCTATCGGTGGCCTGTGCCCCAGTAGGGGTGATGGGCTCAGGTAAATAAGAATCTACACAGAATATTTACTACCAAAAAATTCCAACCTTCAGCTGCAGAACAGACATATTACTTGCTTTCACCCTACTTTCTTGGTTGGTAGATTTCAGATTTAAAAGCACAAAGATATCACTTCCTATTTTCTTTTAATTTAATCATGCAGTTTCAACTTGCTTGTAAAATTGTGTTTAATATCAATTAACTAAATAGGGTCACATTTTATTAGGTATACCTGTATACCTGCTTGGTAATATAAATATCTAATCAGCCTATCATGTGGCAGCAACTCAATACATAGAAGTGTATAGACATGGTCAGTAGGTTCAGTGCCAGCTGGTGGCACAATGGTATCAGCACCGGCCTCCGGAGCGAAGGCTCCCGAGTTCGAATCCAAGTCAGGCCACCCCCTGAGCATGCTTTCTATCCATGCCGGGTTAAGCGCCGAGCTAGCCACTCGGCCTCGTAAAAAAAAACGTCGTGTCAAGAAAGTTCATATCGTGACCCGGCTAATCTGAACGGAAACCAATCCTGACACCACGCGCCAGACAAGAACGCCTGACTGTCTGGTGCGACACGCTGAAAAAAAGGAGGTTCAGTTGTTTTTCAGACCAAACATCAGAATGGGAAAAGAAATGTAGTCTAAGTGAATTTGACTGTTGGTGCCAGACAGTGTGGTTTGAGTATCTCAGAAACTGCTGATCTCCTGGGATTTTCGTGCACAACAGTCTCTGAGTTTATGGAGAGTGGTATGAAAAACAAAAGTGAGTAGCAGCTCTGTGGGCAAAAGTAGCTTGCTAATGAGAGAGGTCAGAGGAGAATGACCAGACTGGTTCAAGCTGACAGGAAGCTGACAGCAACTCAAAAAAACCTACCTAATAAAGTAGCCCCTGAGTGTAAGAAAGCAGAACAAATACAATTAAATTTTAAATAAAGCCAGAAAGAGCAAAAATACTTCACAGGTCACACAACTCCAGCCGAGAGAGAAAGAAGTTGGTAAAAATGTTCTTTGCCCGAAATGTCAACTCCGTTTCTTCCTCTCCAATCACTAATTGACCTGCTAACTTTCTCCAACATTTTCTGTTTTCATGACAGTTTTATTAATGCAGCATTTTACAGTATCATCAGTATTTTGATTTAATGGGAAGTAAGTTGAACCTATTCTATTTTAGCTAAGTAGGTTCATATGCTATCACCATTTCAGGTGGTGAATGTTTTGATGTTTCCATCTATATGTGACAAATAAAGTTAATCTTTATGTTTAATATGCAACAGAACTAAAGAGAATTTCAAAACCTTTTATTAATATAATAGAAGCAAGAAGGTATAGTTTCAGACAGAAAATGAAATGCATTTGTATAGAAACAGCACTTGTACATACTTTAACCCATTCAGTCCTGAGATCATTGTTGTACATCTCATCTGGACCCTCTCCAATGCCAGCCAATCATTTCTTAGATTAAACAGCCTGCAAGTTAACATTTAGCAAATCCTGCACTATGATTCTTAAGTTCCTTTGCAACTTTGATTTCTGAATTCACTCCCCATTTACAAAACAGTCTATACCTTTATTCCTTCTGCCAAAGTGCATGACCATACACTTCCCTACACAGATTCCATCTGATAGTTCTTTTCACATTCTCCTAATCTGGCCATCTCCTTATGCAGACTTCCACCTCCTTCAACATTGCCTGCTCCTATATTTGTATTGGCTGCACACCTGTCTATATAGTCATCAATTTTGTCATACAAATCATTTACATATAACATGAAAAGTAGAAGGCCCAAAACTGACCCCTGTGGGATGCCCACTAACACCGGCAGTTAACCAAATAAGCACCCCTTTATCCCCAATCTTTGTTTACTGCTAGTCAGACGATGTTCTGTTCATGGGCTCTTATCTAATTTAGCAGCCTCAAGTGATGTACCTTGTTAAAATCCAAGTAAACAACATCTGCTGACACTTATTTTTCTACTCTGCCTGTTAATTTCTCAAATAATTCCAACTAATTTGTCCAGCCAAGTTTTCCCCTCAGGTACTGTAAATCATGCTGACTTTAACCTATTTTATCATGTGCCTACAAGTAGCCCAAAACTTCATCAATGATAATGGACTCTTAAAATCTTTTTAACCACTGAGGTATGGATAATTGGCCTATCATTCCTCATCTTCTGTGTCCCTTCCTTCTTAAAGACTTGAGTGACAGTTGTGATTTTCCAGTCTTCTGGAACCATTCCAGAATATAATGATTCCTGCAAAGATCACCACTAATGCCTTTTCAATCTCTTCATCTATCTCGTTCAGAACACAAGGGTGGTTCACATGGACCAGGTGACTTATCTACCTTTGGACATTTCAGCTTCCCAAGCAGCTTCTCCTTCGTGATAGTGACTACATTCACTTCTGACCCCTGACACTCTTGAATTTCTGGCATGCTGCTGGTATCTTCCACAGTGAACACTGATGCAAAATAGTTATTCAGTTCATCCATTATTTCCTTTCCTCCATTACTACATCTCCAGCATCATTTTCCAATAGTTTGATGTCCACTTGTGCCCCTCTTTTACTCTTTATATAACATGCTTAAACAAAGAAAATTCTTCAAATCTCTCCCTTCTTCTTCAGTAACAATTAAAATCTGATGCCCTTCTCTAAAGACTTCTTTTGGACAATGTATTTTTTCAAAGCCAGCATAACTTTGAAAACAATTATTATTTTACATGCATCATTTGTTGCAGTGGAAGTAGCCCAGTACCCCAATCCTTTCTTTCATTAAAACAGAACAAGAATAGGAGTGGTTTAGTCTCCCAAGTCTATTCTGTATTTCACTGAGCCAATGCAAGTGAGTACTGGTAAATATTGTTGACAGCACCCACACATCAGGAATAGAGGTGGGGTGAAGAAAAATTTTTCCTGTTTTTGGAAATACTGTGTTGAGAACCCTATATGTCACTGACATGACACAAACGAGAGAACTACATTTTCTGATTTAAGAACTAAAGGTTCTATTTCACAAATTCAGTTGACTTAATTTCTTACATCCTTCACATACATGAGGTGTAAAATTTTTTGCGCTACATCTCCATGTAAATGTGCAATATGCAATCATAGCAATTTATAATAATTTATAATAAATAGAACAGTCATGTAACATAGAAATACACTCAAAGGCGGGAGGAGAAGATGGTGGCACAACGCAGCACGCAGCGGCCACTCCGGTGATGAATATCTATTATCTGTCAAGTAAGGTGCCATGCACAATCCTGATTTGATGGAGACAGAGGTGAGAGCACGGAGGAATATCTGGTGAAACTTCTGAAATGCCTTCTTCGCTGTCGCTGCTACTGTGTGATCCAGAATCTCCGGAGGGGAAGGCCCCAAGTCCTCAGCTTTGCTTGTTGCTCGGCAGTCAGGGTGGGGTCGAATCACTTGGCAGAGATGGTGCTTGGTTCTCGGTGTCGGAGGGCTGGTTGGAGGCTCGAAGTTTTCAGACGGACTCAGAGTCGGCTGTGGTCAGGTGCTTCCAACGCATTGGCAGTTGTCAGCACCTGGAGGTTTATGGCAGGGAGAGTTTCTCCCTTTTGTCACCTGCTATCGGGGACTATCAGGAGTCAATCAGAACTCTGAGACTTTTTTTTACTGTGCCCATGGTCTGCTCTTTGTCAAATTATAGTATTGCTTTGCACTGCTGTAACTATATGTTATAATTATGCGGTCTTCTCAGTGTTAGTCTTTGGTTTGTCCTTTTTTTGTGATATCACTCTGGAGGAACATTGTATCATTACTTAATGCATGCATTTCTATATGACAATAAACGAGGACTGGGTGTTTTAATAATCTAATCTAATCTAAATCAGCGTGAATTAATCAGTCTGAAGGCCTGGTGGAAGAAGCTATCCCGGAGCCTGCTGGTCCTAGCTTTTATGCTGCGGTACCATATCCCAGATGGTAGCAGCTGGAATAGATCGTGCTTGGGGTGACTCGGGTCCCCAATGATCCTTCGGGCCCTTCTTACATACCTGTCTTTGTGAATGTCCTGAATCATGGGAAGTTCACAACTGCAGATGCACCGGACTGTCTGCCCCACTCTCTGCAGTATCCTGCAATTGAGGGAAGTACAGTTCTCATACCAGGTAGTGATGCAGCCAGTTAGGATGCTCTCAATTGTGCCCCTGTAGAAAGTTCTTAAGATTTTGGGGTCCATACCAAACTTCCCCAATAGTCTGAGGTGGAAGATGCACGGTTGTGCCTTTTTCACCACACAACTGGGGTGTGCAGACCACGTGAGGTCCTCGGTGATGTGGATGCTGAGAAACTTAAAGCTGTTTGCCCTCTCAACCCCAGACCATTGAAGTCAATAGGGGTTAGTCCATCTCCATTCCTCCAGTAATCCACAACGAGCTCCTTTGCTTTTGCGACATTGAGGGAGAGGTTGTTTTCTTGACACCACTGTGTCAGAGAGATGACTTCTTCCCTGTAGGCCACCTCGTTATTGTTTGAGATTAGGCCAATCAATGTGGTGTCATCAGCAAATTTAATTAGCAGATTAGAGCTGTGGGTGGCAACACAGTCATGGGTATATAGGGAGTAAAGGAGGGGACTTAGCACACAGTCCTGAGGGGCTCCTCTGTTGAGAGTCAGAGGTCTTACTGATCTGACAAGCCTTACTGAATGACAGACAAAAATACTGGAGGAACTCAACAGGTCAGGTAGCAGCTATGGAAAGGAATAAAGAATAAATGTTTCAGGCCAAGACCCTTCATCAGGACTGGATAAGGAAGGGGGAAGAAGCCAGAATAAGAAGGTGGGGGAGGGAAAGGACAATAAGCTAGGATATGACAAGTGAAGTGAGGTTAAGCCTTATTCGACCTGCACAACAGAGCTCTACACCTTCCCTTAAAAGAGATACAGAGAGAGAGTGAAGGGGGAGGGAGGGAGGGAGGAGAGAGAGAGAGAGAGGGAGAGATAGATAGAGAGAGAGAGAGAGAGGAAGAGGGAGAGGGAAATGAAAGAGAGTGACTTGGAGGATGATGGAGAGAGAGAGTGAGAGAGAGAGAGAGGGAGAGATTATCAAATGAATTCACTCAAAGGACAAGACTAATCTTTATTTCTTACTCTACTCCCTACTCCTTTTTACTTCCACAATTCCTTCTTTCTTTTATCATTCTCTCTGGAAGCCATGGAAAGTTTTGAGTGACCTTGATAAGATTGATGTTACAGGATGTTTGCTCTGGGAGGAACTAGAGTAATGGATCACTATTCAAAAAATAAAAGATCTTCACTTTAAAACAGAGGTTAGGCCAAGGCTAAACTACCACCATCACTTAAGGGGGAGTCATGTGGATAGGAAGAGATAGAAAAGCATTCCCAGATGCACATTCCCAGCCTTTGGAATTTAAGGGTAGGGCTGAGGGACAGTGGGGGGCATGTGGCTGGGGCACTGCTCTTGCCATGATAGTTCAGCTTTTACAGGTTATGGGAAGGGTTACCCCAGCAGAAGGGTTAGACCTGATGGAAGCAGTGAGAGGGTGAACTCAGGTGTCTGTGGGGTGACTCCTTTCACTGAGTATGGTCTCAGAGATTGGGAAGAGCTGTGGTTTCTGGCAGCATTCAATTTTACTGGAGAAGATGGAACAGCAACGAGGGTCTGGACTCCACATTAACAAGCTCCCCTGAAGGCTTCCGTGTTCCTGGAAGAAGACTGCAATACTTACAAAGGAATAAGAAACACAAGTAACTCACATAACTATTATGCCCCCATGTATTTCAATAGATAAGAGAATTCTTTAACTCAAGGTGAGGGGAGTGGAGGAGGCCCAATTTGCAGGAACTCCCGGGAAACGAGTAAGGTTATTACGAGTCTTCAGAGTGTGTCAAGGGCAAGTTCACAGAGCAGGCCAATTTGAAAAGGATTCATCAGAAGAGAACGGTATTTTGGAATGAGTGTGCAAAATGTATTTACTGATACATAGCAAATTAATCTGTGTATGTCCAAGGGTAAGTTTTATTCCTTCAGTATCAGATTGGGTGTCAGCCTCAATTTTATGTTCAATTATGAGCTGAAAATGTTTGAAATCCAGAAAATGTTCGAGAGAAATGGACCAATGCAGAGTGTAGAAGAGCTCAATTGAAAGTGTTGACATGTTTTTACAGGCTAACTTTTCCTTTTGTATTCAAGCCCAGAGGTATGATTTTTCAGTTTCATTATTTTCCTTTAGGAGTGAATGTTCTGGATTTTCTTTCACTGATCTCCAAAGCTAAGATTTACAGTTTCTTTAAATGTATAGCTTCACACAGTTAAAATTTATTGGAAATAATATTCCTTTACTCAGAGCACCATAGATTATTCAATTTTTTCAATTTCATTTTGTTTAGCTGTGACCTTGACCAGGTACATTGCTGTTTTATTGAAGTAGCTATTTGTCACACTGGGGCAAATCTGTTGTAAATAATAGTGTTCACCTTACATGTTGTTATTAACCTACATTCATTCTCAAAATAAATTGTAACAGTGGCGTTGGAAAAGTGTTAGAATATTCCAACTAAAATTGATGAACCAGGACTGGCTGATCCTAGCGAACCACCTGAACTTAGTGATAGCAAATAGATAAATAAATATCATATCAAGAGCTGCAAGGTAATGCTACTGCTCTATGAAAACCTGGTTAGACCACACTTGGAATATTGTGTTCAGTTCTGGTCACCTCATTATAGGAAGCTTTAGAGAGGGTGCGGGTTAGATTTACCAGGATGCTACCTAGCCTAGTGTGCGTGCTTTACAAGATTAGGTTGAACGAGCTAGGGCTTTTCTTTTGAAGGAAAGGAGGATGAGATAGAGGTGTACAATATGATAAGAAGTATTGATCGAGTGGGTAACCAAAGACTTTTACCCGGAGTTGAAGTTTAATGATGTGAGAAGGCATAATTTTATGATGATTGGAGAAAAGTATAGGAGTGATATCAGAAGTTCATTTTTATTTTGCACAGAGAGTTGTGGGAGCACAGAATGCCCTGCCAGCGGTAATGGTAGAGGGAAATACATTAGGAATATTTAAGAAACTTTTCATAGGCACACGGATGACTGTAAAATGGAGGGCTACATAGGAGGGAAGAGTTAGATTGACCTTAGAGTAGGTTAAAGGGTTGGCACAACATTGTGAGCCAAAGGACCTGTTGAAGTGTTCTGTGTTCTCTGTTCTGTATATAATTGTCAGTTCCTTCAGGTGAACTTCTTGGTGAGTAAGCTCTAAATCCAGAAAGTCTGCAAGGGTAGAGGCCAAAATTATTCCCTTCCAAGGAGTGATTAAAAAACTTCAACTGCCAGAAAAACCGGATCCCAGTTCTGCCAGTTGTCAAGTAAGCTGAATTCTTATGAATGTCTAGCACAGAAACATTTATTTTTTTAGAAAATAAATTAAACAATTACTTTTTAATTATTAAGTAAACTTAAATTATTAAATATTATGTTTCTGCTCCTAGTTTATCAAAGTTTCTATTTCATGAAAATTGCTTAAAATTTATGAATGAATGAGACAAGGCAGGTGACAGAAGTGATTATAGGGGAACACTTTGGGTCAGGTAATCATAATTCCATTAGTTTCCAGATAATTATGGAGAAGGATAGGTCTGGTCCAATTTTTATGGAATCAGAAAGGATCTTGCTGCTGTGGATTGGAACAGGTTGTTTTCTGTCAAAGGTGTGCTTCGTAAGTGGGAGGCCTTCAAATGTGAAATTTTGAGAGTAGAAATCTTGTATGTGTCTGTCAGAATAAAAGTTAATGATAACAGGTTTAGAGAAACTTGGTTTTCAAGAGATATTGAGTCCCTGGTTAAGAAGAGGAAAGAGGTGTATAACAGGTATAGGCAGCAAGAATTAAATGAGGAACTTCAGGAATATAATAAATGCATAAAAGGGAAATAAGGACAGCTAATTAAGGCATGGGGTTGCTCTACCAGACATGGTGAAGGAAAATCCCAAAGGCTTCTACAGATATATGGAGAACAAAAGGGTAGTAAGGGACAAAATTGGTCCTCTTGAAGATCAGCGTGGTTCTCTACGCATGGAGCTGAAAGAGATGGGAGATTTTTCAGCTGAATTTTTTTGCATCTAAATTTGTTGGGAGACCAAGACAGAGGCTCTCAACCTGAGACAAAACAGCACTGAGATCATGTACCATATATAGATTACAGAGGAGGAAGGATTTGCTGTCTTAAAGCAAATTAGAGTGGAAAAATGCTCAGGTTTTGAAAAGGTGTCCCTTCAGTTATAGGGAAAGGTTGAATATGTTGGGACTTTCTTTTTCCCTGGACCATATGAGAATGAGGGGCGATTAGACAGAGGTATAGAAAATTCTGGGGGCTACAGATAGCATAAATGCAAGCAAGCTTTTTCCCACTTAGGTTGGATGAGTCTAGAACTAGAGGTCATGGGTTAAGCTTGAAAGGTGAAATATTTAAGAGGAACAAGAGGAGGACCTTCTTCACTCAGAAGTGGTGAGGGTGTGGGATGAGCTGTCAGCCAAATGGTGAATATGGGTTCAATTTCAACATTTAAGAAAAGTATATAGATGGGAGGGCTATGGTCCAGGTGCAGGTCAATGGGCCTTGGCATAATAATTTAGCACAGACTAGATGGGCCAAATGTAGTTCTCTATGACTCTATGATCTAGTGGTTCAGGCAGCAAATATAGGGACAAAGACAAAGTTGATATTTCAGTATGAAATCCTGAATCCATAGGTGTTGCCTCACTTACTGTGTTCTTCCTGCAGATTTTCACTTCAAATTTGATGAAGGTTTTTAAATAATTAAATATATAAAATCAACATAGCTAACTAAAAAATCCCATCAAGTTACAATTAAACCTCCTCCTGGCTGTTATTCCAAGCAATTAGAATTAATAGGTTTTTGTTCCCATTCCAGGGCTAATCTGATACGGTTTCAGTGGACGGTTTCTCCTGCCTCAGTGCTGGGCAGCTCAGCAAGATTTTGCTGCTCTGCTGGACGTTGATTGGAATTGACCAGCGAAATTGTCTGCATTCGAATTCAAAACTTGGTGGCACTTACAAGAGTAATATGAACAAATGTCCACAGAACTGCTGGCATTCCCATTAAGTTTTGCCCTAGTATGTAACATAAACATTTTTGGAACTTATTACAATGAGTCCACATGTGCAGTTCTGCAGGGGGAGGATGTCTGCAAAGTGGTGCAAATCACGTCTGGGAGCGTGTCCTAGAGGACTTGTGCATAAAATGCTATCAGTCAGTCTCTGCACTGCTATCACACGAAGTCCTGCTAAATTGCAGGGGCCCTGGTCTCTTCCAGGCACCTTATTTGCTCAGAATGTAATGCCTCATCTGGAAAGCACCCAAGGAAAATGGGAATTGTAACAGAGCTCTTCGAAGCTTTTCTGATTGAGTGATGCCTCAAAAGTAGATTAATAACATGGATCTGAGCCAACTCAATTTAAATACTCATAATATGAAAATCTTGCAAGTAAAGAATGGTTTAATAATGATTTAACATATTTTCTTTCAAATGTAAATCCATTGTGATCAAGAGAGGATTTATTTTCTCTCCAAAACTTATTACTCTTCATATCTTACCAAGTATCTGTCAAAACATTTCATAATCAAAGCATCACATAATAACAAAAATACCTGTGTTCATTTTGTTTCAGTCAACAGGTATTGATAATAACTGAATTAAATTAATAAGGTAGATATAATATCGTATTGAAATACTTCAATGAAATGCAGCAAAATAATTTAGGACAGCAAGAGAAATATTAAAAACTTTCCAATGTCTGTGTATTTCATAAGGTTATATCATCTCAAAACTGCTACAGTGATTTTTCAGAGTGATCTGTCAATCATACACAGATCACTCCATCCTGTGGGTTTGTGCATTGAAAAGTCATCAATTTCATTAATAGCTACCAGCAATTGACTGCATTAGTGCACATGTAAATGCAAATAATCCAACATACCGTAGGCTGATTTCCAGTACTTCTCTATCCTGAAGTGTCTCAACCTGACACATCAGCTGTTTATTCCTCTCCCTAGATGCTGCCTGACCTGCTGAGTTCCTCCAGCATTTTGTGTGTGTTATTCTGAATTTCCAGCATCTGTGGAATCTTGTGTTTGTGATTTTACTGACCACACTCCATTATTGTATTTCTCAAAGTTACAGCAAATCTCTAACGTTTACAGGAGGTCTGACAGGTTAGACCTCGCTGAGTAAATTAAATGCATTCATTTGAATGGAAAGAAACACCTTTGATAACTGGAAATACATTTTTAATATTTTACATGTGTTAAAATTGTTTTAGTTATTATTGGAGCAAGAGAGATTGGGGGAACTTTTATGGTATGTACACAATCTTAATGGTTAAAATGGGGTGTGTGCAAAAAACTGTCAAAGTAATGGTGGTTTCAAAGACCAGTGGACACAACTTTAGAATAAATCATTAAAAATTCTGGCATTATATAACAATAATTTGGTAGGGGGATAGTGAAAGTGATGAAGATGAGGTAGTTGATTTACAACCAGAGGCAATATGTAGTGAGACACCAAACAGGGAGAGGCTGATGATAGGGTAAAATTGCAGACAACAGAATGAGTTGCAATGTAAAAGGTGGTCAAAATTGAAAAAGATGAATACAGGGCAGTAAGTGTTATATTTCAATATGTGCAGTATACAGAATATTGTCAATGAATTTGCAGCACAGTTACAGATTGGCAAATACTGTATAATGTTATCGGCATTACTGAATCATGGCTGAAAGAAGATTATAGCTGAGAGCTTAATGTCCAAGGATACACTTTGTAGCTGAAGGACAGGCAACAAGGCAGAGGGAACAGCATTGCTCTGCTGGTAAAAAATGAAATCTTTATAGGCATTCGTTAGTCTCTTGAGACCATGGATTTGCACCTTGGAAAGTTTCCAGGGTGCAGGCCTGGGCAAGGTTGTATGGAAGACCAGCAGTTGCCCATGCTGCAAGTCTTCCCTCTCCACGCCACCGATGTTGTCCAAGGGACGGGCACTAGGACCCAGACAGCTTGGCAACGGTGTCGTCGCAGAACAGTGTGTGGTTAAGTGCCTTGCTCAAGGACACACACGCTGCCTCAGCCAAGGCTCGAACTACTGACCTTCAAATCACTAGACGAGCGCCTTAACCACTTGGCCACGCGCCAACACTTAAAAAAAATGAAATCAAATCATTAGAAAGAGGTGACATAGGGTCAGAAGGTGTTGAATCATTGTGGATAGAGCTAAGAAACTGTAAGGGTAAAAAGACACTGGTGGGAGTTATATACAGACCCCCAAGCAGTAGTAAGTATGTGGTCTACAAATTACAATGGGAGATAGAAAATGCATGCTAAAAGGGTAATGTTACAATAGCCATGTGCAGGTAGATTGGGAAAATTAGGCTAGATTCCAAGAAGGAGAATTTCTAGAATACCTGTGAAATGACTTTTTAGAGAAGCTGGTGGTTGAGCCCACTAGGGGATCAGCTATTCTGGATTGGGTGTTACGCAATGAATAGTCATAGTCATAGTCATAGTCATACTTTATTGATCCCGAGGGGAATTGATTTTCTTTACAGTTGCCACAACCAAGAATAGAGTATAAATATAGCAATATAAAACCATAAATAATTAAATAGTAATATGTAAAATATGCCAGGAAATAAGTCCAGGACCAGCCTATTGGCTCAGGGTGTTTGACCCTCCAAGGGAGGAGTTGTAAAGTTTGATGGCTACAGACAGGAATGACTTCCTATGACGCTCTGTGTTGCATCTCGGTGGAATGAGTCTCTGGCTGAATGTACTCCTGTGCCCAACCAGTACATTATGTAGTGGATGGGAGACATTGTCCAAGATGGCATGCAACTTAGACAGCATCCTCTTTTCAGACACCACCGTCAGAGAGTCCAATTCCATCCCCACAACATCACTGGTCTTACGAATGAGTTTGTTGATTCTGTTGGTGTCTGCTACCCTCAACTGAATTGATTAGAGAGTTTAAGGGAAAAGAAACCTGAGGGGACAAGTGATCATAAGATGATCAAATTAACCCTGAATTCTGTGAAGAATCTAAAGTCAGACGTATCAGTATTACAGTGGAGTAAAGGAAATTACAGAGGCATGAGTCAGCATGGCCGTAGTCAACATAATCTTCTCAAAAGGGAAAATCTTGCCTGACAAATCCGTTGGAATTCTTTAGAGAAATAACAAGCAGGATACGCAAAGGTAATCAGTTAATGTTGTGTATTTGGATTTTCAGTGGGCCTTTGACAAGGTGCTACACATTTGGCTGCTTAACAAGCTATGATCCCATGGTATTACGGAGCAGATTCTATCATGGATAAAGCAGTGGCTGACTGGCAGGAAGCAAAGATAGAAATAAAGGGAGTATCTTTTTTGTTGGCTGCCAGTGACCGGTGGTGTTCTGGAGAGGACTGATTCTATTTATGCTATGTATTAATGATTTGGACGATGGAATTGATGGCTTTGTTACAAAGTTCACAGACGACACAAAGGTTGGTGGTGTTGTAGATAGTGTAGAGGATTGTCGAAGATTGCAGAGAGACATTGATAGGATGCAGAAGTGAGCTGAGAAGTGGCAGATGGAGTTCAACCCGGAGAAGTGTGAGGTGGTACACTTTGGAAGGACAAACTCCAAAGTAAATGGCAGGATACTTGGTAGTGTGGAGGAGCTGAGGCATCTGGGGGTACATGTCCACAGATCCCTGAAAGTTGCCTCACAGGTGGATAGGGTAGTTAAGAAAGCTTATGGGGTGTTAGCTTTCATAAATCGAGGGACAGGGTTTAAGAGTCGCGATGTAATGATGCAGCTCTATAAAACTCTGGTTAGGCCACACTTGGAGTACTGTTTCCAGTTCTGGTTGCCTCACTATAGGAACGATGTGGAAGCATTGGAAAGGGTACAGAGGAGATTTACCAGGATGCTACCTGGTTTACAGAGTATACATTATGATCAGAGATAGGGAACTAGGGCTTTACTCTTTGGAGAGAAGGAGGATGAGAGGAGACATGATAGAGGTGTACAAGAGAGTGGATAACCAGCACCTCTTCCCCAGGGCACCACTGCTCAATACAAGAGGACATGGCTTTAAGGTAAAGGGTGGAAAGTTCAAGGGGGATATTAGAGGAAGGTTTTTTACTCAGAGTGTGGTTGGCGCGTGGAATGCACTGCCTGAGTCAGTGGTGGAGGCAGATACACTAGTGAAGTTTAAGAGACTACTAGACAGGTATATAGAGGAATTAAGGTGGGGGGTTATATGGGAGGCAGGGTTTGATTATTGGCACAACATTGTGCGCCGAAGGGCCTGTAATGTGCTGTACTATTCTATGTTTTATGTTCTATGCTCTATGATATGAAGGCAGGTGGAGGGGCAGGTACTTTTGAGGAAGAAGAGAGGCTACACATGGAATCAGACAAATAAGGAGAATAGTCAATGAAATGGCAGATGCAGTAGTGTCAGGAAGTGTATGATCATGCACTTTGGTAGAAGAATGAAAGAGTTGACTATTTTCTAAATGGAGAGAAAATACAAAAAAAAAACAGATGCACAAAGGATATAACCTTATAACCATATAACAATTACAGCACGGAAACAGGCCATCTCGGCCCTTCTAGTCCATGCCGAACACTTACTCTCACCTAGTTCCACCGACCTGCACTCAGCCCATAACCCTCCATTCCTTTCCTGTCCATATAGCTGTCCAAGTTAACTTTAAACAACAACATCAAACCTGCCTCAACCACTTCTGCTGGAAGCTCGTTCCACACAGCTACCACTCTTGGGATCTTGGGAGACTGTGTGCAGGATTCCCTAAAAGTTAATTTGCAGGTTGACTCTGTAGAGAAGAAGGTCATTGTGATGTCTGAATTCATTTAAAGAGGACTAGAATATAAAAGCAAGGATATAATATTGAGACTTTATAAAGCCCTGGAGAGGTCTCACTTGGCGTATAGTGAGAAGTTTTGGGCCCCTTATCTTAAAATAGATATGCTGAAACTGGAGAGATTTCAAAGGAGTTTCACAAAAATGATTCCAAGTTTGAATGGCTTGTAATCTGAAGAATGTTTGATGGCTCTAGCTTGTCTTCACTGGAATTTAGAAGAATGAGGGGTAACCTCTTTGAATCCTATTGAATGGTCTACAAGAATATAGTTGCACCAAGGCTACAGAAGACAGATAAATGGGTGACTGTCAGGGGAAGGAAAGGAGAAGATCAGATATTTGAGATCACCCCTGAGGCCACCTCCCTCAACTATGAGTGCTCCATTTTGAGTACCATTGGGTGGGCGGACCTACCTGGGGAAACAACAGTGGCCGTGCCTCTGGAACTGAGTCTGGCCTTGTGGTTCAGAAGGGCAGGAAACTGAAGAGGATGGCCAGACTTGTTGAAGATGACAGGCAGATGACAGAAACTCAAATGACCACACGTTACAACAGTGGCGTGCAGAAAAGCATCTCTGAATGCCAACATGTCAAATCTTGCAGTGGGTGGGCTACAGCAGCAGAAGACCATGAACAAACACTCAGAGGGGGTACCTAATAAAATGTTCACTGAGTTGTAAATTGCAACAAAAATCTCTGATTCTATGAAGTAGGCACATTTACTGCAGAGCAGTTGGAAAGTGGAGGTGGTTTTTGCTGACCCTGAAAATCCTAAAGGTTCACCTTCTGGGCCTGTAAGGAGGACATTGCAGATCCAGGTTCCGAGATCCACTATATTCCTGCAATATGCAACATTCACTCCTGCAATGACATGAGTTTGGCCTGAAGTCTATCTGGTACCTGCAAGTGTATTCAATATTGTTGGACTACAAGATTGTTGTTATGCAGAATATTCACTAAAATAATGTTTTGGAATTGAAATCCTTTTTTTCATAACAAGTACTACAATAATAGGGGAACCAAAAGTTAAAAGATGCAAAAAAAAAGCTGAAGCTTAGGA
The DNA here is from genome assembly GCF_963921235.1 of Mobula hypostoma. Taxonomy (NCBI): domain Eukaryota; kingdom Metazoa; phylum Chordata; class Chondrichthyes; order Myliobatiformes; family Myliobatidae; genus Mobula; species Mobula hypostoma. The sequence continues at coordinate 119,018,363 of NC_086097.1, read as the reverse complement.
AAAACACAGAAGTTGAAGCAACTTTGATGAATATTTAATTAAAAAACCATATGAAAACACAAAGGTAATATCTTGTGGAAAGTTGGAAGAATTAATTATTAGGTTGATGGGAAAATATGTTGGAGTGCAGAAGGTGTTTGCACAAAATAACATTGTTAAAGTATATAGTTTAAGATTCAGTAACCATTGATATAAACAAAAAACAGCCTTTATGAACTACAAAATGTGAATAACAAGCAACAATCAGTTTTGAACTTAAACATACATCTGCATGAATAAGCACCATATCTGAAGGGAGACAGTCACTGACTCATAGAAGAAGGAGACTGAAGAGGAATAGGAGATATAGTTTTAAAACTGATTTGTTTAGTCCAAGGCGTAGCTCTCAGGAAAGTCATTCTGAGTGCCTGGAGTTTCTTTCCTGAGAAGCGTTTAGATTATTCATGTGAATTATTTTGTCCCAACAATGGTCCTTGAGTACTTAAATGGTTTGAGTATTAAGACATGTCTCATCAGTTGCAATATGCTCCCATTATAAATATATAATCCAGTGGAGCTAAATGTCTGTTTTCAATGCATTGAAGTAAACTCTGCAATTGTAACTATTGAAATTGTCTTCAGTCATCTGCTGTTACCTGTACTCTTAGGAGGTTAGGAGTATAGGAACAGATGGGCGTTCAATAAGGTGCCACATAAAGTACTTATCCATTAGATAAGGATGCATAGAATTGGGGGTGATGTATTAGCATGGATAGAGGATTGGTTAACTAATAGAAAGCAGAGAGTTGGGATACATGGATATTACTCTGGTTGGCAATCAGTGGTGAGCAGTGTGTCACAGGGGTCAGTGCTGGATCCACAACTGTTCACGATGTGCGTTAACGACCTTGAAGAGGGGACTGAATGTAGTGTATCTAAATTTGCTGATGATACTAAATTGAGAAGAAAAGCAAATTGTGCAGAAGATACGGAGAGTCTGCAGAGAGATGTGGATATATTAGGTGAGTAGGCAAGGGTCTGGCAGATGGAATACAATGTTGGTAAATGTGAGGTCATCCACTTTGGAAGGGAAAATAGAAAAGCAGATTATTTTTTAAATTGTAAAAGATTACTCCATGCTGCTGTGCAGAAAGACATGCGAGTGAGCATGAATCACAAAAGGTTGGTCTGCAGGTGCAGTAAACTATCTCCAAGAAGGCAAATGGGATGTTGACCTGAAACATTGACTATACTTTTTTTCCATAGATGCTGCCTGGCCTGCTGAGATGCTCAAGCATTTTGTGTGTGTTGTTCGGATTTCCAGCATCTGCAGATTTTCTCTTTTTGGTCTTCATTGCCAGAGGGAATTTAAGAGCAGGGTGGTTATGCTACAGCTGTACAGGGTACTGGTGAGGCCACTCCTGGAGTACTGTCTGCAGTTCTGGTCTCCTTTCTTGAGGAAGAATATACTTGCTTTGGAGGCGGAAAAGAGGAGGTTCATCAGGTTGATTCCGGAGATGAGGAGGTTAGACTATGAGGAGAGATTGAGTTGCCTGGGACTGTACTCGCTGGACTTCAGAAGAATTAGAGGAGATCTTATAGAAACATATAAAATTATGAAAGGGATAGATAAGATAGAGGCAGTAAAGTTGTTTCCACTGATAGCTGAGACCAGAATTCAGGGCCATAGCCTCAGGATTCGAGGGAGTAGATTTAGGATGGATATGAGGAGAAACTGATTTTCCCAGTTTCTATGAAATTCTCTGCCCAATGAAACAATGGAGACTACCTCAGTGAGTATATTTAAGACCAGGTTGGATGGATTTTTGCGTAGTAGGGGATTAAAGGGTTATGGGGAAAAAGCAGGTAGGTAGAGATGAATCCATGACCAGATCAGCTGTGACCTGATTGAGTGGCAGAGCAGGCTCGATGGGCCAGATGGCCTACTCCTGCTCCTATTTCTATGTTCAAATGTTCTTAAATATGAAAAGTAACTATTAAAAGGCATTTGAAAAGTTCCTCACTAGAGCAAGTTGTGGGACAAATTAATGTCATTTGTTAGGATGGAAGGAAATTCAAATCAAGTTTATTGTCATGTGCACAAGCATGGTGAAGCAGATTACAGTGAAAGAATTGCTAGCAACAGCACAGCTGGCACCTGGATACAGAATACAGATTGTACAAAATAAAAAGACCACAAATGAAAGACCTTAGTGCAACAAAATAAAGACACAGCCAAAAGCAAGTCCATGGTTTTGCAAGAATTGGTCAGCAATGTTCCATTGCTGAGATAAGGAAGTGGGTTGCATGGGGATTCAGATTTCTCTACCTCCCGCAGGATGAAAAAAGCATCAAAGTTTCCGTTTTAGATAACATTGACCCAGACACCATCAGGTCGACCCAATGGCCATATTAAAGCTTTCAGGCATGCTTCATGAGAATGTGAAGGACTATATCCTGGCCTAAGGAATCCTGGAGATTATTGTGATTCCTTGAGAAATTTCAAGTCTTGAATAAAGCAATGGAAAAACCCTCATTATTCAGAAACATGAAGATTATTAAATTGAAATAAGAGATATGAAAAATATTTTTTATTTTTAAAAAAGGAAACATATTTGAAAATACAGTTATACATTTGATAACATTAAATCAAAAATATTTTTTTAATGAACTATATCTTTAATTTTTCCCTCTGCTGTCTTAGATTCCCATTGTAATCAATAAATTCTGGAGTGTCTCGTCAAGGACTAATTCTGTTTCAGGAGACCGTGGTGCAAGAGCACATTGAAAGATACTCATCAACCATCAATGAGTGAGTGTATGACAGAAATTTTGAAATGAAAGTACCTGCTCTGTGGACATTTACCAGCAAAATCTTGATTTATGTGTATATATATTACATTGCTGAGCAAATGCTGGTAAGAGATTTCTTGAAACACTGATTTTGTTGCAGTGAAAATACTTAGAGGGAACATAAAGGAATATAATTTGGTTCTCTTATGAAAGGTTCAGCAATGGAGTGATGGCAACATATTTTAAGTCAAGATGCTAATTGAATTCAAGAGCAACTTTCAAGTAGTCAAACTCCCATGCAGCTGCAAACCCTGAGTTTTGGTTGCACTTTTGAAGATGCATTAGTAAGTAATTGAAATGCATTAAGGGAATTAAGGTCAAGGGAGATATGAACCAACTGGGAAGCTTTGGGGTTCTAACTTATGCAAATGAACTAGATTCATAAATAGTACAAAATCATCACATTTTTCAACATAGGAGAGGAAACCAGATCAGGGAAAGATCTGTACCCACAGAATTAGCCAGGTAGAGTATGCACAATAATGACAAATGGCAGAGGAATTATAACAAATGCAAGTACAAAGCACAGGATTGTACAAAGAGAAGTAAACAATGACCAAAATGAACCAGAAGAATCAGAAGGATAATTAGGTTTAATATCACTGGTGTATGTCATGAAATTTGTTATTTTCCATCGTGGCTGCCTGTGCATCAGCCTCCTTGCGTTAAACAAAATCAGATGTTTTCCATTAAGGGAATCCACCCTAACAAAAAAAGTTTCCATTCTCCATTCAGAGATCGGATGACAGAGTGGAAGAAGCTGTTCCTAAAATGATGACTGTATGCCTTCAGGCTCCGGTACTTACTTAATGGTAGCAATGAGAAGAGGACATGTCATGGGGGATGTAGTCTTTTTGGGGCATTGCCTTTTGAAGATGTCCTTGATATTACAGAGGCTAGCACCCAGAACATTACTGGCTGTTTTAACTGATCCTGTGCAGTCACCCCTCCGCTCAAAATGGTGATGCAATAGGTTGAATGCTCTTCACTGCACATCTGCTCAAATTTGTTGGAGTCTTTAGCGACGTATCAAGTCTCCTCTAACTCCTAATGAAATACAGCCACTGTCATGTTTTCTTTCAAGTTGCTTTAATATTTTGGAATCAGGATAGATCTTCAGCGTTGTTAAGCCCGGAAGCTTGAAACTGCTCGCTCTTTCCACTGCTGATACCTTGATGAGGACTGGTATGTGTTCCCTTGAATTCCCCTTGCTGAAGTCCATAATCAATTCCTTGGTCCTACCGACATTGAGTGCAAAGTTGTTCTTGCGAGATCACTCAGCCAGCTTGTCTATCTCACACCTGTACACCTAAACAGTGCTGAAGCCATTTAAATAAGAACTAGTAGGAAGGTGCAATCACTTGAGTTGAGTATGATGTTCTCCAAAGAGATTGTCTATTGGTGGGTCCCCAGGTGACTGTAGAGGCTGACCTGGTATCCACATATTCTGATGCAGTGTGGGCAAGGGTAACTGTCTTTCTCCTCCATCAGTTGCCCTTCATAATCCCAGCACCATGGATCCTGGTCTCACCCAGACCTCACAGTCCTGCCTCCTTCACCACTTGCTGATCACCACGGGACCTAATCTGGGATGTTAGGTTGGATTTAATTAATGGAGAATTTGTTTACCGTGGGGAAGATGATGCGCGGGCAGCCAGCACACAGACCTTAACAGATCAGTGCCAGGGCCCAGTGGCATGGAGTGCAAGATGACTGGGTATCCTTTACTGGTGCAGCCTTCCTCCTCCTTCACTACCGTTGAGATGCGGCATCATCTTCCAGCAGCTCCACAGTTGAAGTCTTCATGGGATCGCACTTTGTCTGGAGCTTCCCCCTTGAACATACAGCCTACCAGGAGTTTAGCTCCAGACAACGTGAGTCTTGAGATCTTAGATATTCAGCAGTCTCTTCACCACAACAAGATGATAACCTTTGGAGTAGAAACTCTGAGACATGAGGAAAGATTTAAACTTCTCATCAGAGTAAAGTGAAATGTAATATGTGGTCACAGGCAGGTGAGCTGACCATTATACCTTTTGACTTCTTTCCTTTCACCAACAGGAATGATCATCACTATCATTCTCAAGCCACTGTAATTAATGATCTACTGTCCATATCAATTTTCATGTCATTAAAAACCTCAATTGTCAGCTTTTTGGAAATGGAAAACATGGAATTACATGTGGCAGTTGATTCTAGAAACGTTGATTGCACTGGAAAGGTAATGCTTAGCAACTTAGTAAAACATTATTCATGAAAGCAGCCTTGTAAAATTTAAAATACATCAAATGATGAATATATTAGACTGACAATTTTAGTTTATGGAAGTGAATAAAAAATGAGTTGAGAGAAAATGCAAAGTTGTTAGAAGGATTGAAAACTGTAAAAGTTGTCAGGTCCACAATCGGCTAGAAATCCAAAAAATATACTAAGCTTTCATCAGTCATCCTATATTCCCCATAAGGTTCTATTTCAAAATGCATACATATTGGAAAAGCATTAATAAAATACTAATATCCTATTTTTACCTTCCTTCATTTGCACCTGTCCAACTGGAATATTATAGTTGTCTTTCCTGTTCTCTTAAACAAACACATCATTCACACAGCACCTAAGAGAGGCAGACACAATTTGGACATTCTAGTCCCTTGATTAAATGCCCTGAGGCAGCATGTGGTTGTTAAATATCCAGACAAACGATGGATCTGAGCAATGGATGTGCTTGAAAGTGGGGTAACGTTAAACAAGTCAGATGAAAGTAGACCCATCCCCAGAGTACTACAAACTCTCAGTTACCCAGTGCACTGACGGCTCAGATCAATAGATTTCTGCACACCAAAGAAATTAAGAGATCTGGGGATCATCAGATAAAAGTTCAGCTATGATCTTACAGATTAACAGAGCAGGTTCAAAGGCTTACACTGCCTTCACCTCCTAATTCTTAAATTCTTAAGTTCTTTACTATGTTAGTATATAGTGCATTGTGGCATGTTAGCTGCATTTTAAATTTGGTCTAATTTGGCAAATATTATCCTTTCCAATTTTGTTTTTACATTTAAAATTGATTGAATTTTGATACTTTGGGACAAAAAAGTAGATTTCTGGATCCCGATGAAAGGTATTGGTTCAAAACGTCAACTCTTTATTCCTTTCCACAGATGCCACCTGACCTGCTGCATTCCTCCAGAATTTCTGTGTGTTTCTCTGATTTCCAGCATATACAGAAGCTCTTAAAGCACACGGTATTGGGGGTAAGGTATTGGTGTGGGTGGAGAATTGGTTAGCAGACAGGAAGCAAAGAGTGGGAATAAACGGGACCTTTTCAGAATGGCAGGCGGTGACTAGTGGGGTACCGCAAGGCTCAGTGCTGGGACCCCAGTTGTTTACAATATATATTAATGACTTGGATGAGGGAATTAAATGCAGCATCTCCAAGTTTGCGGATGACACGAAGCTGGGTGGCAGTGTTAGCAGTGAGGAGGATGCTAAGAGGATGCAGGGTGACTTGGATAGGTTGGGTGAGTGGGCAAACTCATGGCAGATGCAATTTAATGTGGATAAATGTGAAGTTATCCACTTTGGTGGCAAAAATAGGAAAACAGATTATTATCTGAATGGTGGCCGATTAGGAAAAGGGGAGGTGCAACGAGACCTGGGTGTCATTATACACCAGTCATTGAAAGTGGGCATGCAGGTACAGCAGGCGGTGAAAAAGGCGAACGGTATGCTGGCATTTATAGCGAGAGGATTCGAGTACAGGAGCAGGGAGGTACTACTGCAGTTGTACAAGGCCTTGGTGAGACCACACCTGGAGTATTGTGTGCAGTTTTGGTCCCCTAATCTGAGGAAAGACATCTTTGCCATAGAGGGAGTACAAAGAAGGTTCACCAGATTGATTCCTGGGATGGCAGGTCTTTCATATGAAGAAAGACTGGATGAACTGGGCTTGTACTCGTTGGAATTTAGAAGATTGAGGGGGGATCTGATTGAAACGTATAAGATCCTAAAGGGATTGGACAGGCTAGATGCGGGAAGATTGTTCCCGATGTTGGGGAGGTCTAGAACGAGGGGTCACAGTTTGAGGATAGAGGGGAAGCCTTTTAGGACCGAGGTTAGGAAAAACTTCTTCACACAGAGAGTGGTGAATCTGTGGAATTCTCTGCCACAGCAAACTGTTGAGGCCAGTTCATTAGCTATGTTTAAAAGGAAGTTAGATATGGCCCTTGTGGCTACAGGGGTCAGGGGGTATGGAGGGAAGGCTGGGTTCTGAGTTGGATGATCAGCCATGATCATAATAAATGGCGGTGCAGGCTCGAAGGGCTGAATGGCCTACTCCTGCACCTATTTTCTATGTTTCTATGTTTCTTGTGTTTAGGTTTCCCATTAGTGCTCTTATCCAGAAGATTATACAAAGTGTTGTAGAATTTTCTTTCTCTACACCGCAACAGAAAATCCGGACCAAACTCTCTTCCTGTGTATGTACTCAGTGGCCACTTTATTAGGTACCTCCTGTACATAATAACATTGCCATTGAGTGTATGTTTGTGGTTTTCTGCCACTGTAGTGCATCTACTTCAAGGTTCAACATATTGCACACTAAGAGGTGCTCTTCTGCACACCACTGATGTAACACATGGTTATTTGAGTTACTATCGCATTCCTGTCAGTTTGAACCAGTCTGGCCTCTCTCATTAACAGGAAGTGCCAGTCACTGGATGATTTTTTTGGTTGTTTTTCACACCTTTCTCTGTAAACTCTAGAGCAGAGGTAGGTTCCAAACCTGGTGTCCGCAGACCCCACAGTTAATGATAGGGTCCATGACATAAAAAAGGTTAGTAACCCCTGCTCTAGAGTCTGTTGTGCATGAAAGTCCCAGAAGATCAGCAGTTTCTGAGGTACTCAAACCAAGTCACTTGGATCACATTTCTTCCTCACTCTGAACAACAGCTGAATCCCTTCACCATGTCTTCATGCTCTTATACATTGAGTTGCTGCCATATGATTAGCTCACCAGATGTTGCATTAGCAAGCAGATGTGCAGGTATACCTGATAAAGTGACCACTGAGTGTATATGCTGACATTTTGTGTTTCATCCATTCTTTTCTCTGATTGGTGATTGAGCGTATGCCACAGAAAAAAATATCTCCGGTATCATTTTATCTTGCTTTTCTCTCCTTTCCTCTCCTGAAAAAAGATGATTCATCTAAAAGCCATGGGGCCAGTAGACAGGGAAATATCATAACCAAGCTGAAAGTTTTTCTCATTTCTTAGGTTTCTGGGGAACCCTGGTTGATTTCTGTTCACCACCTGGAACCAACAAATCAGCTTACACCAGAACTTTATGCCAGCCTTGATACTCAAGTGATTTAAACCAGGTGCCGGAGTAAACCCACTGTTGTGGGTGAGGATCTGCCCACTAACTGGGCCCTTGTTGATAGCCATAGAGTCTCTTTTTGTATCGAGAGGAAATAAAGCCTTTAGGTCAACTCGTCCATGCCAACTTTGTTGTCTAACAAAGTAAGCCCACCTCAAAGATCAAGGACGAATTTTATTTGCCTTATACATTCTCATGTATTAGAAATTTGCTGCAATATGTTGGTCAGGGCACAACGTACCACAAAAAACATACAATCATTTTAAGAATAAATAATTATATGAAAAATAAATATATAAATAATTATATATACAGTAATTAAAAAAGCTCATAAAGTCCCTAATAGATCTGCATCTACCAATACCCTGGCAGCACATTCCATACAAACACTACTCTCTGTGTAAAAAATTACCTCTGACATCGCCCCTATACTTTCCCCCAATAACCTTAAAGTTAATCTCCCCCATATTAGCTATTTCCATGCTGAGAAAAAAATGTCTCTGGCTATCAATGAGACGTGTCATCTTGTACATATGTACATATGTATCAAGTCAGCTCTTATCATTCTTTACTGTGAAAAGAAAAGCCCTTGTTCACCCAATCTATCCTCACAAGACATGCTTAATAATTTAAGCAGCATCCTGGTAAATCTCTGCATCCTCCCTAAACTTCCACATCCTCCCTATAAGGAGGCAGTCAGAACTGACCACAATACTCCAAGTATGGCCAAACCAGAGTTTTATAGAGCTGTAACGTTACCTTGCAACTCTTGAACTCAGTCCCTCGACTAATGAAGGCCAACACACAATGCGCCTTCTTAATAACCTAGGTAAGACCACCATAATTATTTTAATTTCCTTGCAACAGTTGTGATTGTTAATCCATGTCATAAGATAGGGATAATAAACCTAATTCTAATTCTGGTGTTAAACTTAAGAAGCATAAAATTAAATACACAGTATGGATGCATTTCTTTTTGTAACGGCAGCAGCATTTAAATATGTCTCTGAAAGTCTGTTAAACCAAGGCCCAAACTTATTATCTATTAAAGGTGGATATTTCCTGCTCTTTTTATTGCAAAGTTGTGGTGGGAAATGCTTGCTGTCATGTGTGGGTTTTGCTATCATAATCAGAATCTGTACTCAGCTGCTCTTGAATACCCGGTGGAGGAGGAGGAGTGCTATAAGCCTGTGAGTTCCTATTTATTTATGCAGCCGGTGGCAATGCTCAGTGATGGAAGTACCCTGGCCATTGTGGCGTTACTGTCCCAGGACTTGACATTTGTAGGTCAAGTGGCTGGATTAGAAAAGTCCTGAAAAGAAGGATTCAAAGCATTTTTATTATTAAAGTATGTACGCAATATACAACCCTAAGATTCATCTTCTCCACAGACAGCCATGAAATAAAGAAAACCATGGAACCCGTTAAAAAAAAATCAACCCTCCACATGCAAAAAAATGTGCGGATGGCAACAAGAACATCAACACCACCCGCCCCCCCATGTGCAAAAAGTTGCACGAAAGGCAACAACAATATCAGCCCCCCCACACTCAATAAAATAAATCACGTAACTGGCAACAGGAAAGAACAAGCAAAGGCACAAAATATGAACAGACAATTGAAAGAGTTGAAAGAGCCCATATTCCGTTGAGCTCAGTGTTCATTATCTGCAGGATGCCCCCATTCAAAGTCGCCCAAAATAGGAACAGAAAAAGGAGCAACCAGTAACTAGAGTGCAATCCACAAACTGCAGACCAGGAACTTCAATAGACATAGATTAGAGAATTCTTCATTGATCTTGCAACTGGCAACTGATTTACTGCAATGATTTATGTATTTAGAGATACAGAGTGGAAAAGGCCCTTCTGGCCAACTGAGACGCGCTGCCCAGCAACTCACCAACTTAACCCTAGCATGATCACCTGATATTTTACAATGACCAACTAACCTACTAACCAGTATGTCTTTGGACTGTGGGAGGAAACTGGAGCACCTAGAGGAAACCCACATGCAGACGGGACGAATGTATAAACTTCCTTTCAGATGACATCAGAACTGAACTCCAAACTCCGACGCCCAAGCAGTAATGGAGTTGTGCTAACTGCTACATTAGATGTTGCCTAACTTGCTGATTTCCTTTATAATTTTGTGTGTGTTGTTCAAGGTTTCCAGCATCTGCATCTTCTTGTGTTATTATACAGTCATTGAAGCCGCTGATAGTTCTGAAAGAGCCAAAGCCCTAAATGATCTGAGTTGACATCTCTAACAAGCTGTTTTTACAAATAAATAATTACAAAACAACAGATTTATTGTGCAGATATCTCTTATTAAATCACAAAGCTGAGTTTCTCAGATAATCTTACACTTAATCTATGCTCTTATGTGAAATAGGAGTTTATTACATAAGGCTCTGTAAAAGGTTACAGTGTGAACCTTCACCTGATTACCTTGCATATATATGCTCTTTCTAACAAAAAGCAGTCACCCTAAATCATCAGCAAGAAAGTGGGAAACAGGAAACACTGGGACAAATGACACACCATCAGCATCATAACTAAGTGTTGGGACAGAAGAATTATGTACTGTTAACCTGAAAGTTTTCGAGTGTAGAGTGTTTTCTATTATTATTGCTTTTTTTTTTGTAATTGCACAGTTTGTTTGTTTGCCAGTCCTGTTGGAGGTGGTCCTCTCTTGACTCAATTGTGTTTCACAATCAGAATCAGAATCAGGTTTATTATCACTGGCATGTGATGTGAAATTTGTTTTATTTACTGTGAATGCCTGCAAGAAAATGAATCAAGGTTGTATATGGCTAGATATATGCCCTTTGATAAAAGGTTTACTTTGAAATTTTAACTTTAACGGTAGAAAACCTGATGGCAGAGAGAGAGAGAGAGAGAGAGAGAGAATATGAAGGAACAAGAGAGAGACAGGCTTAAAGCAAACTCTGTTGAATGAGAGAATGCTTTAAGAAAAATAATGGAATCAAAACCAAACAAGACTATAAACCTTAAGGTTATATTCTAGGACATACAAAGCAGCAAACATTGAGATCAGATACATTATCTCAGAATCAGAAAGTCACTCACTTAAGGCAGGTGAGGAAAAATTGCTTCTCCCGGAAAGTTGTGGCTCTTCAGAATTCTCCACCGTAGAGAGAGATGTATGTTCAATAATAAGTGATATTCTAGAAAGATCTTTGGTCTAGTGATGTATCAGGTTGGAAAAGAAGCTGAGGTCAAGTTCAGGTCGGCTGCTATCTTATTGTAAGGTGGAGCAGGTTTGAGAGACCACATTGCTCAATGTAGATTTTCAAGGTAATATATGGTGACATGTATGTACTTTGATAATAAATTTACTTTGGCTTTAACTTTGATCACTTGTCTCCTATTTCTAATGCTGATGTGCTGTTATATGCTTGGTAATTTGCAAGGCTAGTTTCAGTGATCCGTATGTACTTTGACATCGCTTTTAGTGCAATCACTCAAGCTGAGAATGATGTTCTCCTAAGGGGTTGTCTATTAGTGGGTCCTCAGATGGCTGTGAAAGGCCGATCCAGGATCCACGTATTCTTGTGCAGTGTGGGTACAAGCAAGTGGTGGCTGTGGTTAGCGTTTGGGTCCTGTCTCTCTGTTCGCAGCTACCGCATGCTCTCTGCAGCACAGCAATGGTCACTCTCATGTAGCACAGTTCCCTCCTGAACAGATTTCCTCCAGGTGCATCTATTGAGTGTAATGCCTTCTCAGTTTTTATAAGTAATGCTGAGTTTCTTCAGGCTGATTTTGATGTGTTTCCTTTGCTTACCAGGGGCTCAGTGACCATCATTCAAATGTGAGTAAAGGATCTGTTTGGGGAGACGTGAGTCAGGCTTCTGGATGATCTTTTCTAACATTAGATTAAGATGACTAGTCAATTAACCCCATGACAACTTTTATCTTCCTTATAAAATGAAGGTATAACTTTGTGTAATTGCTATTTCTCACACACTGTAACCTTCCTTCGGGAATTAATAAAAATGTTCAGCAGTGTCTCAGTGACCCTTCCCTCAGTTTTTAAAACACGGATGAGAACAATATATCCAGAGCAGAGATTCCATACTCCATCCGCTTAGTTAATGTATGTGTTTCTTTTTCAGCGTTTGATTGCCCTGATATTATTTCCACCCTCATCTTCTGAGCACGTCTGCCTTATTCCTTTACCTTAAATCATAAAGTGAACTCATAATCAATTTTGTTATTTCTCTCTCACTATCTCCAATGACATCCTATAAACTTGTTCCCATCCTAATATATTAATTTATGCAACTGTAGAATAATTTTATATTTTGTATTTGTTAATGATTTTATCTTATTGCACTTCTTAGAGTTATTTTGCCTTTTTTCTTATCTCTTGATATTTAACTAATTATACTCCACCCTAACGATCATGTATTTGATGTTTACTTCTTCACCGCCTTCAAATTTCCCTTATGTTTTTATTCATCTGACAGTCGAATTGAGTGATAGTTTTCTCTGGATTATATCCAGCATGTATTTTCTTGTCACTCCGGTGAGTGCCAATTGGAATGTTTCTCATTGCTACTTTATATTAGCGTTTGCCAATATTTATGTGCATTTTGTTTACATAATTTCTACATTCATCTTGTCAAAATTGGGATTGCTCCAAATCTTTACCATTCTTGGATCTTTCTCAATCTTAACACGTACTCTATTATATATAGGCAGTATGTATGAAAGATCCCCTCCTTTAACATTTTCTATCAGTTCTAGTTCATATCCAATATCTAAATGCAATGTATTCCCATTTACGCTCTAGCCTTCTGGGTCAGAAAGGAGAATAGAGGAGGTATGCAGGGACGCTTTTAAAACTCTGTCTATGGCTTTCTTCATCTCTAGAACCAACCCGCTTTCGATAACTATCTGTATTGAATGATGGAAACCATTTATATCTGTGAAAGGATTTGTATTTTGGTACATTTTCACTGGAAAACTGTCTACAAAAGAAGGGAATGCTTGGGAGAGAGTGAATCAACTGCAGAAGGTTGAGAGTAGTGTGGTGGTGGCCAGTGGGATTTGTTCAGTTGGATTTAAACCAAGTATCTTTTCATTTGGAGTTGCGGAGGGACATTGGAGAATGTAGCAAACTAAAATGTTTCTGAAAACACTCATAGAGCATAAAAATCTACAGCACATTACAGGCCCTTCAGCCCATGATGTTGTGCTGACCATGTAACCTACCCTAGAAACTGCCTAGAATTACCCCACCGCATAGCCCTCTGTTTTTCTAATCTCCATGTACCTATCTAAGAGTCTCTTAAAAAACTCTATTGTATCCACCTCTACCACCTTCACTGGCAGTGCATTTCATGCACTCACTACTCTCCGTGTGAAAAACCTACCTCTGACATCCCCCCCCCCCCATTTCCAAGCATCTTAAAACTATGCCTCCTCATGTTAACCCTTTCAGCCCTGGGGTAAAGCCTCTGGCTATCCACGCAATGAATGCCCCTCATCATCTTATAAACCTCTATCAGGTCACCTCTCATCGTCTGTTGCTCAAAGGAAATAAGGCCAAGTTCACTCCACCTATTCTCATAAGGCGTGTGCTCAAATCCAGGCAACATCCTTGTAAATCTTCTCCACACTCTTCCTATAATTTCTACATCCTTCCTGTAGTGAAGTGACCAGAACTGAACATAGTACTTCAAGTGGGGCCTGACCAAGATCTTATATAGCTGTAACATTACCATAAGCTTACCACAAGGCTATTGAACTCAATCCCATGATTCATGAATGCCAATACATCATACACCTTCCTATTAACACTGTCAACCTGCACAGCCGCTTTGGATATGGACCCCAAGATCTCTCCACGTTGCCAAGAGTCTTATCATTAACACAATATTCTGTCTTTAAATTTGACCTCCCAAAATGAACCACTTCATACTTATCTGGTTTGAACTCCATCTGCTACTTCTCAGCCCAGTTCTGCATCTTAACAATGTCTTCTATCAATGTCACATCTGATGATCCTCCAGACTACCCACAACACCCGCAACCTTTGAGTCATCAGGAAACCTTCTACATCTTCATCCAGGTCATTAATAAAAATCATAAAGAGTAAGGGTCCCAGAATAGATCCCTGAGGAACACCACTGGTCACCGACCTCCATGCAGAATATGAAACATCTACAACCACCCTTTGCCTTCTGTGGGCAAGCCAATTCTGGATCCACAAAGCAAGGTCTCATTGGATCCCATGCCTCATTACTTTCAGAATGAGACTTGCATGGGGAACCTTATCAAATGCCTTACTGAAACCCATATACACTACACCCACTGCTCTACCTTCATCAATGTGTTTTGTTACTTCCTCAAAGAATTCAATCAAGCTCGTAAGGCACAACCTACCCTTGACAAAGCCATGCTGACTATCCCTAATCAGACTATGCCTCTCCAAATGTTCATAAATCCTGCCTCTCAGGATCTTCTCCAACAACTTGCCCACCACTGAAGTCAGCTCACTGGTCTATAATTTCCTGGGTCATCTCTACTGCCTTTCTCGAACAAGGAAACAGCATCTGCGACCTTCCAATCCTCTGGTTCTTCTTCTGTCCCTACTGATGATGCAAAGATCATCGCCAGAGGCTCAGAAATCTCCTCCCTTGTTTCACACAGTAGACTGGGTTATACCTCACCATATCCCAGTGACTTACCTAACTTAATGCTGTTGAAAAGCTCCAGTACATCCTTTTTCTTAACGTCTATATGCTCATGCATTTCAGTCCACTGTAAGTCATCCCCTCAATTGGCAAGGTCCTTTTCCTTGTTGAATACTGAAGCAAAGTATTTATTAAGTACCTCCGCTACCTCCTCTGACTCCAAGTATACGCTTCCACTATTGCAGCTGATTGATCCTATTCTCATTGGCTCATCCTTGTGCTCTTCACACACTTGTAGAAACGCCTGGGGCTTTCCTTATTCCTGCTCACCAAGGCCTGCTCATGGCCCCTTCTATCTCTCCCAAATTTCATTCTTCATCTCCTTCCTAGCAAACTTGCAGTTGTCTGGAACTCTATTAGTACCTAGTTTCTTGAACCTTTCATAAGCTTTTCTTTTCTTCTTTACTAGATTCTCCACATCCTTTTGTTACGTACCTCATAACTGGGTTGCCAAACCAGCAGAAATGGACCATTTAGTTGGAGTCTGGATTACTGGAACTAAGAAAGTTTTATTAAAGAAATAAGCAACACAGTACTCTAATCACAAGGATAATAAATGCAACAGTTCAGCAATGAATAAACACACATGTACACAGAACTAGGATAATAGGATCAATCAAGCTCTATCGCAGTCTAGGGGTAAATGACCAGTTTCAAGTGACGCAAAGTTCAGTTCAATTGAGTTCAGTTCAGTTCGCGGTAATCACTGTTGTGCCGTTGGGTGGGGAAAAGGAGAGAGAGCGAAAGCGAATGAATATTCAAAACGGATTCCACACAGACCTTCGATATTCCTCGCAGTTAGCTTTCGGGCGAGTCCTTGGTAATGTCTTCTGAGGTCACCAACTGTGACCCCTCCATTCCAGATACGATCGTTCTGCGGTGAACCCGGCACCCAGGCAAGGGTGGACACACACACCAGGTTCCCGCCGATCCGTACCTTTCTACCCGGTGCATCTATGGCTGGCCCCGCGACCAGACCTCCAACAACTCCCACCAACTAGTGGGGGGGGGGGCACACCGCTTTCAGGGTCTCGTTGCCTTGTGGAGTCGTGTGTCTGTGTCTTAGTGAACCTGCCCCTTTTTATCCCCCTGCTGGGGTATCGCCTGTCCATCATACTTCAAACAGTTCAGGGTTCAAAAGGAGCCGATCTTGACAATACTCAGACCGGTGTCTCCTTCCGTTAAACTCTCTCGTCTCTTCATTAACATTTCCAAATGCTGCTCCATTGTCTTACTTATCTCTCTCTCCTGAAGACAGGTGGCAGATCAACTGTTGTTCCCACTGGTGCTAGCCCAGGACAGTTAACACCTTAGTCTATGTGTACTTTTGTAACCCTCTTTCGTCACACCCCTCCCCTTTAAGGATTTTTACTGGGGTAAGAATTATAAGCATGAATACATTATTAGATCCACACAAATATACATCTTCATCAGCTATTTGGCTAATACAGCGAATTTTAAGTTGTCAACACCTTGACAGACAGTCAGCAATCACATTTTCTGTTCCTTTTATATGTGTTATTTTAATAATCCTCTCAAACCAGGCTCCAACTTAGCAGACTTCATAGTGGCCGTAAACACTAATGAATTGTGATCAGTGTCACTTCTCAGTGGTTTTTGCCCCAGACACAGATAACAAGGGTCGTCCCATACCAATTTAGCATTCTTTGGCAAGGGCTTTGTAAGAGGGTGGGTAATATCCGCAAAGTTGTTTTTTTTCTGCAAAACTTCCAATAGTACCCCACCATCTCCAAGAACCTTCTCAGGGCTCTCTTGTCTGTCGGGGTGGGGACTTCAGCGATAGCCCACACCTTAGCTTGCATCGGAGCCAGCTGCCCCTGTCCTACCACAAATCCCAGATAAGTGACTTTTTCGTGGCTGAATTCACTCTTTGCGAAGTTCACTGTCAGGCTAGCTTCAAACAGCTTTTTGAACAGCTCCTCCCATGTGTTACTCCAGACCACTACATCGCCAATATTCACTTCTGTGTTCCTTAGCCTGTTTGTCACTGAATTAATCATTCTATAGGGCTGTTGCTCACTAGGCTGACCTGATGTGACAACAGCCCCATGTCCCAGCTGTTTGCATCGCCTCGGGACATCTAGACCTACGTGCGCATGCCGGTTAATTAGCTTTATCAATGGCCCGCTTTGTTCGGGCGTTAGGTGAGAGACCTTATCAGCAAAACGGGTCAACACAATAGACATCTCCCATCTGGTCGGCACCACACCTATCTTTTCAAAATCGGTCCTCCCCTTATCAGGTGGCACCTTAGCCTCATTAATTTTCATGATATCACCAGCTAGATCTGTTCTCTGACTGTGGTGGGCTTTTAACATGTTAATAGCCTCTAACTGTGTTAACTCACGTCTGCAATAGTCAATAACATCCTTCTTCCTGTTCAGCCAGTAAAACTCTTCCATGATTCTGCCGACTGTTTCCCTCCCCCCAAAATGTCCACCGAGGGGTATCTTGTGGGCCAAGTTAAGAATCTCATCCGCATAAATTTTTGGCAACATCCCCCATTCCTCATCTGCGGGTACGGTACCTGGTCTCCCTTTCTTCCTTAGTACTCCCTCCTCCACACAATAGCCTACTGGCTCTCTTTTTAATCCTGCTTCAGAGAGAGCTGTTTCCTCGTCTCGCTCCTGTGCCTGTATAAAGTCCTTCTTTTCTAATGATAAATCTACCTTAATTTCCCCACTTCCTCCTGTTTCATTACGCTCCTTCTTTTCACTTTCTACCCCCTCCTCGTACAAGGCTGGTAGAAACGTCTCAGCAGTCTCTCTGGACATATAGCGAGTCACTGCGCAAACAGGATGAACCTGTGAGTCCATGGGCGGGGCCTCAATGCTGCCAGGCTGACCTGTCAACCTCACTGCCGAGAAAACAATTCCCCCAGCGAGGTCATTACCGAGCAAGACTTTCACACCTTTCATCGGTAATTCGGGCCTCACCCCGATCGTGACTAGTCCAGAGACCAAGTTGCTTTGTAGGTGTATCTGGTGCAAGGGTACTGCTTCTGTCCATTCCCCAATACCTTTGACCCTGACCTCCCCAGTCTGGGTCTCTGAACTAAACTCTAACACACTCTTCAATATCAATGACTAACACGCTCCCGTGTCTCTCCAGATCCGTACTGGAACTGGGTTTAACCCTTCCTTCACCGACACCAATCCGGCCGAGATAAACCTCTCGTGACCTTCCTGAACTTTGGCAGACCTTTCCTCTCCTAGCGGTACGTTTACCAGCTCAATACAGCCAGTCGGAAACGCCGCCTTTCCTTTTGCCGTCTCCTTCTTTGGGGCAAAGCACCCGGACGCAAAGTGTCCAACTTTCCCACAATTATAACAGACGACCCCAGGAGACTTCCTACCAGACTGCTCCCGGTCTACCTTATCCTTCTCACTAGTCCCCGGCTTATTTTCTGACTTTTCCGGCGGACTCTCCCCGCCGTCCTGACTACCCTTCTGGTAGCCTTTACTCGGGGCAAACTTCATTTTATGCGTCAACGCATACTCATCCGCTAACTTAGCAGTTGCAGCTAACGTGGCTGCCTCTTTCTCATCTAGGTAGGGTCTCATACCTTCAGGGACACAACCTTTAAACTGCTCAATCAGGATCAGCTGTAGCAGTCTGTCATAATCCCCATCTACCCCCTTCGAGGTGCACCAATGCTCACAATATGTCTGCTTCTCACGGGCAAACTCTAAATACATGCGGTCCCACTGCTTCCTCGCATTCCGGAACCTCTGCCGGTATGCCTCCAGGACCAACTCATAAATCCTGAGGACGGGCCTCTTTCACCACCTCATACCTCTGGGCATCTTCTGCGGACAAAGCGGAGTAAGCTTGTTGGGCTTTCCCTTTTAGTACACTCTGAAGCAAAACAGCCCACTTATCCCTCGGCCAGTCCTGACTTGCAGCAACTTTTTCGAAATGGAGAAAGTACTGATCCACATCAGTATCGTCAAATGGGGGAACCAGCCTAACCTGCTGGGTCGCCCTGAACCCTCCACCTTGGTTCGGCATGGGCTCCTGCTCTGCCATCATCTTTAACCTCTCCAGCTCGAATACCCTTTCCCTCTGCCTCTCTTCTCGCTCCAACTGTTTGTCCCTCTCTCTCTCTTGCCATTCTAACTGTCTCTCTCTCTCCTGCCGTTCTAACTGCTTCTCTTCGTGTTCTAGCTGCCGTACCCGGAACTCGTGCTCGAGTCTCAGTTTTTCAATCTGCACCTGTACTGCGTCTCCACCAGGTTTTCCCATAGATACCACCTCCAGCTCCCCTTGGGGAAACACACCTTTAGATACATAGTGCTCTACGATAGCTCTGTGTATCTCCTCTCTCCTCATTGTCGACTTCCCCTTAACAAGATTCAACCGTTTGGCCACACTGCCAATTCCGCTTTCCTCGCATCCTCTAATGCCTCCAAGGTCGGCTCCTTTAGAAATTCCTCAATCTCCATTTCTGCTGTTTGCCTTTTCTTTCTTTCGGGAATTTTAACCCAATTAATTTACCCCATCCCATATTTAGCGTTCAAAATCACGGACGAGAACCCCAGTTATGTTACGTACCCCGTAACTGGGTTGCCAAACCAGCAGAAATGGACCACTTAGTCTGGATTACTGGAACTAAGAAAGTTTTATTAAAGAAATAAGCAACACAGTACTCTAATCACAAGGATAATAAATGCAACAGTTCAGCAATGAATAAACACACATGTACACAGAACTAGGATAATAGGATCAATCAAGCTCTATCGCAGTCGAGAGCTAAATGACCAGTTTCAAGTGACGCAAAGTTCAGTTCAATTGAGTTCAGTTCAGTTCGCAGTAATCACTGTTGTGCCATTGGGCGGGGAAAAGGAGAGAGAGCGAAAGCGAATGAATATTCAAAACGGATTCCACACAGACCTTCGACATTCCTCGCAGTTAGCTTTCGGGCGAGTCCTTGGTAATGTCTTCTGAGGTCACCGACTGTGATCCCTTCGTTCCAGATCCGATTGTTCTTCTGCGGTGAACCCAGCACCCAGGCAAGGGTGGACACACACACCAGGTTCCCGCCGATCCGTACCTTTCTACCCTGTGCGTCTATGGCTGGGCCCGCGACCAGACCTCCAACAACTCTCACCAACTAGTGGGGGGGGCACACCGCTTTCAGGGTCTCGTTACTTCGTGGAGTCGTGTGTCTGTGTCTTAGCGAACCTGCCCCTTTTTATCCCCCTGCTGGGGTATCGCCTGTCCATCACACTTCAAACAGTTCAGGGTTCAAAAGGAGCCGGTCTTGACAATACTCAGACCGGTGTCTCCTTCCGTTAAACTCTCTCGTCTCTTCATTAACATTTCCAAATGCTGCTCCATTGTCTTACTTATCTCTCTCTCCTGAAGACGGGTGGCAGATCAACTGTTGATCCCACTGGTGCTAGCCCAGGACAGTTAACATCTTAGTCTATGAGTACTTTTGTAACCCTCTTTCGTCACACTTTGTACACCATGATTCTTTTACCCTACCATCCTTTCTCTGCCTCAATCGAACATATTGTGGTGAACTTTTGGTACATAATGACTGATGAGGAAGCTCATTGAACTCCACAACTATTTTATTGTGATAAACACAAAACAGACTGGGCACTATAACCCAGAGAGTGAACCCAACCAGTCTCAAACCGACAGGGGAGATGACCATCACACACCCCGGTTACAGTAAGGGTGACCCACAAATACGCAAGTGAATAACTGTACAACCCAAGCTAAAATGTAACAATAAATGAATTGGAACTTCCCACCATAATCCCATAAAAACATTTAACACAAGAACAATAAACAGCGCTCGTCATTAAAAATGCAGGGTCAGGCTGTTGACCACACACACTCTCACCTTCCCGCCCCCCGAGAGTCTTTTCTTTTTCAATATTTTCATTGATTTATTACATAAAAGAATACAGAGTACAGCAGGATATATAATATAAATCAATTACAATATATTGGAATCACAAATATAGTCTCATTACCCTATATTCATGTACATTAAATTTAAACATAATATTGAAAAAAAATAATTTTACTAGACAAAAAGAAATCTAAACCCACTACCAGGGAAAAAAAACAGCTGTTTGGTTAAAAAAAACGAAAAGGAAAAATCCTTATCATATAATAAAACATATTGTTAGCCAACATCTGTGCTTAATAGTGTTAAGTACCCCGTAACTGGGTTGCCAAACCAGCAGAAATGGATCACTCAGTTGGAGTTTGGAGTACTAGAACTAAGAAAGTTTTATTAAAGAAACAAGCAACACAGTAATCGAAAGGATAATAAATGCAACAGTTCAGCGATGATAAACACACATGTGCACAGAATTAAGATAACAGCATCAATCAAGCTCTATCGTTGTCTAGGGTTAAATGACCAAATTTCAAAATGACTCAAAGTTCAGTCCAGTTCAGTTCGCAGTAATCGTTGCCATGGCGATGGACAACGTGGGGGAAGAGAGAGATAGAACTGGAACGACTGATCATTCAGAACACTGCTTCACTCACAGACCGGCGAGATTGCTCACAAGCAACTTTTGGGCGGGTCCTTGGTGATGTCACCTGAGGTCACCGACTGTGACCCCTCCTCCAAATGCGGTCGATCCTCTGCAGTGAACCCGGCACCCAGGCAAGGGCGGACACACACCGGGTTCCAGCTGATCGTACCTTTCCACCCTGGTCGTTGTCTGGTACTTCTCACCCACTCGTGAGAGGCGCACTGCTTCCAGGGTCTCGTTACCTCGGTTGGCGTGTGTGCTGCCTTAGCGAACCTGTCCCTTTTTATCCCCCTGCTGGGGCATCGCCTGTCCACCACTTCAAACAGTTCAGGGTTCAAAGGGGGAGCCGCTCCAGACAGCTCTCTCTCCCCCGTCCCTTCATTACACATCTCCAGACGCTGCTCCATTGTTCCTTATCTCTCCTTCCCCTGAGGGCAGGTGGCAGACCACTTGCTGATGTCACTGATGCTAACCCAGGCCAGCAAACATCTTAATTTTATGTGTATTCTCGTCACAATAGCAAATCAAAGATTTTGAAAATAATTCATAAAAGGTCCCCACAATGATATAAAATCTTGTCTATGTTCAGAAATTGAACCGCAAATGTTCTCTAAATTTAAGCATGACATAACATCATTTAAGCAATGGCAGGATACTTGGTAGCGTGGAGCAGCAGAGGGTTCTGGGGGTACATGTCCACAGATACCTGAAAGTTGCCTCCCAGGTAGATAGGGTAGTTAAGAAAGCTTATGGAGTGTTAGCTTTCATAAGTCGAGGGATAGAGTTTAAGAGTCGCGATGTAATGATGCAGCTCTATAAAACTCTGGTTAGGCCACACTTAGAGTACTGTGTCCAGTTCTGGTCCCTTCACTATAGGAAGGATGTGGGAGCATTGGAAAGGGTACAGAGGAGATTTACCAGAATGTTGCCTGGTTTAGAAAGTATGCATTATGATCAGAGATTAAGGGAGCTAAGGCTTTACTCTTTGGAGAGAAGGAGGATGAGAGGAGACATGATAGAGGTGTACAAGATAATAAGAGGAATAGATAGAGTGGATAGCCAGTGTTTTTTCCCCAGGGCACCACTACTCAATACAAGAGGACATGGCTTTAAGGTAAGGGGTGGGAAGTTCAAGGGGGATATTAGAGGAAGGTTTTTTACTCAGAGAATGGTTGGTGCGTGTAATGCACTGCCTGAGTCAGTGGTGGAGGAAGATACACTAGTGAAGTTTAAGAGACTACTAGACAAGTATATGGAGGAATCTAAGGTGGGGGCTTATATGGGAGGCAGGGTTTGAGGGTCGGCACAACATTGTGGGCCGAAGGGCTTGTACTGTGCTATACTATACTATGTTCTATGAGTAGGCCCCCCAGAGTTTCACACTGCCTATGCAGAACACCATGCAAATGTTCCCTGAACATTTGCCACATTTCTGCCAGTCATTTCCCTGAGAACATCTGTTCCCAATTTATGCTCCGATGTTCCTGCCTAATGGTATCATATTTCCCCTTACCCCAATTAAATGTTTTCCCAAATTGTCTGCTCCTATCTCTCTCCACAGCTATGGTAAAGGAGATAGAGTTGTGATCACTTTCTCCAAAATGTTCTTCCACCAAGAGATCTGACACCTGACCAGGTTAATTTCCCAATACCAGGTCAAATACAGACTTTCCTCTAGTTGGCTTATCTATATATTGTGCCATGAAACCTTAAACACACCTATCAAACTCCACCCTCTCTAAACGCCTTGCTCTAATGAGACGCCAATCAATATTAGGAAAGTTAAAATCACCCATCACAACAATCGTATTATTATTGTACCATTCCAGAATCTGCCTCCCTATCTACTCCTCCATGTCTCTGTTAGACCATACAGCCATAAGATATAGGAGCAGAAGTAGTCCATTTGGCCCATCAAGTCTGCTCTGCCATTCAATCATGGGCGGATCCAGTTCTTCCAGTCATCCCCACTCCCCTGCCTTCACCCTATACCCTTTGATGCTCCGGCTAATCAAGAACTTATCTATCTCTGCCTTTACTACACCCAATGACTTGGCCTCCACAGCCACTGTGGCAACAAATTCCACAGATTTACCACCATCTGACTAAAGTAAAGTTCTCCGCATCTCTGTTCTAAATGGACGTCCTTCAATCCTGAATTTATGCCCTCTTGTCCTAGCATCCCCTACCATGGGAAATAACTTTGCCATATCTAATTTGTTCAGGCCTTTTAACATTCAGAATATTTCTATGAGATCCTCCCTCATTCTTCTGAACTCCAGGGAATACCGTCCAAGAGCTGCCAGACGTTCCTCATACAGTAACCCTTTCATTCCTGAAATAGTTCTCGTGAATCTTCTCTGAACCCTCTCCAGGGAGTACTGTTACTATTGGGGGGGGGTATTTTAAAAACACCCAGTAGAATTATTGCCCCTTTCCTTTTTCTGACTTCCGTCCACCCTGACTCAGTAGACAATCCCTCCATGACTTCCTCCTTTTCTGCAGCCATGAATCTATCCTTGATTAACAGTGCCGCACCCCCACTTCTTTTGCCTCCCTCCCTGCCCTTTTAGAAACATTTAAAACCTAACACATTCAGCAGCCATTCCTGCCCCTGAGACATCCAAGTCTCTGTAATGGCCACAACATCATAGTTCCACATATTGATCCATGCTCTAAGCTCATCTGCCTTGTTTATGATATTACTTGCATTAAAATATACATATCTCAAACTATCAGGCTGAGTGCATTTTTGCTCTCTCTGCCTATCCTTCCTCACAAACTCTGTAAAAGCTGTCTCTACTTGTGCATCAACCGCCCCAGCCTCTGCCTTTTCACTTCAGTTCCAACTCTGCTGCAATCTAGTTTAAACCTTCCCCAATAGCATTAGCAAACCTCCCTACCAGGATATTGTTCCCCCTCAGATTCAAATATAATCCGTCCTTTTTGTACAGGTTACACCTGCCCCAGAAGAGGTCTCAATGATCCAGTATCTTTTTTTAAATATAATTTTTATTAAGTTTTCAAACTTGATTACATGGAATAATAATATCTACCCTCCCACCTCCCCTTAACCCTTCCCCCCGATATATACCCCTACTTAAAAGAAAGAAAAGAAAAGGAAAAAAAAGAAAGAAAGAAAGACTGCCTGGATATTGGAAGGTCTCCACATGCTCCATGGGATTCAAAATAAATTTAATATATTTATTTGTTACTTTCCCCAAAGGACCAACATCTTTATCATCGGAGCGTCTAGATATGCCAACCTATCTTTTGTAAATAAGGGTGCCAAATATTAAAAAATGTATCATATTTATCTCTTAAATTATAAGTAATTTTCTCAAGTGAAATACAACTAAAAATTTCATTGTGCCAACGATCCATACTTAAATACGAATCCGATTTCCAAGTAACTGCTATAGCCTTCTTGGCTACTGCCAATGCAATTTTTTATAAATTCTTTCTTGTATTTATTCAATTTAAGTTTCAGTTTTATCCCTTCAATGTCACCTAATAAAATTAATATAGGGTTATGTGGAAGTTGAGTTCCAGTAATTTGTTCCAATAAAACTTAAATTTATCCAAAAAGGTTGAATTTTGGAACAGGACCAAGTAGAATGTAAAAAAGTACCAATTTCTTGATTACATCAAAAACATTGATCAGATAAGTTTGAATTTAATCTATTTATTTTTTCTGGTGTAATATATAATTGGAGTAAAAAATTATATTGTACTAATCTGAGTCGAATGTTTATTGTATTTGTCATACTGTCAAGACATAGTCTTGACCAATTTGTTTCATCAATATTAATACTCAAATTTGTTTCCTATTTTTGTCTTGACTTGTGAATTCCTTGTTTAAGTGTCTGTTTTTGAATCAGATTATACATAAAAGAAATATTTTTTTTTAATTTTTCCTTTTTGAATTAAAATTTCAATTTCATTAGGTTTCGGCAAAAACATTGTTTGACCCAGTTTGTCTCTTAAATAAGCCCTTAATTGAAGGTAACAAAAGAAAGTGTTATTTGAGGTTCTATATTTATCCTTTAATTGCTCAAATGACATCAATATACCTCCTTCATAACAATCTCCTATAAATCCAATCCCTTTTTAGTACCAATTATATAAAAGTTGATCATTCATTGTAAAAGGAATAAGTCTGTTTTGGATCAAAGGTCTCCTTGCTAATAAAAATGTCCTTATTTCATCATCAACGTTTGTCTTATTCCATAGATCAATCAAATGTTTTAATGTAGGAGATTCTTTCTTTTCCCGTACCCATTTAGATTCCCATTTATATACAGAATCTTTGGGTTTATATATCTTATATAATTCTATTCTAATCCATGCCGGTTTTCGTTTGTCAAAGAAAGATGCAATAAATCTAAGTTGATTTGCTTTATAATAATTCTTAAAGTTTGGAAGTTGTAACCCTCTTAACTCAAATTTCCATGTCAATTTTTCCAATGATATTCTTGACATCTTACCTTTCCAAAGAAATTTCCTCACACATTTATTTAACCCTTGAAAAAATTTCTGTGGCAGTTGTATTGGTAGTGTTTGAAATAAATACTGTAATCTAGGAAATATATTCATTTTTTCAGCATTGACTCTACCCACTAATGTTATTGGTAATATCATCCATTTGTCAAGATCTTCTTGAATTTTTTTCAATAGTGGTAAATAATTAAATTTATGTAAATTCTTTATATCATTATCAAGTCTTATACCTAAATACTTTATACCATTTATCGGCCATCTAAATTGGGTTGCTAATCGACATTGACTATAGTCTCCTTTAGTAAGAGGTAAGATTTCACTTTTATCCCAATTTATTTTATACCCTGATACCTCCCCATATTCTTCCAATCTAGAAAATAGTTTACGTAACAAATGCAGTGGGTTTGTTAAATAAATCAAAACATCATCAGCAAATAAATTAATCTTATATTCCTTCTGATTAACTCTAAAACCCTTAATATCGGAATCAATTCTAATTAGTTCTGCTAATGGCTGTATCGCCAATACAAATAAAGCAGATGATAATGGACAACCTTGCCTGGTTGACCTTTTTAACTGGAATGGTGTTGAAATTTGACTATTTGTCACTACTTTAGCGTTAGGATTAGTGTTTAAAGTTTTAATCCAGTTTATAAAAAAGTATTCCTAACCCATATTTTTCTAATACTTTAAATAAAAAATCCCATTCCAATCTATCAAATGCTTTTTCTGCATCCATAGCTACTACCATACTCATTTCCTCCCTTTTTTGTGCCAAATGAATTATACTAAGTAGCCGAGTTACATTATCTGCCAATTGTCTATTTTTAATAAATCCTGTTTGATCCATATGTATTAATTTCGGTAAATATTTAGATAATATACTAGATAAATTTTTTGCTATTATTTTATAATCCGTGTTCAACAAAGAAATAGGCCTATATGTTGCTGGTTTTAAAGGATCTCAATCTTTTTTTGCAATACTATTACAATCGCTGTCGAGAAAGATATTGGAAGTTTATCTGTTTTTTCCGTTTGACACATTAACTCCATAAAAGGAGAAATTAATAAATCTTTAAACTTTTTATAAAATTCAGGCGGAAAACCATCCTCTCCTGGAGATTTATTACTTTGAAGTGATTCTAAAACTTCTTCAACCTCTTTTAATGTAAAAGGCATATCTAATCCCTTCTGTTCTTCCGAATTCAATTTTGGAAGTTATTTGTGATAAAAATCTTTCTATCTCATTAACATCGTTTTGTGATTCCGATTGATATAATTCAGAGTAGAAACTTTTGAAGGTTTCATTAATTTCTAAAGGTTTATAAGTAATTTTATTTGCATTTGTTCTAATTGCATTTATCATTTTGGAAGCCTGTTCTGTTTTCAACTGCCAAGCAAGAATTTTGTGTGATCTCCCACCTAACTCATAATACGTTTGCTTAGTTCCCATGATTTCTTTTTCCGTTCAATATGTCTGAAGCGTATTATATTGTAACTTCTTATTGACAAGTTGTCTTCGTTTTTCTTCTATCATATGTCTTTGAGATTCTTTTTCTAATTTTGTAATCTCTTTTTCCAATTGATCTAGTTCTACCATATCTTCCTTCTTAATTTTAGACATATAACTTATTATCTGACCCGTCAAATATGCTTTCATCACATCCCACAAAACAAATTTATTTTCAACTGAATGAGACTTTGTATCCAAAAAAAAATGGGATCTGTTTTTCCATAAAATCACAAAAATCTTGACGTTTTAATAATATTGAATTAAATCTCCATCTATAAGTCGCTTCTTCCTTATCCGTCATTATTATTGTCATTAATAAAGGAGAGTGATCTGACGATATTCTCGCTTTATATTCCATATTTTTCACTCTGTCTTGAATATTCATTGATAATAGAAAAAGATCTATCCTTGAGTAAGTTTTAGTCTGATAGAATAGAACGAATAGTCTCTTTCTTTGGGGTTAATTCTTCTCCATATATCAATCAAATTTAAATCTTTCATCAATGATAAAGTTAGTTTTACTACTTTTGATTTTGTATCGGCCTTGGTTGATCTATCTAAGACTGGGTCTAGGCAAAAGTTAGTCTCCACCTATTAATATTTTATCATGTGCATCAGCCAAATTCAGAAAAGCTTCTTGTATATATTTTGCATCATTTTCATTTGGTGCATAAATATTCATGAGGGTCCATAATTCGGAAAAAAGTTGGCAGTGTATAATCACATATCTCCCCGTAGAATCAGTTATTAAATTTTGTATTCTAATTGGTAACGTTTTATCGATCAAAATTGATACTCCCCTCGCTTTTGAATTAAATGAAGCTGCAACAACACTTCCCACCCAGTCCCACTTTAATTTCTGATGTCCTGTTTCTGTTAAATGTGTTTCCTGCAAGAAAGCTATATCTACCTTCATTTTCTTAATGTGTGTTAAAATTCTTTTTCTTTTCACCGGTCCGTTAAGTCCATTAGCATTAAAACTCAAAAAATTCAATAAGTTAGTCATTATTCTTAACAAAATTACTCCAATTTGAAACATTACTTAACATCTCAACACCTCAAATTCCTTGGGGAATCTCTTTAAACTTCACCATGTTGCTATGTGTTCCCCCCCTCCCCACCACTATCATCCAGGCAAAAAGAAAGAAATAAAAGATAGATATAATATAAAAAGAAAAATAACAAAATACCCCCCTACTAATGTTGTAAGTGAAAAAAAAACACAACATTACACCCATCCATTTTGCGGGTCATGGTTGTCGCCACGATTGCACACATGAATCCCGTAGCGATTGGTCAGTATTTCTTCCAGCTCCCCCGTAACAAAAAAAATTATATATAAATTAAAAAAATATAATGTCACTGTTCCCAACTAATATTCCTCAAACGTTTACATTTCTTCCCCTCTATCATATAATTAATAATATATTTATATATTTTTCCACCTTTAAAAATCCACCAAGTCTATTCCCTGTCCCAGCCTTCATCTTTAATCCATCTCGCTCCCCTAGATTTCTTCTTGTGTCTGGTGAACATTCAAAGATTCTCGCACAAACTCCCCCGTTTTCTGGTAATCATCAAAAAATCTTTCTTCTCCGCCAGCCAAAAAAATCTTCAAGGTTGCAGGATAGTGCAGTATAAATTGGTAACCATGATCCCATAGGACTTTTTTCACTGGATTGAATTTCTTCTTTCTCTTCAGAAGTTCATAACTTATGTCAGGGTAGAAAAAAAATTTGTTCCCTTCTATCATCAATGGCCCTTTTCTATTCTTGGCAGCTTGGGCAGCCACCTGTAAAATCCTTTCTTTGTCTTGAAATCTTAAACATTTTATTAAAATTGATCGCGGATTTTGGTCATGTTGTGGTTTTGGTCTTAGAGCTCTATGTGCTGTTTAATTTCAATTGACCAATCTCCCTCTTCCATTTGCAAATTTTCCAGGATCCATCTTTGAAAAAGTTCTATTGGGTTATCTCCCTCTGTACCTTCTTTAAGACCAACAGTCTCAATATTATTTCGCCTATTAAAAATTTCCAGCACATCCACTTTTTCCAACAGCCGATCTCTTTCCGTTTTCCAGGCACTTTTTATCCACTTTATCATTGATACCTTCCATTGTTCTTTCCAACTTTTGAAGCTTCTTATCCGTTTTCTCCTGTCTTTTCATAGCTTTATCATACCTAATCTTCATGTTTTGATCCTCTATTTTTATTCCTTTTAATTCAAGCATTATTTGCTCTAAACTCTCTCTTATGTCTCCACAATATCCTTTACTTTTAATCTCTTCTTGTTCTTCTTCCTCCTCTTCTTCATCTGTATTCTCCAGGGAATCCAATTCTGACTTCAGGTCACTTTCACTTTCAGTGGCAGTCGGTTCCTGTAGTTCGACTTGTACTGATTTGCGCATGCCTCCTTCTTTACGCATGCGCAATTCCCGCTTCTTCTTCCCAGGGTCCGCTACCGCCGCGATTGCCCCCGTTCTTCAATGCCAGAGATAAGATGTGTCTCCTCTGAAGGAGATCCAACCTGAGCCCGAGGTTCCATCGCTGTAGTAGGCCCTTTTTTCTTCCCATCTCACAGTGACTTCAAAACGGCAGTCTTCTTCTGTTTCTGTTTACGAGGCATATCGTAAAATAGTCTTGACTAGTTTATAAGTAGTTTTCAGAAACTAGTTATTAACTTTTCTTTGTTTAAATGGTACTTTGCTGATTTTTTACGGGACAGCTGGATTTACACATCTCAATCCCACATCATCATGTGACGTCCCCCAATGATCCAGTATCTGAATCTCTGTCCCCTGCTCCAACCCTTCAGCCACACGTTTATCCATGACCTCATCCTGTTCCTATTCTCACTGTTGCGTGGCACAGGCTGCAATCCCGAGACTACTATCCATGAGGTCTTCCTTCCTAACTCCCTGCATTCTGGTTTCAGGACCTCCACCCTTTTTCTATCTTTGTCATTGGTAACATCTCTGATGACCTCTGGCTGCTCACCCTCCCATTTCAGGATATTTTGGACATGTTCAGAAACATCACAAGCCTTGGCACCTGGGAGGCAAACTACCACCCGTGTTTCTTTTTCACACCAACAGAATTGCCTATCAGTCCCCTAACTCTAGAGTCCCCTATTACTGCTTCCATCCTCTTCCATTCCCTACCCTTCTGAGTCACAGTGCTAGACAGTGCCGGAAGCACGGCTACTGTTGCTTCCAGGTAGGTCCACTCCCCATCAACAGTACTCAAAATGGAGTACTTTTTGTTTAGGAGGATGGCCACGTGTGCCACAATTAACCTACTAATCTGTACGTCTTTGGAATGTGGGAGGAAACAGGGGCACCTGGAGGAAATCCACATGCTCAGAGGAAGAATGTACAAGCTTTCCTACTGAGGACGCTGTAATTGAACTCTAAACTCTGAGGCCCCAAGCTGTAATAGTGTCGCATGAACCACTATGCTACCGTGAAGCCCAGCTTCATCATTAACCAGAAACCCTGTCGCTTAGTTTGAGAAATCATGGCTGGGTGGGCTATTGTTGTGCTATTGCAACACCATGATTTCTTATATCATATTATCATGGGCAGTGGTTCCCAAAGTGGGCAATATCACCCCTGGGAGTGTTGGGCATTTCTTAGGGGGAGCGATAAAGATAAAGAGGCAGTGAGTGGGTTGTGGGAGAATGCTCAGTAGCAAAGGGGGGAGCTGAGGGATTACAGCTTAATATAAGAAATCAATTACAGTATCTTTTATAATTTGATCCTCAATGCCTCATAATTTATTACAGTGATCATGTAATCACTTCATCTCTTGCTAACCCACTATTCTCTTAGATTTTGCTCAAAGCGCTTTTATAGCTGTTGAAAGGAAACGTGACACTTCTGTATTTGGTATATCATGAGAAATTCAGACTGAAGGAATTTTGTTATTTGCAGGCCGGCCGATGCTTTATTGCCATTCACTACTGTAGGGCAGTGTTAGTATGATTCCCATATTCTAATCATACAGTGATGCGATTCCTGTAAATTGGGGTATGGCATTCAATTGGATAAAGTTCAAAATCTACCCTTTTCAATGGTCTAGACTATATTTCTCTAGCCTGCAGTCCAACAGAGATATCGCTGCCCCATTTCATGTGCCTTCAGGCAGGGAGTCAGGTTTTGCCTAAGCGATGATGATGCCAAAACTTTCTCTTTTATTGATTACAGCGCTTGAAGTTGGACTTAAACAATAGTTAATAGATAGGGTTCATTAATCTATGCAAAAAATGACAGAAGAAGAACAAATGAAGAAGTGTAGACAGTATAGTGCAGAGTCTCTGAAATATAAATTTATAACAGCAGCCAAGGCTCCTTGAAAATTTGAAGAGTATGCACTCTCATAAAGCAAACAAGAGCTTGGCTTATTTTCAGTCACTTCATTAAATCTCTCAGAAATGGAAAACACTTCAAAACATATTTGACAGCACTTCACAATAGAACAGAGATGGTTTGTGTGCTTCATTCAACATTTCGCTCCTCATTGCTAAATCTGAAAAGCCTCATACAATTGGAGAAGAACGGATTCTGCCAGCAATGAGGGAGGTCCTGGGTACAGTTTTGCATAAATCCCCAGACTAAATAATTAAAGTGACTCTGTTGAAAGATGAATAGATGAAATGTTTGAGAATGTGGAAGGCATATTGTGCAACATACCTCGGATAACAGGATTTGCTCTGCAGTTGGATGAATCTTTGCTTTTTGTTTGTATTTGCTTCAGAAAAAAATGAAAACGTTCAAAAATTGTTATTTGCAAGAAGACTAGAAGCAAATATGAAGGGAAAGCCAATATTTTGTGTTTCTGAGCAATATTTCAAAGAAAAGAACATTCCACTCACCAATATTCTTGCTTGTGCAACAGATGGGGTACCATCAATGATAGGGAGCCACTTACTACTTTCTTAAAAAAGCTGTACCTAACATAATTACCATTCACTGTGTAATTCAGAGACAACATCTTATTGCAAAAATACCTCAGTGATCGGCTACATAAATCACTAAATACTGGTATCACTGTGGTAAATATAAGGAAGTCCCATGCTCTCAATTCTCAACTATTTCAAGAGCTTTGTGTTGAGAATGATGAAGAGTTTGAACACTTGCTGCTGCACATAAGAAGTCAGGTGGCTCTCAAATGGAAACTGCTTGAGATGCTTTTCTGCAATTCTTGAAACTGTGATGAAAATCCTTGACATCTTGAATATTCATTCAAGGATTAACTCAAAAATATATTTCACAACATTGCTTATTTGTCAGAATTATTTACAAAGTTTAATGAAATCAGTCTTCAATTACAAAGAAATGAAGTGAATCATATCAAAGTCAAATCAGTCGTCTCCACATTTCTAACCAAGTTAACCCTATTGAAGTGTAACATTGGCTGTCACGATCTTTTCCAATTTCTGAGCCTCTCTGAGTTGGAAGAGAAAGAAAGTACACCAGGTGATAATCTTCAAGTATACAGTGCCCACCTGGGGTGAGCTGCATAAAGATAAGTCAGAGAGATTTCAGGATTTGACCTCAATCCAAGTTCCAGATTGAGTAATAAATCAATTCCTGAACGCTTGTAATGAAGAATTTAAATGAAGAAAGGAGGAAGAAGCGATCTTACTACAAAATGACTTTGAGCTGAAGCTGAGGTTCAAAAATATCATATCAAGACCTTTGGTTTCAGTAAGAACTCTCTGAATGCAATCCTGCACTGTGGAAAAAGGTCAAGATGATTTTTGCTGCCTTTCTAAAAACATATTTAGTGGTGCACAGCTTCAGTGCAGTCGCCCAACTTCTTTCAAAGCAACAAACTATGCTGCAAATTACTAAATGTGGGGATCTGAGACTCCTTCCAAGTGATAGTCAGCCTGATGTTGAGAAGCTGAAATCACTGACCAAGCCCATCCATCCCACTGAAACGTGAAAAAATAATGATGTATTGAATAGTTGGACGACTAATATACACTCCAAAATTGTTCATAAAATTGTTTTTACTGTAATTAAATAAATAACTGTATTTCTGTATTTAAATAGATTTGAGCAATTTTTGGAATTATTTGTCATGGCTTTAAATTTTCCATTATGATTTTCTTTTGGAGTTCATCATAAGTGTATAGATTTTAGGTCAAGGCCAGAAAGGCAGAGGGAGATGCTGGTGATGTAGCCAAGGAGGGATTAACCCATAAAAAGTTTGGGAACTGCTGATCTAAGGTTCCAATGTGACACAAACTGAGGCCATTTGGTCAACCCAGTCAATGCCACAAATTTCCCTGCAGCCTCTGCTGTCCAATATATCCATCAAACTCTGCATGCTCCCATACCCCCAGCCACCCTCCCCCTGTAATTGTGGAGTAACTAAAGTAACAATTCAATTTTTAATTACCACATTTTTGTGATATGGGAGTAAACTGGAGGAGATAGGGAAGCCCATGTGGTTACAGATTAAAAACATATTAAATCTAGTTAACAGAGTCGGTAACAACTGAAATTGGGCTGCTGGGAATGTCGAACTGGAAGTATGAGCCTGCGGTGTTACCAGAATAGAGGGCACTAGTATTTATGCTTATTTAAGTCATTGACCACATGAAACGCACATGTTAAGGTGATTTTTATTAGATTAGATTTATTTGTCACATATAGAATGAAAGATTGAAACATTGAGAGAACTGCTTCATTTACATCAAATTAAATCTGCAAGTATCGTGCTGGGCAGCCCATGGCATTGCCAAACTTCAGGCACCAACATAGCATGCCCACAGCTCATTAAACTCTCCATGGGTTTTGGAATGTGGGAGGAAACCGAAGCACCAGGAGGGACCCAATTGCTCATGTGGAGAATGTAAAAACTCCTTACAGACAGCAGTGTCAATCAAACCCCAAGCTTACAGCTGGTGCAGTAAAGCAAAGCACTAACTGCTACACAACTGTGCATTATCAAATGAAGGCTTTCTTGATAAGGATCCCCACCATCTGGGCATTCCTTCTTCTCGCTGCTACAAACAGGCAGGAGGTACATGAGCCGAAACACACACTCCCAGGTTCAGGAACAACTGGAATCAGAATCAGAATCAGGTTTAATATCACCAGCATAGGTCATGAAATTTGTTGTTTTGTGGTAGCAGTACATTGCAATAGATGACAACTAATATAAATTTACAGTAAGAAGTATATATAAAAACTATGATAAATAAGTAGTGCGAAAAAGGGCGAGGTAAAAATACGGAGATAGTTTTCATAGGTTCATTCTCCATTCAGAAATCTGATAGCTGAAGGGAGGAAGCTGTCGCTGAAGTGTTGAGTGTGTGTCCTCGGGCTCCTGCTCCTCCTACTCAACAGTAGCAATGAGAAGAGGGAATACCCTGGGTGATGTGGATCCCCAATCTTAGATGCCACCTTTCTGAGGCATCACCTTTTCAAGCTGTCATCAATGCTGGGGAGGCTAGTATCCCTGAATTTACAACTTTTTGAAGCCTCTTCCAATCCTGTGCAGTGGCCCGTACATTCCAGGCGGTTGAGGCAAACAGTTAGAACTCCACGTTACATTTGGTGAAATTTATGAATGTATTTGATAACATACCAATTCTTCTCAAGCTCCTAATGGAATATTTTTGCATCAATATGTTGGGCCCAGGATAGATCCTCAGAGATGTTGACACCTAGAAACTTGAAACTGCTCACCTTTTCCACTACTGATCCCTTGATGAGAGTTGGTGTGAGCTCCATCGACTTTTACTTCTTGAAGTCCACAGTCAATTCCTTGGTCTTACTGACGTTGAGTGCAAGATTGTTGCTGCAATGCCACTCAACTAGCTGATCTATCTCACTCCTGTATGCCTCCTTGTCACCATCTGAAATTCTGCCAACAATAGTTGTGCTGCCATAAAATAATAGATGGTATTTGAGCTGGGCCTAGCCACACAATCATGGGTGTAGAGAGAGTAGAGCAGTGGGCTAAGCACACACTCTTGAGGTGTGCTAGTGTTGATTTTTAGCAAGGAGGAGTGTTATTTCCGACCTGCACAGACGGATGAGTCCCAATGAGGAAGCAAAGGATCCAGTTACAGAAGGAGGTACAGAGGCCCAGGACTTGGAGCTTCTTGGTTAAAACTGAGGATATGATTGCATTGAGCACTGAGCTATAGTCAATAAACAGCAACCTGACCAAAGTATCGGTATCGCGCAAGTGATTCAAAGCCAAGAGGAGAGCCAGTGAGATTGCATCCGCTGTAAACCTTTCGTAGCGATAGACAAATTGCAGCTGGTCAAGGTCCTTGCTTAGGCAGGAGTTGATTCTGACCATGACCAATCATTCACAGTAGATATGAGTGTCACTAAGCGATAGTCATGAGGGAGCTTACCCTGCTCTTCTTGGGAACTGATATGATTGTTGCCCTGTTGAAGCAAGTGGCAATTGCCAACTGGAGCAGTGAGAAATTAAAGGTGTCCTCGAACACTCCCACCTGTTGTTGGCACTGGTTTTCACTGCGTTACAAGGTACACCATCAGGGCCTGATGCCTTGTGAGGGTTCACCCTGTAGAAAGATGTTCTTACATTGATCTCCGAGGCAGAGTTCAAAGAGTTCACAGGGTCATCAGATGCTGCAGGGATTTGCACAGATGTAGTTTCATTCTCCTTTTCAAGGCATGCAAAAAAGGCAGTGAGCTCATCTGGGGCTGAAGTAGCACAGCCTTTCACGATGTTAGGTTCCACCTTGTCTGAAGCAATGGCCTGCAAACCCAGTCAGGGATGACATGCATCCTATTCTGTCTCTAACTTCAATCAGAATTGTTGTTTCACTCTTAAAATAGCCTTCCATGGGTCATTCTTGGACTTCCTGTATAGTTCTGGATCAGCAGTCTTGAATGCCACAGTTCCAGCTCTCAGCAGAATACAAATCTCTTGGTTCATCCATGGCTTTTAGTTTGACTATATCTGGTATGTTCTCAAAGGCTTACACTCATGCACACTGGTTTTGATGAAGGCAGTGACAACTGGGTCATACTCAATCAGACTCAAAAATGATTCTAGTCCACCAACTCAAAGCAGTCCTGTCGCAGTCCTCCTCCTCCCTAGACCATAATAGTGGTCAAGTGCGTTGGCTTCCCTGGTTCCACAGGTGATATGTTGGTGGTAGCTCTTTAGAGTCTTAACAACTTTAAGACTCAATGTGTGCAAAGGGTTGCAAAGGAGTCAACGCACTTGGCCACAGTTATTCCACCATCAAGGATGCTTACTCTGCCATCCCATGCCTACATGTTAGAAAGCACAATCACTTGGCTATACTTCTACTCCCAGCATGCAGGCAGAGACTAAAGACTGCAGCATCAGTGGTGAGGGCCAAGAAGATATGGTCAAGGGAGGTAGAGAAGTGCTTACAGGACTACTTTGAGTCAGTGGACTGGATAATATTCAGAGATTCAAATTCAAGTCTGAATGAATATGCTACAGTTGTCACTGACTTCAAAATCTGTGTGGATGAAAACAGGAACGTACTGGACACAGCCAAACCAAATACCATGGATGAACCAGAACATTTATAGTCTGCTAAGGGCTAAATTATTTGCATTCAAGACTGGTAATACAGCCAGAACTATACAAGGTATGACCTACAGAAGGCTATTTTAAGGGAAAAAACTACGGTGTAATTCCAATTGAGGAGAGAGATGGAATTAGATGTGCATCAGTTTTGATAGGGTTTGCAGGCTATTAGTTCCTGACGTCATGAATGGCTGTGACGCTTCACTCCCAGATGAACTTAGAATCAGAATCAGAATCAGGTTTATTATCACTGGCATGTGACATGAAATTTGTTAACTTCCCAGCAGCAGTTCAATGCAGTACATAATCTAGCAGAGAGAGAAAAAAATTAATGATATTAAATAAAATAAAACATAATAATAAATAAACAAGTAAATCAATTACATATATTGTATAGATTATTTAAAAATGTGCAAAAACAGAAATACTGTATATTAAAAAAAAGTGAGGTAGTGTCTAAAGCTTCAAAGTCCTTTCAGGAATCAGATGTTAGAGGGGAAGAAGCTGTTCCTGAATCTCTGAGTGTGTGCCTTCAAACTTCTGTATCTCCTACCTGATGGTAACACTGAGAAAAAGGCATGCCCTGGCTGCTGGAGGTCTTTAATAATGGACGCTGCCTTTCTGAGAGAGATGTGATTATGTGATTATTTCTGATTATCGGCCTGTGAGTTAGACGTCAGTGGTGGGTAAATTGATGGAAAGTATTCTTAGAGATGTTATATATAATTATCTGGATAGACAGGGTCTGATTAGGAACAGTCAACGTGGATTTGTGCATGGAAGGTCATGTTTGACAAATCTTCTCGAATTTTTTGATGAGGTTACTAAGAAAGTTGACAAGGGTAAAGCGGTGGATGTTGTCTATATGGACTTCAGTAAGGCCTTTGACAAGGTTCCACATGGAAGGTTAGTTAGGAAGGTTCAATCGTTAGACATTAATATGGAAGTAGTAAAATGGATTCAGCAGCAGCTAGATGGGAGACATCAAAGAGTAGTGGTGAGTAACTGTGTGTCATATTGGAGGACAGTGTGTAGCGGTGTGCCTCAGGGATCTGTACTGGGTCCAATGTTGTTTGTCATATATATTAATGATCTGGATGATGGGGTGGTAAATTGGATTAGTAAGTATGCAGATGATACTACGATATGTAGTGTTGTGGATGATGAGGTGGGTTTTCAAAGCTTGCAGAGAGATTTAGGACAGTTAGAAGAGTGGGCTGAAAGATGGCAGATGGAGTTTAATGCTGAAAAATGTGAGGTGCTACATTTTGTTAGGACTAATCAAAATAGGACATACATAGTAAATGGTAGGGCATTAAAGAGTACAGTAGAACAGGGGGTCTAGGAATAATGGTGCATAGTTCCCTGAAGGTGGAATCTCATGTGTATAGGGTGGTGAAGAGAGCTTTTGGTCTGCTGGCCTTTATTAATCAGAGCATTGGGTATAGGAGTTAGGATGTAATGTTGAAATTGTATAAGGCATTGGTTAGGCCAAATTTGGAGTCTTGTGTACAGTTCTGGTCACCGAATTATAGGAAAGATGTCAATAAAATTGAGAGAGTACAGAGGAAGTTTACTAAAATGTTTCCTGGGTTTCATCTCCTAAGTTACAGAGATAGGCTGAACAAGTTAGGTCTTTATTCTTTGGAGCGTAGAAAGTTGAGGGGGGCTTGATAGAAGTGTTTAAAATTATGAGGGGGATAGATAGAGTTGACATGGATAGGCTTTTTCCATTGAGAGTGGGGAAGATTCAAACAAGAGGGCATGAGTTGAGAGTTGAAGGACAAAAGTTTAGGGGTAACATGAGGGGGAACATCTTTACTCAGAGAGTGGTAGCTGTGTGGAACGAGCTTCCAGCAGAAGTGGTTGAGGCAGGTTCAATGTTGTCGTTTAAAGTTAAACTGGATAGATATATGGAGAAGAAAGGAATGGAGAGTTATGGGCTGAGTGCAGGTCAGTGAGACTAGGTGAGAGTAAGAGTTCGGCATGGACTAGAAGGGCCGAGATGGCCTGTTTCCGTGCTGTCATTGTTATATAGTCATACGGTTATATGTCCTCGGTACTTTGTAGGCTAGTGTCCAAGATGGAGCTGACTAGATTTACAGCCTTCTGCAGCTTCTTTTGGTCCTGTGCAGAAGCTCGTCCATACTAGACAGTGATGCAGCCTGTCAGAATGCTCTCCACAGTACAACTATAGAAGTATTTGAGTGTATTTGTTGACATGCCAAATGGCTTCAATAAAGTATATCCGCTGTCTTGCCTTCTTTATAACTACATCAATGTATTGGTACCAGGTTAGATCCTGGAGATCTTGACACCCAAGAACTTGAAGCTGCTCACTCTCTCCACTTCTAATACCTCTATGAAAATTGGTATGTGTTCCTTTGTTTTACCCTTCCTGAAGTCCACAATCAGCTCTTTCGTCTTACTGACGTTGAGTGCCAGGTTGTTACTGCGGCACCATTCCACTAGTTGGCATATCTCACTCCTGTATGCCCTCTTGTCACCACCTGAGATTCTACCAACAATGGTTGTATCGTTCAGCAAATTTGTAGATGGTATTTGAGCTATGCCTAGACACACAGTCATGTGCATACAGAATAGATCAGTGGGCTAAGCACACACCCCTGAGGTGCGCCAGTGTTGATCATCAGCGAAGAAGAGATGTCATCACCAATCTGCACAGACTGTGGTTTTCCGTTTAGGATGTTGAGGATACGGTTACAGAGGGAGGTACAGAGGCCCAGGTTCTGCAACTTCTCAATCAGGATTGTGGGAATGATGGTATTAAATGCTGAGCTATAGTCGATGAACAGCATCCTGGCATTAGGCCCTGATGGTGTACGTGATATTGTTCTGAAAACTTGTGCCAACAACAGGAGGGCAGTTCAAGGACATCTTCTATTACTCACTGCTACAGACAGAAGTCCCCATCATTTTCAAAAGGGCTACAATCTTATCAACGTCCAAGAAGAGTTTGTTAAGTGTGTCCAGGACAGATTCCTGTCACAGCATGTGGATAGGCCAACTAGGGAGAATGCCATACTAGATCTAGTACTAGGTAACAAATCAAGTCAGGTCACAGATCTCAGTGAATGAGCATCTGGGGGAGAGTGACCACCGCTCCCTGGCCTTTAGCATTATCATGGAAAAAGATAGAATCAGAGAGGACAGGAAAATTTTTAATTGGGGAAGGGCAAATTATGAGGCTATAAGGCTAGAACTTGCAGATGTGAATTAGAATGATGTTTTTGCAGGGAAAAGTACTATAGACATGTGGTCGATGTTTAGAGATCTCTTGCAGGATGTTAGGGATAAATTTGTCCCGGTGAGGAAGATAAAGAATGGTAGGGTGAAGGAACCATGGGTGACAAGTGAGGTGGAAAATCTAGTCAGGTGGAAGAAGGCAGCATACATGAGGTTTAGGAAGCAGGGATCAGATGGGTCTATTGAGGAATATAGAGAAGCAAGAAAGGAGATTAAGAAGGGGCTGAGAAGAGCAGGAA
The DNA here is from genome assembly GCF_963921235.1 of Mobula hypostoma. Lineage (NCBI taxonomy): Eukaryota > Metazoa > Chordata > Chondrichthyes > Myliobatiformes > Myliobatidae > Mobula > Mobula hypostoma. The sequence goes on along the minus strand of NC_086097.1, from coordinate 118,977,826 downwards.
GGGGGCATGAGAAGGCCTTGGCGAGTAGGGTAAAGGAAAACCCCAAGGTATTCCTCAATTATGTGAAGAAAAAAAGGATGACAGGAGTGAAGGTAGGACCGATTATAGATAAAGGTAGGAAGATGTTCCTGGAGGCTGTGGAAGTGAGCGAGGTCCTCAATGAATACTTCTCTTCGGTATTCAGCAATGAGAGGGAACTTGATGATGGAGAGGATGATAATATGAGTGAGGTTGGTGTTCTGGAGCATGTTGATATTAAGGGAGAGGAAGTGTTGGAGTTGTTAAAATACATTAGGACGGATAAGTCCCCGGGCCTGACAGAATATTCCCCAGCCTGCTCCACGAGACGAGGGAAGAGATTGCTGAGCCTCTGGCTACGATCTTTATGTCCTCGTTACCCATGAGAATGGTACCGGAGGATTGGAGGGAGAGGAATGTTGTCCCCTTGTTCAAAAAAGGTAGTAGGGATAGTCCGGATAATTATAAACCAGTGAGCCTTACATCTGTGGTGGGAAAGCTGTTGGAAAAGATTCTTAGAGATAGGATCTCTGGGCATTTAGAGAATCATGGTCTGATCAGGGACAGTCAGCATGGCTTTGTGAAGGACAGATCATGTCTAAAAAGCCTGATAGAGTTCTTTGAGGAGGTGACCAGGCATATAGATGAGGGTAGTGCAGTGGATGTGATCTATATGGATTTTAGTAAGGCATTTGACAAGGTTCCACACGGTAGGCTTATTCAGAAAGTCAGAAGGCATGGAATCCAGGGAAGTTTGGCCAGGTGGATTCAGAATTGGCTTGCCTGCCGAAGGCAGAGGGTCGTGGTGGAGGGAGTACATTCAGATTGGAGGGTTGTGACTAGTGGTGTCCCACAAGGATCTGTTCTGGGACCTCTACTTTTCGTGATTTTTATTAATGACCTGGATGTGGGGGTGGAAGGGTGGGTTGGCAAGTTTGCAAACGACACAAAGGTTGGTGGTATTGTAGATAGTGTAGAGGATTGTCAAAGATTGCAGAGAGACATTGATAGGATGCAGAAGTGGGCTGAGAAGTGGCAGATGGAGTTCAACCCGGAGAAGTGTGAGGTGGTACACTTTGGAAGGACAAACTCCAAGGCAGAGTACAAAGTAAATGGCAGGATACTTGGTAGTGTGGAGGAGCGGAGGGATCTGGGGGTACATGTCCACAGCTCCCTGATAGTTGCCTCACAGGTGGATAGGGTAGTTAAGAAAGCTTATGTGGTGTTAGCTTTCATAAGTCGAGGGATAGAGTTTAAGAGTCGCGATGTAATGATGCAGCTCTATAAAACTCTGGTTAGGCCACACTTGGAGTACTGTGTCCAGTTCTGGTCGCCTCACTCAGGAAGGATGTGGAAACATTGGAAAGGGTACAGAGGAGATTTACCAGGATGCTGCCTGGTTTAGAGAGTATGCATTATGATCAGAGATTAAGGGAGCTAGGGCTTTACTCTTTGGAGAGAAGGAGGATGAGAGGAGACATGATAGAGGTGTACAAGATAATAAGAGGAATAGATAGAGTGGATAGCCAGCGCCTCTTCCTCAGGACACCACTGCTCAATATAAGAGGACATGGCTTTAAGGTAAGGGGTGGGAAGTCCAAGGGGGATATTAGAGGAAGGTTTTTTTACTCAGAGAGTAGTTGGTGCGTGGAATGCACTGCCTGAGTCAGTGGTGGAGGCAGATACACTCGTGAAGTTTAAGAGACTACTAGACAAGTATATGGAGGAATTTAAGTTGGGGGCTTATATGGGATGCAGTGTTTGAGGGTCGGCACAACATTGTGGGCCGAATGGCCTGTACTGTGCTGTACTATTCTATGTTCTATGTTCTATGTTCTATGTAAGAGCAGGGTGAGCTGCCTCAACAACTGCTGCCTAGTGGCACTCACATCTACTGTGAGAGGTTGGTCATGGCCAGAATTACAAGTTTGAAGTGACTTAGTATGACACTAAAGACTCTTGTATGTTTCTACAGACATACCAAGGAGAGCATTCTAACTGGTTGCATCACCATTTGGTATGGAGGGGCACAGGATCGGAAAAAGCTGCAGAAATTTGCATTCTCAGCCAACCCCATCATGGGTCCTAGTCTCCCCTGCACTGAGGACATCTTCAAAAGGCAAAGCATCAGAAAGGTACCATCCAATATTAGGGGCACCTATCATCCAGGACATGCTGTCTTCTCATTGCTACCATGAAGGAATAGGTACAGAAGCCTAAAGATACACACTCAACATTTTAGAAACAGCTTTGTCCTCTATGCCATCAGATTTCTGAATGGATAACGAACCCATGCACACTACCTCAATATTTTATTTCTTATTTTTGCAGTACTTATTCATTATATGATATATATTTCTTATTGTAATTCATTCTTATATTATGTATTGGAGTATACTGCAACCCCAAAACAATGCAATTTCATGTTATATGCCAGTGATATTACACCTAATTCTGCATCAATTAAAATCAGTGAAGATTCTGCTGGCAGCCCACAAGCATCACCAGATGACAGATACCAACACAGCATGGTCACAGCTCACATTGGCAGAATGTCGGAGGAAACCGGAGCATCTGGAGGCAACCCACGTGGTCACGAGGTGAATAGACAGACTCCTTACAGATACCAGCAGGAATCGAACCTCTAGCTTACAGCTTGCATTGCAAAGTGGTGCCTCACCACTGCACTACCATGAATTATCAAATGAAGACCATTCTTTACAAAGATCCCCACCATACAGATCATGCCTTCTTCTCGCTGCTGCAGTCAGCAAGGAGATAGAGAAGCCAAATCTCACACCTCCAGGTTTAGGAGCAGCTATTTTATTACAACCATCAGTATTTGAACTTAGCTGTACAACCCTAACCCTGCCTCAGAAGTGGGACACTACAGATCACTTGCTGACAATGGTTTTGTGCATCCAACCCTTGCTTTTGCACCGTCTTTATATTCACTGCACAGGATAATTTTATGCAAAATTTATGCATAACCTATATTCTCTGTGTTGTCTGTGTTACTGCAAAAAGCAAGTTTTCCACTGTACTGATTCACATGCCAATACACTCAACTTGAATTAAACAAGAAAATCTTTTATGGGATAACTAAGATTCAGGATTGTTTAATGTCATTTCCAGTACACAAGTGTAAAGCACAAAAAAAGCAAAATAAAGAACACAATAATAATAATGAAACAAAATAAAAATAATATGCAATATAACTTCTATAGATAGATAGATTGTCCATAAAGTGATGCTCAGCACAGGAGTATCTGTACTTAAGGTGACTGACAGGAAATGATAAACAGGTGGTGGTTGGGGCTGCGGAGGGGTAGCTTTGTAGGTGGAGGTATTGATCAGACTTACCGCTTTGGGAAAGTAACTGTTTTTGAGTCTGGTGGACTTGCTGTAGATGTTACGTGTTCTCCTCCCTGATGCGAGTGCGACTGAAACAGGAACAGGAATAGAACTGAGCTAAAATAGTAGAAATTACATCATATTAAAGGCTATTGGTCATCTTCTTTCAGTTCACTACTTGCAGTGTACCAAGAATAGGGATATCTAAAACAGAGCATGCCCCACCCTGAGGTGACCAACTTCCAAGAGGGAACCTCAAATTGCTGTTAGTTCCACTATTAAAGAGTACATTAGATGACGGGCAAGAATGCCCACATATCTCAGCTATCTTTAAGACCATAAGATGTAGGAACAAAATTAGACATAGGAACATAATTAGATCATTTAGCCAATTGTGTCTGCTCCGCCATTCCAACATGGCTAATTTATTCTTCTTTTCAATCTCTCAATGCCCCATAAACTTTGATGCATTTACAAGAACCAATCAGCCTCTTATTTAAATATAACCAATGACTCGGCTGCCACAGCAATTTGTGGCAATGAATTCCATGATTCACTACTCTCTAGCTAAAGAAATTCCTCCTCATCTCTGTTCTAAATGGACGTCCCTCTATTCTGAGTCTGTGTCCTCCGGTCCTAGACTCTCCCACTACAGGAAACATCCACTCTATCTGGACCTTTCAGTATTTGTAATTTCCCTTTGAAGAATTCCAATAGATTTGTCAAAGAAGATTTCCCCTTAAAGAAATCATGCTGACTTTCACCTATTTTATCATGTGCCTCTAAATACCCTGAAACCTCATCCATAGTAATGGACTCCCAACAGCTTCCCAATGTCTGAAGTCAGGCTATCAGGCCTATAACTTCCTTACTTCTGCCTCCCTCCCTTCTTAGAGGGCGAAGTGATATTTGCAATTTTCCAGTCCTCTGAAACTATGCCAGAATCGATTGATTATTAAAAGATCATTACTAATTCCTTCACATTTTCTTCTGCTATCTCCTTCAGAACATTGGGATGTTGTCCATTTTGTCAAGATAACTTATCCACCTTCAGACCCTTTAGCTTCCTAACCATCTTCTTAGTAAAAACAGTTACACTCACATATGAACCACAACACTCACAAATTTCTGGCATATAGCTAGTGTCTTCCACAGTGAAGACTAATGCACAATACTTTTTAAGTTTGTCCACCATTTCTTTGTCTCTCATTGCTACCTCTCCAGCAATATTTTCTAGTGGTCTGATACCCATTCTTGCCTCCCTTTTACGCTTTATATATCTGATAAAAACTTATTGTATCCTGTTTTATACTATTGGTTAGCTTACCTTCATACTTCATCTTTTCTCTTCTTATGACATTTTACTTGTCTTCTGTTGTTGTTGTTTTTTAAAAGTTTTCCAATTCTCTAACTTCCCACTAATTCTTGCTATATTATATGCTCTGCTTTTATGCTGTCTTTGACTTCCCTCATCAGCCACGGTTGTGTCATCCTCCCTTTAGACTATTCTTTCTTACTTGGGAGGTATCTATCCTGCGCCTTACAAAAACACCAGCCATTGCTGTTCTACCATCAGTCCTGCTAGTGTCCCCTTCTAATCAAATTTAGCCACCTCTTTCTCATGCCTCTGTAATTCCCTTAACTCCACTGTAATACTGATGCATCTGACTTCTCAAATTGCAGGATAATTTGCATCGTTTTATGGTAACTGCCTCTTAAGAGTTCCATTACTTAAACTCCTTCAACAAACCTGGTTGATTGTGCAAAATCCAATCCAGAATTGCTTTTTTCCTCATGGGCTCAACCACAAGATCCTCTTCTTCAGAAGACTGAGGTCCTTTGGAGTATGCAGACCTCTCCTTCATATGTTCTACCAATCTGTTTTTGCCAATACAATCCTCTCTGCAGTGGTGTACTGGGGCAATGGCATCAACATGAGTGATGCCAACAGACTTAACAAACTGATTAGAAAGGTTGGCTCTGTTATAGGAGTCAAAATGGACACACTGGAAGGTGTGATAGAACTAAGGACCTTAAGGAAAATCCTGGCTATTCTGGACAATGTTTCTCCTCCTCTGCATGCCACGTTGGCTGAACAGAGCACCACTATTAGTAATAGACTAAGACAACCATTCTTCTCCAAAGAGCACTATATGAGGTCGTTCTTGCCTCGGCCATTAGGCTCTAAAATGAGTCAACCTATAGCTGGGGAAGTGGATGACTGCCTCCTGTTAGACTGCTCTAGGTATCTCATTTCAGAATCAGAATCAGATTTATTATCATCAGCATGTGACGTGAAATTTGTTAACTTAGAGGCAGCAGTTCAATGCAATACATAATCTAGAAGAGAAAAATAATAATAATAAATAAAATTTTAAAAATAATAATAAACAAGTATACTTATATTGAATAGATTAGAAAAACACATGCAAAAAGCAGAAATACTGTATATTAAAGAAAGTGAGGTAGTGTCCAAGGATTCTTTCTTTCTCCTAATATTTTATATCTGTACACTTGTAATGCGACTGTGGCACTGGAATTTCCTTTGGGATCCATAAAGTATTTATCTATCTGTGTATCTGAAATGCTATTTTATAGGATTCTACAAATTCCACCTCTTGAGATTCAACACCTACCTGATTTTCCCAATCTACTTGCATATTGAAACCCCCTATGACTATTGTAACGTTGCCTTTTACATGTAATTTCTATCGTCCATTGTAATTTGTACTCCACATCTGGGCTACTGATCGGTGGCCTGCATATAACTCTCATTAGTGTGTTCCTACCCTTGAAATTTCTTAATTCTACCCACACGTCATACTTGCCAGTCTCTAAGTGTGCTACAAGATCATCTACTTTATTCTGTATACCTTCTACATTCAAATATAACACTTGCTTTGGCCCCCATGTTGCATTTAAACTCATGTCACTGAGTGCAATTTTGCCCTCTTATCTGCTGGTCCTTTCTCACTACACACTGCGTTGACTTGAATACCAACTTGCAATGTCACTGTGGTTTCATTCCCCGTGTCAAATTAGTTTATACCCTCCCCAACAGCTCTAGCAAACCTAGACACAAGGATATTGGTCCCCCTTGGGTTCAGATGTAATCTGTCCTTTTTGTACAGGTCATACCTTCCCTTGAAAAGATCTCAGATATCCAGAAATCTGAAACCCTGGCCCTGCACCAATTCCTCAGCCAGACGTTCATCTGTCAAACTATCCTCGTCTTACTGTCACTGGTGTATGGCAGAGTAATCCAGAGATTACTGCCCTGAAAGTCCTGCTTTTCAGATTTCTGTCTAACTCCCTACGTTTTCTCTTCAGGACCTCCTTCTTTTCTCTGTTGCATGTCATTAGTATCAATATTTACCATGACTTCTGGCTGCTTACTCTCTCTCTATAGAATGTGTTGGACCTGATCTGAAACATCCCTGACTCTGGCACCTGGGATGCAACATACCATCCAGGTGGCATTTTTACATCCACAGAATCTCCTATTGGCTGCTCTAACTATGGAATCTCCTATCAGTACTGCACTCCTGCTCTCTCCCCTCCTCTTCTGAGCCAGACTCAGTGCCAATGACCTGACCGTTATATCTTCCCTCTGCTGTCATTCTCCCCCCCCCCCCGCCAACCCCAACAGTGTCCAAAGCAGTATACCTATTGTTAAGGGGGACGGCCACAGGGCTACTCTGCACCTGCTGCCTATCCACTTTCCCCCTCCTGCTAGTCAATGTGTTACCTGTGATTACCTGTCCTGCACCTTGGGTGTAACTACTTCCCTATATATCTTGTTGATAAGTTGGCAGGATGGTGCTTGCCGGGAGGATCTTCTGTCATCTATTTTTATTTCCTTTGCTGAACATGCTTCTTTCTGAACATTTAAAATGCTTGTGATAAACAAGAATAGAGTCCCAACTTATTGTAACAGACAGCCCATTCAGCGTAAACTTATAATCAGAGTATACACTGTATATGTCACCATATACAACCCTGAGATTCATTTTCTTGTGGACATTGTCAGTAGAGCAAAGAAATACAACAGAATAAATAAAAAAAGACACAAAAACTGATGAGCAACCAATGAACAAAAGAAGACAAACTGTGCAAATAAATAAATAAATTGATAGATAAACAAACGAACAAACAAAAACTAAACAAATAAATACTGAGAAAATGAATTGTAGAGTCCTTGAAAGTAAGCCCATGGTTTGTTCTCACTTATCAATTCACTGCTGAGGTCAATGATATTTTCTGCATCGGATCAGGAGCCTAATGTTCCTGAAGCTGTTGGTATGGGATCTAATCCTCCCGTACCTCCTTTCCCGGCAGCAGCAAGGAAAGAGAATGGCCTGGAAGGTGGTGGTCCTTGATTTTGGATGATGCTTTTTCATGCCAGAGCCCTTGTAAAAGTACTCAATGGTGAGGAGGTCTTTTTCTGTGATGGATGGGGCTGTATTCATCTCATTTTGCTGGCTTTTCCATTGGTCACAATACTAACATCACACTAACACTTTAATAGAATAGAAAATCTATTGATAGCAAACTAAGGAAAAGCTACATTATAAGAAATTAAGAATCAGATCATAGAGTGTTTTGTTCCACTTGGATGAAAGAAATGTTTGCTTTGAAATGTTAACAAAATCACTAAGAAAGTTTTTTTTATATAGGGTGGCAAGTGCCAATGAAGATATCCAGGTTGAAGCAATATCACCTAATACAACATCGACTTTGATGTGAAATAGACAGTGAAGGGACTGTTTTCTTTGGAGAATATTGTGCCCTTCGACTGAAATCTCTTTAAGCACAGCATCAAGTGCTACATGTCAGATTCATAAAGAGTCCCAGAGGCTTTTCTCATGGCATGTCACATCCTTTGAGGCACAAGAGGCCACCAGTTGACAGTCAGATGATGAAGAAATGTTTCTTTGCAAGTTGTGGTGCGTACCCTGACGGTTACAATAAGAAAGACTCAATAATGAAGGACATTCAGTCAGTGCTGCACTGTCAGGTGGAAACTGCTACTGAAGTCTTGTGCTCATGGGAAATAACATTTGAAAAAAGACTCACTGGAAGTTCAAAGAATGGAATTTAATTTCACAATAAATGACTTCACACAAAAAGAAATGCCTTTATCCAGATGGTTGCGCTGACATATATGCTTCAGAGTTGGCGCATGCAAAAGAAGAAACCTTTTCTTACTTCATTTATGTAACTAAACTTTAATAGAAAATATATTCAACACAGTGTTGGAAGATTTTTTTCAAGGAAATGATTCTCCTTTTCCAATCTTGTCACTTATAAACAGATGGCCCATTTTCCATCTGTTTTGTAAAAGCTCTATTTTTTTTTATTGAAAACAGCAAGTCGGTTGACATGGAAATACATTTTCCCAAATTGAAAAGTAGCTGCCATATCCCAGTCAGGCAATCTGCAATGAATCATGCATGCTAAGATTCGCTACAAGTTTCTGTTTCAGCAAACATTCCTTGATAGCTTGATCATCTGATGCATAATTACCTCAGAATACTGGAGAGAGACAATATGCTTCAATGACTGACTGTCTTGTTAGCAGACATTGAATTATTTTTATCTTGTGTGGCGTCTGCCATAAGGAAGTAATAAAGTTGGGACTGTCCAATGTCTGTATACTTACACATTCAACTGGACAAATTTAAACTGTCACCACATCAAAGATGCAAACTACTCTCTTTAATAATGATTTAGAATTGTTCCTTTGAATCTAAAGATAACATGTTACCTTTAACCGTAACACTGAGATAATGGGCCTTTACTTTGAATTATAGTCATAGAGCACAACAACATAGTAACAGGCCCTTCAGCCCATCTAATCCATACCAAACTATTATTCTGCCTAGTCCCATTGAGCTGCACCTGGATGCAGGAACAATTTCTTCCCCTCTGCCATCAGATTTCTGAATGGACGTTAAATGCATGAACACTACCTCACTACATTTTTTCCTCTTTTTACACTACTTATTTAATTTAACTTCTTAAAGAATATGCATATATACTTATTACTGTAATTTGTTTTTTTTTTATGTATTGCATTGTACCGCTGCTGCATAACAACAAATTCCACCACATATGCCAGTGATACTAAAGCTGATTCTGATTTTGATTCTGATTCTGAACATCCCAGCCCATTCATGTGCATTTCCAAATTTCTCAGCACCCTCTGAGTGAAGAGGTTTCCCCTCATTTTCCTCTTCAATGTTTCATCTTTCACCCTTAACCCATTATCTCTAGTTCTTGTCTCACTCAGCCTCAGTGGAAAATGCCTGCTTGATTTTACCTTATCTATATCCTTCATAATTTTATATTCCTCTATCAAATCTCACCTCATTATCCTACACTCCCAGGAATAAAGTCCTAACTTATTCAAACGCAAGTCTTGGCAACATCCTTGTAAATTTTTTTTTCACTCTGTCAATTTTACTTGTAAGGTAGTTTCGTCTTTTATGTTACTGCGTAGGCTAATTAAAATGGCTTCTTTGTTATGTTATACTTGGGAATGCTTCTTTGTTATGTTAAACGCTGAGAAAGTTCTTGCGCTAGCAGCTTGTTTTGGGTTAGACTGTGATGAGAAGATGTTACGAATGAACCAATTGCGATAGTTGTTATGCTTTTGGTGTGTCTGAAGATATTGTATGCACAGGGTTTTGGGGCAGAAGGCGGGAGAGAGAGACAGAGGATGGACCAGGTGCTGTAAGTCCACTAACGGGGTCGGACCCCGAGCGGGGCGTTCGGTGAGGAGAGGAGACAGAGACAGACTCGTGTGGAGCGTCTGGTCGACCACCGTTGTTGGTCCCAGGTGGCCGGTCGAGGTGGTCTGAGGGGTCGCAGGGTGAAGAAGAAGGGTCCTGAGCTCCAACTGTTTGTGCACGAAGAGATTGAACTTTGATAAGTGTGGCGCCTTTTATTTTCCTTTTATATTTTATTCTCTATTAATTATATAGTTCCAGTAATATCTATAAACTGTAAAGCATTTGATCGTATCTGGTGTATTGTCTGTTATTTGGGCGGGGTGGGGTGCATCACATAGCATCCACACAAACTAATTACCCAGTTTGGCGGGGCCGAGGGCTGTTTCCCTAGACAACAGTGAGCCGAGCGACCCTGAGGCTGGCCGGGGGGCTACATTGTATGGGCTTTTGTCCGGGATTGGATTTACTGGTATGCTGTGTGGTGGCCCTGTTTAAATCAGTAATGTGTGTCTCTGTGGGATGTTTGCTGGTTATTGCTGCATGCGTGGTGGGTGAGGTCTTTGTTCGAGTTCAGGCTGGCATTGTCGAGTCGGAGGTGGAACTCGGGGCTGTCCATGCTGTTGGGAGAGAGAGGAAAGAGTGGTCTAATTTGGAGGTAGTGTCTGCGAATAAATGTTAGCTCTGGCAGACTCTGCCTGGCGTTTGGGATAATGTCCACCCCAAGAGGGGCGGAGGCATGCAAGACATGGGTGGAGCGGATCTCTCAGTTGTTAGTTGAGTGGCAGTGCTCGGTTGAGGGAGAGCGCCAGGGACTGGTTGAAAGTTTAAGTAGGCGGGCTGGTGACGGTGTTAGAGTTGTCATGTTCAATTACACTGTAGTGACAGCTGTCAGTTATTTTAAAGATGGGGGAAAGTTTTAAGGGTGTCTTCTCTGGCTAGGAGGGCAGCTAAATTGCTTGCAGTGTTAGGGGGATCATTTCAGGGGATCAGCCCATCCTTCAGTTGTTCAGCTGATCAGACAGGTGTCCAGAAACTTAGCGGAGGCCCAGTGGGGGAATGACTTGGGGTCTCTGGGGAAGTACGTTCCCAGCAATGTACCAATGAACTTCCAAAAGGAAAAGACCCTATTCCTGAAGGCTTAGAGGGACCACGCCCCAGGGTGTTGTTATGGATAGAGGGAAGCGATGCTAAAGCCATCCTCGACCCCGGGGCGCAGGTCAAGTTGTTGTACAGTTCGTTTTACAACCGGTGTCTGAAGCATTTACCCTTGAAAACCGCAAGGGCACCGGAGATTTTGGGTACCAGTGCCAGTAGCTATCCAGAAGACGATGATTGGTCAACGGCCCTGGAGTTCATGGAGGCATTGTCTGGGCACCCAGCATGTCGAGTTGCTTCTGAGGACGTGTGTAGCAGCCTTGAGCCGGTACCAAATTTAAGCGAGACCCAGCGGTGGTACGGTCTGGGGAAAGTAGCTGAGGGTGAGACCCTCTTAGTAGAAGCTCCGAACTACTACAAGGGAGGGGACTTGACCGCTGAAGACACCTCAGTGAGAGAGAGGTCACGGTGACTGGACCCTGGCGCCGTGGAAGACCTAGGCAGCGTGTGCGCGGATTATGCAACGTGGTTTAATGTGCGGGATCTGAGGAGTGGATGTTGCCAGATCCCGAGGAGTGCAGCTGATGAGGAGAAGATGGCCGTTATTAGTTCCCTAGGATTCTTCCGATCCAAAAAGATGCCCAAGGGCATATCTGGAGCCCCTGCATCCTTCCTGCGGGGCATGAGGAAGACCATGGGGGAAGTGAAGGTGTGTGGAGTTTTGGCGTATGTGGATGACCGCCTAGAGCTTGGATTCGCCTGGGGGGACTATGAGGTGAGGCGAGTGGCTGAGCCTGGGCGAAAGAAGCACAGTGTCAAATGTGGAGGAGTTTTTGGCCGGAGGAGTTTGGTGCAATGTGAGAAAAATGACCCAACATACCAATTGAACTTCCTGGTGTTGGAGCAGACGGTGGTGGACCTGGGAATGGAAACCCAGGTCGTCAATCTGAATGAGACACAGGGGAGAGAGGGGATTTGTACCACTGAACTGAGTGCTCAGAAATGCCGGCCGGAGACTGAATGCCGCACTTGTGGGACGACCATTGCAGACTTGGAATTCACAGTCGTCAATGTGGAGAAGGAGCAACGGAATTCGAGCTGACACTGCGGTCGTGTACTGATGAATTAATCCAGCGAGACAAAACAATGACCCCCCTTCGAAGGGATCAGCGAAACTCAAGACGTCGATCCAGAAAAGATTGGAAGACTTACAAGTTGGGGAAGATCAAGGAAGTGTTCTGACTAGGGACAACAGAAAACCGAGAGCCCAGGGAGGGGAGTTTGACTACACTCTCGAGGAGGTGAAGAAATGGAGGGCAGATCTCCGAAAAGGGAGGCAGACGCTTGAAAGGAATCTGAAGATGACTATCAACAGTTTAAATGAAGTGGAAAAACTGAAAGTTGACCTGGAAGACGTCATCAGGAAGAAACAACCGGAGGCTGAACGTTCTTTAACTGCTGCTTTTCAGGTCAGGGTGGAAGAAGCTGGTGGGGTAACTGCATCCCAGACTGAGATGGCCGGGAACCCTGAGTCAGAACTGCTGAGGCTGTGGCGAGAGTTGAAGGAGTCCCCGAAGAAGCTGACGTCTCGACTGCAGGAGGCTGAAGGGGTAGCCCCGGCTAAATGTTTCAGTGTGGAGAAACTCAAATAGCAGCTACCGATCGAGGGAATGAGGAAGGATACGGATTCGAAGGATGATGTGCTGCACATGTGGAACATGCTGCCTTTCACTAACTTCCCCGTGATTGAGGAAGAGACCTTTGGCTCTTCTCCCACTGAGTCGGGTGTAGTGGGGAGGGCTAGCTGTGGGCAGTCTGAGTTACGGCAGGATCAGGAAGGAGGAGAGGCGGGGCCCCGGACACGGGACAGGGGGCTCTGAGCTGTAATGGTGGCCTGAGTGAGAGAGGAGTTGGCAGGCAGGCCCGAGGTATCCCTAGTAGTGTCTGAGCCTTTAGGGTTTAGGTGAGGTGGTACGGATGTCTCGGAGGATTAGGAAGCTCCCAGATACGTTGGTCTATGTAGCGCCCGTGGGACGGGCGTAAGGTCCACTGTTTGGGGGGCGCTGTCACTGTGTGTGTTGTGTGTCTGCAGGACTGGTTAGCGAGTTATTTGGAAGTCATGAGGACATGACTTTGTTTGGCAGGGGGGAGAGTGTAAGGGTGTTTCGTCTTTTATGTTACTGTGTAGGCTAATTAAAATGGCTTCTTTGTTATGTTATACTTGGGAATGCTTCTTTGTTATGTTAAACGCTGAGAAAGTTCTTGTGCTAGCAGCTTGTTTTGGGTTAGACTGTGATAAGAAGACGTTACGAATGAACCAACTGCGATAATTGTTATGCTTTTGGTGTGTCTGAAGATATTGTTTGCGTGGGGTTTTGGGGGAGAAGGCGGGAGAGAGAGACAAAGGATGGACCAGGTGCTATAAGTCCACTAACGAGGTCGGACCCCGAGCGGGGCGTTCAGCGAGGAGAGGAGACGGAGACAGACTCGTGTGGAGTGTCTGGTCGACCACCGTTGTTGGTCCCAGACGGCCGGTTGAGGTAGTTCGAGGGGTCGCCAGGTGAAGAAGAAGGGTCCTAAGCTCCAACTGTTTGTGCACGAAGAGATTGAACTTTGATAATTGTGGCGCCCTTTATTTTCCATTTATATTTTACTCTCTGTTAATTATATAGTTCCAGTAATATCAATAAACTGTAAAGCATTTGATCGTATCTGGTGTATTGTCTGTTATTTGGGCAGGGTGGGGTGCATCACACAGCAGCCACACAAACTAATTACCCAGTTTGGCAGGGCCGAGGGCTGTTTCCCTAGACGACAGCGAGCCGAGCGACCCTGAGGCTGGCCAGGGGGGCTACATACTGATATCTATCCTACTGTGCAAAAGTCTTAGGCACATGTATATAGCTAGGATGTCTAAGACTTTTGCACAATAGTAATTTTCTGTATTGCACTGTACTACTGCTGCTGCTGCAAAAAATCATGACATGGGTGATGATAAACCTGATTCTGATAAGGGTCTCGATTGTGGACTGAGAGTGGGAAGGGGCCAAGGAGAAGGGATTTATGGTTGGCAAAAGGAGGAAGGGAGAGGGGAGGTAGCGGGAAGCACCAGAGAGACATTCTGTAATTACCAATAAACCAATTGTTTGGAATCAAGTGACCTTGCCTGGTTTCTCAGGGCTGAGTGTGCCTGCATCCGAGCCACCCCAGCCCCTGGTGCTCATTTCTCTGCTACCTGTTTGACACCCCTCTATGATGCTCCACCCTCATCATTGCCAATATCCTTTGCTCCCGCCAGATTTACAGACTGCCTGTCCGCTCCGCTTTGCCAAATGCTATGCAAAAGTCTCAGGAACCCTAGCTATATATATGTGCCTAAGACTTTTGCACAGTCCTGTAGGTGACTAGAACTGCACATTAATACTCCAAATTAGACTTCACTAATGTCTTACACTACTTCAAAAAAACATTCCAATTCCTGTACACAGTATGTTGATCTATGAATCAGCATTTGGTTACAATGTAGATGCAATTTTTAATTGAAGCATAAGGCCAAATTGACACCAACATGGTCCGAATTCCAGTGGCTCATGCTCCCATACAATTTCGTAGTCAATTTCTGCCTCGTCATCCGACCTACACAAAGTGGCCACTGTGTGTATGTTCGTGGTCCTCTGTTTCTGTTCGCAATCAATTTCAAAGTTTGAAATGTTGTGCATTCTGGGATGCTCTTCTGCACACCACTGGTGGAGTGTGTGTTTATTTAGATTACTGTCGCATTCTTGTCAGCTTGAAACATTCTGACCATTCTCTTTTGACTTCTCTCATTAACAAGGTGTTATTGCCCACAGATCTGTCACTCACTGGACGCTTTTCGTTTCACACCATTCTCTGTAAACTCTAGGGACAGCTGAGAGTGAAAATTGTAGGAAATCAGCAGTTTCTTTGATACTCAAACCATTTCATGCAGCACCAATAAACATTCCACAGTTAAAGTCACTTTGGTCACATTTCCTCCCCATTCAGATGCTTGGTGTGAAAAACAACTGAACCTCTTAATCATAACATAGAAAAATCTACAGCACATTGCAGGCCCTTCAGCCCACAAAGCTGTCTGCATGCTTTTATGTATTGAGTTGTTGCCACATGATTGGCTGATTATATATTTTCATCAATGATGAGGTGTGCAGACGTACCTAATAAAATGGTTAGTTAATGTGTGTTTATTTCACTGTAGCACACTTGGTAATGAAAATCAGTGGTGACCTAGTCAAATGAATCAATATCATTTATTTAAACCATCATCGGAAATAAATGTCAAGTCAAAGCTTTGTGTCCTGACAACAGACTTAGAGTATTATTCCACTTTAATGAGATCTTGATCCCACTTTATACAGCTTTCAAGTAAATCAGATCGCATTCTGGAGATTTAATGATCTTCATTATTAAGGACAGCCATCACCCAGGACATGCTCTCTTCTTATTACTAACATCAGAAAGGAGGTACAGAAACTTGAACACACACGCACTCAACATTTTAGAAACATCTTCTTCCCCTCCACCTTTAGGTTTCTGATCGAACAATGAACATCCCATGAAAAATACCTCACTATTTTTTGCTCTCTTTTCCACTGCTTATTTAAATTAAATTTCTTAAAATATACTTCTTATTCAAATATATAGTATTTTTAATGTATTGCACTGTACTGCTGATGAAAAATAACAAATATCATGATATATGTCCATGATATTAACTTTAATTTTGATTCTGATTTGGATTATTGGCATTATTTTGAGGCAATACTCTTGTGGTCTTCTTCTGCAGTAGCCCATCCCCTTCAAGGTTCAACATGTGATTTCAGAAATCTTCTGCATACCATGTTTGGCTATTTGAGCTACTATTGCCTTTCTGTCAACTTGATTCAGTCCGACAATTCTTCTTTGACCTCTCTCATTAACAAGGCATGTCGCCTGTACAACTAGCATTCACTGGATGATTTTTTTTTTTGATTTCATATCTTCTCTGCAAACTCTAGAGAATGATGTGTGTGAGAATTCCAGGAAATCAGTAATTTCTAAGAAACTCAAATGAACTCCACCTGGCTCCATGGTCAAAATCACTTAAGTCACATTTTAGATTAGATTAGATTATGAGGACACGCAGTCCTGGTTTATTTTTAACTCCATTCTGCTCCAATTCTTGCCATTTCTACTCCATTCTGCTGTTTGGTATGAACAACAGTCCAAACTCTTAACCATGTCTGCTTGCTCTTATGCATTGAGTTTCTGCCACATGATGAGAATTTTGCACTGAGCAGGTGTACAGGTGTATTTAACAAAGTTGCAACTGAGTATAAAACTGTTCAGATTATTTGATTTGTAGTTCTGCAACCATACAGTTACACAACTCTCTCCAGGGTAAAATAACCATTTTTTACAGAGCTCTGCAATCCCTGTGAATTTCGACAATGTTGCCCTTTAGTATTTTTTTAAAATAGTTTTGAAATTTTCAAGTAGTTAATTTAGAGACGCTTCTCTTTTCTGGTTTTATCTTTATGTCTTAAATCTTTAGCATTGACTCACATGAGTCAAGTTGCGTGTCTTCTGTCTGTCATCTGTCGGACGATGCTGAGGATGTTCTACGAGTCTGGGATGGCCAGTGCGATCATGTTTGCTGTTGTGTGCTGGGGCAGCAGGCTGAGGGTAGCAGGCACCAATAGAATCAACAAACTCATTCGTAAGGCCAGTGATGTTGTGGGGATGGAACTGGACTCACTGACGGTGGTGTCTGAAAAGAGGATGCTGTCCAAGTTGCATGCCATCTTGGACAATGTCTCCCATCCACTACGTAATCTACTGGATGAGCACAGGAGTACATTCAGCCAGAGACTCATTCCACCGAGATGCAATGCAGAGCGTCATAGTAAGTCATTCCTGCCTGTGGCCATCAAACTTTACATCTCCTCCCCTGGATGGTCAGACACCCTGAGCCAATAGGCTGGTCCTGGATTTATTTCCTGGCATAATTTACATATTACTATTTAATTATTTATGGTTTTATTACTATTTAATTATTTATTGTGCAACTGTAACGAAAACCAATTTCCCCCGGATTCAATAAAGTATGACTATGACTATGACTATGACTATATCTAGCTGAGTTGTTAATATTTGTAGGAATTCTCATTAAACCTTTCAAGGAGTAGATACTAGACAAATGCACCTTTGAAATGTGTGTAGAGACTTAGGGCCTAGAAAGGAACAGGATATCGTTTGGGCTGAGTAAAATGCCAGAGATAATCTCACCAGCACAACACCAAACATTGGTCACTTGCCTTGTTAACAGCACCCCATGACATCAGAATCAGCTAATCCTGGTGAACTACAGAGGACTTTGATCACTGATATTTGTCCTTAGGTTGTAAAATATACACTTTTGCTTCACTGTTCTTTTTCAACCAATTGTCTAAATTTAAAGATAAAATTTTCAATATTCTTCACTTAAGTATATACAGAGCAAAGCACCAGTGCGAGTTAAAGGATCAGGTTTATATGCAATTATTGTTTAATTATCAAAGGGCCACAATTTGAATGGTGGTGAATGTGGCAGATAGTTCTTGCGAACCACCATATGTAGCACACTAACTTATCCATGTTACAACTTAAGTGATACTTAATTAGGTGAATTAGAAAGAAAACAGGATCTGAAATTGTTTCAGGAAGACTCGAAATAAAAACTAGTCACTCAGTACAGAACTGGCAGATCAATTGGCAAGTCTAGACATATCAAGCTTCGTTTCTTCTATCAAATTATTTTTCACACTATTCATGCAAAGATATGCTGTAGAATTTTTAAAGCTCTTTTGCTGATCATCATATTTTATAACCATTGTATATCATTACAAAAAATGGTGGATATAAACCAGAACATAACAGGCAAATCCCTCCCCATCATTGAATACATTTACTTGTAGTGCTTAGCATCCATTATCCAACCGTGCTTGCTTCACAGTATTACAACATCGGAAAGGAGGTACAGGAGCCTTAGGCCCACACCACAGGATTGGGAACAGTTTTAACTGTTGTAGTTGATACCCTACAACTATCAGGCTCCTGAATCAGTGTGGATAGCTTCACTCACCTCAGTACTGAGCTGACTCCACAATCTATGAACTCTCCTTCAAGGACACTGCAACTCACATTCTCAGTTCCATCCATTTATTATTCGCATGATTTGTCATCTTTTGCACATTGGTTGTTCATCAGTCTTTGTTAAGTATAGTTTTTGATAAATTCTACTGTATTTCTTTATCTTCCTCTAAATGCCTGCAAAAAATGCTACTCAAGGTAGTAAACGACAACATGTGCGTAATTCATAATGAATTAGAACTTCGAAATAATTTCTTTAAAATATTAGTCGAGGATGTCATGCAGACATCATGAGACACAGGAGTGTCCTCTCCGTGTAGTGAGAGACCCTGATGCAAATCAACACCAATTTCTACTTTGCAATCACATAAGAAACTGTCTGACAGTTCACAGAGCCACTTTTTCCGATGCAATTACTGTTGCCGTCTCCGACCTTATTTGTTTTAACAGATCGGCAGTGTTTGACACATTATTGGATGAAGATGGGAAGCTGTTTTCTCCCCCTCTGTGTTAAGAAATGTTCTTATTTAACCTTCAGCAGTGATTTAGTAAAGGTGTCAGAGAAGTCAAAAGAGGGAAAACTTTTGATCAATCAGAGCAATGAGCCTGTTGAGTAGATTTAACTTTGTTGCTTGCTTTTCGATGTAAAAGCTTTCACAAAATACACACTTTCGCATTTACAGAGTTGAATAGAGTACTTGCTTGAAATTCCCTTCGGCCTGTTATTATGACTTAATGTTAAGTAAACGAGAACTCATGGCAGTGAATCAAGGTCATAGCACATGAGATCGCCAGTTCTTGCAGTAAGATTTACAGTTAGATGCATTATAAATTGGGACTGAAATTGTGCTAGTATTTTGTGTATTGAATGGTAGGATTTTCCACTTTCACACATTGAGTAGATCATTGTCATAGAATCTAGCATAGAAGTTGGCTCTTCGACATACTGAGTTCACACCAACAATCAAATCTATCCTAAACATCACCATCCTATTTTATTTTCTGTGCATTTCCATTAGATCTACTTAAATTCTACCATTTCCTAACACTCTGGGTGCATCTTACAATGGTCAGTAACCGATGCAAAATATTATACTTGTGACGAGAATACACATAAAAATTAAGATGTTTGCTGGCCTGGGTTAGCATCAGTGACATCAACAAGTGGTCTGCCACCTGCCCTCAGGGGAAGGAGAGATAAGGAACAATGGAGTAGCGTCTGGAGATGTGTAATGAAGGGACGTGGGAGAGAGAGAGAGCTGTCTGGAGCGGCTCCCCCCTTTGAACCCTGAACTGTTTGAAGTGATGGACAGGCGATGCCCCAGCAGGGGGATAAAAAGGGACAGGTTCGCTAAGACAGGACACACACGCCACCCGAGGTAACGAGACCCTGGAAGCGGTACGCCTCTCACGAGTTGGTGAGAAGTACCAGACAACGACCAGGGTGGAAAGGTACGATCAGCGGGAACCCGGTGTGTGTCCGCCCTTGCCTGGGTGCCGGGTTCACTGCAGAGGATCGACCGCATCTGGAGGAGGGGTCACAGTCGGTGACCCCAGGTGACATCACCAAGGACCTGCCCAAAAGCTGCTTGTGAGCCATATCGCCGGTCTGTAAGTGAAGCATTGTCTGAATGATCAGTTGTTCCTGTTCTCTCTCTCTCTCCCCCCACGTTGTCCATCGCCATGGCAACGATTACTGCGAACTGAACTACTAAACTGGACTGAACTTTGAGTCACTTTGAAATTTGGTCATTTACCCCTAGACAACGATAGAGCTTGATTGATGCTGTTATCTTAATTCTGCGCACATGTGTGTTTAGCATCGCTGAACTGTTCCATTTATTATTCTTTCGATTACTGTGTTGCTTGTTTCTTTAATAAAACTTTCTTAGTTCTAGTACTCCAGACTCCAACTGAGTGATCCATTTCTGCTGGTTTGGCAACCCAGTTACGGGGTACGTACCGTAAGTGGGGTTCTCGTCCGCGATTTTGAACGCTAAATTTGGGACGGAGTAAATTGATTGGGTTAAAATTCCCGAAAGAAAGAAAAGACAAACAGCAGAAATGGAGGCTGAGGAATTTATAAAGGCGCCGACCTTGGAGGCATTAGAGGATGCCAGGAAATCGGAATTGATAGCTGTGGCCAAACGGTTGAATCTTGCTAAGGTGAAGTCAACAATGAGGAGAGAGGAGATACACAGAGCTATTGTAGAGCACTATGTATCTAAAGGTGTGTTTCCCCAAGGTGAGCTGGGGGTGGTGTCTATTGAAAAACCTGCTTGAAAAACTGAGACTCGAGCACGAGTTCCGGGTACGGCAGTTAGAACACGAAGAGAGACAGTTAGAGAGAGAGGAGAAAGAGAGGCAATGGGAGCGAGAAGAGAGAGGGAAACAGAGGGAAAGGGAATTTGAGCTGGAGAAGTTAAAGATAAGGGCCGAGCAGGGGCTCGTGCCGAACCAAGGTGGAGGGTTCAGGGCAACCCAGGAGGTTAGGCTGGTTCCCCCATTTGACGATACCGACGTGGATCGGTACTTTCTCCACTTCGAGAAAGTGGCTATAAGTCAGGACTGGCCAAGGGATAAGTGGGTTGTTTTACTTCAGAGTGTACTGAAAGGGAAAGCCCAAGAAGCTTACTCCGCTTTATCCGCGGAAGATGCCCAGAGGTATGAGGTGGTGAAAGAGGCCATCCTCAGGATTTCTGAGTTGGTCCCAGAGGCATACCGGCAGAGGTTCCGGAATGCGAGGAAGCAGTGGGACCGCACGTATTTGGAGTTTGCCCGTGAGATGCAGACATATTGTGAGCGTTGGTGCGCCTCGAAAGGGGGTAGAGGGGGATTATGACAGACTGCTACAACTGATCCTGATTGAGCAGTTTAAAGGTTGTGTCCCTGAGGGTATGAGACCCTACCTCGATGAGAAAGAGGCAGCCACGTTAGCCGCAACTGCTAAGTTAGCGGATGAGTATGCGTTGACGCATAAAATGAAGTTTTCCCCAAGTAAAGGCTACCAGAAGGGTAGTCAGGACGGCGGGGAGAGTCCGCCGGAAAAGTCAGAAAGTAAGCCAGGGACTAGTGAGAAGGATAAGGTAGACCGGGAGCAGTCTGGTAGGAAGTCTCCTGGGGTCGTCTGTTATAATTGTGGGAAAGTCGGACACTTTGCGTCCAGGTGCTTTGCCCCAAAGAAGGAGATGGGAAAAGGAAAAACGGCGATTTTGAATGGCTGTATTGAGCTGTTAAGCGAACCGCTAGGGAAGGACAGGTCTGAAAAAGTCCAGGAAGGGCGCGAGAGGTTTATCTCGGCCGGATTGGTGGCAGTGAAGGTGGGGTTAAAACCAGTTCCAGTGCGGATCTGGAGAGACACGGGAGCGTGTCAGTCACTAATACTGAAGAGTGTATTAGAGTTTAGCTCAGAAACCCAGACTGGGGAGGTCAAGGTCAAAGGTGTTGGGGAAGGGACAGAGTCAGTCCCTTTGCACCAGATACACTTACAAAGCAACCTGGTCTCTGGACTAGTCACGATCGGGGTGAGGTCCGAATTACCGATGAAAGACGTGGAAGTCTTGCTCGGTAATGACATCGCCGGAGGAATCGTGTTCCCAGTCGTGAGATTGACAGGTCAGCCTGCCAGCATTGAGGCCCCGCCCATGGACTCACAGGTTCATCACGGGCCCGTGATAGTGAATTTAGCTGAAACGTTTCTGCCAACCTTGTATGAGACGGGGTGTAGTGAGACAAGAGGTAGTGAGGGAGCTGGGACGGACATAGCAGTAGCCGGGAAAGAATTTGTGCAGACGCAGGAACAAGACAAGGGGCTGATGGTTTTGGCAGAGACAGCTCTCTCTGACACAGCTTTAACAAGGGAACTAGTAGACTATTGTGTGGAGGAGGAAGTGCTAAGGAAAAAAGGGAAATCAAGGACAGTACCCACAGATGAGGAATGGGGGGTGGTGCAAAAGAGTTATGGGGATGAGGTTTTTAACATGGCCCACGAGGAACCCCCCGGTGGACATTTTGCGGTGCTGGAGGAAACAGTTGGTGGAATCATGAAAGAGATTTACCGGCTGCCCAGGGGGAAAAATGTTATTGATCATGACCGACGCGAACTGAGACGGTCACCGGCTTTTGATATGCTAACAAACCTAGTCGGTGTTAGCGTGGAAATCAATGAAGCTAGGGACCCCCTGATAAGAGGAAAAAAACCATTTTGAAAAGATTAGGATGGGATCGATCAGATGGGAGAAGGCTATTGTTTTGGCCAGGTCTACTGATAAGGTCTCTCCCTTAATCCCCGAACAAAGCGAATCTTTAGAAGAAGTAATTAAACGACTCGCACCCGTGTGTTTGATTGTCCCGAGGCAATGCAAAGAACTGGGACGTTGGGTGATGTCTGTTACAATAGGGCGGCCTAGTAAACAACACCCATATTTTTTGAGTAATTCAGTGACTAAAGGGCTGATGAACACAGAGGTGTGTATCGGCAATTTAATACGGCTGTCTGAAGCCAGTTTGATAGTGAACCTTGAAAAAAATGAATTCGGCCACACGAAGGTCACTTACCTGGGAATTGTGGTGACACAGGGGCAGCTGGCAGCGATGCAAGCTACAGTGCAGGCTATCGCTGACCTCCCAACCCCGACAGACAAGAGGGCCCTCAGAAGGCTCTTGGAGATGATGGGGTACTGCAGGAAGTTTTGCAATAACTCTGCGGTCAATACCCGTCCCCCTCCTACTAAGCCCTTGCGAGAGAAAACTGAGTCAAAATGGGACGACCCTTGTTATTGTGGTCCGGGACAAAACCAAATGAGAGGTTACATTGGTCGCAATTCATCAGTGTTTTTGGCCACTATGAAGTTTGCTGAGTCGGAGCCTGGTCTAAGGGATTATTAATAACACGTGTAAAAGGAACAGAAAATGTGATGACTGTCTGTCAAGGTGTTGACAGCTTCAAACTCGCTGTGTTAGCCAAA
The DNA here is from genome assembly GCF_963921235.1 of Mobula hypostoma. Taxonomy (NCBI): domain Eukaryota; kingdom Metazoa; phylum Chordata; class Chondrichthyes; order Myliobatiformes; family Myliobatidae; genus Mobula; species Mobula hypostoma. Next base: position 118,954,509 of record NC_086097.1, on the reverse strand, counting down.
TAGCTGATAAAGATGTATATTTGTGTGTGTATCAAATAATATATTCATGTTTGTAATTTTTACCTCCCGGTAAAAATCCTTAAAGGGGGGAAGTGTGACGAGAATACACATAAAAATTAAGATGTTTGCTGGCCTGGGTTAGCATCAGTGACATCAGCAAGTGGTCTGCCACCTGCCCTCAGGGGAAGGAGAGATAAGGAACAATGGAGCAGCGTCTGGAGATGTGTAATGAAGGGACGGGGGAGAGAGAGCTGTCTGGAGCGGCTCCCCCCTTTGAACCCTGAACTGTTTGAAGTGGTGGACAGGCGATACCCCAGCAGGGGGATAAAAAGGGACAGGTTCGCTAAGGCAGGACACACACGCCACCCGAGGTAACGAGACCCTGGAAGCGGTACGCTTCTCACAAGTCGGTGGGAAGTATCAGACAACGGCCAGGGTGGAAAGGTACGATCAGCGGGAACCCGGTGTGTGTCCGCCCTTGCCTGGGTGCCGGGTTCACTGCAGAGGATCGATCGCATCTGGAGGAGGGGTCACAGTCGGTGACCTCAGGTGACATCACTAAAGACCCTCCCAAAAGCTGCTTGTGAGCCATATTGTGGGTCTGTGAGTGAAGCCGTGTCTGAATGATCAGTTGTTCCTGTTCTCTCTCTCTCTCCCCCCACGTTGTCCATCGCCATGGCAACGATTACTGCGAACTGAACTACTAAACTGGACTGAACTTTGAGTCACTTTGAAATTTGGTCATTTACCCCTAGACAACGATAGAGCTTGATTGATGCTGTTATCTTAATTCTGTGCACATGTGTGTTTAGCATCGCTGAACTGTTCCATTTATTATTCTTTCGATTACTGTGTTGCTTGTTTCTTTAATAAAACTTTCTTAGTTCTAGTACTCCAGACTCCAACTGAGTGATCCATTTCTGCTGGTTTGGCAACCCAGTTACGGGGTACGTAACATACTTTATATAAGAATCTACACACACCAATAATTCACTTTACCTGCAATTTATTTTTTAGAACTTCTTGCACAAACTGTCCATTAATAATTAGTTAATAATAAATACATAGTTGGAGTATCTTCAGTGGATTATATTTTTGTTGTGGTTCAAAACTCTATTTTTTACAGAGCTGCAACTTTCGAGGAGTCTATTAAATGAGATTGGAGGCCCTTAGAGGACTAAACGACAGAACATGAGTTGAAAAGTCAGCTTCTACCTAGAACTAGAGCCATTCAACTGGTATTATCACAGACTTTTGATGAGAATTGCATCACAGCCTGGTATGGAAACACCAATGCCCAGAAAAGCTTGCAAAAAGTGCTGGATACAGCTCAGTCTATCAAAGGAAAAGTTCGGTCCATGAATGAGCACATCTCCAAAGAGTACTGCCACGAAAAAGCTGAATCCATCATCAAAGATATGACCATTTGGACTATTCTATTTTCTTGTTACTACCATTGGGTAAGAGGTACAGGAGCCTCAATTTCTCACACCACCAGGTTCAGGAACAGTTATTACCTTACAACCAACGGCTCCTGAAACTGCATGAATAACCTCAATCACCTCAACCCTGAACTGAGTTTACAACCTACTGACTATTTGCACAATTTAAGCAATGCACACACAAAATGCTGGAGGAACTCAGCAGGCCAGGTAGCATCTATGAAAAAAATACAATTGACGTTTTGGGCTAAAACAACAACTGTACTCTTTTCCTAGATGCTGCCTGGCCTGTTGAGCTCCTCCAGCATTTTGTTTGTGTTGCTCGGATTTCCAACATCAGCAGATTTTGTCTTGTTTGTGATTTTTCACAATTTATCTTCTTTTGCACATTGGTTGTTTGTTTGTCTTTATTTATGTGGAGCTTTTTTCATAAAGTTCATTGTATTTCATTGTTTTCCTATAAATGCCTGCAAGAAAATGAATCTCAGGGTAGTATATGGTGATATATGGTGACTTTCATGATAAATTTGTTTTGACTTTGCCTTTGCGTATTACATGACTAGCTATGAACGCGGTGTTAGAGAGTATCCTGGTCTTATGTGAACATAGCAGATACTAATTCAAGCAAGAACTATTCTGCAGTTCTTATTGCAAATTGCAAGCAGTAAATTAAAGTTAAAACTGGCCCACAGACAAATACATTGTATATCCATAAGTCAAATGTTAAGACAATGGGGTTGTGTTAATTGGCCTACATCAACTATGGGTTTAAGGAAATGTAAATAAGTTCAGGAAAGTGTTGCAGTCAAGGTATTTGAACAATCAGAGGTGTTTTCCACTATAGAGATGCAATTCAAAGGAAGCATTGTCAACCGAAAATATTGAAGTAAACAATGTGATTGTAACTATCGAAACTGTATTGATTCACCTGCTGTTATGATAGATCTTAAGGCTATAAAATGTGATGTACATTTTTGGGCTTGTGAGCTTCTATCAAGAATAATTCCAAGAGAATGCTTGCATGCTGTGATGAATAAAGACTTCTATATCACAAACCTTAGTGCCGCTCCGGTAACATAGATCACAGTCACAACACGTTGAATGCTTCCACTAACCACCTCTTCCTGGCCAATTCTAAAAGTTATCCCCTCACACTGTCTGAATTATCTCCAAAGTTTTCAACTCTGTCACGATAGTGTTGAATCTGTCTCACTCGATTTGGGATATACTGTAATGGAATGACATTGGTAATTTATTATCTTCTGTGACATTCTTCCAGCAACTGCAGTGATCTGGAACTGCTTTGATGTTGTTTGTATATATTCACCTTTCTATCAAAATAAACTAATAATAAAAAAATTGTAAGAATAAAATGTGCAATGCCTTCTCATTCACAGTCAATGTTTTAAGTAATGTTTTGTTATTTTCCTTTAAACCAATAGCACTATTGCCCCTTATATGCCCCCCCCCTGGGGTAGTGCACTACTGCAGACCAAAGTGCGTCGTTCACTAAGTAAATGATGTTCCAGCAGCATTTGATATCTGTCTCTGAATGTGCCCCTGGGTCAGGTGTCCTCTGTCACTCTCGGGATGGACCATGACACAGGCCCTTGCACATTTCTCCACATTCTATTCATTCAGTCTAAGCCATTTTTCTGCAAATACAATGTTGTCTTTTTCCTAGCATTGGAATGATAAATACTGGGGGACCTAGGTTTAAGGCAGATGTGCAAGGCAAGTTTTTTTATACAGAGGCTGGAAAGTGCCTGGATGATGATGTCATTGGAAGTGGTGGAAGCAGACGTTATGATGATGTTTAAATAGCATTTAGACAGGTACATGTATATGCATGGAGGGAAATGAGCAGACAAGTAGCATTAGTTTAATTTGGCACCAAAGTCACCTGATTTCTGAAAGGATGAACACTGCCTTACTATTTTTGCTCTCTTTTTGTACTATTTATTTTAAATAAATACTACATATACTTAATACATAATATAAATATACTGCATTTCTCTGTACACCCACAGCTCCAATCTGCTAATTAAATTTGTTGACAACACTACACTCATTGGCCTTATCTCAAATAATAATGAGGCAGTCAACAGGGAAGAAGAAGTCATCACCCTGACACAGAGGTGTGAATGAAACAACCTCACCCTCAATGTTGCAAAAACAAAGGAGTTGGTTATGGACTACAGGAGGAATGGAGACAGGCTAACCCCTATTGACATCAATGGATCTGGGGTTGAGAGGATGAACTGCTTTAAGTTCCTTGGCAAACACATTACTGAGGATCTCACGTGGTCTGTACATACCGGCTGTTTGGTGAAAAAAACAGAACAGCGGCTTTTCACCTCAGATGTTTGAAGAAGTTTGGTATGGGCCCCCAAATCCTAAGGACTTTCTACAGGGGCACAATTGAGAGCATCCTGACTAGCTGCATCACTGCCTGGTATGAGAACTGTACTTCCCTCAGGGCTCTGCAGAGAGTGGTGCGGACAGCCCAGTGCATCTGTAAATGTGAACTTCCCACTATTCAGGACATTTACAGAGACAGGTGCATAAAAAGGGCCTGATAGATCATTGGGTACCCAAGTCACCCCAACCACAAACTGGTCCAGCTGCTACCATCTGGGAAACGGTACCGCAGCATAAAAGCCAGGACCAACAAGCTCCAGGACAGCTTTTTCCACCAGGCCATCAGACTGATGAATTCAAGCTGATACAATTGTATTTCTATGCTACATTGACCATCCTGTTGTACATACTATTTATTACAAATTGCTACGATTGCACATTACACAATTAGATGGAGACGTAACATGAAGATTTTTACTCCTCATATATGTGAAGGATGTAAGAAATAAAGTTAATTCAAGTCTTACTGTATTTTATACTATATTTATTTGTTACACTGTGCTTACTTACTTACTGCCTGTTACTCTGCTGCTGCTTAGGGCAGCAATGAAAGTCCCGCATCTCTGCTGTCCTTGGCCATCTTCTCTATTTTGCCCCAGGTGTGGTTCAGGGTCATCATTTCTGCCTCTACAGTACAGCACCCAGATGCCTTTGGTCTCCCATGTTTCCTCAGCCCTGACGAAGTGCTGGCTTGATGATAGAGTTGGCCTCTCTTCTCATCACGTGACCAATCCCACGCCATGTTGATTGTGACCATGTCCTCTCCGTGACACTGAAGGAGTAAGGTGTGGATGCAGATCCTTTTCATTCAGAAAATATAAAAAATTCTGGAGGCTCAGGGTGTGGAATGATGACATCTTGGTAAGGTCAGTCTCTGTCATGTGCCAGCATTCTGACCCATGCAGAAGTGTTGGCACAGTACAGGTACTCCTCCGGCAATAGACAACACATTTCATGACATATGTTAGTAATAATAAACTAGATTCTGATTCTATCTCTAAGATGTGGTTGATGGACATGCGGCAGTGCTGTTCTATGTTCTTTGATGGGTGTTCTATGTAAATAGCAAGCACTGTATAGATGGAGTTCTTCCGCATCAGCCATGCATTCTCATATTCCTCAGTTTCATTCAGGCCACCGACCTTCAATATCAGCCTGCTACAGCGATTCATGCCAAGCCTTTTGATTCTCACCTTATTTATGGGCTCTTGTGGTGACACGGCTTCTCTGCTGAAAGCTGGCTCTCTCTTGCTGTTCAAACTGATTTTGATGCCTCACTGCACTGCCTGCCATGTAGTTTTCAAGTAAACCCTTTGTTCTGAGACAGGCAAGTTTTTGTCAAATTGATGATTCTTGTGACTCAGAAAGAACTTTATGCTTGGATTCAAAGCGTTCTATCCTCTTACAGAGCTTGCCTTGTTGAATTCTTTGAACAGCCTATTCGTTTGCTTTGCAAGTCTATTCCTCAGTCTCATGGTGGCCTTCCTAGATCCTCTTATGTTCAACATCTTCTGCCCTATTATAATGCTACCGTCACGATCCAGTGTATCCTTCATATCAACCTGGAGAGATACAGACATATGCACTATTCTTACTCTCTGACACATGACAAGTTAGCATTGCAAATCTATGACTTCAAAGAATGCCTTCAGTGTAATCCTTTTGTATCTGAAGGTATCTTCTTTGCTATTGTTGCCCATAATCCTTACAACCTTACTTGTAGAGATACACTGTTTATTCTTCCTGCTGTGTTGCCATTTTCCATAGCTATTTTGTTCAGTCTGTATCCTATGATGCTACTTTGGCGGTGTCTGAGATCAGAAGACTATCTGGTCCTCCTCAAGTCCACCTGAAGCCAGGCCACTCATGTAAAAACAAGTTTTTGCACTCACATGCCTTGCATCCTTCCCAGCCTTTGTGACACCCTGGCTTCCTGTTTCTACATCACTTGGCCATGAGGAAGACCATGCCCACATTCTCATTGCGCCAGGATTATTTCTTGCCTACACTTTGGAATTGTGTTCTGAGTGTTACTTCCTCATAATATTAAGCACCATCTCCACAATAGTGGCCCTTCCACATACTCTCTCAAATGCTACATGCTCAGTGTTAATTTCAACTAAATTCAGCTAGTTTTGGCACTAAGTAATCCACAAGACAAATCCAGAAAGCATAGAAAATGACTTGATCTTATCAGTATTTTATCCTGACAATATATTCGAAAACCATTTCCTCTGGTCCTGGTTCCATGTGCCAAAGTTGAAGCTTTCAGAAGTTTTCTGTGCCATTAGGTTTTTTAAAAAAAATTGTTATGCCCTCATATGAGTCTTCATGTATAGTTTATGGTGCTGATAGAGCCAACAAAATCTCATATGTCACCTGCATCAATATCACCTTCCTCTTACTGTGTTTCTCTGTTCTGTGTCCTCAGCTGGGATTTGAGTTGGTTCACTTTCAGGAACTTTTGCACACATTCCATGTACACAGTGAAGACTTGAGTCCTTTTGTGCCTCTTGGGCTTAATGAGATACCTGCCACATCCAACACCTGCCATCTTCATTGGGCTACTTAGAGAACACTATTTCCTTTCTGCTTTGTATCAGGTCATATTCTTTATAAGAATAACTTAAAAGAGGTATATTTGAAAGTATTGTACGTAACTTTCAGAAGATTGCTATGGTTCACCTAGCTATCTTACTGACAACTCTTACAAGCAGCAAAATTTCAAACTGTATTGTATGTAATGTCTGTAAACTCATTTATTGCTGATTGCAGATCAAGCTGATGCAGGTAAAGATAGAAGCAGGATATGCTTTACTAACTGTGAACTGAACAGCAGTATTTGAGCATTTAAAGTCATCACACTTGAGTTTATATCCCTGACAGGGATCAACTACATAAGACTACTATTATGTCACATGGTCTTGGCCCGAAACGTTGACTGTACCTCTTCCTAGAGATGCCGCTTGGCCTGCTGCGTTCACCAGCAACTTTGATGTGTGTTGCTTATGTCACATGGGTTCATTGGGCATAAAACTTCATTTTATGCAAATCTTGGTGCTGAGTGCTTTTGAATATTCTGTCTGATTGCTGCTGTGCTGTATCTATCTATCTTTCCATGTATGTATCATGTATCTATCTGTCAATCCATCTATCTATGTGCTCTAGAGTGGTTGGGGTTCTATCTATCTATTTATTTATAGACAGAGTTTGACTGAGTCTTGGAGACTGGTAAGGACTTGGAGAGTTACATATGAGGAAAATTTTGTAATCTAACAAGTTATGAAAGCTGAGTCATTTACTATAATAGATAATGCATGTTTAAGAAAAAATAAGTATAAGTTAGATAAATTTCTGGCCCATTGAGGAATCAGGCTAAAATGTTGTTGAAATACATTATAATAAGTGGAGAAGTTATGCTTCCAGATATAAATATTGTCCAAATTATTTTGATGAATGATCTGCTCTTGAAAGATTAGGGCTAATTTCTGGATTCACCAGAATTCTGGAGCAGATTGCCTACCCATTGTTGTGTGTTTGTCATTATCAGTTAATTATTTTATTTTTATTTAGTGATACAGCATGGTGACTGACACCTCTGCACCATCCACCTCGACCCATTTGACCATTTAACCTATTAACCCTTACATCTCTGACATAAGTCAATGATTTCCCTGGTTAGGATCTCTAGACTGTTGGGGGTGGGAGATGTGGCTACACTCAGTAAAATGGATGAATGTCAGGGCGTATATGAGAGAAAAACTTTGCAACCAGAGGCCAGTGAATCTTTGGAATTTCCTACCCAAGATTCTTCAATGTTAAGGCAACAGGAGAATGTGAGGTTACTGCAGGAGAGTAGCCCTGAGATAATAGTTCAGCCAGGTTCTGATAGAATGTTAACCAAACTGTTGCTGTTACTCCAGCTGATGCTTCCTATGTTCACATTTTTTGTGGAAATATAATTAATGCACCTGTTAGGGCGTATTCTGGAGTTATGCAATTTAGAAAATATTAATTTCAACAGCAACCAGTCTTTAGATCTGAATATGTATTGTAGATTGAATTTGAAATGCAGCTCAGAGCAATGGCCTTCCTGGAGACTGGGGTTGATTGCAAACTAAGGAATAGCCATTCAACTGAGATGTCTGCATATGCATAAACACAACTACAGATAACACTCTTTTTGGATGTTTGTTGTGAATATCTGGAGGTATTTGAAATTATGTGCAACTCAAAGGAAGCATTATGTAACTATATAAATTGGTCTGTTGTTACCTTTGTTCTTTAACATACAACAAATGATGTAATATTGGGTCAGGAGGCATTTTCTTCTAAGAGTGTCTCAAGTATGATACCTGCTTGTGTGGCAGAATAAAGACTTCTACACCCACCAGCTTCAGTGTCTCCCTGATGAATTTGTTCAAAGTTCACTATCACAACAGTCACAACACACCAATTTAATGGTACTCTCTAAGCTAATTGTTAGCACCTGATTTCATAACAGTAAGTGTGGATCTGGACACTTCTAAATAGATTCTACAAAAAATCAATCGACATGGTCCAGAAAAGAGAAGTTGTAATTGTGAAGCAAAATGAAAACACTTGTACCCTTAGAGGATGACAGGTTGGTGAAATAAAGCTGGTGAGATTTTGTTGGTTGGTGTCAAGGGATTCATGGACTTATAATTTCCACTGAAGCATCAAAGTAAGGTGTTTCAGTTAGTGTCATTGGCCCCTTATAGTGAAAGTAATATAGAACAGTATAGCATGGGAACAATCCTAGTCTGTTTGGTGTTTATGTCAAACACAATGCCAAATTAAACTAAATCTTTTCTTTATGTACGTGATGCAATTTGTTCCATTCCCTGAATATGCATGAGTCTATCCAAAAGATTCTTAAATGCCATTATTGTACCTGATTCTGCCACTTCCCCTGGTAGCCAGGTCCAGGCACCCAACATTCTCAGTGTTTAGAAACTTGCCATACACGCTTCTTTTAAACTTTCTCCCCTTCACCTTAAATGCTTGTCCTCTAGTATTGAACATTTTAAGTCTGGAAAAAAGATTGTTGCTGTCCTCCTGCTTCTTTTAATTTTATAAACTTCTATCAGATCTCCCCTCAGTCTCTGCTGCTCCAGGGAAAACAAGCCAAACATGTCCTATCTTTACTTATACCTCAAACCCGCCAGTCTCTGTACTAGTAAACCTGATCTCTACCCTTTTCAAAACCCCTATATCCTTTCTGTAATGGGGCAATAGAATGACATACAATACCCTAGGTAAGGTCCAATTGAACTTTAATAGAAACCTAATAAGACTTATTACCCTTATACTCAATGAAATAATGAAGGCTAGAATACCATACACTTTCTTTACCCAACCATCTATGTGAACCTAAGATCCCACTGTTCATCTAAGCTATTTAAAAATCCTGTCCTTAGTCCTGTCCTATAGTCTTTTGCCTTATATTCAACCTCTCAAATTGGAGCACTTCACACTTACTTGATTAAGTGCCTTCTGCCTATATCTGTAATTAACTTATATACTTGACATCCTTCTTCATTGTCCAATTTCTAACACTCTCTATAATCTGAAAACATACTGACCCACCCAGCTACATTTTCATTCCAGTCATCTATAGATATAATAAGCAATAGAAGGCTTGCATTGATCCCTGTGGAACACCAGTGGTCTCAAAATTTAAGCCAAAATAACACTCTTCCACCCACCACTGCTCTCTGTCTTCAGTGGGCAGGCCAATTCGGAATCCAAGCTACCAATTCAGCAGGATCCAATGCAGCTTAACCTTCTGGATGAGTCTGGCATGTGGGACCTTATCAAATCGCTTACTGAAATCCATGTCGTAAGCCATTTGATAATGGCTGTCATCAATCACCTCAAAAAACTCAATCAAAGTTGTATGACACGACCTTTCCTGCACAGAACAATGATATCTATCCATAATCATGTAAGTAATTCAGAATCCACGTAAATCCTGTCGTTAAGAGTCCTCACCAATACCTTCCTTACACTGGTGTGAGGCTCACCAGCATGTAATTTTGTGGATTATACCGATTTCCCTCCCTGAACAAAGGAACAACATTGGCTTCTGTCCAGTCCTGCAGGACCTCAGCTACTAAAATCTTGGTCAAACCCGCTTTTGAGTTCTTAGGATACATCCCATCAACCCTGGGGACATAGCCACCTTAAAATATTTCAGGAGAGTCAGCATTACCTTTTAATTAATCTCAAAATACCCCAGAATTTTAGCATGCCCCACATGGCTCTCACTATCCAACCAGTCTTTAGCCTTGTTAAAAAGTGACACGAAATACTTGTCTAGTACCTCGTTTACATCCTCTGACTCTAAGCATAAATTCCCTCCTTTATCCTTGAATGGTCCAACCCTTTATCAAGTTGCCTCCGTAATTTCAGAGTAAGTATAAAATGCCTAGGATTCTTTTTCTGGTGAAGATAGAGACATGATATCCATCCATATTGTGACTGAGACTTAGCTGAGATTTTTGGGTTTATAAAGATGGTTTTAGGGGCAGTGAAGAGAGTTCAAGGAGTTAGGAAAACCAGCACATCTCTGGGGGATGTGCTGGTTTTCCTAACTCCTTGAACTCTCTTCACTGTGTTAATACAAATGATGCTTTTCATTGTATGTTTCAATGTACATGTGATAAATAAATGAATTTGAATCTGCAATCTTACTTGCCAAGGCTAATTCATAAACATCAGAGATTCTGAAGATGCTAGAAATGCAGAATAACATACACAGAATAGACAATAGACAATAGACAATAGGTGCAGAAGTAGACCATTCGGCCCTTCGAGCCTGCACCACCATTCTGAGATCATCACTGATCATTTACTATCAATATCCAGTTCCTGCCTTGTCCCCATAACCCTTGATTCCCCTATCCATAAGATACCTATCTAGCTCCTTCTTGAAAGCATCCAGAGAATTGGCCTCCACTGCCTTCTGAGGCAGCGCGTTCCACACCTCCACAACTCTCTGGGAGAAGAAGTTCCTCCTCAACTCTGTCCTAAATGATCTACCCCTTATTCTTAAACCATGCCCTCTGGTACTGGACTCTCCCAGCATCTGGAACATATTTCCTGCCTCTATCTTGTCCAATCCCATAATAATCTTATATGTCTCAATCAGATCCCCCCTCAATCTCCTTAATTCCAGCGTGTACAAGCCCAGTCTCTCTAACCTCTCTGCGTAAGACAGTCCGGACATCCCAGGAATTAACCTAGTGAACCTACGCTGCACCTCCTCCACAGCCAGGATGTCCTTCCTTAACCCTGGAGACCAAAACTGCACACAATACTCCAGGTGTGGTCTCACCAGGGCCCTGTACAAATGCAAAAGGATTTCCTTGCTCTTGTACTCCATTCTCTTTGTAATAAAGGCCAACATTCCATTAGCCTTCTTCACTGCCTGCTGCATTTGCTCATTCACCTTCAGAGACTGATGAACAAGTACTCCTAGATCTCTTTGTATTTCTCCCTTACCTAACTCCACACCGTTCAGATAATAATCTGCCTTCCTGTTCTTGCTCCCAAAGTGAATAACCTCACACTTATTCACATTAAATGCCATCTGCCAAGTTTCTGTCCACTCACCCAGCCTATCCAAGTCACCTTGAATTCTCCTAACATCCTCATCACATGTCACACTGCCACCCAGCTTAGTATCATCAGCAAACTTGCTGATGTTATTCACAATGCCTTCCTCTAAATCATTAACGTAAATCGTAAACAGCTGTGGTCCCAATACTGAGCCCTGTGTCACCCCACCAGTCACCACCTGCCATTCCGAGAAACACCCATTCACTGCTACCCTTTGCTTTCTATCTGCCAACCAGTTTTGTATCCATGTCAAAATCCTCCCCCCAATGCCATGAGCTCTGATTTTACCCACCAATCTCCTATGTGGTACCTTATCAAATGCCTTCTGAAAGTCATGGTACACCACATCCACTGGATCTCCCGCGTCTTTCTTCCTGGTTACATCCTCGAGAAACTCTAATAGATTATTCAAGCATGAATTGCCCTTGGTAAATCCATGCTGGCTCGGCCCAATCGTATCACTGCTATCAAGATATGTCGCTATTTCATCTTTAATAATGGACTCTAGCATCTTCCCCACTACTGATGTTAGGCTAACAGGGCGATAGTTCCCTGTTTTCTCCTTCCCTCCTTTCTTAAAAAGTGGGATAACATTAGCCATTCGCCAATCCTCAGGAACTGATCCTGAATCTAAGGAACATTGGAAAATGATCACCAATGCATCCACAATTTCCAGAGCCACCTCCTTTAGTACCCTAGGATGCAGACCATCTGGACCTGGGGATTTGTTAGCCTTCAGTCCCATCAGTCTACTCATCACCGTTTCCTTCCTAATGTCAACGTGTTTCAGTTCCTCTGTTACCCTTTGTCCTTGGCCCACCCATACATCTGGGAGATTGCTTTTGTCTTCCCTAGTGAAGACAGATCCAAAGTACTTATTAAATTCGTCTGCCATTTCTCTGTTTCCCATAACAATTTCTCCCAATTCATTCTTCGAGGGCTCGACATCGTTCTTCACTATCTTCCTTCTCTTCACATACCTAAAAAAACTTTTGCTATCCTCCTTTATACTCCTAGCTAGCTTGCGTTCATACCTCATTTTTTCTCCCCGTATTGCTTTTTTAGTTAAGTTCTGTTGCTCCTTAAAAATTTCCCAATCATCCGTCTTCCCACTCACCTTAGCTCTGTTATACTTCTTTTTTAATGCTATGCTATCTCTGACTTCCTTTGTCAACCACTGTGGCCACTTTCCCCCCTTTGAATCCTTCCTTCTCCGGGGGATGAACTGATTTTGCACCTTGTGCATTATTCCCAAGAATACCTGCCATTGCTATTCCACTGTCTTTTCTGCTAGGATATCCAACCAGTCAACCTTGGCCAGCTCCTCCCTCATGGTTCCATAGTCTCCTTTGTTCAACTGCAATACTGACACTTCTGATCTGCCCTAATCCTTCTCAACTTGCAGATAAAAACTTATCATATTATGGTCACTACCTCCTAATGGCTCCTTTACTTCAAGATCACTTATCAAATCCTGTTCATTGCACAACACTAAATCCAGAGTAGCCTTATCCCTGGTCGGCTCTCATACAAGCTGCTCCAAAAATGCATCCCGTAGGTACTCTACAAACTCCCTATCCTGGGGTCCAGTACCAACCTGATTTTCCCGGTTCACCTGCATGTTGAAATCGCCCATAACTACTGCGACATTTCCTTTGCCACATGCCATTGTTAACTCCCTATTCAACTTGCACCCAATATCCATGCTACTGTTTGGGGGCCTGTAGATAACACCTATTAGGGTCTTTTTGCCCTTACTGTTCCTCAGTTCTATCCACACTGACTCTACTTCTCCTGATTCTATGTCCCCCCTTGCAAGGGACTGAATCTCATTCCTCACCAACAGGGCCACCCCACCCCCTCTGCCCACCATTCTGTCCCTTCAATAGCACGTATACCCTTGTACATTCAATTCCCAGGTCTGATCCCCCTGCAGCCATGTCTCCGTTATCCCAACAACATCGTAGTTACCCATTCGCACCTGAGCTTCAAGCTCATCCGCCTTATTTCTGACACTTCGTGCATTCAGATATAGAATTTTTAACCCATTTCTCCTCTCTCTGTTTAAATCGCTACCTATTGTGCATAACCCAGCTCCCCGAACTCTCACCGGGCTATACGCCCCTTGAATTTTGTTGTCCTTCTTAAATTTACTTACTCTTTCTGCACATTTAACTCCATGCTCTGTCAGACCATCCCTCTGCACATGTATCCGCCTTATCACTCGTTCCACCTCACCTTTCTCTACTTCACACTTAATATTCCGGAACCGTGTAGTCCCCACCTGTCCTTTATACTTCATCTCGCTATCCTTTCTCACATTCTGGATCCCTGCCCCCTGCAAATTTAGTTTAAACCCCCCCAAGCAGCACTAGCAAACTTTCCTGCAAGAATGTTAGTACCCCTCCAGTTCAGGTGTAAACGGTCCCGTCGGAACATATCCCATCTTTCCTGGAACAAAGCCCAATTATCTAAAAACCTGAAGTCCTCCCTCCTGCACCATCCTCTCAGCCATGTATTGATCTGTATAATCCTTCTGTTCCTTGCCTCACTCGCACGTGGCACAGGTAGCAATCCTGAGATTGTTACCCTGGAGGTCCTGTCCTTCACCTTCGCACCTAACTCCCTGAACTCACTACGCAGGACCCCCTCACTCTTCCTACCCACGTTGTTGGTCCCTACATGGACCACAACATCTGGATTCTTGCCCTCCCTCTCGAGAATAACCTGCACCCGATCTGAAATGTCCCGGACCCCGGCACCAGGGAGGCAACACACCATCCGAGACTCTCGATCTCCCCCACAAAATCTCCTATCTGCCCCCCTGACTATAGAATTCCCTTTCACTACCGCTGTCCTCTCTTCCCTCCTCCCCTTCTGAGTTGAGGGTCCAACTTCAGTGCCAGAGACAGGACCACTGCAACTTGTTCCTGGTAGGTCATCCCCACCAACAGTATCCAAAACGGTATACTTATTGTTGATGGGAATGGCCACAGGGGTGCTGTGCTGTCTCTGCCTGCTCCCGCTCGATCTCCTGACAGTCACCCAGTTGCCTACCTCCCGTCTTTTCGGTGTGACTACCTCCCAATAACTCTTATCTATCTCTGTCTCTGCCTCCCGAATGATCTGTAGTTCATCCAGCTCCAGCTCCAATTCCCTAACTCGCTCTGATAGGAGCTGCAGCTGGATGCACCTTCTGCAGGTGTGGTCATCAAGGACAACTGCGTTGACCCTGACCTCCCACATACTGCATACAGAGCACACCACTGCTCTAACTATCTCCCCCATTACCTGATCCCAGATTAATCAGAATAAATGAAAAAGTACCTACCAACCTTACCTTTTTCCATCAGCAAGCACGTACTCAGGCTCACTGATTACCTCTCACTGAAGACCCCCTTACGCCGAAGCCCACTGAGCCAAAGTCCAGCACTCTGCTCCTGCGCACTCCGCTGCCCACACTGACGCTGCCCGCACCTGAAAGTGTGCCTCTTTTTAAACTCCGCGCTCGCGCTGACGTCACCCGCGCCTGCACAGTTTTACTTTCCTCCCCAGGTAATGCCTAGGTAGTCCCGATCTTCCACGGCCTACCTACAACGGCTGATCCTTCAATCTCTAGTCGTCCGTCGACCTCGAGCACTCCTTGCTCCCGCACAGCCCGAATGCTGAAGTTGGCACTATGGCCAGCTCTGAGGCTCAGCAGTGAAGGCTAGATTTGGACAGAGCAATAGTAATGGGAGACTCAATAGATAGCGGGATGGAGAACATATTCTATGGCCATGAAAAAGTAGCCAGGATGGTGTGTTGCCTCCCAGGTGCAAGGTTCCATGGTATGGAAAATTCTAAGAGCAGCTGCAGAAAATTCTCAAGGGGAAGAGTGAGCAGCCAAAGGCCGTTCTGCACATTGGCAAAAATGAGAGGCACAGTAAAGGGGAGCTCCTCTACAGTGAGTAAAGGGAGTTAGGGAAGAGGCCGCAGAGCAGGACCGACAAGGGAGTAATCTCCGGTTCACTCCCTGTACCATGTGCTACTCAGAGCAGGAACATGATGACAGTACAGATGAATGAGTGGCTGAGGATGTGTTGCAGAGGGCAGGATTTCAGGTTTCTGGATCATTAGGATCTCTTCTGGGGAAGGTACGATCTGTTCAACAAGGATGGGTTACACCTAAATCCAAGGACAGCCAATATCCCTGTGGGCAGGTTTGCTGGAATTGTAGGAGAAGGTTTAAATTAAGTTGGCGAGGAATGGGAAACAAAGTGATGGGGCTGAGGATGGGGCAGTTGGTGTACAAGATGATGCAGTGTGTAGTGAGATTGTGAAGAAGGACAAACAGATGATAAACAAAATTGCAGCCAGTGGGGTGATTCGAAGTGTAACATGAGGTAAAATTGAAAAAGATGATGAATACAGGACTGCTGTTGTTATACAGATTAAGGTAAATGATCTTGTGGCGTAGTTAGAAATTGGCAGCTTTGATGTTGTGGGCATTACTGATTTGTAGCTGAAAGAAGATTATAGTTGGGAGCTTAACATCCAAGGACCTATTGTATTGAAAGGACAGGAAAGGTAGGCAGAGGGGGTGGGTTGCTTCTGTTGGTAAAAAAATAAATCAAATCCTCAGAAAGAGGTGACATAGATTTGGAAGGTGTAGAATACTTGTGGGTAGAGTTTAAAAAACTGCAAGGGCAAGAAGACCCTAATAGGAATTATGCACAGGTCTCCAAACTGTAGATGTAAATGTGTGAGATGTAAATTTCAACAGTAAATAGGGAAGGCATGTAGTAAGTGTAATATTACTATAGGGGGATCTCAATATGCAGGTACATTGCAAAAATTAGGCTGCTGCTAGATCCCGAGAAGAAATTTGTAGAAAGTCTACAAAACAACTTTCTCCACTAGGATTTTCTCAATTGGGTGCTGTGAAATGAACCAGATTTGATTAGGAAACTTAAAGTAAGCAGCAGCATCATAATATGATGGAAATCACCTGGCAGTTTGAGAGAGAGAAGCTAAAGTCAGATCTATCAGTATTACAACGGAGTAAAGGGAATTACAGAGTATGAGAGAGGAACTGGCCAAAGTCGATTGGAAGGGGACACTAGCAGGGATGATGGCAGAACAGGAATGGCTGGAGATTCTGGGAATCACTCATGCAGGATAAATACATCTCAAAGATGAAGAAGTATTCTAAAGGGAGGGTGAAGCAACCGTGGCTGACAAATTAAGTTAAAAGTAGCATAAAACCAAAAGGGGGGCATTTGATATCGAAAAATTAGTGGGAAAGTAGATAATTGGGTAGTTTAAAATATACAAATAGAATGCAATTGAGAAAGAAAACTGTAAGGGAGTAAAGATTAAATGCAAAGTTAAGCTAGGCAATCATACTAAAGTGGATACCAAAAGTTTTCTTTTCAGATATATAAGGAGGAAAAGAGAGACAAGAATGGATATTGGACAGCTGGAAAATTACACTGGAGAGGTAGTAACAGGGACAAAAAGACAGTGAATGAACTTGATAAGTTCATTGCATCAGCATTCGCTGTGGAAGACATGAGCAGCATGTGAGAAATTCTAAACTGTCAGAGGGTAGAACTAAGTGGAGCTGCTATTACTAAGGAGAATATGCTTGGGAACCTGACTGGTCTGAAAATAAATAAGTCACCTGGACCAGATGGACTACACCCCAGGGTTCTGAAAGAGGTAGTTGAAGAGATTGTGGAGGCATTGGTAATGATCTTTCAAGTATCACTAATTCTGCAATGGTTCCGAAAGACTGGAAAATTGCACGTCACTCCACTAAGAAGGGAAGGAGGTGGAAAAAAATAGGCCAGTTAGCCTGACTTAAGTGGTTGGGAAAATGTTGGAGCTATTATTAAGGATGAGGTTTTGGGATACTTGGAGGTACATGATAAAATAAGCTAGAGTCAGCATGATTATCCTGAGGGGACATCTTGCCTGACAAATCTGCTAGAATTCTTTGAGGAAATAACAGGGAAGTAGACAAAGGAGAATCAGTGGATATTGTGTACTTGGATTTTCAGAAGACCTTTGTCAACGTATTGCACGTGAGGCTGTTTAAGGAGATAAGAAACCAAGGTATTACAGCAAAAATACTAGCATGCATAGAAAACTGGCTGACTGACGTGGGAATGAGTGGGAATGACTGGGAATGAAGGAACCTTTTCTGCTTGACTGCCTTTCATCAGTGGTTTTCTGCAGGGGTCAGTGTTGAGAATGCTTCTTTTTAATGTTTCCATTCTGATGTCCCATTCTGACATGTCTATCCACGGCCTCCTCTACTGTAAAGATGGAGTCACATTCAGGTTGGAGGAACAACACCTTATATTCCGTCTGGGTAGCCTCCAACCTGATGGCATGAACATTGACTTCTCTAACTTCTGCTAATGCCCCGCCTCCCCCTTGTACCCCATCCGTTATTTATTTTTATACACACATTCTTTCTCTCACTCTCCTTTTCTCCCTCTGTCCCTCTGACTATACCCCTTGCCCATCCTCTGGGTCCCCCCCCGCCTTGTCTTTCTCCCTGGGCCTCCTGTCCCATGATCCTCTCATATCCCCTTTTGCCAATCACCTGTCCAGCTCTTGGCTCCATCCCTCCCCCTCCTGTCTTCTCCTATCATTTTGGATCTCCCTCTCCCTCCTCCCACTTTCAAATCTCTTACTAACTCTTCCTTCAGTTAGTCCTGACGAAGGGTCTTGGCCCGAAACGTCAACTGTACCTCCTCCTAGAGATGCTGCCTGGCCTGCTGTGTTCACCAGCAACTTTGATGTGTGTTGCTTGAATTTCCAGCATCTGCAGAATTCCTGTTGTTTTCTTTTTAATGTTAATGGTTTGTTGGGGATACAATTGATGGCTTTGTGGCTAAGGTAGCAGGTAGTACAATGATAGGTGTAGGGGTGGGTAGTGTTGTGGAAGCAGGGGTTCTGCAGAAGGCCTTAGACACATTGGGAGAATGGGCAAAGAGAGGCAGGTGGAACGTAGAGTAGGGAAGACAATGGTGTTGAGTATCTCTCTGTTAAGTCTCACAAAGCACAATACCAACACTGAGTAGAACTTTATCAAGCACCTTTATTCTTCATTAATTGCAAAGGGAAGTTCACCTCTACTCCCACCAGGAATGGTAGGAGACTTCCAACATGCCATTTACAAAGTGATCTTTTGATACATAAGAACAAGCAAGGTTACTATTTCCAGCGAGCTCAGTCCTTTCAATCATCAAACGGACAGGTTTGTTGTAGTCTTCCATCTGTGGTTGACTTGTCTTTGCTACTTCCTTATTCTTGCACAAGGTTCAGTACATTGGGTGCTTGCAGTCATGTATTCCATTAGTAAGCACACTGCTGTTAGATTCTTCTTGTTACTTTAGTCACACACATATATTGCAACATAAACAACAGGAATTCTGCAGATGCTGGAAATTCAAGCAACATACATCAAAGTTGCTGGTGAACGCAGCAGGCCAGGCAGCATCTATAGGAAGAGGCGCAGTCGATGTTTCAGGCCGAGACCCTTCGTCAGAACTAGCTTATCACTCTACGATTGTACAACTCTACTTTGTCACATCAAGTGGTTACAAAAAATATAAGGTTCAATACCTATTTCCACAATGGCCATGCACTTTGGTAGAAGAAATAAATGCACAGAATATTTTCTAAACAGGAAGAAAATCCAAAAATCTGAGGTTCAAAGGGATTTGAGAATACTTATGCAGGATTCCTTAAATGTTAACTTGAAGTTTGAGTCAGTGGTAAGGAAGGCCAAAGGAATGTTAGCATTCATTTTGAGAGGACTAGAGTATAACAGCAGGGACGTGATGTTGAAGCTTTATAAGGCATTGGTCACACTGTACTTGGAGTACTGTGTGTAGTTCTGGGCTCATTATCAAAGAAAAGATGTGCTGGCATTGGAGAAGGTCCAAAGGATGTTCACGAGAATGATTCCGAGAATGAAAAGGTTAATGTATGAGAAGCGTTTGATGGCTCTGGGCTTGTACTTGCTGGAATTTAGAAGAATGGGGGGGGGGGAATCTTACTGAAGCCTATTGAATATTGAAAGGCCTAGACCAAATGGATGTGGAGAGGCTGTTTCTTATAGTGTGTGAGTCTGGGTCCAGAGGGCACAGCCTCAGAATAGAGGGACATCCCTTTAGAACTGAGATAAGAACCAATTTCTTCAGCAAGGGAGTAGTGAATCTGTAGAATTCATTGCCATAGATGGCTGTGGAGGCCAAGTCATTGAGTATTTTTAAAATAGAGGTTGATAAATTCTTGGTAGTCAGAGCATCAAAAGTTACAGGAGAAGGCAGAAGAATGAGTTTGAGAGGGATAATAAATCAGCCATAATGGAATGGTGGAAAAGACTAGATGGATCAAGTGGCTGCTCCTATACCTTATGGTCTTATGATCTTACGGAACTCAGCAAGTCAGACAGCATCTACGGAAAGGAATAAAGAGTCAATATTTTGGGCCAAGACCCTTCATCAAGACTCCAAGGCCATTTCATGACCCCTTTTTGCCTTTCAATCTCCTCCTTGAGTTCTTTTTTGCAACAGGAAGTCCATTAACACAAGCTACAGTATTAGGTAACAAGAAAATGGGCATGTATTTGCAACGGAAGAATATTTGCACGAAAAGACTGAGAAATGGGATTAGAATCAGTGATGTATACTGTCAGTATGTTGCTTTGGTATAATTAGGATACTGGTATCAGGTGCCTGTTATGGAGACAATTAACTGTTCATTTCCTTCAATGTAATGAGCCAGTTTTACACCTTCCTGTATATTTTGATGTTGATTCCAGTCTCAAGTGAAAATTTTGCACTTCACCCTCCCAAACAAAGACAGTCATCATGAGTATTGAGCAGGCAGGCCTTATCTTTGAGTGCTGATATTTACTTTGAATATCTATATATGATATAAGAGATCAAAGCAGCCAGTGAATCATTTGTTTTTGCCACTGATCATTAAACCTATACGTTCAACTAAAACAAAATATATAGTTCCTTTGAATATGCACATTACGTCCATTCCTCTAGCTCCTTATGTACATTGGATGAAAATTTGAATGTAAATGTTTCAATTCCTTATGTCAGAATTACTTGTCATTATATTTAAGAAAGACTTAAACAGCAGGATTCAATGAGTTTTTGCTTTTTAAATGTTCAGATAAAGCAAGTTGGCAAATAATTGGATTTTATAATAAGCCTATATTTAATTTAAATTGCAAAATACCACTGTTTAATCATCAATCAATCATGAAAGTTCTTCCTCAATGACCTATTTGCCATGTTTAGCTTTACTCTGTTTCTCACTATGTTTTCTTTAGTTGAAAAATTATATTATATGGTGAATGTTGACTTTCTCACTGACACTAAGGTTTGAAATTTCAAGAGTAAAGGGTATAGAAATTAAGAAGCTTTAGTAAAGGGTATTGAGCTTGTATTTTGCAAGTCTTTAAAAAGAGCAAGAAAATTGAATCAATCAATGAACAGCTCATTAGAGCTGCATTAATTATACGTAAGTTAGAAATAATTTATGGAAGAGAACTGCATATTGAATACTTGGCTGCAAACTCGGCATGCTCAATTTACAGCTTGTGTGATTCGTTGTTCATTCATGGGGTGTAAGGCTAACTTCCACTGAAAAGCTCCTCTCTTACAAACCTTTGTTTAATGAGCTATCATAAAATTTACGGTCGAATTTGTTAAAAAAAATCATAGATGAACACTCTAAAGTAAATTATTGACTGAGATTAGTTTCTGTACTTCTGATTAACTTAAGCAGTAAGTAAAAATAAAATCTAACGACACTCATCACTTCCTCATCCAATGTACTATTGAGCTAGAGGAAGTCTCCTTTCACCCGGAGTGGATCTTGAAGCTGTATCCAAATCTCGTAGGTGCGACGTTGCACAGCATAGGGCCCCACAACCATAAATAGTAAATTTCACCTACAGAAATATTTTGAGAACTGGCTAAATCACACACCTGGATTAACCAGTTGTCATAAATGTCAAACAACTTGTAAACACAAGAGATTCTGCAGATGCTACCAATCCAGAGGAACACACACAAAATGCTGGAGGAACTCAGCAGGCCAGGCAGGATTTATGGAGAGGAATAAACAGTTGATGTTTCAGGTGAATCCTGATGAAGGGTCATGGCCCAAAACATGAACCGTTTACTCTTTTTATAGATACTGCTTGACCTGATGAATTCCTCGGGCATTTTGTGTGTGTCAAACAATTTGAGTACTCGTGATTAAAAGTTGCATCAATTTTTTTTAAAGCATTACAAATAAAAAAAAAGACAAATTAAAATACTAGGAAGCTCTTAAAACAATTAAGTGAATTTGCTGACTGAATTCTGTGAACAAATATGAATGGTTTCCTTTGTCTTTAGCAGCCATTATTTTCAATTGGAATGAAAGGAGTTGAAATTCTTTCAGATGTAACTTTGGTAGTTTCAGAGGCAAAAATTCACAGTATAAATGCCTGGAAGCTAGAGATCCTCCAATGAACTCTATTGGATTCTAAGCCCCAAATCTGACACTAACCACATAGCACCCTGTCAGTAGCTTTTTAGAGGTTAATATCTGTGGATGAAGTGGGTATAAGGTGAGTTGGTTGGGAGATGTGTGTTACCAAAATGTGGAGCAAGAACAACTATGCAGATGAACTGAAGGATTAAATGTTTTTACTAAGTCATGTAAGCCACTGTACATGCTGGACGACCTACAGTTCAAAAATGGCGAACAGCTTCTGCCGCGATGAAAAAAGTGCACACTTGAAAGCCAGTGCAAAAAGAGAGAGCCCTCTGAACATAGGAGGCCCAATCAATTCATTACAAGATCAATCGATCACAGACCTTGCTACATCATTATGCTCGATCTGATACAGTTCAACAAGATCCAGCCTATAGAAGTAGAAAAGACAAACAGAGAGGAAAGACCATAAGACATGGAAGCAGAATTAGGCCATCTAGCCCATAGAGTCTGCTCAGCCATTCAATCATGGCTGATCTTTTTTTCTCCTCCTCAATCTCAGTTCCCCTCTTTCTTCCTGTAACCTTTGATGTCATGTCCAATCAAGAACCTATCAATCTCTGCCGTAAATACACCTGGCCTCCACAGCTGCATGTGGCAACAAATTCCACAGATTCACCACCCTTTGTCTAAAGAAATTTCTCCGCATCTCTGTTTTAAAAGGGCTGTGCCCTCTTGTCGGAGACTCTCCCACCATGGGAAACTTCCTTTCCACACCTACTATGTCTAGGCCTTTCAACATTCAAAAGCTTTCAATGAGATCCCCCCTCCTCCTTCTGAATTCCAGTGAGTACAGACCCAGAGCTATCAAACTTTCCTCATATGACAAACCTTTTATTCCTGGTGTCATCCTTGTGAACCTCCTCTGGACCCTCTCCAATGTCAGCACATCTTTTCTAAGATGAGGGGCCCAAAACTGTTCACAATACACAAGGGGAGGCCTCACCAGTGCCTTATAAAGCCTCAGCATCACATCCTTGTTCTTGTGTTCTAGACCTCTTGA
This sequence comes from Mobula hypostoma, assembly GCF_963921235.1. Lineage (NCBI taxonomy): Eukaryota > Metazoa > Chordata > Chondrichthyes > Myliobatiformes > Myliobatidae > Mobula > Mobula hypostoma. Next base: position 118,931,433 of record NC_086097.1, on the reverse strand, counting down.
AATGAATGCTAACATGGCATTTGCCTTCCTCACTACTGACTCAGCCTGCATGTTAAGTTTCAGGGTGTTCTGCACAAGGACTCCCAAGTCCCTCTGCATCTCAGATTCCTGCATTTTTTCCTCATTTAGAAAATATTCCACACATTTATTTCTACTACCACAGTGCATGACCACGCTTCTTCCAACATTGTTATTTCATTTGCCACTTTCTTGCCCATTTGTTTAATCTGTCCAAGTCCTTACGCACCCTACCAGTTTCCTCAACACTACCTGCTCCTCTTCGTATCAACTGAAGACATGGCAACAAAGGAACCTATTCCATCATCTAAATCATTTATATACAGCATAAAAGGAAGTGGTTCCAACACCAAACCCTGCAGAACACAACTAAGAAATTGTGGAAAGGAAAGAGAATCAAGGAGTTCCTAAGTTGCAGAGCGAAATACAAGAAGACTTACCAGGAATGCAGATGCATTTAGAATGCATCTACAGTATGTAATTATATGCAGTGGAGTGAATAAAAATGGTGAGTCTCAAATAACCATGTGGGAATATGATGCAATGTATATAACAGAAATATGTTGAAAAGGCAAGAACTATCTGCTTAATATTTCAAGTATGATGTGCTCAAAACTTACGGGGAGCAGAAAAATAGACAAGGGGTAGGATACTGATTGAGAAAGGCAATGTCACATAGGGAAGGATGAATGTTTGGGAAGGATGGATGAATTGATTTTGTTGGGGTTGAGAAGCAAAAAGGACTTGATCATAATGATGGGGCTAATCTATTTGGCTTCCAAGTAATGAGAACAAATCAAAGGAGCAAATGCTGAAAATTGTAAAGGTGCTCAAAAATTATCGAATATTTGGATCAGGAGTCTTTATCCAAGACATGCTGACAATTACTGGGCTGAAGAGATCACTGAATATAATCAGCCAATCTTTGGAAGAGAAGAGAAAAAACAGCAAATATTTCATGGTTGTTACAGTGGTAAGGAACATCTAGAAATAAATGTGCCAAATGTTCACAGATGTAGGTTTTTGAAGGTGACAGCAGGTATTCAAAAAGTATTTGGCAAATCATATGGGACCTTGGACTTTAAGAGCAGTGCATTAACGTCCAACATTTATAAAATTCTGCCTTGGATCAAACAGAGTATTGCGTATAGTTCTGCTCACCAAACTTTCAGGAAGTTTGCAAAGATTCTTGGGAGGGTGCAGAGGAAATTGTCAGTGCGATTCAAGGGTTCACAAGTGTAGACTGGAGATGTTGAGCTGTTCTCCTTGGAACTAATGGTGTTTGAAGGCTACTTTGGTAGAGGCAAATGAAGTTTAAATAAGGAAACAAAGAAAATCTGATCTGACTAGTTCATGGCTCAAGGATTCTGAATACAGATTTAAGATTCAGGTATGAGGTCAGAATAAGAATCAGCAGATATAATCTGGTGCCTGTTCGAGTCACGGTCTTGCCTCTCCTTGTCTCTCCCAGCTTTGGTGTATTCTTCCTTACCATTGAAATCCTCTCAATTCACAGCTAACCTGGTCATGCTCTCCACCCTCAAAATCTTTAATCAATTTTGCTGCCTCTATAAGTTCATATCAGCTTCAGTTTTGGGCCCCATTCATAAAAAACATTTATTTCCCCCCTCCACATTCGATTCAGCATTCAGACAATGGGGTTTGAACGGTCTTACGCGTGTTAAGGATTTGTATACTGATAACATATTTGATAGCTCTGATAACCTGCACAGTAAGTATGGCCTTCTGCATAATCATTTTTTTAAACACCTGCAGATTCGCCACTTTGTCAAGGAAAAATTTCCCTCTTTTCCTGATCTCCACCTGCTATGTTATGGGAAAAACGCACTCTTAGCTTTAACAATAAAGGGCTGATCTCTGAACTATACTCTCAGCTGATGTCTTTGGGAGTTCAAGATCTAAACAAAACTAAGAGTAGGTGGGAGGATGACCTTGGTATGGATCTGGCTGAGGAATATTGTGCAAAAGTATTGAATAGGGTTCATTTCTCATCATCATGTTCTAGACTGGGGCTCATACAATTTAAAGTTTTACACAGAGTATATTTAAGTAAAGCCTGACTTGCAGACATATAGATAGGTGGATAGATAGATAGATAGATAGATAGATAGATATACTTTATTAATCCCGAGGAAAACTTGGTTTCGTTACAGCCTCACCAACCAAGAATAAAGCGTAAGTATAGCAATACAAAAAACCCCAACAGTCAAACAACAAAATGTAAAACTATGCCAGATGGAAAATAAGTCCAGGACCAGTCTATTGGCGCAGGGTGTCTGACCCTCCACGGGAGGAGCTGCACGTTCGATGGCCACAGGCAGGAACGACCTCCCGTGCCGCCAAGTGTTGTATCACTGTGGAATGTGTCCGAAGTCCAACAGTAAAATGTTCAATATCCAGTCTTCAAACACGTTCCTCGATCATAATATACCCCGGATTGCACCATCCGTTGTTAGCCAGATCAGTAAGCACCCCACTCCTTCACGCTTACTGCTCTCGGTGCACTTCCGGTCAGGCAGAACGGTATTACCCACCAAGCTCCTCTTCTCCAAAAGTCTCTGTTGCCTCGACCCGGTCCTCTTTACCCTCTATATCCTGGGACAGACGCTGGCTGTGACAGGTGTTCCTTCTCTCCAGCTGGTTTAGTGCATGCATTTTGGTCATGCCCTCGGCTTGATGACTATTGGTCACTGGTTTTTAAAATTATCAGTGAGGTTTTGGGAGTGACACTGAGACCTTGCCCACTTATAGCTGTATTTGGTGTGGCAGATGATGATTTGGGTTTAAATGCAAGCCAGTCGGATAACATTGCATTTACATCGCTATTGGCCCGGAGGAAAATTTTGCTGGTTTGGAAATCTGCCACTCCCCCAACTGCTGCTGCTTGGTTAGAAGGTGTAATGTTTTTTCTGAAATTAGAAAAGATTAAATTCACTTTGAGGGGGTCTGTGAAAAAGTTCTATTCGAAATGGGGACCTTTCTTATCATATTTTGGGAGTCTTAAGGAATTACCTACTAGTTGAGGGCATTTGATTGTACTTGGGAAGTTGCCTCCCATTTAACACACTTATAATTTACCTCACAGGGTGGTTGATGAATTATAAATATGAGCGTATTTTGGATCATCTGACATGTTGCAGATGTGTGTGAGCCGACGTCTTGAAGTAGTGTGGGGGTATGGTTGTGAAATGTCCGTACTTGTATCTGTGAATTGTTGTGTTGTAAATATATTAGCTGCCATGATATGTTCGGGGAGGGCGGGTGGGGGGAGGTTTGTTTGGGGGTACGATATAAAAGCAAAAAGGAGGAAAATGTAATCCATTATATATTCTGTATTGTGTCATTCCTTCAATAAAAATAAAAAAAATAAAAATAGAATAAGAATCAGATTCAGGTTTATGATCACTGACATATATCAGAAGTACAGATCAATATATAAAATTACTCGAAATATATTAAGAAATATGCATGCATAAAAATAAATAAGCAGTGCCAAAAGTGAAGTAGTGTTTATGGGTTTCATTGTCTATTCAGAAAACTGATGGTGGAGGGGAAGGAACTGTTCCTAAAGTGTTGAGTGTGTATTTTTATGCTTCTGTGCCTGATCTGTAATGTAGCAATGAGAAGAGGGCATGTCCTGGATGCTGAAGGTCCTTAATGATGGATGCCACCTTCTTGGGGCATAACCTATTGAAGATATCTTTGATGGTGAGGAGTCCAATGCCCAAGATGGAGCTGGCTGAGTTAACAATCTTCTGCAGCTTTTTCTGATCCTGTAGAGTGGCCCCTCCATGCCAGACAGTAATGCAACCAATCAAAATGCTCTACACAGTGCATCTGTAAAACATTGGTTGAGTCTTTGTTGATATACCAAATCTCCTCAAATGCTGAATTAAAGATAGCCACTGACGTGCCTTCTCCGTAATTTCATCAATATGTTGGGCCCAGGATAGATCTTCAGGGACGTACATAGCCACAGACCTGAAGCAGAAAATCATTGCTCGTTTTGAAACATTGAAGTTGCAGAGAGATGTAATTATTTTTACACAGTGAATGACCTGGAACCTCCTACCTGTGAAAGTAGTGGAAACAGTAAATCCCTTTTCTATCTTAATGACACAGTAATTGCAAGATTTTTCAATATATTAAGATTGTTAACAGTTGTTACATCATGAAAGAAATGTGTATTTTTTCAGCTGCAAGCAGAAGTTCGATTTAGTTTAACAGAAAAGAAACAAGTGCAGTATCAGGGAGGATTTATTCATTGCCTTGAGGAAATTAATCAAATGCCTCCATTAAGCTACCCAAGGAGTATATCATCATTGCCAGGGCATCATCAGACCAAGTCAGCACCGTATCTCATCTGTAACTGCAGTTACTTACCTATACTTTTCTGAGAGCACTACCCAAATCTGGGGTTCTTACTACCAGCAGGCTGTGACTCTCAGCAGAAAAGTTGATTGGCTGCGGTCTACCAACACTGCAGGGCCTATATGTGTCCAGAACAATGAAGCAAGCAGGAAAAATTATTGTGGCTACTACCCACCCTGCAAACTACCTTTTCTGAAAGCTTCCTTCTGGAAAGCGCAATAGGTCTAATAAAGCAAAATATTCACATCATCTTAAAAGTTTCTTCCTCCAGGCATTTATTATCCCTGTCACTGAACTGCATTGTAAACACTTTAAACCAATTATAATTTTCTTACAGTGTAAATACAAGCTAGTATTTATACATATATGCACATGTTATTCCATATCCATGCCTCTAATGTTATTTTATATAATTCTATATTCTGTATAATTGTTGAATGTTGTTTTTTGCTGTATGTAGCACCAACACCCCATGGCAGACTCCTAATATATGTAAATGGTTACGGCAACTAGAATAATCCAAACCAAACCAAAACCAAAGGTCGTGGATGAATCAGGAGGTACATCATCTGCTGAAGGCTAAATGTTTAGCATTCAAGTCTGGCAAACTGTACCAGAAAACTGGGTATGATTTGTGGAGGGCTATTTCAAGGTTGAAGAAGCAATTTCAATTGAGGCTGGAGGCGATATCAGATGCACGGCAACTCTGGCAGGGTCTGCAAGACATTACTTCCTAAAAAAGCGAAACCCAATAGTATGAATGGCAGCAATGCTTCACTACCAGATGGACTCAATGCCTCATATGCCCACTTTGAAAGGGAGAACACAGCTACAGCTGTGAAGATCCCTGCTGCACCTGAGGACCCTGTGAACTCCGTTTCAGAGGCCGATGTTAGACTGTCTTTAAAGAGAGTGAACCCTGGCAAGGCAGAATGTCCCGATGGAGTACTTGGTAAGGCTCTGAAAACCTGTGCCAACCAACTAATGGGAGTATTCAAAGACATTTTTAACCTCTCACTGCTATGGGTAGAAGTTTCCACTTGCTTCAAAAAGGCAACAATTATACCAGTGTCTAAGAAGAATAATGTGAGCTGCCTTAATGACTATCGCCCAGTAACACTCATATCGACAGTGATGAAATGCTTTGAGAGGCTGGTTATGACTAGACTGAACTCCTGCCTCAGCAAGGACCTGGACTCATTGCAATTTGCCTATTGCCACAATAGGTCAATGGCAGATGCAATCTCAATGGCTCTCCACTCTCCTTAGAAAATCGAGACAACACAAACACCTATGTCAGGATGCTATTCATCGACTATAGCTCAGCATTTAATACCATCATTCCCACAATCCTGTTTGAGAAGTTCCAGAAACTGGGCCTCTGTACTTCCCTCTGAAATTGGATCCTGTACTTCCTAACTGGAAGACCACAGTCTGTGCGGATTGGTGATAACATATCCTCCTCGCTGACGATCAATACTGGCGCACCTCAGGGGTGTGTGTTTATCCCCCTGCTCTACTCTCTGTATATACATGACTGTGTAGCTAGGCATAGCTCAAATATCATCTATAAATCTGCTGACGATACAACCATTGTTGGTAGTGTTACCTGTCCCACGAGTATCTCATAAGCATGATATGATTGTCTAGTGATATTGGCATGATGTAATTGTTGTGATAGTGGGGTGATGTGATGTCACGTTATGGCATGTTCCAACCGGTATAAAAGGGGAGACCGCAGTTTGTTGCGCAGTTGTTTTTGTTGGGGAGTCACAGTCGGTGGTTACGTAATCATGGAAGGAGAGAGAAAGAGACTGAAGGATTACCAGCTTTGTACGAACCCAAGATATCAACGGGTTCTGTGATTGACATTTGGTATGGTCCATACGGGTATTGTGGCACACACTTTTGGTTAACCCCTGCATGGTCTCGGGTGTTGTGTGGTGACCACCTCCGGTGAAAGGTCAGTTACTGTGAGAAATCTTATCCTTCGTGATCTCTTCGGACAAGGCATTTCTCGGCTGGGATCTGCGTCAGCAGTTTCGTCTTTTCTTCATCGCTGCTTTGGGAAGTCTCTCCTCTCACTTATTTCATAAATCACTTGGATTCTTTGAACTACCACCTGAAGACTGTGTTTGAGTAACATCTGTTAAGAGTTGTCCCTATGTTCAACTGTTCGATAACTATAGGTGCATAACACTGTTAACTTCCGTTTCAGTTAGTCATTTGATACTTGTCTATGTTTCTGAGTGGAGGTTAATAAATTTTGTTATTTATAAAAACCAAATTCAATTTCATATCTATTGCTGCTGGTATGTAACAGTCAAAGCTCAGGTGGTGACGAGAGGGCATACAGGAGAGAGATATGCCAACTAGTGGAATTGTGCCACAGCAACTACCTGGCACTCAATGTCAGTAAGACGAAAGAGCCGATTGTAGACTTCAGGAAGGGTAAGACGAAGAACACATACCAATCCTCACAGTCTGAAGAGATTTGGCATATCAACAAATACACTCAAAAACTTCTATAGTTGTACTGTGGAGAGCATTCTGACAGGCTGCATCACTGTCTGGTATGGAGGGGCGACTGCACAGGACTGAAAGAAGCTGCAGAAGGTTGTAAATCTAGTCAGCTCCATCTTGGGCACTCGACTACAAAGTACCCAGGACATCTTTAGGGAGTGATGTCTCAGAAAGGTAGCGTCCGTTATTAAGGACCTCCAGCACTCAGGGTGTGCCCTTTTCTCACTGTTACCATCAGGTAGGAGATACAGAAGCCTGAAGGCACACACTCAGCGATTCGGAAACAGCTTCTTCCCCTCTGCCATCCAATTCCTAAATGGACATTGAAGCTTTGGACACGACCTCACTTTTTTAAATATACAGTATTTCTGTTTTTGCACATTTTTAAATCTATTCAATATACATAATTGATTCACTTTTTTATTTATTATTGTGTTTTATTTTATTTTTTCTCTCTGCTAGATTATGTATTGCATTGAACTGTTGCTGCTGAGTTCGCAAATTTCATGTCACATGCCGATGATAATAAACCTGATACTGATTCTGATTCCTTGATTGACTTTAGTAATAGACTGTATTAGTTCCAGTAGCCTTATAAATGACTATTAAAATTCCCATTGTAACCCAGGCCTCAATGTTTTTGATTATTTTCAAACCACTCTGTTCAACCTTTCATTGATTTAAAGATGGATTCTGTCAGAATGTCCAATTTAAAATGTCACAGTTTAGGAATGATGTGATTACATTGGAGATGGTTGGATGGAGATTCACCAGGATGTTGCTGTGACTGGGAGACAATAGTTATTAGGGCAGGTGGGATATAAAAGCGCTCGCCACCATTGAACACATTTAAAAAGAGCGCCGCCAAAGAAAGCAGCATCTGTTATCAAGGACACCCACCATTGAGGCCATGCTCTCTTCTCGCTGTCACCATCGTGAAGGAGGTACAGGAACCTTAAGTCCTGCACTCCAGGTTCAGGAGCAGTTATTATTTTTCAACCATATGGCTCAATCTCTCCTCATCCCTGGACACATCCTGGGGAATCTCATCTGGACCACCTCCAAAGCGATTATATCTTTCCTCAAGTAAGGAGACCAGAATTGCCCACGGTACTCCAGGCGCAGCATCACCAGTACTCCGTACAGAGTTGCCTAATTGGTGGGACTTTGCTTTCATTTGCCTGACAACATTTCTCCCATACTCTCTGCAAATGGACTCCATAATTTATGGTCCTATATTTATGTCATGACACTCTTATCGTAAGATCAGCTCTTAGACACTTAGTCTGTATTCCAACCTTCACAACTTTACCCTTGTCTTCTGATGTAAATATTTCCCTCAGGAAATTACTGCACTGTCTTTCTAAACGTGATCTTTAAGCTGCTGTGTCAATTGGTGCAAGTCCTCATGATCCTGTTCCAGTTTTATATGGGATTTATGACACCTACTTTCCCCATAAGCAATTTCAATCTCTGGTTAATGCAAATGCATAAACTTTTATTGTGCTCTCTTGATGCAGTGGTTAAGAACTGACACTTACTGATTCAGCATTCTTATGTTCGTCAAAGTTTAAATTAATGTCAGGTAAGATTAGGGGTGAATGAAGCAACACACGCAAAATGCTGGAGGAACTCAGCAGGCCAGGAAGTACCTGTAGAAAAGAGTAACCAGTTGATGTTTCGGGTCGAGACCCTTTATGAAGACTCGAAAATGATGCAAAGTCAGAGCGAGAAGGTGGGGGGAGGGGAATAAGAAGTACAAGGTGGTAGGTGATAGGTGAAACCGTGAGAGGGGAAGGCGTCAAGCAAAGAGCTGGGGAGTTGATTGGTCAAAAAGAGAAAGGGCTGGAGAAGGGGGAATCTGTTAGGGGAGGGAAGAAGACCATGGAAGAAAGGGTACGAGAGGAGCACCAGAGGGAGGTGATGGGCAGATAGGAAGATAAGTTGAGAGAGGGAAATGGAAATGGGGGAATGGTGAAGGGGGGTGGGAAATTACCAGAAGTTCAAAAAATTGATGTTCATGCCATCAGGATACAGGTTACTCATACAGAATATAAGGTATTGGTCTTCCAACCTGAGTGTGGCCTCATCGTGACAGTAGAGGAGGCCAGGGACCAACATGTTGGAATGGGAATGGGAACTAGAATTGAAATGGATGGCCACAGGGAGACCCCACTTTTTCTATTGGATGGAGCGTAGGTACTCAGCGAAGTGGTATCCTAATCTACATTGGCTCTCAGCGATATACAGGAGGCCACACCGGGAACACCGGACATGGTATATGACCCTAGCAGACTCACAGGTGAAGTGTTGCCTCAACTGGAAGGACTGTTTGGGGCCCTGAATGGTGGTGAGGGAGGAGGTTTAGGGGCAGGTGTGGCAGGGTAAGGGCCAGGAGGGAGATTAGTAGGCAGGGACGAATGGGTAAGGGAGTCGAATAGGGAGCAATCTCTGCAGAAAGAACAAAGCGGAGGATGGGGAAAGCTTTGCTTGATGGTGAGATCCCATTGGAGAAGACTGAAGTTACAAAGAATAATGTGCTGGATGTAGAAGCTAGTGGGGTGATAGGTGAGGACAAAAGGAAAGGGATGAGGGAAGACATGCGTGAAATAGAAGAGACATGGGTGAGGGCAACATTGATAAATGAGGAAAGAAAGCCCCTTTCTTTGAAGAAGGAGGACACCTCATTAGTTCTGGACTGAAAAGCCTCATCCTAAGAGCAGATGCAGTGGAGACGGGGAATTGAGAGAAGGGATGGCATTTTTACAAGTGACAGGGTGGGAAGAAGTGTAGTCCAGGTAGCTGTGAGAATCAGTGGGTTTGTAAAAAATCTCAGTAGATAAACTGTTTCCAAAGACGGAGACAGAGAGATCAAGAAAGGGGATGGAAGTGTCAGAAATGGACCAGGTAAATTTAAAGGCAGGGTGGAAATTGGAGGCAAAGTTGATGATGTTCATGAGCTCAGCATGGCTGCAGGAAACAGCACCAACTGATATAGCATAGGAAATGTTGGGACGTGATACCAGTGTAGGCTTGAGACATAGACCATTCCACATAGCTGAAAAAAAATAGCAGACATAGCTGAAAGTGCCATAGCCAGACCTTTGGTTTGGAGGAAGTGGTAGAAAACAAAGGAGAAATTATTGAGAGTGAGGACCAGTTCCACCAGACGGTAGAGAGCGGTGGTGAAGGGGAACAGGCTGTGTCTGTTATCTATAAAGAAACAGAGAACTTTAAGGGCCTCCCGACGGAGGATGGTGGTGTAGAGGGACTGGATGTCCATGATGCAAATGAGACTATCGGGGCAGGGGAACTTGAAGTCATTCAAGTTCCCTGAGTGAATGAAGTTCCTTCCTGGCTCCTTCCAGGGTGAATGACGTTAAGATATGTTTCAGCTTAATTCAGATTCTGACATGCTCTGGGCATTCACACATTGGAGCTTATCTCGTGAGAGCAGATCATACACCATAGTGAAAATGAAACATGGCCTGTTGTTTACTCTCCCAAAGCAGCAAAGTTATATCTAAAAAAACCATGGAAATACAGCTTGATTTGAGAGATTAGGACTAGAAAGAATGGTAAATAAGTAACATTTCATATTGGATGTTTCTGATTCTCATTGCTGTCTTCATGGTCTAAAAATGAATCCAGCACTGGGTAGGGGCAGGGAATGGACAAAACATTCAGAATTGACCAAGAAGTTAAGCTACAAATGCAGTAAGGTCATGAATAATGCGTGACATGCATGATCCATCTTCTAAGTGTTGCTCAACAGCTCAGTGGCAGGAACCAAGACACAAGTATGTGTCCTATATGATTCTCCCTTTCTAACTTGCAGTCACGTGTTGCAGTATAAGAACCTGTTTAAATATACTGATATTAACTGAGGCGAAAAATCAAGAAACCTTTATCAAAGCCTGGCTGAAAAATTGCTTAGGTGGCCTTGAGTTGGCAAAGGCTGAGATCTAGTTCTCTTCATTTTACTGTTGCTTTTCATCCTGATTCCTAAAATGAACAAACTGCTCAGGTGTTGAAAAAAAAAGCTTTCCCAATCCCTCTAAATACCAAACTGTCCATTTAAAGCCAGTGTATTGTTTAATAAAAGGACAATGCAGGTAGGTTTGGGACAGTAATTCACTGTATTATTTGAGCATTACCTCAATGGGGGAGCTGTCGAAAGATGACAACACATCACAAAGGCAGTGAAGGTGGAGGAAGGCAGCAGCAGTGAAGTGCCCCCAGTCATTTCTCATTTCTAGCTACTGGACCCTGACCTTGATCATAAAACCAAAAATTATTGGAGCAGAATTAGGCCATTCCACCCACTGAGTCATTTACAGTACATCATCAAAGTTCAGAGTAAAATTTATTATCAGAGTACATGCATGTCACCACATACATCATCAGATTCTTTTTCTGTGGGCATACTGAGCAAATCTTAGTAAACAGTAACTTCAAATTGAAAACAAACTGTGCATAGGCAGATATAAGTGGCTGATTTATTAGCCCTCCCCTTCCTTCTCCCCAATTCCCTTTGATACCCTTACTAATGTGCAGACTATTATTTAGATGGGGAGAGAATTCAAAATGCGGAGGTGCAAGAGGACTGGGGAGTCCTTGAGCAAGATACCCTAAAGGTTAACCTCCAGGTTGAGTCAGTTGTGAAGAAGGTTGGCATTCATTTCTAGAGGTACAGAATATAAGAGCAGGGATGTGATGTTGAGGCTCTCTAAGGCACTCGTTAGATGACACTTGGAGTATTGTATGCATTTTTGGGCTCCTTATTTTAGAAAGGATATTCTGACATTCGAAAGGGTTCAGAGAAGATTCACAGGAATGATTCCAGGAATGAAAGGGTTACTGTATGAGGAACATCTGGCAGCTCTTGAGCTGTATTCCCTGGAATTCAGGAGAATGAGGGGGGGATCGCATAGAAACATTCTGAATGTTAAAAGGCCTGAACAAATTAGATATGGCAAAGTTATTTCCTATGGTAGGGTATTCTAGGACAAGAGGGCATGACTTCAGGATTGAAGGACATCCATTTAGAACTGAGATGCAGAGAAATTACTTTAATCAGAGGGTGGCAAACCTGTGAAATTTGTTACCACAAGCAGCTGTGGAGACCAAGTCATTGGGTGTATTTAAGGCAGAGATAGATAGGTTTTTGATTAGCCAGGGCATCAAAAGGTATGGGGTAAAAGCACGGGAGTAGGGATGACTGGAAGAATTGGATCAGCCCACGAATGAATGGTGGAGTAGACTCAATAGGCTGAATGGCCTATTTCTGCTCCTATATCTTATGGTCTCATGGTCTTATGGTCTAATCAAGAACCTATCAACCACTGCTTTAAATATACCCAATGGTTTTGTCTCCACAATCATCTGTGGCAATAAATTCCACAGATTCACCACTCAGCTGCTCAAGCAATTCCCCCTCATCCCCATTCTAAAGGGATGTCCTTCTCTTCTGAGGCTATGCCCTCTGATCCTAGACTCCCACACAATAGAAAACATCCTCTCCTTGTCTACTTTATATTGACATTTCAATACTCAGTAGGTTTCAATGAGACCCTCCTTCACTCTTCTAAAGTCCGATGAATACAGGCTCAAAGCCATCAAATGCTTCTCACATGTTTTCACTTCCATCCTGGATTATTTTTGTGAACCTCTTCTGGACCCTCTCCAATGTCAGCACATCCTTTCTTAGATAAGGCATCCAAAACTGCTCACAATACTGCAAGTGTGGTCTGAGGAATGCCTTATAAAGCCTCAGCATTACATCCTTGCTTTTATATTGTAGACCTGTCGAAATAAATGCTAATATTGCATTTGCCTTCCTCACCACCAACTCACCCTGCAGTTAACCCTTAGGGAATCCTGCACATGGACTTCCAAAAGGGTTTTTGAACTTTCTCCTTGTTTCTAAATGATCTATGCCTTTATTTCTTCTACCGAAGTGCATTGCCATACACTTCCCTACACTATTTTCCACTTGCCATTTCTTTGACCTTTTTCCCAATTTGTCAATATCCTGAAAACTTCCTGCTTCCTCAATACTGCCTGCCCCTCTGCCTATTTTCATATCATCTGTAAACCTGGCCACAAAGCCATCAATTCCATCATCTGAAACTTTAATATATAATGTAAAAAGAAGCGGTCCCAAAACAGACTCCTGCAGAACACCACTAGTCACCAGCAGCCAGAAGGGCCCCACTTTGTTCCCACTCCTTGCCTCCTGCCATTGAGCCAATCTCCTATTCATGCTGTTATCTTCCTAGTAATGCCTGTCTTTTAAGGATTGTGCGGTGGCTGGCTGTGCATCAGCCTTCCTTTGTGTAAGTTCCTGAGATCCCCAGAGTGCTGTCTTCTGGAGTTTAACCATCTGGTGCTTAGCTCCTAGTAGGATCACCCATGACAAAGAGTGATCCAGACAAAGAACGATTCAGCCATGACCTCAGTATTGGAGGTGGCAGAAGATGATGACACATCACGATGGCAGTGAAGGCCGCAGCACTGAAGGCTCCTGTCGTTTTGCACTCTATGCCACTGGATCTTGTCCCTGATCTGTCAAGGAGTGTGTGGTGTCTACTCGTGCATCAGCTTCCCCATGTTAAACAAAGTCACACAGGTGTTTTCCATTAAAGTAATCCACCCGATAATCTTGAATCAGCCTCAACAGCCATCTGAGGGTCCTCCGATAGATAACCCCTTCGGAGAACATCATACTCGACTTGAGTGGTCACATGTTACTGAGCTTTACAAGAAGGGATTGCCATTGTCTTAAGTCTCCGAGCAGATTACCAAAAGAGCAAAACCCTTTGTACTTAACTGTGACTTAACTGTCACAACCACGCACCAGGCTGTGCAGCAGTTTCAGCAACTGCAGTTCTGCGTAAACATGTGACAACTAACTATTATTTCATTATGACTGTATTTAACTCCATTCTTTTCATTGCAGTGCTTGTATTTGGCCTTGCCTGAGAAAGTGGACTATCAAGTTGACTGATGCTGAAGACCAGTAGTATTCATTTTATGTTTAGGGTATTCCATTTAGCTGCAGTGTTGGCATCTAGTTTACCATTTGAGAGTTTTAGTTAATGGCTGTGTTTGGCTGAGTGTTTATTGTTTTCTTTTCTCTTAACACCCTGTTCACATTAAAGTCTGTGAACTATTGACCCGCTTCACTGTCTCTCACTCTGCACTTGGGCCATGTCTGATTAAACTGACAGCAAGTCTCAACCAGCAGAGAGAAAGCAGCTGACCTTGGCTCTGAGATTCATTGGTCAGGTAGGGGACAAGCTACAGGCAATTGCATCTTTTCTGGGTGAGGTTACTGAAGCAATGAGGCAGATAATGTCGTGCTGACAGCCCATTCTCATCTTGAGGAACAGGCATCATCCCTTACAGCATCCTCCGCAGACAATCAGAATCAGGTGTCTGCAAATTCTGCTCTCACATTCACTGTCTACAAACTTATTGCAGACAGCCAGTAACACTCTCGCCAACGCAATTCAGCAGCCTCTGGCTGCCTCAGTTCCACTCCCAGCAACTCGCAGGTCCTTCTTTTCTGCTACCCCAACAACTTCTACCACTATGGATAGTGACCCGGATCTGGGCCATACCCTCCAGATATCTGTCCTGCCTCTTGGTTTTTTTGCACTAGCTTACTTTCCCTTTTCTATTTTCTATTTATGATTTATAATTTAAATGTTTAATATTTACTATTGATTTGTACTCCAGGGAGCGCAAAGCGCAGAATCAAATATCGCTGTGATGATTGTACGCTCTAGTATCAATTGTTTGGCAACAATAAAATAAAGGTAAAGTAAAGTACTGCTCCCACTCCCGTGCCTGGGCCAGGACTGATTCACACTTTTGGACAACCACAGATACCGTCATCCATGCAAGATCTGAGTATTCCAACACCAGGCAGATACTCTGGTGATCCTGATGATTGGAGAAATTTTATTACCCAATATGAGCTGACATTCCAAGCCCAGCCTGGTTATTTTGGTGAGGATAAAAACTGGCATACATGGCCGATCTTCTAGATGGACCTCCACTCAGTCTGTTCAATGCCTTATGGGAGCAAGGAAACCTCACAACCCGGTCATTCCAACATTTTGTTGGCTTTCAACACCTCTAATGGCTACTATGAGTAATTTGTGATATCCTTTAGTCTGGCCAACACCCCCACTGTTTTCCAAGCCTTAATAAACAATGTGCTCAGGGATATGTTGAACCAGTTTGTATTTGTGTATTTAGACAACATGCTAATCTATTCCCGCTCTCATCGGGAACACATCCAGCATGTCCTCAGGGTTTTCAGAAGGCTCCTTGAAAATAACCTGTACATCAGACCCGAGGGATATGAATTCCATAAAGGTCAGGTGTTACTTTTGGGCTATATACTTACCTCATTCAGTGTTGGAATGGACCCTAGTAGAGTTCAGGCAGTTACAGAGTAGCCCAAACCATTTACAGTCCAACAGGTGTGCTGCTTCATGGCGTTTGCAAATTTTTATCGCCACTTCATCTGAAATTTCAGCTCTATCGTGGTTCCTATAAGTGCACTCACCAGGAAGACCTCCGCAGGATACCAGTGGACGGACGGTGCTGACCATTAGCATTGGTCTCCCACATCATGAGGACCCTGGAGAGACTTGTTCTGGTGCTGCTCTGGCCTATGGTCAGGCCACACTTAGATCCCCTCCAGTTCGCCTACCAGCCCCGACTAGGAGTTGAGGATGCCATCATCTACCTGCTGAACCGTGTCTACGCCCACCTGGACAAGCCAGCGAGCACTGTGAGGATCATGTTTTTTGACTTCTCCAGTGCATTCAACACCATCCGCCCTGCTCTGCTGGGGGAGAAGCTGACGGCGATGCAGGTGGATGCTTCCCTGGTGTCATGGATTCTTGATTACCTGACTGGCAGACCACAGTACGTGCGCTTGCAACACTGTGTGCCCGACAGAGTGATCAGCAGCACTGGGGCTCCACAGGGGACTGTCTTGTCTCCCTTTCTCTTCACCATTTACACCTCGGACTTCAACTACTGCACAGAGTCTTGTCATCTTCAGAAGTTCTCTGATGACTCTGCCATAGTTGGATGCATCAGCAAGGGAAATGAGGCTGAGTACAGGGCTACGGTAGGAAACTTTGTCACATGGTGTGAGCAGAATTATCTGCAGCTTAATGTGAAAAAGACTAAGGAGTTGGTGGTAGACCTGAGGAGAGCTAAGGTACTGGTGACCCCTATTTCCATCCAGGGGGTCAGTGTGGACATGGTGGAGGATTACAAATATCTGGGGATACGAATTGACAATAAACTGGACAGGTCAAGGAACACTGAGGCTGTCTACAAGAAGGGTCAGAGCCGTCTCTATTTCCTGAGGAAATTGAGGTCCTTAACATCTGCCGGACGATGCTGAGGATGTTCTACGAGTCTGTGGTGGCCAGTGCTATCATGTTTGCTGTTGTGTGCTGGGGCAGCAGGATGAGGGTAGCAGACACCAACAGAATCAACAAACTCATTCGTAAGGCCAGTGATGTTGTGGGGATGGAACTGGACTCTCCGACGGTGGTGTCTAAAAAGAGGATGCTGTCCAATCTGCATGCCATCTTGGACAATATCTCCCATCCACTACATAATGTACTGGTTGGTCACAGGAGTACATTCAGCCAGAGACTCATTCCACCGAGATGCAACACAGAGCGTCATAGGAAGTCATTCCTGCCTGTGGCCATCAAACTTTACAACTCCTCCCTTGGAGGGTCAGACACCCTAAGCCAATAGGCTGTTCATGGACTTATTTCCTGGCATAATTTACGTATTACTATTCAACTATTTATGGTTTTATTACTATTTATTATTTATGGTGCAACTGTAACAAAAACGAATTTCCCCCGGGATCAATAAAGTATGACTATGACTATGACCAACATTTTTGGAGTTAAAGCAGTGTTTCACCATTGCCCCCATACTGCAACACTCAGACGTATCATGGCCATTCATAGTCAAGGTGGATGCATCGATGTCAACATTGGAGCTGTCCTCACCTTCAGATAGCTGGCTGCACCCATGTGTCTTTTATCCCCGTCGCTTGACTCCAACTGAGAGTGATTACGATGTTGGGAACTGGGAACTTCTGGCTGTCAAGGAGGCCCTGGAGGGATGGCAACACTGGCTGAACAGGACAGTACATCCATCCTTTCTTGACTAGAATAGATCATAAGCATCTCTCCTACATTCAGGACACAAAGAGACGCAACTCCCATCAAGCTTGGTGGGCTCTCTTCTTCACCCGCTTTATCTTCATCCTCACTTGTCAATCTGGCTGCAAGAGTACCAAGGCCAAAGATCTCTCCTGGCCGTTTGATGGATCTGAGAACAATGCTAATCCAGAGCCCATCCTTCCTCACTTGTACGTTGCCGCTCCAGTAATCTGTGCAATAGAGGTGGAGGTGAGGGCCGCTCAGCAGTCAGACCCAGGCCCAAATGGGGGACCTCCCAATCTGCAGTTTGTCCCTGCAACATTGTGCTCTAAAGAGTTGGAATCAGGTCGCTCCTTCTGTCCAGCTTGCCATCTGGGTATTCAAAAGTCCCAGGAGTTTATTAAGAGACAGTTTTGATGGCCATCTATGCCCAAGATGTCCACGACTTTATATCTGCCTGTCCCACCTGCACTCAGAGCAAGACGTCACACCAAAATCCTGCAGGTCTGCTATGACCGGTCCTCAGGACCTCTGGTTCCACCTCTTGAGATACTACCATTTTGGTTGCTGTGATCAATTTTCCAAAGCTACCCACTTCATTGCCCTCTCTAAGATCCCGTTAGCTCATAAGACACCCACACTCATGGTTCAACTTGTGTTCAGGCTCCACGGCTTCCCTCAAGATATAGTGTCTGATCATGGACCACATTTCTCTTTCTGCTTTTGGAAGGCTTTCTGCTCTCTTTCAGGGGAAGAGCTTCTTCCCCTCTGCCGTCTGATTCCTAAATGGCCATTGAATCTTTGGACACTATCTCACTTCTTTTTAAATATACAATATTTCTGTTTTTGCACGTTTTTAAAAATCTATTCAATATGTGTAATTGATTTAATTGTTTATTTATTATTATTATGTTCATTTATTATTAATACTTTTTTCTCTTGCTAGATTATGTATTGCATTGAAATGCTGCAGCTAAGTTAACAAATTTCACATCACATGCCAGCGATAATAAACCCGATTCTGATTCTGATTCTCTTGCAGAAGCCAACATCTTGTCTGGTTTCCACCCCCAATACAATGGCCAGACTGAGAGAATAAGAAGTTGGAGACAACCCTGCACTGCCTTGCCTTTTCCAAACCCACATCCTGGAGCTCCCAATTGGTTTGGGCAGAGATTACCCACAAGAACCCACAGTTGTCCTCCATGGCTATGTTCTCCTTTGAATACCAGAAGGTATTCGAGCCACTGCTCTTCCTTAACCAGGGAAGAGTTCCTGCTGCTGAACAGCTTATCCATGGGTTCAAGCACACCTGGAAACGAAGCAGAGCCTCTTTGTTGTGCGCCCAAAAACAACATGCTCAGCAGGCTGGTCATCTCTGCTGACAGGTGAGACCATTCAAGCCAGGAGAGGTCGTCTAGTTTGCATTAAGGGATCTTCCACTGAAAGTCAAGAGCAGCAAATTGGCTCTGTGCTATGTGGGGTCATTTGTAGTGGAAAAGGCTGTCAACAAGGTGTCCTATAGATTGTGTCCACCAGCATCGCTGAAGATCCATCCAGTATTTCATGTTTCCCAGCTCAATCGATTACTACCTCTTCCCCCGGCCCCAGTCACCCCACCTTCCCCTCCTCCCTGCTTGGTAAATGGTTCCTTGGCCTATACTGTGTGGAGCCTTGTGGAATTTGCTGGGGATGTAGTAAATTACAGTACCCTGTGGATTGGGAAGGGTATAGTCCTAAAGAATGTTCTTGAATCCCAGTGATTATAGCTGTTCGAGCCACCGTGGACGCAGTCAGAGTTGGTATTGCTACCGGAGATGGAGGGAGTGATTTGGAGAGGAGTCATTGTGGGAGATTTTTGATGCCTGTCCACCTAACCTGGGTGTGAGGTTGGATCCAAACAAGCGGCAAGCTGATTTGACAAGATCCAGAACGGCTTCAGGTTGGGTAGCCTGGGTGCGTCGCCATGTCTGGATCTGGGTCCTGGAGGATGGCACTACTCGGTGCTTGAACAATTTGAAGGTCACCCCAGATAGACTAGAAGCCCAAGTGTCAGATACGGAGGCAAGGTTCGGGTTGTTTCTTGTTTGCTCTCCCACGGCACCAGGTCTGAGAACTGAGCTGGTTGCTGTGCATTCTTGACCCACTGGTGTGAAAGCTGGGGATCAAGGTTTGTCTGCTCCAAGAGGGGATCTGGGACTCAGTCTGGTTCGGGATGCTGTTGGCTTGCTTCTATTGTTTGCACAATGTTTTTTTTTCCCTCCTTCATCATGTGCAGTGGTTTTTGGTCTTTTATTTTTAATTGGGTTAATCAAGTTTCTTGCTTTGAGTTTGCCTATAAGCAGACAAATTTCAAGGTTTATAGTTTATACATTGTTACAATAGTCATGGAGGATTTCAATATGCAGGTAGATTGGGAAAATCAGGTTGATGTGGGATTCTGAAAGGGGGAACTTCTATAATGCCTACAAAATGGGTTTTTAAAGTAGCTCATTGTTGAGCCCACTAGGAGATCAGCATTTTTTGAATTGGGTGTTGTGCAATGAACTGGAATTGATTTGAGAGCTTAAGGGAAAAGAACCCCTAAGGGAAGTGATCATAGTATGATCAAATTTACCCTGAAATGTCAGAAGGAGAAGCTAAAGTCAGATGTATCAGTATTACAGTGGAGTTAAAGAAATTACAGAGGCATGAGAGGGAGTTGGTCAGAATCAATTGGAATAAAGCACTGACAGGGATGACAGCAATGGCTGGAGTTTCTGGTAAAGATGGAATACGAAAGTCAGCTACCCAAAAATTTTGAAGAGGATACCAAAAGTTTTTTCATTTACATAAACTGCAAAAGAGAGGCAAGTGTGGAATGCAGTGTGTTAGAAACAGCTGCTTCAGTTAATCAACCCATGTACACGGCCTCATTTTGCTCTCTTTATGCACACCTTATTTGTTATATATATATATTTGTAATTTGTAATTGATAGATAGACCCATTTTTGGCACTTTCTTCAACAACTATATCAATTAAGTTTTGTAGTTCTTCCTCTGTACTTGCAATGAACACAGTGTCATCCGCATATCTGAAATTATTGATGTTTTCACCGCCAACTTCGATTCCTAAGATGTCTCTTATTTTTTGGAATATTGTTTCACTGTACACACTAAACAAATCAGGGGAGAAAACACACCCTTGTCTAACGCCTCTCTTGATTTTTGTAAACTGATTCACTTCTCCATCTATTCTTACAGTGGCAGTTTGTTCCCAGTACAGATTTCTGATTAGGCGGAGGTCTTTCGAATCTAAATCTAGAGTTTCCTGTAATATTTCAATGAACTTATTGTGCTTCACTTTATCAAATGCTTTTGTGTAGTCGATAAAACAAACAAACAAATCTTTCTGCACATGGATAACTCATTCTGATAGTATCCTTAACATCAATATCGTATTTCTTGTACCTTCGTCTTTCACAAAACCACGTTGTTCTTTACCTATTTCAGCTTGTATCTTACTTCTAGCTCTTGTCATCAAAATTCTTAGAAGTATCTTAGTGATATGACTCATTAAACTTATAATCCTATGTAATTCACATTCTATTGCTGCAGGTTTCTTAGGAAGAGTGATAAGTACTGATTTTTTCACCTCTTCTGGTATTGTTCCAGTCTCATAAATGTCATTGATTAAATCAGTAAGTTTTTCAATTCCATAATCTTCAAGGGTGATAATTTGTTCTATTACTAATTCATCAGGATCTGCCACCTTTCCTTTCTTCATCTTATGTATTGCATTACGAGCTTCAGATTTTAAAATACTTGGACCTTCAATTTTCTTCTTAATTTCTGTTTCTTCACCTTGATCATCTTCAAATAATTCCTGAATATACTCAGTCCATCTGTTCATAATCTCATCTTTTTCTAAGATTATGGTACCGTCCTTTGCTTTCAAACATCCACCTGAAGAACAGAGGGGCTTTTTACCAATGATATTCTTGATTTGTACCCTTTTTGGATCAGTAGTAGGGATTCTTTCTAGTTGTTCACATTCCTAGTTTAACCATTCTTCTTTGGCTTTTTGACATAAGCCTTTAACTTTTTTATCTAAGGACTTATATTCCATAGGATTTACTTTCTTCAGTCTCCTTTCTTCCATTAGATTTTTGATTTCATCTTTCATCCATTTATTCTTTGTGCTTTTTTCTTTTTTAGGAATCACTGACTTTGCTGATTCTACCAAGGCATCCTTCAGAGAATTAATCTTCATTTCTGCATGATTACTATCATCTTCAACAGATTCTATTTCTAGACTTTGAAATCTATTCCTTACTATAAATTTTTGTCTTAAGTTTTCTTCTTTAATTAATTGTGAGTAGTCAAAAGATTATTCAGGATTTTGCTTCTTTAGTTTTTTTAAGTTGACTTTATTACTATAAACCAAAGACTTAGAAACTCAGTGACTCAATGCAAAACATATCCAGGTGCAGACTGTAATAGTGGCCATAACCCAGTAATATGTCACGTAAAAGTAAAACTTAAAAAAACTAAAGAACCATCTATACACTCCTAATGCACTGATTATTGTCAGCATTAAGGATTGTATTGAGCCCAGAGTCATTTGGCTTATATTGAATTTTATTCTAGAGGTTTCTGATGGAAATGTTCTTTCCATTAGAGAGCCTCTTTTATTCTTTTTGGTCAATGCTTCTCTCTGTCATTTGTCAGACAAAAGATGCTGTGGTGACTGAACAGAGACACTTCCCTGGTACCTACCCCTCCTCTTTCTAAATTCCTTGCTCGTATTACCCTCCAGGCCCTAGGTATATTGATACATTTGCCTTCTCCTGCCTTTGTTAGAAAAGATTTTGCAGCACACTGCAGACAAAATGAAGACTTTTTTTTAATCTGTAAGGCACCACCAGATTGACCAAAAAAGTCCCATTTTCCTGCAATTTTACTTTAGTCAGAATCACTTTTATTACATAAAACCATATAACCATATAACAATTACAGCACAGAAACAGGCCATCTCGGCCCTTCTAGTCATGCCAAACTCTTACTCTCACCTAGTCCCACTGACCTGCACTCAGCCCATAACCTCCATTCCTTTCCTGTCCATCTAGTTGTGCAAATTAAGTTTAAACGACAACATCGAACCTGCCTCAACCACTTCTGCTGGAAGCTCGTTCCACACAGCTACCACTCTCTGAGTAAAGAAGTTCCCCCTCATGTTACCCCTAAACTTTTGCTCTTTAAATGCTCTACCACTCTGTCAAGTTGTGATAGATAATTGCTTCTATCTGATGTTTAACCAATTTCCCTCGGGATCAATAAAGTATGACTATGACTATGACTATGACTATGTTTGCTAAACTTGCTTTCTAAATAGCAGCTACTATTTGAAAGGTCACCAATACATATAAGTAAACTTTCAACTATATTGCTTTGTTTAACATCTGGACATAAATGGAAGTCAGTCTTCAGTTTTTAAAATATAAATAAAAGACAGCTTGAAGGTTAAAATGCACTCTTTATATAACAGCTTTGCAAATAGGCTCTGTATTTAGATAGCATCCCGTCTATAAAGAGACACTGCTTCTGCTTTATTAATGCAAGACAATGAGCTGTTTAATTTGGGTCATTTCAAACAGACAGGCTGACCCCTAAGGTGCTTCATTTAAGGTAGCTTGCAGAGCAGATGGATAATGTCATTTAGCATTATCAATAACTGATATGTTTATAGTTGGAAGAATTTTATGCACTCAGAAGTTAGTTTTACAGCATCAGTGGTAGCTTGCTAAGACCTATGTCTCCAAAAATGGTTTTAGATCATTTGTGTTAAAAGGGTATCTGAGGAAATATCACATGCTTGTACGGTCACTCAAGTAGCAGGAAAGGGTATAAATGTAGAGAACAGTTCAGGCTCATGAGGTACGAAACATAAAGAAACATGGAAGAACTAGAATCCATCACTCCAGCTTTAGTTTCTGCAATGGACAATTTGTTTGTCTGTATCTTTGATATGTCATTTTAGTTTATAGGAATTGTACCTGTGTTTCAGAAATCATTTGTCCTTTTTGCTTTA
Organism: Mobula hypostoma; assembly: GCF_963921235.1. NCBI lineage: Eukaryota > Metazoa > Chordata > Chondrichthyes > Myliobatiformes > Myliobatidae > Mobula > Mobula hypostoma. Next base: position 118,908,210 of record NC_086097.1, on the reverse strand, counting down.
TGATTTATCCTTTGTGTTTAAGAAACACTGAATGCTGTAGATTATAGAAATGGTTTGTAATTTGGAAATGTTTCATAATGTTTCAAGATTCATGATAATGATTCAATGACTCAAGATAAGATTGAAATCCACTGTGAGGTTTTCGTGCGTTCTAAGAATGTTGTTGGATTTAAGCATGTATCAGTGAAAAAGAATAAACTTGAATTGTGTTATCCGCTCCGGTGCTGCCTTCAAGCTGTCAGAGCTGTCTTCATTTCCTGATCCACACAGCATCAACAACACGAACTACCTGTTCTCTTTACAGCAGCCTGTGTTTGTTGCAATGCGGCTGTCAGTCACAGTATACCTTCAAGGGCTGTGCAGTAAAATGTCAGAAGATTGACACAATTGTCTTAACACGTGGCTGATGCACATGCAATCTCTTGGTCTGTGGGGCAGCCTGTGCTTGTAATATCAATCTATTGTTTTCAATTTACAAAAAACACTGAAGACTAATTACAAGTTTCTGGAACCTAATTACATTTACAATAAGTTTATTTACAATAAGTCTCTTTGGGCTCTTGCATCTCCACTTTGATGGCTATAATGGGTGAAGGGCATGTAACTAGGTGGTGCTGGTCCGTAATGACGGATGCTGCCTTTTTTGAGGTATTGGCTTTTGAAGATGTCCTCGATGTTGGGGGTAATACCCATGATGGATCTGGCTGAGTTTTCAACCATCTGCAGCTATTTCCAGTCCTGTGCAGTGCCCTCTTCATACCAGAACATGAATCAGATTGTGCATCACCCAATTTTAATATACAATGCTTTGGTAAAATGCAGTGTCTTGGTTGCCTCACTGATGCAGCAGTAAGCAGAAAGCTAATGGGCATGGCAGAAATCTATAGGCCACTTGGAAAGACCATGTGACAGGGGAGTTGAGAAACAACATGACTTTAATCTTCATGGAGATATCAATGAAGTATGAGAGCATTGGTCTTCCCACACAGTGATGACTGGTTGCAGAACATGAGCCTGTGAACTCAATTATCATCAGAGTGGTCAGAATGGGATGCAGTGACTCTGAAATCTGTAGTGGAGCAGGGTTTTTGCTGACGGTCATGTATCCTGCTCTAAGATTCAAATCCAGTCCTGAGTGGTTAGACATGGTATTGTGGCGTAGTGATTAGCACAATGCTTTACATTACAGCCAACTGGGGTTCAATTCTTGACGTTGGCTATAACCTTTTTGTATGTTCTCCCTGTAATTGTGAGGATTTCCTTCAGGTGATCTGGTTTCCTCCCACAGTCTAAAGACGTACTGGTTGGTAGGTAAATTAGTCATTGTAAATTGTTCCATAATTAGGCTAGTATTAACTTGGGGGGATTGCTGTTCATCACAGCTTGAAGAGCTGGAAGAGCCAACTCCATGCTGTATCACAATAAATAAATAAATAAACAAACATGGCCACATCATTTCATCTGGTTGTGGAGACCCGCCAGTGATTGCACTGATGAGGAGAAGATTGAGTGAAAACCTTAGTAATTGTTGGCAGAACATCTCACTAAAAAGAGAAAATGCAACAATCTAGCGTGCTATCTTCCTAGCTTGAAGGAAGCTGTACCAGGTGGCTCTTTAAAGTCCAGTTAATGTTGACACATAAGGAGTCATCAGAAATAATCATACCTTTCAGTTTGCATGCAAGGTTTCGTCCCCTGCCAGGCCCACCATCAGGGACTGATGCCTTGCAAGGGTTCACTCTCTTAAAGGATGTTCTGATGTCGGCCTCCAAGATTGAGATTACAAGGTCGACAGATGCTGTGGGGATTAACACAGGTGTAGATTAATTCTCCCTTTCAAGGCAAACACAAAATGCATTGAGCTCATTAGGGAGTGAAACATCACAGACATTAATACTGTTAGAATTTGCCTCGAAGGAAGTAATGACATGCAAATACAGCCACATCTGTCATGCATCCAGGTTCTGTCTTTAACTTCACATAGAATTCCTTTTCACTCTTACATTGACTTTTCATAGGTTGAACATGGACTTCTTCAAAAATTCTGGATCACCACTCTTGGACACAACAGGCCTCAGCAGACTGTGAAACTCCTGGCTTGTCCTTAGCTTCAGTTTCGGGTATATATGGAATAATCTCGAAGGCATACACTCATCCACATAGGTCTTGGTGAAGTTGTTAACAACTGTGGCATATCCATTCAGATCTGAAAATGAATTTCCAAGTACAGCTTTTAGGTTCTTTAAGTGTTCTAGGTCTATAGGGATGGCTTTTGGGTACAGTATAGAAAGCTAGGTGTCATGATAGGGGTAGAGATGGGGATAAGTAGAGTGAGAGGTCAGGGCAGCAAATGAAGAATTAGGGGAAGGAACCATAGGTCGGAATACAGGTCACAGCTCTGTGAGGTCAGAGGCCAGTGATCCCTAAGGTCAGTCCAAGGTCTGATGTTTGTGAGTCCTGGGGTTAGAGGTCCATTTTCAGCGAGTCTGCCAGGATTGGATGTCAAAGGTCAGTTGTCAGGTCCTGAGGTCAGAGGCCTGTAATTAGTGAGTCCAGCCCTTGAAGCCCAGAGTTCGGTTTGTCTGGAGGTCAAAGCCCGAAAGTTGAAACCCCTAAGTTGGTGACTCCGGAGGTCGGAGGCCATGTTCTTGAGGCTGTTGTGCAGTGGCCTGTAGTGATGTTGGAGGCCTGTCTCTGTATGTGGTTCGTGCACTGGGAAAGGATATTTTTTTTTGCTGTTGTTGTTGTTAGTTGGATGCTGGCAGCATGTGGTTCTGCTGAATATGGACATGCTATTTTGATGTCAGAATGTGGGGCAACACTGGCAGGCTGCCCCAGCAACACATGCTCAGTCACACTCAGGTTGGAGGAACAACACCTTATATTCCGTCTGGGTAGCCTCCAACCTGATGGCATGAACATTGACTTCTCTAACTTCCGCTAATGCCCCATCTCCCCCTCGTACCCCATCGGTTATTTATATACATACATTCTTTCTCTCACTCTCCTTTTTCTCCCTCTGTCCCTCTGACTATACCCCTTGCCCATCCTCTGGGCTTCCCCCCCCTCACCCTCTTCCTTCTCCCTGGGCCTCCTGTCCCATGATCCTCTCATACCCCTTTTGCCAATCATCTGTACAGCTCTTGGCTCCATTCCTCTCCCTCCTGTCTTCTCCTATCATTTTGGATCTCCCACTCCCCCTTTTAAATCCCTTACTAGCTGTTTCTTCAGTTAGTCCTGACGAAGGGTCTCGGCCTGAAACGTTGACTGTACCTCTTCCTAGATATGCTGCCTGGCCTGCTGCGTTCACCAGCAACTTTGATGTGTGATGCTCAGATTTTGTCGGTTTTTAGCTAAAATGATCATTTCACAATACATTTTGATGTAGCTGTGATTAATAAATAAATCTGATCTTGGTCCAGTCCAGCAATTCAAAGTAGTCTTCTGCTTCCCTCGAAGATAACTTCATGGTCCTCACCACTGGTGCTGTGGTCCTCGGTCTCCGCCTGTACGCCAGGAGTAGAAGTACAGCTTAGTGACCAGACTTGCCAAAGTGCAGGTGTGGGATGGCATGGTAGCCATTCTTGATAGTGGTGTAACAGTGATCCAGTGTTTTGCTGCCTCTGCTTCCACAGGTGACCTGTTGGTGGTAATTTGTCAGAGGTTTTCTTCCAGCTGGCTTACAATAATCAGGGTCACATCAGTGTGCGCTGTCATGTGACTAGTATCATTGTACTCAGCTCCTCCTGTGCGACCCTGATGTTGGCCAGGGGTAGAATGTACCAGGATGATGACAAAAAGCTCCCTTAACATTTAGAATGATCAGCACTTGACTATTAGATGTTCCAGTTTGCCGAAGCAAGACTAAAACAGAACTATCATGTCTGTGCACCATGATAAGTTTATCATCGAGCAAAATATTCAGTACTCAGAGGATTCAGTTCAAGAGCCACGAGGTAATGTTGCAGCTCTATAAAATCCTGATTAGACCATATTTGGAATATCGTGTTAAGTTTTGATCTCCTCATTACAGGAAGGATGCAACTGCTTAAGGGAGAGTGCGGAGATTCGTGAGGATGTTCCCTTACAAGACATAAGAACATGTCTTTTGAAGATAGGCTGAGTGGGCTAGTGTTTTTCTCTTTGGAGTGAAGGAGGATAAGTGGTGACTTGATAGAGGTGTACAAGATGATAAAAGGCACAGATCGAGTGGGTAGACAGACTTTTTCTGAGGGTGAAAATAACTAGTAAAGGTGGGCATAATTTTAGGGTGATTGGAGGAAAGTATAATGGAGGTGTCAGAGGTACATTCTTTACTCAGTGGTGGGTGCGTGAAACAAGCTGCCAGGGGTGGTGGTAGAGACAGATGAATTATGGACATTTAAGAAATTCTCAGATAGGTATGTGGATGATCGAAAAATACAGGACTATGTGGGAGGGAATGGTTGGATTTTTCTTGAAGTAGGTTAAAACATTGGCACATCATGGGATGAAGGATCTATACATGGTGTAATGTTTTATATTTTATGTCCTATGCTCTGTGTTCTATTTTCAAATGCCACTACCTCTGCCTTTAAATGATACCATCATCTGGTCCACATGGTGGGAGGCGTAGCTCTCAGTCTGGTGTGCTATGTCTGGCGTGTTGGGCGTGGGCCACGTCTCTATGAAGCAGAGAACACAACAGTGCCTGGTGTCTCTCTGGTGCTGCAATCTGAAGGATAACCCTGTACTAAATAATTAGTGGGAGTGTTCAAAGAAATCTTCAACCTGGTTCTACCGGAGGTCAGAGGATGCCACCTACTTCAAAAGGGCAGCAGTCATACCGGCACCCAAGAAGAGCAGAGTGAGCTGCCTCAGTGGTCAGCAGCAAAGAGTACTGTGATAAAGAGCTTTGAGAGGTTGCTCATGGCGAGGATTAACTGCTGACTGTGAAAGGATCTGGACCCACTGCCTAATGCTGAAGCAGGTCTACAGCAGAAGCAATCTTACTGGCTCTTCTCTTGGCCTTGGACCACAGAGACAACAGCAAAACCTATGGTCAGGCTGCACTTTATTGATTACAGCTCAGCGTTCAACATTACTACCCCCTCAGTACAAATTATCAAGCTTGAAAACTTGCACCTCCCTCTGCAACTAGATCCCCAACTTCCTCATCATGAGGCCACAGTCTGTACGGAACAATAACAAATCCTTGCTCTCTGACAACCAATACAGGTGCACCTCAAGGGTAAGTGCTTAGCTCTTTCCTCTATTCTCTCCAAGCTCATGCACAGCTCAAATCCATCTGTCAATTTGCCAATGACAGCAATGTTGTTAACAGAATCTCATATGGCAATAAGGAAGTGTGCAGGAGTGAAATAAGTTGGCTGGTTGCGTAGTATCAACCAAGCTCTCAGTGCCTGCGAGACAAGAAAAATAATTATTGTGGACTTCAGGAAAGGGAAGATAGGGGAACACACAGCAGATCTCATTGAATGGTCAACCATAGAAAAGATGAGTAGCTTCATGTCACATGGGGTGCTAGGAACAGACCCAAATGCAAGACACAGATACTGAAGTACAAGGATCAGGACTTGACTAGAGTAAAGACATGACAGGATTCAGGCAAGGAGCAGGGACAAGAGCGTAGACTTGGGCTAGGGAAAGCGGGACCAGGACTAGGAACCATGGACTAGGAGACAAGGCTTGGACTCCGAGCCCGAGACTGGACAAGGACCCAGAAACTAGGTCTTGCCTCGGGCTCGGACCACAGAACCAGGCAAGGACATGACTTGGCTGCCGGCTGGGGTCTTGGGTCTTGAGCTTGCCTGCGGGATCCTTGAGGCTGGGGGTCTTGGAGCTTGACTGCAGGATCCTCGAGGCTGGGGGTCTTGGAGCTTGCTTGCGGGATCTTCATCTTGAAATGTGGAGGCTGGTAACTCAGAGGCTGGAGCTGAGAGACAGACTGAGAACTGAACATCAACATAGAGCCAGGACTTATCCTTCAACAAGCCAGGACTCATCTTTAACACAACACTAACATGAGACAGGACAGAATATAGACATAGAGCCAGAATTAATCCTACAACAAGCTGGGACTCAACTTCATCTCCACACCAAGGTCGGACATGTCCACCTGTTGGGTAACAGCAGGACAGCCAGACTTACAGAGGCAAAGACAAGACAAGATATGACCCCCCACAGGGCAACAGAAAAGACAGCCTGATTTACCTCACAGAGGCAAGGACAAGAAGAGACAAACACCAAAGAACAACAGACAGTTCCATCTCTGCTCCAGTGTAGCTCCAAGTCTCAGTTCAGCAGCAAACTCAGCTGGCTACAGAAACAGCCAGATCTCTACCGAGCTCAGAGTGGCTGGCAGCCACTCAGCTGGCCCAGGAAACAGCCAAATCCAGACCACAAAGACTACTCCAACAAGTGGCAACAAGGTTCCATGAAGCAGTGGTCCTCCAACCAAGCCTAGAGATCACAAATGGTTTCATCAGCAGCTTACTCCAACAGGGACTGACAAGACAAACCAGCAGCCCACACTCAATCCCAAGGCTACTTATATTGCAAGCCCAGAGATGGAAATCAGGTGCCTTTGATTTAGTCAAACAAGGGACACCTGGAAGACCCGGAGTCCTGCGTCCATGGACCGGACCATGAACTAGAATGCGGACTTCACAGACCGGACCATGACACTTCAAGTGCCTAAACTTCAACATTTCCAAGAATCTATCCTGGACCCGAAAAATTGATGCAATCCCAAAGAAGGACAGCCTTTGGGGCTCTATGTAGATAAGCTACCTTATGTACTATTACCTGTTGTTTTTTTTTTCATTGTTGTGTTTTTTATCTTAGTGTGCCTTTTTTATGCTGCATCAGATCCAGATGAACAATTATTATGTTCCCCTTTACACTTGCGTACTGTAAATAACGTTAAACAATCTTGAATAATGAATCTTGAATCCATCAAGCAGCAGATGCTCAGATTAATTAGCCGTTACATTTTGCTAAAGGTTTTGCCTATTTTCTGTTGGAATTGAAGGAAGAAATCGTTACATTAACTGAAAAATTGTGATACCCAAATGGACCTGGGGAAAACTACCAGAGAGCATACACAAACAGAGAGAAAACTTTGGTAAAACAGAGCCTCTGAGTGAAGAGCTGGAAACACAGTGGAACAGAACGAGGTGCTCAAATCAGTTTAAGAATGAGTAATGTTGATCTGAATATTGAATATTGTGATTTAACAGCAAGAACAGGGCGGCTGAACCGTGGAGTCTGCTTTGCCATTCAAGAGAAGGATAACTGATGCGATTGGAACCTCAGCTGTACATTTCCACCCACCCTATGTAACATTTGAGAATCAATCCACCACAATCAAACAATTCTCTACTGGTCTTTGAGGATAAAACATCCAAGAGCTTCAAACCTTTTTAGAAAACTCACCTTTTTCCTTCATTCCAATGGGTGCCTCCAAATTTTTAAACAGTGAATCCCTGGTTTTCAATTCTTCTACAAGAATTGTAGAAGGAAGCATTCTGTCTATGTCCAGCATGTCAAGATCATTCTTCAAAGTAGCAAGTGAGAGTGAGCTTTATTTGAGCCAATAAAAAGAAATGAGGTGTAAGTGGAGTTGTCATTGTGGGAGCGGGCCAGTGTTAGAGTGGTTAGGCTTTGACTCAACCGGCTTTGGCGGGAACAAGCAAAGTCTAAGGGTGCTGAGTCAATTTTTATCAGTTATTTTTGATTGTGGAACTTGCACTTGCTAAGTTAGAGCAAAGATACAGCAAGTTTGATGAGAATTGGAGAAGTGACTGTGCAAGTGACCTATATATGTATGAAACTTCAAGGTTTCAGATTGAAGATACAGATAAGCTTTTTTTGTCTGTAAATCTTTAGTCCTTACTTCAGTGTAGGCAGGATGGTTAAAGTAGTGAATGCTCCTCCTGTGAGATGTGGGGTTTTGTGGTATCTAACAGTCTCCCTGATGACTACAACTTCAGGAAGTGCACCTAATTTCAGCTCCTGACTGCCCCACTCAATGAACTGGAGCTGAATATGCTCAGGACTATCCTGCAGGCTGAAAACCTCACAGGTGAAACTTCTACTGTGGTGGTCACACCCAGAGTGCAGGCGCCAGACAGTAGATGGGTGACCACCAAGAAAAGTAAGGGAAGTAAACAGCCAATGCAGGGATCCCCTGCAGCCATTCCCTTCAGCAACATGTATACTCCTTTGAATACTATTGGGACTATGACTTATCAGGGCACAGCAGTAGCTGTCAGGTCAATGACACTATGACTGGCTCTCATGCCTAGCAGGAAAGGATAAAGTCAGCAGAACAATTGTGATAGGAGTCTCAGTGGTTAGGGGCATGGTCAGGAAATCCTGTGGCCCTGAAAGAGATGCTGGGCTCCCAGCTGCTAGGGTCCAGGGTGCTTTAGAGTGGCTGCAGAATATTCTCAATGGAGAGTGTGAGCAGCTGACTGTCATGGCGCACATTGGTACCAATGATATATCTAGAAAGGGCGGAAGAGTAGAGAGTAGATAAATAGATAAATAGATAGAGACTTTATTGATCACAAAGGAAATTACAGTGTCACCGTAGCATTACAAGTGCATGGACATACAAATACACAAATATTAGAAGAGAAGTAAGAAAGAATAAAAAATAAGTTCATTCAAACAGTCTAACAGGAGGGGGTCATCACTTCCCTGGCTACAGGTTGACTCATTATAGAGCTTAATGGCCGAGGGTAAGAATGACCTCATATAACACTCTTTGAAACAGTGCATTTGTCTTAGTCTATTACTAAAAGTGCTCCTCTGCTTAGCCAAGGTAGCATGCAGAGGATGAGAAACATTGTCTAGAACTGCCTGAAATTTCTGTAGGGTCCTTTGTTCTAACACACCCTCCAGTGTGTCCAGTTTGATTCCTATAACAGAGCCGGCCTTTCTAATCAGTTTATTGAGCCTGTTGGCATTAGTTGTGTTGATGTCATTGCCCTAGCCACACCACCACATTGAAGACTGTACTGGTGACAATAGATTGCTAGAACAGGTGAAGGAGAGGGCTGCATACTCCAAAGGACGTCATTCTTCGCAGGAAGTAGTGGTGACTCTGGCACTCCTTGTACACAGCCTCTATATTGGTGCTCCACTGAAGTCTGTCGTCCTGGGGAACCCCCAGATACTTGCAGGTCTTCATTATATCCATGTCCTCACCATCGATAGTAACAGGGAGCAGTGCAGGCTTAGCATTCCTAAAGTCCATCATCACATCCATTGTCTTACTAATGTTGAGCTGCAGATGATTCAGCTTCCACCATTTGACAAAGTCCTCTATCAGGGCCCTGTATTCATCCTCCCATCCTCCCTGTAAAGATCCAACTATTGTTGAGTCATCAGAGAATTTCTGCAGATGACATGACTCAGTGTTGTATCTAATTTCCGAGGTATACAGGATAAACAGGAAGGGAACCAACACAGTCCCCTGTTTAACCCAGTGTTGCCTATTGCCATGTCTGCCACACAGCTCTGAAGCTGCATAAACTATGCTCTGCCAGTCAGGTAGTCCATTATCCAGGATACAATGGAAGTGCCAACCTGCATTGAATGGAGCTTTTCCCCCAGCAGTGAGGGCTGTACGATACCTGCTTATCCAAATGGGAGTATAGGAAGCTAAGAAAGAAGATGAAGAACAGTCCTCTGAATTATTCCTGGTGCCACATACTAATCAGCGCAGAAATAGGATGATACTAGTACAGATGAATGAGTGGCTGAGGAACAGGGGCAGGGTTTCAGGTTCTTGGAGCATTGGAACCTGTTCTGAGGCAGGTGTGACTTGTACACGTGGTATGTGTTGCTCCTAAACTGGAGTGAAATCAATATCCAGGTTGGGAGGTTCACTAGTGCTCTCGGGAAGATTTAAATTAGTTTAGCAGGGAGATGAGAACTAGAGTACCAGGTCAGAGAGTGGAGGGGTGGAGAAGAAGATTGATATCAGGGTCAGAAAACAAACAGGTAAGAGCAAAGTAATGGATACAATAGGATAAATAGTTTGAAGTCTGTATTTTAATGCTAGGAGTATTATGGGTAAAGGTAATGAACTTGGAGCATGGATCAGTGCATGGAACTATGGCATTGTGGCCATCAGGGAGGATTGGTTGAGAGAGGGACAGAAATGGGTGTCTAATGTTCCAGGGTTTCTTAGAAAAGATAGAGAGGGAGATAAAAGTGTAGTGGGAGGGAGTTGCATTGCAAATCAGGGATAATATCACAGCTGGACTCAGAGGAGACTTAATAGAGGGATGTTCCATTGAGTCTATATGGGTAGAACACAAAATTAGGAAGGATGCTATCACTCTGACAGGATTGTACTACAGATCATTTAATAACCACTGAGGAACTGATATGCAGCCAGGTTAAGGCATGTATAAGAACAATAAGGTTGATGTCATGAGGAACTTCAATTTCCCTAATATATACTGGGCTTTCTGAATGCAAAAGGTTTAGGTGGGACAGAATTAGCTGTATCCAGGAAAGTTTCTTAAATCAATATGTAGATAGTCTAACCTGAGGAGGGGCTGAACTGCATCTGGCGTTGAGTAATGAGCCTGGCTAGGTGATTGACCTGTCAGTGGATGAGCATTTGTGGAACAGTGGCCATGTCTCTTTCAGTTTTAAGGTAGATATAGGTAAAGGATAAGTATTGACCTTGAGGGAGAGCATTAAATTGTAGCAGGGCAAATTACGAGAGCCTTTGGCAGGCACCAGGGAAAATTAATTGAGAATAGCTGTTTTTGAGGGAGTCCATTTCTGCCAGGTGGGGAGTTTTTAAAGACTAACTGAACGGAATAGAGGACAGGTGTGCTGCAGTCAGAAGAAAGCACAAGGATGACAAGATAGGAGGATTTTGGATATTGAGAGATGTGATGAATTTAGTCAGGAAGTAAAGAGAAAAGTATGCAAATCTTGGGAAGCTAGTATCAAATTCAGCCATTGAGGATTATAAAGAAGCCAGAAAAGAACTCAGGATGAGAATTAGGAAACCCCGGAGTGACCATGAAAAGTCCTTGGCAAGTAGGATTAAAGACAATCCCAAGGCATTGAATACGCATGGTGTATCAGTAACAAGAGGATAACTAGGGAGAGGGTAGGACTACTCAAGAAAAAAGAAGGGAACATTTGCTTGGATCAGATGATGCAAATGACATCCTTAATGAATACCTTACATCAATATTTACCAAAGAGAAGGATGTGGAGTATAGGGAGATCAGTGCTGAGAGTATTAATATGCTAGGGCATTTTGATGTAAAGCGGGAGGTAGAACTGGGTCTTTTAAAAACATTAAGTTGAACAAGTCCCCAAAGCCTGATGGGGTGTCATCATCATCATCATCATCAGGTGCCGTGCCCAGTTTGAGCTTTGACTGCCATGGCCCACACACTCCTGTTTCGAGTCAAGTGGATCAATTCATTGGTATTCATTTCTAGTTCTCTGGCTGCTGTCTCCATCATCATTTGTCTTTGTCTTCCTCTTGCTTTCTTCCCTTCAATCTTTCCCATAATTACCGTGCATTCTAACTCTTCTTTCCTAGTCACATGTCCAATGAAGTTACATTGCCTTTTCATGATCTCAAACATTATTTCTCGTTTTGTGTTTGCCCTGTTCATGACATCCTCGTTAGATATCTGTTTCATCCATGATATTCTTTGCATCCTCCTCAAAAACAACATCTCTGCTGCTTCAATTCAATTCCTCATGTTACTAGATATTGTCCAACATTCTGAGCCATATAACATAACTGGATAAACGTAACATCTCAGTACTCTGAGGTGGGTTGTAGTTTAGTATTGGTCAGTATACTCTTCATTCTCATAAAGGTGTCTTTTGCCATCCCTATTCTTCTTTTGATGTCCATGTTGCACCTGCCATCTGATATCACCCAGCTTCCTAAGTAGCAAAATTTCTGTACTTGTTTTATGTCTTCCCCGTTTATTCTCAGCCTGCAGATAGGATTCTTCTTCTTTTTGGATATCACTATATATTCTGTCTTTTTGAAATTGATAGATAGACCCATGTTTGCACTTTCTTCAAAAATTATATCAATTAAGTTTTGTAGTTCTTCCTCCGTATTTGCAAGTAACACAGTGTCATCTGCATATCTGAAATTATTGATGTTTTCACCTCCAACTTTGATTCCCAAGATGTATCTTATTTTTTGTAATATTGTTTCACTGTACACATTAAATAAATCAGGGGAGAAAACACACCCTTGTCTAACGCCTCTCTTGATTTTCATAAACTGACTCACTTCTCCATCTATTCTTACAGCGGCAGTTTGTTCCCAGTACAGATTTCTGATTAAGCAGAGGTCTTCCGAATCTAGATCTAGACTTCTCTGTAATATTTCAAATAACTTATTGTGCTTCACTTTATCAAATGCTTTTGTGTAGTCGATAAAACAAACAAACAAATCTTTTTGCACTTGAATAGCTCATTCTGATAGTATCCTTAACATCAATATAGTATTTCTTCTGTGTTCCTTGAATTTTATGAGCAGTAGCTTGATGACGGTGGGGGATCCCCTGCTGACCAGAATCAACCCTTCTGAGGGAAGCATCTTCAGAACTGTCTTGAAGATCCTCTTGATGCTGTTGTTGTGTGATACATTTTGTGAGTTTGACCATGGTTTTCTTAGCAAATAGATTCTAGGAAACCTAGTATCTAGCAACGGTGGTTTGCTATTGCCTACCATTGGGCGAACTAAAGAAATCGCCATTTCTCTTTCCAAATGTTCATCCACCTGTACTATAGCCATTGACATTTGAGGTCTTAGCTCAACTGCCTTCTCCATCATAAGTTCAGTTACTGAACCTGCGGGATCTGCCGTTGGCCTTCACTCGTATCCTGAGCAGGAACCCTTGCAGGTGCTACTGTTCCAGGTCAGAGCGGCCCTGGGAGCAATGAATGACTAAGGGGTAACTCCACTTTTCCCAAAGCTCTGAAGATCCCCAATCAGAGCCTCATCACCTGTTGCAGTTTAGAGTCATACCCAGGACTTTGATGGGGTGTACCCCTGGTTATTGAGAGACGTGTGAAGATATTAACCAATATCTTTGTGTCCTCTCTAGACATGGGCAAGGTCCCAGAGGACTGAGGAGTAGCTAATGTTGTATCATTATTCAAGAAGGGAACCAGGGGTAGTCCTGGAAACTATAGATGGGTTAATCTCGCGTCAGTGGCAGGGAAGTTATTGAAGAAATTTCTTAGGGATAGGATTTGTGAGCATTTGGAAAACCGTAACCCAAAAAGGAGAACCAGCATGGTTTTGTGCACGGCAAGTTGTATCTTACTAATGATTAAGATTTTTGTGTCTTACTAATGACTAAGTTTTTTTATGAGGTGACAAGGGTGATTGATGTAGATGTAATCTGTGGATGTTGTCTACATGGATTTTAGTAAGGTGTTTGACAACATCCCTCATGGGATGCTCATCCAGAAGATTAGGATGCATGAGATCAATGGCAAATTGGCCATTTGGATTCAGAGTTGGTTCGTCCATAGAAGGTAAGGGGTAGTGGTCGAAGGGCCTTATTCTAGCTAGAGGTTTGTGATTAGAGACATTCTGCAGGGATCTATACTGGGACTTCTGCTGTTTGTGATGCATATAGGTGACCTGGATGAGAATATAGATGGGTGGATTTGTCATTTTGTAGATGATTCAAAGATTGGTGGTGTTGTCAATAGTGTAGATGATTGGCAAAGAATACAGTTGAATATAGATCATTTGCAGTTATGGATGGAGAAATGGCAGACTGAGTTTAACCCGGCCAAATATGAAGTGTTGGATCTTGGTAGGCCAAATATAAAGAGACAGTACACTGTAAAGGGCAAGACCCTTACCAGTGAGGGAACAGAGGGATTCTGGGGTCCAGGTTCATAGCTCCCTAAAAAATGGCTACACTGGTGGATAAGGTGGTTACGAAGGCATATGGCATGCTTATCTTGAATAGTTGAGGCACTGAGTTCAAAAGTTGGGAAGTTTCTGTAGTTTTATAAGACTCTTATCAGGGCCACATCTGGAGTATTGCTACAGTCACAGACAAGAGAAAATTTGCACATGCTGGAAATCCAAGCAACACACCTAAAATGCTAGAGGAACTCAATAGGCCAAGCAGTGTCTATGGAAAAGTGTAAATAGTCCTGATGACGGGGACTTGGCCCGAAACATTGACTGTTTACTCTTTTCCATAGATGCTGCCTGGCCTGCTGAGTTCTGAGTTCTTCCAGCGTTTTGTGTGTGTTTATTGCATACAGTTTCGGTCGCTCCTTTATAGGAAAGATGTTGAGGCTTTGGAGAGGGTGTAGAAGAAGTTTACCAGGATGCTGCCTGGATTAGAGAACATGTGCTATAATGTGAGGTGAGACAAACCGCGGTTGTTTTCTCAAGAGCGGCGAAGGCTGAAGGGTGATTTGATAGAAGTCTATAAGATTATGAGAGGCACAGGTAGAGCAGACAGACAGTATTTTTTACCACGAGTTCAAATATCTAAAACCAGTGGGTATATTTGAGGTAGAGAGGGTAATTTCAAAGGAGATGTGAGGGGCAAGATCTTTACACAGTGAGTGGTGGGTGCCTGGGTGGTGGTAGAGGCAGATGCATTGGAAACTTTTAAGAGATGCTTGGATAGGCACATGAATGTGAGGAAAATGGAAGGATATGGACATTGTGTAGGCAGAGGCAATTAGTTAAGATAGCCATTTGATTACTAATTTAAGTAGTCATCATTGTGAGCCAAGGGGCCTGTTTCTGGGCTGTATTGTTCCATGTTCTGTGTTCTAGGTTCTACCCCTCAGTACCTTATATATTTCAATCAAGTAATCTTTCATTCTTCTGCCTCCAGCACGTACAATGTTCTCATAAAAACCTTGTGCCAGGTTTGTGAAAACTTTCTTTGCTCTTACACTCATTGCCCACTTTATTAGCTACACCTTGGAACCTGATGTGGTTTCCTACTGCTGTAGCCTACCCACTTCAACGTTCAACATGTTGTGCATTCAGGGAGGCTCTTCTGCACTCCACTGTTGTAACACATAGTTACTTGAGTTACTGTCACTTTCCTGTCAACTTGAACCAACCTGGCCATTCTTCTCTAACCACACTAACAAGGTAATTTCACTCACAGAACTGCCACTCACTGAATATTTGTTTGCTTTTGCTCCGTTCTCTATAAATTCTAGGGGATCATCAGTTTTTGAGATACTGATGCTACCCCGCCTGGCACCAATATCACTCCACAGTTAAAGTCACTTAGATCTCATTTCTTCCCCATTCTGATGTGTATTCTGAACAACAACTGAATCTCCTGACCATGCCTGCATGCTTTTTATGCATAGAGTTGCTGCCACATAATTGGCTGATTAGATATTTGCTAAAACGAGCAGGTATACAGACTACCTAATAAAGTGGCCACTCAGTGAGTTTCAATAAAGTAGCCTCTCATTCTTCTAAACTTCAGCAGGTACAATACTAGCCACCCTGTTCATCCCAAGTTTCTGAATACTTCCTTTGCATTTACATCCTTCCTTAGATAATGCTGTGCACATTTATCCAGATGTGTTTCCGAGATCCCTCACTAAAGTGAGGCATAACTGCACTACTTTTTTATTCAAATCCTGAACAATAATTATTAACTTACTTATTTAAAAAAAATTCATAATTACTTCCCATATCTGCAAACCCCTTTCTCTCCACATTTCAGATTTCTGTATTTTTTTAACTATTTAAAGTATGTCTTTAATTTAGAAATCTAGAGACTTACAGCTCACTAACAGACTCTTCTGGCCCAATGAGCCCACCCCACTTGATTTACATTTATGTGGTAAGAAAGTGGGGCGCCCAAAGGAAACCCATGTTGTCATGGGGAGGATGTACAAATTCCTTACAGGCAATAGCAGGAAATGAACCTAGGCCTCTGGTGCTAGAATAGTGAACCCAAGTTACTGGTGCTGTAATTTTATTTATAGGCACCCGTTAGTCTCATGAGACCATAGAGTTCCACCTTGGAAGGTTTCCAGGGCGCAGGCCTGGGCAAGGTTGTATGGAAGACCGGCAGTTGCCCATGCTGCAAGTCTCCCCTCTCCACGCCACCGATGTTGTCCAAGGGAAGGGCACTAGGACCTATACAGCTTGGCACCGGTGTCGTCGCAGAGCAATGTGTGGTTAAGTGCCTTGCTCAAGGACACACACACTGCCTCAGCCAAGACACAAACTAGCGACCTACAAATCACTAGACGAATGCCTTAACCACTTGGCCATGCGCCAACACAAGAGCGGCGAAGGCTGAAGGGTGATTTGATAGAGGTCTATAAGATTATGAGGGGCACAGATAGAGAAGACAGACAGTATTTTTTTTTCCACGAGTTGGCACTGTAATAGTGTTATTCTAACTGCTGTGTCAGCATGCTGGCCAAAACTTCATTGTTTTACTTTCCTTGCCAAGGGCAAGTTCTGCATTTCTTGGCCTCCTGTGTCCTCATATTTTCCTCACTGTTTGCCTTTATTCTCTCCCTGTACTACAGCACAGTTGGATAACTAATTTTGGAAATGAACATGACATAACCAAGCCATTGAACCCCTTATACAAGCAGTGTGAAAAGTTGAGGCCACAAGATCAATCCCAACTACTTTTATTTGCTGCCAATCAGAAAACAACCTGATAACGTCTATGTCAACTTCAATTCCAATTTGTTATCTCATACTATGAGCTTTATTATATTATGTACTAACAATTATAGGGTATGTACACCATTCCCTGAAGTTTGATGTGCTAGGGTTAGAAGCAAGCATGTTGGAAACGTAATAAAAACTGGAAGATCAGTGGACCAATCAATATTTCCCATCCTTTAAAATTAATGCATGGGTGTTTAAGCACATTTCTGCTCTGTAATGTAAAATCTCCTTTGATGATTGCCAAGCTAGTTATGCACAGTGAATGCAACAGAGGTCAATCTACAACTTTGGATGCATGCAATAATGCATTATTTACAACTGACTGTGTATTGTACTCTGGTTCTAAAATATAGACCAATCAAGTAAAAGAGACAGAATTTCAGAGGCAGAGTGTAATCCATACCTGCTAGAATATCTTATCTTTAGCACACCCAACCGAGGATGAATTTCCACCTCAATAACTCTGACATACTCTAATGACGTACTTTGTATGCATATGGATTATCCTAGAGCTCCAGCTCAGATTTCATTGGATAAATTCTGCAACACATCGGTTGACAAGTTGCAGTGCGGATGCTAAAATTAATGAACTTAAAAGAGAAAGAGCCTAAAATAACTTCTCAAACTTCAGTAAGTTTGCCTGTCAGGGGAAATACTGGCAAGAATAGTTTGTAATAGACAAGCTTAGTAAACACATAAATAGAGACAGCATACACTGGAGCTGTTGCTTTCGGATTGAATAACTATTGAGATTTTTCCATAAATTATAAACTCCCTTACAAGTATGCTACAACTCATGTTCTCAGTACTTGTTTATCTATGTATTTGTCTGTTTGTTTGTTATTTTTTGTTTAGCTTTTTATTTACTTATTATTTGTTTCTTTTTGTATTTGCACAGTTTATCTTCTTTTGCACATGGGTTGTTGTCAGTCTTTGCGTGTGTTTATTTCTTATTGATTCTATTGTATTTCTTTGTTCTTCTGTGAATGTCTGCAAGAAAATGAATCTCGGGGTAGTATATGGTGATATATATGTACATTGATAATAAATTTACTTTGAACTTTGATATTTAAGACACCATGCAGCCATGAGCAGGCTCAAGAAAATAGGCAATAAACAACCAAACTTGCAACTTCACAATTGAAGATTTGTAGGGGCTACAAACAATAATTATTGAAGGAAATAAATTTACTACGCCACGGAGCTCTGATAGTCTGTTTCAATGATGAAAAGGCATGTTGTATTTTTAAAAGAAAAACATGTAGTGTTTAACTTTGGCATATTAGGATTTCACATCAGCGACTGTTTGCTGTTAAACAATTGCACACAACAATGACGGACATATGACATACCAACAATATCTAGTGTCGAGAACTGCTTATTTCAAACACCATGGGATATCATAAATAGTTTGGACCATTAAATGTGTCAGCATCTTTGAAGGAATGGGACACTAATTTGAAAACTGAGCACACTAAGAAGGAACAAGACTTTATTAACATAAATCCAAATTTAAGAAAAAAAATCATTCTGTTCTCCTCTGTTGTGAGGCTTATGAAATGTCAACTGCTACCTTAATAAGCAGAGGAGAAAAGAATTAACATGAATCCTTCTCAATAATTCACAGAATGGTATACCAAATACGCTTCGTGGGTCTGATAAAGTGACAGCATCACTATGTTTCCATAGAAAATGTTTCCCGATTAAATGTCAACCCTTTCTTTGTTATTCATCTAAAGGTCAATTCCAACAACTTTCTAGATATCCAAATCACATTTGTTGTCTTCCTAGTATTTCATTCAATTAAGTACATGGATTAAATCTTCTAGTGTGCAAGCTTACAAAAAGCTACTGTGGGCTGTAAAATATTCTGGGGGAAGAAAACAATTAAACATAGACCATTTGCCTATTGTGTTGAAGTACACCAGGTTGAAGAATAGCTACTTCCGTTCAGCCATTCAATTCTCAAAACAACTGGCAAAAACCTAACACTCGGACTACTTTGACCATATTGCACTAAACTGGATTTATTTTTTGTTCAGGTAGTGTTCTCTTGAAAACAATGTGCACTATTTTCATATTTCTTGGATATGCTCCTTGTATGATGCTGTGGTAAGTAAGTGTTTCATTGCACCTGTGCACGGAGGTGAGCTCCTCTACCTCTTTCAGAACCCTAGGGTGCAGTTAATCTGGTCCGGGTGACTTATGTATCCTTAGGTCTTTCAGTTTTTTGAGCATCTTCTCCCTTGTGATAGTAATTGTACTCACTTCTCTTCCTTCGCACCTTCAACATCTGACACACTACTAGTGAAGACTGATGCAAAATACACATTTACTTCATCTGCCATCTCCTTGTCCCCCGCTATTATTTTTCCAGCTTAATTTTCTAGTGGTCCTATATCCACTCTCAACTCTCTTTTATTTTTTTACATACAGGTGCTTGAAAAAGCTTTTTCTATCCACTTTGATACTGTTTGCTAGCTTGCTTTCGTATTTCATCTTTTCCCCCCTAATGATTCTTTTAGTTGCTCTCTGTAGGGTTTTAAAAGCTTCCCAATCTTCTGTCTTACTATTAATTTTTGCATTGTTGTATGCCCTTTCTTTTGTTTTTACATTAGCTTTGACTTCCTTGGCAGCCACAGTTGCACTATTTTGTCATTTGAGTATTTCTTTGTTTTTGAAAATCATCTATCCCGCACTTTCCTCATTTTTCCCAGAAACTCACACTATTGCTGCTCTGCTGACATCCCTGCCAGCATCACCTTCCAATTTACTTTGGCAAACTCTTCTCTCATACCACTGTAATTTCCTTTACTCCACTGAAAGCACAAAGAAACGGGAACTTTTCAATTCATTATAAAGCATCTTCGCTATATAGAATTTTTTTATATGTGCCTAAGAAACGGGAATTTTCAATTCATTATAAAGCATCTTCGCTATATAAAATTTTTTTATATGTGCCTAAGAATTTTGCACAGTAGTGTACTATGAATAAAGTAAGTTTTTAAAGTCTTCCCTTTTCCTTTTCAGTCCTGGTGGAACATCACAACCCTAAGGATGAGAACCAGAAATGGTGCCACCAGCCACAGAAACAGATCGCAGCAGAAGAGAGATACATCAAACTGACGTCCCTTCTGAGTCGGAAGAAGTACAGCACTGCTGTCAGGTCTGAACCCACTGAAACCACTAGAACGTTCCCCTACAGTCTGAAGTGGTCTTCATGGAAGAGCTGCTGCCAAGAAGCCATTGCTGCAAAGTGCAAACAAAGGCACGAGACTCCCCTTTGCACAAAAACACAGGTACTGAGCTGCTGAACAATGACAGCAAGTGCTCTGGACTGGCGAGTCAATATTTGAAATATTTGGCTCAAACAGGAAGCAGTTTGTCTGTAGAAGAGCTGGAGAGCACTACATAGCTGAGTGTCCGCAGCCAACAGTGAAGCACAGTGGAAGCTCCCTGCATGTCTAAGGCTACATTCCTGCGAATGGATTTGGTGATCTAGCCAGAATTAGCCGAACCTTCAGTGCTGAGAAGTACAAAGCAGATCACGCAATACCATCATGGACTTGTCTGATTGGTCCCAACTTCAATCTGCAGCAGGATAGTGACCCCAAACACATGGCCAAGGTCATAAAGAAATATCTTCAGTGAAAAGAAGAACAAGGAGTTCTGCAACAGATAGTATGGCCTCTACAGAGTCCTGACCTCAGCATCATCGAAGCTGTCTAGGATTACCCTGAGAGACAGAAGCAAGCAAGACAGCCAAAATCTGCAGAAGAACTGTGGCAGGTTCTCCAAGTTGCCTCGAACAGACTACCAGCTGACTTTCTTATTAAACTGCATGACAGTGTACCTAAGAGAAATTATGCAGTTTGGAAGTTGTCCTGTCCAAGACCGGAAGAAGCTGCAGAAGATCGTGAACACAGCCCAGCACATCACACAACCCAATCTTCCGTCCTTGGACTCACTTTACACCGCACGCTGTCAGAACAGTGCTGCCAGGATAATCAAGGACACGACCCACCCAACCAACACACTTTTTGTCCCTCTTCCCTCCGGGAGAAGGCTCAGGAGCTTGAAGAATCGTAAGGCCAGATTTGGGAACAGCTTCTTTCCAACTGTGACAAAACTGCTGAATGGATCCTGACCCGGATCTGGGCCGTACCCTCCAAATATCCAGACCTGCCTCTCATTTTTTTTTTGCACTACCTTACTTGCCCTTTTCTATTTTCTATTTGTGATTTATAATTTAAATTTTTAATATTTACTATTGATTTGTACTTCAGGGAGCACGAAGCACAGAATCAAATATCACTGTGATGATTGTACATTCTAGTATTAATTTTTTTCGCGACAATAAAGTATAAAATGTAAAGTTTTAAAGGCCACACCAAATATTGACTTGATTTAGTATTTTTATTGTTTACTGCTCTTCATAGTAAATGTTTTGATACTTAGAAACTTTTCAATTCATTATAAAGCATCTTCGCTATATAGAATTTTTTTATATGTGCCTAAGAATTTTGCACAGTAGTGTACTATGAATAAAGTAAGTTTTTAAAGTCTTCCCTTTTCCTTCCCAGTCCTGGTGGAACATCACAACCCAAAACGTTAACTGCTTCTTCCTCTCCATAATTGCTGCCTGAGTTCCTTCAGCATTTTGTGTGTTTTTCTCTGGACTTTCAGCATCTTCAGAATCTCTTGTGTTTAAAGATTTGAAAGGATTAAAGATTTGTCACATGTACATTGAAACATATAATGAAATGCTTCGTTTGTGTCAAAGCAAATCACCACAGATTGTTCTGGACAGTCCACAAGTTTTGCCGTGGGTGCCAAAATAACATGCCTCCAGCGCACTAACCTAATTGTATATCTTCAGAAGGTGAGAGAAAACTGGTGCACCCAGAGGAAATCCGTATGGTCACAGGGAGAGTGTGCAAACTCCTTACAGACAGCAGTGGGAATTGAACCCTGATCTTATGGCTGACTTCTACATTGCCATGCCACCCTTAAAAGCAACAGCTTTCCAATTCTTGAAAGCTACATCCTGCACCTACAAATGTTCATCTACCCCCAAATCCTATGTTTTTTAATACTATAAAGCATCTCCCAATATTTGTTTTACATTAAAGGGTCTATGTAAGTGGAAGCTATTCAACTCTCCTTAGATGACAGGATTGAATTTGTCTTGTAAATGTAAATGGGTGATACAAATTTTCCCGTCTTAAGACAAGGACAAATTCTTCACATTAAAAATGTACATTCTGAGGGAGCACATACCTTAGTTCTGGCCAGAGTTTAGCTTCTTAAATACTCCTACTGCTCCTGTTCAAGTGAATGGCGAGTAATTCATCTGTATTTCTAACAGTAGCCTCAAAAATGATAGATATTTTCTTTGGGAGTCAGGAGCTGAGAGCGTTATTACAAATAGTTCACCTTCTACTTGTCAGTCTTTTTTAATCTATGGGTTTAATATGAATATTCCAGTTAAATTTCTTGATAACAATAGCTGACATGTGATTGTCAAAATAATTGAAGGTCATGTAGAGATAGTGATATCCTTTGTTGGAAGTTGCTTGTGCCTGATACCACTCTGTGGCATGTGTCACCTGTAAATTATTAAGTTATCCTTCAGGCTGGCATGAGCTGACAGGAGCTGTGAATGACAGCAAACTGGAAGCATCTGGCAATCAGTCTGCACTTGACCTTATAATATGTGTAAGACCCTCCACTGAAGCATCTTTGCATGATTTTGTCAATCAGCTACACTTGAGGAACACTGCAATGCTGTCCTACTGCTGTTATAACTGGAGCATAACAAACATCATTAATGTTTTAGGAGCAGCTTATTTTCCTCCATCATCATATTTCTGAATGGACTATGAATTCATAAAAACTTGCTCACTATTCTGCTTTTGCATTATTCATTTATCTATCTATCTATCTTATTTACAATTTAGTTCACTTCATTTACTTGTTTGTATTTTTATTGGTCTTGCGCAGTATTGTTAGCACAAAACAACTTTCACCACACATGTCAGTGATAGTAAACCTGATTCTGATTCTGACTCTGATCTCAGTATTATATCTGACACTCTTGGATGGAATCTGTCTTGGCATTGGAGGTAACTGCTTTCATTTCATCATGAGCATTATACTGTGATCCAAAGAGCAGTAAGTCTTATCAAACATCAGACTTAATATAATCGGTATCATAAGATTATCTCTTCCATTTGATAATTGGCAGGATACTGAAAAGTGGAGGGGCAATACATTATATTTCGTTTGTGTAGCCTCCAACCTGATGACATGAATATTGATTTCTCCTTCCAGTAAAAAAATCTCCCTCCCCTCCTTTTTTCAATTCTTCTATTCCTACTCTGGCCTTTTACCTCTTCTCACCTGCCTATCACTTCCCCCTGGCTCTCGTCCTCCTTCCCTTGTTCCTATAGTCCACTTTCCTCTTCTATCAGATTCCTTCTTCTCTAAGCCTTTACATTTCTCACCCACCTGAATTCACCCAAAACCTTCTAACTAGCCTCCTTCCCTCCTCATACCTTTTTATTCTGGCGTCTTTCCTCTTTCTTTTCAGTCCTGAAGAAGGGTCTCAGTCCAAAATGCTGATTGTTTATTCATTTCCATAGAGGCTGCCTGACCTGCTGAGTTCCTTCAGCACTTTGTGTGTGTTGCTTTGGATCTCCAGCATTTGCAGAAGTTCTCATGTGTAGGAAAGGACATTGACTGGTTAGTGCAATTTTGTTCTCTTTTATTGACAGAAATGTAGAATGATCTGAAAGGTGAGCACCAACAGAAAATCTTCAACAGTGAAGATATGGCCAGATCCAATCGCCATTGCTGCATTTCTTTCAGTCTAGTGTCTCTTTATATTGTGAGTTTTATGCTAACATATATGGAAGGTGGGGGCATGGGAAGGAGAACAAGAATAAATCATTCGGAGCTCTGGCTAAACACATGTAAAATTTATCTCCCACTGCAGTTGAGATTGAGGTAGTTCTCTCTCATCTGGATCAAAGCTACAATCTCTGCTCTGCTCTTCTGCTGATATAATCCATCCATAAAGTACACCTTTAATGATTAATACCCATGCTGGTGTGTAGTGATTTCATTTCCTCATGTCCAGTGCTACACCAGTCATGACAGTTTATGTACTAAAGTGAAACAAGGTCAGTCCCTTGGTGCCGCGGTGCCCATGAGCTAACAGATCATGGTTATCTACATTTTTGTTGTAGATGCTGACCTCACAGTACCTCAGAAATGCTCAGTTTTTTACTGTTGTATCAAAAGTTTATGAACTTTAAAGTTCAAAATGAATTTTTTATCCACATACATATATGTCCATATTCTACCTTGAGATTCATTTTCTTGCAGGCATTCACAGTGGAACAAAGAAATACAATAGAACCAATTTTTAAAAATCTGTGCACAAAGACTGCCAAACAACCAATGTGCAAAAGAAGACACACTGTGCAAATAAAAAACATAATAATATTAATAACAATACCAATAACAATAAGTAAATAAATGATACTGAGAACGTAAGCTGTAGAATCCTGGAAAGTGAGTCCATAGGTTGTGGAATCAATTCAGTGTTGAAGTGACGGAAGTTATTCACACTAGCTCAGGAGCCTGATGGTTTTAGATTAACAACAGTTCCTGGAGTAATTTACAGCTCATTCCACATAGATAGCTGTGGGTTTGAGTATCTGTGTGTGTGCTGTAGGTACTTGTAAGTAATTTTACAAGTCACCAATGCCCAGGAACAGAAAAGGCTACTGAAAATGGTAGATGCAGCCCTGCCCATCACAGGCAAAACTCCCTCCACCTTTGCTTATATTTACATCCTGCACTGTGCTGCTGTTTGACAGCAGGAACATGATGGGAGAAACATGGTGACCGGAATAAGCTGCAGGAAATTTTGATGGTGACTTTTGGAGCATGAAGATGAATACCCAAGAATATCTAAGGAGTCCTGAAGTTTACTCATTCTTCTTCACATCTGGATGCCATAATCTATGGACTCACTTTCAAAGACTCTATAAACATTCTCAATTAGTTAGTTAGTCAATTAAAAATTTAGTAAGTTAGTTAGTTAGTTTGTTTATTAATTTATAATTTCTGCTGTTTGTCTTCTTTTGCACATCGGTTGTGTGACAGTCTTGTGTGTAGATTTTCATTGATTCCTTTGTATTTCTCTGTTCTATTGTATATGCCTACAAGAAAATGAATCTCAAGGTAGTATACGTTGACATGTACAGTACATGCTTGGAAAGTAAATGAACTTGGAACTTTGAACATCTCCTGCCTACTGGAGTGAATGGCCAATTACAGGCAGGTAAATGTACATTCCCACCATCTCCTCCCATTGTGTACCTCCAAACCCCTGAACAAGTAGTCCAGATGCTGACTGATTTGTCTTGAGCTACAACTTTACATAATCGCCATTACTACATTCTAAATAGTGTGAAATCAACTACATGGCTTGGACTATTTTATCTAGTAGTAGGGATAGCAAGAATCACACTTGTATCACAGGCAGAGGAAAAACATTGTCAA
Organism: Mobula hypostoma; assembly: GCF_963921235.1. Classification (NCBI taxonomy): domain Eukaryota; kingdom Metazoa; phylum Chordata; class Chondrichthyes; order Myliobatiformes; family Myliobatidae; genus Mobula; species Mobula hypostoma. Next base: position 118,882,907 of record NC_086097.1, on the reverse strand, counting down.
CAAAATGACTAATTATGAAGTGCTCTAAGTAGTGTTGCAACTTACTTGTCAGTGTTACAATATTTTATTTTGAAATGCCCTTATTAAAAAGTTGTTTTCAGCTTAACACATCCACTGTTCTTACAATACTACAGAAATTTTAAACTGTTCAATTTACAGTTCATCTCCCAAAGCTCAAGCAACTTGAAAATTGCTCACGCGTGGAAAGCCAAGTTTGTCACCCATAACACTGCCAATACATGGGCTGATTCATTAAATAAATAAGAAGATTATGAGATAATCTGCTAAGAATTTCAAGTTAATGTTTCTATGGTTGTGCCAGCTTGTATCTTGCAAGGGGAATTGTCTTACTGTTCCAATGCAACACACTTAAGCATACTGCAGGAATTTTGCAGGTCAAAATCCAAAGTTCAAAATATATCTATTATCAAAGTACGTATAAGTTACACAACCTTGAAATTAGGCGGACACAAAACTAGAAACCCAAAAGAACCCACTTTAAAAAAAGACCAACACCTAATGCACAGAGAGAGAGGAAAAAAACACAAATCCCGCAAACAATAGAAGCAAGAAAACAGCACTCAGAACGAGAGTGAGCGGATTGACATAAAGCCCAGAGCAAGCCCATAGCCACAGCCTCAGTTCATCACACAGTGGAGCAAATCATCGTCAGTCTCGCAGAGATGAATCCAGGAGCAGCCAGAGTGGGACACAGCGTCAGTGTCACGGAGAGCGGAGTAAGTGTCGCAGAACAGCAGGCAGAACCGGCCCGATCCCTACCTTTTCAGTCCACCTGGCCCATTGTTTAAATTGTCCGAACACTGCGTCATCCCCCGCACTGTGACCAAGACCCCGTCAGAGGCTGAACCTGTCACCACTTCTCAGCCCATTCCCGACCTTTTCAAATCAGCCCGGCGTTTAGATTTACCCAACCTCACCCTCGGTTTAGGTGGACGGGCTCCAAAATTCCTCTGCTCTGACTGTTCCCCGCTTCGCATGTCCCAACACTATCTCCATCTCTGACTCCACCTCGAACACACTTCTACCTCACTCCGACTTTGCATCCCACTCTCACGCCTCAACCCTCATGTCAGCCTCATCTTCGCTTGTCTCTTCTTTGTTTGCGATGATAGTTTAACACAATTTTCCACAGAAAACATGAAGTCTCCCAGCATCTATGGAGAGGAATAAACAGTCAATGTTTTGGGGCTGAGACCCTTCATCAGGACTAGAAAGGAAGGGGGAGGAGGAGGAGGAGGAGGACAAACTGGCAGGTGATAAGTGAAGCTAGTAGAACGATATAAAGTTGAGTAACTTGGAAGAGTCTGTGTGACGAGAGTCCATGACGAGGATGGCTTGGACCCAGATGCTGGCATATTCGAAGCAAGGATCCAGACACAGTGTGAAAATGGAACAAGAACTGAGCACAAAACAAACGTTAGAACACATCACTAGTTAGGCTTACGATTGAGTACTGAAGTTCCGTTCAGATACGCTTTAAATACTCAATTATTGGCACCCAAAACATGATTGCCAAGAGTCCAGAACATTTAAAGCTGCAATGCCAGCTAGGAATACTCCGGGGAGTTAGAGCGTCTGAACACTGGAAGCTGACGTGGTTGGGTGCGTGTCATAACAGGATCCCCTCCCCAGTGGCCATCTCCTGATGGTTCTGGCTTCTCAGAGAGACAATGATTGTCGTCATGGATCAGAGCCAGATCCAAGATGCCCCTTTCAGGAACTTGACACCGTTCCTCGGGTCCAAATCCCTCCCAGTTCTTGAGGAACTGCCAAACACACTGAATCATTCATGAATCTAAATTTTTTTTTCTCAGTGAAGACCTGTTCCCCAACAAACCTGGGCAGCGGTGGGACTGGTGGTGGTCAGGCTGAAGGGCTGGTGTTCACAGGCTTTAATTTGGAAACATGGAAAGTCGGATTGATCTTGAGGGTCTTAGAGAGCAGCAAGATGTAGGCCACCAGGTTTGCTTTCCTGAGAACCTTGGTTCAAATGAACTTGGACGCCAACTTCCTGGACTCCACTAGGAGAGGCAAATCCTGAGTCAACATCCAGACCTGTTGCCCAGGCTGCAAAACTGGTTCCTGTCTTCTCCTGCAATTAGACTTTATTTTAGCCTTTGGAAACAAGACTCCCTTGCCCTATCTGGATTATCCTGGCAGCACTGCTCCGACAGCGTGCGGTGTAAAGTGAGTCCACGGACGGAAAATTGGTTTGTGTGATGTGCTGCACCGTGTTCACGATCTTCTGCATCTTCTTCCGGTCTTGGACAGGACAACTTCCGTACCAGGTTGTGAGGTACCCTAGAAGAATGCTTTCTACGATGCTTCTATAAAAATTAGTGAGGGTTTTAGGGGACAGGCCAAATTTCTTTAGTTTTCTCAGGAAGTAAAGACACTGGTGGGCCTTCTTGGCAGTGGACTCTGCATGATATTGGCCTCGAGGAACTTAAAGTTTTTGACCTGTTCCACTTATTCATTTCATGACAAACTGGGAGATACATTGCTGCCAGGTTGCTATGCACCAACTATAGTTAAGGGGAAGCCAGAATTGCTCGGGTGAGGCTGTCGGTCGCTCTGCTGAGTCAGTCTATCTTCCAACCCCAGAGAGATTCGGCGCTGACCTGGGATCCTTCTGCGGCTTCCTCACTCAGTGCTCATTGGTCCCCTGTTCATTGGAACAGGAGAATATGAGTACCTGGTCGTACTCTTCGGCCTAGTTAATGTGCCAGCAGTTTTACAGGTCTTTATAAGTGACACGTTCTGGGATGTTTTCCATGAGTACGTCTTTGTCTACTAGAATGACATCCTAATCCTAATCCATGGAGGAGCACTTTGCTCACATAAGAGATATCTTAAAAGGACTTCTAGATCATGGAATTGATGTAAAGCTGGAGAAATCCATATTTCACATAAGCACCGTTTTATTTTGGGGTTTTATCACCTCTAGTGGCAATCTCAAGATGGACCCTACTAAGACATGGGCATTAAGAGATTGGCCACAGCCATCCAATGTGAAACATGTCCAACAATTCCTGGGATTTGCCAACTTTTACGGAAAGTTCATTAGGAGCTTCAGCTCAGCGGTGGCTCTAATGACGGTACTAAGAGATCCACGGGCCCTTTGGTTCAGTCTACTGAGGTGGTGGCTGCTTTTGTGGAAATCAAACAGTAGTTCATGACAGCTCCCACTTTGGCTTCACCTAACCTTTCTCTTCATCATGAAGGTGAATGTCAGAATGGGTGCAGTGTTGTCTCAACAGAGACCTTCGGACAATAAACTGCACCCATTTACTTTCTTCTCCAAGCAGTTATCCCTGGCAGAGATGAACTTTGAGATTGGAAATAGAGAGCCACTCGTGGTCAAGTTGGCATTGGTGAAATGGCATCACTGAGGGGGCCAAGAATCCTTTATATTGTATGGATAGATCACCAAATCATGGTTTATAGTCTGGAGGCCGAAAGGTTGAATTCCAGTCAGGGCCAGGTGGTCTTTTTCCTTTAAAGAATTCAAATTTGTTCTGACCTGTTGACGAAGATCAAATAATCAAAAACCAGATACCTTGAGTCATCAGTTTGACAAACCCAACAGAAAGGAGCAACCTACCACCATTTTGCCCCAAGCTAAGCTGATAGCACCCATTTGTTGGGGAGACGGTGCACTTGTTCTCAAAGCACAGACACAAGGTCCCAAGAATGGTCCTCCCTGTTGTCTGTTCATCCCAAGTTTAGTCAGGTCTAAATTTACTTCAATGGTGATGCACATCTAGAATGGCCACTCACCCAAAGGTTGCCAGAACTTTCAAGTTATTAAGAGAAGATACTGGTGGCCTGGAATTGCTGAAGAGGTCCAACAATGTGTGTAGACAGGCAAGATGTGCGCCAAGAACAAAGAGACCCACACCCATGCTCAAGGGCTCCTTCACCTTTTACCTGTTCCGGACAAACCATGGGTGCATTTCTACACGAGCTTTGTCATGGGTCTTCCACTTTCCAAGGTATCATCAGGGTAATTGAGAATTGTTTTTCAAAGGCTTGCAAATTCAGTGCATTAGACAACTACTGTCAGTGATGGAGATGGCTGAGATTGTTCTGCATCAAGTCTTCAGGATCCACGGATTTCCAATGGATATTGTGTCGGATCAGGGTCCACAATTCACAACACATTTTTGGAAGGAGTTCTATATGCTGACTGGAGTTACAGTGATTCTTTTCTCTGGACTTCACCTGCAGTACAACAGCCAGACAGAGTGGAAGAACTAGGATACGGAATGACCCCTAAGATCCCTGCCTCAGAAAGACCAGATGAGTGATGCAACCACTTTTTTTGAGAAGAGATCACCCACGACACTTTACAGCATTCTGTACAAAAGATGTCCCCACTTGCCTGACAGTTTGGGTATTCTCCACCACTCTTCCCTGAAGAGGAGTTCGAGGTTGGGGCTACTGCAGACAAAGATCTCATCCAACACTACAAGGTAGATGGACTAGGGCATAGGAGATTTTGTTGGCCTCTACCTGTAAGGCTGAAATAAAGGCTAACCACAAAAGAAGACAGGGACCAGCTTTATAACCTGGGAAACAGGTCTGGCTGTCTACTCAGGATTTGTCTCTCCGGGTGGAGTCTAGGAAAATGATGCCTAAGCTCATTGGATCCTTCAAGGTTCTCACGAAAGTAAACCTGGTGGCTTACACTTTGCAGATCCCCAAGACCCTCAAGATCAGTCCCACTTTCCATATTTCTAAATTAAGCCATCAGCTGAGCTGCCATCCAGATTTGTCAATGGGAAACAGCTTTTCACGGTAAAAAGAATTCTGGGGTGTTAAGGAGTTCCTTGTGGAATGGGAAGGATTTGGACCTGAGGATGATCTTGGATCAAGTCTGATGGTATGAATGCTGATTTCTCCTTCTGGTAAAAAAAATTCCCTCCTCCTCCCTTCTTCTTCTATTCCCCACTCCTTTATTTTACTTCTTCTCACCTGCCTATCATTTCCCCTTGGGTTCTGTCCTCCTTCCCTTTCCCTTATAGTCCACCCTCCTCTCCTATCATATTCCTTCTGCCCTTCACCATTTTTCTGTCATCCAAATTATTCATGTTCATGATTTGCTGCTCCACTGCAAAGTCTCTTCAAGGGATACCTACCCTGAAGAAGTTTAAATTTTCTTTTCAACGGAAGTTCAGTGTAAACCTCTTTCCCTGCTCCCCCTCCATGGTTCCTGCTCCCTCCAGCTCCTGAACCATGTCCTCACCCCGACCACAGAGCCTCCTTCCCCTTCCCCTACCTTCTCAGTCATGAAGAAGGATCTCGGCCCAAAACATCGACTGTTTATTCATTTCCATAGATGCTGTCTGTCCCGCTGAATTCCTCCAGAACTCTGTGTGTGCTGCAAATGAAAAGTATCATTAAGCCTACCATTTTCCTCAGCTCATTTCTGCTGCTTGGGAACGGAATGTGTGACATGGAATTGAGATTGATTGAGATAAGGATCAATATAGCAACACTTATAATGTTAGAAAAAAAACAAACCACTACCGTCAGGAGAGATCAGTGACATTTAAGTATAGCATTAGCTTAAAATCTAATTTCAAAGTGACTGAAGATAAATGTAGTTTTGTTGTTGATTTTGGTCACTCTCAATCATTTCTATATCATTTGTGAACTTTAAGGACATGTGATAAGATTGGTGAATGAAGGCATTTTAAGAATATCTTCTTGTGTCTTTTATTGACTTCAGATCAATGGGGAGCAGGAAACAGTGCCGGGCTAGGTGGGGAAAACACACCTGGATTCAGCTTTGAAACTGTGTTCTGTATTTAGTTTTTCAATTTAGATTAGAAACATAATACATGTTAATGTAAGACATACTTAAAAATAAAATCATCTTTTGCAAATCATGCACCAAGCATCAGATCCCTCAGCATCTCATCCAACACACTTTTCATCCCTCTTCCCTCTGGGAGAAGGCTCAGGAGCTTGAAGACTCATACGGCCAGATTTGGGAATAGCTTCTTTCCAACTGTGCTAAGACTGCTGAATGGATCCTGACCCGGATCTGGGCCGTACCCTCCAAATATCCAGCCCTGCCTCTCGTTTTTTTTCCACTACATTACTTTCCATTTCTCTATTTTATATTTATGATTTATAATTTAAATTTTTAATATTTACTAATCTTCAATATTTTTAATATTTAATATTTGTAATCCAGGGAGTGGGAAGCGCAGAATCAAATATTGCTATGATGATTGTACATTCTAGTATCAATTGTTTGGCGACAATAAAGTATGAAGTATAATTTCAAAGGAGATGTGAGGGGTAAGATCTTTACACAGTGAGTGGTGGGTGCCTGGGTGGTGGTAGAGGCAGATGCATTGGAGAACTTTAAGATATGTTTGGATAGGCACATGAATGTGAGGAAAATGGAAGGATATGGACATTATGTAGGCAGAAGCAATTGTCGGAGCAGTGCTGCCAGGATAATCAAGGACACGACCCACCCAGCCAACACACCTTTCGTCCCTCTTCCCTCCGGGAGAAGGCTCAGGAGCTTGTAGACTCGTATTGCCAGATTTGGGAACAGCTTCTTTCCAACTGTGATAAGAGTTCTGAATTGATCCTGACCCGGATCTGGGCCGTACCCTCCAAATATCCAGACCTGCCTCTTGTTTTTTTTTGCACTAGCTTACTTTCCATTTTCTATTTTCTATTTATGATTTATATGATTATGAAGACGCATAGTCCTCTTTTATTGTCATTTAGTAATGTGTGCATTAAGAAATGATACATTATTTCCTCCGGTGTGATATCACAAAACACAGGACAAGCCAAGACTGAAAAAACTGACAAAACCACATTATTGTAACATATAGTTACAAACAGTGTAACAATACCATAACTTGATGAAGAAGTCCATGAGCACAGTAAATTTCAAAGTTTCTCAGATGTCCCACATCTCACGCAGACGGGAGAAGAAGAAAAACTCTCTCTGCCATACCCGACCACAGTCCGACTCTGAGTCATCTGAAAACTTCGAGCTCTGATCAGCTCTCCGACACCGAGTACTGAGCGCCATCTCTGTCCGAACAATTCAACCTCCTTCTTGGTCGCCTAAAGCAGGCAAGGCTGGGGATTTTGAGGCCTACCCTCCGAAAGATTCCCGACCACACAGTAACGACAGCAGCGGATGGGGATTTCAGAAATTTCTCCAGTTGTTCCTCTGTGCTTTCACGTCCATTCTCCATCAAATCAGAATTGTCCACAGCCCCTATTTAACAGATATGATATCATTTTCTCACCAGAGGGCTGCGCACACGAGGCGCGCTGCCATCTTCTCCTCCCGCCCATAATTTAAATTTTTAATATTTACTATCGATTTGTACTCCAGGGAGTGTGAAGCGCAGAATCAAATATCGCTGTGATGATTGTACGTTCCAGTATCAATTGTTTGGTGACAATAATGTATAAAGTGTAAGTAATTTTCTCACTGTGAGAAGCTCCAATACTCTGCTGTGTCCAGGCTGGGCTCAATCGTATTGTGAAAAGAGATCTAGGCGAGTACAATTAGGAGCATCCAAGACTAGAATTGAGACATGATACGAGGACAGAGTTATAAACTAGACACTAGATGAGAATCCAAAGTTGAACTGATGATTTGAGCCCTAAGTCTTAGTTCAGGTGCTCTTTAAATATTAAAATCCTGGCGCCAAAATATGGCCAACAATTAGTGGTGCAGGCCTGAGTCTTTAAAGAGGCTGCACCAGCTATCCATATTCTGGAGAGGTGAAGTGCCTAAACCCTGGAAGCTGACACAGATGGGTGAGTATCGTAACTACAACGTCATGGGGAGAATGTATAAGCCCTTCACAGACAGCAACAAGAATCAAACCCCAATCAATGATCACTGGTGCTGCAAAAGGTTGTACTAACTACCATGCTATCTAACGTTTTGAAGTTGTTCACTGTTCAATATAAATTCCAGCCCAAAAGATCAAACTGAGAGTTAAAACCAAAAAATTCAGGAGCAACAGACTGAATGAATCGGCAATGTTTAAGGTACTATTTAATTTTCTTGGGAAGTTTTGCCTTTGTTAATTGGTTGATTGATAAAAATTCAATCAGAAAGTTAGTCTCAGTTTGTGGTGGTATTCGGTTTGCAGACAGTGAAGTTCTAAACTTAAGTAAAGACTTTAAGCCCTATTAGAGATAAATTGCCATGAATACTTTCACTAAAGGGAGGTTATATTATAACTACCCAATCGTCAAAGCCTAGTTCATTGCTCTTTTAATTCTACACGGCGAGTTTAGCTGCCAATACCAACTTTTCGAGCCGTGGGTGTCTTTTTCCGATTGAGGAGAAGATACTTCCAGCTTACAAAGTAGTTTAAAATACAGTTCATTTATCTATAGTGATACGTGTCTAAATCCATGAATTCTTAAGCCACATTTAAGACTCAGACGATTTCTATCTTAAACTTTCCAAATTCTCCCAGAAGACTTCTAACTAATAAAACATTGTCAAATTACAAACCATTTCTAAACCACAAACCATTTCCTAAACTTAAGGCATTTCTTAAACATAAAGCATAGCGCACAAAGCGTTTATCAAACACAAAGGATTAAGGATTTCCAAAACACAGGTACAATTCATATAAACTTAAAAAATATTCCCCCGATTTGCAGACAAACAAATCATCTATCACAGAAACCAAAGCTGGAGGATTGGATTCTGGTTTGCCCTTTGTTTCTTTCAGGTTTCTTGATACTTATCTCATTCCTAATAAATTTGAACAGCTCTCTACATTTATATAGCTTTGCCCATTTGGAAGACATATCGCTCCCTACACAACTCCCTTGTCCATTCGTCCCCCCCATCCCTCCCCACTGATCTCCCTCCTGGCACTTATCCGTGTAAGCGGAACAAGTGCTACACATGCCCTTACACTTCCTCCCTTATCACCATTCAGGGCCCCAAACAGTCCTTCCAGGTGAGGCATCACTTCACCTGTGAGTCGACTGGAGTGATATACTGCGTCCGGTGCTCCCGATGTGGCCTTTTATATATTGGTGAGACCCGACGCAGACAGGGAGACCGCTTTGCTGAACATCTACGCTCTGTCTGCCAGAGAAAGCAGGATCTCCCAGTGGCCACACATTTTAATTCCACATCCCATTCCCATTCTGACATGTCTATCCACGGCCTCCTCTACTGTAAAGATGAAGCCACACTCAGGTTGGAGGAACAACACCTTATATTCCGTCTGGGTAGCCTCCAACCTGATGGCATGAACATTGACTTCTCTAACTTCCGCTAGGCCCCACCTCCCCCTCGTACCCCCTTTTTATGCACACATTCTTTCTCTCACTCTCTTTTTTCTCCCTCTGTCCCTCTGAATATACCTCTTGCCCATCCTCTGGGTCACCCCCCCCCCGTCTTTCTCCCTAGGCCTCCTGTCCCATGATCCTCTCGTATCCCCTTTTGCCTATCACCTGTCCAGCTCTCGGCTCTATCCCTCCCCCTCCTGTCTTCTCCTATCATTTTGCATCTCCCCCTCCCCCTCCAGCTTTCAAATCCCTTACTCACTCTTCCTTCAGTTAGTCCTGACGAAGGGTCTCGGCCTGAAACGTCGACTGCGCCTCTTCCTATAGATGCTGCTTGGCCTGCTGCGTTCACCAGCAACTTTGATGTATGACACTTATATGATATTTCTTCAGGCCAGTGATGTTGTGGGGATGGAACTGGACTCTCTGACGGTGGTGTCTGAAAAGAGGATGCTGTCCAAGTTGCATGCCATCTTGGTCAATGACTCCCATCCACTACGTATAGGACTGGTTGGGCACAGGAGTACATTCAGCCAGAGACTCATTCCACCGAGATGCAACACAGAGCGTCATAGGAAGCCATTCCTGCCTGTGGCCATCAAACTTTACAACTCCTCCCTTGGAGGATCAGACACCCTGAGCCAATAGGCTGGTCCTGGACTTATTTCTTGGCATAATTTACATATTACTATTTAACTATTTATGGTTTTATTACTATTTAATTATTTATGGTGCAACTGTAATGAAAACCAATTTCCCCCAGGATCAATAAAGTATGACTATGACTATGACTATGACAATATTTTAACACAAATTATCTAAAAATGTGTTTTGGATAATTAAATCAGAACTAAGGCTGTAAATACAGTGAAGCTAACTTCCTTGAACAGATAAACTTTCCAACTTTAAACACATCAGTTATATGTGTTTAATCATATGGTTGGGCACGTGGCCAAGTGGTTAAGACATTGGACTAGCTACCTGAAGTTCAAGTCCCAGCTGAGGGAACGTGTTGTGTCCTTGAGCAAGGCACTTAATCACACATTGCTCTGCCACGGCACTGGTGCCAAGATGTATGGGTCCTAATGCCCTTCCCTTGGACAACATTGGTGTCGTGGAGAGGGGAGACTTGCAGCATGGGCAACTGCTGGTCTTCCATACAACCTTGCCCAGGCCTGCACCCTGGAGAGTGAAGACTTTCCAGGCGCAGATCCATGGTCTCGCAAGACTAACGGAAACCTTTAATTTAAGATTTAATCATATGTTAAATTGTATTATTCATCTGTTCTACATGCCTCTTTGAACTAAACAAATTCAGAGTCAATTTGTCTGTTCAAAACAACCTGTTGTATTATACTCTATTCTTAGCATTAATTAGGATACTGTGAGCTAGCATCTGCTTCTATACAGACAGAATGTCTGCAAAATAGAGAGCTTGTTTGCAAGTTGTGCTTTTAAATTGAAGCTCATTACTGCTTTCCATCCATTCACATTGTAAAAAGTAAAGACTGGCTTCCATTTATTGCCAGCAATAAAACAAACTTTTAGCTGTAAGTTTACTTACAGCTATTTTGATCTTTAAAGCGGCAGGTGTGTTTCGAAAGCAAACTTAGCAAGCAAGCAAGTGGCACACTGGCCAAGGAGAGTGAATATCCATTACAAGTTACATCTAATTGGTTTATGAAGACAAGGGATTTGATGAGTGCATATGTGGTATGATATTAAGAAAAACAAATAATTTAATTTTATTGGAAGAGAACAATCATTTATAGCTTTCTTGCAAAATCTGTGAATGATATGAAGATATGCAGAGGGGGAGGTAGTTTTGAGGAAATAGGGAGGCTACAGAAGGACTTAGACAGATTAGTAGAATGAGCAAAGAAATGGCAGATGGAATACAGTGTCAGAAAATGGACAGTCATGCAGTTTGGTCGAAGAAGTAAACTGTGACTATTTTTCAAATGGAGAGAAAATACAAGAAACTAAGGTGCAATTGGATTTGAGTCTGTGGTGAGGAAGGCAAATGTGATTTTAGAATTCATTTCTAGATGACTAGAATATGAAATCAAGGATGCAATGTTGAGACTTTATAAAGCACTGGTGAGGCCTCACTTAGAGTATTGTGAGCAGTTTTAGGCCACTCATCTTAGAAAGGATGTGTTGAAACTAGAGAGGGTACAAAGAAAGTTCAGGAAAATGAATACAGGATTGAATGGCTTGTCATACGAAGAGCATTTGATGGCTCTGGTTCTGTATTCACTAGAATTTAGAAAAATGAGAGGTGATCTAATTGAAGCTTATAGATTGATCAAAAGCCCTGATAGAGTGGATGTGGCGAGGATGATTCCTGTTGTGGGAGAGTCTAAGACCAGAGAACACAGTCTCAGGATAGAGAGGTGTCCTTTTAGAATGGAGATGAGAAGGAATTTCTTTAGCCAGAGAGGGTTAAATCTGTGAAATTCATCGCCACAGGCAGCTGTGGAGACCAAGGCTGTATGTATATTTAAGACAGAGGTTAATAGATTCTTGATTAGTCAGGGCATGTGAAGGGATCCGGGGGGGGGAGCGGTGTGGGGGGAAATCAAGAGGTTGGGGCTGAGAGGAAAATTGGATCAGCCATGATGAAATGGCAGAGCAGATTTGATGGGCCAAATGGCCTCATTCTGCCCATGTATTTTATGGTCTTATGGTTTTATGACTTCATTTATGTAGTTTGAGTCTCAGTAATAGTAAGCAAGGAAAAAAGAAGAAAAGTAGTAGAAACAACAGCAGCGTTAGTATTTACGGCAAGTGAATTGAAATGCATATCAGGACAAAATATTCAAAGCTTCATTGAAATGATTCCGACATGAAACCTGCACAGACACTTAATTCTGTTCAGGATATTCAGAGAACCATCATTTCTTAACAGACAATGAGTAAGATTTACAGTTGTAATTATTTATAGGTCATAAAAAGTTTTGTTAGTTGATAAACTCTCAAATTGTACATTATCTGAAGGTGGTACATGCCTTCCCTCCATAATGTATACCCAACTTTTAGATGTTTGTACAAAAGGCTGAGTGTTTGGGAGACTGGCAGGCTGAGTGGGGATGGATTTGCAAGGCTCTGCAGGGCTGCAGACATCATCAGGAACGGGCCATTAGCTGGGAGAGAGGAGGAGACTTGCTAGCTCCCTCACTGAATGAGTGAGGCCAGCTGGCACTGTTCATCCTGTGCCAGCTCACTCTCTTGCCACAGCTGTTCCTCTGACTTTCTCCCACACAGTTTTTGTTCATTTCCAGCTGATAACGAAGATAAAATTGGATCACCAACGTTTCTCAGAAAAGTAACCTTGACATAACCTGGAGACCTGACATAACCATAGGCCATTCATAAAACTGTACAGTGGGATTGAGTTGTCGGCCAAGATCCAAAGGAAGACAAACTCAATATTGGAATGGAAAAACATCAAAATTACTGTTTCTTTTTTGGCTGGTGAATCAAAAACAATGCAACACACAGTTATTAAAGTTAAAAGTAAGTGCAGTTTGTAAACTGCATAGATTGCAACCTCTATGCAATGATAGTGGAGGGAGTGAATATTTAGTTTGTTTAAGGTGCTACCAATCAAGTAGAAGAGTGCACAGTACAACTTTGTTCAGAATGACATTGTACTACTCCAAGTTTAACCTCATTTTATTCAACCGTACACATGTTACAGTTAAATGAAACAATGTTCTCTGGAACTAAGGTCATTTTCTTCAGCAGTTGAACGGGGCACGAGTACGCAAACGCATGTAAGTCGGACCATGAGGCAGCGGGAGTATTTAAAAGAGAGCAGATTAACAGAGCGGGCGACATTGTAGCGGGTGATGGAGTAGAGGGAGACAGAGTAGGAAGGCTTTGGCTCCTGAGGCTTCGGTGAGCTGAGGCTGAGGAAGAGCTTCGCTCCAAGTGAGGTAAGGCCAGGTAATTTCTTTTAATAAATCTAATTACCTTAAGAGTAGGTAATGGAGGCAGTTGAGCGCTCCGTTTGCAGTATGTGGGAAGTCAGGGCGAGCACAATTGTCCCTGATAACTACACCTGCGAAAGGTGCATCCAGCTGCAGCTCCTGACAAACTGAGTTAGGGAACTGGAGCTGGAGCTGGATGAACTTTGGATCATTTGGGAGGCAGAGGCAGAAATAGAGAGGAGTTACAGGGAGATAGTCACCCCTAAGAGTCAGGAGACAGGTAGCTGGGTGACTGTCAAGAGAGGGAAGGGGAATAGACAGAATGAGCAGAGCACCCCTGTGGCCGTTCCCACCAATAATAAGTCCATCGTTTTGGATATTGTTCATGGGGACAACCTATCAGGGACAAGTTGCAGTGGTTGCGTCTCTGGCACTGAGACTGGACCCTCAGCTCAGAAGGGAAGGAGGGAAAAGAGTAGAGCAGTAGTGATAGGCGATTCGATAGTTAGGGGAACAGATAAGAGGTTCTGTGGAAGAGATCAAGAATCCCGGATGGTCTGTTGCCTCCCTGGTGCCAAGGTATGTGATATCTCGGATCGAGTTCTCAGTTTTCTCAAGAAGGAGGGTGAGCAGCCGAATGTCGTGATCCATGTAGGGACCAATGACATTGCTAGGAAGAGTGAGGAGGTCCTGAAGGATGAATTTAGGGAGCAATCTCAGGATTTCTTCCAGTGCCACGTGCAGGTGGGTTTAGAAGTAGTAAGATAGCACAGATCAACACGTGGCTGAAGACATGGTGCAGGAGGGAGAGCTTCAGATTTTTAGTTAATTGGGCAGTTTTCCAGGGAAGGTGGGACCTATTCCAACGGGACGGGTTACATCTGAACTGTTGGGGAACAAATATTCTTGCAGGTAGGTTTTCTAGAGAGGCACCGGTAGATTTAAACTAGATATGGGGGGGGGGGAGGGGAACCAGAGTGTAGGAACAGATGTAGTGAAGAAGGAAGAAAAAGAAAATAGTAAAGTTGTTTGCGCTGTTAGTGATAAACAGAGAGAAAGAGTTGGAAAATTTCTTAAATGCATTTATTTTAATGCTAGGAGCATTATAAGAAAGGTGGATGAGCTTAGAGCGTGGATTGATACCTGGAATGATGTGGTAGCTGTTAGTGAAACATGGTTACAGGAGGGGTGTGATTGGCAACTAAATATTCCTGGATTTAATTGCTTCATGTGTGATAGAATCGGAGGGACAAGAGGGGGAGGTGTTGCACTGATAGACAGAGGAAATATTACAGCGGTGCTCTGGCAGGATAGATTAGAGGGCTCGTCTAGGGAGGTTATTTGGGTGGAATTGAGGAATGGGAAAGGTGTAGTAACTCTTATGGTGGTGTATTTTAGACTACCAAATGGGGAGCGAGAATTGGAGGAGCAAATTTTTAACGAGATAGCAGATATTTGTAGTAAGCACAAGGTTGTGATTGTGGGAGATTTTAATTTTCCACACGTAGACTGGGAAGCCCATACTATAAAAGTGCTGGATGGTTTGGAGTTTATAAGATGTGTACAGGATAGTTTTTTTGCAGCAATACATAGAGGTACCAACTAGAGAAGGGGCAGTATTGGATCTCCTGTTAGGGAATGAGATAAGTCAGGTGACGGAGGTTTGTGTTGGAGAGCACTTCGGGTCCAGTATTCACAATGCTACTAGTTTCAATATAATTATGGAGAAGGATTGGTCTGGACCCAGGGTTGAGATTTTTGATTGGAGAAGGGTGAACTTTGAGGAGATGTGAAAGGATTTAAAAGGAGTGGATTGGGACAATTTGTTTTATGGGAAGAATGTAATGGAGAACTGGAGGTCATTTAAAGGAGAAATTTTGAGAGTACAGAATCTTTATGTTCCTGTTAGATTGAAAGGAAAGGTTAAAAGTTTGAGAGAGCCATGGTTTTCAAGGGATATTGGAAACTTAGTTCGGAAAAATAGAGATATTTAAAATAAATATAGGCAGCATGGAGTAAATGAGGTGCTCAAGGAATATAAAGAATGTAAAAAGAATCTTAAGAAAGAAATTAGAAAAGCTAAAAGAAGATATGAGGTTGCTTTGGCAAGTAAGGTGAAATTAAATCCCAAGGGTTTCTACCATTATATTAGTAGCAAATGGATAGTGAGGGATAAAATTGGTCCCTTAGAGAATCGGAGTGAACAGCTATGTGTGGAGCCAAAAGAGAAGGGGGAAATTCTGTACAATTTATTTTCTTCGGTATTCACCAAGGAGAAGGTTATTGAATTGTGTGAGGTAAGGGAAGCAGGTAGGGAAGTTATGGAAACTATGATGATTAAAGAAGAGGAAGTACTGGAGCTTTTAGGGAATATAAAAGTGGATAAGTCTCCGGATCCTGACAGGATATTCCCTAGGACCTTGAGGGAAGTTAGTGTGGAAATAGCAGGGGCTCTGACAGAAATATTTCAAATGTCATTAGAAACGGGGATGGTGCCAGAGGATTGGCGTATTGCTCATGTTGTTCCATTGTTTAAAAAGGGTTCTAAGAGTAAACCTAGCAATTATCGGCCTGTGAGTTTGATGTTAGTGGTGGGTAAATTGATGGAAAGTATTCTTAGAGATGGTATATATAATTATCTGGATAAACAGGGTCTGATTAGGAAAAGTCAACATGGATTTGTGCACAGAAAGTCATGGTTGACAAATCTTATTGAATTTTTTGAAGAGGTTACTAGGAAAGTTGATGAGGGTAAAGCGGTGGATGTTGTCTATATGGACTAAAGTAAGGCCTTTGACAAGGTCCCACACGGAAGGTTGGTTAGGAAGGTCCAATTGTTAGGTATTAATATTGAAGTAGTAAAATAGATTCAGCAGTGGTTGGATGGGAGGTGCCAGAAAGAACTGGTGGATAACTGTTTGTCGGATTGGAGGCTGGTGAC
Source organism: Mobula hypostoma (assembly GCF_963921235.1). Lineage (NCBI taxonomy): Eukaryota > Metazoa > Chordata > Chondrichthyes > Myliobatiformes > Myliobatidae > Mobula > Mobula hypostoma. The sequence goes on along the minus strand of NC_086097.1, from coordinate 118,866,695 downwards.
TAGTGGTGAGCCTCAGGGATCTGTACTGGGTCCAGTGTTATTTGTCGTATACATTAATGATCTGGATGATGGGGTGGTAAATTGGATGAGTGAGTATGCAGATGATACTAAGATAGGTGGAGTTGTGGATAATGAAGTAGGTTTTCAAAGCTTGCAGAGAGATTTAGGCCAGTTAGAAGAGTGGGCTGAAAGACGGCAGCTGGAGTTTAATGCTGATAAATGTGAGGTGCTACATTTCGGTAGGACTAATCAAATTAGGACATACATGGTAAATGGTAGGGCATTGAAGAATGCGGTAGAACAGAGGGATCTAGGAATAATGGTGCATAGTTCCCTAAAGGTGGAATCTCATGTGGATAGGGTGGTGAAGAAAGCTTTGGTATGCTGGCCTTTATAAATCAGAGCATTGGGTATATGAGTTGGGATGTAATGTTGAAATATTACAAGGCTTGGTGAGGCCAAACTTGGAGTATTGTGTTCAGTTTTGGTCACAGAATTATAGGAAGGATGTCAACAAAATAGAGAGAGTACAGAGAAGATTTACAAGGATGTTACCTGGGTTTCATCACCTAAGTCACAGAGAAAGTTTGAACAAGTTGGGTCTTTATTCTTTGGAACATAGAAGGTTGAGGGGGGACTTGATAGAGGTATTTAAAATTATGATGGGGATAGATAGAGTTGACGTGGATAGGCTTTGTCCATTGAGAGTGGGGTAGATTCAAACAAGAGGACATGAGTTGAGAGTTAAAGGGCAAAAGTTTAGGGGTAACATGAGGGGGAACATCTTTACTCAGAGAGTGGTAGTTGTGTGGAACGAGCTTCCAACAGAAGTGGTTGAGGCAGGTTCGATGTTGTTGTTTAAAGTTAAATTGGACAGCTTTATGGACAGGAAAGGAATGGAGGGTTATGGGCTGAGTGCAGGTTGGTGGGATTAGATGAGAGTAAGAGTTTGGCATGGACTAGAAGGGCTGAGATAGCCTGTTTCCATGCTGTAATTGCTATTTGGTTATATGGTTCCAAAACACAGTATATATATATATATCACATACACATACTGCCTTGGTTCATATTTTTACTCTTATGATGTATGTATTGGTCAGTTCATGGCTATATAATCTTCTCAAACACAGGCATGAGAGAGGAGTTGGCCAGAATTGATAGGGAAAGAAAACTGGCAGGGATGATGACAGAATAGCATTGGCTGGAATTTCAGGACGTGATTCAGAAGGGTCAAGATTATTTTCATCACAGAAGGGAAGAAGTATTCTAAAGGAAAGATGACACAGCCATGGCTAACAAGAGAGGTCAAAGCCAACGTAAAAGTTACAGAGGTGCAACCACTGTTGTGTCATCACTGAACTTGATGATTCTGTTTGAAATAAATCCAGCAGAGCAGTCATGCATCAACAGTGTGATGGAGCTAGAGATGTTCCTGCCAACATGGACTGACAGTGGCCTTTCTGGCTAGAAGTCCAGGATCTAATTACAGAGTTACAGGGAGAGCTGTTGAGACCCAATGAGGACAGTTTACCCACCAGCTTCTGAGGGATTGAACACGAGCTGAAGTCAATAAGCAGCTTCTTGGTGGATGAAGTACCATTTTCCAGGTGGGACAGGACAGAATGGAGTGGTATCATCAAGTGGACCGATTCAAGTGGATCCAATGTAGCAAAAAAATTGGATTTAATGTAAGCTATAACCAGCTGCTTAAAGTATTTCATTATTGCTGAGTAGAGTATCACTGGACAGTAGTCGCTGAGGCAGGTTACTAACACCCTCTTGGGCACCGGGATGATGGTGGCTGCCTTGAAGCCTGAGGGAACAATGGGCTATCCAGAGAGATGCTGAAGATGTCTGTTAGCACATCTGTCATACAGTCTAAGGCACATAGAATCAATCATGCCAGCCCTCTCAATCAGTCCACATACTGTCATTTTCCAATGACAATGGAATCAATGTTTCTCTTGTCTTTAAACATTCAAGACCCACCCCTAGAAATTTGAATCCCAAATCTAAAACTCTGCATTAACAAAAAAATGTTCATATCGCCTACAGATCTTGCCCCTTCACTACAAATATATTATACATCCCTTGAGCCTTTATCCATCAGTGCTGAAAACAGTTTCTCTCTATTTCCCATTGTCCAAACTTCTCAAGATCCTGTACACTTCTTTCAATTTCTTCTTCTTTTCCCTCCAGGGGAAATATTTCCATCTTCTCCTGCCTAACGTGCAGTAAAAATCCTTATCTCTGGAACCACTCTAGTGGTTCCCTGCAACACCTCTGAATCTCACACATCCTCCTTAAGGGTAGCAAGCAGAATTGAATTTAATAATAATTGACCCAATGTAGATCGGAGGACTTCTTTGCAGAGCACCTAGGTTTCTCCACCACAGAAGGTAAGATTTCCCTGTGGCCACTCATTTTAATTCGACTTCCCATTCCTATTACAACATGTCAATCCATAGTCTCCTCTATAGTCATGATGAGACCACTCTCATGTTGGAGGAGCAACACCTCATAATCCATCTGGATATCCTCCAACCTGATGGCATGAACATCAATTTCTCTAACTTACAGAAATGGCCTTGTCCCCCCCACTTCACTTTTTCCATTGCCCATTCTGGCTGCCCTCTTATTACTTCTCTGTTTCTTGTCCGTTGATTATCTGCATCTGGTGCTCCTCCTCCCCTTTCTCCCATGGTCCGCTGTCCTTTCTGTCAAATTCCTTCTTCTTCAGACCTTTACCTCTTCTACCTATCATTTCTTTGCTTCTCACTTTATCCCCCTCACCCAACCACATACTCTCCCCTTCTTCTGGTTTGACCTATCACCTTCCAACTTGTAAACAACAGGAATTCTGCAGATGCTGGAAATTCAAGCAACACACATCAAAGTTGCTGGTGAATGCAGCAGGCCAAGCAGCATCTCGAGGAAGAGGTACAGTCAACATTTCAGGCCGAGACCCTTCGTCAGGACCTTCGTCTGGCCCCCACTGCTTTATTTTCACCATTTTTTTTAACTGGCCCCCACCACTTTATTTTCACCATTTTTTTAAGACTCTTCTCACGCTCTTAAACTTTTCGATGATTTTAAGTTCCCTGACCCCCACCGCTTTATTTTCACCATTTTTTTTAACCCATTCCAACCTCACTCCTTCGGAACGTTCTGTTAACCACTCCCTCCGCACTAATCCTAACCTTATTATTAAACCAGCCGATAAGGGGGGGGGTGCTGTTGTAGTCTGGCGTACTGACCTCTACCTTGCTGAGGCACAGCGACAACTTGCGGATACCTCCTCTTATTTACCCCTCGATCGTAACCCCACTAAGGAGCACCAGGCCATTGTCTCCCACACCATTATCGACTTTATCCGCTCAGGGGATCTCCCATCCACTGCTACCAACCTTATAGTTCCCACACCCCGCACTTCCCGTTTCTACCTCCTACCCAAGATCCACAAACCTGCCTGTCCTGGCAGACCTATTGTCTCAGCTTGCTCCTGCCCCACCGAACTCGTTTCTGCATACCTCGACACGGTTTTATCCCCCCTTGTTCAATCCCTTCCGACCTATGTTCGTGACCCTTCTCATGCTCTTAAACTTTTCGATGATTTTAAGTTCCCTGGCCCACACCGCTTTATTTTCACCATTTTTTTAGGGTCTCGGCCTGAAACATCAACTGTACATCTTCCTAGAGATGCTACCTTCCAACTTGTATTCTTTCCTCTCTCCCCACCTCTTATCCTCCCTTCCTTTGCATTCCTCATGAAGGGCTTCAGCGCGAACATCAACTGTTTATCCTCTCCATCGACGCTACGTATCCTGCTGAGTTCCTCCAGCACTTTGTGTGTGTTGTTCTGGATTTTCAACATCTGCAGAAAGATGGTGGACCAAGGCACATCATAGACTATAGGGGGGTAACTAAGATCATTGTTAAAAAGTGTACCCTCTCTCTCATGAATACAGCCTTTGAGATACTGCAAGGCCCAACATTTACCAAATTGGACCTCTGTTGCACCTACAACCTAATTTGCATTCATGAGGGAGACAAATGGAAACTGGCATTTAGCACACCTATGGGCTATGGGCCACTACAAGTACTGGGATGTGCCTTTCAGGTTGGCAACACTCCAGCGGTATTTCAAGCCTACATCAATGATGAGCTCCAGGAGATGCTACACCATTTTGTCTTTGTCTACCTAGATGATATACTCATTTTCTCCCAGTCCATTCACAAACACATCCAGCACTTCCAATAAATTTTACAATGGCTTCTTGAGAATCAATTATTCGTCAAACTGGAGAAGAGCGAAATCCACAGTCTCCTTCCTTGTGTTTGTAGTATCAAATGGCAACCTACAAATGGACCCCAATAAGACCCAGGACGTGCAGAATTTGCTGCAATCCACCTCCCTGAAACAACTCCAGCAGTTTCTAGGCTTTGCCAATATTTACAGGTGGTTCATCCACAGTTCCAGTTCAATGGCAGCACCGCTCACCAAATCTACTAGGCCCTTCATCTGGTCTCTGGAAGCTTAGAAGGCTTTTGTGGAGTTAAAACAAAAGTTCATGTCCGTCATCTATTCTAGCTCCACCAGACTTGGACTTACCTTTTGTGGTGCAGGTCAACACATCAGACATGGGTGTTGGGACCATCTTGTCCTAACGACCTGCCACAGACCACAAACTGCACTTCTGTGCCTTCTATTCAAGACATGTTTCTTCTACTGAGACTGGCACTGGAGAAGTGGAGGCACTGGTTGGAGGGATCCAACCATTTGTTTGTGGTAAGGATCGATTACAAAAAGCGCACAACACATTGCAGCATTTGTTTGCTTTTGAATGCAAATTTGGGTATCATCCTCCACTGTTCCCAGAATAAGAAGTGGAGCAGAGAGTTCTGTCAGCAGACCAACTGGTCTAGAGATATCACCTGAAATGGCTTAAAGTGACAGAGACATTATTGGCCAATTCATAGCAATGAGACCAGGGAAACCACTGAAGAAGATAAGGACAGCTCTTAGTCCAGTCAGCAAGTATGGCTCTCAACTATGGATCTCCAAAGGCAAGTTGAATCCAGAAACATGGCCTCTCGTTACATCAGTTCATTCATTAAAAAACGACAATTTTAACACCAAAAATTGCTCCCGTGAAAATTAATTGATGCAACCTCACTTTATATCATCAATCCTGGCTTTTTGTTGCATCCATAAATTGATTAACTTCAAGTTTATTGTCATTCAACCATATACATGTATACATCTAAAGGAAACATCGTTCCTCTGGGGCCAAGGTGTAAAACACAATCTGCATAGTCACTCAGAGCACATATAGTCACCATCCAGCATATAAAAGTCACAAAATAATATTAGCTCAAGTCCCTGAATGACATAGTCTGAAGAACTTAAAATATCGTCCACTACCATGTCTGAAAATATTTTGTTTAATATTTGGTGGTTACCACAGAGGTGTTTGGATGGGAATATATCTGATTTAATCAGCAATTTGATGAGTAATTTTACTCTTGCAATGATTCCATGTCAAAGCTTCTGTGAGGCAAATCCACACACTGGCTGATACCTAACATGTTGAGTTGCAAATCATTTTAATAGCTTGAACACAGAGGTTTGGCAGGCAGACAGTTTTAAATGAATGCACATCATTTTGTGTGCTTTAGTCACCCCTTTGGTTGATGTATTCATGAAATCAATCATATTTGTGTCTCTGCACTGCTAACTTCTACTGCATACATTTCAGACCGCAAATTGTTTTCAAACATTATTTCCCCGTGGGTTGCTGAGATATGAAACTTGGTCAACACTGTGGGTATGTCAGAATGTGTGACGACAATTATGATCAGCCCCCATCACATTGTTTGGTTGTGTTGCTTGTTAACACAAATGGCACATCTCAATGTGTCTTTGACGTACATGTGAAAAACAAATTTAAACCTGAATCTGAATTAATTTGTAAACCGAGGAAGATTTTCAAATGAGAAAAAAGTATTAACAATAATAAATGAAATTTTGTTTCCTTACATTAATATTGTTGGTGTGTAGTCAAAAGCAAACAACAAAATAGAATAATATTTTAATTGCCATTTTAAACTGATACAGACCACTGTTTATTTAAATTAATGCTTTATTTAGCAACAGTTACTTATCACTAGAATCGTAGAGCACTATATCACAGAAACAGGGCCCCTGGCCCATCTTCTCTACGTCAAGTTATTATCCTACCAAGCCTCACTGAGCTGCACCTGGACCATAATCTTCCATACCCCTCCCCTTCCATCCATGTACTTAGCCAAACCTTTTTTAAGTTTTGAGATCAAAGCAGCTGGCAGCCTGTTCTACACTCTACTACCCCCTGAGTGAAGAAGTTCCATCCATGTTCCCCTTAAACATTTCATCTTTCACCCTTAACCCATGAACTCTAGTCCTAGTTTCATTCCTTTATTATTCTCTTGCTATCAATTTTCTTATATATTTTCTCAAGCTGTGTTTACTTTTGAATGATGCAAATAACTTTTTACCATATAAATAGTATTGCAAAAGCAGAATTGGATTGTGCAAGCATTGAGCAGCTGGGGAATAATGAGATGTTGCTGAGTCTCATATATTTCCTTGTGTTAATTGCTGAGATTGCATAAACATCATTCATTTAGTTGAGATTATAGCTGTGGCCTGTTAATTAAATTTGAACCTAAATTCTGTATTACCTCCTCAGAGTGAGTGTCCAGGAATAAACAACAACTTTGTACTGCTACTGTTGTCATTAATAATCTTGGGCTGCAAATCTAATCATGGGTATTATCAGAACCGCTGACTGGAGAATGAGACACCATATGTTCTACTATAAATTTCAGTGTAATAATGCATTTGCTGAGTTTGAGCATCTTAAAGTCTTATATGAATCAGTCTGATAATTAGAGGAAGGGAAACTGGACATAGTTATGAAGAGAAGTCAGCAAATGCTGCACAGTACTTTGATGAGAATCAACACTTCTCAAAATAAAAATACAATTGCAAATTGGCAAGACATGTAATATTATTTTCTGCTGCTTTCCTGGAACTCTGAGATTCAGAATCTAGACCAATTCATTTACTGACTGTACCAGAGTGTGTGGAGAAAGGGTGTGTAATTCCCCTGAAGACAACTGGTGTCCTTGTCTTTGGAGTCTTGTCCACAAGATCAATTTCCTTTAGAACGAGCTTAACAATCAGGAGTTTAGAATTAAAGTATTTGGTAGAAACTTCACACACGTCACACTGAACTGACTCCACAACCTCTAGACTTTTAAGAAATCTACAACTCTTATTCATAGTACTATACTGTAATTTACTTTTTATTATTTGCATGATTTTGTCTTTTTTGCTTGTCAAGCATCATGTATAATTTTTTCATAAAGTCTATTATATTTCTTGATTTCTCTGTAAATGTCTACAAGATTATGAATCACAATGTAGCATATGGTGATATATTAATACTTTGATAATAAATTTAGTCTAAGCTTTTGAACTTTGAACTACTCAAAGGGAAATGAAATATTTTGTCACTCCAAGGCAGAAAGGGCACTGACTTCACTCCCTGGAAGGGTGCTAAAGGTAGAAATGTTTAGGAAGATCTTAATTTTGTAGGATAACACGCAGAAAATGCTAGAGGAACTCAGCAGGTCAGGCAGTATCTATGGAAAGGCATAAAAAGTCAACGATCTGGGCCTAATGAGCTGCCTCTGCTCAAAATTTCAACTGTTAAATTCTTTCCATAGATGCTGCCTAACCTGTGAGTTCCTTCAGCATTTCGTGTGTATTACTCTAGATTTCCAGCATCTATAGAAGCTCTTGTGTTTGTGGTCTTAATTTATGTTGAAAAGCCATGCATGATCTGCAGGGAAATGGGCCTTGGGTGAGGTTCTTTCATTCAAAAGGCACAGACATTCTTTATCATAGATTTTCTTTCACTGTAGGAACTGCGCTCTTGGTGTTTTAATGCAAGAGTTCTGTTTTCTGGCTTTGAGTTCTAATGTGGTGGTCTACAGTGATCATTAGTGAAGACAGTGAAAGGCATAAAGGGAAATTAATTCTTCAGCAGTATCAAGGAAATAAGAGACCTCCTGTATTAAATAACACTGCTAGGATATTTACCATTAGAAAAGTACTCTCCACTCCCACACAGTAACTGATCCCTTTCCAGCTGATTGTTTTTAGCTGCAGCATCATTCTGATTGTCAATTTTACCTTTACTTTGACATACTGCTGTAATTACAGGGAGGAGGGAGCAGAAGGCTCTAAGAGAGAAATAACATTGTGGGAAATTGCACCTCATTGAGGTGAACTTCGTTTCTGACAAAAACAAAAATGAATAATAGGAGAACAAGGGAAACTAAGTGGGTTTAAAAGGGATTTCTTGAAGCTTTGGATTCATATAAAGCCTAATTTAGGCCTTGGAAGGATGGCACAGTTGTGTAGCAGTTAATGTAATGCTATTACAGTGCTAACCATAAGATCAGGGTTCGATTCCCATCACTGTCTGTAAGGAGTTTGTATGTCTTCTCTGCAATAACAAGGGTTTTGGCTAGGTGCTCCAGTCTCCTCCCATGTTCGAAAGACATACAGGTTATGGCTAGTAAGCTGTGGACGTGCTATAGTTGCGCCGTAGGCATGGCGACACCTGTGGGCTGCCAAGCACAGTTCTCGCTGATTTGATCTGCTGCAATTGGCACAATTTACTGTATATTTTGACGTACATGTGACAAATAAAACTAATCTAATTGTACAGGACAGATTAGGAAACTCTCACTGTTGCAAGATGAAACCCGGACTAGTTTAATTCACAGTTTTACCATTTCATGAAGTGTGATTGGAAAGTTGACAGATACGAGAAGAAAGCTGCATCACCAATGTGACCTTCAACACTCCTAGCAATTCTTTATGGGATGCACAACGTTAGATTCTGCCCAGGCGAAGGCTAATGAGTCTCCTTTGAAATACTTCCTCTTACTGTGCAGATCTTCTGAAAGCACTTGATGCAACCTGTGCTGTCGGTAGTTATTGAAAAGGGGTAACCACAAGTGTGGCAATTACTCACCATGTTATAAACACAAGAGATTTCGCAGATGCTAAAAATCCAAAGCAACACACACAAAATGCTGGAGGAACAGAGCAGGTCAAGCAGTATCTGGGAAGGAGAATAAACGGTTGATGTCTTGGGCAAGGACACTTCATCACTTCATCGGGACTATTTTATTCATCAAAAATGTTATTTCACTTTGGGAGCCTTTTGTATCCTCCTCGCTATCCAAAGTAAAAACCATTCTGGACACACAGGGGCGGAACACAGGCTCTGATGCAATTTGCATGTGCCTAGCTGACACCATTTAGCATGTATTGATGGATAGAGTTCAATCAATATTTGAAAATAATGAAAGCTTAAACACCAAAGAAGAAAGTTGTAAAGTTTGAGGTTCTACCTTGAGATTCGTTTTCTTGCAGGCATTTACAGGAAAATAAGGAAATACAAAATAATATATAAAAAATTATGCATCAATAAAAATTGTCAAACAACTGGTGGTGGTGTGGAACCTCTGCAATTCCTGCCAGATATAGTAGTGAAAAGTAAGCTTGGCCTGAATGGTGGGGGTCCTTTATGATGGTTGCTGCTTTCCTGAGTTGTTCTTTCACATGGAGACTCAATTAATGAGTAGCAAAGCATTCCAGCTAACGTGACACAGTGTAAAAATATTCATCTGTATCGTAAGGAATTGCAAAATGCAAATCTCCCTTCCACCTTTCAGTCCAGGTGAAAGATCCCAATCCAAAAAGTTGACAATCCTTTTCCCACTATAAATGCTGCCTTACCCGCTGACTTCCTGCAGCATTTCATGTGTGACTTTCCATTATTTCCAGCTTTTGCCCTGCATCTTGGTCCAACAGCAGAGTGTGAAATTGCAGACTTTTACCTCCCTCAGTCACGTGTGTGTCTTGTTGCAGGTGTGCGTGCAGTCTCTTCTAACCATCATTCACATAGAGGGGAAAAATTTTTACAATAGGGTGCTTTCCAGTCATACTGCAAACACCTGTAAGGAACCTTTTAAACATCAGTCAATAAACTAAAGAAGAAATTAACATACTTTGACAGCAATGGGGAAATGGTGGTGAGATAGCTTTAATCATGAAGAGAGTCTGGTGGTCGTACAAATCTATATAGGAACCCATCTATTTTTATTTGGCAATAGAAACACAAAATTCTGGATATACTCTGTGCCTGTCAGAGAGATTAAGAGTAAAGGATTCAGGTCAATGACATTTTTCCAGAACTGAGTTAGAACCAGACACTTTTGATGTAAGGGCACTGACTGTTCTTTTTTCCCCTTTCTGCCTGAATTGCTGAGTATTTCTAGCAGTCTTTTTTTAGTTTTATAAATCCAGCAGCTGCTGTGTTCTGCAGTTCACAGATATGGCATTGTTTATTCCCTCTCTCATCTGCCCAAATTCATCTTCCCCCATTTGCAGCTCGGTTGGACAGGCCAACATTCCCCATACGCTGTCTTTCCAATGACAGCGATTGTTTTTAAAGTGGAAGTAAAAGTTATTACCACAGTACAATATGTGGTAACCTTGAGACTTGCATCATCAGCGATGGACAGGAGATGTTTCATGATTTTAAACAACCTCTCTCATTAGTCATAATCTCTGGGACCTGCCCAAGACACGACTAACTGCGGCAACTGGAAAATGTATCTGAATATCAATCTACAATTCCCTTTATAAAAAGGGGCAAAGTGACCCTACCAGACTCTTCTGTATCGGTGTGAGGGTTAAGATTAAAATGTGTGCTAGCACCCCACTCCTCTCACCATTGGGCCCAAAAGTAAGAAAAAATGCTGTAAAACAATAAGACATAAGAACATAATTAAGTCATTCTACCCATTGAATCTATTTCATTATGGCTGATTTATTATCTCTCTCAACCCTATACTCATGCATTCTCCCCATAACATTTGAACTCATTACTAATGAAGAACTCATCAACCTTTGTTTTAAATATGTGCAATACTTGGGCTCCACAGCCATCTATGGCAATGAATTCCACAGATTCAGCATTCTCCGGCTAAATCTCATAGGTTCCTCATCTCATACATGCCATGGTAACACAGCAATGATCACAGCCCTATCACAGCTCGGGGCGTCGGAGTTCGGAGTTCAATCCTGGCATCCTGCTTAAGGAGTCTCTACATGTCCTCCCTATGGAATGCGTGGTTTTTCTCCGGCCCCCCTGGTTTCCTCCCACATTCCAAAGTCATGCTGGGTCGATTAATTGGTTGTTGTGAATTGTCCCATTGTTAGATTAGTGTTACATTTGAGTTGGCAGTACTGTTCGAAGGGCCAGACGGGTCTATTCTGTGCTGTATCTCTAAATAAAAATAAAATAAATTCTCTGTTCTAAAGGGACGTTCTTGTACTCTGAGGCTGTGCCCTCAGATCCTAGACTCTCCCACTATAGGAAACATCCTTTCCACATCCACTGTATCTAGGCCTTTTAATATTCAGCAGGTTTCAATGAGATTACCAGAAAGTGTTATGGTTGACTACTGGGTTTGTGTGTATCTCTTTGGATGTCTTACAGGCGGTTCTGTGATACAGCTAACATAAGTATATTTTCTGTGTGTTACTTGCATGCACAAAGCCATAATGGGACAAATGTTTCATATTTGGAGAGAAGTGACATACAGTATTTAAAAAATAAATTGGCACTGAGATACCACCTTCCATGTCACCTTCAGAACATTACTAAACACATCACACCCAGTGTGAAACACTGAAGTACACGTTCATTTCCACTTGTCTTAAAACAACTTTGTTGCCCACAAGGAAACATGCTGGTTGCAGCAGAGGGAGTTTTTGGCAGTTGGTTTGCACACAATAATCTTCCAGAAATGTCATTATGATCAAATATTTCAGTGTTTGAGCAATAAATATTATCTCTGAGATGTGAGGGAGATTTTTCCTGCTTTTCTTCAAAGCTCAAAGTAAATTTTGTTTAAATCTCTGGAGTAGGATTTTGGACTATCAGGAATGTAACTCAGGGGAGAGAGTGCTTCAGTGGATGGTTGCAGATGTAGTCCCAGCTGACACTAGCCAACTACAGCCATTTCCTGGCAATGAACGGTTCCTCAGCGTATTCAGTGTATCTGAGTTAAAGATGATATAACAAAAACTCACAAAATGCTGGAACAACTCAGCAGGCTGGGCAGCATCTATGGAAAAGAGTACAGTCGACGTCTCAGGCCAAGATCCTTCATCAGGACTGTTCTGTTGAAGTGTCTCAGCCTGAAACATCAACTGTTCTCTTTTCCATGGATACTGCCTGACCTGCTGAGTTCCTCCAGCTTTTGTGTATGTTGCTTGGTTATCCAGCATCTGCATATTTTCTCTTGCTCATAACAAAAACTGCTTGTTACACTTGACTCCTCAAAAAATGTTCACCTGGATGTGTCTTTGCTTCTTAAATACCAGTTCCAAAGGTATTTGGGTACATCATGGATAATGTGTCAGACATCCTCTGAAATGGGTAATAAAGATCTTATAGAACTTTTATAAAGAAAATCAAGAGAAATATGCAATCTATGTACTTACCCAAATATCTTTGTATACGAAGGTGGGACAGTAGCATAACGGTTAGCGCAATGGTTTACAATGTCAGAGATCACCAACTGGGGTTCAATTCCTCCGACTGCTGTCTGTAAGGAGTTTGTAAGTTCTCCCTGTGATTGCATGGATTTTCTCTGGCTGATCTGTTTTCCTCTCACATTCTGAAGGTATATGGTTAGGATTAGTGAATTGTGGGCATATTATGTTGACACCAGCAGTGTGGTGAGCAGCCCCCAGCACGGTCCTCGGTCTATATTGGTCGTTGATGCAAATGACACATTTCACTGTATGTCTCAATGTTTCAATGTATATGGGACAAATAAAGCTAATCTTTAATCATTCTCTCTCTTTAGGAGTTTAGAGGAATGCAGGGTGCTGTGACTGTCAATGATAGCTTCCTGAGAGTAAGAATCTGGTAGTACTTGATGTCATTATTTGACACACACAAGCTGGTTGCATTTGGAGTCACTCCAGAGAGAGGCTCCCTGACCCAGTGGTACATCATATGTTTATATGTTAAAGATCAAAGGTAACAACAAATTACTTCTACAGTTACAAATCATTCATAATGCTTCAGTTAGGTTACATATAATTTTCAAATACCTAGGTGTTCACACCAGCGCATTAATTGCTAATCACTGCTGTCTAAACTGCATTCATGCATATGTGGACATCTTGGGTGAATGGGGTACTTATTGCATGTGTGCATATGGAGATATCTCAGGTCCATCACACCATAAGACATAGGAGCAGAATTAGGTCATACAGCCCATCGAGTCTGCTCCACCCTTCCACCATGGCTGGTCCCAGATCCCACTCAACCACATACACATTCTGCCTCACTGTTATAAAAATATTGAGTGGTTCCTGCTGTGCATTTAATATTTCAATATTATTTGAGTAATCTTATATATATGTATGTGTGTGTGTGTGTGTGTGTGTGTGTGTGTGTGTGTGTATGTGTGTGTGTATGTGTGTGTATGTGTGTGTGTATGTGTGTGTGTATGTGTATTATATATATATATGTGTGTGTGTGTGTGCATGTATATATATTGCTTGATTGAGGTCAATGGGGTGTTTCCTGATCTGCAATTAACTCCAAATTACAGCTGCAGGTAGACCATTGTTCTGAGCTGTATTTTGAATCGAACCTACAATCCATATTCGGATCTGAAGACTGGTTGCTGTTGAAATTAATATTTGCTATATTTCATAGCTCCAGAATATGTCCTAACACAGGCCAAATGCAGTCAAGCAGGACTGCATAGGAGGGCACAATAGTTATTATTGATAAGTTGAGCCAACGGGCCTGTCTCAGTGCTGTATTATTCTATGAGTCTATAACAAGAGTTTACACATTTGACCATTCATCTGAATGTGAGCAACCAGTCTTTATTGAACTGCTCTCTCACTGAAACCACACATTGAATTAATCCATAAAGACACTGTGTCGTAAGAATCCTGTCATCATTCTTCCATACATGATCAATGGTGGCTTACAGTTCATGCTGCAGATCTATTTTAGGCTAAGCAGCCTGTCAGTGAGTTGTGTCTATCTGAGATTATTGTTACAATTCTTTCAACTACTTGCAGCAATTTTGCTATCACTGGTGTGTAGGTAGAGAATTTCACACGTGGGTTCCAAAATCTCCTGATACATATTCATACTGCATCAGGCATTGATAAATCAGCAGTCAAATCTTCTGCGAAACCTTTAAAATGATTCTTCAGCCTTCACCCTCCTACACAGACAGGTAAAATAAAGAAAGTTTGTGGATTTTTCACTTCATCATTTATCCCAGTAATATTCCATGACACTTTCTTTCCGAATTACTACATTGAACATCCTGAAAGCATATACCACCAGGCTCAAGGACACTTCTATCTCACCGTTATAAGAATATTGAATGGTTCCTGTTGTGTATTTAATATTTCAATCATATTTGAGTAAACTTATGTATATATTGTTTGATTAAGCACTCTTGTTTATTTAAATAAACAAATTATATGTAAAGCAAACGGGTTATATGTAACTGCATACGTCATCATGTTACCACGTGATACATGCACACCTCGCTAATTCGAACTAGACTCGTATTCCCAGACGAGTGTCTTCATTTGGATTAATTTCATGCTTTGAGGTTACAAAACATAACAGTTCCCTAATACAATAAAATGGACTCTTGACATCACAATCTACCTCATTGTAATCTTGCACTTTATTGTTTACCTACGCTGCACTTTCTCTGCAGCTGTTTCACTTTGTTTTGCATTCTGTTACAGTATTGCTTTACTTTGTGCCATCTCAATGCATTGAGTAATGAATTGATCTCTATGGACCGTATGCAAGTCAAGCTTTTCACTCTAACTCAGTGAATGTAATAATAATTAACCAATTCCAATTCCATTTCCAATTCCAAGTGTCATTTGGATTCAGAGGGCAACATGATAGTGCAGTTGTATACTGTACGGCGCAAAAGTCCTGGGCTCATATATATATTTATATAGCAAGCGTGCCTAAGACTTTTGCACAGTACTGTATTTGTCTATGTGGAGCAGAGAACAAGTTTGTATATCTGGTGGGAGCGAAGGATGTTATGAATGGTGAGAGTGGAGCTGGTGCAGACATAACTAGCCCTGAGACATCAGGGAAGGTCATTTGATCCCAAAACAATTGGTTTATTGATCATTACAGAATGTCTCTCTGGTACATCTCACTCCATTACCTCTCCCTTCTTTTTCCAACCATGATTCCCTTCTCTCTGTCCCCTTTCCACTTTCAGTCCACAATAAAGACCTGTATCATAATCAGGTTTATCATATGTCATGAAATTTGTTATTTTCTGCATCAGCAGTACAGTGCAATACCTAAAATTACTACAATACTGTGTGAAAGTCTTAGGCACTCTAGCTCTATATACATGCCTAAGACTTTAGTATAATGCTGTAAGAGGCCAGAGTGGAGAAAAGCAGAAGAGAGGAGGGGAAGAGAAATATTTTTTTTACCAGAAGGAGAAATCGATTTTCATGCCATCAGGTTGGAAGCTACCCAAACAGAATATAGAGAGTTGCTCCTCCACCCTGAGGGTGGCATTAGACTTTTACACAATACTGTACATGGCAGCATCCAAGAGGACTACAACCTTGTTGTAGGGCTTGGAGACTTGAGTGCCTCAATGACCCGGAGAGCTATGTTGGCTGGAGCCAGGGCCTTGTGCTCCGCATTCTTGGTAGGGTCACCTCTGCTAAGCATGTCAAAGGATAAAGACCAGACTAAGAGTGGTCACACATTCTTACAGATTCAGGGCTCATTTCAGGGCTAACAACCGCGAATGTTACAGAAATAGCAACGAAAAATCTTTCTTTATAAAGAAAAAGGACGGGTTGTACCTGAATCCAATCGGGACCAAAATCTTGGTTGTGAGGTTTGCTAATGCTATTGGAGAGGGCTTAAACTAGATTTGCATGGGGTTGGGAAATTATAAGTCTGTGAGTCTTACTTCAGTGGTGAGCAAGTTGTTGGAGAAGATCCTGAGAAGCAGGATTTATAAGCATTTGGAGAGGCATAATATGATTAAAGTTAGTCAGCATGGCTTTGTCAAGGGCAGGTCGTTCTCTACGAGCCTGATTGAATTCTTCGAGGAGGTAACAAAACACATTGATGAAGGTAGAACAGTAAGTGTAGTGTATATGGATTTCAGTAAAGCATTTGATAAGTTTCCTCATGCAAGGTTCATTCATAAAGTAAGGAGGCATGGGATCCAAGGAGAGCTTGCTTTGTGGATCCAGAATTGACTTGCCTACAGAAGGCGAACAGTGGTTGTAGATGGTTCGTATTCTGCATGGAGGTCAGTGGCCAGTGGTGTTCCACAGGGATCTGTTCTGGGATTCCTCCCCTTTGTGATTTCTATAAACGACCAGGATGAAGAAGTACAAGGGTGGGTTAGTAAGTTTGCTGATGACATAAATGTTGGGGATGTTGTGGATAGTCTGGAGGGATGTCAGAGGTTACAGCAGGACATCAATAGGATGCAGAACTGGGCTGAGAAGAGGCTGATGGAGTTCAATCCAGATAAGTGTGAAATGTTGCATTTTGGGAGGACAAATTTGAAGACAGAATATAGTATTAATGGTAAGACTCTTGGCAGTGTGGAGGAACAGGGAGATCTTGGGGTCCGTGTCCATATGACACTCAAAGCTGCTGTGCAGGTTGACAGTGTTGTTAAGAAGGCGTATGGTGTGTTGGTATTCATCAACCGTGGGATTGAGTTCAAGAGCAGAGGGGTAATGTTACAGCTATTTAAGACCTTGGTCAGACCCCACTTGGAGTACTGTGTTTATTTCTGGTCACCTCACTACAGGAAGGATGTGGATACTAGAGAATGTGTGCAGAGGAGATTTACAAGAATATTGCCTGGATAGGAGAGAGTGCTTTATGAGAATAGGTTGAATGAACTCGGCCTTTTCTCCTTGGAGTGATGGAGGATGAGATAAAGATGTATAAGATGATGAGAGGCATTGATCGTGTCTAACATGAGGAGGCATAGTTTTAAGGTGCTTGGAAGTACTTACCGAGGGGGTGTCAGGGTTGTGTTTTTCACACACAGAGTGGTGAGTATGTGAAATACACTGCCAGTGAAGGTGATAGAGATGGATACAATAGGGTCTTTTACTTTATACTTTATTGTCCCCAAACAATTGGTACTAGAACGTACAATCATCACAGCGATATTTGATTCTGTGCTTCACACTCCCTGGATTACAAATATTAAATATTAAAAATAGTTAAATTAGTAAATATTAAAAATTTAAATTATAAATCATAAATATAAAATAGAAAAATGAGAAGTAAGGTAGTGCAAAAAAATCAAGAGGCATGTCCGGATATTTGGAGGGTACGGCCCAGATCCGGGTCAGGATCCATTCAGCAGTCTTAGCACAGTTGGAAAGAAGCTATTCCCAAATCTGGCCGTACGAGTCTTCAAGCTCCTGAGCCTTCTCCCAGAAGGAAGAGGGATGAAAAGTGTGTTGGTTGGGTGGGTCGTGTCCTTGATTATCCTGGCAGCACTGTTCTGACAGCGTGCAGTGTAAAGTGAGTCCACGGACAGAAGATTGGTTTGTGTGATGTGCTGCGCCATGTTCACGATCTTCTGCAGCTTCTTTCTATCTTGAACAGAACAACTTCCATACCAGGTTGCGATGCACCCTAGAAGAATGCTTTCTACTGTGCATCTATAAAAATTAGTGAGGGTTTTAGGGGACAGGACAAATTTCTTTAGTTTTCTCAGGAAGTAAAGGCACAGGTGGGCCTTCTTGTCAGTGAACTCTGCTTGGTTGGACCAAGTCAGGTCATTTGTGATATTGACCCTGAGGAACTTAAAGCTTTTGACCTGTTCCACTTGCGCACCACCGATGTAAATTGGGTCGCTACTCCTTCTGAAGTCAACAACCAATTCCTTCGTTTTGCTGACATTGAGGGATAGGTTATTGTCTTCGCACCATGCCACCAGGTTCTTAATTTCCTCTCTGTACTCAAACTCATCATTACCCAAGGTACAATTGTTGTGTCATCACAAACTCATATATTGAGTTCGATGGAAACTTGGTTACACAATCATGGGTGTACAGTGAGTACAGCAGGGGGCTGAGTACACAGCCCTGTGGGGCACCGGTGCTCAGAGTGATTGTAGAGGAGAGCTTGTCCCCTATTTTTACAGCCTGGGTGCTGTCTGTGAGAAAGTTGAAGATCCAGCTGCAGATCTGAGTGCTGATGCCCTGGTTCTGGAGCTTAGGAATCAGATTATTTGGAATGATGGTATTAAAGGCAGAGCTGTAGTCAATGAAAAGGAACCTTACATATGCGTCTTTATTCTCCAGGTGTTCTAGGGAGGAATGTAGGGCCAGAGAGATGACATCTGCTGTTGACCTGTTGCTCCGGTAGGTGAATTGCAAAGCGTCGGGGTTGACCGGTAGGCTGTGGTTGATGTGTGCCATAACCAATCTCTCAAAGCACTTCATAGCAATTGATGTCAGAGCCACAGGTCGATAGTCATTCAGGCATGCCATCTTGCTCTTCTTTGGCACTGGGATTATCTTTGCCTTCTTAAAACACGAGGGGATCTTAGACTGAAGCAAGGAGCAGTTGAAGATGTCAGCAAACACTCCAGCTTGCTCGCTTGCACAGGCCTGGAGAACCCGTCCCAGGACGCCATCTGGGCCCATTGCCTTCACTGGATTTATCTTCAGGAAGGCCCTTCTAATGTCCTCCTCAGTGACGATGAATCTCGATGCAACCGGGTCAGGTTCATCCGGAGGGAGTGGGATGCTCCTCTTCTGTTCGAATCTTGCATAGAATACGTTAAGTTCATCAGGAAGAGAAGCACCACAGTTATTGATATTCCCAGCCTTTTCTTTGCGCCCAGTGATCTCATTTAGATCCTGCCATAGTCTACTGGCATCCCTTTGGTTAGCCTGGGCTTCCAACTTGGCTCGATATTGCCTCTTGGCACCCTTAATGGCTTTCCGGAGTTCACACCTGGATTCCGTGTAGCGACTGGCATCCCTGGACCTAAAAGCCGCAGCCCTAGCCTTTAAAAGGGACTTGACCTCATAGTTCATCCAAAGTTTCCGGTTAGGGAATACCCGGATTGTCTTGCGAGACACACAGTCCTCCGTGCATTTCCAAATAAAGTCCGTTACAGCTGAGACATACTCATCGAGGTTAGCTGCCAAGTCCTTGAATACTAACCAGTCCACCGATTCAAAGCAGTCACGGAGGACCTAATCCGTTTCCTCCGTCCAATGCGACACCACTTTTGACACCGTGACCTCCTGCTTCAGTTTCTGTTTGTAAGCCGAGAGGAGGAATATGGCCTGATGGTCGATTTTCCGAAGTGAAGTCGTGGGACGGAACGATAGGCATCCTTGACTGCTGTGTAGCAGTGGTCGTATATTCGGGCCTCTAGTGGGGCAGGAGACATGTTGGTATAACTTTGGCAGCGCCTTTCTGAGGTTGGCCTGGTTAAACTCCCCGGCTGTAATGAGCAAAGCCTCCGGATACCTGGTCTCAAGTTCACTGATGTGGCATACAGTGTGTTCAGAGCACACTCCACGTCCGCCTGGGGGTGGGGGGGGAATGTAGACCGCTGTCAGTATGACCGAGGTGAATTCCCGTGGCAGATAATAGGGACGACACTTCACCGACAGGTGTTTCAGGTCCGGGCTACAGGAGCTTGTCAGTGCCACTGTGTCCGAGCACCACCCAGTGTTGATCAGTAGGCAGACACCACCTCCCTTTGTCTTGCCCGAAGACACCATGCGGTCCATCCGATGGATGGATAATCCCTCCAGTTGGATGGCACAGTCAGGGGTGTTAGGGGAGAGCCAGGTCTCGGTGAAACAGAATACACAGCAGTTCTGCATCTCCCTGCAGTAGGTGAGTCTCCCTTTAAGATCATCCACCTTGTTCTCTATGGCTTGCACATTAGCTAGTAGGATGGTGGGCACAGGGACCCTGAAGTCCCTCAGCTTCAATCTGACCAGCAGCCCAGCTCTTTTCCCATGCTTCATCGGTAAGTAGTGCATCTTTCCAGGTTTCTATTGATGCAATGTGTTGTTGTCAGCTCTTTGATGTTGGTGGGTCTTTTAAGAAATATAGGTACATGGAGCTTAGAAAAGCATAGGGCTATGCAGTAGGGTAATTCTAGGCAGTTCCTAGCGTAGGTTACATAGTCAGCACAACATTGTGGGCCAAAGGGCCTGTAATGTGCTGTAGATTTCTATGTTCTATGTTCTATATCTGTGTGCATGTCATGGTCTGGTCTGTGAAGTCTGTATTCCGGTTACAGTCCGGTCCATCGACCCTTGCTCCAGGTTTTCCTGTCTACCCTGTTTCTGTCTTGTTGAGCTCTAATTGAGGCAGCTGATGCTCGTTGGGGCTGGCTGCATAAATACCTTCAGAGACCAGGGTGTGGCTGCTGGATTGTTCTTGTCCTTACTCCTTGTATCCCTTCCTCTGCCTTCTGTTTCCTCGCCTGAAGCCCTGCCTTGTTTTGCCGGTAACTCTCGCCTCGCCTGAAATTCTCGTTTTGCGTTACATTGCCTGAAGCCTTACCTGGTCTTGCTGGTAACTCACGCCTCATCTCGCCTTCAGTCTTGTCCTGGAGACACCCCGTACCTAACTCCACTCCTGTCCCTTGCCTCCACTGGGTAAGTCAGGCTGTCTTGCCATTACCCTGCAGCTGGTTCTGTCCCTTCCTGTCCCTAGCCTCTGTCGGGTAAGCCAGGCCATATTGCCGTTACCTACAGTTGGTTCTGTCCCTTCTTGTCCCTTGCCTCCGTTGGGTGAAGAACCGTGCCCTGCCCAGGAGAAGCCCCCAGCCTCCAGCCCCAAGCCTCGCCTCAAGTCTCTGGCCTCTAGCCTCAAGCCTCAAGTCTCCAGCCTCCTGCCTCCTGCCAAGCCTCGCCTCAAGTCTTTAACCTCTAGCCTCAAGCCTGAAGACTCCAGCCTCCTGCCTCCTGCCTAGCCTCGTCTCGAGTCTCTAGCCTCTAGCCTCAAGCCTTAAAACTCCAGCCTCATCCTGCCTGCCAGCCAAGCCTCGTCCTTGCCTAGTTCTGGGGTTCAAGCCAGAGGCAAGAGCCAGGTACTGGGTCCTTGTCCAGTCTCTGGCTCGGAGTGCAAGCCTGGGCTCCTAGCTCTCTTGTCCACTCCTGTTCTGGGTTCCCGGTTTTTGTGTCCATGTCCTTGCTCTCACCCTGTATCCTAGCCCTGTCCCTAGTCCTTCAGTGTCTGGTCTTGCACTTGGGTCCGTTCCCAGCCACCTCCTTATGACAGTGCAACGGTATGGACAAACAGAGATGGAGGACCTTTGTTGCTGATCGAAATGCCAGCAGCGTAACAGGCAGGAAACAGGTGAGTAAGTATATGTGAGGGAAAATGGTACTCCAAATCCAGAAATTTTCCAGAAATAAAATAAACGTGCCAGAAGAATCTTTTATTTATTGCTAGCTACTTTGCACTCTCAATCAATAGATCAGTTTTCCTCATGGAACACACGGAAGGGGCATCAAGAGTAGAATAGGTAGAGCAGATTCAAATTAATTTATCACATGTACCACAAAATAAAGAATGAAATGCATTGTTTGCATTAACAAGTGCACTCTAGGGTGCGCTGGGGGCAGTACGCAAGTGTCACCACACATTTCAATGTCAACATCGAAGTCAAAGTAAATTTATTATTAAAGTACATATATGTTTCATATACTACCTTGAGATTCATTGACAGGCAGGAAAATAAAGAACTATAATAGAATGTATGAAAAAATACACATAACAAGGACCAGCAAACAACCATTTTGCAAAAGGAGACAAATTGTGGAAGTAAAAAATTGCAAATAATACTGACAACATCAGTTGTAGAGTCTTTGAAAGTGGGGTCTGAAGGTTGTGGAATCAGTTCAGAGTTGTGGTGAGTGAAGTTAACCAAGGTAGTTCAGAGTCTAATGGTTATGGGATAATAACTGTTCCTTAACCTGGTGGTGTGGGACCTAGGACTCCGGTACCTCCTGCCCGCACATAGCACGTACTCTGGGTATTCTGTGACCATCATCATGTTCTACAACATCATAGACCAAGCTAAATGAGTCCTGCAGGACATAAATAATTGAGAAAATGAACCCGCATGAAGGATGAAACTTTGATCTGTCTTTGCATACTTGTCTGTGACAGATACATCTGTCCATAGCAACACTGTTAAAAGTAGAATACCACAGCGTTGTCATGGAGATAAGGTACTATTCCACACAGGGGGACTCAACAGATTTGCCAGTTCAAAACTGGGCACTAATAAAGTGAATAGAAGGAGGCCTCATTTTGAAGATGATTGGAGGAAAGTATAGCAAGCATGTAAGAAGCAAGTTTTTACACAGAGAGTGGTGGGTACTCCCTGCCAGGGCTGGTGATAGAGGCAGAAACATTAGCAGCAGTTAAGAAACTCTCAGATGGGCATATGGATAATAGAGAGAAAAAAAAACTGGAAGGCTATGTAGAAGGGAAAGGTTAGATTGATCTTAGTGTAGGTTAAAAGGTCGGTGCAAAATCATGGTCTGTTTTGTTCCGTGGTCTGTATAAGCATAAGAGTCACTGACAGCAGCAGCAGAAGAATTAGATTCCACTAAAATCTGATATTTACTGCCTGGTTTAAAGTTCTACATCCCACCATGAATAATGGTGGGACAACTAAGAATCTGAAAGAAGGACAGAGTTCTATGTTCAAAAATGGAGGAGGATAGTATGTGAAAGCCAAAGACAAAGTTGAAAGTAAATTAATTATCGAAGTACGTATATGTCACCGTATACTAGCCTGAGATTTCTTGGTATTTATAGTAGAATATTGAAATGTATCAGAATCAATGAAAAACTAGAAGGCAAATTGTAGAAATTTGAAAAAAATCAATAGATAAGTAAGCGGAATGATGGATCCAGAAGCTGGCAGTATGGTACTGAAAGCTCCTGTACATCCCTTCCAATGACAATGAAGAGAGTGGCTGAGAACCTTGCAGGCAGCTCTAGCCAGGTGTATCAAGTGGATGATACATTATCTTTCCCTTTCTCTTATGGCCCACTCTCCTCTCCTATCCAATTCTTTCCTCTCCTGCCCTTTATCCGTTGCACCCAGCTGTCTTTACTTACCACCTTCCGGCTTGTTTCCTTCCCCTCCCTCCATCTTTTTATTCTGCATCTTCCCCCTTGCTTTCCAGTCCTGAAGGAGAGTCTCGGCCTGAAAACTTGACTATTTATTCATTTCCATAGATGCTGCCTGACCTGCTAGGTTCCTTCCTTTTGTGTGCGTTGCTTTGGATTTCCAGCATCTGCAGACTTTCTCATGTAGATGATACAGTATATCTGGTCCCTGCGACAACCCTGCTATCACAGAAATCTATCTGCAGCAACAGCTGAGAGTATTTGATAGAGCACATGGCATGGAACCAGACAACACCAAGGCTACTGTGTTGAAAACTTCCACATCCCTATCTTACTTATGCTCTTCAGAGTTCATCACTGGTCACACTCATTGTTGTTCCTTCACCATTGTGTTAGTTGCCACCTTAGCTAGTTGAAATTCATCAGGCTTTCACATTTCAATGCCAATTCATTTATCATTCCACTTTTATGTCATATTCAAACCTTTAGTATGTTGAAGGGCTAAAGACACCAGGGATATATCTACTGGCATTTTACATTATTGGCTAATGGGCACCAATACTGTCATTCTGATGTTTAGCTGAATACCTCTCAGACATAAGCCACCACAGTCTCCATTATCTCCTTAATCGCACATAAAGAATTTTCAGCCACTGATTCCTTTAGAGTCATTGAGTCATAGAAAAGTACAGCATAGAAACACGTGTTTTGGGCCATCTAATCTGTGCCAAACTATTAAAACTTCTTACTCCCATTGACCTGCACCAGGACCATAGCCCTCCATTCCCCTACCATCCATGTACCTATCGAAATTTCTTTTAAACATTGAAATTGAGCTCACATGCACCACTTGCACTGGCAGCCTGTTCCACACCTCTGAGTGAAGAAGTTTCCCCTCATGGAGAAAGGCTGCTTGCAGTTACCCTATCTACGCTCATAATTTTGTATACATCTTTGAAATCTCTCCTCATTCTTCTATGTTCTAAGGAATAAAATCCTAAAATATTCAATCTTTCTTCATAACTCAAATCCTCCAGTCCCGGCAAAATTCTTTTAAATTTTCTCTGTACAGTTTCAATCTTATTTACATCTTTCCTGTAAGTAGGTGACCAGAACTGCACACAATACTCCAAATTAGGCCTCATCAATATATTATACATAGAAACATAGAAGCATAGAAAATAGGTGCAGGAGTAGGCCATTCGGCCCTTCGAGCCTGCACCGCCATTTATTATGATCATGGCTGATCATCCAACTCAGAACCCCGCCCCAGCCTTCCCTCCATACCCCCTGACCCCCGTAGCCACAAGGGCCATATCTAACTCCCTCTTAAATATAGCCAATGATCTGGCCTCAACTGTTTCCTGTGGCAGAGAATTCCACAGATTCACCACTCTCTGCGTGAAGAAGTTTTTCCTAATCTTGGTCCTAAAAGGCTTCCCCTCTATCCTCAAACTGTGGCCCCTCGTTCTGGACTTCCCCAACATTGGGAACAATCTTCCTGCATCTAGCCTGTCCAATCCCTTTAGGATCTTATATGTTTCAATCAGATCCCCCCTCAATCTTCTAAATTCCAACGAGTACAAGCCCAGCTCATCCAGTCTTTCTTCATATGAAAGTCCTGCCATCCCAGGAATCAATCTGGTGAACCTCCTTTGTACTCCCTCTATGGCAAGGATGTCTTTCCTCAGATTAGGGGACCAAAACTGCACACAATACTCCAGGTGTGGTCTCACCAAGGCCTTGTACAACTGCAGTAGTACCTCCCTGCTCCTGTACTCGAATCCTCTCGCTGTAAATGCCAGCATACCATTCGCCTTTTTCACCGCCTGCTGTACCTGCATTCCCACTTTCAATGACTGGTGTACAATGACACCCAGGTCTCGTTGCACCTCCCCTTTTCCTAATCGGCCACCATTCAGATAATAATCTGTTTTCCTATTTTTGCCACCAAAGTGGATAACTTCACATTTATCCACATTAAATTGCATCTGCCATGAGTTTGCCCACTCACCCAACCTATCCAAGTCACCCTGCATCCTCTTAGCATCCTCCTCACAGCTAACACTGCCACCCAGCTTCGTGTCATCCGCAGACTTGGAGATGCTGCATTTAATTCCCTCATCCAAGTCATTAATATAAATTGTAAACAACTGGGGTCCCAGCACTGAGCCTTGCGGTACCCCACTAGTCACTGCCTGCCATTCTGAAAAGGTCCCGTTTATTCCCACTCTTTGCTTCCTGTCTGCTAACCAATTCTCCACCCACAACAATACCTTACCCCCAATACCATGTGCTTTAAGTTTGCACACTAATCTCCTGTGTGGGACCTTGTCAAAAGCCTTTTGAAAATCCAAATATACCACATCCACTGGTTCTCCCCTATCCACTCTACTAGTTACATCCTCAAAAAATTCTATGAGATTCGTCAGACATGATTTTCCTTTCACAAATCCATGCTGACTTTGTCCGATCATTTCACCGCTTTCCAAATGTGCTGTTATCACATCCTTGATAACTGACTCCAGCAGTTTCCCCACCACCGACGTTAGGCTAACCGGTCTATAATTATGTAATGTCTCGTTGTATCTTTCCAGAAGTTCAATGTTAACAATGAATATATATAGGAGATAAAAGATGATGATGAGGAAAAAGAGATGGGAATTTTTGTTTTTGCATTATTTACTTATATTAAAAAAAATTCTATCTCCGGTCCCAAGTACTGCTGATTTTTTTCAAGGTGGCACCAAGCTGCATTCTCTGTCAAGATTGTGGCTCAGACTTAGTTTTTAAATTTGTAGAGATAGTTTTGGGAAGGAGAACAGAGTTAGAGATCAGGTTAGGGTTTAGGGGCAGTGATGTGAGCATGTTCGAGGCCAGATCTGGGTTTATGGACAGGGATGTGTTTCACTTTCTGCATTCAAAATACAGTAATGTTGATGGGTGACAAAGGGCACCTGTAGACTGGAGGCTAGAGGCCTCTCCTGGAGCCGGAGGACTGTCCATGTGTGTGGGTGGGTGGGAGGGAGGAAAGGGGCTTGATTTGATGTCATCCTACCTGATGGCATGGATATCGATTTCTCCTTCCGGTAAATCGAAATTCCCCTCCCCTCCCCACTTCTTCATTTCCCAATTCTGGCATCTTACCTCTTTTCATCTGCCTATCGCCTCCCCCTACGCCTCCTCAAGTTATAATGATCAGGAGGCATAGAGAGAATCTGTAATTATCGCAAGTACCTTTATTGTCTAAATGGAAGAACACGTGAACTTACACAGCCAAATACCTGTGTGCATACCTACTAAGTTTTCCTGACCTTCCAAGAACAGTCAAAGAATAGAAAATATAATGGCAGTTAAAAAGGAGTTTCTGCTGCCGGCCATATGTTCCTCGTAGTAGTTCTTCCTGGCCAACACCTCCTCCTTCCCTTTCTCCTATGGTCCACTCTTCTCTTCTATCAGATGCCTTCCTCTCCAGCCCTTTATCTTTCCTACCCACCTGGCTTCACCATTCATCTTTTAGCTAATCCTGCTTCCCCTCGCCCCACCTTTTTATTCTGGTGCCTTCCCCCTTCCTTTCCAGTCCTGAAGAAAGGTCTCAGCCAGAAAGGTCAACTGTTTAGTCCCCTTCATAGACATTGCCTGGACTGCTGAATTCCTTCAGCATTTTGTGTTTGTTGCTCGTGCTTTGGTGCTTGTTGTGTTTGGTGTTGCTCAGCAAAGCATTGTGGGCATTTTATATTAGCACCGGAATGTGTGGCAACACTTGCAGGCTGCCCCCAACAGATCCTTAGGTTATGTTGGCAGGAGGAGGAGATGGCGACGCGACGCAGCGCGCGTGGCCTCTCCGGTGAAATGACATCATATTTGTTAAATAGGGGCCGTGCATGATTCTGATTTGATGGAGACAGTCGTGAAAAGCACAGAGGAACATCTGGAGAAACTTCTGCAATGCCCGGTTCACTGCCGCTGCTACTGTGCGATCGAGGATCTCCAGAGGGGAAGGCCCCAAATCCTCAGCTTTTCCTGTTGCTGGTGGCCGGGGCTGGGGTTGAAGCGCTCGGCAGTGATGGTGCTCGGTGCTCGGTGTCGGAGGACTGGTCGGAGGTTTGAAGTTTTCAGATGACTCAGAGTTGGACTGCGGTCGGGTGCTTCCAGGATGCTGCATCGGCAAGCTTGCAGTGCTGGAAGCTTATGGCAGGGAGAGTTTTCTTCCTTCTCTCATATGCGTGAGATGTGGGACTTTCGAGAGACTTTGAACCTTTTTTTACTATGCCCATGGCCTGTTCTTCGTCAAGTTACGGTATTGCTTGCACTGTTGTAACTATATGTTATAATTACGTGGTTTTTGTCAGTTTTTCAGTATCGGTCTGCCTTGTGTTTCTGTGATATCACACCGGAGGAACATTGTATCATTTCTTAATGCATGCAATACTAAATGACAATAAAAGAGGACTGCGTGTCCTCATAATCTAATAATCTAATGTTTGTTGCTAATGCAAATTTCACATTTCACTGTACGTTTCGAAGCACATGTGACAAATAAATCTGAATCTTAATTAGAAATTTTTATCCATTTGTACCTGGGTGCTAATTCTCTCTCTCTGGACCCCAGATGACTTACAAATGTTGTCAGAGCAACTGATGGAGAGATGAATGGGAAAGTGTCTGGAGATGTGTTAACTTCCCAAAGGTAAAACAGAAAGCTGCCAGCAGTTTCAGAGTAATGAGACTTTAAATTCATATTTGTGCAACAGGATTGTGAAGTAGGCTGCCTGTCCCCTAAGGTTACCCGAAGATATTACCTGTGACACAAGGCTGGCAGATTTCATTTGTGGTAATACCACAGGAGCTTTATCTTTATTGAAGACACCTATGGAGCTTCAAATCAGCAGAGGGTTCTCAGTTCGGCAGCCAGAGATCCAGTAATACCTTCTCCTCTGTGGAACAAGCCGCGATTTTAAGCGTGTTCAGAGGCAGAGTGCAGTTCACCATTTATCAGAAGTTCTGAAAATTTACCAGTAGTTTAACTTTTGCTAAGAATTTAGAAATAAGTCTGATTGTGTAGATACTGTATATTCAGAAAGAAAACTTAATTGGGGAGCAATTAGTCTTAACTGGCTACATGTGTGCATGAATATTGTTTGGATCCAAAGGTCCAAATGTAAAGTACAAGTCAGGTGATCCCCATGGATTTATATTAGTACAAATAACCAAGAACTAATTTCTCATCTGTTGCTTGTTTCTACAGAAAATTAGATTTCTCTTCCACCACTGTCAATGCTGCCCTCACCCGTATCTCCTTCCTTTCCCACACAACTGCCCTTACTCCCTTCCCACTTCAACATAACTTGTACTCATCTACCACCCCATGTGCCTCCATATCCAGCATATCAATCTATGCAACTTCCACCATCTTCCACCACATGGCACATCTTTACATTCCCCACCTCTTCCTTCTGCAAGGATTGCTCTCTCCCAGACTCCCTTATCTACTCGTTCCTCTCCACAGATCTCCCACCAGGCACTTATCCCTGTAACTATGACACGTTTTATTCCTGCTTCTACATCTCCTCCCTCACTACCATTCTGGTCCTTAAACATTCCTTCCAGAGGAGGCAGAACTCCACCAGTGAATCCACAGGGGTTATTGGTTGCATCCAATGCGATCTCCTCAACATTGCTGAGACCCAACGCAGATTGAGGTACTGCTTCA
This sequence comes from Mobula hypostoma, assembly GCF_963921235.1. Lineage (NCBI taxonomy): Eukaryota > Metazoa > Chordata > Chondrichthyes > Myliobatiformes > Myliobatidae > Mobula > Mobula hypostoma. The sequence continues at coordinate 118,837,625 of NC_086097.1, read as the reverse complement.
TTGAGCACCTTTGCTCTGTCTACTGCAAAAGGTGGCCACCAGTTCAATGCAAGTTCCCATTTCCACACCGACATGTCTCCCACTGACCTCCCTTCTACCACCATGATGAGGCCAAACACAGGTTGGAGCATCAGCATCTCATATTCTGTCAGATTAGTCTTCAACCTAATAGCATGAACATCGATTTCTCTGACTTCTGATAACCACACCCCTCTGTTTCCACCCTCTTCTCATTGTTTTGTGCCCCCCCCTCTTCGATAACCTTTTCATCCCCTCTCTTCTTCTCCCTTACCCTCATGACGTGCCCATTAGCTCCCTCCATTTTCCCACCTTCTTCTTTTAATTCCACTGTCCTGTCCTATCAGATTTATCTTCTTCAGCACTTTACCTCTTCCACCTACCCCCTCCCAGCTTCTTACTTCATCCCCACTCTCCTATCCACTCATCTTCCCCCTCACCTGGTTTCAACTATCACCTGCTAACTTGTATCCTTTCCCCTCACCTCAGCTTCTTTTTCTGGCTTCTGCCACTTTCCTTTTCAGTCCTGATGAAAGGTCTCAACCTGAACAATCTCCTGTCATAGGTGCTGCCTGTCCTGAGGTTCTCCAGCATTTTGTGTTTGTTGGTTAATATTTCCAGCATCTACAGAATTTCTTGTGTCACAGACCTACTGGTGATATTTATCTTCAAAATAAAGATGGCAATGACAGAAAATTCTTCCTTTGGGATTAAAGAGATTGTGATTATTTTCAGGAAAGGGGACAACTACAGAGGGGTACCACAGAGAAGGTCGCCTGTTAGTCCTCCTTAATCATCTCTGTCCAGAGGCAGAAGAGCTGTTCCTTGTTTCTCAGTGTGAGCTCCATCCATCTAGTGGCCTTCACTACAAAAATTCAAGAGAAATACTGTCAACGGCATCAGCTATTGTGTGTGTGTTCTTTTCAATTTTGGTTGCAGGATGTTTTTGAGTCTGCCAATATGGAAGCACTGTGGAACACCCTCTTCAACTTTGACTTCTGCAGATATTCACTCTATCTCATGTTGGCTTTTTGATGGCATGCAATCCATGATCCAATCTAATAGTTCACAGCAGATCCAATCTTGATATGGATTAGAGTCGAGCAACGCTAGGTCATCAGCTCGACACTAGTTTCAATCTTTCTCACCACAATGATTCAGTTCACATCCAGTGAGTTTCCTGCCCATGTGGAACTAATCTAAAGGACCAATGAAAAATAAATGTCAAACTTATATCATCTCCGCTACAGAGCAAAAGTCAACCCTGCCTCATTCATCAAGTTGCGGTGTACAGGAGATGCTTGGGCATGTCTGCATTCAGAGGGTACATCTGAAGTTATCAAAATAGTGGAGAGTCTGAGTGGAGTCCTGGATGTAAGCGGAATGGGACATCAGAACAAAATCTAGGTACAAAGAAAGAAGTTTACTCAGGCAAGGATAGAGTATGTTGAGTCAAAGACTTACCAATGCTATCCTGTTTATGTACCTTGTGTAAGAGATAGAAGAAATAGAAGAAAATGAAGACCTAGTCAGTTTCTCTCAAGTAACGTTCATTCACCAGGCATGCCCTTAAAAATTTCTGCTCCTAGTTACCTTCATATGTTGAAGTTAGGCAGGCTTCCCTGTCCATCTGACTGAGACCAAACTCCTAAATTGACACTCTGCTATGATCTCTATCTTGGTGGACAGAGTAAATGATCAAAAGTGTGCTCAAAGCCTTCTTGCAAAAATAAAATTTTCCCATCCACCTCCAATGACTTACGTGAATCTCTGGCCTATAACCTCTCAAAATGGAGAAGGAGACTTCAGGGTAACGTCTTGAACCTTCACTCCGGCAGGCGCACATGGTTATCCAAGTGTACATTTGGGGTTGCAAGTCATCAACTTGTTAATTGAAGCAGGAGAAGTTGGATAGTTAACATTCATGAAGCAAAGGTTATGCACAAATCTTCTCAATGTATATCATTGCATTCCAAAAAGAAGGTCCACAGCAAGAGCCTGGAAATAGTTGACAACCAAATAGCCACCTCACTGTGAAAACAGATAGCAAAGATAAAATTCCCTTCAGTATTAACTATCTGTAGAGAGTATCATTTGAAGGTCAAGACCACAAACCTAGAACCAATTGAGTAGTATGCCAGAAACTTCTTTCCCCAGGTCAGAAATGGCTAATACCGGGGGGGAGTAATGTTAAGGTGATTGGAGGATCTCAGAGGTAAATTCTTTACAAAGAGTCTGGTGGGTGTATGGTAGTGGTAGGGGCATTTAAGAAATTCATAAATAGGCACATGAATGATAGAAAAATGGAGAGTTATGAAGGAGGGAAGGGTTAACTTGATCTTCAAATATAAGTTAAAATGTCAGCGGAACATCGTAGGCTGAAGGGTCTGTCGTGTGTTCTAATGTTTTATGTTCAATGTTCTTAAATTCGTGATAGAACTACTTCTGGCCTTCCTATGTGCTTTTAAGACAAAGGTTACCTATTGCAGGCACTACAGAGATAATACCAGCTCTGGCTTTGAAAAATTCTTGAAAACCACAATCAGGATAAGTAATCAAACACCAGAGTCCTCTCCCCTGCAAACAACCACAGCACTGAATACCAAAGTGCTCTCAACAAAAACAAAACACTGGAAGGTTTTAGCAGGTCAAAAATATCCATAGAAGCAAAAGGTATAAGTCAACACTTGAGGCTGAGACCCTGCATGAGGACTTAGAGCAAAGAGACAGTCAATTGCAATACAAGATGGAGAAGGAGAGGGGTTTGTAGGTGATAGGTGAAGCCACATGAGGAGGGGATTGTGAGCAGGTGAAACTCGGTGGATGGGAGGGGGAAACAATTGAAGTGAACAAAGGGAGAAGAGAACTAGGTGAGGAGGTAGATATCTGTGGAAGAAAACTACAATGGATATGGGTTACCTGAAAAACTTCTGCATTCATACTTCTGGATTGTAAACTATACAAGTAGAATATAAGAGGTTATTTCGAGGACATTTTCTCCAAGAGGATGAATATTTGTTGAAGGGAAGTGATTGGGTCTTTAAGAAAGAAATGGTGCGCCCTATGTCCTTTCCAATGAAGAATGGAGATGTATAGAGACTGATGCCTATGATAAAGCAGAGACAGTTAGGACCAAAGACCTGCCAACTGTAGGTAACCTAAATATTAGAAGCAAATGGTAGGGTAGGGAGCAGTGCTATCCTGTCAAACATGAATTTAATAACATAGAACACACACTTAATGACCACTTTTTTAAGTAAACCTGTATCACTGCTCATTAATGCAAAAATCTAATCAGCCAATCAAATGGCAGCAACTCAATGATAAAATCATGCAGACATAATCAACAGGTTCAGTGTTGTTAAGACTAAACAACAGAATGGGGACAGAAATGTGACCCAACTGACTTTGACTGTGAAACAATTATTAGTGCCAGATGGATGGTTTGAGTATCTCAGAAACCGTTGATCTCATGGGATTTTCATGCACAAGTTTACAGAGAATGGTGTAAAAAAACAAACAAAAGAAATCCAGTGTGTAGCAGTTCTGTGGGTAAAAATGCCCTGCTAATGGGAGGTCAGTGGAAAATAGCCAAGACTAGTTCAAGCTGTCAGAAAGTGACCATGACTCAGATAACCACACGTTACAACAGTGCAAAAGAGCACCATTGAATGCACAACATGTCAAACCTTGAACTAATTGGGCTACAGCAGCAGAAGACCATGAACATGCACTCTGTATCCACTTTTACTTAGCTACAGGAGGTATTTGGTAAAGTATCCACTGAATGTACTGTGGCAATCTTCATCAGTTCGTGGACCATTCAAAAATCTGACACTGGAGGGAAAGAAGCTGTTCCTAAACTGTTGAATGCCTGTCTTCAGGGCTCCCCTACCTCTTCCCTGATGTTAGAAATAAGAAGAGGGCACACCACACACCACTCCCTCACCCACCACTAGTCTTGCCTCTGCTGAGAACCTACAGACATTACATTGGTCAACCAATCAGGTGAGACCCCACAGAACTGTTGTGAAGGAAATCCTAAGGGATCAAGAAGAGAATTGCAGAACCAGGGCAGATAAAAATGTGCTCATTTGAGACGTGCTAAGGTGTTCAGGAGATATGAGGAGTCTCAGGAGAAAGCTTTTAAAGGTGCACAATAGACAAACGTTATTCAGTTCCCATTCTTTACTGAAAAGCACAACTATATTTGCACTGCATTAAATGTATTGAAAACAGCAAGTAAACATTACTCCAATGCCTGAGTTACTATGGTTACAGCAAAAAATCTATCTGCCAACAACTGCATGAACTTTGACAGTCGTGACTATCATGGGAAATTAGATCAAGCTAGGTCCTTCTCATATATTTGGAAAATAATTCAGATCCCACATGTACAAGGTTACACATATTTATCCAGACACTGTAGACAATGTACCTGCAATAAAGTACATCATCCTTAGAATGATGCATCAGGGATGATTCTCTTTGGGAGGTCCTTCTGCTTCTCTGTCAAAACCTGTATGGAAGCAGGAAAAAAGAGATATAAATGTTGCTTACACTGATTTCCCTGGATAACTATATTTTTCACTTGACGTCATATCACAGGGATCATGTGAAAGAAATCTCTGTGGAAATTTGACTTTTTCATTTAGTCTAACAAAATGAATATGCCTTTCAGAATGAATCAGGTGTTGTTTCATGAGCCAAGAACCACATTAAAAAAAAGACAATATAACTGGATTGCTCTGGTGTTGCGTGTTGTACACAGTGATAGTTTGGACTGTGTAGCCTGGACTCAGTGGCCACTTTATTAGGTACACCTGTACACCTGCTCATTAATGCAATTATCTAATCAGCCAATCATGTGGCAGCAACTCAATGCATAAGAACAGGAAGATATGTCAAGTGTTCATTTGTTGTTCAGACCAAACATCAGAATGTGGAAGAAATGTGACCCACGTGACTTTGGCAGTGGAATGATGCCAGACAGGATGTTTTGAGTATCTCAGAAACAGCTGATCTCCTGGGATCTTCATGCACAACAACATCTAGGGTTCACAGAGAATGGTACAAAAAACAAAACAAAACATTCAGTGAGCAGCTCTGCTCTGGGTGAAAACACCTTGTCAATGAGAGATCACAAAGAAGAATAGCCAAATTGTTTCAAACTGACAGGAGGATGATAATAATTCCAATAACCACATGTTAAAACACTGATGTGCAGAAGGTCATCTCTGAATGCACAGCACATTGATTCTTGAAGTGGATGCGTTACAGCAGCAGGAGACATTGAATATACACTCAGTAGCCACTTTATTAGGTACTGGAGGTGCCTAATAAAGTGGTCACTGAGTGGCTATCAAACCAGATTCCTGTTTTCCAGACAGCATATTGATTTTTATGTCATTTCAGATTTAAGTATCAAGAAGAAGTGAGTCTGCAGTCGCTAGAATCTGGAGCAACAAATTATCTGCTGGACAAAATCAGACTGTCGAAAAGTTCAAACTGGGGAAAGAAATTATCAATGTTCTAGTTAAGAAACAATCTTCTATTCAAGCTGGTATCTTTCCTGTAATGCCATGAACTTTTATCTTGTTTAGCAGTCTCAAGTGTGGCACTTTGTCCAGGGCTTTCTGAAAATCCAAGTAAATGATATCCACTGACATTCCTTTGTCTCTCCTGCCTGTTATTTCTTTAAAGAATTCCAATAGATCTGTCAGGCAGGATTTCCCCTTAAGGATACCATGCTGACTTTGGCCTATTTTATCATATACCTGTAAGCACACCGACACGTCATCCTTAACAGAAGACTCCAACATCTTACCAACCACTGAAGTCAGGCTAACTGGCCTACAATGTCCTGTTTTTTGCCTCCTTCCCTTCTGAAAGTGGTGATTCATTTGCAGTTTTCCAGTACTCTGGAGCCATTCCAGGATCTAATGATTCTTGAAAGATCATTACTAATGCAATCTCGTCAGCTACGTCTGTCAGAACCCTGGGGTGTAGTCCTTCTGTACCAGATAACTTATCTACCTTCAGACCTTTAAGCTTCCCAAGCACTTTCTCATTTGCAGTAGCAGCTAAACTCACTTATGCCCCTTGCACCCTTGAATTTCTAGCATATTGCTGGTGTCCTCCTCAGTGAAGACTGACATAAAATACTTAGAGTTCATCTGCCATTTCTTTGCCCTCCCCATTACTACCAATCCATAATCATTTTCCCTCAGTCTGATGTTCACTCTCGTCTTTCTTTATACAGTATATTTGAAAAAAAAAACAACTTTTGGTTTCCTCTTATATGTTTTAGCCAGCTTACCTTCATATTTCATATTTTAGCTCATTATTGCGTTTTAGTTACTTTCTGTTGGTTTAAAAAGCTTCCCAGTCCTCTTGCTAATTTTTGTTTTATTATATGCCCTTTCTTTTTCTTTTGTGCTGTCTTTGACTTCCCTTGGCAGCCACCATTGCCTCAGTCTCCCTTTAGAATACTTCTTTTTTGAGATGTATCTGTCCTGCACCTTCTGAATCGCTCCCAGAAACTCTAGACTTTGCTGTTTTACCATCATTCCTTCAACTTTGGCCAACTCCTTTCTCATGACTTTGTAATTCCCTTTACTCCACTGTAACACGGATACATTTGATTTCAGCTTTTCTCTCTCAAATTGCAGGGTGAATTCTATCATATTATAATCACTGTCTTGTAAGGGTTCCTTTACCTTAAGCTCATTAATCAAATCTTGTTCTTTACACAGTAACTAATCTAAAATTATATTTTACCTACAGGGCTCAATCACAAGCTGCTCTCAAGAGCCATCTTGTAGGTGTTCTACAAATTCCTTCTCTTGGGATTCAGCACAAACCTGATTTTCTCAGTCTACCTGCAATACATATTGAAAACTCCCATAACCTTTATAACATTGCCATTTTTGCATGGCTTTTCCATCTCCTCACATGCAATTTGTACCCCATGTCCTGGGGACGGTTCAGAGGCCTGTATATAACTCCAATCAGAGTCATTTTAACCTTGCTATTTCTTAACTGTATCCACAAGAATTTTACACCTTCCAATCTTATGTCACCTCTTTCCAAGTTCAAAAATCAAAGTAAATTAATTATCAAAGGACATATACATCAGCATATACTAACCTAAGGTTCATTTTCTTGTTTGTATACAGAGATCTGCAAGCAAAGGATCAAGGATCCAATTGCACAAGGAGGTATTGAGGCCAAGGCCTTGAAGCTTATTGATTAGTTTTGAGGGGATGATAGTATTGAATGTCGAGCTCTGATCAATAAGTAGCATCCCGATGTATGTACTTTTGCTGTCCAGATGTTCCAGGCTTGAGTGAAGAGCCAATGAACTGGCATCTGCAGTGGACCTGTTGTGCCACTAGGCAAATCGGAGAAAATCCAAGTCCCTTCTCAGACAGGAGTTAATGTGTTTCATCATTAACCTGTCAAAACACTTCATCACAGTGGATATAAGTGCTACTGAGTGATAGTCATTCAGGCAGGTTACCACGTTCCAGATTACCGGTATAATTGAAGCCTACTTGAAGCAGGTGGTTATCTCAGAATGCCGAAGTGAAATGTTTAAGATATTGGTGATGACTCCAGCCAGTTGATCAGCACAGGTTTTTAGTTCTCGGCCAGGTACCCCCATCTGGGCTGAGTGCTTTCCCTGAGTTCACCCCCCTGAAGGATGCTCTCATGTCGACTGATATCAGAGGGTCATCAGGGCTGTGGGAGTTTGTGAAGGTTTGTATGAATTTGATAAGGAATTCATGTTGCAACTGTATAAATCGTTGGTTATGTTTGCAGTATTTTGTGTAGTTCTGACCTGGTAGATGTTTATCAAATTAGGACAGGCATAGACAGGATAGATATTCACAGTCTTTTATCCCAGGGTGGAAATGTCAAATACAAGCTTTAAGATGAGAGGGGGAAAGTTTAAAGGAGATTTATGCAGCAACTTTTTTTTACATAGATCATAGTAGTTGCCTTGGCCACACTGCTAGGGGAAGAAGATATGATTGCAACATTTAATAGGCATATAGATAGGCACCTGGACAGACAGGGGATAGAGGCATATAGATACCCTGCAAGCATACGTAGTTTAAATTGGTATCATGATGGCACAAACATCATGACCATATGTCCTGTTCCTGTTTTTGTTCTATGAAATTTTTAAAAAACGTATAAAAATTCTAAAATACAGATATAAAACTGTAGTCAACATATCTGAACATTTTTGAGCATGGTATGTTATTAAAATCAATGGTGATTATAAAGTGAATTACTGATGACATTGTTTTGCACTATTGTTCAATTAATTATTCTGATAATATAATAGAGATGATATCCTTTGAACTTCTGGCCATGTTGTAGCATTACTTTTGGGTCAAAAAATCATAATTTCCATACACACTCCAAAACAAGTCATTTAGGCTGACCTGTCACGACAGTACTGAGAGAGTATGCCAGTATTAGACAGGCAGAGGTTAAACTGAGGTCCCAGTGTTTAGTTTGTGTGTTAAGAAAGAATCCTACAGCTATATTTGAGGGAAAAGTAGCAAACACTCACTGTACTAGTCATCTCTACCAAAACTATTATTTCAGAGAACTTCCATTTGCAGATGGGTGCTGTCATGGCAACATATCTCATCTCAGAAGAGTTTGATGATGTGGAAGGTGTTACATAACACACCATTCTTTCTAATATTTGAGTATCTTGAAGTTGGTCTTGTAGTCTTCTTACTTTTCACAGGTAGGGCCAAATCCATCATTTAAATCTGTTCTGTTTTTAATGATCTAATGACCCAGCCCTCTTGAACAGTTGATAATTAATGTGCCATGTGTTTTGATCACGATACAAGATGACATTCAAGGTGAATGAAGAACCAAATCTAAAAGTCATTTTGCATTTGCAAATCAAAATCCAGGCTGGCTGAAGATTTAATAACACTGCCACCAGCAATGTGCCAGAATCTGTAATTAACAGTTTCACTGACATCTCAGCTTATATTCGATATACTCCTATCTCTTCTTGGCCATACTTAGAGAAGATGAACATAAAGAAATATCATAGCATGCCGGTGGACCTGCTACACAGATTTCTAAAAATTTCTAAAAATTTCTAAAATTTCTAAAAACCCTTGTGGTTTTTTCTTCACCAAGATACACTTGTGCTGCTGAGATCAATGCATACCATGATCACACACAAATTAATTTCAATTTTTCTGTGTCTATAGTATAATGAATGCATATCAATAACCTATCTAAAATATTTATTTTTCAGTAATTAAATGTAAAATAAAGGGAAAATCTTCCAGCATAGCATTTCTTTAAGATTACTTTTAGTAAAGGCATTTTGTCATACAAAAAGGGATTATATGTTTGAGCAACGTGCACAAAATGCTGGAGGAGCACAGCTGGTCAGTCAACATCAATGGAAGTGAATAGATAGTTGACATTTTAAATATGATCTGAATTGGTTTGCGAAAGACAATGCTGTTTGCAGATCAGACAGTTTTACTGAACACTAAAGCAATGGGACCCTACAGAATGTTTTTCTTTACCGTTACGAAGCATGTTAGTGTTTTTGTCTTTGAAACATTGAGCTCATGTAACTTGGTACCTCCAGTTTATTTTGAGTTGCCTCTTATTAAGGCAGATAAGGGAGTTCTTATAACACTGATTGGGTGGCTCAGTAGTATAGTGATCAACAAAGTGCTTTACAGCACCAGCTGTAAGATCGGGGTTCAATTCCCCCAGCTGTCTCTAAGGAGTTCCTACATCCTCCCCATGAACACATGGATTTCCTCTGGGTGCTTCAGCTTCCTCCGACTTTCCAAAGACAAAGGTTCAGAGTCAGAAAGTTGTGAGCATGCTATGTTGGCACTGGAAGCATGGTAACACTTGTGGGCTGCCCTGCCCAGTCCTCACTTATTTGATTTGGTGCAAATAATGGAATGGATGGCTAATTAACCATCTCTAATGTGTGAAAGAATCTGACTTCACCTCCAATATGCCCTAACCTCACCCTGACTTTACCTCAAACATGCCTTGACCTCGAACAGACTTCGCCTCGTATCCTCACACATCAACCCTCAACTTCGCCCTCCTCTCCATTGTCTGCACTAATCATTTGCCTTAATTTTTAACTAGAAAAAATGTAGGTTAAGTAATTATCATTACATTGTGCGTGAAGGGTCATTACTATTCTGTAGTGTTCAATGTTCTATTTAATATCCAGATGACTTAGCCATGAAGATGAAGGAGACCACCCCCCAGTGATTACCATTCCTCTGGGCTTGTTTCCTATTTGTACCTTAGATTCATGCATTAAGCCAAAACTACTCAGATTTTTAAGTATTGTTTCTATAATAGTGATCAATTTACATGTTCCTTTATATAATAACGTCCTGTGGGTTTAAAGGAATATGGGTGGAATACAGGAAATTGGAACTGGCTGGGTGGATACCATGGTCAACATGGACTACATAGGCCAGTGAGCCTGTATTCATGCAGTATTGCTGTTTCATTAGAATTTTTTCATTTTGCAGTCTATACATTACATGATTGCACAATACCTGACCAAAGAAGGTCTGTAAATTATTTCTCTTTCAAAGGCTTAGTTGACTTTACTATAGAATACACTATTCTTTCCTTTCCTCAAACACAAAGTCAAGTTTATAGTCACGTACACAAGTGCAATGAAAAAAAACTTACCTGCAGCAGCATTTACAAACAAAAATTAACATAAATTTGACACATTCTTTACAAAAAAGAAACCCAATAAGAACTCACCCAGTTACGTCAACTGTTTATTGCCCTCCATTGATGCTGTCTGATTTGCTGAGTTCCTCCAGTATTTTGTGTGTAAAATTTATTGCTCAAGATTTCCAACATCTGCAGAATCTCTTGTGTTTAGACCCAAACATAAAATCTATTTTAGTGCACAGTGATCAAAGTGGTCATTCTGTTTCTAAATAGTAATCCTGAAAAAGGGTCTTGTCCTGACACATCGACCATCTATTCATGCTCCTGACCTTCTCAGTTCCTTCAGCATTTTGTGTGTGTTGTAGTGATTACAGTTGTACCAGCTAGTTCAAGCAGTAGATGTTTGAAGGAAAATTATTGCTCTTGAACTTTGTAGTGTGGGACTTTAGGCTTCTGTAGTTCGTGCCCAATGATAGCTGTGAGAAAATATTATGGGCCAGATGGTGGTGATCTTTGATGATCGATGTTGTCTTCTTTAGGCAGTGCATGCCGCAGACACAAATGATGGTGGCATGGACTGTGCCCGTAATGTATTGGGAAGAGTTCTCTCCACAGCTTCTTGCATTCTTGTGCATTTGATTTGTTGTACCGGACTCTGACGTAACCAGTCAGGATAATTTCAATAGTATGTCTATGGAAGTTTACTGGACTACTCAGAGACAACACAAATCTCCTCACCCTCCTAAGGATGTCAAGATACTGGGGTGCCTTCTTTATGATTGGATCTATGTACAGTATGGACTCAGCCAAGGACAAACCATCTGATATGTTATTGCTGCTTACTAAGGCAAATAATAAAGATAGAGCAGTCAAAGTTCAAAGTTCAAAGTACATATACATCACTATATACAACTGTGAGATTCATTTTCTGGTAGGCATGCTCAAAAAATCCATAATGGAAAAATAACCATAATAAATAATAATTCATATTAATAATAATAATAATAATAATAATAATGAAATACCTCACCAACTTGGGCATTCAAGTGTGCTAAAGACAACAAATTGTGCAAATATAAAACAAAGAAATAATGATAATACATAACAAAGCAATAAATATCGAGAACATGAGATGAAGAGTCTTTGAAATGTTGTGGGAACAATTCAATGATGGGGCAAGTGAAGTTAAATGGAGTTATCCCCTTTGGTTCAAGAGCCTGATGGTTGAATGGTAATAATTGTTCCTTAACCTGGTGGTGTGAGTGTGGAGGCTCCTGAATCTTTTTCCTGATGGCAGCAGTGAGAAGAGAGCATGACCTAGTGGTGTGGTCACTGATGATGAATGCTGCTTTGCTGTGACAGTGCTTCATGTAGATGTGCTCCATCGTGGAGAGGGTTTTACCCAAGATGGACTGGGCCGTACCCACTACTTTGTGTAGAATTTTCTGTTCAAGGTTGTTGGTGTTTCCATACCAGGCTGTGATGCGGACAATCAATATACTGTCCACCACTCATGTATAGAAGTTTGTCAAAGTTTTAGATGTCATATTGATTCTTCGCAACATTCTAAGGAAGTAGAGGTGCTGCTATGCTTTCTTCATAAGTGCTCTATGTTCTGGGCACAGGACAGGTGCTCTAAAATGACAACATCAAGGAATATAAAGCTGCTGACCATCTCCACCTCTGACCCTCCAATGATGACTGGCTCATGAAGCTCTGGTTTCCTCCTCCTCAAGTCAATAATCAGCTCCTTGGTTTTGCTGATATTGAGTAAGAAGTCGTTACCACTCAGCCAGATTCTCAATTTCCCTCCTTAATGCTGATTTATCACCTCCTTTGATTCGGCCTATGACAGCAAACTTCAGTATTACCTTGGAACTGAGCTTTGCCTTACAGTCATAAGTATGAAGCGAATAGAACAGGGGGCTAAGCACACAGCCTTGTAGTACACCTGTGCTGATGAAAATTGTTAGGAATTGGCCAATCCAAACTGACTGGGGTCCATGAGTGAGGAAATCTAGGATCCAATTGCACAAGAACATGTTGACACCAAGGTCTTGGAATTTATTGATTAGTTCTGAGGGGATGATAGTACTGAATGCCAAGCTGCAGTCGATAAAGAGCATGATGATCTATGCATCTTTTCTATGTGGATGTTCCAGGGTTGCGTGAACAGCCAATGAGATGGCAATTACCGTGGAACTATTGCTCCAGTAGGCAAACTAGAGCAGATTCCAGTTGCTTCTCAGGCACCAAACTCTCAGCACACTCTATCACTGTGGATGTAAGCACTACTGGGTGATAATCATTGAGGTGAGTTGTTCTTAGACACTGGTATAAGTGATGTCTGCTTGAAGCAAGTGGGCACTTCAGACTGCAGAAGCGAGAGGTTAAACATCTCAGAGGACACTCCAGCCAGTTGACCAGCACAAGTTTTTAGTACTTGGCCAGGTGCCCCGTCTGGGCTGGAGGCATTTCGTGGGTTCATCCTCCTGAAGGCTCCTCTCATGTCAGTCTCAGAGGCTGAAATCACAGGATCATCATAGCAGCCAGAGCTTGTGATAGTTCCTCAATGTTTTGTCGATCAAATCGAGCACAAAAGGCATTGAGCTCATCTGGAAGCAAAGCCCTATTGTTGCCTATGTTGCTTGATTTTACTTTATAAGAAGTGATAACATTCAAGCCCCGACACAGTTGTTGAGTATCCTTCACTGTTTCAAGTTTAATCTGGAATTGCCACTTCCCCCATGAGATGGCTTTCCGGATATCGTACAACTTTCTTGGCCAACAGACTTGAATGTTTCTGTCCTGGTTTTCAACAGATTGTGGAACTCATAGTTCATCCAGGGCTTCTAGTTGGGAAAAATTGAATAATCTTCTGGCAGCACACTCGTATACAACTGTTTTATTATGTCCATGACAAGCATGTTGTATTCATTCAGACCCACAGGTGAGGCCACAGTGTACCAACCAGAGCGATCCCATAGCCTCTCCTCTGCCTCCCACACCCACCCCTCTGTTGTCTTTACCTATAGATCGTTTGCTCTTAGGCCTCTACCTGTATGCATGAATGAGAGGGACAGCCAAGTGATCAGATTTACCGAAATGTAGCCAGGGCATGAAACAGAAGCATTTCTTATCTTAGTATAATTGTGGTCCACTGTGTTGGGACTTCAGACGCTACAGGTATGTGCTGATGATAATTGGGCAGGTGGCTTTCAAAAAGGTAAAGGAAATGGTGACACCAACAGAACTTTGTTCATTGAGGGAAGTGAATTATCAACTAAAGAGTATTGGAGTGCATTAACATATGCCACAAAATATAACCAATTCTTAAAGATATTGTGCAGTTGTGAATTATAAATGTATTTAAGTTCAGAGATATTTTTTAAAGATTAGCATATTTGTCACAAGTACACTAAAGCATCAAACTTAAGCATTAAATATATTGTTTGCATCAATGACCAACACAGCCCGAAGAAGTGCTGGGCGCAGACCACAAGTGTCAGAGTGCTTCTGCTGTCAACATAGCATATCCACAACTTATTATAAGACCATAAGACCATAAGATATAGGAGCAGAATTAGAACGTTTGGCCCATCGAGTCTGCTCCACCATTTTATCATGGCTGATCCAATTTTCCTCTCAGCCCCAATTTCCTGCCTTCTCCCCGTATCACTTCATTCCCTGACCTATCAAACTCTGCCTTAAATATATATAAAGACTTGGCCTCCACAGCTGCCTGTGGCATTGAATTCCACAGATTCGCCACCCTCTGGCTAAAGAAATTCCTCCTCATCTCCGCTCTCAAAGAACACCCGTCTATTCTGACGATGTGTCCTCTGGTTTTAAACTTCCCCACCATAGAAAACATCCTTGCCACATCCACTCTATCAAGGCCTTTCATCATTTGATAGGTTTCAATGAGGTCACCCCCCTTCTTCTCAATTCTCGCAAATACAGGCCCAGAGCCATTAAACGCTCTTCACATGACAAGCCATTCATCTCAAGGTGTGTGCTTAGCCCATTGCTCTACTCTCTATACCCATGACTGTATAACTAGGTATAGCTCAAATACCAGCTATAAATTTGCTCATGATACAACCATTGTTGGTAGAATCTCAGATGGAGGTGAGAGGACGTACAGGAGTGAAATATACCAACTAATGGTGTGGTGTTATAGCAACAACCTTGCACTCGATGTCAGTAAGACGAAAGAGCTGATTGTGGACTTCAGCAAGAGTAAGATAAAGGAAGACGTAACAATCCTCATAGAGGGATCAGAAGTGGAGAGAGTGAGCAGATTCAAGTTCCTGGGTGTCAAGATCTCTGATGACCTAACCTGGTCCCAACATATCGATGCAGCTATAAAGAAGGCAAAACAATGACTTCCTCTCATTAGGAATTTGGCGAGATTTGGTATGGCAACAAAAACACTCAAAACTTCCATAGATATACCGTAGAGAGCACTTTGACAGGCTGCATCACTGTCTGGTATGGGGGGTGTGGTGGGGGCGGGAGGCTTCTGCACTGGACCAAAAGAAGCTACAGAGGGTCATAAATTTAGTCAGCTCCAACTTGGGCACTAGCCTAAAAAGTACGCAGGACATCTTCAAGGAGTGATGTCTCAAAAAGGCAGTGTCCATTATTAAGGACCCCCAGCACCCAGGGCATGCCCTTTTCTCACTGCTACCTTCAGGTAGGAGGTAGGAGGTACAGAAGACACTAGTCGCACCACGCTTAACCTTTTGATTCCTAACTTTGTCTGAGGTCTTACCAAAATCTGCCTCCACAACCTCTCTGCTAACAGGCCTGCCCTTTTGTTCCCATCCCCCTGCAATTCTAACCCTAATCAGTATGTCTTTTGGAACCTCGGAGAAAACAGGAGCACCCAAAGGAAACCCATGCAGTCATGGAGGAAAGTACAAACTTCATACAGACAATAGTGGAATTGAACGTCAATCAGTGATCGCTAGCATTGTAAAATGTTACGCAAACCGCAACACTACCGTGCCACCCGTCTGGTGAGTTTATTAACTAAAAAATCCTTTTTTCTTAAAAAATGATCTGCTTATAAACTAAAGTGGTGACCCTGAACAGCAAAAGAATATCAGCAATGTTTGTGATGGTCACCAAATGCAAATGCTACTCAAAATCACACTCTGCACTGGCTTGGAATTATGCCATCATTTTTCATTGCAACTGGTTCAAAGTGCTGGAACTCACTGTCAGAAAGCATAATGTAGGCATCACTTTGAATAGAATTCAAATACTTAAGGAGGGAGTAACTCATTTCCTTTTCATGAGCAGATTCAAAGTGGCACAAATTGCTGTCCTTATAAATGTTGAGAAGGTCTTCAGTATAAATAAAAAAAGGACAATCAATATATCACGGTGAGTATTCCAGTGACTTTGCAATGCTGATTAAACCAGCATTTACATACATCGCTGTCCAATTAATCATGTTATGAAGAACAGAAGATTTGTGTGTACCAGGGGAGGGGGTGTTACCAAGGCAACTAATGTTTTGAATTAAAGTGAACCTGCTAAATGAAAGGCCAGTGTAAGCAATTCTGTAAATAAGCACTTCTGAAGATATCATGGTGCACGGATTCCACAGCCTTTATCATTATCTAATTCAAGAATTATAGGGCAGGAAACAAAGATTTAACCTCCTACATGCGTGTGTGAAAATTGTGGGTTGTCTGTTAATTCTGGGATCTTTCTGTCAAGGATTCTGTATTTATATTTTTTTTATATTTAGAGATACAGCCTTTCCAGCCCAATAAGCCTGCACCACCCAAATACACTCATGTGATCAATTAACCTATTGACCCATTTGTCTTTGGAATGTGGGGGGTGGAATTGAACCTGGGTCACTGATGCTGTAATAGCATTACCATAACTGCTACACTGCATGCATTTTAGACAGAGGTCTGTGAGCTTCCCTTTTAAATCATTATGGCATACGTGGTCCTTGACCACATACTCATGCATAAATGTAACATGCCACTTACAGCTCGTGGCTGAGTGTTGTATGAGTCTTGGCTGCTCACCATCTTGCATTTGTTAAATTTACGGCAGCAGTATAATGAAATACAAGATAAATAAATACAGAGAAAAACACTGAATTACATTATATATATGTCTATTAAAGAGTTCAGTTAAAATGAGTAGTGCAAAAATCAGAAATATAAAAGTAGTGAGATAGTGTTCATGGTTTCAATGTCCATTTAGAAATCGGATGTCAGAGGGGAAGAAGTTGTTGCTGAATTGCTGATTGTGTGCCCTCAGGCTTCTGTACCTTCTTTCCGATGGTAACAGTGTGAAGAAGACGTGTCCTGGGTGGTGAGGATCCTTAATGAAGAATAAAATGTCTTAAATACAGGTATTCAATTTATCATTGTGACTCTTAATGACCACATTTAACTCACCATACTACCTTTTCATTCAATTTATTAAACCATAACATAATGGAAAACATTAAACATTAGGTTTATTTGCCATGTGTATATCAAAATATACAGTGAAATGCATTGTTTGCATTAAATTAAATCAGCAAGGATTATACTGGGTGCAGCCCACAGGTGTTGTCATGCTTCCAGCACCAACAGTGCATACCCACCACTCTCTAACTAAAACCGCATGTCTTTGGAATGTGGGAGGAAACTGGAGCACCCAGAGTCATAGTCATAGTCATAGTCATACTTTATTGATCTCGGGGGAAATTGGTTTTTCGTTACAGTTGTACCATGAATAATAAATAGTATTAGAACCATAAATAGTTAAATACTAATATGTAAATTATGCCAGTAAATTATGAAATAAGTCCAGGACCAGCCTATCGGCTGAGGGTGTCTGACCCTCCAAGGGAGGAGTTGTAAAGTTTGATGGCTACAGGCAGGAATGACTTCCTATCACGCTCTGTGCTGGATCTCGGTGGAATGAGTCTCTGGCTGAATTACTCCTGTGCCCACCCAGTACATTATGTAGTGGATGGGAGACATTGACCAAGATGGCATGCAACTTGAACAGCATCCCTTTTTCAGACACCACCGCCAGAGAGTCCAGTTCCATCCCCACAACATCACTGGCCTTACGAATGAGTTTGTTGATTCTGTTGGTGTCTGCTACTCGCAGCCTGCTGCCCCAGCACACAATAGTAAACATGATAGCACTAGCCACTACAGACTCGTAGAACATCCTCAGCATCGTCCGGCAGATGTTAAAGGACCTCAGTCTCTTCGGGAAATAGAGACGGCTCTGTCCCTTCTTGTAGACAGCCTCTGTGTTCTTTGACCAGTCCAGTTTATTGTCAATTCGTATCCCCAGGTATTTGTAATCCTCCACCATGTCCAGACTGACCCCCTGGATGGAAACAGGGGTCACCGGTACCTTAGCTCTCCTCAGGTCTACCACCAGCTCCTTAGTCTTTTCACATTAAGCTGCAGATAATTCTGCTCACACCATGTGACAAAGTTTCCTACCGTAGCCCTGTACTCAGCCTCATCTCCCTTGCTGATGCATCCAACTATGGCAGAGTCATCTGAAAACTTCTGAAGAGGAAACCCACATTGTCATAGGGTACAAACTCCTTACAGACTACAGTGGGAATCAAATCCTAATCTTCCATTTTGTGTCGTAAAGTGTTGTGCTAACCACTACGATACCATATCATACAACTTGGATTTATACTACTGGTCCAAGAATAATTGACCAGGTTCACTTGGATGGGTTGCAGTCTTCTCTGAGTTCCAGCCTCTGGGTCCTCCTTCTGTGCATGATTGCTCCTAGATAGTTGCTGCCTGTGTGCACCATGTTCCTTCTCTTGATTTTCTAGAAATGTCCACAGAAAAAATGTAAAGCTCCGCTATATTGGCTCATATATATTAGGGGAAATCCCACCCAGCACCCACCTGGATGCCTCCAGTTGGGTCGGTTGCTGTACCACTGCCACCCGAATCAGTCCCGAACATCAATCATCAGCCAGCACACACAGTACGTTTTATCAAGTACACTTTATAGATATTACTAAGTCTATGAAATTAATATAAGTTCAATACAGAAAAAGAAGGAATGGAAAAAGACGGGGCCAGACTTATCAAAGTTCAAGTTCTTCGTGCACAAGCAGTTGGAGCTCAGGAAGTTCTTCGGGACCACCCGGACCCTGTCAACTCACGGCTCAGGACCACCCGGAGTGATTGACCGGAGCCTTCCCGCACGTCCGCCGTCCTCCCCGTCTCTCCTCCAACTCCCCGCCAAACACCCCCGTTCCCAGTCATATGAGACAGCATTATCACCGCAAGAAATAATAACATGAACACCCACTGGCTAATAGCACCCTGCTGTCTGTATTAACCCAAGCAAATTTCTAGCTAGAGACTTTCTCAGCATTTAACATAACATAGAAGCCATTTTAATCCACATACGCAGCAGTTTAAAAGATTAACATAACAAAGAAGCCATTTTAAATTTAACATACAAAGAAAAGACCCCATACAAAAAGAAAAAAAAAGAATCTCAGTGTTGTATATGGTGACATGTTTATACTTTGATAATAAATTTTACTTTGAATTTTCAACTTTGGAACATTTGGGACCTTCATATCTCATATAAATTAATTAAGAAGGTGACTTTTCAGTATTTTCTTTAAATAGAATTTTTCTGCCAAGTTACCTCTTATTCTGCTTGCCCCACAATAGCTGGCAGTTATTATCACCGCTTGACGACTTGCTTTTATTTCAAGCTGCAAACACGCTATGAGATCTTCATCTACATCTGGTTACGCAATTCCCACACTAGATCTCAGGCCTTCTAACTTTGAGTTAATCTATCCAAAGGGTGTGAACAGAAAGGAGTTACTCTGTTGTTTAATTGTTCATCTTTACTTTAGTCATTTTTGTGACTACCATAGTCAAATGGCCCTTACAACCAGACATGAAACGTGCAACATTACAGCACAGTGCAGGCCATTTGGCCCACAATGTTGTGCTGACCTTTAACCTACTCTAAGATTAATCTAACTCTTTCTTCCTAAGTAGCTTTCCAGTTTTTCTATCATCCATATGCCTATCTAAGAGTTTCTTAAATGCCCCTAATGTATCGGCCTCTGCTACCACCCCTGGTTACATGTAAAGACGACTAAAGTAACTGAGGGGCTGTCTGGCAAGTGTTTCTAATGTAACCTTTAATGGAATGTCTATAATGGAGTCACTGAAAGTTCAATGGAGGGCTATGTGCTGAGCCCACTGCAGTACACTCTGTCCACACATGACTTCACAGCCAAACATCCAAGCATCACATCATAAAAGTTGCCAAGGACACAGCAACGGTGAGTCTCATCACCAACAATGATGAGACAGCCTACATAGAGGAGGTGATAGTGCTCGAGACCTGGTACAGGCAAATAGACAAAGGAGATGGTTATTGACTTCAGAAAAACTTGCACAACTCAAACTCCTCTTCACGTTGGCAGGCATAGCAGTGGAAACTGTGAGCAGTTTCAAACTCCTGGGAGTGGACTACTCACAGAACCTCTCATGGTCCCAGAACACATCCTACACAATCAGGAAAGCTCTCCATTGCCTTTAGTTTCTTATGAAGCTCAAGAGAAATGGACTATGCACATCAATACTCACATCATCCTGCAGATGCGCTGTTGAGAGCATCTGAACATGTGCATTACTGTGTGGTATGGAAACTGCACTGTGGCAGACAAGAGAGCTCTACATCGAGTTGTTAAAACTGTCCATGGAACATCAGCACAAACCTACCTGCCAACAAGGACATATTCCAAAATTGTTTAATGTGATTTCCACTACACAAGTGTAAAGAAGAGTGATATAGTTGTCTCTCTGGTTCTGATGCAGCATAAAAAAATACAATAAGCATAGAGGACATGTTAGAAAAACACAATAAATACAAACACATACAGCAAGATGAGCCTATATACATAGACTAATTGCATATACACTAAGTGGCTGTAGATGCAGATGTATCTAAACATAATGTAATTCTGACAGGAATTGATAAAGTAGTGGTGGGGTGAGGTGGGTTCGTGGGCAGAGGCGCTGATCAACTGGTCAGCTTGGGAGAAGTAACTGCTTTTGAGTCTGGTGGTCCAGATCTGGTGCTGTGTAGCCTCTTCACTGATGGCAGTACGGCAAACAGTCCATGAGCAGGGTAAGTAGGATCCTTCATGATATTGCTGGCTTTCTTCTGGCAGCTTTCTACATCCACGGCAAATTTTCCTGTTGCTTCCGGGTGCTTTTTATCACTCTGCCATCTCCAAAACTTCCAGTAGCTTTCTCCAACTATCTTTAATGCAACTAAAAGAGATGCCATTTTAGCAATTCCATTCTTGTCATCCAGGGACAAAGTGTTCTTACCAAGAGAAGCTGCAGTTTGTTTGTATTTCTTCCTATTTAGTTTAAGTCAAATTAAATTCAAAGTAAACTTAATTTTAAATTACTGTATGCTACCTTGAGATTCATTTTCCTGCAGGCAATTACAGAAAACACAGAAATACAATAGAATTTATGGAAATCTATGCATAAATAAAGACTGACAAAGAGCCAATGTGCAAAAGAAGACAAATAGTGCAAATAAAAAAAATAACATTATTTGTTTATGATTTGTTTATGATTATGAGTTGCAGAGTTCCTGAAAGTGAGTCTAGGTTGTAGAATCAGTTCAGAGTTGAGGCGGGTGAAGTTATCCATATCTGTTGAGGAACCTGATGCTTGCAGGGTAATAATTCTTCCTGAACCTGGTGGGGTGAAACCTAAGGCTCCCATACCTCCTGCCCAATGGTCGTCATGAGAAGGGAGCATGATGTTGGATGCTGGCAGTGCTCCTTGTAAATGTGCTTCATGTTAATGTACGAGGGGTGATTGATTAAGTTTGTGGCCTAAGGTAGAAGGAGATGAGTTATACAGCTCTCGTTACATGCACGTGCAGTTCAACTCTTTGAGTGATTATGCAAAAAGTTTGAAGTTAATAACTCATCTTCTTCTACCTTAGGCCATGAACTTATCCATCACCCCTGATAAGTTATTAACTTCAAACTTTCTGCATAATCACTCAAAGAGTTGAACTGCACGTGCATGTAACAAGAACCGTATAACTCATCTCCTTCTACCGCAGGCCACGAACTTATCAATCACCCCTGATGTGGACACTTTCTGGAGGTCCAGGATCCGTATGCTCCACGACCACAGGACTAAATGTGTAAATGTAGGAGGGACTATGTTGAAAATAAATGTGCTAGGTTTTCTAAAATTGACTCCTTCTACCTTAGGCCACAAACTTATCAATCACCCCTCGTACTTCTTACTTTCAATGTTCATGATGTGGTATCTTCACACCGGAAATCGCTTTATTGAACACCTTTATTAAGTTCGTACAAGTTCTTTTTGTTCATCTCTACCCACTCCCTGATAGAACTCTCCATTTTTGGCCTCCAATGCTGTTGGATCAGCTGAAACGAAGCACTTTATCTTTCAACTTGGTACACTAGAGTCATCAGGATTCAGCATCAAAATGAAGGATTTCAAATTATTAACCATGAGAGTCTTGTATCTCACATTTCCAGCATTCATAGTTTTTCTTCCCCCCCTCTCTCTCAGTGCTTCAGATTTCACTCGTTCAGTTATTTATATTTCCCAGATATTCTCTGAAAGCAGAAAGCTGTAGATGCTGGAAATCTGAAATTAAAGTTCTGGGGACTCTAAGCAGGTCAGATAGCACTTGTGGCGATAGAAAGTTAGTATTCCAGATTGAAGGCCATCCAACAGAACTTGAGTTCCAGTGTGGGGAACCCACTGTTTCTACCTGCAAAAGAGTTGGCAGTGAGAGTAAACAAAATTAAAATGAATACCCAAAAGGAAGATGAGAAAAAATTACCCAGAGTTGTGATCACTTGGATTGCAGTTCCACAAGATTTTGTTTCCCAAAGGTGAATTCAATATATTGAGAAAAGTGAAAACTTAATGAGGCTACCATGAAAATTGCAAGGCAGTGGATGGATGACATTTTACTTGGCTAAGTTTCAGAATGCAGTTTTTTATGATCTGGGTCTTAGTGACAGAAGGTGATTGGATGAAATTCTACTGCCCTATTTTCATGATGATTTCTTTGAGCATATCAGTATTCTAATAGGCAGCTTGGTCTTGTATTATTACTGGCATTAATAATATGATTTCAACATAGAATAAACACAAGAGATTCTGCTGATGCCCTAGATCCTGGGCAAAATACACAAAATGCTAGAAGAACTCAGCAGGTCTCGCAGCACCCATGGAAGAGGAAGAGCAGCAGTTGTTTCAGAGTGAGGCCCTTCATCAGGACTGGAAAGGACTGGGAAGAAAGCCAGAATAATAACATGGGTGGGTGGAGGGAAGGGAACAACTATAAGCTGGTAGGCGACAAGTGAAACCAGGTGAAAGGGAGGGCACGTGGGTAGGGGAGGGGGAGGTGAAATGAGAAGCTGGGAGGTGTAGATGGAAAAGATAAAGGGCTGAAGAAGAAAGAATCTGCTTGGAGTCTTCAGTCTAATGACTGCTTGTCATACTTCAGGCATACTCACAATACAGATCCTCAGCAATACCTTCAGTTCTTTTGAAAGGCCATTATCGTAAAACATTAAATCCATTTTTCTCTCAACAGGTACAATGTAATCTGCCCAACATTCTCTATTTTTATTTAGATTTACAACATCTGCAAATGTTCGCTGTGCAACAATCGCAGGGGTAAGATATTACATCTCTATAACCGTACCTTGTGCTGATGGTATGTTGCTTGGCACTACTGCTGTTGAAGTCAAACTAAGACTTGCTGAAGTTGTTGCAGATGTTGGTATTGATGGTGGTGCTGCCGATAAGTTCAAAATGGGCCTTTGGTCAACTTATTACTCCGTCACAGGACTAATAAGTTCTTATTCAGTCCATCACAGGAAAAGTACTCCCCACCACTGAGCACACCTACAAGGAGTGCTGCCACAAGAAAGCAGCATCTGCCATCAATGACCTGCACCTTTTTGTCCATGCTGTCTTCTTGCTGTTGCCTTCGGGAAGGAGCTACAGGAGCTTTAGGTCCCACTGAGCCAGGTTCAGGAACATGTATTACTCTTAAACCATCAGGCTCCTAAACCAGTGTGGATAACTTCACTCACATCAACAGTGAACTGATTCTATAAACTATGGACTCATTATCAAGGATTCTACAACTCAAGTTTTTGTTATTATTTACTCATGTTTTATTTTAACATTCCTTTGCACATTGGTTGCTTGTCTGCCTTGGTTTGTGTGCAGTTTTTTACTGATTCTGTTTGTATTTTTTTTTGTTCTGCTGTGAATGCCTGCCAGAAAATGAATCACGGTGTAGTATAAGGTGAGGTATGCTCACTTTGATCATAAAATTACTTTGAACTTTGAACTTTGTTGTCCTTGTTGAATTCCCATCGGAGGTCAGCGGCCAGCTACCCTGTTCAGTACAGACTGTATCATCACTTCTCATGGACACTAACAATATCTAATTATATGTAGACTTTCATAATTACAAACGTTACACCAATCCAAGCAATATAACTACAAATGCAAGAGTTCACACACATGCTTAACGTGGAATTACTTACAGAGAAATGTTAATTCCTTTTACCATAGATGCTTAGAGCTTATTCCATTTTTTATGTTAAAGCTTGCAAACTTAAACCACTGCTGTTTTTCCTTTGTTCATAGGCCCTTAGAATTTCCACTGTTTTGTTATTCCTCCTTTCAATATCTATTTCAATATACTATTTCCCCTTCCCTGTTATCTGCCTGCATATTTCATTATCAATCAATGTTTGGAACTTTTCTTTAAGCAGCAGTACTATTCAGGTTCTGTCTAATCAGCAGTGGGAGTAAGTCAGCTGACAAGCCTTCAGCTCATGTCCTGCACGCCTTCTGTACAATGCAATGTAACTTATAACAAAAACTGAAACAGCTAGAAATGCACCAGGTGAGTCAGCATCAGTGGTGAATATGCAATCCCATACAACATTCTGAAAATAATAATAAAAGCAAATGGCTACAGTGTGATATTGGTCACAGACCAGTGGCTTTGTAATGCGTACATGCAATTCTGAGAGTTGCTCCTTGTGAATCTCCGGTATTGAACAGATGACAAAAAATGATAAAGTAGGGACGTAAAGTTTTCTATATCAAGTATTTCCTGGTGAAAAAGATATTTCAGCTGCTAATTCAATTGAATCCAATAAAGTGTAATATTGGAATGGTCTTCTTACTTTGCTAACCAGTCTGACTCACAGAGTGCCTTTCCTTGCTGGTGTTTTGTTAATCCAGAGGTCTCTTGACACACAGTTTTGTTGACTTAAGCCAGATCACCAGATATAATAGTCACCTTCTAAAGTCTGGAGGGATTCTGAACTTCGGACGAGAATAGCACCACAGCAAAAAACTGGCACTTGGAAAAAAAATCAGATCACCAATTGATCGCTGATGAGTGGGTGCTCCTGTGAAGACAATACGTCACAACCACGGATTCAGCAACACAGTAGATACGGCGATTGGGCTTGTGAATATGCACGTGTCAGCTAATTATTATTTAATTGTGATAATATTTAACTCTATACTTGTCGTCCTAGTGCTTGTCCAGACCTGGACAGAGCACAGCAACACTTCGCTGCCTATTTGCATTTGGCGTTCCCTGAGAAATTGGACTGTCATGTTAACTGACTCTGAAGACTAGCAGTATTCATTTAATGTTTAGATGTTCTTGTCAGCTGCAGGGTAGCTTCATTTTCCATTTGAGGGTTTTAGTTAACGGCCCTGTTTGGCCTAGCGTTTATTGTTTAATTTTGCCTTGAACAGTATTCGCATTAAAATTTTGTGAACTATCGACTCACTTCAGTGTCTCTCACTCTGCATTTGGGCCATATCCAAACTGGGTAACAGCAAGTCTCGACCACACAAAGGTGGACCCAGCAGAGAGAGAGCAGCTGACTTTGGCCGTGAGATTCATTGGTCAGGTAGGAGACAAGCTACAGGAAATGGAATCTGTTCTCAGTGAAATTATGGAGGCAATGAGGCAGATAATCTTGGGCCAACAAGCCCAGTCTCACTTGGAGGAAAAGGTATCGTTCCTAGCCGCAATTGTTCAACAGCTCACCACAGACAATTGGACTCAGGTGTCTGCGATTTCCACACTCACGGCCGCTGACCACGAACTTACTGTGAACAGCCAGCATCAGCTGACAGCCATTAACATTCTCGCCAACGCAATTCAGCAGCTTCAGGCCGCCTCAGTCCCACTCCCAGCATCTCGCAGATAACTCCTTTCCTGCTGCCCCGACAATCTCTGCTACTAATGCTCCCGCTCCCACGCCTGGACCAGAGCCGACTCCCACCACCGTATAGGAACCGAGGATTCCACCACCAGGCAGATATTCCGCTGATCCTGATGGTTGCAGGAATTTTATCACCCAATGCAAGCTGACATTCCAAGCCCAGCCTAGTCATTTTGGTGGTGATGCGTGAAAATTGGCGTACATAGTCAATCTTCTTGACGGACCTCCACTCAGCCTGTTCAATGCTTTACAGGAGCAAAGATACCCCGCAGCCCAGTCGTTCTGACATTTTGTGGTGGAGTTAAGGAGGGTGCTTGATCTTCCAGTATGGGGTCAGGAGGCTGCCCACTGACTCTTGGACCTGTGCCAAGGTAGAAGAATGGTTGAGAGTCTATGCAGTGTTACGTACCCCGTAACTGGGTTGCCAAACCAGCAGAAATGGACCACTTAGTTGGAGTCTGGTTTAACAGAAACTAATGAAGTTTTATTAAAGAAATAAGTAACACAGTACTCTAATCGTAAGGATATAAATGCAACAAGTTAGCAATGATAAAACACACATGTACACAGAACTAGGGTAATAGGAATCAACCAAGCTCTATCGCAGTCTAGGGGTAAAATGATCAGTCTCAAGTGACGCAGAGTTCAGTTCAGCTTAGTACAGTTTGCAATAATCGTTGTTGTGCCGTTGGAGAGAGAGAGAATGGAAATTTTGATTCAAACAGACCTTTGATGTTCTTCGCAGTTAGCTTTCGGGCGAACCCTTTAATGTCTTCTGTGGTCACCGACTGTGACCCCTCCGTTCTGGATACGACCTTTCTTCCGCGGTGAACCCGGCACCCAGGCAAGGGTGGACACACATACCAGGTTCCCACCGATCGTCCCTTTTCACCCTGTCAGTCTATGATCGGTTCCCTCGAACCAGACCTCCAACTCTCACCAACTTGTGGGGGCACACCGCTCTTCCAGGGTCTCATTACCTCATGGTGTGTGTCGAGCCTTAACGAACTTGTTCTTTTTATCCCCCTGCTGGGGTATCGCCTGTCCATCAAACTTCAACCAGTTCAGGTTCAAAGCAGCCGGTCTGTCAATATTCTGAAATGTGTTTCTTTCTCGTTAATCTCTCTCTTCTCTCTTATTAGCATTTTGAATGTTTCTCCATTGTCTCCCTTATCTCTCTCATCAGCATCTATCTTCTGATAACTTGGTTTGTCGTCACAGCAGTTAAATTCCATACCCTTGCAGCAGAGATGGGATGGAATGAGAAATCTCTCATCACTGCCTTCCAGCGTGGACTGAATGCAGGGATCTGGCATGAGGTTGCTGTCCAGGATGAGCAAGGTAGTCTGGATGACCTGATTAATCTGGCTGTTCGAGTTGACGACCGGGTAACTGAATAGCACAGGGAAAGAATGTTCAAACTTCTTACGTGCCGCCTGATCACCAACTTTCGTCGCCCTCTACCCCTCCCTCACCACCCAGCACCCAGCCCACGGAGGAGCCTATGCAAGTGGGACACATGCGCCTGTCTCAGGAGGAATGAGACCAGCGCCAGAGAACAGGTTCCTGCCTCTATTGTGGTGATCCAGGACACTTCCGGGCGGCATGTTCCAAGCGTCTGGTAAACGAGAATACCTGTCAGCAGGGAGGGGAATCCTGACGGGTTGATTCTCTCTTCAGTCAGCTTCCCCTCATTCTGTAATGCTCGCAGCTTCCTTGTTGTGGAATTATCAGACCCATAAACTTAAGGCGTTTAATGACTCCAGTGCAGCCGGGAATCTTATGGACATCTCTGTCGCTCAAAGATGGGGAGTTCCAACTCAGGAATGGAGAGAAAAGATCAACGTCAAGGTGCTGGATGGTCGACCTCTGGAAACCGGCCAGATCCACCTTTCCACTCAACCCCTCCGACTGGTGCTCGAAGGAAACTATCATGAAGAAATATCTTTCTATCTGGTTAATTCACCTGAACTGCCACTGGTACTTGGTCTCCCCGGTTACCTCGATATAACCCACGGATCAATTGGTCTCTGAAGATACTCCATGGTTTGTTCATCCTGCAGCATGTGGGAAATCAGGGATACTTCCAGTGTCCCTGACAACTGTGTGTGCAGGAAACTTGTCCAGCTGCAGCTTCTGGCAGACCGCATTGAGCGGCTGGAGCTGCGACTAGATTCATACTGGAGCATCCGTGGTGCTGAGAAAATCGTGAATAGCACGTTCAGTGAGTTGGCCACACCGCAGGTAAAGGCTACACAGACAGAAAGGGAATGGGTGGCCACTAGACAGTGTAGCAGTAGGCAGGTAGTGCAGGAGTCCCCTGAGGTCATCTCCCTCCCAAACAGATATACTGTTTTGGATACTGTTGGGGAAGGCAACAGCAACCGAGTTCATGGCACCATGGGTGGCTCTGCAGCACTGGAGGGAAGGAAAAGGAGTGGGAGAACTATAGTGATAAGGGATTTGATTTTAAGGGGAATAGATAGGCGTTTCTGTGGCCACAAACGAGACTCCAGGAAGGTATGTTGCCTCCCTGGTGTAAGGGTCAAGGATGTCTCTGAGCGGCTGCAGGAAATTCTGGAGTGGGAGGGTGAACAGCCAGTGGTCATGGTGCACATAGGTACCAACGATATAAGTAAAAAATGGGATGAGGTCCTACAAGGTGAATTTAGGGAGTTAGGAGATAAACTAAAAAGTAGGACCACAAAGGTAATAATCTCTGGATTACTACCAGTGCCACATGCTAGTCAGAATAGGAATAGGAGGACATATCAGATGAATATGTGGCTTGAAAAAATGGTGCGGGGGGGGGTGGGAATTCAAATTTCTGTGGCATTGGAACCAGTTCTGGAGGAGGTGGGACTGGTACAAACAGGACGGTCTGCACCTGGGCTGGGCTGGAACCAATGTCCCAGGGGGAGCATTTGCCACTGTTGTTCAGGAGGATTTAAACTAATGTGGCAGGGGGATGGGAACAAGTGCAGAGAGACAGAGGGTTGTAAAATGAGGGTAGAATCAAAAAGTAGTAAGGTGAAAAGTATAAGTGGCAGGCAGGCAAATCCAGGGCAAAAATCAAAAAGGGCCACTTTTCAACATAATTGTGTAAGGGCTAAGAGTGTTGTAAAAGTGAGCCTGAAGGCTTTGTGTGTCAGTGCCAGGAGCATTCGTAACAAGGTGGATGAATTGAATGTGCAGATAGTTATTAATGAATATGATATAGTTGGGATCACAGGGACATGGCTCCAGGGTGACCAAGGATGGGAGCCAACTTTCAGGGATATTCAATATTCAGGACGGATAGACATGAAAGAAAAGGAGGTGGGGTAGCATTGCTGGTTAGAGAGGAGATTCATGCAATAGGAAGGAAGGACATTAGCCTGGAGAATGTGGAGCTGCATAACACTAAGGGGCAGAAAACGCTGGTGAGAGTTGTGTACAGGCCACCTAACGGTAGTAGTGAGATTGGGGATGGCATTAAGCAGGAAATTAGAAATGCGTGCAATAAAGGAACAGCAGTTATAATGGGTGACTTCAATCTACATATAGATTGGGTGAACCAAATTGGTAAGGGTGTTGAGGAAGAGGATTTCTTGGAATATATGCGGGTTGGTTTTCTGAACCAACATGTCGAGGAACCAACTAGAGAGCAGGCTATTCTAGATTGGGTATTGAGCAATGAGGAAGGGTTAATTAGCAATCTTGTCGTGAGACGCCCCTTGGGTAAGAGTGACCATAATATGGTGGAATTCTTCATTAAAATGGAGAGTGACATAGTTAATTCAGAAACAAAGGTTCTGAACTTAAAGAAGGGTAACTTTGAAGGTATGAGACGTGAATTAGCTAAGATAGACTGGCAAATGATACTTAAAGGGTTGACAGTAGATATGCATTGGCAAGCATTTAAAGATCGCATGGATGAACCATGCAATTGTTCATCCCAGTTTGGCAAAAGAATAAACCAGGGAAGGTAGTGCACGCATGGCTGACAAGGGAGATTAGGGATAGTATCAATTCCAAAGAGGAAACATACAAATTAGCCAGAAAAAGCAGCACACCTGAAGACTGGGAGAAATTCAGTGTCCAGCAGAGGAGGACAAACGGCTTAATTAGAAAAGGGAAAAAAAGATTATGAGAGAAAGCTGGCAGGGAACATAAAAACTGACTGTAAAAGCTTTTATAGATATGTGAAAAGAAAAAGATTGCTTAAGACAAATATAGGTCCCTTACGGTCAGAAACAGGTGAATTGATCATGGGGAACAAGGACATGGCAGACCAATTGAATAACTGCTTTGGTTCTGTCTTTACCAAGGAAGACATAAATAATCTTTCGGAAATAGTAGGGGACCGAGGGTCTAGTGAGATGGAGGAACTGAGGAAAATACATGTTAGTAGGGAAGTGGTGTTAGGTAAATTGAAGGGATTAAAGGCAGATAAATCCCCAGGGTCAGATGGTCTGCATCCCAGAGTGCTTAAGGAAGTAGCCCAAGAAATAGTGGATGCTTTAGTGATAATTTTTCAAAAATCTTTAGATTCTGGATTAGTTCCTGAGGATTGGAGGGTGGCTAATATAACCCCACTTTTTAAAAAAGGAGGGAGAGAGAAACCAGGGAATTATAGACCGGTTAGCCTGACATTGGTGGTGGGGAAAATGCTGGAGTCAGTTATTAAAGATGTGATAACAGCACATTTGCAAAGCGGTGAAATCATCGGACAAAGTCAGCATGGATTTGTGAAAGGAAAATCATGTCTGACGAATCTCATAGAATTTTTTGAGGATGTAACTAGTAGAGTGGATGGGGAGAACCAGTGGATGTGGTATATTTGGATTTTCAAAAGGCTTTTGACAAGGTCCTACACAGGAGATTAGTGTGCGAACTTAAAGCACATGGTATTGCGGGTAAGGTATTGATGTGGATAGAGAATTGGTTGGCAGACAGGAAGCAAAGAGTGGGAATAAACGAGACCTTTTCAGAATGGCAGGCAGTGACTAGTGGGGTACCACAGGGCTCAGTGCTGGGACGCCAGCTGTTTACAATATATATTGATGATTTAGATGAGGGAATTAAAAGCAGCATCTCCAAGTTCGCGGATGACACGACACTGGGCGGCAGTGTTAGCTGTGAGGAGGATGCTAAGAGGATGCAGGGTGACTTGGATAGGTTAGGTGAGTGGGCAAATTCATGGCAGATGCAATTTAATATGGATAAATATGAGGTTATCCACTTTGGTGGCAAGAACAGGAAAACAGATTATTATCTGAATGGTGGCCGATTAGGAAAAGGGGAGGTGCAACGAGACCTGAGTGTCATTGTACATCAGTCATTGAAAGTGGGCATGCAGGTACAGCAGGCAGTGAAAAAGGTGAATGGTATGCTGGCATCATAGCAAGAGGATTTGAGTACAGGAGCAGGGAGGTTTTACTGCAGTTGTACAAGGCCTTGGTGAGACCACACCTGGAGTGCAGTTTTGGTCCCCTAATCTAAGGAGACATTATTGCCATAGAGGGAGTACAAAGAAGGTTCACCAGATTGATTCCTGGGATGGCAGGACTTTCATATGAAGAAAGACTGGATCGACTAGGCTTATACTCTCTGGAATTTAGAAGATTGAGGGGGGATCTTATTGAAAAATATAAAATTCTAAAGGAATTGGACAGGCTAGATGCAGGAAGATTGTTCCCGATGTTGGGGAAGTCCAGAACGAGGGGTCACAGTTTAAGAATAAAAGGGAAGCCTTTTAGGACCGAGATGAGGAAAAACTTTTTCGCACAGAGAGTGGTGTATCTGTGGAATTCTCTGCCACAGGAAACAGTTGAGGTCAGTTCATTGGCTATATTTAAGAGGGAGTTAGATATGGCCCTTGTGGCTAAAGGGATCAGGGAGTATGGAGAGAAACAGGGTTCTGAGTTGGATGATCAGCCATGATCATACTGAATGGCGGTGCAGGCTCGAAGGGCCAAATGGCCTACTCCTGCACCTATTTTCTCTGTTTCTATGTTTCTCAGATAGGGGAACGACATGCCCGTCTACCTGTCCGGGTCTGGCTCAAGTTCAGTTCCATGAATCCCCTCCTGTGTCAGCTAAAGATGTGGATCTGTCTGGGATTCCAGCTGAAAATTCAGATCTCCTTGAGGTTTTCAGTAAAAGAAAGGCCACCATCCTGTCCCCACAGCGGCCATACGACTGTGCCATAGACCTCCTACCTGGCACTAGTCCTCCCCGGGCTTGGCTCTTTTCCCTCTCTCATCCTGAAATGGTGGCCATGGGGGAATACATTAAGGAGCCATTGAACGTGGGGTTTATCCGTCCGTCAACTTCACCGGCAGAAGCGGGCCTCTTTTCTGTGAACAAGAAAGGTGGCAAGCTCTGTTCCTGCATCAATTATCGGCTCCTGAACAACATCACTGTGAAGAACCACTACCCTCTTCCCTTGCTGGCATCTGTGTTTGAACATCTCCAGGGAGCAACTATATTTTCCAAAATTGATCTGCGCAATGCTTACAATCTGATACGCATAAGAGACAAAGATGAGTGGAAAACAGCTTTCAACACTTCTAATGGCCACTCTGAATACCTGTTGAGACCTTTTCTTCTGGCCGACGCCCCTGCATTATTCCAGGACTTGGTTAGCAATGTGCTCAGGGACATGTTGAGCCAACTTCTGTTTGTGTATTTAGATGACATCCTTATCTATTCCCGCTCTCATCAGTAGCACGTCTAGCATATCTGGAGAGTACTCAGATGCCTTCTTGAAAATAATCTATTCTTTGTTTGGACAGATCACAAGAGCCTCTCCTATATTCAGAATGCTAACAGACTCAACTCTCGTCAAGCCTGGTGAGATCTCTTCTTCACACTGTTCAATTTCATCTTCACTTATCATCCCAGCAGCAAGAATACAAAGGCTGACGCTCTCTCCTGGCAGTCTGACGGATCTGAGGACAATGCTGATCCAGAGCCCATTCTTCCTCGCTCGTGTATCATTGCTCCGGTGATCTGGGGAACAGAGGCAGTGGTGAGGGCCGCCCAACAATCAGGTCCAAGCCCGAGTGGGGTACTTCCCAGCTGGCCGTTTGCCCCTGCTACAGTACATTCCACTCCTCTTGTCTGGCTGGACATCCGGGAACTCAACGGATTCAGGAGCTTATAAAGGGACACTTCTGGTGGCCACCTATGTCACAGGATGTCCGCAAATTTGTATCTGCCTGTCCCATCTGCACTCGGAACAAGACATCACGCCTGTGTCCTGCAGGTCTGTTATGTCCACTGCCTGTGCCCCACCGCCCTTGGTCCCACCTCTCAGTAGATTTCATCAGTGGTCTGTTCCTGTTTAATGGAAACACCACCATTTTGGTCATTGTGGATCAATTTTCCAAGACTGCCCACCACATTGCCCTCCCATTGAGTCATGAGACTGCCACACTCATGGTTCAACATGTGTTTAGGCTCCATGCCTTTCGTCAAGACATAGTGTCTGATCGTGGATCACAGTTCTCTTCCTGCTTTTGAAAGGCTTTCTGTTCTCTCATAGGAGCCTTCGCCAGTCTCCCTTCTGGCTTCCACCCCCAATCTAATGGCCAAACTGAGAGAGTGAACCAGAAGTTAGAGACAATCCTGCATTGTCTCGCCTCTTCCAACCCCAAATCCTGGAGCTCCCAATTGGTTTAGGCAGAGATCACCCACAATAACCTCTGGTTGCTGTCTACCGGTATGTCTCCCTTTGAATGCCAGAAGAGATTCTAGACCCCGTTCTTCCCTGATCAGCTGATCCAGTGCTACAAGCACACCTGGAGATGAGCCAGGGTTTCTCTGCTGCTTGGCCAGAAACAGCATTCCCGGCAGGCTGATCGGCTCCATCGACAGGTAAGTCCATTCAAGCTGGGAGAGGAGGTCTGGTTGGCATCAAGGTATCGTCCCCTGAAAGTCGAGAACCGGAAATTGGCACTGCGCTACATGGGACCATTTGTAGTGGAAAAGGCTGTCAACAAGGTGTCCTATCAATTGCGTCTACCAACATCACTGAAGATCCATCCAGTATTCCATATTTCCCAGCTCCAGCCGGTTACTACCTTTCCCCTGGCTCCAGTCACCCCTTCTCCCCCTCCTCCCCACCTGGTGGATGGTTCCCTTGTCTATACTGTGTGGCGCCTCCTGGCATCTTGCCGGGTACGTGGTAAGGTCTGGTACCTTATGAGCTGAGAAGGGTATGGCACAGAAGAATGTACTTGGATCCAGGCAAAGGACATCTTGGACAAGTCGCTAATTCGGGACTTCCAGCAGACACAGGTCTGTGGTGTCTCAGGGGCTGCACCTAGAGAGGGAGGCCCTGTCACAACTACTGATTCGGCAGCGCAGTAGATACAGCAATTGCACTTGTGAATATGCACGTGCCAGCTAATTATTATTTAATCGTGATAGTATTTAACTCCATACGTGTCGTCCTAGTGCTTGTCAAGACTTGGACAGAGCACAGCAATGCTTTGCTGCCTGTTTCCATTCGGTCTTCCCTGAGAAACTGGACTGTCAAGGTAGTCTGAAGACTAGTGGTATTCATTTAAAGTTCAGATGCTATTTTCAGCCACAGAGTAGGCTTTGCTTTCCATTTGATAGTTTTAGTTAATGGCCCTGGTTGGCCTAGCATTTATTGTTTTATTTTTCCTTTAACACTGTTTGCATTAACGTCTGTGAACTATCGACCTGCTTCAGTGTCTCTCACTCCACACTTGGGCCATATCCAAACCGGGTAACACGATAACATTCCATCACTAAATGGAGTAACCACCACATATTATGAGTGGCAATTGGATAATCTGGCCCAGTGACTTTGATTTCAAGGCAAAACAGCCATTCATTTTTTTATAGCAGGTCAGTTCAATTGAGGTGCAACTCTGCAGGATCATTAGGATACTTAGGAAAGTAGAGAATTTATAAACCTGATAGATGTTATATGTAATATTGCAGCAAATTTAAGTGGAGAACTCACCCTCTGTGTAACACCTTGCATGCCTGTGTAGCTATGCTAACATTATATTAAAAACAAAACCCGGATTTGAGAAGACACCATAGTCCACCAATGGCAAAACTGGTTTATAGGTCTTGTCATAAAAAAGCAGGGATTAAATAGAAAAAAAAAGGTCCTTAGAACACTTCAATGGTTTTGAATGGTTTGGATTAAACTCGAATACAAGGAAGAGAAAAGGAAAGAGTTGATTTATTTGGCATCTTCCACACTCTCAGCACCCTCGAAAGAGTGGAGATAAAAGAGACAGCAGATGCTGAAATCTGAAGCAACAAATAAGCTGTTGAAGAAATGTAACTGAGTCAGGCAGCACCTATAGAGAGAATTGGAAAGTCAAAGCTTTGTGTCCAAACCCTGCATTTGAGACCTTTATATATAACCATTCCTCTGCCTGGCAAATTTCTTGACATAGAACATAGAACATAAAAATTTACAGCACGTTACAGGCCCTTCGACCCACAATGTTGTACCAACCATGTAACCTACTCAAGAAGCTGCCTAGAATTTCCCTGGCGCATAGCCCTCTATTTTTCTCAGCTCCATGTACCTATCTGAGAGGCTCTTAAAAGACCCTATTGTATCTACTTTCACCACTGCTGCCAGCAGTGCATTCCACGTACCCACCACTCTCTGTGTTAAAAACTTACCCCTGACATCCCCTCAGTAACTATTTCCAAGCACCTTAAAACTATGCCCCTTCCTGTTAGCCATTTCAGCCGTGGGAGACAGCCTCTGGCTATCCACAAAATCAAAACCCCTCGTCAGCTTATACACATATGCCAGTGATATTAAATCTGATTCTGACCATCAATTTATGGACATACAATCAATCTAAATGTAAAAGCTATTGTATGCATTTATCTTTTTGTCTGTTTGTACTATTCTTTATCTTATTGTGTATATTATATGCTGCATCAGATATGGAGTAACCATTACTTTGTTTTCCTTTACATTTGTGTATTGGAAATGACATTAACAAACCTTGAATCTGCATTTGTTTTTATGGTATATTGTATATTCACCAAACAGAGCCTCTGTTAAATATTTTATTCAAAATACAGCAACTGTGACAAAGTAGCAGTCTAGTTTTCTGCACCCAATGCTGGAGTCAAAATTGATTTTTGTAACTTCAAGTAATATCTCCCCCTCCCT
Organism: Mobula hypostoma; assembly: GCF_963921235.1. NCBI lineage: Eukaryota > Metazoa > Chordata > Chondrichthyes > Myliobatiformes > Myliobatidae > Mobula > Mobula hypostoma. Next base: position 118,801,365 of record NC_086097.1, on the reverse strand, counting down.
GTCTCTCTTTTTCCATTCCCAATTCTTGCTCTCCTCTTGGCCTTTCTCATCTCCTCACCTGCCCATCACCTCCTTCTGATGCCACTCTCCCTTCCCTTTCTCCCATGGTTGACGCTCCTCTCCTGTCAGATTCCTTCTTTTTCAGCCCTTTACCTTTTCCACCCATCACCTCCCAGCTTCTGGATTCAGCCCCCCTCCTCACCCACCCACCTTCCCCTTCATCTGGCTTCACCAATCACGTCCCAGCTTGACCTTCTCTTCCTGGCTCCTTTCCACTTCCTTGCCATGGCGACTGCTTATTCCCATTCATAGATGCTGAGTTCCTCCAGCATTTTATGTGTTGCTCTGGTTTTCCTGCATCTGCAGTATCTCTCATAATTAGAGCCCACATCTTTCTGACTCAGAGGTGATAGCTCTCACCCCCAAACCTGGCATCCATTAGGCAGTGAAGGGATGGCAAATAAATGAGGAGAGTGACCAGAGAAAGACCAACTGAGCCACCTAGCTATACAATCACAGTTATAAACACTCAAGCTTCTCCAGATGCTGGAAGTCCAGAGTAACACATACAAACTACTGCAGGAAATCCGCAGGTCAGTCAGCAACAATGTGGTTGGTTGTCTTTCGGGGTCCGAGGAAGACTACATTGTGCAGGGTGGCAGTGTTTTTTTTTTACGAGGTGGAGTTGTGAGCTCGATATCAACCCGGCACGGATGTAGAGCACGCTCGGGGGCGGTCTGTCACTGGATCGAACTCGGGAACCACCATTCTCGAGCCTGGTGCTGATCTCACTGCGTCACCAGCTGACCTTTTGCACAATGTAACCAGTGCGTGAAAGATATTAAAGTGGAAAAGCCTTGCACAGAGATGCTCTCACTCTCTTGGCCTCAGAAGTCAGGATCCAGTGGCATGAAGAATGGTTACGTCTGGCAACTTCCTTGGCTGCATTGGATGACCGCATCTTCTCAAGTGCTCTGCCATGCCCTACGCACTCCACAATGCGCTGCTGCAACGCCTTCTCAGCCGTTGAACCCCCGGGGTTTCCTCTGCCTGATCCACCGAAGCAGTCTTCACATGCTGCAATGAGCAAATTCCTATCTCACCCAGGGTTTCAGACCCATTGGCTACCCTCACTTGGTTTAGCCGGCCTGTCGAAGCCATTGCCCAGGATGTGGCTGCTGTCACATGCAAACAGCTACGAGGAGCCACAGGTGAGAGCTGAGCATTGGTGGGGAGTAATAGATGACGAGCCACTCCAAGGAGTGCGACGAGCCTCCCATCTAGAGGTGCTACCCCTCTCGTGCACCCTATACACCACCAATGTAAAGGAATAAAAATTGACATATCAAGCCACGTCCTGATGAAGGGTCTCAGCCTGAAATGCATGCTCTTTATTTCTTTCATGGAGAGGTGAAAAAATCTCTGGTTAAGTTGGCAAAATATAGAGGATAAAACTGTCCTACATTGTTCAAAGTTCAAAGTATGTATACATTATACAATTTTGAGATTTGTCTCCTTACAGGCAGCCACAGAACAAAGAAACCCAGAAGAATCCAGTAAAAAAAGAACAACAAGTACCCAACATGCAGAATAAAAACAAATCATGTAAACAATAAATAAAAGCAAGCTACAGCATTCAGAAGTGAAATCCACAAAAGACAGTCCTTCCACAGGCATGAAGCAACAGCCCCAGATCAGTGCAGAGCCGAGTCAGAGTCTCCGAACAGTGAGCTGAACCGTCCCTCGCCTCAGGTCCCAATATCCCGACTTTTCCGATTTGGCCTGTACACGACCTTTCCAATTCGGGAAGTGCTTAAATCGTTGTCCAAACATTGGGTTAGGGACTTTGATACGCTCTGGGACTGGACCACACCGCCTCGATTCAGTCTGTAACCGACCTTTCCAATTTGTGTATTGATGCAACTTGTCCTCTGCTCTGACAGCCTTTTACTCAACTTCCACCTCCTTTTTCTCTTCCTTCAGTCCAGCTAACACATTTTCTCATGTCTGTGATGAGGTAAGCACAAAATGATTGATTGCAACTTTCCTGCTCATTATCTCTGCTGGCTCATTCCAGTCATCAATGCTTAACGTTTATACTGATGCCAACAAAAAAGAGCCCATGCATCCATTGCTATGCCTGAATTGCTCCTTAGAAAGTCTTGTACGAGCAAAGTGACAAATGTTGTTGCTGGAAACAAAATGCTGTGGTATGTCAGCCTTATATATATGCTCTGTGTATTCTGGCAACTGGTTAATGATTACTGCATTAACACTAATGTACAGGATGCTGCAATGAGTTGTAGTATTAAGCCAGCATTTCTTTTTGTTCCAATACTGAAAACTACTTTCAGTGGCCACTTTATTGGGTGCACCTATACACCTGCTGGTTAATGCAAATATCTTTCCAGCCTATTATGTTGCAGCAACTCAACGCATAAAAGCATGCAGGCATGGTCAAGAGGTTCAGTTGTTCTTCTAAGTGACTCTGACTCTGCAATGGTTGTTGGTGCCAGACAGGGTGGCTTGTGTATCTTAGAAACTGCTGATCCCCTGGGATTTTCATGCACAAATGTATCCAGAAATTAGAGAGAATCGTGCAGAAAACAAATAACATCCAGTGAGAGTCAGTTCTGTGGGAAAAATTGCAATGAAGTGGTGATAGAAATTCATTATGCCTAAAAGTTCCTGTAGTTTTTTCAGTTGTGTGGGATGGTGAGAAATTCATAATAGTGTCTACTTTTGATAGGAGGGGATTTGCACCTTCTGCAGAGATGCGATAGCCCAGAAAGTCAATGGTTCATAACTCAAACTGGCATTTAGCAGGGTTAATAATCAACCTGTGTTGGCTTCAGCACGCAAAACTGTGCGGAGATAAAATACGTGTTCAGATTTGAATGCACTAGTGACAAGTATGTCATCCAGGTAAAGAAAAAGAAAATCTAAGTTCTTTAATACAGAGTCCATCAGCCATTGGAAAACCTATGCTACGTTTCTCCGTCCACAGGCGGCAACCACCATTGGACTTAGAGACCGTATGAAGGGGTAAAGCTCAGGGGCTATTCGACTGGCAGAAAATGATGAGTCTTTTCACATTGGCAAACAGCCTTCACCGTTGTTAGCTTTTCTGGGTCCAGTCTATGCGCACAGGCGTGCACTGGTGGGCCTCTCGTGGGAAGGTGGTGCTTTACCCCACGTTTTTTGACTGTCATGGATAATGTGGGCTTTGTGAGGTTTGGGAACTTGCCCAGCAGCCGCGTTAACTCACACGCGCTTGAATGAGTCATGGTGGGGAACTTCCTGGGGCAGCAGGGTAATGACCCATAGTCCTTGGCATCCACCAGATGGCAGTTCTTAAGATCAACCACCAGTCTTCGGGCACACAGGAAATCTGCACTGGGCAGAGGTCTAGCCACTTCAGCCAGGACGAAGTCCTATATGTAAGGTTACCCACAGAGGCAGAGCATCACCTATCGTGTCCCATAAGTCTAGATCCTGCTGCCATTGGCGACCTCCAGCAAGGTTTCATTGCTCTTTGCCGTCTCATCAATAGGCGATGCTGACTGCACACTCACTTGAACACCCGTGTCACACAGGAAGCGTCACCTTGCCAGGGTGTCTGTGGTGAGCAAGCCACTCTGGCAGCTGGGGCCCATGTGTTCACAGCCCTCTGATGTCCTGATGTGCTAGCACTGTTGAAGCTGCAAGGCGAGTGGCACTTCCAAGAGCTTGTACCAAAGCATGCGTGGTAAAAACACAGACCTGACGTTATTTGTTTCGTAGCTACGCACGTCCTTATGCTGGAGGCCTTGCTAAACAGACTTATTAAGGCAGAGAAAGGAAGGAGGAATGATGCACTGCTGCCCAGCTGAGTGTAGACTGTCAGCCTATAGACCTTCTGGGGTGCATTCGTAAGGACTATGTAGACTGGATGAGGCATTTGCTGCATGAAGATTTATTTAAAAACAAAACAAGGATGGTGATTTCCCAGGAGAGACAGCATGCGGACCATTATATCCAAAGGCCAATTATCGCCAAGGCCTGGTAAGGAGACCAACTGTTTTGTGCGCTCAGTCTCTAATAGTCCAAAAGTTGGTTTTCCGTGATCGGTATTTAGTGTGTTCAGGTGGGTGTTCAAGCAGACTCACCACCCTTGCTGCCATGGAATTGCTGAGCAACAGTAGCACATAATAGAATTTGGTGCTGTCAGCAGAGATTTCTCACAGAGCTAACGGTCTCAACTTGCACAAACCAAGCCATGGCATTTTGCTCCCAAAGCTCCAGCAGTTTCAAAGCACCTGCATTCAATATTCAATAACTCTGGAATCATCCTAGAGCGTCGGGGCCATCAACATAGGTTTTCGGAAATAAAACAAAGTGAGGCATTTTTTGCTTAATGAAACCTATAACGCATTTTATTGAATTCCAAAACCTGGAACAATATAATCACATCAGACCAGCCTGTTAAATTGAAACTCCAACTCAATTTCAGTGGTTGTAAATTATGTATGTTTCTCTCAATTATGTTACCCTATAACAATAACCTAAATAACCATATGTTACAACAGTGATGTGCAGAAGAGCACCTCAGAACCCACAAGACGTTGAGCCTTGAGGTGCATGGCTACAACTGCAGAAGACTACGAACATACACTCAATGGCTACTTTATTAGGTACAGGAGGTACCTAATAAAATGGCCAATGAGCATATATACTCTGTGGACCCTCTCAACAAGTTTATGGTCACTACATTAACACTAATATACAAGAAGCTGCTGCAAGGTGCAGTACTAAGGCAGGTTTTTTTTTGGTCCAACACAGAGAACTATTTTATCCACTTCTGCCACTCCACAACTTGATTGTCTTGATTTTAAAACTGTTCCAGCAGAATTGCCATGTTAAGTGGAATAAAACTGAGGATGTCAAGTTTCAAAATGTGTCAAGGGAGATAATCCATTTACTGTACTGACATACTAGCTTGCTTTAAACAGATCTTCATGGAGACTGACATTTGCACTTGCTAAAGGGACTTTCCTCTAGGCACCTCTCAATGAAACCCATTAAGGATTCTATCAATGTATGTGATTTATAACTCTTGAAGGAGTTCATGCAGGGTCACTTCAGAGGATTCAGTATTCTCTAACAGTAGCAAATTTTAATGTCAAATGTATTAACTACCTGTCTAGATGGCCTGCCCAGAGACTGCAGAGCTGTGTTTCAGATACTGTGGTTAGCAGTACAGGGGCACATTAGGGGACTGTCCTGACCCCCCTCCTGTTCATTGTCTACACCTCGGACTTCAGATACAACTTGGAGTCCTGCTACCTACAGAAAGTTTCAGACAATTTGGCAGATGTGGGCAGATGGAGTCAAGGAACTGAGTACAGAAGAGTAGTGGACAACTTTAATTAAGTAGTGTGGGCTGAATCACCAGTAACTCAACATCACTAAGACAAAGGAGTTGGTGGTGGACTTCAGGGAAGTGAAAACACCCTGCATTCCTATCTCCATCAGGGGATCGGATGTGGAAGTCGTCTGGGACTACAAATACCTGGGATCTCACCTGGACAATAAACTGGACTGGACTAAAATTACAGGGGCTCTGTACAAGAAGGGGCAGAGCCGACTGTACTTCCCAAGAAGGCTCCAGTGATTCAACGTCTGCAGTACTGTGCTACAGATGTTCTATGACTCAGCGGTGGCCAGCATTCTATTCTACGCTGTAGTCTGTGGGGCAGCAGGGTGAGAGCAGCTGATGCCAGGGAGGTCGGTAAGCTCGTCAGGAAGGCTGGTTCTGATCTGGGGGTGGAACTGTATTCCCTGGTGGTTGTGTCTGAGAGGAGGATGCAGAAGCTAAGGTGCATTACGGACAATGACATACTGGGCAAACAGAGGAGCACCTTTAATGCCACAGGAGATCCTTCTCCCTGTGGATGTAAGACACTACAATGCCTCCTCCTTATATATATAAGTCTATGGTTTCATTGCACATTTTTATTTTACACTATTATTTTTATGCACATTTTGTATTTTTTCATACCTCAATGCTTACATTTTGTATTTTAAAGTATATATTTCTGACTGAACAACCTTGCAACAATAATTTCCTTTGAAATAATAAAGTTTTATTTTATCTGATCTTATCTTAATGCTTCCAACTAAAACAAAGGACCTGAAAACAACAGTTTTCAATGAACAAAACAGTCAAAGAAAAAGATAATAGAGGGAAAATAAAGACATCGCTGATCAAAACTAATACAGATAACAACATTGATATTTGGGGATTTTCATTTCATTTGCAGCACAAGCTCAGAATCATCCAGAAAATAAAGGTCCAGTACGAATTGATCATATTCCAATGATAAAACACTTTTCCAAAGGGAATTCTGCAAAGTTTTAATCTGCAGCAGGCCATCATTAATTCTGCAAGGTCCTTTTTTGTAGAGTACTCTCTTGTGAGGTGCCTTATGGAAGGCGTTCTGAAAATCATAATGCCCATCTCTGTTGGACTGCTTTCATTCATGAAGTTCTCCCATCTATTATATCAGTTTAGTAAGACTCACATTTAATTTCTTGAAATTGTAATTTCCCTGCTATGTTTCATTTATTCAACTGGTCATCTTAAATGATTTTTTTTAAAGCATCTACCCTATTACTCAATATAAACAAATTCCTTGGATAATTACAGTTTTCTACCTAAATATGTCTGTGTTAGAATTTATTCAGTCTGCGGAAACAGTCGTCTTCTTCAATGAACTCCCATTTCTAACAGAGCCTTGCATGGATGTCATTTGGACATACACATTTTTAACTTATTTATTTATTATTAACTGTTGTAATATTATTTGCAATATTTGCTACTTATGCAAAATCATCTTGAAGAATAAAGATTTCATTTTAATTATTGAAATGAGTCTGCTAAAATGAGGAGGAAAACAGTGGAAATAAAGTACAATTGCAACGTAACGTCTGAACTCCTTTATTTGTTGCATTGCCTGATGAAAGCCAGCATGCCAAAATACCTTCTTCACCTCCCTGTCTATCATCTATACCACATCAATGAACTATGTACTTGTCCTCCTAAGCCCTATCTGTTCTGACTTTCCAAAATTCAACACACCCCACTTAAACAAATTGAAAGCCATTTGCCAAACTTCAGCCCATTTACCTGGCTATTATAATTTAGGATAAGCATGTCTCCCTGATTCTCAATTTTTCTAGTCTAATGCAATTCCTACAAAGGATGTTGCTTGGAACTGAATCAAGAACTTGGCTCACTTAAGATTTTTCAATCACATTGCTTGAAATTGGCTTTGTGTTTACTTCAATTGCCTACTACAGGATATATTCTATACCTTGTCAAACATTCCTCATATGCTTCACAGGTTCATACAACGGCCTCACCTACTACCTGGCATCGGAACTGTAATTCCGTTAATCGCAGGACTCTGCAGAGAGTGGTGCAGACAGCCCAGCGCATCTGTAGATGAGAACTTCCCACTATTCAGGGTGTTTAGAATGACAGGTGTGTAAAAAGGGCTCGAAGGATCATTGGGAACCTGAATCACCCCAACTGCAAACTGTTCCAGCTGCTATCATCTGGGAAAAAATAAGAAAGCATAAAAGCCAGGACCAACAGGCTCCGGGACAGCTTCTTCCACCAGGCCATCAGACTGATTAATTCACGCTGCTAGAATTGTATTTCTATGTTATATTGACTGTCCTGTTGTACATACTATTTATTATAAATTTCTATAAATTGCACATTGCACAATTAGATGGAGACATAACGTAAAGATTTTTACTCCTCATGTATATGAAGGATGTAAGTAACGAAGTCGATTTCATTCAATCCTTTGCAACTGATAGTGATAGCAGAGAAAACAAGTGAGCCTCGAAATGTGATTGCATAGTGTCTGATTTTTTTTAAGATCAGTTATCTAATTTTGAATTTACCAAGAGTATATCACTCCTGGGAAATCAGTCCTCAGCGAAATTGCACAATGCCCAAACATAATACATTCCAGCTTTCAGTGGAAAGGATGTTTCCTACAGTGAGGAAGTCTATGAACAAAGGGCACAGCCCCATAATAGAAGGAAAACACTTTAGAACAGAGATGAGGAGAAATTTCTTTAGCCAGAGGGTGGTGAATCTGTGGAATTCATTGCCACAGACTGCTGCGGAGGCCAAGTCATTCGGTATATTTAAAGCAGAGATTCATAGGTTCTTGATTAGTAAGAATGTCAAAGGTTACAGGGAGAAGGCAGGAGAATGAGGTTGAGAGGGATAATAAATCAGTCATGCTGGAATGGCAGAGCAGATTAATTGGGTGAATAGCCTAACTTTGCTCCAGTGTATCATTGTCCTATGGCCTTAAACTGGGTGTTTTTGTGTACATTATTCATTTTTATGCACCTCACCTGTTCTGGAAAGAAATACACAGCCAAAGGGAGTGGTCATGTGACACTCAATTGCACTATTGCCAATATAAATTGAAGAAAGCTGCAATTCAGAATCAACTTAGAGGGATAAGTTGCTGATCTAAGTGTGTGTAGGCTATTCAGACACCTATCAAAGTCTGGAATGTTTTGGAACGCATGGTGAACATTTTATTTTCAGTATTTTGCTGCAGAGATGCTTCACTGCCTTACTCTCTCTACAGCAACCTCACATTCAACATCACCAAGAACAAGGAATTAATTCTTCATTTAAGACCATAAGACCATAACACATAGGAGGAAAATTACATCAATTGGCCCCTCAAATCTTCTCTGACATTACATCATGGTTGATTTATTGTCTGTCTCAGCCTCATTCTCCTGCTTTCTTCCCATAACGTTAACTCTATCTCGGCCTTTCAATATTTGATAGGTTCCAATGAGAAACCCTCTCATTCTTCTGAACTCCAGCGATTACAGGCCCAGAGCCAGCAAACACTCCACAATCCCTTTAATTCCTGGAATCATTCTTGTGAACCTCCTCTGGCCCCTTTCTAATACCAGCACATCTTTTCTTAGATAAGGGGACCAAAACTGCTCACAATGCTCAAAATGTGGTTTGACCAATGGCTTATAAAGACTTATCATTACATCCTTGCTTTTATATTTTTGTCCTCTCTAAATGAATACTAACATTGTACTTGCCTTCTTTAATCCTGATTAAACCTGCAAATTAACCTTTCAGCAGTCCTGCACAAGGACACCCAAATCTTTTTGCACCTCTGATTTTTGAATGTTCTCCCTGTTTGGAAAATAGTTTACGCCTTTATTCCTTCTACCAAAGTGCATGACTATAAAATTCCCTACACTATATTCCATCTGTCACTTCTTTGCCTTTCTCCAAATCTGTCTAAGTCCTTCTGCAGATCTCTTGCTCCTCCATCAATCTTCATATCATCTGGTCAAAGAGACTTATCTACCTTCAGACCTTTCAATTTCCCAGGAACCTTCTCTCCAGTAATGGTAACTTCACACAATTCATGATCCCTGACACCTGGGACTTCTACTATACTGCTAGTGTCTTCTACAGTGAAGACTAATGCAAAATATTTATTCAGTTCATCCTCTGTTTTTGTTGTTCCCCATAACTACCTCTCTAGCATTGTTTTCCAGCGGTCCGAAATCCATTCTTGCCTCCCTTTTACACTTTATGTATCCAAAGAAAGTTTTGGTATCGTCTTTAATATTACTGGTTAGCTTAATTTTGTATTCCATCCTTACCTTCTCAATGACTTTTTTCAGTTGTCTTCTGTTAGTTTTACAAGTTTCCAAGTTCTCTAACTTCCCACTAATTTTTGCTCTATTATATGCTTTCTCCTTTGTTTTTATGTTGGCTTTGACTTCTCTTGTTAGCCACAATTGTGTCATCTTCCCGTTAGAAAACTTCTTCCTCTTTGGGATGAATATAACCTGTGCCTTTAGAATTGCTTCCAGAAATATCAGCCATCGCTGCTCTGCCATCATCCCTGCCAGTGTCCTTTTACAATCAGATCTGGCCAACTCCTTTCTCATGCTTCTGTAATTCCTTTTACTCCACGGTAATACTGATACAGCTGACTTTAGCTTCTCCTTCTCAAATTTCAGGGTGAATTTGATGTGATCATATTATGATCACTTTCCCCGAAGGGTTCTCTTACTTATCGCTCTCTAATCAATTCTGGTTCATTATTTTATACATTGCACAACTTCCAATCCAGAATAGCTGATCCTCTAGTGGGCTCAACCACAAGCTGGTCTCAAAAGACATCTTGTAGGAACACTAGAAAAGATTCTTCTAGAATCCAGCACCAACCTGATTTTCCCAATCTACCTGTATATTGAAGACCCCATGACTATTTTAATATTCCTCTTTTGGCATGCATTTTCTGTCTCCAGTTGTAACTTGTAGGCCACGTCCTTACTACGGTTTGGGTGTCTATATACAACTCCCATCAGGGTCTATATACCTTTGCAGTTTCTTAGCTCTATCCACAATGTTTCAACACCATGTCACCTCTTTCTAATGATTTGATTTAATTTTTTTATCAACAGAGTAATGCCACCCCTCTGCCTCCCTACCTGTCCTTTTGATACCATGTGTATCCTTGGATATTAAGCTCCCAGCTATAGTCTTCCTTCAGCCATGTTTCCGTGATGTCTAGAACATCATTCCTGCTAACCTGCAACTTTGCTGAAAATTCATCTATCTTATTCCTTATACCATGTGCATTCAAATATAACACTTGCAGTCCTGTCTTCACTCTTTTCGATTTTGTCTGTCTTCTATGTTGCAACTCGTCCTGCTGATTGCAATGTTGTCCTGTCTACAGTTTCTCCTCACTACACGTTGCTTATGTTTTTAAACCAGACACTTCAACTTCAGCACTATTATCTGGCCTCCCTATGATACTTGTTGCATTGAAATAATAATAAAATAATAAATGTAATAATAATAAGTACTTTATTGATGCCAAGTAGGAAATTATTTTGTTACAGCAGCAACATTTAACAACACACCTGGCAATAATAATGTCATAGTAATATTAACTAATAGTAAATTACAGAATAATAATACACACAATAATATTTTACCAATGTGCAATAATAATGTCTCTGGCTATCCATCCCATAGGATGATGATGGTTCCTTTCAGTCAGTTAATGGGATGGTACCCCATTCCTCAGAAAGGAACAACGTGTGCATGAATGGATTTTAGGTGAGTAGGGGGTTGCACAAGTCCAGACCCACCCTCTCTACATCCCCTCCCGGATCCAGCGGGATGGTGGGGTCCAAGACGGCTGGGGGAAGTTCTATTGCAGTGAATGGCCAGACCAAGCTTCAATGCAAGGGATGCCCTTTCCGCGCATCACAGCACATCTTTGCTAGATGGCCGTTGACCCTACAAGAGGGTTCATCTGCCCTTTAACAGGTCTTGTTTTTTGTCCTGCAGGGTGTCTAGCCACCCTCTTCACCAGGCAAGCCTGGTGGGGGAGCCGGTTTAGTCGCTGACCACCGGACCATGCGACAGGTAGTACTGGGTTACATGGTACCAGTAGCACTCAGACGAGTGACCTGACCAGATGATAATGTATAAAATAATGTACAAAATAATAAAACAGAGACGATTGTACTATGATGTGTGTTCTGTCACACAGAGGTGTATATGCTTATTGCTTTTGGTAGGAAAGATTTTCTGTAATGATCCTTGTGACAGTGGAGCTGAATGAGCCTGTTCGAAAGGGTGCTCCACTGCTTATTCAGTAGGTCATAGAGAGGACGTGCCTGATTCTTCATAATGGATAACTGTTTGTTTAGTGGTCTCCTCTCCTCCACTAGCTCAAAAGAGTCTGGGTTGTAGCCACTGACGGATCCAGCCTTTTTGATGAGTTTATTTAGTCTTTTTGTATCACCAGCACCATAAAGCAGAAAAGAAGACTGCACTTTCTACAACAGACTAGTAAAAGATCTCCAACATCCTGTTGCACTTATTGAGGATCTCCGCTTCCTTAGAAAATAGAGTCTGCTCATCCTGTTCTTGAAAGCAGCACAAGACACTCATCACACCATGCTCAGTCTTTTGATTCCTAACTTTGTCTGAGGTCTGACCAACATCTGCCTGCACAACCTCTCCACTCACTCTTCTGGCACTTGGGTTCCTCTTCGCTTTAGGTGCAAACCATCCCTTCTATTCAGGTCTCACCTTCCCTGGAAAAAAAGCCCAATTACCCAAAAGTCTTATGCCCTCCCTCCTACACCAACTCCTTAGCCATGTATTAAACTGTATAATCTTTTTGTCCTGGCCTCATAAGCATGTGGCATGCATAGCAATCCTGAAATCGCAACCTTGGAGGTCCTACCCTTTAACTTAGCACCTAACTCCCTATGCAGATCCTCATCACTCATCCTACCTATGTCTTTGGTACCTACATTCACCACAACTTCTGGCTGTTCATCCTCCCACTTAAGAATGTTGAAATCTCAGTCCGAGATATCCTGGACCCTGTCACCTGGGAGGCATGATACCATTCAGGAATTATGTTCTCACCCACATAACCTCCTGTGTGTTCCCCTAGCTAATGAATCCCCTATCACTACAGCATACCTCTTCTACCCACTTCCCTTCTGAGTCACAGAGGCAGATCTAGTGCCAGAGACCAGCCTACTATAATTTTCCTATATTAGTAACCATAGTGATACACCTGCTGTTGAAGGTGCTGGCCACAGGGATCGTCTGCACTGACTCCTTAACCCCTTTCCCCTTCCTGATTGTCACCCGATTTCCTGTGTCCTGCAGTTTGGGTGTAATTACCTCTCTATATGTCCTACCTATCACCCTGCTCAGCCTCCTGAATGATCCAGAGCTCATCTAGTTCCAGCTCCAGCTCCTTAACGCGGATTGATCGAAGACAAAAACATGCACACTCGACAACCTGCGCAGAAAGGTAGAAGCCTCCACGCAATTGATCCACTGTGTGATCAATCACCCGAATACTAACTTGCCACATTCTCACAATTGTTGCAGTACAGTTCACTTTGTCATACCTATTTAGCCCTATTTATTTGTTTGTTGGACCTTATGGCATTTGAATGCCTTGCAATGCACTTCTGTTGCAAGACAACAAATTTCATGAAAATTGTCAGTGATAATTAACCTGATTCCAATTCTGACTTATTCAATTGCTGATACAGTTCTGACGCCACTGCCTGAACTCCATTACTGGCAAAAATATGATAGTGACAGCTTACTGTCAGCAGTAACCTACAACCATCACATGTGATGGCTCAGTTCATTGAAATAAATGGATTCTGTGTAAGCATCCCAGGTAAATGTTGTAATTTGAAGTGGTAATGTACGATGTGTGTTCTTAGATTTATTAACATTGTGCTGTACTAATCCTATTCTTTCCGGGAAACTCAATAATCTAGGTCTGCTCATTCCTAGAAAGTCTTATCAGTCCAATAAAAAGTATTCAAAAACTTCAAGGTGAAATGAAAAGAAAATGATTTAAGGAATCTCTTATTTCCTTTTTTTGCTGTCACCAGCTTGATATTTCGTACCTAATTTTGGTGCCTTCTTCCTATGTGCATACTCATAGAAACTGTAACAAAAAATGTATTAAAAATATTGGTCTTAGTTCGTTTTCAATTCAGCAGCAAGAGGTATTTGCGAACAGAGGAGGCACTGTTCATGACTTGCTTTGCTTTTTGCCTGTTATGCAGCTTGAATTTATGGTAGCAATGAAGGTCCTCCATCTTTGGCGGTGTTCAGGGCTTCCTTCATTGTGTCAGTAGCTTCTTCTCACTTTTCACTCCTGTCAGTCATCAAGTCCTGGGAGGAGACACAGAAATACCGTTGCTCTCAGATATAGAAGGATTTTTCATTGCTATTTCCATGACAATTTTGTTTTGCCTGTCAGGGATTTTAGCCCTGAGCTGAACCCCCCAAACCTGGAGGACCGCTGGACCACACTTAGTCTGTACTCTACACTTTAGGCTGTTGGCATGGGTGACCCTACCAAGTGCCAATGCATAAAGCCCTGACTCCAGCCAACATAGCTCTCCAGGTCATTGAGGCACACAAGCCCCCAAAACCACGACAAGCTAGTGGTCCTCTTAGAGGACTGTGCATGTATTAAAGGTACTCTATTAATGTTATATAGTAAAGAGACAAAATAATACTCATCTGCACCACACAATGTATTGCTCAATGGAAATGCAAGAGAACCAGTCCCTCTCTCGTCAGATATCCTTGTCTCTATCTCCAGCTCTTAGCACTCGTCATGACCCAGCCTAAGAGAAGATTCTCACTTGCACAAAGAGATTACCCCTTTTGTTTATCCCTTTCAAGACATCTCTTTATTTCTCACAACATTCGGCCTAGACACGGCCAACTCACAAATAAAGGCAGCAGGTGTGCAAGGAGGAAAAAGAGGATTGCAAAGTTTTTAAAAGCTTACAAAAGGAAACTAAGGTCGTTAAGAGGGAAAAGATGAACTATGAAAGGAAGCTAGCAAATAATATCAAAGAGGATACTAAAATCTTTTTCAAGTATATAAAGAGTAAAAGACAGGTGAGAGTAGATGTAGGACTCATAGAAAATGATGCTAATGGCTCTAGGGAAGAAGCTGCTTCCAACCCTGAGAGGAGATGGAAAGGAAGGGAAATATTTGAAAGAGATAACTTCTTTGCACAGAACATAGTGAGTATCTGGGATGAGCTGCCAGAGGAAGTAATTGAAGTCGATATAATTACAATATTGAAGAGACATGAAGGGGAGGGGTTTGAAAGGTTATGGGCCAAACACAAACAACTGGGACGAACATGAAGGTTGCTGTGGTCAGCATGTGCTGAAGAGACTGCTTCTGTGCTGTATTACTTTATGATCCTTAGACCCTGAAGGTAAATGAGGAATTCTTGTTCAAAAACAACATATCATAAGTCTTTTATCGCAGGCTGGTCATTTTAACTTTATTATTGGAATAACTTGTAGAAACAATAGTCACAGGGAAAAAAATAATCGCCGGAGAAATTTGAAAGGACATTTTAAAGTCAAATTCTGTTTGACGAACTGGACTGATTTTTTTTTGAAGAGCTCACAGAGGGGAACAATGTTGTAGATGTTGCTTGCAAAAAGAAAATCAAAGCTAAAAGTCATCTTTTGGATTCAAAGTAGTTAACCAGTAATACTCTTTCCAATTAAAAAGTAAACGATGTCTGCCACAGAGGTCGTGGTATAATTGTGAACAACTTTAATCTTCATGTGGGTCCTGTAGATCAAATTGGGGAAGGTCATTCTGTGAGCAAGTGCAGGGCTTGCATTCAAGTGAGCTTATTAGATCAATACATTGTGGACTTAACCAGCGGAAAAAGCTATTTTAGACCTTGTCTGAACTAATTTATGATCTGATAGTAGAGTCCTTTGTGAAAGAATAATTGTATTACGATACTCTGGTAAATGAAAGTTGAATAATCTACTAATAAGTATAGAAATGTATTATTTGCCCTGGGGAAGAAAACACACACTTTCCTTTATAAAATGTAGAAGCCACAAAGACAATGGACGAAAAATAACCTTCATTCTTTAGTATATTTTTTGTGTTTTCCATCTTGACACAGATCACCACATCCTCTTGCTACTTCCTCTACATACACTTTAGTGGCCACTTTAAACTGTAAACCTGCACACTTGCTCGTTAATACAAACATCTAATTAGCCAATCATGTGGCAGCAACTCAATGCCTAGAAGTATGCAGAGATGGTCAAGAGGTTCAGTTGTTGTTCAGACCAGACATCAGAATGAGAAAGAAATATAATCTAAGTGACTTCGACCGTGGAACAATTGTTGGTGCCAGATGGGGTGGTTTGAGCATCTCAGAAACTGCTGATCTCCTGGGATTTTAACACACAACAGGCTCCACAGCAGGTGTTCCCAACATGGAATCCACAAACCCCTTGGTTACTGGCATAAACAAGTTTGGTAACCTCTGTTCTAGAGTTTACAGAGAATGGTGTGAAGAAAAAGCACCCATTGACCAGCAGTTCTGTGGCTAAAAATGACTTGGCCTTGTTAATGAGAGAGGTCAGAGGAGAATAGCCAGACTCTTTCAAGTTAACAGGAAGGTGACAGTAACTCAAATAACCACGCGTTTCAATAGTGGTGCACAAAAGACATTTCTGAAAACACAACACATCAAATCTTGAATTGAGTGGGTTACAGCAGCAGAAAACCACAAACATGCAATCAGTGGTCACATTATTACATACAGGAGGAGCCTAATAAAGTTGTCACTGAGTGTATTTAGATCTGTTTATGTCACACTTTCCTCATTTCTGAGCAAATATCTTCAAACCATAAAATGACTGCCTTTCTGTCTGCACAAAAGCTGCCTGAAATCCTCAGCATATCAGGGATCATCTTTATCAAGAATCTACTTTATTTGTTATATACATTTGCACACATTCGGAATTTGCTGTGATGTGTTGTGTGACATGCAACAAAAACCAACAACGTTAAAAAATTATAAAGAATAACAAATTACATGAAAATAGAAGTATGGATATGGAACAAATGTGCATAAATACATAAATACAAACAACAGGAATTCTGCAGATGCTGGACATTCAAGCAACACACATAAAAGTTGCTGGTGAACGCAGCAAGCCAGGCAGCATCTCTAGGAAGAGGTGCAGTCGACGTTTCAGGCCGAGACCCTTCGTCAGGACTAACTGAAGGAAGAGTGAGTAAGGGATTTGAAAGTTGGAGGGGGAGGGGGAGATCCAAAATGATAGGAGAAGACAGGAGGGGGAGGGATGGAGCCAAGAGCTGGACAGGTGATAGGCAAAAGGGATATGAGAGGATCATGGGACAGGAGGTCCAGGAAGAAAGACGGGGGGGAGGGGACCCAGAGGATGGGCAAGGGGTATATTCAGAGGGACAGAGGGAGAAAAAGGAGAGTGAGAGAAAGAATGTGTGTATAAAAATAAGTAACAGATGGGGTACGAGGGGGAGGTGGGGCATTAGCGGAAGTCGATGTTCATGCCATCAGCTTGGAGGCTACCCAGACGGAATACAAGGTGTTGTTCCTCCGCTTCATCTTTACAGTAGAGGAGGCCGTGGATAGACATGTCAGAATGGGAATGGGATGTGGAATTAAAATGTGTGGCCACTGGGAGATCCTGCTTTCTCTGGCGGACAGAGCGTAGATGTTCAGCAAAGCGGTCTCCCAGTCTGCGTCGGGTCTCGCCAATATATAAAGGGCCACATCGAGAGCACCGGACACAGTACATCACCCCAGTCGACTCACAGGTGAAGTGTTGCCTCACCTGGAAGGACTGCTTGGGTATTTAAATACAAATATGCTTTTAACATAAACCATAACATATAGGAGCAGAATTAGGCCATTTGGCCCATCGGCCCATCGAGTCTTCTCTGCCATTTCATCATGGCTGAACCATTTTTCCTCTTAACCCCAATCTCCTTCCTTTCCCCTGTATCCCTTAATGCCCTGACCAATCAAGAATCTATCAACACCTGCCTTAAATATACGTAAAAACTCAGCCTCCACAGATGACTGTGGCAATGATTTCTACAGATTCACCGCTCACTAGCTAAAGAAATTTTTCCTTATTTCTATTATAAAAGGACACCCTTCTATTTTGAGGCTGTATCTTCTAGTCTTCGGCACTCCCACCATAGCAAACATCCTCCCCACATACATTCCATCAAGGCCTCTCACTGTTCAATAGGTTTCAATTAGGTCACTTCTCATTCTCCTAAATTCCAATGAATACAGGCCTAGAGCTGTGAAACTTTCTTTGTATGACAAGCCATTTCAATCTTGGAATCATTTTTGTGAAACTCCTTGAACCCTTTTCAGTTTGAGACATCCTTTTGAAGATAAGGCGCCCAAAACTGCACACAAGTGAGGTCTCATAAGTGTTTTATAAAGTCTTAACAATACATCCTTGCTTTTATACTCTAGTCCTCTTGAAATGAATGCTGACATTGTATTTGCCTTCCTAATCACAGATTCAACCTGCAACTAACCTTTAGGGAATCCTGTACAAGGACTCCCAAATCCCTTTGCACCTCAGATTTATGTATTTTCTCTCCATTTAGAAAATAGTCAACCCTTTCATTCCTTCTACCAAAGTGCATGACCATGCACTTCCTGTCACAGGATTCCATCTGCCATTTCTATGTCCTTTCTGCTAATCTAAGTCCTTCTGTAGTCTCCTTATTTCCTCAAAACTACCTCCCCCTCCACCTATCATCGTATCATGTGCAAACTTTGTACAAAGCCGTCAATTCCACCACCCAATTCATTGACATATGAGGTAACAAGAACCAATCCCTATGTAGATCCTTGTGTAACATCACTAGTCACTGGCAGCCAGCCAGAAAATGCTCCCTTTATTCCCAATCTTTGCCTCCTGCTTTATCTATGCTTGAATATTTCCTGTAATACCATGAGCTTATTAAGCAGCCTCATGTGTGGAACCTTTTCAAAGATCTTCTGAAAATCCAAGTACACAACATCAAGTGATTCTCCTTTGTCTATCCTGCTTGTTATTTCTTCAAAGAATTCCAACAGATTTGTCAGGCAAAATTTTCTCTTGAGGAAACCATGCTGACTACATCCTAATTTATCATGTGCCTCCAAGTACACCAGAGCTACATTCTTAACAACCAACTCCAACTTCTTCCCAACTACTGAGATCAGAGAAATTGGCATATAATTTCCTTTCTTCTGCCCCTCTCTCTTCTTGAAGAGTGAGATAACATTTGCATTTTTCCAGTCCTCTGGAACAAGTATAAAAAGTGTTAAAATGTTCACAGTGCCATGCATTGACTGTGATAATAAAAGAGATGAAGGGGTGGAGATAACTACAGTTGTTGATCAGATTAACTGCCTGGGGAAAGAAACTTAAGATGGTGGGATCAAGGCTGATAATATTGACATGTGAGGGGACTTTGTGGTAAAGAGAAGATAGTGTTGGGTCTTTTAAGGAACATTAAGGTGGATAAGTCTCCAGGACCAGTTGGGATATACCGCAGGCTATTGAAAGAAGCAAGAGAAGAGCTCACTGGGGCCTTGACCAATATGGGTAGTGCAGCCTTTAGCATGATGCCATTACTGCTTGGAGCATTGGATCTTGGAGTTCAGTTCCAGCAACCTCTGCAAGGACTCTCTGTACTTCCTCTGATAGTTCAAAGATGTGCTGAGCCAGTTAAACATAAGAAATCCAAGCAGCAAACACAAAATACGGAAGGAACTCAGCAGGCCAGGCAGCATCTGTGGAAAAGAGTAAACAGTCGATGTTTCAGGCTGAGACCCTTTATCAAGACTGGAAAAGAAGATGAGAGGCAGAAGAAAAGATGAAAAAGATAAGTAAGCAGGTGGGGGAGGGGAGGAAGAAATACAAGGTGGTAGATGATAGGTGAAACTGGAAGTGGGGGGAAGGAGTGGTAAAGTGCTGGGAAGTTGATTGGTAAAAGGGATAAAGGGCTGGAGAAGGGGAATCTGATAGGAGAAGAAGACCATGAAAGAAAGGGAAGCGGGGAGGAGCACCAGAGGGAGGGAACGGGTAGGTAAGGGGATGAAGTGAGAGAGGGAAACAAGAATGGGAATTGTGAAGGGGTAAGGCAATTATCAGACATTTGAGAAATCAATGTTCATGCCATCAGGTTGGAAGCTACCCAAGCAGAATATAAAGTGTTGCTCCTTTAATCAGATAAATTTGAGGGTAGGGTGGAAGTTGGAGACAAAGTTGATGAATTTGACGAGCTCAGCACTGAAGCAGGAAGCTGCACTTTTGCAGTCATTTATGTAATGTAGGAAAAGTTGGGGAAGAATACCGATGTAGGCTTGCAACAGACTGTTCCACATAGCTGACAATAAAGCAAACATAGCTGGGACCCATTCAAGTTCCCATATCTACACCTTTGGTTTGAAAGAAGTGGGAGGTACTGAAGGAGAAATTATTGAGAGTGATGGAGGAGAGTGGTGGTGAAGGGGAACAGGTTGGGTCTCTTGTCTAGAAAGAAGTGAAGAGCTTTAAGGGGCTCCTGCTGTGGGATGGAGGTGTTTAGGGACTGGACATCCATGGTGGAAATGATACGATTGAGACCAGAGAACTAGAAGTCATTGTAAAGATCCAGAGTGCATGAAGTGTCATGTTTGGAGGTAGGAAGGGACTGAACTGTGGGGAACAAAACAGAGTTGAGCTATGAAGATATAAGTTCGGTGGGGCAGGAACAAGCAGAAGCAATGGGTCTATGTGGACAGGCAGGTTTGTGGATCTTGGGTAGGAGGTAGAAATGGGAAGTGCGGTATAAGAGGACTATGAAGTTGGTGGAAATAGATAGCATATTCCCAGAGTTATTAAGATCAGTGATAGTGCAGGTGACAATTGACTGGTGCTCCTTAGTGAGGTCCTGTTCAGGGGGTACATAAGAGGTGGTGTCTGAAAGTAGTCACCTGGACTCAGCAAAGTAGTCTGCCAGACTATTACAGCATCCACCCATTCTTATCTGCGAGCTTGATGGTGAGGTTAGGATTAGTGCAGAGAGAGTGGAGATCAAAAGGAGTGAAGTTAGAATTGGAGAGGGTAGTGGTAAAGTCGAGACGGTTGATGTCTCATCAGTAGTTAACAATGAAAAGATCCAGAGCAAGTAGAAGACCAGAGTGGGGTGTCCTGGAAGAGAAGGAGTGTTGAAGATGGGAGAGGGGGTCATCGGAGTGGGCTGGAGAGTGCTTGCCAAAGAAATAGGCACAGAAACGGAGGCGGCGGAAGAAAAGCTCGGCATCATGGCAGGCGCGGAACTCACTGAGGTGTGGGTGCAGCGGACAAAGGGAAGGTCTTTATTGAGGACAAAAGGTTCTGCCTCAGAGAGGGGCAGGTGAAGAGGATGAGGGCTGGGATCAGAGGGGGGAAGAGGGTTGGTAGTGTTTGAGGAGAGGGGAGGATTGGGGTTTTTAGGAAGAATGGAGTGAGAGGAAGTTTGACTCTCCAAGGATCCAAAAACTGACAGTGGGACCTAAGAGACATGAGATTGCAGAGTAGTGGTGGGGGAGGGCAGCCTGAGATGCCAGCATCAGCATGTGAAGTCCCTGCCTGAAGGTGCTGTCGGTCAAGGTTCAGGTTGAAGTCGGAGTTGGAGGTTGTGTAATAGACACTTTGAAGGTGTCTGGGGTTGTTAATTGTAGGTTAATTGGTCATTATAAATCATCCCGTGATTAGGTTAAGGGCTGGAAGGACCTATTCTGTGTTATATCTCTAAATAAGTAAATAAATCATGTCTTCTCTCCCTGTGGGCGAGGTCCTGGAGGACTGGTGGACTGGTGAGTAGCTATTGTTGCTGCGTTAGCTAAAAAGGGAACCAGGGATAATCCTGAAAGCTCTCAACCAGTGAGACTCACATCAGTGGTAGAGAAATTACTGACAAGAATTAATAGGGATTGGATTTATGAGAATTTGGAAAACCATGGCCTAATTAGGGAGAGCCAGCATGGCTTTTGTGGGGCAAGTCATGTCTTATGAACTTGACTGAGTTTTTTGACGAGGTGTTGAGGGCGATTGATGACAATAGCTCTGCGGATGTTGTCTGTGTGGATTTTAGTAGGGCGTTTAACAAGTTCCCCCATGGGAGGCTCATCAAGAAGATTTAAATACATGGTACCGCTGGTGAATTCAGAACTGATTTGTTCATAGAAGACAGAGTGTAGTGTTTGAAGGAACTTATTCTACCTGGAGGTCTGTGATTAGTGGTGTTCCACAGGAATTTATACCGGAAATCTGCTGTTTATAAATGAGTTGAACTAAAATGTAAGTGGGTGGGTTAGTAAGTTTGCAGATGATACAAAGATTGGTGGTGTTGTAGATAGTGTGGAAGACTGGCAAAGAATACAGTGGGATCTAGATTAGTTGCAGATATGGATGGAGAAATGGCAGATGGAGTGGTATAACAAGAAGTCGGACAAATTAGGGTTGTTTTCTCAGGAGTTGAGGAAGCAGAGGAGAGATCTATTAGAGGTTTATAAAATAATGAAAGGCATAGAGTAGACAGACAAAATCTTTTTCCAAGAGTTGGAATATCTAATACCAGAGGGCACGCATTTAAGGTGAGAGAGAGTGCTGTGAGAAATCAGGCTCGTGTGTTCGTTGAGTGGGGACAGAAGACGCTAACAATAAATAGGTTAACTATTTATTTTCAAGACAAAACAGACATTAAACATTCAATAAACCCTTCAAGCTAAACTCGGTTACAGACACTATCTAAAGCAAGCACCCAAAGTGGCAGCACAAAACAGACTCTGAACATGCACGTAGTGGCAAACACTTATTTAAAATGTGCACCTAAGCTCCCTTTACTGCAGCATGCCCCCACCATCTGCCGTTTCCACAGCACCCTCACCTACCTGGTCCACAGCGCCCTGAGAGGGAAAGAGACCTCATGGTTACCGCACACTAAATTTAAACCTTTCCGGCACACTGAAATTGTCAGCTAAACAGAAGCCAGAGGGTGGGGTTGCAATGCTCCTTAGATGGGCCAGTTACTGGCTGTCACGGGAGAGTGGCTTTCAATGAGCAGGCACGTTCTTGAAAGCCGTTCCCATACTATGGGGCGAGTTTGGCTGGAACGGACTACTCCCTCTAGGCTTTCCACAAAACAGAATGCCAAAACCTGAGAAGCTGGACAAGTCCTTCCAACAGGCCTGTTCTTCTTCGTAAAAGAGGATCAGTGTCAGCACACCCCTTCTGCAGCGCGGGATGGCGCCCTCAAGCAGGCCCAACAGTCCGAAGCATTGGTGTGGTTTGCAGCCTCGTATGCCAACTGCATGAATGCATTGTTGGATCACACACCAACCACCACCATCACCTCTTCCATCAGCATTCATCACTTCAGAATCAGAATCAGGTTTATTATCACCTGCATGTTTCGTCAAATTTGTCATTCTGTAATGTAAGTAGGCACAGGTTCACTCCCTCCTCGTTAGCCACTGGGTATTTAGGCAGGCTGATCCCTGTTCGCCCACTAATGCCACCCATCACCTATTCCCCGGATCATAGCACAATCTCCGGATGCCCTGGTGGCCCCTGTGTGTGCTGCATCTAAACCTTTCCCAATTCCTCCTCTAACTCTACTTCTTCCACTTGGGAGGATTCGATACTGCCTGGTGCCAGGATATCAGGGATCCCATCACAAACAAGAGGAAATCTGCAGACGCTGGAAATCCAAGCAACACACACAGTGTGTTGGAGGAACTCAGCAGGCCAGGCAGCAGGACTGCCAAAGGGTCTTGGCCCGAAGCGTCGACAGTATTCTTTTCCATAGGTGCTGCCTGGCCTGCTGAGTTCCTCCAGCGTATTGTGTGTGTTGCACTGGGGGTCCTCCCAGGTTCACCAGCAAGGTGCTTACATTGTCCACTGCCTGTTGCTGCACACTCAGTCACCCTTGAAAGAAGCAGGTGGGGGTCAATAAATTAACTTGCTGCTCATGCACTTGATCAACCCTGCCGCCTGTGAGTGTAGGTAACGTAGGAATGTGAAAAACCCACAGAATCCCTCAAAAACAAATTTAATCTATGCTTGTACTTACTTTCCTTCGGAGAATTTGCAAGTAACTGCAAAACTTAGAACAAACAGTTAATTTCCACAGTGGAAAACTTTTCTAAATGTTCCATGCATTTTCCAAAGAGCATAGGGAAAGAAAAGACGGCTGGGTGGGGGCCCCCAACACATTGACATATTCACACAACCACTTAAAGGCACAGTCTATAAAAAGATAAAAAGCTCCTGGAAATTCACTTCACTGAACAGGGAAATACTTCAATCGACCATTTTTTCTGCTGAAACATAGGATTAATTCAAACACCCTTCCGATACAGATTTTACAAATACACGACAGGCTTTGCACTCACACACACACACTCACACAAGGGGAAATCATGTGTGGCTTCACCTCACGCAACATTTTTCAAACTCGAACCATTCACACTGTATTATGGGAGGGTGTGCAGGATGAATGACCCACTCACGATGGAGGTTGGGTGGGAACGGGCCACCCACTGCCACACACCCTATTGCCACTGAATGCCCAGTAGTGCCTTTTCCAGGGGATATAGGGAACCCTCAGTGGAATGTGAAGAACTCTGTGGAGGACAGAAGCAGCCCTTATCGTGGGAGTGCTTGGAGAATGACCTTTCACCCTTAACGTCCTCCTTATCTCTCTTCTCTTGGCAGTGATTCCTCCTCATGACATAGAGGATGGGAGTGAGAACCTCATCTGCCTGCTCCCTTGGGATCCTGGCTCTGACGAATACTGAAAATATTTCCTTATGGGTCACGCGGTGCCCTCCACACATAAATTTGTGTACACAACTGTGGGGACCTTCCCCTGTGTACTCTAATCCCTCCAATAATCTGATAGCAGTGCCTATGGTACCCCTCCCTCTGTTCCTAATGAAGACAGCACCACGCCCTTTACATTGTGAGCTTCTGCTTTAACTAAATACCCCATATGGTCGAGGTTAATCTATAATCCCACAGTGGGGTCACTATCATCATTGATCCCTGTGGCAACAGCCCACTGTCAAAGGGTTTTGGTCCCTTCTTCCCGAGGCTGCTTCTCCCACACAATGAATGAAGGATACTTGACCTTCGCTGCTGCTATCATCACCACCTTGGAAAGCAGGTGGCAATCGCAGGGCGTTATTTATCGTGTGATGGGATGTCAGGCCCCCTATGATACCCATCTCCCTATTGGATACACTCAATCTAGCACTCCTTGTGTCCCAGATCCTCAGCAACCATGTGGGCAGAGGCTTCCCTGGCTTCTGCCTATACTTGTCTCCCAGCGCTGTCAGTTCCTTAGCGGAGAATTCCCCAATGGTAGTCGGCTCGGTGAGACCTACTGTGTTATCTTCCCCAGGTTCCTCTCCCCGAACTTGCTAATCTTCCTCACCCTGTTCCATGGGAGCTGCAGGAGCTATGGGGAGGTGGCCCTCTTGCTGTGTTGGGGAATGTGTGGCCACGAGTCTGTCCTGCACAGGCACATGGCAGAGGGGGAAGGGTGCTCATTTAGAAGAGGAACCCTGAGGCTGTCTTCTAACCTCTCTTCCTCATCCTCACCATCTAACCAAATGCCACCATCCCACAACTAAGTATTGGAATCATCTCCCTGAAACAGCAGGGCTCAGACCTCAAAGGGGCCCAGTTGCCAATCAGCCCTGTGAGCAGCCTTGAACTGCTGTACCCACCTTAACCAGCAGGCCATCTCTGTGCTCTTATCCTCTAACCCCCTAGCCCAGATCTGCGTTGCCTGGGCAGCCTCTACAATAGTAACACAAATCACTGATTTAGCAGTTCCACCTCTTTCCTCAAATTATCTACCTTTTTCTCCTTTTGTGAGATTATCCTGTGCTGCTGCCATACTATAGTTGTAGCAGTCGCAAGGCACCCTCCAGCCCTAGCTTCCCTTCCTCTTGGGGAACGCTGCCTTATTAAGTATGGACATGATGTGGCATTCAATTTCATTCCAACTTCTCTGACCAATCTATGGGTGACCCATAGTCCACCAATGCCGAGATTTCCAAATCCCATTCTGTTGTCAGTCCACCTCGGGACTTGGTACTGCTCAAGCAGGTGGTATTCCCTCTTATTTTCTCTTCTGAAGCAACTCATTCTCTGTTCGATCAATAAACCCTGCCCGTAGCACCATTTGTGGGAATCAGGTTCACGTGTTTAGTGACTGGGACAGAAGACACCCGCTAATACTAAGTAGGTTAGGGTTAAATTAAGACACTTACTGCCACAAGAGATAATTTCAACGGAGATGTGAGAGACAGATTACTTTACACAGACAGTGGTAAGTGCCTGGAATGTGTTGCCTGGGGAGGTGGTAGAGGCGGAAATGTTTGAGCATTTTAAGAGACATTTGGATAGGCACGTGAATATGAAGAAAATGGAAGGATATGGACACTGTGTTGGCTGAAGAGATTAGTTTAGATAGCCATTGATTACTAATGTAATTGGTTGGGCACAACATTGTGGGCTAAAGGACCGGATCCTGTGTTGTACTGTTCTATGTTCTATATAGGGATTTTTACCAACTGACCATTTCTAATACAGTCTGTCTTCATTTGAGATTTTCAGTATTAACACTATTTTAATTTTGTGCAACAGATTGATTTGCTTCAGTTATTAACTTTTCACTAAAGGAGCAATTACAAGGTCATCATAAAGATGCATTGATATATGTCAACTCATTAAATACTTATTAAAACTAATGCCAATGTAAAACATTTGATTAAGGTCTGGTGAATTCTGGAATTTATGCCAATAATCCTGAAGGAAATGTGTGGAGATTTTTAGACATTATGGGATCCTTTCCTGATGAGAATGCAAAGCAACAGCTTGCAAGTGCATCTGACAGTCTTTATTTTTCTGATAATGGG
Source organism: Mobula hypostoma (assembly GCF_963921235.1). Lineage (NCBI taxonomy): Eukaryota > Metazoa > Chordata > Chondrichthyes > Myliobatiformes > Myliobatidae > Mobula > Mobula hypostoma. Next base: position 118,774,926 of record NC_086097.1, on the reverse strand, counting down.
CTGTTTTTGGGCTGTGCTGCAATATTTAGAAAAATACTAAATTAGAAAGTACACATTCTAGTTATTCTTTTGCCTTCTTTTGTCATGGATTCTGCTTTGGAAGAGTATCAGAACACTACATCTGTGTGATAAATGAGTGCAATGAAGGTTTTGACAGATCAATGGATGACAGGATCGTGTGACGTTTGACAAAAGAAAAATGAGGCATTAGTCTTTAGTAATAGTTTGAAGTGATTGAAAGAACCGATAAAATGAAGATAAATATTCATCTGTAAGTCACTGAGCTGACATTTGTTGATGATATCATTACCTATAAAGGCATTATACCTGACAACACAAAAGCCTCAACCATCATGTACTTAACATGATCACTATGTAAAAAGATGTACCTCACCACTAAGCCATAAGTTGTTAACCAGATCAAGTCATTGCAAATTGCTTGGGGATGTTAGGGTGTATTCTGGAGCTGTGGTATATAACAAATATTAATTTCAGCAGCTAAATGTGGACTGCAGATTGAATATAAAATGCTGCTCTGAACAATGGTCTTCCTGGAGCTGCAGATCAGAGTTGATTGCAAACCAGGAAACACCCATTCAATTGAGATGTCTGCATCTGCACGGGTGCAGCTAGAAAGACAATGCTGACTAATATTCAATTTACAGTGTTTAGAATGTTGGTATGAAGGTATAAGTGTTTGAAAATTGTATGTAACTTAAATGAAGCATTGTCAACCCAATGTATTGAAGTAAACAATGCCATTGTAACCATTGAAGCTGTATTGAGATCCCATTGATCTTAATGAGAGGGGATCTTATAGAAACATACAACATTTTGAAAGGGATAGATAAGATAGAAGTAGGAAAGTTGTTTCCATTGGTAGGTGAAACTAGAACTAGGGGACATTACCTCAAGATTCAGGGGAGAAGATTTAGGACAGAGATGAGGAGAAACTGTTTTTCCCAGAGAGTGGTGAATCTGTGGAATTCTCTGCCCAGGGAAGCAGTTGAGGCTTCTTCACTAAATATATTTAGATAGATTTTTACATAGTAGGGGAATTAAGGGTTATGGGGAAAAGGCAGGTAGATGGAGCTGAGTTTACGGACAGATCAGCCATGATTGTATTGAATGGCGGGGCAGGCTCAATGGGTCGGATGGCCTACTCCTACTCCTATTTCTTATGTTCTTATGTTCTTAAGGGTATAAAAATGTGATGCACTCTGAGTTTAGCAGGCTGCTTCTTCCAGCAGTATTGCCAGTATGATGGCTGCTTGTGTGCTGAATAAAGACTTCTCTATCCACCAGCTTCAGTGCCTCCCAGTGATTTTGTTTGCAGTCACAACCAGAGATAGCATTACCGCTGTAAGAAAATCTATTGGGCATTGCAAGAATATGAAGAGCATGAGAATACTTAATAGAGTACTTAAGCCTCGCCAAGGTTTGAAATTTTATGGCTTTTAGCGGTTAATAAAATGTAAGTGATTCAAAGCAAGTGGGATTAGGGGGTCATGTCAGCCCATCACTTTGCACGCTCCAGAAGGAAAGCCAAACAGTTTATCTTCAGAATATACACCCAATGGCCACTTTATTAGGTATCTCCTGCATGTAATAAGGTGGTCACTGAGTATGTGTGGTCTTCTGCTATTGTGGCCCATCCATTTCAAGGTCCGATGTGTGTGCGCTCAGAGATGCTCCTCTGCACACCACTGTTGTAACGTGTGTTTATTTAAGTTACTGCTGCCTTCCTGTCTGCTTGAATCATCCTCCTCTGACCTCTTTCATTAGTAAGGCATTTTTGCCCAGAAAACTGCCGCTCATTGGATATATCTTTACTTTTTGCACCAAAGAGTCTTAGATCACATTCCTTCGCCATTCTGATGCTGCTTGGTCTGAATCTCAATTGAACCTCTTGACCATGTCTGCATGCTTTTATGCATTGAGCTGCTTCCACACGTTTGGCTGTTTAGATATTAGCATGAATAAGCTGGTGTAGAGGTGTACCTAATGAATAGGTTAATGAAAGGAGATTAGAGCTGAAATCGACCACACATATACAATTGACATTATTATGAATGCTAGTTGTACATAAATACAAAATGTGATGTTCTGGCCACAGAAATATGTAATTTGAAAGCAGCAGGCATGCCATGTACACTTCTAATGCACTCTGGTGACCAGTGAACCAAGATGGGAAATGCTGAAAAAGAACACAGATACTGGTTTAATCAGGATGCAAATTTAATGCAATATCAGCCAAAAAGGAATTGTAGATTGAAAAATAATCTGTAATGATGACAGGACTTGAAGTAAGATTATGCTGCATGGTAGCATGGAGGTTGGTGAAACACTATTACAGTGCCAGTGGCCTGGGTTCAATTCCTGCCGCTGTTTGTAAGGAGTTTGTATGTACTCCATGTGACTGTGTGGATTTCCTCTGGGTGTTTCACTTTCGTCCCACATTGCAAAGATGTAGGGATTAATAGGTTAATTAATCACATGGGAGGTGCGAGCCAGTTGAACCAGAAAGACATGTTACTGTGCTGTATCTCTAAATAAATTTTTATAAAATTGACTAAGGGACCAAAATTCTCCTGGAACAACACCTCAAATTTTGTCTGGATAGCCTGACAGAATCAACAGTTATTTCTCTAACTTTTGGTGACTTCCTCCCCTTTCCCTTTCCATTTCCCTTTGGGCTCTCCTCTTAGCCCTTTTTCCTCCTCACCTGTCCATCATCTGCCTCTCGTGTCCCTCCCCTTGTCTTTCTCACATAGTCCACTCTCTTCTCCTATCAGATTCCTTCTTCTTTAGCCTTTTACTTTTTCCACCTATCACCTCAAGCTTCCCACTTCTTCCTCACTTCCCCATGGACTCACCTTTCCGTCAAATGGTTTCACCTATCACTTCATCTAATGTAATTTGATCAGGACGCATTTAGAATAAGCTAGGTTAGGAAAGATTTCTGCAGCAAGAGGATGGTGAATCTATGTAATTCATTGTCACATACAGTATTTAAAGCAGAGGTTTAGATTCTTGTTTTTTTTATGAGGACAGGCAGTCCTCTTTTAATGTCATTTAGTAATGCATGCATTGAGAAATGATATAATGTTCCTCCAGAATGATATCACAGAAACACAAGACAAACCAAGACTGAAAAACTGACAAAAAACACATAATTATAACATATAGTTACAACAGTGCAAAGCAATACCGTAATTTGATAAAGAACAGGCCATGGGCATGGTAAAAAAAAGTCTCAAAGTCTCTCGAACGTCCCATCATCTCACGCAGACGGTAGAAGGAAGAAAAGCTCTTCCTGCCATGAACCTCCAGCGCAGCAAACTTGCTAATGCAGCACTCTGGAAGCATCCGACCACGGCCGACTCTTGAGTCCATCCGAAAACTTCGAGCCTCCGACCAACCCTCCAACACCGAGCACCGAGCACCATCTCTGCCGAGCGCTTCGACCCCGGCTCCGGCAACAGGCAATAGGCAAAGCCGAGGATTTGGGGCCTTCCCCTCCGGAGATTCTCGATCGCACAGTAGCAGCAGCAGCGAAGCGGGCATTTCAGAAGTTTCTCCAGGTGTTCCTCCATGCTTCTCATGGCTGTCTCCATCAAATCAGGATTGTGCACGGTACCTACTTACAAATACTGATATCGTTTTGGAGCAGTCGCGCACGTTGCATCGTGTCACCATCTTCTCCTCCCCTCTAGTAAAGGTATCAAAGGATACAGAGAGAAGGCAGGAGAATTGGGTTGAGAGGGACAATGAATCAGCCATGGTGGAATGGTGGAGCAGACTCGATGGGCTGAATAGCCCAATTCTGCTCCTATGTCTTCTAGTTTTATGGTCTCATGCTGCACAACTGTAGAAAAGCATTTATCCCTTTAACCCCTGAACCTTGTCTTGCTAGAGGCAGCAATAGCAGCAAATATTGGAACAGCATCAGTGGCTGAGGGGGAGTGGAGGCGGGGTGAGGGATGCTGGTGAGGTAGCAGCAGAAACAGGGTACTGAAGGGAATGGTTCTCAGAGATAGTCCCTGGCATGGTTCAATCGCAGTACCTACCACCAGCACTGCAAGCTTAGAACACATCCTTACCAGTGCACTTGAAAAAGAAAAGCTTTCATTTTAAAGTTCTGTATAGTTTGTAAGAACTTCCAAAACCCGTTCGACAAATCCCCCACATCCATATAGCCTCCTAAACTGTGAAATTGTCTCATGGGTGGAAAAATGCAAGTGGTGCCTATAATCATTGATTACATCAGAAACACACCCACCCCCTCCCCAGACCCGAAATATTTCACACCCCGTTTTTCATTTTGAAAAGGTAGTCACTCTATAGTTATCATGTCATAAGAAAAGTCAATACAAAGTCTGACAAGAACAAATAGGACATGGAATCCTGTGAAATATCAGTGCATGATTGTTGTTGCATATGGTCACTACCTGGCTACCGAAGAGTGCAGCCTTATTTACCAATCATCATTCTATGTTTAAAGATTATCCACATTTTCTGAATATATTCATTGTCATGTCGAAGTAAACAGAATGATGTCACTGACAAACAGTTACGTTCTAAATCTTATTGCAGAGAGAAGGTTAGTGCTGAAACAGTTAAATTAGTGTTGACCAGAACACTTTGAAGAATATCTCGGATTTGTGGTGATTGGTCTTTCATTGGCACAAACCATTACTGAGCATATCTGCAACCACTGATTTGATGAGGCTTTTTCAAGTGATAGACTTGGCCAAATGCTAATTTGATGTGCAGTTCTCCTTATGTCATCTTAGCTATCCAATTCTTTTATTCATATTTGTCTTTAAAGAGATTGATATCTGAGTGATCCCAGTCGAATCCATACTAAGTATTGGAAATCCTGATGAAAGATTTTGGATGGAAATGTTGACTGTTATTCCTCTCCATAGGTGCTGATAACATCAAACGCCACTTATATTCTCAGGAATATTATCGAAAGGTCAATAGAAGTACAACAAGACCCATACTTCTGTTTCATTGACTACACAAAAGCCTTTGACACAGTGAAACACCCAGTCATCATGAAAATGCTTCAAGATATTAATATCGACGGAAAAGATCTAAGAATAATCAGGAATCTCTACTGGTAACAAAGTGCAGCCATACAGATAGACAATGAGATTGGTGAATATCAGCTAATAAAGCAAGGAGTCAGACAGGGTTGTGTTCTATCACCAGAGCTGTTCTCCCTGTACAGTGAAAACATCATTAAAACCATACAAGACCTACCTGGAATAAGTATAGGAGGATACAATATCAACAACCTCCGCTATGCAGATGATACAGCACTGATAGCAAACAGTGAAGTAAATTTACAGAAACTAGTATCTACCATCAACACAGAGAGCAAAAGATGTGGCCTAACCTTAAACAAAAAGAAAACTGAAGTAATGGTAATATCAAAGAAACCTGATATCCCAAACTGTAGGATCGTATTGGGAAATGAAATCCTGAAACAAGTTCACAACTTCAAGTACCTTGGATCATGGGTAACATCTAATGGCAAATGCAAACAGACATAAAAGCAAGAATAACAATGGCAAGAACAGCATTTGCAGAAATGAGAAACATCCTAACGAAGAAGAAAATAGCAATTGACATCCGCCTTAGAATTCTCAGCTGCTACATTCTTCCTATATTGATGTATGGCTGCAAGTCATGGACCATCACAAATGCAATGGAAAAAAGAATCAATGCAGCAGAGGTGTGGTTCCTCAGAAGAATACTATGCATATCATATGTGGACAGGATAACCAATGAAGAAGTTCTACAGAGGATGAAAACAAAATGTACCTTACATAAAAAAAATCAGAAAACAGCAATCAAAATTTTTTGGACACATTGTGTGAAGAGAGACATTAGAAGATTTAGTTACAACTGGAAAGCTGGAAGGAAAAAGAAGCAAAGGCAGACAGAGAATGAAAATGACAGATGGAATAACATCATGGTTAGAAATAGGGGAGGCAACAACTACAATTCAGAGGGTCAGGGACCGTGATGGATGGAGAGACATGATTGCCCACACCGAACGGCAAGGCACCTGAATGACTGAAGTTCCTCCAGCAACTTCTGTGTGTTGCTAAGTATTGCTTTTCCAGTCAAGATGGCACTAGCAAACAACGACTCCTTGGGCAACATCTTCCAGATAGCAAATATTTCCAATTATTTCATTCCTTCTCTGCCTTCTGCTTATTCTTCGTGTCTTGTTTGTGTTACAGAAACTCTTGGAGCCGGTGATGTGGTTTGGAACTCAATTGAGGGATCCATTGTGATGCTGAGTCCAGAGATCTGCCTTTTGGAGATTGGAGGTGGGGAGCTGAGAAGGATCGGGAACACAAGCTGACCAGAGATGAGGTGTGGGATTATGAGCAACTCCATATCGAAACAGCGAGAAATTTTTGACGCATCAGGGTGAATGCGGAGGAGGTCAGCAGCCAGATCGACGGGTTTGGATCCGGGCCGACGGCCACTCTTTATGGAAGCACTGAGTTTGTGCGGCTGCTCTCCTTATATGCAGATTATTTGACAGGCCTTTATATTGGTTTCCTTTGTTTTTTAGGTATTTTCTTTCTTGTGGCTGATTGGCAGGTAGGTAATGTGTTAATTTTTTGTGTTTAGTGGGGGTGTTGGGGGTTTGTTGCTACTGTAGCTGTTCTTTTCTGTAAGTGACAGGGTCCAGGACTATTATTGCCACTGCGTTTTATGCGTGTGACAGAGTTGGAGACTGTAGCCCAAGAATGGCACCTGCTCTTTGTAGAACTCACATTTCTCTGGCTTGTCGTAAAGGTTATTCAGAGGACCCAACTGGGAACCCTCCAAACATAATGGACATGTTTCTTGTGAGAGTGGGAGTAGATCCGAATACCATCCAAACACCAAAAAGCAAACAGATTCAGTATGCCCCGAAGCACATCGTTGACCAGGGCCTAATAAACAGCAGGGGCATTGACCAGACCAAAGACATCATGACAAATTTTGAATCCTGCCCCTGTTGGCGGTGTTGATGGATGGATAAATCCTAATACCCACGTATCCTTGATGTACTTTTCCATGGCCATCGTTACAGGAGGAGAGAGGGAAAATGCCTCCTGTATCGCTAGTGTAGAGGCTGTGAAGTGGACTTCTTTTTCCTGAAGACCTCAAGAAGTTCAACATATTCAGCCGGATTGCCAGGCAGATAAACAGTAGCAGTTGACACAGAGAGGATTTGTGGACTGGGGCTTGAGGTGGACCCAGACAGATAGATATGCATGTTGGTTCCTACTCTTAGAGTGCCATTAGGGATGAATCGATTCATGAGTTGTGTCAAGATAGTCAGGGAAGGTCACACAACAGTGGTGGTTCAGGCAAATCATCCAGATAGAAGGAGAGATTTTCCCTATGGTTGCCTTCAAGCACAAGTTTTTGGGGTTCTTTGGAAAGGTGGATATTAATAGTGCCCTAAGTCCAACATCTATGGCCTTAACATTTATACTTTCTCTCAATTTATGAGTCGGAACTCTCAACTTTTGAGCCAAAGAGATATCAATGATATTCCCTGCTTTTCCTGAGTCAATAACATCTGAAGTTCATGGGTCTGTGAGCTCCACAGCAAGGAAGCTGGGAGCACCAGTCAGTGAGGAGAAGATGATTGTAGGAAGAGCCCCTTACTGTTGATGTGTACCCTCTTTTACTGGGTGCTTAGGACAAGAAAGCCAGAAGTGTCCTGGATCGCCAGAATAAAGGCAAGAACCTGTTCTCCTGCAATCCTGTTCCTCCTGAGATGTACGCACGCACCCCACCTGCATAGATTCCTCTGTGGACTGGGTACTAGGTCATGACAGACTGTGATCCAAAGAGTAGGAAGCTCTGGACATTCTTTCCCTGTGCCACTCAAGTTGGCTGGTTGTAAACTCGAATAGCTAGGTCGTGCATATAGCCTGGTACAGCCGTTCCAATCTATTCTTTTACTTTCTTCTTCTTACTTTTTAATTTACGTTATTTTTGTATTTTTTTTCTCACTGTAACACGTCGAAGCTGCACCCTTTCTAACATGCTGGTAGAGAGAATTTTATTTGGGTTTTCTTTAGTGCTGGAAATGGTTACATCCCGACATGCGGGACAGAAGCAAGGTTGCATTATGTATACCACGGACCAGCAAATCCTGGCCAGCTTAGCTAACAGAGCGGCAGACACCCTTGCTGAAATCCGGAGGAAAATACACAGAAGAAGCAGAGGGGTATCACAAAGCTGAGGAAAGAGGACTGGGTCGAGACTACAGAGACTTTTGGAGAAGAGGAGTTCGGTGCTTAATACCGTTCCGGCTGACCGGAAGTGCACTGAGAGCGGTAAGCGTAAAGGAGTTTCGTGCTTACTGATCTGGTTAACATCGGATGGTGCAATCCGGAGTGTATTACGATCAAGGAATGTGTTTGCAGACTGGATATTGAACTTTTTACTGTTGGACTTCGGCCACATTCCAGCGTGATACAACACTTGGCGGCACGGGAGGTCGTTCCTGCCTGTGGCCATCGAACGTGCAGCTCCTCCCATGGAGGGTCAGACACCCTGAGCCAATAGACTGGTCCTGGACTTATTTCCATCTAGCATAGTCTGCATTTTGTTGGTTGATTGTTGGGGTTTTTTGTATTGCTATATTTACGATCTATTCTTGGTTGGTCCGGCTGTAATGAAACCAAATTTCCCTCGGGATTAATAAAGTATATCTATCTATCTAATCAGGTTATCCAAGCTGCAATCTCGAACTGGACTCTTGTGCTCAGTCTGTGCTGAAAGGCAGTGATGAGAGATCTCTCATTCCAATCCATCTCCACTGCAAACACATGAAACTTTACTGCATAGTCCCTCACTGTGCCTCTACCTTGGTGCAGGTCCATGAGTCAGCAGGCAGCCTCCTGATACTCTACTGGAAGGTCAATAGCTTTCTTGAACTAGGACTGAATGACTGGGCTTGAACAAAACTTGTTCCTGTAGAGCATTGAACAGGCAGTGTGGGCGTCCATCTGTGAAGTTCACCATGTGCGCCCGTTTACATGCATCGTCACTGAGCCAAACAGGCTGTGCTTGGAATGTTAGCTCACACTAGGTAATCAAATTCTTACAGCTGCCAGTTACCGGAGAGTCTGTCCAGTAGAGGAATACTTGGTCCTGATCCGAACAGGGGAGTTCGGGCATGAGTGGCCGAGACTGATGAGGCTGTTGAAGAGGAGGATCTGGGAGATACTGGGAGAGGAACTGAAATGGTCAAAGGCTGCTGCATTGCATTTCCGAGAACAGTAATGGCTGTCAGTTGTAAGCTGATGAACCATGGCTGCGAGAGCAGAAGTCATTGCCACCTGATTTCAGCTGTCTCTGGGGAGCTGCTGAGCTGTTGCTGAGAGGGTTGACACTTGTTTTTCCAGCTGGATCTCTGTTTGTCACACTGGGAGTATTTGTCGCATCGCTTTAGTCACTTCTCCCAATGCAGTTTCAACAATCTGTAGTTTATCTGGCCAATGAATGTCAGGGGCAAGTCCAGCTATTCTCGCTCTGCTGGGACAATTTTTGTTGTCAAGACTTGTTGACTGAATATGTGGTTATGGCCCAAATACAGAGAGAGAGAGAAAAAGAGAGGCACTGAAATGGAACAACAATTCACTGGTGTTAATCAGAACTATTCAGAATTAAAAGAAAACAAAACAATAAATGCTAGGCCAACAGGACCATGAACTAAAAACCTCAAACTGAAAGTTAATGCCTACACCTGTGGCTGGAAGCAGTAACTAAATACTAAATGAATACTACTTTTCAGAATCAATCAAAATTGTTGGCTTCTTTCCAGGAGAAGGGCATAGGTAAACAGGGAGCATAGATGTTGTTGTGCTTTTGGTCAAGTCTTGACAAGACTGAAACAAGCAGAAGGGAGGTAAATACCTCCGCAATGAAACACTAATTAACTGGAACATGCATACTCACGAGCATGATTGACGAACCCATTCTACAACCCGCCTGCGAGGGCACACAGACCCTGCGGCAGAGTCTGTGGTTGTGACATAGATGGGGCAATTTTCTTTTTGTTCGGTAGACATTCATATAGTAGCTTTTTTTTCTGTAACAGCTTGGCTTGAGTGCAATTATTTTTGGAGCACACTTCCTCAGAGCTACAGATGGAGATGTTATCAAGTCCATGAACCTTGCTGTTTGTAATGTAGTCACCCATTTCATTACATCATGTAGAGTGGGTCGTGCTGGCTAAAGAGTAGCTTCAGTGAAAATTTGGCTTACAAAAGAAGGCTCAGAAGAATCATTTAATTTGCATTACTGTTTTGGCTATACTTCACACTTGAGCTCGCATTCATATGCTTGATTTTATTTGATACAAACTTTTAATTCTTGATTTATTCAATTAACTTAATTCAAATTTTCCAAGTGCCTTGATAGGGTCTATCAGCCAGTCCTGATTCGGGGACTGGAAGCAGAGAGGATCAGTAACTTTAAATTGCTTGGCGTTGTACTATCTGTCCTGAGACCAAAATGTAAATGTCTTCACAAAAAAGGCACAACAGAATCTCTACTTTCCTAGAAGGCTGCGTAGATTTGGCATGTCATCAAATGCTTGAAGCTCAGTGGAGAGTATCTTAACAGGTTTCATCACGGCCTGGTATAGCAGCACAAATGCCCAAGGACAGAAGAGCGTTCCCCACCATTGAGCACAGTTACGTGGAACACTGCCACAAGAAAGCAGCATCCATTGTCAAGGGTGGTCGCTGTCCTGGCCATGCTCTCTTCTTATTGTTGCTATCTGGATGGTGATACAGAAGCCTTGGGTTCCACACCACCAGGTTCCGGAAAAGTCATTAAACTGCAACCATCAGGCTCCTGACAAATGCGGATAACTTCACTCACCTCAAATCTGAACTGATGTCACAAACTATGGAAACACGAGGAAATCTGCAGATGCTGGAATTTCAAGCAACACACATAAAAATTGCTGGTGAACGCAGCAGGCCAGGCAGCAATTTTTACATGAGTCACAAACTATGGACTCACTTTCAATGACTGTACCACACATGTTCTCAAATTAATTATTTATTATGTTCAGTTTGTCCTCTTTTGCACATAGGTTGTTTGCTAGTCTTTGTTACTGTGTAGTATAGGGTTTTCATTGACTCTACTGTATTTTTTGTATCTGACTGTGAAAACCCACAAGAAAATGAATCTCATTGTAGTATATAGTGATGTATACATACTTTGATAATATGTTTACTATGAACACTGAACTTTGAACTCATGTCTCCATGACATTATTCCAAGGATTTATATTACTAGCACCAGAAATTTGTCATAGGTCAATAACTTTCAAACCTACTGGTCTGTTTGCCACATGTTCACTCTTTCCCGTTGACTTCCATGAAAACGAACGTTGCAAGAAATTTCATATTCAGGCATGTTTTCAGCTTCAGGGGCTGAAAAAATTTTTGATACCTCCCAGTCTGGCAGACTAAATGTGTGGAAACATAAATGATAATCATGGCTTCCTCGTAATGAATCAGAATTGGAATCAGAATCAGAATCAAGTTTAAGATGTTACGTAACCGGCAACAATGAATGTCAATCGAGACAGGTTATATAAAAACAACCAAACATTTATTAAACACGGATAAACAATAAAAAATCAAATGAAATCCTTAACTGGAAGTTAACCACTATGCAGCCGTTCAACAAGTTGTCACTGGGCACTGGTTCTTAAAGCATTAAAAGCGAAAACAGTTCTTAAAGCGGTAAAGTCAAATACAGTTCTTAAAATGGTAAATTCAGAAATCCAACAGATTTATACATTCAGTTGGGAGAGACTTCTCTGGAGAAGGATTTCGTCATAGACACGACTTTCCTGTTGGGTCTGTCCAAAGGATTCACGATGCAGGAAATAAACGGCTTAAAACAACTGACCTTTGTTTCTAGACAGCAAATCCTGCATGAACTTCTTAACTCTTTTGGCAAGAGTTATTTCGATGCAGGTCGCTACTTCTTCAACAAAGATTCAGTAAGGTCGATCCTTTGTTAAACTGCCGAACGATACCAACTTCTCTTAATCCTTCGGGTCCTGTACTTCGATAAAGTCTTCACTCTCCAGTACTGCTGGAAAAAGGTACATCAACACATCTAGCAAAAATTGCTAGTCCAGCGCCTTGCAACAGAACGGAACACTCTGTTTTAAAAATGAAACCGCGTCATAAAAACAAATACGCAACAGAAACAGAGACACAGACGCACGTTCTAGCTGGAAAACTAAAAACTAAGAACTAATTGCGTCATCTGAGGTCTTCCCTTATATACCCATAGTGCACATGTCAACACGTGACCTCACATTGGCGGGAAAACTACATCAGGTGACCTCCAAAAGACCATTACATCATTCTCGAAAAAAAAAACAAGATCTCGAGGTATGTAACAAAGATCACAGATGTATATCATGAACCTTAGACCCTGATCTCATTTCTGATGAAGGGTCTCGGCCTGAAGCATAGAGTTTTACTCTATTCCATAGATGCTGCCTGGCCTGCTAAGTTCCTCCAGCATTTTGAGTGAGGGGCATATTTTAAAGTTTAACATCAGCATAACATTTTTAAAAATCATAGTAAGTATGAATGTCAAATCAATTTCAAGACAACATACACAAAATGCTGGAGGAACTCAGGAGGCTGCCCTGATGAAAAATTGTGGCCTGAAATGTCGAATGTACTCTTTTCCTGACCTGCTGAGTTCCTCCAGCACTTTGCCTTGCTTTGGATTTTCAGCATCTGCAGATTTTCTCATGTTTGAAATAAATTTCAATACAGGCAAAATCAGATTTAAATTAACATCCAAAAATTTACTGGAGAAACCCAGCAGGTCAGGCAGCATCGATGGAAACTAAGTTGACATTTCGGGCTGAGACACTTCTTCAGGACTGGAAGGAAGGGGGAAAACGGCAGAATAAAAAGGTGGTGGAGGGGTGGGTGGTTAGCTGGAAGGTGATAGATGAAGCCAGGTGGATGGGAAAGGTAAAGGACTGAAAAAGGAATCTGATATGACAGGAGCAAAAGAGCGTAGGAGAATGGGAAGGAGGAGGGGCACATAGGGGGAAGTGACAGACAAGAGGGAAGAGGTAAGAGAATGGAGAAAGAGGGGAGGGAGAGGGTAAAAATTACTGGAAGTGGAAATTGATATTCATGCCATCAAGTTAGAGGCTACCCAGACAGGATATAAGGTATTGTTCCTCCATCCTGAGGGTGGCCTCATTCTCACACGAGGAGGCCGTGGATTGACAAATTTATCAAGGTAATTCTGCAAAAGGAGAAATGAAAATTCTTTCTGAATGTGAGAATCCATAGGCAATAGAGGCAAACATAATGACAACCTCATACACCTGAACCCGAAAGGGACCAATATTCTCGCCAGCAGGTTTATTAGAGCTTTTGAGGAGACTATAATAAATTCAGCAAGGGGGTGGGTACTGGAGTGAAGGGACTCAGGATAGGACCAATAGTTAAAAAAAAGCAAGGACTGAGTGCAATGAGACTGTCAGGAAGCGCAGGCAGATGATACGAGAAAATTGCAGCCAGCAAGTTGGATAAGTCTCCGGGATCGGAAGGAATGTACCCCAGGCTACTGTGGGAAGCGAGGAAGGAGATTACTGAGCCTCTGGCAATGAGCTTTGCATCATCAATGAGGATGGGAGAGGTTCTGGAGGATTGGAGGGTTGCGAATGTTGTTCCCTTATTCAAGAAAGGGAGTAGGGATAGCCCAGGAAATTATAGGCCAGTGAGTCTTACTTCAGTGGTTGGTAAGTTATGGAGAAGATCCTGAGAGGCAGGATATATGAGCATTTGGAGAGGCATAATATGATTAGGAATAGTCAGCATGGCTTTGTCAAAGGCAGATCGTGCCTTACGAGCCTGATAGAATTTTTTGAGGATGTGACTAAGCACATTGATGAAGGTAAAGCCATAGATGCAGTGTATATGGATCTTAACAAGGCATTTGATAAGGTAACCCATGCAGGGCTTAATGAAAAAGTAAGGAGGCATGGGATCCGAGGGGACATTGCTTTGTGGATCCAGAACTGGCTCGCCCACAGAAGGCAAAGAGTGGTTGCAGACGGGTCATATGCTGCATGTAGGTCGGTGACCAGTGGTGTGCCTCAGGGATCTGTTCTGGGACCCTTACTCTTTGTGATTTTTATAAATAAACTGGATGAGGAAGTGGAGGGATGGGTTAGTAAATTTGCTGATGACACAAAGGATGTGTGTGCTGTAGATAGTGTGGAGGGCTGGCAGAGGATACAACGGGACATTGGTAGGATGCAAAACTGGGCTGACAAGTGGCAGATGGAGTTCAACACAGATAAGTGTGAGGTGGCTCATTTTGGTAGTCAAATATGATGGCAGAATATAGTATTAATGGTAAGACTCTTGGCCGTGTGGAGAATCAGAGAGATCTTGGGGTCTGAGTCCATAGGATACTCAAACCTGCTATGCAGGTTGACTCTGTGGTTAAGAAGGCAAACGGTGCATTGGCCTTCATCAATCATGGGATTGAGTTTAAGAGCCCAGAGGTAATGTTACAGCTATATAGGAGCCTGGTCAGACCCCACCTGGAGGACTGTGCTCAGTTCTGGTCGCCTCACTATAAGAAATACGTGGAAACCATAAAGGATGCAGAGGAGATTTACAAGGATATTGCCTGGATTGGGGAGCATGCCTTATAAGAATAGGTTGAGTGAACTCGGCCTTTTCTCCTTGGAGCAACGGAGGATGAGAGGTGACTTGATAGAGGTGTACAAGATAATAAGAGGCATTGATTGTGTGGATAGTCAGAGGCTTTTCCCCAGGGCTGAAATGGCTAGCATGAGAGGGCATAGTTTTAAGGTGCTTGGAAGTAGGTACAGAGGAGATGTCGGGGTAAGTCTTTTATGCAGAGAGTGGTGAGTGCATGGAATGGGCTGCCAGCAGCAGTGGTTGAAGTGGAAATGATAGGGTCATTTAAGAGACTCCTGGATGGCCACATGGAGCTTAGAAAAATAGAGGGCTATGGGTAAAGCCTAGGTAGTTCTAAGCTAGGGACATGTTCGGCAGAGCTTTGTTGGCCAAAAGGCCTGTATTGTGCGGTAGGTTTTCTATGTTTCTAAGGTTAGTATCAGTGCATTCAGGATTCAGGATGCAGAATCAAAAAGGGTAGCTAACGCAGTACTCTAAGTGCTACATCTCAATGCACGGAGTATAAAAAATAAGGTGGACAACCTGTTGTACTTTAACAGATTGTGGGGTATGATATTGTGACCATCACTGAATTATGGCTGAAGGATGGGTGTAGTTGGGAGCTGAATGTTCAAGGTTACACATTGTATCAGAGGGATTGGAAGGTAGACAGAGGGGGAGGCGTGGCTCTGCTGGTAAAGAATGGCGTCAAATCAGTAGAAAGATGTGACATAGGATCAGGAGATGTTGAATCCTTGTGGGTTGAGTTAAGAAACTGCAAGCATAAAAGAACCCTGATGGCAGATATATACAGACCTGCAAACAGTAACTGGGATGTGAACCACAGGTTACATCAGGAAATAGAAAAGGAGTGTCAAAAGGGCAATGTTATGATAGTCATGGGAGATTTTAACATGCAGGTTGATTGGGAAAATCAGGTTGGGAAAGGATATCAAGAGAGTGAGTTTGTTGAATGCCTATGAGATGGCATTTTAGAGTAGTTTGTATTTAAGCCTACTAGGGGATCAGCTATACTGATTGGGAGGCGATTAGGGAGCTTAAGGTGAAAGAACACTGAGGAATCTGTGATCATAATTTGAGTTCAAATTGAACTTTGATAGGGAGAAAATAGAAGTCTGATGTAGCAGTATTTCAGTGGAGTAAAGGAAATTACAGTGGTATGAGAGAGGAGTTGGCCAAAGCAAATTGGAAGGAGATGCTGGCAATGATGACAGCAGAGCAGCAATGGCGTGAGTTTCTGGGAAAAAGACAAAGATGCAGGATAGATGTATTCCAAAAACAAAGAAACACTCAAATAGCAAAATAGTACAATTGTGGCTGACAAGAGAAGTCAAAGCTTAGTGTAAAAGCAAAAGAAAGGGCATACAACTAAGCAAAACTTAGCAGAGAGATAGAGGATTGGAAAGCTTTAAAAAAACTACAGAGAACAACCAAAAAAAATCATTAAAAGGGGAAATAAGAAATGTGAAAGCAAGCTAACAAACAATATCAAAGTGCATAGTAAAAGCTTTTCAAGTATGTAAGATATAAAAAAAGAGATGAGATTGGAAATAGGACCATTAGAAAATGAGGCCGGAAAAATAACAATGGGAGATAAGGAGATAGCAGGTGAACCAATTGAGTATTTTTCATTAGTCTTCACAGTGGAACACACGAGCAGCATGCCAGATGTTGAAGGGTGTGAGGGAAGAGAAGTGAGTGCAGTTACTATTACAAGGGAGACAGTGCTCAAAAAGCTGAAAGACCTAAGGGTACATAAGTTACCCAGACCAGATGAATAGACCCTAGGGTTCTGAAAGAGGTAGTGGTAGAGATTGTGGAGGTATTAGTAATGATGTTTCAAAAGTCATTGAACTCTAGCTTGGTGCCAGTGGAGTACAAAATTGTAAATGTCACTTCACTCTTTAAGAAAAGAGGAAGGCAGTTGAAAGGAAATTATAGACCAGTTAACCTAACCTCATCGGCTGGGAAGATGTTGGAGTTAATTGTTAATGATGAGGTTATGGAGTATTTGCTGACACAGGACAAGATAGGACAAAGGCAATATGGTTACCTTAAGGGAAAATCTTGCTTGACAAGATCTGTTGGAATTCTTTGAGGAGATTACAAGTAGGATTGATGAAGGTGATGCAGTGGATGTTGTACATTTGGACCTTCAAAAGGCCTTTGACAAGATGCCACACATGAGGCTGCTTACCAAGTTAAGAGCCCATGGTATTACTAGAAAGTAACTGTCGTGGATAGATCATTGGCTGATTGGTATTAGTGGGAATTAAAGGAGAGACTAAGCAAGGTCTATATTCTCCATAATTTTAGACGATAAGAAAAATCGGAGTTAGATCTTAAGAAAGATTTCAACCTAGAAAGAGTTGTAGAAGTTCAAAAGTACCTTACATTTTTGACACTGTAAAAATACTTTAAAATTTGATATGAATAAACTAAACTAAAGTGAATATATTTTTAAATGTACTGTATTTCTTAAGTAGAAAAAAAAATCCAGACTTCAGTCTTTCAGAAGTCTTAATTCCTCCCAAGTTAAGTGTTTGTGACTCAGATATCTTGGATTAATTTAACAAAATTAGGCTCTGCTGAATCTTCAAACTGTTATACCATTGACTCTTACTCTGACATCAGCAAATGAGGCTAATTGAGATGACATAAGTAGATTACTAGTGGATTCAAAATGTGCATGTGTACTCAAGCAGATAAAGATCAAGCAAATATAATACTGATCAAATTTTCTTGGCTAAAATAAATGCTGTGCCTCTTAAATATTTCAAAGTTGCTGAAAATGTGGAGGGAATTCCTTTATTCATGTATTTTAGATGCCAGCAAGAATGCTGGCATCAGGAACGTCAGCATTATAGAATAAATAAATCTGAGTGGACATAAGCATGCTTAAAAACCAATGGGGTGGGGTTTGATGTCAAATCTCTAACCATACATAAACAAAGTTTTACATTCAGTGGCCAACTTATTCATTATCTCCTGTACTTAATAAAGTGTGCTCTGAGTGTATGTTCATGATCTTCTGCTGTTCCAGAAATCTATTTCAAGGTTTGACATGGTGAACGTTCAGAGATGCTTTTCTACATAGCACTGTTGTAATGTGTGGTTATTTGAGTCACTTCTGCTCCTGTCACCTTAAACCAGTCTGGCTGTTCTCTGACCTCTCTCATTAGCAAGGCATTTTTGCCCCCAGAACTGCTGGTCACTGGATGTTTTCTGACGTTTTTCGCATCAATCTTTGTAAACTCTAATCTGTCGTATGTGAAAATCCCAAGGGATCATTAGTTTTTAAGACACACAAACCACTCCATCTGCTGCAACAATCATTCCACGGTCAAAGTCACTTAGACCACAGTTTTTCCTAATTATGATATTTGGTCATTTTGCATGTTAATACATCTTTTGTGTTGCACCATCTGATATAAACCAGAATGAAATTTCATTACTCTATCTCAGCATATTCAAGAATGGTCTCATGAAGTTGGAGTTCTTAGGATAAATCTAGTATTATATTGTAAGTTTATTACTGACAACTACACACAGTGGCCACTTTTTTGGGTGAACCTGTACACCTGCTCATTAATACAAATATCTTACCAATCACGTGGTGCAGCTCAATGGATAAAAGCATGCAGATATGTTCAAGAGGTTCAGTTGTTGTTCAGACCAAACATCAGAATAGGGAAGAAATATGACTTAAGTGGCTTTGAGCATGGAATGAATGTTGAAGCCACATGGGGTGGTTTGAGTATCTCAGAAACTGCTTGTCTCCTGGGACTGTCATGCACAATAGTCCAGAGTTTACAGAGAGTGGTGCGATAAACAAAAGACATCCAGTAAGCAGTAGTTCTGTGGGCAAAGATGCCTTGTGAATGAAAGAGATCAGAAGAGAATGGCCAGAGTGGTTCAAACTGACCAGAAGGTGACAGCAGCTCAAATAACCATGCATTATAATATCGGTGTGCAGAAGAACATTGCTGAATCCACAATACATCGAACCTTGAACTGAGGTAGCCACAGTAGCAGAAAACCACACAGATGCACTTATTGGCCACTTTATGAGGGAAAGGAAGTCCCTAATAAAGTGATGACTGTGCGAATAGCGTTGTTGCTGGGCCTGAACTGTAACAATGTCCATTTCTGCAAGATAAATGCAGCATACAAAAGGTAGTAGAACATAATAACATTAGAACATGCTCTTAGTACATAATTCAAGCCAAATCAGAGGCAAAGCTGTGCTTGTACACAATTTCATGGCAAGGCAATTATCTAGGTTAAAACACATGCAAAAAAAATCTACTAAGTAAACGATTTGAGAAATGTTTCTGTATTTCATATTTTATATCCCATCTAAACTATACACACAATATCTGTGGATTTTGAAATCTAGTAGCCTAGCGATTAGACTAACACTTTGCAGTGCCAATGATCGTGGTTCAAATCGCACCTCTGTCTGTAGGGAGTTTTTACATGATTTCATCAGTTTCCTCCTGGTGTATGGGTTTCCTCACTCTTTCCAAAGATGTACGGGTCAGTAGGTTAATTGGTCACGTGGATGTTTGGGTCAGTAGGTCAATTGGTCACGTGATATTCGGGTCTGTAAGTTAATTGGTCACGTGGATGGATGGGTCGGTGGGTTAATTGGTCACGTGGACGTACGGGTCGGTAGGTTAATTGGTCACATGGATGGATGGGTCGGTAGGTTAATTGGTCACATGGATGGATGAGTCGGTAGGTTAATTGGTCACGTGGATGTACGGGTCGGTAGGTTAATTGATCATGTGGATGTATGGGTCGGTACATTAATTGGTCATGTGAATGTACGGGTCAGTAGGTTAACTGGTCATGTGGATGTAACCCTCGTACCCCATCCGTTATTTATTCATATACACACATTCTTTCTCTTTCTCTCCCTTTTCTCCCTCTGTCCCTCTGACTATACCCCTTGCCCATCCTCTGGGTATTTTACCCCTCCTCCCCTCTTTCCTTCTCGCTGGGCCTCCTGTCCCATGATCCTCTCATGTCCCTTTTGCCAATCACCTGTCCAGCTCTTGGCTCCATCCCTCCCCCTCCTGTCTTCTCCGATCATTTTGGATCTCCCCCTCCCCCTCCCACTTTTAAATCTCTTACTAGCTCTTTCTTCAGTTAGTCCTGACGAAGGGTCTGGTCCCGAAACGTCGACTGTACCTCTTCCTAGAGATGCTGCCTGGCCTGCTGCGTTCACGAGCAACTTTGATGTGTGTCACTCAGAGAGTGGTGAGAGTGTGGAATGAGCTGCCATCTGACATGGTAACTGCAGACTCACTCATGAGTTTTAAGAATAAATTGGATAGGTACATGGATGGGAGAGGTCTGGAGGGTTATAGACTGGATGCAGGTCAATGGGACAAGTGGAATAATGTTTCGGCACAGACTAGAAGGGCAGAATGGCCTGTTTTCTGTGCTGTAGTGCTCTATGGTTCTATGGTTCTAAACACAAGAGATTCTGAAGATACTGGAAATCTAGAGTAATACACACATACTATGCAGGAAAAACTTAGCAGGTCAAACAGCATCTATGGAAAGGAATAAGCAGTCAACGTTTTGGCTCCCCTCATCAGGACTGAAAAGATAAGGGGAAGATGCCAGAATGATAATAAGGAGGAGTACCAGCTGACAGGTTATAGGTGAAAGCAGGTGAAAGGGAAGGTCAATGGGTGATCAAGGAACAGTGAAGTGAGTATCTGTGAGGTGATAGGTAGAAAAATAAAGGGCTGAGGAGGAAGGAATCTGATAGGAGAAGATAGTATACCATCGGAGAAAGGGAAGGAGGGGGAGGGGCACTGGAGGAGGTGATGGGCAGCTGAGGAGAAGAGAAGGAAAAAGAGGGGAATCAGAATAGATCATGGGAAAAAAAGAGAGAATTGAATGGGATGGAAATAACTGGAATTTAGAGAAATCAATTTTCAAGCTGTCAAGTTAGAGGCTACCCAGACAGAATATGAGGTGACTGTTTATTCTTCTCCTCAGATGCTGTCTCACCTGCTGAGATTTTCCAGCATTTTGTGTGTATCACTGAGGTGTGTTGCATCCTCATGTCTAGCCTCCTCTCTCCATGGAGATCAAGGTCACGTATCTTTCAGTCATTCTTGCCCAAGTCTTTCTAAGCACCTGCTATCTCCAACATACTTTCAATTGCTCTGTTCGACCAAGTACGATGTTTACAAAATATTATAATCTAATTTGATTTCATTGAATGATGATCACAGCGGGGTTTGTTAGCATTTGGCTCTCCTCTTTCCACATTTTTCATATGGAGGTCATTTAGAACAGGAGAATTTCCTCATGATGGACATCTTTATGGGAAACCTTCTGAGAAAGCTGACATTTCCATACATTTTCAATAGTTCACACACTGCCCAGCGGAATGGATTACAGTAGATAAAAGCAACCTTTCACATCCCAGCTCTCTCTAATAACAACAACTGAGCACACTTCCAACAGAAGATAAGGGAGTATCAGGCATGGAAACTATCTCCTGACTTCTCAAGAAGTGATTTATCTGACTGCAACAGTCACAATGCAATACATATTGGTGGATTGGGCCATGTTGCCTGGCTGAATCAGACCAGCACGGATGCTTGCTGGAGGCACCCGCCCAGGGTCAGCGAGTTGTCAGTGGGTTCTGGAGTTGGATTTCCATAGAGGCAGGAGGAACAGAATCCGATGACCTCTTGGATTCGCGAATTGGTGAGACCACAGTTCAGGACCTAGAGTTTGGGGTCCCATTATTGGCAAGTCTAGTGTTCAAGGACTGATGTTCAGTGATCCGTGGATCCTAGGTTTGATGCTGAAGGTTGACACCCAAAAGTCAAACCGAAAGTCAGAAGTCTGTAATTCTCTCTGAGTCTGCTGGGGTAGTCGAAAGCCCAATGATGGTGTTTCTGAGTAAGAATCGAAACCTGGTGGAGAGTGGAGGCCAAAGAAGACAGCTTTTCTTGAGGTTGGAGTACTGTCCGTGCATCTGGATAGGAGAGAAAAATGGAGTTTGTTTTGTTGCTGGTTAAGTTCTGTTTTGTTGGGTTCTGTATTGCTCGGCCAGGCATTTTGGGTATGCTATGTTGTACGATGGAAAGAATTCTGACTCGTTGCATCATGGCCTGATATGCAACCGCCAATATCTTTGTATGGAAAAGACTACAAGAAGTAGTAGATACAGTCCAGTCCATCACAGGTAAAGCCCCCTCCCCCACCACTGGGGATATCTACAAGGAGAACTATCACAGGAGAGCAATGTCCATTCTGAAGGATACCTGGCACCTAGGCCATGCTCTCTTCTCGCTGCTGCCATCAGGAAGGAGGTACAGGAGCTTGGATCCCACACCATCAGATTCAGAAATATTTATTACCCTTCAATCATCAGGCTCCTGAACCTGAATGGATAATTTCACATAGTTCAACATTAAACTGAATCCGCACCATATTAACTCACTTTCAGGGACTTTATGTTTTCAAAATTACTTGTTTATTATTTTGCTTTTGTATGTACAGAATTTGTTGTCTTTAGCACATTGTTTTATTGTCCATCTTTGTTCGAGTGCAGCTTTTCACTGATTCTTTTGTGTTTCTTTGTGATCACTGTGAATGCCCTCAGGAGTGGCACGGAAACGTAGCAGTTAGCGTAACGCAGCAGTTAGCATAATGCCATTACAGGGAAAGCAACCTCAGTTCAATCCCTGCCACTGTCTGGATGGATTTTGTATGTTTTCTCCATATTGAGAGTTTCCTCAGGGTGCGTCGGTTTATTCCCACAGTCCAGAGATATACCGTTTAGTAGGTTAAGTGGTCATTGTAAATTGTCATGCATTTAGGTTGAGTTAAATGGGTGGGTTGCTGCGTTACAGGGCTCATTGGGCCAGAAGGGCATCTCTTGCACGCTATCGCCAAATAAATAAATAAATAAACAAAATAAATCTCTGGGCAGTACGTATATGGTCATGTATATGCACTTTGTTAATAAAATTTACTTTGTACTTTGAACTTTGATCATAGCATGCAAATGATTTTCTGCTCCAGTTACTTAAGTGGCCTGCTGTAGCATCTCAGAACTTTCTGCTGAATAGTACCTGGTTTAAATAATTCCCTTAAAATTATAAACCTCACTTTCCTAAGAAGTGTAAATAGTCTTGTGAAGATCATCTTGACTTCACTAGTGAAACCATGAAATTCCATGTTGCCTGTCTATCCTCTAGAGGAGCAGTTTGCTGAGTATGGACGTTACTTCCCATACATAAGCTTGTTTTCATATCATTTCCTGCATGAGTTAGCATTTGATTCAATTTGAAGCACACAATGGAAAGACAAATATCCCTATCCTCTCTTTACTTGCCCTTGGAAAAAGCAATATCTCTTCACAAGAAAGAACTCATTAAAAAACCTGAAGGAAGCTTTCATCTTGGATGATATTTGAGAAGGTTTCTAACTCACTGCATAGCTGTGTAGAAAGGCACTGCGAGGGCAGTAGATTACCCCATTCTGCAGTGATTCTCTCACCCAAAGAAGACTCTTGTAGGCACCTCCAGGGGGAATTTTCTTATGGTAGACTTGGGGGTCTTCTGTTCCCCCACCTTTGATGCAATAGAGTTTTTCTTCTGTCAGGTATCTCAATGACCAGGGAACAGAATCTTTATAATACAATGGAAGCAATGTCCTCTCTCCTGCAGACCTTGTTTTTCTCATGGCAACCAACATAAGTAGTACTGTTCTATGGTTAGTGAGCCTTGTGGGGATGACACCTTCTTCTGATTGCAGCATAGGCATATATCAGGAGCTGCGCTGTACCGAATGACATCATTTGCAATCATCAAAGTTATGTCTCGCCACTTTGTTTCTTAGGTGTAAGTCTTCTCAGTGCTGCTTTGCAATGGATTTCAGAAACTATTTTTGATTTTAGTAGGGGACCAGATCTGAGATTAACAGAAAATAAAACAGAGCTTCAGTACACCAATTTTTTGGCACACTTCTGAAATCAGTTCCACTCATTTTAACTGAAACAGATTTCAGTATTGCACATTCAGTACTCACAAGGTGAAGTATTTTCTACACTGATAGGCTCATCTATCTGTGCATATTTGTTCAGGTACCTTTCTTGTTTAATGGTTATTTTTCCCAATATTACATAATAATGACACTGTTACAATATGCAACCGGCCACTCCAGCTTCCTGGGTTTAGACACCCTGGCTCTCTGGAATATGTATAGCTGCTGCAGCCCCTTTGAAGACTTCAAATTTACTATAAATATAAAATGAGCAATGCTGATTCACCCACCCATAATAAACCTGTCCTGATTTTCATTTCCTTTGAAGTCAATAGAAATAACATTTAGGAGGGATGAATACCAGGTGATTGAATCAATTTGCCTCTTACGCTCTGTTGCCCAAATTCAAACTTAATGCTTTGCATCAGCATATTAATTTTATCATAAGGATTCTAACTCTATTAGGTTAATTAAGATTTATTTGGATAATGCCCACCTCATGAAAACTCACAAAATGTGTGTTGAAGTACACTGGGTGGCCATTTTATTAGGTACCACTGTATGCTTGGTAATTAATGCAGATATCTAATCTGCCAATCACGTGGCAGCAGCTGAATACATAAAAGTAGCAGACATGGTCAAAAGGTTCATTTATTGTTTGGACCAAACATCAGCACGGGGAAGAAAAGAGACCTAAGTGACTTTGACTGTGGAATCATTGTTGCTGCCTGACAGGGTGGTTTGAATATTTCACAAACTGAAGGTTATCCCTGATTTTCCATACCACAGTCTGCAGTGTTTACAGAGAAGAGTGTTTAAAAAAAAACAGTGAGCAGCAGTTCTGTGTGCAAAAATACCTTATTAATTAGAGAAGTCAGATGAGAATGGCCAGATCGGTTCAAGCTGACAGGAAGGCGACGGTAACTCAAGTAACCATGCTTTCGAGCAGTGGTGTGCAGAAGAGCATCTCTGAATGCACAGCATGTCAAATCTTGAAATGGTTAGGCGACAGCAACAGAAGCCCATGAACATACATTCAGTGGCCATTTTGTTAGGTACAGGAGGTTGCTAATGATGTAACTACTGAGTGTATGTGCAGTTAGGTACAATATAATATTGATGTATGAGAGCACAGTGGCATTTCTAGTCATCACATATTCTGATATTATTATCTGGTCACAATGTGTAATCATCCGTGACATTAATTATCATGTTCTTACATACCCCAAAGTCAAGTGAGTGTATCCCCAGTTCTGTAATCAATGTACTATGGAACGGAACGACCCATTAGAAATTGATGCAGTCATCTATCAAAATTATTCATAATAAAAACATCTAGAATGAAATTAAAATGTATTATTTTATGCTGGCTAATAAGGCTATACAATGGTTTGCTACCCTTCAAGAACCAACAGTAATTATATTAAAGTGAATCATTTTCAACTAAGTGATTCCTACGGCTTTTGCAATCAAAAAACTAATGTTTATTTCTGAGATGCGGTTAATGATGGCGCAAAGATTAATTGCTTTGTTCCACAATAGGACTTGTAACAAACTAAATGAAACGAAAGCAAAATCTAGGCAGTGAAAATGAGCTGTGGATTTTTCCTCATGCACACTAAATGACCTTGCATTAGGGAATTATCATTTTCTGTGTAAGTGGGAAACAAGACCTGACAGGTGAAGTACTTCTATAAAGTTTCCAGCAGTCTTCATTAGCACTTCAGTTACATAAACATGTTTCATTAAACTTTTCATATACTTTTTAATGCCAAACACAATTACAACCATAAAAAAAACAGAAAACCCTAAATAACTTGTACTTGTGTATTGTTTAAGGTCTCCCAAAGAACTGCTGACAATAAGATGGAACATAAAACAGCACAGCACAGTGCAGGCTCTTGGGCCCACAATATTGTACCAGTCCTTAAACATACACAAAGATTAATCCAACGCTTCGCTCCCACATAGCCCTCCATTTTCTTTTCTTCTATGTGTCTATCGAAAAGTTACTTTTAAGTGTCCTTATTACAAATTCTTCAATCACTACCTCTGGGAGGACTTTCCATGCACCCACCTATCTTAGTGTAAAGAACATTTTTCTGACATAGCCGTATACTTTTCTCACAAGATCTTAAAATTATGCCCCCTTGTATGAGCCAATTCTGCCCTGAGGGGAAAAAGAAATTTTGGCTGTCCACTCAATCTATAGCTCTTGTCATCTTGTACACCTCCATCAAGTCACCTCTCATCCTCCTTCTCTGCAAGAGGGAAAGCCCCATCTCACTCAAGCGTTCATAAAACCTGCTCTCTAATCCAGGCATCATCCTCTCCAAAGCATGGCATGTAAGGGGGTGTTGGCAGCAATGATTAAGTGCTAAGTTTAGCTTTAAAAAGCTCTAAGGAATGCTTTTAAACAATCTGGGAGATTGGAGAGGCTAGAGATTTAGTGATGGAGTTTCGGATCTCAGTAACGCGACAGTTGAAAGGTGAGCCACCAGTAGTGGACCAATAAAATCTCAGGATATATTTTTAGGCAGAATTTGAAGAATTACAGCATTCTCATCAGTGATTAGCATTTTATTATTGAATCAATATTCAATTACAATATACTGTAATTCTCAATATTTTGATTTATCTGTTACTTACTTTTTTAAAACATTCAAAAGCTCTCTTTTCAATTGCAACAAATAAAAAGTGCTGGATTAACCTAGCAGATCAGGCAACATCTATAAAGAGGAATATACAGTTGATTTTTTAGGCCAACACCCAACATCAGGATTGGGAAGGAAGGGGGAAGATGCTGGAACAAGAAGATAGGGGAAGGCGAAGGAATACAAACTTGCAGGTGATAGGTGACACCAGTGAGGGGGATGGTTAGCGGGTAGGGGACCATCACTAAATTGTCCATAGGTTTAGGTGTGCAGAGAAGGTAATGACACTCAGAAATCAGAATCTAAGGGAATACTTTAGGTGACTAATGAATGAATATGTTAAAATCCTAGTCACAGCAGAGCAGATTGTTTTGCTGAACACTGTAATTTGTGCCAACATGCACAATGATCCATTTTACAGAAGGGTATTCAGTTAGCAAGCAAGAGAGCTCATACATTTTATCAGAGACTTTAGGACTGGGAAAAGAAACAGTCACACTTAGCTTTGACTTGATGTTCCTGATGATGGAGTTGCCGATTATCAGCATTGTTGGAGGCTAGGGAGAAGACCGTGGAACCTGTGGTGAATTTCTGGTCCGGAAGTTTGCCCAAAAGCGACCCCACTTAGGGTGCAGTGGAGGCAGGAAGCTACCGACTGGAAATCTAGAGCGACCATTGGTGAGTGTCTCACCAATCGCAACCGACTCCTCGATGCTCCGGGAGTTAGAAGATGAGACGAACCGGGGAAACTCTTGCTTATCCAGGATGTTGAATTTATTCTGAATTTGGATTTTTTGTCATGGAGGTGGAAGAGTGGAACGCTTACACCTTCTTACAACTGGCAAAGGCCCTGAAAAGCAGGGAGTTCGGCTGGCTGAGGATTTGGTTCTGGGTACCAGTTGAATCCAGGATTCATTCAGCTTGCCTAGAGTGACCTCTCAACATGGAATGGTGGAATTGGGTCTAATCTAGGGGTTAGTTGTGATGGTGTTGGGTTTGCTGATTGCAAAGATCTAAACTCAAGTGAAGACCTTGAACCCCATTAGATATGAATAACCACAGGTACACTCACTAAAGGGATATTATACTGGAACAACCCAATCTTCAAAGACTAGTTCTTTTCCATATCGAACCTACACGGCAAATTTAGCTGCCAATGCCCACTATTTAAGCAGGGAAGCAACCCCACCACCACCACCACAAAGAAGGAGATACTTCCAGCTAACAGAATAGTTTAAAACACAAACATGAACGATTCTGCAGATGCTTGAAATCCAGAGCAACACACACAAAATACTGGAGGAAATCAGCCAGTTATGTAGCATCTGTGGAAATTAATTAACAGAAAACCTTTCAGCAGTCTGGTGGCGTAGTGGCATCAACGCTGGACTTCGGAGCAAAGGCTTTCAAGTTCAAATCCAGCCGGCTCCCTTGTAGGCTTTCCATCTGTGCTGGATTGAGAGTCAAGCTAGCAACTCGGCCTCGTAAAAATAAGACTGCTAAAAAACGCCATCATGACAGCGTCCCTATGACTCCACCCAGAGTTAAGGGCTTTCTTCTTCTTCTTCTTCTTCTTCAACCTTTCAGATCAGTACTGGAAATGAAGGGGAAAGATACCAGAATAAAAAGGTGAGGGGAGGGGAAGAAGGCTAGCTAGACGGTGATAATTCAAGTCACATGGGTGTGGAAGGGAGGATTACATAGGGAGCTGGGAGGTGATAGTTGGAACAGGCAAGGGGCTGGAGAAGAAGGAATCTGATAGGAGAGACAGTGGACCATGGGAGAAAGAGGAGGCAGACGGTTACCAAGGGGAGGTGGTAGGTAAGAAGTCAAAGTGAGGAATAGAAAAAGAAGGAAGGGGAAGGGGGAGGAAAAAGTATTTCTGGAAGGAGAAATCAATGGACGTTAACTAGACTGAATATGAGGAGTTTCTCCTCCACACAGAGAGTGGCTTCATACTGGCAGAAGACCGGGGCCACGACCGACATGTCAGAATGGGAATGGAGATAGTAATTAAAATGGATACCCACCAGGAAATTCTGATTGTTGTGATGGGGCACAGGTACTCATCTAAGCAATCCCCTGATCTGCATTGGGTCTCACGACTGTAGAGGAGGTTGCATCAGGATCACTGGATACAGCAGACAACACCAATAGATTTGCAGGTGATAGGTTGCTTCACCAGGAAGGACTGATTGGGCCCCTGAAAGGAGGTAAGAGAGGAGGTAAAGTACATCCACTGTATGTTACAATATATTTCCATGAGATTTATTTTCTTGGAGGCTTTTGGAGGAAAATAAAAAAATACAATAGAATTCATGAAAAGCTGTACAGAAGTATAGTTCTCCAGCACCCAGGGCATGCCCTTTATTCACTGTTACCATCAGGTAGGAGGTACAGAAGCCTGAAGGCACACATTCAGCGATTCAGGAACAGCTTCTTCCCCTCTGCCATCCGATTCCTAAATGGAGATTGAATCTTTGGACACTACCTCACTGTTTAAAAATTATACAGTACAGTCGGCCCTCCGTATCTGCAGGGGATTGGTTCCGGGACCCCCTGCAGATACCAAAATCCGCGGATGCTCAAGTCCCTTCTATAAAAGCCTAAGGGAGCTCGTAATGGTATTATGGAAAGTGAAAATAGCATTCAGCGTTTTGCAGCGAGCTGTTTTAGAGGCAGCATGCACCCCGAGCAGCGAGAGTGCTTTATCTTGATTTATTTTGTGCATCCATTAGCCAGAAGTGTCCTAAGGAATCAGAAAAGCCTAAGAGAGTTCATAAGGGTGTAACGCTTATCGTAAAACTGGATGTAATTAAGCATTTCGATCATGATGAACAAAATAAAGACATTGTGCGTGCGTTGAACTTGCCTGCATCCACCATTCATACTACTGTATTTACACGCAGAGAGAAAGAATCTTGAAGGCTGCCGCTGTTACTATTGCTTCTGCTGGTAGCATATCATTCCTGCTTTTACAATATGTTAGTGTTATTTTAGGTTTTATGTATTATTTGGTATGATTTGGTAGGTTATATTTTGGGTCTGGGAACGCTCAAAAATTTTTCCCACATAAATGAATGGTAATTGTTTCTTCGCAACCGAACAAGACGCGAGGCAAACAATGCTCAAAGTACAATTGCTGCAGAGAGAACTTTCGGGTTTTTTCCCATCCGCAGTTGGTTGAATCTGCGGATGTGGAACCCGCGGATACGGAGGGCCGACTGTATTTCTGTTTTTGCACATTTTTTAAAAAAATCTATTCAATATATGTAATATTTATTATTATTATGTTTTATTTTATTTATTATTTTTTTCTCTACTAGATTATGTATTTCATTGAACTGCTGCTGCTAAGTTAACAAATTTCATGTCACATGCCGGTGATAATAAACCTGATTCTGACTCTGATTCTGAGAAGTAAAGATTGATAAGCAACTGAAGTGCAAAAGAAAAATTGTGCAAATAAATAAAACACTGAGAAAATAAGCTGTAGACTCCTTGAAAGTGAGTCTGTTGGTTGTGGAATCAGTTCAGAGCAGTGGTGAGTGAAGTTATCTGTACGGGTTCAGAAACCTGTTGGTCGTATCGACTCCATTTCTCACCAATCTCGCAAATTAAAGCATGGAGGAAGATTAAAATCACCGAGGCAAGTGCAGAAGGTGTGGGGTGTTCAGCGCCATCTACAGCCTCTTGCTCACTGCTTCCAGAGAAAGGCTGCTGCATTCGAATGGTCTCCCTCTCTCTCGCTCGCTCTCTCTCTCTCTCTCTCTCTCTCTCTCTCCCTCTCTCTCTCTCCCCTTCTCTCTCTCTTATGATGCTGTCAGAGGATTTGAGTTTTGGGCAAGGTTTAATTGATGCGGTTTATGGATTGGACTCTGTTCTTCACGTTATGATGTATTTCTGGTTTCTGGTCTCTTCTTTCTTTGTTGCTATTTTGTGTGCCTGTTGATAACGAACACTGAGCCGAACTGAATATGCCTGAACTTTTTTGATTTTGTGTTTTATATTCTGTCTTTCTCGCTTGTTTCTTTTTGTTGCCATTTGTGTAATTTGCTTTTTTTGTGTATGGGGGGGTAATGTTTTTCTTTGAACGGGTTCAGTAGTTTTTCTTGTTTTGTGGCTGTCTGTGGGAAGAAGAATCTCAGGATTGTACATACTTTGACAATAAGTGAACTTTGAATCTTTGTAGGATGTTAACTGCTCCTGAACCCCATGATATGGGACCTCAGACTGTTGTGCCTCCTTCCTGATGGTAGTAGCAAGAAGAGAACATGGCAGGGATTGGGGGCGATCCATTTTTGATGATGGATGGTGCTTACTTGCGGCAGTGCTCCATGTAAACATGCTCAGTTGTGAAGAGGGCTTTACCTGTGATGGACTGAATTGTATCCAGTTCTTTCTGTAGTCCTTTCCGCTCCTGGGCATTGGTGTTTCCATATAAGTCCATGATGCAACCAGCTAGGATATTTCCCATTGTGCATTTATATTCATCCTCATATCATCAACCTGTCCTTTGAACTTAGCTCCTCAGTAGCAGGATATGAGCATTGAATAGATTAATATGTAGAGCACACAGCATTTGTGCATGATTTTACCCTACAAAACCAAACACGATCTGTAGCTTTTTTCCACTGTGATGACACATTCCTCATCAGGTGCGTTTCAGATGTTAAGCATTGATTTCTACCACTAACAAAACCATATTCATGAAAATCAAACTAGCAAAATCATACATCATTAGAGCTTGTTCAGTCAGTTATGCATTAATTTGAGTGGCGGATGAATTTTGCTTGTTAAGGAAGAAATAGGATTGTGAGATCAACATTATTTTAAACCTTGTTTGGCCTTTTCATTCATGCACCACCCGTATAAATAAAAGTGGGCAATTTGGCTGCAGGCAATAAAAAAAACTGAGTGATGTGATTTTAATCAGCAAAATAAAAATAAATGATAGTGCTGGTTATTACTCACCCATTCATGCGGTTCGAGGCAATATAGCTGTATTGGTGAACAATATGCATCATTTTGAAAATACTAGCTCCTTGTAATTGTAATTTTAACTTAGTTCATTACTATCTATGAATAGCATAGAATGTCTGTTTGCATTTGCAAGGTGCTTTTGATCTTATGATAACGCTTATGGTGATGTACACTCCGTAGGCACTTTATTAGGTACAACTGTACAACTGCTTATTTATTCAAATATCGGATCAGCCAATCATGTGGCAGCTACTCAATGCATAAAAACATGCAGACATGATCAAGAGGTTCAGTTGTTGTTCAGACCAAACATCAGAATGGGGAAAGAATGTGATTTAAGTGACTTTGATTGTGGAACGATTGTTAGTGCCAGATGGGGCAGCATCTCAGTGGCAACTCAAAAACTATTGATCTCCTAAATTTTCACACACAACAGTCTGTAGAGCACCTTTCTCAACCTTTT
The DNA here is from genome assembly GCF_963921235.1 of Mobula hypostoma. NCBI lineage: Eukaryota > Metazoa > Chordata > Chondrichthyes > Myliobatiformes > Myliobatidae > Mobula > Mobula hypostoma. Next base: position 118,743,019 of record NC_086097.1, on the reverse strand, counting down.
TGCCCTGGAGGAACCATTGAAATCATTTTCAGGCCTCAGAGAACCTCTGCATAAAAATTATTATATCTACAACTCATGGTATGTTAGCATGATCAGTAAATTGTAGAAATCATAATCCAAAATTAATTTTCAATGCTCTTTTGGGTAGCGATTAAATTTTTAGTCAACTTTTCTTGAAAATAAAATGATAGTTAAGCTTAGCTTACCTTTCTTGAAATTAATCTCTTTCTTTCTCTTTCATAAATTTTTAAAACTCATAAGACAAACATAATGAACTTCTCAATTTTGAGTCGAACTTGAGATAAGCACACGGGGATTTCACCTTCAATTAAAATAAGACAATTTCTATCCATGCTCTTGATGCTTGTTTGACAAGAAAAAGCTTGCTCACACATGTAAGAAGTTGAAAACTGTAACAAACTGACATGCATTCCTATGAATAGAATTCCTGTGAATCCAGAACTTGTTCAGGGACATGTAAGTAAATCTCATCTTGAGTGCATGATCAGACTGCAGCTCTCAAAGTTCTTCCTCTCCTCTCAAAGTCAAGTTCTCAGACTGAGCAGAAGATTCAGAGATAGGGTCCGTCACCCAGTCATATATTTGTGTTGAAAGAGAGGAAAATTACTGTCGAATTTGGTACTGCATTTCTTCCAAATGGTTTTCAATAAGATTCAAGACATCTGAAATCCCTTCTTATTCCGAAGCCAAAACAGCAGTGGAAACATTTCAAGATTTCCTTTTGCAGCATGATTTTTCCAAAGATTCATTTCCCTTTAAATCCAAGATTCTTGTCACTTGAAGTCAAAGCATTTTCTCCAGGGCCTTGCAGAGACTTGTTGAACTGGTTCATATGATGAAAACTGTCCATTAAGTAGGCTAGTTTCTGTAGACCTTCCTCATCTTCAAAGCACTTAGCAAAATCTGGCCTACTATTTTTTTGGAAGTACTCCTGCAATTCTCCTTTCAGGTCAAGCACCCTATAGAGAACCTTTTCTCTGCTAAGCCCTGAATTTCTGGATGTAGCAGAAGATTGGTGTGCTATTTGTCCAGGTTTTCACGTTTTTTAAACATTCTCAAGTAAGTGGCGGGAGGAGAAGATGGCAGTGCGCCATGCTGCGCAGCTCTTCGGTGAAAAATAATGTCATATCTGTTAAATAGGGGCCGTGGACAATTCTGATTTGATGGAGAATGGACGTGAAATCACAGAGGAACAACTGGAGAAATTTCTGAAATGCTCGTCCGCTGCTGTCGTTACTGTGTGGTCGGGAATCTTTTGGAGGGTAGGCCTCAAAATCTCCGGCCTTGCCTGATTTTGGCGACCGAGAAGGAGGTCAAATCGTTCAGCAGAAATGCCGCTCAGTACTCGGTGTCAGAGAGCTGATCAGAGCTCGAAGTTTTCGGATGACTCAGAGTCGGATTGTGGTCGGCATGGCAGGGAGAGTTTTTCTTCCTTCTCCCGTCTGCGAGAGATGTGGGACATTTGAGAAACTTTGAACTTTACTGTGCTCATGGACTTTCTTCATCAAGTTATGGTATTGTTACACTGTTTGTAACTATATGTATAATTATGTGGTTTTGCCAGTTTTTTCAATCTTGGTTTGTCCTGTGTTTTGTGATATCACACTGGAGGAAATGATGTATCATTTCTTAATGCATGCATTACTAAATGACAATAAAAGGGGACTACATGTCTTCATAATCTAAAAAAAAAGTTAGTCTTAAAGCTACTGAATAACTTGCATCCTGCAAATTTTTTACTGACTGTGACTTTATTTTCAAAAGCTTTAATCTGTTTATTTTGAGATCCCAATAGTCATTTAAAATAATCAGCACTTCTACACGTCATACTGAATTGAATTTGAATTGAATTGAATTGAATTGACTTTATTTCTTACGTCCTTCACAAACGTGAGGAATAAAAATCTTTACGTTATGTCTCTACCTAAATGTGCAATGAGCAATCATAGTAATTAATAATAATTTATAATAAATAGAACAGTCAATGTAATATAGAGTACACTCAATTCAGCGTGAGTTCATCAGACTAGTGATAGAAGTTCTCCCGGAGCTGTTGTTCCTGACTTTTATGCTGCGGTACCATTCCCAGATGGTAGCAGCTGGAATAGATTGTGGCTGAGATGGCTTGGGTCCCCAATGGTATTACGGGCCCTTTTTACACACCTGTCATAGTAAATGTCCTGAATCATGGGAAGTTCACAACTGCAGATGCGCTGGGCTGTCCGTACCACTCTCTGTAGAGTCCTGCGATTAAGGGAGGTACAGTTCCTATGCCAGGCAGTGATGCAGCCAGTCAGGATGCTCTCAATTGTGTCCCTATAGAAAGTTCTTAGGATTCGGGGGCCTATACCAAACTTCTTCAACTGTCTGAGATGAAAGAGGCGCTATTTTGCCTTTTACACCACACAGCTGACTTCTTCCCTGTAGGCCACCTCATTATTGTTTGAGGTAAGACCAATCAATGTAGTGTCATTGGCAAATTTAATTAGCAGATTGGAGCTGTATGTGGTGATGCAGTCATGGGTATACAGGGAGTAAAGGAGAGTAATACTCTTCAACAGCCTACTGTCCTCCTCTCCATGAAATACAGTGTTTACCGATTATCAACCTACCATCCTCCCCATCGTGCAATAGAGTGCTCACCGATTATCAACCTACCATCCTCCCCACCGTGCAATAGAGTGCTCACCGATTATCAACCTACCATCCTCCTCACCGTGCAATAGAGTGCTCACCGATTATCAACCTACCATCCTCCCCACCGTGCAATAGAGTGCTCACCGATTATCAACCTGCCATCCTCCCCACCGTGCAATAGAGTTCTCACCGATTATCAACCTACCATCCTCCCCACCGTGCAATAGAGTGCACACCGATTATCAACCTACCATCCTCCCCACCGTGCAATAGAGTGCTCACCGATTATCAACCTACCATCCTCCCCACCGTGCAATAGAGTGCTCACTGATTATCAACCTACCATCCTCCCCACCGTGCAATAGAGTGCTCACCGATTATCAACCTACCATACTCCCCATCGTGCAGTACAGCATTCAACAATTACCAGCCTACCGTCCTCCCCTCTGTGTAATACAGCATTCACCAGTTATCAACAGCCTTCTCTATCTCACATCAGAAACTGAGAATGGGCTCAGGCATATAAACACAGTCCTACCGCACACTGCCACACTGGCTGAGAGACCTCCAATGAGATAGTTAGTGGAGCTGCTTGGTCATTGCCCACAACTGCGCATGCTAGCATCACACGTTACATGAAGTTCAAAAGCCAGTGGTTATTTTTTAAATCACAATCTCTTACGGATAGAGTTTACAGAGAATAGTGCAAAAAAAAAATCAAAAAAATGATCTAGAGTGGCAGTTCTGTGGGCACAGATGCCTTCTTAATGGGAGAGGTCAGAGTAGAATAGCCAGACTGGTTCAAGCTTACTGCAAGGCAACAGTAACTCAAGTGTCTATCAGCTAATCACGTGACAGTGTTGCAACAGTGGTGCACAGAGGATCATCTTTGAACGCATATCACGATGAACCTTAAATTGGATGTGCTAGAGCAGCAGAAGACCATGAAAATACACACAGTAGACATTTTATTAGATACAGGGGGTACCTAATAATGAGGCCACTGAGAGCATGTTGGCTTCTCATGTAAAGGATCCAGGCTTAATTTGGAAGCTTATACATTCAATGTGAAATTGTCATGGTGTGCGCTGGCAATGACTAAACCCGGGTGTGGAGGAACGACATACTCCTCTGTAGAGAAGGAAACAATAGTTTATGCATAGGAATCCCAGAAGAAAATTGGTAGCTCGACCGAGCGATACTGTGAGATGAAACATTCTCAAAACAACTATCCTGCAATATGTGCTAATCGGCAGTCCACTTTAAATAATCACAGTACGTGAAAAACCCGTGCCAGTCAAAATAAACTTGAAAAGATTAAATAGAAAGCTCAAGGGCTTAATGACTCTAGTTAATACAACAATAAACAAATACAGGTGTTCTAAAAAACCTCAGCGCTCAATGCTCTACAGCTTGCTTAAAGGCCCGAATGTCTATTGACAGAAACATAGAGTTTTATAGACTATATTAGAGCTACAACAGACGGGAATATGGAGCAAAGAAACAAACTGCTGATGGAACTCAGTGGGACAGGCAGCATCTCTGTGGAGGGAAATAGACTAACCCAGATAAATACATTTGACCCAAAGGTCAACCGTTCATTTCCTTCCACATGTGCCACCTGACTGAATGAGTTCCTCCAGCAACATTTTTGCTTACACATTACACAGAGTGTGTAACTATCAGAACAGGGTGGAAAGAGTAGAAGTCTGTGGTGTTTCATTAAGAGTGTAACTGAATTAGCTGCAAGTTTGTCCCACATTGTGCAATGCTAGGACAAAGTCTCTGGACTCCCCAGGTCAACTCTGCAGTGTATGCCTCCTTACCAGGCATGACCCCATTTCTTTCAGCAGTGCAAAATATTGAAGATTCTGAATGTAGCTCTTTCTCTCTTTTTTTGGTTTGCAAAATAACAAAGATATCCACAATCAATTACACAGGATTCATTAAACAGTAACATCAACACAATGGGCCAGAATTTTGAAAGTTATTCTGCAGTGGAATGAATTTTATAGGCAGGCTACAATGCACATTTGGCTTCTGCTGATGAATGGTATATTTTTTCTCCTTACTGCCACAATGAGGCCACTCTCAGGTTGGAGGAACAACACCGTATATCCCAACTGGGTAGCCTAAAGCCTGATGACATGCATATTGATTTCTCTAACTTCTGGTATTTTATCCCCTCCCCTTTCTCTCTTTTTCTATTTGTCATTCTGGCTCCTCTGTCCTCTTATCCCTTCATTTCTTTGCACCTGTTCAACACCACCTGCTGGTTCTTGTCTACGTTCCCTTTTGCTCCCATGGTCCACTTTCCTCTCCTATTAGACTCCTTCTTCTTCAGCCATTTTCCTCTTCCACCTATCACCTCCCAGATTCTTACTTCATATTCCTTCCCTTCCCTTCCCACCTGTTTTCCTCCTCAAATGATCTCACCCATCACCTGAAAGCTTCTACTTTTTCCGCCCCCCCTTCACCTTCTTAGTTTGTCTTCTCCCCTCTTCCTTGCTAGACCTGATGAAGGGTTTTGGCCTGTAATATTGGTTATTAATTCCCCTTCATGGATGCTGCCTGACTTGCCTGAGTAAATTGCAATTACAAGCATATTGGTCATCTTCTATACACCCTAAATGTGGTTGGATTGAAGCTATCTTGGGTTTTTGTCTGAGTTCCATAGAATATTAGACTCTGAACGAATCCCAATACATCTAATTTTGTGGGTGAAGATTCAGCTCTTGAAACTGGAGTTAAATGCCCTCATGCCTGATCCACATTGTTTTATGTTAAAGGCATAACATTTACATAACTCATTTTTATTATCCAACGCCAACCTTAAGTAGAAAAAAACAACTCAAGATAGGTTTGAATGCTTCAACCCTCCTACAAAAGGGAAGTCCAAATTTTACTGCACTTTGTATGAGAACTTGCTTCCTGATTACCCTCCTTGGTAATTCTGAGTGAACTTTCCTTGCATGACAATGGAAAACGTGTTATTATCAGTCACAGACTGTTGAATTTGACAAGTATTCGTGAATTCTCATCACTGCTTTTATGAAACTCCCACCAAAATAAGCAGGCTTCAATGAGCATGTACGCTTTGCAGGATGCTGTATGCATTTAATTGAATTCTTCAACATTTCAATGTCACTGCAGATCATTTTACAGTACAGTCTGATAACTTTAGATTTGTGGAAGTGCTTTCAGGGTAACCATGGTTCTGTTTTCTGAACTGTACAAAGCTACATTGATAGCAGCTTCCAGCCACTATTCTTACCTTTGCTCTTTGCTTGAGTTCATTAAATCACATCTCATGATGTGAGGGAGTTATATCTCTAGTTATGGAACTTCCTTATAAGTATGTCAGTGCCTGATTGATAAATATCTTCCCACTGACTCCTACCAGTTAACATCCATCCAGTCCTTGGCTAGTTTCAGTCAAAATGATATTTACCTCAGTCATGAAGGCGTTTCCACATGATTTTATGGATCTCTATAAGGTCACACAGAAATCTCTGACGCTCCAAGGAACAAAATTCTCGCCTGCCTAACTTTTCCTTATAACTTAAGTCCTTGCAGTATTTTCATAGATCTTCTTTGCATTGTTTCTTTGCTTTATTGTAGTTGTAATGGATTGTTGCCTGACCATCTGTTAGAATAAAAACTTTGTCTGAACCTAGTTGCATCTTTTCTAGTGTGTTATCTATAAATAAGAAGTAATTAGTATTGTGGTTTCAATGCAACTGAAATTCTGCAAAAGGATGATTTAAAAGATTTTGGGAGTATAGAAAAGTGATTAACCACTAGAGAAAATAGGCAGTATGTATGCAGAGGTAGTTACGATAGTCTTCAAGCAAACGTTCTGAGACAGCCTCTCTTCTCCTCCAAGGCTAGTACTAACCAGAGCAATTTATAACAAACAAAACATGAGCCAGAATCACACCATGGACAGTACTGACTGCATGAGTCAAGGTATCTTTAACCTCAAACTAAAGTTTGTGGGGTGACACAGTAGCATTGTTGTTAGCGCAAAACTTTATGGTGCCAGCTGTAAGATCAGAGTTCAATTCCTGCAACATGGTTTTTCCCCAGGTTGTCCAATTTCCCTCACATTCCAAAAAAGACATACAGTAATGGTTAGGATTAGATAGCTGTTATCTTGCTACGTTGGCCCTGGAATTGTGGTAATACTTGTGGCCTACCCAGCACAATCGCCATTGATTGATTTGATGCAAATTACACATTTCACTGTATTCAAGAAAGGGAGTAGAGATAGCACAGGAAAATATGGACCAGTGAGTCTTACTTCAGTGGTTGGTAAGTTGATGGAGAAGATCCTGAGCAGCAGGATTTATGAACATCTGGAGAGGCATAATATGATAAGGAATAGTCAGCATGACTTTGTCAAAGGCAGGTTGTGCCTTCTGAGCCTGACTGAAATTTTTGACTAAACACATTGATGAAGGTAGAGCAGTAGATGTAGTATATATGGATTTCAGCAAGGCATTTGACAAGGTACCCCATGCAAGACTTGTTGAGAAAGTAAGGAGGAATGGGATCCAAGGGCACATTACTTTGTGGATCCAGAACTGGCTTGCCCACAGAAAGCAAAGAGTGGTTGTAGATGGGTCATATTCTGCATGGCGGTTGGTCACCAGTGGTGTGCCTCAGGGATCTGTTTTGGGACATCTTCTCTTTGTGACTTTTATAAATGACCTGGATGAGGAAGTGGAGAGATGGGTTAGTGAGTTTCCTGATGACACAAAGGTTGGGGGTGTTGTAGATAGTGTGGAGGGCTGTCAGAGGTTACAGCGGGACATTGATAGGAAGGAAACTGGGCTGAGAAGTGGCAGATGCAGTTCAACCTAGATAAGTGTGTGGTGATTCATTTTGGTAGGTCAAATATGATGGCAGAATATAGTATTAATGGTAAGACTATTGGCAGTGTGGAGGATCAGAAGGATTTTGGTGTCTGATTCCTTAGGACGCTCAAAGGAGCTGTGCGGGTTGATTCTGTGGTTAAGAAGGCGTATGGTGCATTGGCCTTCATCAACCGTGGGATTGAGTTTAAGAGCCGAGAGGTAATGTTGCAGCTATATAGGACCCTGGTCAGACCCCACTTAGAGTACTGCGCTCAGTTCTGGTCATCTCACTGCAGGAAGGATGTGGAAACTATAGAAAAGGTGCAGAGTAGATTTACGAGGATGTTGCCTGGATTGGGGGGCCGTGCGTTATGAGAATAGCTTGAGTGAACTCAGCCTTTTTTCCTTGGAGCAACAGAGGATGAGAGGTGACCTGATAGATGTATAAAAGATGATGAGAGGCATTGATCATGTCGATAGTCAGAGGCTTTTTCCCAGTGCTAAAATGGCTAACATGAGAGGGCACAGTTTTAAGGTGCTTGGAAGTAGGTACAGAGGAGATTGCTGGGTTGAGTTTTTTACACAGAGAGTAGTGAACACATGGAATGGGCTACCGGCGATGGTGGTGGAGGCAGATACGATAGGGTCTTTTAAGAGACTCCTGGATAGGAACATGGAGCTTAGAAAAATAAAGCGCTGTGGGTAACCCTAGGTATTTTCTAAAGTAAGGACGTGTTCGGCACAGCATTGTGGGCTGAAGGGCCTGTATTATGCTGTAGGTTTTCTATGTTTCTATGTATATTTTGATGTTTTAATGTACATGTGTTAAATAAAGCTAGTCTCTAAAAAGATTTTTAATCTTTTGCTTGGGTTATAATGGTGAACAGAAAGCATTCCTTGTTTGATTTTCATAATTCTATCTATACAGTTAGTAATTTAATTGTTCCTGAACTGATAATTCTGCTTTCTTTGTTTGGCACATTTCATGTCTCTATTTAGTCTGGTTTATTATGCACTAAGATAATAGACTTTGTTTAAGTGTATCTATAGCTTCTACAATGATTTTGTTAAGTTGGTTATACCTTTATGTACATTATATTTCCTTCACTTTTCTCTTAACTTTCTTACTTGTGTTATCCTTTTTGCATTCCTTTAGGCAGTCTATTTCTGCTCTTAAGGTTTCAATTTTGTTTCTTAATCTCTTCTGCAATTACAGTGTTCTCATTTTATTACTCAGTTTTTGTCACAGTCCAGTCCGTTGACTCCTCATTTCAGTTAATTTCTTTTTTCCCCGTGTTCTACAGGGCTCCTTGATTAGGGCACCTGATTTTCAACCGAACCACCAACATAAAAACTCTGGCATATATCTATTCGCTGCTGGTTCGTCACTGTAGCCAGTAAGGCTATGTTCGTCCCGGAGCCACCGAGAATCATGGACTCTAAGTTACTTAGGTGCCTGTGGCTGCTTAGTAAATTCAGTCGTTTTCATGTCCAGCTGAGTTCCTAGCTATTTTGCCACTACTCCGAGTCAAGATGCGAATTCTGTTGTTTTCATGTCCGGCTGAGATTTGCTGGCCAATTGCCGCCACTCTGAGCCAAGATACAAATGCACTGTCATTGTTTGTTTTTTGTCATCTCATTTCCAACTGAGTAGATCCAGCCATTTGCTGCTACTCAGAGTTGGGAATTCTGTTGCTTCGTGTCCAGCTAAGTGATTGCTGGCTGTTTGCTGCTTCATGAGCTACTCCATGTCAAGATTCGTATTGTCTGTCATTGGTTGGGTTAGTAGTCTCATTTCCAGCTGAGTAGGTCGGCTGTTTGCCCCTACTCCAAGGTGGGAATTCTGTCTCTTTATGTCCAGCTAAGAGATTGCCAGCCATTTGCCACTTCATGAGCTACTCTGTGTCAAGATATGGATTGTCTGTTGTTGTTTGGTTTGGTCACCTCATTTCCGGCTGAGTAGCTCCGGCCATTTGTTGCTACTCCGAGTTGGGTATTCTGTGTCTCAGTGTCAGAGTCCAAGTTCAAGTCCAGGCTTTGGGTCCAAGTCCAAGTCCAAGTCCAGTCTCTGGCTCCGAGTCCAAGTCCAGGCTCTGTGTCCAAGTCCGAGTCCGAGTCCAAGTCCAGGCTCCATGTATGCATCCAAGTCCAGGTCCAGGCTCCGTGTCCGAGCTCCTCCTGTTGTTGTCCCTCATCCTCATCCGTGTAAGCATTCTATCCTTGCTCCCCGGCTTTCCTGTTAACTATTAATAAACACACTTCTGTTAATGCTACTTACGTGTCTGTAACTTGCTCTTGGGTCCGGCCTCAACACCGTTGCAAGAGATTTGGATTTCTATTAGTGAATTCCTCTATTTTGGAGCCATTACACTGCACCGCTGTTAATACCATGCGGTGTGTTATTGTATGTAGTTCTTCAAATATTTCAAGTTTTCCTAAATATTTTGGTAACATAATATTGCTGAGAGCAATAAAATTACCTGCAAACTTTGATGACATGTTTTGTTTTGATTTGTAAGGTCTTTTGTTGAATCAGTGTGCGTGTATTCTGTTAGTGTGAAATTAAATGTCAGGATAATTTTGTCTGTATGCTCAGCTTCGTCATCAGTATTCTGAAGAGTCTCTGGATCTGTGTTGTTGCTGTTAATGTTCAGTTGTGAAGCAAATGAAATAATTGTATTTTCATCAGTGCTTCAGTGGTTGTATCCTCATAATTTTCTTGTATCATATTGTTATGGTCTTTCGGTTGGTTTCTTTCTCTTGTGCAACTTCATATGTTATTTGGCTTAACAAGTCTACAGGGATTAAGTTATTTTTGTTTTATTATCACTTTACACCAATCTGCTATTTGTTGTGCATTGATTTGCATGAAGGGATATTGTACTATAAACTGTTGAAGTTTGTCCCTGTATACTGTTATGTTAATTTCAAGCTCTGTTACTCAATAATATACACATACTATGAATGTGCTTACCTCTAATGACCTTTTTCACCATGTCTTTCTTCTCTTAACTTCTTGAGTGGTCACAGGTGGACTGCTCCCCTGAGAAACACCTGCAGCAGTCACAGCCTGTGGTCTTAATGGGCTACTTTGAATGCTGGCTGTATCTTTTTTTTGATTTCCTGGTACCTACCCACCTATTCAGCAATGTACCACCAGCAGTCTGCTTACTGTCATGCCCAGTGCTTGCTCCAGGCCTGTCCTGCCGATCCCCAGGCAGCAGCTGTATCACTCTATTCCACAGACACCTCTCCATTTCTAAAGTGAAGGGGTATTGCTTTTCATGCCTATTGCCAGGTTTTGGTTTCAGCTGCCCCAAATTCTGGAACACCCAATCTGGGTACAGACGTGCCTGGCTTTGCTTCTGTTTTGGTCCTTGTGTATATTATATTTCTCACCTGCCCTGCATATCTGCTGGGGTTTCCCCAATCCACCTGCTGGGGTTATGTCCAATGGGGGAGAGAAAACCCCTCATGGAATATAATTATTATTATTTTGCATTTGCACATTTTGTCTTCTTTTGCACTTTGGTTGTCAGTCCTTTTTATTTCTGTGCATTTTCATTGATTCCATTGTATTTCTTTGTTCAACTGTGAATACAGATGAGGAAATGAATCTCAGGGTAGTATATAGTGACACGTATGTCCTTTGATAATAAACATTTTGAATTTTGAACTTTAGTACCATGATGAGGAAAGTAAACTCCTTTCCAACATCAGTCTTGTGGTGATATAATTGTTCTTTAGTCAGGTTCCAGCTTTCAAGAGTGATCACCTTCAGATTCAGATTTACTAATTTATCACATGCACATCACAACATACAGTGGAATATGTCATTTGCATTAACCACCAATACACCTAAGAATGTGTTGGGGGCAGTCTGCAAGTGTCGCCACACATTCGAATACCAAGATAGCATGGTACACTGTTCAGCAAAACAACACAGAACACAAAAAAACAACAAGGCAACAGCAAAACAGGTCCTTTTCCTCCCTGCTTCCCACTCACCCCCATTCGGTCTTCATGCTTCAGTCACTGGGCTTCAACTTCCTGACTTCCGATCGACTATTGTGCTTCGATCTTTGGTACTGCCTTTGGACTCTGAACTAATCTCTATCTCCTCCAAATTCCTGTCCCGAAAGAGCAATCTGATCACTAATTCCCCCACATCACTGTCACTGAACCACTTTCATTCTGCTCAGGTACCATTTCTCTCTCTGTAGCCAGAGACACCACTGCTGAGAGGCTACACTCGAGAATCCCAATTTCTCCCTTCCAAAATTATACTTAGTCAATGAATAGCACTTTGAGTTCCAGCCCCAGCTGGACTCATGTGAATGAACAGGAGGGATGGTGAAGACAAGAAGAATCATATCATTGAACTGGAGTGGGCAGTGAGAGAGTGAGAGATACGGGGAGATGAGCAAATGGACCCCTGTCAATTTCGATGGAAGGGAAACCCCGGCTGAGGAATAATGAAAACATCTTGGATGTTCTAATGTGGGATGTGGCATCTGAATGAGCATGAAGGATTGGGATTTCTGCCAGATGGCGGGTGGAAGGAGAAGTAGTCAAGGTAACTGTGGAATTCAAAATTCAAAGTAAATTTATATCAAACTACATATATATCACCGTATACTAAACGGAGATTCATTTTCTTACAGAAGAACAAAGAAATACAATAGAATTAATGGAAAACTATACAAAAGGACTACCAAACAAGCAATGTGCAAAAGAAGACTAATTGTGCAAATACAAAACATTGTAATAAATAAATGAGTAAATAAATAATATTGGGAATATGAGTTGTAGAATGTTTGATAGTGAGTCCATAGGTTGTGCAATCAGTTTAGTGTTAAGCTGAGTGAAGTTATCTACGCTGGTTCAGCAGCCTAATGGTTGAAGGGTAATAACTATTCCCGAATGTGGTGGTGTGGGACCTAATATTCCTGTACCACCTTTACGATGGGTTGGTAATGGATATTAGTCATGCACTTATCCTCTCAAATTGAAGTAGAGAAATCAAACCAATGATGTGAAGAGTCAGTTATCGACAATGTGTGATGAGAGCAGGGTGCAGTTTAACAGTAAAGATAATGATGTAGATGAGTTCTGCATGGCAGTCGGAAACAGATCTTATTCATTCATCAACACATTTGAAAGAGGGGTGGAGGGAGGGCGTACCTGAGTAGTTTTAAAACAGGTATTGCTCCAGGTATCACAAGGAGACAGAGATTGCTTGCTGTCATGTAGATCTAAACTGGACCCACACACCTCCTCATTAGTCAAAAAGACACTGAAACATCTACACCAGGGTTTCCCAACAGGGGTTCCATGAGAGGTCAGCAGGGGCTCTGCCAGAGATCATGATTGAAAAAAATAAACATCATTTTTTGACATTCATATAACACATGATGCTAGCACTCGCAGTGGTGGGCAGTGATCGAGCAGACCCGTTAGCAATCTCGTTCGAGGTTTCTCTGCCCAGTATGGCAGTGCCCAGCAGGACCGCATTTATTTGGTTGAGTTCATTCTCAGCTTTTGATGCGAGATAGTAGATAATTGATGAATGCCATATTGCACGGTGAGGATGACAGTGGGCTGATAATTGGTGAACGCTGTATTGCACGGAGAGGAGGATGGTAGATTGATAATTGGTGAACGCTGCATTGTACAGTGGGGAGGATGATAGGTTAATAATCGGTGAAGTCTGTATTGCACATTGGGAAGGACGATAGGTGATCATTGATGAACACTGTATTCCATGGTGGGAAGGATGGTAAGTGATAATTGGTGGATGCTATATTGCACGGTGGGGTGAATGGTAGGTTGATAATTGGAGAAGGCTGTATTGTATTGTGGGGAGGACGATAGGCTGTTGAAGAGCATGAAGTGCGTTTTCCAAGCATTGAATGGACTCACCCAACCTGGGCTATGATATCAGACTCTGCCTCCCAAGTTATATCCCCCAACATCCATCCTCTTATGCGCTGCTGACTGACTCATGGGAGCAAACAGGCTACCAGCGCAGTAGAAAATTGAAGGGAAATTTTCATCCTAAAAACAGTCCACTGTAACAATTTTAGGAGAGGAGGTATGAAATGGAAGATGAGGGTTCTGGGCCTAGGCCTACGGACAATTCCAATAAGGTTAATGATAAAGAATTACACTCTTCCGAGTCGTTTCACTGCACTAGTGCAACAATGGACATAAAAAAGTCAGTCTTTACAATGAAAGCTACTTATCAGTAGGTTTTACATGGATTGGTGATCCAAGTTGTCTGATTCCATTGTGCCTAGTCTGTGGCAAACAACTTACAAATGTAGCAATGGCTCCAGCAAAACTGAAACGACACTTAACTACAAATCACAGCCGTATGACACGTAAAAGTGCAGATTATTTTAAATGATTATTGGGATCTCAAAACAAACAGATTAAAGCTTTTGCAAATAAAGTCACAATCAGTATAAAGATTCAGAAAGCAAATTATTCTTTTTAATATTCTCTTTTTTATATTACAAACAAAAAAAACAAAAAAAAAGCACATCTACAAAAACCACAACCTTAACAAAATCTAATTAAATATTGAGCAGCAAAAGGGAGAAAAATATAAAGGCAAAAGTAAACGTACACAGCAGAGGTTCACCGCACCAAAAACCTTAGTCCTCACCCCATAAGAAAGTCCAATGCAGGGCCCCATATCCTTTCAAAGATGTCCCCTCTGTTCTCACTACATAGTCTCAGTCTCTCCAAATGTAAAGTATTTGCCAGTTCTCTCAGCCACAGATCGTACGTAGGCACAGAGTGCATTTTCCACATTTGCAGGATTAACTTAGCAATCACCATGCCAAACAATTCAGCCTTTTTTTCATACTTATTGGCTGAAGATAGGGAGCTTGTTGACCCAAGGATGGCTATAAGTGGGTCTGGTTCCCACTGCTTCCCATAAGCCTCAGAGAAACAGTGAAAAGTACTTTTCCAATATGCATAAAGCTTACAACATGACCAGGATGAATGTGACAAATTACTGTTCACAGATTTACATCTATTACAAACTGGTGAAACATCAGGGTAGAAATTGTGCAACTTTTCTTTGGAATAATGAAGTCTATGTATTGCTTTAAATTGCATAAGTTTGTGTCTGACGTTGACCGAGCAATCATGCATACTCTTTAAACACTCTCCCAGACCTCCTCTGTCAGTTCTATACCCAATTCATCCACCCATGCCTGTTTAAGACCTACAGTATTCACCCGAGCTCCATTATATAGGATCTGATAAAAATAGGATACCGCACTATGAGTAACAGGATCAAATTTATTTATTGCCTCCAGGGACTCATGTTTATCTAACACTTCGAAGTTAGGTATATATTTAGAAACATAGAAAATAGGTGCAGCAGTAGACCATTCGGCCCTTCGAGCCTGCACCGCCATTTATTATGATCATGGCTGATCATCCAACTCAGAACCCCGCCCCAGCCTTCCCTCCATACCCCCTGACCCCTGTAGCCACAAGGGCCATATCTAACTCCCTCTTAAATATAGCCAATGAACTGGCCTCAACTGTTTCCTGTGGCAGAGAATTCCATAGATTCACCACTCCCTGTGTGAAGAAGGTTTTCCTAATCTCGGTCCTAAAAGGCTTCCCCTCTATCCTCAAACTGTGACCCCTCGTTCTGGACTTCCCCAACATTGGGAACAATCTTCCTGCATCTAGCCTGTCCAATCCCTTTAGGATCTTATACGTTTCAATCAGATCCCCCCTCAATCTTCTAAATTCCAACAAGTACAAGCCCAGTTCATCCAGTCTTTCTTCATATGAAAGTCCTGCCATCCCAGGAATCAATCTGGTGAACCTTCTTTGTACTCCCTCTATGGCAAAGATGTCTTTCCTCAGATTAGGGGACCAAAACTGCACACAATACTCCAGGTGTGGTCTCACCAAGGCCTTGTACAACTGCAGTAGTACCTCCCTGCTCCTGTACTCGAATCCTCTCGCTATAAATGCCAGCATACCATTCGCCTTTTTCACCGCCTGCTGTACCTACATGCCCACTTTCAATGACTGGTGTATAATGACACCCAGGTCTCGTTGCACCTCCCCTTTTCCTAATCGGCCACCATTCAGATAATAATCTGTTTTCCTATTTCTATTTTTCTATATTCCTATTTTTGCCACCAAAGTGGATAACTTCACATTTATCCACATTAAATTGCATCTGCCATGAGTTTGCCCACTCACCCAACCTATCCAAGTCACCCTGCATCCTCTTAGCATCCTCCTCACTGCTAACACTGCCGCCCAGCTTCGTGTCATCCGCAAACTTGGAGATGCTGCATTTAATTCCCTCATCTAAGTCATTAATATATATTGTAAACAACTGGGGTCCCAGCACTGAGCCTTGCGGTACCCCACTAGTCACCGCCTGCCATTCTATTTCCTAACATAATCTCGAATTTGTAAATATATATAAAAAAATAGATGCAGGGATATTGTAAACTGCTTCTAACTGTGCAAATGAGGCAAAGTTTCCTTTAATATATAGGTCACCTACACTACAAATGCCTCTCTGTTTCCAGGTAGTAAAAACAGTATCATTCAGGTCAGGCAAAAAGGAATGATTGTCACAAATTGGAGTGTTAATATAAGTTTTTGGGGCCTTAATGTGTAGTTGAATCTGCTTCCAAATTCTTGTAGTCCTGCCAACCATGAAGCTGTTACTAAAATGTAACTTATTAACTGCATTGGGGCTATTAAGGAGAGCTGGTAAGGAAGTCTTTTTACAAAGCACTCGCTCTATGAGTAACCATGCTGGGCATGAGTCTGAGGTAGAGGGTGGGGCTTTTTTCCACCATGCAAGAATGGATAGGTGGGCAGCCCAGTAATACATTTTAACGTCCGGAAGGGCAAAACCACCTGCTTCCTTAGAATTTGACAAGTGCTTTTTAGTAATTCTAATGGCTTTATAATTCCAAATGAAGGGTATAATCATTGAATCCAATTGCTTAAAATATGACAGAGGAATAAAACATGGAATTGACTGGAAAAGATGAAGAAATTGTGGTGGTACAATCATCTTGATTGCGTTAACCCTCCCCACCAAAGAAATTGGAAGGTTTTCCAAAAGTCAATATTGCGTTTAACCTGCTCAACTTTGTTTCGCCAATTCACTTGCAAAAGGTCATCTGGGGTTTTTGTAATAGTCACAGCAAGATAGGAAAAATTATCATAAGTTAATTTAAAGGGAATGGAGTGTAAATACGCTGTATTAACCACCACAGTGACTGGCATTAGTTCACTCTTATCCCAATTAATAGAGAAACCCGAGAAACTACCAAAACTATTAATTAGAGTCAGAAGGGTGGGTATTGATGTTTGTGGGCTGGAGATAAATAAAAAGACATCGTCAGTGTATAACGAAAGGTGATGTTTATGTCCATGCATATCAATGGGAGATATCAAAGGGTCCTGTCTGATGCTAACAGCCAGTGGCTCAATGATAACTGCAAACAAAAACGGAGAAAGCGGGCAGACTTGATGAGTCCCACGATGAATTGCAAAAGGGGAGGAAATATTCTGAATAGTGATAATAGAAGCATATGGGTGTGAATTGAATAGCTTTAAGACCAATTCACTTGAGAATGTCTGAAAAAAAAACTACGTGAAAACCTGGAAAAAGAGCACACCAATGTTCTGTTACACACAGAAATCCAGTGGCTTAACAGAGGAAAGGTTCTCAACAGGATATTCGAAAAGTGAACTGCAGGAGTATTTTCAAGAAAATAGTTGGCCAGAGTTTGCTAAGTGCTTTGATGATGAAGAATGGCTGCAGAAACTAGCCTACTTAACAGACAATTTTCATCATATGAACCAGTTGAGCAACTCCCTGCAAGGCCCTGGAGAAAATGTTTTGACTTCATGTAAGATTCTTAGATTTGAACGGAAACTGAATATGGAAAAATAATGCTGCAAAGGAAATCTTGAAATGTTTCCACTCTTGAGAGTGAGGAAGGATATCAGGAAGTCTCGAATCTTATTGAAGACCACCTGGAAGAACTGCAGAACAAAAGTGAACAGTATTTTGACTCCCTTCCAATACAAGTGTATGACTGGGTGAGGGACCTTTTCTCTGAATCTTCTGCTCAGCCTGAGAACTTGGCTTTGAGAGAACGGGAAGAACTTTGTGAGCTGCAGTCTGATCATGCACTCAAGATGAGATTTACTGACCTGCTCCTGGACAAGTTCTGGATTTCTGTGAAAGAGGAGTATCCTGCCATTCTTGGGAAAGCAATGAATATTTTGCTGGAGTTTTCAACTTCTTACATATGTGAACAAACTTTTTCTTGTTTAACAAGTATCAAGAGCAAGGATAGAAATTGTCTCATTTTAGTTGAAGGTGATATCGCTGTGTGCTTATCTCAAGTTTGACTCAGAATTCAGAAACATTATAGAGAGATAGAAACATAGAAAACATACAGCATAATGCAGACCCTTCAGCCCACAAAGCTGTGCTGAACATGTCTTTTCCTTAGAGATTACTGAAGGTCACCCATAGCTCTCTATTTTTCTAAGCTCTATGTAGCCGCCCAGGAGTCTCTTAAAAGACCCTATCGTATCTGACTCCACCACCATCACCGGCAGCCCATTCCACGCACTCACCACTCTCTGCATAAAAAACTTACTCTTGACATCTCCTCTGTACCTTCTTCCAAGCACCTTAAAACGGTGCCCTTTTGTGCTAACCATTTCAGCCCTGGGAAAAAGTCTCTGTCTATCCACACGATCAATGCTTCTCATCATCTTCTACAGCTCTGTCAGGTCACCTCTCATCCTCCATCACTCCAATGAGAAAAGGCTTAATTCACTTAACCTATTCTCATAAGGCATGCTCCCCAATCCAGGCAACATCCTTGCAAATCTCCTCTGCACCCTTTCTATATTTTCTACATCCTTCCTATAGTGAGGCAACCAGAATTGAGCACAGTACTCCAAGTGGGGTCTGACCAGGGTCCTATATGGCTGCAACATTACCTTTTGGCTCCAAAACTCAGTCCCACAATTGATGAAGGCCAATGCACCCTATGTTTTCTTAACCACAGAGTCAACCTGTGTAGCAGCTTTGAGTGTCCTATGGACTTGGACCCCAAGATCCTTCTGATCCTCCACACTGCCAAGAGTCTTATCATTAATACTATATTTTGTCATAATATTTGACCTACCAAAATGAACCACCTCACACTTATCTGAGTTGAACTCCATCTGCCACTTCTCAGCCCAGTTTTGCATCCTATCGATGTCCCCGCTGTAATCTCTGACGGCCCTCTACACTATCCACAATACCCCCGACCTTTTCTGTCATCAACAAATTTACTGACTCATCCCTCCACTTCATCATCCAGGTCATTTATAAAAATCACAAAGAGTAGGGGTCCCAGAACAGATCCCTGAGGCACAGCTCTGGTGACCAACCTCCATGTGGAAAATCAGCCATCTACAACCAGTCTTTGCCTTCTGTGGGCAAGCCAGTTCTGGATCCACAAAGCAATGACCCCTTGGATCCCATGTTTCCTTACTTTCATCAATAACCCTTGCATGGGGTACCTTATCAAATGCCTTGCTAAAATCCGTATATACTATATCTACTGCTCTACCTCCATCAATGTGTTTAGTCACATCCTCATAAAATCCAATCAGGCTCGTAAGGCACGACTGACATTTGACAAAGCCATGCAGACTATTTCTAATCATATTATTCCTCTCCAAATTTTCATAAATCCTGCCTCTCAGGATCTTCTCCATCAACTTACCAACCACTGAAGTAAGACTCACTGGTCCATAATTTCCTGGGCTATCTCTACTCCGTTTTTGAATAATGGAATAACATCCACAACCCTCTAATCCTCTGGAACCTCTACCATCCCCATTGGTGATGCAAAGATGATTGCCAGAGGCTCAGCAATATCCTCCCTCACCCCTCACAGTAACCTAGGGTATATCTCATCCAGTCCCGGGGACTTATCCAGCTTGATGCTTTCCAAAAGCTCCAGCACATCCTCTTTCTTAATATTTACATGTTCGAGCTTTTCAGTCCACTGTATGTCATCCCTACAATCGCCAAGATCCTCTTCCGTAGTGAATACTGAAGCAAAGTATTTA
Organism: Mobula hypostoma; assembly: GCF_963921235.1. Classification (NCBI taxonomy): domain Eukaryota; kingdom Metazoa; phylum Chordata; class Chondrichthyes; order Myliobatiformes; family Myliobatidae; genus Mobula; species Mobula hypostoma. The sequence goes on along the minus strand of NC_086097.1, from coordinate 118,723,343 downwards.
TTAAGTACCTTTGCTATTTCTTCCCGTTCCATACACACTTTTCCACTGTCACACTTGATTGGTTCTATTCTCTCACGTCTTTTCCTCTTGCTCTTCATAAACCTGTAGAATGCCTTGGGGGTTTCCCTTAATCATGTCCGCCAAGGCTTTCTCAGGGCCTTTTCTGGCTCTCCTAATTTCTTTCTTAAGCTCCTTCCAGCTGGCCTTATAATCTTCTAGATCTCTAGCATTACCTAGTTCTTTTGAACCTTTCAAAAGCTCTTCTTTTCTTCTTGACTAGATTTACAACAGCCATTGTACACCACAGTTCCTGTATCCTACCATCCTTTCCCTGTCTCATTGGAACGTACCTATGCAGAACTCCATGTAAACATCCCCTGAACATCTGCCACATTTCTTCCTACATTTCCCTGAGAACATCTTTTCCTAATTTATGCTTCAAAGTTGTTGTCTGATAGCCTCAGATTTCCCCTTACACCAATTAACTTGACTGTTCCTATCCCTTTCCAGTGCTATGGTAAAGGAGAAAGAATTGTAATCACTCTCTCTAAAATGCTTTCCCACTGAGAGATCTGACACCTGACCAGGTTCACTACCCAATATGAGATCAAGTACACCCTCTCCTCTTGTAGGCTTATCTACATATTGTGTCAGGAAACCTTCTCGAACACACCTAACAAACTCCACCCCATCTATACCCCTCGCTCTAGGGAGATGCCAGTCAATATTTGGGAAATTAAAATCTCCCACCACGACAACCTGTTATTATTACACCTTTCCAGAATCTGACTCCGTATCTGCACCTTGATGTCCCTGTTACTCTTGGGTGGTCTATAAAAAACACCCAACAGAGTTATTAAGCCCATCCTGTTCCTAAGCTCCACCCACAGAGACTCGGTAGACAATCCCTCCATGTCCTCCTCCTTTTCTGCAGCTATGATACTCTCTCTGATCAACAGTGCCATGCCCCCACCTCTTTTGTCTCCCTCCCTGTCCTTTCTGAAAGATCTAAAGCTTGGCACTCGAGGTAACTATTCCTGCTCCTGAGCTATCCAAGACTCTATAATGGCCACAACATTATAGCTCCAAGTACTGATCCACACTCTAAGCTCCTCCACTTTGTTCATAGCACTCCTTGCATTAAAATAGACACATCTCAAACCATCGGTCTGAGCGCGTCCCTTCTCTATCTCCTGCCTATCCTCCCTCTAGCATTGTCTCCAAGCTTTCTCTATTTGTGAGCCAATCGCCTCTTCCTCCGTCTCTTCAGTTTGGTTCCCGCCCACCCCCCCAGCAATCCAAGTTTAAGCTCTCCCCAGTAGCCTTAGCAAACCTCTCCACTAGGATATTGGTCCCCCTGGGATTCAGTGGAACCCGTCCTTTTTGGACAGGTCACTCCTGCCCCAAAAAAGGTCCCAATGATCCATAAATCTGAATCATTGCTCCCTACTCCAATACCTCAGCCATACATTTATTCTCCACCTCACTCTATTTCTATACTCACTGCCATGTGGCACAGGCAGTAATCACGAGATTACTACCTTTGTGATCCTGCTTCTCAACTTCTTTCCTAACTCCATGTAGTCTGTTTTCAGAAGCTCTCCTTTTTCCTGCCTGTGTCGTTGGTACCAATATGTACCATGACCGCTGGTTGTTTTCCTTCCCACTTCAGGATATCATGCATGCGATCAGAAACATCCCGGACCCTGGCACCTGGGAGGCAAACTACCATCCATGTTTCTTTCCTCCATCCACAGAATCGCCTGTCTGAACCCCTAACTATAGAGTCCCCTATCACTGCTGCCATCCTCTTCCTTTCTCTACCTTTCTGAGCCACAGGGCCAGACTTTGTTACTTCCCCCAGGTAGGCCACCGCCCCCCCAACAGTACTCAAGCAGGAGTACTTATTGTCAAGGGGTACAGCCACAGGGGTACTCTCTAGCCTCTAACTCCTGCCCTTCCCTCTCCTGACTGTTACTCACTTATCTGTCTCCCCAGGCGCCGGTGTGACTTCCTGCCTATAGCTCCTATCAATCACCTCCTCACTCTCCCTGACCAGATGAAGGTCATCGAGCTGCATCTCCAGTCCTGTAATGCGGTCCCTAAGGAGCTGCAGTTTGATGCACCTGGTGCAGATGTTTGCCTTATGAGTTTTTAAAATTTGTGAAAGAGAAAGGAAGAGATTAATCTATGTTTTTTTCAAGAAAGGTAAGCTAAAAATTCATTCTCTACCCAAAAGAGTATTGTCAATTATTTTTGGATTATGATATCTACAACTAACTGATCATGCTAATGTAGCGTGAGCTCTAGACATAATAATTTTTAGGCAGTGGTTTCTTGAGACCTGAAAATGATTTCAATGGTTCCTCCAGGGCAAAAAGATTGAGAAAGGCTGCTCTAAAGACTGTTGTGTGTGAAATTTCTAGGAGATCAGCAGTTTTTGTTTTTCATCAAATCATTTTTAAGAAACTACTTACAAACAAAAACTCAGTGACTGAAAAGGAAGAAATATACCTTTTTTGTTAAAGTGTCCAATCAATAAATGTTGAAGTGGAATTGCATAACAGGATAACATTAATGAAGAGTCTCAGCCCAACACGTTGACTTATTATTTCGCTCCATATTTGCTGCCAGACTTCCTGAGTTACTCTGAATTTCCAGCATCTGCAGAATCTCTTGTGTTTAGGACATTGAGAAAGAGTGAGTAGATGCTTCAGGAGAAGCAGGTCAAGAGCATACGACACATGCCATTAGCTGTAGATCACAGGATATGACCAGAGCCAAAAGCTGGGCAGAAGCATTCTGATAACTCTTCCTCTTATTGCCATTAGTCCATAAGAAGTTGGCCATTCGATCCATTGAGTCTGCTCCTCCTATTTAATCTGTGACATTACAATAAATAATAACACAGTGAGTTTTCCATGCAAACTTTTTTAAATTATGAAGGATATTGTGTGACAGTAGATTATCTTGCAGCTGAATCAGCAAACATTTATGGTTTTGGATATTTAGTCACATGTAGAATCAGATGTTTGTCCCCTTCAGCTGAAGACAGCATCTAAACATGTGCAGATGAGAAGTACAGCCCACAATCTGCATAGTTAGCCTGTCAATTGCTGCCACTGTGTTCTATTACAAAAAGCCAGTGAAAACCCTGTCTACTCACATGCTTAAATAACTTCTGTTTGCAGTACAAATATGCCTTGTCATTTATCCAAGTCTTTAGCATACACAAAAGAGGGGCATGCTGTTTGAAAGAAATGGTAATGGTTTCTGTAGACTAAGCCGTCTCCTAACAGATGTAATGAACTATCGCTAGATGCACATCTACTTTATTTATTATACTTTGTATTAACAAGAAAAAATAATCAATTTGACATGCACGTTAATACACAACTAAATTGTGGGTATCAATCATTTGTCAGGCCAACTGATTTGTATTTTGCTTCTCCTTAATCTTTTTACCTTCCTTTTTAAATCTCCCAATTGTTATTGCCAAATGGTAGTCAATAATGAAACTTTGTACTACCATTACACAAGCAAATAATTACTCCATATTTCAAAATGTGTTCCATTAACTCTTAAAAGAGAACATAGGAGAAATGATTTTGTTCTATGCTGAAGGAATCTACAGAGATGCAAACCTTTTATTTTAATTTACTTAATGACTGTTCAGTGTGATGACTATGTTCCAAGTGTGACATTCATTCACAAAATGAGTAATACCATATGCTGATTGCCTGGTTAATATACCCACAGTGGTCAATTTATTAGGTACTTCCTGTACCTGATACAATCAGCTGGAGGGGTAATGGCATCTTCACTGAACTTCCAGGTGAGTAGTCCCGGGTTTGAATCAGGCCAGCTCCTTGCACACTTTCCATCCAGGCTAGGTTGAGCATCAAGCTAACAGCTTGACCTCAAAAAGAACAGCCAAAAATGCTAAAGGTATGGCAATGTTGCCACCTGATGCACCTCAAGGCACTGAGAGAAACAACAATTGCACCTAATAAAGCAGCCACTTTTGTTCTTCTGCTGCTGTCTCCCAACCACTTCAAAGATTGATGTGTTATGCATTTAGAAATGCTCTTATGCACACAACTGTTGTAATACATGGTTACTTAAGTTACTTTCACCTTCTTGTCAGTTTGAACCAGTCTGTCCATTCTCCTCTGATCTCTCTCATTGACAAGTTTTCACCCACAAGACTGCCACTCACTGGATTTTTTGTTGTTTTTTGCACCATTCTCTACAAACTCCACAAACTGTTGTGTGTGAAAATTCCAGGAGATTGGCAGTTTCTGAGATACTCAAACCACCCCATCTGGCACCAACTATCATTCCATGGTCAAAGTCAATTCTTCCCTGTTGTCTATTTCATAATTAAGTAAAATTTGAGTAATCATACATATATATATATATATTTAAGTTTCTGTGTTCATTTAAATAATTCATTATAAGTTATATGTATACTGTAAATACGTGAATTGCATACGTCATCACACTACCACGTAATACGTGTACACCTCACTTAAAATAATAATGAACTTTAATGCACAGTTTGGACTTCTGCATTTTCCTTTGAATTAGTCTAGTGCTTTGAAGCTACAAAGCTTAACATTGGTCATGAGATATTTTTAAAACAAACCTGAGATGGCTATTGACATGTCGAAATGCAGCGAGACGTTTTGAACTAAAAAGAAGTTCAGAGAGAGCAACAGCAAGGAAAAAAAAGCAGTTTGGCATGTGCTCTTCAGAAAGATAGCTGAGTATTTTTTTTTAAAAAGACAGTAAATGAAAGAATTCAGTGTTCATAAGCAGTGATTAACAGGTGAAAAAATCAGAAATGGCTGGCTACATTGGACAAACAGATACATTTGATTACACAACAGATAACTGGACCTTATATGTATCTGGACACCTGCGATATTGTATCCCAGCTGTCTAGATATACATGCCTGGGCAGTATGATATGGAGAGCAAGCTGTTGTCCATATAGCAAGCTCCACCTCTTCCCACAACTGATGAATCTGAAGGAACAGCATTTTGGTAGCAGCAGTGCCACAGGAGTTGCCAGTCAACATTGAACTCAATATAGGACTGCCTTAGCGACTCCAGATCCAGGTTTTCTCTTAGGGTTTACTCCTGAAGCCTTCCCCATGACAGGGTATAGCCGCAAGGCAGTGGAGGCTTGAGATCAGAGATTTCCTTCTCCTAGATAAGCTGCTAATCATGGCTAATGAGCTCCATCTGCCTGAAGCGACTGGTTTTAAGACACCAGTAACCCACATTTGCCCCTTCTCCTGTCAGTAGAAGTGGTTCTGCCAGGTTTTAGTAGCTAAGCAAAATGTGAAGGCCCGACCTGGACTTGGTTGTCAGAGGTTATTTGAGGTGCATGCCATTGGGAAAATTTAATAGATAGTGGGAGCTTATCCCCATTACCACCTCCAGCTATAACAACTTAATACTGAACAATATTTTGAAGCAAATGAAATAGGCAATGAGAATTGAGTGCCAATTTTTCCTACTGCATTGAATTTAAAGGCATACAATTTGCTCTGAACTTGACTGCTCCAAGCTAAATAACAGAAAAGAGCTTCACTGATATTGTCAAAGAAATGCAAAAACATTGGAACAAAAACCATTTTTGATTGCAGAATGCTTTAGACCATAAAACAAAGGAGCAGAAGTCGGCCATTTGGCCCATCGAGTCTGCTCCGCCATTTTATATGAGCTGATCCATTCTCCCATTTAGTCCCACTCCTCTGCCTTCTCACCATAACCTTTGATGCCCTGGCTACTCAGATACCTATCAATCTTTGCCTTAAATACACCCAATGACTTGGCCTCCACTGCCACCCGTGGCAACAAATTCCATAGATTCACCACCCTCTGACTAAAAAAATTTCTTCGCATCTCTGTTCTGAATGGGCACCCTTCAATCCTTAAGTCATGCCCTCTCGTACTAGACTCCCCCATCATGGGAAACAACTTTGCCACATCCACTCTGTCCATGCCTTTCAACATTCGAAATGTTTCTATGAGATCCCCCCATCTTCTCTGTACCCTCTCCAACGTCAGCACATCCTTTCTTAAATAAGGAGACCAAAACTACCCACAGTACTCCAAGTGAGGTCTCACCAGCACCTTATAGAGCCTCAACATCACATTCCTGCTCCTATACTCTATTCCTCTAGAAATGAATACCAACATTGCATTCGCCTTCTTCACCACCGACTCAACCCGGAGGTTAACCTTAAGAGTATCCTGTACGAGGACTCCCAAGTCCCGTTGCATATCAGAACTTTGAATTCTTTCCCCACTTAAATAATAGTCTGCCTGTTTATTTCTTCTGCCAAAGTGCATAACCATACACTTTCCAACATTGTATTTCATTTGCCATTTCTTTGCCCATTCTTCCAATCTACCCAAGGCTCTCTGCAGGCTCTGTTTCCTCAGCACTACCAGCCCCTCCACCTATCTTTGTATCATCAGCAAACTTAGCCACGAAGCCATCTATTCCATAAACCTAATCATTGATGTACAATGTAAAAAGAAGCAGCCCCAACACAGACCCTTGTGGAACACCACTGGTAACCGGCAGCCAACCAGAATAGGATCCCTTTATCCCCATTCTCTGTTTCCTGCCAATCAGCCAACGCTCTATCCACGTATGTAACTTTCCCATAATTCCATGGGCTCTTAGCTTGTTAAGTAGCCTCATGTGTGGCACCTTGTCAAAGGCCTTCTGAAACTCCAAATATACAACATCCACTGCATCTCCCTTGTCTAGCTTACTTGTAATTTCCTCAAAAAATTGTAATAGGTTTGTCAGGCAGGATTTTCCTTTAAGGAATCCATGCTGAGTTCTGCCTATCTTGTCATATGCCTCCAGGTACTCTGTAACCTCATCCTTGACAATTGACTCCAACAACTTCCCAACCACCGATGTCAAGCTAACAGGTCTATAATTTCCTTTTTGCTTCCTTGCCCCTTTTTTAAATAGCAGAGTGACATTTGCAATCTTCCAGTCCTCCGGAACCATGCTAGAATCTATCGTCTTTTGAAAGATCATCGCTAATGCCTCCGCAATCTCCAAAGCTACTTCCTTCAGAACACGAGGGTGCATTCCATCTGGTCTGGGAGATTTATCTACCTTTGGACTATTCAGCTTCCGGAGTACTTCCTCTATCGTAATTGTGACTGTGCACACTCCTCTTCCCTGCCACCCTTGAGTGTCCGGTATACTGCTGATGTCTTCCTCAGCGAAGACTGATGCAAAATTCTCATTCAGTTCCTTCACCATCTCCTTATCTCCCATTACAATTTCTCCAGCATCATTTTGTATCAGTCCTATATCTACTCTCACCTGTATTTTACTCTTTGTATACTTGAAAAAGCTTTTAGTATCTTCTTTGATATTATTTGCTAGCTTCCTTTCATAGTTGTGGGTACGGGCCAAGTGGTTAAGGCTTTGGACTATTGACCTGAAGGTCATGAGTTCAAGCCCCAGCCGAGGCAACGTGTTGTGTCCATGAGCTAGGCACTTAATCACACATTGCTCTGCGACGACACTGGTGCCAAACTGTATGGGTCCTAATGCCCTTCTCTTGGACAACATTGGTGTTGTGGAGAGGAGAGACTTGCAGCATGGGCAACTGCTGGTCTTCCATACAACCTTGCCCAGGTCTGCACCCTGGAGAGCGAAGACTTTCCAGGTGCAGATCCATGGTCTCGCAAGACTAACAGATTCCTTTCATAGTTAATCTTTTCCCTCTTAATGATGTTCTTAGATTCTTTTATTAAACTTTTAAAAACTTCCCAAACCTCTGTCTTCCCACTAATTTTTGCTTCCTTGTATGCCCTCTCCTTTGCTTTAACTTTGGCTTTGACTTCTCTTGTCAGCCACGGTTGCATCCTTTTTCCATTCAAAAATTTCTTCTTCTTTGGAATATACCTGTCTTGCACCTTCCTCACTTCTCGCATAAACTCCAGCCACTGCTGTTCTGCCGTCCTTCCCGCCAGTCTCCCTTTCTAGTCAATTTTGGCCAGTTCCTCTCTCATGCCACTGTAATTTCCTTTACTCCACTGAAATACCGACACATCAGATTTCGGCTTCTCTTTTTCAAATGTCACAGTGAACTCAATCATGTTATGATCACTGCCTCCTAAGGGTTTCTTCACCTCAATCTCTCTAATCACCTCCGTTTCATTACACAATACCCAATCCAGTACAGCCGATCCCCTAGTGGGCTCAACAACAAGCTGTTCTAAAAAGCCATCTGGCAGACATTCTACAAATTCTCTCTCTTGAGATCCAGTGCCGACCTGATTTTCCCAATCCACTCGTATGTTAAAATCCCCCACAATTATCATAACACTGCCCTTCTGACAAGCCTCTTCTATTTCCAGTTGTAATTTGTAGTCCACATCACTGCAGCTGTTTGGAGGCCTATAAATAACTGCCATCAGGGTCCTTTTCGCCCTGCGATTTCTTAGCTCAACCCAAAAGATTCTACACCTTCTGATTCTATATCACCTCTTTCTAATGATTTAATATAGTTTCTTACCAATAAAGCCACGCCTCCCCCTCTGCCTACCTTCCTATCCTTCTGATACACCGTGTACCCTTGGACGTTCAGCTCCCAGAGACATGCATCCTTTAGCCACGTCTCAGCGATGGCCACAATATCATACCTGCCAATCTGTAACTGTACGACAAGATCATCCACCTTATTCCTTACGCTGCGTGCATTTAAGTATAACACCTTAAGACCAGTATTAGGTACTGTTCACTTTGATTTCACTGCAACTTCATTGCACTGCAACTCATCCCAATGGCTGCAAATTTTCCCCATCACCTGCCTGTCTTTCCTGACATCTTTACTGCTCACTATCTTAGATTTATTTCTGTCTTTCCCTTCCTCCGCTCTATCATTCCTGTTCCCCTCCCCCTGCCAAATTAGTTTAAACCCTCCCTAACAGCTCTATTAAACCTTCCCGCCAGGATATTGGTTCCCTTCGGGTTCAGGTGTAACCTGTCCATTTTGAACAGGTCATACTTCCCCTAGAAGAGATCCCAATGATCCAAGAATCTGAAGCCCTGCCCCTGCACCAGTCTCTCAGCCACACATTCATCTGCCTGATCCTACTATTCTTGCCCTCGCTAGCACGTGGCACAGGTAGCAATCCCAAGATTACTACCCTGGAGGTCCTGCTTCTCAGCTTCCTTCCTAACTCCTGGAAATCTCTCTTCAGGACTTCCTCCCTTATCCTATCTATGTCATTGGTACCAACATGTACCAAGACAACTGGCTGCTCGCCCTCTCCCTTCAGAATATTCTGGACCCGATCCGAGGCATCCCGTACCTTGGCACCTGGGAGGCAACACATCATGTGGGTATCTCTACCAGGGTCACAGAATCTCCTGTCCGTTCCCTTGACTATGGAATCCCCTAAGACTACCGCATTCCTCTTCTTCCTCCTTCCCTCCTGCACAACAGCGCTAGGCTCAGTGCCAGAGATCCTGTCACCGTGGGCGTCCCCTGTCAGGGCACCCCCCTCAACAGCATCTGAAACGAGATATTTGTTTCTGAGGGGGACAGCCACAGGTGTGCTCTCCACTATCCGGGCATTTTCCTTCCCTCTCCTGACAGTCACCCAGTTTTCTGACCCCTGTAGCCTAGGGATAACTACCTCCCTGTAGCTCCTGTCTATCACCTCTTCACTTTCTCTGATAAGCAGTAGGTCATCAAGCTGCAGCTCCAGATCCCTAACACGGTCTCTGAGGAGCTGCATCTCGGTGCACCTGGTGCAGATGTGGCCATCAGGGAGGCTGGAGGTCTCCCAGAATTCCCACGTCTGACACCCTGAACAAAGCACTAACCCTGCAGGCATGCTATCTAATTCTACACGAATGAAACAGGAAAAATAAGTCTACTCACCCTCTTACCTTGCCAAACAGACAAACTTTTTAAACCGTTAGCTGTGTGAGCCCTACTGTTCTTGTCTGTCCGTGCCAATTTGATTTAGGTTTTATAGCAGAATCAAAAGAAAGGGGAGTCCATTCCAGCATACGTGGCTGAACTGAAGCTATTGTCTGAGTATTGTCAGTTCAGTAATGGAATTAATGATGCACTGAGAGATCACTTAGTGTATGGAATCTTGTAACAAAGCTTTCAAAAATGGCTCCAAACCGAAGTACAAATTACATTTGAAAGAACAGTTGAAACTGTTGTTTCAGTGGAAACCACAGACACCATTGAGTTGCAAGCGGGAATGAAAGTGAGTGTGAACAAAATTGTAATGTCAAAACAGAAACCTGACCAGCCAAACACATTGTGTTACTTTTGGGGTAGGGGCTCACATATTGCAGATATATGCAGCTTTCCAGATGAAACTTGCAGAAAATGCAATGAAGTAGGACACATACAAAAGCATCCCAGGAGGATAAAAATAAATGGTCTGCACAGGGAAGAGAAAAAGCTAAAATGTCAAATAGAAGTTTAAAAGGAGCACTAATCTGCACCACACATAAAAGTTACTGGTGAACGCAGCAGGCCAGGCAGCATTTCTAGGAAAAGGTACAGTTGACGTTTCGGTCCGAGACGCTTCGTCAGGACGAACTGAAAGACGAGCTAGTCAGAGATTTGAAAGTGGGAGGGGGAGGAGGAGATCCGAAATGATAGGAGAAGACAGGAGGGGGAGAGATGGAGCCAAGAGCTGGACAGCTGATTGGCAAAAGGGATAAGAGAGGACCATGGGACAGGAGGCCCAGGAAGAAAGAAAAGGAGGAGGAGGGAGAAAACCCAGAGGATGGGCAAGGAGTATAGTGAGAGATACAGAGGGAGAAAAAGGAGAGAGAGAAAAAGAATGTGTGTATATAAATAGATAATGGATGGGGTACGAGGTATGAGGGGGAGTTGGGGCATTAGCGGAAGTTAGAGAAGTCAATGTTCATGCCATCAGATTGGAGGCTGTTCCAATAAGGTGTAAGGTGTTGATCCTCCAACCTGAGTGTGGCTTTATCTTTACAGAAGAGGAGGCTGTAGATAGACATATCAGAATGGGAATGGGACGTGGAATTAAAATGTGTGGCCACTGGGAGATCCTGCTTTCTCTGGTGGACAGAGCGTAGGTGTTCAGCAAAACGATCTCCCAGTTTGCGTCGGGTCTCGCTAATATATAGAAGGCCACATCGGGAGCACCGGACGCAGTATATCACCCCAGCCGACTCACAGGTGAAGTGTCGCCTCACCTGGGAGGACAGTCTGGGGCTCTGAATGGTGGTGAGGGAGGAAGTGTAAGGGCATATGTAGCACATATTCCGCTTACAAGGATAAGTGCCAGGAGGGAGATCGATGGGAGGGACGAATAGACATGGGAGTCGCGTCGGGAGCGATCCCTGTGGAAAGTAGAGAGAGGTGGGGAGGGAAGGATGTGCTTAGTGGTGGGATCCCGTTGGAGGTGGTGGAAGTTATGGAGAATTATATGTTGGACCCGGAGGCTGGTGGGGTGGTAGGTGAGGACAAGGGGAACCCTATTCCTAGTGGGGTGGCGGGAGGATGGAGTGAGAGCAGATGTGTGTGAAATGGGGGAGATGCGTTTGACAGCAGAGTTGATGGTGGAGGAAGGGAAGCCCCTTTCTTTAAAAAAGGAGGACATCTCCCTCGTCCTGGAATGAAAAGCCTTATCCTGAGAGCAGATGCGGCGGAGACGGAGGAATTGCGAGAAGGAGATGGCATTTTTGCAAGAGACAGGGTGAGAAGAGGAATAGTCCAGATAGCTGTGAGAGTCAGTAGGCTTATAGTAGACATCAGGAGATAAGCTGCCTCCAGAGATAGAGACAGAAAGATCTAGAAAGGGGAGGGAGGTGTCAGAAATGGACCAGGTAAACTTGAGGGCAGGGTGAAAGTTGGAGGCAAAGTTAATAAAGTCAACGAGCTCAGCATGCGTGCAGGAAGCAGCACCAATGCAGTCGTCGATGTAGCAAATGAAAAGTGGGGGACAGATACCAGAATAGGTTTGGAACATAGATTGTTCCATAAAGCCAACAAAAAGGCTGGCATAGCTAGGACCCATACGGGTGCCCATGGCTACACCTTTAGTTTGGAGGAAGTGGGAGGAGCCAAAGTAGAAATTGTTAAGAGTAAGGACCAATTCCTCTAGACGGAGCAGAGTGGTGGTAGAGGGGAACTGATTAGGTCTGGAATCCAAAAAGAAGCAGAGAGCTTTGAGACCTTCCTGATGGGGGATCGAAGTATATAGGGACTGGACATCCATGGTGAAAATAAATTGGTGAGGGCCAGGAAACTTAAAATCATTGAAAAGTTTCAGAGTGTGAGAAGTGTCACGAACATAGGCAGGAAGGGATTGAACAAGGGGTGATAAAACCATGTCGAGGTACGCAGAACTGAGTTTGGTGGGGCAGGAGCAAGCTGAGACAATAGGTCTACCAGGACAAGCAGGTTTGTGAATCTGCACACTGTTGATGGAAAATCTGATAATGATGAAAGTGATGCAGAACTGTGTAGCTTTATTATTTGCAACATGAAAATTAACAATAGACAAGCAATATTGCTTACATTTGGAGTTAATGGCAAATTAATTAAAATGCAATTAGACACTGGTTCAGCTGTTTCAATCATTCCACAAAATAAGTTTGAATGGCATTTCAAACATACAGAACTGAAACCTGCAGGTAACAATCTAAGAACTTATACTGGAGAAAAGATAACACCTGAGGAAATGACATTTGCAACTGTGAAATACCATAACCAACAATTTACATTGAGCTTGTATGTGGTAAAAACAGAAGGACTGGCATTGTGGGGATGTGACAATGACAACTTGTTTGGAGGTCCATCCATCATTTGCATGCCACATCCCTGCAATGAAGACATTTGGAAGTGAATTAAGAAAGGTATTGGATGGTGCCACAGCAATGACATTGGAAAACTCAAACACATCAAGTGTAAAATATTGTCTAGTGAAAATTCCGCACCCAAGTTTTGCAAAGCTCAGCTGGTTCCTTATATCATCCATGATAAATTAGCAATGAGCTGGATCGCATGGAAACTGAAGGAATTATTTCCAAGATACAGTTCATGAGCAACATGGTCCCAGAAGAATGGATCTGTCAGAATTTGTGGTGAATATAAGGTCACCACAATCCCAGTACTGAAAGTGGATCAATACACTTTGCCCAGGATTGAGGGCTTCTTTGTAAACCTTTCTGGAGGAGAACACTTCAGCAAAGTGGACTGAGGCCTACTTGCAGATGGAGATGGATGAAAAGTCAAAATTGTTTCTCACCAGAAACTTTCACAAAGATCTTTATCACTGTAATAGGCTTATTTTTGGAGTAGCATCTGCACCTGCACTCTGGCAGAAATCGATGGACCAGGTGCTTCAAGACTGCCCAGGCACTCAGTGTTACCTGGATGACATCATTGTTACCAGTGATGATGGCAAGGAACCCTCAAGCCAATGTTAAAAAGATTAGAAGATTATGGGCTCAAAGCATGATGTGGCAAGTGCGAATCCTTTAAACCATGCATCACTTACTGTGTACACTCTATTGACACACAAGGATTACACAAGTGTGCTAATAAAATTCAAGCAGTGGTGGATGCCCCAAGACCAAAGAACGTGTCATAGCTGCAGTTCTTTTTAGGATTTGTCAATTACTAATTAAGGTTCCTGCCAAACCTGGCTACTGTGCTCCACCCCTTGAACTCATTACTATAGATCAGGAAGAAATGGCAAAGGACAAAGCAGTGTGAGGTGGCTTTGAAAATGGGAAAGTAAGTCAGACGCTACACTCTCATATTATGATCCACAGTGACAAGTGAAGCTTGCCTTATGGTATAGGTGAAGTCATGTCACATGTTATGAGTGATGGAAGTGAATACCTTATATAGCCTTTGCATCAACTTTCCTCACCACTGCAGAGAAAAATAACACACAGATCCACAGAGAGGCCTTGAGTCTGGTTTGGGGTGTAAAATGTTTTAACCAATATAGACCAGTAATAAGTGAGGTTAGCCTGATTATCACCACATAATTGATCATCAACCACTAGTGTTCATTTTCAATCGACAGAAGCGTGTTTCACTAACAGCAGCAGCATCAACGCAGAGATGGGCTCTGTTTCTTGGATGACTCAATTACAAGATTGAATTCAGGAGGGTGACTAATCATGGAAATATTATTGTATTGTCTTGTTTGCCTATTGAAAATGTTGGCTCAGAGCTTTGTCTGGTGGCCTGGGATAGATCAGCAGATCAAGCAACTTGCCATGCACTGTATGAGATGCCAACATGTCCAAAAGATGCCAAGAGCAGCACCTCTCCATCACTGGGAATAAGACATAGGAGCAGAATTAGGCCATCTGGCCCATTGAGTCTGCACCACCACAAATTCCACAAACTCATCACCCTTTTGCTAAAGATATTTCTTTGCACTCCCCTTTTGAAAGGGCTCTCTTCTATTCTGAGGCAGTGCCCTCTTGTCCTAGACTCTGCACCATGGGAAACAACCTTTTCTCTTGGCCTTTCAACATTCGGAAGGTTTCAATGAGATCCCCCCGTTATCCTTCTGAATTCCAGCGAGCACAGACCCAGAACCATCAAATGTTCCCCGTATGATAACCCTTTCATGACCTGCATTGCCTTGGCAGAGGATTCATGTGGATCTTGCTGGACCATTCATGGGGAAAAATTTCTTGGTAGCGGCGGATGCAGCTACAAAGTGGCTGGAAGTGTTCCTAATAGCCTCCATTACAACCTCGCACACTGTTGATGTGTTGAGAAGTCTCTTCTCAAGGATTGGTGTTCCAGAACACTTAGTCAGTGACAATGGACCACAGAGTGCAGCAGAACAGTTTCATTCATTCCTGAAAATGAATTAAATAAGGCATATTACATCTGCACTGTACCATCCAGCTGCTTGGCAGAAAAGTCTGTACTGAGTCTGAAGGACACACTGCAAGCAATATCAGCAGAACATACTATAGTGACACTGAATCAGAAGCTCATCCATTTCCACTTTGCACACTGCAATGTAGCATCTCTGCAACCAACAACTCACCAGCTACGCTGTTCCTGGATCATCCTCTGCACTCATGCTTGGATCTCCTTAAAGCCAATCTCAGAAGGAGTTTTCAAGATAAACAGCTGATAAAAGTCTCCTTAAACAAGGAGGCCTGATGTTTCACTCCTGGACAGCAGTCTTGGCAAAAGATTACAGCGGTGATCAAAAGCGGATATTTGGAAAGATTAGCGATAGAACTGGACCATTTCTCCTACACAGTGGAGATTCTATCTGACATCACTTGGAGATGACATAGTGATCAGCTGAGGAGTGCGGAGTCAAAGTCGGCTGCCACGATCAGAACCACTTCCTGCACTCTCAGAGTCAACTCCCCCAACCACTGTCAAGAAGGCTGCATATCCTGAGACTGTTTCACAGCCATAAGTCTCACCTGTCAAGCAGAGTCTTGAAAGGTAGACTTTCAAGACTTTCTAAGGTAGAAGGAGATGAGTTATACAGCTCTCTTTACATGCACATGCAGGTCCACTCTTTGAGTGATTATGCAGAAAGCTTGAAGTTAATAACTCATCTCCTTCTACCTTAGGCCACAAACCTATCAATCATCCCTGCTGTGGACACTTTCTGGAGGTCCAAGATCCTTATGCACCACGACCGCTGGACTAAGTGTGTAAATGTAGGAGGGGACTATGTTGAAAAATAAATGTGCTAGGTTTTCTAAAACTGACTCCTTCTACCTTATGCCGTGAACTTATCAATCACCCCTTGTATAGTGTACTGGGTATATAGATAAGATGCATTCCCAATTGAGTTAGAGTTTTTAGTTAAGCAGTGAGCAGGGTTGTGTATTTAATATTTAAGTAATATTTGAGTTCTATATATATATAGATATATATCTATATATATATATAGGGTAATTAAGTATTCTTATTCATTTAAATAATTCACTACGAATTATATGTTAAATACATGAATTTACGTTATATGATTAAATATGCTACCATGTGATACGTGTGCATCTTGCTTAAAGTAAACATGAAGTCAAGCACACAGTTCAGACTCCTGTGACTTCCTTTGAATTAGTTTGTTGTTTTGAAGTTAGAAAACATAACATTCACCATTCTGATATTCGGTGTGAACAATAACTGTATCTCTTGACTATGTCTACATGCTTTTATGCATTGAGTTGCTGCCACATTTTTAGCTGATTAAAAGTTTACATCAATGTGCCAATGTATCTAATAAGGTGGCCACCACTAAGTGTAGTTTGCAGAACAATCTGAAGGACTAAGTTTAATTGACTACCTATGTGGCTTAGGCACGTTTAGTTCTTGGCCCGAAACAGTGACTGTTTATTCAATTCCATAGATGCTGCCAGACCTGCTGAGATCCTTTAGCATCTTGTGTGTGTTGTTTTGGATTTCTAGCATCTACAGACTTTTTTTAATTTTCTTTCCTGTAGCCTTGAGGGCAAATTGTACTGAAATATGATCTTAGATTTTTGAGCAATGTTTCATGTTTTAATAGAGCTACAAAGCCAATGGTGATTGACACAAAGCAGGGTGTGTCCTTCAGCTCTTTGAGTCCCTCATAAATAGCATCCAATAGTCCGAAAAATCGGCCAATCTGGCACTACGGAAACTCAAGCAAGGCAGACTCTCTGGGTTGTACAGAACCCAGAACTATTCATGGTTGTTGGTTAAAGCTGAACAAGGAACCAGCACATCTGAAGATTTGGATTCTGATTCTGATTTATTTATCATATCTGCATTGAAACATAGAATGAAATGCATCATTTGTGCTAACAGCTAACACACCCAAGGATGTGCATTGTCACACAAACAAAATGCTGGAGGTACTCAGAAGGCCAGGCAACACCTATGGAAAAAAGTACCGTCGACATTTTAGGACAAGACCCTTCAGCAGCACTGGAGAAAAAAAGAGATGAGGAATGGATTTACAAGGTGGAGGAAGGTGAGAGAGAAACACAAAGTGATAGGTGAAACTGGGAGGTGGCGGGATGAAGTGAAGTGCTGGGAAGTTGATTGGTGAATGAAATACAGGGCTGGAGAAGGAGGAGTCTGATAGGAGAAAACAGAAGGCCATGAAAGAAAGAGAAGAGGAGAGGAGCACCAGACGGATGTGATAGGCAGGCAAGAAGATAAAGTAGGAGAGGGAAAAGGGGATGGGGAATGGTCTCCAACTTGAATGTGGCCTCATCGCGACAGTAGAGGAGGCCATAGATTGACATATCGGAATGGGAATGGGAAGTGGAATTAAAATTAGATTTGATTAGATTCAACTTTATTGTTATTGTGCCGAGTACAGATACAAAGCTAATGAAATGCATTTAGCATCTGACCAGAAATGTAAAGAATAGTGTTACTTACAAAATAACTGAGAATAAAAAAAAGTGCTACAACACACAAATATAAAAGCACCGAGACAGTACAATATGGATGCAATACTGCTTAGCGCTGTGATGAGAGGTTCAGCAGTGTCACAGCCTCAGGGAAGAAGATCTTCCTGTGCCTGCTGGTGTGGGAGCGGAGGCTCCTGTAGCACCTACCGGACGGGAGGAGAGTAAAAAGTCCATGGTTAGGGTGAGATGCATCCTTGATAATGCTTTTCGCCCTGCCCAGGCAGCATTTATGGTAGATGTTCTCAATGGTGGGAAATTGGGTGCCGATAATCAGGTGGGCAGGTTTTACCACATGCTGGAGTGCTTTGTGGTCTGATACGTGACAATTACCATACCACACTGAGATGCAGTTGGTGAGTATGCTCTCAATGGTACAGCGGTAAAAGTCCGTCAGTATCCTGGGACAGAGGTGAGCTTTCTTCATGCTCCGCGGGAAATAAAGGTGCTGTTGCGCCTTTTTGATCAGGATGGAGGAGTTCAGGGACCAGGTGAGATCCTCGGAAATGTGGACACCAAGGAATTTGAAGCTTGATACACGCTCCACTACAGTTCCGTTGATGTAAATGGGGACGTGAGTGTGGCTTCTAGCATGCCTGAAGTCCACAATGACCTCCTTGGTCTTCTGGGTGTTAAGGGCCAGGTTGTTGTCGGCACACCACATGGCCAGGTGCTGGACCTCGTCCCTGTAGGCCGTCTCGTCATCCCCTCTGATCAGGCCAACCAATCGTCTGCGAACTTGATTATGGAGTTAGAATCATGTACAGGAACACAGTCATAGGTGAAAAGGGAGTACAGAAGAGGGCTCAGCACACAGCCAAGCATGTTCATTTCTCAATTGCTAGGGGCCTTTGGACTATTCTAGTGGTGTTTAGTAATTGTGGCTTTCTGAAAATATACATAAATATTGGTGTGTAGCCCTAGTTGTTTAATGCTATTGTGTAGTGTGTTACGTAACCGGCAACAATGAATATCAATCGAGACAGGTTATATAAAAACAGCCAAACATTTATTAAACACGGATAAACGATAAAAAAAATGAAAACCTTAACCGGAAGTTAACCATCATGCAGCCGTTCAACAAATCGTCACTCGGCACTGGTTCTTAAAGCGTTAAATGCGAAAATAATTCTTAAACGATAAAGTCAGATATAGTTCTTGAAATGGTAAATTCGTAAATCCAACAGATTTATACGTTCAATTCGGAGAGACTTCTCTGGAGAAGGATTCCTTCATAGACGCGACGCTCCTGCTGGTTCTGTCCAAAGGATTCACAATGCAGTAAATAAACAGTTTAAAACAACCGACCTTAAATTATTTTAGATAGAGCAAACCTTTGCATGAAATCCTGCTCTTTTGGCAAGAGTTATCTCAATGCAGGTCGCTACTCCTTCAAGGAAGACTCAATAAGGTCGATCCTTTGTTAAACTGCCGAATGATACCGACTCCTTTCGATCCCTTGGGTCCTCTACCTCGATAAATCTTCACTCTCCCTTCTACTGCTGGAATAAGGTAAATCAGCACATCTAGCCAAAAAATTCCAGTCCAATAATATTGTATCTTGCAACAGAACGTAACAACCGTTTTAAAAAATGAAACTGCGTCACAAAGGCAAATGCGCAACAGAAACGGAGACACAGTTCGTTCTAGCTGGAAATCTAAAAAGTAAAAACTAACAGCGTCATCTGGGGTCTACCCTTATATACCCATGGTGCACATGTCATCACATGACCTCACATCGGCGGGAAAATTACATCAGGTGACCTCCAAAAGACCATTACATCATTCTCACAAAAAAACACAGATCTCCTTGAGGCATGTAACAAGTGCCTTTGGAATGATATCAGTTGTAGATATTACTACTGGGACAATGTATACCTTGTTCCTGTTCCATAGTCCTTCAATCTCCTCTTTCAATTCAGCATATTTGTGGTGTTTTTCATTTGTTAATTTCTGTAAGTCAGGTGTGTTTGGAATAGCCATATCTATGAAGTGAGTTGTTCTTGCTTGTTTAACCTGTATTATTACATTCAGATGGTTATTATCGATTGTCCTATCTGTAATAATTGATTGGTCATAATAAAATTTGTAGGACTCTGACTCTAAAACTGGATCAGGCTTGTATTTATAGTAAGGTGTGACTTCTTTTATGGGTTTGTGTTACGATTATTGCTATTATGAATAATAATAATTATCACGAAGGTGCTATTCCCATCCATGCATTTTCACTGTAACCAGTACGAGCGAGACCTTATGGAAAGGAAAGCTCAATGGTCTAGTGGCCTGGACATTGATAACTGAACTACTGGAGTATTTCATGTCTGTTTTAGGTAACACCTTTTCGTACACTTTGGGTTCAATTTGATTGAAGTATGCAAGGTGTTGAAGGGAACTGATTAGCAGAAAGGAAGTATTCACGTTGGTTTGAAGTCTTAAGCCAGGAAATGTAATCTACTGGTCATCCAAGTGCCAACCATTTTAATTCCATTCCCCATTCCCATTCTGACATACTGGGCCATGGCCTCCTCTACTGCCAAAATGAAGTCACTCTCAAGTTGTTGTAGTATTCTGAATAGCCTCCAACCTGACAGCATGAACATCAATTTCTCCAAATTTCAATAATTTCTTCCACACTACAACTCCCTCTCCTTTTTCGTTCCCCATTCTAGCTCCCTTCTTATACCTTCTCTCTTTCTCACTTGTCCATCCCCCCTCTCATTCCCTTTCTTCCATGGCCATTCTCCTTTCATATTAGATTCCTTTCTCTTTGGCTCATTATCCCTTCCATCTATCACCTCTCAGCTTCCCACCATCATCCCTCCCCCACCTGCCTAACTTCTCCCTCACCTAAATTCACCTGTCATCTTCCAGCTTGTACTCCTTCCCCTCCGCCCCCACCTTCTTATTCCAGCTTCATCCCCCTTCCTTTCAGGTCCCGATGAAGGGTCATAACCAGAAAAGTTGACTGCTTATTCGTCTCCATACATTCTGCCTAACTGCTGAGTTCCTCCAGCATTTTGTGCATGTTAACCTAGCCAACTAATTGGATCCAGTCCAATCAGGCCTCAGTTTCAGAAACATTTCAACACTCAAAGGGAAACTGAAGCTTGGAGTTCTTCCACAAGGCCAAATGTCAGCTTCAAAGTCTGTTCCCTCAACCTCAGTGGGAAGAAGAAATGAGACCATAAGGTATAGGAGCAGAATTAGGCCATTTGGCCCATCACGTCTGCCTTAAGTATATATAAAGACAGCCTCCACAGCTGCCAGTGGAAACAAATTCCACAGGTTCACCACCCTTTGGCTAAAGAAATTCCTCTTCACCTCTGTTCTAAAAGGACGCTCATCTATTCTGAGGCTGTGTCCTTTGGTTTTAGACTCTCCCACCACAGGAAGCATCCTCTCCATATCCACTCTATAAATGCCTTTCACCACTCAATAAGTTTCAATGAAGTCACCCCTCATTCTTTTGAATTCTAATGAATAGAGGCCTAGAGCCATCAAGTGCTCTTCATAGGACATGCCACTCAATCCTGCAATTATTTTCATGAACCTCCTTTGAATCCACTTCTATTCAAAAGGTTCAAAGGAAAATCTAAACAAGCCTGTGGCCTGATGAAGTTAAAATAGGACTTTTTGGCCGCAAGGAGCAAATGTATGTTTGGAGAAAAAAGGGTGCAGAATCTCATGAAAAGAACCCCTCTCCAATTGTTAAGCATGGGTTTGGATTGATCATGCTTTGGGCTTGTGTTGTAGCCAGTGGAATAGGGAACATTTACTGGTAGAGGGAAGAATGAAGTCAATTAAATACCAGCAAATTCTGGAAGCAAACATCACACCATCTGTAAAAAAGCCGAAGATGAAAAGCGGATGGCTTCTACAACAGGATAACGAACCTAAACGCGCCTCAAAATCCACAATGGACTACTTCAAGAGGTGCAAGCTGAAGGTTTTGCAATGGGCCTCATAGTCCCCTGACCTAAACATTATTAAAAATCTGTGGATAGACCTCAAAAGAGCACTGCCTGCAAGACGGCCCAAGAATCTCACAGAACTAAAAGACTTTTGCAAGAAAGAATGGGCGAAAATCCCCCAAACAAGAATTGAACTACTCTTAGCTGGCTACAAAAAGCGTTTATAAGCTGTGATACTTGCCAAAGGGGGTGTTACTAAGTACTGACCATGCAGGGTGCCCAAACTTTTGCTTCGGGCCCTTTTCCTTTTTTGTTATTTTGAAACCGTAAAAGATGGAAATAAAAAAAAGTTTCCTTGCTTAAAATATTGAAGAAATGTGTCATCTTTAACTTTATGCCTTTTGGAAAGCAGTTCATCTTTTACTCGCTTAGCTATTCACAATAACAGA
The DNA here is from genome assembly GCF_963921235.1 of Mobula hypostoma. NCBI lineage: Eukaryota > Metazoa > Chordata > Chondrichthyes > Myliobatiformes > Myliobatidae > Mobula > Mobula hypostoma. The sequence goes on along the minus strand of NC_086097.1, from coordinate 118,701,513 downwards.
AATTTTGACCAGGGGTGCCCAAACTTTTGCATGCCACTGTTTCTATCCTGCTTGTTAGTTCTTTAAAGAATTCCAACAGATTTGTCAAGCAAGATTTTCCCTTAAGGAACCATGCCAACTATGGCTTATTTTATCATGTGCCTCCAAGTACCTCAGACCTCATCCTTAATAATCAAATCCAACATCTTCCCAACAACTGAGGTCAGTTCTTTCTTCTGCCTCTCTCTCTTCTTGAAGAGTGGAGTGACATTTGCAATTCTGCAGTTTTCCGGAACCATTGCAGAATCTAGTGATTCTTGAAAGATCATTATTAATGTCTCCATGATCTCTTCATCTACCTCTTTCAGAACTCTGGGGTGTACACCACCAGGTGCAGATAACTTATCGACTTTCAGACCTTTCAGTTTCCCAAGAACCTTCTGTCTATTTATAGTAATTTCACACACTTCATGCCCGCTGATACCTGGAACTTCCACCATACTGCAAGTATCTCCCACTATGAAGACTGATGCAAAATACTTATTCAATTCATCCACATTTTGTTGTCCCCCATTACTACGTCTCCTGCATCATTTTCCAACGTTCCAATATCCATTCTCACCTCTCTTTTACACTTAATGCATCTGAAGAAACTTTTGATATCCTCTTTCATATTATTGGCTAACATACCTTTGTATTCCATCTTTATCTTCTTAATGACTTTTTAGTTGCCTTCTGTTGGCTTTTAAAAACTTCCAAATCTTCTAACTTCCCAATAATTCTTACTCTATTATATGCCCTCTCCTTGGTTTTTATGTTGGCTTTGACTTCTCTTGTTAGCCACAGCTATATCATCTTTCCTTTAGAATACTTATTCATCTTTGGGAAGTACATATACTGTGCCTTCGGAATTGCTTCCAGAAATTCCAGCCATTACTGCTCTGCTGTCATTGCTGCCAGTATTCTTTTCCAATCAATTCTGGCCAACCCCTCACTCTTGCTTCTGTAATTCCCCGGGGGGAATAACAAATATAAAGGGGCATAATTTTAAGGTAATTGTAAGAAAGTGTAAGGGAGGATGTCGGAGGGAAGTTGTTTACACAGGCAGTGGTGAGTGTGGGGAATGCCCAGCAGGGATGATATTCGAGGCAGATACATTAGGGACACTTAAGAAACTTTTAGATGGGCACATGGATGATGGAAGAATGGGAAGCTATGTGCGAGGGACGGGTTAGATTTATTGTAGAGTCGGTTAAAAATTCAGCCCAATATTGTGGGCCAAAATGCCTGAACTGCACTGCAATGTTCAATGTTCTAATATTGCCAGCTTATTATATTATATAGGATCAAGACTGCCAGGCCATACAAAGTTTACATCATGCATATCCCAATTGACTTACAAAGATATTAACACCTCTGGCCCCTGACATGGGGAACAGAAATTAGCACTTTTTTTTCCTGAAGAAACTTGGCATACTTGGCATTGTCACACGGGGGCACTGATGGCGGACCCAAATGCAAGACACAGACACTGAAGTACAAGGAACAGGACTTGACTAGAATAGGGACATGACAGGATACAGACAAGGAGCAGGGACAAGAACGCAGACTAGGGCTTGGACCCCAAGCCAGAGACTGGACAAGGACCCAGAACATAGGTCTTGCCTCGGGTCTGGGCCCCAGAACTAGGCAAGGACATGATATGACTGCAGGACTGGAGGCTGGGGTCTTGAGGCTTGAGTTTGGAGGTGGGCTGGGTGTCTTGGGGCCAGCGCTTGGAGGCGGGCTGGGCGTCTTGGGGCCAGCGCTTGGAGGTGGGCTGGGCGACTTGGGACCAGTGCTTGGAGGCGGGCTGGGCATCTTGGGACCAGCGCTTGGAGGCGGGCTGGGCGTCTTGGGGCCAGCGCTTGGAGGCGGGCTGGGTGTCTTGGGACCAGCGCTTGGAGGCGGGCTGGGCGTCTTGGGGCCAGCGCTTGGAGGCGGGCTGGGCGTCTTGGTCTTGAGGCCTGCAGGCTGGGGTCTTGGTCTTGGGTCTAGGGTACTTCGAGGCTTGGGTATGGACTCCGAGCCAGAGACTGGGCAAGGACCCAGAACCTAGGACTTGACTCGGGCTCGGACTCCAGAACTAGGCGAGAACAAGACGAGACTACAGGACTGGACATGGCTTGGGTGTGGAACTCCTGGGTAGGGCGAGACACAAGGACAGGTAAAGGCACATGGACAGGACTCAGATAGGACTGGACGAGGTACGGACTGGACGAGGGCCTTCAGGAGCACAGAGTCTTCGATGAGAAGAGACAGGAGCAGGGAACACAGAGCCAGGACCTCTCCTTGGTAACAGGACGTAGGGCTGGGACTCGCACACATAACACAGAGCCGGGACCCCTCCTTGGGAACCGGACGTAGGGCCGCTATTCACGCACGTAACACTGAACATGAAGAGACAGATCTCAACACTAGGTAGTGGCAAACAGCCGGACCCACCTAGCAAAGGCATGGACACAGAGACAGATCCTAACACTAGGTAGCGGCAAATGGCCAGACCTACCTAGCAAAGGCGTTAACACAGAGAGACAATTCCACACAATGAAAAACAGTTCCTTATCTTGACCTAACAAGGCTCTGGTCTTGCTCCGGCAGTAAAACTTCAGTGATACAGGCAGGGTATACAGGCAGGGTATCCAGGCGAGGCATCCAGGCAGAGGGTCAGGCAAGGGGGGAAAAGACAGGGAGGGGAACGGGACAGTCCAGCAGGGAATCCCTCGTTTGCAGAAGTATTTATGTCTCGGCCCCAGAATGAGAAACATGTGCCCACAACAGAAACTGGGGAAAACCAGAAACCCCAGAACAAGGAACCATGGACCGGACCGTGAACCGGAACACGGACTTCACGGACCAGACTATGACACGCACATATGTTGGATTTGTGCATACCTAGGATACCTCTGAATTGTGCACAGTACTATAGTAATATTCTATGTATTGCACTATACTGCTACTGCAAATAAACAACAAATTTCATGTCATATCTGAGTGATGACAAACCTGATTCTGATATGGGTCTCTATTGTGGACTAAGAGTGGGATGGGAGCAGGGAAAGGAGAATCATGTTTGGGAAAAGGGGATGGAGCAGGAAGCACCAGAGAGACATTCTGTAATGATCAATAAACCATTTGTTGGAATCATATTATTTTGCCTGGTGTGCAAGGGCTGGGTGTGTCTGCTTCTGACACTCCTTTTCTGCCACCTGTCCCACACACCACCTGCAGAGCTCCACCCTTGCCTTTCTCAATATCCTCTGCTCCAACCAGGTTTTCAAACTCACTCTCAGCTTCGCTGAGTAAATCCAGTAATGTGCAAAAGTTTCAGCCACACTAGCTATATGCATATACCTGTATGTGCCTAAGACTTTTGAAAATATGCAAGATGTGCCTTAAATGGCTCGGGTGTTCAATCACCAAATTTAACTCAAAAGAAGACAGAAGCTCACTGGCACTAAACAGACTAACTCCCTCCCACTGCACATGACATCACAGGTCTGAATCTCACTTCCGGCAAGGTCAATAGTAGCAATTATCACTGCATCACACATTTGCCACTGTCAAGAGAGGGTGAATTTCTAGATAATGATGTGTCCCAGGTCACAGGTGGGCATCTCCCTGTGACCACATTGCCACATTGCTCGGGTCACAGATTTCAACCGGAGAGGAATAATCCACATGGCAAAAATAAGCACAAGTTCAGTTTCCTCTTACCTTCTTGAGAAACCGTGTTGCTCAAAGTGAGAGATGTGCAGAGAAATGGAACAAGGAAAAGAAACACAATAGAATCCACGAAAAGCCACACACAACAAATCAGTGTGAAAATGAGGACAAATTGTGCAAATAGTTAAAAAAGTAAATAAATAATTCGTAAATCATGAACTGCGGAGTCCCTGAAAGCGAGGTTGCAGGCTGTGGGGTCAAGTTCAATGCTGAGGCAGGGCCAGGAGCCTGATGGCTGCAAGCCAATAATTGCCCCTGAACCTGGGGGTGTGGTACCAAGGATTTCCTGCACCACCTACCTGATGGTAGTTGCAAGACAAATACAGGCAGACTGTGCTGAGCCCTGTTTGGTTTACCACTTGGGACTCAATGCTTTAATAGGTATTATATGTTACTGACCATTTGCATTTAGCAATGATGTTCCACGGCTAATTTCAGATGAGAGAACACGTTAGTCAAGGAAAATGATTGAGCGACACTTCTATTTTCTTAAAGCATGCTAATAACGACCTTGGAGAAAAGCAAGGAAATTCATTTGAGTTGCTTCATGACATTGTAGAAACTCAACAAGACATGTCCCAGAAATTATCTGCACTCATGTGAATAATGTATTTGCAATTATATGCAGCACCATACCATTCATTGTGTAACACTCTTTATTAGTGTTGCAGAGTGGAACTTTTATTATTTTAACAAAATCTAGACAAAGAAGGAGCTGAAAAACCTAAGGAAGGGTAATCTTAGGTGAAGAGGCGGAACTACAGCACATGGTGACCTGGCCCACTGGGGGGTTTGAATGGCAGTGTAACAGAAACATTTTAACAATTTGTTCTGTGTTCATTGCTGATTCAGGAAGGAGCATTCTCAAACTGTTCTGCAAACAAAGGAGTCACTGTACACATGTTAAACGAAAAGAAATTACATTATCACCGTTATATAACACATGCAAAACAGAAAGGAAAACAAATGATTAATGAAGTTGTAGCACAGAAAACAAACAAATACTTATCATCCACTATCTAAGCGAATCTGCAGAATGCCGGAGGGAACTGCAGATCTGGCAATCTTTCACGGCACCTGCTCTCCCCTTTCCTCACCTTTTCTATCTCCTTGTCTCTAACTCCAGCTCTTAGGACTGGCACTCGTTGTGACCCAGCCGGGGAGAGGATTTCCTCTTGCACAAAGAAAATGCTCCTTTTTACACTCTTCAACATTCCTTCAAAACTTTAACATAATTTTCCCCAGTACTTCCTCATGATAAAGCGGCATTTAACACCTGCACCTGCACAGTGATCTCACCTTCCCCAGACAAACATGTATTCATTATTAGCTGCTCTCCAGGCTATAGATTTGTACTCCTTTTACTTTCTCAAAACAATTCTATTTCAAAGCCAACACCATTTTGAATTACAGACTTCCGATTTATTTCACCATGAACATTCAATGGCCACTTTATTAGGTACACCTGCTCGTTCATACAAATATCTAATCAGCCAATCAGGTAGCAGTAACTCAATGCATAAAAACATTCAGACATTGTCAATAGGTTCAGTTGTGATTTAGACAAAACATCAGACTGGGGAAGAAATGTGACTTTGATCGTGGAATGGTTGTTGGTGCCAGACGGGGTGGTTTGAGTATCTCAGGAACTGCAGATCTACTGGGATTTTCATGTACAGCAGTCTCTAGAGTTTACACAGAATGGTGTGAAAAACAAAATGAAAACATCAAGTAAGCAGCAGTCCTTTGGGCAATGAGGACAGCTGGTCAGAGAAGAAAGGTCAGACTGGTTCAAGCTGACAAGAAGGTGACAATAACTCAAATAACCACGCAGGCAGAAGAGCACACAACACGTCAAAACTTGAGGTGGATGGTCTACAGTATCAGAAGACCACAAACAAACACCCAGAGGCTGCTTTATTAGATACAGGAGGTACTTCATAAAGTGACCACTGCATGTAACAAGGAGGAATAGTATTTGCCTCTTTCCTTCAGGTAGATAGCACAAAATTATACTAATCTGTTTATCCTGACAGGGACTTCAACCTTACAGAAATTAAAATTGCTCAGAATGCAGCACTTTCCAGCACTTTCATGTTCATCAGCCAAAGTTGGTTGAATGATGCCCAAACATGAGAAATCCCACAGGTCTCTGTGAGGAGTTTGCATGTTCTCACCATGACTGTGTGGGTTTCCTCCAGGTGCTCTGGTTTCCTCCCACAGCTCAAAGACATACGGTTGGTGGGTTAATTGGTCATTGGATAATTAGGCTAGGGTTAAATCGGGGATTACTGGGCCGTGTGGTTCGAAGGGCAGGAAGGGTTTATGCCAAGCTGTAGCTCAATAAATAAATAAATAACATTGCTCGCGAGGCAACAGCATTCACCCTTTCACGGAAATCAGCCGATGTTAGGTGACCAATGCCCAAACATCACAAATGCCACTTGTTATCATCTTGGAAAATCCTTGCTATACTCAGAACTCCATAGATTTTCATTTCTGTTTTTTCTCATTTGAGTCGACCACATTGAAGTTTAGAAAAAGGCGCTTAAAATTCCAGAACTGTTCCTTAGCTGATTTTAGTCTTATCTTGCTAAATGTGGAGCCTTTGTTTGTGTGTGAGGAATTATACTTTCAGCATCCAGTGATAGATCAAAAAGTAACACCACTGCACTGAATCGTCTCTTTGTTCTAAATCATTGCATTTGTCAATGGTCTCCTTTGTGAAGGATGTTCAAAGTGTTGGCCCATTGCACCTACTGTAATTGATGTACCAATCCAGACAGGCTAATTCCTCTTATGGGAAATAACTAATTCATTTAGCATCTTTGGATATTTCAATCAACAATAAACTGAAAAGGGTTGAAGTCAACTGCCCTTTATCAAGCAGCCTGGGTTTCCTCCCACATTCCAAAGACATACAGTTAGGGTTATTCAGTTGTAGCCGGTAGCATGGCAACACTTGTAGACTGCCCAGCACAATCCTTGCTGATTTGAAAAATGCTGGAGGCAAGGAAAGGAGAAGGCTTTGTTGACTGTTGATTTTTCTGTATAGATGCTGCCTCACCTGCTGACTTTCTCCATCATTTTGTGTGTGTGACTCTGGATTTCCAGTGTCGCAGAATCTGTTGTGTTCATGATTTACCTTGTTGATTTGATTTGACGTAACAGTGCGCATTTCATTCTTTGTTTCGATGAATATGTGACAAATTTAGCTAACCCTTAACATCTCTAATCTTTAATCATTTTTTTCAAGTAAGAGAATAGCTGACAATTGATGGCCCACATTGTTGCAAGAGTAGGTCAAAGGTGGAAAGAAGTATATATTTATGCTGGAGGATGGTGAGCCAATCAAGCAGGCTGCTTTGTCTTGCAAGTTATTGAAGTTCTTAAGTACCACCAAGAAGGGCAAGTATAATAGTCACATAGAAAACCACCACCTGTAGATCCCCTACCATGTCACACATTAAATCCTGGAACTCCTTTCACAGCACCATTCTGGATGTATAAGTAGGTAGCTCACTATCAATATCTTAAGGCAATTGGTGATGGGCAATAAATACTAGTCTTATTAGTTATGCCTACATGCATGAGTAAAGCAAATATCATGTCCCTTCTCCAACCTCGTCTACTGTATTTGGTGCTCCTAATGTGGCCTCCTTTACACTGGGGAGAGCAAGTAGAAACCAGACACCCAAGTTTCAGGATGCATGCACTCAGCTTGAAACAGCCATCCTAACCTCCTGATTGCAAGCCTTTTCCACTCCCTTTTCCTTTCTCACACCAACCTCTCAACCCCCGTCCTTTTGACAGTCAGGATGAGGCCAAAGAAATTTGAAGAACAATACCTCACAATCCACCTTCTGTAGGTAGTCTACAATCCAACATTATGCCTCCATCTGCCCATTATTCCTTCCTTTCAGCAATCCACCTATCAGCTCATGGTCCTTGCCTCACCTGTCCGCCACTCTTCTTTGTACCAACTGCATTTCCACTTGACTCTTAGTCTTAATGCAGGGTCTATGCAGAATGGCCAACAGATTCTTTCCCTTCACAAATGTTGTTTGACCTATTACATTCTTCCAGTAATTTTGTTTTTTTGGTCCAGATCTCAACATATTAATGTAACTACAAAGAAGGCGTGCCAGCAGTTATATTTCACAATGAGTTTAAGGATATTAGATATGTCACCAAATACTTTGGCAAATTTTTATAAATGTTCCTTGGTGAGCATTTTGTCTGGTATGGAAGTACCAATGCATAAGATCTAAAAAGTCTATATAGGTTGCGAATTCAGCCAGCTCCATCATGGCCACTAGCCTCCCCTCATCTTCAAAATGTGCTGCCACAAGAAGGCAGCATCCTCACGGTAAGGATCCTCACCATGCAGGGCATGACATCTTCTCATTACTGCCATGAGGGAGGAGGTACAGGAGCATGAAGACACACACTCAAAGCCTTGAAAGCAGCTTTCACCCTACTTCCATCAGGTTTCTAAATGGTCCATGAACTCATGAACACTAACTCATTGTTTTGCTCTCTTATTGCACCACTTTTTATGTCACAGTTTTGTAATGGTAACTTACAGTGATGTTCATGTATTGCACTGTACAGCCGACACAAAATAACACATTTAATGCCATTTGTCAGTGATGATCAACCTATTTCCGATTCTGATTCTGACCCCAGCACGTGCAGGGGCTGGAATTTCAAGCAACACACATGAAAATTGCTGGTGAGTGCAGCAGGCCAGGCAGCATCTCTAGGAAGAGGTACAGTCGACGTTTCAGGCCGAGACCTTTCGTCAGGACTAACTGAAGGAAGAGTTAGTAAGAGATTTGAAAGTGGGAGGGGAAGGGGGGGATCCAAAATGATAGGAGAAGACAGGAGGGGGAGGGATGGAGCCAAGAGCTGGACAGGTGATAGGCAAAAGGGGATACGAGAGGATCATGGGACAGTAGGTCCGGGAAGAAAGACAAGGGGGGGGTGACCCAGAGGATGGGCAAGGGGTATATTCAGAGGGACAGAGGGAGAAAAATGAGAGTGAGAGATAGAATGTGTGCATAAAAATAAGTAACAGATGGGGTACGAGGGGGAGGTGGGCCTTAGCGGAAGTTAGAGAAGTCGATGTTCATGCCATCAGGTTGGAGGCTACCCAGACGGAAAGTAAGGTGTTGTTCCTCCAACCTGAGTGTGGCTTCATCTTGACAGCAGAGGAGGCCGTGGATAGACATATCAGAATGGGAATGGGATGTGGAATTAAAATGTGTGGCCACTGGGAGATCCTGCTTTCTCTGGTGGACAGAGCGTATCCTCCCACCACCCCACTAGGAATAGGGTTCCCCTTGTCCTCACCTACCACCTCACCAGCCTCCGGGTCCAACATATTATTCTCCGTAACTTCTGCCACCTCCAACAGGATCCAATGGGATCACTAAGCACATCTTTCCCTTCCCGCCCCTCTACTTTCCGCAGGGATCGCTCCCTATGCGACTCCCCTATCCAGTCGCTCCCCCCATCCCTTCCCACTGATCTTCCTCCCGGAAATTATCCTTGTAAGTGGAACAAGTGCTACACATGCCCTTACACTTTCTCCCTCACCACCATTCAAGGCCCTAGACAGTCCTTCCAGGTGAGGCGACACTTCACCTGTGAGTCGGCTGGGGTGATATACTGCGTCCGGTGCTCCCGATGTGGCCTTCTATATATTGGTGAGACCCGGCGCAGACTGGGAGACCGTTTCACTGAACACCTACGCTCGGTCTGCCAGAGAAAGTAGGATCTCCCAGTGGCCACACATTTTATTTCCACGTCCCATTCCCATTCTGATATGTCTATCCACGGCCTCCTCTACTGTAAAGATGAAGCCACACTCAGGTTGGAGGAACAACACCTTATATTCCATCTGGGTAGTATTCAACCTGATGGCATGAACATTGACTTCTCAAACTTCTGTTAATGCCCCACCTCCCCTTCGTACCCCATCTGTTATTAATTAATTATTATTTTTTTGTCTCTCTCCTTTTTCTCCCTCTGTCAATTTCACTATACTCCTTGCCCATTCTCTGGGCTTCCCCCTCTCCCTTTCTTTCTCCCTAGGCCTCCCGTCCGTCGCATGATCCTCTCATATCTCTTTTGCCAATCAACTTTCCAGCTCTTAGCTCCATCCCTTCCCTCTCCTGTCTTCTCCTATCATTTTGGATCTTCTCCTCCCCCTCCCACTTTCAAATCTCTTACTATCTCTTCTTTCAGTTAGGCCTGATGAAGGGTCTCGGCCTGAAACGTCGACTGTACCTCTTCCTATAGATGCTGCCTGGCCTGCTGCGTTCACCAGCAACTTTTATGTGTGTTGCATGTCTCCATCTTGTTTATTACTCTTGCCTGCTAAAATAATATTCCCCCTGAATATAAGTGGATGTGATCTATATTGATTTTACTAATGCATTTGACAAGGTTCCACATGGTAGGCATATTCAGATAGTCAGAAGGCATGGGATCCAGGGAAGTTTGGCCAGGTGGATTCAGAATTGGCTTGCCTGTAGAAGGCAGAGGGTCATGGTGGAGGGAGTACATTCAGAATGGAGGATTGTGACTAGTGGTGTCCCACAAGGATCTGTTCTGGGACCTCTACTTTTCGTGATTTTTATTAACGACCTGGATGTAGGGGTAGAAGGGTGGGTTGGCAAGTTTGCAGATGACACAAAGGTTGGTGGTGTTGTAGATAGTGTAGAGGATTGTCAAAGATTGCAGAGAGACATTGATAGGATACAGAAGTGCGCTGAGAAGTGGCAGATGGAGTTCAACCCGGAGAAGTGTGAGGTGGTACACTTTGGAAGGACAAACTCCAAGGCAGAGTACAAAGTAAATGGCAGGATACTTGGTAGTGTGGAGGAGCAGAGGGATCTGGGGGTACATGTCCACAGATCCCTGAAAGTTGCCTTACAGGTGGATAGGGTAGTTAAGAAAGCTTATGGGATGTTAGCTTTCATAAGTCGGGGGATAGAGTTTAAGAGTCGCGATGTAATGATGCAGCTCTATAAAACTTTGGTTAGGCCACACTTGGAGTATTGTGTCCAGTTCTGGTCGCCTCACTATAGGAAGAACGTGGAAGCATTGGAAAGGGGACAGAGGAGATTTACCAGAATGCTGCCTGGTTTAGAGAGTATGGATTATGATCAGAGATTAAGGGAGCTAGGGCTTTACTCTTTGGAGAGAAGGAGGATGAGAGGAGACATGTTAGAGGTATACAAAATATTAAGAGGAATAGATAGAGTGGATAGCCAATGCCTCTTCCCCAGGGCACCACTGCTCAATACAAGAGGACATGGCTTTAAGGTAAGGGGTGGGAAGCTCAAGGGGGATATTAGAGTAAGATTTTTTACTCAGAGAGTGGTTCGTGCGTGGAATACACTGCCTGATTCGGTGGTGGAGGCAGATACACTAGTGAAATTTAAGAGACAACTAGACAGGTATATGGAGGAATTTAAGGTGGGGGGTTATATGGCAGACAGGATTTGAGGGTCCGCACAACAATGTGGGCCGAAGGGCCTGTACTGTGCTGTACTATTCTACATTCTATGTTCTTTAAGATCATTGTGAATTGGCTCACTAACTAGTCTTTACTTTATTTTCCCTTTGATTAGTCTGGAAGTGTTTCAGCCATATATTGTTCATTTCAATGATATATTTGATAAACGTCTAATTGGAAAATAATATATTTGACATCTATACAGTATAAGAAAATAATTCATAAGATTACACGGTAGAAATACCAGTTGAATCAAGAATCAGTAAAATCTTATAAGTAAATTGCATTAGTGAACATGTCAGATCTAAAATAATAGACTTATAAATAAGGTGACCTATTTTAAATTAGGGCACAAAGTGCATTTTTTTAGTTCATTCTGCCCTTTATTCCTATTTAAGAAAATAATCCAGGGCGCTAATTCAGGAATATAGGAAATGAGAAACAGGAGTAATAGATTTAGTCCTTTTAGTCTGTTCCATTATTCACTGAGATTATAACTGATCTGTAATCTAAAGTTTTTCCATCTTTATCATCACATCGTTGGTTTACCTAAGTTTATTCACATAAAATTAAAAGTTAATAATTGACTAATCACAAATAGTCCACTGCTGACTGTTACAGATTGAGTTTCAAGCTTCCATCATTCTTCATATGTGGACTGCTTCCTATTTTGATATCTAAAGACTTGAGTTCTAAGTCTTCTGCTGAGGCCTTTAATTCCAGCCAATACTTCCTCAACTCCACACTATTAGCTGCAAGTAATATATTGAAATTGCCAATTAACTTACTACTTAAACATTTAAATTGCAGAGGAAACAGGCCTGTTGTTTTAGAATCTGATGAAAGGCTTGAATACTTAGGTTCTCTATCATGTCCTTTCATTTATATCCATTGCAACATTGAAGGCACGTTGTAAAAGAGGTATATTCTTCAATTGTGAGGCTCAATGTCCTTCATTTATAGTCCCTTGTGATATTCTGCGCACAATAGAAAACTGTTGTGTATTTAACATCTAGTTAACATTTGAGACATCTTGTATATATATTGATTGATTAAGCATTATATTTTGTTTAAATAATTAATTGCAGGTTAAATGTAAAAAGATATTAATTGCATACGTCATATGATATGTGTTCGCCTCACTTAAAGTCCATAGAACACAGAAGAGTACAGCACAGAAACAGGCCCTTCAACACACAATGTTGTGCTGAACCAGCTAAAAAGTAAATCAAAAGCCCCCAGAAGCTAATCCCCACAACCACCTATACAATGTCCGTATCCCTCCATCTTCCTCACATTCCTGTGCCTATCTAAACATCTCTTAAAAGCCTCTAACGTACTTACCCATACCACCGTACCAGGCAGCACATTCCAGGCCTCCATCATTCCTTGAGTAAAAAACTTACTTCTTACATCCCCTTTGAATCTATCCCCTCTCACCTTCAACACATGCCCTCTGGTATGAAAGTTAGACCTGCATTTCAGACTCCGATGTCTTCTTTTGAATGGTTTCCTATTTTGAAGTTACGAAACACGACATAAAAAGCCACCTGTTTTATTCTACCTGGTAGCTTGTCTGAAATGCTAAGATTCTTCGCTTATGAAGACATTCTGGCAGACTGTGCCTTGATCCTGAACTGCTGAACGAAGAAGGAACACCAGCTGTGGATTGCAGTAGTAGAGAGCCTAATGACTGTAGTCATCATATTGGTAGTTTTTAGAACCGCTTCCCTCTTTGTAATGTGTGATAGGCAAATGATATACTTGGCTGAATCCTTTTTACTTTTATATTGTACCTAAAGACATGTCAGATTGAGATTCAGATTTATTTTTTACATGTACATCGAAGCATACTGTGAAATGCGTTGTTTGCAATTACAACACTCCCAAGGATGTGCTGTGGGGAACCCACAAGTGTCGTCACACATTCCAATACCAACATAGCATGCCAACAATGTTTATCACAACAGCAACACAACACTACACAATACAAACACAAAATAATCTGCAGATGCTGTTGTCAAAGGAACACTCACAATGCGCTGGAGGAACTCAGCAGGTCAGTCAGCATCAGTTGAAAAGATTAGTCGACGTTTCGGGCCGAAACCCTTCGTCAGGACTGAAGGAGGAACTTTGGGGAGGGTTTGAAGAATGCTGGTAGAGGATTTCCTCGGATACTCTACAGGCAAATTCTTGGGTTTCCTCTGTTGTTCTTCATGTGGATGTTGACGTCCTGGCAGAACCAGAGTCTCCCAGGGAACTACATCTGGATGAAGTGCATCCAGCAGTAGCTCCTTGTAGACTGTGTTAGGGATCTGAAGCAGCAGCTGGATGAACTTTGGCTTGCACGGGAGAATGAGGAGATAATCGATCAGAGTTACAAGGAGGTAGTCACCCCTAAGTCGCAGGAGGCGAGTAGTTGGGTGACTGTCAGGAAAAACGGAAATGTGTATAGGCAATTAACACAGCACCTTGTGGTAATTCCCCTCAAAAATAAGTATAACATTTTGGATACTGTTGTGGGGAATGACCTCCCATGGGAGTGCCATAGAGACCGGGTTACTGGAGTTGAACATGGGTCCGTGGTGCAGAAGGAAAAGAGGGGGAAGGGGGAAACGGTAGTGATAAGTGACTTAATAGTTAGGGAGACAGACAAGAAATTCTGTGGATGTGAATGTTGCTTCCCAAGCCCCAGGGTCAGGCACGTCTCAGATCACATCCATGACATTTTGGAGGGGGAGGGAGAGCAGCCAGATGTCTTGGTACATATTGGTATCAACAACATAAGAAGGAAAACCAGAGGTCCTGAAAAGTGAATTTAGAGAGCTAGGCAGAAAGCTGAGAAGCAGGACCTCCAGGGAAGCAATTTCTGGATTAGCGCCTGTGCCATGCGCCAGTGAGGGTAGAAACAGGATGATTTGCCAGATAAATGCATTGTTGAGAAGCTGGTACAGAGGGCAGAGCTTCAGGTTCTTGGATCATTGGGATCTCTTCTGGGGAGGGTATGACCTGTACAAAAGTGAGAGATTGCAGCTGAACCCGTGGGGGGCCAATATCTTCATGGATAGGTTTGTTAGAGCTGTTAGAGATGGTTTAAGTTTAAACTAATTTTGTAGGTAGTTGGGAACTGAAATGAAGAGACTCAGGATAGGACAGATGGTAAAAAAGCAAAGATAGCATGCAGTCAGACTGTTAGGAAGGGCAGGCAGATGACAAAATTGCAGCCAGCAGGGTGACTATCAGTGCATTAGAGATGTAGATTCAAAAAGAGTAGCAAATACAGCACTCAAAGTATTATATTTCAATGCACTGAGTATAAAAAAATAAGGTGGATAATCTTGTTGCACTATTACAGATTGTCAGGTGTGATGTTGTGGTCATCACTGAATTATGGATGAAGGATGGTTGTAGATGGAGCTAAATGTCCATGGTTATGCTTTGCATCAGAGGGGTAGGAAGGCAGACAGAAAGGGTGGCATGGCTCTGCTGGTAAAGAATGGCATCAAATCATAGGATCAGAAGATGTTGAATCCTTGTGGGTTGAGTTATGAAACGACAAGGATGAAAGGACACTGATGGCAGATGCTTACAGACCTCCCAGCAGTAGCTGGGATGTGGACCACAGATTACAATGGGAAACAGAAAAGGTGATTCAAAAGGACAATGTTGTGATAGTATGAGAGGTATCAACATTCAGGTAGATTGGGGAAATTAGGTCAGAAATGGATCTCAAGAGGGTGAGTTTGTTAAATGCCTATGAGATAGTTTTTAGCCTAGTCGTTGAGCCTACTAGGGGATCAGCTATTTGGGTGTCATGTAATGAACTGGAGATGATTAGGGAGCTTAAGGTAAAAGAACTCTTAGGGGACAGTGATTACAATATGATTGATTTTAACTTGAAATTTGATAGGGAGAAGATAAAGAGTAACATAGCAGTATTTCAGCAGAGTAAAGGAAATTACAGTGGCATGAGAGAGGAGTTGGCCAAAGTAAATTGGAAGGAGCTGCTGGCAGGGATGACAGCAGAATAGCAATGGTGTGAGTTTCTGGGAAAAAATTAGGAGAACACAGGATACATATATTCCAAAAACAATGAAATACTCAAAGGAAGTCAAAGCTAATGTAAAAGCAAAAGAAAGGGCATACAACAAAGCAAAAATTAATAGGAAGATAGAGGGTTGGGAAGGTTTTAAAAATTGACAGACAGCAACTGAAAGAATGATTGGGGGAATAGATGAAATATGAAACCAAGCGAGCAAACAATATCAAGGTGGATAGTAAAAGCTTCTTAACTATGAAAAAATAAAAGAGAGAGGTGAGTGATTATAGGACCACTAAAAGAAAAGTCTGGAGAAATAATAATGGGGGACATGGAGATGGCAGATGAACTAAATCAGTATTTTGCAACAGTCTTCACCGTGGAAGACATTAGCAATGTGCCAGATGTTGAGGGTGTGAGGGAAGAGAAGTGAGAGCAGTTACTATTGCAAGGGAGAAGGTGCATAAAAAGCTGGAAGACCTAAGGGTTCTTAAGTCACCTGGACCAGAGGAGCTGCATCCTAGGGTTCTGAAAGAGGTAGCTGTAAAGATTGAGGCAACATTAGTAATGAAGCTTCAAAACTCATTGGACTCTGGCATGGTGCCAGAATACTGGAAAATTGCAAATGTCACTCCACGCTTTAAGAAAGGAGGAAGACAGCAAAAATGAAACAATAGACGAATTCGCCTGAACTCAGTGGTTGGAAAGAGGTTGGAGTCAATGGAGTACTACGTGACAGAGGACACAGGACAAGATAAGGCAAAGTCCTTGAGGTTTCATCAAGGGAAAATCTTGCCTGATGGAACCTGCTGGAATTCTCTGACGAGGTTACAAGTTGGATAGATAAAGGAGATGCAGTAGATGTTGTATATTTGTGAAACACCCTGTTTTTTTTGGCTGCATAAATCTATGGAAGAAAACCCTGCCAAACTTGTGAAATTGAGGTGTGCTTGATTCCAACCCAAACCTCGTTTTGTGTGGATGTTGTGTCATTTGCTACCCTGTTACAAATTAGTGCCACCAAATAACAGACGGTACACTGCATACGATTGAAAGAATTCTATTTATGAATCTTAACTGAAAGGTTAGTAAAGAAAAACAAAGAGAAAAGGGCTTATTCTAATTAAACAGTGAAACATGCACAAGTTGGAGCTCA
Organism: Mobula hypostoma; assembly: GCF_963921235.1. NCBI lineage: Eukaryota > Metazoa > Chordata > Chondrichthyes > Myliobatiformes > Myliobatidae > Mobula > Mobula hypostoma. The sequence continues at coordinate 118,685,046 of NC_086097.1, read as the reverse complement.
TCTTGAATTTCTCTGTCACTCATGCACTGGACTCTCGATCCATGTGAAAGCACACACCACCTTCCAAACGTTGATCACAATCCATCTCAAACAAGCAGGTCTCCCACCGATTGTATGCTATGACCCGTTATCCCCAGCGTCTTCTCTCTTCATCTCCTGATACAAAGAAAACCTCAAGCCCAACGTTATTGTCCCTCACAAAGGAAACCTCCTGTTAATTGAATGGCACACATTCCACATCATCCCTTATCTTTGTAAGGGGTTTCTTCTTTTATGTTACTGTGTAGTCTAATTAAAATGGCTTCCTTGTTATGTTATCATTGAAATGGCTTCTTTGTTATGTTAACTGCTGAGAAAGTCCTCCCACAATCAGTTTGTTTGGATTATGTTACTGATAAGATGGTGAACAAACCAATTGGGATAGATGCTATATTTTCTGTGTGTCTGTAAGTTAGTGTGATGTGCGGGTTTTTGGGAGAAGGCGGGAGAGAGAGAGACAGAGGATGGACCAGGTGCTGTGAGTCCACTAATGGGGTTGGACCCCGAGCAAGAGTTTGAGGAGAGGAGACGGAGACGGACTCATGTGGAGTGTTTGGTTGATCACCATTGTTGGTCCCAGGTGGCAGGTCGAGGTGGTCCAAGGGGATTGCAGAGTGAAGAAGGAGGGTCCTGAGCTCCAACAGTTTGTGCGCGAAGAGATTGAACTTTGATAAGGGTGGTGCTTTTTATTTTCCTTTTATATTTTATTCTCTATTAATTATATAGTTCCAGTAATATCTATAAACCGTAAATCAGTTCATCGTATCTGGTGTATTGTCCGTTATTTGGGTGGGGTGGGGTACATCACACAGCATCCACACAAACTGTTATCCAGTTTGGCGGGGCCGAGAGCTGCTTCTCTAGAAGACAGCGAGCTGAGCGACTGAGGCTGGACAGGGGGGCTACATTTGGGGGCTCATCTGGGATTGGATCTAGTGGTATGCTGTGTGGTTGCCCTGTTTAAATCAGTAATACGTGTCTCTGTGGGTTATTTGCTGGTTATTGCTGTGTGCGTGGTGGGTGAGGTCTTTGCTCGAGTTCAGACTAGCGTTGATGAGTTGGGGGTGGGATTCGGGGTTGTCCATGCTATTGGGAGAGAGAGGAAAGAGTGTTCTGATTTGGAGGTAGTGTCTGTGGATAACTGTTCTAGCTCTGGCAGGCTCTGCCTGGCGTTTGGGATAGTGTCCACCCCAAGAGGGGCGGAGGCGTGCGAGACATGGGTGGAGCGGATCTCTCAGTTGTTAGATGAGTTGCAGTGCTTGGTTGAGGGAGAGCGACAGGGATTGGTTGAAAGTTTGAATAGGCGGGCTGGTGACGGTGTTAGAGCTGTCAGGTTCATTTACACCGTAGTGACAGCTGTCAGTTACTTGAAAGAGGGGGGCAAGTTTTCAGTGTGTCTTCTCTGGTTAGGAGGGCGGCTAAATTGCTTGCAGTGCCAGGGGGATCATTTCAAGGGTTCAGACTCTCCCTCAGTTGTTCAGCTGATCAGAGAGGTGTCGGGAAACTTAGCGGAGGCCCAGTGGGGGAACGACTTGGGGTCTCTGGGAAAGCATGTTCCCAGCAATGTACCGATGAACTTCCGAAAGGAAAAGACCCTATTCCTGAAGGCTTAGAGGGGCCACGCCCCAGGGTGTCGCTATGGATAGAGGGAAGCGATGCTAAAGCCATCCTCGACCCCGGAGTGCAGATCAAGTTGTTGTACAGTTCGTTTTACAACCGGTGTCTGAAGCATTTACCGTTGACAACTGCAAGGGCACCGGAGATTTGGGGTACCGGTGCCAGTAATTACCCAGAAGACAATGACTGGTTAATGACCCTGGAGTTCATGGGGGCATTGTCTGGGCACCCTGCGTGTCGAGTTACTTCTGAGGACGTGTGTAGCAGCCTTGAGCCGGAACTGAATTTAAACGAGACCCAGCTGTGGTATGGCCTGGGGGAAGTAGCTGAGGGTGAGACCCTCTTAGTAGACGCTGCAAACTACCACAAGGGAGGGGCACTTGACCACTGAAGACACCTCAGTGAGAGAGAGGTCACGGTGACTGGACCCTGGCGCAGTGGAAGACCTAGGCAGCATGTGTGCGGATTATGCGACGTGGTTTAATGTGCAGGATCTGAGGAGTGGATGTTGCCAGATCCTGAGGAGTGCGGCTGATGAGGAGAAGGTGGCCGTTATTAGTTCCCTAGGATTCTTCCAATCCGAAAAGATGCCAAAGGGCATATCCGGAGCCCCTGCAACCTTCCTGTGGGGCATGAGGAAGACCATGGGGGAAGTGAAGGTGTGTGGAGTTTTGGCGTATGTGGATGACCGCCTGGAGCTTGGATTCGCCTGGGGGGACTATGAGGCGAGACAAGTGGCTGAGCTCGGGCGACAGAAGCGAAGTGTCAAATGTGGAGGAGTTTTTGGCCGGAGGATTTTGGTGCAATGTGAGAAAATTGACCCGACATACCAGTTGAACTTCCTGGTGTTGGAACAGATGGTGGTGGACCTGGGGATGGAAACCCAGGTCGTCAATCAGAATGCAACACAAGGGAGAGGGGGGATTGGCATCGCTGAGCAGACCACTCAGAAATGCCTGCTGGAGACTGAGTGCCGCACTTGTGGGACGACCATTGCAGACTTGGAATTCCCGCTCGTCAATGTGGAGAAGGAGCAACGGAATTCCGAGCCGACTCTGCGGTCATGTACTGATGAATTAATCCAGCGAGACAAAACAATGACCCCCCTTCGAAGGGATCAGCAGAAACTCAAGACATCGATCCAGAAAAGATTGGAAGACATACAAGTTGGGGAAGATCAAGGAAGTGTTCTGACTAAAGTCAGCAGAAAACCGAGAGCCCAGGGAGGGGAGTGTGACTACACTCTCGAGGAGGTGAAGCAATGGAGGACAGATCTCGGAAAAGGGAGGCGGACACTTGAAAGGAATCTGAAGATGACTATCGTGAGTTTAAATGAATTTGAAAAACTGAAAGTTGACCTGGAAGACGCCCTCAGGAAGAAACAACCGGAGGCTGAATATTCTTTAACTGCTGCTTTTCAGGTCAGGGTGGAAGAAGCTGGTGGGGTAACTGCGTCCCAGATTGAGATGGCCAGGAACCCTGAGTCAGAACTACTGAGGCTGTGGCGAGAGTTGGAGGAGTCCCCGAAGAAGCTGACGTCTCGACTGCAGGAGGCTGAAGGGGTAGCCCCGGCTAAATGTTTCAGTGTGGAGAAACTTAAACAGCAGCTACCGATCGAGAGAATGAGGAAGAATACGGATTCGAAGGATGATGTGCTGCACATGTGGTACCTGCTGCCTTTCACTAACTTCCCCGTGACTGAGGAAGAGACCTTTGGCCCTTCTCCCACTGAGTCAGGTGTAGTGGGGTAGGCTAGCTGTGGGCAGTCTGAGTTACGACAGGATCAGGAAGGAGAAGAAGCGGGGCCCCGGACACGGGACAGGGGCTCCAAGTTGTAGTGGCGGCCTGAGTGAGAGAGGAGTTGGCAAGCAGACCCGAGGTATCCCTAGTAGTGTCCGAGCCTTTAGGGTTTAGGTGAGGGTGTACGGAGGTCTCGGAGGATTAGGAAGCTCCCAGATTGGTTCTTTTATGTTACTGCGTAGTCTAATCAAAATGGTTTCTTTGTTATGTTATCATTGAAATGGCTTCTTTGTTATGTTAACTGCTGAGAACGTCCTCCTGCTAGCATTTTGTTTGGATTATGTTACTGATAAGATGGTGAACAAACAAATTGGGATAGATGTTATTTTTTCCGTATGTCTGTAAGTTAGTGTGATGCACGGACTTTTAGGAGAAGGCAGGAGAGAGAGAGACAGAGGATGGACCAGGTGCTGTGAGTCCGCTAACGGGGTTGGACTCCGAACAGGTGTCTGAGGTCCAGGGTGTTCGGCGAGGAGAGGAGATGGAGACGGACGCATGAGGAGCGTCTGGTCGACCACCGTTGTTAGTCCCAGGTGGCAGGTCAAGGTGGTTCGAGGGGATCGCAGAGTGAAGAAGGAGGGTCCTGAGCTCCAACTGTTTGTGCACGAAGAGATTGAACTTTTACAAGTGTGGGGCCTTTTACTTTCCTTTTACATTTTATCCTCTATTAATTATATAGTTCCAGTAATATCTATAAACTGTAAACCAGTTAATCGTATCTGGTGTATTGTCTGTTATTTGGGCAGGGTGGGGTACATCACACAGCATCCACACAAACTATTATTCAGTTTGGTAGGGCCGACGGCTACTTCCCTAGATGACAGCAAGCTGAGCGACCCTGAGGCTGGCCAGGGGGGCTACGTCTTCAACAATAACCCAATCAGGCTGAAGGGAGAACAAACAGCTCTTACAGAGCAGCTAAATGAAATACCTACAGCATAACAGTGAAGGTGTGAACCAGGGCATTACATTTGGACATTCAGAAGGCCCTTGACGAGGTGTCACACACGAAGCTGCTTACCAAGTTAAGAGTCCATGGTATTGCAGGGAAGTTACTTTCATAGTTAGAGCATTGGCTGATTGGTAGGAGGCAGCAAGTGGGAATAAAAGGATCATTTTCTAGTTGGCTTCCCGTTACTAGTGGTGTTCCGCAGGGTTCGGTGTTGGGACAGCTTCTTTTTATGCTGTATATGAATGATTTAGATGATGAAATGGAAGGCTTTGTTGCCAGGTATGCAGATGATGTGAAGATTGGTGGAGGGGCAGGTAGTGTTCAGGAAAGAACTGCAGAAGGAGTTCGACAGATTAGAAGAATGAGTAAGGAAGTGGCAAATTAAATACGATGTTGGAAAATGCATGGTCATGCACTTTGGTAGTAGAAATAAATGTGCGGAATATTTTCTAAATGGAAAGATAATCCACAAATCTGAGAGGCAAAGGGACTTGGAAGTCCTTGTGCAGAATACCCTAAATGTTAACTTGCTGTTAAGAGTTGGTGGTGAGGAAGGCAAATGCTATGTTAGCATTCATTTCAAGAGGACTCGAATACAAGAACAGGGATGTGATGCTGAGGCTTTATAAGGCACTGGTGAGGTTTGTGAACAGTTTCAGGCTCCTCATCTAAGAAAAGTTGTGCTGGCATTGGAGAGAGTTTAAAGGAGGTTCACAAAGATGATTCAGGGAATGAAAGGGTTACCAACCGAGGAACATTTGATAGCTCTGGGCCTGTACCCGCTGGAATTCAGAAGGATGAGGGGGGATCTCATTGAAACTTTTCGAATGTCGAAAGGCCTAGAAAGCGTAGATTTAGAAAGGATGTTTCCCATGGTGGGGGAGTCTAGGAAAAGAGGACACAGTCTCAGGATACAAGTGCATCCAATTAAAACAGAGATCCAGAGAAATTTCTTTAGCCAGAGGATGGTGAATTTGTGGATTTCGTTACCACAGGCAGCTGTGGAGGTCAGGTCCTTCGGTGTACTTAAGGCAGATCTTGATAGGTTCTTGATTGGATGCAGCATCAAAGGTTACGAGGAGAAGGCTGGAGAGCGGGGCTGAGGAGGGGATAAAGGATCAGCCATGATTAAATAACAGAACAGACGTGATGGGCCGAATGACCTAATTCTGCTCCTATGTCTTATGGAAACCTCAAGAAATGTGAAAGAACTTAATTCACTTTACATCATACAGGCAGAGGAAAACTAATTAAAAAGAGTAACTGTTCATAGCCCAAAAAATTTGAAAGTTGGAAACACAGCCACTCTCTAAATTTCTACTTAGCAGAAGACGCTTGCAGCCCCACAGCAGCTGGCAAACCCATCCCACTAAACTCCCAAATGCTTGGTCATTTCTAAGGGTCGTACATAAGTCAGGTGGTCATAAGCTAGAGAGGACCTTGAACATAAAGCATAGGAGTAGAATTCAACCATTTGGCCCATTGAATCTGCTCTGGCTTTCTATCATGTTTGATTTGTTATCCTTCTCAACCCTGTACTCCTGCCTTCTCCTCATAATCTTAGACAGCCTTACTAATCAAGAACCTCTCTGTTATGTTGACTCTTCATAAAAACAAACTTGTCGTGGGTTTACAATAAGAATATTTTTATTTACAATGGGACTCCAGCTCAATACTGAATGCATGCAATCAGCTCACTCACATTATTTCCAGTTCTGGTAAACTGCCCACGTTGCCCACTGGGAACTGAAGTTCTTCATTCTGTACACACATAATAACAGATCTTCCCCCTTCAAAGAAAAAAAAACAACACAATAGTATGTCCTCATAAACCTACAAGACACAATAACGTTTTCCAACCAAAATATTTACATTAACTTCAATTGTAATGAGCAAATACAGTCCCTTATTCACCCAGCAATTATCAATCACTGTCTGAGGTGGTTTGATGATCCTTTTTGGTCTGCTATTTGTCTGCAGATGTGTATTCCTTCCACTTGCTGTATTAATGTTAATATCTTTCTGAGAACCCTGATCAACATGTTCATTTCTTTCACATCCTTCTGCTTATTTGTTTGTCTCTGTTCTTGTTCTTGCTCTAAGTGCTTCATAATGGAGTCCTGGACTACATCCATATGATCAGTGAGTCTTTGGACAAGTTCCAGTTGATTTTGTCTCAATTCACAGAGCTTCTTCTGTTGGCTGCATATCATAGATAGCAACTCCTCCTGTTAATCTGTGTTGAACTGTTGCTGTTGCTCTGACCATGGGGATTGTGGGGTCTCCCCATCCTCCTTTTAACTTTTCCTCTTCAACTTCAGAAAGAATCATGGTGATGTTTTTGATTTCCAGTCTTAAACTAGAAGTTGATGAGAAACCTATTTCAAGCCAAAGCTGCATGATGTGGAAACAAGACTGGCGACTTCTTCATCATGATCACTCTGTTCATCACAGGCATCCTGACTGTTATACTGGTGTAGCTGGTACCAATGTTTATGGAAGGTGAAGTTCCTGTGTTTCTCTTGCATAACCTCTGGAGCTCTCATGGAGGCTTTTAGGAGGTTCTCACTGCATCAGATAAGCATCCGAGTCCCTCAAAGACATCTGCATACTGTTCCATGAGTGTTGTATGGTCATCTTCAGTCTGTGAAGACACCATGAAGACTCTTTTCACCAGGTTGAATTTTTCACATGCTCTCAGACCTAATATTGGCTGGACTCTGTTTCCTACAATCACTAGCTGTGCCTGTAGATACTGCCCCTTGAGCTTGAAGGTTACTATATAGCCCCTTTCTACTGGAATGTTCTCCCAGTCTAGACCATCACTTTTAACTTCAGTGGTTATATCTTGCTCTTTACTTTGAGAGTCTTGTAATCATCCATGGATAACAGATTCACCTGGGTTCCAGTGTGAAGTTGGAATGGAATTACTGTCTCATTCACAGTCACAGTTGTTTCACTAGCACCAGCAGTCTATAGAGAATCCACAAAGACATCCTCCATTTCCTCAGCAACTGTGTGCACCTTTCTCTTGTTAGCCCCACTTTCACAGCACTTTGCAAAATGATTCTTCTTTTCACAATTATTGCAGGAAATGCCGAAAGCAGGGCACGTTTTTGGAATGTGCCTACCTCCACATTTGCTGCATTTGCTGTTTGAGCCTTCCTTTTGTCTTGTGCTTTGCCCCTCTGTTTCCACAGCATGCCCTGTTGTGTTGGCCCTGTGAAGCTCCTTAGCTTGTGCTTGTGTGGTCTGTACTGCCCTACACGTATCCACAGACTTTTCCAGCATCAAATCTCTTGTCACGGAGCAATCTTACTTTGAGCCCATTATCTGTGATTTGACAAACTATTTTGTCTCTAACAAGTGAGTCTCTCAAATGTCCAGACTGATAGGACATACTCAGTTTGTGAAGCTCAGTTAAGTATTAGACAAAGCTAAACTTCCAGTCACAGGGGAAAAAAAAATCTCACAAATATGATATTTTTACTTGGGATAAAATACTTCTCAATTTTGTCACCATAGTCTCCAATGTAAAGGCTGCCTCATCAATTTGGAAGATATTCAAAGCATCTTCACTCATAACATACAGAAAAATAGACACTTTCAATTTACTCTGTACTCAATTTACTCTACTCTTGCGAGACCATGGATCTGCGCCTGGAAAGTCTTCACTTTCCAGGGCGCAGACCTGAGCAAGGTTGTATGGAAGATTGGCAGTTGCCAATGCTGCAGGTCTCCCCTCTCCATGACACCGATGTTGTCCAAGGGAAGGGCAAAGGCCGATATAGCTTGGCACCAGGGTCGTCGCAGAGCAGTGTGTGGTTAGGTGCCTTGCTGAAGGACACAACACGCTATCTCAGCTGGGGCTCAAACTCATGACCTTCCGGTCGCTAGTTGAGTGCCTTAACCACTTGGCCACGTGCCCACACAATATATATTGAATTGCTATTCAAAGCTTTTCCATTTATCTGTTAGATTGCCAGTAAACTGCATAGGTGTGGGAGGATTTAGGTGATCCATGACATGAATTTTCAGCCTCTCACCTGAATTTCTTGGTGAATCTGGTGAGCTTCAGAACACAATGTTCTCGGTCACCTCACTGGCCTGCTTCCCTCCGTCACTCTCCATCATAACTAGTGTCTCTTTCTCAGTCTCGCATGGTGTTCATTTATCATCCACACTGACTTCTGACAGCATGTTATGTTTATTCTTAATAAAGACTAACTTAGAATGGGTTTACGCTAAGAATATTTTTATTTACAGAACAACTTCAGCTCAACAGCGAGTGCTTCCTACCAGCTCACCCATGTCACTTCTGATTCTGGGTGAACTACCCGCATTGTCCGCTGGAAACTGAAGTTCTTTATTATGTATACACATAATAACACACTATCACCTGCTGGACCTTGATACAGGAAGCCAATTCAATCAGGAAAGGCATTATATAGTGGTCGGGATAGTGATCGAATGAACTTTGACTGCTTATCCATCAATAGATCAGTTGAGGATTTTGGGATAGAAACATAGAAACATAGAAAATAGGTGCAGGAGTAGGCCATTCGGCCCTTCGAGCCTGCACCAACATTTATTATTATCATGGCTGATCATCCAACTCAGAACCCTGCACCAGCCTTCCCTCCATACCCCCTGATCCCCGTAACCACAAAGGTCATATGTAACTCCCTCTTAAATATAGCCAATGAACTGGCCTCAACTGTTTCCTGTGGCAGAGAATTCCACAGATTCACCACTCTCTATGTGAAGAAGTTTTTCCTAATCTCAGTCCTAAAAGGCTTCCCCCTTATCCTCAAACTGTGACCCCTCGTTCTGGATTTCCCCAACATCGGAAACAATCTTCCTGCATCTAGCCTGTCCAATCCCTTTAAAATTTTATACGTTTCAATCAGATCCCCCCTCAATCTTCTAAATTCCAATGAGTACAAGCCTTGTTCATCCAGTCTTTCTTCATATGAAAGTCCTGCCATCCCAGGAATCAATCTGGTGAACCTTCTTTGTACTCCCTCTATGGCAAGGATGTCTTTCCTCAGATTAGGGGACCAACACTGCACACAATACTCCAGGTGTGGTCTCACCAAGGCCTTGTACAACTGCAGTAGTACCTCCCTGCTCCTGTACTCGAATCCTCTCCCTATAAATGCCAGCATACCATTCGCCTTTTTCACCGCCTGCTGTACCTGCATGCCCATTTTCAATGACTGGTGTATAATGACACCCAGGTCTCGTTGCACCTCCCCTTTTCCTAATCGGACACCATTCAGAAAATAATCTGTTTCCCTGTTTTTGCCACCAAAGTGGATAACTTCACATTTATCCACATTAAATTGCATCTGCCATGAATTTGCCCACTCACCCAACCTATCCAAGTCACCCTGCATCCTCTTAGCATCCTCCTCACAGCTAACACTGCCGCCCAGCTTCGTGTCATCCGCAAACTTGGAGATGCTGCATTTAATTCCCTCATCCAAGTCATTAATATATATTGTAAACAACTGGGGTCCCAGCACTGAACCTTGCGGTACCCCACTAGTCACTGCCTGCCATTCTGAAAAGGTCCCGTTTATTCCCACTCTTTGCTTCCTGTCTGCTAACCAATTCTCTATCCACATCAATACCTTACCCCCAATACCATGTGCTTTAAGTTTGCACACTAATCTCCCGTGTGGGACCTTGCCAAAAGCCTTTTGAAAATCCAAATATACCACATCCACTGGTTCTCCCCTATCCACTCTACTAGTTACATCCTCAAAAAATTCTATGAGATTCGTCAGACATGATTTTCCTTTCACAAATCCATGCTGACTTTGTCCGATGATTTCACCGCTTTCCAAATGTGCTGTTATAACATCTTTGATAACTGACTCCAGCAGTTTCCCCACCACCAACGTTAGGCTAACTGGCCTATAATTCCCCGGTTTCTCTCTCCCTCCTTTTTTAAAAAGTGGGGTTACATTAGCCACCCTCCAATCCTCAGGAACTAGTCCAGAATCTAACGAGTTTTGAAAAATTATCACTAATGCATCCACTATTTCTTGGGCTACTTCCTTAAGCACTCTGGGATGCAGACCATCTGGCCCTGGGGATTTATCTGCCTTTAATCCCTTCAATTTACCTAACACCACTTCCCTACTAACAAGTATTTCGCTCAGTTCCTCCATCTCACTGGACCCTCTGTCCCCTACTATTTCTGGAAGATTATTTATGTCCTCCTTAGTGAAGGCAGAACCAAAGTAATTATTCAGTTGGTCTGCCATGTCCTTGCTCCCCATAATCAATTCACCTGTTTCTGTCTGTAGAGAGCCTACATTTGTCTTGACCAGTCTTTTCCTTTTACATATCTATAAAAGCTTTTACAGTCAGTTTTTATGTTCCCTGCCAGTTTTCTCTCATAATCTTTTTTTCCCCTTCCTAATTAAGCCCTTTGTCCTCCTCTGCTGAACTCTGAATTTCTCCCAGTCCTCAGGTGAGCCACTTTTTCTGGCTAATTTGTATGCTTCTTCTTTGGAATTGATACTATCCCTAATTTCTCTTGTCAGCCACGGGTGCACTACCTTCCTTGATTTATTCTTTTGCCAAACTGGGATGAACAATTGTTGTAGTTCATCCATGCAATCTTTAAATGCTTGCCATTGCATATCCACCATCAATTCTTTAAGTGTCATTTGCCAGTCTATCTTAGCAAATTCACGTCTCATACCTTCAAAGTTACCCCTCTTTAAGTTCAGAACCTTTGATTCTGAATTAACTATGTCATTCTCCATCTTAATGAAGAATTCCACCATATTATGGTCACTCTTATCCAAGGGGCCTCTCACGACAAGATTGCTAATTAACTCTTCCTCATTGCTCAAAACCCAGTCTAGAATAGCCTGCTCTCTAGTTGGTTCCTCGACATGTTGGTTCAAAAAAAATCCCGCATACATTCCAAGAAATCCTCTTCCTCAGCACCTTTACCAATTTGGTTCACCCAATCTATATGAAGACTGAAGTCACCCATTATAACTGCTGTTCTTTTATTGCACACATTTCTAATTTCCTGTTTAATACCATCTCCTACCTCACTACGACTGTTAGGTGGCCTGTACACAACTCGCACCAGCGTTTTCTGCCCCTTAGTGTTATGCAGCTCTACTCATATCGATTCCACATCTTCCCGGCTTATGTCCTTCCTTTCTATTGCATTAATCTCATCTTTAACCAGCAACGCCACCCCACCTCCTTTTCTTTCATGTCTATCCCTCCTGAATATTGAATATCCCTGAACATTGAGCTCCCATCCTTGGTCACCCTGGAGCCATGTCTCTGTGATCCCAACTATATCATAATCATTAATAACAATCTGCACTTTCAATTCATCCACCTTGTTACGAATGCTCCTTGCATTGACACACAAAGCCTTCAGGCACTCTTTTACAACTCTCTTAGCCCTTATACAATTATGTTGAAAAGTGGCCCTTTTTGATGCTTGCCCTGGATTTGTCGGCCTGCCACTTTTACTTTTCTCCTTACTACTTTTTGCTTCTACCCTCACCTTACACCTCTCTGTCTCTCTGCACTGGTTCCCATCCCCCTGTTGTGAACTAACCTCCACTCGCCTAGCCTCTTTAATTTGATTCACACCCCTCAACCATTCTAGTTTAAAGTCACCTCAGTAGCCCTCGCTAATCTCCCTGCCAGGATATTGGTCCTCGTAGGATTCAAGTGTAACCCGTCCTTTTTGTACAGGTCACGCCTGCGCCAAAAGAGGTCCCAATGATCCAAAAACTTGAATCCCTGCCTCCTGCTCCAATCCCTCAGCCACGCATTTATCCTCCACCTCATCGCATTCCTACTCTCACTGTCGCGTGGCACAGGCAGTAATCCCGAGGTTACTACCTTTGCAGTCCTTTTTCTCAACTCCCTTCCTAGCTCCCTATATTCTCCTTTCAGGACCTCTTCCCTTTTCCTACCTATGTCATTGGTACCTATATGTACCACGACCTCTGGCTCCTCACCCTCCCACTTCAGGATATCTTGAACACGATCAGAAATATCCCGGACCCTGGCACCAGGGAGGGAAACTACCACCCGGGTCTCTCGCCTGCGTCCACATAATCGCCTATCTGACCCCCTTACTATTGAGTCCCCTATCACAACTGCCCTCCTCTTCCTTGCCCTACCCTTCTGAGCTACAGGGCTGGACTCTGTGCTGGAGGCAGGGCCACCGTCGCTTCCCCCGGGATAACATGGTACCATGGCGATTAGCATCCTGGGATCAATTCCCACCACAGATTTAAAGGAATTCTTCACCCATGACTGTATGGGTGCTCTGGTTTCCTCCCATGTTCGAAATATGTGTAGGTTAGTAGATAAATTTGTCACATGGGCACAACTGGTCAATGTGGGCTCATGGGCGAGAAGGGCCCGTTATCGTTTTGTATCATTAAATGAAAATAAATAAATAAATATTCCCAATTTTGCATCATTTATCTTCAGACTGCTGCTCTGTGCCAGTTACCCTGCCATTCTGTACAGCAGTATTTCACACGATGCAATGTATTTACCCATTTAGACAAGTGAAGTACTGGTTTATTTATAACACGTAATAATAGCAACTCTGCACGACACATGACACAGTTTGTTCAAAGGTTTCAAAGGTACATTTAATGTCAGAGAAATGTACACAATATACATCCTGAAATGCTTTTTCTTCACAACCAGCCACGAAAACAGAGGAGTGCCCCAAAGAATGAATGACAGTTAAATGGTAGAACCCCAAAGTCCCCCCAGCTCCCCTCCCTCCTACGCAAAAGCGGCAGCAAGTAACAATCCCCCCGACCCCCACCAGCAAAAAAAAACATCGGCACCCACCACCAAGCACTCAAGCGTGAGCAAGGTAACAGCAAAGACACAGACTTGCAATACTCCAAAGTACTACTCGTTCACCTGACATTCAACATACCACAAGCTCTCTCTCTCTCTCTCTCTCTAATAAGGGAGAGAGAGATGTCTCCGTTTCACAGCAAGAGGGGAGATATAACAAACAACTTGCTGGCTTACGATGTTAAAAATCCATTGCATCACTTTTTCCAAGCTCTGTGCCCAAAGATCTCAGGTCTCTGGGCACACAGCCAGAGATCTTCCATCTCTAACGACACACTGATCTCCTGCAGAGGCACTGACCTCTGACCTCCCTGTCTCTAGAACCACAAGATCCCAGTCCTCCGAAGGCAAGCAGAGCTCTTAGGCCGAACCCTCAGTGTGCTGAACAACGGCCGTTTGTGAAACCCCAAGAGCGGTTCCCATTCCCACAAAGAACCGCAGTCAGTGTGTAACTCCAGGTGAGGATCTTCAAAAGAACCCTGAAAGGGAAAAATAGAGATAATAAAGATGGAAATAGAGCTGTTTCCGAAGATGCAAGTAAAGGAATTGCCGTTAGGCGCCATTAGACTCAGATATTTTTATATTTTTCTTTCTGTTTCTCCCCCTTTCTCAGCATCTCTCCCGATGTCACAACAGCAAGGTGCATTTTTATGTATAATTTGAACCATTCCCCTGCTCTCTGCACCTAGAATTTGGCCATTGCATTCTGGAGTGCTCACATCACATCTCTGGTCTTAACTGAGTCGGTGCAGCAGGAATAGGATAAGGCTGGGTTTACACTCTGTTTGAATTCAATTCATCTTCCATAGTTGGAGCTTAAGTGCCTCTGTGTATGCATGTACATCCTTTGGAATATTTTCTCTCAAATTCATTGCAACAGAATGAGAAGCCATATTAGCCCATCAAGTTTATGTTTCCTCACAAAGGAATTTCAACTTCCCACAAACACAAACATAAGAGATTCTGCAGATGCTGAAAATCCAGAGCAACGCACTCACAATGCTGGATGAACTCACCAGATCAGGCAGCATCTATGGAAGGGAATAAACAGTCGACATTTTGGGCCAAGATCCTTCAATTTTCTCTGTAACCAATCCTCCCTAATTTTGCATAAACTCCATCCCTCCAGATTCTACCACAATCTATGAATGAGGAGCATTTTACAGTTGCCAATTCACCTGCCAACCTTCACACCTTTGGAATGTCCATCATTGTCCCTGTATCTAAGAAAACCAAGGTAGCATACCTGAAAGATTGGCGCCCTATCGCAAGCACCTCAATAATAAGCAAATGCTTTGAGAGACCGGTTAAAGAATAGGTCTGCAGTACGTTACCACCCACCCTGGACCCCCTACAATTCATCTACCGACGGAACTAGTCTACTGAGACGCCATAGCAACAGCACTACACACCATCCTCATTCAGCTGGAGAAGAGGGTTGCATACATTAGAACACAGTTCCTAGCCTACAGTTCAGCATTCAACACCAGAATTCCCTCCAGACCTGACGGGAAGCTCAGAGACCTCGGCCTGCACCCTACCTTGTGCAGCTGGACAAGGATCGTCGTCAGATGGCAAAGATGGACTCCCTCACCTCTTCCTCTGATCCTCAGCACAGGTGCCTCTCAGGGTTGTGCCCTGAGTCCCCTCCTCTACTCCGTTTACACCTACAACAGTGGTGCCACACACAGCTCCAATCTGCTGAACAAATTCGGAGTGCCATGACTTTTATCTGCCTTACTTTTAGTGGCGATGAGACAGCCTACAGAGAAGAGTTTGACACCCTGAAACAGTAGTGCCTGGATAACAATCTCTCCCTCCATGTCTAAAAGCCAAAAGAGCTGATCGTGGATTACAGGAGGAACGGAGACAGACTTGCCCCTATCAACATCAATGGGTTTGCAGTTGAGAGGGTGAGTAGTTTCAAGTTCCTCAGTGTACACATCATCGATGATGTTACCTGACCTGTACACACCGGATTTGTGGTGAAAAAAGCACAACAGCATCTTTTCCACCTCAGGTTACTGAAGAAGTTTGGCATGGGCCCCTAAATCCTCCAGGGCCTTCTACAGGGGTACAATTGAGAGCATACTGACTGGATCTATCACTGCTCGGTATGGGAACTGCCCAACCTTGATTGCTGGGCACTGCAGAGAAAGGTGCGGACAGCACAGCGCATCTGTGAATGTGAACTTCCCTCCATTGAGGACATTAACAGCAGAAGGTGCAGAAAAAGGCCTGGAAGATCATCCGGGACACCAGTTACCCCAACCATAAACTATTTCAGCTGTTTCCATCTGGCAAACGGTACCACAGCATTAAAACCAAGACCAACAGGCTACAGGACAGTTTCTTTCTACAAGCCGTTAGACTTTTAAATGTCCATACATTGCCACGGAGTCATAACACAAAGATTTTTACTCCCTCATGCTGTGGGATGGATGTAAGATTTAAATAAATTCTGAATTCTAAATTCGGGCTGAAAATGGAAGCCCGTGGGGAAACATGCAGTCACTAGCAGAACATACAGACTTCACAGAGATAGCTCCTGAGGTCAGGATGAAACTCAGTTAGCTGAGGTGTGATGCAACAGCTCCACCAGCTGCACCTCTATGCCACCAATAAAAACCCCCACTTTTGATTGTGATCATATTCACATTCCAAATGTTCTCTCTGCGGAAGATGTGAGAAATGATAAAAGAAGCAAGAAGAAACAATGATCAATATTTCGGGGTAGAAGAAATAACTTTACGTAAATAAAACACAGTTATGGGCCCATTATTCAGTGTCATGGAGTACCTGGTTGGAGCCTGCGCCACATTCACAGAATCCGATTTGCAGAGCAGTAGTTATTTGGAAATGAAACAAGGCTACAGTACTGCCACACAAACCAGTCTCTTCGCCATACTGAGGAGTAATTGTCAGATTGGTGAAATTATGCTGATTAAATGGCTTAATTTTGTTCCTATACAACATTTACTTTCTATGCCAAATAACATCTGCCCTCCTCAAGCATACTAAGATAAAAATTCAGCGTTGCAAGGATTTGAATAGAGTTAACACAGCACAGGAACATCATCTCTACATCTTTACAATAGCAAATGAATCTGTGTGTCATTGTGACCAGCTCATTCACTACCTAGCCCAATTGTAAATTGTCCTTTTAATAATAAACTACAGCACTTTATGGTACTTAACATACTTCCTGATTTGAGCATGACTTCTGTTCTCAGAAAATTATTCTCTGCATTCTCAGATGTAGGGAAATAGAGCAGTAAAGTGGTTCATTGAGTTGAGACTCTACCTCACAGTTCGAGCAAGCTGGGTTCAATTTTGGCCTCTGTCTGGAGTTTGTCATTGGCAATTCCCTATGATTTATATGGGTTTCTTCCACATGCTCAATTTCTTCCCACACTCCAAAGATATGTGGTTGGTGGATCAAATGATCATTTGTAAATTGCCCCTTGTTACATATGCTTGGAGCAAGAGTAACAATGGAGTAGTTGGATTAAATGTTTTTACTGAGTCCTGTCAGCCATGGTACATGCAGGGCAACATCCAGTGTTGGAGTGATGAACCAGGCCCCTTGAAACTGTAAAACATGCACACTAGAAAGACCGCGCAGAAAGAAAGAGCCTCCTGCGCTCAGGACACCCAACTGATTCAACTCGCGATCAATCAGCCACATGCACACTTGTCACATTCTCGTAATCAAACCCATACGTTTCACCCCTGATACCAAAGTAGGTGTAGAACCTTTGGGGAGTAGGAAGAATTAAAATGAGATTAGTGACGGTATAGCGTAAAGGAGTTTTTGATGTCCAATGAAACATTCTCCCTCTGACCAAATGCTCCGGGATCCTCCTACAAGTAAAAGGTGTACTGGGAGGTTAAAAAACTTCTTTAAGTTCCCCATTATGTGCTGGCAGGCAACAAGAGAAGAAAGAAAGGGTGACGAATGTGTGACATACAATAGGTTATTTGTAACTAAGTGGGGAGAGGGGCTGATAAGGGTGCTTGAAGGCTGGTTTACGCTTGATAGGTCAAAGATTCTCCTTCTAAGTTGTGAGAAGTATAATGTTCTATGTTGTACTTATATTATTTTAACTCTCAGAACATACATTGTCTTCAGGATATTAGAATTGATTTTCTTTAAACTAAATTCTACAGCTAAGTCCAATATGTTATGATCTGCGCACTTTTGCATGTCAAGTTTCTATTTACTCCTGGATTTGCAAATATGTTTCTTCAACTTTTGCTCTATTTGAATAAATGGATGAACTTTGGAGTTCATAGTATTTGCATAACAAACAGAATATGGTAAGTACCACAAATGACTTGGAGAAGCTTTGCTTTCCCATGCAGCTGATTTAGTTCCTTCTTCAGCTGATAGGTTAATGATTCAAGTTAACTAATCTACCAGGTAATAGATTCATAATTTATCATCATATACTGTGCATCACTATAAAGGATGAGGCTTTGCTCTGGGCAGCAAACAATAAGTTAACACTGTTATCAATCTTTTACATTGTCTGAGGTCTTCAGAAGCATAACAACCATATGGCTGCTCTATAGCTCAACTCTAGGGACCTCATCAGCAGCAGTTCAGTAGTGAATTCATTGCTCTGCTGGAGTAACAAACAATAATCAAATAAGAATATATTAAAAGCTATCACTGGCCAAGAATTTTGGCAATTAAAAGTGCATACATTTTCTAGAGGAAATGAGGAATGTAATTAAGAATCGTGCCAGGTGTTAATGGTAAACACCGCATGTTTCCTCTTAGTGCATCAAATATTTACATAAACACAGGGATAATACATATCCCGTCACTTTTTTCTGTTTTCCTACATCGGGCTATGAGGAATGATATATTCATGGGAATCTGCCTGATTAAAATTTGTCTTAAGGTCACTATTATAATGACCACAGAATAATTAAATAATTAATCAGTGTGGGTTTTTTTTCTGTTCTCTTGTTCATCATATGTGTTCCTCCCACTTTCCTGAGACATATGGCTATGGTTTTGTAAACCGTGGACATGTTATGCTGGTGTTGGAAGAGTGGCGAAACTTGTGGACTGCTCAGTACAATCTTCAATGATTTGATTTGAAGCAAACAATGCATTTCACTCCATGTGTCAGTGCACATGCGACAAATAAAGCTAATTGTTATCTTTAAATACAGCGTGGAATAGGCCCTTCTGGTCCTTCGTGCTGCACCGCCCAACAATTCTTTGATTTAATCCTGGTCTAATCATGGGACAATTTGCAATAACCAAGTAACCTGCCAACTGTTACATCATTGGACTCTGGGAGGAAACCAGAGCACCCAGAGGAAACCCACATATTCACGGGGAGAATGTACAAATTCCTTATAAGAAGCAGCGGGAATTGAACCCGGATCACCTGTACTATAAAGCGTTGCATTAACAACTAGCTACCATGACTCCCCACATTCCAAAGTAGTGGGCATGATACACTGCCACCAGAGTCATGGCAAAACTTGTGGGCTGCCCAGCGCAATCCTCGCTGATTTGATTTGACACAAATAGCATATTTCAATGTACATATGACAAATAAAACTAATCTTTATCTTTAAGTATTGTCAGTTACAGTTCACAAAGAAGAAAAGGTGAATAACTTGAGCTGATTTCCTTTGATTGAGACAGTGAGTAGTCAGAATCTTCACTTATCTATGTGATTCCTCCAGTAACTAGCTAAACTTTTGCTTTCATGCTGTTAAGTTTAATCATCATTCATATAGTTTTTGAGTAAATGTTATACTTGGGCTTTAACACGGACCATTATTGGAAGAGCATGTTGTTTCGCCAATATTGATGCCACAGGAATCTGGTGTGTCGTGGGAGACAGAAGATCGAAAGTAGCAAGTTGGCTGCTGGCTGTGTGCCCAGAGACCCGAGTTATTTAGGTACAGAACGCAGAAAAATCGATGCAACAGACTTTTAACATCATACATCAGTGAGCTGTTTGTTATGTCTCCCCTCTCGTTGTGAAATGGAGACAATTCTTTCTCCCTTATTAGAGAGAGAGAGCCTGTGGTGTCTGTACCTTCAGTTGAACTTAGTCGTTCTGTGTGTTTTCCCCCAAGCCGACAGTCTGTGGTTTGCATTGCCATGCGCTCTTGTTTGTTTTCATGCCCCATGTGCTCCTGTCCCCCCTCCTGCTCTACTCCAGCCCCTGTATTACTGAGTACTCCGCCTCACACCTGTTTCTCATTATTACCTGTATTGCTGCCACTTCTCTCATTGTGCTCCATAGAAACCATAGAACCATAGAAACTACAGCACAGAAACAGGCCTTTTGGCCCTTCTTGGCTGTGCCGAACCATTTTCTGCCTAGTCCCACTGACCTGCACACGGACCATATCCCTCCATACACCTCCCATCCATGTATCTGTCCAATTTATTCTTAAATATTAAAAAAGAAACCACATTTACCACCTCGTCTGGCAGCTCATTCCATACTCCCACCACTCTCTGTGTGAAGAAGCCCCCCCTAATGTTCCCTTTAAACTTCCCCCCCCCTCACCCTTAACCCATGTCCTCTGGTTTTTTTCTCCCCCTGCCTCAGTGGAAAAAGCCTGCTTGCATTCACTCTACCTATACCCATCATAATTTTATATACCTCTATCAAATCTCCCCTCATTCTTCTACGCTCCAGGGAATAAAGTCCTAACCTATTCAACCTTTCTCTGTAACTGAGTTTCTCAAGTCCCGGCAACATCCTTGTAAACCTTCTCTGCACTCTTTCAACCTTATTTATATCCTTATGCTCCACCTACCATCTGCCTCTCTGTTTATTGCTCAGTGTATTTTAGTCCTGTGTTTTCACCTGTTTGTTGCCAGATTGTGCCAGTGAGTTTTCCTGAGCCTTTGCAGCATTCGTATTTGACCTCTGTCTGTCTGAATATTGACTCTGCCTGCTTCCCGATTCTAGTTTTTGGATTTCTCTGGATGTTTTGATCTCTGCCTAAACTTTGATGCTGACTTTGTTTGCACCTTGGGATTTGTTACTCAATTAATATCACTGCGTGCACAGTACTGGGTCTGCGATTAGATCCCTGCTCCAGCATCCTGGCACTGCGGTATGTCGAATATCAGGTGAATGAGTAGTCTTTAGGGTACTGTAAGTCTGTGTCTTTGTTGATGCTTTGCTGCACGCTTGAGTACTCATTGGTGGGTGCCGATGTTTTTTTTTGCTGGTGGGGAAAGGGAGATCATTGTTTTGCTACAGTTCATGCATAGGAGGGGTTAGCTAGAGGGGGTCTTGGGGGTTCTAACATTTAACTGTTACTCATTCTTTGGGGGCACTCCTCCATTTTTGTGGGAGGTTGCGAAGAAAAAATATTTCAGGATGTGTATTGTATACATTTCTCTGACACTAAGTGTACCTTTGAAACCAATGCATGAGATGCACTCCAAGCTATCCTGATTCTTCTATATTCCACTCTTTCTCTTTCGACATATATTGGGTGACCTGCTGAGGTTTTCTATCATTTTCTCTTTCTGCTTCTGCTCTTCCAGCAGAAGGGTATGCTGCTACCTTGCTGAAAGGCTCAACTTTGCAATAGATAATTGTGATGCTTATGTGATCCATATCCATGGGAGAAAGAGTTTGCGCTTTCTAAACTTGCCAGGTTTCTTCACATGGATCTGAGATCTTCTGGAGCTGATTCCATTTTAACATGGATTGGTAGAAATCAATAATTCAAGTTCAAGAAAGTCTTGTGTAACAGTGTAATGATGAGAATAATCAAATTGCCTATCATTGAATGGTAAATTCCACAACCTAGGAACTCACGTTCAAGAAGTTTACAATTCATGATCTCGATAGCATTTATTTATCCATTTATCTACCTATCTGTTTATTTATAAATTATTTGTGTGTTACAAGGAGATGGTAGGAGAACGGGGTTGAGAGGGAAAATAGATCAGCCATGATGAAATAGTGGAGCAGATTTGATGTGCCAAATGGTGGAATCCTGCTCTTGTGTCTTATGGTCTTTATTAGGTACATGAGTTAGATTTTAGATTATGAAGATACGCAGTCCTCATTTATTGTCATTTAGTAATGCATGCATAAAGAAATGATACAATATTTCCTCCGGTGTGATAGCACAAAACACAGGACAGACCAAGACTGAAAAAAACTAACAAAACCACATAATTATAACATATAGTTACAACAGTGCAACAATACCATAACTTGATGAAGAAGTCCATGAGCACAGTAAAAGTTCAAAATCTCTCAAATGTCCCACATCTCACGCAGATGAGAGAAGGAAGAAAAACTCTCCCTGTCATACCCGACCACAGTCCGACTCTGAGTCATCCGAAAACTTCGAGCTCTGATCAGAATAGTTACCTAATAAAGTGACTTCTGAGTCCATAGTAAGTTGCAATATCTTTGTTGCTTCTCAATAGAAAGGTCTGCTGGGCATTCACTGGCTTTTCCATTGAAAAGCAACTAAGTTATTTCAATTTACTACAGATATATAAACTGTACATATGCAACAACAGCAAGAACTTTGAACACCATTGGAGAATCCAACAATTCTTTGGTTTCTGCCATTCACCTGCTGTCAGCAGCATCACAGGCATGTAGATTGTAGTCACCAAGGTTCATAACTCACATCATTTCAGACATCAAGATGGTTTCCCAGACCATAGACAACAGTGTGCCGGATCAAAGCCAAGTTTAAAGTCAAGTTTCTTATCATATCCAAAAGTACTGTGCAAGCATGCACAGGTGCAATGAAAAGCTTACTTGCAGCTGCATCACATGCACATAACATCAGATAAGCAGCAGTCACAAGAAAAACGTTAATTACACATAAAATATGCACTATTTTGACAAGAAAGAACACAATTTGAATAAAAATCAAAGCCCATTGTAGTGCAAAGTTCTCATAGTTTTCTATACTGAGGTAGTTACTGGAATGTGCCAGTTGGTTCGTGAAGGCATGTTGATGTTCTTGAACCTGGTGGCTTCTAGAATGAGATGATTGAAATCATGAACTAGACATTGCATAAATAATTTTCCTATTGGCTAATCATAGTTAGAGCACTTACCATCAATTGTTCCTTGGAAGGCATGGATTTAGGCTGTATTTGCTATTTGTATTTTGAATTTAATAAATCATTATAGTCACCTGAGCAGAACATTGGCCTTTTCTGTAGAATATTACACTGCTTGTGGGCTAACCTGCAATCAAAGCCAGGAGAGCTAAATGATTACAACAAATCAAAGGAAGCAAAAAGCAGGGACAAAAATGAAAGAAAGAGAAGTAGAATGCAAAAGCATGCACGAAATCTCCTGCGTAAGGCAAAGTTAATTTCCTTCTAAGCAACATACTTTTGAACCATCTCAATGAACCAGTGATTTCATGATCTTCTGAAGAACACGGCAGACTTAACTCAAGCATAGCTTTACAGTTCCTTTAAGTTACATCTCTATACCTGGAGGAGAACAAGAAGGGGAGGGTTCCAAGTCTGGCTGAAATGCCAACCAATAGAAGTTCCTCTACCCAGCATCTTGTTAGCTAATGTATAGTCACTGGAGAAGGTGGTTGAGGACATAAGGGCAAGATTGCTGTATCAGGAAAATAATGAATTGCTGAGTTCTATGTTTCACAGAGACATGGTTGAGTCCAAACACACTGGGTTAGGCAATCAGACCCGGGGGCTTCTTTATAAACAGGATGGACCAAACTGCTGATTTGGAGAAGGCAAAAGGTGGGGGTCTGTGTTTCACAATAAACTCTCTGTGATGCTTGGATGGAGCTGTTTCAGTCTTGTTGCACTCTTGTTCCCCTGATCTGGAACATCTAATGATTAAGTGCTGGCCAATCTACTTACTAAGGGAGTTCTCCTCCGAGTTCCTTACTGTAGTTTATATACTGCCAAAAGCTGGCATTAGCCAGTCACTCAAGATATTGAATGCTGCCATCACCAAGCAAGAAAGTGTCCACCCTAATGCATTTCAAACCACAGTCAAGAACTTCAGTCAGGCTTGTTTGAAGAAATCTCTGCCCAATTATCATCAACATTTAACCTGCAGCACCAGGAGTTCCAGCCTACTAAACAACTGTAATACTACGAATAAGAATGCCTACCATTCCATGCCTAGATTAACATTTCAGACTATTAGGTTATTTGGCTACCCTTCTCCTACTTGCTTATAGGCAAAGCTCTGGAGATAAGGGAAACAAAGAGTGCTTGCAGGAGGTAGATGAACAGCTATGGGACGCTGCTCACAGTGGTGCCCAGGCCCTGAAGTAACAGCAACATTATCAGACAGGAGGCATATAAAAAGAATTGTTCAATATTTAGCATGCTATTTTGTCTTCATATACATTGGGCTAAACAAGTTGAAAATTATAGCTACAAGTTCATATGGAATATTTTCTTAGTTTCCTAGAGCATGAGATTGAGGAGCTGGCCAGAGAATAATCTATCTTGAATCTGGTAATGGGTAATGAAACAGACTTAATAAATGGGCTCCAACCATCTCATCTTTACCATGCACACCCAGTCACGAACACCTACATCCCTTAAGGGAAGGCTCCTTTCCACTACAACCCTCATCCACCTGGTAGAACATGTTTCCAATCTCAATAACTTTTCTTTTGTTTCCTTCCAATTTCTACAACTCATAATGACTTTACAGGCAGAAGTTCATCCTGCAGGGCTGAAGTGGGAGTAAAAGGATTGGGCAACACTGGAAAGTGAGATCCTGACTAACACATATAAAATGCTTGAAGAGCTCATCAGGTCAGGCAGCATCTATTAAGGGGAATAAACAGTTGCCATTCCAAAAGACCGTAAGTCATAGGAGCAGAATTAGGCCATTCCATCATAGCTGATTTATTATCCCTGTCAACTACATTCTCCTGTTTTCTCCCCTAACATTTGATGCCTTTACTAATCAAGAATCTGCAAGCCTCCGCTTTTTAATATACCCAATTACTTGGCCTCCACTGTCCTCTGTGGAAGTGAATTCCATAGATACACCACCATTGTTAAAGAAATTCTTCTTCGTCTTTGTTTTAAAGGGATGTACTTCTATTCCAAGACAGTATTTTCTGGCCTTAGAATCCGGGCAGAGACAGTTCATCAAAACTAAGAGACTCAGCTGGAAATGTTCAGCAGGTTGAGCAGCATCCATGTGATAGAGCAGAGGGATAGGTAAATACTAATAACAATGATTAGCTAATGATCAATCACCTTATGAGCACCTTAGCTTACTGTTGTTGGGCAAGTCAGAGAGAAACCCTACCCAGCAACAGGTGACGTATTAGACATTGTCCTCTATCTGGCCATACAGAAGGACATCTCAAGGTATAACTAAATATGGGAAGGATAGCGTAGGAGATAGAATGTTCGAGAGAAAGGGGAAGGTGTCAATATAAGGAACTAATGTTGTATCCAGGCTAGCTTTGGCAGAAAATAATTATAACTAACCAATGATGATTTTACATCTAATGGTATATTAACATGTGATTGAAACTATTCTAAACCTGTCTTAACTCATGTAATTGTAAGATTTCCTGTGGACGTAATGATCAAAATTATAAATTGTGAAGAATTGTGATTCAGGGGAGGGTAGTGTCCGGACTGGCTCTTTGGGAGATCAGTCTGTAACTTCCCCCATAGCATGCTATGAATAAAGAGTAAAGTTTGAGAAAGTATTGCTTGTTTTATTGTGTTTGTGGTATCTGCGCTCTTGCATCGGGTTGATCCGCCTTGACACATGGAGAGAATGAATCTTCATCAAAGAGACATAACTTTACATATTGAACATGTTTTAAGTTTCCGAGAATTAGGAAGGGGCTTCCATGGATCAAAGAGGCATGGGATCATTGCAAATACCAACCTCCGATTCCCTTTGGAATGCTTATGGTTGCAATGCATCATTGATGTACATCAGAACCACTGATTTGTTTGAGATATATTTCCCCATAGAAAGAATAATACCAAAGACTCACTAGAAAATCAGATTCCAGGTAATAGCTATCAATTAAAATTGTACTGAAAGGTTACAGACTGAGATTGAAAAGGAAAGATATTGGCTGAAATCCCTGAAGAGCAATAGAGAAGGATAGATTTAGAGTGCCATTCATAGTTCCCTTGAGATGCAAACAATACCCTTCTTCAATCTCAGTCTATAATATTAACAATTGCCATTTTTACTCTCTTGATTACCTGCAAGAAACATCAAGGGGATTCTTGCATTAACCAGTTTGAAAGTAATAATATGTTGTGATTGATTTTTCCAAGACTACCGATCTATGTAGCTCTTTCAAAATCTAAAGTAAGCTGGATATCTAATATCTGAACTACAGGAATAATGTCAATTTATCGATGTTAGATTTGATGTAAGTACCTTTCTCTCACACTCCATCCATATCCCTGTAGCCGCAATTCTGTTAAACATTAAACACCACAGCTATTTCCCAGCACCATCTCTACAGGCATCTTCCTGAATGGCCTCCAGGAATTTGTACCTTCTCTTTCCCTTATTGAGCTTGGCCTCAATCTTGGTTTTTATTCTTGCATGCTCACTCAAAACTTATGCCATGTTTCAGAGAAAAATATGGTCATAGAGCTCTATAGCATAGAAACAGGTCATTCAGCCCATCCGGCCAATGCCAACCCAGTTTTCTTAGTAATCCCATACCCGCAGCTGAAGCATAGCCCCCCATACCATTTTCATCCATGTGTCTATTCAAGCTTCTCTTAAATGTTACAGTTAAACCCATATCCTTCACCTCCACCAGCAGCTCATCCTACACTGTCACCACCCCCTTTGTGAAGATGAATTTTCTTCATCAACCTTACTTGTAACTTTCTCAATAAACTCCATAAACTTGATTTGACATGACCCACCATACTCAAAGTCATATTCACTATTGTTAATCAGGCCCAGTTTATCCAAATAATTATAAATCCTGTCCCTCAGTGTCAGTGATGAAGCTTACAATTTAAACTATCTGCAGGAGGTGCAGGATGTCTTTAAGAAGTATGACCAGAATGAGATAATGGGACCTCTGCTCACTTTTGCAGCTTATGTATATTCCTTGTAATGCTATTCACATGCAGTAATTATGCAAACAAACTGGCTTAATTAATTTATTATGTTGCCAACAGCATAATGAACCTGAGCTTTATGTCTATTTCTGTCATTAACCAATTTCTTCCCAAATCTTGACTGAGAAATACCTTTTTGCCTGAAAATGTATCTCCATGTTTTAGAAGCTGCTTGCTTATCCCGTTTCTGAAATTCAGTTCAACCATCAAGAGTCCAAAATGTTGGAAAAAAATGTAGATTATGATGTTAACGTAAATTCACTGTGATAGTTCTTTATGATTTAGTTTAGTATTGTTTGCACTCTGCTATGCTGCATTCTGAGGCAATAGTTGATCCCAACAAGGGAAACATGGCTTCCTCACAGATGCGTCATAGTTTGCAAGATCATACATCCTTCTGCCTTTTGCACAGGTATTTTGTATGTCTTTGATGCTTTGACTTGAGGTTTGCAACATCAACTTGAATGTTCCTTCATTACTTCAAACCATCAAAACCCAAGGATTTCTCAGGGTCAGTGATGATGATGCATTTCTTTAAGGAGGCTTTGAATAAATCCTTGAATCTTCTTCTATGTCCAACTTGCATTGTCTTTATGTGGCAGAGGGTGGATTAGAGGATCTATTTCTAGGATATTGTTGTTGGAGATACAACTGAGCTGACTGATGATCACCAGGGGCTCAATGGTGAGGATGCTGGCCTGGAAGAGGACACTTGTTATGTTGTTTATCTGTCCAATAAACTCAGAATATTTGTTGGAGATGAAAATGGCAGTATACATCCGGTACCTAATAAAGTGGTCTCCGGCTGTTTCAGCCCATCCACCTCAATGCTTGATGTGGTGTGCTATTAGAAATGCTCTTCTGCACATCACTGTTCGAACATGTGGTTATTTGACTTATTGTCACATTCTTCTCAGCTTGAACTAGTCTGACCTCTCTCACTGACAAGATTTTTTCACCCACAGAACTGCTGCTCATTGGATTTTTTTTTGTTTTCACAGCATTCTTTGTAAGCTCTAGAGACTGTTCTGCATGAAAGCCTCAGGAGATCAGTTGTTGCTGAGATACACAAATCACCCTGTCTGGCACCAACAGTCATTCACAGTCACAAGGCACTTAGAGCACATTTCTTCCCCATTCAGATGTACAGGTGTACCTAATAAAGTGTCCACTGAGTGTATTTCTAATGTCATGAGGTTCCTACTGCAGACGCTCTGTGGTTCAGAAACACATAGGAAAGCAGATATCACTGCTGTTCTGTAGACAATGTACTTTGAGCCACATTCAATGTCTTCATCTTTGCACACCCTTTTCCTTATTTGGCCAAAAATTATTCAAGAGCACTCATTCTCAATGTCTCCTATTTGTTGAGGCATGTCACTTGAGATTTGGAAAACCATCCACGTTTTCCAAAGGTTTGTCATGAATCTTTAGAGTTGCAGAGGATCTTAGTCTAGAGAATGTGGAGCATAAAGCTGTTCCCTTATATAGTACAGAGACCTACCTACAGGACAGTTATCAATAACATTGAAAGAGTACGATGAAAATTTACAACGATGCTGCTGGGGCTTCAGGACCTGAGTTATAGGGAAAGGCTGAATAGGTTAGAACTTTATTCCCTTGTGTGTAGGAGAAGAAAGGGAGATTTGATAAAATTATTATACAAAATGATAAGACCATAAGACATAGGAGCAGAATCAGCCCCCATTGAGTCCACTCCGCCATTTCATCATGGCAAATCTTGTATCCCATTCAATCCCATATGTCTTCCCTCTCACCATATCCCTTGATGCACCGACCAATCAGGAATCTATCAACTTCCACTTTAGATATACCCACAAACTTTGACTCCATCACAGAACATTTTCCACAGAACATTCCACAGATTCACCACTCTTTGGCTAAAAAAAATTCCTCCTTACTTCTGTTCTAAAAGGTTGCCCCTCAATTTTGAGTCTGTGCCTTCTAGTTCTGGATACCCTTACCAGAGGGAACATCCTCTCCACATCCACCTTATCTAGTCCTTTCTACATTCGGTAGCTTTCAAAGAGATCCCCACGCGTTCTTCTAAGTTCCAATGACTACAGGCCCAAAGCTGCCAGATGTTCCTCATATGTTAACCCCTTCATTCCCAGAATCATCCTCATGAACCTCCTTTGGACTGTCTCCAAGGACAACATATCCTTTCTGAGATAAGGGCCCAAAACTGTTGACAATACTCCAAGTGCGGCCTGACTAGTGTCTTATAAAGGATCAGCATTATCTCAAAGTTGCTGGTGAACGCAGCAGGCCAGCAACTTTGATGTATGTTGCTTGAATTTCCAGCATCTGCAGAATTCCTGTTGTTATCAGCATTATCTCCTTGCTTTTATATTCTATTCCCCTTGAAATAAATGCCAACATTGTATTTGCCTGCTTTACCACAGACTCAGCCTGTGAATTAACCTTCTGGGAGTCTTGTACAAGGACTCCTATGTCCCTTTACACCTCTGGTGTATGAATTTCGTCACTAGTTAGATAATAGTCCACATATTGCTCCTTTTGCCAGAATGCTTTATCATACATTTCCCAACACTGTATTCAATCTGCTACTTCTTTGCCCATGCATTACTTCCTCAGCATTATCTATCCCTCTACCTATCTTCATATCATCTGCAAACTTTGCCACAAAGCCATTAATTCCACTATCTAAATCATTGACAAACAATGTGAAAAGTAGTAGTCCCAACACTGCTCCCTGAGGAACACCACTAGTCACTGAACCGACCAGAAAAGGTCCCCTTTATTCCCACTCATGGCCTCCTGCCTGTTGATCATTTCTCTATCCATGTCAGTATATTTCCTGTAACACCATAAGATTACATCTTATTAAAAAGCCTCACGTGAGGCAATTTATCAAATGCCTTCTGAAAATCTAAGTAAATGACATCCGCTACCTCTCTTTTGTCCACCTTGCTCGTTACTTCCTCGAAGAATTCTAACAGATTTGTCAGACAAGATTTCCCTTTACAGAAACCATGCTGACTTTGAGTTGTTTTATCATTTGTCTCCAAGTACCCTGAAACCTTATCATTGATAATGGATTTCAACACTTACCCAACCACTGAGGTTAGGCTCGGTGGCCTATAATTTCCTCTATTTTGTTTTCCTCCTTTCTTAAGGAGTGAAGTGACATTTGTAATTTTCCAGTCCTCCGGAACCATGCCAGAATCAAGTGACTCTTGAAAGATCATGACCAATGCATCCGTTATCTCTTCAGCAACCTCTTTCAGAACTCTAGGATGTAGTCCATCTGGTTCAGGTGACTTATCCACGTTAAGACCTTTCAGTTTGCCCAGCACTTTTTCCTTTGTAATAGCAATAGCACTCACTCCTGCTCCATGACACTCATGGACCTCTGGCATACAACTAGTATGCTGGAGAAGAAAAGGCTGGAGAAAAGTATTTATTAAGTTCATCTGCCATTTCTTTGCTCCCCCATTATCACCTCAGCAACATCATTTTCCAGCAGCCCAATATCAACGCTCACCTCCTTTTGATTCTTTATAATCTTTATGATGGGGGTTATGGATAGAGCACACTTTGTTTATTCCACTGAGACTGGGTAAGACTAGAACTAAAGTTATCTATTAAGGGTGAAATCTGAAATATTTCAGGGAATCTGAGTGGCAACGTCTTCTCTCAGAGAGTGCACTGGAAATGATGGATGTGGAGCTGATTGCAACATTTAAGAGCATGTTGGATAAGTACATAGATGAGAGGGGTATAGAGGACGATGGGACCAGGCAGAGTAACAGTTTGGCACGGACAAGATGGGCTGAAGTTCATGCTGTAGTGACTAAACCAATGATGGGCTTGGATCTTAGCCTTTGAGTGCAGGTGAATGCAAGCATTGTCTGAGCGCAATAAATTGACCGCTGATAATACTTGCAGACAGCTACTGCATCACAGTTTTTGGCCATCACCCAGGGATGTACATTGGCACATTTATATTTTCAGTTAGCCTTCATTTTTTATTTATTCTTCTGAAAAAGATAAAAAGAGCAAAGAAACAACTTTTGTTTATGCAAGCTCAAAGACTTTCCAAAGTGGTTTATCTCCATTGATACATAATGTCTATAAAAAAAACATTCACCCACCTTGGTAGTCTTCTTGTTTTATTGTTTTAAAACATTAAATCACAATGGACTTAATATGGCTTTTTTGACACTGATCAGCAGAAAAAGACTCATTTCTGTTGAAGTGAAAACAGATCTCTACAAAGTGAACTAAATTAATCACAGATATAAAACACAAAATAATTGATTACATAAGTATTCCCCTCCTTTAATATGACACACCAAATCATCACTGGTGCAGCCAATTTATTTTAGAAGTCACATAATTAGTTGAATAGGGATCTGTTTTTGGAGACCTGTGTGCATCAAAATGTTTCAATGATTGTAGTAAAAATACCACAGATACCTTGAAGGTCCAACTGCTGGTAAATCAATATCCTGGCAAAAACTACACCATGATGACAAAAGAACACTCCAAGCAACTCCACAAAAAAGTTATTGAAAAGCACGTCAGGAGGTGGATACAAGAAAATTTCAAAGTTACTGAATATCCCTTGGAGAACAGTGAAGTCAATCATCAAGAAATGGAAACAATATGGCACAGCTGTAAATCTGCCTAGAGCAGGCCGTCCTCAAAAAACTGAGTGACTGTGAAAGAAGGGGACTGGTGAGGGAGGGCACCAAGAAACCTATGGCAACTCTGGAGGAGTTGCAAGCTTCAGTAGCTGCGATGGAAAAGACCGCGCATATGACAGCTGTTCCCGGGTGCTTCACCAGTCACAGCTTTATGGGAGAGTGGCAATGAGAAAACCACTGTTGAAAAAAAACTTACAGGAAATGTTGGCTACAGTTTGCCAGAAGACATGTGGGAGACTCCGAGGTCAGCTGGAAGAAGGTTCTGTGGTCTGATGAAACCAAAATTAAGCTCTTAGACTTCAGATTAGACACAATGTTGAGCGTAACACCACACATCATCAAAAACACACCATCCCTTCCATGAAGCATGTAGTGTCTCTTCATGCTGTGGGGTGCTTCACTACAGCAGGCCCTGGAAGGTAGAGAGTAATATGAATGCAGCAAAATACAGGAAATCCTGGAGGAAAACCTGATGCAGTCTGCAAGAGAACTGCGACATGGGAGAAGATCTGTTTTCCAACAAGACAATGACCCCAAGGCTACACAAGAATGGCTTAAAAACAACAAAGTTAATGTCCTGTGATGGCCAAGTCAGAGTTCAAACCTCAATCCAATTGGGAATTTGTAACTGGACTTGAAAAGGGCTGTTCACTCACAATCACCATGCAATCTGACAGAACTTGAGCAGTATTATAAAGAAGAATGGGGAAAATCTACAGTGTCCAGATGTTCAAAGCTGATAGACACCTGTCCATGCAGACTCAAGGGTGTAATTCCTGCCAAAGGTGCATCTATTAAGTACTGAGTTGAAGGGGGTGAATACTTACATAATTAAGTATTTTGTGTTCCATATTTGTAATTAATTTAGATCACTTTGTAGAAACCTGTTTTCACTTTGGTACAAAAGAGTCTTTTTCTGTGAACAGTGTCAAAAGAAGTCAAGTAAATCCACTGTGATTCAATGCTGTAAAACAATAAAAGATGAAAATTTCCAAGGGGAAATTTTTATAGTTTTATATAGTATAGTTTCTATACTTTTTATAGGCACTGTATATTTAGTCACTGTTCTAAAATGGGAAATGCTGCAGCCAGTTTGTATCTTCCACATCAAAATATAGTAATTAGCAGATAATCTATTTTAGTGACATGAGCTGAAGACAAATATTTAGCAAATGTTTAGCCTTCCCTTCTTTGAATGGAGTTAGGGAATATTTCAATTAAATATATAAATATACCCTCATCTTCATGATCAATTCAATAACTATAGGTGTTAAAAAACATAGAAACATAGAAAACCTACAGCATAATATAGGCCCCCTTCAGCCCACAAAGCTGTGCCGAACATGTCCTAACTACAGATGTTGTGCTTTATAATATTATTCTTCATCACAACTGATTCTAAACGAGAAATTATTTATTAAATTTAGAAGGTTTTGTAATCTGTTCCTAATGATGTGGAAGAAGACGACAGAATGGCAAGAACTTTATTTTTCTGCTTTTGCCCTTCGCCATAAGTTTGACCGTTTTAATATAGAATGTCAGTACTCTCTCCAGATTAATTGTACAGTACTAAAAGATTCACCATTGTAGATATGTGTACAAGCTTTTAAAAGTTTCCAAGTCAATAAAGGTAAATAGATGTTACAATTTAACCTTAAATATATCAATAATTAGTAGTGTGTATCTCAGAATCATAATGTAGCAAATTTCTAAATCCTAAAATCAAAGTTATAGTCATAGAGTTATAAAGCATAGTGCTGCCTACTAAGACGTCAGCATTGTGGATTACAAGGGCTACGTGCCAAAGAAAAGAAATCACAATAAATTTACATTCTTTCACTAATGAACACTGTGTCTAAATTGTTTTGCACTATATTGCAGACATATTGTGAGCATTGGTGCGCCTCGAAGGGGGTAGAGGGGGATTATGACAGACTGCTGCAGCTGATCCTGATTGAGCAGTTTTAAAGGTTGTGTCCCTGAGGGTATGAGACCCTACCTCGATGAGAAAGAGGCAGCCACGTTAGCCGCAACTGCTAAGTTAGCGGATGAGTATGCGTTGACGCATAAAATGAAGTTTGCTCCGAGTAAAGGCTACCAGAAGGGTAGTCAGGACGGCGGGGAGAGTCCGCCGGAAAAGTCAGAAAGTAAGCCGGGGACTAGTGAAAAGGATAAGGTAGACCGAGAGCAGTCTGGTCGGAAGTCTCCTGGGGTCGTCTGTTATAATTGTGGGAAAGTCGGACACTTTGCGTCCAGGTGCTTTGCCCCAAAGAAGGAGACGGGGAAAGGAAAAGCGGAAATTTTGAATGGCTGTATCGAGCTGTTAAGCGAACCGCTAGGGAAGGACAGGTCTGAAAAAGTCCAGGAAGGGCGCGAGAGGTTTATCTCGGCCGGATTGGTGTCAGTGAAGGAGAGGTTAAAACCAGTTCCAGTGCGGATCTGGAGAGACACGGGAGCGTGTCAGTCACTAATACTGAAGAGTGTATTAGAGTTTAGCTCAGAGACCCAGACTGGGGAGGTAGAGGTCAAAGGTGTTGGGGAAGGGACAGAGTCAGTCCCTTTGCACCAGATACACTTACAAAGCAACCTGGTCTCTGGACTAGTCACGATCGGGGTGAGGTCCGAATTACCGATGAAAGGCGTGGAAGTCTTGCTCGGTAATGACATCGCCGGAGGAATCGTGTTCCCAGTCGTGAGATTGACAGGTCAGCCTGCCAGCATTGAGGCCCCACCCATGGACTCACAGGTTAACCACGGGCCCGCGATAGTGAATTTAGCTGAAACGTTTCTGCCAACCTTGTATGAGACGGGGTGTAGTGAGGGAGCTGGGACGGACGTAGTAGTAGCCAGGAAAGAATTTGTGCAGATGCAGGAGCGAGACGAGGGGCTGATGGTTTTGGCAGAGACCGCTCTCTCTGACACAGCCTTGACAAGGGAACTAGTAGGCTATTGTGCGGAGGAGGAAGTGCTAAAAGGGAAATCAAGTACAGTATCTGCAGGTGAGGAGTGGGGGGTGGTGCAAAAGAGTTATGGGGATGAGGTTTTTAACATGGCCCACGAGGTACCCCCCGGTGGACATTTTGCGGTGCTGGAGGAAACAGTTGGTGGAATCATGAAAGAGATTTACCGGCTGCCCAGGGGGAAAAATGTTATTGATCATGACCGACGCGAACTGAGATGGTCACCGGCTTTTGATATGCTAACAAACCTAGTCAGTGTTAGCGTGGAAATCAATGAAGCTAGGGGCCCCCTGATAAGAGGAAAAAACCATTTTGAAAAGATTAGGATGGGATCGGTCAGATGGGAGAAGGCTATTGTTTTGGCCAGGTCTACTGATAAGGTCTCTCCCTTAATCCTCGAACAAAGCAAATCTTTAGAAGAAGTAATTAAACGACTCGCACCCGTGTGTTTGATTGTCCCGAGGAAATGCAAAGAACTGGGACGTTGGGTGATGTCTGTTACAATAGGGCAGCCTAGTAAAGAACACTCGTATATAATGAGTAATTCAGTGACTAAAGGGCTGATGAACACAGAGGTGTGTATTGGCAATTTAATACGGCTGTCTGAAGCCAGCTTGATAGTGAACCTTGAAAAAAATGAATTCGGCCACACGAGGGTCACTTACCTGGGAATTGTGGTGACACAGGGGCAGCTGGCAGCGATGCAAGCTACAGTGCAGGCTATCGCTGACCTCCCAACCCCGACAGACAAGAGGGCCCTCAGAAGGCTCTTGGAGATGGTGGGGTACTGCAGGAAGTTTTGCAATAACTCTGCAGTCAATACCCGTCCCCCTCCTACTAAGCCCTTGCGAGAGAAAACTGAGTCGGAATGGGACGACCCTTGTTATTGTGGTCCGGGACAAAACCAAATGAGAGGTTACATTGGTCGCAATTCATCAGTGTTTTTGGCCACTATGAAGTTTGCTGAGTTGGAGCCTGGTCTAAGGGATTATTAATAACACGTGTAAAAGGAACAGAAAATGTGATGACTGTCTGTCAAGGTGTTGACAGCTTCAAACTCGCTGTGTTAGCCAAGTAGCTGTTAAAGATGTATATTTGTGTATGTATCAAGTAATGTATTCACGTTTGTAATTTTTACCTCCCGGTAAAAATCCTTAAAGGGGGGAAGTGTGACAAGAATACACATAAAATTAAGATGTTTGCTGGCCTGGGTTAGCATCAATGACATCAGCAAGTGGTCTGCCACCTGCCCTCAGGGGAAGGAGAGATAAGGAACAATGGAGCAGCGTCTGGAGATGTGTAATGAAGGGACGGGGGAGAGAGAGCTGTCTGGAGCGGCTCCCCCGTTTGAACCTTGAACTGTTTGAAGTGATGGACAGGCGATACCCCAGCAGGGGGATAAAAAGGGACCGGTTCGCTAAGGCAGGACACACACGCCACCCGAGGTAACAAGACCCTGGAAGCGGTACGCTTCTCACGAGTCGGTGGGAAGTACCAGACAACGGCCAGGGTGGAAAGGTACGATCAGCGGGAACCCGGTGTGTGTCCGCCCTTGCCTGGGTGCCGGGTTCACTGCAGAGGATCGACCGCATCTGGAGGAGGGGTCACAGTCGGTGACCTCAGGTGACATCACCAAGGACCCGCCCAAAAGTTGCTTGTGAGCCATCTCGCTGGTCTGTGAGTGAAGGATTGTCTGAATGATCAGTTGTTCCTGTTCCCTCTCTCTCTCCCCCAACATTGTCCATCGCCATGGCAACGATTACTGCGAACTGAACTACTAAACTGGACTGAACTTTGAGTCACTTTGAAATTTGGTCATTTACCCCTAGACAACGATAGAGCTTGATTGATGCTGTTATCTTAATTCTGTGCACATGTGTGTTTATCATCGCTGAACTGTTGCATTTATTATCCTTTCGATTACTGTGTTGCTTGTTTCTTTAATAAAACTTTCTTAGTTCTAGTACTCCAGACTCCAACTGAGTGATCCATTTCTGCTGGTTTGGCAACCCAGTTACGGGGTACGTAACACAGTAAAAAAAATGCCAAGATGGCTTTATATACGGTATGACAGAGAGAAAAAAATACATGGGTGTTTTCAAGCTGTAATGTGAGACTGACTGATACCGTTGGGAATAATGTAGATAATTCCCTGTATCTCTGGATCCACAAATACAGCCATTGATGGTGAAATTCACCATTGACAGCACAGCTGTTGGCCACCTGGGGCGCAGATTGTTCAACGATGAAAATCTAGCACAAAGCAAATGGTCTACTGAACATCAGCAATCCTTGCCCTCCTGTTGAATGATGCACTACCTACAGCAGGCACCTCAGAACAGAGGAGAAATACCACCACCATTGCTTTGTCCAGGTCCACTATACAGTTTACCAGTACTAGCATACTTTCCATGCCAACAGCCTTAACACTGAGGCCTCGGTTACAACCAGTTTCTTCTGGTGAACGGGCCACACCTTTCCCATTCCAATGCCAGATTCCTGCATTAGACTTTTAATTCCAAACTCCATCATAGAAAATGATTATCAGTGGGCAGACAGAGGAAACAATTCAAGAATGCTTTAAAAGCTTGCTTGAAAAATTGCAGTGTTAGAACCTAGAATATTACAGCACAGTACGGGGTCTTCATCCCACGATCTTGTGCCGACTTTTTAACCTACTGTATGTGGCTCAGAAGGGAGTGGGAGAGCAGAGACAAGCTGTAGTGATAGGGAATTCATTGGTTAGTGGAACAGAAAGGATGTTCTGTGGACAGAAATGAGATACCCAGATGGTTTGTTGCTTTCTGGGTGCCAGAATCCAGGACATCACAAGTTGAGTCAGAAGTATTCTTAAGTGAGATGGTGAGCAGCCAGAGGCCGTGCTCCACATCTGTACCAATGACATAGGTAGGGTGAGTGATCTGCAGGGTTGTGATCTCAAGATTGCTACCCATGGCAATGCTAGTGAGGCCGGAAATAGGAGGATCATACAGTTTAACACATGGCTAAGGAGTAGGTGCAGGACAGAGGGCTTCAGAGTTTTAAATCATTGTGCTCTCTTCCAAGGAAGGTGGGACCTGTATAGAGGGAAGGTTTAGATCTGAACAGGAGGGGATCTAATATCCTAAGGGCTTCTACAGATATATTAAGAGCAAAAGGATAGCAAGGGACAATATTTTTCCTCTGGAAGGTAAGAGTGGTAACCTATGCATGGGGCCAGAAGAAATGGAGGAGTTCATAAATGGATTGTTTGCATCTGTATTTACTCAGAACATGGATACAGAGTCTACAGATATGAGGAAATGCAGCAGTGAGTTCATGGACCTATACAGATTATAGAGGAAGAAGTTTTTACTGTCTTGAGGTAAATTTGTGAGGATGAATTCCCAAGATCTGACAAGGAGTTCCCTCAAACCCTGTGGGAGGCTCTAGCAGAGTTATTTAAAAAATTCTTAGCCACAGATGTGGAGTCAGCAGACTGGAGGATAGATAATGTTGTTCCATTGTTTAGGAAAATCTCCAAGAATAAACCAAGAAATTATCGGCCATTGGGCCTGAGTGGAAAAGTTATTGGAAGGTATTCTAAGGGACCAGTATTTGAATAGGCAGGGACTGATGAGGGATAATCAACATGGTTTTATACATACTAAGTCATGTCTGAACAATCTTGTAGAGTTTTTCAAGGAAGTTATCAGAAACGTTGATGAAGGCAAGGCAGTGGATGTTTTCTACATGGGCTTCAGCAAGGCCTTTGACAAATTCCCATACGGGAGGTTGGTCAAGAAGGTTCAGTCACTTGGCATTCAAGATGAGGGAGTAAATTGGATTTAGCTACACAAAAAAAGCCAGAGAATAGTTGCAGATGGTTGTTTTTCTGACTGGAGGCTTGCGATTAGTGGCCGGCTGTAGGGATCGGAGCTAGGTCCTTTGCTGTTTGTCATCTATATCAATGATCTGAAAGTTAATGTCGTAAATTGGATCAGTGCAAGCCATAGAGAACAAGGTGGATGATCTTAAAGGGAGACTAGCCTACTGCAGGGAGATGCAGAACTGCTGTGTATTCTGTTTCCCCGAGACCTAGCTCTCCCCTGCCACCCCCGACTGTGCCATCCGACCGGAGGGATTTTCGATCCATCGGTTGGACCGCACGGCATCTTCAGACAAGACGAGGGGAGGTGGTCTCTGCCTACTGATCAACACTGCGTGGTGCTTGGACACAGTGGCACTGACAAGCTCCTGCAGCCCGGACCTGGAATACCTGTCAGTGAAGTGTCGTCCCTACTATCTGCCACGGGAATTCACCTCGGTCATACTGACAGTGGTCTACATACCACCCCCCCAGGCAGAGGTGGAGTGTGCTCTGAACATACTATATGCCAACATCAGTGAAATTGTATACCAACATCAGTGAAACTCCAGAAAGCCATTAAGGGCGCCAAGAGGCAGTATCGAGCCAAGTTGGAAGCCCAGGCTAACCAAAGGGATGCCAGGAGACTATGGCAGGGTATAAATGAGATCACTGGGTGCAAAGAAAAGGCTGGGGATATCAAGAACTGTGGCGCTTCACAAACTTAACATATTCTACGCAAGATTCGAACAGAAGAGGAGCGTCCCGCTCCCTCCGGATGAACCAGACCTGGTGGCATCGAGATTCATCATTACCGAGGAGGACGTTAGAAAGGCCTTCCTGAAGATAAATCCATGGAAGGCAATGGGCCCAAATGGTGTCCTAGGATGGGTTCTCCGGGCCTGTGCAAGTGAGCTAGTTGGAGTGTTTGCTGACATCTCCAACTGCTCCTTGCCTCAGTCTAAGATCCCCTCGTGTTTTAAGAAGGCAACGATAATCCCAGTGCCGAAGAGGAGCAAGGTGGCATGTCTGAATGACTATCGACCTGTGGTTCTACCATCGATTGCTATGAAGTGCTTTGAGAGATTGGTTATGGCACACATCAACCATAGCCTACCGGTCAACCTCGATGCTTTGCAATCTGCCTACCGGAGCAACAGGTCAACCTCAGATGCCATCTCTCTGGCCCTACATTTCTCCATAGAACACCTGGAGAATAAAGATGCATACATAAGGCTCCTTTTCATTGACTACAGCTCTGCCTTTAATACCATCATTCCAAATAAACTGATTCCTAAGCTCCAGAACCTAGGCATTAGCACTCAGATCTGCAGCTGGATCTTCAACTTCCTCACAGACAGGACCCAGTCTGTAAGAATAGGGGACAAGCTCTCCTCTCTATAATCACTCTGAGCAACGGTGCCCCACAAGGCTGTGTACTCAGCCCCCTGCTGTACTCACTGTACACCCATGATTGTGCAGCCAAGTTTCCATTAAACTCAATATATAGGTTTGCTGATGACACCACAATTGTAGGCCGTATCTCGGGTAATGATGAGTTTGAGTACAGAGAGGAAATTAAGAACCTGGTGCAAAGACAATAACCTATCCCTCAACGTCAGCAAGACGAAGGAATTGGTTGTTGAATTCAGGAGTAGCGGACCGCACAACCCAATTTACATCAGCGGTGCGCAAGTGGAACAGGTCAAAAGCTTTAAGTTCCTTGGGGTCAATGTCACAAATGACCTGACTTGGTCCAACCAAGCAGAGTTCACTGCCAAGAAGGCCCACCAGCGCCTTTACTTCCTGAGAAAACTAAAGAAAGTTGGCCTGTCCCTTAAAACCCTCACTAATTTTTATAGATGCACCGTAGAAAGCATTCTTCTGAGGTGCATCACAATCTGGTATGAAAGTTGTCCTTTCCAAGACCGAAAGAAGCTTCAGAAGATTGTGAACACGGCGCAGCACATCACACAAACCAATCTTCCATCCTTCGACTCACTTTACACCGCACGCTGTCGGAGCGGTGCTGCCAGGATAATCAAGGATACGACCCACCCAGCCAACACACTTTTCGTCCCTCTTCCCTCTGGGAGAAGGCTCAGGAGCTTGAAGACTCGTACAGCCAGATTTGGGAACAGCTTCTTTCCAACTGTGATAAGACTGCTGAACGGATCCTGACACGGATCTGGGCCGTACCCTCCAAATATCCGGATCTACCTCTTGGTTTTTTTGCACTACCTTACTTTCCATTTTTCTATTTTTCTATTTATGATTTGTAGTTTAAATTTTTATTATTTACCAATATTTGCTATTTTTAATATTTTAATATTTAATATTTGTAATCCAGGGAGTGGGAAGTGCAGAATCAAATATCGCTGTGATGATTGTACGTTCTAGTACCAATTGTTTGGCGACAATAAAGTATAAAGAAACGTAAAGTAAAGTAAAGTAAATTTGCAGATGACACCATGATTGGAGGTGTCATGGATAGCGAAGCAGACTATCAAATCTTGTGGTGGGATCTGGACCAGTTGGTAAATGCACTAAAACATGGCAGATGGAATTTAATGCAGATGAGTGTGAGATGTTGCACTTTGGGAGGAACAACCAGGATAGGCCTTAAGTAGTGAGTCATAGGGCACTGAGGAATTTAATAGAACAGAGTGATCTGAGAATACAGATCTGTAATTCCTTGAAAATGGAATCACAGGGAAGAAGGATTGTGAGAATTTTTTTGGCTCATTGGCCTTCATAAACACCGGACAACAAAGATTTTAAGAGGAACAAGTGCTACACATGCCCTTACACTTCCTCCCTTACCACCATTCAGGGCCCCAAACAGTCCTTCCAGGTGAGGCATCACTTCACCTGTGAGTCGACTGGGGTGATATACTGCGTCCGGTGCTCCCGATGCGGCCTTTTATATATTGGCGAGACCTGACGCAGACTGGGAGACCGCTTTGCTGAACATCTACGCTCTGTCCGCCAGAGAAAGCAGGATCTCCCAGTGGCCACACATTTTAATTCCACATCCCATTCCCATTCTGACATGTCTATCCACGGCCTCCTCTACTGTAAAGATGAAGCCACACTCAGGTTGGAGGAACAACACCTTATATTCCGTCTGGGTAGCCTCCAACCTGATGGCATGAACATCGACTGCTCTAACTTCCGCTAAGGCCCCACCTCCCCCTCGTACCCCATCTGTTACTCATTTTTATGCACACATTCTTTCTCTCACTCTCCTTTTTCTCCCTCTGTCCCTCTGAATATACCTCTTGCCCATCCTCTGGGTCACCCCCCCCCTTGTCTTTCTTCCCGGACCTCCTGTCCCATGATCCTCTCATATCCCCTTTTGCCTATCACCTGTCCAGCTCTCGGCTCTATCCCTCCCCCTCCTGTCTTCTCCTATCATTTTGCATCTCCCCCTCCCCCTCCAACTTTCAAATCCCTTACTCACTCTTCCTTCAGTTAGTCCTGACGAAGGGTCTCGGCCTGAAACGTCGACTGCGCCTCTTCCTATAGATGCTGCTTGGCCTGCTGCGTTCACCAGCAACTTTGATGTATGTTGCTTGAATTTCCAGCATCTGCAGAATTCCTGTTGTTTAAAGATTTTTGGGTATACTTTATGGATTTTGGGCTGCTGATCATGAAAATCACCATGGAATTTCCCTATCAAGCACCGTTTTTTGTAATTGCCTATATTTTTTATTTCAATTTATAATTCAAGTCAGAGTAACTGATTTAAGATTAAG
The DNA here is from genome assembly GCF_963921235.1 of Mobula hypostoma. NCBI lineage: Eukaryota > Metazoa > Chordata > Chondrichthyes > Myliobatiformes > Myliobatidae > Mobula > Mobula hypostoma. Next base: position 118,643,385 of record NC_086097.1, on the reverse strand, counting down.
GAAGTCATTTTTGTTGGTCCACAAATCAACAGGTCATTAATGACAAGCAATTCAAAAAACTTCTAGTGGGAGGAGTGTAAATCATGTGGAAGGCATTCCAGGATGCTGTTGATAATTTTCTTGCCAACTACAGAGCACCAAACTATATGTAGCTTGTTGACAACGTGCTTCAAGCACACAAAACCATGAAGTACAACATGTCACTAAAGATTCAGTTTTTGCATTCCCATTTAGACTTTTCTCCTGTAAATCCTAGCACTGTCAATGACAAGCACGGTGAAAGGTTTCACCAGCACATTCAGGTCATGCAGAAATGGTATCAGGGCAACTGGAATCCATCAATGCTGGCTGATTATTGTTTGACACTTAAATGAGAATCGTCAGACAGAGTACAGATGAAAATCATCAACAAACTCAGTAGACTATTGCAAAACATCATCACCATTATGTAATTAAATATATTATATTCAACAAAAGTTCATTTTTTGTTTCTCCAAATTTCTACAAGATAAAAGTAGTCTGAAATTGTATCTATATTCAGCTTCAAGCAGTCTATCAGAAACAAAAAAAAAATGAGGAAGCAACATATCTGAAAATAATTATTGTCCAGTGAAGTCAATGCACTGAGTACAGGAGTCGAGATGTTAGGTTGAAATTGTATAAGAAAAACATTGGTGAAGCCTAATTTGGAGTATTGGGTCCAGTTTTGTTCACCTGTTAAAGTCAAGTCAAGTCAAGTCAAATCACTTCTGTTGTCATTTCAACCATAACTGCTGGTACAGAACATAGTAAAAATGAGACAATGTTTTCCAGGACCATAGTGCTACATGAAACACTACAAAAACTACACTGAACTGCGTAAGAAAAAACACAAAAAACTACACTAGACTACAGACCTATCCAGGAGTGCATATAGTGCACAAAACAGTTCAAGCACTACAATAAATAATAATAAATAATAAACAAGACAGTAGGCACAGTAGAGGGCAGTAGGCTGGTGTCAGTCCAGGCTCTAAGTACTGCGGAGTCTGATGGCTTGGGGGAAGAAACTGTTACATAGTCTGGTCATGAGAGCTTGAATGCTTCGGTGCCTTTTTCCAGATGGCAGGAGGGAGAAGAGTTTGTATGAGGGGTGCGTGGGGTCCTTCATAATGCTGTTTGTTTTGCGGATGCAGTGTGTGGTGCAAATGTCTGTGATGGTGGGAAGAGAGACCCCAATGATCTTCTCAGCTGGCTTCACTATCCACTGCAGGGTCTTGCAATCCGAGATGGTGCAATTTCCGAACCAGGCAGTGATGCAGCTGCTCAAATGCTCTCAATACAACCTCTGTAGAATGTGGTGAGGATGGGGGGTGGGAGATGGATTTTTCTCAGCCTTTGCAGAAAGTAGAGACGCTGTTGGGCTTTCTTTGCTATGGAGCTGGTGCTGAGGGACCAGGTGAGATTCTCCGTCAGGCTACAGGAACATTGTAAATAAGATTGAAGGAGTGCAGAGAAAATTTACAAGGATGTTGCCAGGAATTAAGGACCTGAGTTATAAGAAACGGTGGAATAGGTTAGGAACGTATTCCCTCGAACATAGAAGATTGAGAGGAGATTTAATAAAGGTGTACAAAATCATGAGGGGTACAGACAAGGTAAATGCAAGCAGACTTTTTCCATTGAGGTTGGGTAAGACTAGAACAAGAGGTCATGGGTTAAGGGTGAACTTGAGGAGGAACTTCTTCATTCGATGTGTGGTATGAGTGTGGAACAAGCTACCGGCGCAAGTGGTGGATGCAGGGTCAATTTCACCATTTAAGATAAATTAGGTTTGGTACATAGATGGTAGGAGTATGGAGGGCTATGGTCCAGGTAAGGGTTGATGGGAGTGGGCAGATTAATGGTCCGCCAATCTAAGTGACTTTGACTGTAGTATCACACATAAAAATTGCTGGTGAACGCAGCAGGCCAGGCAGCATCTCTAGGAAGAGGTGCCGTCGACGTTTCAGGCCGAGACCCTTCCTTCCTTGAAGGAAGCTTCCTTCAGTTATTCCTGACGAAGGGTCTCGGCCTGAAACGTCGACTGCACCTCTTCCTAGAGATGCTGCCTGGCCTGCTGCGTTCACCAGCAACTTTTATGTGTGTTGCTTGAATTTCCAGCATCTGCAGAATTCCTGTTGTTTGACTGTAGTATGATTGTTGGTGCCAGACAGGGCAGTTTGAGTATCTTAGAAGATGCTGATCTCCTGGGATTTTCATGGACAATAGACTCTAAAGTTTACAGAGAGTGGTGCGAAAAACAAAAAAAAATCTAGCGAGCAGTCTGAGGCTGAAACAAAATTGTTAATGAGGGCAATCAGAGGAGAATGGCCAGACTAGTTCAAGCTGATATGAAGGCGACAGGAAGTGAAATAACCACACATTAAAACAGTGATGTACTGATGAGCATCTCTGAACACACAACACGTGGAAACTTGACATGGACGGGCTATAAAAGCCGATGGCAATGAACATGCACTCAGTGGCCACTGCATTAGGTTCAGGAAGTACTAATAATGTAGCCACGGAGCATACGTTCATGATGGCACTAAGAACCTCGAGTACATACTGTATGCAGAAGTATACAAAATCCAAGCATAAACTGCAAAAGGAGCACACCATCTAACCAACAGTCTGCTGCTTCCTTCCACACCTGTGGCAGTGTCTATGGGTCTTATATTGTCCTTGTCAGCCACTGCAGATGGAGAGGAAGCCCCAAGGAGTTGCCTAAGGGGAGAGTGTATGAATACTTAACACTTTGCCTGGCATTCCTCTATCATTAGCCTTGAAATTACTCAGAACTCATTAAGCAGAAGGCTGAAAATCCATAAATTTAAAATGGCCCAAGGCAGTTTATAGCCAAGAAAATACTTCTCAGGTGTACTTTGGGTTATAATGTAGAAAAACTGGGACCTACAATCAGTGGCCACTTTATTAGGTACAGGCGTAGAACCAGGTGTGGTCTTCTACTGCTTCAAGGTTCAACATTTTGTGCATTTCAGAGATGCTCTTCTGTATACCAATATATAATATGGCAGTGCACAGGGATTAAGTGATACTCCAGCTCTCAATAATGGTGCTAGCTTCAAATTCTTGGATGGTGTTGAGAAATTTCTAGTGGGGGACTTCAGTCATCCAAAACTCAGCAAGTACAGTCCCACTGATCTTGCATATTAATATTTATTGTGTGCTTTTTAAACATTATTATTGCTTCCCTTATCTTTTGTGTTTTTTAATGCTGCATCAGATCCAGAGTGACAATCATTTCATTCACCTCACACTTGTGGTCAGGAAATAGCATTAAACAGTCTTGAATCTTGAACCGTGAATCACTGTTGTAACACATGAGGTTATTTGGGTTACTGTCATTTTCCTGTCAACATGAACCAGTCTGGCCATTCTCCTCTGTGCTCTCTCATTAACAAGGCATTCTCGCCCACAGAAATGCTATTCCTTGGATGATTTAAGTTATGTGTGAAAATCCCAGGAGATCAGCAGTTTCAGTGATACACAAACTACCCTGTCTAGTACCAACAATCATTACACAGTCTGAGTCACATTACTTCTCCATTCTGATGTTTGGTCTGAACCTCTTGACCATGTCTGTATGCTTTTATGCATTGAGTTGGTACCACATGATTGGCTGATTCAATACTTGCATGAACGAGGTGTACATAATAAACACCATAATAATACAACTGAGTGTATATTGAGCATTGCAAGGACACACAAGTAGCAAGGAGTTAACATCAAGAAATTAGGCCAGAAAATCTTTTTAGTGTCACAGGATTTTTACATAATTCACACAAACAATCTAAAAACTCATCATAGTTCTCACCTCACAAAGATTTGTTCTGATTCTTCCATGTGTAAAGAAACAATTTCAGGGAGGTTCCTAGGACACGGAATAATCCCAGCATGTTGTTGCCTGAGAGATATGAATATACATGCAACTGTCACTGTTCTCTATCTCATCTGCTGCTGCTGCTGGATTGGATTTGAAAACTGATAGATGTTTACTCATCTGAAAAGTTAACTTCATGATTTTCTTTTCACAGATTGTCCTGCTGAGCTTTGCTAATATCTTATGAATTTATTTCAGAGTTCTAGCTTCTGATGCATTTTCTATTAGTAGCTGTTTTCTATTAGGAGAGGGTAAGCAACTTTAAATTCCTTGGTGTTATTATTTTGGTGGACCTGCCCTGGGCACAGCACATAAGTGCAATTAGGAAGAAAGCAGGGCAGCACTTCTACTTCCTTAGGAGTGTACGGAGATTCAGCATGACATCTAAAACTTTGACACTCTTCTATAGATGTTGTTCCTCTCCAGGTCTTGGGGTGCATCGGGGGAGCAACCTTTACTGTTTCCTTAGCAGTTGTCTGTGTTTTACGAGGCCGAGCTGCTCGCTCGATGTTCAACCTAGCATGGATAGAAATCCGGCCAGATTCGCACACGGGACTACTCACCTTGAAGTGCAATGCTGACGATGCTGCAGCACCAGTCAACTATAGAAATGTGTGGTGGAGAGTATAATGACTGGTTGCATCACAGCCTGGTATAGAAATACCAGAAACACTGGCCTTGAATGGAATGTACAACAAAAAGTATTGGATATGGCCCAGTCCATCACACGTAAAGCCATCCCAGTCGTTGAGTGCATCCTTATGAAACACTGCCATTGAAAGCAGCATCCATCCTCTGCCACCCAGGACATGTTCTCTTCTCTACTGCCATCAGGGTGAAGGTACAAGAGGACTACCATGACTCAGTATATATAGTGTATATAAAAATGAGACAGGTTTTCTTCGAACCAGGACAGCACATAAGACACGATAACTTATGAAGGTAAGGATAAAATCTACAAATGAATCACACATAAATAACAAACTAAAGTGCATTAATATTAAATATTGTAAGGTATGGAACAGATTAGCCTGTGACACTTTGAATATGATGCGGCCAGAAATTCAGAAGTCTTATGGCCTGAGGGAAGAAACTGTTTCTCATTCTGACCGTTCTTGTTTTTATACATCGTAGTCTCCTGCTTGATGATAGGACGCCAAAGAGGATGCTGGATAAATGGGAGGGATCCTTAGTAATATTAATGGCTCAGCGTACACAGTATTCCTGATAAATACATTCGATGGATGGTAGGGAGATCCCTAGGATCCTCTCAGCTGTTCTCACAGACCTTCGTAGGGAGTTCAGCTCCAGCATTCGACTACTCCCATACCAGATGGAGATGCAACTTGTCAGGACACTCTCAATGGTGGCGCTATAAAACACAGTTTAAATAGGGGGTGGGAGTCTTGCTTGCCTCAATCTTCCTAAGAAGTGGAGATGCTGCTGTGCCCTCTTGTTCTGGGAGTTTCTGGGATATGATGGTATGGAACACTGAACTGAAGTCTATCAACATCAGTCTGGCATATGAGGCCCCATTTTCCAGGTGAAACAGGACAGATTGGAGGGCAGTGGACTGATTTGAGCAACAAATGACCTGGAAAGGGTCCAGAATAGCCAGAAGAAAGGCTTTAATGTGCTCCATGGCCAGCCCCTCAAAGCATAGTTGATGTTAATGCCACCAGACAATAATCATTTCGGCAGGTTACTGTCACCTTCTTTGACACTGAAATGATCTCATGTTCTCAATATTTATTCCTTGTTTGTTTATTTATTTATTTTTTGCACAGTTTGTTGCCTAGTTGAACACTCCGGTTGGGCTGTCTTTCATTGATTCTCTTCTGGACATTTTTCTATAGATTTATTGAGTATGCCTTCAAGAAAATGAATGTCAAGGTGACCTATATGTGCCTTGTTAATAAAATTTACTTTGTACTTTGGAATTAGAAGCCTCTGCAGACTTATCTCACATTGTGTTTTGTCATGTATGGCTTCATACTTCAACAATAATAGAGCAAGTGACTCAGACTGCAGTACTACTGCATCTCACAGGTCAGACTGAACTCAAAAAGACAATGTAGCTCCACTTCTCACCAGTTCAGTCTGGAATAACAATGTACCTGCGATTTCACACCACTGTGAAAATATATCTGCTAACGCAGTTTACAGTGATACTATACTTGACATCTCACACTGCATTGACACAATACCTGTCAATGCGGATCGTATTAGCTGCACCTGACAGTATATATGGGGGGCATAATGTCCCTCACCACTCATCCTTCAACTAAGATGGACACTGTATTTTCTAATGAGTATTACTATGTTTTGTTTCATGTCTATTTAATGCAGAAGACAATTCATTTTGATTTTATATGGTTGCTTGGAAATGTATTTTATATCCTAAATCAAAAACAATATATATTGGAAATCTAAAATGAAAACAAAACCCTTAGCAGAAAAAAAGTAACAGTAGGGAGAGAAAAACAGTTAAGATAGTAACGTTTCAGATGGTAACTTTTACTCACCTTTCCTTTTGATGAAAAGTTGTCAACCTGGAGCATTAATATGATTTCTCCACAGTTGCTGCTTGGCCTGAGTATCTCCAGGATTGTTCAAGTTCAATTGTTTAAGATTGTTTAATGTCATTTCCAGTACACTAGTGTGGAGGAGGGTGAAATACTTGTTACTCCAGATCCCCTGCAGCACACATTAAAAAGTCAATTTGATAAAAAACATACTGTATTAATAAATAAACACAATAAATATAAATACATAAGATAGCTTATATACATATGTGATGCCCTAGTTAAGATTTCTATTGCTATGGTGTGAGGTATTTTATTTTAGCAGTTTTCTGTAAAGGCAATGTGACCTGATGGTAAGACTGGTTTGACTTCAGCTAAAGATAGGGAGCCATGCTGTCCAACTTAAGAATGTTGTGTCAGCCTATGTAACTTTCTGCCCTGTGGAAGATTCTGGAGAGCTGGGCAGGATCAGATCTCTGAAGGACAGTGGTTGGGTCTGGGGAATGTTGGCGGGTGCTGTGGAGTGGGGCACAAGGGAAAGGGAAGATGCCACAGAATGCCATTGGAAGGAGAGTTCCTGTTGCAAGAAGAGCTTTGTGCAGATGAAGGGCTCCAAGGAGGAAGGGCCAATACTCCTGAGTGAGTCAGTTCATTTGAGATGGTCTTCGAGGGAAGTGGCTGGTGCTTTTACACAGATGGTGGGTCCAGCACATGAGTAAAGCGATGTTCCTCCGACTACTCCGGAAATAAGCTCCAAGCTTTATGTGCACATTGGACTGGTGTAACTCTAACGGGCCCTTTTGTTTTCCTTTTTTCTCTAACTGTTTGTTAAAGTTGGAAATTTGCTAAGTATGCTTTCTTTATAATTTTATGCTGGTGTACCATACGTCATTTCTGGGCTACCGAGAAAGCAGTGTTTGCACAGCATTCGCTACTACCTATATTCCTTAATTGGAACATCCTAACTTTCCTGTTTGGTTGAACACCAAATCATACTGACCCTAGACTTATATTATTTATGGAAGGTGGCCTCTCACCACTGAGTCACATGGCTGTTAGCAGAGTTAGCTAACGATCCGAGTTTTGTATACGAGCTCTGGTGAGAGGGTGACACATAGATTGATTGTCTATGGTTGGCTGTCTTACAAAAAAAGCACAATCCATGGCCACATCCTCTACTGTCCCTTTCAGGCAGGAGGAGCAACACCTCGCATCCCATCTGGGTAGTCTCACATGATGGCATGAAAATCGATTTCTCTAACTTCAGGTAATTTCTACCGCATCCCCCTTCTCTCTTTTTCATTCCCCATTCTGGCTCCCCTTTTACCCCATCTTTTCTCCTCACCTACCTATCACCTCCATCTGGTGTCCCTCCTCCTTCCCTTTCCCCCATGGTCCAATTTCCTCTCCTAACAGACACTTCATTCTTCAGCCCTTTTCCTTTCTCCACCCATCACCCTCAGCTTCTCACTTCCTCCTCTTCCTTCACTCACCTTAACTTCCTCCTCACCTGGCTTCACTTATCACCTGCCAGCTTGTACCCCTCTCCCTCCTACAACCTTCCTATTCTGGAATCTTCCCCCGATGAAGACTTTCGGTCTGAAATGTCAATTCTTTACTTTGTTCCATAGTGCCTGACATGCTGCATTCTACCAGCATTTTATGGTGACATTTTGTGAGAGTCAAACCTTTATGAACATTAATTCTAATGCTTTCTCTCGAGCTGGCTTACTGAATGCTTTCACATGCAATCGGTTATCTGTAAAGGTGCCGGTTGCTGTAACTAACACAAATTGTACATGCTAATATAGTAAACAAATGCACTGGGGTGATGTATTCAAAGTGTTTCCTGTGTTTGATCACTCATCTCTTCATTTTATTTCTCCATCATCAAATCACTGAAGGTATGCACCAGATTCATCAGACTGACCCTTAGGTGTCAGGTCCACTTGTGAAAAGAGAATGAATAGGTTAGGAATCTATTCTCTGGAGCAGGGGTTCCCAAGCAACACCATTAAGCGAGGAGTCTGTGGACCCCAGGTCTGGAACCCCTGCTCTAGAGATTAGAAGATTGAGAAATAATCTCACTGGGACAGAAAACTGCTTCGAAAAATCAGCATTAAAAATGTGGGGAGACTGTTTCCCCAGGTGGTAGTGTTCAGAACCCTAAAATAAGGCCACTTATGATTTCAAAGTTCAAAGTTCAAACTAAATTTTATTATCAAAGTATATATATATATATACGTCATCATAAACTACCTTGAGATTCATTTTCTTCCAGGTATTGCAAAAAGAATAAATACAATGGCATTTATGAAAAACTATACATAAGCAAGGACTGACAACCAACCAAGTTGGAAAAGAAGACAAATCGTGTAAATAATAAAAAAGTCAATAAATAATACTGGTAACATGAGTTGCAGAATCCCTGAAATTGAGTCTATAGATTGTGGAGTCAGTTCAGTGTTGAATTGAGTGAAGTTATCCACACTGGTTCAGGAGCCTGATGCTTGCAATGTACTAAGTGGTCTTAAACCTGGTGGTGTGGGAACTAAGACTCCTATATCTCCAGCATGATCGTAATAATGAGATAACAGCATGGCCTAATTGATAGGATCCTTGATAATGGATAATTAGATAAGGAAAAATTGCTTCACTGTGAATAATCTTTGGAATTCTCTATCCTGGTTGGGTATTGAGTATCAGTAATTGATTGCACTTCAAACAGAAATTGAAAGCAGAGAGTAGTAGAGTGCTTTCTGCCTGGAGGTCAGTGAACAGTGGTGTTCCACAGGATTTGTGATTTTTATAAATGATTTGGATGAAAAAATGGAAGGTTAGGTTAGTGAGGCCTTCTGTTAGTCAGGGTCAACCATGAATGATCTTCCGATAAGATGGTAGTGTGCTCAGAAGCAGTGGATTTTATGGGGTCAACCAAAAGTGTTATTGTCTTTTTTGAAAGTATTTTTTATTATCGCAGCACCTTGCTGGACATTAAAAAGCTAAGATATTGCAGATCTACCCCATCAGCGAGTTGCCTGTTGGTGGGGAAAAGGAAGGAGCTGATTTGGTGCTGATCATGCCTACGTCAGCGAGAGGTCAGAGTGGACGCACATAGAAGATGTGCAGTCTAACAGGAATGATCATCTTCATCACTTTTCTTGTGATTGCAAGACACAGTTTGACATCGTTAATGTGGAATGCTGCAAGTCCAATTTACTGGTTAATTAGCAAACGGGAATGTGGAGAGCAAGGAAGCTGCGTGGCTATGTTTGTTGTGAGGATTAGGCCTCAGGCAGTGATGCCACCTGCTTGCAGCTCCCAGGAGAGAGGCATCGGAGTCAGTGCACTCCTCCAGAATGCCAGAGGCGGTGTGCCGTGACGTACACCTGCTGGAATCAGTTCTACCTTCCAGTATTCGCTCGGCAGAAAACAAGATGTTCAACTGTGGACAGCTGCAATATTCATGGGCTCAGGGGCTTGGACTATATGCTCTTTGTGAGACTGTATTTTACTGCTCTCTTATATGTGCTATGCATGCCTTGTGCTGTCTATGTAGCCTCCTGGTAAGCCTCAGGCTCGCTCAACTCACTTTCGTCCGGCGGATCAGCTTTCGGCCCCTCCAAACTGGGTAATCAAGTTTGTGTGGATGCTGTGTGACGTACTCCACCCCACCAAATAACAGACAATACACCATATACACTTTATAGACCTTGCTGGAACTATGTAATTAATAGAGATAAAATATAAAAGGAAAGTAAAAGGCACCAAACTTATCAGAGTTCAACCACTTCATGCACAACAATTGGAGCTCAAATAATGGAGTCTTCTTTCCACCATTCGATCTCTTCCAAACTCGACCTGCCGCCTGGGACCAACCACGGTGGTCGACCAGATGCTCCACACGCGTCTGTCTTCGTCACCTCTCCTCGCCCCGAAAACCCTGGGCCTCGGACTCCCGCTCAGGGTCGGTCCCGCCACCCAGAGTCACAGCATTGTGTCTCCTCTCTCTGTCCCCATTGCGCCTTCTCCCCCAAAGCCCCGCGAAAAACAATAGCTTACAGACAGACAAGAAAGAATAACATCTATCACAATTGGTTCATTCCCTCTCTTATCAATAATATAACCCAAAACAAGCAGAGAGAGAGAGAGAGAGAGAGAGAGAGAGAGAACTCCTTACATCACAGTTATTATTGCTGAAAAGCCATTTTAATTATAACGTAGTCATAGTCATAGTCATACTTTATTGATCCCGGGGGAAATTGGTTTTCGTTACAGTTGCACCATAAATAATAAATAGTAATAGAACCATAAATAGTTAACTAGTAATATGTAAATTATGTCAGTAAATTATGAAATAAGTCCAGGACCAGCCTATCGGCACAGGGTGTCTGACCCTCCAAGGGAGGAGTTGTAAAGTTTGATGGCCACAGGCAGGAATGACTTCCTATGATGCTCTGTGCTGCATCTCGGTGGAATGAGTCTCTGGCTGAATGTACTCCTGTGCCCAACCAGTACATTATGTAGTGGATGGGAGACATTGTCCAAGATGGCATGCAACTTGGACAGTATCCTCTTTTCAGACACCACCGTGAGAGAGTCCAGTTCCATTCCCACAACATCACTGGAAGGTGCTCCAGTGTACACAGTTTGCCATTTGATGGATTCACGTTGTTGTGGATGGGCTAGGCAGTACCTGGATGACTGGGAAGGGTATGGCCTGAGGAGAGGACTTGGATGCCACCCAGTTTCATCTTGGACCCATTGCTTGTTGAGGAGCTCAACTGGACCAATCCAGATCATCCTGGGCCATCAGTGCCAGCCATATGTCTGGGGGTCCTGTCAGACCTGCACAGGTAGGCACCTCCCAGTCTCCACCCAGCTAACAGGAGTCACCTGCCACTCATTTCCAACTTATCACCTGCTGTCTATTTAAATCCAGCTCATATCCATTAAACCAGGCAGCCTGAACCAGTTGCTCCTAGCTTTAAGTTGCCTTATTGCCTGTGTTGTTTAGTATCTCTTCTCTCTCATTTTGTGTCCCCACATGGCTTGTTATTTTCACAGTCTATTATTAAGGTTATTGTTCATCTCTGAATCATGTCCGCTGTTCTGTTTTTGGGTGCAAGCCTCCTCGCCATTTCCTGACAATGATGCCTTTAGAACATAGAACATTGATCAGTACACTATAGTACAAGCCTTTTGTCCCAAGAAGCTGTGCTGACATTTTAAACTACTCCAAGGACAATCTAACCCTTTTCCTCCCCCATAGCCCTCCATTTTTCATTCATATATGTACCTAGCATCCCCACAACATCAAAGTAGCCATTTCGTTAGCCTTCGCAGTAACATAAAAGAAGAAACCCCTTACATGTATGACTGTTAGTACTCTCTTTTGTATATTGGCCCCAGAGTAATGCTCTTTCATTTGGCTGTATTTATGGGTCTTGATGTGTGGTTGAATGACAAATAAACTTGAACTGTGTAAACTTCCCAGTCATCCAGGTACTGCCTAGCCCATCCACAACAACGTGAATCCATCAACTGGCAAACTGTGTACACTGGAGCACCTTCCACCAACCTTGCATGTGTAGGTGCATGGCCCATGGTCAACGGGCTCGAGGCAGAACACATGGAAGGTAGTTGTAATCCTGAGGGACATCGTCAGCTGGAGATGGTAAGTGACTGGATTGATGTTGAAGAGACCAATGAACCAGGGAGAGAGCTTGTGGGAGTCGATGCGCAAGGGCAGATTTGGAGTGGACAGCCAGGCTGGAGAAATCTGGTTGGGGGCCACCGGCAGTTGGTCTGGTAGCAGTAAGCACGGTTGGCAGCCAGAATGGCTCTCTGTGCCTTCTTCCAAACACTCTGGCAGTGACAAACCAGGGCCCTGGAAGAAGGGAGAACAGTGGAGATTGGTAGCCAAAAAGCACTTTAAAGGTCGAGGAGGTGTGTGGATTTGGGACAGGTCTGCACCAAGCAGATACATCTGTGGAAGGGTTAGAGGTGGTAAAGTGTTGCAGAAACTTCTCCACTTGCTAATTGGCTCTTTCTGATTGACGATTGGTCTGCAGATGAAAGCCAGAGGACAAACTCACAGGTGTTGATGAGGGAGCAGAAGGCTTGCAAGAAGTGGATGACGAATTGTGGGCCCTGATCTGGCGCAAAGCACTAAGGGAAACCATGGGGGAAAACTACATTTTGGAGAACCAGGTTCACTGTCTCAGCAGCTGATGGAAGTTTGGGGAGGGCAATGAACCGGTTCACCACCATTGTGATCACCGTAGCCCCACTGCAAGATGGCAAACCCATGATAAAATCCATGGCAATGTGGGACCACAGGTGTCAGGGGAACATTAGGAGCCACAGGAGCCTAGAGGAATACTGGTTGGAAAAAATGGACTGGGCAATTGAGCTCAGGCAGTGACAAACTGACATACATCTGTGATCATAGTGGGCCTCCAAAACCAGTGTAGCAGAAAATCCAGTGTCTGTCGTGCACCTGGATGGCCGGAAAGAGGTGGGGAGTGGATCCACTGGAAAACCTCAGAGTGCACAGCGACCGGCATGTACACGTGGTTGTTGGAGGCTCACGGTCTGGTCCTCAGGATCCTAGACGATTGAAGTGAGGACCTGCGAGGATGGAATGATGTACTGAGCATTGATACCTGTTTTGGCTGGGTTGATCTGTTGTGACAGGACATCTGCCTCAGCGTTCTTGGAGCTGGGTCAATAGGAGATGATGAAGTTGAATTGCTTGAAGAGGAGGTTCCAGAGATCCTGATGAGAGTTGGGTTGGTGGGTCTGTTGTGTGGATATGAGGTTCTGGTGGTCAGCTCAGATCCGGAAGGGCTTGGTGTTTCCCAACAGCCAATGACTTCATGTCTCTATTTAATGGCGAGTAACTCCCTGCATCCTGCTCAATAACAGCACTGTGTAGAGTTGAATTTGAGCGAGAAGAAGGCACAAAAGTGAGTCTTACTGTCTGGTCCTCACTGGGAGAAGTGCCCACCTCACGTGCATCCACCTCTACCATAAAAGGTTCAGAGAGGTTTGGTTGGTGGAGAATAGAAGCGTTGGTGAAAAGCATCTCGAGCTCCTTGAAAGTGTGGTCCATGGCAGCAGACCAGGTCCTCTGTAACGTAGGTGATTTGGTGACAGAGGTGAGTGGAGCAGTGATTTGGCTGAAGTTCCTGATGAAATGGTTGTAGCAGTTGGAGAAACCCAACTTGAGGCTGTTGAAGGGAGCACAGTCAGAGCTATTCAATGATGGCACACACTTTCTCTGTGTCTATGGTTATGCCTTGGGGTGAAAAGATGTAACCTAGAGGAAATTACTGGAGTGTGGAACTGGCATTTCTCTAACTTGTAGAACAGCTAGTTTTTGACGAGATGCTGAAGGACTGATCAGACATGACAGACGTGGTCTTGAGTGTCCTTAGAGAAGATGGAGATGTCATCAAAGTAGACGAGCACATACCTGTGTAGCATGTCTCAGAGGAAATTGTTAATAAAGGCTTGGAAATTTACTGGAACTTTGGAAAATCTGAAAAACATCACCAAGTATTTGTAGTGCCCAATGTGGAGTATGAATGTCATCTTCCTCTCATCCCCCTGGCAGATGCAAATCAGGTTGTACACACTCAGTAGATGCAATTAGTTGGAGATCAAGGCACTATAGAGTGTTTTGAATGTGTTGTCCATCAAAGGTAGAGGGTAACAGTTCAAAATGGTGATTTTGTTGAGTCCATGGTAGTCAAAGCAGGGTTAGAGACTCCCATCATTCTTTTGGACAAGAAGAATCCTCCACTGGCTGGGAACTGCGATGGTTGACTGAAGCTGCGCTGTAGTGCTTTGGAACTGTAGTTATTAATGAATTAGGTTTCAGTAGGGGAGAGGGAGAATAGACAACCTCAGGGAAGGGTGGTGCCCCAGAGGAGGTTGATTGTGCAGCCATGTGGTCTGTTATGTGGCAGAGTGCTGGCTTTCCACTTACTGAAGATGATGACTAAGTTGTGGTATTCCTTTGGGAGTTTGGTGAGGTCAAAGGTTTCCTCTGTCTCCATGGACTTACAGGTTGAAGTCAACTGAAGTTGCAGGCAGGTGGGTCCCCAACTCTTCAGTGAACTGATTACCAAGTGAAGTGAAGGTTGTGAGTGGAGAGTCAGGGGTAATCCAAGATGAGAGAAGTGTTGGGTGAGCTGATAAGCAGGAATTTGGTTGACTCGCAGTGCTTTCTGCTGCTCATGTGCACAGGCTGTGCGCACTCCTAACATCTGTGACCCCAACCGACATCCGTCCATGGCCATGATGCAGAAAGGGGGAGAGATAGGCTTGGTATGGAGTCCAGGCTGCAAACTAAGTTGGCCGCTGTGCCGGAATCCACTAGAGCCACCAATATGCATAGAGCCATTGGGGTGTGGAGGAAGACAGAGAGAGTGAGTCGGGCTATGGTGCTGGAACAAGGAGCTGGGGGAAGCTTACCAGATAGAAGGCCCCTCATCACCACCTGGTACTATTTCCCGATGCAGTGGGCACTTGATGTGTAAGTGATCAGCTGCCCTGCAGTAAGCACACAAGTTGTTTCTCCACTGATGCTCACGCTCTTGGGGAGGAGGGGTTACTGGTCAAAGGAGCTCTCTCTAACTGCATGGGTCCAATTGGTGTGGCTGAGGAGGGTCCCACAGTCTAGAATGAAACTGGGGTCCTGGATGATAATTCAATAAATGCTTTTCAATACAAAGGGCCAGAATGATGAGGCTTTTGAGGTCGGTGGGCTTCTGCTGGGTACTCAGGTCATCTTTCAAAGTGCTTTGAGAAGTTGTGATAACAATTGCCCAGCATCGCTTCTGCATTCCAGCTGTACTCTGTCACAAGGTTCCTGAATTCCGTAGTGTAATCTGCCACCTAGCGTGAGTCTCGATGCAGGTGAAATATCTGATCTACTGCCTCCCTTCCACTTCCTGGATGGTCGAAAACCAGATGCACCTCAGTGGTGAATTCCTAATATATATTGCAAATGGTCATCTTATTGTTCTAATTAGCGGTGGCCCAGGTTAGAGCTCACCCAGTCAAGAGAGAAAGGATGGAGGCAATCTTAGTTTTGTATGTAGAATACAGAGATGGCTGGCGCTCAAAGCTCAACACGCAGTGGGACAGAAGGTTGTGGCATTGGGTTGGGGATCTATTGAAGCGTTCAGACACTGGAATCCGGGGCTCCAAGAGATGAGATTGACCGGCACGGATTTGCTGTAACAAGATGGAGAGTTAGTTGAGAGTAGTAAGCAGATTGTCAATGGTTTCCGGCCGCTTCTGGATTGTGTGCTCATATCAAGGGGTGACTTCCTTTAGATGAGCAAACTCTGCTGGGTCAATCACTGGTTCACCTATTCGATCAGGAAATGTAGAGTAGGCTTAACCCAAAAGCAGAGCAGCCGAGATGAGTCAGTTGTGAATAATAACTTTAACAATAGATTGTGAAAATAACAAGCTGTGAGGAGTCAGATACCATCAGAGAACAGATACTAAATGCTATAGGGAACAAGGTAAGTGAAAGCTAGGAGAAACTGGACGAGTCTGGCTGATTTGATGGGTGAACAAATACAGTGGATAAGAGCTGGGTTTAACTAGGCTGCAGGTGATCAGTTGGAATGAGTGGCAGGTGACTGCTGTTAACTGGGTAGCGACTGGGAGGTGTCTGCCTGTGCACAGCTGACAATCATGGCATATAGAAATAATAAGAGGATCGGGTACTGTGTGGAAGCAGTAAGAGTGGAGGATTCTATTTGGACCACTAATCTTTTACCAAGCACACTATCTGTACTCTCATTTGTACCTGGCAACTGAATACATTTGGTACATATTTTTCTCACAAATAAAAGAAAAGAATATTAGATAATATTCTGCAGAAATGATGAAGAATGTTCCTCCGAGATAAAGGGACTTGACAGAATGCCATTGAATTTGAATGGAAAAGTAAGAAATGTACTGAAGTCCTCAACTGCTTCAGTTTCCATGTGTTAGATAGGTGGTTTATATCTGAAGACACAAAAAAAAATGGCTGGAGTCGCTTAGCACTTTAGTGCAAGGTTGCTAATTAAGTGCATCAAAAATCAGACTGACAGAAATTAGTGAAAATATGAAAAGAAATCTGCCAATATTGATAAAAAGATATTGTGGCAAGAATTTGGTCCATAATGACAGATGAGGAAGCTTGTTTAACTCAACAACCAACACACATAAATGCTGTAGGAACTCAGCAGGCCAGACAGCATCTATGGAAAAGAGTACAGTTGATGTTCCAGGCCGAGACCCTTCAGCAGGACTGGAAAAAAAGATGAGGAGTCAGAGTAAGAAAGTTGTGGAGGGAGAAAGAACCACAAGGTCATAGGTGAAACCGAGGGTGGGGGAAGAGGTGAAGCAAAGAGCTGGGAAGTTGATTGGTAAAAGAGATACAGGGCTGGAGAAGGGGGAATCCCATAGCAAAGAAAAGGGGGAGGAATACCAGAGGCAGGTGATAGGCTGGTAAGGAAATATGGTGAGAGAGGGAAATGGGAATGGGGAATGGGGAATGGTGAAGGTGGTGCGGTGGGGGGCATTACTGGAAGTTTGAGAAATCATGCCATCAGGTTGAAGGCTAACCAGACGGAATATGAGGTGTTGCTCCTCCAAACTGAGTGTGTTCTCATCAGGCAGTAGAGAAAGCCATGGACTAACATGTTGGAATTGGAAAGGGAAATGGAACAAAAAATGGGTGGCCCCTAGGAGATCCCACTTTTTCTGGGGGACGGAGCATAGGTGCTTGGCAAAGTAGTTTCCCAATCTACATCCGGTCTCATCGATATACAGGAGGCCACAATAGGAGCACCGGATACAGTATATGACCCCAACAGACTCACAGGTGAATTGCCACCTCATCTGGAAGGACAGTTTAGGACTCAGAGTAGTAATGAGGGAGGAGGTGTTGGGGCAGGAGTAGCACTTGTTCCGCCTGCAAGGATAAGTGCCAAGAGGGAGATTGGTGGGGAGGAACGAACTGTCAAGAGAATTGCGAGGGGAGCTATCCCTGCAGAAACCAGAAAGTAGGGGGGAAGGAAAGACGTGCTTGGTGATGGGATCCTACTGGAGATGGCGGAGTTACAGAGAATTAGGTGCTGGATGTGGAGGCTGGGGGGGCGGGTAACAGGTGAGGATAAGAGAACCCTCTTCCTGGTGGGGTGAGGGCAGATGTGCACAAAATGGAAGAGATGTGTTGAGGGCAGCGTTGATGATAGCATTGATTCTCATTGGTAATATTGACAACTCAACAACTGGAAGTTAGAGAAATCGAATTCAGAGGAATGAGGGGTGACCTCTTTGAAACCTATCGAGTTATGAAAGGCCTTGATGGAGTGGATGTGGAAAAGATGTGTCCTATGGTGGGAGAGTCTAAGATAAGAAGACACAGTGTCAGAATAGAGAGGTGTCCTTTAAGAATGAAGATGAAGAAGAATTTCTTTAGTCAAAGAGTGGTGAATGGTGAGGAAGGCACTAAAAAGCCAACTCGTTATAAATATCTACCGGGGAAGACATTGTACTGTGCATACTCAACACAACAACAGCAGAATAACAAGGCAATGTGTGTGTGTGTGTGTGTGTGTGCACGTGTGTGTGTGCACGTGTGTGTGTGTGTGTGTGTGTGTGTGTATACGTGTGCGTGTGTGTGTGTGTGTGTGTGTGTGTGTATACGTGTGCGTGTGTGTGTGTGTGTGTGTGTGTGTGTGTGTTTATTGAGTCATCTACGTTACATCATATTACCTTTCCCATCCAATCAGCATACAATCTTGCCCAACTCCTGGCTAAATACATCTAATTCACTCCCAGAGCAGCAATGTATCATCCCAGGTGGTCTCCTCCATTGTTGCTCGGTGGACGGTGGTTGGTGTTCATGCTACTTTACTGCACTGACCACTATAGTCATATGTCAGGGATCAGAGATCAAGGCCATCCCATCTTGAAAGAAGTCATGCAAGGCATCTTTCATATCTTGAAGCCGGAATGGAACAAAAAGATTTTCACTCTTTAGAAATAGTCGAAGGTAAAACAGAACAGTATGATGATGCTTTATTTAACATAGGAACTTTGCTTTAAGACTGTGAAACATCTACTGATTTCATTGGCATATTCATTTAAAAGAGGCAGCAGCTGACAGCACAGCAGAAGACTTTTCTTTTTAGAGCCAAAGTCGATTCAAATCAACCTTGTGTGTTTGTAACCAGTCAGACTTGGGTCAGGTTGCCTTGCTCTTTCTTCATAGACAGGACTCTTCTCACTTCAGCAAGGAATAATCAAAAATACTCATAAAAAAAAAATGAACCAAGTAACTGTCAGTAGCAGGTACTGCACAGCTTCAAAAGTTATTGAAAAACTTTGTCCTTGTAAAATACATTTAATTGTCTGACAAATATAATATTCCAGTTTCTTAAGGGCTTTCAAAAATTACTTCGAAATAGGATTGCACACAACAGCCATTCAATGCCATACAATCCAAAATCATTTTATGTAAAATAAATAATCAGAATTATGATCATAATTGGAATCAGAATCTGATTTCTTATCTCTGACACATGTCAATATAGAAGAAAAACCATTACAGCACAGTACAGGTCCTTTGGCCCACTATCCTGTGCCAAACTTTTAACATATTCTAAAATTAATCTAACTCTTCCTTCCGGCATAGACATCCATTTTTCTTACATCCTTGTGCCTATCTAAGAATATTGTAAATGCCCTTAATGCACCTGCCTCTACCAGGGGTTCTATGTACCCACTATACTCTGTGTACAGAACTTACCTCTGACACTCCTGCACACTTTCCACTCATCTCCATAAAATTATACCCCTTGATTCAGCCACTTCCACACTCTGCAAAAGCCTCTGGCTATCCACTCGATCAATACCTCTTATTACCTATCTTGTACACAAGATAATCAAATGATGTCTACTGTACAAACCAGAGCTGCCTTCCTCATCATCAACAGGTTTTTAAAGAAAATTGTGGCAGCAGTACAGTGCACAACATTAAAAAAGAACTTTAAATTAAAAGAACAAATAAGCAGTGCAAAAAATCTGGAATAGTGAGGTAGTGTTCATGAGCTCTTGGACCGTTCAGAAATCAGTGGTCCACAATCTTTCAACACAATCTCTCTGTTGAGGTGAAGGTAAAGACAACTCTCAGTTTCCTGGCAGCTGGGTCATTGCTTGACTTCTCTACTATTCTACAGTTTGCTGTTCATTGTGGTATCAAATGGGGTCACTGAGGTTCTTTACTTGGGCAAGGGGGAAGTATTATTCTGGTCACTGGGGTTTACCCGCATTATTAACTTTCCAGCAATTTATGTAAATGTTGTCTGTACTTGAGAAGCTGAAAGGGTCCCATTGAATCTTTAGTTTAATAAGCATGATTCCATTTCCCAAGTGATATTGGATCATGAATTATGAAGAAAATCATTGCCATACTTCCTGGCAACACCTTTGAATTCTTTATCCTGTGGGAGTCTCCATGGTCAGCACTGCTCAGAGAAATGGATTCTACAAACAATGCATACACTTTGTTTCCATAGCTTCCTAAACCTTTCCACATTCTAACCATATTTACCAAGCACGGATACAAGGGTCACTGAAAGAGCAGAACTCAAGTGAAAAACAGCAGTGGGTTCCTTCAGATGAAATTCTATTGCCTTCATCTATAAGACTATATGACCTTAAGGCATCAGACCAGAATTAAGCCATTCAGCCCTGAATTCAATCATGGCTAACTTATTATCTTTTCCATAAATATTGACACTCTTACTGATCAAGAATCTTTCAACTTCTGCTTTAAATATACCCACATTACTTGGCTTCCACAGCCATCTTGTGGTAATAAATTCCACAGATCCACCACCCTCTGGCTAAAGAAGTCCCTCTTCACCTCAGTTTGGGACTTCCTGCCAACACATCCAGCAAGGGCTTAGGGTTTGCCGTAGTTTGCTGTTTGCTGCGTTTCTGCCTAAAAAGGTTGCATCTAGTGTGGGAGCAAAGACGTCCAGCAGACAAGAAGTCCGAGAGGCATTAAGCAGATATAGAAGCACAGTAGCACAATAATAGAGCCAATGCCTCCCAGCACAAGAGATCTGGGTACAATCCTGACCTCGAGATGTGTTTGTATTAAGTTTACTCAATCCCCCTGTGATGTTTTCTTTCTGGGTTTTACTGCCTCCTCCTCAACCCAAAGTCATGTGGTATGGTGGGTTATTAAAAAAAAATGCCCCTGGTGTTTAAGTGAGTTGTAGAATCTGGGAGGTAGTTGACTAAAATATATGATTAATGTGTAAGTAGATGGCTGATGGTCAGTGAGGACTTGGTGGGCTGAAGGCCTGTTTCTGCGCCGTGTCCCTATGACTATGATACTATGATCTGCAGAAGCAAGACAACCAGGGGAATGGTGAACACTCTCAGGAAAACTCCATCCATTGAGTCAAGAAGGCAGACATTATCAGACTTTATAGTGATAATATATAACAGAAGAATTTAGGCCATTTCGCCCCTTCATTCCCCTCTTCCATTTATTAATGGTTGATTCTTTCATCAACCCCATACTCCTGCCTTCTCCATGTAACCCTTAATCCCCTTAGCAAGCAGGAAGATAATAATCTCTGATTTAAATACACACAATTATCACCAGTAGAGTTTACGATTGAGCACTGAGGCTCTGTTCAAATGTTCTTTAAGTACTCAGTCCTTGGCTCCTAAAACATAATTGCCAATTAGCAGACAGTCTTAAATCTTTAAGGGAGCCGTGCCAGCTGTCCATACTCCAAAAAGTTAGAGCATCCAAACCCTGGATGCTGCTGCGTTTGGGTGAGTGATGTAGCAGGATACCCTCCTTTATAGCTGACTTCTGGCAGCCCTACATATTAGGAGAGGCAATAATTGGCTGGATCCAAGATGTCCCCTTCAGGAACCCAGCATCGTTCCTTGGGTCCAGATCCTTCCCAGTTAACATGGAACTGCTGAACACCCCGAACAGTTCTCGAATTCAAAAATTTTTTCGAAGTGAAGAGCTATTCCCCATTGACCAGCCTGAGTGGCAGTGGGACTGATGGTGTTCACAGGTTTTAATTTGGAACCTAATTTGGAATTTAAAGTGGGATTGATCTTGAGGGCCTTGGGTGTCTGCAAGGTGTGAGCCACCAGGTTTACTTTCCTGAGAATCTTTAATGGTCCAATGAACTTGGGCACAAATTTCCTGGACTCCACTCGGAGAGGCTAATCTTGAGTCTACAGCCACATATCACCCAGCCTACAAAACTGGCCCTGCCTTGTCCTGTGATTAGCATTTATTTCAGCCTTCCAGGTTGAGGCTAACAAAATATCCCTTGCCCTTGTCCATTTCCACGTCTGAGCAGTTACTATTACAAGGGGAAAGGTGCTCAAACAGATGAAAGTGCCAACGGTACATAAGTCACCCAGACCAGGTGAACTGCAAACTAGGGGTCTGAAAGAGATAGTGGTAGAGACTGTGCAGACATTAATAATATTCTTTCAAGAATCATTGGACTCTGGCATGGTTCCAGAGGACTGGAAAATTGCAAATATCAGATATTTCCCTTTAAAGCATCGGACCAGATCCTTGATCGCAGGAACCCCAACCTCGGCCTCATGCTCAGGGAAAAGTGGCGGAGAATACCCAAATTGGCACTCAAAAGGGAGCATCCCATTCGCTGAATGCTGTAAAGTATTGTGAGTGACCTCTGCCTTTATGAAATGGACCCAACACTCATCTGGTCTTTCAGAGGCAAGGCGCCTGAGAGTTCATTCCACGTCTTGGTTCACCTGCTCCATCTGGCCGTTGGACTGTGGGTGAAACCCAGAAAAAAAGACGTACTGTTGCTCTATCAGCTTACAAAATGCCCTCCAAAAATCTGACAGGGATTGCGGAACGTGACTTGGCACACTGTGGATCCTGAAGACCTGGTGCCACAGATAGTAGTCTATCCAATGTGACAAATTTGCAGGCCTTCAAAAAAAAAATCCACAATTACCATGATAATGGTCTTCCCCTTGAGAGGAGGAAGACCATGATAAAATCCATGAAGATGTGCACCTATGGTCTGCCTGGAATACACAGAGGGTGAAGGAGTCCTTGAGGTTGAGTGTAGGGCTCCTTGTTCCAGGCATACACCTCACATTCCTGCATGTATTGACGGACTTCCCTCGCCACTCCATGCCACGAATATCTTCTCTTAATGAACATGAGAGTCTTGGCAATCCGTGGGTGAGATGTCAATCTTGATGCATGTCCCCACTGAAGAACCAGAGACTGGATGAGCCTAGGAATGCACAGATGACCCGGATGGCCTTATGAGTAATCTCCCTTTCCCCAATGGTTCTGGTGGTCTGTTCGTACGATAAAAGGATTCTTGGACCCTTCAAGCTAGTGACACCATTCCTCGAGACCGAACTTGACCACGAGCAGCTCTCTATTCCCAATGTCATAGTTAACCTCTGCCAGTGATAGCCGCCTGGAAAAGAGCGCACACAGATGCAGTTTATTGTCCAAAGGTGTGTGTTGAGACAGTATTATACCCAATCTGACATCAAGGCATCCACTTCCATGACGAAGGGAAGGTCTGGGTTAGGTGTAACTAATATGGGAGCTGTTGGGAACCACTGTTCGAGCTCTGCAAAAACAGCCTCTTCTTCGGTAGTCCAAACAAAAGGGACTGTGGATCTCTTGGTTAGTGCGGATACGGAGCCGCCACTGAACAAAAATTTCTGATGAACTTTCAATGAAAGTTGGCAAATCCCAGGAATTATTGGACTTGTTTCACACTGGAGGGTTGTGGCCTCTCTCCACCTGCCTGAGTCTTATTAGGTCTGTCTTGAGATTGCCATTAGAATGATAAAACCCGAAAATGAAATGGAGCTTATGTGAAATTCGGACTTCTCCAGCTTGATGTAAAGTCAACAATCAAGAAGTCTCTTTAGGATACCTCCGACCTGAACACTGTGCTCCTCCATGGACTTTGAGAAAATTAGGATGCCATCCAAGTAGACAAAGGCATACTTATGGAGAGCATCCCGGAGCACATAGTTTGTAAAGACCTGGAAAACTGCTAGTGCGTTCACAAGGCCAAAAGGCATGATTAAATACTCTGAGTATCCTATCGGTGTGTTGAATACCATCTTACACTCATTACTCTTCTTTACGTGAACCAGAATGTGCGCACTCTCCATGTCCAGCTTCGAGAATACTCTTGCTTCTTCGAGAATTTCGAAGGCAGTCTTCATGAGTGGAAGAGGATGATGATTCTTGACTGTTATGAAATTCAACCCCTATAATTAATATATGCCTGCAGGCTCCCATCCTTTACCTGCACCAAAAAGAAGCTCGCAACAACTGGAGAGGTGGAAGGCTGAATGAGTACCAGGGCAAGAGCCTCTTTTATATACTCCTCCACAGGATTTCTCTCTGGGATTGAGAGTGTGTATAGTCAACCCCATGAAGGACATGTACCAGATAGTAGATCTATTGCACAGTCATTGGGTCAGTGCCGTGTAAGAATCACAGCCTTTCCCTTGCTGAATACCTCTTCTAAATCATTGTAGATGAAAGGGATTTCTACTGGCTTGGGTGCTGCAAGAAGCCCACAATCTTCCTCCAATCCTCCAATGAAGACTCCTGAGGCCACTTTGAAAGGTTTCAAAAGTAGATTTAATGTCAGAAAAATGTATACAATATACATCCTGAGATGCTTTTCAACCATCGATGAAAACAGAGTGCCCCCAAAGAATGAATGACAGTTAAAGTTAGAACCGCAAAGTCCTCCCCAGCTTACCCCTTCCCATGCATAAGCAGCAGCAAAGCAATGATCCTCCTTCCCCCGCCAGCAAAAAAAAGTCATCGGCACCCACCATGAGCACTCAAGTGTGTAGCAAAGACACAGACTTAGGACTCCAAAGACTACTTGTTTACCCAGTATTCGACAGACCACAGGCTGTGTGTCTCTGTCCCTCTCTCTCTCTCTCTCTCTCTCTCTCTCTTCCCCTCCCCATAAGGGTGAAAGAGATATCCCCATTTCACAGCAAGAGGGGAGACTTAACAAACAACTCACTGATTTATGATGTTAAAAGTCTATTGTGTCACTTTCTCCAAGCTCTGTGCTCAAAGATCAAAGATCATGGGTATCTGGGCACACAGCCATGGATCTTCCATCTCCCAGGACACACTGATTCCCTGCCGGGACACCAACATTTGGTCCGCCCATCTCCAGAGCCACGAGATCTCAGAACTCCGAAGGTGTGCTAATCTCTTAGGCTGCATCCTTGGCATATCGAATAACGGTCAGTTGTGAAACCCCAAAAGCAAGTCCCATTCCCACAAAGAACTGTAGTCAGCATGTAACTCCAGGTCAGGTCTTCAAAAGAACCACGAAAGGGAAAAATAGAGATTGAAATAGAAAAATAAAGATGGAAATCGAGATGTTTCTGAGGATGCAAGCAAAGGAGTTGCTGGTAGCTGCCATTGTTTCCTACTTAGGTAGCGAGGGTGATTCAGCAGAGCCCAGAGTCCCCTCCATAGGTTCATTAGAGTCTTTAGTGGAAACAGAGGCCAAATCACAGCAGCGAGATGACAAATGTTCCTAGGACTAGGCTCCAGTTTGGAGCCTTCCCTTTAGACGGAATCTGGCAACTGGACCCCTTTGGCTTTGCAGCTAGAATTTCAGACTACTAGGGCAGCTCCTTGGTTTGCTCCTGAACTGGAAATCTAGTTCCAACACACCCCTGGCTGGATAGGGTCGGGACTTACACAGGCCTGTTGGCTGGAGCCAGCATGCCTGTCCTGGAAGGCAGGACTAGGTTTCCTGAAGGCTGCAGATTACACTGAACAGAAGTCTGCTCCCTTGACGGCCACTGGTCTTGGGAGAATCTGGAGTTGGAACACCAAGCCAAAAACATACTTTCTTGCAGCAACTGGACCATGCAATGATCCTCCCTTCCTTCCAGTTCACTGAAGTTTTATCCTGGGACCGCCAAGGGTTCTCAAGGATCGGGGAAATGTGAGGAGACTCAATGATATTAAAAATAACGTCCTCCACATGATCCTCTATACTCATCCGCAAGACCAATGTCTGCTGCCGGATCTGCCCTGAACCAAGCGGATGGCCGTCCAAGACAGTTGTGGCCTTGGGCTGGCCTCAACTCCTGCTGAGGTATGTTGAGTCGATGGGCGGTCCCAAATCCAGGAAATTTCCAGCTGCGCCAGAGTCCAAAAATGCATTCGCCTCTCGTTAGTTCACAACCCAGCAGATCTCCACCCTCAGCATGACACCAAAATCCGTGAGGCTGGGCGTAGTAGCTGCCACTGTCACAGTCCTCCCGACAATGGATTTTCTTAATAGTTCTCACAACACCCGCAGCTTCAGACATTCGGCCTGCACATTACCTGCTTCCCCGCTGTGAATGTAGCAACATTGACTCTGACAGCGGAATCTCTGGTTGGTGGAAATTCATACGTGGCCAATCTGCATGGGCTCGACAGGGTCCTGAGCAGAAGAGGGGCTGGTCATGATCTGAAATCGGGGAGTGAAACCATGATGCACTGAGGTCGGGCTCGGGCTAGCCCTCTTTGACCTCTTGATGTAATCCCACTTACACTCTGCTGAATGATTATTGAGGCAAAACCTCTAAGATCAGAACCCCTAAATCCTCTGCTGGCTCTCCCAAGGTGAGGGCACCCTTCAGTTGACCTCAGAGTCCATAGCAGTATAAAGTAGCCAAGGCCTCCGCGTTCCAGTCACACTCTTGGTACGAAGTCCGAAACTCGACAGTGAAATTGGCTGTTGGCCGAACGCCCAATTGAATCTTCATCAGGTGGTCTGAGCCTCAGCTGGCTCTGGCAGGGTAATACAATACTTTCTTCATGGCTGCCATGAATTCCTCCAAATTCGAGCAAACCTCTGACCTTTGTACCCAATGCCTGGTGGCCCAGGCCAGGGCTCTTCCTGTCAGAATAGAAATAATGAAGGCCACATTTCTGTGCTCCAAACGGAACCAGGACAGCTGGAATTCAGATACTAACAAACATTGAATGAGAAAGCCACGGCAAGAGACTGGGCCACTACCAAATCTCTCCGGGGTTGGAAGAAGTCCTGGCTCCATAATGGGATCGACTGGTTGTTCTGAGCAACTCTGGTTCCCTTCTTGCAAAAGTTACCCCTGGAAGTTGTATACCTCCGGACTCTGCCTGGAAATATTTTTGCTGTGGCTGGTCACAGCAGATGAAACACTCTGATACCCTATAGGGTCCATACTCTGTCAATCAAACTGTGACAAAAGTTCTTGACGAGGATGGTTTGGCCCCAGATGCTAGAATATCTGAGACTAGGATCGAGTCACGATATCAAACTGGATTGAGAAGTGAGCACAAAACAAATGCTATACAATATCACTACTAGGGCTTATGGTTGAGCACTAAGGCTCCGTTCAGGTGTTCTTTTAATACTCTGTACTTGGCGCCAAAACATTGTCAATTAGCGGGATGGTCCTAAACCTTCAAAAGAGTCAATGCTTGTATCCATACTCTGAGGAGTTAGAGCGTCTAAACCATGGAACCTGGCGTGGTTGGGTATGTGTTTATGACAACTCTCTTTAGCAACAAATTTCAAGGATTCATAATCCTCTGGGTGAAGAAATCCACCCCAACTCAAATTAAAAGGACAACCCATTAATCTGAGGCTGTGCATTTGGACCCTAGACTCTCCTACTAATGGAAACATCTTCTCTACAACCACTCTATCCAGGCTTTTCCATATCAGTAGGTTTCAAGGAGATGCATTCTTCATCCTTCTGAATTCCATCGAGTATAGGCACAGAGATATTGAATACAGCGCTGGAGACATTATTCAGATAAGCAAGAAGGGATTCTCTGATAGAGAAACACTTTCTAAAGTATTTAGAAGATTGTTACTCTGCCTACATCACTAAAGTAATCCCTGTTCCAATCCCTGAAATGGCTTGCTGTGAGGTATCTGCTTTTCATTTTCCATAACATCTTGCTTAATAAATTTTGACATATGCCCAAAATGTATGTTACTCAGAGAAGCTTCAATCTGCAATTGTAAAAAGAATCAAGAAATTGACTTCCTTAGATTGCCTTCAGTTCCAATGGTGGGCATTCAATATCGGATTGAATGCACATCTTTGTCAAAGAACATCAAATTGGATTGACTTGCAGTGAGTAGAGATTTGATGAGGAAAGGACATTTCAAACCAAAGAAATCCTTACTCGTTTAGCACTGATAAATTCCTTATGGAATATCAAGTCTGTTAAAATTTAAATTATTCTACCAATTATCCCTTTCAAGCAGTTGATCTAAAGAAGTCTTAGTAGTAGAAGCATTGCTGTTTTGCTCGGTAATCATTCAAATCAAAGATAATTTGCCACTAATACAGATCTGTCAAGTCTGAGGTAACTGCTGAGGTTAACGTGTGGCCTGCAGACTGCCGCAGCTGGCGCAGGATGTATGATGGGATAGACAGGTGAGTAATTTGGGAAATGGGGTGCTCCTTCCATATTTCCTACTTGGCTTCTGCATGTTCTTGATGAATGGACTCTGGGTTCGCAGTTCCTAAAATAAAGATGAAACATAAAGGATAACTTTGTTTATCACATGTACATTGAAACATCGAAACGCACAGTAAAATGTGTCTTTTATGTCAAATTAAATCAGCAAATATCGTGCTGGGCAGCCCACAATTGTTCGCACACTTCTGCTGTCAACATACCGTACACACAACTTACAAACCCTAACTGGTATATCTTTGGAATGCGGGACGGATCCAGAACACCCAAAGGAAACTTACACAGCTATGGGAAGAATATACGATTCCTCATGGACCTGGTGGGAAACAAACCCTAATGTTTGGTGATGGCTAGTGCTGTAAGGTTATTGCACACAGCACGTCCTGCTCAACCGCCTTCTCCAACATCTCCAGCAAGGTCTGCTCCCAGAAAGCCAATGTGGCTTCCGTGCTGAACGTGGGACCGAGAACATGATTTTTGCTGCACGCCAACTCCAGGAAAAATGCCAGGAGTAACACAGCGACCTCTTCGTGACCTTTGTCGATCTAACCAAGGCTTTCGATACGATCAGCAGAGAAGGCTTGTGGAAGATCATGGAGAAGTTTGGCTGCCCCAGCAAGTTCATCACAATCGTCCAGCAGTTCCACGACGGTATGATGGTGAAAGTTCTGGATAACGGCGACGAGTCGGAGGCCTTCCCAGTGACAAATGGCGTCAAACAAGGCTGCGTTCTTGCCCCGACTCTGTTCAGTATGGTATTCTCTGCCATGCTGACAGATGCCTTCCATAACTACGAAGAAGGAATCCACATCAAGTACAGGACTGACAGCAGGTTGTTCAACCTTAGGCGCCTGCAGGCAGTTACAAAGGTGCGAGAGACTGTCATCAGAGACTTGTGTTTTGCTGATGACTGCGCACTCAACGCCAGCACAGAGCAGGAGATGCAGCGTGAAATGGACTGCTTCTCACAAGCCTGCGACAACTTCGGTCTCACTATCAGCACCAAAAAGACCGAAGTTATGTACCAGCCTGCCCCAGGAAAGCCATACCAGGAGCTGCGCATCACGGTGAAGGGCCAGAACCTCCAGGCAGCCGACAACTTCACCTACCTGGGCAGCATACTCTCTCGCGCAGTGAACATAGACGCTGAGGTCAACAACAGGATTGCCAAAGCCAGCGCCGCCTTTGGGAGACTCCGTGAGAACGTCTGGGAGCGGAGAGGACTCAGCCTTACCACCAAGCTGAAGGCGTACTGTGCAGTGGTCCTTACCACCCTCCTTTACGCCAACGAGACCTGGACTGTCTACAGCAGACACGCCAAACAGCTCAACCACTTTCACCTGAGCTGTCTCCGCAGACTCCTCCACATCAGGTGGCAGGACAAAGTCCCCAACATGGAAATCCTGGAACAAGCTGGGCTCTGCAGTGTCTACACCCTCCTGCTGAAAGTCCAAACCAGGTGGGCTGGACGTGTGGTCAGAATGCCAGACAGCCGATTGCCTAAGCAGCTGCTGTACGGAGAACTGTGTCAGGGCAAGCGCTCAGTCGGGGGGCAGAAGAAACGTTACAAAGACTGCCTGAAAGCGTCCCTCAAAGGCCTGGGTGTCGACATCAACACGTGGGAGACGCTTGCCCTTGACCGTCCAGCTTGGCGCAGCAAGATCACCACAGGAGCCCGTGCAGCTGACGTCAGGCGCATCATCAAGGCACAACGAAAGCGTGCTGTGCGCAAGGCCCGAGCAGCATCCACTGCCACGACAGCACCCACCCACTTGTGTCCCACATGTGGGCGAGCCTTCAGGGCCCGGATTGGCCTCGTCAGTCACCTCCGGACCCACAGCCACCAATCTCCCATTTGACTTTGAAGCCATGGTCATCTTCGACTAGGAAGGATGAACAACAAGGTTATTGCACTAAACACCATGCTGCCGTGCTGTCCCAATTGCTTCTTCTCTATGGAATGGGATTCCCTTGTGAGAATATTACATATCTTTCAAGAATCCTTGAATCATGTCCTGTGTCCACCTGGATCTGGAGGTGTTTGACATAAGAAGCTTATGTTTCAGAGGTGTATAGGAGGACTGGGCTCATTGTGGCCAGAGAGATCACCTAGTTTATCCTAGACTTCAAAAGCTCATTTATTCAGGCAGCTGGCATGAAGAAAGAAATAGAGAACTCCATTGTCAATGGAGAACTTCATAATCATAATCAGTTTGTGATCTCTGAATCTCATGTCTATTCCCCTTACCACGGAATATTTCATCAGGAGTTGAGCAGATTTGGTATATCTTTAGCAAACTTCTACAGATGTACTGTGGAAGGCATTCTGACTGGTTGCATTTGCTCCTGGTGTGGAGACTCCAATCCAAAAGGATCAGAAGAGGCTGCAGTGGGTTGTAGATTCAGCTAGATCCAACAGTAAGTGTTCTCACCGTACAGGACATTCTCTCTTCTCATTATTACCATCAGAGAAGAGGTACATGGGCCTGAAGACTTGCACTCAAATTCTTAAGAACAGCTTCTTCCCTTCTGCCATCAGATTTATGAATGGTCCACAAATGCATTAGCACTATTTTTAATTATTTCTAATTGTACTGTATCTTATAGTATTTTTATGTATTGCAATGTACTGTTGCAGAAAAGCAATTAATTTCATGTCATATGTCAGTGATAATAAACGTACTTCTGAATCTGATTCTAAGAACACATACAGGAAAGTTGCTTCAGTTAAAGGGTGTTGGCTAGCAAACATACAGGTCAGTTTCTAAGATCTTAGGTCCTGAAGGAATAGTGTGTTATTTTAATGTATCAACGTTTAACTTGATCGGTTTATATTTTCTCTCTCTGCTATTTTAATGGAGATGTTATCTCATTAAGCAGGCTCACAGACTACTAATGAGAAATAAATTGCAGATCAGCTCATTAAGCATTTGTGTACTGTGGTCTCACAGTAGTTCAGGATTCTTTTGAGATTAGAGGGAGGGAAGTGTTTGAGGAAGGTAAGAAGACTCACAGTTGAAAGAATCTGGGAAGGAATGAGTCAGAGCAGCAGATGGTGTAATGATTCTTGAATCAATATGGTAAGGAACTACACATCCGGAATTAAGGAGCCATATTCATAGACAAGTAATAAGGTCATAACTATATTGGCATCAGTGTTTTTTTTAATAACGGTTGGAAGCAAAGAGAAGCTCTATCAGCAAGCAAACATTGTGGAACAAAGGTGAGAGAAAGATTCCTCATCAAGTATATTCTTGTTTCAAGTAGCACTTCACAATGGGTGGTTATTGAGTTTGGATCAGTAATTTTACAACAACCTTGCATTGAACATTTTTAATGCCTTTGAATTTAGGGCAGTCATATTATTAATCCTCCTGATAATTGATAGAACAGATTATTTGTTGTGATTGACAACTCTTCAGATAACTCGCAACCCCAGTTAACAAGAGCAATAGTTAATTGCCTAAGCGCTACAGTTCCTCGTTCTTTCAATGCAAGAGCCGGAATGTAGAAAATGTCCTTTTAGCAGTTTTGCTAAAACTGAAAATTATCCATTTGGTTAAATGCTGATACAGATCCTTTCTGAAACAAAGAGAATAAAGATCTCTAGTGTTCTGAGAAACAACTACAATCCCTGCCCTACAAATCATCAGCCTGTAAAAAAGCTTAATTGGTCTCAGAGGTTTTTATTGCACATCATTGGGTCTGAGTGATAATATTTTGATGGATATTTCCTCTGCCACACTATATTTATATTTTCCACTGAGACTATGTTATAGTGGTATCCCCTGGGTCATACACAGTTTAGATATCAGTCTATCCTTGAATGAAAAAAACAACAGATGCCTGAAACAGCATAATGTGAGTGGAATTTTAAACAAACCCGAATTTATACAGCTTGAATGCTGTGCTAGGAGAAGAAGGGATCGGGAGAGGAAAAGAAATAACAACAGAAATTGCAGAAAAGTTTCATCAGGTGAAGCAGCATCCATGGAAAGAGAAACAGTAAATATTTCAAGTCAAAAACCCTTCTTCAGACTCACAGATTCCCAGTGCCTGGAGTTTTCATCAAGGGAATTCATATTCATTGAGGAAAATGGATTGAAATGTACACTCAGTAGCACTTTTTTAAGTAACTCCTGTACCTTATATTGTGTGCTATATGTGCTGTATAATATGTGTAATTGTTGGTTCTGTGCTTTGCATCTTGATGCTAGAGGGATGCTGTTTTGTTACGCTGTATTTATGTGCATGGTTGAAAGACAATTAAACTTGAACTTGAAGTAATGAAGTGGCCAATGAGTTCCTTTTGTAGCCCATCCATTTCAAGGTTTGATGTGTTCTGTGTTCAGAGATGTTCTTCTGCTCATCACCATTGTAACGTGTGGTTATTCGAATTACTGTCACCTTCTTGTCTCCTTAAACAAGTATGGCCATTCTCCTCTGATCTCTCTCATTAACAAGGTATTTTGACCCATGGACCTGCTGCTCAATGGATTTTCCTTATTTTTCATTCCATTCTCTATAAACTTTAGAGGCTGTAGTGTGTGAAAATCCAACATTTGGTCTGAACAACAACTGAGCTTCTTGACCATGTCAGTATCCTTTTATGCATTGAGTTGCTGCCACATGATTGGGTGACTAGATATTTACATTAATGAGCAGGTGTACGGGGGTACCTCGTAACATCCTCACTGAGAATATGAAAGACCTTGTGGAAGTGTAAGAATATGTCACAAGGTGTGGTGTGGTAAGAGGTTGTGATTTAAATGTCAAAGTTGGAAAGGAGTAACCTGTGACATAGAGTTTTAGGGGGAAGTAGTCAGAATGTACTTGGTGCTTTTAAATTGAAATGCAGCCAATAAAGTGGGCTGCAAGTGGAACCTTTACCAAAGGGAAGCAGATCTTGTTATTTTGTGGGTGTGGGTGGAACCACACACACTAACAAGGGCAATAGGGATAGTGTGGTATTTGTTAGCCAATAATCTGTCAGGGGATTACTCAATTTTTGTCCAAGTAGCTGTTTGCATGCAACGGTGGCCATACCTCGGCTAAGGTAGTTAAGGGTAGCCAGCTGGTTTCATATCTGTCCTAGTATGCAAAGGCAGCACTAGTGGACTGGTCAGATGAGATCAATAGGGAGATCCAATGGCCGGGTAGAAAGTTTTGCAATGCTTCATTAAGACCGAAGAGCATAACAAGCCCCAAAAGTAGTCATGGTCATCCACTGCAACCAAGGAAGACCCCATTTGTGAACACAAAATAATCTGCAGATGCTGTTGTCAAAGGAACAATCACTCACTCACCCCATTTGTGATGACTACTCATATCATTGGACTCAGACCTCTCAGGTCAAGAGAGTGGAACTGCCCCAATGCAACATCATTTTCAGTTCAAAAACTCTTCTACACAGGTTTCACTACCATCATCAGACTTGATGGACAACCATTCACAAAATGGGGGATTACCTATCGTCCTCAAAAACCTACCAGCTGCAGACGCATTTATCAATGACAACATTGGAAAATGTAACCACAGCTTAGCCCTATCGGAAGATGTTTTGCATCTTACCTTTGAGGACCCTCTTCATCATGTTGAGTGGCTAATTGGTATGGTGTATGGCACTACTGGCCGCTTACAAATGGTCATTCATGGGCATCCGCTGAAGCAGAAGTGTCTTCAATACAGAATATACAAACTCATCTGCTGGGATGTTCTTCACTCTTGGATTGCTGTCAAGTCAGTGGCCTAACTTTGGCTCAGTAAGAAATGCAGAGCAGCATACAGACAGTCTGGTAGAGGTGGTGGTGTGGTATATGAGCCTATCTACAAATGATACTCCAACCTGACTAAGCTGCAATACTGACTGACTAAACATCATTCAATCGCTAGTGAAGCCATCTCACAATCAACCAATGAGATCAATACACTGCAATTGATCATGATTAGTGATGGATAGTTAAAGAGTTAATAGGATTTAAGGTTCAAGAACATTCCCAACATCAACAAAGAGACAACCTTGAACTTGTGCTCCTCTGACTAGACGAAAGCTGAGCTTCTTCCTGAAATCCCAGTGTCACAGAAGCTTGCCTTCTATTATTTTAATTCACTCCACATACTATCAAGCTCAAGTTTATTGTCATTCAAACATATCCAGGTAAAATCACTAAATGAAACAATGTTCCTGCAAAGCAAGGTGCACAGCACAGTATACATAACTCACACTCAATGCATAAGGTAATATTACCACTAATAAATTAGCAAATAATAAAATATTTTACAGAAGATTAACATTGAGGAATATACTATGAAGAAATGCCTGAGAACGTTGGCATGCAATTTAAGTTTATGAGACAGAACGGTTTCTTGGCTGTACTGTTTAAAGTTTGGGCTCCAGAATTAGGGGAAGCTCTAGACAAGTTGCTCCCATACAGTTACAATATTGGCATCTACTGGACAGCATAGAAGACAGAACAACAAATGATACAGCACAGGTACAAAGCCTTCACCGCACCCTGTCTGCACCAAACATGATAGCAATCTAACTAATCCCTCTTGCCTGTACATAGCCTGTATCTCTCTACTTCCTATCTAGTCATGTGCTTGTCTGAATGCTTCTAAAATGTTGCTTTCTTAAAAGTAGAAATATGTCCTAGTACACAAAACAGACAAACCCAATTCATCTATTCTCCTCCCAATCAGTATACTCTTAGTTATCAGCAAAGAGATGGAAACAGTTGTCTTGTGTTCTATAATGTTTCTGAGTATCAACGTCTCTGAAGATCTATCCTGGGCCCAACATATTGACGTAATTATGAAGAGGGTGCACCAATGGCTATATTTCATTCGGAGTTTGAGGAGATTTGTTATGTCATCAAAGACTGCAGGTGCATGGTGGAGAGCATTCAAATTGGTTGCATCATTGGCAGTATGGAGGGCCATTGCACAGGATCAGAAAAAGCAGCAGAGGGTTGTAAACTCAGCCAGCTCCATCATGGGCACTAATCTTCCCACCGTTAGGGACATCTCCAAAAGGCAATGCTTTAGAAAATGTGGAATTAATCATGAAGGACCTCCATCACCCAGATCCTGCTCTATTGTAACTATCATCAGAGAAGAGGTACATGAGCCTGAAGACATGTACTCAGTAATTTAGGAACAGCTTCTTCCTCTCCACCTTCTGATTTACTCTTCAATAGGCTATTTGCCAAAGTAATATGGGCTCCACCTTGCAGAGGATCTGAGTTCTCAAGATATCATGAGAATACCTTGGGAATCACTTCAGGATAACAATTTCTGGACACCTTTCAACAGAAGGATGACAGCAGGTCATGAAGCTCAACCAAACATACAAATTAAAAACTGAACTAGGCCACCAAGCTCTTTAAGTCAGTCTTGCTATTTAATATGACAATGGCTTGTCACCAGTCCATGCTCCCTCTACTAGGAGTAAGCATTCACTTCCTTGCTAATGAGCAATCTCTCCACTTCTCCCTTTCAGAAATTTAAAGACTTATTTCCATTATTCTTTGGGGTAGAGTTGCAAAGACTCATACACCTCAAAGGAAAAAAAAAATCACCTGATTTTTATTTTGTGAATAGCCCCCTTTTTCATTTATTATTATTATCCTACAAATGGAAACTTTTTCTCCATAATCACTTTGTCAAGACCTTTTGGGATTTCATACACTTCAGTCATGTGAATTTTCACTATTCTAATTTCTACATAAAAGAATAAAAATTGGTGCTAAAATTTAAAATTTTGTTAGCTAGGAGAATACACATAGAACACAGAACATTACTGCACAGTACTGGTCCTTTGGCCCACAATATTGTTCTGACTCTTTAACCTACTCTACGATTAATCTAACGCTTCTCTCCTACTCAGCCCTTTGTAGTTTGAAAACAAAGGTAGTGTTCAATGAGGAATGAATAGAGGAATGAAATGTTGCTCAGTGAAGAGCGGTGGGGATGTTGGAGTGGTAGGCTAACTATTCCTAAGATGAAGTAGAAGTAACAGACTACTCCAGTTTCAGTAAGGCAACATAAAATTAGGCTTAAATTCTTTTCGATAATTTGTTCATAAGGCTTTTGGCTTATATTGCCAGCTACTTGTGTAAAGCCAATATTGCCTTTAGATATTCACAAATTATCTTGTCTTAATTTAGTTCTGTGTCTTTGTCACTGTTCATCTGGCCAACAAGCAATAGCAATGGACACCAAAAACAACCCAGTGTACATCAAACCTGTTCTAATGCCACGCTGCCTTTGGTACTGATGTTGATGCAGAGAGCCAGAATCAGAATCAGAATCAGGTTTAATATCACTGACATATGTCACAAAATTTATTAGTTGTGCTAGTGATATTTGCGATCATGCTATTATGTTGATTGGCAATGATGGTATTTGAAAGTATCTATAAAGATGATCATTGACAATGTAGGCTGTGTAAGTGAATTAGCATATATTATGATAAAGGGTAACTTGCTTCATTCATTGAGACTTTGTGGAGCTGCAATGTCCCTCCCATGGTGTCCAGTGCTGAACTGACGATCTTTTCCATGTTAAAAATGAAAGATGGTTCATGACCAAGACAGAGAATTTCGGCTCAAAATTAGATTCTTTCTTTGTTAACAATAGAACATCAACAGAGGCTGGAATAATTGTCTGCACAACACAGGATTTAACAATGTGGATGATAAATAAGCTTCCTCTGAATAGATTAGATATTGGTGTCCTGGTACAATGTAAGTATTTCTATTCAGTGGACTGAGAAGTGAGGCTATCTTCTCCAAAAATTCATAAGCTACATTTTATTTAAATTGGATGACATAAGTGTTGCTATTATAATTGTACAAGCTAAAGAGATGGAATGCAAACACAAAGAATAGCTTGTAAAAGTGAAATAAATAAAAGAACTAAGCTAAAGGGCTTATGTCTCAGCAAGATTGAGAAAACCTCATCCATGCAATTATTTTTAGTAGGCTTGACTACTGTAATGGCGTTTTCACAGGTCTCTAAAAAATCCCTGACAGCTGCAGCTCATTCAGAACGCTGCTGCCAGAGTCCTCACTATGACCAAGAAAGTAGAACACATCACTCCAGCTCTCAGATCACTACACTGACTTCCTGTCCATCAGAGGACTGACTTTAAAATATTACTACTGGTTTATAAAGTAATGAATAGTCTCAGGCCAAAATGCATCGCCGTTCTCCTGCTGCATTATGAATCTTCCCGAGCTCTCGGGTCGTCTAGGATAGGGCTGCTTACCATTCCCAGGGTCAAAACTAAACATGGTCAATGCTTTTAGTTACTATGATCCATATTTCTGGAATAACCTTCCAGAGGATCAAAAGTCTGCCCCAACTTTGGCACATTCAAATCGAGGCTTAAAACCTTTCATTTTG
The DNA here is from genome assembly GCF_963921235.1 of Mobula hypostoma. Taxonomy (NCBI): domain Eukaryota; kingdom Metazoa; phylum Chordata; class Chondrichthyes; order Myliobatiformes; family Myliobatidae; genus Mobula; species Mobula hypostoma. Next base: position 118,605,920 of record NC_086097.1, on the reverse strand, counting down.
CTGTAGCTTTTAATTAGAATCTCCTGCACTGTAATTCTATTTATCATGTCCATTTTTTGTGTGATTTTATTCTCTTGTATATTGTCTGTACTTTGATGTTTGATTTTTATATTTTATTCTCTGTAAAGCACTTTGAATTGCCTTGTGTTTGAAAAGAGCTCTACAAATAAACTTGCTTGCTTTCTTGCTTTCTTGATCCATTTTTCATTATACTACCATAATTTAGAACACACAAAAGATGGACCAGATATCCTACTGGAGAAATGATGTGAAAAACAACTCTCCATTACATATTTTTCAAACAAGTACATTCACAAAGGATGTCAAATGGAAGTCTTATATAAAAAAGATTAAATATGGCACATTAATGATCAAAACAATTTATTATTATTTGGGCCCTTTACTGAGTAAATCTAGTAATTCAACAATGCATAAACACAAGAGAATCTGCAGATGCTGGAAATCCAAAGTAACACACACAAAATGTGCTGGAGGAACTTAGCAAGTCAGACAGCATCTATGGAAAGGAATAAACAGTCGTTGGTTAGAGCTGAAACCCTTCAACAGGACAATAATGTAAGCATTTCTATGCAGTTCTTTTAATTTGAGGTTTTTGAGAATTACTTGGAGTCACACACTGAAGCAACTGAAATATCACCCTGTCTTTTGCCACATGGCCGATGCCCATGTCAATAAAGTCTGAGCTCTCGATACTGATTGGTTGCTCGAATTCCAAACTAAACCGATTAGAATTGTTGAAATTAAAGTATGAAATATATTTTTCCAGCTTACTTTTTTTTTCAATATCCCAAAATGAAGTGACACTGAAAATATCTTGCCTGAATAAAATCTGCTAATTGGCTTTTCACAGCCTGCATTGCAACAGTGTGCTGTCCAATGGTGCTGCTCGGAAGAGTGCTGCCTAAGGCTATAGAGTGGAGAGATATAATCTGCATGCAAATCAGTCACTGTGATAGTGTGGTTAAGCATGATAAAGTTTGATGATGCACCCCACACATATCATCAGCTCACTACAGACATTTTAGCGTAGAGTCATAGAACAGAGAAATGGGCCTTTTGCCCCAGCCAGCTTCTTTGCCAAGCTACACTAATGCCAGCTGCACCAATCCAGATGGTATTCAGTGCTCCTGGTGTGGCCTCCTCTACATTCATGAGACCCAATGTAGATTGGAGGACAACTTCATCAGGTACTTTTTCTCAGCCTGCCACCTAAGGTGGAATTTTCCAGTGCCCACCCACTTAACTTCTATTTCCCATTTGTATTTTGACTCACCAGTCCATGGAATCCTCTGCTGCCATGATGGTGCCACTCTCTGATTGGAAGAGCAATACCTCGTATTCTATCTGGGTAGCCTCCAGCCTGATAACATGAACATTGATTTCTCTAACTTCCTCTAATTTCTTCAACCTCGCTCTTCTCTCCTTCTCCAATCTCCATTCTGGCTCCCTTCTTACCTCTTCTCTTCTCACACCTGCCTATCACCTTCCTCTGGTGCCCCTCCTCCTTCCCTTTCTCCCATGGTACATTGTCTTCTCCTATCAGATTCCTTCTTTGTCAGCCCTTTACCTCTTCTCTCCACACCTCCCAGGTTCTCACTTCATCCCTCGTCCCCCACCCAGCCACTTTCTCCCTCATCTGGTTTTGCCCAGCACCTGCCGGCTTGTACTCCTTTACCCCTCCTCAACTTCTTACCCTGCTGGGGTCGCCTATTGTGTCTGGTGCTCCTAGTGCAGCCTCCTCTACATGGGTGAGACCCGTCATAAACTGGGTGAGGGAGGCACATTTTTGAGCACCATCCACCACAAGTGGGACTTCCTGGTGTCCGAACATTTGGATTCAGAGACCCATTCCCATTTCAATGTATCAGTCCATGGCCTCCTCTTGTGCCAAGATGAGCGCACCCTCAGGGTGGAGGAGCAAAACCTCATATTCTGTCTCGGTAGTCTCCAAATTGATGGCATGTACAAAGTATATCGATTTCTCTTTCCAGTAAAAAAAATTGCCCCCCCCCCACTCTGAGCTTTTACCTCATCTCACTTGCCTATTACTTCCCCCGGGTCCTCCTCCCACTTCCCTTTCTCCTATGGTCCACTCTCCTCTCCTATCAGATTCTTTCATTCTTTCTTCTTTAGTCATAGTCATAGTCATACTTTATTGATCCCAGGGGAGATTGGTTTTCGTTACAGTTGCATCATAAATAATCAAATAGTAATAAAACCATAAATAGTTAAATAGTAATATGTAAATTATGCCAGGCAATAAGTCCAGGACCAGCCTATTGGCTCAGGGTGTCTGACCCTCCAAGGGAGGAGTTGAAAAGTTTGATGGCCATAGACAGGAATGACTTCCTATGACGCTCTGTGTTGCATCTCGGTGGAATGAGTCTCTGGCTGAATGTACTCCTGTGCCCAACCAGTACAGTATGTAGTGGATGGGAGACATTGTCCAAGATAGCATACAACTTGGACAGCATCCTCTTTTCAGACACCACCGTCAGAGAGTCCAGTTCCATCTCCTCAACATCACTGGCCTTACGAATGAGTTTGTTGATTCTGTTGATGTCTGCTACCCTCAGCCTGCTGCCCCAGCACACAACAGCAAACATGATCGCACTGGCCACCACAGACTCGACTCGTAGAACATCCTCAGCATCGTCCGACAGATGTTAAAGGACCTCAGTCTCCTCAGGAAATAGAGATGGCTCTGACTCTTCTTGTAGACAGCCTCAGTGTTCTTTGACCAGTCCAGTTTATTGTCAATTCTTATCCCCAGGTATTTGTAATCATCCACCATGTCCACACTGACCCCCTGGATGGAAACAGGGGTCGCCGATACCTTAGCTCTCCTCAGGTCTACCACTAGCTCCTTAGTCTTTTTCACATTAAGCCACAGATAATTCTGCTCACACCATGTGACAAAGTTTCCTAAAAGTTTAGCCATTGATCTTTCCCATCTGCCTGGCTTCACCTATCACATTCCAATTATCCTCCTTTCCCTCCCCCCACCTTTTTATTATGGCATCTTCCCCCCCCCCCACCCACCTTCTCAGTCCTAAAGAAGGGCCTCGGTCCCTAAAACGCTGACTGTTTACTCCATTCCATTGATGCTGCCTGACCTGTTGAGTTCTCCGGCATTTTGTGTGCAATGCTTCTTACTCTGGGTTCTTCCCCTTTCCTTTCCAGTCTTGATGAAGGGACTCAGGCCAAAATGATGACAGTTTATTCCCTTCATTAGATGCTGCCTGACTGCTGAGTTCCTCCAGCTTTGTGTACGTGTTGCTCTGGACTTCCAGCATCTGCAGAATCTTGTGCATTCATGCATTTTAATGATAGAGTTAGGTACCAGCGAGTGACAGACTTCAAAGTTGAAGCAGGCTGGAAAAGGTAAAGATAGCTAGTGTCACCAACATTACTCAGCACCAACAAACACAATGCATGTCCCATTAAAGCTGCAGCCCTCGGGGCGCAAGTTTGAACTGCTATAATTGGTCTGCATATTGGAGCTTATTATTGCCATGCTTGCTAAACACACACCTACAGAAAAATCAGTATAAGAGTTCCCCATTTTCTTTGGTTGCATTCTTACCCCTAATATACATCCATGCATTAACCGCACATGTTGATGAATCACAATTACCAAAAGCTTGTCAGCACTTATACGATTACTGCATTGCTCTTGGATGACCATGTAATACTATTGTAAACCATTTCTATTCTACTTGGAAGAGAATGGTGGAAAACATATGATAGAAACTAGTGTAGATTAGTCCTGACGAAGGGTCTCGGCCTGAAACGTCGACTGCACCTCTTCCTATAGATGCTGTTTGGCCTGCTGCGTTCACCAGCAACTTTGATGTGTGTTGCGTAGATTTCTAAATGAAGCTTGACTTTAAAACAAGTTATTGTAAAATTGGCAGTCACCTCCAAAAAGAAATGGATAGGGTGCTGTGTGAGAAGAAACCTAGCGCAATCACTGTCTGCCGTTATTTTTGTGATTGATGATTCACACTTTATATCAACAGCATCATTACTTGATGTGAATGTTTCTCATGCAACAGCCATCAAGCAGAGTCCGAGGCAAAAGTTTACCTTTACTTGTCATATGTGTGCCGTCCCATAGAGCAAAATGCATTGTTTTGCGTCAAATGCGGATCCATTGTGTTGGGCGACCTACAAGTGTCACCCGCACATTCAGCAACATTGCACGTCCACAGCTCACTAACCCTACTCCATACGTCTTTGGAATGTGACTCAAAACAGTTACTTTTCCCAAGCAGTAAAACTGATCAACACCTCCACCCATGAACCCAACCATCCACCCACCACCACCACTACTTTATCATTTCCTGTCAGTTATCTTATGTACAGACACTCCTGTGCCTAGTATTACATTATTAATATGTACATAATCGATCTCCAGAGGGGAAGGCCCCAAATCCTCAGTTTTGCCTATTGTCTGTTGCCGGGGCCAGGGTCGAAGCGCTTGGCAGAGTTGGTGCTCGGTGCTCGGTGTTGGAGGGCTGGTAAGAGGCTTGAAGTTTTCGGACGGACTCAAGAGTCGGCTGTGGTCGGGTGTTTCCAGGCTGCTGCATCGGCAAGTCTGCAGTGCTGGAGGTTCACGGCAGGAAGAGAGTTTCTCTTCCTTCCACCATCTGCGTGAGATGATGGGACTTTCGAGAGACTTTGAGACTTTTTTTTACCGTGTCAATGGTCTGTTCTTTATCAAATTACGGTATTGCTTTGTACTGTTGTAACTATAGGTTATAATTATGTGTTTTTTGTCAGTTTTTCAGTCTTGGTTTGTCTTGTGTTTCTGTGATATTATTCTGGAGGAACATTGCATCATTTTTTAATGCATGCATTACTAAATGACAAAAAAAGAGGACTGCGTGTCCTCATAATCTAATCTAATCTATATTTATTGTGCTTTTCTGTTACTGTGTTCTTTGTTTTATTGGCAGTTTTTTATCTGCATCTGATCCGCTATAGCAATTATTTTGCTCTCCTTTACACTTGTGTGCTGGAAATTACATTAAACAATCTTGAATCTGGATAGGAAACTGGGGATTCTGGAGGATACCCATGCAGTCACGGGGAGAGCGTACCGGCAGTGACAAGAATTGAACTCCGATCTTACAGCTGGTGCTCTGATAGCATTACACGAACCTGTACTGCATTCTTGCTTTCCCATGGACCCTGTTTCCTTTTTGTTGTGTCAGCCTTTGTGTTTTGTCAGGAACCTTTGGCGCTCAAATGTTCTGATCTTAGAAAAGCAAGATGCAAATATATGAGCAGTCACACTGCTGTGTCGGGATTACTATGTGTGGCCAAGGCAGAATCAACAGACAAATCTCAATTTTTCTGCATGTACTGAAGAGCTCAGTCTGGGATGCACAAGCATGGCTTTATAGTTAATGTTATGTGACCATTACCTTTAAGTGGCCCTTTCTTTCTAAATGTACCCATAATCTATATTAATCACCTTCTATCCGTCATTTCTTCTCAGCGGGAAAAAAAATCAAAGTAAAAATGTCTGGATTGATGCTGAGAATGCATTTTAGGTCATTAGAAAAAAAGTTGCCATTCAGGTTGAATGAAGATGAAGTCTGAGAATTAACTTGAGAAATGTTTCCTATCACTTTCAGTAATGACGTGCTTCAAGTGAGGTGAGATCATAATGATGGATGATGTCTGTAGCAGACGTTCAGAGACAGAGGCCAAGCACTGTGGAGGGAAAATCTAGCAGTTTTAATAGCAGAAGAACAGCAGGCTTAGGAGTTCAGGTCAGTGTTAAAGGACACCGAATCTGTGGAAAGCTTATTTCAGACTCAAAGATGGCAGGGAGAAGGATTGTTATCATACTTCAAAAGGCAAATTGTTTAAAACAATTGCGATTATTGATTTTTCTTGATTTTTTTTGAATAGGTAGGGAATATGGAAAAGAGTCATAGAAATCATAGAATACTACAGCACAGATGCAGACCCTTCAGCCCATCTAGTCTGTGAAGAACTATTATTCTGTCTCATCCCATTGATCTGCACCCACCACTTCTGGTGGCAGCTCGTTCCACATTGCTTCTTATATACTATGCAAGGACTTTCTCTATTGCCTTCTCAGTCCATTCCAGCTTAGAACCACCTTCTGTATGAAAATATTCTTCCTCAGATCCTCTTAACCCTCCTACTTCTCAACTTAAAGTTTGTGCCCTCTACTTTTAGAATCAAAGGAAAGGTTTACATCTGTCTGCCCTATCCATATCATAATTTCCCACTGTTGTATGTAAGGAGTTTGTACATTCTTCCCGAGACCGTGCGGGTTTCCTCCGAGTGCTCCGGTTTCCTCCCACAGTTCAAAGATGTAAAGGTCGGTAGGTCAAATGGTCATTGAAAAATGCCCTATGATTAGGCTGGGATTAAATTGGGGGATTGTTGGTTCGTGCAGCTCAAGGGGATGGAATGGCCTGTTCAAAGCTGTTTCACAATAAAGAAATAAATTTGTATACCTCTATCCTATTGCCCTCAACATCTTTTGCCTTGAGGAAAACAAACCCAGCCTATCAACTCTCTTACTACTGAAACATTTTGAAGCAGGCAGCATCCTTGTGAATTTTCTCTGCATTTTCTCCAGTGTAATGACATCCTTCCTATTGTGTGACAACCAGAAACATTCATAATACTCCAACTGTAGAGACCCATGTTAAACAAAGTCATGCACCAGCATTCTCCATTAAGAGAATCCATCCTAACATCCTAGATAATGTGGCATGGTGATCAGCGAAAGAGATAGGTCAGTGAGGTCTGGATGAGCCCAGGATCCATGGTTGGGTTGGGTTTATGAAAGGCAACTGAAGGAGAAGGGTGGTTACTCTTTGCTACACTGCATTAGAATATGAGGATCCCAGTGTCACAACCATGGATTCGGCAGCACAGCAGATCGGCAATTGCACTCATAAATATGTACATGTCAGGTAACTATTATTTCATTGTGATAGTTTTTAACTCCATTCATTCCGTTGTAGTATTTGTTGAGACTTGGACACAGCAACGCCTCCCTGCCTGCTTGCATTCCGCCTTGCCTGAGAAGTTGGATTGTCGAGTCAACTGACTCTGGAGAATAGCGGTATTCATTTTATTCTTAGTTGTTCTTTTCAGCCTCAGTGTAGCCTTCATTTTCCATTTGAGAGTTTTAGTTAACGGCCCTGTTTGGCCTGGCGTTTATTGTTTTCTTTCCCCCTTAACACTGTTCGCATTAAAGTCTATGAACTATCGACCTGCTTCAGTGTCTCTCACTCCGCACATGGACCACATCCGAACCTGGTGACACACAGATTAGCCTCTACAGCCCCCAAAAGACTGACAAATAGACAAGCCTTTAGGAGAACATTATACTCATCTAAAATGGTTGCACTTCTACTACCTACACTGAGCTAGTCACCCACCTACTAATAATTCAGAAACTTACTGATATTAATATTATCATTTCCATAGCAATGTAAGTGCATGTGATGCTACCTATAGTAATGTCCTATTATCCTGTCTACCAACACCTGGAAAGCTGTTTTTCGATTTGGATGTCCCCAGCGAGATCACAATCTCATTTTCTCTGCCGAGTCTGATACTGCTCCTTCAGTTCTTCATCAAGCTGAGCCATATACTGCTTAGTTGATCATAGTGAGGACATATAACCTCTCCCCCCCCCACTTTCTTTCACATCCACACATGCACACGTTGCTTATCATCAACACTTTTCATCACCTCTGCTACCCTGTGGTTCTAAATTGCCTTCCTTTTTTATGATGCCTTCACTAACCTGCATAATTTTGTTCTACTTATATTTCCCAATCCCATTTCTCGGGATTCCTTTGTCTTTGCCTCCTTGAAATTATCCTTTGTCAAACTAGCAGATGTTCATTTGTTTCCTCTGTTCAGTCCTCGCCTGCTTCCATCCATAAATCTTTAAAGTCCTAACATCTAAATAGTTGCTAAAATTTGCTAAACATGTCACAACTCACAGAGCATTCATCCACTTTGAGCACAATGTGATCTATTCTCAAGGCAAACACAAGACAACATCAAACAAAATCATTCACACACCTCAAAGAAACCCATCAGACCTGTAAGGTTTGTACACAAAGCAATGTTGGAAGGCATTGATCATGCAAAGACATACACTTAAGCTAAAAGTCACACCTCAACAAAAAGCCCAGCAGCTTCAAATTCCTCAAAGAAATTCCTTGATGATCCTCTCAGCAGCCCTTGCAATCCTTTGTAGAGAATTGTGATCAGATGCCTTACAATTCCCACACCAGATGGTGATGCAGCTGGTCAGGACACTCTTGATGGTGCTCCTGTAAAAATTGGTTAGAATGAGATGGAGGTGGCGGGGGGAGCCTTGCTCACCTTTATCTCCTCAGGAAGTGGAGATGCTGCTGTGCTTTCTTGACTAAAGAGGTGGTGTTGAGGGACCAAGTAAAATTGCTTATTAGGCGCACTCCCAGAAACTTGATGCTCCTAACTCTCTCCATGGTGGAGCCATTTACGTGCAGTGAGAAGTAGTCAGCTTGCAGTCTCCTGAAGTCCACAATCACCTCTGTGATCCTGTCCACATTGAAACTCAAGTTGTTGCACTTGCACCATTCTACTAGTCACTCTACCTTCTGTGCACCGTCTCATCTTCACTGTTGATGATGCATCATCATCATTTCACTGTTCTGTCATCAGCAAATTCATGATTCAGTTTGAACTCAGTCTAGTGGTGCAGCCATGCGTCAGCAGTGTGAGCACCAGTGGGCTGAGCATACAGTCCTGGAGGGTGGGGGCACTGGTGCCCAGTGTGATAGAGCTAGAGATGTTTCTGCCAACACAGACTGACAGTGGTTTTTCTGTCAAGAAGTCCAAGATCCAGTTTAGAGTGAGGTGTTGAGACCCACCAAGTGTAGTTTACCCACAAGCTTCTGAGGGATGATCGTATTAAATGCCTAGCTGAAGTTGAAAAACAACATCCTGGCAACTGGGGAACCGTTTTCCAACTGGGACAGGGATGGAATAAAGTTCAGAGGCTATGGCATCATCACTGTACCGATTTGAGAGATAAGCAAACTGGAAAGGGTCCAATGTAGCAGGAAGGTGGGGTTTATTGTGATTCATAAACAACTGCTGAAAGAAATTCACTATTGTTGATCTCAGTGCAACTGGACGGTAGTCATTGATACATGTTACTGATGACCTCTTTGACACTGGCATGATAGTGGCCACCTTGGACCCTGCAGGAACAGTGGATTGTTCCAGAAAAAAATTGAATATGTCTATTAGAACCTCTGTTAACTGGGCTGCACAGTCCATCAGGACCCGACCAGGTAAGTTATTAGGCCCCTCAGCTTTACATGGGTTGACCCTAGACAGAGGTCTTCCTCATATTGGCTAAGGCCACACAAAATGCCTGCTCCTTGGAAGGGGAAGGGGGGCTTAAATCGCTGGCACATCAATCAACACATCACAATGAGCGACTGTTCTGTGTGAAAATCCCAGGAGATCAGCAGTTTCTGAAATACTCAAACCACCTTGTCTGGCACCAACAATCATTCCATGGTCATAGTCACTTAGATCACATTACTTCCTCAGAAGCAACAAATGAGCCTCTTGACAGTATCAGATGCTTTTGTGTATCGAGTTGCTGCCACATGATTGGCTGATTAGATACTTGCATTAATGAGCAAGCTTATAGATGTACCTAATAAAGTGGTAACCGAGTATACATCTCTAGTTTTAGTTTTTACTTGAAAATTCCTTCCTAATTCACACACCCAGAGAAATCCCCAAGACTTCAGTCAAGACTACAAAATGTTATCATCTCCCAGCTCTCAGTGTAACTAACTGGCGTTTAAGACAGACTATGGATACTGTTCAGAGATGAGCTCCCACACAAACATTTTAGTCAGGTAGACATTCAAGCACACTTTGACAAACACTGATGTTTACGACTTATGATTCCACTTTTTTTGTTTGACTCAAACATATACTACTGGCCAGCCCTAAATAGAATCAGAATCAGAATCAAGTTTAATATCACCAGCATGAAATTTGTTTTTGGTGCAGTGGTACAATGTAATACATTATAATAGTAAAATAAAACAGTGAATTACAATAAATGTGTGTGTGTATATATATATATGGTTAAATTAAATAAGTAGTGCAAGTGCAAAAACAGAAATAAAGAAGTAGTGAGATATTTTTCATTGGTTAATTCAGTAATCATATGGCAGAGGGGAAGAAGCTGTTCCTGAATTGTTAAGTGTGTGCCTTTGGGCTCCTGTACCTCCTTCCCTATAGTAGCAATGAAAAAAGAGCATGTCCTGGGTGATGGGGGTCCTTAATCATGGATGCCAACTTTTTGATGCATCACTCCATGAAGATGTCCTGGATACTATGGAGGCTAGTACCCATGAGAGAATTGTAAACACAGTCAGCTCCATTATGGGCATTAGCCTCTGTAGTATCCAGAACATCCTCAAAAAGTTGGTATCCATCATTAAGAGCCCCTATCACCCAGGACTATTGTTTTGTTTCTTTCTGCCAGAATTAGGTATTCTCATTTTGGTTTCACAGCATCCAGCTCTTTCAGGAAAGCCTGTTTTAGTGCAAGAGTGAAATATGATCTTGCACTGGTCTGTTAGAGTTCCGCCAAGGCACAAATGTCTTCAGCACCCCTTCCTCTATCACCAAAAGGGCTTTTCATCATCCAGGGCTGACGAAACTCTTTGTCCAAACTTTATAGAATCATGGTTAATGTCACTGGCATATGTCGTGAAATTTGTTGTTTTGCAGCAGCAATACATTGTAATACATATTAAAAAAAAACAATAACTGGCAATAAGAAATATATTTTTTAAAAATTAAGTAGGTGGTGCAAAAAGATAGTAAAACAGCTTTGTGGTTGTGAACTCACTTTTGTGAACTGCAGTTCTGAATGTTATTTGCATACTTTTGCTGTAGGCACAATGTGAGTTTTTTTCTGCACATTGGGTGTTTGATGGTCTTTTTTTAATGGGCTGTATTGGGTTTCTTTGATTGGTGGTTGCCTGTAAGGAGGTAAATCTCAAGATTGTATTCAGTATACATACTTTGATAACAAATGTACTTTGAACTTTGAAAGAAAGTAGTGAGGTAGAGTACATGTGTTCACTTTCCATTCAGAAATCTGATGTCTGAGGGGAAGAAGCTGTTCCTGAAACACTGAGAGTGAGTCCTCAGACTCCTGTACTTCCTCCATGATGATCACAAATTTTGTTCATTCATCATGGGCTCCTTTTCCCTTCTTTTGCCACCTCCATCCCAGCTAAATCATCTTATCAAAGAACTCTGATTCTTCTTTGCTCTGCAGAATCGCCGAAGATCCAGATCTCTTTCAAGTACCAAAGGTTCTTTATATGATCACCAACACAAAATATTCTGTAGATGCTGGAAATCCAGAGTAATATGCACAAATGCAGAAGGAACTCGATAATGAGCGTTGAGGTGAAGGGTGTCCTGATGAAAGGTCTCAGCCTGAAACTTTGGCTCTTTATTCCTCACCAGAGATGCTGCCTGACCTGCTGAGTTTCTCCAGCATTTTGCATGTGTTACCTCTTTTTTAATCATCGTATCAAAAAATTCTGGATCTTCTTTGCTATATTCAATCATCTGATTTAGTGTGTATTTAAGGGGGGAAATCTCGGACAGCCAACTCGAGAAAACAAGGGGAGAAATTCAGGAATATGGCATTGTTTTCCAGCTGTTTCCTGTTTATTGCAAACCAATAATCTTAACTATTGATTACGCACATAATCTGCATAACCAAATCAGGTGTTTTAAGTGAATGATTTAACCATCTGACAGAGAGATGATAAAAAGCGCTGATTTGATCAATGGAACTCACCAGGCCCCCCGTTCACTGTGTCTGAGCATAAACAATGGCCCAAGGACTCAATGACATTGCATATCCAGCTCAAAATGTCTTAATGAATCAGAAACAGGTACATTATCACTGGCATATGTTGTGAAATATGCTATTTTGCCACAGCAATACAGCACAATATATAAAATATTCTATAAACTATACTAAGAAAGTTAACTATAATAAATAAATAAATAGTGCAAAAGAAAGCTAAAATAGTGTGGTAGCATTCATTGTCCATTCAGAAATCTGATGGAGGAAGGGAAGAAACTGTTCCTAAAAAACAGAGTGTGTGGCTTCAGGCTCCTGTACATCCTTTCTGATGGCAGTGATGAGAAGAGGCACATCTTGGGTGATAGAGGTCCTTAAGATTAGATTATTGTCATTGTGCCAAGTACAGATACAAAGCCAATGAAATGCAGTTAGCATCTAACCAGAAATGCAAAGAATAGTGTTATTTACAAAATAACTGAGAATAAAAAAAGTGCTACAGCACACAAATATAGAAGTACTGAGATAATACAATATGGGTGCAATATTGCTTAGTGCTGTGATGTGAGGTTCAGCAGGGTCACAGCCTCAGGGAAGAAGCTCTTCTTGTGCCTGCTGGTGTGGGAGCAGAGGCTTCTGTAGTGCCTACTGGATAGAAGGACAGTAAAAAGTCCATGGTTAGGGTGAGATGAATCCTTGATAATTCTTTTCGCCCTGCCCAGGCAGTGTTTATGGTAGACGTTTTCAATGGTGGGCAATTGGGTACCTATAATCCACTGGGCGGTTTTCACCATACACTGGAGTGCTTTGTGGTCTGATACGGGACAATTGCCATACCACACTGAGATGCAGTTGGTGAGTATGCTCTCAATGGTACAGCAGTAAAAGTCCTCAGTATCCTGGGACAGAGGTGAACTTTCTTGATGCTCCACAGGAAATAAAGGTGCTTTAGCACCTTTTTGATCAGGATGGAAGAGATCAGGGACCAGGTGAGATCCTTGGAAATGTGGACACCAAACAAGGAATTTGAAGCTTGATACATGCTCCACTACAGCTCCGTTGATGTAGATGGGGACATAAGTGTGGCTTCTAGCATGCCTGGGTCCACAATAATCTTCTTGGTCTTCTGGGTTTTAAGGGCCAGGTTGTTGTCGGCACACCACGCAGCCAGGTGCTGGACCTCATCCCTGTAGGCCGTCTTGTCATCCCCACTGATCAGGCCAACCACCGTGGTGTCATCTGCGAACTTGATTATGGAGTTAGGACCATGTACAGGAATGCAGTCATAGGTGAAAAGGGAGTACAGAAGAGGGCTCAGCACAGCCTTGAGGCATGCCAGTGCTCAGGGTGAGAGTGGAGGAGGAGAGGCTGTCTAACTTAACTGATTGGAATCTGTTAGTCAGAAAGTCCAAGATTCAATTGCAGAGGGATGAGCTGATACCAAGTTGGCAAAGTTTGCTGATCAGCATGGAGGAGATCACAGTATTAAATGCCGAACTGAAGTCAATGAACAGCATTCTGATGTAAGAGTTGGGGCTGTCCAGGTGGGTCAAGGCAGAGTGAAGTGCCACGGAGATGGTGTCCTCTGTTGACCTGTTGGTACGATAGGCAAATTGATGGGTAGTGGGCAGACAGGATTTCAGATGTGATAGAACCAGTCTCTCAAAGCACTTTGCAATGATGGGGGTGAGTGCAACTGGGCGGAAGTCATTCAGGCCCGTGGCAGTGGAATGCTTCAGCACTGGCACAATGGTGGTGATCTTGAAGCTTGTGGGGACAACTGCCTGGGCCAGGGACAGATTAAAAATGTCCATGAAGACCCTGGTCAACTGCCCTGCACAGACTCTGAGTACACGGCCAGGTATTCCATCCAGACCAGCTGCCTTCCGTACATTCACCCTGCTCAGAGTGGCACAAACATCGGAGGTGGAAAGTGAGAGGGGCAGTTCATCAGCTGGGAGATTCGCTTTGAGGGTGACCTCCATGTTCTCTCGGTCAAAGTGAGCGTAGAAGTAATTGAGCTCATCAGGGAGGGAAGCAGAGCTAGAAGGGGGCACAGTACTAGGTGGTTTGAAATCTATAATGACCTGTATACCATGATACATGTGCCGGGGGTCCGAGCAGTTGAAATGCTCCTCAATTCTCTGTTTGTATATGTGTTTAGCCTGAGAGATTCCCCTCTTCAGGTTGGCCCTGGCTGAGCTATAAGCCTCCCAGTCTCCAGACTGAAGGCTGAATCTTTATGACTGATGAGGCCTTTTTGAGGCATCACCTTTTGAAGGTGCCAGTAATGGAGCTGGCTGAGTTCACAACCTGCTGAAGCCTTTTTCTAATTCCGTGCATTTGCCCTCCATACTAAACAATCAAGCAACCAATTAGAGTTCTCTCCACACTGCCTCTGTAGAAATTTGCTAGAGACCTTGGTGACATGCCAAATCTCTTCAGATCTCCTCAATACAGATAAGCAGATGCCTAACTAGTTAGCTCCCTTCGTGGAATGTGTTCAAGTTCAATAATATAGATTGTGTTTACTCACCACTTATTAACAAATCTACCTGTGGTACTGCATCATGTCCAGATTTGCAATGCTGCCTTTGCCCTGGCCAGTTTTCACAGGGTGGGGAAGACATACGTAACCAATTTAGTTAAAATTCCAGATCATTTTTGACTTGGGTTAGTAGCTGATGTCTTTGATAAAATATACACTCAATGGCCACATATTAGGTACAGGAGGTAGCTAATAAAGTGGCCACTGAGTGTATGTTTGTGGTCTTCTGCTGCTGTAGCCCATCCACTTTAAGGATCAGCATGTTGTGCATTCAGACATGCACACCTATAGACAATAGGTGTAGGAGTAGGCCACTCGGCCCTTTGAGCCAGCACCGCCATTCACTGTGATCATGGCTGATCATCCACAATCAGTTTCCAGTTCCTGCCTTATCCCCATTACATTTGATTCTGCATTCTTTAAGAGCTCTATCCGTCTCTTTCTTGAAAGCATCCAGAGACTTGGCCTCCACAGCCTTCTGGGGCAGAGCATTCCATATATCCACCACTCTCTGGGTGAAAAAGTTTTTCCTCAACTCCGTTCTAAATGGCCTACCCCTTATTCTTAAACTGTAGCCTCTGGTTCTGGACTCACCCATCAGTAGGAACATGCTTCCTGCCTCCAGCGTGTCCAATCCCTTAATAATCCTATATGTTTCAATAAGATCCCCTCTCAGCCTTCTAAATTCCAGAGTATACAAGCCCGTCGCTCCAATCTTTCAACATATGACAATCCCGCCATCCCGAGAATTAACTTTGTGAACCTACGCTGCACTCCTTCAATAGCAAGAATGTCCTTCCTCAAATTTGGAGACCAAAACTGCACACGGTACTCCAGGTGTGGTCTCACCAGGGCCCTGTACAGCTGCAGAAGGACCTCTTTGCTCTTATACTCAATTCCTCTTGTTATGAAGGCCAACATACCATTAGCTTTCTTCACTGCCTGCTGTACTTGCATGCTTGCTTTCAGTAACTGATGTACAAGAACACCTAGACCTCATTGTCCTTCCCCTTTTCCTAACTTGACTCCATTCAGATAATAAGCTGAATTCCTGTTCTTATCACCAAAGTAGATAACCTCGCATTTATCCACATTAAACTGCATATGCCATGCATCTGCCCACTCACCGTCTGTCCAAGTCACCCTGCATTCTCATAGTCATAGTCATAGTGTGACAAAAGAACCAATTATCAGAAGATTGATGCCGATAAGAGGACAAGGGGGGAGCATGCAAGGTGCTAATAAGAGAGAGATGAGAGAGATTACCGAAAGGAAACACGGTTCGAGTATTGTCAGAGACCGGTGGCTTTGAACCCTGAACTGTTTGAAGTTTGATGGACAGATGATACCCCAGCAGGGGGATAAAAAGGGACAGGTTTGCTAAGGCAATAGACACACGACACCACGAGGTAACGAGACCCTGGAAGCAGTGTGCCCCCACAAGTTGCTGGGAGTTTTGGAGGTCTGGTCGCGGGACCAGCCATAGACGCACAGGGTAGAAAGATACGGTCGGGCGGGAACCCGGTGTGTGTGTCCGCCCTTGCCTGGGTGCCGGATTCACCGCAGAGGAACGATCGTATCTGGAACGGAGGGGTCACAGTTGGTGACCTCAGAAGACATTACAAAGGGCTCGCTCTAAAGCTAACTGCGAGGAATATCGAAGGTCTGTGTGGAATCCGTTTTGAATATTCATTCGCTTTCGCTCTCGCTCTTCTCCCTGCCCCAACTGCACAACAGCGATTACTGCGAACTGAACTGAACTAAATTGAACTGAACTTTGCGTCACTTGAAACTGATCATTTTACCCCTAGACTGCGATAGAGCTTGATTGATCCTATTATCCTAGTTCTGTGTACATGTGTATTTTATCATTGCTAAACTGTTGCATTTATATCCTTTTGATTAGAGTACTGAGTTGCTTATTTCTTTAATAAAACTTTCTTAGTTCCAGTAATCCAGACTCCAACTAAGTGGTCCATTTCTGCTGGTTTGGCAACCCAGTTACGGGGTACATAACAATAGTCATACTTTATTGATCCCGAGGGAAATTGATTCTCGTTACAGTTGCCCCAACCAAGAATAGAGTATAAATATATCAATATAAAACCATCAATAATTAAATAATTAAATTGTAATATGTAAATTATGGCAGGAAATGACCAGCTAGCATAGCACTTGCAAAATGCTGATAACTGTGGTAAAGAATCATAGTCATAGACATAGTCATAGTCATACTTCATTGATCCCGGGGGAAATTGGTTTTTGTTACAGTTGCACCATAAATAAAAAGTAATAAAACCATAAATAATTAAATAGTAATATGTAAATTATGCCAGGAAATAAGTCCAGGACCAGCCTATTGGCTCAGGGTGTCTGACCCTCCAAGGGAGGAGTTGTAAAGTTTGATGGCCACAGGCAGGAATGACTTCCTATGATGCTCTGTGTTGCATCTCGGTGGAATGAGTCTCAGGCTGAATGTACTCCTGTGCCCAACCAGTACAGTATGTAGTGGATGGGAGACATTGTCCAAGATGGCATGCAACTTGGACAGCATCCTCTTTTCAGACACCACCGTGAGAGAGTCCAGTTCCATCCCCACAACATCACTGGCCTTACGAATGAGTTTGTTGATTCTGTTGGTGTCTGCTACCCTCAGCCTGCTGCCCCAGCACACAACAGCAAACATGATCACACTGGCCACCACAGACTCGTAGAACATTCGCAACATCATCCAACAGATGTTACAGGACCTCAGTCTCCTCAGGAAATAGAGACAGCTCTAACCCTTCTTGTAGATAGCCTCAGTGTTCTTTGACCAGTCCAGTTTATTGTTAATTCTTATCCCCAGGTAATTGTAATCCTCCACCATGTCCAGACTGACCCCCTGGATAGAAACAAGGGTCACCGGTGCCTTAGCCCTCCTCAGGTCCACCACTACCTCATTAGTCTTTTTCACATTAAGCTGCAGATAATTCAGCTCACACCATGTGACGAAGTTTCCTACCGTAGCCCTGTACTCAGCCTCATCTCCCTTGCTAATGCATCCAACTATGGCAGAGTCATCAGAGTCACTCATAACATCCTCCTCACATTTCACACTGCCACCCAGCTTTGTGTCATCAGCAAATTTGCTAATGTTACTTTTAATTCCCTCATCTAGATCATTAATATATATTGTAAACAGCTGCGGTCCCAGCACTGAACCCTGCGGTACCCCACTGGTCACCACCTGCCATTCCAAAAGGGACCTGTTAATCGCTACTCTTTGTTTTCTGTCAGCTAGCCAATTTTCAATCCATGTCAATACTTTTCCCCCAATACCATGTGCCCTAGTTTTGCCCACCAATCTCCTATGTGGGAGTACATCAAAGGCTTTCTGAAAGTCCAGGTACACTACATCCACTGGCTCTCCCTTGTCCATTTTCATAGTTACATCCTCAAAGAATTCCAGAAGATTAGTCAAGCACAATTTTCCCCTTCGTAAATCCATGCTGCCTCAGACCGATCCTGTTACTGTTATCCAGGTATGTCATAATTTCATCTTTTATAATTGACTCCAGCATCCTTCCCACCACCGACGTCAGGCTAACAGGTCTATAATTCCCTGTTTTCTCTCTTCCTCCCTTCTTGAAGAGACGGACAACATTAGCCACCCTCCAATCTACAGGAACTGATCCTGAATCTATAGAACATTGGAAAATGATTACCAATGCATCCACGATTTCTAAAGCCACCTCCTTAAGTACCCTGGGATGCAGACCATCAGGTCCCGGGGACTTATCAGCCTTCAGACCCAACAGTCTATCCAACACCATTTCCTGCATAATATAAATTTCCTTCAGTTCATCCATTACCCTAAGTCCTTTGGCCACTATTACATCTGGGAGATTGTTTGTGTCTTCCCTAGTGAAGACAGATCCAAAATACCTGTTCAACTCGTCTGCCATTTCCTTGTTCCCCATAATAAATTCACCTGCTTCTGTCTTCAAGGGCCCAGTTTTGGTCTTAACTATTTTTTTCCTTTACACATACCTAAAGAAGCTTTTACTATCCTCCTTTATATTCTTGGCTAGTTTACCTTCGTACCTCATTTTTTCGCCTTTTTAGTTTCCTTCTGTTGCTCTTTAAAAGTTTCCCAATCCTCCGGCTTCTCACTCGTCTTTGCTATGTTATGCTTCTTCTCTTTTATTTTTATACTGTCCATTACTTCCCTTGTCAGCCACTGCCTCCCCTTACTCCCCTTAGGATCTTTCTTCCTCTTGGGAATGAACTGATCCTGCACCTTCCACATTATTCCCAGAAACACTTGTCATTGTTGTTCCACTGTCATCCCTGCTAGGGTATTGTTCCATTGAACTTTGGCCAGCTCCTCCCTCATAGCACCATAGTTTCCTTTGTTCGACTGTAATACTGACACTTCCGAGTTTCCCTCCTCCCTCTCAAATTGTTGATTAAAACTTATCATATTATGGTCACTACCTCCGAATAGCTCCTTTACCTCGAGGTCCCTGATCAAATCCGGTTCATCGCACAACACTAAATCTAGAATTGCATTCTCTCTGGTAGGCTCCAGTACAAGCTGTTCTAAGAATCCATCTCGGAGGGACTCCACAAACTCCCTTTCTTGGGGTCCAGTACCAACCTGATTCCTCCAGTCTACCTGCATGTTGAAATCCCCCATAACACTGTTTTAACACGTGGATATTTGAGTTACTGTTGACTTTCTGCTGACTTGATACAGTCCAGCCATTCTCTTCTGACTTCTTTTATAATAAGGTTTTAAAACTGCTACTGGATGTTTTTTGTTTTTTTTTGAACCATTCTCTGTAAACTCTAAAGAAAATCTCAGGAGATCAGCAGTTTCTGAGATACTCAAACCACACGAATTGGCATCAACAAGCATTCCACAGTCAATCACTTGGATCACATTTCTTCCCCATTCTGATGTTTGATCAGAACAACAACTGAACCCCTTGATCATGACTGCATGCTTTTATGGATTGGGTTCCTGCCACATGTTTGACTGATTAGATATTTGCATTAATGAGAAGTGTACAGGTGTACCTAATAAAGTGACTACTGAGTGTATATTTACCACAGAAAGAGAGAAATGAATTGAAGAATTCTGAAACTCCTATGTGAAACTGCAACTATCTTTTTAAAGGCACACTGACAATGGTACTCTGTCTTTTATCATGTAGACTATATGATATCAATTTAGTTGGATTCTATATGATGGTGAAAGTAAGTTTTGCATCTCCACGCAAGAAGTCTTTAAAATGTTATAGTGGAAAATGGTCATTTGATTTCATGTTAATGTGTTAGTCATGGTAGCATTAACATCAAAAGTAGATTGTAATTCTTCCTGGAATGGCCTCCTGTATGAATTAAGATAGCATTTATTACTATGATGGGCAGATATAGAGAGATAAAAAGGAAAGCAGAGCCATTATGAGTCATATTCATATTGCCTGTGGACTAATAGGTACAGACAATAACCTCATTTACGAAAATCTGATTTTAACCAAGGCAGAGCCAAAATAAAAATAGTAAGCAGTAAAAGCTCAGAGTAATGAGGTGCAGAACCGAAGACAATATAGTTAGCCTCTTCAAGCTTCTCATCATACATACAAATTCTGTTTTAAAAAAAGTAAGCGAAGCACAAATATGCCAATATTATAGATGCTTGCAAATCCTCAGAGGAATGTGTGGTGTGATTTCATAAATAAAGATGCAGCGAACGACATTTGTAGCATAATCAGTGGTAGTAATTAGTATTATATATTCAGCATCCATTTGAATATGAGTTGCTAAATTGTATTACGTTTATCACATTTTGAACCTGAAGTTAGTTTTCTGAGCCGGGTAATTCACTTAGCGTGAGATGCCTAGAATATCATGCAGCTTCCAGTATGATTGATGAGTACGTGGGTATAAAAGTGTAGCACTCTGGAAAACAAAATCGAGCAGATTTCATAAAGAACACATTGAGTGGTGTCTATTAGAGTCAACTTACTGATAGCTCAAACGCTAACACAATGCATAATTACTCGCAGGCTTCTGTGTGCAAAAAAATGAGAAGTGTCTTCCTGAATGATAGCTCATAGAGGAGAAATGTGTGTAGGAAGCATTGGATCCAGAAATAGCAAGATCATAGCAATAACCTTCCCATTCATTCAGCTCGCAGACTGCAAAGTCATTATTATCCCAGTGGAAATTTTCAAAAGAATCCTCAGACCAGATTGGAGAAGAGCCCTCATAATTCAATTATTATGTGAAGGATGTGATGGAGACTAAGACCTGGAATTTGCTAAAAAAACAACAAATTTTAGCAGCTTAAAAGTAAACTGCCAGCATTTAAGCACCTGTTGAAGGGTCTCAGCCCAAAATCTCGACAGTTCATTCCTCTCTTTAGATGCTGCCTTTTCTGCTGATTTATGCTTAGTAGATGTCAGGAAGCTCATGTATAAGTCCCAGACTTGCTGGCTGCTCTTTGATGGTGATTCCCAATTGTGGATGGAGGTCGGACTCCTCATGGAGTCTACCAGGTTTACACGAAATCTTGCCACACTCCCTCAGTAGTTGTGTTGGAAAATCGACCTGCTAAACCTAAAAAGTTTAGCGAATATATTTGAAGGGAGAGGAATGGCAGTGGAGAAGATGGGTATGTATTAGGTGAAAAATTTGATTGATTAACTTTGTTCTAAGAGCTTATATTAATTTATGTAAATTATACTATTGTTAGTTAAATTGGTTAAACACAGCTAAAGAAAACATTGGTTAAAAGCATTTTGTATTTTTTTCTGAATGCCAGGAACATTTAACAGCATTCATAATAAAAGGATGTTCCTTTAGAACAAAGATGAGGAGGAATATCTTTAGCCAAAGCATAGTGGAGGCCAAAGCTCTGTGGCTGTGGAGGCCAGGTCATTGCGTATGTTTAAAGCAGAGGGTGATAGGTTCTTGATTAGCAAGGGTGTCAGAGGTTAGGGGGAGAAAACAGGAGAATAAAGATGAGAGGGATAATAAGTCAGCCATGATGGAATGGCGCAACAGACTCAATAGGTTGAAGGGCCTAAATCTGTTTATATACCTTATGGTCTTATGCTAACTGAAGAAGTTGGTGAGTCATTTTGCTGGTAGTCAAATTTATTGGGATATATCAATCCTGATGAAGTGGCCATTGGAATGTCAATGTTTTGGACCGGGCCGCTTCGCCAGGACTGGAAAGGAAGATTTCTGTCCATAGATGCTGCCTGACCTGATGAGTTTCTCCAGACTGTTATGTGTGTGGCTATAGAGCTCCAGCATCTGCAAAGTCTCTTGTGTTTATTACTGGGATATTTTATGAGAAGTGCTAGTTCTTACATAATGTTGCCTAGTGCCCCACCACATCTCTATACCTCTCAAATAAGAATTGAGACTTTGCTTATAGAACAACGGACGTTGTAGCATTCTTTTCTTAACCTTAAGGCTTCATTTACTCACAGACTCAATCTAGTGTAAGCCTCCATGTCTGAACTCAGCCCTTGTTACCATGGAAGTTTTCACTCTGAAGAATTACTAGCTTCATCCTCCATCCCAAGCACTTTTTTCATTGATGTGTCAGATAAGGTTCTGGTCCAGTACTCTTTTTTTTAAATATTGATGTACACTCAATCAAAAAATATCATGTCAAAATCTTTTTACTCTCTTTGGGATACAGATGAATTCTCATAGACCTTCAAATATTTCATTGTTAGGGATATTTCAAATTCATAGATTTATTTTTTTATTTCAAAGTAAGAATATTTGTTTTATGAAGTTTGGAACTGTGAATTAAATATACATGAAATATTTAAATACAGTAATGATTTTACGAAATGAGTGATAAAAAGTAAAATCTGTTAGTTATCTATCTTTTTTCAATATGTCAGGCATCTACCCAACTATGTAAATGTGAACTAGATGGAACTATGTACTTCGGAAAGAGCAGTCAGTAATGAAGGGTGCACAAGTATTTTAGCAATTGCTCATCTGTTGATGATCTTACTGAGGTAGGGGCAGGTATGAGGAGCAGCAGCAAAGGTGAGGTGGGTAGGAGCTGGTATGAAGCAGTCTTATCATCCGACTATCATCATGTGACAGTGATGGTAAGAATTGGAGGAGATGGCAGTTGAATGCGTGGCTGAGGAGTTGGTGCAGGGAGCAGGGTTTTAGATTTTTGGATCATTGGGATCTCTTCTGGGGAAGGTGGGACCTGTACAGATTGGATGGGTTGCTCCTGAACTCGAGGGGGAGCAATATCCTTGCAGGTAGGTTCGCTGGCATGGTTCGGGAGGGTTTAAACTAATTTGCAAGGGGGATGGGACCCAGAGCGATAGAGCAGTGAAAGAAGTGCATGGAGTAGAGCCAGATCTAACATATAGAGAGGCTTTGAGGAAAGAGAAGCAGAATAAACGGTGTAAAGACAGGAAGGTAGAAGGGCTGAAATGTGTGTACCTCAATGCAAGAAGCATCAGGAACAAAGGTGATGAACTGAGAGCTTGGATACATACACGGAATTATGACGTAGTGGCCATTACAGAGACTTGGCTGGCACCAGGGCAAGAATGGATTCTCAATATTCCTGGATTTCAGTGCTTTAAAAGGGATAGAGAGGGCAGATAAAGGGGAGGAGGGGTGGCATCACTGGTCAGGGATACTATTACAGCTACAGAAAGGGTGGGTAATGTAGCATGATCCTCTTTTGAGTCAATATGGGTGGAAGTCAGGAACAGGAAAGGAGCAGTTACTCTATTGGGAGTATTCTATAGGCCCCCTGGTAGCAGCAGAGACACAGAGGAGCAGATTGGGAGGCAGATTTTGGAAAGGTGTAAAAATAACAGGGTTGTTATCATGGGTGATTTTAACTTCCCTAATATTGACTGGCACCTGACTAGTTCCAAGGGTTTAGATGGGGCAGAGTTTGTTAAGTGTGTCCAGGACAGCTTCCTGTCACAATATGTGGACAGTTTGACTAGGGGGAATGCCATACTAAATCTAGTACTAGGTAATGAACCAGGTCAGGTCACAGATCTATCAGTGGGTGACCATATGGGGGACAGTGACCACCACTCCCTGGCCTTTTGCATTATCATGGAAAAGGATAGAATCAGAGAGGACAAGAAAATTTTTAATTGGGGAAGGGCAAGTTATGAGACTGTAAGGCCATAACTTGTGGGTGTGAATTGGATGATGTTTTTGCAGGGAAATATACTATGGACATGTGGTGGATGTTTAGAGATCTCTTGCAGGATGTTAGGGATAAATTTGTCCCGATGAGGAAGATAAAGAATGGTAGGGTGAAGGAACCATGGGTGACAAGTGAGGTGGAAAATCTAGTCAGGTGGAAGAAGGCAGCATACATGAGGTTTAGGAAGCAGGGATCAGATGGGTCTATTAAGGAATATAGGGAAGCAAGAAAGGAGCTTAAGAAGGGGCTGAGAAGAGCAAGAAGGGGGCATGAGAAGGCCCTGGTGAGTAGGGTAAAGGAAAACCCCAAGGCATTCTTCAATTATGTGAAGAGAAAAAAGATGACAGGAGTGAAGGTAGGACCGATTAGAGATAAAGGTGGGAAGATGTGCCTGGAAGGTGTGTAAGTGAGCAAGGTCCTCAATGAATACTTCTCTTCACCAATGAGAGGGAACTTGATGATGGTGAGGACAATATGAGTGAGGTTGGTGTTCTGGAGCATGTTGATATTAAGGGAGAGGAGGTGTTGGAGTTGTTAAAATGCATCAGGACGGATAAGTCCCCGCAGCCTGATGGAATATTCCCCAGGCTACTCCACGAGGCGAGGGAAGAGATTGCTGAGCCTCTGGCTAGGATCTTTATGTCTTCATTGTCCACGGGAATGGTACTTGAGGATTGGAGGGAGGTGAATGTTGTCCCCTTATTCAAAAAAGGTAGTAGAGATAGTCCGGGTAATTATAGACCAGTGAGCCTTACGTCTGCGGTGGGAAAGCTGTTGGAAAAGATTCTTAGAGATAGGATCTCTGGGCATTTAGAGAATCATGGTCTGATCAGGGACAGTCAGGATGGCTTTGTAAAGGGCAGATCGTGGCTAACAAGCCTGATACAGTTCTTCGAGGAGGTGACCAGGCATATAGATGAGAGTAGTGCAGTGGATGTGATCTATATGGATTTTAGTAAGGCATTTGACAAGGTTCCACACGGTAGGCTTATGCAGAAAGATAGAAGGCATGGGATCCAGGGAAGTTTGGCCAGGTGGATTCAGAATTGGTTTGCCTGCAGAAGGCAGAGTGTCGTGGTGGAGGGAGTACATTCAGATTGGAGGATTGTGACTAGTGGTGTCCCACAAGGATCTGTTCTGGGACCTCTACTTTTCGTGATTTTTATTAACGACCTGGATGTGGGGGTAGAAGAGTGGGTTGGCAAGTTTGCAGACAACACAAAGGTTGGTGGTGTTGTAGATAGTGTAGAGGATTGTCAAAGATTGCAGACAGAAATTGATAGGATGCAGAAGTGGGCTGAGAAGTGGCAGATGGAGTTCAACCTGGAGAAGTGTGAGGTGGTCCACTTTGGAAGGACAAACTCCAAGGCAGAGTACAAAGTAAATGGTAGGATACTTAGTAGTGTGGAGGAGCAGAGGGATCTTGGGGTACATGTCCACAGATCCCTGAAAGTTGCCTGGATAGGGTAGTTAAGAAAGCTTATGAGGTGTTAGCTTTCATAAGTCGAGGGATAGAGTTTAAGGGTTACGATGTAATGATACAGCTCTATAAAACTCTGGTTAGGCCACACATGAGTACTGTGTCCAGTTCTGGTTGCCTCACTATAGGAAGGATGTGGAAGCATTGGAAAGGGTACAGAGGAGATTTACCAGGATGCTGCCTGGTTTAGAGAGTATGCATTATGATCAGAGATTAAGGCAGCTAGTGCTTTACTCTTTGGAGAGAAGGAGGATGAGAAGAGACATGATAGAGGTGTACAAGATAATGAGAGGAATAGATAGAGTGGATAGCCGGCGCCTCTTCCTCAGGGCACCACTGCTCAATACAAGAAGACATGGCTTTAAGGTAAGGGGTGGGAAGTTCAAAGGGGATATTAGAGGAAGGTTTTTTACTCAGAGAGTGTTTGGTGCGTGGAATGCACTGCCTGAGTCAGTGGTGGAGGCAGATACACTTGTGAAGTTTAAGAGGCTACTAGACAGGTATATGGAGGAATTTAAGGTGGGATTTATATGGGAGGCAGGGTTTGAAGGTCGGCACAACATTGTGGGCTGAAGGGCCTGTACTTTGCTGTACTTTTCTATGTTCTATGTTCTATAATCTAATCCTGAGACCCACGGATAATTACCAACTGTGACAGGTGAGCCAAATTCCCATGATGTAAGATGTAATTTTCCATTTTATTTCTCTGTGGAAATGGAAACTTGATCAAAGAAGCTTTGTCCAAATAAAGCCTTGATTTAAAACAGTTAAAGTACAAATTGCTATTGGTGTGTTTATACATAATAATCCAATTTCATTTCTTACACAAATAAAATATAGAATTTGTGAAAATTATCATTTGAATTAACATTACAAATTGCAATTTATGTCCTTTCTTTAAGCAATGTTATATAAATAGGCCCTGATAGAAATTATTAACCTCGGAAGCAACTCTGCCCACAAGCTTTATTACATTGACGTAAGAGATCCTGCAGATGCTGGAAATCCAGAAAGTCAAACACAAAATACTGGATGAACTCAGCAGATTAGGCACCATCTATGGCGGCGGTCCCCAACCACCGGGCCGCGGACCGGTACCGGGCCGCAAAGCATGCGGTACCAGGCTGCGAGGAAACGATATGATTTGGCGATAGGAGTCAGCTGCATCATTCCTCGTTCCCTGTCACGCCCACTTTTGAGCCATTACGCACGCGAGGTCATTTCTCAAGCATCATGCTTTTCAGCGCGGGAAGGAGATCAACTCCTCGAGCTTGCAAATGACGGCGGGCTGGAAAGTATGTTTGACATAACATCTCTGCCGGCATTCTGGATCAAAGTCAAGGCTAAAAATCCTGAGATAGCCACGAAAGCACTGAAAACGTTGCTTCCATTTCCAACATATCTCTGCAGTGAATGTGACGAAAACTAAATTGCAGAATAGACTGGACACAAGGAACCCCCTTCGAGTATTGCTGTCTCCCGTCACCCTTCGATAGGACCGTCTTGTTGCAGGAAAACAAGCCCTGGGCTCCCACCGATTCAGCGATATTGGTGTGTTGCAATGATTTTATATGTTCATACGAGGAAAATATGCACTGCGTGTTTAATATCCAAACGTTACTTAAAATGTTATGATGCTATTGACTTACTTATATAACCATATAACAATTACAGCACAGAAATAGGCCATCTCGGCCCTTCTAGTCCGTGCCGAACTCCACTCTCACCTAGTCCCACCGACCTACACTCAACCTATAACCCTCCATTCCTTTCCTGTCCATATACCTATCCAATTTTTCTTTAAATGATAATATCAAACCTGCCTACTGGAAGTTTGTTCAACACTTACTTCAAGCTCCCCTGTCCTCCCCTGATAATTGACTTATCACTATATTCATGCAAGGAAAATATGCGCTGTGTGTTTAACATTAAATTCGTTCGATAAACCCTTTTAGAAACAAAATTGAGTGTATTAGCTAATTATCACCTATATTCCGGTCGTGATTAACACCACGCCCCCCCCGCCGAACAGAATCGCCAAAAACGATTTGTAGAAAAAAACGTACACGCATGCGCACTGGTGCCTGCGCAAGGCTTCATGGTCATTGTAGTCTTTCTCGGGGTAAACCCAGCGTATCTGACTGCTACTATTGTCCATTGACAACCCTACCACCACCGCCCCCCCGGTCAGCCGGTCCGCAAGAATATTGTCAATATGAAACCGGTCTACAGTGCGAAAAAGGTTGGGGACCCCTGATCTATGGAAAGGAATGAACAGTTAATGCTCTGGGCTAAGACTGGAAAGGAGGATGGAAGAATCTAGAATAAGAAGGATAGGGGGAGGGGAAAGAAAAAGCTGGCAAGTGATAGGCGAAACAGGTGAGGGGGAAGGTGGGCAGATAAGGGAGGGAGGATGAAGTGAGAAGCTGAGAGATGATAGGTGGAAGAAATAAAGGGCTGAAGGCCTGTTTTTTTATAGTACATTGGTTTTTGCTGTGAAAACTAATGAAAATTGAATTAACTCAGAGTAAATCGCATTTATGACCAAAATACTCCAGTGTGAAATCTGGCCATCATTGTGAAGAGATTCCATTGCAATTTCTCCAAGTTAGTGATGTAATTATTCCTTATAAAATCTTCTCTTTACATGGTAGGGGAATTTGGAGCATTTTGTCCTAGCAATGCCCGTTTTAGGCAAATTTGGTGGTAAACATGGTTTTAATGCCATGGCATACTGGGGGATTCTATGTATCAGTGAGAGACACAAATACAAATGTGAATCCTCTGCCCTCCTTTCTTTTTAAATCTTTTTATTGAATAAGTATACGAAAAGGTAAGCCATATAGACACTAATACACTGTTAGAATATAATAAAATTACAGAAGATATTAATATAAAAAAAAACTACAAACAATGTAATTTAAACATAACATACCAAGGTAACATAATAGTATACTAATTTTTATATAAATATCAATAGAGAAAAGGAAACCTCCCCCCCCAAAAAAAACCCACCGTGCAACTAACTAAAAGCAAAGCAAAGCAATGGGCTAACTTGAAACCAAACAGAGTTAAACTTAAAATCACGTCCTCAATCCCGACCTCCATTAAAAACAGTAAAAAAAAACAAGAAGGGTATATATTACATTAAATGAAAATATTGAATAAAAGATCTCCAAGTCTGTTCAAATTTAAATGAGGAGTCATAAAGATTGCTTCTAATTTTCTCCAAATTCAAGCATAATATTGTCTGAGAAAACCAAAAAAAGGTAGTTGGAGCATTAAGCTCTTTCCAATGTTGTAAGATACATCTTTTCGCCATTAAAGTAAGAAATGCAATCATTCTACGGGCTGAAGGGGAAAGATTACCGGAAATTTTAGGTAGTCCAAAGATAGCAGTAATAGGGTGAGGAGAGATATCTATATTCAATACCTTGGAGATAATATTAAAAATGTCTCTCCAAAAAGTTTCCAAAGTAGGACAAGACCAAAACATATGAGTTAAAGAGGCTATCTGCCCCGGACATCTATCACAAACAGGATTAATATGAGAATAAAAGTGCGCTAACTTATCTTTGGACATATGTGCTCTATGAACAACTTTAAATTGAATTAGGGAATGTTTAGCACAGATAGAGGAAGTATTGACTAATTGTAAAATCTGCCCCCAGTCATCCACGAAAATGGTAAACCCAAATTCCCGTTCCCAATCTACCCTAATCTTATCAAATGGAGCTTTCCTAAGTTTCATAATAATATTATAAATCATAGCCGATGCACCTTTCTGACATGGATTAAGGTTAATTATAGTATCTAAAATGTATGTAGGAGGAAGCATTGGAAAGGAAGAAAGTATAGTACTTAGGAAATTTCTAACTTGTAGATATCTAAAAAAATGTATTCTTGATAAGTTATATTTATTAGATAATTGTTCAAAAGACGTAAGGGAACCATCTAAAAATAAATCCAAAAACCGTGAAATACCCTTAGTCTTCCAAATTTGAAAAGCACAATCCGTAAAAGAGGGAGGAAAAAATGTTACCTAAAATAGGAATCGCTAACCCAAATTGATTAAGATCAAAAAATTTTCTGAATTGAAACCAAATACGCAAGGTATATTTAACTATCGGGTTAGACACCTGTTTAAGGCGTTTCAAATCAAAAGGAAGAGAGGAACCTAAAATAGAGCCAAGTATAAAACCCTGAACAGATTGTAATTCCAATGCTACCCATTTAGGAATGGATAGTATATCCTGGTCAAGTAACCAGAATTTCATATGTCAAATATTAATTGCCCAATAATAAAATCTAAAGTTAGGTAATGCTAAGCCTTCATCTCTCTTAGCTTTCTGTAAATGTATTTTACCTAGTCTTGGGTTTTTATTCTGCCAAATAAATGAAGAAATTTTAGAGTCAACTTTGTCAAAAAAAGATTTTGGAACAAAGATTGGTAATGCCTGAAATATATATAAAAATTTTGGCAAAAAAAAACATCTTAGCTGCATTAATACGACCAATCAAAGTTAAATATAAAGGAAACCATTTAGATGAAAGTTGAATAATATGGTCTATTCATGGTAAAAAGTTAGTCTTAAATAAATCTTTGTATTTACAAGTAATTTTAATCCCAAGATATGAAAAATAATTATTAATCAATTTAAATGGAAATTTATAATATAAGGGAAGTTGTTTATTAATTGGAAAGAGTTCACTCTTACTAAGATTTAATTTATAATCTGAAAAAAGACCAATTTGTGCTAATAGCTCTAAAACAGCCGGGATGGATTTTTGAGGATTAGAAATATATAAAAGTAAATCATCAGCATAGAGTGATATTTTATGGGACTTTAAGCCCCGAGTTATCCCAGTAATATTTGGAGATTCTCGAATGGCAATTGCAAGAGGTTCTAATGCAATATCAAATAATAAGGGACTAAGAGGACAACCTTGTCGAGTACCTCGAAAAAGAGGAAAAAAAGGTGAACTTAAAGAGTTAGTACGGACCGAGGCCACAGGAGAATGATGTAACAGTTTAATCCAGGATATAAATTTCAAGCTAAAATTAAACATTTCAAGCACCTTAAATAAATAAGGCCATTCTACTCTATCAAAAGCTTTCTCAGCATCTAAAGAGATAACACACTCAGGAACATTTTGTGAGGGAGTATAAACAATATTTAACAGTGTGCGAATATTATAAAAAGAGTAATGACCTTTAATAAAACCTGTTTGGTCTTCCGAAATAATAGAAGGAAGTACTTTTTCTAATCTATTTGCTAATAACTTAGAAAAAACTTTAGAATCAACATTTAATAAAGATATTGGTCTATAAGATGCACATTGAGCAGGATCTTTATCCTTCTTTAATATTAGAGAAATTGACGCTCTATTGAAAGATTCAGGAAGTTTACCAAGTTTTAATGAAGCCTCAAAAACCCTACAGAGCCAAGGGATTAATGAAGGAGCAAAACATTTATAAAATTCTACGGTAAACCCATCAGGGCCAGGAGCTTTCCCCAAATTCATAGAGAAAATAACATTCTTAATCTCATCCATGGTAATGGGAGTATCTAACATAGAAGACATATCCTGTGAGATCTCAGGGAGGTCTAAATTATCTAAAAAATCATTCATATATTTAGAATCTCGAGGAGACTCTGATTGATATAAGGAAGAGTAAAAATCACAGAAGGTTTGATTAATTCCCACATGATCAAGTATCAGTCGATCATTTTGATTATAAATCTGATTAATTTGAGATTTAGCATAATTAGACTTCAGTTGATTAGCCAACAGTTTGCCAATTTTGTCACTGTGTACATAAAATTCACTTCTTGTTTTCTTTAATCGGTTTACAAATGAGGACGAGAGTAATAAACTGTGTTCCATTTGAAGTTCAGTTCTTTGTTCATATAACTCCTCAGAAGGAGCTATAACATATTTCTTATCAATTTCCTTAATCTTGTCCACAATTACCAACTCCTCCTGCTTCAGCTTCTTCCTCAAAGCAGCAGAATACGAGATAATCTGACCATGAATATAAGCTTTAAAAGTGTCCCAAAGAATGTTGACGGAAATATCCTCTGTATAGTTAATTGTAAAAAAAAAGATCAATCTGTTCATTCATAAAGTTAACAAAGTCCGAGTCCTGAAGCAACAGCGAATTAAAATGCCATTGTCTATTATTTTGTATATTGGCCAGAATTTTAATAGAAAGCTTAAGTGGAGCATGATCTGAAATGGTTATAGAGTCATAATCACATTTAATCACTGAGGAAATAAGACGAGAATCAATAAAGAAATAATCAATTCTTGAATAGGAATGATGAACATGTGAAAAAAAAGAAAAATCTT
Source organism: Mobula hypostoma (assembly GCF_963921235.1). Classification (NCBI taxonomy): domain Eukaryota; kingdom Metazoa; phylum Chordata; class Chondrichthyes; order Myliobatiformes; family Myliobatidae; genus Mobula; species Mobula hypostoma. Next base: position 118,574,380 of record NC_086097.1, on the reverse strand, counting down.
TTTCCTGAGGATGCAAAAAACGCCAAATGTCCGTCGATCCAGAATCAGAGAGGAATGAATTAATCAAAGTTGCAGATTTATTAGGTAAGGTCCGTAGAGGAGCCGAACGGTCCAAAGCTGGAGACAAACAGGTATTAAGATCTCCGCCCCAGATCAATGAAAACTCATTCAAATTCGGAAACTGATTAAATAATGATTTATAAAATTCTGGACAGTCCATATTAGGAGCATAAACATTAACCAAAACTACTTTTTTATTAAATAGTAAACCACTAACCAATAGAAATCTACCATTCGGATCAGAAATAATATCATGTTGTATAAAAGTAACTGAGGAGTCTATAAAAATAAAGAAGCCTCGAATCTTAGCATTGGAGTTCGAATGAAACTGTTGTCCCTTCCAGAATTTAAAAAAACGTAGTCTGTCCCCCCTCCGCACATGGGTCTCTTGTAAAAATAAAATTTGTGCTTTAAGTCTCCGGAACACTTCAAAAACTTTTTTCCTTTTAATAGGATGATTAAGACCATTAGTATTCCAGGAGACAAAATTAATAATAGACTCCATAAACCCTAAAGTCAACCCGCAACAAGGAGGATTGACGATAGGCTCGATCCACGAACCCGGAAAGGGAACAGAACATACAAGAGATACCGGGAAGAAGAACGCAACCAATACTTCAATAATGTATATAGCCCAAGAAGAAAGAAACTAAAACGTGAAGCCCCTCCTACCACCCCCAACCCCATGACCCCAAGGCTAAATCTAACGCAGACCAGCCCGAAAGAAGCAAGCACTGAAACTACCCCCATGACTTCCGGTATACGCTCCCTAAAAAAAAGTGTAAATATAAAAAAGATCAGCTGATTATAAAACAGTAAAAGAATAAAAAAAGATAACTCAATTAAAATAAACACATAACAAAATAAAAGCCAGAAAATATTAAAAAAACGCAATAAACCCCAGACCCATGAGTAAACAAAGCAACAAAAAAAAATGAGATTATTAACATAAACTAGTTATAAAAACCTACAAAATAGATTTTAAAAAAACTACAAAATTTAAGGCCACAAAGAAAATACGTAAAATGACGATGAGGAAGTAACCACCCAGAATCCCCTGGGAAAAAGAAAGAAATGACGCAGTTAAAAAGAAAGTTTAGCAACCATATTAAGTAATCAAAAATAAACTTTTCTGCCCAAATAGGGCAAAAAAAAATTAAGACCGACAAATTCACAGCCTCCGATCAACGGAGATAGTTAAAATATTACGATTAAGATGTTGAAGGTGAAAATTGATCCAGATAACTCTGGGCATCCGATGGAGATTCAAAAAAATGGAGGGCTCCATCCAGCGTATGAATCCTTAAACGTGCAGGGTAAAGCAGCACTGGTTTTAAATCCATCTTGTAGAGTTCCGACATCACAGATCTGTAACGAACCCGTTGATCCCGGATTGGTTTACTGAAATCCTCCACGAATCGGAACTTAAGATCCAAAAAATCAATGAAACCTTTAGATCGAACGAATCGAAACAATGTCTCCTTGTCTTGAAAGTAATGAAAACGTAAAATGACAGGTCTAGGTTTATCTGACCTAGGCGAGTATGATGGAACTCTGTGAACATGATCCAATAACGGTGGTTGGTCAGGAAATACAGTAGGAAATGCATCTTTTAAAAGTTGAGAAAAATACTTCATAGGGTTATCGGATTCAACAGCTTCACGCACCCCAATCATTCGAAGATTCTGCCGTCGCATTCTAGATTCTAAGTCAGAGTTTTTAAAGGTCAGAAAGTCGAGTTTCTTCTTCATTACATTAATTGTTTCTTCGATTTTCTCCATCTTGAGCTCACTTTGTTGCGTGGATTTTTGAAGATCAGATATAGCCGACCGATGTTCCGTAATAGATATCTGTATCTTCTCGATTGAATCGGCAACTTTCTGGAAACTAGTTGAAATTTCCGCACGAATCAGCTCCGTAACAGAGGTTGAAATTTCCCTTTGAATTAGCTCCGATATAGCTTTCAAAGTCACCAGTGGTTCAGTCGGAGGGAAATCAGTACCTTTCGGTCTAACCGGAGGTTTGCCATCCTTCCCATTTTTTCCATTCTTAGACATAGCAGACCTTAAACGCATCCAATTATCGGAGAGCCCAATTTATTTCAAAGTATTGTAAAAGTTGATGCCTTAATGGTTAATTAAAATATAGCTGATCATAAGAAGAAAAACTCAGAGGTAATGGAGCGAGTCAAGAACGCGACTTCACTCCGTGAGCGCTACCGGAAGTCCTCAATCCTCTGCCCTCCTGTGCATTAAATTCCTCCACAACACCAATGCCTATCCACAGATACTCCTTTGCAATCTGTGGCTTTCCTACATCTGCATCCTGACTCCCACCTCTAACCATCCACCACCAACTAAATCTTTATTCAAATCATTTTCAGTAAGCCTCTGACAAAGTGCCACAGCTCATGGTATTACAGGAGATATACTCGCATGGATAAAGGGTTGGCTGCCTGACAGGAAGCAGAGTGGAAATAAAGGAGGCCGATTCTGGTTGGGTGCCGGTGACCAGTGGTTTTCCACAGGGGTCAGAATTGGTAACACTTCTTCTCACATTCTCTGTCAATGCTTTTGATGACAGAATTGATAGTTTGTGGCCATGTTTGCAGATGATATGAAAATAGGTGGAGGGCAAAGAGTGCTGAGGAAGCAGTGAGTCTGCAGTAGGACTTGAACAGTTCAGGAGAAGTTGCAAAGAAGTGGCAGATAGAATATAGTAAGTGTAGTCATGCACTTTGGTAGAGGGAATAAAGGGGGAGGCTATTTTTTCAATGGTGAGAAAATTCAAAAAAAAGCAGAGGTGCAAAGGGACTTGGGATTCCTTGTGTAGAATTCCCAAAAGGTTAGTTTTCAGGATGAGCCAGTGGTAAGGAAGACAAATACATTTGTACAATGTTAGCATTGATTTTGAGGTGATTAAAGTATAAGAGCAAGAATATAGTGTTGAGGCTTTATAAGTCATTGGTCTGACTTATAATGGAGCATTGTGAGCAGATTCGGACCCCTCATTTCAGAAAAGATGTGCTGGTATTGGAGAGGGTCCACAGGAGGTTCATGAGAATGATTCAGGGAATGAAAGGGTTAATGTGTTGTATGAAAATTTCTGGGCTGTATTTGCTGGAGTTTAGAAGAATGAGGAGGGGATCTCATGGAAATACATCATATATTCAAAGGCCTAGATAGAGTGAATATACAGTGGGTGAATCTGGAACCAAAGGGCACTGCCTCAGAATAGAAGGGCATCTCTCTGGTACAGAGATGAGGAGGAATTTCTTTTGCCAAAGGGTGGTGAATTTTTGCAATCCATTGCCACAGGTAGCTGTGGAGGCCAAGTCATTGGGTATATTTAAAGAAGAGGTTGATAGGTTCCTGATTAGTCAGGGTGTCAAAGATTGCAGGGAGTAGGCAGGGGGATTGAGAGGGATAATAAACCAGTCATGAGGGAATGGCGGAGCTGAATGTCCTCATTCTGCTTCTATGTCTCATGGACTCCCAAATTCCCACTCACACCCCCATTACAATGAACCAGCTTCCTCGATCGTCCTTTTTTTGAAAGTAGTCATTGTCTTATCTCATCCCAGTGCCACATCCTGTGCCCCTCCACCCTTCCCGATTGCCAATCCCCTACAAAGGTGAACTTGGTGAATCATTTCATGAGCCTCCGAGAAGCTTGCAACTGGGATTTGATCCAAGTGAGTGCATTGGCTTTAATGGTCAGTCATTGATCACATTACCTCGCTTCCAGGGTATTGCCCTCTGCTGAGCAATGTGGGCATGCTCTCTTGGTGCCGGAATGTATGGCAACATTTGAGTGCTGCCCCCCTCCAGCACACCCTCAGTTTTCACTGATGCATTTCACTGCACATTTTGATTAACTCATAATAAATACACTTGAATCAGGAATCTTGGTTCCCTAGCTGGAGTAGCAGAAGACGCATTGGAGGAAAGACCAACATGTCCTGGTATCCTGACTGAGGAGGAGGAGAAGGGCTCATGTTAGTGGGCTTTACACCATAAAAGAATTAAAAGAATATAATATCCTGGTGGGTCTTAATATAGATTCTTGGATCATAAAATAATACAGCTTGGACATTTTGTTTGCCCATGCCAACCAAGACGCTTTTTAAGCTAGTCCCATTTCCCTGTCCATGCCCTCTGAACATTCCCTGGACCTGACCAAGTGTCCTTTAAATATTGTTATTATACCTGCCTCAACCACTTTCTCAGCCAAGTGAACAGAGAGAAATTATGCCTTTTGTTGGAGTATTTAAAATGAGGAGTCACTGTTTAAAAACAACAGGCCATCCATTTAAGACAGAGACGAAGTTTTTTCTTTTCTTTTCTTTCAGAGTTTTGTGAGACTTTGGAACTCCCTTCCTTGAAAGACAGTGGAGGAAAATATTTAAGTTTTTTTTTCAGAGACACAGATCCTACTGGATCAGGGCATGGTTAGAGCATGGTTAGGGTACAGTCCAAAACAAGGAACCAAGGACAATTTATTTTATTTTTTATCTAGAGCTACCAAACAGTAACGGCCATTCCGGCCCAATAAGCCCACGCCAACCAATTACACCCAATGTGAACAATTAGCCTATGCTGAATGTCTTTGTATGAGGAAACCAGAGCACCCGGTGAAAACCCATGCAGTCACAGGAAAAATGGACAAACTCCTCACAGACTGCAGTGGAATTTATCCTGGGTCACTATTGCTGTAATAGCATTACATAAACCTCCACTATTGAGCCACCCCAGTTCAAACTCATTACCTTTCATGTGACAGTTCCTCAGTCACAAAAATGTCTGACACAGTCCACACAAGTATGTGAGGAATAGTGTGACTGTTGTGGAGTCTGTCAGTGGTGGTCAAGAACTGCCCTCAAATTTATCGTGGGGCAGCATATTCCTGTCATGAATTATTCAACTGAAAATGTTCATTTTTATGATCATTGTATTTTGGCTCCTAAAGACAACCACAAGCTTTTTCTTTTCTTTTCAGATCTTTTTATTGTTATATTATACAGGAAAAATAACATGAGTACATTGAAGTAACAACACTTAGAATGTCTCAAAAAAGACATTATCTTAAAGATTGAAAAAAAATTTTGTGATAACAAAAATAAACCTACTAAGCAGAAAAGTGAGAAAAAAAACCATTAGATGTACAACCCCGGAGTCATGCGTCATACAAAAAACTTCTAAAAATAAACATCAAACCGCCAGCAAGAAAAGAAAATAAGCCAAGTCAAGACAACTTGAGTTTATTGCCATGTGCGTAAGTATGATAAAGTGGGGGCAATAAAAAACCTGCTTACTGCAGTATTACAAGCAGGTAGATTGAAACAACACACAAAACATAAATTATACACGACTTGAGGCCTGATGGCTAGAGCCCCGAGCTGCCAGTCTCTGCGAGTCTTCTGGGGAAATCGAAGGCCCAGTGTCTGCGATTCTGAATCCTTTGGATCCTGGGGGCAGAATACAGCCAATCCTGGGGTTGAGTGGGTGGATGGGTGATAGGAAAGAGGCTTGTTTTGCTGCTGTTGCTTTGTCATTTGTGTTCTGTGTTGTTCTGCTGAACATTGTGGGAATGCTATGCAGGCGGCGGAATGCATGGTGACACTTACAGGCTGCACCCAGCACACCCTTAGGTGTGTTGGTTGTTAATGCAAACAAATTTCTTCTTCTTTTTCTTGGGCCCTTAGCTCCCAGTGGAGTATAGGCCATCAATGACCTCCTGCCTCCATCATCCTCTGAAGCTGATGGTATGGTTGGAGTTCATCAATGTTTCTACAATCCATTGTATCCACTGTACAGGGGATTAGCCTATATCGACACACCAGAGCCCTGTTGGTATTCTTAACCATTTACACCTCTCTCGACAGAGATGTAGGGTTGGACTTTGGGAGGTGTAAACACATTTCACTGTATGTTATCGTGTACATACGATAAATGAATCTGACTGTGAGTCATCTACTGGAGGGTTTAACCAATACTGTGGTAGAGAGATTTTTGCGTAGAATGGTCGTGCTTATGGCATACACTGCTTTAGACCCTTCGGTTAAGGTGCAGAAACAGGCTCTGCATGAGCCACTTCTGTAGTACTGTAGCCTTAATAAGATCCTTTCCATTACACCCAAGGCACTTGCCTCTAAATTTACACTTACTTTGCCAGCTCTTAAAATATTCATACCACCAATTCATCTTTCAGTCTCCATGGAAACAAATGCGAATTTACCGGAGCACCTATGGAAATTGACTCTGCTTACTCTTCCAGATGCTTTTATATTAGATGATCGGTTTTGTGATTGTGTCACAACTACTTCACTGCAAATCTTGTAGCTGCATTAACAGGATAGATTTTACTTCAATTTGAATGGTGCTAACTTGGCCAGTATCTAAAAAGGTCAATGTAAAACCATTATAATCTACCTTCAGTGGCCATTTTATTAGGTACACTTGAATACCTGCTCGTAAACATCTAATCAGCCAATCGTGTGGCATTAACTCAATCCATTAGAGCATGCAGACATGGTCAAGAGGTCCAGTTATTGTTCAGACCAAACATTAGAATGTGGAAGAAATGTGACCGAAGTGACTTTGACTGTGGAATGATTGTTGGTACTTCCTGTACCTAATAAAGTGGCCACTCAGTGTATGTTGGTCTTCTGCTTCTGTAGCCCATCCACATGAACATTCATTGTGTTGTACATTGAGAGAAGTTCTTCAGCACACCACTTTTCTAATGGGTGGTTCCTTGAGGTACTGTCAACCTCCTGTCAGTTTGAACCTGTCTGGTTATTCTCCTCTCACCATTCTCATTAACAACGTGTTTTCGCCCTGAGAATTGCCGTTCACTGTAATGTTTTTGTTTTGTTTTGTTTTTCTCGCACCATTCTCTGTAAACCCTAGAGAATGTTGTGCGCGAATTCCCAGGCGATCAGTAATTTCTGAAATACTCAAATTACCCCATTTGGCACCGAAAAGCATTCCACTGTCAAAATCGCTTGGCTGACATTCCTTCTTTCTTTCAGATGTTTGGTCTGAACAGCAACTGAACCTCCTGACCACGTCTGCATGCTTTTATGCACTGAGTTGCTGCCAAACAGCTGGCTGATTATATTTGCTTTAATGAGCAGGTGTACAGGTATACCAATAATGTGGCCTCCGTGTATATTTTGTACCTTTAATATTGTATATCCTAAGGTGTTTGACAGCCATTGAAAAACCTTTTACTATGTTGTAACTATTGTGATCTTTTACTTAGGCATTTCCAAAGGACCAAGGATAGCTTGATTTCACTGAGGTGACTTATGAGGCCTGTGAAAGACTAATGGAGTCTCTAATGGATGCTTGGTGGGTCAGGTGGAAGGTGAGTCAGTGAAGTGGTAAGATGTAGCACTTATTTGATTACTGAAGCATTTTAAAGGACTACAAAAGATTTGCGTTTAACACTGGGTTTCTTTGTGCTCCTGTCAAAAATGACTCAAAGTTCTCAGTATATTCTGGAAATCTTTCTCCTGAGCAGTAATGGACCACAACTTTCCAGGAGTTGATGCACTTTTTCAAGGAAGCTTTGAGAATATCCTTTCTTTTAGTCCACCCGATTATTATGTCCACTCAGTACAGAGCTCTGAAGAGAATGTTTCTAAAAGTCTGGTGTTTCGCCCTGCTGAAGCAGAGATGTCTTCAGAGATTAAAGCTTCAGTGCGGGTGAAAATGAGGTTTATTTGCATACTCTACAAGTGGACTTGTGGGATTTTCTGGAGATAACCTTTCACAGTATTATGTGAGAGACATGGCAGACAATTTGTATCCAGCTGCATCCACTAATTTAAAAGCAAAAACAGCACAATAATCTATTATTCATGATTATAAGAGAGCGATGAATAGGGAGGTAGCTTCTAAAAGTTGTCTTTTTAACTGGCTGTGGAGTACACACGCAATCATGTTAGATACCTTCTCAGGGAATTTTTAATCAGTCACAGAGAGTGGTAGGTGCCTAGAACAGGCTGCCAGGAGTAGTGATGTAAATAGATAAAGATTTAAAAGGCTGTTAGACAGACTTGTAAACATGCAAGGAATGGAGGGATATGGGTCATAAAGGCAGAAAGGTTTTAGTTTAATATGGCATTGTGCTCATTGCATTCATGAGCTGAAAGGCTTATTGTTCTGCTGAACTGTTCTATATTATATAGTCACTAGAAGGAGCAGACAATGACTTATAAAACCATATAACCATATAACAATTACAGCACGGAAACAGGCCATCTCAGCCCTTCTAATCCGTGCCGAACTCCTACTCTTACCAAATCCCACCGACCTGCACGCAGCCCATAACCTTCCATTCCTTTCCTGTGCATATAGCTGTCCAATTTAACTTTGAATGACAACATCAAACCTGCCTCAACCACTTCTGCTGGAAGCTCGTTCCACACAGCTACCACTCTCTGAGTAAAGAAGTTCCCCCTTGTGTTACCCCAAAACTTTTGCCCTTTAACTCTCAACTCATGTCCTCTTGTTTGAATCTCCCCCACTCTCAATGGAAAAAGCCTATCCACGTCAACTCTATCTATCCCCCTCATAATTTTAAACACCTCTATCAAGTCCCCCCTCAACATTCTACATTCCGAAGAATAAACACCCAACTTGTTCAACCTTTCTCTGTAACTTAGGTGATGAAACCCAGGTAACAGTCTAGTAAATCTTCTCTGTACTCTGTTTTGTTGACATCTTTCCTGTAATTCGGTGACCAAAACTGTACACAATACCCAAATTTGGCCTCACCAATGCCTTGTACAATTTCAACATTACATCCCAATTCCTATACTCAGTGCTCTGATTTATAAAGGCCAGCATACCAAAAGCTTTCTTCACCACCCTATCCACATGAGATTCCACCTTCAGGGAGCTATGCACCATTATTCCTAGATCTCTCTTATTGTAATTTTTTGAGGAAATTACTAGTAGACTAGACAAGGGAGATGCAGTGGATGTTGTATATTTGGATTTTCAGAAGGCCTTTGACAAGGTGCCACACATGAGGCTACTTAACAAGATAAGAGCCCATGGAATTATGGGAAAGTTACATACATGGATAGATCGTTGGCTGATTGGCAGGAAACAGAGAGTGGGAATAAAAGGATCCTATTCTGGTTGGCTGCCAGTTACCAGTGGTGTTCCACAGGGGTCCATGCTGGGGCCACTTCTTTTTACATTGTACATCAACGATTTGGATTATGGAATAGATGGCTTTGTGGCTAAGTTTGCTAACGATACAAAGATAGGTGGAGGGGCCGGTAGTGCTGAGGAAACGGAGAGTCTGTAGAGAGACTTGGATAGATTGGAAGAATGGGCAAAGAAGATGCAAATGAAGTACAATGTTGGAAGGTGTATGGTTATGCACTTTGGCAGAAGAAATAAACGGGCAGACTATTATTTAAATGGGGAAAGAATGCAAAGTTCTGAGATGCAACGGGACTTGGGAGTCCTCATACAGGATACCCTTAAGGTTAACCTCCAGGTTGAGTCAGTGGTGAAGAAGGTGAATGCAATGTTGGCATTCATTTCTAGAGGAATAGAGTATAGGAGCAGGGGTGTGATGTTGAGCCTCTATAAGGCGCTGGTAAGACCTCACTTGGAGTACTGTGGGCAGCTTTGGTCTCCTTATTTAAGAAAGGATGTGCTGACGTTGGAGAGGGTACAGAGAAGATTCACTAGAATGATTCCGGGAATGAGAGGGTTAACATATGAGGAACGTTTGTCCACTCTTGGACTGTATTCCTTGGAGTTTAGAAGAATGAGGGGAGACCTCATAGAAACATTTCGAATGTTGAAAGACATGGATAGACTGGATGTGGCAAAGTTGTTTCCCATGATGGGGGAGTCTAGTATGAGAGGGCATGACTTAAGGATTGAAGGGTGCCCTTTCAGAACAGAAAGGTGAAAAAATTTCTTTAGTCAGAGGGTGGAATCTATGGAATTTGTTGCCACGGGCAGCAGTGGGGGCCAAGTTATTGGGTGTATTTAAGGCAGAGATTGATAGGTATCTGAGTAGCCAGGGCATCAAAGGTTATGGTGAAAAGGTGTGGGAATGGGATGAAATGGGAGAATGGATCAGCTCATGATAAAATGGCAGAGCAGACTCAATGGGCTGAATGGCCAACTTCTGCTCCTTTGTCTTATGGTCTTATGGTCTCTGTTCTACTGCATTCTTTAATGCCCTACCATTTACCATGTATGTCCTATTTTGATTAGTCCTACCAAAATGTAGCACCTCACACTTATCAGCATTAAACTCCATCTGTCATCTTTCAGCCCACTCTTCTAACTGGCCTAAATCTCTCTGCAAGTTTTGAAAACCTACTTCATTATCCACAACTCCGCCTACCTTAGTATCATCTGCATACTTACTCATCCAATTTACCACCCCATCATCCAGATCATTAATGTATATGACAAATAACATTGGACTCAGTACAGATCCCTGAGGCACACCACTAGACACCGGCCTCCAATCTGACAAACAGTTATCCACCACTACTCTCTGGCATCTCCCATCCAGCCACTGCTGAATCCATTTTACTGCTTCAATATTAATACCTAACAATTGAACCTTCCTAAACAACATTCCATGTGGGACCTTGTCAAAGGCCTTACTGGTCCATATAGACAACATCCACCTCTTTACACTCATCAACTTTCCTAGTAACCTCTTCAAAAAATTCAATGAGATTTGTCAAATATGTCCTTCCACGCACAAATCCACGTTGACTGTTCCTAATCAGACCCTGTCTATCCAGATAATTATAGATACCATCTCTAAGAATACTTTCCATCAATTTACCCACCACTAACGTCAAACTCACAGGCCGTTAATTGCTAGGTTTACTCTTAGAACACTTTTTAAACAATGGAACAACATGAGCAATACGCCAATCCTTTGGCACCATCACCGTTTCTAATGACATTTGAAATATTTCTGTCAGAGCCCCTGTTATTTCCACACTAACTTCCTTCAAGGTCCTAGGGAATATCCTGTCAGGACCTGGAGACTTGTCCACCTTTACATCTCTTAAAAGATCCAGTACTTCCTCTTCTTTAATCATCATAGTTTCCATAACTACCCTACCTCTTCCCTTATCTTACACAATTCAATATTCTTCTCCTTAGTGAATACCGAAGAAAAGAAATTGTTCAGAATCTCCCCCATCTCTTTTGGCTCCACACATTTTGGTCCACTCTGATTCTCTAAGGGACCAATTTTATCCCTCACTATCCTTTTGCTATTAATATAACGGTAGAAACCTTTGGGATTTATTTTCATCTTACTTGCCAAAGCAACCTCATATCTTCTTTTAGCTTTTCTAATTTCTTTCTTAAGATTCTTTTTAATTTCTCAATCAAATGATGGAGTCTTTAATACTGCAGCACTTTCTCAGCACTGGATGGATTAACAGCATAGAGTTTTGTGGTCAAAACCTTGGAGTAAGACTGAGAACATAAAACATTGAAAATTACAGCTCAGTGCAGCTCAGACCCACAATGTTGTTCCGACCTTTAACCTATTATAAAATGAATCTAATCCTTCCTACTACGTAGCCCTCCATTTTTCTATCATCCATGTGCCTATCATATCTCCACAGACCACAGTCTATGCATTCAGAAATAACATCTCCACCTCCCTGAATAATCAACACTGGCACAGCTCAAGTGCTTAGCCCATTGCTCTACTCTCTCTGCACCCACGACTGTGTGGCTAGGTGCAGCTCAAATGCCATCTATAAATTTGCTGATGATACCACTATTGATGGCAGAATTTCCGATGGTATTGAGAAAGCATACAGGAGCAAGATATACCAGCTAGTTGAGTGGTATCACAGCAACAACCCAATGTCAGTAACACCAAAGAACTGGTTGTGGACCTCAAAAGGGTAAGACAAGGGAACATGCATGAGTCCTTTTAGAAGGGATCATAAGTGGAAAGGGAGAGCAATTTCAAGTTCCTGGGTGTCAACTTCTCTGAGGATCTATCGTGGGCTGAATATATTGATGCAGCTACAAAGAAGGCACAACACTAGCTATGTTTCTTTAAGAGTTTTAGGAGATGTGATATGTCACCAAAGACACTCAGAATTTCTACAGTTTTACTAGAGAGAGTATTCTAACTGGCTGCATCACCATCTGGTATGGGGGAGGGCTACTGCACAGGATCAAAGTAAGCTGCAGAGAGTGGTAAACCTAGTCAGCTCAATCATGGGCACATGCCTCTGTAGCATCCAGGACATTTACAAGGGGCGATGCCTCAAAAAGGTGGCATCCATCATTAATGCCATCCACCACCCAGGACATGCCCTCTTCTCATTACTACCATCAAGGAGGAGGTACAGGAGCCTGAAGAAAAACACTCAGAGATTCATGATCAGCTTCTTCTCCTCTACCATCAGATTTCTGAATGGACATTGAACCCATGAACCCTACCTCACTACTTTTTTTGCACTACCTATTTAAATGCAGGGAGTTCCACGCACCTACCACCTTCTGTGTCAAAAACTTACTTCTGACATACCCCCTATACTTTCCTCCAACCAACTTAAAATAAGTCATGAAGAAGGGTCTCGGCCCGAAACGTTGATTGTTCATTTCCACGGATGCTACCCGACCTGCTGAGTTCTTCCAGCGTTTTGTGTGTGTTGCTTTGACCCCAGCATCAGCAGAGAATTTTGTGTTAACTTAAAAATTATGCCTTTCTGCCCTGGGAAAAACGTCTCTGGATATCCATTCAATCAAACTTGACCCTTAAACTTCTGGTTTGGGGGAGAAAACACTACCCACAGAATTTCAGCATGCATAATTATTTTTGTGTGCCTTGTGAATGATATTTGAAAATAATTACATGTTGGCATGAATCTCATTCACTTCTCTAGAGTTTCAATGGACCTTCTAATTTCGTGAAAAGAAATTCCTTCATCTGGAAGGTATTGAATCTTCAGAATTCTCTACTTAAGAGGACAATGGTGGCTAAAATAATCGATTTATTTAATACAGAAAATGGTAGATCTTCGGATGTTAAGGGAATCAAGGGGCATAGAATTTGTGCATGAAACTGGCACATATATAATAGATTAATCATATTAAATGCTGGAATGGTCTTGAAGGGCCAAATGGCTTGGTTCTATTTTCATTATTTTTACGAATTTACAACAGAATGGTGACAGATGCTCTGTGGAAATTCAACTCCTCTAGTATTATCTGACAATCATGGTTAAATATTATGATTCAAAGCTTCCTGGAGCCTTGCTTCAATCTCTGTGATTTTTTATAAAATAAATATAGGTGGTCACGCACAGGAAGATTGTTAAGGTTGTCAGTAAAAAAAAGTAAGAAAGTATTACCTGAATTATTATTTGGTTGAAATAGGAAGTTGTTGAGTGTTTCCCAGAATAAATCACCTAACTGGAGAGAGTCTTGATTTTACTGGTGACTCACTATTTTAGAGAGACTTTCCTGTCATAGAATTGCATCAAGATCTTCTTTGTCTAACTCTGCAGTAAAGTTTGCAAAGTTGAAACTTGTAGTGTCCCTTTAAACTTATAGAGTTGCTGTGGAGTTCAAGACCATTTACTGTAAGGTTATGGAAAAAGGGGAATAGTCATACTCACAGGGAAAGGGACAAACAGATTTAGCAAAACACATAAGGATCAGTCTGGGATGAGACCTGGAACTTGAATATAAAGTTATTTCTGCAAACCATTTACAAGTTCACATGACTGCATGGGAAGTTTCAACATCACAAATTTACTGTAATGTAACTGTACAACTGTCAGAAACAACACTTTCTCAAGCCATTGCACTCATCAACAAACAGGTCACTCTCTAATGGCACCTTTATTCAAACTCTTTAACAATGTGAGACACCAATCACAGTCACAGTCACTACTCTTTCAGGATGGGTAGCCAGCAATGTTCCCTCTAACTTGTAATGACCAATGTGTCCAAAAATCTTGTGCTGTGCAATATTTTGTCCAGTGACGACAACATGTGCGCACTGAATTTTACATAGAGAGGTATTCAATTTACCAGGTAGCCAAACACTGTTAATAAGAACTTTTATCTCTTCTGGGTTTGACCGTGTTCGCTCTTGTTCATCTGCACTCTCACAGACATACATAGCAGGCCTGTAGGAGGTAAGGAAGGGTTTTCTCACCAGAGCTTTTGTACACTGTCCATATGTGATTTACTTGTCAAACATCAAGTTTCCAAATATATCTCCACTATTTCCCACTTGCAAATTCTCCAGCAACTTTTGCATCATGGAAAAACAAGCAGGTAACACCAGTTTCTGTATTGTACATAAATTTTTCTCATAGCTGCACGTTCCTGACCTCATGAGCTTCCGGTGTACCAGTTTCTACTGTTTCATTGAGCCATTCCACTTTAAATGAACTAGCAGTACTTTTGTGCTTCACGCTCTTTGCTTCTTTGGAAATCTTCAGAGGTCAGAGATTTCGTGGTTCTGGAGACAAGGAGATCGAAGGTCGGTGTCCTGGCAGGAAATCGGTGTGCTGTGGGAGTCGGAGGATCTAAGGCTATGTGCCTGGAGACCTGAGATCTTTGGGCACGGAGCTCAGAAAAAGTGACAGAATGGACTTTTAATATTGTATACCAGTGAGCTGTTTGTTATGTCGCTCTCTCGCTGTGAAACGGCTTTTTCTCCCTTATTAGGGAAATAGAGCCTGTGGTATGTCGAATACCGAATGAACGAGTAGTACTTCAGAGTACTGCAAGTCTGAGTCTTTGCTATTGCCTTGCTACATGCTTGATTACTCGGTGGTGAGTGCTGATGCTTTTCTTTGCTGGTGGGGGGAGGGGGGATCATTGCTTTTTGCTGCTTACGTGCAGGAGAGAGGGGAGCTGGGGGGAGACTTTGGGGTTCTAACATTTAACTTTCATTCATTCTTTGGGGGAGCTCCTCTGTTTCTCGTGGATGGTTGTGAAGAAAAAACATTTCAGGATGTACTGTATATTGTACACATTCGTCTGACATTAAATGCACATTTGAAACCTTTGACCTTTGACCTGTAACCTTTTTTCTAGAATCTACAGAAACTCTTGTGTTCATAGTAAGCACCAGATCAGAGACTGTATGTCTGTAGAATATATGTGTGGTTTCTTAGTCTGATTGCATGTAAATAATAAGAAACAGAGTGAACTGTTTGAACACATACCTCCTTTATTCCAGCTACACAGCAACTGTAGGCATAGTCATTCACATGTCATGCATATTTCTGAGATAAAGTCACATGATTTACAAATTTAACTCCACAGGTTTCCTGAGTTTCGGAACATTTCTGTCAGGATGCTAAAGCAGGGACCTAATTGCCGACCAAATACTCTGCACACAGTGATATTTACTGAGTAGCAAATCCACAGGGGCAACAAAGTCGGCATCAAAGTTCAGGCAGAGATTAAAACATCCAGAGAAATCCAAAAACCAGAATTGGGAAACAGGTAGTTGTGATATTCAGATGGATAGAGTACAGATACGAATGCTGGAAAGGCTCAGGAAAATTCACTGACACAGTCTGGCAACAAACAGGTGAAGATCTTTCTCAATGCAAACCCTGTCCTTTTGAAATATCATGAGCCCTCTTATTACAATAAACACACATGTATACACACACAGACTCACAGTCACTGCATTGGACACAGTGTTTCTCTGTAACTGCACTCATCTCTCTGCAAATTGCTCTAATCCTCACTCAGAAACTCCTCTCAAAGTATGCTGTCTCCTCTTCTTGTACAGATTTTTCTCATTAATATACCCTATCTATATCCACACGCTGAGACTTGCAGGCTTAGACACTACTAAAATATGTCTTGAACTACCGTCTTGAACGTGGTTGGGTCATGTTAAATTTTTTTGGCTCCCTCAGAAGCTCCTATGCTTTATAATTTACGGAAGATATGTTCTTTGTATCCTCTTCGTCTAGGCTTTATTATGCATTTGTCAGCCCCCTTTTCAAGTATGAGTAGTTTTTGGCTCCTTAACGTAGAAAGGATATGTTGGTAGTGGAGAGGGTCTAGAGGCAGTTCACAAGAATGATCCCAGGATAATGTATGAGGAACCATTTGATGGCTCCGGCTTGTGCTTACTGGAGCTTATAAGGGTGAAGTGGTGGAATTCTCATAGAATTTTTGGAATATCGAAAGGCCTAGATAGAGTGGATGTGGAGAGGATGTTTCCTATAGTGGTGCAGCCTAGGATCAGAGGACACAGCTTCAGAATACGAAGAAGTTCATGCAGAATGGATATAAGGAGAAAGTTCTTTAGTCGGAGGATATTGAAACTGTGGAGATCTTTGCCACAGATAGCTGTGGAGGCCAAATTAATGGGCATGTTTAAAGCGGAGGTTGATAGGTTCTTGATCAGTATGGGCATAAAGCGTTACGGGGAGAAGGTAGTAGAATGGAATTGAGAGGGATAATAAATCAGCCATGATGAAATAAGACCATAAGGTCAGAGCAGAATTAGGCTATTCAGCCCATCGAGTTCACTCGGTCATTTCATCATGGCTGATCCCAGATCCTATCCTATACACCTGTCCTCTCATCATATCTCTTGATGCTTGACCAATCTATCAACTTCCGCTTTAAGTATGTCCACAGATTTGGCCTCCATCACAGTCCATGGCAGAGCATTCCATAGATTCACCACTCTTTGGCTAAAATACTCCTCCTTACTTCTATTATAAAAGGTCACCCCTCAATTTAGAGGCTGTGCTGTGCCCTCTAGTTCTGGATACCCCCACCAGAGGGAACATCCTCTCCACATCCACCTTATTTATTCCTTTCAACATTCTGTAGCTTTCAATGAAATCCTCACACATTCTTCCAAATTCCAGTGAGTACAGGCCCAAAGCTGCCAAATGGTCCTCTTATGTTAACCCCTTCATTCCTAGAATCATCCTTGTGAACCTCCTCTGGACTCTATCCAATAATAATACATCCTTTCTGAGATATGCAGCCCAAAAACTGTTGACGATACTCCTAGTGCGGCCTGACTAGAGTCTTACTAAGTTTCAGCATTATCTCATTGTTTTGATATTCTATGGCCCTTGAAATATATGCCAACATTGCACTTGCCTTCTTTACCACAGATGTAAACTGTGAATTAACTTTCTGGGAAGTCTTGCATAAGGAACCCTAAGTCCCCTTGCACCTCTGATATTTGAATTTTCTCCCCATTTGGATAAAAGTCTGCACTATTGTTCCTTTTACCAAAATGTGTTATCGTACATTTCCCAAAACTGTATTCCATCTGCCACATTTTTTGCCCATTTTTCCAATTTGTCTAAACCCTGCTGCAATCGCATTGATTCCTCAGCACTACCTACCCCTCCATGTATTTTCATATCATCCATAAACATTGCCACAAAGCCATCATTTCCACTACCTAAATTATTGACTAACAATGTGAAAAGCAGTGGTCCCAGTACTGACCCCTGAAAAACACCACTGATCACTCCTTATTCCCACTCTCTGCCTCCTGCCTGGCAGTCATTCCACTATCCATGCCAGTATATTTCCTGTAACAACATAGGATTTTATCTTGTTAAGCAGCCTTATCTGAGGCACCTTATCAAATGCCTTCTGAAAATCTAAGTAAATGACATCCACTCCTTCTCCTTTGTCCACCTTGCTTGTTACTTCCTTGAAGAACCCTAACAGATTTGTCAGGCAGGATTTCCCTTAACAGAAACCATGCTGACTTTGACTTCTTTTATCATTAGTCTCCAAGTACCTCGAAATCTCATCCTTAATAATAGACTCCAACACTTCCCCAACCACTGACCTATAATTAGCTAACTGGCCTATAATTTCCTCTCTTTTGACTTCTTCCCTTCTTAAAGAGTGGAGTGATATTTGCAGTTTTCTGGTCCTCTGGGACCATTCCAGAATCAAATGATTCTTGAAAGATTATGACCAATACATCCTTTCTCTCTTCAACAACCTCTTTCAGGACTCTGGGATGCAGTCCAGCTGGCCCAGGTGACTTATCCACCTTAGGCCCTTTCAGTTTGCCTAGTACTTTTTGTTTATAATAGCAATGGTACTCACTCCTGCTCCCTGACACTCACGGACCTCTGGCACATGCTAGAGTCTTACACAATGTAGACCGATGCAAAATACCCATTAAGTTCATCTGCCATTTCTTTGTCCCTCATTACTGCTCACCAGCATCATTTTTCAGTTGTCTAATATCAACTCTCATCTCCCTTTTACTCTTTATATAACTGAAAAGAATGCTAGTATCCAGCTTTATTCAGCTAGTTTGTCCTCATATTTCATCTTTCCGCTTACAGCTTTTTTAGTTGCCTTTTGTTGATTTTAAAAGCTTCCCAATTATCCAACTTCCCACTCACTTTTGCTACCTTATATGCCTTTTCCTTGGCTTTAATTCAATCCTTACCTTCCCTTGTCTGCCACAGTTGCCGAGCCTTGCCAATTGAGAACCTTTTCTTCTGTGGGATATAGCTATCCTGCACCTTGAGAACTATTCCCAGAAACTTCAGGCACCTTTGTTCTGTCATCCCCACCAGTATCCCCCTCCAATCCACCCAGACAAGCTCCTCTCTCATGCCTCTCTAATTCTCTTTACTCCATTGCAATAGTGGTTCATGTGATTTAGACTTCTTCCTCTCAAATTGCAGTATGAATTCAATCATATTACAATCACTGCCTTCTAAGGATTCCTTTATTTTAAGCTCCCTAATAAGATCCGGGTTATTACACAACACCATTTCTAAGATAGCCTTTTCTCTAGTAAGCTGAAGCACAAGTTGCTCTAAAAAGCCATCTCGTAGGAACGCAACAATTTCCCTCTCTTGTGATCTGACACTAACCTGATTTTCCGAATTTCCTTCCATAATGAAATACCCCATTACATTGTGACATTACCTTTATTACATGACCTTTCAGGTCCCTTTACAATCTCAATACCTTGGCTACTATTTGAAGGCCTATTAATGATTCCGATAACGTTTTTTTTCCAGACCTAATCAGTTCCCCTCTACCACCACTCTGCTCCGTCTAGCAGAATTAGTCCTTACTCTTAATAATTTCTCCTTTTGCTCCTCCCATTTCCTCCAAACTAAAGGTGTAGCTATGGGCACCCGTATGGGTCCTAGCTATGCCTGCCTTTTTGTTGGGTTTGTGGAACAATCTATGTTCCGTGCCTATTCTGGTATCTGTCCCCCACTTTTCCTTCGCTACATCGACGACTGCATTGGCGCTGCTTCCTGCACGCATGCAGAACTCGTTGACTTTATTAACTTTGCCTCCAACTTTCACCCTGCCCTCAAGTTTACCTGGTCCATTTCTGACACCTCCCTCCCCTTTCTAGATCTTTCTGTCTCTGTCTCTGGAGACAGCTTATCCACTGATGTCTACTATAAGCCTACTGACTCTCACAACTATCTGGACTATTCCTCTTCTCACCCTGTCTCTTGCAAAAACGCCATCCCCTTCTCGCAATTCCTCCGTCTCCGCCGCATCTGCTCTCAGGATGAGGCTTTTCATTCTAGGACGAGGGAGATGTCTTCATTTTTTAAAGAAAGGGGCTTCCCTTCCTCCACTATCAACTCTGCTCTTAAACGCATCTCCCCCATTTCACGTACATCTGCTCTCACTCCATCCTCCCACCACCCCACTAGGAATAGGGTTCCCCTGGTCCTCACCTACAACCCCACCAGCCTCCGGGTCCAACATATTATTCTCCGTAACTTCCGCCACCTCCAACGGGATCCCACCACTAAGCATATCTTTCCCTCCCCGTCTCTCTCTGCATTCCGCAGGGATCGCTCCCTACACAACTCCCTTGTCCATTCGTCCCCCCCATCCCTCCCCACTGATCTCCCTGCTGGCACTTATCCGTGTAAGCGGAACAAGTGCTACACATGCCCTTACACTTCCTCCCTTACCACCATTCAGGGCCCCAAACAGTCCTTCCAGGTGAGGCATCACTTCACCTGTGAGTCGACTGGGGTGATATACTGCGTCCGGTGCTCCCGATGTGGCCTTTTATATATTGGTGAGACCCGACGCAGACTGGGAGACCGCTTTGCTGAACATCTACGCTCTGTCCGCCAGAGAAAGCAGGATCTCCCAGTGGCCACACATTTTAATTCCACATCCCATTCCCATTCTGACATGTCTATCCACGGCCTCCTCTACTGTAAAGATGAAGCCACACTCAGGTTGGAGGAACAACACCTTATATTCCGTCTGGGTAGCCTCCAACCTGATGGCATGAACATTGACTTCTCTAACTTCCGCTAGGCCCCACCTCCCCCTCGTACCCCATCTGTTACTCTTTTTAATGCACACATTCTTTCTCTCACTCTCCTTTTTCTCCCTCTGTCCCTCTGAATATACCTCTTGCCCATCCTCTGGGTCAAACCCCCCCCCCCCCGTCTTTCTTCCCGGACCTCCTGTCCCATGATCCTCTCGTATCCCCTTCTGCCTATCACCTGTCCAGCTCTCGGCTCCATCCCTCCCCCTCCTGTCTTCTCCTATCATTTTGCATCTCCTCCTCCCCCTCCAGCTTTCAAATCCCTTACTCACTCTTCCTTCAGTTAGTCCTGACGAAGGGTCTCGGCCTGAAACGTCGACTGCACCTCTTCCTATAGATGCTGCCTGGCCTGCTGCGTTCACCAGCAACTTTGATGTATGTTGCTTGAATTTCCAGCATCTGCAGAATTCCTGTTGTTTTTTTTTACCCTTGCAGTTTCTTAACTCCACCCACAAAAATTAGACATTCTCTGACCCTATGTCTCCTCTTTCTAAAGATGTAATTCCGTCTCTTACCAGTAGAGCCACACCATCAGTTATGCCTTCCTGTCTGTCCTTTCAGTACAAAGTATATCCTTTGATGTCGAAATCCCAACCATGACCTTCTTTCAGCCATGACTCAGTAATGCCCACAACGTCACACCGAACAATCTCTAATTGTGCCATGAGTTCATCCACCTTATTCCGAATACTACGTGCATTTAAATACAGCACCTTCAGTCCTGCATTCTTCACCCCTATGGATTTTTCCTCTGTGGTACAACTTAACTCTTTGCTCTGTACAACAGAAATCATTAGGCTGAATGGCCTAATGTTGCTCCTGTAGTCTTATGGTCTACTTAGAATATGTGTGTAAATTCAGAATTCAGTCTCAGTGCCATCTGCAAGGAGTTTGTATGTTCTCCCTTCGACCACTTCGTTTCCTCCAGTTTCCTCTTACAGTCAAAAGATATACTGGTTAGTAGATTAACTGGTCACTGTAAATAGTCCTGTGACTAGGCTAGAGTTAAATTGGTGGTGTGACTCGTTGGGCTGGTGGGGCCTGTGCTGCACTGTGTCTCGAAACACATAAATAAATAAATAAATAATGCTGATATCTAATCAACCAACCATGTGACAGCAACTCAGCGCAGACTTGGTCAAAAGATTGAGCTGTTGTTCAGACCAAGTATCAGAATGGGGAGGAAATTTGATCTAATTGACATTGCCTTGCCATTGACTGTGGAAAAATTGGACTCAACAGGTGATTTGCTGGGATTTTTGTTCACAATATTCTCCAGTGTTCACAGAGGATGGCGAGGAAAACAAAAGCTAGTGCTGAGAACTTTTGTGGGCCAAAATGCCTTGTTAATGACAGCGATCACGGGAAAACAGGTTCAAGGTAATAGGAAAGTTACAGTAACTCAAATAACTACGTGTTACTGCAGTGGTTTGCAGAAGAGCATCTCAGAATGTACAAAACATCGATCTCTGAACTGGATGGACTCCAGCAGTGGAAGACCATGGACATTCAGAAATAGTCACTTGTCATTTTATCAGTTACCTCCTGTACCTATTGAAAAAGCCACAGAGTGTAGCTTATGGCTTCTCTTCTTTCTTTGGTTGTCCATCGAAATCTGCTGACGATGTCCACTCCTTTAACGATGAGACCTTTGATGACTATACAGCCCTATCCTGGACCCACAAGCTCTATTGCAGGTGGGACATGTATATGTAGTAGTGGTGGTAACCATGTCTGCATTTCTTCTGGCTTTCTTCTGCTGTCTTCTGGTTGTTCTTTCCATCTCCAGAATGCAAAACCCGTCCCCACACAGCTGTCGCCAAGTTTATGGCTTACATTTCTAAAAACTGACCAAATATTCAATATCCCAGCATGTCCTGAGAAAATCAAGGCCATGTGAAAGTACAAGCTGTGAGATTAGATGGACAGAAGAGAGAGAGAGAGAGAGAGAGAGAAACAGATAAACAGATAAACCGAGATACAAAGAAAGCAATAAATAGAGAGAGGAAGCAAGAGCGAGAGAGAGTGAGAGAAAGAGAGAGATGCATATGGTACATTTAGGATCAATAATATATCAGAGAGAGACAATATTCACAATGCCGTTGTAAAATAGAGTTGTGGTTCTCAACACGGGCCATGTCAGATTGTGTAGGGGCCACAAGTGAAAAACAAGAAACTGGGGTGGGGGGGGGGGCACAGGACTTTCTGAGTAGCCCATGTTTACTGTTTTAATACAATATTACTAAAAATTATCATTAAAAAATAAATAAACATGCAGTACTTTGCAAAAGTCTTAGACACCCTAGCTGTATTTATGTGCCCAAAACTTCTGCACAGTGCTGTAGTTTTATTTTCATATATATCTGTAACAATATATTTTACATATAATACCTGTAACCTGTTAAAACATAAACCTTGTCTGCATATTAGAATAATTCATACAGATGACCCAAAAAAAAACTTCAGCAACTAATGGAGACAATGGATGATAGGAGACACGGTGGTAAATGAAAGACACAAGTGGGCCAGCAGCAGAAGAAGGCTGAGAATCACCAAAATAGCGAATGCTTGGAATTCTGTACAGGAATCTTGAGAAACGCAAATAGCAAAAGGTAATTGAGTCTGTTAAAAAGCCCTTAAAAGACTGGTAAAGGATTTGTTTCATGACACATACTGTAACATTTCATATCACTAAGCAGTCAGCTTAGTTTGAACAGACAGCAGATGCTGGGAAGATCTAAATGATATTATTTTCTCTACCTGACATGTTACTCCTTTGGGAGTCTGTAATTCCAATGACACTACCTCTCACAAACTCACAATACTCCAACTTGTGCTCCAGTGGCTGAGGTCATACCAGCATAGGAGTACAGGGAACCATTCTCACCCTCTGGCCTCTCCCCTCAACCAGATTTGCTCTGCTTGCTAACATCTCCTCCTCTTTCTCTAATACACCATGCTGATATCCTCTAGAAGGTTTTCTCTTGGTCTAAGCTAACAAGCAGGTATCCACTCTCAATCCTGTATGTAGGTGATTATGTCCCTGAGCAACCTAAGGCTGTCAAAGGTCTTCCTGCCAGGAACAACATAGGTTTGGGCTGGGTGGATTACCCGTTCCAGAGCAAAACTGATCCTGTTGGTGATGGCCTTCAGACAAGATCTTGTAGTCTACATTCAGCAGTGAGATGTGTCTCCAATTCCTTTTGTCAACCCTCTCCCCCTTCTGCTTGTAGATGAGGGTAATGATATCCTTCCTCATGGAGTCTGATTTGCTACTATCTTGAAGCATAGCATTATATATTTCCAGCAGGTCTGGGCCCACAGAGCTGAGTACAAATCAGCCAGTAAGCTGAGAGTTCCGGGAATTTTATTTGAATCAAAGAAAAAGATGCAGCCATTTAGTTCTTCCAGGACTCAGTGGTTGATCCAGACTCCCCTATCATACAGACTGGCATAGAAGGATCTGCAGATCCTTAATATGTTTATCTGTGAGGATGTTTCTGAGCCATCCTCATCCTTAAGGCTGTGGATCACAGAGCTCCCCCTATGCACCTTTTGGAAGATGAAACATGAATCTGTGTCATCCTGTTCCACGATTCAGACCCTGGATCAGAAGATGATCTTGGAGGATTTGGAGGTAAAGAGCTGGGGTTGCCAGACTTTCACCTTTTGTAGCTCCTCCCTCCTATTCATTGTCCTCAAGTGCGGAAGGAGAGATTGCTGAAATAAGAAGCTGGTGCAGCTCTGTCTGGCACTGCCTTGCTTTCTGAAATCCTTTGTGGTTGAGGAACCTCTTAATCTTCTTAGTTGTTTCTAATGAATAGACAGGGGAACCAGAGTGGTTTCAAGGTTCTCCATCCAGTGTACTCCCATTTTATTTCCTCAGTGGCCAAAATCAGCAGTTCGCCATTCAACTTCCATGTTCCCCTGACTGCCTTCTGGTCCAGCTGTAGGTTACAGGAGGTTCTGGTCAGAGAAGAACACCGGTGTTACATCAGTGGATCTGACCATGATGGGCTTTGATATGAACAAGAAGCGGGCTGAGCTGTCTGAAGATGATCAGGTGGTTTGCGGCTGTGCTCCAGCTGCAGGGGTACTGAAGGCACTGGATATCTTGGCCAAATTAGCCATTTCAGAATCCTAATCAGGTATATTATCACCGGCATGTGACATGAAATTTGTTAACTTAGTAGCAGCAGTTCAATGCAATACATAATCTAGCAAAGAGAAAAAAATAATAGATAAAATAAAACAATAATAATAAATAAACAAGTAAATCAATTACATATATTGAATAGATTAAAAAACACGCAAAAACAGAAATACTGTATATAAAAAAAAAATGTGAGGTAGTGTCCAAAGCTTCAATATCCATTTAGGAATCGAATGGCAGAGGGGAAAAAGTTGTTCCTGAATCACTGAGCATGTGCCTTCAGGCTTCTGTACCTCCTACCTGATGGTAACAGTGAGAAAATGGCATGCCCTGGGTGCTGGAGGTCCTTAATAATGGACACTGCCTTTCTGAGACACAACTCCCTAAAGATGTCCCGGGTACTTTGTAGGCTAGTGCCCAAGATGGAGCTGACTAAATTTACAACCTTCTGCAGCTTCTTCCGGTCCTGTGCAGTAGCCCCTCCATACCAGACAGTGATGCAGCCTGTCAGAATGCTCTCCACGGTACAACTATAGAAGTTTTTGAGTGTATTTGTTGACATGATAAGCCTCTTCAAACTCCTAATAAAGTATAGCCGCTGTCTTGCCTTCTTTATAACTACATCGATATGTTGGGACCAGGTTAGATCCTCAGCGATCTTGACACCAGGAACTTGAAGCTGCTCACTCTTTCCACTTCTGATCCCTCTATGAGAATTGGTATGTGTCCTTCGTTTTACCATTCCTGAAGTCCACAATCAGCTCTTTCGTCTTACTGACATTGAGTGCCAGGTTGTTGCTGTGGCACCACTCCACTAGTTGGCATATCTCACTCCTGTACACCCTCTCATCACCACCTGAGATGCTACCAACAATGGTTGTATCATCAGCAAATTTATAGATGGTATTTGAGCTATGCCTAGCTGCACAGTCATGTGTATATAGAGTGTAGAGCAGTGGGCTAAGCACACACCCCTGAGGTGCACCAGTGTTGATCGTCAGCGAGGAAGATATGTTATCACTGATCCGCACACATTGTGGTCTTGTGGCTAGGAAGTTGAGGATCCAATTGCAGAGTGAGGTACAGAGGCCCAGGTTCTGCAACTTCTCAATCAGGATTGTGGGAATGATGGTATTAAATGCTGAGCTATACCTGATGAACAGTTTCTTGATGTAGGCATTTGTGTTGTCTTGGTGGTTTAAAGCCATGTGGACAGCCATTGGCATTGCGTCTACTATTAGCTTATTGTGGTGATAGGCAAATTGCAATGGGTCAAGGTCCTTGCTGAGGCAGGAGTTCAGGCTAGTCATACCAACCTCTCAAAGCATTTCATCACTGTCGATGTGAGTGCTACCGGGTGTTAGTCATTAAGGCAGCCTACATTATTTTCCTTAGGCACTGGTATAATTCCATCAGGAATCTGGAGGTGCTGCTCAGTCTGCAGTCCTCACAACCAGATTACCCACTTGCATTGATGATGGAGTTAAGGTCACCAATCAGGACGAATGGCCAGGATGTCTCTAACAGTGGTGGGAGCTCTGCACAGGCAAGGTGTTCACATTAGTTAGCCAGAGCGGAGTGTTTCAGTACATTATATCTGCCACAAGGAGACACCCACCAATCACCTCTCTGACTTGAGTGATTGAGAAGTTGCCTGCTCAGTCCAAAAGTGCAAATTACACCTTTGCTTTTATATTCTAGTCCTCTCAAAATGAATGCTAACATTGCATTTGCCTTCCTTACTACTGGCCCAAACTGCAAGATAACCTTTAGGGAATCCAGCTCAAGGATTCTGAAATCCCTTTCCACCTCTGATTTCTGAATTTTCTCCACTTCAAGAAGATAGTCTGTGTCTTTATTCCTTAAGTCTTTCTGCAGACTTCTATTTCAGCAGGTTAAGCTCTTACCAGCGCCACTTGATCACCAAGTGTCTCGCTTGTGTTCTTTCCTCAATGTCGGTGCCTGCAGAGATCCACGACGAATTGGTCCCCACAGAGAATACACTTGAACTTAGCAGCAGGAAGTAAACAGTGGAAACAGGAGCATGTTTTAAGTTCAGCCTGGAGTTCTTCACCGGAACTCATTAGCTCCTGTACTGCTGGATACTGCGAGGTTAGATTGCTAAATTAAACATAATTTGCCAAATGATATACAGCCATTTCAATTAGTCTGCACAACTTCTTGAACAAAATGGCATTCAGTTTCAAATCTGAGTTTTTGTTGTTAAAGTCACGTTTACACACACACAGTATGACTACAGTTCTTCTTTTAGTTTATAAGAAAAAATTACAAAAGCACAAATTATTTTCAGTAAAACTGAGTGCCGTAACCTTATATCTCACTTACATTACTCCAAAAACTTCTGGATTGTATAGGTAAACTCTTTCGATGTAAACACATTGAAAATTAAAATACTGCAGATATTGCTTTGGACTGTTTTGAACTGACAACTGCAATCATTTTTGAACCTGCACACCTCAATTTTTTTTCTGTTGATATAGCTTTGGGGAATTCCTTGAGGCAGTTAATTCTTCAAAAATTTCTTCACTACATCGCATTAATCAGATTTATTTGTGGCCAGGATATTTACATAGAATTTTATATCTTTGGAATTAGTGGATCTGATAATAACTACTGAAGGTGAGGCCCAAAATGTGATTTGTATGGATCTTGGGTACCTTCACTCAATCATATTTTTCATCTTGCTTGACCCTTTATTTCCCATTGAAAAAAAATGAAGATATGTCTATGAGAACTTTAACCCAGAGTATTGGAATTTGCAGCAGATAGTATTTTGTGATATTGGTAAATTGATCCTAAATGCTCCTGAAAGTGGTTTCATAACTTGTAATGCTTAAAGTTTATTCAAGCAATTAGATAACTAAGCTTTCCTTCATTCTAAGTGCAGTCACTGAGATGACCTGCTCATTTATACATCAAGCAAGAAATATGTATCTTATCCCTTAGAAATAACCAGACTTACTTGCAGTAAAATACACTGAATCTTAGAGTGATGTATCTAGAACCCTTGATGATATTCAGAGGCCCAGGATCAGCAGTGACTCAAATTGAAACATTTCCAAAAGATATCAGAAATGTTTTTTTTCCAGGGAACTGTTGATGCGCTGCTCTGATGTTATGAATAAAAATGCACCATTGACTTTAGAGCTATTTGGAGTAGTTTGTGCTTCAAAAACCTGCTGTTGACAGGTTACATATCAATGGATATGTCACATGAAATGTTTCATTGGGTGCTTATCTATAAGTCTGCAGCTGTATGACTAATAAAGGTAGAAAAAGTTATCTTATTTCTCATACTTTCCTTGAGAATCAAAGGACAGATGTTATTCTCAATCATCTGAGCCTTTCTCCAATTTTACCTCAGGACCTCACAATAAAACTATAATGTGGAACTTTTTAAAAATCAAAACTTAGGAGTATTTTTCATTTAAAAAAAGTTAAATGCAGAAATACGGAATGTAATTCATTGTTGAAATAAAAGTTAAGTACATTAATTTCAAAATCGAACATCAAAGATATTACTCTTCATTTATATAGCACCTTTGACATATTTACAGTATTTATTTATTTTTTTATTTAGTGATGCAGCACTTTAATAGACTCTTCCAGTCCAATGAGCCCACACTGCCCAATTAACCACTGATCTAAATGTCTTTGGAACATGAGTGGTGGGGGGGGGGGGGGGAACAGAGCACCCAAAGGAAACTCATACATTCACAAGGAGAACATACAAACACTTTACAGACAGCAGCAGGAATTGAATCCAGTTTGCTGGCACTGTAACAGTGTTATACTAACTACTACACGACCATGTCACCTCCCACCCCCATCCTCACGTCACAGCATGCTTCGTGATAGGGTTTTCAAACTGAGAAATGTCATAGCTTTTACATATATCTTACCATATTATCCCACTGCCCACTATGCCTCTGCTGTTTAGGGCATCCATCTCTGCCAGTGTTCAGGGCTTCCTTCATCATGTCAGTGGCTTCCTGTCAGTTTTCACTGCTATTGGTCATGCTAGTCCCAGGTGGAGACTCAGGTATACGGTTGCACTCATATGTAGAAAGGTTCTTCATTGCTGTTTCCATAACAGTTTTGTTTTACCAGTCAGGATTTTTAGTCCTAAACTGAATCCCCAAACCTGGAGGACCGGTGGACCACTCTTAGTCTGGCCTCTACCCTTTGACCTGTTGGCATGGGTGACCCTACCAAGTGCCAAATCATAAAGCCCTGACTCCTGCCAACATAGGTCTCTGGATCGTTGAGGCACACAAGCCTCCAAACCACAGCAAGCTAGTAGTCCTCTTGGAGGTCTTTACATATTATCTCAGCCTTTTATCAGACTGCTTTAATGCTTGCCCCATTAAATCTTCAGTTCTTTTACTTTTGTGTCCTTTCAATATGTTTTTTTCACCGTTCTTGGTGTCTTAATGTGCTAATGGATAGCTGTACCCTAAGCAATAGATGTTCCCCATGCCAGTTTTTGATGGTATTACACTATTGTGTGTTATTGGAGAAGCAATCCATCCAAACAAGTAAAGAATATCCCTTGTACTCAGAAACTGCTAATTTACAATTCTAGACTTTTATGGACTGTCAAGGTGAGACTTTCACCATAGTATATACAACCACTGACATGGGCTTGTATGCCACTACCTGATCTAGCTTAGTATCTGGTTAGTGGTACCCTAGGATTCAGCATCAACACCAAAGAGAAGCAATTGGACTCTCTCTTGTTGCAGTTGGTCATCGCCTGGAATTTGTGAAGAATAAAAACTGTTTACTACTTATCAGTAATACTGTGGTCAGACACAGTATTAATAATTTAATAATTCTACTTTTAATAATTCTACTTAGTCTTGTTATGAAAACAGAGGCCAAATTATTTGATTGCTTACAGTACTTGCAGAGAGGGATTTCCCAATTGCATCCACACTTGACCCTTCTATCAATTCCTAGTCCTTCTATCCAGTCATGAATAAGGACTATATTCATATGATGGCTATATTGTGCAGCACCTACTAAGAATAATGAAGAGGGGAACACTACAGTGCCTGTAGTGTGCTTCCTGATTAGTCATTGCATCGGAACTTACTTGGTGGCTCCATTACCTTTCTGGTGACCACGTGGTTCTCATAACAAGAGCGCTTCATGGAGTCTGTACATAGAGCTGTGTGATGCACATTGAGAGACCTAAGAGAGAGTCATATGAAGAGCACGAGCCAACTTCTCTCACCATTTGGCTGATTGTGGGCCTGTTCCTGTGCTGTAGTCTTCTATGTTCATAACACTGAACTGGTCAGTGAACACAGCCAACGGACTCACTTTCAGAAACTCTGCAACCAATTTTCTCAGCATTATTTATTTATTTATTCATTATTATTTGTATGTGCAGTTTGTCTTCTTTTGCACATTTGGTTGTTTGTAAGTCTGTGTGTAGTTTTTCATTGACTCTATTGCATTTCTTTGATCTACTGTGAATGCAAGGAGGCAAACGAACCTCACAATAGTATTTGGTGACACATATGTACTTCAATAATAAATTTACTTTGAACTTTGAACTTTGATAAAAATATATTATATATGATATAATTTCACAGCCAAAGATTCTGTAACTTAGATAATTTGTTTACAAACAATGAAAAATAAATCTTCTAAGTCAGAGAGTCATAGAGCATTACGCACAGAAACAGCCCCTTTGATACACCTAGTCTGTGCTGAACTATTATTCTGCTTTGTCCCATTGGCCCGCACCTGTGTCATATCCCTCCAAACTCCTCCCAACCAAGTCCCTATCCAAACTTCTCTTAAATGTTGTAATCAAACCCGCATGCACCACTTATAGTCTGTTCCACATTTGCACCACACTCTGAGTAAAAAAAAATTCACCCTCAGGTTCCCTTTAAGTACTTCACCTTTCACCTTTAACCTATGACTTTTGGTTCTGGTTTCAGCCAACCTCACTGAAAAACCACCTGCTTTCATTTCACTATGTTCAAGGACAAAAGTTAGGACTTTGATGAATTACTATCCTCAGAGACCCTATCTTACCCGGTATTTGTGGTGTATTTCATGCCTGTAGATGGAGCATTACACAGTTGGATTACTCGTCAGGCAAATTAGTTACCAACCATGCAAAACATTTCTCTGGTAAGTGACGTGAAGAGATATAAATTTTTCCATAATGTCATCCTCATTGACGTTCTCCAGTTATTTATGAGTACTTTTGTATAATTATGCTTTCTTTATAACTATCCTTCCTCATTACTTTTTATAAAGCTTGGTTTGAGGCAGCGATACAATAACTGCTGTCTAGCATGACAAGATGTACTCACAACTTAGTTGTCTAACTTAATTGAAATTCAGATCCAAGCATATCAACTATGAGGTACCCTAGAGAAACCGTTGTGAGTAAGAAAGATATAATAAGCACAGATCTAGCATCTTTTTTTTTTCTGTCGCGTACCTATGAAGTGGCCTCTAGGGCTTTTCACATATTTTTTTCTCTTTCTATCACTTCCACTATAAATACCTCAATGAGCTCAACAAGCTCCAACATTAAATCATAGGCTGACATGAAAAATCCCATGGTGCAGGTGCAATAGAAGATAATTTGGGGTAATAACATTGTAAAATTGTTTAACACTGTTTATGTTAATAACTACATCACCTGTGTGCTGTAGGTTTAATTTGTTAACCATCATAAGACCATAAGACATAAGAGCAGAAACAGGCCAGTCAGCCTATCAGTTCCATCCTGGCTGACTTACTATCCCTCTGAAACACATTCTCCTGGGAGCACTTACTAATCAAGAACCTATTAATCTCTGTTTAAAATATACCCACTGACTTGCACTGTGCAGCCACCTGTGGCAATGAATTCCACAGATTTACCACCCCCGGCTAAAGAAATTCCTCCTCATCTTTGATCTAAAGGGCCATCTTTCTATTCAGCGGCTCTCCCCCTTGGTCCTAGGTTCACCCGCTGTTGGAACCATTCTCTCCAAATCCCCTCTATTCAAGCCTTTCAGTGCTCTATAGTTTTTATGTGACAAATGGTGTCTCCAACAATGCCACATTTAGGGTCCTTTATCACATAGGATTACAACTTGAGTGAAGGGGTAGAGACCTTCATGTTTTCAGATGGTGCTAAATTAAGAAAAACAACCTAGTTTGTAAAAAGGAACAAAATATTACCTACGATTGTTCACATGACAGGATATGGATTAAGCTGCATCATGAAGTCCATATTCCACTTGCAGTAATTTTGTCCATTCAACCAACAGATGATATGCATATTTTCCTAAGGGTAAGATGTTCAGATATAAAATGCTTACAAATGATAATTCAGATTTTGGATGTTATTCAAATTAATAGAATTTTACCTTTTATGCCAAGGACGTTGAAATATTAAAGAGAGGTTGAATGTTTCTGTTGAACAAATTTTGGTCAGAGTCATTCTGGAGTACACATTTGGGAAATAAATTCACCGTAAAGATAGGTAGTAGCTATAGAGAGCTACAGTCCAAATGCACCAAAGTAAACAGGAACTGCTCTGTTCTGTTTGGAACACAGAATGATTTAGCGTAATAAGGGATTTTATTATAGTAGTTAAAGAATTGTTTAGCACTAAAGAAGCCAGCAAAATTGGAGGTTAAACTTGTTATGTGTCAGCATTTGTTGAGGTACTGGCTCAAGCACTTAACTGTTAATTGGTTTATGATTATCACATGTAATGAGGTATTGTTAAAAACTTTGTTCTACACAAGATCCATAGCTATCATTTCATTATGTCTGTTCATCAAGGTAAGCACAAGGGAAAAAAAATTGAAGAATACAGAATAGAGTATTGCAGCTTCAAAGAGTGTAGTGTAGGCAGTCAATAAGGTGCAAGGCCATGACAAAATAGATTGTGAGGTGTACATGTTGAGATCACTGCATGTAAACCCTTTTGTAAACTTGTGTTAGTGATTTCAGTGAGAATATTGAACACAACTGCAAGGAACGGTAAGCAAGAAAGCAGCATCCATCATCAAAAACCTCCACCATCCAAGCCATGTTCTCTCCTTGCTGCTGCCAGCGAGAATGAGGTACAGGAGGTTTAGGTCCCACACCACCAGATTCAGGAACAGTTATCACCCGTCAGCCATCAGGCTCCTGAACAACCTGTGGACTCACTTTCAGGGACAAACCAAATCAAACTGAAGTTTAATTATCTTTCAAACCATACATGAATACAGCCAAACAGAAGAGAGTTCCTCTGGTGCTAAGGCGCAAAGCATACACAGCACATTCAAAATCGTGAGCAAAAACAAAATTTTTTTTAAAAGTCACAGAAAAAGATTTCATATATAGTCCAGGGCTCATATTCTTGGTTTTT
The DNA here is from genome assembly GCF_963921235.1 of Mobula hypostoma. NCBI lineage: Eukaryota > Metazoa > Chordata > Chondrichthyes > Myliobatiformes > Myliobatidae > Mobula > Mobula hypostoma. The sequence goes on along the minus strand of NC_086097.1, from coordinate 118,541,411 downwards.
ATTTATCTATTTATTTATGTGCCTGTTTGTTTTTTTCAAATATTTGCACAGTTTCTCTTCTTTTCCAGCAATCCAATCCCTCACTTATTTATACATGGACGCAATATCCAATTACATTGACGTCCAATGCTCTGTTGATAACAAAAGACATTCTCGGAACTTTTTTTAAATATTTGCCCGGTTTGTCTTCTTTTCCAGCATAATTAAGAAACACACTTTGCTTAATTGCTGGTCATTAAATAAGCTGTGGGATTGGAATCGGGACTGATGGAACTGACGGGGCCAGACTGGAATGGGGCCTAATCGAAGTGACGGGGCCAGATTGGAATCGGGCCTAATGGAAGTGACGGGGCCAGATTGGAATGGGACCTGGTTGAAGTGACGGGGCCAGATTGGAATCGGGCCTGATGGAAGTGACGGGGCCAGACTGGAATGGGGCCTGATCGGAGTGACGGGGCCAGATTGGAATGGGGCCTGATCGGAGTGACGGGGCCAGACTGGAATCGGGGCTGATCGAAGTACTCGGGCCAGATTGGAATGGGGCCTGATCGGAGTGACGGGGCCAGATTGGAATGGGGCCTGATGGAAGTGATGGGGCCAGAACGGAATGGGGCCTGATCGGAGTGACGGGGCCAGATTGAAATGGAGCCTGATTGGAGTGATGGGTCAGATTGTAATGGAACCTGATTGTAGTAACGCGCTAGATTGGAACTGGGCCTGATCGAAGTGCCGGGGACATATTAGAATGGGGCCTGATCGGAGTGACGGGGCCAGATTGGAATGGGGCCTGATCGAAGTGACGGGGCCAGATTGGAATGGGGCCTGATCGGAGTGACAGGTCAGATTGGAATGGGGCCTGATCGAAGTGACGGGGCCAGATTGGAATGGGGCCTGATCGAAGTGACGGGGCCAGATTGGAATGGGGCCTGATTGGAGTGCTGGGACCAGATTGGAATGGGCCCTGATCGAAGTGACGGGGCCAGATTGGAATCGGGCATCATCGAAGTGATGGGGCCAGATTGGGATCGGGCCTGATCGAAGTGCCGGGGCCAGATTGGAACGAGGCCTGATCGGAGTGACGGGGCCAGATTTGAATGGGGCCTGATCGGAGTGCCGGAGCCAGATTGGAATGGGGCCTGATTGGAGTGACAGGGACAGATTGGAAGGGCGCCTGATAGAAGCATTGGGGCCAGATTGGAATGGGTCCTGATCGGAGTGACGGGGCCAGATTGGAATGGGTCTTATTGAAGTGACCGGGCCAGATTGGAATGGGGCCTGATTGAAGTGACTGGGCCAGATTGGAATCGGGCCTGATGGAAGATACGGGGACAGACTGGAATGGGGCCTAATGGAAGTGATGGGGCCAGATTGGAATCGGGCCTGATCGGAGTGACGGGGCCAGATTGGAATGGGGCCTGATTGGAGTGCCGGGGCCAGATTGTAATGGGGCTTAATCAAAGTGCCGGGGCCAGATTGGAATGGAGCCTGATCGGAGTGATGGGGCCAGATTGGAATCGGGCCTGATCGGTGTGATGGGACCAGATTGGAATGGAGCCTGATCGAAGCGCCGGGGCCAGATTGGAATGGGTCCTGTACGTAGTGACGGGGCAAGATTGGAATTGCGCATGATCGAAGTGATGGGGCCAGATTGGAATCGGGCCTGATCGAAGTACCAGGGCCAGATTGGAATGGGGCCTGATCGAAGTGACGGGGCCAGATTGGAATGGGGACTGATCGAAGTACTGGGGCCAGATTGGAATGGGGCCTGATCGGAGTGACGCGGCCAGATTGGAATGGGGCCTGATGGAAGTGATGGGGCCAGATTGGAATGGGGCCTGATCGGAGTGACGGGGCCACCAAATTGGAATGGGGCCTGATCGAAGCGCCCGGGCCAGAGTGGAATGGGTCCTGATTGGAGGGACGGGGCCAAATTGGAATGGGGCCTGATGGAAGTGCCGGGGCCAGATTGGAATGGGGCCTGATGGAAGTGACCGGGCCAGACTGGAATGGGGCCTGACAAACTGACGGGGCCTGACGGAAGTGACGGAGCTGGAGTGGAATGGGGCCTGATCGGAGTGACGGGGCCAGATTGGAATCGGGCCTGATCGAAATGCCAGGGCCAGATAGGAATGGGGCCTGATCGGTGTGATGGGACCAGATTGGAATGGAGCCTGATGGAAGTGACCGGGCCAGACTGGAATGGGGCCTGATCGAAGTGACGGGATCACATTGGAATCAGGCCTGATGGAAGTGACAGGGCCGGATTGGAATGGGGCCTGATCGGAGTGACGGGACCAGATTGGAATCGGGCCTGATGGAAGTGACGGGGCCAAATTGGAATGGGGCCTAATCAAAGTGCTGGGGCCAGATTGGAATGTGGCATGATTGAAGTAACGGGGCCACCAGATTGGAATGGGTCCTGATCGAAGCGCCCGGGCCAGATTGGAATGGGGCCTGACAAAGTGATGGGGAGTGATGGAAGTGACGGGGCTAGAGTGGAATGGGGCCTGATCGAAGCACTGGGGCCAGATTGGAATGGGTCCTGATCGGAGTGACGGGGCCAGACTGGAATGGGGCCTGATCGAAGTGACGGGATCACATTGGAATCAGGCCTGATGGAAGTGACAGGGCCGGATTGGAATGGGGCCTGATCGGAGTGACGGGACCAGATTGGAATCGGGCCTGATGGAAGTGACGGGGCCAAATTGGAATGGGGCCTAATCAAAGTGCTGGGGCCAGATTGGAATGTGGCATGATTGAAGTAACGGGGCCACCAGATTGGAATGGGTCCTGATCGAAGCGCCCGGGCCAGATTGGAATGGGGCCTGACAAAGTGATGGGGAGTGATGGAAGTGACGGGGCTAGAGTGGAATGGGGCCTGATCGAAGCACTGGGGCCAGATTGGAATGGGTCCTGATCGGAGTGACGGGGCCAGATTGGAATGGGTCCTGATCGGAGAGACCGGGCCAGATTGGAATGGGGCCTGATTGAAGTGACGGGGCCAGATTGGAATCGGGCCTAATGGAAGTGACGGGGCCAGATTGGAATTGGGCCTGATCGGAGTGACGGGGCCAGATTGGAATCGGGCCTGCTCGAAGTGCCGGGGCCAGATTGGAATGGGGACTGATCAGAGTGACGGGGCCAGATTGGGATGGGGCCTGATCGGAGTGCCGGGGCCAGATTGGAATGGGGACTGATCAGAGTGACGGGGCCAGATTGGGATGGGGCCTGATCGGAGTGCCGGGGCCAGATTGGAATGGGTCCTGATCGGAGTGATGGGGTCAGATTGGTATGGGCCTAATTGAAGTGACCGGGCCAAATTGGAATGGGGCCTGATGGAAGTGACTGGGCCAGATTGGGATGGGGCCTGATCGGAATGATGGGGCCAGATTGGAATGGGGCCTGACAAAGTGATGGGGCCAGATGGAAGTGACGGGGCTAGAGTGGAATGGGGCCTGATCGAAGAGACCGGGCCAGATTGGAATGGGGCCTAATGGAAGTGCCGGGGCCATATTGGAATGGGGCCTGATGGAAGAGACCGGGTCAGATTGGAATGGGGCCTGATCGAAGTGACTGTTCGGGCCTGATGGAAGTTACGGGGCGAAACTGCAATGGTGCCTGATCGAAGTGACGGGGCCAGATTGGAATGGGGCCTGATGGAAGTGACGGGGCCAGATTAGAATGGGGCCTGATCGGAGTGACGGGGCCAGATTGGAATGGGGCCTTTTCGGAGTGATGGGTCAGATTGGAATGGGACCTGATTGAAGTGACGGGGCAAGATTGGAATCGGGCCTAATGGAAGTGAGGGGACCAGATTGGAATGGGACCTGATCGGAGTGACGGGGCCAGATTGGAATGCGGCTTCATCAGAGTGACGCGGCCAGATTGGAATGGGACCTGATTGAAGTGAAGGGGGCAGATTGGAATAGGGCCTGATCGGAGTGCCGGGGCCAGATTGGAATTGGGCCTGATCGGAGTGCCGGGGCCAAATTGGAATGGGGCCTAATCAAAGTGGCGGGGCCAGATTGGAATGTGGCATGATTGAAGTGACGGGGCCACCAGATTGGAATGGGTCCTGATTGAAGCACCCGGGCCAGATTGGAATGGGGCCTGACAAAGTGATGGGGCCTGATGGAAGTGACGGGGCTAGAGTGGAATGGGGCCTGATCGAAGCACTGGGGCCAGATTGGAATGGGTCCTGATCGGAGTGACGGGGCCAGATTGGAATGGGTCCTGATCGGAGAGACCGGGCCAGATTGGAATGGGGCCTGATTGAAGTGACGGGGCCAGATTGGAATCGGGCCTAATGGAAGTTAAGGGGCCATATCGGAATGGGGCCTGATGGAAGAGACCGGGTCAGATTGGAATGGGGCCTGATCGAAGTGACTGTTCGGGCCTGATGGAAGTTACGGGGCGAAACTGGAATGGTGCCTGATCGAAGTGACGGGGCCAGATTGGAATGGGGCCTGACGGAAGTGACGGGGCCAGATTGGAATGGGGCCTGATCGGAGTGACGGGGCCAGATTGGAATGGGGCCTTTTCGGAGTGATGGGTCAGATTGGAATGGGACCTGATTGAAGTGACGGGGCCAGATTGGAATCGGGCCTAATGGAAGTGAGGGGGCCAGATTGGAATGGGATCTGATCGGAGTGACGGGGCAGATTGGAATGTGGCTTGATCAGAGTGACGCGGCCAGATTGGAATGGGACCTGATTGAAGTGAAGGGGGCAGATTCGAATGGGGCCTGATTGCAATGCCGGGGCCAGATTCGAATGGGGCCTGATCAGAGTGATGGGACCAGATTGGAATGGAGCCTGATCGAAGCGCCGGGGCCAGATTGGAATGGGTCCTGATCGGAGTGACGGGGCCAGATTGGAATGGGGCCTCATCGAAGTGACAGGGTCAGATTGGAATGGGGCCTGATCGAAGTGATGGGGCCAGATTGGAATGGGGCCTGATCGAAGTGATTGGGACAGATTTGAATCGGGCCTAATGCAAGTGACAGGGCTAGATTGGAATTGGGCCTGATCGGAGTGACGGGGCCAGATTGGAATCGGGCCTAATGGAAGTGACGGGGCCAGATTGGAATTGGGCCTGATCGGAGTGACGGGGCCAGATTGGAATGGGGCCTGATCGGAGTGACGGGTCAGATTGGAATGGGACCTGATTGAAGTGACTGGGCCAGAGTGGAATTGGTCCTGATCGAAGTGACGGGGCCAGATTGGAATCGGGCCTGATTGAAGTGACGGGGCCAGATAGGAATGGGGACTGATCGGAGTGATGGGACCAGATTGGAATGGGGCCAGATCGGAGTGCCGGGGCCAGATTTGAATTGGGCCTGATCGGAGTGACGGGGCAGATTGGAATGGGGCCTGATCGGAGTGACGGATCAGAATAGAATGGGACCTGATTGAAATGACGGGCCAGATTGGAATCGGGCCTAATGGAAGTGAGGGGGCCAGATTGGAATGGAACCTGATCGGAGTGACGGGGCCAGATTGGAATGGGGCTTGATCAGAGTGACGCGGCCAGATTGGAATGGGACTTGATTGAAGTGATGGGGCCAGATTGGAATGGGGCCTGATTGCAATGCCGGGGCCAGATTGGAATGGGGCCTGATTGCAATGCCGCGGCCAGATTTGAATGGGGCCTGATCGGAGTGCCGGGGCCAGATTGGAGTGGAGCCTGATGGAAGTGCAGGGGCCAGACTGGAATGGGGCCTGATGGAAGTGACAGAGCCAGATTGGAATCAGGCCTGATCGTAGTGACGGGGTCAGATTGGAATGGAGCCTGATGGAAGTGACGGTGCCAGACTGGAATGGGGCCTCATCGAAGTGACAGGGCCAGATTGGAATGGGGCCTGATCGGAGTGCCGGTGCCAGATTGGAATGGGGCCTGATCGGAGTCCCGGTGTCAGATTGGAATTGGGCCTGATCGAAGCACCGGGGCCTGATGGGAATGGGTCCTGATCGGAGTGACCGGGCCAGATTGGAATGGGGCCTGATTGAAGTGACCCGGCCAGATTGGAATGGGGCCTGATCGAAGTAACTGGGCCAGATTGGAATCGGGCCTGATGGAAGTGATTAGGCCAGACTGGAATGGGGCCTGATCGAAGTGACGGGGCCAAATTTGAATCGGTCCTCATGGAAGTGACGGGACCAGATTGGAATTGGGCCTGATCGGAGTGACGGGGCCAGATTGGAATGGAGCCTGATCGAAGCACCGGGGCCAGATTGGAATGGGTCCTGATCAGAGTGACGGGGCCAGATTGGAATGGGGCCTGATCGAAGCTCCGGGGCCAGATAGGAATGGGGCCTGATCGGAGTGACGGGTCAGATTGGAATGGGACCTGATGGAAGTGACGGGGCCAGATTGGAATCGGGCCTGATCGAAGCGCCGGGGACAGATAGGAATGTGGCCTGATCGGAATGATGGGACCAGATTGGAATGGAGCCTAATCGAACCGCCGGGTCCAGATTGGAATGGGTCCTGATCGGAGTAACTGGGCCAGATTGGAATTGGGCATGATCGAAGTGACGGGGCCAGATTGGAATCGGGCCTAATGGAAGTTAAGGGGCCAGACTGGAATGGGGCCTGATCGGACTAACGGTGCCAGATTGGAATCGGGCCTGATCGAAGCACCGGGGCCAGATTGGAATGGGTCCTGATAGGAGTGACGGGGCCAGATTGGAATGGGACCTGATCGAAGTGATGGGGCCAGATTGCAATGGGCCCTGATCGGAGTGCCAGGGCCAGATTGGAATCGGGCCTGATCGAAGTGATAGAGCCAGATTGGAATGGGCCCTGATCGGAGTGAAGGCCCAGATTGGAATGGGGCCTGATCGGAATGACGGGTCAGAATAGAACGGGACCTGATTGAAATGACGGGGCCAGATTGGAATGGGGCCTGATCAATGTGACTGGGCCAGATTGGAATCGGGCCTGATGGAAGTTACGGGGCCAGACTGGAATGGGGCCTGAACGAAGTGACGAGGCCAGATTGGAATGGGGCCTAATCGTTGTGACGGGGCCAGATTGGAATGGGGCCTGATCGAAGTGACGGGGCCAGATTGGAATCGGGCCAATTGGAAGTTAAGGGGCCAGATTGGAATCGGGCCTGATCGAAGCGCCGGGGCCAGATAGGAATGGGGAATGATCGGAGTGATGGAACCAGATTGGAATGGAGCCTGATCGAAGCGCCGAGGCCAGATTGGAATGGGTCTTGATCGGAGTGACGGGGTCAGATTGGAATGGGGACTGATCGGAGTGATGGGGCCAGATTGGAATGGGGCCTGATCGGAGTGACGGGGCTAAATTTGAATGGGGTCTGATCGGAGTGACGGGTCAGAATAGAATGGGACCTGATTGAAATGATGGGGCCAGATTGGAATGGGGCGTGATCAAAGTGACTGGGTCAGATTGGAATCGGGCCTGCTGGAAGTTACGGGGCCAGACTGGAATGGGGCCTGATCGAAGTGACGGGGCCAGATTGGAATGGGGCCTAATGGAAGTGACGAGGCCCGATTGGAATAGAGCCTGATCGTAGTGACGGGGCCAGATTGGAATGAGGCCTGATCGGAGTGCCCGGGCCAGATTGGAATGGGGCCTGATCGGAGTGACGGGGCTAGATTGGAATTGGGCCTGATCGAAGCACCGGGGCCTGATTGGCATGGGTCCTGATCGGAGTGACCGGGCCAGATTGGAATGGGGCCTGATTGAAGTGACCCGGCCAAATTGGAATGGGGCCTGATCGAAGTGACTGGGCCAGATTGGAATCGGGCCTGATGGAAGTGATGGGGCCAGATTGGAATGGAGCCTGATCGAAGCACCGGGGCCAGATTGGAATCGGGCCTAATGGAAGTGACGGGGCCAGATTGGAATTGGACCTGATCGGAGTGACGGGGCCAGATTGGAATCGGGCCTGCTCGAAGTGCTGGGGCCAGATTGGAATGGGGACTGATCAGAGTGACGGGGCCAGATTGGGATGGGGCCTGATGGAAGTGACGGGGCCAGATTGGAATGGGGCCTGATCGGAGTGACGGGGCCAGATTGGAATGGGGCCTTTTCGGAGTGATGGGTCAGATTGGAATGGGACCTGATTGAAGTGACGGGGCCAGATTGGAATCGGGCCTAATGGAAGTGAGGGGGCCAGATTGGAATGGGACCTGATCGGAGTGACGGGGCCAGATTGGAATGCGGCTTGATCAGAGTGACGCGGCCAGATTGGAATGGGACCTGATTGAAGTGAAGGGGGCAGGTTCGACTGGGGCCTGATTGCAATGCTGGGGCCAGATTCGAATGGGGCCTGATCGGAGCGATGGGACCAGATTGGAATGGAGCCTGATCGAAGCGCCGGGGCCAGATTGGAATGGGGCCTGATTGAAGTGACCCGGCCAAATTGGAATGGGGCCTGATCGAAGTGACTGGGCCAGATTGGAATCGGGCCTGATGGAAGTGATGGGGCCAGACTGGAATGGGGCCTGATCAAAGTGACGGGGCCAGATTGGAATCGGGCCTAATGGAAGTGACGGGGCCAGATTGGAATTGGGCCTGATTGGAGTGACGGGGTCAGATTGGAATCGGGCCTGCTCGAAGTGCCGGGGCCAGATTGGAATGGGGACTGATCCGAGTGATGGGGCCAGATTGGGATTGGGCCTGATCGGAGTGCTGGGGCCAGATTTGAATGGGGCCTGATCGGAGTGCCGGGGCCAGATTGGAATGGGGCCTGATCGGAGTGCCGGGGCCAGAATGGAATGGCGGCTGATAGAAGCACTGTGGCAAGATTGGAATGTGTCCTGATCGGAGTGATGGGGCCAAATTGGTATGGGCCTAATTGAAGTGAGGGGGCCAGATTGGAATGGGACCTGATCAGAGTGACGGGGCCAGATCGGAATGCGGCTTGATCAGAGTGACGCGGCCAGATTGGAATGGGACCTGATTGAAGTGAAGGGGGCAGATTCGAATGGGGCCTGATTGCAATGCCGGGGCCAGATTCGAATGGGGCCTGATCGGAGTGATGGGACCAGATTGGAATGGAGCCTGATCGAAGCGCCGGGGCCAGATTGGAATGGGTCCTGATCAGAGTGACGAGGCCAGATTGGAATGGGGCCTCATCGAAGCGACAGGGCCAGATTGGAATGGGGCCTGATCGAAGTGATGGGGCCAGATTGGAATGGGCCCTGATCGAAGTGATTGGGCCAGATTTGAATCGGGCCTAATGGAATTGACGGGGCCAGATTGGAATTGGGCCTGATCGGAGTGACGGGGCCAGATTGGAATCGGGCCTAATGGAAGTGACGGGGCCAGATTGGAATTGGGCCTGATCGGAGTGACGGGGCCAGATTGGATTGGGGCCTGATCGAAGCACCGGGGCCTGATGGGAATGGGTCCTGATCGGATTGACCGGGCATGTTGGAATGGGGCCTGATTGAAGTGACCCGGCCAGATTGGAATGGGGCCTGATCGAAGTAACTGGGCCAGATTGGAATCGGGCCTGATGGAAGTGATTAGGCCAGACTGGAATGGGGCCTGATCGAAGTGACGGGGCCAAATTTGAATCGGTCCTCATGGAAGTGACGGGGCCAGATTGGAATTGGGCCTGATCGGAGTGACGGGGCCAGATTGGAATGGAGCCTGATCGAAGCACCGGGGCCAGATTGGAATGGGTCCTGATCGGAGTGACGGGGCCAGATTGGAATGGGGCCTGATCGAAGCTCCGGGGCCAGATAGGAAAGGGGCCTGATCGGAGTGACGGGTCAGATTGGAATGGGACCTGATGGAAGTGACGGGGCCAGATTGGAATCGGGCCTGATCGAAGCGCCGGGGACAGATAGGAATGTGGCCTGATCGGAGTGATGGGACCAGATTGGAATGGAGCCTAATCGAACCGCCGGGTCCAGATTGGAATGGGTCCTGATCGGAGTAACTGGGCCAGATTGGAATTGGGCATGATCGAAGTGACGGGGCCAGATTGGAATCGGGCCTAATGGAAGTTAAGGGGCCAGACTGGAATGGGGCCTGATCGGACTGACGGTGCCAGATTGGAATCGGGCCTGATCGAAGCACCGGGGCCAGATTGGAATGGGTCCTGATAGGAGTGACGGGGCCAGATTGGAATGGGGCCTGATCGAAGTGACCGGGCCAGATTGGAATGGGACCTGATCGAAGTGATGGGGCCAGATTGCAATGGGCCCTGATCGGAGTGCCAGGGCCAGATTGGAATCGGGCCTGATCGAAGTGATAGTGCCAGATTGGAATGGGCCCTGATCGGAGTGAAGGCCCAGATTGGAATGGGGCCTGATCGGAATGACGGGTCAGAATAGAACGGGACCTGATTGAAATGACGGGGCCAGATTGGAATGGGGCCTGATCAATGTGACTGGGCCAGATTGGAATCGGGCCTGATGGAAGTTACGGGGCCAGACTGGAATGGGGCCTGAACGAAGTGACGAGGCCAGATTGGAATGGGGCCTAATCGTTGTGACGGGGCCAGATTGGAATGGGGCGTGATCGAAGTGACGGGGCCAGATTGGAATCGGGCCAATTGGAAGTTAAGGGGCCAGATTGGAATCGGGCCAATTGGAAGTTAAGGGGCCAGATTGGAATCGGGCCTGATCGAAGCGCCGGGGCCAGATAGGAATGGGGAATGATCGGAGTGATGGAACCAGATTGGAATGGAGCCTGATCGAAGCGCCGAGGCCAGATTGGAATGGGTCTTCATCAGAGTGACGGGGTCAGATTTGAATGGGGACTGATCGGAGTGATGGGGCCAGATTGGAATGGGGCCTGATCGGAGTGACGGGGCTAAATTTGAATCGGTCCTAATGGAAGTGACGGAGCCAGATTGGAATTGGGCCTGATCGGAGTGACGGGGCCAGATTGGAATGGGGTCTGATCGGAGTGACGGGTCAGAATAGAATGGGACCTGATTGAAATGATGGGGCCAGATTGGAATGGGGCCTGATCAAAGTGACTGGGTCAGATTGGAATCGGGCCTGCTGGAAGTTACGGGGCCAGACTGGAATGGGGCCTGATCGAAGTGACGGGGCCAGTTTGGAATGGGGCCTAATGGAAGTGACGAGGCCCGATTGGAATAGAGCCTGATCGTAGTGACGGGGCCAGATTGGAATGAGGCCTGATCGGAGTGCCCGGGCCAGATTGGAATGGGGCCTGATCGGAGTGACGGGGCTAGATTGGAATTGGGCCTGATCGAAGCACCGGGGCCTGATTGGAATGGGTCCTGTTTGGAGTGACCGGGCCAGATTGGAATGGGGCCTGATCGAAGTGACTGGGCCAGATTGGAATCGGGCCTGATGGAAGTGATGGGGCCAGATTGGAATGGAGCCTGATCGAAGCACCGGGGCCAGATTGGAATCGGGCCTAATGGAAGTGACGGGGCCAGATTGGAATTGGGCCTGATCGGAGTGACAGGGCCAGATTGGAATCGGGCCTGCTCGAGGTGCCGGGGCCAGATTGGAATGGGGACTGATCAGAGTGACGGGGCCAGATTGGGATGGGGCCTGATGGAAGTGACGGGGCCAGATTGGAATGGGGCCTGATCGGAGTGACGGGGCCAGATTGGAATGGGGCCTTTTCGGAGTGATGGGTCAGATTGGAATGGGACCTGATTGAAGTGACGGGGCCAGATTGGAATCGGGCCTAATGGAAGTGAGGGGGCCAGATTGGAATGGGACCTGATCGGAGTGACGGGGCCAGATTGGAATGCGGCTTGATCAGAGTGACACGGCCAGATTGGAATGGGACCTGATTGAAGTGAAGGGGGCAGGTTCGAATGGGGCCTGATTTCAATGCTGGGCCAGATTCGAATGGGGCCAGATCGGAGTGATGGGACCAGATTGCAATGGAGCCTGATCGAAGCGCCGGGGCCAGATTGGAATGGGGCCTGATTGAAGTGACCCGGCCAAATTGGAATGGGGCCTGATCGAAGTGACTGGGCCAGATTGGAATCGGGCCTGATGGAAGTGATGGGGCCACACTGGAATGGGGCCTGATCGAAGTGACGGGGCCAGATTGGAATCGGGCCTAATGGAAGTGACGGGGCCAGATTGGAATTGGGCCTGATTGGAGTGACGGGGCCAGATTGGAATCGGGCCTGCTCGAAGTGCCGGGGCCAGATTGGAATGGGGACTGATCCGAGTGACGGGGCCAGATTGGGATGGGGCCTGATCGGAGTGCTGGGGCCAGATTTGAATGGGGCCTGATCGGAGTGCCGGGGCCAGATTGGAATGGGGCCTGATCGGAGTGCCGGGGCCAGAATGGAATGGCGGCTGATAGAAGCACTGTGGCAAGATTGGAATGTGTCCTGATCGGAGTGATGGGGCCAAATTGGTATGGGCCTAATTGAAGTGAGGGGGCCAGATTGGAATGGGACCTGATCAGAGTGACGGGGCCAGATCGGAATGCGGCTTGATCAGAGTGACGCGGCCAGATTGGAATGGGACCTGATTGAAGTGAAGGGGGCAGATTCGAATGGGGCCTGATTGCAATGCCGGGGCCAGATTCGAATGGGGCCTGATCGGAGTGATGGGACCAGATTGGAATGGAGCCTGATCGAAGCGCCGGGGCCAGATTGGAATGGGTCCTGATCAGAGTGACGAGGCCAGATTGGAATGGGGCCTCATCGAAGTGACAGGGCCAGATTGGAATGGGGCCTGATCGAAGTGATGGGGCCAGATTGGAATGGGCCCTGATTGAAGTGATTGGGCCAGATTTGAATCGGGCCTAATGGAATTGACGGGGCCAGATTGGAATTGGGCCTGATCGGAGTGACGGGGCCAGATTGGAATCGGGCCTAATGGAAGTGATGGGGCCAGATTGGAATTGGGCCTGATCGGAGTGACGGGGCCAGATTGGAATGGGGCCTGATCCGAGTGACGGGTCAGATTGGAATGGGACCTGATTGAAATGACTGGGCCAGAGTGGAATTGGGCCTGATCGAAGTTACGGGGCCAGATTGGAATCGGGCCTGATTGAAGTGACGGGGCCAGATAGGAATGGGGACTGATCGAAGTGACAGGGCCAGATTGGAATTGGGCCTGTTCGGAGTGACGGGGCCAGATTGGAATGGGGCTGATCGGAGTGACGGGTCAGATTGGAATGGGACCTGATTGAAGTGACTGGGCCAGAGTGGAATTGGGCCTGATTGAAGTGACGGGGCCAGATTGGAATCGGGCCTGATTGGAATCGAGCCTATTGGAAGTTAATGGGCCAGATTGGAATCGGGCTGATCGAAGCGCCGGGGCCAGATCGGAATGGGGACTGATCGGAGTGATGGGACCAGATTGGAATTGGGCCAGATCGGAGTGCCGGGGCCAGATTTGAATTGGGCCTGATCGGAGTGACGGGGCAGATTGAAAAAGGGCCTGATCGGAATGACGGGTCAGAATAGAATGGGACGTGATTGAAATGACGGGGCCAGATTGGAATCGGGCCTAATGGAAGTGAGGGGGCCAGATTGGAATGGAACCTGATCGGAGTGACGGGGCCAGATTGGAATGGGGCTTGATCAGAGTGACGCGGCCAGATTGGAATGGGACTTGATTGAAGTGATAGGGCCAGATTGGAATGGGGCCTGATTGCAATGCCGGGGCCAGATTGGAATGGGGCCTGATTGCAATACCGGGGCCAGATTTGAATGGGGCCTGATCGGAGTGCCGGGGCCAGATTGGAGTGGAGCCTGATGGAAGTGCAGGGGCCAGATTGGAATGGGGCCTGATGGAAGTGACTGGGCCAGATTGGAATGGGGCCTGACAAAGTTACGGGGCTAGAGTGGAATGGGTCCTGATCGAAGTGTCGGGGCCAGATTGGAATCGGGCCTAATGGAAGTTAAGGGGCCAGATCGGACTGACGGTGCCAGATTGGAATCGGGCCTGATCGAAGCACCGGAGCCAGAGAGGAATGGGGCCTGATTGGAGAAATGGGACCAGATTGGAATGGAGCCTGATCGAAGCACCGGGGCCAGATTGGAATAGGTCCTGATCGCAGTGACGGGGCCAGATTGGAATCGGGCCTGATCGAAGTGACAGAGCCAGATTGGAATCAGGCTTGATCGTAGTGACGGGGCCAGATTGGAATGGAGCCTGATGGAAATGACGGTGCCAGACTGGAATGGGGCCTCATCGAAGTGACAGGGCCAGATTGGAATGGGGCCTGATCGGAGTGCCGGTGCCAGATTGGAAAGGGGCCTGATCGGAGTGCCGATGCCAGATTGGAATTGGGCCTGATCGAAGCACCGGGGCCTGATTGGAATAGGTCCTGATCGAAGTGACGGGTCAGATTGGAATGGGGCCTGATTGAAGTGACCCGGCCAGATTGGAATGGGGCCTGATCGAAGCACCGGGGCCTGATTGGCATGGGTCCTGATCGGAGTGACCGGGCCAGATTGGAATGGGGCCTGATTGAAGTGACACAGCCAGATTGGAATGGGGCCTGATCGAAGTAACTGGGCCAGATTGGAATCGGGCCTGATGGAAGTGATTACGCCAGACTGGAATGGGGCCTGATCGAAGTGACGGGGCCAAATGTGTATCGGTCCTAATGGAAGTGACGGGGCCAGATTGGAATTGGGCCTGATCGGAGTGACGGGGCCAGATTTGAATGGAGCCTGATCGAAGCACCGGGGCCAGATTGGCATGGGTCCTGATCGGAGTGACCGGGCCAGATTGGAATGGGGCCTGATTGAAGTGGCCTGGCCAGATTGGAATGGGGCCTATCGAAGTAACTGGGCCAGATTGGAATCGGGCCTGATGGAAGTGATTGGGCCAGACTGGAATGGGGCCTGATCGAAGTGACGGGGCCAGATTTGAATCGGGCCTAATGGAAGTGACGGGGCCAGATTGGAATTGGGCCTGATCGGAGTGACGGGGCCAGATTGGAATGGAGCCTGATCGAAGCACCGGGGCCAGATTGGAATGGGTCCTGATCGGAGTGACGGGGCCAGATTGGAATGGGGCCTGATCGAAGCTCCGGGACAAGATAGGAATGGGGCCTGATCGGAGTGAAGGGTCAGAATAGAATGGGACCTGATTGAAATGACAGGGCCAGATTGGAATGGGGCCTGATCGAAGTGACTGGGCCAGATTGGAATCGGGCCTGATGGAAGTTACGGGGCCAGACTGGAATGGGGCCTGATCGAAGTGACGAGGCCAGATTGGAATGGGGCCTAATCGTAGTGACGGGGCCAGATTGGAATGGGGCCTGATCGAGGTGACAGGGCCAGATTGGAATCGGGCCTATTGGAAGTTAAGGGGCCAGATTGGAATCGGGCCTGATCGAAGCGCCGGGGCCAGATAGGAATGGGGAATGATCGGAGTGATGGAACCAGATTGGAATGGAGCCGAATCTAAGCGCTGGGGCCAGATTGGAATGGTTCCTGATCGGAGTGACGGGGCCAGATTGGAATGGGGCCTGATGGAAGTGCCGGGGCCAGATTGGAATGTGGCCTGATGAAAGTGACCGGTCCAGATTGGAATGGGGCCTGATGGAAGTGACCGGGCCAGATTGGAATGGGGCCTGACAAAGTGACGGGGCCTGAAAGAAGTGACGGGGCTAGAGTGGAATGGGTCCTGATCGGACTGACGGGGCCAGATTGGAATCGGGCATGATCGAAGTGATGGGGCCAGATTGGAATGGGTCCTGATCGGACTGACGGGGCCAGATTGGTATGGGCCTAATTGAAGTGACCGGGCCAAATTGGAATGGGGCCTGATGGATGTGACTGGGCCAGATTGGAATGGGGCCTGATCGGAGTGACGGGGCCATATTGGAATCGGGCCTGATCGAAGCGCCGGGGCCAGACAGGAATGGGGCCTGATCGGAGTGATGGGACCAGATTGGAACAGAGCCTGATCGTAGTGACGGGGCCAGATTGGAATGGGGCCTGATCAGAGTGACGGGTCAGATTGGAATGGGTCCTGATCGAAGTGACGGGGCCAGATTGGAATCGGGCCTATTGGAAGTTAAGGGGCCAGATTGGAATCGGGCCTGATCGAAGCGCCGGGGCTAGATAGGAATGGGGTCTGTTCGGAGTGATGGGACCAGATTGGAATGGAGCCTGATCGAAGCGCCGAGGCCAGATTGGAATGGGTCCTGATCGGAGTGACGGGGACAGATTTAAATGGGGACTGATCGGAGTGTCGGGGCCAGATTGGAATGGGGCCTGATCGGAGTGCCGGGGCCAGATTGGAATGGGGCCTAATCGGAGTGACGGGACCAGATTGGAATGGGGCCTGATGGAAGTGCAGGGGCCAGATTGGAATGGGGCCTGATGGAAGTGACCGGTTCAGATTGGAAAGGGGCCTGACACAGTGACGGGGCTAGAGTGGAATGGGTCCTGATCGAAGTGACGGGGCCACATTGGAATCGGGCCTAATGGAAGCTAAGGGGCCAGATTGGAATTGTGCCTGATCGGACTGAAGGGGCCAGATTGGAATCGGGCCTGATCGAAGCGCCGGGGCCAGAGAGGAATGGGGCCTGATTGGAGTGATGGGACCAGATTGGAATGGAGCCTGAACGAAGCACCGGGGCCAGATTGGAATGGGTCCAGATCGGAGTGACGGGGCCAGATTGGAATGGGGCCTGATCGAAGAACCGAGGCAAGATTGGAATGGGTCCTGATCGGAGTGACGGGGCCAGATTGGAATGGGGCCTGATCGAAGTGACCGGGCCAGATTGGAATGGGGCCTGATCGATGTGACGGAGCCAGATTGGAATGGGCCCTGATCGGAGTGAAGGGGCCAGATTGGAATGGGGCCTGATCGGAGTGACAGGTCAGAATAGAATGGGACCTGATTGAAATGACGGGGCCAGATTGGAATGGGGTCTGATCGAAGTGACTGGGTCAGATTGGAATCTGGCCTGAAGGAAGTTACGGGGCCAGACTGGAATGGGGCATGAACGAAGTGAAGGGGCCAGATTGGAATGGGGCCTAATGGAAGTGACGAGGCCAGATTGGAATGGGGCCTGATCGTAGTAACGGGGCCAGATTGGAATGAGGCCTGATCGGAGTGACGGGGTCAGATTGGAATGGGGCCTGATTGAAGTGACGGGGCCAGATTGGAATCGGGCCTATTGGAAGTTAAGGGGCCAGATTGGAATCGGGCTTGATCGAAGCGCCGGGGCCAGACAGGAATGGGGACTGATCGAAGTGATGGGACCAGATTGGAATGGAGCCTGATCGTAGCGCCGAGGCCAGATTGGAATGGGTCCTGATCGGAGTGACGGGGTCAGATTGGAATGGGTCCTGATCGGAGTGACGGGGACAGATTTAAATGGGGACTGATCGGAGTGTCGGGGCCAGATTGGAATGGGGCCTGATCGGAGTGCCGGGGCCAGATTGGAATGGGGCCTAATCGGAGTGACGGGACCAGATTGGAATGGGGCCTGATGGAAGTGCCGGGGCCAGATTGGAATGGGGCCTGATGGAAGTGACCGGGCCAGATTGGAATGGGGCCTGACAAAGTGACGGGGCTAGAGTGGAATGGGTCCTGATCGGACTGACGGGGCCAGATTGGATGGGCCTAATTGGGGCCAGATTGGAATTGTGCCTGATCGGACTGAAGGGGCCAGATTGGAATCGGGCCTGATCGAAGCGCCGGGGCCAGAGAGGAATGGGGCCTGATTGGAGTGATGGGACCAGATTGGAATGGAGCCTGATCGAAGCACCGGGGCCAGATTGGAATGGGTCCAGATCGGAGTGACGGGGCCAGATTGGAATGGGGCCTGATCGAAGAACCGAGGCAAGATTGGAATGGGTCCTGATCGGAGTGACGGGGCCAGATTGGAATGGGGCCTGATCGAAGTGACGGAGCCAGATTGGAATGGGCCCTGATCGGAGTGAAGGGGCCAGATTGGAATGGGGCCTGATCGGAGTGACAGGTCAGAATAGAATGGGACCTGATTGAAATGACGGGGCCAGATTGGAATGGGGTCTGATCGAAGTGACTGGGTCAGATTGGAATCTGGCCTGAAGGAAGTTACGGGGCCAGACTGGAATGGGGCCTGATCGAAGTGACGGGGCCAGATTGGAATGGGGCCTAATGGAAGTGACGGGGCCAGATTGGAATGGGGCCTGATCGTAGTGACGGGGCCAGATTGGAATGGGGCCTGATCGGAGTGACGGGGCCAGATTGGAATGGGGCCTGATTGAAGTGACGGGGCCAGATTGGAATCGGGCCTATTGGAAGTTAAGGGGCCAGATTGGAATCGGGCTTGATCGAAGCGCCGGGGCCAGACAGGAATGGGGACTGATCGAAGTGATGGGACCAGATTGGAATGGAGCCTGATCGTAGCGCCGAGGCCAGATTGGAATGGGTCCTGATCGGAGTGACGGGGTCAGATTGGAATGGGTCCTGATCGGAGTGAAGGGGCCAGATTGGAATGGGGCCTGTTCGGAGTGCCGGTGCCAGATTGGAATTGGGCCTGATCGAAGCACCGGGGCCTGATTGGAATGGGTCCTGATCGAAGTGACGGGGCCAGATTGGAATGGGGCCTGATTGAAGTGACGGGGCCAGATTGCAATCGGGCCTGATCGGAGTGCTGGCGCCAGATTGGAATGGGGCCTGATCGTCGTACCGGGGCCAGATTGGAATGGGGCCAAATCGAAGCGCCGGGGCCAGATTGGAATGGTTCCTGATCGGAGTGACGGGGCCAGATTGGAATGGGGCCTGATGGAAGTGCCGGGGCCAGATTGGAATGTGGCCTGATGGAAGTGACCGGGCCAGATTGGAATGGGGCCTGACAAAGTGACGGGGCCTGAAAGAAGTGACGGGGCTAGAGTGGAATGGGTCCTGATCGGACTGACGGGGCCAGATTGGTATGGGCCTAATTGAAGTGACCGGGCCAAATTGGAATGGGGCCTGATGGATGTGACTGGGCCAGATTGGAATGGGGCCTGATCGGAGTGACGGGGCCATATTGGAATCGGGCCTGATCGAAGCGCCGGGGCCAGACAGGAATGGGGCCTGATCGGAGTGATGGGACTAGATTGGAATGGGGCCTGATCGAAGTGACCGGGCCAGATTGGAATGGTGCCTGATGGAAGTGACCGGGCCAGATTGGAATGGGGCCTGACAAAGTGACGGGGCCTGAAAGAAGTGACAGGGCTAGAGTGGAATGGGTCCTGATCGGACTGACGGGGCCAGATTGGAATCGGGCATGAAGTGACCGGGCCAGATTGGAATGGGGCCTGACAAAGTGACGGGGCTAGAGTGGAATGGGTCCTGATCGGACTGACGGGGCCAGATTGGTATGGGCCTAATTGAAGTGACCGGGCCAAATTGGAATGGGGCCTGATGGATGTGACTGGGCCAGATTGGAATGGGGCCTGATCGGAGTGACGGGGCCATATTGGAATCGGGCCTGATCGAAGTGCCGGGGCCAGACAGGAATGGGGCCTGATCGGAGTGATGGGACCAGATTGGAATTGGGCCTGATCGAAGCACCGGGGCCTGATTGGCATGGGTCCTGATCGGAGTGACCGGGCCAGATTGGAATGGGGCCTGATTGAAGTGACCCGGCCAGATTGGAATGGGGGCTGATCGAAGTAACTGGGCCAGATTGGAATCGGGCCTGATGGTAGTGATTGGGCCAGACTGGAATGGGGCCTGATCGAAGTGACGGGGCCAGATTTGAATCGGGCCTAATGGAAGTGACGGGGCCAGATTGGAATTGGGCCTGATTGGAGTGACGGGGCCAGATTGGAATGGGACCTGATCGGAGTGACGGGTCAGATTGGAATGGGGCCTGATCGAAGTTACGGGGCCAGATTGGAATGGGGCCTGATGGAAGTTACGGGGCCAGACTGGAATGGGGCCTGATCGAAGTGACGGGGCGAGATTGGAATGGGGCCTAATGGAAGTGACGGGGCCAGATTGGAATGGGGCCTGATCGTAGTGACGGGGCCAGATTGGAATGGGGCCTGATCGTAGTGACTGGGCCAGATTGGAATCGGGCATGATCGAAGTGATGGGGCCAGATTGGAAAAGGGCCTGATCGAAGTGACGGGGCCAGATTGGAATGGGGCCTGATTGAAGTGACGGGGCCAGATTGCAATCGGGCCTAATGGAAGTTAAGGGGCCAGATTGGAATGGGGCCTGAACGGACTGACGGGGCCAGATTGTAATCGGGCCTGATCAAAGCTCCGGGACAGAGAGGAATGGGGCCTGATCGGAGTGATTGGACCAGATTGGAATGGAGCCTGATCGAAGCGCCGGGGCCAGATTGGAATGGGTCCTGATCGGTGTGACGGGGCCAGATTGGAATGGGGCCTGATCGAAGTGACGGGGCCAGATTGGAATGGGGCCTGATGGAAGTGACGGGGCCAGATTGGAATCGGGCCTGATCGAAGTGACGGGGACAGATTTGAATGGGCCCTGATCGGAGTGAAAGGGCCAGATGTAATGGGTCCTGATCGGAGTGAAGGGGCCAGATTGGAATGGGGCCTGATCGGAGTGCCAGTGCCAGATTGGAATTGGGCCTGATCGAAGCACCGGGGCCTGATTGGAATGGGTCCTGATCGGAGTGACGGGGCCAGATTGGAATGGGGCCTGATCTGAGTGACGGGGTCAGATTGGAATGGGGCCTGATCGGAGTGACGGGGCCAGATTGGAATTGGGCCTGATCGAAGCACCGGGGCCAGATTGGAATGGGGCCTGATCGAAGTGACGGGGCCAGATTGGAATGGGGCCTGATCGGAGTGACGGGGCCAGATTGCAATCGGGCCTGATCGGAGTGCTGGCGCCAGATTGGAATGGGGCCTGATCGTAGTACCGGGGCCAGATTGGAATGGGGCCAAATCGAAGCGCCGGGGCCAGATTGGAATGGTTCCTGATCGGAGTGACGGGGCCAGATTGGAATGGGGCCTGATGGAAGTGCCGGGGCCAGATTGGAATGTGGCCTGATGGAAGTGACCGGGCCAGATTGGAATGGGGCCTGACAAAGTGACGGGGCCTGAAAGAAGTGACGGGGCTAGAGTGGAATGGGTCCTGATCGGACTGACGGGGCCAGATTGGTATGGGCCTAATTGAAGTGACCGGGCCAAATTGGAATGGGGCCTGATGGATGTGACTGGGCCAGATTGGAATGGGGCCTGATCGGAGTGACGGGGCCATATTGGAATCGGGCCTGATCGAAGCGCCGGGGCCAGACAGGAATGGGGCCTGATCGGAGTGATGGGACCAGATTGGAACACAGCCTGATCGTAGTGACGGGGACAGATTGGAATGGGTCCTGATGGAAGTGACCGGGCCAGATTGGAATGGGGCCTGATGTATGTGACGGGGCCAGATTGGAATCGGGCATGATCGAAGTGATGGGGCCAGATTGGAATGGGGCCTGATCGGAGTGACGGGGCCAGATTGGAATCGGGCCTGATCGAAGTGATGGGGCCAGATTGGAATGGGTCCTGATCGGACTGACGGGGCCAGATTGGTATGGGCCTAATTGAAGTGACCGGGCCAAATTGGAATGGGGCCTGATGGATGTGACTGGGCCAGATTGGAATGGGGCCTGATCGGAGTGACGGGGCCAGATTGGAATCGGGCCTGATCGAAGAGACGGGGCCAGAATGGAATGGGCCCTGATCGGAGTGATGGGACCAGATTGGAATGGGGCCTGATCGAAGTGACCGGGCCAGATTGGAATGGGGCCTGATCGGAGTGACCGGGCCAGATTGGAATGGGGCCTGATTGAAGTGACCCGGCCAGATTGGAATGGGGGCTGATCGAAGTAACTGGGCCAGATTGGAATCGGGCCTGATGGAAGTGATTGGGCCAGACTGGAATGGGGCCTGATCGAAGTGACGGGGCCAGATTTGAATCGGGCCTAATGGAAGTGACGGGGCCAGATTGGAATTGGGCCTGATCGGAGTGACGGGGCCAGATTGGAATGGGACCTGATCGGAGTGACGGGTCAGATTGGAATGGGGCCTGATCGAAGTGACTGGGCCAGATTGGAATCGGGCCTGATGGAAGTTACGGGGCCAGACTGGAATGGGGCCTGATCGAAGTGACGGGGCGAGATTGGAATGGGGCCTAATGGAAGTGACGGGGCCAGATTGGAATGGGGCCTGATCGTAGTGACGGGGCCAGATTGGAATGGGGCCTGATCGTAGTGACTGGGCCAGATTGGAATCGGGCATGATCGAAGTGATGGGGCCAGATTGGAAAAGGGCCTGATCGAAGTGACGGGGCCAGATTGGAATGGGGCCTGATGGAAGTGACGGGGCCAGATTGGAATGTGGCCTGATGGAAGTGACCGGGCCAGATTGGAATGGGGCCTGACAAAGTGACGGGGCCTGAAAGAAGTGACGGGGCTAGAGTGGAATGGGTCCTGATCGGACTGACGGGGCCAGATTGGAATCGGGCCTGATCGAAGTGATGGGGCCAGATTGGAATGGGTCCTGATCGGAGTGACGGGGCCAGATTGGAATGGGCCTGATTGAAGTGACCGGGCCAGATTGGAATGGGGCCTGATGGAAGTGACGGGGCCAGATTGGAATGGGGCCTGATCGTAGTGACGGGGCCAGATTGGAATGGGGCCTGATCGGAGTGACGGGGCCAGATTGGAATGGGGCCTGATCGAAGTGACCGGGCCAGATTGGAATGGGGCCTGATCGAAGTGACCGGGGCCAGATTGGAATGGGGCCTGATCGGAGTGACGGGTCAGATTGGAATGGGGCCTGATGGAAGTGACGGGGCCAGATTGGAATGGGGCCTGATCGTAGTGACGGGGCCAGATTGGAAAGGGGCCTGATCGGAGTGACGGGTCAGATTGGAATGGGACCTGATGGAAGTGACGGGGCCAGATTGGAATGGGGCCTGATCGAAGTGACGGGGCCAGATTGGAATGGGGCCTGATCGAAGTGACCGGGCCAGATTGGAATGGGCCCTGATCGGAGTGACGGGGCCAGATTGGAATGGGGCCTGATCGAAGTGACGGGGCCAGATTGGAATGGGGCCTGATCGTAGTGACGGGGCCAGATTGGAATGGGGCCTGATCGGAGTGACGGGGCCAGATTGGAATGGGGCCTGATGGAAGTGACGGGGCCAGATTGGAATGGGGCCTGATCGTAGTGACGGGGCCAGATTGGAAAGGGGCCTGATCGGAGTGACAGGTCAGATTGGAATGGGACCTGATTGAAGTGACGGGGCCAGATTGGAATTGGGCCTAATCGAAGTGACGGGGCCAGATTGGAATCGGGCTGATCGAAGTGACGGGGCCAGATTGCAATCGGGCCTGATTGGAGTGCTGGCGCCAGATTGAAATGGAGCCTGATCGTAGTGCCGGGGCCAGATTGGAATGGGGCCTGATCGAAGTGACGGGGCCAGATTGGAATGGGCCTGATAGAAGTGACCGGGCCAGATTGTAATGGGGCCTGATGGAAGTGCCGGGGCCAGATTGGAATGGGCCTGATAGAAGTGACCGGGCCAGATTGGAATGGGGCCTGATCGAAGTGACGGGGCCAGATTTGAATGGGCCCTGATCGGAGTGAAGGGGCCAGATTGGAATGGGGCCTGATGGAAGTGCCGGGGCCAGATTGGAATCGGGCCTGATGGAAGTGACCGGGCCAGATTGGTATGGGGCCTGACAAAGTGACGGGGCCTGAAAGAAGTGACGTGGCTAGAGTGGAATGGGTCCTGATCGGACTGACGGGGCCAGATTGGAATCGGGCATGATCGAAGTGATGGGGCCAGATTGGAATGGGTCCTGATCGGACTGACAGGGCCAGATTGGTATGGGCCTAATTGAAGTGACCGGGCCAAATTGGAATGGGGCCGAATGGAAGTGACGGGGCCAGATTGGAATGGGGCCTGATCGTAGTGACGGGGCCAGATTGGAATGGGGCCTGATCGGAGTGACGGGGCCAGATTGGAATGGGGCCTGATCGAAGTGACCGGGCCAGTTTGGAATGGGGCCTGATCGAAACACCGGGGCCAGATAGGAATGGGGCCTGATCGGAGTGACAAGTCAGATTGGAATGGGGCCTGATGGAAGTGACGGGGCCAGATTGGAATGGGGCCTGATCGTAGTGACGGGGCCAGATTGGAAAGGGGCCTGATCGGAGTGACGGGTCAGATTGGAATGGGGCCTGATGGAAGTGACGGGGCCAGATTGGAATGGGGCCTGATCGTAGTGACGGGGCCAGATTGGAATGGGGCCTGATCGGAGTGACAGGGCCAGATTGGAATGGGGCCTGATTGAAGTGACGGGGCCAGATTGGAATGGGGCCTGATCGAAGTGACGGGGCCAGATTGGAATCGGGCATGATCGAAGTGACGGGGCCAGATTGGAATCGGGCCTGATCGAAGTGCCGGGGCCAGATTGGAATGGGGCCTGATCGAAGTGACGGGGCCAGATTGGAATGGGGCCTGATGGAAGTGACGGGGCCAGATTGGAATGGGGCCTGATCGAAGTGACGGGGCCAGATTGGAATGGGGCCTGATCGAAGTGACGGGGCCAGATTGGAATGGGGCCTGATCGAAGTGACGGGGCCAGATTGGAATTGGGCCTGATCGAAGTGACGGGGCCAGATTGGAATGGGGCCTGATCGAAGTGACCGGGCCAGATTGGAATGGGGCCTGATCGAAGTGACGGGGCCAGATTGGAATGGGGCCTGATCGGAGTGACGGGGCCAGATTGGAATTGGGCCTGATCGAAGCACCGGGGCCTGATTGGCATGGGTCCTGATCGAAGTGACGGGTCAGATTGGAATGGGTCCTGATCGGAGTGACGGGGCCAGATTGCAATCGGGCCTGATCGGAGTGCTGGCGCCAGATTGGAATGGGGCCTGATCGTAGTACCGGGGCCAGATTGGAATGGGGCCTGATCGAAGCGCCGGGGCCAGATTGGAATGGTTCCTGATCGGAGTGACGGGGCCAGATTGGAATGGGGCCTGATGGAAGTGCCGGTGCCAGATTGGAATTGGGCCTTATGGAAGTGACCGATCCAGATTGGAATGGGGCCTGACAAAGTGACGGGGCCTGAAAGAAGTGACAGGGCTAGAGTGGAATAGTTCCTGATCGGACTGACGGGGCCAGATTGGTATGGGCCTAATCGTAGTGACGGGGCCAGATTGGAAAGGGGCCTGATCGGAGTGACGGGTCAGATTGGAATGGGGCCTGATGGGAGTGACGGGGCCAGATTGGAATGGGGCCTGATCGTAGTGACGGGGCCAGATTGGAAAGGGGCCTGATCGGACTGACGGGTCAGATTGGAATGGGACCTGATTGAAGTGACGGGGCCAGATTGGAATTGGGCCTAATCGAAGTGACGGGGCCAGATTGGAATCGGGCTGATCGAAGTGACGGGGCCAGATTGCAATTGGGCCTGATTGGAGTGCTGGCGCCAGATTGAAATGGAGCCTGATTGTAGTGCCGGGGCCAGATTGTAATGGGGCCTGATGGAAGTGCCGGGGCCAGATTGGAATGGGCCTGATAGAAGTGACCGGGCCAAATTGGAATGGAGCCTGATCGAAGTGACGGGGCCAGATTGGAATGGGGCCTGATCAGAGTGACAGTGCCAGATTGGAATTGGGCCTGATTGAAGCACCGGGGCCTGATTGGAATGGGTCCTGATCGGAGTGACTGGGCCAGATTGGAATCGGGCCTATTGGAAGTTAAGGGGCCACATTGGAATCGGGCCTGATGGAAGTGACCGGGCCAGATTGTAATGGGGCCTGACAAAGTGACAGGGCCTGATGGAAGTGAAGAGTGGAATGCGGCCTGATTGAAGTGACGGGGCCAGATTGGAATCGGGCCTAATGGAAGTTAAGGGGCCAGATTGGAATGGGGCCTGATGGGACTGACGGGGCCATATTGGAATCGGGCCTGATCGAAGCGCCGGGGCCAGATAGGAATGGGGCCTGATCGGAGTGATGGGACCAGATTGGAATGGAGCCTGATCGAAGCGCCGGGGCCAGATTGGAATGGGTCCTGATCGGTGTGACGGGGCCAGATTGGAATGGGGCCTGATCGAAGTGACCGGGCCAGATTGGAATGGGGCCTGATCGAAGTGACGGGGCCAGATTGGAATCGGGCCTGATCGAAGTGACGGGGACAGATTTGAATGGGCCCTGATCGGAGTGAAGGGGCCAGATGGAATGGGTCCTCATCGGAGTGAAGGGGCCAGATTGGAATGGGGCCTGATCGGAGTGCCGGTGCCAGATTGGAATTGGGCCTGATCGAAGCACCGGGGCCTGATTCGAATGGTTCCTGATCGAAGTGACGGGTCAGATTGGAATGGGTCCTGATCGAAGTGACGGGGCCAGATTGGAATGGGGCCTGATCTGAGTGACGGGTCAGATTGGAATGGGGCCTGATCGAAGTGACTGGGCCAGATTGGAATCGGGCATGATCGAAGTGATGGGGCCAGATTGGAAAAGGGCCTGATCGAAGTGACGGGGCCAGATTGGAATCGGGCCTGATTGAAGTGACGGGGCCAGATTGCAATCGGGCCTGATCGGAGTGCTGGCGCCAGATTGGAATGGGGCCTGATCGTAGTACCGGGGCCAGATTGGAATGGGGCCAAATCGAAGCGCCGGGGCCAGATTGGAATGGTTCCTGATCGGAGTGACGGGGCCAGATTGGAATGGGGCCTGATGGAAGTGACCGGTCCAGATTGGAATGGGGCCTGACAAAGTGACGGGGCCTGAAAAAGTGACGGGGCTAGAGTGGAATGGGTCCTGATGGAAGTGACCGAGCCAGATTGGAATGGGGCCTGACCAAGTGACGGGGCTAGAGTGGAATGGGTCCTGATCGGACTGACGGGGCCAGATTGGTATGGGCCTAATTGAAGTGACCGGGCCAAATTGGAATGGGGCCTGATGGATGTGACTGGGCCAGATTGGAATGGGGCCTGATCGGAGTGACGGGGCCATATTGGAATCGGGCCTGATCGAAGCGCCGGGGCCAGACAGGAATGGGGCCTGATCGGAGTGATGGGACTAGATTGGAATGGGGCCTGATCGAAGTGACCGGGCCAGATTGGAATGGTGCCTGATCGAAGTGACCGGGCCAGATTGGAATGGGCCCTGATCGGAGTGACGGGGCCAGATTGGAATTGGGCCTGATCGAAGTGACGGGGCCAGATTGGAAGTGACGGGGCCAGATTGGAATGGGGCCTGATCGAAGTGACCGGGCCAGATTGGAATGGGCCCTGATCGGAGTGACCCGGCCAGATTGGAATGGGGGCTGATCGAAGTAACTGGGCCAGATTGGAATCGGGCCTGATGGTAGTGATTGGGCCAGACTGGAATGGGGCCTGATCGAAGTGACGGGGCCAGATTTGAATCGGGCCTAATGGAAGTGACGGGGCCAGATTGGAATGGGGCCTGATCGGAGTGACGGGGCCAGATTGGAATGGGGCCTGATCGGAGTGACGGGGCCAGATTGGAATGGGGCCTGATCGAAGTGACGGGGCCAGATTGGAATGGGGCCTGATGGAAGTGACGGGGCCAGATTGGAATGGGGCCTGATGGAAGTGACGGGGCCAGATTGGAATGGGGCCTGATGGAAGTGACGGGGCCAGATTGGAATGGGGCCTGATCGAAGTGACGGGGCCAGATTGGAATGGGGCCTGATGGAAGTGACGGGGCCAGATTGGAATGGGGCCTGATCGAAGTGACGGGGCCAGATTGGAATGGGGCCTGATCGGAGTGACGGGGCCAGATTGGAATGGGGCCTGATCGAAGTGACTGGGCCAGATTGGAATCGGGCCTGATGGAAGTGACGGGGCCAGATTGGAATGGGGCCTGATCGAAGTGACGGGGCCAGATTGGAATGGGGCCTAATGGAAGTGACGGGGCCAGATTGGAATGGGGCCTGATCGTAGTGACGGGGCCAGATTGGAATGGGGCCTGATCGTAGTGACTGGGCCAGATTGGAATCGGGCATGATCGAAGTGATGGGGCCAGATTGGAAAAGGGCCTGATCGAAGTGACGGGGCCAGATTGGAATGGGGCCTGATCGAAGTGACGGGGCCAGATTGGAATCGGGCCTGATCGAAGTGACGGGGCCAGATTGGAATGGGGCCTGATCGAAGTGACGGGGCCAGATTGGAATGGGGCCTGATCGAAGTGACGGGGCCAGATTGGAATGGGGCCTGATGGAAGTGACGGGGCCAGATTGGAATGGGGCCTGATCCAAGTGACGGGGCCAGATTGGAATGGGTCCTGATCGGACTGACGGGGCCAGATTGGTATGGGCCTAATTGAAGTGACCGGGCCAAATTGGAATGGGGCCTGATGGATGTGACGGGGCCAGATTGGAATGGGGCCTGATCGGAGTGACGGGGCCAGATTGGAATGGGGCCTGATCGGAGTGACGGGGCCAGATTGGAATGGGGCCTGATCGAAGCACCGGGGCCAGATTGGAATGGGGCCTGATCGGAGTGATGGGACCAGATTGGAATGGGGCCTGATCGAAGTGACCGGGCCAGATTGGAATGGTGCCTGATCGAAGTGACCGGGCCAGATTGGAATGGGCCCTGATCGGAGTGACGGGGCCAGATTGGAATGGGGCCTGATCGAAGTGACGGGGCCAGATTGGAATGGGGCCTGATCGAAGTGACGGGGCCAGATTGGAATGGGGCCTGATGGAAGTGATGGGGCCAGATTGGAATGGGGCCTGATCGAAGTGACGGGGCCAGATTGGTATGGGCCTAATTGAAGTGACCGGGCCAAATTGGAATGGGGCCTGATGGAAGTGACGGGGCCAGATTGGAATGGGGCCTGATCGGAGTGACGGGGCCAGATTGGAATGGGGCCTGATCGAAGTGACGGGGCCAGATTGGAATGGGGCCTGATCGAAGTGACCGGGCCAGATTGGAATGGGGCCTGATCGGAGTGATGGGGCCAGATTGGAATGGGGCCTGATCGAAGTGACCGGGCCAGATTGGAATGGGGCCTGATCGAAGTGACGGGGCCAGATTGGAATGGGGCCTGATCGTAGTGACGGGGCCAGATTGGAATGGGGCCTGATCGTAGTGACGGGGCCAGATTGGAATCGGGCCTGATCGAAGTGATGGGGCCAGATTGGAATTGGGCCTGATCGAAGTGACGGGGCCAGATTGGAATCGGGCCTGATTGAAGTGACGGGGCCAGATTGCAATCGGGCCTGATCGGAGTGCTGGCGCCAGATTGGAATGGGGCCTGATCGTAGTGCCGGGGCCAGATTGGAATGGGGCCAAATCAAAGCGCCGGGGCCAGATTGGAATGGTTCCTGATCGGAGTGACGGGGCCAGATTGGAATGGGGCCTGATGGAAGTGCCGGGGCCAGATTGGAATGGGGCCTGATCAGAGTGACGGGGCAAGATTGGAATGGGCCCTGATCGAAGTGACCGGGCCAGATTGGAATGGGCCCTGATCGGAGTGACGGGGCCAGATTGGAATTGGGCCTGATCGAAGCACCGGGGCCTGATTGGCATGGGTCCTGATCGGAGTGACCGGGCCAGATTGGAATGGGGCCTGATTGAAGTGACGGGGCTAGAGTGGAATGGGTCCTGATCGGACTGACGGGGCCAGATTGGTATGGGGGGCCTAATTGAAGTGACCGGGCCAAATTGGAATAGGGCCGAATGGAAGTGACGGGGCCAGATTGGAATGGGGCCTCATCGGAGTGACGGGTCAGGTTGGAATGGGGCCTGATCGAAGTGACGGGGCCAGATTGGAATCGGGCCTGATGGACGTAACGGAGCCAGACTGCAACGGGGCCTGACCGAAGTGACGGGGTCAGATTGGAATCGGGACTAACGGAAGTGACGAGGCCAGATTGAAATGGGACCTGATTTATGTGACGGGGCCAGATTGGAATCGGGCATGATCGAAGTGATGGGGCCAGATTGGAATTGGGCCTGATCGAAGTGCCGGGGCCAGATTGGAATAGGGCCTGATCGGAGTGACGGGGCCAGATTGGAATGGGGCCTGATCGGTGTGCCAGCGCCAGATTGGAATGGGGCCTGATTGGAGCGACGGGGCCAGATTGGAATGGGGCCTGATCGTAGTGACTGGGCCAGATTGGAATCGGGCATGATCGAAGTGATGGGGCCAGATTGGAAAAGGGCCTGATCGAAGTGACGGGGCCAGATTGGAATGGGGCCTGATCGAAGTGACGAGGCCAGATTGGAATGGGGCCTAATGGAAGTGACGGGGCCAGATTGGAATGGGGCCTGATCGTAGTGACGGGGCCAGATTGGAATGGGGCCTGATCGTAGTGACTGGGCCAGATTGGAATCGGGCATGATCGAAGTGATGGGGCCAGATTGGAAAAGGGCCTGATCGAAGTGACGGGGCCAGATTGGAATGGGGCCTGATCGAAGTGACGGGGCCAGATTGGAATGGGGCCTAATGGAAGTGACGGGGCCAGATTGGAATTGGGCCTAATCGAAGTGACGGGGCCAGATTGGAATCGGGCTGATCGAAGTGACGGGGTCAGATTGCAATTGGGCCTGATTGGAGTGCTGGCGCCAGATTGAAATGGAGCCTGATCGTAGTGCCGGGGCCAGATTGGAATGGGGCCAAATCAAAGTGCCGGGGCCAGATTGGAATGGGGCCTCATGGCAGTGACCGGGCCAAATTGGAATGCGGTCTGATGGAAGTGACGGGGCTAGAGTGGAATGGGGCCTGATCGAAGTGACCGGGCCAGATTGGAATGGGGCCGAATGGAAGTGCCGCGGCCATATTGGAATGGAGCCTGATCGAAGTGACGGGGCCAGATTGGAATGGGGCCTGATCAGAGTGACGGTGCCAGATTGGAATGGGGCCTGATCAGAGTGACAGTGCCAGATTGGAATTGGGCCTGATTGAAGCACCGGGGCCTGATTGGAATGGGTCCTGATCGGAGTGACTGGGCCAGATTGCAATCGGGCCTATTGCAAGTTAAGAGGCCACATTGGAATCGGGCCTGATGAAAGTGACCGGGCCAGATTGTAATGCGGCCTGACAAAGTGACAGGGCCTGATGGAAGTGACGGGGCGAGAGTGGAATGCGGCCTGATCGAAGTGATGGGGCCAGATTGGAATCGGGCCTAATGGAAGTTAAGGGGCCAGATTGGAATGGGGCCTGATGGGACTGACGGGGCCATATTGGAATCGGGCCTGATCGAAGCGCCGGGGCCAGATAGGAATGGGGCCTGATCGGAGTGATGGGACCAGATTGGAATGGAGCCTGATCGAAGCGCCGGGGCCAGATTGGAATGGGTCCTGATCGGTGTGACGGGGCCAGATTGGAATGGGGCCTGATCGAAGTGACCGGGCCAGATTGGAATGGGGCCTGATCGAAGTGACGGGGCCAGATTGGAATCGGGCCTGATCGAAGTGACGGGGACAGATTTGAATGGGCCCTGATCGGAGTGAAGGGGCCAGATGGAATGGGTCCTGATCAGAGTGAAGGGGCCAGATTGGAATGGGGCCTGATCGGAGTGCCGGTGCCAGATTGGAATTGGGCCTGATCGAAGCACCGGGGCCTGATTGGAATGGGTCCTATTGGAGTTACGGGGCCAGATTGGAATGGGGCCTGATCGAAGTGACTGGGCCAGATTGGAATCGGGCATAATCGAAGTGATGGGGCCAGATTGGAAAAGGGCCTGATCGAAGTGACGGGGCCAGATTGGAATCGGGCCTGATCGTAGTACCGGGGCCAGATTGGAATGGGGCCAAATCGAAGCGCTGGGGCCAGATTGGAATGGTTCCTGATCGGAGTGACGGGGCCAGATTGGAATGGGGCCTGATGGAAGTGACGGGGCCAGATTGGAATTGGGCCTGATCGGAGTGACGGGGCCAGATTGGAATGGGACCTGATCGGTGTGACGGGTCAGATTGGAATGGGGCCTGATCGAAGTGACGGGGCCAGATTGGAATGGGACCTGATCGGAGTGACGGGTCAGATTGGAATGGGGCCTGATCGAAGTTACGGGGCCAGATTGGAATCGGGCCTGATGGAAGTTACGGGGCCAGACTGGAATGGGGCCTGATCGAAGTGACGGGGCGAGATTGGAATCGGGCCTGATCGAAGTGCCAGGGCCAGATTGGAATGGGGCCTGATCGAAGTGACGGGGCCAGTTTGGAATGGGGCCTGATCGGTGTGCCAGCGCCAGATTGGAATGGGGCCTGATTGTAGCGACGGGGCCAGATTGGAATGGCGCCTGATCGAAGCACTGGGGCCAGATTGGAATGGGTCCTGATCGGAGTGACGGGGCCAGATTGGAATGGGGCCTAATGGAAGTGACGGGGCCAGATTGGAATCGGGCCTGATGGAAGTTACGGGGCCAGACTGGAATGGGGCCTGATCGAAGTGACGGGGCCAGATTGAAATGGGGCCTAATGGAAATGACGGGGCCAGATTGGAATGGGGCCTGATCGGAGTGACGGGGCCAGATTGGAATGGGACCTGATTGAAGTGACGGGGCCAGATTGGAATTGGGCCTGATTGAAGTGATGGGGCCAGATTGGAATCGGGCCTGATCGAAGTGACGGGGCCAGATTGGAATCGGGCCTAATGGAAGTTAAGGGGCCAGATTGGAATGGGTCCTGATCGGAGTGACGGGGCCAGATTGGAATGGTTCGTGATCAAAGTGACCGGGCCAGATTGGAATGGGGCCTGATCGAAGTGATGGGGCAGATTGGAATGGGCCCTGATCGGAGTGGCGGGGCCAGATTGGAATCGGGACTGATCGAAGTGACGGGGCCAGATTGGAATCGGGCCTGATCGAAGTGACGGGGCCAGATTGGAATGGGACGTGGTGGAAGTGACCGGGCCAGATTAGAATGGTTCCTGATCGGAGTGACGGGGCCAGATTGGAATGGGGCCTGATTGAAGTGACGGGGCCAGATTGGAATGAGGCCTAATCGAAGTGACAGGGCCCGGGTCCAAGAGCGAAAAATGAATTGATGTTTAGCTGATTTAAGCGCCGAGCCAGATTAAGAAGATTATAAGTCAAGGATGAGGGACGAGGGATGAACCGGTCTTCAACTCACTACTCTGAGAGGTCTTACTCGCCTCAGCCCTGAACTGGCTCTATAGCTGTGGCCTCTAGCTATCGGTTTCCTGGAACAGCTGTAGTGCTAAACTTGCTCCGTGGCT
This sequence comes from Mobula hypostoma, assembly GCF_963921235.1. Classification (NCBI taxonomy): domain Eukaryota; kingdom Metazoa; phylum Chordata; class Chondrichthyes; order Myliobatiformes; family Myliobatidae; genus Mobula; species Mobula hypostoma. Next base: position 118,508,320 of record NC_086097.1, on the reverse strand, counting down.
GTGGCTTGCAGCCTTTGGGCTCCTGGAGTTGCTACAGCACAGAACTGGCTCCCTGGATCTGGTTTGCACCCACTGGGCTCCTGAACTGGCCGTAGTCTAAACTGGCTCCATGGCTGTAGCCTGTAGTTGTCAGTTTCCAGGACCAGCTGCAGCACAGAACTGGCTGGGTGGCTATGGCTTGCAGCCTTTGGGCTCCTAGACCAGCTGCAGTACTTACCTTGCTCCGTTGCTGTTGGATCACTTTCGGCGACTCTGTGGCCCATTTATTTTTCTTACTGTTTGCATGATTTGTTCTGTATTTCAGCATATCCTGTGTCTGACTGTTACATGGGGTGTTTTAGTGTGTTCTATTGCGTTTCTTTGTTTGATGGCCACCTACAAGAAGACAAATCTCAAAGTATGTATGCTATACATGCTTTGATAATAAATGTACTTTGAACTCTGAACTTTAATAATCATGCACCCTTAGGACTTTGATCATGATGGACCAGCACATTTTGTTACTATTAGTTATTCCTCCTATTACGCATTTACAGTTGATATTTTTAACACAGAGATATCACAAACTTTTCTGTAAACTCATTGTGTTTAAAGGAAACACAGAAATGGGGCTGCACTGAATGTAAAAGGGGCAAAGGAATCGGGGCCACAGTGAGTGTGGGAGTAGGACAGCATCAAGTTTAAAGAGATTACAGGAAATAGAAACAAGTAATCTGCATTTCCAACAATGGGACAGCAGATTAATGGAGGTTTACTGCAATAGGAGTAATATTTAATCATGCAGCAACGAAGTGTCATGGTACCAGATTATCACAGGCTTACATAACTGTTAATGTAACATTGAATTAATCTGTTATATAATCAAAGCAAACCAGGTTGTCTTGGCATGTTAACATTCTATTCTCAAAGTTCTTCTAACATATTACAAAGTGTACCACATACATAGCTAGGTGACATGAATTTCTTCCTTCAATCTGTGTAAACAATTTAAAACTGGAGGGCTATGTGGGAGAGAAGGGTTAACTTGATGGAGTAATGTCCACACAACTTTGGAGGTTGATGGTCCAATCGTGTACTGTAATGTTCTATATTCTGAAAATAACTGTGTGTAACTTCACAGTGGCATATCATAGAAACATAGAAAATAGGTGCAGGAGTAGGCCATTCGGCCCTTCAAGCCTGCACCGCCATTTATTATGATCATGGCTGATCATCCAACTCAGAACACCGCCCCAGCCTTCCCTCCATACCCCCTGACCCCCGTAGCCACAAGGGCCATATCTAACTCCCTCTTAAACATAGCCAATGAACTGGCCTCAACTGTTTCCTGTGGCAGAGAATTCCACAGATTCACCACTCTCTGTGTGAAGAAGTTTTTCCTAATCTCGGTCCTAAAAGGCTTCCCCTCTATCCTCAAACTGTGACCCCTCATTCTGGACTTCCCCAACATCGGGAACAATCTTCCTGCATCCAGCCTGTCCAATCCCTTTAGGATCTTATACGTTTCAATCAGATCCCCCCTCAATCTTCTAAATTCCAACGAATACAAGCCCAGTTCATCCAGTCTTTCTTCATATGAAAGTCCTGCCATCCCAGGAATCAATCTGGTGAACCTTCTTTGTACTCCCTCTATGGCAAAGATGTCTTTCCTCAGATTAGGGGACCAAAACTGCACACAATACTCCAGGTGTGGTCTCACCAAGGCCTTGTACAACTGCAGTAGTACCTCCCTGCTCCTGTACTCGAATCCTCTCGCTATAAATGCCAGCATACCATTCGCCTTTTTCACCGCCTGCTGTACCTGCATGCCCACTTTCAATGACTGGTGTATAATGACACCCAGGTCTCGTTGCACCTCCCCTTTTCCTAATCGGCCACCATTCAGATAATAATCTGTTTTCCTATTTTTGCCACCAAAGTGGATAACTTCACATTTATCCACATTAAATTGCATCTGCCATGAGTTTGCCCACTCACCCAACCTATCCAAGTCACTCTGCATCCTCTTAGCATCCTCCTCACTGCTAACACTGCCACCCAGCTTCGTGTCATCCGCAAACTTGGAGATGCTGCATTTAATTCCCTCATCCAAGTCATTAATATATATTGTAAACAACTGGGGTCCCAGCACTGAGCCTTGCAGTACCCCACTAGTCACCGCCTGCCATTCTGAAAAGGTCCCGTTTATTCCCACTCTTTGCTTCCTGTCTGCTAACCAATTCTCCACCCACACCAATACCTTACCCCCAATACCGTGTGCTTTAAGTTTGCACACTAATCTCCTGTGTGGGACCTTGTCAAAAGCCTTTTGAAAATCCAAATATACCACATCCACTGGTTCTCCCCTATTCACTCTACTAGTTACATCCTCAAAAAATTCTATGAGATTCGTCAGACATGATTTTCCTTTCACAAAATCATGCTGACTTTGTCCGATCATTTCACCGCTTTCCAAATGTGCTGTTATCACATCCTTGATAACTGACTCCAGCAGTTTCCCCACCACCGACGTTAGGCTAACCGGTCTATAATTCCCCGGTTTCTCTCTCCCTCCTTTTTTAAAAAGTGGGGTTACATTAGCCACCCTCCAATCCTCAGGAACTAGTCCAGAATCTAACGAGTTTTGAAAAATTATCACTAATGCATCCACTATTTCTTGGGCTACTTCCTTAAGCACTCTGGGATGCAGACCATCTGGCCCTGGGGATTTATCTGCCTTCAATCCCTTCAATTTACCTAACACCACTTCCCTACTAACATGTATTTCACTCAGTTCCTCCATCTCACTGGACCCTCTGTCCCTTACTATTTCTGGAAGATTATTTATGTCCTCCTTAGTGAAGACAGAACCAAAGTAATTATTCAATTGGTCTGCCATGTCCTTGCTCCCCATAATCAATTCACCTGTTTCTGTCTGCAGGGGACCTACATTTGTCTTTACCAGTCTTTTCCTTTTTACATATCTATAAAAGCTTTTACAGTCCGTTTTTATGTTCCCCGCCAGTTTTCTCTCATTATCTTTTTTCCCCTTCCTAATTAAGCCCTTTGTCCCCCTCTGCTGAACTCTGAATTTCTCCCAGTCCTCAGGTGAGCCACTTTCTCTGGCTAATTTGTATGCTACTTCTTTGGAATTGATACTATCCCTAATTTCTCTTGTCAGCCACGGGTGCACTACCTTCCTTGATTTATCCTTTTGCCAAACTGGGATGAACAATTGTTGTAGTTCATCCATGCAACCTTTAAATGCTTGCCATTGCATATCCACCGTCAATCCTTTAAGTGTCATTTGCCAGTCTATCTTAGCTAATTCACGTCTCATTCCTTCAAAGTTACCCCTCTTTAAGTTCAGAACCTTTGTTTCTGAATTAACTATCTCACTCTCCATCTTAATGAAGAATTCCACCATATTATGGTCACTCTTACCCAAGGGGCCTCTCACGACAAGATCGCTAATTAACCCTTCCTCATTGCTCAAAACCCAGTCCAGAATAGCCTGCTCTCTAGTTGGTTCCTCGACATGTTGGTTCAAAAAACCATCCCGCATACATTCCAAGAAATCCTCTTCCTCAGCACCTTTACCAATTTGGTTCACCCAGTCTACATGTAGATTGAAGTCACCCATTATAACTGCTGTTCCTTTATTGCACACATTTCTAATTTCCTGTTTAATACCATCTCCGACCTCACTACTACTGTTAGGTGGCCTGTACACAACTCCCACCAGCGTCTTCTGCCCCTTAGTGTTACGCAGCTCTACCCATATCGATTCCACATCTTCCCGGCTTATGTCCTTCCTTTCTATTGCGTTAATCTCTTCTTTAACCAGCAACGCCACCCCACCTCCCCTTCCTTCATGTCTATCCCTCCTGAATATTGAATATCCCTGAACGTTGAGCTCCCATCCCTGGTCACCCTGGAGACATGTCTTTGTGATCCCAACTATATCATAATCATTAATAACAATCTGCACTTTCAATTCATCCACCTTGTTACGAATGCTCCTTGCATTGACACATAAAGCCTTCAGGCGCTCTTTTACAACTCTCTTAGCCCTTATACAATTATGTTGAAAAGTGGCCCTTTTTAATGCTTGCCCTGGATTTGTTGGCCTGCCACTTTTACTTTTCTCCTTTGTACTTTTTGCTTCTACCCTCACTTTACACCCCTCTGTCTCTCTGCACTGGTTCCCATCCCTCTGTTGTGAACTAACCTCCTCACGCCTAGCCTCTTTAATTTGATTCCCACCCCCCAACCATTCTAGTTTAAAGTCACCTCAGTAGCCCCCGCTAATCTCCCTGCCAGGATATTGGTGCCCCTAGGATTCAAGTGTAACCCGTCCTTTTTGTACAGGTCACGCCTGCGCCAAAAGAGGTCCCAATGATCCAAAAACTTGTATCCCTGCCCCCTGCTCCAATCCCTCAGCCACGCATTTATCCTCCACCTCATCGTATTCCTACTCTCACTGTCGCGTGGCACAGGCAGTAATCCCGAGATTACTACCTTTGCGGTCCTTTTTCTCAACTCCCTTCCTAGCTCCCTATATTCTCCTTTCAGGACCTCATCCCTTTTCCTGCCTATGTCATTGGTACCTATATGTACCATGACCTCTGGCTCCTCACCCTCCCACTTCAGGATATCTTGGACACGATCAGAAATATCCCGGACCCTAGCACCAGGGAGGCAAACTACCATCCGGGTCTCTGGACTGCGTCCACAGAATCGCCTATCTGACCCCCTTACTATCGAGTCCCCTATCACAACTGCCCTCCTCTTCCTTGCCCTACCCTTCTGAGCTACAGTGCAGGTTGTGTCAAACAACAATATTTTCCATGTATATAACTTCCTTAAGGGAGTAAAACAAGAAATTTATCATGGTTAAGTGTATCAAAGTGGTGCTTAAGTCTTTCCAAAGTGTTAAACTTGTTCTGGTATGAATTACCTGGCTGAGTCTGGGGAGCTTCAATTAGTCCAAGAGAATATGAAACTAATAGTCCACCACATACTCTCGGTATCTCGGTTGGCCAGGGCTATATTTCCGAAAGATTAATACTGTAAGTCTCTAGTCTGGTCTCCACAAAACTAGATAGTCTATGTACAGCAGCCACACATGGTTCACACGGCTGCATATTGCATGAACTGTCCTTTGGGGAGAAATGCAGCATTTCTAGAAGATTGGTCTCCTGCCAGAGCCTCCTTCAACTGTTTAATGTGCTCTACAGGCTGCTGACAAAGGCTGTTTACTAAACAGTCATATAAGGTAGAAACACAAAGGAAATAGACCACAAAAGGATATTTCCTAAGAGTAAAGAAATCACTGATGCTATTTCTGTCTGAGGAAGTTGTTCTCAAAAGGAAGAGTCATTCTACAAGGCTTGTCCTGTTTTACTGGAACTTAGAACAAGATATGTATTGTTTGAAATATAAGATCCTGAGAGGCCTTGTCTGGTTAGATGTCAAGACGATACTTTCTGTTGTGTACATATATAGAAATAAAATCACTGTATAAAACTAAAGATCGCCAACTTAAGACAGATATAAGGGAATTGTTTTATCTGAGAGGATTCTGAATGTTTGGAAATCTCATTCTCCATGGGCCGTAGAAGCAGAGACTTTGAAAATTGTAATAGTTTCTCGATAAGCTAAGGTCAGCTGGGATGAAAAGTTACTCGTTCCCAGTTCATACTCTTATTTTTATATGCATAGTGGGTATGCTACGTTGGTGCCAGAACTTGTGGGCTTCCCCAGGCATATCCTTGAATGTATGTTGTTACATGTCCACAGTTTTGTTTTCCTGGGAGTCCATAGTTTTGTTTACTGTGATTATCATGTGTCCCCAGTTTCATTTTACTTTGAGTCTCCAGTTTTGTTTCTGTGAGCGTTACCTTATGACGTATGCCGACAGTATAAAAGAAATGTGGACATTTTTCTGTGAAGGAGTCGAAGGAAAGAGAGAGAGAGTGAAGATTGCAAACTTTGAGCTATCCAGGAACAGCTCACGATCAAGAAGGGCAAAGTCTAATGCTTACCCAAACCCAAAGGATTGGGTTAATCAGCGGCACATTGTGCATTGTGGAGACGTGTCTGTCCTTCGTATGATGCATGGGTGCAGATTTTGTGACAGTCACTTTGTGAAATCGCTCTCTGTGGACTTCGAAACAGTATTCTTCGGCTTGGATCTTCAGTAACCATTTCTTCGTTCGCTAGCCGTGGAATCTTTGGAATTCGTCGTGATCGCCTCGTCGCTGCATTGTGAATCCACAAGTCTCTCCTCTCAGCTATTTCGTGAATTTCTGGGACTCTCTGAACTGCCACTTTACAACTGTGCTTGAGTAAGATTTGTTAAGAACAGGTTCTAAGTTTGACTGTAAGGGAGCTATAGATGCATTTCACTGTTAACTTCCGTTTAAGAAAGTAGTTTATTTGGTTTTCTATATTTTTGAGTAGATGTAAATAAATATAGTGGTCTTGATATTAAAACCCAACTCAATTTGTCATCTCTTGCTGCTGGTACATTACAAAATCGTGACAAAATTGGGGGTTCATCCGCAAAATGAACGAATTTGGAGCTTATTAATTGATTGATTATCAAACTCATTGGCTATTATGCTTTTGATTGACTTGTATTGGGAAACCAGCAGCAATGGATATCGGGGCATTTCTGGCATCACCAATCCCTAAGGCATTAGGACAACTTGTTGGCTATTGCTAAGGAGCAGGGACTTTCTGTGGTAAAATGGGATATGAAAAAGGTACAGATTCAGAGGAGAATAGCTGAGCAATATATTTCTTTGAGGAATTTTGAGGAGGTGGTGTTAAAAAGATTTCCTGAAAGTAAATCCAGTGATCTTGAGCTCCAGTTCAAGTTGGAAGAACTAAAGTTTGAGGCTGAGTTAAAACAAAAACAGCTCGAGGCTGAGTTAAGAGGAAAACAGCTCAAGATTGAGCTATGACAAAAACAGCTTGAAACTGAAGAAGCAGAAAAACAGAGGAGGTTTGCAGCTGAAGGAGCAGAGAAAAAAAGATGAAGCTCTGTCAAAGGCTAATATGTCTGGTCAGGTTAGAAAAGAATTCCTTCATTTTACATCAGATGGGTTTGTTTCAGTAAAGGAAGGGTCAACCCTGGTACCGGTGAAAATTCTTCGAGATACTGCAGCTTCTCAGTCACTTATGTTAGACAGTGTTCTAAAGTTTGGTGATGAGACTGCTATTGGTGAGGTAAATCTTATTCGAGCTATTGGGTGCGACATTGTTCCTGTACCTCTGCACAAGGTAGTTTTGAAGTCAGAGTTAGTTTCAGGACTTGTTAAAATTGGACTACGACCCAGTTTATTTCTTTGTTGTTAGGGAATGTCCTAGCAGGTGGTAAATTTGTTCCTGCAGTGCAGCTGATAACTAAGCCAATCAATGATGATTCAAAGATAGATCCTAATATTTATCCCTCATGTGCAGTAACTCGAGCTCGGGCCAAGAAACTTGCGAGTGCAGATGGTCCTGTGCAGCATGATTCGGCTACTCATGACAGCCCAAAAAGGGAATCAAATTTTGATGACTTGTCACGGACTTTTCTGCCTTCATTGTTTCACCAGGATCCAGATCTGATAATAAAGATTTATCTCTGTCTAGGAAGGAGTTTATAGCAGAACAGAGCAGAGACCCTGAGATTGTAGCTTTAAAAGAAAAAGCTCTCTCAGGTGAGAAGATTGATAAAGTGCCAGTAGGGTACTATTTCAAAGATGGAGTGTTAATGAGGAAGTGGAAACCACCTGATGTTCCTGCAAGTGAGGAATGGGCAATTGTTCACCAGGTTGTAGTTCCTAAAGCCTATAGGAATGAGATTTTAACTTTGGTCCATAGTAAACCCTCAGGTGGATATCTAGGTGTGAAGAAAACTGTGAACTAAGTTTTAAAACAATTCTTCTGGCCTAGGTTGAGGAAAGATTTTGCAACGTGTTGCATGACTTGTCACACTTGTCAGGTTGTGGGTAAACCTAATCAGGTCACCCAGTGGCCCCGCTGCAGCCTATACCTGCATTTGGTGAACCCTTTTCTAAAGTTATTGTGAATTGTGTTGGCCCATTGCCAAAGACTAAAGCTGGTCATCAGTATCTGCAAACTATCATGTGTACAGCATCTAGATTTCCAGAGGCAATACCTCTCAGAAATATAAAAGCCAAAACCGTGTCGAAGACTTTTGTAAAATTTTTTTACATTATTTAGTTTGCCTAAAGAAATTCAGTCTGATTATTCCAGCAGGTAGTTTACAAACTGGGAGCCAAACAGATTACGTAATCTGCATACCATCCAGAATCCCAAGGGGCCTTAGAGAGGTTCCATTCTACCCTCAAAACCATGATTAGGACATTCTGTATTGAAAATGAGAAGGATTGGATTGGGATGAAGGAGTTTATTTGATTTTATTTGCAGTAAGGGAGTCAGTACAAGAGTCCCTAGGCTTTAGTCCCTTTGAACTCGTATTTGGTCACCAGGTCCGAGGATCTTTGGCATTGTTAAAGGAACAGTGGGTTAACAATGACCTGCATGTTAATTTGCTAGATTATGTTTTGACAATCAAGGACAAATTACAAAGAGCTTGCAACCTAGCAAAGGAAAATTTAAAATCAGACCAGGAAGGAATGAAAACTTGGTATGATAAACAAGCCAGAATGAGGTCATTCAAGCCAGAAGATAAAGTGCTTGTTTTGCTTTCTGTACAAGCAAACCCTCTACAAACTAGGTTTCATGGTCCCTCTGAAACTATGGCTAAAGTTAATGATGTGGACTATGTAGTCAAAATACCAGACAGACGAAGGCCAACACAGTTTTATCACATAAATATACTTAAACTGTGTCATGAAAAACAAACTGCAGCTGTGGTGGTTGCTGTAAACAAAGATGGATGTGAGTTCTCTGGAAATTTATTAGATGATCCATCTGAGGCCTATTTTAAACCAAACATTATTTCAGCCAGATTGACAAATTCGACTATTTTGGAAAATATTGATGACAAACTGGTTCATTTACAGCCACAGCAGTGGCAGCAGATGAAGCAGTTAATTATGATATTTAAGGATTTATTTCCTGATATCCCAAAAAGAACCACAGTGGCCGTACATGATGTAGATGCAGGTAATAATAAACCTATAGAACAACATCCATATCATATGAATATTGAAAAATGTAGAATTGCTGAACAAGACCCTGTGTATACATTATGTTGGAAAATGGTTAATGAAACTCCAATTCAACAATGGAGATTGACTTTGTAGTGTGATTATGATAACTCACTATAAAGGCAAGGATAACGTAATTGATTAACATCTGGAAAGGCAAAAGCTGCAATGCAGATGTTAAACTTGCGATGTAATTTTAAGAATGGAGTGGAATTTAATATTTGTATATGCTCCTGAAATATGCTGTTTTAATTTGTAGTGTGCTGTATGATAACCGTATTTGTATCATTCCACATATTGTAGATTATAGTTAAAATTTGCTCTTACAGATCAAAATTTTCTCTTCTTGGGGGAAGGTGTGATGTGTCCACAGTTTCGTTTTCCTGGGAGTACATAGTTTCGTTTACTGTGGGTGTTACGTGTCCCCAGTTTCGTTTTACTTTGAGTCCACAGTTTTGTTTCTGTGAACGTTACCTTATGATGTATGCTGACGGTATAAAAGAAATGTGGACATTTCTTCTGAGAAGGAGTCGAAGGAAAGAGAGAGAGAGAAGATTGCAGACTTTGATATATCCGGAAACAGCTCACGATCGAGAAGAGTAAACTGTAATGCTTACCCTAACCCAAAGGATTGAGTTAATCAGCGGCACGCTGTGCATTGTGGAGATGTGTCTGTCCTTCGTATGATCCATAGGTGTGGATTTCATGACAGTCACTTTGTGAAATCGCTCTTCGTAGACTTCAGAACAGTATTCCTCGGCTGAGATCTTCGGTAACCGTTTCTTCGTTCGCTAGCCGTGGAATCTTTGGAATTCGTCGTGATCGCCTCATCGCTGCATTGTGAATCCACAAGTCTCTCCTCTCACCTATTTCGTGAATTACTGGGACTCTCTGAACTGCCTCTTTACGACTGTGCTTGAGTAAGATTTTTTAAGAACAGGTTCTAAGTTTGACTGTAAGGGAGCATAGACGCATAGCACTGTTAACTTTTGTTTAAGAAAGTAGTTTATTTGATTTTCTATATTTTTGAGTAGATGTAAATAAATATAGTGGTTTTGATATTAAAACCTGACTCAATTTGTCATCTCTTGCTGCTGGTACGTTACAAAATCATGATAATGCTTGTTCAGGCATACAACACATTTCACTGTACATTCTGGTGTGCATGATAAATCTGAATCTGATTCCTGCATCAAGTGCAAAAACCTTAGACATCCAGAAAACATTACTCTAGATAAAAATCAACAGCAAAAAAAGAAATAGATGCAAGAGGAGGGAATTTGACTCCTTTATTGGTTCTGCCTTTCAACAAGATCATGACTCATCTACCTTGAACTCTATGGTCCAGCATAATCATCACATTTCTTAATTTTTCTAATCTTCATCTATTTCATTTCCAAATGCAGCCAGTGACTGAGTCTCCGCGGTCCATTGGGATAGAGCATTTCTAATATTCATCCTGCATCAAATCAAGGAATTTCTCTATGCTGAGTCATATCTCACAGGCTGGGGACTTCAATCCATTTGAGTCTGCAATGACCACTTGTACATTCATTTGCGAATCTCATTTTGTTCTTGATATACTCTTACCGTCCCTTCCTGGACTTTACCTTCCACCTACATATTTGGTCCAATTTACAGTAGACAATAAAACTGTTTGGAGAAACCCTGTCACCTGGGGAATGAGAAGACAGTCAGCACTGAATATTAGGAATAAACCTGGATGAATGGAACTGTCTTTACGCTGCCCTCGGTTCAGTCATCTGCGTTACCTTGAGACTATGATCCCTGTTTTGGGCTCCTCAATCAGGAAGAATACCCTCCCCATGAAGATTACTGATTAGCTTTATTTGTAACAGGTACGGTATGTTCATATAAACACCCAAATATACAGTGAAATGTGCAGTTGCATCAACGACCAACACACTCGTCATGCGCTAGGGCCAGCCTACAAGTGTCAGCACATTTCTGGCATCAATCACAGCGTGTCCACAACTTACCAACTCAAACAATTTATGTCTTTAGAATATAGGACAAAACCAAAGCTCCCAGGGGAAACCAGCAATGGGCACAAGAAAATGTAAAAACTCCTACAGACAGAAGAGGGATTTAACCCTGTTCTTAGAGTTCACAGTTCAAAGTTCAAAGTAAGCTTATTATTGAAGTACACATATTTCACCATGTATTGGTTTGGGATTCATTTCATAGAAACATATAAACTAGAAAACCTACAGCGCAACACAGGCCCTTCAGCCCCCAAAGCTGTGCCAAACATGTCTTTACCTGAGAAATTACCGAGGGTTACCCATAGCCTTCTATTTTTCTGAGCTCCATACACCTGTGCAGGAGTCTCTTAAAAGACCCTATCATATCCACCTTCACCACTATCACCAGCAGCCCATTCCACCCATTCACCACTCTCTGTGTAAAAAAATTATCCCTGATATCTCCTCTGTACCTACTTCCAAGCACCTTTAAACTGTGCCCTCTCATACTAGCCATTTCAGCCTTGGGGAAAAGCCTCTGACTATCCACACAATCAATGTCTCTCATCATCTTATACACCTCTATCAGGTCACCTCTCATCCTCCGTTGCTCCAAAGTAAAAAGGTCGGGTTCACTCAACCTATTTCCTTACAGGTATTCACAGTAGAACAAAGAAATACAACAGAATCAATGAAAAGCTACATATAAAGATGTACAAACAATCATTATCGAAAAGAAAACAAAATGGCTTCCTTTTCTTAAGCCCATCGTCCTTACCTGACATAGGCCACTAACAGCAGCTCACCAGAGTCGCCATCCTGGGCCAGTCTTTCAAGTTGGCCCCAGGCATAAATGCTTTCTCTCCCAGGGATGAGGTCTTTGGACTAAAAGAAACTATGAAAAGACAATCAATCAATCAATAAATAAATAATACTGAGAACGTGAGTTAAATAATCCTTGAAACGGAACCCATAGACAGAGGGAGAAAAAGGAGAGTGAGAGAAAGAATGTGTGCATAAAAGTGAGTAACAGCTGGGGTACGAGGGGGAGGTGGGGCCTAGCGGAAGTTAGAGAAGTCAATGTTCATGCCATCAGGTTGGAGGCTACCCAGACGGAATATAAGGTGTTGTTCCTCCAACCTGAGTGTGGCTTCATCTTTACAGTAGAGGAGGCCGTGGATAGACATGTCAGAATGGGAATGGGATGTGGAATTAAAATGTGTGGCCACTGGGAGATCCTGCTTTCTCTGGCGGACAGAGCGTAGATGTTCAGTAAAGCGGTCTCCCAGTCTGCGTCATTTGCCTTCTTAACTATCTGCTGCACCACACATACACATACAGGGACTTTCAATGCTTTCTTTTGGTCAGAGCTATCTTGTCCTACATATCAGAAAGATCTGAAAGGATACTTAAATTAAAAATATTCAACAGGTGGATAGAGCCAATCATTTCCTGAGGAAATTCATTGAAAGCCATATGAGGACCTCTCTTAAATTAAAGTTGCCAGCATCCATTACCTGGCAAGCAAGAACAGATGCAGCAGACATAATTCTATATGAACGAATCAGAGAACATCCCTCCCAAATATTTATTCAATGTGAACTCAAGAGAAATAGTCTGCATAATGGTAATGGGTATTAAATGAATTGCCAGGTGTAAAGAAATGCATTCTGCTTAGTAAGTCAACTATCATATACTCTTTATATAATAATTACATTTGTATTACATTATTAATAAAATATATGTAAAATAAGTATAGTTCATCTACTACTACTACTATGTCGACTCAGGCCTAGGGGGCCAGCGTCGGGCAGATTGATGAACTGTATGACTGTATAAAGGCAGACAGTTCATCAAACTATAATTAACATTTGATGATTCCATTACGTTATACCTCTATCCTGCAAAATTTATTAATACCAGTTTCCGATGTTGCTTCAGATTCTTTTGCACCATAAGACGTAGGAACAGAATTAGTCCATTTAGCCCATCAAGACTGCTTCCCCATTCCACCATGGCTGATTTATTTTCAATCTCAACCCGAATCTTCAAAATTCCCAATGTCACCTTGACACAAGAACCAATTCCACAGATTTGCCACCCTCTCACTAAAGAAATTCCTCCTCATCCCTGTTCTAAGGGATGTCCTGCTCATCTGAGGCAGTGCTCTTTAGTGCTAGACTGTCCCAATATTGGAAACATCCTCTGCATATCCTAGCTGGGTTTTTCAATATCAATAGGTTTTAATGAGATGCCCCCTCATTATTCTATAATCCAGCGAGTACAGGCCCAGAGCCAACAAACATTCCTTATCTGATAACCCTTTCATACCCGTGATCTTTCTCATAAACCTCTGGATCCTCTTGAATACCAACACATCCTTTCTTAAATTAGGGACCCAAGACTGCTCACAATACTCCAACTGTGGTGTGATTAATACCTTACAAATGTCAGTATTACATCCTTGCTTTTATGTACTAATCCTTGTGAAAAGAATGCTAACATTGCATTTGCCCTCATTACTATCTTTTTAACCTTTCAACTTTGATTCTGAATTTGCTCCACATTTAGAAAATAGTCCTTATTTCTTCTATCAGTGTGCACGACCATACTCTTTCCTATACTGTATCACATCTTACACTTCTTTGCCCATATTCCTATTCTGTCCAAGTCCCTATTCAAACTCCTTGCTTTCTCAACTCTTTGTATCATCCACCTATCTTTGCATCATCTGCAAACTTGGCTACAAAACCATCAATTCAGCCACGATTGAATGGCAGAGCAGACTCAATGAACTAAATAGCTTAATTTTTCTCCTACTGTATGTTTGATAGTTTTATAGACTTCAGCAATCGCTCCTGCATTCATATTTTTCATACTTTTTCAAGATCTTGAACCCATTCACCTCATTCATTCATTTAGGTTCCTTGCCGCTCATTGTGGGCGATCATGTCTCTCCATCCATCACAGTCCCTGACCCTCTGAGTTGTAGTTGTTGCCTCCCCTGTTTCTAACCATGATGTTATTCCATCTGTCATTTTCATTCTCTGTCTGCCTCTGCTCCTTTTTCCTTCCAGCTTTCCAGTTGTAACTAAATGTTCTAATGTCTCTCTTCACATATTGTGTCCAAAGAATTTTGATTGTTGTTTTCTGTTTTTTTTAAGTAATGTACATTTTGTTTTCATTCTCTGTAGAACTTCATTGGTTATCCTGTCCGTATATGATATGCATAGCATTCTTCTGAGGAACCAAATCTCTGCTGCATTGATTCTTTTTTCCATTGCATTTGTGATGGTCCATGACTCACAGCCATACATCAATATAGGGAGAATGTAGCTGCTGAGAGTTCTAAGGCAGATGTCAATTGCTATTTTCTTATTCATTAGGATATTTCTCATTTCTGTAAATGCTGTTCTTGCCATTGCTATTCTTGCTTTTATGCAAACACGAGGAAATCTGCAGATGATGGAATTTCAAGCAACACACATAAAAGTTGCTGGTGAACGCAGCAGGCCAGGCAGCATCTCTAGGAAGAGGTACAGTTGACGTTCCGGGCCGAGACCCCTCGTCAGGACTAACTGAAAGAAGAGCTAGCAAGAGATTTGAAAGTGGAAGGGCGAGGAGGAGATCCAAAATGATAGGAGAAGACAGGAGTGGGAGGGATGGAGCCCAGAGCTGGGCAGTTGATTGGCAAAAGGGATATGAGAGGATCATGCGACAGGAGGCCTAGGGAGAAAGAAAAGTGGGGGGGGGGAACTCAGAGGATGGGCAAAGGGTATAGTGAGAGGGACAGAGGGAGAAAAAGGAGAGAGAGAGAAAGAAAGAATGTGTGTATATAAATAAATAACCGATGTGGTACGAGGGGGAGGTGGAGCATTAGCGGAAGTTTGAGAAGTCAATGTTCATGCCATCAGGTTGGAGGCTACCCAGACGGAATATAAGGTGTTGTTCCTCCAACCTGAGTGTGGCTTCGTCTTTACAGTAGAGGAGGCCATGGATAGACATATCAGAATGGGAATGGGACATGGAATTAAAATGTGTGGCCACTGGGAGATCCTGCTTTCTTTGGCGGACAGGAGGGGGGGGGGACTCCATCCCTCCCCTTCCTGTCTTCTCCTATCATTTCAGATCTCCCCCTCCCCCTTCCACTTTCAAATCTCTTAGTAGCTCTTCCTTCAGTTAGTCCTGACGAAGGGTCTCGGCCCGAAACGTTAACTGTACCTCTTCCTAGAGATGCTGCCTGGCCTGCTGCGTTCACCAGCAACTTTTATGTGTGTTGCTTGCAACTTTTATGTCTGTTTTGCATTTGCCATCAGATGTTACCCATGATCAAAGGCAACTGAAGTTGTGAACTTGTTTCAGGATTTCATTTCCCAATACGATCCTACAGTTTGGGATATTGGGTTTCTTTGATATTACCATTACTTCAGTTTTCTTTTTGTTTAAGGTTAGGCCAAATCTTTCACTCTCTATGTTGATGGTAAATACTATTTTCTGTAAATTTACTTCATTGTTGGCTATCAGTACTGTATCATCCCCATAGTTTGTTGATATTGTATCCTCCTATACTTACTCCAGGTAGGTCTTGTATGGTCCTCATGATGTTTTCACTGTACAGGGAGAACAGGTCTGGTGATAGAACACAATCCTGTCTGACTCCTCACTTTATTGACTGATATTCACCAATCTTGCTGTCTATCCGTATGGCTGCACTTTGTTGCCTAGAGATTCCTGATTATTCTTAGATCTTTTCTGTCAATATTAATGTCTTTAAGCATGTTCATGATGACTTAGTGTTTCACTGTGTCAAAGGCTTTTGTGTAGTCAAAGAAACAGAAGTATAGGTCTTGTTGTACTTCTATTGACCTTTCCATAATATTCCTAAATAGATAAGTGGCATTTGATGCTTCCTTGCCTTTGACAAAACCGCACTGTTCTTCACA
Organism: Mobula hypostoma; assembly: GCF_963921235.1. Classification (NCBI taxonomy): domain Eukaryota; kingdom Metazoa; phylum Chordata; class Chondrichthyes; order Myliobatiformes; family Myliobatidae; genus Mobula; species Mobula hypostoma. Next base: position 118,492,222 of record NC_086097.1, on the reverse strand, counting down.
GATCTCTGGTTTAATTTTGTTTCTACTTCTGAGCATGATGATTCTAAGTAGAATTTTTGTGAGTTGGATCATTAAACTAATTGTTCTGTGTTGTCCACAGTCTATTGCACCTGGTGTCTTTGGCAGTGCAATGAATACTGTCTTTAAAAGATCTTCTGGTACTTTGCCACTTTTGTATATTCTATTCAATAAGATTGTTAATTTCCCTGCACCAAAATCTTCTAGTGCTTCAGACAGTTCAACCGGAATGTTATCTAGTCTTGATGATTTCCCCATTCACATTCTCTTCATTGCATGTTCCACTTCTTCTTTCAGTATTGCTGGGCCCTTGTTGTTGTTGCCAATATCAATGTTGTCCTCTCGGTCTTTGTCGTTGTATAGGTCTTTGATGTATTCTGACCATCTTTGCATTATTTTTCCTTTTTCCATAATTGTAGAGCCATCTTTTGCTTTTATACATCCTGTTGTTGCCCTGCTTTTCTTCGGATTTACGACCTCTTTGATCTTGTCGTGCATACGTTTGCTGTTGTTGGTCTTCTGCAATTGTTCTATTAACTCACATTTGTCCTTAAGCCACTTTTCTTTTGCTTCCTTGCACTTGGTTGTTATCTGTGCATGCAAGGAAACATAGGCTTTTTCGTTTTCCTTACATTTTCTTCTTCGTTCCATAAGATTCGGAATTTCTTCTGTCATCCATTCACCTACTATTTTGTTTAAAGCCCTATCCACAGCCCGAGTTATGCAATATACCAGAACCCTCATCCCAGCATGTTTCAGATAGAGCCCTTCCCATCAGAACAGCACCCTTCTTCCCCAACACTGGTGTCAACACCACTTGAATTCAAGCCCACTTTTTCCCGCATCAACCTTTGAGCCACACATTTAATTCTCTGGTTTTATCAACTGTGTCTCCATGTTTAGGTTATGATATAATTTGTGAAAAAATCCCCTCAAACTCGTGGGAGAAACATATCATCTGAGATCACAATGGAATCTGGCTCTTCAAGATCTCCATTTTTCAAATTCAGAGTTTCAACTTTTTACTTTTTTTTCTATCAAAATATATAAAGATTTGTATTAATGACTTAGATTTGTAATTCATTGTAACAGGGTTTGACTCTGTGATGATTGATCTGAACCTGTGTGACATCAGCTGAACTCACTATCTAAGCACAAGAGTGAAAAGGCATTAAGAAACATCAACAAATAAATATGATACACTATCCCTACTTTAAGTAAATTTTGATATTCACATGACCTTTGCAAAGGCAAAACATCAAATAATAAAATTATTATAAGATTATTTTTGTGTAGACGTTCCATTGATTCAAAAGATAGAAAGTTATTTATTCAATCCCAGTTGGAAGAAATTTCATGGTCTCTCATCGATAGAATTAAAACCAACACTTCTATAAAACTGTAGGACAACTTGATAAGGCTGCTATGGATAGCCCACCAGCTTCCAAAATCCCCGTTCACAAAAAACATCTCTCTCCCTTTGAACATTGAATTTACAAAAATTACATCCACTTAATTGGAATTCCTATGATCACTTTTCCTTTCAACATGTTTCATTCATTAAATTTTACTCTGTTCAAAGCTTAAAGATAATTTATTATCAAAGTATGTGTATGTTACCATACACTACCCTGGGATTTATTTTCTTGCAGGCATTCCCAGTAGATACAAAGAAACAATGGAAACAATGAGAAATTGCACACAAACAATGCGCAAAAGACATCAAATTGAGTAAGCACAAAAGGAAAAACAGAATGATGATAATAAATAATATTGTGAACATGAGTTGGAGAGTCCATAAGTTGTGGAATCAGTTCAGTGCTGGGGTAAGTGAAGCTGGTTCAGGAGTCTGATGGTTGAAGGGTAATAACTGTTCCTGAACCTGGTGATGTGGGACATAAGGTTCCTGTACCATCTTGATGATGGATGCTGATTGCCCGCAACAGCACTGAAGAAAGTTAAAGATGAGTTGACGCAACTAGTATAATTTCTGCCTCACAATTCTAGTGACTTAGGTTCAATCTGGGCCATGCACTGTATGTGTGTAGAGTTTACACCTTGTACCTGTGTCTGTATGGATTCCCAGTGTTTTCTCCAGTTTCCTCCCACATCCCAAAGATGTGTATGTTGATAGGTTAATCAGCTTACGGGTCTCCGAGTTTACTTTGGTCTCAAATTCTTGGAAATGTTGTCTCTCCCCCGGATTTATACTTATCTTTCCTTTGTCATATTGCAAAGGCCCATATCCAAATCAGATATGAAATTTATACATTTGTGACAATTGTATACGTTTTCTGTGACCAATTACTACTTATATGTATACATGTACTGTATGTACATATACTGTAATTGAGTTACTTCTTTATTTTTTTACTCTTCTATATTATGTATTGCTGCTAAGTTAACAAATTTCACATCACATGCCAATGATAATAAACCTGTTTCTGATTTAACCAATGGTCCTGATGATGGATTCTTTAACTGAAACCTTGATTCTGTTCCCTCCCGGCAACCCCCATGGATTTTAGCTGATTTACGGAGTGTTGCCAGCACATAATACTTTTGTTTCTGATTGGCCAATTGCCTCCAGTGCAGGTGAGTCGTAGAATAAGGGACTAAATATTACAAAGAAAATTAATGGCAAATGGGATTGTTCTGTGAGATGGCATAGATTTGATGGATGCGGCCTCAATCAATGTCATAAGGGAACATTATTATATGATTGAAGAAAGCTTATAACATTACGGAGAATTATAGACAAGGAAATGTAGAAAATCAAATATGACAATAAACAACAAAGAAGTATAAACATAGATTATAAGACATTATATAAATATGTGTAAAATGGGAGAGTAAATAAGTAAATATTGGTCCCTCAAAACCTGAGTCCGGAAAATTAACAACTGTATATTAGAAAATACAGAGATGTAAAATCACATTTTTAATTTTGTTTTACTGCAGAACAAACTAAAAATGTGTGAAATGTAATCAGAAAATGGGGGCAAATTGGAGGGAAGGACCTAAAGCAATCATTGTTTTTCGCTTTAAAGTATGAGGTTAGCTATTTGGGCTGAAGACTGATAATCCCCAGAACATGGCAGCCTGTAGCATTGGGGTTTTGAAGGTGGTGAATGCATTTATTGTGATCTTTTAAAGTTCCCTAGATTCATGAATTTCAAAGTAAATGTATTTTGAAGTATCACCATGTGCTACTTGAGATTGATTTTCTTGCAGGCATTTACAGTAGAACAATGGAATCAGTGACAAACTACACATAAGATCTGATAAGCAACCAATGTCCAAAAAAACTCACAAAAATTAAATAGAAAAGTAGATAAGATAGATTGATAAATGGAAAAAATAAACAAACAAATAAATAAATAGATACATAAATAAATAGATAAATAATACTGAGAATATGAGCTGTAGAGGCCATGAGTGATTACTTAGGTTGTATTCAGTAATCAGTTCAGTGTTCAGGTAAGTGAAGTTATCCACACTGGTTCTGATGGTTGAATGTAATAGCTGTTCCTGAACTTAATTGTGTGGGACCTAAGATAACCAAGAAGCTATTAGAAAAATGTCTATTGAAGAAAGGAGGCAGAAAAAAAAGGAATGGGGAACTAAATGCCTGTTAACATCAGTAGATGGAAAAATTGTAGGAATGCCTTATTAGTATTTAGTATAAGAACACCAAGAATATCAAATAAATTTAGACAGAGTGAACATGTTTGGAAAGTTTATTAGTGTTCATTTAGAGAATATGAATGGATGGGTAGGTAAAGGAGGACTGGTTGACTTGACTTAGTTGGATTTCCATATGGCACTCAATATTGCATTACATAGAAAGTTACAAGATAGATGCTCATGGAAATGAGAACAACATGTCAGCATGCATAGACAATCATCTTCTTCCACCCTTCTTAAGAGAATCAAAAGCTAAAACATTTACCTGTCTTCTGCATCCAAAGATCCTGAGCAATTGAGTTCCTTCATCAGTTTGTTTTTTTATTGATCTAGATCCCAGCACTTGCAGTTTCCTGAACCTCTGTTTCCAGCAATTTTATTTTTTTTAAAACATGAATGTATATCTGTTTTTATAACTGATTATTGATTAGAAATGTTCTTCATATTTAAAACATTTCCCTTTGGCTCATAAGAATTGCAATTTTCTTTAAAATTATTTCCTGCTTGATATTCTCTGTTGACTTTTTCTAAAGTGAGATAATGTGAGTCTTGAAATTAGGAATTATTTTGCAAAGTTTCTCCTAAGTTTTGGTTGCCAGTATTATTTGTCATTCCCCACAGACTATTGCTGAAGTGGAACAGGTCCATGCCATTAATACCAGAAAGATTCACAGTGACTCAGTCACCTCTCAATTTGCAATCTACCTGACTCTCTGTTCCTGTCAATTAATTAGCCACAAACTGAGAGATGACGTGAGAATGTTGTGTGCAAGAAGTCAGGCAGATGCCCTGCTGCCTCGAGGAAATCTAACCTTGAGAATTAAAGTAATATAGTCTAAAAGATGAAGAAAACTCTAAAAAGGCCAGACAACTGCAAAAAAAATATCACTTTAGAGTATTAACATGTTTGGAACTGTTGCTTAAATATAACGTTGAATGAAGGTTATAACTCTGGCGTACATGTGGAATTGCTGATAATATTTATACCAGATAATAAAACTATAAACATAGGATCAGAACTTGGCCATTCAGCACATTCAATGAACCCCACCATTCCACCCTAGCAGATAAGTGGCCTCCCTCAACCCCACCCTCCTGTCTCCTCCCCATAACATCTGACACACTTACTAATCAAGAACCTATCAGCATTCACTTTAAATATACCTAAAGACTTAACCTCCACAGCTGTCTGTGGCAATGAAAACCACAGATTTACTATAATCTGTCTCAAAAAATTCCAACTCATCTCTGCTCTAAAGGGATGCCCTTGTATTCTGAGGCTGAGCACTCTGTCACAGACTGCTTCATTTTAGGAAACATCCTCTCCAATTCCACTCGATCTAGGCCTTTCGATATTCAATCAGTTTCCATAAAACATAAGACTGTGGCGACCCACTTTCTGACACCCACCAACCGGCTCACGAAACAGCGCGCGCAGGCAGAGGGCCGGCAGCAAAAAGGGCGGGAACGGGAAGGCTTTAAAGCGGGCCGCGAAGTTTGAATAAACCTCTTTCATTGCAACTCCAACTCACCGACTCCGTGTGGTTATTCTAGCGCTGTGTGTAGCACATCGCTACAATTGGTGACCCCGACGGCCCAAACGATATTTGGACCAGAGATGACCGACGCTGCATCTGTTCACGCAGTTTCGTTGGAACTGCCAAGCTTCTGGACACTGCGACGCCATTTATGGTTCGAACAAGCAGAAGCACAATTCCACATTCGGCAGATAACCTCGGAGTCCACTCGCTACTACTACGTGCTGAGCTCCCTCGACCAGGAGACTGCTGCACAAGTTGAGGAGTTTATACAGTCGCCCCCGGAGGACGGCAAATACACAGTATTCAAAACCCTGCTCATAAGGACTTTCGGACTCTCACAGCGCGAACGAGCACGCCGCTTAATGCACCTGGATGGTTTGGGAGACAGGCCGCCGTCAGCATTAATGAACGAGATGCTGGCCCTGGTTGAAGGACACAAACCCTGTCTCATGTTTGAGCAGGCGTTCCTAGAGCAACTGCCCGAGGACATATGCCTGCTGCTGTCCGACGCAGATTTCAGCAACCCCCGGGATGTGGTGGCCCGAGCAGATGTGCTGTGGATTGCCAGGAAAGAGAGAGAGGCGCCCGTCGCACAGATCACCAAGCTGCGTGCCCAACGACAGACCAGACCAGGCCCGGCAGCAGAGCCTACAAAACCCGGTGATGGGAGTGAGGAGCCCAACGAACAATAGTGTTTCTACCACCAGCGGTGGGGCATGGAGGCCCGCCGCTGCAGACTGCCCTGCAAATTCCCGGGAAACGCCAAGGCCCAGCCGCTGCCGATCGCTATGGCGGCTGGCCATCAGGACAGCCTCCTGTACGTCTGGGACAAGCAGTCGGGACGCCGCTTTTTGGTCGACACCGGAGCGGAGATCAGCGTCTTACCTCCAACGAGTTACGACACCTGCAACAGAGAACCGGGACCCATCCTGAGGGCCGCTAATGGCAGCACAATACGAACCTACGGCACCCGCACGGTACGGCTACAGTTCAGCTCCAGCCGGTTCACGTGGGACTTCACACTGGCCGCCGTGGCCCAACCACTGCTGGGTGAGGATTTTCTACGAGCCCACAGCCTGCTGGTCGACTTGCAAGGGAAGCGATTAGTCCACGCTAAGACTTTTCGAACGTTCTCCCTGGGTGAAGCACAGTTGCCAGCCCCACACCTGGACTCCATCACGCTGTCCGACGATGAATTTACCAGGGTCCTGGCGGATTTCCCATCAGTACTGACACCGCAGTTCACGGCAGCCATGCCCAGACACGGAGTACAGCACCACATCCCGACCCAGGGACCACCCCACCACGCCCGTGCTCGAAGGCTTCCCCCGGACAAGCTCCGACTGGCGAAGGAGGAGTTCAAGAAGATGGAGGGATTAGGGATCATACGACGGTCCGACAGCCCATGGGCCTCCCCCCTTGACATGGTGCCCAAGGCAACGGGGGGCTGGAGACCATGCGGTGACTACCGCAGACTGAACGAGGCTATAACGCCAGACCGCTACCCTGTGCCGCACATTCAAGACTTCGCAGCAAACCTACACGGCGCAAGGATCTTTTCCAAGGTAGACCTCGTCCGGGGATACCATCAAATCCCTGTACATCCGGACGACATCCCCAAAACAGCACTTATCACCCCGTTCGGACTTCTCGAATTCCTCCGAATGCCGTTTGGTCTAAAGAATGCCGCACAGACTTTCCAGCGGCTAATGGACGCGGTGGGACGCGACCTGGACTTTGCATTCATCTACTTGGACGACATCCTCATAGCCAGCAGTAGTCGGCAGGAGCATCTGTCCCACCTCCGTCAACTCTACGCCCACCTGAGCGAATTTGGCCTTACAATCGACCCGGCCAAATACCAGTTCGGACTCGACACCATCGACTTCCTGGGCCACAGGATTACTAAAGGCGGGGCAACCCCGCTGCCCGCCAAGGTAGACGTGGTCCGCCACTTCCCCCGACCCAACACAATCAAAGGCTTGCAGGAATTCGTGGGTATGGTGAATTTCTACCACCGTTTCCTCCCCTCAGCAGCCCGAACCATGCGCCCCTTGTTCACTCTAATGTCGGGTAAGGGCAAGGACATTACCTGGAACGAAGAGGCCGCAACCGCTTTCGTTAAAACCAAAGAAGCCTTGGCAAACGCCGTGATGCTAGTGCACCCCAGAACGGACGTTCCTACTGCCCTCACGGTGGAGGCATCCAACACAGCAGTCGGTGGAGTGCTGGAACAACTCATCGAGGGTCGCTGGCAACCCCTGGCGTTCTTCAGCAAACACCTACTCAAACCCGAACTCAAATACAGTGCTTTCGACAGGGAGCTATTGGCACTATACCTGGCAATCCGGCATTTCAGGTACTTCTTAGAAGGTAGGCCCTTCACCGCGTTCACTGACCACAAACCGCTTACCTTTGCGTTCACTAAGGTGTCCGACCCCTGGTCGTCCCGCCAGCAGCGACATCTGTCCTACATCTCCGAGTACACGACGGACATCCGGCATGTCTCTGGAAAGAACAATGTCGTGGCGGACGCACTATCCAGACCCACCATACAGGCCCTGTCCCAGGGGGTGGACTATGCAGCGCTGGCAGAGGCACAGCAGGCAGACACTGAGACCCCCAGTTACAGGACTGCAGTCTCCGGTTTGCAGCTCCAAGACCTCCCCGTAGGCCCAGGTGAGAGGACCCTACTATGTGACGTAGCTACTGGCCAACCCCGCCCCGTCGTTCCAGCAGCCTGGCGCCGGCGGGTGTTCGAATCCATTCACAACTTAGCGCACCTCTCCATCAGGACAACTGTCCGGCTGGTCTCCAACAGGTTCGTGTGGCATGGACTTCGTAAACAGGTCAGTGAATGGGCCAAAACGTGCATGCAGTGCCAAACGGCCAAGGTGCAGCGGCATACCAAGGCTCCACCGCAGCGGTTCGAACCCACCCACCAGAGGTTCGACCACATTCATGTGGATATCGTGGGGCCCCTGCCAGTGTCACGAGGAGCACGGTACCTCCTAACTATGGTAGACCAGTTCACCAGATGGCCAGAGGCAGTCCCGCTCAGCGACACCACCTCCGAATCCTGCGCCCGAGCACTGATCGCAAGCTGGGTAGCCCGCTTCGGGGTACCGGCCCACATTACCTCCGACAGGGGTGCCCAGTTCACCTCCAGCCTGTGGTCGGCTATGGCCAGACTTTTAGGAACACAGCTACACCACACAACTGCCTACCACCCACAGTCGAACGGACTAGTGGAGCGCTTCCACCGTCACCTGAAATCGGCTCTCATGGCCCGCCTGGAGGGGACTAACTGGGTGGACGAACTTCCCTGGGTCCTGCTCGGAATCCGCACGGCGCCCAAAGAGGATCTATGCACCTCGTCGGCCGAGTTGGTGTACGCATATGGCCCCTGGTCGTCCCAGGAGAGTTCATACCAGCCCCAAGGGGGCAAGAGGAAGAACCCACAGCAGTCCTGGACAGACTACGTGAGAGGCTCGGTAACCTGGCCCCCATACCCACTTCACAGCACGGACAGAGCCCGACCTGCGTACCCAAAGACCTGCAGAACTGTAAGTTTCTTTTTGTACGACGGGGCGGACACCGGGCACCGCTACAGCGGCCCTACGAGGGGCCGTTTAAGGTGATCAGCAACAACGGGTCCACGTTTGTGCTGGACATTGGGGGGAGAGAGGTGGTTTTCACGGTGGACCGACTCAAACCGGCCCATGTGGACTTGGCGCAACCGGTCCAGGCTCAGGCACCGCGGCGCAGGGGCAGACCTCCCAAACAGAGGCTGATCCAGACTGTGGACATTGGGGGAGGTATCACCGGTTCTGCGGGGGGGGTTATGTGGCGACCCACTTTCTGACACCCACGAACCGGCTCACGAAACAGCGCGCGCAGGCAGAGGGCCGGCAGCAAAAAGGGCGGGAACGGGAAGGCTTTAAAGCGGGCCGCGAAGTTTGAATAAACCTCTTTCATCGCAACTCCAACTCACCGACTCCGTGTGGTTATTCTAGCGCTGTGTGTAGCACATCGCTACAAGACCATAATACTTTGGAGCAGAATTAGGCCACTCAGCTGATTGACCCTACTTCACCATTTGATTATGGCTGATCCATTTCCTTCTTAACCCCACTCTTCTGTCTTCTTCCCATGGTCTTTCACGCTTTGACTTATTGAGAACTTCTGCCTTAAATACAGTTACCTGGCCTCCACTGCCATCTGTGGCAACAAATTCCACAGATTATCCACCTTTTGGCTAAAGAAATTCCTCCTCATCTCCATATGCGTGCATTTTCTATTCTGTGGTTATGTCCTCTGGTCCTCTCCACATCCACTCTACCTAGGCCTTTCAGCATCTGATGGGTTTCAATGAGATTCCCCTTCATTCTTCTGAATTCCAGTGTATACAGGCCCAGAGCCTCATATGCCAAGCCTGTCATCCTGGAATAATTTTTGTCAATCTTCTCTGAACCCTCTTCAAGGTCAGCACATCTTTTCTTAGATAAGCAGCCCAAAACTGTTCACAATACTCCAAGTGAGGCCTCACCAGTGCCTTATAAAGTCTCAGCATAACATCCTTGTTTTTCTATGCTAGTCTTCTTGAAAGGAATGCTAACATTGCATTTGCCCCTTCACCACTGACTCAACTTGCGAGTTAACCTTTGGGGAATCCTGCACGAAGACACTCAAATCCATTTGTGCCTCAGACTTTGAAATGTTTCCCCCATTAAAAAATAGAAAATAGTGCGCACTTCCATTCCTTTTACCAAAGTGCATGACCGTGCACTTCCTGACATTGTATTCCATCTGCCTCCTCTTTGCCCATTGTCCTAATCTGTCTAAGTCCTTCTGTAGCCTCTCTACTTCCTCAAAATTACTTGCCCCTCCACCTATCTTCATGGCATCTGCAAACTTTACAATAAAGGCACCAATTCCATCATCCAAGTCATTGACATATAATGTTAAAAATGCTGCCCCAACACAGACCCCTCCTAGTCACAGACAGCCAATCTAAAAAGGCTCCCTTTATTCCCACTCTTTGCCTCCTGCCTAGCTATTATCCAATGGTCTCTTCATTCTGGTATCTTCATTCTGGCGCGGCTGGCGAGAAGTGCCGTTGCTACTGGCCTGGAGCGCGGACAGATGGGCGCCGCCTCTAAACCTGTTTAGCACACCGAATGCTCGTGGGGAACCCGGTGCTAAAATATTCGCAGATGACCTAATTCGGGCTCAGGGTTTCGTAAGTAGCAGAGCAGCTACCTTGCTGCGATCTACTGAAAGTCATCCCTCGAGCCAAACTTTTGTTTTTTAGTTATCCACTTTGGTGGCAAAAATAGGAAAGCAGATTATTATCTGAATGGTGGCTGATTAGGAAACGGGGAGGTGCAACGAGACCTGGGTGTCATTATACACCAGTCATTGAAAGTGGGCATGCAGGTACAGCAGGCGGTGAAAAAGGCAAATGATATGCTGGCATTTATAGCGAGAGGATTTGAGTACAGGAGCAGGGAGGTACTACTGCAGTTGTACAAGGCCTTGGTGAGACCACACCTGGAGTATTGTGTGCAGTTTTGGTCCCCTAATCTGAGGAAAGACATCCTTGCCATAGAGGGAGTACAAAGAAGGTTCACCAGATTGATTCCTGGGATGGCAGGACTTTCATATGAAGAAAGACTGGATGAACTGGGCTTGTACTCATTGGAATTTAGAAGATTGAGGGGCGATCTGATTGAAATGTATAAGATCCTAAAGGGATTGGACAGGCTAGATGCAGGAAGATTGTTCCCGATGTTGGGGAAGTCCAGAACGAGGGGCCACAGTTTGAGGATAAAGGGGAAGCCTTTTAGGACCGAGATTAGGAAAAACTTCTTCACACAGAGAGTGGTGAATCTGTGGAATTCTCTGCCACAGGAAACAGTTGAGGCCAGTTCATTGGCTATATTTAAGAGGGAGTTAGATATGGCCCTTGTGGCTACGGGGATCGGGGGAATGGAGGGAAGGCTGAGGCGGGGTTCTGAGTTGGATGATCAGCCATGATCATAATAAATGGCGGTGCAGGCTCGAAGGGCCGAATGGCCTACTCCTGCACCTATTTTCTGTGTTTTCTATGTTTCCTGTAATATCATGGGTCTTAACTTGTTAAGTATCTTCATGTGTGGCACTTTTACAAAGGCATTTTGAAAATCCAAGTAGACAACATCCACTCATTCTCCTTTGTCTATCCTGCTTGTCATTTCTTCAAAGAACTCCAACAGGTTTGCTATGTAAGATTTTCCCTTAAGGAAACCATGCTGACCGCAGCCTATTTTATCACGTGCCTCCAAGTACCCCAAATCCACATCCTTAACTCCAACATCTTCTCAACCACTGAGTTCAAGCTAACTGGCCTGTAATTTCCTTTCTTCTGGCTCCCTTCTTTCTTAAAGAGTGGAGTGACATTTGCAATTTTCCAGTCCTCCAAAACCATTCTGGAATCTAATGATGCATTACTAACACCTCCACAATCTCAGCAACTTCTTTGAGAACCTCAGGTGCAGTCCATCTGGTCCAGGTGACTTACCTACCTCAAGTCTTTTCAGCTCACCGAGCACCTTCTCCATACCAATAGCAAATACACCCACTTCTGCCCTGACACTCACAAATTTCTGGCATAATACTAATGTATTACACAGTGAAGAATTATGCAAAGTAGTTAATCAGCTCATCCTCTATTTTTTTGTCTCCCAATACTACCTCTCCAGTATCATTTTCTAGTGTCCAATATCTACATTCACCTCTCTTACTCTTTATAAAAAAACATTTGATCTCCTCTTTAATACCTTTATATTTCATCTTTTTGCTCCTTATGGCTTTTTTAATTGGCTTCCATTGGTTTTTAAAGGTGTCCCAATCCTCTAACTTCCGACAAATTTTTGCTTTATAATATGCCCTCTCTTTTGCTTTTATGTTGGATGACTTCCTTTATCAGCCATGGTAATGTCATCCAGCCATTATAATACTTCATCTTCTTTGGGCTGTATTTCTTCTGCACCATACGAATCGATCCCTGAGACTCCAGCCAGTGTTGCTTGGCTGTTATCCCTGCTAGTGATCCCTTCCAATCAACTCAGGCCAGCTCCTCGCTCATGACTCTGTTATCCATTTACCTCACTGTAATACTGATATATTTGACTTCAGCTTCTTCCTCTCAAATTGCAGTGTGAGTTCTGTCATAATCAGATCACTGCCTTTTATCTTAAGCTCCCTGTTCAAATATGGTTCCTTATACAACTCCCATTCCAGAATAGCTGATCCCCTAGTGGGCTCAACCCCAAGCTGCTCTAAAACGTCATCTCACAGGCATTCTACAAATTTTCTCTCTTCGGATCCAAAGTCAGTACCAACTTGATTTTCCCAATCTACATGCATATTGGATTCTCCAATGACTATCATAACATTGCCCTTTTGACATACATTTTCAGTTCCCTGTTGTAAATTGTTGGCCACATCCTGGCTGCTGTTCTGTATCTAACTCCCTCAGGGTCTTCTTACCTTGCAGTTCCTTAACTCTACCCATTACAATACTGAATCTTCCAATCCTGTGTTTTCTCTTTCTAACGATTAGATTTAACTTTCTACCAACAGAGCCACGCCATGCCACCCTCTCTGTTTGCCTTTCGATACAATGTGTATTTTTGGACATTAAGCTCCCAACGATAATCTTCTTCCAGCCATAACTTCCATGATACAGTGATGCCCACAACGCCAACCTGCCAATCTCTAACTGTGCTGCAAGATCATATACCTCATTTCATATACTACATGCATTCAAATATAACACCTGCAGTCCTGTATTCATCGCCCTTTTTAACTTTGTCCCCATGTTACACTGCAACTCATCCCACTGACTGAAATTTTACACTATTATCTGCCTGACTTTCCTGACAGTCTCACCACACTCTGCCTCTGCTTTTATACCAACTGTCCATCCACAGCTCTATCACTCAGTTTCTATCATCTATAAATCTGAAATCCTGCCCCCTGCACCAGTTCCTCAAGTAGACATTCACCTGCCAAATGATCCTATTCTTACCCTCACTGGCATGTGGCACAGGCAGAAATCCTGAGATTACTACCATTGTGGTCCTGCTTTTCAGCTTTCTAACTAGCTCCCTAATTTTTTTTTCAGGAACTTCTCCATTTTCCTATCTGTGACATTGGTGCCAATATGTACCAAGATTTTTGGCTGCTCACCCTCCCACTTTAGAATGCCATGGATCCAGTCTGAGACATCCCTAACCCTGGCATCTGGGAGGCACCATACCGTCCAGGTGTCTCTATTGTAGCCACAGAATCTTGTCTCTACTCCTCTAATTATAATTAGACAACAAACTGGACAACAAAGATTTTGCTTCCTGAATACCTTTAGGTGTATTTTATGAATTTTGGGCTACTGATCGTGAAAATCACCATGAAATTTCCCTATCACACACCATTTTCTGAAATCACTTATGTTTATTATTTCATTTCATAATTCAAGTCAATTAAAATGTTGCCTACAATGTAAGCTGGAAAGTATCCTATCTTGTCCAGGCATACTTGGCCTGCTTAGGCAGTGCGGCTGCTGTAGGGCAGGACAGGTTTTAGCAATAATTATTGGGTTCAGGACTGTAAGAATGGAATTTGCTATCACCAGGCCCAAAAAATTCTATAATGGATTTTGATATTTGAGACAGATGCTTTCCAGAAGAACTGATGCCAAAATTATGGAAAGCATTTATGTTGGTCCACAAATCAAACAGGTCATCAATGACAGGCAATTTGAAGAATTTCTAGTGGGACTGGAGAAAATCACATGGAAGACATTCAAGGAAGTTGTTGAAATTTTTCTCGGCATCTGCAGAGCACCAAACTACATGCAGCTGGTTTCAGACATGCTTCAGACATATAAAACCATGAAATGCAACATGTCACTAAAGATTCATTTTCTGCATTCCCATTTAGACTTCTTCCCTGCAAATTTGGTGCTGTTAGTTGCAAGCATGGTGAAAGGTATCACCAGGACATTGCGGTCATGGAGAAAAGATACCACGGCAACTGGAAACCATCAATGCTGGCGGATTATTGTTGGACACTTAAGCCAGAAGTCTCAGACACTGAGTACAAATGAAAATCATTGACAAAATATTTTTAACTTAATTGAACTATTGCAAAGCATCAGCACCATTATGCAATGAAACACATTATATTCAATAAAAGTTAATTTGTTGTTTCTCCAAATTCCTACGTGATACAAGTAGCCTGAAATGATATTTGTGTTCATCGTCAAGCGGTCTATCACAAACAAAAAAAAATTCTGAGGAAGCAACACTTTTGAAAAAATGTGTTGTCCAGTTATGGAATCCCCTATCACTACTGCAGCCCTTTTCCTTTCTGAGCCACAGTGCCAGACACAATGCCAGAAACCTGATCACTGCAGCTTTCCCTTGGTAAGTTACTCTCCCCCCTCCCCAACAGTATCCAAAGTGGTAGACTTATAATTGAGAGGATCAACCACAGGGGTACTCTGCATAAGAACATAAGAAATAGGAGCAGGAGTTGGCCATCTGGCCCATCGAGTCTGCTCCACCATTCAATAAATTCATGGCTGATCTGGCCATGGACTCATCTCCACCTACCTGCCTTTTCCCCATAGCCCTTAATTCCCCTACTATGCAAAAAGCATTGGCTGCCCATTTCCTTTCCATCTCCTATTAGTCACCCAGATACCTGCCTCCTGCAACTTAGGAGTGCTTATCTCCCTGTAGCCCCTATCTATCGCCTCCTTAGCTTCCCCTATGAGCTGAAAGTCGTCAAGCTGCAGCTCTAGCTCCTTAACATGCTCTCCAAAGAGCTGCAGCTCCGTGAACCTGATTGTAGATCTGTAATCCGGGAGGATATTGGTCTCGCCGAATTCCCACATCTTAACACTGCCATCCTCACTGCACTATGTAACTACAGAGGAAGAATGAAGAAGAAGAAACTTACTAAATACTTATCTACCCCAAGCCCATTCTCACCAATGCCTGATTAGCCAAACACTCTCCACTTCAACAGTGGTCCACTTACACAATGGCTGCTCTTGCCAGAAAATGCTGAAAGTCCACAAATGCTCCTTGTAACTAATGGACCTGTGAGTTGCTTCCTCTCTCGCTCCTGACTTGATTAGACCACTGGAAAAATGCCAAAAGCATGTGAAACCTCATTTTTTAAATCTCACTCACAGACCTGTGAGTTGCTTCCTCTCTAATTCCTGATCCATCTGGGCCACCATTTTAATGAAATTCTCCCTCAGTCTTCAAAACTGTAGTGAATACAGGCCCAGAGCCATCAAATGCTCCTTATACTGTATATTAAATCTTACGTTTCCGGGATCTCCACTGGACCCTCTCCAAAGCCAGCACATCCTTTCTTAGATAAAGGACCCAAAACTGCTCATAATACTTCACATGTGCTCTAGCCTTGCCTTATAAGCCTCAGCAGCCATCAATCCCACTAACATACCAAGCACCCTACTGCAAAACATGATCTGTCCAGTTTGAAAGTTAGGGATCTGGCTGTTCCAATATCCAAAGGAAACCACTTACAGTTCAATTCAAATCCAGGCCATCAAATATACATATAACATGACTTGAAACTGAAAAGTCTACTCCTTTTCCTCAGCTCTCTTGTGTTCAGCATCTAGATGTGGAAACTAAAACTAGGCATGACAGACTTTCATTTTTTATGATCTTCGAGGGTTATCTATTAATGACCTCTGCTGCATGCCAGAAATGTGTTAATAGTAGCTACTCAGGGTCATAATTATAAAAACGGAAAAATAAGACAAATGGAAGTGGATTAAAACTCCACATTGGTTATCTCAGTGATAAATATGAACAGGAACTTACTTCACAGTCAGGGTAAAATGTTAACAAATGAGCTTTCTGACTCATTTTTATTCTATGATTCTCGGAGGTGATTACCATACTACAGAAATTGGTCTGGTTCAAAGTGATAAGCCACCTCAAACAGGACCTAACAAAGTCTAACTAAGAAGGAAATTTTACAGTCATTTATTTCCTTATATATCCAAGAATCTAAAATAATTTGGAGTATAAATATTAGACAGATGAATTTAATAGGCAGTTGAAGTGACTGCAATAACTTATCTGTTCTGCTTTTCTGGGTGTTACACTCACTTTGTCTTTTGAGCAGGTCACGGAGATAATTATCGGAATGCAATAGGGGTTCTTCTGCTAATGTGCAGATTTTGGGCTGTTGACACTGGCTGACGGCAACTCATACTGAAGTTTGGGCTGACAAGCTATTATAGTTTTGCAGTCAAGTCCAGAAAGGAAGGTTAAAAATAAATATTGTCTTGAATGTCAGAGACAAGCACCAATTGAGTGTCCATCAAACTCAACTTATACAGACCGGTTTTAGCTTTATTAATTTTTAACATTAAATTATACTATCCTCTAATTTATGTCTCCTAGTATAGCCGAAGATTAAAGAGGATTAAAGATTAATTTTCTTTGTCATATGTATAGTACATTGAAACATACAGGGAAACCCATCGTTTGCATCAAATCAAATCATCGAAGATTATGCGAGGCAACTCCCAAGTCTCACCATACTTCCAGTGCCAGCATAACATGCCAGTAACTCACTAACCCTAACCATATGCCTTTAGAATGTGGTAGGAAACAGGTAAACTGTTGTGCTAACAGCTATATGCTACTATGCTGCCCTATAGACTTTGATTGTGTGTTTTCTCTGCCTTTGTCTATTGAGTATCAAACTTCCTGACTTCCTCAGTAGCTGGACCACAAAAAGTGTCTTAAGTTACATATAACATCTCCAAGTACAAGCTATAGATTTTCAAAGCACAATGGAAATTTTTCACTAAACAGGTTTCCTTCCAGTCTTCTTAACTTCATACTTTCAATGTACGTTTGTACATTTTGTTTACAGCAAGGTGATTTTTTTGCAAGTTTACACCATGCCCCCACTCCCTGCATGACTGTCATGGTATGAGACATCATGCTTGGTTCTCAGCTGTTTTTCCCAGGCACCACCACAAAAATCTGTATGTTTGTGATTCACAATTCTCAAATTCAAGCACTTGAATGTAATATTTGTGGGCCATAATTTCCATTCTTGTCAATTTATTTCTAGATTAATCTTATTCTGAATTTTAAGAATATACTCTCAATACCTACAGTTATGCTGGTTATTAAATCCGACCAATTCTTTAGAGGGCTTAGCTATATGAACACTGAGAGAAAGGAATATTAAGGAAATGGAGATGAGAGTACAGGCACACTGATAAAATGCCAGAGATGACAATCTCTGAGAAACACTGCAAAATAAAAGTCTAGAAATCGTTTCATTCTATTTATTTAATGTTAATACATGTTGCTGGTCAACTTAACTTGATGAAAGTATAGAGCATGGACTTCAATTGCAAGATTCATGGAACAGCACTGTCAGTCTTCCTTCTGCTGTTTTCTTGCTTAAGCTGATGGTGGAAGATGCTGTCTTTACAGTTAACTCTCAAAAAGGTATCTTATATTACAAGCAAAGTTCTTCCAGCCACAGAAGAATGTTGTTGCTAAGTGAATAGGACCTGAGAGAATGATAGGAAAATCAGAGACAGCTCCAAGGGAGCCAGCAAGTTTTGTCCACAGGAGGTATTATCCTGTGCATGGTGCTGGTGGAGATCTTTCAGAGTTCCAACCAGAAATTTGTGAGAGGTGACTGTGGGAACACAAGATCATTGAATGAATTTTAGAGAAGTATGCAAAGCAAGCAAATAACCATGTATGATCTGCTCATTTTAAAGGCTTAAAATCATAGAACATGGGAACAGATTTAGGCCTGCCTCTCAAAGTCCATACGTGAAAGGTAGAAATGTGTGTTGCTTGAAGGTAGAAATGAGTAAGGTTTTCCTACAGGGCTCTCTCTGGTGAAGCTGTATGGGCCAATCCCCTGTAGAGTGGGTGGCATGGATTGCAGAAGCATTGACGAACTTTAACCAAACCATCCACTTCAGAAGATGATGGAGATGAGAGGTCATCAATATCCTATGGCCCACTTAGGAGATAAGTGCCCAAGTAAGTAACTAAGAGTAAGGCTATTCAGCCCATCAAGTCTTCTTCACCTTTTGATTATGGCTGATTTATTATCCCTCTTAACCCCATTCCCCTACCTTCTCGCAGTTACCTTTGATGCCCTTAATAATCAAAAACCTATCAACTTCCACCTTAAGTATACGCAATGACTTCGCCTCGAAGCCACGAGTGGGAATGAATTCCAGAGATTCACCAACCCCTGGTTAACAAAATTCTTCCTCAACTTTGGGATTTTTTTGTCCTAACACTGGAAATCAAGGCAGTACCATGTACAAATCTTCTCAATATCTGAACTCCAACAAGTTGATCATTGAAGACAAGTGACCATTTGTCTTTCAGTTACTTACTTTTCCTATATCTTAACTTCCCTGAATTCATTATCAAACAATTAAGATTAGTAGTAAGGAAGAGACTAGAATATTGTGTTAACAGTGCACTTTGAAAATAATAAAAAGGTTGGGCAAACTCAGCATGGATTGACGGAAGTGGGATGATGCTTGACAATTTTGTAACGATTTCTGAGTTTGTAGCAATTGGAATAGAAAGGAGGAAAACACTAGATATCTTTGCATTGTGATTTATGTGAGAAGGAATGTGTTGGCATTAGAGAGGGTACAGAGGTTGTTCATAAAAATGAAAGGGTTAATGTAGGAGAAGCGTTTGATGGCTCTAGGTCCATACTTGCTGGAGTTTTGAAGAATTGGTGGGGGGGGGGCGGTCTTCAGTGAAACTTATTGAATATCGATTGGCCTAGAAAGAGTGGTCATGGAGAGGATGTTTCCAAATGTCGGGGAGTTTAGGATCAAAGGGCACAACCTCAGAATAGAAAGATGTCCCTTTAAGATAGAGATGAGGATGAACTTCTTTAGTCAGAAGATGTTGAATCTGTGGAATTCATTGTCACAGACAACTGTGGAGGCCAAATCATTAGTCATATTTAAAGCAGAGGTTGATAGGTTCTTGATTAGTAAGGGTGTCAAAGGTTACGGGGAGAAGGTAGGAGAATGGGATTGAAAGGAATAATAAATCATCCACGATGGAATGGTGAAGCAGACTTGATGGGCTGAATGGCCTAATTCTTCTCCCATGTCTCTTGTCTTATGTGATTTAAGGGCTTTTATAGGATGAAACCCTAAAATTAGATGACGGAAAATAAAGACGGGGTGAACTATTATTTTGTATTGGCTGACTCTGAGTTGAGATTTCCACTTCAGATGAATGATTGACAGGGTTTGATTATCACAGTTTAACCATATTTGCTGTCATCTGGTAGCTATTCAAATGCAAAATGCAGATCTCAATCAAAATATTCATTCCATATGTCCTCATAAACCTGACAGAAGTATCATACAAAATGCAACTTCCAAAGTGTAAATCTTCCATTAATCACCAGGATAACATAATCACCTCACATAATTGGAACTCCATACAGATTGGCACATCAGTAATTTTGTCAGATTATCACGCTTCTCCCTGAGGCTTTCATTATTCTGTCACAACTGAGATCAAGAGCAGACCATCGATTAACCATGCATCGCACATGAAAAATGCTCAACAATGTCCATGATCAGTGTTGGGATGCTAGATTTCTACAGTCTATATTAGTGACTTGTGTTGGTGCGTGGCCAAATGGTTAAGGTGTCGGTCAAGTGATCTGAAGGTCGCTACTTCGAGCCTCAGCTGAGACAGTGTGTTGTGTCCTTGAGCAAGGCACTTAACCACACATTGCTCTGCGACGACACTGGTGCCAAGCTGTATCGGCCCTAGTGCCCTTCCCTTGGACAACATCGGTGGTATGGAGAGGGGAGACTTGCAGCATGGGCAACTGCCAGTCTTCCATACAACCTTGCCCAGGCCTGCGCCCTGGAAACCTTCCAAGGCACAAATCCATGGTCTCACAAGACTAACGGATGCCTATTATTAATGACTTGGACAAAGAGATTGAGTCTGTTATATGCAAACACGAGGAATTCTGCAGATGCTGGAAATTCAAGCAACACACATCAAAGTTGCTGGTGAACGCAGCAGGTCAGGCAGCATCTCTAGGAAGAGGTACAGTCGACGTTTCAGGCTAAGACCCTTGGTCAGGACTAACTGAAAGAAGAGCTAGTTAGAGATTTGAAAGTAGGAGGGGAGGGGGAGATCCAAAATGATAGGAGAAGACAGGAGTGGGAGGGATGGAGCCAAGAGCTGGACAGTTGATTGGCAAAAGGGATATGAGAGGATCATGGGACAGGAGGCCCAGGGAGAAAGAAAAGGGGGAGGGGGGGAACCCAGAGGATGGGCAAGGGGTATAGTGAGAGGGACAGAGGGAGAAAAAGGAGAGAAAGAAAAAGAAAGAATGTGTGTATATAAATAAATAATGGATGGGGTACGAGGGGGAGGTGGGGCATTAGCGGAAGTTTGAGAAGTCAATGTTCATACCATCAGGTTGGAGGCTACCCAGACGGAATATAAGGTGTTGTTTCTCCAACCTGAGTGTGGCTTCATCTTTACAGTAGAGGAGGCTGTGGATAGACATATCAGAATGGGAATGGGACATTGAATTAAAATGTGTGGCCACTGGGAGATCCTGCTTTCTCTGGCGGACGGAGCGTAGATGTTCAGCAAAGCGATCTCCCAGTCTGCGTCAGGTCTCGCCAATATATAGAAGGCCACATCGGGAGCACCGGACGCAGTATATCACCCCAGCCGACTCACAGGTGAAGTGTTGCCTCACTTGGAAGGACCATCTGGGGCCCTGAATGGTGGTAAGGGAGGAAGTGTAAGGGCATGTGTAGCACTTGTTCCGCTTACAAGGATAAGTGCCCGGAGGGAGATTGGTGGGGAGGGATGGGGGGGACGAATGGACAAGGGAGTCATGCAGGGAGCGATCCCTGCAGAAAGCAACGGGGGCGGGGGGAGGGAAAGATGAGCTTAGTGGTGGGATCCCGTTGGAGGTGGTGGAAGTTACGGAGAATAATATGTTGGACCCAGAGGCTGGTGGGGTGGTAGGTGAGGACCAAGGGAACCCTATTCTTAGTGGGGTGGTGGGAGGATGGAGTGAGAGCAGATGTGCGTGAAATGGGGGAGATGCATTTAGGAGCAGAGTTGATGGTGGAGGAAGAGAAGCCCCTTTCTTTAAAAAAGGAGGACATCTTCCTTGTCCTAGAATGAAAAGCCTCATCCTAAGAGCAGATGCGGCGGAGATGGAGGAATTGCGAGAAGGGGATGGCATTTTTGCAAGAGACAGGGTGAGAAGAGGAATAGTCCAGATAGATGTGAGAGTCAGTAGGCTTATAGTAGACATCAGTAGATAAGCTGTCTCCAGATATAGAGACAGAAAGAACTAGAAAGGGGAGGGAGGTGTCAGAAATGGACCAGGTAAACTTGAGGGCATGGTGAAGGTTGGAGGCAAAGTTATTGAAGTCAACGAGCTCAGCATCCGTGCAGGAAACAGCGCCAATGCAGTCGTCGATGTAGCGAAGGATAAGTGGGGGACAGATACCCTCCTTTCTTAAAGAAAGGGGCTTCCCTTCCTCCACCATCAACTATGCTCTCAAACGCATCTCCCCCATTTCACGCACATTTGCTCTCACTCCATCCTCCCGCCACCCCACTAGGAATAGGTTTCCCCTTGACCTCACCTACCACCCCACCAGCCTCTGGGTCCAACATATTATTCTCCGTAACTTCCGCCTCCTCCAATGGAACCCACCACTAAGCACATCTTTCCCACCGCGCCCCCCACCCCCGCTTTCCGCAGGGATCGCTCCCTACGTGATTTTCTCGTCCATTCGTCCCCCCCATCCCTCCCCACTGATCTCCCTCTGGGCACTTATCCTTGTAAGTGGAACAAGTGCTACACATGCCCTTACACTTCCTCCCTTACTACCATTCAGGGCCCCAGACAGTCCTTCCAGGTGAGGCGACACTTCATCTGCAAGTTGGCTGGGGTGAAATACTGCATCCGATGCTCCCGATGTGGCCTTCTATATATTGGCGAGAGCAGACACAGACTGGGAGATCGTTTCGCTGAACACCTATGCTCTGTCCGCCAGAGTAAGCAGGATTTCCCAGTGGCCACACATTTTAAGTCCACGTCCCATTCCCATTCTGATATGTCTATCCACGGCCTCCTCTACTGTAAAGATGAAGCCACACTCAGGTTGGAGGAACAACACCTTATATTCCATCTGGGTAGCCTCCAACCTGATGGCATGAACATTGACTTCTCAAACTTCCGCTAATGCCCCACCTCCCCCTCGTACCCATCCGTTATTTATTTATATACACACATTCTTTCTTTTTCTTTCTCTCCTTTTTCTCCCCCTGTCCCTCTCACTATACCCCTTGCTCATCCAATGGGTTCCCCCCACCCCCGACCTTTCTTTCTCCCTAGGCCTCCTGTCCCATGATCTTCTCATACGCATGATCTTCTCATATCCCTTTTGCCAATCAACTGTCCAGCTCTTGGCTCCATCTCTCCCACTCCTGTCTTCTCCTATCATTTTGGATCTCCCCCTCCCCCCCCCATTTTCAAATCTCTTACTAGTTCTTCTTTCAGTTAGTTCTGACGAAGGGTCTCGGCCCAGAACGTCGACTGTACCTCTTCCTAGAGATGCTGCCTGGCCTGCTGCGTTCACCAGCAACTTTGAAAGGTATAAACAGATGAGGCTGAGGACACTCAAAAGAGGAAAACGATGATATCATCAGCTTTGGCATGCTTTTCAAATGGGCAGAGTGAACAGTAAAGACCCACCCATAATGGTCGAAAGGGGCACAAATTTGACTGGGCATCAGTGAAAGTCATGATGCCAACAAACACACAGCAGACAAGAGAATTCCTAGAAGCATGTTTTTCTGTGAACAATTCTGAAAACAAACATGTATATCTCAATTCTATTTATAAGCCAGTCCGGGCAAAATTCCAGGCCACGACGCACAGAGTTCACCTGCAACCATTCAGTGATAAGACCCCCTCCCTACCTCACAACTGAGTTTCTAATGACGGCCAATCAGTTGATTAATAAGTATGTAAAGGCCAAGCATTCTGAGGACACAGCACAAATTAACAGCATGCTGATGATGTCTCCTCGTATGGTGATGAAATGCATCTTTAAAATGCAGCTGGTTGCCGAGATCGGAGAACAGCTCAACCCAACCAAAGTGCTAATCTTCAAAGGTAGCTCTTTGTTCTTGTAATACATGAAAAATGCTGAAGGAGCTCAGCAGGCCAGGCAGCATCTGTGGAAAAGAGTAAACAGTCACCTTTTCAGGCCGAGACCCTTTATCAGGACTGGCAAAAAGAGATGAGGTCAGAGTAAGAAGGTAGGAGGAAGGGAGAAAGAAGTACAAGTTAGCAGGTGACAAGTGAAACTGGGAGGGGGCAGTGATGAAGTAAAGAGATGGGAAGTTGTTTGGTGAAAGAAATAAAGGGCTGGAGGTGGGGGAAATCTGATAGTAGAGGACAGAAGGCCATGGAAGAATGGGAAGGGAGAGGACCACCAGAGGGAGGTGATGGGCAAGTAAAGAGATAAGGTGAGAGAGGAAATGGGAATGGGGAATGGTGAAGGACAGGTGGAGGCAATTACTGGAAGTTTGAGAAATTGATGTTAATGCTATCGGGTTTGAGACTACCTAGATGGAATATAAGATGCTGCTCCATGTGGCCTCATCGTGGCAGTAGAGGTGGCCATTGAATTATATCTTGGAATGGGAATGGAAGTAGAACTGAAATGGGTGGCCATTAGGAGATCTCAGGTTTTCTGACGGATGGAGCGTAGGTGCTTGGTGAAACAGTCTCCCAATCTACGTCGGGTCTCATCGATACTGTATACAGGAGGCTACATTGGGAGTATCGGATGCAGTAGATGACCCCAACAGACTCACAGATGAAGTGTCGGCTCACCTGGATGGACTGTTTAGAGCCCTGCATGGTAGTGAGGGAGGAGGTGTAGGGGACAGGTGTGCAACTTGTTCCGCTTGCAAGGATAAGTGCCAGGAGGGAGGGACCCCTGCGGAAAGCAGAAAATGGGGAATTTTTTTTTGCCTGTGTATCACTGAAAATGAATGCACAGGTACAGCAATCAGTCAAGAAAGTACGCAGTATATTGGTCTTTATTGCTAGAGATTTGAGTGCATGAGTAAAGATACCTTGCTACAATTGTAAAGGTCCCTGTTCAAATTCAAGTTTAATTATCATTCAACCATCAACATGAATATAGCCAAATAAAATACCTTTCCTCCGGGACCAAGGTACCACAGTCACAAACAGCACACAGTACATAGCACATAAATTACATATAGTTAAGATATACAGTCACAAAAACATATAGCCCGTTCCTGAATGATGTGGCTGGTGGATTGATGGTGCATGCATGTTGTCCAGTTTCTGCAAGAGCAAACATGCAGTGGTCCTCTTCGCACACTCATGCAGCCACAGATGAATGCATTCCAGCGTTGTCTTTCAGCGAGCGAACACTGGAGAGCAGCTTGACGGGGCTGGGGAGCAGCCCCCAACCCAGCACTGATTCCAGCATGCAATTATAGGCCTCTAATCTCGCCCACAATGCCTCCGTCATCTCCTCTCCTGAGCTGTTGCAACAGGTGACACTGAGGCATAAGGGCCTGGTCCACGCAACAAACGAGGCCTCACAACTCCCCCGCCATCGGTCTCGACGATAAGCCAGACTTGCAGTATTCTACATTACCAATGTCCAGCAGAGTCTTGTGATCATAATAAAAACCGTCCAAGACAATCATTTGCCCTGTTTGTTGGAGTACCTAGAGCCTCCGCACGACAACAGAATGCACCAAGCCCAGGCGACAACACTGTGCACAACAAGTCCAGCTTCATCACTATTTAGCAACTCACTAGTGGGGCATATCTGCAGTAATTGAGGCTCTAAACTTCCGGCAATTGTGAAAAAGACATGAAAGATGAATGGCTACACCGTGCGTGCTGCCATCTTACCGGAATATTGGGTGCATGTATGATTTTTCAAACTAGTGAAGGGTCTCATTATGATGATGCATTTAATGACCAACAGACTGATTCATAAATAGCAGTATTGACCTAGGAAATTAAATGATCAGACTGATCCTGTGTTGTCACAGTTAGGAGAATGAGAGGATATCTGATTGAAACATGCAGAATTCATATCAGGGCTTGAAAAGGGAACGACTGGGATACTGTTTCTGCTACTTCAGGTGCCTGGAATCATAAGGGAACATAGTTTTTTTTTAAATAAAGGTGTATTTAGGATAAACATGAGAAAACCTCATCATCCAGAGGGTTGAGGGAAGAAAGTGCAAGGAATTCCAAAGAACAAATGTTTGATATATCCAAGAGAAGAACTGAAGCTTTTTTTTGGATGTCAAGTGGTTCCAAAACTGAGGGTTAGTCAAAGAAAGTAGTTCTGAGTTTGAAAAAAAAGATCAGCCATCTTCTTGCTCAATACAAATCTGAATCTATGACCCTGTTCTTATTTCCTACATTTTCTTACCTCCTTTGAAATGATCCCCATCGCAGATGAATACAAATGAAACTATCAGATGTGGCAGAGGTTATATACAAGGTTATGGAAGTTCACAGTTTTCACTGATGGAAAAAGATGTAGCTCACCCTTTCAGATATACGTTTTTTTTGGGGGGGTTGTGGAGTTTAGTAAAAGTCAGTTGCTCTAAGAACAAATAAATGCAGTATATTTTCTGAGGTAAAGATTCTCACTGTGGTTGAACTGAATTTTGCATTATTGTTGATAATAGTTTATAGAGATAGAGGCTAAAGGAAAGAGTTTTAAGAAAATGAAAACCATCTTTAAAAAATGAGTTGACACTTTTCTTCACTGGCGTTTAGACACTCAAAAATGTGTGCAAAATTACTCACCTCTTAGTTAACTTAACTTATTTTGATTTGGAGTTGTTTGAAAGCATTGTGAACACAAACGGTGGTAATGGTATTCAGAAGAAGGAAACCAAGAGCTGAAGCCTTCAATAGTAACAGCTTTATGAACTTGTATTCTGGGTTGTGTTTCAAATTTGTATTCCTAATGTGTGCTGCTGATAGCTTCTCGATGTGACCATAAAGGTGGATACAACAATGGCAGATTTGGTAAGTACAATTATTTACCTACACCCATACTGTACTTAATAAAGTGGCCACTGAGTGTACATTCATGGTCATCTGCTGCTATAGCACATCCACTTCAAGGTTTGGCATGTTGTGCATTCAAAGATGCTCTCCTGTATACCACTATTGTGATGCTTGGTTGTTTAAGATACTGTCACCTTCCTGTCAACTTGAACCTCTCTGGATATTCTCCTCTGACCTTTCTCATTAACAAGACATTTTTGCCCACAAAACTGCCACTGGCTGGATAGTTTTTATTGATTTTTGTACCATTCCCTGTAAATACTAAAGATTGTGTAAAAATCCCAGGGGATCAGTAGTTTCTGGGATACTCCAATCACCCCCTCTGGCACCAACAATCATTCCATGGGCAAAGTCTCTTAGATCACACTCTAACCCCATTCTGATGTTTGGTCTAAATAACTAAACCTCTTGACCATGTCTGTGTTCTTTTATGCATTGGATTGTTGCATCGTTATTGGCAGATGAGATATTTGCATTAATAAGCAGGTGTACCTAATAAAGTGGACACTGAATGAAGATTGAAGAAGTCCCAGATTTTATCACAGTTCTGGTGCTTGCTAACTCTGCCTGATGTGCAAAAGATATCAAAACTGATCTTAGTCTCTTATGGCTGATATTGAAATCACAGAAAGGGTGGACCTTGAGTGGTTACAGGTATGGACTTGCTTCTGTGTAGCTGCAGCCCTCTCTTTTAATCAAATAAGTTACCAGCATTCAGTTCCTCAGCTGCTCCCTGTTGTTTGATGGAATAGCTGGAATCTGTGGAAAGAAAACACAGCATGAAGCCACACATGCAGAAAACGAGAACAGAAAAAAATGGAGTGATGAATTCCTGATCATAATTAGCAGAAGCTTAACAAAGATATTAAATATATATTTTAATACAATTGGAACAATTTTGTGGTGTTTGAGATCATTAAACTATATGAAGAACAGCAAAGGTCAACAGCCCATGAAATTATGTCTATATGAAGGGCAGTGATGTGATTCAGTTGGGCACAATCTGATCAATTATTTAAAATAAGTCACAATTAACTTGGATTGAATAATTTATCCAGCAGTAACAGCAGCATATTGCTGTCAGTCATGTGCACCATTTTTCATCCATATGTAAATATTTTTTCAAACAAACATAATTTTGAGTTGAACTGAATCCATACTAATGCTGTTCCTTCTGCTCTACCTCTGAGACAACAATGACTGTTTTCCTCTAATTGTTTGATGATAGTCTGCTTTCTCTTTAATTCTCTACTCAATATAAACATCAGAAACGGAAAGCGAGAACAGAATGCACCTCACAAACAAAATTTCGAATTAAATCTGCACACCACTGTTGTAACGTGTGGTTACTTGATTTACTGTCGGCTTCCTGTCAGTTTGAACCAGTCTGGCCATTCTCCTCTGACCTCTCTCATTAGCAAGACGTTGTCACCCACAGAACTGCCACTCAATAGATTTTCTTTTGTTTTTCGTACCATTCTCTGTAAAACTTCACGCATATTGTGCGCGAAGATCTCAGGAGATGAGCAGTTTCTGAAATATTCAAACTAAGATCAACAATCATTTCACAGTCAAAGTCACATAAATCAAGTTTCTTCTCTATCTGACTGTTTGCTGTGAACAACAACTGAACCTCTTGACCATGTCTGCATGCTTTTATGCATTAAGTTGCTTCCTCATGATTGACTGAGTTGATAATTGATTTAATGAGCATGTGTACAGGTTTACCTAATAAAATTGAGGAGATTTGCTATGTCACCAAAGACACTCTCAAATTTCTATAGATGTACTGTGGAAAGCATTCCAACTTGTTCCATCATAATTTGGTATGGCGGGGCCACTGCACAGAATTGGAAAAAAAGCTGTAGAAAATTGCAAACTCAGCCAGCTCCATCATGGGCACTGGCCTCACCAGCATCGAGGACCTCTTCAAAAGCTAATGCCTCAGAAAGGTGCATATGTGATTATCCAGGACATGTCCTCTTCTCATTGCTACCATCAAGCAGGAAGTATAGAAGCTGGAAGATATATAGTGAACATTTTAGGAACAGCTTCTTCCCCTCTGCCATCAGATCTCTGAATGGAAATTGGACCCACGTACACTAACTCACTAATTCGTTATTTTTTTTCTTTTATATAAAGGCATCCGTTAGTCTTGCGAGACCATGGATCTGCGCCTGGAAAGTCTTCACTCTCCAGGGCGCAGGCCTGGACAAGGTTGTATGGAAGACCAGCAGTTGCCCATGATGCAAGTCTCCTCTCTCCATGACACCAATGTTGTCCAGGGGAAGGGCATTAGGACCCATACAGCTTGGCACCAGTGTCGTCGCAGAGCAATGTGTGATTAAGTGCCTTGCTCAAGGACACAACACGTTCCCTCGGCTGGGGCTCGAACTCACGGCTACATATATGCTTTTCTTATTGTAATTTATGGGTATTTTTATTATTACTGTTGCCGCTAAACAACATATTTCTTAATATACGCCAATAATATTAAACGTGATTTTGATTCAATGTACATTTATTATCAAAGTATCTATGCAGTATTCAGCCCTGAGATTTGTCTTCCCACAGGGAACCATGAAACAAAAAAAGCCATGGAACCTGTTCAAAGAAAAACATCAAACCAATTCCCCCCCCCCCATGCACAAAAAAAGCAAAATATGCAAACGGTAAAAAAAGAGTGAAGAACACAGAATATAAAGCACCAACCCACATAAGTCATCAAAAGATTCCTGGCATATTCAGTTCAGCTCAGTTGATTCTGAAAGTGGCCACTGAATATGCACTTAGACCTTGTAACTCACAAGGGAGAGGGGCATACTCTTTCCAAATGTGGACACCACTAAAGCTTCTATGAATGATATCAAAGCTCACTGAAATAGAGTTGTCAACCCCTCCATGATGTGACACTTCTTCAGTGTTTGTAAATTTCAGTTTCAGCAATTATGTAAATTTACTTATATCCTGATTCCCCAATAATGCTAACCCTGGTCGTGGTTCTGGCCACTTACTGAGTGCACACTCCGGAACCCTGCCCTGGCTGCATACCTTGACTCCAGTCTTTACCCTGAGTGTTCTAACATAATCCTGTCCTCACGAGCATGCTGATACCATAGATGGTAAGTCTGCAGATAATGAGGGCTCCATGTCACATTGCATCAATTGCCAAATTTGATCTGGTCTGATGTATTTTCAGCAAGTAATGAAATCAGCAATGGCGCATCATCATTTGTCAGTGATGCAAACTTTAATGTAGCTTCCAGGTCAAGCAAACAATGTTTGATAGTCACAGAAAAAGAAAAAAAAGTTCTCAATAGTAGTGGGGTCCATTAAAATATAATTACATAACTGAAAAAACAATAAAAAGAAACTTTTAACTGTCAGCTTCAAAACTTCCCAGAAACTATTTCTACTTTTCCTAAAGTGCTCTGAGTCATTTCATACAATTGCTCTGAATTTAGCTTTAAAATGTAGCACGATTAATATTTGCAATGCTTTCCTCTGTCATTAAGTCACTGGTAGTGCTTTTTGTGTGGAGTCTTCAGTCTAAATTTTTGCGAGTGACTCAGTAAAGATCATGGATCTAGAGGAAAGAGGCAATTATCCCTGGTGGCAATATGGTGGCAGATAATTGCATCTCCACATCCCTGAAGGGCACAGATCTACCAGCCTGTCATCACTCAGATATGTTCCATTTTGTAGGAGGACTCCAGCCAAGCACACACCACTATACAGCTCTATCCACAAAAGATTTCCCAGTGGTCAACCTTTTTAATTCCACTCTTCATTCCCATTCTAACATGTCAGTACATGCTCTCCTTTACAGCCACGATGAGGCCACTGTCAGGTTAGAGAGCAATACATCCTATTCCATTTGGGTAGCTTTATGCACAAACTTCGCTTTCTCCAACATTAGCTAATTTCCCACCCTCCCTTCTCTGATTTTCCATTCCCGCTTCTGGCTCCCTTTTTCTTCTCCTCACCTGCCTATCACCTCCCTCTCTTTCCTTTGCTACTTCCCTTTCTTCCATGGTCCACTCTCCTCTCTTATCAGATACCTTCTTCTTCAGCTCTTTACCTTTTTCGCCTATCACGCCCAGCTTCTCACCACCCCCGCACCCCATACACCTACCTTCGTCTTCACCTGGCTTCACTTATCACCTTCTAGCTTGTACTACTTCTCCTCTCACCACCTTCTTATTGTAGCTTCTTCCCCTTTCCTTTCCCGTCTGATGAAGTGTCTCGCCCAAAACACCAACGGGTTAGTTTTCTCCATATATGCTGCCTGACCTGCTATGTTTCTGCAGCATTATGTGTATGTCACTCTAGATTTTCAGCATCTGCAGAATCCCTTGTGTTTAGATTTAAGATGATAATGACTCTCAATTTCCTAGCCTCAGTCATTCCAGAATGCTGCACCATCCAACGTATTATTCTCCGTAACTTCCGCCACCTCCAACGGGATCCCACCACTAAGCACATCTTTCCCTCCCCCCCCTCTCTGCATTCCGCAGGGATCGCTCCCTACACAACTCCCTTGTCCATTCGTCCCCCCCATCCCTCCCCACTGATCTCCCTCCTGGCACTTATCCGTGTAAGCAGAACAAGTGCTACACATGCCCTTACACTTCCTCCCTTACCACCATTCAGGGCCCCAAACAGTCCTTCCAGGTGAGGCATCACTTCACCTGTGAGTCGACTGGGGTGATATACTGCGTCCGGTGCTCCCGATGTTACCTTTTATATATTGGTGAGACCCGACGCAGGCTGGGAGACCGCTTTGCTGAACATCTACGCTCTGTCCGCCAGAGAAAGCAGGATCTCCCAGTGGCCACACATTTCAATTCCACATCCCATTCCCATTCTGACATGTCTATCCACGGCCTCCTCTACTGTAAAGATGAAGCCACACTCAGGTTGGAGGAACAACACCTTATATTCCGTCTGGGTAGCCTCCAACCTGATGGCATGAACATTGACTTCTCTAACTTCCGCTAAGGCCCCACCTCCCCCTCGTACCCCATCTGTTACTCATTTTTATGCACACATTCTTTCTCTCACTCTCCTTTTTCTCCCTCTGTCCCTCTGAATATACCTCTTGCCCATCCTCTGGGTCACCCTCCCCTCCTTGTCTTTCTTCCCGGACCTCCTGTCCCATGATCCTCTCGTATCCCCTTTTGCCTATCACCTCTCCAGCTCTCGGCTCTATCCCTCCCCCTCCTGTCTTCTCCTATCATTTTGCATGTCCCCCTTCCCCTCCAGCTTTCAAATCCCTTACTCACTCTTCCTTCAGTTAGTCCTGACGAAGGGTCTCGGCCTGAAACGTCGACTGCGCCTCTTCCTATAGATGCTGCTTGGCCTGCTGCGTTCACCAGCAACTTTGATGTATGTTGCTTGAATTTCCAGCATCTGCAGAATTCCTGTTGTTTGTTTGACAATACACCTCACAGCTTGAGACGTCCTTGATGCTCTGTTCCCAAACGGAAGCAACTTCATATAAGTTGATTTCAACATGAAGGATACACTGCTTTGTAAATCTGGATGTTCCAGTAATGATCCCCAACACACAGGCTGCCAGTGACCGGATACAAATGTTCTCCCCTGAAGAGCCCTGAAACCTTTATGAAACAAAAGGACTTCTACTTGGTCACACGTACAATTTGGTTTTGAAAGATTAGATTAAAGATAAAGTAAATACTAGATTTAGTTGTCATATGTATGTTGAAACATACAGTGAAATGTATCATTTGTGTCAAATCAAATCAGCGTAAACTGCACTGGACCATGCTTCTGGTACCAACGTAGCATGCCTGCAACTCAGTAAACCCACCCATAAATTTTTGAAATGTCTGAGGAAACCAGAGCACTCAGTTATGGTAAGAATGTTCACACTCTTTTAGAAACCATAGAGACCATAGAAACCATAGAAAAACTACAACACAGAAACAGGCCTTTTGGCCCTTCTTGGCTGTGCCGAACCATTTTCTGCCTAGACCCACTGACCTGCACACGGACCATATCCCTCCATACACCTCCCATCCATGTATCTGTCCAATTTATTCTTAAATGTTAAAAAAGAACCCACATTTACCACCTCATCTGGAAGCTCATTCCACACTCCCACCTCTCTCTGTGTGAAGAAGCCCCCCCTAGTGTTTCCTTTAAACTTTTCCCCCTTCAACCTTAACCCATGTCCTCTGGTTTTTTTCTCCCCTTGCCTCAGTGGAAAAAGCCTGCTTGCATTCACTCTGTCTATACCCATCATAATTTTATATACCTCTATCAAATCTCTCTTCATTCTTCTACGCTCCAGGGAATAAAATCCTAACCTATTCAACCTTTCTCTGTAACTGAGTTTCTCAAGTCCTGGCAACATCCTTGTAAACCTTCTCTGCACTCTTTCAACATTATTAATATCCTTCTTGTAATTTGGTGACCAAAACTGAACACAATATTCCAGATTCAGCCTCACCAATGCCTTATGCAATCTCATCATAACATTCCAGCTCTTTTTCTCAGTACTTTGATTAATAAAGGCCAATATACCAAAAACTCTGTTTACGACCCTATCTACCTGTGATGACACTTTTAGGGAATTTTGTATCTGTATTCCCAGATCCCTCCGTTCCACTGCACTCCTTAGTGCCTTACCATTAACCCTGTATGTTCTACCTTGGTTTGTCTTTCCAAAGTGCAATACCTCACACTTGTCTGTATTAAACTCCATCTGCCATTTTTCAGCCTATTTTTCCAGCTGGTCCAAATCCCTCTGCAAGCTTCGAAAACCTTCCTCACTGTCCACTACACCTCCAATCTTTGTATCGTCAGCAAATTTGCTGATCCAATTTCCCACATTATCATCCAGATCATTGATATAGATGACAAATAACAATGGACCCAGCACTGATCCCTGTGTCACACCACTAGACACAGGCCACCACTCTGAGAAGCAATCCTCTACTACCACTCTTTGGTTTCTTCCACTGAGCCAATAACTAATCCAATTTGCCACCTCTCCATGTATACCTAGCGACTGAATTTTCCTAACTAACCTCCCATGCGGGACCTTGTCAAAGGCCTAACTGAAGTCCATGTAGACAACATCCACTGCCTTCCCTTCATCCACTTTCCTGGTAACCTCCTTGAAAAACTCCAATAGTTTAGTCAAACATGACCGACCATGCACAAAACCATGTTGACTCTCCCTAATAAGTCCCTGTCTATCCAAATTCAAGATTCAAGATTCAAAAAACTTTATTGTCATTCTAACCGTACATCAGCTCTGCAGGGCAGAACGAGACAGCACTTCTCAGGAGCAGTGCAATCATAACATAACAAATGCAACACTAAATAATAAACATAACAATATATAGTAAAATGCAACAGCCACATGTCAGTTAAAATCAAGTTATAACTGTCCAGTGCAAGTTAAAAGCATCCAACGCAGAGTCAGGTAGAGCAGCTATTTAGCAGTCCAACTGCCTGTGGGAGGGAGCTGTTTAGTAGCCTTGTGGTTTTAGTTTTGATGCTCCTGTAACGTTTGCCTGATGGCAGAAGAACAAACAGTTCATGGAGAAGGTGTGACGGGTCTTTAATGATATATC
Organism: Mobula hypostoma; assembly: GCF_963921235.1. Lineage (NCBI taxonomy): Eukaryota > Metazoa > Chordata > Chondrichthyes > Myliobatiformes > Myliobatidae > Mobula > Mobula hypostoma. The sequence continues at coordinate 118,458,096 of NC_086097.1, read as the reverse complement.
GTGTCTTCTGGGGGCATCGACTCTGAAAAAGGTCTTGGACAGAAGGTAGGGAGACCCCAATAACCTTCTCTGCTCCCCTAACCACCCTCTGCAAGGCTTTTTTGTCGACAGCACTGCAGCTGGAGTACCAGGTTGTGATGCAAAAGGTCAGCACACTCTCAACCACGCCTCTGTAGAATGTAGTTAAGATATTAGTGGGGAGTGATCCTTGTTTAAGCTTCCTCAGAAAGTGCAATCTCTGCTGGGCCCGTTTCACAATCTCAGTGGTGTCCCTGGACCGGGTGAGATTGTCTGAGATCTGCACCCCAAGGAACTTGATGCTTTCCACTCTCTCCACTGTGGAGCCGCTGATGCTGAGGGGTGTGTGCTCAGGCTGAGACCGTCTGAAATCGACGATCATCTCCTTGGTTTTGGTGACATTAAGCATCAAGTTGTTATCCCTGCACCAGCTCTTTAGGTGTTTGACCTCCTCCCTGTACATTGTTTCATTATTTTTTCTGATGAGCCCCACCACTGTGGTATCATCTGCAAACTTAATGATCAGGTTCTCATTGAATCTGGCTGCACAGTCATATAGATTCTGTCTCTTAGTACTTCCTCCAATAACTTACCCACTACCGACATCAAATTTACCAGCCTATAATTTCCCGGATTACTTTTCGATCCTTTTTTAAACAACGGAACAGTATGAGCCATTCTCCAATCCTCCGGCACCTCACCCATAGACACCGACATTTTAAATATATCTGCCAGGGCTCCTGAAATTTCAACACTAGTCTCCTTCAAGGTCCAAGGGAATGCCCTGTCAGGTCCTGGGGATTTATCCACTTTAATTTGCCTCAAGATAGCAAGCACCTCCTCCTTTTCAATCTGTACAGTTTCCATGATCTAACTACTTGTTTCCCTTAATTCCATAGACTTCATGCCAGTTTCCTTAGTAAATACAGATGTAAAAAACCTATGTAAGATCTTCCCCATTTCTTTTGGTTCTGCACATAGCCAACCACTTTGATCTTCAAGAGGACCAATTTTATCCCTTACAATCCTTTTACTCTTAATATACCTGTAAAAGCTCTTTGGATTATCCTTTACTTTGACTGCCAAGGCAACCTCATGTCCTCTTTTAGCCCTCCTGATTTCTTTCTTAAGTATTTTCTTGCACTTTTTATACTACTCAAGCACCTTATTTACTCCCTGTTTCCTATACATGTCATATAACTCTCTCTTCTTCTTTATCAGAGTTGCAATATCCCTTGAGAACCAAGGTTCCTTATTCCTATTTACTTTGCCTTTAATCCTGACAGGAACATATAAACTCTGCACTCTCAGAATTTCTCCTTTGAAGGCTTCCCACCTACTGATCACATCCTTGCCAGAGAACAACCTGTCCCAATCCAGGCTTTTTAGATCCTTTCTCATCTCTTCAAATTTGGCCTTCTTCCAGTTTAGAACCTCAACCCTAGGACCAGATCTATCTTTATCCATGATCAAGTTGAAACTAATGGTGTTATCATCACTGGAACCAAAGTGCTCCCCTACACACACTTCTGTCACTTGTCCTAACTCGTTTCCTAATAGGAGATCTAATATTCCATCCCTTCCAGTTGGTACCTGTATATATTGATTTAGAAAACTTTCCTGAACAAATTTTACAAACTCTAACCCATCTAGACCCCTAACAGTATAGGAGTCCCAATCAATATGTGGAAAATTAAAATCCCCTACCACCACAACTTTATGTTTCCTGCAGTTGCCTGCTATCTGTTGGGGGGGACAGCTTACCCGGGGGAAGCGACAGTGGCCGTGCCTCCGGCACAGAGTCTGGCCCTGTAGCTCAGAAGGGTAGGGCAAGGAAGAGGAGGGCAGTTGTGATAGGGGACTCGATAGTAAGGGGGTCAGATAGGCGATTCTGTGGACACAGTCCGGAGACCCGGATGGTAGTTTGCCTCCCTGGTGCGAGGGTCCGGGATATTTCTGATCGTGTCCAAGATATCCTGAAGTGGGAGGGTGAGGAGCCAGAGGTCGTGGTACATATAGGTACCAATGACATAGGTAGGAAAAGGGATGAGGTCCTGAAAGGAGAATATAGGGAGCTAGGAAGGGAGTTGAGAAAAAGGACCGCAAAGGTAGTAATCTCGGGATTACTGCCTGTGCCACGCGACAGTGAGAGTAGGAATGCGATGAGGTGGAGGATAAATGCGTGGCTGAGGGATTGGAGCAGGGGGCAGGGATTCAAGTTTTTGGATCATTGGGACCTCTTTTGGCGCAGGCGTGACCTGTACAAAAAGGACGGGTTACACTTGAATCCTAGGGGGACCAATATCCTGGCAGGGAGATTAGCGGGGGCTACTGAGGTGACTTTAAACTAGAATGGTTGGGGGGTGGGAATCAAATTAAAGAGGCTAGGTGTGAGGAGGTTAGTTCACAACAGAGGGATGGGAACCAGTGCAGAGAGACAGAGGAGTGTAAAGTGAGGGTAGAAGCAAAAAGTACAAAGGAGAAAAGTAAAAGTGGCAGGCCGACAAATCCAGGGCAAGCATTAAAAAGGGCCACTTTTCAACATAATTGTATAAGGGCTAAGAGAGTTGTAAAAGAGCACCTGAAGGCTTTATGTGTCAACGCAAGGAGCATTCGTAATAAGGTGGATGAATTGAAAGTGCAGATTGTTATTAATGATTATGATATAGTTGGGATCACAGAGACATGGCTCCAGGGTGACCAGGGATGGGAGATCAACGTTCAGGGATATTCAATATTCAGGAGGGATAGACATGAAGGAAGGGGAGGTGGGGTGGCGTTGCTGGTTAAAGAAGAGATTAACGCAATAGAAAGGAAGGACATAAGCCGGGAAGATGTGGAATCGATATGGATAGAGCTGCGTAACACTAAGGGGCAGAAGACGCTGGTGGGAGTTGTGTACAGGCCACCTAACAGTAGTAGTGAGGTCGGAGATGGTATTAAACAGGAAATTAGAAATGTGTGCAATAAAAGAACAGCAGTTATAATGGGTGACTTCAATCTACATGTAGACTGGGTGAACCAAATTGGTAAAGGTGCTGAGGAAGAGGATTTCTTGGAATGTATGCAGGATGGTTTTTTGAACCAACATGTCGAGGAACCAACTAGAGAGCAGGCTATTCTGGACTGGGTTTTGAGCAATGAGGAAGGGTTAATTAGCGATCTTGTCGTGAGAGGCCCCTTGGGTAAGAGTGACCATAATATGGTGGAATTCTTCACTAATATAGAGAGTGACATAGTTAATTCAGAAACAAAGGTTCTGAACTTAAAGAGGGGTAACTTTGAAGGTATGAGACGTGAATTAGCTAAGATAGACTGGCAAATGACACTTAAAGGATTGATGGTGGATATGCAATGGCAAGCATTTAAAGGTTGCATGGATGAACTACAACAATTGTTCATCCCAGTTTGGCAAAAGAATAAATCAAGGAAGGTAGTGCACCAGTGGCTGACAAGAGAAATTAGGGATAGTATCAATTCCAAAGAAGTAGCATACAAATTAGCCAGAGAAAGTGGCTCACCTGAGGACTGGGAGAAATTCAGAGTTCAGCAGAGGAGGGCTTAAAGGGCTTAATTAGGAAGGGGAAAAAAGATAATGAGAGAAAACTGGCGGGGAACATAAAAACGGACTGTAAAAGCTTTTATAGATATGTAAAAAGGAAAAGTCTGGTAAAGACAAATGTAGGTCTCCTGCAGACAGAAACAGGTGAATTGATTATGGGGAGCAAGGACATGGCAGACCAATTGAATAATTACTTTGGTTCTGTCTTCACGAAGGAGGACATAAATAATCTTCCAGAAATAGTAAGGGACAGAGGGTCCAGTGAGATGGAGGAACTGAGTGAAATACATGTTAGTAGGGAAGTGGTGTTAGGTAAATTGAAGGGATTGAAGGCAGATAAATCCCCAGGGCCAGATGGTCTGCATCCTAGAGTGCTTAAGGAAGTAGCCCAAGAAATAGTGGATGCATTAGTGATAATTTTTCAAAACTCGTTAGATTCTGGACTAGTTCCTGAGGATTGGAGGGTGGCTAATGTAACCCCACTTTTTAAAAAAGGAGGGAGAGAGAAACCGGGGAATTATAGACCGGTTAGCCTAACGTCGGTGGTGGGGAAACTGCTGGAGTCAGTTATCAAGGATGTGATAACAGCACATTTGGAAAGCGGTGAAATGATCGGACAAAGTCAGCATGGATTTGTGAAAGGAAAATCATGTCTGACGAATCTCATAGAATTTTTTGAGGATGTAACTAGTAGAGTGGATAGGGGAGAACCAGTGGATGTGGTATATTTGGATTTTCAAAAGGCTTTTGACAAGGTCCCACACAGGAGATTAGTGTGCAAACTTAAAGCACACGGTATTGGGGGTAAGGTATTGGTGTGGGTGGAGAATTGGTTAGCAGACAGGAAGCAAAGAGTGGGAATAAACGGGACCTTTTCAGAATGGCAGGCGGTGACTAGTGGGGTACCGCAAGGCTCAGTGCTGGGACCCCAGTTGTTTACAATATATTTTAATGACTTGGATGAGGGAATTAAATGCAGCATCTCCAAGTTTGCGGATAACACGAAGCTGGGTGGCAGTGTTAGCAGTGAGGAGGATGCTAAGAGGATGCAGAGTGACTTGGATAGGTTGGGTGAGTGGACAAACTCATGGCAGATGCAATTTAATGTGGATGAATGTGAAGTTATCCACTTTGGTGGCAAAAATAGGAAAACAGATTATTATCTGAATGGTGGCCGATTAGGAAAAGGGGAGGTGCAACGAGACCTGGGTGTCATTATACACCAGTCATTGAAAGTGGGCATGCAGGTACAGCAGGCGGTGAAAAAGGCGAATGGTATGCTGGCATTTATAGCGAGAGGATTCGAGTACAGGAGCAGGGAGGTACTACTGCAGTTGTACAAGGCCTTGGTGAGACCACACCTGGAGTATTGTGTGCAGTTTTGGTCCCCTAATCTGAGGAAAGACATCCTTGCCATAGAGGGAGTACAAAGAAGGTTCACCAGATTGATTCCTGGGATGGCAGGACTTTCATATGAAGAAAGACTGGATGAACTGGGCTTGTACTCGTTGGAATTTAGAAGATTGAGGGGGGATCTGATTGAAACGTATAAGATCCTAAAGGGATTGGACAGGCTAGATGCAGGAAGATTGTTCCCGATGTTGGGGAAGTCCAGAATGAGGGGTCACAGTCTGAGGATAGAGGGGAAGCCATTTAGGACCGAGATTAGGAAAAACTTCTTCACACAGAGAGTGGTGAATCTGTGGAATTCTCTGCCACAGGAAACTGTTGAGGCCAGTTCATTGGCTATGTTTAAGAGGGAGTTAGATATGGCCCTTGTGGCTACAGGGGTCGGGGGTATGGAGGGAAGGCTGGGGCGGGGTTCTGAGTTGGATGATCAGCCATGATCATAATAAATGGCGGTGCAGGCTCGAAGGGCCAAATGGCCTACTCCTGCACCTATTTTCTATGTTTCTATGTTTCTATGTTTCTATCTCTCTACAGATTTGCTCCTCCAATTCTCGCTGACTATTGGGTGGTCTATAATACAATCCCACTACTGTGGCCATACCTTTCCTGTTTCTCAGCTCCACCCATAAGGACTCAGTAGACAAGCCCTCTAATCTGTCCTGCCTGAGCACTGCTGTAACATTTTCCCTGACAAGCAATGCTACTCCCCCACCTTTCATTCCTCTGCCTCTGTCACATCTGAAACATCGGAACCCTGGAATATTAAGCTGCCAGTCCTGCCCCTCCTGTAGCCAAGATTCACTAATTGCTATAACGTCATAATTCCACATGTCAATTCACGCCCTCAACTCGTCTGCCTTTCCCGCAATACTCCTAGCATTGAAATATATACACCTCAGAAGACTTTTACCACCACTCACAACCTTTCTATCAGTGGATTTGCTTAAACTTTCAACATCATTTATTTTCACCCCAGCCACACTGTCAGCTCTGGCACTCTGGTTCCCATCCCCCTGCAAATCTAGTTTAAAGCCTCCTCAACAGCACTAACAAACCTCCCTGAAAGGATATTGGTCCCCCTGTTGATCAAGTGTAACCCGTCTCTCCATTGTACAGGTCCCACCTGCCCCAGAAGAGGTCCCAATGATCCTGAAATCTGAAACCCTACCCTCTACACCAGTTCCTCAGCCACTTGTTCATCCTCCAGAGCATCCTATTCTTACCCTCACTGGCACGTGGCACAGGTAGCAATCCTGAGATTACCACCCTTGAGGTCCTGCTTTTCAACTTCCTACCAAGCTCTCTATACTCACTATCCAGGACCTCCTCACTTTTCCTTGCTATGTCATTGGTACCGATGTGCACCACTTTTCAGGCAGAGCTGGGAATCAAACCTCAATCTTGGAGCTGGTGCTGTGAAGCAATGCACTAACTGCTATGAGATTTTTGCTTGTTCAGAACCATTTATCCTGCAGTTTACATGACTCCTTTCCTGGGTGTAAATTCTGCTGAATGTACAAGGCAGGCAGTTCTACCCTGAGGGCTGGAAGACCCAAAACAAAAGCTCTTCGTTGTCTGATTGCTTTCTGAGCCCTTTCCATATTTCTAACAGTGAGCAACACTACATTCAAAACTCAGGCACAATCAGGAGCCTAATGGAAAATATCCTGGTCTTTTCAGGATGAGGCCCAGCAACCTTTTCTAGTTTTGGGGGCCAAGGAGAGGAGTGCATTGAAATTTATTCCAAGCAAATACAGAAATGCCTTCATTCCTTGCTATTGGGTGCCCAATCAGGGAAGCCCAGAGCTGTCACCAGTAACTGGCTTGAAGTATGAATAGATACATTAATTAGCAGGATAATGATGTCAACCGGACCATGATGCAGTTATTATTTTACCAGCTGAAGGTACTCACCAGTCCAGTCAACACAATATATATCTTTATGCGGAGAATATGAGCTGAAGTGTACCTGGAGCTTTATGAAAAATGAAGGGTGTTATGGCAACAGACTTGGGATGACTCTTCATTATGTCTGTAAAGTTATATCCTTCTTTCTGGCTTAAAAATTGAAACAAAAGTTGCATCGGCAATAGACATGTACTATTATAGTGGTCTAATGATAACCAGAGCAGCAATTTAAACAAAAACTTTTAAAAACTCATGGACTCAATGGCTGCGTCAAGCTGATCAGATCATTAATATCCTTTCAGTGGCCACGTTATTAAGGACACCTGAACACCTGTTTGCTAATACAAATATCTAACAAGCTAATCATTTAACTGCAATTCAGTGCATAAAGGCATGCAGACATGATTAAGGGGTTCAGTTGTTGTTCAGACCAAGCATCAGAATAGGGGAGAAATGTGATCTAAGTGACTTTGACTGTGGAATGATTGTTGGTGCCAGAATGGGTTGTTTGAGGATATCAGGAAGTGTTGATCTCCTTGGATTTTCATGCACAACAGTGTCTATAGTTTACAGAGAATGGTGTGAAAATAAAATAAATTATTCTGGGAGTAGAAGTTCTGTGGGCAAAAACACCTTGTTCATGAGAGATTCAGAAGAATGGCTAGTCTGGATCAAGCTGATAAGAAGATGACACAACAGAAATCCCTATGACACACAAATTGGCCCCCAGTCAGAGTTGCAACAATCTACCTTGACTTTTTGATTTTCCCGCTAAGCAAATATTGAATTCAATTTACTATTTCATCTTAAATACCAGGTTTACTAACCTCCAGGACCAACCTCCCATGCAGGACTTTGTCAATGGCCTTACTAAAGTCCATGTAGATAATGGCAGTAATGAAGCTAAACACAATTTTAGCATTTATTTTTGAAGACTAGAGATCAGCATATAAAATCAATTATGTAATGCTGAGGCTTTATGAGGCATTAAAGACCACATGTGGACTACTGCGAACAGTTTTGGGCACCTTATCTAAGTAAAGAGAGGGTCAATAGGAACTTCACAAGAATGAGCCCCCTGGGAATGAAGTTATTAGGAGTGTTTGATTGGCTCTGGGCCTGTACTCAATGGAATTTAGAATGTTGAGGAGGAATCTATTTGAAATTTGCTAAATATTGAAAGACCGTGACAGAGTCAACATGGAAAGGATGATTTTAATAGTCGGAGAGTCTAGGAGCAGAGAACACAGTCTAAAACAAAAGGATGTCTCTTGTGACAAGAATACACATAGATTAAGATGTAGCTGTCCTGTGCTGGCACCAGTGGAATCAGCAGTTGGTCTGCCACCTGTCTTCAGGAGAGAGAGAGATAAGGAAAACAATGGAGCTGCATTTGGAGATGTTAATGAAGGGGAAGGAGAGCTGTCAAGATCGGCTCCCCCTTTGAACCCTGAACTGTTTGAAGTGATGGACAGGCGATATCCCAGCAGGCGGATTAAAACGGACAGGTTCGCTAAGGCAGGACACACACGATACCCGAGGTAACAAGACCCTGGAAGCGGTGCGTCTCTCACAAGTCGGTGGGAAGTACTGGGCCATAGACGCACAGGGTGGAAAGGCACGATCGGCGGGAACCTGGTGTGTGTCCACCCTTGCCTGGGTGCCAGGTTCACCGCAGAGAAACGATCGTATCTGGAAACGGAGGGGGTCACGGTCGGTGACCTCAGATGACATCACAAAGGACTCGCCCAAAAGCTGACTGCAAAGGTCTGTGTGGAAGCCTTGAATATTCATTCGTTTTGCTCTCTCTCTCCTTCCCCCCACTGTCCATCACCACGGCAGTGATTACTGCGAACTGAACTGAACTAAATTGAACTGAACTTTGCGTCACTTTGAAACTGGTCATTTACCCCTAGACAACGATAGAGCTTGATTGATTCTGTTATCTTAATTCTGTGTACATGTGTGTTTATCATTGCTGAAATGTTGCATTTATTATCCTTTTGATTAGAGTACTGTGTTGCTTGTTTCTTTAATAAAACTTTCTTAGCTCTAGTAATCCAGACTCCAACTGAGTGATCCATTTCTGCTGGTTTGGTAACCCAGTTACGGGGTATGTAACACTCTGTAGAACAGATGTGTGGAGCAATTCATTTAGCCAGAGGGTGATAAATTTGTGGAATGCATTGTCACAGATGACTATGTACGCCAAGTCATTGGGTATATTTAAAGTTATGGTTGATGAGTTCTTGATTAGTAAGGGCATCAAAGGTTACAGGGAGAAGGCAGGAGACTGGGGTTGAGAGAGCTAATAAATTAGCAATGATTGAATGACAGAGAAGACTTGATGGGCTGAATGGACTAACTCTGTTTCTTTGTCTTATGGTATCTTATATAAAAAAAATCTGTAAGATTGGTTAGATCTGACCTATCACATACAGTACAAAGCCATGTTAATCATGCTCTATCCCTAATCACGGTCTATCTATCCAAATAATTATTTATCCTGTCTCTTAGAATATCACCCTAAAATTTAGCTACTATGGATGTCAGACTCACAGCCTAATATTTCCCAGGTTATTATTAGATCCTTTCTTGAGCAACAGAACAATATTAGATATTCAACTATCTTCCAGCACCTATGGTTAAGGATCGTTTAAGTACCTTTGCCAAAATCCCAATTTCTGCACTAGCCTCCCACAAAGTTTGAGGAGACACCTTGTCAGGCACTGGGTACATTCATTCTAATTTGCCTCAAGACAGCAAGTGTTTCCTCTTCTGTAATCTGGATATGTTCCATGACCTCACTACTGTCTTGCCTCAGTTGGTGTAGACTCTGTGACACTTCCCAAGTAAATACAAATGTAAAATATCCATTTAAGGTCTTCCTGATCTCTTTCGGTTCCATGCATTGATGGCCACGCTGATCTTCCAGTAGACCAATTTTGGACATTGGCTATCCTTTTACTCTCAGTATATCTGTAGAAGTCCTTGGGACTCTCCTTCACCTTATCAGCCAAAGTAACCTCATGCCTTCTTTTAGTTCTCCCAACTTCCTTCTTAATTATTCTGTTGCATTTCTTACAGCCCTCACGTGCCTCATTTGTCCTTTGCTGCCTATACCTGCTGTGTACCTCCTTCTTATTCCTAATCAGGGCTTCAATCACCCTCAAAAGCCAAGGTTCCCTAACCCTGTTAACCTTGCCTTTTATTTAAAATGCAGCACACAAGTTCTATATTCTCAATATCTCACTTTTGAAGGCCTCCCACCTACCAACCATTCCTTTGACAGAATAAAAACTTATCCCAATCCATACCTGCTAGAGCCTTCTGATGTCATCAAAATTATAATTTCTCCAGTTTTGAATCTCAACCCCGGGGCCAGTCCTATCTTTCTTCATAATTATCTTGAAGTTAATGGAATTGTATATGTTCCCGTACAAATGTTACCTGACCTAATGGGCGACCCACTATTGCACCTCACTAGTTGTGACCTCTACATATTAATTAAGAAAACTTGGCTGAACACATTTGACAAACTCTATCTCATCCAGTCCATTTATAGTATGGGAGTCCCAGTCAATATGAGGAAAGTTAAAATCACCTGCTATCACCTTATTTTTCTGGCAATAGTCTGCAATCTCTCAACAAATGTCTTTCATTAAATTCCACTAATTGTTAAGATGTCTATATTATCATCCAATTAGAGTGATCATTCCTTTCTTATTGTTCAGTTTCACCCATATGCCTCAGTAGCAGAGCCCTCCAGTCTTTCCTGACTGAACACTGCCGCGACATTTTCCCTGATTGGTAATGCCACTCCATCCCCGATAGTCTCTTCCGATCTATCACGACTGAAGCTATGGAGCAATTGAGCTGCCAGTCCTGCCCCTCCCACACCAAGTCTCACTAATGGCTACAATATCATAATTTCTCATGCTGATCCATACTCTATAGTTCATCTGCCTTGCTTAAAGTACTTCCTGAATTGAAATAGATGGAATTCAGAACATTAGTTCCTTCATGTTCAACCTTTCAGTTCCAGTCTTTGATGTGGAGGCTTAACATCAATCATTCTACTAGCTGTCCTGGCACCCTGGTTCCCAACCCCCTGGAACTCTAAATCCCCCAGAGTAACACTAACAGACCTTCCTGTAAGTTCACGTGCAAGCCATCCCATTTGTACAGGTCTCACCTTCTCTGCAAGAGAGCCCAATAACCCAAAAATGTGAAGTCCTCCCTTATATACCATCTCCTTAGCCATATGGTAAACTGCATTACCTTCCTATTTCCAGCCTCACAAGGATGTGGTGTGGGTAGAAATCCTGAGATTACCACCGTGAAGTTTCTGTCTTTTAATTTAGCACCTAACTCCTTGAACTTACTTTGAAGGACATCTTTTCCCTTCCAGCCAAAGTCATTGATACTGACATGGACCATGACCTCTGGATCCTTGCTTTCCTCCGTAAGAATGTTACGGACTCATACAGAGATGTCCCTGACTCTGGCCCCTGGGAGGTAACATATCATCCAGGAATCTCATTGTCTTCCACAGTACCTCCTGTCTGTTCTCCTATCAAATGAATCCCCTATTACTACTACTCACCTCCTCTCCTCATCCCTTTCCACGTCACAGAGCCACACTCAGTGCTAGCGAGCTGATTACTGTAGCTTTCTGCTGCTAGGTTGTACTCCCAACAGTATTTATAAAAAACAGTAGACAGAGTTACTATGCACCACCTGCTTATTCCTTTTCCCTCTCCTGACAGTCACCCAGCTACCTGCCTCCTTCAAATTACCTGCAGCTCTTATCCATAAATTCTTAATTCTCTTGTTTCTTTAATATTATTATACCCAGGGGAGGTAGTAAGGAAGAACTTCCACTGCCTATTAAAGCTCCCAAGGGCATGTGTCCCAAATAGCCTCTAACAATCAAGTTCGGCTCCTGGCCTTCACATGTGACTTAGCTACTAAGCCCAGCATAACTGTTTCTACTGACAGGAGAATGGGCAAATGGTTACTGGTGCCTGAAAAACCATTCGCTTAAAGGCAGATGGAGTTCATCAGTTATGTTTGGCAGCTCATCGAGGAGAAGGAAAACTCTGATCTCAATCCTCCACTGCCTTGTGGCTGTACCCACCCATGGGGAAGGCTTCGGGAGTAAAGCCCAAGGAAAAATCCAAGCAGGAGTCCCTCAGGCAGTTCTACATTGAGTTCAATATCAACTTAACCTCCAGCTCTTCACACTGAAGCGTTTTGAGCCAAAGCCTCAGATCTCCACTCTAATTCTGGCCCACTTACAGAATTTCTGATCTGCTTAAAGCGTCCCTTTTACTTAGCCCAAACAATCTCAAGCTCCACAGAAAATTCCAACGTGCTCCACTCACTTTTTAAATCTGGCTTTAAGCTCCACAAGCAATGCCTTCCACAATCTCAATTACAGCAGAGAGAAAAAAAATCAGCTGGTCCAGGCACAGGTGGCAGTGTTGCATTTAGCAGTTTTGACTACCCGTTGTGGAGTCTTCCGGCCTGCCACTGTGCAGTTTCCACCACAAGCAATAATGCAGCTTTTTAGGATGCTCTGTCCTGCGTATCTGCAGAATGATGTGAGCATGGATATACAATGTTGTTTACATTAAGGAAGTGATTATTTGTCTGGCACTAGGCATCAAGCTCTTCCAACTCTTCTCTGTAGGCCGTCTCGTTGTTGCTGGTGATCAGTCCAACCACTGTTGTGTCATTGGCGAACTTGACTGTGTGATTTTTGGGTGTGCAGTAATGAATGAATAGAGTGTGCAGCAATGGGCAAATAAAAGCCCTCATTGTCAGAATATCACTGGTATAAAGTGTATCTTTAATTCCTTGATTTATATTCTGCCTTACAATACAAATACGAAGCTTATTTCAAGTCATGTGCCCTTCACATTTTTGTTCCTTTTCTCCGAGTAACAGGTCACACATCTGCCTTTTCTAAAAATGAGCATCTTTTTTCTTTTAACTTCTTTAGTGGAATCCATTGTCACAGTTGGCTGAAGAAGTCATCATTGGGTATATTTAAAGCAGAGGTTGATCGCTTCTTGATTAGTAAGGGTGTCAAAGATCATGAAGGAATGGCGGAGTAGACTCGATGGGCCAAATGACCTAATTCTCCTCCTATGTCTTATGGTCATTTAGTCTTTATTTCATCTTTTGCTATTATAAAAATAGTTTACCCCATTCTGTTTTATGTGCCTGAACTTTCTAAAACATTGATGTCTGGACTATTTAGTTCCTGATATTAGTTGTTCAACCTCTTTTCCATAATGATAACTAGATCAGATCCCTTAAATTTATTCAGTTTGTTGTTTCTATTACAAATGCTTTGCTCATTTATATGTGGTGCCTTCAGCGTTGTTACAATATTGCTGACATCATTTTGTGGACTAACGTGATATTACTTCTGTTAAAATCTTCCTTTCTTTCTATTCCTCTCTTCACTTTTAACTCTGCTGTCTAAAATTAAGATTATTGCTTTTCAATGTCAATTTCAATGGAGAAATCAGGACAAGTGGGTCCTCTCCTGATTTCTCCAAGCATTCTCTCTCTATGTCCCAAATCCCTTCATTAATTTCAAACCTAATTACAGCACTAGTTATTGGCTTAGTGATAACAATAGTCCCAATGGGATCTATCCACTTCAGGCTCTCCTCTTTCTCTTTTGCCCATTAATGCTGCTGGCATTTAGGGCGGAAAAGAAGGTCTCTCATCTCTGGCAGTGTTTACAGCTTACTTCATCTTGTCAGCAGCTTCCTCTCAGTTTTCATTGCTTTCAGTCATGCTGTCTCAGGTGGAGATTCAGGAATATGGTCACACTCAGATGTAGAAGGATTCTACATTGTTCTGAGCTGATCCCCGAAACCTGGAGACCAGCGGACCACTCTTAGTCTGGCCTCTACCCTTTGACCTGGTTGTTATGGGTGACCTTACCAAGAACCAAAACCTAAGGCCCTGAATCCTGCCAACATAGCTCTTTGGGTCATTGAGACATGCAAGCCTCCAAACCACAATAGGTTGTGGCGCTCTTGGAGGGCTTCAGGCCCAAGAACCGTGAAAATTGAATGGAAATCTTGGATTTGCATCTAAAGGATTGAAATTCAAATGCAACATGGATTTCTCACTCAGAAATAATTGATTAAACAAGCTCTCCATCCAAAATGTAATTAAATGCATGAAAATGTTGACATTTGTATGTGGAAACCGTCACTTGTTAGAAGTTGATAAAACCTGAAAGGAAATCTGATGATGATTTGAGCTGAATTATCGTAGTAAAGTGACCACACAAGACAAGTATTATGTTCTCCGAAGGAGTTGTCCATTAGTGGGGCTTTTCATATCGGCGCAGAAATTAATCCCGTATGTTATAGTGGATTCCCTTAATGTGGAATGACTGTGCGTGACTTTGTTTAACGTGGGGAGCTGATGCACGGGCAGCCATCATACAGTCCTTGACAGATGGAGGTCAAGGCCCAGTGGCACGGAGTGCAAGCTGACTGAGGACCCTTCACTGCTGCAGCCTTCCGCCACCCTCACTGTCATTGTGATGTGTCAAAATATTCTGCCAACTCCACGGCTGAGGCCCTGGTTAGATCGCTCTTTGTCTGGAACATCCGCCCTGACCTTGCCATCATGAGTGACCGTACCAGGAGCAAAACACCAGATGGAAAAATTCCAGACGGCATCACTCTTGAGATCTCAGTAACTCACAAACCTCTACCCCAACAAGATGATGATCCTTGGAGAGAGATCTGAATTGTACACTAATAATATCAACTAAAACACTTTGATTCTATGTCATAATATCTTTAGTGCATTAATGTTCACTTAATCCCAAAATCTAGTGGATTTATATTCTTATTGATATAATATAATGTATTATACATTTCAGTTTTTGTTCTCATATTGACCAAATGGCTCTATTAAAAGTTATCAGTATTAATTTCTTGCCAACTCCATTTGCAATAAACCTTCAGTGGGGACATTTCAGTGAGTGATAGTCATTGAGTTATATAGCTGCCAGCCTATCCATTTCCCATTGACAAGATCCTTTTGTTTGCCAGCCTGACTTTGGAGCTATTTAATGTTTTATAGACAGCTTAGAATTACAATGAATTTTTGGCACAGGGGTAGGACATTTAATCCATCTGTCAGTTTGTATGTCAATGCCAATTAACTGAACTCTGAAAACTTGCATTTGTTCCTCACTTACTTCTCCGCAAGGAAAACATCATGGCCCCTGCCAACAAACTGCTCTAAAATTTAAACAAAGAAATGCCATTTTTATATGTAAATTGACTAGTTGGATAGAGATATTAAGCAATTGGTAACCTTGTAGATGTTTAGATTCCTTATTTGCATAACGGGTTACCAGCCATCAGTATTAATAACCAAAGGAATCTACATGTTAAAGGCCGATAACACTTTAGAATTAATAAATCAACTAACCAGTACTAAGTGTAACTCAAAAATTATTTGTTTGCATCTTTATCTTGTCTTGGCATGTCAAATGGCTGCAGCCCCCTGCCCATGTAAACCTCCTCTGTAACCCCTTCACTAGCAGCATGTACTTTCTGCCCAGAACTGATCAGAATACTCCAAAGGTCTCTTCAAAGACCTTTCCTGCCTGGGCTGACTGCACACTGTCTGTAAATTATCCTTGCCTCGACATTATCTTAATCCTTGATTTGCTGCAACTTCCACATTTGCATGTCACACTGGGTTTCTCACATGTTCGATGTTGCTGTACAGAAGAAAGTCACGAGTATCACTTTGGCTCCATGTTCATGATTGAGTCAATTTTTATACACTTAATACTTAATACTATGTACTCCATCCTCCTCTGCCATGGGATGTGCAGTGAGAAAGTAGCGCTCAGTCAGTGCTTATATGCACATCACACTGAGTCCATGATAGTCCTGATACACCCTAAAGGAGCTTGCACGATTTGATGGTAAATGACCAGTAAGCATAGCACTTGCAAAATGCTGATAACTGTGGTGAAGAATCATAGTCATAGTCATAGTCATAGTCATACTTTATTGATCCCGGGGGAAATTGGTTTTGGTTACAGTTGCACCATAAATAATAAATAGTAATAAAACCATAAATAGTTAAATATTAATATGTAAATTATGCCAGGAAATAAGTCCAGGACCAGCCTATTGGCTCAGGGTGTCTGACCCTCCAACGGAGGAGTTGTAAAGTTTGATGGCCACAGGCAGGAATGACTTCCTATGACACTCTGTGTTGCATCTCGGAGGAATGAGTCTCTGGCTGAATGTACTCCTGTGCCGAACTAGTACATTATGTAGTGGATGGGAGACATTGTCCAAGATAGCATACAACTTGGACAGCATCCTCTTTTCAGACACCACCGTCAGAGAGTCCAGTTCCATCTCCACAACATCACTGGCCTTACGAATGAGTTTGTTGATTCTGTTGATGTCTGCTACCCTCAGCCTGCTGCCCCAGCACACAACAGCAAACATGATCACACTGGCCACCACAGACTCGACTCGTAGAACATCCTCAGCATCGTCCGACAGATGTTAAAGGATCTCAGTCTCCTCAGGAAATAGAGACGGCTCTGACCCTTCTTGTAGACAGCCTCAGTGTTCTGAGACAAGTCCAGTTTATTTTCAATTCATATCCCCAGGTATTTGTAATCCTCCGCCATGTCCACACTGACCCCCTGGATGGGAACAGGGGTCCCTGGTGCCTTAGCTGTCCTCAGGTCTACCACCAGCTCCTTAGTCTTTTTTACATTAAGCTGCAGACAATTCTGCTCACACCATGTGACAAAGTTTCCTACCGTAGCCCTGTACTCAGCCTCATCTCCCTTGCTGATACATCCAACTATGGCAGAGTCATCAGAAAACTTCTGAAGATGACAAGACTCTGTGCATTAACTGAAGACTGAGGTGTAACTGGTGAAGAGAAAGGGAGACAAGACAGTCCCCTGTGGAACCCCTATGCTGCTGACCACTCTGTCAGACACACAGTGTTGCAAGCACATGTACTGTGGTCTGCCAGTCAGGTAATCAAGAATCCATGACACCAGGAAAGCATCCACCTGCCTCGTTGTCAGCTTCTCCCCCAGCAGAGCAGGGCGGATGGTGTTGAACGCACTGGAGAAGTCAAAAAACATGACCCTCACAGTGCTCGTTGGCTTGTCCGGGTGGGCGTAGACACAGTTCAGCAGGTAGACAATGGCATCCTCAACTCCTAGTCGGGGCTGGTAGGCAAACTGGAGGGGATCTAAGTGCAGCCTAACCATAGGCCGGAGCAGCTCCAGAACAAGTCTCTCCAGGGTTTTCATGATGTGGAAGGTCAATGCCACTGGTCTGTAGTCACTGAGGCCGCCAGGGCACAGCATCTTCGCCACAGGGACTAGGCAGGACGTCTTCCACAGCATAGATCATTTAGAAACAAAGGAGCTTCTTTAGCTAATCAGGCAGGTAAGCTTCTCATTATAAGCATGACACATTCCTAATAGACAATAATGCCATAA
Source organism: Mobula hypostoma (assembly GCF_963921235.1). Classification (NCBI taxonomy): domain Eukaryota; kingdom Metazoa; phylum Chordata; class Chondrichthyes; order Myliobatiformes; family Myliobatidae; genus Mobula; species Mobula hypostoma. The sequence continues at coordinate 118,440,652 of NC_086097.1, read as the reverse complement.
GACATAGGAGCGGAATTAGGTCATTTTGTCCATCGACCCTGTTCCACCATTCAATCATGCATGACTTACTTTCCTATTAACCCCATTCTCCTGACTTCTCCCCATAACATTTGGTGCCCTTATTAATCAAAAGCCCATTAAACTCCACTTTAAATACAACCAATGACTTGGCCATTAAAGTTGTGCGTCGCAATGAATTCCACAGACTTTATTCTGGCTAATAAATTTCCTCCCCATCTCTCTTCTATTCAAAAGCTGTGCCCCATGGACCTACACTCTCCCACTATTGGCAACAGTCTCTCCATGTCCACTCTGGCTAAGCCTTTCAATAATGGCATGTTTCAATGAGATCCCTCTTCAATATTCTACGCTCTAGTGAGGACAGGCCTAATGCCATCAAGTGCTCCTTATGCATTAACCCTTTCATTCCTGGGATCATTCACGAAGATGTGCCTGGAGGCTGTGGAGGTGAGTGAGGTCCTCACTGAATACTTCTCTTTGGTATTCACCAATGAGAGGGAACTTGATGATGCTGCGGACAATATGAGTGAGGTTGATGTTCTGGAGCATGTTGATACTAAGGGAGAAGAGGTGTTGGAGTTGCTAAAATACATTAGGACGGATAAGTTTCAAGGGCCTGGCGGAATATTCCCCAGGCTGCTCCACGAGGTGAGGGAAGAGATTGCTGAGCCTCTGGCTGGGATCCTTATCTCCTCGTTGTCCACGGGAATGGTATCGGAGGATTGGAGGGAGGCAAATGTTGTCCCCTTGTTCAAAAAAGTTAGTAGGGATAGTCCAGGTAATTATAGACCAGTGAGCCTTACGTCTGTGGTGGGAAAGCTATTGGAAAAGATTCTTAGAGATAGAATCTATGGGCATTTAGAGAATCATGCTCTGATCGGGACAGTCAGCATGGCTTTGTGAAGGGCAGATCATGTCTAACAAGCCTGATAGAGTTCTTTGAGGAGGTGACCAGGCATATAGATGAGGGTAGCGTAGTGGATGTGATCTATATGGATTTTAGTAAGGCATTTGACAAGGTTCCACAAGGTAGGCTTATTCAGAAAGTCAGAAGGCATGGGACCCAGTGAAGGTTGACCAGGTGGATTCAGAATTGGCTTCCCTGCTGAAGGCAGAGTGTCATGGTGGAGGGAGTACATTCAGATTGGAGGATTGTGACTAGTGGTATCCCACAAGAATCTGTTCTGGGATGTCTACTTTTCGTGATTTTTATTTACGACCTGGATATGGGGGTAGAAGGGTGGGTTGGTAAGTTTGCAGACAACACAAAGGTTGGTGGTGTTGTAGATAGTGTAGAGCATTATCAAAGTTTGCAGAGAGACATTCATAGGATGCAGAAGTGGGCTGAGAAGTGGCAGATGGAGTTCAACCAGGAGAAGTGTGAGGTGGTACACCTTGGAAGGACAAACTCCAAGGCAGAGTACAAAGTAAATGGTAGGATACTTGGTAGTGTGGAGGAGCAGAGGGATCTCGGGGTACATGTCCACAGATCCCTGAAGGTTGCCTCACAGGTAGATAGGGTAGTTAAGAAAGCTTATGGGGTGTTAGCTTTCATAAGTCGAGGGATAGAGTTTAAGAGTCGCGATGTAAAAATGCAGCTCTATAAAACTCTGGTTAGGCCACACTTGGAGTATTGTGTCCAGTTCTGGTCACCTCACTATAGGAAGGATGTGGATGCATTGGAAAGGGTACAGAGGAGATTTACCAGGATGCTGCCTGGTTTAGAAAGTATGCATTATGATCAGAGATTAAGGGAGCTAGGGCTTTACTCTTTGGAGAAAAGGAGGATGAGAGGAGACATGATAGAGGTGTACAAGGTAATAAGAGGAATAGATAGAGTGGATAGCCTTCACCTCTTCCCCAGGGAACCACTGCTCAATACAAGAGGACATGGCTTTAAGGTAAGGGGTGGGAAGTTCAAGGGGGATATTAGAGGAAGGTTTTTCACTCAGAGAGTGGTTGGTGCATGGAATGCACTGCCTGAGTCAGTGGTGGAGGCAGGTACGCTAGTGAAGTTTAAGAGACTACTAGACAGGAATATGGAGGAATTTAATTTGGCGAGTTATTCGGGAGGCAGGGTTTGAGGGTCGGCACAACATTGTGGGCCGAAGGGCCTGTAATGTGCTGTACTATTCTATGTTCTATGTTAAACCTCCTCTGGACGACCCTGTCCAACAACATGTTCTTTCTTAGATATGGTGCCCAAACCTGACCAGAATACTCCAAAGATGGTCTAACCAGTGCCTTATAAAGTCTCAGCATTGCATCTTTGCTTTTATATTCTAATCCTCTCAAAATGAATGCCAGCATTGTATTCACTTTCTTTACTACCGGCCTAACCTGCAAACTAAACTTTAGGGAATCTTTCACTGGGACTCCTAAGTCACTTTGCACATTCGATTTTTGAAATCACTCCCCATTGAGAAAATAATATACATACTGATTCTTTCTACCCAAGTACAGGATCATACACTTTCCTACACTGTATTCCATCTGTATTCAGAGTGAATGCATTCTGTCTAATGTTGAAATGTTCCGCAAACCATATAAATACAGTAATTTTTTTAAGAGCTTGTATATTGAAATTCCTTCCAGAATAAATAAATTGGATCCTTTCCTCTTTTTAAAATTTCCTTAGTATTCTAAGTGTTGTGTAAAATCACATTCTGCTCAACATATCCTGCAAAAATTCATGACATCTTCACAATGTCGCAACTTGCCTTGACTTTGGTCCTTACATTAAATATCACTATATGCTCAACAAAAGGAAAATATGGAAACTGATCATCTAATCAGATGGTTTTGGAAGGGAAGAAAAGTAAAATAATGGTTCTGGATGAAGAGGAAGTGGAAGTCTAGTTTAGGAGAAGTATCCCAAAGGGCATATGTGTAATAGTTGAATGTGCAGTTACTGATCATGAAGATGATAATCCAGAAGCAGGTAAAGAATTAATGATGCTGGTGACATAAAGATAGACATTACCCAGCTGGAGTAGAACAAAGAAGTGGGACGTGGTTGGTTGGTGATCAGTCGAACTTGGGAACAGTTGGTGAGAGAGACCATGCTGATAGAGCTCTGTACAGGCTGGGATTCGTAGAGAGTGGAGGTTGTAAGAACATACTGTATGTCAAAATCAAAGTCAAAGTTGAGGCTATTACCAAATGCACGCATACATAGATAGATAGATAGATAAATATACTTTATTGATCCTGAGGGAAATTGGGTTTCGTTACAGCCGCACCAACCAAGAATAGACCATAAATATAGCAATACAAAAACCACAAACAATCAAACATGAAAACGCAAACTATGCCAGATGGAAATAAGCCCAGGACCAGCCTATCGGCTCAGGATGTCTGACCCTTCATGGGAGGAGCTGCAAAGTTCGATGGTCACAGGCAGGAACAACCTCTCATGATGCCCAGTGTTGTATCTCGGTGGAATATGGCCGGGGTCCAACAGCAAAAAGTTCAATATTCGGTCTACAAACACGTTCCTTGATCGTAATATGACCTGGATTGCACCATGCGTTGTTAACCAGAACAGTAAGCACCCAACTCCTTAACGCTTACCGCTCTCAGTGCACCTCCGGTCAGCCGGAACGGTCTGGAAGCCATCCATGGAAAAGGTTTGATTGGGTATGTCCTTGTGCAGCCCCGTTCCAGTAAAACACATAACACTGCACTCCCGAAATGTTCTCTGACGCCTGGCTAGCGCCGTGAACTCGTCCATTTTATTACCCACCGAACTCTTCTTCTCCATAAGCCTCTGTTGTCTCGACCCGGTCCTCTTTCCTCGCCTTTGTGATCCCCCTCTGCATCCTCTGTGTGTTTTCCTCCAGATTTCAGCAGGGGTGTCTGCCGCTCTGCTCGCTAAACCGGCCGGCATGCTCAATCAGCTGGTCCCTAGAATAAACAATGTGACCATGCTTCTGCCCCGTTAATGAGACGTGTCGGAATATAACTATTTCCAGCGCTAAAAACCCAAATAAAACTCTCTCTACCAGTATGTTAGAGAGGGTGCTGCTTCAACGTGTTACTGTGGGGAAAAAAAACAAAAAATAACGTAAGTTAAAAAGTAAGAAGGAAAAAGTAAGAATGCTGGTCGGAACGGCTGTAACAGGCTGCATGCACGACCGGCGCGTGCACACGCATGCGTACATGTATGAACAACTGCAGTAAGACGCTTATTTACAGTAGTGTCAGAGGCACATTTCATCAAATAGACAACATTCACAAGAAAGGCATAACTTAAACAGAGAACATATACAGCTTTTACAAGTAATAACAAAACTTGGACAAAAAATGTCAATTATAGTGCAAAGTAGTCATACTGTTCCTCTACTGAAGTAGTGACTTTCGCTGTGCAACTTGTTTCAAGTACCAGATGGTTAAAGGGACATAAGGGACATAGCTTTTCCAATTTTGAATCAAAGGGATGTCTGCAGAAAAAGGACCCACCTTCAATCTGATACCAGAAATAGACTGACATTAATGTTTTCTCTGGAGCAGTGATCCCCAATGCATGATTATTCCGTAAGTAATATATTCAAAGCATGAAACTGGATTTCACATGAAGGTTGAGAGGACTGGAGTCTTGAAGGAGCAATATTCTCGAGATGAAGATAAGAAAACTTGGGCACAGAGTGGAACATTCATTTCCAGGCCAAATAGAGAGCCAAGATGGTAAACCTACCATGGTTTAACCGGAGGATGCTTAATGTAGTCTGGAGCAGAGTGCAATGAGCTGACAATGACTGAAAAGAACGGTTTTACTCACTAAGCTGAAGGAAAGTCTTGAACATCCAGGATTTAATTTTGAATTTCAGCTGGAAAATATAGGATCTACACAAAAGGAATAGATTTAAATGAGATAATTAATATTTATTCATATGTGTAAAAGTAGCTAGAAAATTGAGAATGTGAATCAGCCCTCAAGGCACCACGATGTATTAAAATGGAACATTGTAATGGGTAGTATTTTTAGGCTTTGTAGTTGCTCTAGGGTATTAGGAGGCATTATGGATCTGGAGAAGCATTTGTGGACATGGTGATAAATTTCAAGAAAGCCACATACTGTGCTGGAGAGCAAAGCGAGTTATTGGCAGGAACTGTAATACACTGAACAAAACTGCATGCCTTTTGAAATATCTCAATCATTTGAGGAAAACTAAAATGAAATGCTAATGAATTCTATACTTCACATGCATCCTTGGTTGTAGAACATCAGAACAGAATTCTATTTCCAGCTCTACTACCAATTTTCTGGGTGGCGGGGTGGAGATATGTCTCTACCAATGGAGGTGTACTGCACTCCTTCCCTCTGCTAGCCTGCAAGGTCACTCTTGGGCAAAGTGTAGCACCTGCCTAGCCCCCCAACCCTGATCAGGGTCACATAAGGTCATGGACGCAGGTGGAGGATGGTCGTATGAGCAGCTTGTGTATATCCTGGTTATGCGACCACTGACGCCAAGCAGACAAACTCTGGAAGGCATTGATAATGGTTGAGGATTGTGGGGAAGGGGTATGGTCACACATCTTGTAAAGACACTACCCAGAAGAAGGCAATGGTAGACCACTTCTGTGGAAATGTTTGCCAAGAATAATCATGGCCAAAGACCATAATCACCCACGTCATACCACTCGGCACATAATGATGATGATGACTACCAATTTATATCATAAACACAAGACATTCTGCAGATGCTGTATATCTAGAGCAACACACACACACACACACACACACACACACACACACAATGCAGGGGGAGCTCAGTAGGTCAGGCAGCATCTATGGAGAGGAATGAAGAGTTGATGTTTCTGGTCAAGACCCTTCATCAGGACTGGAAATGAAGGTGATAGAAGCCAGAATAAGAAGGTGGGGGGAGGAGTAGGAATACAAGCTGGCAGGTGATGTGAAGCCAGGTGAGGGGCAGGTCGGTGGGTGGGGAAAGGGGAATGAAGTGAGAAGGTGGGAGATGCTAGATGGGAAAAGTGGTTCCAAATTATATAGGGTCACAGTGTCATAGGGCACTACAACATAGAAAGGGGCCATTTGGCCCATCTAGTCCATGCTAAAATATTAATCTGCCTACTCCCATCAACCTGCACCCAGACCATAGCCCTCCATACTGCTCCCATCAATGACTCATCTAACTGCCTCTTAAAAATTGCAATCGAACCTACATTTACCGTTTCCACTGACAACTCATTCCACATTTTCACCACCCTGTGTGATGAAATTCCCCATCATTTTCCCCTGAAATAATTCAATTTCCACACTTAACCCATGGCACTAGTACTTCAAATCATCAGCTCATCATATCATAATCTCTGTCAACCCAAGGCTAAACATAATTAAAATAAAGGACTGAATTGAACTTTCTGGATCATTGTCATTTGAAATACACATTGAAGCATACATTGCGTTCTGCAACATTCCTACTTGGAACATTTCCAACCAGACTCTGAGAAGGAAGAATTGGTATGAACTTACAGATGTAAAACTAAATGATACCCGAGGCAGGTCTAGACTGTTCACTATATTCTTTCCCTAACCCTCTCTACCTGTTCAAAGTTTAAATTCAAAGTAAATTAATTATAAATCTAATATTAAAATTTGTTATATTGCATGTCACCATATGCAACCCTGGGAATCATTTTCTTGCAGGTATACTAAGAAAATCTAAGAGCCATAATAGAATCAATGAAAGACCTCACTCAGCAGGGTGGACAAACAATCCTTTGCACCTCTGATTTTGAATTTTCTTCCCATTTAGAAAATAGTTTACATCTCTATTTTTTATATCAAAGTGCATGGCCATACACATCTTTGCACTTTATTTTCTTTGTCACTTCTTTGCCCATTCTCCTAATCTGTCTAAGTCCTTCTGCAGACTTCCTGCTTCCTCAACACTATCTGCCCTCCACCTATCTTTGTATCATCTGTAAACGTGACCATAAATCCATTAATTCCACCATCCAAATCACTGACATAGAGCATGAAAAGAAGTGGTCCCAATACCAACACCTGCGGAACATCACTAGTTATCACAGCCAAGCAGAAAAGGCCCTCTTTATTCCCACTCTTTACCTCCTGCCAGGCAGCCAATCTTCTGTCCGTGATAGTATCTTTTGAAATAATGCAGAATATTGGTAGCTTGGGATGGCTCTTTGGAAGTTTGGTTGATTGACAAGCTTAGCAAAATGTTTGCAGATATTTCAGCTCCAACAGAGAAACCATCATCAGTGCACAGTTGAGGGTGATGTCTCCTCAGAATGCCAGCTTATGTACTCCTGTGGTGTCCAAATGGATATTGATTAGACATTGAGATCTGGTTAGCTGGTTCAAAACACCTTTCTGGTCCACGCTCCTCGCCTTTGAGGTTCTTTCTTCTTCAGTGTTTTACATCTGTACCAGAAGAATGGAGGAAAGTTTAGAGGTGACATCATGGTTAGCTTGGTTTTTTTTCACACAGAGAGTGGTAGATGCCAGGGTGGTTGTAGAGCCTGATACAAGACACTTAAACCATACATTTAAAAGGCACTTAGATAAACACATCAGCATAATAAGGAATGAAGGTTATGGGTTGTGTATGAAGGAGGGATTAAACTGATGATGGAGTAGGTTAAAATGTTGGCACAACATCATAGGCCAAAGCTCCCATACTGTGTTGTACTCTTCTATGTTCAGTGTTTATGTTCTCTGCCAGGTTAGCTACTAGACAACTTGTCCAGATTTTGATTCCACTGATTAATTGATGGGGCCTTTTATTTAAAAATCTTTGCTCATCCCCTAGCCAAGTTGATTGTTGAATTCCTGGATTTAGGCAAACTAAGTACATCTTGATAAGAATATTCAATTGTCCTCAAGCCGTACATAAATGATACGCTTCCAATTTGTTCAAGAAACTTCTCTGAGAATCAAAGCATGAGTATTTCCTTCAGTTCCTGGATGTTGTGAACACTCAGATTGCTCCAGTCTCCTGAGGCCCTTCCTGATGAAGGGGCCAAAAATTAAAAACGTTCATTGGATGAGCTGCTTGGGCAGATCTGACCAGCTGCAGTCACTTACACTAAATATATGGCTCAGTTCCTTGTAGTTAGCTTCCGTCCTTAGTGAGTATACAGGAACATGAAACAGAGGAGCAGAATTAGGCCATTTGTCCAATCATATCTGCTACACCATTCCATCCTGGCTGATTTATCATCCCACTCAAACCCATTGTCCTATAGTCTCTCTGTAACCTTTAACACCCTGACTGAAAAAGAATCTATCAGCCTCTGGTATATACATATCCAATGACTTGGCTGTAGTGTATTTCATATTTCAGTAATATTTGAGTAATATTGCAAACACAGTAGGCTCCAACATGGGCACTAGCCTACCCTGCATCCTCAATGCCTCATCTATCATAAGAAATTCCATCACCTAGGTCATACCCTCTTCTCATTGTTATCATCAGGGAAAAGGTACAGGAGTCTGAAGGCACACACTCAATGATTCAGGAATAGCTTCTTCCCCTCTGCCATCTGATTTCTGAATGGACATTGAACCCATGAACTCTACCTCAATTTTTTTTCTTTTCGCAATACATATAATTTACCTTTTTTAATATATTTATTTCTTAATGAAACTTACCATAGTTATTATGTATTGCAAAGTACAGCTGCTACATATCAACAAATTTCACAACATATTCCAGTGATATTTATAATATATATATACTGCATATTGCTTGATTAAGCATGTTGTGTTTCCATAACTCATTATGGATTATATGTAAAAGTACATGAACATACAGGTTATATGTAAATGTATATGAATGGTGTACATCATATATGTGTGCCATACTGAAGTAAGAACTAAGTAGATGAGTATCCCCAGGCTCCCATGTTTTAATTTTGATTAGTTTCTGGGGTTATAAAACCTAGCAGTGAGGTTGTTTTAAAACAAATCCAAGACAACAACTTCCCTGTTAAAATGCAGCACATTTATCATCGAAAGGCGGGAAAGACATTTGAGTTCAAAAAAGTGTAGTATGTATTTCCTTGCAAGGGGGCAGAGATGATCGAGTTAAAAAAGGCCGAAAATGGGCATAATTATAACAATCATAATAACAATAAATTTAAAAAGAACAGGAATGGCTGACTGCATCGGAAGGATAGACGTGTTTGATTGCACAACAGAGAATTGGATGATGTATACTGAATAAATTAAGTAGTATTTTGAATCAAATAAAATAGCCAAGACAAAATGAGTGCCTGTGTTACTGAGTATACTAGGTGGAAAAAGCATGCAGTGTACTTAGAAGTTTAACTGCTGCAAGCCAAGCAAAATGAGCTTTGCTGATATTCTGAATGTAATGTAGGAATATTTAGAACTGAAACCATTGTTGGTTGCAGAGCACTTTAAGTTTCATAAATGGAATCAAAAGGAAGGGGAGTCTATTTCAGCTTACACAGCTGAATTGAAGAGATTGTCCGGGCATTGTCAGTTCAGTGATGGGCTTAATGATGCACTGAAAGACTGTTTATTTTCTGGAACCTTACAAGAAAGCATTAAAAATGGTTCCCAACAAAAGAACAAGTTACAGTTAAAAGAGCAGTTGAAGTTTGCTATAACAATGGAATCAACAGGCTGAGAATGAAAGTGAGTGTGAACAAAATTGCAACATCTAAACAGAAACCTGCCTGGACAAACAAATTGTGTTACCAATGGGCTCTGTTTCTTGATGGACACAACTACAGGATCGAATGTAAGAAGACAACAAATCATGGAAATGCAGATGAATTGTCTTGTTTATCTTTTGAAAAAGAAATATCTGAAATACTTACAAACGTGGACACTTCTCTTGATGTATTCTCCTTAATGCAAATCCAACGTCTCCCTAGTACAGTAGAAATGATCCAATGGGAAACCAGAAAAGACCCCACACTGTCTCAGGTCCACATGGCAACCAAAAATGGCTGGAATGTGCAACAGAAATTCCAGTTCCCCCACTTTTATCAACGTGGGGATGAACTTGCCTTATGTGTGTATTGAGAGTTGTTGTATCATCCAAGCTGAGAGCTAAAATGTGGAGAAGCTATATGCCAGTCATCTAGGTTTAGTCAAAATGAACGCATTGTCTCAAAGTTTTGTCCAGTGGCCTGAAATACGTCAGCAGATTGAACAGCTTGCATGCACTGCTTGGGATTCCAACTCAACCAGAAGATGCCAAGAGCAGGCAACTCTCCATCCTGAGGATGGCCTGCATTGCCCTGGCAGAGGATTCATGTGGATTTTGTCAGACCATTCATGGGCACAAATTTCTTGGTATTAGTGGATGCAGCTACAAAGTTGGCCAGAAGTGTTCCCATTGGCCTCCCCTACAGCCTTACACACTGCTGATGTGTTGAGAAGCCTCTTCTCTAGGACTGGTGTTCCGGAACACTTAGTCAGTGATGATGGGTCATGGTTTGTTGCAGAACAATTTCAGACATTCCTGAAAATAAATGGAATAAGGCATGTTATATCTGCACCGTACCACTCAGTTATGAATGGCTTGGTGGAAAGGTTTGTCCAGAGTCTAAAGAACACCCTGCAAGCTATGTCAGCAGAGCACACTACACTAACACTGAATCAGAAGCTCGCCAACTTCCTCCTTGCATATCACAATGCACCACACTCTACAAACAGCAACTCAACAGCTATGCTGTTCTTGTGTCATCCTTTACACTTAAGCATGGATCTCCTCATCCCAGTCTCAGGAGCATGCAGGATAAACAGCTGAGACAAACTGAGGGCTCCTCAAACAAGGAGCCTCAATGTTTCACTTTTGGACAAGTAGTCCTGTTGAGGGAATACAGAGGTGATCAAAAGTGGGTACATTGAACAGAACTGGAGAGAACGGGAACACACTCCTACATCACGGAGATTGTGTAGAATTTAGAGATGACACATTGATCGGTTGAGGAGAGTAGAGTCGATTGTTCAAGAAGAAAGTTGTCCAAAGCTGTCAGAACCACTTTCTGCAGTCCCAGAGTCAACTCTTACCACTGTCACAAAGTAGACTCCAGAACATGAGATTGTTTCACAGCCACAAGTGTCACCTCCCAGGCAGAGTGACTCCTCCTTGTCGGGAACGACATTATCCCACAAAAGTAAGAAATCCTCTGCGGTGATTAAATCTTTAGTCCTGAATGGGACAACTTAAAATTTACTATGCTGTGGATATCTGTAGAGTAGTTTTATTATATAATATACTGCATATATATAGATGACTAGAGAGCAATACGATATATATATTTGAGTTGAGATGCATACAATATTGGGTTGGAATTTACAGCTAAGCTGGGAGGAGTGTTGTGTATTTAATATTTAGTAATATTGTAAATATGTTATTTGATTAAGCATACTTTGTTGCTTATATATTTCATTACAGGTTATGTATAAAAGTACGTGAATTACGTATATCATTACGCCACCACGTCATATGTGCACACCTCACTGAAGTAAAAACTAAGTACACAATCACCCGGGGTTCCTACGTTCTTCATCCAATTAGCTTCTGGAGATACAAAGCATAACATTCACTTCCACAGCCATCTGTGGCAATGATTTCCACAGATTCACCACCCTCTGGCTAATGGAATTCCTCCTCATCTCTGGTCTATAAGGACATCCTTGCATTCTGATGCTGTGCACTCTGGTACAGACTACCCCAAGGGAAGAAACATCTTTTCCACGTTCCACTCTATCTAGGTCTTTCAATATTTGATAGGTTTCAGTGAGAATCCTCCTCATTCTTCTAAATTCCAGTGGGTGCAGGCCCAGAGCCATCAAACTTCTATTAAAAAAAATGAACTTTAGTCATAATTTAAAAAAAAAACTAAAATAATAAATTGTTCAATGCCATTTCATTCTTTGAATTCATAGTTAAAATGCTTTTTGTACTGTTCTATTACACTGCTGCCACTCATGTGGAACTCTGAGATGATCGACTAATTATTATAATAATTGAAGGACTTCCTCCCCCAGTCCATCCCCTTCCTCTCCAATTGCAGAAGAAGCTGACATCATGGTCCTTTTCCACCCAGCCCTTGTGGTGACTGCACCAAGCTTCAGTGCATGTTCTCCTGCAGCTTGTAATGTGCCAGTCAGCGGCATTCCTTCTCAGACAGCTCGATTGGCTGGCGGACCAATGAGATTCAGGCTGACCAAGGGGCTTCTTTCACCGAGTTCATGATCTTCCAGCAGCACCTGATCTTCATCTCCTTGTGTGTCCCTGGGAACTGACAGTAGATGAGAGAGTCCTCTCTCACGCAGCTGCGCAGGATGAAGTATGAAACAGACCCTTTCATCTTTCTCCACACCCTCTTTGCAATCTCACAGTCCACAAAGAGATGAGCCACTGTCTTGACCCACTACACTCATCCCGTGGGCAGTGCACAGTGGGAGTGATGCTCCAGGGATGCATGAAGGATCTAACCTGGAAGGCCACTCTCACTGCGCCGAGGACAAATAGAACCTTGGCACATAATGGTACTTGATGTCCATGTATTTAGGTTCCATGCACAGTCTGATGCAAGCACACATGAAGGTGAGTGTGATGTTGGGAATGTTTTTGTTTCCATTGTCCCAGGACTTGTGTATTGTAACTCATCTGACCCACTCTGTTTTCGATCCCGAGATGAACCAGAAGACAGTTTTGGTGATTCTCAAGCTGAAATAGTGGAGGCTGGGCCACACTTGCATCAAGTACAGCAGCCCTGAGAACACCTCACACCTAATTACCAGTTTTTTCCCAGTCATCGATAGACAGCGCCCTCCCCACGGTCCCAATTTCTGTTTCACGTTCCCAATCTGCTGCTGCCAGTTCTCGTTGCATGTTTTGGCCCCTCCAAACTAGATCCCTAGCACCTTCACATAATCAGACCTGATGGTGAAGGGGACACTCAATCAGTCAGGCCAGTTGCCGAAGAGCATGGCCTCGCTCTTCGTTCAGCCTTTAGCAGCCCATTGTCTCTTGGTTGGTGCTCTATGCAACTTCTTCCTCTTCACCACTCAGCATTATTCCTCTTATTCCTCTGCCCTCCCTTCTTCCATGGACTCCCCCTTGTCTGTGGAAGGCCTGGGACTCTCCCGTTGGGGGGTAGGATCTCGAGGTAGTTGGCCTTTCTTCAGGTACTGTCTCTGTTCAGCCGTGGCCTCAGTGCTGGTGATGGATGTACTTGTATTTGCCTGGACGTTCTCAGTGGCATTTCCCCCTCTTACTGCCTGTGCATAGGTGCCAGCACACTTTGGGCAAGCTATGCAGAGGTGGCCTGTCTTTAAAATTCTGAAGTGGCAATTTTGGACCAGACTTGAATCACTGAAGGATGTTCATTAGCTGTGGCAGTGCTTGATGCTATCAACTCTTACAAAGTGAAACAAAGCAATGTAAGTGACAACAAGGTTTTGCACCTAGATGATCCTTAGAAGTGACTTGGATCCACTCCAATTTTCCTTCTATCACAGGTCAGCAGCAGATGCTGCTTTATTAGCTCTTCAGTCAACCTTGGAACAACTGGACAGTGAAGATGCATACCTCAGGATGCTCTTCATTGACTACAGATTGACAGTCAATCCTATTATCCCCTCAAAACTAATCAATAAACTTCAAGACCTCCTTGTGGAATTGGATCTTCGATTTCCTCACTTGCAGACCCCAGTCAGTTCAGATTGGCAACAACATCTCGTCCACAATTTCCATCAATACTGGTGCACACAAAGCTCTGTGCATTGTCCCCTGCTCTACTGGCTTTGCATTTATGGCTCTGAGGCTAAGAGCATCTGCAATGTCATATTTCAGTTTGCTGACGGTGCCACTGTTGTTGGTCGTATCAAAGGTGGTGAGGAATCAGCATATAGGAGGGAGACTGAAGACCTGACTGAGTGGTGCCACAGCAACCACCTCTTACTCAATGTCGGCAAGACCAAGGAGCTGATTATAGGAGGAGGAAAGTGGGGGTCTATGAGGCAGTCCACATCAGGGAATCAGAGGCAGAGAGGGTCAGCAACTTTAAATTCCTCTGTGTTGTCACTTCAGAAGATCAGCCTGGGCCTAACACATAAGTTCCCTTAAGAAGAAAGCACAGCAGTGCCTCAACTTCCCTAGAAGTTTGTGAAGATTCAGCATGTCATCTAATACTTTGACATACTTCTATAAGTGTGCAGTGGAGAGTATGTTGACTGGTTGCCCACAACCTGGAATAGAAACACCAATTCCCTTGAACAGAAATGCTTATGGAAGTAGTGGAAGCAGCCCAGTCCATCACTGCTAAAGCCCTTCCCACGATTGAGCACATCTACATGGAGTGCTGTCACGGGAAAGCATGATCCATCAAGGACCCCCACCATCCAGACCATGCTCACTTCTCACTGCTGCCAGCAGAAGGAAGGTTCACGAACCTTAGGACCCACTCCAACAGCCATTATTACCTCTCAACCATTGGGCTCTTGAACCAGAGGGAATAACTTCATTCTTCCCCCTTTCTGAATTTTTCTCACAGATACTGACTCAGCTTCAATGACTCTTCATATTGTGTTCTTGATATTTATTGTTTATTTATTATTGTTATTGAAAAAATATTTTTTCTCAGCTCAATCTGGTAAAACCTGAGATACAGACATAACCAGGCAAAGTCATTTATCAAATGTTGGGATCTTTCGGTTTCTTCTAGTAGTGTTTAGAATTCTGGCATTTTGGAGATTTACAAATGGGATTTTCCTCCTTCCACTATTGTTGCTGCCCTCAAATGCATCTCCTCCATTTCCCAAACACCTTAACAGTGATAGAGTTCTTTTTGTCCTTAACTACCACCTCATCAGCCTCCACATCCAACACATCATCCTCCACAACTTCCACCATCTCCAAAGGCATCCAACCAATAAACATATCTCTACCTTCCCACCCCTGTCCATTTTCCACAGGGATCGCTCCCTCCATGATTCCCTTGTCTATTCGCACCTCTCAACTATTCTCTCTCCTGGCACTTATCCCTGCAAGTGGCCTAAGTGCTCCACCTGCCAATGCACCTCATCCCTCATCTCCATTCAGGGCCCCAAACAGTCACTCCAGGTGAGGCAAAACTTCACCTGAAAATCTGTTGGGGTTGCCTATTGAGTACAATGTTCCTGATGCAGCCTTCTCTGTATTGGTGAGACCAGTCATAATTCGGAGACTGCCTCATGGAGCATCTCTGTTCCATCCACCACGTGAAACTTCACGGTGGCCAAAAATCTTTAATTCCTATTCCCATTCTCATTCCAACATGTTGGAAAATATACTAAGATGAGACCACCCTCAGTGTGGAGGAGAAACACTTTATATCCTGTCTGGGTAGCCTTCAACTGATGGCATGAATATCAATTTCTCCTTCCAGTAAAAAATGTTTCCACCTGTCCTCCCTTCCTCCGTTCTCCACCCTGAACTTTTAACTCTTCTCACCTGCCTATCACTTCCCCCCAGATTTTCCCTCCTTCCCTTTCTCTAGCCCCTGACTTTTCCCACCCACCTCGCTTCATCTATCATTTTCCAGCTAGCCACCTTCCATTCCCTCCACCTTTCTATCTGGCATCTTCCCCTTCCTTCTCAGTCAGATGTTTTATTTTCTGTCAAAAATTCAGACATGTTTTTCAGGATTTCTAAGAAAACTACTGACATGTTTTAATATGTACAGATAAAAACAAGAAAATTCTTTATACCAATAACTGTGAACACTATTACTGCCAGTACTTTTCCAATTGTGGATTCTTTCAATAATTGCTTTTAGCACATCCATTGTAACTTCAAGTATTTACATGTCTTCAATTGTGTGAGTGCATTCTTTTTCTCCTGAACAACAGGAATTCTGCAGATGCTGGAAATTCAAGCAACACACATCAAAGTTGCTGGTGAATGCAGCAGGCCAGGCAGCATCTCTGGGAAGAGGTACAGTCGACGTTTCGGGCCGAGACCCTTCGTCAGGACTAACTGAAGGAAGAGTTAGTAAGAGATTTGAAAGTGGGAGGGGGAGAGGGAGATCCAAAATGATAGGAGAAGACAGGAGGGGGAGGGATGGAGTCAACAGCTGGACAGGTGATTGGCAAAGGGGATACGAGAGGATCATGGGACAGGAGACCCGGGAAGAAAGACAAGGGGGGGGGTACCCAGAGGATGGGCAAGGGGTATAGTCAGAGGGACAGAGGGAGAAAAAGGAGAGTGAGGGAAAGAATGTGTGTATAAAAATAAATAACAGATGGGGTACGAGGGGGAGGTGGGGCATTAGCAGAAGTTAGAGAAGTCGATGTTCATGCCATCAGGTTGGAGGCTACCCAGACAGAATATAAGGTGTTGTTCCTCCAACCTGAGTGTGGCTTCATCTTTACAGTAGAGGAGGCCGTGGATAGACATGTCAGAATGGGAACGGGATGTGGAATTAAAATGTGTGGCCACTAGGAGATCCTGCTTTCTCTGGCGGACAGAGCATAGATGTTCAGCGAAGCGGTCTCCCAGTCTGCGTCGGGTCTCGCCAATATATAGAAGGCCACATCAGGAGCACCAGATGCAGTATATCACCCCATCTTCTCCTATCATTTTGGATCTCCCCCTCCCCCTCCCACTTTCAAATCTCTTACTAACTCTTCCTTCAGTTAGTCCTGACGAAGGGTCTCGGCCTGAAACGTCGACTGCACCTCTTCCTAGAGACGCTGCCTGGCCTGCTGCGTTCACCAGCAACTTTGATGTGTGTTGCTTTTTCTCCTGAATCCATTTTACTTCTAGATTGTGTGTTACAATGTTTGACCAGGTACTCAAACAAACATTCATTATCACTGTGCGGATTGGTAGGTCTGTGCTAGAATCATAATTATTTATTTTTTCCTCCGTGCAAGCTGGTAGAAGCTGAGGTACAGGCATAACCAAACTCATTCATTTCTCAATTGCTAGGAACTCTCAGACAATTCTAGTGGTGTTCAATATTGTTGCTTTGTGAAGATTTATATAAATATTGCTTATAGGCCTAATTGCTTATTGCTACTGTGTAGAGATATTGGAATGATATCAGCTGTAGATATAACTATTGGGACATTGTATGCCCTGTTCATAGAAACATAGAAACATAGAAAATAGGTGCAGGAGTAGGCCATTCGGCCCTTCGAGCCTGCACCGCCATTTATTATGATCATGGCTGATCATCCAACTCAGAACCCAGCCTTCCCTCCATACCCCGTGACCCCTGTAGCCACAAGGGCCATATCTAACTTCCTTTTAAACATAGCTAATGAACTGGCCTCAACAGTTTGCTGTGGCAGAGAATTCCACAGATTCACCACTCTCTGTGTGAAGAAGATTTTCCTAACCTCGGTCCTAAAAGGCTTCCCCTCTATCCTCAAACTGTGACCCCTCGTTCTAGACCTCCCCAACATCGGGAACAATCTTCCCGCATCTAGCCTGTCCAATCCCTTTAGGATCTTATACGTTTCAATCAGATCCCCCCTCAATCTTCTAAATTCCAACGAGTACAAGCCCAGTTCATCTAGTCTTTCTTCATATGAAAGACCTGCCATCCCAGGAATCAATCTGGTGAACCTTCTTTGTACTCCCTCTATGGCAAGGATGTCTTTCCTCAGATTAGGGGACCAAAACTGCACACAATACTCCAGGTGTGGTCTCACCAAGGCCTTGTACAACTGCAGTAGTACCTCCCTGCTCCTGTACTCGAATCCTCTCGCTATAAATGCCAGCATACCGTTCGCCTTTTTCACCGCCTGCTGTACCTGCATGCCCACTTTCAATGACTGGTGTATAATGACACCCAGGTCTCGTTGCACCTCCCCTTTTCCTAATCGGCCACCATTCAGATAATAATCTGTTTTCCTATTTTTGCCACCAAAGTGGATAACTTCACATTTATCCACATTAAATTGCATCTGCCATGAGTTTGCCCACTCACCCAACCTATCCAAGTCACCCTGCATCCTCTTAGCATCCTCCTCACTGCTAACACTGCCACCCAGCTTCGTGTCAT
The DNA here is from genome assembly GCF_963921235.1 of Mobula hypostoma. NCBI lineage: Eukaryota > Metazoa > Chordata > Chondrichthyes > Myliobatiformes > Myliobatidae > Mobula > Mobula hypostoma. The sequence goes on along the minus strand of NC_086097.1, from coordinate 118,422,598 downwards.
CCGCAAACTTGTTCCATAGTCTTTCAATTTCCTTGTTTAATTCAGCATATTTTTGGTGTTTTTCACTTATTGATTTCTGTAAGCTATGTATATTTAGAATGGCCATTTCTATTAAGTAAGTTGTTCTTGCTTGTATCCTATCATATTATATTAGGACAGTTATTATGGATGATCTGGTCTGTCATAATAACATTTGTAGGACTCTGCCTCTAAAACTGGATCAGGCTTGTATTTATAGTAAGGTATGGTGTGTTTTATGACTTCGTATTTTAAAGCATGGTTTTGGTGAATGATGTTTGCCACTTAATTGTGCCAGTGTGAGTAATCAGATTGTGTAAACTGCTGCAGGATCCTATAATGTGTTGGATTGTTTCTGTTCTCTCTTGGCATTTTCTGCATTCATCATGTTTAATTTTTTGGTCTTTTATTATGTAATTTTGATTTTTTTTGTGTGTTTACCACCTGGTCCTGTTTTGCCACAAGGAAGCCCTCTATTTCTGCTCAAGCATTTGACATTTGCTTATCAACATCTAGTCTGCTCAGATCATAGAGATGTCCTCCATGGAGGGTTATGCTCTTCCAATGGTTAACTTTTTCTTCTATTGTGATCATTTCTTCATTTTTCTGGGTTTTGCTTTCATGTAAGTTTAGTGGTGTGTACCTCTTAACAGAATTACATATGCTAGTATGAAGTGCTGAATTCTGTTTTCATTGATGAAAGTATATCCTCAAAGTTTTATCTGACAGTTGTGTAAATTTTTTATGTCTGTTATTCCTCTTCCTCCTTCTGTCCTTGATAGAGTTAATCTGAGTGCATTAAATATACATTGTGTTTTCTAAAACTTGCCATTTCAGTTCTTTTTTTGTGTGCTTTCCAGACTGGTTTTGGACTCAGATATTATAACAAAAGAACATGTTAATATGGCTGTTGCAGAAGTGTTTAATGCCTTTGTTATATTGTTATTATTGGACTTTGTTTGGAAGATTTTCTTAAGCCTTGATGTAAATTCTGTCAGAAGTTTTCCCTTCAGACATTATGATCGATTTTCTTTGTTTGTCAATATATATTTCAAATTCATCCATTGTATTGTGTCCTGGTGCTCTGTTTTCTATTAGCTCTATTGCATCTTTCTTTATGTTTAATATTCTGCACTTATCTAGTTCAAAGTTCATGTTCATGTCTTTCAAAAATAGTTATATTATTTGACTTGCTGGTGAACGCAGCAGGCCAGGCAGCATCTCTAGTAAGAGGTACAGTCGACGTTTCAGGCCGAGACCTGTCCTGACGAAGGGTCTCGGCCTGAAACGTTGACTGTACCTCTTTCTAGAGATGCTGCCTGGCCTGCTGCGTTCACCAGCAACTTTGATGTGTGTTGCTTGAATTTCCAGCATCTGCAGAATTCCTGTTGTTTTTATATTATTTGACTTAATTGCTTTAGCTTTACTGATGAAGGAGCATGTAATTTCAAATCATCCATGTGTAGAAGGAGTGTTAAGATATAATTTGTTTGGTTGTTTCTGACTTGATACCCTATTTACATCTAATTCAGCAAATTAGATATTGGGTTTTAAACAGGACAAAACCACAGTGGGGTTAGAGAGTCACCTTAATTTATTGTGAAATCTGTGGTTCTTCTTGGTTGGTTGGTTGGTAATATTATGTCACCTTGTTTGAACAGATATTAGACCGAATGTTCATTATATCTGTGTTTGTTGGTAATTCTCTGCTGGGTCTGGTGACATTTTGTTGCATCAAATTTAATTTCAATGTCCTGTATAAACTTTTTTCATCATTGCTGAACTGATAATTCTGTTTTCCTCTTGTGGCACATTTCATATATCTATTTAGTCTGGTTTTGTATGCACCACACTTTTGTTTTAGTGTATCTATAAATTCTACAGTGCTTTTGTTAGGTTGATTGCATCTTGTATGGATCTTATATTTCCTTTGTACTTCCTTTGCTTTTTCCTTAAATTTCTTTCTCAATTTATCCATTTCATATTCCACTAGGCAAGCTATTCCTGCCCTTAAGGTTTCAATTATGTTTTTTAATCTCTTCAGCCATTTTGTTCTTCTCATGTCATTACCCAATCTTTTGTTTCTCTCAATGAGTGCCTCGAATATGAAGCTGTTACACTGCAATGCTGTCAATGTTGCACAATATGTTATTGTGTGTAGTTCTTCAAATGTTTCAAGCTTTCCTAAATATTGTGATAATATAATATTGTTGAGAATTTTAACAGTTTCTGCAAATTTTGATGACATGTCTTACTTTGGTTTGAAGGGTCTTTCTGTTGGGTCTGTTACGTAACCGGGAACAATGAATATCAATCGAGACAGGTTATATAAAAACAACCAAACATTTATTAAACTTGGGTAAACGAGAAGAAACAAAACAAACAAAGCCTATAACCGGAAGTTAACCGATATGCAGCCGTTCAACACCTCGTCACTCGGCACTGGTTCTTAAAGCGTTAAATGCGAAAACAGTTCTTAAAGCGATAAAGTCAAATATAGTTCTTAAAGCGATAATTTCGAAAGTCCAACAGATTTACATGTTTAATTGGGAGAGACTTCTCTGGAGAAGGATTTCTTCACAGATGCAACTTTCCCGCTGGTTCCGCAAAGGATTCCAAATGCAGTAATTAAACAGTTTAAAACGACTGACCTTAATTTCTAGAGAGCAAACCTTTGCATGTACTCTTTGCTCCTTTTGGCAAGAGTTATCTCGATGCAGGTCGCCACTCCAACGAAGACTCAATAAGGTCGATCTTTTGTTAAACTGCCACCAACGATGCCGACTCCTCTCAATCCTTCGTTCCTGTACTTCGATAAATTTTTCACTCTCCCTTCTACTGTTGGAATTGAGTAAATCAACACATCTATCAAAAATTTCCAGTCCAATAATATGGTATCTCGCAACAGAACGCAACACTTCATTTTAAAAATGAAACTGCATCACAAAACCAAACACGCAACAGAAACGGAGACACAACACGTTCTACCTGGAAATCTACAAACTAAAAAACCCACTGCGTCACCTGGGTCGACCTTTATATAGTCACGGGGCACATGTCATCACGTGACCTCACATCGGCGAGAAAATCACATCAGGTGACCTCCAAAAGACCATTACATCATTCTCACAAAAAAAAACAGATCTCCTTGAGCATGTAACAGGTCAGTGCCCATGTATTCTGTTAATGTGGTGTTAAATGTTAGGATAAGTTTGCCTGTAAGCCGAACTTCATCAATACCATTCTGTGGAGGCTCTTCATCCGTGTTGTTGCTCTTACCATCAGGTTGTGGAGGTGTTGTTGAAGTAATTCTATTTTCATCAGCGCTTCAGGTGATGGCATCTTCATTATTTTCTTGTACAACATTGTGGTCTTTAGGTTGGTTTCTTTTTAGCTCTTGTGCAAACTCATGTTTTATTTGGTTTAACAAATCTATGGGGATTAAATAACACCAGCATCTGCAGATTTTCTCTTGTTTGTGACAGATTAAGTTATTTTTTTATTATCAATCTATGTTGATCTGCTACTAGTTGTGCATTTACTTGTATGAGGGGATATCACACTATAAATTGTTGATGAAATTAGTTCCTGTGTGCTGTCACGTCAGTCTCAAGTTCTGTTACTCGGTAATATAGACACATTGTGAATGTGTTCTCTTCTAACGACCATTTCATGTGTGTCTTTCTTCTCTTAACTGCTTGAGTGGTCTCAGATGTAAGTGGGTGCTCCCCTGAGAAACACCTGCAGCAGCCGCAGCCTGTGGCGTTAGTGGGCTACTTTGAATGCAGGCAGTGCCTTTTTTGGGTTTCTGGGTGCCTGCCCAACTATTCAGCAGTCTACCACTGGCAGTTTGCTTACTGTCATGTCCAGTGCTTGCCCCAGGCATACCCTGACAGTCCCTATGAAGTGGTCATAACACTCTATTCCTAAACTCCCTTCCATTTCTAAAGTAAAAGTGTATTGCTTTCTTATTCCTACCACCAGGTCTTAGTTTCAGCCGCCCCTAACACAGAGAACAGACAATGACCAGAGACATCACCCAAGCTGGGTACAGGCGTGTCTGGCTTTGCTCCTGTTTTGGTCTGTAGGCAGTATTTTATTTCCCACTTGCCCTGCATATCTGTTGAGCTTTCTCCAAACTACCACCTGGTGACACCCCCGATGGGGGACAGATGGGGTTATTACTACTTCTATTATTTTATTTATTTTTCTTTCTCTTTGTACTTGCACAGTTTGTTGTCTTTTGCTCATTGGTTGTTTGTCCATCCTGTTGGGTGCTGTCTATCATTGATTCCACTATATTTCTTGGATTTGCTGTTAATGCCTGCAGCAAAATGAATTTCGGGGTTGTAGATGGGAACATATATTGTATGTAACTTGATAAATAAATTTACTTTGAACTTCGAACTCCTCATGCATTGCAACATTTGTTTTCCTGGCAGTCCTTTGTCTGGTGGCCTTCCCGTCTGCAATTCTTGAAGATCACTGCACTGCACGTGACCAGGCTTGTTTCAGTGACAGTACGTTACAGCCTGGGTCCACCAGCATACACCGTTTGACTGCTGTTCCTTCCAGTGATGAAGACTGGTGGAGGGTGCATGATTGAGTCATTTGAATCCACCCTCGGCTTGGCCCTCACCAGGTTCTTGCTTGTTCAGATCCCAAACACATCTTTGATGTCCACACATCTTCTTGCTCCCTTGACGTAACAGTCGAGGAAGGTGAGGACATCCATAATGGGCACATGTGAGCTGAACATGTGCACAGTGATCACATGCTCCTTCTCTGTGGGGATGGTGAAGGGTGACCCTGCCTTCAGCAGTGCCTCATTCTCCTTCTGTTGAAAATCCTGCAGGAACTTTTGCCATCCTGCCGCATACTTGAACATGAACTCAAGAAAGCCGTTACCAGTGAAGCTTTCGACACAGTAGATGTGGTTTACCTCGAACTTGTAGCAATCGACCAGGTTGGTCCACATGAAGAGGTCACTGTTGAAGGGGCATCCCTCACCAAGACCCTTTACTGCCACTGTACGGTGTTTGGGATCCCTGGTGCTCCAGTTGATATGCTGGTAGATGCAGCCATTCTTGATTGCTGGAAAGGGGTGATAGATTGGTCAGCAGGTTAAGTTTTTGTCAGCCCTTTGATTGTGACAAGCCCCTTTTCCATCCTCACTTCCAGCACCCTCCACAATACTACACTTCATCTTAGTCAAAAGGCAAGGGGCCATCAAAAACTCCTTGTACATTAACGCTAGCACGATGCTCAGCAACCCTCGGTTAAGCCTAGCCTAATCCCGGGACAATTTACAATGATGAATTAACCTACTAATGGGTGCATCTATGGACATGGGAGGAAACCAGTGCACCCAGAGTAAACCATGCATTCCATGGTGAGGAGGTATGGACTCTTCATATTTGATATTGGAACTGAATTCTGAACTCCGATGCCCCGAGCTGTAAAAGCGTTGCCTTAACTGCTACGCTTACCGTGGTGCCCACATTCACTCAATAACATGCAAACATGTAACACTAGCAGCATTCAGATTATAGTTACTGGTTTTTATGTACCAACGCTTATTGCCTTTAAATTGCCCATCCAAGTCTGTTCTTTAAGCATGGTGTTATTCTGTTAAAAAAAAATACTGTAGATTGATGCTGCCTATAAAGATCTGTTTTTTTCCTGTCAGGATGTGTATTTGCCTGTTAATATTACCAAATGGAACTTGTGTCCTTATTTTTTTAAATCTCCACACGAATTTTGTTAAAAATTTATTTTTTCCTCTTAAATCGACATCAGATTACTTTTACTTCAGAGTTAGCTTGAAACCTCAAATCATATCATAATGAATAAAATTGAATTTACAGTAGATTAATAAAAATGATGAATTGTAAAAAAGGGTACGGTTTTGCCCAAATTCATGCAAAATCAAAATTAATTAAGATTAAAAATCATTGGTGAAGTTTGTCTTCTTATTCAAGGATCTGGAATAACAGCATCTTGTTCAATAGGAAGGAGATCTTCCTATTATCCAAACAAATGGTAATTTCAAGCAACATCATTACAGACATCACCAGGCAGTTTGTCTCCTTTGATTTTCAGGAAACCTAGTCAGGTTTTGTTCTGATTATTTATCAGATCTAATATTTTAACAATGAAAACATTGTGGGAAATACTCAGAAATAAATGAAGATAACTTGCACCAAATCTAATATCTTAACAATGAAGACGTTGCGGGAAATACTCAGGAATGAATGACTCCTGGAGAAGATAAATTACCATGAAGTACTAATAACCCTCCAAGTGGAATACAACCTTGTCATAGGGTTTGGAGGCTTTCGTGCTTCAGTAACCCGATGAGCTATGTTGGCTGGAGTCAGGGCCTAGTGCTTTGGCTCTTGGTAAGATCATCCTTGCCAAACAGGTTAAAGGGTAGAGGCCTAAGAGTGGTCCACCATTCCTTCAGGTTTCGGGGTTCAGCTCAGGGCTAACAGCTATGACTACTCAAAAAATTGTTACAAGAACAGCTATGAAGAATCCTTCTACATCGGTGCTTGATGGCATGGACAGACAGAGATGGAGGACCTTCATTACTGCCCTAAATGCCAGAGGTGTAATAGCAGTAAGTAAGTGCTAATAACAGATTGTAAGTGTTTCAATAATCATGTAAAAAGGAATAGAGTGGGAAAAATAAAAGGTGGATCCCTCTGAGGCAAGGACCAGAGAAACTATAATAAATCAAGTGAAGTCAATTTTATTGTCATTTAGCTAAATACATGTATATAATGTATATAAGCACAGAATGTATATAGAAATGAGACAGTATTTCTCTGAATCAGGGTGTAAACCACAGCAGTACACATAACACACAATAACTTTTGAAGGTAAAGATAAAATCTACAGATAAATCGCATGTAAATAATAAACTAAAGTGCATTAATATTCAATATTGTAAGGTACGGAAGAGATTCACCAGTGACACTTCGAATACAATGTGGTAGGAAGTTCATAAGTCTCAAAGCCTGGAGGAAGAAACTGTTTCTCATCCTGACCATTTTTGTTTTTATGCATCGAAGTCTCCAGCCTGATGGTAGAAAGTCAAAGAGGATGCAGGATAGATGGGTGGGATCCTTAATAATATGAAGGGCCCTACATTTGCAGTGCTCCTGATAAATGTCCCTGATGGATGATAGGGAGATCCCTAACATCCTCTCAGCTGTTCTCACAGTCCTTTATAGGGACTTCTGGTCTGATGCTCAACTACTCCCATACCAGATGGAAATGCAACTTGTCAGGACAATTGCAGCGGTACTCCTGAAAATTAATTTAAAGTAAGACCATAAGACCATAACATATAGGAACAGAAGTAGGCCATTCAGCCCATTGAGTTTGCTCCACCATTCAATCATGGGCTGATCCAATTCTTTCAGTCATCCCCACTTCCCTGTCTTTACCCCATACCCTTATTGCCCTGGCTAATCAAGAACCTATCTATCTCTGCCTTAAATACACCCAATGACTTGGCCTCCACAGCGGCTCGTGGCAACAAATTCCACAGATTTACCACCCTCCGACTAAAGTAATTTCTCTACATCTCAGTTCTAAATGGATGTCCCTCAATCCTGAAGTCATGCCCTTTTGTCCTAGAATCCCCTACCATGGGAAATAACTTTGCCATATCTAATCTATTCAGGCTTTTTAGCATTTGGAATGTTTCTATGAGATCTCCCCTCATTCTCCTGAACTCCAGGAAGTACAAGCCAAGAGCTGCCAGATGTTCCTCATATGGTAAGCCTTTGATTCCTGGAATCATTCTTGTGAATCTTCTCTGAACATTCTCCAATGTCAGTATATCCTTTCTAAAATAAGGAGCTCAAAACTGCACACAATGTTCCAAGTGTGGTCTCATGAGTACCTTATAGAGCCTCAACATCACATCCCTGCTCTTATATTCTATACCTCTAGAAATGAATGCCAACATTGCATTCACCTTCTTCACAACCTACTCAAACTGTAGGTTAACCTTTAGGGTATCTTGCAGAAGGAATCACAAGTCACTTTGCATTTCTGTATTTTGAATTCCCTCCCCATCTAAATAAAAGTCTGCCCATTTATTTCTTCCACCAAAGTGCATGACCATTGTGACAAAAGACCAAGTTATCAGAAGATTGATGCCGATAAGAGAGACAATGGGGAAACATTCAAAATGCTAATATGAGAGATGAGAGAGATTAAAGAAAAGAGACACAGTTCCGAGTATTGTCATACCGGTTGCTTTGAACTTGAACTGTCTGAAGTTTGATGGACAGGCGATACCCCAGCAGGGTGATAAAAGGAACAGGTTCGCTAAGGCAAGCAACACACACCACGACACCACGAGATAACGAGACCCTGGAAGTGCGTTGTGCCCCCCCCCCACAAGTTGGTGGGAGTTTTTGGAGGTTCGGTCGCGGGACCGACCATAGATGCACAGGGTGAAAAGGTATGATCGGCGGGAACCTGGTGTGTGTGTCCACCCTTGCCTGGGTGCCGGGTTCACCGCAGAAGAATGATTGTATCCGGAATGGAGGGGTCACAGTCGGTGACCTCAGAAGACATTAAAAAGGGCTCACGCCGATAGCTAACTGCGAAGAACAAAGGTCGGTCTGTTGAGTCCAATTTGAATATCAGCATTCGCTCTCTCTCTCTCTCTCTCTCCCCCCAATGGCACGACAGCGATTACTGCGAACTGAAACTGAACTGAACTCTGTGTCACTTGAGACTGATCATTTTACCCCTAGACTGCGATAGAGCTTGATTGATCCTATTATCTTAGTTCTGTGTACATGTGTGTTTATTCATTGCTAACCTGTTGCATTTATATCCTTACTATTAGAGTACTGTGTTACTTATTTCTTTAATAAAACTTCCTTAGTTCCAGTAATCCAGACTCCAACTAAGTGGTCCATTTCTGCTGGTTTGGCAACCCAGTTACGGGGTACGTAACATAAGTGGGGTTCTCGTCCGCGATTTTGAACGCTAAATTTGGGATGGGGTAAATTGATTGGGTTAAAATTCCCGAAAGAAAGAAAAGGCAAACAGCAGAAATGGAGATTGAGGAATTTCTAAAGGCACCGACCTTGGAGGCATTAGAGGATGCCAGGAAAGCAGAATTGGCAGCTGTGGCCAAACGGTTGAATCTTTTTAAGGAGAAGTCGACTATGAGGAGAGAGGAGATGCACAGAGCTATCATAGAGCATTATGTGTCTAAAGGTGTGTTTCCCCAAGGGGAGCTGGAGGTGATATCTATTGGAAAACCTGGTGAAGACGCAGTACAGGTGCAGATTGAAAAATTGATACTCGAGCACGAGTTCTGGGTAAGGCAACTAGAACACAAAGAGAGAGATAAGCAGTTGGAACGGCAAGAGAGAAAGAAGCAGTTAGAACGACAGGAGAGAGAGAGAGAGAGAGAGAGAGAGGCAGTTGGAGCGAGAAGAGAGGCAGTTGGAGAAACAGAGGGAAAGGGAATTTGAGCTGGAGAGGTTAAAGATGACAGCAGTGCGGGGGCCCATGCCGAACCAAGGTGGAGGGTTCAGGGCGACCCAGGAGGTTAGGCTGGTTCCCCTTTTTGATGAGAACGATGTTGATTGGTACTTCTCCATTTTGAAAAAGTTGCTGCAAGTCAGGACTGGCCGAGGGATAAGTGGGCTGTTTTACTTCAGAGTGTACTTTAAGGAAAAGCCCAACAAGCTTACTCGGCCTTGTCTGCAGAAGATGCCCAGAGGTATGATGTGGTGAAAGAGGCCATACTCAGAATTTATGAGTTGGTCCCGGAGGCATACCGGCAGAGGTTCCGGAATGCGAGGAAGCAGTGGGGCCGCACGTATTTAGAGTTTGCCCGTGAGCTGCAGACATATTGTAAGCGTTGGTACGCCTCGATAGGGGTCAATGGGGATTATGACAGACTGCTACAGCTCATCCTGATTGAGCAGTTTAAAGGTTGTGTCCCTGAAGGTATGAGACCCTACCTAGATGAGAAAGAGGCAGACACCTTAGCCGCAACTGCTAAGTTAGCGGATGAGTACGCGTTGACACATAAAACGAAGTTTCCCCCGAGTAAAAGCTACCAGAGGGGTAGTCAGGACGGCGGGGAGAGTCCACCAGAAAAGTCAGTAAGTAAGCCGGGGACTAGCGAGAAGGATAAGGTAGACCGGGAGCAGTTTGGTAGGAAGTCCCCTGCGGTCGTGTGCTATAATTGTGGGAAAGTCGGACACTTTGCGTCCAGGTGCTTTGCCCCAAAGAAGGAGACGGGGAAAGGAAAAAAGGCGGTTCCAACTGGCTGTATTGAGCTGGTAAACAAACAGCTGGGGGAGAAGAGGTCTGATAAAGTTCAGGAAGGGTGCGAGAGGTTTACCTCGGCCAGATTGGTGTCGGTGAAGGAGGGGTTAAACCCAGTTCCAGTACGGTTCTGGCGAGACACTGGAGCTTGTCAGTCATTGATATTAAAGAGTGTGTTAGACTTTAGTTCAGAGACCCAGACTGGGGAAGTCAGGGTCATCAAAGGCATTGGGAAAGGGACTGAAGCAGTACCTTTGCACCAGATACACCTAAAAAGCGACTTGGTCTCTGGACCGGTCATGATCAGGGTGAGGCCCGAACTATCAATGAAAGACGTGGAGGTCTTACTCGGTAATGACCTCGCCGGCGGAGAGGTGTACCCAGCAGCAAGATTGACAAGACAGCCTGCCAGCATTAAGGCCCCGCCCATGGACTCACAGGTTTATCCCGTTCACGCAGTGACTCGGCATGTGTCCAGAAAGGCTGCCCAAGTAAATATAGAATTGGCTGAGACGTTTTTACCAGCCTTATATCAGAAGGGGTTAGAAAGTGAGGAGCAGCGTAGTAACACGGAAATTAAGGTAGATTTATCATTAGCAAGCAAGGAATTTATACAGGCACAGGAACGAGATGAGGAGCTGATAGTTTTGACGGAGACAGCTCTCTCTGAAGCAGAATTAAAAAGGGAGCCAGTGGGCTATTGTGTGGAGGAGGGAGTACTAAGGAAGAAATGGAGACCAAGTACCATGCCCGCAGATGAGGAATGGGGGGTGGTGCCAAAAATTTATGGGGATGAGATTCTTAACCTGGCCCACAAGATACCCCTCGGTGGACATTTTGGGGGGGATGAAAACAGTCGGCGGAATCATGAAAGAGTTTTACTGGCCACACAGGAGGAACGATGTTATTGACTATTGTAGACGTGAGTTAGAGGCTTTTGATATGCTAACAGCTTGCCACGATAGGCGAACAAACCTAGTCAGTGATATCATGAAAATTAATGAGGCTCGTGTGTCACCTGATAAGGGGAAAACCCATTTCGAAAAGATAAGTATGGTGCCGACCAGATGGGAGAAGTCTATTGTTTTGGCCAGCTTTGCTGATAAGGTCTCTCCCTTAATCCCCGAACAAAGCAACCCGCTAAGAGAGCTAATCAAACGGCACGCACACGTATGTCCGGATGTCCCGAGGCGATGCAAAGAGCCAGGACATGGTGTTGTCGTCACATCAGGTCAGCCTAGTGAGCAACATCCCTATAGGATGATTAATTCAGTGACAAAAAGGCTAAAGAACGCAGAAGCGTATATTGGCGATGTAGTGGTCTGGAGTGACGCGTGGGAGGAGCACAGTGTGGCACTGGTTAAACGGCTGTTTGAAGCCAGCCTGACAGTGAACTTCGCAAAAAATGAATTCGGCCACGCGAAGGTCACTTATATGGGATTTGTGGTAGGACAGGGGCAGCTGGCTCCGATGAAAGCTAAGGTGCAGGTTATCTCTGAAGTCCCCACCCCGGCAGACAAGAGAGCCCTGGGAAGGTTCTTGGAGATGGTGGGGTACTATCGGAAGTTTAGCAAAAAAAAACTTTGCGGATATTACCCACCCTCTTACTAAGCCCTTGCCAAAGAATGCTAAGTTGGTGTGGGACGACCCTTGTTATCTGTGTCCGGACGAAAACCACTGAGAAGTTACACTGATCACAACTCATTAGTGTTTTTGGCCACTATGAAGTTTGCTAAGTTTGAGCCTGGTCTTAGAGGATTATTAAAATAACACATATAAAAGGAACGGAAAATGTGATTGCTGACTGTCTGTCAAGGTGTTGACAACTTAAAGTTCTCTGTATTAGCCAAATAGCTGATGAACGTGTATATTTGTGTGTATCTAATAGTGTATTCATGCCTATAATTTTTACCCAGGTAAAAATCCTTTGAAGAGTGGGGGTGTGACAAAAGACCAAGTTATCAGAAGATTGATGCCGATAAGAGAGACAATGGGGAAACATTCAAAATGCTAATATGAGAGACGAGAGAGATTAACGAAAAGAGACACAGTTCCGAGTATTGTCAGACCGATTGCTTTGAACCTGAACTGTTTGAAGTTTGATGGACAGGCGATACCCCAGCAGGGGGATAAAAGAAACAGGTTCACTAAGGCAAGCGACACACACCACGACACCGCGAGATAATGAGACCCTGGAAGTGCGTTGTGCACCCCCCCCCCACAAGTTGGTGGGAATTTTTGGAGGTTCAGTCGCGGGTCCAACCATAGACACACAGGGTGAGAAGGTACGATCGGCGGGAACCTGGTGTGTGTGTCCGCCCTTGCCTGGGTGCCGGGTTCACTGCAGAAGAACGATTGTATCCGGAACGGAGGGGTCACAGTCGGTGACCTCAGAAGACATTACAAAGGGCTCGCCCAAAAGCTAACTGCGAGGAATATCAAAGGTCTGTTTGAATCCGATTTGAATATCATCATTCGCTCTCTCTCTCTCTCTCTCTCTTACCCCAACGGCACAACAGCGATTACTGCGAACTGAACTAAACTGAACTGAACTCTGCGTTACTTGAGACTGATCATTTTACCCCAGACTGCGATAGAGCTTGATTGATCCTATTATCCTAGTTCTGTGTACATGTGTGTTTTATCATTGCTAACCTGTTGCATTTATATCCTTACTATTAGAGTACTGTGTTACTTATTTCTTTAATAAAACTTTCTTAGTTCCAGTAATCCAGACTCCAACTAAGTGGTCCATTTCTGCTAGTTTGGCAACCCAGTTACGGGGTACGTAACACCATACACTTTACAACATCGTATTTCATTTGCCACTTCTTTGCCTAGTCCCCTAAACTATCTAAGTCTCTCTGCAGGCTTGGGGGCACCGCACTGTTGATCAGAGATAGTGTCACGGCTGCAGAAAAGGAGGAAGTCATGGAGGGGTTGTCTAGGGAGTCTCTGTGGGTGGAAGTTAGGAATAGGAAGGGGTCAATAACTCTACTGGGTGTTTTTTATAGACCACCCAATAGTAATAGGGACATCAAGGTGCAGATAGAGAGACAGATTCTGGAAAGGAGTAATAATAACAGGGTTGTTGCGGTGGGAGATTTTAATTTCCCAAATATTGATTGGCATCTCCCTAGAGTGAGGGGTTTAGATGGGGTAGAGTTTGTTAGGTATGTTCAGAAAGGTTTCTTGACGCAATTTGTAGATAAGCTTACAAGGGGAGAAGCTGTATTTGATCTGCTATTGGGAAATGAACCTGGTCAGGTGTCAGGTCTTTCAGTGGGAGAGCATTTTGGAGATAGTGATCACAATTCTATCTCCTTTACCATAGCACTGAAGAGGGATAGGAATAGACAAGTTAGGGGAATGTTTAATTGGAGTAATGTGAAAAATGAGGCTATTAGGCAGGAACTTGGAAGCATAAATTGGACAGAGATGTTCTCAGGGAAATGTACGGAAGAAATGTGGCAAATATTCAGGGGATATTTGTGTGGGGTTCTGAATAGGTATGTTCCAATGAGACATGGAAAGGATGGTAGGGTACAAGATCTGTGGTGTACAAAGGCAAGAAAACCTAGTCAAGAAAAAAAGAAGAGCTTACAAGAGGTTCAATAAACTAGGTAATGATAGGAATCTAGAAGATTGTAAGGCTAGCAGAAAGGAGTTTAAGAATGAAATTAGGAGAGCCAGAAGGGGCCGTGAGAAGGCATTGGTGGACAGGATTAAGAAAAACGCCAAGGCATTCTACAAGTATGTGAAGAGCAAGAGGATAAGGTGTGAAAGAATAGGACAAATCAAGTGTGACAGTGGAAAAGTGTGTATGGAACCAGAGGAAATAGCAGAGATACTTAATGAATACTTTGCATCAGTATTGACTACAGAAAAGGATCTTGGCAATTGTAGGGATGTCTTGCAGCAGACTGAAAAGCTTGAAAACATAGATACTAAGGAAGAGGATGTGATGGAGCTTTTGGAAAGCATCAAGTTGGATAAGTCACCGGGAGCAGATGGGATATACCTTAAGCTACTGTGGGAAGTGAGGGAGGAGTTTGCTGAGCCTCTGGCAATGATCTTTGCATCATCAATGAAGACAGGAGAGGTTCTGGAGGATTGGAGGGTTGTGGATAGTGTTCCTTTATTCAAGAAAGGGAGTAGGGATGGCCCAGGAAATTATAGGCCAGTGAGTCTTACTTCAGTGGTTGTTAAGTTGATGGAGAAGATCCTGAAAGGCAGGATTTATGAACATTTGGAGAGGCATAATATGCTTAGGATTAGTCAGTATGTCTTTGTAAAAGGCAGGTTGTGCCTTATGTGCCTCATTTAATTTTCTGAGGATGTGACTAAACACATTGATGAAGGTAGAGCCATAGGTGTAGTGTATATGGATTTTAGGAAGGCATTTGATAATGTACCCCATGCAATGCTTATGGAGAAAGTAAGGAGGCATGGGATCCAAGAGGACATTGCTTTGTGGATCCAGAACTGGCTTGCCTATGGAAGGCAAAGTGTGGTTGTAGACGGGTCATATTCTGCACGGAAGTCTGTGACCAGTGGTGTGCCTTAGGGATCTGTTCTGGGACCCCCACTCTTAGTGATTTTTATAAATGATCTGGATGAGGAAGTGAAGGGATGGGTTAGTAAATTTGCTGATGACACTAAGGTTAGGAGTGTTGTGGATAGCGTGGAGGACTGTCAGAGGTTACAGCGAGACATTGATAGGAAGAAAACTGGGCTGAGAAGTGGCAGATGGAGTTCAACCCAGATAAGTGTGAGGTGGTTCATTTTGGTAGGTCAAATATGATGGCAGAACATAGCGTTAATGGTAAGACTGTTGACAGTGTGGGGAATCAGAGGGATCTTGGGGTCCGAGTCCATAGGACACTCAAAGCTGCTACACAGGTTGACTCTGTGGTTAAGAAGGCATACAGTGCATTGGCCTTCATCAATCGTGGGATTGAGTTTAGGAGCCAAGAGGTAATGTTGTAGCTATATAGGACCCTGCTCAGAACCCACTTGGAGTATTGTGCTAAATTTTGGTCGCCTCACTACAGGAAGGACATGGAAACCATAGAAAGGGTGCAGAGGAGATTTACAAGGATGTTGCCTGGATTGAGGAGCATACCTTATGAGAATAGGTGAACTTGGCCTTTTCTCCTTGGAGCAGCAGAGGATGAGAGGTGACCTGATAGAGGTGTACAAGATAATGAGAGGCATTGATCGTGTGGATAGTCAGAGGCTTTTCCCTTGGCCTGAAATGTCTAACACGAGAGGGCATAGTTTTCAGGTGCTTGGAAGTCAGTACAGAGGAGATGTCAGATTTTTTTTATGCAGAGTGCATGGAATGGGCTGCTGGCGGCAGTGGTGGAGGCGGAAACGATAGGGTCTTTTAAGAGTCTCCTGGATGGCTGCATGGAGCTTAGGAAAATAGAGGGTTGTGGGTAAAGCCTAGGTATTTCTAAGGTTGGGACATGTTCGGCACAACTTTATGGGCCGAAGGGTTTGTATTGTGCTGTATGTTTTCTATGTTTCTATGTTTCTCTATTTCCTCAACACTACCCGCTCCTCCACCTATCTTTGTACAGTCAGCAAATTTAGCCATAAATCCATTAATACTATAGTCCAAATCATTGACACACATCGTAAAAAGTAGCAGTCCCAACACCAACCCCTGTGGAACTCCACTGGTAACTGGCCGACAGTCAGAATAGGATCCCTTTATTTCCACTCTCTGTTTTCTGCCAATCAGCCAAAGCTCCAACCATGCTAGTAACTCCCCTGTAATTCCCTGGGCTCTTATCTTGCTAAGCAGCCTCATATGCGGCACCTTGTCAAAGGCCCTTTGAAAATCCAAGTATACCACATTTACTGCGTCTCCTTTGTCTACCTTGCTGGTAATTTCCTCAAAGAATTGCAGTAGGTTAGTCAGGCAAGATTTTCCTTTCAGGAAACCATGCTGGCTTTGGCCTATCTTGTCATGTGCCTCCAGGTACTCTGTAATCTCATCCCTAACAAAGGATTTCAACAACTTCCCAACCACTGATGTGAGGCTAACAGGTCTATAGCTTCCTTTCTGCTGCTTTCCACCCTTTTTAAATAGTGGAGTAACATTTGCAATTTTCTAGCCATCCAGTACAATGCCAGAATCTATCAATTCTTGAAAGATCATTGTTAATGCCTTTGCAATCTCTCCAGCTACTTCCTTCAGAACCCAAGGGTGCATTCCATCAGATCCAGGAGAGTTATCCACCCTCAGACCATTCAGCTTCCTGAGCATCTTCTCAGTTGTAATTTTCACTGCACAAACTTCACTTCGCTGACACTCTTGAATGTCTGGTATAATGCAGACATCTTCCACTGTGAAGACTGATGCAAAATACGCATTTGGTTCCTCTGCCAACTCTCCATTTCTCATTACAGTATCTCCAGCATCATTTTCTATTGGTCCTATATCTACCCTCAACTCCCTTTTACCCTTTACATACTTAAAGCAGCTTTTAGTATCATCTTTGATATTGGTCACCAGCTTCCTTTCATAATTCATCTTTTCCTTCCTAATGACCTTTTCAGTTTCCTTCTGGAAGTTTTTAAAAGCTTCCCAGTTCTCTATCTACCCACTAGCACGAGATTCCTTGTATGCCCTCTCTTTTGCTTTTACTTTGGCTCTGACTTCACTTGTCAGACATGGTAGTGTCCTCTTCTCTTTGAAAATTTCTTCTTATTTGGAATCTATCTGTATTGCACTTCCCTCATACTTTGCAGAAACTCCAGCCATTGCTGCTCTGCTGTCCTTCCTGCAAATGTCCCTTTCCATTCAACTTTGGCCAGTTGCCTTCATGTCATTGCAATTTTCTTTATTCCACTGAAATACCGACACATTGGATTTTATTTATTCCCTCTCAGATTTCAGAGTGAACGCTATCATATTGTGATCACTTCTCCCTAAGGGTTCCTTAACCTTAAGCTCTCTTAGTACCTCCAGATCATTGTACAACACCCAATCCAGCACAGCCGATCCGCTAGTGGGCTTAATAACAAGCTGTTCTTAAAAAGTCATCCCTTAGACATTCTACAAATTCTCTCTCTTGAGGTCCAGTACTAGCATGGTTTTCCCAATCCACTTTCATGTTAAAATCCCCAATGATTATCATGACATTGTCTTTCTAACATACCTTTTCTATCTCCTGTTGTAATTTGTAATCCACACCCAGGCTGCTATTTGGAGGTCTGCATGCAAATGCCATTAGGGTCCTTTTACCCTTGCCATTTCTTAACTCAACCCATAGAAACTCTACACCTTCCAATGCTATGTCATCTCTTTCTAATGATTTAATGTTATTTCTTATACACAGAGCCACACCACCTCCTCTGCCTACTAACCTATCTTTCCAATACGCCGTATATCCTTGGACGTTCAGCTCCCAATGGCAGCCATCCTTTAGCCAAGTTTCACAGATGGCCACAACGTCATATTTGCCAATCGGTAGCTGAATTTCAAGATTGTCCATTTTATTCCTTATTGTGCGTGCATTCAAATATAACACTTTCAGTCCAGTATTTGTTGCTTTCTATTTTAACTGCACCATGCCTCTATTGCCCTGGAACTCATGCCAGTGGCTGTGATTAAGCCTGTTCTTTCTATAATCTCTGTTGCACTCTATTTTTGATTTACTTTTGTTTTCCCCCTCCTCAACCCTATCACTCCAGTTCCCATTCCCCTGCCAGAGATGGTGCTCAGTGCTCGGTGTCAGAGGGCTGGTCGCAGCTCAAAGTTTTCGGACGACTCAGAGTCAGACTGCGGTTGGGTATGGCAGGGAGGGTTTTCTTCCTTCTCCTGTCTGCGTGAAATGTGGGACTTTTGAGAGACTTTGAACTTTTTTACCGTGCTCATGGCCTGTTCTTCATCAAGTTATGGTATTACTTGCACTGTTGTAACTATATGTTATACTTATGCGTTTTTTGTCAGTTTTTCAGTCTTGGTCTGTCCTCTGTTTCTGTGATATCACACCGGAGGAATATTGTATCATTTCTTAATGCATGCATTACTAAATGACAATAAAAGAGGACCGCGTGTCCTCATAATCTAATCTAAATTCGTTTTAACCCTCCCTTACAACTCTACTAAACCTGCCTGTTAGGATATTGGACCCCCCTTGGGTTCAGGTATAACCCATCCTTTTGTACAGGTCGTATCACCCCCAGAAGAGGCCCCAATAATCCAGGAATCTGAATCCCTACCCTCTACACCAGTTCCTCAGTCACACATTAATATGCCTGATCATGCTATTCTTGCACTCGCTAGCACGTGGCACAGGCAGCAATCCTGAGATTACTACCCTAGAGGTCCCTGCCTTTCAGCTTCCTACCTAACACCCTGAATTTTCTCTTCAGGACCTCCTCCCTATTTCTACCTATGTCATTGGTACCAACTTGTATCAAGACTTCTGGCTGTTTACCCTTTCCCTTCAGAATACTCTGCACCCGATTTGAGACATCCGATACCCTAGCACTTGGGAGGCAACACACGATTTGGGTATCTCTATGAGGCTGACAGAACCTCCTGTCTGTTCCCCTTACTATGAAATCCCCTATGACTACTGCACTCCTCATCTTCCTCTTTCCCTTCTGCACCAATGGAACCAGACTCAGTGCCAGAGACCCAATCACCATGGTCATCCTCTGTCAGGTCATCCCCCTTAACCGCATCCAAAACGAGATAACGATTACTGAGGAGGATGGCCTTGGGGTGCTCTTTACTATCTGAGCTCTTCCCTTCGCGTCTATGACTGTCACCCACTTATCTAACTCCTGCAGCCTCAGGGTGACTAACTCCCTGTAGCGTTTCTCTATCTCCTGTTCACTTTCCCTAATAAGCTGTAGGTCATCAAGCCGCAGCTCCAGATCCCTAACACGGTCTCTCAGGAGCTGCATCTCAGTGCAACTGGCACAGATGTGGTCATCTGGGAGACTGGAAGATTCCCAGGACTCCCACATCTGACACCCACAGCAAAATACTAACCCTACTGACATGCTCTCTATTCTTCAAAAAAGTGCAAGAAACCAAAAATGAAGTCCACCTACCTACCTCACCAAAGCTCGCTTTTGCAGAAGCTGGTATGAGCCAAAGCTTCTACTCTCACCAGTGGCTTACTCCCAACAACGGCTGTTCTGCCTATCCCTTCTGTACTTTTATTTAGTTCGTGAGCTCAGTTGCCGCCACTGATAGGCCATGCACAATGGACTAATGCCACTCATTTTAAATAACTGCCTTTGACCTGCGAGAAGCTCCCCTTCATCGACATGGGGGAGGAGAGCCTTGTTTGCCTCAATCTTCCTCAGAACTGGAGGTGTTCCTGTGCCTTCTTGTTCAGGGAGGTGATATTAAGGAACCAGGTGAGGTCATCCGTGAACTTTGTGCACTTAAGTCTGCAGAGGAGCCAAGCATTTACAGGGGAGGATGGTTCTTCTGCACCTTCCTGAAGTCCACAATGACTTCCTTTGTTTTCTCTATGGTTGTTCTTCTCACACCAATCCGTCAGCCTCTCCACTTCCTCTCCATACTCTGTCTTATCATCACTCTTGATGAGGCCAACCATTGTTGTGACATCTGCAAGCTTGATGCTGAATCCTGCACAACAGTCGTACGTCAGCAGTGTGACCAACAGCAGGCTGGCAGACAGCCTTGGGGAGCGCCAGTGCTCAGCATAATGGGACAAGAGATGTTGTTGCCTGTCAACTTACTGTTTTTGTTTTTGGTTTCACTGTGGAAACCAAAATTAATATAGCAGAAATAGAAGTTCTAATGAAAACTTAAAACTTAAATTTATTAACATCATTAAAGTAAAGTTTGGAGGCAAGGATATGACAAATTGAGTATAATAGATGAAAATTTTTGGTCATGTACTTCTGTAGGAACTGTAGAAAAAAGGAATACCTAGAAGTGAACAACGTTTAGCTTAATTGGTTTGCTCATGATTTCAGGATGGAGGAAGAGCAGAAACTGGATGACAAATGGTCTTTAGTGAGGGAATGTTCTGTACCATTGAAACTGTTATGCTCATTAATAGACATTGGAAAAAAAAGAAAACTTTAGGATGAGATCAGGAAGGGTGTTAAACGGCCATCCCCTGTCTTAACACATTGTTGAAGGTGTGTCCCTGCCACTTAATGTGCAGTACAGGATAGGTCACAAAAAATGTAATCCTGCTGGAGTCTCAGCACAAAATATTGACTGCCCAAAAATTTCCCCTCCCTATATTATATGCAGCCTGCCTTGCTGAATTCCTCCAGCATTTTGTGTGTGTTTGTATGCATTGCTCAACATCTGCAGAATCTCTAACATTATGATCTTTTCTCTTAATATTATGGTTAAATATATATTCAGGGAGCGATTCATCAACACTCTAACAAACGAGGCATATTTTGGTGGTCTTGATTTTGTGCTCAGCTTTGAGACTAGCCACCAGTATCTGAGTGTTCAGTTAGAATATCAGTGAGGAGGTGCTGCTATTGTACATATTTAATTCTGCAAAGTGTCCAGTCTAAATTCAAAATGCTAACATTAAGTGGGTAATTATAGTCTTTCAAACTGCAGTTAATTATTTTGTTGTCTTTGTGTTTAAGAAGAATAAAACATTGTGTTGGGAGAGGAGGACTAAAGTTCAAAGTAAATTTTATAATGAAAGTATATATATGTCATCATGTACAACCTTGAGATTTATTTCCCCGTGGACATATTCAGCAAATGTATAGAAGAGTAACTATAGTAGGATCAATGAACAATCAACTACAGTGCAGAAAACAACAAACTGTGCAAATGCAAATATAAATAAATAGTAATGAATAACAAGAATATGAGATAAAGTGTCCTTACAGTAAGATCTTTAGTTGTGAAAACATTTCAATGGATAGGGCAAATGAGTGTAGTTATTCTCTTGTGTTCAAGAACCTGCTTGTTCTCCCCAGAATATCTGCGATGTCCAAGGAAGACTTTTTCTGTATATCACCAGCTTCAGTATCTGTCCGGTGATTCAGCTCACTCACAACAATGTCAAACTTATTAAACAGAATTTAACACATCTTGACTAAACACTGTACACTTTCATCAAAGGAATGATATATTTGCTTCTTGTGTTGGCTAGCTGTGATTCACAGGAGAACATATGCCTCTAAGAGGGGTCCCCACCTTGGGGTCCATGGGCCCCTTGGTTAATGGTAAGGCTCCGTGACAGGTTAGGAACCCCTGCTCTAAGAGAAGAACCTATAGGGTTATACTTTACTCCAAACATTAGAACATGAAACCCAACAACACTGAGAAGGTGTCATGCTTATATTTACATACTTACATTTTTGTTTATTTACATACTTCTTTACATATTTATATTTTTGTTTATTTACACAATTGAGGACGCCATCAGTTTATTGAGTTTCTGTTAGACCATAATACAAAGGAGCAGAAGTTGGCCATTCGGCCCATCAAGTCTGCTCCGCCATTTTATCATGAGCTGATCCATTCTCCCATTTAGTCCCACTCCCCCGCCTTTTCACCATAACCTTTGGTGCCCTGGCTACTCAGATACCTATCAATCTCTGCCTTAAATACACCCAATGACTTGGCCTCCACTGCCGCCTGTGGCAACAAATTCCATAGATTCACCACCCTCTGGCTAAAAAATATTTCTTCGCATTTCTGTTCCAAATGGGCGCCCTTCAATCCTTAAGTCATGCCCTCTCGTACTAGACTCCCCCATCATGGGAAACAACTTTGCCACATCCACTCTGTCCATGCCTTTCAACATTCAAATTGTTTCTATGAGGTCTCCCCTCATTCTTCTAAACTCCAAGGAATACAGTCCAAGAGCGGACAAACGTTCCTCATATGTTAACCCTCTCATTCCTGGAATCATTCTAGTGAATTTTCTCTGTACCCTCTCCAACGTCAGCACATCCTTTCTTAAATAAGGAGACCAAAACTGTCCACAGTGCTCCAAGTGAGGTCTCACCAGTGCCTTATAGACCCTCAACATCACATCCCTGCTCCTATACTCTATTCCTCTAGAAATGAATGCCAACATTGCATTCACCGTCTTCACCACCGACTCAACCTGGAGGTTAACCTTAAGGGAATCCTGTACGAGGACTCCCAAGTCCCATTGCATCTCACAACTTTGAATTCTTTCCCCATTTAAATAATAGTCTGGCCGTTTATTTCTTCTGCCAAAGTACATAATCATACACTTTCCAACATTGTATTTCATTTGCCACTTCTTTGCCCATTCTTCCAATCTATCCAAGTCTCTCTGCAGACCCTCTGTTTCCTCAGCACTACCGGCCCCTCCACCTGTCTTCGTATTGTCAGCAAACTTAGCCACAAAGCCATCTATTCCATAATCCAAATCATTGATGTACAATGTAAAAAGAAGCGGCCCCAACACGGACCCCTGTGGAACACCACTGGTAACCGGCAGCCACCCAGAATAGAATCCCTTTATCCCCATTCTCTGTTTCCTGCCAATCAGCCAACGCTCTATCCACGTATGTAACTTTCCCGTAATTCTATGGGCTCTCATCTTGTTAAGTAGCCTCATGTATGGCACCTTGTCAAAGGCCTTCTGAAAATCCAAATATACAACATCCACTGCATCTCCCTTGTCAAGCCTACTTGTAATTTCCTCAGAAAAATTGTAATAGGTTTGTCAGGCAGGATTTTCCTTTAAGGAATCCATGCTGAGTTCTGCCTATCTTGTCATATGCCTCCAGGTACTCAGTAACCTCATCCTTGACAATCGACTCCAACAACTTCCCAACCACCGATGTCAAGCTAACAGGTCTAGAATTTCCTTTTTGCTTCCTTGCCCCCTTCTTAAATAGCGGAGTGACATTTGCAATCTTCCATTCCTCTGGAACCATGCCAGAATCTATCGACTTTTGAAAGATCATCGCTAATGCCTCTGCAGTCTCCACAGCTACTTCCTTCAGAACACGAGGGTGCATTCCATCTGGTCTGGGAGATTTATCTACCTTTAGACTATTCAGCTTCCTGTTGATTGATTCCCTGCAGTTTCATACCCCTCTCCCTGTAACCCCTGTAACCTTGTAACAAATTTTCTCCGTCTTGCCCACCAATTATCGTTTTTCTCCTTGTAATATTACTAACTATCCAACGCCACTGCATCTTTCCTTAGATCATCATCATCATCATCATGTGTCATGTTGTATGACTTGGGCGATCATGGTCTATGATCATGATTGTTCTTGGCAAATTTTTCTACAGAAGTGGTTTGCCATTGCCTTCTTCTGGGCAGTGTATTTACAAGACAGGTGACACCCAGCCATTATCAATACTTTTCAGAGATTGTCTACCTGGTGTCAGTGGTTGCATAACCAGGACTTGTGAAATGCACCAGCTGCTCATACGACCATCCGCCACCTGCCCTCATGGCTTCACGTGAACCTGATCGGGGGTCCAAACAGGTGCTACACCTTGCCAAAGGGTGATCTGCAGGCTATTTGAGGGAAGGAGTGCCTTACACCTCCTTTGGTAGAGACACGTCTTCACTCCGCCACCCAAGTAGGATAAGGGGCTCAAAAGTGCAACCTGAGCAAAGCCCTTCAGTTCTCAGAATTACATCCATACTTTTACATTCTACTCCTTTGGAAATGAATGTTAACATTGCATTTGCGTTCCTTACCACCAACTCAGATTGCAAGTTAACCTTTAGGGAATCCTGCACAAGAACTCCCAATTCTCTTTGCACATTGGAGTTTTGAATTTTCTCCAGTAACATCATGAATTATCTCATCCAGCCTGCCTATGGACTGTTGGTCCCATTCCCATCAGGGAGGAGGCTACGTAGCACCCATGCTGGGGCCACCAGACCCCAAAACAGTTGCTTTTGACAAACAGTATGTCTGATCAACACTTCCACCCACTAACCAAACCTCGCGTCATTTCATGGACACATGATCAGAATCAGAATCAGATTTTATATCACAGCATATGTCATGAAATTTGATAACTTAGCACTTAGTGGCGGCAGTACAATGCAATACATGCTAATATAGAAAAAAAAGTAAATCAATTACAGTAAGTATATATATATACAGTGGTATGCAAAAGTTTGAGCACCCCTGGTCAAAATTTCTGTTACTGTGAATAGCTAAGCGAATAAAAGAGGACCTGATTTCCAAAAGGCATGAAGTTAAAGATGACACATTTTTAAAAATATTTTAAGCAAGGTTACTTTTTTATTTCCATCTTTTATAGTTTCAAAATAACAGAAAAGGAAAAGGGCCCGAAGCAAATGTTTGGGTACCCTGCATGGTCAATACTTAGTAACACCCCCTTTGGCAAATATCACAGATTGTAAACACTTTCTGTAGCCAGCTAAGAGTCTTTCAATTCTTGTTTGCGGGATTTTCACACATTCTTCCTTGCAAAAGGCTTCTAGTTCTGTGAGATTCTTGGGTCGTCTTGCACGCACTGCTCTTTTGAGGTCTATCCACAGATTTTTGATGATGCTTAAGTCAGTGGACTGTAAGGGCCATGGCAAAACCTTCAGCTTGCACCTCTTGAGGTGGTCCATTGTGGATTTTGAAGTGTGTTTAGGATCATTATCCTGTTGTAGAAACCATCCTCTTATCATCTTCAGCTTTTTATTACAGATGGTTTGCTGGTATTTAATTGAATTAATTCTTCCCTCTACCAGTGAAATGTTCCCCGTGCCACTGGCTGGAACACAAGCCCGAAGCATGATCGATCCACCCCCGTGCTTAACAGTTGGAGAGGTGCTCTTTTCATGAAATTCTGCACCCTTTTTTCTCCAAACATGCCTTTGCTCATTGCGGCCAAAAAGTTCTATTTTAACTTTATTAATCCACAGGACTTGTTTCCAAAATGTATCAGGTTTGTTTAGATGTTTCTTTGCAAACTTCTGCCGCTGAATTTTGTGGTGAGGATACAGGAAAGGTTTTCTTCCAATGACTCTTCCATGAACGTCATATTTGTGCAGGTGCTGCTGCATGGTAGAACAGTGCACCACTATTCCAGAATCTGCTAATCTTCCTAAAGGTCTTTTGCAGTTAAACGGGGGTTTTGATTTGCCTTTCTAGAAATCCTACGAGCAGTTCTCTCAGAAGGTTTTCTTGGTCTTCCAGACCTCAACTTGACCTCCATTGTTCCTGTTAACTGCCATTTCTTAACTACATTATGAACTGAGGAAACGGCCACCTGAAAGCGCTTTGCTATCTTCTTATATCTGTTAAGGATCCAGCCTGAACATTGGGTCAAAGGGCCTCTGCTGGTAGCTCTGGATCACAACAGCCTTTAATTTCTGTTTTCTTTCACCTAGCCATGTGGGTTCTGGCCCAGTCTCTTTCCTTTTTTGGACTTCCTCCAATTACTTGCTTGTCTCTTCATTTGCACCCACCTGTTTCTAATTTTTACTCATTACCCTGTCCATTTAAACCCCGCCTTGACTAGCATCCTCTGCCAGTTCGTCCCAGTTTTGACCTGTGTTGTTCTAGCCTGTCGTTGTGATTTCTGCCAATCGATTTTGCTTGATTCTGTGTTTTGGACTTTGCCTGCTCTTGGACCCGATTTTTGCCTGTGCGGTCTAGATTGTCTGCCCTTGCCTGACTGCCTTTCCTGGTTAAGACATCTGCCTGCCATTTGGATTCGTGCCTGCCTTCTGTTCTTGAAAGACTGTTGCCTTTGTGCTCCCTAATAAACCCTGGTGAAAAAGTATTCATTGGTCTGCACTTGAGTCCCACCAAAACCCAACAGAACGAACTGGCCAAGATGGACTCAGCGGACCCCAGCCAGGTACGTGAGGCCCTCTCCCAACAGGGTGTGTTGTTAGGGAGACATGAAACGCAGTTCGCCTCTATCAATCAGTCAATGGAAGCCTTCTCCACCACTCTGACCAGCATGGCCTCCCAGCTACAGCAGATTCAGCTGGCGCTGAGCTCTAACCCGCCTTGTCTTGCTGTGCCATCAGTCCCACAGACTCCAACCCAACCAGCCCAAGAGCTCCGTTTACCTCCACCTGAACTTTACAATGGTGAACCAGGCACCTGCAGATCCTTCCTGTCTCAATGCTCGCTGATTTTTGAGCTGCAGCCCACTACCTTTCCCACAGATCGATCCCGTATTGCTTATGTTATCACGCTGCTGTCAGGAAGAGCAAGAGAGTGGGGTACGGCTGTGTGGGACAGCAGAGCCCCTTTATGCCACACGTTTAAGGACTTTTGTGAGGAGATGAGAAGAGTCTTTGACCGTTCCCAGCAGGGGCGAGAGGCAGCAAGGGAGATGTTGCGAGTTCGTCAGGGTAACTGTTCTGTTTTGGACTACGCCATTCAGTTCCGCACACTAGTCGCCACTAGCAACTGGAATTCAGAGGCCCAATCGGACGTGTTCCTCTATGCACTTAGCGAAGAGGTTAAGGATGAACTAGCCACCCGTGACCTGCCTGCTGGCTTCCAAGAGTTGTTCGATTTGGCCAATTAAGATTGACAGCCGCATAAAACAGCGTCAGCAGGAGCGTGATGTCCGGGGGTCACAAAGAACCACCAGGGGGCGTCTGACCTCTTCCCAGCCAGCACCCAGAGCTCCTTCCCTGAGTCCTCAGTCACCCCTATCCAGCCCAACGGAACTCATGCAGATTGATCGTACCCGTCTGTCTCCTTCGGAAAGAAGGAGGAGAGTCAGTACCAACTCCTGTCTGTATTGTGGTCAGGCTGGTCACTATGTATCTACCTGTCCCGTAAAAGCCAATGCTCGCTTGTAAAGAGGGGACTACAGGTGAGCAGTACTTCCTTCCCCCAGTTCTCCGTCACTCGAACCCTGCTACCTGCTTTTATACTGGCTGAAGGGAGGAGATGCGCCGTTTCAGTTTTTATCAACTCTGGGGCTGAGGGAAATTTTATCAGTTCCAGTTTTGCGGCCAATCTTGGGATGCCACTCTCCCGTCTGAAGCAACCCCTGGGGGCCAGCAGCTTAACCGGAGTGAAACTTGCCATGGTTACCCACTCTACAGCTCCGGTGAGTCTCCTCATTTCTGGCAATCACCAGGAGAGCATTGCTTTCCATGTAATAGATTCCCCCAAAGCTGATGTTGTGTTAGGCCACCCATGGCTAGCTCAGCACGGTCCACACATTGATTGGTCTAATAACAGAGTGTTAAGCTAGAGTCCTTTCTGCCTAAATCATTGTCTGTGTGTTGCTCATGCTACTCAAAGTCCGGCTCCTCTGCCTACAGAAGAGTTTCCCGATCTGTCCTCTGTACCCCCTGAATATCTGGACCTAAAGCTGATATTCAGCAAGGCTCAGGCCACCACCTTACCCCCACATCGCCCCTATGACTGCGCTATAGATCTCCTTCTGGGAACCTCGCCACCGAGGGGCCGTCTGTATTCCCTGTCTCCACCTGAAAGGGAAGCGATGGACGAATATATCCAGGAGGCCTTGGATGCAGGAATTATCCGTCCCTCTTCCTCCCCACAGGCGCAGGGTTCTTCTTTGTAGCTAAGAAGGACGGGTACCTGTGTCCTTGCGTGGACTATAGAGGTCTCAATGAGGTCACCATTAAGAACCGCTATCCTCTTCCTCTTATGTCATCTGCATTTGAGTTGCTCCTGGGTGCTTCTATCTTCTCCAAGCTCGACCTCTGCAACGCTTACCATCTGGTCTGCATAAGAGAGGGGGATGAGTGGAAGACCGCATTCAATACGCCATCTGGGCACTACAGATATCTGTAATGCCTTTCGGACTTTCTAATGGTCCTGCTGTGTTCCAGTCCCTGGTGAGTGACGTCCTCAGAGACATGTTGAATCAATTTGTATTCGTGTACTTGGATGACATTCTGATATTTTCTAGGTCCCTCTCTGAACACATCCAGCACGTCTTTCGGGTGCTCCAACAACTCCTGGAGAATGAGTTATTCGTGAAGGTGGAAAAGTGTGAATTTCACTGGGTTCAACTTCGTTTCCGGGATATGTGATCAGCGCTGGAGGAATCCAGATGGACCCTCAGAAGATCAAGGCGGTAGAGTAGTGGCCACAACCCGCCTCTCGACGAGATGTCCAACGCTTTCTTGGGTTTGCCAACTTCTATCGCCGATTCATTCGAAATCTCAGCATCATCCTGGCCACCCTGCTGACTGCTCTAACCTCCTCCAAGTCGAATTTCGCCTGGAATCCAACAGCTGAGAAAGCCTTTTCTGATCTAAAGACTCATTTCACCATGGCACCTATCCTCCTTCAGCCCGATCCTACAAGGCAGTTTATTGTAGAGACTGACACCTCTGATGTAGGAGTAGGGGCTATACTGTCACAGCGTTCAGCAGAGGACGACAAGCTACACCCGTGCGCCTTAGAGGAGCCCATGGCTGCTGATTGTTGGGACAAAGTTTGAGGAGTCAGGGTATTTATAAAGCTTTGAAATTTGCATAACCTGGCCTTTCCTAACAATGGCTGTGAACAAGCCATAGCCCTAACAAGCTTATTAAGGTCTGAGACCTTAGTAAAAGTTATCTGACAGCTCAAATCTCTTGGGGTGCCCAAACTTTTGCAAGGTGTTCCTTTCCTTTTTTTCCACTCTAAAATTGTATAAAATAAAAATAATACACTAATCTTGCTTAAGATGTTGAAAAGAATGTTTCATCTTTAACTTTATGACTTTTGGAGATCAGTTCATCTTCTACTCACTTAACTGTTCACAGTAACAGAAATTTTGACCGGGGTGTCAAAACTTTTGCATGCCACTGTATATTAAATAGTTAAATTAAAAATAGTGGGAAAAACAGAAATAACATAAGAAAAGTGAGGTAGTGTTCATGGTTTCAATGTCCATTTAGGAGTCAGATGACAGAGGGGAAGAAGCTGTTCCTGAATTGCTGAGTGTGTGCCTTCAGGCTTCCCACCTTCTTCCCCACAATAATAATGAGAAGAGGGCATGTTCTGGGTGATGGGGGTCCTTAACAATGGATGCCACCTTTCTGAGGCACTGCTCCTTGAAGATGTCTTGGATACTAGTACAATCTATATTCATAAGCTATCTTGCACATTTATATTTAGTGTGTTTTTTATACTATGGTGTTTCTTACTTTATTGTGTTTTTTTTATGCTGCATCAGATCTAGAGTAACAATTATTTTGTTCTCCTTTACACTTGTGTACTAGAAGTGACATTAAACAACCTTGAATCTTATTTATTCTGTAAACAGTTTTCCTATTCTATTCAAGTTGAGTTTGTTGCCGTATGAATCAGTACAGTGGAAAACCTGTTTGCAACAGCATCACAGACAGCTCAGAGAACATAGGTGACACATAAATTGTGCATGAAATTTCACCAAACAGTGTGCAAAAGCAAGAATGCATAGGATGCAGACTAAAAACATTGTCATGCAAGTGGTCTGTAGTGTTCCACTTCTGAGGCAGGGTTAGAGTTGTACAGCTAAGTTCAAATACTGATGATCGTAACAAAATAGCTGCTCCTGAACCGGGGTCGGGGGGGGGGGCGGGCGGTGAGATGTGGCTTCTCTACCTCCTTGCTAACTGTAGCAGCGAGAAGAAGGCATGACCTGGTTGGTGGGGATCTTTGTAAAGAATGTCTTCATTTGGTAATTCATCATAGTGTAGTGGCTAGTCTATCACTTTACTGTGTCAGCAGCGAGCGTGGGGTTTGATTCCTTCTGTTGTCTGTAAAGAGTTTGTATATTTGCCCCGTGGCCACATGGATTTCCTCTGGGTGCTCCGATTTCCTCCCATATTCCAAAGACAGATAATTAATTTTAGTAAACTGTCTTGTGGTGTTAGAAGCACAGTGACGCTTGCAAGCTGGCCAATCCTCTCTAATTTTTGTTGATGCAGAATCCAAAATAAAAAAAGCTATATATTTTAATAAGAAATATATTTAAAAATTAAAATTGAATAAGTGGTGTCAAAAAGAGAGCTAATTTTCCAGCAACACGACTATTGTTGGCAAAATTACAGATAGCAACGGGGTGGGGGGGGGGGGCTGTGCGGTAAATGAGCAAGCTAGGTCAGCTCATTGAGTGGTGCTGCAGTGACAATCTTCCTCACCTCTCCTCTCCCCGTTTATCTTATCACTCCTTTAGGATCTCCCATTTTGTAATATCACACACTTTAGGAGCCACTGTCTATGATAACATGATATGTAACATGCTGTAGGGTTTCACTGCTGTGTAACATGCTGTAAGGTTTCACTGGTAATATAATGGTTTCTCTGTAGCAGTAATGTTTGGGTTATGACTAGAGATAACGGGGTTTGGACTGCTGTTGTTCTTTCTTGTGAGTCTGGGTTTAAGGGACATCCTGTATCAGGATCAGGGCTCTAGGTTGAGGCCCGATGTGTTTGTCAGCCAGAGTCTGTGCTCTCCCAGAAAAACTATCTCAAGCACAAGTTAGAATTTCTGGTGGTGAAATGGGTGTTGGTGGATAAGCTGAGTGACTACCTCTACAGGGCCAAGTTTGAGGTGAGGACGGACAACAACCACCTAACTTGTATCCTGACCTTGGGGAAACTGGATGCCTCAGGCCATCGGTGGTTGGCAGTGTTGTCTGCCTATGATTTCAGCCTGAAGTACCGGCCGGGAAGCAGGGACATTGATGCTGATGCTTTGTCCCGATGGGCGCATGAGGGACTAGTCAGGGATGAGGAGTGGGAGAGCGTTCCTGCTCCAGGGGTGAAGGCCATGTGTCAATTTGCCATCACCGTGAAGGCAGAGGAAAAAGAAGGGGCAGGAGCGAGCGGTGGATCAATTGGGGCTTCTGATGACACCATCTCCCAAGTTTATTGTAACCTGACTGCTCTGAAGACAAATCAGCTGCCGGAATTGAGTTCTGGGGAAGTAGCAACTGCTCAGCGAGATGATCCGGGCATTGGTACCATTTGGGCAGCGGTCGAAAAGCGAGACATGGCTCAGGCAGAGAGGATGAAACACATGTCAGTGCCTCCATTACTATGAGAATGGCCTCGGTTGGAGTTGAAGAACCAGATCTCATACCAGGTCACGTCACCCCCAGACCAACCCCAGCATTGCCAGCTGGTTCTGCCCAAGAGGTATTGGAGGATGGCGTTGAAATCACTTCATGATGATTCTAGACATTTGGGGGTGGAAAAGACCTATGGATTGCTCAGAGACTGGTTTTACTGGCCCCAAATGAATTCAGAGATCGAAGAATACTGCAAGTCATGCGTTTGGTGCATACAGCGGAAGACATTGCCTACGCATGCAGCTCCCTTGTCCCACTTACAGACTGTGGAGCCCCTGGACCTGGTGTGTATGGATTTTCTGTCAATCAAACCTGATGCCAGCAACACGGTGAATATCTTAGTCATCGCAGACCACTACACCAGATATGCACAGTCTTTTCCTACCAAGGACCAGAGGGCAACTACGGTGGCAAAAGTGTTATTAGAGAAGTATTTTGTTTATTATGGCTTCCCCAGGCAGATACACAGTGAACAGGGATGGGATTTCGAGAGCAGACTCATCCATAAGTTACTGGTCATGCTTGGAGTGGAGGTCGAGGACCATGCCCTATCACCCACAGCATGATCCCCAGCCAGAGAGGTTTAATCGGACCTTGCTAGACATGCTTGGCACCCTGGAGATCAGCAAGAAGAGCAGGTGGAGTCAACATATTGGGCATCTGGTTCACAGTTATAACTGTACACGAAACAAAGCTACTGAGTACTCGCCATATTATCTGGTGTTTGAGCATGAGGCAAAGTTGCCCATTGACCTTTGTTTTGGGACTGACAAGGGTGACTTACCACTGAAGACTTATGTGAAGTATATGTCTGACATGAGAAAAGAGCTGAAAAGGGCTTATGAATTAGCTGGGGTCGCAGCTGCCCAGCAGAATCAAGGAATAAGAGAAGGTATAATCAGAAGGTGAGGTTCTCCCAATTCCAGCCAGGAGACCGAGTCCTCATAAGGAATTTGGGGCTACCTGAAAAGAATAAGTTGGCTGACCGCTGGGTGGCTACACCCTATGTGGTGGAGAGTCAGATGCCAAACCTATCAGTTCTCTGGGTGAAACCAGAGGATGGGAATGGGCCTGTCAAGATTCTCCATCAGAACCACCTGCTGCCCTGGGACAAGAGGTGCAGATAGAGCCAGAGCCCGACTTGGAGCCTACACCGAGTAAGAGGACTCTTTGGAAATGTGGGGTGACTACCGGGCCCCCAACAGGTGAGGTTAGGCCGGCCCCCACCCCTGAGAGGGATACTGATTCGGAGGATGAGGATCTGGATGTGTGGTATGTGCTGCTTTTTGCTAACTCCCCAGTGACTGAGGAGGAGACTCCTGGCCCTTCTCCCATTGAGACAGGTGAAGTGGGGGGGCGGGGGCGGGCTATCTGTGGGCAGCCTGGGTTGCAGTGGGACTCTGCAGGGGAGGAAGCAGGGTTTGATCACGGGACAGAGGGCTTCGAGTTGCAGGTGGGCACGAGTGATAGATCGGGGGAGGCCTCGCCAGGTAGACCGGAAGTATCCCCAGTAGTGTCGGAACCTGAAGAGTGAGATGATGGAGTGCGGAGGTCTCAAAGAATTAGGAGACCACCGGATAGGTTGGCCTATGTAGCACCAGGGGAACAGACTGTGACCCCTACTGTGTTGGGGAGCTATGTCACTGCCTTTTACACCTGGATTGAGCTTTGTCTTTTGCAGGAAGGTTGGCGAATTATCTCAACGTCATGAGGACGTGACTAAATTTGGTGGGTTAAGAGTGTAACATGCTGTAGGGTTTCACTGCTGTGTAACAGGCTGTAAGGTTTCACTGATAATGTAATGGATTCTCTGTAGCAGCAATGTTTGGATTATGACTAGAGATAAAGGGGTTTGGAATGCGGTTGTTCTTTCTTGTCAGCTGGAAGATAGATTTTCGTGGTCTTTTGCCGGGGAGAGATGAGAGAAGACACGAATGGAGGGAGTTGGTAGATCAGTGGATGGAGTGGACTTGGAGCGAGGGTCCGCAGGGCAGCGACGATCAGAGGATCTCGATGGTGGAAGGTCGGCTTATCAGTGAGCTCCAACATTGCGCAATAATAGACTGTTTCATAAGATTGGTCCTTTTTTCTTTTTCTGTTCTTTTTTTACTAACCATGTAGTCAAAGTGAGAATTATAAAGCTTAGTAGTTTAATTGCATATTGTGTGCTTTTTGGTATTTTAGAGTACTGATTTGTAACAGGGGACACATCGTGCAGCATCTACCCAAATGAGATGTTTTTTAGTTTGGCCGGGCCAGGGGCTATCACCCCTGATATTAAGCTGCTAGCCCAAGCAAGAGTTACATATAAGAAACCATGGTGCGTCATCATGCAGCAGCAGCTCATATCAGCCATGATTTCTCACAAACATACAACAGGTTTTCTGGTTAATGATGAAGTTGGGCCTCACAGTAGCATAGTAGTTACTTCAACGCCATTACAGCTTGGGGTGTTGGAATTTTGAGTTTAGTTCCTACATCCTCTGTAAGAAAGTTTGCACATTCTTCTCATGAGCACATGGGTTTCCTGCTGGTGCTCCTGTTTCCTCACACATTCCAAAGATGTACCAGTGAGTAAATTCATTTGTCATTGTAAATTGTGCTGTGATTAGGCTACAGTTAAAATCTGAGGATTAATGAGTGGTGAAGCACAATAGGTCAGATGGGTCTATTCCCTGCTGTATTTCTTCATAAAATAAATAAAAGTAAATTTAAAAAATAGATGGAATGCAAAGGCAAATAAAGAAAAAAATGAGGCTCATGGTATGAGAGAATTGTGCTACACAAATCCTCTAAAAGTCATTTTTAAATTTCCCAAATCCATTGAACAGAGCCATGCA
The DNA here is from genome assembly GCF_963921235.1 of Mobula hypostoma. NCBI lineage: Eukaryota > Metazoa > Chordata > Chondrichthyes > Myliobatiformes > Myliobatidae > Mobula > Mobula hypostoma. The sequence continues at coordinate 118,388,409 of NC_086097.1, read as the reverse complement.
ATGCCTTGCAGTCCAACAAATGTTTTCAGAAGCATTATAGTTTGCTGCAGTCTCCTGTGGCCTGCCCAAATTCCACATCAAAAGGCAAGTGCCTTGAATCAACTGAACAAAACCCATTGGTCCTCACCACACTACTTTCAACCTTCCACAGTTGATTCACTCTCTCTCAATCATTTCCTTCTTTTGTAGACAGTTTGCCAGTGACAATGTACCAAAATACAAATCCTTTCACAGATATAAATAGTTTCCATCATTCAGTACAGATAGACATTGAAATCAAGTCTAGCCAACCTTGAAATCCTTCCATGCACTGTTGTAGTTCTTGAGACGAAGAAAACTATAGATTTAAAAGCATTCTTGCATAACTTCTCTATTCTCCTTCAGACCCAGATTAGAGTGTAAATAGGGAATATGTTGCATTTAAAAATTAGGTATGACTAGAACCAATAAAAAATGAAAAAGAAGCAGATCATCTATATAAGAGTAACTATAATGGAGTGTATGTTAAGATTGAGAAATATCTAAGAATTGCGAAGATGTGGAGCAATCCCAATTTTGACAAGATGTATGTAGAAGTTATGTAAGCAAAATGCACAGCAATATTGGCAAATGCTAATATAAATTAGCAATGAGAAACATTGTAATTGGCACTCACTGGAGTGACAAGAAAATACATGCTGGATATAATCCAGAGAAAACTATCATTCAATTCGACTGTCAGTTGAATAAAAACATAAGGGAAATTTGAAGATAGTGAAGAAGTAAACATCAAATACATGAACGTTAGGGAGGAGTGTAATTAGTTGAATATCAAGAGATAAGACCATAAGAATGGGAGGAGAGTTAGGCTATTTGACTCATCGAGTCTGCTCTGCCAGTTGATCATGATTGATCTATTCTTCTTCTCAGCCACAATCTCTTGCCTCCCCCCTCCCATATCCCTTCATAAAAGAAAAGGCAAAATAAATCTACTCAAAGAAGTACAATAAGACAAAATCATTAACAAAAATAAAATATAAAAATAATTCTATAGTTACATGAATTAAAATATGATGGGATGGGAATAAGATCATAGGATGTCATTGGAGATAGTGAGAGAGAAATAACAAAATTGATTATGAGTTCACTTTATGATTTAAGGTAAAGGAATAAGGCAGATATGTGATCAGAAGATGAGGGTGGAAATAATATCAGGGCAATCAAACGCTGAAAAAGAAACACATACATTAACTAAGCGGATGGAGTATGGAATCTCTGCTCTGGATATATTGTTCTCATCCGTGTTTTAAAAACTGAGGGAAGGGTCACTGAGACACTGCTGAACATTTTTATTAATTCCCGAAGGAAGGTTACAGTGTGTGAGAAATAGCAATTACACAAAGTTATACCTTCATTTTACAAGGAAGATAAAAGTTGTCATGGGGTTAATTGACTAGTCATCTTAATCTAATGTTAGAGAAGAAAATGATATCCTGCTGAAGAATGCACAAGAAAACATTTAAAAACAAACACAGTGATCCAATTTTCCAGAGAAATTACTGAATTAAAACAAATTGCATGTTTAAATTGTAGCGTGGGCTCACAATTATCAGATTAGTTTCAACATTAAAATGTGTGAGCTGCTTCCTGTGAAAATAATGAAGCAATATATTATTTTGCAAATGGAGTAGTATACTAAAAGCAATGATTAGCTGGACGGAGAAACGAACTAACACCAGCATACTGGAGGAGGTCAGCATGATAGAACCACAACAACTCTGATGTATACGTCGTATCATCTAGATGCCTAACTCGTGTCTCCCCAAATAGATCCTTTACTTCCAGCTGAAGGAAGGTGAACAAACCCCTGGTGGGCAACGGAAACACTTCAAAGGTGTCGTCAAAATCAGCCTGCAGAAATTCAACATTGCACCTAAAAACTGGGAAGACATTGCACTCAATAGATACACCTGGAGGAAATCTGTTCCAGTGGGAGCTGTGCTACATGAGAGCGACTTCCACTGTTCCACTAAGAACAAGCAGCATCTGTGAATGGAAAGACTGAACAACCAAAAGACCCAAACACTAACCACAGCTACCACTTACCCTCACCCACACTGCAACAGAATATGTGAATCCTGGATTGGTCTGTACAGCCATTTGAGGACCCATATCAGACAACCCCATCATACTCAGCTCGAGTGATTGTCAAAATACATGTGGATCACTGAAACTAGCCTTGCAGGTTACAAAGAATATAGCAGCACAGCAGCATTAGAAATAGAAGACGTGATCAAAGTCAAAGAAAATGTATTATCAAAGTACATACATGTCACCATATAATACCTTGAGAATCTACATTGAGCAATGTGGCCTCTCAGACCTGCTCCATCTTACAATAAGGTAGGAGCCTACCTGAGTTTGAACTTAGCTTCTTTTCCAGCCTGATACATCACTGGACCAAAGACCTTTCTAGAATATCATTTATTATTAAATCTACACCTCTCTCCAGGATAGAGAATTCTAAAGAGCCACAACATTCTAGGAGAAGCAATTTCTCCTCACCTGCTCTAAGTGAGTGAGCCTCTGATTCTGAGTTAATGTATCTGATCTCAATGTTTGCAGCTTTCGACACCTTAGGGTGCAATTTTAATGTCCATAGTCTAGTTGGGCTTTGGTTCCATAATTTTTCCTAAATCCTTCTCTCACACAATAGTAAACAACAGGAATTCTGCAGATGCTGGAAATTCAAGCAACATACATCAAAGTTGCTGGTGAACGCAGCAGGCCAAGCAGCATCTATAGGAAGAGGCGCAGTCGACATTTCAGGCCGAGACCCTTCGTCCTGACGAAGGGTCTCGGCCTGAAACGTCGACTGCGCCTCTTCCTATAGATGTTGCTTGGCCTGCTGCGTTCACCAGCAACTTTGATGTATGTTGCTCACACAATAGTGTTTGCTTTAAGCCTGTCTTTCTCTGCTATTAGATTTTCTACTATTGTCTGGATGCTTTGAACATGTTTTGTTATACAGTCAAATCTCTCCCATCCGTATTGGCTCCGCACATGGATTACCATTCTGATCTTCCAGAGGACCAAATTTGTCCCTTGTAAACCTTTTGCTTTTATCATATCCATAGAAAACCTTTACCCTGTCTGCTAGGGCAACCTCATGTCTTCTTTCAGTCCTATTGATTTCTATCTTAAGTGTTCTTTTGCATTTCTTATACTCCATAAGTAACTCATTTGTGCCTAACTTCTTACACTTGCAATGCCCCTCTCTTTCTTTCTTAACCAGGGCCTCAATATCTCTTGAAAACCAATGTTCCCTACACACGTTATCTTTATCTTTTGTTCTGACAGGTTAGGATTCTTCGAACCTATTTTGTTCATAGGCGGCCTTAAGCATCTGTTTCAAGCCCGTTTCAAGAGTTAATGTGGGGCTCTACCTCCGCTTCCCAAAAAAAAAGAAAGAAAAAAAGCAAATATTCAAGTTGGTTTGAATCAATAATGGTATAATTTCGGAGTTAAGCATCGATGCATTATACGCACTTTCAGCATAATGGACAGACAGCTCAACATTATCCAAACAATTCTCTTAATTAAAAACTGAAACAATGACATTTTTTGCTTTGGAGTGAGAAGTCTCACCCTTTTCAGCAACTAGTCTGTACTGAATGGCACTATGTGTTAGGTATCAGCTGACATAAGAACAGCTTAAACAATTTCCCTCTAATTAAATTAATAAAAAAAGCAATGTCATATTTAATGAAAATTCACACTTTATTTATTCAATGAACAGTGTCTGAAAGTTAACTACTGGAAGTTTACAACACACTGCTCTTTCAGCACCATGGACAGCTCACGTAAGGCCAGGAGAGCAAACAGGAGGAGAGTGAGAGAGAGAGAGAGAGAGAGAGAGAGAGAGGATGCAAGCGGGAGAGAGAAATTACAATTTGTGGAAACGCCGCCTAATGGCCTATACATATTTTGAATGAAATACATGGTTTATTTTATTATTTTAATTATGAACTTTATCTCTGCTAAAAATGTGTTAAAAGACTTACCACTAGAACTTCACCACCCTCCTGTGCTTGAGTGCTGAGAATGCTTTAATGAGCTAATCTTTGTCCAGAAATCTTGTTACTTCATGCTCAATTGATACTTGAACAAGAGCTGACAGACGCTCCTGGAGCATGGTTGTCCTCAGATGTGTTTTGATGAGCTTTAGGCTCAAAAAACTTCTCTCTCCACTCGCTACAGTCACAGGCAATGTCAGCATGAGTCTTAGAGCAATGGTGAGGTTAGGATACAGTTTAACCAGATTGTTGCTGTAGCTCAGAATCTGCAGGCCAGTGGTTTCTTTTGCAGGCACGGCACTGACAGCAGCCGACACCTCATGCAAAAGGTCCCCAGCATCCACATCACCAAGTCTCCTCTCCATGTTTACGCAGCTGTCTTTCAGTGTGCAACTTTGGGTGGCTTTTTTCATTTCTTCTCTTCCATAAATGAAGCCAAACAGACTGTAAAATGACTCCATCAGCTTGAAGCGCTCACTAATGCCTGTGATGGGAGAGTCCACTGGTGGAAGGAAAACTTCTCTCTTGTACCATTCCTCGGGTGCCACTTTCAGGGAAGGATCTGCACTTTGGGACTCGTACTGGAACTGGCGCTTTGGTTTTCTGATTCGTGCAGTAGGAAAGACCATTGGCATCCCTATCTCTTCAGCTACGTCTCTGGCATCTGTTTGGGTGGATGAAAGGCCGTTCTCTCTGTATTCCTTGAGAAATTTCAGAACATATTCCACCTCGCACTGTAGCACATCGATTCCTACTTGTGGGCTCTGAAGCAGCTTGCTGACATGAATCACCTCATGTAAAATGTTGTACCAGATGATAACAGTCAGCAGGAATTTCCATGACATGATCTCCTGTTCTAAGCCTCTGGCTGCAGATGAGGTTTCACTGTCTGGCATGTTTCTGTGTGGCCTGTTCAATCAGTGACAGGAGCGCATTGCCAACATCGGGAAGCTGGTAGTGCGGGACTTTCACACTTTCCACGCGGCACTCCCATTGCGTGTTGGATATGGCCTTGAGGGTCATCCATGACATGTTCTCCTTGAAAAGCTCCCATCTCTGTGTCGATGAGCTGAATAGTGTGTATAGACATTGCAGCACCCCAAAGAAGCTCACAGACTGCACTGTTGATTTTCCAGCATCGACAATGACTAGGTTGAGGCTGTGGCTGACACATGGCATGATCAGTGTTTTTTTGTTAATATCTAGCACCCTCTTCTGCACCCCACTATTTTTCCCTTTCATATTGCTCCCATTACCATATGCCTGCTCCCTGCATTTTGAGATATCTAATCCTAACTTCTCCATATGCGTTAAGAAAACGTCAGTTAGGCCTGCACCTGTTGTGTCAAGCACTGGTAGGAAACCGACAAAGTGCTCACTAACAGTAGCTCCGACATCTACTTGGCATGTGACAATGCGCAGTGTCACAGAGAGCTGCTCTATGTGTTCAGTGTCAGTGGTGCAGTCCATTATCACTGAGTAGTAACGCAATTGTTTTACTCTCTCTGTTATTGCTTCCAGTGTCTTGTCTCCAACAAGTGTAATTAACTCATTTTGTATGGTTTTCCCCATGTAGTGGTCAGCAATCTCTTTTTTCTCTGCTCATCTGACAGGTTCGCTCATCACTGTGTCGAACTCAGCAAGCAGCTCCACCAGACCTAGAAATTTCCCATTATTTGGTTCATGTAGGGTGGAATTGTGGCCATGGAAAGCAAGGCTTCATTCTGCAAGGTGACAGACTATGACAATGAACCTGTTCATGACATCATTCCAGTGTTTTTTTCCAGCATTTGCATTTCTTGGTACATGCTGTCAATGGCACTCTGCGTTCTTAAGTGTGTTTCCAGCTCGCGCCAGCTATCTATGTTGGCACGGTGAGCATTTGACTTCTCATGATCCTGGAGTGTGAGAGTGAGTTGCTCCCACACTCTGAAACCTCCGCAAGTGGGACTGTGATTTCGCTTGCCAAATATGGTATAGCAGAAACAGAAGATTGAATCAGATGATTCTGAGTATACTAACCATGACCTACGAATGGTTTCTCCATTTTTCATCTTCATAAGATATCTGTCCTTGGTAAAACGATGGCGTGACTGGCTCTGTGGAAAGTTAATGTCCTCTAACTGAACAGGACCTCTTCTAACAATGTTGATCCATTGGTCACTGTTAATATGCATTGGCCAACGTGCCGGATCGGTCTCTGTGAATGTCAGTGGGGCTTTCTCTCTGTCTGGTGTGCTGGTGGCAGCATCTCCCTCACCTGTCTCAGTTGTAGGACTGTCATCATGCTGTGGTGCTTGTTCATCAAACAAAGTTTGGTCATCGCTATCACCATCTGTTTGAGTAGAATTGTTCTTATTTTCATTGCTCTGATTATCAACATCTCCTGTACCGGTTACACTGTCACTTGGCACTGCAGCCCCATGCTGTGACGATGGTGCAGCAGCAACTGCAGTCGGCGGCCCTTTTACAGATGCTGGACCAAAGAATGATGTAACTTTTGGGAGACTATTTAAAAGTTTTGTTGTCTAATATTTTCCATTTCTCAGCACCCCTAGGATAGGAGGGTTTCATTTTCCTCTCATTGAAAAGTAGCCTTCTTTGCTAGGAGCAATGTTTACAAGTGAAGTAAATATTTTAATGTATTTTCTCAGATGTCAGTCAGCAAGCGCCCACTGGTGGTTCGGCTGGCAATAGTAGGAGAATAATGTGGCGTCTGGGAGCTGTGCATTAAATTTTTGCATGTCAGTCAGGGGCCCCTGGGAGGGCAGGGCCTGTTTCAGTTGAAACGGGTGAAACATAGCTAAGGCCGCCTATGATTTTGTTATATACAGTAATTAGATCTAAAATATTTGTTCAATGTCTGTGGCATATCCATACTTCCTTTTATTCTCTTCTTGTTAATATGTGTAGATGTTTTTACCGTGAATTTTCATTTATTTTTCTATCTTAATTGTTATATTTTATATCATATGACAAAGGCAGATCAATTATTAGTATCAAGTAATACTAAACTTGTATCAGTGTCACAATGGGGGCGTTGGGAATGTACCCAAATGCAAGACACAGATGCTGAAGTACAAGGAACAGGACTTGACTAGAGTAGGGTCATGACAGGATACAGAAAAGGAGCAGGGACAAGAACACAGACTTGAGCTAGGACATGGACAAGACAGGGAACCCGGACAAGGAACTATGCACTAGGAGCCTGGGCTTGGGCTCCGAGCCAGAAGCTGGACAAGGACCCAGAACCTGGTTCTTACCTTGGACTCGGGCCCCAGAACCAGGCAAGGACATGACATGACACCAGGTCAGGACATGGCTGGGGTCTACAGGCTTGGGGCTGCAGGCTGGGGTCTTGGGTCTTGAAGCTTGAGGCTTGAGGCTGGTGTCTTGGTCTTGAGGCTTGAGCTTGGAGACAGGCTGGGGGTCTTGAGGCTTGAGCTTGGAGACAGGGTGGGGTCTTGAGGCTTGCGCTTGGAGACAGGCTGGGGGGGGAGTCTTGAGGCTTGAGCTTCAAGACAGACTGGGGTCTTGAGGCTGGAGGCTGCAGGCTGGGGTCTTGAGTCTTGAAATGCGGATGCTGATAACTTGGAGGCTGGAGCTCGGTGACAGACTGGGAACTGTACATCAACATAGAGCCGGGACTTATCCTTCGAAAAGCCGGGACTCATCTTTAACATGACACCAACATGAGACAGGACAGTACATAGAGATAAAGCCGGGAGTTATACTTAGACAAGCCGGGACTCAACTTCTTCTCCACACCAAGGTGGGACAGGGCCATCTGTCGGGTAACGGCAGAACAGCCGGACTTACCCCACGGAGGCGAGGACAAGACAAGACAGATTCCCCCGCAGAGCAACAGCAGAACAGCCTAACTTACCCCATGGAGGGGAGGACAAGACAAGACAGATTCCCCCGCAGAGCAACAGCAGAACAGCCTAACTTACCCCATGGAGGGGAGGACAAGAAGAGGCAAACACCAAAGAATGACAAACAATTCCATCTCTGCATCGGGGGTTGCTCTGAGTAGCAGTTACTGCCAACAACCTCAATTGGCTATGGAAACAGCCAGATCCCTACCTAGCTCGTAGTGGTTGACAGCCGCTCAGTTAGCCAAGGAAACAGCCGAATCCATACCGCAAAGACAGCTCCGACTACTGACAGCAAGGCTCCATGAGGGGATGGCTTCCCAACGTGGCCTAAAGATGACAAGTGGCTGCTCTAGCCTTCCACCAGCAGGTTGCTCCCAGGGGATATTGACAAGACAAACCATCCGCTCACACTCAACCCCAAGGCTACTTATATTCCAAGCCCCAAGATGGGAATCAGGTGCCTATGATTATCTCAACCAAAACAAGGGACAGCTGGATGACCCGGAGTCCTGAGTCCACAGACTGGACCGTGAACTGGAATGCGGACTTCACGGACCAGACCATGACAATTAGATCTTGATACAATTGAACAAGAATTTGGTAGATTGTTTTGAGTGCCATGGAAGGAACTAAGAGAGACTGCAATTGATGGATTCATGACAATGTTATCCAAACTGTGAGGATCATAAAGATTAATTGACTGTTTCTCTTTTTTTTTGAAAAATAAGATACAAGGGTAATTTAACTTAAGGGCAGCACAGTAGCACAGTAGTTAGCGTAATTCTATTACAGCACCAGAACCTGAGTTTAGTTGCTGCCACTGAATGTTTGAATGTCCTCTCCATGACTGTGTGCATTTCCTCAGGGTGCTCCAATTTCCTCCCATGTTGCAAAGAGGGTCGGATTAGTAAGTTCATTTGTTACATAGGTATAATTGGATGGCATAGGCCCACGTGCTGCATCTCTCAATTAACAAAGTATATTTCAAAAATTATACCAGCACCAGATTGAATGTAAAACAAGAGGGCTTCAACTAACATAACCACTATAAAATCATACTGGAAACTGAGAAGAAACTTCATTACTCAGAGAACAGGGAGAATGTGTACAGATAATTGACACCTTATTAGTTTCAGTATTTATAAATTTGAATTCTTTTGTCCCAGCACCTAATTGTGATGCTAATGGGATGTCATTTGCCCCAGTGTATACCACTTTCTTGCTGATGATTTATGGTGACTAGATATTGTGGAAAAGAACAAACGCAATGTAAAGAGGTGAAAATTCACATTGCAACCTGTTACAGAGCCTTATATACTAAATTCCTACTTCACGTAAGAGCAGCACATGGATTAAGTGTCAGATTATCTGAGAGACTCGATTGTGTAATTTTCTAAGAGATATCTGCAGACTAAATTTGTTGTATTATAATCAGTTCTTTGCAAAAACAACTTGTTAAGATCAGCTAGGGCTCTTTCAGAGTCAACACTGGCTACAATGACTACAAAACAGCACAAGAAAGACTGCAGATGCTGGAAAACTTGAGCAACGTGCACAAAATTCTAGAGGAACCTCAGTAAGTCAGGCAATATCTTAGCACAACGCTATTCAAGCTCAGGGTGTTGGAGTTCAGAGTTCAATTCCAAAGCCAGCTGTATGAAGTTTGTACGTCCATCCCATGAGCAGTTGGGTTTCCTCTGGATGTTCAGATTTCCTCCCACATTCTAATGGTGTTCCGGTTAGGAGGTTATTTGGTCATTGTAAATCATCCTGTGATTAGACTAAGTACGCTGCTGGGTGGCTTGTTGGTCTGGAAAGGTCTGTTCCACACTGTGACTCTCAATAATAAAAAAAATACAAATCTACGCAAGGAAATGAACAGGTGACATGTAGGGTTGAGGCTCTTCATCAGGACGGTCCTACGTCAACCTTTTATTTCCCTCCATAGACGCTGCCTGACCAACTGAGCTCATCCAGCATTTTGTATATGTGTCTAGAATAGAACTTCACTTTTGCCACCCGATTAGAATGTGCAAAGCAGCAATTTGCACACAGATCATTTGTAAAATTGCACACTTTTAAAAATGTCTTAGTTTTTTTAACCTTCCCCTTTAAATCCACACAAAATGCACACCAAAAATTCCATAATAATGAAGTCTCTGTGTCTCACAACATGGAAACAGGTCCTCAGAGCTTTGAATCTAGGTTAACAATCAAACACTCATTTCTCCCCGTATTCCAGCAGTCTTTGAGTAACTGCTGGGAGCAATAATTAAGCATTTGAAGAGGTAGGATATTCTCAGGCTCATCTCATTCATAAATATAGCCAGGTAGCTCCTCTAGAACAATGCAAAGTCATTGTACACTCAGCACTGATGTTGGCTGATGGCCTGTCTTTCTACCTGAGCCAATGCTTATAAATATGGAAGCTGAAATCCAACAGCCATGAAGCTGAAAATCAAATTCCAAAGAATTTTGTCTGGTTTTTCATAAGGCCATGGTATAAAGGTGAAGTCTCTGGTCATCCTCGGTGTATGTATTTCACAGAGAGTAATGAAGGATATTAATTTAAGGGAAAATTCTTGGTGTTTTAATTTGGAAGGGAATAGCAAAGGAAACTGATGGATTTGAAAGAATAAGCCTGGAAAGAATCTCAGATGAAGTACTGGTCTGGCTAGGCTAAGTGACTACTCTGTGCTGTCTATTCTGAGATCTGAGTATTCTGTTGCCATGTGTCAAAAATGACAGGTTTCATTTCTTGGTAGAATTGATTCAGATTCTCATCAAGATCCCTCTTTTCAGCTGTGTCCGAAGTATCTGGAAACTCATGCAATGTTCAAAAAGCTGTTTTTTTGATAGGTGTTGGACAAGAGCTGCAGAGAAGGGTAAACTCTTCACTTAAACTGTGACCTACTTAAGTTTCATTGATGTAGGTCTCCCAATCAGTATTGATAGAATTGATTCTAGGGCGCAGTGTGGGAGAGACACAGAGCAGCACAGTGACATAGCAATTAGCGCATGGCTTTACAGTGCCAGCTGTAAGATCAGGGTTCGATCTCCCAGCATTGTCTACATCTCCCTATGACCGTGCAGGTTTTTATTCAGATGCTCTGTTTCCTCCCACATTCCCACAAAGACGTACGGTTAGGGTTAGTGAGGTGTAAGTGTGCTATGCTGGTGACAGAAGCGTGACAACACTTGCAGGCTGCCCAGCACAATCCTCACTGATTTGATTTGACACACAGAAGTAGGTTTTGATGTAAATGTGACAAATAAAATTGATATAATCTAATGTCTGTTTGTGTGCTGTGTGGTGCTGAACAATAGATCTGGAAGCAATATGATGAGCTTTGAGATCAACCTGTTATGCCCCAGATTTTGCTCAACAATGATTCTTGGAAGAGATTTAATGTTGTAGCTCAATTAAAAATTCTCTGTCTTGATTGATGTCAAAGGTCAACATATTAAATGTTCATACTTAATTTTAATTACTTAAAAAAATTAAAAGCATTTTCAATCTAATACTGATCAAAAACTAAATTCTGACTTGTTCATCGAGGCCTTTGACAATGGAATAACACAAGTAGCCTAAAACTGCTTTCCTTAAGATATCCTGAAAACCTCACAGAAAATAGGCACACCTATCAAATCATACGTAATACAGAAGGCAAACATGAACATCTAGAGTGGGGCCAGGCAACAAACTTCTCAATTATCCCTTGCTGAAGGACTGATCTTGCTTGTCAAGTGCACAGCACTTTATTAGTGTTGAGAAGAGAGCAAGTTTGTAAATCTGGTGGGAGTAAAGGATGTTGTGAATGGTGAGTGTGGAGTGCTGCACGAGTGGTGTGGGACAAGTGGTTGAGTAAGAGTGTCGGGGTGGGTGTGGTGTGGTTGCAATCACACCCAGCCCTGAGACAGTAGGCAAGGTCATTTGATTCCAAACAATTGGTTTATTGATCATTGAAGAACGTCTTGATGGTGCTTCCTCCCTTCTCCCCTCCCCTTTTCCCAACCATGATTCCCCTTTCCCTGCCCCCTTCCCACTCTCAGTCCACACATCAGAATCAGGTTTATCATCACTCAGTTATGTCATGACATTTGTTTTTTTGTGTGGCAGTAGTACAGTGCAATGCTAAAATTACTACAGCACTGTGTAAAAGTCTTAGGTATCCCAGCTATATATATGTATGCATCTAAAACTATTGAACAGTGCCATATATAAGAAAATCTGCCTCATAGCTGCAGGTTATTAGTCCGGTGGAACCACTTTATCTTATCTTAAAATGTAATCCTATTATTATATTCCTACTTAATGGTTTACCTTCTATTTAGGATCTGACAATTATTTTAAAAGTTCAAAGTAAATTTATTACCCAAGTATGTATACAATAGGTCACCATATACTACCTTGAGATTTATTTTCTTGCAGGCAGTCACAGGAAATTGATAAATAAATAATACTGGATACATGAGGTGCGCAGACCTTCAAAGTAAGTCCTTAGGTTGTCGAATCAGTTCAGAATTGAGGTGAGTGAAGCTATCCATGTTGGTTCAGGAGCCTGATGGTAGACATTATTGATAGTAGTGCAGCAGTGGTCAAGTATGTTGTGTCCTCTGGTGCTGCAGGTGACGTGCTGACAGTAGTTGGGTAGAGATTTCTTCAACATAGCTGCCTGAAGTCCTCAGTGAGGATGTGAAAGGCGTCAGGGTAAGCTGTCTTTGGTTAATCTACAGGATCCTACATTTAGTGCAACACAGTGGCACAGCTGTAATGATCCAGATTTACTTCTGACCTTGGGTGCTACGTCTGTTGAGTTTGCATGCTCTTGCTGATTTCTCTACGTGCTTTGGTGTCCTTCAATACCTCAAAAACATGCCAAATGATACATGATCGATCATTGTAAATTTCCCCCAATGACATGAGTGTTAATAAGTACTTAGTGGGTTGTGCATTCTCAGTGGAATGAAGGACCTGTTACTTTGCTTTGTATTTCTATAATTCTATGACATTTATTATCTCAGCAATTTTTTAATAACCTTCAACACAGTTGTTGAAAATCCAAAGCAACATACACAAATTGCTGGAGGAACTCAGCGTCTTTTTTTTGGTTACTCTCAGCGCCTACTGGCGCATCGGGCGGCGACTTTGTCAACTAGCATTTGTCTGTTTTTTACGAAGCTGAGTTGCCAGCTTGACACAGGTGGAAAGCGTGCAAGGAGGATTCAACCCCAGGATCACCCCCCTCGAAGTCCGGTGCAGATGTCACTACACAATCGGCTGACTGCAAGCAGCATCTATAGGGACAAATAAAGAGCTGCTGTTTCAGATCGAGACCATGCAAGCTCATAATGCTTGACATTACAGAATGCAATTGTTTGTACATCAGGAGCTAGCTATAAAAAATAGTTAATATGATGAATGAGCACAGTGGCAAGAACCACATTTTTGAAGAAAGCTCAGGAAATCATTGGATTTTTTGCACGTGACTTGTACATCAACACTGATGAGAAAATTTGTCAAATACTGAAGTTCCAAATACAATTGTAACAACTTAGATGAAAATGTGGATAGGCGGGTTAGTAAGTTTGCAGTCAGTACAAAGATTGATGGCATTGTGGGTAGTGTAGAAGGTTGACAAATGATTACGTTGGGTATTGATCAGTTTCAGGTATGGCTGGAGAATTGGCAGTTGGTGTTTAATCTGGTCACGCGTGATGTGTTACACTTTAATAGAACAAATGTAAAGTGGAAGTACACAGTTAATGGGAATGCCATTAATAGCATTGGTGTACAGAGGGAGTTTGAGGGTCAAGTCTAGAGCTCCCTGAAAGTAGCTGCACAAGTTGATAGGGGGGTAAAGAAGGTACATGGTATGCCTTCCTTCAGTTGATACATTGAGTTCAAGAGGGGAGAAATCATATTGCAACTCCATTAAACATGATTGCCTCATTACAGAAATTATATGGAGCTTCTGGAGAGGATGCAGAGAGGTCTCTCAGGATGACTCCTGTGTTAGAGGGCTGCGCTGTAAGGAGAGGTTAGGCCAACCTCGTAAATTGCTTTCTCTGGAACAGCAGTGCCGTGCGGAAATCTGAAAGAAGTTTATTGGAGTATGAGCAGCGTAGCTAGACTGGACATTTGGCGTTTATTTTCTCAGGTCTGAAATATTTACTACTTGAGGCCATGTGTTTAAAGTGAGAGAGGTAGGTTCAGAGGAGATGAGTGGGGATTCTTTTTTTACATAGAGAGTGACAGGTGCCTAGAATATGCTACCAGGTGTAGTGGTGAAGGCAAATATAAAGGCGGCCTGGCAGAATACTCTCCATGAAGTTTTTGAGTGTACTTGTTGACATGCCAAATCTCTTCAAACTCTTAATGAAGTATAGCCGCTGTCTTGCTTTTTTTATAACTACATCGATATGTTGGGACCAGGTTAGATCCTGAGAGATCTTGACACACAGAAACTTGAAACTGAATATGGTTTCCTTATCAACAGGCCAAAATTATAACACAGTTAATAATTCTGTAAAATACTCAAACACTGAAACTAGAGACGTATTCTGTCACTAGATAGTTTGTTTTATTCACCTATTATTCTTCTTAATTGGTTCTGGATTACAAATACTGTAACGCGATTTCAGATATTTCAGATGGTCCAGCTATATTCCATGACAACAAAAAACTGTAGGAACTTTTGTTTGTGCAGCTCAGGATTCCTAGAATCTGCAGAATCTCATGTGTTTACATTCCATGACAGAGTTCAGACATCTATGTTATATTTATTATAACTTTTAATGTTTGTTGAAAGTATTTTGTGTTAAACGTACAGCATTATCCACAAAAACGACACCTCCCATACTTGAAATCAAAGGCTACTGTTAAGAATCAAAGCAATGATAAAATTTGTGACAGAGCAGAAAAAAAACAAGTGACAGATCTTTATTTTCTTGTTGTCATTTTAGTAGCTGAAATTATGTTTCGGTAAATAATAATATTTTTTTAAACATTTTCTGCCTTTGTTTTGAGCTCTTCCAGTCATATCTAGAGCTCCACTGAACTAAGCTTAATAAAATATCAGTTGTGATTCCTGAATTATTCATTGATTATACTTTTACTGATACTCAGACTCACCGTACTGTATAAAATAATGATGCCAGCAACGAAATAGACTCATAGCTATTAGAAAACTTGGGAGCCCATAATGAACCAGGGAGCTGTTCACCGTAAGTAAGTGCCCAGTTTATCAAGTTTGCTCTGGAAGTATTACAATTATTTGGTAAAGTGATTACACATGCCCATCCGATGTGTGCCCGTGGAATCAACAGCTTTCTCTTATACAATTACATTTATTTAGAGTACAGAGAAGAGTTAATGTGAAATATATGGCATAATTAATCATATTAAGCAAGCTCTGTCCAATAGTCACCACTTGCCCACGCACAGTCTGTCAAGCTGAAACACTTAGTCACTTAATCTCCGTCCAATATGATTTCATGTCTCCTTCTTGGAATGAGAAAAAGAGCAAGCAGCAACACTGATGGAAGGCCAATTAGTCATAGTCCATGCAACCAGTGAAAGTGTTTTGAATATGACACTATTTGTTCCACTGAAAAGGCTTATAAATGGCTGCAGAAGGTTGTAAAATCAGCCAGTTCCATCATGAGCACGAGCCTCCCCAGCATCGAGGACATCTTCAATAGGCTATGCCTATTTAATGATGTATATATACACACACACACTCACACAGTACTGTGCAAAACTCTTGGGCAAATATACATACCTAGAATGCCTAAGAAATTTGATTAGTACTATTATAATTTTATGTATTGCACAGTACTGCTACCGAAAAAAAGAATCAAATTTCATGACATATGTAAGTGATAATAAACTTGATTCTAATCGTGATTCTGCCTAGGATGTGGCTTAGAGTGTAAAAAGAAAGTGGGCTGGGGGTGGTGAGTTTCAGAGGTAAAAATGAAGAAACAGATAACCCGGTGGTGTGAACAGGAAAACAAAGAATCATAATGAATTCAGCTGAGAGTCACAAAGCACAAGGGTATCAAGAGAATCTAGGGTTCCTGCCAGTCTGGATTTGTCACAATCATCTTGAATGCTGTGGATAGGATATCTACTTTCAATCAGCAGCCATTAAGTTACATCTTGCCAGGCACCACTTTGGGATTCAAAGGTACCATGATCTCATAACTCAATCTATACTATTCCATTTCAAACTCCATTTAGAAAGTATATTGTTATATATGTAATATATAATATCATATATAAGAGACAATATTACATTACGATCATTCCAATATCTCCAAAGCTCATAATGTTTTACACTTCATACCTGAGTTTAGGTTGTATAGATGTATTGAAAAAGAAAGAAAATCCCGACATAGAACATCACCCAGAATATCCAGTGCAATGCTACAACTAAAGGTTATTACACTTTCTCTTTCAAGGCTTTAGGAGAAGTTTTCGGTTTGAGTCAAATGGACAATCTCCCAGTGCCTCCAAAACCACTTACCCATGCAGGAAATTCAATACCAGACCTCTCATTCCTTCGGACAAATTACGACTTCAAAAACCTCTTCCCAGGAGAAGCAGTCATGCCTCAGTTAACTTCATCAAAGGGTAATTGTTTCTGGTAATTCTTCTGTTCAGAATACAAAGAAATCACTACATATTGCAATTATTCACTGTCCCACATCTCCTGTGAGGTATTCCAAACTTCAAATAAAGCTCTAAGGAATTCAAAGTATACCGCCTGACACACTCAGTGGCCACTTCATTAGATAACTCCTTTACTTAATAAAGTGCCAACTGAGAGTATGTTCATGGTCTTCTGCTGCTGTAACCCATCCACTTCAAGGTTCAGTGTGTTATGCACTTAGAGATGCTCTTCCACACACAACCGTTGTAATGTGTGCTTATCTGAGTTACTGTCACCTTCCTGTCAGCTTGAACCTGTCTGGCCATTCTCCTCTGACCTCTCTCATTAAAAAGGCATTTTTGCCCACAGAACTGCCTCTCACTGGATACTTTTTTTTGTTTTTCAAAGTTCAAAGTAAAAATTTATTATCAGAGTACATACAAGTTGCCGCACACAATCCTGAGATTCTTTTTCTGTGGGCATACTTAGCAAATCTGGAGAACAATAACTGTAAACTGTAAACAAACTGTGCAAATGCAGATATAAATAAATAGCAATAAATAACAAGCTTGAAATAACAATATAACAGAGTCCTTAAATGAGTGTAGCTACCCCCTTTTGTTCAAGAGCCAGTTTGTTGAGGGGTAGTAACTGTCTTGAACCTGGTGGCGTGAGTCCTGTGTCTTCTGTGATGGCAGCAGTGAGAAAAGAGCTTGGTCCGGGTGGTGTGGATTTATGACTGATGCTGTTTGTCTATGCAACGTTTCATAAAGGTGTCCTCAATGGTTGGGATGTCTTTACCCATAGTGTATTGGGCCGAATCCACTACCTTTTCCATTCAAAGCCATTGGTGTTCCCATACCAGGCCGTAATTTAGCCAGTCAGCGCACTTTCCACAAAACATCTATAGAAGTTTTTCCAAGGTTTTCAATGACAAGCTGAACCTCCATAGGCTTCTGAGGATGTAGATGCGCTGTCATGCTTTCTTCACAATAATATTTTTATCATGGGTCCAGGACAGATCCTCTGAGATAGTAACACCCGAGAATTTAAATTTACTGACCCTCTCCACCTCTGTTCCTTTGATGATTACTGGCTCTGGTTTCCCTCTCCTGAAGCTTACAATTAGTTCCTTGCTCTTACTAACACTGAGTGAGAGCTTGTTTTAACTACATCACTCAGCCAAGTTTTCAATCACCTTCTTATATGCTGATTCACTATCACCTTTGATACAGCCACCAATAATGGTGTTGTCAGTAAACTTGTATATGATGGTGGAGCTGTTCTTAGACCCACAGTAACATATGTAAAGCTAGTAGAGTAGGGGCCTAAGTACACACCCCTGCGGTGCTCCTGCGCTGATGGAGATTGTCAAGGAGGGTATTTTGCCAATCGGAACTGACTGGGGTCTGCAAGTGAGGAAATCGAGGATCCAATTGCACAAGGGGGTATTAAGGCCCTGGTCTTGGAATTTACTGATTAGTTTCGAGGGGATGATGGTGTTAAGTGCCAAGCTGTAATCCATAAAGAGCATCCTGATGTATGCATCTTTGCTCTCCAGATGTTCCAGGGTTGAGTGAAGAGCCAACGAGATAGCATCTGTTACTTCATTCATCGATTTAGCGAAGATCCACGTCACTATTCAGAGAGGAGCTGATATGCTTCAACACCAACTTCTCAAAACCCTTCATCACTGTGGATGTAAGTGCCACTGGGCAATAGTCATTGAGACAGGTTACCACTCTTCTTGGGCATCAGCATGATTGAAACTTACTTGAAGCAAGTGGATACCACACATTGCCAGAGCGAGAGATTGAGGGAGCAATAAATATACTAGTCAGTTGGTAGGCACAGGTCTTCAGTACTCGGCCAGGTGCTCTGTCCAGACCAGATGCTTTCCTTGGATTCATTTTCTTGAAGGCAACCCGAACATCATCTTCAGATACTGAGACCAAAGGATCATTGGGAAACATGGGGGTACACAATGGTTCCTCCTGTTCTGGTGGTCAAAGTGAGCATAGAAAGCATTGAGCTCATCTGGAAGCAAAGCTCTGTTTTCCCCTTTGAAACAAGATTTAGCTTTGATGGAGATGACATTAAAACTCTGTCCCTCATTGATTCCAGTCTAGTCTGGAATCTCCAGCAATCATACCTGCATCTCTTGTAGCATTCTTGATCTCCAGAATGCCTCTGATCTGACTCTCAGCAGCTTCCAAAGTTCACAACATGCTCTGTAAAGTCCAGTGACGGTTAACATAGAAACATAGAAAATAGGTGCAGGAGTAGGCCATTCGGCCCTTCGAGCCTGCACCGCCATTTATTATGATCATGGCTGATCATCCAACTCAGAACCCAGCCTTCCCTCCATACCCCGTGACCCCTGTAGCCACAAGGGCCATATCTAACTTCCTTTTAAACATAGCTAATGAACTGGCCTCAACAGTTTGCTGTGGCAGAGAATTCCACAGATTCACCACTCTCTGTGTGAAGAAGTTTTTCCTAACCTCGGTCCTAAAAGGCTTCCCCTCTATCCTCAAACTGTGACCCCTCGTTCTAGACCTCCCCAACATCGGGAACAATCTTCCCGCATCTAGCCTGTCCAATCCCTTTAGGATCTTATACGTTTCAATCAGATCCCCCCTCAATCTTCTAAATTCCAACGAGTACAAGCCCAGTTCATCCAGTCTTTCTTCATATGAAAGACCTGCCATCCCAGGAATCAATCTGGTGAACCTTCTTTGTACTCCCTCTATGGCAAGGATGTCTTTCCTCAGATTAGGGGACCAAAACTGCACACAATACTCCAGGTGTGGTCTCACCAAGGCCTTGTACAACTGCAGTAGTACCTCCCTGCTCCTGTACTCGAATCCTCTCGCTATAAATGCCAGCATACCGTTCGCCTTTTTCACCGCCTGCTGTACCTGCATGCCCACTTTCAATGACTGGTGTATAATGACACCCAGGTCTCGTTGCACCTCCCCTTTTCCTAATCGGCCACCATTCAGATAATAATCTGTTTTCCTATTTTTGCCACCAAAGTGGATAACTTCACATTTATCCACATTAAATTGCATCTGCCATGAGTTTGCCCACTCACCCAACCTATCCAAGTCACCCTGCATCCTCTTAGCATCCTCCTCACTGCTAACACTGCCACCCAGCTTCGTGTCATCCGCAAACTTGGAGATGCTGCATTTAATTCCCTCATCCAAGTCATTAATATATATTGTAAACAACTGGGGTCCCAGCACTGAGCCTTGCGGTACCCCACTAGTCACCGCCTGCCATTCTGAAAAGGTCCCGTTTATTCCCACTCTTTGCTTCCTGTCTGCTAACCAATTCTCCACCCACACCAATACCTTACCCCCAATACCGTGTGCTTTAAGTTTGCACACTAATCTCCTGTGTGGGACCTTGTCAAAAGCCTTTTGAAAATCCAAATATACCACATCCACTGGTTCTCCCCTATCCACTCTACTAGTTACATCCTCAAAAAATTCTATGAGATTCGTCAGACATGATTTTCCTTTCACAAATCCATGCTGACTTTGTCCGATCATTTCACCGCTTTCCAAATGTGCTGTTATCACATCCTTGATAACTGACTCCAGCAGTTTCCCCACCACCGACGTTAGGCTAACCGGTCTATAATTCCCCGGTTTCTCTCTCCCTCCTTTTGGTTGTGCGTGAAAATCCCGGGAGATCGCAGGAATCATTCCACAGTCAAAGTAACTTAGATCACATTTCTTCCTCATTCTGATTTTTTTTCTGAATAACAACTGAACATCTTGACCACATCTTGCAGGCTTTTGTGTGTTGAGTTGTTGCCACAAGATTGGTTCATTCAGTATTTGCAATAATGAGCAGGTATACAGGTGTACCTAGTAAAGTGGCTGTTGAGTGTATTTGACACACTTTATAATTTTGAGGACTTGATATTTTATCAGTTTTACTAGTTTTAGTATGTAACCGTTTTTCTCACCTTTTGGATAATGCTTATTGATAATCAATTACTTTTTTCTTTTACACCTCATTCAAATTTGTAATTTTTTCCTTTATTTATCACTAATGTTGCTTCATTCTTTTCTTTTTAATTTGATCACTCTGGTCCCTTAGAGCTGTAGACTTCTATGTTTGCCTGAGAGATCCAGCCTTTGCACGTACTGACAAAGACATCAGCCAAAAACATTATTTCTTCTTTTCCCTCCATTGATGCTACCTATCCAGCTGAGCATTCCTCGTGTTTACTGGTCTATTTTATGTGATTTTAGAGAGGGAGCTCATAAAAACTTAAATTTGAACTGAGAAGCAAACTAACTAATGGAATAAAACCAGAGACTGTTGGAGACTCTCAGCAGGTTAAGCACATCTATGAAAAAAAAATCACAGTTAATACTTCACTTCTGAAAGCCTGCACCTGATGAAGTTCTAAAAAAGAGACTCTGATTTGAAACATTAACCCTGATGCTGCCTGACCTGGTTTATCCAGTAGTTTCAGGTATTGTTTCAGATTTCACAGATCAGTAGCACTTTTTAATATATTTTAAACTGATACGTTGGTTTTGTTGTCATCCCTGAGTTAAGAACATAAATAAAATATGTCCTCCTCCAGGGTGAAGATGCATGGTGGGTGTTAGAAAAAAAGGCAAGCAGAAATAGACAGGCAAAGAGAATGGTAGTGGAGGAGTGACTGATTGGAGGCTATTTTAAGATCACTGGCTTTCTCGGACTATTAGGCAGAGGGGAAAGGCAAAGTTCTTCACTGTGGAGTTCAGTCAAGAGAAATTCTCACAGAGGAGAGAATTTATTTAACAACATTTTTCACTGATTTTCAGTGTGTGTGACAATAATAAACCAATTTATCAATTTACATAGGTCAAGCCAGCCACCCTTCCATGGACTCTGCCTTCACCTCTGATACCTTGGAAAAGTGGCAAATATGATCAAAGTTCCCTCCCATCATGGTCAATTTCTCTTCTTTCTCCTTCCATCAGGCAAATGATACAAGAGTTTGAAAACATACCACACCAGCTTCAAGGACAGCTTCTGTCCTGCTGTTATAGGCTACTGAATAGACCTCTTGTACAATAAAGGCGAACTCTTGATCTCACCTACTTGTCATGGCCTGATCATTTTTAAGATATTATCTACCGGCACATTCTGTTATTGTTTATACATTGTTTCTACCTCAATGTATTTATATTTTGAAATTATCTTACTGGATGACACACAAAATGAATTTTTTCTTCCATATTTCAGTACATACGACAATAATAAACCAATTAGTGACTCGAAGATTTGCCGCTTGAGGCTGAGAATTAGTTGTCCCAGCATAAGGAATGTTCTTTAGATGGGTTTCATGATATGGCTGGAGATAGAGCATTGGAATTTGGAAACCAGAATAGGGAAAACACAGCCAAAGATTGAGTGGCACACACCATGTATGTTTCAAAGTTCAAACTTCAAAGCAAATTTATTATCCATCCAGGGATGTATATATCACCATATCCTACCCTGAGATTCATTTTTTCAGGCATTCACAGCAGAAAGAAGAAATGTAATATCATCAATGAAAACTGCACACAAAGACTGAAAAACCAACCAATATTCAAAGGAAAACAATCTGTGCAAATACAAAAAACAAATAAATAAACAAACAAACAAACAAACAGGCAAATAAATAAACAAACAAACAAACAAACCAACCAACCAACCAAACTGTGGGCATCAGTTTTAGAGCACAAGAAAGTGAGTCTATAGATTGTGGCTCCAATCACAAGCAAGAGAAAATCTGCAGATGCTGGAAATCCAAGCCAAACACACAAAATGCTGAAAGAACTCATCAGGCCAGCTAGCATCTATGGAAAAGAGTACAGTCGATGTTATGAGCGAGACCCTTCTTCAGGACTGGAAAGAAAAAAAGATGAGGAGTAGATTCAAAAGGTGGGGGGAGTGGCAAGGGAAACGCAAGGTGATAGGTGAAGTTGGGACAGGGAGTGGTGAAGTAAAGAGCTAGGAAGTCGATCGGTGAAATAGATACAGGACTGGAGTAGGCAGAATCGGATAGGAGAGGACAGAAGGCATGGAAGAAAAAAAGGGGGAGGAGCACCAGAGGAAGGCATTTGGCAGGCAAATAGATAAGTTGAAAGAGGGGAAAAGGGATAGGGAATGGTGAAGAGAGAGGAGCGGATTACCAGTAATTCGAGAAATCGATGTTCATGCCATCAGGTTGGAGGCTACCCAAATGGAATATAAGATGTTGTTCTTCCTTTTTATTAACATAGAATATATGAATAGAGGAGTGGAGTTGACAACATTATTGAATGCATTCGATTTAAGATATTGGTTCAACCTTGTTTTGTTCTGTTTGCTTTTTTTGGAGTTTAGCAATTAGTTCTAGTTTTTTGTTTTTTTTGGGGGGGGATGTTTCTTTGCAATATCCTTTTTCTTTTTATTTCTTTTTTCTTCATGAATAATTGTATCAAGAGTTTGGAAGTCTATTACATCTGTACTATTTGAATTCTTTTTTGTACATGTTTATTAACAATAAGGTAATTCCAATCTCTTTGTATCACTATTGTTATTTTGTTTATGAACTTGAAAATTAATAAAAATATTAAAACAGAAAGATGTTGTTTTTCCAACCTGAATGTAGCCTTTTTGTGACAGTAGAGAAGGGTCTTCCAACCTGATGGTATGCACATCGATTTCTCGAATGTCCAGTGATTGCTCCCTTCTCCTTCATCATTCTCCAACCCTTTTTTCCTCTCTCACCTTATCTCGTTGCCTGCTTATCACCTCCCTGTGGTGCTCCTCAGCACTTTTCTTTCTTCCATGGCTTTCTGTCCTCTCCAATTAGATTCCTCCTTCTCCAGCCCTGTATCTCTTTAACCAATTGACTTCCCAACTATTTACTTCACCCCCCTCCTCCTAGTTTCACCTATCACCTTGTGTTTCTCCCTCCCCTCCCCCAACTGTTAAATCTGCTCCTCGCCTTTTTTTCTCCAGTCCTGCTGAAGGGTCTTGGCCCAAAATGTCTACTGAACTCTTTTCCATATCTGTTGTCTGGCCTGCTGAGATCCTCCAGCATTTTATGTGTGTTGCTATGGGTTGTAGAATCAGTTCAGCATTGAGGTGAGTGAACTTATCCATGCTGCTTCAGGAGTCTAATAGCTGAAGGGTGATAACTGTTCCGGAATGTCCTGTACCTCCTTCCCAACGCTGCAGCGAGAAAAGAGTACAGCCAGGATGGTGGTCGTTCTTGATGATGGATGCTGCTTTCTTGTGGCAGCATCTACCTAGCCCTGTACATGTGTTCAATGTGTGTGACTGTTTGCCTGTGATGAATGTTCACCGGTTTTTGCAGGCTTTTCCGCTTCCATACCAGGCAGACTACGATGCAATCAGATTCGGGCTATGCATTACAGAACATATGGGGCAGCAAAGCAGAAGACCTTTAGAATCTCAGGGTCATATTGAGAATGATACATTGATATAGGCACTCCAATAATATTTGGAAAGATCTGGTTGAGGCTACCTAGGAAATGGAAAGGCCAAACATGTATTGTTCATGCTGTCAGTTATAAAGCATATAGCTGAGGTTTAAATTCACAGAAAAAAAACTCAACTTAATATATTCCATTGAAATTAGGAGTTTTAGGTTTTCAGATTATTGACAGCTGTGCTTGGCCATCTTCATGACCTTGTCATGCTGGGTGTAGAATGCCCAATGTAGCACGACCTAGAGGCATTATAGAATATTACTCTAGAGCAGTGGTTCCCAAAGTGGACAATCTCACCTCCGAGGTTGGGGGTCGTGGTGGGAGTTTCTATGGGGGTGATAAAGATAAAGGGGGTAGTGAGGTGGGCGCTTGGTAGCAAGGGAAGGAGCTGAGAGATTATAGGCTTAATGAAGAAATGAATTGCTTATTATTGCTGAGTACAGGGCTACGGAAGGAAACTTTGTCACATGGTGTGAGCAGAATTATCTGCAGCTTAATGTGAAAAAGACTAAGGAGCTGGTGGTAGACCTGAGGAGAACTAAGGTACCGGTGACCCCTGTTTCCATCCAGGGGGTCAGTGTGGACATGGTGGAGGATTACAAATACCTGGGGATATGAATTGACAATAAACTGGACTGGTCAAGGAACACTGAGGCTGTCTACAAGAAGGGTCAGCACCGTCTCTATTTCCTGAGGAGACTGAGGTCCTTTAACATCTGCCAGACAATGCTGAGGATGTTCTACGAGTCTGTGGTGGCCAGTATGATCATGTTTGTTGTTGTGTGCTGGGGCAGCAGGCTGAGGGTAGCAGCCACCAACAGAATCAACAAACTCATTCGTAAGGCCAGTGATGTTGTAGGGATGGAACTGGACTCTCTGACGATGGTGTCTGAAAAGAGGATGCTGTCCAAGTTTCATGCCATCTTGGTCAATGTCTCCCATCCACTACATAATGTACTGGGTGGGCACAGGAGTACATTCAGCCAGAGACTCATTCCACCGAGATGCAATACAGAGCGTCATAGGAAGTCATTCCTGCTTGTGGCCATCAAACTTTGCAACTCCTCCCTTGGAGGGTCAGACACCCTGAGCCAATAGGCTGGTCCTGGATTTATTTCCTGGCATAATTTACATATTACTATTTAATTATTTATGGTGCAACTGTAATGAAAACCAATTTCCCCCAGGATCAATAAAGTATGACTATGACTGTGACTATGACTATGACTATGACTATGACTAAAAGCGCTTAGAAAGATAGAAACGTAGAAAACCAACAACACAATACTGTGCCGAACATGTTCTTACTTTAGAAATTACCTAGGATTACCCATAGTCCTCTATTTCTCTAAGCTACAGATACCTATCCAGGAGTTTCTTAAAAGACCCTATCCTTTCCACCTCCACCACCGTCATCAGCAGCCCATTCCACACACTCACCACTCTCTGTGTATAAAAACTTACCCCTGACACCACCTCTTCCTACTTCCAAGTATCTTAAAACTGTGCCTTCTCATGTTATCCATTTCAGCCCTGGGAAAAAGCCTCTGACTCTCTACATGATCAATACCTCTCATCATCTTATACACCTCTATCAGGTCACCACTCATCTTCCGAAGCTCCAAGAAGAAAAGGCCAAGTTCACTCAACCTATTCTCGTAGGCATGCTCGCCAATCCTTGTAAATCTCCTCTGCACCCTTTCTATGGTTTCCACATCCTTCCTGTAGTGAGGCAACCAGAACTGAGCACAGTATTCCGTGGGGTCTCACCAGGGTCCTAAATCGCTGCAACATTACCTCTCAGCTCTTGAACTCAATCTCATGGTTGATGAAGGTCAATGTACTGTCTGCCTTCTTAATCACAGTGTCAACCTGCGCAGCAGCTTTGAGTATCTATGCACTCAGACGCCAAGATCCTTCTGAATCTCCACACTGCCAAGAGTCTTACCATTAGTACTATATTCTGTCATCATATTTGACCTACCAAAATGAACCACTTCACACTTATCTGGGTTGAACTCTATTCTGCCACTTCTCAGCCCAGTTTTGCATCTTATCAATGTCTCGCTGTAACCTTTGACAGCCCTCCACACTATCCACAACACCCTCAACTTCTGTGTCATCAGCAAGTTTACTAACCCATCCCTCCACTTCCTCATCCAGGTCATTTACAAAATACATGAAGCAGAGAGGTCCCAGAACAGATCCCTGAGGTACAGCGCTGGTCACTGACCTCGATGCAGAATATGACCAAGCTACAGCCACCCTTTACCTTCTGTGGGCAAGATAATTCTGGATCTTCAAAGCAATGTCCCCTTGAATCCCATGCCTCCTTACTTTCTCAATAAGGTTTGCATGGGGTACCTTATCAAATGCCTTGCTGAAATCTATATACACTACATCTACTGCTCTTTCTTCATCAATGTGTTTAGTCACATTCTCCTTTGATCCTTGGTGCTTCATCATTGATTACAATGATCACATAATCACCTCATCTCTTGCCAATCCACCAACCTCTTAGACTTTGCTCAAAGCGCATTATAGACGTGGAAAAGCAATGTGACACTTCTCTGTTTGGCATGTCATGAGAAATGTAGACTGAAGAAATCATGTTATTACCTAGTGCAATCTTGTCATTCACTACTGTAGTACAGTTTTAGCCGATACAATTCCCATATTCTAATCACACAATGATGCAATTCACATGAATTAGAGCATGGAATTCAATGGGGTAAAGTTCTGACTCTGCCTTTGTGAATGGTCTTGACATCAGTTCTCTCATCTGTTGCCCAATAGAGATGTCACCGACCCACTTTATGTACCTTCAGGCAGAGGCAGATTTTGCCAGAGCTATGATGACATCATAACTTTCCACTTTATTGATCGCGACACTTGAGTTTGGACTTAACAATAGAACATTAGTTGACTGACTGTTGTTGTTAATCCATAACAATAAGGCGGAGGCAGACCAAATGAAAAAAGAAGTGTAGACAGTATAGTGTGGAGTATCTGAAATATGGATTCAATCCGGCACCAAGCAACCAAAAGCAATCAAAGTGTCTGTTGTGTGAAATACATTTTTCAAATGAGGCAATGAAAGTCTCTAGTTTCCTTTAACATTTGAAGAGAATGCACTCCGATAAAACAACCAAGAACTTGACTTACTTTCAGTAATATTGTGAAACATTTCAGATATGGAAAACATTTCAAAAGACGTTTGCCAGCACTTCACAACAAAACAGTAATGGTTTGCTCCAGATTGCTCCTCAGGCAGGAGTTGATGTGTTTCATCACGCACTTCTCAAAGCTCTTCATCACTGTGGATGTAAGGGTTACTGGATGATAGTCACTGAGGCAGGTCAGCACACTCTTCTGAGGTACCGGTATAATTGAAGCCTGCTTGAAGCAGGTGGATACCTCAGACAGCTGAAGCGAGAGGTTAAGGATTTTGAAGAACACTCCAGCTGGTTGATCAGAGCATCTCCATCGGGGCTGGATGCTTTCTATGTGTTCACCCTCCTAAAGGATGCTCTCATTGTCCTCCTCAGAGACTGAAATCACAGGATCATCAGGGCCTGTGGGAGTTCATGAAGGCTCCTTCATGTTTTCACGGTCAAAGTGCTCATCTGCAAGTGAAGCCTTATTGTCACATCTGTTGATTGATTTCACTTTGTACCAGGTAATAGCATTCTAAGCCCTGCTGTCGTGCATCTTTCATTGATTCAAGTTTAGTCCGAATTGCCACTTCTCCCACGAGATGGCTTTCTGGAGATTGTACCTGGCCCTCTTGTATCGTACTTGGTCACCAGATCTAAATGACTCTGTGGGTTCTAAATGCCTCTTCCGGTCAAGATTGCACCTAGGCACAGCGTTCCTTCAGTCGACATCTTCTGGATGGACCATGAAACCATATATTTAAATTCTTTTATGTCTTTTATGTTTGTTTTTTTTTTGTCTTGAATGTGATTCTGAAACTGTTGGAGCCCTGTGTGATTTGCATTTTGGAGATCAATTGGGTGTTGCAGCACTCTGCCGTTCCTGAGAGGGTTCCAGGAGACAGAGGCAGCACATGGGAACCTTGTGGTGAGAAGACTGCGAGCTGATGTTTGAAGTCCGCCACTATGATTTGAAATACATTGGGGTGGACTGTTTCTCATTTGGCGTCAGCAGAGTGGAGCATCTCAAAGGGCCTGATTACACTCAGCTGATGACAGAATGTAAACTGTGGTCAGAATACCAGAGGAGGACTCTCTTAGTAAGTAGAATAGTCAGCACTTGATCATTAGGTGTTCCAGGCTGCAGGAAGACGAGTACAAAAAAAACGCCGCATAGGAGCACCACAGAGAATAGTGGTGGTTGTGGTGTGGGGGTGTGAATCAGCCTTACTGCCTGGTGAAACTAACTGTTTTTGAACGGAGAGGTCCTGGTGTGGATACTATGTAGCCTCCACCCTAACGGGAGAGGGACAAAGAGCTCTGGAGCAGGATGGTTGAGATTCTTCACAATGTTGCTGTCATTGTTTTTTCTGGCTCCTTTCTGTATATATGCCTTTGATGGCAATCAGAATAGTGCCGTTGATGTGTTGAGCAGTTCGACTACTAGCTGTACCCACCGCTGTGCAGGTCCTGTACTGTATGGTGGTGCAGCTTGTTAGGATGGTGTCGACTGCACGTCTGCAGGACATGTGTATGGATGTGCATAGTCCCATCTCTCTTCAGCATCCTCAGGAAGCAGAGGTGCTGGTGAGCTTTCCTGATTATGTAGAATGTGTCGGGTGTGTTCTGGAGCCATGAGGGGTCATGTGAGAGGTGCACTCCCAGGGGTTTGAAACTGCTCGCAGTTTCCACTGCTGTGATGCTAATGTAAAGTAGAATTACGTGGTTCAGACTCTCCTGACATCGATAACCAACTCCTGTGTGTTGTTGACATTAAGTTAAAGGTTATTTGCCTGGCCACAGCCCTCGAGCTCTTCCACTTTCTTTCTGTAGGTCGTCTCATCATTCTTGGTGATGAGCCTCACCCCCTGTCATGGCATTGCCAAACTGACAATGCGATTGATTTGGTGCTTGACTGTGCAGTCATGCGAGAGCAGGTTGTACAGCAATGGGCTCGGCACACAGCCTTTCGGGTTGTACCCATGTTGAGGATGATGGGGAGTGACGAGCTGGTGTGCATCCTGACTATCTCTACATCAGGATGCTTTTTTATTGACAACAGCTTAGCATTCAATACCATCATCCCCTCAAAAATAATCAATAAACTTCAAGACCTTGGCCTCATTACCACCTTGTGCAATTAGATCCTCAATTTCCTTATTTACATACCCCAGTCAGTTTAGAATGGCAGCAACATCTCCTCCACAATCTCCATCAACACTGATACACCACAAGGCTGCAAGTTTAGCCTCCTGCTCTACTTGTTTTACACTTACGACTGTATAGCTAAGCACAGCTCCAATGCCATATTCAGGTTTACTGATGACAGTACTGTCATAGGGCAACCCAAATGTGTTGAAAAATCAGTGTATAGGGAGAATGAAAATCTGTCTGAATGGTGCCACAACAACCTCTCACTCAATGTCAGCAAGACCAATGAGTTGACTATTAACTTCAGGAGAAGGGAAACTGAAGGTCCACGAGCGAATTCTCATTGGGGAGTCAGAAGTGGAGAGGGTCAGCAACTTTAAATTCTTGAGTGTTCTTGAATGTTAAATTCAGAGGACCAGACCTGGGCCCAGCACATAAGTGCAATTACAAAGAAAGCACGGCAGCACCTCGGCTTCCTTAGAAGTTTGCGTCATATGTAATACTTTGACAAGCTTCTGATGATGTGTGGTGGCGAGCATATTGACTGGTTGCATCACAGCCTGGTATGGAAGCACCATGACCCTTGAATGGAAAATCCTACAGAACGTAGAGGATACAGCCCAGTCCATCATGGGTAAAGCCCTCCCCTTTGTTGAGCACATCGACACAAAGCACTGTGGCAGGAAAGCAGCATCCATCACTGGGGACCCCCACCACCCAGGTCATGCTTTCTGCTTGCTGCTGCCATTAGGAAGATGATACAGGAGTTTCAGGACTCACACTACTGTCACGAACAGTTATTACCCCTCAACTATCAGGCTCTTGAACCAGTGGGGATAACCTCACTCAGTTTCACTTTCCCCATCACTAAACTACTCCCACAACCTTTGGATTCACTTTCAATGTCTCTTCATCCCATGCTCTCAATGTTTATTGCTTATTTATTATCATTATTATTCTTTTTACTTTTCTCTCCTTTGTACTTGCATAGTTTGATGTCCTTTGTAGATTAGTTGTTCATCCACCCCATCAGGTGCGGTCTTTCACTAATTCTATTATGGTTCTTGGATTTACTAAGTATGCCTGCAAGAAAACAAATCTTAGAGTTGTATATGGAGACACGACAATAAATTTATGTTGAACTTTAAATTTTGAAATTTGTCATTTCCAGTCAGAGTCACCTTGTGTACAGATACTCCTGTACCTAGATTCTTTATGGACATACAATCAATCTATGTATGTAAGTTATCTTATCTACAGTGTTTTTTAAAATTATTGTGCTCTTTATCATATGGTGCTTTTTTTGTGCTGCATCGTATCTGGAATAACAATTATTTTGTTCTCCTTTACACATGTGTACTAGAAATGACAGTAAACAATCTTGCATCTTGAATCTTGAATCTTGTGGGCATGCCATGTTGGAACTGGAAGCATGACACTTATAGACCGCCCAGTACAATCCTTGCTGTTATGGCTTGATACAATTGAAGCATTTCACTGTATGTTTTGATGTATATGTGACAAATAAGGCTAATCTTTAATCTTTACAAATAGGATTGCAGATCTAGATCTGAATTGTTTGAGGATAAGGTGCTTGACCACATGGGAATTTCAGGAGATCAGCATGGCAATTTTTGGATTTTCAACAGACCCATTGATAAACTTGCTGATTTCCATTCATTCAGCAGCAGTGGCAGCTTGCTCTACATTTTCTCCATTTTCTCTGAGGAGAGAAGTTTCCCCTCATGTTTCTCTTAAACAATTCACCTTACACGCTTAATCCATGACCTCTTGTTCCAGCCTTAGCTAACCTCTGTGAGAAAAAGCCTGCTTGCATTTACCCTATCTATACCCCTCACAATTTTGTATATCTCTATCAATAATAATAATAATACCCCTAATATTTGTTAAAGTCCTTCAACATCTGAAGAAGCAGGAGCGAACTATAATCATCCTATCTATTAACAATCAAAAAAGAACAACCACCATTATCAAAATAAACAGAGACACTTTTTCAGAGCTACTTTCTAAGCCCACTGTGGTTTTGTCTAGCTTTAAACCTGCTCTCTAATTTACTGAATTGCTTGAAAATAAGGTATCATATCAGGAACAACTAAATGACATATACATTGACACACCTTCTGTGCAAGGAAGATTTGAAAATATAAGCTCCTTCATCAGGAGAGGTAAGACAATTAATTCAAATAGTAGAACTGTTTTTGAATGATATAAGCATGAACTTTGGACTAGATACAGTAAATGCAGAACATTAAACATACAGGAAGGTGCAATAGAGCTGATACCAAAGCAGCAGGATACAATGCAACTGATGGATGAATTTGAAACATACATTCATCCATCAACAAGCAAAGAAAATAGATCATATTGTGATAAAGGAAAAACTTTTGACAGAATTTACTTCAAGGCTTAAGAAAATCTGCCAAACAGCACTCAATAGTAAAAATATAATAAATGCAGTAAACACTTTTGCTCTACCCATATTAATGTATTCTTTTGGCATAATATCTTGGTCTGAATCTGATCTAGAAAACTGACAAAGAAAAATAAGAAATGAAATGACAATTTTTAGAAAATGCTAATGTGCATTCAAACACACTTAGATCAACCCTACCTAGGACAGAAGGAGGAAGAGGGATAACAGACATGAAAAATTTACACAACAGTCAGGTAAAACTTCTAAGGATACATTTTCATCAACAAAGTCATGATTCAGCACTCCATGCAAGCAGAAGTAATTCTGAATAGAAGTACACAGCACTAAACTTAAATGACAGCACAACCCAGAAAAGTGAAGAAAAAGAGCAGATAAAGTTAACTAGTGGAAAAGCATGACTTTCTACGGAAGACATCCCTGTGACCTGAGCAGACTTGATGTCAGCAAGGAAGTGCCAAACGCCTGGCTCAGAGTTGCAGACCTCCTCCCAGAATCAGTGGCTTCCTTGTGGCAACACAGGACCAGGTGGTTGAAACAAAACAATGATTAAAAACACATAATAAAAGACCAGTAAATTCAAGATGATAAATGGAAAAAATGGCAAGAAAAATCAGAAACAACCCAACACTTTGCAGGATCCTGCAGCATTTAACTCAATCTGATTACAAACATAGGCACAATCAAGTGGTAAACATCATTCATCAACATCTTGCTTTAAAATACAAAGTCATAAAAGACACCATACCTTGTTATAAATATAAGCCTCAGGTTTTACCATCTTGAGCTGAGAAGAAATAATAATAATAATAATAATAACAACAACAAATTGATCCACAAGACAGACCAAAAAAACTTCTCTCTAAGTTATAAGAAAAGAGAACATTTCAGGCACTACCAGAGAAGCCAACCCAGTTCTCAACGAGATCTAGGAGAAGGCTGTGGTCAATTGTGTTAAAGGCAGCACTTAGATCTAGAAGAATTAGACCTGAAACTCTTTTGGCATCAGTGCTGAGCCTAAGGTCACTGACAATTTTGGAAAATGCTACCTCTGTGCTGTGGTTTGCTCTAATAACCTGACTGAAACTTTTCTAGAATATTGCTGTCATTCAGAAAGTTGTTGAATTGATTCACAGTTAGTTTCTGAAGAATCTTCCCCAGAAAAGGAAGTTTTGATATAGACCCGTAGTTTGCTAGTGCCTCACTATCAAGATTTGGCTCTTTAAGTAGGGTTTTGACAGCCACAATTTTGAAGGCATCTGGAAAAACTCCAGATTCAATGATGTGTTAATAATCTTCTGAACAGAATTGAAAACACTATTAAAAAGTCCTTAAAGAGTGTGGTTCAGTCAGATTTGAGATAGCAAAAAGACAGTTTACTCTGTTACAACCTTATAGTGCTCTGAATCAGAAATGCTGGCATATTTTGCATGGTTGCTGTTTATTTATGAGGTTGGTTATAGAGGTTATCAGTATTTGTAGTTGTACTCTCTGAAATTGAAATAATTTTGTTGATGGAAACTATTGCAAATACCTCACATTCTGTGCAGATGCTTGACTGAGGACATTAAGGGTTGGGGCAAGGTTAAACAGTCATTTTATAGTTGAGGACAATATTAGACTATACGACCATAAGACATAGGAGCAGAATTATGTCATTCAGCTCATGGAGTCTGATCTGTCATTCCATCATGTATGATCTATTATCCCTTTCAACCCCTTTTTTGATTCGTTGCTATTCTCTGTAATAATCTTGGGAAAATGGGTTCTTCTCACAGAGTATGTAGCAGTATTAAAGGAGGCTAATTTTTCCTTGAAAATATTAGGTGGATTTCTAGCCCAGTTTTCCTCCATTTTCTCTCAGCTACTCTGCATCATCTCTTGTTTTAACTGTGGTGATGTTTTACTAAGTGATTTCTTTTTAACGGTATGTGGGGCCACCGTGTTTAGTATATTTGCCAGTTATTGTTGAAAGAATCAACCATTTCATTTACTGAGCAGTTTAGGTCAAATGGGTCAAATGAATGAGTCAGCTCAGTGAATTTAAGTTGCATTGCAACATCTTAAATGTAAATTCATTCACTGTAATTCCTTTTATGGTTTTGGCTACAGACAGGAAGGCATTAAAAAGTGCACACAACTAGACTACTCTAGTGACGTTTAGAGATGGCTTTTTGGAGATTTATATAAATGTTACTGTGTAGTCCTAATTGTTTAATTCTATTGTGTAGCGATGTTGGGATGATACCAGTTATAGATGTTACTATTGGGACAATGTAGACTTCGTTCATATTCCAAAGTCTTTCAATTTCCTCCTCTAATTCAACATATTTCTGGTGTTTTTCACTTACTGATTTTGGGCACTTTTTCAAAATTTTTAAGAAAATTGTTAATCTGTATTAATAGGTATGGTTGAAGACAAGTTAATGTTTTATATCAATAATTATGAATATTATTACTGCCGCTACTTTTCCACATGCAGATTTTTTTTATAACTGCTTTTATCATATTCACTGTAACTTCAGGGGTTTGCATGTCATCAATTGTGTGAGTGCATTCTCTTTTGCTCCCTAATCCAGCTTTCTTCTTAATTGTATGTTGCTCTGTTTGACAAGATATTTATCCGAAAGTTCATTATCTCTATGTTTGTTGGTAATTCTGTACCAGGGTTGGAGACGTTTTGGTGCATCAATTTTAGTTTCAATGTCCCTTATAAACCTTTTTCATTGTTTCTGAACTGATAATTGTGTTTTCTTCATCTGGTATATTTCAAGTATCTATTTAATCTGGCTTTGTTTGCATCAGGCTTTTGTCTTAGTGTATCAATAAATTCTACAATGCTTTCGTTAGGTTTATCATTTCTTGTATTGACTTTATATTTCCTTAGCTTTTCTCTTAACTTTCTTGTTCATGTTCATTTTATACTCCATTACATGAGCTACTTCTGCTCGTAAGGTTTCAGTTTTGATTCTTAATCTCATCTGCCATTTTGGTGTTCTCATTTCATTACTCAATTTTGAGTCTCTATTAATTTGTGCCTTTATTTTAGAGCCACTACACTGCACTGCTATTAATTCTGTGCTGTATACTACTCTGTGTAGTTCTTCAAATGTTTCATGTTTTCCTACTTGTTTGTCTAGGTACCATATCTAATGCAGACTTTGGCGAACATGGTTTTCCATATAGATCTTGCCTTCGTTTTTTGGATGACTTTCATTTTCTCGATGTGTAGCCACCTGGCTATGCTTTTGATGTACATAAGCTGAGGTCTTCCCCTATATATTGGGGTAATGTATATTGTTGAGAGCAATAAAAAGCTTTGCAAATTTTGATGACATGTTTTTCTTTAGTATATAGGGTCTTTTTGCTGGGTTAGTGTTCGTGTATTCTGTTAGCGTGGTATTAAACGTTAGGATAATTTTGTCTGTAAGCTCAGCTTCATCATCAGATGGAGGTGCTACATCTGTGTTGTTGCTATTACTCTCAGGTTATGAAGGTGTTATTGAAGTAAATCTATTTTCATCTGCACTTCCAGGTGAGCCAATTTTCATTATTTTCTTGTACAGCATTGTCGGGCTCATTATGTCGGTTTCTTTGTAGCTCTTGTGCTAATTCATGTTTTATTTGGTTTAACATGTCTATAGGGAATAAGTTATTTTTATTTTCGCTCTACGTTGATCTGCTATTCGTTGTGCAATTACTCGCATGAAAGGATATTGTGCAATAAACTTTTGATGAAGTTTGTTCCTGTATGCTGTCATGTCATTCTCAAGTTCCGTTACTCGATAATATACACACATTATGAATGCATTTACTCCTAATGACCATTTCATGTGTGTCTTTCTTCTCTTAACTGCTTGAGTGGTCTGAATTGTAAGTGGACTGCTCCCCTGAGAAACACCTGCAGCAGTTGTAGCCTTTGAAGTTGTTGGGCTACTTTGAATTCTGGCTGTATCTTTATCGGATTTCCCAGTGCCTGCTTGCTATTCACCAGAGCACCAATATCAGTTTCCTTACTCTCACGCCCAGTGCTAGTTCCAGGCATGCTCTGGTGATCCCAAGGCAGTGGGTGTATTACTCCATTCCACAGACATCTCTCCATATCTAAAGTAAAAGGGTATACCTTTTAATACCTAGAGCCATTCATCCCTAACATGGAGTACAGCAGCTGACCAGAGTACCACCTAATATGGGTACAAACATTTCTGGATTTGTTTCTGTGTTGATCTGAGGGTGGTATTTATTTCTCACCTGCTCTGCATATCTGCAGGACTTTTCCCAATCCGCCACCAAGAGAAATGCCTGATGGGTGACGAAAACTATTATTTTTATTACTAGTTTTTATTTGCCCAGTGTTTGCCTTCTTTTGCATATTGGTTATTTGTCTGTCTTTGTTGATATGTAATTCTTCATTAATTCTATTGCATTTCTTTGTTCTACAGTGAATGTGTGCAAGAAAATTAATCTCGGAGTAGTATATAGTGACATACACTGTATGTACTTTACTATTAAATTTACTTTGAACTTTGATAGTCCAGAAATGATCATTTTTAGTATGCTATGCAGACTGAAAGTTTTAGAGTTTTGTTAATAGACATGTTTATTCAGATATAACAGAAAATTTTACTGAACACAGACAACCAAAACACAGAATAGACTTTCTAAGTATTCTTTATGAATAATCTTTTCTCATCATCAAGAAAAATAGGAATAGTTGTTTATCAAAGCTGCCTCTCACAATTATATATTCTCTGTGAAGAATATCAGATCAGAAAAGAACAATAGTTGATTCATTTATATTGATGTCACCACTTGTTCTGAAGTCAAAGTTTCAAAACATGGTCTCAGGTTTCTTTCAAGTTTTCTTTTTGGTAAAGGTATATAGATTTCTTAATGATTTGCTGAATGAACTCATTCATATACAGTGGCATACAAAAATTTGGGCACCCCTGGTCAAAATGTCTGTTACTGTGAATAGCTAAGCGAGTCAAAGATGAGCTGATTTCCAAAAGGCATAAAGTTAAAGAAGACACATTTCTTTAATATTTCAAGAAAGAAAAATTTTTATTTCCATCTTTTACAGTTTCAAAATAACAAAAAAAGAAAACGGCCTGAAGCAAAAGTTTAGGCACGCTGCATGGCAATACGTAGTAACACCCCCTTTGGCAAGTATCACAGCTATTCTGTTTCAGTTCTATTTTAACTTTATCAGTCCACAGGATTTGTTTCCAAAATGCATCAGGCTTGTTCATATATTCCTTTGAAACATTTGAATAGAACTTTTTGGCCGCAATTAGCAAAGGTATGTTTGGAGAAAAAGGGTGCAGAATTTCATGAAAAAAAACCCTCTCCAACTGTTAAACATGGGGGTGGATCAATCATGCTTTGGTCTTGTGTTGCAACCAGTGGCACGGGGAACATTTCACTGGTGGAGGGAAGAATGAATTCCATTAAATACCAAAATATTCTGGAAGCAAACATCACACCGTCTGTAAAAAAGCTGAAGATGAAAAGAGGATGGCTTCTGCAATGGGATAATGAACCTAAACACACCTCAAAATCCACAATGGACTACCTCAAGAGGTGCAAGCTGAAGGTTTTGCCATGGTCCTCACAGTTCTCTGACCGAAACATCATCAAGAATCTGTGGATAGACCTCAAAAGAGCAGTGCATGCAAGACGGCCCAAGAATCTCACAGAACTAGAAGCCTTTTGCATGGAAGAATGGACAAAAATCCCCCAAACAACAACTGAAAGACTCTTAGCTAGCTACAAAAAGCAATTACAAGCTGTGATACTTGCCAAAGGGGGTGTTACTAAGTACTGCCATGCTGGGTGTCCAAACTTTTGCTTCAGGCCCTTTTCCTTTTTTGTTATTTTGAAACTGTAAAAGATGGAAATTAAAAAAAGTTTTCTTGCTTAAAATATTAAAGAAATGTGTCATCTTTAACTTTATGGCTTTTTGGAAATCAGTTCGTCTTGGGTTGGAGAAACAACACCTTATATTCCATCTAGGTAGCCTCCAACCTGATGGCATGAACATTGACTTCTCTAACTTCTGCTAATGCCCCACCTCCCCCTCGTACCCCATCAATTATTTATTTATATACACACATTCTTTCTCTCTCTCTCCTTTTTATCCCTCTGTCCCTCTGACTATACCCCTTGCCCATCCTCTGGGTTTTTCTCCCCACTTCCCCCTTTCCTTCTCCCTGGGCCTCCAGTCCCATGACCCTCTCATATCTCTTTTGCCAATCACTCTTGGCTCCATCCCTCCACCTCCTGTCTTCTCCTGTCATTTTGGATCTCCCCCTCCCCCTCCCACTTTCAAATCTCTTACTAGCTCATCCTTCAGTTAGTCCTGACGAAGGGTCTCGGCCTGAAACGTCGACTGTACCTCTTCCTAGAGATGCTGCCTGGCCTGCTGCGTTCACCAGCAACTTTGATGTGTGTTGCTTGAATTTCCAGCATCTGCAGAATTCCTTGTGTTTGCAGTTCATCTTTTACTTGCTTAGCTATTCACAGTAACAGAAATTTTGATCAGCAGTGCCCAAACTTTTGGATAATTTTGGAAGTTTCAGAGAATGTATGGACAGAATAAAAATGTTCAGCACATTTTGTTTTTGAAATGTAGAAATATTCAGATAAAACTCAAAATGTTTGAGCCAGGTTGAAGCCTTGAAGTAATTAGCTAAATGAAAACACTAATTGATTTAAAGGGGCAAGGGACTGTTTCCATGCTTTGTGAATTTATGATGCAATGAATCTGACCTGGGAAAATGGGTACAGGTGGTACACTAGCTATATGGCCCCTGCTTATTTACGTGACTCCAGTGTGTACTAACCACACTTTTCAAAGGCTTTATATCACATTGGGGTCAATACTTTGAAAGACAATCACAACTTAGAGATTTAGCAAAAAAAAATGAAATCAGTAAGTCATAAGCATTAGAGGGGCAAAAAGGTATACCAATGTAACAGGTCAGGATTTCAGGACCCGATGCAGGCCTTCAACCTGTAACATCAGCATACACCTTTAGCCAAGGAGGTTACCATAAAGGTTCAAATGTTAGGCTTTGCTTCATGAATGTTAGTTAGACCTTTGTCAAAATACTGTGTGGGAGTCTGGTCCAACAGGATAAGTTGCTTGGAACTCAGGATGAAAGAGCAAATTGAATTCAGCATTGGCTTAAGGGGAGAAGGAAGAAAGTGGTGTTAGTTGGTTGTCTCTCTGACTGGAGTGGTGTGCTGCAGAGACTGGTGCTCAGTCCATTGCTGGTTGTCATCTATATTACTGACTTGGATATTAATGTGGTAAATTGGATCAGCAAATTTGCATTTGATACCAAGATTAGGGTGTGGTGGGCAGTGAGGAAGTCTATGAGAGCTTTCAGCATGATCTGGACAAACTGGGAAAATAGGCTGAAAAATAGCAAATGGAATTTTATGTAGACAAGTGTGGGAATTGTATCTTGAGAGGACCAACCAGGGTAAGAATTACACACTGGATGATAGGGGACTGAGGCGTGTAGTGGAACAAACAGACTTGAAAATACAGATCCATAATTCAACAAATGCTGCATATCATGAAAATAGACAAGAGAAAATCTGCAGATACTGGAGATCCAAGCAACACACACAGATTGCTGGGGGAAAAGAGTAGAATCGATGTTCCAAGACTCTTTGGCGGGACTTCAAAAGGTCTTGGCTCAAAATGTCGACTGTACTCTTTTTCTTTCCATAGATGCTGCCTGGCCCGCTGAGTTCTTTCAGCATTTTGTGTGTGTCGCTAGAAGACAGGGTCTTTTGGCACATTGTCCGTGGCAAACCAGGGCATTGAGTACAGAAGTAAGGATGCTATGTTCCAGTTGTTTAAGACATTGGTGAGGCCTAATTTGGACAATTTTATGCAGTTTTG
The DNA here is from genome assembly GCF_963921235.1 of Mobula hypostoma. Taxonomy (NCBI): domain Eukaryota; kingdom Metazoa; phylum Chordata; class Chondrichthyes; order Myliobatiformes; family Myliobatidae; genus Mobula; species Mobula hypostoma. The sequence continues at coordinate 118,348,641 of NC_086097.1, read as the reverse complement.
GTCAGCTACTAACAAGAAAGAAGTCAATAAAATTGAAAAAAGAAAACTGAAAAGGATACTGCCAGTTCCTGAGGACATGAGTTATAGGGAAAGGTTGAACACGTTTGGACTTCACTCCCTGGATCATAGAAGAATGAGGGGAGATTTGATAGAGGTATACAAAATTATGAAGGTTATAGATAGGGTAAATGAAAACATGACTTTCCCGCCGAAATTAGGTGAGACTAGAACTAAAGGTCATGGTTTGATGGTGAATGGTAAAATGTTTAAGGGGAACCTGAGGGGAAATGCCTTTGCTCAGAGGGTAGTGAAAGTGTGGAATAAGCTGCCAGCGGAAATGATGGATGCAGATTTGATTTCAACATTTAAGAGAAATTTGGATAGTTATATGGATGGGAGGGGTATGGAGTGCATGGTCTGGGTGCAGGTCGATGGGACGAGGCAGAATAATCATTCATCAAAGGTTTCAAAGATTTCAAAGGTACATTTAATGTCAGAGGAATGTATACAATATACATCCTGAAATACTTTTTCTTCACAACCATCCACAAAAGCAGAGTGCCCCCAAAGAATGAAAGACGGTTAAATGTTAGAACCCAAACCCCCACCAGCTCCCCCTCCCACACATAAGCAGCAGTACAGCAATGAACCCCCCTGCCCACCAGCAAAAAAAAGCATCAGCACCCATCAATGAGCAATCAAGCGTGCAGCAAAGCAACAGCAAAGACACAGACTTGCAGTACCCCAAAGACTACTTGTTCACGTGGTATTTGACATACCACAGTCTCTCTCTCTCCCTAATAAAGGAAAAAGAGGTGTCATCGTTTCACAGCAAGAGGGGAGACATAACAATCAACTTTCTGATTTAAGATGTTAAAAGTCCATTTTGTCGCTTCTTCTGAGCTCTGTGCACAAAGAACTCGGGTCTCCGGGCACACAGCCAGCAGCCAGCTCGCTGCTTTCGATCTTCGGGCTCCCACGACACACCGGATTCCAGCAGAGACACTGACTTTCGGTCTACCTGTCTCCAGAGCCACGAGATCTTGGACCCCCGAAAGCGAGCAAAGCTGTTAGGCTGCATCCTCGGCATGTTGAATAACGGCCAGTCGTGAAACCCCGAGACCGAGTCCCATTACTGCAAAGAACCAAAATCAGTCTGTAACTCCAGATCAGGGTCTTGAAAAGAACCCTGAAAGGGAAAAGTAGATACTAAAGATGGAAATAGAGCTGTTTCTGAAGATGCAAGCAAAGGAGTTGCCATTAGCTGCCATCGTCTCCTCCCTATCATGGACTAGATGAGCCAAATGGCCTATTTCTGTGCTGTAGTGTTCTATGACTCTATAATAAATCAATGCTAAACCAAACACGAAAGTGGTAAAATTAGGAATCAAATATTTGCTAATAAACAATATTTCAAAGGGGGAAATCAAGTGAAAATAAGGTGCCCATTTTTCAGAATCCACAGACCTTGGTAAGCCAAAATTGCGACTTCCAAATAGAGAGTTAGTTCATGGCCAGCCGAGGAGGTGTGCTTGCTGCGACGTACAGAGAACTGGAGGAACTCACAGGAATAAGGGGGGCTGAGAACATGCCAGTATTTGAAAGCAATGATTCATGCTTTTTAAGGAGTGATTAATGAATGGTGTGAGGCAAGTGATGGGCAGCAGAATGAGACTGCCAGGAAATACTTTGGAATATTCATCAAGAAGTAACAAAGACAGAGATGGGAGCTTCAGAAGCCACTGAACGGACACTGGAATGGAACTGGATGATTTCAAAGGTCAAAGTTCAAAGTTCACAGTTAAATTTAATATCGTGTCACCACATACAACCCTGAGATTCTTTTTCCTGCAGGCACACTTAATAAATCTCTAGGATATTAACTGTGAACAAGATCAATTAACAACAAAATGTGCAAATACAAATATAAGTAAATAACAATAAATAACGAGAGCATGAAATAACAAGATGAAGAGTCCTTAAAGTGAGACCATTGGTTGTAGGAGCACCAGAAATAGGATGAGTGTAGTTATCCCCTTTTGTTCATGAAATAGACCATCTTATTGATACAAAGAACTGAGGTTGAAACTCAGCTTCATGTCAATTATTTACTTTTATTTAGGGATTGCAGCATGATAACGGGCCCTGCTGGTCCAATGGGCCCATGCTGCCCAGTTACAACCATATGACTAATTAACCAATGATTGTTGATACCAAACAAGGAGGTTTGAATATCTTAGAAACTGCTGACCTCCAGGAATTTTCACACACAACATTCTCTAGAGTTTACAGAGAATGGTCTGCAAAACAGAAAAAAAGACATCCAGTGAGCATCAGTTCTGTGGGCAATAATGCTTTTTTTAATGAAAGAGGTCAGAGGAGAATGGCCAGTATGGTTCAAGCTGACAGAAAGGTGACAGTAACTCAAATAACCACATGCCATAACAGTGCAGAAGAAAATCTCTGAATGCACAACATGTCAAACCTTAAAGTGGATAGACTACAGCAGCAGAAGATCATGAGCATTCACTCAGTGGCCATTTTACTAGGTAATCTAATGTAATGGCCATTGAGCATATGTTACTGCATTCTCCAAATTTGCCAAAGGAAAACATGATTTCAGGGAATGAATTAGCCGCATAATGATGTAATATTTGGCCTAGGTCAGAACTCATCTCTTTCTCTTTCTCTTTGACTTTAGATCCTTCAGGAAATTAATAATGCATCAAAGTACTACCTACCGCAGACATGCCATTTCCATCAGGAAGCAGCAGTGGACCTAAAAGACCTTGTTGAAAGGTCTCTGCTGATGTACTTTTCTATAAACAGCAAGAATTATATATAAAACTGGGAATGAAACAGAAAATCATCTGAGTCAGATTAGTGTCAACTTGATATTTAATTACAGTGATGAATTTTCCGGGTGTTTTCCACAGCTAACCAGCAAACGGTTTTGGCAGGAATTCACTAATGAACAATTTGATGCAGGAAATATGTACTGTATATTTAAAACCCCTTTTCCCTCAATTTTTGTTTCATTCTTTGAGCTTAGCCATCCAAAATTTAATGTACATTTTACTCCTGAAGAAGTTATACTTTATACCTTAAAGGTCTTTATTTTTAATCTCTAGGCTTCTAATATGCTTCTAATTTACCAACCAAGAAAGAAATATAATTCATGCATCTTATTAAAAAATCAAAACCATCATTATGTTTTGCTGATATTCATATAATGTAGATTTAAGTGTTTCTCTTTTTCATTCACACAGACATCTCTCTCTCTCTCTCTCTTTCTCTCTCTCTCTCTCTGTTGTCTCTCCCTTTTTCCTCCTCTCTCTTTCTAATATTACCTAGGCTTCTGACTCATAGCATTATCGCATTTCTTGCCTAGCTACCATTGAAGCAATGAAACATTTTCCCTCCATCTGTATAATTTCATTTCCCATACATGTTTATCCACTCTCGTTGTGAAATATGAGAGCAGGATTTTAGTAAGAGCCACTAACTCTCAATGAAAGTGGCAGACAATTTGTTGCTTGTGAGGAAGTCACATTTCTACCTGGTCATTGTATGGTGCATAATATCATTTTTGTGAATGCTCCAGTGGATTATAATAGATCTTATAAAGTCAAAGTATTAAGCTGTAAAGAATTCCAAATATTATATTTTAGGACATTAAATTAGAGGGCTCAATTTCTTACTGTTACATCATACAGAATCAGGTAATCAACACAAAATGACTTGAGCATTTTAACCTACATTCAGTGGCCACTTTATTAGGTGCCTCCTGACTGTATGCTTGTGGTGTTCTGCTACTGTAGCCCATCTACTTCAAGGTTCAAATTGTTGTGCATTCAGGCTACGTCCACACTAGACCATATAAATCTGTAACTGGAGCTTTTTCTCTTCGTTTTGACCCTCCATCCACACTGAAACGGCGTTTCCCTCCCCCGAAAATAGAGCTTTTCTAAAACACTCTCCGGAGTGTTTAAATCTGAAAATGCCGGCTGGGTGTTGTAGTGTGTATGGAGTAACTAGAGCTTTTGAAAAACCTGTTGTCCCTTTCATCGGTGATGTAGGAAATGTTTCCAGGGTGACCCCTCTGTGGGAGTTGGGAAAATGTTGGGGGGGCCACCTGAGGGGTCTGTGTGTCCGTATGTGTAGCGATTGTAGTGATTGTGAGGCTGATATTGTGGCAGTTTTTTGATGTTCGTCGTCAGCCAGGTCATACTGTCCCTGTCGTTTGCCTCCATACACTCCAGTATTTGTTTTTTTTTTAGTTTTAAGTCCTCCTGCATGAGAGCCAACATCTGTCCGTCATTTGGCAATTTCCTTCTAAGATTTTCTAGTCTGTAACTAGACGAACACACACCAAGTATACCGTTTCCTCTTCGCTTGTTTTCTGTAGATGTGTCCTGCGCATGTCCAGTAGAAGGCGATTCGCCCAAATACCTGTTTTAATGTGGATGGAGGTATTTTCAAAAATGCCTAGTGTGGACGCGTATCATTTTTACATGAAACTGGCATTTTCAAAATTATCCGGTCTAGTGTGGACGTAGCCTCAGGGATGCTCCTCTGCACACCATTGTTGCAATGCGTGATTATTTGAGCAAGTGTCATCTTTCTGCTAGCTTGAATCAGTATGGCCACTCTCTTCTGACTTTACTCATTAATTGCTGCTCACTGAATGTTTTTATTATTTTTTGCACTATTATCTGTAATCTCTACAGCCAGTTGTGTGTAAAAATCTCAAAGAGATCAACGGTTATTGAGATACTCCAACCACCCCATCTGCTACCAACAACCATTCCACGTTCAAACTCACTGAAGTCACACTTCTTCCGCATTCTGAGGTCTGATCTGAATAACAACTGAACCTCTTGACCATGTCTGCACGCTTTTACTCTTTGAATTGCTGCTACATGATTGGCTGATTAGATATTTGCATTCACTAGCAGGTGTACAAGTGTACCAAATAAAGTGGTCATGAAGTGTATTTCACAATGCCATCATATTTGATGTATTCATTACTTGCATGCTACTTGATGTATATGTTACTTGCATCACATCTGAAAGTGTGACCTCAGAAGCTGTATGGTTCAACGAGTCCACACTTAGATCATTACATGTCGTCTGAAAATAAATAATTGGCTGAGACTTTTGTTTATATGTACACTTAATAATGAGTTACCTCATTCATTGTATCGAAGGTTGTATGACTTGTAAGATGAGGTCTAACTAATCAGTAGAAGACTTGTCAAACCTTGCAAGTTATTTGCTAAGCTTCCATTCACAAACCAGCAAAGCAAGGAAATCATACCTACAATTTTTAAAAATCACTCAGCAGTTAATATTTCTTGATCTAAGACAAATCATGACAAATAAATTCACTTATTAATGTGTCAATTGATTTTTTTTTCTTGAGAGATGCCATTACTTGAGCTTAAAGTTCAGGCAGTCGAAGGGCAGAAAAAACAATTAGGGAAGACTGAAGAGGTGAGGACATGATTCTCTGGGGCGTAGGAGAATGAGGGAAGATTCGACAGAATTATACAAAATAATTAGGGGTATAGATAGAGTAAATGGAAGCATGCTTTTTCCACTGAGGTTGGGTGAGATGAGAACAAGAGGTCATGGGTTAAGGGGGAGAAGTGAACTGCTTAAGGGGAACATAAGCGGATAGTTAATCAGAGGGTGGTGAGAGTGTGGAAGGAGCTGCCATTGAATCAGGTTCGATTTCATCATTTAAGAGAAGTTTGGATAAGTACTGTTATGAAAACGGCAACAATGCATATCAACCAAGACAGGTTATATAAAAACAACCAAACATTTATTAAACACAGATAAACGATAATGAAAAAAACAAATGAAAACTTTAACTTGAAGTTAACCGATATGCAGCCATTCAACACCTCGTTACTCAGCACTGGTTCTTAAAGCGTTAAATGCGAAAACAGTTCTTAAAGTGATAACTTCGAAAGTCCAACAGATTTACACGTTCAATTGGGAGAGACTTCTCTGGAGAAGGATTTCTTCACAGACGCGACTTTCCTGCTGGTTCTGTCCACAGGATTCACGATGCCGAAAATAAACAGTTTAAAACAACTGACCTTAAATTCTTTTAGAGAGAGAGCAATCCGTTGCATGAACTCCTTGCTCTTTTTGGCAAGAGTTGTCTCAATGCAGGTCGTACTCCTCCAATGAAAACTCAATAAGGTCAATCCTTTATTAAACTGCCAAATGATGTCGACACCTCTCGATCCTTCGATCCTGTACCTCGATAAAGTCTTCACTCTCCTTTCTACTGTTGGAATTGAGTAAATCAACACATCTAGCAAAAATTTCCAGTCCAGTAATATGGTATCTTGCAACAGAATGCACAACTGTTTTAAAAATGAAACTGCATCACAAAAACAAACACACAATAGAAATGGAGACAGCACATTCTACCTGGAAATCTACAAACTAAAAAACCAACTGCGTCACCTGGGTTGACCCTGATATAGCCATGGGGCACATGTCATCATGTGACCTCACATCGGCAGAAAAATCACATCAGGTGACCTCCAAAAGACCATTACATCATTCTCACAAAAAAAACAGATCTCCTTGAGCATGTAACACCTCCACCCAAAAAAAAATTTGTCTCTTAAAGAACAAAATTTTAACAATTTATACAAAAAGATACAAAGGTATAAAATTTACAAAATACACAATATATACAATCTTATCTTTTAGCCCTTTACAAACTAATGTACAGTAGGAGTGTTACAAATGTTAAAATATCACTCCAAAAAAACAAATTTTTGTTGTACATTTAACAACTAGACAAACAATCAGTGATCACATTGTCTTTACCCTTAATATGAGTGTTCAAAATATTGTACTCCTGTAACATTAGACTGTGTTATTAAATTGGAGTCTAATTTCCTTAACCCTTTTCTTTAACTGTCACAGCGGCATGACCAAATTCACTTTCAGCTAAGTTAATAGTTAAGTTAGCTTTTGAAAGTCTCTCAAATAATTTCTCCACTGCCATAATATATGCTTTCTACGTATTATTCCCTGTAACCAAATCATCAATACAGGCATCTGTATTTTTAATCCCTGAATCGTGCTATTAATCATCTTCTGAAAAGTACCTGGTGCATTCTTCATCCCAAGTGTAAGAACATTATATTCATACAACCCAGATGGGGTTAAAAATGCTGAAATCTCTCTACCTCTATCCGTCAATGGAAAACACCAATAACCTTTCAACAAATCAATTTTTATAAGGAATTTGGCCTGTCCAACTTTATCCACACAATCATCTACCCCAGGGATTGGACATGCATCAGTTTTTCTCACAGCATTCACCTTTCTGTCATCCGTACAAAACCTAATACTATGGTCTGGCTTAGGCACCATAACACACTATGAATTCCAATTCGAATTAGAATGTCTAATAATATCATTCTCTAACATATACTTAATTTCCATTTTAATTCCACATCCCATTCCCATTCTGACATGTCTATCTACAGCCTCCTCTACTGTAGAGATGAAGCCACACTCAGGTTGGAGGAACAACACCTTATATTCCGTCTGGGTAGCCTCCAACCTGATGGCATGAACATCGACTTCTCTAACTTCCGCTAATGCCCCACCTCCCCCTCATACCCCATCTGTTAATTATTTTTATACACACATTCTTTCTCTCACTCTCCTTTTTCTCCCTCTGTCCCTCTGAATATACCCCTTGCCCATCCTCTGGGTCCCCCCCCCTTTGTCTTTCTTCCCGGACCTCCTGTCCCATTATCCTCTCGTATCCCTTTTGCCTATCACCTGTCCAGCTCTTGGCTCCATCGCTCCCCCTCCTGTCTTCTCCTATCATTTTGGATCTCCCCCTCCCCCTCCAACTTTCAAATCCCTTACTCACTCTTCCTTCAGTTAGTCCTGACGAAGGGTCTCGGCCTGAAACGTCGACTGCACCTCTTCCTACAGATGCTGCCTGGCCTGCTGCATTCACCAGCAACTTTTATGTGTGTTACTTAATTTCCTGTTCAGCAAGTTCACATTTTTCCCTGTTCATTCGATATGGATGTTGTTTTATGGGTTTTGCATCTCCAACATCTACATGATGTGTAGCTGCAGTGGTTCTTCTAGGGACGTCTGGAAATAAATTTCTATACATAAAAATTAACTGTTTCATCTGCTGTCTCTGCTCTGGCTGTAAATGAGCTAATTTTTCATCAATATTTTCCAGAATTTTTGAATTTGGTAACCTGGCTGAAATAATGTTGGGTTTAAAATGAGTTTCAGATGAATCCTCCAGTAAGCTTTAATCAAGATCAGACTCATTATTGATCACAACAGTCATAGTAGCAACCTCTCTCTCATAATACGGTTTTATCATATTTATATGACACAGTTGTGCTGTCTTTCTCCGATCTGGGGTATTTGCCATGTAATCTACATCATTTACCTTAGATTTAATCTCATAAGGACCATGGAATTTGGCTTGTAATGGGTTCGTTTGCACTGGGGGAAGAACCAACACCTTATCTCCAGACCTAAATGACCTCATCCTAGCTTCCTTATCATACCACGTCTTCATCTTCTCTTGAGCCAACTTTAAACTTTTCTTGGCTAAGCTACAAGCTTTATACAATCTTTCTTTAAATTTCAAAACATAATCTAGCAAACTAGTGTGTACTTCTTTATTAATCCACTGTTCCTTCAACAAAGCCAAAGGTCCTCGAACTCTATGTCCAAACACAAGTTCAAAAGGACTAAAACCTAATGATTCCTGTACTGCCCCCCTTACTGCAAAAAATAGTAAATCTATACCTTCATCCCAGTCCTTTTCATTTTCTACACAATATGCCCTAATCATAGTTTTTAGTGTAGAATGAAATCTCTCCAAGGCTCCTTGTGATTCTGGATGATAGGCTGAGGAAATAATCTGTTTTGCTCCCAGTTTATAAACTATCTGCTGAAACAACCCAGACATAAAATTACTACCTTGATCTGATTGTATTTCCTTAGGCAAACCAAAATAAGTAAAGAATTTTATAAGAGCCTTTGTCACTGTTTTGACTGTTATATTCCTAAGAGGTACTGCCTCTGGAAACCTAGACACTTTGTACATAATAGTTAATAAATATTGATGTCCAGTTTTAATTTTTGGCAATGGACCTACACAGTCACCAAATACAGGAATTGGTTGCAGTGGAGCCACTGGAGTAACCTGATTAGGTTTACCAACAATTTGAAACGTATGACACATTCTTCAAAATGTCGCCACATCTTGTCTTAAACTAGGCCAATAAAAATGTTTAGAAACTTTGTTCATAGTTTTCTTTACCCCTAAATGACCACCCAAAGGAATACTATGAGCCATAGACAAAATCCCATTTCGGTAATATTTAGGAACAACAACCTGATGATTAACTTCCCATTCCTCACTAGCAGGAATTGTAGGCGATCTCCACTTTCTCATTAATACCCCCTTTTCAAAATAATACCCTACTGGTACTTTTTCAATTTCACTATCTGGAAGAGCTTGTTCTTTTAATTTAACTATCTCAGAATCTCTACCCTGCTCTGCTATCATTTCCTTCCGAGATAAAGACAAATCTTCCTGGTCAGATTTACCACCAAAATTCTGATCAAATACTATAGGTAAGAAAATTTCTGATATATCTTCAAAATTCGAATCTTGACTTGAATTGTCATGGGTGACAACCTCATCCTTTATATCAGTCTTTTTAGCCATAGCTTTTGTTACAACACAGGAGGAATCTGTGTTAGAATCCCTCTGTGGTTCCTCATAATTTGAATTTATTGTCAAACACACTTCAATAAAACTTGTCCACCTGCTAAATCATTCCGTAACAAAAGAGAAACATCATTCACAGGTAAACTGGATTGTAGTCCTACTTTAACAACCCCTGCAACTAATCCTGACCTTAAATTTACTCTATGTAAATGTAGGGGCATAAGGGCACTCCCCACTCCTCTTATATAATTTACCTTACCAATATCAGACTCATCACTAAACTTTAGCACACTGTCTAATATTAGTGATTGCAAAGCTCCAGTATCTCTAAGTATTCTCATTGGTACTGCATTGGATTCTTCATCCAAGGATACAAATCCTTCTGTTATAAAAGCTTCACATCCCTTCTTAACTTGGTCAGACCCTGACACATCTTCATTAATATTTTCTAAACCCTGTGGCTTTACAGGTTTTTCAATATGCTGCACACAAGCATCTGGGATCACTTCTTTCTCTTTCTGTTTCAATTGGAAGCAATTAGCTATTACATGTCCAGGTTTCTTACAATAATTACAAATAATACCAAAATGTCTTTCCTTCACAGGTCTCCCTTCATCCTTACTTTTCTCACTAACTTCAGATTTAATTTCTGGTTTACCTTGACTCTCTGTGCTGTTTTTCCTTTTAAAAATTTTACCTGGAGAAAATTTATTCTTGTGAATTAAAACATACTCATCAGCCAGTTTAGCAATCTCCTGCAACGTAGCAGTGCCCCTTTCATTTAAGTATGTTCTCACTTCAACAGGAATGCTTCTTTTAAATTCTTCCTGCAAAATCAACTCTTTTAATTAATTATACTCCCCATTCACATTTTTAGAGGAAACCCATCACTCAAAACACACAGATTTCTCATAGGCAAATTCCACATACGTTTTTTCCACCGATTTCTTTAAACTTCTGAATCTTTCTCTATATGCTTTGTTACGTACCCCGTAACTGGGTTGCCAAACCAGCAGAAATGGATCACTCTGTTGGAGTCTGGAGTACTAGAACTAAGAAAGTTTTATTAAAGAAACAAGCAACACAGTAATCGAAAGGATAATAAATGCAACAGTTCAGTGATGATAAACACACATGTGCACAGCATTAAGATAACAGCATCAATCAAGCTCTATCGTTGTCTAGGGGTAAATGACCAAATTTCAAAATGACCAAAGTTCAGTCCAGTTAGTAGTTCAGTTCGCAGTAATCGTTGCCATGGCGATGGACAACGTGCGGGAAGAGAGACAGAGAGAACAGGAACAACTGGTCATTCAGAACACTGCTTCACTCACAGACCTGCGAGATGGCTCACAAGCAGCTTTTGGGCGGGTCCTTGGTGATGTCACCTGAGGTCACCGACTGTGACCCCTCCTCCAGATGCGGTCGATCCTCTGCAGTGAACCCGGCACCCAGGCAAGGGCGGACACACACCGGGTTCCCGCTGATCGTACCTTTCCACCCCGGGCGTTGTCTGGAACTTCTCACCCACTCGTGAGAGGCGCACCGCTTCCAGGGTCTCGTTACCTCGGGTGGCGTGTCCCTGTCTTAGCGAACCTGTCCCTTTTTATCCCCTTGCTGGGGCATCGCCTGTCCATCACTTCAAACAGTTCAGGGTTCAAAGGGGGGAGCCGCTCCAGACAGCTCTCTCTCTCCCACGTCCCTTCATTACACATCTCCAGACGCTGTTCCATTGTTCCTTATCTCTCCTTCCCCTGAGGGCAGGTGGCAGACCAACTGCTGATGCCACTGATGCTAGCCCAGGCCAGCAAACATCTTAATTTTATGTGTATTCTCGTAACAGCTTCCAGAACCATCTCATATGCCTTTAATATGTGCTGCTTAACAATATCATAATCCAGTGCTTGCTCAGCATTTAAAGCTGTATAAACTTGTTGTGCCTTGCCTTTAATTACACTTTGTAACATCACCGGCCATTGGTCTTTCGGCCACTTTAAACTCAGAGCAACTGTTTCAAAATGTTGGAAATATGTGTCCACATCATCTTCACTAAATGGAGGAGCCAAAATAACCTCACGACTAGCAATAAACTGTTTCGTAGAACCAGAAGACTGACTCCTGGACTTTAATTTCTGCATCTCTAGCTCAAATTTCCTCTGGTTTTCAGCTTCTCTTTCTTTAAATTCCCTTAATTTAATAGCCTCCATAGCCTCGAATTCCTTCTGTTTACTTACAGCTTCTAACTGACTCTTTTCCAAATCAGCTTCTAATTGCTTTAACTTTATTTGTTCAAGATGTAACTGAATTTCCAGATTACTCACTGGAAACTTACCTAACACGTCCTCATCAAATAAATTCAAAGTAATATAATGTCCAGCAATTTTTCTTTGTATGAAAGCCTTGGTGGAATTCCTCATAATACCTTTAACATCCAACTCCCTAGCAATCGCCAATACCTCAGGTTTTCTTGCATTCTCTAAAGATCTCGAGTCAGGCATCTCCAAAAACCCGTTAATATCCATTGTTGCCAAATAGAACACACACACCAATCAAACCGAAAAATATTGAGTATATCCCTTTTCCAAAATAAAATGGCAATTACCAGCACTTAAATTCAAAATTGGAACATCACCCACAAGCCCCCACAGATTATGTTACATAAACGACAACAATGAATATCAACCAAGACAGGTTATATAAAAACAACCAAACATTTATTGAACACAGATAAATGATATGGAAAAAAACAAACAAAAACTTTAACTAGAAGTTAACCGATATGCAGCTGTTCAACACCTCGTCACTCGGCACTGGTTCTTAAAGTGTTAAATGTGAAAACAGTTCTTGAAGTGATAAAGTCAAATATAGTTCTTAAAGAGATAACTTCGAAAGTCCAACAAATTTACACGTTCAATTGGGAGAGACATCTCTGGAGAAGGATTTCTTCACAGACGTGACTTTCCTGCTGGTTCTGTCCACAGGATTCACAATGCCGAAAATAAACAGTTTAAAACAACTGACCTTAAATTCTTTAGAGAGAGAGCAAACCATTGCATGAACTCCTTGCTCTTTTTGGCAAGAGTTATCTCGATGCAGGTCGTACTCCTCCAATGAAAACTCATTAAGGTCGATCCTTTATTAAACTGCCAAACGATGCCGACTCCTTTCGATCCTTCGATCCTGTACCTCAATAAAGTCTTCACTCTCCTTTCTACTGTTGGAATTGAGTAAATCAACACATCTAGCAAAAATTTCCAGTCCAATAATATGGTATCTTGCAACAGAACGCACAGCCGTTTTAAAAATGAAACCGTGTCACAAAAACAAACACGCAACAGAAACGGAGACACAGCACGTTCTACCTGGAAATCTACAAACTAAAAAAACCAACTGCGTCGCCTGGGTCAACCCTTATATAGCCATAGTGCACATGTCATCATGTGACCTCATATCGGCAGGAAAATCACATCAGGTGACCTCCAAAAGACCATTACATCATTCTCACAAAAAAAAACAGATCTCCTTGAGCATGTAACAGTACATGGATGGGAATTGAACAGAGGGCTACGATCCAGATGCAGGTTGATGGATATAGGCAGAGTAATCATTCAGTATTGCCAAGATGACTCAAAGGGACCACTTCTGTGCTGTAGGGTTCTATGGCTCTTTGACTATAATATGTGCTCAAAATACTCCTTATCTCTTTTTCGTTCTCAGTGTTCAAGGACCAAGTAAAAACCTATAAAAGAGTAGATTAATCTGATGGCCACACTAGACTTTACAGACCAACATTAGGCTAAGTATTAACAAGACCCACCAACTACACTTTCGTAACAATGTACATATAACTGAGTATAATTGTGCATTTTGGAACCGATCACAACTTCAGGAAGGGTGGGTTTCAGGTCGGGTGAGAAGCTATGATTTGAAGATTTCAACTTTAACTTCTACCCACCTCAGCTTCGCAACCTTCTATTTTAATCAATTTGGGATTGACATGCTGACCAATCCAATAGTGTCTGATGATGTACATAATGCTTTTTTCTAACAAGCAAAAGACTGAAAACAAATGATACCAGTAATATTCAGGAGTTCAGACGCATCCATAGAGAAAAAGAACGGATTAGCTTTTGTGGTTCGCAAACAAGAGAGAATATGCAGATGTTGGAAGTCCAAGAAACACACACAAAATGCTAGGGAAATGCATCAGGCCATGCAGCATCTATGGAAAAGAGTACTGTTGTCGTTTCGGCAGTCCTGCCAAAGGGTCTTGGCCTGAAATGTCAGCTGTATACTTTTCCATAGATGCTACCTATCCTGCTGAGCTCCCCCAGCATTTTGTGTGTGTTGCTCACACTTGTGGTTGATAACTTTTCATTAGATGAGAGTGATTGACCTGATATGTTCATTCTTTTCTCCCCCTCCATGGATGCTAACTGATCAGCTGAGTATCAACGGTGCCCAGTCTGCATCAGGAACCAACTGAATGCTTGGTGGTCTGCTACTGGCTTGAAAAAAGGAGAAATTCACTATAACAAAAAAACCTATTTCCTTCCTGATATCCATCCACAGAGAAAATAAAAATGCTTTTCCTGCATTAATATATCCATACAATCGTTCTCTGGGAGATGTGAGAGCAATATGGGGAACGTGCATCCCACAATCACTGGCATATCTGTAATTATCAGCCTCAGCCTTTGTCGACTTTTTTCATCTCTGTTTGTCCAAAGGGAAATCCCTCCTTTCCACTTGCTGCTTATTCGCAATGGGATAATTTAGATGGATATGCAAATTGGTGATGTTTATAACTGGAAATAGTCTGCAATTTTGAAACTGTATTGCAATAGAAAAGATTTATAATTCATTTTAACTGTTGACTTTCTCATTTTATTTTCCGTGCCTCATTTGTTCAGCTTCTGTTTAACACCCAGCTCTGTTCCATCCTTTGTCATTCTGGTGACAGAAAGTATTTCTCCGGTCTCTTTTCAGAAAAAGTATTTGATTGTCATAGTATTTTCTCTGTGAACCTCCTGATGTATGTTGAAGTCAGCCACTGAAGGAGTGTGAGTTAGCTCTCTTTTCCCTCCAATATTCATATTTACACTGAAAGAGCCCCTATTAACTATGAGAACACTGATGGATCTTTGTTCTGAGGGTGTGGGGGCGGGGGAATCTAGGTGTAGGTAGTTCAGTTAGATTTGCAAAGGATCATTCTGTCAGTGTGAAGAAAAACATACTCATCACTTCGGTTTATACCAGTTACAATCATATTCAAAGATAAAGGGATACTGAGGCTTGTCACTATTTTACACATCGACTTATAATGATGCAGTGTAATGTGCATTTGAGAAGCATTCTTCAGCAATAAATATGATTTTATTAAGAACGAGTTATGTTTAAAATTGGCATGTCTTTTTACAGGATAGAATGAATGTTGAGCACACAACATGATGCATGTCACATGAGGGTACACTTCCTACAATAATACAGCAGGCTCCAGTGAAGGCAGTCAGGATCCATGCCTGAAATAGACATTAAACTCACATGGGGCAACATGATAGCATAATGGTTAGCACAGTGCTTTACAGCCTCAGCAATGACTGATTGGGGTTCAGATCCTGCCTGCATCCCTATGGAATTTGTATGTTCTCCCAGTGACTGCTTGCGTTTCCTTCGGGTTCTCTGTTTTTCTCCTTTATTCAACAGACATGGGGTTAGTGAGTTGTGGAGATGCTATCTTGTTTCTGGACGCACGGTGACACTTGTGGACAGCACTCAGCACAATCCTCGGACTGTATTGGTTGTTCACACAAGCAAAGCACTTCACTATATTTTTCGATGTACATTTGACAAATAGAGCTTATCTTTAACGTTTGCCTCTTGAACTCCTTTTCTGAATCCGTGCTATTCAGACATGCCACCACAGGATCTGGCAGCGTGATACAACAGAAGGAAGCAGCTTCTAGTCTACAGCAATTTGTAGCATTTCCAAAATGGATGAAAAGTGAGGAATAAATGATGCTCATTAAATCACTAATTAGTCATATTCCACGAGCAATGTGCAGAGACAGAGCAGAGATACATGTTTCCAAGCATTTGGGAAATTGAGGTATCAATTAAGCCAAAAGTACAGCAAAAGTAAAGATTTGCATTAAAAGTAACAACCACTCTAATGCGTAAGTATATTTTAAACTGGTTGAAATCAGCTGTGAAAAGTAAATTTGAACAATTGCTGTGGTAATATTTTTTTTGCAAGGGTAACAATTACTTTGGTTAATATGCTACTAATAATAGCTAAACAAAGCCATAGGGAGAGCTCAGAAGTATTTGGATGCCAAGATGAAAGATGCTTAATGAACAATAACCTTTGAATAATTTTTTTATCTGTAATAATTTGTTCCCCATAAATTAATTTATTTTATAAATGCTTTTATTTATTTTGTATAAATACTTAAACAAATTAATATTCCTGGCACAAGTTATGCCTGCAGGTCACACATCAGAGACTCACGCTCAGTCCTCCTGATAGACTTTTTTCTATGTATTAACTTTAATATATATTAATTGTTCAGTATCTATCATCCCCAACTCAGAGAATCTAGATAGTATACTCAATTCCACATGAACGATTCACTCGTCTACACTTCTGTAAGTTATATTTCCATGTACTTTATGAAGATAAAGATAAAAATAAATTTACATGTACAGTACATCAAAACTTCAAAGCATACAGTGAAAAGTATTGTTGGCATCAAATTAAATCAGCAAGGATTGTACTGGGCAGCCCACAAATGTCGCAAAACTTCTGACATCAACATCGCATGCTCGGGGTTAGGTTTAATAATCAATGGAATGAAAGTGGAGAACAGAGAGGATACACATGCAGTCGCAGGGAGAGTATACAAACTCCTTATAGAAAGCGGGGGAATTGAACCTCATCAGTGATCACTGGCTGGTGCTGCAAAGTGAAGCATTAGCCGTTATACTTCCATGTTGCCTCCTTCCCAAAAAAAGTTATTAAACCTCTCAGCTGTGCGTTGCTTCTATGTTCTAGAAGTAAGATGTCTCAGAACAGATGTAACTTACTTAATTTTAGGAAAAAATGTTTCCAGAACCGACATGCTGCTATAGTTTCCAATGTTGAACTATTGGAAACCATAGATGGCAAACCATAACCAAATGATCTGCAAGTGAAAGAGAGGAGTGCTTAATTCCAGGTGGATGCTAAACTTTTATCTACAAATCAGCCGCTCCATTCTGCACATTGCTTTTATGGGAAGAAAGCTCACCCTACAATGAGGAACAGGAGTAATTTTATCTTCCTTCTTCAAATCACCCCTTACAAATAATGTTAAATGTAGGATTATTCATTCAGATGAGTGATTAATAGCAACTGCACTCAGCTCTGCCCCCTGACACACTCTAACTTCCAGCACACTGTTGATGTTTTTTACAGTAAAGACTGATGCAAAATATTTATTCGGCTCATCTGTCATTTCCTTGTCCCTCCAACCTGAGTGTGGCTTCATCTTTACAGTAGAGGAGGCCGTGGATAGACATGTCAGAATGGGAATGGGATGTGGAATTAAAATGTGTGGCCACTGGGAGATCCTGCTTTCTCTGGCGGACAGAGCGTAGATGTTCAGCAAAGCGGTCTCCCAGTATCCACGGCCTCCTCTACTGTAAAGATGAAGCCACACTCAGGTTGGAGGAACAACACCTTATATTCCGTCTGGGTAGCCTCCAACCTGATGGCATGAACATTGACTTCTCTAACTTCCGCTAAGGCCCCACCTCCCCCTCGTACCCCATATGTTACTCATTTTTATGCACACATTCTTTCTCTCACTCTCCTTTTTCTCCCTCTGTCCCTCTGAATATACCTCTTGCCCATCCTCTGGGTCACCCCCCCCTTGTCTTTCTTCCCGGACCTCCTGTCCCATGATCCTCTCGTATCCCCTTTTGCCTATCACCTGTCCAGCTCTCGGCTCTATCCCTCCCCCTCCTGTCTTCTCCTATCATTTTGCATCTCCCCCTCCCCCTCCAACTTTCAAATCCCTTACTCACTCTTCCTTCAGTTAGTCCTGACGAAGGGTCTCGGCCTGAAACGTCGACTGCGCCTCTTCCTATAGATGCTGCTTGGCCTGCTGCGTTCACCAGCAACTTTGATGTATGTTGCTTGAATTTCCAGCATCTGCAGAATTTCTGTTGTTTGTGTTATCTACTCCTGAAGAAGGGTTTCGGCCCAAAATGTTGACTTTTCATTTCCACGGATGCTGCCTGACCTGCTGAGTTCCTCCAGCGTGTTGTGCATGTTGCTTTGACCCCAGCATCTGCAGCGTATTTTGTGTTTCCAACATCTGCTCTCACCTTTCTCTTACACTTTATATATCTGAAAAAAACTGGTATGTTCTTTGACATTATTGGCTAGTTTGCTATCATACTGCATCTTTTTCCCTACTTATAGCTTTCTTTTATAGTTGCCTCCCGTTAGTTTTTAAAAGCTTCCCAATCCTCTACCTTCCCACGAGTTTTTGCTCTATTATATGTCTTCTCTTTTGTTGGATTTGACTTTCCTTATCAATCATACTTATGTCATCCAGCCTTTATAATACGTCATCTTCTTTGGGTTGTATCTCTTCTGCACCATCCAAATTTATCTTTGAAACTCCAGCCAGTGTTGCTTGGCTGTCATCCCTGCTAGTAACCCCTTCCAATCAACTTTGGCCTGCTCCTCGCTCATTCCTCTGTAATCCACTGTAATACTGATACATCTGACTTCAGCTTCTTCCTCTAAAATTGCAGGGTGAATTCTATTATATTATGATCACTTCCTCCAAAAGGTTCCTTTACCTTAAGCTCCCTAATCAAATCCGAATAATTACACAACTCCCAATCCAGATTAGCTGGTCCCTAGTGGTTACAACCACAAGATGCTTCAAAAAGCCATCTGATAGACATTCCACAAATTCATTTTCTTGGGATCCATACTGTGTACCATCCTGATTTCCCAAATTGACCTGCATATTGAAATCCCTCATGACTATAATAAGGGATGGTCTTATGATATGAGAGATAGCATTTTCTATCTCTCATTGTAATTTGTTATCCACATCCTGGCTACTGTTCGGAGGCCTGTAAATAACTCCGATCAGGGTCTTTTTACCCTTGTGGTCCATATTTTGCCCACAATGATTCTGCATCTTCTGATCCTATGTTGCCTCTTTCAATAGATTTGATTTCATTTTTTACCAATGTAGGCAGTCCACCCCCTCTGTTTACCTTCTTGTTCTTCTAACATAATGTATATCATTAAACTCCCAACTATCAATTTCTTTCAGCCACAACTCATTGATGCCCACAATGTCACAATATCATTCCTGCCAACCTCTAACTGCACTACAAGATCATCTACCTTATCTTACTAGACGGGTATAAGGAGGAATTTAAGGTGGGGGGGTTATAGGGGAGGCAATGTTTAAGGGTCGGCACAACATTGTGGGCCGAAGGGCCTGTACTGCGCTGTACTATTCTATGTTCTATGTTCTGTATACTGCATGCATTCAAATATAACACCTTCAGTCCGCTATTTGTCACCCTTTTCACTTTTGTCCCATGTGACATTGAAACGCATCCCAATGACTGCAATTTTGCCCTATCATCTGCCCAACAGTCTCATTATACATTGCTTTTGCTTGTATACCAACTGTCCCATTGTCAGCCTTATTGCTCAGTTTCCCATCCCCTTGGTAAATTAGTTTAAAACCTCCCCAACAGCTCTAGCAATCCTGCCCACAAAGATATTGGTCCTCTTTGGGTATAAGTGTAACCCATTCCTTTTGTACAAGTCATACCTTCTTCAGAAGAGATCCCAATGATCAAGGAGTATAAAACCCTGATCCCTGCACTAGTTCCTCAGCCACACATTCATCTGCCAAATCATCCAATTACCCTCATTAGCAAGTGGCACAAGCTGCAGTCCAGGGATTACTACCTTGGAGGATCTGCTTTTCAGCTTTCTAGCTAGCTCTCTAAATTCTTTTTTCAGGACCTCCTCACTTTTCCTACCTATGTCATTGACGTCAATATTTATATGTGCCAAGACTTCTGGCTGCTCAGCTTCCCTGCTTCGAATGCTGTGGACTATATCCAAGACATCCCTGATCTTGGCACTTGAGAGGTAGCATACCATCCAGGTATTTCTACCGCATCCACAGAATCTCATGTCTAACTATGGGATCCCTTTTTACTACAAAGTCCTCTTTGCCCATCTCCCCACTTCCTTTTCGAGCCACAGTGATAGCACATCAGTGCCGGGGATCTGATTGCTGTGGTTCCTCCCTGGTAGGTCCCCCATAAACAGCCTCTTAAATAGTACACTTATCATTGGGGAGAATGGCCACAGGGTACTCCACACTGGCTGCCCTTTTCTTTTCCCTCTACTGACAGTCACCAAGTACCTGCCTCCTGCAACTTAGAGCTGATTACCTCCCTGAAGATCCTATCTATCACCTCCTCGGTTTCCCGTATGAGCCGAAGGTCATTGAGCAGTTCCATAGTACATTTTTTGAGGAGCTGTAGCTCAGTGCACCTGAGATAGATGTGTTATCCAGAAGCCTGGAGGTCTCCCAGAATTTCCACATTCCAAAGAAGAACACAACACAGACAGTGGAGCCATTCTCACTGCCCTGTCTATTTGGTAACAGATGAAGAATGAAGAAAAAAAACTTACCAGACACTTACCTCACCCAAGCCTACTTTCGCTGAAGCCTGTTGAGCCAAAGCCTCCTCACTCTAACAACGATCTACTCCAACAATGGTCGTTCCACTTATCCCTGCCATACATTTATTTGCCATTGCTAATGAATCGTGATTTGACTGGAAAAATGCCAAGAGCCTACAAAAGCTCCTGTTTGAATCTCACCTATGGACCTGTGAGTCATCTCCTCTCTAACCTCAGATTTGATTGGACCACCGGAAAAAAGCTGGAAGTCCACCGGCAATCTTTTTTAAATCTCACTCGTGGACCTGTGAGTCACCTCTTCTCTCACTCTGATTTGATTGGGCCACTGGAAAATATCATGAAGCCAATACTGCCACTTCTGCTTTTACCTGATGCTGTTGTCCAGTCCATGCAGTGGATGGTGAGGCCCTTGGGCTTGAGCACTACGTGCAGAGTGCTGGGTGTGAGTATGGAGCAAAGTGCACAGTAAGTCTAACAATAAATGTGCAAAATAAGAGAAACTGTTCAAATACAAAAAAAACAAGTAATAATAATAACAATAACACAGGATTTGTTGGGGTCATCTACTGTATCCAGTGTTCCCGATGAGGCTTTCCCTACATCGATAAGTCCTGCGATAGATTGGGGGAATGTGTGCACCTTTGCTCCATCCAAAAAAGACAGGATTTCCCAATAGCCAACTATTTCAATTCCTATTCCGACACGTTGATCCATGGTTTTCTCTTCTACCACAAAGAGGCCGATCTCTGGTTGGAGGAGCAACACCCTATATTCCATCTAGTTAGCCTCCAAACTGATACTATGAATATTGATTTCTCCAACTTCTGGTAATTCCTCCCTTCCCCCTTCCTTCTTCATTTCCCCAGTCTGCCTTCCCCCCCTTACCTGCCTATCACCTCCCCCCCCCGTGCACTTCTGTCTTTCCCTTCTCCCATGGTCCACTCTCCTCTCCTATTCGATTCCTTCTTTCCAGTCCTTTACCTTTTCCACCTCTCACCTCCCGGCATCTTACTTCATTCCCCCCTTCTCCACCTACTTGGTTTTACCTATCACTTGCTGGCGAGTACTCCTTCCACTTTCCACACTTTCTTATTTTGGCATATTTTCCCTTCATTTCCAGACCTGGTGAAGGATCTCAAACCATAACGTTGAATGTTTTATTTTTCATTTCCATAGATGCTGCTTGACCTGCTAAGTGCTTCTAGCATTTTGTGGGTGTGGCTCTGGGTTCCCAGCATCTGCAGGATCTCTTATGTTTCTGAGATGTGTTCCTTCTTCCCTCCACCATATTTGACAATGTTCATGACTGCATCACATCTGCAGTATTTCCAGATCCACAGTTCTTAACCACTTGCCTCTTTCTGTAGCAGGGGCAGGGTTTCTCTGTCTTCACCTTGGATCCTTTGCAATACTGGCCAGTTTTGACAAGATTCCACTCCCAGACATATTTTCCTATTCTCTCCTCTTTCAACTCTGTCCCTTTATACTATTCCCCTATGCATGGTAATCCCTTGACTCTTTACTTTGTTCCTTCTTACCATCCAGGGACTAATACAATCCTTCCCAGTACAGTAGCAGTACCATTCACTGCAATGTAGCCTCACTTACTGGGGATACTGTACGGGTCCAGAGGAAGTTCATGAGAATGATTCCAGGAATGAAAGGGTTAATGTATGGGGAGTGATTAATGGCTCTGAGCATACTAGGGTTTAGAAGAATGATGGGGCAGATGTCACTGAAACCTATTGAATATTGAAAGGCCTAAATAGACTGGATGTGGAAAGGATGTTTTCTATAGCGGAGGAGCCCAGGACCAACGAGTACAGACTTAGAATTCAAGGACATCCCTTTACAACAGAGATGAGGAGGACTTTCTTTTTACAGGGGATCATGACTCCATGGAATTCAATGCCACAGACAGCTGAAGAGGCTAAGTCTTTGGGTATATTTAAAGCAGAGGTTGATCGGTTCTTGATTAATAAGGATGTAAAAAGTTATAGGAGAAGGCAAGAGAATGGTGATGAGAGGGATAATAAATGAGCCATGATGGAATAGTGGACCAGACTTGATGGGTTCAATGTACTCTTTATTAATTATACTAATTATTACTAATTATTCTTTACTAATTATACTCTTATATATTTGGTCTTATGGAAGCCAAATGCAAACTGATGGCTGCATAACTCAGTATCTGTTCTAAGTCTGCAGGGATAACCTTGACCATCCTGTTAACTGCCTCATTAATTCATCATCTCATTCTTACTGTGATCTATTGGTATGCAGCTCATGCATTTTTATAATGAAGCTTCACACAAGCTTAAGGAACAGTACCTTAAATTTCAACTGGGCAAGTTGCAGCCTTCTGGATTTAATGTCACATCAGCCAACCTCTGGTAGCTTACATTCATGATCTATATCAGAACCAGCCATTTCCAAGTCATCCATCTCTGATGTTAGCTCAGTCTTCTTTCTGTCCCTCAGTACACCTTGAACTTCTGAGCATGCCCCTCAATCCATTGTTCCACTCTGCACAAGGACTATGATAATTGTGATTAAGACTAAGGCGAGGGAAAATCTCAAAAGAAACAAAATTTTGTGCATAATTGTACTTAAGGACCTCAATTGCCATCACCTTGATGAGCAAAGGACGTACTTTTTTTTTGCATTGGGCAGTTTATCAATATGAAGAGTTAATATTAACACAGATTTGGTTTGCACAAATATTAGCAGAACCTTTGTTTGAGCATGACAAGAGTTTCACACATTATATAGACGAATCTCGAAGCCTCCATATCTTCCAATGACTATATAGTGGTGCAGTGCAATCATATGAGTTGAGTATCATGTTCTCCTAAGGAGTTAATCTCTTAATGGAGAACACCTGCATGTGTCATTGTTTAACGTGGGGAGGGCATGGCTTTGCAAGATGACTGTGGTCCCTTCAGTGCTGTAGTCTTCCTTCACCTTCACTGCCATTGTGATGTGTCATCATCTTTTGCAAGCTCCATCACTGAGGTTTTAGTTGGATCGCTCTTTGTCTGGACCCTCCCCTTTGACCTTACCACCATGGATCACCCTACCAAGAACTAAGCTCCGAACGGCATCTCTCTCCCAATCTCAGGAACTAACAAGCCTCTCCAACATGACTAGCTAATGATCCTCAGAGAAGAATGTACATATAACATCATAATATTCAACTGTGATGCCCTGAAATATGCTTTCAATATCATAATAACTGATCTTCTTTCCATATGCATTCATGTTCAGTACAGAAGCTTTCTATTTCCTTTTCTCATCGTTTATATAATAATTTAAGTTAGATTAAATCACTGTATTTGTTTCTTAAGGGTCTCTATTATCTTACAGGATATGAAGTTATAGAAATTCTCAATGAGATTGACAGTGCACAGCGGGCATTCCTTCAAAACAATTTCTTATTTTCAATATGGTTCTTTATTTTTGAATTCATTCTTGGGTTCTGAAGACAAATTAGTAAAACTAACAGCCGGTTGTATGTATTTTACTCATAAGCTTAAATATAAAAGTATATTATTTTCACTTTCTAAAATTACATTCTAGTCACATTAAACAATGTTTAGTTGTTATTTTTAAAGTAGTTTGATTTGGTAATTATTGAATTGGTATGTACTTTTAAATCACAGCTTCATTAAAAGTAAGGCATTAGTATTCAAGGCTTTCCTGTGCAGAATATAATGGTATCACAAGTTGTGATGTGAAAATGTTTCACTATGTTGATTACTTTATATGTTAGTGGGTTTAAATTAAGGGCTCTCAGCTGTGAGTCTTACTACAGACTGACAAAACCATAGTAATTCAAGACACAAGTAGAACCATATCATTATAAACATTTCAGCTGCAAGAGGCTATTAAGCCCATTGAGTTTGTGGCTATTACAGTGCAAAATCTTTTATCAGAGATAAGCCGTCATCTCATTTCTCCGCTCTTTTCCGGTACACTTTCATACAAATGCATCCAGAAAATAGTGGAAAATGCTTGTAACACTGATCTATCCAAACCACAACATATCCTGACGATGCTAGATTTCCAAAGTTAAAACACTAGGTGGCTCATGAAAGGTGGGAATGTGTAAATTACATCTGATTCCATGAATTATCAATCTTTTTAAAGGATTGGAGCAAATTCATGGTCAAATCAGAGTTGATTTATTTATTAAATGTACATTGCAAAATACAGTGGCTGTATCAACAGCCAAAGAAGCGCTGTGGACAGCCCACAATTGTCACCATATATTCTAGTGTCAACGTAGCATGCTCATAATGGTCAGGAAAGTATGCAGTCATCTGTTGGTCAGAAAAAAATAACTATTCAAGATTCAAGATTCAAGTTAAAGATTGTTTGTTATTATTTGTCAGTTCACAAGTGTAAAGGGGAATGAAATGATTGTTACTCCGGATATGACACAGCATAATAAACACAATAAGTATAAAGAATACAATAAAAAAACACAATAGATATAAATGCATAAGATTAGCTTACATACATACAGACATATTGTATGTACATAAAGTGACATTAAGTAAAGGAGTATCTGTACATAAAGTGACTGACAGGAAATGGTAGAGTAATGCTGGTGAGGAGTGTAGTAGGTTGAGTTAATGGGAGGAGGTTTTGATCTGCTTGACGGTTTGGGGAAAGTAACTGTTTTAGAGTCTCGTGGCCCTGGCGTTGGTGCTGTATAGCCTCTTCCCTGATGGGAGTGGGATGAACAGTCCAAAAGCAGGGTGAGTGAGATACTTCATGATATTGCTAGGGTTTTCCCAGCACCTTTCTGCATGTATGTGCAGACACATAAACATACCCCTTTCACAACATCAGTAAGTCCAAAAGAAGTAATAACAAGTGATACACAATTGCAATTATGATGTAAAAGTTGTGCCAAGCAAGTACTGTATTCAAAGCTATTACAAAAATCAAAATGATAATTACCAACTTGGTCATTAAAGTCAGATTGACAGAGGGATAAATATTGCTGGTAAACCAACAGTATTTAGCCATCCAATTTTCAAACGTTTGTAGAAAAGAGAGAGAACTTCTATTTATTGTCTGTATGTATTTAAATATTTCCTCAATATTACACTGGAGCCCAAGCTGCTATTTTAAAGCCTCTTTGACCTGTATTTTACATGCATTTTCCCCTCAATCTGTACCACTCACATTACATAATCTGATGAATTTATATTATAATTTGACTTTAAACTAATCATGGTCCTGAATCATTTTGGGAGATTGACAGATCCTGCAAACCATCCTCTTTTGGCCATATTTGCCAATTGCCTTCTTCCCTTTCCATGACCCAGGACTCAATCAATAATTTTAAAGTTCAAAATAAATTTATTATCAAAGAAAATAGCACCCTGTGATTCATTTTCACAGTAGAACAAAGAAATACAAGAGAATCAATGAAAGAAATGCACTGACAAACAATAAGTGCTGCTTACATTTCTTACCATTTGATACACTGTGATTAGTGTTGGACAAAGCAGCTGCGTTTAATATTGGAAAATAAACAAATCTAAGTGGTTGTAAATGGGCTCAAAACGATGACTGTTTATTCTTCTGCATAGATACTGCTTGATGTGTTATGTTCCTCCAGATTTTTTTGTGTGTTGCTCTAAATGGTCAATCACCTTGCAGCATACCTTAGGTCAGTCTGATTTGGCATTTTCTTAGTAATATATTTCTGCTTCCCACTCCTACCTCTGCCCTTGATCTCCTATACAACACCAACAATGAAATGCATATTACAGTTGTTCCAACTCAATAATAATACCAGTAACTCCATAAGAAGTGCCTTTTCAATTTACGATTGAAGTTCAGCTCTGCTGATATGTTATTAGCCAATAACATTAACCCAGATAATGCTTGGCCTAGTGAGAAAGATTAGTAATCTCTGCTCATATTATAGAGTTCTGACAACTGCTGTAGCTTGCTTCCACATTTTGTATCTCATAGTTCACAAACAGAATTCAAAATCAGATTTAGGTTTAGTATCGGTACATATGCCATGAAATTTGTAGTTTAAGGCAGCAGTTCAGTGAGTTCAATACATAAAATACACTATAAATTATAATAATAAATATATATATATATTTCTTATTATAAATTATAATATATATTGTATATACTGGATTTCGGGACACATCGGGACCAGACATTTCAGTTCAATCAATTAAGCAGCTGCCCCAATTAGCTGAAGTTTCAGGGAAATAGTTAAAAAGTTATAATAAGCACAAACTGAGTATCAAATTATGCCTTTAAATAACTTACAGAACAAATTAGAACACTGCCAATGTTACTGCAGTATTATACAATTGTATTAGTTCTTAATAATTATTGATAGAGGAATTCATCCATGATGTGTTCTTTTGACTGGAAATGAACAAAACCAGCGCAGACACCTAGTGCAGATATTGAACTGCTGGTTTAGATAATTTCATCTTCTAAATCTTCACTGTCATTGTAACTTTAAAGATGATTACTGCTGATACCTCCAAGTTTTTCATTGTTTCTAAATTGTTGTAGGAGTGAAATCCAGAGCAAAACACACAAAATGCTGGAGGAAATTAGCAAGTCAGTCCAGTTTGAGAATAATTCTATGAAGGCCTTTTTTCAAATCTCAGTTTAAATGTTAAAATATATTGGTCGCATATTTGAAACTGTGTGAATTCTATTTATGTAGAAGCCAGGCTTCAAATAAAACCTTAAATATACTGAGAACAAAGGGAAGCTGATGAAATGCCTCAAATGTTTTATAATCTACTCTCAACTAACAGCTATTTATATGTCAATTTCTCATATGGAAATCCATTTATATAATACCAATCTTTATTAACAATTTGATTGCTCTATTTTACAATGATTTCTATCTCATAAGGCATGAACAGACTTCTCTAGTCTCAAATACGTCAATGTGCAATGCTTCCCAGTTATTTTTCCATGTGCAGTATACACTCAGTGGCCACTTTATTAGTTACCTCTTATACCTAATAAAGTGGCCACTGAGTGTACGTTTGGGGCCTTCTGCTGATGTAGCCCATCCACTTTAAGGTTGGCTCTGCTGTGCATTCAGAGATGCTCTTTCCTCCCACTACTGTTGTAATGTGTGGTTATTTGAGTTACTGATGCTTTCTTGCCAGCTTAAACCAATCTGGCCACATTATTCTGTACCTTCTCATTAACAAGGCATTTTCTCCACAGGACTACTGCTCTCTGGATGTTTTTTCTTTTGGTTTTCAATTCATCATCATTATCATTATCATCATTAAGTACCGTATCGTATGACGTAAGTGGTCATGGTCCTGACCATGATTGTTCTTGGCAAGTGTTTCTACAGAAGTGGTTTGTTTTCTTCTGGGCAGAATCTTTTCAAGACAGGTGACCCCAGTCATTATCAATACTTCTGTCTGCCTGGCGTTTGTAGTCCATTAACCAGGACATGCAAAATGCACCAGCTGCTCATACAGTAGGCTTTCGTATATAAAACAGAGTGAGGTGTTTTATGTTTAATGAAACCCATAACATATTTTATTGAACTCCAAAATCTAAATCACAAAATCGCACTAAGTATCCTTACATAATTTTTTTTTTAATTAATTTTTCTAAGGCATCTGTTAGTCTCATGACACCATGGATTAGCACCTTGGAAGGTTTCTAGGATGCAGGCCTGGGCAAGGTTGAATGGAAGATCAGCAGTTGCCCATGCTGCACGTCTCCCCTCTCCACACCACTGATGTTGTCCAAGGGAAGGGCATTAGGACCCATACAGCTTGTGCGATGTCTCAATCGACTGCCCTCACCCCATCTTGCCTGCTAAGTGGAGACAGACTGTTTTGTCTCCATATATGGCCTCTCGCGTCTGGGCTGGAAGACCTCACAGAAACTGGTTGCGCTGAAATTTGTTTGGCATGGCCTTAGATAGGACATGTGTGACTGGTCTGCAGCTTGTGTGAAGTGCAGTGTGATTAGACTTACCAAGTGAAAGGGCCACGATGAGGTTAATTAGGAGATCAAGAATTCATGTTTTATTGTGCAAGAGGCCCTCTCAAGTTAACAGTGGGAGAGAAGCTAACCTTGAATCTGGTAGTTCATGCTCTCAGTCTTCTATCTTCTGCCTTGGAAGAGGATAATTGAGGGAATGACCTACAGGTGGTGCACAGGATCATTATTTACGTTAGCTGCTTCCCAGAACCAACAGGAGGTTAAATTCATCATGAGGGGAGGCTGCTTGGTAGTTTGCATGTTCAATTTAAAGCATATCGACATCTCAAGGTAATTTGGGGTGTAACATGAGCGTGTTATAGAATTTGCTGGATGGTCATTTTACTAATCTCAAGTAGATTACTAAGCAATGGTTGCAGCATCTTTAGCATAGTGGTTAGAGCAATGCTTTACAGCATCAGCTGTAAGATTGGTGTTCAATTCCTGTCGATGCCTGTATTGAGTTTTTACGTCTTTCCTGTAACGGTGTAGATTTCCTCTGGGTGTGCCGGTTTCCTCCCACATTGTAAAGATGTACAGTTATGGTGAGTGAGTTGTGCAGATGCTATGTTGGCACCAGAAGCATGGCTAAACTTTCAGGCTCCTCAGCGTAAGGCTCCCTGTTTTGATACGACACATAAGACATATTTCACTGTATGGTTCGATGTACCTGTGAAAAAATAAAGCTAATTTTTAATCCTTTCCCTTTTACTCTCTTTGTGATCAATCCTATATTTGGCTGATAACATAAATTGGCTCAGCACAAGTTAGCTGCATGCTTTCATCATCCTCTGCTTTTTGTTATTACAGTCAGTCAGGAGAGATGCAAACTGTGCTGCTGATAGGCTAAAATTATTTTACATTATTATATAAAATAAAACCCCATCCTTGGTGTGGCTGTTGTGCTTGGCTCAAAACCAAAATAACTTTATAAAGAGAAACAGAAACTAAATTTAGCTGCACTGAATTCAAGGCAAACTAGTGGAAATTGTGCCCTCGGAAGTCTGTTTAATATTGAAATAGAAAATTTTCATTGTAAAGAATAAGAAAGATGGGATGTAAATTTAATAAATGTGCAATATTGCCATGAGCTCTGCAAATTTTTTTATTGCTTATTTTACCAAGAGTCTAAAAGAATCTTAATAGGAATGCTAGATTTCAGCAGAAGGATTGGCTGCAAAATATTCTGTTCTGCAATTTTCTCATCTACTGATTCGAAGACCCAATTTTTTCATTATCTGTCAGAATTAGTGCATAAATCGGAAAATTGAGAAAAATGTTATGAGTTTTATTCAAACTTTCCCAAAACAATTCTGTGCCACTTATATCTGCCTTCTGAGAATTGTATTATTCACTTGGTGAGGATGCTTTGGGAAGTTTAGCTAATGAATTCTTCAGTAGAAAAGTTATGTTTCGTGATAAATTATTGTGAAACTTGGCCTAAAAATTCCAAGGAAAATGCATTCAAATACCACCGTGGGACCCTGAAAACTAAAACAAGATCCCATTCCAAGTTCCAGAAGTGTATATGAAATTGCTTTTTATCCTTCTTTTATTGGATCATTATGTTTTGTTCTGTTATGTCATTGCATTTACTTTTTAATAATGCTATAAGTATTTCCTCTTCAAGGATTTTCTGTGTCAGTCCAAGCATGACTGATATGTTTGGTGTTCAAGATTAAAAGTTCAAAATAAATTTATTATCAAAGTATGTATGTGTGGCCACATAATTCCTTGAGATTCAATTTTTGCAGGCATTCACAGCAGAACAAAGAAATACCATAGAATCAATGAAAAATACCACAACAGAAAGTGATAAAACGACCAATGTGCAAAAAATGAAAAAACTGTACAAATACAAAAAAAACAAATAAAATATTAAATAAGTAAATATAACAATACTGACCGAGAACGTGTGTCATACTGTAGAGTCTTTGGAAGTGAGTCCATAGATTATGGAATTTGTTCAGAGTTGAAGTGAGTGAAGTTATCTATGCTGGTCCTGGAGCCTAATGTTTGTAGGTAAGTAACTGTTCCTGAACTTGATAGTGTGTGAAATAAGGCTCTGGCACCTCCTTCCCAATGGCAGCAGTGAATACAGAACATGATCCAGATGGTGGGTGTCCTTTATAATGGATGCTGCTTTCCTATGACTGTACTCATTGGCAGGGAGGGCTTTTCCTATGATAGACAGGTCTGTAGCCACTACTGTTTGTAGTTTTCCTGTTTTCTGTGGCAATAAAGAAAGCAGTCAAGCTATCATCATTTACTGATCAGTAAACGTGCAGAATTAAACATGAAAATAAGGGCTGAAATTGTAGCATTTACAACCTTTACAATCCACCAGAGCCATATTCTTGTCATGTCACACACTAACAGGAAACTTCCTCTGAAAGAATGGACAGTGGGTGAAAAATTACTCAAAAGTTACAGATATTGAGAAAACTTTCCCCAGAACACTGGCATCTATGACCAAAATGCATAGGACTAAATTAAGGAGTAGGAAAGTTAAAGTGGATCGAAGGAAGATTTTTTTTTGACACAGTGAGTCATTGATATCTGAAATACACTGCCTGAGGGCGTACTGAAGGCAAAGATTCTCTTACCATACATAAAATACTGGAGAAACTCAGCAGGTCAGGCAGCATCTATTGAGAGGAATTAAGAGCTGTCATTTTGGGCTGTGACCCTTCATCAGAACTCAGATGTTCTGCTGAATGGTTTTGGCCTGAAATGTAGCTCTTTATTCGTCTCCAAAGATGGTGCCTGTCTTGTACACATCTCCAAAAAAAAAAATCAATTCATAATATTTTGTACAATGTACAGGTAACTGCCAGTATAAAATCCAGATCAGTTTATGTAAATCTCTCAACTTGACTAATCAAATGTAATGAACATTATCACATTCTTCAGACAAGTTCAGCTTCATCTGCTCTGCCTCTATTCTAGTATGAACAATCACTCCTAAACTCTGCTCACTAACCTGCTCTGGCAATGGGTTGTCAGAAGGATTCATAAATCTTTATAAACTTGCCATTCCCCATCCTGTTTACCCTTCTCAATCCGAAGAGTTCTTTGTGTTCATCCTTTCCAGTCTCCTGCGTGCACTTAGTGGCCTCTTTATTAGGTACACCTGTACACCCGCTCGTTAATGCAAATATCTCATCAGCCAATCATGTGGCAGGAACTCTATACATAACAACACGCTGTTAAATACATGTTGCTCATGTGCTTACCTCAACCACTTCCTCTGGCATCTCATTCAATACACTGGTCACTTTCTGATTGAGAAACCTACCCTTCAGTTTCCTGTTAAATCTCTCCACTCTTTCCTAAACTTATGAACTCCAGTTCGTGAAGTTGGTAGTGATTGATTTATAATGGTAGCAATTAGAGAGTGATACTACAGAAAAAGGAAGGTATGATGTTGATAAGTACTTGGCCGATGGGCCAGATTGTGATAATAAACAACAAAAATTGAACCAATGGAAGTGGAAATGACCAGTTGTTAGGTATAAAGAGAAAGTGAATTTGTGTTTCTGAATATTTAATCTCAATTGTAGAACTCTAACAGGAGCTGACTAGGCATCTGAATGGTAAACGTTTGCATGGGCTACAAAGCAAGTATAAGAACTCAGCAAGTCAGGCAGTGTGCATGGAGAGGAATAAAGAGTTAATGTTTCGGACAGAGACCCTACAGAATATCAGGACTACCCTAATGAAGGGTTTCAACCTGGTACATCAGCTGTTTATTAGCATTCATAGATGTTGCCGGAACTGATGAGCTCCTCCAGCATTTTGTGCATGTTTGGATTTCCAGAATCTTTTGTTTAGGAGCAAATATAAGAAATGGAAGAAATTGGACTAGCATTACATGGATCCACATGGTTGAAACAGCTGCATGGCCTCTTTTTGTGTGTTGATCATTCTACAACCTTAACGGCAGTGTTAATCTATTTAAAATTAATATAATAATGCCCCTGTAAAAACTACAGACTGTGAACTGTTACACGAGATTGCTAAGTATTTGAATTAAAGCAATTATTTAGAGTAATTACAGGTTTTATTGCCTTTGAGTCTTATGTTTACATTTTGTTGCGGAGGCAGAATACTTCATTATTCTACATTCTGTAGTTTAGTCACTCTCGTCTCTAACATATTGATGAGGCCAACATTACTACTCTGCTTCCAATTCCCTTCTCTGGCTTCTTTCCCCTTCTCTTCACCTGCCTATCCACTGCTCCTTCCCTTTTCCCATGGTTCACTCTCTTCTCCTATCAGATTTCCTTCTTCTCCAACCCTTGGCTTTCTCCACCTATCACCTCCCAGCTTCTTACGTCATACCTCCTCCCTCACATACCTAACTTCACCTATTACCTCCTAGCTAGTCTTCCTTATCTTCCCCCCACCTTCTTATTCTGGCATCTTCCCACTTTGTTTCCAGTTCTGATGAAGGGTCTCAGCCCAAAATGTTGACTGGTTCTTCAATTTCATAGATGCTGCCTGACCTGCTGAATTCCTCCAGTATTTTGTAAGTATTGCTTAGGATCACTTCACCAGGTTCAGGAAGTTACTACCCTTCGACCATCAGAGTCCTCAACCAGTGTGGATAACTTTACTCACCTCAACACTAAACAGATTCCACAACCTATGGACTTGACTTTCAAGGACTCTAGTCATAGAGAAACACAACACAGAAACAGGCATTTGGCTGGTCTTGTCCATGCCAAAAACACTTAGACCACCTACTCCCATCGACCTGCACAGGGACCATAGTTCTCTGTACCCCTACCGTCCACATACCTATCCAAACTTCTCTTGAACGTTGAAATCGAGGTCACATCCACCATTTGTGCTGGTAGGTCTTTCCACACTCTGATGACCCTCTGAGTGGAGAGGTTTCTCCCCTCATGTCCTCTTAAGCTATGCCAAAATCTTTCTTTACGACCCTATGTACCTGTGATTCCACTTTCAGTGAATTATGGACCTGTACTCCCAGATCCCTTTGTTCTACCACACTCCACAGTGCCCGATCATTCACTGTTTAAAACCTACCCTGGTTGGTCCTACCAAAGTGCAAAATCTCACACGTCTGCATTAAATTCTACCTACCATTTTCCAGCCTATTTTCCAGTTGATTGCAGATCCCACTGCAAGCCATGATAACCTTCCTCACTGTCCACTATACCACCAATCTTGGTGTCATCCAAAAATTTGCTGATCTAGTTAACCACTTTATCATCCTGATCCTTAATATAGATGACAAACAAAAAACGTCCCTGCACTGATCCCTGTGGTACCAGCATCAGGTCAGAAAGGCAACCCTCTACTACCACTCTCTAGCTTCTCCCACAAAGCCAATGTCCAATACAGCTTACTATGTCATTCTCAATACCAAGCGACTGAACCTCCTTGACCAGCCACCATGCAGAACCTTGTCAAATACCATACTAAAGTCCATGTAGACAACATCCACTGCCTTCCCTTCATCCACTTTCCTGGTAACTTCTTCAAAAACTCTATACGATTAATTCGACATGACCTATCATGCACAAAGCAATCCTTAATCAGTCCATGTCTATCCAAGTACTTATAAATCCGATCCTTTAGAATACCTTCCAACAACTTTCCCACAACTGATGTCAGACTCACCAACCTATTGACTCTACAACTCATTTCCCCAGTATTATTTACTTGTTTACTTTTTTTTTCTCTATTTACAAAGTTTTTCCCTTCTCTTGCACATTGGTTGTTTGTGTGTAGCTTTTAATTGATTCTATCATATTTCTTGTTTCTTAAGTTGTCATAGCTAGGGAAGGTAGTGGGGAAAAGCTCCCACTTTCTATTAAATGCTCCCAATGGTGTGCATCTCAAATAGCCTCTGACAACCAAGTCCAGCTCCTTGCCTTCACATGTGGCTTAGCTATTAAGCTCCGCAGAATAATTTCCACTGACAGGAGAAGGGTCAAAGCCAGGGAACTGGTGCCTTAAAACCAGTTGCTTTTGGCAGATGGGGCTCATCAGCTGTGGCTGGCAGTTCCTCTAGAAGAAGAAAAACTCTGACCTCAAACCTCTGCTACCTTGTGGCTACACCCACTCATGGGATAGGCTTTGGGAGTAAACTTGAGGAAAAACCGAGAGCTCAAGTTCTTAAGACAGTGCAATGCTGAGTTCAGTGCTGACTGGCACTTCCTTAGATGCTGCTGGTGCCAAACTGTATCAGTCTCTGCCATTCCTTTGATTTCATCAGCTACATGGAGTTGGGGAGTCTGCTGCATGATCAACAGCTTGCCCTCCATATTGTACTGCCCTAGCTTATAGAAACATAGAAACATAGAAAATAGGTGCAGGAGTAGGCCATTCGGCCCTTCGAGCCTGCACCGCCATTTATTATGATCATGGCTGATCATCCAACTCAGAACCCCACCCCAGCCTTCCCTCCATACCCCCTGATCCCCGTAGCCACAAGGGCCATATCTAACTCCCTCTTAAATATAGCCAATGAACTGGCCTCAACTGTTTCCTGTGGCAGAGAATTCCACAGATTCACCACTCTCTGTGTGAAGAAGTTTTTCCTAATCTCGGTCCTAAAAGGCTTCCCCTTTATCCTCAAACTGTGACCCCTTGTTCTGGACTTCCCCAACATCGGGAACAATCTTCCTGCATCTAGCCTGTCCAATCCCTTTAGGATTTTATACGTCTCAATCAGATCCCCCCTCAATCTTCTAAATTCCAACGAGTACAAGCCCAGTTCATCCAGCCTTTCTTCATATGAAAGTCCTGCCATCCCAGGAATCAATCTGGTGAACCTTCTTTGTACTCCCTCTATGGCAAGGATGTCTTTCCTCAGATTAGGGGACCAAAACTGCACACAATACTCCAGGTGTGGTCTCACCAAGGCCTTGTACAACTGCAGTAGTACCTCCCTGCTCCTGTACTCGAATCCTCTCGCTATAAATGCCAGCATACCATTTGCCTTTTTCACCGCCTGCTGTACCTGCATGCCCACTTTCAATGACTGGTGTATAATGACACCCAGGTCTCGTTGCACCTCCCCTTTTCCTAATCGGCCACCATTCAGATAATAATCTGTTTTCCTATTTTTGCCACCAAAGTGGATAACTTCACATTTATCCACATTAAGTTGCATCTGCCATGAATTTGCCCACTCACCCAACCTATCCAAGTAACCCTGCATCCTCTTAGTATCCTCCTCACAGCTAACCCTGCCACCCAGCTTCGTGTCATCCGCAAACTTGGAGATGCTGCATTTAATTCCCTCATCCAAGTCATTAATATATATTGTAAACAACTGGGGTCCCAGCACTGAGCCTTGCGGTACCCCACTAGTCACCGCCTGCCATTCTGAAAAGGTCCCGTTTATTCCCACTCTTTGCTTCCTGTCTGCTAACCAATTCTTCATCCACATCAATACCTTACCCCCAATACCGTGTGCTTTAAGTTTGCACACTAATCTCCTGTGTGGGACCTTGTCAAAAGCCTTTTGAAAATCCAAATATACCACATCCACTGGTTCTCCCCTATCCACTCTACTGGTTACATCCTCAAAAAATTCTATGAAATTCATCAGACATGATTTTCCTTTCACAAATCCATGCTGACTTTGTTCGATGATTTCACCGCTTTCCAAATGTGCTGTTATCACATCTTTGATAACTGACTCCAGCAGTTTCCCCACCACCGACGTTAGGCTAACCAGTCTATAATTCCCCGGTTTCTCTCTCCCTCCTTTTTTAAAAAGTGGGATTACATTAACCACCCTCCAATCCTCAGGAACTAGTCCAGAATCTAACCAGTTTTGAAAAATTATCACTAATGCATCCACTATTTCTTGGGCTACTTCCTTAAGCACTCAAGGATGCAGACCATCTGGCCCTGGGGATTTATCTGCCTTCAATCCCTTCAATTTACCTAACACCACTTCCCTACTAACAAGTATTTCGCTCAGTTCCTCCATCTCACTGGACCCTCTGTCCCCTACTATTTCTGGAAGATTATTTATGTCCTCCTTAGTGAAGACAGAACCAAAGTAATTATTCAATTGGTCTGCCATGTCCTTGCTCCCCATAATCAATTCACCTGTTTCTGTCTGTAGGGGACCTACATTTGTCTTTACCAGTCTTTTCCTTTTTACATATCTATAAAAGCTTTTACAGTCAGTTTTTATGTTCCCTGCCAGTTTTCTCTCATAATCTTTTTTCCCCTTCCTAATTAAGCCCTTTGTCCTCCTCTGCTGAACTCTGAATTTCTCCCAGTCCTCAGGTGAGCCACTTTCTCTGGCTAATTTGTATGCTTCTTCTTGGAATTGATACTATCCCTAATTTCTCTTGTCAGCCACGGGTGCACTACCTTCCTTGATTTATTCTTATGCCAAACTGGGATGAACAATTGTTGTAGTTCATCCTTGCAACCTTTAAATGCTTGCCATTGCATATCCACCGTCAATCCTTTAAGTGTCATTTGCCAGTCTATCTTAGCTAATTCATGTCTCATACCTTCAAAGTTACCCCTCTTTAAGTTCAGAACCTTTGTTTCTGAATTAACTATGTCACTCTCCATCTTAATGAAGAATTCCACCATATTATGGTCACTCTTACCCAAGGGGCCTCTCACGACAAGATTGCTAATTAACCCTTCCTCATTGCTCAAAACCCAGTCCAGAATAGCCTGCTCTCTAGTTGGTTCCTCGACATGTTGGTTCAAAAAACCATCCCGCATACATTCCAAGAAATCCTCTTCCTCAGCACCTTTACCAATTTGCTTCACCCAATCTATATGTAGATTGAAGTCACCCATTATAACTGCTGTTCCTTTATTGCACACATTTCTAATTTACTGTTTAATACGATCTCCGACCTCATTACTACTGTTAGGTGGCCTGTACACAACTCCCACCAGTGTCTTCTGCCCCTTAGTGTTACGCAGCTCTACCCATATCGATTCCACATCTTCTCGGCTTATGTCCTTCCTTTCTATTGCGTTAATCTCTTCTTTAACCAGCAACGCCACCCCACCTCCCCTTCCTTCATGTCTATCCCTCCTGAATATTGAAAATCCCTGAACGTTGAGCTCCCATCCTTGGTCACCCTGGAGCCATGTCTCTGTGATCCCAACTATATCATAATCATTAATAACAATCTGCACTTTCAATTCATCCACCTTATTACGAATGCTCCTTGCATTGACACACAAAGCCTTCAGGCGCTCTTTTACAACTCTCTTAGCCCTTATACAATTATGTTGAAAAGCGGCCCTTTTTAATGCTTGCCCTGGATTTGTTGGCCTGCCACTTTTACTCTTCTCTTCAGTACTTTTTGCTTCTACCCTCACTTTACACCCCTCTGTCTCTCTGCACTGGTTCCCATCCCTCTGTTGTGAACTAACCTCCTCACATCTAGCCTCTTTAATTTGATTCCCACCCCCCAACCATTCTAGTTTAAAGTCACCTCAGTAGCCCTCGCTAATCTCCCTGCCAGGATATTGGTCCCCCGAGGATTCAAGTGTAACCCGTCCTTTTTGTACAGGTCACGCCTGCGCCAAAAGAGGTCCCAATGATCCAAAAACTTGAATCCCTGCCCCCTGCTCCAATCCCTCAGCCACGCATTTATCCTCTACCTCATCGCATTCCTACTCTCACTGTCGCGTGGCACAGGCAGTAATCCCGAGATTACTACCTTTGCCGTCCTTTTTCTCAACTCCCTTCCTAGCTCCCTATATTCTCCTTTCAGGACCTCATCCCTTTTCCTACCTATGTCATTGGTACCTATATGTACCACGACCTCTGGCTCCTCACCCTCCCACTTCAGGATATCTTGAACACGATCAGAAATATCACATATGCATCTAGGATGCCTCATCCATGGTCTGACCAACAGTGGGGCTGCATTTTACTTCTTTGTTCTACAATGAATCACTGCAAGAAAGTGAATCAGGATTGGATATGGTGATATTTACTTACTTTGATAATAAACTTTTTTCAAACCTTGAACTTTGAACTCAGCAGGTCAGATAGCGTCAATCAAGAGGAATAAACAGTTGATATTTTGGGCCAACGAAGACCCTTCATCAAGGCAAAAAAAATACACTTGCTGGAATCCAGAAATAACAAAAATACAGAAATATCAAAGTACTGAGGAGGTCAGGCAGCATCTTTGAAAACAGAAGCACAGTTAATGTTTCAAATCCGAGACTGGGAAAAGGAAAGTTCACTTTCTTGGTTCTGATGAAGAATCTCAGACTTGAAATGTTAACTTTGTCTTGCTGTGCAAAGATGCTGTCTGATCTGTGAGTTGTTCCAACAGTTTTTGGATTTATGTCACCCAAAGCCATTCGTCCCAGGTGAAAAGAGCAGAGCATGTATCATAAACTGAAATATGCCATTTACTGTCATTTTTGGGGGAGGAATACCTTGAAGAATCAGCTGAATTTTTCAGAATTCCTGAATCCTTTTCTATTAATAACACTAAAAATAGTTTTACTTTGACTTAATCACAAGAGACTCTGCAGATGCTGGAAAATCCTGAGCAACACACATAAATGGTGGAGAACTCAACTCATCAGGGAGCACCAATGGAAAGGAATAAACAGTTGATTTTTTGGGCTGTGACCCTTCGCCTGAACAACACACTAAAGTTATAAACAACAACCACTCATCTTTTTCCATTCCCTATTCTGCTTCTCCTCTCACCCTTTCTCGTCATCTGCTTGCCACCACCCTCTGGTTCCCCTCCTCCTTCACTTCCTCTCCCTCACCCACCTACCTTCCCCCTCACCTGGCTTCACTTATCACCTTCTAGCTTGTACTCTTTCCTCTCCCTTCACCTTCTTATTCCGACTTCTCTTCTCCTTTCTTTTCAATCCCGATGAAGGGTCTCAACCTGAAATGTCACCTCTTTATTCTCCTCCATGGATGCTGCCTGACCTGCTGAGTTCTTTCAGCATTTTGTGTGTTTTACTTTGACTTAATTTCTTGCCTACAGGCCTTTTATGAGTATAGTGGGTAACTTCATGCTACCTGGACTCTGGATATTGCACAACCAGTAGCTGTTTCTTCCCATCTGCTGCAAGCTACCCCCCTGTAAGTAGAAGACGAAGGAACACATACCAATCCTCATAGAGGGATCAGAAGTGGAGAGAGTGAGCAGTTTCAAATTTCTGGGTGTAAAGGTCTCTGAGAATCGAACCTGGTCCCAGCATATCGATGCAGCTATAAAGAAGGCAAGACGGCATCTATACATCTGTATGTCAACAAAAATACTCAAAAACTTCCATAGATGTACTGTGGAGAGAATTCTGACAGGCTGCATCACTGTATGTTGGGGGCTACTGCAAAGGATTGAAAGGGTC
Source organism: Mobula hypostoma (assembly GCF_963921235.1). Classification (NCBI taxonomy): domain Eukaryota; kingdom Metazoa; phylum Chordata; class Chondrichthyes; order Myliobatiformes; family Myliobatidae; genus Mobula; species Mobula hypostoma. The sequence continues at coordinate 118,308,748 of NC_086097.1, read as the reverse complement.
GTACATTTAGTCAGCTCCATCTTGGGTACTAGTCTACAAAGTATCCAGGACATCTTCAAGGAGTGGTGTCTCAGAAAGAGAGCATACATTACTAAGGACCTCCAGCACCCAGGGAATGCCCTTTTCTCACTGTTACCATCAGGTAGGAGATACTGAAGCTTGAAGTCACACACTCAGCGATTCAGGAACAGCTTCATTCTCTCTGCTATCTGATTCCTAAATGGACATTGAACCCGTGAACACACCTTTTAATATATATAATTTTTGTTTTTGCATGATTTTAAATCTATTCAATATACATACACTGTAGTTTATCTTTTTATTTACTCCTTCTATATTATGCATTGCATTGAACTGCTGCTGCTAAGTTAACAAATTTCACAGCACACGCCGGTGATAATAAACCTGATTCTGATTCTGAATCTTATAGTCTCTTGGGCCTTCTGCTTTTCAAATTATTTGTGTGTGGAGATAATTTGTTTGCTTACTTTAAGCTGCTCACCTCACCAAACTCCCTTCCTCAAGCAATGGGTGCCACGGTAGCGTAGTGGTTAGCGCCTTGCTATTGCAGCTACAGCCGTTCCGGAGTTCGGAGCCCAATTCTGGTGCTGTCTGTAAGGAGCTTGTATAGTCTCCTTGTGAGTTCGTAGGGTTCCTTCAGGTGCTCCAGCTTCCTGCCACAGGCCAAGTCAGCAGGTTAATTGGTCTTTGTAATTCGTCCTATGATTGGGCTAGTATTAAATAGATGGGTTGCTGGCCAGTGTGGCTCATTAGGTGGGAAGAGCCTGTTCCATGCAGCATCTCTAAATAAACGTCATGTCAAATGGGGATGAAAGAACTTGATGTCGAACCGATATCACACATCGATTATAGTGATGCAACGAGAATGAATGGCAAGTGGATTAAGTCTCAGCCTGAAGTATGAAGTGTCGGCTTCAAAGACAGTACATGTTGGGAATGCTCCACAAGTCAAGTGGCAACTGTTAGGACAGAAGCAGAGGAGCAACTGAGGTATATGATCTTCTCTCAGAATAGGATAACAATAGAGGTAATCTCCAGCGTTGATCGGCAGGGGAAGTAATGGGGTGTGTAAGAGTGGAGGAACAGGGACAAAAGGAAAGAACAGTATGTGAAATTCCATTTTACCTTCCTCTGGTGCCACCCCTCCTTCCTTTCCTCCCATGGTGCATTCCCCTCTCCTAACAGATTCCTTCTTCTTCAGCCTTTTACATCTTCCACCTATCATCTCCCAAATTCTCAAACCATTCCTCCACCCCCTCCTTGCATCCACATATCTCCATGAACAAGCAGGCATACAGATGTACATAAAGAAGTGGCCATTTGTGTATCTATCCTTCTATTTAGCTTGATCTAATGACATATCGTAAATGCTCTTGCTGATTGCTCAGCATAATTATAGGCCACTGTTAGGAAAGTGCAGGGAATTTATTTTAATTCAATCAAGTACTCTGAAAGTATCTATTTGAATATTTGAATCTATTTGGAAGTATCTTTTACTATTATGTTTTAATGTCAATGCCTGCAATGAGAAGAGCAGCAGATATCTGGGAAATATTCCACCCCTCTTGGGCTGAAATCGAAGACATTCAATTTTACATGGTTTTGCAAAGGATAATGTTGAATTACTTCAAAAAAACTCACTAATGATTTAATTTCCTGGACTTGCATGATTGCAGACAGATTAAATGTCAAAGAGGCAACAAGGAATTGATGCAATTTTCCTTGGTGTTTTATGTTTTATCACAATCATATCAACCTAAGTTTGTCTTTAATTTTCTGAACCAATGCAATCAGTCATGATTAATGCTCAAGATTAAAAATATCTATAGTCTTTTCACTGAATTTTTAAAAATTGAGAGGAGTAAGGACATGAATAGGGTCATCTGAATTGTCGTAGGAAATCAACATCCATCATCAGAGATCCCCATCACCAGGTCATGCTCTCTTCTTGCTGCTGCCATCTGGAAGAAGGCACAAGAGCCTCAGGATTCGCCCCACAAGAACAGTTACTACCCCTCAACCATCACACTCTTGAGCAAAAGGGGATAACTTCATTCAACTTCACTTGCTCTGTCATTCAAATGTTCCCGCAGTCAATGGACTCACTTTCAATGACTCTTCATCTCATGTTCTCATTATTTATTGCTATTTATTTATATTTGCATTTGCAGAGTTTGTCATCCTCTGCACTCCTGATTCTGTTGTAGTTACTATTCTATAGGTTTATTCAGTATGCCCGCAAGAAAATGAATCTCAGCATTGCATATGGTGACATATATACTTCAAAAGTAAAATTTAATTTTATTCGTTAAATTTGCAATATGAATTAGAACGTATTGTGGAAGGAACTATGAAGTATATTGGCCATCAGGCTAAGTATGTTAGTGCTCTGCACCTGTAGCTGAGTGGTAAGTTCAGTGGGGAGAGGGGTCAGTGCAATAGCATCTTATCCCCTGCTTCCATCATCTAGATTATACATTTCAGATCTAAAGTAAATAAGCACATATTAATGACATTGTATTTCACACTATTTCACACATTCATATAACTTTTTCCAATTGAATAATTCTGCTTACATTATTTGCAATCTTGGCTTTCTTTGTGATGCTAGTAAGGCAGGAGAGATCTTCAGCCAGCTCCTATTCTTTTTGTTAGCTACTATTTCTTGTTGATAGCATCCCAGAAAATTGTGTACACTATCATTTTAAAGCTGTGCAAATATGAGCATTCATTTGTATGTGGCATTGTACGCGCCTTGTACAAACAAATCATTACATCTTGGCATTTATATTGTGTGCTACTATTTTTTTGAACTGAAGAACCATTAGCTGTTTTTGTGACAAGAATACACATCGATTAAGATGTAGCTGTCCTGTGCTGGCACCAGTGGAATCAGCAGTTGGTCTGCCACCTGTCTTCAGGAGAGAGAGAGATAAGGAAAACAATGGAGCAACATTTGGAGATGTTAATGACGGGGAAGGAGAGCTGTCAAGATCGGCTCCCCCTTTGAACCCCGAACTGTTTGAAGTGATGGACAGGCGATACCCCAGCAGCGGGATAAAAAGGGACAGGTTCGCTAAGGCGACACACACGACACCCGAGGTAACAAGACCTTGGAAGCGGTGCGCCTCTCACAAGTCGGTGGGAAGTACCGGGCCATAGACGCACAGAGTGGAAAACACGATCGGCAGGAACCTGGTGTATGTCCACCCTTGCCTGGGTGCCAGGTTCACCGCAGGGAAACGATTGTATCTGGAAACGGAGGGGGTCATGGTCGGTGACCTCAGATGACATCACAAAGGACTCGCCCGAAAGCTGACTGCGAAGGTCTGTGTGGAAGCCTTGAATATTCATTCGTTTTGCTCTCTCTCTCTGCTTCCCCCACACTGTCCATCTCCCACGGCAGCGATTACTGTGAACTGAACTGAACTAAATTGAACTGAACTTTGCGTCACTTTGAAACTGGTCATTTACCCCTAGACAACGATAGAGCTTGATTGATCCTGTTATCTTAATTCTGTGCACATGTGTGTTTATCATTGCTGAACTGTTGCATTTATTATCCTTTTGATTAGAGTACTGTGTTGCTTGTTTCTTTAATAAAACTTCCTTAGTTCTAGTAATCCAGACTCCAACTGAGTGATCCAGTTCTGCTGGTTTGGCAACCCATTTACGGGGTACGTAACATAAGTGGGGTTCTCGTCCGCGATTTTGAACGCTAAATTTGGGACGGAGTAAATTGATTGGGTCAAAATTCCTGAAAGAAAGAAAAGACAAACAGCAGAAATGGAGGCTGAGGAAATTATAAAGGCACCGACCTTGGAGGCATTAGAGGATGCCAGGAAATCGGAATTGGTAGCTGTGGCCAAACGGTTGAATCTTGCTAAGGGGAAGTCGACAATGAGGAGAGAAGAGATACAAAGAGCTATCATAGAGCACTATGTATCTAAAGGTGTTTTTCCCCAAGGCGAGCTGGAGGTAGTGTCTATTGAAAAACCTGCCGGAGACGCGGTATAGGTGCAGCTTGAAAAACTGAGACTCGAGTACGAGTTCCGGGTACAGCAGTTAGAACACGAAGAGAAGCAGTTAGAAAGGCAGGAGAGAGAGAGAGAGAGAGACAGTTGGAGCGAGAGGAGAAACAGAGGGAAAGGGATTTCGAGCTGGAGAAGTTCAGGATAAGGGCAGAGCAGAGGCCTGTGCCGAACCAAGGTGGAGGGTTCCGGGCGACCCAGGAGGTTAGGCTGGTTCCCCCATTTGACGATACCGACATGGATCGGTACTTTCTCCATTTTGAAAAAGTTGCTACAAGTCAGGACTGGCCGAGGGATAAGTGGGTTGTTTTCCTTCAGAGTGTACTGAAAGGGAAAGCCCAACAAGCTTACTCCGCTTTGTCCGCGGAAGATGCCCAGAGGTATGAGGTGGTGAAAGAGGCCATCCTCAGGATTTATGAGTTGGTCCCGGAGGCATACCGGCAGAGGTTCCGGAATGCGAGGAAGCAGTGAGACCGCACGTAATTAGAGTTTGCCCATGAGATGCAGACATATTGTGAGCGTTGGTGCGCCTTGAAGGGGGTAGAGGGGGATTATGACAGACTGCTACAGCTGATCCTGATTGAGCAGTTTAAAGGTTGTGTCCCTGAGGGTATGAGACCCTACCTAGATGAGAAAGAGGCAGCCACGTTAGCCGCGACTCCTAAGTTAGCGGATGAGTATGCGTTGACGCATAAAATGAAGTTTGCCCCGAGTAAAGGCTACCAGAAGGGTAGTCAGGACAGCACGGAGAGTCCACCAGAAAAGTCAGAAAGTAAGCCGGGGATTAGTGAGAAGGATAAGGTAGACCAGGAGCAGTCTGGTAGGAAGTCTCCTGGGGTCGTCTGTTATAATTGCGGGAAAGTCGGACACTTTGTGTCCAGGTGCTTTGCCCCAAAGAAGGAGACGGGAAAAGGAAAAACGGCGATTTTGACTGGCTGTATCGAGCTGGTAAACGAACCGCTAGGGAAGGACAGGTCTGCCAAAGTTCAGGAAGGGCGCGAGAGGTTTATCTTGGCCGGATTGGTGTCAGTGAAGGAGGGGTTAAAACCAGTTCCAGAGCGGATCTGGAGAGACACAGGAGCGTGTCAGTCACTAATACTGAAGAGTGTATTAGAGTTTAGCTCAGAGACCCAGACTGGGCAGGTCAAGGTCAAAGGTGTTGGGGGAGGGACAGAGTCAGTCCCTTTGCACCAGATACACTTACAAAGCAACCTGGTCTCTGGACTAGTCACGATCGGGGTGAGGCCCGAATTACCGATGAAAGGCGTGGAAGTCTTGCTCGGTAATGACCTCGCCGGGGGAATCGTGTTCGAAGCAGTGAGATTGACAGGTCAGCCTGCCAGCATTGAGGCCCCGCCCATGGACTCACAGGTTCATCATGGGACTGCGGTAGTAAATTTAGCTGAGACGTTTCTGCCAACCTTGTACGAGAAGGGGGTAGAAAGTGAAAAGAAGGAGTGTAGTGAGACAAGAGGTAGTGAGGGAGTTGGGACAGATGTAGCATTAGCCAGGAAAGAATTTGTGCAGGTGCAGGAGCGAGATGAGGGGCTGATGGTTTTGGCAGAGACAGCTCTCTCTGCCACAGACTTAACAAGGGAACTAGTAGGCTATTGTGTGGAGGAGGAAGTGCTAAGGAAGAAAGGGAAACCAAGTACCGTACCCGCAGATGAGGAATGGGGGTTGGTGCAAAAGAGTTATGGGGATGAGGTTTTTAACCTTTTGCGGTACTGGAGGGAACAGCTGGTGGAATCATGAAAGAGGTTTACCAGCTGCACCAGAAGAAGGATGTTATTGATTATGGCCGACGCGAACTGAGACGGTCACAGGCTTTTGATATGCTAACAAACCTAGTCGGTGTTAGCGCGGAAATCAATGAAGCTAGGGTCCCCCCGATAAGAGAAAAAAAAAACATTTTGAAAAGATGAGTATGGTATCGACCAGATGGGAGAAGGCTATTGTTTTGGCCAGGTCTGCTGATAAGGTCTCTTCCTTAATCTCCGAACAAAGCGACTCTTTAGAAGTAATTAAACGACTCGCACCCGTGTGTTTGATTGCCCCGAGGCGATGCAAAGAACTGGGACGTTGGGTGGTGCTTGTTACAAGAGGTTAGCCTAGTGAGCAACAACCCCATAGAATGAGTAATTCAGTGACTAAAGGGCTGATGAACACAGAGGTGTGTATTGGCGATGTAATACGGCTGTCTGAAGCAAGCTTGAAAGTGAACCTTGAAAAAAATGAGTTCGGCCACACGAAGGTCACTTACCTGGGAATTGTGGTGACACGGGGCGGCTGGCAGCGATGCAAGCTACAGTTCAGGCTATTCGCTGACATCCCAAACCCAACAGACAAGAGGGCCCTCAGAAGGCTCTTGGAGATGGTGGGGTACTCTAGGAAGTTTTGCAATAACTCTGCGGTTACCACCCCTCCCCCTCCTACTAAGCCCTTGCGAGAGAAAACTAAGTCGGAATGGGACGACCCTTGTTATTGTGGTCCGGGACGAAACCCAATGAGAGGTTACATTGATCGCAATTCATCAGTGTTTTTGGCCACTATGAAGTTTGCTAAGTTGGAGCCTGGTCTAAGGGATTATTAATAACACATATAAAAGGAACAGAAAATGTGATAGCTGACTGTCTGTCAGGTGTTGACCACTTCAAACTCGCTGTATTAGCCAAATAGCTGATAAAGATGTATATTTGTGCGGAGCAAATAATGTTTGTAATTTTTACCCCCGGTAAAAATCCTTAAAGGGGGAAAGTGCGACAAGAATACACATAGATTAAGATGTAGCTGTCCTGTGCTGGCACCAGTGGAATCAGCAGTTGGTCTGCCACCTGTCTTCAGGAGAGAGAGATAAGGAAAACAATGGAGCTGCATTTGGAGATGTTAATGAAGGGGAAGGAGAGCTGTCAAGATCGGCTCCCCCTTTGAACCCTGAACTGTTTGAAGTGATGGACAGGCGATACCCCAGCAGGGGGATAAAAAGGGACAGGTTCGCTAAGGCGACACACACGACACCCGAGGTAACAAGACCCTGGAAGCGGTGCGTCTCTCACAAGTCGGTGGAAAGTATCGGGCCACAGACGCACAGGGTGGAAAGGCACGATCGGCGGGAACCTGGTGTGTGTCCACCCTTGCCTGGGTGCCAGGTTCACCGCAGAGAAACGATCGTATCTGGAAACGGAGGGGTCACGGTTGGTGACCTCAGATGACATCACAAAGGACTCGCCCAAAAGCTGACTGCGAAGGTCTGTGTGGAAGCCTTGAATATTCATTCGTTTTGCTCTCTCTCTGCTTCCCCCCCACTGTCCATCTCCACGGCAGTGATTACTGCGAACTGAACTGAACTAAATTGAACTGAACTTTGCGTCACTTTGAAACTGGTCATTTACCCCTAGACGACGATAGAGCTTGATTGATCCTGTTATCTTAATTCTGTGCACATGTGTGTTTATCATTGCTGAACTGTTGCATTTATTATCCTTTTGATTAGAGTACTGTGTTGCTTGTTTCTTTAATAAAACTTTCTTAGTTCTAGTAATCCAGACTCCAACTGAGTGATCCAGTTCTGCTGGTTTGGCAACCCAGTTACAGGGTACGTAACATTTTCCTGCAGAACTTTAGTATTTCAGGGAAAATGTGTTTGTAAAATTGATGTTTATTGGCAAAATAAATGTGTTTTGTACAATGTTGAGGAGTGGCTCAGTAACAGCTCTGTTTGTCTGCATTCAACTCTCAGTCAGTCAAAGCACCAATCTATTTTTTATCAAAGATATACATTTTCTTCTGTGGTCTCTCTTTGAACTCAGCATTTCTCTAAATGTATTTCTGTAGTTCGGCACTAATTTAAGATAATCATTTTACTCTGCATATGCACACCCAGTACTCACCAACACCTTCGTCATTGCATTGAAAACAAAAAAATGAAATTATTTGTAGCAGATTTTTGAAGCTGTCTGTGCCAATGTATATATTAAGACTGAAATTTGGCATTGACTTTCAAGAAGAAAATGAATTCTTCTTATTGTTATTTCAGGCTCTTTAGGATGGGAAACTGGTCAACAAACTCTTCAGCTAACAAAACTATGTTTTTCCTTTCAGGTATCATGTAATACTTCATAAACATCCTCGTTACTTTGATGTTTAATTTCTAACATGTCAATATTTCAGTAAGTATCCAATTGTGAATACATTTTGCTATTATGACCTAACTTCTTCAAACAATAGGAGTATTTTTTTAGAATTATAAACACATTTGCCACCTGTTTTATTGGTTGATGTGGTACACTTCTGAAACCAATTAACTTTTCCAAATATCCTTCTATCCCAATGGATGTGAGCTAGCTTTTTCCAATTTTTGTGTCATTGCATCCCATGATTGTTCAGCACTGTTCAGTAACAAGATAATTGGGACACATGGGGACCAGTACATTTTGGCCCAATTAAACGGCTGTCCCAATTACATGGAAATGGCTAAAAAGATATAAAAAAGATAAACTACCATTTAACTAAATAAAAAATATATATTTAAATGAAATACAGAACAAAATAGAACACTAAAAAAATGACTACAGTACTATAAAACTGGGTATTAGGTCCGAATAGATATGGATGGGTGAGTTAAACCAGTGTATGCTGACATGTTCTTTTGATTGACTGTAAATGAATATAATCGGCACCGACAGCTAGTGCAGATAATGGACTACTTTCATAAAATGCTTTTGATGATTGCACCCTCTAAATCTTCATTTCCATAGTAACATTCAAGATAATTGTTGATATCTACAAATTCTTCATGATTCCTAACTTGCTGAAGTATTGAAACTGTTTCATTTTCACTCCCGGTCGTTTCTGGCATCTCCAAGCCTGAACACTTGAAACCACTATGAGTAAAACAGTCTGAATTGTCTTACTGCTTATTCCTTGCCAACTATCAATGAGAAAAATCACTGCTCTGTGAATATAAGCACAAGCAAATGATGTTATTTAAAATCCGTTCAGTCTAAGCATGATGTAGTGCTCAATAGCCACACAATGTGCACTTGACTGGCATTAGTTAGAAACTGTTCAGCAGCAGTCTCTTGTCACAATTATGCGGCATGGTATCCCAATTAAAGAAAGGGAATCCTGGCTATTTTCTCAATTCTTTTTGTCCTTTAAGAGTCATCCCAAATAAGCAGCTGTCCTTTTGAATTATTCATTTATTAATTATTGAGTGTTCTGACTAAGAAGCACAGTTCATTTTGTATCAGACACCTCTTCCTGCATGCAAGCTGTATTTTTTTATAAATACCACTTCCAGCATGGCTTCTCAATGATTTCAAATTCCCTGGCCCCGACCATCTCATTTTCACCATGGATGCCCAGTCCCAATACACCTCCATCCCCTGTCAGGAGGGCCTTAATGTTCTCCTCTTCTTTCTAGATAACAGACCCAATCTGCTCCCCTCCACCACCACTCTCTTCCGTCTGCTGCAAATGGTCCTCACTCTCAATAATTTCTCCTTGGCTCCTCCCACTGTCTCCAAACCAAAGGTGTAGCAATCGGCACACGCATGGATTCCAGCTATGCCTGCTTTTTTGTTGGCTATGTGGAACAGTCTATGTTGTAAGCCAACTCCGGTGTCACTCCCCAACACATCAACAACTACATTGGGGCTGTTTCTTCCACCCATGCTGAGGTCGTTGACTTCATCAACTTTGCCTCCAATTTCCACCCTGTCCTCAGATTTACCTAGCCCACTTCCAACTAACTCCCTCCCCTTTCTCGATCTCTCTGTCTCTATCTCTGGAGACAATTTATCTACTGATATCTTTTACAAACTCACTGATTTTCATCTGGACTATACCTTTTCCCACCCTGTCACTTGTAATAAGGCCATCACCTTCTCTCATTTCTTCTATCTTCACCACATCGACTCTGAGGGCAAGTTTTTCATTCTAAAGCTAATGAGATGTATTGCTTCTTCAAAGAAAGGGGTGCCTTCCTCCAGCATCAACACTGCCCTCACCCCACATCTCTTTCATTTCACACACATCTGGCCTCACCCCATCCTCCTGCCACACCACCAGAGATAGGGTTCCTCTTTACCTCATTTATGGCGGACAAACCAAATAAGTATATTGTGTCAGTCTTCTCTGTGGAAGATATTAGCAGCATGCCAGAAATTTGAGAGAGTCGGGTGGCAGAAGTGAGTGCAGCTATCATTGTTAAATAGAAGGTTACGAAGGAGGTAGCTAAAGAGATTATGGATGCATTAGCAATGATCTTTCAAGAATTGCTAGATTCTGGAACACTTGGAATTTGCAAATGTCATCCCACTCTTTAAAAAATGAGGGAGGCAAAAGAAAAGAAATTACAAGCCAGTTAGCCTGACATCAGTGGTTGGCAAGATGTTGGAATCCATTATTAAAGATGAAGTTTTGCAGTACTTGGAGACAAGTGATAAAATAGAGTAAAGTCAGTGTGGTTTCCTAAAGGGATAATCTTGCCTGACAAATCTGTTGGAATTCTTTGAGGAAGTAACAGGGACGATAGACAAAGGAGAGTCTGTGGATGTTGTTTCTCAGAAGGCCTTTGACAAGGTGCCACACATGAGGCTGATAAACAAGATAAAAGCCCATGGCAGAAGACAAAGAGTGGGAATAAAGGGAGCATTTTCTGCATTGGCTGATGGTGTTTCACAGGGGTCGGTGCTGAGTCTGCTAGTTTTCCCGTTATATACGAATGATCTACAGTATATAATGAAATTGATGGTATTATGCCCAAGTTTACAGATGATACAAAGATAGGTGGAGAAGCATGTGTGGTCCTGAGATCCCGAGAGTGATGCCGTCTGGAGCTATGCTCCTGGTAGGGTCACCCATGGTGGTAAGGTCGAGGGTGAGGTCCCTGACAAAGGACAATCCAACCAAGACCTCAACGGTGGAACAGGTGGACAAAGTTACTTCGAACTTAACGGCTGTGAAGGTGGATGAAGGCTGCAACAAACCCATCAGCTCCAATCGTCGTGGCCTCCATGCCATTGGAATTAGTTGGTTGATCTGTGAAGTATCGTGTCCTTCTTGGAGTGCAACATCAAGTACACTGTAAACAAATACACACACAGGCATCTTCGCTCTGTGGGGCATTTCTTCAAGTCCTTCGGCGATCGGGGGAGGCCGACGGGAGCAGGCAATGTGATGGCTCGAAGCTCCTAGTCAAGAACCGACACAGAAGCAGTGAATACTTGATTCGGTCACTCAACTTTTGGACAGAAGCAGGAAAGTTGTTAGGCAGCAATATTCACACCTGAGCAGCCCTATTTAGGATCAACTCTGTTTACCTGAACTGGGAAGGGGCTGGAAAAGGTGCCCTAAAAATAGTCTGCTTCACCCCATCCTGTCTGGAAAGCCACATCCAGAGGGCTCACCATCATGCGGTTGAAAAACATCGATAAGTGAAACGATAAAATTTGGAACCTGGAATATATGAACTCTGATAGATAACCCAAATTCGGACCAACCAGCGAGGAGAAGTGCCTTTGTTGCCCGGGAACTCCAAAAATTCAACTTTGACATTGTTGCTCTGAGTGAGACCTGCTGAGCAGGAGGAATTCAGATATCAGAGGTGCAAAGGGAGTTCTCGTGCAAGATTCCCTAAAGGTTACAGGTTGAGTTGGTGGTAAGGAAGGCAAATGCAATGTTAGCATTCAATTTGAGAGGGCAAGGATGTAAAAGCAAGGATGTAATGATGATGTTTTATAAGCCACTGGTCAGACCACATGTGAAATATTGTGAGTAGTTTAATATTTAAGGAAGGATGTGCCCACATTGGAGAGGGTCCAGGAAAAGTTTCTTCGAATGAACCTGGGTGTGGGAGAAGATTTTGACGTCTGTGGGCCTGTACTCACTGGAGTTTAGGAAAATAAGGGTGATTCTCATTGAAGCCTACTGAATATTGTAAGTTCTGGATAGAATATACATCAATAGGTGTTTCTAACAGTGGGAGAGTCAAGGGGCAGAAGATATAGCATCAGAATGGAAGGATTTCCCTTTAGAACTTTGAAAGGAGGAATTTCTTGAGCCAATTGAGATAAAACTGTAGAATAATTGCCTCAAACAACTGTGTAGGTCAGGTCATTAGGTATATTTAATGCAGAAGTTGATAGGTTCTTGAATAGTATGACATCAAAGGCTATGGTGGAGAAAGCAGGAGAATGGGCTTGTTGGGGAAAATAAATCTGCCACGAATAAGTCCCATGTGTGGCATCTTGTCAAAGGCTTTCTGAAAATCCAAGTAAAACCACATCACAGACTCAGCTTTGTTGATCTTCCCTGTTATTTTCTCGACAGATTGCCTATCATTTTCCTAAACATTGGAGTGAAGACCCAGTCTGCTCAACTTCTCTTCATGAACTAATGCCCTTGAATGGAAAATCCTACAAAAAGTAGTGGATACAGCCCCGTCCATCACGGGTAAAGCCCTTCCCATCATTGGGCACATCTACATAAAACATTGTTGCAGGAAAGCAGCATCCATCATCAGGGACGCCCAGCACTTGGGTCATGCTCTCCACTTGTTTTTTGCCATCAGGAAGAAGGTACAGGAGCCGGAGGACTGACAATGCCTGGTTCAGGATCCGTTATTACTGTTCAACCCTCAGGCTCTTGAACCTGAAAGGATAACTTCACTCAAATTCACTTACCTCATCATTGAAATGTTCCCACACCTATGGATTCACTTTCAATGTCTCTTCATCTCATGTTCTCGATATTTATTGCTTGCTTATTTATTTATTAATTATCATCATCATTATTATTATTAATATTATTGTTGTTGTTGTTGTTGTTATTCCTTTCTTTTTGTATTTGCACAGTTTGTTGTCTTTTGCACACTGGTTTAATGCCCAAGTTAATGTAATCTTTCATTGATTCTATTATGGTTATTAATCTATTATGGATTTGTTGAGTGTGCCCACAAGAAAATGAATGTCAAGGTTGTATATGCTGACATGTATGTACTTTGATAATAAATTTATTTTGAATATTGAACTTTAAAACAATACCTTCACCTCAGGAATCCACTTAGTGAACTTTCTTAATATTGAAAATTCAACTTGGTGAATCTTCAGAATGTGTTTTTCCTCCTTGACATGCAGACTAACACCAAATGCAGTAATACATGTGTGGAACCAACAAAGCACTGTACAGCTGTGTTAAAATTTATCACTACAGGGCATATTTTTCCAAAGCTCTTCTTGTACCCAGAGATGATTCTAGTTTTGACTCATCCTTTTTATTCTTAAAAGAAATGTGACGCATTATTTGGCAATCAATCACCTGAGATATTCAGTACATTTCAGCCCTGTACTCAAACCCATTTTAAGATAGTCATAAAACAAGATCAGATTCTGTCCTTGGAATGACTGAATTTTTTACCATCTTATTAGCTATTAAATTATAAATTAGCTTTAAAATGATTTTAGAATGAGAGGAGTGTCAATCTCAGGTTTAGATATGATCCAAAAGGAAATAATTAACTCTGCTGCGGCATTGGTTCAGCTTCAGATCATAAAATCTACTGGCCTAGGAATCATTCACCTCAGGTTTAGGAGTTTTAAAAATGTTTCAGCATCTATTCAGTTTTAATAAGTTGCATGAGGGTTGTGATCTTCCTTCAAAACCTAATAGTTCTGCTGCTAATGTTTTTTTTCAAAATAACACCATTATAATTAAACTGAAGAAATCGCCTGGAATGCTGCAGTCTGCTGGCTTTCAGCTGACTCACATGTAGTAAGTGCTGTGGACAATTATTGCTTTCTTAATGCTCTACCACTTTCAGGATTATAATCATATGATCAATAAATCTCTGTCTTATGGAATAATACTTCTTGTGGAAAGATGCAGAGCCTCTCTAGAACGAAGTGATAGTGAGAGATGTTGCTTGTGGAGCAACAAACAGCACAGTCGTTGGTGCAATTGCATTACTGCACCAGCGATCGCCTTTCAGGATGCAAGGAGTTTGATCGTTCTCCCCGTGACTGCATGGGTTTCCTGTAGGTCGCCCGGTATCCACCCACATCCCAAAGACATATTTGTTAGTTGTGGGCCTACTCATCTGGCGCCAGAAGCATGGTTTTGAGTATAGGGCTGAAATGTACTGAACATCTCAGGTGATTTCGCAGGCTGCCCCCAGTACAACCCTTGCTGATCTGGTTTGACATGAACAATGCATTTTACTATATGGCTTGATATACAGGAGACAAATAAAGCTAATCTTATCTTTTCTTATCCTGACATTGCAATTTCTGCTTATTTAATAGAGCAGGGTTCTCCAATTAGTTTTTCACAAGAGCCAAATTATGTCAAACATGCCAAGCCAAGGGCCAAAACGTCCAGGGTTTTTTATTCATTGCACCAGTAAGTTGTATTATGGGCAGATGTTGTTGTTGTTGCTATTACCATTATTATTATTATTATTATTAGTAGTAGTAGTAGTAGTGGTAGTAGTGGTAGTAGTGGTAGTAGTGGTAGTAGTAATAATTTAGGCCTGGGATTCTCAAAGCCCGTGTTGTGGCACACACAAGAAAAAAAATGCACTCTTGAAACAAAATAAGTCCAAAACCAACCATTTAATTATGACTCTATTTATCACAACTGTCAGCTGTCATATTGAGAACTCATCTGGGACTTAAAATACATGCACATATACACACACACACACACACACACACACACACACACACACATACACACAGAGTAAACATCGTAGTCTTCACCACTTCTCTTCCACACAAATAACACTTCTCTTACACACAAGGAGTTTTAGTAGTGCTGTCTTTTCCACTGTTTCTGTTCTCTCAGTTAATCTATTTGTTCTTTTTAATTAAGCTATGTAGCATTTGAAGCATGCAGTGTAGCTATAAATGAAATATTCAGTATTATTGTTGTTGTAATATTATTATACCACAATAAGATTGCCAAATGGACAAAAATAAATTGATTCACTCACCAATCAGTGAGAGAAATAACAGTGATGGGTTGAGGCAATATTTCTGATGTCGGGCCTGTATTCTGTTGTGGCAATCCTGAGGCACTGGCCAAGATGTGCATTGGAGAGTCTGTTTCTGTCCTGATTCTTGATAGAGCTCATTGAAGAAAACGATGACTCACATATGTATGTGGAGGGGAACAGTGTGAGTAGGAGCATTGCAATAGCTCTCATGTTTTTAAGTTGAGCTTGGGGAGCCACGTTGATCCAAAAGTCACTCGCCCCAATGTCCTTGTGTTGTGCTTTGAGCAAATCACATGTTCCCATTTCCAAGACCTCCATCTGAAGAGTTGCCTCATCTATGGAAGGCACCAGCCTTTTGGCCTCTGCAGTCCACTGGACATCATCCGAAATGGAGAATGGCTGTCTCAGGAAGAGGAGGATGTCACCTGAGAGTTTAGGGGAGCTTTCAAATTGTTCCCTGAAGTTTTCTGCCAGGCTCATCACGAAATCCTTCATCACCGGATCCTCTTGCATTTCATTCTTCTCGCAATGCTCCTGCAGAGGTGGAAAGTGCAACTTTCTCCCGTGAATGTCTCTCCAAAAGTTCAGCTTCGACCGGAAAGCTTCAATCGCCTCGTACATGTCCGCAACAGTGTGGTTGTTGCCTTGTCATTGCAGAATAAGTTCATTTAGATGAGACAAGATGTCACACAAAAAAAAATGTGCCATCACATTGTTGTCACTTAAAAACCTCTTAAATCGTTGGGGTTTTTGGCTCTGCAGGCTAGATAAAAATGTCACAAGCTCATTATGCAGGTCACACACCCTCTCTAACACACAGCCTTTGCTCAGCCAACGAACATCATTATGCAGCAAAAGTTCTTTGTGTTCCGCTGACATTTCCTCCAGCAATGCTCTGAAGGGGCAATGTTGCAGACTTGATCTCTCACGAACGAAATTTACCAGTCACGTCACAGTATCCATAGCCTCTTTCATTTCCCCACACAGTTTAATGCACAACACTGATTTGTGAATAATGCAATGAAATGCCAAGAGTGCTGGGTTAACAGCAGCAAATCTGCTTATCAAGCCCTTGTGTTGTCCCACCATCGACAGAGCCCCATCGGTGACAACGGACACAATTTTGCTCACATCCAAGCCATTCTTCTCAAAGAACTGTGTCAATTTGTTAAAAATTATTTCCCCAGTTGTGCGCCCAGGCAGAGGAAGCAATCAAAGTAGCTCTTCCCAAAAGATCTTTCCATCAAAAAATCTTGCGAACACAGATAGCTCTTCCATATCGGTTCGGTCACATGACGAGTCCATAGGTAGTGATATGGCTTCTGCTTTCTCCAAATCAGTGAGTAGATTGTAAAAACACTCCTCCGCTAAAACCTCTACTCTTCTTGTTACCGTGTTAGCTCCACAACCGTTTTCTTGGTTTTCTCATCATGACTTAAAACTTCGCCAACCATATCAATTGCACACATTTTAATCAACTCGGCATCGCGTGCTCTGCGGGGGCATAGGTCAAGTGTACGGTGTGGGATGAGGTTAAAATAAAGTAGAGCAGCGCACGCTTTATTTACGTGTTATGACAGGTGCGTTCACGTAAGTGCCAATCAGTTGGCACGGTCCAAACAATCGGTTCTCGCGGTCTGGACCTGGTCCGCGGTCCGCCTATTGGGGTTGTCTGTAATAGAGTATCTTTGTTACAGTCCAAAACGCTGGAAGTCCTCTGCAGGTTAGGTGGCATCTGTGGAGAGAGAAACAGAACTAATAGATTACTGACTTTCCATCAAAACTGGCAAGGTCTCAGAAATATTAGCTGAGTACACCATGAAATGTAGACACTGTGCCTGAATCAGTATAGCAAATACAGGGAGTGATTTCCCCACAAATTAAGTTTACATCAAGAGACAACCAGCCATGTGATTCAACTGAGAATGTACACAATCGAACAAAAAACATGTTGCTGAGCAAGTAGATTTTCAGGTAATTAACAACTATAGAATAGGGAGAAGAGTTCATATTGCATATTGCTATGATTAAGGCAGACCAGATGAAATTAATAATTATATTAGGAAAAGGATTATATAACCAGAAAACTCTCAAATGAGATGCATCATAACCTAGCCAGAAATAAAACATTTGGCAAGTACAGGAACATAGAGAATGAGCTCCTCCCATCATTTTATATCTGTTATGTGCCTAGAAATCCAATCTTTATTTTCTTCCATCACGTGAATTCTCAGCTGAGCCATGTGACCAGCTATCTTGTGTTCAGTTTGGAGGAATGTCACTCAACATTGGAAACTCTGATTCAAGCACAGTCTTGTCAACCATTTCTACTGAGCACGGATATTCCTTTGATGCTCTCAAAATGGAGCTTTTGATTGATATCAGATGTAGTTGCTAGGCAGATTAGGAGGATGTCTAAGCAGAAGGAAAAGCTCCCACATGAAATAGGGTTAATTCTGAAAAGTGAATAAGCCATGCAAAGCTTTCACATTGTCCAAGGTTAGGTTAGATATGTTAAATGGCTGAATGTAATAAGTAAATTTGGTGAAGAATGAGACAAACGGGAGAAAAAAGAAGTAGCGCTCAGGCTACTTAGTTGTTGCAGGAATTGTGGATGGTAATCTCAGTGACTGAAAAAAAAATGTCTGTTGTATAAGGGAAAAGTGTACAGAATACAATTTAGAAAATTATTAATAAAATAGTAACAAAGTCAACTTTGATAATACATGTTATTGACAAGATGTGTCAAAACAGAGCTACTGATTCACATCCAGTCCCTAAAGGCAATACAAGGTACTACTTCACGATGGTATGATTAAGTAACTTTATTTAACACTTAACTAAAAGACCAAAAATGGTAGCTCAAGTAACGCACACAAAGTGGTGGAGGAACTCAGAAGATCTGTATACTTTTAACCACTCAGTCTTTAGCTGCCAGGGAGTCCCAGCACTTTGATAAGACATGAAGGGGCATCAGAGACCCGAGGCTCTGGTGACAATCCAGCTCATAGAGAAGCTCCAAAGATCCATTGAAATAATCTCACTATTATACTGTGCAGGGGCTCCCTTATCTCCCCAATAATTGATTAACAACATTGTAAAAGGCAAGACCCCAAATAAGTAATTTACTGGAAACTACCACATTACTTCCAGAAAATTGCTTCAGATAGGCCTATATGCATAATCTAAATCTAAATTTCAGTAAGCTATCTTGTCAAAATATTCAGCCATTTTATAGCTGTTGCCACAGGGGTATCATTAATTTTGTCTCATCTAACCACAGAAGATAACCAATGGCTGGAGAGAGTCAGATTCAAATTTATAGCTCCAAGGCATATGATCCTAAATTCTGTCTGTAGAAAGAATACATATTTGTTTTTAGTGATACACTTTTAAATCCAGACGAAGTTTTTAAAACACATTAAAACACAGAGGTTTTCTATCTTATAAAAGATTTCCAAACTACAAGCCATTTCTAAAATACAAAGGATTTCCATAGTACAGGTACAATTTGTTAGCTAAAAAGACATCCCAATGAGTTACCGAGATTATGAATTATCCATCACAGAAATTAAAGGCAGCAGAATGGATTCTAGTTCAGCACTTTTCTGTCATTCTTCTTGATGTTTTGAAACATACCTAAAAGCCTGACTGCTCTCTGAGATTTATATTTGTTTTGCCACTTGGTTGACCTCACATGCTTTTGATATTTTTTCAGATATTTTCACACAGCTGGTCTGAAAGCTTCTAGGGAAGACATTCATAGCTATCCACAATTAATGCTATGAAGCTGACTCTCTGAGTACACAAACTTTCCAACTATTTATAGATTAGCTATTTTATGTGCTAAGTGATAGTACCAATCTGGTCTACAAACTCCCATGAACTAGAAAGCATAGCCAGTGGTGTGCTTTGATTCAAGCCAGGTAACCTAACTCCATTGTCTAACACTGCATTTCCTGAGCAGCCAGCCCCGTGTTGTGGGCCAGCATCCTGTGTTCTATAGACAGTGTGTTTGTTTGCAAAGCAGTCCTTTTAACTACAGACTGATTATTGTTTTCCATTTACATTAAGAACTGAAGACTGGTTCACATTTATGGTAAGAAACTAGATAAAAAATATTAGTTGGAATTTTAACTTAATCAAAGACCTTTGACCTTCAGCAGCTCACAACTGCTGTGTTTTGAAAACTGAGCTTGGCAAAAAAGCCACATGGCCTTGAACAGTGAATATCGATCACACTGTGGACTTTTCCTTTCTGGATTTTGGTGTTTCCATACCAGGATATTTTCTATTGTGTATCTATAGAAATTTGTCAAAGTTTTAGATGACATGCTGAATCTATGTAAACTTCTAAGAAATTAGAGGCATTGTTGTGTCAACACTCAACTTACCCAGAAGATCTCTAATTCCTCTCACCCATACTTCTCACAACTTCACCTGTTTTATTATTCTCTGCAAAGGCAGAAAAGACATTATTTATTTTTCTTTATTATTTCCTCATCCTTCAGTATAATCCTTCCTGCCTCAATCTGTAAGGGCCAACATTAATTTTTAGAAATCTGCTTTCATATATCTATAGAAGGATATAGAAATATGCAATCTGTATGTTTCTGACTAAGTTATTTTGTTTTGTATTTTCCATTTTCCTTTGCTTAATTGTCATATTTTATTGTCCTGCAGTCTTAATGCTCTTTTTGACAGAGTAATATTATAAACATTTTCCCCAGATCTAAAACAATCTTGAACTTCTCTTGTTAGCTATGGTTCGACAACTGTTTGGAAATTTCTGCCTGAAGGGATATCCTTTAGTTGTACATTATGCATTAGTTCTTTAAATATTAGCCATTGCTTGTGCACCATCCTATCACCTACAATAACTTGGATTCTGACTGATCTATATCAGTTCATCATTAACATATAATTCTATCATTTGATAACTCTTTCTCAAAGGCTCACTAACCAGCTCTTCATTAGTTAACCCTTTCTCACAGCACAATTCTAGATTGAACAGAGTTTTTTTTATTTAAACACATTGATGTAGAAAAATCTCTCTTGATCACTGCATGAATTTGTTCTCTACAATCTCACTTGGTTTACTTAGCCCACATGTAGGATAAAATGCTCCATACCGTCGCTACATTTTCCTCTAATTACCTAGCCTATATAATGCCATTTACTACGTGCAGCATTGTATACAACTCCAATCAGTGTTGTCTGATCTCTTTCTATGTCTTAAGTCTACACAGCCTATCAGATTCTTCACTGGTGGAACCAAGATGTTTTCTCTCTGCTGCTCTCTTTTGCCAATAGATTATAAAGGAAATTTATCCTAGAAAATGTATTTCTCATCTTTGGTCAATTTGCCACCAATGCTCTACAGTAGCTATGAGATCATTCCTGTTTGTTTTTATTTATATCATTAATTCATCTATCCTGTTTTGATCTAAGTTCAGATTCAGACCTAGAATGTCCAGTTTTTGCCTTTTACCTGTTTCCCTCCCTTGCTGTTGCTTCTTGTGGCTTGTAAACAGAGGGGTGCTTTGTTTGAGTGGATTAAGAGCTGGTTAATGGAAGTAATCAGATTACAGAAATAAACAGGACCTACACTGATTGGCAGGTTTTAGATTGTATGGAACTACACAAGTTCATAGTTGGGCTCAACTATTCACAATCCAGATGAGTGGTTTGGATGACGGAAACAAATTCAATATTTCCAAGTTTACTGATGACACAAAACAAAATCAAAATTGGAAAAGTAAGAGGATATGGGGATTCAAAGAGGCACAGCCTTGCCACTAGTTCCTTAGAAGTTTACTCAGATTCAGCACATCACCTAAACTTTGACAGAATTCTACAGATGCACGCTGGTTGCATCACAGCCAGGTATGGAACCACTAATGCCCAGGAACAGAAAACCCTTACAAAAAATGATTGATACAGCCCAGTCCATCACAGGAAAATAACTCCCACAATTCATCTCATTCAAAGGAACACTACCACAAGAAAGCAGCACCCATCAGCAAAGACTGCTAACATCCAGGCCATGTTGTCTTCTCGCTGCTGCCATTAGGAAGAAGGCAAAGGAGCCTTAAGTCTCACACCACCAGGTTCAAGAACAGATAGTACCCTTCAACTACAAAACTCCTAAATGAATGTGGATCGCTTCACTCACCTCAACTCTGAACAGATCCCATAACCTCTGGACTCACTTTCGAGGACTCTACAACTCATGTCTTCAGTATAATTTGTGTATTTATTTATTATTTGCTTGTTGTTGTTTTCAACGTTTTTATATTTCCAAGGTTTGTATTCTCTGTACACTAGCTGTTTATTGGACTTGGTGTGTAGATTTTTCATTGATTCTATTGTATTTTGTTGTTCTACTGTGAATGCCTGCAAGAAAATGAATCTCAGGGTAGCATATGGTGACGTATTCATATTCAGATAATAAACTTATTTTGAACTTTGAATTTTGAATAAATAAGCTGAGCAGATGGTAGATGAGGAACAATATGGAAATGTGGACAATGTGAAAAATGTGAGACTATCCAATTTGACAGGAAAAGAACAGAATGCTTCGTATTTTTAAAATGGTTATCATTGGAAAATGATGATATGTAGAGTAACCTTGGTGTATTCCTCAGACTGTGTTGGTTCTTCAACATGAGGAGAATGAGGAGATTATAGATCGTAGCTACAGGGAGGTAGTTACGCCAAAGGAGCAGAGGACAGGAAATTGGGTCACTGTCAGGCGAGGGAAGGGGAAAGGGCAGGCAGAGCAGGGTTCCCCTATGGCCATTCCCCTCAGCAACAAGTATACCGCATTGGATACTGTTGGGGGGGATGACTTACCTGGGACTAGCTGCAGTAGCCAGATCTCTGGCACTGAGTCTGGCTCTGCAGTGCAGAAGGGAGGGGGGAAAGAGGAGAGCCGTAGTGATAGGGGACTCGATAGTTAGAGGTGCAGATAGAAGGTTCTGTGGTCGTGACAGAGAATACAGGATGGTTTGTTGCCTCCCGTGTGCCAGGGTCAAGGATGTCTCTGATCGATTGCATGACATTCTGAAGTGGGAGGGTGACCAGCCAGATGTCGTGGTGCACATCGGTACCAATGACATAGCAAGGAAGAGTGAAGAGGTCCTGGACAGTGAGTATAGAGAGCTTGGTAGGAAGTTGAAAAGCAGGACCCCCAGGGTGGTAATCTCAGGATTGCTACCTGTGCTAGGTGCCAGTGAGGGTAGGAATAGGATGCTCTGGAGGAGGAGCAAGTGACTGAGGAACTGGTGTAGGGGGCAGGGTTTCAGATTTCAGGATCATTGGGACCTCTTCTGGGGCAGGTGGGACCTGTACAAGAGAGGCGGGTTACACTTGAACCACAGGGGGACAAATATCCTTTCAGGGAGATTTGTTAGTGCTATTGGGGAGGCTTTAAACTAGATTTGCAGGGGGATGGGAACCAGAGTGCCAGAGCTGACAGTGTGGCTGGGGTGAAAATAAATGGTGTTGAAAGTTTAAGCAAATCCGCTGATAGAAAGGTTGTGAGTGGTGGTAAAAATCTTCTGAGGTGTATATATTTCAATGCTAGGAGTATTGCGGGGAAGGCGGATGAGTTGAGGACATGGATAGACACGTGGAATTATGATGTTGTAGCAATTAATGAAACTTGGCTACAGGAGGGGCAGGACTGGCAGCTTAATATTCCAGGGTTCCGATGTTTCAGATATGATCGAGGCAGAGGAATGAAAGGTGGGGGAGTAGCATTGCTTGTTAGGGAAAATATTGCAGCAGTGTTCAGGCAGGACAGATTAGAGGGCTTGTCTACTGAGTCCTTATGGGTGGAGCTGAGAAACAGGAAAGGTATGGCCACATTAGTGGGATTGTATTACAGACCATCCAATAGTCAACGAGACTTGGAAGAGCAAATCTGCAGAGAGATAGCAGGCAACTGCAGGAAACATAAAGTTGTGGTGGTAGGGGATTTTAATTTTCCATACATTGATTGGGACTCCCATACTGTTAGGGGTCTAGATGGTTTAGAGTTTGTGAAATGTGTTCAGGAAAGTTTTCTAAATCAATATATTGTTACGAGAATACACATAAAATTAAGATGTTTGCTGGCCTGGGCTAGCATCAGTGGCATCAGCAGTTGGTCTGCCACCTGCCCTCAGGGGAAGGAGAGATAAGGAACAATGGAGCAGCGTCTGGAGATGTGTAATGAAGGGACGTGGGAGAGAGAGAGCTGTCTGGAGCGGCTCCCCCTTTGAACCCTGAACTGTTTGAAGTGGTGGACAGGCGATGCCCCAGCAGGGGGATAAAAAGGGACAGGTTCGCTAAGACAGGGACACCCGCCACCCGAGGTAACGAGACCCTGGAAGCGGTACGCTTCTCACGAGTCAGTGGGAAGTACCAGACAATGGCCAGGGTGGAAAGGTACGATCAGTGGGAACCCGGTGTGTGTCCGCCCTTGCCTGGGTGCCGGGTTCACTGCAGAGGATCGACCGCATCTGGAGGAGGGGTCACAGTCGGTGACCTCAGGTGACATCACCAAAGACCCGCCCAAAAGCTGCTTGTGAGCCATCTCGCAGGTCTGTGAGTGAAGCAGTGTTCTGAATGATCAGTTGTTCCTGTTCTATCTCTCTCTTCCCCCACATTGTCCATCGCCATGGCAACGATTACTGCGAACTGAACTGGACTGAACTTTGAGTCATTTTGAAATTTGGTCATTTACCCCTAGACAACGATAGAGCTTGATTGATGCTGTTATCTTAATTCTGTGCACGTGTGTTTATCATCGCTGAACTGTTGCATTTATTATCCTTTCGATTACTGTGTTGCTTGTTTCTTTAATAAAACTTTCTTAGTTCTAGTACTCCAGACTCCAACTGAGTGATCCATTTCTGCTGGTTTGGCAACCCAGTTACGGGGTACGTAACAATATAGAGAGACCAACTAGAGGGGATGCAATATTGGATCTCCTGTTAGGTAACGAATTAGGGCAAGTGACAGAAGTCTGTGTAGGGGAGCACTTTGGTTCCAGTGATCATAACACCATTAGTTTCAATTTGATCATGGACAAGGATAGAGCTGGTCCTAGGGTTGAGGTTCTGAACTGGAAGAAGGCCAAATTTGAAGAAATGAGAAAGGATCTAAGAAGCGTGGATTGGGACAGGTTGTTCTCTGGCAAAGATGTGATTGGTAGGTAGGAAGCCTTCAAAGGGGAAATTTTGAGAGTGCAGAGTTTGTATGTTCCTGTCAGGATTAAAGGCAAATTGAATAGGAATAAGGAACCTTGGTTCTCAAGTCATATTGCAACTCTGATAAAGAAGAAGAGGGAGTTGTATGAAATGTATAGGAAACAGGGGGTAAATCAGGTGCTTGAAGAGTATAAGAAGTGCAAGAAAATACTTAAGAAAGAAATCAGGAGGGCTAAAAGAAGACATGAGGTTGCCTTGGCAGTCAAAGTGAAGGATAATCCAAAGAGCTCTTACAAGTATATTAAGAGCAAAAGGATTGTAAGCGATAAAATTGGTCCTCTTGAAGATCAGAGTGGTCGGCTTTGTGCGGAACCAAAGGAAATGTGGGAGATCTTAAATGGGTTTTTTGCATCTGTATTTACTAAGGAAGCTGGCATGAAATCTATGGAATTGAGGGAATCAAGTAGTGAGACCATGGAAACTGTACAGATTGAAAAGGAGGAGGTGCTTGCTATCTTGAGGAAAATTAAAGTGGATAAATCCCCGGGACCTGACAGAGTGTTCCCTCGTACCTTGAAGGAGACTAGTGTTGAAATTGCGGGGGCCCTGGCAGAAATATTTAAAATGTCGCTGTCTACGGGTGAAGTGCCGGAGGATTGGAGAGTGGCTCATGTTGTTCCGTTGTTTAAAAAAGGATCAAAAAGTAATCCAGGAAATTATAGGCCGGTGAGTTTAACGTCAGTAGTAGGTAAGTTATAGGAGGAAGTACTAAGAGACAGAATCTACAAGCATTTGGATAGACAGGGGCTTATTAGGGAGAGTCAACATGGCTTAGTGCATGGTAGGTCATGTTTGACCAATCTGTTGGAGTTTTTCGAGGAGGTTACCAGGAAAGTGGATGAAGGGAAGGCAGTGGATATTGTCTACATGGACTTCAGTAAGGCCTTTGACAAGGTCCCGCATGGGAGGTTAGTTAGGAAAATTCAGTTGCTAGGTATACGTGGAAAGGTGGTAAATTGGATTAGACATTGGCTCGATGGAAGAAGCCAGAGAGTGGTGGTAGAGAATTGCTTCTCTGAGTGGAGGCCTGTGACTAGTCGTGTGCCACAGGGATCAGTGCTGGGTCCATTGTTATTTGTCATCTATATCAATGATCTGGATGATAATGTGGTAAATTGGATCAGCAAGTTTGCTGATGATACAAAGATTGGAGGTGTAGTAGACGGTGAGGAAGGTTTTCAGAGCCTGCAGAGGGACTTGGAACAGCTGGAAAAATGGGCTGAAAAATGGCAGATGGAGTTTAATATTGACAAGTGTGAGGTATTGCACGTTGGAAGGACAAACCAACGTAGAACATACAGGGTTAATGGTAAGGCACTGAGGAGTGCAGTGGAACAGAGGGATCTGGGAATACTGATACAAAATTCCCTAAAAGTAGCATCACAGGTAGATAGGGTTGTAAAGAGAGCTTTTGGTACATTGGTCTTTATTAATCAAAGTATTGAGTATAAGAGCTGGAATATTATGATGAGGTTGTATAAGGCATTGGTGAGGCCGAATCTGGAGTATTGTGTTCAGTTTTGGTCACCAAATTACAGGAAGGATATAAATAAGGTTTAAAGAGTGCAGAGAGGGTTTACAAGGATGTTGCCGGGTCTTGAGAAACTCAGTTACAGAGAAAGGTTGAAAGGTTTAGGAAAAACTTCTTCACACAGAGAGTGGTGAATCTATGGAATTCTCTGCCACAGCAAACTGTTGAGGCCAGTTCATTGGCTATGTTTAAGAGGGATTTAGATATGGCCCTTGTGGCTACAGGGGTCAGGGGGTATGGAGGGAAGGCTGGGGCAGGGTTCTGAGTTGGATGATCAGCCATGATCATAATAAATGGCGGTGCAGGCTTGAAGGGCCGAATGGCCTACTCCTGCACCTATTTTCTATGTTTCTATGTTTCTATGAATAGGTTAGGACTTTATTCCCTGGAGTGTAGAAGAATGAGGGGAGATTTGATAGAGGTATATAAAATTATGATGGGTATAGATAGAGTGAATGCAAGCGGGCTTTTTCCACTGAGGCAAGGGGAGAAAAAAACCAGAGGACATGGGTTAAGGGTGAGGGGGGAAAAGTTTAAAGGGAATAATAAGGGGGGCTTCTTCACGCAGAGAGTGGTGGGAGTATGGAATGAGCTGCCAGACGAGGTGGTAAATGCGGGTTCTTTTTTAACATTTAAGAATAAATTGGACAGATACATGGATGGGAGGTGTATGGAGGGATATGGTCCGTGTGCAGGTCAGTGGGACTAGGCAGAAAATGGTTCGGCACAGCCAAGAAGGGCCAAAGGGCCTGTTTCTGTGCTGTAGTTTCTATGGTTTCTATGGTTTCACTTAAATGACACACTTCACTGTATGCAGTTGCATGCAGAAGTTTGGGCATCCCTGGACAAAACCTCTGTTACTGTGAATAGTTCAGCGAGTAAAAGATGACCTGATTTCCAAAAGGCATAAAGTTAAAGATGACACATTTCTTTAATATTTTAAGCAAGGTTCCTTTTTTATTTCCATCTTTTACTGTTTCAAAATACCAAAAAGGGAAAAGGGCCCGAAGCAAAAGTTTGGGCACCCTGCATGGTCAGTACTTAGTAACACCCCGTTTGGCAAGTATCACAGCTTGTAAATGCTTTCTGTAGCCAGCTATGAGCCTTTCAATTCTAGCTTGGGGGATTTTCACCCATTCTTCCTTGCAAAAGGCTTCTAGTTCTGTGAGATTCTTGGGCCGTCTTGCATGCACTGCTCTTTTGAGGTCTATCCACAGATTCTCAATGATGTTTAGGTCAGGGGACTTCAAGGGCCATGGCAAAACCTTCAGCGTGCGCCTCTTGAGGTAGTCCATCGTGGATTTTGAGGTGTGTTTAAGATCGTTATCCTGTTGTAGAAGCCATCCTCTTTTCATCTTCAGCTTTTTTACAGATGGTGTGATGTTTGCTTCCAGAATTTGCTGGTATTTAATTGAATTCATTCTTCCCTCTACCAGTGAAATGTTCCCCGTGCCACTGGCTGGAACACAAGCCCAAAGCATGATCGATCTACCCCTGTGCTTAACAGTTGGAGAGGTGCTCTTTTCATAAAATTCTGCACCCTCTTTTCTCCAAACATACCTTTGCTCATTGTGGCCAAATAGTTCTATTTTAAATTCATCAGTCCACAGGACTTGTTTCCAAAATGCATCAGCCTTGTTCAGATGTTCCTTTGCAAACTTCTGACGCTGAATTTTGTGTTGAGGATGCAGGAAAGGTTTTCTTCTGATGACTCTTCCATGAAGGTCATATTTGTGCAGATGTCACTGCACAGTAGAATAGTGCACCACAACTCCAGAGTCTGCTAAATCTTCCTGAAGGTCTTTTGCAGTCAGATGGGGGTTTTGATTTGCCTCTCTGGTTCTCTTGGAATGTTTTTCGGTCTTCCAGACCTCAACTTGACCTCCAAAGTTCCTGTTAACTGCCATTTCTTAAATACATTACGAACTGAGGAAACGGCTACCTGAAAACCCTTTGCTATCTTGTTATAGCCTTCTCCTGCTTTGTGGACATCATTTATTTTAATTTTAAGAGTGCTGGGCAACTGCATAGAGGAGCCCATGGCTGGTGATGGTTGGGGCAAGGTTTGAGGAGTCAGTGTATTTATAAAGCTTTGAAATCTGCATCACCTGGCCTTTCCAAACGATAACTGTGACAAGCCATAGTCCTAACAAGTATTTATGTGTTTATTTATTTATGATTTGTCATCTTTCGCATACCAGTTGTTTGTCAGTCTTTGTTATTTATAGTTTTTCATCAATTCTATTGTATTTCTTTATTTTCCAGTAATTCCTGCAGAAAATGATGTGTCATTATGTCTGCATGATAAAGATCCCAGTGAGCAATGCGAGTGGTTCACCCAGATCAGGAAGAGATTTTGGTGAGCTGGTTGTACACGTTGAGTTTTGAACAGTATTCCAAATAAAAATGCATTAGTGTTTACTCATGCTAAATTTGTCTTTATTAAGAACAAACATAACACGGTGTTAGAAGTCGGCATAAGGTTTAAACACAGAGTGTAAATCAATACAGTGTGCGACTAAGAAAGAACCATTAGTGACAGAGGGAAGCAAGTGTTCTTGAAGTTCAACGTTCACAGGACTTCTAATAAATTCAGGTGAGGGGCCATAAATTCCTGCATGGGTAAGCTATGTCCTCCTGCACCAATGCATTTTACAGGAAATCTGATAACTGGAAATACTTCAAACAAGGATTCAATATATATTTAGCAGCTAGTGGAGTGGGAAGGACTGGTGAAAATTTCAATGCCTCTATTTTTCTACATGTAATTGGCAAAGATGCTTTGGAAATCTAAAACAGCTTTTCAATTGATGAGGCAACCTTTATGTTCAACACACTAATGGCAACATTTAAGGAGTATGTTGCCAAATAAAAGTAAAACATCACATGTAAAAACATCACATCTGAGAGATATAATTTATTTTCCTGTGATCAGAAGTAAGGTGTTAAGTTTGGCACAGGAAATGCCTGTGTGTATGTGCAGGGCAGCAGAGACCACACAATCACAAGCTAAGGAGCAGCTCAGAGCAGACATAACAGTGCATGCTGTGAAAACAATGGAACAGAGTAAAGGAGTTTCCCAAAGCACCAGCAAAGTGTACAGGTAGGGTTTACAGCAAATGCGGCAAATGTGGATGTAGGCACATCCCAAGGACGTGTCCTTCTTATGGAAATTCATCCAATAATTGTAGGAAGAAGAATCATTTTGCAAAGTGCTGCAAAGCTGGGGCTATCAAGAGAAAGGTGCACATTATTACTGAGGAGATGGTGGAAGTCTTTGTGGATTCTGTCCAGACTACTGGTGCTGATAAGATGGAACGGGTTGATCTGCTAACTGTGAATGAGACAGTAATTCCATTCAAGCTTGACACTGGAGCCCAGATGAATTTGTTATCCATTGATGATAACAAGACTCTCAAAATAAAAATCTATATTTACCCAGTGAACTTAAAAGTGACAGATTACATTAGAAAGATCTTTCCAGAAAAAGAGGGCTGTATAGTGAAATCAAGCACGAGGGACACACCTAAAGGCACCACTACTGATGGTAGAAAAGTGAGTACAGCCAATATTAGGTTTGAGTGCATGTGAAAAGCTCAACCTGGTGAAACAGTTATGCATAGTGGCTTCACAGACTGAAGGTGATCACACAACTCTCATGGAAGAGTATGCAGGCAGCTTTGAGGGGCTCAGATGATTACCTGGAGTACACAAAATTCATGTAGATCAGACAGTTAGCTCCTGGTGTTCATACATGCTAGGAAGTTCTGTTTGCAGTTAGAGACAATCCTAAACAGGAAAGAGCACGCATGGAACAGATAAGCATCATACAGAAAATTGAAGAACCATCAGTTTGGGTGAGCTCACTAGTCATCAAACAAAAGAAAAATGGAGCATTGTGGATATGTCTAGATGAAAAGAACTCACTAAAGCCATGGCAAGAGCATTTTAAATTGCCAACATGGGAAGAGGTCATGTCCCAGTTTGCAGGTGCCAAGTGGTTTAGCAAATTCAACATGTTCTCTAGGTTTTGGCAGAGGAAGCTTGAAGAGGCAGATATGAGACTGTGTAGTTTTAACACACCACAAAGAAGGTATCACTTTCTTTCACTACTGTATGGGATGATGTCTGCACCAGAAGTCCACCATAAAGCCAACCACATGATCTCTGAGGGCATACCTGGAATCAAGATGATAATGGATGTATCATCATCTGGGTGTCCACCAAGGATGAACGTGATGCACCACTGAGTCATGTGCTTGATGTGATACAGAATGTCAATTTGAAATTAAATAAAGAGAAAAGTGAGTTTAGACTTTCATAGGAGATGTCATATTGGAAGAAGGAGTGAAGCCTGACCCAAGAAAGACATCAGCTATTGAAGACATGGAGAAGCCCTAGGACAAAAAGGAGGTGTGATGTTTCTTAGAGATGGTGACTTACCTGGCTAAGTTGATCCTTCGGCAGCCTACTGTGTCAGCACAACATAAGGCACTCCTTGAGCAGCAAAATAAGTGGATTTGGTCTCACAAGCAAGAAGATTGTTTCCAGATACTGAAAAGAGCCCTAAGTGAAGAACCTGTGCTATAGTCTTATGATCTGGAAAGGTGTACGAGGATCTCGGCTGAAGTGTCTCGGTACGGCCTTGGAGCAATAGTACTGCAGCAGCATGATGACACCTGGCAGCTGGTGGCCTAAACATCAAGGGCTTTAACAAGTGCAGAAGCCAACAAAGCGCAGAGAGAGAAAAAGCTTCTTGCCAGCACATTTGCATGCAAATCTTTCCATCAGTGGACAGGCTTTTGAAGTGGAGACACACCATAAACCACCGCTCTCAATTATTTCCAAACCATGAGGATCCGGCGCATGTTGATAAGGCTGCAGTAGTATGATATGAAGATAATCTACACACTGGGAAAATATATGTTTGCTGCTGATGTGCTGTCTCCAACAGTCAACAAGAAAGGAAAGAGTGACCGAGAGATTCGTGCAGGGCTATGTTGACATAATTGTCGTCTTCATTGAAGCATCTCCTGATAGAACAGGGAGGATTAGGAAAGCAGCAGGGACAAATGAAGCAGTGAAAGTACTCAAATACACAATACAGAAAGGATGGCCAGCAGCCAAGAAAGACTGTCAAATGTGTGCTCTTGATTATTGGGCATGCAGAATTGATCTACTGGTAGTAGAAGATATGGTCTTCAAAGGGAACAGATTTGTGATTCCACTGTTGCTACACATTGAAATGCTCCAAAAGGTAGAAAAGATGCAAACATAGAGCTCGGGAAGAGATGTACTGGCTAAGAATGAACCAAGTCATCAGCCAGACCATTGCTTCAAGTGAACTATGCCTTAGCTACAGACCAAAGCAGCAAGCAGAACCGCTTACATCACACCCTGTATCAGACATTCTGTACTTCAAATATGAAGTGGATATGTTTGCTTGTAATGGGAAGAGTTGTATTGTTGTAAGAGACCTCTTATCCAATTACCCAGAGGTTGCAACACTGCAATCAACATCCAGCAAAGCAGTCATCACCTTCATGAAAGCTGTGTTTCTGAGGCATGGAGTTCCATGTGAAGTATTATCAGACAATGGTCCACAATTTTCGAGCTGTGAATTTGAGTCCTTTCCCAATGATTGGGTGTATAGCCATATAACTTCAAGCCCACATCACGCATATTCAAATAGCCTAGCAGAGAATTTGGTCAAGGTAGTGAAGGGCCTCATGAAGAAAGCACAATGACAAGAGGATTTCCACAAAAATTTAATGATTTACTGAAGTGCACCACTGCAGAAGAAACTTGCACGAGTCCAAATGCTGATGGCTAGAAGCATTCAAACTAACTTTCCAGTGTATAAAAATCTGTTGACACCTAAAGGAGCTCACAAGGTCAAATTGGCTACCTGAAGGGGGAAGTTAAATAGTATCACAACAAGACTGCCTACCAGTCCTGAACCCTGGAGATCAAGTGTGAATATGCAATCATGATTCCGGCAGATGGTCCATGCAAGGATATGTGCAAGAGGAAGTAAGTCCACATTCTTATCAGATCCAGATAGAGCGAGGAACACCCCTGAGAAGGAATTGTGTGGATCTACAACCACAAGCTCCAACCCATAGCTGTGACACATCACTTGTCAGTACAGCAAAGGAGCCAGCATATGTAAAAAATGAACTTGTTGATCAGAATTCTCAGAGAGTTACAACGAATGCAAGTAATACACTTGTGGAAACAAACAGCAGACCAAAAAGTATCATTAAACCACCTCAAAGACTGATTTAAATTTGATGAATGAAGAAAGGACTGACTACAGAATGTAGAATTCTTTGTTAGAAAGGTTTATTGTTCCTTGCAGGTTTATGAGAGCATAGTTTTGAATTTGTTTTTCTTTAAAGGGGCAAGATGTGTTATTATGTGTGCATAATAAGGATCTTCAATTCCCAGTGTGCAATGTGGGTGGCTCACCTGGAACTGGAAGTGATGTTGGCAAACTGGTTGCATGTACTGAGAGCAGAACAGTGCCCTGAATAAAAATGTTCAAGCGCTTATCCACGCTAAGTCTGGCTTTGTTAAGAAGAAACATAGCACATCCTAAAATACACAGAGTGACATATGCATAATTTACTTTGACTTTGATGTGTCACACTCATAACCTCATAGAATTGTGTCTAAGATGAGAAGAGTGTTTTAATATGGTAATGTGAAAATAGTCAAAGCTTTGATTGACTATTTTTTTCAGTTCTTATGGTGGAGAACACTTCTAACATGATAATTAGAAATGTTATGAGCACATTGGGAGGTGAGGACCTTCAGACAATCGCAAACACTAAAGATGTAAAGATGAGACAACTAGTGGCCAAAAAGTAGACAAATCCCCTGACCCTGATAGGATGAATCCCTAGTTACTGGAAAAAAAATGGCAGACATTGAAATAGATGCATTTGTGATAATTTACCAATATTCTCTGGACTCAGGGTAAATCCCAGCAAACTGGGATACAGCAAATGTCATTGCACTGATTAATAAATGATGTAGCCGAAAGTCGAGTAACTATCAGCCAGATAGATTAAGGCTGCTGTCAGGAAAATGTTTGAAACTATCAATAAGGAAAAAATAATGAAACATTTGGATAGAAGCTGATTCATGAAGGGAAAATCTGTTTGACATACATACTGGAGTTCTTTGGGGGTATAATGAACACAGTAAATAGAGCGGAGCAGGTGGATGTTGTATAACTGGATTACCAGAAGGCCCTCAATAAAGTGCCACATAAAAACGTATCCATAAGATAAGGATGCATGGAGTTGAAGGCAATATATTAGAATGGGTAGAAGATTGGTAATTAAATAGAAGGGAGAGAATTGAGAATTCAGAGTGGTTAAAGACGGCTCATATTCTGCATGGAGGTCGGTGACCAGTGGTGTGCCTCAGGGATCTGTTCTGGGACCCTTACTCTTCGTGATTTTTATAAATGACCTGGATAAGGAAGTGGAGGGATGGGTTAGTAAGTTTTCTGATGACACAAAGGTTGACGGTGTTGGGATAGTGTGGAGGGCAGCCACAGGTTACTGCGGGACATTGATAGGATGCAAAACTGGGCGGAGAAGTGGCAGATGGAGTTCAACCCAGATAAGTGTGAAGTGGTTCACTTTGGTAGGTCAACTATGATGGCAGAATATAGTATTAATGGTAAGACTCTTGGCAGTGTGGAGGAACAGAGGGATCTTGGGGTCCGAGTCCATAGGATACTCAAAGCAGCTGCGCAGTTTGACTCTGTGGTTAAGAAGGCATATGATGTGTTGGCCTTCATCAATCGTGGAATTGAATTTAGGAGCCGAGAGGTAATGTTGCAGCTATATAGGACCCTGGTCAGACCCCACTTGGAGTACTGTGCTCAGTTCTGGTTGCCTCACTACTGGAAGGATGTGGAAGCCATAGAAAGGGTGCAGAGGAGATCTGCAAGGATGTTGCCTGGATTGGGGAGCATGCCTTATGAGAATAGGTTGAGTGAACTCAGCCTTTTGTCCTTGGAACGACGGAGGATGAGAGGTGACCTGATAGAGGTGTATAAGATGTTGAGAGGCATTGGTCGTGTGGATAGTCAAAGGCTTTTTCCCAGGGCTGAAATGGTTGCCACAAGAGGACACAGGTTTAAGGTGCTGGGGAGTAGGTACAGAGGAGATGTTGGGTAAGTGGTGGAGGCAGATACAATAGGGTCTTTTAAGAGACTTTTGGATACGTACATGGAGCTTAAAAAATAGAGGGCTATGGGAAAGCCTAGTAATTTCTAAGGTAAGGTCATGTTCGACACAACTTTGTGGACCGAAGGGCTTGTATTGTGCTGTAGGTTTTCTATGTTTCTAAATGGATGCTTCTCTGGTCGGCGGTCACTGGTGAACGGACTGTCACAGGGGTCAGTGCTGGCCCTGAAAATTTTCAAAATATATATCAATAGTTTGGAAGACAAGATTGAGTATAATGTTTCTAAACTTGCTGATGACACTCAATTGAATGAAAAAGCAAATTGAGCTAAGGGTGCAAAAAGCCTGTGGAGGGCTATAGATAGGTTAAATGAATGAGCAGGTGTGTGGCAGATGGAGTACAATGTAGGTAAATGTGAGGGCTTCCCCTTTGGGAGGAAAAATAGAAGATCATTTTATTATTTAAGATTACAGCACGCTATTGTTCAGAAAGATTTGGGAGGGATTGTGCATGAATGGTAAAAGGTTGGTTTGCAGGTGCCCTGGGTTATCAAGAAGGCAAATGGAATATTGGTTATCATTGCTGGAGGGATTGAATTTAAGAGTGGGAGGTTGTGCAGAAACTGTACAGGGTACTGGAGATGCTACACCTGGGGTACTATATAAATTTCTGGTCTTATGAAAAAATATACTGGCTTTGCAGGAGGTGCAGAGGTTTATGAGGTTGAGTCAAGAAATGAAGGGGTTTGCCTATGAAGTAGGAATATAAGCAGATAAAGTTATGAAAGTGATTGTCAAGATAGCTTCAGGACTGTTGTTTCCACTGGTAAGTAAGACTAGAACTAGCAGACATAGTCTCAAGATTTAAGATGGAGATGAGGAGAATAATATATGATAGAATAATATATATTATAATATAATAGAATAATATATAATATCATTTAATAATAGATTTAAGATGGACATGAGGAGAAATTGCTTTTCCTAAGAGTTATGAATCTATGGAAGTCTGTGGCCACTGAAGCAGTACACACTACCTCAAAGTATATGTAAAACACAGTTTGATAGATTTTTGCAAAACAGCAGTTAAAGGTTATGAGGAAAGGACAGTTCGGTGAGCGAGTCCATGGCCAGATCAGCCATGATAACATTGAATGGTGGAGTAGGCTCGACGGGACAGATGGCCTATTCTTGCTCCTGTTTCTTAAGTAGCCATACAGTCTTCTATGAATATTATATTGCTTTTCTCTCTCTTTACTTTCCACTGTGATGTTGTGATCTGTTTTCTCTTTCAGACTGCATTCTGCTGTTATTAAAACAAGCTGCCTGAACCCCATAAACCTGCTTACTTTTGCAAGGTCTGCACTCTTCCTGCCCTATCATCTGAAACCCCACATCTATGTCACTCATTGCTGTACCATCTACTCTCTTTTGCTGACCAGGGGTTGCAGTAAGTCTCCTTCTTACCTGTTCACCAAAAGCCGCTCCCCTGTCCTAGCTAGGGCCTGGTCCAATTAAGGAGCACTTCAGCCCCTCTCAATAGCTGCTGTTTAGCTGATGACAACATGATCCGATAGAGTATAAATCCAGCACGCTGAAAGGACATACTCTCTTTATGCTGTCCGGGTCACCGTGGGCTAGGAGATGTGGCCAGTACTGTGGAAACTGTAAACATTGGAAGTGTGCTGCAATAAGTGAGAACCTGTGCATTTGCCTCTGTTTGTAACTCGAATAGTTTACTGAATGTTTAATGCCCGTCTTGTGTGCCACCTCGAGCGCTCAGTTTAGATAAGAATCTGCAACCGAGTGTAAATTGAAGGGTTTACTGAATGTTTTAATGTCTGTCTTACACTGTAAATAGACAGTTAACTTACTTTCCTGTAGGGAGTTCCCACTCATGCACCCGCAAACCTAATTTCACACAATACCAGCTCTACAGTGCTAATCCTCAATGGTAAAGCAGCCTCTTGGGGAAAGAACACATTAGTACTTTACCTCCTCCCTGAAGTGACGTTGTGTTCAAATCTCAGGATCCTGCTTATCAGCTCTGAACTGAAGTTCACCGAGTTTTAGGTACTTCTTGCAGATTTGCTTGGTATAGATTGCAATGGTTCCTATCCATTCACATAAACGGCATGTACCTGTCTCTAATTAATTTACTATTTAATGATTTAGGTATAAAGCTACACTATTATCTTCACCATACAGAGGGACCATGCAAATCAGAAATCCATACTCGATAGACATTGTAGGTTCTCATATTCTGCACTAAAACATGCTGTGCTTTTATAGACTCCCCCATCCCCTATCTCCTAGTACATCAGTTTGAGATTTAAACTCACAACACATGGGCTGCAAGCTAGTTGTCCACCACTTTATGCTTCTTGCTTCCCACTGCTAGTTACAAATGTGTGTAAAATCTAACAGTAAAATTAA
This sequence comes from Mobula hypostoma, assembly GCF_963921235.1. Classification (NCBI taxonomy): domain Eukaryota; kingdom Metazoa; phylum Chordata; class Chondrichthyes; order Myliobatiformes; family Myliobatidae; genus Mobula; species Mobula hypostoma. The sequence continues at coordinate 118,272,269 of NC_086097.1, read as the reverse complement.
TACATTACCAAAATCAAAGTCGCTGTAAAAAGAATCTTGACTCACTTCTCCCTTAGAAAAGTGGCCTCTTTGAAATAGTGAATATTTGTTCTGCATTCTTCCTCAAGTGAAAATATCCTCTCCACATCAACCCTGTTAATAACCTTTATTGTTAGAGGATCAATACTCTCAATTGGATCTAATATCTTTTTCTAATCTTCACTTTTAGAAACCAAGACTACTCAGCCTTTCCCCATAAGTGAAACAACACAGCTCATTTGGAAGGATTACTAGCTGTTTCAGAAAGTTCTCATCAGCTAATTGCCACACTGCTTTTAATTTTGCTAAAAGTTCTACTTTTGGGGGAAAATTCCTTTAATTTGGAAATCGGTAAATGTAATTTTTTATTGACAAGAAAAAGAAACAGAAAGCATGAAACCAGACTAGTCATTTAATGGTATCCATAGAGAAGCTGTGAAACAACAAATGTCACATTATCTTAATTAGGATAATAAATCTGATCGTGATTTCTGAGTGTATCCTGACTGCATTATGGCTCGGTATAGAAGCACCAATGCCCATGAAAGGAAAAGCCTACACAAAGTAGTGAATGCAGTCAGGGTCATCACAGGGAAAGCCCTCCCTACCATTGAACACATTTAGAAGGGCAGCTGCCACAAGAAAGCACCATCCATCATCAAGGATCTCTGCCATCAAGGCTGTATCCTCTTCTTGCTGCAGCCATTGGGAAGGAAGTGCAGGAGACCTGGGTTCTACACCAGCAGGTTCAGGAACAGCTATTACCCATCAACCATCATGTTCCTGAACAAGCATGGATAACTTCAGTCACGATGTCAATGAACTATTCTGTAACCTGTGAACTCACTTCCTAAGACTCGACAACTCATGTTCTCAGTATTATTTATTTATTTACTTACTTACTCACTGACTTGATTATCATTTTTGGGAATTGCAGTTTGTCTTCTTATGCACATTGGCTGTTTGTCTATCTTTGATGGTGTGTAGTTTTTCACTGATTCTATTGGGTTTCTTTGCATCTACTGCAAATTTCTGTAAGAAAATGGATCTCACAGTAGTATATGGTGACGTATATGTACTTTGATAGCAAATTTAATTTGAACTTTGATTTTGATTCTGATTCTGAGCTGTTAATGATGTACGATGGTATTTTGAAAACAAAATTAGGCAATATCACCATGGTTTGGTGCAAAGAAAATCATGTTTGTCTAATTTATTTGAATTTATTCGTGGGTTATGCAATATATGAAAGGAACTGGTGGATACACAGTACTTCGATTTCCAGAAGCGATTTGATAAGGTGCCACTTCAACGATTACAGTGGTAAATCAGTGCTTGTGGTGCAAAGGTATCCAATTGGCTGGCTAATCAACTAGACTGTGGATAAAACACATGCCTTCTCCCTGCAGCCGTCTTCACCTCTTTCTAACTGCAAGATTTCCTTGTGGATCATTAATTCAAAGAGTTAAACTACAAAGCAATGTAACAGTGTGGGAGTGAACTTCAAAAAGATGTAGTGAGCTTCACTGGCTGACCCACCCCTTGGAAGCAGGGTGGTTGTCTTATCCCCATTAACAAGTGGTGTCACTGTAACAAGGTGGTTAGCACAACCCTTCACAGCACCAGTGACCCGGCACTGTCTCTAAAGCAGTTATACATTCTGCCTGTGACCGTGTGGGTTTCCTTTGGGTGTTCCGGTTTTCTCCCACGTCCCAAAGACATATCAGTTAGGACTCGTAGGTTAATTGGTCATGTGGGATAATTGAGTAGCACAGGCTCATTGGGTCGGTAAGGCCTGTTACCGTTACACACGGGTGTAATTGAGTGTTCTGTGTTCATTGGGTCGAAAGACCTGTTACCGTTACACACGGGTGTAATTGAGTGTTTTGGACTCTTTGGTTCAGCAAGGCCTGTTACCGTTATACACGGGTGTAAATGGGTGTTTTGGACTCATTGGTTCAACAAGGCCTGTTACCGTTACACACGGGTGTAACTGGGTGTTTTGTTCTCATTGGGTCGGTAAGGCCTGTTACCGTTACACACGGGTGTAATTGGGTGTTTTGGACTCATTGGGTCAGAAGGCCTGTTACCATTACACACGGGTGTAATTGAGTGTTTTGGGCTCGTTGGGTTGAAAGACCTGTTACTGTTACACACAGGTGTAATTGAGTGTTTTGGGTCATTGGGTCTGAAGGCCTGTTACCGTTACACACGGGTGTAATTGAGTGTTTTGGGTCATTGGGTTGGAAGGCCAGTTACTGTGCTGTATTTCTAAATAAAATAAAATGGGTGGCCTGAGGTTAGGTTTGAGATCCTTAGAGTCTCATATGACCACAATCCACCTATTTGGGAGTTATGATAAACAATGAATTTTCTACTAGGCATGTGAACTGCTCAGATCTTCTGTTCTTTCTACTTTGTCTATAACAGTTAAAACATTTCAATTCATTAATGGCATCAAACTTTTTTCCTTAAGTTAATATTCAGTGCTATTATGAATATTCAGCCAAGTTGTCCTTTAAGTTTAGTCAAATTATTGCCAAATCGTAGCTCAAACTTAATTGCAAACTAAGGTGTAGGTCAATGTACGCTATTTTATTCTTATTTTATTGCCATATTGCACCTCTTGCTGACATCTTTGTCTCTTTGCTAGAATACAGTTCACAGATCTCTCCCGGTGCCCAACCACAAGGGTTAGTCTTCATATACTGTAGTGGCAAGGTAGCATTGTAGTTAGCACAAGGCTTTACAGTACAGGTGACCCAAGTTAAATTCCCACCTTTGCCTGTAAGGAGCTTATACGTTCTCCCTGTGACCGTGTGTGTTTCCAAGAGGTGTTCTGGCTTCCTCCCACAGCCCAAAGGTGTACCAGTTGGTAGGTTAATTGGTCATTATAAACTGTCCTGTGATTCAGCTCAGAGTAGATCAGGGGATTGCTGGGTTGCGTGGCTCGAAGGGCCAGAAGGGCCTATTCTGCACTGTCTCTCAGTAAATAAATACAAATCAATATACAGATGCAGGCACTAAATGTCAAAGGATATGAGTGTTACTATAAGTCTTATCTGAGCTCTTCTCCATAACAGTTATCATGAACTTTTCCTCTCCTAACCTTAGGACATTTAGAGATCTAAGGCCACAGATGTTAACTAAGGATAGGTTGAGAACAGAACATAGAACCCATTATCCCTGAATCATGTAGCAACTTATTGAACAGGGACCTGGAGGCTTTCAAATAGGGTGAAGATTTATTGCATTTGGAAACAAATGATTTCACAAAAGTTATTGCATAGCAAATGTGAACCAATTTTTTTTGCACTAGTTCTAGTCGTTTCTAATTAATTATGAATAGGTGCAGCCTTTGCTGGAATGATAATGTGCCAAAGATACTCAATGTTCATGCATCAGTTTATTTGCATAATTATTCACAGCTCACACAGGAGCTTTGGAGAATGCAGAGAGCTGTACACTGTTGAAATTACTGGGATGAAGCTGAATGAATGGAGGATGAACATCTGTACCAGTCTGGGCACAACAGCAGGTTACAGAAAATGCAGTGAAAATTCCAGACCCTGCAAATTCAGACAGCTCACTGACTGTCCATGTCCTGTTGAATTTCTTCATGCTTATGTAACAAGTTTTAATTTGTCTAGCAGGTTCCGAGTGTCTTAATTTGTGTGTATATTACCTAGGGCTGGGGTATGTGAAGTGTCCAGGGAGGGATATCACCTGTGGTGAAGGGGTTTGTCATGTACGCTCTGGGGCATCTTTGGTCCCCACCAGACACTTAGTTCTCCTGTATGGCTCCAAGTAGCTGTCTGCACGTGAAGCGTCCACACCCTGGAACTCTGCTTTGACAGGTGTGCTAAACCAGAAGTGGGTAGCTGGTGGGCCTCATTCCTCAGTGCAAGAGGAACATGCCTGTCCTAGCATGCTAAGTCAGCTCTGGCTGACTGGGTGGCTGAGACCAACAGTGAGATCTAAAGGCCTTGAACGTAATTCTGCCGTTCTTCGTGGAGAGCGAAGGGCATGTAAAAGCACAGAAGAAGTCAAGGTCATCCACTGTAATCATGGAAGGCCCCAGTTGTGATGAGTACTCATACACTGGACACAGACTTTTGAGATCGTGAGAGTAGAACTGTCCTAATGCAATGGCTTTTCCACTTTTAAAGCTCTCCCACGTGGGTTTTTAGTGTACTTCACATCACATCATTGAAGAACTGAACCATTCTGTCAATGTCAGATACGACAGACAACTAGTCAATCATTACCTAGAGTCAGTGGTACAATTGTGAGATTCCCACAGTTACTCAAGGTTGCCTCGACAGAGATTTATAAGAGTGTGGGTGCTATCACAAAGAACTGATAAAGTGTGAAAGAAAATAATCTTGCAGAGAAATTCCTTTGGTGCATAATGTCAGCAGTCAGTTTACTCACCCTGATACATGCAGCTTCACTGAAATGAAGTTGAGTTTATTATCATGTACACAATACAGTGAGGTTGAGGTGTAATGAAAAAGTTGCTTGCAGAGGCATCACCAACATGTGGATTCAGGCAAGATGAATAATATAAGTTTTACATGGTCTCAGTGGCCACTTTATTAGGTATTTCCTGTTCCTAATAAAGTGGTCACTGAGTATATGTTTGTGATCTTCTGCTGCTGTAGCCAATCCACTTCAAGGTTTCACTTGTTGTACATTTAGTGCTGCCCTTCTGCACACCACTGTTATAACATGGGGTTACCTAAGTTACTGTTGCCTTCCCGTCAGCTTGAATCAGTCTGGCTATTCTCCTCTGACTTCTGTCTTTAACAAAGCATTTTTTCCCACAGAACTGCTGCTCATTGTTTTTTTTTGTTTTTCACACTATTCTCTGTAAACTCTAGAGACTCATGTGTGTGAAAAACCCAGGAGATCAGCAGGTTCTGAAATACTCAAATCACCCCATCTGGCGTCAACAATCATTCCGTGGTCAAAGTCACTTAGATTGCATTTCTTCCCCAATCTGATGTTTGCTCAAAAGAACAATTAAACCTCTTGACCATATCTGTATGTTTTAATGCATTGGGTTGCTGACATATGAATGTAGCTGATTAGATATTTGTATTAACGAGCAGGTGTACAAGTGCACCTGATAAAGTGGCCACTGAGTGTAAATATACAGGACAGTGAAGATTAAAAGACGCAAAGCAAGACATTAGTACAGGAAACAAAACACTATCAGTGGCAAGCCCATGGTAGTGTAAGAGGTGGCTTGTGGTGTTCCATTGCTAAGGTGAGATTAGGGTTATGCAGTATGCTTCAAGAGTCTGATGGTTGTAGGAGAGTATTTGTTCCTGAGTCAGGCGGTATGAAAGTTAGGTTTTCTGTAACTCCTACCTCATGGTAGTATTGAGAACATGGCATGACCAGGATGGTGGGGGATCCATAATGATAGATGCTGGCGATGGTGCTGAAGGCAGTTGAACAATACATTCAAAGTGGCCAGGTAGTTAAAGCATTCGACTAGCGACCTGAAGATTGTGAGTTCAAGCCCTAGCCGAGGCAACATGTTGTGTCTTTGAGCAAGGCACTTAATCACACATTGCTCTGTGACGACACTGGTGCCAAGCTGTATGGGTCCTAATGCCGTTCCCTTGGACAACATCAGTGGCATGGAGAGGGGAGCTTGCAGCATGGGCAACTGCCTGTCTTCCATACAACCTTGCCCAGGCCTGTGCCCTGGAGTGTGAAGACTTTCCAGGTGCAGATCCATGGTCTCGCAAGACTAATGGATGCCTTTAATACAACAGGAGACTGATATTCTGAAATGGTCATGTGGTTAGCAACCGAAGGTTAATTCCCTCTGCTAAATATAAAATATTGTGATGGCCTGCTCTATGATTTCCTTTGTCTCAGATGCAAACAGACTTTAACCAGCAATAAACTTTAACATTATTCTGTGCAAGTTGATGGGACTAGGCAGAATAAAAGCTTAGCATGGACTAGGTAGGAGAACGCTGCCTGTTTCTATTCTGGTAAATGTACACAGAACATGACTCTGTTACTACGTTCATTACTCGGGTAATGATGAGTTTGAGTACAGAGAGGAAATTAAGAAACTGGTGGCATAGTCCGAAGACAATAACCTATCTCTGAACGTCAGCAAGATGAAGGAATTGGTTGTTGACTTCAGAAGGAGTAGTGGACGGCACGACCCAGTTTACATCGGTGGTGCACAAGTGGAACAGGTCAAAAGCTTTAAGTTCCTCGGGGTCAATATCACAAATAACCTGACTTGGTCCAACCAAGCAGAGTCCACTGCCAAGAAGGCCCACCAGCGCCTTTACTTCCGGAGAAAACTAAAGAAATTTGGCCTGTCCCTTAAAACCCTCACTAATTTTTATAGCTGCACCATAGAAAGCATTCTTCTTGGGTGCATCACAACCTGGTATGGAAATTGCCCTGCCCAAGACCGGAAGAAGCTGCAGAAAATTGTGAACACGGCGCAGCACATCACACAAACCAAACTTCTGTCCTTGGACTCACTTTACACCACACGCTGTCGGAACAGTGCTGCCAGGATAATCAAGGACAAGGCCCACCCAGCCAACACACTTTTCGTCCGTCTTCCCTCCGGCCTCTTCCCTTTGGCCAGATTTGGGAACAGCTTCTTTCCAACTGTGATAAGACTGCTGAATGGATCCTGACACAGATCTGGGCCGTACCCTCCAAATATCCGGACCTGCCTCTCGGTTTTTTTGTTCTCCCTTACTTTCCATTTTTCTGTTTTCTATTTATGATTTATCATTTAAATTTTTAATATTTACTATCGATTTGTAATCCAGGGAACAGGAAGCGCAGAATCAAATATCACTGTGATGATTGTACGTTCTAGTAGCAATTGTTTGGCGACAATGAAGTACAAAGTATTTATCATAGCAAGAGGGTTAAGTTATAAAAAATGGTGGATTATTTTTAATTTAACTTTCTTCATTTCATCAGTAGGTTAATGGTCGTTCACAACCGATCACCTGCGAATGGATGCCCGACTATCTGACTAATAATTATGTTTGAGTATTAATTGACCAATTAGAGCTGGTGAATAGTAGGTTGCCCAGGTCACAGTATAGGAAGGCAAAGATTATTGCTGTCTGATAACATGACATGTCTGAAGTCTTGATGCTGATGTATCCTTTTCCTCAACCGAGCAAAGGACTGATAGAACATTGAAGCCCATTGCTGAATTTCATCTTCTGTGTTTGCCTCAACCAAAAGGCCGGTCTTGGAGGAAATTGTGAAGTTGTCCACATTGTCCTAGATCTCACTGTGAATCTTTATTGCCAGAAAGCAGTGTGGAAGGATGTAAGTAAAGAATCCTGGTCTTGCAGGCATTGATTGTAAGTCCCTTCCTCTTATGTTTTATTGAACAAATTGATGATATCATGAGTCTGACCTCTGAGCCTATAGAAACATGAGTGTCATCTGCATTCTGCATCTCATTGCATTCTGCATTTATTGATTTATCACATGTGGAGCGAAACATACAGTAAAAAGCATTAATTGCATTAACAGCCAACACAACACTAAGGATATGCTGGGGCAACCTGTAGCTGTCGCCACACTTTCCAGTACCAACATAGTATGCCCACTGCGCTTATCAGTATAAAATAAGCCACCACAACAACAAAGACACAACAGCAACAAAATAAGTCCATTTCCTCTCTCCTTCCCACCCACCCAGGCTTCCAACATCAGGACAGGCTGCAGATAATCATGGCAGGCTATACTTTTATTCATGTGATCCCAAAGTAAGAGACAATCCTGGAAAAGATTATAATCAATAGTGAGAAAGGTCAGAGGGGAATGGTCAGACTGGTTCAAGTTGACAGGAAAGCAGATGTATGTCACAACGGTGGGGCATTGGGAGCAAGGGTGGACCCAAATGCAAGACACATCTTGTGAGGTTACTTAGATTTAGTTTATTGTTCGATACCAGGAGAGCAAGGCAGGAGCAGGAAATAGCGAACTGGACAAGGACTCAGGACTACGACTAGGCTGGGACTAGGGGTCTGGGCTGGGACTCGGAATTGGATTCCAGAACTAGAGGAGACATGAAGAGGCTAGGGTATGAACTCCGAGCCAGAGACTGGGCAAGGACCCAGTACCTGGGTCTTGCCTCTGGCTCGGACCCCAGAACTAGGCAAGGACATGCCATAGGCTAGGGAGAGGAGGAACATGGAAAACACAGCCTCGGTCTCGGGAGAGCGTGTACACGGAACCATGGACACATACACAGAACACAGAGTCAGGACCCCTCCTTGGGTACAGGACATAGGGCTGGGACTCATGACACTCCGCGGGGCAACGGCAAGATGGCCTGACTTACCCCACGGAGGCAAGGACAAGACAAGACAAGACATGACCCCCCGTGGGGCAATGGCAAGACGGCCTGACTTACCCCACAGAGGCAGGGACCAGACAAGACAAGACATGATCCCCTGCAGAGCAATGGCAAGATGGCCTGACTTACCCCACGGGGACGAGGACAAGACAACACAAGACCAACACGAATGAACTCCAGACAGTACCTATCTAGCTCCAGCGATGGAACTAGACAGAAGTGCAGGCGGAGGCTGCAGACGAGGGCTAGAGGTGAGAGGGGCAGAGAAGGGATTGAGACAAGGGGATAAGACAGGAATCACAGACCACCAGGGCCAGAATTGACTTGGTGCCAGAATGCCGCCAGGGCCAGGACTTGACTTGGAGCCTCCGGGTAGTGGCGAGCTCTCGACTCGGCTCGGGAACAGTAGACAGCGGTTCTTGATTCCCCCCGGCGGGTTAACTGATGGACCAACCTCGGTGAGGAAACTTTGCAGGCTCACTTTAGCGGGGTAACTTGACATGGTTGCTCCGGTAAGGAAAGGCAAATTACCGGCACTCGCTTCAGGCGGAGACCAGGCTTGCTCCGGCCAGATGACATTGGCACGCCGTAGCTTGGTGACTTTGCAGAAGCTCCTGCGCCGGATGGCTGAAAGCCGGAGACTATAAACTACCAGCTCAGCCGAGTGTTAATTGCCTCTAATCACCAAAGTCGAGGGACACGGGAAAACAGGGAATCAACGGTCCAGATCCTAACATAAATGAGGTAAATTTAAAGATAACCCGATCCGGACCATGACAATGTAACTCAAATAACCTCGTGTTACAACAGTGTATCTCTGAAGAGACAACACATTGAACTTTGAAGTGTATGGGCAATTGAGCAGAAAGCCATGAATGTACATTCAGTAGCCACGTTATTAGGTACAGGAGGTACAGAAGTGTATTTAGTTGTTATTTGTTTATACACTTTGGTTGAAGAATCTGCTAAATAACTCGGGTGTCAGGAATTTGATGAGAATGGGAAGGCATGATTCAATTTAAATCAGGTGGAAAGAACATATGATTATTTAAATAGATAATATCATTAATTAGAACTTTGGGGATAGTATTAAATACAGCTAAATAGAAGATGTCAAGTTGAACAGTAGCAAACTTAATTAAGTTAAGATCTGATATTCATAAATAATAAATAAGAATTAAGTAGATATTAAAAATATAACTTAATAAACATGACTAATAGCACAAATTAACTTGAAATTAAGTTAAGTCAATGTACTGACTGTAATCTATCATCAAGTGATTCTATTATATTTAGAATTAATTTATTGTTAATAAATAGTTGACAGTACAGCTATGCCTTGAGATTGCTATAGGTGGAAGCTTGTGACTTGTGAGACTGTCCCAGATTATTACTTCTATCAATGTACTCAGTCTTTCAGCTGAGGAGTGAGGTAGAAGATGGGAGAATTTCTGGATAGCTCTTTCAGAGGGTATACTGAGAAGTGTGGCACTGAGGCAAAGAAAGCTTAGCTCCAACCACTTATTGTTGACAAGGCTCCAGGGTGAAGGATATTAAAGTGTCATAATTGCATGGCTGGGATTCCTGCAAGAGAGCTATGAAAACATTGAAGTTCAAAGGTCAAAGTACAAAGTAAATATATAATTGAAGTACCATATACTACCTGTCATACGGAGGTGGCTGGGAACGGACCCAAGTGCAAGACACAGACACTGAAGTACTAGGGACAGGATTAGGATACAGGGTGATGGCAAGGACATGGACAGGAAAACCAGGAACCTGGAACAGGACTGGATAAGAGAGCTAGGAGCCCAGGCTTGGACTCCGAGCCAGAGACTGGGCAAGGACCCAGTACCTGGGTCTTGCCTCTGTCTCAGACCCCAGAACTAGGCAAGGATGAGGTTTGGCAGGCAGGCAGGATGAGGGTGGAGTCTTCAGGCTTGAGGCTAGAGGCTAGAGACTTGAGGCGAGGCTTGGCAGGAGGAAGGAGGCTGGAGTCTTCAGGCTTGAAGCTAGGCAGGCTCCTCCTGGGCGGAGCGTGGTACTCCTGGGCCGGGTGCAGTACTCTTGGGCCGGGGCGCAGTACTCCTGGGCGGGGCACGGATCACTACCCGACAGAGGCAAAGGACAGGAAGGGACAGAACCAACCGCAGGTAACGGCAAGATGGCCTGGCTTACCCGATGGAGGCGAGGGTTAGGAAGGGACAGAACCAACCATAGATAACGGCAATACGGCTTGGCTTACCCGACGGAGGCAAGGGACAGAACCAGCCACAGGGTAATGGCAAGACAGCCTGACTTACCCAGCAGAGGCAAGGGACAGGTGGCTCCAGGGCAAGACTGCAGGCGAGGCGGGGTGAGAGTTACCAGCAAGATAAGGCAAGGCTTCAGGCAATGCAAAGCAAGGCAAGAACTTCAGGTGAGGCAATAGTTACCAACAAGAAAAGGCAAGGCTTCAGGCGAGGAAACAGAAGGCAGAGGAAGGGATACAAGGAGTAAGGACAAGAACAATCCAGCAGCCACGCCCTGGTCTCTGAAGGTATTTATGCAGCCAGCCCCAACGAGCATCAGCTGCCTCAATTAGAGCTCAACAAGAACAGAAACAGGGTAGATAGGAAAACCTGGAGCAAGGGTCAATGGACTGGACCTTGAACCGGAATACGGACTTCACGGACTGGACCATGACATAAAGAGCACATATAATCTTTATTTATTTATCCATCAGATTACAACGTAACCCTACTTCTGTTCAGCTTCAGTACCTTTATACCCCTCCCCCTTACAGATAATATTACCCTTTATTTTGATACCTTTAACACATTTATTGAATTTCATTTATAAAATGAAGCATTAAAAGGGCCCCTGACAAAGATTTTCATGGCTCTTCAATTTGCATATCCCTGCAGTTTGAAACCTATTTCTTTACTTGTACTCTCAATGGGATTTGTTACATTTGAGGGACTGCATTCTCTGAAACATTGCTCAAAACCAGTGGGATAAAGGGTAGTGGTAGAGATAGAGAGATAGCCTTACAATTGAGATGTGTTGCAGCTTTGCTGTCAGATTTACTTTGCTCACCTTAGCTTCATCTAAGACTTCAGCTCATTTCACTGATTCCTTCATCTTCTGCCCTTTACCTCTTCCACTGATCACCTTCCAGCTTCTCACTTTGTCTTCCTTCCTCACCTACCCACCCACCTTCCCCCTCACCAGGTTCACCTATTACCCACCAGTTTTCACTGCTTCCCTTTTTATTTTGGTTTCTTCCTCCTTCCTTTCCAGTCCTGATGGATGGACTCGGCCTGAAACATTGACTGTTTATTCCTCCCCATATATGTGCCTGACCTGTTGAGTTCCTCCAGCATTTTGTGTGGTTCACTGGTTCGGGTTTCATTTTGCATGTGTGGTGGGCTCTCCTTTAACCTTCTCTGCAATAATGTGACACTCTATGATTATAAAAGTAAAAGAGTCAACCAAGCATTAAACCCAAGATTGCATGGACATTAAACAGGAGTAGGCCATTTAACAGCTCAATCAGTGGGACTTTGGCTTATCTGCCCTTGGTCTCAACTCCTCTTTTTTTCACTTCCCTGATCATTCAAAACTGCATTTACCACCACGTCTTTAAATTCCTGCAAAAATGTTACCTTCACAGATCTTCAGGGTATGGAATTCCAGATATTTACTGCCCTTTGTGAGATGGTGAATCCCTTGGATTTCCAGAATTACCAGAATTTCAGCAGAATTTTAGTTTCAATTCCAACTTTGATTGTTTATGTTAATTCTTGTATAGTTGGTGGTTATGAATTCCAATTTATCATTCGTGTATTATCTTCTGTTCAACAGGAACAGGAATTTTTGCATTAGATTACTTGCGTCTATGAAGAACTGAATAATTCTCTCCAGTTACCTGAGGTTCCTGGAGTAAGCAGTGTTAATGCAATATTATAGCCAGGCAGGCACACACATATTGTTTCGAAAAAAAGAAGATGTTAAATATTTTCTCAACAGGCTAGTATTAGCATCACAATCTTTTCACGTTTAAAATTGAAGTCAGTAATTGTATCCTAATTGGATCTCTGGCACTGAGTCTGGCTCTGCAGTGCAGAAGGGAGGGGGGAAAGAGGAGAGCGGTAGAGATAGGGGACTCGATAGTTAGAGGTGCAGATAGAAGGTTCTGTGGTCGTGACAGAGAATCCAGGATGATTTGTTGCCTCCCGGGTGCCAGGGTCAAGGATGTCTCTGATCGATTGCATGACATTCTGAAGTGGGAGGGTGACCAGCCAGATGTCGTGGTGCACATCGGTACCAATGACATAGCAAGGAAGAGTGAAGAGGTCCTGGACAGTGAGTATAGAGAGCTTGGTAGGAAGTTGAAAAGCAGGACCTCCAGGGTGGTAATCTCAGGATTGCTACCTGTGCTAGGTGCCAGTGAGGGTAGCAATAGGATGCTCTGGAGGAGGAGCAAGTGGCTGAGGAACTGGTATAGGGGGCAGAGTTTCAGATTTCAGGATCATTGGGACCTCTTCTGGGGCAGGTGGGACCTGTACAAGAGAGACGGGTTACACTTGAACCACAGGGGGACAAATATCCTTTCAGGGAGATTTGTTAGTGCTATTGGGGAGGCTTTAAACTAGATTTGCAGGGGGATGGGAACCAGAGTGTCAGAACTGACAGTGTGGCTGGGGTGAAAATAAATGGTGTTGAAAGTTTAAGCAAATCCGCTGATAGAAAGGTTGTGAGTGGTGGTAAAAATCTTCTGAGGTGTATATATTTCAATGCTAGGAGTATTGCGGGGAAGGCGGATGATTTGAGGGCGTGGATAGACACGTGGAATTATGATGTTGTAGCAATTAATGAAACTTGGCTACAGGAGGGGCAGGACTGCCAGCTTAATATTCCAGGGTTCCGATGTTTCAGATATGATCGAGGCAGAGGAATGAAAGGTGGGGGAGTAGCATTGCTTGTCAGGGAAAATATTACAGCAGTGCTCAGGCAGGACAGATTAGAGGGCTTGTCTACTGAGTCCTTATGGGTGGAGCTGAGAAACAGGAAAGGTATGGCCACATTAGTGGGATTGTATTACAGACCACCCAATTGTCAACGAGACTTGGAAGAGCAAATCTGCAGAGAGATAGCAGGCAACTGCAGGAAACATAAAGTTGTGGTGGTAGGGGATTTTAATTTTCCATACATTGATTGGGACTCCCATACTGTTAGGGGTCTAGATGGTTTAGAGTTTGTAAAATGTGTTCAAGAAAGTTTTCTAAATCAATATATAGAGGGACCAACTAGAGGGGATGCAATATTGGATCTCCTGTTAGGTAACGAATTAGGGCAAGTGACAGAAGTCTGTGTAGGGGAGCAATTTGGTTCCAGTGATCATAACACCATTAGTTTCAATTTGATCATGGACAAAGATAGATCTGGTCCTAGGGTCGAGGTTCTGAACTGGAAGAAGGCCAAATTTGAAGAAATGAGAAAGGATCTAAAAAGCGTGGGTTGGGACAGGTTGTTCTCTGGCAAAGATGTGATTGGTAGGTAGGAAGCCTTCAAAGGGGAAATTTTGAGAGTGCAGAGTTTGTATGTTCCTGTCAGGATTAAAGGCAAATTGAATAGGAATAAGGAACCTTGGTTCTCAAGTGATATTGCAACTCTGATAAAGAAGAAGAGGGAGTTGTATGAAATGTATAGGAAACAGGGGGTAAATCAGGTGCTTGAGGAGTATAAGAAGTGCAAGAAAATACTTAAGAAAGAAATCGGGAGGGCTAAAAGAAGACATGAGGTTGCCTTGGCAGTCAAAGTGAAGGATAATCCAAAGAGTTTTTACAAGTATATTGAAAGCAAAAGGATTGTAAGCGATAAAATTGGTCTTCTTGAAGATCAGAGTGGTCGGCTTTGTGCGGAACCAAAGGAAATGTGGGAGATCTTAAATGGATTTTTTGCTTCTGTATTTACTAAGGAAGCTGGCATGAAATCTATGGAATTGAGGGAATCAAGTAGTGAGACCATGGAAACTGTACAGATTGAAAAGGAGGAGGTGCTTGCTGTCTTGAGGAAAATTAAAGTGGATAAATCCCCGGACCTGACAGAGTGTTCCCTCGTACCTTAAAGGAGACTAGTGTTGAAATTGCGGGGGCCCTGGAAGAAATATTTAAAATGTCGCTGTCTACGGATGAAGTGCCGGAGGATTGGAGAGTGGCTCATGTTGTTCCGTTGTTTAAAAAAGGATCAAAAAGTAATCCGGGAAATTATAGGCCGGTGAGTTTAACGTCCGTAGTAGGTAAGTTATTGGAGGGAGTACTAAGAGACAGAATCTACAAGCATTTGGATAGACAGGGGCTTATTAGGGAGAGTCAACATGGCTTAGTGCATGGTAGGTCATGTTTGACCAATCTGTTGGAGTTTTTCGAGGAGGTTACCAGGAAAGTGGATGAAGGGAAGGCAGTGGATATTGTCTACATGGACTTCAGTAAGGCCTTTGACAAGGTCCCGCATGGGAGGTTAGTTAGGAAAATTCAGTCGCTAGGTATACACGGAGAGGTGGTAAATTGGATTAGACATTGGCTCGATGGAAGAAGCCAGAGAGTGGTGGTAGAGAATTGCTTCTCTGAGTGGAGGCCTGTGACTAGTGGTGTGCCACAGGGATCAGTGCTGGGTCCATTGTTATTTGTCATCTATATCCATGATCTGGATGATATGTGGTAAATTGGATCAGCAAGTTTGCTGATGATACAAAGATTGGAAGTGTAGTAGACAGTGAGGAAGGTTTTCAGAGCCTGCAGAGGGACTTGGACCAGCTGGAAAAATGGGCTGAAAAATAGCAGATGGAGTTTAATACTGACAAGTGTGAGGTATTGCACGTTGGAAGGACAAACCAATGTAGAACATACAGGGTTAATGGTAAGGCACTGAGGAGTGCAGTGGAACAGAGGGATCTGGAAATACTGATACAAAATTCCCTAAAAGTAGCATCACAGGTAGATAGGGTTGTAAAGAGAGCTTTTTGTACATTGGCCTTTATCAATCAAAGTATTGAGTATAAGAGCTGGAATGTTATGATGAGGTTGTATAAGGCATTGGTGAGGCCGAATCTGGAGTATTGTGTTCAGTTTTGGTCACCAAATTACAGGAAGGATATAAATAAGGTTGAAAGAGCGCAGAAAGGGTTTACAAGGATGTTGCCGGGTCTTGAGAAACTCAGTTACAGAGAAAGGTTGAATAGGTTAGGACTTTATTCCCTGGAGCGTAGAAGAATGAGGGGAGATTTGATAGAGGTATATAAAATTATGATGGGTATAGATAGAGTGAATGCAAGCAAGCTTTTTCCACTGAGGCAAGGGGAGAAAAAAACCAGAGGACATGGATTAAGAGTGAGGGGGGGAAAGTTTAAAGGGAACATTAGGGGGGGCTTCTTCACACAGAGAGTGGTGGGAGTATGGAATGAGCTGCCAGATGAGGTGGTAAATGCGGGTTCTTTTTTAGCATTTAAGAATAAATTGGACAGATACATGGATGGGAGGTGTATGGAGGGATATGGTCGTTGTGCAGGTCAGTGGGATTAGACAGAAAATAGTTCGGCACAGCCAAGAAGGGCCAAAGGGCCTGTTTCTGTGCTGTAGTTTCTATGGTTCTATGGTTCTATGGTTCTAAAAGAACAATAAAATGAGAAAACACACTCATTTAAAATATTGACTTTGTAATGTTGAGTGTACTGATGTAACTAATATAATGATTTTGTTCTGTTAGTTTCCAGATAGGGAATTTATATAAATCTCAATGATGATACCAATTTGTAACAATAATAAAGTCTCATAACATTACACAAACTTATCAATTTTAATGAAAATTTTCATTTAATGTGACAACTTTCAACCATAACTTAGGCAGGAGTGATTCAGGAAGGTCACAATTCACAGCTGTATCCACCCAGAGACTCATTCCACCGAGATGCAACACAAAGCGTCATAGGAAGTCATTCCTGCATATGGCCATCAAATTTTACAACTCCTCTCTTGGAGGGTCAGACACTCTGAGCCAATAGGCTGGTCCTGGACTTATTTCATAATTTACATATTACTATTTAACCATTTATGGTTCTATTACTATTTATTATTTATGGTGCAACTGTAACGAAAACCAATTTTCCCCGGGATCAATAAAGTATGACTATGACTATGACTATGACTATCCAGCGCAAAAAAACAAACCTGACAATAGGGATTTTCTAAGTCTTTGTAAGGGATGAAGACTACGCCATACTCCTTAAAAGAACAACTTTAATCTGCATCCCAGTCATTAGATTAGGAATTGAAGTGAAAAAATTGGATCATTTGGAGATAGAGGTGGAGAGGGTCAGTCACCTTCAATTCCTCAATTATCATTTCCGAGGATTTGTATGGCAGCACCTCTACTTAGAAGTTTGTGAAGATTAGGCATGTCACCTAAAACTTTGACAAACCGCTATAGATGTGTGTTGGAGAGTGTACTGACTAATTGTATCACAGCCTGGTATGGAAACACAAATGCTCTTGAACAGAAAGGCCTACATAAAGTAATGGATACAACCTAGTTCATCACGGGTAATGCCCTCCCCATGATTAAGCATATCTAAACCGAGCACTGTCGCAGGAAAGCAGCATCAAAAAAACCTGAATCTGGAGTCCATCA
Source organism: Mobula hypostoma (assembly GCF_963921235.1). Taxonomy (NCBI): domain Eukaryota; kingdom Metazoa; phylum Chordata; class Chondrichthyes; order Myliobatiformes; family Myliobatidae; genus Mobula; species Mobula hypostoma. The sequence goes on along the minus strand of NC_086097.1, from coordinate 118,255,201 downwards.
AAAACTACAGTCCATAACCCAGCACTTTTCTATCTCAGTCAGGCTCTCTCTCATCAGCAAGGGAGAGAGAGATCGCTCTTGCAATGACGAGAGCAAGAGACCAGCGGTTCGCTGTTCCAATGTTGCAATCTGGCAGGCTCTCACCCTTCATCAAGAGAAAGAGCGAGAGAGAGAGAGAGAGAGAGAGAGAGAGAGAGAGAGAGGGGAATCATTTGAGTACAGGGACTTTCTTCCGACAGCTGCGTGTTCCACCTGCTGTCCGGACGTTTAAAGGTCCCACGCACAGTACTTCAGTCGTCGAAATCGGTGAGGAACTGGGTTGTCTACAGGGCTGCTCCTCGAAAGTGCACACCTTCCAGGCTGCATCTGGAGATATCGAAACAAGAGGCCGCACAGCCAGTGCGAAAACCCATCATCTGTGGAGAACCGTAATTTGAAATGTAGCTGTGGATCATAGATTCTGACAGAAACCCAGCAGCCTTGAAACGACAAGAAAGACATAAGAAAGGAAGAATAAACTGTTTCATGGATGATCTGGAAGAAGTCTCCTGGGTCTACAAAAACCTCTGGTGCTATCTTTCCCTGCTCCCCTTACATCCTGGACACACTTTCAATGTCTCTTCATCTCATGTTCTCAATATTTATTGCTTATTATTATTATTATTATTATTGTTATTTATTTTTTTCTTTTTGTATTTTGCAAATTGATTGTTTGTCCATCCTGCTGGGGGTGGTCTTTCATTAACTCCGTTGCATTTCTTGTATTTAATGCCTGCAAGGAAATGAATCGCAGGGTTGAATATGATGATATATATGTACTTTGACAATAAATTTACTTTGAACTTTGCATTTTGAATTACAGAAGCTGTTTCTGTATTTAGAAGCTCTCTTTATGAAAAATAAATCACAGAGCTATTCCAACTATCTTATGAGAAAAGCAATCTATTAAATGGTTAAAAAGTGACCATGCTTATGATTTTAACATTACAGGTCTGCCTTCATGCATTGAGAACCTTAGTAATTTACAGTCAAAGCAATGATTCCCATTGTGTCCTTCAGTAGCTGCAGCAGAAAATTTATCACTGTCATACAATGGCAGATTTTGCATGTAGGAACGAATGATAACTTTGGACCTTATTAACATAATATTACATGTACAAAATATTCAGCAATCAACCCATATGCACAATCTTGTCTAAAAAAACTGAGGATAGGGAAAGACTGGAAAACACACACAGATTGCTGGTGGAACTCAGCAGGCCAGGCAGCATCTATTGAAGAGTTTTGGGCCAGGACCCTTCATCAGGACTGGATTAAAAAAAATGAGAAGTCAGAGTAAGATGGTGGGGGGAAGGAAGGAAGATCCTTCAACAGGATTGGAGAAAAAAGGTGAGGTCAGAGTAAGAAGGTAGGGGGAGGGCTGGAGAAGAGGATACCTCCAGTTTCTCCAACCTCTCCAGTGCTTTATCTCTCTCACCAATCAACTTCCCACCTCCATACTTCACGCCTCCCCCTCCCTCCTTCACCTATCACCTTCTACCTTGTATTTCTTCCTCCCCTCCACCACCTTCTAATTCTGACTTCCCCTCTTCTTTTCTTCAGTCCTGATGAAGGGTCTCTGCCCAAAATGTGTGCTGTTTACTCTTTTCCATAGATGCTGTGTGGCCTGCTGAGTTCCTCAAGCACTTTGTGTGTGTGTTGCTTGGATTTCCAGCATCTGCAGATTTTCTTTTGTTTGGGAAGGATGACGACTTGTTTTGCCATCAAGCAGCCACCAAGAATAGGTATTAGTTCTTCTCAGTATTTTATTTTATTTATTTATTATTTGGAGATACAGAAACCTTCCAGATTAACGAGCCCACTCCACCGTATTCCACCCATGTGACGAATTAACACACTAACCTCTATGTCCTTGGAATTTGGGTGGAAACTGCAGCATCCGGAAGAAACCCACAGGGTCACAGGGAGAATGCACAAACTCATTACAGACACTGGTGCGAATGTCCATGTGGGCCCCAGTGCCTGCTTCAGATTTTATCTGCCCTACTACTCGGCCAGGAAGAATTACCCTCGTAAGCACTGTAATGTAGGCCTGGAACCCCCTACAGTCTGCACAGCACCACTGAAAGCAAAGCCAACTCCAGTAAGTGAGGCCACCCCATTCCCCACTGACACACAGCCATGATGGCTTCCCTCATATACATATTACATTATATATATATATATATATAATATACATACATAGTAATTGATAATATTTATTATTTATTGCACTGTACTGCTGCCACGAAACAATGACTTTTACAACATACTCTATGTTGGAGGTATTAAAACTAATTCTGATTCTGATTCTATCCCTCAAAGCTGCAGAGGAGAAACTTCACTGCTTCAAATGGATGAGCCTATTCACATGATTGTCCATCTAGGTTGTCTAGATGAGGGTCAAGAGTCAAATTTACAGCCCACCCAGTGACGCTGCAGAAGGAAAATGGACACTGTTGGATTCTTTGCACCTTTACTTCCTATTGATTGTCCCAAATTAATTCCAAAAGTATGATCCTCACACATTGAGACTTCAAACATTTACAACCTGATAATCTCTGATATATTTATCCCCTTCTGTCTCCCCACTCATACACCTCCTCATTGACCTCCATAGAATTCAGTTTAAGATGAATGTTTATGTTTATCATATGACGACTCATCTTATTATCATCTTATAAATGCAATCTGTTAGCACCATGTGATTGAAGGTACATTCAACAGCTTGGGTACCCTAATTAGATGTGATTCAATTATGCATTTATCATCTTCTGGCATATTGATTACCTTAAAATCCCATGGTCAGACTCCATAGCTGTGTAACCATAGAGAAGTTTTGATTTTATGAAGAATCAGAATCAGGTTTAATATCCTTGATATATGTTATTAAATATGTTGTTTTGTGGCAGCAGTAGAGTGCAATACATTAAATGAAACTATAAATTACAATAAGAAATCTACACTCAGTGGGCTCTTTATCAGGTATATCTGTATATCTGCTCTTTAATGCAAATACCTAATCAAGCAATCATGTGGCAGCAACTCAATACATAAAAGCATGCAGACATGATCAAGAAGTTCAGTTGTTCAGACCAAACATTAGCATGGAGAATAAATGGAATCTGAGTGACTTTAACTGTGGAACAATTGTTGGTGCCAGATGTAGTAGTTTGAGTATCTCAAAGACTGCTGATCTCCTGGGATTTTCACACACAACAGTGTCCAGAGAATGGTGTGAAAACCTCACCCCAAAGAAAATCCAGTGAGCAGCAGTGCGTAAAAATGTTTTGTTAATGAGAGAGGTCAGAGGAGAATGGCCAGACTGGTTCAAGCTGAAATGCCATCTGTAATTTTGCCGATGACTCTACTATTGTTGGCAGAATTTCAGTTGGTGTACAGGAGTGGTATAGTGCAGCTGGTTGAGTGGTGTCCACCAACAACCTTGCCCTCAACATCAGTAAGACCAATGAACTGATTGACTGAAGTTGAGAGAGCACACACCAGTCCTCAAAGAGGGATCAACAGTAGAAAGGGTGAGCAGTTTCAAGTTGGGGAGTCAAAATCTCCAAAGATCTATCTGGGCCTAATATATTAATGCAATTACAACAGTGACTATATTTCGTTAGGAGTTTGATGGACAGGCAAAAATATAAAGAGCTTATTAGAACTTCTCAGAGTAAAGACAGATGTAAGACTATGATCGTCCATGTCATATGACATGGCACATGATGATGGTGACAGTGACATTAACCCCGTTTCTTATTCTGATTCTGATTCTAGCTGCCAAGAAGGTGACAGTAACCCAAACAATCACACATTACAACAGTAGTGTGCAGGAGAGCACCTCTGAATGTACAACACATTGAGTCTTGAAGTAGATGGGCTCAGCAGCAGAATCACGAACATATTAAAAAAAATAGTGTAAAAGGAGAGCAAAAATAGTGAGGTTGTGTTCATGGGTTGTTTCATCGTCCATTCAGATAACAAAAAATCCACACAAAGAAGAAGATATGGGTTCATTTCTCTCCTTAGCATTCACTTACGGATGCTTAGAAGAAAGGAGCCTGGTTATTTCATGTTTGAATATTCATATATTTCCTGACAGCTCAGAAGTGGGTCATTTCAGCCATTCATGTCTATGCTGGCTCCCGGAGGAATTCTATTCCTCCGGGAATTATTCTTATCAAATTCCATTAACCTACCACAAGTTCTATTACACACCTACACACGCGGTCCTTGTGCAATAGCCAAATGTCCTACTGATCTGCATACCAAGAGGAAGCCAACATGGTCACAGCGAGAACATATAAACTCCACATGGACAGCACCTAAGACTGTGATCAAACGCAATCTGATAGGGCAGTGAGACAGCAACTCTGCTCACTAAGCCATGCTGTGGAGCTACGTATGGGGAGGCACAGTAGTATTGTGGTTAGCATGACACTTTAAGTTACCAACTGTAAGAAAGAGGTTCAATTCCCACCACTGCCTATAGGGAATTTGTATGTCCTCTACATGACTGTGTGGGTTTCCTTCATGTGCTCTGGTTTCCTCCCACATTCCAAAGATGTACAGGTTAGGGTTGGTAAGTTGTGGGTATGCTATGTTAGTGTTGGAAACGTGGTGATACTTCCAGGCTTCTCTAGCTCAATCCTTGCGAATTTGATTTGATGCAAACAACTCATTTCACTATATGTTTCAATGTACATATGACAAATAAAACTAATCTTAAATCCGTGTTAACATGTCACCTTGGTCAAGGCCTGGTAACCAAGGTAAACTGTCATGAGCACTGCGGGCCTCTGAGGCTTGCCATCGAGCATTGGACTTCGAGGTTTCTCGAGCACCTGTATTTACTGATTGTCAGAGCCGTTAAGCCCAGCTGTTTTCGGTTAATTGCGACTGGCACGTTTCCCAGACTCCATGATTATTTAAAGGGGACTCTCCTTATGCTCTGTAAGTGGTGTCCTACTGTGTGTTTGTGGAGAATGAGTTGTTCTGTGGTGTTGGCCAGTTGTCCCTCCAATGTTCTGTTGGTATTCCTATGTCTAACTTACTGTTTCCATCTCTTTCTGGGGAGTCTGCAGTTCTTTTGCTGCTAGGTCAAGTCATTGCCAGGGCATTCTGTGACAGAGGCTGCCTTTCCTCCGTTCCTGGGTTGAGTTGGTGCCAGTGACCACCATGACAGAGAGAGTCTGCTGTCCCTCCACACTTGGGTCCAGTCCTGTGGGCGTGCACTATGACAGTACTCAGAGTTAAAGAATATTTAGGAAGCTGAAGTGATGTAGTGGTAAAAATGTAGTTCAAATTACATTCCAAAATGAAACAGGCTATTTTTGTGCAACATTGTTTACAGTTTTGTAGGAAACCTTATTTTACATGAATTAATTAAGGAGCATTGGTAAATTAAAACCTGCAAGATGACACAGTTAATAACCTGAAATATGTAATGATAACAATTAATTGCAAAATACCAGTGGAATAAACAGATTTTAAGTTATTTGGACAAATAATAAGTTATTGACAATTTATTTTGCCTCTTAGTAATTCCTATAAATATGTTTATTGCACTGCATACATGAGCAAGGAATAATAAGCACAAGAGATTCAGCAGATGCTGGAAATCCAGCGTAGCACAGATAAAATGCTGGAGGAACTCAGCAGGACAGAGAGCATCACTGGTGAGAAATAAACATTTGAAGCTCGGAGCTGAGACCTTTCATCAGGACTGGAAAGGAAGGGGCAAGAAGCCAGAATAAGGTGGTAGAGTTAGCTTCTTCCTTTTTCCATTCCAGTCCTGACAGGGAATAATAAAAACCTTGACGTATGGGAGGCTTTGCTATTTATTTTCCAAGCTAGTAAATTTAATTGCATGAAACATTGTAAATTTCACCATTGCCTAATTAAGGATTGACTTTTCCCAGACTGAATCTAATGACAAACATTTCCATGTTATTTCATGTTAGCTCCAAAAATTAGACCAGGATCTTCTCAGCATAAGTTACCTCTTCACAGGTGAAATATTTCTGATGTTAAGTGCTCACCAAATTTATGTTGTCTTCATGTAACACTATTTTTCAGCATTGATTTTCGGTGCATTTTTTTTCAAGGTTCACCTGCAATGAACTTACTACTAATGAAACTTTTAACTACATGGATTTCTCTGTAACAGTGCAATTCAAAGAACCCCTCATTCTTTCAGAATCAGATTTCACTGACGTGCTGTCAGTGGCCACCTTATTAGGCACCTACTCCACCTCATAAAGAAACCACTGAGTATATGTTCATGGTCTTCTGCTGCTGTAGTCCAACCACTTCAAGTTCTGACCTGTTGTGCATTCAGAAATGCTCTCTTCTGGACACCACTACTGTATCACATTATTTGAGTTACTGTCGCCTTCCTGTCAACTTGAATCAGTCTGTCCCTTCTCCTCTGACCTCTAGAAACATAGAAAACTTACAGCACAATACAGGTCCTTCGGCACGCAAAGCTATGCCAAACATATCCTAACCTTAGAAATTACCTAGGGTTACCCATAGCCCTCTATTTTTCTAAGCTCCATGTACCTATCCAGGAGTCTCTTAAAAGACCCTATCGAATCTGCCTCCACCATTGTCGCCGGTAGCCCATTCCACGCACTCACCACTCTCCGCATAAAAAAACTTACCCCTGACATCTCCTCTATACCTACTTCCAAGAACCTTAAAACTGTGCCCTCTTGTGCTAGCCATTTCAGCCCTGGGGAAAAAAGCCTCTGACTATCCACGCGATCAATGCCTCTCATCATCTTGTACACCTCTATCAGGTCACCCCTCATCCTCCATCACTCCAAGGAGAAAAGGCTGAATTCACTCAACCTGTTCTTATAATGCATGCTCCCCAATCCAGGCAACATCCTTGTAAATCTCCTCTGCTCTATGTTCTATGTACACCATTCTCTGTACACTCCTGAGATTACTGTGCTTGAAAATCTGTGCTTGAAGGTCAGCAGTTTCTGATCTCCCTGTCTGGCACCAGTAATCATTCCATGACCAAGGTCAGTTAGATCACATTTCTTCCCCATTCTGATGTTTAGTCTGAACAACAACCGAACTTTAGACCATACCGGCATGCTTTCACACATTGAGTTGCTGCCATATAATTGCTGATTAGATATCTTCATTAACAAGTAGGTATAAAGGTGTACCTAATAAGTTGTCTACTGAGCGTTTGTTGTTTTGCAGCAGCAGTACAGTGCAATACATAAAACATTACTATACAATATAATGTTAAGGTATCTGTTAGTCTTGTGAGACCATGGATCTGCGCCTGGAAAGTCTTCATTCTCCAGGGCGCAGGCCTGGGCAAGGTTGTATGGAAGACCGGCAACTGCCCATGCTGTAAGTCTCCCCTCTCCACGACACCAATGTTGTCCAAAGGTAGGGCAAGGGCCGATATAGCTTGGCACCAGAGTCGTCGCAGAGCACTATGTGATTAAGTGCCTTGCTCAAGGACACAACACGTTGCCTCGGCTGGGGCTCGAACTCACGACCTTCAGGACGCTAGTCGAGCGCCTTATCCACTTGGTCACGTGCCCACACTGCAATATAATAAGGATAAATAAAAAGTAAATGTATAGATGGTGTTTGAGCTGTGCTAGCCACCTGGGTCATGTGTGTAGAGCAGGAGTTCCCAACCTATTTTACACTATAGACCAATACCATTAATCAAGGGGTCTATATACCCTAGGTTGGGAAACCCTGATGCAGAGATAGTAGAGCAGTCTTGTGGTTTGCAAGTGTTTTGCAGCCTGCTTGCTCTTAGACTCCTATTGAATCTCAAAATTTCAGAACTTAGAAACTCATTATGAAATGTTGCCTGTTGTTTTGTTTATGAAAATGAGTGACAGGTGCTGGAGGACCTGTAGGCAGATATGGTGACCTTAAGGGAAGATACATAGAATGGATCATGACAGAATACCTTCTCCACCCTTCTTCTCCCTTCATCAATCCATTTCCATGGGGACTCACTCACAAATCATGACTTTTATAAGGAACGATGCTCACACAGGTAGCTTTCCTGAGTACCAGGGAAGTCATTACAATAATTGGTAACCTTCTGCTCCCAGGCAAGAAACTCAATGCCATGCTTGGATTGCTCTGCTAATTGAGACTAAGGTCACAGCATTCTCACCTTCTGAGCCTCAGGTTCCTTCCAACTGGCTGTAGCTGATTTAGGTCAAATCTTCCAGTTTAGCGTTTGGTGCACTTTGCTCAGGACGTGTGTCTGTTTCTGGCCGTAAGTGAATATAGGAGAGGGAGTTTCATCCACTATATCATCAGTGAATGGGAGATGGGGAACTGGTTTCTTGGTGGTCTTTATATTGCACCCGCAGTTTACATCAAGTTTAAGGTGCAGAGCTCTCACATTCACATGGGCTGAGATGTCATAGTACCTAATTGTAACAGACTGTTGTGTATCTGTCAAATTGAAATGAGCTCATTGTCTCTTCCAGACTTCTTGTTGCCCACAATACAAAAGAGCTCACTCTTTAGATGTATCTTCTCCTCCATTCAAATTTCCCAAGGATGCTGATGGGTCTCTGCCCTGCCTTCATGTGCACTTCATACCACTGTTGTTCATCACTTGCCATAATGGCTGGGCGAACTGTTGCTCCCTCTTTATTCTGCGGTTATGGCATCACAGTTCTGGTAGCGGGACAGAATTCAAACTGGTGCTTTCTGAGTGAAGCTCGCTTTCTGAAAGAGGAGGAAAGATTTAAAAAAATGCTGCACCATTGCCCTAGGATTGTGATTGACAATCACAACTGAGAAATCAGATATATTGAAGCCCATTTGTTGGTGATCATTTATTATTTAAAATGCTCCAATAGGGAAAATGAAGCAGGGATGTGAGCGCACAGTTAACCTTAGCACATCTGGTGGTCTTCCAACTTTAGTAATGCTCCTCGTGATGTTACATGTTGTGCACGACATATGTCCTCCCTTACCAACATAATACAGTGCAATCTGTGACTTTCATTGAAAGTTGACAAAATAAAGCAAAAGATGAACTGGACATCAATAAAGTATTCTCCATTCTAACACCATTGTCTTCCACACAATAAGGGCTTGCATTAGTTTTCCATGCACAGGTTCCTGGCATTGTTTTTTTTGCAACTTCTCTGTACTGCTTACTTCAGTAATGTGTGCAGTGATCTGTACTTCATTGGTAAAAGGACCAAAGGAAAATTATTTATCTGTCCTAGCAAAATTGGTGAACCAATAGCAATGTGATAACTGCATGAAAATGATTTTAGGAAGAGTTTTTTCCCTCTGCCATCAGATTTCTGAATAGCCTATGAGCCCATGAACATGACCTCGCTATTCCTCTTTTGCACTATTTTATTTTATTTTTATTGCATTTTATAGTATTTTTTAATATCTTGCACTGTACTAGTGCCAGAAAACCCCAAAAATTATGATGTACAGTATATCAGTGATACTAAACAGAGTCCTGAGTCCTAAGATTACTGAATGGAAAAAGATGGTTGGAAATTAGTCATGAACATGCAAGACTTCAACATATTCACCTCAAATTCTTCTTTGCCATGTGGTGCAGAGCTATTTTGATCACAGGACTTGATCAGGGTAGGCAGTCTGATGGAGGTGCCTACACTCTTGGAGGATCAGTGAACCCTTTCCCTTTGTCTTTCCCTTGTGGTCACATAAGCAGCTTTCTTGGGCAGCCATGAAGAAATTTATTTTATGGCCAGATTATTTTCCCTCTGATCAGTATCAAAGGGACTTTCCATGTTACTCTTGCTTTAGGACTTCATTCTCAGTGTAAATCATTATTTTAAATGACTTGTTGACTAATTTCGCAATATTTTGCAGATGACCCAACTGGGTGTAGTGCTGAATGCAGAACCACTTTGACAATTAAATGTGGATCAAATCTAATTTGATCATTTGGAAACTTCTTTGAAGAACATTTGGGCAAAGCGCTTTGCTATTCTTTTTGTTCTGTTCAGTAGAAAATAAATGACTAAGACCCAGCTCTTCCAGTGATAAAATAATTGCACAAATTCTGGAAATATTTATTGTTAAATGACATAAAGCATCATCTTTAGATTGAACATTATAGTGCTGTATTTTCAATAGAAAGTTAAATCGCTGGACAGCTTGGTTTCCTACAGAGTTTATCTGAGCAATTTTTAGAAGCTATCATGTATAAAGGAAGCTACAAAATTTCATGCAGAAATGAAAAATTATGAATTTATCCTTGTATATCTTTAGTATAATGATATTTCGTGAAGCATGTAGAGGAGAGCAGGAAGAGGAAGAATCCACAGCTGTACCTTAACTGTAAGCCTTGGGTAGGTAATTACTAGGAGCCGATCACCATAAATCAGCTTTACATGTGGTGTGTCACCTTGTACCAAAGTGTGACAGGATTTCATGATCCCAGATGAATTGTTCTCGTATGCAGCAATTGTGGTAGAAGTTCAGCACCTTCTGAAGTTTTCACTCTCCTTCACCTTTTCACTCTGAAGTCCATCAGAATCAGAATGAGAATCAGGATTATTATCACCTAACATGGGCCATGCAATATGTTGTTTATTGACAGCAGTACAGTGCAACACAAAAAATGTGCTGTGTATGCACAATGTGGCAGAGGACCATGAACACTCAGTGGCCACAAGGTACAGGAGATACCTAACAAAGTCACCACTGAGAATACACACACACACACACACACATGCATATATATATGAATGTGGTTGATTATGGATATCACATCCTCGTTGACTACGTGATTACATGATATGTAAATCAGGGCAGTGTGGTACGGAGCACAAGCTGTTGTCTATGCAGCTGGCTCTCCCTCACTCCACGCATCTGGTGAACCCAAAAGGAATGGCAGAGGCCGATACACTTTGGCACAAGCTACATCACAGGAGTTACGAGTCAGTGTTCAACTCAACATTGGACTGCGATAGTGACTGCAGCTCCGCACTTCCCCTCAGGGTTTACTCCTGAAGCCTTCCCCATGAGTGGTATACCCACACACAGCAGCGGAGATTTGAGGTTAGTTTTGCTTCTTCTAGGTGAGGTACCAGTCATCGTTGTGGAGCCCCATCTGCCCAAAGCAACTGATTTTAAGGCACCAGTAACCCACCTTTGCCACTTTTCCTATCAGTAGAAAGGTTCCACCAGGCTTAGTATCTAAGCTACATGCAAAGGCCAGAAGCTGGACCTTATTGTCAGAGGCTATTTGAGGCACACACCACTGGGAGCATTTAATTGGTAGTGGGATAAGCTCAAATCTTCAAATCATGGCCAATAAATCATTTGCTTGACTAACAGTCTCCAGATTTGCATTTCATAATCATCCAGAAAAAATCAGCATGTAGAGAGAGTACCAATGTGTTAATGATCTGATGAAGGGTGCTGTCCAGTGCGTCCTCCCCCATTTTTCCTTCCAGAAACACTCATCTGCTGTGTTTCCACCATCTTCTCCCTCCCCCGACCTTTTTCTGAATCCCAACATTTGCTTTTGGACAAAACAAGACTGAATGACCAATTTGAATTATCCCCTCTCATCTTCAAATTGCAAAATCTCCTGAATTTAGTTTGAATACATATTTCAATACATATTCCCTTAGGTTAAAGCACTTTTGGAAAATGGCACCTCAGGAGGAACAGTTCATGTTTGTACCACAGCATAATGAAACTTGACAAGTTGTATTACATCATTGGATGGAAGCATATAACTGAAATCGATAAGATTTCAGATAATATCACGTGCAATTTGAGGTTAAGATGAGTTTGTAACTCAATGGTGAGAACTCATAAAGATAAGGAAGGTATACTTAATGCACATAGAAAATGGAAACTTCAAAATTCATACAATCTTATTGACTGAAAGATAACTTTGTTAGTAATATTAATCAGTATCTCTGCTTCTAAGTTGTTTTCCTATTTTATACAGGTCTAACAATTTTTATTGAACAATGATTTTTAATGAACATAAAAGTGTACCAACTTTAGAAAAAAGTTAATTCCAGTTGAGTTCTTGAAGTCTCATGCTGATGTTCTTCACTTGCATTTCATGGGAAAGCTCATTTTGCTGTATGCTGAGATCAAGAAGAACAGTGTATTTGCTGAGCGTAAAATTCTTTCTGCATCTCCTCTAACTCACAGAAATATCATTATGATCTGATGTTGGAACTTTCTGCTCCTGTGAAAGTAGACTGCTTATTAGCAGCAACAAAATTATGAACAAAAGGAGCATGATTTGTTTGACACGCATACACACATGCACACGCACACACACACACACACACACACACACACGCACGCACGCGCACACACACACACACACACACACACACACACACACACCGTTCTGGAGACCCTGGAAATCCAGAGCAACACACAGAATATGCTGGGGGATCTTAGCAGGTCTAGCAGGTCCTGCAGCATCTATGGAAACAAATTATGGAAACAACATTTCTGGCCGAGATCCTTCATCAGGACTAGAAATGAAGAAGGAAGAAGCCAGAATAAGAAGGTTCGGGGGAGGGAAAAGAGTAAAAGTTGGAAGTTGATAGGTGAAGCCAGGTGGGTGGGGGGTGGGGAAAGAAGTAAGAAGCTGGAAGGTGACTGGTGGAAATGATAAAAGGCAGGAAAAGAAGGAATCTGATAGGAGAGGAAGGGAAGGAGGCAGGGCTTCAGGGAAAGTGATAAGCAAGCGAGGAAAAGAGAAGAGGTAAGAGAGGAGCCAGGGTGGGAAATTAGGAGAAATTGCTGTCCGTGCCATCAAGCTGGAGGCTATCCAGACAGCTTGCACTTCTTTCAGATGCTCCAGTTTCTTGCCACATTCCAAAGGCCTATGGCTCCAGCTGTGCTTATCCCATGTTAGTGCTGGAAGCATGGCGACACGTGTAGACTCCCTATTCCACCCAACATAACCTTAGCTGGTTTGATTATTGCATTTCATTGTGTGTTTTGATGCACATGTAGCAAATAAGTCCAATATATAATCTTTTAAATTTAGTGATGTTCCTGATAATTCCCCCCACAATGAATATCTCTCATCCCGCTCACCACATCCCAGATCATTCTGCCAGTCCTTCGTCTCCCATGACACACTTCCACAAACCTCAACAAGTTCTTGGGAACAAGCTGCCTACCTCACTACCCTCTGCATCAGTCACAGGCCTTCAGCACCTGATCCTAACCACTCATCACCCCAGACATCCCACCTCTCCCGGAAGATCCGGGAGTCTCCCGCATATCGATAGTGGCTCCCTGATGCCCGGAAATTATATACAATATCCCGGAAGTAGATTTTTTTGAGAGGGAGAGGGAGAGCGAGCATCCTGATTGGTGTTCCTTCGTGCTAAGAGCGGTCCCCAACCACCGGGTTGTGAAGAAACAATATGATTTGGCGATATGAAACGATATGTGTCATTTGCACCTTTCCTCATTCCCTGTCATGCACTGTTGAACGCGAACGCACGCGAGGTCATTACCCGTGGGTCAGCCATGTCAGCGCGGGAAAAAGATCAACTCCTCGAGCTTGTAAATGACGGCGGGCTGAAAAGTTTGTTTGACATAACATCTCTGCTGGCATTCTGGATCAAAGTCAAGGCTGAATATCCTGAGGTAGCCACGAAAGCACTGAAAACGTTGCTTCCATTTCCGACATCATATCGCTGCGAAGCGGAGTTTTCTGCATTGAATGCAACGAAAACTAAATTGCGGAATAGACTGGACATAAGGAACCCCCTTCGAGTATCGCTGTCTCCCATCACCCCTCGATGGGACCGTCTTGTTGCAGGGAAGCAAACCCCGGGCACCCACTGATTCAGCAATATTGGTGTGTTGCAATGATTTTATATGTTCATACAGGGAATATATGCGCTGTGTGTTTAACATCCAAACATTACTTAAAATGTTATGATACTATTGACTTATCACCTATATTCTGGTCGTGATCAACACCCCCCCACCACCCCCCCACCCCAGTTGGCCGGTCCGCAAGAATATTGTCAATATTAAACGGGTCTGCGGTGAAAAAAGGTTGGGGACCCCTGCTAAGTAGACCTATCAGTTTTCTCTGTGGGCGGGCTTCACAGTCAACCTCAAAAATAATGACAGTGTTGCTCACTGCACTGTTTGCAACAGTGACTTTTCTATTGCCCATGGTGGGTTAAAACGTAAAAGACACGTTGAGGTGAGTTTAACAGGTGTCATTCGTTCATTAGCACAGCTAACGTTATTTAAACTAGCTGGCTGGCTGCTAAGGAGCTACGCTATTGATGTCCTACGTGATGAGGCCAAACTCCTGTAGACTTTCTTAAAGTTGTAATAGAATAAACATGATAATATAATATAATATAAGTACATATTTTAATGTCACATTTGCTGCATATACCTAACTTGGTTTACAGATTAGACAAAATCACTAAACAAAGTATTACATACACCCTTGTAGGTCGACGGGTGGGGCAGGGGGGATATGGTGTTGCGGGGGTGGGGTGGGGGTGCTACTTCCCTGAAATGGTGGTGATATCTCCCTGAAATGAGTTTTTGTAGAGTGGGATGTCTGTCACCCACTGAACCAAATGCTGGGTTCTGAATTTCTAGGCCATGTGTTTATATTTTTTGCAATTCTAGAGATATACTATTGCTGTATATTCCCTGTGTTAACATGGCTAATAAAGTAAAACAGGTCAAAATAAAATATCAGAAGTGATGTTTTGTGTGAATGACAAGGCTGTGCTTCTCTGTCAGACCTAACCTTCGTATCTCAACAAAGGAATGTCATTGATACGGTTGTGTATTTAGTATTCCTATTCCAATAATACTTATGTAACCTTGTATACATATTGTTTGATTAAGCATACTTGCTCCTTTAAATAATTCCTTACTAGTTATCTGTATAAATAGGTGAATTGCATACGACATCACACCACCACGTGCTATGTGTAACACTCCGGTTCCATCAGCTGAGTAGGTCTAGGGAAGACACCCTCCGGCCCTGCCAATCATGGGAGATTAAAGAACAAGCCCCCCAAATCCCCCGTGGGGGTAGATGCTGTGTGATTTGTTACCATGTTGCAAATAAGTACTGCAAAATAACAGACAGTACACCACATACAATTCAAAGATTTAGCTTTATAATTCTTCATTTGACTAAAGGGTTAGTAAAGAAAAAGCAAAAAAAGAAAAGGGCCCATTTTCAATGAAACAGTCTAACGTGCACAAGTTGGAGCTCATGGTTTCCCCTTCGCCGATCCTCTTTTGATCTTCTCAGGCTTCATCGAATCCTGGTCCCACTCCTGGTCGACTCCTCTGACTTCTCTCCGGCGTCTTCTCTCTTCTCCCCTCTCAAAAGCCCCGAGCTCAACCTTAGTGTCCGTCACCAGAGAAACCTCCCCTGAATCTGTTCATCTCCATTGGATGGCACACATTTCTCTTATCTCTTATCTTCCACAGTAACCCAAACAAGCAGCTTACACAGAGAACAGAAAATCATAACAGAGAAAAAATATCAACCATGTGAACCAGGGCATTACATATGTGTGCACCTGGCTGAAGGTAAACCCAAAGTTAAACCTGCATTTTCAGACTCCTAAATCTTTTTTTTCAGTTAGTTTAATGTTTTAGAAACATAGAAACATAGAAAATAGGTGCAGGAGTAGGCCATTCGGCCCTTCGAGCCTGCACCGCCATTTATTATGATCATGGCTGATCATCCAACTCAGAACCCAGCCTTCCCTCCATACCCCCTGACCCCTGTAGCCACAAGGGCCATATCTAACTTCCTTTTAAACATAGCTAATGAACTGGCCTCAACAGTTTGCTGTGGCAGAGAATTCCACAGATTCACCACTCTCTGTGTGAAGAAGTTTTTCCTAACCTCGGTCCTAAAAGGCTTCCCCTCTATCCTCAAACTGTGACCCCTCGTTCTAGACCTCCCCAACATCGGGAACAATCTTCCCGCATCTAGCCTGTCCAATCCCTTTAGGATCTTATACGTTTCAATCAGATCCCCCCTCAATCTTCTAAATTCCAACGAGTACAAGCCCAGTTCATCCAGTCTTTCTTCATATGAAAGACCTGCCATCCCAGGAATCAATCTGGTGAACCTTCTTTGTACTCCCTCTATGGCAAAGATGTCTTTCCTCAGATTAGGGGACCAAAACTGCACACAATACTCCAGGTGTGGTCTCACCAAGGCCTTGTACAACTGCAGTAGTACCTCCCTGCTCCTGTACTCGAATCCTCTCGCTATAAATGCCAGCATACCGTTCGCCTTTTTCACCGCCTGCTGTACCTGCATGCCCACTTTCAATGACTGGTGTATAATGACACCCAGGTCTCGTTGCACCTCCCCTTTTCCTAATCGGCCACCATTCAGATAATAATCTGTTTTCCTATTTTTGCCACCAAAGTGGATAACTTCACATTTATCCACATTAAATTGCATCTGCCATGAGTTTGCCCACTCACCCAACCTATCCAAGTCACCCTGCATCCTCTTAGCATCCTCCTCACTGCTAACACTGCCACCCAGCTTCGTGTCATCCGCAAACTTGGAGATGCTGCATTTAATTCCCTCATCCAAGTCATTAATATATATTGTAAACAACTGGGGTCCCAGCACTGAGCCTTGCGGTACCCCACTAGTCACCGCCTGCCATTCTGAAAAGGTCCCGTTTATTCCCACTCTTTGCTTCCTGTCTGCTAACCAATTCTCCACCCACACCAATACCTTACCCCCAATACCGTGTGCTTTAAGTTTGCACACTAATCTCCTATGTGGGACCTTGTCAAAAGCCTTTTGAAAATCCAAATATACCACATCCACTGGTTCTCCCCTATCCACTCTACTAGTTACATCCTCAAAAAATTCTATGAGATTCGTCAGACATGATTTTCCTTTCACAAATCCATGCTGACTTTGTCCGATCATTTCACCGCTTTCCAAATGTGCTGTTATCACATCCTTGATAACTGACTCCAGCAGTTTCCCCACCACCGACGTTAGGCTAACCGGCCTATAATTCCCCGGTTTCTCTCTCCCTCCTTTTTTAAAAAGTGGGGTTACATTAGCCACCCTCCAATCCTCAGGAACTAGTCCAGAATCTAACGAGTTTTGAAAAATTATCACTAATGCATCCACTATTTCTTGGGCCACTTCCTTAAGCACTCTGGGATGCAGACCATCTGGCCCTGGGGATTTATCTGCCTTCAATCCCTTCAATTTACCTAACACCACTTCCCTACTAACATGTATTTCGCTCAGTTCCTCCATCTCACTGGACCCTCTGTCCCTTACTATTTCTGGAAGATTATTTATGTCCTCCTTAGTGAAGACAGAACCAAAGTAATTATTCAATTGGTCTGCCATGTCCTTGCTCCCCATAATCAATTCACCTGTTTCTGTTTGCAGGGGACCTACATTTGTCTTTATCAGTCTTTTCCTTTTTACATATCTATAAAAGCTTTTACAGTCCGTTTTTATGTTCTCTGCCAGTTTTCTCTCATAATCTTTTTTCCCCTTCCTAATTAAGCCCTTTGTCCTCCTCTGCTGAACTCTGAATTTCTCCCAGTCCTCAGGTGAGCCACTTTCTCTGGCTAATTTGTATGCTACTTCTTTGGAATTGATACTATCCCTAATTTCTCTTGTCAGCCACGGGTGCACTACCTTCCTTGATTTATTCTTTTGCCAAACTGGGATGAACAATTGTTGTAGTTCATCCATGCAACCTTTAAATGCCTGCCATTGCATATCCACCGTCAATCCTTGAAGTGTCATTTGCCAGTCTATCTTAGCTAATTCATGTCTCATACCTTCAAAGTTACCCCTCTTTAAGTTCAGAACCTTTGTTTCTGAATTAACTACGTCACTCTCCATGTTAATGAAGAATTCCACCATATTATGGTCACTCTTACCCAAGGGGCCTCTCACGACAAGATCGCTAATTAACCCTTCCTCATTGCTCAAAACCCAGTCCAGAATAGCCTGCTCTCTAGTCGGTTCCTCGACATGTTGGTTCAAAAAACCATCCCGCATACATTCCAAGAAATCCTCTTCCTCAGCACCTTTACCAATTTGGTTCACCCAGTCTACATGTAGATTGAAGTCACCCATTATAACTGCTGTTCCTTTATTGCACACTTTTCTAATTTCCTGTTTAATACCATCTCCGACCTCACTACTACTGTTTTGAAGTTACAAAGCATAACAGATACCTTTTTTTTCAAATCTCTTACTAACTCTTCCTTCAGTTAGTCCTGATGAAGGGTCTCGGCCTGAAACGTCGACTGTACCTCTTCCTAGAAATGCTGCCTGGCCGGCTGCGTTCACCAGCAATTTTGATGTGTGTTGCCAGATACCTTTTACCTTTACTTTGTGGCATAGATCCTTTCAACACTTATCATATCTGATATAGTAATCCTACCTGTAAACAATACTATTCAGACACCATGACAGTGTTTCATCAACATGTTATTAAACATACTACTCCACTGTTTCACTCCGAAACATTGCCTTGAAATGCATGTTGTAGATTTTTACAGTTTAACTCTCCAAGCTACACCTTTGTTTGCCTAATATTTTATCAGAGTGATGGGTTTTTGTATTATTCCCACCTTCCAACACTGCACTATCCCATGCCTAGACCACTATTGTGAAAATACACCTCCCACAATGTGGGCAGTTGTGCTTCCACTTCAAGACCCCCCTAAAATCTTGCAACAAGATGCAAGGCTAAGATTGAAACTCTGACAAAATCAATGAGGATTTGTCAGAGTATTGAAAATATAGTGAAAAACAGACATATTTATCAATAATTCAATACTAAAATTTATTCTTGAAAATTTACTATTTTAAAATTATTAATAAGGCATCCGTTAGTCTTGCGAGACCATGGATCTGCACCTGGAAAGTCTTCACTCTCCAGCGCGCAGGCCCGGACAACGTTGTATGGAAGACCGGAAGTTGCCCATGCTGCAAGTCTCCCTTCTCCACGCCACCGATGTTGTCCAAGGGAAGGGCATTAGGACCCATACAACTTGGCACCGGTGTCATTGCAGAGCACTGTGTGGTTAAGTACCTTGCTCAAGGACATAACAAGCTGCCTCGGCTGGGGATTGAACTCACAACTTTCAGATTGCTAGTCCAATGCCTTAACCACTTGGCCACGTGCCCACTTTAAAATGATTAAAACACATTTAAATGTTATTAAGCATTTAAGATATTGGAAACATATAAAATAAGTTCTACAAAAATAATTTAGTTTCCTTGAACGTTAGATCGTGAAACTGCTTATACATCAATGAGAAATCAGTCTTTCTCCCAGCCGTGAGCAGAATACCGCAGCAGATGGGCAGTGAGGCTGCATAATCTGATCAACCATTCTAGTTAGCCTGTCACGGCACTGTTTTGTAGGCACTTCAAACCACTTCTCATGATGCTGTTTAAATTGTAAGTACATGCTGGTACTGATGTAGTGTACTTATACACATTTTTTTCCATATCTGTCCATAAACCTCTAACTTTACTTACTATACCATTCTTTATTGTTTATAGCTGTAAAATATTGTTTTTCTTTGTTGCATGTCGTGCAGTCACGAACACACCATAGCAAATTCCTAATACAATAGATTCTGATTAATTGGTACATCAGTTAATTGGGTCTGCCACTTATTTGGGACAACTCTTAAAGAATGAAAACTAATTGAGAAATTAGACAGGATTCCATTCACTTATATGGGACACTATGCCTGGGGCAAGAGACTGTTGTTGAACAGTTTCTAACTAGCATCAGTCACATAAACGTGTGCGGCTGTTAGTCGCTACACCATGCTTAGAGCAGACAGTGTTTAAATAGCGTCATTTGCATGCATTTGTGTTCAAAAAGCAGTGATTTCTGTCACTGATAATTGGTGAGAAATAAACATTAAGACAATTTGGAATTGTTTTGCTCACTGCAGTTTCAAGCATTCAGGCTTGGAGATGCCAGGAACAGCAGGAGTGAAAATGAAATGATCTCACTACTTCAACAAGTTAGGCACTACAAAGAATTCGAAGGTATCAACAATCGTCTTGAATGTTACAATGAAAATGTACATCTGAAGGATGCAATCTTTGAAAGCGTAGTATGAAAGGAGTCCATTATCTGCACTGTGTTATTATGTGTGTACATAATAAAGAACTTCATTTCTCAGTAGGCGATGTGAACGGGAACCGGAAGTGACATTGGTGAGCTGGTCGCACGCGCTCAGTGTTGTACAGTGTTCAGAATAAAAGGTCCTAGCATTAAACCCAACACTAAGCTTGTTTTTATTAAGAACAAATATAACATTGTGTCAGAAATTGGCATGAGGTCCAAACACGAAAGCAAATTAATAACATGCATGACAAAAGAAAAGACACTAGTGATGGAGAGAAAAAAACTAGTCAGCAAGGCAAGAGAGCACGTTGTACTGGATTCACAAAGGATTCAGTGAGAGGCTGAAATTCCCATCATAGATAACCTAAGTCCTCCCACATCTACACAGTTTACCGGCAATCTTATGGACAACTGGAAATGCTTCAAACAGCAATTCAATATATATTTAGTGGCTAGCTGATGAAAAATTGAAAGCATCCATTTTCTGCACATAATTATAATATGATGTGTATAAGATGATGAGAGGCATTGATCAGGTGGATAGTCAGAGGCTTTTTTCCCCAGGACTGAAATGGCTAACACCAGGAAGCATAGTTTTAAGGTGCTTGGAATCAGGTACAGAGGGGAAGTCAGGGGTAAAGCTTTTTAAACAGAGAGTGGTGGCACATGGCCAAGTGGTTAAAAAGTTCATCTATTGATCTGAAGGTCTCTAGTTCGAGCCTTGGCTGAGGCAACGTGTTTTGTCCTTGAGCAAGGCACTTAATCACACATTGCTTTGTGACGACACTGGTGCCAGGCTGTATGGGTCCTAAGGCCCTTCCCTTCGACAACATCGGTGGCATGGAGAGGGGAGACTTGCAGCCTGGGCAACTGTCGGTCTTCCATACAACCTTGCCCAGGCCTGCGCCCTGGAAACCTTCCAAGGCATGAATCCATGGTCTCACAAGTCTAACGGATACTTATAATAAGGTGGGTACATGGAGTGCACTGCCAGTGGTAGAGGCAGATACAATAGGGTCTTTTAAGAGTATATGGAGCTTAGGAAAATAGAGGGCTATACGGTAGGGTAATTCTGGGCAGTTTCTAGAGTAGGTAACATGGTCGGCACAACATTGTGGGCTTGTAATATGCTGTAGATTTCTATGTTGTTCTATAATTGGCAAAGGTGGTTTGGACATCTACAACAGTTTAAAGTTGATGAGACAGCTTTTACATTGGACACTCTAATGACAAAATTTGATGAGTATCTTCTCCCAAGTAAAAACATTACTTTTGAGAGATACAAGTTTATTTTCCTGTGACCAGAAACAAGGTGCTAACTTTGACCAATATTTAGCTGAGCTTCACACACTGAGTAAAGTCCTGTAAGTTTGGAGATTTGAGAAACTCACTAGTTAGGCAGAATAGTTTGCAGGATTTCTGATGATGGACTCAGAGGAAGCCTGCTCCATGAAAAAGATTTGACACAGAAAAGGGCTGTGGATATGTGTAGGGCAGCAAAGACCATATGAGCACAAGCTTAGGAGCTGCACAGAACTGAACAATAGTACGTACTGTGAAAACAGAGGGGCAATGAACAAGGTGTTTCCCAAGGCAACAGCAATGCAAAAATGAAGGCTTAAACATGAAATGCATCAAATATGGAGGTAACCACACTCCAAGGATGTGTCCTGCTTATGGAAAGTCCTTAAATAATTGTGGGAAGAAGAATCATTTTACAAAGTGCTGCAAAGCTAGGGCTACCAGGAGAAAGGGGCACATGATTGCTGAGGAAATGGAGGAAGTTTTTTGTGGATTCTGTACTGATTGCTGGTGTTGGTAAAGCAGAATGGGTTGTTCCAGTGACTGTGAATGGGACAGTAATTCCATTCAAGCTTGAAACTGGAGTCCAGGTGAATCTGTTAACCATGGATGATTACAAGTCTCTCAAAGTAAAGAGCAAGATTTACCCAGTGAAGTTAAAAGTGACAGGCTATAATCCACAGAATATTTCAGTAAAAGGGGCTGTATAGTGACCTTCAAGCACAAGGGACAGAACTAAGGGCACAGCTACTGATTGTTGAAAAGCGAGTGCAGCCAATATTAGGTATGAGTACATGAGAAACGCTCAACCTGCTGGAAAGATTTTTCATAATGGCTTCACTGCCCAAAGACAACCACACTTCCCTCACGAAAGAGTACGCAAATGTCTTTGAGGTGCTCAGACGCTTACCTGGTGTACACAAAATTCATGAAGATGAGACAGTAGCTCCTGTTGTCCATGCATGTATGCAAGTTTCGTTTGTACTTCGAGAGAAACTCAAAACAAGAACTAGCATGCATGGAACAGATGAATGTCATACAGAAAACTGAAGAACCAACAGATTCTTTCATTGTCATTGGACAAAAGAAAAATGAAGCATTGCAGATGTGCCAAGACCCAAGGGACCTCAATAAAGCCTTCAAGAGAGAGCATATAAGAGAGCATACAATTGTAAGCTGTATCTCGGGTAATAACGATTTTTAGTACAGAGAGGAAATTAAGAACCTGGTGGTATGGTGCGAAGACAATAACCTATCCCTCAACGTCAGCAAGACGAAGGAATTGGTTTGACTTCAGAAGGAGTAGCGGACCGCACAACCCAATTTACATCAGGGGTGCGCAAGTGGAACAGGTCAAAAGCTTTAAGTTCCTTGTGATCAATATCAAAAATGACCTGACTTGCTCCAACCAAGCAGAGTTCATTGCCAAGAAGGCCCACCAGCACCTTTACTTCCTGAGAAAACTAAAGAAATTTGGCCTGTCCCTAAAACCCTCACTAATTTTTATAGATGCACCGTAGAAAGCATTCTTCTAGGGTGCATCACAACATGATATGGAAGTTGTCCTGTCCAAGACCGAAAGAAGCTACAGAAGATCGTGAACATGGCACAGCACATCACAGAAACCAATCTTCCGTCCTTGGACTCACTTTACACTGGATGCTATTGGAGCAGTGCTGCCAGGATAATCAAGGACACGACCCACCCAGCCAACACACTTTTCGTCCCTCTTCCCTCCAGCAGAAGGCTCAGGAGCTTGAAGACTCATATGGCCAGATTTGGGAACAGCTTCTTTCCAACTATGATAAGACTGCTGAACGGACCCTGACCCGGATCTGGGCCGTACCCTCCAAATATCCAGACCTGCCTCTCGGTTTTTTTTTTGCACTACCTTACTTTCCATTTTTCTATTTTCTATTTATGATTTATAATTTAAATTTTTAATATTTACTAATTTTTACCATTTTTAATATTTCATATTTGTAATCCAGGGAGTGGGAAGCTGTTGAAGCAAGTTCGACACCATGTACTTTTAACACACAAGGAAAATATTGTTTTCTTTGGCTATTGTGTGAGATATGGTCTGCGCCAGAAGTCTACCATAAAACTATCTACACAATCTTTGAGGGCATATCTAGTGTTGAGACCACGATGGATGACATCATCAAATGGGGTTCACCAAGGATGAACATGATACAAGACTGAGACAGGTGCTTGATGTGACATGGAATGTCAATTTGAAAACAAATAAAGAGAAATGTGAATGTGGTCAACAACAGGAATTCTGCAGATGCTGGAAATTCAAGCAACATACATCAAAGTTGCTGGTGAAAGCAGCAGGCCAAGCAGCATCTATAGGAAGAGGCGCAGTCGACGTTTCAGGCCGAGACCCCTCGTCAGGACTAACTGAAGGAAGAGTGAGTAAGGGATTTGAAAGCTGGAGGGGGAGGGGGAGATGCAAAATGATAGGAGAAGACAGGAGGGGGAGGGATAGAGCCGAGAGCTGGACAGGTGATAGGCAAAAGGGGATACGAGAGGATCATGGGACAGGAGGCCTAGGGAGAAAGACGGGGGGGGGGACCCAGAGGATGGGCAAGAGGTATATTCAGAGGGACAGAGGGAGAAAAAGGAGAGTGAGAGAAAGAATGTGTGCATAAAAAGGAGTAACAGCTGGGGTACGAGGGGGAGGTGGGGCCTAGTGGAAGTTAGAGAAGTCAATGTTCATGCCATCAGGTTGGAGGCTACCCAGACAGAATATAAGGTGTTGTTCCTCCAACCTGAGTGTGGCTTCATCTTTACAGTAGAGGAGGCCGTGGATAGACATGTCAGAATGGGAATGGGATGTGGAATTCCCATTCTGACATGTCTATCCACGGCCTCCTCTACTGTAAAGATGAAGCCACACTCAGGTTGGAGGAACAACACCTTATATTCCGTCTGGGTAGCCTCCAACCTGATGGCATGAACATTGACTTCTCTAACTTCCGCTAGGCCCCACCTCCCCCTCGTACCCCAGCTGTTACTCCTTTTATGCACACATTCTTTCTCTCACTCTCCTTTTTCTCCCTCTGTCCCTCTGAATATACCTCTTGCCCATCCTCTGGGTCCCCCCCTCCCGTCTTTCTCCCTAGGCCTCCTGTCCCATGATCCTCTCGTATCCCCTTTTGCCTATCACCTGTCCAGCTCTCGGCTCTATCCCTCCCCCTCCTGTCTTCTCCTATCATTTTGCATCTCCCCCTCCCCCTCCAGCTTTCAAATCCCTTACTCACTCTTCCTTCACTTAGTCCTGACGAAGGGTCTCGGCCTGAAACGTCGACTGCGCCTCTTCCTATAGATGCTGCTTGGCCTGCTGCGTTCACCAGCAACTTTGATGTATGTTATGTGAATGTGGTGTTAAGATACTGACTTTCATAGGAGAGTCATATTGGAAGAGGGAATGAAACCTGATCCAGGAAAGATGCCAGCCATTGAAAACATGGAGAGGGTCCAAAACAAAGAAAGGGTGAGATATTTCTTAGAAATGATGACTTACCTGGCTAAGTTCATCCCTCGATTTTAAAGTTTTCAAGTGGAAAAGCTGTGGAAATGATCCAGAAAATACACAAAGGGCACCTCAGTCAGGAAAAATGTATATGTAGAGCTCGTGAAGTGATGTACTGGCTAAGAGTGAACTAAGGCATCAGTCAGACCATTGCTTCATATAAAATGAGCCTTACCTACAGACCGAAGCAGCATGCAGAACTGCACCCTGTACCAGACAGACCGTACTTCACATTTGGAGTGGATTTGTTTGATTGAAATTGGAAGAATCATATTGTTGATCCAGACTAGTTTTCCAATCACCCAGAGTTTGCAACACTGCAATCAACATCCAGCAAAGCGGTCTTTACCTTGCTGAAAGATGTGATTACAACATATGGAGTTCCTCGTGAAGTGGTATCTGACGATGGACCACAATTTTTGAGCTGTGAATTTGAGTCCTTTGCCATTGATTAGGGGCTTCAGCATACAACTACCATCTCACATCACACAAAATCTAATGGCCTAGCAGAGAGTTTGGTCAAGGTAGTGAAGGGGCTCATGAAAAGTGCGAGATGCTTGAGAGGATTTCCAAAAAATTCTGATCATTGCCACTGCAGAATGGCCTTTCACCAGCCCAGAGGCTGATGTGTTGACACATACACACTAACTTTCCAGTGCACGATAAACTGTTGACACCAAAACATAGAAACATAGAAAACATAGAAAATAGGTGCAGGAGTAGGCCATTCGGCCCTTCGAACCTGCACCGCCATTCAGTATGATAATGCCTGATCATCCAACTCAGAACCCTGTACCAGCCTTCCCTCCATACCCCCTGATCCCTTTAGCCACAAGGGCCATATCTAACTCCCTCTTAAATATAGCCAATGAACTGGCCTCAAGTGTTTCCTGTGGCAGAGAATTCCACAGATTCACCACTCTCTGTGTGAAGAGGTTTTTCCTAATCTCGGTCCTAAAAGGCTTCCCCTTTATCCTCAAACTGTAACTCAGTCTTATCATAGTTGGAAAGGAGCACTCAAGATCAAACTGGTTGAAGTGGAAAGGAAAGGAAAGAAGAAACAGTACCTCAAGGTTGCAAAAAGCCTACCTTTCCTGAACCCTGTGGATCAAGTGTGAATCTGAGCCCACGAGAGTGGCACATGGTCCATGCAAGGATATGTGCAAGAGGAAGTAGCTCCACCTTCTTACCAGGTCCAGATGGAGCAAGGGACACCTCTGAGAAGGAACCATGTGGATTTATGACCACAAGCTCCAAGCCAAAGCCACCACATGGCACATGTCAGTACACCAAAGCGGCCAGCAGATGTAAAAAATCAACTTGATGATCAGAGTTCTCAAGAAGACACGAATAGTGACGCAGCAAATGAAAGCAACATACAGTATCCATGGAAAAAAGATAACAGAGCAGAAACCATCTCAGAGACTGAGTGAAAGTAAAAGACTGAAAGTTGATGAATGATAAGGGATTATATTTGCTCATTGCAATAAAAGTTAATGTAGATATCTTTGTTGGAAAGGATTATTGCTCATTGCAGGTTTAAAAGGACATATTATTGTGTTTATCTTCTTTAAAGGAGGAAGATGCATTATTTTGTGTTCATAATAAACAACTTCAGTTTCCAGTGTTGGGCATCTGGCCAAGCGGTTAAAGCGTTCGTCTAGTTATCTCAGGGTCACTAGTTCGAGCCTCAGCTGTGGCCAAGGCACTTAATCACACATTGATCTACTCTGTGCGAGGAGTGGCGCCCCACACAGGCCTCTCATGGTCTGATTCGACGTTCCCTCCCCCCTCAGTTTTCAGTGGGTAATGTGGACAGTTGACAGGAAACCAGAAATGACGTTGGTGAGCTGATCACAAATGCTTGGGGTTGAACAGTGTTCAGAATAAAATGTTCTAGCATTAAACGCACATTCAGTTTGTCTTTACAACGAACAAACATAATATGCACTAGCTGTCTGAGCTGGTTTTGTTCATTTACAGTCAATCAAAAGAACATGGCAGGGTGTTGGTCGTCTGTTGCATCTGACAACAACAGTGAAACCTGTGTGGGAGAAGTTTTCAAGTGGAAAAGCTGTTGGACTGGGACAGTTCCATTGCAGAACTGCCTTCTTGGCCATTAACCCTCACTAGAACATAGAACATAGAAATCTACAGCACATTACGGGCCCTTCAGCTCACAGCGTTGCTCCACCCATGTAACTTACTCTAGAAACAACTTAAAATTTCCCTACTGCATAGCCCTTTATTTTTCTAAGCTCCATGTACCTACCTAGGAGGCTCTTAGATAGGTCCCATTGTATCTGCCTCCACCATCGTCGTCAGCAGTGCATTCCACGGATCCACCACTCTCTGTGTGAAAAAACTTACCCTTGATATTCCCTCAGTACCTATTTCTAAGCACCTTAAAACTGTGCCCCCTCGTGTTAGCCATTTCAGCCCTGGAAAGAAGCTTCTGGCTATCCACACGATCAATGCCTCTCATCCTTGTCACGTCTGTCAGGTCACCTCTCATCCTCCAGTCCCTATTGATGATGCAAAGATCATTACCAGAGTCTCAGCAATCTCCTTTCTCAATTCCACAGTAATCTGAGGTATATCTCATCCAGTGCCAGTGACTTATCTAACTTAATGCTTTTCAAATCTGCAGCATATCCTCTTTCTTAATATCTATATGCTCAAGCTTTTCAATCTGCTGTAAGTCTTCCCCACAATTGCAAAGGCCCTATTCCCGGTGAATACTGAAGCAAAGTATTCATTAAGTACCTCTGCTACCTCCTCTGTGTCCATGCACATGCTTCCATTGTTGCACCTGATTGGTCCTATTCTCCCACGGCTTATCCTTGTGCTCTTCACATACCTGTAAAATGACATGGGGTTTTCCATAATCCTGCTCGCCAAGGCCTTCCCATGGCCCCTTCTAGTTCTCCCAATTTCACTCCTCAGCTCCTTCCTGGCAACCTTGTAATTTTCTAGAACTCTATTAGTACCTAGTTTCTAGAACCTTTCATAAGCTTTCCTTTTCTTCTTAACTAGATTTTCCACATCCTTTGTACACCATGGTTCTTCTACCTTACCATCCTTCCCCTATCTCAATGGAACATACCTATGCAGAACGCCATGCAAACGTTCCCTGAACATTTGCCACATTTCATAGAACATAGAACATAGAATAGTACAGCACAGTACAGGCCCTTTGGCCCACAATGTTGTGCCGACCCTCAAACCCTGCCTCCCATATAAGCCCCCACCTTAGATTCTTCCATATACCTGTCTAGTAGTCTCCTAAACTTCACTAGGGTATCTGCCTCCACCACTGACTCAGGCAGTGCATTCCACACACCAACCACTCTCTGAGTAAAAAACCTTCCTCTAATATCCCCCTTGATCTTCCCACCCCTTACCTTAAAGCCATGTCCTCTTGTATTGAGCAGTGGTGCCCTGGGGAAGAGGCGCTGGCTATCCACTCAATCTATTCCTCTTATTATCTTGTACACCTCTATCATGTCTCCTCTCATCCTCCTTCTCTCCAAAGAGTAAAGCCCTAGCTCCCTTAATCTCTGATTATAATGCATGCTTTCTAAACCAGGCAGCATCCTGGTAAATCTCCTCTGTACCCTTTCCAATGCTTCCACATCCTTCCTATAGTGAGGTGACCAGAACTGGACACAGTACTCCAAGTGTGGCCTAACCAGAGTTTTATAGAGCTGCATCATTACATCGTGACTCTTAAACTTTATCCCTCGACTTATGAAAGCTAACACCACATAAGCTTTCTTAGCTACCCTATCCACCTGTGAGGCAACTTTCAGGGATCTGTGGACATGTACCCCGAGATCCCTCTGCTCCTCCACACTACCAAGTATCCTGCCATTTACTTTGTACTCTGCCTTGGAGTTTGTCCTTCCAAAGTGTACCACCTCACACTTCTCCGGGTTGAACTCCATCTGCCACTTCTCAGCCCACTTCTGCATCCTATCAATGTCTCTCTGCAATCTTTGACAATCCTCTACACTATCTACAACACCACCAACCTTTGTGTCCTCTGCAAACTTGCCAACCCACCCTTCTACCCCCACATCCAGGTCGTTAATAAAAATCACGAAAAGTAGAGGTCCCAGAACAGATCCTTGGGGGACACCACTAGTCACAATCCTCCAATCTGAATGTACTCCCTCCACCACCACCCTCTGCCTTCTGCAGGCAAACCAATTCTGAATCCACCTGGCCAAACTCCCTTGGATCCCATGCCTTCTAACTTTCTGAATAAGCCTACCGTGTGGAACCTTGTCAAATGCCTTACTAAAATCCATATAGATCACATCCACTGCACTACCCTCATCTATATGCCTGGTCACCTCCTCGAGGAACTCTATCAGGCTTGTTAGACACGATCTGCCCTTCACAAAGCCATGCTGACTGTCCCTGATCAGACCATGATTCTCTAAATGCCTATAGATCCTATCTCTAAGAATCTTTTCCAACAGCTTTCCCACCACAGACATAAGGCTCACTGGTCTATAATTACCCGGACTATCCCTACTACCTTTTTTGAACAAGGGAACGACATTCGCCTCCCTCCAATCCTCCGGTACCATTCCCGTGGACAACGAGGACATAAAGATCCTAGCCAGAGGCTCAGCAATCTCTTCTCTCGACTCGTGGAGCAGCCCGGGGAATATTCCGTCAGGCCCCGGGGACTTATCTGTCCTAATGTATTTTAACATCTCCAACACCTCCCCTCCCTTAATATCAACATGCTCCAGAACATCAACCTCACTCATATTGTCCTCGCCATCATCAGGTTCCCTCTCATTGGTGAATACTGAAGAGAAGTATTCATTGAGGACCTCGCTCACTTCCACAGTCTCCAGGCACATCTTCCCACCTTCATCTCTAATCGGTCCTACCGTCACTCCTGTCATCCTTTTTTTCTTCACATAATTGAAGAATGCCTTGGGGTTTTCCCTTACCCTATTCACCAAGGCCTTCTCATGCCCCTTTCTTGCTCTTCTCAGCCCCTTCTTAAGCTCCTTTCTTGCTTCCCTATATTCCTCAATAGACCCATCTGATCCTTGCTTCCTAAACCTCATGTATGTTGCCTTCTTCCACCTGACTAGATTTTCCACCTCACTTGTCACCCATGATTCCTTCACCCTACCATTCTTTATCTTCCTCACCGGAACAAAATTATCCCTTACATCCCGCAAGAGATCTCTAAACATCGACCACATGTCCATAGTACATTTCCCTACAAAAACATCATCCCAATTCACACCCGCAAGTTCTAGCCTTATAGCCTCATAATTTGCCTTTCCCCAATTAAAAATTTTCCTGTCCTCTTTGATTCTATCGTTCTGCATGATAATTATAAAGGCCAGGGAGTGGTGGTCACTGCCCCCCAGATGCTCACCCACTGAGAGATCTGTGACTTGACCCGGTTCATTACCTAGTACTAGATCTAGTATGGCATTCCCCCTGGTCAGCCTGTCCACATACTGTGACAGGAATCCATCCTGGACACACTTAATAAACTCTGCCCCATCTAAACCCTTGGAACTAATCAGGTGCCAATCAATATTAGGGAAGTTAAAGTCACCCATGATAACAACCCTGTTATTTTTGCACCTCTCCAAAATCTGCCTCCCAATCTGCTCCTCTGTATCTCTGCTGCTACCAGGGGGCCTATAGAATTCCCCCAATAGAGTAACTGCTCCCTTCCTGTTCCTGACTTCCACCCATATTGACTCAAAAGAGGATCCTGCTACATTACCCACCCTTTCTGTAGCTGTAATAGTATCCCTGACCAGTAATGCCACCCCTCCTCCCCTTTTTCTGCCCTCTCTATCTCTTTTAAAGCACTGAAATCCAGGAATATTGAGAATCCATTCCTGCCCTGGTGCCAGCCAAGTCTCTGTAATGGCCACTACATCATAATTCCATGTATGTATCCAAGCTCTCAGTTCATCACCTTTGTTCCTGATGCTTCTTGCATTGAGGTACACTCATTTCAGCCCTCCTACCTTCCTGTCTTTACACCGTTTATTCTGCTTCTTTTTCCTCAAAGCCTCTCTGTATGTTAGAACTGGCTTTACTCCATGCACTTCCTTCACTGCTCTATCGCTCTGGGTCCCATCCCCCTCACAAATTAGTTTAGACTCTCCCGAACCATGCTAGCAAACCTACCTGCAAGGATATTGCTCCCCCTGGAGTTCAGGTGCAACCCATCCAATCTGTACAGGTCCCACCTTCCCCAGAAGAGATCCCAATGATCTAAAAATCTAAAACCCTGCTTCCTGCACCAACTCCTCAGCCACGCATTCAACTGCCATCTCCTCCAATTCTTACCATCACTATCACGTAGCACTGGCAGCAATCCTGAGAACGTCACCCTTGAGGTCCTGTTCTTCAGCCTTCTGCCTAATTCCCAAAACACACACTTCAGGACCTCATCCCTCTTCCTGCCTGTGTCGTTGGTCCCAACATGTATCACGACTTCTGGTTGCTTTCTCTCTCGTACCAGGATGTCGTGCACCCGGTCAGAGACATCCCGGACCCTGGCACCCGGGAGGCAACAAACCATGCGGGTGTCCTTCTCACGTCCACAAAGTCGCCTGTCTGCTCCCCTGACTATAGAGTCTCCAATGACGGCAGCTCTCCTCTTCTCCGTCCCACACTCCTGCACCACAGGGTCAGACTCAGTGCCAGAAGTCCTGCCACCGTGGCTCACACCTGGTCGGTCATCCCCGCCAACAGTATCCAGGACGGTAAACTTATTATTCAGGGGAATGGCTACAGGGGTGCTCTGCACTAACTGTCTGCTCACCTTCGCTTTCCCCCCTCTGACTGTCACCTAACAACCTGCTTCCGACAGCCTAGGTGTGACTACCTCCCTGTAGCTCTCATCTATGACTGCCTCATTCTCCCTTATGAGTCGAAGGTCATCCAGCTGCTGCTCCAGATTCCGTACATGGTCTTCCAGGTCATTTCTGCTGTGCATTTCCCTAAGAACATCTGCTCCCAATTTATGTTGCCAAATTCCTGCCCAATAGCATCATGTTTAAGATTCAAAGACTCAAGATTCAGAAAACTTTATTGTCATTCTAACCGTACATCAGCTCTGCAGGGCAGAATGAGACAACGTTTCCGAGGAGCAGTGCAATCATAACATAACAAACGCAACACTAAATAATAAACATAACAATAAATAGTAAAACACAACAGCCACACGTCAGTTAAAATCAGTTATAAGTGTCCAGTGCAAGTTAAAAGTGTCCAAAGCAGAGTCAGGTGGAGCAGCTATTTAGCAGTCTGACTGCCTGTGGGAGGAAGCTGTTTCGTAGCCTTGTGGTTTTAGTTTTGATGCTCCTGTAACGTTTCCCTGATGGCAGAAGAACGAACAGTTCATGGAGAGGGTGTGAGGCGTCTTTAATGATGTACCGTGTCTTCTGGAGGCATCGACTCTGAAAGAGGTCTTGGACAGAAGGTAGGGAGACCCTAATAACCTTCTCTGCTCCCCTAACCACCCTCTGCAAGGCTTTTTTGTCGACAGCCCTGCAGCTGGAGTACCAGGTTGTGATGCAAAAGGTCAGCACACTCTCAACCACGCTTCTGTAGAATATAGTTAAGATGTTAGTGGGGTGTGATGCTTGTTTAAGCTTCCTCAGAAAGTGCAATCTCTGCTGGGCCCGTTTCACAATCCCAGTGGTGTCCCTGGACCAGGTGAGATTGTCCGAGATCTGCACCCCAAGGAACTTGATGTTTTCCACTCTCTCCACTGTGGAGCCGCTGATGCTGAGGGGTGTGTGCTCAGACTGAGACCGTCTGAAATCGACGATCATCTCCTTGGTTTTGGTGACATTAAGCATCAAGTTGTTATCCCTGCACCAGCTCTCTAGGTGTTTGACCACCTCCCTGTACATTGTTTCATCATTTTTGCTGATGAGCCCCACCACTGTGGTATCATCTGCAAATTTAATGATCAGGTTCTCAGTGAATCTGGCTGCACAGGCATGTGTTAGCAGTGTAAACAGCAGTGGGCTAAGCACACAGCCTCGTGGGGATCCACTGCTCAGTGTGATGGAGTCAGAGATGTTCCTGCCAACACGGCCTGACTGTGGTCTTTCTGTTAAGAAATCCAGAATCCAGCGACACATGGCAGTGCTAAGGCCAAACAGCGACAGTTTCTCCACTAGTCTCTGCGGGATGATGGTATTGAACGCTGAACTGAAATCAATGTACAGGATTCGGGCATAAGTGTCTTTGTTGTCCAAGTGAGAGAGAACTGTGTGCAGTGTGGTGGATATTGCATCCTCCGTAGAGTGATTTGGACGATAAGCAAACTGCAGAGGATCCAGTGATGAGGGGAGGCTGGCTGTGATATGAGGCTTGACAAGCCGTTCAAAACATTTCATCACTATGGGGGTCAGGGCAATGGGACGGTAAGCATTCAGACAGGCTACAACTGATTTCTTTGCTACAGGGATGATTGTGGAGGTTTTGAAGCATCTGGGGACAATAGCTTGACTAATGGAGATGTTGAAAATATTTCCCCTTACCCCAATTAAATGCTTTCCTAAATTGTCTAGTCCTATCCCTCTCCAATGTTATGGTAAAGGAGATAGAGATGTGATCATTCCTTCCAAAATGTTCTCCCACTGAGAGATCTGACACTTGATCAGGTTCATTTCCCAATACCAGATCAAGTACAGCCTCACCGCTGGTTGTCTTATCTACATATTGCATCAGGAAACCTTTCTGCACACACCTAATAAACTCCACCCCATCCAAACCTCTTGCTGTAAGGAGATGCCAGTCAATATTAGGAAAGTTAACATCTCCCATCATACTAACCCTATTATTATTGCACTGTTCCAATCCTGCCTCCTTATCTGCTCCTTGATGTCTCTGTCACTATTGGGAGGTCTATAAAAAAAACTCCCAGTAGAGTTATTGCCCTCTTCCTGTTTCTGACTTATATCCACATTGACTCAGCAGACCATCCCTGCCTGACTTCCACCTTTTCTACAGCTGTGATACTACCCATAATTAGTAATGCCACACCCTCACCTCTTTTGCCTCCCTCCCTGTCCTTTTAAAACATCTAAAGTCTGGCACACTCAGCAGCCATTCCTGCCCCTGAGGCATCCAAGTCCCTGTAATGGCCACAACATCATACTTCCACAAATTGAGCAGCACTCCAAGTTCATTTGCTTTGTTTATGATACTCCTTGCATTAAAAGAGACACATCTCAAACCATCAGGCTAAGTGCATCTTTGTTCTATCGTCTGCCTATCCTTCCTCACAAACTCTCTACAAGCTGTCTCTACTTGTGCGACAACTGCCCCATCCTCTGCCTCTTCACTTCTGTTCCCACCCCCCTGCAAATCTAGTCTAAACCCTCCCCATCAGCATTAGCAAACCTTCCCGCCAAGATATTGGTCTCCCTCGGATTCAAGAGCAACCCATCATTTTTGTACAAGTGACACCTGCCCCAAAAGATGTCCTAATGATCCAAAAATCTGAATCCCTGCTCCCTGCTCCAATCCTTCAGCCACTCATTTATCCTCCACCACGTTCTACTTCTATACTCACTGTCGCATGGCACAGGCAGCAGTCCCGAGATTACTATCCTTCAGGTCCGGCTGCTCAACTACCTTCCTAACTCCCTGTATTCTGCTTTCAGGACATGTTCTCTTTTACTCCCTATGTCATTGGTACCAATATGTACCACCACCTCTGGCTGCTCACCCTCCCATTTCAGGATATTTTGGATTAGTTCAGAAACATCACAAACCCTGACACCTGGGAGGCGAACTACCATTCTTGTTTCTTTTTCATACCCATAGAATCACCTATCTGTCCCCCTAATTATAGAGTCCCTTATTACTGCTGCCATCCTCTTCCTTTCCCTACCCTTCTGAGCCACAGGGCCAGACTCAGTGCCAGAGGCACAGCCACTGTTGCTTCCCCCAGGTAGGTCACCCCCTCAACAGTACTCAAAATGGAGTACTTATTGTTAAGGGGGATGGCCACAGGGGTGCTCTCCACTACCTGATACTCTCCTTTCCCTCACTGTCTGCCAGAGCTTTCACATGTCAGAACAGCCATGTCCCAAGTTCACTAGGGTTTGAGGCCCACCAGTGACCTTCACCTGGTTTAGCCCACTGTCAAAGCGGTGTACTGGGGTGTGGCCACTGTCACTTGCAAACAGCTACTTGGAGCCACAGGTGAGAACTGAGTGTCCAGTGGGGACCAAAGATGAGTGAGCTGCCCAAGAATGGACATACAAGGCCCTTCACCGGAGGAGTTACCCCTCCCTGGACACCCTACACACAGCAGCATACACCTGAATTTCTCCGTCAATAACTATTAGACACGAACACACAGTTTTATCGTACTGGTGGTGTTCTGATTTGTTCTGTATTTCATTTAAATACATAATGCATTACTCAGTTAAATGGTAGTTTGTCTTTTTATACCTTCTTAACTAATTCCATGAAAATTCGGCTAATTGGGGCATCCGCTTAATTGGGCCAACTGTACTTGTTCTGATGGATCTCAATTAACCAGAGTCCATTGTACATTTGGCAGATAAAGTCGATCTCTGATTCTTGATATCTTTCAGATCTGCTTACCATTATGCGGCCACCTATAGGTAGGTACTATATGTCCAGGAATTACATGCCTTTAAAACACCAGCCACCAGTTTCACTCCATTAAACATTACCATTAAACCAGTTGTTTCCTATTTTGCAATTGCTCTACCGAAGGTACTGAGTGCATGTCAAAAGCTTGTGCTTGCAGTCGGTAATGAGATGACATCTGGAGAATGAATGTATATTCATACAATCTGCCGACTGATCTGGTCATTTCCTGAAGAAGGGTCTCGGCCTGAAACATCGACTCTTTATTCCTCTCCATTGATGCTGCCTGACCTGCTGAGTTCCTCCAGCATTCTGCACGTGTGTTACTTTGGATTTCCACCATCTGCAGAAACTACTTTATTCATGAATAGCTGACTCACTTGTGTTAGCATACAACAGCTTTGTTACATTGAACTCCTATAAGGTGCAGTGTTAAAGACTAGTGCCAGGGGCTGTACTTAAACAGTTCAGTCACAAACTAACCCAATCTACAACTGCCTGACAGCAATTTTGTGTTAAATGTAAATCAAAATAAACTGTTGCATTTCAGCTATCACCTTTTGCATGACACAACCTGTTGAAGGTTGAAGGGACCACATTAATGCCTCAGATTTAGAGTGCTGGCCTTAGACTGATGCAAGAGTATTTGTCTTCAGCTTGCAACCAGAACAAATTCACAAAAGCTTTTGTATCACCGGAGGTAACCTGAAAAAAAGCACTGAAATATTAAGCACTATAGTATTTTAGGTGGTTATGATACATATGTCTGTACATACTGAACAATGCAAACTCATCAACTATTCACATGTTATTGAGATTACACTAAATCATTGTGCTGAATAAATTAATAGAAGCAAACACTCGACTTGAGTTTATTGTCTTGTTTCACGCTGCACTGCAATATTGTGATATTAGGAACAGAATAAAACTCCCTCTGGACCTTGTAAATTGCTTAATTCATGTTTCACGCAAATTTCCACAGCAACTTGTAAACAATAGTGTAGCTAATCAGCTACTTTATTTTCCATGTCAGTAATTTTTTGAACCTGATGAAAAGAAGTAAATACACTCACCGGCTGCAGCATCTGTACAAGCAGAGGAATCTTGATAAGTATACGAGGAAAAAAGAAGAAATTAAGAGATAGATGGAGAAAGATGAGCAACATTGCAAGGAAGGTGAATAGCATGTGAACACCACTGTGGATTTTTGGGGATGAATAGCCCGCATCCAGAGTAGATAATTCAATGAAATTACACTCAGTCATGCCACCATGCATTTGCAACCATCCAGTTGCAGCTGGGGAGGGTGTTTACTTCTTTTATCAAGTTTCGTTTAAAAGTTGCTGTGACAATTTGTGTGAAACACTTCAGAAGACCCTGAGGGAGCTTTAACTTTGTTTTCAATTTCACAATGCCCTCATAAATGTGGAATTACATATGAAGTTCAGGAGAAAAATGTCTCCACTCCAGCCACTCATCATCAACAACACTGCAGTTAGTATTGTTCAGGTTCCTAGGCACCTTTATTTCTCCAGACCTCACCTAGGAGAACCAACAGTCCTTCATTTACCAAAAGCCTCAGCAAGGAATGCACTTCTTGCAGCAATTGATAAAATTCCATCTTCCCCAGAACTTACTGGTGCAATTCTACACTGCCATCATAGAGAGTATCTTCACATCAGCCATTACTGTCTGGTTTGGTTCAGCAACTTCTCACAATATAGATAAAAACTATAGTGGACTGCCAGAATAACAGAAAGATCACTGTCTGCAGTCTACCAGCACCGCAGGACTTGTATGTGTACAGGACAAAGAAGTGAGCAGGTAAATCATTGTGGACACTACCCACCCAGCAAAATGCCTTTTCCAAAAGCTCCCTTCTGGAGAGCACAATAGGGCTGTTAAATCAAAAGCTTCATGTCATCTTATAAGATTCTTCCCCAAGGCAGTTAATTTAGTCTAATTTGCCCCAGCCACCTCTATCTCTTTCCTTGGTACAGCACTGAACTGTAAACACATTTAGCTACATTTTATAATGCTGCTTACATTGTAAGTGCATGTTGCTGCATTTTATTCTCTACTCTTTCTTCTAACTTTATTATTAAGTAATTCTTTATTCTTTATAATTGTTGAATATTGTTGTTTCCTGTTGCATATAGCACCAACGCACAACAGCAAATCCTTAATACATATATGGTGAATAAAACTGATCCTAGCTCCACGAAAAATTTAATAATAAACTGTAACCCACACTCAGCTAGAAAGAGGGTGCCATGGTAGCACAGTGGTTCGCGTGAAGCCATTTACAACTCGGGAGGTTGGAGTTTGGAGTTTAATTCCAGGGCTGCCTGTAAGGAGCTTGTATGTCCTCCCTGTGAATGTGTGGGTTTCCTCTTTGTGCTCTGGTTTCTTCCCATAGTACAGTAAGGTGTTAATTGGTCATTGTAAATTGTCCTGTAATTAGGAGAGTGTTGAATAGGTCGGTTGTTGAGTTGGAACAGAAGATTCTGTTCAGTGTTGTATTTCTAAGTAAAATAAAAAAAGAAATAGCAAAATTTGCAGGGCAGAATCATGGGCCACAACATAGCACAATATAGACTACAGCAGGTACAATATTGTCACCAATCCCAAACCAGGCTGAGATCCTGCTGGGCAGTTCATCAGTTTATGTCTTTGTTTTAACCTGTCAGCTCACTAAATGGGATAATGAATTCCAATTCCAGTTCCACGATTCAGATTTTCAGCTGGTGATTGACCATCTGCCAACCGCCCAAGCTTCAGAACCAATTAACATTTATCCACACTAGAAAAGTGGAAAGAATGAGTGTAGAGAACACAGCCTATTATCTAAAATATGCTAATTCCTGTTGTGAAGGGACAGTAATGAAGTCTAATGTGAAGGGTTTTATAGAGACAGAACAGACTGGGGAAAAACTTGATGAATT
The DNA here is from genome assembly GCF_963921235.1 of Mobula hypostoma. NCBI lineage: Eukaryota > Metazoa > Chordata > Chondrichthyes > Myliobatiformes > Myliobatidae > Mobula > Mobula hypostoma. The sequence continues at coordinate 118,216,550 of NC_086097.1, read as the reverse complement.
GCACATGATTAACCTCTGTGGTTTTGTGGGAATACACTCAGAGCTGCTTTAGGTACACCTATACACCTGGTGTTAATGCAAATATATCATCAGCCAATCATGTGGCTGCAGCCCAGTACATTAAATATGCACATATGATCAAGACGTTCAGTTGTTGTTCAGACCCAACATCAGAATGGTGAAGAAATATGATCTAAGTGACTTTGACCGCAGAATGAATGTTGGTGACAATCAGAGTGGTTTGAATATCTCAGAAACTCCAGATCTCCTGGGATTCTCACACAAAATGCTTTCTAGAGTTTACAAACACCAGCCAGTGAGTGGCAGTTCTGTGCGCAAAAATGCCTTTGTAATGAGAGAGGTCAGAGGAGAATGACCAGATAGGTTCAAGCTGACAGGAAGGTGACAGTAACTCACGCGTTACAACAGCGATGTGCAGAAGAGCATCTCTGAATGCACAACATGTCAAACCTTAAAGAGTATGGGGCACAGCATCAGAAGAACATGAACATACAGTTGGTGGCCACTATATTAGGTACAGGGGGTACCTAATTAAGTGGCCACTGAATGTATAATTGAATCAAAATGCTGAATCAGCTTCTTCTTTCACAGGTGTTGGAACTGTTCCAGTTTTGTTTTCTATTTTCAGTATCTCTGAGATTACTAGACTACAACTATTTTGATTCCTGGATGCTTTTGGGTGTATCTTATGGATTGTAGGCTGCTGATCATGAAAATCACCATGAAATTCCCATATCACACACCTTTAAAAAAATCACCTATATTTGTTATTATAATTCATAATTCAAGTCAATTAAAATGTTGCCCACAATGCAAGCTGAAAAATTTTCTATCTTGTTGGCATGCCTGGGCATACTTAGGCAGGGTGGATGCTGCATGGCAGGACAGGGTTTAGAAAGGCTATAAAAGCCTAAGTAATGACTTGAAGAGATTGCTGGGAACTTGCCCAATAACTTTGTGTCCCCTCTAGACACAGGAGAGCTCCCAGAGGAATGGTGAGTAGCTAATGTTGTCCTTCTTTTAATAAGAAACCAGGGATTTTCCTGGAAACTATAGACTGATGAGTTTCACAACAGTGGTAGGGAAGTTACTGGAGAGAATTCTCAGGGATGGGATTTATGAGCACTTAGAAAATCATGCCCTAATTAGGGAGAGCCAGCATGACTTTGTGTGGGGCTGAGACCCTTCATCAGGACCAGAAAAAGAAAGAAGAGGAGGGGAAGGAGTAAAAGCTGACAGATGATAGGTGAGACCAGATGAAGGGGAAGGTGGGTTGTTGGACAGAGATCATGAAGTAAGAAGCTGGGAGGGGATAGGTGATAGAAGTAAAGGTATGAAGAAGAAGAAACTTATAGGAGAGGACAATGGACCACAGAAGAAAGGGAAGGAGGAGGGAAACAAAAAGGAAGTGATGGGCGGGTGAGGAGAAGGAGTGAGAGGAATCCTAAAATAGGGAATGGACAAACAAAGAGGGAGGGGGAAGTAATTACCAGAAGTAAAATAAATTTATGTTCATGTTATCAGGGTGGGGGCTATCCAGCTAGAATATGAGGTGTGGCTCCTCCAACCCAAGTTTGGCCAGGTCATGTTAGTAGAGGAAGCCATGAAATTCATACCATGAATTCAACTATGTTTCTTGAAGAGTGGCCAAAAGAATCGACAAGCAATCTGGCAGATATTGTCTATGTGGACTTGGCAAGGCTCTTGACAGTATCCTATAGAGTTTGGTCAGATGTGATCCAAGGTGAGGTAGCCCAATGGTTACAAAATTGGCTCAATGGAAGAAGGCAGAAGGTGGTAGTGGAGGGCTGTTTTTTTTAGATTGGAATTCTGTGAACATTAGTGTACCATGACAGGCCATCTCTGGGCTTCTGACCTCAAGACCTTGACCCCAGATTCTCGGGCTTGCAGACTTCGGGCCTCCAACCTCAAAATTGGTAACCCTCTCGTCCAAACGTGTTCAACAGGTTGGGAAGACTGAAGTTGGTTTCCTGTCTCCATTGATCTGAGTCTGATCTGACCTCTGACACTGTCTGAGTGAGGTTTGGAAGTGCGTGCTCTCTTCAGGAGTTCCGCTTTCCTCCAACATCCCAGAAGCACGTTAGAGATTGGCCAATTGTCAGTTGTCCCTGGTGGGTGGGTGAATTATTAGAATCTTGGGGGAGTTAGGGAGAATAAAGGAGGATGAGCTTAAATTGATGAAGATGTGTTCTCGGTAGTTTGTGTAGACTCAATAGGCCAAAGGGCCTGTTTCCAGTGCACGACTCCATCTCTCCAATACCGATGAAGCTAACAGCCATGAATCAATCTGCCTGATTAGCCTGAGCTGAAATGAATCATAAGCAATCAGATTAGTTGGACATGGGCTGTAACTGAAATGGTTGCCATCATCATGCATGCATTGTTTGTGATGTTGTAAGATTTTCTAGATCCTGCTAGAATGGGAAGCTGAAAATGTAATAGCACTGTTCAAAAAGCAGACTTATAGAAACCAGGGCACCATTAACCAATACATTAACTATCTGATATCAAAAGATCTAGAGTTGCATAGTTAAAGAAGGGTACTTGCAAATCATAAGAAAATTCAGAATATTCAATAATTTTTGAAAAAAAAAAGAATTCTGTTGAAACTTTTTTTGAGAATAGTACTTATAGAATGGACAAATGGGAAAGTCATGAATGCTGGCTCTACAAAAAGCATTTGAAAAGCTGCCACATGCAAGAATGAAACCACTACAAGAAGAATTACAATATTAATGATACTATGTTGCTTTGACTAATTTTGCTGACAATGCATGGATAGACGGAAGGAGGACAAATAGATCTGCAATTGACAGCTTAGGCAAGAGGTTAAAGTGAAGGCAGATCGAATGTAACATGGACCAATGTGAAATTATCTACTGAGCCAGAAAGGACAGAAAAGGATGATATTATTTATGTGGTAAAACACTCCACACAGAGATCTGGTTGTTCTTATACAAGGGACAGAGAGTTAAAATGCAAGTACAGCAAGTAACTAAAACGACAAATAGGATGTAAACCTGTTTTGGAAGAGGAATGAAGCATGTAAGTAGGGAAGCTTTTTGATACCAGGACCTTGATAAGATCACAGTGGGAGTGTTTTTTTTTCAGTGGTCCAATCAGATCAAGAGAGATGGTTACACATATGTCAGGGCAAAAGGTTTAAAAACAGTGTGTTCACGGGCTGCTGGCTTTTTCCAGCAGCCTAATCAAATCACAATTCATTAGCAAGGGAAAATAAAGAGAAGGTAGGGACAAGGAGAGCAGCCATTGTTGGAGTGGCCATTGTGTGAGTGGGCCAGTGTTAAAAAGAGCAGGTTTTGGCTCAATAGGTTTGAGCAAGGAAGTTTCTTGTTCTTCATTTTTTGTCTGTTAGTGCACAGTTAGTGCAGTGAGAATGGCTCCTGGGGCTGTGTTATATTCTTTATGTGAGATGTGGGAATTCTGGGAGATCTCCAGCTTCCCAAATAACCATCTCTGCACCAGGTGCACCGAGCAGCCGCTCCCCAAAGAATGTGTTAAGGAACTGGAGCTGAGGCTTGATGACCTTCAGTTCATAAGGAAAACTGATGAGGTGATAGACTGGAGTACAGGGAGGTAGTCACCACTAAGTTGCAGGAGGAAGATACCTGGGTAACTATTAGGAGGGGGAATGGAAATTGGCAGTCTGTGAAAAATACCCTTGTGTCTATTCCCCTCAATAATAAGTATACAGTTTACAGTTTTGGATACTGCTGGGTGGGGGGGGAAGTGGAGCCTCAGTGACCGGGTCTCTGGCACTGAGACTTGTGCTGTGCCAAAGAATGGATGGGTAGAGAAGAGACCGCAACAGTGATAGGGGATTCCATAGTTAGAGGAATAGACATGAAGTTTTGTGCACATTAAAGAGGTACCCGGACAGTATATTACCTCCTGGGTGCCAGGGTCAGGGATGTCTTGGGTCACATCCACGGCATTCTAAAAGGGAAGGGTGAACAGCCAGAAGTCTTGGTAGATATTGGCACCAATAGGTAGGAAAAAGGGAGAGGTCCTGAAGAGGGAACTCAGGGAGTGTGGTAGAAAGCTGAAAGAGAACCTCCAGGGTAGATTTCTCCGGGTTGATGCCACGTGCCAGTGAGGTTAAGAATAGGAAGATTTGGCAGATGAACGAGTGGCTGAGGATCTAGTGCAGGGGATAGGGTACAGATTTCTGGATCATTGGGTATCTTCTGGTGAAGGTATGACCTAATCAAAATGGATGGGTTATACCAAAATCTGAGGGAGACTGATATCCTTGTGGGCAGGTTTGCTGGAGCAGTTGGGGAGGGTTTAAACTAATTTGAGAGTGAGGTGTGAAGTTAAGTGATAGAGTTGAAGCTGGGCAGTTGGTATACAACTAGATGCAGCGTGCAGTGAGACTGTCAGGACAGACAAGCGGATGATAGGGCAAAATTGCCATCAGTGGGATGAGTTGAAGACTGAAAAGTTTGAGCATGTAGATATTAAGAAAGAGAGTGTGCTGGAGCTTTTGGAAAGTATCAAGTTGGGTTAGTCATCGGGACCGGACGAGAAGTACCCCAAACTACTGTGGGAGGCAAGGGAGGAGATTGATGAGCCTCTGGTGATGATCTTTGTATCATCACTGGGGACGGGAGACGTTCCAGAGGACTGGAGGGTCGCAGATGTTGTTCCCTTATTCAAGAAAGGGAGTAGGGATAGCCAAGGAAATTATAGACCAGTGAGTCTTACTTCAGTGGTTGGTAAGTTGATGGAGAAGATCCTGAAAGGCAAGATTTATGAACATTTAGAGATGCATAATATGATTAGGATTAATCGGCATGCCTTTGTGAAAGGTAGGTTGTGCCTTACAAGCATAGCTGAATTTTTTGAGAATGTGATTAAATACATTGATGAAGGAAGAGCAGTATATGTTGTGTACATGGATTTCAGCAAGGCATTTGACAAGTTACCCCTGCAAGGCTTATTGAGAAAATAAGGAGGCATGGGATCCAAGGGGACATTGCCTTATGAATCCAGAACTGGCTTGCCCACAGAAGGCAAAGAGTGGTTGTAAATGGGTCATATTCTGCATTGAGGTTGATCACCAGTGGTGTGCCTCAGGGATCTGTTCTGGGACCCCTCCTCTTTGTGATTTTTATAAATGACCTGGATAAGGAAGTGGAGGGATGGGTTAGTAAATTTGCTGATGACACAAATGTTGCAGGTGTTGTGGATAGTGTGGAGGGCTGTCAGAGGTTACAGCGGGACATCGATAGGATGCAAAACTGGGCTGAGAAGTGGCAGATGGAGTTCAACCCAAATAAGTGTGATGTGATTCATTTTAGTAGGTCAAATATGATGACAGAATATAGTATTAATGGTAAGACTCTTGGCAGTGTGGAGGATCAGAGTGATCTTGGGGTCAGAATCCATAAAACTCTCAAAGCTGCTGCGCAGGTTGACCCTGTGATTAAGAAAGCATATGGTGCATCAGCCTTCATCAATCATGGGACTGAGTTTAGGAGCCGAGAGGTAATGTTGCAGCTATATAAGAGCCTGGTCAGACCCCACTTGGAGTACTGTGCTCAGTTCTGGTCACCTCACTATAGGAAGGATGTGGAAAGCATAGAAAGGGCGCAAAGGAGTTTTACAAGGACGTTGCCTGGATTGGGGAGCATGCCTTATGAGAATAGGTTGAGTGAACTCGGCCTTTTCTCCTTGGAGCGATGAAGGATGAGAGGTGACCTGACAGAGGTGTATAAGATGATGAGAGGCATTAAGCGTGTGGATAGTCAGAGGCTTTTTTCCCAGGGCTGAAATGGCTAGCACGAGAGGGCACGGTTCTAAGGTGCTAGGAAGCAGGTACAAAGGAGATGTCAGGGGTACTTTTTTTATGCAGAGAGTGGTGAGTGCGCGGAATAGACTGCCGGTGACGGTGGTGGAGGTGGATATGAATGGGTCTTTTAAGAGACTCCTGGACAGGTACATGGAGGTCAAAAAAATAGAGTGCTATGGGTAACCCTAGGCAATTTCTAACACAAGGACATGTTCGGCACAGCTTTGTGGGACAAAGGGCCTGTATTGTGCTTCGGTTTTCTATGTTTCTATGTAACATGGGGACAGAACTGTAAAGGCTGATGAATATAGGACTGAATTCATTCAATAGACAGAATAAGGTAGATGATCTAAACATGCAGTAAGGGATTGGTAGGTATGATGTTGTGGACACCACTGAGTCGTGGCTGAAAGATCATAGTTGGGAGCTTAACATCCAATGGACCACATTGTATTGAAAGGACAGGCAGGTAGGCAGAGGGACTGTAGTGACTCTGTTGGTAAAAAATGAAAACAAACCCTTAGAAAGAAGTAATATGGGATGGGAAGTTACAGAATTTTTGTGGGTAGAGTGAAAATATTGCAGGGGTAAAAAGTCCCTAATGGAAGTTATATACAGACCTCTAAACAGTAGTGTGGATGTTGGCTACAAATTGTAATGGGAGCTATAAAATGCATTGCCAAGAGGTCAATGTCAGGAAAATCATGACGGATTTCAATATGCACATGGATTGGGTAAATTCAAGTTGGTGCTGGATACCAAGAGAAAGAATTTATAGAATGCCTATGAGATCACTATTTAAAGAAGCTTGTCATTGAGCCCATAAGGGGAAATTTGCAAATGTCACTCCACCCTTCAAAAAAATAGAAAGGCAGAAGAAAGGAAATTATAGGGCAGTTAGCCTGATCTCAGTGGTTTGGGATGATGTTGGAGTTGATTGTTAAGGATGAGGCTTTCAGGTACTTGAAGGCACATGATAAAATGTGCATGAATTCCTTCAGAGAAAATCTTGCTGACTAATCGGTTGGAATTCTTGAAAGAAATAACAAGCAGGATAGATGAAGGTGTATCAGCAGAAGTAGTGTAATTGGATTTTCAGAAGACCTTTAACAAGTTGCTGCCTATGAGGCTGTTAACAAGATAAGACCCATGGTATTACAGGAGAGAGCTTCGGATGATTGGCAGGTTGCAAAGTGTAGGAACAAAGGAGCTTTCTCTGGTTGGCTGCTAGTGACTAGTGGTGCTCACCAGGAGTCTGTGTTGGGACTGCTTCTTTGTACATTATATGTCAATGATTTGTATAATAAATTGATGGCTTTGTGGTCAAGTTTGCAGACAATACGAACATAGGTGGAGGGACAAATAGTGTTAAGGAAGTAGAAAGGCTGCAGGAGGACTTAGACAGATTAGGAGAATGGGCAAAGAAGTGGCAGATAGAATATAATGTATAGTCATGTACTTTGGTAGAAGTTTAAAAAAAAGGCATAGGCTACTTTCTAAAAGACAGAAAATTCAAAAATCTAAGGTGCAAAGTGACTTGGGAGTCCTTGTTAACTTGTAGGATTTCCTAAAGGTTAACTTGCAGATTCAATGGACATTGAACCCATGAGCACAACTCAGTAATTTTTATTTTTATTTTGGCACTATATGTTTAATTTAAATATATAAATATATGTATATTTATAATATATTACTGTAATTCACATCTTTTCTTTTACTATTATGTATTGCATTATACTGCTGCCGTAAAGACAACAAATTTCACAACATATGCCAGTGTTATTGAAAATAATTCTGATTCTGAGATTGAGTCTGTAGTAAGAAAGGAAAATGTAATGTTAGCATTCATTTGGAGAGGACTAGAATATAAAAGCAAGGATGTGATGCTGAAGCTTTATAAGGCACTGATGAGGCTTCACGTGGAGTATTGCAAGCAGATTTGAGCCCCTTATCTAAGAAAAGATGTGCTGATATTGGACAGGGTTACGAGGAGGTTCATGGGGATGATTCTGGTAATGAAAGGGTTATCATATGTGGAGTGTTTGATTTTCTGGGCCTGGTACTCACTGTAATTTAGAATAATGAGTGAAAATCTTATGAGTTTCATTCAACTCAATGAGTGAAAAACTATCGCATGTTGAAAAGCCGAGATAGAATGGAGGTGGAGACTAACTCAAATCCATTGTCTCACAGGGTCGGTGACTTTTATAAAAGAAAGACAAAATTGAAAAAGAGATGGGAGAGTCCTGATAATAAAAAAAACTGCAGAGCAGTATTGAGAAATGATCCTAGACTTAAAAAACATCAGAATCTAAAATTAGTTTGAGTGAAGCCACAAAACAACTGAGAACTTAATGCTATAGTGGGAGTAATTTGAAGACCACTAACATTAATCATTCTGTGACAGATAACAAATGAGGAAATTAGAGGGGCACACAGAAATGTAGCAATCAATGGAGAATTTAACCTCTATCTGTTAGCACTTGAGAATGGTACTTTCTAGATCCTGTATCAGAACACAAAATAAATTGATATAAACATCTTCAGGACACATTGATGGGATGCATTTAAGACAGTTTTCTAGAAAGAAAGTGCCGAAGAGTCGGTAAAAACAAGTTATTTTGGTCGTGGTACAGTATAACCAGACACAGTAATCTATAATCTTCTGGTTGATGATCATAACATGATAGAATTGTTTCTCTGTGAGCAGCCAGAAGCAAACAATATGGTCCCCAGCATCAGACTTCCCCACCAGAGGAGAGAATCTCTCAGCATTTAAGTTAACAATTCTCCTAATCTTATATACTTCAGTAAGATCACTTTATTTGTTAGGCTTTTCTCACCTTCATCCAAAATGTGAAACTTCCCTAAGCTGTAATCAACACAAGTATATCCCTCAAATAAAGAGACCAGAACTGTACACAAGACCATAATAAGACCATAAGAGATAAGAGCAGAATTAGGCTATTGAATCTGCTTTGCCATTTCATGATGGCTGATTCAATTTCTCTCTCAACCCCATTCCCCTGCCTTCTCCCTGTAACCTTACAAGCCTTGACTAATCAAGAACCTCTCAACCTCTGCCTCAAATATCTCCAATGTCCTGGCATCTACCGTCATGTGTGGCAACAAATTCCATGTATTCACAACTCTCTTGCTAAAGAAATTCCTTCTCATCTTCCTTCTGAATTGATGTTCTTTTCTGAGACTGGGCCCTCTGGTCCAAGCTTCCCCCAGTATAGGTAACATCCTCACAGCTACCTGTTTCTGGCGTCTCCAAGCCTGATATATTGAAATCACAGTGAGAAAAACAGTTCTGAATTGTCTTACGGCTTTTCTCTATTCAATTATCAGTGTCAATAATCACTGCGTTTTGAACACAGACACACACGACTGACATTCATTCTAAGCATGGTTTAGTGTCCAATGGCCACACAAGTGCACACGACTGACAATTATTAGAAGCAGTTTGGCAACAGCTTTCTGTTCCAATTAAGTGGCATAGTATCCCAAATAAAGGAAGGGAATTCCAGCTGTTTCTCAGCTATTTTAAGTGTTGTTCCAGATAAGTGGCTGCCCTGATTAAATGATGCCCAATTAACAGGACTTCCTGCAACCTGTTCTCAGCAATGGGGTATTAAATCAAATAAATTTAAGCCATTAATTCTTCACTTGGGGAATATATTTATATTCTCAATGGCTACATTATTGATGCACTCAGTCAATCATGTGGTTGCAACTCCATGCATAAAAGAATGCAGACATGGTCAAGAGGTTCATTTGTAATTTAGACTAAACATCAGAATGAAGAAATGTGATCTAAGTGACTTTGACTGTGGAAAGATTGTTGGTGCCAGATGGGGTGGTTTGAGTATCTCAGAAAATGATCATCTCCCTAAGACCATAAAACCAAAAGATGTAGGAGCAGAATTGGGACATTTGGCCCATCAAGTCTGCTCTGCAATTCTATCATGGCTGATTTATTATCCCCTTCATCCCTAAGCTCCTGTTTTCTTCCTGTAATCTTTGATGCCCTGAATAACTAAGAACCTATCAACCTCTGCTTTACATATACCCAATATCTTGGCCTTTGTGGCTGTCTGTGGTAATGAATTCCACAGATTCTTTATCCTCTAGCTAAAGAAATTCTTCCTCATCTCTGTTCTAAATGGACATTCCTCTATCCTGAGAATGTGTACTCTGGTCATAGACTCCCTCGCTGTAAGAAACATCCTCTCCACTTCTACCTTATCTAGGCCTTTCAATATTCAATGAGATCCCCCACCCCCACCCCTCCCCACTGATTCTTCTAAACCCCAGTGGGTGCAGGTCCAGGCCATCAAATGCTCCTCATATATTAACTCTTCCATTCCTGCAATCATTCTCATGAACTTCTTCTGGACCCTCTCCAATGCCAGCACATCCTTTTTTAGATAAGAGGCCCAAAACTGCTCACAATAGTCCAAGTGCAGTCTGGTCAATGTTATATAAAGCCTCAGCATTACTTTATATCCTAGTTCTCTTGGAATGAGTGGTGACATTGCATTTACCTTACTCCACCACCGACTGAAACTTCAAGTTAACCTTATAGGGAATTCTACACGAAGATTCCCAAGTCCCTTTGCACCTCTGATTTTTGAATTTTCTCTTGGTTTAGAAAATTCTTTTTGCCTTTATTCATTCTACCAGAGTGCATGGCCATATTTGTCCCTACTGTATATTTCATCTGCCACTTCTTTACAAATCTGTCTAAATTCTTTAATAGACTCCCCACTTCCTCAAAGCTACCTGCTCCTGTGATGGATATTCACTCCTTGGCCAGTTGGCCCCTAATTTGTTTGCTGATCTCAGCTGTCTAAACACGGTATCTGTCAATTGTAAGATTGAAACAATTGTGAGTAAACTTTCAACTGACAGTTTGGTCATTTTATGGTTGTAAAAGAGAGTCAGTTTTCAATATTTAAAATGTAAATGGAAAGCAGTAATCAGCTTGAAGTTAAAAAACACAGCTTCACAAACCATCTCTGTTTACAGCACAGGCACTTTGTCTATAGGAGCAGATGGTAGCCCAAAACACCTGCTTTATTGCTTCTCAAAATGCACTATGAGACAGTGGGTTGTTTAATTTGGGCTGTTTCAAACAGGCAAACTGACTCTAAGTTACTTGGTTTAGGAAAGCTTGCAAACCAGATGAATAATATAATTTAGCATATCAGTAACTGAAGTGTTTATAATTGGAAGGTTTTATGCACCCAGGGAAGTAAGCTTCACAGCATTAATTGTGAACTATGAACATTAAACTGAGGTCTATGTTTCCAAAGATGCTTTTAGAGCATTTGTAAAGGTATCTGAGGAAATATCATATTTGTGAGAAGTCAAACAAGTAGGAGAAAATGGGGATATTTATAGAGAACAATTCAGGTTTATTAAAAATGGGGTAAGGAACATCAAGAAGAAACGTAAAAGAAACACGGTTTGTATTAGGAACTACTTTTTAGCTGGAAGAATCTTCTCCTTGGGCGGAAGAGGGCAACCACTACTTGAATATTTCAATATTGGCAGCTAAACTTGCCATGAGGAATAAATAGAGAAGGAAACTAATCTTTGAAGATTAGATAGTTGCTGTATAATCTCTCTTTAGTGAGAGTACTTGTGGCTATTTGCAACTGATAGGGCTGAACGTCTACATTGACTTAGGACCTTGCGGTCAACAAACCCAATTTCATCACACCCCTCCAACTGTCTTCATATCATCCACAAACTTAGCCACAAAGCCATCAATTCTTTCATCTAAATCACTGACATATCACGTTAAAAAAGCAGACCCAACGTCAATCCCTGTTTAATACTACTTGTCACTGGCACCCAACCAGAAAAGGCTGAATTTATTCCCATTCTTTGCTTCCTGCCAGTCAGCCAATCTTCTATCCATACCAGTATCTTTATTGTAATAGCATGGGCTCTTATCTTGTTAAGAAGCCTCATATATGTCACCTTGTCAAAGGCTTTCTGAAAATCCAAATAAAAACATCCACTGTCTCTCCTTTGTCTACCTTGTTATCTATCTCCTAGGATTTTCACACACAACAGTCTCTAGAGTTTAAGGGTCATAGTCACAAAAAAAAACTACAGTAGAGAAACAGCCCTTTTGGCCCATCCAGTCCGTACCAAAACATTTAAATTGTCTAGTCTTATCGAACTGCACCTGGACCATAGCTCTCCACCCCTCATAAATGTTAAAATCGAGCTTTCATGCACTACTTGCGCTGGTAGCTCATTCTACACTTTTACCCCCCTCTGTGTGAAGAAGTTTCTCCTCATGTTCCCCTTGAACCCTTAACCCATGACCTCTAGTTGTAGTTTCACCCAACTTCAGGAGAAAAAGCCTTCTTGCATTTACCCTATTTATATCCTATCTAATACTATTTTGTATACCTCTACCAAATCTTCCCTCAATCTTCTACATTCTAGGGTATAAAGTTCTAACCTATTCAATCTTCCTTATAACTCAAGTTCTCTAGTCCCGGAAACATCCTTGTAAGCATCTTTCTATTTTATTTACATCTTTCTTGTAAGAAGGTGACTAAAACTGTACACAATACTCCAAATGCCTCATCAATGTCTTATATAGCTTCGACATAATATCCCAACACCAGTACTCAGTACTTTGATCTATGAAGCCCAATGTGCCACAAGCTTGCTTTACAATCCCATCTACCCGTGACACCACTTGCAATGAATTATGTACCTGTACTCCCAGATCCCTTTGTTCCACTGCACTCCTCATTGCCCTACTACTTACTGTGTAAGACAGGACCTGATTGGTCCTGCCTGGTTGTGTTCAATTCCATCTGCCAGTTTTCAGCCCATTTTTCCAGCTGGTCCAGATCCTGCTGCAAGCTTTAATAGTTTTCCTTGCTGTTTACTACACCCCAAACTTGGTGTCACCCACAAATTTGCTGATCCAGATCATTGATCTAGATGACAAACAACAATGGACCCAGCTGTGGCACTCCACTTTTCACAGCCTCCAGTCAGAGAGGCAGCCCTCTACTACCACACTCTGGCTTCTCCACAAAGCCAATGCCTAATCCAATTTACTATCTCATCTTGAATGCCAAGCACCTGAAACTTCTTATCCAACTTCCCATGCAGGTTCTTGTCAAATGCCTTGCTGAAGTCTATGTAGACAATGTCCACTGCCTTGATGGTAACATCTTTGAAAAATTCTATAACATTAATTAGACTCGATTTAACATGCACAAAGCCATACTGACTATCCGTAATCAGTCTTTGGCTGTCCCAACACTCATGTACCTGGCCCCTTAGAACACCTTCCATTACTGATGTAAGGCTCACTGGGCTATAATTTCCTCTCTTATTCTTGGAACCTTTCTTAAACAGCAGAGCAATATTAGCTATCCTCCAGTTACCCAATACCTCATTAGTCACTAAGGATGATTTAAGCATCTCCGCTAGGACCCTTGCAATTTCTGCACCTAATTCCCACTGGGTCTGAGGGTACACCTTGTCAGTCCCTGGGATTTGTCCCCCCAAATTTGCCTTAAGACAGCAAACACCTCCTCTGAAATCTGTATAGGGTCCATGACCTCACTGCTACTTTGCCTAACTTCTATAGACTTTGTGTCCATCTCCAGAGTAAATACAGATGCAAACACTCCATTTAATATCTCCCCCATCTCTTTTGGCTCCACACATAGATAACCATTCTGATTTTCCAGAGGACCAATTTTGTCCCTTGCAATCCTTTTGCTCTCAAAATATCTATGGAAGCCCTCAGGATTCTGACTCACCTTGTTTGCTAGAGCAACCTCATGTCTTTTCTGAGTCCAGCTGATTTCTTTCTTCCGTGTTCTCTTGCGTTTTTTATATTCTCCAGGTACTTCATTTGTTCCTACTTGCCTATACCTGCTACGCACCTCCTTTTTTACCTTAATCAGGGCCTCAATATCTCTTGAGCTCCAAGGTTCCTTAAACAAGTTATCTTGGCCTTTTAATCTCATAGGCACAGGTTAGCTTTGTGCTCTCAAAATTTTGCTTTTGCAGTCCTCCCATTTACCAAGTACAGAAAACAGCCTTTCCCAATCCACACTTGCAGATCTTTCTGATGCCATCAAAATCAACCTTTCTCAAGTTTAGAGTCTTAACCCAAGAACCAGAACTATCCTTTTCCATAATTACTCTGTAAGCAACAAAAAAAGTTATTATCTTTATATCCTGATTTATGATTTTTTTAATAGGACACTCAAAGCTGCTGCACAGGTTGACAATGTTGTTATGAGGGTGTATGGTGTGTGGGCATTCATCAATCATGGGATTGAGTTCAAGAGCCGTGAGGTAATGTTACAGCTATATAACACCTTGGTCAGATCCCACTTGGAGCACTGTGTTCAATTCTGGTCACCTCACCACAGGAAGGATGTGGGTACTATAGAGAGACTGCAGAGGAGATTTACAAGGATGTTGCCTGGATTGAAGAGCATGCCTTATGAGAATAGGTTGCATGAACTTAGCCTTCTCTCCTTGGAGTGGTGGAGGATAAGACTTGACCTGATTGATGCATAAAAGATGATGAAAGGCATTGATCATGTGGATAGCCAGAGGCTTTTTCCCAAGGCTGAAATGGCTGAGGGAGCATAGTTTTAAGGTGGTTGGAAGTAGGTACGGAGGGAATGTCAGGGGTAAGTTTTTCAGACAGAAAGTTGTGGAATGCCCTGCTGATGACAATGGTGGAGGCATCGGGTCCAGCAATGAATTCCACAATAGTCTTTTAAGAGACTCTTAGAGAGGTACATGGAGATTAGAAAAATCGAGGCCTATGCGGTAGGGTAATTCTAGACAGTTTCTAGAGTAGGTTATATGGTCAGCACCGCGTTGTGGGCTGAAGGTCCTGTAACGTGCTATGGATTTCTATGTTCTAACTAATGGTATTATGATGCAACATGTTCCCCGACACAAACATCTGTCACCTGCCTTGTCTCATTCCCTCACAGGGGTATTGCAAAGACTCTCATTGGAGCTTCCACATGCTGATGAAGGAAACTTTCATGCAAACATTTGACAAAATCTATCCCATCTCGTCCTTTTGCAGTATAAGTGTCTCAGTCAATATGTGGAAAGTCACAATCACCTACTATCACACCTTATGTTTCTTGCAACAGTCTGTCATCTCGCTACAAATTTGTTCCTCAAAATCCCACTGACTGTTCCCATTAACATGGTCATAGATTCTTATTCTTTATTTGCACACATATATCCTCACTAGAGAAGCTCTCTAGTCTGCCGTGACAGAGCACTGCCGTGACATTTTCCATGGCTAGTCATGCCACCCCTCCCGCTTTATCCCTCCTGCTCTATCACGTCTAAAACAATGCAACCCTAGAAAATTGAGCTACCAGTCTTCCCCTCTTGCAACCAAGTCTCACTAATGGCTACAATATCATAATTTCAGGTGTTGATCCATTCGTTGAGCTCATGCGCCTTTCCTGCGATGCTTCTTGCAGTGAAATATACGCTACTCAGAACATTAGTATCACCACGCTCAATCATTTGCCTCCTGAATTTGTCTGAGGTCTTAACATCATCTTTCTCCACAACCTCTCCACGATCTGTTCTGGCACTTTGGTTTCTATCCCTCTACAACTGTAGTTTCAACCTCAACCCCACTCTCCCACCCCTGTACAGTATGAGCAAACCTTCCCACAATGATATTTGTTCCTTCCAGCTTAGATGCAAATTATCTCTTCTATACAAGTTGCACCTTCCCTGGAAGAAAGCCCAATGATCCCAAAATATAAGCCCTCCCTCCTACATCAACTCCTTAGCCACATGTTAAATTGCATGATCTTCCTATTTCTAGCTCACAAGTATGTGACATGGGTAGCATTCTTGACATCACAACCCTGGAGGTCCTGTCTTTTAACTGAGCATCTAACTTCCTGAACTCACTTCGCAGAGCATTATACTTCTTCCTGCTTATGTCATTGGTACCTCTATGGATCCTTACCTCTGTCTACTCACCCTCCCACTTAAGAATGTTGAGGACTCAATCTGAGACGTCCCTGACCCTGGCAACTGGGAGATAACATACCCTCCAGGAATCTCATTCTCATCCACTGAACCATCTTTCTGTTCTCCTAACTGATGAATCTCCATATCACCATAGCTCACCACATCCCCTTCCCTCCTGAGCCACAGAGCCAGACTCAATGCCAGAGACATGACTGCTGTGGCTTTTCTCTGCTTTGTCATCCCCCTCAAAACTATCCAAAGTGGTTTACCTGTTGTTGAAGGGGATGGCCATGGGGGTACTCTGCACTGGCTGTTTAATCCGTTTCACCCTCCTGACTGTCACCCAATTTCCTGTGTCCTGCACCTTGGGTGTAACTCACTCTCAGTATGTCCTTTAGCTCACCCCTTCAACCTTCTGAATAATCAGGTGTTCATCCATTTCCAGGTCCAACTACTTTACGTGGAGTGTTAGAAGCTGCTCTGGTTGCATTTCTTGCAAGTGAAGTTGTCAGGGACACTAAAGGTCTCCCTGCCTTCCCACATCCCACTAGAGCAGCATTCAACTAGCATGTGTGGCATACCTAGTGTCTCAACTGTGCAATTATAAAGAAGGAAACAATAAATATATCAAAATAAGTCTACCTACAGCTCTTCACCTTCACTTACTGAAGCATCCTCTCGCTAAAGCCTCAAATCCCCACTCTAACACTGTCTACTCCAACAAAGACTGTTCCACTTGCCGCTGCCTTATTTTTATTTGCCCTTGCTAATAAATCCTGATCTCTGATTCGGCACTGTTCAAGTTCCCAAACTCCTGTGAAGCGCCACTGTTTAATATATACTTAATGGCATGTGTGAGTCACCTCTTCTGATCTCTAATTGGCCACTGTTCAAAACACTCCTCCTCTTCTTTGTTCCCTATTACTACCACTCTAGTGTCATTTTTTGATGGTACCTTATCCACTCTTGCCTCTCTTTTATTCTTTATATATCTGAAAAAACTTTTAGATCTGAAAATCCCCACATCTGACACAATTCCTGTCAGATAAAAGTTCAAAGTTGAAAGAAAATGTTATTATCAAAGTAGACATACGTCACCATAAAGTACGTATATAGCCCTGAGATTCATTGACCTGCAGACACACTCAAAAAAAATCTATAGAATAGTAGCTATAACAGAATCAATGAAAGGCCGTCCAACTAGGGCATTCAAGCAGAGTGCAGAAGACAACAAAGTGTGCAAATGCAAATATAAACAAACAACAATAAATAATGAGATCAATGTTCAAGAAATTGGAGAAAGGTTAACTTTGAGGAGATGTGAAAGGATTTAGAAGGAGTGGATTGGGACAGTTTATTGTATGGGAAGAATTTTACTGAGAATGGAGGTCATTTAAAGGTGAAATTTTGAGGGTACAGAATCTTTATGTTCCTGTTAGGTTGAAAGGAAAGGTTAAAAGTTTGAGAGAGCTATGGTTTTCAAGGGATATTGGAAACTTGTTTCGGAAAAAAAGAGATATTTACAATAAATATGGGCAGCATGGAGTAAATGAGGTGCTCGAGGAATATAAAGAATGTAAAAAGAATCTTAAGAAAGAAATTAGAAAAGCTAAAAGAAGATATGAGGTTGCTTTGGCAAGTAAGCTGAAAATAAATCCCAAGGGTTTCTACCGTTATATTAATAGCAAGAAGATAGTGAGGGATAAAATTGGTCCCTTAGAGAATCAGTGTGGACAGCTATGTGTGGAGCCAAAAGAGATGGGGGAGATAATGAACAATTTCTTTTCTTCGGTATTCACTAAGGAGAAGGATATTGAATTGTGTAAGATGGGGGAAACAGGTAGGGAAATTATGGAAACTATGATGATTAAAGGAGGGGAAGTAGTGGAGCTTTTAAGGAATATAAAAGTGGATAAGTCTCTGGGTCCTGACAAGATATTCCCTAGGACCTTGAGGGAAGTTAGTGTGGAAATAGCAGGGGCTCTGACAGAAATATTTTAAGTGTCATTAGAAACGGGGATGGAGCCGGAGGGTTGGCGTATTGCTGATGTTGTTCCATTGTTTTAAAAGGGTTCTAAGAGTAAACCTAGCAATTATCGGCCAGTGAGTTTGACGTCAGTGGTGGGTAACTTGATGGAAGGTATTCTTAGAGATGGTTTTTATAATTATCTGGATAGACAGGGTCTGATTAGGAACAGACAACATGGATTTGTGCGTGGAAAGTCATGTTTGACAAATCTCATCAAATTTTTTGCTGAGATTACTAGGAAAGTTGACGTGGGTAAAGCAGTTGATGTTGTATATATGGACTTCAGTAAGGCCTTTGACAAGGTTCCAAACTGAAGGTTAGTTAGGAAGGTTTAATCGTTAGGTATTAATATTGAAGTCGTAAATTGTATTCAGCAGTAGCTAGATGGGTGACACCAGAGAGTGGTGGTGGATAACTGTTTGTCAGATTGGAGGCCGGTGACTAGTGGTGTGCCTCAGGGATCTGTACTGGGTCCAATGTTGTTTGTCATATACATTAGTGATCTGGATGATGGGGTGGTAAATTGGATGAGTAAGTATGCAGATGATACTAAGATAGGTGGAGTCGTGGATAATGAAGTAGGTTTTCAAAGCTTGCAGAGAGATTTAGGCCAGTTAGAAGAGTGGGTTGAAAGAAGGCAGATGGAGTTTAATACTGATAAATGTGAGGTGCTACATTTTGGCAGGACTAATCAAAATAGGGCATACATAGTAAATGGTAGGGCATTGAAGAATACAGTAGAACAGAGGGATCTAGGAATAATGGTACACAGTTCCCTGAAGGTAGAATCTCATGTGGATAGGGTGGTGGAGAAAGCTTTTGGTAAGCTGGCCTTTATAAATCAGAGTATTGAGTATAGGAGTTGGGATGTAATGTTGAAATTGTACAAGGCATTGGTGAGGCCAAATTTGGAGTATTGTGTACAGTTCTGGTCACCGAATTATATGAAAGATATCAACAAACTAGAGAGAGTACAGAGAAGATTTACTGGAATATTACCTGAGTTTCATCACCTAAGTTACAAAGAAAGGTTGAACAAGTTGGGTCTTTATTCTTTGGAACGTAGAAGGTTGAGGGGAGACTTGATAGAGGTATTTAAAATTATGAGGGGGATAGATAGAGTTGACGTGGATAGGCTTTTTTCCATTGAGAGTGGGGGAGATTCAAACAAGAGGACATGAGGTGAGAGTTAAAGGGCAAAAGTTTAGGGGTAACATGAGGGGGAACTTCTTTACTCAGAGAGTAGTAGCTGTGTGGAACGAGCTTCCAGAAGAAGTGGTTGAGGCAGGTTCGACGTTGTCGTTTAAAGTTAAATTGGACAGGAAGGTAATGGAGGGTTATGGGCTGAGTGCCGGTCGGTGGGACTAGGTGAGTATAAGAGTTCGGCATGGACTAGCAGGGTCGAGATGGCCTGTTTCTGTGCTGTAATTGTTATATGGTTATATGGTTAAATATTTTTCCAAGCTTCAGTAGAAGAGATCTCAGAATCTAATGTTGTGCCTTGCCCTCACCTCAGTAATTGTCCTTATACTTGGGATAAAATTCGCTTTATGTGCTACGTATATATCAAAACATCACAGCATACAGTGCAATCTGTCATTTTGCATCAACAACCAGCACAGTCTGAGGATTGTTCTGGGGAAATATTACATTCAAGTCCTACCAACACTAAACACTAAAAACTATTTCCTTCTTTCCTGATGACTGGTGCCAAGATGTGAAATATCGGTCTCCAATTCCACACTTACACAATCAAATTTGTACATTAGAACCTATTCCAATTTTTGATTGGTTTATGTGGTAATCTAGAGATTATTGTTTGAGAGACTGTAATTATTTACCTCAAATGTTTTCTGCAAAATCTCATTCTTAGTCCTACTAATGTTACTGGCAGTGTCACTTGGACCACCACAAGTGGGGCAAGAGGAATCCATCAGTGTAGGCCCCTTAGGTGAAGTAGTGCATTCCTTCTGCCATTAATGCCCAACTTCTGTGCACTGAGAATGCTTGTGCTTGAGACTCGCTACACATTTTATTTAGAGATTTGGTGCAGTACCAGCTCAACAGGCCTGCACCACCCAATTACACCCATATGACGAATTGACTTACTAACCGGTATCTTAATATGGGAGGAAACCAGTGCACCTGCAGGAATCCCACTCACTCATGGACAGAACGTACAACCATGTTTGTTGATCATTTATAGAGATATTGGCATGGATGTTGACATTGATTTTCTGACCTCTTCAGTGAATATAGATGAGTTCATAGTGAAGGTGTTGGTGGTATTCTTGCAGTCCTTCACATAACTTAGTCAATAGCCCAGTTCACTGCTACCTGGTAGACCGTAAGATTTATTTTACATTTGAAATCTTAACCTATGAAGATCCTCTACCTCAGTAGATCAAAAGCTATGCTGGCACATTGAAGTGAGTTTCAACATTGATTTCTGCTTTTCTTGGAAGTTGGGATGAAAGAAGAATCCCATGCTTCCCAGAGTCACCCTGTGAGCATTTAGTGTTGAATATCAGTATTGTTGAACAATGGGGACAGGTTTTCCTTAAGTCTAAGGTGTGTCCCCTTATATCCTTCAGTGAATGAGTTAATTGGAGCTTGGCCACTGAATAGACCATGTGCAATTCGTATCTGCGTTCTACAACTGAAATATTGAGATCTATGTGCCCTTGCTTCTGTAGTGTAATTGTTGTAGCTTCCATAGTTTCAACTTCATCCCCTTTCCATTGAATAACGAGGACTCAGAGGTAGACAGCATCCTTAATGAGGTTTTAAAACTCAGGTGAAAAGCTTCAGTCTTGAAATCACAACCTTGTCATCTAATTCAGGTAGGAAGGGGCTGTCAAAGATGCTATGATCATGATTAGCCACAGGAAAGTAGATAAGTCCCATGGTAATATGTTAGCTATGGTAGCTTCCTGTTGCTTTTCACAGTGGATGTCATCACCAGGGTTCTCCTCAACATCTTGCTCTCAGCAGCTGGAAAGGTACTCACTGAATTCATGTGGATTCTATCCATCTAGGGCCATAATCTACACCCCGCGGTTCCTCCAATATAGACAGTGGATGAAGCATCAACCTCTATATATGGCAAACATGGGGAAATCTGCAGATGCTGGAAATTCAAGCAACACACATAAAATGCTGGTGAACGCAGCAGGCAAGGCAACATCTATAGGAAGAGGTACAGTCGACGTTTTGGGCCGAGACCCTTCGTCAGGACTAACTGAAAGAAGAGATAGTAAGAGATTTGAAAGTCAGAGGTGGAGGGGGAGATCCTAAATGATAGGAGAAGACAGGAGGGGGAGTGATGGAGCTAAGAGCTGGAAAGTTGATTGGCAAAAGGGAAACAAGGCTGGAGAAGGGAGAGGATCATGGGACGGGAGGCCTAGGGAGAAAGAAAGGGGAGGGGAGCATCAGAGGAAGATATAGTGAGAGGGACGGAGGGAGAAAAAAGAGAGAGAAAGAAAGGGGGGGGGAGAAAATTAATAAATAAATAAGGAATGGGGTAAGAAGGGGAGGAAGGGCAATAACGGAACCTAGAGAAGTCAATGTTCATGCCATCAGGTTGGAGGCTACCCAGACGGAATATAAGGTGTAGTTCCTCCAACCTGAGTGTGACTTCATCTTGACAGTAGAGGAGGCTTTGGAGGGACATATCAGAATGGGAATGGGACATGGAATTAAAATGTGTGGCCACTGGGAGATCCTGCTTTCTCTAGCGGACAGAGAGTAGGTGTTCAGCGAAATGGTCTCTGAGCCTGCGTTCTCCTATCATTTCCTATCCTGTCTTCTCCTATCATTTTGGATCTCCCTCTCCCCCTCTTGTTTTCAAATCTCTTACTATCTCTTCTTTCAGTTAGTCCTGACGAAAGGTCTCGGCCCGAAACATCGACTGTACCTCTTTCTATAGATGCTGCTTTCACCAGCATTTTATGTGTGTTGCTCTATATTTGGCCCTGATTTAGCCTTACTGAAGCATTTGACTATGTTAATGAGCGGGTGGGAGGAGGATTTTGGAGTACTCTCCTCAAATTCTGTTGATCTCAGAAATTTGACTCAATCTTAATAGCTTGCAGGACACGATCATAAACAACCTGTCCACAGGGAACCAACATCTGTGAAGACCCATATCCAACAAGATCATGTCATTTCTCCATCATTTCTCTCAATCTTTCTTGCCATAATGTTGCATGTCACCTTGACGAGGTTCCTGCAGTAGTGTTCAGAGCAAATGTGACACACTCTGCTTATGGCGGACTGAACACAGAGTTATTTTTTATACCAATATTGCCACATATCAGACTCATATGGAACATGATAACCTATTTACCATATTCAATTCTTATGATCTAATGCCAAATAAAGGAACACAATAGCATTGAATTCTACACCATTGCTTTTATTATCACCAGCTACTATGTCAAATTGTATCTCTGAATTAAGTAATGATGAACTTCTCTCTTTCTACCTGTTTTATTTTCTGCACAAAGTATTCTGTGACTCCCTGCATTAATGCTGAGTACTTAAAAATAGATTAGTTGACGAGCATTAGGAAGAGATTGTGCCAAGAAGCTCAATAGTAGCAAGGTTAGTTTTATTCTGAGAATACAATCTTGATGAGCAGAATTTAGACATTGTCTTTCAGATTTGGCTAAATGACACCCAATATTCTTCTTCTTCTTGGGTTGTCCATTGATTTCGATGTTGACTGTGCTGAGAGTTTTTACTCCAACACGCCTTGCACAGTAATAAGACAGACGGTGTCGTGCCCCCACCATACAGTCTCTCTGGGCTTCCAAATCTGATGCTGCGTGGTACACAGGAGTGTAACAGACTTAGTGGATAAGGGAACTGTCCCACAGTGACAACTAACTAGTCTAGTGATGCCATCCGTTGACCAGCACTCTGGTTCCTCCGCATGCCACCAAGGTGGCTGTACCATTGGCCCTTTTGGATTCATCTGCCACAGACACCATCAGACACCCTGCTGCCAGTGTCCTCACTGGGTGCAGCCTTTGCCTGAAGAGGCATAACTTACAAAGAAGCAAAGGCATGCTTACCTCCTTGACTGAGCTATCCATGATCCTACTACTAGATCTAGTCCAGTAGTACACCAATGGAACATCACCTTCACGGCTAGGTTAGACCTGCCAGAGAACAAATCTCCACCGTGCTTCGCTGATGTTCGGCCAGTGTCACTCCTACGCCACGGTGAGGTGCTAAGGTAGGATTTTGTAGGAGGTATTAATACATTGGTTATCTCAAGACAGTTGAAGGTGTTGACCTAGTGGTTGAGGAGCTCTGAAATGCAGAGATGTAAAGTGCCAGCAAACAGCGCTAGCCAGGCAATATTTTTATCCTGACTTTCAGTCAACAGATTGAAGTTAGCCATTTATGAGTTGGAATATTTAGGAAGCACTGTATTCAGCTGCTTATACCGTACCTACCTATAATGTATCTGCTAGACTCAAAATTTCCTAATCTGGCATCCATGGACCCCTTGGCATTGGTCCATGGCATAAAAAAGTTGTGATCTACACAATGAGTAGTAATGCAAAACAATTAAAACTGATGGATAAGCAGAGTACATTGTAAAGAATAAGACTTAGCCTAATAATATCCTAAACAGTTCAATGATGTGGTAGAACAGATACCTAAAATAAATGCACCACTTTATAACATAATGCTTTCCACTAGAATGTATTGAACTGGTAAAAAAAAATGTTTTTTAAACAAAATCCACCTTTGATCAATTCTTCTGTAGAAATATTTTATGATGGATTTTATTACAGTATGTATGGATTCAATATTCAGCAACTATTCAAACACCAATTTTAAGATATTGAAACTATCATGGTACATTCTCAAAGGACTGCACCTAAATGTGGAGTAATGGCAGGCTTTCTCTGTCGTGGTGGTCACTGGCACAGACTCAACCCAGAAGCTGCGGATAGCAAACTCACAGCTCAGCCCAGGAGCTGAGGAATGTCAGAATTGCCATGAGGAGACGGAAATAAAAAGTTGGACATAGGAATACCAACAGAGGCTCGGAAGTGGCACCATGAGACAATTCATTCTCCCGAACACAGCGATTCTGCTAAGGTACTAGACGAGAGTCCTCTAACTAATCATAGACTGTAGGGATAACTTGCCAGTGACAATTAACTTGACAAGATTGAACTGAAAGCATGAGGGCTTAACAGAAACAACAGGAATTCTGCAAATGCTGGAAATTCAAGCAACATACATCAAAGTTGCTGGTGAACGCAGCAGGCCAAGCAGCATCTGTAGGAAGAGGTACAGTCGACGTTTCAGGCCGAGACCCTTTGTCAGGACTAACTGAAGGAAGAGTGAGTAAGGGATTTGAAAGTTGGAGGGGGAGGGGGAGATCCAAAATGATAGGAGAAGACAGGAGGGGGAGGGATAGAGCCAAGAGCTGGACAGGTGATAGGCAAAGGGGATACAAGAGGATCATGGGACAGGAGGTCCAGGAAGAAAGACAAGGAGGGAGGGGTGACCCAGAGGATGGGCAAGAGGTATATTCAGAGGGACAGAGGGAGAAAAAGGAGAGTGAGAGAAAGAATGTGTGCATAAAAATGAGTAACAGATGGGGTACGAGGGGGAGGTGGGGCCTTAGCGGAAGTTAGAGAAGTCGATGTTCATGCCATCAGGTTGGAGGCTACCCAGACGGAATATAACGTGTTGTTCCTCCAACCTGAGTGTGGCTTCATCTTTACAGTAGAGGAGGCCGTGGATAGACATGTCAGAATGGGAATGGGATGTGGAATAAAAATGTGTGGCCATTGGGAGATCCTGCTTTCTCTGGCGGACAGAGCGTAGATGTTCAGCGAAGCGGTCTCCCAGTCTGCGTCGGGTCTCGCCAATATATAAACGGCCACATCGGGAGCACCGGACGCAGTATATCACCCCAGCCGACTCACAGGTGAAGTGATGCCTCACCTGGAAGGACTGTTTGGGGCCCTGAATGGTGGTAAGGGAGGAAGTGTAAGGGCATGTGTAGCACTTGTTCTGCTTACACGGATAAGTGCCAGGAGGGAGATCAGTGGGGAGGGATGGGGGGGACGAATGGACAAGGGAGTTGTGTAGGGAGCGATCCCTGCGGAATGCAGAGAGACGGGGGGAGGGAAAGATGTGCTTAGTGGTGGGATCCCGTTGGAGGTGGCGGAAGTTATGGAGAATAATATGTTGGACCCGGAGGCTGGTGGGGTGGTAGGTGAGGACCAGGGGAACCCTATTTCTAGTGGGGTGGTGGGAGGATGGAGTGAGAGCAGATGTACATGAAATGGGGGAGATGCGTTTAAGAGCAGAGTTGATAGTGGAGGAAGGGAAGCCCCGTTCTTTAAAAAAGGAAGACATCTCCCTCGTCCTAGAATGAAAAGCCTCATCCTGAGAGCAGATGCGGCGGAGACGGAGGAATTGCGAGAAGGGGATGGCGTTTTTGCAAGAGACAGGGTGAGAAGAGGAATAGTCCAGATAGCTGTGAGAGTCAGCTGTGAGAGGCCCCACCTCCCCCTTGTACCCCATCTGTTACTCATTTTTATGCACACATTCTTTCTCTCACTCTCCTTTTTCTCCCTCTGTCCCTCTGAATATACCTCTTGCCCATCCTCTGGGTCACCCCCCCCCTTGTCTTTCTTCCCGGACCTCCTGTCCCATGATCCTCTCGTATCCCCTTTTGCCTATCACCTGTCCAGCTCTCGGCTCTATCCCTCCCCCTCCTGTCTTCTCCTACCATTTTGGATCTCCCCCTCCCCCTCCAACTTTCAAATCCCTTACTCACTCTTCCTTCAGTTAGTCCTGACGAAGAGTCTCGTCCTGACGAAGGGTCTCAGCCTGAAACGTCGACTGCACCTCTTCCTACAGATGCTGCTTGGCCTGCTGCGTTCACCAGCAACTTTGATGTATGGGGCTTAACAGATCTAGTTTAGATAATGATTCGCAAATACAGGTGCTCAAGAACCCTAGAAGCGCAAAGCTCTGTGGGAAGCCACAGAGGGCACAGGACTCACGACAGAAACATCCCCAAGTTACTTACAGAAGGAGTAACAGATATAAACCATTACCAGAAGGCATTGGGAAATACTTGGACAGATGACAAATTCTTGTTCAATGTTTTAAGAAGTGACTTAGAAGAAGGAGAGAGAAAGACAGAGAGAGGTTTAGGATGTTTGTCTTTGGAAGTTAAAAACACTGCTTCAAATTTAGTGATTTACTAAATTCGCGTAAATATAAATATAAAACAGTAAATTTAGGGACATCCACGAAGTCAGAAATGCAGAAGGATAATATTGCCAGTGTCTGGGGGCCAAGAAGAAATCATAGGGGCAGGAAGAGGACAGTGAAATGATTTCAAAGCAAGAATAAGATGGATAACATAAGGGAGTTGTTTATCTAGGAACCAGATCTGGTCAGAAAGCACAGAAAACATTTGAGTAGGGTGGTGTGTTTGGGCAGCAAAGTGGCAGATAGGATTAAGGTTACTGAACATACAAAAAAGAACAGATGATCACAAGGGGTCAGGTCAATAGTGACTAAAGACCAGGTGAAAGTTTTCGACATCACATTCACTGGAAATAAAAGGAATCTAATAGTGTCAGAGTGCTGGAAATAATAATCAGGGAGCTATATGATAGAAAGATCATCTCCAAATCAAAAATGACAACAATTCAGTGAATAGTTCTGCAAAAGATTTGTGCGATGGTCAAGGTGATGGAGAGAGTCAAGAGATAAAAGAGACATGTGGCAGAGAACTAAAAGATTGACATTGGTCTTCCCAACGTTTTGTAGAAAGTTCTGCCATCCATTACCAGATGATGTTAGGTAAGTAGTCTGACCACTTGGAGACAGTAAGAAAGTTGGTGTGATAGAGTGGGCCTTAGAAACTAAAACAGAATTGTAGAGCCTATCAGCGAGTAGGAAGTTTGCAGTAATGAAATAAACAGGAGCTACATAAGACTCTGTGGATTGCCAGAGGTAATGGAAAATGGTGTATGAGTAAGAACTAAAGCCATTACAGGATATCATCTGGCTACAACTAGTTAGTTAAGAAAAGATCTGACATTAGCCTTTGACCTAGATTGTTAACTTTGCTTCTGCCTTAGCTGCACAGTCTTTTCAGTGCTTTCTGTTTTAATTACAAAGTTGCTGATTTTCAACATGTATAGAACCAGATGAGTCTATCCTACACAAACTGGGCGTCCTTCAATATTTTATGTGTTACTCTGGAAACAGTGTACAGATGTTGCAGGACAGAAGTAGGAAACCATATCACAGGCTGCAGGCAGGTTGAGAAGGATCAGGATAGGTAGTTCCTTTTATCGCTGTAAAGAAGATTGTCAGCTTTAATAGACAACTCTCACAGTAATATGACAGAGGCAGAAACTTGCATTCATAATGAATATCTGAGAGATATGGGATTACTCAGCATCATAATTATGCGCCGTGTCATATGATGCAAATGATCATACTCTCATGACCATGACTGGTCTTGGCAAATTTTTCTACAGAAGTGGTTTACAATTGCCTTCTTCTGGGCATTGTCTTTACAAGATGGGTGATCCCAGCCATTGTCAATACTCATCAGAGATTGTCTGCCTGGCATCAATGCATAACCAGGATTTGTGATAGGCACCTGCTGCTCATATGACCATCCACCACCTGCTAAGGGATTACTATATCTGAAAAAATACTTACTTTTCAACTGTGACACAGTTTGGCAATATAATGGTGCATCTGGTAGAGCCAATGGTTCAAAGATCCAATGACCTAGCTTCAATAGCTATCTCCTGTACTTTCTGTGTGAAAATTGTATATCCACCCTTTGATCCACAGAAGCTTTTAAGGTCATCTGTGTGAGTAACTTTGTCCAGAAAAAGTAACTGGAAAGCATCACACACAGAAGATGCTATCTAGAAAAAATAATATGACTATCTTCTGATAGACAGAGGGATTGCTAGAAAAAACAAGGAGAATGACAGAAAGATGGGGCGACAGAAAGAAGAAGTAGAATTCATTCCTCGGTTTCTGCGACAAGCGTCTCATTCATTTGTAATTGATGCTATGTTCTTCTAGTTTGTAAGAGATGTACCCATGTACCTGTGTTTGGAAACCATTTGTAGATTGTAAATCTTTTGTAATTTGGAAATCTTAAATTAAAAATCCTTTGTAAGTGTTCAATGTGTGTTATTTTAAATGTATATAATTAAAAACAACATAACTGTGTTTAAGCTACTTTGTGAGCTGGAAGTGCCTCTTCCTTGGTGGTGGGGGGGGGGGCACCACTCAAACAGTGGATATTGGCATTAAACCTTATTGCAGAGACTAGACAGGGGTGTAAGCTAGTCCTTGAAGAGTAGATGGATATAGTATAACCTCCCTAGTATGATGGTACCCTTAGAAGTCATGCAGACAGCAGTGGGAATCACACCCCAATCGGTGATTCCTGGCATTGTAAAGTGATTGCACTAATCTGTACATTACCATGCTGCCCTAAAACACAATTCTTTTCAGTGAATCATGGCTGCTTAGTTGTAGAGAGGAGAGTGCAGCAATTTGGTGGAAAGCATGCAATGACTGCACAATCCAAAATGAGCACTTCATCTCTGATATAAGAATAAACATCCCTAGTTTGGGGCTATTATGTAAAGTATGCAAAACCCTAAACTGGATCAAAACATGGCAATCTGACTAATGAACGTGAGGCATTCTGCAGAAGATGCATCAGTACTGATAAAACTGTGGGCCAAACTCTTCTCTCTATACAAATATAAATCCAAAGGTTTCAAAGGTACATTTAATGTCAGAGAAATTTATACAATATACATCCTGAGTGCGTTTTCTTTGCAACCATCCACGAAAAACAGAGGAGTGCCCCCAAGGAATGAGCAACAGTTAAATGTTAAAACTCCAAAGTCCCCCCCCAGCTCCCCTCCCTCCCGCATGGAAGCAGCAGCAAACAACAATCCCCCTTCCCATCATCACCGGCAAAAAAAAGCATCAGCACCCGCCATCGAGCACTCAAGCGTGAGCAAGGCAACAGCAAAGACACAGACTTGCAGTACTCCAAAGACCACATTTTTCACCTGGCATTCGACATACCACAAACTCTCTCTCTCCCGAATAATGGAGAAAGAGATATCTCCATTTCACAGTGAGAGGGGAGACGTAACAAACAGCTTGCTTGTTTATAATGTTAAAAGTCCATTGTGTTGCTTTTTCCTAGCTCTGTGCCTAAAGGTCTCAGGTCTCTGGGCATATAGCCTTAGATCTTCTGACTCCCACGATGACACACCGATCTCCTGCTGTGAAACCGACCTTCGGTACGCCCGTCTCCAGAGCCATGAGATCTCAGCCCTCCAAAGGCGAGCTGAATAACGGCCAATATGAAACCCCGAGAGCAGGTCCCATTCCCACAAAGAACCATAGTTAGCGTGTAACTTCAAAAGAACCCTGAAAGGGAAAAATAGAGATATTAAAGATGGAAATCTTTCAAAGGTGCAAGCAAAGGAGTCACCGTTAGGTGCCATTAACCCTACTAAGCTCCATCTCCTTGTAACATAACCAGTACGTTTCTTCTCCTCAAGAGCATTAGATCAATTAACTAATCTTAAATTGGAGTTTTAGCTCTTGCTCAAGTCAGTCATTCCAAAGATAAAATAGCAATTTGGTGACTGAAATCAATATACATAACATTGCATATCCTTTAACTTCAGTGCCTGTAAAAATTATATCAATGTCAGATTTAATGCAAACAAAACAATTTTATGGTTTCCAAACTTTACTTCTGGAAGGCCTAGCTCAATTTCTTCGATCTTGTTGATCAGCTTTGACTCTTGAGCTAGAGAATATAATTTAGTATGGTATAGTAGCATAGTGGATAGCACAATGCTTTACAGTCCGGGCAAGTGGGGTTCAATTCCCACTGCTGCCGGTAAGGAGTTTGTATGTTCTCCCTGTGACCATATGGGTTTCTTCTGGGCACTCTTGGTTTCTTCACACAGTCCAAAGACGTACCGGTTGGTCATTGTACATTGTCTCATGATTAGACTAGGATTAAATCAGGGATTGCTGGACAGCAAGGCTCGAAGAGCTGGAAAGGCCTTTTCCGTGCTCTATGTCAATAAATAAATAAATTCTTCAAGGAACTCTATTTTGAAAGACTATGTATCAACCTAGTAAATCTGCACTGTACCACTATTAAGGTCAAGATATGCTGTCCATTAGTCATTGCATAAATTCAATCTCTTTGTAAAGAATATTGGATTTTCTGTTAATTTTGTGCCTACACTTTATTTTGTGTGGGTGTGCCTGGCACTTTAATGACTGATGAACAAAGACCCAGGAGTACCTTTGGACTTTCACTCTTTATCGCTTTCCATCATTGAGAAAATACTATGTTAAATACTCAATTCTTTATCGTTCAAAAGTGAATAACTTCTTATTTACCTGTCTTGAAATCTACTTGCAAGAGTTTCACTCATTCCCTTAATCCATTGATATTCCTTTATTATTCAATGCTTTCATTTACACTGTACATTGTCCAAACTATCTGTGAATCATTGGAAAACTATGATAAGACTTTTTGATGTATGATTGTTACAAATACAGGGTATAACAGAGACCAATATACTAGCACCTTGAGTAATATCACATTCTGATAAGGAGGTACCTGCCAATTTTATCTTTCTTTTTATTTTGTGTTGCTCTGCCAGTTTTCCAGCCAACTCCAGTAATTTATCTTGTATTCTAGTCTCACTCTTGCTAATATTCTTGTAAATATTACACTGTCACCATCTGGTGACAAATCACCAGTGGCAACAATCCAAGTACCACCAGGCACTTGGAGCTGAATGACTTCAAAACCATAGAGATGCATATTGACTTCAGGAGAAATGTGTCTCCACTACACCCACTCTTCATCAATAACTCTGCACTTAGCATCATCTCAACATGCAGATTCCTGGACATCATTATTTTACAGGAGAATCATTTGGGAGAACCATATCTCCTTTATTAACAAAAAGGGCTCAGCAGATGTACAGTGCTTCCTGCATCAGTTCGTAAAATTCTATCTTCTAAAGTTCAAAGTTCCAAAGTAAATCTAATATCAAAGTACATATATGACACCATATACAACCCTGACATTCATTTTCTTGGGAGTGTACTAAGTAAAACCAATAACCATAATAGAATCATTGAAGGGCTGCAGCAACCAGTGTGTAAAAGAAAACAAACTGTCCAAATACAAAAATAAATAATAGTAGTAATAATAATAACAAAATAATAATAACAACAACAACAACAACAACAGCACCACTGTGGACAGAATGAGACAACAGCACAGACTTCCAGGAATAGAAACCATAGAAACTACAGCACAGAAACAGGCCTTTTGGCCCTTCTTGGCTGTGCCGAACCATTTTCTGCCTAGTCCCACTGACCTGCACACGGACCATATCCCTCCATACACCTCCCATCCATGTATCTGTCCAATTTATTTTTAAATGTTACTAAAAGAACCCGCATTTACCACCTCGTCTGGCAGCTCATTCCATACTCCCACCACTCTCTGTGTGAAGAAGCACCCCCTAATGTTCCCTTTAAACCTTTCCCCCCTCACCCTTAACCCATGTCCTCTGTTTTTTTTCTCCCCTTGCCTCAGTGGAAAAAGCTTGCTTGCATTCACTCTATCTATACCCATCATAATTTTATATACCTCTATCAAATCTCCCCTCATTCTTCTACGCCTCAGGGAATAAAGTCCTAACCTATTCAATCTTTCTCTGTAACTGAGTTTCTCAAGACCCGGCAACATCCTTGTAAACCTTCTCTGCACTCTTTCAACCTTATTTATATCTTTCCTGTAATTTGGTGACCAAAACTGAACACAATACTCCAGATTCGGCCTCACCAATGCCTTATACAACCTCATCATAACATTCCAGCTCTTATATTCAATACTTTGATTAATAAAGGCCAACGTAGCAAAAGCTCTCTTCACGACCCCATCTACCTGTGACGACACTTTTAGGGAATTTTGTATCTGTATTCCCAGATCCCTCTATTCCACTGCACTCCTCAGTGCCTTACCATTAACCCTGTATGTTCTACCTTGGTTTGGCCTTCCAACGTGCAATACCTCACACTTGTCGGTATTAAACTCCATCTGCCATTTTTCAGCCCATTTTTCCAGCTGGTCCAAGTCCCTCTGCAGGCTCTGAAAACCTTCCTCACTGTCTACTACACTTCCAACCTTTGTATCATCAGCAAACTTGCTGATCCAATTTACCACATTATCATCCTGATCATGGATATAGATGACAAATAACAATGGACCCAGCACTGATCCCTGTAGCACACCACTAGTCACAGGCCTCCACTCAGAGAAGTAATTCTCTACTACCACTCTTTGGCTTCTTCCATTGAGCCAATGTCTAATCCAATTTACCACCTCTCCATGTATACCTAGCGACTGAATTTTCCTAACTAACCTCCCATGCGGGACCTTGTCAAGGGCTTACTGAAGTCCATGCAGACAATATCCACTGCCTTCCCTTCATCCATTTTCCTGGTAACCAAACTGTTTTGAATTCTATTAGCTCTGTTGCACCTTTCTTTATGTATAATGTTCATGCATTTATCCAGTCCAAAGATCATGTTTATATCTTTTCAAAATAGTTCTACTATTTGAATTAATTGCTTCAGCTTTACTGATGAAGGAGCGTATCATTTCAAATTGTCCCATGTGTAGAAAGTATATTAAAGCATAACTTACGTTGAGTCTATGCAACTGAATGGCACAGTGTTTAATAAGTTCTCCAAACTCTTCCTGCTATTCTGGGAAATTATAGGCCAGTAAGTTTTATAATACCATTTATGTTGTAATAACGCATATTTACACACATTTTATTCCTATCTGTACATAAAACTCTAGCTTTATTTTTAATATAATTCTTTATAATTGTTGAATGTTCTTTTTGTTGCATGTCACAACGAATTCCTAATACATGTAAATATATGAGGGGAATAAAGTTGATCCTTAAACAAGATTTTACCAAATTCTTTTTGATAGCATACATATGAGCAATAGAAGCAAGATTAGGGAGGTTAGCTCTAATTTAAAGTTAGCCTGGACTGCTTAAAGTGCAGGCTAACTTTGCAGATATTCTTAGAAATTCCCTATTTGCTTGCACCGTGACTTCTAAATCAGTCAGCTGAATTCTTAAGGAATGACATCCCCTTTAGAAATCCAAAGGTCCCAAGGCTGTATATCGGTGAGGCCCAACGTAAGTTTGGAGACCACCTAGCTGAGCACCTATAATCTAATCACCAGAAAAAGTGCGATCTCCTGGTGGCCACCCATTTCAATTCTTCTTCCTATTCCAATGTGTCAATACGTGGCCTCCCCTACTGCTGCGATGAAGCCACACTCAGGATGGAGGGGCAACATCCTATATTCCATATGAGTAGCCTCCAACCTGATGGCTTGAACATTGATTTCTCAAATTTCCAGTAATTTCCCCGCCCCCCCCGCACCATTTCCCATTCCAGTCTTTTACCTTATCTCCCTACCTGCCAATCACCTCCTTCTAGTGCTCATCTCACTTCCCATTCTTCCATGCTCTTCTATCCTCTCCTATCAGATTCCCTCTTCTCCAACCCTCTATCTCGTTCACTAATCAACTCCTCAGCTATTTACTTCACCCCACTTTCCCTGTTTCACCTATCACCTTCCACCTAGAACTTCTTCCTCCCCTTCCTCCACCTTCTTACTCTGACTTCTCATCTTTTTCTTCCCAGTTCTGATGAAAAATTGCAGCTGAAAATGTTGACAGTTCACACTTTTTCATAGAAGCTGCCTGGCCTGCTGAGTTCCTCCAGTATATTGTGTGCATTTGTTGGACCTCCGACATCTGCAGATATTCTCCTGTTTGTGAGTCCCATTGGAAGTTGGACAAGAGGCTTTTGGCCTGGTTATTGTTAATCAATTCAGCAGATCAGTTGTTGTTTGGAGATGCTGGATCAATAATATTAATGGAGGGGAAAGAAAAAAAAAATCAATTAGCCAATAGCCAAACAATGGAACAATAATAGGATTGGGAAAGGTCATTAGGTCAGAAGAACAGGGAGAGCAGGGTCAGGTGGTCGGGCTACACTTGTTCTGTGTAGGAATGCCCCCTTTAACTAACAGTGAAGTTAGGTGAAATGTTTAAGGGGAATACAAGGGGGATCTTCTTCACTCAGAGAGTGGTGAGCATTATTGTAGCGTGGATGAAATCACCGGAGAGACAGAGTCACTGGTAGCTACAAAGTAGCTTCTTTATTCAGCACAACAATGCACAGCAGGCATCATATGGACGGAGGCGCTTTCAGTAGAAAGGTTTGCTAGCCCAATGTGGGCTCAATACTTATATGTGTAAGGGGGTTTCGACTTTTATGTTATTGCGGAGGCTAATTAAAATGGTGTCTTTGTTATGTTAACCTGGAGAATGCAGCTTTGTTGTGTTAAACGCTGAGAAAGTTTGCGCTAGCAGCTTGTTTTTCTTTAGAGTGTGATAAGAGAGTGCTATTAACCAATTGGGATAATTGTTATGGTTTTGGTGTATTTGAAGATACTGTATGCGCAGGGTTTTGGGGCAGAAGGTGGGAGAGTGAGACAGAGGATGGACGAGGTGCTGTGAGTCCGCTAACGGGGTCGGACCCCGAGCGGGACGTTCAGCGAGGAGACGGAGACGGACTCGTGTGGAGTGTCTGGTCAACCACCGTTGTTGGTCCCAGGCGGCCGGTCGAGGTGGTCTGAGGGGGTCGCAGGGTGAAGAAGAAGGTCCTTGAGCTCCAACGGTTTTTATGCACAAAGAGATTGAACTTTGATAAGTGTGGTGCCTTTTATTTTCCTTTTATATTTTATTCTCTTTTAATTATATCATTCCACTAATATGTATAAACTGTATATGATTTAATTGCATCTGGTGTATTGTCTGTTATTTGGGCGGGGTGGGGTACCTCCCACAGCATCCACACAAACGAATTACACAGTTTGCCGGGGTCGAGGCTGTTTCCCTAGACAACAGCGAGCCGAGCCACCCTGAGGGTGGCCGGGGGGGGGGGGCTACATTGTGGGGGCTTTGTCCGAGATTGAGTCTGCTGGTATGCTGTGTGGGTGCCCTGTTTAAATCAGTAATGTGTGTCTCTGTGGGTTGTTTGCTGGTTATTGCTGCATGCGTGGTGGGTGCAGTCTTTGTTCGAGTTCAGGCTGGCATTGACGAGTTGGAGGTGGCAGTCGGGGCTGCCTATGCTGTTGGGAGAGAGAGGAAAGAGTGGTCTGATTTGGAGGTAGTGTCTGCGAATAAATGTTCTAGCTCTGGCAGTCTTCGCCTGGCACTTGGGATAGTGTCCACACCAAGAGGGGCGGAGGCGTGCGAGACCTGGGTGGAGCGGATCTCTCAGTTGTTAGATGAGTGGCAGTGCTCGGTTGAGGGAGAGCGACAGGGATTGGTTGAAAGATTGAGTAGGCGGGCTGGTGACGGTGTTAGAGCTGTCAGGTTCACTTACACCGTAGTGACAGCTGTCAGTTATTTGAAAGAGGGGGAAAGTTTTCAGTGTGTCTTCTCTGGCTAGGAGGGCAGCTAAATTGCTTGTAGTGCCAGGGGGATCATTTCAGGGGATCAGCCCCTCCTTCAGTTGTTCAGCTGATCAGAGAGGTGTCGGGAAACTTAGTGGAGCCCAGTGGGGGAACGGCTTGGGGTGTCTGGGGAAGCACGTTCCCAGCAATGTACCGATGAACTTCCGAAAGGAAAAGACCCTATTCCTGAAGGCTTAGAGGGACCTCACCCCAGGGTGTCATTACGGATAGAGGGAAGCGATGCTAAAGCCATCCTTGACCCCGGAGTGCAGGTCAAGTTGTTGTACAGTTCGTTTTACAACTGGTGTCTGAAGCATTTACCCTTGAAAACCGCAAAGGCACTGGAGACTTTGGGTACTAGTGGCAGTAGTTATCCAGAAGACGATGATTGGTTAATGACCCTGGAAGTCATGGAGGCACCCAGTGTGTCGAGTTGCTTCTGAGGACGTGTGTAGCAGCCTTGAACCAGTACCGAATTTAAACAAGACCCAGCGGTGGTACGGTCTGGGGAAAGTAGCTGAGGGTGAGACCCTCTTAGTAGATGCTCCGAACTACCACAAGGGAGGGGAGTTGACCGCTGAAGACACCTCAGTGAGAGAGAGGTCGCGGCAACTGGATCCTGGCGGCGTGGATGATGCAGGTAGCGTGTGTGTGGATTATGTGATGTGGTTTAATGTGCTGCATCTGAGGGGTGGATGTTGACAGATCCTGAGGAGTGCTGCTGTTGAGCTGAAGATGGCCTTTACTAGTTCCCTAGGATTCTTCCGATCCGAAAAGATGCCCAAGGGCATATCCGGAGCCCCTGCATCCTTCCCACGGGGCATGAGGAAGACCATGGGGGAAGTGAAGGTGTGTGGAGTTTTGACGTATGTGGATGACCGCCTAGAGCTTGGATTTGCCTGGGGGGACTATGAGGCGAGGCGAGTGGCTGAGCCCGGGCGACCGAAGCGAAGTGTCAAATGTGGAGGAGTTTTTGGCCGGAGGAGTTTGGTGCAATGTGAGAAAAATGACCCAACATACCAGTTGAACTTCCTGGTGTTGGAACAGACGGTGGTGGACCGGGGGATGGAAACCCAGGACGTCAACCTGAATGAGACACAGGGAAGAGAGGGGATTTGCACCGCACTGCGGTCATGTACTGATGAATTAATCCAGCAAGCAGAAACAATGACCCACCTTCGAAGGGATCAGCAGAAACTCAAGACGTCGATTCAGAACAGATTGGAAGACTTGCAAGTTGGGGAAGATCAAGGAAGTGTTCTGACTAAAGTCAACAGAAAACCGAGGGCCCAGGGAGGGGAGTTTGACTACACTCTCGAGGAGGTAAAGAAATGGAGGGCGGATCTCGGAAAAGGGAGGCGGACACTTGAAAGGAACTTGAAGGTGACTATTGCGAGTTTAAATGAATTTGAAAAACTGAAAGTTGACCTGGAAGACACCCTCAGGAAGAAACAACCGGAGGCTGAACGTTCTTTAACTGCTGCTTTTCAGGTCAGGGTGGAAGAAGCTGGTGGGGTAACTGCGTCCCAGACTGAGATGGCCAGGAACCCTGAGTCAGAACTGCTGAGACTGTGGCGAGAGTTGAAGGGGTCCCCGAAGAAGCTGACGTCTCGACTGCAGGAGGCTGAAGGGGTAGCCCGGCTAAATGTTTCAATTTGGAGAAACTTAACCAGCAGCTATCGATCGAGGGAATGAGGAAGGATACGGATTCGAAGGATGATGTGCTGCACATGTGGAACATGCTACCTTTCGCTAACTTTCCCGTGATTGAGGAAGAGACCTTTGGCCCTTCTCCCACTGAGTCAGTTGTAGTGGGGAGGGCTAGCTGTGGGCAGTCTGAGTTACGGCAGGATCAGGACAGAGGAGAGGCGGGGCCTCGGACACGGGACAGGGGGCTCTGAGCTGTAATGGTGGCCTGAGTGAGAGAAGAGTTGGCAAGCAGACCCCAGGTATCCCTAGTAGTGTCTGAGCCTTTTGGGTTTAGGTGAGGGGGTACGGAGGTCTCGGAGGGTTAAGAAGCTCCCAGATAGGTTGGCGTATGTAGTGCCCATGGGACGGGAGTAAGGTCCACTGTTTGGGGAGCACTGTCACTGTGTGTACCTGTGTATGTGTGCGTTGTTTGTCTGCAGGACTGGTTGGCGAGTTATTTAGAAGTCATGAGGACATGACTTTATTTGGTGGGGGGAGAGTGTAAGGGGGTTTCGACTTTTATGTTACTGCGGAGGCTAATTAAAATGGCGTCTTTGTTATGTTAATCTGGGGAATGCGGCTTTGTTGTGTTAAATGCTGAGAAAGTTTGCACTAGCAGCTTGTTTTCTCTTTGGAGTGTGATAAGAGAGTGCTATTAACCAATTGGGATAGTTGTCATGGCTTTGGTGTGTTTGAAGATACTGTATGCGCGGGGTTTTGGGGAAGAAGGCGGGAGAGCGAGACAGAGGATGGACAAGGTGCTGTGAGTCTGTTAACGGGGTCGGACCCCGAGCGGGACGTTCGGCGAGGAGACAGAGACGGACTCGTGTGGAGCGTCTGGTCGACCACCGTTGTTGGTGCCAGGCGGCCGGTCGAGGTGGTCCGAGGGGGTCGCAGGGTGAAGAAGAAGGTCCTTGAGCTCCAACGGTTTTTGTGCACGAAGAGATTGAACTTTGATGAGTGTGGCGCCTTTTATTTTCCTTTTATATTTTATTCTCTTTTAATTATATCGTTCCACTAATATCTATAAACTGTATATCATTTAATTGCATCTGGTGTATTGTCTGTTATTTGGGCGGGGTGGGGTACCTCCCACAGCATCCACGCAAACGAATTACACAGTTTGCCGGGGCCGAGGCTGTTTCCCTAGACAACAGCGAGCCGAGCGACCCTGAGGGTGGTTGGGGGGGGGGGGCTACATATGCTTAACACAAAAGGCAATAGCTACTTACGAAGTTATAGACAATGCTTCCTTCTGAAGCTACGTACAAAACAAAACAGCTTCTGACTTCATCCTTTCCTCCTGACGCCAACATGTCTGAGTTGGTACTCACAGTTTTTAGGAGTGCAAGTCAAATCCACAACACATTTATTTGGTATTTTATGTGCTAACATAGAGGACAATTAATATTATAAAGTATAGATAATACTGTCTTTGAAACTACCTGTAAACTTCACACTTCCATCCGCAGCGCCTGGCTAGTATCCCGATATTCACAGCTTTTAGGAAATGCATTGTTGTGAACTCAGCCACAGTACTTTGTCAAACAGAAGACTGGTGGCCAGAGTCATTTAAGTGTAAATGAATCATCTACCCAAAAACTCACTCTAACAGTCCGTCCCCATGGCCCTCCTGGACAAAAAATTAAATTTGTACCAGGAAAGGCCAACCTAGGAGGATCTGCTCAAATAGGGCAGCAAAAATGCCCTGCTCAAAATTCCCTCCCAATTTTAAGTACCCGATATCTATGCTAGCATTCTCTAATCACTACCTACCAAATGTTAAGCAGAGAGGCTGTTCCAAGTCTTTAGAAATGCGGTTCCTTTCGTGTGCCTGTCGGCTCTTTCCCTGCAGGCTGACTGCAGCTTAACCACATTCCTTTGTCTTCAGCCCTTTATCCTCTGGTCACTTAAACTCTCCTTTCAGGAGCACCCACAGGGCTTCTCATTGATGTACAGGAAGGGGTTGGGGTGGCCTCTACATAAACGTCTGCAAGGACCTCTCCCCAGTGGCACCCTCTTCCGAACTGTCCGGTCGAACACTGGCCCAACTGCTGAAAAGGGCCCAGCTCCTCAGACTTGGGGTGACTGCTTCCAGATGCCGTGTGCAGTCTGAAATGCCATCGAAGTGGTGGAACTTGCTGTCTCTGCTTTAATTCAGAAATCTTTCCCCGTCTATTTCCCAATAAGTTTCTATACTATACTATAAAATTAATCTTCAGCAACCAGCCTTCTTTACAGAGTGCCATTATCACCACACTTCAGCAGGCTATTCATGGTTTTCCAACACACTGTCCGTGTCTTCTGCCACGCTCTTGGCGTTTTCTGCCTTTGCGTTTCCTCCAGGTGTTTTCATCAGCTGTGATCAAGTCTGGCATGGCCGGCTGGTGTTCCTCTCTTAGGTTCTCTGTAATTACATGGTTACTGGGTACACTTGGTTCCCCGCTCTGTCTGTGGGAGCAACGAGAGGGTGAGTCGTATGTTTTAATCTGGTTCCAGTGTTTCCACTGGCTGCCTCTCCGAGTCTGTACGCAGACACACGTATCATTGGTTAAGAGTACCGTCTGTAGTCCTATCCACCCGGGGGCAAACCCCGGCCTTTGCGGCAGCACCCTCACCACAACTTGCTCGCCGGGCTGTGGAAGGACTATCCCCTTTCCCTCTAGCTCTCTCTGATCAGCGATTCACTGCTGTTGTTTCGCTCAGTCCTTCAACACTTTAAATTGGTTACAAAGGTCTTTCACATATTGGTTTATTCTATCCCTGTAAGCCCCAGGCTCCCCGCATCCATAATTACCCCATAAGGGAGTCGCATTTCTCGCCCCATCAATAATTCGTAGGGGCTGAGACCCAATGTGCGGTTCGGGGTTGTACGCAATCTCATCAGGATTCCTGGTAATACATCAACCCATGTCTTTCCTGTCTCAGCTATAGCTTTGGCTAACGCCTTCTTGATTGTTCAGTTCATCCTTTCTACCATCCCTGAACCCTGGGGGTGGTAAGGTACGTGGAACCGTTGTTGAATCCCTAGCAGTTGGCACATTTCCTTCATCGGGAAATGTGCTCCCTGATCTGAATCCACCTGGACTGGGGTTCCCCACCTTGGGAGGATTTCCTGAACTAGGATCCATGCAGCGGTGCGGGCGGTGCAGTCCCTTGTTGGGAAAGCCTCTACCCACCGGGTGAAGTGATCACAATTACTGGACAGTAGCTTTTGCCCCTGCTTTTTGGCAGGGGCCCTGTGAAGTCTATCTGGATGTTTTCCCAGGGTCCCCTCGGCCGAGGCTGATTTGCCAACTGTAGCTTTCTGCCCTTACCAGGGTTATGCTGGGCACAAATGATACAACGGCGGCAGAATTTCTCAACATCCCCGCCCATCCCAGGACAACCAGTCCTGCCAGAGGGTTGTGATCAAGCTCTGCCTTTCCTGATGCATCACCCCATGGTATAACTTTAGTAGTATCTGTCTAATACAGGGTGGGGCCACCGCGACTCTCCTCCTCGTGTGTCCAGCACCCATCTTGTCCCTCCTTTGCTTCTTTCCTCCTCCATTTTTCCTTCTCTTCTGCCTCTACCTCTTCATATAATTTTACTAAGCTGGCTTCTGTCGTTTCCTCTTGCACACTTGCAATTTCAATTGCCTCTTGTTCCTCTGCTGCCTTCTTCGCAGCAACATCTGCCCACTCACTTCCCTTCTGTTTCATGCTCTGACCCTTCTCACCTTAATCACTACCACCTCTTCTGGCAGGCTCACTGCTGTTGTATTAGGTGCCCATGCTGAATATTAGCACCTGTTGAAGTTGTGAATCCTCGTCGTGCCCAAGCCATTAGGTAATCATGCACCACCCCGAATGCATACTGGCTGTCGGTATATATATTTACCCGTCTGCCCTCACTGCAGCGTAGAGCTTCTATCAGAGCGGCCAGTTCTGCTACCTGAGCTGAGCAACCCCCCGGCAGTGCTCCTGAAGCTAACTCTTCACGTGTTTCCTTTACCACGGCCCACCCAGTTCGTGGTTTCCCATCTATGTACCTCCTAGACCCATTTATAAAGATTTCATCTGCTATTCCTTTCAGAGGTGTTCCCTTCACACCGATATCTTCCTCCTTGAGAATTTCTATTTGGCACTCACGTGCTTCTCCCTCTGTTAGGATGGCGCTCGCAGGATCTTCCGTGTCTCTAACTATAGTTACTGATTTGTCGTTTGGGATGAGAACTGCCTCCCAAGCTTCCCTTCGGCTATCGGTGACTACCCTCAGCCTCCTCGTGTTCAGGAGCTCTACAATGGTACGGGGTGTGTGTAGGATCAGTTGCCCCATCATCACAACTGGTTTGCTTACTCGCACAGCCCACACGGTGCAGTCCAAAGCTGCAACACAGCGGGGGAGTCCTGCTGCAACGGGGTCCTGTTTCATAGAGTAATAGGCCACCAGCCTTCTAGTGTCCCCATGGTCCTGCATTACTACCGCATTGTAGTACCCTCCTTCGTTACTACAGTATAGGTTGTTACGTAACCGGCAACAATGAATATCAATTGAGACAGGTTATATAAAAACAACCAAACATTTACTACAGACAGATGAACGATAAAATAAACAAACGAAAACCGTAACCGGAAGTTAACCGCTAATGCAACCGTTCAACAAATCATCACTTGGCACTGGTTCTTAAAGCGTTAAATGAGGAAACAGTTCTTAAAGTGTTAAAGTCAGATATAGTTCTTAAAATGGTAAATTCGAAAGTCCAACAGATTTATACGTTCAATTGGGAGAGACTTCTCTGGAGAAGGATTTCTTCATAGACGTGACGTTCCTGCTGGTTCTGTACAAAGGATTCACGATGCAGGAAATAAACAGTTAAAAACAACTGACCTTAAATTCTAGAGAGCAAACCTTTGCATGAGCTATCTTGCTCTTTTGGCAAGAGTTATATTTGATGCAGGTCGCTACTCCTTCAACAAAGACTCAATAAGGTCGATCCTTCGTTAAACTGCCAAACAATACCAACTCCCCTTCAATCCTTGAGGTCCTGTGCTTTGATAAAGTCTTCACTCTCCCGTACTACTGCTGGAATAAGGTACATCAACACATCTAGCAAAAATTGCCAATCCAGCACTATTGTACCTTGCAACAGAACATTACAACCGCTTTAAAAGTGAAACTGCGTCATAAAAACAAATACACAACAGAAACGGAGACACAGTATGTTCTAGCTGGAAATCTTAAAACTAAAAACTAAACTGCGTCATCTGAGGTCTTCCCTTATACACCCGTGGTGAACATGTCATCACGTGACCTCGCATCGGCAGGAAAATTACATCAAGTGACCTCCAAAAGACCATTACATCATTCTCACACAAAAAAAATCACAGATCTCCTTGAGGTATGTAACACCTCCCTCCAAAAAATTTTGGTCTCTTAAAAAACAAAATTTTAACAATTAACAGATTACAAAAAAAAACAAAGGTATAAAATTTACAACATACTGTTACGAGAATACACATAAAATTAAGATGTTTGCTGGCCTGGGTTAGCATCAGTAATATCAGCAAGTGGTCTGCCACCTGCCCTCAGGGGAAGGAGAGATAAGGAACAATGGAGCAGCGTCTGGAGATGTGTAATGAAGGGACGGGAGAGAGAGAGCTGTCTGGAGCGGCTCCCCCCCTTTGAACCCTGAACTGTTTGAAGTGATGGACAGGCGATACCCCAGCAGGGGGATAAAAAGGGACAGGTTTGCTAAGACAGGGACACACGCCACCCGAGGTAACGAGACCCTGGAAGCGGTGCGCCTCTCACGAGTGGGTGAGAAGTACCAGACAACGACAAGGGTGGAAAGGTACGATCAGCGGGAACCCGGTGTGTGTCCGCCCTTGCCTGGGTGCCGGGTTCACTGCAGAGGATCGACCGCATCTGGAGGAGGGGTCACAGTTGGTGACCTCAGGTGACATCACCAAGGACCCGCCCAAATGCTGTTGGTGAGCCATCCCGCTGGTCTGTGAGTGAAGCAGTGTTCTGAATGATCAGTTGTTCCTGTTCTATCTCTCTCTTCCCCCACGTTGTCCATCGCCATGGCAACGATTACTGCGAACTGAACTACTAACTGGACTGAACTTTGAGTCATTTTGAAATTGGTCATTTACCCCTAGACAACGATAGAGCTTGATTGATGCTGTTATCTTAATTCTGTGCACATGTGCGTTTATCATCGCTGAACTGTTGCATTTATTATCCTTTCGATTAATGTGTTGCTTGTTTCTTTAATAAAACTTTCTTAGTTCTAGTACTCCAGACTCCAACTGAGTGATCCATTTCTGCTGGTTTGGCAACCCAGTTACGGGGTACGTAACATAAGTGGGGTTCTCGTCCGGGATTTTGAACGCTAAATTTGGGACGGAGTAAATTGATTGGGTTAAAATTCCCGAAAGAAAGAAAAGACAAACAGCAGAAATGGAGGTTGAGGAATTTATAAAGGCGCCGACCTTGGAGGCATTAGAGGATGCCAGGAAATCGGAATTGATAGCTGTGGCCAAACGGGTGAATCTTGCTAAGGTGAAGTCGACAATGAGGAGAGAGGAGATACACAGAGCTATTGTAGAGCACTATGTATCTAAAGGTGTGTTTCCCCAAGGTGAGCTGGGGGAGGTGTCTATTGAAA
The DNA here is from genome assembly GCF_963921235.1 of Mobula hypostoma. Lineage (NCBI taxonomy): Eukaryota > Metazoa > Chordata > Chondrichthyes > Myliobatiformes > Myliobatidae > Mobula > Mobula hypostoma. Next base: position 118,172,629 of record NC_086097.1, on the reverse strand, counting down.
AACCTGCTGGATACGCGGTACAGGTACAGCTTGAAAAACTGAGACTCGAGCACGAGTTCCGGGTACGGCAGTTAGAACACGAAGAGAAGCAGTTAGAAAGGCAGGAGAGACAGTTAGAAAGGCAGGAGAGAGAGTTAGAAAGGTGGGAGAAAGAGAAAGAGGTAGAAAGGCAAGAGAGAGAAAGACAGTTGGAGAGAGAAGAGAGAGAGAGGGACAGACAGTTGGAGAGAGAGGAGAAACAGAGGGAAAGGGAATTTGAGCTGGAGAAGTTAAAGATAAGGGCCGAGCAGGGGCTCGTGCCGAACCAAGGTGGAGGGTTCCGGGCGACCCAGGAGGTAAGGCTGGTTCCCCCTTTTGACGATACCGACGTGGATCGGTACTTTCTCCACTTTGAAAAGGTGGCTATAAGTCAGGAATGGCCAAGGGATAAGTGGGTTGTTTTACTTCAGAGTGTGCTGAAAGGGAAGGCCCAAAAAGCTTACTCAGCTTTGTCCGCGGAAGATGCCCAGAGGTATGAGGTGGTGAAAGAGGCCATCCTCAGGATTTATGAGTTGGTCCCGGAGGCATACCGGCAGAGGTTCCGGAATGCGAGGAAGCGGTGGGACAGCACGTATTTGGAGTTTGCTCGCGAGATGCAAACATATTGTGAGCGTTGGTGCGCCTCGAAGGGGGTAGAGGGGGATTGTGACAGACTGCTGCAGCTGATTCTGATTGAGCAGTTTAAAGGTTGTGTCCCTGAGGGTATGAGACCCTACCTCGATGAGAAAGAGGCAGCCACGTTAGCCGCAACTGCTAAGTTAGCGGATGAGTATGCGTTGACGCATAAAATGAAGTTTGCCCCGAGTAAAGGCTACCAGAAGGGTAGTCAGGACGGAGGGGAGAGTCCGCCGGAAAAGTCAGAAAGTAAGCCGGGGACTAGTGAAAAGGATAAGGTAGACCGGGAGCAGCCTGGTAGGAAGTCTCCTGGGGTCGTCTGTTATAATTGTGGGAAAGTCGGACACTTTGCGTCCAGGTGCTTTGGCCCAAGGAAAGGAAAGACGGGGGTTCCGACTGGCTGTATTGAGCCGGCAAACCCACCCCCAAGGGGGAGGAGGTCTGATAAAGTTCAGGAAGGGCGCGAGAGGTTTATCTCGGCCGGACTGGTGTCAGTGAAGGAGAGGTTAAAACCAGTTCCAGTGCGGATCTGGAGAGACACGGGAGCGTGTCAGTCACTAATACTGAAGAGTGTATTAGAGTTTAGCTCAGAGACCCAGACTGGGGAGGTAGAGGTCAAAGGTGTTGGGGAAGGGACAGAGTCAGTCCCTTTGCACCAGATACACTTACAGAGCAACCTGGTCTCTGGACTAGTCACGATCGGGGTGAGGCCCGAATTACCGATGAAAGACGTAGAAGTCTTGCTCGGTAATGACATCGCCGGAGGAATCGTGTTCCCAGTCGTGAGATTGACGGGTCAGCCTGCCAGCATGGAGGCCCGCCCGCGATGGTGAATTTGGCTGAAACATTTCTGCCAACCTTGTATGAGACAGGGTGTAGTGAGATAAGAGGTAGTGAGGGAGCTGGGACGGACGTAGCAGTAGCCAGGAAAGAATTTGTGCAGACGCAGGAGCGAGGCGAGGGGCTGATGGGTTTTGCAGAGACAGCTCTCTCTGACACAGCCTTGACAAGGGAACTAGTAGGCTATTGTGCGGATGAGGAAGTGCTAAGGAAGAAAGGGAAATCAAGGACAGTATTCCGCAGATGAGGAGTGGGGGGTGGTGCAAAAGAGTTATGGGGATGAGGTTTTTAACATGGCCCACGAGGTACCCCCCGGTGGACATTTTGCGGTGCTGGAGGAAACAGTTGGTGGAATCATGAAAGAGAGTTACCGGCTGCCCAGGGGGAAAAATGTTATTGATCATGACCGACGCGAACTGAGACGGTCACCGGCTTTTGATATGCTAACAAACCTAGTCGGTGTTAGCGTGGAAATCAATGAAGCTAGGGGCCCCTTGATAAGAGGAAAAAACCATTTTGAAAAGATTAGGATGGGATCGGTCAGATGGGAGAAGGCTATTGTTTTGGCCAGATCTACTGATAAGGTCTCTCCCTTAATCCCCGAACAAAGCGAATCTTTAGAAGGAGTAATTAAACGACTCGCACCTATGTGTTTGATTGTCCCGAGGAAATGCAAAGAACTGGGACATTGGGTGATTGTGGTTACAATAGGGCAGCCAAGTAAACAACACCCATATTTTTCGAGTAATTCAGTGACTAAAGGGCTGATGAACACAGAGGTGTGTATTGGCAATTTAACACGGCTGTCTGAAGCCAGTTTGATAGTGAACCTTGAAAAAAATGAATTCGGCCACACGAGAGTCACTTACCTGGGAATTGTGGTGACACAGGGGCAGCTGGCAGTGATGCAAGCTACAGTGCAGGCTATCGCTGACCTCCCAACCCCGACAGACAAGAGGGCCCTCAGAAGGCTCTTGGAAATGGTGGGGTACTGCAGGAAGTTTTGCAATAACTCTGCGGTCAATACCCGTCCCCCTCCTACTAAGCCCTTGCGAGAGAAAATTGAGTCGGAATGGGACGACCCTTGTTGTTGTGGTCCGGGACAAAACCAAATGAGAGGTTACATTGGTCGCAATTCATCAGTGTTTTTGGCCACTATGAAGTTTGCTGAGTTGGAGCCTGGTCTAAGGGATTATTAATAACACGTGTAAAAGGAACAGAAAATGTGATGACTGTCTGTCAAGGTGTTGACAGCTTCAAATTCTCTGTATTAGCTAAATAACTGTTAAAGATGTATATTGTGTATGTATCAGATAATGTAGTCATGTTTGTAATTTTTACCTCCCGGTAAAAATCCTTAAAGGGGGGAAGTGTTACGAGAATACACATAAAATTAAGATGTTTGCTGGCCTGGGCTAGCATCAGTGGCATCAGCAGTTGGTCTGCCACCTGCCCTCAGGGGAAGGAGAGATAAGGAACAATGGAGCAGCGTCTGGAGATGTGTAATGAAGGGATGTGGGAGAGAGAGCTGTCTGGAGCGGCTCCCCCCACCTTTGAACCCTGAACTGTTTGAAGTGATGGACAGGCGATACCCCAGCAGGGGGATAAAAAGGGACAGGTTCGCTAAGACAGGGACACACGCCACCCGAGGTAACGAGACCCTGGAAACGGTGCGCCTCTCACGAGTGGGTGAGAAGTACCAGACAACGACAAGGGTGGAAAGGTACGATCAGCGGGAACCCGGTGTGTGTCCGCCCTTGCCTGGGTGCCGGGTTCACTGCAGAGGATCGACCGCATCTGGAGGAGGGGTCACAGTCGGTGACCTCAGGTGACATCACCAAGGACCCGCCCAAAAGCTGTTTGTGAGCCATCTCGCTGGTCTGTGAGTGAAGCCGTGTTCTGAATGATCAGTTGTTCCTGTTCTATCTCTCTCTTCCCCCACGTTGTCCATCGCCATGGCAACGATTACTGCGAACTGAACTACAAACTGGACTGAACTTTGAGTCATTTTGAAATTGGTCATTTACCCCTAGACAACGATAGAGCTTGATTGATGCTGTTATCTTAATTCTGTGCACATGTGCGTTTATCATCGCTGAACTGTTGCATTTATTATCCTTTCGATTAATGTGTTGCTTGTTTCTTTAATAAAACTTTCTTAGTTCTAGTACTCCAGACTCCAACTGAGTGATCCATTTCTGCTGGTTTGGCAACCCAGTTACGGGGTACGTAACAATACACATTATATACAGTCTTATCTTTCAGCACTTTATAAACTAATGTACAGTAGGAGTGTTACAAATGTTAAAATATCACTCCATAAAAAACAAATTTTCATTGTACATTTAACATCCAGATAAACAATCAGCGATCACAATATCTTTACCCTTTTTTTAACTGCGTCAGCTGAGGTCTTCCCTTATATACCCGTGGTGCACATGTCATCACGTGACCTCACATTGGCAGGAAAATTACATCAGGTGACCTCCAAAAGACCATTACATCATTCTCACACAAAAAAAATCACAGATCTCCTTGAGGTATGTAACAGGGTGAAAAGGGCGAGCTGCATCTGGTAGCCCTAGCGCGGCTACAGAAACCAGAGCTTTCTTGATTTCTGTAAAGGCCTTTTCCTCTTCTGACCCCCACTTTACTTCTTCCAGAGGGGCTTCCCTCCTTTAATCAAGACCTGTATCGGGGCCACTAGTGCTGAGAACCCCGGTATAAAATCTGGGCAGTAGTTAAACAAACCCATCAACTTCCTCACATCCCCTTATGTTGACTGGGTGGGTCATGGAGCTGATTGTCGAGCGTCTGTCATCTGATACGTCCTTCCTCCCTTGGGAAATGGTGTAGCCCAGGTACTGTATGGTTTGTTTGCCCAGCTGAGCCTTGTGTGGACTGATTTTAAACCCTTCATTCTGCAGTACCTCTAAAACACTGGCCATTGCTCCCAAGTGGCCTGCTTTATCTTCCGAAGCAATGAATGGATCACCTACATATTGTAAGATGGTCGTCCCATAGGGCATTAAATTGAGCTTTTCCAAAGTCTGCGCCATGACCTTATGAAAAATAGCTGGGCTATTGTGGAATCCCTGGGGGAGTCTGGTCCACGTATACTGTCGCCCACCCAGGGTGAAGACAAATCGGGTTTGGGATTCAGGTGCTAAGGGGAGCCCCCAAAACCCATTGGCGATATCCAAAATTTATGTTCTGGAAACAGGCCATTCAGGATTGTCGCAGGGCTCGCCACAATGGGATGCAATCTGGGCGTGATCTTATTAAGGGCGGTATAGTCTATTGTTAACCGATATGACACATCGGGTTTCTTTACTGGCCATATAGGTCAGTTAGTAGTGGCTGCAGTCTCTCTGAGTATCCCCTGGTGTTTTAGTTCCTTCGCTATACCCTGAACAGCTGTCAGTGCATCAGGTTTTATAGGATACTGCTTACAGGGTTTATGCAGGTCCCCATCTATTTTAACTGGGTCTCTCTTTACCTGCCCACAATCTTGCTTGTGCCTAGCCCACACAGCTGGGAACTGCAGACAAGGTAACCCATAGACACCAGCCTGGCTCCAGTCTCTAATGATCGGGGCAGCTCTGCCTATGCCAGCCATGCTGTGTAATCTGTTGGTTGTGCGTGTTCGCTGCCCCTGACTTGTCCATATTACTTCTCCTTTTCCTGATTATATAACAGCTCCTGCTTACCTTAGGATGTCTATTCCAAGGATCGTGCCCTCACTATTTGGACATACCCCAGAAATACACTGGAAGCTGCACTCCCCCAATTTCCAGTACTTGCGACTTGCTTCTTTCTGCTTTTACCGTTTTTCCTTTACTCCCATAATATAAATAGCCTGTCTGGTTGTTGGTAAGGATAGGTCAGTTATTGATACCGATGCCCCTGTGTCCACTAACATATTGCATTGCCATCCCCCTAACAGTGCCGTTGTATACATCCTCGGGTCACCAGCGCTGGCAGTGGGGGCCGCCGCCAGCTAATTTCCTGACTTAGAAGCCCTCTGTACTAGTTCTATGATCTGATCAGCAGTCAGATTGGACAGACTGGGTGCTGATGGGGTGAGTGACTGGGTGTCTGCCGTCTCCTTCGCCTGGGTTTTCCCCCTCCCTTTTGAACACGATAGGCCACAGCTGTAGCGTATCAACTCCTTCACTGTCTTATACCTGGTCCGGCAGTCCTTTGCTGGGTGCCCTGGCTGCTAGCATGTAAAACAAACTCTCCTGGACATCACAGCAGCTGCATCCAGTCTACCCACTTTACTATTTCCTCTTACCTTTTCTTTGGTCTATCTCACTGGCCCATGAAACCATTGCAGAGTAGTTGGACCCTACGTTATACCTAAATCTAAAACTTCCTGGCAGGCTGAGCTCAGGCCTTCCTTCAGCATTTTTAGGAAGACTGGGTCGTCCTTCCCTGGATTATCCAACCCTGAATACTCTTCATATGCTCGGTATTTACATTCTGCATAATCCATGGCTGTCTCATCAGCCCTCTGGGTCACTGCCATTATCGTTCCCCAGCTACTCTCACCTCCCCCCAGCCGCTGCCTCACTTCCCCTTTAAAGGAACGATATCTTTCTTCATTACTGGTGCTCCCGGTAGTTGCGCATGTACCATCTCGCACCCCCTGGGCCATCCTGTCCCACATATTCCTCGGGCACTTTGCTTTCACTAACGCGTGTATATCTTTAGGGCACATCTGGTGGATTTCAACCATTTCCTCAAGCTTACGCCAGAATTCTGAATTCCCACAGGACGACTTTATGTGAGGGCAACTCAGATAAGATGCTCTGTTTCTCCCCGGAGGTGAAGGGCTTATGAATAGTCGTAATCAAGGTCAAGGGCTGGCTTGGATCATCAGGATTCTTAACCTGACATTGCCTGACCTCAATAGGTGCCATTCTGGTAGATCTATCTGGGTAAAACCTCTTGCTGAGATATCTCCACACTAATTCCCACACTACACAAAATATAAAAGACAGGTACCAGTTAAACAGCACATAGTTAAAACCGCAGAGTATATATTCCACAATCTGCCACTTTTGAGTACCCGAACTCATGATGCCTGCTATATTCCTTTGCATCACACTTGTAAACGCATACACTAAAATGCAAAAACGAGTATACATGCCTCTACTCTGGCATCTCGAATCGTACCGTCGGTTACCACCTTCGCAACTGTGGTCCAAGTCTCACTAAGTTAACACGTAAAGTTTCCTCACTTACATAAACACACATGCACATGTACACACTACTTTTATAACCACCAGTTCAGCTCTCTGTGTTCATGATACCTTGTGTTCCCGTGTACCACTTACCGAACAGATCCAAATGTGAGTGTTATTTTAGAAAAATACCCACCAACTTAGACTGCTAGGAACGCTGGCCATACGACGGGTCGTGATGGTATCCCACTTCTGACACCAAATGTTGTAGCGTGGATGAAATCACCAGACAGACAGAGTCACTGGTAGATACAAAGCAGCTCCTTTATTCAACACAACAAGGTACAGCAGGCATCATACGGACGGAGACACTTTCGGTAGAAAGGTCTGGTAGCCCAATGTGTCTCGATATTTATATGCTAAACACAAAAGGCAATCGCTACTTACAAAGTTATAGACAATGCTTCCTTTTGAAGCTATGTACAAAACATCACACCTTCTGACTTCATCCTTTCCTCCTGACGCCAACATGTCTGGGTTGGTACTCACAGCCTTTAGGAGTGCAAGTCAAATCCACAATATACTTATTTGGGATTCTACGTGCTAACATAGAAGACAATTAATATTATAAAGTATAGATAATACTGTCTTTGAAACTACCTGTAAACTTCACACTTCCATTTGCAGAGTCTGGCTAGTATCCCGATATTCACAGCTTTTAGGAAATGCATTGTTGTGAACTCAATCCGCAGTACTTTGTCAAATAAAAGACTGGTGGCCAGAGTCATTTAAGTGTAAATTAATCATCTACCCAAAAACTCACTCTAACAAGCATTTCAAATGAGTTACTAGCAGAAGCGGCGGATGCAGATTTGATTTCAACATTCAAAAGAAGTTTGGGAATGTTATGGTCCAGGTGAAAGCGATGGGACTAGGCAGAATAATAGCTTGGCATGGACTGGATGTGTTGTATGACTCTATGACTCGTCCTGCCTGAGCTATGAAGCCCTGGGTGAACAGTACTATCCATGGGCCAAGAAGAAGTGAGCCAAAATCTCAGAAATAGTATGTAGACATGAATTCTAGGCTACTGTGAAATACAGTGCCCCTCCAAACTGGACGATCAGACATCCTTCTCACCACCCATTGTCTGCTGGAGGTCTTAGGTCCCAAACCACCAGGTTCAGGAACAGTTATTACCCTACAGCCATCAGGCTCCTGAACCACTGTGGATAACTTCTCTCACCTCAACACTGAACTGATTCCACAACCATTGCATTAATTTTCAAGGCTCTAAAACTTATGTTCATAATATGATTGATTGATTGATTGATTGTTTTATTATATTCGTATTTGCACAGTTTGTCTTCTTTTGCACTTCGGTTGTTTGTCAATCTTTGTGCATAGTTTTTCCACTGTGTTTTTTTAATATCTTTGTTCTACTGTGAATGCCCACAAGAAAATGGATCTCAGTGTAGTATATGGTGACATATCCATTCTTTGATAATAAATTTACTTTGAAATTTGAACTCAGAGGGCCTGAATAAGAATCAGAAACTTTGTACAATTCACAGTGAGCACGGCCATCTTCCTTTGCAATTAAACTTTTATTGAAGTTGAATCATATGGTGCGGAAAAGCAGAGCTCTAAGTGAATCAATTTCATGGCAGATGGACTTCCACGTTCATCTCTGCATGTTGTGCTGTTTCCATAGAAGCTCTCAAGAGAAGCACGTTGCCTAATAACATGTAATAATCTCTCATTTGGAACCAATTTTCAACTAAGCAGTTCATTCTCAAGTTTCCCAGGGTCCTTGCCAAGGGAACTAAGGTGAGAAGAAAACAGCAATTCACGGGGTTGATCAAGAATCATGCAAATTCTCCAATAAATATTCAGTTTTCACAGTTGCTTTCTTATCCACAAGTTGGAAAAGGCTTGTTCAAAATACTACTGCCTAGAGTTTGCTTTTTATGCTAGGAGGTTTTCTGAATAATGTTAAGGGCAGATATGATGGCACTCTAGTTAAGGTTGTTCCTTCATAGAGCCAGGGACCAGTGTTTGACCCTGACATAGGGTGTGGATTGTGTGGAATACACACATTTACACAGTGAAGTCTGGCAGGAGCTCTAGTTTCCCATCACGTCCCAAAGGCATGCTTATAGGTAAGGATATTAGACAATAATTCATAGGAGCAGAATTAGGCCAGTTGACCCATCAAATTTACTCTGCCATTTGATCATAGCTGACTTAGTTTCCCTTTCGACACTCTTCTCTCCACTTAAAATATACCCAATGACTTGGCCTCTACAGCCATCTGTGACAATGTATTCAATAGATTCACAACCCTCTGATCTTCATCTCTGTTCTAAAGGGATGTCCTGTTTTGAGCCTGTGCTCTCTGGTCTGAGGCGCTCCCACAAGTGGAAACATCCTCTCCACGTCCACTCTATCCAGGCCTTTCACTATTCGGTAGGTTTCAATGAGATCACCTCCCCCCCACCCCCATTTTTTCTAAACCAGTAGTTATCAATTTTCTTCTGCTCATGAGTCTCTTTTGAGTTTCATTTACCTCTCCGGAACCCACCCTTCATGGTCTCTGTTAGTTGCTAAAATAAAACTAAATCAATACTTTATTTATCATCCATATCGTATTCTTCCAACTTTCAAGATAAACATACTTGATATCATTACTTTAGGTACTTTGAGAGACCCCTGTATCTGATGCAAACTCGTGAGTTTTTGAATACCTGTTTGCTGCTTGGTTAAAGATAATTGAAGATCACCTCTTATCACAGCATCAGTATGGTTATGAACAGGTGAAGGGCTTAACTAAAAATACATTCAACTAGATTAGAGGTGGGAAATCTAAGTAAAAACAAATTTGCTTTCTCCCAGATCTGTGAAAACTTATTTTGAATATCATTAGTTATCCAGAAACTTTGCTTGCTGCGTTTGAATTTTGCTTGAGCTGTTATATCACTTTGCATCTCAGTAAGACATTCTTGCAATGTGGTGTCAAACATCATTCACATTCACCCCAAATGGATCCCCAACCTAGTCTGGAATGTGCAACTCCAACAGACCTCTGAACCAAAATTTCATATCGGAGTGCTGTTGCTTCAAGTGATGAATATATATAGAATATAGTAAAATTATCATAGCCCTTTCAGAAACTCCTCTGGCCCCCAGCTTCTTTTTCTTTATTTGTTGCTCTACGTTCTAAACATCAGAGAGTACAGGCTCAGAGCCATCAAACACTCCTCAAAGCTTAACCCTTTCATTCCCAAGATTATTTGTGTGAACCTCCCATGGAGTCTCTCCAATGCCAGTTCACCCTTTCTGACATATGAGGCACAAAACTGCTCAAAATACTCCAAACACAATCTGACCAAATTTGACTTAGTGACGGTTAGTGACAAAAAAAATCAAAAAGGGACGTTAAAAGGCTCGTGAAAAGAAGAATATGTCACATGGGAGTGAAGGAGGGAAATAAGAAGAGGAATGGAATTGCTCTGCTATGAGGTAGCATGGACCTGATAGACCAATTTGCTTCCTTTTGTAATGCAGTAAGTAATCCTTTTTTTAATGTTTGATTGCAAAAATAACTGACCTTTAATGCTGATACAGAGTCCTGACCTTCTTGCCTCTACAGAAGCTGCCTGGCTTGCTCAGTTCCTCCAGCCATTCCTTTATTTTTGCTCCTGGTTCCAGTACCTATGGTCTATTATGTCTCCAACGCAGCTGGAGCTGGGGACCACAAGTAATACCAGTGAATATTGACACTGCAAGATTAAAGAGCAAAGAATAAAGCAGCAGAAAGAGTTATAGCTGAGGCTGCACTTCATGCAAGGGCTGGATTACCAGTGACTCCTTGGGATAAATTAATCAGGTTAGTGGTAGGTGTCACTGATGATTTTCTCTTGGACAATCAGCTGGTAACTGTTACCAAGGGCTTAGTGCTTTTAGAACTGGCCTCCATGGTGGTGAGGTAACAAAGCTCAGTACTACCTGGACTACCACATTTAATTCAAAGTCCAATCTGTTGCCATCATTAGACAGTCAGCAATTTCTTGAGATATTCCTCCTTCCTCCTCCACAGAGGCCACACAGAAAATAAGTCTGTCACTGAATGGTCTTTAATGCAAACAACAATTAACTTTGTTCCCATTCATTGTTGAGCAATTAAAATTGTAAGTAGCAAGTTGCACATGAAAGTGCAGATAAGAAAAAAATAATAATCAAAGAGATAAAATTCTTGACTACAAAAGATGTTACTATGAATATCACTGTACCTCAGTATTATTTATTTACTTCTTTATTACTATTAATATTATATTTTCACTTTTTCTCAGCTCAAGCTGGTAAATCCTGAGATACCGACATAACTAGGCACACTTATTTCTCAATTGTTAGGAACTTGCAGACTATTTTAGTGATGTTTAGTATTTTGGCTTTCTGAAGATTTACATAGATATTTCTGTGTAGGCCTGGTTACTATTATTATTATTATTATTATTTTGTTTTGTTTTGCTTTTGTAATTTTAGTTTGTTTTCCGTTGCATATTGGTTGTTTGTCAGTCTTTGAGTGTTGTTTTTCATTGATTCTGTTACATTTCTTTGTTCTACTGTGAATGCCTGCAAGAAAATTAATCTCATGGTAGTTTATGGTGACATATATGAATGTTAATGATAAATTTACTTTGACTTTGACTTTTGCACTCAAGATGATTCTGAAAGAGGGATTTGGACACGGCTTGACATTAAAGACTATTGGAGGATACTATGAACAAGCAGGTGAATGGGTCTAGAGGGAAATAGACATCAGGAATAGTGGTCAGTTTTTACATTGAATTATTCCTCATCATAAGCGTAGTTTAGTAATTTGGTCTTTGAATTTTAAATTATATCAAGATTGCGATATAATGTTTAACCTTTTGTTAAGCATGTGTGATGAGACTCTGCAGAGAAATTCCATTGATGAGTAACTCAGCTTCACTGCATTTAACAAGAGAATTGTTGTCTTTTCATGTTTCTAAAATGACGAGGAAAATGTATAAAATATATTATAAATATTATGATTTATAAATACATTATTATAAATCTTCTGTCATTAAGAATCTGGAAAAAAATATTCACTGTTTTGGAATTTAGTCAATAGAAGCACCCTGACTTCGGTATTTGCATAGTCAAGATGATCCAAGGCCACGTGGAAAGCCATTGAGATCATATCTGCTGTAGACCTATTGTAGTGATAGGCAGATTCCAGTGAGTCCAGGTCCTTCCTGAGACAAGTGTTGATTCTAGCCATGTCCAACCTCTCAAAGCATTTCATCACCGTAGATGTGAGTGCTAGTGGACAATAGTTGTTAAGGAAGCTCAGTTTAGGCACTGGTATAATTTTTGTTCGAGTTCTCCTAAATAATGTAATTGTTCCTGCTTTCACTCAACTCCTTGCTAACTCATTCCAGATACATCTACTCTTTGCATGAAAAATTACCCTTCCAATCCTTTTTAAACCGACTCACTCCCACTTTCAACCTATGCTCCCTTGCTTGAGGTACAGACTCTGGCTATATATCCTGTCCATGTCTCTCATGATTTATGTATGTACCTCTATCATGTCATTTCTCAGACTCCTTTGCTCCCCAGAAAATAAACCGAATTATTAAAATTTCTCCTCATAAATTTGATCCCTCTAATCCTAACAACATCCTTGTAAGTATTTAGTGCATTCTCTTTAGCCTAGTAAGACACTTCCTATACGGTAGTGGGCGGCCAGACTGCACACAGTACTTCAAGTGTGGCCCAATCAACACTCTGCACAGAGTGCCTCGGCCGTTGAAGCTAACATTCCACATACCTCCCTCACCTCCTTTGTATCAAGCATTCTATTTCAGGCTCTGTTACTGCAAGCAATCTTTGCGGACGGTGAAAGTAATTCAAGGACATTCTGAAAGCTTCCGTGGAAAAATACAGCATTCTTACTAGTTGTGGGAATTCCTGGCCCAAGATGGAGTGATAGGGAAGTGCCTCAAGCCTCCCCCTTGGGGCTACAAGAAAAAAAGTCATGGCAGGAGCATGAAATTATCCAATCAAATGACACCAGGGGACTGTTTAAACAGGAACTATCATCCTTTGCACGTGCATTAAGAAACTTAATCTTGTGAAGATCAAGTTTCAGATAAATTGCAAGGATTATCGTAACACCATGTCTCAGCTATTTTCCAACTATCACTGATCAAAAGACCATAAGATATAGGAGCAGAATTAGGCTATTTCGAGTCTGCTCCATAGAATAACTTCTGTATGACAAATCAAATTGCTTTAGAGTGCTTCAAACAAAACAATTCATAAATAAAACATAAATAAAAGATTTAACTTAGTTGTTAAATTTTAAAATTATTATTGGTGAGCATGTAACAAGTTTCTTAGGATGCTACAAGTTTCAAAGCAAATTTACAAAGCAACATACATATGACCTCTGCCATTTTCTGTCCAATTAAAGAGTGATCAAAGGCAGAAAATTGTTCTGATGAATGTCCAGTATCTTGGCAGAAGCCACAATGCCCTCCGTCTGTGACTTTAATTGGAGGATGTGACTGTCAAGGCTGAATGACTCAGTATTTGCAAGCTTCAGCATGTGGGTGTCTAACTTGAAGTGCTAATGTGAGAGGATGTAGTGATGTCTATGACTGCAAGAAAGAATTCCTGTCAGACAGGTGATTAAGGAGGGTGAGGTAAATTGAGCAATTCCAGACCAGTAATAGAAATACTGAGATATGCTATTTAAAGAACTGCCTTCATGGACTTTGACCACATGTTTATCCTGTGAAAGGGAGATGTGTTAATGATTATTGCTGGATGATTTGCATGCCTCGTTATTTTGACGTTTTTCCTGCCACCTTAATCCCGTAATATTTTGTCCTGCCTCATTCTGGAAGCCTGAGCTGACAAAATGAGGCACAGAAGGAAGAAGAATTTCTCAGATTGGAGGGAGCAATGGAATTTACAGTGTATCATTAACCATTGAACTTTTAAACACTGAAAAACAAAGAGGGGCAAGATGCAGAAAGAAGGTGAAATAGCATTAATAAGTTCAATGACAAATGTATTAAGGTATGATAAATAAAGAGATATATTGAAAGGCTGAATTAAGAAAAGACGAGAAAAGTAGGAAAATATGCATGTTTTAGAAAGACACAATCCTACACCAATTTGTGGTGATTTGTAATTCAAGGGGTATCTAGTCTGCACTGCAAACTGCTGGTCAATTTGCATATTAATTACAGCAAGTGTTCTTCATACATCATTAATTTTTCAGGTAATTCCAACACCATGTATTGTTTGCAGCTGATTTGCTTGGACAATATTGTAGTTTATAAATGTTTAAACTGTTCTGTTTCCTTGAGCCTTTATGATTGCATTATGTAATTACAAGGCTTCATGAAATTTATCTCAGTGGTAAATTTTCCTGTTAGCCAAATTAAACCACTTAATGCTGATCTTCTTAGTCTAATTGCTTTATTTATGGCTGCCATTTTAACTGCGGTGGATTTTAAGAGGACTGTGTCCAGTTTAGGATATGTTTTATCTGGGTTATTAAAAATGCACAAAACAGACAAATGAAATGGGGGTTTCCAGTTGAGTAGGTGATACTTGCATCCTATAAATATATAATAAAAATCATTACCTTTTATTATTAGGCAACTTGTTTGCATATTGCCTAGAAAGACATCATAATATTTTCCACTTTAAAAATAAGTGAACACGTCTTAGATGTATGCAGAGTTATTAAACATTGAGTTTGTCATTTGGTACTTGGTCTGACCTCCTCAGCCACGGACATGTCTTTGACATTGCATTAATACTTTTAAAAAGTAGAAATTGCAGCCCCTTGGCTTAACTCATCACAGTTCTGTGACTCTTGAACAATAATTAATTCCTTGGAATCATCAAAAATAGATTCATCATCCCACGTCATTTCAGCATGTTCAGAGTTGTCTGTTCCTGTGATCATCTGATCAACCTGGACATTTCTGACCTGCACCTAAGGCATACTAAACACCTTTTTGGATTGTGGACTTCAAATTCTTTGATCATTAATCTGGAGATTCTATTTCTTTGTTTAAATTGCTTTTCTTTGCTTCTGGCCATCGCCTTTTGCTTTATTGCTGTATTTCTATCCCTCTTCCAAGATACACTGCAACATTTATAGGTCTACACTCCTTGGCCACTTTATTAGGAGCAACTAAACAATTATTCATTAACACAAATATCTAATGAGCCAATCTACACTCCTTGGCCACTTTATTAGGAGCAACTAAACAACTATTCATTAACACAAATATCTAATGAGCCAATCATGTGGCAGCAACTCAGTGCATAAACGCTTGCAGACATGGTGAAGAAATGTGATCTAAATTACTTTCAATGTGGGAGTGATCGTTAGTGCCAGACAGGGTGGTTTGAGTATCTCAGAAACTGCTGCTCTCCTAGGATTTTCACACACAACCATCTCTAGAGTCTACACAGAGGATGGTGGAAGAAATAATAACCACCCAGTGAGTGGCAGTTCTGTGGGGAAAAAATGTCTTCTTAAAGAGAAAGATCACAGGAGAATGGCCAGACTGGTTCAAGTTGACAGAAGGCAGCAATAACTCACATTAACACGCATTACAAAGGTGCTGTGCAAAAGAGCATCTCTGAATGCACAACACGTCAAACCTTGAAGTGGATGGGCTACAGCAACAAAAGACCTGTAACATACACTTGGTGGCCACTTTATTAGGTACAGGAAGTATATAATAAAGTGGGCACAGAGTGTACCTTGGTTTCTGAACTGCTCGAGCAATCTATTCACCTGTGCTGCAGAAATCCTCATCTCTCAATTGCATTGGCGAACAGTGCCAATGCCATATTCAAGTTTCCTGATGACACTGCTGTCGTTGGCTAGGTTAATGTTGTGATGAATCAGCATTTGGAAGGGAGATGAAGATCTAGTTGATCGATTTCATAACAACTACCAACAACTACCAATGTTAGCAAGACCAGTAAACTGACTATAGACTTCAGGAGAAGGAAACAACAGGTCCATGAGTGAGTCTTCATTAGAAGATCAGAGGTGAAGAAGGTGAGCAACTTTAAATTTTTAGGTGTTGTTATTTCAGTGGACTTATCCTGGGCCCAGCAATTACAAAGAAAGTGTGGCAGTGTCTCTACTTCCTTAGGAGCTTGTGGAGATTTGGCATAACATCTAAAACTTCGACAAACCTCTATTGATGCGTGGTGAAGAGTATATTGACTGGCTGCATCACAGCCTGGTATGGAAATGCCCTTGAACAGAAAATCCTACAAAAAGTACTGGATATAGCCAGTCCATCATGGGTAAAGCCTTCCCAACCATTGAGCACATCAACATGAAAGGATGTTGAAGGAATGTAGCATCATTCATCAGGGACCCCTACCATCCAGGACACGCTCTTTTTTTTCTGGTACTATTAAGTAGAAGCAACAAGAACCTCAGGACTCACACACCCATGTTTAAGAACAGTTATTAGCCCTCAGCCATCAGGCTCTTGAACCAATTGGGATAACTTCATTCAGCTCATTTGCTGCATCATTGAAATGTTCCCACAACCTGTGGGCTCACTTTCAATGACTCTTCACCTCGTGTTGTCAATAATTATTTCTTATTTATTTATTATTATTATTTCTTCTTTTTGTATTTATATTGTTTGTTGTCTTCTACATTCTGGTTGAATACCCTAGTTGGGTTATCTTTCATTGGTTCTGTTATGGTTATTGTACTACAGATTTATTGAGTATGCCCATATGAAAATGAATCACAGGGTTGTATATGGTGATGGAGATGTCCTTTGATAATAACATTTACTTTGAACTTTGAACATTTCTCGACCAATATCAGATGATTCAGCTTTTATAATGAACGCACTATTAGAATTATATGTTGCTCTGGCAAACACTATTCAATCATGCAATCATGCTGTGACAGCACATCCAGAATTGTTGCTTTTCGACTCACAATTGGAAAAACTAGTTTATGATCATTATCCAGAGCAAAGAGTCTTCCCAGTAGGAGGTGACAAATGTTCTCAGATCAAAAATGAGTGCCAACACTACCTTCTCAACTCGTGATTTGTTTACTTGTGTAAAGTGTATGCAGAATGCTGTAGAATGTCTCTGAACTGCATTCATTTCATAGCTGATGGTAATGTCTAAACTACAGCTGGAAGCCTCACTGAAGCATTCTGCTTGTATAGTGAGGAGTCTTGCTACTCAAACTCTGCTTACATTGAACAAATAACGTATTTTGGTTCAATTGCTTTTCCCATTATACTTACTGTAAATTGGTGCAATGATACAATATATTCACAAGTACAGTGTCAAAGTTCGAGGTTAATTTGTCTATTAGCAAAGGAATTATATGTCACTATATACGACAATGAGGTTAATTTTCTTGTGAGTGTTCACAGTAGAAGAAATACAATAGAATTACTGTAATGAAAAGTTCCACACAAAGGCTGACAAAGAAGACAAACTACAAATACAAAAATATAATCATAAATAAGTACATAAATACTATTGCGAACATAAGCTGTAGAGTCCTTGAAAGTGAGTCCATAGGATAAAGAATCAGTTCAGAGTTGATGTGAGTGAAATTCAGGGAAAAAAATCAGGAATAATACTGAATAATTGTAGAAAGGAACATTGATCTGTAACATGCTGGACTCTTAGCTTTCTTAACTACATACAGCCTTGTCTTTAATAGATTTTCCTCCATCAGCATCCACCACTAGACTAAGGTATACATTCCCTGGCGATACAAAGGGACCATTCGATTGTCAGGTTATGATGTTGAAATTATTGCACCATTTCCTCCAAAGTGCTCCAAAAGTCCTCTGTACCAACTGTAGCAATCAAGAGGCCGTTGGTTTCACAGACAGTCTTCTATGCCCTAGAAAATTTTGTCCATTTTGAACTCACCAATTGTGCCCAGGTCCATTCTATTATGGCTGATTTATTATCCCCATCAACCATATTCTTCTGGTTTTCCCCATAAACATTTCCACCTGTGCAGAAGATACGAAGAGTCCACAGAGAGATATAGATAGGTTAAGTGAGTGGGCCAGGATCTGGCAGATGGAGTACGATGTTAGTAAATGCAAGGTCATCCACTTAGGAAGGAAAAATGGAAGGTCAGATTATCATTTAAATGGTAAAAGATTGCAGCATGCTGCTGTGCAGAGGGACTTGGGAGTGCTTGTGCATGATTCACAAAAGGTTGGTTCACAGGTGCAGCAGGTTATCAAGGAGGCAAATGGAATGATGGCCTTCATTGCTAGAGGGATTGAACTTAAGAGCAAGGAGGTTGCACTGCAACTGTACAGGGTACTGGTAAGGCTGCACCTGGAGTACTGTGTGCAGTCCTGGTCTCTTTACCTGAGGAAGGATATATTGGCTTTGGAGGCAGTGCAGAGTAGGTTCACCAGGTTGATTCCAGAGATGAGGGGGTTAGAAATATGAGGAGAGATTGAGTCGCCTGGGACTGTACTCACTGGAATTCAGAAGGATAAGAAGAGATCTTATAAAAAAACATATGAAATTATGAAAGTAGTAGATAAGATAGGGAGAGGAAAGTTGTTTCCAGTGAAAGGTGAGACTAGAAATAGGGCACATAGTCTCAAGATTTGGGGGAGTAAATTTAGGACAGAGATTAGGAGGAACTGCTTTTCCCAAAGGATGGTGACTTTGTGGAATTGTCTGCTCACTGTAGCAGTGGAGGCTACCTAATTAAAAATATATTTCAGACAAGGTTGGATAGATTTTTGCATGGTAGGGTTATTAAAGGTTATGGGGTAGGTGGAGGTGAGTCCATGGTCAGATCAGCCATGATCTTATTGAATAGCAGAGCAGACTCCTACTCCTGCTCCTATTTCTTAAGTTCTTACGTAATCAAGAACCCACCAATATCCGCTTTAAATATACACAATGACTTGGCTTCTACAGCTGACTGTGGTGACAATGAATTCCACAGATTCACCACCCTCTGGCTAAAGAATTTGCTGCTCATCTCTGTTCTAAAGTGACATCCCTGTACTTGGAGACTGTATGCTTTGGCCCCAGACTCCCTGACTGTAGAAAACATCCCCTCCAGATCCACTCTACCTAGGCCTTTCAATATTCAATAGATTGCAACGAGATCCTCCCTCATTCTTCTAAACTCCAGTGAGTGGAGACCTAAAACAATCAAACCCCACCCCATAACCTAATCCTTTCATTGCTTGTATCATTCTCATGATGTGGGTTTAATTTGTAACTGTGCTTGGAAAGTGATGAAATCTTTGAAGGTGTCATTGTAGTTAAACAATCGTGTCTGAAAACATGTTTTTTGAATATCTGTAAGGTGACTGAAAATGTCCTACTGAGTTTTAATTCTTTAAGCCATTCAGCTCATCCTTAAACATTCATTCTGCCAGAGCTATTTATATATTGAGTCTTATACTGTCATAACCCATGCAATTTATCTCAAAAGCTAAAACTTCTGAATATCTTGAAAGCGACCTGCTTCCCTCTTAAGGATAGACCCTCTTGCCATAAATAGTCTTCTTTATAAGAGAACAATATTCAGCAATGTCAATCTATATCACTAATAACTTGCAGACTACCCGGACTGCAAACTTCAAAGTCCTGTTGTCTTACATTTCAGTTGCTAGGATTGCAGACGTCATGCAAAATAAATCTGTGCCATCAGCAGCTGTTGTAATATTGTGAAGGCTCAATCTTTGTGGGTTCTTATAAGAATTTCATTCAATTTGGGAGAGTGTAGTATCAGGAACCATACAATTATCTATTGCCCTGTATATAGACTTGAAAGTTGCCACCGTGGGTCCTTTCTTCTGGCATAGAAAGTATCTGGACTTCAAAAGAACTATTGCTGAGGAATATCTGCCAACTTGTATAACTAACAGCTGAGTAATGCTGTACCTTGTGTTTGGTCCATCTCTCTGGATTTTGTTACTTGGTTTTCTCAGGAATTTGCTGACATTCTTGGATTTGTCAGGAAGTGTAGAGGAGGCTTAGCCCAAAGACAGAAAAGCAGAGATGACTCAGCGGTGAGCATTCACTTTAATAATAAACTGCAAAATAACAAGCTGCAAGGGGCCACAAAACAAAAAAGAATCAATACAAGGTAACTGAAGGCTAGGAGCACTGGTTGAAGCTGGCTTGTTCCACGGGGAAGCAAGGAATGTGAGCTGGGTTTAAATAGGCTGCAGGTAACGAGTTGGAAAGGAGTGGCAGCTGGCCCTTATTAGCTGTGTGGAGACTGAGGCTACATCCACACTAGCCCGGATAATTTTGAAAACGCCAGTTTTACGTAAAAATGACAGGCATCCACACTAGGCATTTTTGAAAATACCTAAATACCTCTGTCCACATTAAAACGGGTATTTGGGCGAATCTCCTCCTACTGGGCATGAGCAGGACACATCTACAGAACTCACCCACTTCGACGAGTACGCCTGACTCTGGCAGTTTGGATCAAGCAACAGGTGATGGCTGCGGCATGTTCAGTATGGATTTTCGTCGTGAAAGTCTTGGTGCGCGTTTGTCCAGTTACAGACTAGAGATACTTAAAAGGAAATTGCCAAACGACGGACAGCTGCTGGCTCTCGCGCAAGAGGACTTAAAACTGAAAAAACAAATACTGGAATGTATGGAGGCAACCGACAGGGAGTTCACGGACAGTATGACCCGGCTGATGACAAACATTGAAAAACTGACTAACTCTGTTGCAGAGGGATTTGCAATGATAAGGAATATGATGGTTCCCCCCCCCCCCCACAGTACTTTTCATCGCCACAATACCAGCCTCACAGCCACTACAATCGCTACACATATGGACATACAGATCCTCAGGTGGCCCCACCAACATCTTCCCCACTCTTACAGAGGGGTCATCCTGGAAACATTTCCAACAGCCATAGTCTGTTCACCGATGAAATTGACAACAGCTACAGCTAAATGCTTGTTACCTTGTTACTGGGGAAAAGTGAAATTTGCTGTTACCTCATTTGTTTGCCTTTACTTTTGCTATCTCTTTCTGTATTATTTTGCTGTATTTAAGATGTGCAATAAAACGAGTTACTGGGCAAAAGCGATTTTATTTTTACCGGAGTAAAAGTGAAACTTACAATTTTCCTTTTTGACCTTAACATTTTCACTTCTCTGCCAAACATAAGCTATTAATTAAAAATGACATTTTGAAAGTAGTGACAATTGCATCTATTGAATGTTTGCACAAGTAATACATTAAAAAAGCACCTTGTTAAATGTATAAAACATGTCTGCATTAGGGTTATCTTGTATTTCCATACAATGTTACATTAGGCTGTTACACATCTGTTGTTAGAGAAGTACTTGCGTAAATAGGTAAACCACCTCCATACAAGCAAGGACAGAAAACAGGGTGAAGTGAGTATACTTATTTATTCAGTATTCAGTTAGTTATGGGTCAAAGTATCTGGTGAGTACATTTCTAACTCTTCTGGCTTCAGTCTCGTTGCCCTCTGTTCTGAAATTGTTAGGTTGTGTGGGGAGGGGGGGTTGAAATTAACATAGACAATAGAGTAGACAACACACACATGAAGCTGTCCGCCATTGTTGTTGTGGTGTTGGAAGTTGCGTTCAAGAAAACAATGAAATGCCGTGCTGCTGTCACCATCTGTTCCGGCTCGTCATGACAGCTGTTTTAAAAATTGCCGGTTACCCGTACACAGTACATCGGCCATTAGGCGTTTTCAAATTTATTCACTCTGGGGAGCGTTTTTGAAAAGCTCCATTTTTTGGGGGAGGAAAACACCATTTTAGTGTGGACGGAGGGTCAAAACGAAGAGAAAAAGCTTCGGTTACGGATTTATCCTGTCTAGTGTGGACATAGCCTGAGAGCTGCCTGCCTGTGTAGGCCTGACAGGATGTCATCATGAAAGTCATAATCCTACAAGCCAAGCCAAATGTGATTTAGACTAGTTTGGTTCATCATTTAGACACCCTATCACTCAATACATGGCCTCAAAATTCCGAAGTAACAGGACCTTTAATGATCATACGGAATGCCAAATTAACTTCCTCCTATTTCCTGATCAAGGGTGTTGAGTTTATAGCTGTCTGCTACCGCAAATAACTGTAGTTTGAAGTATTCTTCTAACCTCTGAACTATTCTGCAAATGGGAACATTTTAATTTTCTAAAAAGCAACTAAATGAATGTGCGATATGGTTTGGAGCCAGTTTTCTTTAATTAATATGCTTCCTTTGATTTCCTTATTCCAAGATTTGATAGATGCGCATTGCTCACGCTTTCCTCCTCTTGAAGAAAATGATTGATCGTGATCAATACCATCCTCTCCATTTAACATGCCCTGTTGTAAACATCCAGGCTTAATGTTTCCTCCACCACTATCTTTCATTCCTTGCCATATTATTGCTATTAATTTCAAGACTTCTGTGTGTTTGAGCTTTGCAACCAGTGTCTTTCATTATGCTGCAGGCAGGCACAACCTGCCAAAACTCAATTCTTACCTTTAAATAAAGCATAGTAGAGTGTGATCAGTTTGTACACTCCCACCATGGGTTTCCTCTGGATCTTCTGGTTTCCTCCCACATTTGAAAAATGTATGTGTCAGGGTTAGAGAATCGTGGGTATGCTATGTTGAGGCTGGAAGTAAGGTGACACTTATGGGCTGGACCCAGTACATCCATCCTCGGACTGATGGTGATTGAGACAAATGAAACATTTCACTGTATGTTTCAATCTTCACATGATGATAAAGTCTTTCTTTCTCTCTCTCTCTCTCTCTCTTGCTCTCTCTCTCTCTCTCCCCTCCCCCTCTCTCCCTTCCCCTCTCTCCCTCCCCCTCTCCCTCTCCCCTCTCCCTCCCTCTCTCTCTCCCTCCTTTTTCTCTCTCTCCCACTCTTACTCTCTCTCTGTACCCCCTCTGCCCCCCTCCCTCTCCCCCTTCTCTCTGTCTGTTCCCCCCTTCTCTCCCCCCCCCTTTTTTCTCTCTCCCTTTCTCTTCCTCTCTTTCTTTCACTAACTTCTTTCCTCTCCCCTATTCTCATACATGGTCAGATCCTCTGAGTCATCCCATAAAGGCTGCTGGCTATTCTAGGTAACCTATACTAATCTGCCAGAGTTTCAAAACCCTTTTTTTGTTGTCAGGTTATGTTACACAATACTGTACATCAGCTTTGCCATCTGTCCACATCTTTAGTCATTATGTTACAGAAGACTGAGAGACATCCTACTGCACATTCATCAGGAATCCAGATCCCTATTGTGACTGTGATATTTATACCTTTTTGAGGCTGACAAATTGGCTTGGCAATAGTAGATAGAGGGTGGTGATAGAAGGGTTTTTTTGTCTGGTTGGATATCTGTAACTAGCAGTGTTCCACAGAGAACTGGTGCTGAGTCACTTGCTGTTTGTAATACATGTGAGAGGTTCGGGTATGGATGTAAGACGCATGACCAGAATGTCTACATATAACATGAAAGTTGGTGGAGTTGTTTGCAATGTGGAGGATACATCTTACCATGAGGCGATCGGAAATAGCAAATGGGGTTTAATCCAGATAATTGTGAGCTGACGCATTTTGAGAATACTCATGTAGCTAGGACGTACTCCATGTATAGTAGGCTGCTAGGGAATACGAACAAACAGAGGGAACTTAGGGTACAAGCTCAAAGATCTTAAAAGTAACAGCACAGGGCAATAAACACACGAGTCACAGCAAATGCTATCAGTCTTGAGCAACACACACAAAATTATGCAGGAATTTAGCAAGTCAGGCAGTACATTAACATAGCGGTTAGTGTAACTCTATTACAGCACCAACGATCACTAATCGAGGTTCGATTCACGCCACTGTCTGTAAGTCGCTTATACGTTCTCCCTGTGACATGTGAATTTCCAAAAGGTTCACTGGTTTCCTCCCACATTTCAAAGATGTACGGCTATGGTTAATAATTTGTGTGGGAATGCTCCATTGGCACCAAGTGCATAGCGACACTTGTGGGCTGTAAACTAATATCCTTGCTGATTTGATTTGACACAAACAACGCGTTTCAATGTTTGCTTCGATGTTTTAATCTACTATTGACAAATAAGGCTAATCTTTATCTTTATAGCACCAATAAAATACTCAATATTTTGGGCCAAGATCCTTCATCAGGGTCTCAGCCTGAAACATTAACTATTTATTTCTCTGATAGATGTTGCCTGATCTACTGAGTTCCTCCAGCATTTTAGGTATAGGGAGACAACCTGGTTAAGGACCTGTGGAAATGTATTCTGAATATAAGAACAAGGATGTGGTGCTCTAGCTTTATAAAGCACTGATCAGATCTCGGCTGGAATACTGTGTGCAGTGCCGGTCACCAAGGTATAGGAGAAAAGTGATATAGTTGCAGAGGGTTCAGAGAAGGTTTACTGGGAGGCTGCTTGGGCTGCAGCATTTCAGTCATGAAGAGAGAGGCTTGGTCAGTTCACCCTGGGGCAGAGGTGTTTAAGAGGGGATATAACCAAAGTATAGAAAATGATGAGGAACAAATTTCTTAAATTATGCCATTAATATTAAACTTGATTCTGATCAGGTAAAATGCAGTAAACATTTCCCCATTTGAGAGGCAGAGGAAAACTAGAGGAGATAGATTTAGTGTGAGGGGTAAAGTATTTAGAGAGGATTGAGGAAGACCTTTTACATGCAGTGAGTGTTAAGTAATTGAATTTTATTGCCTGAGAGAATAATGTGTTTCAGATTGTTGGCAGCTCTCAGCAAGTGTTTAGATGAGCACTTGGATTACCTGGGCATGGAAGGCCTTGGGTCGAGTGCTGAAAGATGGGAATAATCCCAATGGGTGCCTATTGATTAGGACGGACTTGTGGACCATGTGGCAGGTTTCCTTGCTGCTTAACTCTATAACTCTTTGACAGCATCGCAGGGTGAGTTAACTCTACATTGGAGATTTGACACAAATACAGATTTTAACTGTTACCTCCAATATTTTAATCACATAATCTCCAGGACCTGGGATCGCTGGGTCAGACAGCATAGAAATAAGTCTTTCAGCTGAAAGTATCCAGCTGCTTAACACTCATTTCCAATCATCCACATTTTATTCTCCTCAACTCCCTCCAGATATTCCAACTCATTTCTGGGGGGGGGGGGCCGTGGGGGCAACTAACAGTAGCCAGTCAACCCATGAACCTGCTCATCATCGGGATGTGGGAAGAAATTATTATTCCAGAGAAATCCGACATGGTGACAAGGAGAATATGCTAACGCCATGCAGTTGGCACCAGAGGTCCGGACAGAATGTGGGTTGCTGGAGCTAAGAGACAGCAGTTCTAGTAGCTATGCCACCATATCACATGTAATGGAATCAGAATGAGGTTGCAGTTATATCTGATGGCTTTAGAATGAAAGGAATAATACTGGCTTGATTTTAATTTGCTGTTCTATATTAGTAGTAGTAGTGTATCATTCGAGTTGAGTACAGTGTTCTCCTAGGCATTTATCTGCTGGTGGGTCCGAAGGTAGATGAGGAAGCTGAGCTGGAATCCACATATGCTGGTGCCGTGTGGGCAAGAGTAAGTGGTGGCTGTGGTTAGTGGTTGGGTCTTTTGGTTGTTCAGTCTCTCCTTCACAGCTGCTGCTTATTCTCTACGGCACAGTGGAGGTCGCTGTCATGTAGCACAGCTCCCTCTTGAACAGATTTCCTCCAGGTGTATCTATTGAGTGCAACATCTCCCCAGTTTTTAGATGCAATATTGAATTTCTTCAGACTGATTTTGATGTTAGCTCTGAAACATTTCCTTTGCCCACCAGGGGCTCACTGACCTTCCTTCAACTGGGAGTAAAGGATCTGCCTGGGGACACTTGAGTGTGGCATCCAGATGACATGACCTGTCCATTGGAGTTGGTGTTGCTTTATCATGCTGGAGATGCTGTTCGTGTTAGCCTCCTCCAGAACGTACATTGTGTTAGTGCTGATTCACAAAATCCTTCATAAGGGTCTTTGGTTATTTTTCCAGAGGTTTCAGGTGCCTACATTAGATGGGCTGTAGTTTTTTCATTGGGTATGCTAAATATTTGAGGATTAAATTTATCAAGTGCTATTTTAAAGATCACTTTACTATAATCACAATTTCTCTTGAGTTCTATGCTGTAAAGTTTTTGGCTGACTTTAATCCAAACCACATATTATATATATATATATAATTTATATTTATAATATATATATAAATTATAGTTACAAAATTATACTTAAAAGTGACTCAAAGTCTGTGACTTCATGACTTTGATTTTATTTAAACTGAGAACTAAAGTATTAAAAAAGATTTGCTGTGTAGCTGCAGAATACAGAAAGTCAGATGTATTTTTTGAATGAACACAGAAATTAAATTCCCTTGTCAATTAAGTGCATGTATATTGGCCTCAAATGGTGACTGCTTATTATAATAATGTAACACTTAAAGTTGTGTAGCCCAGTCATCGTACTCTCATCATCTCAATCAGGAAATTCACACTCGGCAATATTGTTCACAATATTCATGCTGATAGTTCAGAGCTGCACTGAGGAAGTATTCTATTAGAATTGCAATCTTTCAAATGATATGATAAAGTAAATTCTTAACTGTAATTCTGAAAGATCATATGGCAATATTCAAAAAGGGGAAGAGGGTTTAGAAATTCATTCTCACAGCATTAAAAGAAAATATAATAATGCAATTAAACACAAGTTTTAACTTGAAGAAGAGGAACATTACTGCATTTCAGGACCCTTGATTTCAAAATCAATGCCTACCATTCCAGTTAGAATCAAATAGATAGTTCCATCTGAAAATTTCCCCAAATCACTTCCTGATTATCAAGGGAAAATGTGAGATTCTAGAAGACAGTGATAGGAAAATTTATTATGGGGAATAAGGAAATGGCAGTGGAAGTAAACAATCACAGTGGATTTGGGTTAATTGGGAAACAGTGAACCTAATTAAGCAGCTGTCCCAATTAGCAAAAAGTTTCATAGAAAAAGTTATAAAGGTAACAAAAGACAAACTGAGTAACAAATTATGTATTTAAATAAAATAAATAACAAATTAGAAATCTACCTCAGCACTACAGTACTATAAAACTGTGTATTCATTCTGATCAATGATTGCATCCTCCAAATCTTCATTTTCATTGTAACATTTAAGGTGATTGTCAATACTTTCAAATTCCTTGTTCCCAGTTCCTACCTTGTTGAAGTAGTGCAACATTTCACTTTCACTCCCGTCGTTTCTGATATTTCCAAAACCGAATGCTTGAAACTGCTGTGATTGAAGCAGTTCTAAATTCTCTTACTGCTTATTACTCTCCAACTATAAATGACAGAAATCACTGCCTTTTGAACACAAACACATGAAAATGATGCTATTTAAAAACTGTTTGTTCTAAGCTTTGCATAGTGTTTATAACCCACATAATTTCATGTGACTGAAGCTAGTTACAAACTGTTGGGCAACAGTTTCCTGTCCTAATTAAGTAGTATAGTGTCACAAGCAAACAAAGGGAATTCCAACTATTTTCTCAATTAGTTTTTGTTCTTAAGACCTGTCCCAAATAAGCAGCTTCTTCAATTAATCAATGGCCCAGTTAACTGGAACCCATTGTTTCTGGTTTGCTTTCATACAACAAAATCCACTAGAAATGTTTGAGAACCAAGTATCTAGAGATATTAATAACCTATATCCCAGAGTTTTGAATAAGGTGACTGTAAAGAAAATAGTTATCTTCTTGCCAAATTGTAGTGATTCTGCCATGTTTCAGCAGACTGGAGGATAGCAGATGTGATCCCACTTTTTAAGAAAGGAGGAAGACCGAAAACAGACAGGAATCAAACAGATAGTGAAAACTCAAGAGATAAATGCTGTACAGTCAGTAGCCGGGTTATCAGTTTCATTTCTACAGACATCCATAGTTGATTTTACCATAAATCTCTCAATGCTGTAATCAGTATTTTAATGAATGATGTTAATATTGATGCCATGAATATTTTTATTTACCATCTTCCCTTGCCTAGTTATAATGATATAGAATCAGGATGTCCCACAGTCAATGGCTGGTTTCAGAAAACTTGAAGTATCAGTACATAAGACCATTCAAGTTGATACTACTAGTTTCCTGAAACTTGGACTCCAGAGCCACAATGTTAAGTAGAGTATGCTTTCACAAGTATGAATGAAAATGATAGCTTGTCAGTTTCCAAAGCTTTACCTCTTGTGCCTCCTGCGGTGAAATTGGCAGCTTGTGTTTTTAAGGGATTTTTTTTATTACTGAAAGGAAGTTACATTAAATACGTGTTTTTTTCAAGACTGGTTCTTGTTTGTCTGATAAGATAGAACAAATACTAAAAGTTGAGAGGGAGGGGGAGAGAGGGAGAGAAAGAGAGCAGTTCTGCCATTCATGGGAATGAGCATATGTATGTACGTAGGACTATTGAATGCAATAATATTAATGAGAGCCCATTCATATGTGTGGATGTCCATAATTCAGGTGTTGATAATCTGGGAACAGCCTTTATTTATAATGAAAGTAAGTAAAACACCTATAAAAGAATATAGGACAGAGCTCTGTTGTCGGGGTTAGACGAAATAGAAATCACTTTTAATTAATCATTTGGAGTTTGTTGATGATGAGATTAGCAAAATAAGCATGGGGGTAAATGTGATGTATTTAGATTTTCAGAAGGTTTTCTTGATTAAAGCATTTTGAAGTTGTGGTAATATATTGGAAAAGGAACATCTGGATATTATGCATTATCTGCAACTACATCTTGATTTATGAAAAAGATCACATTAGAAAGTATGCTAAATGGAATTTTGTAAATCAAGAAGACTGATGAAATGCATGCTGAGAATTCTGGTATAATATTCATTAGTTCAACAACCTCATTTCATATCAGAGAATGTATACATTATACAACCTGAAATTCTTGTTCTTCACAGACATCCACAAAAACAGAGAGTGTCCCAAAGAATCAGTGACAGTAAAAATGTTAGAACTTGAAAGGCCCCCACAATACCATCCCCACCCATTCACAAGTGTCAGCAAAGCAATGGCCCTTCCCCTCCCCGACTTACTTGAGCAAAAATATACATCTGCACCCTCCACACATGAAGCAAGCAATAGGAAAGCCAACAAGAAAGACCATGATCTACAGTACAACAGAAGCTGATTATTCACCTGACAATTCAACATACGAATAAAGTGACAGAGAGGTGTCACCCTTTCACAGTGAGAAAGGAGACCAACAAAAACAAACAACTCACTGATTTACAGTGTTAAAGTCTGCTGTGTCACCATTTTTTTAGTTCTCCGACTTGAGAGTCAGCAACAAACTTCCCCCACCAACACGAGAAAGAATGAGAGTGCTCTATTCACCGAGTACAGAACCCATGGCAGCTGATCCGCTGTTCTGTTTTCTCCCCTAATGTTTCAGTCGGTGGAATCAGCTTGTCTCCCAGGACTGCAAAGCCTCAGAACCTCGAAGGTCTGCTTGTCTTCCAAGCCGTGTCCTTGGGATATCGAAAAGTGGCCTGTCAATAAGCCCTTGGAACGGGGCCCATTGCTGCAAAGAACCAAGGTTGAAGTGTAGCTCAAGGTCAGGGTCTTCGACAGAACCCTAGCCACCTTGAAAAGGGAAAAGCGAAGCATTAAAGGTAGAAAATTAAGCCGTTTTTGCAGATGAGCTGGAAGAAGTCGCTGTTGAGTGCCATCATAGGTCTGGCCACCTAATGTATTTCTATACTTGGGGTAGGGCATAGAGGACACTGTACAATATCTTAAATAGATTTGTAAGAGGAAAATACATACACAAAGAAATTAGTAATGTCACACAACTCAAACAAAGAGGGACATCCATTTAAAACAGAGATGAGGAGAAACTTCTTTCACCAGAGTAGTGAATCAGTGGAATTCGTTGCCATAGCTGTGAAGGCCAAATCATTGGGTATATTTAAGGCAGGGGTTGATGGATTCTTGGTTAGTCAGAGCCTGAAAGGATATGGACAGAAGGCAGGAGATTGGGGCTGAGAGGAAAAATGGATCAGCATAATGAAATGGGGGCCAAATTACCTAATTCTGCTCCTATTTTTTATAGTCTAATGATCTTCTGGTCAAATTCCCATGCATTAAATATCTTTAAATCAAATAATACCTGACTGGATTTTCTAAGTGTACTTGTAGTTCATGGATTAAGAAAGATGGGAAAACAACACTCAAATGTCTACCTATTCATTTAGTCACAAGGACAGCAAAATGGTGCTTGCATTTAAATCATTCTTTTATCTTCTCTCATTTCTGCTCCTATAAAAACAATGAATTTCACTTTGAGTCCTGTTTCTGTGTGTTGCTTCTTATTTGTTTCTTACTCCAAAGGAATCATGCTTCAGTTAATTAATACATTCATATAACTGCTACCTGAGTTTATTGTTTGCATCTCTGAGTTGGTATTTGCATAACTGGAATTACCTCTTAATTCTAGTTGAGATTAAGCAACAATAAATTCCAATCTCTTTATTTCAATTCTCTAAACCAATATACAATATTATATTGGATATAATATGGGTCTAAATAAATAGAGTGGTTGTGAACAAACATTTGGGTAAATAAGATTTCTATCTCTCTTGTTTATCTCAAGTACCACCACAGACAATTAAAAGTTTTGTGTGTCAGTCTATGTTTTTCATTGATTGTATTGTATTTTTTGTTCTACTCTGAATATCTACAAAAAAAAAATCCCAGGGGTAGTACACTACTGTGCAAAGATTTTAGGCAAAGACAGTTATATAGGGTGCCTAAGACTTTTGCACAGTACTTTAGTAATTTTATGCATTGCACTGTTTTGCTGCCATAAAAAAACATGGCATATTGAGTGATGATAAACCTGATTCTGATATGGGTCCCTGTTGTGGACTGAGAGTGAGAAGGGGGCAGGAAGAGGGGATTCATGGTTAGGAAAAGAGGAAGGGATAGGGGAAGGAGCGATAAACAACAGAGACATTCTGTAATGATCAATAAGCTGATTGTTTAGAATCAAATGACTTTGCCTGGCATCTCGGGGCTGGGTCTGTCTGCGCATGTGCCACACCTGGTCCTGGCACTCCTTCTCTGCCACCTGCTCCATGCTTCTCCCATTGTGCTCCACCCTTAGAAAGGAACTGGGGTGTCCTTGTGCAAGACTCCCAGAAGGTTAATTCACAGGTTGAGTCTGTGGTAAAGAAGGCAAAGGCAATGTTGGCACTTATTTCAAGGGGAATAAAATATAAAAACGAGAAGATAATGCTGAAGTTTTATAAGACACTAGTCAGGCTGCACTTGGAGTATTGCCAACAGTTTTGGGTCACATATCTCAGAAAGGATGTGTTGTCATTGGAGAAAGTTGAGGAGGTTCACAAGGATGATTCTACAATGAAGGGGTTAACATATGAGGAGCATTTAGCAGCTTTGGGTCTGAACTCACTGGAATTTAGAAGAATGTGTGGGAATCTCATTAAAACCTACCGAATGCTGAAAGGACTGGATAGGGTGGATGTGGAGAGGATGTTTCCTCTGCAGGGCTAGTCAGAGCTAGAGAGCACAGCCTCAAATTTGAAGGGTAACCTTTTAGAACAGAAGTAAGAAGGAATTTTAATAGCTGAAGAGTGGTGAATCTGTGGAATGCACTGCCACAGACTGTGGTGAAGGCCAAGTCCATGGGTATATTTAAAGCGGAAGTTTATAGATTCCTGCTTGGTTGGGGCATCAAGGGATACGGGGAAAGGGCGGGTGTATGGGGTAGAACAGGTTCTGGAATCAGTCATGATGAAATGGCAGAGTGGCTCAATGGGCTGGATGGCTTAATTCTGCTCCCACGTCTTATGGTCTTCCCATTCCCAACATCCTTTGCCCCTGCCAGATTTACAAATTTGCAGTTTACAAATTTTACAAATATATATATGTGCTTCGGACTTTTGCAAAGTAGTGTATGTAGTGACATATACATACTTTGATAATACAGACAGTTTTATGTATATGATAGTTTGCACAGTAAAGCTCGAAAGCACATGAAGTCAATAAATAAACAAGTCCCTGAATGGCATGCTCTGAAGGTTGACGGTGTATGGAATGTCATCCTGGAGTCATGTTTCTGCAGGAACAAGCATGGAGCAGTTCCAATACAGTTCATATTATCTTTAAAAACAAATTCCAGGCTTTAGGAACCAATTAGTTAAAACAAAAGTGGGGAAAAAGAACTTCTGAAATTCCTTCAAGTGCAAAATGGCATCCATTTTCAAGCTCATCCGAGTGGGCAAAAGTACTACCAAATGTTAGTGCCATTTTCCAATATGCCCATACTAATCCTATTATACAGTTTTGTTAGTGCATTTTGTATAAAGCAGAATAAATGTAAAATTTGTAATGACCTTCACTTCTTTTTGGTGTCATTACAGCTGGGACTAAAATCACTCACGGTTCATGCATAAATTCTTTTTTTCATTCCCTGATTCCTTCTGTTACCTTAGCAACCATCCAACTAATTAAGGAGTGCTCCACTGAGATTGACAGGCAAATAGGTCAAACACTCACTAGAGATAGAAGCCAGAGGTTGATATATCAACCAGTTGGAGAGAAAATGGCGAATGATGGAAAACAGAGTTCGAGCATAATTGTCCAAAGTTCTAATCCAAAAGCAAGAAAGGCCAGATTTTCAGTTTATGACATGTAAGCTTGTCTCAACTCCCATCTCCCTTATCAAAGCTGCTAAAAATTGCAGATATACTTTCGCTGTAACTAATTCTTAACTTAAAGTTTTGTTCAAATTATATGGCGGAAATACTTGATTTCTCTTGGTCATTGAATCTGTTCAAACAGTATTTATATTTAGATTCAAGGTTTACCTCTTCCACACTGGTGTTGAATGACTTAATTTGAATGAAATGATGGTTGACTAGCTGGGGAAAATATCTTCTGAGATAGTTATATCCTTAGTTTACCTTCCACCATCTTATTATATCCACTGGGACAGTATTTCTTTCGTAGGAAATTTATGCAAGTACAGTACAATTCCATTCTTGGATTGGTATTTATGTAGAAAAAGTAGCTATCATGCTATTTTCAATTGAAAAAAAAAAGCTTCTCCAAATTAATATTGACCAACATTTGTTCATTCGTTATGTGCCATGTGGTATGATGTCGGTAATCATGGTCTTCTCACGACTATGATGGTTCTTTGCAAAGTTTTCTACAGAAGTGGTTTTGCTATTGCCGCCTTTGGGGCTATGACTTTAAAAGATGAGTGGTCCCGGCCATTATCAATACTCTTCAGAGATTGTCTGCCTGGCCATGGCAACAATATTAAGAAAATATTAAGAGCAGTTTCCAATTTTCTACCACTGAACAGGTTAACATACAATACAGGTGCATGGATTGAAGTGATAAGTCCCACTATATTCAAGTCAGAGTCTATGAAACCTCTTCATGACTGGATAAATACGAGGGGTGATTGATAAGTTTGTGGCCTAAAGTAGAAGGAGTCAATTTTAGAAAACCTAGCTCATTTACTTTAAGGAGTCAATTTTAGAAAATCTAGCACATTTACTTTTCAACATAGTCCCCTCCTACATGTACACACCTAGTCCAGCGGTCGTGGAGCATATGGATCCCTTCTCTGTAGAAGTGGTCCACAGCAGGGGCGATTGATAAGTTTGTGGCCTAAGGTAGAAGGAGATGAGTTATTAACTTCAAACATTCTGCATTATCACTCAAAGAGTTGAACTGCACATGCATTTAATGAGAGCATCTTGGACCTCGAGGTGGTCCATAGCAGGGGTGATTGATAAGTTCGTGGCCTAAGGTAGAAGGAGATGAGTTACACCGCTCTCGTTACACGCATGTGCAGATCAACTCTTTGAGTGAAAATGCAGAAAGTTTGAAGTTAATAACTCATCTCCTTCTAATTTAAGCTATGAATTTATCAATCACCCCTCATATAAGTCACTATTTCACTAATTTAGTTATGCCTGGGGCACCGTTCACAGGCATTCAGAGCTGGAAGGACTAGGCAAATGTCAAAGCCAATGGCCCTGAAGCCAAATTAAATAGAAAAATCAACATTTCCACCTATCCTGGATAAAGATCTGATGACAGTCCACGGTTATAATAAGCAGGTTTGCTCAGGTGCTGTAAGTAGTTAGAAAATTGCAGTCGTTAGAAAATTAATTCAAGTATTGCATAGTTGTATTTACATTTAAGGGTGATAGCAGGTCATAATAAGAGATCATGATTTTCTCAGTTAGACCGTTGCCTGGAACGGTCTTACAGGTTGCTGAAAATGTGAGTCCACAACGATGTGGTGAGGGATCACTTGGATCTCGGTGAACAACACAACAGCAGCTAATCCCCTCAATAAATGCACATTAAGAATTGAGGAGACAGAGAAAAACAATTAAGAAGCAGGATCATTTAGACGATGAACTCAGAAAGAGAAATTAACGTGAGGAAATGGAAAAAATAAGTTAAGATAAAAAAGAAAAAGAGAAAACAATAAAAGTTGTAAATAAAATATTTTCATTTCAAGGACCTCCATTGATAACTCACTGTTTGATGGAATAAGATTTCACTCTTATTGAACCAAAATTGACTAATTGGTCTTTACTAATTAATAATTATCATATTACTAGGAGGTTAGTAATATTCGCATCTTGTATTTTAGCAGAAAATTAATAGGCAAAATCAGCAACATAACGTGCAGTTAAGAACAAGATGTTGTTATCCTGAAGTGGGTGGTTTAGGGTTTGAGGAATAATTCTTCCATGGATCATCTACAAATTGTCTTATGTTCAAGCAAATTCCGATTTGGAGAAGCATTTTTTTTCAACTGGAAATAGCATGATAGGTACTTTTTCGACATAAATACCAATCCAAAAATGGAAATATACTGTACTTGCATAAATATTCCTACAAAAGAAATACACCCCCAGTGGATATAATAAGATGGCGGAAGGTAAGCTAAGGATTTAACTATCTCAGAAGATATTTTCCCCAGCTAGTCAACTATCATTTTCTGTACAGAATATCCTATATCTTTTTCAATTAACGTTACGTTTTGAATTGGACTCTTTCAACTGGGCATAAAATGGACAGGGAGTTAATTCCCAAGATAACACCTAGATCTGTGATAGGTGTACAGTTAAGATAGGTGCTGTTGTGGTGGAGGAAAAAACTGAAACAGAAATCATTCAAACATCAGAAGTAAAGAAACTTATCTGAATGTTGGCTTCATAAATTGGAAATAACTAAGAGACTAACACATGATTTATCTTTCTGATGAGATGTTGAACAGGGATCTAACTGTTCAGTTGGGCACATTTTTATGCCTTAGCACAACTTAAAGAAGAGCAGAAGACTTCTGCTTGTTTCCAGGTAAATGTTAATTTCTATGCTAGTATCATCAAGATATTTTAACATTTTTTTCTTGCAAAATCTTCTTTGTGGGTTATTTTTGAGCAAACACAGTTGCCATATTTGTCCACGTAGCAGTAAGAATTGTCCTTTATTAATAATTTGTAAGTTTTTAAATGATTTGATATGGATGTTATACATAATATATTTTTCTCCTTTCATTCATCATGGGCATATTACAGTGTCTAATCTGTGATGCATTCTTCTAAAATTGAATTTATTGATA
The DNA here is from genome assembly GCF_963921235.1 of Mobula hypostoma. Taxonomy (NCBI): domain Eukaryota; kingdom Metazoa; phylum Chordata; class Chondrichthyes; order Myliobatiformes; family Myliobatidae; genus Mobula; species Mobula hypostoma. The sequence goes on along the minus strand of NC_086097.1, from coordinate 118,137,156 downwards.
TCTCTCTCAGATTACAATTCTGTTCGTTACATGATTCAAACAGCTCCCTTCGCGAGCTTTCTCCTCTAGCTAATGTGACTTATAATGATCACATTGACTACATTGCAATCAGTTTTATTGTGAGGCAGGATGCAAAGTCATAAGAAATAGGGGAGAACATTGATTTTTCTTTTACAAAATATATGCTAAAATAATACTTTGCTGTTACCATGCTTTCACTATTGAAGTTCAAAAAAAATTGATTTTGTAATCAGATAGTTTGAAAGAAATATTGGTTTATTATAAAATCACGAATATCCCAGTGTAACTTTCATGAATCTATTTCAGGCTAAGAATCTTTAAAGTTCAAAACTTAAAGTAAAGTTCTTATCAGAGTACATATATGTCACCATATACTACTCTGACATTCATTTATTTGCAGGCATTCACAGTGAATACAAAGAAACACAATAGAATCAATGAAAAGCTGCACAGGACAAAGATAGACAAACAACCAATGTTCAAAAGACAACAATTTGTGCAAATACAAAAAGAAAAAGTTCAAAGTTTGCTGTTCCATGTAAATTTATTATCAAAGTACATATTTATTACATTAACAATCTAGAGATTTGTTTTCTTGTGGGCATACTCAAAAAACCCAATAATGACAACAGAATCAATGAAAAACTACACTATAGGGTGGACAACCAGTATACAAAGGACAATAATCTGTGCAAATAAAAAAAAAGAGAGAAAAACAAGAAATAATAAGAATGATAAAGATAGAGCTAGTAGAATATAAAACAGAGCAAGAGGACAAAATACAACCGAGGGATGAATATGAAGCATATAAATATCTGGGCTATCAACAAGCAAAGAAAGTGATCGTAGTGCAATAAAAGAAAAACTTCTGTCAGAATTTACTTTAAACCTTAAGAAAATCTGCCAAATAGAGTTCAATAGTAAAAACATAACAGAGCAATAAAGGTTTTTGTTACATCCATATTAATATATCTTTGGCATAATATTTCAGTTTAAAACCCATCTGGATATTTTACAAAGAAAAATAAGACCAGCAATGACAAATTTTTAGAAAATGCTATGTACACTTGAACGCACTTAAATTAATACTACCTGGGACAGAAGGAGAAAGAGGAATAACAGACATAAAAATTTACACAACGGTCAGATATAACTTCTAATGATACATTTTCATCAACAAAAACAGGATTCAGCGCTCCACTTGAGCATATGCAATTCTAATAAGAAGTATAGATCACTAAAGTTAAATGAAAGCAGCATGCAGAAAAATGAAGATATTAGCACTATAGAAGAAAATTTAACCAATGGAAGTGCATGACCCTCCATGGAAGACATCCTAATGATCTGAGCAGACTAGATGTTGTCAAGGAAGCATCAAATGTGTGGATAACACAAAAAAAAATCAAAAATACTTAATTAAAGACCAGCAAATTCAAGATGGTAAATGCAGAAAATGCCCAGAGAAACCAGATACAATCCAACACATTATTGGAACCTTTGGCAGTTTAACTCAATCGATTACTTACATATGCACAATCAAGTGGCAAACATCATTCACAAAAATCCTTAAAGTACAAACTCATAAAAGATACAATACCTTACTATAAATAAAATACTGATCCAGTTTTGGAGTCATAGTCTTACAAATTATATTAGATTGATCTATTACTACAGATAGGACAATCCATATTAACCTTTCAGATATAATATTGCAATATAAACAAAAAACAACAAGAACTTACTTAATAGATAAAACCATCCCAAACACACACAACATACAGAAATAAATAAGTGAAAACACCAGAAATATGCAGAATTAAAAGAGAAAATTGAAAGACGATGGAACCTGGACAGGGTATACATTGTCCCAATATAACTGATATCATCCCAATGTCAAAGCACAATAGCATTAAACAATTTGACCTACTCAGCAATATTTATGTAAATCTTCAGAAAGCCACATTACTAAACACCACTAGTATAGTCCGAAAGTTCCTAGCAATTGAGAAATGAGTGTGCTTGGCTATGCCAGTACCTCAGGTTTTACCAGCTTGAAATGAGAAAAAAATTACAACGGCAACAATAATAATAATAATAATTAAGCAATAAATATCAAGAACATGAAATGAACAGTCCATGAAAGTCAGTCCACAGGTTGTGGGAACACTGCAGTTAAGGGGCAAATGAAGTTGAGTGAAGTTATCCTTTCTAGTTCAAGACCCTGATCGCTGAAGAGTAATCACTGTTCCTGAACCTGGTGATGAACTGGGTCACACCCACTATTTTTTGTAGGATTTTCTGTTGAAGGGCATTGCTGCTTCCGTACCAGGCTGTGATGCAGCCAGTCACTATACTCTCTACCACACATCTATAGAAGTTTGTCAAAGATTTAGATGTCATGCTGAATCTTCACAAAAGAAATAACAGGCACCTGTGCTGATGGAGTTCATCGAAGATGCAACGGCATAAGAAGGTACTGAGGCCAAGGTCTAGAAGCTTATTGATAAAATAAATAATAATAATAAATTATTTAATAAATATTGAGAATATGAGTCCTTGAAAGTGAGTCCAGAAGTTGTGGAATCAGTTCAGAGTTGGGATGTGTGAAGTTACCTGGTGGTTGAAAGGTAATGGCTGCTCTTGAACCTGGTGGCATGGGAGCAACGGCTACTGTACCTCTTTCCTGATAGCACCAGTGAGAAAAGAGCATGTCCTTCAAGGTGGGGGTCCTTGATGATGAATGCTGCTGTCCTGCAACATCTCTCTTTGTAGATATGCTCAATGGTAGGGAGGTCTTTAACTGTTTTGGTCTGGGTTGTATCCTTTGTCTTTTGTAGGCTTTTCTGTTCAAGGACATTAGGATTTCCATACCAGGCTGCGATGCAACCAGTCAATAAATCCTCTACTGAGTATCTATAGAATTTTTTCAGAGTTTTTGGTGACATGACGAATTTTTGTTAACTTCTCAGAAATTAGAGGCCCGCCTTTGCCATAATGGCATTTACTTGGTGACCCCAGTACAGATCCTCTGAAATGATAACACCAACCAACTTAAAATTGGCAACCTTCTCCACCTCTGATCCTTTGATGAAGACCAGCTCATGGTGCTCTGGTTTCAGAGGTTCAAAGGTACAATTTAGTGTCAGAGAAATGTACACAATACACATCCTGAAATGTTTTTTCTTCGCAACCATCCATGAAAATAGAGGAGTGCCCCAAAGAATGAATGGCAGTTAAATGCTAGAACCCCGAAGTCCCTCCCCAGCTCCCCCGCCTCGCACGTAAGCGGCAGCGAGCAACAATCCTATATGCTGTTGAAATGCCAACCAGGTGGTCATGATGTCAAGAATGAAGTCACCTGGCATTTGTAACAACTCAGCTGCAGGCGACTGTAGATCCTCTTTTGGAGAAGCTGAGCCCCAGCTGGACTTGGGGAGATGATCAATCAAACACTCATCCATCAGCAAAGCCCTCAGAGCAGCTTTTAAGGAGCATAGGCCATTGGATTGTAGGTGATACACCATGGGGTGATGTAGCCTAACGCTGAGGATCTGGGCCATCTCAGCCCAGAGGTCTGAGATGAATTGGGGACCACGGTCAGAGGAAATATTAGATGGGGCTGCCAAACCAGGCAGCCTAGATGTTGATGAATGCCTAAGCCACATCTGCTGCTGTCGCCGATGCTAGAGGGATGACCCCTGGCCACCTGGCGGTACGGCCCACCATTGTAAGAAGGAGCATGAAACGGTGGGAAGAGTGACATGGTCCACATTGACATGGTCAAACAGTTGCTGAGAGACCTCAAAAATTGCCAATGGCACCTGAAGATAACATTTAATTTTTGCCTGCTGGCACTCCATAGAGGTCGTCCAATCATGCATGTTCTTTCTGATGCCGTGCCAAACAAATTTAGTGCAACCAGTTTCTGTGAGGCCTAGATCTGAGAGGTCACGTATAGAGTTGAAAACAGTCCATCTTCAGTTTGTGGGCATTATGGGGCAAGGACGATTAGTTGAGACATCGAACAGGAGAGAAACCCCATCCTCCTCAAACATAATGTCAGACAACCGCAAGCCCGTGGCTGCTGTTCATTAAGCCTCATCCTCTGGATCAGTAACTTAGTCGGCTGCCATGTCAGCACAGTCAACCCTTATGTGTACGGCCTCATCGGGTGGCCGTAAGAAGCCGATCAGCCGCAGCATTATTTTTGCTCTTGATATGTTGTATATCAGTTATGAACTCGAATATGTAGGCCAGATGGCTTTTCTGCCATGCGGACCAGGGGTCTGATATTTTGGCCATTGCATGCATGAAAGGTTTGTGGTCAATGAACGCTGTGAAATGGCGACCCTCTAGAAGAAAACAAAAAATGGCGAACAGTCAGATAGAGACCGAGAAGCTCATGATCAAATGTGCTGTAGTTGCATTCAGGGGGGCTGGAGCTGCCGGCTGAAGAAGGTGAGTGGCTGCCACACACCTCTGAACAACTGTTCATGCACAGCACCCACAGCATAGTCTGAAGCATTAGTAGTAATGGTCATAGTTGGGGAGCAGGTGCACCAGTAACGTCGTGCTGGAAGGAGCTCAGTTGGTATCGCCAAATGGCTTGTCACGTCTGCAGACCAGTCAAGCATTTGATTAGTGGTGGTTCCTTTAAGCACACTATGTAGAGGAAGCATAAGTTCAGCAGCTTGCTGAATGAAGTGGTGATTGAAATTACCATACCTAAAAACCACCGGGTTCTGGCTTCTGGTTATACTGTTAAAGATGAGCATTCCTAAATTTGTATACTCCTATAAAACCTTACAATGTTGTTGCATATGAACAACAATGAAAATTTGTTTAGGATGATCTCTCTACATGTTGTGGACAAGTTCAATAAATGGTGTATTTCCTTCCAAGAGTGCTGTAAGCAATTTGATAATAAGGTAAGATACTCTCCAAAACATTTCCAGTTTTAAATGTGCAGCACCGGTAGTTTTAGGATCATAAAAGCTCATGACTCTATATCAAAGAAAAATTTAGATTCCTCAGAAGGAAACATCTAAAAGTATTATAATAAGTACATAAACAGGCAATGCCAAATAATAGAATTCTTGCTCAAACAAATATTTGAAACTAAGGGCTCAACAATATAATAATGACAAATGATCATAAAGATCTAAAAGATTCTTTTTCATGACCTCGGTGCATTTTTACATAACATTTTTTCAAGACCTTGGGGCTCTCAAAGCAGTTTGTAGCCAACAAAGTACTTTTAAAATGTAAACGATATTGCAAGAGAGGAAACAATTACTAGTTACTCAGTTCTTCAAACCTATGCCACATCGAATTGGATTAAGGTCAATCTACACCTCATCTCCACTTAGACAACAAGTCCTCATACTCCTTAATTTCCTTCCCTATCAGAATTCATCAATCTTATTTCTGAAGTTGGCATGTGTCTTTGAGGCATGCAGACTTTAGAACACAGAACACTACAGCATGGTACAAGTCCTTCAGCCCATGATGTTGTGCCAACCTTTTAAACCCCTCTAAGATCCAATCCAACAGGAAATAAAGAGGTTTCTACAATCCTTCAGGTACAGTAATGTTTTCTGACTCTAAGCCTAAATATCCTGGCCTATAATTTCAGAAATGGTTGTGAGGGGACAGAGAAAAAGTTTTTTTAAATGGGTCTGATGGGTGGGGAAGAGATCTGGCTGATTGAAAGTAGACAAAATATCACTTGATTTACTGAAACAAGTCCAAGTAGCATTCTAATGGAAGGTGTCTTTGATATTCCAATATGCCTGCCTAGCAGCTGTAGAAGTGTGACCTCCAAAATTTGTAAACAAAATAATCCAGTGTTCTTTTTTTCGCTGGAGAATAAAAACTACCTTGGTTTTCATTATTTGTAATGTATTCCGAAAAGTGAATTCAGAAGTAATTTTGAGTGCAATATTTAATATAATGGAGATGTTTACACTTTCTGTCAGAATGTGGGTGGAAAAAAAAGCTAATGTATAACATACGCTGCCTCTGCTTTAACTGGAAATCAGTTTCAAAGTTACCGAGAAAAATCAACCCGTTTGGATGGACTCCTGTAGGATTTACTGTAACTGACCCAAACCATTTGAACACAAAGACAGAACCAAAGGACCAAAGTTGTTCTTTCCACACAGACTCAATGCACGAAATGAAAAAGGTTCAGTATTAGATTTGAGATTGAATAAACACCTGAAATCCACCATGAAGAAAATAATTTAGTTAATTTACTTAATCCAAAATGGGCAATGTTTCTGTTTTACTCGTCTTCCCTGAAGTGGTAAACTTGTTTGAACTGTAAATGTCACAGTTTAAATACGGAATACTTCCATTCGTCATGTATGTGTTTAACTCTAGAGATATCTGGGATTATTTAATATTTAGTGGAGCATTTACAAACCGTGAGCTGTGCTTGAGGATTTAGGCAACAGAACGGATGTTTGCCAGTAAAATGGAGTGACATCATGATTGCCTTGCCTTTACTTTTCCAGTGTTATGATTCGATGGATTTTCAATGAGCACCTACCATTCATTTGGAATTCCAGTTCCCTGCTAATAACTCTTTTTGTATATGTTCTCTATTTTGTTGCTCTCTGTTTCTTCTCTCTCTTTTCTTGCTTCACCATTTCTTTATCAGCTTCTCACTTTTCTTATTTCATACCCTCTCCCTTGATCGCCTTACCGATTTTGCCCTATGGTTATCCATAACAGTGTCTACCATCCATTAATTCAACAATTGGCATCAATTCAGATGTTGTTGGTAAAATATCCCATATGTTTACTGTACAATCTTGTACTGATATCATTCAAATCATCTAGAATTTTGGTTCAAATTACTTTGCTAGGATATTTTTGGTTCAGTTTATCTAGCAACAGAGCTATTGCGTTATCATGTATGATCAAGTGTTGCAGAGGTGGTTGCTTTACACATTTTTTTTAACAGCTAAGTGTCCCTTTCAGTGGTGTCCAAACTATAGATAAATTTTATGATTTTGGGTCAAATTACCACAAATTTTTCTTATTGCTCACCACATAGGTTTGGGTTTGGAGCGACAGAGGATGAGAGGTGATCTGTTAGAGGTGTACAAGATGATAAGAGGCATTGATCTTGTGGATAGTCAGAGGCTTTTTCCGAGGGATGAAATGGCTAGCACGAGAGGGCACAGTTTTAAGGTGCTTGGAAGTAGGTACAGAGGAGATGTCGGGGTAAGTTTTTTATGTAGAGAGTGGTGAAAGAGTAGAATGGGCTGCCAGCAACGGTGGTGGAGGCGGTAACGATAGGGTCTTTTAAGTGATTCCTGGACAGGTACATGGAGCTTAGAAACATAGAGGACTATGGGTAACCCTAGGTAATGTTTGGCACAGCTTTGTGGGCCAAAGAGCCTGTATTGTGCTGTAGGTTTTCTATGTTTCTATGTTTCTAGGTTACTTAACTTTATATACATTGAGGACACTCAGTGGTCAGTTTATTAAGTACACCCTTTACCTAATAAAGTGGATACTGAGTATATGTTTGTGGTCTTCTGCTAGTTGTCTACCCATTCTACTCTAACCTCTCTCATTAACAAGGCACCTTTACCCATAGAAATGCTGCTCACTGGATTTTTTTTTTGTTATTTTCACTAAACTGTAGTGGCTGTTCGGCATTAAAAAAAAATCCCAGGAGATCAGCAGTTTGAGACTCTCAAACAACCCAAACTAGAGCCAGCAATCATTCCAAGACTAAAGTCACTTAGATCACATTTTTCCCCATTCTGCTTTTTGGTCTGAACAACAACTGAACCTCTTGACCATGTCTGCGTGCTTTTATGCAATGTGTTTCAGCCAAGTGATTGTCTGATGAGATATTTGCATTAGCAAGCAGGTGTACCTAATAAAGTGGCCACTGAGTGGAAGTACACGTTGTTGAGGGGATGGTAGGAAGCCAATTAGCCTGTCAGTCTTGTGCCAGATCTTTGTGCCCTATTTTCCTGTAGTCCTGCATGTTTTTTCCCCTCAAGTGTCAATCTAATTTTGTTCCAGATAGCTTTGTTTTCACCACATGCTTTGCCAATGTCTTCCAACACTTTCCATGTCAGAAGACATGGACAGCTTTTTCTCTTGCCTGCCACTTGAAATTTGTGGAGCCTATGGCTTGAACTATATTCTAATGGGAATAACTTGGGGTGTCACAGTAGTGTAGCAGTTAGTGCAACACCATTACAGTTCAAGACATTGCAGTTCATAGATCGATTTCAACATTGTTTTAAGAAGTTAGTACAGCCTATGAGTGTGTTGATTTCTTCCAGGTGCTCTGGTTTCTCGCCACAGTCCAAAGACATACCGGTTAGTAGGCTAATTGGTCATTGTAAATTGTCCTGTGATTAGGCTAGGGTTAAATGGGTTTGATTCTGGGCAGTGAAGCTTGACATAGTCATAGTCATAGTCACACTTCATTGATCCTGGGGGAAACTGGTTTTCGTTACGGTTGCTCCATAAATAATTAAATAGTAATAAAACCAGAAATAGTTAAATAGTAATATGTAAATTATGCCAGGAAATAAGTCCAGGACCAGCCTATTGGCTCAGAGTGTCTGACCCTCCAAGGGAGGAGCTGTAAAGTTTGATGGCCACAGGCAGGAATGACTTCCTATAATGCTTTGTGTTGCATCTCGGTGGAATGAGTCTCAGGCTGAATGTACTCCCGTGCCCAACCAGTACATTATGTAGAGGATGGGAGACATTGTCCAAGATGGCATGCAACTTGGACAGCATCCTCTTTTCAGACACCACCGTCAGAGAGTCCAGTTCCATCCCCACAACATCACTGGCCTTACGAATGAGTTTGTTGATTCTGTTGGTGTCTGCTACCCTCAACCTGCTGCCCCAGCACACTACAACAAATATGATCGCACTGGCCACCACAGACTCATAGAACATCCTCAGCATCGTCTGGCAGATGTTAAAGGACCTCAGTCTCCTCAGGAAATAGAGACGGCTCTGACCCTTCTTGTAGACAGCCTCAGTGTTCTTTGACCAGTCCAGTTTATTGTCAATTTGTATCCCCAAGTATTTGTAATCCTCCACCATGTCCACACTGACCCCTTGGATGGAAACAGGGGTCACCGGTACCTTAGCTCTCCTCAGGTCTACCACCAGCTCCTTAGTCTTTTCCACATTAAGCTGCAGATAATTCTGTTCACACCACGTGACAAAGTTTCCTACCGTAGCCCTGTACTCAGCCTCATCTCCCTTGATGATGCATCCAACTATGGCAGAGTCATCAGAAAACTTCTGAAGATGGCAAGACTCTGTGCAGTAGTTGAAGTCCGAGGTGTAAGTGGTGAAGAGAAAGGGAGACAAGACAGTCTCCTGTGTAGCCCCAGTGCTGCCCCACTGTCGGACACACAGTGTTGCAAGCACACGTACTGTGGTCTGCCAGTCAGGTAATCAAGATTCCATGACACCAGGAAAGCATCCACCTGCATCGCTGTCAGCTTCTCCCCCAGCAGAGCAGGGTGGATGACGTTGAACGCACTGGAGAAGTCAAAAAACATGACCCTCATAGTGCTCGCTGGCTTGTCCAGGTGGGCGTAGACATGGTTCAGCAGGTAGACAATGGCATCCTCAACTCCTAGTCGGGGCTGGTAGGCGAACTGGAGGGTATCTAAGTGTGACCTGACCATAGGCCGGAGCAGCTCCAGAACAAGTCTCTCCAAGGTCTTCATGATGTGGGAGGTCAATGCCACCGGTCTGTAGTCATTGAGGCTGCTGGGGCGTGGTGTCTTCGGCACAGGGACGAGGCAGGACATCTTCCACAGCACAGGAAACCTCTGGAGCCTCAGGCTCATGTTGAATACATGGCGAAGTACTCCACATAGCTGAGGGGCACAGGCTTTGAGCACCCTGGTACTGACACCATCCGGTCCTGCAGCCTTGCTTGGGTTGAGACGTTTCAGCTGTCTTCTCACCTGTTCAGCTGTGAAGCCCACCGTGGTGGTTTCGTGTGCGGAAGGGGTATAGTTGTGGGGCTGGAAGGGCTTTGTTCTATATAAATAAAAAAATAAAAGACACTTCTATTTATGCCAGCTGATCAAATCGTGATCTTTTTGACATCTGTAATAAATTTTCTCTCATTTTTTTTGCTCCAACGAGAACAATCCTGATTTCTCTAAACTTGAGGGAACATGTCTGTGTGTGATGGATCTCTTATTCACTGCTCTTAAGGGAAGGCCTCTGCGTTCAAGTAGTCCCTCTCTCCCTCGATGCTGTCAGAAGATGTTACCAAAGTTCTGTGACTTATTGATTGTACTGTGGGCTGTAGTTCAAATTGGACTTTTTCAGTTTTATATTTTTTCACTATCTGTGCTTTCTCCTGTTCTTTTTTGTTGCTGTTTAACATGAATTGCTAGTTGTTATTTTTTCTGCGGGGAGGTTAGGATTTGGGTTTTGACATTCTTGCCATTTGCAAGATTTAATTTTCTGTGTGGGGTGTTGATGTTCTTGTCGCTGTTTCCACAAGTTTTTGTTTTATGTGTGTGTGTGTGGGGATTAATGATCATATTGCCATTTGTGAGATTTATTTTCTTGTGGGGTGGGGGATGTTTTTCTCTGAATGACTTTCATGGTTTTCTTCGTTCCTTGGCTACCTGGAGAAGCTGAATCTCAAAGTTGTATACTCCATTCATACCTTGGTGATAAACAAACCTTTGAATTCACCAGGATTGCTGAATCATGAATAATTCTTCAAGAACGTGTTAGGGGTGGCAGGGTAAAGTAATGGTTAATGCAGCGCTATTGCAGTGCCAGCAACCTGAGTTCAATTACTGCTGCTGTCTACGAGGAGTCTGCACGTTCTCCCTGTAACCGTGTGGGTTTCCTCCAGGTGCTCTTGTTTCCTTCCACATTCCAAAGAATGTATAGTGAATTAGGTGTAGTGAGTTGTGGGCGTGCTAAGTTGGTGCTGGAAGCTTGGCGACACCTTGTGGGCAGCCTCCTGCTCATCTTCAAGCCGTGTTGGTCATTAATACAAATGACACCTTTCACTGGATGTTTCAATGTTACAATGTACGGATGGCATAGTGCTTTATTGTCTAGTGATCAGTGACCGGCGTTCAATTTCTGCTGCTGTCTGTAAGGAAACTGTACATTCTACCCATGGCTGTGCGTGTTCCCTCAGGGTGCTCCAGTTCCTCCCACCTTCCAGAGACGTACAGGTGTGTCACGGGCTCGTTACTGTGCTGTATCTCCAAAATGAATGATAAGAACACCTGCTTTCTGGTTCCATAATTATATCATAAACTTACAAATTATACAACCATGTAATTTATTGTCACAAATGAAGAATACTCGCTCTGTTCTGAGAGGTTTTGCTTCCTATTTACAACATATTCTCTATAAAAGAAGTGTGCATTACTGAGCAGGACATGCAGCATCCTAATGAAGCAGCTTATTCAACACGGTGTAATTAAGTAAATTCAGCACACCAAAGCTTTCAATTAAACTGCCTGATATGCCACTTCATACATTTATGTTTACTTTATTACACCTTCTTGGAAAATATTTCAACTTTCTTTCTTTAGTTTAAAAAAAAGATGACAATGGTAAAACAAAGAGGATAAAATAAATATTCTCAAAGGGATGGAAAGGTAAAAGTGGATCGTTGAGCTGGCATTGAAGAAGTTCCAGAGGAGGTGCATGAGAATGATGCCGGGAATGAAAGGGTTAATCTATAAGCTGTATTTGATGGCTCTGGACCTGTCCTTGCTGAAGTTTAGAAGAATGAGGGGGGAATCTCATCAAAACCTGTCAAAGGTCTCGATAGAGTGGACACGGAGAAGATGTTTCCTACAGTGGGCAAGTCTAGCACCACAGGGTACAGCCACAGAATACATGGATGCCCCTTTTAAAATAGAGATGAGGAGAAATTTCTTTAGCCAGAGCATAGTGAGCCTGTGGAATTCATTGCCACAGATGACTGTGGAGGCCAAATCATTGGGCATGTTTAAAGTGGAGTTCTTGATTAGTAAAGGCATAAAAGTTTATAGGGAGAAAGCAGAAAAATTGGGTTGAGAGGATTAGTAAACCAGCCATGATCGAATAGCAGAGAAGACTAGATGGGCTCAAAGGCATAATGCTGCTCCTATGTCTTATGATCTTATGGAAAAGGATCAAAGAGGATCAAAAGCATTGTCAAAGGAAGGGGATGGCTGAGAGGACATAGGACATAAGAAGGTCATAGACACGATGAGTAACAGTTCAAGATGTGAAGAAAGATTTAACTTAATTTGATAGGGATGTAAGATATTACTGCAGCCTTTTACAACTGGTTTAATAGAAGCCCAGAAATTTTATTGGTAGGGACGTGTGCTTTATGCGTTCTGAAAGAGCTGCATAAAATGTAACTGGGATGTTGGCTAAAAGAGCATTAAAGAAAACAAACCTCAATATAATGAAGTGATGGGCTGAGATATTTGCAGTAATGGAAGGTAGCTAGAGGCAGTGAGTGATTGAAAAAGCCAATATATTCGTCTTGAAGTTGAAATGGATATTAGAAATAAGGTATATCTTTCTGGGAGTACTTATCTCTATTTTTACAGTTGCATTCACCAGTTACATTCGTAAACTGAATTGTTCAGATGCTTGAGAAATGTTGGTTCATAAGCATGAACCATTATCTGACTTGGGCTGAGGTCCAGCTTATTTCAACTCAGTAATATTTGTTACTTGCCTCAGTTGGAGATTCCAAAACTGTTTCCAGGTGAGGAGTGGGCACTTATGTTATTCAGGAATCACAGCTGTGTGAGGAGGCTTGGTAGACCAGTGGTCATCTAATATAAAAACAGAAAACTGCAGATGTCAAATTCATTGTCTAAATACATACTTTTAAGTTGCTTCCACATTATTCAACTGAAAATCAAATTTTCCCTATAATGAAACAGGATGATAACTAATTCAGGGCCACTTTTGTTCATCACCTATTAATTGTCCAAGTTGTTCCTTGATGTCACACTTCAGACCCTAAGCCAACTTCAGTATCAAGAAAGCAAAGCCTGACATCAGTACTAATACTAGGTTGCTTTAGAAGATTCACAAAAAGCTTACACTTAATCATCTTGGCAACCCCGTTAATGGGTGTTTCTAGAATAATGTGGTTCTTCCAGTGCATAATGGGAGTATGAGGCCTATCAGGTAGCTAAATTAGTTATCATTATTATTGACATATATTATATATATATTATTGACATTATTGATAACCTCTGCCTATCAGCCCAAGTCTCCAAACCACTCAGCCCATCCCATGTTCTAGTTTTAGCACAATAGCCAAACTGCCAGGTTCCCACTCCCCACAGTGAGTGCTCAAATGCCAGCCTTCCATACCCATCCCCTGCCCCACTCTTCCAATCAACATGTGGCCAGTCTTTCATTTTCCGCAATAATGATCCATCAGATCAATTGCCAATGACACACAAACCTTGATGAACATCCTGCCCTCCAAATAGACTGTTGGACAGCTCAGTTTCTATCACTCATGGTGTAGGGCTTTACAAGAGAACTTTTGCCCCAAGAGGCATTATATCCTCTTTTATGCCCAACCACCCCCCTCCCAGACAAAAATAAAATTTCTAGATAACAGAAATTTATAAACAAAGGCAAGGTAGTTTGGCTCAGTGTGTCCACATGGGTGTACCCTCAGAATACAGCACAAGCAAGGGCCTTTGACTCTTAAATGTCCCTAATGTATCTTCCTCTGCCACAACCCCGTCAGGGTGTTCCACAGACCAATCACTGCATTTAAAAAAAAACTATCTTTGACATCCCCCCTATACATTTCTCCAAACACCTTCAAGCTATGGTCCCTCATATTAGCCATTTCTGTCCTGGGAAAATGTCTCTGCTGTCCATTCTATACCTTTTATGATCTTGTAAGCCTCTATCAAGTCAACACTTATCCTTCTTCCCTCCAAAGAGAAAAGCCCTAGCTCGCTCAATCTTTTGTCATAAGAGTTGCTCTGTAATCCAGGCAGCACCCTGGTAAGTCTCCTCTGCACCATCTCTAACTTTCCACATCCTTCCTATAATGAGGCAACTAGTGTGTGGTCTACTCCAGGTGTGCTCTAACCAAATACATAAATAATTTGGGAGGAGAGCTTTCTTACAGGCAGAAACATAAGAGATTCTGCAGATGATGAAAATCCAGAGTAAAACACACAAAATCCTGGAGGAAATCAGCAGGTCAGGCAGCATCTATGGAGAAGAATAAACAGTCAACGTTTTGGTCCTGATGACAGGTCTTGGCACAAAATATCAAATGATTATTCCTCCCCATGGATTTTGTCGGACCTACTGAGTTGCTGCAGTATTTTGTATGTGTTTGTGTTTGATTATTCTTAGATACATACAATAGTACAGCACAGAATTAGGCCCTTTGACCATTACATCCACACTGATCATGATGCCAATCTCACAAATCCCATCTGCCCAACATCGGTCTATATCCTTCCATTGCTGCCAATTCATGAGCTTATCTAATGTTCTCTTAATAATTGGACAACAAATTTTTTCGAAAGTGTTGCTTCCTCAGATTTTTTTTCTCATAGACTGCTTAAAGCTAAAAAAATATCTAATTTCAGACTACTTGTATCATATAGGAATTTGGAGAAACAAGAAATTAAGTTTTATTGAATATAATCTGTTTAATTGCAGAACGGTACTGATGATTTGCAAGTTCAACTAAGCTAAAAGGTTTTGTTGATGTTTTTCATTTCTACTCAGTATTGGAGGCTTCTTGCGTTAGTGTCCAACAATAATCAGCTTGCATTGATGGATTCCAGTTGCCCTGATACCGTTTCTCCATGACCGCAATGTCCTGGTGAAACCTTTCACCATGTCCGTCACTGACAGTGCCAAGGTTTACAGGGAAGAAGTTTAAATGGGAATGCAGAAATTGAACCTTCAGTGACATGTTGCACTTCATGGTTTTGTATGCTTGAAGCATCTTGTCAACCAGTTGCATGTAGTTTGGTGCTCTGTAGTTGCCAAGAAAATTTTCAACAATTTTTTTTAACGTCTTCCATGCAATTTTTTCCAGTCCCACTAGAAGTTCTTTGAATTGCTTGTCATTGATGACCTGTTTGATTTGTTGGCCAACGAGAATGCCTTCCTTAATCTTGGCATCAGTTATTCTGACTTGAATTATAAATTGAAATTAAAAATAAAGGCAATTTCATAAAAAAATGGTTCGTGATAGGGAAGTTTCATGGTGATTTTCATGATTAGTAACCCAAAATCTCTAAGATACATCTGAAAGTATTCAGGAAGCAAAATCTTTGTTGTCCAGTGATATTACTATCATATCTGCATTTAATCCCTCCCCGTGTAAAACAAAGTCTTGCCTCGCCTATCTTCTATGCTAGAGATCATTACTTGGAGGGTGAATAATGTTGGCTAGAATAATAATGGATTAATTCGAATGAGAACCAGTCTTCAGGAAATAAAACCTGGACACAGCTTAATTTCCAACTAATACTATGTGATTAGTGAAATCAATCACTGAGTGTGGGACATTCTCTGTTCCATGGAAACAACTTAGGGAAGTATATTAGATGAATGGCCCTTCTATTAGCACAGTTTTAAATGTGTAAAGGTGCACAGTTCAGGACAGTTCTGTTTTCTCACTCAACCTTTAAGTTAGTTGTATATTGATGGAGTCATCATTCAACACTGTAACAAAGGGGATTATTTTGGGTGTCCGCAGTTCACATTCAGGGGCTTTTGGAATGTACAGTATTGAAAGGGTTTTTGCTGGTTGGGATGTGCTGTTATAAATAAGCAGGTCTGTAAATTTGCCTGACTATGTTCCAAATGTTAAAATTAAGCAGGTGGCTATAGAAAATGAAACTGCAGTCAGCCCGTATTGTTATCTTTGTGTTGAAGATGTATAAAAACATTGTGTCAGGAAATGAGTTTCTCTTTGTCTCACCTAAGCTCTCTCTCTCCTGGAAATTTGCTGCATGAATAAAGACTTTTATATTTTCCAGCTGCAGCTTTTGTGTGCCTCAGTTTTAGTCAGATACAACATTCTATACCAAGGATCTACCCGACCTATACCACTCATAGGTGTATATATTTCTGCAATATTCCCGAGAGAGAGAGAGAGAAAAAAATAATAATAGTCCAACAAATTTGTTTGAAACGTGGTGAAAACCTGGCCTGAGGGTGCAATATCTGCACTGCAGGACTGCTTTGATAATACGAACTAGAGAATGTTCAGGAAGGCTGCTACCTATGGCAACCACATTAACATCGAGGAATATATGGATACTGTGACCAGCTACCTGGAGAAGTGTACTGAGCACGTCACCATCAGGAAACACATCCGGGTGAGGGAAAATCAGAAACCATAGCTTACTGCAGAGATCCATGTACAGCTGAGGGATCGTGGGATTTAAATCAGCAGATGCGACAGCTCTCAGGGAAGCAAGAACTATGCTTTTCCGCTTTATCAGGGTGGCAAAAATGGGAGCGTTCTCAGAGAACTTACAGCCACTTCTGCAATACCAGGGACACGAGGCACATGTGGCCGGGAATTCAGAAGATTACAGACTTCAAGTCTACCCTGTGTGTCAGTGACCAGGATGCTTCACTCTCTGAGAGGCCGACTGTCTTCTATGCCTAGTTTGAGGTGCAGAACAAAGTGCTGGCAAAGAAGGCACTCCTCCCCTCCAGACGAGCAGACACTCTGTCTGGTTGAAGCTGAGGGGAGGAAGACGCTGGCCAGAGTCAACCCACGCAAAGCTGTGGGGCCTGATAATGTACCGGGTCAGGTTTTGAAAGACTGTGCAGCCCAGCTAACGGAGGCGCTGATGGATATTCAACATCTCTCTGGAACAATCCATTGCCCCTTCAGTTTTCAAGGCAGCAACCATCATTCCAGTGCCAAAGAAGGTGACGGTAACCTGCCTAAGTGACTATGGTCCAGTGGGAATAACATCAACCATTATGAAATGCTTTGAGTGGCTAGTCATAGAGCACATTAAAACCTTACTCATGGCTACATTAGACCCTTTCCAGTTCACTTATCGCACAAATTGATGTACTGACAACAGAATAGCCATTGCCCTCCACTCTGGCCTGTCCAACCTGGAAAATAGACTCTCGTATGCCAGACTTCTGTTTAAAGGATTCAGTTTGGCATTTAACACCATGATACCCCAAAAGCTGGTGAAGAAACTGTCCTTGCTGTGTCTCAACACCTCCCTCTGCAACTGGATACTGGACTTCTTAACAATAAGGCCACAGAAAATCCACGTGGGCAGTGACATCTCTAGTCCTATTGCACTGAGCACCTGCGCTCCCCAGGGCTGCATGTTCAGCCCGCTGCTGTTCTCACTGCTGACACAGGACTCAGCTGAAACCGTGTCATGAAGTGCGTGGATGAGACAACAGCGATGGGCCTCATCAGGCTGAGACAGAGTATAGAGAGGAAGTGAAATGGCTGGTGGATTGGTGTGAGAAGAACAACCATAAGACCGGAAGACATAGGAGCAGAATTAGGCCATTCAGCCCATCGAGTCTGCTCCACCATTCCTTCATGGTTGATCCTGGATCCTATTCAACCCCATACAGCTGCCTTCTCGCCATATCCTTTGATACCCTGACTGACCAGGAAACTATCAACTTCTGCCTTAAATATACCCACGGACTTGGCCTCCACTGCAGTCTGTGGCAGAGCATTCCACAGATCCACTACTTTCGGACTACTCTCCTTACCTCTGTTCTAAAGGGTCACCCCTCAATTTCGAGGCTGTGTTCTCTAGTTCTGGATACCTCCACCACAGGAAACATCCTCTTCACAACAACCTTATCCAGTCCTTTTAACATTTGGTAGGTTTCAATGAGATCCCCATGCATTCTTCTAAATTCCAGTGAATACAGACCCAAAGCTGCCAAACACGCCCCATATGTTAACCCCTTCAATCCTGGAATCATCCTCGTGCACTTCTTTTGGACTCTCTCCAACGACAACACATCCTTTCTGAGATATGGGGCCCAAAACTGTTGACAATACTCCAAGTGTGGCCTGACTAGTGTCTTACAAAGTGTCAGCATTATCTCCTTGCTTTTATATTCTATTCCCCTTGAAATAAATGCCAACATTGCATTGCCTTCTTTACCACAGACTCAACCTGTGAATTAACCTTCTGGGAGTCTTGCACAAGGACACCTAAGTCGCTCTACACTTCTGATATTTGAACCTTCTCCCCATTTATATAACAGTCTGCACTAAGCCTGAATATGGTGAAGACAAAGGAAATCATTGTGGACTTCAGGAAAGTGCAGACAAACCATCCGCTCTGTGAATGCATGGCTCCTCCATAGAGAGTTATGTGCACCAGGTCCCTAGGAGCTTATATCACCATGACCTGACCTGGTTCCTTAGTATCACCTCCCGGAAGAAGAAGCCACACCAGCCCCTCTACTTCCAAAGAAGATTGAACCAAACAAGGCTCCCCACCCCACCACCCCCTCGACTTAAGTGCATTTTACAGGAGCACCATTGAGACATCCTGACAAGTTGCAACTTCATCTGATATCTGTCTGTGAGAACAGCTGAGAGGATCATAAGGGTCTCCCTTCCATCCACGGGGACATTTATCAGGAGCACTGTGTACACAGGGACCTTAGTATTATTAGGGAACCCACCCATCAATCCAAATCCTCTTTGACTTTGTACCATCAGGCAGGAGTGTCACAAAGGCAGGGCATTGGGAGCAAGGGTGGGCCCAAATGCAAGACACATCTTGTGAGGTTACTTAGGTTTAGTTTATGGTACGATACCAGGAGATCAAGACACAAGCAGGAATAGCGGACAGGATAAGGATTCAGGACTACGACTAGGCTGGGACCAAGGGTCTGGGCTTGGACTCGGAATCGGATCCCAGAACTAGCGGAGACATGAAGAGGCTAGGGTATGGACTCCGAGCCCGAGACTGGGCAAGGACGCAGTACCTGGGTCTTGCCTCGGGCTCGGACCCCAGAACCAGGTATGGACATGACATGGGCTAGGGAGAGGAAGAACATGGAAAACAGAGCCTCGGTCTCGGGACAGCAGGTACATGGAACCTTGGACACATACACAGAACAGAGAACCGGGATCCCTCCTAGGGCACAGGACATAGGGCCAGGACTCACACACAGAACAGAGGACAAGACAAGACAAGACACGACTCCCCGCGGGGCAACGGCAAGACGGCCTGACTTACCCCACAGAGGCGAGGACAGGACAAGACAAGACATGACTCCCCACAGGGCAACGGGAAGATGGCCAGACTTACCCCACGGAGGCGAGGACGAGACAAGACAAGACCAACACGAATGAACACCAGGCAGTACCGATTTAGCTCCGGTGATGGAACTAGACCGAAGTGCAGGTGGGGGCTGCAGACGAGGGCTAGAGGCGAGAGGGGCAGAGAAGGGATTCAGACAAGGGGGTAGGACAGGAATCACAGACCGCCAGGGCCAGGACTAGACTCGGAACTGGGAAGCCGCCAGGGCCAGGACTGGACATGGTACTTGAATGCCGCCAGGGCCAGGACTTGACATGGTACTTGAATGCCGCCAGGGCCAGGACTTGCTTGGTACTTGAACGCTGCCAGGGTCAGGACTTGGACGTGGTACTTGAATGCTGCAAGAGCCAGGACGTGGACATGGTACTTGGATGCCGCCGGAGCCAGGACATGGTGCTTGGAGCCTCCGGGTAGTGCTGAGCTCTCGACTCGGCCCAGGAACAGTAGACAGTGGCTTTTGATGCTCTCCGGCGGGTTAACTGATGGACCCACCTTGATTAGGAAACTTTGCAGGCTCGTTTCGGCGAGGTAACTGGACTGGGTTGCTCCGGTGAGGACAGGTGAATTACCAGCACACGCTTCGGGTGGAGACAAGGCTTGCTCCGGCCAGATGACATTGGCATGCCGTGACTTTGCAGACTTTGCAGACACTCCCGCACCGAACAGCTGAAAGACAGAGACTATAAACTATCGTTTCAGCCGAGTGTTAATTGCCTCTAATCACCAAAGTCGAGGAACATGGGAAAATAGAGAATCAACGGTCCAGATCGTAACATAAACAAGCTAAATTTAAAGGGACCCTGTTCCGGACCATGACAAGGAGACCCTAATGCAATAAAACAAGATCAATCAGGATGGGAAACAGTTTCTTCCCCCAGGTTATTAGGCTTCTGAACTCCCTGCCACATTATATTCTAAGTGTCACTGGTTAATCTGTTCCGTACCTTACGATATTTAGGATTAATGCATGCTAGTTCGTATTTATGCGTGATTCATCTGTAGATTTTATCCTTACCTTCATAAGTTATTGTGTGTTATGTGTGTTATATGCTTTACGTTCTGGTTCGGAGAAATGTTGTCCCATTTCTATATACACTATGTGGTTATAGACGTTATAAGTATGTATATAGTTAAATGACAATAACTTGACTTGTCTAGCTAATAGTCTCCTATCCAGCAAACATCATAGTTGATCCCTTCTGCACCTTCTCCAATATATCCAGATACTTGACTGCTTCATTATAGAATAAGTGTGTAGGTGGGCCTCTGAAGGGAACTAACTCTTCAACTGAGATCTTGAGAGACATCTGAAAATGGTGCCTATTCCCAAGTACTTTCAGAAGTGATGAGTGACAACTAGTACCTTCCCTTTAAAAAATTCATATGCACCAGTTTGATTCATCTGGTGGCAATGTTTCATGAAGTTATAAATAAGAAGAGAAATACTGGAATTTCTCAGCAATTCAAGCCGAAGAGAATGTGGAAAATAGAACAGAACAGCACAGGGACACATGCATCAATGCACAATGCTGTGCTAAACACATTAAATTAGTCCTTTCTGCCTACACAAGTCCAGTTTGCTCCATTCTCTGCATATTCATGTGGCTATCTGTTGAGTACAGTTCCTGTCACCAATCTATAGGAAAGATATTAAAAGCCTAAAAGAGTGCGAAGAAATTTTACGAGGATGTTACCAGTTCTTGAGGACCTGATTTATAGGGAAAGTTGGACAGATTAGGATTCATTCCCTTGTGTGCAGAAGAATGAGGGAAGATCTTATTAGAGGTATGCAAAATTATGAGGAATATAAATAGTGTGAATACATGCAGTTTTACTACTGAGTTTGTGTGACACTGGGACTAAAGGTCATATACTTAGAGTGAAAGGTGAAACATCTAAGAGGAATCTGAGTGGAAATTTCTTTTGGCCTTGGGAAAAATATTTCAGCTGTCTACCATATCTACATTTATGATAATTTTATAAACTTTTATCGGGTTGCCTCTTAGCTTCCACTGTTGCAAAGGAAGAAGGGTCTTTAAGAAGGGTCCGACCACCAACCCAGCAAATTATCGACCTTTCTTTAACAAGCACTTCTTGTAAATTCTTGGAGCACATAATTGACAGCAATCTGATGAGGTACCTTAGCAGACACAATATTTTTTGCTGACAATCAGCATGCTCTTAGGAAGCATAGATCAAGCGAGCCTCAGCTTATCCTGACAATAAATGACCTAGCCAAAAATTTTGATAACAATGTCATCAATGAGTTAGTAGTGCTCGACTTCTCCAAAGCATTTGATGTTAAATTCCTCACCAAAGATTACTTAGGAAGCTCGACTTCTACGGTGTCCGCTTCAATATTAAAAGATGGATTTCCATTTTCTTGACAAAATGTCCTCAGTGTGTACGTGTGAAAGGAAAAAGCTCTAAATTGCAGTGTTAAGTGGTACACGCCAGGGCGCAGTGCTGGGCCCACATTTGCTTTTATTTTACATTAATGACATCCACAAAAAAATCACAAGTACCACCAGACTTTTTGCTGATGATTGTTTGATATACCATCCAATTAAATCAGCTGATGTTGAAGATGCTCTCCAAAAAGATCTTGATAGTATGGTTGAGTGGTCACAACAATGGGCCATGCAGTTCAATCCTTCCAAATGTGAAACCATGCGTGTCACCAGGAAGAGAAAACCAGGTAAAACATCATATAAAATCCTGGGTGTCACCCTTGAAGAAACCAAGCAGATCAAGTATCTTGGTATCAAAATCCAGAATGATCTATGCTGGAATAGTCAGATGCATCATGCAACAGTGAATGCAACAGGAGCCCTAAATTTTTTGAGAGGCAATTTTCATCTTTGTTCAACTTCAGTCGAGGAGAAGTTGTACCTCAGCCTTGTTAGGCCACGTTTGGAATATGCAGTTACTGCATGGGACCCATACACAAACAAAAATATTACTTCCATCGAGCGAGTCCAAAGACAGGCAGCCCGATACATATGAGAGAGAAGCGAGAGTTACTCAATTTTAAAATTCATTAAAGTGGAACTCTATCAAAGATAGGCGTGAAGCACACCACCTGACCTGTTTTTACAAAATGTTGAATGGTCAGCTCGACATAGACTACCAATCCCACATCAAACCTAAACCTATTAGGAACAGACGAGGGCACTCAATTCAATTTGAAATACTAACCATCAAGTCAGATGTGTACAGCAATTCATTTTACCCCCACACAATTAAAGCATGGAATAATCTTCATCCTACCATGGTCACAGAACCAAACCCAATTAAATTTAAGGCAGCTTTTCTCCTTCAAAAATCTCTTTCTTAAGTCCACCCTCTGCCACCTCCAGTTTAAATTCCATGCGGAATATTTTGGAGGATCAAGAACCAAGAACCAAGAATCAAGGTTTATCCAATCTCTTCTCATAGCACATACCTTCTAATCCAGGCAGTATCCTGGTAAACCTGTTCTCCACCCATTCCAAATCCTTCACCTCTTTCTTATAATGGGGGAACAGAACTGAATGCAATGTTACAAAAGTGACCTGACCAGAGATTAGAAAGCTGAGCATAACTTCCTGACTCTTGAACTCAATATTTCAACTAATAAAGGCAAGCATACCATATTCCTTCTTTGCCACCCTATTAACTTATGCAGTCAATTTCAGTGAGTTATGGACTTGGACTCCAAGGGTCAGGCCTGCACAGGCAGGCACCACTCAGTCCCCACTTAGCTAACAGGAGCCACCTGCAACTTGGTTCCAACTCATAACCTGCAGCCTATTTAAACCTTGCTCCCATCCTCAGTCCTTGTTCACCTAGTGTACCACCCAGCCCTAACCAGTTGATCCCAGTCTTCAGTTACCTCATCATGTTAAATATCTGTTCTCTCTTGTTTTGTGACCCCTTATGGCTTGTTATTTTGCAGTTTTTATTGAAATGATTGCTCTCTGCTGCTTTGTGTTTGGGTCAAGCCTCCACTACATTTCCTGACAGGATGAGTGAACAAACAATTGACCCAGCAGAGTCTGCTTGTCTAAAGGAACTTGATTGTCAACATAAGCACATGATCCAGATAGTGCATTGGAAACACTCTGTGGGGCCCAGATGTTCACCACACTGAAGCTGGAGAGTGTGTACAAACTGATTTGTATCAGCCAGGTGGATGAGTGAAAGACTGCATTCATTACACCCACTACGGATACTTGGTGTTGCCTTTTGGACTTTTAAACAGTCCAGCTGTTTTCAATTATCAGTGAGATCCTCTGAAACATGCTACACAGGTATGTGTTCATCTACTTCGATGACATCCTTGTCTTCCCCAAGGATCTCCCAAGACCACATCTGTCATGTCCATTCAGTCCTTTAACATCTCCTTGAAAAACACCTGTCTTGCAAGTTAGAGAAATGCCAGTCCCACTTTCCGGTCATTTCCTTCCTGTGTTACCTCCTTTCACCTCAAAGCAGAACCAAACACCCAATGAGCTGTCACTGAATGGCCCAGAGCGCACTCACTCAAGTAACTATAGTGCTTCTTAGGCTCCTCCAACTTATTCTGCCATTTCATCAGGAAGTACAGCCAAACTACTGCTCCTCTCATCGCCCTCTCAGATAACCAGTTCTGCTGCCATGGACAGCACTTTTGAGAAGCTCAAAAGATGCTTCACCACCGCTCCCGTTCTCTGCCTTCTGAACTCCTCCAGACCTTTGTGGTAGAGGTGGATGCATCTGATATGGGTGCTGGAGCCAACATCTACCAGTGAGGACGGACAGGAAGACACAACCTTGTGCCTTCTTCTCATGCAAACTCAACTCTACACAACGCTGCCATGGAGTAGGAGACAAGGAGCTACTCATATTAATGGAAATATTGGCTGATGGAAAACACCAAGCTTTTCCTGATCTGGACTGACTACTAGAACCTCATCCATACAACAGACCTGCCAACTCAGCCCACATTAAGCTCACTGGGCCTTCTTTGAGCAATTCATCTTCATCTCCTACTGATCTGGCTCCAAGAACACTAACGCAGATGCCCTGCCTCAGCCATTCGGCCCTCAGCACATCATTCCATCCTTGCAGTTCCTCACCCTGTTTGTTTGGGTCTCAAGAAACGGATCTGCCAGGCCCTCGAGCATGAACCTTCTCTGGCCTTCACACCTGATATCAGCTTGTGGCCTTGCCCCCAGAAGCACTCCAGTGGGCCGTCTCCTCACCCCTCTCCAGCCATCCAGGTGCATTTTCTGCGATGCCGGTTCTGGTGATTCACCATGATGGCAAATATACATCAGTCCATGGCTGTCTGCCCTCAATATGCTCATTGCAGGTTCCCAGACAATGGCCCTCTAGGCTCCTGCAGCCCCTGCCGATCGCTCAACACCTGTGGTCCCACATTGCCATGGATTTCACTACCAGTTTTGGCACCTTTCAATGGGGCCAGGGTGATCATGACAATGGTGGACCGGTTCTCCAAGGCGGCCCGGTTCATTGCCCTCTTCAAACTTCAACTGCTGAGACGGCGGAACTTGTTCTGCAACATATAGTTCAACTCCATGGTTTTCTTAGGACATCATTGTGAACTGGGGCCCACAATTTGTCTCCTGTTTCTGGTGAGCCTTCTTCTCTCTCCTCTGCACTTCAGTGAGTTTGGTCTGTGGATGATATCCAGAGGACAACAGATAGTCAGAAAGAGCCAATCAACAAGTAGAGAAATTTTTACAATGCTTCATTGCCTCTAACATGGAAGAGTTTCTGCACTGGGCTGAACATTCCCACAATCTACACACCTCCTCTGTAATGGGTATGTCACCCTTTGAACGGCTTCATGACTACCAACCCCTGTTGTTCCCTGCAGGTGATGCAACAGTAGAGTCCCATCTGTCAGGACCTTGGTTTACCATATGCTGGAATACTTGGAAGAGGGCACAAAGGGTCACCCTAGCTGGCAACCATACCTACCACCACCAGGCCAACCACCAGAGGCATCCAGCTAGACTTCTCTGGTCTGGTGACAGTGTCTGGCTGTCTTCCCGAGATCTGCCCTCTGCATTAACTTCTGCCACCTCTTGACCTGGTTCATTGGCCTCTACAAGATTACCCATTGCATCAACTCAGTCACTTACCACGTCCAGCTGCCACCATCCCCCTGGACCAGGCCTATCCTGCCTCAAGCCTGGTGTCCACGGACCACTCCACTCACCTGAACCTGTACCTCTGGAACCTAGGGTTGTGGAAGATAATGCTAAATACATAGTTCAGTAGTTGATGAATGTACGTCATTGTGTCTATGTTGTGCAGCACCTGGTTGACTGGGAGGAGAGGTCTTGGGTGCTATCCAGTTTCATTTTGGATCCATCACCCAGTGAGGATCCATTGGACTGATTCAGGTCATCTTGGGTTGTTGAGTGCTGTGGGAACGGTTTGTGCCAGGCCTGCTGCACAGTTTCCACCCAGCTAACAGGAGTCACCTGCCACACATTTAGAACCCATTGTGGTGACCCACTTTCCACACAAGCGAACCGGCTCACAAAATAACCCGCACGCGGGGAGAGACTTTTGTATTGCACCTCTGACGTCATTTCTGCCCGGAGAGGGCTGGAAGGGAACTGCTTAAAAGCCAGTGCCGCGAAGTTTGAATAAACGAGTCTCGAGTGCGACTTACAGACCGCGTGTCGTTATTTCTAGCGCTGTGTGTAACACATCACTACATTGGTGACCCCGATGGTGCAAACAGGATTTGGACCAAAGATGATCGACTCTTCATCTGTTCACGCAGTTTCACTAAAGCTGCCAACTTTCTGGATGCTGCGACCACACCTGTGGTTTGACCAAGCAGAAGCCCAGTTCCAGATTCGGCAAATACCTTCGGACTTTACACGTTACTATTACGTGGTGAGCTCCCTTGTCCAGGAGACGGGCACACAGGTTGGGGATTTCATACAGTCACCTCCCCGCCCAAAGAAGGCAAATATGCAGCATTCAAAGTGCCTCTCTTAGAGACCTTTGGCCTCTCATGGCGTGAGAGGCCAAAGGTCATGCCCACTTGCTGCACCTGGACGGTTTGGGAGTCAGGCCGCTGTCAGCATTAATGAACGAGATGCTGGCCCTGGCTGAAGGACACAAGCCCTGCCTCATGTTTGAGCAGGCATTCCTAGAACAACTGCCCGAGGACATACATCTGCTGCTGGCCGACACAGATTTCAGTGACCCCCGGCAAGTGGCAGCCCAGGCAGATGTGCTGTGGAAAGCCAAGAGGGAGAGCGGGGCATCCGTCGGACATGTTACCAAGCCACGCGCCCAACAGCAGGCCAGAGCAGGCCTGGCAACGGAGTGCACACATCCCAGAGGCGGGAGGGAGGAGGCCAATGAACAGTGGTGTTTCCACCACCAGTGGTGGGGCACAGAAGCCCGCTGTTGTCACCCGCTCTGCAAGTTCCCGGGAAACACCAGGGCCAGCCGCCGCTAATGGCTACGGCGGCTGGCCACCAGGACAGCCTCCCGTACGTCAGGGACAAACAGTCAGGACGCTGTTTCTTGATTGACACCAGAGGGGAGATCAGCGTCTTACCCCCAATGGGGTATGACACCCGCAACAGGGCGACATGACCCACCCTGAGGGCCGCAAACGGCAGCATAATTCAGACCCTCGGCACCCACACGGTGCAGCTTCAGTTTGGCGCCAGCCGGTTCACGTGGACTTCACACTGGCCACCGTGGCCCAACCACTCCTGGGGGCGGATTTCTTGCGAGCCCACAGCCTGCTGGTCGACTTGCAAGGGAAAAGACTGGTCCATGCCAAGACTTTCCAGACGTTCTCCCTGGGTGAAGCCAAGTTGCCAGCCCCACACCTGGACTCCATCCCGCTGTCTGACAATAAATTCACCAGAATCCTGGCAGATTTCCCATCAGTACTGACACCGCAGTTCACGGCAGCCATGCCCGGACACAGAGCACAGCACCACATTCCAACCCAGGGACCACCCCTCCATGCCCGCGCACGAAGGCTCCCCCTGGACAAGCTCCGACTGGCGAAGGAGAAGTTCAAGAGAATGGAGGAATTGGGGATTGTATGTTGGTCCGACTGCCCATGGGCCTTCCCCTTGCACATGGTGCCCAAAGCAGCCCGGGGCTGGAGACCATGCGGTGACTACCACAGACTGAACGAGGCTACAACTCCAGACCGCTACCCCATGCCGCACATACAGGACTTTGCAGCAAACCTGCATGGGGCAAGCATCTTTTCCAAAGTAGACCTCGTCCGGGGGTACCATCAAATCCCGGTACACCCTGAAGACATCCCCAAAACAGCACTCATCACCCCGTTCGGCCTGTTCAAATTCCTCTGAATGCTGTTCGGCCTGAAGAATGCCGCATAGATGTTCCAGCGACTAATGGATGGAGTGGGATACGACCTGGACTTTGCGTTCAACTATTTGGACGACATCCTCATAGCCAGCAGTAGTCGTTAGGAGCAACTGTCCCACCTCTGCCAGCTCTAATCCCGCCTGAGTGATTTCGGCCTCACAATCAACCCAGCCAAATGTCAGTTCGGACTCGACACCATCGACTTCTTGGGCCACAGGATTACCAAAGACGGGGCAACACCTCTGCCCGCCAAGGTAGACGCGATCCGCCATTTTGCCCGGCCCAACATAGTCAAAGGCCTGCAGGAGTTTGTTGGTACGGTGAACTTCTACCACCACTTCCTCCCGTCAGCAGCCCGTATCATGCGCCCTTTGTTCACCTTGATGTCGAGTAAAGGCAAGGATATTACTTGGGACGAAGGGGGCGCGGCCGCTTTCGTTAAAGCCAAGGAAGCCTTGGCAGACGCCGCGATGCTGGTGCACCCCAGAATGGACGTTCCAACCGCCCTCACAGTGGACGTATCCAACACAGCAATCAGTAGGGTGCTGGAGCAACTCATCGACGGTCGCTGGCAATCCCTGGCGTTCTTCAGCAGGCACCTATGGCCACCCGAACTCAAGTACAGTGCCTTCGACTGGGAGCTGTTGGCCCTATATCTGGCAATCCTGCATTTCAGGTACTTCTCAGAAGGCAGGCCGTTCACCGTGTTCACGGACCACAAACCGTTGACCTTAGCATTCACAAAGGTGTCCGATCCCTGGTCGGCCCGCCAGCAGTGACATCTGTCCTACATCTCCGAGTACACGACGGACATCCAGCATGCCTGGGGAAAGGACAACATCACGGCAGATGCGCTCTCCAGACCAGCTGTCCAGGCCCTGTCCCAGGGGGTGGAATATGCAGCACTGGCGGAGGCGCAGCAGGCAGACAACCAGATGCCCAACTACAGGACCGCAGTCTCGAGTTTGCAGCTGCAAGACTTCCTCATAGGCCCAGGTGAGAGGACCCTCCTGTGTGACGTGGCTACCGGCCAACCTCGTCCCATCTTCCCGGCAGCCTGGCGGCGGCGAGTTTTCAACTCCATACACGGCTTGGTGCACCCATCTATCAGGACAACTGTCCGGATAGTCTCCAGCAAGTTCGTGTGGCACAGACTTCACAAACAGGTCAGCGGATGGACCAAAACGTGCACGCAGTGCCGAACAGCCAAGGTTCAGCGGCACACCAAAACCCTGCCGCAGCAGTTCGAACCCACCCGCCGGAGGTTGGACCACATTCATGTGGATATTGTGGGGCCCCTGCCAGTGTCGCGAGGAGCACGGTACCTCCTAACTATGGTAGACCAGTTCACCAGATGGCCAGAGGCAGTCCCGCTCAACGACACCACCTCCGAATCCTGCGCCCGAGCACTGATCGCAAACTGGGTAGCCCGCTTCAGGGTACCGGCCCACATTACCTCCGACAGGGGCGCCCAGTTCACCTCCAGCCTGTGGTCGGCTGTGGCCAGCCTGTTGGGGAAACAATTACACCACACAACTGCCTACCACCCACTGTCGAACGGACTAGTGGAACGCTTCCACCATCACTTAAAGTTGGCTCTCATGCCCCACCTGAAAGGGCCTAACTGGGTGGACGACCTTCCCTGGGTCCTGCTTGGAATCCGCACAGCACCCAAAGAGGATCTGCACACCTCACAGGCCGAGCTGGTGTACGGCGCACCCCTGGTCGTCCCAGGAGAGTTCATACCAGCCTCAAGGGGGCAAGAGGAAGAACCCGCAGCAGTCCTGGACAGACTACGTGAGAGGCTCGGCAACCTGGCCCCCGTACCGACTTCACAGCACGGCCAGATCCCGACCTGCGTACTCAAAGACCTGCAGAGCTGTAAGTTTGTATTTGTACGAAGGGGCGACACCAGGCACTGCTACAGTGGCCATACAAGGGGCCATTCAGGGTGATCAGTAACAACCGGTCCACGTACGTTCTGGACATTGGGGGGAAAGAGGAGGTTTTCACGGAGGACTGACCCAAACCGGCCCATGTGGACTTGGTGCAGCCGGTCAAGGTTCAGGCTCCGCAGTGCAAAGGCAGACAGCGCAAAGAGAGACTGATCCAGACTGTGGATATTGGGGGTGTATTGCTAGCTCTGGGGTGGGGGGCGGGTTATGTGGCGACTCACTTTCTACACAAGCGAACCGGCTCACAAAATAGCCCGCGCATTGGGAGAGACTTTTGTAATGCACCTCTGACATCATTTCCGCCTGGAGTGGGCTGGAAGGGAACTGCTTAAAAGCCAGTGCCACGAAGTTTGAATAATCAAGTCTTGAGTGTGACTTCCAGACTGCGTGTCGTTATTTCTAGCTCTGTGTATAGCACATCGCTACACCATCACTTGCAGCCTATTTAATCTGTCTCTCATCCATCAAACCAGTCAGCCTCAACCAGTTGCTCCTAGCCTTGAGTTACATTGTGTTAAATATCCATTTTTCTCTTGCTTCATGGCCCTAATGGCTTGTTATTTTGAAGTTTATTATTAAAGTTATTGCTCACTGTTAAATTGTCTCTGCAGCTCTAAATTTGTGTCAAGCCTCCTCTAAATTTCCTGACACAAGGTAATTCTACATGTCAATGTTGTTAAGGGTCTGGGTATAAACTGTTCACTTTCCTTTTATACTTGATCTCCTGAAGTGCAATGCCTCATTCTTGGGAGGATTAACCTCTATCCATCATTTCTCCGTCCATATATATATATCTGAGCTATAACCCACTATATCCTTTGGCAATTGTCTACAATGTCACCATCTGTGAATTTAATAACCACCCCTCCCCCCACATTTTCATCTAAGTAATTTATACATCACAAACAGTAGAAGCCCCAATATACTGTAGATCCCTGTGGATCTCCACTAAGTTGAATCAGAAACTTCCTCCTGTCTTCTATGAGCAAGCCAATTCTGAATCCAAACTAACAAATCACCATGAATCCCATGTATCTTAATATTCTGGATAAGCCTACCATGTGGGACATTGTCAAAAACCTTACTAAAATATAGGTAGACAACATCCATAGGTCTACCCTTTCCTCTTGCTTTTATCACTCCTTCATAAACTTAGTCAAGTTAGCAAGATATGAAGCAATGCCAACTGTCCCTAATTAAGCCATTGCTCTCCATTGCACTGTAAATTCTAATAAATCCTATCCCCCGTGATCCTCTCCAACAATTTCTCTATGATGCAACTCTCCAGTCTATAGTTACTAGGATTTTCTATATTTCTCTTTTTACAATGGTAGTGCCTTATTTACTTGTCAGTCCTTTGGCTGTAGCTAAAAAGGATGCAACGATCTTGGTAAAGGCCCCAGCAATCTCAGCTTTTGCCTCTTTCTTTAACCTGTGTGCTTGTATCAATTGAATAAAGACCAATTGCACTTACTTCCCCCATCTCTAAGTGACTACCTAATCTACACAGTTACAAAGATGAGAAACTTCCTTGAGATTCTCATGATAACAGGGTGTTGTTAGAGTGAGAAACTAACCTTGTCCTCTGATGTCCTGTGTTGTAAGTCAGCCTTTGCAGCATATTGACCTTGGTTACCATAGCCACCGGAGCAGAGTTAGGCCATTTGGCCCATCGTGTCCACCCACTATTTGATCTTGGCTGATTTATTATCTGTCTCAAACACATTCTCCTGTCTTCTCATTGTAACTTTGATACTCTCACTAATCAAGCACCTATCAAATTCCACTTAAAATATAACTATTGACTTGGTCTCCACAGCTGTCTGTGGCAATGAATACCACGGATTTACCATCCTCTCGCGAAAGAAAATTCTCTTTATCCCTGTTTTAAAGGTATATCATTGTATTCTGAGACTGTGGACACTAGTGCTAGACTCTCCCACAATTTTAAACATTTTCTCTATGTCCACTCTGTCTAGACCATTCAACATTCGGTAGGTTGAATGAGATTCCCTGTCATTCTTCTAAACTCCAATGAGTACAGGTCCATAGCCATCAAACACTCCTCATAACTTTAGCCCTTTCATACCTGGGATCACTTTCTTACATGTCCACCGAGCCATCTGCAATGCCAGCACATCCTTTCTTAAATGTGGGGCTCAAATCAGCTCTCAATACTCCAAATGTGGTCTGGCCAATTCCCTATGAAGTCTCAGCTTTCCAGCTTTGCTTTTACATTCTAGTCCTTTTGAAATGAATGCTAACATTGTGTAACCCAGGTTAATTAAACCCACAGATGCAATGTTAGAAAGCTCCAGCTATGGAGGGTTGAAAACAAGGTTTACTGAATTTTTAAAAAAGACGAGGAAAAAAGCTTTGTGAGAATGAGGCATGTCTGATGGAGGCATAGACAAGCAACAGAAATGCAGCAAACTGTAGAAATTAACTAAAAATATAAACTGTTAAAAGTGGAGTTAGTAGTTAGTGTCTCTACTTACAAGAAACCCTCAGGGTAAAACCCCTGGAGGAGAAATGATTTTGTTAAAAGATTTATTGAAGCACAGCTATAATGAACACCATCTACAGGGAGAGAGTAGTGCCTGAGATTTCTACCGTGTAACCGGGAATTAGTTCTGTTAAATCATATCAAGGGAATTGATGAGTCAAAACACTTTTACTATTCTGAGTGTATAATTTGTGTATGAAGTATGTTCAGTAGTGTTGTAATGGACAAATGTTTGGAAATGACAATGTGATACTAAGTTACTTCGAAATAGAAAATAGGATGTGTATAAGAACTTACAGATTGTAATCCTGTTGTATACAGGTCAGGTTTTTTTGTGTAAGTTTTGTGAATCAGCTTTCCATGGATGACCCACCATTTCATCCAACGAACCAAGAAACAAGATGGCGAGCTACCCAAGGTCATGACTAATGCCTCCATAATTTCTTCTACTACCTTTTTCAGAATCCTAGCATGCAGTCCATCTAGCCCAGGTGACTTACCTAACTTAGACCATTCAGCTTCCCAAGCATGTTCTCCAACTATACTCACTTCTGCCCCCTGATACTACTGAATTTCTAGTATATAGTGAAGACTGACACAAAAGACTTATTCAATTACTTTGCAATGTCTATGACCCCATCACTACCACTCCAGTGTAAATTTTTCCAGCAATTCAATATCCAATCTCACCTCTCTTTCACTCTTTATAGATCCAAAAAAAATCTTTTGGTATCCTCTTTTCAATATACATTAGCTTATCTTCATATTACATCATTTCTCTCCTTATTTTTTTGTTGTCCTAATGTTCTAGCTTCCTACCAATTATTGATATATTGTACACCTTCACTTTTGCTTTTGTGCTGTCTTTGACTTCCCAGTTGCCTAATCCTCTCTTTTGAATGCATCTAGTATGGAATGAACCAATCTTTCATCTTCTGAATACTTCAAGAAACTTCAGCTTTGCCACACTGCCATCATCTCTGCTAGCATCCCCTTCCAATCAACTTTGTGTGCTCCTCTCTCATACCTCTGTAGTTTCCTTTTCTCCACTATAATACCTGATTTCAGCTTCTCCCTCTCAAACTGCAGGGTGAATTCTATCATATTAGGATCACTGCTTCCCAAGGATTCTATTATCTTTGGTTCCCTTCTCAAATCCGGTCCATTACACAGAAATCAATTTAGACTTGTCATTTCCCGAGAAGGCACAGCTGCAACCTGCTCTAAAAAGTTATTAATTTCCGAGGCATTCTACAGATTTATTCTCTTGGAATCTATCCAAACTGATTTTCCCAATCTAGATGCGTATCAAAATCCCCTATGACCATAGTAACATTGCCCTTTATTGCATATTTCTTCTATCTCCCATTGTAATTTTACCCTGTTCTGGCTACTGCTCAGAGGCCTGTTCATAATTCTCTTTTTACCCTTGCATTTTCTGAACTCTATCCACAAGGATTCTACATCTTCTGATCCTAGGTCACTTTTTGTAAGGATTTGATTTCCTTTTATAATAACAAAGCCATCCCATCCCCTCTGTCTATCCTGCCTATCCCTTCAATACAATATGCATCCTTGGATGTTACTACTGCAGTTGTACAAGGCCTTGGTGAGACCACACCTGGAGTATTGTGTGCAGTTTTGGTCCCCTAATCTGAGGAAAGACATCTTTGCCATAGAGGGAGTACAAAGAAGGTTCACCAGATTGATTCCTGGGATGGCAGGTCTTTCATATGAAGAAAGACTGGATGAACTGGGCTTGTACTCGTTGGAATTTAGAAGATTGAGGGGGGATCTGATTGAAACGTATAAGATCCTAAAGGGATTGGACAGGCTAGATGCGGGAAGATTGTTCCCGATGTTGGGGAGGTCCAGAACGAGGGGTCACAGTTTGAGGATAGAGGGGAAGCCTTTTAGGACCGAGATTAGGAAAAACTTCTTCACACAGAGAGTGCTGAATCTGTGGAATTCTCTGCCACAGCAAACTGTTGAGGCCAGTTCATTAGCTATGTTTAAAAGGAAGTTAGATATGGCCCTTGTGGCTACAGGGGTCAGGGGGTATGGAGGGAAGGCTGGGTTCTGAGTTGGATGATCAGCCATGATCATAATAAATGGCGGTGCAGGCTCGAAGGGCCGAATGGCCTACTCCTGCACCTATTTTCTATGTTTCTATGTTTCTATAACATCATACCTGCACTACAAGATCATCTACCTTGTTTTGTATAGTCTCATGCATTCAGTCTTGTATTCATCACTTTTCTTTACAGTTTTCCATCATGTGAAATTACTCTCTTAATTCAATGCATGCCCTTGACATTTATATAGAAAAGTGCTTCTGCTCTAACTTTGCAAAACACACAAAGGATTGTAATGTTGCCAACTCATCCTTGATATGATACAAGCTGCACAAAATAGAATGCAGACATTTTCGGCCCCTGAATGAGGAGATAGATACAGAGAGATCAGCTTTTAAGATTGCACAGTTGGAGAATGGGAGACAAAATATATGTAATTATAAATATCTCTGCTTCGTGCCTGGTGCTTGGTTTCTAACAGATGGGCTGGGAGTCAGGTTTGATTGTACAGGAGTAATTTGCAGACCTGCCTAGTGAGACTGCAGACCAAGAGCAAGGTCTGCCTTTTTGACCATGGCACCTCAAGTGGTTGGAAATTGGATGCTGTAAGACTTGCTCCAGGCTGCTTTTGTGATAGATTCAACTGTATCTTCCTGCCTATATACAATCAGTAATGTCTCTGCAAGAGGATTTTGAGCTGATATTTCAATATTCAAAATCAAAGCATTTATAACCAAAGTACACATATGTTACCATGTGCTACCTTGAGATGCATTTACCTGCAGATAGTTACAGGAAAATAAAGAAATTCAAAACATTAAAAAATTATGAGGTGATGGATATTCGCTTCCTGTGCTTCTTGCTTATGTTTGCTAACCTTGCTTTCTAAATACAGCATCTGTCACTTGTTGAAAATAGGTGTAAATAAATTTCCAACTGGTATTTCTTTGTATCGTTTCTGATTATAAGTTGGAGCCAGTCCTCAGTTCTTAAAATGGAAATGGTATAGAGAAGATGCTTTGTCTGCAGTAAGTAACTGGACCTGATTTATTGTTGTTCAGCAGTGCAGTGTAAGATAATGGGTTGTCTGTTTTGGCTTGTTTAAGAACAAACAATCCTGACTAAGTTGCTTAGTTCAAGGAAGCTTGCAGACCAGATAGATGATATCACTTAGTATATCAATCACTGATGTGTTTATAGTTGCAAATTTTATGTACTTAAGGAAGTTAGCCTTTACAACATTAATTGTGGAAATGTATCTCCAAAAAGCCTTTGTTCTTTTGTGTAAAAAGAGTGTCTGAAGAAATATTATAAGCATGTATAGTCACTCAAGTGGCATGGAAACAGTATAAATATAGAAAGCAGTTGAGGCTTTTTAGGAATACTTAAGGAACATCAAGAAACACAGGTGAGCAAGAATCCTTCAGCTAACTTTGATTTCTACAATGGACAATTCATTCACCTGTATCATTGGTATGACTTTTTAGTTTATAGGAAATGTACCCATGTTTTGGAAATTCTCTGTGCTTTGTGTTTTAGAAATGGTTTGTAATTTGGAAATATTTAAGATAGAAGCTCGTCTGTGAGCTTTAAATATGCTTTAAGAATGTTGTTTGGATTAAAGTGCGTATCTCCAAAAATAAATTAACTGTTTTGAACTACTTTGTTAGTTGGAAGTATCTTCCCTTTGATAGGGAGAGGGGACCCACCACTCGAATAGTGGGTATTGACAACTAAACTCACCATGGGGAATAAACAGGAAAGTGAACTAGTCTTTAAAGATTGGTTAGTTACAATATAATCTCCCTTTAGTGAGGGTATACATGCCTATTTATATCTAATAGGGCTTGAAGTCTTCGTTTGAGTTTAGAACTTT
The DNA here is from genome assembly GCF_963921235.1 of Mobula hypostoma. Taxonomy (NCBI): domain Eukaryota; kingdom Metazoa; phylum Chordata; class Chondrichthyes; order Myliobatiformes; family Myliobatidae; genus Mobula; species Mobula hypostoma. The sequence continues at coordinate 118,100,995 of NC_086097.1, read as the reverse complement.
GTAGTCGGAAAAGCCAGTTCCATCACAATGAAAAACTATACAGAAGCAAAGACAGACCAACAACCAATGTGTAAAGAAGACAAACTGTACAAATAAAAAAAACTGAGAAACCTTGAAAGTGAGTCCAATAGTTGTGAAATCATTCAGAATTGATGTGTGAAGTTATCCACGCTGGTTCAAGTTATGTTGGGGGTGGGGGTTGGTGGATTGAAAATACAATTTAGTGGTAAATTAATACAACAAAATATCATTAATTATTAACATATTCAAATTAGCTTTATCCATGCTCTTTAAAGTAATCCTTTGCAGTTCAGACCACTTTTGACAGAATGACATTTAAGACCTTATATTCTTGAAGTGAACAATATCACAAGAAGTTAGATAGGGGAAAAAGTTTTCAAAACAAGTGACACAGGAGAAAAGTCATTGAATTCATCAAGCAGGTCTGATAGGATTAAAACCTTGAGTTTTCAAGAATGGATGTAATAAGTAGCTTTGGTGATTATAAACATGAGAAACTTTGCCAACATACTGATAACACCAAGATTTTAGAAATAGCAGTGCAACAGCTGCTGAGAGCTTTAATGTGAGATATTAACTCATGAGTAACTTAAGGTTACAAATTCTTGAGATGACAAAAGGTTGCAGATGCTAGAATCTGGAGCATCAAACAGTCTGCTGGAGGAACTCAGGAGGTCAAACAGCATCTGTGGGAGGAAGAGTTGTCAACATTTTGAGTCAAAACCCCGCATCAGGCTCTTTCCTCTGACAGCTGCTACTTTGCCCTATGAGTTCCTGTAGTAGATGTTTGTTGTTGCAAACTTATAGGTGGATTTGGTCTCAGTGTTGCATATGTTTAAAATATTGTTTTAATCATCTATCACCTCAGTTACTGCACTGTAACCACTTCAAACCACTTGTTAAAATGCTGTTTCCATTATAACCACATGCTGGCATTTATGCACATTTTGTTCCATATCTGTACTTCTGACTTTATTCTTATATAATTCTTCTTTCTGTATAATGTTGAATGTTGTCTTTTGTATTGCATGGTGCACCAATGCAACACAGCAAATTCCTAATACATGTCAATGTATATGGCAAGTAAAGTTAATCTTTGATCCTCCAGCTCATTCTGGGCAACATTATCAGAAACTGCCCAAGTGGGAGAGGTATAAGGAATCCAAGATTCTTGGAAGACTTCTTGGAGGCTAAAAAAGAACTAACTGAATAATGGAATCTAACAATCGGTTGAACAACTTATATTGCTAACTTTAAGGGTGTCTGTGACTGCGGCTTCGAGTGTTAATGGCTGGAGACAGTGTTTGTTGTGTGAACTGAAATATTGCCCAGGATGGTAGCTGACCAGGAGTAGGAATGTTTTGAGATTTTGTGTGATGTGAATCCTGGCTGATGTGTGACTGGGAATCCTGGCATCATTATCATGTCAGCAGGAGACAAGTTTATGCGCTTGGTTACCATTATTCAGTGAAGAAATAATAGAGTAGAGCAGTCTACCATCATCACAGAATTGCTACGTGTCCAAGAGAAAGAAATGGGCTGGAAAACTCATTGCAGACACTACCCACCCAGCAAACTCCATTTTCTAGAAGTTTCTTTGTGGAAAGCATTATTGAGCTATTAACACTAAAGCTTCAAGCCATCTTATAAATTTATTCCCCAGGAAGTTAATCTGATCAACTATTCTAGTTACACCCCACCCCTTCTATCCACTACCATTATCCATTGCATAGTAAACACTTTAAACCACTTACTATAACACTGTTTACATTGTAAATAAATGCTGGTATTTATGTACTTACGCACATTTTATTCAAAACCCATACCTTAAGCTCTAACCTTATTTTATATCATCCTATATTCTTTAAAATTGTCAAATAATTTTTGTTGCATGTCACACCCTAAACAACACACAACAGCAACTTCTGAATATATGTAAATATATGTGGCGAATAAACCTGATCCTTGATCCTTGACACATCTGAGCAGCTGAATTTGGTACCTGACAAGATGCATGAATTTAATCCATTTAAGTAGTTGAATGGAACAAATAGACAATGAAGTAAACAATACAATTATAGAGCGTTGATCACAAATATATTTAAATCAACAACAGTAGTCACTAAAATATTTCAAAAGTATTCCAATTATGGAGTCTATCAGTAATATTAATGATGGGGCAACACAGTGGCATAATGGTTAGCACAACACTTTACACCAGGTTCAATTCTGTCAGGAGTTTGTATGTTCTGCCTGTGACTATAACGGTTTACTCCTGGTGCTCCGGTTACCTCCCACAGTCCAAAGACATTTTGGTTGGTAGGTTAATTGGTCATTGTAAATTGTCCTGTGATTAGGCTAGTGTTAAATAGGTGGGTTGCTAATCGGCACTGCTCTATGTGCTGGAAGGGACTGTTCCTTACTGTATCTCTAAATAAAATAAAACAAATAAAAAATATTGCTGCAATTATGAAGAAGGCAAGTTAGTGGCTATATTTCAGTTGGAGTTTGAGGCGATTTGTTATGACATCGAAGATTCTAACAGATTTCTACAGAGAGCTGGTACAACATTGTTTGCATCACAGCCTGGTATGGAGGGGCCAAATCACAGGATCGGAAAAAGTTGCAAAGGGTTGTAAACTCAGCCAGCTCCATCATGAGCAGTAGCTCCCTTAGCATCAAAGACATCTTCAAAAGGTGATGTCTCAAAAAGGTGGTATCCATCACTAAGGACCTTTGTCATCCAGGACATGCTCTCTTATCACTACAATCAGAGAGGAGGTACAGGAGCCTGAAGACACACACTTAACTCTTCTTTCCATCTGTCATCAGGCTGCTGAATGGAGAATGAACCAACCCATGAACTCTACCTCTGAAGAGTTTTTGGCTTGGGTACGTTCTCAAAGGCACGCAGTCGTCCACATAGGTTTTGATGAAATCAGTGGCAACTGTGTGTATTCATTCAGGTAAACCCCTGAATACTACATACTCAAATGCTCTTCCGCGTCCCTTGATCATACCTCCTTGGTTCTCACCATTGGTACTGCGGTCTTCAGCCTCTGCTATATGCTGGGAATAGAAGTACAGCTGGGTGATTGGACGTTCCAAAGTGCGGCCGTAGGACGGCACGTTATGCTTTCTTGATGGTATTTTAAAAGCGGTCAAGTGTGTTGGCTCTTCCAGTTCCACAGGTGATATGTAAATGGTAGTTGTTTAGAGACTTCCTCAAACTGGCCTGGTTGAATGGTGGCTGAAAACACCCTCGGCAGAAAAAATGGATGACATTTAGCCACTGCGCAATCCAGGTCGGAGAAGTATATTTGTACACCACGATGAGTTAGTTATAGAGCATACTCCACCTCCACTGTGCTTAAAATACTGAGCGGTAGTGTTTTTTTTTACAGAGAATGGTGAAGCCATCAAGCTGAAGCGTTGTAATTGAATGGGTGGGGTATATACAGCATTCCCTGATGTCCTTTTAGTACAGCAATCTTGCTCTGACACATTTGCACTTTGATAATAAATATACTTGGAACTTTAAACTTTGATCTTTGAAACTGCAATCCTGCCCAAAGAGGGAATGAACTCAAGAGCACAGCATGGTCAGTTGATTGAGCTGGACTTGTGCTGCTTTGTAACTATGTGCTAGCTATATCATGTTGTTACAATGTTAAACACCTAGTTACATACATTCAGCAGGAATGAGAGTACATAAAAAAGGGAAATGAATTGAAATGACAAATTTAGCATCGAAGTAACAATATGCCAACCCCACCAATTAAAATATACAGTACATTGATACCGAGACCACCCACTATACTCTGTTTACCGATACTGCAATTATTTATAAATTTGATTATATAGATTCTGTGACTGATATCTCAGGAAAGTAGTGATGGAACAGTTGAATCATGACCACACTAACTGGGACACAGATTGTATTCAGAGCACATCTAGTAGGATCAAAGCACACAATGTTGAAGACCAGATAAAAAAACAGAATTCAATAGTTGTCAAGGTGAGAAGCTTTATTGTGGTTCTCATTAGACCTGCATCTTGCTGAGGTGAGAGTCTAACAAGCTAATGAGAGGTTAGTTTGGCCTTTGATGGAACAAATTAACCTTAGTTCAGCTTGAACGTAAAGAAAATTTAACTCTGTATGTACACAACGATGTTTTAAATGACTATGGTACAGGTCGGGATGGCATGGTAACGTAGCTGTTAGTGCAACGCTTTACAGTGCAGCGATAGCATCGGGATTCACTTCCCAAAGATGCATGTAAGGAGTTCCTACAATCTCCCCGTGATCATGTACAACTCCTCCAGTCTCTCCAGTTTCGTCCTTCTTTCCAAAGACCTATGGTTAGAGTTAATGAGTATAGGCACGTTGGTGCCAGAAGCGTGGCAACACTTGCGGGCTGCTCAGCATAAACCTTGCTGATTTGTTTTGACACAAAAGGCAGATTTCATTGTGTGCTTCAATGAACATGTGGCAAATAAAGCTAATATTTAAATTTGAATACAATATCACTGAAATATCCTACATTCCTTTCCAACAAACTACCATTACAGAAATTTCATAAACTACCTGCTACTAAGAGTGGAGCCATGAAAACATGAGGTAGATATTGGGGTCATTGATGACTGGATGGGACTCTGCAGTTCATATTCTGAGGTGCTTCTGGTTTCCATTATGTTGTTTTTATGTTGCTTCATTATGTTGTTATTTTCTGTGATTTTGATTGAAGCAGACCGTTCTGCGGCCAGCACAGCACTGAAATTGAACTGAACAGAACATTCCTGGGCTTTTTTGTTAGCTTTATGCATTGATGTTTTATATTCTGTGTTTTGTCGCTTAGTTTTTGCCATTTGCGTGATTTGTTCTTTTTTTTTTGCGCATTGGGGGTTTGATGTTTTTCTTTGAATGGGTTCCATGGTTTTTCTTTTTTTCATGGCTGTCTGTGGGAAGACAAATCTCAGGGTTGTATACTGCATACATACTTTGATAATAAATGTACTTTGTATCTTTGGATATCACAGTTCCCTTACGGTGGAGGTATGTTTAAGTGGCAAAACTGGTACCTGCAATTGGTGCAGTGATACATGAGTTAAATTTAAAGCAGGATTCCTTGTCCTGCTGAACTGACACATCAGAATTTGAGTAATTATAATTATTATCACTCTCTAACTTGATGCAATATTTGTTTTTTCTGGCAACAAAACTGTGCAAAGATGTAAAATTGCTATAAGTTACAAAATGATTACATAGAAAAGGAATAATGAGATAGTATGGTATTCATTATTTCATGGACCATTCAGAAATCTGATTCTGGAGGCGAGTCACTGACTGTGAGTCTTCACTCCCCTGTGTCACCTACCGGATATTAATAATGATGGTGGGACATGTAGCAAATGGTGAGGGTCCTTCTCAAGGCACTGCCTCTTGAAGGTGTCTTTCATGGCGAGGAAGGTGTTCCTGTGATGGGGCTAGTAGAGGCCCTAACTCCCTCTAGCCCCTCGTGATTCCATGCATTGGAGGCTCCATACTGGACTTTGGTGGAACTAGCCTGAATGCTCTCCACCACACATCTATAAATCAAGGAAGGTAGTGCACCCGTGGCTGACAAGAGAAATTAGGGATAGTATCAATTCCAAAGAAGGAGCATACAAATTAGCCAGAGAAAGTGGCTCACCTGAGGACTGGGAGAAATTTAGAATTCAGCAGAGGAGGACAAAGGGCTTAATTAGGAAGGGGAAAAAAGATTATGAGAGCAAACTGGCAGGGAACATAAAAACAGACTGTAAAAGCTTTTATAGATATGTAAAAAGAAAAAGACTGGTAAAGACAAATGTAGGTCCCCTGCAGACAGAAACAGGTAAATTGATTATGGGGAGCAAGGACATGGCAGATCAATTGAATAATTACTTTGGTTCTGTCTTCACTAAGGAGGACATAAATAATCTTCCAGAAATAGTAGGGGACAGAGGGACCAGTGAGATGGAGGAACTGAGCGAAATACATGTTAGTAGGGAAGTGGTGTTAGGTAAATTGAAGGGATTGAAGGCAGATAAATCCCCAGGGCCAGATGGTCTGCATCCTAGAGTGCTTAAGGAAGTAGCCCAAGAAATAGTGGATGCATTAGTGATAATTTTTCAAAACTCGTTAGATTCTGGACTAGTTCCTGAGGATTGGAGGGTGGCTAATGTAACTCCACTTTTTAAAAAGGGAGGGAGAGAGAAACCGGGGAATTATAGACCGGTTAGCCTAACGTTGGTCGTGGGGAAACTGCTAGAGTCAGTTATCAAGGAGGTGATAACAGCACATTTGGAAAGCAGTGAAATGATCGGACAAAGTCAACATGGATTTGTGAAAGGAAAATCATGTCTGATGAATCTCATAGAATTTTTTGAGGATGTAACTAGTAGAGTGGATAGGGGAGAACCAGTGGATGTGGTATATTTGGATTTTCAAAAGGCTTTTGACAAGGTCCCACACAGGAGATTAGTGTGCAAACTTAAAGCACACGGTATTGAGGGTAAGGTATTGGTGTGGGTGGAGAATTGGTTAGCAGACAGGAAGCAAAGAGTGGGAATAAACGGGACCTTTTCAGAATGGCAGGCGGTGACTAGTGGGGTACCGCAAGGCTCAGTGCTGGGACACCAGTTGTTTACAATATATATTAATGACTTGGATGAGGGAATTAAATGCAACATCTCCAAGTTTGCGGATGACACGAAGCTGGGTGGCAGTGTTAGCAGTGAGGAGGATGCTAAGAGGATGCAGAGTGACTTGGATAGGTTGGGTGAGTGGACAAATTCATGGCAGATGCAATTTAATGTGGATAAATGTGAAGTTATCCACTTTGGTGGCAAAAATAGGAAAACAGATTATTATCTGAATGGTGGCCGATTAGGAAAAGGGGAGGTGCAACGAGACCTGGGTGTCATTATACACCAGTCATTGAAAGTGGGCATGCAGGTACAGCAGGCGGTGAAAAAGGCGAATGGTATGCTGGCATTTATAGCGAGAGGATTTGAGTACAGGAGCAGGGAGGTACTACTGCAGTTGTACAAGGCCTTGGTGAGACCACACCTGGAGTATTGTGTGCAGTTTTGGTCCCCTAATCTGAGGAAAGACATCTTTGCCATAGAGGGAGTACAAAGAAGGTTCACCAGATTGATTCCTGGGATGGCAGGACTTTCATATGAAGAAAGACTGGATGAACTGGGCTTGTACTCGTTGGAATTTAGAAGATTGAGGGGGGATCTGATTGAAACGTATAAGATCCTAAAGGGATTGGACAGGCAGGAAGATTGTTCCCGATGTTGGGGAAGTCCAGAACGAGGGGCCACAGTTTGAGGATAGACTGGAAGCCTTTTAGGACCGAGATTAGGAAAAACTTCTTCACACAGAGAGTGGTGAATCTGTGGAATTCTCTGCCACAGGAAACAGTTGAGGCCAGCTCATTGGCTATATTTAAGAGGGAGTTAGATATGGCCCTTGTGGCTACGGGGGTCAGGGGGTATGGAGGGAAGGCTGGAGCGGGGTTCTGAGTTGGATGATCAGCCATGATCATAATAAATGGTGGTGCAGGCTCGAAGGGCCGAATGGCCTACTCCTGCACCTATTTTCCATGTTTCTATGTTTTCTATCTATAGAAATCTGCAAGCGTCTTTGCTGACAAATAGGTGACAAAGGTCCTCAAACTCCTAATACTGCTGTGCCTTCCTTGAGATTTTTCACTGTCTTAAGCACTGGATAAATCCTCTGAGATGGTGGCCTAGGAACTTGAAAGTTCTTACACTTTTCATAGTTGACCACTCAAAGAAGACAAATGCATTTTCTTTTGACTTTGTCTCCTTGACAACCACAATCAATTGCTTGGTTTTGCTGATGCTGAGTCCAGAGTTTTGCTGTGACATGACTCAACTAGCTGATTCATCTCAATCCAGTATGCCTCCTCATTTCCATTTGAGTCTTTACCGACAACAGTGATGTCATCCGCATATTAAAAGATGGTCTTTTAGTATCCCTGCCTGGAGCTTTAATACATGGAAGAAATATTGCAGGCAGGACTGTTTGTATAACCAATGTAATGGTCACTTAGACTTTACTCTAGGGGATTATGGGTTGTGATTGTGAATGAATCACTGGAGACGAGCTGGTAGATTAAAAATGTGCTGTTCATCATGACAAGCAAGCACTCTCTTAGAGCCTCTCTCAGTAGAATCTTCCCAAACATAAAGTGCATTCAATTTTTAAAGTCTTAAGTACAAAGGAAACAGCAAGTGATTCATTACATTTTCAATAGCTACAAAGACATAATTTACTTCAATATTTTGAGTTGACAAATGGTTCCAGTGAATTACATAATTACAATGAAACCACACTGTAACCGACAAGAACACCTTTGGACAAAGTAATTCACATGGATGGTCTAAAAGACTTTGAGGACAGAAATCAGACTCCCACAATTAGTGTAGTAAGCGCAATCTCTCCAGATACAACACGATCCCAATTATTAGTTAGGATAACTAATAATCCCAATATGCCTATGACCATACTTGATGTGCTCAGTAAGAAAATAAGCCTGATCTAGAATCTTCTGCACTCAGTGACTATTTTATAGGTGCACCTGTACACCTGCTAATTTAGTGCAAATATCTAATCAACTAATCATGTGGCACCAACTCAATACATAAAAGCTTGCGGACATGGAATCAGAATCAGAATCAGGTTTATTTTCTCTGGCATGTGTCGTGAAATTTGTTCAGTTGTTGTTTAGATCAAAGATTAGAATGGGGATGAAATGGAATCTAAGTGACTTTAACCGTGGAATGATTGTTGGTGTCAGATAATGTGGTTTAAGTATCTCAGAAACTGCTGATCTCCTGTGATTTTCATGCACAACACTCTCTAGAGTTTACAGAGAATGGCGCAAAAAACAAAGCCCATCCAATATGCAGCAGTTCTCTGGGCGAAAACACTTAGTTAATGAGAGAAGTCAGAGGAGACTGGCCAGAGTGGTTCAAGCTGACAGGAAGGTGACAGCAACTTAAATAACCATGCGTTACAACAGGGGTGTGAGGAAAAGAATCTCTGATGCACAACACGTCGAACTTTGAAGTGGATGGGCTGCCGCAGCAGAAGGCAATGAACATAACCTCAATGGCCCTTTTATTTGATGCAAGATGTATCTCAGTGTGTAGATCCATGGAGCCACTCCTCAATGCTATAACAAAAGGTGTCTATTTTGGATACCTAGCTTTTGGAACAGACATCAGTATAAAATACTGTAAGGATTTCTGCCAGTTGGGATGGGCTGCAATTTTAAATATATAATTCTGTAAATTTACCTGACAATATTCCAAATGTGGGGTATGTGTGGTGTCCAGGGAGGGGTACCACCTCTGGTGAAAGGACTTGTGTCCACTCTGGGGCAGCTCACTCACCAGAAGCTCAGCTCTCATCTCTGGTTCCACGTACCTTTCTGCATGCGACAGAGGCCACACCCCGGTTCACAGCTTCATGGGTGGGCTAAACCAGGTGAGGGTAGCCAGTGGGCCTCTCACCCAGGTAGGATAGGGATGTGCCTGTCCTGGCATGCAAAGTCAGCTTTTGCGGATTGAGCAGAGGAGATCCACAGTGAGATCCAATGGCCAGGAAGGCGGTTCTGCAACGCTCCGTGGTGAGCAAAGGGCATGACAAGGCACAAAAATATGTAATTATCATCCAAAGCAAACAAGGAAGACTCCGGTGTAACACTTATTCGTACCACTGGACCTGGACTTCTGAGGTTCAGAGAATAGAACTGCCCTAGTGCAAGGTTTTTCCACTTTAAACCTCTCCCACACTGGTCTCCTGTCATCATCGGACACGAGAGACAACCACCATATTTCAAACATTAAAGTAAGTAGGTGATTATAGCAATTGATGTTGTAATCTTGGTGTTAAACAAGAATAAAACACCGAGTCTGCGCAGCAAGATCCTTTTTGATTCTCTTTGTCCCTCTCTGTCTTGACAGTCTACTGAATGAATGAAAACCCACACCATCCTCAAATCAGCCTGCCCCTCCTCAGCTGTCAGGTTGAGGGCAGGTGTAACTCAAAGGTGCATCTCCACATTTTCTGTCAGGGTGGCCTCCAACAAGATTGCATGAACATTGCATTCTCCTTTTACTGGTATCATGTACCCCTTCTGTTGCATTCATTTTTTTCTGATCCCAAATCCACTTCCTTCTACCCCAGCAGCCCTCTAATACCCAGTTTCATACCCCTCCCTCATCTGCTTCCACTTACCTGTTACCCCTCACCCTACCTATTGGGTCCCATATTCCCTCCTGCTACTGTTCCCACCTGCCAGCCATCCCTCTTTTATCTTGGTCCTCTTATCTGTTTCCATTATCTTCAGCCCTCTGTTGTCTCCAGCAATCACCTCCAGCCTCTTACCCTATTTCCATGTTTCCCCTACCCATCTGCTTATCAACCATCCTCACCTGGACCCAGCTTACACCCATCAGTTCCTGACTTCCTTCTTGCCCTCCATCTCACCTCTTTAAAGAGGTTTACTGTGCTGTACACCCTCAGCTCTGATGCAGGGTCTTGAAGCAAATTGTTCTCTATCTTTTTGCTTCCACAGATTCTCCCCCGCCCACTGAGTTCCTTGGATTTTATATAGCATTAGATTAACTGCACAGTAAAACCTGACATAGTTGCTTTCTGATTTTTTTTGCATCAGATTTGCTCTGGTTATGTTCATCTGTCTGTTATCAACATAAGAGATTCTGAAGATGCAGGGAATATAAAGTAACACACACAAAATGCTGGAGGAATTCAGCAGGTCAGGCAGCATTTGTGGCATTTCAGGCTGAGACCCTACAACAGTCTGTTCCCTCTCAAATGGTAAATAACTCAAACTGACCAATTTTTGATATTGTTTTTTGTTAGAAGAAAAGGAACATTTTCTTAGTTTCTTTATTTTTCTCATTTTCTTCAGATCTTAAGTATTTGTAAAGTCACTTAATTATTATTTTTGTCAAGTCTGGGATTGATTGGAGTCATTTGAAAGAATTAGGTAACATTGTTATAATCATGGAAACCTTTATTTTCAGAGAAGGAGACTACCTGAGAGGGAAGACAGTTTGTCCTGTAATAATAACAGAATTCTCCTGGCATCTTATCCCTCCCGTGAGCAACAGAACACAAGTATATTTTATCCTGCATCAGAAATTCTGGTCAATTATCTTTCTTACTTATCTACAGTATTTTTAATTGTAAATGTGAGATAAGATTTTGGCAGCAGACTCAATCAAAGCAAAGTCTGACTAAAAGTCAAGACATTTTCTTGGGACATTCCTCTTTACTTTTCATTCCTGATGAAGGGTTTTGGTGCAAAACATTGGCTATTTATTCCACTTCATAGGTGCTGCCTGACCTGCTGAGTTCCACTGCCATTTTGTGTGTGCTGTTGGAATATATCACAGTTTAGAATAGAATAAAAATGAGATATTTTGGGGGTTTGGTCATTCAGTTATACATGACCATTTCTGGATGAACTAAACAAGATACAAGATTCAAATGTATTTGTCACATGTACATTGAAACATACAGTGAACGGCTGGAGGCCTGTCCTGTGGTTGAAGGACTGAGTATGTTGGTAAGTGGGAGGGAGGAACGGGGCTTGGTTATTACTGCTTTTGTGTATTGCTTGCTGTATGCTTTGTTGTCCTGCTGAGCATTGTGAGCATGCTATGTTGGTGCCAGAATGTATAGTGTCACCTGTGGGCTATCCTCAACACATCCTTGGGTTGGTTTATTCAAATGGTTCTGTTTATTAACAGAGACGCATACAGTATAAAACCTGAATTACTTGTCTTCGCAGAGATCCATGAGAAACAGAAGCTCAAAAGAATGAATGACAGAAAAGTATTAGAACCACAAAACCCCCTCCCAAGCACAAGCAGCAGCAAGCATCAAAGTAACTACATAGAAACATAGAAAACCCTCAGCACAATACAGGCCGTTCGGCCCACAATGCTGTGCCGAACATGTTCTTACTTTAGAAATTACCTAGTGTTACCCACAGCCCTCTATTTTTTGATGCTCCATGTACCTCTCCAGGAGTCCCTTAAAAGACCCTATCATATCCACCTCCACCACCGTCACTGGCAGCCCATTCCATGCACTCACCACTCTCTGCGTAAGAAAAAACTTACCCCTGACATCCCCTCTGTACCTACTCCCCAGCACCTTAAAACTGTGTCCTGTCATGTTAGCCATTTCAGCCCTGGGAAAACGCCTCTGACTATCCACACGATCAGTGCCTCTCATCATCTTATATACCTCCATCAGGTCACCTCTCATCCTCTGCTGCTCCAAGGAGAAAAGGCTGAGTTCACTCAACTTATTCTCAAAAGGCACGCTCCCCAACCCAGGAAACATCCTTGTAAATCTCCTCTGCACCCTTTCTATGGCTTCCACATCCTTCCTGTAGTGAGGTGACCAGTACTAAGCGCAGTACTCCAACTTCTGAGCAGGATCCTATATAGCTGTAACAATACCTCTCAGCTCTTAAACTCAGTGCTATGGTTGATGAAGGCCAATGCACTGTATGCTTTCTTAACCACAGAATCAACCTGCGTAGCAGCTCTGAGTGACCTATGGACTCGGACCCCAAGATCCCTCTGATGCTCCACACTGCCAAGAGTCTTACCATTAATACTATATTCTGTCATCATATTTGACCTACCAAAATGAAACACCTCACACTTATCTGGGTTGAAATCCATCTGTCACTTCTCAGCCCAGTTTTGCATCCTATTGATATCCCGCTGTAGTCTCTGACAGCCCTCCTCACTATCAATAACACCCCCGACCTTTATGTCTTCAGCAAATTTACTAACCCATCTCTCCACTTCTTTATCTAGGTCATTTATAAAAATTATGAAGAGAAAGGGTCCCAGAACAGTTCCCTGAGGCACACCACTAGTCACCGACCTCCATGCAGAATATGACCCGCCTACAACCACTCTTTGCCTTCTGTGGGCAAGCCAATTCTGGATCCACAAGGCAAGGTCCCCTTGGATCCCTTGCTTCCTTACGTTTTCAATAAGCCTTGCATGGGGTACCTTGTCAAATGCCTTGCTGAAATCCAGATATACTACATCCACGGCTCTACCTTCATCAATGTGTTTAGTCACATCCTCAAAAAATTCAATCAGGCTCATAAGGCACGACCTGCCATTCACAAAGCCATGCTGACTATTCCTAATCATAGTATGCCTCTCCAAATGTTCATAAATCCTGCCTCTCAGGATCTTCTCCATCAACTTACTAACCACTGAAATAAGACTCACTGTTTTATAATTTCCTGGGCTATCTCTACTCCCTTTCTTGAATAAGGGAACAACATCTGAAGCCCTCCAATCCTCCGGAACCTCTCCTGTCCTGAAACATCCTGCCTGTTTCAGCAAAATGCGTCATTGCCTACCACCCACAAAGCAACAACAAAGAACGCGGAGACCATGATCTGCAGTCAACAAAGCTATTGTTTACCGGACATTTCAATATGTACAAGCTGTCTCTCTCACCAACAAGACAGAGAGATATCATCAAAGTTGCTGGTGAATGCAGCAGACCAGGCAGCATCTCTAGGAAGAGGCACAGTCGATGTCTCAGGCCGAGATCCTTCGTCAGGACGAAGGGTCTCGGCCTGAAACGTCGACTGTGCCTCTTCTTAGAGATGCTGCCTGGCCTGTTGCGTTCACCAGCAACTTTGATGTGCGTTGCTTGAATTTCCAGCAACTGCAGAATTCCTGTTGTTTTAGAGAGATATCACCCATTTTCACAGCGAATGGGGTGACTGACAGTTGCTGTTACGATATTACAGTCTGCCACACCACTTTTCCATACATCTGCCGCAGAAAATTTCTGATGTTCCATCTCCCGTGATGCCTCAGTCAGCAACACTGTACTGGAATTAATCGCCCACAGGGCCGCACCCCGGACGTGCCACCTGCCGAGCCGTGCCTGGAGAATGTCGGAGCTCCAGGAATGGGAACTTAACCACCATAAAAAAGAAAGCACAGTTTGAGAGCCGTTGCAGATCAGGACCTCAATAGAACCACAACCACCTTGAAAAGGGAAAAAAGAGATGTTAGAAAGAGGAATTTAAGCTGCTTTTTGAAGATGAGCTCAAAGAGGAATCCATTTGGCGCCATCTTAACTCCATGAGGTTGTTAATACAAATGACCTATTTCACTGTATGCTTCAATGTACATGTGATAAATAAACTTGATTCCTGAATTCTTGAAGTACATGATTTTTGTTAACAACCAATGCACCTGAGGGTGTGCCAAGAGCAGCCCATGCATTGTAATTCTCCCTATGAGTCATTAGTCCCATTGCATAAGAAGACGCTTGCAGAAAATTTGTTGGACAGATAACGTCTACTTCTCACCAAGGAGATAACCAGCCTAATGATGTTTCAGCCTTGGTGACATCCCATCACATTTAACACCATCATCCCTTCAAAACTACTCAGTAAACTCCAAGATCTGGGCCAGAATACCCTCTAACGCAATTGGATCCTGGATTTCCTCACTTGTAAACACCAGTCATTTCAGATTGGCAAAAACATCTCCTCCACAACCTCCACCAGCACAGGAGCACTGTACAATGTGTACCTAGTCCCCTGCTCTACTCGCTTTACACCAATCACAGTGTGGCTAAGTACAGCTCCAACACCATTACAAGTTTGTTGACGACCCCACTTTTGTGAGCTGTATCAAAGGGGGTGATGAATCAGCATATAGGAGGGAGATTGAAAACTTGGCTGAGTTGTGTAATAACAGCAACCTCTCACTCAATGTCAATAAGGCAAAGGAACTGAAAGTAAGCTTCAGGAGAGGGAAACCAGAGGTCCACAAGCCAGTAATCCTTGGAGGATCAGAGGTGGAGAGGGTCATTAACTTTAAATTCCTGGGTATCACTATCTCAGATAACTTGTCCTGGATCTATCATACAAATATTATTGCGAAGAAGGCACAACAGCGCCTCTACTTCCCTCGAAGTCTGCAGAAATTTGGCATGTCAACAAAATCCTGGGCAAACTTCTGTAGATGTGTGGTGGAAAGTGTGCTGACTGGCTGCATTGTGGCCTGGTATGGGTGCACCTGTGCCTTTGAGCAGAAATACCTACCAAAGTCAGTGGATTTGACCCCAGTCCATCACAGGTAAAGCCCTCCCAACCATTGAGCACATCTACATGAAACATTGCCATAGAAAAGCAGCATCAATCATTAAAGATCCTCACCACCCAGGCTATTCTCTCTCCTCACTGCTGCCATCAGGTAAAAGATACAAGTGCCTCAGGGCTCGCACCACCAGGTTTAAGAACAGTTACTGGCCCTCAACCATCAGGCTCCAGAATAAAAGGGGATAGCTACACTCATTTATGGTCTCGTTATTTATGCTTTCATGCTTGTTATTTATTGCTATTTATTTATATTTGCATTTGCAAAGTTTGTTTACGGTTAACAGTTCCTGATGATTACAGTTTACAGTCAGTTCTATAGATTTGTTAAGTATTCCCACAGCAAAAGAAGCTCAGGGTTGGATGTGGCAACATGTATGGACTCTGATAATAAACTATACTTCATCTGTGATAAAAGCTGACATAGCTTGTATCCACCAATTAATACGTTGCATGTGTTTACATTAAGTAGACATAAAGAAGAGACAAATTAGTGGAAAACTTAGGAGCTAAAAAGACAGAACATTTGTTCATGATTGATAAAGTGAACCAATGTAATGAAGATCAAAGAACTATGTAGAAACATTAAATGATTAGGCCTGCACAGCAATATCTATATAAATCTCTAGAAAGTCACAATACTAAACACCACGTTCATGCAAAACTAAAGTAATTAATTCAAATAGTCAAACTGTTTTCCAGTGATATAAACATGAACGTTGAACATTAAACATAAAGAAAGGTGCAATAGAGCTTGTAGAATACAAAACAGAGCAGCAGGATACAATACAACTGACAGATGAATATGAAACATATCAGTATCGGGGATCCTGTAGTGAAAATAGATCACAGAAAATACAATTTCTACGGAATTTACTTCAATGAAAATCTGTCAAACAGAGGTCAATAGTAAAAATATAGCCAAGTTAATAAACACTTCCACTTTACCTGTATTAACATATTCTTTTGGCATAATATCTTGATCCAAAACTAATCTGGAAAACTTACAAAGAAAAATAATCTGAAATGTCAAATTTTAGAAAACACTGGGTACAATGGAACGTACTTAGATTAACGCTACCTGGGACAGAAGGAGGAAGAGGAATAACAGACATAAAACATTTATACAACCATCAGATAAAACTTCTGAGATGTATTTTCATCAACAAAAATAGGATTCAGCGCTCTGCGCGAGCATATGCAATTCTGATAGGATGTATACACCCCTAAACTTAAATGAAAGCACAACTCAGAAAAATGAAGAAGTTATCATTACAGAAGAACAAATTAACCAATGGAAGAGCATGACCCACCATGGAAGACATTCCCACAGTCTGAACGGACTAGGTATTGACAAGGAAGTATTGAGTGCCTGGCTCAAAGTTGGAGATCACTTCCCTGAAACAGAGGGGCTCCTTGTGGCAATGCAGAACTAGGTGGTTAACACATAAAATCAACAAAATTATATGAAATACATAATTACATAATGTATCTTTTCTTTTCCCTTTCAAGGTAGTGGGTGTTCTATCGAGGTTCCTGATCTGCAATGGCATTCAAAAACTGTGTTTTTCATGGCTGATGAGTTTGTGTGCCTGGACCTCACCAGCTGGCCATTTTGTGTCATTCCCTGAGCACGGCTTGGAAGATGGTGTCCTTGGGATGTGGCCCTGTGGACGACAGAGGGTGATGGGGGGGGGGGAGGTTGATGTGTTGATGCTTTTCTGCTGCTTGCACAGGGGATGGGGAGAGGAGGCTTTGGGGTTCTGACGTCTTTTTCTGTCATTCATTCTTCTGTTTTTCATGGATGTTTGTGAAGAATAAATATATACTGTATATGTTCTCTGATAATAGACTGAACCATTTGAACCATTTAATAAAAGACCAACAAATTCAAGACAATAAATGCAGAAAGTGCCAAGAAACATCAGAAACGATCCAATGCATTTCAGGGTCCTGCAGCAGTTTAACTCAATCTGATTACTTAC
The DNA here is from genome assembly GCF_963921235.1 of Mobula hypostoma. Lineage (NCBI taxonomy): Eukaryota > Metazoa > Chordata > Chondrichthyes > Myliobatiformes > Myliobatidae > Mobula > Mobula hypostoma. The sequence goes on along the minus strand of NC_086097.1, from coordinate 118,083,735 downwards.
ATAGGCACAATCAAGTAGCAAACGTCATTCATTAAAATCCTTCTGGAGCAGCTCACTCACCTTTGGTCCCCACCATTCTCACCCGTGGCTCCAAGTAGCCGTTTGCATGTGACAGCAACAACGCTGCATTGTCCGGTGTGCTAAACATGGTGAGGATAGCTGGCGAGTCTCATATTCTGGTGAAATAGGGTCATGCCTGTCCTAACACGTGAAGTCAGCTCTGGCAGTCTGGGTGGATAAGGTCAACAGTGAGATCCAATGGCCAAGAAGGCAATTCTGTGACACTTCATGGAGAGTCAAGGGCATGATAAGACTCAAAAAAATACATGCTTATCCACTGCAACCCAGTTTGTGACGATTACTCGTACCAATGGAGCCAGACTTCCAAGTTCAAGAGAATGAGAATTGTCCCAATGCAATGGCTTTTCCACTTTATAAATTCTCCCGCAAAAAGGTTTCACTGTCAAAGCAACACACTGCCATGTTCTTTTGATTGACTGTAAATGAAATAAAACTTCCAAATTCTTTGTAGTCCTAACTTGTTGAAGTACTGAAATCATTTTGTTTTTCACTCCCAGCTGCTTTTGGCATCTCCAAGCCTGAATGCTTGAAAATGCAGTGAGCAGAACAATTCTAAATTCTCTTACTACTTATTTCTTGCCATCTATCAATGACAAAAATCACTGCTTTTTTTTCTAAACTCAAAAATACACACCTGAAGCTACTTAAAAACTGTCACATAAGTTCACATGACCGATGTTAGTTAGAGACTGTTTGTCAAATGTCTCCTGTCCCAATTAAGTGGCATGGTGTCCCAAATAAACAAATTATATCCCAGCTATTTTCTAAATTAATTTTTGTTCTTTAAGAATTGTCTGAAATAAATGACCAACCCAACTAACTAATGGGCCAATTAACTGGAATCCATTATACTTCATTAGCTGAAGAAACTCCTCCTTGGTAGGGAGGGAGGACCCACCACTCAAGCAGTGGGTATTGGCAGTTAAACCTCACTGTAAAGGCAAGACAGGAAAGTAGGCTATTCCTTGAAAAGTAGGTGGATACAGTATTACCTCCCTAAAGTGAGTGTACCGGATAGGGTTAAACTTACATTTAACTGAATACCTTGTCGCTAATGAGATCTTTGCAGCGTAGCATTTTGGAGGCTATTCTGAATAAAAATCTGGTCAAAGGTGTTCCCAGGAGAGCAATGATCATGGATTCTCTGCTGGTCAATGTCCAAAAATGAGTGAGTGAACATTATGATCTTACAGTAACTGCACTGCAGCTAAACTGTAAAAATCAACATTTGAAAAAAAATGGAAAGGAAAGGTTAACCATACTTACTGTTATGCAAAGAGCCTCATGGGTTAGTAAAATGTGCTTAGAGCATGGATCTGCAAATGTAATGATGATTGTAAATGGAAAAAAATGTTATGTGTTCTTTCCTGGTTCAGCTCAGGGGGCTCGCATGTCCTGAACGGTAAGGACCCTTACCGTTCAGGACATGCCCTCTTCTCATTACTGCCATCAACGAGGAGATACAGGAGCCTGAAGGCATACACTCAACCCTCTGCACATATGAAACACACATAAAACAACTTCTTAATTCATTAAAATAATATTATACCATGAAATAAGAGAAAAAAATCAAAATAAACAAATAACATCGATTTTTAACTAGAAAGAGAAATAAGTGGCTCTTTTCAAATGTTTGTGGCCACGTGATATACCAGTCCTGATTGTCATGATATGGAGGACCAGATGCAGAGTGTGCCTACCTCCTCCCCTCTGGAACTCACAGAACAATCTTGAACTTAATAGTCCATGTGAACCTCAGCATATACCCGACTGTGGGCACAGCTGGAATGCACTGCTGAGTTCACTGAAGTTAATTGGCTATTCCCTGCTTAACAATTGGTAGGTCATTATTGTGTTTCAGCCCAATGAGTTTAAGAAAAAATTATGTCTGGGAAAAAGAAAGAGCACAAAGTAGAAATAAAAGCAGAGCTAAAAGCAATTGAGAAAAAAAAACAACTGCTTAGGAAGGGAAACAATGGGAACTGAAAACAAAAAGAGTGACAAGAAGATGAAAAGGCTAAAACAAATAAAATTATCAACCAAAGAAAGAGATATTCATCATTCCTTCCAGACTCAGGACTCTTCCTTAGTATTACACATTTACAAAACTATTTCCCAGAATTTCAAAATCTCTGGAGTTATCCATCAGTGTTGCAGGCAATCAGGACCTTCCCTCAGCACCCCTGACGTCTAATCATTCAAATCCTGAAGATCGGAAAAGGCTGCAGAGGTTTGTAAACTCGGTTGTCTCTATCATTGGCACCAGACTCCCCACCATCAAGGATATCTTCATAGGCAACACCTCAGGAAGGCAACATCCACCATGAATGACATGCCCGCTTCTCTCTCCTACCAACAAGGAGGAGGCACAGGAGCCCAAAGATGTACAGTCAGTGTATTAGGGGCAGCTTCTTCCTCTCTGACATCAGATTTCTGAATGGTCCTTGAAACCATGAACACTACCTCACTATTTTTGCTCTCCTTTTGCATTATTCATTTATTTAATTGTTGTAATTTATAGTATATTTTATGTATTGCACTCTACAGCTGTCACAATAGCACAAACTTCAAAGACGTAATGTCAATGAGAATAAACCTGATTCTAATCCTGATTCTGATCATATACCAAGTGTCTCCAATTTCCAGTCATTCTATTCCTTGGGTTTATTCCCCCGATGTTCCAATTCTTCGTAATTCTAATTCTCAGTATCACATTCCCAATGTTCTAAATTCCTAATGATTCTATTGCTTAGGATAATTCCCGTTCTATCCCCAATTCCCGGTTATTCTAATTATCAGGATCATTTCCCCAACATTCTCAATTCTTGGGATCATTCTCAGAGTTAATAATTTTGGGAATTCCTCTTCAGTGTGTTTCAAAGTCCCTGAACTCATCCATTGGTGTCACCATGGCATAATTCTCCAGTTATGTATTCTCTATGACCAGAATCAGAATCAAGTTTAGTATCATAGGCATATGTCATGAAATGTATTGTTCTAAAGGCAGCAGTACAATGCAGTACATGATAACAAAAAAGAGAAAAATCTGTGAATTACATTGTGTATGTGTGTGTTTATATATATATAGATAGATATAGATATATATGTGTATGTGTGTATATAATGGTTAGATCAAATAAGCACTGCCCTGGGCCATTTCTCAGTCCCTCTAGTGTCTACGGTGATTCTCTGAAATTCTTCATGCTTAGGTATATTCCTTGGTGTTACCAATGTCTAGAATCTTTCTCTGGAACTGTATAAAAACATTTTCAGGTTCTTTCAATGCATCAATGTGTGCATATGTGTGTGTGTGTGTGTGTGTGTGTGTGTGTGTGTGTGTGTGTGAGAGAGAGAGAGACAGAGAGAGAGAGATAATTGCACTATGTGTGTATATATAATTTGGCTTCAAATAATCTGGAGTTTGAACCACACATCACAACATTGCAGAACTGCATAATACAAGCAAAACATGATGTCAGATTTAATTTGAGCTCTTGTCCATGTCCCTCCATTTCCTGCACACCTATGTGTCTGTCTAAGAGCCTCTTAAATGCCTTTATCGTATCTGCCTCCTTCACTGCCTCTGTCAGCACATTCCAGCCACCCACCATGCACTGTGTAAAAAAGAAGTTGCCACGCACATCTCCTATGAGCTTGTCCACTCTCAATTTGAATGGATATACTCTGGTATTAGACATTTACACCCTGGGGGGAAATATCCTGTCAATGCATCAACTGTTCTGTCAATATCTAGCCCCCTTTGTTTATCTGTCAGTATCTAGTCCCCTTCCTTCACCCATCAATATCTAGGTCCCTTAGTTCACCCATCAATATCTAGGATCATTTGCTGGTGCTGTTGATGTCCAGCAGCATTCCCTAAGCTTTAGATGACGACAATTACATCCATTGTTACTGAAATACAGAAATATATAAAGTTCAGCTGCGCAATATCCTATCCTCAGAATTGGTGGACAACTCCAATTCTAACTTAGGATTTTGATACACATTTTCAAACTTAGGTCCAGTTCAATAGTAGTATTTAAATATGTTGAGAAAAATTAAATCCCAATCGAACTTCATTACAGGAAGGATGTAGAAGCTTTAAAAAGGGTGCAGAGGAGATTTGCCCAGGACGCTACCTGGACTAGAGGACATGTCTTATGAAGGTTGTTGTGTCTATGCACAACTACATATCAATTAAATAAGAGCACGTACACGGAAGATGGCTTAAACAGGTGTAAAAAAATTGCAACAAGAGAGAGACAGAGGACAATGTGAATGTGTAGACAACAGATCAATGCGTAGTGCTAAGGGAGGGGTGTTATTGCTCTAAAAGAAATAGATTCATACATGACACTCACTCCCCCTTAGATTAATGCAACATAAAACTGTAGATGTACAAAACATTCCATTTCCCTTTCATAAACCCATATTCCAAATAAGCATGCTTTCACAAGTACAGTCCATATCTAACTTCACAGTTCTAATGATTCAGTCTTTTGGGTGGTGCTCTGTTTCTTTCAGGATAGTTCCTTTGGACCTGTGAAGTGGCATTAGGTTTGGCAGATGTCTCGTCTAAGACAACATTCTTGGTCTCCAGAGTCACGTTGTAGTCAGTGACATGATTATCACTGAGAGGTAAATCCGGTGACTGTAATGTGTTGTCTTGTTGGATGCGATTATCTCGGGTGTGCTCTTGTAAGCATCCAGTATCTGGTCCACATGACATTTCAACGTCTGATCTCCATCCTGTCTAATCTTGAAGTTCCTTGCTGCTTCACTTGGTCACTGGCTGAACTGTTTATTCCCTTCATAGATCTGGTTTCAGGAGGTCTATGCAAGACCTCAGATTCCTGTTCATGAGCAGAATTACATGTGTTTGATTTGTCATCGCATGAACGGAGTTCTGATACACAAAAAGGAAGTTGTCCATCTTGAGCTTTAAGGAAATGTCCTCTTTGTCCATCGCTTTAATGGGCTTCTTGAAGGTTTGGCTAAGCCTTTCAGCTAACTCATTTGCTGCTCGATGGTGAGGAACTGACTTGAAATGTCTGATGCCATTTTTCTTCATGAACTGTTGGAATTCTTCTGACCTATATTGTGGTTGGTTTTCACTCACAATTTGTTCTGTTAAGCTATTTCTGTTGAAGATAGCCCTCAGAGTGGAGACAGTCTTTGCTGAGGAGGTTGACTTCATCGGTATAACCTCCGGCCACTTTGAATGAACATCCAGAGCAATCAAGAACATGGAGTCCATGAATGGCCTAGCAAAGGCAATATGTACTCTTTTCCATGTTGAAAATGGCCACTCCCATGGGTGTAACCTGTGCAGGTGCATTTTGAACTTTTTGACATCCTGAACAACTTTTGCCCAAGTCTTCGATCTGTTTATCTATTCCTTTCTCAAATAATTTCTCGTTAGCATTAAGCAGCTGTGACAGTCTCTGGTTAATGCGACCATTTGGAGTGCCTTTGCCTGTTAATGCCACATTGGGAGCTTTGACTCAGTGCCATCCAGTTGGATTTTTCTCAATCATTCATGTCCAAAAATTGCAGGCTCTCCACTTTTCAATACAAGAAGCTCTAGCTGTTGTGTTTGCCCTCCATACATCACATTTACTTTCAGTTTGCCTTTGAGAGACAGTTTATTGCCTGCTTAAGTGTTTAGAAACAGTCTGTTGTAGTCAGCCTCTGGAATTATAGACAAAACTGACCAAGTATCCAGCTCCATTTTCAGTTTTACACCAAACACATCTATTGCGATCCATTTTATATTGCGATCTGCTCAGTAATACTATGCAATTCTAGGCATGACAGTTCACCTTTGTCAGACTCCATGTTGTCTGATTCTGTTTTACATTCAGTAACTTTATGCATTTGCTCAGTTTTGTGTTTGAGATTTTTCACTTGGTTGTGCTTTTTGCCTGCTTTGCACACTCTCTATGTAACCTTGTCTGTGACACTTTCTGCCGACCTTTTTCACTGAACCAATAGTCAGCTGCATCATGGGAGGATGTGTCACATTGGTAACATTTTTGGATTTTTGCATTATTCAGGGAAATTTTGTGCATTTCACATTCTTATGTCCTTTTCTGTTGTTCTGCTGCACCCTTTGCTGCAGTCTCTGACAATATTGCAATGGTCAATGCCTGTTCTAAAGTTATGTCTCTTTTGGACAGTAGCCTTTTTGAGTGCTTTGACTGTGCATGCCACGTACAAGCCTGTCCCTAATGCATCAGAAAATCCATCTCTAAAGTCACACTGCTGGGAAAGTTTGCACAGTTCTGCAATGTATTCAGAAATTCTTTCATCATTTGACAGGTTCCTTTTGTAAAATCTAAATTTCTCAGCTATTCCAAGTGGTTTAGGGTTCACGTGATTTTGAAAAATTGTAACAGTTTCATCGAATGCTTAACTTGCTGGCTTTACAGATTACTAAATTGCATAAGAGATTATATGTTCCTGGGCCCATTAAGCTAAGAAGTGTAGGACCTTTCCTTTGCTCCTACATGTTGTTTACATTACAATGCAGTTCAATCCTCTTGACATATGATTCCCAGCCTTCATTAGCACCATCAAATTTGTCAACTTTCCCCAACTGAAGCCAATGCCATGTTATTTTCACTTTAAACTCAACACATCTTTCACTGTTACTCCCATGTCCTTTGGCTCCCTTGTGCTGTTTAACCCCTTGCTGTTTCATCCTGTCACTGTCGGTACAGTTCTTGATATATTCTGACACTCATTACTCATAACCAACTTGTGTCTGTGTGTGCACAATGACATATATATTGAATAAAAGCACAGATACTGGAGATGGCTTTAACTGGTTGGATGCACATTGCCGTGAGAATGAGAGAGTGAACAACGCATACACATAGACAACAGATCAATACGTAGTGCTGGGGGGAGTGGTCATTGCTCCAAAGTAATAGATCCATACATTACAAAGATAGATTGAGTAAGACAGTGCTTTTTCTCTTTGGAGTGAAGGAGGATGAGAGGTGGCTTGATAGAAGTGTACAAAATGATATGGGGACAAGGGTGGTGGTAAAGGCAGATACATTAGGAGAATTTAAGAAACTCTCAGATGAGCACATGGAAGATAGAAATATGGATGGCAATGTAAGAGAGAAGGGTGAGATGGAGTTTAAAAGGCTGGCTGAGGGGCCTGTACTGTGCTGGTGTGTTCTATGGTCTAACAAATAAACCTATTTGAATTCTGTTGTTTTATTTTTAATCGGAAGCTCCAGTCATATCCCAATCTTTGCACAGACTTTTTTTTAGATAATTTAAATCCATTCACTCAGCGTGAGCAGAACTCTGAGAGAACAATAAATGGTTGCACATGCATCCCCACCAAGGCTGGTGTGTGGTGGGAGGAGGAGTTTGATTACACTGCAGCAAATTTCCGTAAATTATTTTGCTGCAATGTTCAGCTCATTTAAACCTGTCATTACAAAATTAATAGAATGTATCACTTTGAAACTGAGCTGAAACCTTCCTCTAACTCTGGTTCTCCCTTGGGGATGAATAGCAAAAGAGTGACATGATGGTTTGCAAGTCACTGGAGGTCACTCTTCAACTGTGTCAGTTTCCGACATCTGCACATCTGGAACCCCTTCACATGTACTGATTTAGAGATTTTGCAAGGCTGGAAATTTGAGTCTTGTTGCCTACAAGGTTCTGTAGTACGGCCGTAGGAAGGATGCAGCTGATTTGTGCCAAGGGAGAAGTGGGTCCAAAATTGTCTCCAAGATTAGGATGCACTTCTTCATGGTTTAGAGCACACACATCAACTCCAGCACTGAAGAACTTAGTTAGAAGTGTACACATGCAAATCCAAGCTTCAGTGATCTAGAGTTCCTGAGACCCAATACTTCGCATAAAGTACTGGGGACCTTTCCTCAGCTCAGGGCATTCTCAAGAATAAGAGAATTCTGAAATGAAGAATGTCTCAAGAGCAACGAGGAGCTGAGTTTTAACTAACAGTGTTATTGGTGAGCATTTTGATGCTTTTCTTCATGACTGAAAATGACTGGGATGAAAATAGATGAAATGCTTTAGTTCTTACAGTAAAGATACCCTCAAGGGCCACTTTATTAAGTACACCTGTATGCCTTTTCTTTTCATGCAAATATCTAAACAGACGATCATGTGGCAACAACTCAAGTATAAAAATATGCAGACATGGTCAAGGGGTTCAGCTGTTCAGACAAAATATCAGAATGGGGAAGAACCGTGGCTGAAGTGACTTTGACCACAGCGGTCACTAGAGTTTACAGAGAATGGTGCAAAAAAAAAAATCCAGTGAGAAGCAGTTCTGTTGGTGAAAATGCCTTGTTATTGAGAGAGGTCAGAATGACCAGACTGGTTCAAGCTGACAGGAAGGTAACAGTAACACAAGTAACCATGTGTTACAACATTGGTGTGCAGAGGAGCAGCTCTGAATGCACAACATGTGGATGGGCCCCAGCAGCAGAAGACCACGAACACACAGTGGCCATTTTATTAGGGACAGGAAGTAGCTAATAAAGTGGCTGCTGAGTGCATATGTAGGACTTTATCACAATTTCAGCAAACTAATTTTCACACAGTCACTTATTAATTCCAGCAAGCCTCCAAAATTGTTCAGAGCATTAGTAAGTTTATTCCTCAATTTTCTCGAATGCACAGCTGGCGATGCAGTGAGAACATTAGGTGGTGATTAGGAAAAGGGTTATGTTTGGAAAAATCCATACCAAGCTATCACAGACCGTTATCTGAGAAGAGTCATCTAAAGGCAATTCAATTGGGCTCAAAAAACACACAACAAAATGGTGACCTTCCATTTTCTTGACTGATTACTCATTGATTCTTTTGGACTGTGCTTGGAGAAATATTAAGTTTGAAGAAATACAATAACTTCTAAAGGGAAGTCTCACATCAGCCCACTGGGTCTAATATTACGAAGTAACCATTAAAAGCTTTCCAGGTATTTTATACATACCAAAGCTCGAGTTCAAAAAGATTTTGTTCAAATCAAGTGAAGAACTGTACAGATTGTTAAATTGTGATTAATATGGACAACTTAAAGGGGTGGAAGTGACTGAATTAGTAGTCTCAGTAATGAAGCAGGTAGCAGAAATGGAGTGTGTGTGTATATACAGTATATTACAGAAAATAAAACATGAGCACCACTGTGTAATGAACTGCACCTCGTTCTTTGGTTTCTTAAGAACTCCATTTCACTATTGCTATAAATCTGCTACACCCAGGCTCTTTATAACAGTCAAACCACAGATGGAATCTGCTCTGCAACACTGTAATCCCCCAGAGCTGCATTTTTATTATATCATGCACATTGGCCCACGTCAGATTTTAAAGGGCACTTTAAATTTTTTTTAGTTATATTGAATCACATTGTTGAAGCTTCTTGAATCACTGGAGGCAAAAGGAACCTGCAAATTTAAAGCTTAACATCTGCACTGAAGGCTTTTGAATTAGTAGGCAATCACTCAAGAAAATGGGAAATGGCCAGATCACTTAACATTATTGAGAGAATTAGAAGTCTCTTCCATCATTTCCAACACTCTCATGAAAATGTAATTAATTATTTGTAGAAAATTATGGATAATATTGAAATCATTTCACAAGGCTTGACTCCTGCTGTGGGAGAAATACGAGGGGTGATTGATAAGTTCGTGGCCTACAATAGAAGGAGTCAACTTTAGAAAACCTAGCAAATTTATTTTTCAACATAGTCCCCTCCTACATTTACACACTTAGTCCAGCGGTTGTGGAGCATACAGATCTTGGACCTCCAGAAAGTGTCCACAGCAGGGGTGATTGATAAGTTTGTGGCCTAAGGTAGAAGGAGATGAGTTACTAACTTCAAACTTTCTGCATAATCACTCAGAGTTGAACTGCATGTGCATGTAATGAGAGCTGTATAACTCATCTCTTTCTACAAACTTATCAATCACCTCTACTGTGGACATTTTCTGGAGGTCCAAGATCTGTATGCTCCATGACCGCTGGACTAAGTGTATAAATGTAGGAGGGGACTATGTTGAAAACTAAATGTGCTAGGTTTTCCAAAATTGACTCCTTCTACATTAGGCCACAAACTTATCACTCACCCCTTGTAGATCCCAGAATCTGCTTTATTATATTTAGACTCTTTCTTGAACTCCTAATGAGATAAACTGTGAAGGGAGAGTTTAGTAAAAAAAAATCTCTTTATGGAAGGTAGCATATGATTTGGAGAACATAGAATTACATTCATTAATATCCAGTATCAAAATTCAATAGCCACTGTAAATAGAAGAGATTTTGCAGATGCTGGGAACCCAGAGTAACACATACAAAATGCTGGAGAACCTCAGCAGATTACAAAATACTGGAGGAAGACTGCAGGTCCTGATGAATGGTCTCGGCCCGAAACGTTGACTATTTTCTCCATTCCATAGGTGCTGCCCCATCACCAGTTGAGAAATTTTATTATTATGCACCTAACACCCAATGACAAGGGACTTAGACGTCCTGGTCATCCACTACAAGAGGTGGTGATCTCTTTAAACTCAACCGGCAGTAGGCAAAGGCAAACTGCTGCTGTAACCTGCCACGAACATGATTTCCCAACATGTCAGAGCGGCGTGGAGGGAAATCGTCCACCAACTGGAAATTCCAGATGCGACCTAACGACGACGACAAACACCCAATGAGACACAGATGTTGTTCGAGAACACTGTTCTCCCCATTGTTAAATTTTAGCAGTGCATTCAGTCATATCGTGCTGATACTGATCAATGTTGATTTCTGTCAATAAATGCATATGCTAGCAACAACTTAATGTTTAACTGATTAATTTTTTGTTAAGCAACACATACAAAATGCTGGTGAACGCAGCAGGCCAGGCAGCATCTCTAGGAAGAGGTACAGTCGATGTTTCGGGCCGGGACCATTCAGGACTAACTGAAAGAAGAGATAGTAAGAGATTTGAAAGTGGGAGGATGAGGGGGAGATCCGAAATGATAGGAGAAGACAGGAGGAGGAGGGATGGAGCTAAGAGCTGGAAAGTTGATTGGCAAAAGGGATACGAGGCTGGAGAAGGGAGAGGATCATGGGACGAGAGGCTTGGGGAGAAAGAAAGGGGGAGGGGGGAATACCCAGAGGATGGGCAAGGAGTTATAGTGAGAAGGACAGGGGGAGAAAAAAGAGGAAAAAAGGGGGAAAGAAAAAAAATTAATAATAAACAAATAAATAAATACATAAATAAGGGATAGGGTACGAAGGGAAGGTGGGGCATTGACAGAAGTTAGAGAAGTCAATGTTCATGCCATCTGGTTGGAGGCTATCCAGACGGAATATAAGGTGTTGTTCCTCCAACCTGAGTGTGGCTTCATCTTGACAGTAGATGAGGCCGTGGATAGACATATCAGAATGGTAATGGGATATGGAATTAAAATGTGTGGCCACTGGGAGGTCTTGCTTTCTCTGGCGGACAGATTATTTGTTAGCTGACTTGAAAAATGAAACAATAATTTTCAAAATACAATACCAACAATCACACGCAGCACAAAGTACACACAGCACATACAAGAGAGCAAACACATGTAATTTATCAGTAAAATACAGCCACACAAATAAAAAGTCCAGACCCTAAGTCCATGTATGCTACAGAAATCTGCAGCTGATCACAATACAGCTTGTCTTTTGCCGAGCGAACACTGGGGAGTGCGGAACAGCACTGACTCCAGCCTGCACAACATGCCAAACCAATGCTGCTCTACTGATGACTGTAAAGAAGTGACACCGTGGTTTGAGGCCTAGTCCTTGCTACAAGTGAGGCTCCCACTGTCCGTCTATAAATCAGTAGATCAGACTTGCAGCATTCCATGTGAACAATGTTCAAAAGGGTCTTGCATTCACAATAAAAACGACTAAGACAGCCAATCGCTTTAAGATTGCACGCACCAACTCTCCGAAGCCTCTCTGATGCAAGTAGCAGCACGATCTGCACCAATCTGGGGGTGTTGTGGATAGTCTGGAGGGTTGTCAGACATTACAGCGCGACATTGATAGGTTGGAGAACTGGACTGAGAAGTGGCTGATGGACTTCAACCCAGATAAGTGTGAAGTGGTTCATTTTGGTAGGTCATTTTTGTAGACAGAATATAATATTAATGGTGAGACACTTAGCAGTGTAGAGAATCAGTGAGATCTTCTGGTCTGTGTCCATATTACACTCAAAGCTGCTGTGCAGGTTGACAGTGTTGTTAAGAAGGCATATGGTGTGTTGGCCTTCATCAACAATGGGATTGAGTTCAAGTGTTGTGAAGTAATGATACAGCTATAGAAGACCTTGGTCAGACTGTGTTCAGTTCTGGTCACCTCACTACAGGAAGGATGTGGATACTATAGAGATGGTGCAGAGGAGATTTACAAGGATGTTACCTGGATTGGAGAGTATGCCTTATGAGAATAGTTGAGTGAGCTTGGCCTTTTCTCCTTGGAGTAACAGAGGATAAGAGGTGACCTGATAGAGGTGTATAAGATGATGGAGAGGCATTGATCATGTGGATAGCCAGAGGCTTTTTCCCAGGGCTGAAATGGCTAAAACAAGGGAGCAGAGTTTTAAAATGCTTGGAAGTAGGTACAAAGGGGACGTCAGAGGTAAAAGAGTGGGGGGTGCGTGGAATGCACTGCCAGAGAAGGTGATAGAGGCGGATAAATGTAGGGTCTTTTAAGAGACTCTTAGGTTGGTACATGGAGCTTAGAAAATTCGAGGGCTATGCGGTAGGGAGCTCTAGGCAGTATCTAGAGTAGGTTACATGGTTGACACCACATTGTGGGGCAAAGGGCCTGTGATGTGCTGTAGATTTCTGTGCACTACATTCCAAGTCCAGCTCCTTTAGTTTCTCTGCCAACAAGTAACTCTCTGAGAGGGTAGACCTGCAGAACTGGAAGTTCTTAGGGTCTAGCAGGAGCTTGCGACCATAAAAAATACTGTTAAAAAGGACAGTGGCACCCGTTGTTGACCCCATAGGAGCTGCTGACATTAAGTGTGCCAGCAACTTACTGGAAGAGTCGGTAAACTTACCAGAAGAATAACATCCGAGTATCTAAGACAATGTTCACATATATTCTTATAAAATATTTTCATATTCTTTTCATTCATAAAATGTATTAAAGATCTAGGTTACTAAAAACTGTTCATTAATGTGCTACAAATGAGTGGTAAATACATTGTTTACTCCATATTTTTACAAACTTTCAGGTATTCTTACCTGGACCACAAATTCCATAAGACATTTTGCAAGAACTTCCAGCCCTCTGTTCACCTGCTTACCTCCTGGGAGTCAAAACAGCAACATAGACCACCCAGCAAGGCTTCCGTGATCAAGCTGAAAACTTGATCAAAAACCAAGCCGCTGGAGGAACTCATTGGATCAAGTAGCTTTTGTGGATGGAAAAGGACTTTTATATTTCAAAAATAAACTATATTCATAAAAGTATACAGTATACATGTGAAGAAAATAGTAAACGGCTCTCTCTAGATTTGTAGTGCTGTTCAGTCTGTAGTGTAAGTCACCGGAGAGACACTGAAGTTGGCGATATAAAGGCATTTATTCATCACAACAAGCAGGCATCCTCTTCAGTAGAGTGTCCCAAATTCAAGGTACATCACAATGCTGTACCCTTAAAATCAAAAGTAACAGCAGGTATTCAATGCAATTTCAATAGTTACAATGAGATAATTTGTGGCTGACAATAATTCTTTTGAATTACAGTGGGCATCATATTTGAATATTGAAGCACCTTTTCTGGGACAAAGTAATTTACACAGATGGTCTAAAAGCTTCTGGGACAGAAATCCCAGATGCAGGGCTAACTCTGAGGGCACAGGTATCCCTTTTATTAGGCACCATAGTAAAGTAGTGGTGACTGTGACACTATTATAGATTAGGGTGTTCCAGAGTTTGGAGTTCATTTCAGGCGCTGCTCTGTAGGGGGTCTCTGAATGTCCTACCCATGGAATGCACGGATTATCTTTGGGTGGTCCAATTTCCTCCTATAGTCCAAAGACATACCGGGTAGATTAATTGGTCATTGTAAATTGTCCCGTGATTGGGTTAGGGTTAATCAGGGATGCGGGTTTGTTGGAGTGGTGTAGCTCAAATGCCAGAAGGGCCTGCCCCACGCAGTATCACTAAATAAAATTTTAAATAAATAAATAAACAAACAAACAAACAGATAAATGATCAATCAGCTTTACCTGTGACCATGCTTGACGTGCTAAGTAACAACATCTGTTTGGTGTGCAAGCTTCCTTCCTGTTTCAATAGTGTAAAATAACTTAGCCTATAACTTATCGATTGCGCAAGCTCCAACTGATACTCCAGCCTTGAACTCCGGGCCAGGTCTTCACGTGCTGCTATTGTGACTCCCGTCTCCCCTTCCCCCACCACCTCTCTGCAACCCTGTCTCCCTCAGATCCCATCGTCAGCTCCTGGGCCCTCAGAGGCTCCATCTTCCTCTCACCCCAAAGCTCCCCTCTCCATTGACACCTCCAGCCTCCCCCCTCCCCCCTCTGATCCCAGCTCTCATCTGTGCCGGGTCTTTACCATCCCCTCCGACCTTCAATTCTTTGAAGCAGAGCTCTCTGTCCTCAGTAAGGACCTCACCTTTGTCCCCCTTCGCCCACACCTTAGCGAGTTCCACGTGCGCCATGATGCTGAACTCTTCTTCCGCCGGCTCCGTCTTCAAGCCCAGTTCTTTGGCAAGGACTCTACCACCCCCACCGATGACCCCTTCTCTCGTCTTCAACCCTCCTCTTCTTCATGGACACCACGCTCTGGTCTTCTGCCTGCTCTGGATCTTTTTATTGCTAACTGCCGACGGGACATCAACCGTCTCGACTTCACCGCACCTTGTTCCCATTCCAACCTCACTCCATCCGAACTCTCTGCTCTCCACTCCCTCCGCACCAATCCTAACCTTACTATAAAACTCGCCGATAAAGGGGTTGCTGTTGTAGTCTGGTGTACTGACCTCTACCTTGCCGAGGCACTGTGACAACTCATTGATACTTCCTCTTATTTACCTCTCGATTATGACCCCACTAAGGAGCACCAGGCCATTGTCTCCCACACCATCACTGACTTTATCTGCTCAGGGGATCTCCCATCCACTGCTTCAACCTTATAGTTCCCACACCCCGCACTTCCCGTTTCAGCCTCCTACCCAAGTTCCACAACCCTGCCTATCCTGGTAGACCCATTGTCTCAGCTTGCTCCTGCCCCACCGAACTTGTTTCTGCATACCTCGACACCGTTTTGTCCCACCTTGTTCAATCCCTTCCTACCTATGTTCACGAGGGCCCCTTCCCTAACGTCTATTTTTACGGGATGGACTGGGGTGAGGCCAACCTCCACTTTGGAGACAGCCCAAAGATCCTGCACAGGTTCATCAGTTATCATGTGGCTAGGCTGGTGATGCTGCAGGCATCCCTGGACACTGAAGGGTTGCTTGTAAAAGACAAGAGTTCCGCCCAGGAGATCTTGCAGTACACCCAGCACTGCTGGGTTAGCTTGTTCCTGCAGCCTATGGGCTTAAAATCCTAGTTCCTTTGGCTTGTGTTCCTCTGCGACTGTAAGGGTCACGTGGGGAGAGACCAGTCCTGACTGATTCCACAATTCCTCCGGCACCGGGGCCAACAGGGCTGAGCCCTCCTTCCCTTTTACAAAGCCAAAGATTGTCACAAGGACAGAATTTCCAAGGGAAGGAGAATAGGTGGCTTCTAGTTCCTTTGAGCTGCCCGAGGGATCATATGCTAAAGTCACATGGGGATCGGGGGGCACTTGCTCATAAGATACTAGGCCCTCTCGTGCAATATCAAGGGACCATCACTGAGGTGGATGGTGGACCCAGAAAGCCTTCCGGGAATCAGAAACACCAACAGTAATTCCCTCATCTAAGCACTGGATGCGGAGGTGTAGGGCACAAAAAGATCCCTCCCTGCTAGATTGATCCCTATATGTGGGGTCACAGCAAATTGTATTGTGCCCTGCCGTTCCTGGTAAGCCACCTGCAGTGGGACAGTGAGGGGATAGGTTTTTTCTTGTCCTATCAGGCCACAAAGTGTCATCGAATATTCGGACAGGGTAAAGCCATACTGGGCAATACAAGAAGTCTCTAGGGTCGATACAGTGGCGCCAGTGTCTATCATAAAGGGTATGAGCTGACCTTCTACGGAAAGGCTGATAATCGGTTCCTCCTCTGGGTGGCCTGTAAGGGCAGGGAATAGACTCCGTCCTTCCCCTGCATTTCTATTTTCACCGGCTAGTCCAATTTGAGAAGGGGTTAGCTGCAGTGAAGGGCTGGTGCCTGCCTGGCTGTCGGGGTTGGCACTGGTATCGGCTTGGGTAGTGAGGGCAGTCGTGCAGCCAATGATCAAATGCTCCGCATGCCCAACATCCAGTAAGGCGGGCGCTAGTCAGGGCAGGTGGCTGCTGGCTGGGGGCCCTTGGCCCAGGGGCTTCCCTGGACCAGAACCCTAGGTTCAGGGGCTCCATCTGGTATCCTGCATTGCACAGCTCCCTCCTTGGGGACACAGGTGGGTGCTGCAGAGTTTCATGCTTTTCTTTGGTCAGCTTGGAATCCCTGCCGTGATTCCAGAAATGCTCAACTGCCCTTTTCATGGACTGCCTACCCTTGTCGGGCCAGTCCATATCATTTCTAATAGCTTTGGACACATCCTCGGGGAGGCACTGCAGTATTATTGAATTAAACTGGGGCGAAGTATCAGGATGCTATAAAGCTTTCCTCAGAGCCTTTTTTATCTTATCCACCTGCTCTGCAGGTGGGGTTGTAGTGGAATAGGACTCCAGTTGGCATTATCCCCTATAGCTTCTTTCCATTTCTCCTGTTCACTGGTTGTAAGAACCATGCAGCACAAGCTAAAAAGATTCTGGGGAGTTGCCTGAAACATTTGGATTGTGCCACCATATAATCGATAAATCCCTCGGGACCATTTTTCCTGTTCGGGGCCTGATTCATGATCATACACATTTCCTGCAGTTTCCAAGGAGTATAAACCTGCATGGTGGCTGTCTGGTCCGGTTGCCCTGCCCTGGGATTGGGAACGATTCTGTTGGGAAACTGCCCCGGGATTCCTCTCCCTCTGGGTTCAGGGACCCAGTCTGGACCTTCATCGTCAGCACCTGAGTCATAATCAGTATCGGTCTCGGAGTCTACCAGGGGCCCGTCCCCTACCAAGAGGTTTTGTCGCCTCCCAGTCTGGTGCCTATTACTCCCCCTTCGCTGAAGTTGTCCCCTGGTTCGGGAGGCCACTGGGCTTGAGGAGGTTGTATGGGAAGGTGCACTTGGCAGGGGCACTGGAGGTTGGGTGGCAGTAACGTTATAGGGGGGTGGTGGTGCCGTGGGCTGGGGTCGAACACAGGCAACGGGGATATGCCAAACCTCCTCCTCCTCAGTCTCATTATCATTAAAGAGCATGGGCTGTCCAGACAGGTCAAAAGGCAGCTCAGTTTTACTTTTGCCGGCTGCATCATAATTCTTTCGTCTATCCTTAGCCCACCTATCTCTTTTTCTCCTATCCTGTTCTTCCTTATTCTTATCGTGATCCTCACACAATCCTTTTAATACCTCCCATGGTTTTGAATTTCCTTCACTGTCACATACACTAATCCCTCTGCGACGTGCGTTATGCTCCCAGCTACTTTGCTTAGATCTGTTATTTAATTCCTCGGTCGTTTTTCTCCAATTGGACATTAAAACCTTCCCTTTTTTTCCCAGTATTACGCTTCCAAATCGCTTCTTCTGCCTTTAGACATTTATCTAAATCCAGTGTCCCACCCAGAGGTCAAATTTCACTCCCCAATTTCTTATTTAGGCATACCGATAACCTTCAGTAATCATTCTCTTTCTCTGGGTCATCTTTACAAAGTTTAAACAATGGCGTGTTATTTACAGACTTATCTAATGTTTGCCCCGTATTTCCTAGTGAGGTGGTCAGCCACCTCTTTTTCTCACTCCCACTTCAGGGTCCTGACCTTCGCGTGGGGGATTTGCCCTCTTAACAACCGGTCTACGGCTGGGTGCTGATACTCCAGAGTGCGGCTTTCCCACCTTATAATCTGTAACCCCTACTTCCCGTTAATCTTGTGCTGTGTCTCTCTGCATCCACTTCAAGGTCCTGACCTTTGCATGGGGGATCTCCCCTCTTAACAACCAGTCTAAGGCAGGGTGCTGAGACAGGTAAATTGTCACAAGTATACCCCAAAACGTATTTACAGCATCCGGATAAATTGCAGGGGAGAGCCACTTCCCCTGTGTTTGGCCAAGCGTCTGCTCTGCCCTGTGCTGATCAATTTACTGTGCTTGCACGCCCCGGCCCCCCCCCCACCCCCATTGCCAGTGGAATGGTCACCAGCTCCAAATGTGATAGGTTACTGCCACTAACCTGCTGACCAATTTGCTGCAACACACTCAAAGAAAAATGTAATAGATCACTACCAGTGATCCGCTGCCCAATTTGTATAGCACCAGCAGGCTTTAATACTCACAGTACCTCACTGGGGACTCCTGCCCCTTACCTTACCGTATACCTCACTGGGGACTCCTGCCCCTTACCTTACCGTATACCTTGTCAGGGACTCCTGCCCCCTACCTTACCGTATACCTCATCGGGGACTCCTGCCTCTTACCTTACTGTATACCTCATCGGGGACTCCTGCCCCCTACCTCACCTTATACCTCGTCAGGGACTCCTGTCCCCTACCTCACCTTATACCTCCTCGGGGACTCCTGCCCCCTACCTCACCGTATACCTCATCGGGGACTCCTGCCCCTTACCTTACTGTATACTTCATCGGGGACTCCTGCCCCCTACCTCACCGTATACCTCATCGAGGACTCCTGCCCCTTACCTCACCGTATACCTCCTCGGGGACTTCTGCCCCCTACCTCACCATATACCTCATCGGGGACTCCTGCCCCCTACCTCACCGTATACCTCATCGGGGACTCCTGCCCCCTACCTCACCTTATACCTCATCAGGGACTCCTGCCCCTTACCTTACCGTATACCTCATCGGGGACTCCTGCCCCTTACCTCACTTTATACCTCGTCGGGGACTCCTGCCCCTTAACTCACCTTATACGTTGTTGGGGACTTCTAACCCCTCTTTTAAACTGTGGTACTCGGGCGATCCTCAACTCAGGTTTCGAAAGGGGTTCGTCAGAGGACTACCCGCCAGACGAGGAGATCGTCAAGGTGGGCAATTAGTGAGAGAGGTTCAAGGTGACTCTTACCTTCTCGGCCCACCTGTCTCAGATCACTGCCACTGATTCGACAGCTGACACCGTCTAACGGAGATTCCTCGTATTTGGACTCCTGGTTGGTTTGCCAAATTGTCATACTCGATCAGACCCGATGCAATAGCAATTGTACCACAAATACACTGACACACGTAATTCTTTTCAAAACTTTATTCTCTAATAGCATGCTATGGGGGAAGTTACAGACTGATCTCCCAAAAGAGTCAGTCCAGACACTGCCCCCGAATTACTCAATTCTTCACAATTTATAACATTGATCAGGTAGCAGGAAATCTTACGATTAAAAGTTTAGACAATATTAGAATCATTTCAATCACATGCTAAGTTACAATTAGATGTAAGATAATCATTGGTCAGTTATAATGATTTTAAGCCAAAGCTAGCCCATCAGTTCCTCATTCGGACCCTTCCCCTTTTCCCCTAACATTCTAGCCGTTACCTCATCCCTCCCATATTTTTAGCTATACCTTGAGCTGCTTCTGCAAGATCAGATAGTTCCTTATTTGAGCCTTTGCCTGTCTTTAGAGAACAATGACTAGTACGTCACCGGCTGCTGGGTAAAGCTTTTTTCTGACTCGTCCAAACTTGTCCAAAGCAGTAAGCTAAGGCGCTTACAAGGTGATTGATTACAAGTTAATCATTGTCCTCTATTTTTCCCCCATTTACCTATCCCTTCATTCCATCAGAAGGAGGAGTTATTTGGACGACAGTTGGCACTCAGTACGGTGAGATATATAGGAGATCAGATGATAGACCTGAGGCACATGTTTTTGGACACTGAATGAGCTTTGTAGTGCCCACAGAAAAAGCGGGTTTTTGGAGGATCGATCAGTGGATCTTGCAGTGAGAAAAGGGATTGACCGGTGGAGAGTTGTCCATGTGTTCATCCTTGCCTGGGTTGATAGCTCCACTACCAAAAAAGGGTCCCCTTTGTCGTGGTCACAGTTGGTGACTTTTAAAGGATTTCGGAGGACAACGAGAAGATTGACGGTGTCAGCTCACCTGAAGACTCAAATCTCTCCCTCTCTCTCTCTCTCCATCACTACTCAACTCAACACCACAAACTAACTGAACTTTACTCATTATTGTAAGACTGTATCTATTTACCCCTAGACTTGAAGAAGCTTGGTTTTCATATATTTCCACACTTACCGATATACTTACTTATATATAATCATTGCTAACCTGTTTAATTTATCTACATTTATATTACTGTATTGCGTAGTTACTAATAAATAATATTAGTTAGTAGCAATACTGGACTCCAAAATGTTTTCCATTTCTGCTGGTTCTTTAACCCGTCACGGGGTACATGACACACCTACCACCCCACCAGCCTCCAGTTCCAACATATAATTCTTCGTAACTTCCGCCACCTCCAACGGGATCCCACCACTAAGCACATCTTTCCCTCCCCCCCCTCTGCTTTCCTCAGGGATCGCTCCCTATGTGACTCCCTTGTCCATTCGTTCCCCCCATCCCTCCCCACTGATCTCCCTCCTGGCACTTATCCTTGTAAGCGGAACAAGTGCTACACATGCCCTTACACTTCCTCCCTTACCACCATTCAGGGCCACAAACAGTCCTTCCAGGTGAGGCGACACTTCACCTGTGAGTCGACTGGGGTGATATACTGTGTCCGGTGCTCCCGGTGTGGCCTTTTATATATTGGTGAGACCCGACGCAGGCTGGGAGACCGTTTCACTGAACACCTACGTTCTGTCCACCAGAGAAAACAGGATCTCCCAGTGGCCACACATTTTAATTCCACGTCCCATTCCCATTCTGATATGTCTATCCACGGCCTCCTGTACTCTAAAGATGAAGCCACACTCAGGTTGGAGGAACAACACCTTATATTCTGTCTGGGTAGCCTCCAAACTGATGACATGAACATTGATTTCTCTTACTTCCGTTAATGCCCTCCTCCTGTTCTTACCCCATCCGTTATTTATTATTATTTTTATTCCTCCCCCTTTTTTCTTCTTTCTTCTCTCTCCGTCCCTCTAACAATCACTCCTTGCCTGCTCTCCGTCTTCCTCTGGGCTCCCCAGCCCCTTTCTTTCTCCCAAGGCCTCCTGTCCCATGATTTTCTCATCCTCCAACTCTGTATTCCTTTTGCCAATCAACTTTCCAGCTCTTAGCTTCTTCCCTCCCCCTCCTGTCTTTTCGGATATCCCCCTCCCCACCGCCCCCCCCCCACTTTCACATCTCTTACTATCTCTTCTTTCAGTTAGTAGTTAGTCCTGACGAAGGGTCTGAGCCCGAAATATCGACGGTACTTCTTCCTATAGATGCTGCCTGGCCTGCTGCATTCCACCAGCATTTTGTGTGTGTTGCTTGAATTTCCAGCATCTGCAGATTTTCTCATGTTGGCCCATTTTGCCTGGTTTGCTCTAGGCCAGTTAACATAACCCCTTTGTCTTACATTTGGTTGCTGCATAGGAGAACATCCAATGGTCACTTCACTTTGCAAACCATATCTCTGAAGCAAATAGCTCCCTGCTGTGGGCCAGTAGCCTGTGCTCTGTGGACAACACTGTTTGGTTGCAGAGCTGTTCTGTTAACTTTAGACTGATCACTGTTTGCAATTTACTTTAAGAATTAAAGACTTGTTTTTGTTTGAATGAATATATGCTCTATCGACATAATTCCATAAATCTTAATAATCACAAACAACTCTGTCCTCGACATGATTGCAACATACTTCATCCCACAGCAGGCTATTCAGCCCAGGTTTGCTGCCACCCTGATTGACAAAAGAGTGAAGACTATATCACAACTCAAACATAACAAGACCTTCGGAGTACATGGTATTCCTGCTAAAAATCTTGCAATTCAGCAATGAAGAGGTTCAAAAACAAATTCACCTCTTCCACAGTAGAAGTCGTCACCAGTCTCCTACCCAAACTACTTCTTCCTGGACACTAAAAAGCTGCCAGGTTAATATTACAGTGTGCTTCCATCCTTCAAGAGCCATGATGGACATGATCTGCTCCTTGCGTCATCTCCATGAATATGCTCCAGCCATAGCAAATGGTGGTCTTCCAGCTGACCAAAGCCTTTGATCAGAAGGGACTGTGGAACAGAGAGAGACACACAGCAGATTACAGATTTGGAACCTAGACCAACAAATAAACTGATGGAAAATCATAAACCCAAGAGATTCTGCAGATGCTGAAAACCCAGTGTAGTACACACAGAATGCCGGAGCATCTCTGCAGGCCAGGCAGCATCTATAGAGAAGAATAAGCAGTTGACGTGTCAGGCTGAGGCCCTTCATCAGCCATGCTTTTAATGCCATCACATGCCCATTGATACTCACCTATATGTTTTAGGAATATGAGAGGAAACCAGAGCACCCATACAATCAGAGGGAGAACATATAATCTGATGAAGAGTCTCGGCCTGAAAAGTTGACTGCTTATTCCCCTCCATAGACACTGCCTGGCCTGCTGAGTTCCTTCAGCATTTTGTTTGTGTTACTGAAGGCTTTAAGGTTCAAATAAGAGAGGAGTATGCTGAAGTCAAGACAGTTGATCTCTTGGTGGCAGCCACTGTTGTAAAGATCCAGAGCAGGCAGAAGACCAAAGTGGGGTGTCAAAGAAGTGGAGGGGGATTGAAGACTGGAGAAGAGGTCATTAATGCAGGGTGGGGAAACCTATCCAAAGAAGTAGGCTCCGAGATGGAGGCGATGGAAGAAAAACTCAGTGTCGGGGCAGGCACGGAACTTACTGACGGGTGGGCCCAGGGTTACAAAGGTAAGGCCCCAGCTGAGGACAGAACATTTCTTCTCAGATAAGGAAAGGTGGTGGTGATGGTGATGACATGGCAGCGATTAGGGTTGGGGTCAGAGAGGGCAAAAGTGTGGGAGTAGTCAGAAGAGAGGTCAGAGAGGGGCGTTCATGGAAAGTAGGGCTGAAAGAAGATGGGGGTGGAGGTGTCTCAGTCCAAAACATCAACTATTTATTCCTCTCCATAGATGCTGCCTGACCTGTTGAGTTCTTTTAGCATTCTATGGATGGTAATCTGCTGGAAAATCTCAGCAGGTTGAACAGCATCGGTGAGAGGAAAGCAATTGTTACCATTTTGGACTGGGACTGTGGAACAATCTCCTTAACTGTCCACAGAACTCCTTCTCCATCTTACAGTTGCTCCACTACTGTGTACAAACCATGATATCAGATTCAGATGCACAATGAAATATATAATGAAATGTGCCTCCTGCATTAATTACCAACACAACCTAAGCAGCCCGCAATTGTCGCTACACATTCTGGTACCAACATAGGATGCCCAGGATGTTCACAGAGCAAGTGACAGCACAAACAGAAACAATAGATCCTCTCTCCCACTCACCAACCCATGCTCACGGCCAGTCCTCCAACCCCAGGACAGGCTGTCTTCAGCCTCTAGAATCCTGCAAACTCAGACCTGCATGCACAGGGCCTTTTACTTTCCCAGCAGGCCTGTTGACACTAGGTTCTGACAATCGGGCCTAAATTTCCTGGCTTCCAATCAACCTTTGGGCTTTGAACTTAGGTATCGACCCCGAACTCGCCTATGTTGATAAATGAGGACCTCAAACTCTGGACTCTCCGATGACAAGGACCACAATCACAAGCTCAACCAATAAATCTATGAAGTAATTAATCTCAGTGAAGACTGTTGTTAGCCAAAGCAGGGTTATTGCTTCAACACTTTCCTCAAAAGTTGTTGCTTGGTAATCTACATGTCATCTCCAACAAATTTCTCAGAGTGGAAGCTGATGATCAGAAGAACTGAGAGGCTCTTCACTCTTTGGCAAATGTGATCATCCCAGGTAGACATGGCTTTTCGCACACTGGCCTTCTTCAGTCAGGACATTGAGTATAGAATTCAGAACATTATACTGTGGTTGTACCAGACATTAGTGAGGACAGATTTGGAAAACTGTGTTCATTGATGATTCTCCTGTGTGAACAAAGATGCCACTAAGCTAGAAAGAGTGCAGAAGATGTTGACAAGTGTGTCGCCAGGCTTTGAAGGATTAAGTTATGGAGAAAGATTGAGCAGGTTGGGTTATTTGCACTGGATGATTGGAGAATGAGAGATGATTTTATGGAGGTATATTAATCCATGAGAGGTCAAGACAGAGGCAATGCACAATCATCTTCCTAGGGTTGAGGAATCAAGAAATTGAGAGTGTGATTTCAGGTGAGAGAAGGGAGATTTAATGGAAACCTGAGATTCAACTTTTTTATTCAGAGGGTGGTCAGTATATGGAATGAGCTGCCAGAGGAAGTGGTTGAGGCAGGAACATTAACAATTTAAAAAAAAAAATAATTTCACATTAAGTTTTAATATCTCCAGTTTTACAAAAATGAATACACCTTTATAAAAGTGTCTGTGATCCTGATCTACTTATTTTTGATGCAGTCCGCACATTAAAGAAATGTGGGGACTGCATTCAGATGCCTGGAGGTTTCCACATTTTCATCAAATTGCCAGCACCAGTCGAATCCTGTACACCAACATGATTTCCTTCAATACCAATGCTTCAAAGTTCTGAGTTTGTACAGGAAATAAAGATATCAAGAAGATGAAAGAATGTAATCCAGTTTTTTGGTATGGGTCAAACACAGTCTGCAAATGCTTATTAGAAAGATCTCTGCAGTGTGAGATAAGAATTATATTAGAATTCTGTTCTCTTTGAGTGAAGGGAATGAGAAGGACATGGAGGATAGAAAACAAGAAGCAATGAGATCATGAATGCATGCATCAAGACATTATCAAAGAAAACCTCCCAGTTACATACAGCCAGAGTAATAAACTCATATTAGTAGCAATAACCATGAAATAGTCAGATAGTTGTTGAAACCCAACTGATTCACTAATCTCCTTGTGGGGAAGAATACATGCAGTGATTATAAACTGGTTGGGCTTACGTGTGACCAGCAATATAATTGATCCTTGGCTGGTTTCAGAAGTGTCTTAGCAAATGCATTCGGTTCAAGGACAGTTAGACAGAAATATGCCACAACTGATGGATAGACGTGTCCTTTTCGATGGAACTTTCCAATTGGTAGCACAGTACCTGAGAAGTTTGAGGATTTCTCCGACAGTTGAGAGACCTTTGTCGGAGGGGAAGAGATCTGAATTTTTATTGTTCCAGCTGAGATTTGCCAGACAGTAACTCAGCTTTGCAGTTCATAAGTCACAAATGCTTTGTTCAATCAGACCCCTGAGTTTGTTCTGATCCACATTAGCCCACAGCACTGGAAAAGGAGAGAAAAGCATTACAGATTTGTTCTGGAGTTATGTGTCCATAAGTGGGATAACATTAATACATGCAACCAGAAAACACTTGTCTAACATCTTCATCACACAGCACAGAACATAGAATGGTAAAACACAAGAGCAGACCCTTCAGCTCATCATATCTCTGCCAACCTCTGCCAATCTAACTTAATCCCATCAGCCTGCACATTGTTCATATTTCTCTATTCCCTGCCTTTGTCATGGTTCTGTTTGGCTGTTCCATTTTAATGCTCCTTTCTCCCTGATTATGCCCTAATTTCAGTCATTAGATTTCCAATTGCTGCTAGTTTACTTAATTACAGTACACCTCGTTTTCATCAGAGACTGTGAAATAAGTACAATGGCTTCACTGTCACAGGTTGCCAGCTTGTTGGTCTATTCTCGTGTGATACTTCATTCTCTTGTCCGATTAGAACCATTAGTTCTAAATTCAGCTCTAGTCTCAAGATAGTCCCTGTAAATCCCATCTCCTTGTCAAGATTCCTCCGGTCTGCTGTTCTACGTTCACGTCTATGCCAGCATCCCCAACTCAGTCAGCGTGCCGGTGTCCTGCACTTGGGTTCTCTTCATTTGCCCCGTGCAACAGCCTTTTCATGAGCCTGCCTAAATTCTTCTTAATCAGCACTATTGTATGTGCTTCTACCACCTCCCAGACAATGCATTCTAGCACCCACTGTATAAAAAAAAACTTGCCTCATAATGGCCTAAGACGTCCACAACTCCCTGCAATCTCTTGTGCAATTCCTTGTCCTCCACTATAGTGAGGTTCTGTTGGATTAGCTGAGGTAGGAAGGTGTAGTACATTTTGTAGATAGTGCACACTGGGTACTAATGGTAAAAGAAATTAAAATATACTGTTCTGCCCTTTGGGAAATGGGTTTGCTTTTCTATGTGATTAAGCACATTCAGCTTTTCCTTTAATGGGCATTTTTTGGATCTGTATTAGGTCACTTCCTGTGTAGTCAGGAATTAATAAGTATAAAAGCACATGGGCTTGCAGAAGACCAGAGGTTTATGTTAGGTGTGAAAGAATTTTCTATCCGAAACCATCTTACTGTTTCTCCAGCAGAAGCATTGTTTCTAAGTTGATGCTACATTGTTTAGAGGTTAATCTAAAGTATCAACAAGATTTTGCAGAAATAGAAAGCTATTTTTGAGTTTATTTGACACTAACCTAGATGCTAACAGTTTACACATGTTACAAACGTTTGTAGTTACCTGTCAGAATCTTACACTATTTACCTGCATGAAAATTGATGAAGATCTTACTTACCTGGGTATATTTATTTGTGTGACTGGAACAATGTGATAATTGCACTGTATTTTATTACTTTTCAGTTTCACTCTTTATTCACTATGTCATGTCAATGAGTCTTCAATAAAACCAAAGAGCTCGGAGGCTATATCTTGACTCTAATGTCATTTTTGAATAGAGTTTGGTTGATTGTCTATTTAATGTTACAACACCTCAGCCAGGGCAGTGAACTTACTGTAATGAGTGAGGTATTAATCAATCACGCTACTATTTATTGATTTTTAATTTGTTTAGCCATACAACATGGAGTAGGCCCCTCTGGCACATTGAGCTGTTTTCCCCAGCAACACCCAATGACCCTAATTTAACCCTATCCTAATCATGGGGCAATTTACAATGATCAATTCACCTGTCTGGTGCGTCTTTGGAATGTGGGAGGAAATCAGAGGACCCGGAGAAAACCCACACATTCTGTGGGGAAGGCATACAGAGAATCCTTTCAAAAGGTGCCAGGATTGAGCTCCAAACTACAATACCCGAGCTGTAATAGCATCGTACTAACCGCTATGTTACCGTAACACCCTCATCTGGTCTACTGATGTGTATTACATCATTTTCCAGATTGTTGCCTTATTAATGGGGAAAAAATTTGGTATGTCAGGTGCTGAGACTGGCCTGATTTTTTGGCTGCTGTATATACACTCAATGGCCTTTTTATTCCTTCCATTAACAAGTGTGAATGCTTGAAACTGCAGTGAGCAAAACGGTTCTGAATTCTCTTACTACTTATTACTTGCCAACCATCAGTGATAAAATCATTGCTTATGAACGAAACACATGCAAGTGACACTATTTAAAACCTCTTTGCTCTAAGCACAGTGTAGTGTCTAATGGCCATATGATGTATATGTGACTGTCGCAAGTTAGAAACTATTCAGTAACAGTCTCCTGTCCAGTTAAGTGGCATATTGTCCCAACTAAGTGAAGGGAATCCCAACTATTTTCTCAATTTGTTTTTGTTTGACAGGAGTTCTAAGTAAGCGGCTGCTCGAATTAACCAAAGGCCTAAATAACTGAAACAAACTGCATATTTATTTCTTTCTTTTATATATAATATATTTTATGGATTGCACTGTGCTGCTGCAGAACACCATATTTCATGACATATATCAGTGATAATAAACCTGATTCTGATTGATTCTGGTTTTACCAGTCCTTCATATTCCTACTTTCAGTCAAATCCTGTACAGATATGAAGAGTAGTCCAGTCATCTTGGAATTTAGTTTGCAGATCTTCATTGATCAAGAGGCTCTCCTGAGAAAAGGTAAGGCAGCATTTTGGCTAAAGATTCCTCACAATGCGTACTGAGGAAAGCTAGGGAAAGTTGGTGACATTATTCTAAGGGCTGTGATTAAATTGTATTGCTGTAGACAGGATGTACAATAATACAGCTGAAGATGAGTATGCTATGACAGTACATAATAGTACAGATCAGAGACCTTTAGAGAAATGAATAACATGTTAGAGACGTTTTATGGGGTCATGAATTTGCAGCATGAACAGGTCGTAAGCTCCGGGCATTGTCTTGCTCTCCCAGTCAAAGATGGTCTAACTTTCATAAAACTTTGTTGACGAGATTTGATTATATTCAGCTTTGCTAAATGATTAGTTATTTCCTTATTGATTCTAGAATCTTGCCTAAAAATAAATGTAACTTTAACTGGCCTTTATTTCCTTGCAGCTGACATCTCTCCAACAGCAACGTTACATTAGCTGTTTTTTCAATTTTCTCGTATCCTCCTGGAATTTAATGGGTTAACTATTTCTGCTGCCACCTTCTTTATAACTTTGAGCACAGCCCATCAAGTCCTGATGATGATTTTATTTTTTTGCCTTTAGCTCTGTGACTTTTTCTTGTATTTATGATTTTTTACAGGTTCCTCCATGTTATTTGAAATTAGCCCATTTGTTGCTTTAGGAATGTTAGCAGCATCCTCCATGACAAAGACTGATGAAAACTATTAATTAAACATATCTTCCATTTCTTTGTTTCCTGTTATGAATTCTCCAGCCTTGTTCTCCAGAGGTTCCAGATTTACTTTCGATCATTGTCTTCATGAGTCTTGCCACTTATTAAACTATCAGTGCCCTCAATTAGGCATAGATTGATTGACATAATTAAGAAAAGACTTTATTGTAATGCAGATAGATTTACAAAGCTCAATACTTCTTCTGAGGAAGCACAGCAAGGATAGAATTAGAAATGTTGACCCAATAAGGCATTGGCGGTGTGCAAACAAGTGATTGTAATGAATTATGTCAGAGTTAACGATTTGGAGCCTATCCATAATGTGAAGATCAGAAGAGATCATATCAAGAGTTAACGCAGCTAGAAGGAAATGTCTGATTTCTACAGTGAATCAGAGTGGCAAATAGTTTTCAGGGCAGCATGAAAACAGAGGCATAAAATAGATCTAGTGGTAATGGTCAGCACTGAAGTATCAGATACAAGGATCAATACCAACAGTGGTTGTTATAAGTGGTACATTATTATTCATGGATCCAGTCACTGAGGGTTTGTGATCATTGTGTAGAAAAGTAATGAAGAAGAATTTATTCAATGAGAGATCTCTGGTGACAGGATGACCAAAACAATTTTATAGTCAAATACTTATGAAGGATAAGGGGATTTGTAAGGAAACAGGAGATAGGGAGACAGACGAAAGTGAAGCAGCTTAAGGGGAGCTTCAAAGAAGGTGGGGGAGTGAGAGAGAAGGAGATAGAGAGGAGAAGGCGGAGTAAAAGAGCTAAGAGGATGGAGGAGAGTTGCATGAGGGGAAAGTAAGGGGGGAAATAGGAAGAAATTATGAGACGGAGGTGTGAGAAGCTGAGATAGCATTGAGGGTGAGGAAGAACAGAGAAGAGGACTGAAGCGGAGACAAGAGAAGAAGGGGTGAGAAAAAGGCAGGAAGAACTACTGCATGGGAAAGGAAGGAAGAGAATGGGAAGAGGGAAGGGAAGCAGTGTAGCAAAGGGGGAAGGCAGAAGTGGGAATGAGAGGATACAATAAGCAGACAAGAGAAAAGTGAATGTGAAAGGAAGGAGAAGCCAAATGAATCGATGAGAGTTTGAAATAAAAGGATAGAAAGAGCAAGGGGATAAAAAAAAGCAGGATAGTGGTGAGAGAGCAAAAGAAGAGAGCAACGATGGAAATGATGATGAGGGAGAGGGGGTAAAGATGCTGCATAAATCAGCCCTCACCTCTTTGAGTCTGCTTCAGTTGAAAGTCAGGTATTGTTCTATTAGTTGCCTATATCCATCTCCTGCCATGAAAGCACTAGGCAAGGACAATTCCAAGGGAATAGCAGAAACCACATTCCCTCCAGACCTGCTACTCCTTGTTCCACATAGGATGTGAAGCTGATCCTCATTCTTCTCATCGCCTTAAAAATTACTTTGGCAGAGTACAATAGAAAGGAAAGGAATTTGGTTTCTGCTACTCCCATGGAATTGTCCTTGCCCAATGCTTCTTGCTCACATCCCTATATCCTTGTCCCTTGTAATAACTTATAAGAAAACAAATCGGCCTCATGTGTAAGTTCAGTAGTAGGTTTTACCAAGCTACTTGATAATTGGGCTAATGGTAGGGACAGTGGTAACTGGAGATGGCTAAAAGGAACTGGATGGAGTTAGAGATCTGAGGGTTGCAGAAATGGACAAAATTTCAGAATTAGGAATGGAAAATCACAGAGAAATATTTCATTGGTCACAGGGTGTGCAGGAGTGAGATATGCCAACTAGTGGAATGGTGCTTCAGCAACAACCTGGCGTTCAATGTCAGTAAGACAAAGGAGCTGATTGTGGACTTCAGGAAGGCTAAGACGAAGGAACACATACCAATCCTCATAGAGGGATCAAAGGTGGAGAGAGTGAGCAGTTCAATTTCCTCAGTGTCAAGATCTCTGAGGATCTAACCTGGTCCCAACATATCAATGTAGTTATAAAGAAGGCAAGACAGCGGCTATACTTTATGAGGAGTTTGAAGAGATTTTGCATGTCAACAAATACACTCAAAAACTTCTATAGATGTACTGTGGAGAGCATTCTGACAGGTTGCATCACTGTCTGGTATGGAGGGGCGAATGCACAGGACTGAAAGAAGCTGCAGAAGGTTGTAAATCTAGTCAGGTCCATCTTGGGCACAAGCCTACAAGGTACCCAGGACATCTTTAGGGAGCAGTATCTCAGAAAGGCAGCGTCCATTATTAAGGACCTTCAGTACGCAGGGTATGCCCTTTTCTCACTGTTACCATCATGTAGGAGGTACAGAAACCTGAAGGCATACAGTCAGTGATTCAGGAACAGCTTCTTCCCATCTGCCATCCAATTCCTAAATGGACACTGAAGCTTTGGACACAGCTTCACTTCTTATTAATATACAGGAATTCTGTTTTTGCACATTTTTTAATATCTATTCAATATATATGATTGATTTACTTGTTTATTTATTATTATTATGTTTTATTTTATTTATTATTATTTTTTGTTCTCTCTGCTAGATTATGTATGCATTGAACTGCTGTTGCTAACTTAACAAATTTCACGTCACATGCCGGTGATAATAAACTTGATTCTGATTATAAATTAATTTGTTACTGATTAAAGTGATAGTTTTCATAATAGTTGAATAAATTATTGTAACTAAAAAAAGAATTGCTAGCCTAATTCCTAGATTAGTAAATAGTAAGTCTTATTTAATTTAAGGTGGTGTAGATTAAAAAAGAAAAGTGTTGAATTCTCCACTTGACTCAACATTTATGAATGAATTGCGAATATTGTCGACTCAACATACTCTAAATGGCTTTCTCAAAAGTTCCCCTCTGGAAAGCACTGAAGGCTATTATAAGAAAAACTTCGTACTAACTTCGAAGTTTCTTTCTCCAGGCAGATAATCTGATTAATCATCCTAGTAAGCCCCCCTGCCCCCTCTCTGTGTTATCGTTATCACTGCAAACACCTTAAAGCCATTTTCGTAATGTTGTTTTTATTTTAAGCACATGCTTGTATTTGTGTACAGTATTTATACACATTTTATTCCATATCTCTACTTTAGCCTCTAACTTCATTTTAAAATAATTCTTTATTCTTTGTCTTTGTTGAATGTTGTTTTTCATTGCATGTTGAACCCCGACCAACGCACCAAAGCAAATTCCTAATATACGTAAATGAAAGTGACAAATAAAGTTAATCCATGGAAATATATAAAACAATTTAAAGAATCATTTAGTATTCCAACCGATCAACTATCCCTATTTGACTGTTTGATTATGACAGAAGGACATGACTTATGTCTATTCAAGAGTAGGAATACAATAGTTGTCGGATGTCTCTTCTTGCCTCAGTAGATGGTGAGCTTCTGCAAGGCATCGCAGGCTGATGGATTGGTACTGATTTTCCGCCTTCTTTCAGTTGTGACTTGGACAGTTAAGAATAGACTGGATTTCCTGTCTGGGGACAAATATTCATTATCTGGGGTTGACTACATCACATTGATGCATTCTCATTCATTCTATTATTCAGAAATTTCGAGTCAAGTGCATCATTAGTGAAAAACGAATTGGTCATTTACCGATGTTCAATTGATTCGGGAAATGCATATGGAATTCATGAGGCTCTGCGTATTTGCATAATCAGGACAGTTTAATTTTATTTTTCAGACTAAAGGAAATAATTTTCTTCTACTCTTGCTTTTAACAAATAGAATTATTATCATACAAAATTGAGAACATCATCTACCCCTAAACTGGAGCTCATAAGATTTTTAACTGAAAACACATGAACTGCATATTAACTTACTTCCCATCACGGGGATACAGTTTCATATTCAGAGACTTGTGAATTAGCTTACGCTGATGGTTTTTTTTAGGTACCTTTGAGAAGTTCAACTCTCACATCTAACTACTGTATGTTGATTAAAAGTGAAAAAAAGGAGATGTCAGGGGCTCAATTAAAAAGTCAGTAGACAGCATGTTGTTAAATTGGTTATTCAGATGCAGTAAGAGCAACTTTGTTAATAATTTCACATACCACTGGGTATAGTCAAATTACATTTTATTGTTAGGCTAGAGCATTATTAAGCTTTTATTACTAACTTCTCAGGTTGGATCTGCCATTGTTGTATTATAATGAGTCTATAAACAGTTTTTATATGTTGCAATCATATTTAAATTGGGAAGGTAGGATGATATCATTGTTCCTAAACATATATTGCAGATAGGAGCAATGGACTAATTATAAATTTACATGGAATTACAGTTGAATTTCCTCGAGACCAGTACAAAAATGACATTTAATGCTCCATGATTTGCATTTACCAACTCTGATTTTATTTTAAACAGTTTTCTGAAAATTGTTTCCCTACACTCTTGCTCACTAATGTAGTCTGAGTCTATTCACTTCTGACTAATTGAACTTTAAGAGCAACATGGGAAACATAATGATCTGGATCTTGATGAAAAAAGCCTGTGAACATGATTAAGTTGGACAGCAGCCTGTGCTGAGAAAGGGGTACCTCTTTAGTTGAGAATGGCAGGTTGTTAAAGGTTTGCCTCACTCTCCTTTTCACTTTCTGAAAAAGGCCTTTAATCTTCCCAGAGGCTTCCATGAAATTGTTGCTTTTGAATATAAGTTGTCCACTAAACTTATAAATTAAAATAAATAATTAAGTGACTACTCCCTTAAAGTAGCAATAATTGTTTGTAACCAATAACCAACCTATCTCACCGAGAAAGTAACACGTACAAAAAAACTGGAGGAACCCAGCAGGTCAGACAGACTTTTGGCCCAAAACTTTGATCACTTATTGTTTGACCTGTTGAATTCCTCTAGTATTTTATATGTGTAAGGGTCTCAGCTCAAGACATTGGCCATTTATGACTCTCTATAAATGCTGCCTGACTGGCTGAGCTCCTCTATCACACTGGTCCCCAACCTTCGGGCCATGGACTGATACGGGGCCGCGAAGCATGCAGGGGTGCAGCGGTAGCTGGAACACACTCAGCGCATCTTTAAGAAAAAAGCCAAAATAAACAAGTTAGTTAATTAAGTGCCGCCCGGCATGTAAATGTCCGCCCAGATGAGAGGCGATTGCTGATTACATCGCCTCTGGTCTGGACCAACATTTACGTGTCGGGCGGCACCTAATTAATTAGCTTGTTTATTTCGGCTTTTTTCTTAAAGATGTGCTGGGTGCATTCTGGCTACTGCTGCACCCCTGCATTCTTCACGGCCCAGAGGTTGGGAACCACTGCTCTAGCATTTTGTATATATTACTCTGGATTTCC
This sequence comes from Mobula hypostoma, assembly GCF_963921235.1. Lineage (NCBI taxonomy): Eukaryota > Metazoa > Chordata > Chondrichthyes > Myliobatiformes > Myliobatidae > Mobula > Mobula hypostoma. Next base: position 118,049,408 of record NC_086097.1, on the reverse strand, counting down.
TGCTTCTGTAGAATTTCTTGTGTTTATTGTCCAGAAAGTAATCAATAAATATATAAAATTCTTCAATAATATGATTATTAATATTTTAATCTACAATTCTTATTCCTGTTTCCAACCTATTATAATTCACTACTCTCTTCTCATTTTTATAACTCTGAATGGAGACTTGCTATAGGCATGTTTGGCTGAAGGGATACATTTTTGTTAACTTAAAAGCTAGTGTATAGTCAGGTACTTCCAAATCCAATTGTGCTGATGAGGCTTTTGTATGGGTTAAAGGGTGAATGAATGAATGAGCTGCGCCCCATAGATCAACACAAGTAGTTAAAGAAATAAGAAGCATCATTTTGGTTTTCTCTCCTTTCACCTTGGATCAAGTGCACTACAGTCACTTCTCATAAATGGTTTTGTATATTACTTGAAAAGTCACTATCTATGTTGGTGGCTGAGACTGTGAAACTGAGGGATGGTGTTTCCTGTGACTTCACTCCCTCTCTCCACTCAGAAGAGATTGAGGAATAGCTCTTCTCAAAGGCCAGCAATGTGGGCAGCTGAAGGAGAGCATTTGTGGATGTCCATGGGACCTGGGATTGGAAAACCCTGTGAATAGGTGGCATGAGGGCCAGTGAGTCAGGTTGAGCCTGGAGTCTGGAATCCCATTCAATCTCAAAGATCAAAGCCCAAAGGTTGATCAGAAGTCAATGCTCAATGGTCAATACCTGGAGACTGGCGACCTGAGGTCTGTCCTGGAGTTGAAGGACTACCAGTGAATGTAGTGGATTGGAGGGAGTGTAGGAAGGTGGAAAGGGTTTTGTTTCGCTCCTGATTTTTTGTTGCTTATTGTGTTGTGTAGTGTTGTGTTGTTCTGATGACCATTGTGGGCATGCTCTGTTGGCAACACTTGAACACTGCACCAGCACGGACTTGGCTGTGTTGGTTGTTACTGCAAATGATGCATTTCACTGTATGTTTCAATACAAAAGTGATAAACTAAACTGAATCTGAAGTAGGATGGGATGAGATGGTTTAGATCTCGAGCTACCCTTATCATCAGTGAGTGTTAGTGACCATGGAATCAATGTTAGTCTTTCTTTCATGCCTCCTCTCAGGCATTATAACACACAGGCTCACATTCCGCTTGCTGATTCACCTCCTATAAAAATGAGGTGAGAGTTTCAGTGAATGTTTGTCACTTTGGGTAATACTTCAGCCATGGACGAATAGCAGGCATTGTATGTGTGAACACGAAGACGTGGATGCAAAGCTTTCTGCAGTGGTTTTTGGAGATAAGAAAGAGTGTATAAATGCTAGGTATACACATGGATTGCCTGAAATTGATGGTGGGTGAATAGTGAGCTGAAGTGAATGAAGCAGTGGATGAGAGCAGTAGTTCAGCTGGTAAGATTTGTAAATGTAATCATTGACTGTGACAACTTAATTGAAGTATTTGGCAGCACATGCTAAGCTTATCAGCAATGCCCACAATCCATAAATGAATTAAAAATGCTTTATCTTCACTTGTTTTTTGTTGCAATTCAAATTAATGTATCCCTCTGGAAATACATCTATTGCATTACTTTGATCCTGTTATCTCTCCTCATCAAACATTAAATCAAGTCAGAGAGGACTCCCCCTCCCCCTCTTCCCCCCCCCCCAACCATTGACACCACACCAAGTTCAGGAATAGTTAGTACCTTACAACCATCAGGCTCCGAAGCAGCATGGATAGCATCACTTACCTCAACTCTGAACTGATTCCACAACCTACAAATTCACTTTTAAGGACTCTGCAACTCCTGTTCTCAGTATTTATTTATTTGTTTGTTTGTTTGTTTATTTATTTATTATTTGCACAATTTGTCTTCTTTTGCATGTTGGTTATTTGTCAGTCTCTGTTCATGTACAATCTTCCATAAATTATACGTTATTTTTCTGCAAGAAAATGAATCTGAGGGTAGTATATGGTGATATATACACACTTGGATAATAAATTTACTTTGATTTTGACTTTAATCAAATAATGCCAGAATAGATTTAAAGAATCATAGGAATACAGTGATACTTTAGCCAGCTATTCAACCTATTGTGTGGCTGTTGGCTGCAAAGGACCTATCCAACCAAATCCAGATTCAGGCAGAGATCTGTACTGTTAGGGTTCTTCACATGCACATGCAAGTGCTTTTTAAATGTTATATCTCTAACCTGCTTTTAGGCAGTGATTTACAGATTCCTATCACCAACTGAGAGAACATAGCAGAGAGTGAAGAAATGAGGCCACTCTCAGGTTGGAGGAGCAACACCTCATATTCTTTTTGGGTAGCCTCCAACCTGACAGCATGAACATCAAATTCACTAACTTCTGGTAATTACTTCCTCTTCCCCCTTCTCTTTTTCCATTCTTCATTCTGGCTCCTGTCTTACACATTCTCTTCTCACACAGAAGCCAAAAGCTGGGGGTCTGTGTTTCAGGATAATCCCTCAGAGTACTCCAACGTGGCTCTCATTCCTCCGACCTGGAACATCCAATGATTAAGTGCCAATTATTCTATTTACTAAGGGTGCTCTGCTCTGAGAGCTGGACCACAGTTTATATACCACCAAAAGCCGACATTAACCAGGCACTGAAGATGCTGAATTTTGCCATCACTAAAGAAGAATCAAGTCACCCCAACATATTTCAAATCATAATCGGAGATTTCAATCAGGCTTGTTTGAAGAAACCTCTGCCCAATAATCATCAGCATTTAACCTGCAGCACCAGGAGTTCCAACGCATTAGACCGCTGCTATTCTACGATTAGGGCTGCCTACCGTTAGAGTACATTTTGGGAAATCTGATCACTTGGTTGTTCTCCTCCGACCTGCATACAGCCAGAGGCTAAAGAGCAAGGCTCTGGAGATAAGGACAATAAAGAGGTGGTTGCAGGAGGCAGAGGAGCAACTGTGTCAGTGGACTGGGCTCCATTCACGGACTCATCGGAGATTCTGAATGAATATACTATGACTGTCAGGAACTTTATAAAAACAGCTGTGGAAGAGTGTCCCCCACAAAATCATTCAGTGTCTTCCCCAGCCTAGGGCCTGTATAAGCCATACAACTGGCAGTCTGCTGAGGTCCAGATCAGAGCGATTCAAGTCTGGTGACCAAGTAAGATACAAGAGATCTAGGTACGATCTCCAGAAAGCTGTCTCCTGTATGAAGTTGCAATTCTGAACCATAGTTAAATCATTCAGTTATGTTCAACAGCTGTGGCAGGGCTTGAATGCTATTGTCTCTTACAAAGTGAAACTAAACTACATAGTTGACAAAAAAACTTCGCTCCCTGATGAGCCCAATGTCTTCTATGGTCGATTTGAGGGTTCTGGAAACGAAAGGCTTATCATATGAGAAACAATTGATGGTTTTGGGCCTGTACACTCTGGAATTTAGAAGAATGAGGGGGAATCCCATTGAAGCCTATCAAATGTTGAAAGGCCTAGATAGAGCAGATGTGGAGACTATAGTGCGGGAATTCTAGGACCAGAGGGCATAATCTCAGTATAGAATGATGAGATGAGGAGGAATTTCTTTAGCTGGAGGGTGGTGAATCTTAGAACTCATTTCCCCAGGCAGTTGTGGAGAGCAGGTCACTGGGTGTATTTAAGGACTTGGTTAGCCAGAGCATCTAAGGTTATGTGGGGAAGAATGAAAAATGGGTTTGAGAGGGAAATGGGTCAGCCATGATCAAATGGCAGAGCAAACTTGATAGGCCGAATGGCCTAATACTGCTCCTACATCTTGTGCTTTTATGGTCATTATTTCCTCTACCATCCCACCTACTTCCCCCTCTCCTGGTTTCTCCTAACCTGTTCCAGCTTTGTACTCCTTCTCCCTTTCCCCCACCTTCTTATATTGGCTTCTTCCCTCTAGTCCCTACAGAGGGTTTCTGTCTGAAAGGTAGACAGTTTACTTCCTTCCATAGATCTGTCTGACCTGCTGCGTACCACATGTGACAAGAGGATGGTTAGGACCCAAGTGTTGGAGTATCTGAGACTCGGATATGGACACAACATGAGACTGAAACAAGGCAAGGGATCTGATCTAATCTAGAGGCTAGATGAGAATCCAAAGTAGACCTGAATATTGTTCATGGAACCTCAGTTCTTCTTCTTCTTCGCCTATTTCTGGCAGTTTAGACGCATCTAAGCGTATTACTGCCCTCCGCAGGATGTATAATTAATTATAATTCCACTTGCAAATGCTGTATGTGCTCATTAAATAGCAATGCTGCAGATTGTTTTCCTTCTCAAATTTTGTCATGTGGTTCCCAAATAATTGCATTGCCTCAAATTACATTAATTTCATTTGAATCATTTGTAAAACTAAAAGCTTCTTGTTTGAGAATATTCATTATCGCATGCTTATCATTTAAAATTGTTATTTTCCAATTCTATCTACTATTTCCAAGTTTTCCTTTTCTTGAATCAAAGCCTATAGTTGTTTATTGAGATCTTGAAATTCTTCCACAGTTGTTTCCATGTTTTCATTTTATAATCCGAATGTGGATAATTCACTTTGCAAAAAATTCCTTTTTCCTTTTGTAACTTTGGAATAGGTTCCTCCTTGTTAATCTGTTTTCCATGTCACTGAATTTTTGACAAGCATCTTTTTCAGAAACCGTCTCCTTTAAATACAGTACCATTTCATCCAAACTCTTTTCAACTCACAGTTGTTCTTAATTTGTTAATGGAGTTCTGCACATTTACCCTGGGTTTCAACCATGTTTCTTGTAACATAAAATCTGAGGTTTTTTCCTTAAATTCTGGTACATATTTTGTAAATTCTTGATCATTTGTGATAAGACTCCTTGCATTCCCTTGTTTTATATATATATACAGCCATTAATTTCCTGCCTCTCCTGCCTGTGAACTGTTTGGTTCTCCAGTTAGTGTACGTTTGACAGCTTCCCACCTGAGCCTTGTCATACCAAGATATTTTTTCTGCAGACTTGACTATAATTTTAATTTTTTTGGTTCTTTTGTCTGTTTGCGCTGAACAGTTAATTGCATCTACCATAAACAGTACAAAATCCTTCTTACTCATAATTAGTGTATCCTTATTTATCATATTACAACCCTCACAGTTCATCGGTTTATTATTCCCTGTATTTGTTTGCTTGACAGCCTTCTTTTTTCCAGCAAATGCTTTCATTGCCTCTGCATAACCGATCCCTTGGGTTACTTTTACATATTGTACCTCAGCTTCTTTCTTGCTAATAATGCACCTTTGATAAGCTGCTCTGTGTTCCTCACCACAATTGCAACATTTCAGCCTAGCTCCGGCATCACATTTCCCATATTCATGTTCTCCAGCACATCTTCCACATCTTTGTTTCCCTCTGCAGATGCTGCAATATGCTCGAATTTCTGACATTTAAAGCATCTTAAAGATGGTGGTATATATATTCTGCCCTCATAACACATATACTCTAAATAAACTTTAGTCGGCCATCTCTCTTCATCAAATTTGATCATAACTGATAAACTATCACACTTTTTCCCATTTCTTCTAACTTGCAAACATTTGGCCTCAATAATTTTTGCTCCTTTTATGTTCTGTTTAATCTCATCCATAGTAACTTTTGTTGATATCCCCGAAATAACTCCTCTAGTCCACTTTCTATTGTTGGGCATTGAGCATTCTACTTTTTTGCCGTCTATTTTGTTTAATCTTATCACTTTGCCTCGTTGAGCACTATCCTGTCAAATCACTAGTAGCAATCCATTTTGTAAAATTTTTGCTCTTTTGACTTCACCTATAAGTCAGTTGATTATCTTCATCAAATGAATCGGGTTCCATTCACAAAAAGACTCTCGGTCTTCGTTCAGTGTTATAATTGCTTTAATGTCATCTTCTTTCCGATGTTTTGCTATCCTATTTTGTTTATCCGCTGACTCCTTAGAGTTTGACATCTCATACCTCTGTTTCCTTTCCTCACTCTCTTCACTCCATTCCTCCATCTCAAACTCACTTTCACGTCGACCTGTTCATCCTACAGGATATTTTCTTCATCAATTCAGCAGTTGCAGCCTCCATGCTCTTTTCCAAATCCACAGTTCCGTTAGCGGCATTAACTGTCTTGCTGCTCGGTCCCCAGCAGGGATCTACAAGGCACCTTGAGAATCGTAGTCTCTAGCACACTTCGTCTCAACACAATCCGACTCTAGCCGTTCACGGAAACTCAGTTCAGGTGCTCTTTAAGTATTAAAATCCTGGTGCCAAAAAACGGCTGCCGATTAGTGGGGCAAGCCAGAGTCTTTAAAGGGGCCACACCAGCTAGGCATATACCGGAGGGCAAGAGCAGATTCTAAACCCCAGAAGCTGGCGCGGTTGGCTGTGCTTTGTAACACCTCCAGCATTTCATGTGTGTTATTAATTTATAGCAAGAATTTGCAGAGCACCAAAATCAAATTAACTGACTCAGTTTATCCATTCCTCTCTTCTTAAGCAATGATACAATATTAGTAGTCCTTCATTCCTCTGGTACCACCTCCTTAGTCAAGGAGGATGACAAAGTCAAGTTTATTGTCAAATGCACAGATTCAATGAACAATTATTTCTGGCAACATCAAGGACACATAGCATCACATAAACAGCATTACGAGCAAAACAAATTCAGTGGTCACTTTATTAGGTGAACCTGTACACCAGATCATTAATGAAAATACTTAATCAGCCAATCATGTGGCAGCAACTCAATTCATAAAAGCATACAGACTATGTTCACAAGCAAGAGAAAATCTACAAATGCTGGAAATCTATTCAATACACACAATATGCTGGAGGAACTCAGCAGGCCAGGCAGTATCTGTGGAAAAAAATACAGTTGACATTTCAGGCCAAGACTCTTTGGTAGGACTCAAGAGGTTTATTTGTTGTTCAGACCAAACATCAGAATGAGGAAGAAATGTGATCTAATTAACTTTGATTAGGGAATGATAGTTGGTGCCAAAAGAGGTAGTTAGTGTATCTCAGAAACTGCTGAACTCCCAAACAGCTGGTGACCATTTATCAACGGAGCTAGGTTAGGAAATTCACTACGCAGCTCTTAATTAATCAAAGCTCAGACGACAATGTAACTATATTGACCCCAGGCCAACAACTAAAAACATGAATTCAACTGTTCCCTCTGTAGCAATACTCACTCAGACCACTTTTCCAATTTATAACACCTGGCATGGAGGTTCTTCCTTGTGATGGTTAGTCTCTGGAGTTATTGCTATTTTGCATTTGAAGCCTTTATTTTTATATTCATTCCTTACCAGTTCAAATACTGCATTTTAGTGTTATTGTTAAGTCACCTGACTGACCTATAACACTTTCCCATTGGATGTAGTCCAAGGGCTACACAATTTCATGCCTTAGGTGACTTGATTTGTTCTCTTCAATTCTGGTTCAAATCAGTTAAACATGGTCACTCATACACTGGGCTGAGATAATGAGATTACTTCTACAAACCTGCCTTTGTACACAATACACAGCTTATCTGAGAATGACCTTGGGTTTGGCAGGTCCATAGTAAAAACCCCTTGTGTCCACATTCAGTTGTTCTGATTAGAGTATCCCAGAACAAGTATCAGTTTTCAAGCAGTTCTTAAGATGGAGGTTACAGAGCAGTTTCACAAAATGGCAGCCTCCATTCCTTCAAGCACATGGCAAGAACAAAGACAATTCGTATGTCTGCTTCCACTGTCCTTGAACCATTCGAGTTTTATATTTTCTTCTATATTTTAACTCCTCCATGGCCAACAAACAGTCTCCAGAGTTTACAGAGAATGGTATGAAAACAAAGAACATTCAGTAAGCATTGGTTCTGTTGGTGAAAACAGGTTGTTAATGAAAGAGGTCAATGGAGAATGGTCAGAACTGGCTCAAGCTGACAGGAAGGTAACAATAACTCAAGCAACCATGAGTGACAATAGTGGTGGACAGAATAACATCTCTGAATGCACAATGCGTCGAACATCAATGCTGGATGTTGTCTTTTTGAGACAGCATCTTCTGTAGATTCTAATGGTAGTTGGAAGGGATGTGCCCAATAAATCTACTACTGTCTGCAGCTCCTTATGTTCCTGTACATTTGAATTGCTGTACTAGACTAAGATGTTTCTTGAACTAGGAGGACATTTCAGATGTCCTAAAATGCAAGGACTAATCTTGAGCACAGATGCAGTAGAGACGAAGAAAATGGGAGAAAGGGATGGCATCTTTATAAGAGACAAGGTGGGAATAGTTGTGACAGGATGAATTGTTGACGCAGTTTCTCCTGCTGGTGGATCCTGTGCCACACAGATTTTATCCGTGCACGTGGGAGACCCTTGCACATTGATGAAACTGATCTGCAGGCCACACTCAACCAAATAACCTGCTCTTCAACTTAATCACAGGCTTATTATGTCAGGCATACAGGAAAGAGAATGTATGATACACAGTGGATGAAATGATATAGAAAGTTGCTGGCATTCATGGAAAATTAGCTCAACATGTACTGTATCACCTCATGCTGATAAAGTGGACTAAACAAAACAAAACAAGCAATTAAAACTGAAAGACTTATTAAAAAAAACTGGAAGTGCTTTTATCATAGGCCATATATAATTGCAAAATGAGAGCCAAGTGTAACACTAAACTATGTCAGCCCTATAGTAGCATAGTGGTTACACTTTACCAACAACCCAGGTTCAATTCCTGTCACTACCTCTAAGGAGGTTGCACGTTCTCTTTTGACCATGTGGGATTGTTCCGGGTGCTCTGGTTTCCTCCCACGGTTCAAAGATATACCGGTTGGTAAGTTAACTGGTCATTGTAAATTTTCCCGTGATCAGGCTAGGATTAAATCAGGAATTGCTGGGCAGCATGGATCAAAGGGCCGGAAGAACCTATTCTGTGCTGTATCTCAATAAATAAATAAAATTTGACTGATTCAGACGCACTAATTATAAATTAAAAAAAGATAATTTTGTTTAAAGCTAGTCTTAAAGGATTTATTATAATGAAAATATCAAATGATAGACAACCAATTGGCAGATATACAAACATAAGCAATGAAAACATTTGAGCCCATGCTTGAACTTCTATTCTTGTAAACAGGCCATGATAAATCCAAGACTATTTGTAAGTGAAAATTAACTGCATTTCTGAGCAGGAATTGTCATGGTGGTTGAAATGTGGATTTCTATAGTCATCCTATTTTGTTGTGCAGATCCCAAGCTAATATAAGTATTCTAAGCGTGTCAAACTGGATTTCTATAAAGTATGATTCCTATGTCCAGAGAATAAAAAAAGACATCTCTGGGAACGACGTGGCAAAGACAGTTAATAGAGAGCAAAGCAGTGAAAGTAATCCTACTGGCAAAGACAATGAGGATCTAGTGTAATACAAGACTTCTAAGTAGTTTTCTTAATGGGTCTCTGTAGCCCTAATAGCGGTACAAGTGTTTCAGCTGATGCTCCATTGGATAAGTAGTTGATTTCACTTGCAAGTGCAGTATCACAATTACTGGAGTTCACTGAGTATGTGTTTGTTTCAGAATAATAAACACAGGACCAACCTCTCATTCACTGTCAGCAAAATCAAAGAACTGTTTATAGGTAATAGGAGGACCAAACTGGAGGTCTATGAGCTGGTCCTCATCAAGGGATCAGAGGTGGAGAAAATCAGCAACTTTCAATTCCTCATCATTATTATTTTAGAGGATCTGTCCTGGGTCCAGCGTGTAGGTGCAATTATAAAGAAGGCATGGCAACACTTTTAATTTTTTAGAATTTATTATTACTCTTATTATCATCACTTCTCTGTTTTTTTTTTGTATTTGTACATTTCAATTCCTGCACTTGCAGACCCCTGTCAGTTTGAGTTGGCAGCAACATCTCCTCCACAAACTCCAACAGCACAGGTGCACCACAAGACTGGGTGCTTAGCCCCCTGCTCTACTTGTCTATGTGGCTAAGCACAGCTCTAGTGCCATATTCAAGTTTGTTGACATAGGCCAAATGGTAACGAATCATCATATAGGAGGGAGATGGAAAATCTGGCTGAGCGGTGCCACAGCAACAACTTTGTACTCCATGTCAGTAAGACCAAGGAAGAGGAAACCAGAGGTCCGTGAGTCAGTCCACGTTGGAGCCACAGCGATGGAGTGGGACAACAACTTTAACTTCATTTCAGAGGATCTCTCCTGGGCCCAGCACATAAATGCAATTATGAAGAAAGCATGACAGCACCTCTATTTCTTTAGCAGTTTGTGAAGATTGGCTGTGTCCGAGCCTGTCAAGGAAACACCAATACCCTTGAATGGAATATCGTACATAAAGAACTGGATAAGGCCAAGTCCATCACAGGTAAAGACATTGAGCACATGTACACAGTCATCATCATAGCTTGTCACACCAGACAGCCAGCCACTCCAGTGTTGTCTGGTTGATGTTGAGCAGGTCAGTGTCAGCTAAACCAGGTGAGAGTGGGCAGTTGCGCAGAACATGTTCAATTTTCTGCACCCTTTCACCACACTCACAGGATTCACTGGTCTTTAAACCCCACTTCACTATATCGTCTCCCGTCCTACAAACTCCCGCTCTCGCTCTGTTGAGACTGCACCATTTCCGTCTGTCAAGCAGTACCCCGCCTGGCAACATTTCTGTGGGGTCTTGCACTGTATTGTTTGGTGGGGTTCTGGCTTCTGTTTGTGCCAGAGGTCAATCCTGTATGTTTGGGGGGATGTTCTGTGCGCTAGTTCCTCCACTGTAGCAAAGCTTTTCCTCGATTTTAAATTGGCACATGATGATGTAGTTGGCGCCGTGGATCCAAGTTCTGTTTACCTTTTTCAATTTTTGTTGTAGTGTGTCTTCGGATCTCTGGGGGAGCAATGCCTGCAAGTCTGTAAATGATGTTAATGGATGTGGGGCGCAGTGTGCCCGTGATTATTCGGCAGGTTTCATTAAGCAATGGGTCTATTTTCTTCACATGGGCTGATCTGCCCCACACAGGTGCACAGTATTCTGCAGGTGCATAGCAGAGCGCTAGGGCAGTTGATCTAAGTGTGTGAGCATTAGCTCCCCATTTTGAGCCTGCTAATTTTTCAAGAGAGAATTGCGAGAGCCAATTTTCCCTCGGAGTTTTTGGATGTGGGTGGCAAATGAGAGCGCCCTATCCAGTGTCACGCCCAGGTAAATTGGAGTCGGATGGTGTTTGAGCTCCTTCCCACACCAGAAGATCTTGAGTTTCCGAGCTGCTTCTCGATTCCTCAGGTGGAATGCACACACTTGAGTTTTTGATGGATCTGGGTTCAGAGACCATTTTTCATAATACTGCTTTGAGGACTGCTGTAAATCATACTTCAACTTCTTGGATGGAGTTAGCTTGTGTTGCTATGCATAAGTCATCTGCATAGATAAACCTGCATGTGTTAGGAAAGGTTGGTTGGTCGTTTGCGTAGACATTAAATAGTAGAGGTGCCAGGACTGATCCCTGTGGTAGTCCGTTCTTTTGTGGATGCCACCTACTCTTAATTCCATTCACTTCTATATAAAATCTACGATTTTCTAGGAGGCTTCTCATTACTTTAGCTGTGGTTTCATTGTTTAACATTTTAGAAAATTTCAGTAGAAGGCCTCTGTGATTCACAGTGTCATATGCTGCTGTTAAGTCAACAAATACTGCTCCTGTAATTTGTCGCATTTCAAAGCCATCCTCAATATACTGGGTTAAGTTCAGGACTTGACCGCAGCAAGAGCGGCCTGGCCTGAACCTGGCTTGCTCTGGTGTTAGAAGATCTTCGACTAAGGGGAATATTCTTTTCAGTATGAGTCTTTCGTGGAGTTTATAGAGGGTGCAGAGCAAGGAAATCGGTCTGTAGTTTTTAGGAATGTTGGGGTCTTTATTGGGTTTTAGGAGAGCAACAACTTGGTACACAGTGTTGTTGCAGGAAAGCAGAATCGTCATCAGGGACCCCCACCACCCAGGTCATGCTCTCTTCTCATTGCTGCCATCAGGAAACAGACACAGCAGCCTCAGGACTCACACCACCAGGTTCAGGAAGAGTTATTGCCCCTCAACCATCAGGCCCCGGAACCAAAGTGACTAACTTCACACAGCTTCACTTGTCCCTTCACTGAAATGTTCCCACAACCTATGGACTCACTTTAAAGGACTCTTCATTTCATATTTTTGCTTATTTATTAACATTTTTTTTCTTTTTGCATTTGCACAGTTGGTTGACTTTTGCACACTCTTTGAACACTGAAGCTGGTGTGGCCCTGTACTGATTCTATCATTGTTATAACTTTGTTATGGACTTATTGAGTATTCCCACAAGAAAATGAATCTCAGGGTTGTATACGGTGACATTCAAGTATAAGTAGGTAGTTCATAACAAATTTTAATCGAATTATGAAAACAGAGGCAGAGCTAGTAGATCTGCTTCCTCACAACTCTAGTGATCCAGGTTAAATCCTGATTTCAGGTGCTGCCATATATTTAGCAAGGCAACTCAATTGCTCTCCTCCCAGTACTCATGAATGTATGAACCAGAACAAGGGAGAGAACCAAATAGAGAGGAATATATACCTATAAGGTAAAGTCAGCAAGTGTTCCTTATTTACAGAGTGTAACAGATTGTGATAGACAATATTTCCCTCATTTCCATACTATAAATACGACTGTTTATACTGTTTTTCCCAGTATATTTGAGAAGCATTTTCTAGAGATTTATTATGGTGACTAGTTGACACCCGCGTTATTATGGTAGCATACAACCACCATGAATGTAAATGGTGAACTAAGTAGATTTTGGCTGGTGCTTAATCTTTTTTTTCATTGCTGAGAACAGTTGAAATGATATGTCATCCTCCTAAAATATAGTGAGTTGTTTGCAATGGATGGAAAATATTCTCCACTGTAGTTGGAGGAAGAAATAGAAATGTTGTTCAGAATCTGTAGATCCCCATTGAATACTGATGTTGTGTTGGAGGGCTAGGAGATTGCTGATGTTTTAATACAATTCAAACAAAAGGGGATGGAGATAAACCAGTGAACAATTGGTAATTGGGAAGTAATTGAAAACTGTTATCAGATACACAATGCAATTTTATTTGGAAAGGAATGAAATACTGGCAAAGAAAATCCAAAGAAAATCCCAAGGTGATAAAGTACAGGAGTATAACTGTGGAAGGACTCTGGAAACATAGAAACATAGAAAATAGGTGCAGGAGTAGGCCATTCGGCCCTTCGAGCCTACACCGCCATTTATTATGATCATGGCTGATCATGCAACTCAGAACCCTGCCCCAGCCTTCCCTCCATACCCCCTGATCCCCGTAGCCACAAGGGCCATATCTAACTCCCTCTTAAATATAGCCAATGAACTGGCCTCAACTGTTTCCTGTGGCAGAGAATTCCACAGATTCACCACTCTCTGTGTGAAGAAGTTTTTCCTAATCTTGGTCCTAAAAGGCTTCCCCTTTATCCTCAAACTGTGACCCCTTGTTCTGGTCTTCCCCAACATCGGGAACAATCTTCCTGCATCTAGCCTGTCCAATCCCTTTAGGATTTTATACATTTCAATCAGATCCCCCCTCAATCTTCTAAATTCCAATGAGTACAAGCCCAGTTCATCCAGTCTTTCTTCATATGAAAATCCTGCCATCCCAGGAATCAATCTGGTGAACCTTCTTTGTACTCCCTCTATGGCAAGGATGTCTTTCCTCAGATTAGGGGACCAAGACTGCACACAATACTCCAGGTGTGGTCTCACCAAGGCCTTGTACAACTGCAGTAGTACCTCCCTGCTCCTGTACTCGAATCCTCTCGCTATAAATGCCAGCATACCATTCGCCTTTTTCACCACCTGCTGTACCTGCATGCCCACTTTCAATGACTGGTGTATAATGACACCCAGGTCTCGTTGCACCTCCCCTTTTCCTAAACGATGAAGATAACCCTTGGTCTTTGAATGATAGGTAAGTACAGTATATAAATAAGGTTTTAAATGTATACTTTGCTGGTGTCTTCGTAAAATGAGGGGTCGATGCTCTCTTTGGTTGTATGTAAAGAGGAAAATAATGAAATAATAGAATAAATTCAGTTACAGGGAAGGTGTTAAGAGTTTTATCATTTTCAAAAGAACATGAATTTAGTACGTAAATTAGATCACTTTGTAGAGATCTGTTTTCACTTTGATATGAAAGAATCTTCTCCTGTTGACCAGTGTCAAAAATAAGCCAAATTAAATCCACTGCGATTCAATGATATAAAATAATAAAACTTGAAAACTTCAAAGGGGGTGAATACTTTTCAAGAGCACAGTATATGTACTTAAGACTTTTGCATGGTACTGTAGTTACAGGTACAAAGTAAAATATTTAAGGGAAACCTGAGAGGAAACTTGTTCACTGAGAGGGTTGTGCAAGTGTGGAACAAGCTGCCAGTGGAAGAGATGGATATGGGATTGTTTGCTCAACATTCAAGAGAAGTTTGGACAGGTACATGTATAGGAGGGGTATGGAGGGCTATGGTCCGGTAGCAGGTCGGTGGGTCTAGGCAGAGTAACAGTTTGGCAATGATTAGATGAGCTAGAGCCTGTTTCCGTGCTGTGACGTTCTTTGACTGTATGAAGTGAGGGCATTAAGATCATGGATTTTATAAATAGACAACATCACAAACTCTGGCCAAGTCAATGGTTCATCTACAGATTGATCAATACCTGCAACCAGCCTGAGTTCGCGTCAGGGATTACTCACCCACAGGAAGGGCAAGGCTGCCCAGACCAGTCCTCCACCTGCTTCACAATCAAGTCTGACTGTCTGAACTTGCTCAGAACACGTTTTGGAGCAACAGATGTATGAACAAAAGTTGACTGTCTGGAGTGGGCAGACAAGGTTAAAAGATATTTGGACTGTGCTGGTGGTGCTTCCTTCTCAATAACTGGTAGGAACCTGGTCTTCAGATGCAAGGTGCTCTTGATGCTGCTGCACTATTCCCCATATCTCCTTCTTGGCAGCAATCTTCCAGCTCAACTGGAGATCCAAAGTGAAATGGGTCAGAAAATTACAAAGCACAATTCTTGGATAAAAGTGGCACGAGCATGCCTGACGTTGCTCTCATCGTGCCAACCAACTTCATGTTTGATTGCAACCACAGTACATGCAAACAAATGTTGTTATGTGCTGAGGGTCAGCCTGTCCCTGGTGTCGTGAAAGATATGCCTGGCCCTATTGCTGCATAATGTCCCAGTTATTTCCTGCAGGCACTGGAAGGTAAAGAGATTGTCTTTATTTGTCACATCGACAGCAATCATCGGAAGACACAGGGAAATCTGTCCTTTGCATCAATAACCAACTCATTCTGAGGATGTGCTGTGGGCAGCCCACAAGTGTTGTCACACGTCCAACTGTCTGGTATGTTCACCAGTATCTCTACCCTCTCACCTTGGCAATCTGAGGTGACCACCAAGTGTTTTGAGAGGTTGTTGATGAAGCTCCTGCCTGAGAAGCAACTTTGATCCGCTCCAATGTTTCTACTGGTGTAACAGGTCCACAGGCGATGCCATTTCTTTGGCTCTTCACTCAACCCTCAAACCTCAAGATGCTCTTTAGCGACTGCAGCTCGGCATTCAATACTACCACTCTGTCAAAACTAATCAATAAGCTTCAGATCTAGCTGCACAACTTCCTTGTGCAATTGGATCCTCGATCTCCTCATATACAGATCCCAATCAGTTCGGATTAGCAATGAAATCTCCTCCACCATTCGGCTGGGAATCCGGGAGTGCAAGGAAGAGGTTGATTGCCTCAGTTTTGCTGTAACAAGATGGAGTGTTGGTTGAGAATAGCAAACATATAGCCAATAGTGTCCCGCTGCTACGAGATCTTGTCCTCATGTTGGTGGGTGACTTCCTTTAGATGAGCAAACTCTGTTTAATGAATCACCTATTGTGTCAGGAAAAGTAGAGGAGGCATGACCCAAAGGCAGAGCAACAAAGATGATTTAGTGGTAAGCGATAACTTTAATATTAAATTGGGAAATAACTAGCCATGAGGGGCCACAAAACAAGAGAGAACAGGATTAAATATGCTGCATGTGATAGGTTGGAAATAGATGACCGATGCTTCCTGTTAGTTGGGTGGAGGCTGAGAGATGCCTGCCTGTACAGACCTGACATCAATTCCTTATGAAGCTTCAGCATTACATCCTTGCACTCATATTGTAGTTCTCTTGAAATGAGCGCTAATATTGCATTTGCTTGCTTTAATATTGACCTCAACCTGCAAGTTAACCTTTAGAGAATCCTGCAGTAGGACTCTCAAGTCCCTTTCCACTCTGATTTTTGAATTTTTTCAATTACAATGAATGAATGAATGTTACAATTTATTCTTACAATTCACTGCCCATTCTCTCAATCTGTCTAAATCCTTCTGCAAACTCCCTGCCTCCTCAAAATTACCTGCCCTTCCTCCTATCTTTGCATCTTCCACAAACCTGGCCACAAAGCCATCAATTCCATCATCCAAATCATTGACAAATAACATGAAAAACGTGGTCCCAACACAAAGTCCTGTTGAGCACCACTTGTCAATAACAACCAATCCAGAAGAAGCTTCCTTATTCCTGTTCTTTGCCTCCTGCCAGTCGGCTAACCCTTTATCCATGCTGGTATCTTCCCTGCAACACCAAGGGCTCTTATCTTGTTAAGCAGCTCACATGCAACTGTTTGTCCAAAGCCTTCTGAAAAACCAAGTAAACAACATCCATTGACTCTCATTTGTCTATCCTACCTGTTATTTCCTCAAAGAATTCTAACAGATCTGTCAGGCATGATTTTCCCTTAAGGAAAACATGCTGACTTTGACCTATTCTATCGTGCACCTCTAAGTACCTGAAAACTCATCCTTAATAATGAATTCCAGGATATTCGCAACCACTGAATTCAGGCTAGCTGGCTTATAATTTCCTTTCTTTTGCCTTCCTCCCTTCGGAGCCCTTCAGAACCAATCTAGGATTCAGTCTCTCTTGAAAGTTCACTATTAATACCTCTACTAATCATTACCAATCTCTTCAGCTACATTTTTCAGAACCCTGGAGAGTGCTTCTCAACTCTTATATTGTACATACCAACATATGATCTCATGTTTGAAGTTTCAGTTCCCTCAAAAGAATATAATTCTCTTGCATGTCGGTATTTCCCTACTTTAAAAGGTGAAACAAAATATCGTTAGTATTTTATTTCCTTGCCCATTTCTTTGTATTCAGTTATTTTACTTCTAAAAATCTGCTTTCACCCAAAGGTTAACGTAACCATCAAGAGGATTGCAATGGAAGATGCCTGGAGCATGCAGGTGGGTTGTTCGGAGGGAATTTGGCCATCTGTGCCTACACGTGATGAAGAAAGTGGCAGGTAGCTAGAGGCATATTGGACTCTTCACATCTTGGATGATGCTCATTAACAAAAAGGTTGAGAATGCAATGTATTGGGGACGTGGTGCTACAATGCATCAGTGCCTCAAACTGCAGATCATATGCAACAGATTACAAAGTCCAAGTGTATTGCTTGGATCTGTGTGATAAAGAAAGACCCCATTGAAAGGGGCAAGGAGTGCATTGTCCCCACATTATATGATTAGGAATACGAAATAACTTAATGGGAAAAATCTGCTAAATCTCACCATACTGTACTAAGTGTAGGCTAAAAACAATCTCTTTCGATATGATTATTCAACCTTTATCAGCACTGTAGCCAAGATCTGAACTGAACCACTCACATGAATAAACTTTGCCCCCTGTTGCCATGCCCTTTTGACTGCTTCCTTTGTGGATTCGACTGCAGCATGACAAAAGAATACCCTTTCTCGGTTTTTTGCACTTCAGTAACATTTAAATGCTTTCATCTTCAAAGACATCTTTCCCTTCAGTTCTTGTCTCCAGCACAAGGCAACAACACCAGCATTCCAGATTCGGTGATGAAAATGATTAATTTCAGATCACTCATTACTCTTTGATCGCACATACAATCAATGGCTACTCTATTAGGTATATAAGGTACCTAATAAAGTGGCCTCTAATTATACGTTCGTGGTCTCTTCTTCTGTTGTAGCCCATCCATTTCGAGGTTCGACATGTTGTGCTTTCAGCGATGCTATTCTGCATCCCACTGTGGTAACACATGTTTATTTGAGTTCCTGTCACTTTCCTGTCACCTTGAACTATGGTCATCCTCCTCATTAACAAAGTTTTTCACCCATAGGACTGCAACACACCAGATTTTTTTTACACACCATTCTCTGTAAACTCTAGACACTGTGTGTGAAAATTCCAGGAGATCAACAGTTTCCGAGATACTGAAACCACCCCATCTAGCACCAACAATCGTTCTATGATCACATTCCTTTTCTATTCTGATGTTTGCTTTGAATAACAACTGAACCTCTTGACCATGCCTGCATGCTTTTATGCATTGAGTTGCTGCTATATGGTTGCTGATTGGATATTTCCATTAATGAGCAGGCGTACAAATGAAGTGGCCGCTGATTCTATTATGATCAAGATATTAATCCTTTGTAGAGTGAGGGAGGTGAAGTCAACAATGGAAACAGTCAACAGGTCAGACAGCATCTTTGGAAAAATAAATTTTTCCTGAACTTATGAGTCCATTTCTAGGTATTATCTGTTATTATAGCACACGGTATTGGGGGTAAGGTATTGTTGTGGGTGGAGAATTGGTTAGCAGACAGGAAGCAAAGAGTGGGAATAAACGGGACCTTTTCAGAATGGCAGGCGGTGACTAGTGGGGTACCGCAAGGCTCAGTGCTGGGACCCCAGTTGTTTACAATATATATGAATGACTTGGATGAGGGAATTAAATGCAGCATCTCCAAGTTTGCGGATGACACGAAGCTGGGTGGCAGTGTTAGCAGTGAGGAGGATGCTAAGAGGATGCAGGGTGACTTGGATAGGTTGGGTGAGTGGGCAAACTCATGGCAGATGCAATTTAATGTGGATAAATGTGAAGTTATCCACTTTGGTGGCAAAAATAGGAAAACAGATTATTATCTGAATGGTGGCCGATTAGGAAAAGGGGAGGTGCAACGAGACCTGGGTGTCATTATACACCAGTCATTGAAAGTGGGCATGCAGGTACAGCAGGCGGTGAAAAAGGCGAACGGTATGCTGGCATTTATAGCGAGAGGATTCGAGTACAGGAGCAGGGAGGTACTACTGCAGTTGTACAAGGCCTTGGTGAGACCACACCTGGAGTATTGTGTGCAGTTTTGGTCCCCTAATCTGAGGAAAGACATCTTTGCCATAGAGGGAGTACAAAGAAGGTTCACCAGATTGATTCCTGGGATGGCAGGTCTTTCATATGAAGAAAGACTGGATGAACTGGGCTTGTACTCATTGGAATTTAGAAGATTGAGGGGGGATCTGATTGAAACGTATAAGATCCTAAAGGGATTGGACAGGCTAGATGCGGGAAGATTGTTCCCGATGTTGGGGAGGTCCAGAACGAGGGGTCACAGTTTGAGGATAGAGGGGAAGCCTTTTAGGACCGAGATTAGGAAAAACTTCTTCACACAGAGAGTGGTGAATCTGTGGAATTCTCTGCCACAGCAAACTGTTGAGGCCAGTTCATTAGCTATGTTTAAAAGGAAGTTAGATATGGCCCTTGTGGCTACAGGGGTCAGGGGGTATGGAGGGAAGGCTGGGTTCTGAGTTGGATGATCAGCCATGATCATAATGAATGGCGGTGCAGGCTCGAAGGGCCGAATGGCCTACTCCTGCACCTATTTTCTATGTTTCTATGTTTCTATATTTGTAGGATGTGCAAGTGTAGTTCTTTGTTTTTCTGTGAAGTTAACACTGACCATTTAGTGCAGTAGAGGTCTTTAAGCCCCAGAATTTAACTATCATTTTCTGGAATTGATGAAAAAAAGTATTCAGTGCTACATTTCCTGGAAGTATTTTCAGCCTGCATATGTCACAGGGACAGAGAAGTTTTTATCTTTGTAATAATGTACCAATTCTGCAAAATGCCATGATCGTGTTCCATCTAGCAATAATGGTCTTTAAACATAAAATGCAACTAAAATATTGAGCTGAGTGCTCCAAGTAATTTACCGCTTATAACTGATGCCAGCTATAATTACAAACACACATAATTATCTACGTTGCATACATTGTACATGCGGAGTGGTCTGACATAACTGCTTAGATCAGAAACTGAACATCACAACTGATATAGTGGATTTCAATGTCCCAGTAAACAACCCAATGGGAGATTTTTGTATTATTTTTATTTAGAGATACAGCATAGTTACAGCCTTTCTGCCCCAATGAGCTCCTAGACCTAATTGATGTGGGAGAAGAGTGGAGCTCTCAGAGTAAACCCACACCATCGCAGGGACAACATACAAACTCCTCACAGACAGAGTGCCATTGGCACTGTAATGTGTCATGCTGACCGCTATGCTACTGTGCTGCCCAATTACCGTTGCTTGAATTGTTTCCAATTGTTGGAAATATCCTGAATGTGTGTATCATGGTCTGGAATGACAATTCAAATGCATAGGAACATAAGAGGTTGTAGAGCGTAGCGGACTCTGCTCAATACGTCGTGGGCACATCCCTCACCACTATCCATAATATCTACAGGTGGAGCGTGGGAGGAAACTGGAGGATGTAGAGGAAACCCACACCATCACGGGGGAGAAAACACAAATTCTTTACAGGTAGTGGCAGAATTTAACCCAGATCGCTGTCATTGTAAGAGCATTATGCTAACCACGACACAACTATGCAGTCCAATTTGACAGAATAGAAAAAAAAAATAGGAATTTAAACTAAATCAGAGTACCACTTGATGAAATCAAGTCTGGCCATCTGAAATGAATCTGTCATGGTCCGGTCCATGTTCCTTATTCCAGGTTTTCCAGTTTTCCCTTCTCCTGTTGTATGCCTTAATTGAGGCGCATGATTCCCATTTTGGGCTGGCTACACAAATAGCTTCTGGGTTCAGCTTCAGTGGCTGGACTGTTTCCTCCCCTTCCCCTTCCTTCTGAAGCCTCGTCTGCTACCTTTGCCTGAAGCCTCACCTAGGTCCGGGGTCTGAGCCCGAGTCAAGACCCAGGTTCCGGGTCCCTGTCCGGTATCTGGCTCGGAATCCTTCTCCAGGTTCTGAGTTCCCAGTTCCTCGTCCAGGTCCCGCTTTCCTAGTCTAGTTCTAGCCCAGGCCCTGTATCCTAGCCTCGTCCAGGGCCTGTGTCTTGTCCAGTGTTATTTCTTCCCCACTTCCCTTGCTTCCCTGACACTCCTAGCCCTGTTCCTAGCACTTCAGTGTCTGTGTCTTGCATTGGGGTCCATTACCAGCGCGCTCCCGTTATGACAGAATCTCCGTTTCCACCCTATCTCTATGGAGGCAAATGTATTCTTCAATCAAATCAGTCGCTTTACTCATTGGTCAAGCAATTGCCTCGCCAAAGCTCAATGTCATTGCAACAATCATTTTTATCCCTGTTTATTCTTCAATCCACTTTAGAAAAAGAAGAACATTTTGCCATTTAGGTTATTAGAATTAGCTATATCTTATCCTTTTCTGAAAGATTTACCATTTTCCAATTATTTATGTGGACATGATGGCCAACACATCTCAAATTAATTTCAACAAATGATAGATCATCTTCACCATAGCCACCACATACTTCTGCCCACACTGCAGCAGAAAATGTGGATCCTGAACTGCTCTCTACAGCCACCTGAGGACCCACCAACATAGAACATCATACTTGACTCGAGTGACCTCACTACCACAACTACTCACACCATGCTTTCCCCATGTCTTTAGCAGTTACGTTTCCAATTGTCCTTGAGACAGAGTGGTTAATGAATTACAACTAAGCCATCATACTTGGATCTTGCAATCCTGATCCAGCTCAGCCTGATGCCTTTTTTTGACGGCTTGTTGCCATCCAGTTAGAGACTCATTCCACCGGGATGCAGCACTAAGCGTCATGGTAAGTTATTCCTGCCCGTGGCTATCAAACTTTGTAGCTCCTCTCTTGGAGGGTTGGACACCCTGGGCCAATGGGCTGGTCCTGGACTTATTTACGTCTGGCATGGTTTACATATTATTAATTGATTGTTTGTGGTTTTGTATTGCTATGTTTGTACTCTGTTCTTGGTTGGTGCAACTGTAACGAAACCCAATTTCCCTCGGGATCAATAAAGTATGTCTATCTATCTATCTAGGACCTTTGAGCTGTTTCTAAATGTCACTGCTGGTCAGATAACATTGAAATTGTTATTTCAGGAGGAAATAGATGAGAAGATGGCAGGAGGAGAAGATGGTGGCGCAACGCAGCATGCGCAGCCTCTCAGGTGAAATGATATCGTATTTGTTAAATAGGGTACCGTGCACAATTCTGATTTGATGGAGACAGCCGTGAGAAGTGCAGAGGAACAGCTAGAGAAACTTCTGAAATGCCCGGTTTGCTGCTGCTGTTACTGTGCGATCCAGAATCTCCAGAGGGAAGGCCCCAAATCTTCGGCTTTGCCTGCTGCTGGCGGCTGGAGTTGGGGTCGAAGCGCTCGGCAGAGATGGTGCTCGGTGCTTGGTGTCGGAGGGCTGGTTAGAGGCTCGAAGTTTTCGGATGACTCAGAGTCGGACTGTGGTTGGGTGCTTCCAGGATGCTACATCGGCAAGTTTGCAGTGCTGGAAGCATGGCAGGGAGAGTTTTCTTCCTTCTCCTGTCTGCGTGAGATGTGGGACTTTTGAGAGACTTCGAACTTTTTTTACCGTGCCCTTGGCCTGTTCTTCATCAAGTTACGGTATTGCTTGCACTGTTGTAACTTTATGTTATAATTACGTGGTTTTTGTCAGTTTTTCAGTCTTGATCTGTCCTGTGTTTCTGTGATATCACACCGGAGGAATATTGTACAATTTCTTAATGCATGTATTACTAAATGACAATAAAAGAAGACCGCGTGTCCTCATAATCCAATCTGATAATCTAATTCACTTAATAAATCATATTCTAAAAATTAATTAAAATATGATGTAAAATTCTAAGAAAAACTTCTGAATCTCAGTTTGCGACTGTAGGGCTGGTGTTTCTCCTCAGTCTATAATGTTTGCAACTGGCTAGGGATTGAACTTCCTCCAGTTATGCAAGAGTCTAAGCTGGGGATTTAATACAAGACAAGAGGCCGGAGTTCCTTACTCTCAACTGATCTACTTTAACCTCAGTTAAAAGATTATTACCATTTTAATGTAGCAGATTACAATTGTGATCGATTCTCTACAAACCTCCCCCTTTCCCCATTGCCCATACTCTGAACTGAGCCTCATGAACCAACCTCAGAATCAATCAACTGACAAAATAATGAAGCACGACTTCTGCTTACTGACCAAGTCTCCCCCTCTATATCTTTGTGGCTAAGAGGTTTTACTTTTAAAGTGAAGCTGTGCTAAGCATTAACAACTGTAATTCCAGCTTTCCTTTGATCATTCATGAAATTGCACACTTTCCATCCCCAGTAATGAACAAATGAGAATTAAGCACCAGCCATGTCCTTCAAGCCCAGCTCTCTTTGTCTGGATGATATCTATCAATGTAAAAGTCAAAATCAAAGTGAAACTTATTATCAAATGCATATATGTTACCATATACTACCCTGAGATATATTTGCCTAGAGACATTTACAGGAAAATTAAGAAATGCAATAGAATTTATAAAAAGGCTGTACATAAAGCGTAACAAACAACGAACGTGCAAAAAACATCTTCGATATTGTTTTATTAAGTAAATCACAACTTGATTACCTGTACATGGGAGGACGTATCTTTATTTGTTGTAGTGGGATTTGTACTTCAAATAACACCATAAGATTCGGCCCATTGAATCTGCTCTGCTATTCCATAATGGCTGATTCATTATCCCTCTCAACCCCATCCTCCTGCTTTCTCCTTGCAACATCTGACACCCTGACTAATCAAGAACTGAAATAGTACACATATAATGCACAAGTCTGTGAATGGTTCAGAACTATGGGAAGTGGTTCTGTTTACAGGAAGTTAACTCTTAACATGAATATTTGATTCATTCTACATAATGGATAGGGATCAATAACAGTTTGGTGGGATGGGTAAGTAACTGTAAATATAAGGAAGTAGGCAGAGAAAAGTTGGCCTGCTGGAACCTTACCCATTATTCACTCACCCCTTGGAGCAGAGGACCTCCCACTGTGTCCAATTTTGATTAAGAATCACCTTCCTTAGTGATGGTAATGAAAATTAATCCATAACGATTATGAAGACATGTAGTCGTCTTTTATTGTCATTTAGTAATGCATGCATTAAGAAATGATACATTATTTCCTCCGGTGTGATATCACAAAACACAGGACAGACCAAGACTGAAAAACTGACAAAACCACATAATTATAACATATAGTTACAAACAGTGCACAATACCATAACTTGATGAAGAAGTCCATGAGCACAGTAAAGTTCAAAGTTTCTCAAATGTCCCACATCTCTCGCAGACGGGAGAAGGAAGAAAAACTCTCTCTGCCATGCCGACCACAATCCGACTCTGAGTCATCGGAAAACTTCGAGCTCTGTTCAGCTCTCCGACACCAAGTACTGAGCACCACCTCTGTCCGAACGATTCGACCTCCTTCTCGGTCGCCAAAAGCAGGCAAGGCCAGGGATTTTGAGGCCTACCCTCCGAAAGATTCCCGACCGCACAGTAACGACAGCAGCAAACGGACGTTTCAGAAATTTCTCCAGATGTTCCTCTGTGCTTTCACGTCCATTCTCCATCAAATCAGAATTGTCCACAGCCCCTATTTAACAGATACGATATCATTTTTTTTCACCAGAGGGCTGCGAATGTTGACTGTCTTTCATCTTGTCACCAATTAGATTATATAAGACCATTGACATAGGAGCAGAATCAGGCCATTTGGCCCAACGAGTTAGCTCTTCCATTTCAACATGGCTGATTTATTATCCCTCTCAACTTCATTCTCCAGTCTCTTCTCTGTAACCTTTGGTGCCCCAACTAATCAAGAATTCCCCAGATTTACCACCCTCCAGATAAAGATATTCCTCTTTATTTGTGTTCTAAAGGGATGTCTGACTATTCTGAGGCTGTGCCCTTTGGTCCTATAGCCATCGAATGCAGCATCTCTGCATAATTTCTGGTGGTTGTGAAGATGATATGATGTAATACCTGAAGTGAGCAATGCATAAAGCCTTCGAAGAGAAACAACACAAGGTTGTGCCTGTTCTCAGACCACACTTGCATCTGAGAGATGTCTGGGCACTCAAAGTGACCCATTCTTCAGAGATAAAATGATTATTATTCTCAGGTTATAATGATACAATGTGAAATCAAATTGAACAATTTCCTTTTCACATATGGGGTTAAGTAGTTGCCTCCCCCAAAAGTTACAATTTCCTCTTGGGACAGGGATGGATAGGGAGATCAAGTGCAGATTGTGGGAAAGGAAACAATCATAGAAAGCATTTATTTGCATAAAATCCCAGAAAGAGCCTGGGAAATGTCAGGTAAGAGTTGGGAAAATAGATGATAGTACTTGCAGGAGCAATGTATCTGTTTTCTATCTGCATTGTATTCAGTGTTGTACGTTTGTTGTGTGTATTATGGTAACTAGTCTTGTGAATGGGGGAGTGGAAAAGCAAAGCGAATAAGTTATGTATTCATGCTTTGTTCTGGGCATTTTGGAACTGGGGACCAATAGATGTCATATCATTTGTTGGCCGCTTAGTTACGCTTAATTTGTGTTTAACGTCGGTTAATCTCACTTAAGTTTCATCGTTTCCATATTGTATGTTTTGCTACTTGCTAATAACAGATTGAATCTATTCCTTCAACTTTGTAGAATATTATCATTGGATTGATCAAAGGGTGCATCATCAGCAGCAGCAGATTTAGTTTGTTAGAATTGGCTGCTGCTATACACTTACAATAGAACACTATGGATGGCTGTCAAGGTTTCCGGACAAATCTGGGAGCTTTTCATGTACACATGAGAAGGTAACACCCAATCCACTCTATTAAGGCAACCTGCAACAAGTGTGGCAAGACTTGAGCTGAAAGTGGACTTGAACTGCACTTGACTGCTTGCCACTATGGCAAGGAGCAAGAGACGGTTAAGAACATGCATGCACCATCTCCAAAAAGAATCATTCAGTATGAAGGGTGGACTGGGTCACATAGAAGGCACTATCTTGCTGAACTCAGAAACGCTAAAAGATCTGAAGAAGTCATAGATGAGGAAAAAAACCCCAGGAAGGTAAGAATTATGGACAGAGGAAGAAATCACTTATTTGCTGGAGCTCAAGGAGAAATACGTTTGTATAACAGGGTGAGATTTATCAATGTCAAGATTTGCAACATCTTGACTTCTAAACATCTAACATCTTGACTTCTAAACATCTAAAAGCAACAAACAAATCTCTGACAAAGGAAAAACACTACAAAGAAATCCAGTGGCAACCAGCAGTCAAATACAAAAGGATGCAGTTGAGCTGCCAATAACTGACTGTATCAGCTGAAACCAAAGTAACTGACTTTAATTAATAGCAGCAGATTTTGCTTTAAATCATTGTGATGATTCATCAATGATCATCCATAAACTCAGATTTCCATATATGGCATCTCTGAGTGGCAAAGACTTGCCACTGCTCAGCCCTGAATACACACTGTGAATGATATCCAGATCAGGCAGACATGGCAGATGGAAATGGTCACTCAACACTCCCAAACACCCTGGATCATACAAATTTATGAGAGCAGGTCATCCAACATCAAGGATCAAAAGGCTAATGACATCTTGGGCAGACCACACATGGAATTAGCTAACTTAGGTATTTTTCTTTGTTTTTTTTGTTTAATTTATAGGGCTCTTTCCCTTATTAATGTTTTTTTTAGTGCTTCATTGGATCCATTATTTTGTTCTCCTTTAAATTTGTGTTCTGGAAATGACATTAAATAATCTTGAGTCTTGAATCCAGAAGCATCCTGTCTGGATGCATAAAGACTTGATATAGCAAGTGCTTTTTGCTGTCTCAGTAAAACAATCAGCATAATCAAACTCCCCACCCACCCCGGACATTCTCCCTTCTCCCCTCTCCCACTAGGCAGAGAATACGAAAGCCTGACAGCACATACCAATAAGCTCAGAGTTAGCTTCTACCCCTGTTAACTCTGCTTCTATGACCCTCCTGAATGGACTTATTGTATGATAAGAGAGACGTTAGACTTCATAATTTACCTCTCCATGATCTTGCACTTTAGCATTTACCTGCAATGCACTTTTTTTTGGTAAGTTTTACACTTTATTCTGCATTGTAATTGGATTACCTTATCTAGTTCAGTGCACTGTGTCACGATTTAATCTATATAGATAGCATACAAGACAAACTTTTCATAGTATCTTGGTATATATGACGACAATAAATCAATACCAATAAATTCCTGATTACTCTGATTGTATTTGAAAGTGTATAAGGAAGATACTGAGATAGAAATGAATACATGTATTTTTGCTATTTCTAGATGTGGCCATTCTTACACACCACTGAACAGTTGCATTAATTTTAGCCTCTATGAACTGTAAGGCATTCAAAGTTCTGCTGTGCTCCGATCCTCACTCAATGAAGTCCTGTTCTCCATAACTCCAGTGATTCAATTTCCTACTTTAGCTCAAAGAAGACATGAAAGACCTCAGAGGTAGACTCAATGTGAGAGCAGGCGAGGAAGAGTCAAGGTGGAGTCTGGGCATATCCCGAAAGTGAGGAAAGACCCAAGGTTCAATCGATGTAAGCACTGGGTTGAATTGGAAAGGTTGGGGACGGGCCAAACTGCAGTGTCGGAGTCCAGGCCCCAGAGTGTATCGAAGTGACAAAGCCTGGCTCCAAGAGCGAGGAATGACCCACTGGTTGGACAATTTAACCACTGGGACAAATTGAAAACGTCAGGGTGTCGGAATCAGAGGCAGGAATGTGCTGGCTCAGCTTGCTGCTCGGTGACATTTACTCAGCTCTGCACTGAGACTGTGGCTTCATATCTGTGGACGGACTCTCTTTCATAAACTTCAATTCTGAAAGCTACCTACTTACTTTTATTGTTTGCATGATTGGCTTTTTTCTCTCTGCACATTGGGTGTTTGGTGGTCTTTTTTAAACGGATTCTTTTGGGTTTCTCTGTTTTGTGGCTGCCTGTAAGGCAACAAATCTTAAGGTTGTATAATGTATACGTACTTTGATAATAAATTTACTTTGAACTTCAAAATCCACAAGGCTCACCACTACTGTTGCTGTCACCCAGATGTTGGAGGTGCTGATGTAGGGTTTCGATTCAAAACGTGACGGAACCAGTCTCTGGTTTAATATCACTGACTTGCAGGTTGAGTCATTGTTAAGGAAGGCAAATACAATGTTTGCATTCATGTAAGCAAGATGTAATGCTGAAGTTTTGTAAGGGATTTGTCAGATAGTACTTGGAGTACTGTGAACAGTACTGAGCTCTCATCTAAGAAAGAATGTATTGGCATTGGAGAGGGTCAAGAGGAGGATCATGAGAAAGATCCCAGGAAAGGAAGGGTTAACGTGAAGAGCATTTAATAGCTCTGGGCCTGCACTTGCGGGTGTGTAGAAGAATGAATGGGGGGGATATCTCATTGAAAACTGTCGAATATTGATACAGTGGATGTGGAGAGGGCACTTCCTATGTGAGAGAGTCTTGCACCTGAGGGTACAGCCTCAAAATAGAAGGATGTTGGGCTGGAATTTCTTCAACCAGTGGGTGGTGAATCTGTGAAATCCGTTCCACAGATGCCTGTGGAGGCCAAGTCATTGAATATATTTGAAGTGGAGGTTGATAGGTTCTTGATGATTAAGGGCATTAAACATTACGGGGAGAAGGCAGGAGAATGGGTTGATTGGAATAATAAATCAGCCGTGACTGAATGGCGGAGCAGACTCAATGGACCGAATGGCCTAATTCTGCTCTTATATTTTATGGTCTTAAAGACATATGTCATAAAATGTGTTGTTTTACGTGGTGGCAGAACAGTATAATACATAAAATACTATAAGTTACAGTTAAAAGTCTAATTATTTTATATTTGTTTTCAAATCCTTCCTCTAAATCTCCAGGACATTTATGCTCTCCCAATTTCGTCTTCTCCAACATCTCTGACTTTGAGGATTGTTAATGGCCATACCCTCAGCCTGTGGTATTCCATTCTTAACTCTAACAGCCTCCCCATGTCTCCTTCCTCCTTAAAATCCACCTCCTTCACCAAGCCTAGTTCGTCTTGGTGTCATTTTGTCTGGTAATCCTACGATGAAGTACATCAGGCATTTCATTTTGTAAAACCATTAAGAATTAGGCGGCACAGTAGTGTAATGACTTTACTGACAGAGTGATCCAGGTTTAATTCCACCACTGTCAGTAAGGAATTTGACTGCGTGGGTTTCCACTCACATTTTAAAGATGTGTAGGTATTGGGTTAATTGGTTACATGGATGCAATTGGGCAGCAGTAGCTAAAAGGGCCAATGGGTCTGTTACCATGCTGTATCTCTGAATTGGGTGCCAGAGCAGCGTAGCAGTTAGTGTGACACTATTACAGCTCGGGGACATTCCAGGGTCCGGAGTTCAAATCTAGCACAGTCTGTAAGGAGTTTGCACACTCATTCCATGAATGACCTGCGTTCTCTCCAGCTGCTCCTGTTTCCCCCCACTGTCCAAAAACGTACTAGTAATGAGGTTCATTTACCATTGTAAGTTGTCCTGTGACTCGACTAATATAAAATAGGTGACTTGCTGGGCAGCACGCTCGTTGGGCTGGAAGAGTCTGTTTCATGCTGTATTTCTAGATAAATAAATAAGAGATACAAGTTGTTATTGTCTTCACATTTATACTTGAAGGAAATCAAAACCCGGCCAACAAAGAAGATGAGTCCTCTTATCTTTGCAAATATTGCAACCAAATTAATTTCCATCTTGTACATTCAGCATAATACATACCACAAATAGAATTTGAAAATTCAAGTGTGAATCATCATCTTAAATATATCAACAGAATGAAACTTGGTGCAAGTGAGAATCAGAGCACTGCTGTTGTATTCCTTTATAACATTCAGTACGTTTGCCATACACTAGTTGGATTAATTCAACAATAATTTGATCAATCTCTACTTTTACTTCCATGGTACAAAATATTTACTATTGAGTAATGTATGCAATGCAACACGAGAACTGTAATCAATGTGGCACAAAGACTATATGGCTAGCTTCCTATGACAACAGCTTACAATAAAAGTACTAACATTTAGAATATAATTTAATAGTAGTTTCCACAAATCTGTTAATAGGATAAAACAGATGAAAGACTCATCATTTTCATTGGAAATTCCACCCGGATTGATCCCAAACAATATAATCAGCAATAACACTGGACCATAACTCAATATAGGGATCTTCCAAAATTCATGAAACTGTACACAAAAAACACAACTGTCTGTGCAAAGTTCCATGTTCAAGTTCAAAGAAAATTCATTATTAAAGTACATTTATATCAGACATACATACTTTCCTGAGTTCATTTCCTTCCAGGCATATCCAGTAGAATAAAGAAAATGCAATAGAATCAATGAAAACTACACACAAAGGCTGACAAAGAACCAATGTGTAAAA
Organism: Mobula hypostoma; assembly: GCF_963921235.1. Classification (NCBI taxonomy): domain Eukaryota; kingdom Metazoa; phylum Chordata; class Chondrichthyes; order Myliobatiformes; family Myliobatidae; genus Mobula; species Mobula hypostoma. The sequence continues at coordinate 118,018,650 of NC_086097.1, read as the reverse complement.
TGAAACAAACTGCAAATACAGAAAAAGCAAAAAGAGTTATTATTATAATTATAAACAAATAATATTAATAATAGAACTATTTTCTAAAGATACAGACATGAATGTTGGACTAGATAAGTGCAGAACATTAAACATAAAGAAAGGTGCAACAGAGCTGGTAGAATACAAAACAGAGCAGCAGGATACAATACAACTGATGGATGAATATGAAGCATATAAATATCAACAAACAAAGAAAATAGATAATAGTGTGATAAAGGGAAAACTTTTGACAAAGTTTAATTTGAGGCTTAAGAAAATCTGCTAAACAGAGATCAATAGTAAAAATATAACCAAGTCAATAAACACTTTTGCTTTACTGATATTAACATATTCCCTTGGCATAATATCGTGGTCCAAAACCCATCTGGAAAATTTACAAGAAAAATGAGAAGTGAAAAGAAAAAATTGAGAAAGTACTATGTACACTCAAACACACTTAGATTATCACTAACTAGGACAGAAAGAAAAAGAGGAAAAATATACACAACAGATTTACACAACGGTCAGATAAAACTTCTAAGGATATATTTTCATCAATTAAAACAGGATTCAACATTCCTCGTGAGCTTATGCAATTCTGATAACAAGTACACACCACTAAACGTAAACGAGAACAAAACCCAGAAAAACGATGAAATTATCACTCTTGAAGATAAAGTTAACCAGTGGAAGAGCATGACACTCCATGGCAGACATCCTCAATAATTTCAGCAGACTAGATGTAGATAACAAAGCAATGAATGCCTGGCTCAGAGTTGGAGACCTCTTTCCAGGAACAGAATACAGGACCAGGTGTTTAACTCAAAATAATTATAAACCAACAAATTCAAGATGATAAATTCAGAAAATGCTAAGAGAAACCAGAAACAATTCGACACATTACAGGATCCTGCAGCAGTTTAACTCAATCTGATTACTTACATGGGCACAATCTAGCAGCAAATTTCATTTCACCAAAATCTTGCCTTAATATACAAACTCATAAAAGACACCATACCTTACCATAAATACAAGCCTCATCCAGATTTAGAGTCTGAGTCCTACGTATTATATTGCAACCGATCCATTATTATAGATAGGACAATCCATAATAACTGTCTGGATATGATAATACAGGATAAACAAGCAGAACAACTTACTTAATAGATATAGATATTACGAAAACACATTGCATACAGAAATCAATAAGTGAAAAATACCAAAAATATGCTGAATTAAAAGAGGAAATTAAAAGCTATAGAATATGTACAGGTATGCATTGTCCCAATAGTAATATCTACAACTGGTATCATTCCAAAGACACTACAAAATAGTATTAAACAATTAGGCCTACACAGTTATATTTGTAAAAATCTTCAGAAAGCTGCAATACTAAACACCGCTCGAGAAGTCCAAAAGGTCCCAGCAATATATAATGATTGTGCTTCACTATGCCTGTACCTTAGGTTTTGCCAACTTGCGCTAAGAAAAAATTAAAATACAACAAGAATAATACATGAGGGGTTTTCAGTCCCACATCGGGTGCGTCCCTGGGTGGTGGATTGGGGAGAACACAGCAGATATGCAGGGCAGGTGGGAAATAAAATACCACCCATCGGACCAAAGCAGGAACAAATCCAGGCATCTCCGTACCTAGATCGGGTGGTGCTCTGGTCAGCCTCTGTTTTCCATACTGGGGCAGGTGTAATCAAACCTGGTTGTTGGTATAAAAAGCTATACCCATTCACTTTTGAAATGGAGAAATGTCTACTGAAATGACTGATACAGCCGCTGGCTGGGGTTCACTAGGGTGTGCCTGGTGGTAGTGATGGGTGTGACAGTAAGTGAACTGCTATTGATTCACTGCTGAATAGGCAGGCAGGTCTACACAGCAATATTTATGTAAATCTCCAGAAAGCCACAAAACTAAACATCACCAGAATAGTCCATAACGTCCTCGAATTTGAGAAATGAGTATGTTTGACTACGCCCGTACCTCAGGTTTCACCATCTGGAGCTGAGAGAAAATAAAAATACAACAACAATAATAATAATAAATAAGTGAATAAATAATACTGAGAACATTAGTTGTAGTATCCTTGAAATTGAGTTCATAGGTTGTGGTATCAGTTCAGTGTAGGGGTGAGTGAAGTTGCGTTCAGTAATCAGTTCACTTTCATGCTGAATAAGGTTATCCACTCTGATTCGGGAGCCTGATGGTTGAATGCTAATAACTGTTCCTGAACCTGGTGGTGTGGGACCCAAGACTGCTGCACTTCCTGCCCAATGCTAGTAGTGAGAAATCACTTGGCAGAAAACAGGCATTCAAGTTCAGCAGACTGACATATGTTCAATGCTTTTGATGAACATTGAAAACAGAACTTGATTTGCTTGCTTCTTAAACTGCCATTAACAGCCCATCATGTGTACCATTAACTGCAACAATACTAGAAAAAAGGAAAAGTTATCACACACAACTAGAAATCACTACTGAAATCAGTGCAACAATTATTATTAATTATATTTATGCATCACATAGAATATGACTGAACTGAACTTAGATGTTATACAAGACATTGTTGAATAAGTAACAGTCACCAGCATATGTTGTGAAATTTGTTAACTTTGTGACAGCAGAACAATGCAATAAATGAAAAATATAGAAAAAATGGAATTACTGTGAGTATATGTATGTATATTAAATAGATAAATTAAGATAAGTAGTGCAAGATTAGAAATTTTTAAAGAAAGTAGTGAGGTAGAGTTCATGGTTCCATGTCCATTTTGAAATCAGATGGCAGAGGGGAAGAAGCTGTTTCAGAATCACTGAGTGTGTGCCTTCAGGCTTCTGTACCTCCTCTAGTAATATAGATCACTAATACTGTATAGTGATCTATTTCTAAGTGTGTTTATGACATGACATTTTGTGGCACATATACATTTTATAGATGGGAGAGGAAAGTTGCAAGAAACCAGTAAAGAGTAAATGAGTAAGATTAGTAAAACCTAATTGTTAAGTAAGAACCTTCATTTTTATTGGTTCAAACTCTTATTGCAGATAGAATTTGTATGGTTTGCTACTGTTTAAGATGTCTGAGAGTGTATTATAACAGAAAATGATTACTAAAGACAGCAAAAGAAATGTGAAGGTAGATTTCACAACAAGCAGTGCATCCCAGTGAAACGCAAGACGATTCTACTCCAGATTAAGCACCATTTGAAGAGTACTCAAGAACACAAAGAAATAGGAGCAGGAGTGAGGCTGCTGTCTCTCTTGCCTGCCCTGTAATCTGACCAAGACTAGTCTGTTCAAAGGCTTAGCTCCTTACAGTGCTAATTCTGTACACGGCACAATTTTCCCATTTTTGAGAAACACATCTACCTCTTTGCTAAATACTCCATTAATCTAGCTTCTACAACCCTATCACTTAGAGAATTCCAGAAGTTCACCATCCAGTATGAGAAGAAATTCCTATGGTCCTCAGTTATAAAAGACTAGCCCTCATTTTATAACTATGCTTTCTCATTGAATGAGCAGAAACACCTCAATATCTATGCTTTCATATCTCGTGGGATTTTATCTGTTTCAGTATGATCTCCTCCCATTCATCTTATTCTGCGCCAAAGAAAACACATTAGCCAATCCTGATAGCACAACCTTCTGCCCTCAAGAACTAGCCAATTGATTCTCACCTGGAATGCCTCCCATGCTTAGTTAAGTTCCGTGTCGTATGACATGAATGATCGTGGTCTTTCCATGACCATGATTGTTCTTGACAATTTTTTCTACAATAGTGGTTTGCCATTGCCTTCTTCTGGGCAGTGTCTTTACAAGAAGGGTGATCCCAGCTATTAACAAAACTCTTCAGTGATTGCCTGCCTGGCATCAGAGGTCACATAACCAGGACTTGTGATATGCATCAGCTGCTCATACGACCATTCATCACTTGCTCCCAGTGCTTCACATGACCCTTATTGGGAGGCTAAGCAGGTGCTACACCTTACCCGAGGGAGACCTGCAGGCTACCGGAGGGAAGGAGTGCCTTACCCCTCCTCTGTAGTGACATATCTTCACCTCGTCACCAATGTCTTTACCTAAATAAGGGAACCAAAGATGTACTTATTGCTCTCCCACTATTTTAATATCATTGGCAAACTTGTATACCTTACATCCTGTTGCCTCCTTTGAGATACTAGTATAAATATCACCAATATCCTATGGAATTGTAGCAATCATGGATTATTACTAAATTGCAACTCCTTTCCAATAAAGGCCAATATCCCATTTGCTTTCCTAATTGCTTGCCCTAGCTTCCAATTAATGTTTTGTATTTGATGGAGGACATAAAGATCCTTCTTTACTCCACTCCAATGCAGTTTCTCTCCATTTACATAACAGTTTGCCTTTTGATTCCTCTTTCCAAGGTACACACAAACTCTATTCATCAAGCTTTCATTTTAGTCAATCTAACAGTATCCTGCTGCAGAGCCCGGATCCGCATTGTCCCGTGTCCTGCAAACTATCTTAGTGCCATCAACAAGTTTTTATATCTTACACTTTGCTCGCTCTTTAAAATTATTTGTGAAAATTGCACTCCACTTTCACCCATTCCAGCCTTCCATTTTGAAAAAGAATAATTTCTTCCAACCCTGTCTTCAGTTTGATAGCCAGTGTTCACTTCACATGAATATAATTTTTCCAATAGCACTGTGCGAACAATTTTTAGTGCAGATTTTACTTACTCATTAAAATAGGTTTCACTCACTGTATCTCCCTAAAACTGTACTTTTTAAATAACCAACATGTAAATACATTTTTCACACAAACTGAAATCACCTGATTTCCTGCAATCTCAAATACAGCCTCATGTTTGTACTTTGACTGTGATATCTGTTGTGATTGTGATCTAAGTCACCAGAGAAACACTGAATCTGGTGATATGGAAATATTTATCCATCATGACAAGCAGGTATTCTTCTGGAGACCCTCTGGATAGAGTCCCTCAAACTCGAAGTACATCATAGTCTTATAACCATAAGACCAAAGATGATTCAATGCAATTTCCATAGTTATAATGACATCATTTACTTCAATATTTTGAGTCTGACAAATGGTTTCTTTGAATCACATATATGGAAGTACACTGTAATTGATAAGAGACATCTGAAATTTCAAATACCTTTACTAGGACAAATTAATTCACAGATAATCTAAAAGCTTCTAAGGACAGAGAGCCAGATGCCTAAGATTAGTGTTGCAAGGGCTGGCTTCTAAGTACATAAATCTCCCAACAGTTTATAGATCAGTTATTTGATGTGTGAAGTGATATCAGTCGAGTCTATAAGCTTCCTTGAACTTGTTTACAATGGTACACATTACTTAAGCCTATAGTTTTCTGGTTTGATAACCCCTTTGTCTAAAGTTTGCCTGATGCATATAAGAATCTCACGACACTTTGCAAGTCATATCTCTTAGCAGCCAGTCCCCTGCTGTTGTCTAGTCTGAGCTCCACAGACACTACTTTAAACTTCAAATTCATTACTGTTTACTTTGAGATCAGAAGACTGGTTCTACTTTGATATATTCACATAATTCCATAATTCCTGAATAATTTCCTCACATTGTCCATGTAGATCAAGGTCAGGTTAACTCTCAATTCCCTTGGCTCGGGATCATTCCAGATTGCGATGACTGAATTCATGATATGACACAAAAATATGCTGGAGTAACTCAGTGGGCCGAGCAGCATTTGGGGGTGGGGGGTGAAGTGGGAAAAATTTTTTAGTATTTTGGATGAAAACATGGTACCGGAATATTGGATCAGGAATTTGCCGTCCAGTGCTGCACCAGGAGATCACACAAACTCTGCATTTCAGGAAAGAAGGTTTCAGCAACTTTCTTTCAACTCCGTAGCAGACTATTTGGACATAAGCATTTGCAGGCTTCTCCAAACATAGAATGCATTTAAGGAGGGAATTCAATCAATCAATCAATCAATTAGAGCACATTTATTATCAAAGAATGTATAAATTATACAACCTTGAGATCTGTTTGGTGCTTTAATGTATGTCTGTTAAAAGTAGAGCATTTAATGTCAACCATGTTCAGAATTGATAGAGTTGGCTGAACCTCATTCTGTGGCAACGGACCTTAGGTCTAGAAGTTTGTTAGCTCGATTATGATGTCTCTTTCAGAGCCACCTGAAAAAATTGCTCTGCTGGGCTATGTGATCAACGTCTAACCCTCTGACAACAGTTTTTGTCATTTTCATTAGTATCTCATGTCAGATTCAATAAGGCTCCTGATAAATACCATAGAGTGTTTTGTCATATTGAAGATTGCACAAAATAAGTTAGCTATTATACATTTTCCACTTTCCTTTGGCAATTGGTTAGGTTAATTTTTTGGGGGGCTAGCTGTTTATTTGTTTCCTTGAGCAGTACTGAGGGACTATCAACTTTCTATTTATAATAGTTCAGGATTGACTGTGTCATTGGATGTGAGTTTCCCAAGGTGTACATTTTTTCTCTTAACTATCATTCCTGCTTCTGGAGACATTTAGATTGCTGCTTATTCCCAATGGACTTCCTTCTTTTTTGCTTCCATGGCATTTTTTTGTTTGCATTTTGGTGTGCCTGTTTAGGATTTTATTTTTTACCTTTTACTATTGCAATTTCATGTAATAGCATTCTGTTACTAATTTGTCAGTGTTAGAGTTTCTTTAATTAGGTCAATGGTGCATTTTAAGAGTCCCCCTGGGTTGCTTTACTTTCCATTTTATTTCTGTTTAAAATATCCCATGTGGAATTAAGCAGGCCTGTCTGTGACAACAGTGGTTGTAATGAGTTGTTGTCCAAACTGGTAAAGAGGAATATGGACAACAACTCCTCTTGCTAGTTGTTCAGAAAAGCAGCAGAGTTCCTTGGGGGAAGAAGAGTTATGAATTGGCTGGCTCGAATATTCATACATCTCTGTCAACTCATCACAACACCACAACACTTTTTTGACAGCAACAGAGGAAGCTGCAGCCTTAAGATCCCTGATGAAAAGAGCAGAATGAAGGGAGGGACCATTAGGAAGTGAAATCAATTCAGTGGTCACCATTTCCTGAATTAATCAAATGTGATGCATGGCAGGTTACTGTCAATTATTGTCATGCTGCGCACATTCAAATGAATGTACAAACATGCAGATTTTTTTGTTCACGTAAATCGTTTCAAATTTTCTGCTTCACATTCTCATCATAATTGATCACAATTGCCTCCATTAACTTTAAGGTATTATGTGATGTCATGATTTTATGAGAGGCTCTGTATAATTGCACATTTTCCTTTGTCAAAACCATGAAGTACTTTGTTGGGCTCTCAAGAAAACCATTGTAAAGAACATCATATCACTGGCTAAAATGTATTCTGAGTGTAAGAAGAATAAAATACATGAACAAGGCTAGTTATGCAATCTCTTCTCTACTGTGTGCAAGCCCTAAGGCTTCCCTCCTACTTGACACAGCAATACAATTGAATATTTTTTGATCAACCATACTGTATTTGATGCTAATTGCATAGTTTCTACACTAGATCGTACTTGATGACCTCTCAGCATGCCTGATCTTGTATTTCTTGTATTTTCCCTCCTTAATACCCCCTACTAATCTTAGTCTGAACACTTCAGCTAAAATCCTCAATGGAATCATCATCTCCATGCTGGATGTTCTGCAGCCAAATGGGCTGATCAGAATTCAGCCATATCCTCATGCTTTTCCACAGGAATGACCATGATCTGAGCAGGGCTGGTCTGTGAAAGAGACTTGATATTTACAAGGAAGTCTTTTATTTGAGCAGCCTGAGAAGGAACCGTGAACTTGTGTTGTTAGATGACTTTCTCTTCCTGGGACCAGAGAATTCATCAGATAAAATTTCATCTTGCTACATTCCAGAAACATGAAGGAACAGGGAATCAGTCCAATATACAAAACAGTTTCTATCCTATTGATTTCAAAACATCCAGACAGCGGACACTCTATAAGATACACCTGTACTCCTGCCAATTGAAGTAAATATCAGCAAATCATGTGGCAGCAACTCAATGGATAAAAGCATGTAGACATGGTCAAGAGGTTCAGTTGTTGTTCAGACCAAACATCAGAATGGGGAAGAAATGTGATCTAAGTGACTTTGGCTTTGTTGATGCCAGATGGTGTGGTTTGGGAATCTCAGAAATTGCTAATTTCCTGGGAATTTCACATACAACAGTCTCTATATTTTAAGAAAGCAGTGTGAAAAATGAAAAGTATAAACAGCCGGTGAGCAGCAGTTCTGTGAGCAAAAAAAGACCTTGTTAATGGGAGAGGTCAGAGGAGAATGGCCAGACTAATTCAAGATGACAGGAAAGCATCAGTAACTCAAATAACCATGTGTTACAACAGTGGTTTTCAGAAAAGCATCTCTGAACATACAACGTGTTGAACCTTGAAGTGGATGGACTACAGCAGCAGAAGACCATGAACTTACACCCAGTGGCCACTTTACTCGGCGGTAATAATGTGGCCACTGAGTGCATTCCTTTGCCTTGTGCTGACACTGCATTAAGAGCTAACCTTTCTGTCCCTCTCTTATTTACTACTTGATTTTTCACTCTTTTTATAGGACTGATACAAATCCATGGCTTTTCTGTCACCTAAGCTCGTGTGAAATTCTTTAAAATAACTTGTCTTCTATTATGTTTATGGACCATTAAATCCATTAACTTTCCTTGATTGACATGAATGTGTTGTACTTTCCTTTCAGTCCTTTATTATTTCTCACAAAAAATGTAAGCCCCTTTTAAGGCTACATTTTAGACAAGGTACATAATCAAGGCAGTATATCCGTTCACTTTTCAGTACAGTCACTGATAGCCGGGTTGTGTTTTTGACTTGCGATATACAGTAACTAATGTTTTACATGTTACACATAGATCTACATTAAGCATAGGAAACAGTAACACCCCTTTAGAGCATCTCATATGTACAAAATGTACTGTTTATTATACAGACAAACTGAAGATCAAGGACCATAGAGCAACTTTATTCACCATTTATATTTACATGTACCAGGAATTTGCCATGGTGTGTTGGTCAGGGCAAGACATGCAACAAAAACAGCAACATTCAACAATTATAAAGAATAATGTATTATATAGAATAAAATTAGAAGTCTGGATATGGAATAAAATGTTCATAAACATGTAAATATCAGCATGTATTTACAATGTACACGGTATTATAAAAATATTTTAAAGAGATTACAATGCAGTGCAATGACAATGGTAATAGATAGAGAAGGGTGGAGTGGGGCTAACTAGAAAAGTTGATCAGATCAACTACCTGGGAGAACAACTTTTGAAAGTTTTGTTTTAATAGCCGTACAGTTCTTTTCTAGAAGGGATCTTTTGCAAAAGATGATGGAAAACTGAAATATAAAGAGAAAGTAAGACACATAAAAATTGCTGGTGAACGCAGCAGGCCAGGCAGCATCTATGGGAAGAGCTACAGTCGACGTTTCGGGCCGAGACCCTTCGTCAGGACTAACTGATTGGAAAGAGTCATCAATCCAAGCAGCCTCGGTAGAGTGGAAAAGATAAATGTACAAACGTATTTACCGTACATGTCAATGACCTTTCATCAAAATTGTGAAGAAATAGTGATAAGCAGGCTTTAAGATGTAGAAAAAGACAGTGAATTAAGGAACAAAAGTAAGCCTGTGACAGGATGGATAAAGTAAACAAGTAGTACAAAGTAGAAGTTTAAAGAATATGTAAACACAGGACCACTATTTGAAACTTCCAAATGAAAGTGGAAGAACTACTGAAAATTGGAAATGCTAGATATAAGGATATTCCAAAGAATGTTCAACTGAAAAGTTGTCATGTCCTTAGCTGGAGGATGAAATGCTGTTCTCTGGGCTTACATTGGGCAAGATGGTCACAGTGAAGGAAGCTGAGGATGAGACCTCATGCCGATTTCTTTGTAAATTGTAAATTAATTTAATTAATTGGATTTAAATTCCCCAGGTATGAGAGCAGGATTCAAAACACATGGTCCAGATTTCTAGCTGCTTATTCCACTAATTTAATTAACGTTCACAGGGAAATTGACAAGGAAAATGGAGATGGGAGACAGTAGGCTGAACAAAAGCAACCTCAAAGGAACAGCATGTCCAGAATGCTGAAGGGGGAAGAGGTGGGAAAATATTTCTGGTGCTGGTACCTAGAAACATAGAAACATAGAAAATAGGTGCAGGAGTAGGCCATTCAGCCCTTTGAGCCTGCACCGCCATTCAGTACGATCATGGCTGATCATCCAACTCAGAACCCTATACCTGCCTTCTCTCCATACCTCCTGATCCCTTTAGCCACAAGGACCTTATCTAACTCCCTCTTAAATATAGCCAATGAACTGGCCTCAACTGTTTCCTGTGGCAGAGAATTCCACAGATTCACCACTCTCTGTGTGAAGTAGTTTTTCCTCATCTCAGTCCTAAAAGGCTTTCCCTTTATCCTCAAACTATGACCCCTCGTTCTGGACTTCCCCAACATCGGGAACAATCTTCCTGCATCTAGCCTGTCCGATCCCTTTAGAATTTTATATGTTTCAATCAGATCCCCCCTCAATCTTCTAAATTCCAGAGAGTATAAGCCTGGTCGATCCAGTCTTTCATCATATGAAAGTCCTGCCATCCCAGGAATCAATCTGGTGAACCTTCTTTGTACCTCCTCTATGCAAGAATGTCTTTCCTCAGATTAGGGGACCAAAACTGCACACAATACTCCAGGTGTGGTCTCACCAAGGCCTTGTACAACTGCAGTAGTATCTCCCTGCTCCTGTACTCAAATCCTTTTGTTATGAATGCCAGCATACCATTCCCCTCTTTCCACCGCCTGATGTACTTGCATGCCCACTTTCAATGACTGGTGTACAATGACACCCAGGTCTCACTGGATCGTGTTCACAGAATCCCATCATATTCGTCTAGGTCAGATAGACCTAGGCATGTTATTTTACGTTTTCATTATTTTCAAGACAAGGAGAGACTGTTTCGATTCGCTCGATCTAAAGGTTTCATTGATTTTTCGGATCTTAGGTTCCGATTCGTGGAAGATTTCAGTAAACCAATCTGGGACCAACGGGTTCGTTACAGATCCGTGATGTCGGAATTCTATAAGATGGATTTAAGACCAGCGCTGCTGTACCCTGCATGTCTAAGGATTCGCATGTAGATTGAGGCCTTTTTTTTTGATTCTCCATCGGATGCCCAGAGTTATCTGGATCAACTTTCATCTTCAACATCTTAATTGCTTTTTTTTAATTATCTCCGTTGATCAGAGGCTGTGAATTGGTTGGTTTTAACTTTTTCGTGCCCTATTTGGGCAGAAAAGTTTACTTTTGATTTCTTAATATGGTTGCTAAACTTTCTTTTTAACTGCGTCATTTCTTTCTTTTCCCAGGGGATTCTGGGTGGTTACTTCCCTTTTGTCATCTTACGTATTTCCTGTGTGGCCTTAAATTTTGTAGTTTTTTTTAAATTTTATTCTGTTTTGCTTTTTATAACCACTTTATGTCAATAATCTTATTGTTTCTTGTTGCTGTGTCTATTCATGGGTTTGAGGTTTATTGTGTTTTTTTTTTAATATATATTTTCCGGCTTTTGTTCTGTTCTGTGTGTATTTTAATTGAGCTATCTTTTTTTTTACTTTTTTACTGTTTTACAATTAGCTGATCCTTTTTCATATTTATACCTTTTTTTTTAGGGAGCGTATACCGGAAGTCACGGGGGTAGTTTTAGCGCTTGCTTCTTTCTGGCGGGTCTGCTTTAGATTTTGCCTTGGGGTCTTGGGGTGGGGGGTCGTGGGAGGGGCTTCACGTTTTAGTTTGTTTCTCTTTGGGCTATATACATTATTGAAGTACTGGTTGCGTCCTTTTTCCCGGTATCTTTTGTATGTTCTGTTTCCTCTCCGGATTTGTGGGTCGCGCCTATCGTCAATCCTCCTTGTTGTGGGTTGACTTTAGGATTTATGGAGTCTATTATTAATTTTGTCTCCTGGAATACTAATGGTCTTAATCATCCTATTAAAAGGAAAAAAGTTTTTAAAGTGTTCCGGAGACTTAAAGCACAAATTTTATTTTTACAAGAGACCCATGTACGGAGGGGGGACAGACTACGTTTTTTCAAATTCTGGAAGGGATAACAATTTCATTCGAACTCCAATGCTAAGATTCGAGGCGTCTCTATTTTTATAGATTCCTCAGTTACTTTTATACACAGGATATTATTTCTGATCCGAATGGTAGATTTTTATTGGTTAGTGGTTTACTATTTAATAAAAAAGTAGTTTTGGTTAATGTTTATGCTCCTAATATGGATTGTCCGGAATTTTATAAATCATTGTTCGATCAGTTTCCGAATTTGAATGAGTTTTCATTGATCTGGGGCGGAGATCTTAATACCTGTTTGTCTCCAGCTTTGGACCGTTCGGCTCCTTTACGGACTTTACCTAATAAATCTGCAAATCTGATTAATTTTTTCCTTTCTGATTCTGGGTCGACGGACATTTGGCGTTTTCTGCATCCTCAGGAAAAAGATTTTTCCTTCTTTTCACATGTTCATCATTCCTATTCAAGAATTGATTATTTTTTCATTGATTCTCGTCTTATTTCTTCAGTGATTAAATGTGATTATGATTCTATAACCATTTCGGATCATGCTCCACTTAAGCTTTCTATTAAAATTATGGCCAATATACCGAATAATAGACAATGGCGTTTTAATTCGCTGTTGCTTCAGGACTCGGACTTTGTTAATTTTATGAATGAACAGATTGAGCTTTTTTTTTACAATTAACCATACAGAAGATATTTCGGTTAACACTCTTTGGGACACTTTTAAAGCCTATATTCGGGGTCAGATTATTTCGTATTCTGTTGCTTTGAGGAAGAAACAGAAGCAGGAGGAGATGGTAATTGTGGACAAGATTAAAGAAATTGATAAGAAATATGTTATGGCTCCTTCTGAGGAGTTATATAAACAAAGAACTGAACTTCAAATGGAACACAGTTTACTACTCTCGTCCTCGATTGTAAACCAATTAAAGAAAACAAGAAGTGACTTTTATGTTCACAGTGACAAAATTGGCAAGCTGCTGGCTAATCAATTGAAATCTAATTATGTTAAATCTCAAATCAATCAGATTTATAACCAAAATGATCGATTGATACTGGATCATGTGGGGATTAATCAAACCTTTTGTGATTTTTATTCTTCTTTATATCAATCAGAGTCTCCTCGAGATTCTAAATATATGAATGATTTTTTAGATAAGTTAGACTTCCCTCAGATTTCACAGGATATGTCTTCCTTATTAGAAACTTCCATTACAATGGATGAGATTAAGAATGTTATTTTTTCTATGAATCTGGGGAAAGCTCCTGGCCCTGATGGGTTTACCGTTGAATTTTATAAATGTTTTGCTTCTTTATTGATTCCTTGGCTCGGTAGGGTTTTTGAGGCTTCTTTGAAACTTGGTAAACTTCCTGAATCTTTTAATAGAGCATCAATTTCTCTAATACTAAAGAAGGATAAAGACCCTGCTCAATGTGCATCTTATAGACCAATATCTTTATTAAATGTTGATTCTAAAGTTTTTTCTAAGTTATTAGCAAATAGACTAGAAAAAGTACTTCCTTCTATTATTTCGGAGGACCAAACGGGTTTTATTAAAGGTCGTTACTCTTTTTATAATATTCGTACATTGTTAAATATCGTTTATACTCCCTCACAAAATGTTCCTGAGTGTGTTATTTCTTTAGATGCCGAGAAAGCTTTTGATAGAGTAGAATGGCCTTATTTATTTAAGGTGCTTGAAATGTTTAATTTTAGCTTGAGATTTATATCCTGGATTAAACTGTTATATCACTCCCCTGTAGCCTCGGTTCGTACTAACTCTTTAAACTCACCTTTTTTTCCTCTCTTTCGTGGTACTCGACAAGGCTGTCCTCTCAGTCCCCTATTATTTGATATTGCATTAGAACCTCTTGCAATTGCTATTCGAGAATCTTCAAATATTACTGGGATAACTCGGGGATTAAAGTCCCATAAATTATCACTCTATGCTGATGATTTACTTTTATATATTTCTAATCCTGAGAGATCCATTCCTGCTGTTTTAGAGTTATTAGCACAATTTGGTCTTTTCTCAGGTTATAAATTAAATCTTAGTAAGAATGAACTTTTTCCGATTAATAAACATCTTCCCTTATATTATAAATTTCCATTTAAATTGATTAATAATTACTTTTCATATCTTGGGATTAAAATTACTTGTAAATACAAAGATTTATTTAAGACTAACTTTTTACCATTAATAGACCATATTACTCAACTTTCATCTAAATGGTTTCCTTTATATTTAACTTTGATTGGTCGTATTAATGCGGTTAAGATGTTTTTTTTGCCAAAATTTTTATATGTGTTTCAGGCATTACCAATTTTCGTTCCAAAATCTTTTTTTGATAAAGTTGACTCTAAAATTTCTTCATTTATTTGGCAGAATAAGAATCCGAGACTGGGTAAAATACATTTACAGAAAGCTAAGAGAGATGGAGGTTTAGCATTACCTAACTTTAGATTCTATTATTGGGCTATTAATATTCGACATATGAAATTTTGGTTACTTGACCAGGATATACTATCTATTCCTAAATGGGTAGCATTGGAATTAAAATCGGTTCAGGGTTATACACTTGGTTCTATTTTAGGCTCCTCTCTCCCTTTTGATTCGAAACGTCTTAAGCAGGTCTCTAACCCGATAGTTAAATATGCTTTGCGCATTTGGTTTCAATTCAGAAAATTTTTTGATCTTAATCAATTCGGGTTAGCGATTCCTATTTTAGAGAGTAGAACTGTCAAAAATGGAGTTTACACAGTTGTGGAACATTTCAATAAAAAATTAATAAATCTATTATTGAAGAAAAAGGAGGATTTTCATGCAATTTCATGGAACAGATAGAGAAGTCACAGGAAACCAGGAAAATGAAACAGAGCCCTTACAATTGTATCTAGGCTTTTGTGGAAGTTCATGGACATGTGGTAGACACCAGTCACTGAGCTCTCCCTAGAAAGGGAAGGAAAAGTCAAAACTATATCAAGGAAAGATGAGAACCAGGTAAAAATTGGCAGCAAAGATGATGAAACCTTCTAGTTATGATGAGAATAAGAAGTAGCATTCTGTAATCATTAATGTACAAGAGTAAACAATATAGGAGGAGCATGGACCTAGGCTCTTTTCTTCTGTTATTGGTTCTTAGTTTTAGATTTTCATAGAAGCAAAGAAATTCTCTCAGCACTTGACTGGACCAGTATGTCAAGATTCAAAACATGTCAGGTCAGTCTGAATTATTTTTCTTGTCTTCAGAAAAGCTGCAGTATCTTCTAGTAATTCAGTTCTGATTTTTATTGATGATACTATGGGCTGCTTCTAGTATGACTACCAAAGATATACCCGTTAAGTGATGTGTGGCCGGTTCAAGATCACATAAAGAAGAATTTGGTTCATGGCAGTCCAACAGACATTTTATTTGTGGGCCACCTGTGAGAAATTCAGCAGTATGCTAGTCCTGGGTGTCATGAGCCACTGTATCTGCTGCTTGTATTCAAACCTTTCCTTGTCAGAGTGCCCAATGACAATCAGTTAGATCTTGGACCAGGCCAGTTGGTTGTGGGCAGTATAGGCTTAGATGTGTAAGGGGGGGAACTGGATGATCAATGGTCAGAAAGGTCAGGGTAATCAATAGACTGAAGATAAAGGACGGGATTGCAATGTAAGACATTAGTAGGGCATAGAGTCAGTGATCCAGCATAAAATCAGTACTTGGGTGTAGAACTGAGATTGGTTCCACGTAATTTTGTATCATCAATGTTTTGATATTGTTGTTTTATAATTAAATTGTTTAAGGGGATTAGATATAATAATGATCCTAATACTGATGCCAGTGGAGCATCACCTTCTAACATCTTTTCTTTTGAATGACTATTCTTTAACCTGGATCTCTTCTCTTATATGATACTTCATAAAAGGCACTTTGAAGTTGCAAGTAGAAAACATAAACTTCATTACTCATGTCTATTCTTTCTCAAAATTTTAAAGTTCAAAGAGCAAAGTAATCTTTTAATCGAAGTATGCATATGCACCATATATGACCCTGAGATCCATTTTATTGTAGGCATTTACAGTTGAACAAAGAAATAAAATATAATCAATGAAAAACTGCACACAATAAAGACTGATAATAGGCCAATCTGCAAGACGAATTCTGCAAATACAAAAAAGTTTAATAATAATAATAGAAACATAGAAAACCTACAGCATAATACAAGCCCTTCGGCCCACAAAGCTGTACCAAACATGTCCTAACCTTAGAAATTAGCTAGAGTTACCCATAGCCTTCTATTTTCCTGAGCTCTATGTACCTGCCAGGAGACTCTTAAAAGACCCTATTGTATCCACCTCCACCACCGTCGATGGCAGCCCATTCCACAAACTCATCACTCTCTGCGTAAAATCGTCTACCTGATAAACTGTGTCTACGCCCACCTGGACAAGCCAGCGAGCACTGTAGGGGTCATGTTTTCTGACTTCTCCAGTGCATTCAACACCATCCACCCTGATCTGCTGGGGGAGAAGCTGACAGGACTGGCAGACCACAGTACCTGTGCTTGCAACACTGTGTATCCGACAGAGTGATCAGCAGCACTGGGGCTCCACAGGGGACTGTCTTGTCTCCCTTTCTCTTCACCATTTACATCTCAGACTCCAACTACTGCACAGAGTCTTGTCATCTTCAGAAGTTTTCTGATGACTCTGCCATAGTTGGATACATCAACAAGGGAGATGAGGCTGAGTACAGGGCTACGGTAGGAAACTTTGTCACATGGTGTGAGCAGAATTATCTGCAGCTTAATGTGAAAAAGACTAAGGAGTTGGTGGTAGACCTGAGGAGAGCTAAGGTACCTGTGACCCCTGTTTCCATCCAGGGGGTCTGTGTGGACATGGTGGAGGATTACAAATACCTGGGGATATGAATTGACAATAAACTGGACTCGTCAAAGAACACTGAGGCTGTCTACAAGAAGGGTCGGAGCTGTCTCTATTTCCTGAGGAGACTGAAGTCCTTCAACATCTGCCGGACGATGCTGAAGATATTCTACGAGTCTGTGGTGGCCAGTGCTATCATGTTTGCTGTTGTGTGCTGGGGCAGCAGACTGAGGGTAGCAGACACCAACAGAATCAACAAACTCATTCGTAAGGCCAGTGATGTTTTGGGGATGGAACTAGACTCTCTCACAGTGGTATCTGAAAAGAGGATGCTATCTAAGTTGCATGCCATCTTGGTCAATGTCTCCCATCCACTACATAATGTACCGGGTGGGCACAGGAGTACATTCAGCCAGAGACTCATTCCACCGAGATGCAACACAGAGCGTCATAGGAAGTCATTCCTGCCTGTGGCCATCAAACTTTACAACTCCTCCCTTGGAGGGTCAGACAACCTGAGCCAATAGGCTGGTCCTGGACTTATTTCACAATTTACTGGCATAATTTACATATTACTATTTAACTATTTATGGTTCTATTACTATTTATTATTTATGGGCAACTGTAATGAAAACTAATTTCCCCCGGGATCAATAAAGTATGACTATGACTATGAATATGACTATGACTATGAAAATACTTACCCCTGATATCTTCTCTGTATATACTTCCAAGCACCATAGAACTGTGCACTCTCGTGCTAGCCATTTCAGCCCTGGGAAAAAAGCCTCTGATTAGCCACACTAGACACTAGACACTAGAATACTACAGCACAGTACAGGCCCCTCGGCCCTTGATGTTGTGCAGACCCATATATCAATGCCTCTCATCATCTTGTACACCTCTGTCAGGTCACCTCTCATCCTCCGTCACTCCAAAGAGAAAAGGGCGAGTTTACTCAACCTATTCTCATAAGGCATGCTCCCCAATCCAGGCAACATCCTTGTAAATCTCCTCTGCACCCTTTCTATAGTTTCCACATCCTTCTTGTAGTGAGGTGACCAGACCTGAGCACAGTACTCCAAGTGGGGTCTGACCAGGGTCCTATATAGCTGCAGCATTATCTCTCAGCTCGTAAACTCAATGCCACGATTGATGAAGACCAATGCACCGTATGACTTCTTAACCACAGAGTCAACCTGCTTAGCAGCTTTGAGTGTCCTGTGGACTCAGAGCCCAAGATCCCTCTGATCCTCCACACTGCCAAGAGTCTTACCATTAATGCTATATTCTGCCATCATATTTGACCTACCAAAATGTACCACCTCACACTTACCTGGGTTGAGCTCCATCTGCCACTTCTCAGCCCATTTTTGCATCCTATCGATGTCCTGCTGTAACCTCTGACAGCCCTCCACACTATCCACAACACCCCCAACCTTTGTGTCATCAGAAAATTTACTGACCCATCCCTCCACTTCCTGATCCAGGTCATATATAAAAATTGTGAAAAGTAGGGGTCCTGGAAGAGATCACTGAGGAACAGCTCTGCAGAATATGACCTGTCTACAACCACTCTTTGCCTTCTGTGGGCAAGCCTGTTCTGGATCCACAAAGCAATGTCTCCCTGGATCCCATGCCTCCTTATTTTCTCAATAAGCCTTGCATGGGGTACCTTATCAAATATCTTGCTGAAATCCATATACGCTACATCTGCTGCTCTTCCTTCATCAATGTGTTTGGTCACATCCTCAAAAAATTCAATCAGGCTCGTAAGGCACGGACTTATGAGCAGAATAATAAATAAATAAATAAACTAACAATACTGAGAACATGAGTTATTGAGTCCATAGGTTGTGGAATCAGTTTAGAGTTGAGGTGAGGGAGGTTATCCATGTTAATTCAGGAGCCTGATGGTAAGAAGATAATAAAGTGCCTTGAAAAATACTCAGCCCCTCACAACTACTTTCCCGTTTTATGGTCTCATTTTCTAATTTTAAAATATATTGAAGTAGGATTTTAAAGCTAATCTACAAAATATTGTGCATCAAAAGAAAAATTCCAAAACCTGACAACAATATCCTGAAAATTGAAAATTGAAATTGTGAGGCTAAAATAGTATTCACCCCCTTTATAATTACTACAGTGACTTTCCTCAGATGCAATACTCTATGTTTTCTTACCAACTTACCCAATTTATTGATGTAGAAAATTGGAGGATCAGTTGAATAAATAGCCCCTCTCTCTGTAAGGTCCGACAGTGTGGTAGATTTTCAACAGACCCAACCAAAATAAAGACAACAGCGCATTGAAGGCAAGAAGGGAAAATGATAAGAGAGAAGCACAAATCTGGGGAAGGGTACAAGAGCATCTCAAAGGCATTGAACATCCCTTAGAGCTCAGTGCAGTCCATTGTAAAAAAGTGGGAAGAATATAAAGCTACAACTACACTGCTTAGGTTAGGCCATCCCTCTAAACTTAGTGGCCAGAGAAGAATGGCACTTGTAAGAGAGGCTACTTGACAGCAACAACCACTCAGAGTAAGGTGCAGAATTCAGTGGCTGCAACTGGAGAAGTTTGTGGTTTCACAATCTCTATGTCCTTGCACAAAAAGGATATTTATGGAAGAGTGGCAAGGAAGGGGGAAAAAAAGCATATCATTGCCCATAAAGACATTGCAAAGTATCCATTGGAAGATACTGTAAAGATGTGGAAAGTCTTATGGTTGGATAAGACTAAAGTGGATATTGTTGGCCTCAACAATAAGCTGTACATTGCATAAACCTAACACTTTGTATCAGCAGGTAACACCATCCCTACTGTAAAGCACGGTGGAGGTAGTATCATGCTATGGGATGCTTTGCAGCAGCAAGAGACTGGAAATCTATTCAGGATTGTTGGGAAGCTGAATGCTGTTAAGTACAGAGAGATCCTGGATAAAAACCTGCTAGCCTCTGCCAGAAAGCTTAAACTGGGGAGAAAGTTCATGTAATGACCCAAAGCACACTGCCAGAGCAACTGTGGATTGGCTTTAAATTAAGAAAATTGATATCCTTGACTGACACAGTCAAAATCCAGACCTTAACTCAATCAAACACCTCTGGCAACACCTCAAGATTGCTGTCCATCACTGCTCTCCAACTAACGACACACAGCTTGAGCAATTTTGCAAGGAGGAATGGGCAAAGCTTGCTCCATCACAGTGTGCAAAGCTAATTGAGAACTATTCCAAAAGACTACTGGCTGTAATAGCTAAGAGAGGTGGTTCAACTAAGCATTGAGCAAAGTGGGGGGGGGGGGAATACTTTTGAACTGCTGGCATTTCAGTTTTTGAAATTGTAGTTTTTCGTGCTTTATAATTTTTCCCTTTTTTGTGCTCTACTGTGAAAACTGGGCATGTGATTCACAAATAAATATTCTCAGCTGAATTGACCAAAATTCAAGGTTGTAATACTCATTTATGTGAACAGAAGGTTGGAAGGTGAGGACTTTTACAAAGCACTGTAACTGTTCCTGAATCTGGTGGTGTGGTACCTAAGGCTCCTGTACTTACTCTCCAATGGCAGCTATAAGAAGAGAGCATAACCTTGATGGTGGAGGACTTTGATGACTGATGCTGATTTCTTGTGTCAGCGCTCCTTGTGGGTGCCTTAGCTTTTAGGATCAATGCTGAATATTTCTGCATTAAAATGTCATTTTGTTTTGTAGAGATATCAGTATCTTTATTAATTCTTTTAAGGTAATTGATTTATTCATCCCGCATTTTCCTCTAACTTCACTTTTATTTGTGGAAACAACATTAGCTTTCTGCCAAAACTTTGGGACCATCATCTCCTCAACAGAACTTTTCCATTTTCAAACATTGCTTCCAGGTGTCCTTGATTATGAGGGACTTCAAAATATTTATTGCATCTTGTATTTATAGCTAACATTTTTCTGTACCTTACATTCATATTTTTGCTTGCATGGCCTGGTCATTAAGTGGTCAAAATGAAATGTGAGTAACAGTCAGACCCCACATTTTGTTAACTGTCTGAAGGTTACAGAAGAGAGGGATAATAAATCAGCCATGATTGAATGACAAAGGAGACTCAATGGGTCAAATCATCTAATTCTGTTCCTTTTCCTTGTGGTCATATTCAAATGTGGAGTCTGATTTCAGATTTTGCTTTTAGAATAGATAGTTCATTTCTTTTCTTTAGACTATCTCTACCATATTACTATTCTTTTGGGCTCATCTCATAGTAAGAAATAAGATCATAATGGACAGAAGTAGTCTTAGAATACTTCGATCGTCACACCTACTCTACCATTCAGTAAGATCATGGTTGATCTTTTATTTCAGTGCACCTTTGCTGAGCTAATCTCGGAATGACAGGGTTAATGTATGAGGAACATTTAATGGTTTTGGACCTGTACTAGCTGTAGATAGAGGAATGGGGGGGGGTGGAATTTCATTGAAGCCTATCATCAGGCAGAAGGAGAAGATGGCAGTGCAATGCAGCGCGCGCAGCTCTCCGGTGAAATGATATCGTATCTGTTAGATAAGGGCCGTGGACAATTCTGATTTGATGGAGACAGATGTGAAAGCACTGAGGATCTGGAGAAATTTCTGAAATGCCGGTTCACTGCCGCTGTTACTGTGCGATCGAGAATCTTCCGGAGGGAGGGCCCCAAAATCCCCGGCTTTGCCTGCTGCTGGCGACCGAGGCTGAGGTCGAAGCGCTCGGATAGAGATGGTGCTCGGGACTCGGTGTCAGAGGGCTGATCGGAGGCTCAAAGTTTTTGGACGACTCAGAGTCGGACTGTAGTTGGGCATGACGGAGAGTTTTCTTCCTTCTCCCATCTGTGTGAGATGTGGGACATTCGAGAGACTTTGAACTTTTTTACTGTGCCATGGACTGTTCTTCATCAAGTTATGATATTGTTGCACTGTTGTAACTATATGTTATAATTATGTGGTTTTTGTTAGTTTTTCAGTCTTTTTCTGTCCTGTGTTTCTGTGATATCACACCGGAGGAATATTGTATCATTTCTTAATGCATGCATTACTAAATGACAATAAAAGAGGACTGCGTGTCCTCATAATCTAAAAAAAAATTGTAAAGCCTCGGTAGAGTGGATGTGGAGAGGATGCTTCCTATAATGGGGGAGTCTAGGACCAGAGGGCACAGCTTCAGAATAGAAGAACATCCCTTTAGAAATGAGATGAGGAGGAATTTTTTTAGCTGGAGGATAGTGAAAGTGTGGAAGTCATTCCCAGGCCAAGTCACTGGGGATATTTTACTGTAAGTGGAGGTTGATAGTTTCTTGATTAGTAAGGACATCAAAGGTTACAGGGATAAGGCAGGAGAATGGGGTTGAGAGGGATTATAAATCAGCCATGATGGAACGGCAGAGTAGACTCAATGGGCCGAATGGTTTAATTCTGCTCCTATGTTTTATGGCCTTATATTTTATGGTTTAATTCCATAGCCCACAATTCCCTTAATATTTAAGACTATCAATCTCTGAATAGCATGTATGTGTAATAGATTCCCAACATCCTTTACATAAATTCCAAGTATTCTCTATCTCTTAGTGAAGATTTTTTTTCTCTCTCACTTGATCTCTGAATAACAAATCCCTTTAATTGTGACTTTGGCCCCTGATTTTAAAGTCCTCAGCCAAAGGAAATATAATCATGTTGGATGTGCCTGCATTGCCTTTTGATCTATAGCCTTCTCTCCTAAAAGTTCTGTGGCCTGTAATATTTAATTCTCAAGCTCACTTTGCAATAGTGCCTCCATTATTCATCCACATTTATTAGCTTGTTTTAACAATTCATTGCAACAAACACTGATTCCTTGTGGGATGCTGGAAAACTAAGCTTGCACCAGTTTTATGTGTGAAGTGCGCTGAACTGCCTTTACAGTATAGCTACCTGGCTTCTTTAATATTAATTTACTCTGTATAGCTACCCTGCCTTTACAGTATAGCTACCCTGGCTTCTTTAATATTGATTTACTCTGAATTAAGTGTACTCTTGCAGTAGATATGGCTTAAGGTGCAGATCACTAGGTCTTGGGCTTTGTGCCTCATTAGTTTCTTGAATAATATATTTCAGTATTACTACATTTTTATCAATTTCTCTTTCACTTAAGAATTACTACCCTGAAAAATTTTCGAGAGATTTCCTGCATTTCTTTCAGGAAGAGAGACATTACATATTTCTTGAATTGCTTTTTTGAATTTCCTTATTCAGCCATATAATTTTGCATGTCTCAGTCTGTAAGGATCCTGCATTTACTTTTGTGAACATTTTCTCCGTTTACACATCAATGTTAGTTTTTTATACAGTAGGCCATTTTTCATGTTTCTTGAATGCTGCTCTTCCTTTCCTTCTTGATATTTTGGACTTCTTCACTACAAAAGATGTCGGAAATGGTGAGGGCTGAGCAACACGGGAAGGGTGTGGGACAGGTAGCAGAGAAGGAATATTGGGGGAGACATTACCAGAAGTTCGAGGAATCAATGTTCATGCCATCAGGTTGGAAGCTACCAGGCAGAATATAAGGTGTTGTTCCTCCAACCTGATTGTAGCCTGATCGCTAAAGTAGAAGATGCCTGGATTGACATATTGGAATGGGAATGAGAAGAGGAATTAAAATGGGTGGCCACTGGGAGATCTTGTTTCTTCTGGTAGATAGAGAGTAGGTGTTCGACAAAATAGTCTCCCAATCTAGGTTGGGTCTCAAAGGTATACAGGAGGCTACACCGGGAGCACCAGACACAGTAAATGTCCCCAAAGATTCGCAGGTGAAGTGTCATCTTATCTGGAAGGACAATTTAGGGCCCTGAATGGTAGTGAGGGAGGAGGTATAGGGGCAGGTGTAGCACTTGTTCCACTTGCAAGGATTAAGTGACAGGAGGGACAAAAGGGCAAGGGAGCTGCGTAGGGAGCGATCCCTTCAGAAAGCGTAAAGGGGGTGGGGGAGGGAAAGATGGGTTTTCCCTTCTCCAGCCCTGTATGTCTTTCACCAATCAACTTCCTAGCTCTTTACCTCACCCCTCCCTCTCCCGGTTTCACCTATCACCCTGTTTTTCTCCCTCCCCTCCCCCACCTTTTAAATCTACCCCTCATCTTTTATCTCCAGTCCTTCTGAAGGGTCTCGGCCCAAAATGTGGACTGTGATCTTCTCCGTAGATGCTGCCTGGCCTTCTGAGTTCCTTCAGCATTTTGTGTGTGTTGCTTGGATTTCCAGCATCTGCGATTTTTTCTTGACTATCATATGATGATCGTTCTTCCCTAACGGCTCCTTTGTAAGGAGTTTGCACGTTCCTGCCGTGATCACATGGGTTTCCTCTGGGAATTCCAGTTTTCTTCCGCACTCCAAAGACGTATGGTTAAGGTTAGGGTTAGGGAGTTGTGGGCAAGATATGATCGCACCAGAAGTGTGACACAGTCTTTGCTGACCTGATTTGAGGGCAAACAACAGATTTCACTGTGCATGTGAAAAATAAAGCTAATCTGTCTTTCTTTCTTTCCTTCTTGCTCTGCTTTTGAATATGAATATTAACTACACATAAACGTTCAGGTGACAGTGATACTGTGTTCATGAATAATGACAACTGGATTTTTTTTGCCCTTCTTTCGATTTCTCTCCGGCCTTAAGAAATGTTCTTAACTTCGACACATAACATTTTCAAGAATTCATGGCCGCTGATCAAGTCATCTATCCTCTAATTCATTTTTACTTCTACTTTCCTCTTTATTCACCAATTTGTACGGCTCCTGTTTCACGGTGTTGTGCCAACAAGAGAAATTTAAAGGCAGATACTCCTCCACAGCTATCATCGAGGTTCTTATAGTTTCCTAAATAATAGTCAGGTGCTCCAGTCCCTCTCCACTGACCGGTAATACGGTGCTTAATGTAAAGGCATTATTGCAGATTGTCCAGGAAGCTGCCCTTTTCCATCATACATTACAGTGTTTGAATTTAGGATTCCCAGCCATTAACTTTAAACAAAGCACTTCTAGCTGCTGACATTTCTTGCTTGTCTGTTGCCATGGAACACAGTGGCAATCAACAGCTCCCCGTTACCACAATTGCAAAACATTACTGCTTGCTATTACTTAGCTTGATTTGTCACTTTAAAGAAAAGTTATTTATACATGAGTCTTTTAACTCAACATAGCCCCTAACTCATCAAATCCACTCTTGGTAAACATCCCTGCAGAAGCCTCTTATGTCTTTGCATTACTCTCACAAGTACACACAGTAGCCACTTTATTGGGTACCTCCTGTACTTAATAAAGTGGCCACTGAGCTTATGTTGTGGTATTGTGCTGTTGTAGCCCATCCACTTCAAGATTTGATGTGTTGTGTGTTCAGAGATGCTCTTCTGCACACCACTGTTGTAATATGTGGCTATTTGAGTGTTAATGTCACCTTCCTGTCAGCTTGAAGCAGTCTGGCCATTCTCCTTCGACCTCTCTCATTAACAAGGTGTTTTCACCCACAGAGCCACCACACACCGGATATAGTTTGTTTTCTTGCACCATTCTCTGTAAGATCTAGAGACTATTGCATGTGAAAATCCGAGGAAGTCAGCAGCTTCTGAGATACTCGGATCACCCCATCTGCCTCCAACCATCATTCCATAGTCAACGTCACTTAGATCTTATTTCTTCTCCATTCTGATGTTTGGTCTGAACAACTGAACCTCTGACCTTCCTGCTTTTGTGCATTGAGTTGCAGTCACATGATTGGCTGATTCGATATTTGCATGAATGAGCAGGTGTACAGGTGTACCTAATAAAGTGGACACTGAGCTGGAAAATTTACCCCATTGCCGGTATCCTGAGGTTCTGTCAGTAGCTCCAGAGTAGCTTTCGATGCATGTGTGCATGTTGTAAATGGAAAGAGTTAGTGAAATGAGTGGAAAGTAAGACCTATGAAGCAACATTTAATGTGAGAGCATTGGGCAGGGCTTCATTATTGCCATTGGCTTTAACCTCAGCAACAGTCAGTAGCCCTATCTCATCATTTAAATAAGACCATACCTCTTAGTGGCTGCTGCTTCTGATGACAGCCAATCATGTCCTCCAGGAGAAGAGGACATTTCTCAATAGGTGCTCTGTGCATGTCATGTCATGTTGAATAGTTATAATGTGTGCAAGATTTCAAATATGCAAATGAGGCTTTCAGCAGTGCCACGTATACAAGGTGAGGTGAACTGATGTGTATTAGATAAGAATGCTTATTGTTAGAGATTTTGGTACTGAATAATGAACAGGCTGGGAAATACACAAAGTTGAAGTGGTTGTATGGTAGATAAGACAAGTCATTTTAATGCACACTCACTAATCTTGACAATGGCCATGCTTGAGAGGTCACTCAACTTTTGTGGCATTATATTCAAGTCTTTTTGGTTTGTTGCTACTTGGGGAGTTTAATGGGAGCACTTCCTGCCTTCTGTATGTGGACCTGGTCCTGCCTCCAAAGATTTTGCGTGCAGCATTGAAATGGCTTGGTACATGTTCTTTTCTGTGGAGTGCCATTTGCCCTAGAATCTTCCTTAAGATTGTCTTCTGACTCCAAAGAATTGAGCCGGTTCTAGAATGAACAATATTCCTCCCTGTTAAAAGTACAGAGCGCTTTTAAGCAGTACAGGCTCACCTTGTGTTGTGCCACTTCAGTTATTAGAGCTCCTGCTGAGACAAGACAACACGAAACAATATAGTTGGCACTGGCAAATCTGGTGCGCCAGTAAATGCGTGTGTGTGCGCGCGCACGTGCACATATGAGGGGGGGAGAGAGAAAGAGTATGCATGGATGATAGCCTTGTTACCCGAGTCAGAATGCTTATAAAAAAGATTAGGAGATGTTAATCCTCTCCCAACTGCTTTCTCAAATGTCATAATCTCATGTCAGGGAAGGTCCTCCAGCAGCCCTAATTAACACAGGTATCACTTAAGGAGAACGTCAGTCCATTTATCTCATTGCTGATTGTAGGAACATGTACAGTTGAAACTTACAACATTTCAACAATGGTTAGTTTCCACAAAGTGTTTCATTGGCAATGAAATCGTTTAGGACATACATTCAGAGGCCACTTTATTAGCTAGACTTGTACACCTGCTTGTAAAAGCATGTGTGTTAATCACTTGCATTAATCTAATCAGTCAGTCATACAGTATGGCAGCAACTCAATGCATAAAGGTATGCAGACGTACTCAAGAAGTTCAGTAGTCGTTCAGACCAAAATTCAGAATTGGACGGAATGACTTTGCCCGTAAAATAACTGTTGGTGCCAGACAGATTGGATTGAGAATCTTAGACACTGCTGAGCTCCTGGGATTTTCACACGTAATATTCTCTAGAATTTACAGAGAATAGTGCAAAAAAGACATCCAAGGAATGGCAGTTTTGTGGGGGAAATATTTTGTTAATGAGAGAGGTCAAAGGAGAATGGCCAGACTGGTTCAAGCTGACAGGAAGGCAACAACAATTCAAATAAGCATGTGTTACAATGGTGGTGTGCAGCAGAGTATCTCTGAATGCAAAACATCTTGAACCTTGGACTGGATGGTCTACAACAGCAGAAGACCTCTACCGTACACTCAGTGGCCAGTTAATTAGCTGCAGAGTGTATATGGTACTATGTAAGTGCAATTATTCTTAATTATGAATTTTTGAAGAACATGGGGTTAATGGCAGGATTCTTATCAGTGTGGAAGAACAGAGGCATCTTGGGGTTCATGTCCATTGATCCCTCAAAGTTGCTGCATAAGCTGATAGGGTGTTAAGAAGGCCTATGGTGTGTTGGCCTTCATTAGTCAGGAGACTGAGTTCAATAGCCATGAGTTCAAGTTGCAGCTCTATAAAACCCTCGTAAGACCACACTTGGAATATTGTGTTCAGTTCTGGCCATTAGATTATAAGAAGGATGTGGAAGCTTGAGAGAAGGTGCAGAGGAGATTTACCAAGCTGCTGCCTGGATTAGAGAGCATGTCTTATGAGGATAGGTTGAGCAAGCTGGGGCTTTTCTTTATGGATGAAGAAAGATTAAAGGTGACTTGATAGAGATGTATAAAAAGATAAGAGCTTTAGCCTGAATAGATAGTCGGAGACTTTTTTCCCAGGGCAGAAATGACTAATATGAGAGGGCATAACTTTAAGCTTAGTTTTTGGGCTAACATCCCAGTAGGCGTTATATCACAGGTTGGATGTAAAAGTTTACATTAATTTTAACAGAGAAGGAAGCTACTAGAAATTACATAAACTCAGCAATTAAGAATCAGGAAAATAAAGGGGAGGTCAAGCTAAAGGATAATAAAACTAGCCGATAATTGATTAGAATCACTACAGTGAAGCATCTATTAGAGTCATAGAAACGTAGAATACTACAGCACAGAAAAGGCCCTTTCACCCCTCTAGTCTGTGCCAAAATATCATTTTGCCTCGTCTCATTGACCTGCATCTGGACCATCATCTCCATACTCCTCCCACCCATGTATCTACCCAAACTTCTCTTAAATGTTGAAATTGAGCCTGCATCCACTACACTTCTACTGGTAACTCATTCTGTGTGAGGAACATATCTCTCCTATTCCCATTAAACATTTCACCTTTCACCTTTAATTGGTGACCTAGTTTGCTGATGATGTTCAATTGAGTGGAAAAGCAAATTGTGTAGAAGATATAAAGAGTCTGCAGGGAGATATAGATAGGATAAGTGAGTGGGCAAGGGTCTGGCAGATGAAGTACAATGTTGGTAAATGTGAGGTCATCCACTTTGGAAGAAAAAATGAAAGAGCAGATTATTTAAATGGTGAAAAATTGCAGCATGCTGCTGTTCAGAGAGACTTGGGAGTGCTTGTGCATGAATCACAAAAGGTAGGTTCGCAGGTGCAGCAGGCTGTCAAGAGGGCAACTAGAATGTTGGCCTTCATTGCTAGAGGGATTGAATTTAAGAACAGGAATGTAATTCTGCAACTGTACAGGGTACTGGTGAGGCTGCATCTGGAGTACTGTGTGCAGTTCTGGTCTCCTTACTTGAGGAAGGATATACTGGCTATGGAGGCAGTGCAGAGGAGGTCCACCAAGTTGATTCCAGAGATGAGGGGGTTAGACAATGAGGACAGATTGAGTCGCCTGCGACTGCACTCACTGGAATTCAGAAGAAGGAGTGGAAATACTGTAGAAAATATAAAATTATGAAAGGCATAGAAAGATAGAGGCGGGAAAGTTGTTTCTACTGGTAGGTGAGACTAGAACTAGGGGACATAGCCTCAAGATTCGGGAGAGTAGAGTTAGGATGGAGATGAGGAGGAACTGTTTTTCCCAGAGAGTGGTGAATCTGTAGAGCTCTCTGCCCATTGAAGCAGTGGAGGCTACCTCAGTAAATATATTTAAGACAATATTGGATAGATTTTTGCATAGTAGGGGAATTAAGGGTTATGTGGAAAAGGCAGGTAGGTGGAGGTGAATCCATGGTCAGATCAGGCATGATCTTATTCAATGGCAGAGCAGGCTCAACGGACCCGATGGCCAACTCCTGCTCCTACTTCTTATGTTCTTATGATCTCTAGTTCTTGTCTCACCCAATCTTATTAAAAAACACTTGTTTGCATTTAGCCCATCTACTGTACATCACTCATATTGAAAACAAAAAGAAATGAATAACAATGAGAATAATTAAAACTGTTAATTTATCACTTTATGGGTAATAAAGCAAAACAAGGAGATGTGAGGAAAGCACCTCAGTCAAAGTTAATAGTTGGAACTGAAATTGATGGATGGAGGTACCAGACTAAGAAAATAAAATGGGTAAAATGCAAAGTGTGAGGAAGTAGAAAAGAATGAATAATGGCCAACTTCAGAAAAGAGCTGACCAAACCAATGAAGAGAGAAAACAATGGAGAATCTACAATTTGTAATCAATAGAACTGAAGAGGGATATAGTCCTGTCAAAGCCAGAATCAGGTAAGTGAGGAAAACAGAAACTAAAGAAAAGACAAATAACAAGTACTTAGATCTTAAATAAAAGGAAGGCAAAAGGGAACACAAAGAACTTTGAAATAAAATAAAAAGTAGGCATCTAATAGAAGGAAGACATTGCCAGTTTGACAGTCAAGAAATAAGCAGGTGCTCTATGAATCCTTGGATTCCAGTAAGAGGATTAGAGAAGAAATAGAATCATTCTGGTCCTCACTTGGGTCCTTGAACACGGCCCAGTCCACTGACCCAAGGCAATCCTGTAACCATTCCTCTGCCTCCTGCAACCATCTCTTAATTGTCCTGATCTCTGGAGCCTTGCTCTTTAGGTGCTGTCTGTAAGCAAGTAGTAGGCGTGCAGCCAATTGATCCGACTTGCCAAAATACAGAAAAGAATGATAGGAACTCTTCTTCGTACTGTGATAGTGGTCTTGTGTGTTGAGATCTTTGGTGCAACAGGTTATGTGCTGGTGATAATAGGGCAGGGTTTTCTTCAAATGGGCCTGGTTAAAGTCACTGACTATAGTTTGAAATGCATCAGGATGAATTGTTTCTTGTCTGCAGACAACATTGTGCAGTTTCATGAGTGCAGGTGGTATATAAGCTGTGGTTGGGATCACGGATGAGAACTCCCGAGGCAAATAGAATGGTCTACATTTAATTGTTAGTTGTTCAAGAAGGGGAACAAGGAGTCAACATAACTCCAACATTCCTGTGCACCAACAAGAATTGACTGAAAAGCACACGCTGCCACCTTTTTCCTTACCAGAGTTCACTGCTTGATCCATTCTTAAAATCGGTTGTATAGCTACATCAGGAATATTCACAGTTAACCAAGTTTCAGTGCAAAAACAATTGAGATCTGCCTCATCAGCCTCTGATACTGCAGCCTTGCCCTGAGATCGTTAATCTTATTTTCCAGCAACTGTACATTTGTCAACAAGATGCTGGGTAGAGGACGCCTCATCCTTCCGCCCTTCAGCCCTTCAATACATTTACAGAAAGCTAAGAGAGATGGAGGTTTAGCATTAACTAACTTTAGATTCTATTATTGGGCTATTAATATTCGACATATGAAATTTTGGTTACTTGACCAGGACATACTATCTATTCCTAAATGGGTAGCATTGGAATTACAATCTGTTCAGGGTTATACACTTGGCTCTATTTTAGGCTCCTCTCTCCCTTTTGATTCGAAACGCCTTAAGCAGGTCTCTAACCCGATAGTTAAATATGCTTTGCGCATTTGGTTTCAATTCAGAAAATTTTTTGATCTTAATCAATTCGGGTTAGCGATTCCTATTTTAGGTAACATATTTTTTCCTCCCTCTTTTACGGATCGCGCTTTTCAAACTTGGAAGACTAAGGGTATTTTACGGTTTTTGGATTTATTTTTAGATGGTTCCCTTATGTCTTTTGAACAATTATCTAATAAATATAACTTATCAAGAATACATTTTTTAGATATTTACAAGTTAGAAATTTCCTAAGTACTATACTTTCTTCCTTTCCAATGCTTCCTCCTACATATATTTTAGATTCGATAATTAACCTCAATCCATGTCAGAAAGGTGCATCGGCTATGATTTATAATATTATTATGAAACTTAGGAAAGCTCCATTTGATAAGATTAGGGTAGATTGGGAACAGGAATTGGGGCTTACCATTTCTGTGGATGATTGGGGGCAGATTTTACAATTAGTTAATACTTCCTCTGTTTGTGCTAAACATTCCCTAATTCAATTTAAAGTGGTTCATAGAGCACATATGTCCAAAGATAAGTTAGCGCATTTTTACTCGCATATTAATCCTTTCTGTGATAGATGTTCGGGGCAGATAGCCTCTTTAACTCATATGTTTTGGTCTTGTCCTACTTTGGAAACTTTTTGGAGAGATATTTTTAATATTATTTCTAAGGTATTAAATATAGATATCTCTCCTCACCCTATTACTGCTATCTTTGGACTACCTAAAATTTCTAGTAATCTTTCCCCTTCAGCCCGTAGAATGATTGCATTTCTTACTTTAATGGCGAAAAGATGTATTTTACAACATTGGAAAGAGCTTAATGCTCCAACTACCTTTTTTTGGTTTTCTCAGACGATTTTATGTTTGAATTTGGAGAAAATTAGAAGTAACCTTTATGATTCTTCATTTAAATTTGAACAGATTTGGGGACCTTTTATTCGATATTTTCATTTAATGTAATATTTACCCTTCTTGTTTTTTTTTTCACTGTTTTTAATGGAGGTCGGGATTGAGGACGTGATTTTAAGTTTAACTCTGTTTGGTTTCAAGTTAGCCCATTGCTTTGCCTTGCTTTTAGTTAGTTGCACGGTGGGTTTTTTTTTTGGGGTTTTTTTTTCGTGTTTTTTTTTCTTTTTTTCCATTGATATATATAAAATTTAGTATACTATTATGTTATCTTGGTTTCTTATGTTTAAATTACATTGTTTGTAGTATTTTTTTTGGTATTGATACCTTTTGGAATTTTATTATACTTTAACATTGTATTAATGTTTATATGGCTTACCTTTTTTGTATACTTACTCAATAAAAAGATTTAAAAAGAAAGAAATAAGCAGGTGCTCTATGAATCCTTGGATTCCAGTAAGAGGATTAGAGAAGAAATAGAATCATTCTGGTCCTCACTTGGGTCCTTGAACACGGCCCAGTCCACTGACCCAAGGCAATCCTGTAACCATTCCTCTGCCTCCTGCAACCATCTCTTAATTGTCCTGATCTCTGGAGCCTTGCTCTTTAGGTGCTGTCTGTAAGCAAGTAGTAGGCGTGCAGCCAATTGATCCGACTTGCCAAAATACAGAAAAGAATGATAGGAACTCTTCTTCGTACTGTGATAGTGGTCTTGTGTGTTGAGATCTTTGGTGCAACAGGTTATGTGCTGGTGATAATAGGGCAGGGTTTTCTTCAAATGGGCCTGGTTAAAGTCACTGACTATAGTTTGAAATGCATCAGGATGAATTGTTTCTTGTCTGCAGACAACATTGTGCAGTTTCATGAGTGCAGGTGGTATATAAGCTGTGGTTGGGATCACGGATGAGAACTCCCGAGGCAAATAGAATGGTCTACATTTAATTGTTAGTTGTTCAAGAAGGGGAACAAGGAGTCAACATAACTCCAACATTCCTGTGCACCAACAAGAATTGACTGAAAAGCACACGCTGCCACCTTTTTCCTTACCAGAGTTCACTGCTTGATCCATTCTTAAAATCGGTTGTATAGCTACATCAGGAATATTCACAGTTAACCAAGTTTCAGTGCAAAAACAATTGAGATCTGCCTCATCAGCCTCTGATACTGCAGCCTTGCCCTGAGATCGTTAATCTTATTTTCCAGCAACTGTACATTTGTCAACAAGATGCTGGGTAGAGGACGCCTCATCCTTCCGCCCTTCAGCCCGGTTTGAATTCTGCCTCTCCTGCTGCATTTTTGGCCATGGTGTTGACCCTTAAAGGTGCCGAACTTAACTGCTACGTTGGAGCTCATGACTTCTGCTCCACTTTTAATGTTCGAAAGTGAGATTGGAAGGTTTTTGATGTAATTTTGCAGATCGTTGTTAAGAGGAAATTTACTTGCTGCAGATTGTAGTAAAAGTATTCAAAAGGATTATATTTAAGAGGAAAACTGGTACAGTTTTCTGCAGCCCACATAGAGTCACCGATGTATGCTGACACTATCTTCCCCTCTCAGTCATCCCTAAGTCTACAGCACTCCATGGACAAAACCCCCCCAACCTCTTATAAATTTATCCCTCCTGTATTGGTGACATCTTTCTGTCTACTATAGCAGATAATAAAATGGACTATTCGTTGAATGGAGTTAGTTATTAACATTGAGTTCAGTAACTACAGAGTGAGAACTTTGGTAAGTAAAAGGGTAATTTTACTTGAAATACATAATTTAAATTAAATCCTACTATCCCTTAGGATATATTCTGTTGGATAATAAGATATCTAGCTGTAATTGATTAACTGTAGTCAACTGGCTGGGAATTGGAGGAACCAGGAAATATAAACACAGTGGCCATTTTATTAGGTGTTCCTGTACAGCTGCTCATTCATAGAAATACCTAATCAGCCAATCATGTGGCAACAACTCTATACATAAAAGCACGCAGGCATGGTCAAGAGGTTCAGTCATTGGTAAGCCCAAATATCAGAATGGGAAAGAAATGTGATCTAAGTGACTTTGACCGTGAAATGATTGTTGGCATCCGACAGAGGTTGTTTGAGCATCTCAGAAACTGCTAATCTCCTGGTGTTTTCACGCACAACAGTCTCTAGAGTTTACAGAGAAAGGCTTGAGAAACAAACAAAAACATCCAGTGAGTGTCGGTTCTGTGGATAAAAACATCTTGTTAATGAGAGAGGTCAAGTGAGCTGCAATATGTGGATGGGCTACAGCAGCAGAAGACTGCAAACGTGCAGTCGGTGGCCATTTCATTAGGCCCAGGAGGTACCAAATAAAGTGGCTACTGAGTATATTCAAAACCATACTGGAAAAAACACTCTTTCCTTTTATCAGAGTTCAATTTTGTCTCATGTTGCATGCCAGTTTAGGTATAACTCATAGTAATATGATAATAACACGTTCTTTAAAATTTTATTTTAATTTTATTGAGAAATATAGCATGGCACCTGTCTCTTTCGAGCCCAATGAGCCCCCGCCACCTAATTAAACCCACTGGATGATTTAACCTACTCAGTACGTCTTGGGAAGAAATGGGACACCTGGAAGGAACCCACAAGGTTATGGGGAGACCATAAAAACTCCTTTTGCAGACAGCAGATAGCAGCAGGAACTGGACCCGGGTATCTGAAGCTATAAAATAGTTATGCTAACCGTTACGCCTCTGTGCTGCCCCGGAATTCAGGGACAGAAGTAATTTACTATCAAGTTATAGAGTCATAGAAAAGTACAGCACAGAATTAGGCCCTTTGGCCCATCGAGTCCCTGCTGAACCATTTAAACTGTCTGTTCCATTGACCTGCACCAGCACCATAGCTGTCCATAACCAAGTTACTCTAGCAAATGGTGAAAAAGGATACTAAATGGACGTGGAGTGTATTTATTTTTATAAATGAATGCTGATTCCTAAACAATATATCTTTCAGAGAATTTCATTTTGCTCGTTCAAATATTTTAAAGCTTTATAATCCGCAGATATGAAGACATTTTTACATGCAGAAATGACGATAAAATGTTAAATAACAAGTAACTCATTTTTTCTCTTTTAGTAAAGGGCCAGATGTTGCTGGTAAATGCCAGCTGTTCCGTATCTGTTGGCATATAACTAAATAGCAATAGTCTGAGATTTTTGCACATGTAATGTCAAATTTAGAAGTACTGAACCTACTTCACAGCAGTTGGTGACATCTCTGTCAATATTCTCTGTTGTGAGAAACCTTCATGAACATTCAATGTAAATAACAGTGATGGTTGCTAATGCTGGAGGTGATGCCTCACTAACTGTCAAAGCAATACTTCATCCCCATTGTTTTTGGAGACGCTGTGTATTACACTGGGCCTCATCAGTCATCTGGGATCAATTATTTGGAGGCTTGTTCCATGATACAGTGATCTCTGATGGCTGGTGGCCAGTGATATCAATGGATTCATAAGATGCCCCTGTTACCCAATGTGTTTTATAGAATTCACAGTATATGACAATGACTGTGGAACAACAAATAATAAAACTAGAAAGTGAATATTTATCTTCACCACTGGGTGAGATGAATAGTTCAACTCCATTGTGGAATTTATGATATATAATCTACATCCATGTCTCCTTGTTCCTGCTGCAGAATTAATTTTCCAGTCAGTGTTATGCTGTTAACAGCAGCCTTGTCATATGACTCTCTTATTCAAGCGGCTCACAATGTATGTGCAAGTATTGATTCAGTGAGTGTATTTCCACACATAGAGGTTCATTATACAGTTCACCCGCTGTTAAGGAAGCTAATTTCATCATATTCTTTTTTTACAATTTGAACAGTAAAGTTTAAGCAACTCCTAATGAATGCTTCTCAGAATTACATTTTTTATTTTATATTTCTTTTTTGCTTGAAGTGTACATTTTCAGAGTCTTCCTGAAATTACATGCTTTGCTGTTTAATTAACCTTTAGACTGTTTAGTTCTGGATCTGAATTCATCTCACTTTGTGTCCAGCCTGGTAGGATTTGGTTCTTCAGTTTCTGAAGTCTGATTTGGATTTAACTCAGACAAGCCTTCATGATACACCTTTAAACAAGATCGTTTTCTTATCAAAACTTCAGATAAGATCATCTGACTTGCATAAGCATTTTAGATTTGCCACCACTTTCAACCTAATGTGTTTGCCTCTGCTGAGCTCAGTGATGGTTTCAATCTCTCACTTGTGTTAGCTTAACTCACCGATTCCTCGAACACAAATATGATTGCCTTACTTGAAATTATATTTCTTCTAATTAATATTACAGTGGCATTTTCTTTTACTCTCTGCTAACCTTCATTTTTCTACTTCTACTTTTCTAACAATTCTGTTCCACTCTTGATGGTTTAGACTTGTCTAATGCTGTTTGAGTATCAATTTTCTCATTAATATTTCTGCAGGTACATACCTCGGGCTTGTGTACGGATTCACGCTGTATCTCTGCAAGCAAATGGCTAGACAGTGTTTAATGCTGAAACAAATTTTCACGCAGAGAAGGCTAGGAACACCAGCAGGACTGGCAGCACATGTGAAAAGGGAAACAGAGTCAGTGTTTCAGCTTGACTATACCCCTTGCCCATCCTCTGGGATTTTCCCCCCTCCCCCTTTTCTTTCTCCCTACGCCTCCTGTCCCATGATCCTTTCATATCCCTTTTGCCAATCAACTATCCAGCTCATGGCTCCATCCCTCTCCCTCCTGTCTTCTCCTATCATTTTGGATTTCCCCCTCCCCCTCCCACTTTCAAATCGCTTACTAGCTCTTCTTTCAATTAGTCCTGACGAAAAGTCTTGGCCTGAAACGTCGACTGTGCTTCTTCCTAGAGATGCTACCTGCCTGCTGCGTTCACCAGCAACTTTGATGTGTGTTGCTAACATAGTTGCAGTCCTTGTTAAGGTTTGTCAATTATTATAACAGGTTCCTACCAAACCTGGTTACACTGCTCCACCCCTCGAACCCATTACAACAGATTGTGAAGAAGTGGCAATGGGCAAAGCTGTGTGAGGTGAATTTCCAAAAGAAATGGTGATGTCAGACACTGCACTCACACTTTATGATCCACATCATCCAGTGAAGCTTGCCTCTGACTCATAACTTTATGGATAGGTATAGTCATGTCAAAGGTTGTGAATGATGGAAGTGAATACCCCATAACCTTTGCACCACGATCCCTTATTGCCATATAGAAAAAAATACACAAAGATTGACGGATATGTCTTGAGTCTAGTTTGGGGTAAAACATTTCAACCAGTATTTGTATGGGAGATAGTTTACTCTTGTTACTAATCATCAACCACTGATGTTTATTTTCAATCCACAGAAGGGTATTCCACTACCAGCAGCACAAATGCAGAAATGGGCTCTGCTCCTGGAGGACGCAATTATAAATTGAATTCAAGAAGATGACTAATCATGGAAATGCTGATGGATTGTTCTGTTTACCCTTGGAAAAGGAAATGCTTGAAACATTTAGAAGGAAGATCACTCCACTCCTCTTGACATATTCTCCCTAATTCAAATTGAAAGTCTCTCTATTATGGCAGAGATGAACCAAAGGGAAACTGGGAAAGACCCGACACTGTCTCAGGTCGACATGGCAGCACAAAATGGCTGAAATGTGCAGCAGAAATTCCAGTTTCCCCATTTTTACCAGTGGCAGGAGGACTTGCCCTTGATGGAGGTTGCCTTAATGTGGGGATTGAGAGTTGCTGTACCATCCAAGCTGACAGCTAAGATATTGGAGGAGCTGGTCACCGAGTCATGGTCAAAATGAAAGCATTGGCTCAAAGCTCTGTCCGGTTGCCTGGGATAGATCAGCAGATCAAGCAGCTTCCCACACACTGTTCAGGATGCCAACAAATCCAGAAGATGCCAATTGCAGCACCTCTCAATCCTTGGGAATGGCTTGCATTGCACTGGCAGAGAATTCTTGTAGGTTTTTCCAGACCATTCATAGGTTGTTACAAAGTGACCAGAAGAGTTTCCAATTGCCTCCACTACAGCCTCACACAATGTTGATGTGTTGAGAAGCCTGCTCTCAAGGACAGGTGTTCCAGAACACTTAGTCAGTGACAATGGGCCACAGTTTCAGTCATTCCTGAAAATGAATGGAATAAGGCAAATTACATCTGCACCAGACCACTGTACCACAAATAACTTGGCTGAAAGGTTTGTCCAGAGTCTAAGGAATGCACTGCAAGCAATGTTAGCAGAATACAAACGAATGACACTGAATCAGAAGCTTACGAATTTCACCAATGCAGCACACACCACAAACAACAACTCACCAGCTATGCTGTCCTGGGTCATCCCTTGCACTCATGCTTGGATTTCCTAAAAGCCAATTTCAGAAGGATTATGTAGGACAAATAGCTGAGAAAAAAAAAAGTCTCCTCAAACAAGAAGGTTCGCTGTTTCACTCCAGGATAAGCAGTCCTGATGAAGGACTACAAAGGTGATCAAAAGAGGGTACTTGAAATGATTAAGGATAGAATTGGACTACTCTCCTACACCAGGGGTCTCCAACCTATTTTGCAACGCAGACCGGTTTATTATTGACAATATTCTTGCAGACCGGCCGACCCGGGTGGGGGGGCGGGGTAGGGTTGCCAATGGACAAGAGTAGCAGTCAAATATGTCGTGTTTACCCCGAGAAAGACTACAATGACCATGAAGCCTTGCGCGGGCACCAGTGCGCATGCATGTATGTGCGGATTTTTTACTACAAATCGTTTTTGACGATTCTGTTTGCGGGGTGGGGTGTTAATCATGACCGGAATATAGGTGATAAGTGGCTAATACACTCAATTTTATTTCTAAAAGGGTTTACCTAACGAATTTAATATTAAACACAGCGCATATTTTCCTTGCATGAATATAGTGATAAGTCAATTATCAGGGGAGGTTGAAGTAAGTGTTGAATGAACTTCCAGTAGAAGTGGTAGAGGCAGCTCTGATATTATCATTTAAAGAAAAATTGGATAGGTATATGGACAGGAAAGGAATGGAGGGTTATGGGCTGAGTGCAGGTCGGCGGGACTAGGTGAGAGTAGCGTTCGGCACGGACTAGAAGGGCAGAGGTGGCCTGATTCCATGCTGTAATTGTTATATGGTTATATAAGTCACTTATAAGTCAATAACATCATAACATTTTAAGTAACGTTTGGATATTAAACATACAGTGCATATTTTCCCCGTATGAACATATAAAATCATTGCAACACACCAATATCGTTGAATCAGTGGGAGCCCTGGGCTTGTTTCCCTGCAACAAGACGGTCCTATCGAAGGGTGATGGGAGACAGCGATACTCAAAGAGGGTTCCTTATGTCCAGTCTATTCTGCAATTTATTTTTCTTTGCATTCATTGCAGAGATATGTTGGAAATGGAAGCAACGTTTTCAGTGCTTTCGTGGCTATCTCAGGGTATTCAGCCTTGACTTTGATCCAGAATGCAGGCAGAGCTGTTATGTCAAACATACTTTTCAGTCCGTCGTCATTTGCAAGTTCGAGGAGTTGATCTTCTTCCCGCGCTGACAATGGATGATGCACGGGTAATGACCTCGCATGCGTTCAACTTCAATAGTGGGCATGACAGGGAATGAGAAAAGGTGCAGCTGACTCAAATCGCCAATTCATATCGTTTAAAGTATAAAGCATTTCTGAAAGTATTTCCTCGCGGCCCGGTAGCACATGCTTTGCAGCCCGGTACCAGTCCGCGGCCCGGTGGTTGGGGACCGCTGTCCTACACAGTAGAAATTGCATCTGATGTCATCTGGAGATGACACGTTGTTCAGTTGAGGAAATCAGAGTCAATTGTTAGAGAAGAAAGGTGTCCAGAGCTGTCAGAACCACTTCCTGCAGTCCCGGAGTCAACTCCAACAACCATCATGGAAGAACTTGAGATGGTCTCTCAACCACAAGTCTCAGCTGCAAAGCGGATGACCAACCTAATTTGCAGGAAAGATGTTTACCCACAAGAGCAATAAATCCTCCACAGTAATAAAATCTTCAAGCCTAAATAGGACACTTTAAAATTTACTATACTCTGGATATAGTAGTTGTTTTATGTAGTCTACTATGTATACAGGCTTACAGTTTGTGTTTGTGTATATATATATATATATGTCAATATGTCATAATGTCACTATGTCATATATGAGTGCCTCACTAAAAGAATAAAATAAGTAGACATGTTATCCTGGGCTCCTGTGTTTTTCCTTTGATTAGCTTCAGGATTTACAAAGCATAACACATGGATGATAGAAAAATGGACGGCTAGGTGGAGGGGAAGGGTGGATTGATTATAGAGTCGGTTGAAATGCCATCAAAATATAGTGGGTCAAAGGGCCTATATTGTGCTCTAATGTTCTATGTTCTATATTCTATAAAATTGTGACTATAGTTTATCGTCTTTATAGATTATTCCAAATATGTCTCCTTAGGACCTTGTAGACTTATTTGGGTTTGCTATTCATCTGATGCAGACTGGTCCAGTGCTCTCATAATGCCAATGTTGCAGTTTTCAAGCACATTGACAAATATGTTGACCTACCAAGATGCAACTTTTGTTCTTGAAGATAACTTCAAGGAGTGACTTTGAAGCATCAGTACTGAAATCATTTTTCTACTCTACCTTCTCTTCTTCCAGACAGTCTTTCTCCATTTAAGTTGGGCTGCTTTCATAATTCGCAGCCTTGATTGGTAACAGTGTTGATTTGTGCATTCCTTTTACCTGAATGCCTGTCAGCCACCACCAGAGCAGCGTGTTTTTTTCAGTTTGAGCTTACTTTTCATCAAGTAGCTGACCTTGCTAGAATATCTCTCCTAATTCATTATCAGTCAGTCATATCAATTCAAATTTCAAAGTCAATCTATTATCAAATTAATTATATGTCGCCATTTTCATTTTCTTGCAGACATTTACAGTAGAGCAAAGTAATAGAATAAAATCCATGAAAAACTACGTCCAAAGACTGATGAAAAAAAAAACAATGCACAAAAGAAGACAAATTGTACCTATACCAAAAAAAAAACTTCTGGTTTTCTTTTCAAGTTGTTCAAAGATCTAATATTAGTCAAGAAGTAATTTTTAACATAACTTGTCCAGCTATTTCTGATTTACTAAATCTGTAGCTGCACGTATGATGGGGAACCAGATGCTGTCATTATTCATAAAGTAATGCAGTCAAGACTATGAATTCATTAAGTGGCAGAACTGAGATTTATTTTAGGTTTTCTAATGGATTATGGAATGAACTTACCATGTGAATGTTTTATAAAACAGGAAGTCTAATGGTATAGGAGGAGGTTCTCTTCCAGTGATAGCTCATACTCAAGACCTTCTCCAACATTGTTTCTGAATTATTTACCGACTAGGCTTCCACCATTTTTTCAGAGATGTCCGAAGTTTTGACGACTCACTAAGTGAAAAAAAATCCTAATTTCCTCACTTTGTTATTGACTTTTGATAGAAGTGAATGAGATTATGGGGAACATGATACAGTAGATAGATGAATCGTTGTTTTTCATGTTAGAGTATGATAAACAAGATGGCATGATTTTAAGATGAGAAGTGGAAGATCTTTGTCTTCCTTGCCAAAGGAAATATTAATTTTCATCAAAATCTTGCAACATATTACAACCCTCACTTAGAAATATCCTAACAACTTTGTTCCTTACTTTCTTGGCCTCTCATTA
The DNA here is from genome assembly GCF_963921235.1 of Mobula hypostoma. NCBI lineage: Eukaryota > Metazoa > Chordata > Chondrichthyes > Myliobatiformes > Myliobatidae > Mobula > Mobula hypostoma. The sequence continues at coordinate 117,976,667 of NC_086097.1, read as the reverse complement.
ATGAAGTCAATCAAATTTACAATCTTTAAGATTGTATATCAAATAACAAGAGATATACAATATTCCCCAAAGTGTAGAACCTGAATTTGTTCACAAATCATTGGAGTCACCTGTTTTTTTTGCAAAGAACTGAATTCAGATAAAATATATCATAAAATGTAACCGAGATATTCTCACACATGACACAGAGTTTAAACTTTTGGATTATGCAATGATGTTTTGTGACAAAAAGTGAAACACAATGCTTGATGTTACTGTTGTCAGATTGGCCTGCAAATACCTCGGAGAGAAAACAAATTGGTTTGCTGATAGAAATAAACAAGTATCAGCCTATTACGTAGATCATTGTTAGGATGTTAGTTATTATTTCAATATTTATTCCTGTTCAAGTTCAAACTTATTGTCATTCAACCATACACATATATACAGCTGATCAAAACGTTGTTCCTTTGGGGTTAACTTGCAAAACACAGTCCATATAGTCACACACAGCACCTACAGATATGATCCAGTGCATACAATCACAAAATAACATTATAGCACAAGTGGGATGGCTTGGGGATTGGGGTTGAAATAAAGTGCAAGTTGCATGTCTATGTAAGACAGTATAATGTTACTGGCACCATTAGAATAAAACAAGCAGAAGCAGAAATATGTGAAACAGCAGCAACAAAAGATGAAGAGTGACCAGTGCAGGATGAGAGTCTGCCCGTGAGTTGGGGATGGGGAGTGGGGGAAGGAGGGGGAAGGCAGGGCATTCACATAGGATGTACATGTGTGCTGGGCAGCAGCTGGGTGTTAGGAAGTCTAACAGCCTGAGGGAAGAAGCAGCCATATTCAAATGCTGTACTGGAACAATCTTCAGGTGTGTCTTCTGTCCTTTGAATGGAGCATGCTCTCGATGTTTTGATTCCTTCTCTGCTGACTGTCACACTCACCCGAATCTTTAAAGCTGCTCCAGAGAAACAGTAAATCTGCACCTTTCTCCACTTCGGCATGGTAATGTAGTGGTTTACAGTGCCAGCCAGCAATCACCTATCAAGGTTCAATTCTCAGTTGTCTGTACGGAATTTGTACATCCTCCCAGTGACTGTATAAGTTTCCTCACTGTAGTAACTTCTACTTTGAAAAAGGCACACTCGCCAACTTCATACCCAAGAAACAACTTTATCGTGAACTTCAAAACCGTTATGTATATACAAAGGCTTTCACAACCCGTACAGCATGGCGGGCACACTATACACAGAGCCCACCGGAAATAAAAAAAGAACGGAAGTAAACCCCCCACCCCCCCACATTACCCTAATTAGTATTAACTTACTTTAAATAATGCTCACCCTACAGCACTTCTCCCCATTCAAAATCCAACATCCCAAATGTAAAAAACCAGGAAATAAAAACGGTGGCGTTATTAACTTGAGTACCCCTGAAAACTTATACTAGTATCTCAGTAACAGTTTATCGGTACAAAACATCTGGAAAATGTGACAGATTCAACATTCAACCTAACAACAACAAAAAAAGAACTGTCCCATCAAAGATTCAGTCTGTCAGGAGGTTTACGAGTGCGTTGTGATCTGCCCACTACCCCCGGTGACCCAGCAGGCACCGCAGGTGATGGTGTTTTGGGTGGGTCTGGTGTTGGGGGCATGAGAGGGGTCTGTGTATCTGCGTGAGAATGTCCATCCTCTTCAGGGGACCCCGACCTCTCTGTCAGTGTCTCGCCCTCTGGCAAAGCCACTGGTGGACATGCTTCCGCAGTAGTCTGTCTCACTTTGTCCTCCACAGGAAACAGCCCCTCAGGTATGATCTTGTGTCCCAGATAAGTCACACTCGATGCCAGGAACACACATTTTCTGCGTTTCAACTGCAGCCCTGCGTCTGAGAGCCTCTTCAACACCCGTTCTAAATTAGCCAGATGCTCCACCTCCGTAGCCCCCGTGATCAAAATATCATCAAGTACACTGCTACGTGTGGAATCCCCTGCAGCAAAGTGTCCATTATCCTTTGGAAAATGGCAGGGCTGGACGCCACTCCAAACACCAGGCGATTGTACTTGAATAATCCCTTGTGCGTATTAATTGTGACGTACTCCTTTTGAATCCTCGTCGAGCAGCAGCTGTTGGCAGGCATGGCCCATGTCCAGATTTGTGAACAGCTTACCCCCTGACAGGGTCTCAAATAGGTCATCCACCCGTGGCAATGGGTACTCCTCCAGCCTAGAGATCTGATTCACCATAAATTTATAATCACTACATATCCTCACCGTTTTGTCTGCCTTCAAAACTGGAACAATGGGAGCTGCCCACCTTGAAAACTGGACATGCTCAATAATGCCCAGCCTCTGTAAACGTTCCAGCTCCTACTCAACTTTGTCTTTCATGGCATAGGGCACCAACCTGGGCTTAAAAAAAACATGGTGTGGCCTCAGGGTCGACATGGAGTTTCACTGTCACGCCCTTCAGTGTTCCCAGCTCGTCCCTGAAAACATCACTGTACCACTGCAGAATGTCCTCCGTCGTGTGTACATATTGAATCTCATGCCAGTTTAACTGGATTTTGCAAAGCCAATTGCAACCCAAAAGACTGGGTCCCCTGCCCTTACCTGTCACTAGCCTGGCTTCAGCCTTCTGACCCCTGGCTGAAATGTCCACATATAACACCCCTAAATGAGGTATGGGCTGCCCTGTATAGATCCTAAGTTTGAGCTTTAATGGTCTAATGGGAGGCAGGTTGGACCCCCATGTCCTCCTGTAGGTCTCCTCACTAATGACCAATGCAGTAGTCCCTGAATCAATCTGAAACTTAATGTCCTTTCCCCTGACAGTGACTGTGGCATAATATGGTTCAGGTGGTTCCTCATCTGTTTCCACTGCAAACATGTTATAGGCATACTTTGCCTCTTCATCTGCTTCTTCTAGATGGTGTATGGCTACCTGAGCCTGTTGGGCTTTCCCCTGCCCAGGCTTAATCTTAGCCTTTGAACTTCTGCACTTTTTAGTTAAATGTCCCGTTTTGCTACAAGCACGGCAGACAGCGTCTTTGAATTTGCAATCATTTGCATAGTGTGTCCCTCCACACCGGAAACATTCCACCCGCTTTGCCCGTTTACCAGTCTCCCTCCTGCTTGGTGCACTGCCGCCGACTGCGACCCCCAATATCCTTTCTGGATATCCTTGACATTATTAGCAGCCATCTCCATGCCTTGGGCAATCTCTAAGGTTTTCTTGAAAGTCATCAGTGGGGTTTCCTCTAACAAGTGGTGTTGTATGCCATCATTATTAATGCCGCATACCAATCTATCACGGAGCATGTCATCCAACACCGCTCCGAATTCACAATGCTCCAGCAGCTGCCGAAGCTCGGCCATGAAATTGGCCACAGACTGACCTGGCTTCCTGAAATGGCTGTGAAACTTACACCGTTGGACTACCACTGAAGGTTTCAGATTGTAGTGTTACCCCACGAGCTTGACCAGTTTGTTATATGGAATGTCCCCCGGTTTCCTTCCGCGGTGCAGCTAAATTCCTTATTAGCTTGTAAGTCTTTGCCCCACACACACTCAGGAAAATAGAGCACTTCTTAGACTCCTCAGTAATTCCATTAGCACAGAAAAAATGTCCAACCTTTCCCCATACTCTGGCCAGTTCTCCGTCACGTCCACAAAATCAATGATAGTTTGAAACGTAGCCATCCGAACGCGAAGCTCCCATTCGAAAAACATGCCGCTACGTACACGAACCCAGTTCACCTCGTCGCCAAAAATATGGAGTAACTTCTACTTTGAAAAAAGGCACACTCGACAACTTCATGCCCAAGAAACAACTTTATCTCGAACATTCAAAACCATGATGTATATACAGAGGCTTTCACAACCCGTACAGCATGGTGGGCACACTATACACAGAGCCCACTGGAAGTACAAAAGAACGGAAGTAAAACCCCCTCATTATCCCAACTAGTATTAACTTACTTTTAATAATGCTCACACTACAACACTCATACATTCTAAAGTCTTAGGCTTAGGTTGGTAAGTTGTGGGCTTGCTATGTTGGCACTAGAAGCATGGTAACACTTGGAGACTGTCCCCAGCACAATCCTCCCTGATTGGATCTGACATAGACTTTGCATTGCATCTCAGTTTTGCCATAGCAATTCGACCTATGTTATTAACTGTTTCCAGAAGAATTGGTACAACTGCAATAGAGCATTGCACATTGTAATTTATGATTATAGTGCTTTATAACACTTGTAAAACGACTTTGATTAAACTTCGCTTTCTGGCACCTTGCTTCCCGGCTTGTTCCTTGATCTGTTCTCTCATGGATCCCAGCTCTTAAACTGTCTTCCAAAATGTGGACAACGTCAGTACCTGAGTTGATTCATCAACAGTATCATATTTGCGTCTCCCTTGTTCTCCTGTTCAGCTCAGTTTTTAACTCAATTGCAGTTCTTCACTTTCTTATAGGAGAAAGGAGTGTGTGGAGAGTTGGCATGAGAAGTCTGGTGGAAAGTCAGAAATACCTGCTGACAATATCAGAACATCAAAGTTTCTAAGTAAAGTTTATTATCAAAGTTCATATACGTTATCATTTATGTAGATTCATTTTCCTGTGGGCGTACTCAGCAAACCTACCAAATAATTAGGAACTCAGCAAACCTACTGGATAATTAGTAACTATAACAGGATCAATGAAGGATCAACCAGAGTACATAAGACAACAAACTGGGCAAATGTAAATTTAAATAAATAGTAGTAAGTAACAAGAACATGAGATAATGAGATAAAGAGCCCTTAAAATGATTGAATTTTCAATGATGAGCAAATGAGTGTAGTTATCCCCTTCTATTCAGGAGCTTGATGGTTGAGGGGTAGTAACTGTTTTTTAACTTGGTGATGCAAGTCCTGAGGCTCCTGTATCTTCTGCCTGATGACAGCAGGATGAAGCGAATATGACCTGTGTGGTGAGGATCTCTGATAATGGCTGCTGCTTTCCTACGACAGTGTTTTATGTAGATGTGCTCAATGGTTGGGAGGGCATTACTTGTGATGTACTGGGCCAAATCCACTATTTTTTGTAGGGTTTTCTGTTCTAGAGCATTGCTGTTTCCATACCAGGCCACGATGTAGTCAGACAATATGTTGTCCACGACACATCTTTAGATTGTCAAAGCTTTAGATGTCTTGATGAATATCCTCAGACTCCTAAGGAAGTAGAGACTTCCTTAGGAGATTTCTTGGCAACTTTCTAAGTTCAGCATCAAATCATTGCTGAAGTTCTCCTGGTGCTTCCAAACATCTTCCTCAATGGTATCTATGAAATGGTATGTTTGAATAGGTTCAATGTGATCACTTCTCATGAGACTCTGTAGGCTGGCACGCTCTTTACTTCCATGGTATTAAACTCAATACTTCTGGGTAAGGGTTACTGAAATTTTACATTCACTTAGGAGTTTTTAAACAAATGTGTGAATTTTTAAATGCCTTTATATATAAAAATCAATTTCTAAACAATTTCATAATATTTGTAGGCTTTAATTTTAATCACAAAAGATTTTGCATGTTCTGATTAACCAGAGTAACACAGAAAATGCTGGAGGAGGTGGCAGGTCAGGCAGAACCTATGGAGAGGAATAAACAGTCGATGTTTTGGGCCAAGAGCCTGATCAGGAGTGGAAAGGAAGAGGCCAGAATAAGATGGTGGGAGGAGGGGAAGAAGTACAACCTGGGAATCAAATTAAAGAGACTAGGAGAGAGGAGGTTAGTTCACAACAGGGGAATGGGAACAAGTGCAGAGAGACAGAGGGGTGTAAAATGAGGGTAGAAGCAAAAAGTAGTAAGGTGAAAAGTAAAAGTGGCAGGCCGGCAAATCCAGGGCAAAAATCAAAAAGGGCCGCTTTTCAACATAATTGTATAAGGGCTAAGAATGTTGCAAAAGCAAACCTGAAGGCTTTGTGTGTCAATGCAAGGAGCATTCATAACAAGGTGGATGAATTAAAAGTGCAGATTGTTATTAATGACTATGATATAGTTGGGATCACAGAGACATGGCTCATGGCTCCAGGGTGACGAAGGATGGGAGCTCAACATTCAGGGATATTCAATATTCGGGAGGGATAGACATGAAAGAAAAGGAGGTGCAGAAGCATTGCTGGTTAGAGAGGAGATTACTGTAATAGGAAGGAAGGACATTAGCCGGGAGGATGTGGAATCGATATGGGTAGAGCTGCTTAACACTAAAGGGCAGAAACCGGTGGTGAAAGTTGTGTACAGGCCACCTAACAGTAGTAGTGAGGTTGGGGATGGTATTAAACAGGAAATTAGAAATGCATGCAATAAAGGAACAGCAGTTATAATGGTGACTTCAATCTACATATAGATTGGGTGAATCAAATTGTAAGGATGCTGAGGAAGAGGATTTCTTGGAATGGATGCGGGATGGTTTTTTGAACCAACGTGTCAAAGAACCAATTAGAGAGCAGGCTATTCTAGACTGGGTATTGAGCAATGAGGAAGGGTTAGTTAGCAATCTTGTCGTGAGAGGCCCCTTGGGTAAGAGTGACCATAATATAGTGGAATTCTTCATTAAGATGGAGAGTGACATAGTTAATTCAGAAACAAAGTTTCCAAACTTAAAGAAGATAGACTGGCAAATAACACTTAAAGGGTTGACGGTGGATATGCAATGGCAAGCATTTAAAGATCGCATGGATGAACTACAACAATTGTTCATCCCAGTTTGGCAAAAGAATAAATCAGGGAAGATAGTGCACCCGTGGCTGACAAGGGAAATTAGGGATAGTATCAATTCCAAAGAAGAAACATACAAATTAGCCAGAAAAAGTGCCTCACCTGAGGACTAGGAGAAATTCAGAGTCCAGCAGAGGAGGAAAAAGGGCTTAATTAGGAAAGGGAATAAAGATTATGAGAGAAAACTGGCAGGGAACATAAAAACTGACTGTAAAAGTGTTTATAGATATGTGAAAAGAAAAAGATTGGTTAAGACAAATGTAGGTCCCCTACAGACAGAAACAGGCGAATTGATTATGGGGAGCAAGGACACGGCAGATCAATTGAATAATTACTTTGGTTCTGTCTACACTAAGGAGGACATAAATGATCTTCCAGAAATAGTAGGGGACAGAGGGTCCAGTGAGACTGAGGAACTGAGGGAAATACATGTTATTAGGGAAGTGGTGTTAGGTAAATTGAAGGGATTAAAGGCAGATAAATCCCTAGGGTCAGATGGTCTGCATCCCAGAGTACTTAAGGAAGTAGTCCAAGAAATAGTGGATGCATTAGTGATAATTTTTCAAAACTCTTTAGATTCTGGATTAGTTCCTGAGGATTGGAGGGTGGCTAATGTAACCCCACTTTTTAAAAAAAGGAGGGAGAGAGAAACTGGGGAATTATAGACCAACATACATCAAAGTTGCTGGTGAACGCAGCAGGCCAGGCAGCATCTATAGGAAGAAGCGCAGTCGACGTTTCAGGCCGAGACCCTTCGTCAGGACGAAGGGTCTCGGCCTGAAACGTCGACTGCGCTTCTTCCTATAGATGCTGCCTGGCCTGCTGCATTCACCAGCAACTTTGATGTATGTTGCTTGAATTTCCAGCATCTGCAGAATTCCTGTTGTTTGAATTATAGACCAGTTAGCCTGACATCAGTGGTGGGGAAAATGCTAGAGTCAGTTATCAAAGATGTGATAACAGCACATTTGAAAAGCTGTGAAATCATCGGACAAAGTCAGCATGGATTTGTGAAAGGAAAATCATGTCTGACAAATCTCATAGAATTTTTTGAGGATGTAACTAGTAGAGTGGATAGGGGAGAACCAGTGATTGTGGTATATTTGGATTTTCAAAAGGCTTTTGACAAGGTCCCACACAGGAGATTAGTGTGCAAACTTAAAGCACACGGCATTGGGGGTAAGGTACTGATGTGGATAGAGAATTGGTCGGCAGACAGGAAGCAAAGAGTGGGAATAAACGGGAACTTTTCAGAATGTCAGGCAGTGACTAATGGGGTACCGCAAGGCTCAGTGCTGGGACCCCAGTTGTTTACGATATATCTTAATGACTTAGATGAGGGAATTAAATGCAGCTTCTCCAAGTTTGCGGATGACATGAAGCTGGGCAGCAGTGTTAGCTGTGAGGAGGATGCTAAGAGGATGCAGGGTGACATGGATAGGTTGGGTGAGTGGGCAAATTCATGGCAGATGCAATTTAATGTGGATAAATGTGAGGTTATCCACTTTGGTGGCAAAAACAGGAAAACAGATTATTATCTGAATGGTGGCCGATTAGGAAAAGGGGAGGTGCAACGAGATCTGGGTGTCATTATACACCAGTCATTGAAAGTGGGCATGCAGGTACAGCAGGCGGTGAAAAAGGCAAATGGTATGCTGGCATTCATAGCAAGAGGATTTGAATACAGGAGCAGGGAGGTACTACTGCATTTGTACAAGGCCTTGGTGAGACCACACCTGGAGCATTGTGTGCAGTTTTGGTCCCCTAATCTGAGGAAAGGCATCCTTGCCATAGAGGGAGTACCAAGAAGGTTCACCAGATTGATTCCTGGGATGGCAGGACTTTCATATGATGAAAGACTGGATCGACTAGGCTTATATTTGTTGGAATTTAGAAGATTGAGGGGGCATATTATTGAAACGTATAAAATCCTAAAGGGATTGGACAGGTTAGATGCAGGAGGATTGTTCCAGATGTTGGAGAAGTCCAGAACGAGAGGTCACAGTTTGAGGACAAAGGGGAAGCCTTTTAGGACCGAGATGAGGAAAAACTTCTTCACACAGAGAGTGGTGAATCTGTGGAATTCTCTGCCACAGGAAACAGTTGAGGCCAGTTCATTGGCTATATTTAAGAGGGAGTTAGATATGGCCCTTGTGGCTAAAGGGATCAGGGGATATGGAGGGAAGGCTGGTACAGGGTTCTGAGTTGGATGATCAGCCATGATCATACTGAATGGCAGTGCAGGCTCGAAGGGCCGAATGGACTACTCCTGCAACACACATCAAAGTTGCTGGTGAATGCAGCAGGCCAGGCAGCATCTCTAAGAAGAGGTACAGTCAACGTTTCAGGCCAAGACTAACTTGGTGTGAGTTTATGTTAGAACATTTTATTGCTGAACAGCTGCTCAATGCTCTGTGTGCACAGCCTTCATAGTTTCTGGTTCTGGGTGAACTCCTCACATTGCCCACTGGCAACTGAAGTTCTTTATTATGCACACATAATAATACATGTCCCTCTTGGAAGGAAAACAAACACAATTCTATGTCCTTATAGGACTGCAGAGAACAACAAATCTTCCCAAAAAAGATATCTACATTCCATTGTCAGTCTCTTCTTTTCTTTCAAATTTTCAACTGTTCACTATTTCAACTTCAATGGTAATGAGCAACTGCACTGTCTAATCCACTCAACAACTTTCAATTGGCCTCTGAGGTGGTTTAATGGACATTTTTAGTCTGCTATTTATTTCCACAGGTGCATTGCTTGCTTAGGCTGCTTAATATTTGTGTCTTTCTGAGAATTCTGATCAACATATTCAATGTTTACAAATGCTGGCCCCTTTGGTAAACTGGCAGGTGACAGGGTTGGAGCTTATGGTTGTAGATCCATGTAGTTACTTCTCAGAGGTGTTCCTCTCTCTGTCTGGATCTGGTAGGAATGTGGAGCTGCTTCCTCTTGCACATATCCTTGCATGGACCATGTACCAGAATCTTGGTCTTGGATTTGCACTTGATGTTCAGGCTTCAGGACTGGTAGGCTTTTCATAGTCTTGTCATAATACTGCATTGGTTTCTCGTTCTCTTTTACTTTAGCCAATTTGATCTTGTGGGCTCCTTTAGGTGTCGACTGGAAGGTTAGTGTGTATGCATCAACCCATCAGCATATGGGCTGGTAAAAGGCCATTCTGCAGTGGCACATTTTTGTAAATCATCAGACTTTTGTGGAAATCCTCTCATTCATCTTGTCCTTTCTTCTTGAAGTCCTTCACTACCTTGACTGAACTCTCTGCTAAGCTATTAGATTTTAGGTGATGTGGGCTTGAAGTTTTATTTTTAAACCCCCAATCAATGGCAAAGGACTGAAACTCACAGCTTGAAAATTGTGGACCATTGTCTGATACCACTTCACATGGAACTCCATGCCTCAGAAACACATCTTTCGGAAGGTGATGATCGCCTTGCTGGATGTTGATTGCAGTGTTGCAAACTCTGGGTAATCAGAAAAGTAGTCTCTTACAACAATATAACTCTTCTAATTACAATCAATCAAATCCACTCCTACTTTGAAGTACAGACTGTCTGATACAGGGTGTGATGTAAGTGGTTCTGCGTTCTGCTTTGGTCTGTAGGTAAGGCATATTTCACATGAAGCAATATCTTGATTCAAGCTGATATCTTGGTTCATTCTTGGCTAGTACATCACCTCATGAGCTCTACATTTACATTTTTCCTCACCAAGATGCCTTTCATGTACTGTATCTTCTGGAGCATTTCCTTGCATAGCAATACTGGAAACATAAACCTGTACCCTTTGAAGACCATATCTTTCACCACTGGCATTTCAGCTCTGCACGTCCAATAAGCAAAAATACACATTGGACAGTCATTTCTAGCTGCAGGCCATCCCGTCTGCTTTGTATCTTTGAGTTCTTTCTTGTTTCACCTGGCCTTGTTGTTTTACTAATCTTCCCTGTTCTCTCAGGAGACACTGGAAGGGAGGTGACAATCATGTCAACATAGGCAACCAACAGGAATTCTGCAGATGCTGGAAATTCAAGCAACACACATCAAAGTTGTTGGTGAACGCAGCAGGCCAGGCAGCATCTCTAGGAAGAGGTGCAGTCGACGTTTCAGGCCGAGACCCTTCGTCAGGACTAACTGAAGGAAGAGTGAGTAAGGGATTTGAAAGTTGGAGGGGGAGGGGGAGATCCAAAATGATAGGAGAAGAGAGCAGGGGGAGGGATAGAGCCGAGAGCTGGACAGGTGATAGGCAAAAGGAGATATGAGAGGATCATGGGACAGGAGGTCTGGGAAGAAGGACGGGGGGGGGTGTGACCCAGAGGATGGGCAAGAGGTATATTCAGAGGAACAGAGGGAGAAAAAGGAGAGTGAGAGAAAGAATGTGTGCATAAGAATGAGTAACAGATGGGGTACGAGGGGGAGGTGGGGCCTTAGCGGAAGTTAGAGAAGTCGATGTTCATGCCATCAGGTTGGAGGCTACCCAGACGGAATATAAGGCGTTGTTCCTCCAACCTGAGTGTGGCTTCATCTTTACAGTAGAGGAGGCCGTGGATAGACATGTCAGAATGGGAATGGGATGTGGAATAAAAATGTGTGGCCACTGGGAGATCCTGCTTTCTCTGGCGGACAGAGCGTAGATGTTCAGCAAAGCGGTCTCCCAGTCTGCGTCGGGTCTCGCCAATATATAAAAGGCCACATCGGGAGTACCGGACACAGTATATCACCCCAGTCGACTCACAGATGAAGTGATGCCTCACCTGGAAGGACTGTTTGGGGCCCTGAATGGTGGTAAGGGAGGAAGTGTAAGGGCATGTGTAGCACTTGTTCCGCTTACAGGGATAAGTGCCAGGAGGGAGATCAGTGGGGAGGGATGGGGGGGACGAATGGACAAGGGAGTTGTGTAGGGAGCGATCCCTGCAGAATGCAGAGAGAGGGGGGGAGGGATAGATGTGCTTAGTGGTGGGATCCCGTTGGAGGTGGCGGAAGTTACGGAGAATAATATGTTGGACCCGGAGGCTGGTGGGGTGGTAGGTGAGGACCAGGGGAACCCTATTCCTAGTGGGGTGGTGGGAGGATGGAGTGAGAGCAGATGTATGTGAAATGGGGGAGATGCGTTTAAGAGCAGAGTTGATAGTGGAGGAAGGGAAGCCCCTTTCTTTAAAAAAGGAAGACATCTCCCTCGTCCTAGAATGAAAAGCCTCATCCTGAGAGCAGATGCGGCGGAGAAGGAGGAATTGCGAGAAGGGGATGGCGTTTTTGCAAGAGACAGGGTGAGAAGAGGAATAGTCCAGATAGCTGTGAGAGTCAGTAGGCTTATAGTAGACATCAGTGGATAAGCTGTCTCCAGAGACAGAGACAGAAAGATCTAGAAAGGGGGGGGAGGTGTTGGAAATGGACCAGGTAAACTTGAGGGCAGGGTGAAAGTTGGAGGCAAAGTTAATAAAGTCAACGTGTTCTGCATGCGTGCAGGAAGCAGCGCCAATGCAGTCATCGATGTAGCGAAGGAAAAGTAGGGGACAGATACCAGAATAGGCACGGAACATAGATTGTTCCACAAAGCCAACAAAAAGGCAGGCATAGCTAGGACCCATACGGGTGCCCATAGCTACACGTTTAGTTTGGAGGAATTGGGAGGAGCCAAAGTAGAAATTATTAAGAGTAAGGACTAATTCCGCTAGACGGAGCAGAGTGGTGGTAGAGGGGAACTGATTAGGTCTGGAATCCAAAAAGAAGCGTAGAGCTGTGAGACCTTCCTGATGGGGGATGGAAGTATATAAGGACTGGACATCCATGGTGAAAATAAAGCGGTGGGGGCCAGGGAACTTAAAATCATCGAAAAGTTTAAGAGCATGAGAAGTGTCACGAACATAGGTCGGAAGGGATTGAACAAGGGGTGATAAAACAGTGTCGAGGTATGCAGAAATGAGTTCGGTGGGGCAGGAGCAAGCTGAGACAATAGGTCGGCCAGGACAGGCAGGTTTGTGGATCTTGGGTAGGAGGTAGAAACGGGAAGTGCGGGGTGTGGGAACTATACGGTTGGTGGCAGTGGATGGGAGATCCCCTGAGCGGATAAAGTCGGTGATGGTGTGGGAGACAATGGCCTGGTGCTCCTTAGTGGGGTCACGATCGAGGGGTAAATAAGAGGAGGTATCCGCGAGTTGTCGCTGTGCCTCGGCAAGGTAGAGGTCAGTACGCCAGACTACAACAGCACCCCCCTTATCGGCGGGTTTAATAATAACGTTAGGATTAGTGCGGAGGGAGTGGAGAGCAGAGCGTTCCGAAGGAGTGAGGTTGGAATGGGGACAAGGTGCGGTGAAGTTGAGACGGTTGATGTCCCGTTGGCAGTTAGCGATAAAGAGATCCAGAGCAGGCAGAAGACCAGAGCGGGGTGTCCATGAAGAAGAAGAGGGTCGAAGACGGGAGAAGGGGTCATCGGTGGGGGTGGAAGAGTCCTTGCCGAAGAAGTAGGCTCAGAGACGGAGACGGTGGAAGAAAAGTTCCGCATCATGGCGAACACGGAACTCGCTGAGGTGTGGGCGAAGGGGGACAAACGTGAGGCCCTTACTGAGAACAGAGCGTTCTGCCTCCGACAGTGGAAGGTCGGAGGGGATGGTAAAGACCCGGCACGGATGAGAGCTGGGATCAGAGGGGGGAGGGGGGAGGCTGAAGGTGTCAATGGAGAGGGGAGGGTTGGGGTGAGAGGAAGATGGAGCCTCTGAGGGCCCAGGAGTTGACGGTGGGATCTGAACAGAGCGTTCTGCCTCCGACAGTTGAAGGACGGAGGGGATGGTAAAGACCCGGCACGGATGAGAGCTGGGATCAGAGGGGGGAGGGGGGAGGCTGGGGGTGTCAATGGTGAGGGGACGGTTGGGGTGATATCAACGTAGGTCTGTTATCTGCAGTAACCTCTTGGTCACCCTTTTCTTCCTTGTTGACTGTTAGAGACAATGCATCAGGAGCAAATATATGTTTTTCCAGTGAGTAGATCATCTTCACATCATATTTCTGCAGCCTTATCAACATGTATCCTCATGGGATTCAGTGGATTGGTCATAACTGAGACCAGTGATTCATGGTCTGTCTCCAATTCCAAACCTTGTCCATAGATGTTTCGATGGAACCTCTTGCATGCATATGTGCTGGCGAAAACTTCTTTCTCTATCTATGCATAGTTGGCTTCCACACTCGTTAAAGTTTCTCATGCATAGGCTACAGGTTGCCATGTGTCATTATGCTGCCACAGTAATATCGCTCCAAGGCTGTGCCGGGACACCTAGTATACATTTCTGAATTATAAAACATCAGCACATGTTCTTCAGTCGTGACTCTTTTCAGCATCTGGAAACACTTTACTGCTCGTGAGATCAAATCCACTCATTTTGTTGCATTTGCTGTTTCAGACATCCTCTTTGCTTTTCTGTTGCTTTGGGAAATGCCTTGTGTGCTGCTCCTCTATTTTCACAGCATAGACTGTTTGCCTGCCTTATGCAGCTCCTTAGCTTGTGCTCCTGTAGTCTCTGCTGCCCTGCACATATTCATAGCCTTTTCTAGCATCAAATATTTTCATGCAGCAGTCTTTCTCTGAGTCCATTCTCTGGATTTCCCAACTATCTGTCATAAGGGCATGGCTGGGAATGGACCCATGTGCAAGACACAGACACTGAAGTACTAGGGACAGGACTAGGATACAGGGCGATGGCAAGGACATGGACAGGAAAGCCAGGAACCTGGAACAGGACTGGACAAAAGAGCTAGGAGCCCATGCTTGGACTCCGAGCCAGAGAGTGAACGAGGACTCAGTACTGGGTCTTGCCTCTTGCTCGGACCCCAGAACTAGGCAAGGATGAGGCTTGGCAGGCAGGCAGGATGAGGCTGGAGGTAGGAGACTTGAGGTGAGGCGAGGCTGGAGGCTGGAGGCAGGAGACGAGGCGAGGCGAGGCTGGAGGCTGAAGGCTGGAGGCAGGAGACTTGAGGCAAGGTGAGGATGGAGGCTGGAGGCAGGAGACTTGAGGCGAGGTGAGGCTGGAGGCTGGAGGCAGGAGACTTGAGGTGAGGCGAGGCTGGAGGCTGAAGGCTGGAGACTTGAGGTGAGGCGAGGCAGGAAGCTGGAGGCAGGAGACGAGGTGAGGCGAGGCAGGAAGCTGGAGGCAGCAGACTTGAGGTGAGGCTTGGCAGGAGGCAGGAGACAGGAGACTTGAGGCGAGGCTTGGCTCCTCCTGGGCAGGGTATGGCTCACCTGGGCAGCACGCGATATTCTTGGGCAGGGTGCGGATCACCACCCGACAGAGGCAAGGGACAGGAAGGGACAGAACCAACCCCAGGTAATGGCAAGACGGCCTGTCTTACCTGGGCGGAGGCAAGGGACAGGAAGGGAGCTAGGTACAAGGTGGCTCCAGGACAAGACTGCAGGCGAGACGAGGCGATAGTTACCGGCAAGACAAGGCAGGGCTTCAGGCGAGGAACCAGAAGAAAGAGCAAGGGATACAAGGAGTAAGGACAAGAACAATCCGGCAGCCACGCCCTGGTCTCTGGAGGTATTTATGCAGCCAGCCCCAACGAGCATCAACTGCCTTAATTAGTGCTTAACAGGAACAGAAACAGGGTAGACAGGAAAACCTGGAGTAAGGGTCGATGGACCAGACCATGAACCAGAATATGGACTTCATGGACCGGAACATGACACTATCCTGTCTCTAACTAGTGAGTTTCTCAAATTTCCAAATTCACAGGACTTATTCAGTGTATAAAGCTCTGATAACTATTAGTTGTAGTTAATCAGTTCCCCTCTACCACCACTCTGCTCCGTCTAGCGGAATTAGTCCTTACTCTTAATAATTTCTCTTTTGGCTCCTTCCACATCCTCCAAACTAAAGGTGTAGCTATGGGCACCCGTATGGGTCCTAGCTATGCCTGCCTTTTTGTTGGCTTTGTGGAACAATCTATGTTCCGTGCCTATTCTGGTATCTATCCCCCACTTTTCCTTCGCTACATTGACGACTGCATTGGCGCTGCTTCCTGCACACATACAGAACTCGTTGACTTTATTAACTTTGCCTCCAACTTTCACCCTGCTCTCAAGTTTACCTGGTCCATTTCCGACACCTCCCTCCCCTTTCTAGATCTTTCTGTCTTTGTCTCTGGAGACAGCTTATCCACTGATGTCTACTATAAGCCTACTGACTCTCACAGCTATCTGGGCTATACCTCTTCTCACCCTGTCTCTTGCAAAAACGCCATCCCCTTCTTGCAATTCCTCTGTCTCCGCCGCATCTGCTCTCAGGGTGAGGCTTTTCATTCTAGGACGAGGGAGATGTCTTCCTTTTTTAAAGAAAGGGGCTTCCCTTCCTCCACTATCAACTCTGCTCTTAAACGCATCGCCCCCATTTCACGTACATCTGCTCTCACTCCATCCTCCCGCCACCCCACTAGGAATAGGGTTCCCCTGGTCCTCACCTACCACCCCACCAGCCTCCTGGTCCAACATATTATTCTCCGTAACTTCCGCCACCTCCAATGGGATCCCACCACTAAGCACATCTTTCCCACCCCCCCCTCTGCATTCCACAGGGATCGCTCCCTACGCAACTCCCTTGTCCATTTGTCCCCCCCATCCCTCCCCACTGATCTCCCTCCTGGCACTTATCCCTGTAAGCGGAACAAGTGCTACACATGCCCTTACACTTCCTCCCTTACCACCATTCAGGGCCCCTAACAGTCCTTCCAGGTGAGGCAACACTTCACCTGTGAGTCGACTGGGGTGATATACTGCGTCCGGTGCTCCCGATGTGGCCTTTTATATATTGGCGAGACCCGACGCAGACTGGGAGACCGCTTTGCTGAACATCTACGCTCTGTCCGCCAGAGAAAGCTGGATCTCCCAGTGGCCACACATTTTAATTCCACATCCCATTCCCATTCTGACATGTCTATCCACGGCCTCCTCTACTGTAAAGATGAAGCCACACTCAGGTTGGAGGAACAACACCTTATATTCCGTCTGGGTAGCCTCCAACCTGATTACATGAACATCGACTTCTCTAACTTCCGCTAAGGCCCCACCTCCCCCTCGTACCCCATCTGTTACTTCTTTTTATGCACACATTCTTTCTCTCACTCTCCTTTTTCTCCCTCTGTCCCTCTGAATATACCTCTTGCCCATCCTCTGGGTCACCCCCCCCTTGTCTTTCTTCCCAGACCTCCTGTCCCATGATCCTCTCGTATCCCCTTTTGCCTACACCTGTCCAGCTCTTGGCTCTATCCCTCTCCATTCTGTCTTCTCCTATCATTTTGGATCTCCCCCTCCCTCTCCAACTTTCAAATCCCTTACTCACTCTTCCTTCAGTTAGTCCTGACGAAGGGTCTCGGCCTGAAACGTCGACTGCACCTCTTCCTAGAGATGCTGCCTGGCCTGCTGCATTCACCAGCAACTTTGATGTGTGTTGCTTGAATTTCCAGCATCTGCAGAATTCCTGTTGTTTGAGTTGTAGTTAATACCTTGTTTCTGGTCAACAGGAAAAAAAACTTGTACCTTTCAAACATACAATTATGTCTTGGGACAAAATACTCCTCCTATTTTGTCATCAGAGTGCCCAACATAACGGTGGTCTCATCAATTTGAAAGCTGTGAAAGGTGTCCCAAACATCTTAACCAATTATATGCAGAAAAATTAACACTTTCAATTTTTCCTCGGTCCCTCCCACTCTGCAAGCAACTAAATATATATTGAATCACTATTTGAAGCATTTTCAGTTATCAGTTAGATTGCCTGAAAACTGCATAGGCGTAGGAGGACTTAGCTTATCCATAGCAGGTAACTCTTGGCCTCTCACCTGAATCTTTCTTGGTGCATCCAGTGACTGCTCAACTTCGGGAATAACATACTTTCTCACCCTGCTGGTCAACTCCTCTCCATCATAACTAGCATCCAACCACTCTTGCCGCTAGCACCTTTCGAAGTCATGCTGTCTCTTTCTCAGTCGCACACTGTATTCATTTACTCTCCATGTTTCGACCTCATGCCGTCTTCTGACAGCATGTTATGTTTCTAGTTAATATAAACAAACTTGGCGTGGGTTTACACTGGAACATTTTATTACTGAACTGTTGCTGAATGCTGTGTGCGTGCAATCCTGTTACCACCGTAACTTTCGGTTCTGGTCCTTTGCATTGCCCAATGGGAACTGAAGTTCTTTATTATGCATACAAAACAACGCAACACTATACTTGGTAAACTAATTAATGTTGTTTTGCCAGCTCTCAGAAATAATTGTCTCTTTGCTGTGGAAGGGTCATGTCTGCCCAACCAGCTCTTTTCCCTGTCATCAGCTATCTCTCTTCGTCAAGCTGCAGCTGCCTGATCAATTCAAATAATCTTGGCGTTTATTCAAGTGAGACTAACAAGGTGGCTGGCCCACTTCCAACCACAGAATCTGGCCCATTATCACTTTTTATGTCAAATTTTGTTTAGTATTATTCCTGTTGAGGGTCTTGGGATGACTTATTATGGAGTATTATAAATTGAAGATAGTGTCATATAATCATTACCACAAAGGAGAACAACTTTTTGACATAGTTAAGTTTGCTGATGACACTTTGTTGTTGGCTGAATCATAAGTGGTGATAAATCGAGATACAGGAGGGAGATTGAAAATTTGGTTGAATTGTACCACAACAACAACCTCTCATTGAACATCAGCAAAACTAAAGAGCTGATTATCAACTACAGGAGGAAGAAAATGAGGGTCTATGAGCTAGTCCTCATTAGGGGATCGAAGGTGGTGAGTGTTGGCAACTTAAAATTTTATGGTATTATCAGATCCGAGGATCTGTCCTGGAACCAGCATGTAAATGTCAAAGTTTACAGCGCCTCTACTTTCTTAGAAGTCTTCACAGATTTGACATGTCATCTAAAACTTTGACAAACTTCTGTAGATGCACTGTGGGAATATCCTGACTGGTTGCACTATGACCTGCTATGGAAACACCAATGCCCAGGACCAGAAAAGTCCATAAAGATTGGTGGATACAGCCCATTTCATCATAGGTAAATCCTCGCCACCAATTAGCAGTAAAGATGAAGGAACTTAAAGGAAGCAGAGACTTTTAAGGCCCTCCTGATCAGGGTGTAAGTGTATAAAGACTGGACATCCATATAAGGAACACTGCCACAAGAAAGCAGCCTCCATCATCAAGGACCCCCACAATCCAGCCATGTTCTCTTCTTGCTGCTGCCATTGAGAGGAGGTACAGAAGTTTTAGTGGTTTCAGGAAGTACATGAACTTTTAAACCATCAGGTTCCTGAACCAGTATAGATAACCAGACTGTAACATCAAAACAGCGAGCTGTTTTCTCCTCTCTCACTGGGCAGGAGTGACACATTTCTCTCCCTTGTTAGTGAGAGAAAGAGCTGGTGCATGTTGAACAGTTGGGTGAACAACAATGTTTCATGGGCTATAGATCATAGTCTCTCTATGGGGGCTTTGTTGTTGCTTACCTGGTAGGTAGGGGGGGCATTGGTGTTTTCTGCTGGAATAAGAGGTGAGGGTGGAAGGTTGATGTTTTTATGCGTGGGAGGGGAAGGGGGCTTTAGGGTTCTTAGTTTTCTCTGTCATTCATTCTTTGGGGTTTTTTTCCTGTTCTGTGGATATCTGCCGAGAGTAAAAAATATAGGTTGTATGTTGTATATATTCTCTGATATTAAATGGAAGAACTTATTTATTTTTTTCTCTCTGCTAAATTATGTATTGCATCGAATTGCTGCTGCTAAGTTAACAAATTTCACGTCACATGCCAGTGATAATAAACCTGATTCTGATTCTGATTCTAATTCTAATTCTGACCATTGAATTTCACTGTACAACAATGAACTGGTCACAGAACACATCTGATGAACTCACTTTCAAGGACTCTACAACTCATGTTCTCAGTATTATTTATTTATTTATAATATTTTTTGTATTATGATTGCTGTATCTGCATAGTTTGTCTTTCTTTTCACATCAGTTGCTTGTCAGTCTTTGTGGGTAGTTTTTCATTGATTGGGTTGTATTTCTTTGTTCTGCTCAAGGCCTTATATCATAAATACACATACTTCAATTATAAATTTACTTTCAACTTTGGCCTAGATTGAATTGTAAGCTAATTCTGAGAATTTATTTTCAGTACAATTGCCAATAAAGAAGTTCTGTGAAGTTCACAAGAGAGGCTGGATCCTGGAAAACATATGAGCACAGACTTTACAACAGGGAACATTGAAAAGGACAGCACCTGAGTGGGTTTTTAGGGCAACTATATCTGTGCTGATCATGATGCCAATTTAAACTAATCCCATCTGTCCAGATATGGTCTGTATCTTTTCGTCACCTTCATGTTCATGGGCCTGTTTAAATGCCTTTCTAAATGTAACTATTATACCTACTTCTACCACTTCCATCATACCAGAGGTCAGGAAGCCATATACTGGTAGATGAATGTCCCATGAGCGAACTGAGTTCAAGCTGTTTCTCTACTTAGTGCAGATGGGGGATGTTTTCGAGATTCTGAGGCATATGTGGTTATTGGTGTTGATTGTAGTTTATACTGGTCTCCTTCAGTTCTTCTGTGTTTTCTTTCTTGTTACCGACTGGCGGGTGGGCAATATCTTACTTTTTTGGGTGAGGGTGGGTTTTTGGGTGTTTGATGTTATTGTCGCTGTTTTTTGTGTGTGAGGAGCTTGGGGATTTGGGGTTTGATGTTTTAGCTGCCGTGTCCTGGTGGGCAACCTGTTAGTTTTTGTGCAAGAGAGAGGTTGGGGGTTTTGGAGTTTCCAAGTATTGTTGTTTTTTCTTTATCATGAGGGAGGGGTTCCTCAATGACTTCCATAGTTTTATGGCTATCTGGAGAAGACAAATCTCAGAGTTGTATTCTGCATACATACTTTGATAATAAATTGAACCTTTGAACCTTTGCTATGTGTTCCAGGCAACATTCAAGCTCTGTGTACAAAACTCTTGCCTTGTAAATCACTTCTAAGTATTACCCCATCTCCATCTTAAATCCATGCTCTCTAGTGTTTGGCACCATCCTAGGAAAACAATTGACTATCTACCCCATCGATGCCCCTCTTAATTTTATATACTTCTATTAGGTGACCCCTCAGCCTCTAGTGCCATATAAAAAAAAATCCAAGTCTATCTTTGCTAATAGTAGTATAGTAGTGTTACATGCTCAAGGAGATGTGTTTTTTTTTGTGAGACTGATGTAATGGTCTTTTGGAGGTCACCTGATGTGATTTTTCCGCTGATGTGAGGTCATGTGATGACATGTGACCCATGACTATATAAGGGTCGATCCAGCTGACGCAGTGGGTTTTTGAGTTTGTAGATTTCCAGGTAGAGCGTGCTGTATCTCCGCTTCTGTTGCGTGTTTGTTTTTGTTTTAAAACGGAGTGTGTGTTCTGTTGCAAGATATCAGATTATTGGACTGGAAGTTTTTGCTAGATGTGTTGACTTACCCAATTCCAACAGTAGAAGGGAGAGTGAAGAATTTATCGAAGTACAGGACCGAAGGATCGAGAGAAGTCAGCATCGTTTGGCAGTTTAATAAAGGATCGACCTTATTGAGGCTTCATTGGAGGAGTAGCTACCTGCATCGAGAGATAGCTCTTGCCAATAAGAGAAAGGAGTTCATGCAAAAAGGTGCTCTCTCTCTCTAAAGGAATTTAAGGTCAGTTGATTTAAACTGTTTATTTTCGGCATCGTGAATCCTGTGGACAGAACCAGCAGGAAAGTTGCATCTGTGAAGAAATCCTTCTCCAGAGAAGTCTTTCCCAATTGAATGTGTAAATCTGTTGGACTTTCGAAGTTATCGCTTTAAGAACTATATCTGACTATATCGCTTTAAGAACTGTTTTCGCATTTAACGCTTTAAGAATCAGAGGCGAGTGGCGAGTTGGTGAACGGCTGCATATCTGTTAACTTCCGGTTAAAGTTTTTGTTTGTTTTTTTTTCCTTATCGTTTATACATGTTTAATAAATGTTTGGTTGTTTTTATATAACTTGTCTCGATTGATATTTATTGTTGCCGGTTACGTAACCGTAGTCAGTCATAATTTATTGATCCCAGGGGAAATTGGTTTTCGTTACAGTTGCACCATAAATAATTAAATAGTAATAAAAGCATAAATAATTAAATAGTAATATGTAAATTATGCCAGGAAATAAGTCCAGGACCAGCCTATTGGCTCAGGGTGTCTGACCCTCCAAGGGAGGAGCTGTAAAGTTTGTTGGCCACAGGCAGGAATGACTTCCTATCACGCTCTGTGTTGCATCTCGGTGGAATGAGACTCTGGCTGAATGTACTCCTGTGACCAACCAGTACATTATGTAGTGGATGGGAGACATTGACCAAGATGGCATGCAACTTGAACAGCATCCTCTTTTCAGACACCACCGTCAGAGAGTCCAGTTCCATCCTCACAACATCACTGGCCTTACGAATGAGTTTGTTGATTCTGTTGGTGTCTGCTACCCTCAGTCTGCTGCCCCAGCACACAACAGCAAACATGATAGCACTGGCCACCACAGACTCGTAGAACATCCTCAGCATCGTCTGCCAGATGTTAAAGGACCTCAGTCTTGATAAATATCTTTTGCACAAAGGCAAAATGTTTAAGAGAAATTTGTGCAGCGACATGGATGGGAGAGGCAAAGAGGGCTATGGTCTGGGCCAGTTTAAATAGTTCAGGATGGACTAGATGGGCCAAAGGGCCTGTTTCTATGCTGTACTTTTCTATGACTCTATGACCGCATGTTTCCTCCAAGGTGGCAACCGGAACTGTACAAATTTGGCTCAGCCATACTTTTACCCAACTGTAGTGGTATGGGACCTAAGGCAGTGAAAAGACAGCATGGCCTGAATGATGGGGTCCTCAGTGATGGATGCTGCTTTCGTATTTCAACACCCTTTGTAGAATGCTTTACCTGTGATATTCTGGGTTGTATCCACCAACTTTTGTAGGCTTTGCCATTCAAGGACATTGGTAGTTCCATACTAGGCCATGAGGTAAAGTTTTTGATAAAATCCAAATCTCTGTAAACTTCTAAGAATGTCGATCTGCTGCTGTGCCTTCTTTGAATTGGCACTCGTGTGTTAATAACCCTCTCCACCCCAATCCCCTAATGAGCACTGGCTCGTGGATCCCTGATTTATTCCTCTTGTGGTCAATAATCAGCTTCTTGGTTTTGCTAATGTTGAATGAAAGGATGCTGCTGTGGCACCACTCAAACTGATTTTTAATCTTCCTCCTATTTGTGGCCAACTTTGATTTGGTGAACTACAGTGGTGTTGTTAGCAAACTCACAGTAAATATAGCATTGGAGTTGCACTTAGGTGCACAATCAAGTAGAGCCGGAGGCTATGCATACAGCTTTATAGTGTACCTGTGCTGATGGTGATCATGGAGGAAATGTTGTTGCCAATCCATAGTGACTGGGATCTGCAAATGAGGAAATCGAGGATACAGAAACACTGGGAGGTATTGAGGCCTCAGTCACAGAGTTTAGTGATTAGTTTTGCAGGATGATAAGTGTTGAATGCTGAGCTGTAGTCAATGAAGAGGATCCTGGTATATGTATCTTCATTACCCAGATGTTCAAGAGCTGAGTGAAGTATCAAGGAAATGGCATCTACTGTTGATCTGTTGTGGTGGTAGGCAAGTTGGAGCGAATCCTCATCACTCCTCGGGCAGGAGTTGATATGTTTCATCAGCAACCTCTCAAATCACTTCATCACAGTGGGTGTAAGTGCTACTGGATAATAGTCAGTGAGACAGGTTACCATATTGTTCCTGGGCACCGGTATAATTGAGGCCTGCTTGAATCAGATGGGTATCTCAGACTGCCGAAGTGAGAAGTTAAATATGACAGAAAACACTCCGGACATTTGATCATCACAGGTCTTCAGTACTCAGCCAGATACATTGTCTGGACCAAATGATTTCCATAGGTTCACTTCCTGAAGGGTGCACATATGTTGGCCTTAGAAGCTGAAATCATAGGTCCATCGGGGGCTGTGGGAGTTTGTGAAAGTGTCTCCACGTTTTTTTGGTCGAAGTGAACATTGAGTTCATTTGGGAGTGAAACTTCGTTGTCATTTATGTTGCTTGGTTTTGCTTTGGAGGTGATAACATTCAAGCACTGGCGGTAAACCTAGATCTCGCAAGAGCACGTGTAATCCAATGACTAGATCCCTAAGGCATGTGGAACTATATTTATCTGGGGTCAGATGCAGAAATTTGCTTTCTCTTTCCTCTTGCATACTCAATAGGGTTCAATGGTACATTTGATGTCAGAGAAATGTATACAATATACATCCTGAAATTCTTCTTCTTTGCAAATATCCGCAAAAACAGAGGAGTGCCCAAGAATGAATGACAGTTAAATGTTAGAACCCCAAAGTATGCCCCAGCTCCCCCGACCCACGCACAAGCAGCATAAGGCTACGACCCTGCCCCTACCAGCGAAAAAACATTGACACATACACCAAGCACACAAGCGTCAATAAAGACACAGACTTGCAGTACCCCAAAGACTACTTGTTCACCCAGTATTCAACATACCACAAGCTCTCTCTTTTCCTAATAAGGGAAAAAGCGGTGTCCCCGTTTCACAGCGAGAGGGGAGACATAACTAACAACACACTGATTTATGATGTTAAAAGTCTGTTGTGTCGCTTTTTCCGAGCTCTGTGCCTCTGGGCACACAGCCAGCAGCAAGCCTGCTGTTTCTGGTCTTCCTTGTTCTTGCGCGACGCATCAGGCAGCGGCGGCTCTGGCCTTGAATCTGCTCACCAACAGAGTCACGAAAATCTGGCACCCTGAAGGCACAGTAGTCTCCTAGGCCAGATCCTTGGCATATTGAAAAGCGGCCAGTCATGAGGCCCTAAGAGCGGGTCCCATTCCCGCAAAGAACCAAAGTCAGAGTGTAACTCCAGGTCAGGGTCTTCAAAAGAATCTTGAAAGGGGAAAAAAGAGAGATCAAAGATAGAAATAAAGCTTCTACCGAAGATGCAAGCACAGAAGTTGCTGTTCAGCGCCATCATCACTAAGCTCCACCCTCTTCCTTGGACAAACTTTTTAAAAATCCACTTGTTTGCTGCCTTAAGTAAGCCCTCCAACAGTAGCTTTTCTGCTGCCAAAACAGCATATTTAGAATAAAGAGCAACAATATATTTCTATTTCATATGAATACGGAGTTCATGCAGATAATCTGAGGAACATTGCGTCTGCACACCAGCATTTAGTTTTAAATGTTACGTACCCCATAACTGGGTTGCCAAACCAGCAGAAATGGACCACTTAGTTGGAGTCTGGTTTAACAGAAGCTAATAAAGTTTTATTAAAGAAATAAGTAACACAGTACACTAATCGTAAGTATATATATGCAACAGGTTAGCAATGATAAAACACGCATGCACACAGAACTAGGGTAATAGGAATCAACCAAGCTCTATCGTAGTCTCGGGGTAAAATGATCAGTCTCAAGTGACGCAGAGTTCAGTCCAGCTTAGTACAGTTCGCAGTAATCGCTGTTGTGCCGTTGGAGAGAGAGAGAGAGAGATAGAGATATGCAAATCTGATTCAGCAGACCTTTGATGTTCTTCGCAGTTGGCTTTCGGGCAGACCCTTATTTATGTCTTCTGTGGTCACCAACTGTGACCCCTCCACTCCGGATACGACCGTTCTTCCACGGTGAACCCGGCACCCAGGCAAGGGCGGACACACACACCAGGTTCCCGCCAATCGTACCCTTTTCACCCTGTCAGTCTATGGTCAGTTCCCTCGAACCTGACCTCCAACTCCACCAACTTGTGGGGGCACACCGCTCTTCCAGGGTCTCATTATCTCGTGATCTTGTGGTGTGTCATGCCTTAGCGAACCTGTTCTTTTTATCCCCCTGCTGGGGTATCGCCTGTCCATCAAACTTCAAACAGTTCAGGTTCAAAGCAACCAGTCTGTCAATATTCTGAAATGTGTTTCCTGCTCGTTATTCTCTCTCTTCTCTCTTATTAGCATTTTGAATGTTTCTCCATTGTCTCACTTATCTCTCTCATCAGCATCAATCTTCTGATAAGTTGGTTTGTCGTCACACCCCTATCCTTCAAAGAATTTTTACCAGGATAAAAATTATAGGCATGAATACATTATTAGATACACACTAATATACAGGGTCACCAGCTATTCGGCTAATACAGAGAACTTTAAGTTTTCAACACCTTGACAGACAGTCAGCAATCACATTTTCTGTTCCTTTTATATGTGTTAAATTAGGGATAGTATCAATTCCAAAGAAGTAGCATACAAATTAGCCAGAGAAAGTGGCTCACCTGAGGACTGGGAGAAATTCAGAGTTCAGCAGAGGAGGACAAAGGGCTTAATTAGGAAGGGGAAAAAAGATTATGAGAGAAAACTGGCAGAGAACATAAAAACGGACTGTAAAAGCTTTTATAGATATGTAAAAAGGAAAAGACTGATAAAGACAAATGTAGGTCCCCTGCAAACAGAAACAGGTGAATTGATTATGGGGAGCAAGGACATGGCAGACCAATTGAATAATTACTTTGGTTCTGTCTTCACTAAGGAGGACATAAATAATCTTCCAGAAATAGTAAGGGACAGAGGGTCCAGTGAGATGGAGGAACTGAGCGAAATACATGTTAGTAGGGAAGTGGTGTTAGGTAAATTGAAGGGATTGAAGGCAGATAAATCCCCGGGGCCAGATGGTCTGCATCCCAGAGTGCTTAAGGAAGTGGCCCAAGAAATAGTGGATGCATTAGTGATAATTTTTCAAAACTCGTTAGATTCTGGACTAGTTCCTGAGGATTGGAGGGTGGCTAATGTAACCCCACTTTTTAAAAAAGGAGGGAGAGAGAAACCGGGGAATTATAGGCCGGTTAGCCTAACGTCGGTGGTGGGGAAACTGCTGGAGTCAGTTATCAAGGATGTGATAACAGCACATTTGGAAAGCGGTGAAATGATCGGACAAAGTCAGCATGGATTTGTGAAAGGAAAATCATGTCTGACGAATCTCATAGAATTTTTTGAGGATGTAACTAGTAGAGTGGATAGGGGAGAACCAGTGGATGTGGTATATTTGGATTTTCAAAAGGCTTTTGACAAGGTCCCACACAGGAGATTAGTGTGCAAACTTAAAGCACACGGTATTGGGGGTAAGGTATTGGTGTGGGTGGAGAATTGGTTAGCAGACAGGAAGCAAAGAGTGGGAATAAACGGGACCTTTTCAGAATGGCAGGCGGTGACTAGTGGGGTACCGCAAGGCTCAGTGCTGGGACCCCAGTTGTTTACAATATATATTAATGACTTGGATGAGGGAATTAAATGCAGCATCTCCAAGTTTGCGGATGACACGAAGCTGGGTGGCAGTGTTAGCAGTGAGGAGGATGCTAAGAGGATGCAGGGTGACTTGGATAGGTTGGGTGAGTGGGCAAACTCATGGCAGATGCAATTTAATGTGGATAAATGTGAAGTTATCCACTTTGGTGGCAAAAATAGGAAAACAGATTATTATCTGAATGGTGGCCGATTAGGAAAAGGGGAGGTGCAACGAGACCTGGGTGTCATTATACACCAGTCATTGAAAGTGGGCATGCAGGTACAGCAGGCGGTGAAAAAGGCGAACGGTATGCTGGCATTTATAGCGAGAGGATTCGAGTACAGGAGCAGGGAGGTACTACTGCAGTTGTACAAGGCCTTGGTGAGACCACACCTGGAGTATTGTGTGCAGTTTTGGTCCCCTAATCTGAGGAAAGACATCTTTGCCATAGAGGGAGTACAAAGAAGGTTCACCAGATTGATTCCTGGGATGGCAGGTCTTTCATATGAAGAAAGACTGGATGAACTGGGCTTGTACTCGTTGGAATTTAGAAGATTGAGGGGGGATCTGATTGAAACGTATAAGATCCTAAAGGGATTGGACAGGCTAGATGCGGGAAGATTGTTCCCGATGTTGGGGAGGTCTAGAACGAGGGGTCACAGTTTGAGGATAGAGGGGAAGCCTTTTAGGACCGAGGTTAGGAAAAACTTCTTCACACAGAGAGTGGTGAATCTGTGGAATTCTCTGCCACAACAAACTGTTGAGGCCAGTTCATTAGCTATGTTTAAAAGGAAGTTAGATATGGCCCTTGTGGCTACAGGGGTCAGGGGGTATGGAGGGAAGGCTGGGTTCTGAGTTGGATGATCAGCCATGATCATAATAAATGGCGGTGCAGGCTCAAAGGGCCGAATGGCCTACTCCTGCACCTATTTTCTATGTTTCTATGTTTCTATGTTATTTTAATATCCTCTAAGACCAGGCTCCAATTTAGCAACCTTTTGTTTTTATCCTTCATAGTGGCCAAAAACACTAATGGGTTGTGATCAGTGTAAATTCTCAGTGGTTTCTGTCCCGGACAAATATAACAAAGATCGCCCCACACAAACTTAGCATTCTTTGGCAAGAGCTTAGTAAGAGGGAGGGTAATATTCGCAAAGGTTTTGCAAAACATCTGATCGTACCCCACCATCCCCAAGAACCTTCTCAGGGCTCTCTTGTCTGTCGGGGTGGGGACTTCAGAGATAGCCTACACCTTAGCCTGCATCGGAGCCAGTTGCCCCTGTCCTACCACAAATCCCACATAAGTGACCTTCGCGTGGCCGAATTCACTTTTTGCGAGGTTCACTGTCAGGCTGGCTTCAGCCAGCTTTGTAAACAGTTCCTCTACTGCCACAATGTGCCCCTCCCACGTGTCACTCCAGACCATTAAATCGTCAATATACGCTTCTGCGTTCTTTAGCCCTTTTATCACTGAATTAATCATCCTATAGGGGTGTTGTTCACTAGGCTGACCTGATGTGACAACAACACCAGGTACCGGCTCTTTGCATCGCCTCGGGACATCCAGACATACGTGTGCATGCCTGTTAATTAGCTTTGTCAGTGGCTCGCCCTGTTCGGGGGTTAAGTGAGAGAACTCATCAGCAAAGTTGGCCAGAACAATAGAGTTCTCCCATCTGGTCGGCACCATACTTACCTTTTCAAAATGGGTTTTCCCCTTATCAGGTGGCACCCTAGCCTCATTAATTTTTGTGATAACACTGACTAGGTCTGATCTCTTATCATGGCAAGCTGTTAGCATATCAATAGCCTGTAATTGTGTTAGCTCACGTCTACAATTGTCAATAGCATCCTTCCTCCTGTGCGGCCAGTAAAACTCCTTCATGATTCTATCGACTGTTTTCCTCACCCCAAAATGTCCACCGAGGGGTATCTTGTGGGCCAGGTTAAAAATCTCATCCCCATAAATTTTCGGCACTATCACCCCCCATTCCTCATCTGTGGGCACGGTACTTGGTCTCCATTACCTCCTTAGTACTTCCTCCTTCACATAATAGCCCACTGGCTCCCTTTTTAATTCTGCTTCGGAGAGAGCTGTCTCCGTCAAAACCATCAGCTTCTCGTCTCATTCCTGTGCCTGTATAAATTCCTTCCTTGCTAATGATAAGTCTACCTCAATTTCCGTGTCACTACACCCCTTCTCACTTTCTAACCCCTTCTGGTACAAGGCTGGTAAAAACGTCTCAGCTAAATCTATATTTACTTCGACAGCCTTTCTGGACATGCGCCGTGTCACTGCACAAACGGGATAAACCTGTGAGTCCATAGGCAGGGCCTCAATGCTGGCAGGCTGGCTTGTCAATCTTACTGCTGGGTACACCTCTCCGCCGGTGAGGTCATTACCGAGTAAGACCTCCACATCATCCATCAGTAGTTCGGGCCTCACCCCGATCGTAACCGGTCCGGAGACCAAGTCACTTTGTAGGTGTATCTGGTGCAAAGGTACTGCTTCAGTCTCTTTCCCAATGCCTTTTAGCACCCTGACCTCCCCAGTCTGGGTCTCTGAACTGAAGTCTAACACACTCTTTAATATCAATGACTGACAAGCTCCAGTGTCTCTCCAGATCCGTACTGGAACCGGGTTTAACCCCTCCTTCACCGACACCAATCCAGCCGAGATAAACTTCTCGCGCCCTTCCTGAACTCTATCAGACCTCTTCTCCCCTAGCGGTTTGTTTGCCGGCTCAATACAGCCAGTCGGGGTCGTTTTTCCTTTCCCCGTCTCCTTCTTTGGGGCAAAGCACCTGGACGCAAAGTGACCGGCTTTCCCACAATTATAGCATACGACCCCAGGAGACTTCCTACCAAACTGCTTCCTGTCTTCCTTATCCTTCTCACTAGTCCCCGGTTTACTTTCTGACTTTCCCGGTAGACTCTCTCCGCCCTCTCGACTACCCTTGTGGTAGCTTTTACTCGGGGTAAACTTCGCTTTGTGCGTTAACGCGTATTCATCCGCTAACTTAGCAGTTGCGGCTAAGGTGTCTGCCTCTTTCTCATCTAGGTAGGGTCTCATACCTTCAGGGACACAACCTTTAAACTGCTCAATCAGTATTAGCTGTAGCAGTCTGTTATAATCCCCATTGACCCCTTTTGTGGCGCACCAATGCTCACAATACATCTGCATCTCACGGGCAAACTCTAAATATGTGCGGCCCCACTGCTTCCTCGCATTCCGGAACCTCTGCCAGTATGCCTCCGGGACCAACTCATAAATCCTGAGTATTGCCTCTTTCACCACATCATACCTCTGGGCATCTTCTGCGAACAATGCCGAGTAAGCTTCTTGAGCCTTCCTTTTAAGTACGCTTTGAAGCAAAACAGCCCACTAATCCCTCGGCCAGTCCTGACTTGCAGCGACTTTTTCAAAATGTAGAAAGTACCGATCAACATCGGCCTCCTCAAATGGGGGAACCAGCCTAACCTCCTGGGTCGCCCTGAACCCTCCACCTTGGTTCGGCATGGGCCCCTGCGCTATTGTCATCCTTAACTTCTCCAGCTCAAATTCCCTGTCCTTCTGCTTCTCTCTCGCTTCTCGTTCTAACTGCCTGTCCCTCTCTTCTCACTCTAACTGCCTGTCCCTCTCTTCTTGTTCCAGCTGTTTTACACGGAACTTGTGCTCGAGTCTCAATTTTTCAATCTGCAGCTGTACTGCTTCTCCACCAGGTTTGCCCATAGATACCACCTCCAGCTCCCCTTGGGGAAACACACCTTTAGATACATAATGCTCTATGATGGCTCTGTGCATCTCCACTCTCCTCATTGTCGACTTTCCCTTAAAAAGATTCAACGGTTTGGCCACAGTTGCCAATTCTGATCTCCTGGCATCCTCTAATGCCTCCAAGGTTGGCGCCTTTAGAAATTCCTCAATCTCCATTTCTGCTGTTTGCCCTTTCTTTCTTTCGGGAATTTTAACCCAATCAATTTACCCAGTCCCAAATTTGGTGTTCAAAATCGCGGACTAGATCCCCATTTATGTTACGTACCCCGTAACTGGGTTGTCAAACCAGCAGAAATGGACCACTTAGATGGAGTCTGGTTTAACAGAAGCTAATAAAGTTTTATTAAAGAAATAAGTAACACAGTACTCTAATCATAAGGATATAAATGCAACAGCTTAGCAATGATAAAACACACATGTACACAGAACTAGGGTGATAGGAATCAACCAAGCTCTATCGCAGTCTAGGGGTAAAATGATCAGTCTCAAGTGACACAGAGTTCAGTCCAGCTTAGTACAGTTCGCAGTAATTGTTGTTGTGCCATTGGAGAGAGAGAGAGATAGAGATATTCAAATCTGATTCAGCAGACCTTTGATGTTCTTTGCAGTTGGCTTTCAGGTGGGCCCTTTTTTACACCTTCTGTGGTCACCGACTGTGACCTCTCCACTCCGCTCCACGGTGAACCCGGCACCCAGGCAAGGGCGGACACACACACCAGGTTCCCGCCGATCGTACCCTTTTCACCCTGTCAGTCTATGGTCGGTTCCCTCGAACTACACCTCCAACTCCCACAACTTGTGGGGGCACACCGCTCTTCCAGGGTCTCATTATCTCGTGATCTCGTGGTGTGTCATGCCTTAGCGAACCTGTTCTTTTTATCCCCCTGCTGGGGTATCGCCTGTCCATCAAACTTTAAACAGTTCAGGTTCAAAGCAACCGGTCTGTCAATATTCTGAAATGTGTTTCTTTCTCGTTAATCTCTCTTATTAGCATTTTGAATGTTTCTCCATTGTCTCACTTATTTCTCTCATCAGCATCAATCTTCTGATAACTTGGTTTGTCGTCACATAAAGAACATGCAAATTCAGCATAACCTCTAATGTTGACTCGATACCTGTTCGATTAAGTCTTAATCCCAGCAAGAGATTGTAAAGATGGCTGCATCAACCGCAGCCTAGACTGCTCCATTATCTCCATTACCTTGGTCTCAAATCAACAGAAACAATGGAATTATTATCATAAGAATAATGGTGTTGAAGGTTTTGCAAGGAGCGTTTTTCCTGAACAGTGTGTTATTAATGACGTACAATCAGTAGGAGCTGAAAATTGTGCACAATGATTAAACTGCCTGAAGATCAACAGGATTAACTCCTGCAAAGAAGTTCTTTGCGTCTCTGCCAGAAAACAATTTCCCCCTCCGAGAACCAAGAATTGAGAAGATCTTGTCAGTGACAAAGAGGGACATAGTGCCGGTGGAAAAAACAAGTTGAAGATCTCTTCAACAATAATTTGTCCTTGATTTGAGTTTCCTACACTCCTTCCACTGCGAGTCATGCAATCCAAACTCATCACATTGCAGGACGCTAAGAAGATGGAGAGATCAATGGTGAAATACAATTCGTATGGTGAGAAATAGAGTTTAACTCTCTGCACTTTCCAGGAGTCTGTGTACAAAAAAAAGGGATGAGGTGAATTATATTACTGTAAATCCATTGCAAGGTGGCAGGTCAGAAAATTTGAATAATGTTGTTGAAACCCTTTAACATAACCTGCTCTGTTGGAAAACTCTGCCAGGGACATAAAACTGCCACATCTCTCATTGATGCTGACTGCTGCATTGTACTTAAACCACCTTTCATTTTTATTTCAGCTTTTTCCCTCTCACTAATTATTTGTTTAATACATGTGTATGAGTTAGACCAGTCATGAGTTTTGGGTCCCAGGTGTTACAGATGTTTCTAAAAGACACCACTTACAGAATATTTTAACCACGACCTAATATTTATTCAATACATGTACTTTCATAGCCAGCAGCCTTTACCTGGAGCCAAATGTAGCTGTCTGAGCAGAAGCATTAAATGTTAAATACTTTAAAGTATATTTTTAGTGGTTCCAAAGTCTAATTCTGAAAGATTTCCAGTACATATCTTTTAAACTGCTTTAATAAGTCTGATATGGTTTTTTTTATGTTTCTGTCTTGATTTATTTTTACTTTGAACTAATGTCATTCAACTTTGTAGAATTACTAAATCATTCTATGGATTCTGCTGGATGTGAAAGTGATCCATTGCACCTTTTCTGTCCAGAGTATTTGCCACATGTTGAAGTGTGAAACCATAGACAGTGAAAGAGCAAGTGACCAAAGCTAACTGAACTGTTAAACACATTACACTCTGCACTCATAATTTGTACCTGGGAAGGTAAAGTTTATATAGATGAATTGTACCATAAACAAATGTAATAGGCAAGCAACCCAGCCATTGTAAACAGTACTGATTGACAAAGACTTAAAAAAAAAGTGGTTGCCACTGTGAAGCAGATCTTCTTCCTTCTCCTGTGGCACTAGAATATGTTTGAACACTAGAGATTCTGCAGATGCTGGAAACTCAGAGCACGCTGAAGGTACTCAATAGGTTAGGCAGAATCTATGGAGAGTAATAAACAGTTGACGTTTTGGTTCGAGACTCTGCATCAGGCCTAATGCAGGATCCTGGTCCAAAAAGTCAGCTGTTTATTCCTCTCCTTAGATGCCATGCCACCTGATCTGCTGAGTTCCTGAAAATATGTTTTAAATTGGAATGACCATTTCATTCGTTTATTTGTCCGCATCTGCAGTTGTAAGTTGAATTTATTTTTTAATTAGTTGGAAATTTAAAATCAGATGTTGAGAAGAACTGGTCCCACTGGGTTAATTTAGCAGACTCTTGGAGTTATGAATGTTCAAATGTGAGAGGAATTTAAAACAGAAGTAGGAATTCTGAATAAAACACATATTCCATGATTAGTTGTGATCTTAAAAAAAAACAGACCAAATAAATTCATGGGATCTGCAATGAACAAAACTGAATATTTCAAGTTCAAGTTCAAGTTCAAGTTTAATTGTAATTCAACTATACTTGTGTATACAGCTAAATGAAACATAATTACTCTGGGGACAAGGTGCAACATACAGTCCATATATTCGCACAGTTACAATCCAGCACATACAGTCACAGAATAATACTAGCACAAGTCCCCGAGTGGCACGGCCTGAAGATTGATGGTGCATTGAATGTCTTCATGGAGCCATGTTTCTGTAAGAACAAGTACGCAGCAGTTCCTCATATTGTGCTGGGTCAGCTGCAGATGAATGCAATCCAGTTTGTCTTCAACAGGGTGATCACTGGAGAGCAGCACTGATGGGAGAACTGGCCTGCAGGGGAGCCTCCCCCAGCCCAGCATGACTGACATGTCTCTATTTTCTCCTATACTGCCTCTGGAGCATCCTCTGTAGCAGGCAACATCATGACGTATGCGCCTGAATGGCACCACACCTGTGGACACGCAGCTCCCTGAAAAAGCTTTCATTAATGAATTGATGAACCGGGCTTGGATTATTTTGTATCATCATGTCCAATAGGGTCTTGCAGTTACAAAAAACAATTGTTAAGACAAAGTTTTGCACCATTTGTTGAACCCAGAAAGTGCGCATCACCAACTTACTGATCTAAGAGAACAATGATTTACATAAGTTCAAATCATCTTGAAACTTAGAACATCTAACAGAACAGGTCAGGACTGGCCAATCACCCTATGATGTTGTGTTGATCTCGATACCAAATACCCACATCCGTGTATCATCCGTATCTCTCGTTTCCCTTCATATTCAAATGTCTATCTAAATTCCCCTTAAGTTCCATCACCCTGCTTGGTTCTACTCGCCGATCTTGCTGATTAAAACGTTGAGGAAGATTGAAATTATTGAGGTAAGAGCAGAAGGCAAGCTGGTGTTTAGCACCATCTACCAGCCTCTTGCTCGCTGCTCCTGAAAGGAGGAGTCTGCATGTGACCATCTCTCTCTCTCTTTCTCTCCCTCCAGCTTACTGCTCCCAGAGGAAAGGCCCTGTATTCGAATGGTCTCCCTCTCCTTCTCATCTGGTTTAACTGACACGGTTTGTGGGCTGGACTCTGTAGCTCATGTTATGATCTGTTTCAGATCGCTCCTTTTTTTGATGCTATTTTGGGCAATTTTGATCGGGGCAGCCTGCAGATAACAAACAACACAGGACTAGATAAAACTGAACTGAGCTGAATTGAACATGTCTGGACTTTTGATTTTGTGTTTATATTCTGTGTTTTGCTCTTTTTTCTGTTTGCAATTTTTTTTTGTGTGTAGGGGGTGTTCGATGCTTTCCTTTGAACAGTTTCCTTGGTTTTCTTTGTTTTGTGGCTGTCGATGGGAAGGTGATTCTCAGGGTTGTATACTGCATACGTACGTTGATAACAAATGTACTTTGAATGTTTGAACTTTGAACAACTTTAAAAAGCTTGTGAGAGTGCTGAATATGTCTGAGGTAAAGGAAATTATAAAGCTCTTTCCCTTCCGTGTTGAGAAGTTAATGCACAAATGCAGAGTGAGATAAGCCAAGATAAATAAAATTCAGTTCAGACTAATCTGAGTTATATCATACTTCTGAATTTCACTCCCTTGCTGGGAAATTTTTAATAATCAGTTTTAAGACCTTGTGTAACATTAAGTTCATTAGGTTGCAGTATGGTTATCAAAATGCTGTCTGTAGCACTTGCACAGATTTATAATGGAAGGATCAACAAGATCACCAACAGTCTGTTGGACTGATGTGCAGAATTGTTATTTTCTTTGTGTTTTTTTCTATCAGTTTAGCCTTCCTATGCTTGTTGGTATTTTTATGTGATCACCTATATGCATGTAATTGTTCAGTGAATTTTCCAGTATAGATAATTGCGTATCCGTTGCTTTTGTAGTTTCTAGAAGTTTCTTAGTTTTCCGTAGCAGATGTCATGCCACTTAATTCTGGCTATATTAAGGGGCTAAATACCATCACCAGAATTTTGTTACCTCTTAACCAAATGTGAGATGACTATGACAGCTTTTATTCCTTTTCTTCTTTCTCTCAGCTCATCTTTTGTGCTTGTTTTCTGCTGACTTTCGGAAGAGTTGCCTCTGCTTCTCTTTCTTCGAGTGCTGCATGCCCTGTTGAGTTTTCTGCTTCAATATCACATTTCCAGCATCTGCACTTCTTTTGTTTTTGAGGCACAATATTGGCAGATTTGTACCTTACACAGAGCAGTGAGGTCATGATGTAAATTGTTCTGTAACACCAACAATGTCACTTTCATCTTCTTTTGCCTCAGTGCTGACCCAGCATGGATTTTACATCTGAAAGTATTCCCCATTAATACTGTTTTAAGGGTTTGCTTGCAATTTGCAATAGTTACACTTCAGGGTTTATTTTAGAATTTGTGTGTCTGGCACCTGGTGTAATGTTGTGAGAGGTGCTGAAGGATTGTTTTCTCTGCTTTTCACCAGCCAGGTGTCCTCACATCTGGATGAATTAGTTGAAGGGCAACACAGCAAGGAGACTGAGCAGATGACATGAAGATTATGACAAGCTGAAAACAGAGGGAAAGAAGGAAGAAAACAGAGAATAGACACTTTGTGTGATATAGTATCCTGTTCTAGGCTTTGTTTCTTCTATGACTTCAAGGATTTTTAACAATAGAAAACACACAAACTAGAGAGAGACCAATCAGCCCATCACATCGCTACCCTTCACAAAAAGAAGTCTAGCAGCATCATTGTGTTTCTCTGCGTGGCAGCATAGAGGTAAGGCACAATCACTTTACAGCACCAGGAATCACCGATCCGGGTTCAATTCTCATCGCTGTCTAGTACCTTATTGGTTCAGTTCACAAGCATGTGGGTTTGTACAACTAATACCTGTGTGCACACCTATTAGGTTTCCCTAACCTTCCATGAACAGTCAAAGGAGAGAAAAGATACCACCCGGGAAAAAGCATCCAGTCTGGTCAAATGTTCCTCATTGCCCTGATGTGATCTCCTCGTGCCTGACATGGGCTCATCTGCTTACATGATGGTTGGTCTCTGAAGAGTAGTTGTTGCTTTGCATTCAAAACCTCTCACTTTTATACACTCCCTGCCAATTCAAATGTTGTGCTTCAATCTTATTGTTTCTGGCCTATCTAGATTATGTGTGTCAACTTGCCTTGGCCCCTGTTCCAAGCCAGCATTATTTTATTACCCTTCTCTCGAGTGACAACTTGCAATTAATGTCTCTTTGTTTTGAATCAGAGAAGACCAGCCAATCATTAGCCTTGAGTTACTCAGGGCAGACACAGACTCCCCTTTTCATAAATTCCCCCATTCATAAACCAGGTGTTCTATCATACCAAGGAACATTTAGTCACAAATAGCTTCTTATTTAAAAATGATTTCTAGTTCAACAGATTATCAGGAGCATCATTGTGTCCACTTTAAAGCACTTTGATACAGTTATTCCAGAGCAAAACCAGTTCACAAGACAGTCACAGAATGGAGGTTGCAGAACAGCTTCACAAAATGATAGCCTCCATTCCTTCAACCACATGGCTAGAACAAAGACAATTTGTTTGTCTACTTCCAATGTTTTTAACTTATTCAGGTTCACTGATTTGTAGGTTGTAGTTCTTTCTGGTAATCAGCATGAAGAAATAAAGACTGTTTTTGTTTGAATTAGTATCTAATATACAGTATTCGCATAATTCCAGAATACACCCTAACAGATTATTATCTGAATGGTGGCCGATTAGGAAAAGGGGAGGTGCAACGAGACCTGGGTGTCATTATACACCAGTCATTGAAAGTGGGCATGCAGGTACAGCAGGCGGTGAAAAAGGCGAATGGTATGCTGGCATTTATAGCAAGAGGGTTCGAGTACAGGAGCAGGGAGGTACTACTGCAGTTGTACAAGGCCTTGGCGAGACCACACCTGGAGTATTGTGTGCAGTTTTGGTCCCCTAATCTGAGGAAAGACATCCTTGCCATCGAGGGAGTACAAAGAAGGTTCACCAGATTGATTCCTGGGATGGCAGGACTTCCATATGATGAAAGACGGGATGAACTAGGCTTATACTCGATGGAATTTAGAAGATTGAGGGGAGATCTGATTGAAACGTATAAAATCCTAAAGGGATTGGACAGGCTAGATGCAGGAAGATTGTTCCCGATGTTGGGGAAGTCCAGAACGAGGGGTCACAGTTTGAGGATAAAGGGGAAACCTTTTGGGACTGAGATTAGGAAAAACTTCTTCACACAGAGAGTGGTGAATCTGTGGAATTCTCTGCCACAGGAAACAATTGAGGCCAGTTCATTGGCTATATTTAAGAGGGAGTTAGATATGGCCCTTGTGGCTAAAGGGATCAGGGGGTATGGAGGGAAGGCTGGTAGAGGGTTCTGAGTTGGATGATCAGCCATGATCATACTGAATGGCGGTACAGGCTCAAAGGGCCGAATGGCCTACTCCTGCACCTATTTTCTATGTTTCTATGTTTCTACGTTTCTAACATAGGGGATGGTAGCGGTTTAGGATTCATAGTTTGA
The DNA here is from genome assembly GCF_963921235.1 of Mobula hypostoma. Classification (NCBI taxonomy): domain Eukaryota; kingdom Metazoa; phylum Chordata; class Chondrichthyes; order Myliobatiformes; family Myliobatidae; genus Mobula; species Mobula hypostoma. Next base: position 117,938,128 of record NC_086097.1, on the reverse strand, counting down.
GAGGGTTGGAGAGGCTCTTCACATTTAAAGAGTTGCTGGATGTGACCTGCAAGGAGGTGGGATTAGCCTAAGATGCAAAGCTAATAATAACCAGAAAATAAAACAGTTTAAATTAAATTTCTGAATTTCCATATAGAAATCATAGAAAGCATAGAAACTACAGCACAGAAACAGGCCTTTTGGCCCTTCATGGCTGTGCTGAACCATTTTCTGCCTAGTCCCACTGACGTGCACACGAACCATATCCCTCCATACACCTCCCATCCATGTATCTGTCCGATTTAATTTTAAATGTTAAAAAAGAACCCGCATTTACCACCTCGTCTAGCAGCTCATTCCATACTCCCACCACTCTCTGTGTGAAGAAGCCCTCTCTAATGTTCCCTTTAAACTTTCCCCCCTCACCCTTAACCCATGTCTTCTGGTTATTTTCTCCCCTTGCCTCAGTGGAAAAAGCTTGCTTGCATTCACTCTATCTATACCCATCATAATTTTATATACCTCTATCAAATCTCCCCTCATTCTTCCACACTCCAGGGAATAAAGTCCTAACGTACTCAACCTTTCTCTGTAACTGAGTTTCTCAAGTCCCGGCAACATCCTTGTAAACCTTCTCCACACTCTTTCAACCTTAATTATATCCTTCCTGTAATTTGGTGACCAAAACTGAACATAATACTCCAGATTCGGCCTCACCAATGCCTTATACAACCTCATCATAACATTCCAGCTCTTATACTCAATACTTTGATTAATAAAGGCCAATGTACCAAAAGCTCTCTTTACGACCCTATCTACCTGTGACGCCACTTTTAGGGAATTTTGTATCTGTATTCCCAGATCCCTCTGTTCTACTGCACTCCTCAGTGCCTTACCATTAACCCTGTATGTTCTACCTTAGTTTGTCCTTCCAACGTGCAATACCTCACACTTGTCTGTATTAAACTCCATCTGCCATTTTTCAGCCCATTTTTCCAGCTGGTCCAAGTCCCTCTGCAGGCTCTGAAAACCTTCCTCACTGTCTACTACACCTCCAATCTTTGTATCATCAGCAAATTTGCTGATCCAGTTTACCACATTATCATCCAGATCATTGATATAGATGACAAATAACAATGGACCCAGCACTGATCCCTGTGGCACACCACTAGTCACAGGCCTCCACTCGGAGAAGCAATTCTCTACTACCACTCTTTGGCTTCTTCCATTGAGCCAATGTCTAATCCAATTTACCACCTCTCCATGTATACCTAGCGACTGAATTTTCCTAACCAACCTCCCATGCGGGACCTTGTCAAAGGGCTTACTGAAGTCCATGTAGACAATATCCACTGCCTTCCCTTCATCCACTTTCCTGGTAATCACCATCCATCTATGTGCCATGTATTTGTACCTGCTTTCAGTGAGCCTCTGTCTCATGTCTTACCCCTACCAGGTGATCTAGTGGAGTGACTGAATGGCTGTTGGCAATCTCGTGACATTCCATGAAAAAGGCCATAGATGACCTTGCAGAATCACCACAAACTGCTCTGGTTCAGGACACTTCAGTCTTTATGAAAGATCTCGGCCTGAAACGTCAACTCTTTATTCCTCTGCACTGATGCTGCCTGACCTGCTGAGTTCCAGCAGAGGTTTATGTGTATTACTCTGGTTCTAAAGGACATGGATTCAGCTTTCTCCTATCTTGGAGGGCTGACAGAAATAGTGAAATCTTATGCCGCCATTCTGAGAGTAGTTATCAGACCGGTGCTTCGTATATCTAGAAATCCAAGAAACTGTTTGGCTGATAGATTGGAGGATGTATAGGAAACTCTGAAAATACCACCAGCATCATCACTGGGGAGTCAGAATCACCAATGCAGCATTCTAAGGCATTTAGTTGTGCTAGAACAGAAATTCAGACACCGGAAAATGTGTCATTGTTATGTGACAAAGTGGATTTCTGAACTTGGCTGCTACTTCCATAACTAGAAGTAGTAATTCTAGAAGCAATTGGGATTGATTTTGTTATCCTTAAAGCTTTCTTTGAATATCCAACAATTATTGGGTATTAAAACCCAACACATTTTGCTGCATCACCCTAAAATATCCTGAGAACAGCTTCCATTCCACTGGCATAATTTGTGACAATGTGGCAGAAATTCTTTAGCTTATTTGCTACTGCCTGACAGGAACATTACAGGTGGTAGATCAAGAATGCCTCCAGAGAAATAGATAATATGCTGAATACAAAACTGTCAAAAAATGACACAAAAGAAAGCAAAGATTAAAGATGAATTGGAATGACGAAATGATTTTCTTCCTGTATCTGTTGAAATGCTTGGCTGCCCAAGAACAGATTAAGGAACTGAATAATCACAATTACATGCCATCATTTGGGAATTAATAACCCCTGTGATCCTCATGCCAGATTCACAGACAAGTGAAAAAAAATTATACTCCAGTGACAGTATAGGAATTTTAAGTACATCATGGACTATTGAGCAACCATAATCCAAGACTCTCCACAATAAAGAAAAACTCAGTATGCACTCAAGTGTCTACCTTATTAAGTACCTCCTGTCTCTAATAAAGCCAAAACTTTTGAATATGGCCCAAGTACAGAGAGAGAGACACACTGAAGCAGGTTGACAGTTCACTGATTTTTAGTGAGAATTGTTGCAGTATTTAAAGAAAAAGGAAAACAGTAAACACTAACCAACAGTGCTGTTAATTAAAACTCTCAAACCGAAAGTTAAATTCAAACACTGTGGCTGAAAGCAATGCCTAAATACTAAAGGAATACTGCTCCTTTACAGCGTCTGTCGAAGTGGTAGTACCCTTTTCCAGACTAGGACAAGGGTAAGCAGGGAACGTAAACATTGCTATGTTTTTGGTCACGTCTTGACAAGACTAGAATGAAAAGAAGGGAGTTAAATACCGCCATAATGAAACAGTGATTTGCTGTAACGTGCTTCTCATGAGCACAATTGGCAAACCTGTTGCACAGCTCGCAATCAGGGGCACTTAGAGCCTGCATCAGGATCCGTGGCTGTGACAAATAAACCACACCATTTCAGAAATTCATCTAGGACCTTTCACTGGGATTTGTACTAACACTAACAGTTCCAGCATTCGGAAACATTGAATGGAGTGTGATATTGTGTTACAAAACTGGAATTTGATATTCAGCTCATGTACCTAGTAAGGTGGCCAATGAGTCTACATTCATGGTCTTCTGCTGTTGTAGCTCATCCACTTCATGGTCTGAGGTGTTGTGTTCAGAGATGCTCTTCTGCACCTCAGTGTAGTATCACGTGATTATTTGAGTGAGTTTCGCCTTCCTGTCAGTTTGAACCACTCTCTTCTGACCTCTCTCATTAACAAGGCCCCTTTGCCCACAGAACTGCCACTTATTGGATGTTTTTTTTTCTTTTTCGCAAATTCTCTGTGAAGTCTAGAGACTGTTGTGTGTGAAAATCCCAGCGGAACATCAGTTTCTGAGATAATCAAACCACCCTGTCTGACACCAACAATCATTCCATGGTCAAAGGCACTTAGATCACATTTCTTCCCCATTCTGATGTTTGGCTTGAACAACAACTGAGCCTGTTGACCACGACTGCATGCTTTTATGCAATGTGTTGCTGCAAAATGATTGGCTGATTAGATATTTTTATTAGCGAACAGGTGTACAGATGTACCTAATGAAGTGGTCACTGGTGTTTATTCCAAACCACAAAATATTTCTTGTCGTTTCTATCAATTACAGACAAAAAGCTATTTCATGCAATCATAGATCAAAAAGGAAGCTTTACATGATGCTGTGCCTGTGCTGATTTTTAATAGAGTTAATCTTTTATTTCCACTCATGCGCACTTTTTCCATAGCATTGCATTTCCTCAAATCTCCTCGATATCCAGGCAGTTAATGATACAACAATATTGGTCAATCTTTTGATTGCCTCGAACATTGATTTCAAAATTAGTTATCAATAAATGAAAGTCTATTTTTCATATTGGGTTAAAAAGCAGTTCCTCTAAAATTGAAAATACTCAGAGAAGATAGAACATTTGATCAGATAGCAAAAAAATTGAGCTGATTTTAAAAAAGTCAAAACCGGAAGTGAATGCAGTGGATGTGGACTAACATTATGGTGCTGAACTTGGTTGTGGAGAAATACTAAAATGCATATGGCAAGGGTAAAAGAGCATTGATTACAGAGTCTGATAGCTGAGTGCATGTGGTTGTTTCCAATCTTCAGTTTTTGTTGCCTCTGCTATGCCTTCAGGGAACTATTCCGTGTCTTTAGATCATTCTGTGTTGGAATAGGTTTTACTAAAGAACAGAACACTGTTGAGTTGCTAGAGTACTAATGACAGAACACCACCATACAATAAAGGAACAGACTCCGTCCAAGACTTTGTGTCACAACCACGGATTCAGCAGCACAAAATAAATACGGCAATTGCACTTGTGACTATGCATGTGTCAGCTAATTATTATTTAATTGTGATAGTATTTAACTCCATACTTGTTGTCATAAGTGCTTGCCGAGACTTGGACACAGCAAATGCTTTACTGCCTGCATTCCACTTGCCTGAGAAATTGGACTGTCGAGTCAACTGATAAACCATAAACACAAGAGATTCCACAGATGCTGGAAATCTCCATTCGTGGTGGAGGGTCTCTGGCTGAAATATTGACTGTTTATTCCTTCCATAGCTGCTGCCAGACATACTGAGTTCTTCCAGCATTTTGTGTGTGTTGCTCAAAATTTGAATTATTTGCAGGGCAAAACTAGCAGTATACGTTTTATTCTTAATTGTTCTTTTCAGCTGCAGTGTAGGCTTCATTTACTATTTGAGAGTTTTAATTAATGGCTCTGTTTGGCCTAGGGTTTAATGTTTTCTTTTCCCTTTAACATTATTCTCATTAAAGTCTGTGAACTATCGACCTGCTTCTGTGCCTCACACACCACACTTGGGCCGTATCCGAACTGTGGGGTGGGGGGTGGGGTGACACTTTCGTTCTGACACCAGCAGATATCATGTCCCGTAATCTCAGGATTTGCCCTGCAAATAGTTCGAATTTTGAGCAACACACACAAAATGTTGGAGGAACTCAGCATGTCTGGCAGCAGGTATGGAATGAATAAAGAGTCAGCATTTCAGGCAGAGACCCTCCACCACGAATCGAGATTTCCAGCATCTGCAGAATCTCATGTGTTTATGGTTTGTATTTTGAGTTTGGATTGTTGTTAAGTAGAGTGAAAAGATTTATCAAATAATATCAGCAGGAGTAGATACCATCATTTCTATGCAGATGTCTTTAAGAACAATCTGGTTAATTTTATCAGTTGTCTATCCTTATCGAATTCTTACAATGTCATTGAAGGATTTCAACCCACATTTTTTTTATATTGCCTTATGACCCTCTACTGATGTACCATGGAGGATATTCTCTCTGGCTGCATCAACTTCTGGTATGGAGAAGCTGTAGAAAGTTGTAAAGTCAGTCAGCTCCATTGTGGGCACTAGCCTCCCAAACAGCCAAAACACCTTCATAAGGCGATGACTCAAAAAGTGGCATCCATCATTAAGGACCCCATTACCAGGACATGCCCTTCCCTCATTGCTACCACCAGACAGCAGGTACAATTACCAGGACATGCCCTTCCCTCATTGCTACCACCAGACAGCAGGTACAAGAGCCTGAAGACAGACACTCAACATTTGAGGAACAGCTTCTTCTCCTCTGCTATCAGATTTCTGAATGAACCCATATCACTACTTCAGAATTGATTTCTCTCTTTTTGCACTATTTATTTTAATTAATTATTTTATATATACTTGTCATTGAAATATATAGTTTTTGTAATGTAGTGCTGCCATATAACAACAAATGTCACAACATATGTCAGTGATATTAAAGCTGATTCTGACAATGAAGGAGGTCATTTGTCCCATTCAATCATTGCCCCCTCTCAGAGTAATCCCACCAATCACATTTCCCCACTTGCCTCCCGGTCATCTAATCTCTCCCGCCCATTCACACACGGTCACAGGAAGAAGCTGCAAAGCCCACAAAGAAAATAGCAGGTTTGGATCAAATATGCCAATATTGCAGCTTGGTGTCTTCAGCATTCTCTTTTGCACCACCGTGTAACAGATGCACACCACCATTGTAAAATGTCATTATTTGAGTTACTATCCCCTTCTGTCAGCTTGAACCAGTCTGGCCATTCTCTTCTGACCTCTCTCATGAACAATGCATTTTTGCCCACAGGACTGCTGTTCACTGATTTTTTTTTTGTAGTTCACACCATTTTCTGTGAATTCTAGAGACTTATGTGTGAAAATCCCAGAAGACCAGCAACTTCTGAGATAATCTAACCATCTCATCTGGCACCAACAATCATTCCATGATCAGTCATTTAGATCATATTTCTTCCCTGTTCTGATGTTTGATCTGAACAACAACAGAACCTCTTGACCATGTGAGCATGCTTTTTTACTTTGAATTGCTGTCATGTGGTTGCCTTATCAAATATTTACGTTAACAAGCAGATGTACAGGTCTACCTAATAAAATGGCTACTGAGTGTATTCAAAGAAAGAATTACACGAAAGTGATCATTCCTGTATTTTATTAATTAATACACACATGAAAGGGGAAAAGAACATCAGCAGGCACAGACAACTTGAGCTAAAGTCACCTCAGGCAATTTAATTGTCAGATATTTTAAGGAAAATTGCTGGTGCTCCATGATCAACTCACTGTATAAAAATCAGCTCGTTGAAAGAATTACATCTTTCTCCAAGCAAAGCAAAATCCTTCAGCTATCACCCAAGAATAATCAAATAAAGGTATATATTATTGGAAATATTTCTCAAGACTGAGATTCTGGCTATAAAAGCATTATGTTTGTCAGTAAAAGAGTAGTTATGGTCATGTCAATAATCCATGACATCATGTATTCCCTGCAGAAGCCATTTATAAAGGTTTAGATGAAAGGCAGCTAGAACTGCATCATCTGATCCACTGGGAATTGAAGTTCATAAATGGCTTTCAACATAAATCTCTTACAAAAAACATAATAATTACAACCAACCAATGTTGAAGGATTAACAGAAAATGCAGTGGTTACCAGGGACAATTGAGGAAAAAGCTGACTCACTAAATGATTGGCACTGACAATCATGTGAAACCTTGTTACACAGCCTCACAGTCCACCTTCTATTATTTCTGAGTCTAACTAAAGACCTAAGAATTGGTGCCTTGGTAGTTTACTCTGTATTTTGTGTTCTACAGTTCCTGTTGTGCTGTGAAAATGAAAGGGACTGTTAAGTACATGTGTTTTGTCTGAAGGAAAAAAATACCTGGAGTTGCTTAGCACTTTAGCACACGTTTGTTTATTAGGTGTGTCAAAAATCAAACTTACAAGAATATTAACTAGAAGGTATCTACCAGAAAACACAATAATGGCTTCATACTATTTTGTCCCATATGAACTCCTGGTCTCTCTCTCCCACTGAAGAAATGAGCCCCATTCGTTAGGCACCAGCATATGCCAGCTTTAGTTACTCACAAAATTAACTTAATTGATTAGAATATGACACACCCCACAATGTAGTTACACTCATATTACAAAATAAACAGAAGGATCTACCTTAAATACAGTGTACAAATAACACATACACATTACTAAAGAAATGAAATATTTCACCAAGCTAGCACGCACTGGTGTACTAGTGCCTAACCTGAGTGCATCAACTCAGTTTAGGACTCATTATGAGAATATACTGGGGAAGACAATGAAGTGAACACACTCAGTATAAGGGTGGCAGAATTTCAAGGCAATGTTTCTTTGTGCGTGTGTAAGGAGAGCATTTACCGAGTGCTGTCCATCACAGGGACTTAAGGATATCTTTTTCTTAAATAACTCTGGGCCTGTACTCACTGGAGTTTGGAAGAATAAGGGGGATTTCACCGAAACCTATCGAATACTGAAAGGCTTAGATGGAGTGGACATGGAGTAGATGTTTCCAATAGTGGGAGAGCCTAAGACCAGGGAACACAGCCTCAGAATAGAAGGACGTCCCTTCAGAACAAAGTTGAAGAAGAGTTTCTTTCACCAGAGGTTGGTGAATCTGAAATTCATTGCCATGGATAGTGGTGCAGGCCATATCATTGGGCATATTAAAAGCAGGGGTTGGTTGGTTCTTAATTGGTAAGGGTCAAAATTTAAGGGCAGAAGAGAGGGAAATTGGTTTGAGAAGGATGATGGATCAGCCATGGTGGAATAGCAGAGCAGACTCAATGGGCTGAATGGCTTAATTATGCTCCTCTGTCTCATGATCTAAATGACTAGTAAGTGCAAGGAATCTTGGCTGTGATTGGATCATTGAACAGAAAATAAAACTTTGAAAATTTGATATGGATCAGTCACTTAAAATTTAATGTTTTTAAAATAATTCTATGGACATTTTCCGGAGTGTCAATACATCTTTTCACTTAAGATGGAAAAAAATCAATTATTAATCTTTTCCTGATTCAATGAATCCATAGCTAAGGAACATGTGCAAGGCCATTAGAAGCAGATAGGACCACATAAGCTGTGATTTTCTAGCTGCTGATGAGACCCTGAACACCAGGCTCAGACTCTGGGCTTGTCAACTCACCAGCACTTTTGCCTCCTGTTTGCATGAACATCTGATCCTGGGACCCACTGACATGGGACAGCCTGACAATCACGCATGTCCTTTCTCACCCACCCACATCGCTCGAATTCAAGCCTGGTGAAGAGGCCTCGACTCCAGGTGTCCTTCATTCTGTGTCTATGTTGCTGACCTTTGAACATAGAGTGGAAACCTCAACTTCATCCTTCATCATCAGCCCATGTCGCTGGCCTTTGAGTGCTGAGCATGGATTAGAGAACTGGATTCCAGTCTTACATCTAACTCTTGCACATCCCTGTCTGTCTCTAAACCCAAATGGACTCCTAACTCTGACCAAGACCTTGCACATTACGAATGCTCTGTTGAACTTCAAACGGATCTGCAGCAAAGTACTTAGGAACACAGAGCTAACAGGGAAATATAAAAGGTTGTAGAGAATGATGGTGAGATAAGAACATAGAACATAGAATAGTACAGCATAGTACAGGCCTTTCGGCCCACAATGTTATGCCCACCCTTAAACCCTGCCTCCCATATAACCCCCCCACCTTAAATTCCTCCATATACCTGTCTAGCAGTCTCTTAAATTTCACTAGTGTAGAACATAAGTCATGGAAAAGGACAGTGCTAATCAAATCTTCTCCATTCAGCAGTTGTTCCTACTGTCATCATCCTGGGAAATATCATATTATTCAGCTGAAAGCTGGTTGCATCACACCCTGGTATGGAAACACCAATGCCCATGAATGGAAAATCCTACAAAAAAAATTGTGGAAACAGCCCAGACCATCACAGGAAAATACTTACCCACCACTGAGCTCATCTGCAAAGAATGTTGCCAGAAGAAAGTGCATCAATCATCAAGACCCCCCAGCATCCGGGGCATGCTCTCTGCTGACTGCTGCCATTGGGAAGGACATAGTGGATCCTTTGGTCCCTCACCACCAGTTTAAGGAACAGCTATTACTCTTCAACAACTGAACCAGTGTGGATAACTTCAGTCATCTCAACACTTAACTGATTCTACAACCTTTGGACTCACTTTCAAGGACTCAACAACTCGTGTTCCCATTATTATTTCTTAACTTTTTTTTATGTTTTTGTTTATATTTGCACAGATTGTCTTCTTCTGCATATTTATTGTTTGTCAGTCTGTGTGTAGCTTTTCATTGATTCTGTTGTACTTATTTGTTCTACTGCAAATGACTTCAAGAAAGTGAATCTCAGGGTAATATATGGTGATGCATATGTACTTTGATAATAAATATACTTTGAGTTAGTGGTAAGTGAAATGGAATACAATAGTGACCATTGCAGCACAATGCCACACCACTTCAGAAGTTCATTGGGATGTGAACTGATCGTACAGTTCCAGCAATTGGTGACATTGATAGGAGCGTGACACTGTGTTACGGAGATGAAATTTGATATTCAGTCATTGTAGCGTAGTGATTAGCACAATGATTTACAGTACTAGCGACCCGGGTCCAATTCCCGCCACTGTTTGTACATCCTTATCGTGACCTCGTCAATTTCCTCCAGATGCAACGGTCTCCTCGCACATTCTAAGCATGTACGGTTTGGTAGGTTTATTGGTCATTGTAAATTGTCCCCTGGTTATTCTAAGTTTAAATTGGGGGATTGATGGGTAGACTGGTTTGAAGGGCCAGAAGGGCCCACTGTATCTCATCTTTTATAAACCTACTGATTCCTATGTTTATCTTGCCTATACTTCTTTCCACACTGTCTACTGTAAAAATGCTATTCCCTTTTCTCAGTTCCTTTGTCTCCATTGCATTTGCTCCCAGGATGAGGCTTTCCTTTCCAGGACATCAGAGATGTCCCCCTTGAAAAAATGTGGCTTCCCTTCTTCCATCATTGATGCTGCTCTCAGCCGTATCTCCTCCAATCCTGAATGCCCACACTCACTCTATCTTCCCGCCAGATAAACAGTGAAAGAGTTCCTCTTGTCCTTACCTACCACCCCGTGAGCCTCCACATCCAACACACCATTCTCTGCAAAGTTTGCCATCTCCAAACAGTTTCTACCACCAAACATATCTTTACCTTCCCTCCACCTCCACCCTGTCCCTGCTCTCTGCAGTGATTACTCCCTCCGTAATTCCCTTGTCTATTGATCCCTCCACACTAATCTTCCTCCCGGCACCTATCGCTGCAAGTGGCTAAGGTGGTACACCTGCCAATTCACCTCCTCCATTATCTCCATTCATTGCACCAAAAGTCCTTCCAAGAGAGGCAACACTTCACATGTGAATCTGCTCTGGTCATTTATTGTGTCCAGTGCTCCTAATGCAGCCTCTTTTAATTGGTGAGATCTGTCGTAAATTCAGGCATCACTTCGTTGAGCACCTTCATTCCTTCACCTTCATGTGGTTATAACAAGAGGCAAAACGAGCTGACAGGTTTCAATCTCATGGGCAAAAACTATAACCGAAATAGAAATGGTCACAAGCACATTCAAATCGGTGTAGCTAATTAAGCAGGTACTCAGAAAGCAATTTTATTTACATGGTGATTCTTCATACCCCCAGTATCTCACATTCAACATGCTCTGATGCTTTGCTACTGAAAAGCATGACAGTCAATGCCAACAGAGCAAGATCTCACCAACAATAAATAGGAAATAAATATGCTGTTAAAAAGGTTACATTAAACACCATGGAATTCAGAAGGAAAACCTCCTCAAGAAAAGAAAACTAAAGTGGATTAAAGTTCAAATATAACTTATTATTCATACAGTTGGTTCCCTTTAGTATATCCAGATAAACAGTTTAAATCAAAATACTGAAATAGTTTTGCTTCAGGGGAAAAAAAAATACGAGGAGAAAAACAATCAAAGAATTTCTGTCACAACCAACAAATCACATATCTGGGATCGAATTACGCGCCTTGCAGCTTAGCTGGCGATTATTCAATGAAAAAACCTAAAGGAAGAAATTTTCACATCATGTCATAATGGGTCTCTTGGACAGTGCAAAGATTAGGTTAAGTATGTGATCGGGGAATCAGTCAAAGACATTTCCTTTTAATGCTTCCACATTTCCGGATAATTGCCTTTGAAAACTTGCCTCTACCCTGAAGATGAGGTGTGTAAAAAGGGAGAAAAAAGGCTAAGAATTCTGTTGTATCTATGAACATTTTTGTACTGTACATGATTTCCTCCTTTCCTCCACACAAGTACAGCTAAACACAACATTTAACAATCTTGCCAGTGCTGCGCTGGGCTAGCTGACATGCATAGGATGTAGAACAGGCAACACCACTCCACCTGCCCCATCCTTCTTTTGAAGTTGCCTGTCAAATTGTATCACGCCTGTTTAAGAAGCATCACAGGTGACTCATATTGAAACTTCCAACGATCTCCCTGTTAATGGTGCTTGGATTATTGATACAGGCGATCACTCACTGCTGTGGTGGTGTCAGCTGCATTTCAGTTATAGAGACATAGAATGGACAGAACCTGGGAGTGGGTCCTTTAGCCAAACTAGTTCAAGTTTCCCATCTAAGCAAGTCCTATTTGCCCATATTTGGCCTATACTCCTCAAAACGTTCCTATCAAGTACCAGTATAAATGTCTTTTAAATGTTTACATTGCACCTGCCTCAGCTCATTCCGAATAGCTACCACCTTCAGCATGAGGCATTTGTCCCTTGGGTCTCCTTTTAACCTTTCTCCTCTCACCATGAATCTATTCTCTCAAGATTTTGATTCCCTTTCCCTTGGAAAAGAACTGTGTGCATTCACTGTATCTATGCCCCTCATGACTTTATACACCTCTCCTGGGTCACCTTTCAATTTCCTATGCTCCAGTGACCCAAGGACTAGCCTGCCCAAGCTCTCCCTATAATTTTTGGCTCATGAATCCTGGCAACATTCTTGCAAGTTCAGAGAGTACAAAAGGTGGAAGTTCAGCCATTTCACTGGTGCTTTCATTAGTTCTACAGGGTGCAGCATGGACAGTACCTGTAGCAGAGTGGTCATTGGTTTGGGATGATTAAAGGTTTTGGACACAAGAGGACTCAACCCTGTCAGCTTCATCCCCAACTTGCACACAGAACCACACATCGTCCTCCAGATCTTCATGGAGCAATATATCTAGTTATTAAATTTTCCAGGGTCTTACTGTAGATGGACGGATGGTGGTTGCTATGAACTTGGTGAGCCACAGGGCCTGTTTCTGTGTTGTACCTCTCAATAACTCCATGAGCACTGGAACAGGCCCAATAAAGATAAAGAAAGATTGACATTATTTGTCACATTAACAATGAAACATAGAACATAGAACATAGAATAGTACAGCACACTACAGGCCCATGGGCCCACAATGTTGTGCCTACCCTCAAACCCTGCCTCCCATATAAGCCCTCACCTTAAATTCCTCCATATACCTGTCTAGTAGTCTCTTAAACTTCACGAGTGTATCTGCCTCCACCACTGACTCAGGCAGTGCATTCCACGCACCAATCATTCTCTGAGTAAAAAACCTTCCACTAATATCCCCTTTGAACTTCCCACCCCTTACCTTAAAGCCATGTCCTCTTGTATTGAGCAGTGGTGCCCTGGGGAAGAGGCACTGGTTATCCACTCTATCTATTCCTCTTATTATCTTGTACACCTCTATCATGTCTCCTCTCATCCTCCTTCTCTCCAAAGAGTAAAGCCCTAGCTCCCTTAATCTCTGATCATAATGCATACTTTCTAAACCAGGCAGCATCATGGCAAATCTCCTCTGTACCCTTTCCAATGCTTCCACATCCTTCCTATAGTGAGGTGACTAGAACTGGACACAGTACTCCAAGTGTGGCCTAACCAGAGTTTTATAGAGCTGCATCATTACATCGTGACTCTTAAACTCTATCCCTCGACTTATGAAAGCTAACACCCCATAAGCTTCCTTAACTACCCTATCCACCTGTGAGGCAACTTTCAGGGATCTGTGGACATGTACCCCCAGATCCCTCTGCTCCTCCACACTACCAAGTATCCTGCCATTTACTTTGTACTCTGCTTTGGAGTTTGTCCTTTCAAAGTGTACCACCTCACACTTCTCCGGGTTGAACTCCATCTGCCACTTCTCAGCCCACTTCTGTATCCTATCAATGTCTCTCTGCAATCTTTGACAATCCTCTACACTATCTACAACACCACCAACCTTTGTGTCGTCTGCAAACTTGCCAACCCACCCTTCTACCCCCACATCCAGGTCATTAATAAAAATCACGGAAAGTAGAGGTCCCATAACAGATCCTTGTGGGACACCACTCGTCACAATCCTCCAATCTGAATGTACTCCCTCCACCATGACCCTCTGTCTTCTGCAGGCAAGCCATTTCTGAATCCACCTGGACAAACTTCCCTGCATCCCATGCCTTCTGACTTTCTGAATAAGCCTACCGTGTGGAACCTTGTCAAATACCTTACTAAAATCCATATAGATCACATCCACTGCACTACCCTCATCTGTATGCCTGGTCACCTCCTCAAAGAACTCTATCAGGCTTGTTAGCCACAATCTGTCCTTCACAAAGCCATGCTGACTGTCCCTGATCAGACCATGATTCTCTAAATGCCCACAGATCCTATCTCTAAGAATCTTTTCCAAAAGCTTTCCCACCATAGACGTAAGGCTCACTGGTCTATAATTACCCGGACTATCCCTACTACCTTTTTTGAACAAGTGGACAACATTCGCCTCCCTCCAATCCTCTGGTACCATTCCCGTGGACAACGAGGACATAAAGATCCTAGCCAGAGGCTCAGCAATCTCTTCCCTCGCCTCGTGGAGCAGCCTGGGGAATATTCCGTCAGGACCCGGGGACTTATCCATCTTAATGTATTTTAACAACTCCAACACCTCCTCTCCCTTAATATCAACATGCTCCAGAACATCAACCTCACGCATATTGTCCTCACCATCATCAAGTTCCCTCTCATTGGTGAATACCGAAGAGAAGTATTCATTGAGGACCTCGCTCACTTCCACAGCCTCAAGGCACATCTTCCCACCTTTATCTCTAATCGGTCCTACCTTCACTCCTGTCATCCTTTTTTGCTTCACATAATTGAAGAATGCCTTGGGGTTTTCCTTTACCCTGCTCGCCAAGGCCTTCTCATGCCCCCTTCTTGCTCTTCTCAGCCCCTTCTTAATCTCCTTTCTTGCTTCCCTATATTCCTCAATAAACCCATCTGATCCTTGCTTCCTAAACCTCATGTAGGCTGCCTTCTTCCACCTGACTAGATTTTCCACCTCACTTGTCACCCATGGTTCCTTCACCCTACCATTCTTTATCTTCCTCATCGGGACAAATTTATCCCTAATATCCCGCAAGAGATCTCTAAAGATCGACCACATGTCCATAGTACATTTCCCTGCAAATACATCATCCCAATTCACACCCACAAATTCTAGCCTTATAGCCTCAGAGTTTGCCCTTCCCCAATTAAAAATTTTCCTGTCCTCTCTGATTCTATCCTTTTCCATGATAATGCTAAAGGCCAGGGAGCGGTGGTCACTGTCCCCCAGATGCTCACTCACTGAGAGATCTGTGACCTGACCCGGTTCATTACCTAGTACTAGATCTAGTATGGCATTCCCCCTAGTCGGCCTGTCCACATACTGTGACAGGAATCCGTCCTGGACACACTTAACAAACTCTGCCCCATCTAAACCCTTGGAACTAATTAGGTGCCAATCACTATTAGGGAAGTTAAAGTCCCCCATGATAACAACCCCGTTATTTTTGCACCTTTCCATAATCTGCCTCCCAATCTGCTCCTCTGTATCTCTGCTGTTACCAGGGGGCCTATAGAATACCTCCAATAGAGTAACTGCTCCCTTCCTGTTCCTGACTTCCACCCATACTGACTCAAAAGAGGATCCTGAAACATCGAAATATATGGTGAAATGTGTCAATTTGTGTCTGTGACCCACACAGACTGAGGATTATGTTGGGGCAGCTCGCAAATGTTATCACATTTACGGTGCCAATATTGCATGCTCACAACTTGCTAACCCTAACTGTAGGTCCTTGGAGGCAAACTGGAGCCTGGCGAAAACCCACACAGTCATGAGCAGAACACACAAACTCCTTACAGGCAGCAGTGGAATCAGACCCTGGTCAGAGATCACTGGCACTGTAAAACGATTGTGCTAACCACTATTCTACCATGCCGCCCAGCTACAAACTGCACACTGTGGCTATGCCAACCAGAAAACACTTATTGACCGTATAATCCCATATTATTCTGACCACATTCCATCAAATTTCCTATGTTCTACATGTTGTCTGATGGCAATTTATAATGCCAAATTAATCCACCAACCTACTTGTCCTTGTGGAATGAGAAGAACCCAGAGAACCTGGAGGAAACCGATGCAGCTGCAGAGAGAATCTGCAAACTCTGCATTTGTGTCACTCGAAGCCAGAATAGAACGTGGGTCACTGGAATTCCGAGGCAGTAGCTTTATCAGCTGTACCTGCTGGCAGTGATGGAGATCGTTCACCCATTCAAGGCAGACCTGTAGATTGTGGAACTAAAGATCAAGGTCAATGTGACTTTGAATCCTCTTTGTACCGTGACCATTTCACATGATGGCAACATATCAATGTTAGCTTCTAAACATATTAGGCACTGATTCTTGCTCCAGGAGAGGGAATTCCTTCCGTTTGTCTTTTAGCCAAGACATGGGCCTCTGGGTGCTTTGAAGACTGGACATCCCCAGATGTTTGAAGACAGACAACATTTCATGGTGATTGAGCACCACATTTCAATTGGCAGCTGTGTTCACATCCCAGTGGTTGTCATTGTGGAACATTCAACTAAAATGCAGCAATATTTCACAGTTGCCACAATTTGCATGGCCAACTACCATTTCCCTGAGGTTGCAATGCACCTTTTCCTCTCAAACCATACTTCAGTTAAAGTTTAGAGCTGAGATCCTTCATCCGGTCTTGAAGGGAAAGACGAAGAAGCCAGAATAGGAAGCAGGAGGAGAGAGAAAGGAAGACAAGAGGCCGAGTGATAATTAAAACCAAGGTGGTTTCCAAGCGGTGCTAGCAATATACTGAACAGCACCTTTTGCTGGCAGCTCACAAAACCTCTAGATATACATCTCCAGACATAGTACTACAGCCTGATGTGTTCTCCATCCACCAGATGGACCGGTGGCACTAGGAAGTGTTGAAGAATGGCATCTGCTTTATGACAAACTCAACATGGTGCTCGGACGTAGGTGCCTGCTGCACCCTTGTTCTCCCAACCTGAAACATCTAATGACTAAGTGTTGAACATTTCACTTACTGAAAGAGTTCTGCTCCACAATCCTGACCACTGTTTACATCATGCCAAAGGCAGATGTAAACCAAGCACTCAACGTATTTAGTGCCATGATTAATGAACAAGAAACATTCTATCCGATTCACATAATAACATGAATGTCATTATCTGCTACAATGCAAAATCAAACAATATAAATGACAACAAAGTTTCACTCCCAGATGAGCTTAATGCCTTTTATGCTCACTTTGACCAAACAGAACATGGGGGTACCTTCACAAACTCCCACAGACCTCAGTGCCCCTGTGATTTCTGTCTCTGAGGCGAATGTGAGAGCATCCTTCAGAAGGATGAACCCAGCTGGTTCAGAGAGTGTACCTTGCCAAGTACTAAAAACCTATGCTGATCAGTTGGCTGGAATGTTTACTGACATCTTCAGTTTCTCACTTTGTCAGGCTGATATACCTACCTGCTTCAAGCAGGCTTCAATCATACGTGTCCAAGAGCTTGTTGCCCTACCTGATTGAGAATCGTCCAGTCAAGCTTATGTCCACTATGATAAAGTGCTTTGAAAGGTTGTCACAAAACATATCAACTCCTGCTTGAGGAGTGAGTTGGATCAGCTCCAATTTGGCTAGTGTCACAACAGGACCACAGCAGTTGGCATTTCATTGGCTCTTTGCTCAGTTCTGGAACATCAGGACAATGAAGATGCATACGTCAGGATGCATTTCATTGACTACAACTCAGCATTTAAAACTATCATCCCCTAAAAAGTAATCAATAAGCTCCTAGACCCAGACCTTGATATATCCCTGTGCAACTGGAAACTTGATAGACTCCAAGTTGGAATCTACTCTTAACTCCACTTGAAGACTCCAACCAGTACAAGCTGGCAACAACATTGCCTCCACAATCATCATCAGCCCAGATGCACCACAAGCCTGAGTGTTTAGCCCCCCTGCTCTACCCACATTATACAAATGATTGTGTGACTAAGTATAACTCAAATGCTACATTTAAGTAGCTGACAATGGTGAACTAGTGTTGTTGGCCGAATCAAACATGGTGACAAATCAGAACATAGAAGAGAGATTGAAAATCTAATTGAATGGGGTCATGTTAAAAACCTATCACTCAACATCAGCAAAACCAAAGAGCTGATTATTGATTACAGGAGAAAGAGGCCAGAGGTCCATGAGGTAGTCCTCATTAAAATATCGGATGTGGGGAGGATCAGTAACTTCAAATTCTTTGGTGTTACCACATCAAAGGATTTTCCTGGGACCAGCACATAAGTGCCATCACAAAGAAGATATGACAACGTCTGTACTTTCTTAGACGTTTAGTGTATGATTTGAAACTTTGACAAAATTCTATAGATGCACAGAAGAAAGTATCCTGATTGGCTGCATCATGGCATGTCAACAAACATTGGTGGATAAGCCCCAGTCCATCACAGGCAAAGCCCTTCCCATAATTAAGCACAGTTAGAAGGAGCACTGCAACAAGAAAGCAGTATCGATCACCAATGACACCCACTATCCAGGCCAAGACCTTTTCTTGTTACTGCCATTGGTAGGAGATTCAGGAGCCACCACCAGTTTCAGGAGCAATAATTACACCACAACCATCAGGCTCCTGAACCAGTGTGCATAACTTCACTCAGCTCAATGCCGAACTAACTCCACAAACTATAGAGTCACTTTCAAGGACTTTACAAATGAGTTGTTAGATTACTCTGTATTAGATTAATCTAACTCAGCACTATGCAGGCCATGACAGGGTAGACGGTGACATCAAGCACCCATCACATCATAGAAGAGATCTGCTGAATAACCCCAGGATAGAAGTTGTTCCTGATCCAGTATCCCAGTATCTCGCTGCTGTTGGAGAAGGGTGTCTGCATGTGGTGGTTTCTTTCTCTCTCTCTC
This sequence comes from Mobula hypostoma, assembly GCF_963921235.1. Classification (NCBI taxonomy): domain Eukaryota; kingdom Metazoa; phylum Chordata; class Chondrichthyes; order Myliobatiformes; family Myliobatidae; genus Mobula; species Mobula hypostoma. The sequence continues at coordinate 117,919,237 of NC_086097.1, read as the reverse complement.
TCTCTCTCTCTACATACTTCGATAATAAATTCCTTTGAATCCTTTGACTAATAGTCTGAGGTTTGTGCTGAGGGCTTCTGGCATCAACATAAGATTCCCACAATTCACTAACCCTAACTAGTACGTCGTTAAAATGTGGAGGCAAAGTGGAGCATGAAGAGGAAACCCACACATCATAGGGAGAACGTACAGACTTAATGCTTTAACTTCTTAAAGCAAAGCGCTAAGCACTCTGCTAGCATGCTGTCCCATGTTGTCTGCTATACAAGGGCAGAGTGTAGACAGAGTACATGGAGAGGAGGTTAGTTTCATGATATGCTAAACTATGCCCATAGTTCTCTGTAGTTTCCTGCAGATGTACTGAAAAACCAGCTATTTTCTTGATTATCTTACACAATTACCTTCTCATATGGGCCATAAAGCAACGAATGGGACCTTTTTTTATTACTGATTGATTGGGATACAGAGTGGAATACGCCCTTCCAGCTCTACGAGCCACACCAGACAGCAATTCCCCAGTTTAATCCTAGCCTAATCCCAGGACAATTTGCAATCACCAATTAACCTACCAACCGGTTCGTCTTTGGACTGAGGGAGGAACCTGGAGCACCCAGAGGAAACTCACACAATCACGGGGAGAACCGTACCAGCTCCTTACAGACAGCAGCTGGAATTGAACCCAGGTACTGTAAAGCATTGTGCTAACCACAATACTGCTATGCTGCCCCTTACCTTGACATCACATTAGCTCTCTGCAGCTTCTAGCTGGTAATGACCCTGCAGTTTATGCACAAAGGAGAGCTGGGCATTGGTATTGTCACCAAGAATAAGCAGGAACGCAGCTCTCCTCTATGCATAAACCACAGGATCATTACCATCAAGGGTTCCTCTCCAGAAGCTAGACACTTCCTCTACATCATAGGGATGGCACTTCTGCAGTGCAGATGGCATCATATTCGAAACTTGTCAATCCTTCCTTCCATCAAACAGGGATCTGTCACCATGAAACACACCTTAACAGTAATCAAGGAAGCAGACCCAATCTACATGAATTTAAAAAAGATTTCCAGCAATACACTTGGTCTTCTGAATGCCCCTCATAACTAGAAATTCTGCCACATTGAGATTGATGGTAACAAGCTGATTGGCTGGTTATTTACTCCATGTGTGTAACCTCACATAGTCCTGAAAATCAAGGTGCTCAGCATAACAGAGTACAAATAGCAATTAAAGACCAGCGTCATTAAAGCACCAGTAATCCATCAGCCAGGTACCTGAGACAATACAGGAACAGCTGTCACACCACAGAGATACTCCTCATTGTCTGATAAGCCACGTGTCTGCTCTGATGGAAGACCCATCCCAGTGGATGTGACCTTTCTTCTGCCTAAGCACAACTGGAAATGTAGGAGGTGATTCATCAATAACTTAAAGTTAATTTAGCAACTGCAAGCTCACCTGCTCGGCAGGGCCATGGGCAAACGGAACCGGTGAATAAAAGGGTAATTATTTCCTTAAGTACAAGAGAATCTACAGATGCTGCAAATCCAGAGTAACACATACAAAATGCTGGAAGTAGTCAGATATTCCTGATGAAGGGCTTCAGCCCAATTCATTGATAGTTTATTCCTTTCCATTGATGCTGCCTGACCTCCTGAGTTCCTCCAGCATTTTATTAGTTCTATCTTCTGATTTTCCCTGGTCCTACTCACCAAACCATTCAGCCGGGAGATCTGAAAGAGAGAGCCTATTTGACACCTTGCATGTTGTGTGTGTTAGGATATTAGTGCCACCCCTTTGGTGACTTTTGTCAACAGGATCAAAGAGCAACTTCATTTGACCATCAGGTATAAGAGCAGAATTAGGCCATTTGGCTCATCGAGTCTGCTCCACAATTTCATCATGGTTGATCCATTTCCCTCTCTGCACCAATCTCCTATAGGACCATCTGCTATAGGACAAATTTTCAAATATTTACAACATATTAGGCAGTTTCTATGATGTGTTTGTCAAGGCACAACATGCAACAAAAAATAACATTCAACAATTATGAAGATTCATGTAAAAATAAAGTTAGAGTCTATTTATTTAAATGTACATAAATATGTAAATATCAGCATGTAATTACAATGTAAACAGCATTATAAAAAGTACTTTAAAATGTTTATAGTGCAGTGCAGTTACTGAGGTAATAGATACAGTGTCATGGTCTGGTCCGTGAGGTCTGTATTCCGGTTCACGCTCAGGTCCATCGACCCTGGCTCCAGGTTTTCGTATCTACCCTGTTTCTGTTCTTGTTGAACTTTAATTGAGGCAGCTGATACTCGTTGGGGCTGGCTGCATAAATACCTTCAGAAACCAGAGCATGGGCGCTGGATTGTTCTTGTCCTACTCCTTGTATCGCTTCATCTGCCTCCTGTTTCCTCGCCTGAAGCCCTGCCTTGTCTTGCTGGTAACTCTCGCCTTGTCTTGCCTGCAGTCTTGTCCTGGAGCCACCCTGTACCTAGCTCCCTTCCTGTCCCTTGCCTCCGCCCAGGTAAGCCAGGCCGTCTTGCCGTTACCTGCGGTTGGTTCTGTCCCTTCCTGTCCCTTGCCTCCGCCGGGTAAGCCGGGTCATCTTGCCGTTACCTGAGGTTGGTTCTGTCCCTTCCTGTTCCATGCCTCCGTCAGGTGGTGATCCGCGCCCTGCCCAGGAGTACCGCGCCCTCCCCAGGAGAACCGTGCCCCGCCCAGGAGACGCCTGCCTAGCCTCAAGCCCGAAGACTCCAGCCTCCTGCCTAGCCTCAAGCCCGAAGACTCCAGCCTCCTGCCTAGCCTCAAGCCCGAAGACTCCAGCCTCCTGCCTAGCCTCAAGCCCGAAGACTCCAGCCTCCTGCCTAGCCTCAAGCCCGAAGACTCCAGCCTGCCTATCCTCAAGCCCGAAGACTCCAGCCTCTTGCCTAGCCTCAAGCCCGAAGACTCCAGCCTCCTGCCTAGCCTCAAGCCCGAAGACTCCAGCCTCTTGCCTAGCCTCAAGCCCGAAGACTCCAGCCTCCTGCCTAGCCTCAAGCCCGAAGACTCCAGCCTCCTGCCTAGCCTCAAGCCCGAAGACTCCAGCCTCCTGCCTAGCCTCAAGCCCGAAGACTCCAGCCTCCTGCCTAGCCTCAAGCCCGAAGACTCCAGCCTCCTGCCTAGCCTCAAGCCCGAAGACTCCAGCCTCCTGCCTAGCCTCAAGCCCGAAGACGCCAGCCTCCTGCCTAGCCTCAAGCCCGAAGACTCCAGCCTCCTGCCTACCCTCAAGCCCGAAGACTCCAGCCTCTTGCCTAGCCTCAAGCCCGAAGACTCCAGCCTCTTGCCTAGCCTCAAGCCCGAAGACTCCAGCCTCTTGCCTAGCCTCAAGCCCGAAGACTCCAGCCTCCTGCCTAGCCTCAAGCCCGAAGACTCCAGCCTCCTGCCTAGCCTCAAGCCCGAAGACTCCAGCCTCCTGCCTAGCCTCAAGCCCGAAGACTCCAGCCTCCTGCCTAGCCTCAAGCCCGAAGACTCCAGCCTCCTGCCTAGCCTCAAGCCCGAAGACGCCAGCCTCCTGCCTAGCCTCAAGCCCGAAGACTCCAGCCTCCTGCCTAGCCTCAAGCCCGAAGACTCCAGCCTCTTGCCTAGCCTCAAGCCCGAAGACTCCAGCCTCTTGCCTAGCCTCAAGCCCGAAGACTCCAGCCTCCTGCCTAGCCTCAAGCCCGAAGACGCCAGCCTCCTGCCTAGCCTCAAGCCCGAAGACTCCAGCCTCCTGCCTAGCCTCAAGCCCGAAGACTCCAGCCTCCTGCCTAGCCTCAAGCCCGAAGACTCCAGCCTCCTGCCTAGCCTCAAGCCCGAAGACTCCAGCCTCCTGCCTAGCCTCAAGCCCGAAGACTCCAGCCTCCTGCCAAGCATCGCCTCTAGCTTCTAGCCTGAAGACTCCAGCCTCATCCTGTCTGCCTGCCAAGCCCTCGTCCTTGCCTAGCTCTGGGGTCTGAACCAGAGGCAACACCCAATTACTAGGTCCTTGTCCAGTCTCTGGCTCGGATTCCAAGCCTGGGCTCCTAGCTCTCTTGTCCAGTCCTGTTCCAGCTTCCTGGTTTTCGTGTCCATGTCCTTGCTCTCACCCTGTATCCTCGTCCTGTCCCTAGTCCTTCAGTGTCTGTGTCTTGCACTTGGGTTCATTCCTAGCCACCTCCTTATGACATAGAGGGGATGGCAGTGTGTAACTAGAATGGTTGATCAGATTCATTGCCTGGGGTGAAGAAACTTTGAAGATGGTTTGAAGTTTTTGAAGCTGTTTTTGTTGTTTTTATAGCTCTATAGCACTCTCCAAAAAAGAATCTCTGACTCAGTGAATCAAGATTGGGCAGTGTCTGCAATGTCCAAACAGTTACTGTAACAATAATTTACTCTTTATTGAGTCCAGGAATAAGTATTATTAGTCCAAACGTTTGATTATAAATTAGAAAGTTAATTTCTTAAGCTGATAGGCAAGATCGGTTAGAAACAAGCAGTTTACTCCTTTATCTGCTTGTTTTACTTCATTTTTGACATAAAATATAACATTAGGAATAACGAATTGCTGAATCAGAGATTCATGGAGTTATAGAAATAAACTGTATAGCACTGAACCAGGCTCCCTAACTCAATGAATCAACTCTTGGTTTGTCTCTCTGCAGATGCTACCTGAACTGCCATCTACACTCAATGGCCACTTTATTAGGTACACTTGTGCACCTGCTCATTAAAGCAAATATCTAATCAGCCAATCACATGGCAGCAACTCAGTACATAAAAGCGTGAAGGCATGATCAAGAGGTTCAATTGTTGTTCAGACCAAGCATCAGATTAGGGTAGAAGTGTGAATTAACTGCCTTTGACCATGGAATGATTTTTGGTGCCAGATGAGGTGGTTTGAGTATCTCAGAAAATGCTGATCTCCTGGGATTTTCATGCAAAATAGTCTTCGGAGTGTACAGAGAATGGTAGAAGGAACAAAAAAAATACAGTGTGCGGCAATTCTGTGGACAAAAACACCTTGCTAATGAGAGAGGTCACAGGAAAATTGCCGGACTGGTTCACGCTGACAAGAAGGCAACAGTAACTCAAATCACCACAAGTTACAACAGTGGTGTGCAGAAAAGCATCTCTAAGTGCACATGTCAAACCTTGAAGTGGATGGGCTTCAGCAGTGGAAGATCACAATCATACACTCAGAAACTACTTTATTGGTATAGGACGGACCTAACAAAGTGGCTACTGATCATATATCGCTTCCAATTTTATTCATCCTACATTCCCATTAACTCTCCCCAGATATCTACCTGCTCACCCACACACCAGGGGCAAGGTATGGTGGCAAATTAACATACTAATCAGTACATCTTTAGGTTCTAGGAAGATACAGAGACACCTGGAGGAAGTCCGCGTGGTCACAGGGGTAACATGCAAACGCCAGTCTGACAACACTGGAGGTTAAGGCCGAACGTGGGTCACTGTCAGGCAGTAACTCTACTAGGTAAGGCACTGTGCAGCCCTAAATCTGTAATGATATAAAACAAAGAAGCAGAAATCTGTGACTCTTGCGCTTAGTTATCTACAAGGCTGTGTCAGAACTTCTACAGGCATAATATCTCATTTGGAGTTGCAAGTAAACTAACATGTAGAAGTACTCTCTCTTAATAGAACTCTGCCTTTATGCCATTGAGATTGGAAGGAAGTTGAAAGGCAGCTATCAGAAAGACTTCAATGTGGGTCCCTCAAAAGGTAGTCTCCAACCACAATGATCCATAGATTTACCTCAAGCCAGAAGTTTATTAGCAAATGCATTGATCAATACTTTTGAATTAAATCTCATCAAGTTCTCTTGCACTTATTGATTTTATTGACTAGCTAGACAGAAAGGCAAATAAATAAGACTAGCACAAGAACAGATAAAGCGTATCCTCTCATCACAGACAATCTCTGTGCTTTTTAGCCATTCTGTGTAGTCAGCAGTTGCAATGAGATGCACTTCAGGAGTGAGATTTTCTGCAATACTTTGACGTCAATATTATTATTTTCAGTAGCTGAGAGGGAGTTGGATGGATGCTTGCAATGTGGTGTTTGGGTAATGTGATCTCATTCCTACTAGTCAAATTTAACAAAGTCAATTTAAAATATATCAAGAGAAAAATTGTCTATTGATGAATTTCCACAAATGGCCGACATTGCTGATTTTATATTGATAAAGTGGTGCCTTGGTTGATAAAGTATTGCCTTAATAATCTTAGTGATAAGTGAGGGTTGAACCATGTTATGAGATTTCCTGCTCAGAGCTAAAACAGGACAGACAATTAGCTGAAGTCAGCTTACCTTAGCACTCTTTTGAGCCAGGGAGATTTCAACTTCACCTGATTGCATTTTAACTCATACTGAACAAACATTAAACAAGACCAAGATGAAATAGTGAGAATTTCTATTACAGCATATTGTGAAGACCATAAGAAACTTTAAAGCAAATTTCAAACTGTAGAATCCACAGGCATTCATACGCAAGCATGACTAACCCAAAGGCATATTTTCTAGCATGTTCTACTCGCATATCTTTTCTGCTATGCCTGCACACTGACCTTTCAAGTAAAAACCTAAGAGCTCACTAGAGGTAAATATTTTCAATTTGTTGTTGAATTTAATGTTCCTACCCCATCAAAATTGCCTTTCTGTGAAAGATGATGATAAGGACTAACCAAATCAAGTGATTACGGGCTTGTAATAAAAGAGATTGGATGGTAATGGAACAATCAAAAGGGAGGGATTTGCTCCTATTAATTGTCACAGGTAAGATTTTTGTGTTATAATATGGGTATTCACAACAAGCTAAAGGAACCTGAAAGAGACTCCAGTGGGAATTAATCACCATTATAGTTAGGAACAGTAATCAATTCCAGTCAAGATGGTACCAGTATACAACACTCCCTCAGTTGACATCTTCCAGATACCCCATGGTGATAGCTCATAGTGATATTTTATTTTGTTCATGTCTGTTTTTCATCTTAAATACATTTCTGCCACTGTTAAGCCCTACGATTAGGAGATGGAATGATCCAAAGCTTTGCTGTGTCCGAAAAGATTCCGGGAAGTGGGTGCGTACTTGGATAGCCGTGTTGCGAAGAAACTTAGAGCTGATGTTCGACCCATTCCACTGAGTAAAGTGTCCATTGAATTGACTGAAGCATCAAAGAAGATTGAAACATCGAAGTGAACGTGGAAGGCGAACGAGACTTCAGCGCTGACTGCCTGCCTTGTCCGTGAGCAGCCTATTGCTATGTGGCTCACTGTGGCAGATGGGTAAGCCTCAGTGCTCATGTGGTGTCCCTCTTTGTCAATCAATGTTGGTGATATTCGAGGATATTTTATGGTTCAGCGTTTATGGATTGGACTATTGCGTTTATGGACTGTAGATTTTTGCAGACTTATGGTTTATATTCAGCATTTTTTCACCCGTTCCTTTTCTATTTTGACATGTGAGGGGAGGGGTTTGGTTGCTAATGTTCTTGTTGCTTTCTGCTAGTTTTTTTGATTGAGGGAGAGGGTTTGAGCAGTGGTGTTCTTGTTGCTTTTTTGTGGGGGAAGGGGGTTTGGGGTTAATGTCCTTGCTCTGCTTTGTTCGAGGGGTTGGGGCTTTGGGATTGATGATTGGAATGCCGTTCTTTTTGGTGCTTGGGGGTTGGATTTGATGTTTCTCTCTGAACAACTTTCACACTCTTTCCTTGTTTCATGGCTATCTGAAGAAGATGAATCTCAGTTGTATATAGAAAAAAATACCTTAATAACAAATGAACATTTGAATTGGGTGTGTAACAATTTGAATCAGAGTTAAAGAGAAAGTGAGTATAGTTGGATTGTTATGTGATATCAGGGGATTATACTTCATAGCAGTTTGTAGTATCTCATAATTCATTCTAATTTCATGTAATCTTTTATGTTATATTAATAACGTTGATTTATATTATATTAATTGCAGCACTTAGTTTTAAAAAAACTTTTAAAAGACTTCTGAGACACCCAGCATCCGAGCCATGCCGATTTTTTGCTGCTGCCAAGGAGGTGGTACAGGATTCTTAGGTCCCATGCAGTTCTTAGCCTACAACCATCATCGATAACTTCACTCAGCTCAACAGAGAACTAATTCCACAACGTATGGACTCACTTTCACAGACTCTGCAACTCATGTTCTCGGTAATTTATTACTTACTTATTTGTTATTATATTCTGTTACTTTTTTTCCTTTATTTTATTTTTTCTTTATTGTACTCTGAGTCTTGCCACTTGATGACTCTGCAGTGAGTGGGTGTATCAGAGATGGACAGGAGTCAGAGTACAGAGGACAGTGGACAAGTTTGTAGAGTGGTGCAGGAGGAATCACCTACTCCTGCTTGTTGCTAAAACCAGGTAGATGGTGTTTGATTTTAGGAGGAAGAGGAGTGTAATGAGTCCTTTATATATTATGGGTGAAGAAGTTGTGTTGGTGGAGGAGTACAAACACTTGGGTGTTGACCTCAACAGCAGACTTGACTGGAAAACCAACACCAGGGCTGTTTATAAGAAGGGGATGAGTAGACTCTATTTTCTAAGGAAGATGAGATCCTTCAATGTGTGCAGCAGGATGTTGGAGATCTTTTACCAGTCTGTTGTAATGAATGCAGTCTTCTTTGTTGTTTTATGTTGGGGGAGCAGCATCAGTGCTGGTGATGCAAAAAGACTAAATAATCTCATCAAAAAGACCAGATTTGTCCCTGACTACAACCCAGACTCTTTTGAGTTAGTGGTGGAGAGAAGGTCACTGAGCAAACTGTTACCCATTATAGACAACCTGGCACATCCTCTCCCTAATCTATTGAATAAGCAATGAAGCACCCTTTCGAACAGACTCACTCAGCTCTGCTGTCACAAGGATTACTACAGAAAATCTTTCCTACCAAATGCAATAAGCATATACAACAGTTCATCTCTGTGCGACAGGAGAACACACATTGTAGTGCAATAGTCTCTGTTTTTAATATTTTGTATATTATTATCGCACAATTTTTATTTTATTATTTTTACACTTATTATTCTGTATTTATTATTAGTTAAGTACACTGCTAAGTGTGATTTTAAATGTTACTGCTGTAATGAAAGAATTTCCCACTCGGGATCAATACAGTATTATTATTATTATTACAATTTATTGTCCTGCGCGCATTGGTTATTTGTCTGTTTTTGTTGTGTGCAGTTTTCATTGACTCTATTGTGTTTCTTTATAAGAAAATGAATATCAAAATAGTTTATAGTGACAAAGTACTTGGATAATAAATTTGCTTTGAACTTTGAGTTGTGCTATTCTGTGAGCCTTAACAAAATTTCCCCACTCAGATGCTGCAAAATGAACTTAGAAAATCTAAATCAGGCTTATCATCACTGATATATGTCACAAATCTTGTTGTCTTGGCCAGCAGTACAGTGCAAAAAGAGAGCAAAATTAGTAAGGTAGTGTTCATGGGTTCACTGTCTGTTTACAAACCTGATGGTGGAGGGGAAGAAGCTGTTCCTAAATTGTTGAGTGTGTGTCTTCAGGCTCCTGTCAAACCTCTGTGATGGTAGTAATAAGGAGTGGGCTTATTCTGGGCGATGGGGGTCCTTCATGCTGGATGAGTCATCACCCTTTTGAAGATTCATTGATGCAGGGAGGCCAGTGATAGATGCATGGAGAGTGCCCATTGAAGAGCTGGCTGAGTTTACAACCCATTGCAGCTTTTTCTGATCCTGGGCAACAACCCCTCTATACCAAATGGTGTTGTAGCCAGTTGGAGTGGTCTCCCTAGTGAGTGAGTGAGACCTCCATTGGTCAGGAGTCAGCCTTGAATTTTGCATCCTAACTGTCTAGATACACAGCCCTGAACAGCACAATATGGAGAAGCTTCCCCTCTCCACGCATCTGATGAACCCAAAGGAACAACAGAGACCAATGCAGTTTGGTACCAGCAGTGTCACAAGAGTTGCCAGTCAGCATTGAACTCAAAGTAGGACTGCCTTATGGACTCCAGCTCCGGATTTTTCCATCGGGTTTACTCCCAGAGTCTTCACCATGAGAGGATATAGCTGCAAGGCAGCAGAGGTTTGAGATCGGAGTTTTCCTTCTCCTTGATGAGCTGTCAACCACGGCTGACAAGTCCATCTGCTTGAAGTGACTAGTTTTAAGGCACCAGTAACCTTCTTTTGTACCTTCTCCTGTCAGTACAACCAGTTCTGCTGGTTTTAGTAGCTAAGCTACATGTGAATGCCAGGAGCTGGACTTGGTTGTTAGAGGCTATTTGAGGTGCGCGACATTGACAACATTTAATAGAGGGAACTTGTCCCCATTACCACCCCTGGCTATAATAACCTTAAAGAACCAATTATAAGATACCTGTAGAAATTTCCCAGAGTCTTTGATGATATACCAAAACTCCTATTGAAACATAGCTACCGGGGTGCCTTCTTCATTATTGCATTAAGGTGTTACGTTCAGGATACAGTAAATCCTCAGAGATTTTGACACACAGGAACTTGAAACTGCTCAGCCTTTCCATTGCTGATCCATAATGAGGATTGGTCTGTGTTCTCTAAAATTCCCCTTCTTGAAGTCCTCAGTCAATCCCTTCGTCTTACTGACATTAAGTGCAAGGTCGTTGTTCATAGTTGAAGTTGTAGTTACAGGATTGTAATGTGATATAGGGACATGGTACTCCATAGTAATTTATTTTCTGATTTCATGTAATCATTTATGAAATGTGCAGTGGTCACTTTATTAGATACATCTGCTCGTTAATGTTTGTATCAAATCAGTCTATTATATAGCAGCAACTCATTGCACAAAAGCATGTAGGCACGGTCAAGAGGTTCAGTTGTTGCTCAGACCAAACATCACAATGGGGAAGAAATGTAATCTATATGATTTTGGTCATGGAATGATTGTTGGTGCCAGATGGAGTGATTTGAGTATCTCAGAAACTGATGATCTGCTGGGATTTTCACGCATAGATTTTACAGAGAATGGAGCAAAAACAAGAACACAAACATCCAGTGACTGGGAGTTAAGGGGGGAGAATGTCCTGTTAGTGAGCGAGGTCAGAGGAGAATAGCCAGACCGGTTCATGCTGACAGGAAGGTGACAGTAACTCGAATAACCAAATGCTAATACAGCAGGACGCAGGAAGTTCAAGTTCAATGTAAATTTATTATAAAGGTACATATATGTCCCCATATACAACCCTGAGACTCATTTCTTGTGGGCATTCACAGTACATACAAGAAACATAATTGAATATATGAAAGACAAGACTGACCCAATCGGACAGACAACAACAAATGCGCAAAAGGCAACTATCTCCAAATACAACATGAAGAAAAAAAGCCTTAAATACTTAGAAAATGAGTGGTAGAGTCCTTGAAAGTAGGGTAATCAGTTGTATGAACAGTTCATTGATGGGGTGAGTGAAGTTGAGTAAAGTAATCCCTTTTGATTCAAAAGCTTGATGGCACAGAGTGCTTCTAAATGCACAACCTGTCAAACCTTGAAGTGGACAGGTTACAGCAGCAGAAAGCCCATGAACATAACTCAGTGACCACTTTATTACATATAGCTGGTACCTAATAATGTAGCCATTGAGTGTACATCAATATTGATGATTTATATTATATGAATTGCAGTATTTATTTAGTTTAAGTAAGCTATTAAAAAACTTCTGAGTTGTGCTGTTCTGTGAGTCTTAACCAATTTTATTTCACCCAGGATGAGCTCAAAGAATATATACTATACAAGGGATAACTGCCATAGAAAAGAGAAGCTTCAGGATGCCTCCAGGGGACCAGAAAGCTCTTCAGGTCTATAGGCCAGGTATCCCTCTGAGGAGGTAACTACAAAGAAGGAGGTCCTAATGATATGGACACAAAGAATGAAGAATTTAGTAATCTCATGTTCAAGACTGGAATGACCATCATCAGTGCTATTTCTAAACACTTCCACTTCTGGACCCACACTCTATCAGCTGGAACTAGTCTGGCCATACTCCTCTGATCTCTTTCATTAATAAGGTGTTTTTGTCTACAGAATGGATTTTTATTCTGGAATTTTCTCTGCCGGCTCTATTGACTGTTGTGCACAGAGACATCAGGAGGTCAGCAGTTTGTGAGATACGAAAGCTACCCCGTCTGGCACCAACAATCATTCCACAGTCAAGGTCACTTAGATCACATTTCTTCCCCATTCTGACGTTTGATCTGAACAACATGCTTGCATGTTTTTATGCATTGAGTTGCTGCCACGTGATTGGCTGATAATACATTTGCATTAATGAACAATTTAACAGCTGTCACAGACTGTCAATTACTTATCGAGGCATATTAAAACTAACATACTTTCCTCTTTTCCAGGAGATGGTGATCACAATCTGACACAAGTGAGAGTGGAACAGCAGGGGGTCAAACCCTTACTTGTCTATTGGTTCCCTGGTGGAGGAAAGGATGCTCACCAATTTCAGAAATACCATCAGAGAACTGATGCAGAGATCACTGCAGACAACGCGCAACAACCTTAAAGAACAGAAGATACAAAGAAATACAGTAGAATCAATGAAAAACCACACACAAAGACTGACAAGCTGCCAATGTGCAATTCAAACTGTGCAAATACAAAAATAACCCAAATATTAATAAATAAATAAATAAATAATATTGAGAACATTAGTCGTCGAGTTCTTGAATGTGAGTGTATAGGTTCTGCTCAGTGATGAGGTCAGTGTCGAGGTGAACGAATGCTCTCCATCAATCAAACAGCACCCTGTCAATCAATCGGACACTCATAGACACCAGAACCAAGAAGTGTGGAGGGGAACTCGGGTGTGCAAATTAGTATTGGGCTAGTGATATGATGTCAGGGCAAGTGATAGGAAAGGGTTGCTTCAGCAAGCTCTGGTGAGGACCTTGCTGGAACAGTTTGCAGACAAAAGCTGATGAGAGACAATATTAAAAAAAATCTCTATCCTACATAGAACTTTGTGTAGAGCAAATCGATAACTCTGGGACAGTAATGACCCCTCCCCACTGAACGGTGAATTCTGGGATCATAAGCCTATGTGACTCTGGAGCTCAAGGTCAAATCATGATTGGTGAGTTCTGCGGTTGATACAGAGGGTTCAAGACCAAAGTTGGTGATTACAGAAGATGAGGCCTAATCATTGAGCCCCCTGGGATGGGGGGGGGGTGGTTTTTGGGAGTCAGAGGGCTGATGTCTGTGGTTGGGCCAGATACTGGACGTTGGAGGCCCAGAGGTCTCCTGTCCTTGGGTTAGAGACCTGTCTGTGTTTGTCAGTGTGTGGGAGGGAGAAAAGAGACTTGCTTTGCTGTTGTTGTTGTGTTGTTCTGCTGAATATTGTGGGCATACTATCCCCTGCCAGAATGTGTGGCAACCCTTGTGGGCTGCCCCTAATGCATCCATATGTTGTGTTGGTTTTTAACACAAATGAAACAGTCATTATTTGTTTCTAAGTACATGTGATAAATAATAAATTTGAATCTGAGCCTACTTAAACAGAATTAAGCTCCAACAAATCACATGCGGGCTATTTTGTAATTAATCCATATTTGTCCAAATGACTGCATAATCAGCCCCGATCATTCTTTTCTGTACTTTCCGTATCACCAATGTAAAACAGACTGGTCTCTGATCACTGAATTCATCCTGACCCCTTTTCTTTTCTGCCATTTCCAGTTATTAGACATGGGCCCACAACGTGTGACTGGTTAGTAGATTGTGGTAAAGGCCTCTAATTCCCTCCTTAATTCACCTTAGAAAGCCTGAATGCATCTCATCTACTGTCGATCGGGAGGTTTATTCACGTGAAGAGCGGATAGTTATTCTAGTATTTCCTCATCATCAATTCTTTGCCTAATTTCTGGCATGTAAACTCAGACTTCAACAATGCTTTGAGGATGTAACAACACTTCTAGAAGATTATTAGGATTTCTGTTGAAAAACGAATTTCTGTGAAGTAAGAATGAAATCTCTTCTTAGTATCACCTTCAACCTAAGGGCAAGAACTTTGATTTCTCTAGCTGCTGGTAATTTCCACCCCCCACCCCCCCCCTCCACCTTCTCTCTTATCCATTCCCCATTCTGGCTCCCCCTTAACCTTTCTCTTCTCTGCACATGCCTATCACCTCCCTCTGGTGTACCTCCTCTTTCCCTTTCTCCTGTGCTCCAGTAACCTCCCCAATCAGATCCCATCTTCTCCAACCCTTTACCTCTTCCAAATCCCAGCTTCTCACTTCATTCCCCATCCCCCACCCAGCTAGTACTCCTTCCCCTCTCCCCATTTTCTTATTATGGTTTCTTCCTACTTCTTTTCCAGTCCTCATGAAATGTCTCACCTGAAACATCGGCTGTTTATTCCTCTCCATATGTGCTGCCTGACCTTCTGAGTTCCTCCAGCACTTTGTGTATGTTCCTCTCCTCTTGAATGGGACAATTTGTGGTTGCACCACTGTTACTCCACCAGTGCATTTACTGTTGGCTACCATCTAAAGCTGCCTGCTGCCAAGTTGTAATGTGTCTTCACTATAGAATAAGATCAAACATTAAAATAAATGGTCAGTTGATCTAGTAATACTTCATTTACATGCTGGAAATACAGTGGCCACTCTATTAGGTACATCTGTGCACCTGCTCATCAATGCAAATATCTGATAAGCCAATCACGTGACAGCAATCCAGTACATAAAAGCACACAGACGTGGTCAAGAGATTCAGTCGTTTTTCAAGCCAGCGTCAGGATGGGGAAGAAATGTGATCTTAGTGATTTTGACCATGGAATGATCATTGGTGCCAGACAGGGTGGTTTGAGTATCTCAGAAGCTGCTGATCCACAACAGCCTTTGGAGTTTACAGAGAATGATGTGAAAAAGAAAAAATAAATCAAATGAGTGGCAGTTCTACGGCCTTGTTAATGAGAGAGGTCTGAGGAGAATGGTCGGATTGTTTCAAGCTGACAGAAAGGCAACAGTAACTTGAATCAACGCACATCAAAGTTGCTGGTGAACGCAGCAGACCAAGCAGCATCTGTAGGAAGAGGTGCAGTCGATGTTTCAGGCCGAGACCCTTCATCAGTAACTTGAATAAACATTTTGTTGCAAAAGTGGTGTGCAGGAAAGCATCTCTGAATGCACAACATGTTGAACCTTGAAGTGGATGGGTTACAGCAGCAGAAGACCACAAGCATACACTCAGTGGCTAGTTTATTAGCCACGGGCTATTAAGTGTATAAAATGATCGTGCTATATCACCAGAATGTATTTTTAAGATAAAAATCTGTTCTTGATTTTTAAATATTAGAGAGCTCCAATATTTTAAATGTTGTCTGATTTAGAAGTGACAGGTTTGCTGACTATTCAGAAGTAAGCAAACCTACCTGAAATTGTTTCTAAAACTGTAATTAAGTGTCCTCAGAGTTTTAATTTCTCATAAAAGATTGTGGCAAAGTTACTGACAGAACAACCGAAGGGCAAATCAGATCTTATTTATGTATTTAATGCTAACTGAAAAGAGAGGTTGGTGATCTATTCAATTGTACTTTTCAAAAGAAATCTGGATTTAACTATTAAATGGTAACATCGCAGGTTTTCTTCAGTTCAGGGAGTGGAATTAATTGAATGACATTTTCAGTGAATGGAGCATCCATTGTTGTAAATAGGTGAATGACAACGTTTTCTCTCCTGGAAGGTTCTATGATTCACATTTTCCAAGTGTTCTGTCTTGCCAACCACCTATCTTCTTCTATGATCAACTTAGAGGAGATTTGATGGGAACCTCTTCTCCATCGGAATTCAGCCAAATCAACGATGATGGAGCTGAGAATCTCAGGATTAATGCATAGTTTTTTTTTAAATTGAGAGTGACAAATTGATTTGATATTGTTACTCCTAACCAGGTTACAGTATGACAAACTTATTTTTGTTTTTCAGACCTTCCTATGTTTTAAGTTATTTTTCAACGCCTGGAATTGTGATGCTGAATTGGAAAATACTTGCATGTTCCAAAACTGTGGTGTAGATAGCTTGCTAATGACTGCTTGTAGGAGATGATAAACCTTTTAAGGATTTTCATCTTCTAATCAGTTAAGAACTTAAAAGTCAGAAGAGCTAACTGAGATGAAATTAGGTTTGAAATCCAGATTTTCACATCAGCTGTACTCTTTGACATTTATCAGGCGATTACCAGGATATATGGATTGGTTAAGGATTTGAAGAGATAAATTTTTGACATTATCTGGAGAAAACGAGAAGCTGAAATGAATGAGCTATTTTAGGGTCATAAAGTAATACAGCACAGAAACAGGCCTTTCTGTCCATAGAAACATAGAAAATAGGTGCAGGAGTAGGCCATTCGGCCCTTCGAGCCTGCACCGCCATTTATTATGATCATGGCTGATCATCCAACTCAGAACCCAGCCTTCCCTCCATACCCCCTGATCCCCGTAGCCACAAGGGCCATATCTAACTCCCTCTTAAACATAGCCAATGAACTGGCCTCAACAGTTTCCTGTGGCAGAGAATTCCACAGATTCACCACTCTCTGTGTGAAGAAGTTTTTCCTAATCTCGGTCCTAAAAGGCTTCCCCTCTATCCTCAAACTGTGACCCCTTGTTCTGGACTTCCCCAACATCGGGAACAATCTTCCTGCATCTAGCCTGTCCAATCCCTTTAGGATCTTATACGTTTCAATCAGATCCCCCCTCAATCTTCTAAATTCCAACGAGTACAAGCCCAGTTCATCCAGTCTTACCACTGCTAACCAAAACACTCATCTAAGCTTCTCCCACTTGCCAGTGTTTGACCGATATTTCTCTAATCCTTTCCTCACCATGTACCTGACTAAATGTCTTTTAAATGTTGTTATTGGACCTGCCTGAATCACTTACGTTGGCACCTCATTCCATATACACACCACCCACTGTGTGAAGAAATTGTCTCTCAGGTTTCTGTCTGACTGGCTGCATCACAGCCTGGTATGGAAATAACAATGCCTTTGAATGGAAAATCTTACAAAAAAGTAGTGGATTTAGCCCAGTATATCAGGGGTAAAGCATTGCCAACATTAAGTACATCTACACGAAACAGTGTTGGAAGAAAGCAGCATCCATCATCCGAGATCATTACCAGCCAGGTCATGCTTGGTTCTCGCTGCTGCCATCAGATCGAAGGTACAAATGCCTCAGGACTCACACCGCCAGGTTCAAGAACAGTTGCTGCCTCTCAACCAATAAGCTCTTCAATAAAAGGGGATAACTACACCCACTTGCCCCATCATTGAAATGTTCCTACAATTGGGCCGGCTGGTGGTGCAACGACATCAGCATTGGACCCAGGAGCGGAGGTTCCCGGGTTTGAAACTAGTCAGGTCCGCTCCCGGGTTGAGTGTCGAGATCGCAACTCGACCTCGTAAAATAAAGGCAAAATACGGCGAAAATGACTGTGTGAGGAGTGGCGTGACACACAGTATCTCTCTCTCGCTCCACGCCATAAAAACGACATCATCACGGACACACGCACGGACATGCAGACGCACATGTACAGACTTGCATGCACGCAGGCACGCGCAAACAAAAAGAAAAGACGTGTTCCTACAACCAATGATCTCACTTTAAGGACTCTATATCTCATTATTTCATGTTCTCATTATTTATTACAATTTACTTACTGTTTATTTGCATTTGCATAGTTTGTTGTCTTCTGCACTCTGGTTGATATTTCATTGATCCAGTTATAGTTACCATTCTAGAGGTTTGCTGAATATGCCCACAAGGAAATGAATCTCATTGTTGCATATGGTGACATATATGTAATTTCATAATAAAGTTACTTTGAACTTTTAACCTTACCCTTTCACCTTAAGTCTACAGTATGTCTTTAACTTTCAATTCCCTTTCCCTGGGAAAAATAGACTCTGTACATTCGCCCTGTCTCTGCCCCTCATGATTTTACATAACCTTTGTAAGAGCATCTCTTGGTCTTCTAAGCTTCAAGAAACACAGTCTTAGCCTGCCCAACCTTTCTGCTTTGTTCCACAGCTTTAGCAATAAATAATGAGGCATTATTGATCTGAATTATTGACTGCTGCATTCTTCATGGATTTGCTTTGATTTCCAGCAACTCCTGTTTACTTGTTCCCTTAGAAATGTTCTTAACTATTACAAGGGCAATAAATAAGACATGTTTTATGATACAAGGAGAGTGTGAATGGGAGGAAAGAATATATTAAAAATTCAGATGCAGATTCGGACTTATTTCTCTAATATACATCAAAACATGGCAGCACTACAGTGTAGTGGTTAGCACAATTCTTTACAATGCTAGCGACCTGGGTTCAACTCCTGCCGCTGCCTGTAAGGAGTCCGCATGCTCTCCCTGTGACCGTGTGGGTTTCCTCCCAAAGTCTAAAAGCGTATTAGTAGGCAGGGTAATTGGTCATTGTAAATTGCCCTGTGATTAGGCTAGGAATAAATCGACGGATTGCCAGGTGGCATGGCTCAAAGGGCCAGAAAGGTCTATTCTGCGATGTACGTCAATAAATATAAATGAAAAATACAGTGAAACATGATGTTTGTGTTAATAACCAGCTCAGCCAAGCAAGTGTTGCTACAGACTCCATATAACCATATAACAATTACAGCATGGAAACAGGCCATCTCGGCCCTTCTAGTCCATGCCGAACTCTTACTCTCACCTAGTCCCACCGACCTGCACTCAACCCATAACCCTCCATTCCTTTCCTGTCCATATAGCTGTCCAATTTAACTTTATATGACAACATCGAACCTACCTCAACCGCTTCTGCTGGAAGCTCATTCCACATAGCTACCACTCTCTGAGTACAGAAGTTCCCCATCATGTTACCTCTAAACTTTTACTCTTTAACTCTCAACTCATGTCCTCTTGTTTGAATCTCCCCCACTCTCAATGGAAAAAGACTATCCATGTTAACTCTATCTATCCCCCTCATAATTTTAAATACCTCTATTAAGTTCCCCCTCAACATTCTATGTTCCAAAGAATAAAGTCCCCACTTGTTCAACCTTTCTCTGTAACTTAGGTGAGGAAACCCAGGTAACATTCTAGTAAATCTGCTCTGTACTCTCTCTATTTTGACATTGACACTCTATTGACATCTTTCCTATAATTTGGTGACCAAAACTGAACACAATACTCCAAATTTGGCCTCACCAATGCCTTGTACAATTTCAACATTACATCCCAACTCCTATACTCAATGCTCTGATTTATAAAGGCCAGCATACCAAAAGCTGTCTTCACCACCCTATCCACATGAGATTCCACCTTCAGGGAACTATGCACCATTATTCCTAGATCCCTCTGTTCCACTGCATTCTTCAATGCCCTACCACTTACCATGTATATCCTATTTCGATTAGTCCTACCAAAATATAGCACCTCACATTTATCAGCATTAAGCTCCATCTGCCATCTGTCAGCCCACTCTTCTAACTGGCCTAAATCTCTCTGCAAGCTTTGAAAACCTACTTCATTATCCACGACTCCACCTATCTTAGTATCATCTGCATACTTACTCATCCAATTTACCACCCCATCATCCAGATCATTAATGTATATGACAAACAATATTGGACCCAGTACAGATCCCTGAGGCACACCACTAGTCACCGGCCTCCAATCTGACAAACAATTATCCACCACTACTCTCTGAAGTCTCCCATCCAGCCACTGCTGAATCCATTTTACTACTTCAATATTAATACCTAACGATTGACCCTTCCTAACTAACCTTCCGTGTGGAACCTTGTCAAAGGCCTTACTGAAGTCCATATAGACAACATCCACCGCTTAAACGTCGTCATCTTTCCCTGTAACCTCTTCAAAAAATTCAATAAGATATGTCAAACATGACCTTCCATGCACAAATCCATGTTGACTGTTCCTACGCAGACCCTGTCTATCGAGATAATTATATATACCATCTCTAAGAATACTTTCCATCAATTTACCCACCACTGACGTCAAACTCACAGGCTGATAATTGCTAGATTTACTGTTAGAACCTTTTTTAAACAATGGAAAAACATGAGCAATACGCCAATCCTCCGGCATCATCCCCGTTTCTAATGACATTTGAAATATTTCTGTCAGAGCCCCTGCTATTTCCACACTAACTTCCCTCAAGGTCTTAGGGAATATCCTGTCAGGACCCGGAGACTTAGCCACTTTTATATTCCTTAAAAGTGCCAGTACTTCATCTTCATTAATCATCATAGTCTCTCTACCTGTTTCCCTTATCTCACACAATTCAATATCCTTCTCCTTCATGAATACTGAAGAAAAAAAATTATTCAGAATTTCCTCAATCTCTTTTGGCTCCACACATAGTTGTCCACTCCGTTTCTCTAAGGGACCAATTTTATCCATAGAAGCCATAGAAACCATAGAAACTACAGCACAGAAACAGGCCTTTTGGCCCTTCTTGGCTGTGCCGAACCATTTTCTGCCTAGTCCCACTGACGTGCACACGGACCATATCCCTCCATACACCTCCCATCTATGTATCTGTCCAACTTATTCTTAAATGTTAAAAAAGAACCCGCATTTACCACCTTGTCTGGCAGCTCATTCCATACTCCCACCACTCTCCATGTGAAGAAGCCCCCACTAATATTCCCTTTAAACTTTTCCCCCCTCACCCTTAACCCATGTCCTCTGGTTTTTTTCTCCCCTTGCCTCAGTGGAAAAAGCCTGACTTGCATTCACTCTATACCCATCATAATTTTATATACCTCTATCAAATCTCCCCTCATTCTTCTACGCTCCAGGGAATGAAGTCCTAACCTATTCAAGCTTTCTCTGTAACTGAGTTTCTCAAGTCCTGGCAACATCCTTGTAAACCATCTCTGCACTCTTTCAACCTTATTTATATCCTTCCTGTAATTTGGTGACCAAAACTGAACACAATACTCCAGATTCGGCCTCACCAATGCCTTATACAACCTCACCATAACATTCCAGCTCTTATACTCGATACTTTGATTAATAAAGGCCAATGTACCAAAAGCTCTCTTTACGACCCTATCTATTTGTGACGCCACTTTTAGGGAATGTTGTATCTGTATTCCCAGATCCCTCTGTTCTACGGCACTCCTCAGTGCCTTACCATTAACCCTGTATGTTCTACCTTGGTTTGTCCTTCCAACGTGCAATACCTCACACTTGTCTGTATTAAACTCCATCTGCCATTTTTCAGCCCATTTTTCCAGCTGGTCCAAGTCCCTTTGCAGGCTCTGAAAACCTTCCTCACTGTCCACTACGCCTCCAATCTTTGTATCATCAGCAAATTTGCTGATCCTCACTATCCTTTTCTATTAATATAACTGTAGAAACCCTTGGGATTTATTTTCACCTTACTTGCCAAAGCAACCTCATATCTTCTTTTAGCTTGTCTAATTTCTTTCTTAAGATTCTTTTTACATTCTCTATATTCCTCGAGCACCTCATTTACTCCATGCTGCTTATATTTATTGTAGCGATCTCTCTTTTTTTGAACCAAGTTTCCAATGTCCCTTGAAAACCATGGCTCTCTCAAACTTTTAACTTTTCCTTTCAACCTAACAGGAACATAAAGATTCTGTACCCTCAAAATTTCACCTTTAAATAACCTCCATTTCTCTATTACATTCTTCCCATAAATCAAATTGTCCCAATCCACTCCTTCTAAATCCTTTCACATCTCCTTAAAGTTAGCCTTTCTCAAATCAAAAATCTCAACCCTGGGTCCAGACCTATCCTTCTCCATAATTATATTGAAACTTATAGCATTCTGATCACTGAACCAGAAGTGCTCCCCAACACAAACCTCTGTCACCTGACCTATCTCATTCCCTAACAGGAGATCCAATACTGCCTCTTCTCTAGTTGGTATCTCTATGTACTGCTGCAAAAGTCTATCCTGCACACATTTTACAAACTCCAAACCATCCAGCCCTTTTGGTGGTCTATAATACACCCTCATAAATATTACTACAATCTTCCCATTCCTGAGTTCCACCCAAATAGCCTCCCTAGACGAGCCCTCTAATCTATCCTGCCAGAGCACCGCTGTAATATTTTCTCTGGCAAGCAATGCAACACCTCCCCCTCTTGTCCCTCTGATTCTATCACACCTGAAGCAATGAAATCCAGGAATATTTAGTTGCCAATCAAACCCCTCCTGTAACCATGTTTCACTAATAGCTACCTCGTCATACTTCCAGGTATCAATCCATGACCACCGTAGCAATCCCATAATGTTCCACAGAACAGCATGAGCAGTAACAACAACAAAACAAGATCTCTCCCACCTATCCACCATTCACATATTTCAGACAGATCTTCAACCCTTTCTATAGATAGAAATCAAACAGGGTACAAAACTAATAACTTTTTTTGTGGCTTTTGTTTTCCAGGTAGATTAAAATTAGTTCAAACAATAAAATGCACCACTTATAGAAATGATGATGATAAAGCAAAAAGAATTGTCATAGAATAAGTATGGAAATAAAAGATTGGTCCAGAAAAGACAAAAATCAGAATATCAAAATCACAAGTGAATCATTAGAATTGTGTGGAAGCTTTAGGCAGAGAGATCAGAGTGGCAGAAAGGCGGAGTATTGAAGTAATAGATGATAGGAAGCTCAGTGTCGTACTTGCAGTGAAACAAAGATTTTCTGGAAAGATAGCTCTGAGTGATGCATGTTGAGGGCTTCATATTTGCTAGGATGCCATGGCAACTACTCCACTCTTTCTCAACTGGTGCCATGGAATATATCAAATCTACCTGGGAGACAAGATGCAACTTCAGTTTAAATGTTGAATCCTAAAGATCTTATTTCTAACAGCGGAGCTGTCTCTCAGCACTGTCATAATGAAAATATTTTAAAACTTTCTCCTTGTGCTTTTCTGATTCAGCAGCCAGAGGCATTCACAAACAAAGGAGATGCAGAACGCATGTCGAAGGTTATAAAGACACCATTTTATTAGGATGATATGAAAACTGCTCATTAACCACTGTGAAAACTACCCAATGAATGAATACAAAGCATACTTATTAACCACAGAGTGAACCGATGTACACACTGCTGGAGGAAATCCCAGCAGTCCAACAGCCATTTCCATTTCTCTAACTATCTATCTATCTATCTATCTATCAGTGACCTGTAAGTGCAGGTAAGCGCAATTGTGAAGAAAGCTCGGCAGCACCTCTACTTCCAAAGGAGTCTGTGGAGACTCGGCATGGCATCTAAACTTTGACAAACTTCTATAAATGTAAGTGGAGAGTGAAGCCACTGGCTGCATCACAGCCTGATATGGAAATGTAATTAATTTGAATGGAAAATCTTCTAAAAGGTAATGATTTGGCCCAGTACATCATGGGTAAAGCCCTCCCAACCAGTAAGCACGTCTACATAAAACACTGTTATACAAAAGAGGCGTCCATCATCAGAGATCGCCGCCACCCAGGTCATGTTCTCTTCTCACTGCTGCCATCAGGTAGAAAGTACGAGAGCACAGGATTCACACCACCATGTTCAAGAACAGTTACTACCCTTCAACCATCAGGTTCCTGAATAAAAGAGGATAGCTACATTCATTTGCCTCATTATTGAAATGTTCCCACAGCCAATGATCTCACTTTAGGGACTCTTTATCTCATTACCTCATGTTCTCATTATTTATTGCTATTTATTTATATTTACATTTGCATAGTTTGTTATCTTCTACACTCTGGTTGATCTTTCATTGATCCTGTTACAGTTATTACTCTATAGATCTGCTGAGAATGCCCACAGGAAAATGAATCTAAGGGTTGTAAATGATGACATATAATAATTTGATAATAAAATTTACTTTGAACTTTTATATAGCTATCTGCCTACTTCCTCTCTTTCCCTCCTTCTGTGATCTCTGCTGCCCTTTGACCCTTCGCATCTTTTTTCTCCATCGTGATGAAGGGTCTTGGTTGGAAGCTTTGGCTGTACTCTCTTTTCCATAGAAGCTGCCTGGCCTGCTGAGTTCCTCCAGCATTTTGTGTGTGTTGCTTGGATTTCCAGCAACTGCAGATTTTCTCTTGTTTGAATTTATCAGTCTAAATTCAAATTTGATATTTCAAGAGTTGATATCTCTGTCTCTGTTATTAATGGGCTGTCATTGCAACTGCATTATACTAGACATCGCCCTCTTCCTAAAAGATAAAGGAAAGAGGAAATTGATAAGGAAAATTCCATGGAACGAGGAGAAACAAGTGTAAAATAGAAATAAGATGTGTTGGAAACGCTGGAAATGCTGATCAGGTCAGGCAGCACCTGCAGAAAATGATTCAGAATAAATATTTCAGATCAATAAAGCTGCATCAAAACCTTAAACCTGAAATGGTAACTCTTGTTTATCTTTCAACCTCTGCAGCATCTTCTGCTCTGTTTATTTAACATTTCCAGGATCTGCTTTTGTTTCATTGAGTAAGAAATATGATTTGATGAGGAAGACCGAAGAGAAGGCAGTAGAAGCAAAAGTGTAATAGAGGTGACAGCAAGTATTTAAAGGATACAGGAGTGAGGAAGAGAGGAGCAGCAGACGGCATTGGGGGCTCGAGGAATGGGGGAAAACACAATCATGAGAGGATTAAGGAAAAGTAACAAGATGGACATGCTAAAGCACTCGTCACAAGATTGTAGGTCGTGAAAGCCTTAGGGAGAGTTGCAATGATCAGTAGTTGAGATGGTTGTGTGAGAATTGCCAGGAGCTACAAATGATAGCAGGCAGGAAGGACGAAGCAGGAAATTAGGAAGAAGGAAGGTAATGGAAATGTTGCTGGATGTGGACAGCAAAGAATGGATAATACATATTGGTATTGAAATTCCAAATAAGCATTGCATGTAGGATGATAGTGTATTATACACCCTCTTTGAAAGCTAGTTTCAAGTATTATAGCTGCTGAATTTCTGAAGTGGGGTAGAATGGGCTAATGTTGTCATGTCACGCATTTATTGCTACAAAATATGGGCTGAATTTCTCAGCAGATGTTCTTCACAAGGAGGGTTGAGTGATAATACATTCAGAGTGGCTATTAAATTTTGAGCTTCTTCCACCAGGACAGTAGCACTATAACATTTATTTTTTGACTTGTGTCACGAATACGCCTTGTGCCAATCTTTTGGAAGACACTTTATTAGGTAAGATAACTTTATGTGTTATGTGTCATTTATATGTACTGTCTAGGATGGTGGCAAATATTGGTAGCTTGGATTGAGGTGCTCAATGGTGGTCGCCGAGCTTGGCAACTAACTTGCAGACTTTTCATCACCAGTCGAGGTGACATCCTCAGTGCACTGTTGTTGGTGCTTCTCTCTGGGAGTGCTTGCATTTATCTAGACTCCTGTTCACTTGCCTCGGTCCTCAGTTGACCTTTGAATTCTATTGACTCACATTTCTTTGGCTCTTGGAGGTTCGTAGATAGTGTCAATTTCGATAAGTACTGTGTTGTGCACCTTGGTCCAGAGGAACGTTGCTTCATTTGACAATGTACATGGAAATGATTGAACGGCAATAAAACTGAACTTGAAGTTGAAAAGTGGATATTTTGCCTGATGACAGGGTGCAGTGGAAAGACATTGTTGTCAAGGGTTGCTGATATGATTGAAATATCAAATCTGTACCTGATTTCACAATTGTAAGGTGTTTGTGATAGATGCTTCAATTTTACCGCTATTGCTGCCTAGTTTTGTTAAAGTGATGGCTGTCGGTGTTTTGGTTCAGCTTGGCACTGTCAGAAGAGAGAGTATGATATCAGCAAGATCTCCGCATGAGTGGCCATGGTTATAACTGTCTCTTCTTCAGGCCATGAGTACGGGAGATCGAAAGCTCAACTACCCAGAAAAAAGTTTCAAGAACATTTCTAGTTTATTTTCACTAGCCACACATCAATGGCAAGTGAACAGATTAAATTACAAGCTTTATGGTTTGGCAGACCCACAGGTGAAAGGGAAAGACTGCTGGTTAATATTAACATTCAATGGGTTATTTAAATGATGGCTGAAGCAAACAGTGTGCTTGGCCTAGTATTATGCAGGAAACCCAGAAGTAAGTTCAGTGTTTTTTTTTACTATCTTATAATACAACCATAACATTATTACTTTCTTTCAGGGATTTCATTCAAAGCAATGGTGACAGGAATCATAAAGTCATAGGATAAGGATTTTTTGTGATTTACCAATATTTAAAGGACAATCAGAAGAAACAGGTTGAAGGACCCACTGTTGAGAGGAGAAGTAAGATATGCTTCAGCCTGGACTCCAATTATGCAGCAGGGAATTGTTAAAAGTAGGAGAGAGATTCAGCTGTAGCAGCAGGAGAAGCTGAAATGTCGATACAGGGTTTGGAGATTTTCATTTATTTGTGCCACCAATGGTCAAGTATGGAAGAGCCCACAAAAAGTAATGGATACAGCCCAGTCACAGGAAAAGGTCAACTCTACAAGGAGAGCTGCCACAAGAAAGCAGCATCCATCATCAAAGACCCCACCATCCAGACCATGCTCACTTCTCACTACTGCCATTGGGAAGAATTTACAATAGCCTTAGGACCGACACCACCAGGTTTAGGGACAGGTTGATTACCCTTCAACCGTCAAGCTCTTGAACCAACACAGATAGCTTCATTCACCTCAACTCTGAACTGATTACACGACCTATGGATTCACTTTCAAGGACTCTACAACTCCTGTTCTCTGTATTATTTATTTATTGCCTTTGCACAGATTGACTTCTTTTGTGCATTGGTTGTTTGTCAGTCTTTGTGTGTAGGTTTTCATTCATTCTATTGTATTTCTTTGTTCTACTGTGAATGTCTGCAAGAAAATGAATCTCAGGGTAGTTCGGTATGTGGTGATATATATGTACTTTGATAATAAATTTACTTTGAACTCTGATCTAATATCACTAGTGTGTTAAGTGTTGATTATCATCTCCAATCTCCCCAAAATTGAATGGCTCTTTATGCCATTTGAGAGCAGCTATAAAAGTCAGCCATGTGTCATATTGGAGTCCACATTGGGAAGAATGGTAGTGGTGTCTCCCCTTAGGCTTTTACTCAACTAATATTTTAGTCACATAAATCTAGTTGGCTCTGGCACCTGTTTTTATTCTAATGTTGTTTCATTTACTGAATTTGGATTTCTTGGTGGAATATAAAATTATGTCATTGGAGGAGTAGTCCAGTGAACATGCTATTTCCTTTACCATGTGAAAGCAGACATGTACGCATGTATTCCACAGATATCACACACCTGACTATTCAGTTTTGCACCATTAAATTATTCCTACTTAACCTGGATTTGCAAGTCCAGTCATCATCCTCCTTCGTCAATAAACTTCCTCCGGTTTGCATCTGTCAATGCATCATGTCCACTCAGCCTCAAGAAATATTACGCTCCAACTCACAGAGTCCCCAATTAATGTTCTGCTGTCACTGAATGGACACAAGATGCAATTGCATTTGCTCCTGGGTCTGTAGTTTGGCCAATCATTAAGTTTACTAGTACGGAATCTGCATTCCTCCGTAGGAGTAAGGCTCCAATTATGCAATCTTTAAATAAAAGCCTCTTCTCTCTTATATGGTTTTCAACAGTAAATGCAAAATAGTCATCCTCATTCTGATAAACATCCGACATTCCAATTTCAAAAGAAGCAATGTGTTGCTGGTTCATGAGAAGAGTAATCACAGGTAGAACAGCCTTTGTCAGCCCTAAATAAAATTTAGCTTACTGCATGCTACTCTGAAATTTAACTTATTACAGGCCAGGATACCTCAATATTCAAAGCAGAAACCTGGGGAACTTGCTTTTACCTTCTTGTGAAAGCTAAAAGACATTCATCACATCGTGGTATCGAGAAGAGGGACAGTAAAGGCTGATTTATACTTGTGTGTAAATCGATGCCGTAGGTATGGCATAGCCGTGAACCCTATGCAGTGCCTATGCGGATCCCTACGCCGTAGCCTGATGCGCACCTCTCCCAAAATGTAACTACGCATCGCGGCAACGCAGACCGCAAAAACTGTGATTGATCCATTTGGTAGCATCGCATTTCCTCCTACGCTGCAATGGGTTGCCATTGGGCGACTGAAGGGCAGGGAAGGAACTCTGGCTGCAATGCTTTCAATAAAGCTTTACAGACCTCCGAAATTATGGAGGACACATTTCACTTTTACGAAAAAAGACACTCATTTTAAACTTGTTTACCCCGAGAAAGACTACCATGACCATGAAGCCTTGTATGGGCAGGTGTGTGCATATGTGTGACGTGCGAATACGTGACATGCACACGTGTGTATGTGCCCGAATTGCAGAGAGACGCAGACACACTAACGCACAAGTATAAATGCTCACAACGGCGTAGCCCACTTGCGTAGGCTATGGCGTAAGCTGGTACGTACAAGGATAAATCAGCCTTAAGGCTCTGCAGCTGAACACCTGTGTGCCATCACTAGTGAGAAACCAGAGCATGTCAGGCAGCTGAGAATATCAGTTGCTGATAATGCATTTTCTGTTTATATTAACCTCAATCTAAGGTCCAACTTGTACCTCCATAAGGTAGAAAATATGCTTCAAATGATAGAAAGTAAACTCTCTCCAATTATTCTATCAAATGCATTGTTTCATCATATTTAATTTGCAAAGATTATGCCCATTATATCATCCATTGGTCTCCTGCTGCTTTAAATGGTTTACACAATTTCGTATTACCTGGAAACATTGAAATTATATTGAAGGACTGTCACCTTGTCATGTTGGAGAGGCTTGTGAGTTCCTGCGAGCGATGTCAGCTGGTGCTTAGCTGCTGGTAGGGTCACCCATGGTGGCAAGGTAAAGGAGGATGTTGCAGGCACGGAGCAAACCAAACAGGACCTCAACAGCGGAGCTGGTGGAAGATAACCAACGTTCACAGTGGCAGCAAAGGCAGAGGAAGGCTTCAGCAATGAGGGGTCCTCTGTCCCCATCTTGCATTCCATGCCCCTGACCCCAATCTGAAAAGGACCACGTGTTGGCTGCCTGTGCATCAACCTCTCCACTTTAAACAAAGTCACACACAGTTCTTCTCCATTAAGGGAATAACCCTTTAGGAGAACATCATACTTGACTCGAGTGATCGCACTATTACACCTTATCTCCTCAAGTTCAGTTAATTAGTAACTAACAAAGGAGTAATCATGTTGATGCCATCCTGTAAGGAACATTACTGTAAACTAACTAGTCTTTGAAACAATAGTTCACCAAGTCACTACTCTCCATCTCAAAGCCAATGTTGTCCTTAATGCTGTGCCATAAATTAATGATCCAGGAAACTAATTAATTAAGATTCTTTGTCAATGATGAATCATTAGCAAAGAGAAAGTAATCCCCACTATTTAAGAGGTAGTCTGATGGAAAGAACTGCCCATCTTTAACAGAACCTGCTCAGCTTGCAGTCAATTAATAGAATTGAAAGTAACATGGCCCTGTGTTGATGCAAACTATCAAAATACCACTCAAGCAGAAAAACATATCTCTGAGGAAAAAAGCTTCTGAAAATTAATTCTTACAAAAATAGACCTCTTTGCCATTACTAGTTCAAAACTGCAGTACTTATTTATTGCTGAAGGAATGACTGACAAAATTCAGCCATTAATTTATAAAACATGTAATGAAATATTTGCCTTGAGTCAAGTATGCTTTTTATGCCTTAGATTCTCACTTCATGAAGTGTTTTAGATGATACTCAATAAATATTGTAAGCAATTACACCATTCATATGAACACATGTATTCCATAAAATATTTTTCTTTTTACAAAGTTGACACTTACACTCAGTGTTCAACTTAATAGGCACACCTGTACACCTGCTCATTATTGCAGATATCTAATCAGCCAACTGTTAGGCAGGAATTCAATGCCCAAAATCATGCAGACATGGTCAAAGAGGTTTAGTTGTTGTTCAGACTGAACATCAGAATGGGGAAGAAATGTGATCTAAGTGATTTGACCATAGAATGATTGTCGGTGCCAGATGGTGTGGTTTGAATGTTTCAAAAAATGCTGATGTCTTGGTGTTTTCATGCAGAACAGTCTCTGCAGTTTACAGAGAATATTGTGAAAAACAAAAAAAAAACTAGTGAGTGGTAGTTCTGAGTGCAAAAATGCCGTGTTAATGAGAAACATCAGAGGAAATTAGCCAGACTGGTCAAATAACCACAAACAACAATGATGTGCAGAAGAGCATCTCTGAACACACAACATTTGAAACTTGAAGTTGATGAGTGGTAGTAACAGAAGACCATAAATATACACTACATATCCACTTAATTAGGTACAGGAGATACCTAATAAAGACCATAAGATGTAGGAGTATAATCAGGCCATTCAGCCCATCAAGTCTGATCCCTGGATCCTACTCAACCTCATACATCTGCCTTCTCACCATATCCTTTGATGCCCTGCCCGATCAGGAAACGATCAACTTCTGCCTTAAATATACCCATGGACTTGGCCTTGACCGCAGTCTCTAGCAGAGCACTCCACAGATTCACTCTTCTCTGGCTAAAAGAATGAGATTCTGCTGCATGCTTCTAGATTCCAGAGAGTACAGACCTAAAGCTGCCAAATGCTCCCTGTATGTTAATCCCTTCATTCCCGGAGTCATCCTTGTAAAATGACCACTGAGTGTATATTTTCTATGCAAATAATGTTACCTCTAATCACATAGTTTTAATGTAAAGTCAATATTGTTGTTGTTGTTCCTTTTCACTCCTTGTGGTGCAATGGGTGGTATTCTTGCTGTTCCCATAGCGTTTGCCTGTTTTTTGCTAGCCTGAGTTTCTAGCTTGACACTCAACCCAGCACGGATGGAAAGTGAGCAAGGAGCTAAACTGTTCTGAATTTGGGACCGTTCGCCTTGAAGTCTGGTGCTGATGCCACTACATTGGCCGGTTAAAGTCAATATTGAGCAAGTGTAAACAAAGTAGGTAATTTGTTGAAAAAGATAAATTCAACAATTTAGAAATAGCTACCAAGAACAAGATGATTTATTAACATAAAGCATTATTAAAATTTATTGGTGCTAATCCATTTTGTTCTGTAATCCCCTTTGTCTCCTATATCCTCTAGCAGTTTCCAGTTGAGTGCAGAAAACTTTGGGAATATTCCGAGAAAAGGGAGCTTAAAGATTAATTCCAGAATTCTCTTGACAAATTGTGTTTTCATAGCCTATTTCAGTTAGATTTCAGTCTTTAGAAAATAATCAATTACTACCACAAAATTCTATCAGTCTTATTTTGGCAAACTTTTACAACAAATGCTTTCAGTAGACGTATGTTTTTGACTGTGTCAAATCTGGCTAACAACGAGTACATTTGTAGTCTCTGTAAAAAAAACAAATTTTTCAATCTCTGCTATATTCTGGGCACTCTGAAATAGAAGTGTTGATGTGTGACTGAAGAACAATTGGCAGAACACATGCACCATGATCATGTATTTGACTGCAGGCATCTTTCAGAGAATTGACAGGTTTCATGGAAATGACTCTTTTGTTAAAAAATGCACAGATAGAGCTACATGAGCTCTTTCATGCCCAGAACAATTGTTGATGCTTTTTACTTGTCCAGATAGGTAAGTGGATATAAAATCCCAGGACTGTCACGATGTGGTGAATAGAGGAAAAGTTAGCTGGGAGGAAAATAGACTTTATTGGAGCCTGCTTAATCTGCCATCCATTAATTTACTGAATGTTAAGCCAGAGAACCTTCCTCATGGGTGTATATATCACCTCACATGATATTAAGCTATACATTCAATGTCCAGCCAGTCCAATCCCACTAGGAACAAAAACAGAAAAATCCAATTTGTGTTTTAAACCTAATGCTGTGTTTCCAGTTGTTACGGGATTGGGTATAGTAATATTCTTTGATAACTACAATATCTTAGATGGCTGAAGGCCATCACATTTAGCTTCACGGATAATACAACACTGAGCAAAATCCAAAACTGAGAAAAATTTAACCCTCACTGTTAGTATTTCAGCATTTCAACTGCACAGTTTTACAAGACCACATTTAAAGCTTCTGATCAAGGACAAGTATGGTATTACACTAAAGTACGCTGCCTCTTGCAATTAATGATGTTAATAAAGTTGTTGACCTTTCAACTGCAAAGAACAACGATGCTTCCTGAAACAGTATGATGAATACAAGATATGACTTTATAGGACAGCACAATTAATGAACATTCAACCGTAGGCCAAAGAGCCTGTCCCTGTGTTGTACTGTTCAGTGTTGATTAATGTGATTTGACTATCATTTAGCTACTGAGGGAATAATTTAGAGTGAGGCATGAAATGAGATTGAGAATATTAAGAAAAGACTGCATTTTACATTAATAAGAAAATTGGGTTGAATACTGACATCCTGACAGCTGCCATCACTGATATTGTAAGAGATTCATGGTGTTAGAGTCAAAGCTCTGAAAGTTATCTTTCTGTCTCTTTAGGGCACTTTTTATGGCAGAGTGTGTTACATGCCAAATGGAGGAACCTTTTCTAGCTGATTAATTCCAATTCCCATTCCTGTTCTGATATGTTGTTTCATGGCCTCTTCTTGTGCTAAGACGAGGCTACCCACAAGGTGGAAAAGCAACACCTCATATTCCATCTGGGTAGCCTCCAACCTAATGACACGAGTATTGATTTCTCCTTCTGATAATTTTCCCCTTCCCCCTCCCCTCCCCTGTTCTTCTATTCCCCACTCTGACCTTTTGCCTCTTCTCACCAGCCTATCAGTGCCCCGGATCCCCTTCTTCCCCTGCTCCTATGGCCCACTCTCCTCTCCCATCAGATTCAAAGAAAAAACAGAGAACAGAGGTGCAGGAGTAGGCCATTCGGCCCTTCGAGCCTGCACCGCCATTTATTATGATCATGGCTGATCATCCAACTCAGAACCCTGCACCAGCCTTCTCTCCATACCCTCTGATCCCGATAGCCACAAGGGCCATATCTAACTCCCTCTTAAATATAGCCAATGAACTGGCCTCAACTGTTTCCTGTGGCAAAGAATTCCACAGATTCACCACTCTCTGTGTGAAGAAGTTTTTCCTAATCTCAGTCCTAAAAGGCTTCGCCCTTCATCCTCAAACTGTGACCCCTCGTTCTGGACTTCCCCAACATCGGGAACAATCTTCCTGCATCTAGCCTGTCCAATCCCTTTAGGATTTTATACGTTTCAATCAGATCCCCCCTCAATCTTCTAAATTCCAACGAGTACAAGCCTAGTCCATCCAGTCTTTCTTCATATGAAAGTCCTGCCATCCCAGGAATCAATCTGGTGAACCTTCTTTGTACTCCCTCTATGGCAAAGATGACTTTCCTCAGATTAGGGGACCAAAACTGCACACAATACTCCAGGTGTTGTCTCACCAAGGCCTTGTACAACTGCAGTAGTACCTCCCTGCTCCTGTACTCAAATCCTCTTGCTATGAATGCCAGCATACCATTCGCCTTTTTCACCGCCTGCTGTACCTGCATGCCCACTTTCAATGACTGGTGTATAATGACACCCAGGTCTCGTTGCACCTCCCCTTTTCCTAATCGGCCACCATTCAGATAATAATCTGTTTTCCTGCTTTTGCCACCAAAGTGGATAACTTCACATTTATCCACATTAAATTGCACCTGCCATGAATTTGCCCACTCACCCAACCTATCCAAGTCACCCTGCATCCTCTTAGCATCCTCCTCACAGCTAACACTGCCGCCCAGCTTCGTGTCATCCACAAACTTGGAGATGCTGCATTTAATTCCCTTATCCTTCTTCTCCAGCCCATTACCTTTTCCACCAACTTGGCTTCACCTATCGCTTTCTAGCTAGCTTCTTTCCCCTCCTCCACTCTTTTATTCTGGCACCTTCTCCCTTCTATTTCCATCCTAAAGAATGGTCTCAGCCTGAAACATCAACTGTATACTCATTTCCTTCGGGATCTTATGTCTGCTCCATTTCTGGCCTGCCAGATACAAGAACCCGAGGCATATTCAGGGCTGAGAGGTTCTTCCTGGTCCCTCAAGCTTATTTTTTCTCCATTATCTGCCAATAATCTTGTACCATAGTCTTTCAACATCCTCTGACTCACTTCCTCTTTCCTCCACCAGTTGCCAATCTGCAGCCTCATTCCCCATCCCCTACCACCTAATCTCTGATCTATTCAAGGACATCCAGATTTCCTTCAAGATCCAACCTCCACAACCAACCAGTGATACATTATGATTAAAATGCTTTGATTATTGTCTTCCTGCAACAGAGGTGATCTCCGCTTTAATTACATTTGATCATCTAAAGCTATTGCAAATTTTCCAATCCAGCAAACTGAAGATTATTATTGTTTCTATGAGAAGCATAAATCATATTAATAACTTCCCTTGATTTCTTCTTTGTCCTCATTTAAAAACTGTCATTCCAGATGAAGGTAACTGGAAAGCTTTCAATGTGATTCGGAAGGGAAGTGGAAATCTGAAATTTAGCAGCACTTCCAGGTAATCCGAATATCCATCTGTCCTGGCTACAGTGAATCCTAACCCATTCCCTTAGATTTTTTCTGAAAGTATAATGCGCAGAATCTATCTGATATTAGTAACCAATAATTCTATTAGCTTTAAAATAGTAATGGAAAGGGACAGAACTTGTCCAAGGGTTGAAGGTCTGAATTGGGTCAAGGTGAATTTTGATGGTATGAGACAGAAGCTTGCAAAAGCTGATTGGAGGAGATTGTTTGTGAGCAAAAAGACCACAGTTAAGTGGAAGGTGAGAGGTGAAGATTAAATGTTCCTGTCGGAATGAAGAACATGCTGTTAAGACAAGGGAATACTGGACAATGAAGGATGTTGAGGTCCTGACCATGAAAGAGAACATAAAATGTAGAACATTTCAACACGGTATGGGCCCTTTGTCCTGTGAAGTTATGCTGGCCTTTATAAGCATGTTCCATGATCAATTTAACTGTTCCCTTCTACACAGTCCAGAACCCTCCAGTTTTCTTACATCCATGTTCCAATTGAAGAGTCTCTTAAATGTCTGTACTGTATCACCCTCTACCACCACACCGGGCAGAGCACCCCAGTCACCTACCACTCTCTACGTAAAAGCCCTTTCTCTCTTAAACTTTAAGAAAAAGGCAAGGGTCAGGTACCAATAGCGGAGATCATTTCCTGAGGGGTTAAAGGAAATGCAGGTGTCTACTCAAGAAAGTATATCAGAGGTCTTTGGGATTGTCTGCATTACAGCAGAAGTATTACTGTTTGTCCAAAAAGGTATGAAAGTAGACATATCTGCAGATGTGACCAGGTTAATTCAAGAAGACTGTGGAAGGCTCCAGAATAAATTGTAAGAACACTGACAGGATAAAGTGCCAGTATACTGAATGGTAGCAAATGTCATGTCTTCATTTAAGAAGGGCAGCAATGAAAAACCTGGGTAATATAGCACAGTAAGTGTAACATCTGTGGTAGGTATGTTACTGAAGAGGATTCAGAGGGATACAATACACATGAACCTGGAAAGACAGGGGTTGATAGGGATAGTTAGCATGGCTTTGTTTGTGGCAGATAATGTACTGCAATCTTCTAGGAGGCCTAGACTCTGGATGTCCTTCACCACCCACGCACATTGCTGGACTTTGAATGCAGAGCGTGGAGAAAGGACTAGGGTCTGGCCTGAGCTCTAATGCTCCCTCCAACATCCCTGTCCCTAAACTCTAACCTGACCTCACTGTACCCAAAACCGTCCCAATGAATTTAAACAACCAATAGTCTTATAACAGCAGGATAGAAAGTGTACTGGAGCCTGATAGTATGTGCTTTCTTGCTTTTGTATCTTCTGGTCAATGGGAAAGGGAAGAACAGAGAATGTCCAGGGTGGGCAAGGTGTTTCATTATGCTGGCTGCTTTACCTAGGGAGTGAGAAGTGTAAACAGCGTCGATAGAAGAAAGACTGGCTTCTGTGATGTTTTGAACTGTGTCCACAAATCTCTGGGGTTCCTTGAGGTTACAGGTAGACCAATTGGCTTGCCAAGCTATGATGTATCCAGATAGGATGCTTTTTAGGATGCATCAATAGAAGTTAGTAAGGGACAATGAGGATATGCCAAATATCCACAAGGAAATTTAAGCTGAGTACACAGCCTCGTAGAGCATCAGTGTTGAGAATAATTGTGGGGCGGAGATGTTGCTGCCTATCCTTACTGACTCTGATCAGCTGGTCAGGAAGTTGAAGATGAAAATAGATGTGTTGATTCCCAGGTCAAAGAGCTTGTAGATGAGTTTGCTTGGAATTATAGTAGGGAAGGTTGAGCAGTGGTCATTCAACAATAACCGAAAGTAAGTGTCTTTAATGTCCAGATGCTCCAGAGATGAACAAAGGGCCAAAATGAGATAGAATCTGCTGTGACCTGTTCTGGAAGTATGCAAATTGCAAAAGGTTGAGGTTGTCTGGGAGGCTAATGCATTCCATGAGAAGGCTCTCGAAGAACTTCATGGTGGTGGATGTCAGAGTCTTGAAGGAAAGTTATCTGGATTTTCTTAGGTACTGGTAAGACCTTCTTAAAGCAAGTGAGAGGCATAGATTGAAGCAGAGAGAGGTTTAAAGTGTTTGCAAATACCCCCGCCTGCTGATCTGCACAGGGTCTGAGGGCAAAGCCAGGGATACCATAAGGATCAAATGCTTTCCTCGGGTTTAGTCTCTGGAAAACTGATCTTCCAACTGCAATGGTGACTGTGTGTTCAGGTGAATTGGAAGCTTCCAGATTGTGTAGTGACTTCCTATTCCCCTTCTTTTCAAGACACCTATCAAAAGCATTAATGTCATCAGGAAGGGTTAAACTGTTCATAATCAGAATCAGAATCAGGTTCAATATTGCCAACATATGCCATGAAATTTGTTGTCTCTGCAGTAGCAGTTCAATGCAATATTGTACATAATAATCTTTTTCTTCTTCTTCTTCTTCTTCTAACTTTTAATGGCAGTTGGTTGTCCAACTTAAAGGTGCACGGCTGTCATCAGTTGGACAAGAGTATAGTGCACAGAGTTGGGAGATAAAACCCCCACTAGTTCTTTATCAAGTGAAAATGAAATTACCCAAAAAGCCCTATAGATTGTAAATAATAAAAGACAATATTGTGAATTAAATTAAAATCACTTCCATAACTTCATACAGTTTTAAAATGAAAAGTGTCAACCCCAAAGCGAGTAGTGCAACATGCATTTGCTTTCTTTCAATTTCATATGCTTCCCATTGTAAAAAAAATGTATTCAACTGTTTCAGAAAAAACATAATCATAGAGAAAAATATGAATTACAGTAACATATATATAAAATGTGTGTGTATATTTATATAAATAAAATAGTTAGATAGTTATATGTATATATGGCTACAGTGGTGCTAGAAAGTTCGTGAACTTGGTAGAATTTTCTCTATTTCTGCATAAATATGACCTAAAATGTGATCAGATCTTCATGTAAGTGCTAAAATTAGATAAAGTGAACCCATTTAAATAAATAATATGAAAAACATTATACGTATTCATTTATTTATTGAGAAAAGTTATCCATATCACAAGTATTTCTGGAATGTTTCTGGTACCAAACTGTATCGGTCTCTGCTGTTCCTTTGATTTCATCTGACGCGTGGAGAGGAGGAACTTGCTACATGGGCAACAGCTCACTCTCCATATTGTGCTGACCAGGCTTGTGTATCTAGACAGCTAGGATGCAATACCCCTGATCAACTCTGAATGATGGAGGCCTCATACAGATGTATATACATAACAGTTAACTTAGACATGTATTCAAAGACAGAAATAAAGAAGTAGTGAGGTAGTGTTCATGGTTCAATGTCCATTCAGAAATCTGACGGCAGAGGGGAAGAGTTTTCAGCAATGATGTCTAAATTCATTTTTTAGCCCATTATATCATGTAAGCCCTGCCACAACTGATATCATTTTGGACTCGTATTATCTCTTAGCATCCTTGACAACTTTGTGGACGTAGTATCTCAATTTCTTGTAAAGGTCAGGATCACCTGATTTGAACACTGAAGTCCCATATTTCAGTTGAGAGCGAATCCCCCTGTTCAACCATGATTTCTTGTTTGAGAACTCCAAGGTTGTCCTCTTTGCTACATTCCTCAGCAGAACTGCTATAAAATTGTGTGAATGCATAGTCTTTCCAAGGATTGCCCAATCAAGAACTAGAGAGCATAAGTTTAAGAGCAGTACAGTGCAATGGCTCCAAAATAGAGGCATTCTTTAAAAGAAACCCAAATCTGAGTAATGAAATGAGAGCACTGACATGGCAGAAGGCATTAAGAAACAAAATTGCAATGTTAAGAGCAGAAATAGTATGTCTAAAGGAATATAAAATGGATAACCCAATCAAGAAAGTTAAAAGAAAAGCTAATGAAATACTAAAGAAATGTTAGGTCCATACAAGATACAACCAACCTAAAAGAAGCATTGTAGAGTTTAAGGATACACAAAAAAACAAAAACTTAACGCATACAAATACAAGACCAAGGACTGACACTGAGGCTTTAAGACACTGGTGAAGCCTCACCTTGTGTACTGTGAACAGTTTTGGGCTCCTCATCTTAGAAAAGATGTGCTGGCATTGGAGAGGGTTCAGAGGAGGTTGATAAGGGTGATTCTAGAAATTAAAAGGTTATCATACGAGGAACGTTTCAAGGATCTGGGTCTGAACTCGCTGGAATTCAGAAGAATGAGATGGATCTCATTGAAACCATTCGAATGTTGAAAGGCCTAAACAGAGTAGATGTGGCAAGGATGTTTCCCATGGTGGGAGAGTTTGGGACAAGGGGGCACAGTCTCAGGATAAAGGAGTGCCCTTTCAAAACAGAGATGCAGAA
The DNA here is from genome assembly GCF_963921235.1 of Mobula hypostoma. Taxonomy (NCBI): domain Eukaryota; kingdom Metazoa; phylum Chordata; class Chondrichthyes; order Myliobatiformes; family Myliobatidae; genus Mobula; species Mobula hypostoma. Next base: position 117,880,203 of record NC_086097.1, on the reverse strand, counting down.
AAATTTCTTTAGCCAAAGGGTGGTGAATTTGCGGAATTTGTTGCCACATGCAGCTGTGGAGGCCAGGTTGTTGGGTGTATTTAAGGAAGAGATTGATTGGTTCTTGATTGGACATGGCATCAAAAGTTACGGGGCGAAGGCGGGGACCGGGATTTGAGGAGGAGAGAAAAAAGGATCATCTATGATTGAATGGCGGGCCAGACTCAATGGGCCAGATGGCCTAATTCTGCTCTTATGTTTTATAGTCTTATGGTCTTATGGTCTAATATCTGGTCAAAAAGGGTGACACTGAATCAAAAAGCAAGCTGGATTACAGAGGGAAAAGAGCACACTAACACAGTTGAAGACATGCAAAGACATGGAAAAGTACTGGCAATTCAAATATTCATAATTATTGGTATAACATTTTACTTGCCTTCATTTGCATCTATTAAAGCATATCAACAACTTTTTTTAAAAACCTTGACGAAGTGCCCAGATTTTTGACGGAAAGTAAAACAAACCTGTTATCTAATGAAGAATTCACAAATGACTTTCACAAATCACAAAGTATCGCCCTTTTTATTTGTTCACAAACTATATATAAAATTGTAACCCACTGCATCTTGCAACTAATCACCACTCATTTGGATACCCACTTGGGTAAAGGATGTAAAAAACAACTGATAATATATTCTGCATTTCTAAATCAAGCCTGGAGGAAAAGTAAAAGTTTTTCATGCTGTGATATTGAAGACCAAAAAGTATTTGATTCTCTCCCACACTCATGGTTAATAGAAGTTGTTCATAAGTATAAACTGCACCCAAAACTTGTGAAAATCCTGCAACATCTGATGAAGCATTGGCGTTTTATAATCGCCCTATCTATTAACAACTAAAATAGAACAAGCACTGTTAGCAAATAAACCGAGGCATTTTTCAGGGCGACTCTCTAAGCCCACTATGGTTTTGTCTAGCTTTAAATCTGCTTTCCAATTTATCGAATCAAATAAAAAATGGTATTCAATCATAAGCAACCAAACAAGTTATACCTTGACACACCTTCTATACATGGACAATTTGAAATTGTACACTCCTTCAAAAGTTCAAAGTTCAAAGTAAATTTTATTATCAATGCATCTATACAGTATGTCACCATATACAGCCCTGAGATTCATTTTCCTGTGGGAATATTCAGCAAATCTATTGAATCGTAATTCTAACAGGATTAATGAAAGATCAACAGGAGTGCAGAAGACAACAAACTGTGCAAATGCAAATATAAATAAATTGCAATAAATAATGAGACAAAGAGTCCATAAAGTAAGATAGAACATCTCAATGGATGGGCAAATGAATGTAGTTAGCTCTTTTTGTTCAAAAACCTGTGGTTGAGGTGTTGTAACTGTTCTTGAACCTGGTAGTGTGAGTCCAGAGGCCCTTGTACCTTCTCCCTGATGGCAGCAGCGAGAAAAGAGCATGGCCTGGGTAGTGGGGATCTCTGATGATGGATGCTGCTTTCCTGCAACATTATTTCAGGTAAATGTGCTCAGTGGTTGGGAGAGCTTTACCCATGATGTAGCGGACCATATCCACTACATTTTGTAGAATTTTCCATTCAAAGGTAATGGTACTTTCATACCAGGCCATGATGCAACGAGTCAATATACTCTTCACTACACATTATAGAAGTTCGTCATGGTTTTAGAAGTCATGCCAAATCTCTGCAGGCTCCAAAGGAAGTAGAGTCACGGCTGTGCTTTCTTCACAATTGTACTTACGTGCTGAGTATAGGACAAAGTTGCCAACGCACCTCACCTCCAATCCTCCGATGAGGACTGGCTCATAGACCTCTGGTTTCCCTCTCCTGAAGTCTATAATCAGCTCCTTGGTCTCGGTGACATTGAGTGAGAGGCTGTTGTTATGACACCACTCAGCCAAATTTTCAATCTCCTTCCTTTATGCTGATTCATCAACTCCTTTGGTTTGGCCCACAACAGTGGTGTCATCAGCGAATTTGAAAATGGTTTGGTACTATGCTTAGCCACACAGTCATAGGTGTAATGTGAGTAGAGCAGAGGGCTAAGTACACAGCCTTGTGCTGCACCTGTGCTGATGGAGATTGTGAAGGGGATGGTGTTGTCAATCTGAACTAACTGGGGTCTCTAAGTGAGGAAATCCAGGATCCAATTGCACAAGGAGGTATTGAAGCCAAGAACTTGGAGTTTATTGATTAGTTCTAAGGGGATGATAGTATTGAATGCTGAGCTATAGTCAATAAAGAGCGTCCTAATGTATGCATCTTTGAAATTAATTCAAATAGTAGAACTATTTTTTAAAGATATAGACATGAACTTTGAACTAGATAAGTGCAGAACATACAGAAAGTTGCAATAGAGCTAGTAGAATATGAAAGTAGAGCAGCAAGATCCAATAAAGCTGATGGATTGTTATGAAACATATAAGTATCTGGGATATCAATACACAAAGAAAATCATTGAGTGATAAAGGGAAAACTTTTGACAAATTTACTTCAGGGCTAAAAAATATCGGCCAAACGCAGCTCAGTGGAAAAAATATAACCAAGGCAATAAACATTACAGTCAACCACTAGAGAGAGCAGGGGCCTCTTCCGGGCAATCTGAAATAACCTATGTTGGGTGGGTGGGGGGGTGGGCTACCCTTCAGTGTTTACTCAGTGCTGCCTTCCATTGTTTGCTCAGTGCTGCTCTCAAGTGTTCACTCAGTGAAAGAACAAGCTGGACCAGGACAATATACAGTCATGCCACTCAGGGACTTGAGCTATATCTTTTTTCTTTGCGGCTGTATGTTTATCTGATATCATAACCATGTGTGCTATGTGTTATGTGCAGTGTGCCTTGTGCACTTAGCTTGCATCTTGGCCCCAGAGGATCGCTGTTTCATTTGGCAATGTTCATGTATTGTTGAATGATAATTATACTTGAACTTTTATTTTCATGAAATATGTTGATGAGGAAGCCTGCATTTTATATCCATCCTAATTGTTACTAAGTGACTTGCTGGGCCATTTTAGAGAACAAGTAAAGCAAATAAAACTGAATTATTTTACTTTGCTGAGAATCTACATAGAGGGCTCATTTGTAAAGAACAGCAACCTCTCATAAATGATAGATATCTAGCTGAATTTATAAGCCATAGTTTAAATTTTTTTGGTTAACATTGTTATCTTGTTTCCTTTATGCACTTTATTGACCAAGTTTAAGTTCTAAGCTGCCTTGCTGGGATTTAAACCCAGCATATAGTTCAACTGTATAGTTTTCTAGTTCACTAACTTAGCCACGTGCAACCAAGCCTTTGGTTATGTAATGATTTTATCAGTGATTTTAACACATTCCAAAGTGCCTTGCAGCTAATGAAGTATGTACTTGGTTGATTTCTCATTCAAAGGTGCTAATCCTGGTAATGCAGCTCTCTCAGTAATTCTCAGAAGTGGCCGCTTTATTAGATACATCTTGGAACCCAGTGTGGTCTTCTGCTGCTCAAACCCATCCATTCCAAGTTTCAACACCTTGTGCATTCAAAACTGCTCTTTTGTACACCACTGTTGTAACACATAGTTATTTAATTTACTGTTGCCTTCCTGTCTGTTTAAACTAGTCTGGCCATTTTCCTCATTGTAATAGATTTTCAACCACAGAATTGTCTATCACTAGATATCTTTTTGTTGTTTTTTGCACAATTGTGAGTGAAAATCTCAGGAGATCAGCAGTTTCTGAGATACTCAAGCCATCTTGTCTAGCATCAACAATCATTCTACAGTCAAAGTGACTTAAATCACATGTCTTCAGTTGCTGGACAATTTGCTAGTGGAAAGAAGTAGGATGATATTTGGAAACTTGACTTTTTGAAGCGTCATTTGCCAAGTAAATCGTATTTGGACTGTGTACAGAAGCTCAGGCAACAGAACCCATCATTATTCGTTGCAGGAGTGCTACGTTTGTTACAGTTGAGTGCAGTTGAGCAAGAGTGAAAACGATCAAACCCAGAGGAGATCAAAGTTCTTATCAAGTTAATGCCTTATGTCTAAAGTATCATGATTTTCTAGCTGAAGATACTGTAATAGTTAGACAGTTTAATAATTTCAAATTTTCCATGCAAGTAAAAATTAAATCCAAACTGATTTCAAATTTTTCTCAAATGGTGGCATTTGAACTTCAAAATGAACAGTTTTGCGACCTTGCACAGTTGATGGACATTGGGGGAACCTTTCTTTCATCTAGTGCGGACTGTGAGCAAGGTTTTAGCCTAATGAATCAACTCAAGAACAAGCTGAGAAACCGTTTAGGTGAATGTCAATTGGACATGTTAATGAGAATCAAAAGCTATCAATGGGATGGAAGTTCTATTAGTCCAGATAGAGTTTACAAAGACTGGGTAAATGCAAAAGACGGGAGAGAAAAAAAATAACTGAGTGACTTAAATATGTATGTTATTTTGTTGTTAATCTGTGAAGTTTTATGTCAAATATTTTGTAAACCTACATAAACTGTGGCATGTGTGCATTCAGTCGCACATACTTTTGTCACAGGAAAAAGATTTGCACAACATAAGATTTTTGTGCACACTGACTACCAAAAATTAGAGGGAATATTGGTCTTAACCCTTTTGATATTTGATGTGAAGCGGTGTATGGGGTGTCAGAGAGGGGTAGCACCTCTGGTGGGGAAACATGTTGCATCCTTTTCAAGGTGGTTAGTCCACCTTTGATCCCCACCTAGTCTCACCTGTGCTGCCCGTAGCTGTTTGCATGCAACAGCAGCCACACCCCGGGCAATGGCTTCGACAAGCCGACTAAACCAGGGGAGGGTAGCCGACGGGTCTCAAACCCTCGGTGAGATAGGGAGTTGTCTATCCCAGCATGTGAACACAGACTCCGGCGGATTGAGTGGACGAGACCAATGGAAGGTCCAACGGTCAAGACGGCTGCCTCTGCAAGCGTCATAGAAACATAGAAACATAGAAAATAGGTGCAGGAGTAGGCCATTCGGCCCTTCGAGCCTGCACTGCCATTTATTATGATCATGGCTGATCATCCAACTCAGAACCCAGCCTTCCCTCCATACCCCCTGACCCCTGTAGCCACAAGGGCCATATCTAACTTCCTTTTAAACATAGCTAATGAACTGGCCTCAACAGTTTGCTGTGGCAGAGAATTCCACAGATTCACCACTCTCTGTGTGAAGAAGTTTTTCCTAACCTCGGTCCTAAAAGGCTTCCCCTCTATCCTCAAACTGTGACCCCTCGTTCTAGACCTCCCCAACATCGGGAACAATCTTCCCGCATCTAGCCTGTCCAATCCCTTTAGGATCTTATACGTTTCAATCAGATCCCCCCTCAATCTTCTAAATTCCAACGAGTACAAGCACAGTTCATCCAGTCTTTCTTAGAGCAGGACAAGACACAGAAGGCATCCTGGTCATCTACTGCGCCTACTCCCATCTCCAGCCGCCTCGACTCTGTCTTGCCACTGGATCCAGATGGGAATTGGGAAGAGAGAGTGAGGCTGACGCTGCGCAACTCTCCCTCACTTAAATCCAAATCAAACGCTAGTCTCTTGTCGAGGTTTTCATCGATGACGACAATGGACGAGCATAGAACATTTGATGTGAACAACAACTGAACCTCTTGACCATGTCGGCATGCTTTTATACATTGATTTGCTGCCACATGCTTTGCTGATTAGATATTTGCATTTGCGAGCGGGGTACAGGTGTCCCTAATATAATGGTCACTGAGCATATGTCATAATATTTGTTGTTTTGCAGTAGCAAATACAGTTCAATACATTTAAAAATTTGCCATAGGTTCCAAAATAAATATATAAACATAAATAAGTATTGCATCAGGAAAGTAAAATAGTAGGAGAGGGTTCATGGGTTCGTGATCCATTCAGAAATCTGATGGCAGAGGGGAAGAAGCTTTTCCTAAAACTTTTGAGTGTGTACCTCTTCCCTGATGAGAACAGGTACACATTTACCTGTTAATGAGAAGAGGGCATGTCTTCAAACATAAAGGCCCTTAATGGTGGATGCCATCTTATTGAGACCTTGTATTTTGAAGATGTCCTGAATGGTGGGTAGTTAGTTTCCAATGTGCAACTGGCTGAGTTATCAACCCTCCGCAGTTTTTTTGTGTTCTTTAATCCTCTGCAGTGGCCTCTCCATACCAGATGGTGATGTAACCAGTTAGAATGCTCTCCAATGTGCATCCACAGAAAATTGCTTGTGTTTGGTGACACACCACATCGCCTAAATCCCCTAATGAAATAAAGCCACCAGCACACTTTCTATGTAATTGTCTTGATATCTTGGGCACAGGAGAGATCTTCAGAGATGTTAACACCCAGGAACCTGAAGCTGCTCACCTTTTCATCTGCTAACCCTTGATGAGGGGTATGTTGCCTTGCCACCTGTACTGATAACTGCCCCAATGTGGCATCAGTGCAGTTGACACAGAGCTCAATAGGGCACAAGTAAGTTCACAGGTTTCCCAGGTCTCTCTTGAGGGAAACCTAATTTCCTTGCCTATTCCAGGTTAAATTGGCTACAAGTACATAAAAGCTGCTAATGAAATTGAGGAAAATCATCTCCGTGAAAAAAAAACAATCATTTTACAGTATGTTTACAACTTCAATGTTTTTTAATTGATTTTCATTGCACCTTCCACACTAACAGCCATTTATGGCTACATTCTGAAATACTACTTCTACACAATTTTCTCCCCCTTTAAAAGTCTAATTGAAGCTAACTTGTTTCTCCAAGCTTCCTGACAAGGTTTTCTTTACCTTGATGCTCACTTTTGTCTGATTATGCATTCATGAAGCACCATGATACAACTTCCCATGCTAATAGCTTGGTATGAAGTTCTATTGGAGGCTTTAATAACTGCATTGGTTTATTCACCATGGGCCTACAGCTAATGGAATAATTCCACTGAATGACTTACTGTGGGTGTCTCATAATGAGAACATCATTACCACCCCACTGTGAACAGTGTAGTCTGTCTAGTCAATCTTAATATGCAAATTGTGTAGATGGTTTGGGCTTTAAATTAATGTGTGGTGCATAGACTTGATAAATTTAAGAGAAATACTCTTCACAAATATGACATGCTGTATCCAGGATTTAAGAAATGTGGAAATATATATTAATCCAAATCCCTACCAATCAACCATTTCTACCTGATGAGACAAAAAATGTAATAGGATTGTAATAGGACCATCATTAAAAGAAGCACGTGGCTCAATAAAGAACCCCAGGAGCAAACATCGCAGAGGAACAAAGATTAATAAGTTTGAAGAAACAGAGCATTCCAAGCACAATGCATGTAATAGCAATACTTTTCAAACAAAAAATATTGTATTGATAATTATATTGTGACCTACAGCTATGAAATGCCGGTGACTAAATTGGATACCGCCTGCCAGTGTATACATATCTCACAATTAGTAAAGAGGAATAGTTCCATAATTTTATGGTATATTTTCCAAGGCACAGAAAGCTGAATATTTCATGATCCGGTCCACTTTACTTTAGGAAATTAAGTGTTGGGAATACTCAGCAGGCAAGCTGGCATCTATGGAACTGACAGCAGTGCTTATGTTAGGGCGTGAAGAGAATGTTTCCTATAGTGGGGGAGTCTAGGACCAAGGGGCGTAGCCTTAGAATAGAAGGAAATTGCTTTAGAACAGAGATGAGGAGAAATTTCTTTATCTGGAGGGTGGTGAATCTGTGAAATTCTTTCCACCGACAGCTGTAGAGACCAAGTCATTAAGTATATTTAAAGGGAAGGCTGATAGTTCCTGATTAGTAAGGGCATCAAAGGATATGGGAAGAACGCAAGAAATTGGGGATAAGCGGACAATAAATCAGCCATGATGAAATGCTGGAATAGACTTGAATGGCTCACTGGCCTTATTCTGCTCTTATTGTCTTATGGTCTTCTGGACCCTATCTCCACTCCTTCTTTGAAGTTCAGCAATGATGTACGCAACGAAGCAAGCAGAGACATTTTCTGCCATTTTCACCTGAAGTGCCAACTGCTCCTGTGTTGTGTCAAAACAGTTAAAATGGAGCTCGATGGAGCAGCAAAAACTTGTGCAAACTTCCCAATTCTGAGGTTGGGAAACTTACCCGCAAAATGTGTTCCAGGATAAATCAGCCATACTTTCAAAGGAACTAATACATTTAATAGAGGTAAATCAGCTTCCCAGAAAAAGTCATCATTTTATTCCTACCCTTTTGTTCTGGCTTCTGTCCCCTTTCTTTCCAGGTTTGGTAAAGAGTCTTAGCCTCTTTTCCTCCAGATATGTTGCCTGATCTGTTGACCTCCTCCAGCATTTTGTGTTCATCGATCTGTATTTTATTATTTATTTATTTCTTATAACTTTATTGTTGCCAAACTATTGATACTAGAGCATACAATCATCACAGCGATATTTGATTCTGCGCTTTGCGCTCCCTGGAGTACAAATCGGCAGTTAATATAATAAAAATTTAAATTATAAATCATAAGTAGAAAATAGAAAAGGGAAAGTAAGGTAGTGCAATAAAACCAAGAGGCAGGTCTGGATTTTTGGAGGGGACAGCCCAGATCCGGGTCAGGATCCATTCAGCAGTCTTATTACAGTTGGAAAGAAGCTATTCCCAAATATGGTCGTACAAGCCCTCAAGCTCCTGAGCCTTCTCCCGGAGGGAAGAGGGACAAACAGTGTGTTGCCGAGGTGGGACGTGCCCTTGGTTATCCTGGCAGCACGGCTCCAACAGCGTGCGATGTAAAGTGATTCCAAGGGCGGAAGATTGGTTTGTGTGATGTGCTGGGCTGTGTTCACAATCTTCTGCAGCTCCTTCTGGTCTTCCATACCAGGTTGTGATGTACCCTAGAAGAATACTTTCTGCGGTGTATCTATAAAAATTAGTGACGGTTTTAGAGGACGGGCCAAATTTCTTTAGCTTTCTCAGGAAGTAAAAGTGCTGGTGGGCCTTCTTGGTAAAGGACTCTGCTTGGTTGGACCAAGTCAGGTCATTTGTGATATTGACCCCGAGGAACTTAAAGCTTCTGACCTGTTCCAGCTGTGCGCCACCGATGTAGATGGGGTCGTGCGGTCCGCTACTCCTTCTGAAGTCAACAACCAATTCCTTTGTCTTGCTGACGTTGAGGGATAGGTTATTGTCTTCGCACCATGCCTCCAGGTCCTTAATTTCCTCTCTGTACTCAAGATACGGCCTACAATTGTGGTGTCATCAGCAAACTTATACATTGAGTTCGACGGAAACTTGGCTACACAATCATGGGTGTACAGTGAGTACAGCAGGGGGCTGAGTACACAATCTTGCGGGGCACCGGTGCTCAGAGTGATTGTTGAGGAGAGCTTGTCCCCTATTTGTACAGCCTGGGACCTGTCTGTGAGGAAATTGAAGACCCAGCTGCAGATCTGAGTGTTAATGCCCAGGTTCTGAAGTTTAGGAATCAGTTTATTTGGAATGATGGTATTAAAGGCAGAGCTGTAGTCAATGAAAAGGAGCCTTACATATGCGTCTTTATTCTCCAGTTGTTCTAAGGAGGAATGTAGGGCCAGAGAGATGTCATCTGCCGTTGACCTGTTGCTCCGGTAGGTGAATTGCAAAGCGTCGAGGTTGACTGGTAGGCTGTGGTTGATGTGTGCCATAACCAATCTCTCAAAGCACTTCATAGCAATTGATGTCAGAGCCACAGGTCGATAGTCATTCAGGCATGCCACCTTGCTCTTCTTCGGCACTGGGATTATCGTTGCCTTCTTAAAACACGAGGGATCTTAGACTGAAGCAGTTGAAGATGTCAGCAAACATGTCAGCTAGCTCGCTTGCACAGGCCCGGAGAACCCATCCCGGGATGCCATCTGGGCCCGTCGCCTTCCTTGGATTTATCTTCAGGAAGTCCCTTCTAACATCCTCCTTGGTGACGATGAATCTCAATGCCACCAGGTCCGGTTCATCTGGAGGGAATGGGATGCTCCTCTTCTGTTCGAATCTTGCGTAGAATACGTTAAGTTCGTCAAGAGGAGAAGCGCTACTGTTATTGATATTCCCAGCCTTTTCTTTGAGCCCAGTGATCTCATTTAGACCCTGCCATAGTCTACTGGCATCCCTTTGGTTAGCCTGGGCTTCCAACTTGGCTCGATATTGCCTCTTGGTGCCCTTAAAGGCTTTCCGGAGTTCACACCTGGATTCTGTGTAGCGACTGGTATCCCCGGGCCTAAAAGCCACAGCTCTAGCCTTCAATAAGGACTGGACCTAATAATTCATCCAAGGTTTCCGGTTAGGGAATACCCGGATCTTCTTGAGAGACACACAGTCCTCTGTGCATTTCCAGATAAAGTCCATGACAGCTGAGGCATACTCATTGAAGATTGCTGCCAAGTCCTTGAATACTAACCAGTCCACCGGTTCAAAGCAGTCACAGAGGACCTCATCCATTTCCTTTGTCCAACATGACACCACTTTTGACACAATGACCTTCGGCTTCTGTAAGCCAGGAGGAGGAGTATGGCCTGATGGTCCAATTTTCCGAAGTGAGGTCATGGGACGGAACAGTAGGCATCCTTGACTGCTGTGTAGCAGTGGTCAAATATATTCGGGCCTCTAGTGGGGCAGGAGACATGTTGGTATAACCTTGGCAGCGCCTTTCTGAGGTTGGCCTGGTTAAACTCCCCGGCTGTAATGAGCAAAGCCTCCAGATACCTGGTCTCAAGTCCACTGATGTTGGCATACAGTGTGTTCAGAGCACACTCCACGTCCGCCTGGGAGGGAATGTAGACCGCTGTCAGTATGATCGAGGTGAATTCCCATGGCAAATAGTAGGGACGACACTTCACCGACAGGTGTTCGAGGTCCGGGCTGCAGGAGCTTGTCAGTGCCACTGTGTCCGAGCACCACACAGTGTTGATCAGTAGGCAGACACCACCTTCCCTCGTCTTGCCCGAAGACGCCATGTGGACCATCCGAAAATGTGTAATGTCCTATTAAGATTATTACTGCTGTGCTGATGGTATTTCAGTTTAGCAGTTCTGTACGAGCAGTCTGTTCTGTTTTTAGCATGTTTGGATTAGAGCTAAAGATACGGGGCTAAATTGTTCAACTTAGGAATATTGTGTCAGCCAATCAAGAAGGTGGAATTGGGAGAAGGTAAAAGGATTGTAATAGAATTGGGAGAAGGTTTGAGAGAATGCTGGGTGGAGAAGCTTTGGTGACGGGCACTGATGTGGGTTGAAGTCTTTTTGGCGGGACCTGGGAGAAGACAGGAGGAAAGATGGCTCAGGATGATGTCCCTGTTGCAGAAGGTGCTTGCTGCAGATGAATGGCTTCAAGGAGGAAGGACCAATATTCCTGTGGGAAAGCCCATTTGTTCCAGATGGATTTCAAGCGACATTTGGAAAGTGGTGTGTACTTTCACACAAACTATGGGTCCAGCATATGAGTTAAAGACTACTTCAAGATGAGCTCCAACTTAGGTGTACATTTGGACTGGGTTAACTGTAATGGACCCTTTTTACTTCCTTTCTTCTTGCTTTCCTACTAACTGATAAAGCTGAAATTTGTAAATAAACTTTCTTTATAATTGTGTGCAGTGTATGATCTTTTAATTCTTGCTGATGGCTAATTGCATGCTGTCAGTATTTACACTGTATTCGCTCAGTCTGGAGTGCAAGTGGTTGAAACATCCCAGCTCTCCCGTTCTGCTGGGACCCAAGTCATATTGACCTTAGACGTACGGAGTTCAAAAAAGGTGGGTGGCTTTCTCACGGCTGAGTCCATTGGCTTGTTAATGAGGGGTTAACCAGCTGTGTTTCTAGAGATGTCTAGTAAAAAGAGGATTCAGTGTGGGGGCTTGTCTGGGATTTAATTCGCTGAATACTGTGTCATTGCTCTAAGAGTTGATTAAGTGGTTTGTGTGTTTAAGCCTGTGTTAAACTACTTCCTAGGAAAGTGATTAATATACATGATTATGGATGCCACAGGAGTTAAGCGTTAGTGCGATTCAAAGAGATTACTCATTACTAAGACTTGTGTTCTGAGCGTGTTGGATAACCGCAGCCCAGATGAATTATTGATTAGAGTTCTAAGTTCGGTTCCAGTATTAGGGAAAGTTATGCTCTTGGAACGACGGTTTGACCAAGCAGCGGGCAAAGATGCCGTTTTAGTTCAGACGAGCAATGATATGACGGGAGTGGATCTGACTATTACGATTGGGGCACATGGAGAGGCAGGGCCAAGGTTCATTCATACTTTTAGAAAAGAGGGGAGTGTAGACGAGAAGGAAGATCTGGAAGATGAGTCTGCTGTATTTGAGAGCGGAGAGTTTAAAGACAAGTTACTCTTGTAGAAGGAAGAGAAGATGGCAGCGTGACACAGCACGCAGCGGCCACTCCAGAATGAATATCAGTCATCTGTCAAGTAGGAAGCCATGCACAATCTTGATTTGATGTAGACGGATGTGAGGAGCATGGAGGAACATCTGGTGAAACTTCTGAAATGCCTGTTTCGCTGTCTCTCCTACTGTGTGATCCTGAATCTCGGGAGGTGAAGGCCCCGAAACCTTGGCTTTGCCTGTTGCTTGGTGGCCGGTGCCGGGGTCAAAGCGCTCAGCAGAGATGGTGCTCAGTTCTCGTGTGTCATTTGGTGTCATAGAAACATAGAAAATAGGTGCAGGAGTAGGCCATTTGGCCCTTCGAGCCTGCACTGCCATTCAGTATGATCATGGCTGATCATCCAACTCAGAACCCTGTACCAACCTTCCCTCCATACCCCCTGATCCCTTTAGCCACAAGGGCCATATCTAACTCCCTCTTAAATATAGCCAATGAACTGGCCTCAACTGTTTCCTGTGGCAGAGAATTCCACAGATTCACCACTCTCTGTGTGAAGAAGTTTTTCCTCATCTCGGTCCTAAAAGGCTTCCCCTTTATCCTCAAACTGTGACCCCTCGTTCTGGACTTCCCCAACATCGGGAACAATCTTCCTGCATCTAGCCTGTCCAATCCTTTTAGGATTTTATACGTTTCAATCAGATACCCCCTCAATCTTCTAAATTCCAACGAGTATAAGCCTAGTTCATCCAGTCTTACATCATATAAAAGTCCTGCCATCCCAGGAATCAATCTGGTGAACCTTCTTTGTACTCCCTCTATGGCACCGATGTCTTTCCTCAGATTAGGGGACCAAAACTGCACACAATACTCCAGGTGTTGTCTCACCAAGGCCTTGTACAACTGCAGTAGTACCTCCCTGCTCCTGTACTTGAATTCTCTTGCTATAAATGCCAGCATACCATTCGCCTTTTTCACCGCCTGCTGTACCTGCATGCCCACTTTCAATGACTGGTGTATAATGACACCCAGGTCTCGTTGCACCTCCCCTTTTCCTAATCGGCCACCATTCAGATAATAATCTGTTTTCCTGTTTTTGCCACCAAAGTGGATAACTTAACATTTATCCACATTAAATTGCATCTGCCATGAATTTGCCCACTCACCTAACCTATCCAAGTCACCCTGCATCCTCTTAGCATCCTCCTCACAGTTAACACTGCCGCCCAGCTTTGTGTCATCCGCAAACTTGGAGATGCTGCATTTAATTCCCTCATCCAAGTCATTAATATATATTGTAAACAACTGGAGTCCCAGCACTGATCCTTGCGGTACTCCACTAGTCACTGCCTGCCATTCTGAAAAGGTTCTGTTTATTCCCACTCTTTGCTTCCTGTCTGCCAACCAATTCTCTATCCACATCAATACCTTACCCCCAATACCATGTGCTTTAAGTTTGCACACTAATCTCCTGTGTGGGACCTTGTCAAAAGCCTTTTGAAATTCCAAATATACTACATCCACTGGTTCTCCCCTATCCACTCTACTAGTTACATCCTCAAAAAATTCTATGAGATTCGTCAGAAATCCATGCTGACTTTGTCCGATGATTTCACCGCTTTCCAAATGTGCTGTTATCACCTCTTTGATAACTGACTCTAGCAGTTTCCCCACCACCGATGTCAGGCTAACCGGTCTATAATTCCCTGGTTTCTCTCTCCCTCCTTTTTTAAAAAGTGGGGTTACAATAGTGTCGGAGACTGGTTGGAGGCTCAAAGTTTTCGGACGGACTCAGAGTCGGCTGTGGTCAGGTGCTTCCAGAATACTGCATTGGCAAGTTTGTGGCGCTTGAGGTTCATGGCAGGGAGAGTTTTTCTTCCTTCTGCAGTCTGCGTGAGATGATGGGGCTATCGGGATTTGAGACTTTTTTTACTGTGCCCATGGTCTGTTCTTTATCAAATCACGGTATTGTTTTGTACTGTTGTAACTATATGTTATAATTATGTGGTTTTTGTCAGTTTTAGTCTTGGTCTGTCTTGTGTTTCTGTGATATCATACTGGAGGAACATTGTATCATTTCTTATGCATGCATTACCAAATGACAATAAATGAGGACTGAGTGTCCTCATAATCTAATCCAATCTAATCTTGTTTCTGCAAAGAGGTGGGAAGGAGTTGTCTAATGCGAAAGGTCTACTGAGTCCTCTAGCAGCTGATTTAAATTCTGAGCTCGTTTTGGCTATTACATCACTGGTTAAGTGCAGAAGTATATCTGCGGAGATCTGCAGTAAGCTGGGTGTGTTCTCTGATGCCAAGCCCACACCCGGTGTGGAGGAAGAAGATGAGGCTTGGGCTGAGAGGTCTTCTCAGGTACTGGATGAATGGTTGTGCTTACTAAATATGAAAAAAACTGAAACGGGTAGAGAGCTTAATGGTGCTAGTGGCTGACATAGTGAGGTTCCTCAAAGCAGAACATCCATTCATCATATTAGCTAATTACCTGAAAGCTTTGGAAGATGCGTTTGGCCGGTTTAAAGTATAGCTGATCTTAGGATGAAGTTTGGGAACACATTCCAGGAGGAAGGAGGGAAGCTGTCTGCCTACGTTTTCATGTTGGAGAAGCTGCTGCACTGTTTGTGCCACAAAGGGGGAAATTCAACTGTCTGAGAGAAATTGCTTGAGGATGGAGCAAGTTGTGAAGGGCACACTGTCACATGACATGGTTGCTCTACGTATTCGAATGACCCTCAGGATGTGCCCTCCTCCACCTTTTACTGACTTACTCAGAGAAGTTAGAGAGGAGGAACATGCAATGGAGGAGCAGGAGGCCTCCGTCAGCAGGGCAAAATCCTCGATAGTAGCCTTTGTTGCGAAAGCGATCCCTGATGCGACACAAGCGAGGGCTTTGTAGGACGTCATGAAAGATCAGAGGAGTGACCCACTGGTGAGAGGTACCAAGGCAAGGGCTGCTACTGAACGGGGTCCCCTGACCAGGGAATGGTTAGTATTTTCTGTTGCAATGGTGGAGAAGATGGTCATTTCAAGCGGGAGTGTGAAGGACAGGAAAATCTTCAGAAAGTAAGTCAGTGGCTAATCAAACAGAGAAAAGATAAAACTACAGAGGGACCTAGTAAAGAATGGCTTGATGTTTTGGAGAGGATATGTTCCTATCAGTGTATCAAGGGAAATACTAAAGCACAAAACACTATTCCTGAAGGTTTAGTGGGACCAAGCTCTGATGTATCCATACAGATTGAAGGTGTTTAAGGCTAGAGCCATACCTTACACAGGTTCTCAAGTTATTTTATAGATCCTTTTACAGCCGATATTTGACACATTTTCCATTGATGCCACTCAGTGCCATTGAGATTTGAGGGCTTAATACTGATTTTAATTTATGCGAAAGTAACTTGTCATTTAAACTGGAGGTTTCAGAAGCAGATTTTGGTGCAGCTGAGACTATTGACACACCAGTATTGGTCTGCCCAGGTATGGTTAAAAAGTGTGGAGCTTCCATTTTCGTGGGAACAAATACTGCCATTGTGAGAAGGCTCCTGGGAGCAAGTAGAGAGAGAAATGGAGAGAACTTTTTGAAAACCTTGTCTATTCACCCTGTGTTCAGAGCTGCTTTTCAGAAGTGGCAAGTTCCTCCTACACAGTACAATGAACAGAAACGAGGAGCTGTGTGGTACACCCAGTCTAATTCTCTCATGTAACATCCTGGAAGAGTAGCTAGAGTGACAGGAACTCAGAATGTCCAAGAAATAGCAAAGGAGATTAACTGAGAATTTTGTGACGTGAAGATGCATTTTCTACTGACTAGTCTGATCTTGTTTACTCCAGGAGTACTTGCCACACTACTAGAGCAACTGAGGACACCCCTTTCAAAGAGGGGTCTCACTGGCTGGCACCAACAGAGGTTGAAGAAGTTTGGCAGCACCTGCTTAAACTGAAGAAAATTAAATTCCGTCATGAGCAGGGGGACCTAAGCCACTGGAAGACATGAGAGATAGACAGGAAAGATCACAAGGGGTGATTGGAGCTGGAGGAGCTGAAGATGGGATAAGGAAGTCTCAAAGAGTCAGGAAACCCCCAGATAGGCTGGCCTATGACACTCCGAGGGAACAGAATGTTGTGTCTAACCCCTAGTGAGATATGTCACTACCAGGTCCTGACATCATAAAATTCTTTTGAAAATTGGGTTATTAATGATGGGTTGATACATTTCAAAGTCATGAGGGCATGATTAGTTTTGGTGGAAGGAGAGTGTAGTGCTCCAGTTAAGATTTTTTCTGCTATGCTGTAGGTATTTCATTTTAGCAGTTCTGTAAGAGCAGTCTGTTCTGCTTTTAGTATGTTTGGGCTACAGTTAAAGGGGCTATGTTGTTCAACTTAGGAATGCTATAACATCTAATCAGAATGGTGGAATTGGGAGAAGGTTCTAGAAAACACTGGGTTTTTATGACAGACACTGGTGTGGGTTGAGGTATTAATGATGGGAGCTGGGAGAAGTCAGGAGGGAAGGTAGCTGAGGAGGCTGTTCCTGTTGCACAAAAGTGCTTTGTGCAGATGAATGGCTTCGAGGAGGAGGAACCAATACTCTTATGGGGGAGTCCATTGTTCAACATGGATTTCGAGTGACATTCAAATTGTGATGTTTGCTTTCACACAGACCAGGTGTCTAACGCATGAATTAAGAGACAATTCAAGATGAGCTCCAACTTACGTGCACATTTAGAATGAATTAACTGTAGTGGACCTTTTTTATGTTTTTTTTCTTTTTCTTTTCCTACTATCTGTTCGATAAGGCTGAAATTTGTAAATATATTTTCTTTATAATTGTATGCAGTGCACAATCTGTTATTACTTGCCGATGGGTAATTGCACGTGGGCAGCACTTACACAGTATTTGAACAGATTGGGGTCCCGGACTGGTGGGACCCAAGTCATATCATCGCTAGACATACGGTGTTCGAGAAAGGTGGTTTTCTCACCACTGAGGCCGTTGGCTTATTAACAAGGGGCTAACCAGCCATGTTTCTGGAGTCACATGGTTAAAAGTGGCTTCACATCATAACATGAACTAATGTCCAATCCACAAACTGCATTGATTAAACTCAAGACCCAAAACTCCAGCACCATCCTCTGGTAGCATTGAGTGAGAGGGAGAGAGAGAGAGAGAAAGCAGTCAAACGTGGGCCACTTCCTCTGGGAGCAGCAAGAAAGAGTGAAAGAGAGATTACATCAGACAAGCAGACCAGACAAAAGTAAGAATGATATCATAAATTTTTAATCAGAGTCATAGAGATTAGTTCCATCCATTAATGCCCTTAATAGATACTGGCAAATGGAAAGGATATATTACAAACACATTGTAATCTACTGGAAATAAAGTGTTGAGCTTACTGCCCTGGTACATGCAACCAGGAACAGAAGAATCCTTTATCATGTTCTTAATGGCTTTGTAATAAACACATGTTGTATATTTGCTGTGATGAAGATCTCATTCATCAGAGATTAAATTATATATGGAACTCAACAGTTTACTCCAAAGTTCTTCTACATGAAACTGATGAGCTCAAAGGCTGGGCTGGAAATGTTGAATGCCGGAGAGCAGGAAGTGGTGAAACATGAGGCAACTGACAGAACTAGGGAATGGCAGCAAAATGGTGCATAAGTTGAATGGACTGTGGAAAGCAACATTAGTTGCTGGAACAGTAATGCCCCAGATCTGCAGAATGATATGCACAGTGTGCAATGTGAAATCATCCCTACAAACAGTGCACAATGAAGACAACATCCAGCAGCTGAGACTGATAAGCGTACATCATGACAAATCATTAATGCACACAATTATCTTATCGGCACAGCTCACAGAGGAAAATGAAAATGTCCTTCACAGAACAGAAAAACTAAAAGAGAAATGCCATCTAATACTAGATATGGGAAGGCAAGTGTACAATAACCATCTCACAGTGACTGTGATGAAAATACTTGAATTGTTTTATTATTGAACAAGATACTGAGATACAACGATAAACTTTTTGTACACCATCCATACGGATCATGTCAACACATCAGTATGTTGAGGTAGTTAGTATAAAGGAAAAGCAATAATAGGGTGCAGAATATAGTGTTACAGTTGGGAGGCATGGTAGCGTGGTCGTTAGAGCAATGCTAGTACAACACCAGCAGCTCAGATTCTGTATGTAAGGAGTTTGCGAAGTCAGAGGCCAAATGGAAGAGATCCATTAAGTAGTCCATGACATCTGGATAGAAGCTATCCTTGAGCCTGGTGATATGTGCTTTCAGGCTTCAATATCTTTTTCCTGATGAGAGATAGAGAAAGAAAAAATATTAGAATACAAATACAAAGCAGAGAAAGAGGAATGAACAGACCCACCTGCATCTGGGTGTCTAGCATGTTGTCTGCCAGGAAACTGGCAGCAAACTTCATTAAGTCCCAATAAGATGCAGCCCTGAGCTGGTGACATAATTAGAATTCAACTTCATGGAGCCCTTGAAGATCTGAAACTAGATCGGTTAAAAGTCAAGACAGTGAAGGATATAGATAACCTAGCTGACGTTTCAGGTGTTTGATGATTTCTGGGCATTGTCATCACCAAGTTGTGACATCATCTGAGTGTTGTATGTAAGCAACACAGAACTTTAAATGGTGCTCGTTGGACAATCAAGAGTCAGTGATCAAATAAAGCAAGGAAGCAGCTATAGCAGTACCTGATGCCCAGGTGAATGTGGTCTTGGCTCAGCAATCAGTAGAGTGTACAACTGGAATTCTGACAGACATGGAGACATGTTATGCATAAATTTCAAAACAGCTGCTTGATGTGGTCTTTGAACTGGAGAAATTTCACCAGATGGGAGAATTGCATTGTGTGGACAATGATGACAAGCTATTTGAGATCATTGCTTTGACAGCACTGAAGAAGTTGCACACTGTGCTTCAAAGATACAGGCATAAAAGATAAAGGAGTAGTCTAGCTTAAGGGACTGATTCAACATTACAAGAAATGTGGATATGAGCATTGAAGCAATACTCAGCACTGTAATAGTCAACATGGCAAGATACATTCCAGTCCTGATGCAGGGTCTCGACCTAAATCATCAACTATCCCTGCTGCTTAAACCTTTGAGTTTTTCCAGCAGTTTGTTTTTACTCCAGATTCTAACATTTGCAGTCTCTTGTGTTTTCTGTCTCTCAGTCACTGATGCGTAAGATTGTGCTGGTGCCAGACAAGATGATATGGTCTAGGCCAATTTTTTTTGAACAGTATGTAAAGAAATCTAGTGCAACCTTGGGTCTGTGCATTGACCATACTTTTTTGTCAGAGATGAACTAACAACTCAAAGTGATCTGATATTCAGAAGCAAAAAGGTAATTTTTCACAAGCATGAAGCAACATGATCAAACACATTTCCACTTCAGATCAAGCTATGTCGACAGAGGAACAGATAGTACCTGCTGGCCAAGGATGAGAACAGGAAACATTTGTAGAAATGTAAAATCCTCAGATTTCTATGGAAAAGCAATCAAAAGAACGTTTCACTCTCATCATGTCCCACAGAAGCTGAGCAAAAGTCAGGTCATATCTGCTCCAACTAAATGGGGATTAGTATCAGTTTTGGGGGAAATAGACTTCCTCATAACTATGCACTCATTGATTATTCAACACATCATTTGCCCAGTGCATAATCACTGAAGTGCTGATTACAGATTAATGGTGACAGTTTCCAGCAGACAACCTTGTATGTTTCTCAATGAAATAGCTCTTTGATCATCTTACCTTTCACAGATGAATAGAAAGGTAGCAGATACTGTGGAGAAGGCTGCTGGAGAAAGTTACATAATTGTTGTTAAATCTTTACTCAAGCTTTGAGTCCTGATGAAGGGACTCAGCCCAAAACATTGAAACTGTATTCCTTTCTGTAGATGCTGCCAGACTTGCTAAATTTCTTCAACACTTTGTACAATATGTGTTACTCTGGATTTCCAGCATCTGCAGAATCTCCAATGTCTACTCCAGCATTCTGGCCGTCTCCAATGAAGGTACTTGTGGAGGGACCTATAATTGATAAACGAGGATTCTAATTGCAATGACACAACAACTCTAGGGCTAAAGCGCAGAAAGTGTAGCAAGCGGAGAGGAGGTGCTCAGCTGTAGACTGGCACACTCACTACGTTAGAGATACCAAGTATTGCCATTGTTAACTGATGCAAATACAGTGACTGACACCAAATGTGACAGAAGGCAATGATGATGAGTTCAGAGCAATGTTTCAGAGCCTTACTTCCTACAAAGCGAAACTCAACAGCATGAATGGCAGCGATACTTCACTACCAGATGAACTCAATGTCTTCTATGCCTGTTTTGAAAGGGAGAATACAACTACAGCTGTGAGGATCCCTGCTGCACCTGATGACGCTGTGATCTCTGACTCAGAGGCCGACGCTAGGCTGTCTTTAAAGAGGGTGAACCTTCGCAAGGTGGAAGGTCCCGATGGAGTACCTGGTAAGGCTCTGAAAACCTGTGCCAACCAACTGGCGGGAGTATTCAAGGACATTTTCAACCTCTCACTGCTACGGAGGGAAGTTCCCACTTGCTTCAAAAAGGCAACAATTATACCAGTGCCTAAGAAGAACAATGTGAGCTGCCTTAATGATTATCACCCGGTAGCACTCACATCAACAGTGATGAAATGCTTTGAGAAGTTGGTCATGACTAGACTGAACTCCTACCTCAGCAAGGACCTGGACCCATTGCAATTTGCCTATTGTCACAATAGTTCAATAGCAGATGCAATCTCAGTGGCTCTCCACACAGCTTTAGACCACCTGGACAATGCAAATACCTATGTCAGGATGCTGTTCATCAACTATAGCTCAGCATTTAGTACCATTTATTCCCACAGCCCTGATTGAGAAGTTGCAGAACCCGGGCCTCTATACCTCACTCTGCAATTGGATCCTTGACTTCCTAACCAGAAGATCACAATCTATGTGGATTGTTGATAATATCTCCTCCTCTCTGACGATTAATACTAGTGAACCTCAGGGCTGTGTGCTTAGCCCACTGCTCTACTCTCTATAAACCCATGACTGTGTGGCTAGGCATAGCTCAAATACCATCTATAAATTTGCTGAAAATACAACCATTGTTGGTAGAATATCAGGTGGCGATGAGAGGGCGTACAAGAGAGTGATATGCTAACTAGTGGAGTGGTGTTGCAACAACACCCTGGCACTCAATGTCAGTAAGACGAAAGAGCTAATTGCGGACTTCCGGAAGGGTAAGATGAAGGAACACATACCAATCTTCATAGAGAGATCAGAAGTGGAGAGAGTGAGCAGTTTCAAATTCCTGAGTGTCAAGATCACTGAGAACCTAACCTGGTCCCAGCTTATCAATGCAGTTATAAAGAAGGGAAGACAGTGGCTATACTTCATTGGGAGTTTGAAGAGATTTGGTATGTCAACAAATACACTCAAAAACTTCTACAGATGTACTGTGGAGAGCATTCAGACAGGTTGCATCACTGTCTGGTGTGGCGGGGGGGGGGTGGCGCGGTTACTGCATAGGACCAAAAGACGCTGCAGATGATTGTAAATTTAGTCGGCTCCATCTTGGGTACTAGCCGACAAAGCACCCAGGATGTCTTCAAGGGGTGGTGTCTCAGAAAGGCGTATCCATTATTAAGAACCTCCAGCACCCAGAGCATACCCTTTTCTCTTTGTTACCATCAGGTAGGAGGTACAGAAGCCTGAAGGTACACACTCAGTGATTCAGGAAGAGCTTCTTGCCCTCTGCCATCCGATTCCTATATGGACATTGAATCCTTGGACACTGCTTCACTTTTTTTAATATATAGTATCTCTGTTTTTGCACACATTTTTAATCTATTCGATATACATATGCTGTAATTGATTTACTTATTTATTATTATTATTATTATTTTGTTTTTTTTTAATTCTATATTATGTATTGCATTGTACTGATGCTGCTAAGTCAACAAATTTCACATCACATGCCAGTGATAATAAACCTGATTCTGATTCTGATTTTAACGATTAGGTGTCCTCTATCAGGTGAACAGCTACTAGTGTGGACACAGAGATTACAGGGGATGCATCAATAACTGGACTACAGTTGCTACAAAACCACATGCAGTTAGCTCTATATTTGGAAGGTAGTCTATCCAATCAAGATGACTTTGTATTAAAGTAAAGCACAATGTAACCAAAGCCCAAATTCCAAGACACGATCTAAATGTAATCATTTCATCACATAGTGCATCTAATCCCAGGTCTCACTACTTTTCTTTGTGTTCTCTGAGATGCTGGGAAACAAGCAGATAATTCAAGTAAACAACAAGGGTACTTATGAGCATTTTTGAGACAAGTTATTGAGCATTTTTATTCAGACAAAATAGATAATATTTGTTGCAATCTTATCTGGTATGAAACATAATGAAGTCTGTCCACAATGATGGATCTGAAAGCTTAAAAAATGGTAACATGATCCTTCTGATAGTTGCCTTCTGTTTCACCAACAATCCTTCTGATTTGCAAGCATCTGATAGTGCACCCATGCAGCCCTTGGCTTTCTCTCCCATTATCCTCAAAGGTGATAACCTGGCATTTGCAACTTCTTTTAGATCTGTGGAACTTGGTCAGACAATTATTAAAGAATGGGGAGAGACTGAGGGTGAAGGCACGCTGTCAGTTGGCTTGAAACTTAAATATCAACTCCAGTATTATCTCTGTGACTAATTAAGGACTTAGAGCAAGGGAGTGATGGGAGGAGTTGTTTACAACTAAGGCAGGAGGCAGAGAACATCAGTTTGACTCACTTTTGTATCCATTTCTTACCACTGACCACAGCCATATCTGAAAATGTACCATTATGCTTCATGCCATGATTAAGTTGCATCATTTCATAAAGACCCATGTAGAAAATAGTCCTCTCCTTCATTCATTGTGCCAAGGAGCATGACCCTAAACTTCCCTACATTATAATCCATCTGCCACCTCTTTGTTGATCCCCCCAATCTGTCTAAGTCCTTCTGCAGACACCCTTCTACCTCAGCACTGCATGGCCCTCCACTTATCTTTGCATCATTTACAACCTTGGCCAAACAGTTATCAATTTATTAATGTAAATTATTTGCATACAATGTGAAAAAAAGTGATCCCAACATAAACTCCCACGGCACAACACTAGTCACTGGCAGCCAACCAAAGAAGGACCCTTTTATTCTGAGTCTTTGCCTGCTGCCAATCT
The DNA here is from genome assembly GCF_963921235.1 of Mobula hypostoma. Taxonomy (NCBI): domain Eukaryota; kingdom Metazoa; phylum Chordata; class Chondrichthyes; order Myliobatiformes; family Myliobatidae; genus Mobula; species Mobula hypostoma. Next base: position 117,856,539 of record NC_086097.1, on the reverse strand, counting down.
TCTATTCATGCTAGTACCTTTCCTGTACTTAAATGGGCTCTTATTTTGTTAAGCAGCCTTATATGTAGTGCATTGTCAAAGGCCTTCCAAAAATCCAAATAAACACCATTCACCAACTCTCTTTTGTCTATCCTCCTTGCTAATTCCTCAAAGAATTCCTCCAACAGATTTGCCACACAAGATTTCCCCTTTAGAAAACTATGCTGGCTTTGGCCTATCTTGTCATGTGCCTGCAAGTGCACCGAAACCTGATCCTTAATAATAGACTCCAACATTTTTCCAACTACTGAAGTCAGGCTAACTGCCCTATAATTCCCTTTCTTCTGCCTCTCTCCCTTCTTAAAGAGTGGAGTGATATTTGGAATTTTCCAGTCCTCAGAAACCATTCCAGAATCGTGATTCTTGAAACATCATTACTAATGCCTCCATATTCTCTTCAGCTACCTCTTTCGAAACCCTGGGGTGTAGTCCGTCTGGTCGAGCTGACCTATCTACCTTCATACCCTTCAGCCTGCAAAATACCTTCCCCTCTGTAATAGCAACTACACTCACTTCTGCCCTCTGACACTCCTGAATTTCTGGCATACTGCGAGTGTCTTCCACAGTGATAACTGATACAAAACTTATTACAAATATATTTTGTTCACTCTGGCCTGAGATTGCAAAAACTGACTGGATGAAAGGCAAATGAAAGTGTTTTTGATTCCATTTTTGTGGCTGCTTGGTAGCACCCAAGTGATTTATGTTAGGGTATTTAGTGGTGATAATACAACTAAATGTCATGTAAATATGATTAGCAGTTTTTAAATTTTGGAGATGGTTATTGTCTGCCATATCATTGTCCCCATTACTACCTTTCCAGTGTTATTTTCCAATATCTGATATCCACACTTGTCTCCCTTTTACTCTTTATATATATGAAAAACATTGTACTCAATTTATATTATTGTCTAGCTTCCCTTCTTATTTCATCTTTTCTCTCTTAATGGCTTTCGTATTTGCCGCCTTTTGGTTTTTAAAAGCTTGCCAATCCTCTACTTTCCCACTAATTTTTGCAATATTATATACCCTCTCTTTTGCTTTTATGCTGATTTTGACTTCCCTTCTCAGCCATGGTTATCTCATCCTCTTTTTTCTATCCTGCACCTTCTGAATTGCCCCAAAAAACTCCATACATTGCTGTTCTGCTGTCAAACCTGATAGTGTCCTCTTCCAATCAACTTTGGCCAGCTCCCCCTCGTGTCTCTGTAATTCCCTTTATTCTACAGTAGTACTGACACATCTAATTTTAGCTTCTTCTCAAATTGCAGGGTGAAATATATTATGATTACTGTCGCTCCTAAGAGCTCCTTTACCTCAAGCTCCCTAATCAAATTTGGTTCATAACACAATACCCAATCCAGAATTGCTGTTCCCTTAGTGGACTCAACTGCAAGCTGCTCTAAAAAGACATCCCATAGACATTCTACAAATTCCTTCTCTTGGGATCCAGCACTAACTAAATTTTCCCAATCTACCTTCATACTTAAATCACTATTTGCACTTTATCTCATCACAATGACTGCAGTTTTGCTCTATCATTTGACTACCCTTCCGCACAATCTCACAACATAATGCATCTTCTTGTATACCAATTGCCCCATCCTTAGTCCTATCTTGCTGGTTCCCACACCCCTGCCAAATTGATGTAAACTCTGCCACACAGCTCTAGTGTAAGAAAAACCTATCCCATCATTTTGTATAAGTGATACCTTCCCCAGAAGAATTCACAATGATCCTGTAATCTGAAACCTTGCCTCTGCACCAACTTTTTAGCCATGCATTCATCTGCCAAATCATCCTATTCTTACCCTCCCTGGCACATGGCATAGGCAGCAGTCCAGAGATTACAACCCTGGAGGTCTTGCGTTTCCTCTTTCTGCCTAGCTCCCTATATTCTCTCTTCAGGACCTCCTCCCTTTTCCTACTTATGTCATTGGTACCAATATGTACCATGAATTCCAACTGCTCACACACCACCCTTTAGAATGCTATGGAACCAATCTGAAACATCTCTCACCCTGGCACCTGGGATGCAACAGGTGTCTCTTTCATGTCCACAGAATCTGCTTTCTGCTCTTCTAATTATGAGACCCCATCACTTCTAACTCCTCTTATCTATTTTTCCATCTGAGACACAGAGCCAGACTCAGTGCCAGAAACCTAGTGACTGCAGCTTCCCTTGGTAGGTCTTGACCCCTCCCCACCCCCCAACAGTATCCAAAGCAGTATACTTATTGGAGAGAACAGCCACAGGGGTATTCCGCACTGGATACATATTCCCTTTCCCTCTCCTGACTGTCACCCAGATATCTGCATCCTGCAGTTCAGTTGTGACTACCTCCCTGTAGATTCTATCTGTCACCTCCTCATTTTCCCATGTGAGTCAAGGGCTATTAAGCTGCAGCTCCAGTTCCTTAGCACAGTGTCCAAAGAGCTGCAGCTTGATGCAGTTGTCAGGGAGATTGGAGGTCCCCCAAATTTCCCACATCTCCCACAAGGAACGTATTATGACCTCTGGATCTCTTCTCCGTGCACTAGCACTAACAGAAAAAAAAAATCTTACTTGAAACTTTCTAACTTACTTACTTAGAAACTCTGATTTGCCTGCCCAAGTTTTCTTGCTCAAGCCAGTATAGCCAAAGTTCGACCACTTTAACAATTTCCCACTCCAACTGCAGCCGCTCCGCTTATATGCTTCTACTTTTTCTTGGCTCCGTGATGATTTCAGCCTTCAACAAGAAGTTGAAAGTTCCTGAGCTCTTTTTGAACATCGTGCTGCATCATCAACAAATGACTTCTCGTGCTGATTTCAGCCTGCCAACAAATGTGGAATGCCTGCTTTGCCTCTCACTAATTTTTATAGATGTTGTAAAAATAGCAACCTACCAGGATACCACACAGATTGGTATGGTGATTGCTTAGTCCAAGACATCAAGAAACCACGGAGAGTTCTGAACACACCTCAGCACTTCACTGAAACCAACCTAGTTTCTATAGACTCAATCTATGATTCTCCATCCCCTGGCAAAGCAGCCAACATAATTAATGATCCCATCCTCAGTCCCATCAGACATCAGATTTTTTAGAAATGCTCAAAAGCACCAAACACCAGGTGCAAGGACATCTTCTACTCCACAAGACTATTGAATGGTCGCCGAGCATGATAAGAAGGATGCTTAACCTCACAATCTACCTTGTCCTGTCTTGCACCCTATTGTCTGCCTGCACCTCTCTTTCTCTGTAATTGGAAAGCTACCACATACTCTGCTTTCTGTTATTATTTCCCCTTGTACTACATCAATGCACTGATATGATGAAATGATCTATGTGATTGGCATATAAAACAACGTTTTTCACTGTATCTTGGTACTTGTGGTAATAATAACACAACTTACCATTTTACCAATTAAAGGCTTAGATGATGAAAGGTGAAAGGTGAAACGTTTAAGGGGAACATGAGGGGAAACATCTTCACTCAGAGAGTCGTGAGGGTGTGGAATGAGCTGTCAGCGCAAGTGGTGAATGTGAGCTCGATTTCAACTTTTAAGAGAACTTTAGATAGGTACATGGATGGGAAGGGCATGGAGTGTTATGGTCCTGGTGCAGGTAATGCGAATAGATAGCTTAAATGGTTTGCTCTGGACTAGATGGGCTGAAAGGACAGTTTCTGTGCTGCACTTTTCTTTGGTTCTATGATTATGTGCCTTATTCAAAGGCTGGATATTGTGAAGTGGCCACATGCACAAACAAGAGACCTAAACAATTCATGCTTCAGCCTAGTGGGAAAGTTTTATTTGAAGTATTAACTTGATAGCTCTGTGTTTTGAGTGGGTCTGACACCAATTTAAAGTCATCTTGCATCCCTTAAAATGAGGTGTCCTTTTACCAGCCCTGAACAGAAGTCCCAGATTTTGAAGCGTAATCATGGATATCATCATAGAATAGGGAAGTGGCAAGAAATGACAAAAGGCTATCATGCTCAAGCATCTACCAGGGGAACATGAATGCTAGAAACCCAATTGTTATAGCAGCAGAAGGAATTCAAGGCCTAGCAAGAGAGCAGTAATTGGGTTTATTTCCTGTTATCACTTTTTTTTTCTCATGAAGAGGACTAACTGCTTCACTTTGCCTCACTGCCAGCATCAAACACTTCCTTCCACAGCTTCACATGATACTCATGCAATCACAGTAGGATGTTGCACCAATCCCTTTCTCTTGTGAGTCTTTGACTCACCTGTCACTGACATCACCAGAACAGAGACAAACTGCATTTGGTTCATACCTGACAAGAACTGTGAGGCAAATCATCACTCTACTTTCATATTTCACACCAGAGACATCTTGCTATTCTGTTCACACCTTGCTCTTTCTCTCTCTCGCTCTCTCAACATGTGAGTTATCCAAAGCTGCCTTAGCTTGAAGAGATACCAATTAATTCAGAGAAGCTGGAAGAAGAACAAAATTGAGAGAAGACCGAATCATAAAAGTCATCAATTACATACTCGGATGCCAATTTAATGCAAATATCAAAATAGCCAATCATGCAACAGCAACTCAATGCATAAAAGCATGCAGACATGGTCAAGAAATCATTTGCTGTCCGGACCAATCATTAGAATGAGGAAAAAATGTGATCTAAGTGACTTTGACCGTGCTGCCAGATGGGTGGATTGAGCATCTCTCAAACTACAGATTTCATGGGATTTTCACACACAATCGTCTCTAGAGTTTATCGAGAATGGTGCAAAAAAAGCATCCAGTAACTGATAGTTCTTCAAATATTTTTGTTAATATGCGAGGTCTGAGTAAAATGGCCAGACTGGTTTAGGATGACAAGAAATAACCACACGTTGCAAAGGTGGTGTGTAGAAGAGCATCTCTGAACTCACAAGACAATGAACCTTGAAGTGGATGGACTACAGCATCAGAAGACCACAAATACTCAGCGTCCACTTTATTAGGTAGAGGATGTGCCTAATATTTGTGGCCCTTGGGTGTATAAAGGAAGAAGCCTTGAAAGCGATTGTAAAGGTATTGTATCGGACATTGTAAGTAGTAAGATTGTGGCAGCTTGCATTCTCTTCCTTAGCTGATCACACATTTGGAATGAATTACACTCAGTACTGAAATAGGTTGCTTCTTGCCTCAGCATAATATTCCCTTTGTTTCTAAGATTGACTTCTTACAGGTTCATCCTCCAACACAACCACTTCTATTCAAGACATGACGATTGTAGCCCATTGTAGCCACACAGAGGAGGAAGCACCAGCGGCAGTATGGGAGAGAGCAGAGGCATGGCAAATGTGCTGGAATCTGTGATGAGCTGGGGGCTGGCTCTCCCATTAGTGTAGCCCTCCATTGTTAGCTCCCTGGAAAACAAACTGGATTACCTTCATCTATGGGTGCTCCTGTGTGAGATAAGCAACTGCCACGTGCTTGTTTTTACAGAAATATGGCTCCAGGACAACATCCCATGCACCATCAATCTTTGTGCCACACCATTCAGGGACTTGGACTAATATTTGTTTTTTGTGACTGCCTGTGCTATTGTAACTAAACGTGCACTCTTCTGTGTGTGACTATATACATTGTGTTTTGTACCTTGGCCCCAGAGGAACGGTATGTATGGCTGAATGATTACTGAACTTGAACTAAAGAATTCACATCTCTTGTGACACGATTCTCGTAGATTAAGGCAGATGCCAATGACATATATGCAGAATCATTGTCTTAGGATGTCTGCACAGGCTGCATATCCCTTGTGAATAGGACTTAACGATGGCTGCAATATTACTAATGCTACCCTGTGGTGTAATGGCATCAGCACCGGACTTTGTGACCATTGTTCTGGGGTTCAAATCGGGCTGGCACCTTACATGCTTTCCATCCGTGCTAGGTTGAGCACTGAGCTAGCAACTCAGCCTTGCAAAAAAGGGACAATTGCTCAGGAAATGGCAAAAAATGCTACCTAATGTACCACAAGGTGTGAGAAGGAATAACAACAATATTACTAAGCACCGAAGAAGAAAAAGGAAACAGTAATGACCAAGATATCATATTACATTGATTTTACAGATATATCTATCTGTTCTGAAACTGATCTTCTGTGTATCTTGGAGCCTGACTCTGAGAAAGAAACTTGTCATTTTCTGGCGTGAAGCATAGTTGCAGTGTAAAGTTCAGCCGTGTAACAGTGTGAGCTAGCTTGAAGCTAAGGATACACACACGGTCGGTTGCAGAAGAATCATATGAGGAATTTGATGGGCAGGATGACAGAAAGAGATTGATGAAGGCATTAAAATACTTGATGTAATGATCACCAGTGATTCAATGCAACAGTGTGGCACAGGCCTTCACGCTGAGCTAGAAGGTAGTCATGGAAAATATTTCAAAATATTGTCAATAAAATTGAAAACTTTAAAGAAATTTAAATAATTAGAACACCTACATGTATTTAACTTTTAACACAGAATTAGTGAGTCCATTCCAAAGAACGAAGAGAGGAGGATTGGAGAAGTATCATCACATATTCTGTCTGAGTAGCCTCCAAACTGACAGCATAAACAATTTCGCTAACTTCTGGCAATTTCTTCCCTATTCGGCTTCTTGCTTTTTTGCCATTCTCCATTCTGGTTCTATCTGACTAACTGACTATCTCCTTATCTGGCTATCACTTCCCTCTGATTCCCTGCCTCCTTTCCTTTCACCTCTCCTATCGGACTCCTAGTTCATCTTCTTGTCCCAGCTTCTTATTTCACCCTTTCTCCACCACCCACCCACCTTCCCCCTCACCTTCTTATTCTGGCTCCTTCTAATTTCCTTTCCAGTCCCAGTGAAGGGTCTCAACCCAAAACGTTGGCTGCTTATTCGTCTTCATAGACGCTGCTTGACCTGCTGAGTACATCCACGTCTTTGTGTATGTGCCAATGAATGGGATCTCTGTTCCTATTCATATATTAAAGCTGAGAAAATGGAGAGGCTGCCTTCAATCAAATAAAGGTCTGCCACTATGCATTGATTCTAGCAGTGGAGTCAATTGTAAACTCTGACCTTCAAGATATCTCAGCTTCCTATATTTGGCTGTCCACACACAAGGCTCCAGAAGCATGAGTAACTGATAGCTCCTTGGGAGCTGTTGGCCACAATTAACATGCCTCATTCAGTGCAATGTTCAAAGAGGTCTGCAGAATGTTACAAGCACGCTGACCTGTGTTCTGATTGATTATTAGAAAACCTAGGGCATCTCTTTGGAGTTGCTCCATGCAGCCCTAATCGGCTGTACCCTTCCTCAGAGATCATGCTCTTGATCCTGTCACAGAATTCTGTTGCCTGGCAACTAGCCAGACATTCTGTGTTGATACCACCAATACCAAGGCAGTGGAGGCACTTGCATAACCTTGGTTTGAATTATGGGGAAAGATCAAAACCCTAGACCTGTTAGAATATGCCAGGGCAGTAGATGTTTTCTATATGGAATTTAGCAAGGATTACAAACAACATTTCCACATATTAGGCCGACCTGCAATGTTAAATCTTGTGGGATTAATGGATAGTTACATGGGTGGATTCAAATTTGGCTCAGAGTTAGGAAGCAGAGGGCAATGGTTGAAGGTTGTTTTTTCGGAATGGAGCTCGGTAACTAGTAGTATGCCACATGGATTCATGGTGGAACTTGTTTTTTTTGTTATTTTTATCAATGATTTGGATGCAGGTGCACAAAACGTGATCCATAAGTTTACAGATGACACAATATTAGAAGGTGCTGTTGATAGTGAAGAAAGGTATCTTGATCAGTAAGGGAACTGGACGAAGGAGTGGCTAATGGACTTCAATACAGTTAAGTGTGCGATGATATATTTTGGAAAGTTAAATCAGCGTAGGATTTATGCAAGGAATGATAAGGGTAATAGGGAGTATGATGGAATAGAGGAACTTAGGAGTACAAGTGCTTAGTTCAAATTGGTGCTACAGGTAGACAGGATGATGAAAAAGCCAGTTAACATGCTAGTCTTCATAAGTCAGGAATATAGAAATTGGGACATAATGCTGCAGTTGTCTATGTCATTGGTGAGGCTACAGTTAGAGTACTGTGTACACTTTGGTCACCTCTTACAGGAAAGTTGAGGTTAAATTGGAAAGGTTCTGAAAAAAAAAACTATGAGGATATTGCCAGGACTAGAGAAGGTTGTTTTTTATTCCTTGGAGTGTAAGAGAATGAGGAGTGACCCTACTGAGGTTTATAAAATAGTACCATAATGATAGTATCATTTAAGAGGTGGATGCAGAGCAGTATGGCTTAGAGCAAAATGAGCTGAATGAGGAAGTTGGCACTGGATGGATGGACTGGTTATTTGCCCTAAGTTCAATCGGAAATCCGGGAAGATGAAGCCTGATTGACAAATCCTGAACAGCGGAGACTGGAGACTGGAGGCTCAGTGGCTCATCCTGGGAATGGAGGACAGTTCCGGTGTAAGGGTGGGTGGGAGGGAGGAAAGGGGCTTGCTTTTCTGTTGTTGTTTTGTTGCTTGTTGTACTCTGTGCTGGCGCTGGAATGTGCGGTGACACTTACAGGCTCCCACAAGCACGTCCTTATGTTGTATTGGTTGCTAACGCGAATGTTGCATTTCACGGTATGCTTCAATGTGCATGGGATAAATAAATGAATCTGACTATGAATCATTGGCAGCCATATTATTTGCTTGCCTGACACCAGGCATCCAAAGCTTTTCTGAGTTATGTCATAGGAAGGGATTACATGTCAAGAGGAAAAGATAAAATAATTTATTCAAAACCTTGAAAAGTGCAACACCCCCGCTGACTCTTGGAAATCCTTGACTCATAACCACAAAAGGTGAAGAAGAAATATTCAAGATCATTTGGATAAGCTCCAATCCACACTTCAGAACTAAAGGTGACTGGAAGAAGGTAGCGCAAAGCAAACAACACGACCACAGGCGACATCCTTCAAACAGTTCAGAAAACTAGTTATTTCATTTATGTTACTTACTAGACAACCGGGTGACCCATTGGGGCACCCTTTGAGAGAAAGGTAGTGCAGTCTGATGTGATGTGCTTTGGAAATTAAAGAAGAAAAACTTGGTTTATTAAAGAAAAAAGACGCGAGGCAAGACAAATATAGCTTCTGCTCATTTAATGAAGGACACTTCTGATGACAACATTTCTAGTTGATCTGCCACCCTTCAAGAATATGCTAACGTTTTCATTTCTTTTTCCCCGGGTTAAAGCCACATACAGCTGACCATGCTGGAATATTGGTTTCTCCAAATAAATCAACACGTTCTCCATGGTTTGGCCTTGTGCCTTGTGTATAGTCATAGCAAAGCATGACTGTATTGGGAACTGGCTCCGCCGAAGAGGGACATCTTCCCCTTCTGATAAACTGAGAGTAATTCTTGGGATCATGACAACGTCATTTTTGAACGCACCAGTGTTTATCTTTGCTACGATGAGATTGTCGTGCAGTTCTTCCACCATCATTCACACTCCTTTGCAAAGCTTTGGTGGATCCAAGTTCCTTATTGAAATGACGGGAGATCCCCTCTTCAATTCCAGTTTATGTGGTGGCAATCCAGAGAGTTTGACCGAATCAAGGAATTCTGTTAGAAAATGAATGGCGTTAGCTCCTTCTCTTACGGCATTGAAGGAACAGTATTCTTTCATGATTCCAGGGAAGCGTCTAATGCATGTGAAGTTTATTTTTCGCATCATTTCATTGAGAGGAACCAAGATAGAATTCCTCGAGAACAGTTCTGCAGGATTGTCGAATGTCGGGCAGATGAAATCAATGCATTCTTCCATAGTTTTTGCTGGCAGAATCATATCTTCAGGTAATTCAATTTCATCATTTTCATTTTTCTCAATCTTGTCTTCTCCAACATCCAATAAGAACTCAGAATATCGTCCTTCTCCCTCACTCAATCGCATGTTTCTCTTCAATTGAAGCTTGATGAAGCTTCTCCATAAGTAGGATTTTTTTATGCATGAATTCTCCACATCAGCATCATCTCAGCATTTCACAACTGCTAGAAGCTGACAGAAATTGCCACAGCAAATGGTTAAAATACCCCCGATGCCTCATTCTTGCCGCATACATCACAAAGAGTCCAGTCCACGGCTTCGAAGCTCTCCCTCCTAATCATGGGGCACTCATCCCAGACAATAAGCCTCGCATTTTGGAGTAAATTTGCAGTATTAGTGTTTTTATCGATATTACAAAGGGCATCTTCATTGATTTTGAGGGGTATTTTGAATCTTGAATGTGATGTCCTACCACCAGGCATCAACGTTGCTGCTACAGCAATAGCAACACCTCCATCTCCCCTAACTTTAGCGAGGATTAAGTTGATGATAAATGTCTAGCCCGTTCCTTCTGGTGTATCAATGAAAATCATTGAAGAGAGATTCCTTTCCAAGCAGTCGCACTCATATTCATATACTTCTCTTTGCTCATTATTCAATAGGGTACTCTTTGCCGCATATTCTCAAGTTGATCTTTCCTTTTCTCCTCTGTCTCTTCCTCTCTCCTCCTTCTCTGTCTGTTTTTGTCATTCTGGAGATGCACAGCCCTTTCATCCTTCATCTCTTCATCTCTTCTACCATTTGTTCTTTCTCTCTGATCTTGGAGTTGTGCAGCCCTGGCCTGATCTGATTCTTGTTCTCTCCTCTTTCTGTGCCTATTGTTGTCATTTTGGAGATTTGCATGCCTCTCCTCCTCTGTCTCTTCTCCTCTCATCTTTTTTGTCCTGACTCTTTGATTCTGGAGTCGTGTGCCCTGGCCTCATCCAATTGTTGTTCTCTCCCTCTCCTTGCCGCTTCCCGGCGTTTGGCGTCATCTCTTGACCATAATGTGTCCCTTCTCTTTCTATGTGGCATAATTAGGCTGTCCATATTTTTTCACTCTAATGCTTGATAGAAGATACAAAGCAGTAACACCAAAGCCTCCAGGATGCTGATTTTTCTTGACGATGTGGTTGGCGCTTTCCTAAAGAGACGTGATAGCCCTACCCTTTTGCTGTGGTTGGTGTCACTGCTGTGAGCATCATGAGGCGCTGCTGAAGCTGGCCGTGCGCATGTGTCGTGTCGTATCTCGGTTTCCATGAAAGGTGGAATTGGCTCTGTGAGCATCATGAGGCGCTGCTGAGGTTGGCCGTGCGCACGTGTCGTGGTGTCGTGTTGTGGTTTCCACTGAAGCTGGAATCGGCTCGGGTTGTGGAAAGCGGGGCCTGTTGATTGACGAGTGAGCAATTTTTTGCTAATATATAGCCCCCTGAACTTTGCATGCATTCTGTAAGTTAGCACATTTTAAGTCAACTTAGTCCAAAAATGTGCCGCGGTAATACACCGTTTGGGCTAATTGGAGGTCACAAACAGAGCATGAGAATTTTAGTAGTATATAGATTCCTCATTCAAATATGATTCTACTACCAAGCTAAGTGTGATTGGAACCTGTGGTTTACACTCTGATGGTAAGTTTTTGGCCAATTGAGTGATCAGAGGGTTTGCTGTCTCCAAGGGAGTGCAGGGAGGTTTGGAGCCAAATATGCCGCCTGGAGTCTGAGCCCATGATCAACTCTGTTTCTCACCGATTAAAGGAAGATTAAAATCGAAGAGGATGAGAGTGGAAGGTGAGCAGGTTTCAGCGGCGTCTACCTGCATGTGACCAGTTTCTCTCACTCTCTCTCGCTCACTGCTGCCAGGGGAAGGTGCTTGCGATTGATCGGTCTCACCTTCCCTCTCGCTCACAGCTACCAGAGGATGGGCCTTGGGCAAGGTTTAATTGATATGATTTGTGGATTGGACACTCTAGTTCAAGTTATATGTGTTCCTGGTTTCTGGTTGCTCCTGTTTCACTGCTATTTTGTGCAACTTTGATCAGGGCAGACTGCAGTCAATGAATGACACAGTACTAAATTGAATGGAACTGAACTGAACTAAACTGACATTCGGGAATGTTTCAATGACTCTGCCGTCCGATGTTTTATATTCTGTGTGGTTTTCACTCCTTTTTTTCATTTGCGCGATTTGTTCTTTATTTTTTTTAAGTTGGGAGTTTGGTGTTTTCTTTGGACTGATTCCATGTCGCTTTGTTTTGTGGCTGCCTGCGGAAGAAGAATCTCAGGGTTGTATACTGCATACATACTTCGATTACAAATGTACTTTGTATCTTTGAATCTTTCAAACTTATAACCAAGATTTAAGATTCAAGTTTATTTATCACATGTACATAAAAAAACTGTGAAATGCATTATTTGTGTTATACAACTAATATACCTGTGGGAGTGCTGGGCGCAACATACAAGTGTCATCACACATTCAGGAGCCGAACCAGCATGTCTACAATACTCAGCCAAAAACAAGACAAAAAACAACAAACAACGAAACAATAGTGGCAAAGCAAGCCCTGTTCCTCCTTTCCACTATCACACATACTTAGTCCTTGAACCCCAGGGCAGGTTTCCAGCCTCCAGTCTCCAGTGGACTCGGACTTGCAGACATTGGGCTTCAGCTTCCCCAGAGATCTGCAGACTTGGGTCCAGACAACGGGCAATGACTTCCAGACTTTTGACTTGACCCTCGGACCTCGATCTTCAGCATTGATCCATGAAGTGGTAAGGGACCGGAGTGCGGGATTGATCTGGGTGAGCACATGGTGAACAGTCAGAGGACAGCAGGTATCACAGATAGGAAGCAGTCAGATTTCACTGAGCTCCCATAGAAGAGAAGATTTAAACTTCTTCAGGGTAGGCATGGAGTACCTCAAAGAAACTTCACTGTGGAGCAGCAAATCATAAATGCAAGAGAGTCTGCAGATGCCGGAAACCCAGAACAACTCTTACCTCTTACCTCTTCTCCTCATGTGCCCATTGCCTCTCCGGTATACCTCTTCCTTCCCTTTCTCCCATGGTCCACTCTTCTATCCTATCAGATTCCTTCTTCTCCTGCTCTTTACCTCTTCCACCAGGCTTCACTCATCACCATCCAGTTTGTCCTCCTACTTCTCCCTCCACCTTCTTATTCTGTCATCTTGGGGTATGATACCGAAAATGGGAAAAGTTAGAAAACTTGATGCATTACCGGTTTTGTATAGTGGGGAGGAGGTTGCAGTTACTGACTGTGAAAAAAAAACAGAATTATTAGAATAACATATGTCAAAGTCATAGTTCAGCCAATTTAAGTAAAGAAGAGAGATCTAATAGAGGAACAGTTTTGGCAAACATTCATCTGATTGCTGAGAAAACAAAAACTATGATCCAGTTCCTGTTTGGATATCAAATTTACATTGCCTGAACTTAAAAGGGCTGTTAATAATGCTAGTCAGACATCACCTGGGAAAGATGATACTTGTTATAGTATGGTCACATGGTTATTGTAGTCAAAACTTATGTTGGTTTTAGAATTTGTAAATAATATATGGGTCGTAAGACAACTTCCTCCATTCTTGAAATTAGCAGTTCTTCTCCTTATATTGAAACCTGGTAAGAATCAGTCAGATACATCCAGTAATGGACCTATTCCATTAACTTTACTTGTATCACACACAAAATGCTGGAGGAACTCAGCAGGCCAGGCAGCATCCATGGGAAAAAGTACAGTCAATATTTTGGGCCGAAACCCTTCGGCAGGACTGGAGAAAAAAAGCTGAAGAGAAGATTTAAAAGGTGGCGGGGGGGGGGGGGGGAGGATAGAGAGAAACACCTGGTGATGGGTGAAACCTGGAGGGGGAGGGATGAAGTAAAGAGCTGGGAAGTTGATTGGTGAGATGAGGTGAGAGAGGGAAAGGGGGATGGAAAATGAAGAGGGAGCGAGGGTGCGGGGTATTGGGGTATTACCGGAATTTTGAGAAATCGGTGTTCATGTCATCAGGTTGGAGGCTATTCAAACAGAATATAAGGTACTGTAAGTGTAACCTTATCCTGACAGCGGAGGAGGCCAGAGATGGACATATTGGAATGGGAATGAGAAGTGGAATTAAAATGGGTGTCCACTGGGAGATCCTGCTTGTTCTGGTAGATGTTACGTCAATGCTCAGTGAAGCAGTCTCCCAACGCACGTCGGCTCTCACCGATATATCAGAGACCACACTGGGAGCACTGAACACAGTAGATGACCCCAAAAGACTCACAGGTGAAGTGTCGCCTCACCTGCAAGTACTATTTAGGGTTCTGGATGGTAATGAGGGAGGGGATGTTGGTGGGCTGGTGTGGCACTTGTTCCCCTTGCAAGACCCGATATAGTTTGGGAGACCGCTTCACCGAGCATCTACACTCCATCCGCCAGAATAAGTGGGATCTCCCAGTGGCCACCCATATTAATTCCATTTCCCATTCCCACTCCAATATGTCCATCCATGGCCTCTTCCACTGACATGAGGAGGCCACACTCGGGTTGGAGGAGCAACACCTTATATTCCGTTTGTGTAGCCCTCAACCTGATAGTATGAACATTGATCTGTCAACTTCTAGTAATCCTCCTCCCTCATTTACCATTCCATTTTCCCTCTCTGACCTCATCTCACCAATCAACTTCCCAGCCCTTTGCTTCTTCTCTCCCCTTCTAGGTTTCACCTACACCTGGTGGGTCTCTCTCTCCTCCCCCCACATTTTAAATCTACTCCTCAGCTTTTTATCTCCAGTCCTGCCGAAGGGTTTCGGCCCAAAACATCGACTGCATTTTCTTCCATAGCTGCTGCCTGACCTGCTGAGTACCTCCAGCACTTTGTGTGTGTTGCTCAGATTTCCAGCATCTGCAGATTTTTTCTTGTTTGAACTTTACTTGTATGTAAGATAATGGAATTAATGGCTTTCTATCACCATAGACAATACTGGAAAAGTAGTTTGCATTTCATAAAGGTAGAGTGACCATGGACTTGGTGTTAAGTTTGGAATCTGATATTCGTAAGGCTCAAGTTATTAAAGCATCAGTGGTTGGTGGGAAGGTGATTATGCAGACTGCTTTATCCTGGGTGGGGAAAATATTCTTGAAAGTTATTGAAGCTGTTCTCATACAGGCACGTGGACACTTCCATTATGGACTTTTGCTTTGTAGATGGTGGAAAAAACAGGTGACTTTTTGCACCAGATGTCACCACCGAGTGGTGGAGGCATGGCCTCAGCCATCATGAGCAAGTTTCAAACAATGGCTGGCCATTCACAAAGTTGACTCCTCTGTTTATACTCCTTTGTGCTACATGAGAACAACTGGCAGCTGCGAAAGGAGAGTCTGAACAATGAAAAGATCAAAGCACTATCCACAACGACTGCTTACTCTTCTTGCCCATATTGAACGAGAATGCGTGGATCCCAGATCATCCCCTACAGCCAACTAAGGACCCACCAATAGACAGCCCCTTAGGAGAACATCACACTCAACTCCAATGATTGGTCTGTTACTCATCCTTAATAAATAGCATGGATATTGTAGGCTGGAAACAAATTATAATAGTAAGGGAAGACCACAGATTTTGTGTGCATGCTGCATCTGGTGAATTGTGTAGATAAATTGCCATATTGCACTCCCATCACATACTTTCCAATGTTTTCCAGTTTAGATCAATCAGCATTTTGGAATTAATCAACAACGTGCCAAATGGATCTCAGAATCAGAGTCAGAATCAGGTTTATTATCACCGGCATGTGACTTGAAACTTGTTAACATAGAAACATAGAAAACCTACAGCACAATACAGGCCCATCGGCCCACAAAGCTGTTCCGAACATTTCCTTACCTTAGAAATTACCCATAGCCCTCTATTCTTTTGAACTCCATGTACAATTGTACCTGCCCAGGAGTCTCTTAAAAGACCCTATTGTATCCGCCTCCACCACCATCACCGGCAGCCCATTCCACGCACTCACCACTCTCTGCGTAAAAAACTTACCACTAACATCTCCTCTGTACCTATTTCCAAGCACCTTAAGCCTGTGTCCTCTCATGCTAGCTATTTCTTCCCTGGAAAAAAGCCACTGATTATCCACACAATCAATGCCTCTCATCATCTTATACACCTCTATCAGGTCACCTCTCGTCCTCCGTCACTCCAAGGAAGAAAGACCGAGTTCACTCAACCTATTCTCATAAGGCATGCTCCCCAATACAGGCAACATCCTTGTAAATCACCTCTGCACCCTTACTGTAGTTTCCACATCCTTCCTGTAGTGGGGCGACCAGAACTGAGCACAGTAACCTAGCAGCAACAGTTCAATGCAATACATAATATAGAAGAGAAAAAAAAGATAAAAATAATAACAAAAATCAATAAGTAAGTAAATCCATTACAGTATACTTATATCGAATAAATTAAAAAAACATGCAAAAATCAGAAATACTGTATATTTTAATAAAGAGTGAGGTAGTGTCCAAGGGTTCAATGTCCATTTAGGAATTGGATGGCAGAGGGGTAGAAGCTGTTCCTGAATCACTGAGTGTGTGCATTCGGGCTTCTGTACCTCCTGCTTGATGGTAACAGTGAGAAAAGGGCATACCCTGGGTGCTGGAGGTCCTTAATAATGGACACTACCTTTCTGAGACACTGCTCCCTGAATATGCCCTGGGTACTTTGTAGGCTAGTGCCCAAGATGGAGCTGACTAGATTTAAAACCTTCTGCAGCTTCTTTCAGTCCAGTGTCGTCGCCCCCACCCCCATACCAGACAGTGATGCAGCCTGTCAGAATGCTCTCCACAGTACAACTATAGGAGTATTTGAGTGTATTTGTTGACATACTAAATCTCTTCAAACTCCCAATAAAGTATAGCTGCTGTCTTGCTTTCTTTATAACTACATCGATATGTTGGGACCAGGTTAGATCTTCAGAGATCTTGACTCCCAGGAACTTGAAACTTCATTGATATTTCAAGTTGTGGAGGTTTGGCATGAATAGCTGAAAGTTGCCAAGGGACTGAATATCTGAGCAGTGCATAGCTTAGAATTGCTAAAAGGTGCCACCATATAGATTAACCAAATTCTGTCATGGGATATAACAGTTCTGGCCATGAGTAGATGAAGATTGTCACAACATGACAAGTTTTATAGCCAGGTTTGTGGATGATATGAAAATAGGTGGTATTGAGGAAGCAGGGTGTCTGCAGAAGGACTTAGATAGATTGGAGGAATGGGCAAAGTGGCAGATGGAACATAGTGTAGGGAAATGCATTATCATGCAAGGAATAAAGGCTGGACTATCTTCTAAATGGGAAGAAAATTCAAAAATCAGAGGTGTAGTGGGACCTTGGAGTCCACATGCAAGATTCCCGAAAGGTTAGTTTGCAGGCCAAATGTTTGGGAATATTTAAGACAAAGATTGTAAAGTTCTTAATTAGTCGGGGTGTCTAAGGTTACGGGGAGAAGGTAGGCGAATGGGGTCGAGAAGGATAATAAAGCAGCCATCATGGAATAGCAGAGCAGACTCAATGGGCTGAATGGATGCTATGTCTTATGGTCTTATGAAATACCCAAATGTTCCTTTTGTATAAGAATACGCAAAGATTTTCATGTTATAATGGTTTGCCATGGCTTGGAATAACTTGGAAAAACAAGGAATATCAGGAAGGATTGAGCACTGATATAGCAGCAGAGGGCTGAGGGCTAGAGTGGCATTTTTTCAATGGTATAATTGCAGAGACATGGTGAAGGATGCTTGCAGAGGTCAGGTGAGAACAGGTGGTGGAGTGTGAATGAAACCTTTGAGTAATGACTAAAAAGTCCTTTATTGAACATCACTGACAGTTCGTCAGCAACTTCTGTCAACTTTGGTACTGCACTGTCATTCACAATTGGTAACGTTAAGTTAAAAATGACAAATGGCAATAAAATTCAGAATGCCTGGCTTCCTTTGTGAATTAAAGGTGAGTGATTAATTGTTAGCATAGTTTTCTGAATGTTACTTCATTGACAACATCATTATTTTAATTAAAATAAAATCAGCAAGCTTTATGGTAGAACAATCATCTCTAGCAGTTACTCAGCTCACAGTTATTATTATTGTTCCTTATCCTTTTTACAGTTCAAGATAAGGATCGGTAGTTTTATAGAAAATTCTTTAAAACAAACTTTCTGTCCAAATTTGCAGACAACACTATTGAAAATATTCAGGTGTTTTTGCCGTTTCTACTCCAAACACATGTTGGAATTGCCTTCTATGTACATTAATTCATGAAATAGTGTATAATAATCTACCCATTTCCCACTGTACCTTGCCATTCTCTGCTCTACAGTGCAATTCTCACTGCATGTAATTAACAGCGATCAATTTGTGTGATGTACTTGCAAATGCACACATTCACTGTTCTAACCATTGGCAATGTAGGGACTACACTATAGAGAAACACAAACTTATGGATAAAGTGGCACACATGCAACATTTTAATAAACTAATTACAGTGTGCTATTACATTATAAATAAGCATCACATATTTACATACACAACATTACTTTCCCTTTCTTCATAAGAGATTCACATTATAGTACATAGTTACAAATTTTAATATATTCATAGCTTACAGAGTCTCTTTGATTTTCTCAAAGAACTTGGGTCATTCATGTTATATCCACTTGTTGATTTAAGCAAGGTGTCACTTTACGATTCAGTTCACCAGGATCACACATCCTTCGTGCACAGCCTTCACTCCATTCACTTTTGGAATGCTCTCTTCATGATGTAATTTTCCAGTATTGGCCTGTACATATCTTACAGGAATTAAGCAATCTATACAGACTCTTCTAACTCAATCTGCTACTTTCATAAGTTATCTCTTTTCATAGTTGAACTATCACTGCCTTTTCTATTTGCAAATATCAGATTTGTTTTGTGACCACAATCTTCTTTCTTCAGTCTCCAATGAAATGGTATCAATCCTTTTGCAAGATTTGCACCATGTATTGGAAACTTCAAAAGTTCTGCAATGTTTCCAGGTTTACTTGTCTTCACAATTATTTTTGCTTAGACTGATTAAAATCTACGTTTGTATTAGCATCTCCAAGATAAACTATTTCTTTCCATATGAATGCACGCTTGTTATTTTCTGAGTTTTACATTGTTTTCACACACAATGTAATTCTTTGGCATTTGGGTGAACGTTCACTTTATTTACAGATGCAGCAGGATAACAGGTCATTTTGACCCAATGAGACCACGCTGCACAATTACTCCGATTGACTAATTAGCCTACCTATTGTAGGTTAATGTGGGAGGAAACTGGTGCACCCAGAAGAAACCCACACAGTCACAGGTAGAACGTCCAAACTTCTTACAGACAGCAGAGGAATTGATCCCATGGCCCTGGCACTGCGATAGCATTAAGATAACTTCTCCGCTACCATGACACCCCATTTGTTACATTTGTACCAAACACTGAGTGCTGCTGGTTCTGTAAGGGCATTACACTAGCTGCTATCCCACTCTAAGTTAAAGCTATTAGTATATCATCCCAACTGCATTAACAAAATTCTATATTTTGTTTTATCTTGTCCAATGTAGCTCGATGAAAGATTTGTACAGGTACCTATGAACACATTTAAGAGTGATTTAGAAGCATCCATGGTGGAAGTACCTTCCTAATTTTATTTCAATTTTCTGATGTAATCTTTCTATTTTATTGAGAAGTAGTGCGGAGAAGGCACTTCAAACCATGCTGCCCAGCAACCCCTGATTCAACCTTCGCCTAATCATGGGCCAATTTACAAAGACAATTTATCCTACCAACTGCTATGTCTTTAGGAAACCAGAGCATTTGGAAAGAAACTCACATGGTGACAGGGAGAACGTACAAACCCCTTACAGACAGTGGCAGGTAATGAATGCGGATCAGTGGTATTGTAAAGCATTGTTGTAACCACTACACTACAGTGCTGCCCTATTCTTGTGTCTCAATACATGAAAGTAGATATATTTATTGACTATTAGGTCACCAATTTCATCTGGCCAATAGCCTTTAATATTTCACCTAAATAATTTTTCAAGTCTATGTGAGTGCTATTTGTTGAACTAATTTAGAAGTGAATCCTGCTATTGTGTTGATACTCAAGTACATACACTGACAACTTGACCCCAGACTTTAGTATTGAATTATAGAGCTTTCCATCATTCCCACTGAAAGTCTACATGTTGCTAAAAATGATCTCCCAGAGTATATTGGATTTGGAACAGAATCAAACAACGTGATGTTAGTAAGTATTACATAACTAATGAGGAAAAGAATCAGTTCATGTTTAATATCACTGATAAATGTTATGAAATCTATATGGATTCCCATTAATTGAGACACATTGGGACCAACATATTTTGGCCCAATTAAGCAGCTGCCCTAATTAACAGAAGTTTAAAGGAAATCATTAAAAAGGTATAAAAAAGACAAGCTAACATTAAACTGAGTAACAAGTTATGTTGTTAAATGAAATACTGCACAAATTAGAACACTACTAATACTACTACAGTATTATAAAACTGGGTATTAGTTCCCAATAGTTATCGTTGGAGGAATTCATCCAGTGTTGATCCAGTGGGGAAATTGTAATTATGGAAATGGAAGTCATGCTCATATAATTTTGTGAAAATTTGAGGCACCCAGAAGTGAAGGGTGAACCCAGAAATTCTAAAAAGCTGTCATGAAGAAGGAACATCAGTGGCTATACTTCATTAGAAGTTAGAGGAGATTCAAAGACTCAAATTTCTACAGATGTGCAGCGGACAACATTCTGACTAGCAGCATCACCGTCTGTAACATTATTGCACTAATCAAGATGGGGCCTGTGACCAAGGCAAATAACAGTGACGTCCTGCACACAGTTCTTGAAACTACTTCTTTTTCTTCGCCTCCTCCTTTTAAATATGCTACTACCACTAAACAGCATGCGATTGGAGCCTGTAATTTATATTTTGAATATGTGCTTCTGGGCTGGCTGAGCCATCGGTTTCTTTCGCTGTGTCTGGAGGAATTTGGCGAGGTTGAGAGTGGAGTGTACGACCTAAAGGTGCAGCACGAACCCATGAACATCTCCATTACTTTCCACCGATTAAAACATTGATAATAACTGGATTCTATGAGGATGACTGAGTGTTCAGTGCCGTCTGCCTGTATTTGCCCGGTCTCCCTCTCCCTCCTGCTTGGAACTGCTGGAGGAAGGTGCAGGAGCCTTGGATCCTACACTGCAAGGCTTGCTCGGCATGGCTCATGGCTGTGGATTCATTTTTGGAGGACTCAGTGGTTCATGCTCCATGTGTTTCTGGATTCTGGTTACTCATTTTTTACTACTTTGTGCAATTAGGTTGGGGCGCATTGGTGCAGAATGGCTCTGCAGCCTGTAGTTAACAAATGACACAGTACTAGACTGAACTAAACTGAACCGAACACTGCCGCTTTGAGTCTCTGCAATTTGATCTTTAATATTCTGACCATTATTTGCTCGCTTCTTGCTGTTTGCGTGATACGTTCTTTTTTTCATGCGTTGGATGTTTGATGTTTCCTTTGACTGGGCTCCATAGTGCTCCTTTGTATTGTGGCTGCCTGCGGGATGACAAATCTCAGGGTTGTACACTACACACTTACTTTGATAATAAGTGTTCTTTGAATCCTTGGTCTGGAGCTCCAGTGCACAGGATCATAAGAGGCTGCAGAGGGTTGTAGACACAGTCAGCTCCATCACAGACACCACCTATCCCACCATCAAGGTGGTGTCTCAAAAATATGGCATCCGTCATTAAGGACCATCACCATCCAGCACATGCCATCTTCTCAATACTACCAGTGGGGAAGAGGTAAAGAAGACCATTCAACATTTTGCTCAACATTTTAAGGATAGCTTCTTCCCTCTGACATCAGATTTCTGAATGGGTCATTGTTATAAACCAGCAGCAACAGAGATGAACTTGAGTCGAGTTTTTATAAAACAAACAACGACATTTATTAACCTCTACTCAAATAAACATGGAACAGTAAACGAGTGACTAACTTCAACGGATGTTAACAGCGGTATGCTTCTATAGTTATCAAACAAGCGAACTTAAAGTCAATTCTTAACAGATCTTATTGAAACACAGTCTTAAGTTGGTAATTTAATAAGTCAAATGATTTCTGAAATATTCGAGAGGAGAGACTTCTCAAACCAGCTTTGGGACAGTCCCCGAAGTAAAGACGTCACTGCTGACGCAGCTCCCAGCTGAAGTGCCTTCTCCGAAGTTATGACACAGAATATGATTTCTCAGAGTAACTGACTTTTTAACAAAGTAATCATTGCACAACCCAAACCGTGTCAGGGTTAACAAAACATGCGTGCCACGTACGGACGGTTCCAAATGTCAGTCACACTCGTAATGCACCGAATGCCACTGGTTAACCCCAATCCTTTTGGGGTTCGTTCGGAGCTGGGGATTCTTCATTCTCACTCTTTCTTCTTCTCTGATGGCGTAACTACCAAGGGTGGACTCCCAACAAAACGAACTACGCAACAACTGCGGTTTCCCCTTATATACCAGTTGGAACATACCATCATGTGACATAACATCACCCCACTATCACAAGACAATTACATTATTCCAAGGGCACGAGACCATTACATCATTTCAATAGCATAAGACAATTACTTCATATTCAAGAGATACTCATGGGACAGGTAACAGTCATGAACTCATGATTGCGACCATACTATTCACTATATAGTTACATATTTTTTGTAACTTATAGCAATTTTTAAAAGTCTATCGCTGCCGAAAACCAGCAAATTTTACAACATTTATCAGTGAAAACAGAACTGATTCAGATTCTGTTTTGGTCCAGATCATGAAGTTATGAAGACAAAATATCTGAGTTGAATCGAACTCTGTGAATCGTCGGAACCAGTTTTTGGTGTTTGCTAAAGGAGAAAAGAGCCTTGGAACATGATTAGATTAGATTATGAGGACACGCAGTCCTCTTTTATTGTTGTTTAGTAATGTATGCGTTAAGAAATGATGCAATGTTTCTCCAGAATGATATCACATAAACACATGACAAACCGACTGAAAAACTGACAAAAACCACATAATTATAACATATAGTTACAACAGTGCAAAGCAATACTGCAATTTGATAAAGAACAGACCATGGCACGGTAAAAAGTCTCAAAGTCTCCCAAAAGTCCCATCATCTCACACAGACGGTGAACCTCCAGCACCGCAAACTTGCCGATGCAGCATCCTGGAAGCATCCAACCACAGTCTGACTCCGAGTCCGTCCAAAATCTCCAAGCCTCCAACCAGCTCTCTGACACTGAGCACCGAGCACCATCTCTGCCGAGCGCTTTGACCCCGACCCCGAGTACAGGCAATAGGCAAAGCTGAGAATTTGTGGCCTTCCCCTCCAGAGATTCTCAATCGCACAGTAGCAGCGGCAGCGAACCGGGCATTTCAGAAGTTTCTCCAGGTGATCCTCCGTGCTTCTCACGGCTGTCTCCATCAAATCAGGTTTGCGCATGGTCCCTATTTAACACATATCGATATCATTCAGAACGGCCGCGCGCGCTGCGTCGCGCCACCATCTTCTCCTCCCTCCCTATTCAACTTATTCAGCCATCATTTCGCAGAAACTAAAGCTTAAGCGTGAAGTAACATTGGACAGGTTTGGGAAGGGAGAGGCTGTGAAAGTAACAAGATGTTACCTATTTTATCCTAACTTATAGGAAAATATAATTTCTACCATTACCTGAGCACCTTGCCACTTTCTCATGATGAATTGTGCTTAGCTCTTGCTCAAAGAGCTATATACAGTATGTACCTATGACTGTGTGGCTAAGTACATCTCCAATGCCATATTTAAGCTTCCAGATTACACCACTGTTGTTGGTCAATCAAAGGTGGGATGTGCAGCTGAAAGAGCTGCAAGTGTCTATTCTGCACTGTATCTCTAAATAAATAAATAGATTCATACATAAAATTATAGGAATGCATCACCACTAGTCATCGATTCCTATAACATGATGTTTGCCTGTACAGACAATGCCTAATAAGCCTCATTAAGCAAGCAGTAACTGCTGATCACGGGGGAAATTCACTGCAAAGTGAAAATCATTTCAGACATTTACAATAATGTCAAACTTGGAGTGGTATGGGTTCAGAAGAAAGGGGTATTAGAGTTAGTTCAAAGTTCAAAGTAAATTTATTATCAGAGTGTGTAACGTATATGTCACTATATATATACAAGGATTCACAGCAAATCAAAGAAATACAATAGAATCAATGAAAATTGCACACAAAGGCTGACAAACAACCAATGTGCAAAATAATGCCAACTGTGCCAATCATAAATAATTAAATAATTTGATAAATAAATAATACTGGGAACATGAATTATAGAGTATTTGATAGTGAGCGTATAGGCTGTGGAATCAGTTTGGAGTTGAGGTGAGTGAAGGTATCCATGCTGGGTCAGGATGGTTGAGGGCCCTGAACCTGGTGGTGTAGGACGTAAGGCTTCTTTTCTGATGGCAGTAGTGAGAAGAGAGCATGGTCTGGCCGGTGGCGGCCCTTGATGATGGATGCTGCTTTCTTGTGGTAGCACTCCTCGTGGATGTACTCAATGGTGGAGAGGGGTTTTCCTGTGATAATCGGGGATGTATCCATCACTTTTGCAGGCTTTTCCATTCCTGCACATTGATGTTTCTGTAGCAGGCTGTGATGCAACCAGTCAGTGTTTTCTCCACTGTGCAATTATAGAAGTTTGTTAAAATTTTAAATAATATGCTGAATTTGTGCAAACTTCCAATAAAGTGGAAGCGCTTTCATGCTTCCTTTGAGATGGCAATTGTATGCTGGTCCTAGGACAGATCCTTCGATAATTAAAGTTACTGAGCTTCTCGACCTCTGATCCCCTATTGAGGATTGGCTCATGGACCACTGGTTTCTTTCTCCTGCAGGCAATTATCAGCATTTTGGTTTTGCTGACTTTGAGTAAGAGGTTGTTGTTGTGGCATAATTCAACTAGATTTTCAATCTCCCTCCTACCTATTGATTCATCACCACCTTTGATTCGACCAACAATTGTGGTGTCATCAGCAAACTTAAATATGTCTTTGGAGCTGTGGTTAGCCACACAGTCATAGGTACATACTATATATAGCTATTGGAGCATGGGCTAAGCACACAGCTGTATGGTGTAACTGTGCTGGTTGTGTTGGTGGAGGAGATGCTGTTGTCAATCTGACATCTGAATGTGAGGAAATTTAGGACCCAATTGCAGAAGGAGGTATCAAGGCCTAGGTCTTGGAGCTTAATGATTAGTTTCAAGGGGATGATCGTGTTGAATTCTGAGCTGTAGTTAATGAAGAGCATCCTGCTGTATGCATCTTCATTATCCAGATGTTTCAGAGCTAAGTGAAGAGCCAATGAAATGGTATCTGCTCTTGATCTGTTAAGGGTTTCCAATGGTGGGGGAAGTTAAGACCAGATGACACAAGCTCAGAATAGAGGGATGTCCATTTTGAACAGAGATGAGGAGGAATTCCTTTAGCCAGAGAGTGGTGAATCTGTGTAATTCATTTCCTCAGGTGGCTGCTTAGGCCAAGTAATTGGGTATACCTAAGGCAAAGGTTGATAGGTTTTTGATTAGTTGGGGCAAGAAGGGATTCAGGGAGAAAGCAGGAGATTTGGGCTGATGGAAATTGTTCAGCCATGATGAAATGGTGGAGAAGACATGATGGGCCAAATGACCTAATTCTCCTCCTTTATCTTACGGTCTTACAGTCTTATGACAAGTCACTTTTAGCTAGGATCCTCAGCAAATGGGAATAGTAGATGATAAATAAGTCGTCACCCGCTACTCACATCACCCTCCCTGCTCCACAGACCTTTCTATTTAAAGGGAAAAAATGTATCCAATTAAATTATTTGTGTGAATATACTGGAACATCTGTAATAGAAGATAAGTTACTTAAAGAACAGATGATATGTATTGAGAAATATTTTAAGGGATATGGAAATGAGCCAGGAAATAAGGATTAAATGGTTATGATAATCATGGTTGACAAACTCACAAAAATGCTGTAGCATGTGATTTTGGGTTAAGGACTCAATGATCTGAGATACATTAACGAAAATGTAAATTGGTGATATCTTATGAATAGAGACAGAACTCCACACAGCATCCTAATCATAAGTATCTATTGGGTCATTAATCAGACACACTGTAAATGTTTCGATAATGCATCAAGAATGACAGTCTCCAGCTTACCACTGCTGAAAGATGGCAACTGAGAAGAGAAGCAATTTTGTAAGAAATACTAAGACTACTTATGCTATTTTATGGAACAGTGCAAGACTGCAATCTATAAATGGGAATAACTTGCTTGTGGTATGAAAGCACAGTTGAAGTTAAAACATCCATGAAAACAATTTGTAGTATGAAGCTGATGTTAATTATATCTGTACACTTAGGTTCTGCTTGCGGTTTAATCTAGTGGAAGATAGCCGACAGTTTCTACTGTGAAGCTGAAGTCAAATATATCCATCATCTGTGAAAAGGTCAAATACACCATCTATGTGTCCAGGAACCAATCTTACTACTCAGTTCCAGATAGATATTGTCCACAACTGTCATCACTGAATTCACCAAAAATAATCAGGTGATAATCTAGCTTCTCTTCAATATTACAGGATGAATGGCAATTACCAAAGGACTCCAGAAATATGCTTAACCTTTCATCTCATCGTTATTGATATGCTAATGATCCAGATAACAAATTATAACACAGCTACCCTGTTATGAGCAAGTACCTCATTGGAAAGTTAAATTAGATAGGTAAAAGTTCAGCTAATGCATTGTTCACAGTTCTTCATGCATCCTAAAGTGGGTAATGATACTTCTAAGAGATTATTAAATTATAAAGAAGACCATTCAGCCCAATCTACCATTCTTGCTAAAAAATGTTGGGATTAATCCTATTTTTCTGCTCTTGAGACAGATATTCACTGTCTTTAGGCCAGGGGGCCTTGTCCTTTCTTTTTTGCCAAACTCAGCTATCTAAACACAGCAGCTGACACTTGTAGACATTAAAGGATTGTTTTTGAATAAGTTACACTTCTAACCAGCATTCTTTTTTTTTAGCTGTAAGTCATAACCGGGAGCCAGTCTTCGGTTCTTAATGTAAATGGAAATCTGTAATCAGTTTGAAGTTAAAAAAAGACAGCTTTACAAACAAGTGTTGCCAATGGAACATAGAATGCTAGCCACAACACCAGGCTGCTGAAGAGTTGCTGTATAAGAACATAGGTTATTTAATTTGGCTTGTTTCAAACAGACAACACTGGCTAAGCTGTTTAGTTCAAAGAAGTTTGCAAACTGGATGGATAATATCACTTAGTATAATAATAACTGATATATTTATTAGTTGGAACATTTATATACTCAGATAAGAGTCTGTTTCACAGCATTAATTGTGGGTACCTGAGATCTCTGTCTCCAAAAGAGTTTAGAAAATTTGTGTTAAAAGGTACCTCAAAAAATATCACGTGTGTGAAGTCATCCAAGTGGCAGAGCAATAGTATAAATAAATGAAGAGAAAAGTTCAAGCTTTTTGGGAATGAACCTAAAACATCAAGAAACATGACAGAAACATGGGGTGAATGAGAGTTCATGCTTCTGCCTTCAATTTTTGCGACAGATGCATGGTTTTTCTTCAGCTCATGGGTATGTAGGTTTAGCTTATAGAAATTGTTATTTATGTATTTATTGATTTGTTGAGATACTGTGAGGAATAGGTCCCTCCCACCCTTCAAGCCATGCTGCTCAGCAGTACCTGATTTAACCCTAGCTGAATCACAGGACAATTTTCAATGACCAATTAACCTACCAGCCAGTAGGTCCTTGGAATGAGGGAAGTATCCAGAGGAAATCAATGTGGTCACAGGGAGAAAGCACAAACTCAATACAGACAGTGGCAGGAAATCATCTCTGGTTGCCTTCAATGTTGTTTAATGTTGTGATAACCACTAATCTACTGTGTCAACCTAAATTGTACCTGTGCTTTGGAAATCCTTTGTGTTTTAGAAATTGCTTACAATTTCAAAAGGTATTTTTTTCCAGATGGAAATCCTCTGTGAGCTTTAAATGGGCTTTAAGATGTTGATTGAAGTTAAACATATATCACTGAAAATAATTAAAATGGTGTTTATACCCTTTTGTTCGCTGGAAGTATCTCCTCCTTGGTCTTTGTTTGAGTTTGCAACTTTATGGTCAACAAACCCAAAACCATTAAACTCTCAATCTCTATCTAATGCTCCATGCAAAAGCTGTGGATCACAGGCTTGAATTGTTGGAGGCCAGACCTAAAGCATGGATTTTCTAGTGAATGATAAAATATGAGTACACGCCTGACTCATTTAGCCTTTTTGCTTGGCATGTATCTTTGGGGGATCCAAGAAATTGAGAAGGGCAGCCTAACAATCTGTTAGCAATATGAGCACATCCAGCAGCTGAACATCCAATGTCAAGTATAATCTCCAATTACAATCAATTGCTTTCTGATTCATTGCTGTTAAGTTCATCACAGGAAAAATCCTCCCGGCCATTTAGCACCCCAACAAGGAGCTCTGCGATAAGAAAGCAGGATTCATTATCAAGGATTCCCACCATCCAGGCTATGCTGTCTTTTTGCTGATGCATTGGGAAGAAGGCACAAGAGCCTTAGGTCCCACACCATCAGGATCAAGAACAGTTATTACCCTTCAATCATCATCTCCTGAGTAAGCATGGATCACCTAAATAACCTCAACAGTGAACTGATTTAACAACCTATGGACTTACTGTCAAGGTCTCTACAACTCATTTTGTGAATATCATCTGCTTACTTATCTATCTTCCTAATCTATCTATCTATTTATTATTTACTAACTATTGTACAGATTGCCCTCTTTTATTCTCAGTGGTTGTTCGTCAGTCTTTGTGTGTTTTATTGTATTTCTTTGTTCTACTGTGAATGCCTACAAGAAAATTAATCTTAATGTAGTATATATATGTAGCTTGATATGAAATTTACTTTGAATTTGAATTCTCTGAATTTGTTACGAAATGTGAATTATGGCCCTCTGAGAGAGCCAATGTGAGATCAAGAAAGTAGTGGTTGGCTAAATACAATCATTTTCTGGTCAGTCTATTCTGACTAGTATTCTGATTTTGTGATCAGCCAGCTTCTGTTCCCTTACCTTTAATCTCCAGATTCAGAGTACAATTCTGTGTAAATCCAGCTTTAGCTCTCTGAGTAGGCATGACAGCATCCCACTGATGGCAATTTAGTCCTTCCTCTACATGACAAACCTTACTCACTTATCTGCCAGCCAAACTTAGCTTCACTGCTGTTGAGAACTGTGCTTTTGCTAGCAGAAAACATCACTGACCCAGTCCTGAAGGATTCTCCGTCGGCTTCACGTGACGAGGAGAGTGAAACCGGCAAGACAGAAATAATACCTATTATTTCATTAAAGGTTCTCGAGAACATTAAAAACTGGTTCAGAAACACTGTGTCTCTTTACCCTTTACCTGACCCATACCTCTGCAGACTAAATATATTTTGAAAGGTGAAGGACTTTCAGTTACAATATGAAACAGCGTGGTGAGTTCATGCTTTATTCTTCCACTTGTGATCTGTAAAGAGGCAAAAGAAAAATTAGCTTTATTTTTATGCCAAGGTGAGGACACCGTCAGGGTAGAGGAGCTACAGTTTTGTTTTGTTTGGGTAGCCTGCAACCATGAATATCAATTTCCCTGTCTGGTTAAAAAAAAAATCTCTACCTCTCCCCTCTTCCTCTGTTCCCCTCTCTGGCTTTTTATCTCTTCTCACCTGCCTATCACTTCCCCTGGGTCCCCTCCTCCTTCCCTTTCTCCTACAGTCCATTCTCTTCTCCTATCAAATTCCTTCCTGTCCAACATTTCCCACGCACATGGAATCACCTATCACCTTCCTTCCCCTCCTCCCACCTTTTTATTCTGGCATCTTTCCACTTGCTTTTTAGTCCTGATGAAAGGTTTTGGACTATAATGTCAACAGTTTAATTATTTCCATAGATGCTGCCTGAACTGCTGAGCTCGTCCAGCATTTTGTGCAGGTTGCTTTGGATTTCCAGCATCTGCAGACTTTGTGGTGGATCAAATCAGCAAGGACTGTACTGGGCAACCTGCAAGTGCCCCCATAATTCCAGCGCCAATATCGCATGCTGACAACTCACTAACCCTAACCGCATATATTTGGAATGTGGGAGGAAAGCAGAGCACCCAGAGGAAATCCGCTTAATCCTGGGGAAAACATACAACTGGGGCTGTAATTCAATTAGGCGAACCAATATACTACCATGCACCCATTACCCCTCTCCCTATCAGAAGAACCTGAGCTGGAAAAAGTTATTAGATTAATAGGAAACTAAAAGAAAATCAATGTGATTTGGTTCAGTATAAACTATTTATAAGTTTGATTTTCATGCATTCCTTATATATAAATAATTTAAATCAATTTTTACAAAAATCCCTTAAATAGCAGTTTATTTCAATTTTCTTCTCATTGCAGAATCATTGTCGAGTCGGTGGTGTGGCTTTGACATTCTGGTTTTGGGAGAAGGTGTCTTACATGTAGCAGTAGGCAGGAGAATATACTTCATTTTGGTATTGTTATATACCAAATACTCAGGAGCAAAGAGCATGTTAAAAATTAATATTTATATCCACATGCTATGGAAATATGAATATTGTGATTACAAACACAATAATATCTATTATTCATTAAGTATCACATGTAAAATGCTGGAGGAACTTAGCAGGCAAGGCAGAATTTATGGAAAGGAATAGAGTTGAGATTTCAGTCCGAGACTCTACATCAGGACTGGAAAGAAAGCAGGGAGAAGCCAGAATAAGAAAGTGGAGGAAGGCAATGGTGTACATGCTAGAAGGTGATATGTGAAGCCAGGTAAGAGAGAAGGGAGGTGGATGAATGGTGGAGAGAAAATGAACTTGAGAAACATGGATGTGATAGATGGCAAAGGTAAAGGGCTGAAGAAGAAGGAATCTGATAGGAGAGGAGACTGGATCATGGGAGGAAGGGAAGGAGGAGCTGCACCAGAGGGACGTGATAGGCAGGGGAGGATAAGAAAAGAGGTAAGAGAGAGGCCAGAATAAGGAATGGTTAAAGATGGAGGAGTGATGGGGAGAAATTACTAGGTTTGAAAAATTGATGTTCATGTCAGGTTGGAGGCTACCGAAACAGCTGCTCCTCCAGCTTGAGAGTGGCCTCATCTTGGCAGTAGAGGAGGCCATGGACCAACATGTCAGAATGGGAATAATTCAATGATTTGTTTTCTAGCTATCAGTGCAATTAGCCTTCTTCCTGAATTCCCAATATTTTATATGTGGTCCTTCAAACACTGTCCATTCTGCTAAGGTATTCTTAATCTATTCTGATTGCTATTCCCCTATTAGGCTATCAGAAACATAGAAAATAAAAGCTCAAATAGGCCATTAAGCCCTTTGAGCCTGCTCTGACATTCAATATGACCACAGGTGATCATCTCTTTCAATATTTTATTCCTATTTCTTTTCACAATACTATGTGTCTAGAAATTTACCTGCCTTTTTCAATGAGTATATTCAGTGACTTGACAAAAGGAGTGAATCCCATAGGTTCAGAACACACTGAATAAAGTATTTTCTCTCTGTCTCAGTGTTAAATGTCTTACTCGCTAACCTATCATTTTGAAGACCTCAACCTCCCTACTTTCACTCTGTATAACCCTGTCAGTGAGGGGTAACTCAGATCCTCTCTCAATCATCTAAACTCTAGATAATATAAACCTAGTCAACTTAATCTCCCCTTATACTACAGCCCCATGGGTCATGAGTGTTAGTTATCCAGTCATAGAGTACCGCAGCAAAGAAACAGGCCATTCAGCCTATCCAGTCCATGTCAACCTACTATTCCTCCTGGCCCCCTCAATCCACCCCTGGACCTTAACCCTCCATATCCTTCCTATCCATGTACCTATCCAATTTTCTTTTAAATGTTGAAATGAAACCCACATCCACCACTTCTGCTGGCAGCTTATTCTACACTTGCACCACCCTCTATGTGAAGTAGTTCCCCCTTAAATATTTCACCTTTCACCTTTAACCTATGACCTCTAGTTCTAGCTTCACCCAGCCTAGAAATAAAAGGAAAAGGCCTACTCTCATTTACCCTGTCTATACGCCTCATGATTTTGTAACCCTCTGTCAAATCTCCCTCATTCAACTACACTATAGATAGAGAATAAAGTCCAAACCTATTCAGTCACTCACTATAACTCAGGTCCTCAAGTTCTGGCAACATCTTTGTAAATTTTCACTGTATTCATTCAATCTTATTGACAATTTTCCTGTAACCATATTTAATTACTTTTAAGAAAAAGGTGATGAGTCAATTTCATTAAGCCATTCTGTAGTTCCGGTGAAGGACTTTCCAGAGTTGGTTAGAATGTTCCAGGATTTAGCACGTTGCAAGGGAGGGGAACCTGCAAGTGGTGATCGTCACATACCCTTGCTGACTTGTCCTTTGATTGATCTCTGAGGTTTGCAGGTTTGGGTTTGCCTCAGCGAACACCTTCAGTGAATTATGCGGATGGCACTAAATCCAGTTTTACTATATTGTTGATGGAAGAAGCGAACGTTTAGGGCAGTGAAAGGGGTCCCAATCAGCCAGTGGTTTGTCCTACATCTTTCTGATTGTAGTTGGAGCCACCCTCAGCCAAGCAATTGAAGAACATTTTGTCCTGCCTCTGAACTGCCCCTTATGGTGGAAGAACTTATAGCAAACAAGTACTGGGTCAATAGCATAGTTGTAGTCATAGTCATACTTTATTGATCCCGGGGGAAATTGGTTTTCGTTACAGTTGCACCATAAGTAATAAATAGTAATAGAAATAGTAATAGTAATAGTCATACAAATAATAAATAGTAATAGAAAATAGTAATAAAGTTAAACAGTAATATGTAAATTATGCCAGGAAATAAGTCCAGGACCAGCCTATTGGCTCAGGGTGTCTGACCCTCCAAGGGAGGAGTTGTTAAGTTTGATGGCCACAGGCAGGAATGACTTCCTATGACGCTCTGTGCTGCATCTCGGAGGAATGAGTCTCTGGCTGAATGTACTCCTGTGCCCACCCAGTACATTACGTAGTGGATGGGAGACATTGACCAAGATGGCATGCAACTTGGACAGCATCCTCTTTTCAGACACCACCATCAGAGAGTCCAGTTCCATCCCCACAACATCACTGGCCTTATGAATGAGTTTGCTCATTCTGTTGGTGTCTGCCACCCTCAGCCTGCTGCCCCAGCACACAACAGCAAACATGATAGCACTGGCCACCACAGACTCGTAGAACATCCTCAGCATCGTCCGGCAGATGTTAAAGGACCTCAGTCTCCTCAGGAGATAGAGATGGATCTGACCCTTCTTGTAGACAGCCTCAGTGTTCTTTGACCAGTCCAGTTTATTGTCAATTCATATCCCCAAGTATTTGTAATCCTCGACCATGTCCACACTGACCTCCTGGATGGAAGCAGGGGTCACCGGTACCTTAGCTCTCCTCAGGTCTACCACCAGCTCCTTAGTCTTTTTCACATTAAGCTGCAGATAATTCTGCTCACATCATGTGACAAAGTTTCCTACCGTAGCCCTGTACTCAGCCTCATCTCCCTTGCTGATGCATCCAACTATGGCAGAGTCATCCGAAAAACTTCTGAAGATGACAAGACTCTGTGCAGTAGTTGACGATTGAGGTGTAAATGGTGAAGAGAAAGGGAGACAAGACAGTCTCCTGTGAAGCCCCAGTGCTGCTGATCACTCTGTCGGACACACAGTGTTGCAAGCACACGTACTGTGGTCTGCGAGTCAGGTAATCAATAATCCATGATACCAGGGAAGCATCCACCTGCATCGCTGTCAGCTTCTCCCCCAGCAGAGCAGAGCGAATGGTGTTGAACACACTGGAGAAGTCAAAAAACATGACCCTCACAGTGCTTGCTGGCTTGTCCAGGTGGGCATAGACACGGTTCAGCAGGTAGACGATGGCATCCTCAACTCCTAGTCGGGGCTGGTAGGCGAACTGGAAGGGATCTCTGACCATAGGCCGGAGCAGCTCCAGAACAAGTCTCTCCAGGGTCTTCATGATGTGGGAGGTCAATGCCACCGGTCTGTAGTCATTGAGGCCTCTGGGGCGCGGCGTCTTCGGCACAGGGACAAGGCAGGATGTCTTCCACAGCACAGGAACCCTCCGGAGCCTCAGGCTCATGTTGAATACATGGCAAGGTACTCCACATAGCTGAGGGGCACAGGCTTTGAGCACCCTGGTACTGACACCATTGGGTCCTGCAGCCTTGCTTGGGTTGAGACGTTTCAGCTGTCCTCTCACCTGTTCAGCCATGAAGCCCACCGTGGTGGTTTCGTGTGGGGGAGGGGTATAGTCATGAGAGCAGGATGGGGGACTGTGAGGAGGGGTAGGAGGGGAGAGTGGAATATGTGTTGGTTGGGGGCCGACAACAGATGGCTCATGTGGGGGAGTGGCAGGGGCCACAATGTCAAATCTGTTAAAGAACAGGTTAAGTTCATTGGCCCTGTCTACACTGCCTTCAGCTCCTCTGTTGCTAGTTTGCCGGAACCCAGTGATGGTCCTCATCCCCCTCCAAACCTCTCTCATGTTGTTCTGCTGGAGTTTCCACTCAAGCTTCCTCCTGTACCTGTCTTTAGCCTCCCTGATCCTGGCCTTCAGGTCCCTCTGTATTGCCCTCAGCTCCTCCCTTTTTCCATATCTAACGCCCTCTTTTTAGCATTCAGGATATCCTTAATGTCCTTTGTCACCCATGGCTTGTTATTTGAATAACAAAGGACAGTTCTTGTCGGAACATTGCAGTCCACACAGAAGTTAATGTAATCAGTGATGCATTCTGTGAGCCCATCAATATCCTCTCCATGTGGCTCACAGAGAGCCTGCCAGTCTGTCACCTCAAAACAACCCTGGAGTGCCTCATAAGCCTCCTCCGACCATTTCCTCACTGCCCTCAAGGTTGCAGGTTTACTCTTCACCAGAGGCATGTAGCAGGGTTTTAGATGCACCAGGTTGTGATCTGACCTTCCCAGTGGGGGGAGGAGAGAGGAGCTGTATGCATCCTTAATGTTAGCATACATCAAATCTAGAGTCCTCTCCCCTCTGGTTGTACAGCTCACATACTGCGTGAAGTTGGGCAGTGTTCTAGCCATGGTAACTTGGTTGAAGTCACCCGAGATGGTAATGAGGGCACTCGGGTGCTGGGTTTGTAATCTGGCTATGACAGTATAAATGATGTTACACGCCGATGTCGGGTTGGCAGAGGGAGGGATGTACACAACAACCACAATTGCATGCGAGATTTCCCTTGGCAAATAATATGGCCGGAGTCCAACAGCAAAAAGTTCAATATCCAGGCTACAGACATGTTCCTTGATCGTAATATGCCCAGGATTGCACCATCTGTTATTTACCAGAACCGCCAGCCCCCCTCCTTTGGGCTTACCGCTCTCAGTGCAATTCCGGTCAGCTCGAATGGACTGGAAGCCCTCTATTGAAACGCTTTGATCGGGTATGTCCTCGTGCAGCCATGTCTCAGTGAAGCACATGACACTGCTCTCCCGAAATGTTCTCTGACTCCTGACAAGCACAGTCAGTTCGTCGATTTTATTCCCCTGCGATCTCACATTTCCCATGATGAGAGAGGGGAGACACGGCTTATAACTTCTCTTCTCCATAAGCCTCCGTTGTCTCGACCCGGTCCTCTTCCCTCGCCTTTTTGATCCCCCTCTGCATCCTCTGTGTGTTTTCCTCCAGATTTCAGCCGGGATGTCCGCTGCTCTGTTTGCTAAACCAGCGGGCATGAGCGCAATCAATTGATCCCTTGAATACACAATGCGGCCATCCTGCTGCCACGCTAATGAGACGTGTCCGAAAGTAACTAATTCCAGTGCTGAAGAAACAAGTAAAACTCTCTCCACCAGCACGTTAGAGAGGGTGCAGCTTCAACGTGTTACCGTGAGAAAAAAAATACAACAAATAACCTGCATGATTACTAACTGCTGATTGATTTATTCCTGTAATAACATAATTTTACTCAACTTTTATTCTTTTTATTTTAGAGATGCAGCACAGTAACAGGCTATACACTGTCCAATTACAATGATGTGACCAATTAAAGACTAACTCGTCCCTCTTTCGAATGTGTGAGGAAAATGCAGCACCTAGAAGAAACCCATGTGGTCACAGGGTGAAAGTGCAAACTCCTTACAACCTCCGTGCTACGGTGTCTTGCCATCACATTTAATGGAAGAATCTTGGACCATGGGGCACAGCATCAGAATACAAGGACGTCCTTTTAGAATGGAGATGAGGAAGAATCTTTCAGCCAGATGGTGGTGAATCTGTGGAATTTATTGTGACATATGGCTGTAGAGGCCTAGTCAATGAATATATTTAAGGTGGAGATTGATAGGTTCTTGATTAGTAAGGGCATCAAAGGTTACATGAAAATGTCAGAAGAACATGTTTGAGAGGGAATATAGATCAGATGACTAAATAACAGGGCAGACCCAATGGGCTATGTAGCTTTAGTCTGCTCCTGTGTCTCACGATTCTATGTGGCTGAACAATAGTAATCCCTAAGATGATATGCTAGACTGAACGTGTTGGCTATCTGACATAATGACAAAATGCCTAGACTCTGTTTTCAGTATTGAAGTATT
Organism: Mobula hypostoma; assembly: GCF_963921235.1. NCBI lineage: Eukaryota > Metazoa > Chordata > Chondrichthyes > Myliobatiformes > Myliobatidae > Mobula > Mobula hypostoma. The sequence goes on along the minus strand of NC_086097.1, from coordinate 117,819,728 downwards.
TTGTGCTACTAAGTATAGTTAAATGTAATTATTAAGATTTATTATTTTGTTTAGTAACATAGAGCTTTTCTAAATTGAGAGAAATTATATTGATTACTAGATAATTAATTTTGATTGAAAATATTTCATTTTTCTGTAGAACTTCATATATTACAATAATTTACATGTAAAACATTTATTATAGATTACATTCAAATGAATTCTTACAATGTATTCAGCCAACAGCGTCAAAATGGGGGTGGGGGGGAGTTAGGGCAGAACTCAGTGCTGAAACTTGCTTATTGAAAACTTGATGCACTGTGGACTATAGAGGACTCAAGATGAAACTGAAGGTTTGTAGCAAATAAATTATCCAGAAGTTTCAAGGAATCTTCACAACATGGAGTTATTCGGTGTGCATTTCCTTGTTTTAAAATGTGAGTTTTTGAAACAGTTTACTTAAAATTTCTCCACAAGTTGTTCTTCCTGACTTCCTGAGCCTGAAATTTAAATCAGTGGAACAGGATGTCAGAAGTTAAGGATAACATCGATGTTGTATATTTAGACCAGAGATAACTTATTTCTGAGTGACAACCTGAATTTTGAGTGACAACCTGAATGCAACAAATGATACTCACATCCTTTTGAGAGAAGCCCCAATAAAAATTGTAACATGTAGCCAATGTTTAAGGACAAGGTTCCAGAAATACTAACTTTTGGTCAGGGGCTAGTTGCTTCTTTTGGTGCAGTCGGCACTTAGTAGACAATTGATATACAAATCTTTGATTGTCATTTGATTCAAATAAAACACTTCGTTAGTTGAAATGCTCAGTTTTCTTTCAGCATTGTTCAGAGATGAACTGAGATACAGGGAAATGACAAGCAAAGTTTCACATTATAGAAAAGATGTGGAAGTTTTAGAGAGCGCACAGAGAAGATTCATTGGAATACTACCTGGATTAGAGAGCATGTTTTATGAAGGTAGGCTAAGTAAATTAGGGGATACAGTGCCTTGAAAATTTATTCAGCCCTCACAATTCATGGTCCGGTCCTTGAAGTCCGTGTTCCGGTTCACGGTCCAGTCCAAGGACCCTTGCTCCAGGTTTTCCTGTCTACCCTGTTTCTGTTCTTGTTGAGCTCTAATTGAGGCAGCTGATGCTCGTTGGGGCTGGCTGCATAAATACCTTCAGAGACCAGGGCGTGGCTGCTGGATTGTTCTTGTCCTTACTCCTTGTATCCCTTTCCCTGCCTTCTGTTTCCTGGCCTGAAGCCCTGCCTTGTCTTGCCGGTAACTCTCGCCTCGCCTGAAGTTCTGTCTTGCCTTGCACTGCCTGAAGCCTTGCCTTGTCTTGCTGTCTTGTCCTGGAGCCACCCCATACCTAGTTCCCTTCCTGTCCCTTGACTCCGCTGGATAAGTCAGGCTGTTTTGCATTACTCAGCGGCTGGTTCTGTCCCTTCCTTTCCCTAGCCTCTGTCGGGTAAGCCAGGCCGTGTTTTTATCTACGGTTGGTTCTGTCCCTTGCCTCCGTCGGGTAAGCCAGGCCGACTTGCCGTTACCTACGGTTGGTTCTGTCCCTTTCTGTCTCTTGCCTCCGTCGGGTGGTGATCCGCGCCCTGCCCAGGAGAAGACTCCAGCCTCCTGCCTCCTGCCAAGCCTCGCCTCAAGTCTCTAGCCTCTAGCCTCAAGCCTGAAGACTCCAGTCTCCTGCCTCCTGCCAAGCCTTGCCTCTAGTCTCCAGGCTCAAGCCTGAAGACTCCAGCCTCGTCCTGCCGGCCAGCCAAGCCTCATCCTTGCCTAGTTTCGAGGTCCAAGCCAGAGGCAAGACCCAGGTACTGGGTCCTTGTCCAGTCTCTGGCTCAAGTCCAAGCCCGGACTCCTAGCTCTCTTGTCCAGTCCTGTTCCGGGTTCCCAGTTTTCGTGTCCGTGTCCTTGCCCTCACCCTGTATCCTAGTCCTGTCCCTATTACTTCAGTGTCTGTGTCTTGCACTTGGGTCCGTTCCTAGTCACCTCCTTATGACACACAATTAATTTCACATTTTACTGTCTCATTTTCTAAATTTAAAATATATTGTAGTAGGATTTTTTGAACTAATCTATAAAATGCTGTGCAAATTTAAAGAAACAAATCCAAAACCTATCAACAATTTAATAAAAATTTAAAACCAAAATTGTGAGGCTGAAAAAGTATTCATCCCCCTTGTGATTACTACACTAACTTTCTTCTGGTGCAATACACATTTTGCCTTCATAACTCGCCCAATTTGTTGATGTAGAAAATTGGAGGACCACCTCTCTCTCTGTAAGATCCAACAGTATGGTAGATTTTGAAGTGACCAAACCAAAATGAAGACAAAAAAGCATTCAAAGTAAGTCAGGGGAATGATAACAGAGGAGCACAAATCTACAGAACAGTACAAGACCACCTCAAAGGCACTGAGCAGACCTTGGAGCTCAGTGCAGTCAATTGTGAAAAAGTGGAAAAAGTAAGAAACTACTGCGACACTATCTAGTTCAGGCTACCTCCCTAAAGTTAGACACTGGAGAAGGATGACTCTTGTAGTGAAAGGCTACCGTGACGACAACAGTCTCTCTGACTGAGCTGCAGAAGTCAATGGTTGCAGCAGGAGATGAAGTTCACAGCTCCGCAATCTCTAAGGACTTGCACAAAGAGGGTGTTTATGGAAGAGCGGCAAGGAAGAAGTCCTGGCTTACCAAAAAGCATATCCTTGTCCTTAAAGACTTTGCATGCGCCACTTAGAATATACCGTAAAGATACAGAAGAAGGTCTTGTGGTCGGATGAGACTGAAGTGGAACACTTTGGCCTCAACACTAAGTAGTAGATGCAGTGTAAATCTAATACTGAGCATTAGCTAGTTAACACCAAACCTACAGTAAAGTATGGTGGAGGTAGCATCATGCTATGGGGATGCAGCAGGGACTGGAAATCTGGTCAAGACTGATGAGAAGATGAATGCTGCTAAATACAGAGAGATCCTGGAGTAAATCCTGCCAGCCTTTGCCAGAGTGTTTAAACTGGGGACAAAGTTTGTCTTTCAGCAGGACAATGACCCAAAGCACACTGACAAAGCAACCATGGAGTGGCTCATGTGAAGAAACTTGATGTCCTTGAGTGGCCCAGTCAGAGTTCTGACCTTAAACTGATTTAATATATCTGGAAAACCTAAAGATTGCTGTCTACCACTGCTCCCCAACTAACTAGGCACAGCTTAAGCAATTTTGCAAGTAGGAATAGGCAAATTCCACTCCATTATTTTGTGCAAAGCTAATAGAGACTTATCCAAAAAGACAACTGGCTATAATAGCTGAAAAAGTGGTTCAACTAAGTACTGACCAAAGGGGGATGAGTACTTCTGAACTGCTGACATTTTACTTTTTCATACTTTACAATTTTCCTTGTTTTTGGGCTGTATCGTGGAAAAGGAGCATGTGATTCATATTTTTAAAATCTCATTTAAATTTATCAATATCCTGTTTGTAATATTTATGTGAACAAAGGGTTGAGGGTTGATTACTTCTTCCAGGCACTGTATTTCTTTGGAGCAAAGGAGGATGAGAGGTGACTTGATAGAGCTGCACAAGATGATAAGAGACACAGAGAGGATAGCCAGAGACTCTTTCTCTCCCATGGTGGATATAGCTATTACAAGGTAACATAGTCATAACGTGATTGAAGGGAAGTATAGGAGGAAGGTCAGGGGTATGTTTTTTATACAGAGACTGGTGGTGCATGAAACACCCTCCCAGGAGTGGTGATCGAGGCAGATACATTCGGGGCATTTAGGAAACTCTTGTAATGGCAAATGGATGATAAAAAGTGAAGGGCTATGTAGGAGGGAAGGATTAGATTGATCTTAGAGTAGGTTAAAAGTTTGGTATCACATTGTGGGCTGAAGAGCTTGTACTATGCTATCATGTCCTATTCATTAAACTAAAGGTGAAGCAGGAGTGGATGATTTGGAAGAGAACTTAAAGTTGAGTTGTCTGACCTCTCCACTCTTGCTATGAAGACACAGAAATACATGGGTGGACATTTCCCTTTTCTACCTGTCACCACCCAGCTTTTCACTTCATGCTACCCGTCCAACCACCAATTTTCCCCATCCCCGGTCTCACCTATCACCTGCCAGCTTTCAGTCCTTCCCCTTTGCCCAACCTTGTGTGGCAATGTTGAAGGATCTATGTATGTGGACCCCGAGGTCCCTCTATTCCTCCACTCCGCTAAGAACCCTATCATTAGTCCTTTATTCTGCCTTCAAATTCAACCCTCCAAACTTTCACACTTTTCTGGATTGAACGCCAACTTCCACTTCCCAGCCCTGCTCTGTATGCTGTCAATATCCCAATGTAACCTGCCTTCTACACTATATACAACTCTATCAATCTTTTTTGTCATCTGCAAACTTACTAACCCTCCCTTCCACTTCCTTGTCCAAATCATATATAAAAATTACAAAGATCAGGTGTCTCAGCACAGAACCCTGCAGATTACCACTGGACCATTGGTCACCCACCTCCAGGCAGAAAACAGTCCATCTACAACCACCCTCTTCCTTCTATGGGCAAGCCAGTTCTGAAGCTACACAATCATGTTTCCCGGAAATCATGTCACCTAACTTTCTGAATTAGCCTACCATGGGGAATCTTATCTAAAATCCATATACACTACATTCTTCATCACTGCTCTACCTTCATCAATGAGATTTGTCACATTCTCAGGCTCATGAGGCATGACCTGACTCTCACTAAAGCCATGCTGACTATCTCTAATCAGACTGTGTTTCTCCAAATGCTGATAACTCCTGTCTCTAAGAATCTTTTGCAATATTTTTCCCACCACTGAAGTAAAACTCACTGTTCTATAATTCCCAGCATTATTCCTGATCCCTTTCTTGATCAAAGGAGTAACATTTGCCAATATCCAATCATTTGGTGCTACTCCTATGGCCAGTGAAGATACAAAGTTCATTGCCAAAGGTGCAGCAATGTCTTCCCTCATTTCTCTCAGTAACCTGAGGCATATCCAGTCTAGATCCAGGGACTTATCTAACCTAATGTTTTTCAAGGGTTCTAGTACATCCACTTTCCTAACATCAACCTGTTCTAGCTTATCAGCTTGTTTGATGCTGTCCTTGCAAACATCAAATTCCTCTCACTGCTGAACACAGAAGCAAAGTATTCATTAAGGAACCCCCCCATCTCCTCCAACTTCATGAACTTGTCTCCTCTTGTATCCCTGATCAAGTCATCCTTTTTTCCCCACATACATGTAGAATACCTTGTTTATTTTTTCTTAACCTTACTCAGCAAGGCCTTCTCATGCCCCCTTCTAGCTCTCCTAAGTCCATTCTTGTTTTTCAAATCTTTTTATTATTTTTTTCCAAAATAAACACGAGTACATCGAAGTGAACAGCAGTAAAATGTCTTTAGAATAAAAAACATTATATAAAGATTGAAAAAATTTTGTGGTGAAAAAAAACCCCTACTAAGCAAGAAAAGTGGGAAAAAAGAAAAATCCCATTAGGTTTTCAACCCCAGAGCCATGCGTCATACATAAAGCTTCTAAAGATAAACATTAAACCGCCAACAAAAAAGAAAGTACCAAAAAAAATTTACAATTAGATCATGGAGAATCCATCAATTAACTCAGATGATAATAACGAGCGAATGAACCCCATCTTTTCTCAAAATCAAACATAGGTTCAAAGATTTGACTTCTAATTTTCTCCAAACTAAGACATAGCATCACTTGAGAGAACTATTGTGACAAAGTGGGAGCTTAATCTCCTTCCTGGCTAGAGCCCTATCAGATCCTTGCTTCCTAAACCTTAAGTAAGCTTCCTTCTTCCTCTTCACTAGATATTCCATTACGGATATTAGGAACATTTAAGGGACACTTAGATAGGAACATGGATGAAAGAAAAATGGAGGGCTATGTAGGAGGGAAGGGTTAGTTTGATCTTGGAGTCGGTTAAAAGGTTGGCACAACATCAGAGGCCAAAGGGCCTTACTGTGCTGCCCTGTTTTACGTGCCATGCTGGAGGGACTGCTTTAAATATTTTAAGCATTATTGCTTTAGATTTGTGGTACCATACGAAGAGAGCACTTTGTAAACTTAATGGGTCCAATATCCTTGCAGTGATGTTTGCCCATTCTACTCATGAGGGTTTGAGTTAACTTAGAAGGAGGGAAAGAAGCATAGAAGCTGTGTAGCCAGTGCTAAGAAAAATGTAGAAAAATTAAGCTAGTCCACTGGATAGAGCAGACAGAGGTAGGTGAGGACTGGCAGACCCAACTGCAATTACTTTAATGCAAAAGACTCACAGATAATGTAGATGAGTTTAGAGAATGGGTCAGCTCTTGGAATTATGGTCAAAGAGCTTTGACCAGTGGCCAGTCTGGACACTGGAAGTTTCAAAAGGAGGAGATTTCAATCAGGTCCACTGTCCAAGTACACAAGACAGCAGTGGGTTACTACAGCAAACAGAGCTTTGACCAGTGACCAATTGGTGTTTCAGATTGATCAGCAAAAGCAAATTAAAGGAAGGCAGGGGCAAGCGCAGTGGCCATTGTCTGAGTGGACAGAGTCAGAGTGGTGATCTTGAGACTTCAGCGAAGAGAGGCTTCAGTCAGAGAAAGCAAAAGAAAAGCTTAAGTTTTTTTTTCCCTTCCCTTTTTTATATCTGCTCAGCTAGGATCATAGAGATGTCAGGCAGGATAGTTGAGTGCTCCTCTTGTGGGAGGTGGGAAGGCATGGATACCTCCAATGTCCCTGATGACTACAACTGCGTGAAGTGCATCCAGCTTCTAACAATCTGTGTCAGGGAGTTGGAGCAGGAACTGGATACACTCAGGAGGCTGAGGGGGTGATAGAAAGGGCATACAGAAAGGTAGTTATACCCAAGATGCAGGAGACTGGAAACTGTGTGCCAGTCAGGAAGGGTAAAGAGGGTAAAGAACCAAAGCAGCATACCCCATGGCCACCTCTCAACCACATGTATAGCACTTTGGCTACTGTCAGGAGATTGACCAAACAGAGGGAAGTCACAGTGGTCAGGTCTCTGGCACCAAGTCTGCCTCTGTGACTCAAAAGAGAAGAGGGGAGAAGAGGTGCACTGTGGTGATAGGGAATGTGTTAGTTAGGGGAACGAACAGGAGTTTCTGTAGGCCAGAACAAGATTCCCGGATGGTACGTTGCCTCCCGGGTACCAGGGTCTGAAATATCTCAGATCGAGCCCTCAGTACCCTTAAGAGGGAGGGTGAGCAGCCAGAAATCATGGTTCATGTAGGTACCAATGACATGGGTAGGATGAGTGACGATATTCTGCATTGGGAGTTCAGAGAGTTAGGTGCTAAGTTAAAGGACAGGAGCTCCAGGGTTGTGATCTTAGGATTGCTACCTGTGCCACATGCTAGTGAGGCCAGAACTAGGAAGATTATGCAGTTTAAAACATGGCTAAGGAGTTGGTGTAGGAGGAAGGGTATAAGAGTTTTGGATCATTGGGCCCTGTTCCAGGGAAGGTGGGACCTGTACAGAAGAGACGATTTACACTTGAACTGGAAAGTGACTGATATCCTAGCTGGAAGGCTTGTTAGTGCTGCCCAGTGGAGTTTAAAGTAGAGTTGCCAGGGGATGGGAAACAAAGCACCAGAACAGTTAGTGGAGAGGTTGTGGAGGCAGATGCCAGTAAGACATCAGACAAAGTTAGGAATCAAAAGGTTGAACATAGTGTGACCAGTGTCCTGAGATTCGTATACTTCAATGCAAGAAGTATCATAGGAAAGGCGGATAATAGTGCTGAAGATGAGGGTAGCTGGTTTACAAACAGAGGTAATGTGTAGAGGGGAGAGGCTGCTAATAGGGCAAAATTGCAGTAAAAGAATGAGTTGCAATGTGGAAAGCAGACAGAATTGAAAAGGGTGAATTCAGGACTGAAGGTGTTGGATCTGAATGTGCGCTGTATACAGAATAAGGTAGGTGTACTTGCAGAACAGTTGTAGATTGGCAGGTCTGATGTTGTAGACATCACTTTCAGGCTGGGAGATTAATGTCCAAGAATACACATTGTATTAAAAAGGACAGGCAGAAAGGCAGAGGGGCGGCATTGTTCTCTTGGTAAAATTGAAATCAAATCAATAGAAAGAGGTGACATATATCACCCCAGCCGACTCATAGAGTCGCTCCCTACGCGACTCCCCTGTCCACTCGTCCCCCCCATCCCTCCCCACTGATCTCCCTCCTGGCACTTATCCTTGTAATTGGAACAAATGCTACACATGCCCTTACACTTCCTCCCTTACCACCATTCAGGGCCCCAGACAGTCCTTCCAGGTGAGGCGACACTTCACCTGTGAGTCAGCTGGGGTGATATACTGTGTCCGGTGATCCCGATGTGGCCTTCTATATATTGGCGAGACCCGACGCAGACTAGAAGATCGTTTTGCTGAACACCTACGCTCTGTCTGCCAGAGAAAGCAGGATCTCCCAGTGGCCACACATTTTAATTCCACATCCTATTCCCATTCTGATATGTCTATCCACGACCTCCTCTACTGTAAAGATGAAGCCAAACTCAGGTCGGAAGAACAACACCTCATATTCCGTCTGGGTAGCCTCCAACCTGATGGCATGAACATTGACTTCTTAAACTTCCGCTAATGCCCCACCTCCCCCTCGTACCCCATCTGTTATTTATTTATATACACACATTCTTTCTCCCTCTCTCCTTTTTCTCCCTCTGTCCCTCTAACTATACCCCTTGCCCCCCTCTGGGTTTTCCCCCCTCCCCCTTTTCCTTCTCTCAGGGCCTCCTGTCCCATGATCCTCTCATATCCCGTTTTCCAATCACCTGTCCAGCTCTTGGCTCCATCCCTCCCCCTCCTGTCTTCTCCTATCATTTTGGATCTCCCCCTCCCTCTCCCACTTTCAAATCTCTTACTAGCTCTTCCTTCAGTTAATCCTGACGAAGGGTCTCGGCCCAAAACGTCGACTGTACCTCTTCCTAGAAATGCTGCCTGGCCTGCTGCGTTCACCAGCAACTTTGATGTGTGTAACTATAGGCCAGTTACTTTAACATCTGTAGTTGGGAAAATGCTTGCAGCTATCATTAAAGAAAAAATAGCAAGGCATCTGGAAAGAAATGGATCCATCAGCAGACGCAGCAAAGGCAGCTCCTGTTTGACAAACTTACTGGAGTTCTTTGAGGATGTAACAAGTGCATTGGATAGAATGGAACAGATGGATGTTATTTACTTGGATTTCCAGAAGGTGTTTGATAAAGTGCCACATAAAAGACTTAGCCATAAGATAAGGATGCATTGAGTTGGGGGTGATGTATTAGCATAGATAGAGGATTGGTTAACCAACAGAAAGCAGAGAGTTGGGATATGTGGATGTTTCTCTGGTTGTCAATCAGTGGTGAGCGGTGTGCCACAGGGGTCGGCGCTGAGCCTTCAGTTGTTTGTGACATGCTTTAACGATCTGGAAGATGAGATCGAGTGTCGTGTATCTGAGTTTGCTGATGACACTAAATTGAGTGGAAAAGCAAATTATGCGAAGGATGCTAAGAGCCTGTAGAGAGATATAGATAGGTTAAGTGAGTGGGCAAGGGTATAGCAGATGGAGTACACTGTTGGTAAATGCAAGGTCATCTACTTTGGAAGGTAAAAGATTACAGTATGTTGCTGTGCAGGAGGACTTGAGAGTGCTTGTGCATGAATCGCAAAAGGTTGGTTTGCAGGTGCAGCAGGCTATCAAGAAGGCAGATGGAACGTTGGCCTTCATTGCTAAAGGGATTGAATTTAAGAGCAGAGAGGATATGCTGCAACTGTACAGGGTACTGGTGAGGATGCACCTGGACTACTGAGTGTAGTTCTAGTCTCCTTACTTCAGTAAGGATATAGTGGCTTTGGAGGCAGTGCAGAGGAAGTTCACCAGTTTGATTCCAAAAATGAGGGGGTTGGACTATGAGGAGAGATTGAGTCACCTTGGACTATACTCACTGGATTTCAGAAGGATTAGAGAAGATCTTAAAGAAGCTTTTAAAATTATGAAAGGGATAGATAAGATAGAGGTAGGAAAGTTGCTTCCACTGGTAGATGAGGCCAGAACTAGGGGATATGGATAAAAATTCAGGGGAGTAAATTAAAGACAGAGATGAGGAGGAACTACTTTTCCAAGAGTGGCGAACCTATGGAATTCTCTGCCCAATGAAGCAGTAGAGACTACCTCAGTGAATATATTTAAGACATGGTTGGATAGATTTTTGCATAATAGAGGAATTAATGATTATGGAGAAAAGGCAGGTAGGTGGAGATGAGTCCATGATCTTATTGAATGGTGGAGCAGGCTTGACGGGCCAGATGGCCGACTCCTGCTCCTATTTCTTATGTTCTTATGTTCTTATGTTCTTAATGAATTTTGGTAAAAGGCACAATAGTGCAGACTATTATCAAAATGGGGAATAAATTCAGACATCAGAAGTGTAGAGGGACTTTGGAGTGTTCATGCAAGACTCCCAAGAGGTTAATTTACAGATTGAGTCTGTGGTAAAGAAGGGAAATGCATTTATTTCAAGGGAAATAGAAGTAACTGCAATGAGATAACACTGAGGCTTTAAGACACTGAACAGAAAGTACTTGGAGTATTGTCAGGAGTTTTGGACTTCCTATCTCAGAAAAGATGTATTGTCATTGGAGAGAATCCAGAAGAGGTTCACGAGAAGGATTCTGGGAATGAAGGGGTTAACATATCAGGAGTGTCTGGCAGCTTTGGGTCCGTAGTCACTGGAATTTTGAAGAATGTGTGGGAATCTTGTTGAAACCTACTGCATGTTGAAAAAACAAAATAAGGTTGATGTGAAGAGGATGTTTCCTATGGTGAGGTATCTAGTACTACAGGGCACTGACTCAAAATTGAGGTGCAACCTTTTAGAACAGAGGTAAGGAAGAATTTTTTTTTTTTAGCCAGAGAGTGATGAATCTGTGGAATGCTCTACCTCAGAGCAGAAGATAGTTTCCCGATTGGTCAAGGCATCAAAGGAAATGGTGAGAAGGGAGGTGTATTGGGTTGAGCGGGATCTGGGATCAGCCATGATGGGATGGCAGAGGAATGTCGATGGGCTGAATGGCCTAATTCTGCTCCTATGGTCTTCCGGTCTTATGAATGGATACAGACTGGGAGTGGGGTATGTCAGGAGATTGGGGCAGAGAGGAAAAATGGATTAGGCATGATGAAATGGTGGAGCAGACCCAATGGCTAAATGGCCTTATTTGGTTCTGATATCTTATGGTCTTATGATGTTATTTGATCATTGGCAGCTTATTGTTCCAAGGTATAGAGTTTTCAGATGTGTCAGAGAGGAATGAAAGAGGGAGGGACTACAGCAAGAATATCTCAGAAATTACCACTCGATTGCTTGAACATCATAGCAACACAATTGCATATACACCACCAACAATGACTTTAAGGAAGCTTGTCTCATTGACCAAGGTACCCGTAAAGACAAATGACAAAACTATGTGGGGTACATGATCATCTGTGTAGACTGCAACAAGTACTACGTTGCCCAGGACGTACTCCAGTGATTCCCAACCAGGGCGGTACCAATCCCAAGAGGGTTGTTATATGTCCTAAGGGAGCATTAGGGGAAATAGAAGTTGTCGGACGGCTTTCAATATTTTATTTTATCCAGGCAGGAAGTGCAGCGTCCATGTTTATTGGAAAATTGGAAATATATAATCAAAACATTGGAAGAAGCATGTTCTCACAGTTTCCCTCCATGGAAAGTATGGCACTCTCTTTCACAGAGGGTGATTTGCAAGAGTGCTGCTTATATCTGCAGTCCCCGAAGAAGGATTTTCAGAAACGATTCAAGGATTTATATGATCTGGAAATTCCAGACTGCGTAATTAACCCATTTCTTTGCAAGATGGAAGAACAGGAAGAGAGCTTGCAAGAAGAAATTATCAAAGTTCAAATTGATGAGGAAGCAAAATTGCTTTTCAAAAACGCTGGCTTGTTTGGTTTGTGACTACACTGTCATACGAAGTTTCCTAGTCTTTTGAGAAGAGCCATTGCATTTCCATCCTTCTTCCTTGTTGAAAGAGGCTTCAGTGCAGTGATATATAAACTCTCAAAAAACAGAAACTGTTTGGCAATTATTATGCATTGGAACTTAGTATGCTTTTGCTGTTACAACATGAAGCAGGTATTTCAACTCTTGCTAAAAACCATTTAGCTCAAGGTAAAAACCATCACTGATATCAAAGCTGCATGTGGTAAATATGTTTTTACACTATGGAGGTGCTGGAAAGTATATTGTGCCCAAGGGAGCATTGCTAAATATGAAAGATCTTTAGGAGCATTGGGCTAAAAAAGGTTGGGAAACACTGATGTGAACTCTCAACTGGCTTACAAGAACAGAAACTGGCAGTGCGGAGACATGATCCACTGCTGCTGATCTGGTACATGAAGACCGAGAAGGACATGATTTTAACTGGCATACCATGGATACCATGGAAGTTCTGGCACAGGAAAGATATGAAACAGACACGAGAATTTTTAGGCAACACACATCAAAGTTGCTGTGAACACAGCAGGCCAGGCAGCATCTCTAGGAAGAGGTACATTCAACGTTTCAGGCTGAGACCCTTCGCCCTGACGAAGGGTCTCGGCCTGAAACGTCGACTGTACCTCTTCCTAGAGATGCTGCCTGGCCTGCTGCATTCACCAGCAACTTTGATGTGTGTTGCTTGAATTTCCAGCATCTGCAGAATTCCTGTTGTTTACGAGAAATTTTAGAAGCGTGGCTCTCTTCTGATGACTCTGTAATCAAACATATCGACATCAATGCCAACTACAAACCCCTAAAAGCCAAAGAAACAGGAGCCAATAGAATTCAAAGGTCAACTGAACGGGTTGCCAATCAGAACTAAAGCAAGCAAATAGATGTCTATATAAATGCCAGCACTCTCAGAGAGAAACACCAACAACTGCACACTGAGGATGTCATCTCGACTGGTGATGAAAAGTCTGCAAACTAATCGCCAAGCTCAGCAAACACCACAAAACCAAGGCAGGGGCAGTCACACCACAGATTACAGAGAAATGTACAGCAGTAATGAGATAAGATACCTTGGAGGGATTGTCCAGTGAGACTTTATGAGTAGAATTTAGGAATAAGCGAGGGATGATAATTGTGCTGAAGATGTACTCTAGGCCTTCTGATAAGCAGTAAAAGATTGGGCATGGTAAGCAAACGGCAGGAACATGAAAGAGCAGTAGGCTTTTATTAGTGGGGAAATATAATTCCCTAAATGTTAACTGGGATGCTTTAGTGTAAGAGGCTGAAATTGGGTGGAATGTGTTCAGTGAATTCATCAAACTTTTGTGATACGTTATGTAGAAAGTACACACGAAATAGGGCAAGATTGATCTGATATTAATAAATTAATCTGGACAGGCGATTCAGCTGCTGGTGGGAGAAAACATTAGCGACGGTGACCATAATTCAGTAGATGTCAAGTCAGTTGCACGAAGGCTGAGTTGATGCTCAAGGCAAGGTTTTGAATTGTGGAAAGGCTGCTTTCAATAGAACAAGTGAGGGCCAGATGAAGGCAGATTGTGAGAAGATGCTTGAAGGTAAAACAGCTGCTGACAAAAGGGTGCCTTTTAAGGCAGAGACTTTGTGGTCAGGTTGAAGGAAAAAGATGAAGAAACTGTGAACGACAGAAGATATTGAAGGTTTACAAACATGGCCAGTATGGGCAACTGGGATCAAAAGAGTGTCTTGAGGAAAAGTGTGAAAGAAATTAAGAGGAGAAGAGGGGAGGCATGAAATACCTTTGGAAAGTAAAATTAAGGAGACATTCTATAAGGCTAGCTGGAGAAATACCTGAGGAGTTTAATTTGAATGGATACTTGTCACCTGCATTCACCAAGGAGAAAGATTGTGTAGACAGAGAGCTCGGAGAGCTGGTCCATAAATAATCAAATGCTAGTTACAACTAAGAAGGAGACAATATTAGATTTATGGGACACATAAGTGTTGATAAGGAGATTTTTTCATTAGATGCTGCTGAGATCCAAGAACCATATAACCATATATAACCATATAACAATTACAGCACGGAAACAGGCCATCTCAGCCCTTCTAGTCCGTGCCGAACTCTTACTCTCACCTAGTCCCACCAAGCTGCACTCAGTCCATAACCCTCCATTCCTTTCCTGTGCATATAGCTGTCCAATTTAACTTTAAATGACAACATCGAACTTGCTTCAACCACTTCTGCTGGAAGCTCGTTCCACACAGCTACCACTCTCTGAGTAAAGAAGTTCCCCCTCGTGTTACCCCTAAATTTTGCCCTTTAACTCTCAACTCATGTCCTCTTGTTTGAATCTCCCCCACTCTCAATGGAAAAAGCCTATCCACGTCAACTCTATCTATCCCCCACATAATTTTAAATACCTCTATCAAGTCCCCCCTCAACCTTCCACATTCTAAAGCATAAAAACTCAACTTGTTCAACCTCTCTCTGTAACTTAGGAGATGAAATCCAGGTAACATTCTAGTAAATCTTCTCTGTACTCTCTCAATTTTGTTGACATCTTTCCTATAATTCGGTGACCAGAACTGTATACAATACTTCAAATTTGGCCTTACCAATGCCTTATATAATTTCAATATTACATCCCAACTCCTATACTCAATGCTCTGTTTTATAAAGGCCAGCATACCAAAAGCTTTCTTCACCACCCTATCCACATGGGATTCCACCTTCAGGGAACTATGCACCATTATTCCTAGATCCCTCTGTTCTAATGCGTTCTTCAACGCCCTACCATGTACCATGTATGTCATATTTTGATTAGTCCTACCAAAATGTGGCACCTCACATTTATCAGCATTAAACTCCATCTGCCATCTTTCAACCCACTCTTCTAACTGGCCTAAATCTCTCTGAAAGCTTTGAAAACCTACTTCATTATCCACAACTCCACCTATCTTAGCATCATCTGCATACTTACTAATCCAATTTACCACCCCATCATCCAAATCATTAATATATATGACAAACAAAATTGGACCCAGTACAGATCCCTGAGGCACACCACTATCACCAGCCTCCAATCCGACAAACAGTTATCCACCACTACTCTTTGGCATCTCCCATCCACCCACTGCTGAATCCATTTTACTACTTCAATATTAATACCTAATGATTGAACCTTCCTAACTAACCTTCCATGTCGAACCTTGTCAAAGGCCTTACTGAAGTCCATATAGACAACATCCACTGCTTTACCCTCATCAACTTTCCTGGTAGCCTCTTCAAAAAATTAAATAAGATTTGTCAAATATGACCTTCCACGCACAAATCCATGTTGACTGTTCCTAATCTGACCCTGTCTATCCAGATAATTATATATACCATCTCTAAGAATACTTTCCATCAATTTACTCACCACTGACGTCAAACTCACAGGCCAATAATTGCTAGTTTTACTCTTAGAATCCTTTTTAAACAATGGAACAACATGAGCAGTATGCCAATCCTCCGGCACCATCCCTGTTTCTAATGACATTTGAAATGTTTCTGTCAGATCCCCCGCTATTTCCACACTAACTTCCCTCAAGGTCCTAGGGAATATCCGGAGACTTATCCACTTTTATATTCCTTAAAAGCGCCAGTACTTCCTCTTCTTTAATCGTCATAGTTTCCATAACTACCCTACTTGTTTCCCTTACCTTACATAATTCAATATCCTTCTCCTTAGTGAATACCGAAGAAAAGAAATTGTTCAAATTAAGGTGAAGACTGGAGGGAAGCTGAATTGTTTCTTTACTTCAGAAAATCAGCAGGATTGAACCAGATAAGGCTATTAGCAGGATGGAACTTGGATCAGCTGGAAAATAGGCTGAAAAATGGCAAGTGGAATTTAATGTAATGGAGGACAAACCAGGGTAGGATTTACATGGTGAGTGGTAGGGCATTGATGACTGTGGTAGAACAGAGACATCTGGGAATACAGATCCATAATCCTTGAAAGTAATGTCACAGGTGGATCGGATCTTAAAGAGAGCTTTTGACACATTGGCCTTTATAAACCAAAGTGCTGACCATACAGGAATTGGGAGTTATTTTGAAGCTGTTTAAGACCTTGGTGAGGCCTACTTTGGAGCATTGACTGCAGTTCTGGTCACCTACCTACATGTTTGAAAGAGTGCAGAGAAAATTTACAAAGATGTTGCCGGGACTTGAGGACCTGAGTTATACATAATGGTGAATCGGTTAGGTCTTATTTATTTTACATTTTTAGAGACAGAGTGCGGAACAGGCCTTTCTGACTCAACAAGCCATGCTGTCCAAGCAACCCACCTATTTAAGCCTAGCCAAAGCACAGGACAATTTTCAATGATCAATTAACCTACTAACCAGTATGCTTTTGGACGATGGGAGGAAACCACAGCACCCCAATGAAAACCACGTGGTCGCGGGGAGAGTGAACAAACTCCTTATAGGTGGTATGGGAATTGAACTCTGAACTCTGACACCCCGAGCTATAATAGTGTCACGCTTACTGCTAAGCTAGCATAGCGCCCTAGAGCCATGGTAGTGCCTTAGACATTATTGCCTGAAGTGTAGGACAATAAGGGGAGATTTGATAGAGGGATACAAAATTGTGATGGGGTATAGACAAGGTGGACATAAGCAGGGTTTTCTCACTGAAGTTGGGTGAGACAAGAACTAGAGATCATAGGTGAAAGGTGAAATGTTTAAGGGAAACATAAAAGGGAATTTCTTCGCTCAGAGGATGGTGAGAGTGTGGAACAAGCTGCCTGTGGAAGTGGTGGATGTGGGATTGATACTTCAGAGAAATTTGGATAGGCACACAGGTGAGAGATGTATAGAGGGCTATAGTCTAGGTGCAGATCGATGGGACTAGGCAGATTAATAGTTTGGCACGTATTAGGTGGTCCAAAGGGCTTATTTCTTTGCTGTACTGTTCTATGACTCTGTGACTCTATAACTACAAGCTGGTGAACTTTATGTCAGTGGTAGGGAAATTATCGGAAAACTTCCTCAAGATTGCGATTTATGTACATTTGGAAAGCATAGGCTGCCTAGAGTAGACCAACGTGGCTTTCTGAGAGGGAAATCTTGTCTTAGTGATTTGATAGAGTTTTTTGAGGAGTTAACTAAGACTGATAAAGGTAGGGTGGTAAACATTGTCGATATGGATTTTGGTGAAGCACTTGACAAGGTCTCATATGGTAGGCTGGTCCTGAAAGTTGAGGTACATGGAATCCGAGGTGAGCTGGCTAATTGGATCCAAAATTGGCTTGGTGACACAAAGGGTAATGGTGGAAAGTAGATTTCCTCATTGGAAGTTTGTGACCAGTGATGTATCACAGGGACTGGTGCTGGAATCCTTGTTGTTTTTGATATATAGCAATGATTTAGATGTGAACATAGGAAGCATAGTTAGCATGTATGTGGACGTTGAAGAAGTTGGTGGTGTTGTGGAGAGTGAGGAAGGTTGTCTATGGCTACAGCAGGTTATAGATCAGGTGGAGACCTGGGTAGAATATCGAGAGAAGGGATTTACTCCCAACAAGTGTGAGGTGACGTGTACTAATAAGTGAAATCGGGGCAGGAAATAGAGAGGAACTGGCAGGATTACAATGAATGTTGATGAGCTGAAGGATAGAGTTCAAGTCCACACATCCTTGAAAGTGGCCATAGAGTGGTGAAGAAGTCATGATTGCCTTCATAGGTCTGGGTATAGAATATCATGGCTGGGACAGAATACTTTAACTTTCCAAGACACTGATTAGACTACACTTGGAGTATTATATGCTCACTATAGGTAGGATGTGTGCACTGAAGAGTGAGCAGGGGATATCCACTAGGATGTTGCCTGGACTGGAGACTTGAGTGATGGGAGAGATTGAATACCGTAAGCTTGCTTTCCCAATAGTGAAGGAAACTGTGGGAGATCTGATGGTGGTGCATAAACTCACAAGAAGCTTAGAGAGGGGAGAAGGTCTTTTTCCATTGAAATCATAAAGGCAGAGTTTTAAGTTAAGCGAAGTTTGAGGAATGTTTAAGGAGATCAGAAGAGTAAGCTTTTACATTAAAAGTGGTTGATGTCTGGCATTATACTGCCGGAGGAGATGGTGGAGTCAGATAGGGCGACACAGTCGTGTAGTGGCTAGTACAGTGCTTTACATGTAGAGGTGATCTGGGTTCATTTCCTGCTGCTGCCTGTAAGGAGTCTCTACATTCTCCCCATTACTGCATGGGTTTCCTCCCAGAATCCAAAGACGTACTGGTTAGTAGGTTAATTGGTCATTGTAAATTGTCCCCCGATTAGGCTAGTGTTAAATGGGGGATTACTGGGCAGCATGGCTCGAAGTGCCGGTTCCATGCTGTGGCTCAATAAATAAATACGATCAGTATGTTTAAGAGATATATGGACTGGTACTTGTATGCATGGCGTGAAAGGTGTGGCCCCAGTGTGGGCAAAATGGTTGGCAGGGATTTGGTAGGACAATGGGCCCTTTTCTGTGCTACAACTCAGTGAATCAATCATAGCTCAGTCATCAACATATCTCACTTCGGGGAAACATACATTTTAATTTTACAATTCAGTCTTACTACGATTCATGTAACTCACTCAGATTTTCAGAAGTTTAAAGTCTTCAGGCAACCCCTCTAGTCTGAAATGTTGCTTTGTATTTTTTTTTCATTTATTCAATATATTCTCATATCAACACTTTATACTGACGTATTGGTGGACAGAGTGACAGCTTCTGTCAGTTCATCTGCTGCAAGAATGAAGAATGGTTTACCTTCTTTCATTCTCTACAAATCGTATTCTGTCTTATAAAAGTAGAGAGAAATCAAGGAAGTGCTGTCACTTATTGAGAGAAAAAAAAATAGTCAGCAATAGGACTGCAGCTGAGAAATTTAATCCCTGTGCCCTTGCATAACTATTCTGTGACCAAAAGAATCTCAAAGAACATTTAACCTAGTTGCACTATTGATCAGATATCTGGGCAAGTTTTAAACTAGCACAAGTTAACAAGTCGACCTTCAAGAAACTGAGCTGCTTTGAAAGGCTTGTCGTTCTGTCCCACCGAAGATAGTTTGGCATGAACGTTACTTGACAAGTAAATTTTTAATATGGAGCCAGCAGGAGAAAGAATGTTTCTTATGGCTCCAAGAGAACTTCCAAGGATCCATGTTAGCATTGCCAACATTCTTAAAGCAAGGAACTGATTCTATTTCAAAGTGAAGCAAAATTTCTGCACCAGATCAATATAGGAGAGCCTCCCTTATATTTCCATTGACCTGAGCACCTGGGTGTTAAGTTTAGATCCAGGAAAGTACTATACATGCAGTGGCTACTTTATTGGGTACACCTGAAGACCTGCTTGTTAATACAAATATCTAATCAGCCAATCATGCAGCAGCAACTCAGTGCATAAAGGCATGCAGACGTGGTCAGGAGATTCAGTTGTTGTTCAGACCAAATGTCAGAATGGGGAAGAAATGTGATCTATGTGACTTTGTGGAATGACTGTTGGTGCCAATCATGTGGTGGTTTGAGTATCTCGGGAACTACTGATTTCCTAGGATTTTCATGCACAACAGTCTCTAGAGTTTGTAGAGAATGGTGTGAAGGACAAAAAAAATATTCATTGAGTGGCAGTTATGTGGGCAAAAATGCCTTGTTAATGAGAGAGGTCAGGGGAGAATGGCTAGACTGGTTCAAGCTGACAGGAAGACGACAGTAACTCAAATAACCCCACGTTACAACAGTGGTGCGTAGAAGAACATCTCTGAAAGTACAACACATCTAACCTTGAAGTGGATGAGTTGCAGCAGCAGAAGACCATGAACATACACCCAGTGGCCTCTTTATTACTTAAGTGAGGTACCTAATCAAGTGGCCACTGAGAGTAGTCTGTTTAGTATTCAGAATGGACTTGGTGACCCAAACAACCTGTTTGGGTACTGTATCAATCACTCTATGAACTCAGATTCTATTCTCTATTCTATATAACATCTGCATAAGATTCCTATTTGCTTATATAATTTACCTGACCTACTGATCCAGTCTGAAAGAATTGAGCTCAAGTTTGAGTTCAAAGTATTCACTATGGAAAAGGACCTTGGCGATTGTAGGGATGACTTACAGCAGACCGAAAAGCTTGAGCATATAGCCATTAAGCAAGTGGATGTGCTGGAGCTTTTGGAAAGCATCAAGTTGGATAAGTCATGGGACCAGATGAGATGTACCCCAGGCTACTGTAGGAGGCTAGGGAGGAGATTGCTGAGCCTTTGGCAATGATCTTTGTATCATCAATGGGGACAGGAGAGGTTCCAGAGAATTGGAGGGTTGCAGATGCTGTTCCCTTATTGAAGAAAGGGAACAGAGATAGCCATGGAAATTATAGACCAGTGAGTCTTACTTCAGTAACTGGTAAGTTGATGGAGAAGATACTGAGAGGCAGGATTTATGAACATTTGGAGAGGCATAATATGATTTGGAATAATCAGCATGGCTTTGTCAAAGGCAGGTCATAACTTACGAGCCTGATTAAATTTTTTGAGGATGTGACTAAACACATTGATGAAGGTAGAAGAGGAGATGTACTGTATGTGGATTTCAGGAAGGCATTTAATAAGGTACCTCATGCAAGGTTTATTGAGAAAGTACGGAGGCATGGGATCCAAGGGGACATTGCTTTGTGGATCCAGGATTGGTTTGCCTACAGAAGGCAAAGAGTGGTTGTAGATAGGTCATATTCTGCATGGAATTCTGTGACCAGTGGTGTGCCTCAGCGACCTCTTCTAAGACCACTTCTCTTCGTGATTTTTATAAATGACCTGGATGAGGAAGTGGAGAGATGGGTTAGTAAATTTGCTGATGACACAAAGGTTAGGGGTGTTGTAGATAGTGTGGAGGGGCTGTCAGAGTTTACAGTGGACATCGATAGGATGCAAAACTGGGCTGAGAAGTGGCAGATGGAGGTCAACCCAGATAAGTGTGAGGTGGTTCATTTTGGTAGCTCATATATGATAACAAAATATAGTATTAATGGTAAGACTTGGCAATGTGGAGGATCAGAGGGATCTTGGAGTCCGGGTCCATCGGACACTCAAAGCTGCCACACAGGTTGACTGTGTGGTTCGGAAGGCATATGGTGGATTGTCCTTTATCAACCTCGGGACTGAGTTCAAGAGCCGAGAGGTAATGTTGCAGCTATATAGGACCTTGGTCAGACAAAATGGAGCACTGTGCTGAGTTTTGGTCACCTCACTAGAGGAAGGATGTGGAAACTATAGAAAGGGTGCAGAGGAGATTTAAAAGGATGTTGCCTGGATTGGGAAGCATGCCGTATGAAAATGGGTTGAGTGAACTTGGCCTTTTCTCCTTGGAGTGACGAAGGATGAGAGGTGACCTGATAGAGGTGTATAAGATGATGAGAGACATTGATTGTGTGCACTGTGTGACGGGGTCCTAAATTACCCCTATGAACAGTGCTTTTAAAAAGAGAGAGAGAGAGTTATTTAACACCAACATATTGTTTTTAAGAGAGAGAGAAAGAAAGAGAGAGAGAGAGACGAAGACTGCTTTGAAATGATGTTATGAACCCCTAAGGTTTATATTTCCTGTGGACTGTCACTTTAAGGCATGAGGAAGAACTGAGACTAACTTTTAGATTTCTGCTGATTTCGGAGAGAGAGGGCACCAAGCAGCTCATAAGTCGCTATGTTGACCGAGGGCAGCGTTATTTGACGGATAATTGATGTTATGGTTTCTCTGGAGCGTGCTTATACTTCCCAAGGACATGGCCTGCTAGTGCATTCTTACACAGACAGAGAAGGGAGGAGTTATTTGACAACAGTTGGCACTCAGTACGGTGAGATAAATAGGAGGTCAGATGATAGACCTGAAACACATGTGTTTGGACACTGAATGAGCTTTGTAGTGCCCACAGAAAAAGTGGGTTTTTGGAGGATCAATCAGTGTCTCTTGCAGTGAGAAAGGGTGATGAGTTGTCCATATATATGCAACCCTTGCCCGAGTTGATGATTCCACCACAGAAGAAAGGTCCCCTTTGTTGAAGTCACCATCGGTGACTTTTAAAGGATTTCGGAGGACAACGGGAAGATCGACGGCGTCAGCTCATCTGAAGACTCAAATCTCTCCCAATCTCTCCATCACTACTCAACCCAATACCACGAACTGAACTGAACTTTACTCATTATCGTAAGACTTTCTATTTACCCCTAGACTTGAAGAAGCTTGGTTTTCATATATATTCCACACTTACTTATATATAATCATTGCTAACCTGTTTGATTTATCTGCATTTATTTTACTGTATTGCATAGTTACTAATAAATATCATTAGTTAATAGCAATACCAGACTCCAAAGTGTTTTTCATTTCTACTGGTTCATTAACCCGTCACAGGGTATGTGACAACTGCCAGAGGTTTTTTCCCAGGGCTGAATTGGCTAACATGAGGGGGCACAGTTTTATGGTGCTTGGAAGCAGGCACAGAGGAGAAGTCAGGGGTAAGTTTTTTACGCAGAGTGGTGAGTATGTGGAATGGACTTCCGATGATAGAGGTGGAGGTGGGTACAATAGTGTATTTTAAGTGACTCTAGGATAGGTAAATGGAGCTCAGAAAAATAGAGGGCTGTGGGTAACCCAAAGGCCAAAGGGCTTGTATGATGCTGTAGATTTTCCATGTTTGATTCTAAGCTGCATTGTTTTCTTTGGAATCTTCCGATGACCTTGATTTGAAGTAAACAGTGGGCTCCAGTGGCTTATCACTGACCTCCAAATTAATTGACGTCAGCACTTCAAAGGCATTTTTTGTGCAGGTGACTGCTGTCATAGTTCTGTCAACCATTGGCAGTTACTTTTAAAAATAAATTGCAGGAGGAAGTCAAAGGGACCATGTGTGGATTCAGGATCTCTGATTAAACTATTGTCTGTCCCTTACCTCCACACCTGCTGCCTGATTCATTGAGTTTCTCTCACAGTTCATCAGGTTACAGTATGTACGGACTCTTGTGTCAGTCATCAGCCCACTTTGCATCCTTTCACACTCACTTCTTTCACTATCTACGCATCCAGGCTAATCTCTTATTGTGGTTGCAAGGCAATAAAAATGTTTAATACACTTCTGTCCTTTCTTGTGTATAGTTATTGCAGCAGATGATACAAAGGTAGTTGGATGGGGCAGGTAGTGTTGCAGAAGCAGGGAGCCTCCAGAAGGACTTTCAGATTACGAGAATGGTCAAAGAAGTGGCAGATAGAATATAGTGCAGTAAAGAGTATGGTCATGAACTTTGGAAGAAAGAATCAAGGTGTAATTATTTTCTAAATGGGGAGAAAGTTAAGAAGTCAGAGGTGCAAAGTGACTTGGGAGTCCTTGTGCAGGATTCCCCAAATGTTAACTTGCAAGTTGGGTCAGTGGCAAGAAAAGCGAATGCACTATCAGCATTCAAATGCAATGTTAATATTTATTTCTAGAGATCTAGAATATAGACAATAGACAATAGGTGCAGGAGTAGGCCATTCAGCCCTTCGAGCCAGCAACACTATTCCCTGTGATCATGGCTGATCATCCACAATCAGTATCCAGTTCCTGCCTTATTCCCATAACCTTTGATTCCGCTATCTTTGAGAGCTCTATCCATCTCTTTCTTGAAAGCATCCAGAGACTTGGCCTCCACTGCCTTCTGGGGCAGAGCATTCCATACATCCACCACTCTCTGGGTGAAAAAGTTTTTCCTCAACTCCGTTCTAAATGGCCTACCCCTTATACTTAAACTGTGGTCTCTGGTTCTGGACTCAACCATCAGCGGGAACATGCTTCCTGCCTCCAGCATGTCCAAACCCTTAATAATCTTATATGCTTCAATAAGATCCCCTCTCAGCCTTCTAAATTCCAGAGTATACAAGCCCAGTCGCTCCAATCTTTCGACATATGACAGTCCCCCCATCCCGGTAATTAACCTTGTGAACCAACGCTGCACTCCCTCAATAGCAAGAATGTCCTTCCTCAAATTTGGAGATTAAAACTGCACACAGTACTCCAGGTGTGGTCTCACCAGGGCCCTGTACAGCTGAAGAAGGACCTCTTTGCTTTTATACTCAATTCTCCTTGTTATGAAGGCCAGCATGCCATTAGCTTTCTTCACTGCCTGCTGTACTTGTATGTTTGCTTTCAGTGACTGATGTACAAGAACACCTAGATCTCGTTGTACCTCCCCTTTTCCGAACTTGACTCCATTTAAATAATAATCTGCCTTCCTGTTCTTACCATCAAAGTGGATAACCTCACATTTATCCACATTAAACTGCATCTGCCATGCATCTGCCCACTCACCCAACCTGTCCAAGTCACCCTGCATTCTCAAAACATCCTCCTCACATTTCACACTGCCACCCAGCTTTGTGTCATTGGCAAATGTGCTAATGTTACTTTTAATTCCCTCAGCTAAATCATTAATATATATTGTAAACAGCTTCAGTCCCAGCACTGAACCCCGCAGTACCCCACTGGTGACCGCCTGCCATTCCGAAAGGGACCCGTTAATTGCTACTCTTTGTTTTCTGTCAGCCAGCCAATTTTCAATCCATGTCAGTACTCTGCCCCAACACCATGTGCCCTAATTTTGCCCACTAATCTCCTATGTGGGACTTTATCAAAGGCTTTCTGAAAGTCCAGATACACCACATCCACTGGCTCTCCCTTGTCCATTTTCATAGTTACATCCTCAAAAAGTTCCAGAAGATTAGTCAAGCATGATTTCCCCTTCATAAATCCATGCTGACTCGGACCGATCCCGTTACTGCTATCCAGATGTGTTGTAATTTCATCTTTTATAATTGATTCCAGCATCTTTCCCACCACCGACATCAGGCTAACCGGTCTATAATTCCCTGTTTTCTCTCTTCCTCCCTTCTTGAAGAGAGGGACAACATTAGCCACCCTCCAGTCCACAGGAACTGATCCTGAATCTATAGAACTTTTGAAAATGATTACTAATGTGTCCATGATTTCTAAAGCCACCTCCTTAAGTACCCTGGGAGGCAGACCAACAGGTCCCAGGGACTTACCAGCCTTCAGACCCAACAGTCTATCCAACACCATTTCCTGCGGAATATAAATTTCCTTCAGTTCATCCATTACCCTAGGTCCTTTGGCCACTATTATATCTGGGAGATTGTTTGTGTCTTCCCTAGTGAAGACAGATCCAAAGTACCTGTTCAACTCGTCTGCCATTTCCTTGTTCCCCATAATAAATTCAACTGTTTCTGTCTTCAAGGGCCCAGTTTTGGTCTTAACTATTTTTTTTTCCTTTTCACATACCTAAAGAAGCTTTTACTATCCTCCTTTATATTCTTGGCTAGTTTACCTTTATAAAATCAAGAATGTAATGCTCTGGCTTTATAAGGCATTGGTCACACCATACTTGGAGTATTGTGATCAGATTTGGGCCCTTTATCTAAGAAAAGATGTGCTGGCATTGGAGGGAGTCCAGAGGAGGTTCATGAGAATGATTCCTGAAATGAAAAGGGTATTGTATGAGGAGCATTTGATGGCTCTAGGCCTGTCCTTGCTGGAGTTTAGCAGAAAGATAGGTTTCAATGTGATCCCCTATCAAATATTGAATGGCCTAGATAGAGAGGAGGTAGCGAGAATGTTTCCTATAATGGGAGAGTATAGGACCAGAGGGCACATCTCAGAATACAAGGACACCCCATTAGAACAGAGATGAGGAGGAATTTCTTCAGCCTGAGGGTGGTGAATCTGTGGAATTCATTGCCACAGGCACTGTAGAGGCCATTCATTGGGTACATTTAAAGTGGAGGTTGACATGTTCTAGATTGGTAGGGCTGTCAAAGATTACAGGGAGAATGTAGGAGAATGGTGTTGAGAGGGTTAATCAATCAGCCATGATGGAATGGTGGAGCAGACTTGATATGCTGAATGGCCTAATTCTATGCCTAAAACTTATGGTCTTTTATTTTGAAGTAACATTCAAATGATTTCCTTTAGTCACCCATCTATTTCAGGATGGAACTACAAAGGAATCACCCACAGAGATCTCGATTACTATACAACTCAGTGTGAGCACTGAGTTTTTGAACTTTTGTCCTTTTTTATCAGGCTGTTGATTAACTATTGTTTCGTTTCTTTAGATACTTGATGCTTGCCCTATTTTTCCCTATTGCTTTGCTGATTCTGATTCTATCTCTTCTAGCTATTGAGATGGTTTTGTACTGGTTTGAAGTGGGTCATTCATTGTTTGAGAATCAAGCATTACTGTAAATGTAATAGCCTGCCAAGATTTCATTCCAACCATTAATGAAATAGCATTTTCAGAATTTGCATCAGAAACTTCTATTACCAACTTGCAGCAGATTTGCAATTATTGATTTTAGAATAAAGGTACTGTGCTCATGAATAAAATCCCACAAATGGAAATCTTACTCGTTACTCTCAGATAATAATGAAAGCATTTAGTTCACTTTATCACCATGTCTACCTTGACACTGATAGTGTGAGATATCTGGTGGGTTTCTGTAGTCCTCATTCTTAACGGACAAAAACATATGAATATTGCACAAAAGTATCAGGGTTCTATTTCCTCTGTGCCACGTTTTGTTTGTGATGGGAAGAAATTCCAGTTCCCTGCCCCTCATCCCTCCCCGAATCATGAATTTTCCATGGCATGCGGAGGCACAGCCCAACTTCATCTACCCATCACAGAGCCTGCCAAAACAGCTACATAAGCTTAGGATCCATTGGCATCAGGAAACAACAGAACCTTCTGCATTAAACAAACCTTGTTTTTCCATTCACCTCATGCATACAAAACTTTGGACTGGGCCCACTGAAGCAAAACCTTTCTCTGGAATGTCTCTTCAACACATGAAAACAAAGTGAAGATGTGATATTTGTGTTCACAACACCTTAGCGGTGCTTGATACATGGACAGATGGTGACATCTACGATGAGATTTATGAACAGCCTGGGACCACACCATTCCAAAAATCAGATTAAAAGTTGAGTGGGTAAGATTTACATTGGCAGCCCAGGAAATATCAGGGGAAAAAAAATGCAGTAATTCCATTCCATACAAGGGGATAATCAACAAAAAAAAACACAGATGTCTTGTTTGATATCAAACTGCAATGCAATTAGAATCAACCCCTGTAAATCTAAAACCTAAAGCTGATATTACTGCAGGTTTTAAATTTACATGTAATACCTGAAAATAATCATTGAAATGATATTTCTTAACTAACTTTATGAACAGAGCAATTTTAGTTGTGAGAAATTGTTCCCAAGAAAAACCTCATAAATAATTTTGAGCTCTTTCTGTAACTAGTAGTTTTGAGAAGCTGACATGGGATCGTTTGGTTTAAAGTAGACCAATACACGTCACAATGGAGCAGAAAATAATAATTATTTTCAAGCTTAACCGGTGTACATGTTAACATGATAACTCAAAAATGTTACATCATGATTTCAGTTGAAAACTCAGACAGAAACCATTGTGACAACAATCCTGAATGGAAAACAAAGATGAAGATGAAGAGCAGATCTACAAGGAGTGCTGTTGCAAGAAAGCAGCATCCATCGTCAAGGACCCCCACCTTTTCTTACTGCTACCACTGAGCAGGTTGTATAGGGGCCTTAGGTCCCACACCACTAGGTTCAGGAACGGTTATTACCCTTCAACCATTAGGATCCTCAACTATCATGGATAACTTCACTCACCTCAACACTGAACTGATCACTGAACACAATCTACAGACTTACCTTCAAGGACTCTATACCTCATATCCTCAGTTATTTATTTTCATTATTACTTATCTAATTTTGTATTTGCACAGCCTGTCTTCTTTTGCTGAAGTGTTGATAGTCAGGCTTAGCTTGCATGCAGTTTTGCATTGATTCCATTGTTTTTATTGTCCTACTGTGAATGCCAGCAAGAACGTGAACATCAGCCCACTATATGGTGAAATATACATACTTTCATAATAAATTTACGTTGAAGTTCGAACACGTGTTAATATTATTTATTACCCTGGATTTCAGAATTAGGAAAACATTTTTTTTTGAAAATGCAATTCAGTAACTCCTGTTTTTTTTCCCCACAAAAAAATTGATGTTCAATGATCTGATACAGGGCATAATATTAGCATCTTTGATTCTAATAATATACCCTGTAGTAAGGAGCAGGAGAAAGCAGGACACGAGTGGCGCTCTCAATTAATATAAGGGCTGACACATTGTAAAAAGAGAGCCATTTACATCTGCCTGCTTTCCGCTTACATCTCGCAAGATGCTTTCCTAATGTTTTTTTTCCATCCAAATTCCTTCAAGGGATGATCAGGACATGCTAACTGGCTGAATGCAGGAATATATGTGGGCTCAACCGCAAACTAATTTTATGCTGAGCATCAGTGCATCACTCATGTTGGAGTGAAAGAAGAGGGGACGGGGGAGGAAAATTGGTCCCTTGTGTCTGGGCTATATATTATTTTAATGTTTCATAGAGGAAGTCACATTTATCAGTTCTACTGATCTGTAGGGTTTCATGCTGCATTGGATCCAGGAAAAGAGAAAAAATTTATCTGCAGTCTGTCAATTAGATGCATTATACTCCATTCCGCAAGTGATATCCTTCAGAACTTCCCAGTAATCTTGTGTGAGAGGCATGAGTGACAATTGGTGGACAAACTGATATTGACAAAATCAATTCTAAAAATTCCAAAGAGAATCTAAATTGGCCCATTTACATTTTATTTGGTTACTCAATCATAACCAGTAATGTAATTTAAAACAACATAATAAGAAAGAAATATTCTGATAAATTTACAGTAACACATTACTAGACTAGAAATACCTAGATTCTTAATTTAAAATGTGAATCACAGAATTACATAATGATTACAGCATTCAATTCCATTGAGTCTGCACTGGCTCTTTGTAAGAATCCCCCTACTCACTCGCCTATTCCTCATAACCCTTCAAGTTCTCTTCTTTCAGATAAATATTCAGCTCCCTTTTGAATGTGTTTAAGTTTCAAATATCAAACAAAACAACTTGAAAGTAAAAGTGCATTTTTGGAAAATTCACTATTATAATCCACCTTCAACAATTTCCTCACCTTCCATAGTTAATAGAAAAAAATGGTCCAAAACTCCATTATTCCCAAGACGAGTAAATTGAATTGAAGAAAGATATGAAAAACCTGTTTCATTTTTACAATCATCTTTGCATCTGACAGTTGCACTTCTTCACACACTGATTTTATCCCTTTGAGGATTCAGACAGCAATATTTTACAGCAATAAGATATAACAAGATTATAGTTTTATCCAACTTTCCTCAGTGAATAATGGGAACACTGAATTTCTCTTTAAGCACTCACCTCTTGTATATCACTCTGGAGCAAGAATTTGCTCTTTGCAAGATGTGAGACTATTAACTGCATGTTAAGGGAGACTATGAAGAAAACATTCACTGGTTTCTCAATATCCTGCATCTGTGCAATACGTGATAAATAATTACAGCTAGCTTGCGTTTGACTAATCTTCAAAATTTCCATTTGCATCACCAGATGAGTTTATGTTTCTCGAGCAAATCTTTCAGTTGGAGGGGTTGGAGTCGTTTATCTCTATTTTTAGATCAAGGGTTCCCACCTGGCGTCCACGGACTCCCTCAGTTAATGGTTGGGGTCCATGGCAAAAAAAAATGTTGGGAACCCCTGACTATGCTGTGGGGGGAGGGGGCATGTCCTGTGGGGGTGTGGCCTATTCTGCTTGTTGAAAGCTGCTTCCCTCGTGATTAGTTACTTTAAAAATTGCAGCTGCTCTTCCCATTGGTTGGCTGCCTAGTGTCCAGTTTCAAATATCCTGGGTATAAAGAGAAACATATGTGGATGTTCCTTCTCTTTTCCTTTGTCTCGTGGATCATGGCACAAAACCATTGGGAAGGTATGCTCCTACCTAGGTGTCTATTTGTGGAATATTCAGCTTTATAGTTTATGTAACCTGTGGGAATATGAATGTTTGGTCAAATTTTTACTGTTTGTATCTAAATGATTAATATACTTATTCACAGTCAGTGTCTACTGTCTCACTCAGTAAACCCACAAACCTGATTCAACATCATACTGGCTTAGAGGTTTTTGTTGTTTATGTTATGGCCTTATTGTCTAGATGAAAGGTATTGACCCAAAATACCAATAGTCTAGTTCTCTTCACAGATTCACAGATACAGTCTGAAACGCTGAGATAATACAGCTGTTTGTTTTTATTTTGCTCCGGATTCCAGCATTTGTAGTCTCTCATGTTTCCATTGCGTTAATGATGTTCTCATTAAAATAAAATGAGTAATGTCTAAACCAGAGTTATCAAAAAATTAATGCTGATCCCTCTCCTGGCACTTATACCTGCAAGTGGTACAAGTGTAGCACCTGCCCATTCACCTCCTCCATCACCTCCATTCAGGACCATAAACAGTCCTTCCAGGTGAGGCAACACTTCACTTGAGCATCTGTTGTGGTCATCTGCAGCATCCTGTGTTCCCAGTGCGGCAATCTCTATACCGGTGAGGCCTGACGTAGTTTGGGGAAAGAACTTTGTTGAACACCTTCACTCCATCCGCAAAAGGCTCGATTTCCTGGTGACTAACCATTTTAATTCCACTCCCCATTCCCATTCTGATATGTCGGTCCATGGCTTCATCAACTGGCACAATAGTTGGTGGCGTAACATTTCATATCTCATCTGGAAAATTCCATATTCCAAACTGAGGGCATGAACATCAATTTCTCTAACCTCTGGTCATTTCTCCCCTTCCCCCTTCTCTCTTTTTGTATTCCCCATTTAGGCTTCTCTCTTATCCCCCCTCTTCTCCTCACCTGACATCTCTCGCTGGTGTCCCTCCTCTACCCTCCTTCTCTTTCTCTGATGATCCACTCTCTTCTCCTAACTGATTTCCTCTTTTTTTCATCTTTACTCCTTCCACCTATCACCTGCCAGCTTCTCACTTGAACCCTCCGTCCCCCACCAACCTACCTCGCCCCCTCACCTGGTTTCAGTAAACACCTTCCAACTTGAATTCTTTCCCTTCTCCCAGTTTCTTAGTCTGGATTCTTCCTCCTTGCTTACCAGTTCTGACAAAGGTTCTTGGTCTAAAATATTGACTGTTTATTCCTCTCCATAGATGCTGCCAGGCCTGCTGAGTTCCTCCAGCATTTTGGATTTCCATCATCTGCAGAATATCTTGTGTTTATCAAATGAATTACTCTTGAAATAATTTTGACTTTAGAAGGAATCACTCACCAACTACCTGAAATCCTATTTTCAATATATTGAAACTAAACTCAGTGACATTTGGATAACTTGCTATTAACTGGTAGAACATGAGGAAGTGTTTATTTGGTTTTCCTTTCTGACTTTAACTCTGCCAGCACTGTCCCTCTAGAGTGAACAGCAATCTGCTTCTGTTTCTAATTGGAAATAAAAGGAACATCTCAGAATCACAGATATATGCAGCACAGTAGGAAATCATATTGGTGGAGAGAGAGTGACAGGAGATATTACGAAGCATAATGGCTGGAGACACCACTCAGACTTAGAAATTTCCTTATTCTCTTTGTGTCTTTTTTTCTGTCTCTTCCATCTCTTGTTTTCATTTTGTTTTTGTTTTGCCTTCAACTATCCCTCTGGATGTAATTTTAAAGCTTTATAAGATACTGGCGAGGCCTCAGTTGGAGTAATGTGAGCAGTTCTGGGCCCCTAAGAACAGAGGTGCAGACATTGGAGAGGGTTCAAACAAGGTTCATGAAAATGATTCTGGGATTGAAAGGCTTATCACATGAGGAGCATTTGATGGCTCTGGGTCGGTCCTCACTGGAATTCAGAAGAATGAGGGGGAATCTCATTTTAGCCTATTGAATATTGAAAGGCCTCAACAGACTGGATGTGGAGAGGATGTTTCCTATAGTGAGGGAGTCTTAGACCAGAGGACATAGACTCAGAATAGAGAGACATATATTTAGAACAGAGATGAGGAGGAATTTCTTAAACCATATAGTGATAAATCTGGAATTCATTGCCACTGGAGTCTGTGGAGGCCACGTCATTGGGAATATTTAAGGCGGAGGTTGATGGAGGCTAATCAAGGCATAAGGGGATATGGGGAGAAAGCAGGCGATTGGGGCTAAAAGGGTAATGGATCAGCCATGATGAAATGGTGGAGCAGACGCGATGGGCCAAATGGCCTAATTCTGCTCCTGTATCTTACGGTCTCTCCCCATTTCTCTTTTCCTCTGCTCAACCCCCTCTCTTAAACCCATAATGCACACAAACCTGGTCCCCTATTTCTCTTCCTACACTCACAATCCTCTCTCTTTGCAACTTTTTATTTAAACAATTACTGATTTGTATATTAGCTTTTCAGTTAGTTTAAAGAAGTGACAGAGTGTCAGTTACCAAGATTGCCTTTGCTTTCTGCTGCTAAGCCCATGTTGGATTCAAACTGCCACCTTCTCCTTGATCTCATGGGGTTTTAATGATGTAATTAGCCTTCTGTGTGGAACTTCATGAAACACTTTAATTTCCTGTTGGTTGCTTTTAACAATTAGCTCAAATCATATCCTGGCCCACTGGAAAGTGACCTGCATCAGCAAAAAAAGTCTCTCCCCTGCTGCTCATTCAAAGCTTTCATAATGTTTTACACCCCCATTAACTTACTCTGTCTGCTGAACAACTAGTCCCATCCTTTAGTTCTTGGCATCATTCACTGAAATTATCTCCATACACGCCTCAAAGCCTGACAATTCTTTCTCAAGCATGATGCCTGAATTAGACACTTGAGCCCAGATGATTGATCTATAAAGCTTAAGCTTCATGTTTTGTGTTCCATGCTTCTAAAGACAAGGAATTTGTCTGCTTTTAACAGACATTTAAGGTTCAAGGTATGAATATATCAATGAATTGGCCCTGATATTGAGTCTGAGGGATGGAAGAAGGAAAGAAGACATCATTCTCTGTTTGCTGCAGCCAGGAAAATAACATTTTGCAATCCTCTATACTTTTAGCTTTTGGTTAATTCTGTATGCATGCAGGTTCTGCTCAATTAATCCCTTTGGCTTAAAATTTATTTGTTAATTGGATATGCATACTACTGCAATGCATGCATAAATTGTCCATTCCTAATTGTCACTGTCGAAGCCTTCTGCTGGTTGGGACTGACCGTAGATATTGCGTCCTAATTGCAAACCTATAGTTCTCTGGAATCTGGAACCTGGATCATGTAAGAATGTGGCAGAAGTATCCATTATTTCCTCAGCAGCCAAGTCTGTACATCGCTCTCTCGCTCTCCACTTTGAATGTGAGAGCCTCTTTATGAATTTTCTCTTTAACTATTTTGATTCTGTACTTTTTTACTTATTTCTTCACAGTGAAATTGACAACCCAATTGTCTTCAATTAAGACAAAATTGAAGCTCTTTATCCACGCTCTCTGTTTGCACAAGAGGACTTTCTTTCTCACTTCTTGCCTCTACCATCTGGTTTCAGTATGCTTTTTAGTCTCTAGATGTTTGTGAAAACATTCAATGTTGTCCTTTATGTGGTAGCTAGTGGTGGGATCCTGTTGCAGGAGGTGGAAATGACCTGGATGATATGTTTTATGCAATGGTTAGTAGGGTGAACATGAGGACTAAGGAAGCTTTCTATCTGCTCTGGTTGGAGTAAAGTTGATGAGAGCAGAAGTCTGGGAAATGAAGGAAACACATGAGTGGATTCCATCAACCACTGCAAAGGGGAAGCCATTTTCTTTGAGAAAGGAGGACATTCCAGATATCCTGGAATGAAGACCTCATCTTGAGAGCAGATGTGTAGACACACAAAATGGGTTATTTAAAAAAAGCATTCTTACAAGAGACAGGTGAGGTAAGGCGTAGCTTAGGTAACCATTAGCTTTATTTGCCGTGTGTACATCAAAACATAAAGTGAAATACATCATTCCAACACCAAAATGGCATGCCCATAAACAAACATAGTATGCCCAGCTCACTCCAACTAACTCTATCTCTGTCCCTGATGTTTAGTAAAACACAGCTATGCATGACCTAAGTTTCTCCCTCTCAAGCTAAGTACAAAATTTTATCTTGTTACCATCACTACTTTCTCAGGGATCTCTTAGAGATCATTTATTAAATCTAACTTATTAATGACTACCAGATCCAAGGTAGCCTATCTTTGGTTGGCTCCATAACGTATTGTTCTATAAAACTATCCAAAATGCACTGTGTGAGTTTGTTCTTGTAACTAGTCTTTCCAATTTGTTTGACCCAATGTTCATGAGGATTAACTTCACCCCTAAATATTCCATTAATATTTTTACATGCCCCATTATTTATGGATTCTGACACTTTTGTTATATTCTTCTCCACCTTCAAAACCAGTTCATCAGAATCAAAATCAGATTTATTATCACTGCTAAAAGGCATAAAATATATGATAAATTACAATAATACATGCTCAGTAGCCACTCTGTTAGGTACACCTGTACATCTGCTCATTAATGCAAATATCTAATCAGCCAATCGCATGGCAGCACCTCAATGCATAAAAACACATGGATATAATCAAGAGTTTCAGTGAGCGGCAGTTCTGTGGGTGAAAACATGCTTGCTAATGAGAGACGTCATTAACTAGTTAATATAAAAACATAAGAACATGCGGCAACTAAAACAAGTCCCACCTTCAGAGCAATATCCAGATATCTTGAGTGGCAACTTTAGTCAAGAGTTCTATATTTAATGATCTGCGAATTGTCTGGTTTCAGTACGTTGGAGGATGGGATCATTACTCACTGATTCGTTGATTCTCAATAAAATTAGACGTCTGTTTCTCAAAAATCACAGCAAGCAGTGGTATAGGGTAACTTCAGAAGTGCTTTATTTCCTGGCTTGATCTTGAACTCCATTGCTGTCTGTGTGGGTTTACATATTTTCCTGTAACTGTGTGGGATTCCCGCAAATGTCAGTTTCCTCCAGTGGCTCAAAGATAATATGTGGAGACTACAAATTATTTCCAGTGTGGATGAGTAGTAGGTGAATCAAGGTGGATGGGGAGAAAGTAGATTCTGGAGAAGTAGGTAGGGTTTGGGAATACCAAAAGAGCTGGTACAAATTCTATGTATAAAAGATAGAAACTGGTGTATCAACAGAACTCAGTTCCAAGTCCACTTTTGCAGATGGAGGTGATAGGCAGGTAAGGAAAAGAGAAGGGGTGAGAAGGTAATCAGATGGGGAATAGAAAAAGGTTCGGGGGAGGTGTTGAGAAACTACCCGTAGTTACAGAAATCAATGTCCTGAGGGTGTGACACCTGCCACTACACCTCCACCTTCACCTCTACTCAGTGTCCAAGCAATCATTCCAAGTGAGGTGACACTTCACCTGTGAGTCTGCTGGGGTCATTGACTGTATCCAGTGCTCCCAGGCCAGACTCCTCTACATTGATGAGACCTGACATAGACTGAAAGTACACTTTGTCAAACACTTCTACTCTGCAAAAGGCAGGATCTTCCGATGGCTAACCATTTTAATTCGACTTCCCATTCCCATTCTAATACATTGATCCATAGCATCCTCTACTGCCAAGCTAAGATTGGAGGAGCAACATCTCATATTCCATGTGGGAAGTCACCATCTGATAGCATGTACGCTGGTTTACCCAGAAATGATGTTTTCTATGCCACATCAATAACTTCAATATTTTAATGCATTTTAAGACTTTTGGTAATATTCTGAAGATATTTAATGTGTTTCAGGATGCATTTATTTACAAATGTTTTTAAGTTTTTGATATTCCTATGCTTATTTGTTCATTTGATTAATTCTAAATGTTTCAGGATTTCTCATGACAAGCTAGCATGTTTTAAATTTTCATTCACCTTTCATTGTTCTCACTCATTTGGCTGTGAAAAATTATTTGATCCTTTGTAGGCAGGACTTCTGTTGGCTACACCACAACATTGCACTACGTTGCAGAAGTCTTTTCCATCACACTGTCTCATGATTAATGATTCCTCTAAACAATTCCAGCAAATTCTCCTTGAAGAGATCAGTCAAGGGAAATCTGAGTTTCTTTCAGAGGTCAGAGGCAAACACAGGCAGAAATTCCTGGCCAAGCTCCACAGTACGCTGACAATTCAGAGCAATATGGATGAAATGTACAAACCTCCTATTATCGATTGGTTTATCTTCTGTGGAAGATCAAGTTTTGTAACACCAAAGTAAGGCGAGTTGCAGGTAGATTGAGTCGGTGGTAAGGAAGGCAAAAGGAATGACAGCATCCATTTCAAAAAGACAAGAATATAAAAGTAAGGATGTAATTCTGAGGCTTTATATGGCATTGGTCAGACTGCACTTGGAGTATTCTGAGGAGTTCTGGGTGCTTTATTTAAGAAAGGATGCACTGGCATTGGAGAGGATCTAGAGGACATTTGTGAAAATGATCCCATGAATAAAGAGTTAAGGTATGAAGGACATTTGAGTGCTCTGGATCTGTACTCACCGGAGATCAGAAGAATGAGGGAGGAGCTCATTGAAACCTATCAAATATTGAAAGGACAAGATAGAAGGGATGTGGAGAGGATGTTTCTAATAGTGGGAGAGTCTAGGACCAGAAGGCATAGCCTCAGAATACAAGGACATCCTTTAGAATACAGATGAGGAGGAATTTCTTAGCCAAAGGGTGGTGAATCTGTGCAAGTCATTGCCACAGGCAGCTGTGGAGGCTGAGACAATGAGTACATTTAAATCAGAGGTTGATAGGTTCTTGATAAGTACAGGGAGACTGCAGGAGAATGGTGTTGAGAGGGATAATAAATCAGCCACGATGTAATGGCAGAGTGGGCTCAATAGGGTAAATAGCCTAATTCTGCTCTGATATCTTACGGTTTTATGATCTTACGGGAAGAGGGTGGGTTTGGAGCAGGAGCCTGGAGTATGGGGTGAGTGTGCACCTGGAACTAGGATCCAGAGTGTGGGCCGGTTGTGCTACTGGTACTTGCGGTGATAGTTGGGAACACAGGGGTCAGGAATGCGAATACATTTACATAAGGTTGAAAAGGAAACAGCTCGGCTGAATTTACATAGACATCATTATATTGAAGGAAGGGCTGTGTGTGGCTACAGCCTCGGTGGCTTTAGTAGTATGTTGGCACATTTGTGACTGCCACCAGCACATCCTTAGGTTGTGTTGATTGTTGAAGCAAATGCCACATTTCATTGTATGTTTCAATGTACAGTATATGTGATAAATAAAATAAATCTGAATAAAAGGATTCTGAATCTGAATCTTCTAAACACAGGACTCCGTGCCTCTATCTCTGATCAATAACAGGGACACAGTGCACTGCTCTATGGATGAAACATTAATCTATCTGTTGAGGTGAATGTAAAATATTTCATGGCATTATTTGTAGATAAGGACAATAGTTCTCCACCATCCTGTCAAAAAATTAAACTTTAATTAACACTTCTAAAATTGGCTGACTGTAATGAATATTTGAACCAAAGTGAAGTATACAGCATGTCCAAATATTCATAAATCCTGCTTCTCAGGATCTTCTCCATCAACTTACCAACCACTGAAGTAAGACTCACTGGCCTATAATTTCCTGGGCTATCCCTGCTCCCTTTCTTAAATAAGCGAACAACATCCACAACCCTTCAATCCTCCGGAACGTCTCCTGTCCTCAGTGATGATGCAAAGATCATTGCCAGAGGCTCAGCAATTTCCTCCCTCACTTCTCACCGTATCCTGGGATACATCTAGTCCAGTCCCGGTGACTTATCTAACCTGATGCTTCCCAAAATCTCCAGCACATCCTCTTCCTTAATATCTACATGCTCAAGCTTTTCAGTCTGTTGCAAGTCATCACTACAATCACCAAGATCCTTTTCTGTAGTGAATACTGAGGCAAAATATTCATTAAGTACTTCTGCTATTTCGTCCTATTCCATATACATTTTTCTACTGTCACACTTGATTGGTCCTATTCTGTCACGTCTTATCCTCTTGCTCTTCACATACTTGTGGAATGCCTTGGGGTTTTCCTTAATCCTGTCCGCCAAGGCCGTCTCATGGCCCCTTCAGTCTGTCCTAATTTCATTCTTAAGCTCCTTCCTGCTAGCCTTATAATCTTCCAGATTCCTATCATTACCTAGTTTTTTCAACCTTTCACAGGCTCTTCTTGACTAGATTTACAACAGCCTTTGCACACCACGGCTCCTATACTGTACCATCCTTTCCATGCCTCATTGGAACGTACCAATGCAGAACCCCACGCAAATATCCCCTGAACATTTGCCACGTTTCTTCCGTATGCTTCCCTGAGGACATCTGTTTCCAATTTATGCTTCCAAGTTCCTGCCTGATAGCCTCATATTTACCCTTACTCCAATTAGACATTTCCCTAACTTGTCTGCTTCTATCCCTTTCCGATGCTAATGTAAAGGAGATAGAATTGTGATCACTATTTTCAAAATGCTCTCGCATTGAGAGACCTGACACCTGACCAGGTTCATTTCCCAATACTAAATCAAGAACAGCCTCTCCTCTTGTAGGCTTATTTACATATTGTGTCAAGAAACCTTCCTGAACATACATAAATAACTCTGCCCCACCTAAACCCCTCACTCTAGGGAGATGCCAATCAATATTTGGGAAATTTAAATCTCCCACCACAACAACCCTGTTATTATTACTCCTATCCAGAATCTGTCTCTCTATCTTCTCCTCGATGTCCCTGTTACTATTGGATGGTCTATAAAAAACACCCAGTAGAGTTATTGACCCCTTCCTATTCCTAACTTCTACCCACTGATACTCCGTAGACAACCCCTCCATGACTTCCTCCTTTTCTGCAGCCGTGACACTATCTCTGATCAATGGTGCCACACCCCCACCTCTTTAACCTTCCTCCCTATCCTTTCTGAAACACCTAAAGCCTGGCACTTGAAGTAGCCATGTCCTTACCTAAGAAATTACCTAGGGTTATCCATAGCCCTCTATTTTTCTAAGCTCCATATACCTGTCCAGGAGACTCTTAGAAGACCCTATCGTATCCACCTCCACCATCGTCGCCAGCAGCCCATTCCATGCACTCACTATTCTCTGCATAAAAAAAACTTACCCCTGACATCTCTGTACCTACTTCAAAGCACCTTAAAACTGTGCCCTCTTGTGCTAGCCATTTCAGCCCTGGGAAAATGCCGCTGACTATCCACAGGATCAATGCCTCTCATCATCTTATACACCTCTATCAGGTCACCTCTCATCTTCCGTAGCTCCAAGGAAAAAAGGACGAGTTCACTCAACCTATTCTCATAAGGCATACTTCCCAATCCAGGCAACATCCTTGTAAATCTCCTCTGCATCCTTTCTATGGTTTCCACATCCTTCCTGTAGTGAGGCGACCAGAACTGAGCACAGTACTCCAAGTGGGGTCTGACCAGGGTCCTGTATAGCTGCAACATTACCTCTTGGCTCCTAAACTCAATCTCATGATTGATGAAGGCCAATGCACCGTATGCTTTCTTAACCACAGAGTCAACCTGTGCAGCAGCCTTGAGTGTCCTATGGACTCGGACCCCAAGATCCCTCTGATCTCCACACTGCCAAGAGTCTTACCATTAATGCTACATTCTGCCATCATATTTGACCTACCAAAATGAGCCACCTCACATTTATGTAGGGTTGAGCTCCATCTGCCACTTCTCAGTCCATTTTTGTATCCTATCAATGTCCCGCTGTAACCTCTAACAGCCCTTCACACTATCCACAACAATGTGCTTTGAGTATTTCCAGAAACTGCAGATCTCCTGGGATGTTCACACAAACAGTCCCTAGAGTTTACAGAGAATGATGTGAAAAGCAGAAAAATATCCAAAATGCACAGTTCTGTGAATGAAAATGCTGTCTTAATGAGCGAGCTCAGAGGAGAATGGCCAGACTGGTTCAAGCTGACAGGAAGGCAACGGTAACTTGAATAACCACATGTTACAACATTCATGTGCAGAAGAACATCTTTGAATGCACAGCACGTCAAACCTCGAAGTGGATAGGCTATAGCAGCAGAAGATCACAAATATACACTCACTGGCCACTTTATTAGGTACAGGAGATATCTAATAAAGTGGCTACTGAGTGTATATGCACGGCAGTCACAATCGCCAAGTGGCATCATGGACAATTCTGATAGATAGGCTGGGACAGGCAACGGGAAAGTTGATATTGCTCCACCAGATAATTTTGCTGGACTCCTTTCCATGTTTCTGAACATAGTGTGAACTCATATTAGGGTAGTTTATGACCAACCATTGATGGGCCATTTCCATTGTGGAGAGCCAACAATTGACTCTTTTACTCAGCTTGCAAGTGTAGAAACTGAAAGAAGTGTGACGCAGAGAACAATTTATACCAACACTAATCTGTAACTCGGGGAGGTAGGTAAAGTGCTGAGTAGACATAAACTAAACATTTGAGGGAAACAAATTGGATTTAGTTTATTATCATTTGACTGAAGAATTTCAGTCTCGTCTTTCATCTTGCACCAATTATTTCATGAAATATGGTGATTGTATTGCTTGCCCAGCAAACTCTGAATTAAGTCAACTTTGAGTTACAAAGCATCACTGTACACAATTGATAGTACTCAGACAGCCAGTGCACTCTGAAGTGGAATTCACTTTAATATTGTAAAGATGACTTTACGGATATTTTAAATAGAAAAAGAAGCTTTGAAAATCTTTAGTAAAGAGAGGCAGGAAACACTGAAGACATACATCAGCATTATCAGCATAGGGAAGTGAAAATACAATAATTTTCGACATAACAGTAGAACACACTTTACAGATTTGATAAGCAAAGAACTGCAGATGCTGGAAGTCAGAAACAAAAACAGAAAAACAAATGTCTAGGCACTGTACACAGAAAGAGAAACCAGAGCTAACACTCCAGGACTAGGACCCTCCACTGTGAGAGAGAAACAAATATATTACCAAACTTTTGACCCACAACACCTCCCTCTCACACAGTAAAAGGAAAAAAAGAGGTAACACCCCAGACCAATAACTCTCTATGGTACAGTTTAAAATGGGCCCTCCAGACAGATTGATGTATTAGTAAACCTTTAGTTTCCCCTTACGTTTCACCTTCTAATCAATACCATTCTGCTTTCTCTTGGTGCCCGCCTAAAAAAAGTCATGCCATTTTGACACTTACTAAGTTTTCCAAACACGGGAAAATCTGCAGATGCTTGAAATTCAAAACAACATACACAGAAATATTGAGTGCATGCTTGTACATTTTCCTTTCTCTAAAGAATTATCTTTAACCAGAAATGTCTCAGTTTGTTCCTCCAGAGACACTGCCTGACCCGCTCTGTATTTCTAGAATGTGCATTTTGCAGATTTCCATTGTTAATCCCACAGAATCATTTTAGTATGGTAAAAGGAGGCTATTCACTTCACCTTAACTGTGATGACTCTAGGAGTTAATTATCCTATTTGTGTTATTCTCTTGAATATCGAAATATCCCATTAAGAATATATTCTACATTTTTCCTACCTCTGTTTTTTTTCTTGAGTCATATTTTGCCAGAGTATATTTTACTCACAAAAGTAGTTTCCTTGACCAGATTTGAGCCGATGCCATAAAATTTGACTAGGTCTACAGTCAAAGCAGCAAAGCCACACCGCTGGGACTGCACATACTCATCAATCAGAAAGGAGAATCCTGTGATGCTGGGAGAAATTAATTTTGCTCTATGTGTACTGTAGTTCTCCACTTTTCCACACATAGTTACAAATGATTATGAAGCAGACTCTGAAGGGTCAATTAGTTTGGTTGCATCATTGCGATGGTCAAATTCAAAGTTTAATATTATGAGATCTGCCTGGTTTTTATATTTATCGTGAGTTGTAACGGGATATAGTACAAATGAATGGTTCATGTCAACCCTTGAATGGATGATTGAAAGCCACCCACATCATTGTAGATTGAGAGTCACAAATATTTTTAATAAGAGAAGACTAGCAGATTTTTTTTCATAAAAGACTACAATGAGTAGGATTTTCTTTTTGCATTCTGGTAGTTACTTGCTCTATTAAACCAATGGATTGTCAGCTTGATTATTTAGATTCAGATTAAGTGGGAGGGTGAGCAGCCCGAGGTCAAGATCCATGTGGGTATGAATAACATAGGTAGGAATGGGGATGTGGTTCTGCAAAGTGAGTTCAGGGAGTTATATGTTAAGTTAAAGGACAGGATCTTCAGGGTTGTGATCTCAGGATTACTACCCATGTCACATGCCAGTGAGGCTAGAAGTAGGAAGATCATACAGTTTAACACGTGGCTAAGGAGTTGGTGTAGAAAGGTGAGCAATCAGATTTTTGGATCACTGGGTTCTCTTCCAGGAAAGGTGGGACCTGTACAGAAGAGATGGCTTGCACCTGAACTAATATCCTAGCAGGAAGGTTTGTTAGTGATACGTGGGGGTTTTTGGGATGGGGGTATTAAACTAAAGTTGCAGGGGGATGGGAGCTAGAGTGCCAGAACAGATAGAGGGGAGTTTGAGGAGACAGAGGTTGTTAAGAGCTCAAAGTCAGGAATCAAATGGTTGAGTATGGTGCAACTAATGTTCTGAGCTGCATATAGTTCAATGCAAGAAGTATTATAGGAAAACGAGATGAGCTTGTGGCATGGGTCATCACCTGGAACTATGACATTGCAGCCAGTAGTGAGAGTTGGTTGCAGGAGAGGCAGGCACCTCTTCATACCAATGTTTCAGATGTGGGAGGGATTAAAGGGGGAGGAATAGTATTACTAGTCAAGGAAAATGTCATGGCAGTATTCAGTCAGGACAGACTGGAGAAATCGTAGTGAAGCTTTATGAGTTGCACTGAGGAATAAGAAAGTATGATCATGTCAAAGGG
The DNA here is from genome assembly GCF_963921235.1 of Mobula hypostoma. Taxonomy (NCBI): domain Eukaryota; kingdom Metazoa; phylum Chordata; class Chondrichthyes; order Myliobatiformes; family Myliobatidae; genus Mobula; species Mobula hypostoma. Next base: position 117,776,647 of record NC_086097.1, on the reverse strand, counting down.
GCACTATTATCGACCACCCAACAAATTTGTAGAGAGGTCGTAGACAGTTGCAAGAAACATAAGGTTGTTATAGCAGGTGATTTTAACATTCCACATATTGATTGGTACCCCCATGCTGTAAAAGAACTTGGTGAGATAGATTTTATCAAATATGTTCAGGAAAGTTTCCTTAATAAGTATATAGAAGTCACAACAAGAGTGTGCGATACTTGATCTGCTATTAGGGAATGAGACAGGGCAGGTGACAGAAGTTTGTGTTGAGGAACACTTTGCAACTAGTTGTCATGATGCCATTAGTTGCAAAGTAAATATGGAAAAGGATAGGTCTGGTCCAGGGGTTGAGATTCTAAATTGGAGAAATGCCAATTTTGATGGTATCAGAAAGGATCTGGCAAGTGTGGATAGGGACTTGCTGTTTTCTGGCAAAGGTGTACTTTGTAAGTCAGAGGCCTTCAAAAGTGAAACTTTGGGACTACAAAACTTGTATGTGTCTTTCAGAATAAAAGGTAAAGATAATGGGTTTAGTGAACCTTGGTTTTCAAGAGATATTGAGGCCCTGGTTAAGAAGGAAAAGGAAGTGCATCACAGGTGTGGGCAGGTCGGAATAAATGAAGTACTTATGGAGTGCATGAAATGCAAGAGAACACTTAAGAAAGAAGTTAGGAGGGCTAAAAGAAAGAATGTTGTTGCCCTAGCAGACAATGAGAAGGAGAATCCTAAGGGATTCTACAGGTACGTTAAAAGCAAAAGGATTGCAAAGGACAAGATTGTTCTTCTGATAGATCATAATGGTTATTTATGCATAGAGATGGGGAGATCTTAAATGGAACTTTCACATCTGTGCTTACTGGTGAGATAGACCCAAAGTCTATAGAAGTAAGGCAAAGCAGTACTGAGGTCATGCACCCTATACAGATTACAGAGGAGGAGGTGTTTTCTGTCCTGAGGCAAATTAAGGTGGATATATCCCTAGGGCTTGACATGTTTTCCTTGGACCCTGTGGGAGGCAAATGCAGAAATTGCAGGGACCCTGGCAGAGATATTTAAATCATTCCCAGTGACAGGTAAGGGACTGGAGGATTGGATGATAGCTAATGTTCTGCTGTTTAAGAAAGACTCTAAAAATAAACCCGGAAATTATAGGCCAGGGAGCCTGCCAGTGGAAGTGGGAAAGTTATTGGAAGGTATTCTAAGGGACTGGATATATAAGTATTCGGATAGACAGGGACTGATTAGTCAGCATGGCTTTGTGTGTGGAAGGTTGTGTCTAACTACTGGTAATAGTTTTTTCAAGGAAGTTACCAGGAAAGTTAATGAAGGCAAGCCAGTGGATGTTATCCACGTGGATCTTAGCAAGGCATTTGACAAGGTCCTGCATGGGAGGTTGGTTAAGAAGGTTCAGTCACTTGGCATTTAGGATGAGGTAGTAAATTGGATTAGACACTGGCTTTGTGGGAGAATCCAGGGAGTGGTAGTAGATAGTTGCCTCTCTGACTGGGGGGCTTGAGACTAGTGGAATACACCAGGGTTCGGTACATGGTCAATTTTATTTGTCACCTATAATCAATGACCTGAATGATAATGTGGTTCACTGGAACTGCAACTTTGTGGATGACACCAAGATTAGGGGTTCAGTGAACAGTGAGGAAGACTATCAGAGCTTGCAGCAAGACCTGGACCAGCTGGAGAAATGAGCTGAAAAATGTCAGATGGAATTTAATGCAGACAAGGGCAAGATGTTGCACTCTGGTAGGACCAACCAGGGTAGGTCTTACACTGTGAGTGGTAGGTCATTCAGGTGTGTGGTGGAACAAAAGGATTTGGGAATATGGGTCCATAATTCATTGAAAGTGACAGCACAGGTAGATCTGGTCATTTTGGCACATTGGCCTTCATAAGTCAAAGTATTGAGTACAGGAGATAGGATGTTATATTGAAGTTGTAAAAGATGTTAGTGAGGCCTAATTTGGAATATAGTATGCAGTTCTGGTTATTTACCTACAGGAAAGATATCAATAAGGTTGAAAGAGCACAGTGAAAATTTAAAAGGGTGCTGCTCGGATTTAAGGACTTAAGGGTTATAGGGAAAGGTTTGAAGAGACTCGGACTTTATTCCCTGGAACATAGGAAATTAGGGAAAATTTGATAGAGGTACAGAAAATTATAAGGGGTGTAGATAAGGATAATGCAAGCAGTTTTTTTTTCACTGAGGTTGGGTGATCAGGAAATAGAGGTCATAGATTAAGGGTGAAAGGTGAAGTATTTAATGGGAACCTGAAGTAGAGCATTTTCACTCACAGGTTGGTGAGAGTGTGGAACGAGCTTCCAGCGAAATGGTGGATGTGGGTTTAATTTCAATATTTAAGAGAAATTTTGATATACATGGATGGGAGGAGTATGGAGACCATGGTCCAGGGGGGTCAATTGGACAACGTCAAATAACAGTTCAGCATGGACTAGATGGTCCAAAGGGCCCATTTCTGTGGTGTTGTGCTCTATGATTCTATATGACTCTAACTCCAACTACATTCAGTGATCAGTGTATATATATATATATATATATATATATATATATATATATATGAGGATGAATTTCTAGCCTTTTCTACCCTCACTTTCTACCCTCTTCAAACACATGTTACCAATCTGCTGGACAAACTCAAGGGGTTGAACAGCATCTGCGGGATGAAAGGAATTAGTAAACACAAGAGAATCTGCAGATTTGGAAATCCAGAGCAACACACACAAAATGCTGGAGGAACTCACCTGGTCAGCCAGCATCTATGGAGAGGAATGAACAGCTGAAGTTTCAGGCCGAGATCCTTCAGCAGGTGGAGAGGAAAGGAATTGTCAATATTTCGGGCTGAAATCCTGCTGACTTTTCACGTCTAAACCATGCATTAGAACTTTGACTCAAAAAGTCAGCATTCCCTTTTCTCCCATAGATATTATTTAACCCCTTGAGTTCTTCCAGCAGATTGTTTATGGTCTCCAGATTCTAGCATCTGCAGTTCCTGATTTCCATTTCCATACCCCTGAGATTTTTATGCACAACTTCTCTGGAGTTTACAGAGAATGGTGTGAAAAACAAACAAAAAAAAAATCCAGAATGCAGCAGTTCTGTGGCAAAAACATCTTACTAATATGAGAAGTCAGAGGAGATGGCCAGACTGTACAAGCTGACAGGAAGGCAACAGTAGCTCAGACAACAATGGCTTGCAGAAGAGTATCTCTGAATGCACAACACTTTGAAACTTGGAAAGAATGGGCTACAGCAGCAGAAGACCATGAACATACACTCAGAGGCCTCTTTGTTATGTACAGGAGCTACTTAATAAAGTGGCCACTGACTGTATCTTGCCTTGGACTTCCCTAATTGGAATATCACCCGTGAGATAGCACTGAAATAATGTGAATCAAAGTGAATTATCATTATGACTACATGTAGTCATGAAGATATTTCACAATGGCTCTTCATCTTCCTTGACCAAAATTATAATTAGACTGTCCTCTTTATTTGCAAAGGTTAGGGAAATGGCTTTCACTTAGTAACAATTTTTTTTTTTTAAGTCACAGGTACAACTAGGACCACTAGGAAGATATTAAGTCTGCAATGACATACAGTGGCCAAATCTGCCTTGTGTGTAACATATAAAATGTCAGTTTGTCACCCCAGCTCTAGACACAGCCAGTGTCCAAACTCCAGATTCCAACTCTGATCACACATTCCGCCCACATTCCAGATGATATATAATAGAATATATAACAGCGGTGCTCTGGCAGGATAAATTAGTGGACTCATCTAGGGAGGCTATTTGGGTGGAATTGAGGAATAGGAAGGGTGTTGTGAAGCTTATAGGGGTGTATTATAGACCACCTAATGGGGACCAAGAACTGGAGGAGCAAATTCGTAAGAAGATAGCAGATATTTGTAGTAAGCACAAGGTTGTGATTGTGGGAGATTTTAATTTTCCTCACATAGACAGTGAAGCCCATTCTGTAAAAGGGCTGGATGGTTTGGAGTTTGTCAAATGTGTGTAAGACAGTTTTTTGGAGCAATACATAGAGGTACCAATTAGAGAAGGAGCAGTGTTGGATCTCCTGTTAGGAAATGTGACAGGGCAGGTGACGGAGGTATGTGCTGGGGAGCACTTTGGGTCAAGTGATCACAATACCATTAGTTTCAGTGTAATTATGGAGAAGGATAGGACTGGACCTAGGATTGAGATTTTTGAATGGAGAAAGGCTAACTTTGAGGAGATGCGAAAGGATTTAGAAGGAGTGGATTGGGACAATTAGTTTTATGGGAAGGATGTAATAGAGAAATGGAGGTCATTTAAAGGTGAAATTTTGAGGGTTCAGAATCTTTATATTCCTGTTAGGTTGAAAGGAAAGGTTAAAAGTTTGACAGAACCATGGTTTTCAAGGGATATTGGAAAATTGGTTCAGAAAAAGAGAGGGATCTTCAATAAATATAGGCAGCTTGGAGTTAATGAGGTACTTGAGGAATATAAATAATGTAAAAAAAATCTTAAGAAAGAAATTAGAAAAGCTAAAAGAAGATATGAGGCTGCTTTGGTAAGTAAGGTGAAAATAAATCCAAAGGGTTTCTACAGTTATGTTAGTGGCAAAAGGATAGTGAGAGATAAAATTGGTCCCTTGGAGAATCAGAGTGGACGGCTATGTGTGGAGCAAAAAGAGATGAGGTGGATTTTGAACAATTTCTTTTCTTCGGTATTCACTAAGGAGAAGGATATTGAATTGTGTAAGGTAAAGGAAACAAGAAGGGTAGTTATGGAAAGTATGACAATTAAAGAAGAGGAAGTACTGGGACATTTAAGGAACATAAAAGATCATTAATATATATGACAAACAACATTGGACCCAGTACAGATCCCTGAGGCATATCGCTACACACTAGCCTCCGATCTGACACACAGTTATCCACCACTACTCTTTGGCATCTGCCATCTAGCTACTGCTGAATCCGTTTTACTACTTCCATATTAATGCCTAATGATTGAAACTTCCTAACTAACCTTCCATGTGGAACCTTGTCAAAGGTCTTACTGAAGTCCATATAGACAACATCCACCGCTTTACCCTCATCAACTTTCTTAGTAACCGCATCAAAAAATTCAATAAGATTTGTCAAACATGACCTTCCACGCTCAAATCCATGTTGACTGTTGCTAATCAGACCCTGGCTATCCAGATTAATTATATATACCATCTCTAAGAATACTTTCCATCAATTTACCCACTACTGTCTCTGGGTCCAGGTCCAGACAAGATAATACTAGGACCTTGAGGGAAGTTAGTGTAGAAATAGCAGGGGCTCTAACAGAAATATTTCAAATGTCATTAGAAATGGGGATAGTGCTGGAGTATTGGGGTATTGCTCATGTGGTTCCATTGTTTAAAAAGAGTTCTAAGAGTAAACCTGGCAATTATCGGCCTGTGAGTTTGACATCAGTGGTGGGTAAATCGATGGAAAGTATTCTTAGAGATGGTATATATAATTATCTGGATCAACAGGGTCTGATTAGCAACAGTCAACATGGATTTGTGCATGGAAAGTCATGTTTGACAAATCTTATTTAATTTTTTGATGAGGTTACTAAGAAAGTTGACAAGAGTAAAGCAGTGGATGTTGTCTATATGGACTTCAGTAAGGCCTTTGACAAGGTTCCACATGGAAGGTTAGTTAGGAAGGTTCAATCATTAGGCATTAATATGGAAGTAGTAAAATGGATTCAGCAGTGGCTAGATGGGAGATGCCAGAGAGTAGTGGTGGATAACTGTGTGTCAGATTGGAGGACGGTGTGTAGCGGTGTGCCTCAGGGATCTGTACTGGGTCTAATGTTGTTTGTCATGTATATTAATGATCTGGATGATGGGGTGGTAAATTGGATTAGTAAGTATGCAGATGATACTAAGATAGGTGGCATTGTCGATGATGAGGTAGGTTTCCAAAGCTTGCAGAGAGATTTAGGACAGTTAGAAGAGTGGGCTGAAACATGGCAGATGGAGTTTAATGCTGAAAAATGTGAGGTGATTCATTTTGGTAGGACTAATCAAAATAGGACATACATGGTAAATGGTAGGGCATTGAAGAATGCTGTAGAACAGAGGGATCTAGGAATAATCGTGCATAGCTCCCTGAAGGTGGAATCTCATGTGGATAGGGTGGTGAAGAAAGCTTTTGGTTTGTTGGCATTTGTTAATCAGAGCATTGAATATAGGAGTTGGAATGTACTGTTGAAATTGTATAAGGCATTGGTAAGGCCAAATTTGGAGTATTGTGTACAGTTCTGGTCATCGAATTATAGGAAAGATGTCAATAAAATTGAGAGAGTGCAGAGGAGGTTTACTAAAAGGTTGGCTGGATTTCATCACCTAAGTTACAGAGAAAGGTGGAACAAGTTAGGTCTTTATTCTTTGGAGCATAGAAGGTTGAGGGGGGACTTGATAGAGGTGTTTAAAATTATGAGGGGGATTGATAGAGTTGACGTGGATAGGTTTTTTCCATTGAGAGTGGGGAAGATTCAAACAAGAGGACATGAGTTGAGACTTAAAGGGCAAACTTTTAGGGGTAACATGAGGGGGAACTTCTTTACTTAGAGAGTGGTAGCTGTGTGGAACGAGCTTCCAGCAGAAGTGGTTGAGGCAGGTTCGATGTTGTCATTTAAAGTTAAATTGGATAGATATATGGACAGGAAAGGAATGGAGGGTTATGGGCCAAGTGCAGGTCGGTGGGACTAGGTGAGAGTAAGAGTTCGGCATGGACTAGAAGGGCCGAGATGGCCTGTTTCTGTGCTGTAATTGTTATATGGTTATATGGTTATATGATCTAACTTCCTGACTCGTTTTGCCAATTCCAACTCCAGCATTGGCTGTACACAGATTTTTGATATTCCACTTAATGGGAGCACAAGATATCAAACAGGGTTCACCACCTATAACAGAAAAGAAGAATGATCTATATTTTGAATACTCCCTAATATAGTACCTTAATACTATATTATTAATATACAGTTGGTTCTGTGCAGACATGGGTACGGATATATTGTAGTAAGCCAGTGGATCCTAAGGACTTGGTGTGTGCAGTTCCAGTTTTTTTTTGGATCATAGATAGATTGAAGATTAAATATTAGCTTTACTTGGACTGGTGGACCTGCGAGGTCTCAGCTTTACTAACTGCCCCACTTTGTTTCCCCAGGTTTGGAGAATCTTTCTTCATGGACATTCTGGGAGTGGGTTATACATTTATCTATGATTTTTATTGAAGCTAATGATTCAGTTTTATTAGCTTTACAATATACATGCTGAAGCCCTTGTAAATAACATTGTTCCCAAATGTTCTTTTAATTCATCAAAATTCCTGCATACACCATGCAAATTTCACAGGATTTGCCTTATTTTTAATGTTTATTTTTTCCCCCACTAATATTGTTGGTTATGTTATGATATAGAACATTATGTGACATTTCTAGGGTATTTCACTTTCTTTTCTCAGCCGTGTAAGTTATCCGATTTTATGTTTATGTTTTATGATTTGCATTTGTTAACATTGCCTTTATAATTCAATTTGATGATTAGACAAGCTAATGGTTATCCAGAAATTATGTAAGCATTCAAATAAAATATTATATCAGTTAAACTGGGTAGACAGAAAATATGAGATGTATTATCCATTAAACATTAACCACACTTCTGAAATATGTTTCTGTTCCCACATTCAATGATTTCCAACACTTTTGTTGTCAAACCTTCGCTCTCCCAGGTAAAGGATAATGCCCCCTTGTTGACAGCCTTCACACTACCAGTATCCATGTTCAACAGATCATCCACGAACATGACGTCACCAGTAGACACCTCTTCTTTTCTCCTTTCAACAGATCAAATGGCGATTTCAATTTGGGCATTCTCATTCCACCAGGAAAGAGGCTGCACAACATCAACGCCAGGACCACCAAAGATCAAAGTTCAAAGGAAATTTATTAATAAAGTGCATACTATAAATGTCACCATATACAACCCTGAGATTTATTTTTTGTGGGCATACTCAATAAATCCAATAACCATCATATGATCAATGAAAGACCACACCAATTGGGCAGACAACCAGTGTTCAAAAGAAAACAAGCTGTGAAAATACAAAAAGAAAGAAAAAAGTCATAATAAACAAATAAGAGTTCTTGAGATCGAGTCTATAGGGTGTGGGAACAATTGAATGATGGGGCAAGTGAAGTTCTGTGAAATTATCCCCTGTAGTTCAAGAGCCTGATGGTTGAGGGGTAATTACTGTTCCTGAGCCCAGTGGCGCGAACCGTGGGGCTCCTGTACCTTTTTCCTGATGGCAGCAGCAAGAAAAGACCATGATTGGGTGGTGGGGGTCCCTGATGATAGATGCTGCTTTCCTGCGACATTGCTCTGTGTTGTTGTGCTTCATGGTGGGGAAGGGTTTACCTGTGATGGACTAGACCGCATCCATTACGTTTTATAGGATTTTCCTTTACAGAACCTTGGAGTTTCCATAAGAGCCTGTGATGCAGTTAGTCCATGTACTCTCCACCACACAACTATATGCAGTGCCTATAAAAAGTATTCACCCCCTTCACACCCTTTGGAAGTTTTCATGTTTTATTGTTTTACAACATTGATGCACAGTGGATTTAATTTGTTTTTTTTTTACTCTGATCAATAGAAAAGGACTTGTGTCAAAGCAGAAACAAATCTCTACAAAGTGATCTAAATTAATTACAAACATAAAACATAAAATAATTGATTACATTGCTTAAGTATTCATCCCTCTTAAGTCACTATTTAGCAGATGCACCTTTGGCAGCAATTACAGCCTTGAGTCTGTGTTGATAGGGTTCTATCAGTTTTGCACATTCGGGGACTGCAAATTTTCCCCATTCTTCTTTACAAAACTACTCAAGCTCTATCAGATTGTATGGGGATTGTGCGTGAATAACCTTTTTCGAGACCAAAATGCTGGAGGAACTCAGCAGAGCAGTCAGCATCTATGGAAAAGGGTACAATCGATGTTTCAGGCCGATTCCAGGACTGTTGAAGGGTCACAGCCCGAAACGTTGACTGTACTCTTTTTGTATGGATTTCTAGCATCTGCAAATTTTCTCTTCTCTCAAGTCACAGTTCTCATGCAGACTGCATCAAGTTTTCCTCCAGGATTTCCCTGTATTTTGCTGCATTTATTTAATCCTCTACCTTCACAAGCCTTTCAGGGCTGCTACAGTGAAGCATCGCACCAGCATAATGCAGCCACTACCATGCTTCATGGTAGGAATGGTGTGCTTTTGATGATGTATGGTGTTTGGCTTATGTCAAACATAGTGTTTGGTCTGATGGCCAAAAATTTCAATTTTAGTTTCATCAGACCATAGATCCTTCTTCCAGTTGACTTCAGAGTCTCCTACATGCCTTCTGGCAAACTCTAGATGAGATTTCATGTTTTTTTTTCTCAACAGTAGCTTTCTCTTTGCCACTCTCCCATAAAGCTGCGACAGGTGAAGCACCCAGGTAACTGTTGTTGTATGTGCAGTCTCTCCCATCTCAACTACTGAAGTTTGTAACTTCTCCCCAGTTGTCATAGGGCTCTTGGTAGCTTCCCTCACTAGTCCCCTTCTTGCATGGTCACTCAGTTTTTGAGGACAACCTGCTCGAGGCAGATTTACAGCTATTCCATATTCTTTCCATTTCCTGATTATTGACTGAACTGTACTCCATGGGATATTCAGTGACCTGGAAATTTTCTTCTATCCATTTCCTGACCCATGCTTTTCAATAACCTTTTCATAGAATTGCTCAGAGTGTTCTTTTGCCTTAATGGTGTAGTTTGTGCCGGAATACTGACTCACCAGCATTTTGAACTTCCGGATACAGGTGTATTTTTACTGCAATGAATTGAAACACCTTGACTCCCACAGATCTCCCAATTCAGATTTCCAGTTAACTAATTATGTGACTTCTAACACCAATGTGCTAAGTCAGTGATGATTTGATGTGTCATATTAAAGGGGGTGAATACTTAAGCAATTATTTTGTGCTTTGTATTTGTAATTCATTTAGATCACTTTGTAAAGATCTACTTTCACTTTGACACTTTTTCTGTTGATCAGTGTCAAAAAAAAAACAAATTAAATCCACTGTGATTAAATGTTTTATAACAAAAAGAAAACATGAAAACTTCCAATGTGGTTGAATACTTTTTATAGGCACTGTAAGTTTGCCAAGTTTTTAGATGTCATGACGAAACTTCATAAACTCCTAAGTAAGTAGAGGCATTACCATGCTTTCTTCGTAATTCCACTTACATGCCTGGCCCAGGACAGATCCTCTGAAGTGAGATCACCTGACTCAGAAACTGTTTCTTCCCCAAGCCAAAAAGCTGATCCACTAACCTACCACATCACAACCCCCAACACCGCTACTTTATCACTTCCTGTCTGAGTCACCTTATGCACATATAGTCCTGTAACTAGAGTCACTTAATGTACATTCAATCAGTCTATGTATGTAAGATAATCTTATGTATTTGTATTCATTCTCTTTTATTTTATTGTGTTTTTTTTATTGCTGCTTCTGGTCCGCAGTAAAAATCATTTTATTTGCCTTTACACTCACACACTGATGAATGACAATAAAAAATCTTATCTTGAGCCCACTTCTTCTGAAAACTGGAACTTTTCGTAAGAACTTCCAAATAAGTTATAAATGGTAATTGGTGTTTTATTCTCATATGGACTGAGATATATTCCAAGGGATTATTTCTCACATAAGCACATCGAGGTAACACAAAAGTAAAAAGTAACAGAATCCAAAATATCTTGCTACAGTTACAGAGGGAAAAAAGTGCAATGCAGGTAGACAGGTACACTGCAATAGCCATGTCTAGGTCGACCGAGTGATCAAGCGTTTATCTTTCACGTACAAGAGGTCTGTTCAAGAGAATGATAACAGTGGGAGTGAAGCTGCCCTTCAGCCTGCTGCTGTGTGTTTGCAAGCGTTTGTATCATATGCCAGATGGGAGGATGGAGAAGAAGGAAGGATCTGGATTGGAATGGTCCCTAATTGTATGAGCCACTTTTAGGTGACCCCTTCGTACTTTCCCTTCTCACTTCTCAAGGTTCCAAACTCCCTATGAAGAGGAACAGATGTTTACTTGTGGATCTGGCTACTGACTTTGAACATTAGCTCATAATAGGGCATTTTCTTCTTTGGGGTGTCCACAGGTAGATTGGGTGACTTCCTTGTGTAACATCTTCAGTGAGTCAGTAAGGCTGTTTCTTGCGATCCCAGTTGCCTCATCAGCTGCCTAAGCATCCCTGAACACAATCCAAGCAATCCTCACTGCCCAAGAATTAGGCATGACCCCGCCTCTGTGCATACCACATCCTCTAGATCCACACCTTGCAGGAAGCCATGAAACAAAAAAAAACACCATGGAACCCCATCAAGAAAACATCAAACATCCAACATGCAAAAAACAGAACAAATTGCACAAATGTCAAAAAGTGGGCAAACAACACATTGAATATCAAACATCAAACCAATAAAATTCAGCTTGGTTCAGTTCAGTACCGCACCGCTAGCCAATGGAAGACACAAGGCCATTCTTCGCAGAAGCGCCCCAGTCCGTATTGATCGCCCCAATCAAACTGCTCAGCAAAAAAAGAGCAACTAGAATCCAGAAATACATTCAACATGAACCATAAAGTCCCCCAAAATGAGCCTCACCAATCATTCTTGGCAATGTGGATCCCAAGACTCCTGTACTTTCCTCTGACAGCAGCTAGCGAGAGGGGAAGGAAGACCAGCCAAACGCAGGCAAATGGTGTTGAACACCCACCCATTCTCCGCTTCCGTCCTCGTCGACTTCAATCATAGGGAAGCAATGGAGTTGATCATGGGCTTGCTCCATCTCCAGTCTGACGTGTCTCCAAGTCCCGCACCCCGCTCCAAGCCTCGTTGAACTCCCTCAGAGACAGCAAAGCTGCAGATTGCTTAATTGGCCGTAAGCACACCACTAGAATTCAACATGGGCTCAACAATTTGATATAATCAGCATACCCATTATTTGTTCTCATTTCTGAATTCCAGCATCTGTTGTTATTCTGGTTTACTAACTTGAGGCCTAATAGGCTGTACTAGCAATTACTTAAAGAAACTACAAAGAAGACATCATAGGTGTTTTATCTGTAAGTATCCAGTTCATGGTTCCTAAGGTTGCCATAGCCGGGGGGCAGGGGGGTGGGTGGTGTGGTAGTGGGGATAAGCTCCCACTACCTATAAAGTGTTCCAAATGGTGTGCATCTTCAACAGCCTCTGATAACCAAGTCCATCTCTTAGCCTTCATGTATGGCTTAGCTACGAGGTCCTGCGGAACTGTTTCTACTGACAAGAGAAAAGGTAAAGGCCACTGGTGTTTCAAAACCAGTTGCTTCGGGCAGGTGGGGCTCATCAACCTTGGACGGCAGCTTGCTTAGGAGAAGGAAAACTCTGATTTTAAACCTCCGCAGCCTTGCAGCCATACCTACCCATGGGAAAGGCTTTGGGAGTAAACCCTGAGGAAGAAATCTGGAGCCAGGGTCCCTGAGGCAATTTGATGTTGTTTACAACCTCACTCTGGCAGCCTCTGTGACAATACTGGTGCCAAGTTGTATCAGCGCTTGCCCTTCCCTTGGACTACATCAGTGACATGGAGAGAGGGAACCCTCTGCATGGGCAACAGTGGTTCTTCAAATCTTCCAGCTCAGGCTTGCGCCCTGGAGAGGACACAGTCTACCAGAGGCGCAAACCCATGATCCCCTGGGATCAACGGCTGCCTACTACAACTATTCAGTTCACAGAGAGAAGGTAGGGAGCAATAAATGCAAACTTCTTGAAAGAAAATCAAAAATATGCGACAATGTTTATTAAAATCCCAAAACACTGAATAAAGAGTATTTGCCACATGGAAGATCAGCCTTCACAATGGATTGCAATGGAAATGCAATGAAGTAAAAGCAACTGAAATTCGTGCATGTATTTCTTGCAGTAACAAGCCTTGTGTTTAGCATTATATTGGGGCCAATTTTAATTTCTGAAAGTGGCAGAAGATGGACAGCAGGCTATCAGTGTTATGATCTGCACTCATTTTTATATTCTTTTCTTCGACATCAACCAAAGTGGAAAATAGAAGGCTGAAAACCATTATGTGTTTCTGCTATGTCCAACAAATTAAACCCAGGCTTTTATTTTGTAACATCGGGGTGTTTTTCTAGTGGAGAGCCTTGGGCACATTACTGTAAGCACAATCATCCTTTATGCTTGTGATTATGGTGTATAATGCACATTGATTCTTTTCTTCTTTCAGCATCCATTGTTACACACAGCAACTACAGCTTCAGTCAACTAAAGCACTCAACCGTGAGAAACAAAGCCGTCTGCTGCGATTGTCCAGCTGAAGATTGGCTTTATTTCTCATGTGTACTTTGAAACATACAGTGAAATCCATTGCTTTTGCATCAACGACCAACACAGTCTGGGACATGTGATGGGGGGGGCGGGGAGATTGGGATGGGGAACAGCCCACAACTGTCAACACATTTCTAGTGCCAGCATAGCATACCAGCAACTCATTAACCATCACTGTACGTCTTTGGACTGTGGGAGGAAACTGGAGCACCCGGAGGAAACCCATGTGGTCACAGGGAGAAGTTACAAACTCCTTACAGACAATGGCAGGAATTCAGCCCCAACCATGCAGTTGGCACAGTAAAGCATAACACTAACCATGATGCTACATTGCTGCTGAGTATGACTGCTATCCTTTTGCATCATAATCTGACAAATGACAATCAGAGCACTTCCAATCATAGCTTCCTTTCCAGCTCCATGCTATTCATTTCTGGGGAGTTAATTCTGATGCCCAGACTACTGCACTTTCTCCTCAATACAACGCCTCTTGGCGTCAATATCTCATAATCGGTCTCAGCCTTTGCAGTGATGACAATAGTTTCCACTTCTCTCAACCCTTTGACTTCATTTACATGCTTCCCTTCAACACAGTCTCAGGCACAAGCAGCACTGGGAAACTGCCCCTCAGCATATTGACAAGGCCCAACTCTGCCAGCACTCATGGCTGGCTGCATTGACAGAGCAGCTGGCCAGGCCCCAGGCCAGGGATCACTGATGTCAAATTTGCCATTTAAGTTGAAATATTTGAAAGATTCTAAAATTTTCAAACATGTAAAATCAACACAAACTGTCGAAAATTAAAAATAATGTTTAATAATATTTAATAATTTATAATAATAAAATGTAGTTAAGTAGGAATTTCAACGTGGCAAATGGAAACTCAGTTTTGTGTATTCTCATTCACTTCTCCACCAAACACCTGCAGCTTCTCTTAACATTTACCCGTCCCCGCAGAGGAAATGCAACATCTGTCCTTTTACTTCTGCTCACTATTCAGAGTTCAGGTTTTCAGGAGAAGCAAAAGTTTTCTTGTGCTTCTATCAATTTAATTTAGTTTATTCACTGCCCAAAATGTGGTATCCTCTCTTTTGGGCTGTCCAAAGGTGGTTTTGGTGTCTGCTTTATTTAACACCTCCAGCCAGTCAACAAAGCTGGACCTGAGTTCCCATTTTCCTCATTAGCTGCCTTAGAACCCTTAGAACCAGAGTGAAGCTGTCATTCTCAATCCCAAACAACTGCCTAAGAAAAAGGCATGAAAAAGAATAAAGCATATCACTTTAATTCTATGTGCCCTTTCTCTTGGTCCAGAGTGTTCTTTTTCACCCAACACTGAGCTCAGCAATTTCAGATAATCAGCAGACCCATTATTTATTCTTATAACTGAATTCTGACTTCTAATGTATGAGTATTTTGATAAATACTGATGTACAGTATTTTGTTTTTTGTAACTGTTGGCTCAATTGGTTGAGCTTGAAAGTACTTAGAAAAAAACATAGAGGAGACAGCAAAGGCATTTCATCCATAGTTAATCAGTAAATAGAAAGAGAACAGGGAGCAATAAAGACAATTCTCCAGGACGAGAAACAGAAAAGGTGTGGAGAACTTTTATTAAGATCCAAAATGACTGAATATTTAAAGAAACACTGTCTACAAAGATGTTCAGCCTTGACAATGAATCTCCTTGGAAATGCATTGTGCTAATTGCACCTTAAATTAGTGTACACTTTTTTTTTCCCATCATTACGGTAACAGGCCACTCTCTTGGGGTGATTTTATCTTCTGAGTGTTGGAATATTAATTATACTCCGTTTATAAATAAACAAAATCAACTGAGACTTAAAGTGGAAAATAACGTTTAAGCAAGTAAAATTAAATCATTGTAACTATTTTAAGAGTTAAAATACTAAACAGACATGCATACATAATTCCGAGCAATTGAAAACAAAATCTAATTTATATCTTTTTTAACAGTCTTTCTCCAACAGCTGATATATCCAACTTATTTCACTGGCGTCAAAATGTTTGTGTCAGGTTAACCAGGCATAGATTCAGCAACCTGACTTCTTAGTCTGAGGATGGAGAGATCTCTGGAAGTTAAAGTGAATTCAATGGAAGACTCCGTGTCAACTTCAATAGGATAAACCATAGAATGTGGGCCATCTTCCATGTCTCAGGGCCCACCTCTGGCAAAGGCAGATATGGAAGATGAAGTTCCTCACTATTTTTAATGAGTCAGCATTGCCTTTAGTTGAATAAGTAAAAGACAATTTGAAAACCCCTTATATGTCATCTCAGACCTGAAACAAAATGATAGTATACTGGTTAGTGGTGATCATTGCTGAAGTATTCTCCTGAGAGTAGCAGAATATACCAGCAATGCTGTAATATGTGGATCTCTTTCTTTTAGATCAATGACCCACTCCCACCCCTGCCAGCACTATGTATTGATTTGCTCTCTGTGCATGTGTATTATTCTTTTTTTTTAATTTTATTTTTATTTGGATAAGGAATTCACAATTATCATGTACTTTTTTCACACATATAACCTTTTCCATTTTTTATATGTATAAAACTACAATTATTTATACATTCTTAAGTACACATTGAGATGATATAAAAGGAAAATAAACATTTAAATAGATAATTATGTACTGTGGTAAATCTAACCTATTAGGCTAAGTAATGAAATTAGTTGTTAAGAAAAATGGTAATAATAGTTTCCATACAACCCTTCTGGACCATTTCCACTGGTCCAAAATGTTGCATACAAGCCTATATACCAACCATTGTAGGTGTTTATATCCCAATTTGTTCGTGCTTGTTCCTGCCCGCAGACATAATTATCCAATCCCTATGTACTTATTTACTTAATTTTTTCATTTTTTTTTATCCCTTTCCCAAATCTTTCCCTTTACTTGTGTTAATTCTCTATTTTCCAAAAAAAAACAAACATTTAGACTAGGGGTGCTTACGTTAGCAATATTACTGTGTTGATGAGAAGAGCAATATAAATCATTAGGAGAGTCATCTAAAGTCTGCTTGCATTGGGGTTATATATTCAATCCATTTATTCCAGATTTGATAAAATGTTTCTTTTTGAGTTCTCAGGGAGTAAGTCAACTTTTCCATTTTAAATATTTCCAAGATAATTTCGTACCAATCTTCTAATGTAGGTGGTATTGGATTTAGCCATTTTCTAGTGATTGATTTCTTACTTGCCGCTAAGAGGGCCTGCAGCAACTTTATATCTTCCTTCTGTTCAAGGAACAATACATGCCCCAAATAGAGTGTCTCAAAGTATCTCTCTCGCCACAATGTGCATACAACCATTTAAAGCCATCTCCTGCGTATGTGCTATTATTAAATATATATACAGTTGTGCTCAGACACAACAAATTGGCGGCGAGGATGGGATCCTGAATGTCAGAAAATGTCACAAACTGCACTGATGAAACAGCGAGAGTTAAACAGCACGAGGAAGCCGAAGGATGCGTGAGCAACAGTGAAAGATGCGCTGAATTTAAAGTAACTCGGTGATGGCTTCAGTCGGGAAAGTTGACGAATTTGATAGCGCTAATGAAGGCTGGGGGTTGTCTATCTAGACGGCTGAATGGTACTGTAACATGAAAAACGTGCAGGAGCAAAAGAAAGCTCCTGCACTTCTTAGCTTAATGGGCCCAAGAACGTAAAATCTCTTATGCAAAGTAGTTACCTCTGAAAACCCAAGAAGCAAGACGTTTGACAAAATAGCCAGTTTTATAAAATCACGTGAGCCCTAAACCACTGGTAATGGCTGGGAGATTTAGATTTTACAAAAGGAACCAGTCAAAGGATGAAAGCCTATCTGAGTACATTGCAGAACTGTGCAAACTTTCCCATTACTGTGACTTTAGAGATGGACTTTCTATTGCTTTAAGGGACAGGATTGTATGTGCATGCATAGTCAAAGCACTCAAAAGAGGCTACTATCTGAAAGAGACCTAACCTTATAACAGGCATTGAGCATTGCAATATCATTAAAAACTGCAGCAAAAGATGCAGCTTCTCTGCAGTAAAGGAAGTTAGGATGTGAAACGATAAAAAATGTCCCTGAATGGTGCAAAAAGCCAAAGATGTTATCGATGTGGCAAATCCTCCCAGGATGCAAATAACTGTTGATTCAAAGAATAAGTTGGCCGAAAGTGTCCCAGACAAGGTCACATAGAGAGAGTGTGCTAAGCAGACAAGAAGCACAACCAAATGAAAAGTCTCAAACACAAAACTAAACAAATTCATTAAGTTAATGAATATAAAACAGAATCAGAGAACATGGAGTCTGACAAAGGTGAACTGTCACGCCTAGAACTGCATAGTATTACTGAGCAAATCGCAAGATCATCTGGATCACAATACCTGCGCCTGGCATAAAACTGAAAATGGAGCTGGATACAGGGTCAGCTTTGTCTATAATTCCAGAGGCTGACTACAACAGACTGTTTTCTACGATACCATTAAAGAAGTCCTCAGTTATGCTAAGGACTTACACAGGCGGAAAAGTGTCTCCCATAGGCAAACTGAAAGTGAGTGTGATGTATGGAGGGCAAACACAACAGTAAGAGCTTTATGTATTGAAAAGTGGAGGGCCAGCACTTTTCGGACATGAATGGTTGAGAAAAATCCAACCAGTCTGGCACTCAGTCAAAGCTCTCAGTGTGGCATCAACAGGCAACTGCAGGTCCAACCGGTAGCACTAACCAGAGACTGTCACAGCTGCTTAATGCTAATAAGAAGGTGTTTGAGAATGGGTAGATAAACAGATTGAAGACTTAGCCAAAAGCAGGTCAGGATGCCGAAAAGTTCAAAATGCACCCCCACAGGCACTGTTACACCCTTGGGAGTGGTCATCTGCCCCATGGCAAAGAGTACATATTGGCTTTGCTGGGCCATTCATAGGCTCCATGTTTCAGATTGCTGTGGGTACGCATCTGAAGTGGCCGGAGGATATTCCAGTTAAGTCAACCACGTCAGCAAAGGCTGTCTCTGCCCTGAGGACTATCTTCACCAGAAGCAGCTTACCAGAACAAATTTGAGTGACAGCAGACCACAATACATGTCAGAAGAATTCCGAGAGTTCATGAAGCAAAATAGCATCGGACATTTCAAGTCAACTCCTCACCACCCAGCAACGAATGGATTCACTGAAAGGTTTATCCCAACCTTTAGGAAGCCCATTAAAGTGATGGACAAGGAGGACATTCCTCTATGGTACAAGGTGGACAACTTCCTTTTTGCGTATTGGAACTCTATCCATGTGACAACAAATCAAACACTTGCAAAGCTGTTCATGAACAGGAATCTGAGATCTCACATAGGCCTCCTGAAACCAGACCTCCAGAGGGAAGTGCAGAATAAACAGTTCAGCCAGTTGCCAAGTGAAGCAGCAAGGAGCTTCGAGATTGGACAGGAAGTCCGAGCGCCTGATTACCAAGAAGACAAGTGGACACCCAGTAGGATAGCTACAAGAACTGGACCACTGATGTAAACAGAGGAGGTTGGAGGTCAGACGTGAAGATGTCATGTGGACCAGATACTGGATACTCAAATGAAGAACGCATCTGAGTCGACTGCATCCAACAAGACGAACACGTTACAGTCACTGGACTTACCTCTCAGTAGTGATGTCACTGACAGCAATGTGACAAAGGAAACCGAGAACATTATCTTAGACAAGACACCTACCAAACCTGAAGCCACTCCACAGGTCCAAAGGCGCGATCCTGAAAGAGGCAGAGTGCCACCCAAAAGATTTTATCTTGAGAATTGCGAAATTAGTTATGGACTGTTACTGTGAAAGCATGATTATTTGGAATATGGGTTTATGAAAGGGAAATTGAATGTTTTATACATATACAGCTTTATGTTGATTAATCTAAAGGGGGAGGAAGTGCAATGTATGCATCGATTTCTTTTGGAGTAATGACTCTCCCCCTTAGCACTAGGTATTGATCTGTTGTCTATGCATGTGGATTGTTATCTCTCTCTCATTGCAATGTGAATACATCAGTCAAAGCTGTCTCCTGCATGTGTGCTTTTATTTAATATATATGTAGTTGTGCATAGACACAACCAATGCTGTCTTCATAACATCCTTCAATTCAGTGAAAGGCTAAGTAAACTGAAGTCAGTCTTTCAGGCCAATATCCTAAACCCTTCATTGCTTTCTGCCAGATACGGTAGACAGACTATCTTACCCACTGAATACAAAAAGTGCTTAGCAGGTCAGGCAGTGTCGATGGAAAGAAAGTTTAACTGTCGACATTTCAAGCTGGAAACATCAATGCTTTAATCCTTTCCACAGATGCTGCGTGACCTGTTGAGTTCTTCCTGCATTTTGTGCGTGTTACTCAGGAATTCCATCATCTGCAGAATCCCTTATGTTTTTGTCACCCACAGACTCTGAAAAGATACACTTTGGTCAGAGCACTGTCATAGAAGGAGATTATCAAACAAAGAAAAAGTTTTGAGGATGTGTTCAAAGCTTTCTTGTAGAAATGCAATGTCTCCATTGACCTGGAAATCTCTGGTCCAAGAATGCTAAAGTGGAGGAGAGGCATTCAGCATGGTTATTGAGAACTTTGAAGCATTGCATTAGCAGTACACAGTGGCCCTGAAAATATAGGAAAATGAGTGGACCAACCCATAAATTGGTCAAAGCCAAAGTAAATTTATTATCAAAATATGAATGTGTCACTATCTAGTACTTGACATTCATTTTTTGCAGGTTATTTACAGGAAAGTAAAGAGATGCAATAGTGTTTATGAATATTATGACAAACCATACAAATAAACAATATAAATAGATATGTATCGCTCCACTCCAGTCATGTCCTGCCATTTCTGCCAGTGCCTGCTGTTCCTACCCTGGCCTCCTTAACCACCTGAAAATCCACACATTGGAGTGGAAGTAAGTTATTGATAATCGCAATAGACAGCCTAGGCTAAGAAGATGTAGTATGGCCAATGCTCTAATGAACAGAAACCTGTGTTACAGCACCTACTGTGAAATGGGCATATCTGTTGTGGATTGTAGCAGAAGATTTCACTTAAATTTGGACAACATGATTTCGTTGAGGTAAACATGGAGGAAAAAAACACCAGAAATTCCATAACTTTCCCCACAGATTCTCACTACCCTTTCCTCCTTTGAGTCAAATCATACTGCTCACACACTTGGCACACGGTTCTGTTTCAACCTTGTGATCCCCTCTCACCAAAAACCACCACTTCTACTTTTGTAGCATCTTCATTTCAAGCCAACTCAGCCATTCTGTTGCTGAAATACTCATTGCTTCAGATTTAAATGTTTTAAGTCTGGTCCAACTTCAGACCTCAGTCAGCTCATGCAAAGCTTAGCTCATGGGGTCCAATGGCATATTATGCCTTCTACTCTCATCGCCCTGTCATTATTGCTGGACAATACATTCCATGCACTTCAGCTTGTGGAGGTTCCAACATTGCCTCATCCCCACCCCAGCTTTCTTTAGTCCCATATTCCCTCACGAGTTCTTTATTTCTCCAGGAACAGCCACTTGAGCATCTGCACATTGTTGAAATCTTTGTAGCATGCAAAAGAATGCCTACTCGAAAGCCCACCCCTTAGGCCACAAAGGTATAAAACACAGGAGCAGAATTAGGCCATCCAGCCCATCGAATCTGCACCAACATTCCATCATGGCTGATCCTGGATCCCATTAAACACCATACACCTGCCTTCTCACCATACCCTTTGATGCCCTGACGGATTAAGAAACTATCAACTTCCAACTTCTGCCTTGACTATACCCATGGACTTGGCTTTCTCTGCAGTATGTGGCATTGCATTTCATAGATTCACTACTCTCCGGATAAAAATATTTCTTCTTATCTCTGTTCTAAAAGATCACCCCTCAATTCTGAGGCCATGCCCATCTAGTTCTGGATGTCCCCACCATAGAAACATCCTCTCCACATCCACCCTATCTAGTCCTTTAAACATTCGGTAGGCTTTAATGAGATCCTCATGCATTCTTCTAAATTCCAATGAGTACAGGCCCAAAACTGCCAAATGCTCATCGTAGGTTAACCCCTTCATTCCCAGAATCATCATTGTGAACCTCCTCTGGACTCTCTCCAAAGACAACACATATTCTGAGATATGGAGACCAAAATCGTTGACAACACTCTAAGTACAACCTGATTAGTGTCTTATAAAGGGGTTATCTCCTTGTTTTTATATTATATTTCCTTTGAAATGAATGCTAACATTGCATTGGCCTTATTTACCAGAGACTCAACCTGTAAAATAACCTTCTGGAAGTCTTGCATGAGGACCCCTAAGTCCCTCAACCTCTGATGTTTGAACCTTCTCTCACTATTGTTCCTTTGACCAAAATGCATTTTCATACATTTCCCAGCACTGTATTCCATCGCCACTTTTTTGTCCATTTTTCCAATTTGTCTAAGTCCTTCTGCAATTGCATTGCTTCCTCAGCTCTACCTACCCCTCCACCTATCTTCATATCATTTGCAAATTTTGCTACAAAGCCATTAATTCCATTATCCAAATCATTGACAAACAATGTGAAAAGTAGCAGGCCCAATATTGACCCCTGAGGAACACCACTAGTCACCCAGCAGCTAACCAGAAAAGGCCCCTATTATTTCTGCCTGTCAGCCATTCTGCTATCCAAACTAGTATCTTTCCTGTAATGCCACAGGATTGTATCTTGTTGAGCATCTTATCAAACACCTTCAGAAAATCCAAGTTAATGACATCCACTGCCTTTCCCTTGTTGAGCCTGCTTGTTACTTCCTCAAAGCATTCTAACAGATTTGTCAGCAAGATTTCCCTTTACAGAAACCATACTGATTTTGATTTATTATGTCATTAGTCTCCAAGTACCCCAAAACCTCATCCTTAATAATAGACTCCAACACTTCCCCAACCACTAAGATTAGGCTAATAGGTCTCTGGTCTATCTGGTCCAGGTGACTTATCCACCTTAAGACCTTTCAGTTTTCCTTTGTAATTGCAATGGCACTCACTCTTTCTCCCTGACACTCATGGGCCTTCTTTGATCTCCATTACAACCTCACCAGCATAATTTTTCAATGGTCCAATATCAACTCTCACCTCCTTTTTACTCTTTATATAACTGAAAATACTTTGGCATCCTGCTTTATATTATTGGCTAGTCTGCCCTCATATTTAATCTTTTCCCTTCTTATAGTTTTTTAAGTTGCCTTTTGTTAGATTTTAAGACCTTCCCAATCATCCAACTTCCCACTCACTTTTGCTACCTTATATGCCCTTTCTTTGGCTTTTAACCTGTCCCTTACTTCCTTTGTTAGCCACGGTTGCCTACCCCTGCGCCTTGTGAACTATTCCCAGAAACTTCAGCAATCTCTGATCTGTCACCATCTCTGCTAGTATCCTCTTCCAATCCACCTGGGCAAGCTTCTCTCATGCCTCTGTAATTCCCTTTATTCCATTGTTATACTGATACATATGAGTTATGCTTCTCTCTCTCCTTTATGTTAAGCTCCCCAACAAGATCTAGGTTATTACACAACACCATTTCTAAGATAGCCTTTTCCCCAAGTAGGCTGAAGCACAAGCTGCTCTAAAATGCCATCTCGTAGGCATTCAACAAATTCCCTCTCTTGCAATCTGACACCAACCTGATTTTCCCAATCCCCTTGCATATTGAAGTCCCCCATTGCAATTGTGTCATTATTCTTATTAAATGCCTTTTCCAGCTCCCTTTGCAATCTCAGCCCCATATCTTGGCCTACATATGATACCCGTAATGGTGTTTTCACCCTTGTAGTTTCTTAATTCCACCCACAAAGATTCAACATTCTCTGACCCTATGTCACCTCTTTCTAAGGATGTTCCTGTAATTCTATTTCTTACCACCAGACCACACCACTGCCTGTGCCTTCCTGCCTGTCCCTTCGATACAAAGTATATTATTTGATCTTAAGCTCCCAACTATGGTCTTCTTTCAGCCACGACTCAGTGATGCCCACAACATCATACCAATCAATCTCTAATTGCGCCATGAATCTCTCCACCTTATTCCGAATGCTAAGCGTATTTAAATACAGCACCTTCGGTCCTGTATTCTTCGCCCTTTCACCATTCTCTTCCTCTCCTCTGTTAGGATTTGACTGAAAGGCAACTTCTTTAAATAATTTCCCCACGTATCTCTTCTTCCATGACCCCTTGCTTTTGTTGGATTTAGGAATGGTGCCTTAAAATGCTTTTCCTCACATGTAAATGAAAATTGTCATTCATAGATGCAAAGAAACAAAACATTATTACATGTATACATGCCATTTCAAATAAGTTCATATTATGAGACAAAGTAGAAAGAAAAATATTTTCTGCTCTTTAAATTTTCTTTTTAAATTTCAATGCATTTTGCAGTAAACACATTGAGTAATAAATGGATAATAGTATTAATTATGCAGGTTGAAGATTAAAATAGACTAAAATAGTTGGATAAGGCTAGTTCAAAATCAGCTTGAATAATTAGTCATTAAAAATTGTACAAAGGTGTTGGAAGCTGCCCAGTCCATCACAGGCAAAGCCCTCCCACCACTAAACACCTACAAGGAGCACTGCCACAGGAAAGCAGCATCCAGCAGCAGGGACCCCCACCATCCAGGCCATGCTCTCTTCTTACTGCTGCCATCAGGAAGGCAATGCTGGAACCTTAGGTCTCACACCACCAGGTTCCGGAGCAGTTATTACCCTTCAACCATAAGCCCCTGAACCAGCGCAGACAGCTTCACTCACCCCAGTTCTGAACTGATTCCACAACTTATGGACTCTACAAATTATTTTCTCAGTATTACTTATTTACTTATTTTTTATATGCACAGTTTGTCTTATTTTGTACATTAGTGGTTTGTCATTGTTAGCTTTTCATAGATTCTATTTTATTTCTTTGTTCTACTGTGAATGCCTGAAAGAAAATGAATCTCAAGATAGTATTTAGTGACATATACATACTTTGAAAATAAAATTACTTTGAACATTGAATTGCATAGCAAACGATTTAAGTAACACTTAGGCATAGAAGGTTATTAATCCAGAGCTGGGAGATGGGTTTAATACACAAATATAGCATGGTCAAGTCAGGCTAAATGACATGGTCCGGTCTGTGAATTCCGCATTCTGGTTCACAGTCCGGTCCGTGGACTCAGGACTCTGGGTCTTCCAGCTGTCCCTTGTTTGGTTGAGTTAATCATAGGTACATGATTCCCATCTTGGGGCTTGGAATATAAATGGCCTTGGGGTCGACTGTGAGCTGCTGGTTTGTCTTGTTAAGATCCCCTGGGAGCAACCTGCCGGTGGAAGGCTAGAGCGGCCACCTGTCATCTTTAGGCCGTGTTGGAGAAACATCGCTTCATGGAGCCTTGCTCTCGGTAGTCAGAGCTGTCTTTGCGATATGGATTCGGCTGTCTCCCGGGCCAGCCACTCTGAGCTAGGTAGGGATCCAACTGTTTCTGTAGCCAGCTGAGGTTGCTGGCCGAACTGAGACTCGGAGCTACCCCGGAGCAGAGATAGAACTGTCTGTCGTTCTTTGGTGTTTGTCTCTTCTTGTCCTTGCCTCCGTGGGGTAAGTCAGGCCATTCTGCCATTGCCCTGCAGAGGGGAATCTGTCTTGTCTTGTCCTCGCCTCTGTTGGGTAAGTCTGGCCGTTCTGCCATTACCCAACAGGTGGACCTTTCCCACCTTGGTGTGGAGATAAAGTTGAGTCCCAGCTTGCCTATGGATGACTCCCGGCTCTGTGTCTATGCACTGTCCAGTCCCATGTTAATGTCGAGTTAAAGATGAGTCCTGGCTTTTCGAAGGATAAGTTCCGGCTCTCTGTTGATGTACTCCTGTCTATCTCCGAGTTATCAGCCTCCGCATTCCAAGACCCCAATTCCCAGCCTGCAGCTTCAAGACCCAAGACCCCAGCCTGCAAGCCTCAAGCCTCAAGACCTCAACCTCGCCTCAAGCCTCAAGACCCCAGCCTCAAGCCTCAAGCCTCAAGACCCCAGACTCAAGCCTCTAGACCCCAGCCACATCCTGTCCGGTAGTCATGTCATGTCCTTGCCTGGTTCTGGAGCCCGAGCCCGAGGCAAGACCCAGGTTCTGGGTCCTTGTCCAGTCTCTGGCTCGGAGCCCAAGCCCAAGCACCTAGTTCCTGGTCTGGGTTCCCTGTTTTCTTGTCCATGTCGTAGCCCAAGTCTGAGTTCTAGTCCATGTCCTAGCACAAGTCTGAGTTCTTGTCCCTGCTCCTTGTCTGTATTCTGTCACGTTCCTACTCCAGTCAAGTTCTGTTCCTTGTATTTCAGTATCTGTGTCTTGCATTTGGGTCCACCTCCAACTGTGACACTAAATGCCTGTCTTCATGCTGTAAAACTTAAGACTTAGTGACTAGAAAACTTATTTGTGAACAAAATGTGCGTTGTACTCCTGATGTAAGATTAAACAATATTGTTCTTGTTATTTACTAAATAAAGTTCAATACTTCCATTCAACAAAGCTCTCTGGGGTCCTAATTACTCCTTTTATCTGAAAATGCAAGCATGATACATTAGTCTTGACGTTAATGCATGTGTTTTCTTCCTTAGGTATTGAAATTAATGACAAGATCTGAACAATGAAACCTAAGGGATGTAAGCTTTGTGTAGACCAACAACTAAATTGCACAAATTTTAAGTATATGAAAATAAGCAGAATTAGGTCTTATATCGGAATTTTTGGTTAAGATCTTTCTCTAAGAATCATCATTGCTAAGTTTAATGATGCACAGTCTGCAACAGGAATTATTTCCAATCTTAACTACACAATTTTTATTTAAGGAGTAAAACACAGTGTGAAGTATAATTTTATAATATATGTAAAACAATTGGTGAATCCGGCATCCAAATGACAACATAATTAGATGTTCCATATCTCAGTCCTCTGTCTAATTACCATTTGTCAGAAGATTATAGATTGTATGTTGTGGCATTCCAGAGGGAGTGTGGTCCACAGCTCGCCCCAGCATTCCTGGTGGCCAGTGCTATTATTGTTCTTGTTTTAAAACCCATTAGTGGGATTATGGTGGGATGTTCAAGTTCAGTTACTGTTGCATTTTAGCTTGGGTCATACAGTTATTCGCTTGTGTGTTTGTGGGTCATTCTGACTGTAACTGGCGTGTGTAATAATCACCTTCCCATCTGTATGTGATTGAGCCTTGCTCTCCCCGCCGGGTCTGTTTTTGTGCTTATCGCAATAAAAGTGTCTGCTGAGTTTAGTGAGATTTTCTCGTCTGTCATCTTGGACCAATTTCTCACCACATTGGTGGCAGGAGTGGGGTCTGAAATTGAAGAGCTGTGACTTCGGATGGAGCTCCTTTAGACCCAGGGAATAAGTCTAGGGAGGAAGCGATATGTCATCCCCGGATGCCTAGACTGGGCTTCCGAGGATGGGACGCCATCCCACATGGAGAATCTGGGAACCAAGCATTGTACCTTCCTGGGGAATGCCAATGGGGTAAGTGTACTCACGCTCCCCAAACCGGGTTACACTGCAGAGCACATCACCTGCCCCCCCCCACTCCTGGCCCAGGCCAGGGAACCCAAGATGCCACAGCCACGGGAGGACGGGCAATGTGGCAGGCACCACCAATGCCACTGGAGGAAGAGGAGGACCAGCAGGCCCCAGCAATTAACACAGCAAGGTCCACACTGAAGCTCTCCAGATACCATGGTACCAGTTGCCTGGAGCGTATCCTGGCACAAATCATTAGATTAGATTAGATTATGAGGACAGGCAGTCCTCTTTTATTGTCATTTAGTAATGCATGCACAGAAACACAGGACAGAACAAGACTGAAAACCTAACAAAAACCACATAATTATAACATATAGTTACAACAGTGCAACAATACCATAACCATAACTTGATGAAGAACAGGCCATGGCACAGTAAAAAAGTTCAAAGTCTCTCGAAAGTCCCACATCTCACGCAAACAGGAGAAGGAAGAAAACTCTCCCTGCCGTGCCCAACCACAGTCCGACTCTGAGTCGTCCGAAAACTTCGAGCTCTGATCAGCCCTCTGACACCGAGTACCGAGCACCATCTCTATCCGAATGCTTCGACCTCAGCCTCAGTCGCCAGCAGTAGGCAAAGCCAAGGATTTTGGGGCCTTCCCTCCAGAAGATTCTTGATTGCATAGTAACAGCGGCAGTGAACCGGCATTTCAGAGATTTCTCCAGATGTTCCTCTATGCTTTCACCTCTGCCTCCATCAAATCAGAATTGTCCACGGCCCCTATTTAACAGATACAATATCATTTCACCGAAGAGCTGCGCGCGCTGCGTCCCGCTGCCATCTTCTCCTCCTGCCAGTCATCTTGCCACATGTCATAATGCGTGGAGCCCCACTAAAATGGCGGGGCACCTTGCCCTGGCACTGGAGTGGGATGCCCTGCGAGCCTTCCTCAACCTAACGCCAGCTGAGTAGTGTGATTACAGAGCCCTCATAGTATCACTTGAGTGGATTCAAGCAGAGGCCATTGGAGGAAACAATGAGGGAAGAACAGGGCAGCAGGCGGCGCTGTGTGGGAGAAAGCCTGTGGTCACCGTGCCTACCCCCAGTTACGTCCTGCAGTCCAGGAAGAGCTTGCCATCCACACTTTTTTAAAGGTGCCGATGCTGGTGTACCCTCAGCAACACATTCGTCTGACATCACCATCATCGCTCGCAGAGACGGAGAGGGCAGAAGACATTTTAGCTCCTAAAGGTGGCCCTGTGAGGGAAGCACTGCCTGAGTCCTTCAGCAGAATCCCTCTGTTGTTGCCCCTCCGGGTCGGCCGTTTGGGTGAAGAGCAAGCTGAAATGTGCACTGCGTGGTGGAGGGCACCAGATGCCATTCGTTGGTGGATACAGGGTCAGTCATCACTACCATCTGTCCCGGTGTCCTCCCCAACACAGACCAGCCATCCCCGCCTGGGTGGACAACGACGGCGTCCAGCTGGCTACAGTCACCGGTGACTGTGCGGCAATGCGAGGGAAGAGGCGGCTGCACATTGCAGTGGGGAGAAACGCAATGGAGCGCGAGGTGTGGCTTGCTGACATCTGGGATCCTGCGTTATTCGCCTGGACCTGCTGTCCTGCTGGTGGGGGGGGGGAGCCGTGTACATGTACCGGGGGCAACACTCTACCCTGGCAGTGAAGCCGTGGCTCTCCGGCAGGGTAGCTCCAGGAACCGGTCCAGGCAGGCACAGCAACAATCATCACAGCGTTCACAGCAGCTCGCTGTAGTGCAGCACACCCTGCGATGGGGTGACGCACACCATCACCGGCCACCCCAGAGCAGCTTACCGTGCCCCTGTCATTGGCAACCGCTTCGGCACAGCGTGATGACATCGACAGCGCCACTGCGGCGCCCTCTAGCGAGACCGTGTGAGAGTTGTGGCTGCGGAGCAGCGAGGGTTTGGATCAGGACCAGCGGCGGCAGCTGAAGGACCTCCTGGACTAGCATATCAACATCTTCGCAACCAGGGATGAGGATGGCAGGCAAACGGGGCTGGTCCAACTCACATTAACACCGGGGATGTGCAGACAATACGCCTGCACCCCCATCACTTTGTCCTCGCCAAACACCAGGCAGTAGAGCAGCGGATCAAGGAGATGGCAGGAGCTGGCTGTAACCCATGGGCAGCTCCTGCAATGATGGTCAGGAAGAGAGACGGAACATGGCAGTACTGCGTAGACTACTACCATCTCAATGCCATGACGCAGAAGGACTCCTACCCGCTGCCCTGAATTGACGATAGCCTGGACTACATCGCTGGTTCAACCTGGTTCAGCTCTCTCAGTCTCCACAGTGGCTACTGGCAGGTCGATCTGGCCCCAGAGTCCCGTCCCAAGACTGCCTTCACCACTGGTCAAGGGCTGTGGTACTGTGGGTGATGCTGTTTGGTCTGTGTAATCTCCCAGCCACATTGGAGAGACTGACGGAGAGACTGCTGGCTCACATTCCGGCGATTTGCTGTGTCATCTATTTGAACGACCTCCTGGTGCACACCTCCATTTTTGGTGATGCTCTCTGGACTTGGAAAAGGTCTTTGCCACCATCCACCAGGCGAACCTGCGCCTCAACCCTGCAAAATGCTGCCTGCTGTGCCGTCGAGCGAAGTTCCTGGGGCACTTTGCGAGGGCAGAAGGAGTGGTGACAGACCCTGAGAAGGTGGCGGTGGACAAGGAATGGTCCACCCCCCGCAACATCTCCAACGTCCACAGCTTCCTGGGGCTGGCATCATACTACCACTGTCCATTAAGGATCTCACCTCCATCACCAGTTCCCTGCACCAACTCACCGAGAAGGGGAGGCCCTTCGCCTGGATTGACACCTGAGCTGCCGCCTGCAATCAGCTCTGAACTGTACTCACCCAGGCCCCGGTGCTGGCCTACCCCAATCCAGCACTTCATTGTTGATGTCAGCCACGGGGGGCTCAGTGCAGTGCTGTTGCAGGAGGGGGACCAAGGAGAACACGTTGTGGCATACTTCAGTTGCATCTGGAGCCACACTGAACTGATCTATTGTGTCACCTGCCAGGAGCTCTTGGCCATGGTCCAGGCCCTCTGCCACCTCCGCTCTTACCTCTTTGGCTGATGGTTCCTGCTTCACACTGACCAGGCTGTTGAGCTTCTGTGATTCCGAGGGGCAGCTGGTGCGGTGGTCAGAGGCTCCCCAGGACTATGATTTTGAGATGCAGCACCGTAAGGCACAACATTAACGCTGACACCCTCTCTCATCGTCCCTGTGAGGCCACTGAGTGTCACTACTGTCGCCGCCTCGAGAGTGGAGCCAGGGGCAAGTAATGATGGCAGCATTTCAGTTAGCAGCCGATGGCGACTTCCCCTGAGTGGATTGAGTAGATCTCGTGCTGGCTCGGGTGAGGGGATAGCTGACTGTGGGACAGCAGCCGGCGTGGGGGGAGATCTGCGCCCTGGATCCAAAGACCAAGTCCCTATACTCTCAGAGGGGCAAGCTGGAGGTGCGCGACGGGTTGCTGTTCTGGCAGTGGCAGGTTTCCAATGGCGACAGATATCTTCTGCAGCTCTGCACCACGGTGCTGTGGTGAGTGCGCATGCTGGTGGGGGCCGGCCATTTTGGGGTTGCAAAGATGTTGGGAAAGCTACCCAAACACTTCCATTGTGGCCAGAGACATACACAGTCCCAGACCATAGCGCCAACACCACCGCCAAGAGGCAGGTATTTGGTAAGGTCTGCAGGTGGCTGGGATTCACCAAAACGCAGACCACCCCACTTTACCCATAGAGCGATGGGCTAGTGGAGCACTTTAACCGCACCCTGACTGCACAGCTCGCCATCCTTGTCAGTCAGAACCAGTGCAATTGGGATCGCCACCTTCCCCTGGTATTGTGGGCATACCGACCACCAGGTAAATGCCAGCTGTGCTCATGTTCGGGCAGGAGCTGCACACACCGGTGGATCTGGTGCTTGGCCCCCCCTGCCAAGCTGGAGATTCCTGGGGAGGCTGGGTTGGAGTAGTTGCAGCACCTCAGGAGGCACATGCGGGCTGTTCATGATGCAGCTTGGCAGAACCATAGTGCAGCCAGCGACCAACAAAAACAGCCGGGACAGGACTGTACTGGGAGGATCGAGTACGGGTCTACGGCACCTCCTAGAAGAAGGGACTATCCCCCAAGCAGGGAAGCCACTGGAAGGGGCCGGGAGAGGTTCTCAACCGCATCTCAAACGCTGTATATCGGGTGCGGCTGTCTGAACGGCGGAAGGCAATCGTGCTGCACTGGATCGGCTCTTGACCACCGGTGACGCTGAAGGAAGATTACGACACTTCGGGTGCCATGCCTCTTACCCCACCAAACAGCGCCTCCCCTTGGTGGGGGGGTCTCCAGACAGCCCTCAATGCCCCAGGAGGCAGCGTTGACCACCACCGGGACTCGTGGGCTTTGTTGTGGACTCTGGGGTTTCCGGGGATGGCTGACCCCTTAGGTGGGGACAGTGTGGCGCCTCCGGGGGGGCGGGGGGGGTGGCGCAATGGTCTGCAGCTCGTCCCAGCATTCTTTGCAGCCAGCACTACTTATTGTGTTACGTGACCACTGTTACCTTTACTGTGGGTGTCCCGTTAAAACGGCTGGATGAGGCGGGACTATGACAGCAGCGTAACAAGCTGCAACAGACCGCTGGGAATTTAGAGAGGAAAGAGAGAAAGAGTGAGTGTGGTAGTTTTGGACTGCAAGCTGCTGGCAGGGGCTTGCTGTGAAAATGGGTAAAGTCTGATACTTTCCCATGTCCAAAGGATTGGGGTTGATCAACGGCACACAGTGCATATTGGACATTTGACTGTCACTTCGTATGATCCATATGTGCATTTCGCTGGAGTATCCTGTGGCGACCACTTTTGTTAACCCTTACATGGTTTTGGGTACGTTATGTGGTAACCATTTGTGCTATAGTAATATTCCGTGGCTGTCACCTTTGTGATATTTCTACATGGATTTCAGGATGACTCGACGGGTAAGATCTTCGGCGACTGTTGCTTCGTTCTCCTAGCATGGAACCTGTGGAATCTTCGTAATCGCCTCCTCGCTACATTTTAATGTGGATTTACAAGTTTCTCCCCTCACTTACTCTGTGGATTACTGAACCTTTCCAGTTTGCCATCTTAAGACTTTAAGAACTGCTCCTAAGCCTGACAGTTTCGGAGCCACACACACATAACACTGTTAACTTCTGTTTATTTCATTTAATTTTCTATATTTTGAGTAGATACTAATAAAGTTGGTGGTTTTAACAATAAAACCTGACTCAATTTGTGATCTATTGTTGCTGGTATGTAACAATTGTTCTTGTTTTAAAATGTGTTTGTGGGATTATGGCAGGATGCTCAAATTCATTTATTGTTACATTTTAGCTCTGGTTATATAATTATTCGTTTATGTGTTTCTGGGTCACCCTGACTGTCACCAGGATGTGTAATAATCACCTCCCTGTCTGTATGAGACTGAGCAATTCTCTCCCTGGGTCTTCATTCCCGGTCTGTTTTTGTGCTTATTGCAATAAAGATGGCTGTTGAGTTAATTAAGTGTTTTTTCTCATCTGTCAGCATGGACCAAATGCTCACTACAATATCATTGCAATTTTCAGGTATTAACCAAGCTCCTTGACCTTTTACCTTATTGTCTGTGATTTCAGAAGATCTCCTTAAATGGATTATTTCCAGGTAATCTTTGAGTCCATGTTCAGTATCAGAATTAGAATCAGGTTTAATATCACCAGCATATCTCATGAAATTTATTGTCTCTGAGGCAGCAGTACAATGCAATGCATAATAATACATAGTAATAGAGTAAAGAAAAATATGTGAATATGTATATTAAATAGTTAAATTAAGGAGTGCAGAAAATTTTTTTTTAAATAGTAAGGTAGTATGCTGCCATGGGTTCAAGGTGTCATGGTCCCGACCGTTAACTCCTCTTATTCTCCTAATTCCCTTTTCCCCATGTTCTCCTGGGCTCCTTGATTGTGGCACCAGATTCTCATCTAAACCTGCAGCATAAAAACCCAGACTTTGCATCCACTCGTTACCAGATCGTTGTTTTAGCCAGTGTGGTTATTCACATTCCCGGCCACTTAGGATTGTATATTCTAAGTTTTACTTCCATACCGAGGTTTACCCGTGTAACTCTGTATTGTCTGCCATTTGCCTTTCCATTTGCCATTCAGCTCAGCAACGCTCGTGTCAAGATAAGGTTTGCCTGCCACCTGCCTTTCTGTTTGCCGTTCAACTCCAGCAATGCTTTGTGTCAGGTTCCAGCTATGCTCACGTCCTCGTCTGCATCCTAACTCTATCTCCGTGCCACTGCCCTGTGTTTGGGTTCATCCCGTTCCTTACAACAGAATGATCTGGCTATCATGGACCCAGCGGACACAAACACCCTTTAACAAGCCCCCGCCAGCCAGGGTTCCCTACTGGGACAGCACGACCAACTCCTCCGAGAGGTCATGAAGAACCTCCGTTCCCTGTCTGCTCACGTCACGCAGATCAGTAACCAATGGACAATGTCTCCACTCATTTCACTCAACCCACTCCTGGAACCCTGTCTAACCAGTCTAGACAACCTGTAGCGGCAACCCCCACATGTCACTAACACCCCCGCCCAGAGAGCTTCACGTCCCTGAGCCAGAGCACTACGCTGGAGATTTGGGGAACTGCCGGACCTTCCTCCTTTAGTGCTCCCTGGTGTTTGAACAGCAGTTGTCAAATTACTCCATGGACAAGTCAAAGATTGCTAATATCATGGGGTTGCTACAGGGAAGTGCATTAGCGTGGGCCACAGCAGTTTGGGATAACCAACCGGATATCTGCTCCTCTTTCGCCAGTTTTAACACAGAAATGAGAAAGATCTTTGACCACCTCGTCCGTAGTAAAGACACCGCCAAGCGTCAACTTATTCTCCGCCAGGGGTCCCGCAGAGATGCCGAATATTCCGTGGAATTCTGAACGTTACTCCAGGGGTTTTTTTGGAATGGACTCAGCGACCTGGTAAAGGATGACTTGGCAGCAAGAGACAACACTGACAGCCTGGATTCCCTAATCTCCCTAGCCACCAGGTTGGACAATCGTCTCCGCGAACGCCATAGAGTGAGAACTTGTCGTCCTCTACCGTTGGCCATTTCTCAGCACTCATTACCACTCCCACCAGAACAAGCCTCTCTCCTCCTTCTGCACCCTGCGAAGCTCCCAGCCTGGTCGTATCCACCGCCCCAGGAGAGGAACCCATGCAGCTGGGACGGAACCGCCTTTCTCCCTGAACGACTCTGGAGATTGAGAGCAGATGAGTATCTATATTGCGGCCAGTCCAGCCACTTCCTTGCCACCTGTCCCCTTCAGCCAAAAGGGGAAGGTTCACCAGTAGAAGGGGGACCCTGGTGAGTCAGACAACATTCCCTTCTGTCCCCCGACCCGGATGCAGCTTCAAGCCACTTTGTGTTACAACCAGCAGTCCATGCCTCTGTTAGCACTAGTGGACTCCGGCCCAGAGGGAAACTTTTTGGATGAAAACTTAGCCTTCCAAGCCGGAATTCCTCATGAGCCATTGTGTACCCCCGGAAGCTCGGGCAGTGGACGGTAGACTCCTGGCCAGAGTCACACACTGCACAGTACCTCTGCTTCTCCTTCTCTCCGGAAACCATCGGGAACAGATACGATTCAATTTAATTTCCTCTCCTCAAGCCCCTGTATTTCTTGGCCACCCTTGGTTAAGCCGTCATAACTCCCACATCAACTGGCCCACCAGGATGATAGTCAACTGGAGTTCGTTCTGCCATTCTACTTGTCTGCAATCAGCCCTTTCCCCAGTGGAGGTCACTGCACCCTCGTCCGCCTCTGAGCCTCCTGACTTGTCCAAGGTTCCCGTAGATTATCACAATCTGGGAGAAGTGTTTAGCAAGCAGCGGGCCCTTTCTCTGCCTCCACATCACCCTTACGATTGCGCTATTGACCCTCTCTCCAGAGCCTCACGGCCCACCAGTCAGCCGTACAACCTGTCCCGACCAGAAAGTGAAGCTATGGAGACGTATGGGAATGACTCCCTCGCGGTTGGCATTATCCGACCCTCATCTTCCAACCCTCATCTTTCCCTGCAGGCACAGGTTTCTTCTTTGTGGGAAAGAAAGATGGCTCACTGCACCCATGTATCGACTACCGTGGCCTGAACAACATCACCATAGAGAATAAGTATCCCCTGCCCCTTATCAACTCTGCATTCGAAACCCTTCACGGAGACACAATTTTTTCTAAGTTGGACTTGTGGAATGACTATCACCTGGTCAGAATAAGAGAGGGCAATGAATGGAAAACAGCTTCTAACACCCCCCTCGGTCATTTCGAATATCTGGTCATGCCACTCGGTCTCACCAATGCCCCTGCCTTCTTCCAAGCCCTGGTAAAAGACATCCTTAGGAACTTTATTAACCATTTTGTTTTTGTTTATTTGGATGACATCCTAATCTTCAGGAACACACCTACTATGTCCGTCAGGTCCTTCCGAGGCTTTTGGAGAATAAGCTATTTGTTAAGGCAGAGAAGTGCGAGTTCCATGCCTGTTCCGTCAGTTTCCTGGGGTACATCATTGAGAGCGGGCAGGTGAGGGCGGATCCCGAAAAGATCCGGGTGGTGGCGGAGTGGCCACAACCCACAACGCTCAAACAACTCCAGCGATTTCGGGGGTTCACAAACTTCTACCATCGCTTTATCAGGGACTACAGCTGGGTGGCAGCGCCCCTTACTCAGCTCACTTCTCCTGCGACCCCCTTCCACTGGACACCCGAAGCGGACTCAGCCTTCTTGGAGCTGAAGAGGCGTTTCACCCCTGCTCCCATCCTGGTCCAACCTGACCCCTCTCGTCAATTCATTGTGGAAGTCGATGCCTCTGACTCTGGGGTGGGAGCGGTCCTCTCTCAAGGCTCCATTCGAGACCAAAAGCTCCATCCCTGCGCCTTCTTATCTTGCCGTCTATCCCCCGCCGAACGGAACTATGACATTGGGAACCAGGAGTTGCTCGCCATCAAACTCGCCTTGGAGGAGTGGAGGCACTGGCAGGAGGGAGCAGAACACTCATTTATTGTCTGGACAGACCATAAGAATCTGGCATTCATCCAGACAGCTAAACGCCTTAACTCCCACCAAGCTTGGTGGGCACTATTTTTTGGCCGTTTCAATTTCACCCTCACCTATCATCTGGGTACCAAGAACAGGAAGCCAAATGCTCTCTCATGTCAATACGTCTCCAAGGAGGGCCTTCCCAACCCCAAGACTATCATTCCACCATCCTGTTTGGTGGCTGGGAGATCGAATCCATAATCAAAGAGGCCCAACGGACTCACCCTAACCCAGGCGATGGATCCCCCAATCGACTCGTTGTGCCTGAGTCTGTCCATTCTCAGGTTCTCCAGTGGCGTACTTTCCGGTTCGCCTGCCATCCTAGAATCGATCGACCTCTATCCCTGCTGAAGAGGCATTTCCGGTGATCCACCATGGATGCTGACACTCGCTCCTTCATCGCTGCCTGTACTGTGTGTGCCCACGGAAAAACCTCCCATGGGCCACCAGCTGGGCTGCTTCGAACCTTACCTGTCCCTGGTCGCCCTTGGTCGCACATTGCTCTGGATTTCATCACTGGACTACCCCCTTCACATGGTAACACTGCTGTACTCACCGTGGTGGACCGTTTCTCCAAAGCCGTGCACTTCATCTTGGACCCTTCCCTCATTCGGAATTTCCATCGCGACAATCCAGGCAAGCCTGGTGGTTCGCCTGGAGGCTCCCGTTGAGGGGGGGTATTGTCACTGTCCCGACATTATCTCCTCTTATTCTCCTAATTCCCTTTTCCCCATGTTCTACTAGGGTCCTTGATTGTGGCACCTGATTCTCATCTAAACCTGCAGCATAAAAACCCCAGCTTTGCATCCACTCGTTGACAGATCATTGTTTTAGCCAGTGTGGTAATTCACATTCCCAGCCGCTTAGGACTGTGTATTCTAAGTTTTGCTTCCGTGCCGAGGTTTACCCGTGTAACTCTGTCTCTCTGTGTCAAGATAGTATTGGCTGCTGTTTGCCTTTCCATTTGCTGTTCAGCTCAGCAACGCTCCATGTCAAGATAAGGTTTGCCTGCCGCCTGCATTTCTGTTTGCCGTTCAACTCCAGCAATGCTTCGTGATCAGATCTAAAGGTGTCTTGATACAAAGGATGGACCAAACTGCTGTCTGGGAAAAAGCAACAGGTTGGTGTGTGTGTTTCATGCTGAACTCTCTGTGCTGCTCCTATGTACTGGTTTTGCCGGCACTTGATCACCAGGAACACCTAATGATCAAGTGCCGACTATTCTATTTACCAAAAGAGTTCTCCTCATGATCCACACCACAGTTTACATACCATCATTGACTGACTATAATCAGGCAATTTAGATACTGCACACTGTTGTCCACCCTAACGCATTTCAGATCATTGTTGGGGACTTCAGCCAGGCTTATTTGAAGAAATCCCTGCCCAATTACCATCAGCATATAACCTTAATTACCAGAGGTCCAAAACACTATATACTGCTGTACTCCGATAGGGAATGTCTACCGTTCCATGTCCAGACCATATTTCAGGAAGTGCGTCTCTGGTTGTCCTTTTCCTACCTGCATACGGGCAGAGGCTGAAGAACAAAGTTCCAGAGATAAGGACAATGAAGAGATGGTCATGGAAGGCAGAGGAGTAGCTGCCTAATTGCTTCAAATTGTTGGAGTGAGCTTTGTTCAAGGATCAGTAGATCCGAATGAGTACATCACGGTTATAACATTACCAGGTTCAGATATGGCCCAAGGGTGGAGTGAGAGATACTGAAGCAGGTTGATAGTTCACAAACTTTAATGCGAACAGTGTTAAAGGAAAAATAAAACAATAAATGCTAGGTCAAATAGGGTCATTAACTAAAATTCTCAAATGGAAAACGAAGCCTACACTGTGGCTAAAAAGAAAATCTAAACATTAAACGAATATCGCTAGTCTTCAGAGTCCAATTTCTTAGGGAAGGCCGAAAGCAAAACAGACAGCAAAACTTTGCTGTTCTCTGTTCAAGTCTTGACAAGTATGGAGTTCAATACTACCATGATTAAATAATTAGCTGACACATGCAGATTCACAAGCGCATTTGCCGTATCTACCTCACTGCCGAATCCGTGGTTGTGACATACCATACTTTGTAAAAACAGTCATAGATCAATGAGTGTGTCCCCACAAAATCATTTAGCGTCTTCCCCAAACCAGCTCTGCATTCAATACTATCATCCACTCAAAACTAATCAATAAGTTTCAAGACTTTTGCCTCAGTACCTTCTTATACCATTGCATCCTCGATTTGCTCACTTGCAGATACTGGTCAGTTCAGATCGGCAACTTCTCCTTCACAATCTCCATCAGCACAGTTGCACCACAAAGCTGTGTGCTTAACCCCCTGCTCTACTCGCTTTTCACTTATGACTGTGTGGCTAAGCACTGCTCCAATGTCATCTTCTAGTTTGTGGACGATACCACCATTGTTGGCCAAATCAAAAGTGGTGACAAATCAGCATGTGGGAGGGAGATTGAAAACTCAGCTGAGTGGTGCCACGACAACAACCTCTCACTCAATGGCAGCAAACCAAGGAGATAACATTAAAATTAAGTATTTTTTTTATTATTGACTTCAAGAGGAGGAAGCTGGGGGGTGGGGGTGGGGGGTGGGCATCCATGAGCCGGTCATCATCAAAGAATCAGAGATGTAGAGGGTCAGCAACTTTACATTCCTCAGTGTTATCACTTCAAAGAACCTGTCCTGGGCCCAGCACGGAACTGCAATTACTAAGGAGGCACAGCAGTGCCTCTACTTTCTTAGAAGTTTGCGAAGATTTGCATGACATGACATCAAGTACTTTTACTAACTTCTATTGATATGTGGTGTAGAGTATATTGACACTTTGCATCACAGCCTGATATGGAAACACCAATGCCTTAAGTGGAAAATCCTACAAAAAGTAATGGATGTGGCCCAGTCCATCATGGGTAACGCCTCTGTTGAGCACATCTACATGGAGTGCTGTTGCAGGAAAGCAGCATCCATCATCAGGGACCTCCGCCACCAAAGTCATGCTTTCTTCTCGTTGCTGCCATCTGGAAGAAGGTGCAGGAGTCTCAGCACTCACAGTACCAGGTTCAGGAAAGTTATTTCACCTCAGCTATCAGCCTTTTGAACCAGCGGGGATAACTTCATTCAACTTGCCTTGCCCATCACTGAACTGTTCCCATGAACTTCTCAGTATTTATTGCTTATTATTAATGTTGCTATTAGTTTATCTTTTGTATTTGCAGTTTGTTGTCTTTTGTACACTGCTTGTCCGCCCTGTTGGGTGTGATCTTTCATTAATTCTGTTATGGTTTTTGAATTTACTGGATATGCCCACAAGAAAACAAATCTTATGGTTGTACATGAAGACATATATGTAGTTTGATAATCTCCTGCACATAATAAAATGACCATTGTATGCATGTTCTTTGTCTTCTATTGCTGTAGCCAGTCCACTTCAAAGTTCGATGTGTTGTTTATTGACAGTATATACAGTATATAAAGCATTCAAAGTTAAGATGAATTATATTCAAATATCTGTGCTGGAAATTATTTTCAAGATAACATTAAAATTAAGTATTTTTTTAAAGTAAATAATCATCCCCCTACACTTACATTTTCAAAGTCAGAGACTCAAGTCAAAACATTAGAGGCCCATGAGCACACATAAACCAGTCCTGAGGAAGGGTCTCGGCGGGAAACGTCGATTGTACCTCTTTCTATAGATGCTGCCTGGCCCGCTGTGTTCACCAGCAATTTTTATGTGTGTTGCATAAACTAAATGGGCCTAGATTCACTTCACATCCAGCCCTTAAGTGCAGGACGTTTGTACTCTGGCCCTGAGATATTGCTCAAGCAGAAGGTCACTGGGGCTGCTTCCAACACTCCCTACCCTTACACCCCACTCCACACTGTCCCTCCACAGTTTGTGTTTGATTCATCCACAGTTTGAGGATGAGAGGTGACCTGATAGAAGTGTACAAGATAATGAAAGACGTTGATCGTGTGGATAGTCAGAGGCTTTTTCCCAGGGCTGAAATGGCTAGCACGAGAGGGCACAGTTTTAAGGTGCTTGGAAGTAGGTACAGAGGAGAGGTCAGGAATAAGTTTTTTATGCAGAGAGTGGTGAGCGTGTGGAATGGGCTGCCGGTGATGGTGGTGGAGGTGGGTAGAATAGGATCTTTTAAGAGACTCTTGGACAGGTACATGGAACTCAGAAAAGTAGAGGGCTATGAGTAAGCCAAGGTAGTTCTAAGATAAGGACATGTTTGGCACAGGTCTGTGGGCCAAAGGGCCTGTATTGTGTAGTAGGTTTTCTATGTTTCTATGATTTGTGCATAGTAGCTGCAGATACTCCAACTGAAAACTTTGCTCATAAGGATGGTTGAAAATAGAGACATTTACAACTTCTAGAAGGAAATTGAATTGGCATTTGAGAGAAAATAGGAAAAGGAAGGGCATGTGACTTAGTGAACTTTTCTAGAAATAGCTGATGCAGACCTAAAGGACAGAATGACTTTCTTCTGAAATGTCAAGGGACTGAATGGACTCTAAAATAGCAGATTGGCTAAAGGCAGACTGAAATTCCTGCTGTTACAATTTTTGTGAACAGGTTGAGAAATACAGAAACAAAAACAATGTCAGTGAATAAGCAAGTACAAAAGAAGTCAAAACCACGTAGGGTTAAAATATGGACACAAGTACTTCACTTCTCCTCTTTTCACATTG
Source organism: Mobula hypostoma (assembly GCF_963921235.1). Lineage (NCBI taxonomy): Eukaryota > Metazoa > Chordata > Chondrichthyes > Myliobatiformes > Myliobatidae > Mobula > Mobula hypostoma. The sequence goes on along the minus strand of NC_086097.1, from coordinate 117,735,721 downwards.
TTATAACACATCACTGCATGCTTGGATTAAAGGGAATTTCTTCTGACTGCACATCAAAAGAGAATGGATCTGTTGTCAATGTTGTATATACTTAGGGCAGTTTCAGGCTTGATGTGAACCCTTCAGTTCATTTTTATTTTCAGTATGCAGAAGGCTGGGCTAATTTGAGACCTGAAGATGAAACTTACTTTCAAAGTAAGCTCAACCCAGTGACTTCTGAAACTGTCTTATTATTGTCTCAATCCATCAAAAGGAAGCTTTAGTGCTGAAGAAATCTATCATACTTTTGCCTGTATGTGTTTTGGATGTAAGAATAGAATTATGGATGCCAATGAGATAATGAGGTAAAGACTAACAGAATATATATAAATTATATATGCATCTGAACTATAGGTATGTGTGTGTATATATGTGTATGAATAAATAAGTATTTATATATGTATTCAAGGTGTGGGCTTCACCAGATAAGTCACATTTAAGAAGATGCCATGAAGCTGATGATAAGTTCTCTTGAATTCTTTTGGAAGATGGTTTGACAGTTGTTATGAAGTGTCTCATTTCTCTGTTGCACTGGATTCATCCAGATCTTTACTCTCCTCAAGGAACACTCACCAAATGCACCCAATATCAAAGCCAACAACTAACATGCCACTAAATAGTAACAGAAAGAAAATGTGCTGACAGAGCCAAGATAAGATTACTAATACCATGAACTTCATTTGTCTTTCCTTTAGTAATCTGTCTCACTTTGTGAAATGCCTATTTGTAGCTTTAACCAGATTCATTGCAGTATAAGTATTATTGTTCCAACAAAAAGCTTAAAGAAGGAATGAAAACCAACATTATAAACAAGTATTGCAAGCAAGAATTTCAACTTAAAATATGATCATTGAACCAAAGGATATAAATTCTAAATTAATAATTCTCAAGATAAATCCCATTAAAGGTTTCAGCATATTCAGCAATTTGTGGAGTCATCTCAGCACAGGACATCTCAGGAGGGGAACACAAACCAGGAATTCATGCATGAAAATAAATTTGATTAATTCATGATGGAGTGTATTTTCCAATAATTAATATGCACAAATGCCAACCAGGTGTACTGAAACTCTCAGTGAGAAGATAACTAGGCATCTCCTTATAGAATCAACTGGATAATTGGACCTGCAGAGACTGCCATGATCTACAGGACATATAATGGGATTTCTTCCTTTCTTTGAGGACAGAGAGGCCTGATGATGAGGCCAATCGCATGCTTAAAATAACTGAAACGTAACAGAAGATTGGGTCTCGAAATGCAGATTAAGTGCCTATGCTGGCTCACACAGCACATTCCATTCCCCTTCCTCATTTCCTTGTGACCTACCTTCTCATCACCTACCAGCAAAAGGGGCAACTTCCAGAAGTCAATTGACCAATCACGAGTTTGGGATGTGGGAGGAAACTGGTGCATCATAGGAAATCCTCACAGACACAGGGAGAATGTGCAGATACCATACCAATAGCATCAGAGGCCAGGTCAGATTACTGGAGCTGTAATGCACCAGATCTACTTTTCCACCATTGTGCTACCAGTTGGAAATGGTGAGTAGAGAATTAAGTGCATGGTACTTTTTCAAAATGGATATTGAAAGGAAATTTGCTCTGTGTGAATAATGTAAATAGTAACAGTGTAAATAATTTCAGCAACCTTTAGGTTCTCCTGTTCAGTTTTCTCAGGGACTTAATCTTCTCAACTTAATGTGCCATTATATTTTTCCTGCCATTGAAAAAGGATCTAGTGCTTTCTTGGCATATATGATGGATAAACTCATCTCAGTCTTCCAGCCAGGTACAGGTATCGATTATAACCAATGTTTCAATGACAGATTCTGCCGTCTTCATCAGGAAAGATGCCTGGGCATGTGAGTGGGTTTCTAATGGACACGATTCAGAGGCTACTGTCAAATTTCTGTCATATTAGAATGTCCAGGAGTGGGAGGCAACCATTCTTTTCCATCTCCATTATAAATTGAATGTTTGTACGTATACTGTTCAGATGGTCATGGATCTGTTGGAGTGCTTGGAGTCCATGAGTCCACACTACAAAGGTGTTATCAATGTAACTGAAAAAGCATTTGGGACATAGGGCGATGAACTGAGAGCCCTTTCCTCAAAGTCCTCCACGTAGAAATTAGCAATAGCTGGTGACAAGGGGATCCCATGGCCACTCTGACGGTTTGTTTATAGTAGTTCCCCTTATAGAGGAAGGGCGTCGATGTAATGCATCATCCATAGGGGGGGTGAATGCTTTTCATAGGCACTGTATGACTGAACTTGAACTTGAATTCAGATCATGTCGAATCTTGAAGTGCAGGGGCTGCAGCAGAAGAAGATCAGGAACATACACTCAGTGGCCACTTTATTAGGTACAGGAGGAACTTAATAAAGTGGCTAATCTGTGTATATTACTAATTAGGGCTGTTATTAGACTTGCTTATATTGTAATTCTGCTAACAGAGTCCATAGAACATTTGAAGCACAGTACATCCCCTTCAGCCTATGATGTTGTGCTGACCTTTTAACCTACTCTGAGATCAATCTAATCCTTCCCTCCTACATAGCTCTCCATTTTTCTTTCATTCATATGTCTATCTAAAAGTTTCTTAAATGCTCCTAATACATCTCCCTCTATCATCCCTGGCAGGGCATTAATGTAGTCACCACTCTCTGTGTAAAAACTTCCCTGGCATCCCCCCCTTACGCTTTCCTCCAATGACATTAAAATTATACCCCCTTGTATTAATTAATTTCTACACTGAGAAAAAGTGTCTGCCTATCCACTCTACCTAAGCCTGACATCACTTTGTATACTTCTATCAAGTCTCCTCACATCATCCTTGGCTCCAGAGAATAAAGCCCTACCTTACTCAATGCTCAAACTGAACACTATGTTGCTACTTCAATATGTTCATTGTTATATTGAAAAAGATCACAAGAAAACTAAAAGCTAGACATCCAAACCAAAACAAGCACTTCAAATGCTATGAATTTGAGAAGTACTCAATAAGGTGGGCAGCAGATGTGGTAAGAGCATCACAGCTAACATTTCAGCTGTGAGAAGTTGGATTGAAGGTGATGAAGAGGCAAAAGCAGACAGTTTTCAATCAAAGAGAAGATGGGGGTAGAATAGGTCGAGAAGAGGGGCAAGTCTGATAAGCTGAGCCTGAAAGAGTTAAAGTGGCAATAAGAAGCAGTGAATACTTTTGCCAGTGTCATTACTTCTGACAACAACGCTGTACGACGTGTCCAGCACCCTCGTCTATCAGACTCAGAATTAGAATCAAGTTCACAGTATTATCACTCTTTTATGATATGAAATTAACTTTTGTTGTAACATACAGTGTAAAGACATAAATCTGTTATAAATTGTAAAATAAGTCAATAGTGCATAAAAAGTAATAAGGTAGTGTCCATAGTTTTATGGACTATTCAGAAATCTGATGGTGTATGGGAAGAATCTGTTCTTGAATCACTGAATAAGGTCTTTAGACTCCTGTATTTCTTCTCTAATGGTAGCAATGAGAAGAAGGCATGTCCTGGATGGAGAGGGTTGTCAGTGATGAATGCTGCTTTGCTCCCTGAAGATGTCCTCAATGGTGGGAAGAGTTGTGATGGAACTGGCTGAGTCAAAAACTTCTTCAGCCTCTCCCTATCCTGCACATTGAATCCTACATACCAGGCTATGATGTAACTAGTCAGATTAATCTCCACTATTTCTATGGAAATTTGCAAGCCTTTGTTGACATACCAAATGTCCCAAGCTCCTAATGAAGTACTGCTGCTGGTATGCCTTCTTCATTAATGCTCCAACGTGCTGGGCCCAGCACAGATCTTCAGACCTTTAATGAGGACTAGTGCATGTTCTCCCAACTTCCCCTTCCTGAAGTCCACAATTAAATCTACTCAACCACACTATACAAACAGAGAAAGAAATGCAGACTCATACTCATTGTTGGATAACTTTCTGAAAGTCCATTTGTTCTACCCATCCCTGCCTCACCTTCTCTTCTACAGAAAATTAACCTGGTTTTGCTCTTTCCCAGTTCCGACAAGGGACACTGGGACTGAAGTATAAATTATATTTCTCTTTCCAGATATGCTGAATTTCCTGGTAATTTCTGAATGTTAGTATGTGATGGTATGTTATTGCTATTGTCAACTTCGGTACATTTCCTATTTAATAACACAGACAGTATTTTCACATTAAGAATGTGTAGAGTTCTGTATCTGCTTGGTATCTTGGACATGTTGGTAAAGAAGAGCCATGCACTGCAACACATCATAGTGTCATAGAGTACTACAGCACAGGAGGAGGCCCTTCTGCCCATCCACTCCATGTTGAACTATTATTGTCTAGTTCCATTGACCTGCACCTGAAACATACCCCTTCATATCCCTCCCATCCATGTACTTATCCAGACTTCTTTTAAATACTTAAATCGAACCTGCATTGACCACTTCCACTGGCAGCTCATCCACATTGTCACCACCCAATGAATGAAGATGTTTCCCCTCAGTTTCTCCTTAAATATTTCACCTTTCACCCTTAAACTATGAGCCCGAGTTTCGTCTCACCCCATCTGTGCCATTAGTCACAGATAGCACAGATAGAATACTGAACCATCCACACTGGTGAAGAAGCAGGGCCAGTGTCACTTCCTGCTGTCTTAGGAGAGCTGCACTCATCATCAGAAATCCCCACCAACCTGGCCATGCTCTCTTCTCACTGTTGACATCATGTAGAAAGTGTAAGAGCCTCAGGACTCGCAAAGCTAGGTTTAAGAACAGTTATTACCCTTCAACCATCAGGCTCTTGAATAAAAGGCAACGACTACACTCACTTACCCATGTTTCCCACAACCAATGATCCTTGGAGGAAGAATTCAAGGTAACAAGAGCCAGAGAAGTGGTATAGTATAGGGACTCAAGTGATCTGAAGATGGCTATTGCAGGGATCCAAGTGAGGACTGGCAGGAAGTGGAGGGCAGAGGAATCTGTTCAGGAAACAGAGACAAGGCTGCATCACAGGAGGCTAGTGGAAGTGGTCACATGAGGCCGAGCTGGGCTAGGATCCTTTCCAACTCCCCAAATAGACACCAAAGGGAAGGAAAGGTGTTGTCTAGTTCAGGAGGAAGTGAGAGCAGTAGTGGAGGAGACGAGAACCTGGGAGGCAGTGGGAATGAAGCAACATGGAGCTTGGACAAGATGGGCGAATGCGGTTGAGAGGAAAGTGACCTGGGCTGATCTTCGGAAAGCCGAACCACACCGCATCCAATTTCTCATCCAGGCAGTGTACGATGTGCTTCCAAGCCCATCAAATCTGCACACATGGGGCAAGGCAGAGTCAACTGTGTGCCCATTGTGCTCCAAGCGAGGAGCCCTGGAGCACATCCTCAGCGGCTGTGCAAGGGCACTTGGTGAGGGATGGTACTGATGGAGGCATGATCAGGTCCTGAAGACCATCACTGAAGCCGTCAGCGCAGGAGTTGAGTGGGCGAAGCAATCCCGACCCTCCAAGCAGACCATTGCCTTTGTCAGAGCTGGGGAGCAGCCAATACCTGCCAAAAGAACATCTGCAGGCATTCTGACCTCTGCAAGCGACTGGCAGCTGTTGGTGGACCTCAAAGGGCAGCTGAAGTTCCCCAACCATATCGCAGCCACCACCCTGTGACCAGACATTGTCCTACTGTCTGAGCCTACTAAGCAAGTGGTGCTGTTGGAGCTGACAGTCCCATGGGAAGATAGCTTGGAAGAGGCCTTTGAAAGGAAGCTCTCCAAGTACATAGGACTGGTCAGCAACTGTCAGCAGGCTGGATGGAGAGCGAGGTGTCTCCCAGTGGAGGTTGGTTGTAGGGGATTCATAGCCTGTTCTTTAGTTAGAGCCTTCAGCATTTTGGACATTGAGGGAGAGAGGAAGAGGAGAGCCATCCGCAGTACCACCGATGCGGCAGAGAGGGCTTCAAGATGGCTGTGGTTCAAAAGGGAGGATCCATGAAGTCATAAGTAGCTAGCCATCTGGACACAAGCTAGAGTCTAAGCAGTCCCTGCTGGGTCACCTGGAGGAGGGTGTATGATGTTGAAAGACCGGAAACACCTAATGATTGCAGGAACATCACTGAAGATGTGTCCAGAAGCATCAGGAGATGTATGTACATAGTCACTTTAACAGCTTTTTATCTCACTGTCTCATGTTCTCATTGTTTATTGTTATTTATTACTATATTTACATTTGCGGTTTTTTGTCCTCTACTCTCTTGTTGATCTTTCATTGAGCCTGTTATAGTTACTATATGCAAACACGAGAAAATCTGCAGCTGCTAGAAATTCAAGCAACACACACAAAATGCTGGTGGAACACAGCAGGCCAGGCAGCATCTATAGGAAGAAGCACAGTCGATGATTCGGGTCGAGACCCTTTATCAGGAGTAATGGAAAAAAGAGACAGTAAGAGATTTGAAAGTAGTGGGGGGGGGGGCCTGAAATGATAGGAGAAGACAGGAGGGGGAGGGATGAAGCCAAGAGTGGGAAAAGGGATAAGGCTGGAGAAGGGAGACTATCATGGGTCCGAAGGCCTCGGAAGAAAGAAAGGGGGAGGGGAGCACCGGTGGAAGGTGGAGAACAGGCAAGGAGTTGTTGTGAGAGGGAAAGAGAGGAAAAAATTAGGGATGGGGTAAGAGGGGGAGAAGGGGCATTAATGCAAGTTAGAGAAATCAATGTTCATGCCATCAGGTTGGAGGCTACCCAGATGGAATATAAGGTGTTGTTACTCCAACCTGAGTGTGGCTTCATCTTGACAGTAGATGAGGCCATGGATAGACATATCAGAATGGGAATGGGACATGGAATTAAAATGTGTGGCCACTGGGAGATCCTACTTTCTCTGGTGGACAGAGCGTTGGTGTTCAGCGAAGCAGTCTCCCAATCCACATTGGGTCTTACTAATATATAGACAGCCACACCCGGAGCACCGGACACTGTATATCACACCAGCAGACTCACAGGTGAAGTGTCGCCTCACCTGGAAGGACTGTCTGGGGCCCTGAATGGTGATGAGGGAGGAAGTGTAAGGCCAGGTGTAGCACTTGTTCTGCTTACAGGGAAAGTGCCAGGAGGGAGATCGGCAGGAAGGGATGGGGGGTTGGGGGAACGAATGGGCAAGGGAGTCGTGTAGTGAGCGATCCCTGCAGAAAACAGAAAGTGGGGGGGGGGGGGGGAAGTGAAAGATGTGTTTGGTGGTGGGATCCCGTTGGAGATGGCCACACACACTACCTGAATCACTTACGCTCTGTCCGCCAGAGGAAGCAGGATCTCCCAGTGGCCACACATTTTAATTCCACATCCCATTCCCATTCTGATATGTCTATCCATGGCCTCATCTACTGTCAAGATGAAGCCACACTCAGGTTGGAGGTTACCCTATATTCCATCTGGGTAGCCTCCAACCTAATGGCATGAACATTGATTTCTCTAACTTCCGTTAATGCCCCTCCTCCTCTGCTTACAACATCCCTAATTTTTTTTCTCTCTCTCTTTCCCTCTCACTATAACTCCTTGCCTGTTCTCCATCTTCCTCTGGTGCTCCCCTCCCTCTTTCTTTCTTCCTTGGCCTTCTGTCCTATGATACTCCCCCTTCTCCAGCCTCATCCTTTTTGCCAATCAACTCTCCAGCTCTTGCCTTCAACCCTCCCCCTCCTGTCTTCTCTTACCATTTCGGGTCTCCCCTCCCCCTCCTTTCAAATCTCTCACTATCTCTTTTTTCCGTTAGTCCTGACGAAGGGTCTTGACTCGGAACGTTGACTATGCTTCTTCCTATAGATGCTGCCTGGCCTGCTGTGTTCCACCAGCATTATGTGATAGTTACTATACTATAGATTTGCTGAGTATGCTCATGGGAAAATGAATCTCAGGGTTGTATATGGTGGTGTATATGTACTTTGATAATAAAGTTTACTTTGACTTTCTTCTTATGTGTACATCAACACTATTCAAAATGAAGATTTTGTGTAGTGCTGATGTATACATAAGAAGAAACTTTTGATTTTCTAATCCAATGTGTGGGATTCTTACAGTTGTACCTATAGCTGAGTCAAACTCTACTTAAACCTGCAGCTGGCAGGAAAAGAAATATACTCATGTCTAACTTAATTAATCAGAATTGTGAAAGGCAATCTACTTCAAAATAAATAGTTCCATTCAGTACACTTGGAGGCGGTATACTGCTTTGACATGCTGTTAAAATGGTGATGGCCACGTCACAACTCACGCCTTCCTTTAGGCTTTCTGAGGCACCTTCTGTTGAACTGGGAAATGAGGCTTCACAAGCTTGGAAGGCCAGTATCAGGCAGCTTAAGGGAGAAAACTATTAACTTTTGAACACTGAATAATACTGAAACATTGAATTGATTCCACAACCTATGAACTCACTTTCAAGGGCGCTGCAACTTATGTTGTCAGTTTTATTTATTTACTTATGTATCTATTTTTTTTATTTGCACAGTTCATCTTTTTATGCAATTTGGTTGTTTGACAGTCTTTGTGAGTAGCTTTTCCATTGATTCTACTGTGTTTATTTGTTCTACTATGAATGCCTGCAAGAAAATGAACCTCAGGTTAGTAATGCTGACAGATATGTGCTTTGATGGTAAGTTTACTTTGAACTTTAAATTGAAAGCTTTCAAGATATTTATGTATCATTGTCACAGGTAACAAAAGTCTACATGGGAAAAAATGTTGCGTGGACTGCATGCTTACTTCACAGCAGAAACTGTCGAGAGACAACAGTGTTCTACTGAACAAGAAAGAAGCAAAAGGAATATTTGGCCAGTATTGCATCTGAGACAGCTTGTCACACAATATGAATTTTCTGTTCTTGAGTAAGAGCTGAAAATGTAAATGAGTAAATGTAAATTGATGCACATCAAAGTAACTGTGACAGAAATCCTTGGAAAAGGATATTAAACTTTCTGAATTGCTTCCTTTAGTAAGATCATATTCACTTTCAAACAATGGGACAGCTGATGTGTAGAGAAAGGGTTAATAAAGTGCCAAGGAAGAAAGAAAACCACATGCCAGAGCTTCTAACTCAAACCCATCAACTGAAAACAATTGCAGTGTAAAGTCCTGGTTCATATTTTTTACTGTTGTGTTGTTCTGTATTTGATTTTGTGGTGTTCTCTGCAAGCTGCTTGTTTGAGTTACTGTTGAAGACAAGAGATGAAAGAATTGAGTGCCATCCAATTAGGATGGCTGGATGAAGGGGAGGTTTCTCTGGTGAGGGACACTAAGGTTGGGCTTGGGACTTCTGTTAAGGAGATGAAGAGAGAAGATGTTGGAGAGAAGAGGTCGTAGGATTTGATCCAGAGTGGGGCCGTGATTCAACAGAGTCTGGGGTGAGATCGAAGGAGGATCAGTGAAGGGGAAATCGTGAGCTCCAAGTTGTGCACACTAGACCATTTCATTAAAATGGGCCCCTTTCTTATTTTGTTCTTTCTTTATTAACCCTTTAGTCAAATTAAGAATTATAAAGCTAAATCATTTAATTGTATGTGGTGCACTGTCTGTTATGTTGTGGCACTTATTTGTAACAGGATAACACATCACTCAGCATCCACAAAAATAGGGGTTTTTTGGGTGGGCTCACACCTCAATCTCACACATTTGGCAGGGCTGGAAATTGTCTTCCCTAGACTTATGCAATTGATGGAACCAGAGATGAGCAGAACGTAGAGCATTGATTCTTATAGTGGAGACAGCTATTGCAACAAGTTAGAGAATCTTGCTCAATGGTGGCAATAGAAGTGAAGCAGAATGTACACTTTATAAAATATTGTCTTTCGGCCAACCCAAAGCATTGGAGCTGACCACAATGTGATGTAACTATTGAAGCCGACGCAGAGATCAATAATAATTCTGACAGTCCATTGTTTGTTTTTGTTGTGTTTTACGATCATTGGAACACTCAGTAATGAGTAAAAGTGAACGTATGTGAGTTGTGATTAACATTTGAGTTAATACAAAGGCAGTGTGGTGAATCAAAACAAACATTCAACAGTCTTCACTGTTGTCCTTCCCAATTTCACCAACATCAATGAGATGGTTTACAGAGAGGAGTTGGAAGAGCCTGGTGCCAGGCAAATAAACTCTTCCTCAATGTCAACAAGACTTCAGGAGAACTCATACCACTCACACCCCTCTTCACAATGGCAGTGGAAACTGCGAGCCGTTTCAAACTGCCGGGAGTGCACACCTTGCACAACCTGTCATCGTCCACAGTCTAGGAAGTCACCAATGCCTCTACTTTCTGAGGAGGTTGAAGAGAGCTGGACTATGCAAATCAATAATTATGGCCTTCTACAGATGTGCAGTTGAGAGCATCCTAAGATGCTGCACCACTGTGTGGTACAAAAACTGCTCTGTGGCAGACAAGAAGGCTCCACAATGGATAATCAAGTTGATTATCCCACCACACCACCAGTATAGACATAGACATGGACATAGACACAGACATACTTTATTGATCCTGAAGGAAATTGAATTCCGTTATAGCTGCACCAACCGAGAACAGAACATAAATATAGCAATACAAAAACCACAAACAATCAAACAACAATATGCAAACTATGCCAGATGGAAATAAGCCCAGGACCAGCCTATCAGCTCAGGATGTCTGACCCTCCACGGGAGGAGCTGCAAAGTTCGATGGCCACAGGCAGGAACAACCTCTCATAATGCCCAGTGTTGTATCTCAGTGGAATATGGCCGGAGTCCAACAGCAAAAAGTTCAATATCCAGGCTACAAACACGTTCCTCGATCGTAGTATGACCAGGATTGCACCACCCATTGTTGACCAGAACGGCAAGCCCCCAACTCCTTTATGCTTAATGTTCTCAGTGCACTTCCAGTCAGCCAGAACGGTCTGGAAGCCCTCCATGGAAAAGTTTTGGTCGGGTATGTCCACGTGCAGCCATGTTTCAGTAAAACACATAACATTGTTCTCCTGAAATGTTCTCTGACTCTTGGCTAGCGCCGTCAACTCATCCATTTTATTACCCACTGAACTCCTCTTCTCCATAAGTCTCTGTTGTATCGACCCGGTCCGCTTTCCTCGTCTTTTTGGACCCCTCTGCATCCTCTGTGTGTTTTCCTCCAGATTTCAGCCGGGATGTCCACCACTCTGTTTACTAAACCGGCTGGCATAAGCGCGATCAGCTGGTCCCTGGAATAAACAATGCGACCATACGACCATACTTCATTCTTTTACTGTCAGAGCACCTTATGTACAGATACTCCCATACCGAGCATCACTTTGTGGACGTGCAATTAGTTTATGTATATAAACTACTGTTACATGCTCAAGGAGATCTGTTTTTTTGTGAGAATGATGTAATGGTCTTTTGGAGGTCACCTGATGTGATTTTTCCGCCGTTGTGAGGTCACATGATGACACGTGCCCCGTGACTATATAAGGGTCGACCCAGGTGACGCAGGGAGTTTTGAGTTTGTAGATTTCCAGGTAGAACGTGCTGTATCTCCATTTCAGTTGCGTGTTTGTTTTTGGTGACGCAGTTTCATTTTTAAAACGGAGTGTGCGTTCTGTTGCAAAATACCATATTATTTGGACTGGAAATTTTTGCCTAGATGTGTTGATTTACTCAATTCCAACATTAGAAGGGAGAGTGAAGAACTTATCGAAGTTACAGGATCGAAGGATCGAGAGGAGTCGGCATCGTTTGGCAGTTTAATAAAGGATGGACCTTATTGAGTCTTCTTTGGAGTAGTAGCTACCTGCATCGTGATGACTCTTGCCAAAAAGAGCAAGGAGTTAATATAAAAAGGTGCTCTCTCTCTCTAAAAGAATTTAAGGTCAGTTGATTTAAACTGTTTATTTTCGGCATCGTGAATCCTGTAGACAGAACCAGCAGGAAAGTTGCGTCTATGAAGAAATCCTTCTCCAGAGAAGTCTTTCCCAATTGAACGTGTAAATCAGTTGGACTTTCGAAGTTATCGCTTCAAGAACTATATTTGACTTTATCGCTTTAAGAACTGTTTTCGCATTTAACGCTTTAAGAACCAGAGCCGAGTGGTGAGTTGGTGAATGGCTGCATATCTGTTAACTTCGGGTTAAAGTTTTTGTTTGTTTTTTCCTTATCATTTATCCGTGTTTAATACATATTTGGTTGTTTTTATATAACCTGTCTCAATTGATATTCATTGTTGCCGTTTATGTAATACTACTCATATGTGTATATATTCATTGTGCTTTTTACTGTGTTCTTCGTGCTCATTGTTCCTTTATACTGCATTGAGTCTTGAGTAACAATCATTTTATTCTCCTTTACACTCATGTACTGACAAATAACAATAAACAATTTTGAATCTTGAAAATCCCAGGCTGTTTTTGTACAATTGCTATACTTTTGACTACCCTGACAGTGTTTTAGCTAAAAATAATGTTCCAATCTATAAATGTTCCCACAATATATGAAGAAATAGTCATAAAAATTATTATACATGATGTGAGAAGAAATACAATGACACAAAACGGAAGCAAAGCTGAAAAGGAATCAAGACATGCTCTATCAGGATGTGTGACAGCAAATCAGTCACAACAATGGAAACGCACACATGGAGACATCATCCACTGCAAGATCAGCTCAAACTCTGTGTTGATCTCATGACTTCAGATCTTGTGCTACAAGGTAATTACGTTGTTGTAACATACACAAAAAAATGCTGGAGAACATCAGGAGTTCAGGAAGCATCTACAGAAAGGAATAAAGATAGATGTTTTGGGCTGAGACCCTCCATCAGGACTGCATAGGAAGAGAGATGAAGCTGGAATAAGAAGGTCTCTGACCAACTACCACCAAAACGTCACTTGCAGAACCAGATGAAATAATGATGGAATTGATGGCTTTGTAGCTAAGATTGCAAATTATATGACTATAGGTGGGGGGACAGGTAGTATTGCAGAAGCATGGTGTCTGCAGAAGGACCTAGACAGATTGGGGGAATAGGCAAAGAAGTGACAGATGGAATTTAATGTAGGGAAGTGCATGGTCATGCACTTAGTCATTAAGAATGAAGACATAGAACATACATAGAACAGTACAGCACAGTACAGGCCCTTCGGCCCACAATGTTGTGCCAACCCTCAAACCCTGCCTCCCATATAACCCCCCACTTTAAATTCCTCCATATACCTGTCTAGTAGTCTCTTAAATTTCACTAGTGTATCTGCCTCCACCACTGAGTCAGGCAGTGAATTCCACACACCAACCACTCTCTGAGTAAAAGACCTTCCTCTAATAACCCCCTTGAACTTCCCACCCCTTACCTTAAGGCCATGTCCTCATGTATTGAGTGGTGGTGCCCTGGGGAAGAGGCACTGGCTATCCACTCTATCTATTCCTCTTATTATCTTGTACACATCTATCATGTCTCCTCTCATCCTCCTTCTCTCCAAAGAGCAAAGCCCTAGCTCTATTAATCTCTGATCATAATCCATACTCTCTAAACCAGGCAGCATCCTGGTAAATCTCCTCTGTACCCTTTCCAATGCTTCCACATCCTTCCTATAGTGAGGCAACCAGAACTGAACACAGTACTCCAAGTGTGGCCTAACCAGAGTTTTATAGAGCTGCATCATTACATCATGACTCTTAAACTCTATCCCTCGACTTATGAAAGCTAACATCCCATAAGCTTTCTTAACTACCCTATCTACCTGTGAGGCAACTTTCAGGGATCTGTGGACATGTACCCCCAGATCGCTCTGCTCCTCCACACTACCAAGTATCCTGCCATTTATTTTGTACTCTGCCTTGGAGTTTGTCCTTCCAAAGTGTACCACCTCACACTTCTCCGGGTTGAACTCCATCTGCCACTTCTCAGCCCACTTCTGCATCCTATCAATGTCTCTCTGCAATCTTTGACAATCCTCTACACTATCTACAACACCACCAACCTTTGTGTCCTCTGCAAACTTGCCAACCCACCCTTCTACCCCCACATCCAGGTCGTTAATAAAAATCACAAAAAGTAGAGATCCCAGAACAGATCCTTGTGGGACACCACTAGTCACAATCCCCCAATCTGAATGTACTCCCTCCACCATGGCCCTCTGCTTTCTGCAGGCAAGCCAATACTGAATCCACTGGGCCAAACTTCCCTGGGTCCCATTCCTTCTGACTTTCTGAATAAGCCTACTGTGTGGAACCTTGTAAAATGCCTTACTAAAATCCATATAGATCACATCCACTGCACTACCCTCATGTATATGCCTGGTCACCTCCTCAAGGAACTCTATCAGGCTTGTTAGACACGATCTGCCCTTTACAAAGCCACGCTGACTGTCCCTGATCAGATCATGATTCTCTAAATGCCCATAGATCCTATCTCTAAGAATCTTTTCCAACAGCTTTCCTACCACAGACGTAAGGCTCACTGGTCTATAATTACCCGGACTATCCCTACTACCTTTTTTGAACAAGGGGACAACATTCGCCTCCCTCCAATCCTCAAACCCTCTGTATATGTTAGATTTGGTTTTACTCCATGCACTTCTTTCAGTGCTCTATCACTCTGGGTCCCATCCCCCTTGCAAATTAGTTTAAACCCTCCTGAACCATGCTAGCAAACCTACCTGCAGGGATATTGCTCCCCCTCGAGTTCATGTGCAACCCATCCAATCTGGACAGGTCCCACCTTCCCCAGAAGAGATCCCCATGATCCAAAAATCTAAAACCCTGCTCCCTGCACCAACTCCTCAGCCATGTATTCAGCTGCCATCTCCTCCAATTCTTACCATCACTGTCACATAGCACTGGCAGCAATCCTGAGAACGCCACCCTTGACGTCCTGTTCTTCAGCCTTCTGCCTAGTTCCTGAAACTCACACTTCAGGACCTCATCCCACTTCCTGCCTATGTCGTTGGTTCGTACATGTATAACGACTTCTGGTTGCTTTCCCTCTCATACCAGGATGTCATGCACCTGGTCAGAGACATCTCGGACCCTGGCACCCGGGAGGCAACAAACTATGCGGGTGTCCTTCTCACATCGGCAAAATCTCCTGTCTGCTCCCCTGACTATAGAGTCTCCAATGATGACAGCTCTCCTCTTCTCCGTCTCATGCTTCTGCACCACAGGGTCAGAATCAGTGCCGGAGGCCCGCCACTGTGGCTCACACCTGGTCGGTCGTCCCCACCAACAGTATCTAGGACGGTAAACTTATTATTCATAGGAATGGTTACAGCAGTGCTCTGCACTACCTGTCTGCTCACCTTCGCCTTCCCTACTCTGACTGTCACCCAACGACCTGCTTCCGACAGCCTAGGTGTGACTACCTCCCTGTAGTTCTCATCTATGCCTGCCTCATTCTCCCTTATGAGTCAAAGGTCAACCAGCTGCTGCTCCAGATTCCTTACACGGTCTTCCAGATTGCCCAGCCGCATGCACTTCTAGCAGATGTGACTCTGCGGGAGAGGGGTGTTCCCCCAAGACTGCCACATAACACATGAGAGGCACATCACCGTCTCAGGAGACATTGTAAAGACTAACTGCCAGCAAGCTTGTCCTCTGCCTTTTCTCGCCGAAGCCTCTCGAGTCAAAGTCTCAAAGCTCCACTCCTTCACTGGCCCACTCACTGACTGGCCGCTTCGCTTGAGCTATCCCTCTATTTACCTGTTTGAGCTTTTCAAAATGCTTGGTCACCTGACCTTGCTGCCCAATCAGCTGCTTTCTGCTGAGTCTGAGCTGTTCAAATCTTGATTGTCTATTTTCTAAATGGGGAGGAAATTTGAAATTCAAAGGTGCAAAGGGACTTGACAGTCCTTGTACAAGATTCCCTAACTTGCAGGTTGAGTCAGTGATAAGGAAGGCAAATGCAATGTTAGCATTTATTTAAAGGGGAGGTAAGATACAAAAGCAAGGATTAATGCTGATGCTTTATAAGGTATTGGTCAGTCCACACTTCGAGAAGAGTGCTGTGAGCAGTTTTGGCCCTCTTATCTGAGAAAAGATGTGCTGACATTGGAAAGGGTCCAGAGGAGTTTCACAAAAATAATCCCAGGAATTAAAGGGTTAATGTAGGAGGAATACTTGATGGCCCTGGGCATGTTACTGGCTGCAGTTCAGAAGAATGTGTGGGGGATCTTATTACAACCTATTGAATATTGAAAGGCCTACATAAAGTGGATATTGGGAGTATGTTTCCTATAGTGAGGGAGTCTAAGACCAGATGGCACAGCCTCTGACTCAAGGGACATCCATTTTGAATCAAGATGCAGAGCTATCTCTGTACGCAAAGGGCGGTGAATCTGTGGAATTCATTGCCACAGGCAGCTGTGCAGGCCAGCTCATTGCTCTTATTTAGGTCAGAAGTTGATTTAAGGTTCTAAATTACTCAGAGAGTCAAAGATTACAGGGAGAGCACAGGAGAATGGGGTTGAGAGAGGTAATAAATCAGCCATGATGGAATGGTGGAGCAGACGTGATGGGTCATTCGGCCTAACTCTGCTCCCAAGTCTTATGGTCTTACAAACGTGTACATTTGATCGCTGTTACAATACCATCATGAATGCTTACCATGTCATTCCACGTCCACCCTATGGCAAGTCCGATTATTTAGCTTAACTTCAACACTTGGCGTACAGAGGGCGACTAAGGACCAAAGCACCAGTGTTGAGGTTCATGAAGGTAAGCTTGAGAGGTGGAGGAGCATTTACAGGACTGCTTTGAATCAGTGAACTAGACCATATTCAAGGATTCATCTTCAGATCTGAGTGAATATGCCGCACCAACTTCATCAAAACCAAATGGATGAGCATGCGCATTTGAGAACATACTTCCCAAAGCAGAAGTCCCAACTGAACCAGGAGATGTGCCTTCTACTGATGGCTAGATCTGTGACACTGTAAACAAGCAATCCAGAATCCTACAAGAATTCCAGTTAGAACCTACAAAAGATCATTTTGAGCGTGAAAAGGTAAAGCTGTCAACATAAATCAGATGCATGATAACTGTAGTAAGATTTGTATGCTACTACTTGCTATAAGATGAAACCTAACAGCTTAAATGGCATTGAGCTTCACAGCCAATAGCTCAATGTCTTCTGTGAAAGGGAGAATAACGATAAACTTTAGTGAATCCCCACAGTATCTAGAGACTCTTTGATAGCTGTCTTGGAGGCCAATGTCACAAAATTCTTCAAGAGGCTGAACCCTTCCAAGGTATCAGGCCCCAATGGTGTACCTGGCAGGATACTAAAAACCTGTGCCAACTGTAGTAACTTCTACTTTGAAAAAGGCACACTCGACAGCTTCATGCCCAAGAAACAACTTTACCTCGAACTTCAAAACCGTTATGTATATACAGAGCCTTCACAACCCGTACGGCATGGCAGGCACACTATATACAAAGCCCACTGGAAGTAAACCTTCTCCCATTATCCTAATTAGAATTAAGTTACTTTTAATAATGCTCACATTACAACACCAACTAATTGGCCGGAGTGTTTGAGGAGATCGTCAACCTTTCACTGCTGTGATCTCATTTCTTTCAAAAGGACAGCAATCATACCAGTGCCCAGGGTAAGCTGCCTCGTAAACTATCACCAGGAGACACTCGCATCTACTATAATTAATTGCTTTGAAAGGTTGGTCTTGGTTAGGATTAACCCCCGACTGAGCAAATATTTGGACCCACTGCAAAATGACAATTGTCACAACAGGGACACAAAATCATTGGCTTCCATTCTGTTTTACAGCACCTGCTCGACAGCAAAACATACTACATGCTGCTGTTTATCAATTACAATTCAACATGCAGCACCACTATCCCCTCAGGATTAGTCAACAAGGTTTAGATCCTGGTTCTCTATATTTCCTTCTGCAACTGGATCCTCGACTTCCATACTGGGAGACCACAGTCAGTGTGAATCAAATTTAATAACTCTGTCTCACTGACAATCAACACGCGCACACACACCTCAATGACGCGTGCTGAGCAACTGCTCTACACTCTCTCTGCACCTGTGACTGTGCAGATGAACGCAGCTCAAATGGTATGAATAAACTTGCCAATGACATCACTGTGGTTTTGTGGAATCTCAGATGGCGACAAGGAACTACACACGAGTGAGATAGATCAGCTGTTTGGGTAATGTCACAACAACAATCTTACACTCGAGGCCAGGAATACCAAAGGATTTATTGCAGACTTCAGGAAGGGGAAGTGGGGAGAACTCACATCAATCGTCATCCAGGGGTCAGTCGTATTCCTGGATGTTAACATCTCAGAGGATCTACTTTGGCCCAATACATTGAAGAAATCATGTCAACAAATCTACTTCATAAGGAATTTGAGGAAATTTGGCATTTCACCAAAGACTCTTACAAATTTCTATCAATTTATAATGGAGAACTTTCTTACTGATGTGGAAACTCCAATGTGCAGGATTGCAAGAGGCTGAAGAATGTTGTAGACTCAGATAGCTCCATCACAGGCATAACTCTCTCCACTATCAAAGGCATCTGGAAGAGACAGTGCCTAAGAAAGGTGGTTATCTGCATCAAAACCCTTGGCAAACTTATATAGATGTGTGGTTGGAAGTGTGCTGACTGGCTGCGTTATGGCTTTGAGTGAAAAATCCTACAAAAGGTACTGGATTCCACCCAGTTCGTCACAGGTAAAGACTTCCCAACCATTGAGCACATCTACATAAAATGTTGCTGTAGAAAAATAGCATCCATCATCAAAGATCCTCACCACCCAGGCCATGCTCTTTTCTCATTGCTGCCATCAGGTAGAAAGTCCAACTGCCTCAGGATTCACACCAGCAGGTTCAAGTACAGTTACTACCCCTCAACTATCAGGCCATTGAACAAAAAGAGATAGTTACACTCATTCTATTTCTGGTGTTACCACAACCGATGGTCTCACTTTAAGGATATTTTTATCTTGTTATTTCATGCTCATTACTTATTACTATTTAATTATATTTGCATTTGCAGAGTTTGTTGCTCATTGATCCTTCCAGCAGTTACTGTTGTATAGATTTGCTGAGTATGCCCACAGGAAAAAGAATCCCAGGGTTGTATGTGGTGACATGCATGGACTCTGATAATAATTTTTACTTTGAACTTAAGGATTCAAACCATCTGGGACATGTCCGCTTCTCGTTACTGCAATTATGGATGAGGTAAAGCAGCTTAAAGACCCAGACTAATTTATCACCATCATTAGATTCCTGAATGATCCATGAACCCATGAACACTACTTCATTATTCCTTTTTTTTACATAATGCATTTATTTTGTACAGAACTCGATAGTAACTTTGCAAAGTACTGCTGCAGGACAGCAGATTTCATGACCTATAAGTCAGTGATTGGAATTTGGATTCTCATTCTGATTTTTAAACAGAGAGAAAGGACCGATGGTGACTGCTGTAAACATTTTGTGGAGACCCAAGGCACTGCAGATTTTAGAATCTGGAGCAGCTCACAATCTACCAGAAGAACTTAGCAGTTTAAGCAGCATCGGTGGGAGGAAAAGCATCATCAATGTCTCAAGATAAACCTGCACATCTTTTTGTTACCGGGAAGATTCTTGCTCAGTCATCACTGGATCACCTGCTCCCTTGACTGAGAAGGTACCTCCAAAGCTCATCCAAAAATGAGAAGAGCGCTTTGAAGCTGTATGATAACCTACGTACAGTATGAGCACTTTTCTATTTGAACATGTAATTATATACTGTAACAGTATTTAACATATCCATACACATGTATATGATTTGTTTATTAAGATATAGTATGGAACAGACCTTTCCAGCCCTTCAAGCTGTGCTAGCCGCAACTCCCAATTTAACCATGATCATGGGACAATTTATAATAACCAATTAACCTACCAACCGGTACATTTTTGGAATGTGGGAGGAAACTGGAGCACCTGGATCAAGCCCACGCGGTTGTGGGCGGCGCTTACTGTAGGGTAAAGCAATTGGGAGAAATGTACGTAATTCATAGCCACCGACATTAAGTAAGGGTTGAGCTTTAAGAGGCTGATCCGATGTGATGACGTTATTATGAAGAAGTTTTACAGCGAGCTTTTGTTGTGTAGATTTTGGAGGAATTCAATAAAATGTGTTACGCGTTTTGTTAAACATAAAACAACTCACTTCATTTTATTTGTGGAAACCTTTGTTTTATTTGGTGACTCCTATGCTCTAGGACGATTCTGGAGTTAGCCAACGTGTATCTCAGCAATTCCATGGCAGCAAGAGCAGTGAGTCTGCCCGAGCATGATTAGTACCGATTGCTGAAAAATCACCTTCTGCAGACTTTTGGACGGTCAGAGTGAGAGCACGCCAAACAATTGCTCTCCTTGCCCGGTCTTGGTGATGTTAAGCTGTTGGACCTAATGGACCACATGCTGTCTCTCCTGGGAAATCACCATCCTTGGATTAGTTTTAAAGAACTCTTTATGCAGCGAATGCCTGATCAAGTTCGCATAGCCCTCATTAATGCACCCATGAAGGGCTACAGGGAGCTTGCCAAAATGGCTGATAGTCTACACTCAGCTAGGCAGTGGTGCATCATTCCTCCTCCTTTCTCTACCTCAATAAACCCAGTCAGCAAGGTCCTCAATGTAAAGACGCCCATATCTGCAAGACAGACGATGTCGGGCCTTTGCTTGTACCTTGCTCATTCTGGTAGGAACACGAGGAAGTGTCAACCACCTTGCAGCTTCAACAGTGGCAGCACATTGGTCATCCCATTGAGGATCAATAAAGTACTTAATATTATTGTTATTAATATTATCATCAGACATATGTGAATACCTTGTGTTCCAGCTGCCAGGGTTCCAACTGTGCAACACAGACACCCTTTCAGAATGATGCTTCCTGCGTGACACAAGTGCTGAAGTGAGTGTTCTGTTGGCATCGCCTATTGATGAGAAGGAAAAGAGTGACGAAACCTCACTGGAGACCACCAATAGCAGCAGGAGTCAGACCTACGCGATACGACAGGTGACACTCTCCTTCAGTAGCCGACGTTACGCATGGGACTTATCCTGACTAAAGTGGCTAGACTGCTGCTCAGTGCAGATTTACTGTGTACTCAAGAACTTTTGGTCAATCTTTAGAACTGCTGGCTTGCGGTTGTCTGTTACCCTGCTCCTGTCATGGTCCGGTCCGTGAAGTCTGTATTCCGGTTCACAGTCCAGTACATCGACCTTTGCTCCAGGTTTTCCTATCTACCCTGTTTCTGTTCTTGTTGAGCTCCAATTGAGGCAGCTGATGCTCGTTGGGGCTGGCTGCATAAATACCTTCAGAGACCAGGGCGTGACTGCTGGATTGTTCTTGTCCTTACTCCTTGTATCCCTTCCTCTGCCTTCTGTTTCCACACCTGAAGCCCTGCTTTGTCCTGCCGGTAACTCTCGCCTCGCCTGAAGTCCTCTTCACGCCTTGCATTGCCTGAAGCCTTGCCTTGCCTTGTCGTCTTGTCCTGGAGCCACCCTGTACATAGCTCCCTTCCTGTCCCTTGCCTCCACCCAGGTAAGCCAGGCTGTCTTGACGTTACCTGTGGTTGGTTCTGTCCCTTCCTGTCCCTTGCCTCTGTCGGGTGGTGATCCGCGCCCTGCCCAGGAGTACTGCGCCTTGCCCACGTGAACCGCGCCATGCCCCGGAGGAGCCTGCCTAGCCTCCAGCCTGAAGACACCAGCCCCGCCTCGCCTCAAGTCTCCTGCCTCCAGCCTCCAGCCTCGCCTCGCCTCGTCTCCAGCCTCCAGCCTCGCCTCACCTCAAGTCTCCTGCCTCCAGCCTTCAGCCTCGCCTCATCTCAAGTCTCCTGCCTCCAGACTCCCGCCTCGCCTCACCTCAAGTCTCCTGCCTCCAGCCTCCCGCCTCCCACCTCGCCTCGCCTCAAGTCTCCTGCCTCCAGCCTCCCGCATCGCCTCGCCTCAAGTCTCCTGCCTCCAGCCTTCAGCCTCACCTCGCCTCAAGTCTCCTACCGCCAGCCTCCAGCCTCACCTCACCTCAAGTCCCCTGCCTCCAGCCTTGCGTCGCCTCAAGATTCCTGCTTCCAGCCTCCAACCTCGCCTCACCTCAAGTCTCCTGCCTCCCACCTCGCCTCGCCTCAAGTCTCCTGCCTCCAGCCTTCAGCCTCACCTCGCCTCAAGTCTCCTGCCTCCAGCCTCCAGCCTCGCCTCGCCTCAAGTCTCCTGCCTCCAGACTCCTGCCTCACCTCAAGTCTCCTGCCTCCAGACTCCAGCCTTGCCTTGTCTAGTCTCCTGCCTCCAGCCTCCAGCCTCCAGACTCGCCCTGCCTCAAGTCTCCTGCCTCCAGCCTCCAGCCTCGCCTCATCTCAAGTCACCTGCCTCCAGCCCCCAGCCTCACCTCGCCTCAAGTCCCCTGCCTCCAGCCTCCAGCCTTGCCTTGCCTTAAGATTCCTGCTTCCAGCCTCCAACCTCGCCTCACCTCAAGTCTCCTGCCTCCAGCCTCCCGCATCGCCTCGCCTCAAGTCTCCTGCCTCCAGCCTTCAGCCTCACCTCGCCTCAAGTCTCCTGCCTCCAGCCTCCAGCCTCGCCTCGCCTCAAGTCTCCTGCCTCCAGACTCCTGCCTCACCTCAAGTCTCCTGCCTCCAGACTCCAGCCTTGCCTTGTCTAGTCTCCTGCCTCCAGCCTCCAGCCTCCAGACTCGCCCTGCCTCAAGTCTCCTGCCTCCAGCCTCCCGCCTCGCCTCATCTCAAGTCACCTGCCTCCAGCCCCCAGCCTCACCTCGCCTCAAGTCCCCTGCCTCCAGCCTCCAGCCTTGCCTTGCCTTAAGATTCCTGCTTCCAGCCTCCAACCTCGCCTCACCTCAAGTCTCCTGCCTCCAGCCTCACCTCGCCTCAAGTCTCCTACCTCCAGCCTCCAGCCTCACCTCACCTCAAGTCCCCTGCCTCCAGCCTTGCGTCGCCTCAAGATTCCTGCCTCCAGCCTCCAGCCTCGCCTCACCTCAAGTCTCCTGCCTCCAGCCTGCAGCCTCGCCTCACCTCAAGATTCCTGCCTCTGGCCTCCAGCCTCGCCTCGCTTCAAGTCTCCTGCCTCCAGCCTCGCCTCAAGTTTCCTGCCTCCAGCCTCTAGCCTCGCCTCAAGTCTCCTGCCTCCAGCCTCGCCTCAAGTCACCTGCCTCCAGCCTCCAGCCTCGCCTCAAATCTCCTGCCTCCAGCCTCCAGCATCACCTCAAGTCTCCTGCCTCCAGCCTCCAGCCTCGCCTCGTTTCAAGTCTCCTGCCTCCAGCCTCCAGCCTTGCCTCGCCTCAAGATTCCTGCCTCCAGCCTCCAGCCTCGCCTCGCCTGAAGTCTCCTGCCTCCAGCCTCCAGCCTCGCCTCACCTCAATTCTCCTTCCTCCAGCCTCCAGCCTCGCCTCGTCTCCTGCCTCCAGCCTCCAGCCTCGCCTCGCCTCAAGTCTCCTGCCTCCAGCCTCGCCTCAAGTCACCTGCCTCCAGCCTCCAGCCTCACCTCAAATCTCCTGCCTCCAGCCTCCAGCATCACCTCAAGTCTCCTGCGTCCAGCCTCCAGCCTCGCCTCGCTTCAAGTCTCCTGCCTCCAGCCTTGCCTCAAGTCTCCTGCCTCCAGCCTCGCCTCAAGTCACCTGCCTCCAGCCTCCAGACTCGCCTCAAATCTCCTGCCTCCAGCTTCCAGCATCACCTCAAGTCTCCTGCCTCCAGCCTCCAGCCTCGCCTCGCTTCAAGTCTCCTGCCTCCAGCCTCCAGCCTCGCCTCACCTCAAGTCCCCTGCCTCCAGCCTCCAGCCTTGCCTCGCCTCAAGATTCCTGCCTCCAGCCTCCAGCCTCGCCTCACCTCAAGTCTCCTGCCTCCAGCCTCCAGCCTCGCCTCACCTCAAGTCTTCTTCCTCCAGCCTCCAGCCTTGCCTCAAGTCTCCTGCCTCCAGCCTCCAGCCTTCAGCATCACCTCGTCTCCTACCTCCAGCCTCCAGCCTCGCCTCAAGTCACCTGCCTCCGGCCTCGCCTCAAGTCCTCTGCCTCCAGCCTCCGGCCTCGCCTCAAGTCTCCTGCCTCCAGCCTCCAGCCATGCCTCGTCTCCTGCCTCCTGCCTCCAGCCTCGCCTCAAGTCTCCTGCCTCCAACCTCCAGCCTCGCTTCAAGTCTCCAGCCTCCAGCCTCATCTCGTCTCCTGCCTTCAGCCTCCAGCCTCGCCTCAAGTCTCCTGCCTCCAGCCTCGCCTCACCTCAAGTCTTCTTCCTCCAGCCTCCAGCCTCACCTCAAGTCTATGCCTCCAGCCTCACCTCGTCTCCTGCCTCCAGCCTTCAGCATCACCTCGTCTCCTACCTCCAGCTTCCAGCCTCGCCTCAAGTCACCGGCCTCCAGCCTCACCTCAAGTCTTCTGCCTCCAGCCTCCGGCCTCGCCTCAAGTCTCCTGCCTCCAGCCTCCAGCCATGCCTTGTCTCCTTCCTCCTGCCTCCAGCCTCACCTCAAGTCTCCTGCCTCCAACCTCCAGCCTCACCTCAAGTCTCCAGCCTCCAGCCTCACCTCGTCTCCTGCCTCCAGCCTTGCCTTGCCTCAAGTCACCTGCCTCCAGCCTCCAGCCTCGCCTCGTCTCCTGCCTTCAGCCTCCAGCATCGCCTCAAGTCTCCTGCCTCGAGCCTCTCGCCTCGCCTCACCTCAAGTCTCCTGCCTCCAGCCTCCAGCCTCGCCTCAAGTCTCCTGCCTCCAGCCTCCAGCCTCACCTCATCTCCTGCCTCCTGCCTCCAGCCTCGCCTCAAGTCTCCTGCCTCCAGCCTCCAGCCTTGCCTCAGGTCTCCTGCCTCCTGCCTCCATCCTCGCCTCGTCTCCTGCCTCCAGCCTCGCCTCAGTTCTCCTGCCTCCAGCTTCCAGCCTTGCCATGCCTCGTCTCCTGCCTCCAGCCTCGCCTCACCTCAAGTCTCCTGCCTCCAGCCTTCAGCCTCGCCTCATCTCAAGTCTCCTGCCTCCAGACTCCCGCCTCGCCTCACCTCAAGTCTCCTGCCTCCAGCTTCCCGCCTCCCACCTCGCCTCGCCTCAAGTCTCCTGCCTCCAGCCTCCCGCATCGCCTCGCCTCAAGTCTCCTGCCTCCAGCCTTCAGCCTCACCTCGCCTCAAGTCTCCTGCCTCCAGCCTCCAGCCTCGCCTCGCCTCAAGTCTCCTGCCTCCAGACTCCTGCCTCACCTCAAGTCTCCTGCCTCCAGACTCCAGCCTTGCCTTGTCTAGTCTCCTGCCTCCAGCCTCCAGCCTCCAGACTCGCCCTGCCTCAAGTCTCCTGCCTCCAGCCTCCCGCCTCGCCTCATCTCAAGTCACCTGCCTCCAGCCCCCAGCCTCACCTCGCCTCAAGTCCCCTGCCTCCAGCCTCCAGCCTTGCCTTGCCTTAAGATTCCTGCTTCCAGCCTCCAACCTCGCCTCACCTCAAGTCTCCTGCCTCCAGCCTCACCTCGCCTCAAGTCTCCTACCTCCAGCCTCCAGCCTCACCTCACCTCAAGTCCCCTGCCTCCAGCCTTGCGTCGCCTCAAGATTCCTGCCTCCAGCCTCCAGCCTCGCCTCACCTCAAGTCTCCTGCCTCCAGCCTGCAGCCTCGCCTCACCTCAAGATTCCTGCCTCTGGCCTCCAGCCTCGCCTCGCTTCAAGTCTCCTGCCTCCAGCCTCGCCTCAAGTTTCCTGCCTCCAGCCTCTAGCCTCCAGCCTCGCCTCGCCTCAAGTCTCCTGCCTCCAGCCTCGCCTCAAGTCACCTGCCTCCAGCCTCCAGCCTCGCCTCAAATCTCCTGCCTCCAGCCTCCAGCATCACCTCAAGTCTCCTGCCTTCAGCCTCCAGCCTCGCCTCGTTTCAAGTCTCCTGCCTCCAGCCTCCAACCTCGCCTCACCTCAAGTCCCCTGCCTCCAGCCTCCAGCCTTGCCTCGCCTCAAGATTCCTGCCTCCAGCCTCCAGCCTCGCCTCGCCTCAAGTCTCCTGCCTCCAGCCTCCAGCCTCGCCTCGCCTCGTCTCCAGCCTCCAGCCTCGCCTCACCTCAAGTCTCCTGCCTCCAGCCTTCAGCCTCGCCTCATCTCAAGTCTCCTGCCTCCAGACTCCCGCCTCGCCTCACCTCAAGTCTCCTGCCTCCAGCCTCCCGCCTCCCACCTCGCCGCGCCTCAAGTCTCCTGCCTCCAGCCTCCCGCATCGCCTCGCCTCAAGTCTCCTGCCTCCAGCCTCCAGCCTCGCCTCACCTCAAGTCTCCTGCCTCCAGCCTCCCGCCTCCCACCTCGCCTCGCCTCAAGTCTCCTGCCTCCAGCCTCCCGCATCGCCTCGCCTCAAGTCTCCTGCCTCCAGCCTTCAGCCTCACCTCGCCTCAAGTCTCCTGCCTCCAGCCTCCAGCCTCGCCTCGCCTCAAGTCTCCTGCCTCCAGACTCCTGCCTCACCTCAAGTCTCCTGCCTCCAGACTCCAGCCTTGCCTTGTCTAGTCTCCTGCCTCCAGCCTCCAGCCTCCAGACTCGCCCTGCCTCAAGTCTCCTGCCTCCAGCCTCCAGCCTCCAGACTCGCCCTGCCTCAAGTTTCCAGCCTCCAGCCTCCCACCTCACCTCGCCTCAAGTCTCCTGCCTCCAGACTCCTGCCTCACCTCAAGTCTCCTGCCTCCAGACTCCAGCCTTGCCTTGTCTAGTCTCCTGCCTCCAGCCTCCAGCCTCCAGACTCGCCCTGCCTCAAGTCTCCTGCCTCCAGCCTCCAGCCTCGCCTCATCTCAAGTCACCTGCCTCCAGCCCCCAGCCTCACCTCGCCTCAAGTCCCCTGCCTCCAGCCTCCAGCCTTGCCTTGCCTTAAGATTCCTGCTTCCAGCCTCCAACCTCGCCTCACCTCAAGTCTCCTGCCTCCAGCCTCACCTCGCCTCAAGTCTCCTACCTCCAGCCTCCAGCCTCACCTCACCTCAAGTCCCCTGCCTCCAGCCTTGCATCGCCTCAAGATTCCTGCCTCCAGCCTCCAGCCTCGCCTCGCCTCAAGTCTCCTGCCTCCAGCCTCCAGCCTCGCCTCGCCTCGTCTCCAGCCTCCAGCCTCGCCTCACCTCAAGTCTCCTGCCTCCAGCCTTCAGCCTCGCCTCATCTCAAGTCTCCTGCCTCCAGACTCCCGCCTCGCCTCACCTCAAGTCTCCTGCCTCCAGCCTCCCGCCTCCCACCTCGCCGCGCCTCAAGTCTCCTGCCTCCAGCCTCCCGCATCGCCTCGCCTCAAGTCTCCTGCCTCCAGCCTCCAGCCTCGCCTCACCTCAAGTCTCCTGCCTCCAGCCTTCAGCCTCGCCTCATCTCAAGTCTCCTGCCTCCAGACTCCCGCCTCGCCTCACCTCAAGTCTCCTGCCTCCAGCCTCCCGCCTCCCACCTCGCCGCGCCTCAAGTCTCCTGCCTCCAGCCTCCAGCCTCGCCTCACCTCAAGTCTCCTGCCTCCAGCCTCCCGCCTCCCACCTCGCCTCGCCTCAAGTCTCCTGCCTCCAGCCTCCCGCATCGCCTCGCCTCAAGTCTCCTGCCTCCAGCCTTCAGCCTCACCTCGCCTCAAGTCTCCTGCCTCCAGCCTCCAGCCTCACCTCGCCTCAAGTCTCCTGCCTCCAGACTCCTGCCTCACCTCAAGTCTCCTGCCTCCAGCCTCCAGACTCGCCCTGCCTCAAGTCACCTGCCTCCAGCCCCCAGCCTCACCTCGCCTCAAGTCCCCTGCCTCCAGCCTCCAGCCTTGCCTTGCCTTAAGATTCCTGCTTCCAGCCTCCAACCTCGCCTCACCTCAAGTCTCCTGCCTCCAGCCTCACCTCGCCTCAAGTCTCCTACCTCCAGCCTCCAGCCTCACCTCACCTCAAGTCCCCTGCCTCAAGCCTTGCATCGCCTCAAGATTCCTGCCTCCAGCCTCCAGCCTCGCCTCACCTCAAGTCTCCTGCCTCCAGCCTGCAGCCTCGCCTCACCTCAAGATTCCTGCCTCTGGCCTCCAGCCTCGCCTCGCTTCAAGTCTCCTGCCTCCAGCCTCGCCTCAAGTTTCCTGCCTCCAGCCTCTAGCCTCCAGCCTCGCCTCGCCTCAAGTCTCCTGCCTCCAGCCTCGCCTCAAGTCACCTGCCTCCAGCCTCCAGCCTCGCCTCAAGTCACCTGCCTCCAGCCTCCAGCCTCGCCTCAAATCTCCTGCCTCCAGCCTCCAGCATCACCTCAAGTCTCCTGCCTCCAGCCTCCAGCCTCGCCTCGTTTCAAGTCTCCTGCCTCCAGCCTCCAGCCTTGCCTCGCCTCAAGATTCCTGCCTCCAGCCTCCAGCCTCGCCTCGCCTGAAGTCTCCTGCCTCCAGCCTCCAGCCTCGCCTCACCTCAATTCTCCTTCCTCCAGCCTCCAGCCTCGCCTCGTCTCCTGCCTCCAGCCTCCAGCCTCGCCTCGCCTCAAGTCTCCTGCCTCCAGCCTCGCCTCAAGTCACCTGCCTCCAGCCTCCAGCCTCACCTCAAATCTCCTGCCTCCAGCCTCCAGCATCACCTCAAGTCTCCTGCGTCCAGCCTCCAGCCTCGCCTCGCTTCAAGTCTCCTGCCTCCAGCCTTGCCTCAAGTCTCCTGCCTCCAGCCTCGCCTCAAGTCACCTGCCTCCAGCCTCCAGACTCGCCTCAAATCTCCTGCCTCCAGCTTCCAGCATCACCTCAAGTCTCCTGCCTCCAGCCTCCAGCCTCGCCTCGCTTCAAGTCTCCTGCCTCCAGCCTCCAGCCTCGCCTCACCTCAAGTCCCCTGCCTCCAGCCTCCAGCCTTGCCTCGCCTCAAGATTCCTGCCTCCAGCCTCCAGCCTCGCCTCACCTCAAGTCTCCTGCCTCCAGCCTCCAGCCTCGCCTCACCTCAAGTCTTCTTCCTCCAGCCTCCAGCCTTGCCTCAAGTCTCCTGCCTCCAGCCTCCAGCCTTCAGCATCACCTCGTCTCCTACCTCCAGCCTCCAGCCTCGCCTCAAGTCACCTGCCTCCGGCCTCGCCTCAAGTCTTCTGCCTCCAGCCTCCGGCCTCGCCTCAAGTCTCCTGCCTCCAGCCTCCAGCCATGCCTCGTCTCCTGCCTCCTGCCTCCAGCCTCGCCTCAAGTCTCCTGCCTCCAACCTCCAGCCTCGCTTCAAGTCTCCAGCCTCCAGCCTCATCTCGTCTCCTGCCTTCAGCCTCCAGCCTCGCCTCAAGTCTCCTGCCTCCAGCCTCGCCTCACCTCAAGTCTTCTTCCTCCAGCCTCCAGCCTCACCTCAAGTCTCCTGCCTCCAGCCTTCAGCATCACCTCGTCTCCTACCTCCAGCTTCCAGCCTCGCCTCAAGTCACCGGCCTCCAGCCTCACCTCAAGTCTTCTGCCTCCAGCCTCCGGCCTCGCCTCAAGTCTCCTGCCTCCAGCCTCCAGCCATGCCTTGTCTCCTTCCTCCTGCCTCCAGCCTCACCTCAAGTCTCCTGCCTCCAACCTCCAGCCTCGCCTCAAGTCTCCAGCCTCCAGCCTCACCTCGTCTCCTGCCTCCAGCCTTGCCTTGCCTCAAGTCACCTGCCTCCAGCCTCCAGCCTCGCCTCGTCTCCTGCCTTCAGCCTCCAGCATCACCTCAAGTCTCCTGCCTCGAGCCT
Source organism: Mobula hypostoma (assembly GCF_963921235.1). NCBI lineage: Eukaryota > Metazoa > Chordata > Chondrichthyes > Myliobatiformes > Myliobatidae > Mobula > Mobula hypostoma. Next base: position 117,706,129 of record NC_086097.1, on the reverse strand, counting down.
CTCGCCTCGCCTCACCTCAAGTCTCCTGCCTCCAGCCTCCAGCCTCGCCTCAAGTCTCCTGCTTCCAGCCTCCAGCCTCACCTCGTCTCCTGCCTCCTGCCTCCAGCCTCGCCTCAAGTCTCCTGCCTCCAGCCTCCAGCCTTGCCTCAGGTCTCCTGCCTCCTGCCTCCATCCTCGCCTCGTCTCCTGCCTCCAGCCTCGCCTCAGTTCTCCTGCCTCCAGCTTCCAGCCTTGCCATGCCTCGTCTCCTGCCTCCAGCCTCGCCTCACCTCGTCTCCTTCCTCCTTCCTCCAGTCTCCAGCCTCGCCTCAAGTCTCCTGCCTCCAGCCTCCAGCCTCGCCTCAGGTCTCCTGCTCCAGCTTCCAGCCTCGCCATGCCTCAAGTCTCCTGCCTCCAGCCTCCAGCCTCGCCTCAGGTCTCCTGCTCCAGCTTCCAGCCTCGCCATGCCTCAAGTCTCCTGCCTCCAGCCTCGCCTCAGTTCTCCTGCCTCCAGCTTCCAGCCTCGCCATGCCTCAAGTCTCCTGCCTCCAGCCTCCAGCCTCGCCTCGTCTCCTGCCTTCAGCCTCCAGCATCGCCTCGTCTCCTGCCTCGAGCCTCCCGCCTCGCCTCACCTCAAGTCTCCTGCCTCCAGCCTCCATCCTCGCCTCGCCTCAAGTCTCCTGCCTCCTGCCTCCAGCCTCCAGCCTCGCCTCAAGACTCCTGCCTCCAGCCTCCGGCCTCGCCTCAAGTCTCCTGCCTCCAGCCTCCAGCCATGCCTTGTCTCCTTCCTCCTGCCTCCAGCCTCACCTCAAGTCTCCTTCCTGCAACCTCCAGCCTCGCCTCAAGTCTCCAGCCTCCAGCCTCACCTCGTCTCCTGCCTCCAGCCTTGCCTTGCCTCAAGTCACCTGCCTCCAGCCTCCAGCCTCACCTCGTCTCCTGTCTCCTGCCTCCAGCCTCGCCTCAAGTCTCCTGCCTCCAGCCTCCAGCCTTGCCTCAGGTCTCCTGCCTCCTGCCTCCATCCTCGCCTCGTCTCCTGCCTCCAGCCTCGCCTCAGTTCTCCTGCCTCCAGCTTCCAGCCTTGCCATGCCTCGTCTCCTGCCTCCAGCCTCGCCTCACCTCGTCTCCTGCCTCCTTCCTCCAGTCTCCAGCCTCGCCTCAAGTCTCCTGCCTCCAGCCTCCAGCCTCGCCTCAGGTCTCCTGCTCCAGCTTCCAGCCTCGCCATGCCTCAAGTCTCCTGCCTCCAGCCTCCAGCCTCGCCTCAGGTCTCCTGCTCCAGCTTCCAGCCTCGCCATGCCTCAAGTCTCCTGCCTCCAGCCTCGCCTCAGTTCTCCTGCCTCCAGCTTCCAGCCTCGCCATGCCTCAAGTCTCCTGCCTCCAGCCTCCAGCCTCGCCTCGTCTCCTGCCTTCAGCCTCCAGCATCGCCTCGTCTCCTGCCTCGAGCCTCCCGCCTCGCCTCACCTCAAGTCTCCTGCCTCCAGCCTCCATCCTCGCCTCGCCTCAAGTCTCCTGCCTCCTGCCTCCAGCCTCCAGCCTCGCCTCAAGACTCCTGCCTCCAGCCTCCGGCCTCGCCTCAAGTCTCCTGCCTCCAGCCTCCAGCCATGCCTTGTCTCCTTCCTCCTGCCTCCAGCCTCACCTCAAGTCTCCTTCCTGCAACCTCCAGCCTCGCCTCAAGTCTCCAGCCTCCAGCCTCACCTCGTCTCCTGCCTCCAGCCTCCAGCCTCACCTCGTCTCCTGCCTCCTGCCTCCAGCCTCGCCTCAAGTCTCCTGCCTCCAGCCTCCAGCCTCGCCTCAGGTCTCCTGCCTCCTGCCTCCATCCTCGCCTCGTCTCCTGCCTCCAACCTTGCCTCAGTTCTCCTGCCTCCAGCTTCCAGCCTTGCCATGCCTCGTCTCCTGCCTCCAGCCTCGCCTCGCCTCGTCTCCTGCCTCCTTCCTCCAGTCTCCAGCCTCGCCTCAAGTCTCCTGCCTCCAGCCTCCAGCCTCACCTCAGGTCTCCTGCTCCAGCTTCCAGCCTCGCCATGCCTCAAGTCTCCTGCATCCAGCCTCGCCTCAGTTCTCCTGCCTCCAGCTTCCAGCCTCGCCATGCCTCAAGTCTCCTGCCTCCAGCATCGCCTCGTCTCCTGCCTCGAGCCTCCCGCCTCGCCTCACCTCAAGTCTCCTGCCTCCAGCCTCCATCCTCGCCTCGCCTCAAGTCTCCTGCCTCCTGCCTCCAGCCTCCAGCCTCGCCTCAATTCTCCTGCCTCCAGCCTCCAGCCTCGCCTCGTCTCCTGCCTCCTGCCTCCAGACTCGCCTCAAATCTCCTGCCTCCAGCCTCCAGCCTCGCCTCAGGTCTCCTGCCTCCTGCCTCCATCCTCGCCTCGTCTCCTGCCTCCAGCCTCGCCTCGTCTCCTGCCTCGAGCCTCCCGCCTCGCCTCACCTCAAGTCTCCTGCCTCCAGCCTCCATCCTCGCCTCGCCTCAAGTCTCCTGCCTCCTGCCTCCAGCCTCCAGCCTCGCCTCAATTCTCCTGCCTCCAGCCTCCAGCCTCGCCTCGTCTCCTGCCTCCTGCCTCCAGACTCGCCTCAAATCTCCTGCCTCCAGCCTCCAGCCTCGCCTCAGGTCTCCTGCCTCCTGCCTCCATCCTCGCCTCGTCTCCTGCCTCCAGCCTCGCCTCAGGTCTCCTGCTCCAGCTTCCAGCCTCGCCATGCCTCAAGTCTCCTGCCTCCAGCCTCCAGCCTCGCCTCAAGTCTCCTTCTCCAGCCTCCAGCCTGAAGACTCCAGCCTCCTGCCTAACCTCAAGCCTGAAGACTCCAGCCTCCTGCCTAGCCTCAAGCCTGAAGACTCCAGCCTCATCCTGCCTCCTGCCAAGCCTCGCCTCTAGCCTCAAGCCTCAAGCCTGAAGACTCCAGCCTCCTGCCTCCTGCCAAGCCTCACCTCTAGCCTCAAGCCTGAAGACTCCAGCCTTCTGCCTCCTGCCAAGTCTCACCTCTAGCTTCAAACCTGAAGACTCCAGCCTCGTCCTGCCTGCCTGCTAAGCCTCGTCCTTGCCTAGTTCTGGGGTCAGAGCCAGAGGCAAGACCCAGGTACTGGATCCTTGACAAGTGTCTGGCTCGGTGTCCAAGCCCGGACTCCTAACTCTCTTGTCCTGTCCTGTTCCAGGTTCCTGGTTTTCGTGTCCACGTCCTTGCCATCATCCTGTATCCTAGTCTTGTCCCTAGTACTTCAGTGTCTGTGTCTTGCACTTGGGTCCATCCCCAGCCACCTCCTTATGATAGCTCCCCCAGTGAGCTCCCCACAATGACTCTGTCAAATGCATGCATGACTGCATGTGCGTTTACTCGAGTGCTGGGCAAATTCCCAAACCTCACCTTGCCCACTTTCTCCAATAGATTCGCAAAACATGGGGTCAAGCATCACAATCCCTCAACTGGCCTGTGCGCGTACACTGGACCCAGAAAATCTGGCAACTGCAAAAGCCGAGATTGCCAACATGGAAAGACTAGGAATCGTACAGCGGTCACGTAGCCCCGGGCTTCTCCCGTCCATCTAGTCCCTAAGTGTGATAGTGGGTGCAGCCCATGTGATGATTACCCACGTGTTAACGTGGCCACCACCCCCATCGTTAATCAATGCCCACATCCAAGATTTTGCGGCACACTTAGCTGGAAAGTTATATTTTTCCGAAGTTGATCTAGTTGGAAGCTGCCATCAGGTACCTGTGGGTCTCGAAAGACATTCCTAAAACAGCTTGTGAGAACCCTGTTTGGCCTTTTTGAGTTTCTGCGCATGCTGTTTCATCTGAAAAATGTAGCACAGACATTCCAATGGCTGATGGACTCTATATTGAAAAGCTTAGGCTTTCTTTTTGTTTACCCAGATGACATATTTGCTGCCAGTGCATCCAAATCTGAACACATATCTCATCTCTGCACACCTTTTCAGCACTTACTCTGACACGGGTTGATTATTAACCCTGCTAAGTTCTAGTTTGGGTTGTCAACCATTGAGTTTCTTGGCAATCGCATCTCCACAGAAGGTGTGAAACCCCTCCCATCAAAGGTAGACACTACTATGGATTTCCCACCACCCCACACTATTAAAAAAACGACAGGGTTTTTTCGTCATGGTGAATTTCTATCACCACTTCATTCTGCGAGCTGCTGAACATGCTCCCCCTGTATAGTGTGCTTAAAGGCAATACCCCTAATCAAGGGCTTGACTGGTCAGTGGACGTGACCAGGGCATTTGATGATACCAAACGGGCTCTTTCTAACATGGCTCTACTGGCTCACCTGCTCCCCAATATACCCATAGACATTGCAACTGACGCCTCAGACTGTACTGTGTTTGCTGTGAATGAACAGTTGGTTGGAGGCGTGTGGCAGCCACTCACCTTCTTCAGCCGGCAGCTTTGTTCCCCCAAGGAAGAAGAGCACATTTGACCGTCAGCTTCTTGGTCTCTATCTGGCTGTCCACCATTTTTGTTTACTTGTAGAGGGTCACTATTTCACAGCGTTCTTGACCACAAACCCTTCGTGCACACGATGGCCAAAATATCCGATTTTTGGTCTGCACAGCAGTAATGCCACCTGGCCCACCTATCTGATTTCAGAACTGATATACAGCACATCAAGGGGAAAAATGATGCCCTGGCCAATTGTCTCTCACAGCCAGCCACTGAGGCCGTACACATAGGGGTTGATTTTGTCAGCATGATAGCTGACCAAATTACTGACTCAGAGGTCGAGTCTTACCAAACAGCAGTCACAGGCCCGCGGATGGCTGACATTATGTTTGGGGAGGCTGGGGTTTCTCTTCTGTGTGATGTCTCAACTGATTGCCATCACGCGTTTGTGCCCACAGATTGAAGATGGTCTGCTTCCAACCCCATACATGGCCTCTCGCATCCAGGCCAGAAGGTCTCAGGGAAACTGGTTGCACTAAAGTTTGTTTGGCACATCCTTAGAAAGGATGTGTGTGATTGGATGGCAGCTTGTGTGGAGTGGCAGTAGGCAAGAATTAACCACCATGTTCAGGATATATTGGTTCCTTTTGAGGTCCCTGAGTGATGGTTTGACCATGTCAATGTAGACCTTGTTGGTCCTCTTCCTCCCTCCCGCTGTTTCATGCACCTTCTTACCATGGTGGACTGCACCACCAGGTGGCCAAACGTCGTCCCTCAACCACAGACGTGGCTTGGGTATTCATCAGCACCTGGGTTGCTTGGCCCAATATTTCCTCTGGCTGTGGTCCCCCGTTCATCTCAGACCTCTGGGATGCGATGGGCCAGAACCTTGGCGTTAGGCTACATTACATCATGGCATATCACCCGTAGTCCAATGGTCTAAGCAAGAGGTCTCACCACTCCTTAAAGGCTGCTCTGAGGACTTCCCTGACTAATCAGTTGACTAATCACGATCGGCTCGCGAGGGTCCAGCTGAGGCTCAGAACTGCTCCAAAGGAGAACCTGCAGTCGCCTGTGGCTGAGCTGGTATACGGGCAGCCATTATGAATGCCAGGTGATTTCCTTTCTGACACCATGACTGCCTGGTTGGCCTCTGAACAGTGTTCCACCCTCCTCAGTAAATTCACCGATTCCTGTCTCCCAACACACTTGGGTCCCTGTCGACCTACATTCTGCCTCGTTTGTTTTTATCCACCATAACACACACCAGCATCCCCTTAGGCCCCCTTGTGTTTTGGAATGGGGAGAAAAGACTTTTGTCATAGATAAGAGGTGTAAACTGGAACGTATTTGGGTAGATGGCCTTAAACCGGCCCACCAAGGTTTGGAGCATACTGCTGCCACACCCCTGGCATCACAACATGACCACGTGTGTGTCAACACACCTCTGGACGAGCCAGAGGCACCTATGGTTCCTCCACTTATGGAACACAGGACCCGAGCTGGGCAGCTCATCCGAGCTTCAGGCAGGCTCACAATGCTGGTTGTCGTGAATTCTGGGGTGGGGCCTACGTAGGCTATCATAATGGGGAGACATGTGCATAATTCACAACCATGGACATTGAGTTGGGATTTCACTAAGAGGCTGGTCTGATGTGATGATATTAAAAGGGTTTTAACATGCTTTTATTATGTAGCTTTTGAGGGAGTTCAATAAAATATGTTACGGGTTTCATTAGATATAAAACACCTCACTTTGTTTTACTTGCAGAAACCTGCATTACAAACTCCTTACAGGCAGCAGCGGAACTGTACCCTGGGTCACTGGTACTGTGAAGCATTGTGCTAGGCATTACACTGCCATGCCATAAGAGTGTTAGTATTCACATTAGTTTTTAAACTGGCGTTGCTGAGAGAAATATAGTGCAGTGGCATGCAAAAGTTTGGGCACCCCTGGTCAAAATTTCTGTTACTGTGAATAGTTAAGTGAGTAGAAGATGAACTGATCTCCAAAAGTCATAAAGTTAAAGATGAAACATTCTTTTCAACACTTTAAGCAAGATTAGTGTGTTATTTTTGTTTTGTACGATTTTAGAGTGAAAAAAAGGAAAGGAGCACCATGCAAAAGTTTGAGCACCCCAAGAGATTTGAGCTCTCAGATAACTTTTACCAAGGTCTCAGACCTGAATTAGCTTGTTAGGGCTATGGCTTGTTCACAGTCATCATTAGGAAAGGCCAGGTGATGCAAATTTCAAAGCTTTATAAATACCCTGACTCCTCAAACCTTGTCCCAACAATCAGCAGCCATGGGCTCCTCTATGCAGTTGCCTAGCACTCTGAAAATTAAAATAAATGACTATAAGAAGATAGCAAAGCGTTTTCAGGTAGCTGTTTCCTCAGTTCGTAATGTAATTAAGAAAAGGCAGTTAACAGGAATGGTGGAGGTCAAGATGAGGTATGGAAGACCAAGAAAGCTTTCCGAGAGAACTGCTCGTAGGATTGCTAGAAAGGCAAATCAAAACCCCCGTTTGACCGCAAAAGACCTTCAGGAAGATTTAGCAGACTCTGGAGTGGTGGTGCACTGTTCTACTATGCAGCCACACCTGCACAAATATGACCTTCATGGAAGAGTCATCAGAAGAAAACCTTTCCTGAGTCCTCACCACAAAATTCAGCATCAAAGTTTGCAAAGGAACATCTGAAGAGGCCTGATGCATTTTGAAAACAAGTCCTGTGGACTGATGAAGTTAAAATAGAACTTTTTGGCTGTCATGAGCAAAGGTATGTTTGGAGAAAAAAGGGTGCAGAATTTCATGAAAAGAACCCCTCTCCAACTGTTAAGCACAGGGGTGGATCGATCATGCTTTGGGATTGTGTTGCAGCCAGTGGCACGGGGAACATTTCACTGGTAGAGGGAAGAATGAATTCAATTAAATATCAGCAAATTCTGGAAGCAAACATCACACCGTCCGTAAAAAAGCTGAAAATGAAAAGAGGATGGCTTCTACAACAGGATAATGATCCTACACTCACCTCAAAATCCACAATGGACTACCTCAAGATGCGCAAGCTGAAGGTTTTGCCATGGCCTTCACAATCCCCCGACCTAAACATCATCGAAAATCTGTAGATAGACCTCAAAAGAGCAGTGCATGCACGACGGCCCAAGAATCTCACAGAACTAGAAGCCTTTTGCAAGGAAGAATGGGTGAAAATTCCCCAAACAAGAATTGAAAGACTCTTAGCTGGCTACAGAAAGCATTTACAAACTGTGATACTTGCCAAAGGGGGTGTTACTAAGTACTGACCATGCAGGGTGCCCAAATTTTTGCTTTGGGCCCTTTTCCTTTTTTGTTATTTTGAAACTGTAAAAGATGGAAATAAAAAAGTAATCTTGATTAAAATATTAAAGAAATGTGTCATCTTTAACTTTATGCTTTTTGGTAATCAGGTCATCTTTTACTCGCTTAGCTATTCACAGTAACAGAAATTTTGACCAGGGGTGCCCAAACTTTTGCATACCATTGGAAAAAGCTTAATGAAGGAATGGTGACCATTGCGACTATGTAGAAGGTGAACTGTACGGTCAGTGGAGGTGAACTGAACAATGATACCAAGAAATGATAAAGATGACGTAACTTACTGACCAAATGTCATGGATGATTGAATTTGTTTGGCGGTGGCCGGTGTCTGATGTGGATGAGAGGAATAAATGAGGATATACAAAGCATACTTGTGGAATGCAAAAGTGAAACAAAAAGTATGAAACTTGGGTTTGTTGAAGAGATCAAAGGAATGAGAGAGAGGGGGGAAAGAGAGAGATAGAGAGAGAGAGTGAGAGAAAGGGGAGAGAGAGAGAGAAAGGGAGAGAGGGAGAGAGGAAGAGGCAGAGAGGGAGAGAGGGAGAGAGGCAGAGAAGGAGAGAGGGAGAGAGGAAGAGAGGAAGAGAGGGAGAGAGGGAGAGAGGGAGAGAGGGAGAGAGGGAGAGAGGAAGAGAGGAAGAGAGGGAGAGAGGGAGGGAGAGAGGGAGAGAGGGAGAGAGGAAGAGAGGCAGAGAGGGAGAGAGGGAGAGAGGCAGAGAAGGAGAGAGGGAGAGAGGAAGAGAGGAAGAGAGGGAGAGAGGAAGAGAGGGAGAGAGGAAGAGAAAGGGAGAAAGGCAGAGAGAGAAAGAGAAAGGGAGAGAGGGAGAGAAAGAAAGAGAGAGAGAAGGAGAGAGGAAGAGAGAGAGAGAAGGAGAGGAGGAGGGAGGACGGAAACGAGAGCAAGGGAGAGGGAATTTGGACCCATCTGTTTGATTGCACCAGCCTGTTGTTTGATTGTATCAGAATCAGGTTTATTATCATCGACATACTATAAGTTGTAAAATATGTTGCTTTGTGATAACAGTCTAATGCAATAGGCAAAATATACTATTGAATTACGTAAGTATACTCTACATATAAAAAAGAAATAGGTAGTGCAAACCGAGAGCAAAAATAGTTAGTGTTGATGGGTTCAGAGATCTGATGGTGGTGGGGGAGAAGCAACTCCTAAAACACCGATTATGGTTTTTCTCAGGCTTCTGTACCTCCTCTCTAATGATATTAATGAGAAGCAGGCATGTCCTTTGTGGTGATATCTGCCGCCTTTCTGAGGCATCACTTTTGAAAATGTGCTGGAGAGGCTAGTGCTTATGACTGGACTGGCTGAGTTTATAACCCTGTGCAGCTTTTTCTGTGCAGTGGCCCCTCCATACCACACGATGATGCAATCTGTCAGAACGCTGTCCATGGTACATTTGTAGAAGTGGCAAAAACTCTCCAAGTCACAGCCTCAGAACTTCAATAAACATCAATATGCATATTCCATAGAAACCTGTGAACACGGGCTATCCTGGATCAAGTAATATCTGTATCCTTGAAGTAACTAGGGTTTGTAATCAGAAATAACTTAATTTGACATGACTCTGAGCTGTTGATTATTTAAAATCAACATTCTTTTGAGAATCTCCTGAGATTTTAATGCATTAACAGTCTCCAGAGTTTATGAAGAATGGTGCAAAAAACAACAAAAAAAGTCCAGTGAGTGACAGTTCTGTGGGTGAAAGCACCTTGTCAATGAGAGAGGTCAGAGAGGAATGGCCAGACTGATTCAAGTTGACAGAAAGACAACAGTACAGCTTTCCCCCGCTATCCGAATGTAGAGCGTTTCTATGAAACGGTTTGTAAGCCGAAGTGTCGTAAAACGAAGAAGCAATTACCATTAATTTATATGGGAAAAATTTTTGAGCATTCCCAAAAAATAACCTACCAAATCATACCAAATAACACATAAAACATAAAATAACAAGAACATATAGTAAAAGCAGGAATGTTATAATAAATACACAGCCTATATAAAGTAGAAATAATGTATCTATGGTGTAGTTTCACTTATCAAAATCGGGACGACAGCGAGCCAAAATTGATTTGGAGAAAGAAAGTCGGCATGTATATGCATACGCACGTACATGTATGCGCACACAACTGCCCACACAAGGCTTCACGGTCATGGTAGTCTATCTCGGGGTAAACACACGTATAAAGCGGGTGTCTTTTTTTATCATAAAAGCGAAAATCCTCTTTGGTTAGCGAAAACAAGGTACCAATTTAGGTCTTTCGTAACAGCGAGCTGTCGTAAAGTGAATGTTCGAAAAATGGGGGCCACCTGTAACCCAAATAACTACGTGTTACAACAGTGGTGTGTAGAAGAGCATCTCTGAAGATACAGCACGTCGAAATTTGAGGTGGATGTGTGACAGCAGCAGAAGACCACCAAAAAAAATAGTGACCACTTTATTGGGTATCTCCTGTACCTAATAAAGTGGCCACTGAATATACATTGTCAGCGAGGAACTGGAAAATGCAGAACATATTCCCTTTCTTGACAGCCATTGCTCCCAGAAGGCAAATACATTGTAATTCAGCACTGGATTCAGGTGTGTTACCTTGCTAGATGCTCAATAGCCATAGCAGCAAAGTACATAAAAGTCATTCTATTACAAAGCAGTAGTTATCCCAACTTACTCTACAGTTCCAAGGTTTATATGGCTCACAGAAAGATGTGATAAAACCTAAAAAAAAACAGAACTAGTACATTATTTGGAAAGAAATAAGCTCAAGGATCAGTTACATATTGTAATTGAGACAAATAGAGTAGAATGAAAATGTGCCTGATTCACACCTACCAAAGAAAATTCTCACAATGATAAAAGAAAATGGGATGCCAGAGAAAAATGCATTGAAGCTACCCTCTATTTCAATTGTCAGAGAATGTGGCATTGGTATCACACACTGGGAGTCTGACACAGAGCCTTTTATTCAATGTCAGAAGACCAGGTAACAATTTATTGACTTCAGGAGGAGGAAACCAGAGGTCTATGAGCCAGTCCTCAACAGGGGATCAGAGGTGGAGAGGGTCAGCAACTTTAAAATCCTCGGTGTTATTATTTCAGTGGACCTGTTCTGGGCCCAGAATGTAAGTGTAATTACATAGAAAGCACAGCAGTTCTTCTGCTTCCTTAGAAGTTCGCAAAGATTTGTCATGACATCTAAAACTTTGACAAGCTTCTATAGAGTATATTAACTCGCTGCATCAGAACCTGGTATGGAAACACCAATGCCCTTGATGGATATGGCCCAATCCTATCATAGGTAAAGCCCTCCTCACCACTGAGCACATCTACATGGTGCGTTGTTGCAGGAAAGCAGCATCCATCATCAGGGAGCCTGACCACCAGGACATGCTCTCTTCTCACTGCTGCCAACAGGAAGAAAGTACAGGAGCCTCAAAACTCACACCACCAGGTTCAGGAACAGTTATTAACCCCCAACCATCAGGCACTTGAATCAGAGGTGATAAATCAACTTCACTCACCCCAACACTAAACTATTCCTACAACCTATGGACTCACTTTCAAGGACTCTTCATCTCAAGCTCCCGATGCTTATTGCTTATTGATTTATTATTATCTCTTTATTTTCTTTTGTATTTGAACAGTTAGTTGTCTTTTGAACAATTTTTTTTGAACAATTTGTTGTCTTTTGCACACTGGTTGTTCGCTCTGCTGGGTGTGGTCTTTCATTGATTCTATTAAGGTTATTGGACTTATCGAGTATGCCCTCAAGAAAATGAATCTTGGGGTTGTATACAGTTACATATCTGTATGTTGATAATATATTTACCTTAAACTTTGAATTTTAAACTTATGTACTGCACTTCTGAATCACTCAAGGACAAAAGAAAAATCCTGCAACAAGGTAGACCACATTTCCAAGGAATTGCACATAGTGATTTTCTGCATTTAAAATGGGCTTAATAAAACCTCTCTTTACAACTAAAACAGGAATAAAATCATAACCTTTGAGTATGAAGTGACTATGTTGTGTGGAATGTGAGGTGATGTGATACTTTCATCCAAATGAAACTCCAAACCACTTAAATGTGCTCAAAAAGGAAAATCAACATCAAGCTGTTTCAATCTTGTTTCAAAGCAAACTGATTCAAAGATCAAGAGGTTGGTGGAATCTGTTTTAGAGATTTACAGCATGCTAACAGGTCCTTCCAGTCCAACGAGCCGAGCCCATGGCGGGATTTGAACCCAGGTCGCTGGCTCTGTAATACCATTATGCTTACGTGGCATGCCAAAAAAAATTAACAGCTATTACAGGAGCTGGACTTTTTGATAAAAACATCTTGAAATTTTTAATGTGTTCTACAACAGCAGTTTCCTAAGGATGTTACATTGAATGGAATATTTCTGAAAAATAGATAATCATACCAGTCAGTTGATATTCAGCAGATCCAATAAAAAGTCACTGTGAATCTCACCAATTAATCAACTCTGATAATGTTTAGTCCTCCAAGAAGACCACAACATTGTCATAACTTGGATGCTTCTGTGTCTCAATGACCCAGAGAGCTATATTGGCTGGAGCCAGGGTTTTATGCTTTGGCTCTTGGTAGGGTCATCCAAGCCAAACAGATCAAAGGGTAGAGTTCAGACTAAAAGTGGTCCAGCGGTCCTCCAGGTTCCCGGGTTCAGCTCAATGTTAGCAATCCTGATTGATAAAACAAAGTTGTTACAGAAGCAGCAATGAAGAATGCTTCTACATCTGAGTGCAATGGTACTCCTGAGTCTCCATCCAAGACTTGCATGACAGTAGTGAAAACTGAGAGTAAGTTGCTGATATGACGAGAGAAATCTTGAATACTGTCAGAGTTGGAGGACCTTCATTGCTGCCCTAAACGTCAGTGGCATAATAGATAATGATAATGTTGATAATGCTGATGATGTTTAGTGAGGGGTATAAATTGTCCAGTTCTTATATGATAAGTATGCATCTACCTGATCACAAGAGCGAATGCAAATGAGCTCATCTTAGAATGAGCTCATCTTATCACTCCAATGGAATTTAGTTAGGACAAATAACGGAGATGCGAGGAAAGGGAGAAGGGGGAAAATGATTTTGTAGGTTCAAATTGAATCGGGATTCTGAACATTTAGTCTTAGTGGACCATCATTATGTACTTAAAACCTGGTTTCAATATAGGACAAGGGCTCTAGGATGGGAAACAGTTTCTTCCCCCAGGCCATGAAATGACTGAATGGTCATCCACCGCCCAGCTATCATCATGTATGAAACACCAGTAGTGTTATACTGTTTACTTTTTAACTTGTATCATAAATGCACTTTCTGCTAAATATCAATCTTCTGAAATATATTTCATTGTGTACTGAATAGTTGCCTCACAGCCTGGTATGGAACCACCAATTCACTTGAACAGAAAATCCTACAAGAAGTAGTGGATATGGCCCAGTCCAACATGGGTTAATACCTCCCAACTATTCAGCACATTACAGGAAAGCAGCATCAATCATTGGGGACCTTCATTTCCCAGGTCATCCTCTCTTCTTGTTGCTGTCATCAGGAAGAAAGTACAGGAGCTCACACCACCAGGTTCAGGAACAGTTACTAACTCTCAACTGTCAGGCTCTTGAACCAAAAGGGATAACATCATTTAACTTTACTTGAAATATTCCCACAACCAATGGACTTACTTTCAAAGATTCTTCATCTCATGTTCACGACATTTATTGCTTACTTATTTATTATAGAAACATAGAAACATAGAAAATAGGTGCAGGAGTAGGCCATTCGGCCCTTCGAGCCTGCACCACCATTTATTATGATCATGGCTGATCATCCAACTCAGAACCCCGCCCCAGCCTTCCCTCCATACCCCCGACCCCCGTAGCCACAAGGGTCATATCTAACTCCCTCTTAAATATAGCCAATGAACTGGCCTCAACTGTTTCCTGTGGCAGAGAATTCCACAGATTCACCACTCTCTGTGTGAAGAAGTTTTTCCTCATCTCGGTCCTAAAAGACTTCCCTTCTATCCTCAAACTGTGGCCCCTCATTCTGGACTTCCCCAACATCAGGAACAATCTTCCTGCATCTAGCCTGTCCAATCCCTTTAGGATTTTATACGTTTCAATCAGATCCCCCCTCAATCTTCTAAATTCCAACGAGTACAAGCCCAGTTCATCCAGTCTTTCTTCATATGAAAGTCCTGCCATCCCAGGAATCAAACTGGTGAACCTTCTTTGTACTCCCTCTATGGCAAGGATGTCTTTCCTCAGATTAGGGGACCAAAACTGCACACAATACTCCAGGTGTGGTCTCACCAAGGCCTTATACAACTGCAGTAGTACCTCCCTGCTCCTGTACTCGAATCCTCTCGCTATAAATGCCAGCATACCATTCGCCTTTTTCACCGCCTGCTGTACCTGCATGCCCACTTTCAATGACTGGTGTATAATGACACCCAGGTCTCGTTGCACCTCCCCTTTTCCTAACCGGCCACCATTCAGATAATAACCTGTTTTCCTATTTTTGCCACCAAAGTGGATAACTTCACATTTATCCACATTAAATTGCATCTGCCATGAATTTGCCCACTCACCTAACCTATCCAAGTCACCCTGCATCCTCTTAGCATCCTCCACACAGCTAACACTGCCACCCAGCTTCGTGTCATCCGCAAACTTGGAGATGCTGCATTTAATTCCCTCATCCAAGTCATTAATATATATTGTAAACAACTGGGGTCCCAGCACTGAGCCTTGTGGTACCCCACTAGTCACCGCCTGCCATTCTGAAAAGGCAGACTATTATTATATTATTATTTAATCTTTTTATATTTGCACAGTTTGTTGTCATCTTCACACTGGTTAAATGCTCTAGTTGGGTGGTCTTTCATTGATTCTGTTCTACTTATTATTCTATAAATTTATTGAGTATGCCCACAAGAAAATGAATCTCAGCATTGTATATGGTAACATATGTAGTTTGATAATAAAATTAATTTTGAACTTTATTATTTGTCAATTTATTTGTAGTAATATTACTTTATGTGTTGTGCCAGAGTTATATATACTGTGTTGTGTACCTTGGTCTGGAGGAATGCTGTTTCATTTGGTGGTATACATGAAAATAAACTTGACCTTGAACTTGATGGACAATGGTTAAACAACATAGATAGTGAGATTGAAATGAAAAAGATGAGATTTTCTCTTACCAACATCAGTTGAAGCAAACAACAACTTGTAATGTATAGCACATTAAACACAGCAAAGTGGTACTTCACAGCATCAATTTCAGACACATTTTGAAACTAAAATATGTATTTGGCCACGAACCAAGAAGTGTCTTGAAGTCAAAGAGAGATGAGAGAGCTAGATTTAGGAAGTGAATTCCAGTATTTGCTGTAGCAAAATATCCAAGATGCATTTACATTTATATGTCAGGTTCAGACTTAGAGTCATATAGTCAGACAGCAATATAGCACGGATGTAGCCCTTTGTCTCAAACAGTCCACGATGACTGTTGTACCTACATCAACCATTTCCTCTGGCAGCTCATTTGATATTCTTATCTCATTCTGCATGTAAATGTTGCCATTGTGTCCCTTCTAAATCTTGAATAACACTTGCAAATTCTGGAGGAATTCAGTAGGTCAGGCAGCATTTACACAAAGGAACAATCGATAATTCAGAAAGATCCTTCATCAGGATTGAAAAGGATGGGGGAAAGGCAAAACTGAGGGGTAATAGGTGGAAGAGGTAAAGGGAGGAGAAATAAAAAACCTGACAAAGGATGAGAGGCACTAAAGGGAAGTGATGGGCAGGTGAGGAGAAGAGAAAGGGTAAGAGGGGAGCCAGAATGGGACATGGAAAAAGAAAGAAGGATGGTGAGGAGGGGAGAAATTACCAGAAGTTAAAGAAATCAATATTAAGTCCATCAGGTTGGAGGCTAAATGTGAGTTCTTGCTCCTCCAAACTAACAGAAGCCTCACCTTGGCAGCAGAGGAGGCCATGGGAATGGCAAGTAGAATTAAATTGGGTGAAACTGGGAAAACCTGTCTTTTGTGGCAGACAGAGCAAAGATTCTCCTTTCTCACCCTCAAACTACGGGCTCTAGTTTTGGACTCCCACAGACTGCTGGCAACCACCATATCTATGACTCATAGTTTCAAATAACGCTTATTCTCCTAAATTCTACTGCTAATAAATCTTCTCTCCACCCTCTTTCTTGTTGACCCGTATCTTTATCTATCATCATCATCATCATCATCATGATTATGTGCTATGTCGTATGACGTAGGTGATCATGGTCTCGTGTCCATGATTGTTCTTGGCAAATTTTTCTACAGATCTAGTTTTTCATTGCCTTTTGCTGGGCAATGTTTCTACAAGACTGGTGACCCCAGCTTCCATCAACACTCTTCAGAGATTGTCTGCCAGGACTTTTGATATGCACCAACTGCTCATACAATCATCTACCACAGGCCGCCATTGCTTCACAGGACCCCGATTGGGGGGCTAAGCAGGTGCTACACCTTGCCCAAGGGTGACCTGCAGGATAGTGGAGGGAAGGAGCACCTTACACACCCTTCATAGAGACATAACACCACCCTGCCATGCAACTGTTTTTCTATAATATGATAGCCAAAACCATACACAGTTCAGCTTTGTCAAATACTATATAAAGAAAGAGTTTGGCTTAGCTTTGATTATACTGAGTTTGCCATATTGCTCTGTAGCTGCAAAGAATGACACAGTTAAGATCTGCTCAATTTTACATTTCATCAGGGACCAATGCTTCAGAGTACCATTTAGCTGACAACTTCAAATTTGTGCTGAAACTGCATCATGCATGATTCATATTTTGAATCATGACCATATGATGGAACAAGATAGTCCTGACAAAGGAAATGGAACATTGGCACTCCAACTGATTAGTTACAGCCTAAATAATAAATGATCTAGCACCAGGAGATCTTGAAGAAAACAACAGATTTCTGGGACGCTTGTTCCCAACAATAGATCTCATGCCAAAGTTAATAAGTGATGACCACATTGGTGGAAGTAAACTGTTAAAGAACTCATTGAGAGATGCAAGTTAGGAAATTGCTGAGGCTTTGATGAAGATGTCTTAGTTAGTTATTTAAGGATACAGGACAGTAACAGGCCCTTACAGCCCAATGAGCCCATGCTGTCCAATTGCACCATGTGACCACTTAACCCACTAGCCCACACGACTTTGTCTTAAGTGTCAATCTGCTTCCTGCGCCAACATAGCATGCCCACAATTCACTAATCCTAACCCTAACTGTGTGTCTTTGGAATGTGGAAGAAAACTGGAGAGGAAACCCACAGGGTCACAGGGAGAACTTACAAACTCCTTACGGGCAGCACTGGAATTGAACCCTCGATCATCGGTACTGTAATAATGTTATGCTGATGGCTATGCAACCATGCTATCCTTTGTATATCTCTAACCACAGTTGATATTCTGGAGGATTGAAGAGTAGCCAACATTGCCCCTTTGTTTAAGAAGGGCAATAGGGATAATCATGAAATTATCGACCACGAAGCCTTACATCGGTGGTAGGGATAGGTTTTACTCACATTTGGAAGTAAATTGGCTAATTAGAGACAGTCAACATGACTTACTGTAGGTTGGGTCATGTCGTGTGAACTTGACTAAGTTTCTTTGAGGAAGTTACCAAGCTGATTGAAGAGGATAGGGTAGTGAATGAACTTTAGTAAGCTGCTTGACAAAGTCCCTCATGATAGGTTGATCAGGAAAGTCAAGCTGCATGGGATTCATAGTGACTTGATAGTTTGTACTCAGAATTGGTTTTCCAATAGAATGCAGAAGATAAAGGAAGAAGGGTTTCTTATTTTGGCTGGAGGTCTGTGACCAGTGATGCTCAACAGCAATCAATGCTGGATTTCTGTTGCTTGTGACATATATCTGTATCTATATCTAGACAGACAGAAATTGGTGAAGTTCAGGACAATGTAGAAGATTGTTATGTAGAAGATTATTCAGTTACAGTTATTGGGAAATAAATGGTAGATGGAATTCAATCTGGGCAAATGTATTGTCTTGCAATTTGTGAGGTAAAGTATACGTGCAAAGTATACAGCTAATGGCAGGACATCTAACAAAACTGATATATAGAGGGATCTTGGGGTCCAGGTCCATACATCCCTGAAAGCGGCAATGCAAGTATCTCTAGTGATAAAGAAGACATACAGGGCTACTTGTCTTTATTGCAGACAATACAGAGAAGAAAAGTCAAGAGTCGTGATACAGTTGTATGAAACTTTGATCAGGTCACACTTGGAGTGCTGCGTGCAGTTCTGGTTTTCTCATTACAGAAAGGGTCTGGAGGCTTCAGCAGAGATTTAGCAGGATGCTGCCTGGGTTAGAGGGTTTTAGCCATAAGGAAAAGTCAGACAAACTTGATTGCTTCCACTGGAGTGTCAGAGCCTGAACACAGATGTGAAAGAAGTTTATAAGATCTTGAGATGATTTAGGGTAGTTAGCCAAAAATTCCTTCCCAGGGTAGAACTGCCAAGTACTAGAGAACATAGAGTTAAGATGAGACTGGAAAAGATTAAATGAGATTTGTGAGGCATGTTATTACACAGAGAATTGTAGGTATCTGAAACACACTGTCAGGGGTGCTAGTGGAATAGATATGATCAAGGTTCTCAAGGGGCTTTAAGAGAGTCATGAAGATATGCAGGGAATGGAGGAATATGTGCAGGCAAAAGCAAATAATTTAATTTAGCTTCATGCTCAGTACAGACATTGTGGACCAAAAGCCCTACTCCTGTGCAGTGTCATTCTATGCGCCATGATCTTAGGGCACTTCTGCTCCATCTGCCAAAAGTGGTACTTCACGATGGCCAAATATTTTAATTCTGATTCTCATTCTCATTCTGACATATCAGTCCATGGCCTCCTCTTGTGCCATGATGAGGCCATCTTCAGCATGGAGGAGCAACACCTGATATTTCATCTGGGTAGCCTTCAACCTGATGGTATGAACATTGATTTTTCCTTCCAGTTAAAAAAATTCCCTCGCCCTCCCCTCTTCTTCTATTCCCCACTCTGGCCTTTTACCTTTTCTCCGCTGCCTATCATTTCCCTGTGGGTTCCCTCTTCCTTCCCTTTTTCTTATTGTCCACTCTCTTTTCCTATCAGATTCCTTCTCCAGTCCTTCTCCCACGCACTTTGGCTCCACCTATCACCTTCTAGATATCCCCTTTTCCCCCAACCTTTTTCTTCTTGTTTCTTCACCCTTCCAATTCAATCCTGAAGAAGGGTCTCAGCCAGAAAGATCATCTGCTTATTCACTTCCATACCTGCTGAGTTCCTGCAGCATTTTGTGTGTGTTGGTGTATAATACGTTTGAATCATCAAAGGATCTATTTGTGAAATCATGGTAATGTCACTTTTTAATTGAATGCTATTTGGTCAGATATTGAGGTGACCTTTCACAATGCATTTTGCGCTTATCACCTATCTCCTTCTATACCAAATGCACCTGCCTCTGCCTCTGCATTAGTCACCTCACTCTAGCTACACGCTACCCATTCTAATCTGGAATGCATTACTCATGTCTCCCTAGCCACAGCGGCCTACTTCTCTGAGATTATGCATGGCACACATCCCTCTGGTCCTGTATGGCCCAATTCGCACTCACTCTTTATTGCCCATCCGACTGATCTATGGACAATCCTCCTCTCTCTGCCTGTACTCAACTGGCCTCTTTGTCCATACACATTGTTATGACTATTGAAATTAACACTGGTTTATTATTGTTACGTGTACAAAGACAGAGTGAAAGCTTGCCTTGCATACTGCTCATACCGATCAGATCATTACACAGTGCATTGCGGTAGAACAATGTAAAACAAAAACAATTGAAGTTGGAACAATTTTATTCATACTGAAAAAAATGGCTTAACTAATGGTTTACATAACACCTCATAGATTTTATTCTCACAAGTCAATGAATATGTTGCAAAGAAAAAGATCACTCCCTACTCCGTACGTAGTTTTCTTCTTTCGATTGTTCTTTCTTTCCTCTCCTTTCTGTAAGTGTATACCTCAGATAAATATTATGTGGAGATTTGTGACAAATATGATTATATGATATATATGTACAGTATCTGAAATACATCTTATGGAAATGTTTGATGATGAAATTCAATAAAAAAAATTACAAAAGAAAAGAAAATAGAATGTGGCAGCTACAGAGAAAGTGCAGTGCAGTTAAACAATAAGGCGCAAGATCATTATGAAATCGATTACAGGTACAGAGTCCAATTTATTGCTCTACACAGCTATTTATAAATTCTGTCCTTGAGCATGGCAGCATATTGCCCAGTGGAAGGATGGGGATGGGGATGGGGATGGGAAAGAATGTCCAGGGTGGGTGGAGTCTTCGGTTATGCTGGCTGCTTTGCTGAGGCAGCGAGCAATATAGATAGAGTCCACGGAGGGCAGGTTGGCCTCTGTGATGTGCTGCGTCCACATCTCTCTGCAGTCACATGCAGAGCAGTTGCCATACCAAGCCATCTTGCGTCCAGTCAGGACTGTTCATAAAGTGATAAGTGCCAATGTTGACATGTCATATTTCTTTCACCTACTGAGGACGCAGAGACATTGGTGAGCTTTTTTGGCTTTGATGTCTGCATGATTTGACCAGGGGAAGCTATAGGGGATGTTTCGTAGGTATTTACTGTAATGTTTGAGGAATATTCGAGTAGTATCATAAATATATTATTTGATTGCATTCTTGTTTGCTTACGTAATTCATTATGAGTTATTAGTGAAAGTACGTGAATGACAAACATCATCATGCCACCACTGTGTGCCTCACTAAAGTAAAACCAAGCACAAAACTATCCTTGTGCTTCTGTGCTTCTGTTTCAACTAGCTTCTGGAGTTACAAATCATAACACTGGTAACAAGGAGCTTTTCAAACAAACCCAAGATGACTACCTACCAGTTGAAGCAAAAAGCCTGTTTTTTTTTTAGGAGAAAGAGAAGTTTGACTTAAAAAAATGGCAGAAAATTGACAGAATTCTTGGGTTCATAAAAAGTGAGTACCAGGTGATAATAATAATAATTCTAAAAAAAAGCAGAAATGTCTGGCAATGTCAGAAAGACAGATATGTTTGATTGCACAACAGATGTGTTGGCTTGCACAACGGGTTATTTCTTCAGTGGTTTGATCACGGCACGACTGCGTAGGCGCGTGGAGGTCAGCCAGTGAGAACAGCGAGAAGAGTTTAAAAGGAGACACCTTAAACAGAGGGTGTCAGAGGAATGGGCGACGGAGTAGAGGGAGACAGAGTAGAAAGGCTTTGGCTCAGTGGGGCTTCAGCGATAACGGATCGAGGCGAGGTATGTTACTTCTGTAGAATACAGACAGGAAGAATGTGTGTGAGGCCGGTGTTCTGTGCTTGGTGTCAGATGTAGGAGGTCCTGGAGACTCCTAGCCTCCTGGACAGCCACATCTGCGCCAGGTGCATCGAGCCGCAGCTCCTTAGGGACCGTGTTAGGGAACTGGAGCTGCAGCTCAATGACCTTCATCTGGTCAGGGAGAGTGAGGAGGTGATAGAGAGGAGCTACAGGCAAGGAGTCACACCGAGGCCTGGGGAGACAGATTTGTGGGTAACAGTCACCAAAGGGAAGGGCAAGAGGCAGATGCTAGAGAGTAACCCAGTGGCTGTACCCCTTTACAATAAGTACTCCTGTTTGAGTACTGTTGGGGGGATGGCCTACCTGGAGGAAGCAACAGTGGTCGCACCTCTGGCACAGAGTCTGGCCCTGTGATTCAGAAGGGTAGGGAAAGGAAGAGGAAGGCAGCAGTGATAGAAGACTCTATAGCTAGTGGGTCAGACAGACGATAATATGGAGGCACCAAAGAAATGTGGATGGTAGTTTCCCTCCCAGGTGCCAGGGTCTGGGATGTTTCTGATCGTGTCCACAATATTCTGAAGTGGGAAGGAGGACAGCCAGAGGTCGTGGTACATATTGGTACCGACGACATAGATAGGAAAAAGGAGGAGGTCCTGAAAGCAGACTACAGGGAATTAGGAAGGAAGGTGAGAAGCAGGACCTCAAAGGTAGTCATCTCGGGATTACTGCCTGTGCCACGTGTCAGTGAAAAGAGGAATAGAATGAGGTAGAGGATAAATGTGTGGCTGAGAGACTAGAGCAGAGGGCAGGGATTCAGATTTCTGGATCTTTGGCACCTCTTTTGGGGCAGGACTGACCTGTACAGAAAGGACAGGTTGCACTTGAATCTCAGGGGGCCAAATATCCTGGTGGGGAGGTTTACAAAGGCTACTGGGGAGAATTTAAGCCAGAATTGCTGAGGGGTGGGAACCGAACCGAAGTGATGGAGGAAGGGGTGGTAGGCTCATAAATAGAGAAAATTTGGAGACAGTGCGAGAGGAAGGATTGGCAGGTGATAGGGAAGGGACATGCTCAGACCAATGGTTTGAGGTGTGTCTATTTTAATGCAATGAGTATTATGAACAAAGCAGATGAGCTTAAAATGTGGATCAGCACTTGGAGCTATGATGTTATGGCCATTACAGAGACTTGGATGGTGCAGGGGCTGGGATGGTTACTTCAAGTGCCAGGCCTTAGATGTTTCAGAAAGGACAGGGATGGAGGCAAAAGAGGTGGGGTTGTGGTACTGTTGATCAGAGATAGTGTCATGGCTGCAGAAAAGGTGGAAGTCATGGAGGGGTTGTCTACGGAATCTCTGTGGTTGGAAGTTAGAAATAGGAAGAGGTCGATAACTCTACTGGGTGTTTTTTTATAGACCACCCAATAGTAACAGGTACATCGAGGAGCAGATAGGGAGACAGATTCTGGAAAGGAGTAATAATAAAAGGGTTGTTGTGATGGGAGATGTTAATTTCCCAAATATTGATTAACATTTCCCTAGAGTGAGTGGTTTAGATGGGGTGGAGTTTGTTAGGTGTGTTCAGGAAGGTTTCTTGACACAATATGTAGATAAGCCTACAAGAGGAGAGGCTGTACTTGATCTGGTATTGGGAAGTGAACCTGGTCAGGTGTCAGGTCTCTCAGCAGGACAGCATTTTGGAGATAGTGATCATAATTCTATATCCTTAATTGTAGCATTGGAGAGGGATAGGAACAGACAAGTTAGGGAAGCATTTAATTGGATTAAGGTGAAATATAAGGCTATCAGGAAGGAATTTGGAAGCATAAATTAGAAACAGATATTCTCAGGGAAACGTACAGAAGAAATGTGGCAAATATTCAGGGGATATTTGCATGGGGTTCTGCTCGGTACATTCCAATGAGAGAGGGAAAGGATGGCAGGGTACAGGAACCGTGGTGTACAAAGGCTATTGTAAATCTAGTCAAGAAGAAAAGAAGAGCTGACAAAAGGTTCAAAAAGCTAGGTAATGATTGAGATCTAGAAGATTATAGGGCTAGCAGGAAGGAGTTTAAGAATGAAATTAGGAGAGCCAGAAGGGGCCATGAGAAGGCTTTAGCAGACAGGATTAAAGAAAACTCGAAGGCATTCTATAAGTACGCGAAGAGCAAGAGGATAAGTCATGAACGAATAGGACCAATCAAGTGTGAAAGTAGAAAACTGTGTATGGAACCGGAGGAGATAGCAGAAGTACTTAATGAATACGTTGCTCCGGTATTCACTACGGAAAAGGATCTTGGCGATTGTAGGGATGACTTATAGTGGACTGAAAAGCTTGAGCATGTAGATATTAAGGAAGGGATGTTCTGGAGCTTTTGGAAAGCATCAAGGTGGATAAATCACCAGAAGCGGACCGGATCTTCCCCAGGTTACTGTGGGAGTGAGGGAGGAGATTGCTGAGTCTCTGGCGATGATCTTTGCATCATCAATGAGGACAGGAGAGGCACCAGAGGATTGGAGGGTTGCAGATGTTGTTCCCTTATTCAAGAAAGGGACTAGAGATAGCCCAGGAAATTATTGAACAGTGAGTCTTACTTCAGTGGTTGGTAAGTTGATGGAGAAGATCCTGAGAGGCAGGATTTATGAACATTTGGAGAGGCATAATATGATTAGGAATAGTCAGCATGGCTTTGTCAAAGGCAGGTCATGCCTTATGAACCTGAATGAATTTTTTGAGGATATGATTAAACACATCGATGAAGGTAGAGCACAGATGTAGTGCATATGGATTTCAGCAAGGCATTTAATAAGCTACCCCATGCAAGGCTTATTGAGAAAGTAAGGAGGCATGGGATCCGAGGGGACATTGCTTTGTGGATCCAGAATTGGCTTGCCCACAGAGAGTAAATTCAGTTCATATTCTGCATGGAGGTCGGTGACCAGTGTTGTGCCTCAGAGATCCATTCTGGGACCCTTACTCTTCGTAATTTTTATGAATGACCTGGATGAGGAAGTGGAGGGATGGGTTGTAAATTTGCTCATGACACAAAGGTTGGCAGTGTTGTGGATAGTGTGAAGGGTTGCCAGAGGTTACTGCAGGACATTGATAGGATGCAAGACTGGACAGAGAAGTGGCAGATGGAGTTGAACCCAAATAAGTGTGAGGTGGTTCATTTTGGTAGGTCAAGTATAATAACAGAAAATAGCATTAATGGTAAGACTTGGCAGTGTGGAGGATCAGAGGGACCTTGGGGTCCGTGTCCATAGGACACTCAAACCTGCTACGCAGGTTGACTCTGTGGTTGAGAAGGCATACGGTGCTTTGGCCTTCATCAATCATGGGATTGAGTTAAGAGCCGAGAGGTAATGTTACAACTATTTAGGACCCTGGTCAGACCCCACTTGGAGTGCTGTGCCCAATTCTGGTTGCCTCATTACAGGAAGTGCGTTGAAACCATAGAAAGGGTGCAGAGGAGATTTACAAGAATGTTGCCTGGATAGGGGAGCATGCCTTATGAGAATAAGTTGAGTGAACTCGGCCTTTTCTCCTTGGAGCAACAGAGGATGAGAGGTGACCTGATAGAGGTGTATAAGATGATGACATGCATCGATCGTGTGGATGGGGTCAGGCTTTTTCCTAGGGCTAAAATGGCTAGCACAAGAGGGCACAGTTTTAAGGTGCTTGGAAGTAGGTACAGAGGAGATTTCAGGGGTAAGTTTTTAACGCTGAGGATGGTGAGTGGGTGGAATGGGCTGCCGGCTGCGGTGGTGGAGGTGAATACGACAGGGTCTATTAAGAGACTCCTGGACAGGTACATGGAGCTTAGAAAAATGGAGTGCTATGTGTAACCCTAGGTAATTTCTAAGGTAAGGACATGTTTGGTACAGATTTGTAGGTCCGAAGGGCCTATATTGTGCTGTAGGTTTTCTATGTTTCTCTCTGTTTCTAGATAACTGGATGATGTATACTGAACAAATTGAGCAATATTTTGAAGCAAATGAAATAGCCAATGAACTTGTGGACCACAGGAGAAAGGGAAAGAGGAGGAGACCCAGGGAGAATTGATAGGCAGGTGAGGAAAGATAAGAGGTCATAGTAGGGAATAGAAGAAAGGGAAGGGGGGATTTTTTTCTAGAAGGAGAAATCAATATTCATGCCATCAGGTTGGAGGCTATCCAGATGGAATATAAGGTGTTGTTCCTTCACGCTGAGGTGGCCTCATTGTGACACAACCTGGATTTGACAGTGAGTAAAAGCTGATGATCTACAAAATCATAATTTTTAACATCTTAGCAGTATTAGTTCATGTTTTCTCAAGGCAAATATAGTTGGGTATTTTTTTCTCTTGTGGGAGTAAAGTAAATAAAGAGTTCTGAGATTTGATAGAAAATGGAAGGAAGACCAATGATTATCCATGGCTCAGAGGGCAGTGGGGCTTACCATGTACCTATCTCCACCATCCTTTACCCATCTCTAGAGCCTTCGTTTGTTACACGAGAAATACTGCACAATAGCGGTGATATAAGAAACAAACATTTGAGATTACTTTGCCACGGGAGCAGGCCTCCAACGCATCAGGGCTTAGTAGGTATATTTGGAAAATTAACTGAGACTGGATCATCAGGAACAGCAGTCACAGGAGATGATGGAAGACAATGACAGATGACGATGGTGAAGGTGGAGGAAGGCTACAGCGGTGAAGGTTCTCCAGTTGCCACTGGACCCTGGACCTGATCTGTATGGACCATGTAGTGGCTGCCCATCCATCAGCTTCCCCACATTAATCAAAGTTACACACAGTCTTTCTCCATTAAGCAAATTACGTGACCCCAGATCACATAAAGACCCACTGGTAGGAAACCCTTTAGGACAAAATATTACTTTCCTTGAGTGAATGCACTATTATTACTATTGCCCTGAGGCCTGTTTATGTACAATAAAGTTCTGGAACAGCAGACAGGGAGAAAAAATATACTGCCACCCAATGCAGCTGTGCTAACAGATTTACAGAGAAGATGGAAGGACTGGCATATTGCTGCAGCCCTTCTCCCAAAGGGCAAAATATTTTTCCCTAAATCAGACAATCAAAATCGCAAACCCAGCAGAAAGCTGATGGTCAACAAGTGAGCCATGACCCTCATCCTCCACATGGTCTATCTAGCTGTGTACACACATCTATTGATGCTTCTGGACACATCTTCAGTGATGTTCCTGGAATCATCGGGTGTTTTGGGTCTTTCAACATCAGACATCCTCCTCCAGGTGACCCAGCCAGGGCTGATCAGACCCTAGCTTCTGTCCAGATGGCTAGCTACTTATGACTCCATTGCTCCCCTCTTTTGAGCCACAGCCATCTTGAGGCCATCTGCCGCATCAGTGGTACTGCGGATGGCTCTCCTCTTCCTCTCTCCCTCGATGCCCAAAATGCTGAAGGCTCTAACTAAAGAACGGGCTACGAATCCCCTACAACCAACCTCCACTGGGAGACACCTCGCTCTCCATCCAGCCTGCTGACAGTTACTGACCAGTCCTGCGTACTTGGAGAGCTTCCTTTCAAAGGCCTCTTCCAAGCTATCTTCCCATGGGACTGTCAGCTCCAGCAGCACCACTTGCTTAGTAGACTCAGACACTAGGACAATGTCTGGTCGCAGGGTGGTGGCTGCGATATGGTTGAGGAACTTCAGCTGCCCTTTGAGGTCCACCAACAGCTGCCAGTCCCTTGCAGAGGTCAGAATGCCTGCAGATGTTCTTTTGGCAGGTATTGGCTGCTCCCCAGCTCTGACAAAGGCAATGGTCTGCTTGGAGGGTCAGGACCGCTTCGCCCACTCAACTCCTGCGCTGACGGCTTCAGCGATGGTCTTCAGGACCTGATCATGCCTCTACCTGTACCATCCCTCAAACATTTCAATGCACTGAGAGGTATCATATATTTGGCTGCCACACAATCCACCAAATCCACTAACATGACACGATAAGCAAGCTAACATCAGCATGTTCTCTTAGGTCAGCACTACCAGCATCAAGCATTTAATTGTATTCAGCTATGTCGACATATAGTACAGCAATGATCCAAATGACGTGTTGATGGACCTTCTCCTTTCTACAACCCTGTCTTCTGTTCTGTATATTTATTTCAGTAATTCTCAATATAATGACATAAAATTCAAAAGAAATAAGAAGCGCTCTTCAACTGACAGCAATAATCTCAAATGTTGTTACAAAGAAAACACATCAGTGGCTATATTTCATTCGGAGTTTGAGGAGATTTTGGAATGTCCTCAAAGACTAGCAAATGTCTTACAGAGGTACCGTGGAGAGCATTCCAACTGGATGCATTATCATCTGGTCTGGCAGAGCCACTGCATAGCATCAGAAAAAGCTGCAGAGGGTTGTGAGCTTAGCCAGCTCCATCGTGGACATGAGCCTTCTCAGCATTCAGGACATCTTCAAGAGGTGATGCTGCCAGAAGGAGGCATCCATCTTTAGGGACCCCCATCAAACAGGACATCCCTCTTCTCAATTTAAATGCTAGCCCAGATTGGAGGGAAGAACTGATTTTGCTCGCTCTCCACAATCTCTACTCCTCATTCCAGGGCATGGAGCCTCTTGCAGTCCCGTTGTTGGGTCAATTTAAATGCCGGCCCAGGTAGGCTGAAAAGACAGGGTATCAGTCAGGATGAGAGCTGATTTTGCTCGTTCTCCACGATGGTCATCTCCATGGAGATCTGGCTATGAAGACTACCCCTGCTGCTGTGCTCTGTGCCCACTAATACAATGAACTCGTAAGTGAGACTGCTCCAAGGTTTGGATCTCAGAACTCAGTTTTGGTTCGGAATGCTGTTGTTTGCTTCAATTGTTTGCATGATTTGCTTTCTTGTGCATCGAGTGTTGGTCTTTTGTCTTAATTTTTAATTCTTTTTTTCTTTTGTAGCCCCTCTGGCCACCCTTAGGGTCGCTCGGCTTGCTGTCATCTAGGGAAAAAGCCCTCGGCCCCGCCAAACTGGGTAATTAGTTTGTGTGGATGCTGTAAGATGTACCCCACCCCGCCCAAATAACAGACAATACACCAGATACAATTAAATGATTTACAGTTTATAGATATTACTGGAACTATATAATTAATAGAGAATAAAATATAAAAGGAAAATTAAAGGCGCCACACTTATCGAAGTTCAATCTCTTCGTGCACAAACAGTTGGAGCTCAGGACCCTTCTTCAACCGGCGACCCCTCAGACCACCTCGATCGGCTGCCTGGGACCAACAACGGTGGTCGACCAGACACTCCATATGAGTCTGTCTCCGTCTCCTCTCCTCACCTAACGCCCTTCTCGGGGTCCGACCCCGTTAGCGGACTAACAGCACCTGGTCCCTCCTCTGTCTCTCTCTCCCGCCTTCTGCCTCCAAAACCCCACGCATACAAATCTTCCAGATACACCAAAATCATAACAACTATCCCAATTGGTTCGTAACATTTTCTTATCACCGACTAACCCAAAACAAGCTGCTAGCGCAAAAAACTTTCTCAACGTTTAACATAACAAAGAAGCATTCCCAAGTATAACATAACAAAGAAGCCATTTTAATTGGCCTATGCAGTAACATAAGAGACAAAACCCCCTTACACTCTCCCCCCACCA
Organism: Mobula hypostoma; assembly: GCF_963921235.1. Lineage (NCBI taxonomy): Eukaryota > Metazoa > Chordata > Chondrichthyes > Myliobatiformes > Myliobatidae > Mobula > Mobula hypostoma. The sequence continues at coordinate 117,677,320 of NC_086097.1, read as the reverse complement.
AAAAAAGCCATGTCCTCATGACTTCTAAGTAACTCACCAACCAGTCCTGCAGACACACAACACGTCCATACACAGATACACACAGTGACAGTGCTCCCCAAACAGTGGACCTTACACCCGTCACACGGGCGCTACATAGGCCAACCTATCTGGGAGCTTCTTAACCCTCCAAGACCTTAGTACCCCCTCATCTAAACCCAAAAGGCTCAGACACTGCTAGGGATACCTCGGACCTGCTTGCCAACTCCTCTCGCACTCAGGCCGCCATTATAGCTCGGAGCCCCCTGTCCCATGTCCGGGGCCCCGCCTCTCCTCCTTCCTGATCCTGCCGCAACTCAGACTGCCCACAGCTAGCCTACCCCACTACACCTGACTCAGTGGGACAAGGGCCAAAGGTCTCTTCCTCAATCAAGGGGAAGTTAGCGAAGGGCAGCAGGTACCACATGTGCAGCACATCATCCTTCGAATCCGTATTCTTCCTCATTCCCTCGATCGGTAGCTGCTGTTTAAGTTTCTCCAAACTGAAACATTTAGCCGGGGCTACCCCTTCAGCCTCCTGCAGTCGAGACGCCAGCTTCTTCAGGGACTCCTTCAACTCTTGCTTCGCTTCATAGTCCCTCCAGGTGAATCCAAGCTCTAGGCAGTCATCCACATACGCCAAAACTCCACACACCTTCACTTCCCCCATGGTCTTCCTCATGCCCTGCGGGAAGGATGCAGGGGCTCCGGATATGCTCTTGGGCATCTTTTCGGCTTGGTAGACTCCTAGGGAACTAATAACGGCCGTCTTCGGCTCGACAGCCGCACTCCTCGGGATCTGGCAACATCCACTCCTCAGATCCAGCACATTAAACCACGTTGCATAATCCACACACACGCTGCCTCCGTCTTCCACGGTACCAGGGTCCAGCTGCTGTGACCTCTCTCTCACTGAAGTGTCTTCAGCGGTCAACCCCCCTCGCTCGTGGTAGTTCGGAGCATCTACTAAGTGGGTCTCACCCTCAGCTAGTTTCCCCAGGCCGTACCACAGCCAGTTCTCGCTTAAATTCGGTACCGGCTCAAGGCTGCTACACACGTCCTCAGAAGCAACTCGACACGCTGGGTGCCCTGATAATGCCCCCAGGAACTCCAGGGTCATTAACCAATCATCGTCTTCTGGATAACTACTGGCACTGGTACCCAAAATCTCCGGTGCCCTTGCTGTTGTCAACGGTAAATGCTTCAGACACCGGTTGTAAAACGAACTGTACAACAACTTGACCTGAGCCCCGGGGTCGAGGCTGGCTTTAGCATCGCGTCCCTCTATCCATAACGACACCCTGGGGTGAGGTCCCTCTAAGCCTTCAGGAATAGGGTCTTTTCCTTCCAGACGTTCATTGGTATATTGCTGGGAACGTGCTTCCCCAGAGACCCCAAGCCATTCCCCCACTGGGCCTCCACTAAGTTTCCCGACACCTCTCTGATCAGCTGAACAACTGAAGGAGGGGCTGACCCCCTGAAATGATCCCCCTGGCACTGCAAGCAATTTAGCCACCCTCCTAGCCAGAGAAGACACCCTGAAAACTTTCCCCCTTCTTTCAAATAACTGACAGCTGTCACTATGGTGTAAGTGAACCTGACAGCTCTAACACCGTCACCAGCCTGCCTACTTAAACTTTCAACCAAACCCTGTTGCTCTCCCTCAACCGAGCACTGCCACTCATCTAACAACTGAGAGATCTGCTCCGCCCACGTCTCGCACGCCTCCGCCCCTCATGGGGTGGACACTATCCCAAATGCCAGGCGGAGCCTGCCATAGTCAGAACATTTATTCGCAGACCCTACTTCAAATCAGACCACTCTTTCCTCTCTCTCCCAACAGCATGGACAGCCCCGATTTCCACCTCCAACTCGTCAATGCTACCCTGAACTCGAACAAAGACCTCACCACCATGCTTACAGCAATAACCAGCAGATAACCCACAGAGACACACATTACTGATTTAAAAAGGGCAACCACACAGCATACCAGTAGATCCAATCACGGACGAGCCCCCACAATGTAGCCCCCCTGGCCACCCTCAGTGTCGCTTGGCTCGCTGTTGTCTAGGGAAACAGCCCTCAGCCCCACTAAACTGGGGTAATTAGTTTGTGTGGATGCTGTGTGATGTGCCCCACCCAGGCCAAATAACAGACAATACACCGGATATGATTAAATGATTTACAGTTTATAGATATTACTGGAACTATATAATTAATAGAGAATAAAATATAAAAGGAAAATAAAAGGCACCACACTTATCAAAGTTCAATCTCTTCATGCACAAACAGTTGGAGCTCAGGACCCTTTTTCTTCACCCTGCGACCCCTCAGACCACCTCGACCGGCCGCCTGGTGGTCGACCAGACGCTCCACACGAGTCCGTCTCCATCTCCTCTCCTCGCCGAACGCCCTCCTTGGGGTCTGACCCAGTTAGCGGACTCACAGCACCTGGTCCATCCTCTGTCTCTCTCTCCCGCCTTCTGCCTCCAAAACACCGCACATACAAATCTGCCAGATACACCAAAATCATAACAATTATCCCAATTGGTTCGTAACATTTTCTTATCACCGCCTAACCCAAAACAAGCTGCTAGCTCAAAAAACTTTCTCAGCGTTTAACATAACAAAGAAGCATTCCCAAGTATTACATAACAAAGAAGCCATTTTAATTAGCCTACGCAGTAACATAAGAGACGAAATCCCCTTACACTTTAATTGTGTTATTTTTGGTTTCTTGTTTTGTGACTACCTGCAAGCAAACAAATGTCTTTGATAATAAATGTACTTGAATCTTGGAGTACTCCATCTGATTTCAGAAGGACAATGAACTGACCCACAAACAATGCCACACTATTCCTGCTCTCTTTTTGCACTACATATTTAATTTATGTAGGGTTCTCAGTAATATTAACTGTAATGGTAACTGTTAACTGCTAATAATAAAATGGCTTCTCTGTAGTGCTATAATGAAATGACTTCTCTGTAATGTTAACTAATGAGGTAATGTTCTTTGCAGCTGAAATGTTTGGATTATAGTTATAGATAACGGAGAACTAACCAATGGAAGTCATGTTATTCTATCTGGATGTGTGGGAACATGGGTGAGTACGTGGGAAATCAGCGAGGGGAGGCGAAGGGGACGGACGTGCGGGACGCGCACTGGTAGACCACTGTGGTTTGTCCCAGTCCGAGGGTCATGGAGTTCGGAGGAAATCAAATGGTGGATCGAGGACATTACGTGAGCTTCAACGTTGTGCAAGAACTGTATAATCCCTACTTTTGGCGCCTTTTCAATTTATATTTTTGTTTCTCTACTAACCCCATAGTCACAGTAAAATTTATAAAGTAAATTTTTAAATGTACATTGTGTACTGCCTGATGTTTTACATTGTGGGGTTTGTACCAGAGTGCATACACAGCATCTACGCAAACGTGAGACACAGTTTGGCGGGCAGACGGCGGTTTCCCCTAGACGAATGTGAAGTGATAGCACTGAGTATTACATTTATTTTGTGTGTATATATATATATATATATATATATATATATATTTCTTATTGTAAATTATAGTTCTTTTATGTATTGCACTGTACTGCTGCCACAAAACAACACATTTCACAAGACATGCCAGTAAAATTAAACCTGATTCTGTTCCTCATGCCTTAAAGAGTTAAGAGCTGATTCTTCCTGCATCCATCGATTGACATTTGATGAGCTACTTTTAGGAAACTTCCAGAATAAGCACATGCCATTAGATTAAGTAAACTTAACTTTCACATATGCAAATGCTAATTGCAAGATGGCTAATTTCTGTCATGAGTCAGAGCTGCTAGCTGCAATATTCTCAAAATGTGAACAGTTGGGGTGAAACAAACAGTGACTCTCCACTAAGCATGAATATTCACTCTCAAAGGTGCTGACTTTTAAATGAGATGTTGAAATGAGTCTCTCAGCCTGGACATTAATAATCCTCTGGCATTATTCAACAAAGATTCTGGTGTCTTGGCCAACATCACTGAAAACTGTGTGTCTAGAAATACCTCCTTGATCTTTTGTGCTGCATTCCAGAAGTATTTTGTTGGTTGTAAAGTACTTGGAAGCACACTAAGCTAGAAAATGCTGGTGCATGGTGGAGGATCAAGAAGCAGATTCTGGGGAGGTGGCAGGAGTTATTGAGAAGGGATGGGACAGTAGTACTGTGGCTAGTGAAGTGCTTTATGGTGTAGTAGCTGTAAGATTGGAGCTCGATTCCCACTGCTGTCTGAAAGGAGTTTGTACGCTCTCCTCGTGACCTCTGTGTGCTCTGGTTTCCTCCACATTCCAAAGACCTACAGTTAAGGTGAGTGAGTTCTGAGCATGTGATGTTGTCACCGGAAGAGTCGTGACACTCGTGGGCTGTCCAGCACGATCTCGCCAGTTTGACAAATGATTATTTCATTGCTTGTTTTGATGTACATGTGACAAATAAAGCTAATATTAAATCTTAATCTGTTAATCAATAAAGTCATGGATTGACAAATAGGATTTAAATACAAAATGTTATAAGCAAGCACATGTGGATGCAAACAGTGGAAAACTCACTTTGATAAAAGGCACTCTGTATCCCAGAATGTCACAAATGGTTCATAGGCAACACAGTACCTTCAAAGAGTAGACACAGTTCATACTAAGTTAACCAAGACAGGCATCAGGCCTACAGAAAGTACAAACTGTCTATTTTGTGCATATTAATTGAGGTTAAAATTCTGGGTTGAAGATCAGAAAACAGATTTATTTCCTGTCACTCTAACTGGACTCCAACTTAACATCTCATTTGAAAAACATTTCTGCCAGTTCAGCACTCAATCAATACCACGCTGAAATTCCAGAGTAGATTACAAAGGTGTAAAATTTTAGAATTATAAGGAAATTATAGGCCAATTAGCCTAACTTCTGTGGTTGGAAAAATGTTTTGGAGTCCATTATTAAGGATGAGTTTTGGGGGTACTTGGAAGCACATGATAAATTTGACATTTGGTCATCATGGTTTCCTTCAGGGGAAATCTTGCCTGACAAATATGTTGGAATTCTTTGAGGAAATAACAAGCAGGATACACAAAGGAGAATCAGTGGATGTTGTTTACTTCGGTTCTCAAAAGGCTTTTGACAAGATGCCACACATTATACTGCTTAATATGTTAAGAGGACATTGTATTACAGGAAAAATACTAGCATGGAGAGAAGATTGGCTGACTGGCAGGAGGCAAAGAGTTGGGAAAAAAGAGAGCCTTTTCTGATTTGCTGCTGGTAACTAGTGGTGTTCTGCAGGGTACTGCTTCTTTTTATATTGCTGGTCAATGATTTGGATGACAGAAATGATGACTTTGTGGCCAAGATTGTAGATGATACAAAGATACGTGGAGGGCTAGGTAGTTAGAGGAAGCAGGGAGTCTGCAGAAAGGCTTAGACAGATTAGAAGAATGGGCAGAGAAGTGTCAGAAGGAATACAGTGTAGGGAAGTGTATTGTCATGCACTTTGATAGAAGGAAGAAAAGGATATATTATTTTCTAAATGGTCAGAAAATGGAGAAATCAGAAGTTCAAAGGGCCGTGGAAGTCCTTGTGCAGGATTCTCTAAAGGTTAACTTGCAAGTTGAGTTGGTGGTAAAGAAGGTAAATTAGCATTCATTTTGAGAGAACTAGAATATGAAAACGATGTAATGCTGAGACTTTATAAATTGTTGATCTGACACACTTGGAGCATTGCGAGCAGATTTGGGCCCCTTACTAAAAAAAAGATGTGCTGGCATTGGAGACGGTCCAGAGGAAGTTAATGAAAATGATTCAGGGTTGAAAGATTTAATGTATGAGGAGTGTTTGATGGCTCTGGGCCTGTACTCAATAAAGTTTAGAAGAATAAGTGTGATCTCATTGAAATCTATTGAATATTGAAAGGCCTAGATAATGTGGACATGGAGAGGATGTTTCCTGTAGTGGGAGAGTCAAGGATAAGAGGGCATAACTTCAGAATACAAGGACATCCCTCTTGAACATAGATGAGGAGGAATGTCTTTAACTAGAAGGTTGTGAATCTGTAGAATTCATTGCCACAGACAGCTGTGGAGGCCAAGACACTGCGTATATTTAAAGGGGAGGTTGATAGGTTCTTGAATTGTAAGGATGTCAAGTGTGAGAGGAGAAGGCAGGAGAATAGGGATGAGAAGGCTAATAGATAAATTTCTGCACCTATGTCTTATGGTCTTATAGGACATTCAAAACATAATGTCGATGCTAGCAAAACTTTCTTGGAACCGGATTCTGGAACCTCTAACCTTCTGACTCATAAAAAGACTCATCAAGCTAGGACTGTGTACATGAGCATCATAGGCATGTACCCAAGCCACGGCATTAAGTGCTCCAACTTCATTAATGATACAATTTTGTTTCTTCATTGGTAAGATGCTTTAATTATATTAATAGAGCCATTATTTATTGCTACAACACAATAGACCACAGGTGTCTACCAGACTATTCTGCTGTTCATATTATCATCATGAACATCAATTAAGTTGTTGAAACTGAGTGTGACTCATTTAATAATGATTTCCTTTTATTTCTGTCAGCTGGACTAATAGGAAAAAACAAATAATAATTATAATTGCATTGGGTAATAAAGTCTTAGAAATATCTCAAGGGAATTTAGATCCAGCAGGATGGAAGTTCTAAAAAACTCTGGCTAGACTGCCCCTGAGGTACGTCTTTAACTTCAGCATGGACAAAAGGGTTGGAAGTCACTGTTGTTGTCACCAATACAATTACATCAAAAGGAACAAACATTAGAGAATCATGAAATGAGTCTTGATAATTAATACCCTGATGCTAAATGGAAAGGTATCACATAATCTTGACAAATGAAGCGTTATTTTACCTGCCCACAACATGGCTGCAAATGTAGGTGGACTGCTGACAGAACCATTTTCCCTGACATTCCATTCCTTACACATGTCCACATCTAATGACATTAACTCTCATTTTTATGCAGAATTGTGCCTCTCTCTCAATCCAGTCAAAACACTCTAAAACTTTCACTCATTCAACTCTTCCTCTCCTTGCAGGAGAGAGCACAGTGCAGCAGGGGACTGGCTCACCCTTCATTGGCTCTGGTAAAAGAGAAACTTGGATTGCCACAGGGTGAATCAGACATCATCAGTGAGAAGGAGCAGATGGTGGAGACAAGGGTACCGGAGGGAAGTGTAGGTTGGAAGCCACATGACCTTGCAACAAATCTATGTAACTGCATGTAGATATTGCACCACAGAGACCACACATGGTCCAGTCTTTCAAAGCATACAAACGCTGACTAATCTTCTGGCAGATGTACCAGTCACTGTGACGTGTGGAAAGAGGCTGTACAAGGCATATATGATATCTTGCCGCACACTTTTTGATGAAAACATCTTGCACAAATTAATTGGCCAGCTCATGAAGCATAAAAAAGTATAAATGTGGTGCATATAAATCCCTGTCCATTATGAATGCCATGTTGAACTGTAAGCTTATCAGTCAGTGCCCTGTAATATGCAGGAAAATACTAAGAATCTCAAAGCTAACAGGGAAATACAAAAAAGTGATAGAGAATGATGCTGAATTAAGTCATGGAAAAGGACGGTGCTAATCAAATCTTCTCCATTCTGCAGTTGATCCTAATTTCATAATGCTGGGGAAAGTCATGTTATTCAGCTGAAAGCTGGTTGCAGGACAGCCTGGTATGGAAACACCAGTGCCCATGAATGGAAAAGTCCACAAAAAGTAGTGGAAACAGATCAGCGCATCATAGGAAAATACTTCCTCACCATTGAGCAAATCTGCAGAGTGCTGCCACAAGAAAGCAGCATCCATTATCAAGAACCACCACCATCCAGGCCATGCTCTCTCCTAACAGTTGCCATTGGGAAGAAGGTACAGGAGCCTCAGGACCCACACCGCCAGGTTGAGGAATGGCTCTTACATTTCAACGATCAGGCTCCAGAACTAGTGTAGATAACTTCACTCATGGCAACACTTGATTCTACAACCTATCGGACTCTACAACTCATGTTCTCAGGATTGTTTCTTTAGTTATTTATTTATTATTATTATTTAATATGCTTTCTCATCTCAAACTGGTAAAGCCTGAGATATGGGCATAACTAAGCATGCTCATTTCTCAATTGCTAGAAACTTTCAAACTATTCTTTTGCTATTTAGTATTGTGGCTTTCTGGAGATTTACAAAAATATTGCTGTGCAGACCTAATTGTTTAATGCTATTGTGCAGTGACTTTGGGATGATACCAGTCATAGACATTACTGCTGGGACAATATATACCCTGTTCTTGTTCCATTGTCTTTTAATTTCCTCTTTAAATTCAGCTTGTTTCTGGTGTTTTTCACTTACTGATTTCTGTATGCTAGATGTTTGGAATGGCTCTATCAATTAAATAACTTGTTATTGCTTGCTTACCCTGTAATATTACATCCAGATGGTTATTGTGGATTGTCTTGTGGCTACGGGGGTCAGGGGGTATGGAGGGAAGGCTGGGGCGGGGTTCTGAGTTGGATGATCAGCCATGATCATAATAAATGGCGATGCAGGCTCGAAGGGCTGAATGGCCTACTCCTGCACCTATTTTCTATGTTTCTATGTTTCTGTAACAACAGATGGACAGTAATATGATTTGTTGGACTCTGACTCTAAAACTGGATCAAGAATGCATTTATAATAAGGTACTGTTTCTTTTTTGAGTTTGCAGTTTAAAGCAAGACTTGGGTGAATGATGTTTGCCACTTGATTGTCATTATTATTACTATTATTTGTTTTGTTTTGTATTTTCACAGTTTGTTATTTTTTGTACATTGGTTGTGTGTCAGTCCTTTGTAGTTTTTCATTGATTTATTTGTTCCATTGTGAATGCCTGCAAGAAAATTAATCTCAGGATAGAATATCATGACACGTACTCTGCTGATAAATTTTCATTGAATTTGAGCAAATGGTTAAGTCAAATGAAATGTAATAGTGACCATTGCTGGACTATGCGACACCACTTCAGAAATTTATTTTGATGTGAATGAGAGCTTTCACTGGTATTTCTACTAACACTGATCATACGAGTTCCAGTATATGGTAACATTGATAGGAGTGTGACACTGCATTAGAGAGCTGAAATTTGATATCCAGCCACATTGAGCCAAATATCAACTGTCAGTGATGACACACAGGCCAATGACTTACACTCAGTGATCATTTTATTAGGTACCTCCTGGTCCTCGGCTGCTGTAATCCCGGCACTTCAAGGTTCGAAGTGCTGTGCATTCAGAGATGCTCTTCTGCACACCACTTTGTAATGAGTGGTTATTTGAGTTCTTTCTGTCAACTCGAAGCAGTCTGGCTATTCTCCTCTGACCTCCTTCATTATCAAAGTATTTGCACCCACAGAAATGCCACTCAATTGATAACTTATTTTTGCTCTCTTTGATCTATTTATTTAATTTAATTCATTATGCACATGTATATTTTCTTACTGTAATTTGTAGTTGTTTTTATTATATATTGTATCTTGTTGCCTCCACAAAACAACAAATATCATGACATACTCTAAGGCAGTTATGTTATACCTGAATCTGTTTCTGATTCTGATACTTGTATTCTGCTCTTTCTTTAGCTGCCACACTACATGCTGCATTCTGCTATTTTTTTTCTACTCCATTGATGTACTGTGTATGACATTGTATGCCTGGTTGCTTTTCATTATATCTTGGTACACGTGACAATAATAAATAAGCTCCTATAGATGGTTCACAATCAAAACTGATCTTTCCTTGGACATTTCCTTCAGAAGTCAGGTCCACCTAAAGCAATGCAATACTCCTAATACAATCTTCAATGAGTTAAGCACATGAGGCATAGTAAGGGATTGCATAAGGTTTCCTCACTGAAGACATGAACTAGCAAGGGTGTGCTAGAATGTGCAAGAGATATGTCTGTGCTTCAATAAATTCAACACAGATAATTTTCCTACCCAACTTCCTACATTTAAAGTAAGTGTGCTCTGCAGACTCTGAAGTTAAAATTACTTGCTTTATTGCTTTTCTAACATATAAGCCAATGAGTTGTTTCATTCAGATTGCTTCAAATAGACAAACTGACTCTTAAGTTGTTTTTTCAAGGAAGCTTGTAGAATAGATTGTTAATATTATTTAGCATATCAATAATTATGATGTATTTACAGTTAGAAGGTATTATGTGCTCAAGGAAGTTAGTTTCACAGTTCTATAGAATTCATATAAGTAGCTGAAGGACTATGTCTCCAAAATATTTTTAGACTGTTTTGCGTTGAAAGGACCTCTAAGGAAATACTATTTGCATACAAAGTCACCCAAATGTTAACAAAAGGGCACAGTTGTAAGGAGAAGTCCAAGCTTGTTAGGAATGGTTGAAAAACATCAAGAAGAATAATAGGACAATGGGGTGAATAGAATCCATTCCTCTAGATTGAGTTTCTGCAAAGGACAACCTGCTCGTCCACTTCATGGTATGTATTTTTAGTTTATAGGAATTGTACCTGTGTTTTGAAAATCTTTTGAATTTAAGAAATGTTTAGTGTTTTAGAAAGTGTTTGTAATTGTAAAATAAATGCTCAGTATGGAAATCCTCTCCACGTTTTAAATGTGTGGATCCATATGTATATAGGCATCTGGTAGTCTCGTGAAACCATGGATTTGTGCTTTGGAAGGTTTCCAGTGTGCAGACCTAGGCAAGGTTGTATGGAAGACTGGCAGTTGCCCATGCTGCAAGTCTCCCCTCTCCACGCCACCTATGTTGTCCAAGGGAAGGACACTAGGGCTGATACAGCTTGGCACCGGTGTCATCGCAGAGCAATGTGTGGTTAAGCACCTTGCTCAAGGACACAACATGCTGCCTCAGCTGAGGCTCGAACTAGAGACCTTCAGGTCACTAGACCGACACCTTAACCACTTGGCCACATGCCAACTTTCACTGAAATATGTATATTTCATATGTATATCACTGTAAATAAATGATCTATGTTTTACACTACATTGTTAGCTGTAAGTATCTTCCCCTTGGTAGGGCAGGGGTAACTACTGCTCCTATAATGGGTATTTGCAGCTAAAATTCACAGCATAGAATAAACAGGGAAGCAAACTAGTCTTCGAAGATTAGGTAGTTAGAGTATAATCTCCCTCTAGAGAGAGTATTTGTGGCTACTTATATCCACTAGGGTTTAAGTTTGAGTTTAGAAACTTTGCAATCAGTAAACCCAATGACATCACAATTGTTGAGGTACAGACAGCTACAGAAGAGGGAGAATCTTATCATAGACATAAGAGAGTCTGCAGATGTAGTAAATCATAGATGTATTAAATTGAACCTACCAGTGACTGTATTTCTGTCTCATTTGTTCACCTCCAATGAAAATAAAGAAAACTGCAAATTCTGGAAATCTGGAACAAAAGCAGAAATGCTGGATGTTACCACTTGCCCAGTCTTTCTCACATTTTCTGTTTTTTTTGTTTCTACCATCAATATTCTCTAACTATCAGACCTGTCACAAATGAGAAGTCAATAGGGATAGCATATCTTTATGAAGTAAGGCACAATGATGTCTGATTGACTAATGAAGATGGGCAGAAACCAACTCTGTACAAAGGTGAGTGACCTCAATAATGGGAAATGAATTAGTTTTATTGTGAGGGACGAAACCGAACCACCCAATAGCAGCAAGTAGTTATAAATATTTTGATAAAAGACAGCAGCTCCTGTGTGAGAATTTTGTTCTCCACTTCTTACAAAGAGTGTTTTATACTTGTTGAATACAAAAAATGACAATATATGATTATGTAAAGCTGCAGTGGCTATAATTACATGTACATTTTTTAAATGTAGACAGGTAAAATTGCAGGATTACATATTTACAATGGTAGCACATTCCTACCAGTGGAACCCCTTTGAATATTTAATAATAGTGGCCGGTCCCAGAGCTTGTCAGCACCAATTCTAGACAGCTAAAATATACCTCTTTCATTGCAGTGTCGAGGGATGGCAACTTGAATGCACAGAATAATAATTGCCAAAACAAACCTGTCCTGAACTGCAAATTAAGTGGCAGGGGTATTCCTTTAACTATGTTGTATTGTTGTAATACAGGAGATGGCTAATTAATGCCTTCCCTGATCTCAATTTTCCCCATAGCTTTCCTGTACAACAATTAGCTCCTTCCCAGTGAGTGTGGTGTGATCCACCATGGCATCGGTTTGTTCACTCTGAGTAGCAGTCCGCTGATGCAAGAAACCACGTTGTTGCTACCACCCTTGAGAAGGAACCCAATGGACTTGCACTAAAGCTATACAGAAGAAGAAACAGGTTCTGTTGGACAGTGCATTGCCTGAGGACTGCTTTGGTTACCACAAGTATGTGTATCAGATCTTGACTAGATATGATCTCCTGATCTCATAGAGAATTTGGACAAATTTCTCTTTATTTTACAGAGTGATTCTGACAGGCTAATCAAATGCCAAGTATGCCAGCATGTATTCCCAACATTCTTCCCAGTTGTTCCCAACAGATTCCTTGGAGCCAAGATGATTATGTGGAAGTGACTTTCCTCACTGATTGTGGACTTCAGGAAGAGGAAGTTGGGACAGCACATCCGAGTCCTCATTGAAGGGTCAGCAGAGGGAAGGATGAGCAGCTACAGGTTTCTGGGTGTCAACATCTCTGGATCTATCCTGGACCCAACATATTGTTGCAATTACAAAGAAGGCACGCCAGCCTTCATTAGGAATTTGACGAGATTTCTTATGTCACCAGAGACTCTAGTATATTTCTACAGATATACCGTGGAGAGCATCTGACTGGTTGTATCACCACCTAGTATAAACGTGCCAATGCATAGGATTGGAAAACACTGCAGAGGATTGTATCACCACTGGAGCTGATGCCCAGCTTCATTATGGAGGATATTTTCAAAAGGCAATGCCACTAAAAGTTGACATCCATCCCCAGGACAAGAACTCTTCTCAGTACCACCATCAGAGAGGAGGAACAAGAGCCTGAAGATACACACTCAACATTTTATGAAGGCTTCTTCTCCTCAGTGATCAGATTTCGGAATGGACCAGCAACCCATGCACACTACTTCATTTTTTGCTCCCTTTTCACACTACTTAATTTTTTATACTGTATATCTTATAGTAACTTGTAGTACTTTTTCTGCACTGCACTGTACTTCTGCAAAGCAACAAAGTTCACGGTATGTATCAGTGATTCTGATTCTGATTTTTCCATCCATTCACCTTTAATTCCCAAAAAAACCAGAAAATGACCTGTCAAATGTTCATCTCTTTGTGAATCTTTGTGTGCAGTTGGGAGGCCTTGCATTCTGACACTGCAGCTTCCTACCACAAGTAACTGTTACCTGAAGGGCAAGCTGCCAGAAGAGCAAGATAGATGCAGGTGGACAAGATCGAAAAGGATGAATACAGGTGTTATATTTGAATGCACGTAGTATATGGGATAAGGTACAGATTGACATGAATGATGTGGGCATCACCAAATCATGGCTAAAAGAAGATTATAGCTGGGAGCTTGTTGTCCCCTAACAAGAGTAAGGATGTGATCTACAAATTACAACAGGAGATAGAAAATGCTTGCCAGAAGGACAGTGTTACAATAGTAATGGGGAATTTCAACATGCAGGTAGATGGGGAAAATCAGATTGGTGCTGGATTCCAAGAGGGGGAATTGCTAGAATGCCTGTGAGATGGCTTTTTAGAGCAGCTCATAGTAGAACCCACTAGGGGATCAGATATTCTGGATTGGGAGTCTGGCAATGAATCAAAATTGATTAGAGAGCTTAAGGGAAAAGAACCCTTAGAAGCAAGTGATCATATTATGATCAAATTCACCCTGAAATTTGAGAAAGAAAATCTAAGTCAGATGTATCAATATTACAGAAGGGGATTACAGAGGCATGAGAGAGGAGTTGGCCAGAATTGATTGGAAAAGAACACTGGCAAGCATGACGGCAGAGCAGCGACGACTGGTATTTCTGGAACATTTTGAAAGACACAGGCTATATATGTCCCAAAAAGGAAGTATCCTAAAGGAAAGATGACATAGCTGTGGCTAACAGGAGAACTCAAAGTCAACATGTAAGACAAAGAGAGGCATATAATAGAGAACATATTAGTGGGAAGTTAGAAGATTGGGAAGCTTGTAAATACCAATAGAACACAACTAAAAAAATGTCATTAAGAAGGAAAGATGGAATATGAAGATAAGCCCACCAATAATATTAAAGAGGATACCAAAGGTTTCTTTAGATACATGAAGTGTAAAAGAGAGGCGAGAGTGGATCTTAGACCACTGGAAAATGGTGCTGGAAAGGTAGTAATAGTGGACAAGGAGATGGCATCAGACTTCACTGTGGAAAACACTAGCAGTATGGTAGAAGTTCCAGGTGTCAGAGGTCATAAAGTGCATGAAGTTACCATTACCAGGGAGAAGGTCCTTGGGAAACTGAAAGGTCTGAAGACAGATAAGACACCTGGACTAGATGCTATACACCCAGGGTTCTGAAAAAAGTGGCTAAGAAGTTTGTGGTGGTTTTAGTAATGATCTTTTGGGAACCTCTTAGCTGAAGAATAGTTCCGCAAGTCTGGAAAATTGCAAATGTTATTTCAGTCTTGCAGAAGAAAGGAAATTATATGCTGGTCAGTCATAATAAAATAGGCCATAGGCTGCATGTTTCATCAAGGGAAAATCTTCCTTTGTAAATCTGTTGAAATCTTTGCAGAAATAACAAGCAGGATAGACAAAGGAGAATCAGTCAGTGCGAAGGCTTTTGACAAGGTGCCACACATGAGGCTGCTTAACACGCTATGAGGCCATGGTATTACAGGAGCTTATCCCTGCATCACCCCCTTCCCACCGTCTATCACAACCTTGAACCCTGTCTTAACTGATACAGTACATATGAATGTGTTTGAACACAGATATAGAGAATGCAGGATGAACAGGTGCTATGAGGATGTGTCTCCATATGTGTCAGTGTAGCTGGTGCGTGTTTGAAATAAAAGTGTATGGAATGCGTATGTGTCCGTGTGCAAATGTAAGTTAAGTTTTAATGTTTGCACAAGGACATGTACGCATGGGTACAGATACAATCAAAAACGTGCTTAGGACAGACACATAGCTTTAGAGACAGATCCTACACAAGCAAATTATAAATTAGACATAAATTACATATTTTTTTCCCAATTAGATCAAAAGGAATAGTCCACTTCCATGCAAAGTGCTCAAAGTGTCGCTGTAATGAGGTAGTGATTAGCGTTGGGCATGTTGGTTCAAAAGTGCAAGGAGGAGGATGGAGTGCTTGCAATGCATTCCTCAGTCATAGGGTACCACAATACATAAACAGGCCCTTTGGCCCATCTAGTCTGTGATGAACTGTTATCCTGCCTAGTCCCATTGACAAGCACCTGGACCATAGCCTCCATATCCTTCCCATCGATGGACTTATCCAAATTTCTCTTAAATGTTGAACTCAAACCCACATCCGCTATTTCTGCTGGTAGCTCGTTCCACAATTGCCTCATTCTCCTATGCTCTAGGGAATAAAATCCTAACTTATTTAGCTTTTTCCTATAACTCAGCCTTCAAGTCCCAGCAACATCTTTGTAAATCTTCCCTGCACTCTTTCAATCATACTGCTCTCATTTCTGTAGGTAGGAGACCGGAAATGCCCCCAACAGTAGGTCTCATTAATGTCTTATACTGTCTTAATCTTCAACATAACATCAATTCTTGTGCTCTATGCTTTGATTTATAAAGGCCAATGTGCCAAAGCTCTCTTTCAGACCCTAACTACCTGTGACACCACTTTCAAGGATTTGTAGGTCTGTAGTCCGAGTGTTGGCGCGTGGCCATGTGGTTAAGGCATCCATCTAGTAATCTGAATGTCGCTAGTTCGAGCTTTGGCTGAGGCAACGTGTTTTGTCCTTGAGCAAGGCACTTAACCACATATTACTCTGTGCCAAGCTGTATGGGTCCTAATGCCCTTCCCTTGGACAACATCGGTGGCATGGAGAGGGGAGACTTGCAGCATGGGCAACTGCTGGTCTTCCATACAACCTTGCCCAGGCCTGCGCCCTGGAAACCTTCCAAGGGTAAATCCATGGTCTCACAAGACTAACGGATGCCTATATATAGTCCCAGATCCCTTTGTTCTACCACATTATTCGGTCCCCTGCAATTCACAATGTAAGTCCTACCGTGGTCTATCTTCCCTAAGGGCAACATCTCACATTTGTCTTTGTTAAATTCCATCTGCTATTTTCAGCTCATCATATCATCAAATCTTGTATGTGCATACTTATAAAATCATTGCAAATATTGATCACAACCTGAGTATGTATATCCAGAAAAACACTGCAAACATCAATCATAGTCTATGAATGTACTGTACATTGATAAAAAGCACTGCAGGTATTGATCACAGCCAGTGTATATATACTAATAAAGTCACTGTAGATATTAATTATAGTCTACTTAAATATACCCATTAAAGCACTGCAAATATCAATCACATCCTGTCAACGCACACACATACTGTATAAACTCTACAGGTATCGATCACAGGCTGTGAATATATACTCGTAATTACACCAAGGGCATCGATCATAACCTTTGAATATATACCAATTAAAGCAGGACAGATATTGATGTCAGACCTGTTCCAACATATAGTGATGAGAAAGCATGGCCTAGCAGTTGCTGTATTACTTTTTAATATTGCAAAAATATCATTCAATATAATTACAACACAGTTTATTATATCCTATGAATAGCATGATATTAAATTGCCAGCTTCCAGAACAGCTTCATCAGATAGTGCTGTGATGCACTATATCAGTTTTAACATGCTCTGCCCTGTTGATCTGTTACACAATCTCACAGCTGTCGGCACATAGCCTCACGGGCATGAACTCAACTTTTCTTCCTGAGCAGGACATATTCACATTTCAGCTGCTGAAGAGTGTTACAGTTTCAACCACAGGCAGTTCAATGACTAGACAAGAGAGGGAGCGTTTCCAGTGGTCAGACAGATCTGGCCAGGCTGCTGGAGAATAATACCAGCAGTTAGCATGTTGCTTGAGAAGAAGGAAACCCAAGCTAAAACTAAGACATCCCAGCAGAGTTTTGTCAGGGAGGTCTCTGCAAGGAGTAACTTTTCACGTCAGTCAACCATGCAGGACTTTATCAAAGGCCTTAATAATGTACATAGAGATTAAATCAAACACCCTCCCCTCATCAGCCTTCATGAGTCAAAGTTCAAAGTTAATTTATTATTAAGGTATGTATATCTTACCATATACTTACCTCGCAATTAATTTTATTCAGGCATTTGCAGGAAAAACGTAAATACATTTGAATTTTACAATAAAACTGTATAAAAAATTAAATACTGACAATCAGTGTGCAAAAGAAAAGAAACTGGGCAAATAAAAACAATTCTGAGAACAGGAATTGCAAAGAGTTATTGAGTCACTGAACATCGCAGAATCAGTTCAGAGTGACGGTGATGAAGTTACCCATGGCAGTTCAGGAGCCCAGAGATTTTTGAATATTAGCTGTTTCTGAACCTGGAGGTGTGGGACCTACGGGCTCATGTTCCTCCTGCCTGATGGTAGTGGCAAGAAGAGAGATTGACCTGATGGTGAGGGTCCTTGAAGATGGATACTGCTTTCTTGCAGTGGCAGCTCCATGTAAATGTACTTAATAATGGGGACGGCCTTGCCTGTGATGGACTGGGTTGTATCCACCACCTTCTGTATTCTTCTCTGTTCCTGGGCATTGGTACTTCCATGCAACACACACAAAATGCTGGAGGAACTCAGCAGACCAGGCAGCATCTATGGAGAAAAGTCCTGCCGAAGGGTTTCGATCCAAAACGTTGACTGTACTTTTATTCATAAGTGCTGCCTGGCCTGCTGAATTCCTCCAGTATTTTGTGTGTGTTGCTCGGATTTCCAGCATCTGTAGGTTTTCTCTTGTTATTGGTGTTTCCATACCAGTCCATGGTGCAATCAGTTGACATACTCTCCTCTGTGCATCTGTAGAACTAAGTCAAAGTTTCAGGTGACATGCTAAATCTTTGCAAGCTCGTAATAAATTAGAAGAAAGAGAACAAGTTATACGCTACGCAGGACAAGTTGAGGGTATATATGTCTGTCCTTTGGGGAAGCTTACAATGGTAGTCAATGCAGGGTCTGATGAGATGAAAGAAATTAAATGAGTTCTTGTCTTCTTGATGTCGTAATGAGGAGCACACCTGCGAGCTGTATCAGAGATCAGTGCAGCGACCGAATCAAGGAAGCTGTAGGTGATCATGGCCTTAAACTCAATGGCCTTGAGCCTTGACTCCACATAGGTTAGTGATGTTGAAATGCAGGTCGCAAAAGGTCACAAATCCCAGTGAAGAAAGTTTTGCTGAAGGTTACCTTTATATAAATTCCTCTAACCTCTCGCCCCCAGGCGGGAAAATTAACTCTTCTCTGCTTGCTCCCCTACTTTCCCTCGACACTCTGAAATCTCTGGCATCTAAGACCCAATTTTGTATCATCCGTGAAGAAAAGTATTAACTGTAGATAAAACCTCTTTGGAAGTGGCCTGCCAGTGATGGTAGCACATAGAAGAGGGCATGTTCTGGATAGTGGGGGTTCTTAGTGGTTGATACTACTCACTTGAGTCATTGTCTTTTGAAGATGCTCTTGATGGTGGCAAGGCTAGTACCAAAAATGGAGCTGGCTGAGTTTACAATCCTCTGCAGTGTTTTCTGATCCCCTGCATCGGTGCCTCCAGATCAGCCAGTGATGCAACCACCGGAATTCCCCCCACGGTACACCTGTAGATATTTGATAAAGTCTTTGGTGACGTATCAAATCTCCTCAAACTCCTAATGAGAAAAAGCAGCTTTGTGCTTTCTTCGTAATTGCATCAATATGTTAGGCCCAGGAAAGACCTTTGGACATGAGCATAGTACAAGATGCCACAAACAGCCATCTTAAAATGGATCATGAGTCTCTTTTTTTGGCATTGGAAGCTGGGAGATAAGTATTAGATATGGATTTTGGGAGAATGTCTTTGCTCTTCTTTAGAAAGTACCCAATAGGAGCATTAGAAAGAATGAACCTCAAAGACAGAACTATCAACCGAATGTTGCGATGATCTAGCTGTACAGAAAGGAGTCACCTTGTCGTGCTCAGAATTGACTGGTTGTAGAATTTGTGGTCAACCCACTCCTCTCCTGACTGCTCTTTGTCCAGCAGGAATATCCCAGACCAAGTCCAAGCAGGGAGCTAACTCCCTTTGTACACTCTCCTCCTTGTTATGATCTGGATAATTTATTATTTTCTGTTATGTTTTTTTCCCATTACTCGGCTGCTTCTCAGGTTTTCATGATATATTTGAGCCTTTTACCATTGTCTGACTAGCTAAGGCAACATGTCCACAATAGCTTACAGAAATACAAGTGAGTTGCGGGGATTTTGTAGAAAGTCATCAAGTTATTATAAGGTGGAACATTGATTCTTCTTCTCAGAAAATTAATGATTGATAATGAAGCAGAAAAAGATGCTGCTCCCCGTCTATTCAGCTGCTTAACTTCCATGGTTACTCTGCTACAAAATGAAAGGAATCACATCCAATCAAAATTTCATGACAGTTAACTAGAATAGGCTCATAGATGGAGATGGTCATAAATTAATTCACAGCAAATTACCTCACGATAAAAAGAAATCAACAGTGGTCACATTACAATAATTAATTTTGCAATGTGAATACCATCAGGCAACTAGGGTACATTGAAAAGAAAAAAAGAATATTGCATCTTTTTTTAGCCTCCCCTTATTTCAAACTGAGGTTAACACCTGCTCTAAGAAGACAACAGAGGAGATGTCAGGGGTCAGTCATTGAAAGTGGGCATGCAGGTACAGCAGGTGGTGAAAAAGGCGAATGGTATGCTGGCAGTTATAGCGAGAGGATTCGAGTACAGGAGCAGGGAGGTACTACTGCAGTTGTACAAGGCCTTGGTGAGACCACACCTAGAGTATTGTGTGCAGTTTTGGTCACTTAATCTGAGGAAAGACATTCTTGCCATAGAGGGAGTACAAAGAAGGTTCACCAGATTGATTCCTGGGATGGCAGGACTTTCATATGAAGAAAGACTGGATGAGCTGGGCTTATACTCGTTGGAATTTAGAAGATTGAGGGGGGATCTGATTGAAACGTATAAAATCCTAAACGGATTGGACAGGCTCGATGCAGGAAGATTGTTCCCGATGTTGGGGAGGTCCAGAACGAGGGGCCACAGTTTGAGGATAGAGGGGAAGCCTTTTAGGACCGAGATGAGGAAAAACTTCTTCACACAGAGAGTGGTGAATCTGTGGAATTCTCTGCCACAGGAAACAGTTGAGGCCAGTTCATTGGCTATATTTAAGAGGGAGTTAGATATGGCCCTTGTGGCTACGGGGGTCAGGAGGTATGGAGGGAAGGCTGGGGTGGGGTTCTGAGTTGGATGATCAGCCATGATCATAATAAATGGCGGTGCAGGCTCGAAGGGCCGAATGGCCTACTCCTGCACCTATTTTCTATGTTTCTATGTAAGTTTTTTACGCTGAGAGTGGTGAGTGCGTGGAATGGGCTGCCAGTGGTGGTGGTGGAGGCGGAAACGATAGGGTCTTTTAAGAGACTCCTTGATGGATACATAGAGCTTAGAAAAATAGAGGGCAATAGGTAAGTGTAGGTAGTTCTAAGGTAAGGACGTGTTCGGCACAGCTTTGTGGGCTGAAGGGCCTATATTTTGCCATAGGGTTTCTATGTTTCTATGTTATGTTTACTATAATATTGGTTCCAAAAAAAAGATAAAGTACCTTAATGACTATTCCCTGATGACTCTGACATCCACCATCATGAAGTGCTTTGATACACACAGCAACTCACCCTCCCTGACAACCTTCACCCACTGCCAAAACAAGTCGTCAAATAACAACGAGATAAGGTACAGGAAGGAGATAGGGAGCCTGGTAGCATGGTGCCAAGACAACAACCTTTCCCTCAATTGCAACAAAACAAAGGAGCTTGAAATCGACTTCAAGCAATGAGGCAGAGCACATGTGTAGAACTGGTGCTAAGGTGAAGAAGGTTGTGAACTTCAATTGCCATGCCCAGGACTACAGAGTATTACAGAGATTTGTGGACATAGCTCAGACCATCATGAAAAACTTCCCTCCCATCCACAAACTCTATCTACACCTCCTGCTGTCACAGGAAAGGAACTACCATAACCAGAGACCCTATCTATCAAAGCCATTCTCTCTTCTCCCCGCTCCCTTCAGGCAGAAGGTACAAGAGCTTGAAAACATACACCACTAGACTGAAGGACAGGTTCTGGCCCACTGCTATAAAAATATTGAATGGACCTATAGTGTGATAAAGTTGAACTCTTGAACTTGCAGTCTACCATGTCACAACCCTTGCATCTTATTGTCTACTATTATGCATGTTCTCTGCAACTGTATCACCATATTCTGCATTCTGTTACTGGTTTTTTCTTTGTACTACCTTGCAATATTTTTATGTTTCAAAGTTATCTGAGTGGCATGCAAAACAAATTTTTCACCTTATTGCAATACATGAACTCAATTGCCACTTTATTAGGTATACCTGTACTTATTAATGCAAATATATAATTGGCAGTAGCTGAATGAATAAACGGTGTACAGCCACGGTCACGAGATTCAGTTGTTGCTCAGACCAAACATCAAGATGGGAAAGGAATGTGATCTAAAATGATCATTGGTGCCAGACGGCACGGTTTAAGTATCTCTGGAAATGTTGTTCTGCTGTGGAAGGCAAAAGTAACTCAAACAAGCACACATTACAATTACAAGTGTTACAATGCAATACTAGCATTGATAGAGCACTGGTGGATCGCTGTGCAGAGAGCATCTCTGAATATACAGCACGTCAAATCTTGAAGTGGATGTGCTACAGCAGCAAAAGACCACAACCATACAGAAATGTATTTAGTGGAGGTCACTTTAATACGGGAGATACCTAATAAAGTGACCACTGAACATATTTATGTTTGAAATGATCTGAATAGCATGTAAAACATTTTATTTCGTTGCATTTCAGTACATGTGACAATAATAAACCATTTACCAATTACCAATTATTCAGCGTTCTGATTTTGATGTAAGCCATTATATTTTTAATTTTTTTTAAATATAGTGTCTCTTAAGATGTAGGAAATGTTACAATTAATGTACAGTCAGTTGCTTCAAATAACAATGTAATAATAGTCATTTTAGTGATGTTGGTGGAGTCTTAAATATTAACCAGAAGCTTGTGATAACTCTTTGTCTTTTCTCTGAATTAATGTTTCATTTTCTCTGGGCAACAGAGGATTGTCATCCCACTGTTCAAATCCATTACCATCACTGAATCACCCATTATCAACAAAGGGTATGTCACCCTTAATGATAGACCAGACTGAAACAGCTACATTAATGAAGAGGCTGTACAGCAGGTAAGAGGTTGAGTATTTTATGGGATATAATTCACCTCCTAAATGCTCAAAGTCTTTCCAAAATCAATAAGGCACAAGTCAAATGTGTGACGGAATGCCTTTCGCTTGTGTGGATGAATGCCACTTGATCAAAGCTTACCATGACCGGCACCTTGCAGGATGCAGCAGACCACTTGATGGACAGTTTCTCCTCTACCTGAGATATTTACTCCTACCACTAACTGTGCACTATGTCTGCAATGTGTGACGGCAATAAGGTGCAAGACCGCAAATCTACAAGATCTTTAAATAGCACTTCACACTTCTGCACTGAGGAGTATAGGCAGAACAAATTCACACAGAGTCCAGCCCAGCTCCAGCATGGGCACTAGCCTGCCCAGCATCATGGGCATCTTCATTATATATATATATATATTTGTGTGTGTGTGTGTGTGTGTGTGTGTGTGTGTGTGTGTGTGTGTATATTGTGTGCCAAAGAGTTTTGCACCGTACGGTAGTAATTTTATGTATTGCACTGCACTGCTGCCACAAAAAGAGAACAACAAATTTCATGACGTATGTGAGTGATGAATAACCAGGTTCTGATATGGGTGTCGATTGTGGACTGAGAGTGGGAAGGGGGGCAGGGAGAGGAGAATCACAGTTGGGAAAAGGGGAAGAGAGAGGGGAGGGAGTAGGAAACACCAGAGAGACATTCACAATGTGCTGGAGGAACTCAGCAGGTCAGTCAGCATCAGTTGAAAAGATTCAGGGCCCCAAACAGTCCTTCCAGGTGAAGCAACACTTCACTTGCGAATCTGTTGGGGTCATCTATTGCATCCGGTGCTCCCGGTGCGGCCTCCTCTACATCGGTGAAACCCGACGCAGATTGGGGGACCGCTTCGTAGAGCACCTCCACTCCGTCGGCCACAACAAACAGGATCTCCCGGTAGCCACCCACTTCAACTCTGCTTCCCATTCCCATTCAGATATGTCCATACATGGCCTCCTCTACTGTCATGATGAGGCTAAACTCAGGTTGGAGGCGCAACACCTCATATACCGTCTAGGTAGTCTCCAGCCCCTTGGTATGAACATAGAATTCTCCAACTTCTGGTAATTCCCTCCCCCTCCCCCTCCCTTCCTCTATCCCTATTTCACATCACCTCCCTCATAGTTCTGCCTCCTTCTACTACTTCACATTGTTCTCCTGCCAATCACCTCCCTGCTTCCCCTCCCCAACCCCTTTGTCTTTAAAATTACTGTTTTTTTTCAACTACCAGCATTCTTCAAACCCTCCCCAAAGTTCTTCCTTCAGTCCTGATGAAGGGTTTCGGCCCGAAACGTCGACTAAACTTTTCAACTGATGCTGACTGACCTGCTGAGTTCCTCCAGCGCATTGTGAATGTTCCTTTGACAACAGCATCTGCAGATTACTTTGTGTTTACCAGAGAGACATTCTGTAATGATCCATAAACCAATTGTTCGGAATCAAATGACCTGTACAAAAGGGACGTGTTACACTTGTTTTGTTCGGGATTGGGGGGAGGCAATATCCTTCTGGGCAGGTTTGCTAGAGCTGTTTGGGATGGTTTCAACTTATCCAGCAAGAGAAATGGGAATCACAGTGATAGGGCAGAGTATGGGGTAGTTGATTTACAAACAGATGCAGTGTGTAGTGAGACTGCCAGCAAGGAGAGCCTGATGATAGGGCAAAATTGCAGTCAAAGAGTTGATTTGCAAGGTAAAAGGGGAAAAAATTGAAAAGGATGATGAATATAGGGATGAAGTTGTTATATTTAAATGAACAGAGTATACAGATTAAGGTAGATGAACTTGTAGCATAGTTAGAGATTGGCAGGTAAAATGTTTTGGGCATCACTGATTCGTAGCTGAAAGAAGATTACAGCTATGAGCTTAACATCCCAAGGATGCACATTGTTTTGTAAGGACAGACAGGTAGATAGAGGGAGTAGAGTGCCTCTGATGGTAAAAAGTTAAGAGCTGACATAGGATTGGAAGATATAGAATCCTTATGGGTAGAGCTAAGGAACTGCAAGGGTACGAAGACCCCGATGGCAGTTATTACAGGCCTCCGAACAGTATCCAGGATGTGGTCTATAAATTACAACATGAGATATAAAATGTATGTCAAAAAGGCAACGTTATGATATTCATGGGGGATTTCAATATACGGGTGGATTGGGAAATTCAGGTTGGTGCTGGATTGCAGAAGAGGGAATTTGTAGAAAGCCTATGGGATGGCGTTTTGAGCAGCTCATGGTTGAGCCCACAAGGGGATCAGCTATTCTGGATTTGGCAATGAACTGGAATTGATTAGAGAGCTAAAGATAAAGGAACCCTTCAGGACCAGTGATCATAATATGATAGAATTCACCCTGCAGTTCAAAAGGGAGAAGCTAAAGTCAGAGATATCATTATTACAGTACAGTAAAGGGAATTACAGAGGCATGAGAGAGGAGCTAGTCAAAGTTGATTCGAAGGGGACACTAGGTAGGATGACTACAGTGCAGCAATGCCTGAAATTTCTGGGAGTGATATGGAAGTCACAGGATAGATACATTCCAAAGGAGAATTATTCTAAAGGCCGGATGACACAACCGTGGCTGACAAGGGAAGTCAAAGTTAACATAATAGCCAAAGAGAGGGCATATAATAGAGCAAAAATTAATGGGAATTTGAGGATTGGGAAGGTTTTATAAACCAACAGAGGGCAACTAAAAAAGTCATTAAGAAGGAAAAGATGAAATATGAAGATAAGCTAGCCAATAATATTAAAGAGGATACTAAATGTTTATTCAGATATATAAAAAAATAAAGGAGAGGCAATAGAAGTTATTGGACCATTGGAAAATGATGCCAGAGAGGTAGTAACACACAAAATACTGGAGGGACTCTGCAGGCCAGGCAGCATCTAGGCAGCATCTGTGGCAGAAGTGAGTGAAGTTGCCATTACTAGGGAGAAGATGCTCAGCAAACTGAAAGGTCTAAAGATAGATAAATCACCTGGAGCAAATGTTCCACATCTCAAGGTTCTGAAAGAAGAGACTGTGGAGGCATTAGTAAT
Source organism: Mobula hypostoma (assembly GCF_963921235.1). Lineage (NCBI taxonomy): Eukaryota > Metazoa > Chordata > Chondrichthyes > Myliobatiformes > Myliobatidae > Mobula > Mobula hypostoma. The sequence goes on along the minus strand of NC_086097.1, from coordinate 117,651,603 downwards.
AATCTTTCAAGAATCACTAGATTATGGAACGGTTATGGAGGACAGGAAAATTGCAAATGTCATTCCACTCCTCAAGAAGGGAGAGATGCAGAAGAAAGAATATTGTAGGCTAGTTAGTTTACCTTAATGCTTGGGAAGATGTTGGAGTCGATTGTTAAGTATGTGGTTTTGAAGTAGTTGGAAACACATGATAAAATAGGCGGAAGTCAGCATGGTTTTCTTAAGGGAAAATCTTGTCTGGCAAATATGTTGGAATTCTTTGAAGAAATAATGAGCAGGATGTATAAAGGAAAATCAGTGGATGTTGTGTCCTGGATTTTCAGAAGGCCTTTTACAAGGTGCCGCACATGAGGCTGCTCAACAAGTTAAGAGCCCATGGTATTACAGGGAAGATTCTAGCATGGATAAAGCAGTGACTGGTTAGCAGGAGACAAAGAATGGGAATAAGGGGAGGCTTTTCTGGTTGGTTGCAGATGATATAAAGACAGGCGGAGGCAGCATTAGGACTTAGATTAGGAGCAATGGCAAGGAAGTGGAATACAGTGTCGGGAATTGTATGGTCATGCACTTTCATAGAAAGAATAAAAGGGTAGACTTTTTTCTAAATGAAGAGTAAACTTTAAAATTTGAGGTACAAATGGACTTGGGAGTCCTCATCCAAGATTCCCTGAATATTAATATACAGGTTGAGTCAGTGGTGAGGAAGGAAAATGTAATGTTAGCGTTCATTTTGAGAGGACTAGAATATAAAAGCAAGGATGTAATATTGAGGATTAATGAGGCCTCACTTTGCGTATTATGAGCCGTTTTGGGCCCTTATCCAAGAAAGGATGTGTTGACATTGGAGAGGTTCAGAGGAGGTTCACAAAAATTATTCCGGGAATGAAAGGGTTACCATATGAGGAACAATTGATGGCTGTGGGCCTGCTCTCCCTGCCATTCAGAAGTATGAGAGGGGATCTCATTGAAACATATCAAATGTTGAAAGACCTTGATAGAGTGAATGTGGAGAGGATGTTTCCTATGGTGGGGGAGTTTAGGACTAGAGGGCACAGCCTCAGAATAGTGGGACGTCCATTTAGATGGGAGATGAGGAGGAATTTCTTTAGCCTGTGGAATTTGGTTTACGGTTTACGGACCTTGCCTGGTGTCTCAGGACTGGGTGTGACTTTACCTGTGCCACACCCTGCCCCTGGCATTCCTTCTCTGCCACCTGTCCCATACCACTCTGGTGGCACTCCACCCTCACCGTTAGCAACATCCTTTACTCCTGCCAGATTTACAAACTCGCTCTCCGCTCCAAAAATACGGACTGTGTAGAAGTGTTGGGCACCATAGCAGACATCCCACCTCTCCTGGGAGTTCCAGGAGTCTCCTGCATATCGATAGCAGCTCCCTGATGCCCGGAAATTATATACAATATCCTGGAAATCGATTTTTTAGAGAGGGAGAGGGAGAGGGGAAAAAAAGAAAGAAAGAAAATGAATGAATCCTGCTTGATCTCTCTTTGTGCTAAGTAGACCTATCAGTTTTCTCTGTGGGCGGGCTTTACAGTCGATATCTCTCTGTCTTCCATATTCCATCAGTTCAGTATGTAATGACACTGAAATTATCCGGACAACTGTCGGTGATGAAGTACAAAAGCCTGGCGAAGAAATTCCCAAGGCTTGTGGTGACAACCTGACTACGCGAGGCTGTCCTATACGGGCGGGGCGCATTAGCGTCTTAAAGGGGATTAGAGTGGGGTTTAAATTGGAGAGAAATTGCAAAATCGTTAAAAATGCGCTCATAGCAAGCAAATTCTTCGGGGTTTTTTTCCTGAAACACTTCCACTTACAGGTACATCGAAGCCCGCGATGGGCTGGTTTTAAGCACAGCCGTTCTCAGAAGATAAAATGATTTTAATAAATACCTGGCCCCCAGCGAGGTCTTGTAATTAGGACAGCGAACTGTTTACCTGTGCTGTGCACGTTATATGCATTTTGAATTACACTTTATTAAATAATATGGTAATATATTGTTTTATGTGGTGTGCGTGATATTTGAATTGTGGCCACACCATGGTCCAGACAGAGATTGTTTCATCTGTGGACAATCAGCCAGATGACAATAAACTTGAACTTGAAGATACAGAACTTCTAAATCATTCATTTAAAATACCACTCATTTAAAATCCCCCATTTCGATGTAAAGAAGTAAGTTCTGATCCCGACTATTGCAGGCTGAGTGTGTGTGTGTGTGTGTGTGTGTGTGTGTGTGTGTGTGTGAGTGTGTGTGTGTGTGTGTGTGTGTGTGTGTGTGTGTGTGTGTGTGTGTGTGTGTGTGTGTGTGTGTGTGTGTGTGTGTGAGACTACGGACGTATATGCGATCGGACATTGTCCGAATGGACGTTAAGTGGCGCACACCTGTAATAAGGATGCACCTTATGCTTTTGTTTCTTTTAAGGACCACAACATATTAGGGAGCTTAAGCGCAGGGAAGGCTGTTCAAGTATTTTACAGTTCCTTTCAGCAGAAAATCAAAGTCTGACAGAAAAGGTCACTAGAGCTGAGATGTACTTTACATCTTTCATCGTTGAACATTACCTGCCATTCCGGGTGTGTGAGCACACAGGCAAGCTATTCACGAAAATGTTTCCTGATTCAGAAATAGCAAAAAACTATGCCTGCTCATCAACATGGCACATTAAGACAGAATTCAGAAGTCATCCATCTCACAAAACACTTGTGAATCTGATGTCTTGCAAAATTAACAAATTCAATGACACAGACTGCTAAGAGGTTGACACTTCCGGTAGAGACCTCCCTGAAATGAAGTTGAGATCTCCCTGAAATGAGCTTTTGCAGGATGGGATGTCTGCCATAGCTAGATATAACACAACACAGATAAAATGCTAGAGGAGCTCAGCAGGTCAGGTGGCATCTATGGCAATGAATAAACAGTTACCATCTTGGGCAAAGATATATATATATGTCTGTGTGTGTGTGTGTGTGTGTGTGTGTGTGTGTGTGTGTGTGTGTGTGTGTGTGTGTATATATATATATAAAACATACATACATATACATGTATATATACATGTACCAAAGACTTTTGCACAAAACTGTATGTCAGTGATAATAATTCTGATTCTAATTCCTGCTCTATATAATAAGCTGATGTCAACAGGGGAACCATTCATCCCAGAAAGAATGTTCCCTGATTCAAAGTTTGCATGATTCTTATACTGTTTCTTAACTACTTTTCTCCAACTATCTCTACTCTGTATGCTCTGTGTATACATAAAGAGTTAGGCCTTTTACGGTGTCAAGCTTTAACACCAATGTTAAATAACAGCTGTGTACAGTTCCACTTTTACGTTATATAGCTTTTTTCCCTAATTGCAAGCTACTGGCCTGTAGTTATATGAAGCCATAGACAGGCCAGCATCCAGGCATCAGTTCACCTTGGCCTACAGTGTGTGTCAAGGGCATGTTCAAGATTCAGGATTATTTAATCATTTCCAGTACATAAATGTAAATGAGAACAAAATAATTGTTTGCTCCTGACCGCATGCAACACAAAAAAAATATGATGAAGAACACAAACATAAAAAAACACAATAGATTATAAATACATAGGTGATCGTATGTTCATAAAGTGACACTAAGCACACAAGCCTGATATTGACCCTGTAGTGGCCCCCTTTACTTCACTACTACCTGCTCATCCCCACCCCAGTCTCTGTGCTACAGAACCAAGAGTTCACTATGATCTACTATGAATTAACTATCCCCGACTGCAATGCGAATAGGTGCAGAAGGGAGATGAAACACTGCCCTGTGTATATTCCCTTCCTCATATGGACTGTCCCTCCATAGAAAAGTCTAAATGCTAAACCACCCCATGGAAGCTTTGTGAACATGTTCACCACATTGACTACAAAAAAACATCTAAAGGTTGCAAATCCGTACTTCTCAGTGGCAATCAGAAATGCACAGTCAATGTTTGTGATAACCACATCCCGTCAGTGGCTGATAGAAATTCACACTAGAAGCAGAAAGCATTTGGTAAAAAGACCAGCAATTATATTGCTAGCAGCGTACTGTTTCAGACTGCACTGTGCTACCACAATTCAATGTTATGCACAAGTCTCTGTCATGTAACTTGAATATCGAAATCTCCGGATTCCCTAACAGAACAATCTGGGATCTTAATAAACTGCCACATAAAGTTATCAGTGGCCTTTGTTTAAGCAAGGAAATAGCCAGAAGGAATTTCAATGCTGTCATTTTAATTCCGGCTTCCAGTTAATGTGTCTACCGAACTTCTGATTTACAATGTTGCCTGAATTTCTCAGCTGAATTGCTGCCACACCATTTGCAGCTCCCTACTCTCCCACATCTGCCACCCTCACTCTTGTCAGGAGACTGGACACATCTCAAGTCACTCATCCACTTTCAGAAGAGTTAAATGTTCCAGTACCTCCACCTTTTTCAATCAATGCCCGACATAGAAACATAGAAACATAGAAAATAGGTGCAGGAGTAGGCCATTCGGCCCTTCGAGCCTGCACCGCCATTCAGTATGATCATGGCTGATCATCCAACACAGAACCAGTTACCAGCCTTTCCTCCATACCCCCGATCCCTTTAGCCACAAGGGCTATATCAAACTCCCTCTTAAATATAGCCAATGAACTGGCCTCAACTGTTTCCTGTGGCAGGGAATTCCACAGATTCACCACTCTCTGTGTGAAGAAGTTTTTCCTCATCTCGGTCCTAAAAGGCTTCCCCTTTATCCTCAAACTGTGACCTCTCGTTCTGGACTTCCCCAACATCGGGAACAATCTTCCTGCATCTAGCCTGTCCAATCCCTTTAGGATTTTATACGTTTCAATAAGATCTCTCCCTCAATCTTCTAAATTCCAACGAGTATAAGCCCAGTTCATCCAGTCTTTCTTCATATGAAAGTCCTGCCATCCCAGGAATCAATCTGGTGAACCTTCTTTGTACTCCCTCTATGGCAAGAATGTCTTTCCTCAGATTAGGGGACCAAAACGGCACACAATACTCCAGGTGTGGTCTCACCAAGGCCTTATACAACTGCAGTAGTACCTCCCTGCTCCTGTATCCGAATCCTCTTGCTATGAGTGCCAGCATACCATTTGCCTTTTTCACCGCCTGCTGTACCTGCATGCCCACTTTCAATGACTAGTGTATAATGATACCCAGGTCTCGTTGCACCTCCCCTTTTCCTAATCGGCCACTATCCAAATAATAATCTGTTTTCCTATTTTTGCCACCAAAGTAGATAACCTCACACTTTTCCACATTAAATTGCATCTGCCATGAATTTGCCCACTTACCTAACCTATACAAGTCACCCTGCATCCTCTTAGCATCCCCCTCACAGCTAACACTGCCGCCCAGCTTTGTGTCATCTGCAAAGTTGGAGATGCTGCATTTAATTCCCTCATCTAAGTCATTAATATATATTGTAAACAACTGGGGTCCCAGCACTGAGCCTTGCGGTACCCCACTAGTCACCGCCTGCCATTCTGAAAAGGTCCCGTTTATTCCCACTCTTTGCTTCCTGTCTGCCAACCAATCCTCTATCCACATCAATACCTTACCCCCAATACCGTGTGCTTTAAGTTTGCACACTAACCTCCTGTGTCGGACCTTGTCAAAAGCCTTTTGAAAATCCATATAATCTCTTAAACACATCTTCTTTTGCTGAGGCTTCAGAAGCATCTTATTTTTTGGTAACAACCAATGAAAATGTTTCACTTGGTACCTCAGCCATTCCCTCTGCCTCCGTGAGCGGGATCTTACTAGTTTTTAGTCGACCCACTTCTCTTACAGCCCTCTTCCTGTTCACATGCTCATGGAATGTTTTGGGATTAGCTGTTAAGTCTTATCTCCTTTATTACCTATGCACTACTTACATGCTGAGGCAAGATCTTCAGATTCCCTTCAAAGATTAACAGTATTTTTTCAGGTTCTCTCTTTGCTCCCTTAATTTCATTTTGACATCCTCTTACGGCTGGCTGGATTTCACTCTTGTAGTAATATGACATTAATCATATGCCTTTTCTCTGCTTTGGTTTACTTTGTTTTTAGAGTCACAGAAACAGGCCCATAAATCCATCTAGTCTAGTCTGAATTGTTATTGTACCTAGTCCCAATGGCTTATGCCTGGACCCTAGCCCTCCGTACACCTCCCATCCATGTAAAAGGAAAGGAAATTGCCTTTTAAACTCACTAGAGAGCATAGGCCATCAACTTTTTGCTGTTGTTGTTTCTGTAGCAGGCAATTTCCTTTTTACGAGGTTGGGTTGCTAGCTCGACGCTCAACCCAGCACGGATGGAAAGCGTGCCTGTGGAGCCGGCTGGGTTCGAACTCGGGAGCCTTCGCTCCGAAGTCCGGCGCTGATGCCACTACGCCACCAGCTAGCCCTCCCATCCATGTACGCATCCAAATTTCTCTTAAATTTTGAAAATTGAAATGACATTCGCCACTTCCGCTCGCAGCTCATTCCACACTCTTTCCACCCTCTGAGTGAAGAAATTCCTTCTCAAGTTCCCCTTAAATATTTCACCTTTCACCCTTGTCATATGACCTCTTGTTCTAGTCTCACCCAACCTCAGTGGAAAACACCTGCTTGCATTGACCCTTCATTAATTTGTACACCTCTATTGAATATCACTCATTCTCCTACACTCCAGGGAATAAAGTCCGAACCTATTTAGCATTTCCATATTATCCAAGTCCTCTAGACCCTGCAACATCCTTGCAAATTTTCTCTGTCCTCTTTCGATCTTATTGATATTTTTCCTAAGTGGAGCTGACCAGAGCTGCACACAATACTCCAAGTTAGGCCTCACCAACATCCTATACAACTTCAACCTAGCATTTCAACTCCAGCACTCAATATTTTTGTGGTCGTTCAGGGAACTCTGAGTTTAATTGTTTTACCCTTTCTACTCGAACATATCTGAACAATCACTTCTGAAGATACAACCATTGTAAATTCAGTTTTAATTGAAAATTAACCCAGTCCAGATTTCTAACTAGATATTTGTACTGCCTTGGGCTGATATTCTTTACTCACACTTACTGTAAAACTTCTGCTACAATGATTATTGATCCATCTTGTCCTCTAACTCTACCACCCAGTAGAGCCCATGTTCTCCGCTTCAATACACCAAAAGATGCATTAATTCCCATGGAACCCCTATGCCAAAGTTCAACAGGAAGTGGAAGTGTAACTGAGACAAGAAACTTCTGGTCAATTTTCTAAAGTAATGTGAATCAATTCCACCATTAGCGTGTTTCATTTGAAATTATATTTCATTGAAGCAGGATGACTCAATTGAATTTCTATACAAAATTCCATTGTTTGTTCTTTTAACGCCTCTTCTGTATTATACTGTAGATGCGCATCACCTTGACATGGAAAGGCCAATATATGAATAGCATTTGATACCTCTGGGTCTGTACTCACAGAAGTTTAGAAAAATAGTGGGGTGGGCGGTGGTGGAACTCATTGAAACCTATTGAGTATTCAAAGGATTGAGTAAACATGGATAAGAAGTTTCCTGTATTGGGGGAGTCTAGGACCAAGGAGTACAGCCTCAGAATACAAGATAGTCCCTTTAGAAAAGAAATGAGGAGGAATTTCTTTAGATAGAATGGTGAATCTGTGAAATTCATTCCTACAGATGGTTTTGGAGGCAAGTTTTTGGGTCTATGTAAAGGGGAGGTTGGTAGGTTCTTGATTAAAAAGGATGCCAAAGGTTATGGGGAGAAGTCAGGGGAATGAGATTGAGAGGGATATTAAATCAACCATGATGGAATGGTGGAGATACTCGATGGACTGAATGGCCTAATTCTGTTCCTACATCTTATAGTTTTATGGTCATATGGACATTGATCTAACTCATTAGTATAGTCTATAACTTATAGAGAGCCCCACAATTACCCTTATGGTATTCTACAAGTAATAGCCTGTCAAACCAGACATAAAACAATTATTCCTTTTTTTCCAGTGGTCCACTCTCCTCTTCTATAGAATACATTCCTCGTCAACCCTCTTCTACCTATCACTCCCAGCTTCTTACTTCATCCCTGATCCCCCACTGGGTAAATTTGTGTATTTCCCCTTCACTTGGTTTCAGCCATCATGCCTGCTTACACGTCTTCACATCCACCCCCACCACCATCTTGTCCTTGCTTCTTCCATCTTCCTTTCCAGTCCTGATGGAGGGTCTTGGCCTGAAATTCTGACTGTTTATTCCTCTCCATAGATGCTGTCCGGCCAGCTGAATTCCTCCAGCATCGTGTGTTCGTTGCTCAAGATTTCCAGCATCTGCAGAATGTCTTGTGCTTACAATTATTAACAATTCTCTCTTTTCTATTCTTTAACTAATCATCTATCAATGTAAATGTAATATCTTCCAGTCCCTGGTGATGTAATTTTTTTCTTGGTCTTTTATAACGAACCTTACCTAAATCATTTTTTGGAAATTGTGATGTGCAACATCAATATTTCCCTTAATGTGCAAAACTTATTAGATTCTCTGAAACTTCTTTTGCCCAGATTTTCACCCAAATGTTTAATATTGAAAAATAATGGAAAGAAATGTGAGAAAAGGAATAAAAATGAACTTTGGAAGCAGAGTCGAGCATAGAGACACTAAAGTAAGAATTTAAGGCTACAAATTATGAATGAATGTCTGATCATGTTAGATATTCTAAATTTCATGTTAGATTTTCTAAATCGATAGATAGATAGATATACTTTATTAATCCCGAGGGATTAATGCTTTATTGCCAGCTTCTTAGTGATGAATGCTAGTATTTTCTTGGTGACAAAAATATTAGGCTGTTGTTCTCTATCTCTCTCCCAATGTTTCCTGGATAGCAGCACCACATTTTTAGTGTTCCAGTTCCTTACACCAGTGCAGAATGGAGGGAATATTGCTCATAAACATATGGATATAATGGCATTTAAACAATAACAGTGCACAGATCTTTTTACATTAACATATTTTTGAAATTTTATTTCCAGTCCTTTACTTTTATTAGTCAGTTGCAATTAAGAAGAAAAGAAAGCTATAGAACCAGGGAAGATTATTACAAGGCTTCCAGTGCTGAGGGTCTGAGCCTCTGACAATTCTCTCTCCAGACTGACTGAACTGAAGGAAGTTGCAAACATAGAGATGCAAGAGAGTGTAGATGCTGGAATGTGAAGCAATGCACAAAATGCTGGGGGAGCTCAGTAGGTCAGGCAACATCAATGGAGGAACAGCTGACATCTTAGTTTGGGTCCTTCCATCTGAGCTAATCCATGAGGGTGTAATCATGTCACCCAAACAATGATTTTCTTAACACAATGCAACGGGAATTTTATTTCTAATCTTAACAACTGGAATTGCAACCTGCAATTACACAGACATTTAACACAAATCTTTGGAAAAGATTGTCAATACAGTTTAATGGTGAGTAACCAGCATACATTTGTGCTGACCACTGGAATCTTTATCAAAGAGTGCAATATATGGATATATTTCTTTTAGAACAACGTCCCCTCCTTTGCACTACATATTGATCTGTTGTCTGCACATGTGCTGTTGTCTATCCATGTGCATTGTTCTCTCTCTCTAATCGCAATGTGAATACTCCATATAAAGCCATCTCCCTCATGCGTGCTTTTATTGAATTGATATGTAGTTGTGAACAGCTGCAACTTATTGGCAACAAGTATGAACTTGAATGTCAGAAAATATCAACAGCTGCACCGACAGTTATGGGACACAACAGCAAGAGTAAATCAACTGTCACAGACGCTAACGAAGGTGTGAGTAAGGTGCATAGTAACAGTGAAAGACGTGCTGAATTTAAAGTGAAAATAACATGGTGATGGCTTCAGTTGGGTAAATTGATGAACTTGCTAGCACTAATGAAGGCTAGGAGTTGTATATCAAGCGGGTTGAACTGTATTGTAATGTGAACAACGTGGAGAAGCAAAAAAGCCTCTACACGTCTCAGCTTAAAGGGCCCAAGAAAGTAAGTCTCTTACACAACAATTGAAGAGCCAGCAAGCAAGATGTTTGACAAAATTGTTATAATTTTGCAAAATCACTTGAGCTGATACCACTGATAATAGCTGAGACATTTAGGTTTTACAAATGGAACCAGTCAAAAGATGAAACCCTTTCTGAATATATTGCAAAACTGCACAACTTTCCTGGTACTGTAACATTAGAAATGGACTTTCTGATGCATTAAAAGACAAGCTTGTATATGGGTGCATTTAAGGCAGAGATAGATAGGTTCTTGATTAGCCAGAGTATCAAAGGGTATGGGGAGAAGGCAGGGGAGTGGGGATGACTGGAAGAGTTGGATTAGCCCATGATTGAATGGCGGAGCAGACTCGATGGGCCAAATGGCCCACTTCTGCTCCTATAGTTTATGGTCTTATGGCATGCATAGTCAAAGCAGTCAAAAGAGTTTATTATCTAAAAAAAACCTAACCTTATAACGGGCATTGACCATTCCAGTAACACTAGGGACTGCGGCAAAGGATGAAGCAGAGCTCCAGAAAAGGTTAGAATGTGAAATGCACAAAATGTGCCTGAATGGTACAAAAAGTCAAAGATGCTATTGATGTAGCAAATCCTCCCCGATGAAAATGATTGTTGGTTCATAGAAAAATTCTGCAGAAAGTGTCACAGGCAAGGTCACACACAGAGAGTGTGCAAGGCAGACAAAAAGCACAACCGAGTAATAAGTCTCAAACACAAAACTAAGCAAATGCATAAAGTTACCAAATGTAAAACAGAATCAGACAACATAGAATCTAATAAAGGTGAACTGTCATGCCTGGAACTGCATAGTATTACTGAGCAGATTGCAATATAAAATGGATCACAATAGATGTGTCTGTTGTAAAACTGAAAATGGAGCTGGATACAGGGTCAGCTTTGTCCATAATTCCAGAGACTGACTACAACAGACTGTTTTCTAAGATATTGGAGAAGATCTCAGTGATGCTAAAGGCTTAAACAGGTGAAAAAAATGTCTCCAAAGGCAAACTGAAAGTAAATGTGATGTATGGATGCCAAAACACAACAGCTAGAGCGTTATGTATTGAAAAGCATGGGGTCAGCATTTTTCAGACATGAATAGTTGAGAAAAATTCAACTAGACTGGCAATCAATCAAAGTTCTCAGTGTAACATCAACAGGCAGCCCAAATGGTAGCACTAACTGGCACAGATGCTGCATGCTAATGCGAAGGTGTTTGGTAAACTCAAAGGCATGAAGGCCAGAATGGAACTGGATGAAACAGCCACACCAAGGTTCCAGAAAGCATGCCCAGTGCCTGCACACTACGTCCTAAAGTGGATGCTAAACTGCAGAGCTTGGAAACATCTGGAATTCTCTGCAAGACTGAGTGGATCATTTGGGCCATGCCCATTGTCCCGGTGATCAATAAAAGGAAGACCAGAGTCATTCGCAAATATGGGGATTTTAAGGTGAGCATCAACCCAGTGCTGTGTACTGTGCAGTTTTCCCTTCCACAAATAGAAGACTTTTTTACATTTTTGGCAGGTTGGGAAAGGTTTTCAAAGATTGACTTGTCATAAGCCTATCTGCAAATGGAGATGGAGGAGTCAAGCTGGAAGTTCCTCACAATCAATACTCACAAGGGACTGTTCCAGTATAATCGTCTAATCTTTGGCATTGCATCAGCTGCAGCAATTTGGCAAAGAGCAATGTACCAGGTGCTCTAAGATATCCTGGGAACACAATGTTACCTTGATGACATCATTGTGACTGGGAAAAATTATGATGAGCACCTCCAAAACCTTAGTAAAGTGCTTACCAGGCTGAGCGAGTACGGTCTGCGCACAAAGAGAAAGAAATGTGAGTTTTTCAAGAATGAAATCTCATATTATAGACATGTGATTGACAAGCATGGCTTACATAAGTCACAAGAGAAGACTGAAGCAGTGCTACAGGCACCCAAACTGGAAAATGTGTCACAACTCAGGTCATACTTGGGCCTTGTAAACTACTACCACTGATTTCTCCCAAGCATTGGTCCGCATTAGCAGCAGACCAACCAATTCGGTGGGGGAGACGGGGAGAGGAAGAGGGAGGGAGGAAGAGGGAGAGAGACAGAGGGAGGGAGAGAGGGAGAGAGGGAGAGAACGAACAATGCACAGGTCGGGGAGAGGAGTGTTTTGTGGGGATTGGTGCATTAGCAGCAGACTAATCAATTTGTGATTCATTAGCAGGAACAAATAAAAGTAAAGCAGGGTCAAAGCAGAGCAGCTATTGTGTGAGTGGACCAGTGTAGGAGTGGGAACTTGAGAATTACGACACATCTGGATAGTAGTAACAGGATTATTCCGAGTCAACATGGATTTACGAAGGGGAAATCGTGCTTGACTAATCTTCTGGAATTTTTTGAGAATGTAACTATGAAAATGGACAAGGAAGAGCCAGTGGGTGTGGTGTACCTGGACTTTCAGAAAGCCTTTGATAAAGTCCCACATAGGAGATTAGTGGGCAAAATTAGGGCACATGGTATTGGGGGCAGAGTACTGATATGGATTGAAAATTGGCTGGCTGACAGAAAACAAAGAGTAGCAATTAACGGGTCCCTTTCGGAATGGCAGGCGGTGACCAGTTGGGTAGCGCAGGGTTCAGTCCTGGGACCGCAGCTGTTTACAATATATATTAATGATTTAGATGAGGGAATTAAAAGTAACATTAGCAAGTTTGCCGATGACACAAAGCTGGGTGGCAGTGTGAAATGTGAGGAGGAGGATGCTATGAGAATGCAGGGTGACTTGGACAGGCTGGGTGATTGGGCAGATGCATGGCAGATGCAGTTTAATGTGGATAAATGTGAGGCTATCCACTTTGGTGGTAAGGAAAAGAAGGCAGATTATTATCTAAATGGAGTCAAGTTAGGAAAAGGGGAAGTACAACGAGATCTAGGTGTTCTTGTACATCAGTCACTGAAAGCAAGCATGCAAGTACAGCAGGCAATGAAGAAAGCTAATGGCATGCTGGCCTTCATAACAAGGGGAATTGAGTATAAGAGCAAAAAGGTCCTTCTGCAGCTGTACAGGGCCCTGGTGAGACCACACCTGGAGTACTGTGTGCAGTTTTGGTCTCCAAATTTGAGGAAGGACATTCTTGCGATTGAGGGAGTGCAGCGTAGGTTCACAAGGTTAATTCCCGGGATGGCAGGACTGTCATATGTCGAAAGATTAGAGCGACTGGGCTTGTATAATCTGGAATTTAGAAGGTTGAGAGGGGAACTTATTGAAACATATAAGATTATTAAGGGATTGGACACACTGCAGGCAGGAAGCATGTTCCCGCTGATGGGTGAGTCCAGAACCAGAGGCCACAGTTTAAGAATTAGGGATAGGCCATTTAGGACAGAGTTGAGGAAAAACTTTTTCATCCAGAGAGTGGTGAATATATGGAATGCTCTGCCCCAGAAGGCTGTGGAGGTCAAGTCTCTGGATGCTTTCAAAAAGAGATGGATAGAGCTCTTAAAGATAGTGGAATCAAAGGTTATGGGGAGAGGGCAGGAACTGGATACTGATAGTAGATGATCAGCCATGATCACAGTGAATGGCGCTGCTGGCTCAAAGGGCCAAATGGCCTACTCCTGCACCTATTGTCTATTGTCTATTGTCTATTTGCTGAGGAAACATGGGTAAGTAGCAGGTAAGGCTTTTGTAGTGATTGAATAAAAAGTCACTAAATTGCAGCTAATTAAATAAAGTAGGGATAATGCAGGATCAGGAGATGTGCTGTAGCTGCATGACGTAGACCACATTGTGGTTCCTGGTGACCACATCTGCAGCAAGTGTTGGCTGCTCGAGGAACTCAGGCTCAAATTTGATGACTCGGAGTCTGAGCTTCAAACAATGTGGCACATCAGGGAGAGGGAGAGTTACCTGGATTCTCTGTTTCTGGAGGTAGTCACACCCATTAGATTAGCTGCCTCAAATTCGGTCTGTGGTTAGGGACAAGAGGGTGTGACTGTGAGTGAGGCAGGTTGTAGGATCCAAGAGACAGTGCTGGAGGAGCCTCAGCCCTTGAGCTTGTCCAACAGGTCTGAGGTTCTTGCTCCCTGTGTGGATGAGAGTGGAGGCTGTAGGAGGATGAGCAACCTAACTGTGGCACCGTAGTTCAGGGAGCCATTCAAGAGTGGGGAGAGAAGAGAAATGCAGTTCTAATTTGGGATAGTATAGTCAGCGGAATAGACAGAGTTCTCTGTCACAAGAATAGAGCATCCCAAAGGCTGTGTTGTCTGCCTGGTTCTTGGGCTCAGAACATCTTATGTAGCCTGCAAAGGAATTTGCAGTGAGGGGGAAAGATCCAGTTGTCATGGTCCATGTGGGTACCAATAACATAGGTAGAATGAGGAAAGAGGTTCTGCTGAGGGAATTTGAGCCCTTAGGGGCTAAATTAAAATGTAGAACCAAAAAGGTAGTAATCTCTGGATGAGCTGGGACAGTTGAGGAACAATAGAAGATATTCAAAGAGATTTTTCATGGTGCTCAACAGAAGTATATTCCAGTTAAATGCAAGGACAGTAAGGGTGGGGAGAGCCAGCCTTGGATAACTAAGAGAATACAAAAAGGGATCAGACTAAATGCTTGTGCATACAGAGATGCCAAGAGTAGTGAAAGACTGGAAGACTGGGAAAACTTTAAAAAGCAATAAAGTACCTCTAAGTGGGCAATAAAGAGGGAGGAACTAGATTATGAAAATAAACTAGCACAAAGTATAAAAACAGATAGAAAAAATTTTTCTAATTATATAAAGCAGAAAAGGGTGGCTAAAGTGAATGCAGGGGACGAGAACGGGGAATTGATATTGGGTAATGAAAAAATGGCTGAAGCCTTGAATGACTATTTTGTGTCAGTCTTCACGAAGGAGGACACGTCTAACATGCCTAAGGGAGATGTTATATATGCAATGGGAGGTGAGGACCTCGATACAATAGCTATCACTAAAAATAGACAAGTCCCCTGGTCCTGATGGAATGCATCCCAGGCTACTGAAAGAAATAGCAGAAGTTATAGTGGAGACTTTGGTGATGATGTACCAAAATTCTCTGGACTCTGGGCAGGTTCCTGGCGAATTGGAAGATGGCGAATGTCATGCCACTGTTCAAAAAAGGATGTAAGCAAAAAGCAGGTAACTATAGGCCAGTTGGTTTAACATCTGTAGTTGGGAAAAAGCTTGAAGCTATCATTAAAGAAGAAATAGCAAGGCATCTGGAAAGAAATGGATCCATCAGGCAGACACAACATGGATTCAGCAAAGGCAGGTCCTGTTTGACAAAATTTTTGGAGTTCTTTGAGGATATAACAAGTGCTACAGAAAGAGAGGAACAGATGGATGTTGTTTACTTGGATTTTTAGAAGGGGGTTCAACAAGGTGCCACATAAAAGACTTATCTATAAAATAAGGATGCATAGAATTGGGGGTGATGTATTAGCATGGATAGAGGATTGGTTAACTAATAGAAAGCAGAGAGTTGGGGTACATGGATATTACTCTGGTTGGCAATCAGTGGTGAGCAGTGTGTCGCAGGGGTCAGTGCTGGATCCACAACTGTTCACGATGTGCGTTAACGATCTGGAAGAGGGGATCAATTGTATTGTATCTAAGTTTGCCGATGATACTAAATTGGGAGTGGAAAAGTAAATTGTGCAGAGGATATGGAGAATCTGCAGACAGATATAGGTAGATTAAGTGAGTGGGTAAGGGTCTGGCAGATGGAGTACAATGTTAGTAAATGCAAGGTCATTCACTTTGGAAGGAGAAGTGTAAGAGCAGATTATTATTTAAATGGTAAAAAAAAATTGCAAAATGCTGCTGTGCAGGAGGACTTGAGAGTGCTTGTGCATGAATCACAAAAGGTTGGTTTGCAGGTGCAGCAGCCTATCAAGAAGGCAAATGGAATGTTGGCCTTCATTGCTAGAGGGATTGAATTTAAGAGCTAGGAGGTTATGCTGCAACTGTACAGGGTACTGGTAAGGCCACCCCTGGAGTACTGCATGCAGTTCTGGTCTCCTTACTTGAGGAAGGATATAGTGGCTTTGGAAGCGGTGCAGAGGAGGTCCCCCAGGTTGATTCCAGAGATGTGGGGTTAGAATATGAGGAGAATTTGAGTTGCCTGGGGCTATACTCACTGGAATTCAGAAGAATGAGAGGAGACCTTATAGAAACATACAAAATTATGAAAGGGATAGATAAAATAGAGGCAGAAAAGTTGCTTCCACTGGTAGGTGAGACTAGAACGGAGGGACATAGTCTCAAGGTTCAGAGGGACATATCTAGGACAGAAATGAGGAGGAACTGCTTTTCCCAAAGGGTGGTGAATCTGTAGAATTCTCTGCCCAATGAAGCAGTGGAGGCTACCTCAGTAAATATATTTAAGACAAGGTTGGACAGATTTTTGCATAGTATGGGAATTAAGGGTTATGGGGAAAAGGCAGGTAGGTAGAGATGGGTCCATGCTCAGATCAGCCATGATCTTATTGAATGGCAGAGCAGGCTCGACGGGCCAGATGGTCTACTCTTGCTCCTTATTCTTATGTTCTTATGTTCCGTATTGCTACATCCATTGAATGCACTGTTACAGACAGGAGCGAAATAGGATTGGTCAGAGAGATGTGAAAAAGCATTCAAGGAAATAAAGAGGCTAATTACATCTGGTGAACTGCTCTCCCCTTATGACCCATCTCTGCCTATCAGACTAGCATGTGATGTGTCTCCTTAGGGCATTGGAGCTGTTTTGTCACACATCATCAAAGAGGGATCTGAACACCCGAATGCATTTGCTTCAAGATCACTGATGAGCGCAAAATGCAACTTCACACAGATTTTCCGAGAGGCCCTGAGTCTAGTATTGGGGAATAAATAAGTTCCACCACAACTTCTACAGACAAATATTTATACAAGTGATGGATCAGCAGCCTGTTGTGTCTGTATTCAATCCCAGGAAGGGAATCCAGTGATGATTGCTACCTGGGCACTGTTCCTTGGAGCCCACTCTTATGACATAGAGTTCAAGGGTACCAAACAACACAGCAACGCTAATGACTCGTCATGTCTTCCACTATTGGCAACTGAAGAAGAATAGTTTTCATACTGTGACCCCGCAGAAGTGTTACATACTGCATTGGTGGACCAGATGCTGGTAACAATTTCCAAAATACAAAGGGAAACAAGAAATGATCCGACATGGTCAAAAGTCTATGAACTCTCCATGCAAGGACGGCCAGCTCATGGTAACCCTATATTTCCAGATTTCTCAGCGAGACAAGATCAACTGTCAGTATGTGAAAGGATACTGATGTGTGGATCTCATGTTGTGTTTCCCTCTGGACTGCACATCAGAGTGTTAGAAAATCTGCATGAAGGACACAGTCAAAGTGAAGAGTCTCACCCGGAGATATGTGTGTTGGCTGTGAGTAGATAAACAGATTGTAAACTTGGCCAAAAGCTGTTTGGGATGCCAAAGAGTTCAAAATGCACCCCCACAGGCATTGTTACACCGATGGGAATGGTCGTCTTCACCATGGCAAGAGTATATACTGACTTTGCTTGGCCATTCATAGATGCCATGTTTCTGATTGCTGTGGATGCTCATTCAGGGCGGCCGGACATTATACCAATGAAGTCGACCACCTCAGCAAAGACTGTCTCTGCTCTGAGGGCTATCTTCACTATAAATGGCTAATCAGATCAAATTGTGAGTGATAACAGATCACTACACACGTCAGAAGAATTCTGACTGTTCAAGGAGAAAAATGGTGCCAGGCATTTCAATCACAAACAAGAGAAAATCCGCTCATGCTGGAAATCCGAGCAACTCACACAAAATGCTGGAGCAACTCAACAGGCCAGGCAGCATCTGGGAAAAGAGTACAAGCGATGTTTCGGGCCAAAACAGCTCCTCCACCACCCAGCAGTGAACAGGTTAGCTGAAAAGTTTATCCAAACCTGTAAGAAGTCCACTAAAGCGATGGACAAGGAGGACATTACTCTACAGCACAAGGTAGACAACTTCTTTTATGTTTGTCGAAACACAGCTCATACGACGACAAATCAAACACCAGCAATGCTGTTCATGATCCGGAATCTGAGATCTCACTTAGACCTCCTGAACCCAGACCTCTGAAGGGAAGTGCAGAATAAACAGTTCGGCTAGTTGCCAAGTGAAGCAGCAAGGAGCTTTGAGATTGGACAGGAAGTCCGAGCACATTATTTCCGAGAAGACAAGTGGACACCTGGTAGGATCGTTACAAGAACTGGACCACGAATGTACACAGTAGATGTTGGAGATCAAAGATAGAGATGTCATGTGGACCAGATACTGGATGCTCAGCCAAAGAACACACCTGAGTCAATTGTATCCAACAAGACAGACACATTACCATCACTGGACTTGCCTGTCAGTGATGATCCCGTCACTGACAGCAACGTGACACCGGCAACTGAAAACATTGTCTTAGACAAGACACCTACCTGATGCCACTCCACAGGTCCAGAGGCGCTATCCTGAAAGAAACAGAGGCCCCATCCAAAATGCTGAACCTGTGTAATTAGTTATGGACTGTTATTGTTAAAGCATGTTTATTTGGAATATGGGTTTCTGGAAGGGAAATTAATACTTTTCTACATATATAGTTTTATGTTGCATTAATCTAAAGGAAGAAGTGTAATGTATGGATCTCTTTCTTTTAGAGCAATAGCACCAGCCTCCCTTAGCACTAAATATTAATCTGTTGTCTGTGCATGCACTGTTGTCCATACATGCTCATTGTTCTCTCTCTCTCTCATTGCAATGTGAAAACACCAGTTAAAGCCACCTCCTGCAGATGTGCTTTTATTGAATTGATGTGTAGTTGTGCACAGACACAACAAAAAAGTAGATGTCAAAGTGCATCTTAAAGGCAATTTAGATAAGAGCATAGGGATAGGGATGTAATTACAAATTAAAGGCCTAGTCAAGTGATAACACTGTCAGCAAGAATAACAAAATGAAAATCAAGGATTAGATTAGATTATGAGGACACACAGTCCTCTTTTATTGTCACTTAGTAATGCAAGCATTAAGAAATGATACAACCAAGACTAAAAAAACTGACAAAAACCATATAATTATAACATATATTTGCAACAGTGCAAAGCAATACCGTAATTTGATAAAGAACCGACCATGGGCTCGGTAAAAAAAAGTCTCAAAGTCTCTCAAAAGTCCCATCATCTCACGCAGATGGTAGAAGGGAGAAACTCTCCCTGCCATGAACCTCCAGCACAGCAAACTTGCCAATGCAGCACCCTGGAAGCACCCGACCACAGCCGACTCTTGAGTCCATCAGAAAACTTCGAGTCTCCGACCAGCCCTCCGATACTGAGCACCGAGCACCATCTCTACCGAACGCTTCGACCCTGGCCCTGGCAACAGGCGATAGGCAAAGCCAAAGATTTAGGGCCTTCCCCTCCAGAGATTCTCAATTGCACAGTAGCAGCGGCAGCAAAGCGGGCATTTCAGAGGTTTCTCCAGATGTTCCTCCATCCTTCTCACATCTGTCTCCATCAGGATTGTGCACGGTACCTACTTACAAATACCGATATCATTTTAGAGCACCACCATCTTCTCCTCCCCTCAACTGAGAGTAATGAGAGTAATCAGAGTATATTCTTCTCAGGGGTTTAGAGATGGGGCAGTTATAGGAAAGTGGAGGACCAGGAAAAACAGCAAACCAAGCAGGAACATTTTAGAATTAAATATTGCAAACTAAGAGTTAATGCAGTTCAGTGGTTTAATGTGGTTCAGTGAGTTAACACAGGTTACTGAGTCAATGTACGTTAGAGAGGTCATGTGGTTAAGGTAGGTCAGTAAGTTAATGATGATCCATGAGTCAATATCCATTGGGAAGTGAATGTACATCACTAATCAAAGCAGAATGGTAAGCTAACGTACAGCAGGCTAGTGAGCCCTTGCAGTTTTGATGAGTCAGTGTAGGTTAGAGTCAATGTAGGTGAAAGAGTCAAAGAGTCAACTTACATCAATGAGCCAATACAGATCGGCGTGTATGTGTAGGTAAAGAGTCAATGCAGATCAGCATTTACGTGTTCAATGTAAATTTATTATCAAAATACATACATGTATGTCACTATATCCAACCTTGAGATTCACTTCCATGCAGGCATAAATAATAAATCCAGGAAACACAATAGAATGAATGGAAGAGTGCATCCAACAGAATGGACAATCAACCAATATACAAAAGACAATAAAGTGTGCAAATACAAAAGGAAAATGATATAATAATAATAATAATAAATAAATAAGCAATTTATATCAAGAACATGCCATGAAGAGTCCTTGGAAGTGAGTCTGGAGGTTGTGGGAAGAATTCAGAGATGTTGAGTCCCATCACTGTTGATCAAAGAATCAATATATCTCAATAAGTTATTGGAGATCAGTGTCACAATGCAGATCAATAAATCAATGTAAATTAGTCTGTCAGCATAGGTCTATGAATCAGTGTAGATCCAAACTTGCTTCATATGCAGGAATCAGGAAATATTCTACTGAGAGGCAAGACTTCTCCCTTGGACAAGGGATGTAAGTGGTGTCACTTGTAATTGCTGTTGTCACTAACAGGAATATGAAAATACTGCTTTGCTTGAAATTATTTGTTTCTTGAATCAACTGACAGGACCTTCCTTTTGAATTATGACTGCAGATGGTGGCAAGCGCTATTGGAAAACTTTTCCATTTATTGTTACCAGAGGTCCTCACTAACAGAAGGAATTTTGGAGCTCCATTTATTTTCTAAAGTAAAATCTTTTACTAATTATGTAATAAAAATATCGCCTTCATGACAAAGGATGGGAGCTCAACATTCAGGGATATTCAATATTCAGGAGGGATAGACATGAAAGAAATGGGGGTAGCATTGCTGGTTAGAGAGGAGATTAATGCAATAGAAAGGAAGGACATTAGCCAAGAGGATGTGGAATCGACATGGGTAGAGCTGCATAACACTAAGGGGCAGAAAACATTAGTGGGAGTTGTGTACAGGCCACCTAACAGTAGTAATGAGGTTGGGGATGGCATTAAACAGGAAATTAGAAATGCGTGCAATAAAGGAACAGCAGTTATAATGGGTGACTTCAATCTACATATAGATTGGGTGAACCAAATTGGTAAGGGTGCTGAGGAAGAGGATTTCTTGGAAGGTATGCGGGATGGTTTTCTGAACCAACATGTCGAGGAACCAACTAGAGAGGAGACAATTCTAGAATGGGTATTGAGCAATGAGGAAGGGTTCATTAGCAATCTTGTTGTGAGAGGCCCCTTGGGTAAGAGTGACCATAATATGGTGGAATTCTTCATTAAGATGGAGAGTGACATAGTTAATTCAGAAACAAAGGTTCTGAACTTAAAGAAGGGTAACTTTGAAGGTATGAAACGTGAATTAGCTAAGATAGACTGGCAAATGATACTTAAAGGGTTGACGGTGGATATGCAATGGCAAGCATTTAAAGATCGCATGGATGAACTACAACAATTGTTCATCCCAGTTTGGCAAAAGAATAAACCAAGGAAGGTAGTGCTCCCATGGTTGACAAGGGAAATTAGGGATAGTATCAATTCCAAAAAAGAAACATACAAATTAGCCAGAAAAGGTGGCATGCCTGAGGACTGGGAGAAATTCAGAGTCCAGCAGAGGAGGACAAAAGGCTTAATTAGGAAAGGGAAAAAAAGATTATGAGGGAAAACTGGCAGGGAACATAAAAACTGACTGTAAAAGCTTTTATAAATATGTGAAAAGAAAAAGATTGGTTAAGACAAATGTAGGTCCCTTACAGTCAGAAACAGGTGAATTGATCATGGGGAACAAAGACATGGCAGACCAATTGAATAACTACTTTGGTTCTGTCTTCACTAAAGAGGACATAAATAATCTTCCGGAAATAGTAGGGAGCCGAGGGTCCAGTGAGATGGAAGAACTGAAGGAAATACATGTTAAGAGGGAAGTGGTGTTAGGTAAATTGAAAGAATTAAAGGCAGATAAATCCCCAGGGCCAGATGGTCTGCATTCCAGAGTGCTTAAGGAAGTAGCCCAAGAAATAGTGGATGTATCAGTGATAATTTTTCAAAACTCCTTAGATTCTGGACTAGTTCCTGAGGATTGGAGCTGGCTAATGTAACCCTGCTTTTTAAAAAAGGAGGGAGAGAGAAACTGGGGAATTATAGACCAGTTAGCCTAACATCGGTGGTGGGGAAAATGCTAGAGTCAGTTATCAAAGATGTAATAACAGCACATATGGAAAGTGGTGAAATCATCAGACAAAGTCAGCGTGGATTTGTGAGAGGAAAATCATGCCTGACGAATCTCATAAAATTTTTTGCGGATGTAACTAGTAGAGTGGATAGGGGAGAACCAGTGGATGTGGTATATTTGGATTTTCAAAAGGCTTTTGTCAAGGTCCCACACAGGAGATTAGTGTGCAAACTTAAAGCACACAGTATTGGGGGTATGGTATTGATGTGGATAGAGAATTGGTTGGTAGACAGGAAGCAAAGAGTGGGAATAAACAGGACCTTTTCAGAATGGCAGGCAGTGACTAGTGGGGTACCGCAAGGCTCAGTGCTGGGACCCCAGTTGTTTACAATATATATTAATGACTTACACGAGGGAATTAAATGCAGCATCTCCAAGTTTGTGGATGACACGAAGCTGGGCGACAGTGTTAGCTGTGAGGAGGATGCAAAGAGGATGCAGGGTGACTTGGATAGGTTAGGTGAGTGGGCAAATTCGTGGCAGATGCAATTTAATGTGGATAAGTGTGAGCTTATCCACTTTGGTGGCAAAAACAGGAAAACAGATTATTATCTGAATGGTGGCCGATTAGGAAAAGGGGAGGTGCAACGAGACCTGGGTGTCATTATACACCAGTCATTGAAAGTGGGCATGCAGGTACAGCAGGCAGTGAAAAAGGTGAATGGTATGCTGGCATTAATAGCAAGAGGATTCGAGTACAGGAGCAAGGAGGTACTACTACAGTTGTACAAGGCCTTGGTGAGAACACGTCTGGAGTTTTGTGTGCAGTTTTGGTCCCGTAATCTGAGGAAAGACATTCTTGCCATAGAAGGAGTACAAGGAAGGTTCACTAGGTTGATTCCTGGGTTGGCAGGACTTTTATATGATGAAAGACTGGATCGACTAGGCTTATACTCACTGGAATTTAGAAGATTGAGGGAGGATCTTATTGAAACGTATACAATTCTAAAGGGATTGGACAGGCTAGATGCAGGAAGATTGTTCCCAATGTTGGGGAAGTCCAGAATGAGGGGTCACAGTTTAAGGATAAAGAGGAAGCCTTTTAGGACCGAGATTAGGAAAAACTTCTTCACACAGAGAGTGGTGAATCTGTGGAATTCTCTGCCACAGGAAACAGATGAGGCCAGTTCATTGGCTATATTTAAGAGGGAGTTAGATCTGGCCCCTGTGGCTAAAGGGATCAAGGGGTATGGAGAGAAGGCAGGTACAGGGTTCTGAGTTGGATGATCAGCCATGATCATACTGAATGACGGTACAGACTCGAATGGCCGAATGGCCTACTCTTGCACCTATTTTCTATGTTTCTATGTTTATTGCATTTTGAATTGGAGTCATTTTGTATTAAACGAGTATTTTGCAACCAAGTGATGTTGTATTTGTTCACAAGTTGTCAAAGTGTAATTCTTTTAACCAAACCTTGAATCATAAGACCATAAGATCATAGGATATAGAAGAATTAGGCCATTCACCCTTCAAGTCAGCTCTGCCATTCTATTATGGCTGATTTATTATCCCTATCAACCCATTCTCCTGCCTTCTCTTCAGAACCTTAGCACCTTTACTAATCAAGAACATTTCAACCCTTGCTTTAAAAATACCCAATTATTTGGCTTCCACAGATGTCTGTGGCAATGAATTCCGCAGATTCATCATCCTCTGGCTAAAGAAATTCCTCTTCTTCTCTGTTCTAAAGGGACATCCTTCTATCATGCCTTCAGTGCCTGCATTTCATTTTCTTAAACCATTCCCAGTTCTGCTTAGTCTATGAATTCTTTCTTGAAATCACCACTTGCTTTCTTTCTAAGTCTAACCCTTCAGGTGGGTCATTTCTTTTTGATTTATTGACATTGGTTAATTCTTTTGTTGTTCTTTTGTACAGTTCTTCTATATTTGCTAAGACTTTAAATTAAATAAAAACAGTTCAATTTCTTTCAGTTATTTTCACATCCATAATCATGTTTCTAAACGGCTTTTATTTTGTCTCAAGTGCTTGAATCCCAAATGCGGAATTTAGCAATGCATTTTACTCATTGTGAATAAATCCTATTAAGTAGGGAAGCCTATTTTGTAATTGTTCTTGTGCTTATTTACGTGCACTCAATTCGATTATTTCAGAAATATATTAGCTCCTAAAGTCTTGCTATTGTCAAAGCAATGTACAATATTTTGTACTATTAATGATAATGTTCAAAACTTTGTCTAAGCTTTGATGGTGATTTTTCAACCTGCTCTTCAATACAATGCCATCATAACACAAAAGGCTATGAAATATAAGGGGAGGGAACATCGATTCAGACCATGAGAGGCCTGTGTCAGACATTTTTATGCCTTACAAGGCACAGATCGTAAGTCTGTGTGGGGCACCACAGCTCGCACAAACACTAGAGCAATGTGTGGTTTCGTGCCTTGCTCAAGGATACAAACATGCTGCCACAGCTGAGGCTCGAACTAGTGACCTTCAGATCACTAGACAAACGCCTTAACCACTTGGCCGCGTGCCCAACACAAATATGAAATATAAAGTGTGCAGAAATATAAAGGACAGCTATATAAACTCAGTGGCCACTTTATTAGGTTCTGCCTGTATACAGTAAATTGGCTATTAAGTGAATGTACATAGTCTTCTGCTGCTGTTGCTGATCCACTTCTAGGTTCGACATGCTGTTCATTCAGAGATGCTCCTCTGCACACCACTGTTGTAATGTATAGTTACTTGGGTTACTGTTGCCTTCCTTTAAGCTTGAACCAATGCGTCTATTCTCCTCTGACCTCTCTCATTAACAAGGTGTGATCACCCACGGAACTGCCGCTCACTAGATTTCTTTTGGTTTTTGTACCATTCTCTGTAAACTCAAGAGACTGTTGCACATGAAAATCACAGCAGATCCACAGTTTCAGAGATACTCAAACCACCTCATCTGGCACCCACAATCATTCCACAGTCAAAGTCACTTAGATCATACTTCTTCCCCATCCTGATGTTTGGTCTGAACAACCTCTTGACTGTGTCTGCATCGGTTGCTGCCACACGATTGGCTGATTAGGTATTTGCATTTATGAGCAGGTATACAGGTGTATCTAATATCGTGACCACTGAGTGTAAATCCAACATCTGGATCTGAAGATGGGAATGTATTTAAAAATGCGAGGCCTTCATTACTTCTAACATATTCGATATAATCAATGATTCATTCAGTTATTGTGATAACAGTGACGTTAAGCTGGTTCCTGCAGTGGACTCCTGCTTTCGGATCTCAAAAATAAGGTTGAGATGAATGAATTGGGAGGAATATTTTCCCCCAGTTTTCTTAAAAGCTCTGATATGTGTCCTAAGGCAAATATAATCCAGAAGATGAACTCTCGCTGTAGCATTATCTAAAGGAACCAGAAGACAATGAGACTACAAGATATAGGAGCAGAATTAGGCCAATTGGCCCATCGAGCCTGCTCTGCCATTTCATCATGCTGACTTATTAACCCCCTCAACCTAATTTTTTTGCCTTCTCCCCTTCACCTTTGACACCCTTACTAATCAAGAACCTATCAACCTTCACTTTAAATATACCCAAGGACTTGGCCTCCACTGTCCTTCTGTGGCAATGAATTCCACAGATCCACCACTCTCTAGCTATGAAAATTCCTCCTCATTTCTTTTTCTAAAGGGCTATCCTTCTATTCTGAGGCAATGTCCTCTGGTACTAGACTCCCTGACTATGCTAAACATCTTCTTCACATCCATTCTATCTAGAATAGATTTCAAATAGATTCCTCTAGTTATTCTTCAATAAAGTTGTAATTCTACAAAATGACTGCTGATGCTGGAAATCTAAAATATTCAGTAGGACAGCCAGCATTTGTGGAGTGGGAAATAAATTATTATTTCAAATTGACGAACTTTGTTCAGCATTTCATACTGTTGCAAGTATGTGCAAACTGTAGCTCTACACTTTGTGAAGTTGCCGATTTCTATAACGTAGAGTTAAACAGCAGTTTGTCTTCTTCTTCATGTGCCTTGTGTGTTACACGCTTGGGCGATCATGGCTTTCCAGATCAAACGATCCCATGCAGCGTCAATGTTATCTCGCACGCTTAGATCTGTTAGTTCTTTCACAGTGTCCATGTATTTTCTTCACGGCCTTCCTCTTCCGCGTTTCCCAGGCATACGGCCTTGTAAGGTAAGGCATTCTATTTCTCTGTTTCTGATGACATGGCCCAGCAATTTAAGTTTCCTCTAATTTAATGTTCTCATTAAAGATCCTTTTGTATGGGCACATTGGAATACTGTCTCATTAGTTACCCTACCTCTGTATGATATTTTCAGCATTCTTCTAAGAAACCACATTTCTGTTGCTTCTAAGTTTCTTTTGAAGTTCTGGTGTTATAGTCCATGTTTCGGAAGCACACAGCAAGATTGACCAGATGTAACAATTTAGTTGCCTAAGCCTTGTTGTCATAGAGATGCGTCTGTTGGTAAAAATGGGTTTCATTTTTGGGAAGTTGGTTTTGGCAATGGCAATTCTTCTTTTTATTTCTACTTTACTTCTAGCATCTTGTGATTTAAAGCTACCAAGGTAATTAAAGCTAGTCTTTTGTTCAGTCTCTTGGTTTGTATAATATAGAATTGAAGCCTGATCCTGAATTCATGTTTTCCAGAGAATTTTAGAAATTCTGTCATGCTAGAATAAGCATTGTGCTCTTCTATGATGTCATTTCTTTGTAGCACTCCTTCACCCCACCCCGCCTATCATTTCTGGACCTCCCCAACCCCCATATCTGCATGTCTTCTATACAGAACCTTAACAAGGAGACTCAGCAAAATATCATGGGGTACATCCAATGGGAGATTTTTTTTTTAACTGACCTATACTCATTCAACTGACCTCGATCTGGGTTAGACTGATTGGAGACAAGGGTGAAGAAATCAATCTACTCTAGGGAAGATGCTGGAATAGAGCAATCTGTTGGAAAAATGTCTCCATTTCAAATAGGTTTTAGGTAATGTCACTCAGATTGCTTCTCTTTCTTTTTAAGATTGCCTTTATTGATACATGAACGTCGAAACTTGGAAACATGCAGCGAAGTGCGTTGTTTAGAGTCAATGGCCAACACAGTCCGAGAATTGTGCAGCAGGCAGCCCACAAGTGCTGCTATGCTTCTGTCACTAACGTTGCATGCCCACGATTTTACTAACACTAACCGTCTTTGAAACGTGGCAGGAAAGTGGATCACCCAGAGGAATCACATGTGGTTACAGGGAGAATGTAAAAAGACAGTAGCTGGAATTGATGACTGCTGGCACTATAAAGTGATTGTGCTAAACTCTATGCCAGAGATGAAATCAGATAGGAACACTCATCTCCAGAAGGTAAATGACCCAGAGGAGGAGCATGCTTCCTCTAGTGTAAATGAGCTAATTATTTTTTTTATGCACCACATAGTCAATAGTCACGTTCCTTTCCCACATCTGCTCCCTACCTCCACCGCTAACAGCGCTGAGTTCTCACTGTACACATTGCACTTGCCTCCCACCCTCAAATGCATCTCAGTGGATGGATTCTAATTTCTCCTGAGATCTTCCTTCATGGTGTCATCTCTGTCATTGTCATTGTGTAATTTATACACCCCCTCCTCTCACTTTTCACCCTTGGTCAGGCACTATGTAGCTGACTGTTCCTCCTGAGAGACAACCTGTCACTTGTATGACTGGAAAATAAATGACAACCTACTTACAGCTTTATCTGAAACAATAATATAAAATGCTAAAAATACTCACCAGATCATGGGGAGAGAAACAATGTTAATGTCTCAAGTTGATGTTGAATCCTGGTGTTTTTGCAATACACAATTTCTTTAAAAGTCGAGAATGAGACAGAAAGTGTGCTGCTTACAGCCATTTTACCAAGGGTTACAAAAGCAGCAAACAGAAAAAGAAATTGCGGTCATCTGATACTCAGACAAACTTCGGTGATTACAATTGATTTATAAAATAGCCCGATTCAAGTGGCCTGATACTTGTTGCAGAAAAAAGAAACGATCTGTGCAGCTTCCAGGAAAAGACAAAAGCAGCAGTAGCACGATTTCTGGACAATTCGCTGAACAAGTGGATGCAGAGAACTGATTATAAGAACATACAAGCAAGCACAGGAAAGTTCAGCTACAAAAGAGATACATGGAAAATAACAATTCTACACTCTGATGCAACATTGATGACCTTCTGTGACAGAACAGGTTAGCAATGCTGATTCTCCCGCTAACCTCGAGCCTTTGACTGTTTAGTCACTCCTCCACGTTCTGTGTCCCTGCTCTAGTTTCCCCAGTAGTTCACACACTTTACCCTCCCGTTCTGCAGCTCTTGGCAGTTCACCATTTACACACCCCAACAATCGCTAGCTTGGCTAATCAAACCAGTCCCTACAGTTAACGTGCTCTACTGATTTATAACATAAAAAATAAGGATTCTAGACACAAACATTCCAAACAGTTACTTTTGTTTTCACTCACGCCATTACATTAGTTTGTAGAACGGACCCAAAAGCATGGGTGAGTGGGAGCCAAGGAAAGCCGCGAAGCTGGGGAAATCGGGAGCGAGCGCACGGACAAGGCGAGGTGGGGAAGCGCAGAACGGGAACGGCGCCTGCTCCCACTAACCCCGGCGTTACTTCAGGACGCGCCAAACTGTCCCTCGGATCTTTTGAGGCCGTTCTGCTGTTTACAAACTGATGCAACGGTGTGAGTGAAAATAAATGAAACTCTTTGGAATACCTGTGTCTAGAATCCTATTTTTTATGTCATAAACT
The DNA here is from genome assembly GCF_963921235.1 of Mobula hypostoma. NCBI lineage: Eukaryota > Metazoa > Chordata > Chondrichthyes > Myliobatiformes > Myliobatidae > Mobula > Mobula hypostoma. The sequence continues at coordinate 117,622,407 of NC_086097.1, read as the reverse complement.
AGTAGAGCGCATTAACTGAAGTGACTGGTTTGATTAGCCAAGCCAGCAATTGTTTTTTTTCTTTTGGGGTGTGTAAATAGTGAACTCCCAAGACATACAGAATGGGAGCAAGTGTGTGAACTACTGGGGAAACTAGACCAGGGACAAAACGAGGAGTGACTAACCAGGTTAGCGGGAGAATTAGCATTGCCAACCTGTTCTGTCACACCCTCTGCAAAACTGGAGAACTGAGAAAGCAAGTTGAAATTCAGGTTCAAGTTTAATGTCATTCAAGTGTGTGCATGTGCACTGCCAAACGGAGCAGTCACGTCAGCAAGTGTGTTTTAAATAGCAAAGAGGGAAAGGGGCAGAGAGAACAGAAAGATTGTCTGAAAATCTGGTGGTTCAGGAAGTTCAAACTACAGGTTTCCACCTGGATATCATACGTGTCCCTTTAAAGTTCTGAAATTTATTCTTCTGGACATCTTTGCAGGCCGTCAGTATAAAAGCTTCACAGATACAGCCATCTTCATCTGCTCCAACGATATCAGAAATAATGATGCTCACTGCACAACAGTCAATACCTCCCCAGTTCTTCAGGTAATAAAGCTGTACACATACACAGCTGGCAAGACCTTTACAAGAGCCATGGCAGACGAATGGAAGATTACATTCATGCTACACAAGTGTCAGGGAATGTGTATCTCCGGCAGCAGAAAGTGCAACTGTTTCCCACTGATTTTTGTTCTGAATGGAACTGCAATTTCTGAGTGGGTGCATGGGATGTCTAGGGAGGGGTAGCATCTCCGGTAAAGGGGCTTGCCGCATTCATTCTGGGGCAGTTCACTCACCTTTGGTCCACAAGAGACAATCAGCTCTTGTGGCCGCAAGCAGCTGTTTGCATGTGACAGCGGCCATTACGTGGTACGCCACGTAACAGGCAAGCTAAACCAGGCGAGAGTAGCCAGCGTGCCTCATAACCCAGCGAGATAAGGACGCGCCTGTCCTAGTGTGCTAAGTCATCTCCAGCAGACTGGGTGGATGAGATCAACAGTGCGACGCTCATGGAGAGCTGAAGGGCGTGACAAGGCCCAGAAGAAGTTATAGCCATTCCCTACAACCACAGACGACCCCAATTGTGATGACAACTCGTATCACCAGATCCGGATTTCTGAGGTTTAGAGAGTGGAACCATAAAACTATAAAACCATAAGACAAAGGAGCAAAGGATCGGCCATTCGGCCCATCGAGTCTGCTCTGCCATTTTATCATGAGCTGAACCATTTTATCCTATTTAGTCCCACTCTCCCGCCTTCTCACCATAACCTTTGATGCCCTGGCTACTCAGATACCTATCAATCTCTGCCTTAAATACACCCAATGACTTGGCCTCCACTGTCACCCGTGGCAACAAATTCCATAGATTCACCACCCTCTGGCTAAAAAAATTTCTTCGCATTTCTGTTCTGAATGGGCATCCTTCAATCCTTAAGTCATGCCCTCTCGTACTAGACTCCATGGCAAATAACTTTGCCACATCCACTCTGTCCATGCCTCTCAACATTCGAAATGTTTCTATGAGGTCTCTACTCATTCTTCTAAACTCCAAGGAATACTGTCCAAGAGTGGACAAACGTTCCTCATATGTTAACCCTCTCATTCCCGGAATCATTCTAGTGAATATTCTCTGTACCCTCTCCAATGTCAGCACATCCTTTCTTAAATAAGGAGACCAAAACTGCCCACAGTACTCCAAGTGAGGTCTCACCAGCGCCTTATAGACCCTCAACATCACATCCCTGCTCCTATACTCTATTCCTCTAGAAATGAATGCCAACATTGCATTCACCTTCTTCACAACCAACTCAACCTGGAGGTTAACCTTAAGGGAATCCTGTATGAGGACTCCCAATTCCCGTTGCATCTCAGAACTTTGAATTCTTTTCCCATTTAAATAATAGTCTGCCTGTTTATTTCTTCTGCCAAAGTGCATAACCATACACTTTCCAACACTGTAATTCATTTGCCACTTCTCTGCCCATTCTTCCAATCTATCCAAGTCTCTCTGCAGACTCTCTGTTTCCTCAGCACTACCGGCCCCTCAACCTATCTTTGTATCATCAGCAAACGTTGCCACAAAGCCATCTATTCCATAATCCAAATCGTTGATGTAACAATGTAAAAAGAAGTGGCCCCAACACGGACCCCTATGGAACACCACTGGTAACCAGCAGCCAACCAGAATAGGATCCCTTTATTCCCACTCTCTGTTTCCTGCCAATCAGCCAACGCTCTATCCACGTATGTAACTTTCCTGTAATTCCATGGGCTCTTATCTTGTTAAGTAGCCCCATGTGTGGAACTTTGTCAAAGGCCTTCCGAAAATCCAAATATACAACATCCACTGCATCTCCCTTGTCTAGCCTACTTGTAATTTCCTCAAAAAATTGTAATAGTTTTGTCAGGCAGGATTTTCCTTTAAGGAATCCATGCAGAGTTCTGCCTATCTTGTCATATGCCTCCAGGTACTCTATAACCTCATCCTTGACAATCGACTCCAACAACTTCCCAACCACTGATGTCAAGCTAACAGGTCTATAATTTCCTTTTTGCTTCCTTGCCCACTTCTTAAATAGCGGAGTGACATTTGCAATCTTCCAGTCCTCCGGAACCATGCCAGAATCTATCGACTTTTGAAAGATCATCGCTAATGCCTCCGCAATCTCCAGAGCTACTTCCTTCAGAACACAAAGGTGCATTCCATCTGGTCTGGGAGGTTTATCTACCTTTAGACTATTCAGCTTCCTGAATACTTTCTCTGTCGTAATTGTAACTGCGCACATTTCTCTTCCCTGCCACCCTTGAGTGTCCAGTATACTGCTGCTGTCTTCCTCCGTGAAGACTGATGTAAAATACTCGTTCAGTTCCTCCGCCATCTCCTTATCTCCCATTGGAATTACTCCAGCATCATTTTCTATCGGTCCTATATCTACTCTCACCTGTCTCTTACTCTTTATATACTTGAAAAAGCTTTTAGTATCCTCTTTGATATTATTTGCTAGTTTCCTTTCATAGTTAATCTTTTCCCTCTTAATGACCTTCTTAGTTTCCTTTTGTAACCTCGTAGTGCAACAGCTTTAAAAAGTCTCCCACATAGGATCTTTCATACAGTTCACACCCTCAGGAAGAGCTGCACAAATCACCATCACCAGATACAATGGAGAGCCAATTAATTTCTCAGTCTCCCCCTACCTACATAATTGATCTGCTGCTTTAATTTGCTGGATGCCAAGGAGATAATGGGGACCAACTGATGAATCACAGACTCCTTCACAAAATGGGCAGGTGGAGCAGGAAGGTGGCACTAAAGACAAGCCACTTACTGTAGGTGGGGCTTCTCAGTCACACTTAGGCATGGATGCAAGATTTTCAATACCATATTGAATGCTCCTTCTCCACTTTGATCAGTCATTGACTAGAGAATCTCAGGTGTCAGCAGGAAGTTTGGATTTCTTAAATATATACTTGAATCTTTCCCTTACAGTATTTGGTACCCTCTTTTTAAGACAGAACACAGAAAGAGTGTCTGCTTCAAAAGACCAGATACAAAATGAAGATATCTACCTCCTTTTTGAGGGACAATTAATTCAACCCTTATCTGTAATGTAAAAATTAAAATCCATGTCTGTGACATTGGCTCTGCTTCTTTTAGATTTCTGATTTATTTATTTATCACATGTACTTTGAAACGTACAGTGAAAGATGTCTTTTGTGTTAACAACCAACATGACCTCTGCGTGTGCTGGGGGTATTGAGAGCATGCTATGTCCGTGCCAGAACGTGTGGCGATGCTTATGGGCTACCCCCCCACAGCACATCCTTACGTGTGTTGATTGTACTGAAAGAATTGCAGAAGTTTTTGTAGAAGAACTTGTGATAATTTACCAAAATTCTGTGGACACTGTGCATGTCTCGGCGGGTTGGAAGACAGCAGATGTCTTGCCACTGTATATTGTGTCAGGCCAAAGGTGGGTAACTAATGGCCAATTAGCTTAGCATACTGAATGCTTGACGCGATCATTTAGGAAGAAATAGTGAACCATCTGAATGGAAATAGTTCCATCAGGCTGACACAGCATGGATTCAAGAAGGGCAGGTCCTATTAGACAAAATTACTGGAGCTCTTTGAGGATATAAAAAGTGCAGTAGCCAGAGGGGAACAGGATTATCTTCTATATTTGGATTTCCAGAAGGCACTCAATAAGATGCCACATTAACATTTATCCATAAGATAAGGATACATGGAGTTGGGAGTAATATATTAACATGGATAGAGGATAGGCTAATAAATAGAAGACAGAGAGTTGGGCTGAACGGGTGCTTCTCTGCTTGGCAGTCAGTGATGAGCAGAGTGCTACAGGGGTCAGTGCTGGGTCAGTAATAGTTTACTATATACATTAACGATTTGGAAGAGGGACCGAGTGTAACATATTTAAGTTTGCTCATGAAACTGAACTGAGCGGACAATCAATTGTGCGGAAGATGTGGAGAATCTGCAGAGAAATATAGATAGGTTGAGTGGGAAATGATCTACCAGATGGAGTACAGCATTGATAACTTCAACATCATCTACTTTGGAAAGAAAATAGAAGATCAAATTACTATTTTAATGGTGAAAGATTGCAGCAGACTGTTGTGCAGAAAGACTTAGATGAGTGAATCACGATAAGATGGTTATCAAGAATGCAAATTGGTAGAGGGATTGAATTTAGACGCAAGGAGGTTATGCTGCAACGGTACAGGGTACTGGTGAGGCCACACCTGGAGTACTGTGTGCCGATCTGATCTCCTTACTTGAGGAAAGGCATACTGGCTTTAGAGGCAGTGCAGAGGAGATTCGCCAGATTGATTCTGGAGATGAGGTTTAGCCTATGAAGAGTAATTGAATCGCCTGGGTGTACACTTGCTGGAATTCAGAAGAATAAGATGGAATCTCATAGAAATATATAAAATTATGAATGAGATATACAAGGTTGAGGCAGGGCAGTTGTTTCTACTGGTAAGCGAGACTAGCACTAGGAGACATAGACTCAAGGTTCAGAGGGATATATTTAGGACGGAGTTGAGGAGAAACTGCTTTTCCTGGAGAGGAATCAATCTGTGGAATTCCCTGCCCAGGGAAGCAGTGGTGGCTACCTCACTGAATATATTTGCACCAGAGTTACATATCTTTTTGCATCACAGCGGAATTAAGGGTGAAGGGGAAAAGGCAGTTAGGCAGATTAGAGTCCATGGCCAGACCAGCCATGATCCTATTGAATGGCGGAACAGGCTCGATGGGCCAGATGGCCTATACTTGCTCCTATTTTTTATGTTTTTTATGTTTCTCTTTCATCCTTGAGTGGACCAATCTTTTCCTAGTTACCCTCTTGTTCTTAATATGCAGATAAACTGACTTGAGATTCCTCTTAATCCTACTTGCAAGGACAGTTTTCATTCTCCTAATTGTTTATTGAATGATTTTTTTTACTCCTTTAAATTCCTCAAGGGTGTTGTCTTCTTTAAGCTTCCTTAACTTTATATAAGTATCCTTTTTTCTCTTACAGTATGTTTACATCTGTCATCCAAGTCTCTGAACATTTCCAGACTATTCTTTCTCCTCATAGGAACACAAGGGTCTTGATCTATAACCAGCTGGCCATTAAAAGATCCCCAAATGTTAGGTGTGAATTTACCCCTGGACACTTGTTCCAAATCTATTTATAGACACAAGAGATTCTACAGATGCTAGAAATCCAGAGTAATGCTAACCAAATGCTAGAGGAACTCAGCAGGTCAGGCAGCATCTATGGAGAGGAATAAACAATTCTGATGATGATTCTTCTCCATAGATGCTGCATAACCTGCTGAGTTCCTCCAGAATTTTGTGTGTTACTTGAAAAGGGGCTTTGATGACCGTCCAACTAACCCAGCTGCGAGGCAAGATCATTCTAAACCCTAAGCCAGTTTGGAGAGGCCGAGAAGTCCTTCTTCAGCAGTGAAATCTAGGCCTGAAGTGAACTGCTGGGCAGCAAGTTCTAGTCCCAGAATGATTCACCATGGCAGAGCCCAGATCTGAAAGTGAGGTATAATCCACTGTTTGGACAATTTAAACGTTGGACCAGATGGACTGGAGAGGGAGGGTGATGAGAGTCGGTGTGACTTCACTCACTCTCCTACGATGTTAACTCCTCTCTCCACAACGCTGAGGCTGTGAGACTGCCCCCAGCTGCTGCGCATCATATCTGCGAACTTTGCGGTGATTTGTCTGCTAATATGGTGAAATGATACTGAGGCTTTGGGCCTACTCAGGGCTGTTCCGATGACTTGGATCTAAGTTTGGCTCAGCATGCTACTGTTGTCGTTCGCTTCTGTTACTTGCATGATTTGTGATTTTTTTTTTCCTCTTTCATTGCGCGTCGGGGCTTAGTCTTTATTTTTGTTTATATATTTTATTTTTTGGGGGCTTTCTTGCTTTGTGACTGCCTGTAAGCAGACAAACTGCAAGGTTGTATATGTAACACTTGGCTCGATCAACTCACGTTCGTCTTCGGGAAACGGCCATCTGCCCGCCATTTGCGTAGATGCTGTGTAATGCACCCCGGTACAAGCCCACAACATAAAATATCAGTCAGTACACAATGTACGATTTAATTATTACACTTTATAGCTTTTTTTGGTGGTGTGGTTAGTAGAAACAAATAAAACAAAGGCGCCACTCAGTACATTTATCAGTTTTGTGCACAAAATAATTCGTTGGAGCTCACGGAACCAGGTCTCCTTTTCACCAATCGATCTCCTCCGAACTCTGTCGACCCTCGGCTGGGACCACCCCCAGTTGTCTACTGGAGCGTTCCACACGCGTCCGTCCTCTTCTCTTCTCCTCGTCGAAAGGCCCACACACTAACTCCGGTTCCCACAGATACGATATAGAATAATATCACTTCTATTGGTTAGTTCCCCGTTATCTGTAGTTATAACCCAAACATCGCAGCTACAGAGAAACATTACCTCATCAGTTAACATTACTGAGAACCCCCCTACATGTAATTTATACATTCTTTGATAATAAAAAAAATATACTTTGAGTCTTTAGATCTTTGAAAACTCCTTTACTCATTTTCTTCTTAATATTGCTGTTATTAGCCTCCCCCATGGACAAGTCTTATCTTTAACCAGAAGCACAGTAATATTCATTGAAATAAGATCACTGTTCACAAAACATTCTGCATGTTAGGCTACTACGTCAAAAGTCTCCTTGTTTCCCCTGCCTTCCTTTCAGAAACGCTATGGAACTTCAGTTGCTTTCTATTCTGTTGGGATCTTCATTGAAGTTGTGGGATTTTGGAAGATCATGACCAAATGCGTGCATCATCTCCACTGTCAATTCTTCAAGGCCATACTTTGCAAGAGCAACATGCTTTCTTCCCAATAGGGTACCAGTGTACTATTTGTGTTACTATAACAATCTGACATCTTAATGATAGCTTTTATGAATAGTGTTTTTTTCCAGTCCCAGATTTATTAAAGTGAATTAAAACTCTCAATATCTCATTGTGGGATTTGAACGTCTGTTCACTGGATTATTAATTCCGCCTTTCCATTTAGGCAATTGGTCATGAGTGAGTCGTAGTTGTGATGAGACATCACTGTTCCATGTGCGCATCAGACAATTAGCAATTCCAGAGCCAGTGAAGACTTCTAAAGAATTAAATATCCCATCCCTAGCAGAACTATAAAAGTAATTGTGGGATGATCTGTTTTTTTTCCCTTCCCCTGCATCTACACTTTGTATTAGATGCTAGAAATGGAAAAAGATATTTTCATCCTGCAATATCCAATAATTTTGGTCTCTGTAGATTTCTCAGGATGAGTGATGTGCCTGTCAGCCAAGGTCCTGCTCCACCTGACCCTCCCACTCATTTATGACTCATCCCATGGTTGTATTTACTTCACAAGTTGTAGATGGTATAAGTATGCATTTCATACTTCTCTCACATATACTTAGTGACACTTCACATGCACACCTGCTTGTTAATGCAAATATCTTGTCAGCCTTTCATCTGGCAGCAAAGCATGCAGACATGGTCATGAGGTAGAATTGTTCAAACCAAACATCAGGATGAAGAAGAAATGTGATGTAAGTGATTTTAACCGTAGAGTGATTGTTGATGCCATACAGGGTGGTGTGATTATCTCAGAAACTGCTGATCTGCTGGGATCTTTACGCACCACAGTCTCTACAGTTTACAGAGAATGGTGCAAGAAACCAAAAAACATCCTGTGAATGTCAGTCCTGTGGGCAAAAACACCTTGTTAATGAGAGAGTTCAGAGGAGAATAGCCAGACGTTCAAGCTGACAGGAAGGCAGAAATTACTCAGATAACCCTGTAGCACAACACTGTTGTGAAGAAGAAATCTCTGAAGAAATGACATGTTGAACCATGAAATGCATGGTCTGCAGCAACAGAGAATCACAAACATGCACTCAGTGGCCTCTTCATTATGTAGAGGGGGAGGTACCTTATTAAGTGGCCACAAAGTGTATGGCAGGTCTTTTCCCTTGGTTACTTTTAGTATCTAAGAAATACATCTCTCCCTTTTAGAGGATAAAATGGTTGAATTGAATTGACTTTATTTCTTACGTCCTTCACATACATGAGGAGTAAAAATCTTTACGTTATATCTGCATCTAAATGTGCGATGTGCAATCATAGTAATTTATAGTAAGTAGAACAGTCAATGTAACATAGAAATGCACTCAAATCAGCATGAGTTCATCAGTCTGATGGCCTGGTGGAAGAAACTGTCCCGGAGCCTGATTGGTCCTGGCTTTTATGCTGCGGTACCATTTCCCGGATGATAGCAGCTGGAATAGGTTATGGTTGGGGTGACTCGGGTCCCCAATAATCTTTCGGGCCCTTTTTTTCGTACCTGTCTTTGTAAATGTCCTGAATCATGGGAAGTTCAGATGTGCTGGGCTGAAATGACTCTTTCATCCTTTCCTATATTTGTAGCTACTCATAATGACTGATAAAATCTTCAAATTTAAAACATAGAAGTGAGATGCAAAGTCTTCTGGTGTATGAAAGCTCACCAAAATATACGATTGCACATGGGTTCTGCTGTCAGAATCGAGGGCTTCCTGTTGAAGGCCTTGCTAAAGTCCTGGTAAACAACATACAAATACAACATCAAAGCCCAGAAAAAAAAAGCTGATAAATATTTACACTGAGTGACCACTTTATTAAATGCCTCCTGGTCTGTCTGGATGTACTGTACTGCAAATGACCTATTTCCATTCTCTGTAGCTGTGCAATTCTGTCAATGATTTCATGACTGAATGCTGCCAGCATTTTATAGCTCTGTACATGCAAGTCCTTTTAACAAATGTTTTCCTGTGCATGCCCCCTCAAACATATACAAGTGCGTTTTGGAACTCATTTCCTAGTTTTCATTGTCAGCCATCATATCTTTTTTTGCAATCCAAATTCCAGGAAACGAGTGTCATTAGCTAGTCCAGAGTTTGTTGTGAAAAATGGTACCACATGGCCGAATGGAATCTCAACTGGAACAAAACCAGAATAAAGAACAGAGAACATAGTGTGTATATTACAGCATGGTACAGACCCACGATGCTGTGCTGACTTTGTAATCTACTGTAAGATCAATCTAAGGTTTCTGTCGTGCATAACCCTCTATTTTTCCATCATTCACATGCCTATCTAAGTGTTTCTTAAATGTGTTTAATTTATCTGCCTCTACCACCACCCCTGGCAGGGTTCTGCATGCATCTACCACTCTCTGTGTAGAGAACTTATCTCTGACATCCTTCTTAAATATTCCTCCAATCTCATTAAAATTATGCCCTCTTGTAATAGCCATTTCTGCTCTAAGAGAAAAAGTATCTGGCTGTCTACTTGACCTGAGCTTCGTATTACCTGGTGCAGCTCTATCAGGTCACCACTCATCTCCTTTCACTCCAGGCAGCATCCTGTTAAATCTCCTCTGCATCCTCACCCTCCCCAAAGCTTCTACATCCTTCCTACAGTGAGCTGACCAGAGAAGAACACTATATTCCAAGAGGGGTCCAATAAGGGGTTTATAGAGCTGAAACATTACCTCGTGCTGTTAGGAAGTTTTACAGGTAGGAAATAAATAGTTAGAAAACAAGGAAAAAAACATGCAAAACAAATTTGAGAATGAAACTTGATCCAGCAACTATTTTGAGTTTCTGTTACTAATCAACGTGTATTTCTGTTCTTCTGTGATTTCTCAAACATGGCTACAAGATTGGATAATTAGGAGTGTAAATACCTGCAGTGATTTAATTTGATGGGAACATAAGCATTTATGAGAATTTCAAGTTCTTTCAAATTTTAGATAGCAGAAGTTCCTAATACTGATATTACTATGTGAGTATTGATAGTGCAGATATTGATGCTGGCAGGATATGCTGCTGAGATTATATCAGATACATCATAAGATCATAAGATCATAAGACATAGGAGCAGAATTAGGCAATTCAGCCCATTGAGTCTGCTCCACCATTCCATCATGGCTGATCTTGGATTCCACTCAACCTCATATGGCCTTCTTGCCATATCCTTTGATGCTCTGACCAATAAGGAAACGATCAACTTCCACCTTAAATATACACACAGACTTGGCCCCCACCAAGAATGAGATTCCCCCTGCATTGTTCTAAACTCCTGTGGGTTCAGGCCCAAAGCTGCCAAACACTTCTTGTATGTCAGCCCTTTCATTCCCGGAACATTAAATCTGCGCAGCCTTGTACTCAGCGGGAGTTCTGCTGTCTTCACTTTTGGATGGTAGAGACATAATTTTTATTTTATTTAATGTTGACTAAACAAAAGTAAAGGTTTCTAAATACTTGCTAATATTTGAAAATAAGTTTACAGAAATTATCAAAATAATTGTAACACAGATAAAAATGTAGCTGTGAATTAATGATAATGTACATTATAGCTAAAATGAAGCTTTGTCTGTTGGATACTAAAACATGAAGGAGTTGAAATTTATTCATGATTTCTTCCAAAATTGTATTCCTTTGATTTTCATGTTTGATTACTGGGAGCCTGTCTCACTCTACTGAAGTGCTAAGGTAATGATTGACCAAGTAGATGAACTCAGGTGGGGAGCCAGTTATAGGATAGATCATGGGTGGGAGATCTTTGGGGTAGGATGCCAGTGTGTCATCAAAGCATGAGTCAATAGGAAATCAAGACCTCAAAGATTGTGGCAATGGGTCTCGAATTGTGGTGTATTGTGGGTTTTAGCTGGATTCACAATAGGGTGATAGGAAATGAAGTAATTGCAATCAGGAAGTGGAAAACTGGTAGAGAAACCAAGACCCCTCAGCTTTACAGATACTTCCACCAGTCTGCAGACATTTGGCATTGCATCAAAAACCCTGGCAAACTTCTATCGATGTGTGGTGAAAAGTGTGCTGACTGGCTGCATTACAGCCTGGTATGGGAACACCAAGGCCTTTCAGTGGAAAATCTGCCAAAAGATAGTGGATTTGGCCTAGTGCATCACGGGTAAAACCATCACAACCATTGAGCACATCTACATAAAACATTGACATAGAAAAGCAGCATCTGGCATCAAAGAACCTCACCACCCAGGCTATGCTCTTTTCTCATTGCAGCCATCAGGCAGAAGATACATGTGCCTCAGGTTCAGGGACAGTTACTACCCCTCAATCATCTGGCTCTTGAACAAAAGGGGATAACTACATTCATTCTATTTCTGGTGTTTCCACAACTGATGTTCTTTAACGACTCCTTTTCCTGCTAATTGATGCTCAGTACATATTGCTATTTATTTATATCTGCATCTGCACAGCTTGTTGTCCATTGATCCTGTTTACAGTTACTGTTCTATAGATTTGCTAAGTATGCCCACAGAAAAAAGAATCTCACATTGTATGTGGTGACATGCATGTACTCTGATAATGAATTTTACTCTGAACTTCGAACTTATTGCACTTTTGAACTTTGAAGATTGTGGGGAATGCACATAATGTAACGGGGACCTCAATGTAGGTGACTGCAAATTACCTGACTCTATAGCCTATGTAAGCCTCACAGGTTTGGTTTTCCATTCATTGTGAAGGATAGATTCTGCGAGGAGGAACAGATCCCATCGACAAGCCATGCATATGTTACTGACTTTTAATAATAATAATACTAAGTACTTTATTGATTCTGAGTGGAAGATACTTTCATTACAGCAGCAACATTTAAAGACACACTTAGCCATGTGCAGACTTAACCAATAATAAATTACAGGATAATAATATACACAATAATATTTTACCAATGTGCAATTATAATGTAAGAAATAATAAAACATTGTACCATGCTGTGTATTCTCCTGTTGCACAGAGATGAACTGTTATATATGCTTATGTCATAAGGCAGATGGCTGGGAACAGACCCAAGTGCAAGACACAGACACTGAAGGACTAGAGACCGGACTAGGATACAGGGTAAGGGCAAGGACATGGACACGAAAACCCGGAACCCAGAACAGGACTGGACAAGAGAGCTAGGAGCCCGGGCTTGAACTCCAAGCCAGAGACTGGACAAGGACCCAGAACCTAGGTCTTGCCTCTGGCTCGGACCCCAGAACTAGGCAAAGATGAGGCCTGGCTGGCAGGCAGGACGAGGCTGGAGTCTAGGTGACTTGAGGTGAGGCTTGGCAGGAGGCAGGAGACTTGACATGAGGCTTGGCAGGAGGCAGGAGACTTGACATGAGGCTTGGCAGGAGGCAAGAGGCTGGAGACTTGAGGCTTGAGGCTAGAGGCCAGAGACTAGAGGTGAGAGTTGGCAGGAGGCAGGAGGCTGGAGACTTGAGGCTTGAGGCTAGACGCCAGAGACTTAAGGTGAGGCTTGGCAGGATGCAGGAGTCTGGAGTCTTCAGGCTAGAGGCTAGAGGCCAGAGGCAAGGCTTGGCAGGAGAAGGAGGCAGGAGGCAGGAGTCTTCAGGCTTGAGGCTAGGCAGGAGGCTGGAGTCTTCAGGCTTGAAGCTAGGTAGGAGGCTGGAAGCTCCTCCTGGGCAGGGTGTGGATAACCACCCAGCAGAGGCAAGGGACAGGAAGTGACAAAACCAACCGCAGGTATCGACAATGCGGTCTGGCTTACCCGACGGAGGCAAATGACCAGAAGGGACAGAACCAACCGCAGGTAACGACAAGACAACCTGGTTTACCTGAGCAGAGGCAAGGGATAAGAAGGGAGCTGGGTACAGGGTGGCTCCAGGGCAAGACTTCAGGCAAGACGAGGCAAAAGTTACCAGCAAGACAAGGCAAGGCTTCACACAATGCAAGGTGAGACGAGAACTTCAGGTGAAGTGAGATTTACTGGCAAGACAAGGCAGGGCTTCAGGCGAGGAAACAGAAGGCAGAGGAAGGGATACAAGGAGTAAGGACAAGAACAATCCAGCAGCCACACCCTGGTCTCTGAAGGTATTTATGCAGCCAGCCCCAATGAGCATCAGCTGCCTCAATTAGAGCTCAACAAGAACAGAAACAGGGTAGACAGGAAAACCTGGAGCAAGGGTCGATGGACCAGACCATGAACTGGAATATGGACTTCACGGACCGGACCATGACAGTACCCCTCCTCAATGAGAGCCTCCTGGCAACCAAACAGAGTATCCAGACTATGGATGACCCAGGCGGGTGGGAGGGTATTTAACAGAAATGAACCCCAGGTGGCAAGAGGAAAATAACAGTGTCTGTGTCGCTGGGTCCATGGGTGGCTGGATTGTTCTGTCATAAGGCGGGTGACTGGGAACGGACCCAAGTGCAAGACACAGACACTGAAGGACAAGGGACAGGACTAGGATATAGGGTGAGGGCAAGGACATGGACACGAAAACCAGGAACCCGGAACAGGACTGGAGAAGAGAGCTGGGAGCGCGGGCTTGAACTCTGAGCCAGAGATTGGACAAGGATCCAGAACATGGGTCTTGCCTCTGGCTCGGACCCCAGAACTAGGCAAGGATGAGGCCTGACTGGCAGGCAGGACGAGGCTGGAGTCTAGGTGACTTGAGGCGAGGCTTGGAAGGAGGAAGAAGGCTGCAATCTTCAGGCTTGAGGCTAGAGCCAGAGGCAAGGCTTGGCAGGAGGCAGGAGGCTGGAGTCTTCAGGCTTGAGGCTAGGCAGGAGGCTGGAGTCTTCAGTCTTGAGGTTAGGCAGGAGGCTGGGGTCTTCAGGCTTGAGGCTAGGCAAGAGGCTGGAGTCTGCAGGCTTGAGGCTAGGCAGGAGGCTGGAGGCTCCTCCTGGGCAGGGCGCAGTTCTCCTGAGCAGGGCACGGTACTCCTGAGCAGGGCGCGGTACTCCTCGGCAGGGCACGGATAACCACCCGACAGAAGCAAGGGACAAGAAGGGACAGAAACGACGGTGGCAAGGGACAGGAAGGGACAGAACCAACCGCAGGTAATGGCAAGACTGCCTGGCTTACCTGGATGGAGGCAAGGGACAGGAAGGGAGCTAGGTACAGAGTGGCTCCAGGACAAGACTGCAGGAAAGACGAGGCGGGAGTTACCAGCAAGACAAGGCAAGGCTTCACGCAATGCAAGGCGAGACGAGAATTCAAGTGAGGCGAGAGTTACCGGCAAGACAAGGCAGTGCTTCAGGCGAGGAAACAGAAGGCAGAGGAAGGGATACAAGGAGTAAGGACAAGAACAATCCAGCAGCTGTGCTCTGGTCTCTGAATGTATTTATGCAGCCAGCCCCAACGAGTATCAGCTGCCTCAATTAGAGCTCTACAAGAACAGAAACAGGGTAGACTGGAAAACCTGGAGCAAGGGTCGATCAATGGACCGGACCGAGAACCAGAATACGGACTTCACAGACCGTACCATGACAGCTTATTGCATTTGGTGGCAGAAGTGGCATCAATATCTCCCCCTTATCTAACACGAACTCTCACCTTGCTCACTTTTCAGGTTACAGTATCTGCAGCCTCGTGACTCCACTTATCAACTCCCAGTTTCTGACAGTCTCTCTACCTGGCTCCATCACATGCACTACCATTCTTACTCCCTCTCTTATTTATCTTCCTCTCATTTCTATGTTGACCATCTCTTCAGTATGTTCTCCGACCTGAGGAAGGGTCTCGATCTGAAATGTTGACTGTCCATTTCCCTCCACAGAGGCTGCCTGACCTCCTGAGTTCCGCCAGCATTTTGTGTGTTGATCCAGATTTCTAGTGCCTGCAGTCTATCTTGTGAGTTCCTTCAGCAGTTTGTATATTTTGTTGCCTACTTTCCACACTGCATATTCCTGCCAGCCTGGATGCATTTGTGCCTCATATACATGGAGGACCTGTAAGCAATTGGCAGCACTTAATACGTAAATAACTTCTTTAGAGCTTGATATTTTCATTTAAATTTTATTACTTAATATGAATAAAATCATAATTTTGCAATTAAAATTCTAGTTTGTGCTCTTTTTTTTATTGTTGGCTTAGCCTCACAAGGCAATCTTTTTCTCAAGGTGAAAATATCAAATAGTTGAGGGCATTGCTTTAAGGATGGAGTGGGAGTTGGGATTTATATTAAATTTATGTGGCATCTTGTTTTACATAGAAATAGTTGTTGCCAGGTGAAGTGCAAACAGTAATGTTTAAGAAGCATTTGGACAAGCACATGGACAGGCAGAAGATGGAAGGATACAGACCACGAGCTGGCAGAGAATTTGATTAATGTGTTCGGTTTTGGATATCGTAGGCCATAAGGCCTGCACCTAGCTTTGAAATGTTAGTCATTGCCTGTCCTTTGCAAACTCCAACTGGCAATCTAGTTCAGGAATCTGGTTTTATTTCATGTGGTTATCTGACCACTTAGCAACAGCCCAAGAAGTTAAGCTAATTAGGCATAGGCCTAAATCAATTATAATCATTAACATTACTCCCTAGTTAAGAACATAAGAACACAAAAATTAGAAGCAGGAGTAAGCTGCCTGTCCCTTTGAATATGCTTTTCCACACATTAAGATCATGATTGATCTACTTCACTGCCATTTTCCTGCACTAGCAGTGATTCTATTAAGGTCCATAAATTTTCAATTACTGTTAGTTTTGTTTGAACTAAGTGTCTGTGGGTAGAGAATTCCAAAGATTCACTACCTTCTTTCTCCTCATCTCATTCCTAAACAGTCCATCCTTCATTTTGAAGATGTGATGACTCATTCTGAGCTCTTTTATCTTTTTGGGCCCTTAGCTCACAGTGGAGCCTAGGCCATTGATGACCTCCTGCCTCCATCGTCCAAAATCAATGGCATGGTTGGAATTCATCAATGTTTCTGTAATCTGTTGTATACACTGCTCAGGGGATTGATCTTTCCAGCTTCACTGGAGCCCTGTTAGTTGGCCTCACCCATTTCCACCTCTCATGATGGGGACATAGGGTTAGACTTTGAGAGGTAATCTGGGCTCTTTACCCAGAAAAAAACCTTCTCACCATGAACATTGCAATGCTGCCATCCTTCATTCTTTTTAACCCTACACAATGGAGATCTCCTAATAGAGTAAATGCACCATCCTGGAAATCTGTTTGATGAATCTTCATTGTCTCCTTCAATGGCAAGAACATTTTCTTTTAGGTAAGGAGAGCAAAAGTCTATATAATATTCCAGGTATCATCTCATTGAGGTCCACTTTAACTACAGTAAAAATGTCATTGTTATTTGTGGTCTCAAATTTTCTCCATTTTAGAGACAAGAAACCCATTTGTTTTCTGCACTGCTTGTTCTAACTGTGCAGGAGTTTTCAGTGACCTGGGTGCCAGGACACCCTGGGGCCCTAGAACAACAACATTTCCCAGTCGGCCGCCTTTCCTTGTTTGTTTTCCACATCAAAGTAGATTACTGCATGTCTTCACATGGTATTTCATCTGAACATTCACTGATCTGTACAGTGTCAGAGAGTCAATGTGTGCAACATCAGAAAGGCTCAGTTATTCCCATGGCTTGATTTTGATCTGTTCTCAGTCCATGTCAGTATGTGGCTTTCATTTCCATTAGCTTTAATTTTGTTGGTCAGCCTCCCATGTAGGACCTTATCAAGGATCATTTTTATTTGCCATATATATTTAAATATATGAGGAATTTGCTGTGGTATGTCGTCACAACATGTAACAAAAAGCAACATACAATAATTACAAAAGATCATTTGTTTGTTCGTTAGCTGCCATGTCATATGACACGAGTGATCATAATCATGACCTTGATTGTTCTTGGCAAATTTTTCTACAGAAGTGGTTTGCCATTGCCTTTTTCTGGGCAGTGCCTTTACAAGATAGGTTACCCCAACCATTATCAATACTCTCCAGATCAGTGATTGTCTGCATAACATCAGTGGTTTCATAAACAGGACTTGTGATAGGCACCAGCTGCTCATGTGAACATCAACCACCTGCTCCCATGACTTCATGTGACCCTGATCAGGGGATGAAGCAGGTGCTACACCGAGCCCAAGGGTGACCTGCTGGTCACTGGAGGGAAGAAATGCCTTACACCTCCTTTGGTAAAGACGTATCTCCACTCTGCCACCCAAAAGAATAAAAAAATAAAAATATAGCTGAAATTCCAAGTACACCACATCCACTTGTTTCATTTCACTTGTCTGTTCATTAAAGAACCCTAGCTGATAAGTCAAACATGATTTCCACTTCATATATCTCACTGATTCACAGAACATAGGTCAGTAGAGAACAGGATATTATCCCAATCTTGATACCAATATATATGAAATATCCTTCTCCTATCTCTCATCCAATATTTCTCTATTCAGTTCATACTCACCTGTCTATCTCCAAGACTCTTAAACGCCACCAAATTGTCTACATCCACTATTACGGCTTATAACCCATTCCATCCACCTCCCACTTTCTGCACAACAAATCACCTGTTACATTGCTTTTAAACGTCTCCCCTCTAACATTAAAAGAATTCCCTTTGGTGTTTGACATTTCATTTCTACCATGGGATTGAGATTCTGACTATCTCCAACTTCTCATCATTTTAAGAACATCTAACAACTGCCCACAACCTATAATATACATTGGAGAACAATGCAAGTTTGTCCAAACTTTTGTTATTGCTCATACTCTCTAATCCATGCGGTATTCTGGTACATCTCTTCTACACCCTTTCCATTGTGACGGGGTCCTGAATTATCCCTATGAACTGTATTCGATTACCCCTATGAACTGTGCTTTTGAAAAGGGAGAGAGAGAGAGAGTTATTTAACATTGACATCTTGTTTGTAAGAGAGAGAGAGGAGATGACTGCTCACAGTATGTTTACATTTCTACAAGGATACTGCCTGCTTGGAAATTCTTACAGACGGAGAGAGGAGGAGCTGTTTGAGTGACAGCTGGTATTCAGCATAGGGAGGTAAATAGAAAGTCAGATGATAGACCTGAGACACATGGTTTAGGACACTGAATAAGCTTTGTTGTACCCACAGAAAAAGTGGGTTTTGGAGGATTGATTAGATGGATCGATCAGTGGCTCTTGCAGTATGAACAGGGCATGACTGGCGGGGAGTTATTTGTGTGTCCTACCCTCCCCTGGGTTGATAGATCCACCACAGAAGAATGGTCCCCTTTGCTGTGGTCACATTCGGTGACTTCTGAGGGATTTCAGAGGACAACGGGAAGATCGACGGCGTCAGCTCACCTGAAGACTCAAACCTCTCCCTCTCTCTCTCTCCATTACTACTCAACTCAATACCACGAACTAAACTGAACTTTGGTCATCATTATAAGACTATCTATTTACCCCTATACTTGAAGAAGCTTGATTTTCATATATATGTTTCCACTTTTTATATATACATTCATTTTTAACCTGTTTTATACATCTGATTTTATATTACTGTATTGCGTAGTTACTAATAAATAATATTAGTTAATAGCAATACTGGACTCCAAAGTTTTTTTCATTTCTGCTGGTTCTTTAACCCGTCACGGGGTACGTGACAAAATTGGGGGATCACCCGGGATATGAACAAATTGTGTGGGAGGCTTGTTTGAATTGATTGGGGAAAATCCCTTTTGATTTGGTTGTGTGGAAAAACAGCAGAAATGGATGTTAGGAAATTTCTGGCATTGCCAAACCCTGTGGTTTTGAAGAGAACTAAAAAGGATGAGTTGTGGACAATTGTTGAGGAATTGGAAATTAAGACAGTAAAGAAGGATATGACTAAGCTAGAAATTCAAAGCAAATAGTTGAATATTATATTTCAATGAAGTAATTTACTGAGAATGCGTTGAAAATGTTTGCTGAAGGTAAAGTACTTCCTGAGGCTGAGCTGCAGCTTCAGTTGGAAAAATTATAAATGGAGCATGAGTTGCTGCTGAAGCAGCTCGAGGCTAGAGAGGCAGACAAATGGACAGAAGAGGCAAAAATACAGAGACAGTTCGAGAGGGAGATGTGGCAGCTGAGAGGTTTAGTGTAGGACCCTGGTGACTTTTACAGCTCGGAAGGGCTTGTGCTGTTTGATGAAATTAAAAATTGTATCCCCTATGATGTAAGGGCATACCGATATGACAAGAATGCTGCCGCTCTGCGGGGGTCTGCTAAGAAAGCAGATAAAGTTGTTTTAACCCACGAGGTTGAGTTTACTCGAAATGAGAGTTACCCAGAGAGTAGCTGGGAGGTTCAGGGTGACCTTGAATTTGAAAAGCCCAGAAGAGGCAGCTGTCCTGATTGCCTGTGTTCACGTTGTTGAAGTACCTGTGCATTCACAGGGTACTGAACCTTGTGTTGAAATTCAGTTAGGTCTGAGGTGTCTGACTTGGTTGGAAAGGAATGCAGTTCTTTTGTGTCAGATGGCTTTGGTTCAGTGAATAAGGGGTTAACCTTGGTACCAGTGGAAATTGAGAATTCTCAGTCACTTGTATTAGACAGTGTTCTAAAAGTTAGTAATGAGATAAAAACTCATGATGTCAGTGTTACTGAAAATATTAAGAAAAGGGGTGTTTCTGGACTTTTGAATAAAGTACTGGGGAAGGTTGGATTGGTTGCACGACCTTTGACCCTGCTTGCGGGACAAAGGCCTGCTGAGGAAGTATGTCCCTCTCTGTTGAATTTAGCTTTGACATTTGGTGGTGAACACCTTCAAGGTTATGATGTTATTCATGATGATGTTTTTCAAGTTTGGGGTGTGGAGAGACAGAACTTGAAGTGTTGTTGTGACCAGGAGGGACTGTTGGAAACTGTTATGGAGACAGGTCGAAATAAAGGTCGTAGAAAATCAGATAAACTGATTGCTTGGCCTCTTCCACAATATACACATGGTTCTTATAAGTCTAGTGATGTTGCTAAGTTAAGTAAACAGTGTGGGGAGGTTGACACCTCTCCAAGGCAAGGGTGATTTAACAGTTCAACTAATGAGCCAAGCTGTTGCTAATGAACCACACAGAAAGACTGATGTCTATTCCGCATGCACAATTACTCAAAGCATGTATAGGAAGTCTGCTAATAGCAAAACCAAAGGTTTAAAGCATGATGATGTGTTACAGACTTCTCTACCTTCCATGTTACAACAGGATTTGGAGAGTAAGGTGTATGAGAAATGTTTGTCCTTATCAAGAAAGGAATTTATAGAGGAACAGAATAAAGATTCTGATATGATGGCTTTAAAGGAGACAGCTCTCACAGAAGAGGAGGTTCAGAGAGAGTCAGTAGGATATTATCTTAAGGATGGGGTGTTATTGAGGAAGTGGAGACCAGCTACTGTGCCTGCAAGTCAGGTAGTGGTTGCAAAAGTTTACAGGGCTGAAATTTTAAACATGGCTACAGTATGCCTTTAGGTGGATATTTTGGAGTGAGAAAGACAGTGAACAGAATTATGATGGAATTCTACTGGCCTAATTTAAGAGAAGATGCTGTGAATTTTTGCAGGACTTGCCATACCTGCCAGACTGAGGAGAAATTTAATCAGGTTATTCAAGTAACACCACTTAAATCGATACCTGCTTTTGATGAACCTTTTTCCAGGATCATAGTGGATTGTGTCAGCCTATTGCTAAAGACTGCAGCTGGTCATCAGTATCTGTTAACAATTATGCGTGCTGTGTCTAGGTTCCTGAAGCTGTGCCTCTTGGAAACATCAAGGCCAAGACTGTGGTAAAAGCATTCAGTAAGTTTTTCACACTGATCGGTCTGCCCAAAGAAATTCAATTTGACCAGGGTAGTAACCTTACTTAAAGAATATTCCAGGGGATAGTTGGAGAACTGGGAGTTAAGCACACTGTGTCACCTGCATATCACACAGAGTCCAAGAGAGCCTTGGAACGGTTCAACTCCACTCTTAAGACCATGATTAAAACATATTGTGTGAAAAATTGGGAAAAACTGGGATGAGGGGGTTCCCCTACTCTTACTTACTGTTGGAGATACGATTCAAAAAACATTGGAGGGTAGTCTGTTTGAACCAGGGTTCGGTCACAGGCCAAAAGGACCTTTGACCCTACTCAGAGAACTGTGGTTTGATTTGGCAATATGGGTTAATGTGTGGAAAAGATTTAATATAGTTTGTGATCTTGCAAAGGAAAGTTTGTAGAATGTTCAAATTAAAATAAAACACTTGCTTGATAGAATGGCACCTGTGGGTACTGTTATGAAAACAAATGGAGTCGTAGAGGCTGAAAATGAGACGAAAAATCATTTAAACTTGCTGAGTTTAATATCAACAAGATTTAAAAATTCCATTGTTTTGATAAATATTAGTGATAAGGTCCATCAGTTGGGACCTGCACCGCAACAACAAGTGAAGGAATTAATTAGCAAGCATAAAGATTTATTCCCTGACATTCCAAGATGGTGTACAGCTAAAGGGCATGACATCATTGTAAATTCAGCCCAGCCAAATGGTTGAACAAGAAATTGGAAACAAGAAGGAACAAGGAAAGAGAGTGAGTGACTGTATTGACAGAGTAGCAAAGGCTAAGTACCTGACAAAAATTGACTTGCTAAAAGGATATTGGTGTGTTCCTTTGACAGAGAGGGCTAAAGAGATATCAGCAATTGTCACACCTTCGGGGCTGTATGAATACAGTGTTTTACCCTTCAGGATGAAAAATGCTCCAGGGACATGATTAGAGGTTTAGAAAACACAGGGGCTTATATCGATGATTTAGTGGTCTGGAATGATACGTGGGAAGAGCATATTGCAGGGGTAGAAAAACTGTCTGACAGACTTTCCAAGGCCAATCTTACTGCGAACCTCACTAAAAGTGTGTTTGGTCATGCCACAGTTACATATCTGGGCTATGTAGTAGGCCAGGTCCAACTGTCTCCTGTACAGGCAAGAAAGCTTTAAGAAGATTTTTGGGAATGGTTGGGTATTATCATAAGTTTTGTAAGAACTTTGATGACATCGCTCTCCCCCTAACAAAACTTCTAGGGAAGAGTGAAAGATTTATATGGAGTGATTTTTGCCAGGAGGCATTTGAACGTCTGAAAACCATCCTGTGTTATCATCCTGTGCTCAAAGCACCTGATTTTTCCAAGCCATTTTCTATAGCAACAGACGCTAGTGATGAAGCTGCTGGGGCAGTACTGTTACAGAAGGGAGTGGATGACATTGAACACCCAGTAGCCTATTTCTCAAAGAAATTTAATGTGCACCAGAAAAATTATTCCACTGCTGAAAAGGAATTGTTAGCACTTATTGTGGCTTTACAATATTTTGAAGTCTATGTTTATCCTGCCCAGAGACCACTTGTGGTTTACACGGATCACAATCCATTGCTGTTTCTAACTAAGATGAAGGATAAAAATAGATGGTTATTAAATTGGAGTCTAATATTGCAAGAATATGACCTGACAATCAAACATGTCAAAGGTACTGACAATATTATAGCAGATTATTTATTCAGATGTGGTTGGAAATTGTACATGTTTTGCTCTGTCATCTGATGATTATATATGTATTGTCTCAAACTCTGAAATTTCCAGTTAAACAAAAATTTTGCCTCTGTCAAAATTTCTTTTTGAAGGAAGGGGATGTGACGGGTTCCTGAATTACCCCTATGAACTGCGCTTGATTACTCCTATGAACTGTGCTTTTGAAAAGAGAGCGAAAGAGTTAATTAACACTGACATATTGTTTTTAAGAGAGAGAGAGTCAGTATATATATATATATATATATATATATGTATATATACACCCTCCTGACCACTTTATCCATTTGAACTGTAGGCTTAGACCCTGAGACCTCTCTGTACCTCAATTCCATTATGAGGACAACCATTAATTTTCAATTTATTGACCTTCCAAGGTGGAAAACCTCACACTTTCCCATATTTCCACAATGAACTCCATCTGCTAATTCTCTGACCATATCTGTAACTGATCCATATCCTTCTATATTCTGTCATATTTTTTATATTATCAAAAACTCCACCCATCTTTGTGTTATACGCAGATTTGCTAAACTATCCATCTGCATGTTCACTTAGATCAGAAACAACAGAAGTATGAGCAGCAATCCTTGTGAAATGCCACAGGTCACAGATCACCAGCCAGAGCACCAGCTTTCCACCCCTACTCTCTGTTTTTCATGGGCAAGCCAGACCTGAATCCAAACTTGCCATTCACCCTGAATCATATGCACCTTTAACTTCTGAATCAACCTACCATGAGAGATCTTATCAAATGCTTCACTAAAGTGTGAATAATGTCCACTGCCTTCCTCTCACCAACCACCATTGTCACCAGCTCAAAAACTCAATCAAGTCTGTAAGGTATTGTACACCCCACACAACGCCATGCCGATTGGCACTAAGCAGGCCCTGCCTTTCCAAATATGCACAAGTCCTATCCCTGTTTCCTCTCCAAAGCTTCCATAAAATTTATGTGAGGCTCACTGGCCTACAGATAACCCAGAGGAAAATTGATTATTCCTATTTCGTTTCTTGAACAAAAGCACAATGCTTGCTCCTCTCTAGTCCTCTGGTACTAGTGAGGACACAAGGATTTCTTGGAAAGTTCCCCCACTACATCCTTCATATTCTGAGACATATGCCACCAGGTCCTGGGGACTTATCAACATTAATGCTTTGCATGAGAGCCAGCACTATCTCAAAATGCATCAACAGATTCATGACACCTCACTGTTTTCACTATCCACCAAATACTTCTCCTATGCAATGCACCTGTTAGGGAATATATACAGTACACAGCTTGAAATCCTTACTCTTCGCAGACATCCACAAAAAAAAGAGAAAAAAATATTCTCAAAGAATGAATGACAGAAAACATCAGAACCTCAAATCCCCCTTCCCCTCTTCCATGCACAAGCAGTGGCAAAAGCATCTACCCTCCCCCTACTTACTCCAGCAAAAGCATCAACCACCAACCAAGCGAGCAATAGCAGAGTCCCCAGAGACTTGATCTAGAGTCCATCAAAAACCATTGTCCATCACAACACTTTGCCATCATGATAGGCTGTCTTTCTCACTAGCGAGGGAGAAAGAGATATCGTTCCTGCCAGAATGAGCTATTTTGATATTACAATCTGCTGCATCACTTGACCAAGCCCCCCGACTCAAAGACCAGCAGATTTTTACTCACCATCGAGAGAGGAAGGGAGCGATCGCTCGTGTTCAGGGGCCTCTGATAGCTGCACACTCCAGCCGCTGTCTGGATGTTTCAATTTCCCGCGATGTTTCTGTCAGCAACATCGGTGAGGAATCAAGTCATTTACATGGTCACACTCTGAAGATACACATCTTCCAGGCTGCACCTGATATTATTAGAACACCAGTCCACACGGCGAGTTCCGAGAGTGAGAGCCCACTGCCCGTGAAGAACCGTAGCTTGAGTACAGCTGTAGATCATGGACTCTGACAGGACCCCAGTCACCCTGAAAAGGAAAAGAGAGACATGAGAAGAGGAGAACTGAACTGTTTCACATACAAACTGGAGGAAGTCACCCAGGTCTGCAAAACCTATGGCATCATCTAAAAACAAATTCCCTCCTTTATCCTTGATTGAACTTATCCATGCTTAGTTATTCCTGTTTCCTTCATATAAGTATAAAATATCTCAAGACCATCCTTGGACCTGCCCTTTCATAGTCCTTTTTGGCCTTTCTAGTCATCTCTACTCAACCGTATTAATCATTTCTAAATGTTTTGTTCTTCATATCAAAGCTGAGTTTATTGTCAGATGCACAAATAAATGCCCGCACTGGTGCAAGGGAAAGTTTAGTGCAGCGGTATCTTAGACACATAGCTTCATGAGAGCAAGATTCTCCAGAGAAAACATAAACTAAACATAAATTATGCACATTTTTTATAAGAATACACAATTTAAACAGAAAAAAAGTGGTCAAAGTGTTCATCGAGTTGCTAACCTGCAGCGATTAGGGCTTTGTTGATTGGTTCAAGAGCTGAATAGTTGAAGGGAAATAACTGTTCTTGAACCCGGTAGTGTGAGATTTCAGACTTCTGTATCTCCTTCCTGAATGTAGCTGCAAAGTGAGGGTGTAGCCTGGATGGTGAGGATCTTAGATAATAGATGTTGCCTCTCTCTCTCCTTCTCACTCTTCTCTCTTTCTTTCCCTCTTTTTCTCTCCTCTCTTTCTCAATCAATTGGTTTCAATCTGTCATTGAGTGCTGTCTTCCATCAAGATCATGCTTGATTTTCTTCATGAGTGTTTCACTCACATTTTTACTGTGTGTGCTTTACGAGCCTGATTGAATTTTTTGAGGATGTGATTAAACACACTTTCATGGTCCCGTCTGGCAATGCCCTATCTTGCTATTATCTCCTTGATTAGGTCTTAATCCCCTTGTCTGATTTCCAATTGTTCCCAGTTTTCATTAATTACAGCACACCTGCTTTCCATCAGCGAACTGAGGGTAAGAACCTTGCTGTCACTGTCATGCTTCTCCAGTTTGTTGGTCTATTCTAGTGTGTGTAAACCTCGTTTCCTGATTCCTTAGGACTATCAGTTCTAAGCTCCACACCATTCCCTGGATAATCTACGTAATCCTTGCCTCCGTGTAAAGATTCTCCTGAATAACTGTTCCACATTCGCGGCTGCACTATTGCCTCACGACCTTGTCTCCGTGCCTGTGTCCTGCTCTTGGGTTCGTCCCCAGCCATGTCCTTGCATCACACGATGATGAAGGTAGAGTCATAGATGTTGTGTATATAGATTTTAGCAAGGCATTTGATAAGGTACCCCATGCAAGGCTTATTGAGAAAGTAAGGAGACATGGGATTCAAAGGGACATTGCTTTGTGGATCCAGAACTAGCTTGCCCACAGAAGGCAAACGGTAGTTGTAGACAGGTCATATTCTGCATGAAGGTCAGTGACCAGTGGTGTGTCTCAGGGATCTGTTCTGGGTCCCCTATTTTGTGATATTTATAAATGACCTAGATGAGGAAGTAGAGGGATGGGTCAGTAAATTTGCTGATGACACAAAGGTTGGGGGTGTTGTGGATAGTGTGGAGGGCTGTCAGAGTTTACAGCGGAACATTGATAGGATGCAAAACTGGGCTGAGAAGTGGAAGATGGAGTTCAAGCCAGATAAGTGGGAGGTGGTTCATTTTGGTAGGTCAAATATGATGGCAGAATATAGCATTAATGACAAGATTCTTGGCAGTGTGGAGGATCAGAGGAATCTTTGGGTACAAGTCCATACGACACTCAAAGATGCTACACAGTTTGACTCTGTGGTTAAGAAGGCATATGGTGAATTGGCCTATATCAATCATGGAATTGAAATTAGGAGCCGAGGGGTAATGTTGCAGCTATTTCGGACCCTGGTCAGACCCCACTTCGAGTACTGTGCTCAATGCTGGTCGCCTCATTACAGGAAGGATGTGGGAACCATCGAAAGGGTGCAGAGGAGATTTACAAGGATGTTGTCTGGATTGGGGAGCATGCCTTATGAGAATAGGTTGAGTGAACTCGGCCTTTTCTGCTTGGAGCAATGGAGGATGACAGGTGACCTGATAGAGGTGTATAAGGTGATAAGAGGCATTGATCATGTGGATAGTCAGAAGCTTTTTCCCAGGGCTAAAATGGCTAGCACGAGAGGGCATAGTTTTAAGGTGCTTGGAAGAAGGTGCAGAGAAGATGTCAGGGGTAAGTTTCTTACACAGAGAGTGTTGAGTGCATGGAATGTGCTGCCAGTGGCGGTAGTGGAGACGGAAATGATAAGGTCTTTTAAGAGACTTCTGAATGGAGCTTATAAAATTAGAGGGCTATGGGTAAGCCTGGCTAGTTCTAAGGTAAGGACATTTTCAACACAGCTTTATGAGCTGAAGGGCCTATATTGTGCTGTAGGTTTTCTATGTTTCTATGTTTCTATCAAGGTCCATGGTGCCAAATATAGTATTACAGAATATCACATTCAGATCATAACATAACATTAACACAATAATATTAACAGATAAAAATGTATTCTATAGGTGTATAGTTTATTATACAGAACTGTGTATTCTCACCTTTGGCACACATACACACATATATGTTTATATACACACACACACATTTTATATATATATATATATATATATATAGGGAGCCTAAGACTTTTGCATGGTTGGGAAAAGCGGAAGGGAGAGGGGAGGGAGTGGGAAGCATACGCACGTGTGTGTGTCTAAGTCTTTAGCATATTAGTGTACAGCAGCATTATTCTCAAACTCTCACTAATTGAATGTTTTCTGCTTTCTGCGCAATATTTGAAAATATTGGCCAAATATCAAATGCAACTGAATATCCACAAGCAATTTTCCATTAAGAAAACAGGTAATTCCTAATCTATGAATGAGCACTCTGCTGGGGATGTCCCCTGCTGGAAAAGGATGTGTTCCCTGTGAGTGCAGAAAGCTGCATCCTGTATTGTCAAGTTTCTATTCGGCAACACTATGTCAATTAAGTTTTGATGAGAATCAATATTATGATCTGGTCTGCTCTACAAACTTCTGTCCAAAGTGTCCAATGCTTGTAGTACTGATATCACATACAAGGCAGGGTAAATCAATATATTTTCATTTGGTTTACGTTGCCCAAACAATGGGAACCACAGAGATTAATTTCATGGGCATAACATCAGGACAGTTAATTCTTCACATCTTTTCGTCCATTTGATCATTAGACTGAAAACACAGGTTCTTCAAGCATTAAGCTGCACTTAAATACGGTGCCTCTGATGAAATTGTAGTGTTAACAAGAACAGTCAAAAGGGAGTATGGAGTGCTCTGTCTGAGCACTGTTAGAAGAAGGTGAGTCTATTCTCACCATGCTTCCAGTTTCCAGTTTCACTCAGGTTGCTAAATGGGTGAGAAGATAAACTTCCAGGTATCAACTTCTCAAACTTCAGAATTCAAGATGATATTTGTTATCTGAAGTTAGTTACTGGGAGATCCAACAAGGACTGAAGTTCATTTCATTAAAAATTAAATACTAAAGTCAGCAAGTTCAAGTTTTGTTTCTATTTACAGTTGTTCAAGGAGAATGTATGGTAACCCTTGAAAAAATGTGTCCCTCTTTCCAATGAATAATATTTGGTTTCCACTCAATGAATTCGTGTCCATTTGTGTTAAGAAAGGAAAGTCCTTGAAAACTGTTCAGAATTCCATACAAAATGTGAAATGAAGGATTTAGAGATGTGTTGGATTGAATTCAGAGTCTCATGCCTCAGCAGCTTTCACAGTTAATGATAAATTGCAACACAAAGGAAAACAAGAATCACTTCTGTGTTTCTCCAGATAGCAGCATCTTATATGCTTCATGTCCCTTGAATTATCAAGCACCTTTGTAACAGGATGTCATTGTTCTTTGTATTAGACACAACAAAATTATTTTCTTTACCCTTATGTCCTTCTGACATGTATTAAATCAATATTATAGTCATTTTATTGCTTTTTAATTATGTTTTGTTCATACCCAGTAAAATATATTTAAAGGCATGTCAAATCTTGATCAATAATTTCCATAATTGTAGCATATAATGTTTTCACTTATTTAGTGTATGATCACATCTGTCCATAAAAGAAGTATGAAGGATATTGTTTAATGGTAAATGCATAAATGCATTACAATGTTATTATAAAGGATATATTAAATAAATCATGTATGATAAGACTTCGACAGGAGTTGGAAAAATAATAAATCGTAGTTCTGCGTCAATCTGCATGCATTTTCTCACACTTGGTCGATTAATTCTTACCAAATTTCAACCAACATTTGTCAAAAAATCAAATTCACCTCTACATCTCTCGTTATGCCAAGTTGCTCTTGTTATGCACATGGACTGTATACTTTCCTCAACCCAGAAATGATGGTGTGGAGTTTATATGTGTCCACATTGTTATGTGACATTCCCTTTTCACATTTAGTAGTCTGCTCTGAAAACTAGTGATTGAAAAATTGGCCTTGTTGCTCATTCATGAACGCATTCAAACATAACTGCCTTTTGAGGGGAAAATATGTGATTTTTTTTCTTGAAGGTAGGTTGCTTTGAAATGATTGATATGTGCTTAAGATCTCAGCACTTCTAGCCAGCAGTATCAAATCAAGAAGTTGAAAGCAAAGCCATCTCTGCTTTTTCATGATAATTTTCTCTCTTCTATTATATGTGTGACATTTGCAAATTACCCACACAAATTGTCCTTGAAGTTTAGTTGTGTGCTTGCTAATTAGTGCCTAATTAGGTGCATTTCTTTGCAGCAAGCTTGTACAACAGGAATAAAATGAGACCTAGCAAACTTATTTTATAGCCTTACTGTCTACAAATTTTCACCTTATCTATGATGCCTTGATTCATAATGAGATCTTTTTTATCTGTGCATCCAAATACCCCAAAGGCAGCAAATTTATCAGCATCCACACTGTCGTGTTGAAAAGGTGGTGACCAAAAATGTTTGATTTGAATTGGCAGAAATATAGGAATGCTTCTGATTAACAAAACACAATACATGATGTCACCCATCCAAATGAATTTTCGGAAATATAAATATACAATTGTTTATTTTTAATTTGTCATTTTCATGCTAATGAACATACTCATTCACCCAGGCCGTGCCCTCTTCATATGGCAACCACTGGGGAGAAGGTACAGGAGCATGAAGACCCATAGCCAATGTTACAGGAACAACTTCTTCCCGTCCACCTTCAGATTGTTCTGAACGGTCTATGAACCAATGAAAATTAACTCGCCATTCCTTTTTTGCACTGTTCACTTATTTAGTCTTCGTAACTTATGCTCTTTTTTTATATTTTGCACCATACTGCTGCTACTTAACAACAAATTTCACGACATATGTCGGAGATAATAAACTTGCTTCTGAATCTGATTCAAAGAAATAATGATATTCAGGATCTGTCACCACAAGAAACTTTATAAACTTTGATTCAGTTGCAATTCTATTGGGAGCCACAAGAATTGGTTTTAACTAAAATTAAGTTTCTTATCTACTTCTTAAGTTCCAGATTCATTGACTGGATGCACATTACTTTCTTGGCTAGTTCCTCGGGATCTATGATGACCTGTACAGATTACCAATGCCTAGATTTGAGGATCCAACTATTATTCTGAATGCTACCTTTTTCACTTAATAAGCTGTGACAAGAGGTTTCCAGGAGTGAGCAGGGTTGCTGTATTTCCCCAAGGAGGCCTTGTGCACATCCATTAACACTTTCCTCCAGAAATTATTACAATTATTAAACTAATTACAATTATGGTAATTATTGATTAAAATTTGTAGAACCTTGAAATGTATTTTACAGAACATGAACAAAACATGAATGCATAATTTTTTTAAAAAATGAATGTAATGTTGACTTTAGTACAGCTCTCTATGCACTCTCTGCTTAAGCAGTCTGGTGATAGGCAGGCAGGTGATGTGTCCACCCAAGGTAGCTGACAGATTGTGATTAGGATCCCCATACTGGCTATTTTTGCCTTGGAATGGATTCCTGCATGGGTAATATTTAACTTGGAATGGATACCAACATAGGTTCAATTATCCTTTCAGAGAATTTGGAGGAATTTACAGAGACAGCATTCATGGTATCATTCTCATCCCTGAGATGTCTGCTGAAGATAGTCTAGATCTCAGGTGTGTATACAGAACTGTGCAAAAGTCTTAGACATATATATAGCTAGGGTGACTAAGACTTTTCCCCAGTACTGTATCTGTCAACATGGAGTGGAGAGAGAGTTTGTAAATCTGGTGGGAGCAAAGGAAGTTGGGAGTGGCAAGGTGGAGTGCTATAGAAGGAGTGTGAGACAGGTGGAAGAGAAGAAATGCCAGAGTGCAGCGTGGCACTGGTGTAGACACAACCAGCCCTGAGACGCTAGGGAAGATCATTAGATTCCAAGCAATTGGTTTATTGATCACTACAGAACGTCTCTCTGGTGCTTCTCACTCACTTCCCTCTTCCTTCCCCTTTTCCATAACCCTGCTTCTTCTTTCCCTGTCCCCTTCACAATAGACCCATACCAGAATCAGGTTTATCATCACTTACATAAAGTAGATCATGAATTTTTTTTTTTGCTGCAGTACTGTGCAAAAGTCCTAGGCACCCTAGCTATATATATAGCTAGTCAAAAGATTCAGTTGTTGTTCAGACTGAACATCAGAATGGGGAACAAATATGATCTAAATGACTTCGACCGTGGAATAATTGTTGGTGCCGGATGGGGTGGTTTCAGTATCTCAGAAACTGCTGTCTTCCTGGGCTTTTCATGTGCAATAATCTCTAAAGTTTATACAGAAAGGTGCAAAAACATAAACAGAAACAAAAAAACAAATCCAGTGAACAGCAGTTCTGTCAGCTAAAACACCTTGTTAATGAGAGAGGTGAGAGGAAAGTCGCCGGATTGGTGCAAGCTGACAGGAAGGGAACGTCACTAAAATGGCTACACGTTCCAACAGTGCTGTGCTAAAAAGCGCCTCTGTGTGCACAACGCATTGGACCTTGCAGAGGATAGGCTGCAGCGGCAGTACACCTCATGGAGTTACACTCTTGTACTCTTGTACCCTGACTGGCCTCAGGCCCTCTTCTGTACTAGCTTCCCAGAAAGCTAATATCCTCAAACTTTCAAATACATATTTAAACAACAGGAATTCTGCAGATGCTGGAAATTCAAGCAACACACATCAAAGTTGCTGGTGAACGCAGCAGGCCAGGCAGCATCTCTAGGAAGAGGTACAGTCGACGTTTCAGGCCGAGACTCTTCGTCAGGACTAACTAAAGGAAGAGTGAGTAAGGAATTTGAAAGTTGGAGGGGGAGGGGGAGATCCAAAATGATAGGAGAAGACAGGAGGGGGAGGGATGGAGCCAAGAGCTGGACAGGTGATTGGCAAAAGGGGATATGAGAGGATCATGGGACAGGAGGTCCGGGAAGAAAGACAAGGGGGGGTACCCAGAGGATGGGCAAGAGGTATAGTCAGAGGGTCAGAGGGAGAAAAAGGAGAGTGAGAGAAAGAATGTGTGCATAAAAATAAGTAACAGATGGGGTACGATGGGGAGGTGGGGCCTTAGCGGAAGTTAGAGAAGTCGATGTTCATGCCATCAGGTTGGAGGCTACCCAGACGGAATATAAGGTTTGTTCCTCCAACCTGAGTGTGGCTTCATCTTTACAGTAGAGGAGGCCGTGGATAGACATGTCAGAATGGGAATGGGATGTGGAATTAAAATGTGTAGCCACTGGGAGATCCTGCTTTCTCTGGCAGACAGAGCGTAGATGTTCAGCAAAGCGGTCTCCCAGTCTGCGTCGGGTCTCACCAATATATAAAAGGCCACATCGGGAGCACCGGACGCAGTATATCACCCCAGCCGACTCACAGGTGAAGTGTTGCCTCACCTGGAAGGACTGTTTGGGGCCCTGAATGCTGGTAAGGGAGGAAGTGTAAGGGCATGTGTAGCACTTGTTCCGCTTACAAGGATAAGTGCCAGGAGGGAGATCAGTGGGGAGGGATGGGGGGGGCGAATGGACAAGGGAGTTGCGTAGGGAGCAATCCCTGCGGAATGCAGAGAGACGGGGGGAGGGAAAGATGTGCTTAGTGGTGGGATCCCATTGGAGGTGGCGGAAGTTACGGAGAATAATATGTTGGACCCGGAGGCTGGTGGGGTGGTAGGTGAGGACCAGGGGAACCCTATTCCTAGTGGGGTGGTGGGAGGATAGAGTGAGAGTAGATGTACGTGAAATGGGGGAGATGCGTTTAAGAGCAGAGTTGATAGTGGAGGAAGGGAAGCCCCTTTCTTTAAAAAAGGAAGACATCTCCCTCGTCCTAGAATGAAAAGCCTCATCCTGAGAGCAGATGCGGCAGAGACAGAGGAATTGCGAGAAGGGGATGGCGTTCTTGCAAGAGACAGGGTGAGAAGAGGAATAGTCCAGATAGCTGTGAGAGTCAGTAGGCTTATAGTAGACATCAGTGGATAAGCTGTCTCCAGAGACAGAGACAGAAAGATCTAGAAAGGGGAGGGAGGTGTTGGAAATGGACCAGGTAAACTTGAGGGCAGGGTGAAAGTTGGAGGCAAAGTTAATAAAGTCAACGAGTTCTGCATGCGTGCAGGAAGCAGCGCCAATGCAGTCGTCGATGTAGCGAAGGAAAAGTGGGGGACAGATACCAGAATAGGCACGGAACATAGATTGTTCCACAAACCCAACAAAAAGGCAGGCATAGCTAGGACCCATACGGGTGTCCATAGCTACACCTTTAGTTTGGAGGAAGTGGGAGGAGCCAAAGGAGAAATTATTAAGAGTAAGGACTAATTCCGCTAGACGGAGTGGAGTGGTGGTAGAGGGGAACTGATTAGGTCTGGAATCCAAAAAGAAGCGTAAAGCTTTGAGACCTTCCTGATGGGGGATGGAAGTATATAGGGACTGGACATCCATGGTGAAAGTAAAGCGGTGGGGGCCAGGAACTTAAAATCATCGAAAAGTTTAAGAACGTGAGAAGTGTCACGAACATAGGTCGGAAGGGATTGAACAAGGGGGGATAAAACTGTGTCGAGGTATGCAGAAACAAGTTTGGTGGGGCAGGAGCAAGCTGAGACAATAGGTAGGCCAGAACAGGCAGGTTTGTGGATCTTGGGTAGGAGGCTGAAACGGGAAGTGCGAGGTGTGGGAACTATAAGGTTGGTAGCAGTGGATGGGAGATCCCCTGAGCGGATAAAGTCGGTGATGGTGTGGGAGACAATGGCCTGGTGCTCCTTAGTGGGGTCACGATCGAGGGTAAATAAGAGGAGGTATCCGCGAGTTGTCGCTGTGCCTCGGCAAGGTAGAGGTCAGTACGCCAGACTACAACAGCACCCCCCTTATCGGCGGGTTTAATAATAAGGTTAGGATTAGTGCAGAGGGAGTGGAGAGCAGAGCGTTCCGAAGGAGTGAGGTTGGAATGGGGACAAGGTGCGGTGAAGTCGAGACGATTGATGTCCCGCCGGCAGTTAGCGATAAAGAGATCCAGAGCAGGCAGAAGACCAGAGCGGGGTGTCCATGAAGAAGAGAAGGGTTGAAGACGGGAGAAGGGGTCATTGGTGGGGGTGGAAGAGTCCTTGCCGAAGAAGTAGGCTCGGAGGCGGAAACGGCGGAAGAAAAGTTCCGCATCATGGCGAACACGGAACTCGCTGAGGTGTGGGCGAAGGGGGACAAACGTGAGGCCCTTACTGAGAACAGAGTGTTCTGCCTCCGACAGTTGAAGGTCGGAGGGGATGGTAAAGACCCGGCACGGATGAGAGCTGGGATCAGAGGGGGGAAGGGGGAGGCTGGGGGTGTCAATAGAGAGAGGAGGGTTGGGGTGAGAGGAAGATGGAGCCTCTGAGGGCCCAGGAGCTGACGATGGGATCTGAGGGAGACCAGATTGCAGAGTATTGGTGGTGGAAGGGGAGACGGGAGTCACAATAGCAGCACATAAAGACCCGGCCTGGAGTTCAAGGCTGGAATCTTGAATACATATTTATCTATCTCCTTCTTAAATATATCTTATTATTTGGACTCTACCTCCCTCAGGGGCAGATAATTCCAAGGCTTCATCACCACCTGAGAGAGGAAATTTCTGCACCTCAATTTTAAATGACCAGTTCATTATTTGGAATTGGAATTGGAATTGCTTTGTGTATTAGCCTTGTATTATCACAGACACGACCTGAATGCTGTTCATACAGGCCAATTCATTACATAGTGAATCAAGGGACAATAAGGTAACACAATAACAGAATGGAAAATAAAGTGTACTAGCTATAAAGAAAGAGCAGGCAGGCAAAAAAAGAATAGGTTCAAGATCATAACAAGGTAGTTGTGAGGTTACAAGTTTTATTAATGTGGAGTAGAAGCTGTCCTTCAACCTGGTGGTATGACTTTCAGGATTTTGTATCTTCTGTCCAATGGGAGAGGGGAGATGAGAGAATGCCCAGCGTGAGCAGGGTCTTTGATTATGCTGGCTGCTCTACTGAGGCAGCGAGAAGTGTAGACAGAGTGCATGAAAGGGAGGCTGGCTTCTGCGATGTGCTGAGCTGTGCTCACAACTCCAGGCAGATCCTTGCAGTCGTGGACAGAGCAGCTGCCTTACCCAGCTGTGGTGGGCTCCAATAGGATTCTTTCTATGGTGCATGTATAAAAAAGTGATGAGGGTCAAAGGCGACTTGCCAAATTTCTTTACCTTCCTGAGGAAGTAGATCCATTGGTTTATTGGCCATGACATCAACTCATTTGGACTAGGACAGGCTAGGTGAGGCACCCTCCTGAGAAATTGAATCTCTCAATCCTCTGAACCTCAGCATCATTGAGGTACTGGACAGGAGCATGTGCACTGCAACCCTTCCTGAAATCAAAAACCAGCTCTTTTGTTTTGCTAACTTTGAGGGAAAGGTTTTTGTCTTGACACCCTGTTACTTGGCTTATAATCTCATTGTTATACTTTCCGGGAAGCAGGGTAGAGATATGTCTCCACTCAAGGAGGTATGCGGTGCTGCTTCCCTCTGCTAATTTGCAGGTCACGTTGGCCAAGGTGCAGCATTTGCTTAGCTCCCCCCAACCACTCGATCAGGGTCACATGAAGCATCGGGAGCAGGAGGTAGATGGCCGTATGGGTCCTGGTGATGCGACCACTGATGCCAGGCAGACAATCTCTGAAGAGTACCTTTCTTGTAAACTTAGAAACACAGAAACATAGAAAACCTACAGCACAAGAAAGGCCCTTTGGCCCACAAAGCTGTGCCGAACATGTCCTTACCTTACAAGTTACCTAGGGTTACCCATAGCCTTCTCTTTTTTAGAGCTCTATGTACCTGTCCAGGAGTCTCTTAAAAGACCCTATCATATCCGCCTCCACCACCATCGCTAGCAGTCCATTCCACGCATTCACCACTCTCTATGTAAAAAACATACCCCTGACATGTCTTCTGTACCTACTTCCAAGCACCCTAAAACTGTGTCCTATTGTGCTACACACATAAAAATTGCTGGTGAACGCAGCAGGCCTGGCGGCACCTATAGGAAGAGGTACAGTCAATGTTTCGGGCCAAGACCCTTCATCAGAACTAACTGAAAGAAGAGATAGCAAGAGATTTGAAAGTGGGAGGGGGAGGGGGAGATCCAAAATAATAGGAAAAGACAGGAGGGGGAGGGATGGAGCTGAAAGCTGGAAAGTTGATTGGCAAAAGGGATGTGAGAGGATCATGAGACACCTACGCTCTGTCCGCCAGAGAAAGCAGGATCTCCCAGTGAGCACACATTTTAATTCCACATCCCATTCCCATTCTGATATGTCTATCCATGGCCATCTGGGTAGACTCCTAACTGATGGCATGAACATTGACTTCTCTAACTTCTTTAATGCCCCACTTCCCCTTCGTACCCCATCTGTTATTTTTTATTATTATTATTATTATTATTATTATCATTAATTTATTTTTTCTCCCTCTCCTTTTTCTCCCTCTGTCTCTTTCACTATACTCCTTGCCCATTCACCCTCCCCCTTTCTTTCTCCCTAGGCCTCCCGTCGCATGTGTTTTGTCACATCCTCAATGAATTCAATCAGGCTTGTAAGGCACAACCTGCCTTTCACAAAGCAATGCTGACTGTTCCTAATCATATTACGCCTCTCCAAATATTCATAAATCCTGCACCTCAGGATCTTCTCCATTAACTTAGCGACGACTGAGGTAAGGCTCAATGGTCAATAATTTCCTGGGCTACCTCTACTCCTTTTCTTGAACAGTGGAACAACATCTGCAAACCTCCAATCCTCCAGAACCTCTCCTGTCCCCATTGATGATGCAAAGATCATCGCCAGAGGCTCAGCAATCACCTCCCTTGCCTCCCACAGTAGTCTGGGGTACATCTCGTCCAGTCCCGATGGCTTATCCAACTTGATGCTTTCCAAAAGCTCCAGCACATCCTCTTTCTTAATATCTACATGCTCAAGCTTTTCAGTCCACTGTAAGTTATCCCTACAATAGCCAAGATCCCTTTTTCCGTAGTGAAGACTGAAGCAAAGTACTCATTAATTACCTTTGCTATTTCCTCCAGTTCCATACACACTTTTCCACTGTCACACCTGATTGGTCCTATTCTCTAAGGTCTTATTCTCTTGCTCTTCACATACTTGTAGAATGTCTTGGGGTTTTCCTTAATCCTGTCCCCCAAGACCTTCTCATTGCCCCTTCTGGCTCTCCATATTTCTTTCTTAGGCTCCTTCCTGCTAGCCTTATAATTTTCTAGATCTCTATCATTACCTAGTTTTTTGAACCTTTCATAAACTCTTCTTTTCTTCTTGACTAAATTTACAACAGCCTTTGTACACCACGGTTCCTGTACTGCACCACCCTTTCCCTGTCTCATTGGAACACACCTATGCAGAACTCCACGCAAATATCCCCTGAACATTTGCAACATTTTTTCCATACATTTCCCTGAGCACATCTGTTCCCAATTTATGCATCCAAGTTCCTGCCTGATAGCCTCATATTTCCCCTTACTCCAATTAAATGCTTTCTTAACTTGTCTGTTCCTATCCCTCTCCAATGCTATGGTAAAGGAGATAGCATTGTGATCACTATCTCCAAAATTCTCTCCCACTGAAAGATCTGTCATCCAACCAGGTTCATTTCCCAATAGCAGATCAAGTACAGTCTCTTCTCTTGTAGGCTTATTGTGTCAAGAAACCTTCCGGAACACACCTAACAAACTCCTCCCCATCTAAACCCCTCGCTCTTGGGACATGCCAATAGATAATTAGGGAATCTATCTCCCTATCTGATCCTCAATATCCCTGTTACTATCAGGTAGTTTATATAAAAAAAAACACCCAGTAGGGTTATTGACCCCTTCTTGTTCCTAACTTCCACCCACAGAGACTCCATTGACAACCCCTCCATGTCCTCCTCCTTTTCTGCAGCTGTGACACTATCTCTGATCAACAGTGCATGCCCCCACCTCTTTTGCCTCCCTCCCTATCCTTTCTGAAGCATCTAAAGCCTGGCACTCGAAGTAACCATTCCTGCCCCTGAGCCATCCAAGTCTCTGTTACGGCCACAACATCATAGCTCCAAGTACTGATCCACGCTCTAAGCTCATCCACTTTATTCATAATAAAGACACTGCCCAGAAGTAGGAAAAAGCAAACCACTTCCTTAGAGAAATTTGCCAAGAACAATCATGGTTATGGATAGAGAAAAGAATAAGAACCACAGAGTGAAGTGTGGAAGAGCAGATTAAAGACAGATGGAAGACCATGATCACCTATGTCATACAACGTGGCTCAGAATGATGATGACGGTGATTTTGCTCGTTGTTTGAGATACAGTCAACTCCATTGGTTTTATCGCTGTTTCTCTTTCTTTGTCAATCCTCCGCTAGTGGAAGCATCTTAACATTTGCCATGTCCGGCCCACTTGGATCTATTATGTTTCAATAGTGTCAACCCTCATTCTTCTAAACTCTAGCCTCTCCTGATGGGAATACCCTCTCGAACCAGAAAGTTTCCAGGTGAATTTCTATTGGATGGGCTCCATATTCTTCTTCCTTAAGGAGCTGAAAACTGAGCGGTGTATTGCTGATGCTGTCTCACCAACATCTGTAAAAAGAAATTCTTTCTGTTCTTATACTCCATCCCTTTACATTAAAGGCCAACGTGCTGTTTGCCTTCTTATCTATTTGTCATGATTCAAGCACTAGAACTCCACGATCCCCCTGAACTTCACTCATTTCCTATCTCTCTCCATTTAGATAATAGTCTCCCGTTGGATGTCTCTAACCAAAATGCATGAGCTCACACTTCCCATCTAAAATTCCATTGAATCACTCAAGTCGTCGATATCCTGATGAGGAATCTGTGCTGGCACTTTGTCATTGATGCCGGCCTTCACTGAGGGGCATCTCCTTAGAATGGCAAATATTTCACATTTTCCTGGGTCTTACATAGAACAAAGAACAATACAGAAATTAATCCCATTAGTCTGCATGTGGTCTATATCTACCTGTTCCCTGCCAGCTCATGTGCCTTTCAACATGCTTCTTATATTGCAAAAACATGTAACATACTGTAAGGTTTCACTGCTACTGTAATGGCTTCTCTGTATGTTCCACTGCTAAGGTAATAGTTTCTCTGTAGCAGCAATGTTTGGGTTATGACTAGAGATAACGGGGCATGTTAGCCAATGAGCAGGATGTTGTTCTTTTTTGGGTGTCTGGGAGCCGGGAATTCATGGTCTTTGGACGGAGAGAGAGGAGGAGAGAAGATGTGAATGAAGAGAGTTGGTCGACCTTGGATGGAGTGGACTTGGAGCGAGGGTCCAAAAGTCAGCAACGGTCAGAGGAAGTCGATGGTGGATGAACAATCTTATCAATGGCTCCAATATTGTGCATTAGACTGTTTCATGAGAATGAGCCCTTATGCTTTTTTTGTTTTCTTAACTAACCATATTGTCAAATTAAGAATTATAAAGCTCAATCTCTTAATCGCAAATTGTGTACTGTTTGTTATTTTGCGGTACCGATTTGTAACAGGGGACACATCATGCAGCATCCACCCAAACGAGATTTCCTAAGTTTGGCTTGGCCAGGGGAGCTATCATCACCTATATTAAGCCTCTAGCTGAGGCGAGAGTTACAAACAGAAATAAAGAGGTAGTGTTCATGGGTACAGTGTCCATTTAGAAATCAGATGGCAGATGATCCTGAGTCATTGAGCGTGTGACTTTGGGCTTTTGTACCTCCTTCCTGATGATGACAATAAGAAGTGGGCAGGTCCTGGGTGGTGGGGGTCTCTAATGATGGCACCACTCCTTGAAGATATCTTGGATACTATGGAGGCTAGCACCCATGATGGTGCAGTATAACTTTACAACATTCTACAACTTATTTTGATCTTGTGCAGTTGCCCCTCCTCCCCCAATGTCACAGGGTGATGGAGCCAGTCAGAATGCTCCACATGTTCTTGGGTGCTCCGAAGAACCTTCTCACGATGGCAGTATTTGTCACCACAAAAATAGAAGCTCCACCCTTTGCAATCGGATCTGAGCAGACCAACACCGATGTGTCAATAGTTTCAGTTACTCCAACATCTGCTTCCAAAACCTTCAGCTTCAATGACAAGTAACCATCCAATGAATGCTGATCTGTACTAAGCTCCCGAATGAGGAGAACATAGCAGCGTGACGGCAGCGTACGCGGCCTCTCCCGTGATGAATATCTGTTATCTGTCAAGTAGGGGACCGTGCACATTTCTGATTTGATGGAGACAGACGTGAGAGTACGGAGGAACATCTGGAAACTTCTGAAAAGCCCGCTTCGCTGCCGCTGCTACTGTGTGGTCACCGGAATCTCCGGAGCAGAAGGCTCCCGAAATCCTCAGCTTTGCTTGTTTCAGCGGCCAGGGCTAGGTCGAAGGCGCTTGGCAGAGGATGGCGCTAGGGAGGCTGTATCAGAGGGGCTGGTCGGAGGCTCGAAGTTTTTGGACAGATGGACTCAGTGTCGGCTGTGGTCGGCTGCTTCCAAGGCATCGGCAAGTTGACAGTTTCTCCCTTTTGCCGGCGCTATCGGGGACTTGGGAGTCGATCGACTTGGGGACTTTTGAGACTTTTTTTTACTGTGCCCACAGTTCGTTCTTCATCAAATTATGGTATTGCTTTGCACTGCTGTAACTAAATGTTATAATTATGTGCTTCTGTCAGTGTTAGTCTTTGGTTTGTCCTGTTTTCTGTGATATCACTCTGGAGGAACATTGTATCATTTCTTAATGCATGTATGCATTTCTAAATGACAATAAAAGAGGACTGAGTGCTCTCATAATCTAATCTCAATGGCACTGAGTAGCATCAATGATAAATGCATCAAATATCGGCTGTAAAAGGATCTATAAAACAAAGGAAGTTGAGAACCTGTGTCAAGTATGGCTCTAGTATAAATGCCTTCAATCCATATGGATATATCAGAGTTTGGTCCCAGTAAACTTCAGGAATAGTGTTTTGTACTTGAGTATTTCCCTTGATACACTGATAGGGACATATCCTCTCTGAAATTTCAGCCCGTTCTTTTACTGGGTTCCTCTGTAGTTTTACCTCTTTTCTTTGCTGTTTAGTTAACTACTTTACTTTCTGAAGATTTTCCTGTCCATCACACTCCCACTTGAAATGTCCATCTTCTCCACAGTTGTAACAGAAAATACCAGTCACTTCTCTGATCAAGGGACTCCGCTCAGTAGGAGCCCTCACCTTGGTATGTCTGGCTTCCTGTCGTCATGCTTGGTGGCAGCACCAACCGATATCATCTGAAATACCTCGGCCCTCAGATCTTTCATGACATCCTACAAAGACGTCGCTTGTGATGCATCAGGGATCGCTTTAGCAAAAGAGGCTACTATTGAGGAGTTTGCCCTGCTGATGGAGGCCTCCCGCTCCTCCATTACGTTTTCCTCCTCTCTAACTTCTCTGAGTAACTCGGTAAAAGATGGTGGAGGGCACATCATGAGGGTCATTCGAATATGTAGAGCAACCATGTCATGTGACAGAGTGCCCTTCCCAACTTGCTCCATCCTCAAGCAATTTCTCTCAGACAGTTGAATGCCCCCTTTGTGGCACAAACAGTGCAGCAGCTTCTCTAACCTGAAAATGTAGGCAGATAACTTCCCTCCTTTCTCTTAGAACATGTGCCTAAACTTCATCCTAAGATTGGCTGCACTTTAAACAGGCCAAATGCATCTTCCAGAGCTTGCAGGTAATCAGCTGACTGGTGGATGGATTTTCTGCCTTGAGGAACCTCACTATATCAACCAATGGACACTTTAAGCTCTCTACCAGTCTCTGTTTTTTCATATTATCTGAACCCTGCCATTCATCCAGTAACTGAGCTGTTTGCTCAGCCCAAGCCTCATATTCTTCTTCCTCATCGGGTGTGGACTTGACATCAGAGAACACTTCCAGCCTGCAGTAACTTTAGTTCCCCGCAAATATACTTCTGCAATTAGCAACCAACGATGTATTAGCCAAACCAAGCTCAGAGCTCAAATCAACAGCTGAAAGACCCTTTCACATCAGACAACTCCTTCCCTTCACTCCACAGAAACAAGAGCAACTTTTCTTTAAAGTCTCCAGCCTCAGCTACGGGAAACTTGACTTCCAAATTGACACCCTCGCCTACACTCCTCTCTTCTCTGACAGTATGGATGGCCCATGGTCCCGCCTCTGCCGGGAACCCAGTGGTACCAGGCAGATCTACTCCCATCACATCCTCACTGGTCTGAACTAAAGCAACATCCTTGTCCACCGTTTGGTCAAACTGCCGCTCCATGATTGCAACTTTCCCTAATTCAACATTACTTAAAACCCAAATCAACAGTTCATCTGGGCTGCGGATAGCCACCCTGCTCAGAACAAATGCATTAGTTACAGGCAATCTCTTTGAATTGCACCCACACTTTATCTCTGTGGCGTCCATAGCCATGTATCTTAATCACTTTCCCGGACAAAAGTTTAAAACAGACTTAAACACAAAACCACTTAATCAATTCTTAGAGCAATTGTACAGCATTCAACAAGTTCAATCCGGGATGATAGCCCCTGTGATGAAACCCTTTTTTAGCTGAACGTCTCTAGAGATGCAGATCATTAGCCCTCGCGAACAGCCAACCGGACTCAGCAGGGTGAAAACCACCTTTCTCAAACTCCATATGTCTAGCGTAAATATGACCTGGCTTCCGCCAAATCCGTGAGGTCCAGATGTCTCGCCCACCTGAACCTTGATTTGTGTGAATGCCGTGTAACTTACTGCTCCCATGCCATCGCTGTTAGCAAGAAATAACAGACCGTACATTGCATACACTTATAAAGAAAATATATTTAAGAACGCTAACTTAACCAAACAATTATTGAAGGAAAGAAAAAAAAACAAAAGGGCCCATTATAGTTAAACAGTCAAACGTGCACATAAGTTGGAGCTCATCTTGATGTTTTCTTTAACTCAGGCACTCATCCATCAGTCTGCATGAAAGACTGCCGAATGTCGCTCGAAATCCATGTCGAACAACGGACCCCTCCATGAGTGAATTAATTCTGCCTCCTTGAATCCATTCATCTGCACAAAACACCTTGTGCTACAGGGACGGCATCTTCAGCCATCTTCCCTCCTGAATTCTCCCAGCTCCCGCAAAAAGACCTTGGCCCACACCAGTGTCCCGCAAAAAACCTCTCCGTCTAACATTCTCTAGAACCTTCTCCCAATTCCACCATCCTGACTGGCTGACTCAATATTCCTAAGATGAGAAACAAAGCCATTTATCTTCACTCAATCCCAAGCAGGCTGACAGCAGAACAGACTGCTCTTACAGAACTGCTAAAATGAAATACTTACAGCATAGCAGTAAAAATCTTAACCAGGGCGTTACAGTTATTTAATTTAACTATTTAATATACATCTCTATATACTTACAGTAATTCAGTTTTTTTTTATATTTATCATGACTGGCATTGTACTGCAGCCGTGTAGTTAACAATTTTCACGACATATACCGGTGAGGTGATATTAAACCTGATTCTGATTTGACATACTTCTATTCAGTTGTGTTATGAAAGACACTAATATTAGTGCCTTTCATAACACAATCTGTTATGCTCCTAAAAAAGAAAATTCCAGGTTAATCCATCCGCTCCTAATAGCTAATCCTCTAATCTAGGCAGCCTCCTGGTGAACTTCTTCTGGATCCTTTCTGAAGTATTTAAGTCCTTCATTAAATGTAGTGGCCAGATTACACACCTTGCTCCCTTCTCTGGAGATCATCACCTTCTCATGGTGGAAAGGATTCTGAGTTCCTGATATTCCGAGAGCGATGCCATC
Source organism: Mobula hypostoma (assembly GCF_963921235.1). NCBI lineage: Eukaryota > Metazoa > Chordata > Chondrichthyes > Myliobatiformes > Myliobatidae > Mobula > Mobula hypostoma. The sequence goes on along the minus strand of NC_086097.1, from coordinate 117,578,038 downwards.
TGGAATTTAGCCATCTGGAGCTTAACTCCTAGTAAGGTCATTGTTATGTTCATTCTTAATAAAGACAAACAATGTAGGTAAAAACGCTAACACATATTTAATTACAAAATGGCTGTCGCTCCACACGAGCACATGTGTCCAACTCATGGCTTCAGTTTGACTTGAGCGTGTGCGACCTGGTGTGCAACATCACTTCTGGTTCTGGGGGAGCTGCCCTCATTGAACACTGGGAACTGAAGTTCTTTATTCTGTACACTCAAAATAACACATATCCCCACTTTAGAGAAAAAAACAAAGACAATACTATGTCCTCATGAACCTTCAAGAAAAAATGATGCTTTGCAACATAGATATTGACATTAACTTCAATTGTATTGAGCAACTGCAACCCCTTATTCCCTCAGCAACTCTCAGCCAGTCTGTGAGGTGGTTTGATGATCCATTTGGGTCTGCTATTGTTTCCACAGACGTATTGCTTTCACTTGCTGTGTTAATATTAGTGTCTTTCTGAGAACTCTGAACAACAAGTTTATTTTTCACATCTGCTGACCCCTTGGTGTCCTGACAGGTGATGTGTCACAGCTATGGGTTAGAGCTTGTGGCTGTAGATCCACTCAGTTCCTTCTCAGAAGTGTTCCTCACTCCATCTGGATCTGGTAGGAATGAGGAGCAATTTCTTCTTGCATATATCATTGCATAGATCATGTGCCAGAATTGTGATCTTGGATATATACTTCATCTTCCAGCTTCAGAACTGGTTGGCTCTTTGCAGTCTTGTCATGATACTGCTTCTGTATTTTTTTCCTTTCTCTTTAGCTGACTTGTCTTTTTACATGACACTGCAGTAATGGCTCCAGCTCCACACGAGTGTGTATGCCCAGCTCATGGCTTCAGCTTGACCTGAGTGCAGGCGACCAGCTTACCAACATCACTTCCAGTTCCAGGTGAACCGCTCACATTACACACTGGGAACTGAAGTTCTTTAATATGTAGACACACAATAACACAGTCACCTGTGTTGGTAAGGTTAAAAGGAAGTTCCAGACAAAGAACAATCCAAGAGCTCATATGTGGAGCTGGCAGATAAGTGGCACATCACAATGGCAGTGAAGGCTGCATCAGCATTTTGTATCCATCACTATTGCTCCTGACAAATTAATGATGAATCATCATAATTGTACCCTTGCATTTCTCCCACTAAAGTTATTCCCATAGTGAAATTGGAAATATTTTCTAGGAACTAGACTGGTGATGATGGCAGCGCAGTAGACTATTTCCTAATCAACCTCATCTATGATTTGGAGAGAAAAACTGCAGATGCAATAAATTTCAATGTGTAGCCCAGTGATGTACGAAACACATGATTGCTGCAGTCTCAAAACAGCTAACCATTTTATTGCCTTAAAATTGAATAGGGGCTTGATAGGGGCTCCCAATTTCCTAATTTCTGTTATCTGTCTTCTGAGACTAGATTGATTTTGATTCTATTTCTTAACGTAAAGCCATGACCTTCTTTAATAGAAAATAAAACCTCCATTCCACATTGTGAATCTTGCCAATTCCAATTAAAACTCTATTATAAAGGACAATCCTGCTTTGCGAACTACTGTTCCTGGATAACATCCGTAGAAAATACCTTTCAAGGATAAAAAACATAGGGGAAGGTTCTTTATAAAAGACCAACATTTTTCAAAACTGAGAGACAAAACACAATTAAAATAAGCTCCTTGCACTTAAAGCATCATTACGGAACATTGGCTAGTCTTTTGACATAATCCTCCAGTTACTGCAGCAGGTCAAAATACACTTCATGGTACAGAGATAATAAATGTTTCAAGTTTGTAAGTTTCTTACATACTACCCTACTTCACAATTTATTAAAGAAGACATGACCATTCTACAACTGAAGAAGAATATTATAGAATGAATTGCACATTAGTACATACGCTCAGTGTGTACTTTAATAGGTACCTCTATATCTAATAAAGTGGCTACTGAGTGCATGTTTGTGGTCTTCTGCTGCTGTAGCCCTTCCACTTCAGGTTTCAACATGCTGTGCATTCAGAGATGGTTTTCTGCACACCACTGTTGTAATGCATAGTTATTTGCATTACATTCAACTTCCAGTCAGCTTGAACCAGTTTGTCCATTGTACTCTGACCTCTGACATTTCTCGCCCACAGAACTGCCACTCAGTGGATTTTTTTTTGTTCCTCGCGCCATTCTCTGTAAACTCTTAGAGACTGTTCTGCATGAAAACCCAAGGAGATCAACAGTTTCAAGGATATTCAAACAGCCTTTTCTGGCTCCAACTATCATTCCATGGGCATAGTCACTTAGACCAAATTTCTTCCCCATTCTGATGTTTGGTCTGAACAACAACTGTACCTCTTGACCATGTCTGCATGCTTTTATGAATTGAGTTGCTGCTACACAATTGTCTGATTAGATATTTGTATTAATGAGATGGTGGACAGTTGTACCTAATAAAGTGGCCACTGATTCTCGTTATGTCACCTTCAGCAATTGTCTGAATTAATGTCATGGATATATTCAAGAGGCTTGAAGTATAATTAATAATGTTCCCCTTTCCACTATGCCAACTCTTTCTCTGCTGTTAAAGTATCAGAAATGTGGGTAATTTTGACTTTGTATTGTAATGTTCAATGGGCAATCATGGATTGACAGTTCATTGTAGATTTCTCCAAGGGGGCAAAGCCTTATCTTAAATCAAATTTCTTACATGATTGTCTAATTTGTCCAGAAAGTATTTCAGAACAAACCACTCTTGGAAGGCAAAGATTTTTATTGATTTGTTTGGAGGTAAGAGGGTTTTTTGGCCAAAGGAGCCTGTGCTGTCCATTTACACTCAGTGATCAATTAACATACTAGCCTGTACAACTTTGGAATGTAGGAGGAAACCGGAGCACCCAAGGGAAACTCACATGGGTCATGGAAGATTGCACACACTCTATCTAGACAGAGGTGGGAACTGAACCTATGTCGCTGACATTGTAGCAACAGTACCATAACCACTACACTACAGCTTTGCTCCTCCTAATGTAGGGATTCGATCCTATGCATTCATAATCAAAGGCAAAGGCACCTGCTTCAAGTGACTCTTGTATCTCATTTCTAAGTATAGTTGGCATTGAAGTTACTGACTACTGTCTTGAGGTCTTGGTTGTCCATGTGTGTTCTGACAACAAAAAGGAGCTATGCAGTGTAATTTCCAAGCAAGTATGCTTTTGACCCCATACTAACCCACTGCAATGATATAGCATGCTGTTCTTCCAATATCTTCCAGTGGTTGGAGAACATCTGAGTTATTATTTTTGTTTAATTCATCCAAAGTCTATTTCTTATTTTATCCATGTCTCTGATGTACATACCAGTAATATTTAAAGCATGAGATTACTAATGAATAAAACAAAGTATTTAAGTTTTTGGAGATCTTTTGCAGGTCAGACAGCATTTGCAGAATAAAAGAAACTGAGCTGACATTTCAGGTTATGGTAAAACATTCTTGACCTGATAACATTAACCCTGTTTCTTTCTCCACAGATACTGCATATCTTGCAGTCTGTAGATTCTTGCTTTAAAATTATTTGGTTTCGCTTTCTGATAATAATTTGATAAATTGGCATTGAATTTAATCAACATTTTAAATTTTGAAAATTAAATAACTAAACCAGAACATTAAAAGGATTGTCAAGTGTATATTTGTTCATGTACACTGTACATTTACAAGTCCTGGTTATGTAACCACTGATGCCAGACAGACAATCTCTGAAGAATATTGATCACGGTTGGGGCCACCAGTCTTGTAAAGATACTGCCCAGAAGGCGGCAATGGCACGCTGTTTCTGTAGAAACATTTGCCAAGAACAATCATGATCATCACCATGATCACCTTCATCATACAACACAGAACATGATGATGATTATGTATCTGTACATTATTAAGTAAAAATGTATGATTCTAAAGACAATATTAACAAAATATTACTGCCTCCATATCTAAATTACTCACAATATTATTTTGAAATAATTTCAAATTCAATTTTGTCTGAGGATTTTCAGGATTAGTTGTATTTTTATTATTTTGGTCAACACTTAATGTTAGTAAGGTCTTTTCCCTATTTAAAATAGTCCTAAAAAAAACTTCTATTTGATCTTAATTGCTTTGGCTAAATCTGCTATTAATCTTTTCTGCTCCAGGAAGGAATATCAAGAAACAAGTGCCCATGCTATAATTTTTTAATCCCCTTCATCTTTCTGCTATAATAGGTTTATTGCTTGGCTGTTAAGCTTGTGGCTTATCAAATCTATAACCAAGTTATCATTGGTTAGAAGCATAAAGATATTGAATGGTGCTGGAGTATGGTGACTTGTTACAAGTTGCTCCCTAAATTTCAACTCACCATTTCTATTAGAATAACTCTACCTCTTTTAAATTTAAATTCTCTGTACAATCTTTCACCTTATTGTTTACTTGCACTGCACTTTCTCTGTAGCTTTTACACTTTATTTGGCATTGTTATTGGGTTGCCTTGTTTTACCTCAATACAATGTGCAATGATTTAAAGTACATATATATCACCATATTCTCCCCAGAGATTCGTTTTCCTGGCACAAGCTTTTCATTGTATTTTGGTACATGATACAATAATAAACCATTACCAGAACCAATGTTTTTGAATGCGTCCAATGGTTTGCCTCATCTGCAATGATTATATAAGGGTTATCTTCCCCTCACCAAGTTATTTCATGAAGAAACCTCCTGATAGTTTATATTGATTTTTGTTTCTCCATGTCAGTGATTTTCTTCTCTGAGCCCTCTAATGAAGAAATTACTTGACAGACTTTCTCCTTCCTCCGGTTTAACAGTTTGTTTTCATTTACCAATTCTGTTTAGCTGGAAAAAACTATAAATTTGATCTGTCATTCTGTTTATGGTTGTTTATTTTAAGTCTTAACTTTCCTTAATATAGCACTGATGATCAGTACAAATCCAATCATTAAATTGGAAAGGGAGAAGAAATTATTCCTGTGGATGTTACTGGGACTGGAGAGCTTAGTTTATAAGAAGAGACTGGAAAGGCTAGGAGTTTCTTCCCCTGAGAAGTGAACTTATAAAGGTTTATAAAATCATGAGGGACATAGATAAAGTAAATAGTCAAAGTCTTTTCCTCGAGGTTAGGGGAGCCCAAAACTACAGGGCATAAGTTTAGACTGAGAGGGAAAGCATCTAAAGAGAACTCAAGGGGAAACTTTTTCACGCAGAGAGTACTGAGTTTCTAGAACAATCTCAAACCAGAGGAAGTGGTGCAAGCGGGTACTATCATGATATTTAAAAGGCCTTTTGACAGTTACATCAATGGGAAAGGTTTAGAGCAGGATTCCCAACCTGGGATCCACGGACTTCATTCCTAATGGTACTGGTCCATGGCATAGAAAGGTTGGGAACCCCTGGTTTAGAGGGATATGAAGCCAATTCAGGCAGATGGGACAAGCTCAGTTGGGTAATTTGGTCAGTGTGGACGAGATGGGCCAAAGAGTTTGTTTCTGTACTGGTAGCTCAGGGACAGAATGACTTGTCAGAGCACAGTATATAACTGACAGATATAGTAGGCTCAATATGTAGAAAATATTTGCAATTTGGAAACTGCGCTGATCCACTGAGCAAAAAAATTATCTAAGCGTATCCTGGGAACTTAGTAACTTCACTGCATTTTTTAAAACTCAAATCAAAGAAACAGCTTAAGGAATTCAGCAGACTGAGAATTAAATTGTAATTCCTATAGACTACAAGATAACTTGTATAAATCAGCACCATAATATTAAACAGAAATGCTGGATGAAACAAAAAATAAATATCATTTCCATCCCTGTGTCATAAGGAGGTGGCTGGGAATGGACCCAAATGCAAGACACAGACACTGAAGTACTAGGGACTGGACTAGGAAACAGGGAGAGGGCTAGGACATGGACACAAAAACCAGGAACCCGGAACAGGACTGGACAAGAGAGCTAGGAGCCCGGGCTTGGGCTCCGAGCCAGAGACTGGACAAGGACCCAGAACCTGGGTCTTACCTCTGCCTCGGACCCTAGAACTAGGCAAGGACGTTACTTGGCTGTTAGGCAGGACAAGGCTGGAGACCAGAGGCTTGAGGCAAGGCTGGGGACCAGAAGCTTGAGGCGAGGCAAGGCTGGAGGCTGGAGACTTGAGGCGAGGTGAGGCTGGAGGCTAGAGACTCGAGGCAAGGCTTAGCTAGAGACTCAAGGCGAAGCTTAGCTAGAGACTCGAGGCGAGGCTTGGCTAGAGATTCGAGGTGAGGCTTGGCTAGAGACTTGAAGCGAGGCTTGGCTAGAGGCTTGGGGTCTTGAAGCTCCTCCTCCTGGGCAGGGTGTGGATCTCCACCCGATGGAGGCAAAGGACAGGAAGGGACAGAACCCACCGCAGGGTAACAGCAATCTGGCCTGGCTTACCCGACGGAGGCAAGGGATAAGAAGGGACAGGACCCACTGCAGGGTAACGACAATCTGGCCTGGCTTACCCGATGGAGGCAAGGGACAGGAAGGGACAGAAGCAACCACAGGGTAACGGCAATCTGGCCTGACTTACCCGGCGGAGGCAAAGGACAGGAAGGGAGCTAGGTACAGGGTGGCTCCAGGACAAGACTGCAGGCGAGACGAGGCGAGAGTTACCAGCAAGACAAGGCAAGGCTTCAGGCAATGCAAGACGAGACAAGAACTTCAGGTGAGGCAAGAGTCACTGGCAAGATAAAGCAAGGTTTCAGGCAATGCGAGGCAAGACAAGACCAGAACTTCAGGCGAGGCGGGAGTAACCAGCAAGACAAGGCAAGGCTTCAGGCAAGGAAACAGAAGGCAGGGGAAGGGATACAAGGAGTAAGGACAAGGACAATCCAACAGCCACACCCTGGTCTCTGAAGGTATTTATGCCGCCAGCCCCAACGAGAATCAGCTGCCTCAATTAGTGTTCCACAGGAACAGAAACAGGGTAGATAAGAAAACCTGGAGCAAGGGTCATTGGATCGGACCGTGAACCGGAATGTGGATTTCACGGACTGGATGATGACACCCTGCTACGATGACCATGGCTACAAGTGGGACCGTAACCAAATTCAGTGAGTTGAACAGGTCAACATTAATTGTGATCTTTTCCTTAATCTTCCAGAACTCTTTGGAAAGGTCATCTAAACTCCAGGGATTCTTGTAGAGCAGGGACTATCAAGACAGAGAGAGTAAATTAATCAACAGTCATTGATAGTGGTTTTATTCTTCATAGCACAAGAAAGCTCCTGAGAAAGTTAAATATTTAATGATAAAGCAGTTGGATTTCAATTATTTTGTATATTTCATCCAATGATGTAACTGTAGGTGGCCACTTTATTAGATACACCTGTATACCTGCTTGCTAATGCAAATATGTAATCAGCCAGTCATGTGACAGCAGCTCAAAGCATAAAAGCATGGTCAAGGGGTTTAGTTGTTGTTCATGCCAAACATCAGACTGGGGAAAAATGTAATATAAGTACCTTTGACTATGGAATGATAGTTGGTGCCAGATGGAGTGAATTGAGTATCTCAGAAGCTACTGATCCTCTTGGGTTTTTATGCATTGCAGTCTGGAGTTTACGAAGAATGCTGTGAAAAACAAAAAAACAAAAAATCCAGTGAGCAGCAGTTCTGTGGGTGAAAACACCTTGTTAAGAGAGAGGTCAGAGGAGAATGGGCATTCCCTAACCGGAAACCTTGGATGAATTATGAGGTCAAGTCCCTTTTAAAGGCTAGGGCTGAGGCTTTTAGGTCCGGGGATACCAGTCGCTACACGGAATCCAGGCGTGAACTCCAGAAAGCTGTTAAGGGCGCCAAGAGGCAAGTTGGAAGCCTAGGTTAACCAAAGGGATGCCAGTAGACTATGGCAGGGTCTAAATGAGATCACTGGGTGCAAAAAAAAGGCCGGGAATATCAATAACTGTGGCATTTCTCTTCCTGACGAACTTAACGTATTCTACGCAAGATTCGAACAGAAGAGGAGCGTCCTGCTCCCTCCAGATGAACCGGACCTGGTGGTATCGAGATTCATCGTCACCGAGGAGGACGTTAGAAGGGCCTTCCTGAAGATAAATTCAAGGAAGGCGATAGGCCCAGATTGTGTTCCAGGACGGGTTCTCTGGGCCTGTGCAAGCGAGCTAGCTGGAGTGTTTGCTGACATCTTCAACTGTTCCTTGCTTCAGTCTAAGATCCCTTCATGTTTTAAGAAGACGATGATAATCCTAGTGCTGAAGAAGAGCAAGGTGGCATGCCTGAATGACTATCGACCTGTGGCTCTGACATCAATTACTATGAAGTGCTTCGAGAGATTGGTTTTGGCACACATCAACCACAGTCTACCGGTCAACCTCGATGCTTTGCAGTTCGCCTACCGGAGCAACAGGTCAACGGCAGATGCCATCTCTCTGGCCCTACATTCCTCCTTAGAACACCTGGAGAATAAAGATGCATGCGTAAGGCTCCTTTTCATTGACTACAGTTCTGCCTTTAATACCATTATTCCAAATAAACTGATTCCTAAGCTCCGGAACCTGGGCCTTAGCACTCAGATCTGCAGCTGGATCTTCAACTTCCTCACAGACAGGACCCAGGCTGTAAAAATAGGGGACAAGCTCTCCTCTACAATCACTCTGAGCACCGGTGCCCCACAAGGCTGTGTACTCAGCCCCCTGCTGTACTCACTGTACACCCATGATTGTGTAGCCAAGTTTCCATCAAACTCAATATATAAGTTTGCTGATGACACAACAATTGTAGGCCGTATCTCGGGAAATGATGAGTTTGAGTACAGAGAGGAAATTAAGAACCGGGTGGCATGGTGCGAAGACAATAACCTATCCCTCAACGTCAGCAAGATGAAGGAATTGGTTGTTGACTTCAGAAGGAGTAGTGAACCGCAGACCCAATTTACATCGGTGGTGCGCAAATGGAACAGGTCAAAAGCTTTAAGTTCCTCAGGGTCAATATCACAAATGACCTGACTATGTCCAACCAAGCAGAGTTCACTGTCAAGATGGTCCACCATTGCCTTTACTTCCTGAGAAAACTAAAGAAATTTGTCCTGTCCCCTAAAACCCTCACTAATTTTTATAGATGCACCGTAGAAAGCATTCTTCTAGGGTGCATCACAACCTGGTATGGAAGTTGTTCTGTCCAAGACCGAAAGAAGCTGCAGAAGATCGTGAACAGGGCGCAGCACATCACACAAACCAATCTTCTGTCCTTTGACTCACTTTACACCGCACGCTGTCGGAGCAGTACTGTCAGGATAATTAAGGACATGACCCACCCAGCCAACACACTTTTCATCCCTCTTCCCTCCGGGAGAAGGCTCAAGAGCTTGAAGACTCATACAGCCAGATTTGGGAACAGCTTCTTTCCAACTGTGATAAGACTGCTGAACGGATCCTGACCCGGATCTGGGCCCTACCCTCCAAATATCCGGACCTGCCTCTAGGCTTTTTTGCACTACCTTACCTCCCATTTTTCTATTTTCTATTTATGATTTATAATTTAAATTTTTAAATATTTATTAATTTTAACTATTCTTAATATTTTTAATATTTAATATTTGTAATCCATGGAGTGGGAAGTGCAGAATCAAATATCACTGTGATGATTGTACATTCTAGTACCAATTGTTTTGCGACAATAAAGTATAAAGTATGGCCAGACTAGTTCAAGCTGACAGGAAGGTGACAATATCTCAAGTAACCACGTGTTACGACAGTGGTGTGCAGAAGAGTATCTCTGAATGCACAACACATCAAACCTTGAAGCAGATTGGCTACAGCAACAAAAGACCACACCAGCTTCCACTACCATACTAATAAATTGGCCATTGACTGTTTATTAACAATAAGTAGATTACACTATTGAAATATTAGATTTTGATATTAAATTTACAAAATGAGTGTTTTAGCTTATGTTTATTCTTATGATTGGTACAGAATTTCACACCAGTTATAAATCACTCTATGTATGAGAGATGATAATGCATGCTATCTCAATGAAAAATACTGTGAATTTTACTAATTATCTTTATTTGTTAATTGTATTTTTAATTATGTCTTCAGCAAAAATTATAGTCTTTAGCTAGCTATCTTTGCTGGTTAACTGTTAAGTATTTCCTGAATTCAGAAATATATAGAAAAACTTACAATAGCCTGAAAATACTGCAAAGGCACTTGCTTCTCCTCTCACCAGACCCTTGTGTAAGGCTGTGGAATGCAATGTGTACAGAAGATCCTGGCAGAGGCAATTCTTGGAAGCATGGAAATAGACCTACATGTAGCTCTGCTCTTATCTTACATTTAACAACACAAGAGCTATCGAACAATGCAGAACGATTTCACAAATAGAGACCCAGTGATGTGCTACCTGAGGCCTACTTGCTGCTAGTAATCTGCACCACCATCCCAGATACTTCTTAGTTTCACCCTTTCATTGAAACTCCAAACTCCAAAAGCCTCTAAAATCCGATTTGTTTTTGTATGGTGTCACAAATGGAAAATTGCACAGGGCTTTAGGAAGATCCCCAGATGAAGCAGGTCTCTGTGCACCACAGAGATTTCTGAGCAGCGACCTCACGTATGTAATGAATGGAAGTTAACAAACCACAGAACAACACTACATAAAGTAAAAAATGAAGATCACGATTGTATATTGAAAGAATGGATTCTTCAGCGTCAGAGTGAACACATGCTACTTGATGGTATTCTTGGCATGAAAGAAGCAAAATTAAATCACGATGAACTAAAAATTGAAGGTAATTGTGAATATTCAGCAAGCTCACTGCAGAAATTTAAAAAGATGCACAGCATTAATTTTTTAAAGATTTGTGGTGATAAAGCATCTGCTGTTCATGAAGCAGCAGAGAAGTTAATTGATGAGATTTCCAAGATCAATGCTGATGAAAATTTAACATGCTCAGTGGCTGCACCTGTAAATATGCGTGATGAACAAGTGCAGGACAAAGACTGCTTACTGGTAGCAGGCAAATTCAGAGTTGGGAATGATGACTGTCCAGCTGGGCAGCCAAGGTAGTGATAGCTTACCTTTCTGATGGTTCAATGTACACATTATTGTTTCATGCACAAAATTATGAAAAAATATTACACAAAGCTAGCTTCTGGGTATATGTATAAGCTATATTTGTATCTCATTACTGAAAATCAGTGAGCTGTTTTGTTTATGTCTCCCCCTCTCACTGAGTGATATCTCTCTGCCCTGTTATTAGAGGGAGAGAGAGAGAAAGAGAGAGAGAAAGAGAGAGAGAGAGAGAGCCTGCGGTATGTCAAATTTTTGGGTGATTGACCAGTTCGCAATGCAGAACATGGTCTTCAACATTGTCGATCCATGGAACAGTATATTGGTCTGGGACTGTATGCCTGTTCAGCGCCTGACAATCAACAAACATTTGTACCTTCCCATTCCTCTTCCTCACCACCACTATGGGTGATGCTCATGGACTCCCGGACTCAATAATAATTCCAGCTTCCTTCAGTTTCAGCAGATTCTGCTGAACATCTTCCATCTCCGCCGGTGCTAACCGTTGAGACCCCTCTTTGAAAGGGTGTCCTTCATCACTCTAATAGTGTGTCAAGTACTCTTGGAGCAACCCACATCAAATCCATCGGTAGAAGGGACATTTTTGAGCTACAACGTCTTCTCACTTCATCTCCTTTTCCATTCTTCGGGTACTGGGGAGTCATCAAAGTTGAATGACTTTGTTGTTAAAGTTCATGACCCAGGAGACTGTCCCACTGTCTCGGTTTTCTCACTAGTAAACTAGATGTTACCGTCACAGGGAAAAGATGTGCTATCAGTATCTCACATCTGGGGATAGCCTTTCTCTCTGAGGAGTTCCTGACAAGGACGGTCATCCTGTTGATGTGTACAGCCAAAGATTTCTACAGTTCAGGGTTCACCAGCAGACCAGGAGGTAAGCATGACTCTTCTTCATACTCCTCTGAAGCATCCACTAACAGGTCCTTGGCATCGAGCATTCTGGGGAAATTGGAGTTTCCCGTCACTCTAGCTGCCTCCTCAGGACGTAACATGATGGGTTTGGACAAGTTGTACCACACGGTTCCTTTCCTCATTTATACTCATCAACTTGCTTAGGAGGAACTTGCACCTTCTCAAAAGCCACTGTGAACAGCAGGTGAACGGACAAGGTTTTCAAGACATTCTGTCCATTTCTTTCCTTGCATGCCCACACAAGCCTTCTCAAAATGGGAGTATTTGTTCCCACAATAATGGAAGCTTCACCTTTTTTCAAGCAGATCTGGACAGACCAACACTAATGTATCAAGGGTCTCAGCTATTCCAGTGTCTGCTACTTCAATAACAAGTACCATCATACGGTAATCATCAGTACAAAGGCCCCAAATTTCTAGAGCACTGAGTGGCGTCAATGGTAAATGTATCAAATACCGGTTGTAAAAGGATCTGTAGAGTAGAGTGACCTGAGAACTGTGTCAAGTATGGATCTAGCATAATTAACCTCAATCCATATAGATATATCCAATTTGGTTCCACTAAATCTTCAGGAATAGGGTTTTGCACTTTAGTGTTTCCCTTGATACATTAAGATGCCAGTCCATTCCCTTACTGGGTCCCTCCAAAGTTTCCTGACTTCCTTTATGTTTAAACAATCACTGGGTTACTTTCCAAAGGGTTTCCTGTCCTTCACACTCCTATTTGAAATGTCCATCTACTCCACAGTCACTTCCCTCATCAAAAGTCCCCTTTTAGCAGCATCCTTCTGTTTAGTACGTCCTACAGGTGGGTCCGGTTTCCTATGCTTGGTGGCAGCACGAACCGTTGAACAAGATACGCTCAGCTTGCAGGCTTTTTACTTCATCTGATAAAACCCCTACTTGTGTGGCATCAGGGGTCACTTCAGCAATGAAGACTGCTACAGAAGACATTGATCGACTGGTGGAGATCTTCCACTCCTCCATCATAGTTTCCTCCTTTCTTACTTCTCTGATTAACTCACCAAGCGAGGGAGGGGGACATGTCTTGCGAATCATTCGGATGTGCAAGGCGATCACGTCATGTGACAGTATAACCTTCACAACTTGTTCCATCATTTATCGATTTATCTCAGTCAGCTGAGTGGCCCCTTTAGGTACAAGCAATGCAGCTGTCTCTCCACCTTGAAAAGGTAGGAGGAAAGTTTTTTTTCTCCTTTCTCCTGGAATGTGTGCCTAAACTTCATCATAAGATCAGCTGGTCTGCCCATTGTACCAAAAATATTTTCTAACACTTGCATGTAGTCCATGGAAAACCAACGGGTTTTCTGCCTTTAATGACCTCACCACCTCAGCAGCCTGAACCTTTTAAACTCTCTACCAGTCTCTGATTTTTCATATTATCTGAGCATGGCCACTCATCCAGTAACAGAGATGTGTTTGCCTCATATTCTTCTTCCACATCGAAGATGGGCTCGACTCCAGAGAGCGCTCTCAACCTACGACAAATTTGGTTCTCCGCAGGTACACTTTGGCATTTATCAACCAGTGACGTGATTGCCAAAACCAGCTTAGAATTTAAGTCAACCGCTAAAGGACGCATTCAACCTTTCATATCAGACAACTCTTTTCCCTCACTTCACAGAAACTAGAACAACTTGTCTTTAACATCTTCACCCTCAGCTACATTCTCCCTGTCTCTAAAAGTATGGATTGCCCATGGCCCTGCCTCTCCAGCTGCCCCTATCTTACCTGGCAGTGCAACTTCAGATAGGACACTGGTAAACTGGACTAACACGACATCCTTATCAGCTGACTGGTCAAGACGCCGTTCAATCAGTGCAACTTTCCCTAATACTTTTTCATAAGTCAGCACGCTGAGTAGCAGTTCATCTGAAATTCTAATATCCACCATGCTCAGAACACAAGCATGACTTATGGATAACTGCATTAAATCACATTGAACTTTAATCCTCGTGGCACCCATAATAAAGTATCTTAATTATGACACACCTCACTTTCCCCAAACACAAGTTTAAACACACCATAAACTGTTTAATCAATTCATAAACAGCATGCGAGATCCTGGATAAGCCCTCATAAATGCAACCCTCTCACCGAGGCTCCTACACCAACTTGGTTCATTAACTAATACTGCCAACAGCCACATGACTTGGTGGTGAGAAAGCCACCTTTCAAAAGCTATACACGTCTAGAATCGGTGTGATTTAGGGTTCAACCAAACAAAATATCTGGATGTTCTGATTCAACTCTATCAAACCATTAACGGAGAAAGAAAAAGAAAGGTAAAAGGGCTCATTACAGTTAAACCAGCTTAAATATGCACATAAATGTGGAGCTTGTTTCTGTAGTATCTGGGTGTATCGCTTTACTCACAGTGCTGAAATCTCATCATCAATTACAGGTAGAACTTCCCTTCTTGAAATCTTCTGTCTTGTGAAGTACCCCTTGCTTTCAGGTCTCCCTTTCAGATGGGATCCTCCTGACATCTTCCCTGGTTCTCTTCTCTATGCACTTTCCACTAAAGACCCCGAACCAGACTACTGTCCATCAGAAAACTCTTCCCAGCCAGCTGTCTAGAATCTTCTCCACATCCCACAATCCTGATTGGCTGACAAAACATTTCTAGGTTGGTCAACATGGCTCCTTCTCTGTAACCAAAGCCAAAACGCTCTTTCCAGCAGGACACACTTCTTTTACAGAAAACTGCTAAAATAAAATACCTCTCACCACAGCACTACATAAGGCAGTGGTGAGGCCTCACTTGCAGCATTGTGAGCAGTTTTGGGCCCCTTATCTAAGAAAAGATCTGCTGACATCGGAAAGGGTTCAAAAGACTTTCACAAAGTTATTCCGGGATTGAAAGGCTTATCATATGAGATGGTTTGATGACACTGGGAATATACTCACTGGAATTCAGAAGAATGATCACATTGAAACCTATTTAATGTTAAAAGACCTTGATAGAGTGTATGTTGAGAGAGTGTGTCCTATGATGGGGGAATATAAGATCAGAGGACACAGACTCACAATAGAGAAAGGTCCATTTAGAAAGGAGTTGAAGAGGGATTTCTTCAGCCAGAGACTAGTGAATCTGTGGAATTCATTGCCACAGGTGGCTGTAGAGGCTAAATCATTGGGTATACTTAAGGCAGAGATTGATAGATTCTTCATTAGTCAGAGCGTGAAGGGATATGGGGAGAAAACAGGAAATTGGGGGTGAGAGTGAAATGGATTAGCTATGATGAAATGGCAGAGAAGTCTTGATGGGTCAAATGGCCTAATTCTGCTCCTATATTGTATGGTCTTATGGTCTTATCTGCAATATAAATGCATGACTTTCTTTTTCCATTGATGGGAGAGCAGTCACTAAGTCCTTTGGAATTTAGGGAGGCCTGTATTCCAATGGATTGGTATTTTAATAGAGAAACAATTTTGCATTTTAACACTGGTAACTATTGAAGGATCCTGAGAAGCTACTTTGTACATGGTCAACTAATTTATTAGATTCTTTTTGCAATCTTCAGACCTTCATTTATTCATTCTACCACGTGTGCCCTTTGATTATCTGCTTGGATTTCATAATGGAAGTTTGCCATGAATTTAACAAAGGTAAAAGTAAATTTATTATCACAGTATGCATATGACACCATATACTACTCCGAGATTCATTTTCTTGCAAGCATTCGCAGTAGTAGAAAGAAATGCCATAATCAATGAGAGAAACTACACTCAAAGGAAGACTGACATGCAACTAATGTGCAAAAAAAGGCAACCTATGCAAATCCCCCCCCAAAAATCAAATAATAAATATATAAATAATATTGAAACTATCAGTTGTAGAGTCCTTGAGAGCAAGTCAATAATCTGTGTTCAGTGTTGTGGTGAATGAAATTATGCATGCAATAGATAGGTAGTAGAATCACTTCAGAGTAGTGGTGAGTAAAGTGATCCATGCCATTTTAGGCACCTGATGACTGAAGGGTAATAACCGTTCCTGAATTTGAAGGTGTGGGACCTAAGGCTCCTGCACCTCCTTCCTAATGGCAGCAGCAAGAAGAAAAAGTGCCCTAATGGCAGGGGTCCTTGATGACTAATGCTGTTGTTTTGTAGCACTCTTTATGGATATGCTGAATGGTGGGGATGGGTTTCCCTGTGATGGGCTGGGCTGTATCCATCACTTTTTGTAGGCTTTCCCATTCTTGAGCATTGTTATTTCCATGCCAGGCTATGATGCAACTACAATCAATATATTCATAGATTAAACATTAACAATCTAACTGTTAAAATTCTACCGTTGGTTCACAGAAACTGATGCAGCACATGCCAATTTCTACTCCTGAGTCTTGATGACAGCCCAAGACTATCACATTTCATAGTTGACACTGACTTATAGTTCAAGTTTAAACATGTGCAATAATTGCATATTATTTTGTGGGTATAAATTTACAGCTCAAATGTATGAAGCATAAAAAAATGTCCTGTCTATTACATATTGTCCTCTCCAGCTTTGATCCTGAGTAGATAATTCATCCTCCTTTATCAATGCTAACTCTGCTGAGCATAGGGGTCCAGCTTCATTCTCACTTATGAATGATGTTGAACACACTCACTCATACTTTCTGGTTACTGTGTAAGTACACCTACCCACAGATTGTCCACCGAGCCATAATTTATCCAACATTTTACAAGAGGTTTGACTCCAAATTAAATATCCCTATTACACAATATCCCATATGACTAATTTTAAAGCAGCCTTTTATGTGCTTGTATGAACCAGCTCACAAGGTATATTCATTTTTGTTTAGAAGCATTTGCCTGCTCTTTTTTTGTTTAAGGAGAATGTACATCAAAATGGATAAAACATTGGCCAATTTCTAATGTCTCCAATTACTGGTGTCATGTCAGATGAATGGATGTAAAGGTCATGGAATGTGACAGCTGGAAACTGGTTAAATTGGAGATGTAGAGAGGTTCATTCATTATGTGAGGTGTCGTATGACGAAGGCAATCATGGTCTGATGACTATCACTGTTCTTGACAAATCTTTCTACAGAAGTTGTTTGCCGTCACCTTATTCTGGGCAGTGTCTTTACAAGACAGGTGACCTCAGCCAATATCAATAGGCTTCTGAGATAGTCCGCCTCACGTCAGTGATTGCATAGCCAGGACTTGTGATATGTTCCAGCTGCTCATGTGATCACCCACCACCTGCTCCCATAGCTTCATGTGGTGCTGATCGCGAGGCTAAGCAGCTGCTGCACCTTGCCCAAGGATGACCTGCAGGCTAGTGGAAGGAGGGATGGATGAACCCTACACCTCCTTTGGGTAGAGACATATCTCAACACTGCCACCCTGGAGAGAGGCAGGAGCAATTAATGCAAACAGGGAAAAAAAGAGAGCAACAAAACTGTGTAATACTACAAAGCTTCCCAATTCCGTCAAAAGGCAACTCAACATACACTCAACATACATCAAAGTTGCTGCTGAATGCAGCAGGCCAAGCAGCATCTATAGGAAGAGGCGCAGTCGACGTTTCAGGCCGAGACCCTTCATCAGGACTAACTGAAGGAAGAGTGAGTAAGGGATTTGAAAGCTGGAGGGGGAGGGGGAGATCCAAAATGATAGGAGAAGACAGGAGGGGGAGGGATAGAGCCAAGAGCTGGACAGGTGAAAGGCAAAGGGGATACGAGAGGATCATGGGACAGGAGGTCCGGGAAGAAAGACAAGGGGGGGTGACCCAGAGGATGGGCAAGAGGTATATTCAGAGGGACAGAGGGAGAAAAAGGAGAGTGAGAGAAAGAATGTGTGCATAAAAATGAGTAACAGATGGGGTACGAGGGAGAGGTGGGGCCTTAGCAGAAGTTAGAGAAGTCGATGTTCATGCCATCAGGTTGGAGGCTACCCAGACGGAATATAAGGTGTTGTTCCTCCAACCTGAGTGTGGCTTCATCTTTACAGTAGAGGAGGCCGTGGATAGACATGTCAGAATGGGAATGGGATGTGGAATTAAAATGTGTGGCCACTGGGAGATCCTGCTTTCTCTGGCGGACAGAGCGTAGATGTTCAGCAAAGCGGTCTCCCAGTCTGTGTCGGGTCTCACCAATATATAAAAGGCCACATCGGGAGCACCGGACGCAGTATATCACCCCAGTCGACTCACAGGTGAAGTGATGCCTCACCTGGAAGGACTGTTTGGGGCCCTGAATGCTGGTAAGGGAGGAAGTGTAAGGGCATGTGTAGCACTTGTTCCGCTTACACGGATAAGTGCTGGGAGGGAGATCAGTGGGGAGGGATGGGGGGGACGAATGGACAAGGGAGTTGTGTAAGGAGCGATCCCTGCGGAATGCAGAGAGAGGGGGGGAGGGAAAGATGTGCTTAGTGGTGGGATCCCGTTGGAGGTGGCGGAAGTTACGGAGAATAATATGTTGGACCCGGAGGCTGGTGGTGTGGTAGGTGAGGACCAGGGGAACCCTATTCCTAGTGGGGTGGTGGGAGGATGGAGTGAGAGCAAATGTCCGTGAAATGGGGGAGATGCGTTTAAGAGCAGAGTTGATAGTGGAGGAAGGGAAGCCCCTTTCTTTAAAAAATGAAGACATCTCCCTCGTCCTAGAATGAAAAGCCTCATCCTGAGAGCAGATGCGGCGGAGACGGAGGAATTGCGAGAAGGGGATGGCGTTTTTGCAAGAGACAGGGTGAGAAGAGGAGTAGTCCTGATAGCTGTGAGAGTCAGTAGGCTTATAGTAGACATCAGTGGATAAGCTGTCTCCAGAGACAGAGACAGAAAGATCTAGAAAGGGGAGGGAGGTGTCGGAAATGGACCAGGTAAACTTGAGGACGGGGTGAAAGTTGGAGGCAAAGTTAATAAAGTCAACGAGTTCTGCATGCATTCAGGAAGCAGCGCCAATGCAGTCACTGACTGACAGTGGCCACTGACTGTATGTTCATGGTTTCCGGCCACTGCAGCCCATCCACTTTAAGGTTCAACATGTCATATATCCAGAGATACTCTTCAACACACTATTGTTGTAACACGTAGTTATTTGATTTACTGTCAAATTCCTGTCAGCTTGAACCAGTCTGCCCAGCTTCCTCTGATCTCTTTCATTAACAAGGTATTTTTACCCATAGAACTGCCATTCATTGAATATATATTTTTTTGCAAGATTCTTTGTAAACTCTATAGACTGTTTGTGTGTGAAGTTCCCAGGAGATCAGCAATTTTTGAGATACTCAAACCACCCTGTCTGGCACCAACAATCATTCTACGGTAAAGTGACTTAGGTCACATTTCTCCCTGATTCTGATACTTGGTCTGAACAATAGTTGAACCTTTTGACCATGTCTGCATGCTTTTAGACATTGAGTTGCTGCTACTTGATTGGCTGATTAGATATTTGCATTAACAAGCAGGTGTACAGTTGTACCTAATGAAGTGGCCACTCAGTGTACTCAGCCTTCTAAATGCAGCAAGTAAGTGAAAGAAAATCAAAATCTTATTATTCATCAAAGCTTGAGGCTAAAGGGGAAATGGTGGGAATGCATCAGACTCAGTTCCTTGTAAAATTCTCATGTATTTATTTTATAGGCATAAACATATTGTACATACCAGTCTAAAAATGTGAAACAAGGTAAGAAGAAGCTTCAAAGTAGGTTACATAACTGATAAAAAGCTACCAAGAAAAAAAATAGAAAAATGCAGTTGATGGAAATTTTGGAGCTGAAGTCAATGTTTGATGGCGATAAGTTAGGATCAGGGACTAGGCTCCCATTTAAAGTCAGACACCATAACCTTCATTGTAATTCCTGTGGATTATTACAATCCCCATTTCCTACAATACATTTGGAAATTTAACTGGGGATATCGTCTTTAGTAAAAGTTTCACAGGACAGACATCAAAGATCAAACATCTACTTGGTTTGCTATGCATGTTTAGAGTCATAGAAATCTACAGATCAGAAATAGATCAATTATCCCACCTTCTCCATGCCAAACCATAATCTGTCTCGTCCCGGACTATGGCCCTCCCATTCATGTGCCTATCCAAATTTCTCTTAAATGTTGAAATTCAGCCTGCACCCATTGTTTGAGCTGGCAACTTGTTCCACACTCGCACCACCCTCTAAGTGAAGAAGTTGTCCCTCATATTACCCTTAAATATTTCAGCTTTTACCCTTAGCCCATGACGTCTAGTTGTAGTCTCACCCAACCTCCGTGGAAAAAGCCTGCCTGCATTTGCCCTATCTATACCCCCTCATAATTTTGTATACCATAAATTCCGGTGTATAAGCCGAGAATCTGGCCCTAAATTTTGGTCCTAAAATTAGGGGGTCATATTATACAGAGGGTGCCAACTTTGGAAAAATAAATACATGGAAGACAGGTCGTATTTATTGGCTGTTTTTGAGTCAAATACAAAAGAAAATACAAGCGCTTATGAAATCTACACAAAAGAGAAGATCTACAAAACACATTCTATTTCTTAATTTACTTGTACACACTGTTGTCGTCAAATGTTCAGAGCTTGAAACTCTCACACTCTTCATTACCTGACTCCCCAAAAATCGCGTCCCATTCTTCGGCAGTCACAATAAGGATTGTCAATTTCTGCTTTGACATTGTCATTTGCAGCTTTGCTGGCTGCCAAATCTCCATCGTCTTCTTCCCAAAGCAAATGATCTTCAGTGCCATCCAAAGCATTGCTGATGCTGCCTTCTTGAAGGCCTTCACAATGCACTCGGCCCTCATTTCCTCCCACGATTGCACTACCACTCGCAAACTGTAGCTAGAGATGTGGCCCTCATATTTCCCGCTGGAGTGAATGACTGATTTCCAGACTTCATCCATTCATTCCACTGTCGACGCATGAATTCTTTGAATGGTTTGTTTAAACTCACATCTAGTGGCTGGAGCACGGATGTCAAACCACCGGGGATGACTGCAGTGTCCATATTTTCAGCTTTCAGTGCTGCTTTTGTCTTGCTTTGAACACATCCCAGACAAGTAGCGACTTTTCCTTCCTGAAACCTTCGGGATGTCGACGCCACACCTCTTTAACCCACTTCAAGCAACCTGCTTCATCCATCCAGCCGCGTTCTTGAACGTAAACAACACCTTGCGGGAACTTTTCTTTCTTTGGGAATGTTTTCCTCTTAAAAATCACCATCGGTGGTAGTTTGGCCCCATCAGCCATACACATTAACACAACAGTAAAATATTGCTCCTCGTGTCCAAGGACTGCTTTCTGCCCCTTCTGATTGACAGTGTGGTTGCCAGCAAAATCAAAGAACATTGGTGTCACGTCCATGTTACCAATCAGTGAGAGCAGGTAATAATGTGCCTTTCGATGCTTGATTACAAACGATTGGAAGGTCATAATCTTATTTTCAAGGTCGCTTGGCAACTTCTGAGCAATCTTTGTTTTTTGTTTCAACACAAGTTCATGTCTATTCATAAATTGGGTGCACCAACTTTGCGTAGCTTTGAAATTTTCGCTGACTTCACGGTGTTTTTCGTCCCATTTCAATGCTTGAACTCGAATCATTTCTCTGGTAACAATGTATCCAGACGATCGCTGGTGATTCATCCACTCTAAAACTTTTTCTTCCAGTTCTGGCCACTGGCATGTTTTCCCGCAGTTTGCACATTTCGCCTTTGGCATTTCCCTCAGCGTGTCCTCTGCCTTTCTCCACTCTCTCACTTGTTTCTTGTTTATACTAAACTTCTTAGCAGCTGCAGAACTATTCGTTCCTTTAGTAAAATCAACAACCTTCAGCTTGAAGCCAGCATCGTATCGCATTTGTTTTAGTCTTTTGTACATGGTGGTCACAAACTCAATACTGAGTACATGTACTGATCCTGCCACCTCGTGTTATGTTTTAGCAAGATTACGATGGGTGTTAAGTGGTTTCACAGGGGTTACATTTCAGAGGATTCTTTACCATTGGGAACCTAATCCAAAACTTCCCTCCCTGATCAAAACACCATTACAAAAGGGGTCGACTTATACAAAGGTAACATGAAAAAGTCACTTTTTTAACCTTGAAAATCGGGGGTCGGCTTATACACCAGAATTTTATGGTACCTCTATCAAATCTGCCCATAATCTTTTACATTCTGGGGAATAAGGTCTTAATCTATCTAACCTGTCCTCATAACTCAAGTCTTGGCAACATCTTTGTAAATTTTCTCTGTACTCTTTCAACCCTACTTACATCTTTTCTGTAGGTAGATAACCAAATCTGAATACAGTACTCCACATATGGCCTCACCAATGTCCCACTCCACCACGTTCAGGAACGCTTATTACCCTTCAATTATTAGGCTCCTGGACCAGTGTGGATAACTTCACTCACCTCAAGACTGAACTGAATCCACAACCTACGAACTCATGTTCACGGATTTCATGATTCATCTTCAGAATATTATTTAATTATTTATGCACTACTTGTTTTCTTTTTCTATTTGCACAGCGTGGCTTCTTTTGCACAATGATGACTTGTCAGTCTTTGTGTGTAATTTTTCATTAATTCCATCATGGTGTGATGCTCTGGGGGGGCGGGGTGGAGGGTGCATGGTCGACAGCCTGCCCCTGCATTTCTAATGACCAGTACTGTTCTTTGGTCTTGTGTTAAATTGCTTTTGTGGGATTATGGTGGGAAGTTACAGTTCATTTATTGTTACCTTTTAGCTTGGGTTATACAGTTATTCACTTGTGTATTTGTGGGTCACCCTAACTGTAACTGGGGTGTGTGATGGTCACCTCCCCCGTCGGTGTGAGACTAGTTGGGTTCACTCTCCAGATCACGGTGCCCGGTCTGTTTGTGTCTATCACAATAAAACGGTTGTTGAGTTAAAGAGCTTCCTCGTCTGTCATTCTGGACCAAATGCTCACCACAATATTCTACTTATTCTATTTTGAATACCTGCAAGAAAATGAATCTCAGGGTAGTATATTGGCATCCTGACCTCTGCAAGGGACTGGCAGCTGTTGGTGGACTTCAAACGGCAGCTGAAGTTCCCCAACCATATCGCAGCCACCACCCTGTGACAGACATTGTCCTTGTGTCTGAGTCTACTAAACAAGTGGTGCTGCTGGAGCTGATAGTTCCATGGGAAGATGGCTTGGAAGAGGCCTTTGAAAGGAAGCTCTCCAAGTATGCAGGACTGGTCAGCAACTGCCAGCAGGAGGTTGGATGTAGGGGATTTGCAGCCCGTCCTTTAGCCAGAGCCATCAGCAATTTGGGCATCGAGGGAAAGAGGAAGAGGAGAGCCATCCGCAGTACCACCGATGCGGCAGCGAGGGCCTCAAGATGGCTGTGGCTCAAAAGAGGGGAGCCATGGAGTCATAAGTAGCTAGCCATCTGGACACAAGCTGGGGTCTGATCAGCCCCGGCTGGGTCACCTGGAGGAGGGTGTATGATGTTGAAAGACCCGAAACACCCAGTGATTCCAGGGACATCATCGAAGATGTGTCCAGAGGCATCAATAGATGTATGTACACAGCAGTGTGACATGTACATGCTCTGATAATGCATTTACTTTGCACTTTTGTAAAAGTCCAGTCACGTTCTTATATAATGACTGAATTGTCTCAATGAACTGAAAGGCCTTTTATATTCTATGTTCAAGGAGCAGTCAGCAGTAGTCCAAGTAAAACTCCAGTCTGGATTTGAAGCCTCACTTTCAGGACAGGAGCACATTACACCATATCTCTTTTTAAACATAGTTTCTTCTCCCCCAGCATCAAATTTCTGAATGTTCCATGTTTCCACAAACATTACCTCATTATTCCTGTCACTTTGCCCATTTTTATTTTGCAATTTAAAGCAATTTTATGTCAATGTATTGTATTGCTGTTGCAAAAACAATATTCACGTCAACTAACAGTGATAAACTGGCTCTGATTCCAATTCCTCATCATTTTTTTTGTTTCCTTTGCTGCCAGTGTTTCCATTATAAGCTCCCGTGACCCTTATATATTTGAAGTTTACAGCATAAATACATTTTGCAGTTGCACTCATCCAAAGCTCTTTCTTTGTTCTGCATTTCACTGTCGCAATCAGAAAATGACCTGACAAAACACAAGGTGAAGTTAAATTATTTGCTTGTTTGATTTTTTGCTTATTTTGATAGAAACCATCAACTTAGTTAGTTTATGACTGCACAGCTCTTGTTATTTTGTTGGAGCTGAACAGACAATTGCAAATTTGAGTAATTTATGATGAACAATAAAAACAATCCAGGTTCTGGTATATCACAGGCTGCTGGGTCAAAGGGAAGATTATAACAAAGTGGCAGCAGTCTTCTTACTGGAGTCAGGTAGATCTCCTGAAATTGCTGAATTTCCACTGTTCATATTACTTATCTCTTTAGAGCTGACAATTAATTTCAGTAGAGCACAAGATAGACTATGCTCTTGATAAGCAACTGAAAATTCAAGAAACAAAGAAGTTGCAAAATGTGACTCTCACAACAAGGAAAGTTTTCCTACAGCTTTTACAAAATGTGTGTCTATCGTGGCTATATGCTCAGTGGCCACTTTATTTGGTGTTTATTTGAGGTACTGTCACAGTCGTGTCAGCTTGAACCAGTCTGGCCTTTCTCATCTGACCTCTCTCACTAACTAGGTGTTTTTGACCACAGAACTGCTGCTCACTGGATTTTTTTGTTGTTGTTTATCACACTATTCACTGTAAACTTTATAGACTGTTATGCATGAAAATCCTAGGAGGTCTGCAGTTCCAGAGATACTCAAGCCACCCAGTCTGGCACCAACAATCAAAAATCAACCACAGTCAGTCACTTAGATCACATGTTTCATTATTGAGCAGGTGCACTGGTGTATCTAATAAACTGGCCACCGAGTGCACTTTGAGGTGAGCTCTGCTGTCCAAACTGGGGTTAATTTTGTAATTTTCAGAAAGAAAGTAGCTGTAATTTTTCAAAATGCACACTATTTTTGTACATATGTGAAGAAATTGAGGTAAAATTTGCTGAGCATGTTTAAGGGTTAAATATATGGTTCTCAATGCTCTCCATTGCATTGAAAGGATAGAGAACTTCCTCCTATCTGTATATGCTGGTCAATCGTCTCAGCATCTGCAGATTTCCTCATGTTTCTAATTCTCCTGCTATCTGGTTCTATTGTTGCACATTTGATAGAGATTAATTACTATGATTGTTCAATATATCATTTTGTCAAAACATACAAGAGGCTTGATAGAAGAAGCATTAAATCTAATGTTTCTCTAATCTAGAACAACTGTTTCTGTTCTTGAAGCTCATGCTGATTCAACAGCAGGTGACTTAAGATTGATGGACATCCTAAACACTGTCTATCACTCAAAGAACTAACATCACATGTTTTTGAGAATATCATCTCATATTTGTTTATATTTTGATACTTCTGGGTCACTTTCCATTTTAATTCTTTGCATCATTTCTTGCTTGTAATTCCAATCTGGCTGCAAAATAATCAGGTTCCAACTCATTTACATCGTTACACAGTTTTATATCTGTATTTTTTCCTGTTTTGCTGTTTCATCATTAAGAAGACAGTGCATATCAGACAATGATCACTGGTTCGATGGGCTGGATCATGCTGAAAGCCGGATACTAGATCAATAGTGAACATATGGCCTGAGGCACTGAACATTACAGACCAGAAGTGAGGAACATACAGCAGGAACACAACCATGGGCATCTGAGCTCTCATTCCACACCTGAAGTCAAGTCTGAGTCTAGTTGTGATTAGCAAGTAGCTCAGCTGAGGCCAGATTGGGGCAGGTATGGTGGATGTGGAGATGAGAGGTAGACGGTGGAGACAGAGGCTGCAAGCTGATAAATGGAACCCGATAAAAAGGGATGAGAGAGAAAGAGAGGGGGTGAGAGAGAGAGAGAGAGAGAGAGAGAGAGAGATTGCAATGGGAAGGGCTCACCTTGTCAGATCCTTCCTGCGTGCTTCCAATGTATGGTACTCTCAAGAAGGCTGGCAATGAGATGATTGACCATCAATTTTTTTGGCTGGGCTTTCATCAAGAAAGTCTGAAAATGATACAGCAAGGATCCTTGATTAGGTTAGTCAGGAGCAGCTGAGTTTCAGAGGACTCTCTGGACATAGGGACATAGACCAAGACAAACCTGGAAGATTAATAACTCAATGAAAGGTAGACTTTGTTACGCATGAAAGTCATTGATCTTCTAGTTCATAAGGATGGCCATAAGTGAATGCAAAGTCATAATGAACTTCTGTGCAGACTCCACAAAGGGTGAGCTGGGAAGGAGCACAGCCCGGGGTCATGCTTCTACTGGACACTGCAGACTCCACAAAGGGTGAGCTGGGAAGGAGCACAGCCCGGGGTCATGTTTCTACTGGACACTGCAGACTCCACAAAGGGTGAGCTGGGAAGGAGCACAGCCTGGGGTCATGTTTCTACTGGACACTGCAGACTCCACAAAGGGTGAGCTGGGAAGGAGCACAGCCCGGGGTCATGTTTCTACTGGACACTGCAGACTCCACAAAGGGTGAGCTGGGAAGGAGCACAGCCCGGGGTCATGCTTCTACTGGACACTGCAGACTCCACCAAGGGTGAGCTGGGAAGGAGCACAGCCCGGGGTCATGCTTCTACTGGACACTGCAGACTCCACAAAGGGTGAGCTGGGAAGGAGCACAGCCCGGGGTCATGTTTCTACTGGACACTGCAGACTCCACAAAGGGTGAGCTGGGAAGGAGCACAGCCCAGGGTCATGTTTCTACTGGACACTGAAGGGCCGGCTTGTGTGAAAGAGCCTCTCTAACATTTCATAACAGTATTGTTAAAGGAGGAAACTTGAATGTCTTCAATGCCATAAATATAATGCATAGGGTTGGAGGCATAATTAATACATTAATTTGATGAAATGTGTTAAATTTCCTGGAAATATGTTATGAAAATAAATATTTTTAAAATTAAAAATTGATAATCCTACTGCCCTTGCCAGGCCAACACACTTCAATCACTCTACTGCTTTTAAAAGCTGACAGGAAAGTTTTGGAACCATTATTCACCTATTAGCACTCACAAAAAGAGAGGCTTTGAGAATGACATCGCAATATCCAGAAAATGCTTCCTCTATTCAACTGTTACTCATGAAGGCAGGTCCTCATCGTCAGACTTAGAATGTTCAAAGTTCACAGTAAAATTATTACCAAGGTCTCTAAATACTACCCTGGTGTTCATTTTCTTGCAAGCATTCACAGAAGAACAACAAAATACAATAGAAACAATGAAATTTACACACACAGACTGACAAACAACATGCAAAAGAAGATGAACTATGCAAATGCAAAAATACCAAACAAAATCTAACAAATAATAAATAAATAGATAGATAGAATAATAAATATACAAAAAATAAATCTATAGATAAATACATAAATACATACAAATACACATAAATAATAGATAAATAAATAAACAAACAAGTAAATAAATAGATAGATAGATAGATAGATAGATAGATAAATAGACTAAGAACATGAATTGTAGAGTCCTTGAATGAGAGTCCATAGATTATGGAATCAGTGCAGTGTTGAGGAGAGTGAAGTTATCCACCTCAGTTCAGGAGCCTGAAGGTTGCAGGGCAATAGCTGTTCCTGAAGCTGTTGGAGAGGGCCCTAAAGATCTTGTATCTCCTTCCCAATGGTAGCAGCGAGAAGAGAGCATCGCCTGGATGATGGGGGTCCGTGATGATGGATGCTGCTTTCTTGTGGCAGCGCTCCTTGAAAATGTGCTCAAAAGTTTCCAAAAGATATTTTACACTGCTTCCACACAAGAGAAATAATTGAGTCTCCTTTATAAGTCGCAGAAAGAAAATAATAATGCCTGGTTAAATTTCTTGGTGGTAAAACGTAACTTGCACCACCCTGTCTGGAAATGCGAGACATAATTAACTATAAGGAACTGGATACTGATAGTGGATGATCAGCCATGATCACAGTGAATGGCGGTGCTGGCTCAAAGGGCCGAATGGCCTACTCCTGCACCCATTGTCTATTTGTCTGTTGTCTATAAGCAGAAACAACATGAAAAACATATGCAGAGACTCTTGTGCTAATGCTAAGCTTCCCTAACTTTTCTTCCACTCTACTATCTTAACAATGATGGTTATATGACAGAACTTCCTTTATGAATGAAGTGGGTTTAAAGCGATCCCAAGGAAACGCAAAGCATAATTTTATATTTTGGATCTGAACAGCAATTAGTTAAGAAACAAGAACTTGCACTAATATAAATACAAGCATTCTGTGTGTGTTGCTTTGTTAACGCATCTCCCACAATCTCATAATCTAAAAACCTTTTCAGCCAGTTAAATGGGTTCATCAACTAATTTAGGATATAGATGCTGGCTTTACTATCTTCCCTTACCCAGCTCCAGACTGAAGATGGCTTTGAAAGATTTGCTTGGTTGTGGTGCCTGACATCCCAAAAACCTTAAAGTCGATTAGGTACTCCTCAATTGCAGTTACAATTGGAAAAGAGGCAGCCAATTTTATCAAAGCTAACTCCCAGAAATAATAATATGATAATGATAACAAACCAGATGTTTTTTTTTTTGCCAAGCAAAGTTGTTAGAAGGATATATTTGGGGTGACTAGTTAGGGTGGTGGTTAGTGCAAGGCTTTATAGTACAGGCGACCCAGGTTCAATTCCTGTCATTGCCTGTAAGGAGTTTGCACATTGTCCCTGTGACCACGTTTGTTTACTCCTGCGCCCTGTTTTCCTCCCATGGTCCAAAGAGATTGGTTGGTTAATTGGTCTTTGTAAACTCTCTTGTCATTTTTTTTTTTATTTGTGTTCATTTTCTTGCCCTGTTTAGCACATCTGGCAGCATTCTTGTCCTTTTTTTTAATGAGGCCGAATTACTAGCTTGACACTCATCCCAGCACAGAGGGAAAGCATGCAAGGAGCCGGCTGGATTCGAAACAGGGACCACTTGCCTCAAAGTCCAGGGCAGCTGCCACTACACCAGTGGCAGGCTAGTCATCGGTGACTAATGAACCGGGTCAGGTCACAGGTCTCTCAGTGAATGAGCATCTGGGGGACAGTGACCACCGCTCCCTGGCCTTTAGCATTATCATGGAAAAGGATAGAATCAGAGAGGACAGGACAATTTTTAATTGGGGAAGGGCAAATTATGAGGCTGTAAGGCTAGAACTTGTGGGTGAGAATTGGGATGATGTTTTTGCAAGGAAATGTACTATGGACATGTGGTCGATGTTTAGAGATTTCTTGCAGGATGTTAGGGATAAATTTGTCCCGGTGAGGAAGATAAAAAATGGCAAGGTGAAGGAACCATGGGTGACAAGTGAGGTGGAAAATATAGTCAGGTGGAAGAAGGCAGCATACATGAGGTTTAGGAAGCAGGGATCATATGGGTCTATTGAGGAATATAGGGAAGCAAGAAAAGAGCTTAAGAAGGGGCTGAGGAGAGCAAGAAGGGGGCATGAGAAGGCCTTGGTGAGTAGGGTAAAGGAAAACCCCAAGGCATTCCTCAATTATGTGAAGAACAAAAGGATGACAGCAGTGAAGTTGGGACCAATTAGAGATAAAGGTGGGAAGATGTGCCTTGAGGCTGTGGAAGTGAGCGAGGTCCTCAATGAATACTTCTCTTCGGTATTCACTAATGAGAGGGAACTTAATGATGGTGAGGACAATATGAGTGAGGTTGATTTTCTGGAGCATGTTGATATTAAGGGAGAGGAGGTGTTGGAGTTATTAAAATACATTAGTACAGATAAATCCCCGGGGCCTGACAGAATATTCCCCAGGCTGCTCCATGAGGTGAGGGAAGAGATTGCTGAGCCTCTGGCTAGGATCTTTATGTCCTTGTTGTCTACGGGAATGGTACCGGAGGATTGGAGGGAGGCAAATTTTGTCCCCTTGTTCAAAAAAGGTAGTAGGGATAGTCCAGGTAATTATAGACCAGTGAGCCTTACGTCTGTGGTGGGAAAGCTGTTGGAAAAGATTCTTAGAGATAGGATCGATGGGCATTTAGAGAATCATGGTCTGATCAGGGACAGTCAGCATTGCTTTGTGAAGGGCAGATTATGTCTAACAAGCCTGATAGAGTTCTTTGCGGAAGTGACACCAACAGCATCAACAAACTCATTCGTAAGGCCAGTGATGTTGTGGGGATGGAACTGGACTCTCTGACTGTGGTGTCTGAAAAGAGGATGCTGTCCAAGTTGCATGCCATCTTGGACAATGTCTCCCATCCACTACATAATGCACTGGTTGGGCACAAGAGTACATTCAGCCAGAGACTCATTCCACCGAGCTGCAACACACTGAGCGTCATAGGAAGTCATTCCTGCCTGTGGCCATCAAACTTTACAACTCCTCCCTTGGAGGGTCAGACACCCTGAGCCAATAGGCTGGTCCTGGACTTATTTCGTGGCATAATTTACATATTACTATTTAATTATTATGGTTTTATTACTAAATTATTTATGGTGCAACTGTAATGAAAACCAATTTCCCTCGGGATCAATAAAGTATGACTATGACTATGACTACGACTATGACTATGACTATGACTATGACTAGGCATATAGATAAGGGTCGTGCAGTGGATGTGACCTATATGGATTTTAGTAAGGCATTTGACAAGGTTCCACACGGTTGGCTTATTCAGAAAGTCAGAAAGCATGGGATCCAGGGAAGTTGGGCCAGGTGGATTCAGAATTGGATTCCTTGCAGAAGGCAGAGGGTCATGGTGGAGGGAGTACATTCAGATTGGAGGATTGTGACTAGTGGTGTCCCACAAGGATCTGTTCTGGGACCACTATTTTTTGTGATTTTTATTAACGACCTGGATGTGGGCATAAAGGGGTGGGTTGGCAAGTTTGATGACAACACAAAGGTTGGTGGTGTTGTAGATAGTGTAGAGGATTGTCAAAGATTGCAGAGGGACATTGATAGGATACAGAAGTGGGCTGAGAAGTGGCAGATGGAGTTCAACCCAGAGAAGTGTGAGGTGGTAAACTTTGGAAGGACAAACTCCAAGGCAGAGTACAAAGTAAATGGCAGGATACTTGGTAGTGTGGAGGAGTAGAGGGATCTGGGGGTACATGTCCACAGATCCCTGAAAGTTGCCTCACAGGTAGATAGGGTAGTTAAGAAAGCTTATGGGGTGTTAGCTTTCATAAGTCGAGGGATAGAGTTTAAGAGTCGCGATGTAATAATGCAGCTCTATAAAGTTCTGGTTAGGCCACACTTGGAGTACTGTGTCCAGTTCTGGTCACCTCACTATAGGAAGGATGTGGAAGCATTGGAAAGGGTACAGAGGAAATTTACCAGGATGCTGTCTGGTTTAGAGAGTATGGATTATGATCAGAGATTAAGGGAGCTAGGGCTTTACTCTTTGGAGAGAAGGGGATGAGAGGAGACATGGTAGAGGTGTACAAGATAATTAGAGGAATAGATAGAGTGGATAGCCAACGCCTCTTCCCCAGGGCACCACTGCTCAATACAAGAGGACATGGCTTTAAGGTAAAGGGTGGGAAGTTCGAGGGGGATATTAGAGGAAGGTTTTTTACTCAGAGAGTGGTTGGTGCGTGGAATGCACTGCCTGAGTCAGTGGTGGAGGCAGATACACTTGTGAGGTTTAAGAGACTACTAGACAGGTATATGGAGGAATTTAAGGTGGGGGGGTGTTATATGGGAGGCAGGGTTTGAGGGTCGGCACAACGTTGTGGGCCGAAGGACCTGTAATGTGCTGTACTATTCTATGCTCTACGTTCTAGTCCCGTGATTGAGCTTGGGGGACTGCTGGGCAGCATGGCTCAAAGGGCCTGACGGGCCTATTCCACACTGTACCTCAATAAAATGTAATACTCACTCAGTATCATATGTACTATCCAAGTAAGATAACACAGAGCGAACGTTACAGACAGATTCACAATTTTTAATAGCGATAACTCTGCATGTCTAAAGAACAGAAGGATTTTAATCTATTATCATTTATTCAACATTTCCCACATTCATAATATCCATCTGATCTAACAGATAGTTTCAATAATTCTGCATACATTAACTCTATTATCATACTAGTGTCACTAACGAGTTTTAGTTCTGCCCACTAAAACTGACACAGAGCGAGCATACAACTATTTCACATCAGTTCGTTCCTTTATTTCTTGAGGTCAATCTTACTTCAGTTTGGTGTTATAAATATTTCTGGGAAGTGTAAGAGGAGCCAATTATTTTGTCAGATTTACGCACTTACATCAGTGTAATGCACATGCTGTTTGTTCTAACTGTGGGAAGTGTAAGAAATATTGAGAATATAGAAACATGGAGAACTGTTAAAGTATGTGGACATATCATCATGTAATTAGTAAACTCTTCCACAGCTCTTCTGAAAAAATATTGCTTTAATCATGGATTTAAAGAAGGAGCATGTGGAAAGGTATATCAATCGACAAATTCATAGCATTGACCTCAAAATGGAGAGAGTGACATTTTAGGTTGGCCTTTTATTACCCCCATGGTGTCTGAAAATGATTCATAACCATTTTATTTTTAACGGATGTCATTCGCTCTGCATAGCAAAGCTCCACAAACAGCAATAAGATATTTAGCAGTTAATCCATTTCCTTAACAATGTTGGCTGTGAGATAAACATTAGTCAGGGTGCAAGATAGGACATAAATATCTTGTGATCTTTTAAGCTTCATCAAGAAAGCAAATCTATTGGAATGATGATACCTCTAACAATACAATACACACTTTAATGCCTCTGCAGCGTTGCATATATACCATTTTAGAAAGCACCACTTGGCTCTTTAATCATGTACACTCAATGGCCATTTTGTCAGGTACACCTGTATGCAGGTATGTATCAGCTCAGCCAATCACGTGGCAGAAACCCAATGCATAAAAGCATGCAGACATTGCCAAGAGGTTCGGTTGTTGTTCAGACAAAACATAAGAATGGGGAAGATATGTGATCTAAGTGATGTTGTCTATAGAATGATTGTTGGTTCCAGACAGCGTGGATAGAGTATCTCAGAAACGATTGATCTGCTGGGAGTTTCACACACAACAGTCTCTAAAGATCACAGAGAATGATGTGAAAATTAAAAAGCATCCAGTGAGTAGCAGTTCTGTGGCATAAACACCTCATTAATGAGAGAGACTATAAGCATAAGACATAGAAGCAGAATTAGGCCATTCAACACATCAAGTCTTCTCTGCCATTCCACCATGGCTGATCCTGAATCCCACCCAACACCATAACCTGCCTTCTTGCCGTAACCTTTGATGCCCTGACCGATCAGGAAGCTATCAATTTTCGCTTTAAATATACCCACGGACTTGGCCTCCACAGCTGTCTGTGACAGAGCCTTCCATAGATTCATTACTCTTTGGCTAAAAAAAAACCCTTACCTCTGTTCTAAAAGGTTGTCCCTCAAATTTGAGGTTGTGCCCTCTAGTTCTAGATAACCCCACCCCAGGAAACATCCTCTCCACATCCACCCTACCCAGTCCTTCCAGCATTGAGTAGGTTTCAATGAGATCCCCCACACATTCTTCTAAATTCCAGTGAGTCCAGACCCAAAGCTGCCAAATGCTTCTCATGTGTTAACCCCTTCATTCCCAGAATCATCCTCATGAATTCTCTGGATTCTGTACAATGATAACACATCCTTTCTGAGATATGGGGCCCAAAACTGTTGACAATATGCTAAGTGCGGCCTGACCAGTGTCTTATAAAGCCTCAGCATTATCTTATTGTTTTTATATGCTATCCCCCAAAATGAATGCCAACATTGCATTTGCCTTTTTTACCTCAGACTCAACCTGTAAATTAACCTTCTGGGAGTTTTGCACAGAGACTCCTAAGTTCCTTTACACCTCGGATGTTTGAATTTTCTCCCCATTTAGATAATAGTCTGCACTTCTGTTCCTTTTATCAAAATGTATTATCATATATTTCCCAACACTGTATTCCATCTGCACTTTTTTGCCTGTTCTTCCAATTTGTCCAAGTCCTTCTGCAATCGCATTGCTTCATCAGCACTACCTATTCCTCTACATATCTTCATATCATTCACAAACTTTGCCACAAAGCCATCAATTCCATTATCCAAATCATTGACAAAGTGAAAAGTAGTCAACCCAATACTGACCCCTGAGGAACACCTCTAGTTACTGGCAGCCAACCAAAACAACTCCTTTTATTCCCACTCACTGCACCTATGCCAGTATCTATCCTGTAAGGAAAGAGTTCCGAGTTAAGGTCAGTTTGAACTCTAGGACAGACAGCTCTAGGGTATACTAACAGACTCCAGTGAGTTAGGGTCCTGTATTATATTTTGAGCTGACACATGCTATGCACTGGTCATTATCCTAAGGAATGGTGGCTGGATTGCTTGCAGAAGCATGTCAGCAAATGTGTGGGAAGGAAGGTTGCGCAAATAACCGGTCTGCAACAGTCCAGCAACAGTCTGGAAAATCAGAACAACTCTCATTTGTCTGGATTAATCAACATACAAATTTGACATTCTTTTGTGCTCAA
Source organism: Mobula hypostoma (assembly GCF_963921235.1). NCBI lineage: Eukaryota > Metazoa > Chordata > Chondrichthyes > Myliobatiformes > Myliobatidae > Mobula > Mobula hypostoma. The sequence goes on along the minus strand of NC_086097.1, from coordinate 117,543,388 downwards.
TACTTGACTGGAACATTACTTCATACTAGTGAAGTAGGCTCCACGACAGTCAGTGGCCACTCTCTCTGGTACCTTTTAAAGTGGCCACTGAACGTATGTTCATGGTTCAATATGTTGTTCATTCAGAGATGCCCTTCTGCACACCACTGTTATAACCAGTAGTTATTTGGGTTACTGTAACCAACCTTCCTGTCAGTCTGAACCAGTATGGCTTTTTTCCTCTGACTTCTGTCATTCCCTCATCATGTTTCTGCCCACAGAACTACAGCTCACTGGTTGTCATTTGTTTACACACCATTCTCTGTAGAGACTGGATTGTCTGAAAATTCCAAGAGATGAGTAGTTTTTGAGATAGTCAGACCACCGGGCCTGTCACCAACAATCATTCCGTGGTCAAAGTCACTTTAGATCATATTTCTCCCCCAGTCTAATGTTTGGGCTGAAGAGCAACTGAACCCATTGACCATCTGCATGGTTTTGTGCATTGATTACTGCCACATGATTGGCTGATTAGCTATTTGCAGGTGTACCGACGTACTTAATAAAGTGGCCATTAGCTGTATGTGACATCTCAAACTGCAATTAGATCTTAATTATGAAATGAGGAGCCAGGTTTATATCAGTTATGCCAGTTATTTAGATCGGTATTATAACCATATAACCATATAACAATTACAGCACGGAAACAGGCCATCTCGGCCCTACTAGTCCGTGCCAAACTCTTACTCACACCTAGTCCCACCAACCTGCACTCAGCCCATAACCCTCCATTCCTTTCCAGTCCATATAGTTGTCCAATTTAACTTTAAATGACAACGTCGAACCTGCCTCAACCACTCCTGCTGGAAGCTCGTTCCACACAGCTACCACTCTCTGAGTAAAGAAGATCCCCCTCATGTTACCCCTAAACTTTTGCCCTTTAACTCTCAACTCATGTCCTCTTGTTTGCATCTCCCCCACTGTCAATGGAAAAAGCCTATCCACGTCAACTCTATCTATCCCCCTCATAATTTTAAATACCTCTATCAAGTCCCCCCCTCAACCTTCTACGTTCCAAAGAATAAAGACCTGAAATAAAAGAAGAAATAAATTATTCCTGAAATAAAAGAAGAAAATTCTGCATCCTCCCCCTACAAATGCTGACTGCTCTGCTGAGTATTTCAGTACTTGCATTCATAACTTACAGAGCCACAGTGCTATAAAAGCACAGTATTTTGCTTTTAGTTTACTGCCCCTTTGCTTCTAGAAACAGCCTACTTTATGGACATCAATTCCTGCTCTTCTCCTGATGAGTGATTCTATTTAAAATTACTAACCTCTGAGAACTCCATTTAAAGGTCAGAATATCCAGGAAGCATGGATCTCTGGTTGAATAAGTAGTTTCAGGTTTGAAACACGTTTGTCTGTCAATACACCTAAATTGACATGATAGTGTTCTCTTTACAAATACACGTCAAATCATGCAACTATAATGTGCCATCATGTATTGACCTGTGTAAGAAAATCAACGTGTCTGAAAATTTGGCACAGCTTTCTGAGGATAACTTATTAATATTTGATTTCACCCAGCAATTTTGTAATTTTCTTATAATTCAGTTAGAACTGCTGCAATCAAATTTATACAGTCCATTACTGATTACAAGAACTTCAAGCAATGGACAGAAATTATTTGCACGCAGGAAAATTGTCTGCCCACTCCGTGCATACATATGCAAAACTTTGGAATTTCTTGATGTAACAAGCCTCTCTTCAGTGAACTGATTGCATCAATACAATATGTTTATGGCATTGGGAGAGGTAAATTGCAGAATTTGTGGCTATGATTACTATTTCGTAACTAACAGGACCAAATTGCTACTCCAGGAAGTTAAAACTTGGAGAGGTGAGTACATGGCAAGAGATGTCAATCTTTCATAAAGATAAGCTTTTAAGTAATGTAAATCTGTCATGTTACAACATTTCTTGGTTTTGTATGTCCTGTGTAAAGGCCAATAATTTCAGTGTGTTTGTATTTTTGAGAATTGCACAGGAGTATCTGAATAGTGAATAGTCTTGCCCTCTACTGATTAAATTTGAGTTACGTTGTGCACAAGGGAAGGTACCACTGTCTTGGCCAGTAGTTTGATTTAAAATGCAACTTGTTTACCAGGCACAGTGCTATGCCAATTCTATTCAAAGTGAGGTCTTTATGGGAACACTGCAGCTTGGTTTAATTGCTTGATTTTAATGCATAAAACATCACTGACGGTTTTTGTACAATTCCCTTCAATGTACATCAGCACTGTTGATTTAGAGTGCAGAAGGAAAGATTTATATTCAGAAAAGAAAAAAACTTTAACTATGTGGTTATTAATTAGTCTAATAGATTACAGTCACTGAAGTGAAAGGCATTTAATACATTCATGTGAGGGCATTGAGTGCATCGTATCCCATTTTGTTACTCACTTGAATGCTGTATCTTGGAAATGAAAGCTGAAAACTTAACCTCAGATTCAGTAGCAACTCAAAAACAAAAAGAAATTGCAAGTGCCCGAAACCCAAAATAAGAATTGAAACTGCTGCAAATATGCAGTAGTTTAGGTAGTGTCTATGGAGAGAGAAAAATAGTTAAGGTTTTAAATTGATCAAGGGCAAGGACATTTGATCTGAAATATTAAATGCTTCTTTCTGCTGAATACTTTCAGTATTTTCTTTTTGTATCTCAGGTTTAAAGTATCAAGATATATAAATAAATATTCTATTGGTGACCACCTGCCTCTATCTCATCGTCAAACAACCGCTTCCCTGATGAGAAAATTCCACAGATTTAGTACTCTTTGGGAAAAGCAATTTCTCCTTATTTCTGTCCTAAATCTATTCCCCCGAATCCTGAGGCTATGTTCCCTAGTTCAACTTTCCTTCTGCTGTCTTATCTATCCCTGTCAGAGCTTATATTTGTGTGTGTGTGTGTGTGTGTGTGTGTGTGTGTGTGTTTGTGTATGTGTTTCTATATAATCCCCTCTCATTCTTCTGAATTCTGCTGAGCATAGTCCCAGGTGATTCAATCTCTCCTTATAGGCTAACCCTTTCATTCGGGAATCAACTTGTTGAACCTCCTCTGCATTGACTCCAAAGATATTTTATCTTTCCTCCAGTAAGGAGGGCCTCATCAGTACCTTGTACAGTTGCAGCATATCCTCCCTATTCTTTAATCAATCTGACAGCAATGAAGGCCAACACTCCATTTGCCTTCTTGATAACCTGTTGCACTTGTAAGCCAACCTTTTTCAGTTCATACACAATTACTCCTAAATCCCTCTACACAACAGCATGCTGCAATCTTTCACCATTTAAATAATAATCTGACTTTCTTTTACCTTCTAAAGTAGATGACCTCACAATTGCCAACATTGTCCCTTGCCCACTCGTTTAACCTATCTATATCTCTCTGCAGACTCTCCACCTGCTTTGCACATTATTCTTTTCCATTCAGTTCAGTGTCATAAGCAAATTTAGATATACTACACTTAGTTCCATCTTCCAAATCGTGAATGCATATTGAGAACAGTTGCGGGCCCAGCACCGGCCCATGGGGCACTCCATTCATCAGACTGTGAACAAGAGAAACACCCTTTTATCTCAACTCTCTGCCTTCTATTTGTTCGATTCATTCTTATACATTACCTTTAACTCCATTCATCCTTATCTTCCAGATAAGTCTTTTATGGGACTTCTTATCCAATGCTTTTGGTATATCCAGTATACAACATCCATCTGTTCCCCTCTATCCATTGTGGTCATTATATCTTCAAAGGTATTCAGTACACTTGTCAAACAGAATCCTGCCCTTCTTGAATCTATGGTGTGCCTGCCTGATGGAACCTGTGTTGCCCTTAAGGCATTTATTTGACTTTGTTGGGTCTACATTTTAAATGATTTGTTTGTAACTATTTTCTAGTTAAAGTTAAAGGTTGATAATTAAGTTACAGTATAACAAAGGTAAATTCATTGTCTATGGTGTATTGCTGCATATGATGACGTCACCTCCGGTTTCGCCGCGTCTTATGTGTAACCTCCAGTTTGGGAAGGTGTGAAGGTGGGTGCCATACGTGCAGCATGATCGTGAAGAGCTCTGTGTCTACCCACAAGGCAACATTATAGAAGCAACGCCGTAATTTCATAAGAAAGTAATTGAAGTAAAAATATTAACGCAGTTTCTGTTAAAGGAAGCGGCAGTTTGGGTGGTGCACGTGTCAGCTTTTCAATTTCAAACGCGGGGTGGGCTCGGCCGCGGCGATTCCCTCCCTTTAAGTATCTTAGTAGGCTTGTGTGCAAGGAGGCGAAGAGGCTAAACGACCCTAGCTTCATGAATTAAGGCAGCACCACAACCCATACCAACCCAGTTAAACCCATTTCGAACAATTTTGTCATCAATAAACCCGTCTCAGTGCATAAAACCGAAGTCTGCGCAATCAACGATGACCCTAGCAAGAATTGTCAATTGCACAACAAACCCTACCCCCTCAAAAACACAGAATGTTTCGAAACAAACCCTTTGACGAAAGAAAGGACCTTCTCAAGGAAGAAAGGATATGTTTTAAGTGCTGTACCTCTACCTCCCACCTCACTAAAGAGTGTACGTTCCCCGTAAAGTACTCAGAATGTAACAGCTCTAATCACGATGGAGCCATGCATCCCGGCCCGTCACCGAAAACTGCCAAGGCTCCTCCACTCCCACAAGAGGATGGCGAGGAGGGAGAGCATCACTCTGATACAAATATTGTCAGCTTGAGCTGCACAGAAGTTTGCAGTCCAGGTCAGTCGAGCCGTTCATGATGAAAGATCTGCCTCACTAAGGTATACCCTAAGAGAGCCAAAGACAAGGCCATCAAAGCCTATGTAATTCTGGACGACCAGAGCAACTGCTCACTAGTGAGACCAAAGTTCTTTGAGTTGTTCAGCGAAAAGGGTAATTCATTCCCATACTACCTTAGAACTTGCTCTGGCATCACAGAAACATATAGCAGGAAGGCAGAAGGCTTCCAGCTCGAGTCGCCAAATGGCAAAGTCGTCATTAGTCTCCCTCCACTCCTAGAGTGCAATGAGATCTAGGATAACCGAACCGAGATTCTGACGCCAAGCGCAGTTCTACACCAGCCCCATCTCCACCACATTTCCAAGCACATCCCAGAACTGGATCTAGAAGCAGAAATACTCCTGCTACTTGGAAGTGATGTTATTAGGGTGCACAAAGTCAGGCAGCAGGTCAATGGACCACACAACGCCCCCTTCACCCAACGTCTGGATCTAGGCTGGGTGGTGATAGGAGAGGTGTGCCCTGGCAACGTACACAAACCAACAGTTAACACGCTCAAGACTAACGTGCTAGAGAGAGGTCGCCATTCAATTTCTCAGCCCTCCACAAGTGTTATGTGTATCAAGGAAGCACAACAAAGGCACGGGCATAGTAAAGTAACTGAGAAGACACTGGGACAGTCAGTTTTCACTCAAACTAAGCACGATAATAAACTTGCTCCATCTGTGGAAAAAGCCATCTCCTTAAAAATAATGAACACAAAGGTCTGTAGAGACGAAGCGAACAACTGGGTCACCCCACTACCATTCAGAGTACCGTGCCAGCGCCTGGCAAACAACAAAGAGCAGGCAGTCAACCGGTTCACAACTTTACAACGAACCCTGAAGAGGAAGCCTGAGACCAGTTACAGAGGTTGTTCTACTTCTACCTAAAGACTGATCTGGAGACTAAAGTTCTATACCATGTTTTTAGTGACCTTACAAAGGTCAGGCAGGGAATGTATTGCCCTTAAGGCATTTATTTGACTTTGTTGGGTCTACATTTTAAATTATTTGTTTGTAACTATTTTCTAGTTAAAGTTAAAGGTTGATAATTAAGTTACAGTATAACAAAGGTAAATTCATTGCCTATGGTATATCGCGGCATGTTTTGACGTCACCTCCGGTTTCGCCGCGTCTTATGTGTAACCTCCGGTTCGGAGAAGGTGTGAAGGTGGGTGCCATACGTGCAACATGATCGTGAAGAGCTCCGTGTCTACCCACAAAGAAACATTATAGAAGCAACGCCGTAAGTTCATAAGGAAGTATTTGAAGTAAAAATATTAACGCGGTTTCTGTTAAAGGAAGTGGCAGTTTGGGTGGCGCGCGTGTCAGCTTTTCAATTTCAAATGTGTGGTGGGCTTGGGCCCGGCGGCGGTTTGATGGGACCTCCTCGCCTGCTACACTCGCTAAAAGAAGAGAGAGCGTGTGGTCTCCAGAATGAAACAGACATTGTATATGTTTGTATTTTTTTATCAACAGTTTTCACCATACGATGTTAATGTGGAAGGGCGCACAGTAAATGGTTAACCTTACTACGACTCTGTCCTCATTGGCTCCGGTTTAACTTGGTGTTTAGTCAGAGTTTCAACACACTGCACGAGAACACTACAGAACCATTTTTATCCAGCTAACCGACTTCATTAAAACCTGTGTGAATGAGTGTGTGCCTACAAAGAACTACTGTACATTTCCAAATCAAAAGCCGTGGATGAACCAGGAGGTACATCATCTGCTGAAGGTTAGATCTGTGCCATTCAAGTGTGACGACTCAGGTCTGTACCAGAAAACCAGGTATGACTTGTGGAAGACTATTTCAAAGGCGAAGAGATGATTTCGAACAAGGTTAGAGGCAACATCAGATGTACGACAACTCTGGCAGGGTTTGCAAGACATTACTTCCTACAAAGCGAAACTCAATAGTATGAATGGCAGCAATGCTTCACTACTAGATGAACTCAACGCCTTCTATGCACGCTTTGAAAGGGAGAATATAACTACAACTGTGAAGATCCCTGCAGTGCCTGATGACCCAGTGATCTCTGTCTTAGAGGCCGATGTTGTGCTGTCTTTAAAGAGGGTGCACCGTCTCAAGGCGGAAGGTCCTGATGGAGTACCTGGTAAGTCTTTGAAAACCTGTGCCAACCAGCTGTTGGGATTATTCAAGGACATTTTGAACCTTTCAATGCTACAGGCAGAAGTTCCCACTTGTTTCAAAAAGGCAACAATTGTACAGTGTCTAAGAAGAATAATCTGAGCTGCCTTAATGACTATCACCCAAAAGCACTCACATCGACAGTGATGAAATGTTTTGAGAAGATGGTTATAACTAGATTGAACTCCTGCCTTGCAAGAACCAGGACCTATTGCAATTTGCCTATCACCATGATAGGTCAACGGCAGATGCAACCTCATTAGCCTTTCACACAGCCTTAGACCACCTGGACAATACAAACACCTATATAAGGATGCTGTTCATCGACTATAGCTCAGCATTTAACACCATCATTCCCACAACCCTGATTGATGACTTACAGAACCTGGGCCCCTGTACCTCTCTCTGCAATTGGATCCTCAACTTCCTAACCGGAAGACCACAGTCTGTGTGGATTGGTGATAACATATCCTCCTCGCTGACAATCGACACTGGTGCACCTCAGGGGTGTGTGCTTAGCCCACTGCTCTACTCCCTATATACACATGACTGTGTGGCTAGGCATAGCTCAAATACCATCTATAAATTTGCTGATGTTACAATCATTGTTGGTAGAATCTCAGATGGAGATGAGAGGGTGTACATGAGTGAGATATACCAGCTAGTGGAGCGGTGTTGCAGCAACAACCTGGTACTCAATGTCAGTATGACGAAAAAGCTGCTTGTGGACTTCAGGAAGGGTAAGACTGGGGAAGACATACCAATCCTCATAGGGGGATCAGATTGGAGAGAGGGAACAGCTTTAAGTTCCTGTGTGCCAAGATCTCTGAGGATCTAACCTGGTCCCAACATATCAATGCAGTTATAAAGAAGGCAAGATAGTGACCATACTTCATTAGGAGTTTGAAGAGATTTGGTTTGTCAACAAAAACACTCAAAAACTTCCCTAGGTGTACTGTGGAGAGCATTCTGACATTCTGGTATGGGGGGACTACTGTACAGGACTGAAAGAAACCACAGAGGGTCGTAAATTTTGTCGGTTCCATCTTGGGTACTAGCCTACAAAGTACCCAGGATATCTTCAGGGAGCGGTGTCTCAGAAAGGCAGTGTCCATTATTAAGGACCCCCAGCACCCAGGGTATGCCCTTTTCTCACTGTTACCATCAAGTAGGAGGTACAGAAACCTGAAGGCACACACTCAGCGATTCAAGAACAGCTTCTTCCCCTCTGCCATCTGATTCTTAAATGGACACAGAACCCGTGAACACCACCTTATTATTTAAACATATATTATTTCTGTTTTGCATAATTTTTAATCTATTCAATATACATATACTGTAATTGATTGATTGATTGATTGATTGATTGCTTCTATATTATGTATTGCATTTAACCGCTGCTGCTGTTAACAAATTTCACAACACACGCTGGTGATAATAAACCTGATTCTGATTACAAATATTTCTTCCTTACTGATAGCTCAAAGCATTTTCCCCAATTACAGCCTTTAAATTAACTGGCCTATAGTTACCTGCCTTTTGCTTACACCTTGTTTTTTAAACAGTAGTGTGACACTCGCTGTCTTCCAATTTGCCATGACCCACTCAGAGTTCAAAGAATTTTAATAATTTTTCATAAGCATATCTACTATAACTTGCCATTTCTTTCGATAACCTGGGAGGCATCTCATCAGGCCCAGGGGACTGGTCTACCTTCAGTTTCAGTAGTTTGTTCTTCACTTCCTCTTTAGTGACAGCAATTATGTTAAGATACTCATCTCCCATCAAATCCATTACATCTCTCTTCAGCATGTTAGACATTTTCCTCCAGCATTCAAGGCCTCAGCCAATGCCACATCCAATGTTTATTGCCCCATCTCATCTTCCAAGCAACCAATGTCCACTTTAGCTGCTTCTGCTTGATATAACAGTAACAATGCTTACTTTCTGTTTTCATATCTTATGTGAGATTACATTCATAATCTGTCTTCCTCTTCCTTAATACTTGATTGTGGTTCTTTGTTGTTTTTTTAAAGTTTTCACTGTGAAAGGTCTCTCTGAAAATTTTCCACTGTTCCTGAACTATCCCACAATATAGTCTGCATTCCCAGACTGTGCTAGCCAACTCCTCCCTCATCGTGTTGTAATCTTCCTTGTTTAGCCATAATACATTGATCAAAATATTGTACTTGAATTGTATGAGAAGTTCAGTCATACCGTGATCACTCTTTTCAAGCTGATCCCTAACACCAAGACCATTAATTTTACCTGTCTCATTGACAAGAATGAGTGTAGCACTTTCCCTTGTAAGTCATGGAAATACTGTTCAAGGAAGTTATCACCGATGTATTATCTGAAGTGCTTCTCAAGACTGCCTTGACCAACTTGATTCACCCAATCTATGTGCAAGATAAAATCTGCCAGGACAATTACTGTCTCATTCTGACAAGCATCAGATATTTCTTGATTTATTTTCTGTACCACTGTGATGTTGTTATTTGACAATCTGTGGTCAACTCACACTTGTGATTTGTTATCTTTTTCTCTTTCTGTTCCTAATCAATACTTCCTGTTCTCACCTTTCTTAACTTCCATATAACCTGATACCCTTGCATACCTAAGTCCCAATCATCTGCACCCTGCAACCATATTTCTGTAAATCATACTCCCTTGTACTGATTTGTGCCGCAAGTTCACTGAACTTGACACAGGCATTCCGATAAAGTGTTCTTGTGCTCATTGCCCTTATAGAATCTAGTAACCTTAGTGTCCTTTGCATTTGATTTTTCAGTACTCTATCCAGACTTTCCTGTTCTCTAACTTTTGCTTTGGTCTCTGCGTTGCTTCCCTCTGTCTTTTTCCCTGGATCCCCAAATGCAAAGAAAACCTATGAGAATATTGCCAGGACCTAAGGGCTAAGACTTAATTCTTTGTAGCTTATAGCCCTAGGTATGGAGAATGCACAGTTTGTTTTCCATGGCTAGGCAATCAGGAACTGGAGGACACAAGCTTAAGGTAAGAGGGGGAAGATTTAAAAGCGGTAACTTCTTCATGTAGCGGGTCATGCATACATGGACTGAGTTCCCGAAGGAGGTGGTTCAGCCAGGTACCATAACAACATTATTTTTAGATTTAAATTAGCTTTATTGTCATATGTACATCAAAATATTGAAACGTGTCATTTGCATCTAATCAAATCACTGAAGACTGTGCTGGGCAGCCACAAGTGCTACCACGCTTCTGGTGCCAAGGTAACATGCCCACAACATCATATCTCTAATGCTCATCTTTGGGATGTGGCAGGAAACCAGACCATCTGGGAGAAACCCATGTCGTCGCAGAGACGGACAGCAACAAGAATGGGACCCTGGTCAGAGAAACAGGTGCGGTAAAGAGAAGCACTAACTGTAAGCTGCAACCCATTTAAAAGGCGTTTCAACGGATGAATGGATTGGAAAAGTTGAGGGGGATATCGGGCTAATGCAAGCAAATGGGACTAGCTTGGATGGGCATCTTGGTGAGGATGGACATGTTGTGCTGAAGGGCCTGTTTCTGTGCTATATTACTCTCTCACTCTCTCTCTGTGGCTGTAAGACTATACCTGCCACATGCTGCAGGCACAGCTTCAAAATTGCTGGCTAAGTAGGTTTTACTGCTTCCACATCATACAGCGCTGGTGCCAAACGTTTCAGAGTGTCCATTATTACTTCAAAAGGGGAGGCAGGGGGTCACAAAGGCCACCTGTTCAAGGGGAGCTAATGTAGTTTACTTTTAAAACTAAAGTAAGTAAATAGCGAGCAAAAAAATGAGTGGTTGCCCAGAATGCAACCTTTCACGTGGTGCGAGTTTGTAATGGCACAGTGAAACAATGGCCCAGCGGCCTCAACTGCTCTGGAGATGTCGTGCAGGATCTAGCCAGATGTTTTTTCCGGATCTACAGAGATGTAATGCAAGTGGACCTATATTACGGCATATGAAATTGAGGGCCATGAGCAAAGATGAGGAACAAAAGGTTACGGAAGGAAAAGAAGAGATGACCAACAGAAATCCAAGCGGGTTAGGCTCAACAATGTCCAAGAATAGGAAACCCTACAAAAAGTGTTGGGTACAGCCCAGTCCATCATAGGAAAAGCACTTTCAACCATTTGGCACATCTATAACGAGCTCTGCCACAAGAAAGTGGCATCCATCATCAGGTCCCCCATCATCTGATGATGATATCATATCTGTTAAATAGGGGCCGTGGAAAATTCTGATTTGATGGAGAATGGACGTGAAAGCACAGAGGAACATCTGGAGAAATTTCTGAAATGCTCGTTCGCTGCTGTCGTTACTGCGTGGTTGGGAATCTTTCGGAGGGTAGGCCTCAAAATCCCCGGCTTTGCCTGCTGTTGGTGACCAAGGTTGAGGTTGAAATGTTCGGACAGAGATGGCGCTCAGTACTCGGTGTCGGAGAGCTGATCAGAGCTCGAAGTTTTCGGATGACTCAAAGTCGGACTGTGGTCGGCATGGCAGGGAAAGTTTTTCTTCCTTCTCCCATCTGCGTGAGATGTGGGACATTTGAGAGACTTTGAACTTCTACTGTGCTCATGGACTTCTTCATCAAGTTATGATACTGTTGCACTGTTTGTAACTATATGTTATAATTATGTGGTTTTGTCAGTTTTTTCCCTCTTGGTCTGTCCTGTGTTTTGTGATATCACACCGGAGGAAATAATGTATCATTTCTTAATGCATGCATTACTAAATGACAATAAAAGAGGACTACATGTCTTCATAATCTAAATCTCTCTTTTTGCTACTGCCATCAGGAAGAAGGTTCAGGAGCCCCACACCATCAGGTTCAGGAACAGTTATTACCCTTCAACCATCCGGCTCCTAAACAAGTGTGGATTATTTCTCTCACCTCAACATTGAACTAACTCTACAACCTATGGACTGACTTTCAAGCACTCGACAATTCATGTCCTCTGTATTATTGATTTATTACATTCGGTTTGTCTTTGCACAGTGTGCTTTATTTTGCACATTGGCTGTTTGTCCATCTTTGTGTGTAGTTTTTTCATTAAGTCTATTGTATTTTTTTTGTTCTAATGTAAATGGTTGGAGGGAAATGAATCACAGGGTTGTATATTGTGACATTTACATACTTTGATAATAAATTTATTTTGAACCTTTACAAAACTTAATAATTAACTTAATTTCAGTAACCTCGCACAGCTTTTTTTTCATGAAATTCCCACTCTCCTTTGTTAATGGATAGTTCAAAGAAATAGCACATACAAGATCCTCCCAAATTCCAAAGACATACAGGTTAGTGTTAGTGAGTTGCGGGCATGATACGTTGGTGCCCAGAGTGCGGTGATACTTACTGGCTGTCTAACACGATCACAGCTGATTTGATTTGATGCAAATGAAGCATTTTGCTGTATGTTCAAAATTCACAGGGCAAATCTTTAAATCCTTAATAAGCATTCCCACCAAAGCAACAAAAGAAAGGAATAACTTTGTATTCAAAATTACCCACAGTGGCCCCATCCTATTCAGGAGGTTTGATTGTTGGTAGAATTTACTGTTAATAACTTTGGAGAATGAAACTGAGCAATTCTACACCAAGACCTGATTTAAGATTAGATTAGATTGTGTCATTTCTTAATGCATGCATTACTAAATGACAAAGAGGACTGCATGCATTAAGAAATGATACAATATTCCTCCGGTGTGATATCACAGAAACACAGGACAGACCAAGACTGAAAAACTAACAAAAATCACATAATTATAACATATAGTTACAACAGTGCAACAATACTATAACTTGATGAAGAACAGGCCATGGCACAGTAAAAAAGATCAAAGTCTCTCGAAAGTCCCACATCTTACGCAGACGGGAGAAGGAAGAAAATTCTCCATGCCATGCCCGACCACAGTCCGACTCTGAGTCATCCGAAAACTTCGAGCTCCGATCAGCCCTCTGACACCGAGTACCGAGCACCATCTCTATCCGAACTCTCCGATCTCAGTCTCGGTCGCCAGCAGCAGGCAAAGCGGGGGATTTTGGGGCCTTCCCTCCGGAAGATTCTCGATCGCACAGTAGCAGCGGCAGTGAACCGGCATTTCAGAAATTTCTCCAGATGTTCCTCTGTGCTTTCACGTCTGTCTCCATCAAATCAGAATTGTCCACAGCCCCTACTTAATAGATACAATATCATTTCGCCGAAGAGCTGTGGGCGCTGCGTCCCGCTGCCATCTCCTTCTCCCGCCTTTTGAAGATAGTACCATCTCAGCATGGACAGCAGTAATTGTGTAGGATCATGGAGGCTAGAGTGGAGGGAAGTAGCCTTGGGTTCCAAGGAGTCATTGCCACTCCACTAGGAATATGTGACACCTTTTAAATTTATTTTTAATTATTTATTTATTGAGATAGAGCGTGAAGTAACCCCTTCCGGCCCTTCAAGCTGCGCTGCCCTTGCTGGGGAATTAAATTGGGGGTTGCTCCCCCATTTTAACTCCAGCTTGATCATGGGACATTTTACAATGACTGATTAACCTACCAAATGGTCCTTCTTTGGACTGTGGGAGGAAACCAGAGCACCCAGATGAAGCCCACATGGCCATGGGGAGAACAAACAAACTCATTACAGACAGCGGCGGGAATTGAACCTGTGTCGCTGGTATTGTAAAGCACTGTGCTAACCACTACACTACCGTGCTGCCCCATGGCTCCTTGAATACAATATTCTGCAGCTATGTGTATTCAGAACTGAGGTAATCAAAGATGCAAGGTAGCAAGATGACTTTCTATTTGAAATTACCTCAAGCTCCTGATGGAAGATGTCCATGGGACTGGACTCCTAGCATTAGTTTCCTCAGCCACTCTCATTAGGTTGTGCCTTTTTTCTGGACGTACCACTCCTCTGCTAACTCATCCAGTGAGCTGTCAAAACCCAGGTATTCACTACCATGTTTTCTTCCTTCCTTTCTTTCCAGTCCCGATGGATGGTCTCAGCCCAAAATGTTGACCGTTTATTCCTTTCCATAAATGCTGCCTGACCTGCTGATTTCCTCCGGCATATTCTGTGTGTTACTCTGGATTTCTGGTGTCTGCTGAACCTCTAGTGTTCATGTTTGATCACTATAGTTTTCACTTCAGATTCAGCTGACATAGGACTCCATGCATCCTTTCTTTCTTTTCCAATATTTATATTGATTTCTATATAGAAGAATACAGAGTCCAAGAGAATACGTATTATATAACAAAAGAAAAAATGTAATAATACCAGATACAGTATATTGAATCACATTAACAAACTCCTTACGCTATATTCATATAGATTAATTTGTATATTAATAAATAATTTTATTTTAAAAAAAGATCTACACCCACTACCAAAGTCAAAGCTGTTTGGGAAAAAAAAGAAAAAAAAACTTATCAGATAATAAAATATGCTATTAACCAACTTTTGTTCTTTAACGAGAAGTCAAAGATTATGAAAATAATTTTAAAACGGCCCTCACAAATTTTGAAAATCTTGGTTATATTCAGAAATTGAACAATGAATCATTTTGAAATTTAGGCATGCCAGAACATTCCATAACCACTGAGCACGATTCGGCGGAGCACCACCCTTTCATTTAAACAAAAGCTCCCTCCTAGCCATAAGAGAGGTAAAAGCCAGAATGTGCAGATAGGGAGATATATCCGTATAAAAATGAGATAACTTATCCTTGGTCATATAGGCCTCATGAACCATTTAAACTGTAGGAGGGAATGACGAGCACATAACGATGAAGTACTAACCAATTTAAAAATCTGATTCTATGTTTCTTCTGAAATTGAAGACTGTAAATCTTGTTCCCAAAGATTTTTGATTTTGTCCAAAGAATCATTTCTCATTCCCAACAACATATCATAAATATTGGATATTGAATCATTATAAAGTGATCTCATATTAAGAATTTCATCTAATATGTTCTTATCAGGACTATTAGGAAATGTATATAATTGAGATTGCAGAAAATCTCTAATTTGTAAGTACTGAAAAAATGGATTTTTGGTAAACTATATTTAGTTTACAATTGTTCGAACGAAGAAAGACTTCCTCCATCAAACAGATCCTAGAAACATGTAATGCCCAATCCTTCCCATTGTTTAAAAACTACATCAGTCAAAGAAGGCTTAAAAAATAATTTTTAAAAACGGGACTAAAAATGGAGAATCTCAATAAACCAAAGTGTTTTCTAAATTGCATCCAAATCCTCAACGTATATTTGACTACCACATATTCAGTTATCTTACTTAAGGATAAAAGAAGTGAAGATCCCAAAAGAGAGATAATAGAAAATTTATTAACCGAGTTAGCTTCTAAAGAAACCCACCCAGGACAGTCCTCATGATTAATATAGTATAACCAGAATGTGAGATTCCATATATCAGCTGCCTAGTAATAAAACCTAAGTTTTGGTAAAGCTAAACCTCCATTCTTTTTAACTTTCTGGAGATGGACTTTATTCAATCGAGGATGTATATTTTTCCATATGTAGGAGGATAAAATAGAGTCCAGAGAGTCAAAAAAGGATTTAGGAATAAAAACGGGTAAAGCCTGAAAGAGGTCTATAAATTTAGGTAAAACTTTCATTTTAATAGAATTAATGCAACCAATCAATGATAATGAAAGGGGCGACCAATTTGATAATGTTCTTTTTATATAATTTAATAAAGTAAGAAAATTTTCTTTAAATAGGTATTTATACATGGTCCTGTGGTCCACAACAGCCAAGATGGCATATGTTGTGGAATTGACAGTACCATGGGAAGATGGTGTCGAAGAAGCTTATGAGAGGAAAAAGACCAAGTACTCTGAACTGGCAACTGAAGCTGCCCAGAATGGCTGGAAGACCAAGATTTTCCCTGTAGAAGTGGGATACAGGGGATTCGTTGCTACATCTACGACCAGTCTATTGAAGAAGATGGGGGTGAGGGGTCACTCCCTTCAAAAAGCAATCAAGTCCTTGTCAAATGCAGCAAGAAAGCAGCAACTGGATTTGGATTAAAAGGAAAGGCAACAACTGGGCTGCAAGATGAAGACAGGAGGGTATGGAACTGAGGGGGATGTACCTGGGACGCCAGGTAGCACCGTTGAGCCCTCCGGAGACGTCATGGGCTTATCAACGAAATGTCAAAGAAGGAGGGTGCCCACCTGATGACCCCGATGACGTACCTACCCTCCCTCCTTGTCACCACTCCAAACCCACTGCCAACATCGAGAGTTCCAACTTACTATAGGGATTGAAACATCAAATCCTAGTAGCTCTTCTATAATTCTTAGTAATTGTTACACCAAATAAGTGAATTGGTTTCTTACAATTTTAAAAGGAAGGTTAATATCAGTTAATGGCAAATTATTCAAAGGAAAAAGTTCACTCTTATGTAGGTTCAGTTTATATCCAGAAAACTGACTAAAATAACAGAGTAAAGAAAGCACAGAAGGTAATAAAGTTTTGACATCAGAAATGTAAAGCAATAAATCATCTGCATAGAGTGAAACTTTGTGGATAGTACCCTTTCGTAAAATACCAGTGATATCATTAGATTCTCGAAAAGCAATAGCTAATAGCTAATAGCTGTTCTGTCCAAGACCGAAAGAAGCTGCAGAAGATCATGAACACAGTGCAGCACATCACACAAACCAATCTTCCATCCTTGGACTCACTTTACACCACACACTGTCGGAACAGTGCTGCCAGGATAATCAAGGACACGACCCACCCAGCCAACACACTTTTTGTCCCTCTTCCCTCCGGGAGAATGCTCAGGGGCTTGAAGACTCATCCAGCCAGATTTGGAAACAGTTTCTTTCCAACTGTGATAAGATTGCTGAACAGATCCTGACCCAGCTCTGGGCCGTACCCTCCAAATATCCGGATCTGCCTCTCGGTTTTTTTGCACTACCTTACTTCCCATTTTTCTATTTTCTATTTATGATTTATAATTTAATTTTTTAATATTTACTAATTTTTACTATTTTTAATATTTGATATTTGTAATCCAGGGAGTGGGAAGCGCAGAATCAAATATCGCTGTGATGATTGTACATTCTAGTATCAATTGTTTGGTGACAATAAAGTATAAAGTATAAAGTATAAAGGTTCTAAAGCCAGGTCAAAGAGCAAAGGACTCAAAGGGCAACCTTGTCTGGTTCCATGTTGAAGTTTAAATGGTTTAAAATTCTGAGAATTAGTAAGAACCCGAGCAAAAGGGGATAAATACAGTAATTTAATCCAATGAATAAAGTTGGACCCAAAATTAATTTTTTCTAAGATTTTAAATAAATAATGCCATTCAACCCGATCAAAAGCTTTCTCAGTGTCTAAGGATATCATACACTCCACTATCTCCTTAGAAGGAGAATAGATAACATTTAATAATCTACGAATATTAAAATGAGAATATCGATTTTTAATAAAACCAGTCTGATCGTCAGAAATGATAAATGGTAAGATAATTTCCATGCTATGGGCCAGAACTTCAGTTAGAATTTTAGCATCAACATTAAGTAAGGAAATTGGTCTATATGAAGAACATTCAGTTGGATTCTTATTTTTTTTTAAGGAAAGCGAAATAGAAGCTTCATAAAAAGATTGCGGCAACCTAGCTGACTTAAAAGAATCTGAAAAAAAAAACTGAACGTAAATGAGGTATAAGCAAAGAATACAAAGCCTTATAAAATTCTCCAGAAAATCTGTCAGGACCTGGAGCTTTCTCTGAATGCAGTGAACGTATAGCCTTGGCTATTTCTTCGTGAGAAATACATTGATCCAACTGTTTTCAGTCATCAACAGAAAGTGTAGGGATATTTATTTGGTCTAAAAAATTATCCATTACAGTATTATCTTTAAGAAGATCAGAACTATAAAGTTTAGAATAAAATTCTCTAAAGGTATCATTTATTTCTAAATGATCAGTTTTCCTAATTTCGTTAGATTTATAAATTTCTTTAATCTGTCATTTAGCACTAGAAGTTTTAATCTGGCAAGCCATTAATTTACCTGTTCTATCTCCATGAATATAAAATTGACTTTTATCCTCTAGGAGTTGAGTTTCAATAGGGTATGTTAATAAAAAAATCATATTTAGTTTTAATTTCAACCCACCTTTTATATAAAGCAGGATCTGAAGTCAAAGCATGTTCTTCATCTAATTGTTTCAGCTGATTGGCTAAATTAATTCTCTCTTAATTAGCTTTTTTCTTAACACTTGCAGTATAAGAAACGATTTGTCCTCTAATATATGCTTTAAAAGCATCCCATATGACAAGGCCAGAAGTCTCCTCCACCGTATTCTCTTCAAAAAAGAGAGTAATTTGCCTCTCCAAGAACTTTAAGAAATCCTTGTCAGATTAAAACACCAGAATCTGTTTGTCTGAGGAAAACCAGGAAGATTTATGGATAAAAGCACAGGAGCATGGTCAGAAATAGAAATCCGTTTTTATTCACAAGATTGAACTAATGGAATCATTTGGTTATCAATAAAAAAAAAAGTCAATTCTGGAATATGTATGATGAACATGAGAGAAAAATGAGTATACTCTGTTTGCTGGATGTAAGAAACGCCATATATTAGAAAAGAATGGATAAACAAAGCTGATTTATTAAGTGTCACTGGTTTAGAGGAAGACCGATCTAAAACTGGATCTAACCAGCAATTAAAGTTTCCTGCCATCACCAATGAGTACAAACTCTTATCAGGCAAAAACGAGAAAAAAACACTCAAAGAACCCTGGATCATTTATATTTGAGGCATAAACATTCACAAATACCAACATTTTATTCTCTAATTTCCCTGACACTATAACGAATCATCCATTAGTATCAGAAACAACCTTGTGTTGAACAAAGGGAACTGTATTTTCTCTAAAAATTGAAACTCCTCCAGCTTTGGCTTGAAAACTTGAATGAATATGCAATTCTCTCCATTTGCTAAAGAGGCGTGAATTATCAGAATTGCGTACATGGTTTTCCTGTAAAAAAATAATTGGAACCTTAAATTTTTTAATATAGGAAAAAATCTTATTTCGTTTCAAAGGATGATTTAATCCTTTCATGTTAAGACTAAGTAACTTAATATTATAATCCATTTTATAAAGATTTAAAAGAAAAGTTAAAAAGATAATCCTTAAGAAGATTAATAAAACTAAACAATGACTTATGAGATAAGGAAACCAAACAACAGGTTTGACTAAGAATCCCAAAGAGCTTCCAAGAAAAAGAAACCCCAAACACCCTCCCCACTCCCAAAGAAAGAAAGTCGACCAAAGAAAGTCGACGCCTACAACACAATTATTCATGTAAGTTTTTGTTAAACAGCTCTAACATGACACTTTTAAACTTAGCAGACAAAGTAATAGCAAATTAAAGTCTTATTCTCAAAATAAATCCTTAAAAAGTTCAAAAAGAAAGAGTTAAGTACAAAGTTTAGCAAAGGTAAAATAAACAGTTATTCATGTAACAAGTAATAAGCAATCAATTTACATACTCTAAATATTCCTGGGACTGGAGAGTCAAGTGGAACCATTTTTGCGATCCATCCTGCAGTGTAATTCTCAGCTTCGCCAGATGCCGTAGAGAAGGTTTAAAATCCTTGTTGTAGAGCTCTGACATGACGCCTTTAAACTTAGCACACACCCTCATAATCTCTGCTGAGAAATCTTCAATGATTCTAATCTTTTTTTCTATTAAAATCAATCATACATTTCCGATGAGGTTCACGAATTATACGGTCCTTTGTTTGAAACTCATGAAAAGTGATTACCACTGAACAAAGTTTGCTTTCAAACATTCTATTCCCAGGTACTCTGTGCGCTCAGTCGATCATTGGAAATAACTGAACCAGAAAGTTTGCAAAAAATTCCGTAGGACGATCACCTTCAGTTAACTCTTCGAGACCAAGAATTTGTACGTTATTCCTTCTACTTCTGTTTTCTAAGTCAGTAATCTTCCGTCTTAGTTCATCATTAACCTTGGATTGTTGTTCATAACACTTTTGCATGTTGTCCATTTTCTCATCCAGAATCGACAAGAATACTTCATTCTCTTTTATTTGTTTATCGTGCTCAGTTGAGGTTTCTTGAATAGAATCCAGTTTTGTACTTAATTGTTTAATTTCAGAGCCAAGTTGTTGAAACTCTTGGGAGGATTCCTTTCTGAATCGCTGAAATTCCTTGGATGCTTCATTTCTGTGCTTTTGCATTAATTCAATAATAGAATCCAAAGATATAGAATAATCTTCTTCTTTTTTACCTTTAGCAGTTCTTGTAGTCATAGTGTCAAATCAGGTTGGAAAGTAAGAAAAGTAAAGTAGGAGCGGCTATAAAATGATGTTATTCCATCCACCACCAGCAGGAAGTCCCCACCTTCCCTTTAAGTATTTTCATGATGCCTTGCATACATGATGTAAAACTAGTTTGCATTGCTTGAACCTTCATCATTTTTAAGTGATCAGGCTAAGTTCATGCCAATACAAACTAACTTCAAGTAATGTGCGCAAGATATCATGAAAATAGCAATCGGTCTGCATTACATTGAGTGGGCACAGGTCAAACACACATCAAATTCTCTCTAGCCATTTTCAGGAATTATCCATTGTAGGCTTCAATAGATATCGCATGCGCACATAATCATGGCAGCTCTCACAGCTGGTAAATAATTCCCAAACCTGCGTTTTTAGCAGATTAGTGTTCTTTCGTCCAACAATTTTGAGGCCATTTGTGGCCTCCTGTTGCCAATTAAGAGCTACTTACTAAAGTATAAATATTCCACCGATCAGTCTCTTTCCTTTCGTCCTGCTGCAGGAAGTGTGGAGCACATTCAGTTTATTAGTGGTTGCAGAAAACACAAAGCACAAATGGCTGTCAGCTGCAGCAACTCGGTA
The DNA here is from genome assembly GCF_963921235.1 of Mobula hypostoma. NCBI lineage: Eukaryota > Metazoa > Chordata > Chondrichthyes > Myliobatiformes > Myliobatidae > Mobula > Mobula hypostoma. The sequence goes on along the minus strand of NC_086097.1, from coordinate 117,522,470 downwards.
AACATCCCAGCTTGGAGGCCCTTTATCACTTCAGTAAAATGAGAAAATAATCATCACTAGATAATAAGGGGCTCTCTGTGCATTACAGATAATTTGAATGGTATGCATCATTTTGTTTCTGATCTACAACATTAACTATAACATGAAATATCAAGTAAGAGTTATTAAGAAGTTATTAACAATCCCCCAAGCCATCATGCTGATCAACACTTCCACCCATTAACCCATCCCACCACCCCTCCCATCACCACTACTTTATAAATTTCCTGTCAGTCACCTTGTGTAGCTAGTCACTTTATGTACCTAAAATCAGTCTATGTAGGGAAGCAAATCATATGTATTTATATGCATTGTATTTTTTAATTGTGTACTTCATGCTTTTGCTCTTCTTCACTCTTGTGTCTTGAATCTTGAAAATTGAACAAACCAACTCAAGGCGGCTGAACAAGGTTAAAACGAGAAGCAAAGTTTGAATTTTGTGTGTAGGGTTTTCTACTGACCTTTGACACCTTGCTGATCTTCTGCTGTACTGTTTTTCTTCATTATATTTAAAGGGAAAGGATTTAAAGTTTGAGGTGACCATGGACTTGCTCAGTTGAAATAGTATTTTAGATGTGGAAACAATCAGTGAGTATTAACTTATTGTGCAGTATGGTGCAAATGACTTGGGCATTTGAGTAGACTGAGAGAGGGAACGGGGCAGGGAGAGGGAGATCATGGTTGGAAAAACTGGAAGGAAGAGGGGAGGGAGCAGGAAGCACCAGAGAGACATTCTGTAATGATCAATAAACCAATTGTCTAAATCAAATGACTTTGCCTGGTGTGACAAAGTTTGCGGATGATATAGAGATAGATGGAGGAGTAGTTCATGCTGAGGAAGCAATGCGATTGCAGCAGGACAAGAAAGTGGCAGATGGAATACAGTGTTGGGAAATATATGATAATGCAGACTATAATCTAAATGGGGAGAAAATTCAAACATTAGCAGTGAAGAGGGACTTTTAGTAAGTGAGGTTTTCAAGTTAGTTTGATGGACTTTGAAGATCATATGTTAGAAAACACTGATAACACCTCAGAAATAGCTTTTATTCAAGAATTAGGAGAGAGGAAGGAATTTAACAAAATTATAATCACGAGGGCAATCGTGTTGAGCAAAGTGTTTGAGCTGTCAGCTTATGTCTGCTGCTCTGAAAGTCTTCAACCTAATATCTTGAAGAAAGTGGATAGAAATGGTGGATGCATTGGTCTGAATTTTTGAAAATTCAAGTAGCAACATGTCCATTAGATTAGATAAATAAATAAATATAAACACCTTCATTTGAAAGAGGATGGAGAAAGGAAGCAAAAAATAACGGGCCATTTAGCTTAACATACGTTATAAAGAAATTAAAGATGCCACAGCGGGGCACTTAGAAGAAGTCAAGCAACCAAGCAAATACATTATAATTCTGTGAAAATGAAAACATGTTCAATCACTTTGTTGGAGTTCCTTACGAAATAGCTCATGGATAAAAATGGACAGGTGGATGCCTTAAGTCAAGAAGGCAGAAGATGAGCTGCATATTGAGGTAAGTAAAAAGGTCACCGTGTGCAAAAGAATGGGAAACAGAGTAGGAGTACTTATAAATGGCCTTTTTTATGGTTAGCTAAATATAACATCAACCTTTTATATAAATGAGGTGCATAAAGAAGAAATTGAAGGCATGATTTCCCAAATTGCTCATGACATGAAGATAGATAAGAAAATAAATTGGGATAGAGATAGGTTCAGTAACTGAGGAAAACTCTGATAAATGCAGTACGATGTTAGGAACATACAAAATTGTTCAGTTAGGCAGAATAAAGATGAAAAAAGAAGCACATTATCAAAATTTAGAATGTTTGCAGAGCTCTGAAATGCAGAGGAATCAGGGTATCGTAGTGTGTGATTTGCAAGTGCATTCCGGAACAGCAAAGAATTATGAAATCTTTTGTTGTTATTATTATGCAAGTTATTAAGTTATATAGGACTAGATCTGGAAGATAGCATTCAGTAACGGTTTTTCTCTTTCAGTAACGGTTTCCTCTTTGCAGGAGTATGAACTCTTCGATCATGTTCTACTTTGTACATAAGCATATACAAGCATATTATCTTGGCCTCTTTCTACCTGTTCCCAATATTTCAATACCCTTAAGTCCAAAATTCTATCTATCTTTAGCCTTGAAAATATTTAATAACTAAACCTCTCTGCGATAGAGATTTCCAAAGATTCAGAAGAAGCTGAGAGAAAAAAATTCTTCTCATCTTTGTTTTATACAGAATACATTTTATGCATTTTATCCTGGAGCTTTGTTTAATAATTCTATATTCTTGCATGAAGCACGTCATCCTGCCATCATTTGCTCTATCTGGAACTGTCAGAATTTAATTTTAGTTTTTCTATATTATAATGATTGTATGGGGTACTAAGTGAGTTTATTTCTTGCTCTAGAATTACGCAAATTAGCTTGTGTAACTCCAAATCATCCATTTTTCAAAATTACTATTATACTCTCACTATAACAAATTAATGAAAAACATCAACTGTTTTATGAACTTAGTTTGGATAAATCAATGTTAAACATTATTTTTAATGAGTTTTATAATTCAAAGATTCAAGGTGCATTTATTATCAATTTATGCATGCAGTGTAGCTGAGATTTGTCTTCCCATAGACAGCCACAAAATACAGAAAGCAAACCATGGAAACTGTTTAAAGAAAAGCATTAAACCCCCAACATGCCAAAAACAAATCAAGTAAATGGCAAAAAACACAAATCATGCAAACAGCAAAAAAAAAGCAAAAGATTATACAACACCAACCAATAAATCATCAAAGCAGTCCAGGCATATTCATGTCTGGAAAAAATTAAATAATGGATCATCACATGAAGCCAAATTAGAAAGTGGCTGTGCAAAGAATGTTATTTTTGACAGAGGTTTGTAATGCATCCAGATTAAAATATGGCAAAAGTAGAAACATTATTCATATTTAGCATTGCTTACATTCATACTGTGTGAGTTCTGGTAAATGTGAGAGTTACAGCTGGTTCTAAAAAGGAACAGAGTTTGTGTATTCTCAGAGACACAAGATCTCAAGATCTGGCTGCGCCATCAGGAGGGAGGTACAGGAGACTTAGATCCCACACAATGAGGCTCAGGAACAGTTACTACCCATCAGCCATCAACTACTGTTTCAAAGGTTTCAAAGATACATTTAATGTCAGAGAAAAAGATGAAATTCTTTTTCTTTGCAACCATCCTCACAAACAAAGGAGTGCCCCAAAGAATGAATGAAAGTTAAATGTTAGAACCCCAAAGCTCCACCCCAACTCCCCTCCCTCCCGTGTGCAAGTGGCAGCAAGCAACAATTCCCACCAGAAGAAAAAAGCATCGGCACCCTCCACCAAGTACTCAAGCATGCAGTAAAGTGTCAGTAAAGACACAGACTTACAGTACCCCAAAGACTACTCATTCACCTGGTAATTCGACATACCACTGGCTCTCTCTCTCCCTTGTAAGGGAAAAAGAGGTGTCTCTGTTTCACTCCGAGAGGGGAGACATAACAAACAACTCGCTGATATATGATGTTAAAAGTCTTTTGCGTCATTTTTTCCAAGCTCTGTGCCCAAAGAACTCGGGACTCTGGGCACACAGCCAGCAGCCAGCTCGCTGCTTATGATATTCCATCTCCCACAATGCATCAGGTAGCAGCACCAGCCCTGGATCTACCCACCTCCAGAGCTACGAAAATTCGGCACTCTGAAGGTGCACTAGTCTTCCAGGCAACATCTTTGGCATATCGGAAAGCAGCTGGTCGTGAGGCTCAGAGAGCGGGTCCCATTTCCACAAAGAACCAAAGTCAACATATAACTCTGGGTCAGGGTCTTCAAAAGAACCCTGAAAGGGAAAAATAGAGATATTAAAGATAGAAATAGAGCTGTTTCCGAAGGTGCAGGCAAAGGAGTTGCCGTTAAGCGCCATTGTCTCCTAAGCTTCACTTCTAATGTGAATGACTAAACACTGAACTGATTCCACAAGCTATGGGCTCACTTTCAAGGACTCCATAACTAATATTCTCAGTATTATTTATTTACATACAGTTTTTTTTATTTATTGTATTAGCACAGTTTGTCTTCCAGTGCACATTGGTTATTTGTTCATCTTTCTGTGTTATTTTTCATTAATTCTGCTGTATTTTTATGACCTACTGTGAATGCCTGCAAGAAAATGAATCTCAGGGAAGTATATGGTGACATATGCATACTTTGATAATAAATTTATTTGAACTTTGTACAAATGCTGAAATCAGAAGCAAAAACAAATTGCTGAAGGAACTCAGTGGACCAAGGAGTATTCCTGAGGGAACAGGAATGGTCGCTGTTTCGTGTCAAAGCCCTGATTTAGGATGGAAAGTGGAGAGCAAATTTAGTTAGTGTAAAGAGGAGAGGGGGGGAGGAATCTTAATCCTTTAGCCTTTCATTTACAACCTCTCTAAATTAAAGAAGAGAAATTACTAACTGCAGGACTCAACAATATTTGTTATAATAAGGAGACCAGAAAAGGACATGACTGGTCCTCTGGTCAGCTGAGGGGAAGAGGGCTGTGGACCTTGGGATTTGGTGCTGCCAATTCTCGGACCCGTCAACGAGAAAAAGAAGATCGGTGTATTGTCCAGTCCCTCCATTCCACCCTGAGTCAGGATGGCTCCAGCGAATCCTGACTGGTTTTTAAAAATATATATACTTCATTTTAAGATATTACTTATAAATATTTATACTATGTTTTATATATTACACTACACCGGTGCCCCAAAATGACGAATTTCATGATGTGTGTCATAACATACCAATTTCTGATGATCCTGATAGATTGTATCACAGCGTATGGAAGCACCAATGCCCACGAACAGGAAAGCGCACAGAAATTAATGGATACAGACTGTTCATCACTGGAAAATCCCTCCCAGGCATTAAGCACATGTACAAGGAGCACTGCCGCGAGAAAGCAGCATCCATCATCAACAATCCCCACCATTCACTGCCAATGGGAAGGACGTACAGCAGCCTTGGGTCCCACACCACCAGGTTCAGGAACAGTTATCACCAGGCTCCTGAAACAGTGTGGGTAACTTCACTCACCTCAACACTGAACTGATTCCACAAACCTTGGACTAACTTTCAAGGACTCCACAACTTATGTTCTCAGTGTTATTTATTTACTTAATATGTATGTTTTTTTTTGTATTTGAACGGTTGATTATTTTGCACATTGGTTGTTTGGCAATGTTTGGCTGTGTGTAGTTTTTCATTGACTGTTGTAGTTCTTTGTTCTGCTGTGAATGCCTGCAAGAAAATCAATCTCAAGGTAGCACATGGTGACATATACATACTTTGATAATAAAATTACTTGAATCTTTCCACATTGAACTTGGATCTTTTAATCACCTGCTGCTTTAAATTCATTTAGTAGGTTATGTGTTCTTTCAGTAAATGCACATCCAGATTTTTCCTCATTTATACTGGGCGTGTTTCTCTTTGCAGTGAATGTAAGACCATCTAGAAATCTCTGCACATGATTAATGTTCCCAAAGGTTAAGGTTAGGGTCATTATGAAAAATTCCACCCTAGTGGAACTGTGTCCAAAAACTGGATGCCACCTTTTACAGCATCAGAGTCAAAAATAACTTCGTTATTAATTTCCTTTCTGGAAAAAAATCAGAGACAGGTTTAATATCATTGGCATATGTCATGAAATTTGTTGTTCTGAGGCCATAGTACATTGCAATACATAATAGTAAAAAATATAAATTAGAATAAGTATATATGAAAAGAAAATTAAATTAAATTAACAGTCAAAATGGGAGGGAAAAATACTGGGGTAGTGTTCATGGATTCATCGACCATTCAGAAATCCGATGGTGGAGGGGAAAAAGCTGTTCCTGAAACATTTAGTGTGTGTCATCAAGGTCCTGTACTCCCACCCTGATGGTAAGAATGAGAAGAGGATTGTCCTGAGTGATGGGGCTCTGTAATGATGGAAGCTACTGTTTGAGGTATCACCTTTTGATGGTGTCCTGAATGCTGGGGAGGCTGGTGCCCATGATGGAGTTGGCAGTTTACAACTTTCTGCAGACTTTTGATCCTGTGCAGTGACATCTCCATACCAGATGGTGATGCAACCAGTTAGAATGCTATCCACAGTACATCTGTACAAATTTGCGAGTGTCTTGAGTGACATACCAATTCTCCTCAAGCTCCTAATGAAATACAGCCGCTGTCATGCCTTCTTTCTAATTGTATCAATATGTTGGGCCCAGGATGTATCTTCAGCGATGTTGACTGTCTGGAACTTGAAACTGCTCACCCTCAATAAGGACTGAAGTGTGTCCTCGCAACTTCCCCTTCCTGAAGTCCACAGTGAATTCCTTGGTCCTACTGACGTTGATTGCAAGGCTGTTCCTGCAACAGCAGTCTAGCTCTCTGTGAATCCTCACGAAAAACGGATTCAGGTACCAGATGCTATTTCCGAGAGAAGAATGAATAAATGAGTGGGTAAGTCAATTTCTGTGCTGTTTTGACAAATCAGAATAACTGGCTCTAAATAACTAAAACACAGACATGGAGGCTGGTCATTATTCTTCCTTGTTAAGTGAAAGTACGCAGGGAGCTTCTGAGTTGCACATAATTTGAAAACGAAGACAAGAAGTAGTTTTGAACTCCATTTGTTGAAATCAGAATTCTCTTACAGGGTTGTTCATCTGGTAAGTTTCAGTTCTCATTTGCAATGTCCACAGAGGTTATGATTTTTGCCAGATTGCTCAGTATTTTCAAAACAAGCTTTCCACTTCTGTTTCTCCTTTCTTTGTGCAATCTATCAAAGGAATTCAATGCACAAATAATCACATCTTCCAGACTCGAACTCCTGTGGCTGTGGGAATATCTATAATGCACCTGCCTACCAATGAGTACATCAAGATAATACCACGTCTGTTGCTATTATTTTTTTCTTCCTTTATCACAGTAACAGTACAAGAAATATTGAGATAAAGGGATAATTAGATAAGAGTTTTTTTCTTTATTTGTCACATGTACATCATTGTAGGAACTGTTTTCTCCTAGAAATAATCAATTGTATGATCTAAGGTGCAAAAATACTTTAATTTTTATGTTTCTTATGTGTAATTTTTTTTTCATTAGGACTATCAGGAAATTATCTGGTGTTAAGTTTGAAACTTATCCACCCACAACATGAAATAATGATAAGGTTAAAAGAGTGCAGAGAAAATTTACAAGGATGTTGCCGGCACCGGGGGACCTGGGTTATAAGGAAAAATGGAATAGATTATGACTTTATTGCTTGGAACGTAGAAGACTGAGGGAAGATTCACTTCAAGGTTTGATGTGTTGTGCGTTCAGTGATGCTCTTCTGCCCACCACTGTTGTATCACGTGGATTTTAAAGTTACTGCCTCCTTCCTGTCAGCTTCAACCAGTCTGGCCTTCTTCATTAACAACGCATTCTCACCCACAGAACTGCAGCTCACTGGATGTGTTTTGTTTCTTGCACAATTCTCTGTAAACTCTGGAGACCGTTGTACGCGAAAATCACAGGCTGTCAGTAGTTTCTGAGATAGTCAAGCACCCTATCTGGCACCTAAGATTATTCCACTGCCAAAGTCATTTCGATCACATTTCGTCCCTATTCTGATGTTTGGTCTAAAGACCAACTTTACCCCTTGACCATGTCTGCATGTTTTTCTGCATTAAGTTGCTGCCATGCGATTGGCATATTAGATATTTGCATTAACGAATGGGTGTGCAGGTGTACCTAATACAGTGGCTTCTGAGTGTGTATGGATTTGTCATAGCCCCATCTTCTGACACATGCAGACTAGGCCTTCTTAAAGGAGCAGACCTGAGGCAAATGACTGCTATTGCATCTGCAGCAAGAATTCTTACTTACACACCAAGAAATGTTGACCTTCTTCCGACCATATAGCTTTCACTGCTATCTTCTGACTATAAGACTATTTTCATGATTGTTTCTGACCACAGAGAAAATACCTTTGCACATTTTACTGCCACTCCCATTAACATTGCAATTTTGCAAGTCAAGTCAAATTCAAGTCTCTTTGTGCTTGATAACTTGGACTCAATCTGCTCATCACTTACAGCCACAGAGAAGTCTGTGGTATAGTGCACAGTTTAAAAATTCTCCAGATGTGCAATGTCTGGAAAAATCTTCTAATGCATCGGTGTGGTCACTGATTGCTTTGCTTAACCTTTGATTTCCAGTGCCAGCCTTGTTATTTTCTCCTGTTTCAAAGGCAATAGATCAAAATAATCCTCCAATTTCTGTGCCACTTCCATGAATTGTACCTTGTTGACTTTCAGTGGTACATGGAGATAAAACAGCATACAATCCATTTCAGTGCCAAACTCCATCAATACAATAGACTTTAACTTTCTTACAGCATCTGAATTTTCAATGTGAATTGCCTGTTAATAATACTGAAATTCATTACAAGATTCAAAGTGCACTTAATATCAATGTATGTATAAATTATACACCCTTGAGATATCTCTGTTCACGGGCACCCACAAAGCAAGAAACGTGAAAAATCCCAATTAAAAAAAAAATAAATTCCAACACCCAGTCTTCAGAAAAAGAGAAAAGAAGCACAAATCATGCAAACAATGGAAGCGAGCAACAGCATTCTGAACCAAATTGAGTCCTTAGATCTGAATCCCCCAAGCAGCCTGCAGTAGGCCCAAAGCCTCAGTTTCAGCTCATCACATTAGCAGAGAAAACTGCTGCAAAGCTTGCAGACATGAAGTACAGCAGCCAGGGTAGTTTCACAGCCTCAGCATGAAATCGACCCAAAACTCGCCTCCAATTCCGAACCCTTTCCAGTCTTTCTGGGCTGGCATTTAAATTGTCCAAACAGCAGATTACGCCGGGCCCCGGCTCAGTGAAACACTCCAGGCTTAAACCATGTAGCCCAGCGATTCGCTTTCAGCCTAGGCCTAGCCGCCTAGGCCCAGCCACCCAGCCCAAGCCATTCTTAACCTCTCAAAATCGGCATGGCACTTAAAGTGATCCAACTTCATACCAGGGTTAGGTTGATGGGCATTGAAACGCCACTGCCTCATTTTCTCTCTCCCTCTCCCCTTTGTTTACACTCTGTTCTTATTCCCCTTCTTCTCCCATGTCCCCACTCTCTCTCTCCCACCCTTCACTCCATGTCCTCTCTCTCCCCTTGCCCTTCTCTCTCTCCTCATCTGTCCCTCTCCCCTGTCTTTCTGACACTCTCATACTCCTTCCTATTATAAACCCAGATGCTGTGTTTTCATTTTATTGATCCAACATAAAACAAGGTAAAGGTTTGCTAATATGCTGTGCAGTGATGAAAGCTTTTAGAATTATAGTGTCACTGAGTCATAGAAAAGTACAGCACAGAAACAGGCCCTTCAGCCCATTCATTCTGTGCTGAACTATTAAACCTACTGACTCCCATTGGCCTACACAAGGACCATAGACCTCCATACCCCTACCATCCATCTATCCATCCAAATTTCTCTTAAATGCTGAAATCGAGCTCACATGCCCCACTTGGGCTGGCAGCTCATTCCACACACTCACGACTCTCTGAATGAAGAAGTTTCCCCTCGTGTTCCGCTTAAACTTTCACCTTTTACCCTGAACCTATGACCTCTAGTTGTAGCCCCACCCAACCTGAGTGGCAAAAGCCTGCTTATACCCCTCATAATTTTGTATACTTCTATCAAACCTCCCCTCCTTTCTAATGTCCTGCCCTCAAAACCATCAATTACTGACTCTCCAAGGGTCCATTAAGAACTTCTGTAAAAACCTACCTTTCATATTCCAGCCCCATTAGCAGTGGCTGCTCTAACTATTTTTTGCAACTTTTGCAATGTATTGAGCGATGGTCTGTGAGCCAAAACAGTAAAGCTGGCTTATATCACCTTGGTAAGCTCTGGGAGAAAGCAGGAGCTTTAAAGCAGGCATTAACACTTGGTTGAAGACTGGTAACAACAGGCACAGCACTTACGTCATTTACTTATATATTTTATGCAAATATGAGAATAGGGGTAGTTGGTGGCAACTGGATTGAGCATTTTTCTGGAATATATTAAAATTGTGGTAATTGTTGTAGGAACTCAAGATGTTCCACATCCTAAGGAACGTGAGGGCTTTGATTACCTTCCTACTGGCCTGTGAATAGGGGATAATTATCCAAAAGTGAAGGAGGGGAGAAAGGTCTGGCTAGGAGATGCAAACATGCACAAGTAACTTATGGGTTGATGCCTTGTCAAGAAGCAATTCTAGAATAACTAAGATACTCCGAAAGGTATTGAGATGATCAAGAATATTGATACGGTCATTGATATATGGCATCATCAGGTCATGAAACTCCTTGCTAAATGGATTTTAGAAGACAAGATCTAAAATGCTTCAGTACAGAGCCAAATTTCCAATTTACTAGTACCTGAGGGAATTGAGAGAATTCCACACCTTGACAGGCTTCCCCAAAGATCTGCTGTTCACAGAATTATTTAGTTCATGAAAGAATTACAAATGCATTTCCTATGATAAATGCAAACCACCCATATAGGTCATCCATTTCATTGATATTCCAGGTACTCTTACCGCCACATAAGTCCAAGGGTGGCAGATGCATTAAATCCATTAGATTCCATTCAAGGGTCTGAAGAGAGGAATGTTCTTACAAAGAGAGATGTGATCAATCATGACAAGAATAAGGATGTAATAAAAACATAAGGAAGAGGAGAAGTGTAGGCTAAAAGGTCCCTTCTCCTTGCCCAGCATTTCGATAAGATAATGGCCGATATGTCCTTGGTCTCAACATCACGTTCCTGTTCAATTATATATCCCCATTTATAGTAAGCACCACGGTAGTGCAGTGGTTAGCACGGCATCATTACAACTTCGGGCGTTGGCGCTTCAATCCCAGCAACCACTGTAAGGAGTTTGTATGTCCTCCCTGGATTTTCTCTGGGAACTCCAGTTTCCTCCACAGTCCAAAGAGTACAGCTTGGTAGGTTAGTTGGTTATTGTAAATTGTCTCATGATTAGGCTAGGGTTAAATAGGAGATTGCTAGGTGGTGCAGCTTAAGTGGATAGAAGGGCCTATTCCTGTTGTATCTCAAAATAAAATAGTAAGCATTTGTCAGTCTGGTTCCTGAATACTGTATATTAAGTAACTTGACCTCCACACTTCACTGAGCTAGATAACTCCAGGGGTTTGTGGCCTTATGTAAAAGCCCCTCATGCCTATCTTGTGTCGCTACCCCTTTATTGCAGAACTATGCTCACTTGTTCTCCATACACCTCATAGGGAATTTATTCTCACAGTATTCACTGGATCAAACATGCTCAAAACCTTGTTTCAATAATATCGCCATATATTCTTCCAAATTCCCATGATATCTTAATTAGCAAGCTGTCCTACAGTTGAGGGATGTCTACACAATGTCTGTGAGTCAACTTCTGTCCCTGACTATTTCTTATCTCCACCCCAGCTTATTCTACATCTTGAGCTTCAGAGCCAATATTATTCTTCCCCACTGTGGTGATTACTCCAGTGCCTTCCCTTTTCTGTCTTTCCTTCCAAATGATCAAATACCCATATGAGTACTGAGTTCCCAACACAAGTCCTCTTGCAGTCACATCTCTGTAATGGCTGTCAGATATTACCTTTTTATTTTCATCTGTGCATCTTTTTAGGAATGCAGTATCCATTCAGATAAAGGACATTTATTTTTATCTTGACGTTTTATTTTATTTCAATTGTCTTAGACTCGCAACATCTGCTTTTTCTGTACATACTCTGATCATCGATACTCTTCTAGGGTGGCACAATAGCCTGACAAAGGGGTTACTGTGTGATGCAGCCTTAACTCAATATCAGCATGTTGGCATGTCCAATGTCTTCCCGGTTTGTATCCATACAGCAGGTGGAAATCTGTTCAAGGGGGAGCTGCTACATAAGAATAACCTCTGCTGTGTTACCGAGAGCACATGGCAGCTGTGACAGGAGAGACTAACCAACCAAAAGACCCAGCTACTAGCCACAGTCACCACTTACTCTTGTCCAGACTGCATCAGAATATATGGAACCCAGAGGACCCAAGTGTCACAAAGGGGGCGCTGGTAGCGGACCTAAATGTGAGACACAGACACTGAAGTACAAGGAACAGGACTTGACTAGAGTGGGGACGTGACAAGATACAGGCAAGGAGCAGGGACTTGGGCTAGGGAAAGCGGGACCAGAACTAGAAACCATGGACTAGGAGACAAGGCTTCGACTCCGAGCCCGAGACTGGACAAGGACCCAGAAACTGGGTCTTGCCTCGGCCTCGGAAACCAGAACCAGGCAAGGACATGACAGCGCTACAGGACAGGACGTGGCTGAGGTCCAGAGGCCTGAGCTTGGAGACAGGCTGGGGTCTTTGCTCTTAGGTCTTGATCTTGGCTGCAGGCTGGGGCCTTGGGTCTTGAGCTTGGTTGCAGGCTGGGGCCTTGGTCTTGAGGCTTGGAGGTTGGCTTGGTGTCTTCGAGGCTTGTGTTCTTGGAGCTTGGCTTGGGGTCCTCGAGGCTTGTGTTCTTGGAGCTTGGCTTGGGGTCCCCGAGGCTTGTGTTCTTGGAGCTTGGCTTGGGGTCCCCGAGGCTTGTGTTCTTGGAGCTTGGCTTGGGGTCCTCGAAGCTTATGTTCTTGGAGTTTGGCTTGGGGTCCTCGAGGCATGGGTTCTTGGAGCTTGGCTTGTGGTTCTCGAGGCTTGGGTTCTTGGAGCTTGGCTTCGGGTCCTTGAGGTTTGGGTTCTTGGCTCTCGAACTTGGAGACAGGCTGGGGTCTTTGCTCTTGAACTTGGAGACAGGCTGGGGTCTTGGCTCTTGAACTTGGAGTCAGGCTGGGAGCAGGGGTCTTGGAATGCAGAGGCTGATAACTCAGGACTTATCCTTCGAAAAGCTGGGACTCATCTTTAACACAACACTAACATAAGACTGGACAGAACATAGACATAGAGCCGGGACTCATCCATAGACTAGCTGGGACTCAACTTTATCTCCACACTAAGGTGGGACAGGTCCACCTGTTGGGTAATGGCAGAACGGCCAGACTTACCCAACAGAGGCAAAGACAAATCAAGACATATCCCCTGGCAGGGCAATAGCAAAACGGCCTGACTTACCCCACGGAGGCGGGGACAAGACAAGACAAGACCCCCGCAGGGCAACAGCAGAAAGGCCTGACTTATCCCATGGAGGTGAGGACAAGACAGATCCCCCCGCAGGGCAACGGCAAAACAGCCTGACTTACCCCATGGAGGCGAGGACAAGAAAAGACAAACACCAAAGAACAGCAGACTGTTCCATCTTTGCTTCAGGGTAGCTCCGAGTCTCAGTTTGGCCAGCAATCTCAGCTGGCTATGGAAACAGCTGGATCCCTACCTAGCTCGGAGTGGCTGGCAGCCACTCAGCTGGCCCAGGAAACTGCCAAATCCATATCGCAAAGACAGCTCCAACTACTGACAGCTAGGCTCCATGAGGGGATGGTTCCCCAATGCTGCCTAAAGATAGCAAGTGGCCGTTCCAACCTTCCACCAGCAGGTTGCTCCCAGGGGATCTTGACAAGACAAACCAGCCACCCACACTCCACCCCAAGACTACTTATATTCCAATCCCCAAGATGGGAACCAGGTGCCTATAATTAACTCAATCAAAACAAGGGACAGCTGGAAGACCCGGAGTCCTGAGTCCACAGACCGGACCGTGAACCGGAATGTGGACTTCATGGACCAGACCATGACACCAACAATAGGTAACCCCTTAGGAGAACATTATGATTGCATTGATTGCATTGCTACTCTGTAGGATCATAAAACAAAGGAATTTTTATAATGTAAGAAAATATTCCTTCGAAGTTCAGGATTACATGTTTGTCCAGAAACAAGTTTACTACTTAGGCACCAGAAATACAAAGTTATACCACAAGACATACAACCCGCCTTCCTATCAATGCAGGATGATCAAACTTGATTTCCTTGATTTATAACTTCTGACCATTCCTTCTTCTCTCACCTCAACAACCCTTATTCATCTATCCCTCAGCAAAATTCAAAACCTTCTCCTTTGATTTTCTGTTAGTTCACACAATGCTCAGATAGGTGTGGACGAGTGATTCCTTTATCTGAACCTTCAGCCCAAGGCACAATGGTTGGTTTCATGTAAGGGGGATACCGGTGATATTAAACCTGATTCTGATTTTGAATAGGAGACAAGTTCATTGCATCTTAGACTCAGTCAGTGCTCATGATAAAATATGACATTTGTGCCCATTGCATCTTCATGAAATTTTGGGATTTGAACAAATTGGAATGGAATACCTGACCCAAAGGTGATAACATCCAGATTCACAATTCTACCAACAAGCCAAACATTCTGAAACCAGGGTGTAAGTGTTGCAACAATAGAAAGAATATGCAGTGAAATGTAAGGCAGAGGACACTAAATAAGAAATCCAAACAAGGAGCTCAGTTTTATGACAACATGTACAGCTGAAAAAGAATAGGACCTGTAAATAGAAATGGGTGATTTTTAATACATTTGTTCAATAGATATGAGGTATGCAGTCTGAGCCAGCATTTAATTGTTTATCCTGACTTGCTGTTGAGATGGTGATGGTGAGCTGTCTTCTTGAACTGCTGCAGTTCTTGAGATGAAGATATACCCACCATATTGGTAGTGAGAGAATTCAAGGAGTTGGGCCCGATGATGCTGAAGGAACAGGTCAGTGAGTGTCTCGGGGGGAGCTTCCAACCAGTAGAACTCCCACACTGTTGCTGCCTTAACTGCTGAGGTTGCTGAGTTGGAGGGTGCTTTCTCAGGATTCTTGATAAGTTGCTGCAGTGCATCTTATAGATGGTACAAAATGTTGCCACTGTCCATCGGTGGTGAAATGAGTGAATGGTTGTGAATTGGTGCTAATCAAATGAGTTATGTCCCTTATGGTGCTGTTGAAGAGAAATTCAGTCAAGCATTTTTAACATCATCTCTATGAGACTGCACAAAGAAGAAGATATTGAACTTCTCATAAATAAGGAAGTTAATGATTTGATAACGCTTCAGATTGGGGTTGCCAATTTTAGACTATAAGACCATAAGACATAGGAGTGGAATTAAGCATTTGGCCTATCGAATCAGCTCAGCCATTTAATCATGGCTGATCCTTTTTACTTCCTCCTCAAACCCATTTCCCAGACTTCTCCCCATAACCTTTGGTGCCATGTCCAATCAAGAACCTATGAATCTCTGCCTTAACTACACCCAACGACCTCGTCTCCATAGCTACCTGTGGCTGCAAATTCCACATATTCACCACCCTCTGATGAAAGAAATTTCTTCATATCTCTGTTTTGAATGGTCATCTCTGTATTCTGAGGTTGTGCCCTCTTGTCCTAGACTCACCCACGATGGGAGATATCCTTTCCACATCTGCTCTGTCTCGGCCTTTCAACATTCAAAAGGTTTCAATGAGATCCCCCGCTTCATCCTTCTAAATTCCAGCAAGTACAGACCCAGAGCCATCAAACGTTTCTTGTATGATAACCTTTTAATTCCTGGAATCATCCTTGTGAACCTCCTCTGAACCCTCTCCAATGCCAGCACATCTTTTCTAATATGATGAGCCCAAAACTGTACACAATACACAAGGTGAGGCCTCACCACTGCTTTATAAAACCTTAACATCACATCCCCGCTCTTGTATTCTCGACCTCTTGAAATGAATACTAACATTGCATTTGCCTTCCTCACCACTGACTCAACCTGCAAGTGAATTTTCGGGGTGTTCTGCACAAGGACTCCCATGTCCCTTTGCATCTCAGATTTTGGATTTTCTCACAGTTTAGAAAATAGTCTGCACATTTATTTCTAATACCAAAGCGCATGACCATGCATTTTTCCACATTATATTTTATTTGCCAATTTCTTGTCCATTCTCCTAATCTGTCTAAGTCCTTCTGCATCCTACCTGTTTCCTTAACATTACTTGCCCCTACACCAATCTTCATATTATCTGTAAACTTGGTGACAAAGCCATCTATTTCATCATCTAATTTTTTTTTATATACAGCATATAAAGCAGAGGTCCCAACACTGACCTCTGCAGAACACCACTAGTCACTGGCAACCAACCAGATAAGGATCCTTTTATTCCTACTCGCTGCTTTCTTCCAATCAGCCAATGCTCTAACCATCTTAGTAACTTTCCTGTGATACCAGGGCTCTTAACTTGGTAAGCAACCTCATTTGTGGCACCTTGTCAAAGGCCTTCTGAAAGTCCAAATATACAACATCCACTGCATCCCCTTTATCCATCCTACTTGTAATCTTCTGAAAAAATTCCAACAGGTTCATCAGGCAGGAAACCATGCTGACTTTGTACTATCTTGTCCTGTGTCACCAAGTACTCCATATTTCATCTTTTTTTCCTTCTAGTGATTCTTTTAGTTGCTCTCTGTAGGTTTCTAAAAACTTCCCAATCCTATATCTTCAAACTAATTTTTGCTTTGTTGTATGCCCTTTTAGCTGGCTGGTGGCGTAGAGGCATCAGCGCCGGACTTCAGAGAGAAGGCTCCCGAGTTCAAATCCAACTGCCTCCCTTGCACGCTTTCCATCCATACTGGGTTGAGCGTTGAGCTACCAACTCAGCCTCGTAAAAATAACAAATCCTGCTAAAAAAAATGCTGTCATGATGGCATCCCGATGACTCCACTCAAAGTTAAGGGCTTTCTTTGGTATGCCCTTTCTTATGTTTTTACAATTGCTTTGACTTCCCTTATCAGCCATGGTTGCACTATTTTACCATTTGAGTATTTCTTCATTTCTGGAATACACATGTCCTGCACCTTCCTCATTTTTCCCAGAAACACATGCCATTGCAGCTCTGCTGACATCCCTGCCAACAGCTCCTTCCAATTTTACTTTGGCCATTTCCTCTCTCATACCACTGTAATTTCCCTTTCTCCACTGAAATACTGCTATATCAGATTTTACTTTCTCCCTATACAATTTCAAGTTGAAAGCAATCATATTGTGATTACTGGATCCTAAGGGTTCTTTTACCTTAAGCTCCCTAATCCCCTCCAGTTCATTACATAACTCCCAATCCAGTATAGCTGATTCCCTAGTAGGCTCAATGACAAACTTCTCTAAAAATCCATCTCTTAGGCATTCAACAAACTCATTCTCTTGAGATCCGTTACCAACCTAATTTTCCCAATCAACCTTTATGTTAAAATCTCCCATGACTATTATAACATTGCCCTTTTGACTCGCCTTTTCTATTTCCTGCTGTAACCTGTGGTCCACATCCCAGCCACCGTTGGGAGGCCTCTATATAACTGCCATCAGGGTCCTTTTACACTTGCAGTTTCTTAACTCAACCCACGAGGAGTCAACGTCTTCCATTCTTATGTCACATTCTTCTACTGATTTGATGCCATTCTTTACCAGTATAGCCATGCCACCCAGTCTGCCTATCTTCCTATCCCTCCGGTACAACATTTAACCTTGGGCATTCAGCTCCCAACTACAACTATCTTTCAGCCACGATTCAGTGATGGCCACAACATCATACCTGGCAATCTGTAATAGCGCAACAAGATCATCCACCTTATTTCTTATACTCTGTGCAATGAGATACAACACTTTGAGTACCGTATTTGCTACCCTTTTTGATTTTGCATCCCTAAGGTAGTGACACTCACCCTGTTGGCTGCAACTATGTCCCATCACCTGCCTGCCCTTCCTGACAGTCTGATTGCACGTTATCTTTACTTTTTTACCATCCATCCTATCCTGAGTCCCATCACTCCGATTCCCACCCCCCTGCCAAATTAGTTTAAACCCTCTCCAACAGCTCTAACAAACCTGCCCGTGAGAATATTGGTCCCCCTCGGGTTCAGGTGCAACCCGTCACTTTTGAACAGGTCATACCTCCCCCAGAAAAGATCCCAATGAACCAAGAATCTGAAGCCCTTCCCCCGGCACCAGTTTGTCAGCCACACATTTACCTGCCAGATCATCCTGTATCTTCTCTCACTGGCACGTTGCACAGGTAGCAGTCTGGAAATTGCTAACCAGGAGGTCCTGCTTTTCAGCTTTCTACCTAGCTCTCTAAATTCTCTTTTCATGACCTCTTTGCTTTTCCTTCCTATGTCCTTGGTACCAATATGTACCAAGATATCTGGCTGCTCCCCCTCCCTCTCCAAAATGTTGTGGATCCAAGACATTCCTGACCCTGGAACCTGGGAGGCAACATATCATCTGGGTGTCCCGTCATGTCCACAGAATCTCCTGTCTGATCCCCTCACTATTGAGTCCCCTATCACTACCAGTCCCTTTTTCTCTCTCTTTCCCTTCTGCACCACGGACCATGCTCTAATGCTTTTAATGCTGTCCTGTAAATCATTCTGCCAACTATTCCACCCAGTAAAATAATTTAAGGGGATTGTAGTGAAGTATGGGGGGGGGGAATGTCAGAGGTACACTTTTTGACACAGAGTTATGAGTGTATGGAACACCCTGACAGGGTGGCAGTGGAGGCAGATCCATTAGAACGTTTAAGAGACTCTTAGATGGGTAAATGAATGATAGAAAAATGGAGGCCTATGTGGAAGGGAAGGGTTAGATTAAACTTCGAGTAGGTTAAAAGATCAGCACAACATTGTGAGCTGAAGGGCTTCTACTGTGCTATAATGTTCTGTGTTCTATGTTCTTGAGTGACATTGGACTAGGTGACAATAGCCTTGCTGGGACAGAGACAGATACAGATTCAGAGTACGAATACGAATCGATGTACGTGGCTCCAAACAAGCTGAATTCCATGGAACAAACGCACAGTAATAACACCAAGATATTGGTTTTAGTTTAAGCAATGAGATTTAAAATTGACTTGGGAGCAATATGGAATATCCTCCCACTGCAAGCCATCAATTTTAAGATAGTTCAATTGAAACCAGCAAAGATGCATTGAAAATCTACAATAAAGTTACAGTGAAACTGACCGGGGTTACTTACTGAAGGAGGTGAATCCAAAGCACCAAGAGAGCTTTAAACGTGGAAACTGCTATATCGATACAAAAGAGGTGCCACCACAAAGAGTTAAAGACACAGTGAGGAAGCATAAGCCCAACACCTTATGTGGACCACTGTCTTCACAACTATGCCCCAGATATGCTGTAATGATATAGTGGGAGAGCAATGGGTCCCAGGTGACTAGATGACCAGGTGTTATCTCAGGTAGATCAGCAATGAGGGTTGCTTGATTAATGCGGATGTGGAGGTAAAAGAGCATCTACGATTAACCCTGCAGACCAATCACGCTATAGTTCAGCAGTGGACCATGAAAGGAAAATCCATCATCTCATGACTCTAGAAGTTTTCCTTCAAAATAAATTTCACAGATGCTGGATAGTATTTTTTTTAAATTTTATTTTCCTTTGTCCCCTTTTCATTATTAATGAAAGGTTATAACATGTGTGGCTTATGTATTGGTTGCGTTCCCCTTGAAGAACATTGCATGAAAACAACATATAACAAATAGTTAATTTGTATTTTGCTACAATTGGATTTGTTATGTTTTGTAACTTCAAAGCATTAAACTAATGGGAGTCTGGGAATGTGAATCTAACTTCATGATTTACTTTAACTGAGGTGCACATGTAACACATGGTAGTGTGATGATGTATGCAATTCTCATACTTCTACATATTACCACAATGAATCATATGAACAGCAGTGAATCATAAACAAGATTTTTACAAGATTACTCAAGAATTACTGAGTTAGTAAATACACAACGCTCCTCTCTGCTTCATTATAAACTCCAGCTCAATGGAGAGTGCATCTCAACTATACACACAGTAAACTATATACTACGACTACTAAATATAGACAACCACAGCATAGTAAATTTTAAATTGTCTCATTCAGGTGAAAAGATTTAGTTGCTGTGGAGGACTTGATATTCTTGTGGAGTGACATCTTTCCTGGCAAGGGGATTACTCTGCGAAGCAATCTCAGGATCTGAGGCCTCCTGTGTGGTGGTTGTAGCAGCTGATTCCAAGACTGCAGGATTGTTCTGACAGTTCTAGATGTTTTTCTTCTCCTTCCGTTTTCTTCTTCTAGTTTGTGTATCTTGATCTTGGGAAGGTGAATTGAGTTCACTGGATTATTCTCTTATTGCTCCCTTTACGATCTGATCTTTCCTCCTGGTTTCCCCAACATAATCTGACGAATTCTCTGTTTTCGTACCTCCATTGACTCCTTTCTTTTTGACCTTCCATTCATCCAGCTGGGTGTTGGTCTGTACATGTACTTTTACAAGCAGCCTTTTATCTCCCACTTGAAGTTCATGCAATAAGTTTAATGCACATAGACTGGATTCTAGCTCTTTATACTCACAGCAGCTGAATGCTTGCAACTTTCCTGAAGCTCCTTGAACTTCTCTTCCAGCTTAAAATCAATTCAGCAAGTAACTGCCTGATTAACATATCAGAAGCTTTCTCAGATATGTTGCCTACAGAAATTGTCACAGTCAAACCACTGCTTTCACCACTTTCACGATTCCTCTGAGCACGATCCTGGAAATTTTTTGATGATGTAACTATGAAAATGGACAAGGGAGAGTCAGTGGATGTAGTGTACCTGGACTTTCAGAAAGCCTTTGATAAAGTCCTACGTAGGAGATTAGTGGGCAAAATTAGGGCAATGGTACTGGGGGCAGAGTACTGACATGGATTGAAAATTGGCTGGCTGACAGAAAACAAAGAGTTGCGATTAACGAGTCCCTTTTAGAATGGCAGGTGGTGACCAGTGGGGTACCGCAGGGTTCAGTCCTGGGAACGCAGCTGTTTACAATATATATTAATGATTTAGATGAGGGAATTAAAAGTAACATTAGCAAATTTGCCGATGACACAAAGCTGGATGGCAGTGTGAAATGTGAGGAGGATGTTATGAGAATGCAGGGTGACTTAGACAGGCTGGGTGAGTGGGCAGATGCATGGCAGATGCAGTTTAATGTGGATAAATGTGAGGTTATCCACTTTGGTGGTAAGAACAGGAAGGCAGATTATTATCTAAATGGAGTCAAGTTAGGAAAAGGGGAAGCACAACGAGATCCAGGTGTTCTTGTACATCAGTCACTGAAAGCAAGCATGCAAGTACAGCAGACAGTGAAGAAAGCTAATGGCATGCTGGCCTTCATAACAAGGGGAAGAAAAGAGGTCCTTCTGCAGCTATACAGGGCCCTGGTGAGACGACACCTGGAGTATTGTGTGCAGTTTTAGTCTCCAAATTTGAGGAAGGACATTCTTGCTATTGAGGGAGTGCAGCGTAGGTTCAAAAGGTTAATTCCCGGGATGGCGGGACTGTCATATGTTGCAAGATTGGAGCGACTGGGCTTGTATACTCTGGAATTTAGAAGGCTGAGAGGGGATCTTATTGAAACATGTAAGATTATTAAGGGATTGGACACATTGGAGGCAGGAAGCATGTTCCCACTGATGAGTGAGTCCAGAACCAAAGGCCACAGTTTAAGAATTAGGGGTAGGCCATTTAGAACAGAGTTGAGGAAAAACTTTTTCACCCAGAGAGTGGTGGATATATGGAATGCTGTGCCCCAGAAGGCTGTGGAGGCCAAGTCTCTGGATGCTTTCAAGAAAGAGTTGGATAGAGCTCTTAAAGATAGCAGAATCAAAGGTTATGGGGATAAGGCAGGAACTGGATACTGATTGTGGATGGTCAGCCATAATCACAGTGAATGGCGGTGCTGGCTCGAAGGGCCGAATGGCCTACTCCTGCACTTATTGTCTATTGCCTATTGATCCAATATGCTTTCCAACCAGGGGCGCAGATGTTGGCACCAACAATTGTTTTCCCTTTGTTAGCTTAGGTTCATGGTGTAGAGCATGGAGACAGTTTTGGCATCATCCAGTGCTTTTCTTAATTCGCTTTCAGCTGGCTTCATTGCAGGGGATGTGACATGCAATTGGTGGATGGATCTCCAAGCAAGTAGCACTTGTCTCAGCTAATCATGCCCCCACAATGCTGTCCCTTCTGTTTTTTCTGCATACAAGCTCAATGAGGCTTGTTGGTTGTTGTATTTCATTGATATTGTTATTCCCACAGGATTTAACTTTTCTTCAGTACAAGTTCTTAATTGGATGGCTCCAGTCTTCAGTTTGGCATCTTTGAAATGCCATTCAAACTCATTTTGTTAAATGACTGAAACAGCCAAACCAGTGTCCAAATCCATTTCAATTAATTTGCCTTCTCTTCTGCTGTAAAGCATGTTGGTTGTCTATTGTTAGTTTTCACATTGTAAATCTCAGGGCTATGTGTCACTCTTATTTTTGTTTGCCCGACATACTGTTTGTTTGTGTCCTACTTTGTTACATTTTATACAAGTTTTGCCTTTAAATTTGCATTGGGTTGGTGTATGTGAGCCCCTGCCACAACAGTAACACAATTTGTTTTAGCCAGGTCAGTTTCTGTGCAGATGTTGCAATTTTGTTCATGCTCACTTTTATTCCTGACTGCAAATCAATTTTGTCTCTGGTTGCTGTTTCCATAGAAACAACTATTTCAATTCTTCTTCTAAATGTAAGTTGTGCATCAATTTGGAGCCATTTTTGAATGTTTTCTTGTTGGATTCCACACACAAAACAATCTCTCAGCGCATCATTAAACCCAATACAGAGCTGACAATGCACAATCTTTTCAATTCAGTTGTGTAGACTGAAATGGATACCCCTCCTTTTTGAATCCATTTATGAAACCTAAAGCAAAGGCTTTGATTCTAAATGTTCCTGCATCACTTTCGCAAGATCAGCAAAACTCGTTTTGGATGGTTCGGATGGAGTAGTTAAATTTCGATGCAAAACTGTATGCCTTCAAGCCCAATGGACTCAGCAAAATTGGTTCTTGTTTCTCATTGGCTATTTTATTTGCATCAAAATCCTGTTCAAGTTGCTCAGTATGTAAAATCCAGTTATCTGTTGAGTAATCAGATGTGTCTAACTTTCCAATGCAGCCAGTCATTTCTGCTTTGTTAAAATGATTATTATCACTCAGTATTCAATGTTTATGAACCCATGAATTCTTTAGTTTGCTGCCTTTTTATAACTCAACTCTCTGCACATGTCAGGCTGTTTTTCACTCGTCATTTCTCAATGTGCTTTTCTTTGAAGATGAACGTCTCACTGAGCTTCAATAGATCGGTAGCCATCTCAAGTTCATTCTAAAATATTTTGTCACCACTGTTATGTTTTGTAACTTCAAAACATTACATCAATTCAAAGGAAGACACAGGTGTCTGGGAATATTAGATTAGATTAGATTATGAGGACACACAGTCCTCTTTTATTGTCATTTAGTAATACATGTATTAAGAAATGATACAATATGCCTCTGGTGTGATATCACAAAACACAGGACAGACCAAGACTGAAAAAACTAACAAAACCACATAATTATAACATATAGTTACAGCAGTGCAACAATACCATAACTTGAAGAACAGGCCATGGCACAGTAAAAAAGTTTAAAGTCTCTCGAATGTCCCACATCTCACGCAGATGGGAGAAGGAAGAAAACTCTCCCTGCCATGCCCGACCACAGTCCGACTCTGAGTCATCTGAAAACTGCGAGCCTCTGATCAGCCCTCTGACACTGAGTACTGAGCACCATCTCTATCCAAACACTTCGACCTCAATCTCGGTCGCCAGCAACAGGCAAAGCTGGGGGTTTTGGGGCCTTCCCTTCAGAAGATTCTCGTTCGCCCAGTAACAGCGGCAGTGAACCAGCGTTTCAGAAATTTCTCCAGATATTCCTCTGTGCTTTCACATCTGTCTCCATCAAATCAGAATTGTCCACGGTCTCTATTTAATGGATACGATATCATTTTCACCAGAGAGCTGCGTGCACGCAGTGTGCTGCTATCTTCTCCTCCCGCCTATGAGTCAATGAATATGAGTCTAACTTCATGTTTTTGCTTTCGCGTGCACATATATTGGGTGGTCATGTAATGACATATTCAATTCACGTATTTTGATATATAACCACAGTGAATTATGTAAACAACAAAGAATGCCTAACCAAACAATATATTTACAAGATCACTCAAATAGTACTGAAACAGTAAATACATAACAGGAATAACAAGAGAGATGGTCAGAAATAAGAAAAAATGTGTCAGGCCTGCACTTCCCAGTCATCACCCAGCTAACATGAGTCACTAACCATTCATTTCCAACTCATCACCTGCAACCTATTTAAGCCCAGCTCTCATCCACAGTCCTTTGTTCACACACCAAACCAGCCAACCTCAACCAGTTGCTCCAAGACTCTAGTTCTATCTTGTCTTGTATTCTCAGTTATCTGTCCGATCTTGTTCTGTGCCTCCTCATGGCTTGTTATTTTGCAGCTTATTAGTGAAATATCATTTACTGTTAAATCATTTCCACTAGGTCAAGTCTACATATCCTGATAGGATAGGTGTGCCAATGATTAACCCAGCCAAGTACGCTCACCTGAAGAAAGTTTTCGGTTGACAAGAGCACGAGGTTCTGAAGCAGCAGGAAACCATTGATCATCTGCTCATCACTCTCAGCCAACTCCCCATCTCAATACAGCAACCCCACAACAGTCAACCTCCTCCCTTGGAGCCCCAGATTCCAGTGCTGGAATGGGGCAACTTCCTGTCCCAGTGCAGCTTACTCTTCGAGCTCCAGCTATATCTGTATTCTATGGACCGAGTCAAGACTGTCTTCACCCTCTCCCTCCTGACTAGATGAGCTCTGACCTAGTCTGCTGCTGACAGGGACAATAACACCACCACTTCCAATAAATACGAGGCATTCACCACTGAGATGCGTCAGGTTTTTGATGATCCAGGAAGTAGAATGAGTGGGGGGGGCAGCATATTGGATGCTTCATCATTGTCAAGGGATACTCTATACTCAGTGCTGTACTACATCATGGAATTCAGGACCCTCATGGAGTGTAGCTGCAATGTGGAAGTGCTGCTGGCCCATTGCCATCCCATCACAGCCTCACAGTTCACTTGAAAGATGAGTTGAAAGAAACCTCATAACTCTGGCCCTCCAAATTGAATTATGGAACGAATTTTCAGATCATCAGCCAGTAGCACAGCTCCATTTCCAGAACCATGTCAGGCTGCAGCACCCTCAAGGTCAACACCTCCAGACCCCATATAGGTAGGGAGAGCTCCCTTAACCCCTGAGTATGTGAGTGTTAGTGGAGATACAACTTGGGCACCTTCTGCAGAGCTGCATTTCACCTACGCATCAAATGGCCACTGTGTCCATGGAAAATAGCTCTACCAAGTAGAGATGAGGGGTTTTCTATCTGGTAAGCACCCCCGGCCCTTTGCCCGACTCTCATCTCTCTGTCCTCCTTCCCACCCCGACAGCTTGACAGGAGGGTCTGGTAGATTCCAATGCAGCAGGCCACATTCTGGACTGAACTCTGTGTGTGCAACTTGGCATCCCTACTAAGTCTATCTCTCACTCCTACTGCATCACGGCCATTGACGCACATCCTTTGGAGTCTGGGATAGTCAGGGCACACTCACAGCCTCTGCACATGAGCATTGGAGATTACCACGAGAACATCCAATTCTTCCTTACTGACTCACACAACACCCCTCTCATCAAAGATCTGACTCTCAGAATTAGGGTTATTATCATTGGCATGTGTTGTGAAATATGTTACCGCTACGTTCATGAGTTGCTTCTCCTGGTTACCTGGTTCACTGCTGAATTGGAGCGCCACCTGCTGGACCATCTGCCTGCAACCTCAGCTGAAATCACCCCCCCCCCCCCCGTAAATCTGTTTCAAAGCCTGGTATGACGCTTCGAGGGTTGGGAGAGGATTCTCAATCTCTAATAATCGCCCTCCTCTCTCCCCCTTAGCAGCGGATTCATATGAAATCATATGCCCACGAATTACAACCTTTAATGTCTCCCAGAGTGTGGAATCTGACACCTCACTGTTATCGTTAATTTCTATAAAATCTTTTAATCTGGTGGTGATATATTTTATAAATTTCTTATCGGTGAGTAGGGAGCGGTTAAAATGCCAGGAATAGATTCATTTGGAAAGGGAGAGATTTTGGGGCATTGTCAAGGGGCTATGGTCTGAAATTAATCTATTATAATATTTTGTATTGGTAACACAAGATAGTAAATGAGAATCAATCAAAAAGTATTCTATTCTACTATAAGATTTGTGAACATGAGAATAATAAGAATAATCCTTGTCAGTGGGATGTTGAACCCGCCAAATAACTACTAAGTTCCTAGATCTAATCAAATTACTTAGGACCTGCACTGACACGATATTTGAGGCTAGGCGAGAGGACAATCAATCTAAATATGGATCTAGGTAGCAATTCAAGTCACCGCCGATTATTAGATTTGAATTACTGGCATCCGGAAGTAAATCAAAAACTTTCCTAAAAAAATTTGGCTCTTCTGTGTTTGGACCATAAATATTAAGGAAGGTTAGCGGAAACGAATTAATGGTGCCAGGGATCATGATAAACCTGCCGAGAGGGTCTGTCGTCATGGAAGTGAGTTGAAATGGAATATTTTTCCTAAAGAGGATAGCCACACCACGAGCATGAGAAGTAAATGGTGACTGGTAAACCTGTGATATCCAGCTAGACCTCAATCTGCGTTGCTCAGTTACTTTGATATGGGTTTCCTGTAGAAAAATCACATCTGCAGATAGAGATTTGAGATGTCTAAAAACTTTATCCCTCTTAATAACATGACCAAGGCCCTTAACATTCCACGAGACTATTGTAATATCTTTACCCCCTAGCTGTATTCTACCGCAAGGCCTCTTCATATGAGAATAAAAGAGAGGTTATTAGAGTTGAGCACAAACATAGTAAACAACGCAAAATAACTGGCAGCCTCAGAAGAACACAACATACACAAAAAAACATGCCTGAGCTATGAACAAGAACAACACACACCCTAACCCACCCCGCTTCGTGTCTCCCTAAACCAGACAAATAGTTCCCCATTTCCGTCCCAAAAGGAGCTGCTGGGCAGGTAACTGAAGTTACACAATTATCACAAACCCCTCTCTGAGAAAATTTATAACACAAATTATATAATACCGTTAAACAAATGTTATTAGGGCTGGGGAGAGTTATCCACTGTCCGCACCTGAAGCTGAGCATTCATGACACCAACTCAAATTTAACCCTTATAATAAGAAAAATATTTAGAACATTCTCTGCAATTAAATCCCAGTGCGGCATACAGCATTGCAAAGCTACATATCACAAGTAAGTCCCTCCCCACATCCCAACATGGAAACCGGCACAAATATAAGCTGAATAAACAGTGTCAATATATCTACTCCCTCTTCCGTGCATTATTCCTTTCCAAGAATTGTACTGCTTCTATCAGATCGCCGTATACTTTAGGCGCTCTTCCATCTTGATGATAAATATAGAGCCTAGCCGGAACCGCAGTGTGTGCTTGATTCTTCCATCGTGCAGAGTTTGCAGTACATCACGAAAGGCACGACGTTGAGTCATCACCTCTTTAGTATAGTCCGGGAAGATCAAGAGCTTATTTCCCTTGTACTCCATGGGTTGTAATCTGCTGCGGCGCAGGATCAGCTCTTTCACTTGAAAGCGATGGATATGTGCCAAGATGGTGCGCGGTTTAGCACCGGCAGCCGGCTTTGGATAGAGAGAGTGATGCGTACGATCAACTTTAACTGGATACGGGAAATTATCTTCCCTGAGCAACTTGGGAATCTGTCTGGAAACAAATTCAGTAGGTTTACCATCCTCCTCGCCCTCTTGTGTCCCTACAATCTTAATATTATGTCTCCAGGAATGAGCCTCTAAGTCATGCACTTTAGCTTCAAGCTGGCTATTTTACCTCATTAGCTCTGAATACTTAATTGCAAGCTCTTGCACATGTGTTTCAAGGTCTCTGGTGGTTAGTTCTTGATTAGCCACACGGGCTTGTAAGTCAGCCTCGGAGTCCACAAGCACCTCAAACTTGGTCTCAAAAACATCAAAGCAGTCATTAATGCCGCGCAGAACTGACTGAGAAATCGCCTGACCTAATTCCTTGCACATGGCATAAGTTTTATCCGGCGGTATCTCAGACGCAGAGAAGTGCTTTACAGACCCGTGGTTCGCACTAACTTCGGTAGTTTGGCAGTCGGCGGTCTTGGCTTTATTTGCCTTTGGCATTGTCAAAGTTTTCCAGACACTTAGTTTAGACATGCACTGTTGGCCTATGAATGAATAAAACACGGTATAATAGTAATCTTATCTCGGTCTGGGAGAGGAGCACTGACCAAACACGTCAAATCCATATGCATGTGCACTACTGCCACCCGCTTACCTTCTTATCTCATCTTTTCCCTCCTTATAAATTTTTAGTTGCCTTCTTTTGGATTTTAAGAGGTTCCCAATCATCTAACTTCCCTCTAATGTTTGCTTTATTTTATGCCATCTCTTTTGTTTTTCTTTTTCTTTTCAAATCTTTTTATTAATTTTTTTCCAAAATAAACACGAGTACATCGAAGTAAGCAACACTTACAATATCTCAAGAAAAAAAACATTATATAAAGATTGAAAAAATTTTGTGATGAAAAAAAACCCTACTAAGCAAGAGAAGTTGGAAAAAAGAAAAACCCCATTAAGTGTTCAACCCCAGAGCCATGCGTTATACATGAAGCTTCTAAAGATAAACATCAAACCGCCAACAAAAAAAAAGTACCAAAAAATTTACAATTAGATCATGGAGAATCCATCAATTAACTCAAATGATAATAATGAGCAAATGAACCCCATCTTTTCTCAAAATCAAACACAGGTTCAAAGACTCAACTTCTAATTTTCTTCAAACTAAGATATAGCATCATTGAGAGAACCATTGTAACAAAGTGGGAGCCGTTGTATCCTTTCGCTTCGACAAAATGGCCCTCCTAGCTGTCAATGTAACAAATGCAATAACATGTTGGTCAGACATAGAGATACCATGGATATTTTGAGGAATTATTCCAGAAAGCACAGTTAATTTGTTAGGTTGTAAATTAATTTTAAGTACTTTAGAAATGGTCAAAAAACTGACTTCCAGAGCTGTTCCAGTATAGAGCAAGACCAAAACATGTGTGTCAGTGTAAATGTCTCAGTTTTACATCTATTACAACAACTTTTCTGTTACAGATCACTCCTTTAACAATTAAAAATCTACCATTAGAATCTCACTGAATATCTTCTTGAATAAATATACTAGATTTAATGAAGATGGACACGTCTTTAGTCTTACTCTGAGAAGTGGAGTGGAACTGCAAATCTTTCTACCATCCAAAAAATCTATTTTGATCTCCCGCCCTGATATGTGTCTCTTGAGCCAAAATTATATCAGGTTGGAATCGGATAATAATTTTAAAAGTCTATTTTTGTTTGATAAGATGATTCCAACCACGTACATTCCAACTTATTACATTAATCCGTTTAAATACCATATTATAATTTTATTCTACTTTACACACGCGCAGAGCACATACCAATACGGGATGATCAAAAATGGCAGTGGTGAAGAATACAAACACATAAAAAACAAGCATACTCCAGAACCTCCCAATGGGAAAAAATTCCTAACTCTAACCCCACCTCCTCCCAAAAGCCTGAAAAAGGCTAGCAGACTAGATAGAATACAAAGCCAGGGGCTGCTCAGTCTGCTCAGGAGAAAGATTTAACTCCTCAGTAAAAAAAAACGACTGACCTTGTGAAACGAATGATGAAGTCTTAGCAAAGGAAAGTGTTTATGTTCCAGCATAATAATGTTCTCTCTTAAAGAGAAAAACCAGTGCCATTTTTAGGTTTAACATTTTGTCTCTAAAAAAAACTTTAAATTCAATTATAAGATGCTATAATAAAGCAGAAAAAAAAATTAATAACATGTTAAACCATGCTAGATTTCCAAAAATACCAATACATAATAACATAAGTAATTAAACCCTCACCTAAATATATAAAAAGCCCCATTAGTAGGAAAAACTACTGATTAATTAATTAAGAAAAAAAGACATCAAACCAAATATTAGGTTAAAAGGACAAGTCCCTCTATCTTCTTTTTCTCAGTTGAGTGTCTGAGTAACCATTTAAACAGTCATACTTGAACCATAAATCTTCTTTCCAAAAAAAACTATGCAATAACGAACAACTCTCCTTTATCTTCTTTCATTAGCTTCTCAATAAAAGATTCAAGTAACCTTCATAAATCTTCTTTCCGAAATGCCAAGAATATACAAATAACTAATTCCAGACAATTCATTCGGTAATGGCGGCAGGTATAGTTTAAACAAGCTCCAATGCAGCTTTTGGATCAGAAAATGTACAAGGAGGAGAGTTAGAAGGAAAAACTTTAATATTTGTAGGGTAACGCAAAGAAGGAAACAGATTCTTATCATATGCCTGTTTTATTACTGGAGCAAATCTTGATCTTTCTTCCATTACCTCCCTCGGATAATCATCATAAAAACAGAGCTCAGATTCCATAAATCTAAAAACTCTCTGTTTTCTTGCCTGTCGTATTATTTGATCTTTAATTTTAAAATGATGAAAACAGACCAAAACAGACCTTGGTCTATTTGGATCTTTAAATTTTGACGTAAAAGCTCTGTGTGCTCTTTCTATAGTAGGCGGCTTTGATAATATGATGAGAAATAAAGTATGAAAAAACTTACCAAAGTAAGCAGTTAAATCTCCATCTTCAACTCCTTCTTGAAGTCCAACAATTCACATATTTCTCCGGTGAGACTTAGTTTCCAGGTCTATAATCTTATTTTGATATCTTTCCAAATGAGTTGTAGCTTCAGACAATTTTTGCTTAGTTGTCTTCAATTCCTCTTCGTGTGTAACAACTTGAGTTTCCAAGTCATTAAGTTTTCCCAGAAATGACTTCATTTTATTACTATTCATAGAAACATAGAAACATAGAAAATAGGTGCAGGAGTAGGCCATTCGGCCCTTCGAGTCTGCACCGCCATTTATTATGATCATGGCTGATCATCCAACTCAGAACCCCGCCCAAGCCTTCCCTCCATACCCCCTGACCCCCGTAGCCACAAGGGCCATATCTAACTCCCTCTTAAACATAGCCAATGAACTGGCCTCAACAGTTTCCTGTGGCAGAGAATTCCACAGATTCACCACTCTCTGTGTGAAGAAGTTTTTCCTAATCTCGGTCCTAAAAGGCTTCCCCTCTATCCTCAAACTGTGACCCCTCATTCTGGACTTCCCCAACATCGGGAACAATCTTCCTGCATCTAGCCTGTCCAATCCCTTTAGGATCTTATACGTTTCAATCAGATCCCCCCTCAATCTTCTAAATTCCAACGAGTACAAGCCCAGTTCATCCAGTCTTTCTTCATATGAAAGTCCTGCCATCCAAGGAATCAATCTGGTGAACCTTCTTTGTACTCCCTCTATGGCAAAGATGTCTTTCCTCAGATTAGGGGACCAAAACTGCACACAATACTCCAGGTGTGGTCTCACCAAGGCCTTGTACAACTGCAGTAGTACCTCCCTGCTCCTGTACTCGAATCCTCTCGCTATAAATGCCAGCATACCATTCGCCTTTTTCACCGCCTGCTGTACCTGCATGCCCACTTTCAATGACTGGTGTATAATGACACCCAGGTCTCGTTGCACCTCCCCTTTTCCTAATCGGCCACCATTCAGATAATAATCTGTTTTCCTATTTTTGCCACCAAAGTGGATAACTTCACATTTATCCACATTAAATTGCATCTGCCATGAGTTTGCCCACTCACCCAACCTATCCAAGTCACCCTGCATCCTCTTAGCATCCTCCTCACTGCTAACACTGCCACCCAGCTTCGTGTCATCCGCAAACTTGGAGATGCTGCATTTAATTCCCTCATCCAAGTCATTAATATATATTGTAAACAACTGGGGTCCCAGCACTGAGTCTTGCGGTACCCCACTAGTCACCGCCTGCCATTCTGAAAAGGTCCCGTTTATTCCCACGCTTTGCTTCCTGTCTGCTAACCAATTCTCCACCCACACCAATACCTTACCCCCAATACCGTGTGCTTTAAATTTGCACACTAATCTCCTGTGTGGGACCTTGTCAAAAGCCTTTTGAAAATCCAAATATACCACATCCACTGGTTCTCCCCTATCCACTCTACTAGTTACATCCTCAAAAAATTCTATGAGATTCGTCAGACATGATTTTCCTTTCACAAATCCATGCTGACTTTGTCCGATCATTTCACCGCTTTCCAAATGTGCTGTTATCACATCCTTGATAACTGACTCCAGCAGTTTCCCCACCACCGACGTTAGGCTAACCGGTCTATAATTCCCCAGTTTCTCTCTCCCTCCTTTTTTAAAAAGTGGCGTTACATTAGCCACCCTCCAATCCTCAGGAACTAGTCCAGAATCTAACGAGTTTTGAAAAATTATCACTAATGCATCCACTATTTCTTGGGCTACTTCCTTAAGCACTCTAGGATGCAGACCATCTGGCCTTGGGGATTTATCTGCCTTCAATCCCTTACAATTTACCTAACACCACTTCCCTACTAACATGTATTTCACTCAGTTCCTCCATCTCACTGGACCCTCTGTCCCTTACTATTTCTGGAAGATTATTTATGTCCTCCTTAGTGAAGACAGAACCAAAGTAATTATTCAATTGGTCTGCCATGTCCTTGCTCCCCATAATCAATTCACCTGTTTCTGTCTGCAGGGGACCTACATTTGTCTTTACCAGTCTTTTCCTTTTTACATATCTATAAAAGCTTTTACAGTCCGTTTTTATGTTCCCCGCAAGTTTTCTCTCATAATCTTTTTTCCCCTTCCAAATTAAGCCCTTTGTCCCCCTCTGCTGAACTCTGAATTTCTCCCAGTCCTCAGGTGAGCCACTTTCTCTGGCTAATTTGTATGCTACTTCTTTGGAATTGATACTATCCCTAATTTCTCTTGTCAGCCACGGGTGCACTACCTTCCTTGATTTATTCTTTTGCCAAACTGGGATGAACAATTCTTTTCCAGTTGATCTTTAATTGATCCATTCTGATCTTTAATTGAATTCGGTGTCCGGACCATATTTTCAGCCTACGGTGGCATTTCATCAGATCTTTCCTTTGACATCTTTCCTTTCCTGTTACCTTTATCACTAAGTTCACACAAGTTCTTGCCACTCCTCGTAGACATAGACATATTGTTCCCCCTCAAGAATCAGCAATTAAAAATTTTAAATTCGAAGTTTAAACTAGGAAGAGAGAAACAAAACTAACAGCAACACAAAATTGCAGTTACCCCATTAACAGACAGGCGCATTCTCTGTCTCTTTTGTTTTTATGTTGTATTTGACTTCCCTCATCAGCCGTGGTTACATCATCCTGCTTTTAGAATACATCTTCTTCTTTAGGATGTATCTATCCTTCACCTTTCAAATTGCTCCCAGGAACTCCAGCCTTTGCTGTTTTGCTGTCACCCCTGCTAGTGTTCCCTTCCATTGGCCAGTCCCTCTCTCAGGCCTCTGTAATTCCCTTTATTCCACTCTAATACTGATACATCTGACTTTAGCTTCTCCCGCTTAAATTACAGGGTGAATTATATCATATTATGCTCACTGCCTCTGAAGGGTTCCTTTCCTTTAAGCTTCCTAATGAAATCCATTTCATTACAGAACACCCAGTCCAGAATTTCCACTCCCCTAGGGGGCTCATCTACAAGCTTCTCTAAAAATTCATCTTGTAGGCATTCCACAAATTCTCTCTCTAAGAACCCAGCACCAACCTGATTTTCCCAATCTATCTGCATATTGAAATCCCCCATGACTATCATATAATTGTCCCTTTGACATGAATTTTCTACCCATGATGATTCTATGTCACCTCTTTTCTAAAGATTTGATCTGGAACTCAACTTCCACATACCCTGTATTATTTCTATTAGGTGATATTGAAGGGATAAAACCGAAACTTAAATTGAATAAATATCAGAAAGAATTTATAAAAATTGCATTGGCAGTAGCTAAGAAGACTATAGCAGTTACTTGGAAATCTGATTCGTATTTAAGTATGGATCGTTGGAATAATGAAATGGCTAGTTCTATTCCACTCGAAAAAATTACTTATAATTTAAGAGATAAATATGTAACATTTTTGAATATTTGGCGCCCTTATTTACAAAAGATAGGATGGCATATTTAAGTGCTCCGATAAAGACCTTGGTCCCCTGGGGAAAGTAACGAATAATTATACCAAATTTATTTTGAATCCCATGGAGCATGTGGAAACCTTCCAACACCCAGGCGGTTCTTTCCTTTTTTCTCTCTTTCTTTCTTTTTAGGTAGGACTATATATATGGGGGGGGGGAGGGTTAAGGGGCGGGGGAAGGGTAGATTTTATCTTTTCATGTATTCTTTTTGAAAACTCAATAAAAATTATATGAAAAAAAAAGATTTGATATAATTTTTTTCCAACAGAGACACACCACCCCATCGTTACTTGCCTGACATGGATGGTTTATTTTGATTCTCAGCATGGCCAGCTTTAGCTAACTACATTTCACCTGAAACTGTGTTCTTTCAAAACTCTGTTTATTTTTTCAGATTTCCTGCATTCTGCATTTTTTAAATGTCATTTTCTTGCAGCTGTTCGGTGGGACAGTGTATTAAAAATTTCCTAGCAATATAAAGAATATGAGAGCGACATTGCAAAATGCAACCAAGTTAATTTGATGAGTCGGAGACAGGACAATTTGACAAAACAGGTACCTATTGCAGTAAGTGTCCTGAGCTTTCCCACTCATTGAAAGCCATTTCCCGGTGAGAGGCGGGAACTGTCCTGTGTAAGACTAGTTGATGATGTCACCGTGATGGTAGGGTTTCCATCCAGTGTGTGGTAACCATACGGTCTCTTTTGGCTCTTAGGTTGCCATGGACCAGGTAGACAAGTTTGCTGCAGAAATGTCAGACAGTGGGGTCTGTTGCAGGGTAGAGGCCCCAAGCAAGCCACACACATTAGATATGTATTTGCCACTGTGTGCATGTTTAGTGTCTGCTTTGATCTTCCACTCTGGGTACTCAGTTTTGATAGTATCTGTAACTGAGTTTAGCTTGAAGGGTTACTAAATATTTAATGTATGTTTTGTCTTGTAAATATATAGTTAACTCACTTACTGGTAGTGAGTGCCTTCTGACTACACTCACCAAACTCATGAACCTGATTTCTCACAACAATTGGCACTGCGAGAAGGGTTCGATGATTGAACAGAAGGTAAGTATCTCTAAACGGAAATATGAGAACAAGAACCCCCTTCATGAGCAGATTTTGCAGTCTCGCTAACCTACTGCAGACTACATGACACCCATAGACTGGACAGACAAGTTAGACTCTGGGGGGGTGAAACTGGGACACCATTTGTGTCTGTACTTAATAAGGCAGGGTTCCTCGAGAGCAAAGGAAGCCACAGAAGTGCCTTTTGGCTGCTGGCAGCCACAGTAAGGCGCAGCATGAGATAATCTCACAAAAGGAGAAAGGTAGATTGTGTGAGGAATAAGGTGGAATTCTAAACCAGCGATGCATTTCAATGGAAGCGGTAGCCTGGGCAGTGCAGACTCAGGCCAGAGAGTTAGAGGGTAAAAGCACAGAGGTGGCCTGTCAGCTACTGAAGGTGCATCAGTTAGAGGCTGCCCGCAGGAACAACTGGCGAATGGACCCCGTTAAGGTCCAAGACCTGATGTTGCGGGGAGGCAACCCTGAGACGTGGGGCCATGAAGGAAAAGGATCAGGCCTGATGAAATGGCAGGACAGACTCAATGGGCCAAATAGCCTAACTTTGCTGCTATGTTTTATGGACATGGGTGGGAGCTGAGGACATTTGCTGGGGAAGAGGGTTTAGAAGAGGGCCCCAGTGCTCCCTCTCCCCCTGCGCAGCCATGCTAGTACAGGGTCAGACCAGTGGCCATGCGGCCCCTCCAGCCTCCATGGAACAGGATGAGGAAGAGCTGCAGGCTGCTGGAGAGGGACCTGAGGAGAATAACACAGCAGATCTCACCAAGATGATGACCATTGGGGGAATTCTCTGCTGAGGAACTGGCAGAGCTGGGACACAGGTGGAGGCAGAGGCCAGGGGATCCTCTGCCCACTGGGTTGCTGAGGATCTGGAATGCCGGGTGTGCTTGAGTGATTCTATTTGACAGAGAGGAGAGTGTCCTGGGGGCCTGTCATTCAACGCTGCCCTGAGAGTGCCACCCGCTTCCAATGGTCGTGAGGAATCAAAGTGAAAACAACAGTCGAAGTCGCGTAGGTCTCACTTTCAACTGGGACTTGCAGCCCTGGGCAGAGCTGAGCATAGTGGGGGGAAGGGAGCAGAATCCTACAGCAGGGCTGTGGTCACAAGAATGGAATGTGACAGTGACATCCCACTGTGAGATCCATAGATTAACCTCAACTGTGGTGGAGTATTTAGTTAAAGCAGCCACTCACATTCTAAAGGCAGTGGTGCTGGCCTATTAGGACCACCGATAGTGGGTCTTATAGATGCTATATTGGAGGGATTAGAGTAAATGGACAAAGCTGTATTGGAAAGGTGTTTGAATTAATCCTGTGCTTCAACGGAAAAGGTGACTGATTGAAATATTTTGCTACTCAGTGAAGTGTATTTCCAGGAGTTCTTTTCTTTTAAGAGTGCTAAGGCATTATGAATGTGTTACTGTGTCAGAGCCCCCATCCCAGCCATTTTTTCTTTCCACTTGTTTTTTGAAAAATGTGGAAATTAACTGTTTGCTCAAAATTTTGCAGTTACTTGTGAAGGGTCCAAAGGAAGAAAAGTACAAGTGTAGATTTGTTTTTTCTTATCTGCGTTTTTAGTTTGTGTTCTGGGGCGGGCTGTGGAATCGGATATTCTCTGAGTGTTCCACATTCTTTGCGGCCCACAGTTGGCAGGGCAGACCATGCGCATGAACCGAGTGTGGAAGCAGCGCGTTAAGGTATTCACCACCCCACACCCTTTACGGGCGGCTGAGTGCTGCATTGGCCAGTGGACAACCTGAACTCCCAGCCAGTCGTAGGAGAATAAGGCATCAGTTAGTCTTGCGAGACCATGGATCTGCACCTGGAAAATCTCCAGGGTGCAGGCCTGGGCAAGGTTGTATGGAAGACTGGCAGTTGCCCATGCTGCAAGTCTCCCCTCTCCACGACACCAATGTTGTCCAAGGGAAGGGCATTAGGACCCATATAGCTTGGCACTAATGTCGTCACAGAGCACTGTATGATTAAGTGCCTTGCTCAAGGACACAACACACTGCCTTGGCTGTGGCTCGAACTCATGACCTTCAGATCGCTAGTCGAATGCCTTAACCACTTGGCCACATGCCCACGGAGTGGTAGGAGAAGGTAGGAAACATCCAATACTTGGCAATGTTGGATTCTCCAAGGTGGAAGAGGAAACTAGGAAATGGTTGGGTGCGGCACACACAGGGACCACCAGGGCATGGAATGATTATAGTACGCTGACCAGGGAATACATGATGGGTTTCATTTCAGGACAAACAGGTCATTTTAGAGACAGTCTGTCTAAGTACCCAGAAGGGAGTGAGTTTATGTCTCTCTACATTACAGAATGGTAAAGTGGTAGATGCTGACAACAGTGGCAACGCTGGTGGTCGGTGTGCTTTCCTACAGCACGTCACTATGGCTGGCATGCAAGCGTACAACATACATCAAAGCTGCGGACTGTTGAGGCTGCATGAAGACGTCATCCCACGCTGCAGAAGGGGTGCTGCTAATACCGATCCCCTTTACTGAACGGCCAATTTGTCTCAACTGTTCGTCCTACATACTCCTGAGGTTTGGGTTTGATGAGATATAAGCATGAGCACAAGGGACAGCTCAGGAACGGTGTAGCTGGTGAGTTGTTGGTTGTGGATTGTGCTGCATTGTGATATGCAAAGAGGAGACTGGAGAGCCTTAGATTCAGAGTCAGTGTAGTGTGTTCTGCTGTCACTGCTCACAGTGCCTTCTTTAGACTCTTAAGAACCCTACCCACCGAGCTATTTGTAGCTGGATGGTTAGGGCAGATGTAATATGACTTATACTAGCCTATAGGCTGAGTGTCATGGTGTTGTGGTCTTTGAGTCAGTGTCTCAACTTAGCTGCACATCGAAAGCCACTCACCCATGGGAGGTGGGGACTAGCCCGTGTAAGGAGCATTGCAGCCCCTCCCACTAGCTTCCGTTTACCTGATGATGTCACAGCGCCGCTGGAGTTTAAATCTAGCATGCAGTAACAACGCAGTCCCTTTTTGCTCTCAGGTCACCGTGGACGAGGTGGATGAGGGTGCTGCAGAAATGGTGGACAGTGAGATGTGCTGTAGTAAAGTGGGCCCGGGTGTACACTTCATTTAAATATTTGCCACCGCATGTATGTTCAATGTCTATTTTGTCCTGCTACCTCGGACATTTAGTTTTGATAAATATCTGTAATAGAGTTTAGCTTGATAGGTTTACTGATTACTTATTGTCTGATTTTCTTTGTAAGTAAATAGTTAGCCTACCTACCAGTAGTGAGTGTCATTTGTCCCCAAGCACCAAACTCACAAGCGTGATTTTCCACAATGGGAAATCTTTGTGTACATTGACGGTATTACCGGTTCCAACAAGAATATTATTCAAAAAAGGAAAGGTGGTTACTTTATCTTTATACATTGAGAATGCAGGAGTTTTCAACAACGATTTGGACTGTGTCTTCACTGAGATCACTAAGGCGTCTTGTAATATCAGATACAGTCTTATCCATGTGCCTTGAATGGCTGTCCAATAAAGATCAGGGTTGTAATTATTCTTAAATACCCTGCACCAGTCAGCTGGTAGGACTCTCCCTGTTTCAATTTGATAGTGGCTTTAAGAAGACCACTATCAACCCAGTACCCAAGAAAATCAAGGCAACCTGCCTTAATACCACCTAGTCACTCTGACATCCAGCATCTTGAACTCTTTCAAGAGGCTGGTCACAGCTACATTAACTCCAGCCCACTGCAACTCATCTACCACTGAAAATGGTCTACACAGACATCACCTCCCTGTCCATAGTCTTTTCTCAGGATGATCTGGACAGTATAGACATTGATGTAGGACTATTGCTTATTGATTACACTTCCGCCATCAATACTATAAATCCAGACAAACTCACTCCAAGCTCCTTGACCTGGGTCCCAACACCTCCCATTGTAATTCAATCCTTGACAGCATTCAGTAAGGATAAGCAGCAGCTCCTCCACCACGATTTTCCTAAATACTGGTGCCCCACAAGGCTACGTCCTCAGTCCCCTACTCTACTCCCCATACACTCACAACGGTGTCAGAAGATTCTGCTTGAACTCCATCTAAACGTTTGCAAACACTACCACCATCGTGGGCCATATCTCAAATAATGATGAGTTGGAGCACTGAAAGAAGATGGAGAGGTAAGTGACATGGCATCATGACAATATTCTTTCCCTCAAAGTCCGCAAAACAAATGAACTAGAAATTGACTTCAGGAATGGGGTGGCGCACGTGCTCCTGCTTACATTAAGGGTACTGAGATCAAGAGTGGTGAGGGCTTCAAGGTCCTAGGAGTGAACATTACAAATAGCTTGTCTGGTCCAAGCACATTGACATCAAGACTAAAGTAACTCACCAGTGCCCGAACTTCATCAGAAGGCTAAAGAGATCTAGCACTTCCCCTTTGACTCTTAGCAATTTTTATTAATGCATCAAAGGAAGCATCCTATCCAGAAGCTTCACCACTTGGTACAGTGCCCTCTCTGCTCATGACCACAGAGAGCATGAACAAACTCAGCACATCAGCAGAACCAGCCTCCACTCCATGGACTCTGTCCACACTTCTCACTGCCTCAGTAAAGCAGCCAGCAGAATGAAAGATCCCTCTCACCTCAGACAGCCTCTCTTGTCCACCCCCGCGCCCCCCCCCCCCGCATCTGGCAGAAGATACAAAATCCAGGAAGCACGTACAATCAGATTCAATGACAGCTTCTATCCTGTTGTTATAAGACTGTTGAACAGTTCCGTTACAATAAGATGCACACTTGATCTCACAATCTACCCTGTTGTGATCTTGCACCTTATCGTCAACCTGTGCTGCCCTTTCTCTGTGACCGTGTCATTGTATACTGCACTCTGTTATTCTTTTTACTTCCACTACCTCAATGCAATGTTGTAATGAATTGATCTGTATGAATGGGTTGCAGGACATGTTTTTCACTGTACATGAAACATTAATAAACTAATTTAGCAATTTGGCACCTTAATTCCAATATCATTTCAGAATTCTGCAGTTTGTGACTACCAAATATTTCATTCACTGTTCTATTGGTGATATCACTCAGATTCTGGAGAGAATTAATCTGCTTTTTCTTAAGCCCTCAACATTTAAAGATTGGTCACTTGAATTATTTCTAAATCTCCTGTCATTTGTAGTGAACTCTTATTCTGTTGTATCATCCTTTCCTTTGTCTAATGCCATATAAAATATAAAAGAAAATATATAAAATATAAATAACTCCTTGTTGAAGCATCCAGCACAATCTGTGGTTTGCATACATGGAATCAAATGGAAGCAATAATGAAAATTGTTAGTCATGCATTACCAGTCATATTGGTTTGGTGAGATCATGCAAATTTATAACAAAATCTGACAAGTATTTTCAAAGATCTTGCAGCTTATTGTTTATCTGCACTGACTTTATCTGTAACTGTTAAATATTATTGCATTATTATTGTTTTACCTTGTTCTATCTCAATGCACTGTGTAATGGTCTGAACTGTGCGAACAGTGTGCAAGACAAGATTTTCACTGTATCTTAGTACATGCGACACTAATAAACTACACAAAATGCTGGAGGAACTCAACAGGTCGGGTAGCATCTATGGAGAGGAATAAACAGTCGATGTTTCACGCTGAAACTCTTTGTCAGAAGTTAGGCCCTGGCCCAAATTGTCCACTGTTTATTCCTCTCTGTGGATGCTGCCTGATCATCTGAGTTCCTCCAACATTTTGTATGTGTTATTCAAGATTTTTAACGTCTGCACAGTCCCCGTACTTAAAATAACAAACCAATTCCTAGTGAACACATGCAAAAATATATTGATCTAGCAGTAAAGACAGCAAGAATATGTGAATAGAGTGGCTGACGTGCTTGTTAAATCAAAATATACCTCGTCAGTTAAAGTAATTGGATTTGCTCTTAAATAAATATTTTGCTCCAGTCTTGCAATGATTCATTTGGAGGGCATTTGCTATATGGGAACAGTATAACCATCTTATGGAACAGGCAAATGGCAGTAATGATCCATTTAGAGGGTATTTGCTGTATGGGAACAGTATATCCATCTTATGGAAAAGGCAAATGGCAGCAGCAAGCTGGTGTCCTTAATGAGAAGAGAACTGCCACATGTGACCAGATCACTTGACTTCCAGAGGTGGCATATGTCACATATGAACTCAGGAGAAGAGTTATGTACCTCCAACATCCATCCACTACTAAACGTTCACACCTCTGTAAACTGTGAGCAGTATCCTACACAGATTGAACCAAAAAGAAGACTGATAACAAGAGGAATTGAAGATGGGGCTTGTCGACTAGGTCACATCTGAATTTGGAATGTGAAATAATGCTGGTTGCTTTGGCTGCTGACAGGCAAATGGGTAGATCCATCTCATTTACAAGCTCCTCACGTGCGCACCAGGACACCCACAACCCCTCACTCATGCCTTGCAGGATGTTATCCCAGACTGCTCTTCCAGTTGGCAGGAGCCAGCAATCTGAAGCCATCCCATCCTAGTCAAAAGCTTCACTTAGTTCACCAGGACATCCATGGAGACTCAATGGGGAAAGGACCAATCTTCTAGCAACCAGACTGCATCTACTAAAAAGGCAAAATGGAATTGTGTTGGGCTATCAGAAATGACTAAAGACAAGTGTAAGGGGTTTCTTCTTTTATGTTACTGCTAAGGCTAATAAAATGGCTTCTGTGTTATTTTATAATAAAATGGCTTCTCTGTTCTGTAAATTGCTGAGAAAGTGCTTCTCTCTAGCAGCTTGTTTGGGTTATAATTACTGATAACAAGAATTGTATTCATTTGCTAACCAATTGGGATAGATGTTATTCTTTCTTGTGTCTCTGTAAGCTATTGTTTTCGCAGGCTTTGGGCAAAAGGCACGATGGGGACAGAGAGAGGAGACGCGATGCTGTAAGCTGGGCGACGGAACGGACCCCGAGCGGGAGTCTGAGTCTTCATCGAGGAGAGGAGACGAGAACAGCTCGTGTGGAGCTTTTGGTCGACCACCAAGGGTGGTTCCATTCGAGGGTCAGCGGAGTTCGGAGGACATCGATTGGAGGGAAGGGAGACCCGGTTCTGTAAGAGCTCTAACGAATTATTTGTGCACAGAACTGATAGAGTTACTGACTTGGCACCTTTATTATATTTGTTTCTATTAACCCATCACCAA
Organism: Mobula hypostoma; assembly: GCF_963921235.1. Lineage (NCBI taxonomy): Eukaryota > Metazoa > Chordata > Chondrichthyes > Myliobatiformes > Myliobatidae > Mobula > Mobula hypostoma. The sequence continues at coordinate 117,479,773 of NC_086097.1, read as the reverse complement.
GAAATACTTATAAATTGTAATCATTTAATCGCATATGTTGTACAGTCTGTTATTTGGCATGGTGGGGTACATCATACAGCATCTACACAAACTTGATTACCTAGTATAGCGGGGCCGAAGGCTGCTCCCTCTAGATGAAAACAAGCTGAGTGAGCCTGAGGTTTACCAAGAGGCTACACAAGAGATTCTGCAGATGCTGGAAATCCAGAGTAACACACACACACACAAACAAAATGCTGGAGGAACTCAACAGGTCAGGAAGCATCAATGGAGAGGAATAAAACAGTCAATGTTTCAGTCGTGATAAAGTGTTTTGGCCTGAAATATGTCTCTATTTATTCAGATATTTTCTGACCTGTTGAGTTCCTCAAGTTTTTTGTGTGTGTTACATCAAAAATTACTATTAAGTGACAACAGTATTGTAAGTTGTAGGTTTCATATATGCGTTTTGATATGATTCTGTGATTAATCATTTCCATTATACCAGAGCTACTTAATTTCACTTAGTTTAAGGGTATGTCAAATCTTTCATTTTGCGGAGGGAAGTCTCAGTAGTCTTGCAACCTTAGGAATTGCTGTAAACCAGCGCTGCCCAACTTTATAAGCATGCCAACGGGATTTGCTTCAAGCATAAAGAGTTAAAGTCTTGGGCTACGTCCACACTACACTGGATAATTTTGAAAACAAAGCTTTTTCTCTTTGTTATGACCATCTGTCCACACTAAAACGGCGTTTTCATCCCCCGAAAATGGAGATTTTCAGAACCGCTCTTCAGAGTGAATAAATCTGAAAACGCCTAATATCTGTTGCAGTGTGGACATGGGAAACGGAGCTTTTTAAAACTGCTGTCATGACGTGCCGCAACAGATGGCGGCAGTGTGGCATTTCATTGTTTTATTATTATTATTATTACTTTATTGTCACCAAACAATTGATACTAGAACGTACAATCATCACAGCGATATTTCATTCTGCGCTTCGCAGAACCTAACAATTTCAGAACAGACAGCAACAAGACTGAATCCAGAAGAGTTAGAAATGTACTTCGACGCATAGCTTACTGAATAAATAAGTATACTCACTTTGCCCTGTTTTCTGTCCTTGCTTGTATGAAGGTAACGACAGAAAACACCCTCCACCACCTCCAATTTAAATTCCATGCGGAATATTTTGGAGGATCAAGAACCAAGGTGGTTTACCTATTTATGCAAGTACTTCTTTGACAATAGATGTGTAACAGCCTAATGTAACATTTATGGAAATACAAGACAACACTGATGCAGACATGTTTTATACATTTAACAAGGTGCTTTATTAATGAAACAGAGTTCGTCAGTTTTTCAATGTTCATCGTCAGCCAGGTCGTACTGTCCCTGAACTCCCTGTCGGTTGCCTCCATACTCTAGTATTTGTTTTTTTTTAGTTTTAAGTCCTCCTGCGTGAGAGCCAAGAGCAATTCCTTTTAAATCTTTCTACTCTGTAACTGGACAAACACGCACCGTTTCCTCTTTGCTTGTTTTCTGTGTGTCCTGCACATGCCCAGTAGGAGGAGATTCGCCCAAATATCCGTCTAATGTGGACAGAGATATTTTGAAAAACGCTTAGTGTGGACGCCTGTTGTTTTTACTCGAAACCGGCATTATCAAAATTATCCAGCGTAGTGTGGACGTAGCCTTGGTTAATTGCTGATAGCCACTGAGGCCTCTCTGCAGCATAGCATATCACTGTGTAATAAAGCTCCAGAATTAGCAATGCTAATCTGTTCCAGAACAGATACAATGCCGGAATATAGCCAACAATGAGGAAAGTTGCCCAGGTATGTCCTGACTTCAAGAATAGGACAATCGACCCAACTAATTATCACAATGTAATGACCAATTGGTGCTATAAGATCAGCTGAACCTATTTACCCCCAGTAATTCATGGCGGGCTTTCTAATCATAGAATCTTCAGTTTCAATTGTTAGCCTTTCAATGCTTCTGTCAATAATGTGAATACCAAAAAGAGAAATATATGCAAATATCCACTCCACTCAACTGCATCATTTGTCATGATGACTACCAACCATTGTTCAAATCCACAAGTTGGAGTGCTCAAAGAACAGAAAACAAAACTAACCTGCAGAAGCTATTGACAAATAAAAGGCGGAAATGCTGGAGATACTCAACAGATTATAGATGCAATGCAAGAGATATTCAGCATATATAAAGAAATACGACAGGAGAAGACCAGCAATATTATAAAGGATCCCACCCACCCTGCTTATTGACTGTTGCCTCACTCCCATCTGGGAAGAGGCTACGCAACATCCATAAGACTCAAAAACAGCTACTACCCCCAAACCATCCGGCTGATCAATGCCTGCACCCAATAACCCAATTCACAACCCTACCCTTCACCTACATATATATAGCCACCCTTAAGCATTATTTGTACTTTCTGTTTTATAGGATTGTTTTTATATTTACAATCACAAACAAGAGAAAATCTGCAGATGCTGGAAATCCAGGCAACATGCTGGAACTCAGCAGGCCAAGGGTCATATACTGTGCCCAGTTCTCCCAGTTTGGTCTCCTGTATATCGGTGAGATCCGATGTAGATTGGGAGATAGCTTCGCAGAGCACCTATGTACTGCCTGCCAGAAGAAGTAGGATCTCCCAGTGGCCACCCATTTTAATTCTACTTCCCATTCCCATTCTGATACATCTATCCATGGCCTCCTCTATTGTCATGCTGAGGCCACACTCGGGTTGGGGGAGCAACACCTTATATTCCATCTGGGTAACCTCCAACCTGATGGTATGAACATTAATTTCTTGAACTTCCGGTAATGCCTCCACCCTCTCCTTCACGGTTCCCCATACACTTTTCCCTCTCTTTGCCTGCCCATCTCTGGTGCTCCTTCCCCTTTCTTTTTCTTCTATGTCCTTATGCCTCTCCTATTATATTCCCCCTTCTCCAGCCCTGTATCTTTCACCAAATCAACTTCCCAGCTCTTTATTTCACCCCTCCTCCTCCTGGTTTCACCTCTCACCTTGTGTTTCTCCTTTCCCTCCCCCACCTTTTAAATCTACTCCTCACCTTGTTTTACCTCCCATCCTGCTGAAGGGTCTCAGATCGAAACGTTGACTGTACCTCTTTTCCACAGATGCTGCCTGGCCGGCTGAGTTCCTCCAGCGTTCTGTCTGTGTTGCTTGGCTTAATATTTATTGTGTATTTTATGCTATTTGTATTTTTTTTCATGCTGCATCAGATCTGGAGTAACAATCATTTCATTATACTTGTGTACTGAAGAATGACCATAAGCAATCTTGAATCCTGAGATCAAGCAGCGACTGTGGAGAGTTAATTTAGGTCATTCTTCACAGAAAAGTAGGGGAGCAAGTATCTTAAAAAGCAGAAAAGGAGGAGGATCCAAGAGAACAAATAAATACAGTATATGTGATAGGCAAGACTGTCTTTATCCAGGAGGCATAAATAGTATTGGTGCGGTCAAAGAGAGGGAAATTAATTTTGTTACTCATAATCAATCGATCTCTTTCCCTCCCTACCCAACCCTCAGGCAGCAAACTTATCAGGCCTGTAATTCCCATCAAAGTACTGAATCAGGCTTCTTGAGCTGAGATCTCTTTATAAAAGCATAGATCTATTATTTCTTGTTTAAATAATAGAAAAGAGGATACGTTCCTTAATGACTAGCAAGCAGGGCAGGTGGAACATAAAATACCACCGTACTTTATTCAGCTGTTTATCAGTCATCCGGTGTTGCAGATGGACATGGAGTGTGGAGAGATTCACTTCTTTTGCGGTGAAGTGCCATGAAAGTGGTGGGTGTTTATGTTATATTCTGCACATATGGCTGTTTGTTTCAATGCAAACTGATGCAGTTTGTGTGTTTCCACAGGTAAATTTCTCTCCGAGTTTTTATTTCCATCTTTGTGCTCTGGCTCCCGCTGTTCTATTTGTGCTTTCCAAACCTCAGACTCCAAACCACCTGAAGCAGCAGTGTTTGGCTCCTCTTGACCAGGTAGGAGGAGGGCGGCCACAAATTCCCAACAGCAGCCGAGCATGGACTCGTGCAGCGGGATTGGTTCAGACAGAAGAATCTCACCAGCACCTTCTTAGTTGCAAAATGATGTCCCAGCTCCTTCTCCCGTTGCCCTGACCGATGAAGATAAATGTGCCATAAGCCTTCTTCACTACCCTGTCAATCTACATCATCAGAGTCAGGAAGCAATGCATCTTTGTTTCTCCAGGCCTCTGCAATTTACTGTGCAAGTCCCACCCTGTTTTCACTGACCAAAATGCCACTCTTGTTTAAAGATAGCATTTGAATAATAGAATTTAACAATACTATTGAGAAGTCGTCAGATTATAATGGAATTAAGGAACAGCAACATACAAGGTACTGATAACAAGGAAGGAAATAGAAATGATTGTAAATTAGTGTTGCCCCCTGGTCCGCCTCAGGCTCGCTCAGCTTGTTTCCCTCTAGGGGGAGCAGCCTTCGGCCCCGCCAAACTCTGTAATCGAGTTTGTGTGGATGCTGTGTGATGTACCCCACCACGCCAAGTAACAGACAGCACCCCATATGCGATTAAATGATTACACTATAAATCTTACTGAAACTCTGTAATAGAGATGCAATATAAAAGGAAAGTAAAAGGCGTCAAACTTATCAGAATTCAACCACTACATGCACAACCGTTGGAGCTCAATTAATGGAGTTTTCTTTCCACCATTCGATCCCCTCCGACCTCCTCGACCCGCAGCCTGGGAGTAATCACGGTGGTCGACCAGACACTCCACACAAGTCTGTCCTCGTCTCCTGTCCTCGCCAAAGATCCTGGGCCTCGGACTCCCGCTCGGGGTCCGTTCCGTCACCCAGCTTACAGCATCGCGTCTCCTCTCTCTGTCCCCATCGTGCCTTCTCTCCCAAAGCCCGCAAAAACAATAGCTTACAGACACATAAGAAAGAATAACATCTATCCCAATTGGTTAGCAAATGAATACAATTCTCGTTATCAGTAATTATAACCCAAACAAGCTGCTAGAGAGAAGCACTTTCTCAACAGTTAACATAACAAAGAAGCCGTTTTATTCTAACATAACAAAGAAGCCATTTTATTCTAACATAACAAAGGAGCCATTTTCATTAGCCTTAGCAGTAACATAAAAGAAGAAACCCCTTACATGAGCAACAAAAAAAATACAATTGATATTTGCAAGAGCTTGTGAAGTCATGATAAAACCAAACAAACAATAAAAATAACTCCAGGCTAAAAGAGACAATGATGAGGTGACTGGTATGGACCAGCTGGAAACATGGGCTGAAAAATGGCAGACTGAATTTAACACAAACTAGTATGAGATGTTTTACTTTGAGAGGACAAACCAGGGTAGGATTGCATACTGAGAGGAAAATTGGATCAGCCACGATGAAATAGCAGAGCAGACTCAATGAGCCATATGATCTAATTCTGCTCCTATATCTTATGATCTTCTGGTCTTGTGAATGACAGGGCACTAATAAATGTAGTAGAACAGAGGGAGCCAGGAACGCCGACCTGTAATTCCTTGAAAGTGGCATCACGGGTAAATGGGATCTTAAAGAAAGCCTTTGGCACATCAGCTCTCACAAATCAAAGTATTAAGTATAGGCGTTGGGATATTATGTTGAAGTTGGATAAGACATTGTTGAGGCCTTATTTGGAGTATTGTATGCAGTTCTAGTCACCTGTTTACAATAAAGATATCAATAAGATTGAAATGGTACAGAGAATATTTACAAGGATATTCTCAGGACTTGAGGACCTGTGTTGGAGGGAAAGTTGGAGCATAGGAGAATGAGGGGAGATTTGATAGAGGGGCAAACATATGAGGAGTAAATGCAAGCAGGCTTTTTCCTCTGAAGTTCTGTGAGACACGAACTAGAGGTCAAATGTTAAGGGTGAAAGCTGAAATATTTAACAGAAACATGAGGAGGAAGTTCTTCATTCAGAGGGTAATGAGATGTCAGAACAAGCTGCCAGTGGAAATGGTGGATGCTGGTTCAATTTCAGCATTGAGGAGAAGTTGGGACAGTGCACGGATTGGAGGGGTATGGATGGCTATGTTCCAGGTGCAGTCAGTGGGACTAGGCATAATAATAGTCAGCATGAACTAGATGAACTATCTGCAGTACTATATGAATCTGTGATGCTATGATTGGACATTTAGCTTCTACGATATTAATTTCATCATCTACTGTGAAAACACCTGAAACTCCTTTATTTAAACTATCAGCCTTATTTAAACTATCTTTATTCTCCATCTGAACTGCAACTAAACTATTGTAAATGCCATATAATTATTTCTCAATGCCTAGTTTCATACTAGTCTTGTTGTTGTAAAGCACTCTTTAAAACTCTAAGGTATCCCAGAGAGTTATGGGGTGAATGAAGTACCATTTGAATTGAAGGTATTGTTGCATGTACCCAAAAAACAATTCATGCATTACACTAGCATGAATGTAAGGACAGCTAGGTAGAAGTAAATTCTTCTATCAAAGTACATCTTTGTCACCATATACAACCCTGAAATTCATTTTCTTGTGGGCATACTCAGCAAATTGATTGAATAGTAACAATAATAGGATCAGTGAAAGATCAATCGGAGTGCAGAAGACAACAAACTGTGCAAGTGCAAATATAAATAAATAGCAATAAATAATGAGAACAAGAGATAATGAGATAAAGAGTCCATAAAGTGAGATCATTGGTTGTGGGAAACATCTCAACGATGGGAGCCTGATGGTTGAGTGATGGTAACTGTTCTTCAACTTGGTGGTGGGAGTCCTGAGGTTACTGAGTCCTGAGATAGCATTTGCTTTTGAAATGTTGGCCAGGACAAAGAATGCTGCCTCTTCTTTGATACAGTACAATTGGGATATTTTACATCTACCTGGAGGGCTACAGAAATACGGTACAGTATAATGTCTGGCATGAAGGATAAGCCTAAAAGTCATAGACCACTGGAGCACAGAAACAGACCGTCTCGTCCTTGTCCAACTATTATTCTGTCTCTTTTTTTTCTTTCCAAGGTGGTGTGGGGTTCTGTCAGAGTCTGTGACCTCCAGCTGCACTCAAAGTGCGGTTCTTCACGCCAGTGAGCTCCTGCTCCCACAGCTCGCTGACCAGCCATTTTCAGTAACTCCAGGAGCAGCCAGGAAAATGTGTGCCCATGAGGTGTGGCCCTGCACAGCCCTATGGACCTGATTCTTCACCGGTATTGGCAACTGAAGCATCGTAGGAGAACAGAACACCGTGACAGCAGGTGTGGCTGTCGGAGGCCGCTGCAATCGGACAATCTCTCTCACTCTCGATGGTGGGGGAGAGTTTGCTGCTAATTCTCCAGCCAGAGAAACTCAAAGTAAAAGCAACACTGCAGACTGTAACATCGTAGCAGCAAGCTGTTTGTTGTACTTCCCTCTCGTTGTGCAAGGTGGGGGTTGGGGGGGGCAAACCTTTTCTGTCCCTTGTGAGTGAGAGAGAGAATCTGTGACAGATTGAATTGTTAGGTGAACAGTGGTTTTTGTTGGACTGCAAATCATGGTCTCTCATTGGGGCTTTGCTACTGCTTGCTTGGTGGGTGGTGAGCGCTGATGCTTCATGCTGGAACAAGTAGGGGAAAAGGGAGTGGGGAGGGTTGATGCTTGCTGCTGCTTGTGCATTGGGGGAGCTTTGGAGTTCTAATGTTTTTCTGTCATTCAGTCTTTGGGGGTCTCTTCTGTTTCCCGGATGTCTGCAAAGAATAAGAATTTCAGGTTGTATATTGTATACATTTTCTATTGAACCATTGAATCTAATGGAACCTAGTCCCATCACCTGCACCCAGACCAGAGTCCTCCATACACCTCCCATTCATGTGCCGATCCTAATTTCTCTTCTATGTTGAAAATGAACCTGCATCCACCACTTCTGCCAGCAGCTCATTTCAGACTCCTAAAGCACACCTCACCATATGGTGTCAACCCAGTTTACTGAACTCAAGAGAAAATTTGAGCCCACAATTTCTGATCTTGGAGGCCACCCACCGTGTCACAGCTGACACATGAGGAATGAACCTGGAGCTCAAGGGGAAGGATTTCAGAACCTGACTGGTCCACTACTGCTCCGTGTTCTTGATCTTCCTGTATGTTAGTACAGGGATAAAAAACAATTAGCTTATCAAATCCAATACAAAATATTCCAATTATTTCCTTTAAGTTTACAAAGCAAAGGCAAAGTAAAGCAATACATAATGTAAAAAAAACATTTTTCTCAATAAAATTAAGGAATGAACTGATATCATGGTAGTGTAACACTACTACATCTTGGGGCATCCAGAGTTCAGAGTTCAATACTAGCGACATCTGTAAGGAGTTTGTACATTCTCCCCTTGACCCGCTGGGCTTCCTCCTACAATGCAATTAGTGTGTTAATTTGTCATTGTCAATTGTTTTGTGATTAAGCTAGTTTTAAGTAAGTGGGTTGCTGTGCGGTGCGCCTCGTTGAGCCAGAAAGGCCTGTTTTATGCTCTGAATAAAATAAAGAATAACTATCTGTTACAAGTAGCTATGCAATTTAGAAAACGTTCTGAGTTTTGGCTATTTTCAGTCTCATTTTTAAATATAAGGTCATAATTTTCCCCTAAATAACAAATCTGTGTACTAATGGATACCAGTTGTGTTTACCAACTCAACCATCTGAAAAAGAAAGCTTCACTTACTGTAACTGAGAAAATACCTCAGTCTCATGGGCACAAGACTATTAGAAGGAAAGTTTCAAGGTTGGAATTTCTCATGATGTTGTGAAATTACAGGTCAATTAACACCACATTAGGCCCCAGTAATGCTTTCAACATAAAATGTAGTCAAACTTTTACCTAAGGTTTGGGGAAAAATAATAAGAAGTGTGCCATCGTGTTCCAGTGTTACAATTTGAGAGCTCGCTTTCAAAAAACTTATTTCTCAATCATTCAAACAGTAATAACTGTTACAAAAATAAATGCAGCATCCATTTTCTGCATACAGCAATATTTCGCAAATATTAACAAGTTAACTAACTCGTGCAATTACAAATGCTTTCTTTGAGGGAACATATTAACCAGGACATGAAGCATACACTGGTTTCCCTTCAATGTGCTATTAATTGTGAGTGTGATGTTTTATCCAAAGGGGCAACAATCCTGAGAACACAGAATTGCACTATAATGGAACATTAGATTGAATGTTATGTTCAAATTCAGTTGTAGATCTCAAAACCACAGTTTTTTTTTTAACTGGAGTTTGCAAATATCCTGTTCTTTTAGTGGAAACATAGTGAACTGTGATAATCCCTCCTTTATTTTTAGACATAGTCACAACTCATTTACTGGATTCTGATGTATTTGTGTGCTGCAGGTTGTTTCCACACTATTGACAATGTTGACAGACCATTTGCTTCAGGTAACAAGAAAGAATATTTATTTTAATGTCTGTTGTAGCAGAATGTTGGGCCAAATTGATTTATTTTATTTAGAGAGATGACACGGTAACAGGCCCTTCTAGCCTAATGAATCTGTGCCGCCCAATTACAGCCATGTGGCCAATTAACTACGTGCACCTTTGCAGGAGGAAACCAGAGTATCTGGAAGAAACCCAGGAGTTCACAGGGAGAACATACAAACTCCTTGCAGACAATGATGGGTATTGACCACCTTTTGCTATTGTTGTAATAGCATTATGCTAACTGCTACACTGCTATGCCACCCAGAAAGCTAGAAACAGAGCAAGCATTCCTCTCGTCTTTCGGGTTGTTACTGTTGCTCCTCACATTTCTGAATCCAGGCCTCAGTATTGCAGATCCCAAGGATGCATATGTCACTCTAAATTGCAACACATTATTTTCATATCACAACATCTCACATCCGTTTCCTACCTCCCACTTCATCATTGTATTACTGCAGATGTATCATGAGACCATTTTGTTTACTGGTTGCCAAAAAGATTGGGAACGTCACAGAATGGATGCCCAGCACCCAATTCCACTCCCCCGGACTAATATAGAGTCTTCCAGTATCTGAAACAGAGAATTTTGATGCCATGTGTCATATTTTCATCGCTGAATCAAGAGTGGCTGCTGAATCACAATTTACTCACTTAAATATCAAAAGCAAACTGTTTTTAAACTTTGACAGAAGTAATTCCTCTACTTTGTGTCAAAGCACATGACTAAAAAGCAGATGTTGCTCAGCTGGTAGAGGAGGTGTCTTTAACACCCTATTTAAAGTGCAAAGAATGTGATTTCCACAAATATTCTCAGCAGCCTGGTGTTCATAAATAATAAATGTTCTAAGGGAAAGACAAAGTTATATAAAGCTTCTCTGCAGCTGTTTGTTTTCACTAGAATGAGACAAAATATGGAGATAATGAGAGGTCAACTACAATGGGCCACATTTTGATGAGAAATGCTAACAGCTCCATGTTCTACAGCAAGTACTTAGTCACATAACTACCATGATCGTTGGAACTCCTGCCAAGGTCAAGATCTCGAAAATCCTCTGAGCTTCATGCCTGTGATTTACTTTCTTGGTTTTGTTATCTAAATGCCCATAAAGTCCAATGGAACAGGGATCCTAACAGCTGTTCTAGGGTCTCTGTCAAGAGGATCGGTCTGAACTGGATGTATCAAAGGTACAGCATGTTGAGTAACTTCAATAGAGAAGATGGCTGCATTGTCTTAGGTAAATATACATGTTTTTGAATTAATGAGGTTCATTTACATGCATTTTATTGTATTCAATTTTTTCCAGTATGAATAAATTATTCAAATGTTAATTTTTTTTTAAATTGCATATCTAATAGTTTAAAATTTTGATTATCCGCATATGTCAGCACAATTCATACATATACTTCCTGTCCGATGGTCTGTTCAGACTCGTACAACGGTTGAAGCAAATCCTTGGACAGAACGCCTCACACCAATCAGACTGGAACCAGTTTACCATGGGAAGATTAGCTCTATTTTATGTGGGATAGCAATGCACATTACTATGATCATTGAATAATGCACCTTTTTCAGTGTTAAAAATAAAATCTAGCTCTAACTTCCACTCTCATGTGCTTTTCTCTAACTGATTCTAAATGCAACTCAGTATGTTTTGGAGGAACAGGTGCACAAGTGATCACCTGTACATTCAATTGTACACCTGTCTCATGATCTTTTTGCAATCTTTTCCCTGAATGCTCCTTATGTCGTAATACACAAATCAGTCCTGTGACATGTTGCTGTAACTTTCTCTTTGATTAACACTGTTTCATCTTGTCTACCTGATGCCCAATCATGAATGCATTAATATCAATTGTGGACAGCCTTAAGACACTGTGACTAGCTCAGATAAATGGAAGGGATGAGAAAGTGTTCAACAACAACAGTGTTCTTCTTCTTAACCCATCACCCCTACTGAGGCAAGGGCCACCAACGTCAGAGTCCTCAGTCCTTGGTCAAAGGTTGATCGGCCCTTTGGCTTTTGCTTTCATCACAGCTTCTAAGTGAAGATCCTTCCTCTGCCAGAGATGAGGATTTTGGGGCTCAGGTAGTATTTCTGTAGTGCTTGATTTTTACAGGATAAAATTGCTAGCTCCATGCTCAACACTCCTTCATGACAGAGTTGACAACAGTGGTTGAAAACTCTATATTGAAGGAGATTGATGATCTCATGATCCAGATGTAAATCCAGAATAGAGCGTAGTGAAAGAAGACAATCTGTTCAAATCTAAAAGATAATTAATTCAATACTGAGAACATGAGCCGCAGAGTCCATAGTTTGTGGAATCAGTTCAGAGTTGTGGTGAGTGAAGTTATCCTTGCTGGGTCAGGAGCCTAATGGTTGAAGACTGCTAACTGTTCCTGATCCTGGTGGTGTGGGACATAAGGCTGTTGTACCTCTTTCCTATGGCAGTGGCAAGATGAGAGCATGGCCCAGATGGTAGGGGTCCTTGATGATGAATGCTGTTTTCTTGTGACACTCCCAAGTCCAAGTCTTAGCTTCGTGTCCTCATCCAGTTCTGATCCCGCGTCCTGCCCAGGAGTCCCGTGTCCTGCCACCACGCCCAGTCCTGTTGCCTTGCCACGTCTTGTCCGAACCTAGATCCGGAGTCTGAGCCCAAGTCAAGACTCAGGTTCCGGATCCCTGCCCAGTCTCTGGCTTGGAGTCCTTGTCCAGGTTAAAAGTTCCTTGTTCCTTGTCCTGGTCCCGGGTTGCCTAGCCAATGTCCTAGCCCAAGTCTGTGTTCTTGTCCCAGCTCTCTAGTCAAGTTCTATTCATAGTACTTCAGTGTCTGTGTCTTGCATTTGGGTCCGTTCCCAGCGTCCCCGTTATGACACTTCTGGTCTTATCAGCAGGTGGGGTGAGGTGTAATTGTAAAAGAACATTTTGCAGTGGAAAAGACTGGGGCTTCTTCCCTCTTTCTAGTACTGATGAAGAGTTTCAGCCTGAAACATCAAGACTTTATTAATTTCCACAGATGCTGTCTGATCTGCTGAGTTCCTCCAGCATTTTGTGTGTGTTGACCATGTTGCAATGTTAATTAAGGCTTCTATCACTGTGGTGATGATATCCTAGAAGGATTTCCAAATGAATCAAACCAAGGTTACACATATGCATAAGTACATATATGCACAGGTGCAATGAGAAACCAAACTGCATCAGCATATAGCATCTGATGCAAAACATTCACAAGAATAACATAAACTATAGAAAGTTATACCAGAAAGAATACAAATTTTAAAAAATCCATTGTACTGAAAAGAGATCAAAGTGGTCTTAGTGTTGCTATATTGAGGTAACGATTATGTCACGGTCCCGACTGGGCAATGGCAAGCATCCAAGTTTCGGTACTTCAGTTCCCAAGAGTATGGTTAGCTGCTTCTGTCCCATCGGGACTCAGACTGCCAGTTATTTCCTGCCCCATCCCCTCATGGAAACTCTGTACTTAAAGTCCTTGCGCTGAACAGACAGTGCTCAATTGTAGGAGTTCCATTTCTAGTACTACTGTTTGTGATTTGCTGTTGCATTTGTTTTGTTCAGTTTATTTTGAGTATGAGTTCTAGACCTTACTCTGCACTTGGGTTCATTCCACCCATAGGTCTCTTGTTACAGATTAAGCTTGTCCAGGTTGGTTCAAGAACTGAATGGTTGAAATGAAGTAGCTGTACTTAAACCTGCTGGTGTGAGACTTCAGGCTTCTGTTCCCCCTGTCTGAGGGCAGCTGTGAGAAGATGGCATTACGTAGATAGTGTGGTTTCTGGTGATGGATGTTGCCTTCCTGAGGCAGTGCCTCATGTAAGATAAATGGAAGGGATGAGAGAGGGAGTGATGTGCCAGTGTTGTATTGGGCTGAGTTTACGGCTCTCTGCTGTTCCAAATCGCTGTACCAGATCATGATGCAAACAGTCAGGTTAGTTACAACAGCAGATCTGCAGAAATTTGTTGATGCAAATGAGGTTATGTGAGTGAGGTAAGAAATGAAGTGGGGGTGATCACTTCCCTGGGACATACCACGGTCCTAACAATAAAACAAAGATAAAGATTAGCTTTGTTTGTCACGTGTACATTGAAACATTGAAGCATGCAGTGAAATGCATTGTTTGTGTCAACGACCAACATATTAAGGATCATAGAAACATAGAAACATAGAAAATAGATGCAGGAGTAGGCCATTCGGCCCTTCGAGCCTGCACTGCCATTCAGTATGATCATGGCTGATCATCCAACTCAGAACCCTGTACCTGCCTTCTCTCCATACCCCCTGATCCCTTTAGCCACAAGGGCCATATCTGACTCCCTCTTAAATATAGCCAATAAACTGGCCTCAACTGTTTCCTGTTGCAGAGAATTCCACAGATTCACCACTCGCTGTGTGAAGAAGTTTTTCCTCATCTCGGTCCTAAAAGGCTTCCCCTTTATCCTCAAACTGTGACCCCTCATTCAGGACTTCCCCACCATCGGGAACAATCTTCCTGCATCTAGCCTGTCCAATCCCTTTAGAATTTTATATGTTTCAATCAGATCCCTCCTCAATCTTCTAAATTCCAGAGAGTATAAGCCTAGTCAATCCAGTCTTTCATCATATGAAAATCCTGCCATCCCAGGAATCAATCTGGTGAACCTTCTTTGTACTCCCTCTATGGCAAGAATGTATTTCCTCAGATTAGGGGACCAAAACTGCACACAATACTCCAGGTGTGGTCTCACCAAGGACTTGTACAAATGCAGTAGTACCTCCCTGCTCCTGTACTCGAATCCTCTTGCTATGAATACCAGCATACCATTTGCCTTTTTCACTGCCTGCTGTACCTGTATGTCCACTTTCAATGACTGGTGTACAATGACACCCAGGTCTCGTTGCACCTCCCCTTTTCCTAATCGGCCACCATTCAGATAATAATCGGTTTTCCTGTTCTTGCCACCAAAGTGGATAACCTTACATTTATCCACATTAAATGAATTTTCCCACTCACCTAACCTATCCAAGTCACCCTGCATCCTCTTAGCATCCTCCTCAGAGCTAACACTGCCGCCCAGCTTCGTGTCATCCGCAAACTTGGAGATGCTGCTTTTAATTCCCTCGTCTAATTCATTAATACATATTGTAAACTACTGGGGTCCCAGCACTGAGCCTTGCGGTACCCACTAGTCACTGCCTGCCATTCTAAAAAGGTCCCGTTTATTCCCACTCTTTGCTTCCTGTCTGCCAAACAATTCTCTATCTACATCAATACCATACCCCCAATACCTTGTGCTTTAAGTTTGTACACTATCACCTGTGTGGGACCTTGTCAAAAGCCTTTTGAAAATCCAAATATACCACATCCACTGATTCTCCCCTATCCACTCTACTAGTTACATCCTCAAAAAATTCTATGAGACTCGTCAGACATGATTTTCCTTTCACAAATCCATGCTGACTTTGTCCGATGATTTCACCGCTTTCCAAATGTGCTGTTATCACATCTTTGATAACTGACTCTAGCATTTTCCCCACCATCTGCTGACGACAGCCTACAAGTCTTGCAATGCTTCCAGTGCCAATGTGGCATACCCATGAGTAACCCTAAGTGTATGTCTTTGGAATGTAGGAGGAAACCAGAGCACCTCGATGAAACTTATGCGGTGTTGGTGTTACGTACCCCGTAACTGGGCTGCCAAACCAGCAGAAATGGACCACTTAGTTGGAGTCTGGATTACTGGAACTAAGAAAGTTTTATTAAAGAAAATAAGTAAAACAGTACTCTAATCGTAAGGAAATAAATGCAACAGGTTAGCAATGATAAAACACACATGTACACAGAACTAGGGTAATAGGAATCAAACAAGCTCTATCACAGTCTAAGGGTAAAATGATCAGTCTCAAGTGACGCAGAGTTCAGTTCAGCTTAGTACAGTTCGCAGTAATCGCTGTTGTGCCGTTGAAGAGGGAGGGAGATAATATGCAAATTCTGATTCACACAGACCTTTGTTCTTCGCAGTTAGCTTTCGGGCGAACCCTTTTAATGCCTTCTGTGGTCCCCGACTGTGACCCCTCCGTTCCGGATACGACCGTTCTTCCGCGGTGAACCCGGTACCCAGGCAAGGGCGGAAACACAGACCAGGTTCCCGCCGATTGTACCTTTTTGCCCTGTGCGTCTATGGTCAGTTCCCGTGACCAGATCTCCTAACTCGCAGCAACTTGTGGGGGCACACCGCTTTTCCAGGGTCTCGTTATCTCGTGATCTTGTGGTGTCTGTCATGCCTTAGCGAACCTGTTCCTTTTATCCCCCTGCTGGGGTATCGCCTGTCCATCAAATTTCAAACAGTTCAGGTTCAAAGCAACCGGTCTGTCAATACTTGGAACTGTGTCTCTTTTTGTTAATCTCTTTCTCCTCTCTCATTAACATTTTGAATGCTACTCCCTTTGTCTCTCTTATCTCTCTCATCAGCATCAATCTTCTGATAACTTGGTTTTTCGTTACACCCCAACCCTTCAAAGGATTTTTACCGAGGTAAAAATTATAGGCATGAATACATTAATAGATACACACTTAATATACAGGGTCATCGGCTATTCGGCTAATACAGAGAACTTTAAGTTCTCAACACCTTGACAGACAGTCAGCAATCACCTTTCCGTTCCTTTTATATGTGTTATTTTAATAATCCTCTAAGACCAGGCTCCAATTTAGCAAACTTCATAGTGGCCAAAAACACTAATGGGTTGTGTTCAGTGTAAATTCTCAATGGTTTCCGACCCGGACAAAGATAACAAGAGTCGTCCCACACAAACTTAGCATTCTTTGGCAAGAGCTTAGTAAGAGGGAGGGTAATATCCACAAAGTTTTTGCAAAACTTCAGGTAGTACCCCACCATCCCCAAGAACCTTCTCAGGGCTTTCTTGTCTGTCGGGGTGGGGACTTCAGAGACAGCCCGCACCTTAGTCTGCATCAGTGCCAGCTGCCCCTGTCTTACCACAAATCCCAGATAAGTGATCTTTCCGTGGCCGAATTCACTTTTTGCGAGATTCACTGTCAGGCTGGCTTCAAGCAGCCATTTAAACAGTGCCACAATGTGCTCTTCCCACGTGTCACACCAGACCACTACATCGCCAATATACGCTTCTGCGTTCTTTAGCCCATTTGTCACTGAATTAATCATCCTATAGGGGTGTTGCTCACTAGGCTGACCTGATGTGACAACAACACCATGTCCCTGCTCTTTGCATCACCTTGGGACATCCGGACATGCGTGTGCATGCCGGTTAATTAGCTTTATCGGCAGCTCGCTTTGTTCGGGGGTTAAGTGAGAGAACTCATCAGCAAAGTTGGCCAAAATGATAGAGTTCTCCCACCTGGTCGGCACCTTACTTATCTTTTCAAAATGGGTTTTCCCCATATCAGGTGGCATCCTAGCCTCATTAATTTTTGTGATAACACCAACAACTAGATCTGTTTTCTGATCGTGGTAAGCCTTTAACATGTTAATAGCCTGTAACTGTGTTAGTTCACGTCTACAATAGTCAATAGCGTTCTTCCTCCTGTGCAGCCAATAAGACTCTTTCACGATTCTGTCGACTGTTTTCCTCACCCCAAAATGTCCACCGAGGGGTATCTTGTGGGCCAGATTAAGAATCTCATCCCCATAAATTTTTGGCACCGCCCCCCATTCCTCATCTGCAGGCACGGTACTTGGTCTCCATTTCCTCCTTAGTACTCCCTCCTTCACATAATAGCCCACTGGCTCCCTTGTTAATTCTGCTTTGGAGAGAGCTATCTCCGTCAAAACCATCAGCTCTTCGTCTCGCTCCTGTGCCTGTATAAATTCCTTCCTTTCTAATGATAAGTCTACCTTAACTTCCGTTTCACTACGCCCTTTCTTCTCACTTTCTAAACCCTCCTGGTACAAGGCTGGTAAAAACGTCTCCGCTAAATCTACATTCGCTTCGGCAGCCTTTCTGGACATGCGCTGAGTCACTGCGCAAACGGGATAAACCTGAGAGTCCATCGGCGGGGCCTCAATGCTGGCAGGTTGGCTTGTCACTCTTACTGCTGGGTACACCTCTCCGCCGGCGAGGTCATTACTGAGTAAGACCTCCACGTCTTCCATCGGTAGTTCGGGCCTCACCCCGATCGTGACCGGTCCGGAGACCAAGTCACTTTTTAGGTGTATCTGGTGCAAAGGTACTGCTTCAGTCCCTTTCCCAATGCCTTTCAGCACCCTGACCTCCACAGTCTGGGTCTCTGAACTAAAGTCTAACACACTCTTCAATATCAATGACTGACAAGCTCCAGAGTCTCTCCAGATCCGTACTGGAGCTGGGTTTACCCCCTCCTTCACCGACACCAATCCGGCCGAGATAAACCTCTCGCGCCCTTCCTGAACTTTATCAGACCTCTTCTCCCCGTTTGTTTACCAGCTTAACACAGCCAGTCAGAACCGTCGTTTTCCCTTTCCCCGTCTCCTTCTTTAGGGCAAAGCACCTGGACGCAAAGTGTCCGGCTTTCCCACAATTATAGCATACGACCCCAGGAGACTTCCTAACGAACTGCTCCCAGTCTGCCTTATCCTTCTCACTAGTCCCTGGCTTATTTTCTGACTTTTCTGGCGGACTCTCTCCACCATCTTTACTACCCTTCTGGTAGCCTTTACTCGGGGTAAACTTCGCTTTGTGCGTTAACGCGTATTCATCCGCTAACTTAGCAGTTGCAGCTAAGGTGTCTGCCTCTTTCTCATATAGGTAGGGTCTCATACCTTCAGGAACACAACCTTTAAACTGCTCAATCAGTATTAGCTGTAGCAGTCTGTCATAATCCCCATTGACCCCTTTCGAGGCACAACAACGCTCACAATACATCTGCATCTCATGGGCAAACTCTAAATACGTGTGGCCCCACTGCTTCCTCGCATTCTGGAACCTCTGCCGGTATGCCTCTGGGACCAACTCATAAATCCTGAGTATGGCCCCTTTCACCACATCATACCTCTGGGCATCTTCTGCGGACAAGGCCGAGTAAGCTTGCTGGGCTTTTCCTTTAAGTACGCTCTGAAGCAAAACAACCTACTCATCCCTCGGCCAGTCCTGACTTGCAGCGACTTTTTCAAAATGGAGGAAGTACTGATCAACATTGGCCTCCTCAAATGGGGGAACCAGCCTAACCTCCTGGGTCGCCCTGAATCCTCCACCTTGGTTCGGCATGGGCCCCAGCGCTAGCGTCATCCTTAACTTCTCCAGCTCAAACTCCCTTTCCTTCTCTCTCTCTTGTCATTCTAACTGCCTGTCCCTCTCTTCCCTCTCCAGCTGTTTTAACCGGAACTCATGCTCGAGTCTCAATTTTTCAATCTGCAGCTGTATTGCTTCTCTACCAGGTTTGCCAATAGTTATTACTTCCAGCTCCCCTTGGGGAGACACACCTTTAGATACATAATGCTCTATGATAGCTCTGTGCATCTCTGCTCTCCTCATTGTCGACTTCCCCTTAAAAAGATTCAACCGTTTGGCCACAGTTGACAATTCTGATTTCCTGGCATCCTCTAATGCCTCCAAGGTTGGCGCCTTTAGAAATTCCTCAATCTCCATTTCTGCTGTTTGCCCTTTCTTTCTTTCGGGAATTTTAACCCAATCAATTTACCCAGTCCCAAATTTGGCGTTCAAAATCGCGGACGAGAACCCCACTTATGTTACATACCCCATAACTGGGTTGCCAAACCAGCAGAAATGGACCACTTAGTTGGAGTCTGGATTACTGGAACTAAGAAAGTTTTATTAAAGAAAATAAGTAACACAGTACTCTAATCGTAAGGATATAAATGCAACAGATTAGCAGTGATAAAACACACGTGTACACAGAACTAGGGTAATAGGAATCAAACAAGCTCTATCGCAGTCTAGGGGTAAAATGATCAGTCTCAAGTGACGCAGAGTTCAGTTCAGCTTAGTACAGTTCGCAGTAATCGCTGTTGTGCCGTTGGAGAGGGAGGGAGATAGTATGCAAATTCTGATTCACACAGACCTTTGTTCTTCGGGTTAGCTTTCAGTTAGCTTTCGGGCGAACCCTTTTAATATCTTCTGTGGTCACTGACTGTGACCCCTCCGTTCCGGATACGACAGTTCTTCCGCGGTTAACCCGGCACCCAGGCAAGAGCGGACACACACACCAGGTTCCCGCCGATCGTACCTTTTCAACCTGTGCGTCTATTGGTCGGTTCCCGCGACCAGAACTCCAAACTCCACCAAATAGTGGGGGCACACCGCTTTTCCAGGGTTTCGTTATCTCGTGATCTCGTGGTGTCTGTCGTGTCTTAGCGAACATATTCCTTTTATCCTCCTGCTGGGGTATCGCCTGTCCATCAAACTTCAAACAGTTCAGGTTCAAAGCAACCGGTCTGTCAATACTCGGAACTGTGTCTCTTTTCGTTAATCTCTTTCTCCTCTCTCATTAACATTTTGAACGCTTCTCCCTTTGTCTCTCTTATCTCTCTCATCAGCATCAATCTTCTGATAACTTGGTTTGACGTCACAATGGGAACACTGTACAAATTCCTTTCAGACAGTGGCTGGAGTTAGAACCCTAATCACCTAATCACTGGCATTGTAAAGTGTTGCATTAATTGCCACGCTACTGTGCTGCCCCCAGGAGACAGCAGGTGATGGAAGAGCAGAGTTTTAAATAAATCGCATAGAAGCGTAAGAATAACTTTGTTTCAGTAGCAGGGGACATCAACTTTCATAATTAGATCAATGTCTGGTCATTGCTGGGTTGAACCTGGAGGCAATTCAAAGCAGCAGAGTTGAGGTAGTGCAGCCTGGGCCTGAGAGTGAGGAACAAGCCGATGTCTGGCTAATTTAAGCGCTAGGCCAGATTGAAAGAGACAGGGTGTCAGGGCGAGAGGCGAGGGATGGCCCGGGGTTCAGCTTGCTGCTTGAGGTTTACTGAACTCCATGCAGAAATGAGGCTGTGGCCTGCAACTAATGGTCTCCTGGACCGGCTATAAGGATGATCTGGCTTCGTGGTTATGGACTCACTTCAGTGATCTTTAGTTCTGAATGATATTTCTTCCTTTTTATTGTTTGCATGATTTATAATTTATTCTGCACTTTGGGGGTTTGACAGTCTTTTGTACAATGGGTTCTATTGGGTTTCTTTGTTTTGTGGCTGCCTGTAAAGGGAGAAATCTCAAGGTTTTATATAGTGTACATACCTTTGATAATGTTCATTGAACTTTGAATTTAGATTTGCTTTTGTGTGAAAGTAAACTTTTTAAAATGAATTCAGAAAAGCTTTCTGAACCAATGTGGAAATAGTCCCACACGAGAGGAAGCCGTACAGGATCTAATCTTTGGTGATGTAACCAGGCAAGTGCCTGGAATGTCAATAAGAGAGGCTCTTGGAATGATCAGAAGTTTTTAAGTCAGAAGTAGATAGGAAAGGGAAAGTAATGGATTACAAACCAAGATCCTGAATTGGAGGTAACCTGACCTGCTGAAAGGAGAATAAACTAAGTCCACATCCAGCAATTGGCAGACCTTCTCAAGTGAAATAATGCCAATATGATCTATAAAGCAGAAGGCTGGGGATAGTACATCACACCTCAATATCAAGGGACAAGAAATGTCAGATAAGGAAATAAAGAAACATAAATCTGGCACTAAGAAGAAAAGGTGAGGAGTATGGAAAATATAAAGTCGGACTAAAATGACAATTCAGACAAAAGGAGAAAAATTATAGCTGGCAGATAAAATAGTGAAGGATGTTTTGACAGATGAATGCGTGGCTGAGGAATTGGCGCAGGGGGCAGGGTTTCTAGATCATTAGCATCTCTTCTGGGGAAAGTATGACACGTACAAAATGGACAGGTTGCACCTGAACTTAAGGGGCACCAATATCCTTCTGGGCAGGTTTTCTAGAGTTGTTGGTGAGAATTTAAACTAATCTGGCAGGGGGAAGGGAACCAAAGTGATAGGGCTGATGATGGGGCAGTTGGTATACAGGCAGTGCAGCATATAGTGGGACTGTGAGGAAAGACAGGCAGGTGATGGCGTAAAATTGCAGTCAGCGGAATGAGTTGAAGTGTAACATGGAGGCAAAATTGAAGAAGGTGATAAACAGGAGTGAAGGTGTTATACTTGAATGCACAGAGTTTACGGAATAAAGTAGAAGATCTTGTAATGCAGTTAGAGATTGACATGTATGAGATTGTGGACATTACTGAGCCAGAAAGAAGATCATAGCTGGGAGACACATTGTATCAAAGAGGCAGGCAAATAGGCAGAAGGGGTGGGGTGGCTCTGTTAGTAAAAAAAAAATGAAATCAAATCCTTAGAAAGAAATCACATAGGATCGGAAAATGATGGATCTTTGTGGGTAGAGTTAAGAAATTGCAAGGGTTGGAAGCCCCTGATGGGAGTTACATATAGTACAAGCTTCTGGATGTGGGCTGCAAATTACAGTGGGTGATAAAGGCATCTAAAAAAGGTAATGTTATGTTAGTCATGGGGGATTTCAATACACGGGTAGATAGTGAAAATTGGATTGCTGATGATTCCTAAGAGAGGGAATTTGCAGAATACTTACAAGATGGCTTTTTAAAGTAGCTTGTGGTTGAGCTCATTAGGGAAAGGGTAACCGGAAATTGGGTGTTGTGCAATGAACCATTTTTGATTAGGGAGCTTAAGGTAAAGGAATCCCATTTCCATTTTCTTAAAGGGGAGCAGCACTCGTGATCTAAGTCTTAATTCCAGGGTCTATCTATTTTGAAGATTGATAGATTTTTTAAACACCTTAAAATGATGTTGCTTATTGAAGTCCATTTGGATTTAAGTGTGGATTTCTATTAGTCCTAACTAGGAATATTTGATGATTCCCATTGGTGCTGCAAGCTAAGAGTCGTCACTTATTGGTGCCATCTTGACTAAGTCAACAGGAGGATCTACCATCTCCTCTTTGTCTGTAATGACATGTAAAACTTCCTTGCACACCATAGGACAGAGAAACAGAAGTAGGCCAATCAGCCCATCGAGTCTGCTCCATCATTCATATGGCTAATTCATTCAATTCAATTTGTTTAATTATCATTCAACCATACGTGAGTACCCATGAATACAGCCAAAAGAGACAGTGTTACTCCAGGACTAAGGTGCAAAAACTCAGTACCAACAGTCACATAGCACGTACAAGATAGCAAGCACGTAAAGATATCAATAAGATACTACCACCAAAAAAAGTCCAGGACTGAGCCATGAATGCAGTCGACCACAAAACAGCTTGCTTTCTGCTGAGTGAACACTGGGGGTGTAGGGGCACCACCAACTCCAGCCTGGACCCGCACCACACTGCCCTTAGTGGAGTGCACCTACTCCAATGCCCTTCTCCTGTCGCCTGTAAACAGGTGACTCTGTAGCTTCAGGCCTAGTCCTTGCTATGACCGAGGCCACACAGCTCAACTGCTATACAGCTGATCACTCACTATGAGACTATACATCTCCTTCGATGCAAGCACCAGCACTATGCACACCTCCTTCATTTTCTACGCCAACAAACAACTCGCTGATGGGGTAGAAATTCAGAACTTGAAGTTTTTAATGTCTAGCAGGATCTATCGATCATAAAAAATATGTTTAAGAAGGACAGTAGCACCCTTTGTTGACCCTATATAAGCCACTGTGATCAATCTCGCCAGCATCTTACTGGAGCCAGAACTTGACTTATCCCTTCTAAACCCCATTCTCCTGCCTTCTCCCCATAACTTTCCACACCTTCAAGAACTTATCAAACACTGCTTTAAATATAACATTTTTTCTCACCTCTTATGGGTGGTGTGTATCTGTATTTTTTCCTCAATCTCGGGCCCTCTACCAGAGGCCTGGCAGCTTGAGGGTTCAGCTTAGTATCCTTACCGTACCTTGTAGTGTGCTCTTCTGGGCTGAGATCTCAAAAGGTTGTTCCTGGGATTTGTTGGAGCCACTTTCCCAGTCCAGCTGTCACTGCTCCAAGTGCTCTTATCACCACTGGGATTACCCTGGCTTTAACCTTCCATATCCTTTCTATCTGCTCTTTAAAGCCCTAGTATTTATCCGGCTTCTCATATTTTTTCTTCTTGATGTTACTGTTATTTGGGATTGCCACATCTATTACTATTGTTTTCTTTTGTTCCTTGCCCAGTATTACTATATTGGTTGGCCAGTACCTACTTGTCAGTCTGTATCTGGAAGTCCCACAAGTTCTTAGCTCTGTCATTCTCCACTATCTTCTCTGGTGTTTCCCATTTGAACTTGGGAGTGTCCAATCCATACTCAGTGCAGATGTTCCTGTACACAATTCCTGCAACTTGGTTGCAACGTTCAGTGTATGCTGTCCCTGCCTGCATCTTCCACCCTGTTACTATGTGTGGATGGTTTCAGCGGATTCCTTGCACAGTTTGTATCTTGGAACTTGTCTGATGTGATAGACCACTGCTTCTATTGCTTTTGTGCTCAGCAACTGTTCTTGTGCAGCCAGGAACAGCCCCTCAGTCCTGCCATTTCCAGCCATTGGTAGGACTTTCTTACGTCTGCTATCTCTGTTACCTGATGATGGTACATCCCGTGCATGGCCTCTGGTCCTCTGGCTCTGCTTCACCCACTTCCATTTCCATATCCCCTGCCTGATGTCTGAGGTATTCTCCAGCAGATCATCCTTAGGGGCCACCTTCCTGACATACTCAGGGATGTTCACTTTTCTTCTAGGACTGTGGCCTTGACACTTCCAAGACCCCCTCCTCCTTTATTCTTATGGGCGTACAGTTGCTCGACGTTGGACTTTGGGTGGAATCTTCGTTGCATTGTTAGTAGTTTCCAGGTTTTGATGTCAGTGATTTCCAGTTCATTCCTTGGCCAGTACACTATTGCAGCTGGTATCTGTTAACTGGTAAGGCAAATGTGTTGGTAGCTCTTATCTTGTTCTTCCCATTCAACTGGCTTTTTAGGACCTGTGTCACCCTTTGGATGAACTTGGATGTTGCAGCCTTCCTTGTGTTCTCATCGTGCCATCCATGTGGCTGTAGGATCCCCAGGTGTTTGCAGCTGTCCTGTACATCTGGTATGTGGTCTTCAGGCAGCTCGACTCCTTCAGCTTTGATGAGTGAACCGAGACTATCTAGTGATAAGCTGGCTACCAGAACAAACCATAAATGGAACAGACAGGGCAACATGGAATGAATAGTATGCTACTTTGACAACAACCCACATGAAAGAGGATATATACCTATATTTCTTACCCTTTCCTGACATCTTTCAGGGAACATAGAACATAGAATAGTACAGCACAGTACAGGCCCTTCGGCCCACAATGTTGTGCTGACTCTCAAACCCTGCCTCCCATATAAGCCCCCACCTTAAATTCCTCCATATACCTGTCTAGTAGTCTCTTAAACTTCACGAGTGTATCTGCCTCCACCACTGACTCAGGCAGTGCATTCCACGCACCAACCACTCTCTGAGTAAAAAACCTTCCTCTAATATCCCCCTTGAACTTCCCACCCCTTACCTTAAAGCCATGTCCTCTTGTATTGAGCAGTGGTGCCCTGGGGAAGAGGTGCTGGCTATCCACTCTATCTATTCCTCTCATTATCTTGTACACATCTATCATGTCTCCTCTCATCCTCCTTCTCTCCAAAGAGTAAAGCCCTAGCTCCCTTTCTAATCCAGGCAGCATCCTGGTAAATCTCCTCTGTACCCTTTCCAATGCTTCCACATCCTTCCCATAGTAAGATATTTCCTGACAAGGGAGGTCACTCTGTTCGGCAGCTGAGACTTGTGGTGGTGAAAACAATCTTGGGTTCTGGGGCCTTCGCCATGGTGATCATAGGAGTTGAGTCTGAGACTGCAGGAAGCTGCTCTGACAGCTCTGGGATTTATTTTGATCCTTGCTTCTTTCCCAGTCCCAGTTTCTTTCTTTCTTTCTCTTTCTCCTGCTCTTTTACTTCGGCACATTCCTTCTCTCTTTCTCGCTTACTATCTTTCTCTCTATCTCTTCTTTCCTTTTCAACTTCTTGACTTTCATTATATTTTGCCTTCCTTTTTTACTTCTAATTTCTTGTGAGTATCACTGAATTTGATAACTTCTCAAGGAATTAGGTCTTGTTTATCCTCTTCCATTTCTATTCCACTGATGTCATCCTCCTCTTTCTTTTCCTTCTTCTTCTTTCTAGGATGTTCACCTTGGTCTTGGGGAGGTCCATTTAGTTTACTGGAGTATTTTCTTACTAATCCTTCTATTGCTCCCTTTACAATCTGATCTCTTCTCTTGGTTTCCTCAGTCCCAACATCATCTAAATTTGGCCTTCCATTCATCCAGCTGGGCCTTGGTCTTTCTAACTACTTTTACAAGCGGATTTTGGCACTTGAAGTGCATGCAGTAAACTTAATGCATGCAGAGTAGATTCTGGTTCTTGACACTCACAAAAATTGAATGCTTGCAACTTTCCTGACGGTCCTTGAACTCTCTTCCAGTTTAAAACATAACCACATTTTACACGCATATAGTGTTTTTGTCAGTTTCATAATCCCTCTAAGCAGTATGGTCCTTCTTTGGTCCAATATACTTTCCAAACAGAGGCACAGAGGTTGTCACCAACGCTAGTTTGCCCTTGTCGGGCAATGATTCATGGTGTACAGCATGGAGGCATGGCATCATCCCGTACCTTTCTTAAATTACTTTCAGTTGACCCTATTGCAGAGGATGTGGCATGTAAATGGTGAATGGATCTCCAATCAAGCTGTAGTTGTCTCAATCATTCATGCACCCACAATACTGGCCCTCCAGTTTTACCACATACAAGCCCAATGTGGTTTGTTGGTTGTTGTATTTCACCGTTACAAATATCATTTCCACAGGAGCGATCTTTTCTCCAGTACAAATTATTAGTTGCTTCACTTCAGTATCTTTGAAATGCTGTTCAAAATCATTTTGTGGAATGACTGAATCAGCTGAGCCAGCGACCAATTCCATTTTAATTACTTTGCTGTTCACTTCTGGTGTAAGGCAGAATCTCAAGGCTACCCAGACCTTCGTCACTCTCATTTCCATCAACAACATGCAGATAGGCACTCTTTTTGAACTGTAACTTGACTTTTTAGCTTTTTCTCTTCCCTTTGCAGTCTGCATGACATGCTCCTTGTATGCATCCTATTTTGTTGCATTTTCTGCAAGTTTCACCTTTAAACCTGCATTGGTTTGGTGCATGTGAGCCCGTGCACAATGGTAACAAAATTTGTTTGGCCATCCAGGGTTCCGGTTAGACATTGCAATTTTGTTCAAGCTCATGTAGGGCTTTCAGTATACTAGATGGACTGTTAACTGTTGTTCGCTTATTACCAAAATGGCTTCTCTGAGGTGTTATATTAAAATGGCTTCTCGTAATGTTAACTGCTGAGCAAGGGGTTCTCTGTAACTGCAATGTTTGGGTTATACAGTGTGGCAATGAAAATTGTATTCATTTGTTAGCCAATGGAAGTCATGTTCTGTTATCTTGTGTATGTGTGCTGAGTTGAGGAGCGCGGGCTTTTTCGGGAGGTGAGGAGAGAGGACGGACGTGTGAAGAACGGACCTCGGGGGTTCAGAAGGTGGCTGGAGTCTCGGAAGGACGTTGTGGATGGAATCGGAGGCGTGAGCTCCAAAGTATTAAAATATTATGTACACAAGACTGATAAGTTACTTATGTGGCGCCTTTTCTTGTAGTTGTTTCTACTAACCCATCAACAAAAATTTGCTATAAAGTATAATTCTTTACTCGCACTTTGTATATTGTTTCATATTTGTGTCTTGGCTGATCATTGGGCGACTCACACCTTATCCTGTCATGGTCCAGATAGGGGTCCCTTTAAATTTACCTTGTTTATGTTACGATCCGGACCGTTGATTCCCTGTTTTCCCGTGTCCCTCAATTTTGGTGATTAGAGGCAATTACCACTCGGCTGAACCGGTAGTTTATAGTCTCCGGCTTTCAGCCGTTTTGCGCGGGAGCGTTTGCAAAGTCACCAAGGTACGGCGTGCCAATATCATCTGGCTGGAGGAAGTCCAGTCTCTGCCCAAAGCGAGTGCCGGTAATTCGCCTTTCCTCACCGGAGCAACCTTGTCAAGTTACTTAGCCAAAGAGAGCCTGCAAAGTTTCCTTACTGAGGTGGGTCTGTCAGTTAACCCGCCGGAGGGAATGAAGAGCCGCTGTCTACTGTTCCCGGGCCGAGTCGAAAGCTCGCCATTACCCAGAGGCTCCAAGTCAAGTCCTGGCTCCGGGGGCATTCAAGTACCATGTCAAGTCCTGGCCCTGGCGGCGTTCAAGTACCATGTCACGTCCCGGCCCTGGCGCCGTTCAAGTACCATGTCAAGTCCTGGCCCTGGCGGTGTTCAAGTACCATGTCACGTCCTGGCCCTGGCGGTGTTCAAGTACCATGTCACGTCCCGGCCCTGGCGGCGTTCAAGTACCATGCCACGTCCTGGCCCTGGCGGCATTCAAGTACCATGTCACGTCCTGGCCCTGGCGGTGTTCAAGTACCATGTCACGTCCTGGCCCTGGTAGCGTTCAAGTACCATGTCAAGTCCAGGCCCTGGCGGCGTTCAAGTACCATGCCACGTCCTGGCCCTGGCGGCATTCAAGTACCATGTCAAGCCCTGGCCCTGGCTGCGTTCAATTACCATATCAAGTCCTGGCCCTGGCGGCATTCAAGTACCACGTCAAGTCCTGGCCCTGGCGGCGTTCAAGTACCACGTCAAGTCCTGACCCTGGCTGCGTTCAAGTACCATGTCAAGTCCTGGCCCTGGCTGCGTTCAAGTACCATGTCAAGTCCCGGCCCTGGCGGCTTTCAAGTACCATGTCACGTCCTGGCCCCGGCGGCTTCCCAGTTCTGAGTCAAGTCCTGGCCCTGGTGGTCTGTGATTCCTGTCCTACCCCATTGTCTGAATCCCTTCTCTGCCCCTCTCGCCTCTAGCCCTCGTCTGCAGCCCCCACCTGCACTTCAGTCTAGTTCCATCGTTGGAGCTAGGTAGGTACTGTCTGGTGTTCATTCGTGTTGGACTTGTCTTGTCCTCACCTCCGTGGGGTAAGTCAGGCCGTCTTGCCATTGCTCCGCGGGGGGGTCATGTTTTGTCTTGTCTTGTCGTCGCCTCTGTGGGGGTAAGTCAGGCCGTCTTGCCATTGCCCCGCGGGGAGTCATGTCTTGTCCTGTCCTCACCTCCGTGGGGTAAGTCAGGCCATCTTGCCGTTGCCCCTAGGGGAGTCATGTCTTGTCTTGTCTTGTCTTCGCCTCCGTGGGGTAGGTCCGGCCGTCTTGCCGTTGCCCCGCGGAGGTTCATGAGTCCTGGCCCTATGTCCTGGACCCAAGGAGGGGTCCCGGCTCTCTGTTCTGTGTGTAAGTCCCAGCCCTATGTCCTGTACCCAAGGAGGGGTCCCGACTCTGTGTTCTGTGTATGTGTCCATGGTTCCATGTATCTGCTCTCCCGAGACCAAGGCTCTGTGATCCCATGTTCTTCCTCTCCCTAGCCCACATCATGTCCATGCCTTGTTCTGGGGTCCAAGCCCGAGGCAAGACCCAAGTACTGGGTCCTTGCCCAGTCTCTGGCTCGGAGTCCATACCCTAGCCTCTTCATGTCTCCTCTAGTTCTGGGAGCCGATTCCGAGTCCAAGCCCAGACCCTTGGTCCCAGCCTAGTCGTAGTCCTGAGTCCTTATCCTGTTCGCTATTCCTGCTTCTGTCTTGCTCTGCTGGTATCAAACAATAAACTAAACCTAAGTAACCTCACAAGATGTGTTTTGAATTTGGGTCCACCCTTGCTCCCTATGCCCCGCCGTTGTGACATATCCGCACCAAAACAATTGCACGGTTTGGCGGGGTTAACGGCTATTCACCCTAGGCAACAGGGGTCAGTGGGGCAAAGACCATTACACTCATTTTCATTCCAGTCTGCAACTTTCATTCCTGGGATTACTGTTGTGAACCTCCTCTGGACCATCTCCAATGCTGACACATCTTTTCTTTGCAACACACACAAAAAATGCTGGTGAACGCAGCAGGCCAGGCAGCATCTATAGGAAGAGGTACAGTCGACGTTTCAGGCTGACATTCTTTGTCAGGACTTACTTTTTTGTGTGTGTTGCTTGAATTTCTAGCATCTGCAGATTTCCTTGTGTTTACATCTTTTCTTTGATAAGGATCCCAAGATTGCTCACAATGCTCCAAATATGGTCTGGCCAAATGTCTTATAATACTGACTGCCTATTACACTGCTGGCATTTAGGGCAGTAATGAGGGTCCTCCATCTCTGGCGATGCTCAGGGCTTCCTTCATCATGTCAGTGGCTTCTTCTTGGCTTTCACTACTGCCAGTTATGCAAGTCCCGGCTGGAGACTCAAGAATACCATAGCACTCAGATGTTGAAGGATTCTTCATTGCTGTTCCTGTAACAATTTTGTTTTAACAGTCAGGGTTGTTAGCCCTGAGCTGAACCCCTGAATCTGGAGGACCGGTGGACCACTGGTAGTCTGTCCTTACCCTTTGATTTGTTTGTCATGTGTGACTCTGCCAAGAGCAAATCTCAAGGCCTTGACTCAGCCAACATGGCCCTTCGGGTCATTGAGGCACACAAACCTCCAAACCACAACAAGGTTGTGGTCCACTTGGAGGAATGTCTTATAAGCTTCAGCATTTCATCTTTGCATTTGTAGTCTAGTCCTCTCAAAATAAATGTTGTCATTACATTTGACTTCCTTGCTACCAAACTACAAGTTAACTTTTCGGGAATCCTGCACTAGGACCCATAAGTCCCTTTGCAACTCTGATTTCTAAATATGCTCCCCATTTAGAAAATTGTCTATCAACTCCCACAGCCTTCTGTTGTGTGGTGCCTTAATCTGCAGGAGAAGGAAGAATGTTTTAATGAGTACTTTATAATGTAATGACTGAATGACAGTCAACTTTGCAAACTGAGACATTGGTGAGGGAGTTCCACTTTTGTATATTAAAACAAGGAAAAATATCAGGACATTTGCAAGGAATCTTACTCAATGATAATTCTGGAATCCAACAGATGGTTTATTGAGAGTTGATCTAGGCCTTTCAACATTCCAGAGGTTTCATGAGATACCCCTCATTTTTCTAAATTTCCGTGTGTACAGACTGAGAGCTATTAAACGTTCCTCATACGGTAACCCTTTCATTCCCAGAATCATTCTCATGAATATCCTCTGAATGATCTCCAATATAAACACATCCTTTCTTAGATAAGGGGCCCAAAGCTGCTTGCAATGCTCCAAGTGAGTCCTCACCAGTGCCTAATAAAGCCTTAGCATTACATCCTTGATATTATATTCCAATCCTCTCAAAATTAATGTCAACATTACATTTGCCTTCCTCACCACTGATTCAACCTACAAGTTAACCTTTAGGGAATCCTGCATGAGGACAAATATTTGTACCTCAGATTTTTGAATTTTCTCCCATTTTAGAAAATGCACTTATTATTTCTTCCACCACAGTGCACTTCCTGACACTGCATTCTAACTGCTACTCTTTTGCTCATTCTGAGTCTAAGTCCTTCTGCAGCCTCCCTGCTTCCTCAACACTATTGCCCCTCCACCTATCTTCATATCACCCACAAACTTGGCTACAAATCCCTCGTTCATCATCCAAATCATTGACATACAACGTAAAAAGAAGCGGCCCCAACACCAGCCTCTGCGGAACCCCACAGATCACCAGCAGCTAATCTGAAAAAGCTTCCTTTATTCCTATTCTTTGCCTCCTGCCAATCAGCCAACCCTCTTTCCATGCTAGAATCTTTCC
Organism: Mobula hypostoma; assembly: GCF_963921235.1. Taxonomy (NCBI): domain Eukaryota; kingdom Metazoa; phylum Chordata; class Chondrichthyes; order Myliobatiformes; family Myliobatidae; genus Mobula; species Mobula hypostoma. The sequence goes on along the minus strand of NC_086097.1, from coordinate 117,448,428 downwards.
TGTAATACCATGGGTTCTTATCTTGCTAAGCAGCCTCATGTGTGGCACATTATCAAAGGTTTTTTTAATAGGCATTCTACAAATTATCTCCTTGGCATCCAACACCGACCTGATTTTCACGATCTACCTGCATATTGAAATTTGCCATGACTATCATGACATAGGATTTTCTATCACCTATTGTAATTTGTAGCCGACAACCTGCCACTGTTTGAGGGGCTGTATATTTCGCCCATCAGGGTCATTTTACCCTTACAGTTTCTTAATCCTACCCACAAGGATTCTACATATTCCAACACTATATCACCTCTTTCTAAAGATTTGATTTCATTCTTTACCAATAGAGGAACACCACCTCTTCTGCTTACCTGTCTGTCCTTTTGATACAATGTGTTTCCTGGATGTTAACATAGAAACATAGAAAACCTACAGGACAATACAGGCCCTTTGGCCCTCAAAGCTGTGCTGAACATGTCCTTACCTTAGAAATTACCTAAGAGTTACCCATAGCCCTCTATTTTTCGAAGCTCCATGTACCTATCCAGGAGTCTCTTAAAAGATCCTATCGTGTCTGCCTCCAGCACCATCACTGGCAGCCCATTCCATGCACTCACCACTCACTGTGTAAAATACTTACCCCTGACATCTCCTCTGCACCTACTTCCAAGCACCTTAAAACTGTGCCCTCTTGGGCTAGCCATTTCAGCCCTGGGGAAAAGCCTCTGACTCTCCACGCGATCAATGCCTCTCATCATCTTATACACCTCTATCATGTCACCTCTCATCCTCCATCGCTCCATGGAGAAAAGGCTGAGTTCACTCAACCTATTCTCATAAGGCATGCTCCCCAATCCAGGCAACATCCTTGTAAATCTCCTCTGACCCTTTCTATGATTTCCACATCCTTCCTGCAGTGATGTGACCAGAACTGAGCACTCCAAGTGGAGTCTGACCAGGGTCCTATGATTGTTAAGCTCCCAGCTATGATCGTTTTTCAGCCAAGACTCAGTGCCGCCCACTACATCATACCTGCCAATCTCGAACTGTGCTACAAGATCATCTACCTTTACGATATACTGTGCGCTTTCAAATATAACACTTTCAGTCCTGTATTTGTTACCCTTTTCGATGTTGACCCCTGTGACATTTCATCTCATTACACTGACTGTAATTTTGCTCTATCATCGGCCTGTCCTTCCTGACAGTCCCACTACACACTGCCACTGCTTATGTACCAAGAGCCCCATCCTCAACCCTGTCACTCCAGGTACTATCCCCTGCCATATTAGTTTAAACTTCCTACACCATCCCCCCAACAGCTCTAGCAAATGTGCCCACAAGGATATTGGTCCCCATCAGGTTCAGGTGTAACCTGTCCTTTTTCGACAAGTGATACCTTCCCTAGAAGAGATCCCAATGATCCAGAAATCTGAAGCCCTTCACCAGCTCCTCAGATACGCATTCAAAGTCAAGTCAAAGTATATTTATTATCAAAGTATGTATACTTTATACTACCTTGAGATTTGTCTTCTTACAGGTAGCTACAAAACAAAGAAACACAATAGATCCCATTACATCATACCTTAGACCATGTGAAATAATACACTGATTTACTATTATTCTGGCTACTTGGTGCAATCTTCCTGCTCATTTGTTCCTAAGTAAGTGGTGAAAGAACATTTTTCTCTGAAGACTGGTGTAGGATTTGCTACATGAAAGGTGGTGGAGCCAAACAAAAATTAACTGCCTGTCTGTTTCACTATTGCACTGCAACTTGCAAGGCTATGGACCAAGACCGAGGAAGTGGTTTTATCTTCTGTAAAACCCAGAGGGCATGGGTTAAGGGTGATGGGGGAAAAAGTTTAAAAGGAACATTTGGGGGGGCTTCTTCACACAGAGAGTGGTGGGAGTGTGGAATGAGCTGCCAGATGAAGTGGTAAATATGGGCTCACTTTTAACATTTAAGAAAAACTTGGACAGGTACATGGATGACAGGTGTATGGAAGGATATGGTCCAGGTGCAGGTCAGTGGGACAAGGCAGAAAAATGGTTCTGCACAGCCAAGAAGGGCCAAAAGGCCTGTTTCTGTGCTGTAATGTTCTGTGATTCTATGGCTAAAACAAAAGAAGACCATCAAATACCCAACATGCAAAGAAAATAAAAGAAGAAAAAAACAATAAAAGTAAGCAAATAGCTTTCAGAACTGAAGTTCTCAAAAGTGAATGCACACTGTGAAAGCTGCAGGCCACAGCCACAGTCTGCCAAATCTCCCTGCAACTTTTGAAGGCCTTATTAATAAAACTCCATGACAAGTATACACAATGACAGCCTCCACAGCCATCAGTGGCAATGAATTCCACAGAACCATCAATCTCTGGCTGGAGAAATTCCTCCTCATCCTGTTCAAATGTTCCTTTAAATTCAAGCTATGCCTTCTTGTCTTAAGCACCACACTGCCTGGGAAAGAGACAACATGCATTCACTCTGCCTATGCCCCTTGCTCTATAAGGTCACCACTCAATCTCCTATGCTCGAGAGAATACAGACCATAAGACATAGGAGCAGCATTAGGCCATTCAGCCCATTGAGTCTGCTCTGCCAATCCATCATGGCTGATCTTTTTTATTTCTCCTCCTCAACCCCATTCCCTAGAATTCTCCGCATAACCTTTGATGCCGTGTTCAATCAAGAACCTATCAATCTCTGCCTTAAATATACCCAATGACCTGGCCTCCACAGCTGGCTGTGGTAAGAAATTCACCACCCTCTGGTTAAAGAAATTTCTCTGCATCTCTGAGGCTGTGCCCTCTTGTCCTAGACCTCTCCCACCATAGGAAACATCCTTTCCACATCTACTCTGTCTAGGCCTTTTAACATTCAAAAGGTTTCAATGAGATCCTCTCTCATCCTTCCAAATTCCAATGAGTACAGACCCAGAGCCATCAAACGTTTCTTGTATGATAACCTTTTAATTCCTGGAATTATCCTTGTGAACCTCCTCTGGACCCTCTCCAATGCTAACACAACATTTCTTAGGTGAGGGGCCCAAAACTGTTCACAATACTCAAGGTGAGGCCTCACCAGTGCCTTATAAACCCTCAGCATCACATCCCTACTCTTGTATTCAACTCCTCTTGAAATGAATGCTGAACTTTGCATTTGTCTTCCTCACCACTGACTCAACCTGCAAGGTAACCTTAAGGGTGTTCTGCCCAAGGGCTCCCAAGTGCTTTGTGTCGCAGATTTTTGGATTTTCTCCCCATTTAGAAAATAATCTGCACATTTATTTCTACTACCAAAGTGCATGACCATGTATTTTCCAACAGTTGAGTTGAATTAAATCGAATTGAATTGACCTTTTTACTTACATCATTCATATACATGAGGAGTAAAAATCTTCAGGTTTCGTCTCTGTCTAAATGTGCAATGTGCAATTATAGTAATTTATAATAAATATTATGTACAACAAAATAGGCAATATAATACAGAAATACAGTTGCATTAGCATGAATTAATCAGCTCTGATGGCCTGGTGGGAGAAGCTGTCCCAGAGCCAGTTGATCCTGGCTTTAATGGTGTGGTACTGTATCCCAGATGGTAGCAGCTGGACTAGTTTGTGGTTGGTGTGACTTGGGTCCCCAATGATCGTCGGGCCCTTTTCACACACCTGTCTTTGTAAATGCCCAGAATAGTGGGAAGTTCACATCTACGGATGCACTGGGCTGTCCACACCACTCTCTGCAGAGTCCTGCGATTGAGTGAAGTACAGTTCCCATACCAGGCAGTGATGCAGCCTGTCAGGATGCTCTCAATTGTGCCCCTGTAGAAAGTCCTTAGGATTTGGAGGCCCATACCAAATTTCTTCAGCTGTCTGAGGTGGAAGAGGTGCTGTTGTGCCTGTTTCACCACACAGCCGGTATACACAGACCACATGATATCCTCGGTGATATTTATGCTGAGGAACTTAAAGCTATTCACCATCTCAACCCCAGATCCATTGATGTCAATAAGGGCTAGCCTGTCTCCATCCTTTCTGTAGTCCACAACCAGCTCCTTTGTTTTTGCGACATTAGAGGAGAGGTTGTTTTCTTGACATCACTGGGTCACGGTGGTGATTTCTTCTATATAGGCTACCTTGTTATTATTTGAGATTAGGCCAATCAGTGTAGTGTCAACAGCAAATTTAATTAGCAGATTGGAGCTGTGGGTGGTGACACAGTCATGGATAAACAGAGAGTAAAGGAGAGAGCTTAGTACACAGTCCTGAGGGGCACCCATGTTGAGGGTCAGAGGGGCAGAGGCAGAAAATGTATTTCATTTGTCACTTTTTTGCCCATTCTGTTAATCAGTCTAAGTCCTTATGCAGCCTACCCTTTTCCTCAACACTACCTGCCCCTCCACCAATCTTCATATCATCTGCAAACTTGGCAACAAAGCCATCTGTTCTATCATCTAAATCATTGATAAACAGCATAAAAAGAAGTTGTCCCAACACCGACCCCTGCGGAACACCACTAGTCACTGGCAGCCAACCAGAAAAGGATCCTTTTATTTACACTTGCTACCAATCAGCCAATGCTCTAACCATGTTAGTAACCTTCCTGTAATACCATGGGATCTTAACTTGGTAAGTAATTAACTTGTGGTACCCTGTCAAAGGCCTTCTGAAAGTCGAAATATAACTGCCATCACTGGCTGTCATAATGTAATTATACATATTAGAGACCAGCAGCTAAGCATTGTCTTCACGGACTGCAAGACACAGAAATTGCTGGAGGAACTCAGCAGATCAGGGAGCACTATGGAAATGAATAGACATTAAAAGATTCAGACCAAGACCAGAGTGGGGAATAGAAGAAGAGGGATTATTTTTTACCAGAAGGAGAATTCAATATTCATACAGTTAGGTTGGAGGCTACCCAGACAGAATACAAAGTGTTGCTCCTCCACTCTGAGATTGGCCTCATCGTGGCACAAGAGGAGGCCATGGATCAGCATGTCAGAATGGGAATGGGAATGGGAATTAAAATTATACGGCCACCAGGAAGTTCTGCTTTTAGCAGATGGAGCGGAAATGCAGGGTGTGGAATCCTTACCAAAGAAGCATGTTCAGAGACGGAGGCGATGGAAGTGGAGCTTGACATTTTGGTTGGGGCAGGAGGGGGACAAAGGTCAGGACCTTGCTGAGGATAGAACATTCTGCCTCAGAGAGGAGAAGGTCAGAGTGAATCGTGATGACACGACAAGGATTAGGGGTGGGATCAGAAGGAGGGAGAGATATGATGGTACCAGAGGAGAGAGGAGGGTTAGAGTGTTCAGGGAAGGTGGGGTGGAAGGAAGATGGGGACTCTGAGGACCCAAGAGGTGATGGTAGAGCTTGAGAGACACCAGGTTGGAGAGTGGTGGTGGAAAATTGATTGATTGATAGACCATGTTTTAATCTGAACCAAAACATCTGGAAATTTAAATACTAATTACTAGATAATTACAGAATCTTAAAACAAGACCTGGTTCAATAGCGTTAATGATAGATGGTCATAAATACACATTTCATTCACTTGCTTTTTGAGCCTGGCTTAAATGTAACACCAGACAAAGAAGTTGACTCCTAGTAGTCTCTTCAAGTACGGATGCACAATGAGTTGAAGTATTTTATGTAAGTCAACAATTTTTGAAAGATCTGATGCAGCTACAATGTCCCTTCTCCTTCAGAAATGCAGTCTACATTTAATCAGGGCAGGCCAACATAATCCAAGTTGTGATATTAAAGCTCCCACTGATGTATGCAGCTAATTAACAAGAATGCATCAAAGAAATTTTAAGAGTGAGCAGGTAGCCGGAAGCTGATGTGTTGCCTGGATTGCAATCAATGACCTTGCATTAATTGTGACTCACAAATCTAACCCCTGCAGACACTTTCTGGTGGTGGCCAATCTATCCTCTTCACATCTGCAGGAGAAAAAAATCCTTTAATATTTTCTGCTAATGTATATTCTTTGCAAAGCATAGCTGTCAATGATGTTTATTACTTTAATGAGTGTTTCAATATAAGCCGTCAAGTAACTCACCCACATCCCTCTGGTACTTAAAGCTGACATTTTTATTTCAGACGAGCCTCAGGGTACAAGAATTATGAAAACTGATAAACTGTAATTCTGTCACTGCAAGTGTTTTCTGAACAAAGGAAGTGATGATGAACTGAAATGGAAAATAGATTCCAGCAAGCTACTTGATAACTGTTGAAACAGATATTGCCATAGCAAGTATTGTTACTGCATGAATTTGTGTAGTAATTGTAGTTTGGTTGTGATTTTAATTTATAATGCCAATTTACAACAAGCAAAGTTCTGGCTGGTTTTAGACTAAATTCACAATTGTATACGTTCTACATATTGTTTACTTGGAGTAATATGAATTTATTATTTTATTATTGTTATTTTACTTATTCAGAGATGCGGCGCAATAACAAGCCCAACAAGAGAGAAAGAGCTTTGACCAGTGGCCAATCCATTCATCGGAAGTTTCGAGCGGAGGGCATTTCAATCAGGTCCACTGCTCAAGTATAAAAGCAGCAGCGGGTCACTACAGTAAATAAGAGCTTATAGTGACCAGTCAGCATTTGGGTTGATTACCAAGAGCAAATTAAAGGAAGGCAAAGGCAAGCACAGTGACATCACGGCAGCAGATAGTGTCAGACCGATGATCTTGAGGCTTTCGCTCTTCTGGGCTTCAACGAAGAGAGGCTTCAGACTTGGAAAGCAAAGGAAAGAAAAGCTCAACGTTAAGCTGCAAGTTTCTCCTACCCTTTGTATCTGCTTAGTAAGGGCATTAGAGATGCCAGGCAGGATAGTTGAATGCTCTTTTTGCGGGATGTGGGGAGACAAGGAGACATCCGGTGATCCTGATGACTACAACTGCGAGGTGCATCCAGCTGCAATTTCTAACAATCAGCATTAATGAATTGGAGCTGGAACTGAAAGAACTACAGATCATTCAGGAGGCTGAGGGGGTGATAGATAGGACATATAGAAAGCTAGTTACGCCTAAGTTGCAGGACACAGGAAACTGGGTGACAATCAGGAAGGGGAAAGGGATTAAGGAGCCAGTGCAGAGTACCCCTATGGCCATCCCCCTCAACAACAGGTATATTACTTTGGATATTGTCAGGTCAATGACCAAACAGAGGAAAGTCACAGTGGTTAGGTCTCTGGTACCGAGTCTGCCTCTGTGAATCAGAAGGGTAGGGGGGAAGAAGAGGCACACTGTGATGATAGGGGATCCTTTAGTCAGGGAAATGGACAGGAGGTTGTGTGGACGAGAACAAGATTCCCAGATGGTACGTTGCCTCCTGGGTACCAGGGTCCAGGATATCTCAGATTGAGTCCTCAGCATTCTTAAGTGGCAGGTTGAACAGCCAGAAGTTGTGCTCCATGTATGTACCAATGACATGGGTAGGGCGAGTGACAATGTTCTGCAGTTCAGGGAGTTAGGTGCTTAGTTAAATGAAAAGACCTCCAGGGTTGTGATCTCAGAATTGCTACTTGTGCCACATGCTAGTGAGGCCACAACTAGAAGGATTATACAGTTTAATACCTGGCTAAGGATTTGGTGAAGGAGGGAGGGCATAATACTTTTGGATCATTGGGCTATCTTCCAGGGAAGGTGGGACCTGTACAGAAGGGATGGTTTACCTCTAAACTGAAGGGGGACTAATATTCTAATGAGAAGGTTTGTTAATGCTGTATGGTGAGGTTTCAACTAGAGTTGCAGGAGGAAGGGAACCAGAGTGCCAGAACAGTGAGTGGAGAGGTTGTGGAGGCGGATGTTGGTCAGACCTCAGAGAAAGTTAGGAGTCAAATGGTTGAGCATGGTGCGACTAATGTCCTGAGCTGCATATACTTCAATGCAGGAAATATCGTAGGAAAGGCGGATAATAGTGCTGAAGATGAGGTAAATGATTTACAAAGAGAGGCAATGTGTGGTGAGGAGAGGCTCAATAGGGCAAAATTGCAGTCAACAGGAAGAGTTGCAATGAAAAAGGCAGACAAAATCAAAAATGGTGAATATGGGACTGAAGGTGTTATATTTCAATGTATGCAGTATATGGAATAAAATAGAGCAACTTGCAGCACAGTCGCAGATTGGCAGGTATGATGCTGTAGACATCACTGAATCATGGCTGAAAGAAGATTATAGCAGAGCTTAATGTTCAAGGATACACATTGTATCCAAAGAAGAGGCAGGAAGACAGATATGCCAGCATTGCTCTGTTGGTAAAAAATCAAAATCAAATCATTAGAAAGAGGTGACGTATTGTGGGAAGGTGCTGAATCATTGTTGTTAGAGCTAAGAAATTGCAAGAGTAAAGAAACCCTGATGGGAGTTGTATACAGGTCCCCAAACAGTAGTAAGGATGTGGACTACAAATTACAACGGTAGATAGAAAATGTATGCCAAAATGGCAATGTTACAATAGTCATGGGGGACTTCAAAATGCAGGTAGATTGGAGAAAATAGGCTGGAGCTGGATTCCAGGAGGGGATGTCTAGAGTGGCTTTTTAGAGCAGCTCATGGTTGAGCCCACTAGGGGAATCAGCTATTCTGGACTGGGTGTTGGGCAATGAACTAGAATTGATTAGAGAGCTCCCTTCGGAGCAAGTGATCATAATATGATAGAATTCAGCCTGAACTTTGAGAAGGAGAAGCTAAAGTCATGTGTATCAGTACTAAAGTGGAGTAAATTGAATTACAGAGTCATGGGAGAGGAGTTGGCCAGAATTGACTGGAAAAGAACACCAGCAAGGATGACAGAAAAGCAGCAAAGGCTGGAATTTCTGGAAGCAGTTCCGAAGGCACAGGATATATACATCCCAAAGAGGAAGAAATATTCTAAAGGCACAAAGAGAAGTCAAAGCCAACATAAAATCCAAAGAGAGGTCATATAATAGAGCAAAAATTAATGGGAACTTAGAGGATTGGGCAGTTTTTAAAAACCAACAGAAGGTAACTAAAAATGTCAGTTAGAAGGTAAAGACAGAATACAAAAGTAAGGTAACCAATAATATTAAAGAGAATACCAAAAGTTTCTTCAGATAGATAAAGTATAAAAAAGGAGGCAAGAGTGGATATTGGACCACTGGAAAACAATGCTGGAGAGGTAGTAATGGGGGACACACAAGTAGTGGACAAACTGAATAAGTATTTTGCATCAGTCTTCACTGTGGAAGACACTAGCAGTATGATGGAAGTTCCTGGTCTCAGTGATCAGGAAGTGTGTGTAGTTACCATAATTAGAGAGAAGGTCCTTGGGAAACTGAAAAGTCTGAAGGTAGATAAATCATCTGGACCAGATGGTGTACACCCCAGGATTCTGAAAGAGGTGGCTGAAGAGATTGTGGAGGCATTAGTAATGATCTTTCAAGCATCACTAGATTCTGAAATGGTTCCAGAAGACTGGAAAATTGAAAATGTCACTCCACTCTTCAAGAAGGGAGAGAGGCAGACGAAAGGAAACTACAGGCCAGTTAGTCTGACCTCAGTGGTGGGAAGATGTTGGAGTTGAGCATTAAGGATGAGGTGTCAGAGTACTTGGAGGCACACGATAAAATAGGCCAATAGTCAGCATGGTTTCCTCAAAATAAAACCTTGCCTGACAAATTTGTTAGAATTCTTTGAAGAAATAATAAGCAGAATAGACAAAGGGGAATTGATTGATATTGTGTACATGGATTTTCAGAAGGCCTTTGACAAGGTGACACACATGAGGCTGCTTTACAAGCTATGAGCCAATGGTAATGCAGTAAAGATTCTAGCATGGATAAAGCAGTGGTGATTAGCAGGAAGCAAAGAGTGGGAATAAAGGGAACCTTTTCTATTTGGCTGTGTGACTGCTGGTGTTTCACAGAGGTCTGTGTTGGGACTAATTCTTTTTATGTTATATGTCATTGATTTGGATGATGGAATTGATGGCTTTGTTGCAAAGTTTGCAGACAATATGAAGGTAGGTGGAGGGGCAGGTAGTTTTGAGGAAGTAGAGAGGTCACACAACCACTTGGCCAGATCAGGAGAATAGGCAAAGAAATGGCAGCTGGAATTATAGTATCAGGAAGTGTGTGGTCATGCACTTTGTTAGAGGAAGTGAAAGAGTTGACCATTTTCTAAATAGAAAGAAAAGACAAATATCTGGACTGCAAAGGGACTTGGGAGTCCTTTTGCAGGGGTTCCAAGTTCATGTTCAGTCTTTGGTGAGGCAGGCAAATGTAATGTTAGCATTCATTTCAAGAGGACTAGAATATAAAAGCAACAATGTAATGTCAAGAATTCGTAAAACACCTATGAGGCCCTATTTGGAGTATTGTGAGCAGTTTTGGGCCCCTTATCTCAGAAAAGGTTTGCTGAAACTGGAGAAGTTTCACAAGAGGTTAACAAAAATGATTCCAGGATGGAATGACTTGTCATGTGAAGAGTGTTTGATGACTCTGAGCCTGTATTCACTAGAATTCAGAAGAATGAGGGGGCAATCTCATTGAAACCTATCAAATGGTAAAAGGGTTTGATAGAGCGGATGTGGAGAGGATGTCTCCTCTGATGGGAGAGTCTACGTTCTGAGAACACAGCCCAGAACAGAGGGGCATCATTTTAGAATGGAGATGAGGAGGAATTTCTTGAGCCATAGAGTGGTGAATCTGTGGAATTTTTTGCCACAGGCAACTGTGGAGGGCAAGCTTTTATGTATGGTTAAAGCAGAGGTTGAAATACCCTTGTTTGGTCAGGGCATGAAAAAATATGGGGAGGAGGCAGAAGATTGGAACTGAAAGGAAAATTGGATCAACCATGATGCAAAGTAGACTCAATGGGCCAAATGGCCTAACCTGCTCCTATGTCACGGTCTTCTGGCCATAACAAGCCTGCACCACTCAATTATGCCCATGTGACTAATTAACCTGCTAACCCATACACCTTTAGAATGTGGGAGGAAACCAGAGCATTTGGAGGAAGCCCACACAATTATTGAGAGAATGTACATACTCTTTACAGACTGTGACAGGAATTGAACCCAGATCACTGGTACTGTAATAGTGTCTTCTAACCACTGCGGTACCACGCCGTTCCTAATTCTGAATAGTGCAACAGCTAACTGAGAAGTTTGTTTGAATGAGTGTTTTGATTTACTTCCTGAACTGACAGCAAATTTTAGACATGACTGGCAGTGCTAAGTAAAATAAGTAGCAGTTTTAGCAAATGCAAACACGAGAAAATCTTCAGATGCTGGAAATTCAAGCAACACCCACAAAATGCTGGTGGAATGCAGCAGGCCAGGCAGCATCTATAGGAAGAAGTACAATAGGCATTTCGGGCCGAGACCCTTCGTCAGGACGGAGTGTCTCAGCCCGAAATGTCGACTGTACTTCTTCATATAGATGCTGCCTGGCCTGCTGCGTACCATCAGCATTTTGTGCGTGTTGTAGCTGTTTTAGCAAACACAGTTCAGATTAAAAGCTGGAGACATCAGTCTTCATCTCTGTTTTTAGATTAGGGAGTTGAATTCTTATATTTCTCGAATTTTCCTTGCAGTTTAACTTACCTATGCTTTCTAGTAATTTTATATAATCACCTATATACATTTAGTAGTTTAGTGAGTTTTTCCAGTAATTACATAATTTGCTTCCGCATTTTTCTGGAAGCTTCTTAGTTTTCTGTAGCAGGTCTTAAATCACTCAAATCTGGCTATCTTATAAATTAATTGTTATCACTGTAATTTTTGATATCTCTCGTCTGAGTATGAGAAAGCCATGACTACTTTGCTATTTTGTGTTTTCTTGGTTTTGTCAGTGCTTTTTCTTGTTCTTCTTTGCTTTTGCAACACTTAATGAAGGAATCCTTAGCAATAAGTTTTATGCCTAACTCTTGACATCTGAAGAACTTTTGGATCACAAAAGCAGCAGTATCAAACAATACTGATCTAATACTTGCCTTGATCCCACTTAACCACAGGAAACCTGGCATTAAGCTATGGGAAGAGTAATGCCTTCTGCCTCAGCCATTTCAATCTGTGCTGGCTGAAGAGCTGCACTGTGGTTTGTAAGTTTTCTTGTGGGGATGAAATTAGGGTTCACTTGCTCAAGGAACATTATCTCTGTTGAATTCCATCACTGTGACTGTTTGAGAGTCTCTGGTTTCTGTCTTGGCTGCGGTGGTGTATTTAATATTTCAGTAACACTTGAATAATTATAAATATATTATTTGATTGAGAAGTCTTAGTTGCTTACATTGTGGGTTATATGTAAGGAGTAGGTGAATGGTATATGTCATCATGCCATTGCGTCATTTGTAGGCACCTCACTAAAGAATAAAGAAGACAATAAAATATGTCCTGGCTCCCATGTTTTTCTTCAGAGTATTTTCTGGTGTTACAAAATGTAACAATGGTGATGAGATAGTTTTATAACAAATATGAGATGACTAACTGCCTGGGAAGCACAGCATGTTTTTCTTTGTGGGGGGGGGGAGATATTTGAGTTTTCTTTAAAAAAGCACAGCACACTTTGTTTTTCAGAAGGGGACAGAGACAATCAAGTTAGGTAAAAGGGCAGAAAACAGACAAAATTCATAGCTTCGTAAACATTGAGCACTGGGTTATAATAATCATGCATTTTGAAAAGCAGAAATAGCTGGCTACATCAGAAAGATAGATGTGTTCAATTGCACTATAGATAACTGGATGATGTTTACTGAATGAATTAAGCAGTATTCTGCAGCAAATTAAATAGCTAATGAAAAGCGAGTGCTAGTTTTACTGAGTGCAATTGGGGACAGTTTGCTTAGTTTAACTGATTCAAACAAACCAGCTGAAATGAACATATCGTGACCATAATGCAGGAACATTTCAGACTGAAATCATTGTTGATTGCAAAACACTTTAGGTTTCATTAGCGGAATCCAAAGAAAGGGGAGCCTGTTTCAGGTTAAGTGGCTGAACTGAAGGAATTGTCTGAGCATTTTCAGTTCAATGATGGGCTTAATGATGCACTGAGATATTGTTGAGATTATGGAATCTTAAAAGAAAGCATTCAAAAATCTAGCCAAAGCATAATGGACATTTAAAAGAGTATCTAAGGACACAATTGAGTTGCAGTCTGGAATAAAAGTTAGCATAAACAAAATTGCAATGTCTAAACAGAAACCTGCCTGGTTGAACAGATTGTGTTACCATTGTATCAGGGGCTCACAAACAGAAGATCAATGCAGTTTTAAAGGTGAAACTTGCAGAAAATGCAAAAAGGGTAGAACACATACAAAGAGCGTGTCAAGCAGACAAAAATAAATGGAATGTACAGGGAAGACTGTGTACATACATCTATTGATGCTTCTGAATACATCTTCAGTGATGTCCCTGGAATCATCGGGTGTTTCGGGTCTTTCAACATCATACAACCTCCTCCAGGTGACCCAGCCGGGGCTGATGAGACCCCAGCTTGTGTCCAGATGGCTAGCTACTTATGACTCCATGGCTCCCCTCTTTTGAGCCACAGCCACCTTGAGGCCCTCTCTGCCACAACGGTGGTACTGCGGATGGTTCTCCTCTTCCTCTCTCCCTCGATGCCCAAATTGCTGAAGGCTCTAGCTAAGGAATGGGCTGAGAATCCCCTACAACCAACCTCCACTGGGAGACATCTCACTCTCCATCCAGCCTGCTGACAGTTGCTGACCAGTCCTGCGTACTTGGAGAGCTTCCTTTCAAAGGCCTCTTCCAAGCTATCTTCCCATGGGACTGTCAGCTCCAGCAGCACCACTTGCTTAGTAGACTCAGACACTAGGACAATGTCTGGTCGCAGTGTGGTGGCTGCGATATGGTTGGGGAACTTTAGTTGCCCTTCGAGGTCCACCAACAGCTACTAGTCCCTTGCAGAGGTCAGGATGCCTGCAGATGTTCTTTTGGCAGGTATTGGCTGCTCCCCAGCTCTGACAAAGGCAATGGTCTGCTTGGAGGGTCGGGACCCCTTCGCCCACTCAACTCCTGCGCTGACGGCTTCAGCGATGGTCTTCAGGACCTGATCATGCCTCCACCTGTACGGTCCCTCACCAAGTGCCCTTGCGCAGCCGCTGAGGATGTGCTCCAGGGTTCCTCCCTTGGAGCACAGTGGGTACGCAGATGACTCTGCCTTGCCCCATGTGTGCAGGTTTGATGGGCTTGGAAGCACATTGTACACTGCCTGGATGAAAAATTGGATGGGGTGTCGTTCGGCTTTCAAAAGATCAGCCCAGGTCACTTTCCTCTCAACCGCATTCTCCCATCTCGTCCAAGCTCCCTGTTGCTTCATTCCCACCGCCTTGCAGGCTCTCATCTCGTCCACTACTGCTCTCACCTCCTCCTGAACTAGACGACGCCTTTCTTTCCCTCTGGTGTCCATTTGGGGAGTTGGAAAAGGTCCTAGCTCAGCTCGGCCTTGTGTGACCACTCCCACCAGCCTCCTGTGACGCAGCCTCGCCTCTGCTTCCTGAACAGCTTCCTCTGCCCTCCATTTCCTGCCAGTATTTACTTGGATCCCTGCTCTAGCCACCTTTGGGTCACTTGAGTCCACTTCTCTGGTTCTTGTTACCTTGAATTCTTCCTCCAAGGATTTGAAGGGCAGTTGCAGTTTGTTGTGGTGTCCATAGAGTGCAATGTTGCTTAGGCTCTTTGGCAGCCCCAGCCATCTCTGGAGGTGGTTGTTAACCCTCCTCTCTAAGGTTTCAGCTGTTGAGATCGGAACTGCATAGGGGCCACAGGATTCTGGGAAGAATGTCATGCTGATACACCCAGGCTTTAAACTTCCCAGGTAGGCCAAACTTGTCCACAGATTTCAGCCAGCCATCCAACTCGGTGCAGGTTGCCTGAATGGATGTTGTGTCCCTTAAAGAGCTGTCAAAAACTTTGCCTAAGCTCTTGAGTGGCTTTTCTGTGATGGTTGGGATGGCTGTGCCTGCGATGCTGAACCGGAATTTGTTCTCCACCTTCACTTTCCTCAGCTCCATCAATCTTGATTTGGCAGGTTTGAAACACATCCGGGCCCACTCCACCAGCTTTTTGAGCCCTTGCAGAATCCTCTGGCAGCCTAGGACTCTGCTTCAGAGAATAATATAAAAAGTCAAGTTAAGGCTTCCAAAAGAGCACTAATCTGCATGGTGTTGTTGAAAAATCTGATAATGATGAGAGTGACACAGGACTAGGTAGTCTTGAGATTTAAAATGTGAAAACCAACAAGAGAGAAGAAATATGGCTTACACCAGAAGTGAACGGCTAATTAATTAAAATGGAATTGGAAACTGTCTTGACAAATTTCAGAAATTTCACAAAATGATTTTGAATGGCATTTCACTGATACTGAACTAAAGCCTGCAGATATCCAACTAAAAATTTATACTGGAGAATAGGTGCAGTAAATCCTGTGAATATGACATTTGTAACAGCGAAATGCAACATTGAGCTGATATGCGGTAAAAAGAGGAGGTCCAGCATTGTTAGGCCCTGATGGATGAGACAACTACAACTAGATTGGAGACCCATCCACCATTTGCATGCTACATCCCCTGCAACAAAGTCAGCTGAAGTGGAGTTATTAAAGGTATTGCCACAGCAGTGTTCAAGGTTGGCATTGGAAAACTCAAACATATTAAGGCTAAAATAGCGTTAAATGAAAATGCCACCCCCAGTTTTTACAAAGCCCGTCCGGTTCCTATACAATCTGTGACAAAATAGCCAGTGAGCTAAATTGCATGGAGGTTGAAGGAGTTCTTTCCAAGGTTGAGTGGAGCCCGTGGGCAATGACAGTGGTACTAGTAGCCAAGTAGGATGTGTCTGACAGGACCTGTGCAATTTTAAGATCACCATCAACCCAATACTGAAAGCAGATCCATACCCCCTGCCCAGTAACGATGATACTGTATTTTTGCAAAACTTCTGGAGGGAAAAACTTCAGCAAAGTGGACTGAGCTGCGATCTACCTACAGGTGGAGATGGAAGAAGAGTCCAAGTTTTTCACACTGTGAGCACACAATGAGCTTTATGACAATAATAGGCTCATTTTTGGAGTAGCATCTGCACCTTCACTCTGACAGAAAGCTAAGGAACAAGTGCTGCAAGTCTGCCCAGACATGGGCAACATCATATTACCAATGAGGATGACTGGGAACATCTCAAAAATCTCAAGACAGTGTTAAAAAGATTAGAAGATTATGGGCTCGGAGCATGAAGGAACAAGAGTTCATTCTTTAAACCAAACATCACTTGCTGCAGTGCTGAAAAGATTCAAGCAGTGGTGGATACTCCAAGGTTAAATGAGGTATCATGATTGTGGTGCTCTTTAGGATACGTCAATCACTACAACAATTTCCTGCCAAACCTGACTATTGTGCTCCACCCCTTGAACTCATGATTACAAATTGGAAAGAAATGGCAATTTATAAAACAGTGTGAGGTGACTTTAAAAAGCCAAAGGAAATGGTGATATCAGACACTGTGCTCACACGTTCTGATCCACATCATCCATAGCAGCTTACCTGTGACATGTCGCCTTATGGTATAGGTGGAGTCATTTCGCATATTATGAGCGACGGAAGTGAACTTGCCAAAGTCTTTACATCACATTCTCTTACTGCTGCAGAGAAAAATTATGTACAATTGCCAGTGAGGCTTTGAGCCTGGTTTGGGGTGTAAAACATTTCACCCAGTGCCTGTATGGGCCAGGGTTTACCGTCATTACAGATTGTCAACTACTAATGTCCATTTTGAATCTCACCTTTAGTTCCTAGTAACTGTTTACATGTGAGAGTGACCACGCCCCGGTACACTGCTTCAACAGGTGGGCTAAACCAGGTGAAGGTAGCCAGCAGCTTCATACTCAGGTGAGATGGGGACATGCACCCTAGCATGCAAAGTCAGCTCTGGCGGACTGGGTGAATGAGATCTACAGTGAGGTCCAACAGGTAGGAAGGCAGTACTGCAACACTTCATGCAGAGCAAAGGGCATGACAAGGCACAGAGGAGTCAAGAACATTCAACTGCAACCAGTGAAGACTCCAGTTTAGTAACATTTGTCCATGCCATTGGACCCGGACATCAGAATGGACTATATGTAAAAGTATGTGAATGGCATACATCATTATGTCACTGTGTCATGTGTGGGTTCCTCATTAAAGAAAAACTAAGTGGATGAAACATGCCCGGCTCCTGTGTTTTCTTTCAAGTAGCTTCTGGAGTTCAAAAACTCTGATGGACATAAATATTATTTTAATTTTAATTTTAGTGACACAGCATGGTAACAGGACCTTTGGGCTCAGAGAGCCCAGACCACCCAATTAAACCCCAGTGATCAATTAACCTACTAACCCGTATGTCTATGGAATGTGGCAGAAAGCAGAGCACCCAAAGAAAACTCACATGGTTACAGGGAGAATGTACAAGCTCCTTATGTTGCTGGCGCTTTAAAGCAGTTGCACTAACTGCTGCACTACCATGCCAACCAAAATATCAATGGGAGGAGAGAGAGCAGCGCACCTGCTTGTGCGCAGCCCTCTGGTAAAACATGATATCGTATCTGTTAAAAAGGGGCTGTGGACAATTCTGATTTGATGGAGAATGGACGTGAAAGCACAGAGGAACATCTGGGGAAATTTCTGAAACGCTCATTCGCTGCTGTTGTTATTGCATGGTCGGGAATCTTTCGGAGGGTAGACCCCAAAATCCCTGGCTTTACCTGCTGTTGGCGACCGAGATTGAAGTCGAATCATTTGGACAGAGATGGCACTCAGTACTCGGTGTCAGAGAGCTGATCAGAGCTCGAAGTTTTTGGATGACTCAGAGTCGGACTGTGGTTGGCATGGCAGGGAGAGTTTTTCTTCCTTCTCCCGTCTGATGAGGGACATTTGAGAGACTTTGAACTTTTACTGTACTCATGGACTTCTTCATCAAGTTATGGTATTGTTGAACTGTTGTAACTATATGTTATAATGTGGTTTTGTCAGTTTTCTCAGTCTTGGTCTGTCCTGTGTTTAGTGATATCACACCGGAGGAAATATTGTATCTTTTCTTAATGCATGCATTACTAAATGACAATAAAAGAGGACTACGTGTCTTCATAATCTAAAAAAAATCTAAAAATGTGTCAATTAATGTCTGTTGCATCAGATATTCAATTTGCTATGAATTAGGAAGAGTGGGAGTGGGGCTGAAGAACGTGACAACTTGTCAGAAGGAGCAGCAGGCCGGCTCTGACCCAGAAAATCAATCCAGAAACAGTTTGTGAATCATGCAAACTTGGATATATGCACCATCTCCAAAACGAATGGTACCACTCATGGTTATTCTGTCTCTTCTCAGAGGTGTTATTTCAATCGTCTGAAGGAACGGGCAGCCACATCATGGCAATACAACCAACCATGAGCAACTCCAACTGCAGAGACTTGGAAGCACATTGCACTCCTCCACTAACACTGCATCTGAATGTTGGCACCCCCCTTCTGGTGGCACTGAACCAGCATCCTTATTGCAAGAACAGTGGCAGCTCAGAGAGGTAGCTCCTTCTCAAAAGCAGCTGAGAATAATTCATAAATACTGGCCTGTGAATGCCTACATGTCACGATGAATAAAAATAAAGAAACCTAATCCTCCTCATCCCTTTACAGTTCCCATCTTCTCTGCCTTAGTCTGTGTTTGAAGGCCGGTGACAAGGTCATGGGACACCTGCTGTCGGATCTCGGATGTCAGGTCAGCAGAACAGTGTGGATGGGGGCTGTTTCCCCCCAGGGTCAACAGATGTTCAGCGGGCTCCAGAGTCGAGGTTCATTGTGGGCAGGAAGAACGAGGCTCGACCACTCCCTGGGTATGCAGATCGGTGAGACCAGAGTTTGAGGTTAATATTTGGGATCTCATCTTTGGCAAATCTGGAGCTGAAGGCCCAGTGTTCTGTGGTTGTTGACGAAGGTCGAGGCCTGATAGCTGCAGTCTGTGAATTTCTGCAAGCTCACTGAGGAAGTCTATTTTGTCGTATTCTATGTTGTTCTGCTGAACATTATAGGCATGTCCTGTTGGTGCTGAAATGTACGTGACACATGTGGGCTACCCCCATCGCATTGTCAGGTTCTGTTGGTTGTTAATGTAGGTGGCTCGTTTGATGTACTTGTGATAGAAAAATCAAAATCTTGAAATTCGAATCTTATGCCGCTGATCGTCTTAGGGTTGACTTGACCACAATTGATTGGCTCTGAATAGAGGATGCACTCCACTTTCACATAAGATTGAAGGAATTTTTCACAAACTGGACCATGACCCTTCCTTCACGAGTTTCATATTGCAGAGCTATCATATGGGTTCAGCTGGGCCATAAAATGTTGAGAGGATGGTTTCGAGAGAGAGTTAGTAACTGACCAATAGGGAAGGCCAAATTGCTTTTGGCATGGTTTGTCAGTGAGGGCCTGGAGGAATAATTAAAGGTGAGATTAGAAGTTTCAACTTAGATGTTTGGTCAAAAATAGGAGTGGTGTATTGGATGGAAATGGTGTCAAGTTCTGGTGATTGGATGGAATAGGGAAGGAAGCTGCATCTGGATGCATGGCAGCTTGGAAAATTTGGTGGATTTAGCTTCAGTTGGTTATGAGTGGTTCAGCACAGATTAGATGGGCTGAAAGGCCTGTTTCTGTGCTCTACTCTCTGACTTGATGAAGTTGATGAGTATAATGAGGGGAATGGTTGGACAGATGATTAGAGTGTAGCCAAGCTCACAACTAGGGTGAAGTTAAGGAGCAGTTGAACCATACTTAAAGCTGAAGTTCCTAAGTACTTCATGAGCTCAGGTGGGGGCAAGCATGATGAAAGCTACATAAAGAATTGATCACCAGAAAGATGATGCATGTCTCAAACGGCTTGGCAGCAAAGAAGGAAAAGATGGGGCATCTTCCTTTAAAGGCCAACTTTGGAGTGCAGGTTGGCAGTACTCAGTAGTCCCATCTGTGCAGAAAAATTTCGCATTTTTCCAAGTATTCATTCCTCCTATTTGATGCTGCTGTCCATGCCAGACAGCCTCTGTGGCTTCACCATGTTGTGCACTGGGAGGACCAAGAGAAAATTTGAAGAACAGACAGATGGCACATGAAGTACTCAGTCAGATGGCTGGAACTGTTCAGTTATGTAGCACATAAGACATGGTGCTATGGAGTAAAGGTTCTTGACTGTGATGCCCTTCTGATTTAAGTTGCTGTCAGAGTTTGGCAACTTAGACAATTCTCAGACTGAGGCTGGTTCCACAAAACAGTCATTAATCCTGTTTCAAGTTGCTCCTGTTCACTAACAGAATAAGACCGGAGAGGAGACCAGGAGAAGATATTTCTGAGATGGAACCGTCCATGAAAACTGCTGTTTCATTTTTATGTGAACTTTGTGAATAAAGAGAACAGTCAGAGATCCAAATACTTAAGAGTCAGATTGAATGAAGTCTGTACTATTAAAATACAAGCTGTGATTTTATAGGGCCCTGACTAAATCTATGTGAGTAGTTCAAATATTAATAGTTCTTTGTGGGGAAAAATTCACACTTTGAAATGCATCTGGAGTGTTTCCCCTTAAAAATGTTACTTGCTTCTGCTGCTGAACTAGTTATACTTTTTGGAATACTACTGTTATGGCCTCTATATCACCAAAATTAAAGGAAGATTTGGAGCAAATGTAAATATGGCTTGAAGAACATATGCCAGAAATGAAAGGATATATTCACTGGAGAAATCAAAACACAGTGAGGGTCTTTTTTCTCCCAGGGGAAAAAAGATAACTGAAGGTTGTTACTGCATTTATGAAAGGTGTTTCCAGCTATGTGTAGAGACCAATTGAGGACTATGAATTTAAACTATCAGAGTAAAAGCCTACAGTAATAATTTCTTGATCCACTGGAAGGAATGTTAGTTAAAGTAAGCAGCATAGATAGTTTTACAGGGAAAATAGATACAGTATTTGTCTATCTACTTGTCTACCTAGCTGGTTATCTATCACCTACTTAACTAGTGGCCTGCCTGCCTACCCATTTATTTATTATTTTCACTTTGAATTCTTTTGCACATTAGTTGTTTGTCAGTCTTTGTGAGTATTTTTCATTGATTCTATTGTATTTTATGTTTTCTTGTGAAACCCTGCAAGCAAAGCAAATGAATCTCAGGGTTGTATATGGTGACATAAGTGTACGTTGATAATAAATTTTCTTTGAACTGGAGCATAAAGCCAGCATAGAGCAGTTGCTTCAAGTTCCATGGATGTCCACATTTTCAGCTGGACATTTATTTCAGAGCTTAATAGATGTTTTGATATTTGCAAGTCCATGCAGCTTACAGAGGTCTTGATCAATAACAATGAAGAACAAAACATTACAGTCCCTTTCTTTCAGTTTGTGATTACATATAGAGATATATTACAAAGAAGCTACCACCAGTAAGACTTATTTTTTTCTCAATCTCGGGCTGGGATCAACATGAGCCATGTAGACTTTGACCCCTTAATATCGTCCCAGAATTTTCTGTCAGCAGTAAACCAGTCACACTTATGTTTATCTGCATGATAAAGGAGAGATTTCACAATTTAACTGGATTTACCAAGGATACTTATGCAAAGATATGACAAAATATGTCAACCCAATCTTTCCTCAGTTGTAAGTTTGTGTTGCTGGAACCACAAAGGTTTGGTTAATAATTTTCATACTATATCATTACCAAGACAATAAAAGAATAATTATCAGACTTGGCTTAGTTAAATAGTGCTTCTGCTCACGAATAAAAATATTGCACTTTCAAATCACACTCAGGAGACTTAATAAACTCTAAGCTAAGAAAGATTACACTGTTGAAGGTGCCAAATTTTAAACACGACATAAAACTACGTGTACAAAAATTGTCTTGTTTTGATCGATCGTTTATACCTCTTTGAACAGAAATAAAAAGCAGATATCACTGGGGCATTATTGCTTTATGGAGGAAGTCACTGTGTAGAAATTGCCTGTTGCATTTCCTACAGCATAACGATGAACATGCTTTAACAATATTTCACTAGCTGTAAAGCACTCTGAGCTGAGCAAGGAACTTGAAAAACAGTTAAAATACCAACACTTACCTGCAGTAAAAAATATTGATAACTGAATATGCTAATTTTAATGAAAATCTAAATGATTTTAGAAGTAGCAGATGACGCAAAAAAGGATATTTGGAGAAGCATATGGACAGGAATGGATTAAAAGGATATTGGCCGGACACAGGCAAATGGGACTTGCTTGGGCGGCCATCTAATTGTCATGGACAAAATGAATTGAAGGCCTGTTTCTATTATTCTAAGTACATCTGTTTATGTTTTAATGCATTATCTTATAAGTGGCACAATTTGACTCAATATAGGAGTTGCTTGCACTCTTCTCAGCAAGATTAGATTTCCTGTTTTACCACTGTGTTGCTTCTCTTATAGATTTAAACACATTACATCCCTGCATTATGGAGGGCTTGCATTCCTAGAAAACAATCCATAATTGCACTTTTCTGTAACACGAACCATTAGCAACATTGACAAAAATCATTGTGTCTTTTGAGTTTTGCGTTTATTTAGTTATTTACCCTCTTATAAATAAAGCAAAGATTTATTCCTTGCTCAAACTTTATGGTAATGTTTTGTGAATTCTGTAAGAGAAAATTTCTGTTACTCAAACCACCATAATGTGAATGTTCACTATACTTAATTAAGATTATCTGCTTTATACCATCAAGTTCTAGTATCTGTTTGGCTAATATGTACATATTTGTCAACTTTGAAAGATTGATTGCTGAGTTTTTCTTGGATGTCTTTGATTGCTTAAGACATTCTGGGCACTTCACGTGTAAATGGTCAATGATTCTAGATGGCATCTGGTGCCTTAATTAATACTAACCACCACCTAAGCCTTATTTACAATATTTCATATTCTTCTTGTGGAGTATTAATATGATATCAAGTGGTTTGGGATACCTGTAAAGGATGTGAAAAGTGATGCAGTAGTGCAAGTCCCTCTGTCTTAGAAGAGAGGTCTTGCCCAAAAACTATCTCTGCAGTATTATGTTCCCTTTTCTCCAGTCTGAGATTTCCATGTACAATTATGTGACAAAAAAATTACCACCAGTGAAACGTATTTCCTTCTGGAGATCAGGCTGAGATCAAACATGAGTCATGTAGTCCTCTAACCTTTATATACTGTTCCATAATTTCCTGTCAGCAGTGAGCTAGTCACACATGCCCTTATCTACATGTTTTTAAAAAGTCAGCTGTTAATTATAACCGCTCCTCCTGCTCTAATTGCTTGTAAGGTTCCAAATCCATGCCTGCTAGAGAATCACTGAGGAAGTTAAAGAAAGACGTTTTTTAGAAGCTTGTCTAAATATTTATGTTTTCAATTAACACTACTTAATTAATAAATAAATAATATTTTTATTTTGTGAGCAATATTTATTTTAAGTAATGAACCAGTCTTAATTATTTTGAGATATCCCTGGTCAGGCCTTTGAAACACAAGAAGAAGGTGCAGGTGACCTAAGGATGCAACAAGCCTCACGGAATAGCCATGGAATTAAGTCCTCATGATCATTGGTAGACACATAGCCATAAATAGTTAGTGAGACAGCAGGACTTAAAAACTACACAAAACTTAATTAAACTTAAAAACATTAAAAAGATTGGTGAGGCCGAATCTGGAGTATTGTGTTCATTTTTCTCGTCAAATTACGGGAAGGATATTAATAAGGTTGAAAGAGTGCAGAGAAGGTTTACAAGGATGTTGCAGGGACTTGAGAAACTCAGTTACAGAGAAAGGTTGAATAGATTAGAACTTTATTCCCTGGAGCGTAGAAGAATGAGGGGAGATTTGATAGAGGTATATAAAATTATGATGGGTATAGATAGAGTGAATGCAAGCAGGCTTTTTCCACTGAGGCAAGGGGAGAAAAAGACCGGAAGACTTGATTAAGGGTGAGGGGGGAAAAGTTTAAAGGGAACATTGGGAAGGGGGGCTTCTTCACACAGAGAGTGGTGGGAGTGTGGAATGAGCTACCAGATGAAGTGGTAAATGCAGGCTCATTTTTAACATTTGAGAAAAACTCGGACAGTTACATGGATGAGAGATGTATGGAGGGATATGGTCCATGTGTAGGTCAGTGGGACTAGGCAGAAAATGGTTCGGCACAGCCAAGAAGGGCCAAAAGGCCTGTTTCTGTGCTGTAGTTTTTCTGTGGTTTTTATGATTCCTATAATTACAATGTTTAAACTCAATTAATTAAATGAGATACCTTATAATAGAGACTCAAGGGACTGCAGATGCAGGAATGTGGAGCAGCACAAAACTAGATTTATTCATTTACATATTACATGCACATTGAAACATACAGTGAAATGTGACATTCGTGCTATCAACCAACACAACCTCCTGATGCGGTGGGCAGTTGGAGGGAAGGGATGGAAAAAAGATCAGGCAGGCGATGAGTGTATCCTGGTGAGGGAGAGTGATAGGCAGACGAGAGAGGGTGGAGAATGGGAATGATATCCGAAGCTGGAAGTGATAAGGTGAAGTAAGAAAAGTACTGACGATGAAGGAATCCGATGGGAGAGAAAGATGGAAATTGGAATAAAGGCGGAAGGTGGGAAGGGGAACGGGTGGGAAGAGTGTGTGAGTGATAGATGGAGAGAGTGGGGGAGGAGAAAGAGATTGGGTGATGGTGGCCAAGTGGATTAAGAGGAAAGAGGGAAAAGAACAGAAGTGGAAAGGGGATAGAAGGGGTCAGGTTACCAGGCATTTGAGAATTCAACATGCATGCCATGAGGTTCAAGCCGAACGTAACATACATCTCATGAATGTTTTATAATCCTTGTTTCCTTGTCACCATCCTTCTCTATTTAAATGAGTGGAGGGTTGTTCCTGCAATAGGTCTAACCTGGTGCAGGTTCTGAGTGGAAGGTAGGCACCATAACCTAGAATGCACCTTCCTGTCGCATCACAGGTAGGAACAAGTTGGTGGAGACCTGTCTGCATGTGAAGTCCTCTCCATATTGTCATGCTTAGGAATTCCAAACCTGGGAGCGATGACAGATTTGTGCTGAGCTACCACTATTTAAATCCAAATCCCAGGACAATCTTTTCCTTCATAGATAATCTTTAAATATTGCAGTTTTGTTCGATAATTCTGCTATCCTCTTCTCTAAGAATGAGCACTGCTGACGAATGTGCTGATCTCTACACCTCCTACACGGGCATTGAGAGATATATTCCTGCAGGTCCATGTGCACTCCATTCCATCTATTCAGCATCGATGCAGGCTTTTCACATCTCCACCTTCAAAAATGTGATCATGCAATTAGCCAAACAAACTAATTATAATCTAAAGTATAATTTGTTTGTTGACCTTCTCATATTACCCACTGGATCTTATCTTTAATAAAGCTCATTCGGTGCATAGCCAGAAATGAGATAAATATGATAAAGATAACATTTATTTGTCATATGCCTATCAAAACAGACAGTGAAATGTATTGTTAGCATCGACAATCCACACACATTCTGAGATGTCCTGAGGACAGCCCGCAAGTCTCACCATGATTCCGGTCACAAATGACTAACCCTAGCCCAATCTTACAGTCAGCACTGTAATAGTGTTAAACTAGCCACTACAGGACTCTGCTGCTAGGCTGATTAGGATTATGACCTTCATATCAAGATTCATAAAGTAGTTGGGGGTAATGAAGCTGAGAGGACTCTTTCCCTGTTACTATATAAATTGCAGGACTGTATCTTACTTTTATAGGCAGTGTCAGAGAACTATATGCAGTAGTCATATAACATAGACACAGGCACTTTGGACAAACTGCTCCATAACAACTGTATTGCACAGATATAATGTTCACTCAGGTTTGTGGATCCAGCAAGTGATACAGAAAGCGCTCCCTGTGAATAGGTCTATTAATCATTTATTTACAAACAGTAAAAATTCAACCAAACATGCATGTGCCCCAAGTTACAGACACTATAAAGCTGAACATTCAACAAACATACATTCAACTTAGTTAAAAGTGCCTGTAGAGAATAGCTTCCCAATCATTATGTGCATCCTTGCCTCTAGCAAAAGAAGAAGAGAGCGAGCCCCTTCCACGTGCTATTTCATATACCCAGGATATTTGAAACTGGACGCCAAGCAGTTATCCAATGGGAAAAGCAGTTGCAGTGTCTAAACTAACCAATCACAATGGAAGTGACTTTCGACAATCAGAATAAGGCAGGCCCCCGCAAGACAATGGCAAACTAGTCATATCTGCTCACACTGGGCCTGGAGTCCTCTAACTCTCTAATACATGAATTTATCTAGATGGCTTTTAGATGTTCCTAATTTTCCCACCTAATTCACTATTTCTCGTAGCTTATTTAAAACATATACCACCATAAGCTTGAAGAAGCTGCTGCTAATGTTCCTTCAAAATCTCTCACTTCTGAAATTAAAGCTATGCCTTCTTGTCTTAAACACCAGACTGCCTTAGAAAGAGACCTTATGCATTCATTCTGCCTATGCCCCTTGCGGACTTGTATAGCTCTATCAGGTCAGCACTCAATCTCCTATATCCGAGAAAATACAGACCATAAGACATAGGAGCAGATCTAGGCCATTCAGCCCATCAAGTCTGCTCCGCCATTCAATCATGGCTGATCCCTTTTATTTCTCCTCCTCATCCCCAGTTCCTGGCCTTCTCCCTGTAATCTTTGATGCCATGTCCAATCAAGAACCTATCAATCTCTGCCTTAAATACACCCAAAGACCTGGCCTCCACAGCTGCACGTGGCAACAAATCCCACAAATTCACCACCCATTGACTCCGGAAATTTCTCCGCATCTCTGTTTTGAAAGGGTGCCCCTCTATCCTGAGGCTGTGCCTTTTTTTCCTAGACTCACCCACCATGGGAAACATCCTTTCCACATCTACTCTTTCGAGGCCTTTCAACATTCGAAAGGTTTCAATGAGATCCATCCTCATCCATCAAACGTTCCTCACACGATAACCCTTTCATTCCTGGAACCATGCTTGTGAACCTCCTCTCCAATGTCAGCACATGTTTTCTATGATGAGGGGCCCAAACTGTTCACAATACTCATGGTGAGGCATCACCAGTGCCTTATAAAGCCTCAGCATCACATCCTTGCTCTTGTGTTCTACACCTCTTGAAAAGAATGCTAACATGAATGCCTTATAAAGTCTGAGTCTTCATAAACTCTCCTTGTTCAACAGCGTCCACCAGCCTCTCTCTCACTGCTGCCAAAGGACGGTGTCTGCATGAGATGGTCTGTTTCATTCCTCTCACCCTGCATTCGAATGATCTCTCTCTATCGATGCTGTCGGAGGATGGTGCTGGAGGAAGGTTTAATCGATGTGATTTGTGGATTGGACTCTGCAGTTCACGTTTATAATGTGTTTCTTGGCTTATGGTCACTCCTTTACCTGTTCCTGTTTCTGAGTGACATTGAATCAGGGTGGCTTTCGCATGAGGAACACTGAGATGAACTGATTTGGACTCTTCAATTTTGTGTTTTGTTTTCATTTGTTCTTTCTTGTTGCCTCTTGCGCAATTTGTTTTTGTGCGCGGTGGGCGGGGGGGTGGTGTTGATGTTGTTGTTGTGTGATTATTTGTTTCTTTATGTGTGTGCGGAAGTTGATGCTTTTTTCTTTGAAACTCAGACCCCTCCAAGACCAGGCAGCATCCTGGTAAACCTGTTCTTGCACTTTGTAGTTTAACATCTTTCCCATAACATTGACCAAATCTGCGCTCAGTACTCCAAGTGCAGCCTTGCCAACATCTTTTGTAACTGCACTGGATCTTTCCAGCTCCTGCTCTTAATACACTGACCAATGAAGGCCAGTGTACTAAACAACGTCTTATATACCTTTCCACTTTGAGTGGAAGATTATCCCAATTTCTTGGAGTTGGTCCAGACAAATATTTGATGCTGTGGGCTTCTCTCCTTTTGTTAACCATTCCCTCCAATAGAACAAGGTTTTCAAAGATTAACCACCTCATCATCATCATCATCATCATCATCAGGTGTCGTGCCCAGTTTGAGCTTTGACTGCAATGGCCCACACACTCCTGTTTCGGGTCAAGTGGATTAATTCATTGGTATTCATTTCCAGTTCTCTGGCTGCTGTCTCCATCATCATTTGTCTTTGTCTTCCTCTTGCTTTCTTCGATTCAATCTTTCCCATAATTACCGTGCATTTTAACTTCTCTTTTCTAATCACATGTCCAATGAAGTTACGTTGCCTTTTCATGATCTCATACATTATTTCTCTTTTTGTGTTTGCTCTGCTCATGACATCTTTGTTAGATATTCGTTACGTCCATGATATTCTTTGCATCCTCCTTAAAACCCACATCTCTGCTGTTTCAATTGGTTTCCTCTTGTTAACCACCTCACAGAGAAAAAATCTGACGGTTATTCCAGCCAATCTAGACATGTATCTCTACATCAACAGAACAAAATATTGTGACGAGCATTTGGTCCACAATGACAGACGAGGAAACTCTTTAACTCAACAACTATTTTATTGTGGTAGGCACAAAACAGACCAGGTACCATGACCCTGAGAAAGAACCTATCTCGCACAGGTAGCGGGGTGACCATCACACAACCCGGTTACAGTCAGGATGACCCACAAATACACAAGCGAATAACTGTATAATCTAAGCTAAAATGTAACAATAAATGAACTGGAACTTCCCACCATGATACCACAAAAGCATCTAACGCAAGAACAGTAAACAGTACAGATCATTAGAAATGCAGGGGCGGGCTGTCGACCACGCCCCCACCTGCCCTGGAGCGTCTCAATATAAAAACTATTTGATCAAGACCTGGAATTCGTTAGTTAACTTTTGTTAATTGTTTTTCTCTCCTTCCCAGGATTTTTAACCAGAGACTTTAATTTCTTTTCTCCTTCCATAAACACGGCTTAATTGACTTGAGCATTCATTGGAAATCTATCTGAGCTAGTCCACAGATGGGGTTTGGAGAAAAAAATACATAATGCACCACCTGTTAATGGGTTCTGTCTGTTCTTTAGCTAGTTCCCAAATGCAATTTGGATTGACATTCTTTTTCCAATGATGTATTAAGATTGCGGTCCAGACTCTCATAAGGATATAAGGAATGAATCTTTAATTTAATGATCGCGTTCCCCTCCAGCTTCACCCTCCTCCTTGACCTCCCTTTCTTTTGTCTGACTCTATCTATCATCCCCAGCTGTCTTTGTGTCCCAACTTGATCCACCCTTCTCTCCTGTCTGGCTCAATTTACCTGTCATTCTTCCCCACCACTCCTTTCCCCCTCAGTTCAGCAAGCTGCTGGCGACAGACAGAACAAGGTGCACTTTCACTAGACCTGGCTCCATACAGTGCCACAGAGATCAGTAACTCAGCCAGGTAACCAGGGGTTCCCTATCTTTTTTATGCCATGAACCCTTACCATTAACCATGGAGTCCATGGATCCCAGGATGGGAACCCCTGCATGGCTTTCAGGACTTACAGTTGTCTCAATACAATAGATGGAGAAAGTCAGGGTCACTGGCTTTTCCAGACTCACTCATTTGCTGTTGCCTAAGACCCCCATGAGAAAGAACAGGAAGTTCCAGGAGGCAGTGATCCCTGCAGACTAGCACAGAAGAGTCTGCAGCTCTCAGTCAGGTCCATCACCTGATCTGAATTCTTCCTAAGGCTGTAGCAATCACCAAGCTCGTTTTGTGAATCCTTGGAGAAAAGCAGGACAAGCATGTCTCTTTCTACTCCAGAGAGAGGAGGATGGATCTGAAGATGATCTTGGAAGTTTCCAAGGCAAACAGTAAGGCTTGCTGGCTCTTTATCTTTCAAAGTTTTTCTCTCACATCCATCTCTTCAATGGCAGAAAGGGAAAATTCTACGTCTATGTGCACTTGACCAGTTCCCTCTGACTCTCTCGCTTTTGAAACACCATTGAAAACAAGGAATCTCTTTATGTTTTCTTAAGTGACTCTCACCGGTGCATGGGGAGGAATGAAATAGGGTACTTCACTGTTCTCAGACTTGCATTATTCCCCTTTATTTCATCAATGTACTCTGCAATACTTAACATTGCTGATTTCTATCTTTCTGCATGTGACAATCAGACTGAAGGAGGAAAGGGTTGGAGAGGAACACTAGTGTGACCTCATCTGAATGATTTGGCAACAAAGTCTGACAAGAACCAGGCAGAGTTCAGAGTTCGAAGTCAATTTATGATCAAAGTTTGTAGATGTCAACATATATTAGCCTGAGATTCTTTCTTTCTGTATTTATTGTGATACAGTATGGAATAGGCCCTTCTGTTCCTTCGAAACACACCACACAGCAACTCCTGATTTAACCATAGCCTAATCAATGGATAATTTACAATGACCAACTAACCTACCAAGCAGTATGTCTTTGGAATGTGGGAGAAAACCGGAGCACCTGGAGGAAATCCACATGGTCACAAGGAGAATGTACAAACTCCTTACAGGCAACGGCAGGAATTGAACCCAGGTCACTGGTACTGTAAAGCGTTGTGCTAACCACTACACTACCATGCCACTCCATCTTGTACACTTCCTTTAACTTCATAGTCTTTAATCTTGCACTGGTCCATTATCTTGCAGGTATTCAGAGTAGAACAAAGAAATACATTAGAACCAATCAAAACAAAAATTACACACTAAGACTGATAAACAACCAATATGCAAAAGAAGACAAAGTGTGCAAATACAAAAAAAATCATAATTAATAAATAAGTTAATGAATAACATTGTGAATATGAGTCATAGAGTCCTTGTGCTCCATTTGTAATGTCACTGAAAACATAGCTCAGCTTGTTATTTTTAACTATTTTTATCTGGAGTTTGGAAATGCTGACCAGTCTGCATCAACTCTGCCAAATGGCCGAGTTGCATCAATGATACAGTTGGAATCGCTGACCGGAACGTACAGCTGGGATGTGCCAGCAGCTAGAGGATCCAACAAGATGTCCATAATTGACTGCGTTTGACCACGGGAAACACTAAAGCTTGGAGCAGCCAACACAAAGGTTTTGAAGGAAATGACTGTAGACTAAGATCCTACTGCCACTAAACCCCAAGAGGCTGGGTCCTGTCCTAAAGCCCTGCAAACACCAAGTTTGTTTTGCTCAAAGAGGCCACAGTACCAGTGTTGTTCTGTTCATGAAACAATGAGTGTCTACACTAGATGGCATTATGAATGTAACTATTTTATGTCTCAATGATATGCTCAGTGGCTATGTTATTAGGTACCTCTTATACCTAATAAAGTGGCAATTGAGTGTATCTTCATGGTCTTCTGCTGCTGTAGCTCATCCATTTCATCGTTCAATGTGTTGTGCACTCAGAGTTGCTCTTCTGCACACCATTGTTGTAATGTGTGGTTATTCGATTTACTATCACCTTCCTGTCAGCTTGGACATTGTCCTCTCATCTCTCTCATTAACAAAGTCATTTTTCCCACAGAACTGCCATTCACTGGATGTTTATTTTTCTTGTTTTTCACACCATTCTCTGTAAACTCTAGAGACTGTTGTGCATGAAAAGCCCAGGAGATCAGAGGTTTCTGAGATACTCAAAAAACCCCGTCTGGCACCAACAAACATTCCACGATCAAAGTCACTGAGGTCACGTTTCTTCCCCATTCTGATGTTTGGTCTGAACAAGCTTTTCACTATGTCTGCATACCTTTATGCATTGGGTTGCTGCCGCGTGATCTGCTGATTAGATAATTGCATTAACGAGCAAGTGTACGGGTGTACCTAATAAAGTGGCCACTGAGTGTATGAATAAAATTTATTTCTGAAGTTGAAAGAACTGCTGATATGAAAGCATTTGTGAAAGAACTGCTAATATGAAAGCCCTGCAAAGAGTAATTGCTGAGTGGCAGATCAGTTTATCACCCAGCCTGCAAATCCTTTCACTGATACTCAGAATTCTCCAGGAGGATGCAAGTATAACAATGCACACAAGACATTGACATTGGCTTTCTTACTTTAGTGACATTGGTCCTCTTTGGCATGGAAGTGCTAGGCACACAATTAAAGCTGGGCTTGGTTATCATGTTAGGCTGGTCTAAGCACTCTCCAGGAATGTTTTTCTGCCAAATGTCTGTTTTACAGGGAAGAAATTTACAACCCACAGATGAAAATTCTTCTCCTCAATATTCCAATTATGAAAATCCCTGACAGGAAAGATCCCATTGTTAGAGGTGAACCATAAACATTGATGCAGCAGCCCTGCTAAGTTTGTCAAGAGACTCATCTTACTCAAATTATCCGTAAATTTAGAGTGTGATCATTGACCCAAGCAGGGATCTGTGCTCACCCCTAGCAGAGAAACTGTATAAGTGAACTATGGGGCTTGGTTGAGAAATATAGCTAGGCTCAAATCTACATCAATTATTATAAATATATAATGCACCTTATAAAGTAAAAAATGCATAAATGATGTAATTCAGAGGTAAAAGTCTACATTAATTGGCTATAAAAATAAAATTACGTATCTCAAGAGAGCATGTGCTCAGAGGCAGTAGGAAGAAAGAATAGCAGATAGAGGTCAATGCAAAGAATTTCCTGTGAAAATAATGATTCAGTGCAGAAAGCAGTTTAATGATTTCACTCAAGGTGTCAGGGTAAGTTCATATTCAAGAAATATATGCCACTAATGGTGTCACTTCACTCATTCACCCCCATCACCCACCTAGCCCCATTAATCAGTGCTCAATCAGTCAATTTATTTTTCTAGCTCCATTGAAAACCTCACGATTCAACACCACACTTGAGAGTACAGTGTTCAGTTCTGGTCGCCTCATTATAGGAAGGATGTGGAAGATTTAGAGAGGGTGCAGAAGAGATTTTCCAGGACATTGCCTGGATTAGAGCACATGTTGAACGAGCCAGAGCTTTTTTCTCTGGACTGAAGGAGGATGAGAGGTGACTGGATAAAGATGTATTAGATGATAAGAGGCATAGATCAAGTGGACAGCCAGAGACTTTTCCCCAGGGCGGATGTCGCTAATACGAGCAGGCATAATTTAAAGAAAGTTGGAGGAGATTATCGGGGAGATATCAGAGGCGGGTTTTTTCACACAGTGGTAAGTGTGTAGAATGTGCTGCCAGGGGCAGTGGGAGAGGCAGATACATTAGGGGCTTTTAGGAAACATTTTGATTGGCACATGGGTGTCTGTAAAGTAGAGGGTATGCAGGAGAGAAGAGTTAGATTGATCCTGGAGTAGGTTAAAATCACAACTTCATGTTGTATCAATGTTCCATATTCTAACAGCGGTCCCACTCTGACAGAAATACCATCAAGTGCCCCGAAAGGTGTGCAATTAATTACTTACCAGAGAAAATATGCAGATGCTGGAAACCTGAGCAACGCACACAAAATACTGGAAGAACTCAGCAGGCCAGGCAGCATCTGTAGGAAAGAGTACAGCCGATGTTTTCAGGCTGAGGCCCTTTGGCAGGACTGGAAAAGAAAAAGATGGGGAGTCAGAGTTAAAAAGTTGGGGGAGGGGAGGGAGAAACACAAGGTGATAGGTGAAACCGAGAGGATGAGAGTGAAGTAAAGAGCTGAGAAGTTGATTGGTGAAAGAGATACAGGGCTGGAGAAGGGAGAGTCTGATAGGAGAGGACAGAAGGCCATGGAAGAAAGAAAAGCAGGAGGAGCACCAGAGGGAGGCGATAGGCAGGCAAGGAAATAAGGTGAGAGAGGGAAAAGGGGATGGGGAATGGTGAAGGGAGGGGAGGCCATTACTGGAAGTTTGAGAAATCGATGTTCATGCCATCAGTTTGGAGGTTTCCCAGATGGAATATAAGGTGTTATTCCTCCAACTTAAGTGTGGCCTCATCATGACAGTAGAGGAGGCCATGGATTGACATATTGGAATGGGAATGGGAAGTGGAACTAAAATGGGTGGCCACTGGGAGATTCCGCTTTTTCTGATGGAGCATAGGTCCTCAGTAAAGTGGTCTCCCAATCTACGTCGGATGGGGAAAAGAAAGATCAGCCATGATTAAAAGGCAGAGCGGACTCGATGGAATATGTGGCCTAATTCTGCTCCAATGTCTTATGGTCTTATCTCCTCCCCACTTTTCTTTCTTCCATGGCCTTCTGTCCTCTTCTATCAGACTCCCCCTTCTCCAGCCCTGTATTTCTTTCACCAATCAACTTTCCAGCTCTTCACTTCACCCGACCCCCTCCTGATTTAAACAGTCACCTGTGTTTCTCTCTCCCCTACCCCCACCTTTTAACTCCACTACTCATCTTCTATCCTCCAGTCCTGCCAAAGGGTCTCAGTCCAAAATGTCGACTGTACTCATTTCCATAGATGCAGCCTTGCCTGCTGAGTTCCTCCAGCATTTTGTGTGACTTGCACTGAATTACTTCTCTTCTTTTTTATAGACAGAAGTGGCAGGTCTCAATTAGCACAGCAGATAAACTAGGCAACAACTCTTTCACCAATCAACTTCTCAGCTATTAACTACCCAGGAGGAGAGAGTGCTGGTTATGAAGTGGATGAGCATTGTTGATGCTCTGGCCACTGGCCATGTAAGTGTGATCACTGATTGTGGGTTCTGCGTGATCATTTCTCCTCCGCTGCAGATTACAATCTGTAAATGTCATCAGCATGCACTTTTAACTTCCCTCTTTCCCCTTGTGGATGGCCACCCTTTACTCAATACCAGATTCTGATGCCCATGTCCTGCAGCTTGTGGAGGTGGTGAAGAATGCAGACGACAGTACTCAGTCTGTACTTGCAGTAGCTGAGTCCTACTGCAGGGTCTCAGCCCGAAATGTCAGCTGTACTCGTTTCCATAGATGCTGCCTGGCCTGCTGAGTTCCTCCAGCATTTTGTGTATGTTGCTTGGATCTCCAGCATTCGCAGATTTTCTCTTGTCTGTACTTGCAGTTCCAATCTTGAAGTACTTGCATTCCAGAGAACCTTGGCATCTTAGAGGACAGGAGAGAGGAAGGGATAACTAAAGGTGACAACGTCAAAGACTGAAGTATCACAGGGTGGATATTGGTTGTCCAGCAATGACATCTTCTCCACCATCGCCATTCACATGTGTGCACCACAGCCTGTGTGCCTAGTTCCCTTCTCTACTCATTTCATACCTATTATTGAGCGGTTATTACAACTCCAATGCTTTTTAAAGCAGCTTGTGGTTGAGCCCATGAGGGGAAGGACAATTCTGGATTGGGTATTGTGTCATGAACCAAATTTAATTAGGGGTCTTAATGTTAAGGAACCCTTGGGACACAGTGATCATAATATGACAGAATTCACAGACAAGTTAGAGAGGGAAGCTAAAGTCAGTATTACTGTGGACTAAAGGGAATTCAGAGGCATGAGAGAGGAGCTGGCCGAAGTTGTTTGGAACGGGACACTAGCAGGAAAGACTGCAGAACAGCAGTGGCTGGAGTTTCTGGGGCAAATCGGAACGTCCAGGATAGATGCACCCTAAAGGAGAGGAAGTATCCTAAAGAGAGGGTGAAGCAAACCTGGCTGACAAGGGAAGTCTAAGACAGCATGAAAGCAAAAGAGAGAGTATATAATATAATAAGAATTAGTGGGATTTAGAGGGTTGGGAAGTTTTTTTAAAATGAATAGAAGGCAACTAAAAAGACCATAAGGATAGAAAATAAAAAAATATGAAGATAAGCTAGGCAATAATATCAAAGAAGATACTAAAAGTTTTTTTTCAGATATTTGAAGAGTAAAAGAGAGGCGAGAGGAGATATTGGACCTGCTATGTTTGTGGTACTGGAACATTGGCTGGCCGTGAGTAACACGCAGAAGAGACAAACAGATGAGAAACAAACGTGCAGCTGTTCATTTTACTTGTAAGTCATCCACCCAGAGTGCCCTCTCACATTACGTTCAATGTGTAACACACAGGGAAGCTCAAAAGCAACACGTAAGGGTGAAAATTTACATAAATACAGAACTTATCCCTCCCTCCTTATTTTAAAGGTTTCTTCCCCTTCCCATACACTGACCTGCTGCTGAACTATTAATATTCAATGGAGTAATCATCAACTTCAACCGACAGCTCAGAACGCTTTTTATCTAAATTAGGGAAGGAGGGTGGACTGCCTCTGTTCCCAGACATTACCTAGGGGAATTTTTTGCCCCATGTGCTGAAGATTAGTCACAGTGAGGGTACAGGTAATCTGGAGATGAAACCAAAGTCATTTTTATCTATTAGTAATCTTGGCTTGGGAGTGTTATGGTATGTCAGCAAGAAAATGCTAAAACCCAGGTTGAGAGATTCACTTCCTACTGAGCCCTGAGGGCTTGTTTCATTGTTTATATGAATCATTCTGCGAGACATTTAATGGTGGGATGATATGGTGCTGAGTTGATGTGCTAAATACTGTTTGCTCCCATAAATGCCTTGAAATTTAAGTTTGCTGACGATACAAAGATAGGTGGAGGGGCCGGTAGTGCTGAGGAAATGGAGAGTCTGCAGAGACACTTGGATAGATTGGAAGAATGGGCAAAGAAGTGGCAAATGAAATACAATGTTGGAAAGTGTATGGTTATGCACTTTGGCAGAAGAAATAAACGGGCAGACTGTTATTTAAATGGGGAGAGAATTCAAAGTTCTGAGATGCAACGGGACTTGGGAGTCCTCATACAGGATACCCTTAAGGTTAACCTTCAGGTTGAGTCGGTGGTAAAGAAGGCGAATGCAATGTTGGCATTCATTTCTCGAGGAATAGAGTATAGGAGCAGGGATGTGATGTTGAGGCTCTATAAGGCGCTGGTGAGACCTCATTTGGAGTGCTGTGGGCTGTTTTGGTCTCCTTATTTAAGAAAGAATGTGCTGACATTGGAGAGGGTACAGAGAAGATTCACTAGAATGATTCCGGGAATGAGAGGGTTAACATATGAGGAACGTTTGTCCGCTCTTGGACTGTATTCCTTGGAGTTTAGAAGAATGAGGGGCGACCTCATAGAAACATTTCAAATGTTGAAAGGCATGGACAGAGTGGATGTGGCGAAGTTGTTTCCCATGTTGGGGAAGTTTAGTACGAGAGGGCATGACTTAAGGATTGAAGGGCGCTCGTTCAGAACGGAAATGCGAAGAAATTTTTTTAGTCAGAGGGTGATGAATCTATGGAATTTGTTGCCATGGGCAGCGGTGGAGGTCAAGTCATTGGGTGTAATTAAGGCAGAGATTGATGGGTATCTGAGTAGCCAGGGCATCAAAGGTTATGGTGAGAAGGCGGGGGAGTGGGACTAAATGGGAGAATGGATCAGCTCATGATAAAGTGGCAGAGCAGACTCGATGGGCCGAATGGCCGACTTCTGATCCTTTGTCTTATGGTCTTATGGTCTCATGGAAATCTTCAGACTGGAGTCGTAGGCTATTGCCACAAGCTGTTGAGGAAACCCAAAACGACTAAAAATGGAACTTAGCTCCTCAATGCATTTTTTAGATGTAGTTCTCTTCATGATGGCAGCATCAGTCCATTTGCTCTGTGTGTCCACTATGACCAAGAACAAATGGCCTTCTCCACGTCCCATAAAATCTATGCGAATCCTCTGCCATGGTTCTTCAGGCCTTTCCCATGGATGCGAAGGAGCAAGTTGAGGAGCATTTCTCACCTACTGACAATATGGACATGTTTTGGCCTACTCTTCAATGGTCACATCTAGTACTGGCCACCAGAAGCAGCCGTGTGCAATTACTTTCATGTACACCACGCCAGAGTGTCCTGCATGTAGCTGGTCAAGCATTTGCTTTCTCAATGGTGGAGGAATGACAACATGGTAACCCCAAAGTAAACACCACGCCTGGACTGTGATCTCGTTCTGTCAAGCCTGATTCAGGTTTCAATTCTACGGTTGGCTTTCCTTTTCATTCATGAGTTACCCAGTGCAGCTCTTCAGGTAGAACAGGGTCAGTACATGCGTGCTTCTGGACTTGTGCCACAGTTCTTGGAGCTGCAAGTACTTCCCTGGCTCTAGAACCGTGACAGCTAAGGGAAATCTGGACAGTCTATCAGTATTCAAATGGTGCCCAGACCTCCTGTACTTTATATCATACTGATGTGCAGTTAGGAACAGAGCCAAGCATTACATTTGACAAGCAGCCTGCATGTGGACCAAAAATTAACATCAAGAGACAATGCTTTGTCAGTAGTGTAAATCGTCGATCAGAAATAAATCAATGGTAAATCTTAACTTCAAAAACAATTGCAAGTGCTTCCCGCTCAATCTGGGCACAGCGGCTTTCTGTCTTGCTTAAGGTCCTTGATGCAGAAGTGATTGAAAATGCTCTTCACTTATATGATGTGTGAGGTAACAGCCCCCACACCATAGGGTGATGCATCACAGGCCAACTGTATGGGCAATGATGGGTTGAAGTGTGTGAGTGCTTCAGATTGTGACAAAACTGTTTCAGCTTTAAAAAAATCTCTTCACAGCAATCTGTTCACTGACAATGAATTGACTTATTTAAAGGCTCATGAAGTGGTTTCAGCATGCAAGCTAGGTTAGGAACAAACTTTGCAATGTATGTTAGCAGTCCTAAGAAAGATCTTAATTAACTTAAGTTCTGCAGTGATGGAGCCTAATAATTGCCTTCACCTTTGATGGTGCCTTGTGAAGCCCTGAGTTGTCGATTTATCTGAAGTTTGAAAGAGCTCACATGTGTCCTTCCAGACCCTTAGCCTATTTTCCTTGAATCTTTGTAGTGAAGTATCCAAGCATTGTAGGTGCGCACGCTCATTTTTCCCAGAATGAGTAACCTGTCCAAATAGCATTTCACCCCTGCCAACCCGCTCAGGATCTGGTCCAATGCTCACTGAAAAGGTGTGGGAGACACGGTGATGCCAAATGGAAGCCTTTGGTACCTGAACATTGCTTTTTGAGTCAGTATGGTCAACAGTTTCTGTGACTCTGGCTCCACATGCATCTGTAATACATGGGACAGAAGTCAATTTTGCTAAATGTCTGTCTTTCAGCCAGTCCTGCAAAAGGGTCATCAGTGAGGGAAAGATGGCATTGTTGAGCCCTAAGAACTGGATTAATGGTTGGCTTGAAGACTCCACATAGGCTTGTAGATCTATCCTTTCTATAGGACAAGAAGGTTACTCTCAGAGGGTCAAGAGAGCGTGGAATGAGCTGTCAGCACAAGTGCTGTACACAAGCTCGATCTCAATATTTAAGAGAAGTTTGGATAGGTACATGGATGGTAGGGGTATGGAGGTCTATGGTCGATGGGAGAAGGCAGTTTAAATGGTTTTGGCATGGTACTAGATGGGCCAAAGAGCCTACAACTGTGCTATACCTTTCTATGACTATGAATCTAGCAAATAGCCCATTTTGCTTTCACAATTGCAAGTGCTTCCCGCTGAATCTGAGCATAGCAGCTCTCTGTCCTTGATGCAAAAGTGATTGAAAATGCCAACTTTCCAATTTAGCTTCTATCTTTGGTTTGAGGGCACATGGAACAGGTCTTGGCTTCAGGCATTTAGGGTTGTGTCAGGCTTAATAGTGGTTCCTTTCATACTGCCTGGTTCTCCATTGAATACTTCTGCATGTTTCTTCGATACCTATAGTAGACCAGTTGTTGGTCCTTTCCGTCCCTAGTGGCTCATCGGGTGCCAACATTGCCATTTCTCTTTTTGGCTGATTTTTACGAGACCGAGTTGCTCGCTCAGTGTTCAGCCCAGCACGGATGGAAAGAGTGGAAGGAATTAGCCAGATTCGAACCCAGAACCACTCGCTCGAAGTCCGGTGCAGATGTTGCTACACCGTCAGCCGGTTATTGTAGGCCAGTACTCCCACCAATCAAGTGCACTTCATGCCAGCTAAGTTTGAGCTGCTCCAAACACAAACAGCCCTGAAGCACTGGATAACCACCTTTAACAATGTATGGTTAAAGATTACAGATTAAGGACTCTATCCCTTAATCTCCACTGTACTGTACGACTCCCTCACTGGAACAGTGGCCAGTGTAAGTCTTTAAAGTCAGCCTTGTCCCTTCTGGGGTGAGATGCTGCAGTTTCTCCTGGTAAACTGTCTCTTACACCAGCGATACAGCAGCACCCATGTCCACCTGCATCCTCACTGAGGCCCCAACCAACCACAGGGTCACCCAATAGCCGTCTTTGTGCCCTGAAACAGATAAAACAGGCAAAACTTCTTCAACCACAGGATGAGAGTCACTCAGTCTGTTCTCAGTATGCTCCATTTTGTTCTTGTATCTTTTTTTGTTTTGTTTTTATCCCAGAAGTCATTTTTCTTTATTAAGGTATTTTTGGATAATAGTGTCTTTTTACTGTACAGGCATAGTCAATATGTCTCTTTTTGCCACCGTTTCAGAAATCTAAATCCTTATACCAGCAGTCTTTTGCTGAATGCCCTGTTTTGCTACAATGGTCACATTGAATGCCAATCGGTGTCTTATTCTTAAAGTCAGTAGAAACCTTATGAAGTTGGGAAGATGTGCTGGATAGTTGTGCTTCTTTAGCTACCATCTCCATTGCAGCACAAATCTCAAATGCCTTCTGTAATGTTAGTCTGTCTTCTTGAATTGAATTGAATTGAATTGAACTGGCTTTGTTATTTCCATCCTTCATATACATGAGGAGTAAAAATCTTTTCATTATGTTTGTGTTTGTTATGTTTGTGCTACTGGGAAGACAGGTGGCCATGAATAACATACGTGCAGCACTCACATCGACAGTGATAAAATGCTTTGAGAGGTTGGTCATGACTAGAATCAACTCCTACCTCAGCAATGACCTGGACCCATAACAATTTGCCTATTGCCACAATAGGTCTACAGCAAATGCAATCTCAATGGCTCTTCACATGGCCTTAGATTACTTGGACAATGTATGTCAGGATGCTGTTCATCGACTATAGCTCGACACTTAACACCATCATTCCCACAGTCCAGATTGAAAAGCTACAGAACTTGGCCTCTGTACCTCCCTCTATAATTGGAGCCTTAACTTCCCAACTGGAAGACCACAGTCTGTGCAGATTGGGAATAACATATCCACCTCAGTGACGATCAACACTGGTGCACCTCAGGGGTATGTGCTTAGCCCATTGCTCTATTCACTCTATACCTATGACTATGTGGCTAAACATAGCTCAAAAGCCATCTACACATTTGCTAATGATACAACTGCTGTTGGGAGAATCTCAAATGGAGATGAGAAGGGGTACAAGAGTAAAATATACCAATTGCCACAGCAACAACCTTGCACTCAACATCAGTAAGATGAAAGAACTGATTACAGACTTTAGGAAGGTTAAGACAAGGGAACATGAACCAATCATTATAGAGGGATCAGAAGTGGAGACAGTGAGCAATTTCAAGTTCCTGGGTGTCAAGATCTCTGAGGATCTAACCTGGTCACAACATATTGACTCAGTTATAAAGAAGGCAAGACAGCGGCTATATTTCATTGGGAGTTTGAAGAGATTTGGTTAGTCACCTAAAACACTCAAAGACTCCTACAGATGTACCACGGAGAGCATTCTGACAGGCTGCATCACTTCAGGTATGGGGAGGGGGTGGCTACTGCACAGGACTGGAAGAAGCTACAAGAAGTGGTAAAATTAGTCTGCTCTATCATGGTAGTAGCCTCATAGTTTCCAAGACATCTTCAAGGAGCGATACCTCAGACAGGTAGTGTCCATCATTAAAGACCACCATCATGCAAGACGTACCCTGTTCTCTTTTCTACCATCAGGAAGGAGGTACAGAAGCCTGAAAGAACACACTCAACAATTCAGGAACAGCTTCTTCCCCCGCTGCCATCCGATTCCTAAACGGACATTGAACCCTTGAACACTACCTAGCTTTTTTATATTGTTTCTGTTTTGCACTATTTTTAATCTAATTATTTAATATACAAATATATACTTCCTGCTATTGATTTACTTATTTATTTATTTTTCTTTCTATATTGTCTTGCATTGCATTGTACTGCTGCTGATAAGTTAACAAATTTCATGACACATGGTGGTCATAATAAAGCTGATTCTGATTCTGAGAGACAGAGAGTTAAGGAAAAGAAGTGCAATTGTTTGTTTTATATGTAACTCATCCACCCAGAATGCCCTCTCACATTACTTTCACTACATAAAACACAGTGGAGTTCGCCAGCAGCCTGTGAGGGTCAAAATATCATGAATATATAACAGGACAGCTGGAAAATGATGCCGGAGAGGTAGTAATAATGGATGGGGGATGAAGGAATGTTGGACGAACTTGTAAGTATTTTGCATCAGTCTTCACTGTGGAAGATAGTAGTGGTGTCAAAAATGTGAGTGTAAGGGCAGAATTAAGTGTAGTGGCTATTACGAAGGAAAAAGTGCTTGGGAAGTTGGAAGGCCTAATGGTAGATAAGTCACCTACAGTCCCCAGAGTTCTGAAAGAGGTAGCTGAAGGGATTGATGAGGCACGATTAATGACTTTTCTAGAATCACAAGATTCTGGAATGGTTCCAGAGGACTGAAGAATTGTAAATGTCACTCCCCACTTCAAGAAGGGAAGGAGGCAGAAGAAAGGAAACTCTAGGCCCGTTAACCTGACTTCAGTGATTGGGAAGATGTTGGACTCCATTATTAAGGATAAGGTTTCGGAGTGTTGGGAGGCACATGATAATGTAGGCCGAAGTCAACATCGTTTCCTTATAGGGAAATCTTGTCTGACAAATCTGTTAGAATTCTTTAAGGAAATAACAGGCAGGAGAGTCAGTGAATGTTGCTTACTTCAATTTTCAAAAAGCATTTGACAAGGTGCCGCATATGAGGCTCATTAACAAGATAAGACCCCATAGGATTGCAGGAAAGATACGAGTGTGGCTGATTGGCCGGAGACAAAGAGACAGAATAAAGGGGGCCAGTGGCAAGTAGTGTTCCGCGGGGGGCTGTATTGAGATTGTTCCTTTTCACGTTACATGTCAAAGATTTGGATGAGGGAATTGATGGATTTGTAGCCAAATATACTAATGATACAAAGATAGCTGGAGGAGCAGGTAGTGTTGAAGAAGCAGAGAGTCTGCAGTAGAAATTAGACAGGTTGGGAGAATGGGCCAAAAAATGGCAAATGGAATATAGTGTAGGGAAGCGTATGGTCATGCACTTTAATCGAAGCAATAACAACATAGACTATATTCTAAATGGAGAGAAAATTCAAAACTCAGAAACACAAAGGGATTTGGGAGTCCTTCCCTGAAGGATACCCTAAAGGTTAACCTGCAGTTTGATTTGGTGGTAAGGAATGCAAATGCAATGTTAGCATTGATTTCGAGAATACTGGAATATAAGAGCAAGGGTGTGATGCTGTGGCTTCATAAGGAATTGGTCAGACCGCACGTGGAATATTGTGAGCAGTTCTTGACTCCTTATCAAAGAAAAGATAAAGACTCTCTGACATTAGAGAGGGTCTAGAGGAGGTTCACAAGAATGATCCACAGAAAGAAAGGGTTAATGTATGAGGAGTATTAGGTAGATCTGGGCTTGTACATGCTGGAGTTTAGAAGAATGAGGGGAAACCTCATTGAAACCTATCAAATATTGAAAGACCTAGATAAAATGGATGTGGATAGGATGCTTCCTACAGTGGGGAGTCTAGTACCACAGGGCACATTTTCAGAAAAGAGGGACGTTCCTTTAGAGCAGAGAAAACATTTATTTAGCCAGATGGTGGTGAATCTGTTGAATTCATTGCCACGGCCAGCTGTGGAGGCCAAGTCATTGAGTATATCTAAAGCAGAGGTTGACAGGTTTTTGTTTAGTCAGGGCATCAAAAGTTACGCGGAGAAGTCAGGAAAATGGGGTTGAAAGGGATTATAAATTAGCCATTTTGGAATGGCGGAGCAGACTTGTCGAGCCAAGTGGCCTACTTCTGCTCCTGTCTTAAGGCTTTATATTTAAGCTTGCTGATGACACCACTGTTTAATTGAATCAAAGGTAGTGACATATTTCGCATATATAAGGGAGATTGAAAATCTGGCTAAACGGTGCCATAACAACAACCTCTCATTCAACAGAAGTGATTATTGACTACAGGAGGAAGAAACCGGAGGTCCATGAGTCAATTCGTGTTAGGATCAGATTGGAGGTGAGAGGGTCAGTAATATTAAATTCCATGGTGTTACCATATCAGAGGACCTGCCCTGGAATCAGTATGCTATTACAACGAAGGCACGGCAGCACATCTACCTTCTTGAAAACTTGCATAAATTTGCATGTCTTCTAAAACTCTGAAAAAACTTCAATAGATGCTTAGTGCAAAGCATCCTGACTGGTGGCATCATGGCCTGGTATGGAAACAGGGAACAAAAAAGCCTACGAAGTCTACAGAAGGTGGATGCAACTCAGCCTATCACAGGGAAAGCTCTTCTACTAGAAATGGGCATCCATCATCAAGAGTCTTCATCATCC
Source organism: Mobula hypostoma (assembly GCF_963921235.1). Lineage (NCBI taxonomy): Eukaryota > Metazoa > Chordata > Chondrichthyes > Myliobatiformes > Myliobatidae > Mobula > Mobula hypostoma. The sequence continues at coordinate 117,403,887 of NC_086097.1, read as the reverse complement.
ATTTCTTCTCTCAGTTAACATCTGGTAGGAGGTACAGAAGCCTAAGGTCCCATACCTCCAGGTTACAGGGTATTTATTATCCCACAACATCATTCTCCTGAACCCGCATGGATTGCTTCACTCAGCTCAATTCTGAACTGATTCCACAACCTATCAACTCACTTTCAGCTTCCAAGGGCACGATAAATCATGTTCTCAGTTATTTTTTATTATTTATTACTGGCACGAGTTGTCCTCTTTTGCTCATTTAATGTTTATCAGTCTTTGATATGTAGAGCTGTTTTATAAACTCTGCGGTATTTCCTTATTTTTTGCATAAATGCATGCAGAAAATTGAATCTCAAGTTGGTATATTGTGACATATACGGTAGTGTGTAAATGTCTTAGGCTCATATATATAGCTAGGGAGTCTCAGACCTTTGCACTGTACTGTATCAACTAAATGCTTACCACTATTAACAGAAACTGGAGACCCACAGATATTGCTGTTTCATGGGCAAAATAAAGAGACGGTGGAGATGGGTATCTTTCCACTTCAAATCAAATCAAAATTAATCCATGCAGGAAATTATATAAAAAAAAAACCCTGCTTACTTCAATATTAAATTTTCTTTAAACTTTTTGAACTTTGAAAGTAGATGCACTGGAAGGTTATTAGAAAGTCAGGGAATTGGGAAAGTTTACCTCTAACTTTACTTCTGTCTATGTGCAGAATATGAAATGCATCTTTCCAAACATGGAATGGAGATCATCTCCATCAGCTCAGATGGAGACAATAACATTTCAGCATCTAAGCAGTGGTATCTCAACCACAACAGTAGCATAAACAGGTTCTGCCAGGGACCACAATGGGATCTCTGAAAACATTCACCATGGGTTTCAATATCGCTATTCACAGAGGCTTCCAGAGTCCCATAGCTTTCCGACAACAAACAAATCAAAAAGGACAATGCCTCAGAAGAACGACATTAGGTCCATGGAGGATGAATGTTGAGCTAGTCTGAAGATGACAACATTCCTGCTTCCAGCACAGCTGTCTGCCAGTGTTTATGCTGTCTGGCAAGTTAGAGTTGTATTCCACACCTCATGCAGAGCATTTGCAGGCACAGTATAGAAGGAGCACCAGGAGATTCACAAATGGAAAGCATAAGAGTGAACAGGATGGGACTGAATTTTATGTATGAACCAATTACTGAGGATATAAAACGGAATTAGAATATACATTTACTCTGCATCATAATCCCATGCTAACCTCACAATGGGTGGTAGGTATCTTCTTATGGCAGTTGGTAAAATTCCATCTTCTCCAGAACATACTGGTGCAATTCTACACTGCCTTCATAGAGAGCATCCTCACATCAGACATTACCATAAGACCATAAGACCATAATACAAAGGAGCAGAAGTCGGCCATTTGGCCCATCGAGTCTGCGCCACCATTTTATCATGAGCTGATCCATTCTCCTATTTAGTCCCACTCTGCTGCCTTCTCACCATAACCTTTGATGCCCTGGCTACTCAGATACCTATCAATCTCTGCCTTAAATAAACCCAATAACTTGGCCTCCACAGCTGCCCGTGGCAACAAATTCCATATATTCACCACTCTCTGACTAAAAAAATTTCATCGCATTTCTGTTCTGAAAGGGCGCCCTTCAATCCTTAAGTCATGCCCTCTCGTACTAGACTCCCCCATCATGGGAAACAACTTTGCCACATCCATCCTGTCCATGCCTTTTAACATTCGAAATGTTTCTATGAGGTCTCCCCTCATTCTTCTAAACTCCAAGGAATATAGTCCAAGAGTGGACAAACGTTCCTCATATTTTAACCCTCTCATTCCTGGAATCATTCGAGTGAATCCTCTCTGTACCCTCTCCAACGTCAGCACATCCTTTCTTAAATAAGGAGACCAAAACTGCCCTCAATACTTCAAGTGAGGTCTCACCAGCGCCTTATAGAGCCTCAACATCACATCCTTGCTCCTATACTCTATTCCTCTAGAAATGAATGCCAACATTGCATTCGCCTTCTTCACTACTGACTCAACCTGGAGGTTAACTTTCAGGGTATCCTGTACAAGGACTCCCAAGTCCCGTTGCATCTCAGAACTTTGAATTCTTTCCCCATTTAAGTAATAGTCTGCCCGTTTATTTTTTCTGCCAAAGTGCATAACCATACACTTTCCAACATTGTACTTCATTTGCCACTTCTCTGCCCATTCTTCCAATCTATCCAAGTCTCTCTGCAGACTCTCCGTTTCCTCAGCACTACCGGCCCCTCCACCTATCTTCGTATCGTCAGCAAACTTAGCCACAAAGCCATCTATTCCATAATCCAAATCGTTGATGTACAATGTAAAAAGAAGTGGCCCCAACACTGATCCCTGTGGAACACCACTGGTAACCGGCAACTAACCAGAATAGGATCCCTTTATTCCCACTCTCTGTTTCCTGCCAATCAGCCAACGCTCTATCCACGTATGTAACTTTCCTTTAATTCCATGGGCTCTTATCTTGGTAAGTAGTCTCATGTGTGGCACCTTGTCAAAGGCCTTCTGAAAATCCAAATATACAACATCCACTGCATCTCCCTTGTCTAGCCTACTTGTAATTTCCTCAAAAAATTGTAATAAGTTTGTCAGGCAGGATTTTCCTTTAAGGAATCCATGCTGAGTTCTGCCTATCTTGTCATATGCCTCCAGGTACTCTGTAACCTCAACCTTGACAATCGACTCCAACAACTTCCAAACCACCGATGTCAAGCTAACAGGTCTATAATTTCCTTTTTGCTTCCTTGCCCCCTTCTTAAATAGCGGAGTGACATTTGCAATCTTCCAGTCTTCCAGAACCATGCCAGAATCTATCGACTTTTGAAAGATCATCGCTAATGCCTCCGCAATCTCCACAGCTACTTCCTTCAGAACACAAGGGTGCATTCCATCTGGTCCAGGAGATTTATCTACCTTTAGCCTATTCAGCTTCCTGAGTACTTCCTCTGTCATAATTGTGACTGTGCACACTTCTCTTCCCTACCACACTTGATTGTCCGGTACACTGCTGATGTCTTCCTCAGTGAAGACTGATGCAAAATACTCGTTCAGTTCCTCTGCCATCTCCTTATCTCCTATTATAATTTCTCCAGCATCATTTTCTATCGGTCCTATATCTACTCTCACCTGTCTTTTACTCTTTATATGGTTGAAAAAGCTTTTAGTATCCTCTTTGATATTATTTGCTAGCTTCCTTTCATTACTGTCTGGTTTGATGCAGCAGCCTCTCACAGTATGTGTTAAAAACTATAGCGGATGGTCAAGTCAGCAGAAGAGGTCACCTACCATCACTGCAGGACATGTATGTGTCCAGGACAAAGAAGTGGGCAGGTGAAATCACTGCTGCAGACCCTTCCTATGCTGCGAACTGCATTTTCCAAAAGCTCCCTTCTGGAAAGTGCTATAGGACTATTAAAACAAAAGTTTCACACCATCACAAATGTTAAAAGTTAGCCCTGCCCCTCATGTATTATCCCCATCACTGTACAGCACTTAAAACCAAGTTTTATAATCTGTTTACACTGTAAATTAATTCTGGTATTTATATATCTATTTAATTATGCACATTTTATTCCGTATCCGTCCTTTAACCTCTAACTTATTAACTTTCTACATACAATTATTTAGTTTTTATGTAATTCTTTATTAATTATCATTGCGGAATGCTATTTATTGTTGTATATCATGCCTTGACCAACACACCACAGCAAATTCTTAATACATGTAAATGCATGTGATGAATGAAGTTAATCCTTGGCCATACTGCAGTAATTCTTTTACAGTTCAGATGAGTTCTCAGGACTGCTGATGTGTTCTATTGTTCTTCTTAAACTGTCTTTGTTCTCAGTGTAGAACCTCTGTATGTGGATTCTGGATAGATGCTAAGCTATGTCAGAAGTGAATTGCCCAGCAGCTGGCCTTTCAGGCAGCAATGGTGTATCAATGCCAAGAGGCACAAAGGGCTTCCTCAGGATGAAGGAACCATGACAACTTCCTGGGTGGCTGTTATTATAGATTAGCAATACTCACCTTCATGATATGTTGCAGCAATTATACCAGCTGCAGCCTAAGGAAGAGCAGGACAATATCATCTTGTTTCAGGAGTATGTTCATGAGACGCAGACAAAGATATGACATGCAAATGGTTACACCCCACGCCACGTAAAGAGTAGAAATAAGCCAAACTCTCATTCTCACTCCTGTTCATCATTGAATTAGAGTCAAAGAGCACTACAGCACAGAAACAGGCCATTCAGCACATCTTCTCTGTGCCAAACTATTATTCTGCCTAGCCTCATCAATCTTCAGCTGGATCATCACCCACTATACCACTCCTGTCCAACTACTGATTGAAACTTCTCTGAAATGTTGAAATAGAACCTGCACCCACCACTCTGTTGATAACACGTCCCACATTTTCACCACCCTCAGGTTTGTCTTAAATATTTCACCATTCTCCCTTAATCCATGATCTCTAAACTTTCCTCTGGTAAGAAAGGATAGGGTGAGACTATCTCTCTGTAAATAGACAGCCTTGGTGAATACTCTTCTGTTTTCAAATTAAAATGAGGTTGGTGTTTCCAGGAGCAGCTGGGAAGAAGCCAAGCAGATAATAGTTAAGTGCAGCAATGATAATATTATGGCCCCTCTCTTGATTACAGATTGGAATTGTAGCCATCAATGTTAACAAGTTCCATTTAGAGCTATTTTCAGTCAGGTGGAAACATGCATTAGTCAGCACTAAACTCATGGGCTGAACTGGAACTGAATGACTCGGTGATTGTACTACCAAAAGACACTATAGCACAATGTTTTGTCATCTGCGGTGTATACTTCTGAGTTTTGATTTTCTCCCATATCCAAAATAAATTCAAACTCACAGTAACACACACAAAATGCTGGAGGAGCTCAGGAGGCCAGACAGCATCCATGGAGGGAAATTAACAGTCAACTTTTAGAGCCAATACCCTTCATCAGGTGAATTCCTCCAGCACTTTGTGTGTGTTACTCTGGATTTCAAGCATCTGCAGAATTTCTTGTGTTTATAAATTCAAGCTTACCTCAGATTCTCCTGAGAAACATTTCAAATATCCTTTATGAAAAGACAAATAAATACACTTAAAAGATAATCAATACCTGGTCTATCCATATTCATGACATGACCAGATGTTAAATAAAGTCATTAAAAGTTGGTGCAATTAGATGGAGAGAGTGAGACATGCAAGAGCAGGAATTCCCTCTTGACCGGGAAATTCACTGTTGGCAAGCCCATCATGAACAAAATTTCTACTATGCCTCTCTCACACCTTGTTCTGCCTCCATGGAACCTGCCCACACCCTACTTCAAGGAGAATACATTTCCAGCTCACTTGTATCTCCCACACAGCCCCATTATGAGAAGATAAGATTTAGCTGTTAGTAGCAATGGTAGTTAGTTAAAAGCTTACTTACTAGGTTTTCTTGTAATAACTTCACTGCATATGCATGTTTATTTTTCAGGATAAGGCATGTTTTCCAGTTTATAAACTTAATCGTCCCAGACCCTTGTATTTTAGGATAAATAAACTTAATAACTCAGAATCAGAATCAGGCTTATTATCACTGATGTATGTCATGGAATTTGTTGTTTTGCAGCAGCAGTACAGTTTAATACGTAAAAGATCACTATAATTTACAATAAGAAAAAGATTAAAAATAAATACACACTGATAGAAGTCAGTAAAATAGTGAACAAGTGTTCATGGGTTCATGGACCTTTCAGTTCCTAAAACATTAAGTGTGCATTTTCAGGCTTCTGTCCCTCATCCCTGACGGTAATCATGAGAGGAGGGCATGGTATGGATGGTGAGTGTCCTTAATGATGGATGCTGCCTTCCTGAGGTACCCCCTTTTGAAGATATCCTTGAAGGGGGAATGGCTATTCCCCACGATGGAGCTGGCTGGCTGCAGAATTTGTTATCGTGTTGGAGCATTGGAGTCTCCGTTTCAAGTAGTGACGTAACCCATCAGAATGCTTTCCACATACACCTGTCAAAATTTAATAGAGTCTTTGGTAACACACTAAATCTCTTCAAATTCCTAATGAAGTTCAGTTGCTGCATGTCTTCATTATGATTGCATCAATATGTTGGGCGCAGCCTAGATTCTCTGAGATGATGGTTCCCAAGAACTTGAAGCTGCTCACCTTCCCACTGCTGACCCCTCGTGGAGGACTGGCATGTGCTCTCCAGACTTCCCCTTCCTAAAGTCCACAATCACTTCCTTGGTCTTACTGCCATTAGGTGCAAGGTTGCTGCCGAGACATCACACGACCAGCTGATCTATCTCATTCCTGTTCCTTCCTCGACACCATCAGAGGTTCTGCCAACAATGACTGTGCCATTGGTGAATTTACAGGTGGTATTTGTGCTGTGCCTGACCCCACAATCATGAGTGTAGAGAGAGTAGATCAGTGGGCTAAGCACTTATCCTCGAGATTGTCAGCAAGGAGGAGATGTGATTTCCCGTTCTGCCCTGACAGTGGTCTCCTGAAGATGAAGTCAAGGATCCAGTTGCAGAAAGAAGTACAGAGGCCCAGGTATGAGGTTTGTTGATTAGCACTGAGGGGATTGTGGTGTTGAACACCGAGCTGTAATCAATAGATTATAATTTCCAGTGTGTAACCAGACAGTGCAAATTGCCTACAGCTATTGGAAAGCTTTTAGTTTAACTTTGCCACTTTCAATTGGTAACACAGCAGCTGATGTTTTAGCAAGTTTAAAGCACAAATGAAGCATTATGTAGTTTGAGGCAACTTCACGTAATCTTAATGGAATAATTAATGTTGTCTTAGCTGCCAGTCCAACCACAGCAGATCAACTGCAATTCCTCCTTATAGATTTTTAGATTATGGATAGCACTGGTGAGTAAGTTTTAATAACCATCTCTAGGGGCCCTAGGTTATGGGGACTAAATTGTATAGTTGTTGATAATGTGATCCATAGTTATCCTGTGCAGGTTTGATTAGTGCAACTTGAAACCAATGTGTATTCAGATGTAGGGTCTCAATCTGAAACTTCAGCTGCCCAGTTCGTTCTATAGATGCTGTTTGACTCATTGAGTTCCTCCAGCATCTTTTGCCTTGCAGATTCCTGCCCCAAAATGCATCCTGCAGGCTTTAAGATAATTCAGCAATAAATAGGATTTGACTCACCTATTCCAGATCTGTCATCAAAATTACAGCATAGAAATGACAGTGTTTTATGTCTCTTTATCACTGGTTGATTAGAGACTGGCTATGATATGGAAAGGAAAGACAGTATCTATCACAAAACAAGGTAAAGAATAAGCAAAAGAGGTTGTGTGAAAATGCTGGAAATCCAGAGTAACGTGTACACAGTGCTGGAGGAACCCAGCAGGCAGCATCTGTGCGGAGGAATAATCAGTTGACATTTGGGCTGAGAGCCTGCATCAGGACTGGAAAGGAAGGGGGAAGGAGCAAGAATAAGGTGGAGGGGTGGAGAAGGAGCACAAGCTGGAAGGTGATAGGTGAAGCCTGGTGTGTGGGGGAGAGGGAATGAAATAATAAACTGGGAGGTTATAGGCGGGAAAGGGAAAGAGCTGGAGAAGAAAGAATCTGATAGGTGAGGAATGTGGACCATGTGAGAAAAGGAAGAAGGAGGGGCAGCAGAGGATGTGATAGGAGGTGAGGGAAAGAGAAGAGGTAAGGGGGGAAGGGTGAGAGTGGGGAACTGAGGAAGAGGGAAAGCAGAGGGAGAGAAATCACTGGAAGTTGGAGAAATTGAAGTTCATGCCTTCAGGTTGGAGGCTACCCGGATGGAATACAAGGCCTAATCATCATGGCTGATGGTTAAGAGGCCACACTAAGATTAAATATCTAAGGTTAGCTTTATTTGTCACATGTACTTTGAATCATACAGTGAAATACGTTGTTTACATCAATTAAATCAAATCAGTGAGGATTAGGTTGGGGACAGCCCACAAGGGCTGTAATGCTTCCAGCACCACCATAGCATGCCCATAATTCATAAAACCTAATCGTACATCTCTGAAATGTTGGAGGAAACTGGGAAACCCAGAGGAAACCCATACAGTCATGGGAAGAATGTACTAACTCCTTACAGGCATGAATCGAACCTTGATCTTACAATCAGTGGTGTAAAGTGTTGCACTAACTGCTACGCTACCATGCCACTAGGAAACTGTTGTAGTGGTATAGCGGTTAGTATTGTTCCCTCACAGCAAATGTGAACCAGATTTGATCCTGATGTCCTGTTTATGTGGAGTTTGCATGTGCTCCCTGTGACTGAGTAGGTTTACCAGAGCTTCATTGTCTTCCTCCCACAAGCCAGAGATATGTAGGTTGGTTGGTTGGTTAGTTAATGATTATAACTTATCCCAGGTGTGGGAGAATCAGGCTGGAGTGACATAGCTAAGGTGCAAATAAGTGGGCAAGTGGGATTGACAGATTTGGCTAGTACAAACCTGGTGGGCTGAATGGTCTTCTGCTTCGGTCACCCAGTGCAGAAGGGCGGGTGTCACTCAGTGGGTCTCCTGGGCCTGACTAGGGCAGCATTTCTTAGGCCTTGACAGTCAGCAGCCAAGCACACTGCCCAAGCTGAGTGTCTGCCCCCATTCTGTGTGTCCATGGAGAAGGAACCAAGTGATAGCCACAGGTATAATGGGGAATTCCTGGGACCGGTGGATTCCACAGGGGGTCAAATGCATTCTGGATAGCAATGACTCACTTCCAACTTGGAACAGAGTCCAGAACCTGTGGACTCACTTTCAAGGACACTGCAATTCATGTTCTCAGTATTATTTTATAAATTTATTTGTTTGTGTGGGATTTGTTTGTTTATTTGTTTATTTGTTTGTTTGTTTGTTTATTTATTTATTTGTTGTACTGAGTTTGTTGACTTTTGCAAATTGCTTGTCTGTCAGTCTTTGTGTGTACTTTTTCACTGATTCTATTCCATTTCTCTGTTTTACTGTGAAAGGCTGCAAGGAAGTTCATCTCAAGGTGGTATATGGTATTTTGATAATTTACTGAGAACGTTGAACTTTTAACTTTGACTGTGTAAAAATTGAAACTAAATAGTGTGTATCACGAAATACTGTAATGAGGTATTAATGTCATCATCATAATCGCTGGATAAGTTGCCTACAGAAAAGGAAACCACTAGACAATGAATTGCCTGGTGACAAAGGTTGCAAAAAGAAATAAAAAATCCGCCTGAACACTCTGTGCTGTGATGAAACCCACCTCCAGAGCAGAATATGGACTGAACATGTTGCTTGAGGACTCTGCTTGGCTGCTCAATTAATTTGCAATTGACAACATGGTTTTCGGTTGATACGCATTTCTCAGTTAGTGTTGGGCTTTGGAGGCACGTGAGGAGCAAGATAGTCAGTATGTACAGTAAACATTCCTTTTCAGCACTGATTCTTTGGACTAACTCGGTGCCTCAAAAGTAGCAGCATAGGAGACTGTCATGTGATGCATGGCTCAGTTGGACTTTGGCGTTAGGCCTTTGCAATCTTCTTTTTGGAGGGATGGTTTTAACCAAACAATTACTGAGAAAAGAATGTCTCTGTTAGTTCCTGCATGACACGGGGTTTGAAGCAATTCCCTCTGGGCAATGACAGTGCCGTTGGTGGCGCTTTACATCTGCAGACGCACACAATCCAGTAAAATCTTTCTACTTGCTCTTCCTGCTGCTCTTTGCTCAAGGCACAGGTGAATTCAGCTCACCATGAAGAGATAAGTTATATTAATTCCTTTCTGCAATGTCACACTGCAAACTGAGCAATGTCATTTAAAGTATTCAGATTCCACCAAACTCAAAAATAATTACTTTCTCCAAGCAGTTCGGCTGATGACCAGCTCCACCCACTAACCTAGCCCCCCACAACCACTACTTTATCATTTCCTGTCGGAGTCATCTTATGTATGGACACTCCTGTGCCTAGTGTCTCTTTATATTCAATCTATGTATGTAAACTATCGCATGTATTTATATCTATTACGCTTTTACTATATGTACTTTTATCTCGTGTATTTTTATATGCTGAATTGGATCCAGAGCATGTGTTCCCTTTCCACCTGTGTACTGGAAATGGCATTCAACAGTCTTGAATCTTCAGACCAGCATCCGGCCAAGGTGGTGGTCAGCTGCATTCCCCTTTGAGATCGTAGCCTAGACTTGGTTGTTTCATAAATTCATAGCCATGGTTTTGGGGACGGAGAGGGGAGTTAGGGCTCAGATTAGGGTTTCGGGAGAAATTGGAGGTCAGGTCTCTGCTCCACACTCGAGGTCTAGAGACATAGCCATGCGGATGAAGGACATCTGGATTCTAGGCCTCTGCTCCACACTCGAAAGCCTGTTTTGTGGGTGGGTGACAAAGGCCATCCATAGACGTCATGCTATCCCAGGATCAGATGTCTATGCGAACAGAAGTCAGCCAGTGAGCCTGGTGTTGGAGCCTTGTGTTTGGAGTCCCATCATCAGTTAGTCTGAGTGTCATTAACATAGATCAAAGCCCAAACATTGATCAGAATTCTGGAAGTCGGAGTTTGATAGCCAAAGCCTGGAGACGGGTGTCTCTCCAGGAGCTGGACAACTGCCCGTGTGTGTGGGTGGGTGGCAGTGAGGAAGAGCCTTGGGTTGATCCTTGATGTATTCTGTTTTTTTGTGTTCTGTGATGTTCTGCCAAGTACTGCAGGCATGCTACGTTGGCCCTGGAATGTGTGAACACATTTGTGGGCCGCTCCCCAGCAGATTCCCAGGTGTGTTGGTGTTAACGCAAACCACACATTTTGCTGCATGTTTCGATGTAAAAACGTACATGTGATAAATAAATCTGATTCTGAAAGAACCGGAAGCACAGAAATACAAGGCAGCAGGAACACTGGTATCCGCAACCAAGGGCGGTCCAATTCTTCCGTGGGGTGGCATGTTTCAGAGCTTAGAGTAGTCCTGTTACTTTAAGAGAAACACTGGAAACTCTGTATGGATAAGAGTTCCTCCTGCTGAGAGGGTTTCCTACCTTGTTCCTCCTCCCTCTTGCAGCAGATAGCGTGAACAGTAAATCCCACTCTCATGCCCATCGTCATCACAAGTTGATCGAGTTGTTAAGAAGACATATGGTCTGTTAGCCTTCATTAGTCGGGGAATTGAATTCAAAAACCAAAAGATGATGTTTATTTGTCTGTTTATTATTATTTGTACTTGTACAGAATGTCATATTTTGCACATCGGTTGTCTGTTAATCTTTGTGTGCAGGCTCTATTGTATTTCTTTGTTCTACTGTGAATAAATGAATCTCTAAGTAATATATAGTGATGAGTATGTACTTTGTAAAATATTTACTTTGAACTTTGATTGTGTGGGTATCATCCCAGTGCTCCAGTGTCCGCTCACGTCCCAATGATGTACAGGTTCATCAATCAACCAGTTCCTGTGAATTACTTGATGCAGATGAATTGAGTGGGAATGATGTGCAGATTCATCAGTTCCTGTAAATTACCTAATGCAGAAGAACGGGAAACGAATCGGGTGGGAATGATGTGCAGATTCATCGGTTCCTGTAAATTACCTGATGCAGAAGAACGGGAAATGAATCGGGTGGGAATGATGTGCAGATTCATCGGTTCCTGTAAACTACCCAAGCAGGTGAATGGGAAATGAATCTGTTGGGAATGATGTGCAGATTCATTGGTTCCTGTAAGTTACTTGATGCAGGTGAATGGGAAATGAATCGCATGGGAATGATTGGGTTTAATTAATTAATTAGTGACACAGTGCTCAGGAGGCCCTTCCAGCCCTGTGAACCACGCCACCCCTGTACCCCACAACACAGTCTTTGCCCTGTGGGAGGAAACTGGAGCACCCGGGGAAAACCCACACGTTCCATGGGGAGGACATAGAGAGAACTTCACCTCACTTGGAGGGTGGTGAGTGCGTAGAACGAGCTTCCCATGGAAGAGGTGGATGCAGGCTCAAGAGAAATTTGGGTAGGTACATGGATGGGTGGGGTACAGAGGGCTGTGCTTCAGATGCAGGTTGATAGGAGTGGCCAGGACAACATTTCGGTATGGACTAGATGGGCTGAAGGGACTGTCTCTGTGGTGCTGTGTTTGACGACTCCATGAACCTATAACCTAAGAGCCTCCATGGGATTAGCCCCTTCTGCCATAAGAAAATATTACATTAGATACAACTCAACAATCCAGAGATGTGTCCAATGTTGCTCGCAGAAGAACTTGGAAAACTAATACTGGAAATGTGATTAAATAGGGAACACAATGATACAGCTGGAGCAATCTTCAGAAATGAAGAAATCACCAAGTTTAAGGGGACTGTTTCAGCCTGTTCAAATTCACTCTAGCAGACTAAACATTTATACTTAGGGGTAGCGGTCAGCAGAGTGACCTGGGTTGATTTCCTGCTGCCGTCTGTCAGGAGTTTGTACATTCTCCCCATGACGGCGAGGATTTCCTCCAGGTGCTCTGGTTTCCTCCCACATTCCAAGTAGGTACGGATTAGCAGATAAATTGGTGACGTGTGTAATTGGGCAGTGTGAGCTTGTTGCCATGCTGTATCTCTAAATAATACAATGAAACACAATTTAATAATGGCTTAAAATGGGTCATGTTTCAATTCCTTCATTAAATAACATGGTCTGATCACAAACACAAGAGATTCTGCAGATGCTGGAAATCCAGAGCAATGTAGACAAAATGCTGCTGGAACTCAGCAGGTCAGGCAGCATCTATAGAGAGGAATAAACAATCGATGACTCAGAACGAGAGCCTTCTTCAGGACTGAAAAGGAAGGGGAAAGAAGCAAGAATGATGAGTAATAATAAGCTTACCAAATTACTGGCCTCTTTGCAGTCTCCCATCAATCAATAATTTAACTGTCTACAAACATAGCTTACACTTCCATTTGATGTGTTGGCTTTACAATGTTGAAATCAAATTATCAGGCTCGAGTAACACACATGACCAATAGTAGGAACTGCCTCTTAATCAATGGGATGGAAAAGTCACAGTTTGTTTTCCCTGCCAAATATACAGTAAGTTATGCCTCACAAAAAAGCTGGGAGACAATGATCTATCCCATTTCTCGCCGATCTCGCCAGTTAAAATGCCAAGAAAGATTGAAAACACCGAGGCGAGTGTGGAAGGTGAAAGCGTGCTCAGGGCTATCTGCCAGCCTTTCGCTAGGTGCTGCCGAATGAAACTGTCTGTGTGTGATGGTTTCTCTGTCCCTCTCACTTGCTACTCTTCAAGTAAGGTCCAGTGGTTCAAATGGTTTCGCTCTCCCTTGATGCTGTTGGAAGATGGTGCCGGAGTTCCTGGGAAAGGTTTAATCGACACGGTTTGCGGTTTGGACTCTAGTTCATGTTATCATTTGTTTCTGGCTTCTGTTCACTCCTATTTTTTGTTGCTATTTTGGGCGACTTTGAATCAGTACAGCCTGTAGATAATGAAAACTGAGCTGAACAGCATATGCCTGGACTCTTTCATTTTCATATTTTATGTTCTGTTTTATTTGGTCTTTTTTGTTGCTGGTTGCACTAATTGTTTTTTTTTATGTGGAGGAGAGTGAGGTTGCTGTTTTCTTTGAATGGGTTCCATTGAATTAAATTGTTTCGTGGCTGTCGGGGGAAGACAAATCTCAGGGGTGTGTACTGGATACAAACTATGATAATAAAAGGACTTTGAATCTTTGACTTCCTGTAGCAGTATCTGTACATTAATACAGCTAACATGCATGTCCCACAAGAGAAATACACATAAAATTTTAGAGGAATTCAGCAGGTCAGGCAGCCTCTATAGAGAGAAAGAAGAGTCAATGTTTCAGGTCGAGATCCTTTATCAGGGTTCTGATGAAGGATCTTGATCGGGGTCTCAGCCTGAAACGTCAAATGTTTATTCTTTCCATAGAGGCGGCCTGAACAGCTGAATACTTCTCGTATTTTTGTGTTACTCTGGATTTCCAGCACCTACAGAATCGCTTGTGTTTAGAAACCAAAATATACTTTAATAAGGGCAACTTGCTTGAACTTTTCTGGCAAGTGGTGGCAATTCTGAATGAAACTCGTATCATTATAACCTGCAATGGCAGCGAGTTCAGGATTTCTGTCTGTGTACAAAGTACCGTGGATGGACCAAAAATCCAGGCAACTGTTGACAGTGACAGCATCCTGCCTCTGGACTACATATCCTTCTGAGGAACCTGCAGCAGGTCCTGTGCTTGACTGAACCAATATAAGAACAATGCCATTGATTTTAATGGAAGGTAGTAGCTAAGGATCAATTAGCAGCAGTTGCTCTTTTGTAAACATGGTTTATTTTTAATTTTAATGTTTGTGTCCCAAGATAAATGCCTGCTTGAGATACAACACTCTTTGACTCCTTTTGATTGTTTTGAAAATCAGAAATGTTCAAAAGCACTCATGGCTTTGGCAGTGGGCATCGCTGAAATGGCTAATATTTTCTCAGCTCCTTTTGCTACGACAGACATCTCCTCTGATGGGCTCAGAGCTCATTGGCATGTGTTAGCTCCAAAATTACTTCAGTTATCCGAACAACAAGCAAGCAATCAAAGGAGCCTCAATGGAATCAAAAAGCAGTTTCACATGTGTGTTTCGATATGGAGAGCTTATTGCTGGAGGACTCGCTAAGTGTGGGCTAATCAAGATGTTGGTCAGTACAACTACAAGTAACGTGCTTACAGGAAATTCTTGGCCAATAAAGGCACCATTAAACACCATTTCAGACGTCTGAATGGATTAGGAGTGTCTAATAATGCAGATCTTCTTGGCTCTCCAGAAACATTGTGCTTCAAGTTCCAAATGTTGGGCAGTTAAAGAAATAAACCAGCAGCAAAATTCGAACCAAATTTGATGCACCTGCACCGGAGCTAGTCCACCCCAGCTACACAATTCCCCCTTCACCCAGTCTCCCACAATCCTCCAAAAAATATCTGTTCACCTGTTATTACTTATTGCGAATTCTGGATGATAGAATCAAGATCCTGCCCCTGACAGAAACTTGGCCCCTGTGTATTGGAATTTTTTCCTGTTATTCCGGCCCTTCCTTTAGGCTGTTACCACCATTAAATCACAACCCTCTGCCCAGCTTGGCGAGGTGGTACACGTCATTGCACTTTTAAGAGTGCCAGCACAGTGACAGACACTTCCAGCCTAATGAGCCCGTGCTGCCCAATTACACCTATGTGACCAATTAACCTCCTTACCCATAACTCTTCAGAACATGGGAGGAAATCAGAGCATCTGGAGGAAACCCACACAGTCATGGGGAAAACTTACAAACTCCTTTCAGGTAGCAATGGAATTGAACCCAGGCTGCTGGTGCTGTAATAACATGACACTAACTATTCCACTACTGTGTCACCCCCGCATATTACATTTCAACAATAACAACATTACAATGTTCCACTACTGTGTCACCCCCACATATTACATTTCAACAGTAATAACATTACACTGTTCCACCACAGTATCAGCCCCACATATGGCATTTCAACAGTAATAACATTACACTGTTCCACTACTGTGTCACCCCCACATATTACATTTCAACAAACATAACATTACACTGTTACACTACTGTGTCACCCCCACATATTACATTTCAACAAAAATAACATTACACTGTTACACTGCTGTGTCACCCCAGATATTACATTTCAACAGTAATAGCATTACACTGTTACACTACTGTGTCACCCCATATATGGCATTTCAACAGTAATAACATTACACTATTACACTACTGTGTTACCCCCCCATTGCATTTCAACAGTATTTTCTTATCTTGTACACTGTGTTCTACTTTTCCACAATGGTATCAACTTTTTTGACATCTCCTGCCTCTCCTTTCACCTGGACATCCTTCACCAAATCCCCAAATACCAGATCAAGTTTCTCGCAAGAAACTACTAATTCCTTTTCTTTCTCATTCCTCTCACTGAGCAAATTCCTATCACAGTCACAGAAGTAAACAGCATGAGAGCAGATCCTGTCCACTAGTGAGGCCATGCTGACTAAAGTGGTTCCATTTGCCCGTGCGTGGTCCGTATCCCTCAAAATCATCACTATTCACGTATCTATTCACATGTCTTTTAACACTGTAATTGTACCTGCCTCTACCGTTGTCACAATCACAGACTCAGCAGCGCAGCAGATGCGACAATTGCGCTCAAGAATATGCACGTGTCAGCTAATTATTTTTTCATTGTGATAGTATTTAACTAATTCTTTCCATCATAGTGCTTGTTGAGACTTGAAACCAGCACAGCAGCGCTTCTCTGCCTGTCTGCTTTGGGCCTTGCCTGAGAAATTGGACTGTCGAGTTAACTGACTCTGAAGACTAGCAGTATTTTTTAATGGTTAGTTCTTCTTTTCAGCCGCAGTGTAGGCTTCATTTTCCAGTTGAGAGTTTTAGTTAATAGCCCTGTTTGACCCAGCATTTATTGTTTTCTTTTCCCTCTAACTCTGTTCCTATTAAACTCTGTGAACTATCGACCCACTTCAGTTTCTTACATTCCGCACTGGGGCATATCTGAACCTGGTGACAACCATTTCTTCTGGTCACTCAGTCAATATAACCACCACTTCTGTTTGAAAGGCTTGCCGCTCATATACCTCTTAAAACTTTCTTCTCTCACCTCAAAACTAGACGCTGTAGTTTTAGACTTCCCTACCCCCAGAAAAACACTGTGCCTATTTCCCCTATCTATTCACTTCATTTCATAAACCTCCATAAGGTCACCCCTCAGTCTAAATCATGCTGGGGAAAACCCTTTCAACTTATCCAATCTCTCCTTGCAACTCAAGTTCTCATCCTGCAAGTATTCTTGTGAATCTTTTCTGCATTTTCTCTAGCTTAATCGCATTTTTCTTCGAGGGCAGTGACAGTTCTATGCACAATACTCCAAGTGCAGTCTCACCAAATTTTGTACAGCTGTAACATGATGTCCCAACTCTTGCTGTCATTGTCATGCCTGATGAAGACAAGTATAGCATATGCCTTCTTCATCTACCTCAGCAGGCACTTTCAGGGACTTGAAAGCTTGTATTTCTCGATTCAGCAATGATCCCCAGGGCCTTGCCATTTTCTTTGTATATAGTTTGACTTCTCAAACTGTATTGTATCACACTTGCCTGAATCAAATTCTAACATTTGTCCACCTACTTTCCCAGCTGATCCATATCCTTGGTGATTTCAAACTCCATCATAAACATTTAACTTTGCTCTGAGGATTTTCATCTCCTTTTAATTCTGCTTCCACACATTCCACCACCATATGCCCTCTCTGTACCCAACATCAAAATGCTTGTTGTGACGTGTCTAGTGTGATAGTGGTATGAATAGTGCTTGTCGCTCTCACTTTCAGCTTCCACCACTGGCTAGCAATCTTGTGAGAAGGAGAGCTGAATGTGTAAGTCTCTTCCTGCCGGTACGTAGCCTCTCCAACAGCAAGCCTCTTGTAGTGCCTCCTCGCTGGTGACATACAGAAACTGAATTCCTTTCGGACTGAGGCTGAACTACAGAGGACGGGGAGAAGGTCTGGCCCCTGCACACGTAGCACGAGGCCAGCCGGTGTACAGACACACCCTTGGGCTCGTGAACCAGATCCCCAGCTGTGCGTAAATAGCCCCACTGCCTTGCAGGCAGCCTCGGGAGAGACGAAGGCCAAGGAAATAAAACCAGACTGTGAATCCGGAGTAGAGCCTCAAAGGCAGCTGCACATCATTGAATATCCTTCCAGCAGCTCCTGTAGCCAAGCTGGTGCCAAACGTATTGTTTCATAAGCTTTCCTTTGGATCACACTGGTAAGACTGAGAGGGGGATCGCAATGAAAGGGCATCTCAGGATCTCCATACCTTCCACCCAGGCTTGTGATGATAATAATCATTACCCATTGTCCTTCAAGGCAGACGGATGCCAACCAACCAATGCAACATCATTAATAAGAAATTGGCTGATAATTCCATAACAACACACACAAAATAGGCAGGTCGGACAGCATCTATGGAGTTGATGTTTCAGGCGGAGACACTTCATCAAGACAGGACAGGAAAGAGGAAGATGCCAGAATGAAAAGGTGGGGCGAGGGGAAGGAGGAAAGCTAGAAGGTGATAGGTGAATCCAGGTGGGTAGAAAAGGTAAAGGGCTGGAGAGGAAGGATCTGATAGGAGAGGAGAGTGGACCATAGGAGAAAGGGAAGAAAGTGGGGACCCGGGGGAGGTGATAGGCAGGTGAGAAGTGGTAAGAGACCAGAGCAGGAACAGAAGACGAGGGGAGCGGGAAAGATTTTTTTTGCTGAAAAAAAAGTCAATATTCATGCCACTGGGTCAGAGGCTACCCAGGCAGTATATAAGGTGTTGCTCCTCCACTCTGAGGGTGGCCTCATTATGGCACAAGAGGAGACCATGGACTGACATGTCAGAATGGGAAAGAAAATTGGACTTAAAATGCTTGGCCACTGGGAAGTTTGGTTCTTGGCAAATGGAGTGGAGGTGCTCGACGAAGTGATCCCTGAATTTACAATGGGTCTCACCAATGTACAGCAGGCTGGATAACGAGCACCGGACACAATAGACAACACCAGCAGATTCACAGGTGAAGTGCTGCCACACCTAGAAGGGCAGTTTGGAGCCCTGAATGGAGATGGCAGAGGGGTGAATGGGCAGATGTGGCTGCCTGCTGGGATAAGTACCAAGAGGGAGATTAATAGAGAAGGATAGATGGACAGGGGAATCATAGACAGAGCGATTACTGCAGAAAGTTGCAGGGAGTGGTGGGGAGGTAAAGATATTTTTGGTGGTAGGATCCCTTTGGAGATGGCGGAAGTTGAAGAGAGTGATGTGCTGGATGCAGAGGCTCATGGGGTGGTAGGTGAGGACAAGAAGAAATATTTCCCTGTTAAGGTGGTGGGAAAACGGGGTGAGCATTGATGTTCGGGAAATGAAGAAGATGAGGGTGACAGCAGTGCTGATTGTAGAGGAAGGGAAACCTCATTCTTTGAAGAAGGAGGACATCTCTGATGTCCTGAAAAATTGAGGAATTGAAACAGAAGACAAATTAGACAAAAGTATGAGTTCAGGGAAATGCATCAAGGAACCTAGAGAGAAGTTTAGCTTGGAGGCTGAAGGGAAAGAAGCTGAGGGAATTGACAACGATCTTCTTTACCAAATAGTTGTAAGCTGTTGCTGTTGGGGATGAGATTGGAGAGAAATGAACATGAGCTTTTAACAATAGCTGGTTATGAACAGAAACTGCATAATCTTAAAATAAGGAGCAGGAACAGCAAGGCTTCAGTGTGGTTTATGGTCCAGTCAGCAGCGTACAGAGATGTGGACTGTACACCAGAGATGGGAGTGATAGGGAGCAACAATGACAAGAAAGGTAAGGGATTTGTTACAAAGGTGGAAAGGAGGATATGCTGTGTCATGGTGTCTGAGAGTTGTCACCTGACCTCAGCAAGGTAAAGGTCAGTCGGTCACAGTGCAACAGCACCCCCTTGTCTGTGAGTTTGATTATAACATTGGGATTGGTGCGTTGAGAGTGAAGGGCAGGGTATTCAGAGGGGGTATAGTACGAGCAGAGAAGAGGAGTGCTGAAGTCGAGCTAGTTGATATCGCGTCATCAATTCAAGATGAAAAGATCCAGAGAACCATATACTTTCATATATGTCTTCCATGATGCTTCGCTCTTAAATCCCTCCCCCCCCCCCACCCCCACATCCAGTTTTGGGAAAGTATTTCCCCAGGTGATGTAAAAGAGTAGCTCCAACACACATTCTTTCGCTCTTTACTCATGACACTTCTACTCAATCATATCCTCATTTCCTCAAGCATGCTCTAGCATATGAACAACATTTCATTTCTCCGAGGATGAGTGTTAACTGTTCACAGATACTGCCAGAACAAATGAGTATTTCCAGCATTTTCGTTTTTTTATTTAGTTAAGTGTGTGATATTAGATTGCATGCACCTTTCCACAGAAATTACCCCAATCTCTATGCAAGTATAAACACACAGTTCTACAGTTCAGGAAATCCAAATCTTCAAAAACACAAGAGATTCTGCAGATGCTGAAAATCCACAGCAACCCACACAACATGCTGGAACAACTCAGCAAGTTAGCCAGAATCTATGGAGGGGAATAAACAGTCGATGTTATAGGCCGAGATTCTTCATCTAATTTGTCACTTAATTTCAAAGCTGTCGGCTAAAACTAAACCATCAAAATTATTTTTATAGGACAAAATTATTACTTGTAGGTCATTGACCTAGTGCCCTTATCCCAATTTAACGACAATATTTCAGAGGAAACTGTTTGCAACTGAAGGATAATTGCACTTAACTAACATTTATCCAGGCGTAATTTTGACAAATGTGCAAGTTTACACCATTCTTCAGTGCGCTGCAGGAAATCAAATCTATTTGAAGCTTATCAAAAATATTAGCGTGTGCACATAAAAATTATTTATTAGTATAATTTTTCAGTTTATGAATTCTCATCAGTAAAAATATAAATGTAAATATAAATTCTGCCTACGTGGCAGAATTCCGAATTAATTTCTCCAATACTTACCAAAATGTAAAGTGCATAACTGAAGTATAAGATATTTCTTACACTTATATCTGTAATCAGAGGATTGGTCAAATGTAGAGCATTTACAGATAAATTGTCTGATATATACAGTAGAACACAAAAGAATCACTAGATCAGAACATTCGTAGAGTAGACTTTGTCAACAAGAATATTTGTTCACCATTGCCAAACCAGAACACTGTTTCCTACATTTTCATTAGCCTCTTGTTAAAAGTTTTTTTTATATCTGAATTCCTAAACCTCTTAGAATTACAGTAAATTTATTAGAGAACACCTTCTTGGAGACCAAGTGAAAGTGAAAATATACCTCCAGCTTTCGTCAAATCCATACGTTTTTTTTTAAATAATTCAATAAGTAATTGGGGGAGAGAAGTGGACACAAGATCAAATAGTCCTTCCAGTCAAGATGGATGTATGTCGAGGTCATGGCTCAGACTTAGTTGCTCTTAATGTTCACAGGGATAGTTTTGGGGACAACATAGTGAGTTAGTGGTTAGGTTAGGGTTTAGGGACAGGGATAAGGGAGAGATAATGTATAGGTCATGGATGGTAAACGTAGAGTTAACAATAGGAGCGACAGGTCAGGTTAGAGTGCTCTGCGGTTAAATACCAGAAATCCCCATGGATGGAGGTCAAGGCGGCGGGCACTGAGGATGAAGACTAGCGATCTCCACGCTCAGGGGCCTGTGTCAGTGGGTTCCGAGGACATGGGCCAGTGACTCTTGGGACTGGCATGTCCCAGGGTCAGATCCATATGGAGCAGGTCTAGTAATCGAAGGTTATTCAGTAGATCTGGAGACACAAGATCGGTCAGCAGATCTAGAGGTCTGAGGATGTTCAGCAGATCCAGAAACACAGGTTGGTGAGTAGTTCCATAACCCTGAGGTTGGACAGCAGTTCCAGATGTCAGACTCCAGTGATCCCCAAGGACAGAATTCAGGTCAGCATGCAATGAGAATGAGGACCTGTGATCCCTGAAGTCAAGGATCACAGTCAACGGGCCCCAAGGATAAGGGCCCTTTATCCCCAATGGAGAGTGGGTAGTAGGAAAGAGTTTGATTTGCTGTTGCTGTGTCTGTCATGTTGAATGTTGGCTATGTGTTGTTCTAAACATTGTGGCTATCCTATGTTGGCACCAAAAGCTGCCCCCAGCACATCCTAGACTGTGTTAGTTGTTAACACGAACCATGCATTACATGTTTTAATGTACATGTGGTCAATAAATCTATTCTAATCTAACCTTAATGCATTAAGTTGATTTAGCATCTGATATATGTGTACTCCTTGAATGGATGATGGAATCAGATTCAGAAGCAATATTAAAAAATGATTAAACAAAAGTGAAAGGAATAAATCTGCTTGAATTTGGCAAAAGGATGTTGAAAAATGCTTATGGATATTGACTGAAACACATCACTAGACTTATTCCTCTCCCTTCTTAAACACAGAAACCATGCTACAGCAGTTTTTCAGCCACCGTGTACACTTAATTATTGAAATTTTACAAGCATATAATTGTGTCTTTGCTTTAATTGCTAATCTCTTGACTAGACCTCATCTTGTTGGAAACAAAATGTAAGAATAAAAACGACACACATTGCTATTAATGTGAAAGCCAATCTGCAAGTGTACAGTTTTAAAAAATAGCCATGAATGTGCATCTTCAAACTTCCTTTACTTTTCCGCATGCTTCATTCTGGCTTTAATCTCCCAGCTGTTGGACTCTGCTGTCACCCAGCACACAGGCACACCCTGTGTGAATGGTCTGCTGTTACCTCTTCCCTCCACTCCGAAGTCACAGACACCCTCTCATTCAGCACTGTTCATTTTTCACCTTTTATTGCTACTGTTTCACATATTTATACTGTTGCTTGTTTCATCATAATAGTGCCAGTAACATTATACCATCTTACTTAGACATGCACCTCACACTTTATGTCAACCTGTCAGCCACTTACGGACTTGTGCTAATATTATTTTGTGACTCTATGTGCTGGATGGTGACTATATGTGTTCTGAGTGACTATATGTACTGCATTTTGCACCATGGCCCCCGAGGAATGATATTTCATTTAGCTGCATACAGGTGCATGGTTGAATGACAATAAACTTGAACTTGAAAAATTGAAGGCTAAGTCTGCTAAACTGTGTTGGGAGATGATTGCTCCAGCAGACAGTGTAGTTCCTGATCCTAGTGGCAGCTTTTTTTTTCCTTGGCACGTGCTTGCTGCGCACAGTACAGTCACTGCCAATTGCCACCCCCATGCATGAACATGCCCAGTCCAGATCGAGGGGCCTACCTTTCTGGTGCAAAGCATCTGTTGGATTAGGGAGAAGTATTGTTAATTTTCTTATAATTTAACTTTCCTATGATTGTTTGTATTTTTATATGCATACGTGCAATTGTTCGGTGAACTTTCCACTTGCTTCTGTATTTTTCTGTAGCAGGTTTCACACCACTTAATTATGAATATATTTTAGCTTAATTGTTATCACGGGAATCTCCAGTCTGAGTTTGAGGTGACCACGGCTTCTTATTTTTGTTGTTGTCTTTCTTTACTCGTTCTTTGTTCTTGTAGCACTTCATAAAGCAGCTATAGACAACATGTTTTCGGCCTCATCCTGGACTTCTGCAACACAAACACACCAACTTATTTCGAGAACTTAGCGGCAGGGAGTGGAATAGTACATTGGGAGCAGCCCTGAAGCTCCGATGTATGTTATATCAACTGACGGACTCCTGCACTCAGCTCTGGAAACTGTCAAACATGTAAGTACGGTGCTGTGCAAAACTCTTAAGCATATTTGTATAGGTAGAGTGCTTAAGACTTTTGCACAGCACTATATTTGAAAATGTGGAGCGGAGAGCAAGTTTGTAGGTCGGGAGGGGGTAAAGGATGTTGAGAATGGAGAGGGTGGAGTGCCGCGGGAGGGGGTGGGACAGGTGGCAGAGGAGTGCACAGCATGCAGACACACTCAGCCCTGAGAGACCAGCTGGGGTCATTTGGTTCCAAACAGTTGGTTTATTCATCATTACAGAACGTCTCTGTGGTGTTTCCTGCTCCCTCCCCTCTCCCTTCCCCTTTTCCCAACCAAGATTCCCCCTTCCCTACCGCCTTCCCACTCTCAGTCCGCAATACAGACCCATATCAGAATCGGGTTTACATCACTCACTTATGTCATGATTTTTTCAGAGGTATCAGTACAGTAAAATTACATAAAATTACTGCAGTACTGTGCAAAATTCTTAAGCACCCTAGCTATATATATGTGCCGAAGACTTTTGCTAAGTACTGCATTTGAAATTTAAAAACATTTTGAAACAATTAATAATGAAAATAAGAAGTTTAAAATTCAGAAATAAAAACCAGCCTTAAAACACTTCTGAGTAAATTAAAAAGAGAGCAAAATGTATATAATCGACGATAGGAACTTATTTGCCCATCTCATCTCAGAGCCAATCCCCAGTGAGGACACAATACATACCTCTTCTCTCCAATATCTAGAATCATTTATGTTTGTCTAAGATGGCAGCCATGTGTTCATTTAACTGTTTTTCTAAAGGAAGGCCCTTCTGTGGCTGCAGCACAGGAAGATCAGCCCAGATTAATATATCAAGTCACTGGAGTGGAACTACAACCAAAGCTGTACTAACTCAGAGATAAAACAGTCTCATACAATGAAACTGGAAAAATTAAATTGTTTTAACCTGTTCAGGAAACCTGTTGGCTCTGAAAAATTAGTCAAGTCAAGTCAGTCAACTTCATTGTCATATGCACAATGGAAAAACTTATCTGCAGCAGCATCATAGTCATGTAGCATCAGAACAAAAATAAATTATACCTAAATTGTACAAAAACCATACAAGAAAGAGGATAAATAGAATGAAAAAGGCCAATTTAGTTCAAACTGATCAAAGTGATGTTAAGCTGTCATAATTAATGTTGTGTGGGTTGAGTCAAGATCTGGATGGATGAAGGGAAGCTGCGACTCTCGAACTTGGTGATGTGGGATTTCATGCTTTTGTACCTCCTGCCAAATGATAGCTGCCGGAAAATGGCAGGCTTCGCATGGTGGGTCAGATACTATGGATGGTGAGGAGGGAAATGCCCAGGATGCATCAGGCTGAGCTCACTACTCTCTGCAGCTTCCTACATTCGAACTGCCATAGCAGGCGATAATGCAACAAGTCAGGACACTTTCAACAGTGCATCTATAGAAGTTTGTTTGAGTGATTGCATCTACAAACGTTTGTATATGATAAGCTCAGAACAGGTCCTCCATTATGCCATCACCCAGGAATTTACATCTGATGAGCCTCTCCACCACCAATCCACCAATGTAGACTGGTGCATGTTTATCCTCCTTCCCCTTGTGTTGGTCTGCCGAGCAACGTGGGCAGGTTATGTCAGCACCAAAATACGTGGTGACGGTTGCAGGCTGCTTCCAGCACACTGTCGAGTGTGTTGGTTGTTCAGTGAACAATGCATTTCACTGTATGCTTTGATGCCCAAGTAATAAATAAAATTCATTTCTTGATCTTCCAGAAACAAACACACACCTCTTTAGTTGAGTGAGTGGTTGTTGTTATGGCACACTCAATCAACTGTCTTACCTTACTTCTCGTAGCCTTGAGGTCCACCTGTGTTGATGGTCAGTGAGGAGGAGATGTTGTTACCAATCCTTACCAGCTGAGGTCTACCAATGAGGAAGGCGAGGATCTTGTTCACAGGGAGGTATAAAACACAAGTCTCAAAGCCTGGTGTTTGAGAAGAACGATGGTGCTAAACACTGAGCTGTGCTCAGTAAACAGTAACCTGATGCCTGTGTCCCTATTTTCCAAGTGGTTCAGAGAAGAGTGAAGATCCAGATAAATACAGTGGTATGCAAAAGTTTGGGCACCCCTGGTCAAAATTTCTGTTACTGTGAATATCTGACCTGATTTCCAAAAGGCATAAAGTTAAAGATAACACATTTCTTTAATATTTTAAGCAAGATTACTTTTTTATTTACATCTTTTACAATTTCAAAATAACAAAAAAGGAAAAGGGCCCGAAGCAAAAGTTTGGGTACCCTGCATGGTCAGTACTTAGTAACACCCCCTTTGGCAAGTATCACTGCTTGTAAATGCTTTCTGTAGCCAGCTAAGAGTCTTTCAATTTTTGGTTCAGGGATTTTTGCCCATTCTTCCTTGCAAAAGGCTTCCAGCTCTGTGAGATTCTTGGGTTGTTTTGCATGCACTGCTCTTCTGAGGTCTATCCACAGATTTTCGATGATGTTTAGGTTGGGGGACTGAGGGCCATGGTAAAACCTTCAGCTTGCGCATCTTGAGGCAGTCCATCGTGGATTTTGAGGTGTGTTTAAGATCATTATCCTATTATAGAAGCCATCCCCTTTTCATCTTCAGCTTTTTTACAGACGGTGTGATGTTTGCTTCCAGAATTTGCTGGTATTTAATTGAATTCATTCTTCCCTCTACCAGTGAAATGCTCCCCATGCCACTGGCTGCAACACAAGCCCAAGGCATGATCGATCCACCCCCATGCTTAACAGTTGGAGAGGTGTTCTTTTCATGAAATTCTGCACCCTTTTTTCTCCAAACATACCTTTGCTCATTGCGGCCAAAAAGTTCTATTTTAACTTCATCAGTCCACAGGACTTGTTTCCAAAATGCATCAGGATTGTTTAGATGTTCCTTTGCAAACTTCTGAAGCTGAATTTTGTGGTGAGGACGCAGGAAGGTTTTCTTCTGATGGCTCTTCTATGAAGGTCATATTTGTGCAGGTGTTACTGCACAGTAGAACAGTGCACCACCACTCCAGAGTCTGCTAAATCTTCCTGATTTAGGTCTTTTGCAGTCAAACAGGGGTTTTGAGTTGCTTTTCTAGCAATCCTACCAGCAGATCTCTCGGAAAGCTTTCTCGGTCTTCCAGATCTCAACTTAACCTCCACCATTCCTGTTAACTGTCATTTTTTAATTACATTACAAACTGAGGAAACGGCTACCTGAAAACACTTTGTCATCTTCTTATAGCCTTCTCCTGCTTTGTGGGCATCGTTTATTTTATTTTTCAGAGTGCTAGGCAGCTTCTTAGAGGAGCTTATGGTTGCTGATTGTTGGGACAAGGATTGAGGAGTCAGGGTATTTATAAAGTTTGAAATTTGCATCACCTGCCCTTTCGATGACTGTGAACAAGCCATAGCCCTAACAAGCTAACTAAGGTCGAAGACCTTGGTGAAAGTTATCTGAGAGCTCAAATCTGTTGGAGTGCCCAAACTTTTGCATGATGCTCCTTTCTTTTTTTTTAACTCCAGAATTGTACAAAACAAAAATAATACACTAATCTTGCTTAAGATGTTGAAAAGAATGTTTCACCTTTAACTTTATGACTTTTGGAGTTCAGTTCATCTTCTACTAACTTAACTATTCACAGTAACAGAAATTTTGACCAGGGGTTTCCAAACTTTTGCATGCCACTGTTGACTTGTTGCAGAGGTAGGCTAATAGAAGTGATCCAGGCCATCCCCTGAGGTAAGAGTAGATGTGTTCTAAAACCAGCCTCTCAGAGCACTTTATGATGTCACTGAGGCAGCTCAATACACTTCTGTTGCATGCCATTACAACTGATGCCTTTTGTGAAGCAGGTGGGGAACTGAGAATGCAGAAACACGAGGTCATGTATGTCTGTAAGTGCTTCAGCTAGTTGGTCTGCACAGGTCTTTAGTGGTCGGCTAGGTACGCCATCTGGACCAGATGCCTTTCATGGATCCACACTCTTGAAGAATGTCCAGATGCTGGCCGCAGAGACCATGGTAGTGTGGTGGTTAATACCACCCTATTCCAGCTCTGGGCTACGGAGTTCAGAATTCATTTCCAGCATCCGCAGTAAGCGGTCTCTGTACGTCCTCCCTGTGGAATTTGTGGATTTTATCTGGGAGCCTCAGCTTCCACTCACAGTCCAAAGACATGCTGGGTAAGTTAATTGGTCATTGTAAATTGTTCCGTGTTAGGTTAGGGATAAAATGGGTTGTTAGGGATTGCAGGGTGGTGCGGCTCAAAGGGCTGGAAGGGCCCACTCCATGCCATATCTCTAAATAAAAAATAAATCTCTTTCTTTTCAAATCTTTTTATTGTTATATTATACAAAAAAATAACGTGAGTACATTGAAGTAACAACACTTACAATTTCTCAAAAAGACATTACCTTAAAGATTGAAAAACAAATTTGTGATAACAAAAAAAACCTACTAAGCAGAAAAGTGAGAAAAAAAAGAACCCATTAGGTGTACAATCCCAGAGTCATGCGTCATACAAAAAGCTTCTAAAAATAAACATCAAACTACCAGCAAGAAAGGAATATGTACTAAAAAATTTACAATTAGGTCGTGGAAAAATTCTATCAGTTAGCTCAAATGATAATAACGAGCAAATAAGCCCCATCTTAAAATAAATCTCTAAATAAATCTCCAAGTAAAATTAACAAACATGTGCACAGGTGTACCTAATAAAGTGCCCACTAAGTGCACAGTTCTATTGTAAGTAGCTGACCTTCACCTCCCCTCTGAAATTATAATTCCATAATTTGCCAGCCTGTCCAAGTGAGGTAAAGTGAGCCAAGACTCAAAGCAGTAACATTTACTGTTCCCCAATTAATTTTATTGTTCTTGCAAAAACTATACAGAGATACCTATTCCCTTTAACAAAGGGTTCCCTTGTGACGTTAAGTATTTCCCATAATAAACAGTTTTTGAACACAGCGTGCACCAGCAAGAACTCAGAAGTCTACTCTCATGAACAAGGGTGATCAGTTGTGTCCATAGTTCCCTAGCAGTTTGCTCTCCACACACATTTTTATATAATACAACATATACACCTGTTATGCTATGATTGACACCCACCCTACCTCACTGATTGCAATGTCTTTACAATGGATTTGTACTTTTTCTATACAATTTGAAGTAGTGAGTGAAAGTCATCATTGCAAGGTGGGCCTCATTTGAAAAGAATAAGTCTGATAGGGAGTTAGTCATAACTTGAAGTAACGAATGAGAGGGAGACATCATTGCAAGTCAGGAGCCAGGGGAAAAGAACAAGTATCATTGGGAGTGACTTTTATTTGAGCCAATAAAAAGAAGAGAGATATAAGCTAAGTGGCCATTGTTGGACTGGGCCAGTGTTGGAGTGGGAGGCTCTGATTCAACAGGCTTTGGCAAGAACAGGCTTGGAAAGCACAGGTGGAGATTCCAAGTAAATTTCTAGTAAGTTTTTTTTCCCCCTTTTTTGTCTAATATCATCATCCTGGTACACTGAGGGAGGTCCAGAATTGTTAGTGGTATATTCTCTGTGTCCGATGAGGGAACTCTGGTAGACCTTCAGTTTCCCTGATAGCTACATGGCCTTCCACTCATATGGGAGAATGATAAATGGGAGCTATACGGAGGTAGTCATCACCACTAAGTTGCAGAAGGTTGGTACCTAGGAAATGGGCAGTCAGTGCCGAGTACCCCCGTGGCCATTCCCCTCAATAAGTATATCACTTTGGATACTGTTGGAGGGGTGACCCACGCTGCAGTGAGGAGGTACAGTATTTGGCATTGAGTGTGGTGCTGTGGCTCAGAAGGGCAGGGAGGAGAAGAGGAG
Organism: Mobula hypostoma; assembly: GCF_963921235.1. Lineage (NCBI taxonomy): Eukaryota > Metazoa > Chordata > Chondrichthyes > Myliobatiformes > Myliobatidae > Mobula > Mobula hypostoma. Next base: position 117,374,535 of record NC_086097.1, on the reverse strand, counting down.
TGCTGTAGTGATAGGGGATTCTGCAGTTAGAAGAGCAGATGGGAGATTCTGTGTATGTGTAGAAGAAATCTGGATAGTATTTTGCCTCCTAAGTGCCAGGGTCAGGGATGTTTCAAATTGGGTCCACAGTATTCTAAAGGGGGAGGGTAAACAGCTGGAAGTTGTAGTACATATTGGTACCAATAGCAAGGGTAAGAAAAGGGAGGAGACCCTGCAGAGAAAGTATAGGGGGTTAGGTAGAAATATGAAAAGCAGGACTGCCAGGATAGCAATTTGCTGATTGCTGTCTGTGCCACGTACCAGTGAGGGTTATATTAGGATGAGTTGTCAAATGAATACATTGCTGAGGGTCTAGTACAGGAGCAGGGTTTGAGCCTTAGAATAGAGGGACATCCATTTAGAACAGCGGTGAGAATAAATTTCTTTAGCCAGAGGGTATTGAATCTGTGGAATTCATTCATTGCTACAGACAGCTGAGCATGTCAAGTCATTGAGCATATTTAAAGCGGAGATTGATAGGTTTTTGATTGATCAGGACATCAAAAGTTATGGGGAGAAAGCCGGAGAATGGGATTGAGAGGGAAGATAAATCAGCCCCATGTTGGAATGACAGAGCAGACTCAATGGGCCAAATGGTCTAATTCTGTTCCTATATCTTATTGTCTTGTGGTCTGTGAAATGGTTCCCTCATGTCAACAAATTCAACCATTGTCTTTTCAAGGGTATGTCACCTGGTCTGATACTTTAGCTATTATCACACAAAAAAATATGGTTTGGTGGGAAATTTCTAACTTCATCACCATTTAGATTGCTGATGAATAGATTTCACTCCAGCAATGATTTGAGTTTTAGTATTTCTAAAGGCCTTGGGGAGGAATCCGGACTTGGTGGTTGTTCCCTTTCTGTGGATTTGTAAGTTTTTAATCAGAAACATTACTGTTTGGTCTGAATATTGCTGATTGTGTAGCAAATCCTGATCGTGTCTCTGCATGAGCAATTTTCCCTGAATTTCCTTCGTCACCAGCACCATCAAGGACCCACACCATTCAGGTCATAAAGCTCTTCTTGCTGCTACAGTCAGGGAGGAGATATAAGCCTTAGGTCCCATACAATCAGCCATCAGCAATCAGCCTTCTTTCAGGCATCAGGCTCCTGAAACAGTGCAGACATCTTGAATCATCACAAACCTGGGGACTCACTGTCAAGGACACTACAACTCATTATCTCAGTTTTTTTTTTAATTATTTATTTATGTTTGTTTGTTTCTTTTTTGTATTTGCACAGTTTATCTTTTTTCACTTCGTGCGTAGTTTTCCATTGATTCTATTGAACTTCTTTGTTCTGCTGTGGATGGCGCCTTTTCTGAATTAAATTGTGGTCAAATATTACAGCAAATAACGAAGAAGCAAGCAAAGGAGAAGCTGATTTGGAGGATGAGCCATAATGGTGTATTCCAAGACCAGAGAGCAACGTGTTCCAGCTGGAGTGGCAGACAGAGTTAGTATCACTCTCAATGTGGGAGTGAGCTGTTTAGAGAGGAGTTAATGCACGAGAGTTTCGATGTCCGTCTACCTAACCCGGGTGTGAGGCTGGAAGGCTCCAAGTGCCAAGCCGGATCGGTGAGATTGAGAATGGCTTCAGGGTGTGCTGCCCAAGCGTGTCACTGTGCTGGGATCCGGATCCTAGAGCGAGGAACTACCTGACGTTTGGACAACTGAAACACCGGTCCAGATTGACTGGGAAGCCCGAGTGCCAGGACTGGAGACGAGGGTCGGGCTGATTTCACTCGCTTTCCTGCAGTGTTCATGTGTCTCTCTGCAACGCCAAAGCTGTGAACTGCTTCAGCAGCTGTCGTCTCAGTGAGTTACGTGGCGTTTTTGCTCAGCTAATATAATGAACTGAGATCAAATCTTCAGCCTACTCCAGCTGCTCGAGCGAGTGGACCTAAGGACTTGTTCTGGTTTGGAATACTGTCGTTGGCTCCTGTGGTGTGCATGATGTGTGTGTGCTTTTTCTCCCCTCTTTCTCAGCACAGTGCTTATGGTCTTTCATTTTTTTTTAATTGGGTTATGCAGTTTTGTGCTTTGTGGTTTCCTGTAAGCAAGCAAATCTCAAGGTGAATAAACTCTTCTCAAGCTTCCACTTGTGTACAGGTATCGATTTTAACTGATGGTTTGATGACAAATTCACCATCTCCATCACGGATGATGCCTAGGTATGTCTGGTCTGGTGGCATATATTCCCCCCACAAACCCCCCCTCACCCCACTATCTGTCCCTCCTGATTGGAGTCTTCATCCAATCAGGTTTCTGCTGTCCTGCCTTGTTTACAATTAAATTCCAGTTCTTGCTTAGAGTGAGACCTTTGTCTTTGTTAAAATTCTTTTCCTCTAGTTTTATTTCAATGGCTTCCTTCAGCAGGTTGTCCCAAAAGCCATTGGTGCAGCGCCGTGGTTTTGTGCCGGTGAAGTCAGTGCAGAGCAGCGTATATCGGTCAGATGGGGCGCGTGGTGGAAACACGCATCAGGGTGCGCAGGAAAAGTACCTGCCTGGTTTGCCCGGAGAAATCAGCGGTAGCGGAATACTGCAATGGCAATGGCCATAGGACTGACTTCACAGGCACAAAACTGCTGTGCCGTACCAATGGGCTTTGGGGCCACCTGGTGAAGGAATCCATTGAAATAAAACTCGGGGAAAAGAACTTTAACAAAGCCGAAGGTTGCATTCCAAGTAAGAACTGGAATTCGATTGTAAACAGGGTGGGACTGCGGCAACTTGATTGGATGAGGACTAACCAATCAGGACAGATGGACGGGGGAGTGGGGGGTTAAAACCACCAGACCAGAGACACCCAGGTATCATCCTTGATGAAGATTGCAGAGCTTGTCATCGAAACGTCAGTTAAAATTGATACCTGTACCCAGCTGAAAGCCCAAGAAGTGTTTATTCATCATATACACCGGGAAAGCGCTAGATCCTAAATCTCAAGCTGTATAATTGATACATTCTTTGATAATAAATGTACTTTCGAATCTTTGAATCCCCTACAAAAATGAACCTCTGGTAGTCTATGGTGACATGTGCATTCTTTGGTAATATATTTTCTTTGAACTTTGTTTTAAAAGTTCATTTGAAAACCCCTTGGTTCCTCACAGTGTTCTGAGATAAGACGTGATGGTCACACAGCTGCATTTACAACACAACTGCCTAACTCATTTAAAGTTGATTTATTGTGACTGATCTCCCTCCTGGGACTTCTCCTTGCAAGAGGAATAAGTGCTACACCTGCTTATGCACCTCCTCGTCACTACTATTCAGGGCCCCAAACAGTCCTTCCAGGTGAGGTGACACTTCACCTGTGAGTCTGTTGGGGTCATATACTGAGTCCAGTGCTCCCATGTGGCCTCCTGTATATTGCTGAGACCCAACGTAAACTGGGAGACTGCTTCACCGAGCACCTACACTCCACCCGTCAGAGGAAATGGGATGTCCCAGTGGCCACCCATTTTAATTCCACTTCTCATTCCCCTTCCAACATGTCAATCCATGGTCACAAGAGGCCACACTTAGGTTGGAGGAGCAACACCTTATATTCCGTCTGGGTAGCCTCCAACCTGATGGCATGAATGTTGATTTCTTGAACTTCCGGTAATGCCCCCCCTCACCATTCCCTATCCCCTTTTCCCTCATTCGATAGGCTGAATGGCCTACTTCTGCTCCTATATCTTATTTCCTTACCTGCCTATCACCTCCCTCTGGTGTTCCTCCCACCTGTTCTTCTATTCCATGGCATTCTGTCCTCTCCTATCAGACCCTCCCTTCTCTAGCCCTGTATTTCTGTCACCAATGAACTTCCCAGCCCTTTACTCCACTCCCCCTCCCAGTTTCACCTATCACCTTGTGTTTTCCCCTCCCCTTCCCCCACCTGTTAAATCTACTCCTCATTTTTTTTTCCAGTTCTGCCGAAGGTTCTAGGCCCGAAATGTCAACTCTGCTCTTTTTCACAGCTGCTGCCTGGCCTGCTGAGTTCCTTTAGCATTTTGTGTCTGTTGCTTTGGATTTCCAGCGTCTGCAGATTTTCTCCTGTTTGTTATTGAGAGTTTAGTTCTTCCTTACTGCAGGTACAGCAACTCCATCTATTGATTCCATAGTATTTATGTATCTAGTTACAAAGCCAATCTTTGCTCCATCTTCTAACAGAGTGAGTAATTGTATGAAAAAGACCCTCAAAGACGATCCTGCTGATCGGAGAATAAGATAATGATTAATTTCTTCTGTTTTATGAGAGCTGAATTTTTGCCTGCCCTTGATCCACAAGTCCTTTTTAAAATTACTGGTGTAAATAATGTCAAGTAGTCATCAACGAAACAGGTTTAAGAGGAAAGTGAAAACAGACACACCTACATATTTTCTAATGATAAGAGAAAATTTCTTCTACTCTCTGATAAGCAGCCACTTTATGATATTGCCAAAGAAAATCGGGAGTTGGTGGAGAGGATATTGATCCTGAAAGCTGGAAATTTAGCAGTAAAAGCGTTATTACTATAACTGAAATCAAGGAACCTTGGGGAAAATGTTAGCCTTCATTACCTTTGTACTGCCAAACTAGATGCAATATTGCAAAGACACACTCAGTGGCCATTTTATTAGGTACACCTGTACTCCAGTTCATTAATGCAAATAGCTAATCAGCCAATTATGTGGCAGCAACTCAATGCATAAAAGCATGGAGGCGTTGTCAAGGGGTTCAGATGTTGTTCAGACCAAACAGCAGAATAAGAAAGAAACGTGATCCAAGTGACTTTGACTGTGGAATGATTGTTGGTGCCAGACGAGGAGGTTTAAGTATCTCAGAAGCTGCTGATCTCCTGGGGTTTTAATGCACAAGAGTCTGTTAGAGTTTACAGAGAATAATGTGACAAACAAAAAAAATCCAGTGAGTGGCAGTTCTGCGGGTGAAAATGCAGAGAGAAGTCAAAGGAGAATAGCCAAACTGGTTCAAGCTGACAGGAAGACAACAGTAACTCAAATAATGGTCACATCAATGATGTGTAACAACGCATCTCTGAACATGCAACACATCAAAGGGGATGGACTTCAGCAGCAGAAGCTCACAAGCACACACTCAGTGGCCACATTATTAGTTTCAGAAGTCTTCACTAAGTGTATATTATAAAGATACAGGTTTATAGCATTGATACAAGCCCTTCGGCCCAACAAGTCCAGGATGATCACTCTGCTCACACAACTAGTCACAAAATCTTGCATTCAGCCCATATCCCTCCTAGTCGCAAAACTCAATGTATGGTACATATTGAAGTGTTTCTTAGATTTACCTCCCTCAACCACTTCCTCTACAGCTCATTCCATATACTCACCACATTCTGCATAAAAATAATTCCATTTAGGTCCCTTTAAGTCTTTGTCCTCCCACCCTAAATGTTTGCTCACTAGTTTTGGGCTCTTTTCCCTTGTGGAAAACCTTCAAGCGGACCATAACCTTGCTCTTGTTTAGAGGCTTGTAAGCCTTATTAACTTGTACAGCTGTGCTGTCTGGGGTCAGGACTTCATATCCATACTATCCATACCAAACAGGTCAAATGGTAGAGGTCAATATAACAGTGGTCCACTGGTCCTCCAGGTTCAGGGGTTCAGCTCAAATCTGACAAACCTGATCGTCAAACAAAACTAATGGAAATGCAATAAAGAATCCTTCTACATCTGTGTGCGAAGGTATCCTGGAGTCTTCACTTGGGACTTGCATGGCTGACTGTAGCAAAAACCATTCGGAAGCTGCTGGAAGGAAGCTGATGAAGGAATCTTTGAACACTACCAAGCCTGGCTGAGGACAGACTGAGATGGAGGAATTCACTGTGGTTCAAAATGCCAGCAAGCATACAGGAGGTAATACCAATGATACCCCACGGAAAAGACTTTTACCATCCATCTTACCTATGGCGCTCATAATTTTAAATGTGCATAAGACCATAAGACATGGGAGGTGAAGTAGGCCACTCAACCCATCGAGTTTACTCCACCATTTCATCATGGCTGATGTATTAACCCTCTTAACTCCATTCTCCTGCCTTCTGTCTATAATCTTTGATGTTCTGTCCAATCAAGAACCTAACAAATTCTGCTTTAAATATACTGAATAACTTGGCCATAATTGTTGATAAATTCCACGGATTCACCACACTATGGCTAAAGAAATTCCTCCTCATTTCTGTTCAATGGATGTCCCTCTAAACAGAGGCTGTGCCCTGTAGCCAAAAGGCATACCTTCTATAGTCATAGTCATAGTCATACTTTATTGATCCCGGGGAAATTGGTTTTCTTTACAGTTGCACCATAAATAATAAATAGTAATAAAACCATAAAGAGTTAAATAGTAATATGTAAATTATGCCAGGAAATAAGTCCAGGACAAGCCTATTGGCTCAGGGTGTCTGACCCTCCAAGGGAGGAGTTGTAAAATTTGATGGACACAGGCAGGAAAAACTTTCTATGACACTCTGTGTTGCATCTCGGTGGAATGAGTCTCTGGCTGAACGTACTCCAGTGCCCACACAGTACATTATGTAGTGGATGGGAGACATTGTCCAAGATGGCATGCAACTTAGACAGCATCCTCTTTTCAGACACCACCGTCAGAGAGTCCAGTTCCATCCCCACAACATCACTGGCCTTACGAATGAGTTTGTTGATTCTGTTGGTGTCTGCTACCCTCAGCCTGCTGCCCCAGCACACAACAGCAAACATGATAGCACTGGCCACCACAGACTCATAGAACATCCTCAGCATCGTCCAGCAGATGTTAAAGGACCTCAGTCTCCTCAGGAAATAGAGACGGCTCTGACCCTTCTTGTAGACAGCCTCAGTGTTCTTTGACCAGTCCAGTTTATTGTCAATTCGTATCACCAGGTATTTGTGATTCTCCACCATGTCCACACTGACCCCTTGGATGGAAACAGGGATCACCGGTACCTTAGCTCTCCTCAGGTCTACCACCAGCTCCTTAGTCTTTTTCACATTAAGCTGCAGATAATTCTGCTCACACCACGTGACAAAGTTTCCTACCGTAGCCCTGTACTCAGCCTCATCTCCCTTGCTGATGCATCCAACTATGGCAGAGTCATCCGAAAACTTCTGAAGATGACAAGACTCTGTGCAGTAGTTGAAGTCCGAGGTGTAAATGGTGAAGAGAAAGGGAGACAAGACAGTCCCCTGTGGAGCCCCAGTGCTGCTGATCGCTCTGTCGGACACAAAGTGTTGCAAGCACACGTACTGTGGTCTGCCAGTCAGGTAATCAAGAATAGGAAATATCTTTTGCACAGTCTGTCTATCTAGGCCTTTCAATATTCAAGAGATTTCCATAAGACCATAAGACCATAAGACAAAGGAGCAGAAGAAGGCCATTCGGCCCATCGAGTCTGCTCCACCATTTTATCATGAGCTGATCCATTTTATCCTATTTAATCCCACTGCCCCGCCTTCTCACCATAACCTTTGATGCCCTGGCTACTCAGATACCTATCAATCTCTGCCTTAAATACACCCAATGACTTGGCATCCACTGCTGCCCGTGGCAACAAATTCCATAGATTCACCACCCTCTGACTAAAAAAATTTTTTCGCATTTCTGTTCTGAAAGGGCGCCCTTCAATCCTGAAGTCATGCCCTCTTGTACTAGACTCCCCCATCATGGGAAACAACTTTGCCACATCCACTCTGTCCATGCCTTTTAACATTCGAAATGTTTCTATGAAGTCTCCCCTCATTCTTCTAAACTCCAAGGAATACAGTCCAAGAGCGGACAAACGTTCCTCATATGTTAACCCTCTCATTCCCGGAATCATTCTAGTGAATCCTCTCTGTACCCTCTCCAACGTCAGCACATCCTTTCTTAAATAAGGAGACCAAAACTGCCCACAGTACTCTGTGAGGTCTCACCAGCGCCTTATAGAGCCTCAACATCACATCCCTGCTCCTATACTCTATTCCTCCAGAAATGAATGCCAACATTGCATTCGCCTTCTTCACTACCGACTCAACCTGGAGGTTAACTTTAAGGGAATCCTGTACGAGGACTCCCAAGTCCCGTTGCATCTCAGAACTTTGAATTCTTCCCCATTTAAATAATAGTCTGCCCGTTTATTTTTTCTGCAAAGTGCATAACCATACACTTTCCAACATTGTACTTCATTTGCCACTTCTCTGCCCATTCTTCCAATCTATCCAAGTCTCTCTGCAGACTCTCCGTTTCCTCAGCACTACCGGCCCCTCCACCTATCTTCATATCGTCAGCAAACTTAGCCACAAAGCCATCTATTCCATAATCCAAATCGTTGATGTACAATGTAAAAAGAAGTGGCCCCAACACTGATCCCTGTGGAACACCACTGGTAACCGGCAGCCAACCAGAATAGGATCCCTTTATTCCCACTCTCTGTTTCCTGCCAATCAGCCAACGCTCTATCCACGTATGTAACTTTCCTTTAATTCCATGGGCTCTTATCTTGTTAAGCAGCCTCATGTGTGGCACCTTGTCAAAGGCCTTCTGAAAATCCAAATATACAACATCCACTGCATCTCCCTTGTCTAGCCTACTGGTAATTTCCTCAAAAAATTGTAATAGGTTTGTCAGGCAGGATTTTCCTTTAAGGAATCCATGCTGAGTTCTGCCTATCTTGTCATATGCCTCCAGGTACTCTGTAACCTCATCCTTGACAATCGACTCCAACAACTTCCCAACCACCGACGTCAAGCTAACAGGTCTATAATTTCCTTTTTGCTTCCTTGCCCCCTTCTTAAATAGCGGAGTGACATTTGCAATCTTCCAGTCTTCCGGAACCATGCCAGAATCTATCGACTTTTGAAAAATCATCGCTAATGCCTCCGCAATCTCCACAGCTACTTCCTTCAGAACACGAGGGTGCATTCTATCTGGTCCAGGAGATTTATCGACCTTTAGCCTATTCAGCTTCCTGAGTACTTTCTCTGTCGTAATTGTGACTGTGCACACTTCTCTTCCCTGCCACCCTTGAGTGTCCGGTATCCTTGCTGTCTTCCTCAGTGAAGACTGATGCAAAATACTTGTTCAGTTCCTCTGCCGTCTCCTCATCTCCCATTACAATTTCTCCAGTATCATTTTCTATCAGTCCTATATCTACTCTCACTTGTCTTTTACTCTTTATATACTTGAAAAAGCTTTTAGTATCCTCTTTGATATTATTTGCTAGTTTCCTTTCATAGTTAATCTTTTCTCTCTTAATGACCTTCTTGGTTTCCTTTTGTAAGGTTTTAAAGACTTCCCAATCCTCCGTCTTCCCACTAATTTTTGCTTCCTTGTATGCCCTCTCCTTAGCTTTAACTTTGGCTTTGACTTCTCTTCTCAACCACGGTTGTATCCTTTTTCCACTCGAAAATTTCTTCTTTTTTGGAATATACCTGTCTTGCACATTCCTCATTTCACGCATAAACTCCAGGCACTGCTGCTCTGCCGTCTTTCCCGCCAGTGTCTCTTTCCAGTCAACTTTGGCCAGTTCCCCTCTCATGCCACTGTAATTTCCTTTACTCCACTGAAATACTGACACATCAGATTTCGGCTTCTCTTTTTCTAATTTCACAGTGAACTCAATCATGTTATGGTCACTGCCTCCTAAGGGTTCCTTCACCTCAATCTCTCTAATCACCTCCAGTTCATTACACAATACCCAATCCAGTACAGCCGATCCCCTAGTGGGCTCAACAACAAGCTGTTATAAAAAGCCATCTCGCAGACATTCTACAAATTCTCTCTCTTGAGATCCAGTGCCGACCTGATTTTTCCAATCTACTCGCATGTTAAAATCCCCCACAATTATCATGACACTGCCCTTCTGACAAGCCTTTTCTATTTCCAGTTGTAATTTGTAGTCCACATCCCTGCAGCTGTTTGGAGGCCTATAAATAACTGCCATCAGGGTCCTTTTACCCCTGCTATTCCTTAGCTCAACCCATAAAGATTCTGCACCTTCCGATCCTATATCACCTCTTTCTAATGATTTAATATCATTTCTTACCAATAAAACCACACCTCCCCCTCTGCCTACCTTCCTATTCTTCCGATACACTGTGTATCCTTGGATGTTCAGCTCCCAGAGACATGTATCCTTTAGCCAGGTCTCAGTGATGGCCACAATATCATACCTGCCAATCTGTAGCTGTACAACAAGATCATCCACCTTATTTCTTATGCTGCGTGCATTTAAGTACAACACCTTAAGACCAGTATTTGATACTTTTTGCTTTGATTTCACTGCAACTCATCCCATGGCTACACGTTTGCCCCATCACCTGCCTGTCTTTCCTGATATCTTTACTGCTCACAATCTTAGATTTATTTCTGTTTTCCCCTTCCTCCGCTCTATCATTCCAGTTCCCATCCCCCTGCCAAATTAGTTTAAACCCTCCCTAACAGCTCTATTAAACTTTCCCGCCAGGATATTAGCCCCCTTCGGGTTCAGGTGTAACCAGTCCATTTTGAACAGGTCATACTTCCCCCAGAAGAGATCCCAATTATCTAAGAATCTGAAGCTCTGCCCCCTACACCAGTCTCTCAGCCAGGCATTCATCTGCCTGATCCGACTACTCTTGCCCTCTCTAGCACGTGGCACAGGTAGCAATCCCAAGATTACTACCCTGGAGGTCCTGCTTCTCAGCTTCCTTCCTAACTCCTGGAAATCTCTCTTCAGGACCTCCTCCTTTGTCCTATCTATGTCATTGGTACCAACATGTACCAAGACAACTGGCTGCTCACCCTCCCCCTTTAGAATATTCAGGACCCGATCCGAGACATCCCGTACCCTGGCACCTGGGAGGCAACACACCATGCGGGTATCTCTGTCAGGCTCACAGAATCTCCTGTCTGTTCCCCTGACTATGGAATCCCCCACGACTACCGCATTTCTCTTCACCCTCTTTCGCTCCGGCACAACAGCGCCAGGCTCAGTGCCAGAGACCCGGTCACCATAGGCGTCCCCCGTCAGGTCATCCCCCTCAACAGCATCCAGAACAAGATATTTATTGCTGAGGGGGACAGCCACAGGGGTGCTCTCCACTATCCGGGCATTTCCCTTCCCTCTCTTGACAGTGACCCAGTGTTCTGACTCCTGTAGCCTAGGGATGACTATTGACTCCTGTAGCCTAGGGATGACTACCTCCCTGTAGCTCCTGTCTATCACCTCTTCACTTTCCCTGATAAGCACTAGGTCATCAAGCTGCAGCTCCAGATCCCTAACATGGTCTCTGAGGAGCTGCATCTCAGTGCACCTGGCGCAGATGTGGCCATCAGGGAGGCTGGAAGTCTCCCAGGATTCCCACATCTGACACCCTGAACAAAGCACTAACCCTGCAGGCATGCTATCTAATTTTGCACGAATGAAACAGGAAACATAAGTCTACTCACCCACTTACCTCGCCAAACAGATTTCAATGAGATACCCCCTTATTCTTCTAAACTCCAGTGAGTACAAGCCCAGGGCCATCAAACCCTGTTCATGCATGAACTCTTTCATTCCTGGAATCATTCTCCTGAACCTCCTCTGGACCCACTCCAATGTCAGCACATCTTTTCTTACATAAGTGGCCCCAAACTGTTTAAAATGTGCTCTAACCAGTGCCTTATAAAGCCTTAGCATCACATTCTTGCTCTTATATTCTAGTCCTCTTGAAATGAATGCTATCATTGTATTTGCCTTCTTATCACTGATCCAACCTGCAAGTCAACGTTTAGGGTATCCTGCATAAGGCTGCCCAAGCCCCTTTGCATTTTTTAAATGAAGACTTCCCCAGTAGACAGCTGTTTTATTGCATTTTTTCTTAATGGTCAAGATAAAACAGCTGTTTAGCTTCTGGACATAAATGGGAACCAGTCTTCAGTTCTTAATAATGTAAATAGCAAGTAGTAATCAGTTTGAAGTTAAAACAAAGTGCTAATTATCAAGTAGCTTTGCAAACAAGCTCTGTAGATAGTAAAACACTGTCTGTAGAAGTAGGATATTGGTCAATGCACCCGGTTTATTGCTGCTCAAAGAGATGCAGTATTATACAATGGGTTATTTCAAACAAGACAAGCTGACTAAGTTGTTTAGTTCAAGGAAGCTTGCAGACCAGATGGATAATATCATTTTGCATATCAAATATCTGATGTGCTTATAATTGGAAGGTTTAGGTACTCAGAGAAGTTAGCTTGCAGCCTTAATTATAGGTGGCTTGAAATTGTGGTTCCAAAAAGCTTTCAGACATTTTGTGTAAAAAGGGTACCTGAGGAAATAACATATACGTGTGAATCACCCAAGTGGCAGAAAAAGAGTATAAACGTAGAGAGCATTTCAGTGTTATTGGGAATTGGATAAGAAACACCAAGAAACCACGAAAGAAACATGGAGTGAACTAGAATCCATTCCTCTGGCTTTGATTTCTGTGACAAATGATTTGTTCATCTGCATCATTCATTTGGCTTTTTAGTATACAGGAACTGTGGCTGTGTTCTGGAAATCCTTTGTGTTTTTAAAACAATATTTTGTAGTTTGGAAATGTTTAAGGTAGAAATCCTCTGAATTTTAAGTGTGTTTAAGAATGTTGTTTGGATTTAAACACGCATCTTTGAAAATAAATGAACTGTGTTTTAAACTGATTTCCTAGCTGGAAGTATTTTCTCCTTCATAAGGAGGGGTCCCACCACTCAAATAATGGGTATTGGCAGCAAAACACACCAGGGAGAATAAATGGGGAAGTAAACTATAGTTTGAAGATTGGGTAGTTGTGGTATAATCTCCCTTTATTGAGAGTATCTATATCCAATCAGGTTTAAGGTTTTCATTTGAGTTTCGAACTTTGCAGTCAACAATCCCAATGCCGTCACAATTACTAAACACAATAATCTTAAATGTGGTCTAACCTAAGTTTAAAGGAGCTACAATTTGAAATCAATCCACCTATTAATGAATGTCAAAATACTATATGCCTTCATAATTAACCTATAAACTTGTGCAGCAATCTGAGGGTATTTGGATTTGGATCCCAAGGTCCCTCTGTTTCTCCATGCTGCTAGAAGTCCTGCCTTCAATTACAATCATTCCAAATGCATCACTTCACACGTCAGTTGATTGAAGTCCATCTGCCAGTTCTCTGTCCAGTTCTGCATCCTGTCTATATACTATTTTTAACCTGTGACAATCTTCTACACAATACATTCTATCACCAATTCATACCACCAATCTCTGTGCCATCTGCAATCATATCAACACATTTCTCTGTTTCTACATCCAAGTGATTTCTAACAAATCACAAAGAGTAGTGGTCCTAGAACAGATCTTTGCAGAACAGCACTCATCACTTCCTTCAGTGGGTAAGCCAATTCCAAATTCATGAGGCCAAATTTCAGCTGACTATCTCCAAATGCTCATAAATTCTGCCCGTAAGAGCCATCTCCATTAGTTAGCAAACTACTAACGCAAGACTCATGGGCCCAGAATTTCCAGGATTATCCCAAATAACTAATGAACAATGAAACATTTTCCATCCTTCAGTCCTCTGATACCACTCCTGTAGAACAGGAAGGAAACAAAAAACATCCTCGGTGCTCAGCAATCTCTTCCCTCACTATCCATAATAACTTGGGGTGTATAATTTTGAGCCCCGGAAACTTATTTATTCTAATTTTTTTTCTAAATCTCCAACACTGCTTCTTTCTTAACCTCAACGTGCTCCAGACTGTTATCCTATTCTATGCTAATTTCACATCCATCATCATCCCTCTCCTCCTTGAACGCTGAAGCTATGTATTTATTAAGGACCTTTCCACCTTCTTGGCTTCCAGGCTCATGTTTCCACTTTTATCCCTGAGCAGTCCTTCCCTCACTCTAGACATTGTCCTGGTATTCTCCTAAGTGTAGAATATCTTGGGTTTTCCTTAATCATACTTACCAAGTCCTTCTCATGCCCCCTTTTAGCTCTCATAAGTCCCTTCTTAAGCTCCTTCCTGGCTACTTTATAACTCTCCAAAGCCCTGTCTGACTTTTGCTTCCTAAACCTTAAGTATGTTTCCTCCTTTCTCGTGAATAAATGTAAACCATGGTTCCTTTACCTTACCCTTTCTCAATTGGGACAAACCCATTCAGAACTCTATGCAGGTGCTCCCTAAATAATTCTGCGTGCATGCAGTGCATTTTCCTTGTCTACCTGTGATGCCATCTTCATTGTAAGATACACTCGTACTCCTAAGTCTCTCTGTATCCTAGTGCCCTCCCATCATAGTATAAGTCTACACTGGTTTGACTTTCCAAAATGCATCACCTCAAACTTACTTGTACTAAATTACCTTTGCCACTGCTCAGCCCACTTACTTAACTCATCAAGATCCCACTATAATCTACAAACATTTTTTACTATCATCAACACTTCCTAATTTTGTGTCATTGCAAACTTACTGATCAAGCTTTGTGCATTTCCAGCCAAATCATTTATATAATTAAAAAATAGCAAGGATCCCAAAACCACTCCCTGCGGTACACCACTAGTCACCAGCCTCCATTTGGAAAACAACCTCCAACCACCACTCTCTGCTCCCTACTGTACCTCAGCCAATTTTGAATACACCAAACTACCTCTCCCTGCATTCCGTATGAGCAAACCCTCCAGACCATGCACAAAGTTGTTGAAGGCCTTCCTAGTTGCAGATATTGAACTGAAGAGATTTTAAATCAAAGGGAGGTTTGAAACTATTTGTCAGAAAATAGGTTGTTACACTACCAAACACGCTTTTTAGAAATTTGGCCAATACTCACGAACTCTTTCCTAAGCAATTCAGCCGCTTATGAAAGTTGTCTTCCTGCGTTCTTAATATATTATATTAAAATGTTGAAATAAACCAGCAAGAACAATGTTACAAGAACAATGTTCCTTACATTGTCATGATGGATTGTACTTGTCTTCTGTATAGTGTTACACTGCATTTGTCAACTCCTGTTCAACAATAACTGGAACATGGACGTTCTTGTTCATTTAGAGCATAAAACTAGAAATGTCTTGGGAATAAACCTTAGTTGGCCAAATATTGAATTAAACTGTTAGGTCATACAGGTAGGATAGAAACCATTGGGGTGAACTGGCTATATGATGTGGTTTGCACCTGGAATCTAGAACCATGAGATGGAATTCTGAAGCAATCAATTTGTATTCAAGTAATTAAATATCTTTTGGAAATCTAGTCCTTGAAATACAACTTTTAAACCATCAGATTATTGCAAAAACCCATCTGGTTCACTTCAGAAAAGGAAATATGTTATCCTTTTCCATTGTGATATAAAATCAGTGGCCACTTTATTAGGTACCGGAGTTACCTAATAAAGTGGATACTGAGGGTATTCCTGTACGCTTGTGGCCCTCTGCTTCTGCAGCTCATCCACTTCAAGGTTCAATGTGCATTCAGAGAAGCTATTCTGCACACCATTGTTTTCATGAGTGATTATTTGAGTTACTGTCACCTTCCTGTCAGTTTGAACCAGTCTGGCCATTCTCCTCTGACTGCTCTGATTAATAAGTCATTTTTGTCCGCAGAACAGCCACTCATTGGATATTTTTGTTTGGTTTTTTGCTCCATTCTCTGTAAACTCTAGAAACTGCTGTGTGTGAACATCCCAGAATTCAGCAGTTTCTGAGGTACTGAAACCATCCTGTCTGGCACCAACAGTCATTCCATGGTCAAAGTCACTTAGATCCCATTTTTTTCCCATTCTGATGTTTGGTCTGAATGACAGCTGAACCTCTTGACCATGTCTGCATGCTTTTATGCATTGAGTTGCTGCCGCATGATTGGCTGAGTTTTGCATTAACAAGCAGATCTAGAGGAGTACCTATTAAAGTGGCCAAAGCGTGCATTTGGTATTCTAGAGCCATCAAGGTTGTCCTAACTGCCTCCTCAATCCAGTGGCAAATGCAGATGTGTAATGAATATTTGCATTGCTAATGTCTGTGTCCCATTGATGAACAAATTAGGTATGGGGCAGCGCGACAAAAATTTGCACTACCTATTTAAAATATTCATGAGTGATATGTGACCTATCTCTCCACTGCGGTCACACTTGCAATGTGCTGGGAAAGAAATAAAGACTGTGAGTACCAATATTCTCACTGCTAAGATGTGATTACAGAACACAAAAAATCTAATGACGTTTCCTGAACTGTCAAGGTACCCAATAATGCTCAGGAGATAGTGCACTTCAAAACATTCTTCTTAATAACACATGGGCACACCGCCAACTGCATCTTTACCAGCAATTATCCTGACTTGGAAATATATCATCACTCTTCCAGCTGTTTATCACACTGGATCCAAATCCTGGAAATCCCTGCGCAACAGGGATTTTGGTGTTCTTTAGAGGCAGATACATTCCGGACATAGTAGTGGTTGTAATAGACTTGGACCTCTGAAATGAAGCTCACTCTGCAACTTGATCATTGACTGCCTCATTGGGAGGTCACCGACAACGCAGATGGGAAATAATGTCTCCTTCTCCCTGACAATCAGCATTGGCGTAATTAAAGGATCAGTACTTATCCCACTGTTCTACTCTCTCTACACTCATAAACGCGTGGCTGGGCACAGCTCAAACATGATCTATAAGTTTGTCGATGACTTAACTATTGTTGGCATAACTATTTAATTTCAGATGGTGATAAAAAGGCAGACAGGAGTGAGGTAGATCAGCTGGTTGGTTGGTGTTGAGAAAATAAATGTGCACTCAATGTCCAAAAAGACTGAGGAATCAATTGAGGACTTCAGGAAGCTGAAGCTGAGGGAATACACACCGGTCCTCATCGAGGAATCCCCAGTAGAAAGGGTGAGCGATTTCATGTTACTGGAAGTCAACATCACTGAAGACCTACCCTGAGCCCAACATGTTGATGCAATTACAAAGAAGGCATAACAGTGCCTGTATTTCATCAGGAGTGTGAGGAGGCTTGGTATGTCACCAGAGACTCTCAAATTTCTACCGACGTACCGTAGAGAGCATTCTAACCCTTTGCATCACCACCTAGTATGGGGGAGCCACTGCACAGGATCGGAAAAAGCTGCAGACATTTAGAAACTCAGCCAATTCTATCTTGGGCACTAGCATCCCCAGCATAGAGGACGTCGCCGAAAGGCGATACCTCAAAGGGCAGCATCCGTCATGAAGGACCACCATCACCCAGGACACGCCTCATTCTCATTGCCACCGTCACCCAGGACACGCCTCATTCTCATTGCCACCATCACCCAGGTCACGCCTCATTCTCATTGCCACCGTCACCCAGGACACGCCTCATTCTCATTGCCACCGTCACCCAGGACACGCCTCATTCTCATTGCCACCGTCACCCAGGTCACGCCTCATTCCTATTGCCACCGTCACCCAGGACACGCCTCATTCTCATTGCCACCGTCACCCAGGTCACGCCTCATTCTCATTGCCACCGTCACCCAGGTCACGCCTCATTCTCATTGCCACCGTCACCCAGGACACGCCTCAATCTCATTGCCACCATCACCCAGGACATGCCTCATTCTCATTGCCACCATCAGCTCGGTGGTACAGGAGCCTGAAGGCACACACTCAACATTTTAGGAACAGCTTCTTTCCCACCACCATCAGATTTCTAAATGGACAGTGAACCCATGTGCACTACTTCACTACAGTGTTCTTTCTGCTCTCTTTTTGCACCACATGTTTAATTCTTATGTCTATGTCTTATTTTAATGTATAGTTTTTTTAAAATTATGTTTTGCAATGTCCTGCTGCGAAGCAACATATTTCATGACATGCCAGGGATATTAAACCTTATTCTGACTCTGAAAAGATCGGCACAGGATCGTGGTGCCAAAGGGCCTGTACTGGGTTGTAAAGTTCTATGCTCTATGCTCTATCTTTACAGTCAGGGAAAAATGTGGAGAGCCCAGCTTCCACTCCACCAGTCCACCTCTACCTTTTTCGGCCATGTCACTCTGCTCTGTGGGTAGGATTAACAGCTATTGCAATCTGGCTCAGGCAGTCCTGACCTTGGAGACATAAGGCAGCAGAGTTTGGAATCCGGCATGACAAGGTGCTGAAGGATTTCAGCAGGTCAAGGCAGCATCTGTGGAGGGAAATGGACAGTGGAAGTTTCAAATGAAGACCCTTCATCTAGACTGGCTGTGAATGTCCTCAAACAACAGGGGAGTAGCAGAAATCACAGAGAGGGAGCAGCGAGAGAGTGTCTCGCCAAGCTCCCATTCAAGAGAGGAGGAAAATGCCTTCAATATGGGTATATCTTGTAGAGTCTTCACAGTGGAGTAGCAAGATGAGGTATCAGGAGGTGACAAACCATGTGCAAAGTTGAAACCATTGCAGCAGTTCAAAAGATGAGGTGCATCCAACTTTTAAGAGTCATATAAGGCTCCAAAAGTATTGCAAGTAACAGCAATGAGTGAAGATCTGAGCTAAAACGAGTAGCATTTGTTCTGGCCATACTGCTTGAGATACCTTATTTTACGAGCATTGTCTGGGTGCCAACTGTCAGATTACAGTCTGAGAACAATTCATTGAGAATTCCCTCGATGTCCTAGCCTAGAATTTGCTGTTGCTTTATATTAGTGGCTGAATACATAACATATTCTTTCTCCTGTCCCCTGCTTCCATGCAGTGTTATCCTATTTATTTTAAATAGGTTGCAGCTTCTTCTCAAATGGTCTGAAAAGGTAATTGTATTCATTAAACATTTGTCTACGATTAGTGCTAATGATAAATTTTGGGGACTCTAATGCTCTGTTGATACAAAGAAGAAAAGCAATATTGAAGAGAATCCTGTTAATGACCAGTTATAAAGAGCACCAACACCAGAGGATATCATGAAATTATTTTTGTTTAAATGTGTAAGAATGTGTTAATTGTTCTGCTATTTTTGCCTTGCTTACAGCAACATTTGAAAAAAATTATTATTCTGCACGGTAACTGGCCCTTCCGGTCCAATGAGCCCGTGCTACCCAACTACAGACATGTGACCAATTAACCTATGAACACCTACTTCTTTGGAATGTAAGAGGAAACCCATATGGTTACGGGGAGAATGTACGAACTCCTTACAGACAGCAGCAGAAACTGAAACCGAGCTGCTGGTGCTGGAAAGCATTACTACGCTCCCTCCTGGCACAGTTGTAACCCACCCCCATCGATAGAAACCAGTGGAGTTTGGCACCGCTACTTCATACAGGGATCCATTTCAGCCCACTGGTTGAGCAAGCTAGGGCTCTTCTCTCGGTAGTGAAGGAAGACAAGAAGTGATTTGATAAGGTATACAAAATGATGGTGTTAATAGCCAGAGACGTTTTCACAGGGTGGAAATGGCAGATATGAAAAGGCACAATTTTAAGGTGATTGGAGGAAAGCATGAGGAGGGGTGTGCACTAGAGGCAGTTTGTTTACACAGAGAGTGATGCTTGTTTGGAATGCTCTGCCAAGTGTATTGGTAGAGGCATTTAAGAAAATGGAGGGATATGTATGAGGGAAGGTTTAGATTGATCTCAGAGATGGTTAAAATATTGGCACAACATCATGGACCGAAGGGCATGTACTGTGCCGTGAAGTTCTGTTATACTGTGCACTCTATCAAGTCTTTGCAGTTTGTGGAGTAATTCCATTCCACAAGACCATAACTTACAGGAGCAGAATTAGACCATTTAGTCCATTGAGTCTACTCTACTATTCCATCATGGCTGATTTATTATCCCTCTCAACCCTATTCTCCTGCCTTCTCCCTGTAACCGCCGACATGCTTAATAATCAAGAACCTATCAACATCCACTTTAAATTTATCCAATGACTTGACCTCCACAGAGCCATTTGGCAATGAATTCCACAAATTCAATGTACCCAATGACTTGACATCCACAGCGACCTTCGGCAATGAATTCCACAGATTCACCACCCGCTGGTTAAAGAAAATTGTCTGCATCTGTTCTAAAGGGACCTCCTTGTATCCTGAGGCTATACCTCCATTCCTAGACTCTTCTGCTATAGAAAATGCCCTCTGCACCTCCACTATAGAGGCCTTTCAATATCCAATAGGTTTCAATGAGATCTTCCCTCATTCTCTTAAACTCTAGTGAGTACAGCCCAGAGCCATCGAATGCTCCTCATATCTTACCCTTTTCATTCATTCCCCCAGTGTGTTTATTGTAACCTTTTCTCCCCTTGATCCTATCAGCTCCCCACATATTCTACCACTCAGCTGCACACTAGAAGCTGTTTACAATGGCTAGTTAATCAGCATATCCACACATTGAAGCAGGCATGGTAGCGTAGTGGTTAGCACAACACCTTACAGTACAGGCAACCTGGGTTCAATTCCCGCCACTGCCTGGAAGGAATTTGCACATTCTCCCCATGACTGCGTGGGTTTCCTCCGGGTGCTCCAGTTTCCTCTCACAGTCGGTAGACTAATTGGTCATTGTAAATGGATTTAATTGGGGGATTTCTGGGAAGCGTGACTTGAAGTGCCAGAAGATCGCGGCATGTTAATGAAATTTAAAAAATTAAAAACACTAGAATGTGAGAGGACCATGACAAATTCTGCCGTCAAATATAGAACATGAGAACTCCACACAAATAGCTTCAGGATTCAGGATTGAAGCAACATTCTACCTGCTTAATCTCTGTCCTACTCTGTTGTTGGAACATAAACAGATAAGAACACTGCAGGCCGCCGGTGGTGAACCGGGTCCAAATCCTTGTACCAAATCCTTGCATGCTTTCCATCCGTGCTGGGTGGAGCGTCGAGCTAGCAACACGGCCTCGTAAAAAACAGATAAAAGGCAAAAAATGCCACATGATTTGCCACAAGGTGCACAAATGAACAACAATGTAAGAACACTGCATAACAGGAAACAGGAGCAAGGGTAGGCTATTTGGCTTTCGAGCCTGTCTCATCATTCACCTAGATCAAGGCAGATCCTCTGTCTATGTGCCATATTCCTACAGTACGTGTATAATCCTACATTAGTCAGAAATCTATTGAATTAATTCAATGACTGCTTCACTACAGTTCTCCATCATGGATAATTCCAAAGAATCACATCCTCTATGTGAAGAAATTTTTCCTTATCTCAGTTCAAAATGCCTATCCTTTATTCTCAAACTGTAACCCTGTTTCTTCACCCCTTAGCACAGGAAATATCCTCTCTGTTCCCAACCTTCCAAGCCTGTGAGAACTACGTACACCTCTTTCTTCTAGCTTCTAGCCAGGTAGGCCTAATCTACCCCATCTCTTCTCATATGGCAAACCTGCCCTCCCTGGAGCATGTCTAATGAAACATCCCTGAACATTTAAAACAAGTATTCATTTTCTGATAAGAAGTCTGCAGAGAAAACTCCATGTGTGATTTCACTAGGACCCTGTTAGGGGCCATTCTTTGAAGAGCAAAAGCTGTTGGAGAGCATAATTATGGATTGGTTCAAATGAGAACCAATCTTCACGAAATAAAGCTTGTGCAGAATGTAACATCCAACTAATCATTTGTAGTTAATGAAAACAATCATTGAGTGTGGAACATTTTCTGTCCCATTGAACGTACATAAGGAAACACAATTTAGATTAAATTAGCTTTATCCATCATTTGTTCACTAAAACATACAGTGAAATGTGTGGTTTTGCACTGAATCAAATCCGCGAGGATTCTGCTAGGTTGTGCCGAAGTGGCCACACTTCCGGGGCAGTATAGGATGCCCACAACTTACTGACCCTTTGGAATGTGCGAGGAATCTGGAGCAGCGGAAAGGGTCACAACAGAACATGCAAGCTCCTTACAGACGGCGGCAGGGATGGAGGCCTGACCCCCAGCTGGTGCTGCAAAGCAATGCACTAACTGCCATGCCACCGTGCCACCATTGTTAGCACATTGCTAAAAGTGCATTCCTGCCACTTCATCCACAGTCTGGGACAGATCTCATTTGTCACTTATCCTTCTGGTTAATTGTATATGAATGCAGCCATTCCTCAGGGGCTTCGATGTTTCTATCATTCATTCCGTGGGTTTCCTTTCCTGTAGATGTCTGTGAAGAGTAAGAATTTCAGGTTGTATACTGTATACATTCTCTGATATTAAAATGAACCTTTGAGCAGCGGCCAGTCCAGGTATCAGAGGTTTGGAAGGGAGGCGACTTCAGTCAGGTCTACCACCCAAGGATAAAAAAGTAGCAACGGGTTGCAGCAGCAAGAAGAGCTTTGACCAGCTACCAATGGGACTGATTAGTGGACAGGAGATTCTGTGTTTGAGAGCGAGATTCCCAGATGGTATGTTATCTCCCATGTGCCAGGGCCCAGGATATCTCAGATCCTCAGCGTTCTTCATTGGGAGGATGAGTAGAAGTTGTGGTTCATGTAAGTACCAATGATGTGGATAGGACGAGTGATGAAGTTTTGCATAGGGAGTTCAGGATGCTAAGTTAAAAGGCAGCACATCCAGGGTTGTGATCTCAGAATTGCTACCCATGCCACGTGCTAAGAAGGTGAGAACTAGGAAGATTATATAGTTTAATATGTCGCAAAGGAGTTGGTGTAGGAGGGAGGGCATAAGATTTTTGGATCATTGGGCTCTCTTTCAGGGAAGGTGCAGCCTGTACAGATGGGTTGGAGTGCACCTGAACTGGAGGGGGACTAATATCCTCACAGGAAATCGTTTGTTCATGCTGCATGGTGGGGTTTAATAGAGTGCAGGGAACTGGAACCAGAGTGCCAGAACAGTTATTGGAGAGGTTGTGGAAGCAGATTTTGGTAAGAGCTCAGACAAAGTCAGGGATCAACATGCTGAGCATAGTTTGACTAGTGTCCTGAGCTGTGTATATTTCAATGCAAGAAGATTCGGAGGAAAGTTCGATAATAGTGCTGAAGATGAGGTAGCTGGTTTACAAAGGCAATGTGCCGTGAGGAAATTGCAGTCAACAGAATGAGTCACAATGTAAAAAATGGACAAAATCTAAACGGGTGAATACAGGACTGACGGTGTTGGATCTGAATGCATGCAGTATACAGAATGAGATAGTTGAACATGTAGCACAGTTGCACATTGGCAGTTTTGATGTTGTAAGCATCACTGAGTCATAGCTGAAAGATTATAGCTGGGAGCTTAATGTCCAAGGATACACATTGTCTTGCAAGGACAGGCAAGAAGTCAGCTGTGGCAGTGTTGCTCTGTTGGTAAAAAATGAAATTACATTATTTGAAAGAGGTGATATCGGAAGGTGTTGAATCATTGTAGATAGAGCTAAGGAACTGCAAGGGTAAAAAGACCCTGATAGGAGTTGTATACAGACATCCAAACAATAGTAAGGACGTAGCCTATAAATTATAACAGGAGATAGAAAATGTATGCCAACAGGGCAATGTTATAATAGTCATGGGAAATTCCATATGCAAATAAATTGGGAAAATCTGGTTAGTGCTCGATTACTTGAGGGGGAATTTGTAAAGTGCCTACTAGATGGCTCTTTAGAGCATTTCATGGTTGAGCCCTCTAGGGGATCAGCTATTCTGGATTGGATGTTGTGCAATGAACCTGAAAAAATTAGACAGCTCCCTTAGGAGCAAGTGATCACAATGTAGCGTCTATAACCGTCGCACCAGTCATGTGTTGGAGAGCAAGGAAGGGTCCAGCTTAAAAGGGAGACAGTGCCTAGAGGAGCAGTCATTGTTGGAGTGGTCCGAGTCAGAGTGGTAGCGCTTTGGCTCACTTGGGCTTCGGCGGAAGTGGGTAAGCGGACTTTGCTTTTCCTTGTATTTTTTGAGGAATACAGAGCGCGTCTGTAGGGTTAGTACTTTGCTCTGATTTTCAGATGAAGGAATCCTGGGAATCTTCCAGTCTTCCAGATGGCCACACCTGTGCTAGGTTCACCGAGATGCAGCTTCTGAGAGATCGTGTTAGGGATCTGGAGCTGCAGCTTCATGACCTGTAGCTTATTAGGGAAAGTGAGCAGGAGATAATTAGGAGCTACTGGGAGCTAGTCACTCTGAGACTGCAGGAGTTACATAGGTGGGTGATTGTCAGGGAAGGGAAGAGCTAAGATAGCAGAGAACACCCCTTTAGCCATCCCCCTCTGTAATTGTTATCTCATTGTGGATGATGTTGAGGGGGTGACCTGACAGAGGATGACCATGGCGATTGGGTCTCTGGTACTGAGTCTAGTTCTGTGGTGCAGAAGGGAATGAGGAAGATGAGGAATGCGGTAGTCATAGGGGATTCCACAGTGAGGGGAACAGACAGGAGGTTCTGTCAGCCTGATAGAGATACTCACATGGCGTGTTGCCTCCCAGATTCCAAGGTGTGGGATGTCTTGGATCAGGTGCAGAGTGTTCTGAAGGGAAAGGGTGAACAGCCAGAAGTCTTGGTAACGTTGGTACAAATGACATAGGTAGAAAAATGGAGGGAAATCCTGAAGAGAGAATTCAGGGAGTTAGGTAGGAAGTTGAAAGGCAGGGACCTCTAGGGTAGTAATCTCAGGATTGCTGCCTGTGCCACGTGCTAGCGAGTGCAAGAATAGAATGATCAGGCGTATTAATGTGTGGCTGAGAGACTCATGTCGGGGTCAGGGCTTCAGATTTCTGGATCACTGGGCCCTCTTCTGGGGATGTATGACCTGTACAAAAAGGATGTGTTACACCTGAACCCAAAGGGGTCCAATATCCTAGCAGGCAGGTTTAGTAGCGCTGTAAGGGAGGGCTTAAACTAATTTAGCAGGGGGATGATAGGGCTGAGGAAGGGGAAAACAGTAATAAATCAAAGATAGTGTGCAACAGAGATGATAGAAAGGACAGGCAGGAGATGAGACATAATCACAGCCAGTGGGATGAGTTACAGGGATAGTACAGTTAAAACAGAGAGCAACAAATAATGGACTGGAAGTGTTATATTTGAATGCACACAGCATAAGAAATAAAATGGACAATCTTGAAATTCAGCTACAGATTGGCAAGTATGACGTTGTGGCCATCTCTGAAACTTGGCAAAAGGATGGCTGCCATTGGGAGCTGAACGTCCAAGGATATACAGTGTATTAGAAAGATAGGATAGTAAGCAGAAGGGGTGGTGTGGCCCTGTGTATAAGAAATAATATTAAATCATTAGAAAGAGATGACATAAGATTGGAAGGTGTAGAGTCTCTAGGGGGCGAGTTAAGAAATGGCAAGGGTAAAAGGACTCAAATGCCAGTTGTATCCAGGCCTCCAAACAGCAACCAGGATGTGAATTACAAATTACAGCAGGGAATAGAAAATACATGTCAGAAGGGCAATGTCATGATAATCACTGGGGATTTTAACATGAAAGTGGATTGAGAAAACATGTTAGTACTGGACCTCAAGAGAGAGAATTTGAAGAATGTCTTTCGAACAGCTTGTTATTGAGACTACTAGGGAATCAGCTGTGCTGGATTGGGTGTTGTGCAATGATCCAGAGGTGAAAAGAGAGCTTAAGGTTAAGGAACCCTTAGGGAACAGTGATTACAATATGACCGAGTTCACTTTGAAATTTGAGAAGGAGAAACTAAAATCCAATGTGTCGGTATTTCAGTGGAATAAAGGAAATTACAGTGGTATGAGAGGGGAACTAGCCAAAGTTGGCTGGAAAGGGACGCTAGCAGGAAGGACAACAGAGCAGCAATGGCTGGAGTTTCTGCAAAAAATGAGAGAAGTGCAAGTCAGATCTATACCAAATAAGAAGAAATTTTCGAGTGGAAGAAGGGCACTACCGTGGCTGACAAATGAAGTGAGAGCCAAAGTAAAAACAAGAGAGAGGGCATACAAGGAAGCCAAAGCTAGTGGGAAGATAGAGGATTGGGAAGCTTTTAAAAACTTGCTGAAGGAAACTAAGAAAATCATTAGGAAGGAAAAGATGAATTTTGAAAGGAAGCTCGTGAAAATAGCAAAGAAGATACTAAAAGCTTTTTTAAGTATATAAAGGGTAAAATAGAGTCGCGGGTAGATATAGGACCAATAGAAAATGACGTTGGAGATAATGTAATGAGAGACACAAAGATGGCAGAAGAACTGAATGCGTATTTTGCATCTGTCTTCACAGTGGAAGACATTTGCAGTATACCGGATATTCAACAGTGTCAGAGAAGTGAAGTATGTGCAGTGAAAATTATGACTAAGAAGGTGCTCAAGAAGCTTAATGGTCTGAGGGTGGATAAATCTCCTGGACCTCATGGAATGCACACTTGGATTCTGAAGGATGGAGCTGGAGAGGTTGTGGAGGCATTAACAATGATCTTTCAAGAATCAATAGATGCTGGCATTGTACCAGATGACTGGAAAATTGCAAATGTTACTCCACTATTTAAGAAGGGTGGGAGGCAGCAGAAAGGAAACTGTAGTCCTGTTAGCCTGACATCAGTGGTTGGGAAGTTGTTGGAATCAATTGTTGGAATGAGATTATGGAGTGCCTGGAGGCACATGACAAGATAGGCCAAAGTCAGCATGGTTTCCTGAAAGGAAAATCCTGCCTGACAAACCTACTGCAATTTTTGAAGAAATTACAAGCAGCATAGACAAAGGAGATGTAGTAGATGTGATGTACTTGGATTTTCAGAAGGCCTTTGACAAGGTGCCGCACATGAGGCTTCTAAACAAGATAAGAGCCCATGGAATTACAGGGAAGTTACTAGCATGGGTGGGGCATTGGCAAATTGGAAGAAAACAGAGAGTGGGAATAAAGGGATCCTATTCTGGCTAGCTGCTGGTTACCAGTGGAGTTCCACAAGGGTTGGTGTTGGGACCTCTGCTTTTTATGATGTATATCAATAATTTGGACTATGGTATTAATGGATTTGTGGCTAAATTTGCCAAAGATACAAAGATAGGTGGAAGAGTGGGTAGTGTTGAGGAAACAGAAAGTCTGCAGAGAGACATAGATAGTTTAGGGAAATGGGTAAAGAAGGAGCAACTGAAATACAACGTTGGAAAATGTATGGTCATGCACTTTGGTGGTAGAAATAAATGGGCAGACTATTATTTAGCTGGGGAGAGAATTCAAAATACAGAGATGCAAAGGGACATGGGAGTCCTTGTGCAGGATACCCTAAAGGTTAACCTCCAGGTTGAGTCAGTGGGGAGGAAGGTGAATGCAATGTTGGCATTCATTTCTAGAGGTATTGAATATAAGAGCAGGGATGTGATGCTGAGGCTCTATAAGGCACTCACGAGACAACACTTAGAGTATTGTGTGCAGTTTTGGGCTCCTTATTTTAGAAAGGATATAGTGACATTGGAGAGGGTTCAGAGAAGCTTCACGGGAATGATTCCAGGAATGAAAGGATTACCATATGAGGAACGTCTGGAAGCTCTTGGGCTGTGCTCCCTGGAGTTCAGGAGAATGAGAAGGGATTTCATAGAAACATTCAGAATGATAGAAGGCCTGAAAAGATTAGATATGGCAAAGTTATTTTCCATGGTAGGGGAGTCTAGGACAAGAGGGCACGACTTCAGGATTGAAAGACTTCCATTTAGAACTGAGATGCGGAGAAATTACTTTAGTCAAAGGGTGGTAAATCTGTGGAATTTTTTGCCATGAGCAGCCTGTGAAGGCCAAGTTATTGGGTGTATTTAAGGCAGAGATAGATAGGCTCTTGATGAGCCAGGTCATCAAAGGGGATGGGAGGAAGGCAGGGAAGTGGGGATGACTTGAAGAATTGGATCAGCCCATGTTTGAATGGCAGAGTAAACTCGATGGGCTGAATGGCCTACTTCTGCTCCTACATCTTATGGTCTTATGGTCTTATAATGTGATCGAACACTGGCAGGGATGATGGCAGAGCAGCAATAGCTTGAATTTCTGGAAGCAATTCGGGCAGCACAGGATATAAACAATCCAAAGAGGAAAAGTTATTCAAAAAAGGACTGGGAAGCTTTTAAAAACCAACAGAAGGCAACTAAAAATGTCATTAAGAAGGTAACAATGGTATATGAAAGTAAGCTAGCCAATAATATTAAAGAAGATACCAAAAGTTTCTTCAGATACATACAATGTAAAAGAAAGGCTAATGTTGACATCTGACCACTGGAAAACAATGCTGGAGAGGTTGTAATGGGGGACAATGTAATAGTGGATGAACTGAATAAATATTTTGCATCAGTCTTCACTGTGGAAGACCCTAACAGTATGGTGGAAGTTCCAGGTGTCAGGGGTCATGAAGTGTGTGAATTTACCATAACTACAGAGAAGGTTCTTGGAAAACCAAAAGGTCTGAAGGTAGATAAGTCACCTGGACCAGGTGGTGTACACACCTGAGTTCTGAAAGAGATGGCTGAAGAGATCATAGAGGCATTAGTAATGATCTTTCAAGAATCATTAATTCTGGAATGGCTCTGGAAGATTAAAAAATGCAAATGTCACTCCACTCTTCAAAAAGTGAGAGAGGCAGAAGAAAAGAAACTATTGGCCTGTTAGTTTAACCTCAGTGGTTGGAAGATGTTGGAGTCAATTATTAAGGATGAGTTCTCAGGGTACTTGGAGGTACATGACAAAATAGGCCATAGTCAACATGGTTTCCTTAAAGGAAAATCTTGTCTGACAAATCTGTTGGAATTCTTTGAAGAAATAACAAGCAGGGTAGGCAAAGAAGAATCAGTTGATGTTGTTGTACTTGAATTTTCAGAAGGCCTTTGACAAGGTGTCATACATGAGGCTGTTTAAAAAGCTACGAGCCCATGGTATTACAGGAAATATTCTAACATGGATAAAGCAGTAGCTGATTGGCAGGAGGCAAAGAACGGAAAGAAAGTGAACCTTTTCTGACTGGCTGCTGGTGACTACAGATTTTCCACAGACGTCTGTGTTGGGACTGCCTCTCTTTAGGTTATATGTCAATGATTTGGATGATGGAATTGATGGGTCTGCTGTAAACATTGCAGATGATATGAAGACTGTTGTAGCGGTTGGTCGTTTTGAGGATATGGAGGGGCAACAGAAGGGCTTAGACAGGTTGGGAGAACGGGGAAAGAAGTGGCACATGGAACACAGTCTCAGGAAGTGTATGGACATGCACTTTGGTAGAAGAAATGAAAGGGTCAACTATTTTCTAAATGGAGGAAAATACAAAAAAAAACTGAGGTGCAAAATGACTTGGGAGTCATTGTGCAGGACACCCTAAAAGCTAATTTACAGGTTGAGTCTGTGGTGAGGAAGGCAAATACAAAGTTAGCAATCATTTCAAGAGGGCTAGAATATAAAAGCAAGGATGTAATGTTGAAACTTCACTTGGAGTATTGTGAGTTGGTTTGGTCCCTCTATCTTGGAAAGGATATGCCAAAACTGGAAAGGGTTCAAAGGAGGTTCATGAAAATGACCCCAGGATTGAATGGTTTGTCATATGAAGAGTGTTTGATAGTTTGGGGCTTGTATTCACTAGAATGCAGAAGAATGAGGGTTGACCTCATTGAAACCTATCAAATGGTGAAAGTCCTGATAGAGTGGATGTAGAGAGCATGTTTCTCATGGACACAGCCTCAGAATAGAGAGGCATCCTTTTAGAATGGAGATGAGAAGGAATTTTTTTAGTCAGAGAATGGTGAAGCTGTGGAATTCTTTGCCACAGGCAACTGGGGAGGTCAAGTTTTTATGTACATCGAAGCCAGAGGTTGATTGATTCTTGATTGGTCGTGACATGAAGAAACATGGGGAGAAGACAAGAGATTGGGGCTGTGAGGAAAATTAGACCAGCCACAATGACATGGCAGAGCAGAATTGATGAGCCAAATGTCCTAATTCTGCTCTTAGATCTGATGATCTCATGGCCTTATATTTTTGATGTAAGGAGCTTTTATTGAGAATGTTTAGGAACAGAGGCCAGTACTGAATATTCAAAGGGGTTCTGTTGCTTGGGATGTATTGCCATTGCAAATGTGTAATTCTGCAAATTTACCTGTCTATTTCCAAATGTTAAAGTTAAGTAGAAAATGATAACAACTGAAACTGGAGTTAATTATTTATTATTGTCTTTATATTGAGTGAGTATAAAACATTGAGTCAGGAGAATGAGGTTGTCTTGGATCCTTCTGAATGCTCCCTTTCTTGGAGGCCTGCTGTGGAATAAAGATTTTCATATTTCCCAGTTACAGCTTCCACGTGGCTTAGTTTTAGTCAGATACAACATATGGGGGTTCATCAGGGATAAGGTTGAGACCCATAATGTTGCCAGCAACCTTAGTAGACCAGGAAGGTGAATATTTTTAAGAGTAGCACACAAAACATAGATCTTTTCAGGTCAACAGCCACGGGATCACAAAGTGTCAAAGAACATTTCAGAGAGTTGAGCAGGTATATTTTAAAGTATGGAGTGTGTGTGTCTATGTATGTAAGCTAGTAGATGGTATTAGGTAATTTGGTGAGACTGAGCCACCAGTTGTGAAATGTGGATACTGACTGTTTGGGATGCATGTATACTCAAACAGGAGCCTGTGTAGTAGTTATTTGTTTCTATGTGTGTGTGTTTTAAGAATACATTTAAAACTTCAGAGTGACAAGAGTTTTAAACGAGAGAAAATACAAAAAAAAAGCATCATGAATTCAGTGGCAAAGAAGTGGCAGATTGATTGCAGAGTATATATTCTTGGGTTTTAAGCACATAATGTTTTCTTTTTATCTTTTCCTGGTCTTTTGCTTAACATGAGAATTACTTCAGGGGGAGGTTATACTCAGGTATATCTGTTGATATGGTGCCTTTTGAGTTCAAACCACAGCAGGTTGGGAATCCTGTTGACGTCAGCCAGCCATTGACACTGATTATTACCACTCATAAAACATTCGCCCCGAGCCCCACCCCACCCCACCCCACCCCCGTGGAAAAGCACAACATTTTGTCCATGCTACCCTCGCTGCTTGTGCGAACACAGAACTCTGAAGTAAACTTGAAGATATGGTTGATACTCACCAGATGTACCAAAAGACATACACTCAGTGGCCACTTGATTAGATACACCTGCACACCTGCTCGTTAAAGAACCTAATCATGTGGCAGCAACTCTGTATAAAAGCATGCAGACGTGGTCAGGAGGTTCACTTGTTGTTCAAACTGAACATCAGAATGGGGGAGAAATGTGATCTAAGTGGAACGATAGTTGGTGCCAAATGCCAGATCAAGTGGTTTGAGTATCTCAGAAACTGCTAATCTCCTGGGATTCTCACACATAACAGTCTTTAGAGTTTACAGAGAACAATGTGAGAAATAAAAATATATCCAGTGAACGACAGTTCTGTGGTTGAAAAAGCCTCGTTAATGGGAGAGATCAGTGGAGAATGACCATACTGGTTCAAGCTGACAAGAAAGCAATAGTAACTTAGTTAATCACATGTTACAACAGTGGCGTGCAAAAGAGCATCTCAGAATGCATAACATGTCAAACTTTGAAGTGGATGGGCTACAGCAGCAGAAGACCACGGACGTACACTCAGTGGCCACTTTATTAGGTACAGAAGATCACTAACGAAGTGGCCACTGAGTGTACATTTGTTGGTGAAAGATAAATGTCCAAAGAATACTTTGGATCTTATGGCCCAGGAGATGTAGGATAGTATATAGGCAAGTAGCAGGAATGCCTAACAAGGAGAGATATCACCGTATTAAGGGAGAAGCGAGACATCAACTTGGGAGGGGTGAATATACCTGGGGAATAATAATGTCCGTGGATCAGGGAGTTAATGAGTCTGCCATAGATTGTGTACATACCACCCCCGACCCCCCGGTACGCCTTAGGGTCGCTCAACTCTCTGTCGTCTAGGGAAACAACCCTCAGCCCGCCAAACTGGGTAATTAAGTTTGTGTGGATGCTGTGTGATGTACCCCACCCTGCCAAATAACAGACAATACACCATATACAATTAAATGAATTACAGTTTATAGGTATTACTGGAACTATATAATTAATGGAGGTAAAATATAAAAGGAAAATAAAAGGTGCCACATTTATCAAAGTTCAATCTCTTCGTGCAGAAACAGTTGGAGCTCTAGTAACGATCCTCTCTTCACCATTCGATCCCCTCTGACCACCTCGACCTGCTGCCTGGGACCAACCACGGTGGTCGACCAGACGCTCCACACGAATCTGTATCTGCCTCCTCTCCTCGCCGAAAACTCTGGACCTCGGACTCTTGCTCGGGGTCCGACCCTTTTAGCTGGCTCACAGCACCTTGTCCATCCTCTCTCTCTCGCGCGTCTTCTGCCCAAAAACCCGCACATCTCAATAACTTACAGTCACACTAGAAAGAATAACATCTATCCCAATTGGTTCTTTCACTGTTATCAATAATATAACCCAAACAAGCTGCTAGCCAGAGGAATTTCTCAGCATTTAACATAACAAAGAAGCCATTTGAATTATAACATAACAAAGAAGCCATTTTAATTAGCCTACGCAGTAACATTAAAGAAGAAACCCGTTACATGTAAACTGTAAATATCATGCATATGAGGAATACTCCGGACAGGATAACTCAAGGAGGCATGATCCAGTCTTCCTGAAGATACTGAAGCAAAGCCTGAGCTCAGCCCACCAGCTAGTTTTCAATCTGGCAATAGCTGTGGGATCAGCCTATCCCAATATAGCATCACAGGCTGGGGAGATAATTGTAATCGGACATCTCCACTCCTGTGCTCAAACATTGTGGTAGGATTGATTGACTTTATGTGTGGTTTAAAGAAAATTAAAATCCAACTTAAATTACTGCTTCATTTGATATTTTATTTCATATTTGTTTTATTTTTGCATTATGCTAAGAGCTACTTAGAGGGTATTTCATTATAGTTAATAACTATACCCTTCATAGTTAACAATTAGTTTCATCTGGTGGATGATATCCCTCTGTAAATTTCAGTTAAAAATATGTACTTTTAGAAACAGTTGTGAAAATGGACATATGACATGTCGGGGCAAATTTCACACCCAGGAATGAGGCCAATGTTCCCCATTTTTGGACTCTTCTTTGATAATCATTTGCTGGGGCCAGGATGTAAAAAAAAGAGATGATTCTTGAACCGTGACACTTAAACCATTCAATCACGCCTCCAGATTATTAATGTTGTTTGCAAAATCCCTTAAAATTAAAATATAGGTTATATTTTGCACCAGGAATTTCAGTAAAGTCGTGCTCCAAATCAAATTGGAGTTATGCAATTGGAAGGAGGTATCAGTGATTAAGAAATGTGAATAGAACCCAGCACAGTCTCATAGTTACTAGAACTTACTTATTTATTTTTTATATAGTAAGATGTATAAAAATCTATTAAAATTAGCTTTATTCGTCACATGTACATCGAAACCTACAGTAAAATGTGCCGTTTGCAGTAATGACTAACAGAGTCCGAGATATAATGGGGATAGCCATTCAGTATAACAACGCCTTGGGCACCCAACAGAGCATGCCCTCATAACTTACTAACCCAAACCCACATGTCTTTACAATATGGAAGGAAACTAGAGCACCCAGAGGAAATCCATGAGATTATGAGAAGAACATACAAACCCTTTACAGACTGCATACAGAATTCAACCCATACCTTACAGATAGCATTGTAAAGTGTTATATGAGCTACTGCACTATCAGAGCAGTTATGTAATAATTAATATCTGTGTATTTTCAGTTTTCTTGGTTTAAAATTGTACAGGTTTATAGTTGCTCTCAACTTGAGGCACTATGATTAAATTATTTATATTTAATTGAACATTGATTTTATAACAATGTTCACTTATTGCAAATCATGCCAACACCAATCCATCTGCTATAAACTGTGGGAGCCGTATTTAAACTGCTGATTAAACATCAATAGCAGCAGGCAGTAATCATTATATTTTGCAGAAGAACACCACGCCTCACTTGGAAAGATTCTCAAATGGAATGCATTCTCTCTAGTTGCAGAGAAGATACAACTTGATTCAATATCACTATTGCCAAGGTTCCCTAACACTAATGCCATATACTGCGTCCGGTGCTCCCGATGTGGCCTTCTATATATTGGCAAGACCTGACGCAGACTGGGCGATCGTTTTGCTGAACATCTACGCTCTGTCCGCCAGAGAAAGCAGGATCTCCCAATGGCCACACATTTTAATTCCACATCCCATTCCCATTCTGACATGTCTATCCACGGCCTCCTCTACTGTAAAGATGAAGCCACACTCAGGTTGGAGGAACAGCACCTTATATTCCGTCTGGGTAGCCTCCAACCTGATGGCATGAACACTGACTTCTCTAACTTCTGCTAATGCTCCACCTCCCCCTCGTACCCCATCCGTTATTTATTTATATACACACATTCTTTCTCTCTCTTTCCTTTTTCTCCCTCTGTCCCTCCTTCTATATCCCTCGCCCATCCTCTGCGTTTCCCCCCACCCCCCGTTTCTTTCTCCCTAGGCCTCCTGTCCCATGATCCTCTCACATCCCTTTTGCCAATCAACTGTCCGGCTCTAGGCTCCATCCCTCCCCCTCCTGTCTTCTCCTATCATTTTGGATCTCCCCGTCCCCCTCCCACTTTCAAATCTCTTACTAGCTCTTCCTTCAGTTAGTCCTGATGAAGGGTCTCGGCCCGAAACCTCGACTGTACCTCTTCTTAGAGGTGCTGCCTGGCCTGCTGCGTTCACCAGCAACTTTGATGTGTGTTGCATGAAAAAAGGGTCCAAAGGATCGTTGGAGACCCGAGTCACCCCAACCCCAATCTATTGCAACTGTTAACCATTCGAGAAACGGTACCTCAGCATAAAAACCAGGACCAACAGGCTCTGGGACAGCTTCTTCAACCAGGCCATCAGACTAATTAACTCATGCTGATTTGAGTATATTTCTATGTTACATTGACTGTTTTATTTATTATAAATTATTATAAATTACTATGATTGCACATTGCATATTTAGATGGAGACATATTGTAAAGGTTTTTACTCCTCATTTATGTGAAGGATGTAAGAAATAAAGTCAATTCAATAACATAGATCACTTACAAAATACAGCATTCAATCAATGGATCAGGTGATGATGCGGAAAAGAGAAATTTCCTGGCAGCATGCCTTGTATTACTTAACCCAGAATTTGCTGAATGATTTGAGAGCTGGTTGGACTCTTTTCTGAGAGAGGAAAACCAAAACCAGATTTAGATTAGTTCCTGACAGGAATAGGAATCCATTGTGTAGATTCATAACCAGCATTATCTGGGTAAATCACAAGGAGTTATCCCTGTTGCGTGAGTGTAACAGTTTAAGAAAGAGAAGCGAGAATTGACTGCTTGGCTCCATGTGCCTTCTCTGCCGTACATGGCTGACTTTTCTATCAATGTTACTTTCCTGTACACCTTTAAGCTAAAAATTTATTAAATTCTTCCTTGAATGTATTTAGTGACTTTAGGGGAAAAAATTCAGATTCAATTACATCTAGGTGAAGGAATTTTTGCACATATCTCACCAATAGCCCCTTACTTTGATAACTCAACCCTTGATTCCTGCTACTGCAGCAAGGACAACATCTATTCTTCATCTACCCTTCATATCACTTGCTTATTACAATGTATTGACAATCAGTGGCCACTTTATTAGGTACAACTGTACAGCTGTTCATAATGCAAATATCTAATCAGCCAATTATGTGGTAGCAGCTCCACGCATAAAAGCATGCTGACATGGTCAAGAGGTTCAGTTGTTGTTCAGACCAAACATCAGAATGGGGAAGAAATGTGACCTAAGTGACTTTGACTGTGTTATGATTGTTGCTGCCAGGTGGGTGGTTTGAATATCTCAGAAACTACTCATGTCCTGGGATTTTTATGCACAGCAGACTCCAGGGTTTACAAAGAACTGTATGATGAACACAAAAACATTGAGTGAGTGGCAGTTCTGTGGGTGAAAATGCTTTGTTCATGAGGGGGTCAGAGGAGAATGACCAGACTGGTTCAAGGTGACAGTAACTCACATAATCATGCTTTCCAACAGTACTGTGCAGAAGAACATCTCTGAATGCACAGCATGTCAAACTTTGAAGTGCATGGGCTACAGCAGCAGATGAACATACACACAGTGGCCATTTTATTAGGTACAAGAGATGCCCAATAAAGTGACCATTGAGTGTATATTAGAAGAGCAACAATATCAAATTTAATTGGAAATAATTTTTAATTTTACACAAACTATTTAAGACATTTCATTTTATCACATCGTATAATATAGGAGTTAAAGGAGGAGGAGAAGATAGCAGCGTGGCGCAGTGTTGCGCGGCCTCTCCGGTGAACGATATCTGTAATCTGTCAAGTAGGGTACCGTGAACAATTCTGATTTAATGGAGATAGATGTGAGTGTACGGAGAAACTTCTGAAATGCCTGCTTCGTTGCCGCTGCTACTGTGTGGTAACCGGAATCTCTGGAGCAGAAGGCCCTGAATCCTCGGCATTGCTTGTATCAGCGTCCGGGGCTAGGTCGAAGGTGCTCAGCAGAGGATGGCACTTGGGAGGCTGTATCAGAGGGGCTGGTTGGAGGCTCGAAGTTTTCGGATAAACGGACTCAGTGCTGGCTGTGGTCAGCTGATTTCAAGCCATCGGCAGTTGTTGGTACCTTGGAGGTTTATGTCAGGGAGTTTCTCCCTTTTGCTGCCTGCTATCGGGGACTCGGGGGTCAATCGGGACTTGAGACTTTTTTTTACCGTGTCCATGGTTTGTTCTTCATCAAATTATGATATTGCTTTGCACTGCTGTAACTATATGTTATAATTATGTGGTTCTGTCAGTGTTAGTCTTTGGTTCGTCCTGCTTGTCTGTGATATCACTCTGGAGGAACATTGTATCATTTCTTAATGCATGTATGCATTTCTAAATGACAATAAAAGAGGACTGAGTGTTCTCATAATCTAAATAATATGGGATAATAATAGACATAGAAAGCAATAATTGAACCAATTGGACAAAAACAGTAATTAATTTTTATTCTTCACACATTTGCTCTAATTTAGCTTAATTATGAAAAGCTTTCAGGTCTTTCTTAAAATATAGTGCATGCTTAATGACAGAATATTATCATGCATAAAATTGAATACAAATTTCTGTTCACATCTTTATTAAAAGGCAACTATAATAACTATTTTCTTATACCTGACAATTTCTGGAAAGTCAAATACACTATTTTATTTCAATGAGTAAATAATCAGCTGAGCTTGAGATCACTCGAGACGTTGTTTCTGGTAGGTACAAAATTTAAAAGCTGAGCTGATCCAGTTGTACTTTCTACAGACGTAGAGATTGTTTGGGTTATTAGATATTTGGCAAGAGTCAATAAAAAGAAGTTAGAGGTTAAAGGGAGTGGCGCTGTGGGGGTGACCATAGTATGGGTGAGCCAGTGTTATAGAGGGGAGCTGAGGCTTTGGCTCAAGAGAATTTGGCGTGAAGAGGCCGAGACTCAGCGAAGTTTCTGGTAAGGTGGAGCAACGGGATTGAGTCAGGACAGCATCTTAACAACATCTTTACCCACAACCACTTCACTAGCTGCCCTGGCACTTTGGTTCACACCCCCCTGCAGCTCTGGTTTAAACCCA
Source organism: Mobula hypostoma (assembly GCF_963921235.1). Classification (NCBI taxonomy): domain Eukaryota; kingdom Metazoa; phylum Chordata; class Chondrichthyes; order Myliobatiformes; family Myliobatidae; genus Mobula; species Mobula hypostoma. The sequence goes on along the minus strand of NC_086097.1, from coordinate 117,336,924 downwards.
CCCCTCCCAGCGCAGCACCAGCATGTCTTCCAGCAAGGATACTGACCTCCCTCCTGTTCTGGTGCAAACCATCCCATTTGTACAGGTCCCATTTTCCCTGGAAGAGAGCATAATTATCCAATCTTCTAAACTGATCACTCCTGCACTATCTCCTTAGCCGTGTGTTAAATTGTATTATCTTCCTATTTCTGGCCTCACCAGCACATGGCAGAGCTAGCATTCTTGATATCACTACACGGAGGTCCTGTCCTTTTAACTTGGTACCTACAGTAAGTATCTGAACTCACTTCCTACTGATAATCAATGGTACTGACATCTCACTAAAGAATTGATTTGAGGCATTCCTGACCCTGGTCAACTCTGGCAAAAGTAATTTCTCCTCATCTCTGTTTTAAATAGACACCACTCCTGCGGCTGTGCCCTCTTGTCCTAAACTCCCCCACCATGGGAATTATCCTTTTCACATCTTCTCTGTCTTGGACTTTCAATATACGAAAGGTTTCAATGAGATCCCTCCTCATCGTTCTAAGTTCCAGTGAGTACAGGCCCATAGCCATCAAACGTTACTCATTTGATAATCTTTTCATTCCTGGAATCATCCTTGTGATCCTCCTCTGAACCCTCTCCAAGGCCAGCACATTTCTTTCTCAGATAAGGAGCCAAAAACTGTTCACAATACTCAAGGTGAGGCCTCATCAGTGCCTTCTAAAGCCTCAGCATCAGATCCCTACTCTTGTATTCTAGACCACTTTAAATGAATGGTAACATGGCATTTGCCTTTGTCACCACTGACTCAACCTGCAAGTTAACCTTCAGGGTATTTTGTTCAAGGACTCACACTTCCCTTTGCATTTCAGGTTTTTGTATTTTTTTCCCAGTTTAGAAAATAGTCTGCTCATTTATTTCTTCTACCAAAGTGCATGACCATGCATTTTCCAACATTGTACTTCATTTTCCACTTTCTTACCCATTCTCCTAATCTGTCTAAGTCCTTCTGCAGCCTACCTGTTTCCTCAACACTACCTGCCTCTCCACCAATCTTCGTATCATCTGCAAACCTGGCAAGAAAGCTATCGATTCCATCGTCTAAATCATTTATATACAACATAAGAAGAAGTGGTCCCAGCATCAACCCCTGTGTAACACCACTGGTCACTGGCAGACCAGAAAAGGACCCTTTTATTTTCACCTACTGAATGCTGCCTGTCAGTCAATGCTATAAGCATGCCAGTAACTTTCCTGTAATACTATGGATTTTTAATTTGGTAATCAACCTTATGTTGTGGCACCTTGTCAAAGGCTTTCTGAAAATCCAAATATACAACATCCACTCCATCCCCTTTATCCTACTTGTAATCTCCTCAAAGAATTCCAACAGGTTCATTGGGCAAGATTTTCCCTTCAAGAAACCATGCTGACTTTGTGCTATCTTGTTCTGTGTCACCAAGTGCTCCATAACCTCATCCTTAACAATTGACTGCAACATCTTCCCAACCAGTGAGGTCAGACAAACTGGTCTATAATTTCCTTTATGATACCTCCCTCTTTTCCTAAAGAGTGGAGGTGACATTTGCAATTTTCCAGTCCTCTGGCACCATGCCAGAGTCCAATGATTTTTGAAAGATCATTTCTAATACCTTCTCAATCTCTACTGCTACCTCATTCAGAACCCTAGGGTGCAGTTCATCTGGTCTGGGTGACTTATGTACCTTTATGTCTTTTAGCTTTTTGAACACATTCTCCCTTGTGATAGAAACTGCACTCACTTGTCTTCTCTCACACCCTTCAACAACTGGCAAACTGCTCCTGTCTTCCAAAGTGAAAACTGATGTAAAATACTCATTTAATTCATTTGCCATCTCCTTGTCCCCCTGTTAATATTTCTCCAGCTTCATTTTCATCTCCAGCAATCCTTTATCCACTTTTATCATCTCTTTTATTTTTTACATATTTGAAAAAGCTTTTACTGTCCACTTTGATATTATTTGCTAGCTTGCTTTCATATTTCATATTTTCCCTGCTAACAATTTTTTGTTGTTTTCTGTAGCTTTTTAAAAGCTTCCCAATCCTCTATCTTCCCACTAATTTTTGCTTTGTTGTATGCACTCTGTTTTGCTGTTACAATAGCTTTGACTTCCCTTGTCAGCCATGGTTGTACTATTTTGCCATTTGAGTATTTCTTTGTTTTTGAAATACATCTATCCTATACCTTCCTCAGTTTTTCCCAGAAGCTCACGCCATTTTTGCTCTGCTGTCATCCCTGCTAGAATCTCTTTCCAATTTACTTTGGCCAACTCCTCTCTCATACCACTGTAATTTCCCTTACTCCACCGTAATACTGCTATATCAGATTTTACTTTCTCTCTATCAAATTTCAAGTTGAGCTCAATCATATTGTGATCACTGTCTCCTAATGGTTCCTTTACCTTAAGCTCCCTAATTGTCTCTGATGCATTACATAACACCCCATTCAGTATACCTGATCCCCTAGTAGACTCAATGACAAACTGTTTTAAAAAGCCATTTCATAGGCATCCAACAAATTCACTCTCTTGAGATCCATTACCAACCTAATTTTCCCAATCTACCTGCACGTTAAAATCTCCCATGACAATCATAACATTGGCCTCTTGACCTGCCTTTTCTCTTTCCTATTGTAATCCACATTCCAGCTACTGTTTGGAGGCTTGTATATAACTGCTATCAGGGTCATTTTACCCTTGCCTATTTGGATAGACCGGGCCAGATTATGGATAGTCAACATGTCTTTGTGCATGGTTGGTCATAACCAACCAACCTTGTAAAGTTTTTTGATGAGCCTACCAGGAAATTTGATGAAGGAAAGGAAGCAGACATTGTCCACAAGGACCTTAGCAAGCCCTCTAACAAAGTCCCACATGGGAGGCTGGTCCAGAATGTTCAGTCACTTAGCATTCAGGATGAAGTAATAAATTGGATTCAATATTGGCTTAGCAGGAGAAGTCAGCGAGTAGTAGATGAATGCTTCTCTTTCTGGAGGCCTGTGAATAATGAGCGTCAGGGATTAGTCATGGGTCCATTGTTGTTTGTTGCCTATCATAATAATTTTGACGATAATGTGGTAAACTGGATCAACAAGTTTGTGGATGGCACCAAAATTTGGAGTAAAGCAGGATCTGCACCAGCTGAAAAATGGCAGATGGAATTTAATGCAGGCAATGCGATGTGTTTGACTTCGGCGAGCAAAGCAGGGTATGACTTACGCAGTGAATGGGAAAGTACTGATAAGTGCAATCAAAGAGAGGAACCTGGGACCACAGACCCCTAATTCTTTGAAAGTGGTCTCATAGGTAGATAGGGTTGTAAAAAGGACTTTTGGCATTTTGGCCTTCATAAATCAAAGTACTAAGCACAAAAGTTGGGATGTTATGTTGAAGTTGGATATGACGTCAATGGGGCCAAATTTAGAGTGTTGTATGCAGTTCTTGCCACCTGCCAACAGGAAAGATGTCTGCAGAGAAAATTTACAAGGACTTTGCTGGGACTTGAGGACCTGAGTTGTAGGGAAAGGTTGAATAGGTTAGGACTTTTTTCCTGGAGTTCAGGGATTCAGGGGAGCTTTGAAGGTGGTATGCAAAAGTCTGAATGATGTTAGCAGGGTAAATGCAGCAGTCCTTTTTTTTTCACGGAGTTTGAGTAAAACTAGAACCAGAGGTCATAGACAAGAAAATTTCTACAAATGCTGGAAATCCAAGCAGCACACACAGAATGCTGGAGGAACTCAGCAGGCCAGGCAGCATCTATGGAAAAGAGTACAGTTGAAATTTAAGGTCAAGACCCTTCATCAGGCCCTTCCTGATGAAGGGGCTCGGCCCGAAATGTCGACTGTGCTCTTTTCCAAAGGTGCAACCTGGGCTGCTAAGTTCCTCCAGCATTCTGTCATATGTTAAGGGTGAAATGTGAGATATTTAGGGGAACCCAAGGAGGAAGACCTTCACTCAGAGGGTGGTGTGACTGCGGAACAAACTCCTGGGGATGTGTTGAACATGGGTTCAATTGCAACAGTTAAGAGAAATTGGGGTAAGGACTTGAATGGGAGAGGTATGAAGGGCAATGTTCCAGGTGTGAGTCAATGGGACAAGGCAGAATAACATTTTAGCATAGAGTCGATGGGCTGAAAGTCCTGTTTATATGTTGTGGTGCTCTATAATTCTGTGACTCAAATGACTCTCATTTTATATGCGTATTTAATATGCATATTAAACACTCAGGTTTTCTTGGCTGCATAAGTCAAGGATGTTGCCTGGATTGGGGAGGATGCCTTACGAGAATAGGTTGAGTGAACTTGGTCTTTTCTCCTTGGAGCGACGGAGGATGAGAGGTGACCTGACAGAGGTGTACGAGATAATGAAAGGCATTGATCATGTGGATAGTCAGAGGCTTCTTCCCAGGGCTGAAATGGCTAGCACGAGAGGGCATAGTTTTAAGGTGGTTGAAAGTAGGTACAGAGGAGATGTCAGGGGTAAGTCTTTTATGCAGAGAGTGGTGAGTGCATGGAATGGGCTGCCGGTGGTGGTAGTGGAGGCGGAAATGATAGGATCTTTTAAGAGACTCGTGGATGGATACATGGAGCTTAGAAAAATAGAGGGCTATGGGTAACATAGGTAATTTCAAAGGTAAGGACATGTTCGGCACACTTTGTGGGCCGAAGGGCCTGTATTGTGCTGTAGGTTTTCTATGTTTCTATGTTACTAAGACAATCTCCAGCCCTGCCAAACGTGAGAGATTGAGGCCCAAGCCCCCCCCAAACCCCAGTTGGTGTGGATGCTGTGTAATTTGCTACCCCGTTAAAAATTACTGCCATGAAATAACAGACGGTACACTGCATATGATTAAAGGAATTATATTTATGAATCTTAACTGAAGGGTTAGTAAAGAATAACAAAAAGAAAAGGGCCCAGTCTAATTAAACGGTCAAATGTGCACAAGTTGGAGCTCATCTTGAACTTCTCTGTCACTCACACAATGGGCCCTCGTTAATGTGAACGCTCTCACCACCTTCCGAACATCGCTCACAATCCATCTCAAACAAACAGGCCTCCCACAGGATCGTATGCTACGACCAGCTCTCCCCAGTGTCTTCTCTCTTCATCTCCTCTCGAATAAAAGCCCCATGTTGCAAGGACGTGGCTGGGGACAAACCCAAGTGCAGGACGCACATGCTGAAGCAGAATTGTTAGGCGTAGCACCACCGCGAACGGGGAGCTGATATCCAGGAGACGATGCAAAGCTTAGAATTAACAGTTCTCAGGTATAGGAAACAAGGTTTACTCTCACAAGAGTCAACCAACGAACTGGCGGCTTCTTGCTGAGTCACAGGGTTTTTATCCTGCTGTTTCTGATGGGAAGAAGGTGCGTATAGTTAGTGGTACCTGGGAATGACTGGAATCTAAATGAGGTGATCAAGGCCCAATTCTTGAGGCAAATGTCAAGGTGGGGGATTGCCAGAAGGGACCATGACACCCCAAGCCCAACCTTATTGTCCGTCACCAAGAAAAGCCTCCCGTTAATTGTATGGCACATATTCTACATCAACCCTTATCTTCAACAATACTCAAACAGGCTGACAGCAGAACAGACTGCTCTTACACAACTGCTAAATAAAATACCTACAGTAAAGATGTGAACCAGGGCACTACACGTATTAGATCTTACAGATGAAATAATTTTATACAAAGTTCCAATTAGTTCAGAAAAGGGGAGCATTTAGTAGTTCAGAGATGAATTTTTAATACTTGGGGTGATAATTACAAGATGTGATCTTGTGATTACATTAAGTTATTGTCTCTTATCCCCAATTCTCATCTGTAAGGATACTCACTTTCTTAAACATGAGCAAATCCAAAGTGGGTCTCCAAATTATTGCAATAGCTCTCAGGAAAGGTTGAAGTGACATTGTCTGACTGTCTTTAACATTAAGGTGAGAGGGCAAAGCTATGTAGAAAAAATATGCAGTTATTTATTTGATTTCTTTTGACCCAATTAAGCCTTAGAAGGAGCTGCAAATTGAAAAGAAGGAACCCTTTGATTTATATAAAGTATTTTCTTTCTGATTTTCAGGTGAAAGTGATTTAACCGATCCACCAAAAACGGTTCAAACCTGACTAAAATATTTAAATAGTGACAACAAATGTCAAGGATCCTACGGGATTTTATGTTAACTAAAACGACGACCATCAACCCAACACAACTACATCTATGAATCATACAGCTTGGCAGATAGACATTAATATTGCATTTTGAATGGAGTGTTGGCAGTCAAGTTAATCTGTAATCCATGCAGATTGTCTCTTTCTTCAGTTTCTATGAAGATTTCAGGTTTAAGTCTTTCAAGTGTTTATCTTTTTTTTCCTATTTGTGACCAGACAATGACGTGTTCCTGTCTTCATAACCTGAGTGTTTATTTTTATTTCTGGGTGTTTACTGAGATTTCTCTTTACTCTTTTTCTATCTCTCAACCATGTGGTGACTCTCATCATTCAAGTGCTTAGCAAAATATGTCCAAATGAACCTGACACGTTCAATTTTGCCATAGTGAGTCAGATGGGGAAGAACTTCCCTCCAAATAAATGTAAGGGCCAATCCATAACCTTGTCACCTCTCCCTGGAATTTCTGATGGAACCTGATTGTTTCTACTGTTGCCGCGATAATTGATCCTGGAATCAACTCCTAACAACACTGCCATGCCATTATTAATGCAGTTTATTTCCATCTCCTTTACAGCTCCATCCAAGCTCATTTTATTTGCTGCTGAAATTCATACAACTTAGTGCTAGGTTTGACTATTACATTTTTTTTCAGGCCAGCATCAGAAATTTGTTTTTACCTCTGCCTTAACTTCATCCGCTATGCTGTGTGTGCAGGCCTTTATTAATTCCTAGCTAAGCAACACATCATTTTTAATATTCTTTTCCTTGTCTTCAAATTTCTCAAAAGGCCAACCCTTCCCATCTCATCTCTGTAAGAATTTTAACTTCACGACCCCTTTGTTCTCCTCCAAGTGTTTTTATTAATTGATTCACAACAACGGGCATGTATTTGTGTGCCAAAACCCCAAGGTCTCTCTGTATTCCTGCCCATATTTCCTCTCTTAAGGTGCCTTCGTTAAAGGCACTATATTGCTATGCTGTTGTTAATTCTATAGTTCATCTCTGCAGATTATTAGCACGTCAATAAAGCTCTCTTCAATGAAATTTGCTGGTCAACTTAACTCTTGATTCTTCCAGCCCTTAGCTTTTAAAGGTTAATGTGCATCTGTGTCTCCTGGGGGCTTTGCCCTCCCTAGGCAGTGAACGCTCTGAAACAGAATGACTGGCATTAGTAGTTCATGTTTTCTTCTTAAATCATGTTTAGCATGATAACTGATACAGCTCTTCTACTTCCATCAACTCATGATATGAGCAAGTTAGTTGTTACACAATGCCAGACTCTCAGTACTTCACACCATGATCGATAACCTAATCTGAAAACGTGCACTCCTACAAAATAGAACAAAAAAATGAAATGGTGATCACATTTGGTCAATTATTGAATTTCACGAGCAACTCATTTCTAATTTGTGCAACCTCATAGTAAGTGAATCATCAGGCGGAAGAAAATGTGAACACCTAATAGTGTCAGTTTGGAAGATTTGAAAGACCTGACTGTGTGGATGGTGATTTTGGCAGTTTAGTGGTTCTGCAGCTGAACTGACAACCCAGACCGTGGGAAAATAAATCTAGAAATAAGAAGCTTAATTCTCCCCTTCTCTTCCCTTCATCTGCCCACATCTTTCTCTGGTGCACCTCCTCCTCTTCCTCTTTCTCCCATGGTCCATACTCCTCTCCTACTAGATTCCTTCTTCAGCCCTCTACCTCTTCTTTCTATCACCTCCCAGTTTTGGACGTGCCCTTCCCCCACCCACCCGCCTTCCACCTCACCTGGTCTCACCTATCACCTGCCAGCTGGAAGCCTTTCTCATCCCCCACCCCTTCTTATTCTGACTTTCACCCCGTTCCTTTCCAGTCCTGATGAAAGACCTCTGGCTGAACTATCAAAGTGTTATTTCCACCCACAGGGCCCCGCTTCCGCAGATGCTGCATGAACTGTATTGTGTGTGTGCATCTGCAAAATCTCTTGCGTTTAAAATTTTTAACAAGCTGTTACCAGTAAAAGTAATTATGAGCCTGCTGAATTCTCATTAAAACACAACTGGCTCATTTATGTTCACGAGGGAGGAAATCTCGGGTCATTGGCCAAAGTTTCTGTGAGTCATTTCAGATCCACAATAATATGGTTGACTCAACTGCTGTCAGAATCCTGAGGTATGGAATTGCCATGGTGGATGCCACAATGCCTGGAAAACCCAGGCAATTGCATTCCCAGGTTAGGGAGTTGAGAAGGCACCTACCTCATACCAGTTGGAACTTTTTGAGAAGAAGTTCCCTTACCTTTTCAGCACAGTTTAGAACAGACAATGACTCACACACAAGAATTTAATATTAAATCCACACATTTAAGATGTCAGCTCTTTTCAGTATTAGCCTGAAATATGATGGTAATAAAATTTAGATAATATTGACATAGACATAGACATAGACATAGACATAGAACAGTACAGGCCCTTTGGCCCACAATGTTGTGCCAACCCTTAAACCCTGCCTCCCATATAACACCCCAACTTAAATTCCTCCATATACCTATCTAGTAGTCTCTTAAATTTCACTAGTGTATCTGCCTCCACCACTGACTCAGGCAGTGCATTCCATGCACCAACCACTCTATGAGTGAAAAACCTTCCTCTAATATCCCCCTTGAACTTCCCATCCCTGATTAAAGCTGTGTCCTCTTGTATTGAGCAGTGGTGCTCTGGGGAAGAGCCGCTAGCTGTCCACTCTATCTATTTCTCTTAATATCTTGTATACCTCTATCATGTCTCCTCTCATCCTCCTTCTCTCCAGAGTAAAGCCCTAGCTCCCTTAATCTCTGATCATAATGCATACTCTCTAATCCAGGCAGCATCCTGGTAAATCTCCTCTGTACCCTTTCCAATCCTTCCACATCCTTCCTATAGTGAAGTGACCAGAACTGGACACTGTACTCCAAGTGTGGCCTAACCAGAGGTTTATAGAGATGCATCATTACCTCGCGACTCTATCCCTCGACTTATGAAAGCTAACACCCCATAAGCTTTATTAACTACCTTATCTACCTGTGAGGCAACTTTCAGGGATCTGTGGACATGTACCCCCAGATACCTCTGCTCCTCCACACTACCAAGTACTCTGCCTTGGAGTTTGTCCTTCCAAAGTGTACCACTTCACACTTCTCCGGGTTGAACTCTATCTGCCTCTTCTCAGCCCACTTCTGCATCCTATTAATGTCTCTCTGCAATCTTCGACAATCCTCTACACTATCCACAACACTGTCAACCTTTGTGTCATCTTCAAACTTGCCAACCCACCTTTCTACCCCCACATCCAGGTCGTTAATAAAAATCACGAAAAGTAGAGGTCCCAGAACCGATCCTTGTGGGACACCGAGTCACAATCCTCCAATCCGAATATAGTCCCTTCACCACGACCCTTTGCTTTCTGCAGGCAAGACAATTCTGAATCTACCTGGCCAAACTTCCCTGGATCCCATGCATTTTGACTACCGTGTGGAACCTTGTCAAATGCCTTACTAAAATCCATGTAGATAACATCCACTGCACTACCCTCATCTATATGCCTGGTCACTTCCTCAAAGAACTCTATCAGGATTGTTAGACACGATCTGCCCTTCACAAAGCCATGCTGACTGTCCTTGATCAGAACATGATTCTCTAAATGCCCAGAGATCCTATCTCTAAGAATCTTTTCCAACAGCTTTCCCACCACAGACATAAGGCTCACTGGTCTTTAATTACCTGGACTATCCCTACTACCTTTTTTGAACAAGGGGACAACATTCGCCTCTCTTCAATCCTCCGGTACCATTCCCGTGGACAATGAGGACATAAAGATCCTAGCCAGAGGCTCAGCAATCTCTTCCTTCACCTCATGGAGCAGCCTGGGGAATGTTCTGTCAGACCCTGGGGACTTACCCATCCTATTGTATTTTAACAACTCCAACACCTCCTCACCCTTAATATCAACATGCTCCAGAACATCAACCTCACTCATATTGTCCTCACCATCATCAAATTCCCTCTCATTGGTGAATACCGAAGAGAAGTATTCATTGAGGACCTCACTCATTTCCACAGCCTCCAGGCACATCTTCCCATCTTTATCTCTAATCGGTCCTATCTTCACTCCTGTCTTCATTTTGTTCTTTACATAATTGAAGAATGCTTTGGAGTTTTCTTTTACCCTACTCACCAAGGCCTTCTCATGCCCCCTTCTTGCTCTCCTCAGCCCCTTCTTAAGCTCCTTTCTTGCTACCCTGTATTCCTCAATAGACCCATCTGATCCTTGCTTCCTAAACCTCATGTATGTTGCCTTCTTCCACCTGACTAGATTTTCCACCTCACTTGTCACCCATGGTTCCTTCACCCTACCATTCTTTATCTTCCTCACCGGGACAAATTTATCCCTGACATCCTGCAGGAGATCCCTAAACATCGACCACATGTCCATAGTACATTTCCCTGCAAAAAAAACATCCCAATTCACACCCGCAAATTTTAGCCTTATAGCTCATAATTTGCCCTTCCCCAATTAAAAGTTTTCCTGTCCTCTCTGACTCTATCATTTTCCATGATAATGCTAAAGGCCAGGGAGCAGTGGTCACTGTCCCCCAGATGCTCACCCAGTGAGAGATCTGTGACCTGAGCTGGTTCGTTACCTAATACTAGATCTAGTATGGCATTTCCCCTAGTCGGCCTGTCAACATACTGTAACAGGAATCTGTCCTGGACACACTTTACAAACTCTGCCCCTTCTAAACCATTGGAACTAATCAGGTGCCAATCAATATTAGGGAAGTTGAAGTCACCCATGATAACATCCCTGTTATTTTTACACCTTTCCAAAATCTGCCTCCCAATCTTCTCCTCGCTAACTCTGCTGCTACCAGGGGGCCTATAGAATACTCCCAATAGAGTAACTGCTCCCTTCCTGTTCCTGACTTCCATCCATACTGACTCAAAAGAGGATATTGCTACATTACCCACCCTTTCTGTAGCTGTAACAGTATCCCTGACCAGTAATGCCACCACTCCTCCCCTTCCCCCCGCCATCCCTTTTAAAGCACTGAAATCCAGGAATATTTTTTTCTTTCCAATACTTCTATTATTAATTTTACATATAAGAATACAGAGTACAAGAAAAAAAATCAATACATTATACTAAGTCACATATAAAGACTACTTACCCTATATTCATACAGATTAATTAATTCGTAACATTGAAATACAGTAATTTTATTATAGAGAAAAAAACAGGAATATTGAGAATCCATTCCTGCCCTGGTGCCAGCCAAGTCTCTGTAATGGCCAGTACATCATAATTCCATGTATGTATCCAAGCTCTCAGTTCATCACCTTTGTTCCTGATGCTGCTTGCATTGAAGTACATGCACTTTAGCCCTTCTACCTTGCTACCTTTACACCCTTTATTCTGCTTCTCTTTCCTCAAATCCTCTTTATATGTTAGATCTGGCTTTACTCCATGTACTTCTTGCACTGCTGTATCACTCCGGGTCCCATTGATAAGATAATTACTCAGTACTTTTGTCAAAATGCACCATACACACAGTGGCCACCTTATTGAGTACACATGTACACCTCCTGTTAATGCAAATATCAAATCAGCCAGTCATATAACAGCAATTCAATGCATAGAAGTATGCTGATATAGTCAAGAGGTCTAGTTGTTGTTCACATCAAACATCAAACTAGGGAAGAAATAAGATCTAAGTGACTTTGACCTTGGCACTGGATAGCAATTTTTTTTCAAACGTGTTGTTTCCACTGGACTGTTTTTGCAGTTATGATAGATCACTTGAAGCTGAACACAAGTATAATTTCAGACTGCTTGTATCACATTAAAATTTGGAGAATCAAGACATTAACTTTTATTGAATATAATGGGTTGAATTGCATAATGGTGCTGAAGCGTTGGAAAAGTTCAACTAAACTAAAAATGTTTTGTTGATGATTTTCATTTGTACTCAGTTTCCAACAATATTCAGCCAGCATTGATGATTCAAGTTGCCCTGACACTGTTTCTCCATGACCCCATTGTCCTGGTGAAACCTTTTACAACGCCAAGATTTGCAGGGTAGAAGTCTAAGTGGGAATGCAGAAAATTAATTTTCAGTGACACATTGCACTTCATTGTTTTGTATGCTTGTCGCTGATGACATCTTTGAGCTGCGGACCAACAAAAATGTCTTCCTTAATCTTAGCATCAGTTATTCTGGGGAACATTTGTCTCAAATATTGAAATCCTTCTAGGAACTTGTTGTGCCTGGTGACAGCAGAATCCATCCTTGCAGTCTTCAACCCAGTAATTCTGCTTTTGCCTTTGACAAGCCCAAGTCTCTGACGAGGTCATTTAACTCAGATTGAGTAATCAGACATAAAAGGTTCAAAATCTGTGTCACTGTCAGTGGCATTTTCTATTCCTGGCTCGAGCGTCATGGCTCCTTTATCTTCGTTCGCCTCATCCAGACTCCATGTCTCTGGTGGTTTCGGTCCTGGAACACTATCATCATGCGGCACAGGTCTCACGGCTGAGAAGAGATTGGGGTATTCAATGGATTTCTTGTTTTTAGCAGAGGAACAAAATGAAACATCCTTTTACCGGGCACCTCTGGAAAGCCTGCTCGTTAGCCCCTCACTAACAGGCACTGGATCCTGCGGATATGAACCCACCTTTCTCCGGCTTTGTACATCTAGGGTGTGGACAACTTTGGTCCTGTCAAATCTGTGAGGTTGAGACGTCCCGCCCAACCAAACCCCAGTTTGTGTGAATGCTGTGTGAGTTACTGCCCCTGGCAAGGAATAACAGATCGTACATGGCATACAATTAGAAAGAAGTGTATAAGAATGTTAATTTAAGCAAATTAGCACGTTGGCGCGTGGCCAAGTGATTAATGTGTTCATCTATTGATTTGAAGGTCACTAGTTCGAGCCTTGGCTGATGCAGCGTGTGTGTCCTTGAGCAAGGCACTTAACCACACACTGTTCTGCGACGACACCAGTGCCAAGCTGTATGGGTCCTAATGCCCTTCCCTTGGACAACATCGGTGGTGTGGAGAGGGGAGACTTGCAGCATGGGTAACTGCTGGTCTTCCATACAACTTTGCCCAGGCCTGCGCCCTGTAAACCTTCCAAGGCACAAATCCATGGTGTCATGAGACTAACGGATGCCTAAAACATTAAATGTCACAGGTAGGTAGGGCTGCAAAGAGAGCTTTTGGTACATTGGCCTTTATAAATCGAAGTATTGAGTATAAGAGTTGGAATGTTATGGTGAAGTTGTATAAGGCTGAATTTGGAGTATTGTGTGCAGTTTTGGTCACCAAATTACAGGAAGGATATTAATAAGGTTGAAAGAGTGCAGAGAAGGTTTACAAGGATGTTGCGGGGACTTGAGAAAGTGAGTTACAGAGAAAGGTTGAATAGGTTAGGACTTTATTCCCTGGAGCGTAGGAGAATGAGGGGAAATTTGATAGAGGTATATGAAATTATGATGGGTATAGATAGAGTGAATGCAAGCAGGCTTTTTCCACTGAGGCTTGGGGAGAAAAAAAAACAGAGGACGTGGGTTAAGGGAGAAGGGGGAAAAGTTTAAAGGGAACATGTGGGGGGAGGCTTCTTCACAGAGAGAGTGGTGGGAGTGTGGAATGAACTGCCAGATGAAGTGGTAAATGTGGGCTCACTTTTAACTCTTAAGAAAAGCTTGGACAGGTGCATAGCTGAGAGGTGTATGGAGGGATATGGTCCAGGTGCAGGTCAGTGGGACTAGGCAGAAAAATGGTTCGGCACAGCCAAGAAGGGCCAAAAGACCTGTTTCCGTGCTGTTTAAGTTCTATGGTTCTATGGTTCTATGGTTCAAACAGCTATTAAAAGAAAGAAAGTGAGGAAAAAAAAAACATAAAGGGCCCTTTACTCTTAAAAAGTCAAATGTGCACTTAAGTTGGAGCTCATCTTGAACTTGTCTGTCACTCACACGCTGGACCCTTGGTCTTCATGAAAGCTCACACCACCTTCCAAATGTCACTTGAAATCTATCTTGAACAAACAGGCTCCCCCATGGGAGTATTGGTTCTTCCTCCTTGAAGCCATTCATCTGCACAAAGCACCTTGTGCAACAGGGACGGCATCCTCAGCCATCTTCCCTCCTGTCTTCTCCCAGCTCCCACCAACAAGGACCTTCAACCCAGTGTTCTCCAGAACCTTCTGCCAATTCCACTCTCCTAATTGGCTGACAGCTTATTCCTAAATTGCATAACAAGCCTCTTATCTTAGCTCTAACCCAACAGGCTGAAAGCCGAACAGACTGCTATAAGGAGGAGAAGATGGCGGTGTGACGCAGCGCGCAGCAGCCACTCGTGTGAATGATATCTGTAATCTGTCAAGTAGGGTGCTGTGCACAATCCTGATTTGATGGAGACAGACGTGAGAGTATGGGGGAACATCTGGAGAAACTTCCGAAATGCCTTCTTCGCTGCCACTGCTACTGTGTGGTCCAGAATCTCTGGAGGAGAAGGCCCCGAGTCCTCAGCTTTGCTTGTTGCTCGGCGGCCGGGGCGGAGTTGAAGCGTTCGGCAGATGTGGTGCTCGGTGCTCGGTGTCGGAGGGCTGGTCGGAGGCTCGAAGTTTTCGGATGGACTCAGAGTTGGCTGTAGTCGGTACTTCCAATGCATTGGCAGTTGTCGGTGCCAGGAAGTCTATGGCAGGGAGAGTTTCTCCCTTTTGCCGCCTGCTATCAGGACTATCGGGAGTTGATCGGAACTTTGAGGGTTTTTTTTACCGTTCCCATGCTCTGCTCTTTATCAAATTATGGTATTGCTTTGCACTGCTGTAACTATATGTTATAATTATGTGGTCTTGTCAGTGTTAGTCTTTGGTTTGTCCTGTTTTTTTTTGTGATATCACTCTGGAGGAACATTGTATCATTTCTTAACGCATGCATTTCTAAATGACAGTAAACGAGGACTGAGTGTCCTCATAATCTTAAAAAAAACTAATCTAATCTAATGAAATTCCTAGAGCAAGGCAGTAAAAATCTTAACCAGAGCATTACACTCTCACCCCCCACCAAAAATAGTCATGCCCTCATGCCTTTGAACCTTATCAACCGATCACCAATGAGCAGTTTTCATCGGAATTTTGTGACGTCAGAGCCTCCAATCCATTTGTGAATGGTCATGACATATCTCACTAGGGGGATAGACACAGCACTCAGTTACCCCGGTATGTAATAGGCCAGCCTATCTGGGGCTTCCTAATTCTTTGAGACCTCCTTATCCCATCTTCAGCTCCCCCAGCTTCAACCACTCCTTGTGATCCTCCTGTCTACAGGAGGGTGCCTCTCTCTGTCCACCACTCATGTCTTCCAGCAGCTCAGGCACCTCTGCTCCACAACCAAATTTAACTTCCATCAGCTTAACACGGTGCGGTCAAACATCCTCACCCGCCTTGGTGCTAACCTTCAAGACCTCTTTCGGAAAGGAGTGCCCTCGGCCGCACAAATAGTGTGGCAAGTACTCCCGGGGTAATCAACTTTAGCCTCGTCAGTAGAAACCGTATCTTCGCATACCAACGTCTTCTCAGTTAAACTTCTTCTCCATTTCTCGGATACTCCGACAAATTCTGGGGTTCCTGTCACTCTAGCTACTACTCCAGGACCTTACATGAGAGGAGTAGACTGGGTGTAACACATGGTTCCTTGTTTCTGTTCATTGTATTGCATAAGAGAAACTTGCCTCTTCTGAGAAGCAGCTCTGAACAGAGGGTGAATGGGCAGGATGTTCAAAATGTTCTCTCCACTCCTCTCCTTGCATGCTCCCAGAAGCCTTCTCACAACGACAGTATTTGTTCCCACAAGAATGGAAGCTCCACCCTTTTCAACTGGATCCGGTCAAACTAACACTGCTGTGTCAATAGTCTTAGTTACTCCAACATCTGCTTCTGAAAACTCCAGTTTCAACAACAAGTAGCCATTGTATATGTACTCACTAGTACTAAGCCCCCAAATCTCAAGAGCACTGAGTGGCGTCAATGGTAAATGCATCAAATACCAGTTATAAAAGGATCCATAAAGCAATGTAACTTGAGAACTTGTGTCAAATATGGCTCTAGCATAAACACCTTCAATCCATATAGGTACATCAGAGCTTCATCCCACTAAACCTCCAGGTAAAGTGTTTTGTACTTTAGTATTTCTCTTGATACACTGGTAGGGGCGTATCCTCTCCAAAACGTCAGGCCATTCCTTTACTGGGTCCCTCTGTAGTTTTACCTTTTCTCTGTTTGATTTACTGTTGATTTACTTTCCGAAGATTTCCCTGTCCTTCACACTCCTGCTTGAAATGACCATCTTCTCCACAGTTGTAACAGAAAATATGAGTCACTTCTCTGCTGAAGGGACCCGTTCAGCAGCGGCCCTCCCCTTAGTATGTCCCATCAGTGGCCTGGTTCCCTATCGGCTTTGGTATGCTTGGTGACAGCACCTGCCGATATTAACCAAGATACCTCAGCTCTCAAATCTGCCACAAACCCAACCCTTGTGGAACATCAGGGGTAACTTAAGCAACAGAGGCCACTACCAAAGACTGTATCATGCTAACGGAGGCCTCCTGCTCCTCCATCACGTGTTCCTCCTCTCTAACTTCTCTGAGTAAGTCAGTAAAAGGTGGAGGAGGGCACATCTTGTGGGTCATTCAAATACATAGAGCAACCATCTCATGTGACAGTGTGCCCTTCACAACTTGCTCCACCCACAAGCAGTTTCTCTCAGACAGTTGAATTTCCCCCTTTGTGGCACAAACAGTGCAGCAGCTTCTCCAACATGGAAACGTAGGCAGACAGCTTCCCTCCTTCCTCCAGGAATGTGTTCCCAAACTTCATCCTAAGTTCGGCTGCACTTCCAGCAGTGCCAAATGCATCTTCCAGAACTTGCAGATAATTAGTTGACATGGCAAATGGATTTTATGCCTTGACGAATCTCACTATATCAGCTGCCGGCCCCTTTAAGCTCTCTGCCAGTCTTTGTTTTTTTCATATTATCTGAGCACTGCCAATCATCCAGTAACTAAGAGGTTTGCCCAGCCCAAGTCTCATATTTTTCCACCATCGTCAACTACGGGAAACTTGACATTCAACTCAGCACCCTCACCTACACTTCCCCCCTTCTCTGAAAGTACGGATGGTCCATGGCCCTCTGTCTCCGGGTGCTCCAATGATACAAGACAGATCTACTGCCCTTATGTTAGTGCTAGTCTGAACTAAAGCAAAGTTTTTGCCTGCCATTTTGCAAAACTGGCGTTCCATGATCATAACTTTTTCTAATGCTGTAACAGTACTTAAAATCCTAGGCAACAATTCATCTGAGGTGCAGATATCCGCTCAGCTCAAAATACAAGCATTAGCTACAAGTAATCTTTCTGAATCACACCAACACTCAATCTCTGCAGTGTCCACAACCATTACCTTAATCACTTTCCCGGACAATAGTTTAACACAGGGTTAAACACACCCGCTTGATCAATGCTCAGGGCTATCACACGGCATCCAGCAAACTCAATCCCGGATAAGCCCCCACAAATGAAATCCCCTTATACTGGGCATCTCTGAAAAACAGGCTTGTTAGCCTCTTGCCTAACAGCCACTGGATTCCGTGGCAATAAACCCGCTTTTCTTTGGCTTTGTACATCTAGTATACATTGAAGGTGTATACAGCTTTAGTCCTACCAAACCCATGAAGCTGAGATGTCTCACCCACCCAAACCCCGGTTTGGGTGAATGCTGTGTGAGTTACTGCCCATGGTAAGAAATAACAGATTGTAAACTGCATACAATTATAAAGAAGTATAGTTAAGAATGTTAGTTCAAGCAAACAGTGATGTAAAGAAAGAAAGTAAAAACACAAAAGGGCCAATTAATCTAAGATTCAAATGTGCACTTAAATTGGAGCTCATCTTGAACTTGACTGTCACTCATGTGCTGGACCCTCTGTCTGCATGAAAGCACACACCACCTTCCAAATGTCACTTGAAATCCATCTCGAACATACAGGTCTCCTACGGGAGTATGGAGTCTCACTTCTTGAAGCCATTTATTTGAACAAATCATCTTGTGCAACAGAGATGGCATCCTCAGCCATCTTTTCCCATTCTTCTTGTCATGGTCCTGTCCGTGAAATCCGCATTCTGGTTCATGGTCCGGTCCATTTTCCTTATTCCAGCTTTTCTGGTTTTCCCCAGTTTCCGTTGAGGCACCTGATTCTCATTTGGTCTGGCTTCATAAATACCTTCATGATTCAGCCTCTGGCTGCTGGACTGTTCCTGTCCATATCTCCCGTTTGAATCCCTTCCCTTTCCCTCCTCTTCCTTCTGTCACCTTGCCTCGTCTGCAGCCTTGCCTCGCCTGTAACCCTCACCTGCACTGCTGTCTAGTTCAATCGCTGGTGCAAGATAAGGAACTGTCTATCATTGTTTTGAACTGTCTCTGTGTCTATGCCATCACTACGTAGGTCTGGCTGTTTGCCGCTAGCCAGTGTTGGGATCTGTCTTGTGTCCACGCCTTTGCGAGGTAGATCTGGCTGTTTGCCGCTACCTTGAGTGGAGAACTGTCTCTGTGTTCTGTATATGAGACCTGTCCTATGTCCTGTTTCCAAGGAGGCATCCCAGCTCTGTGTTCCATGTTCCTGTCTCTCCCTTGACCAAGGCTGTACGTTCCTGTCTCTCAGTCAACCTAGTCAAGGCTTCGGGGTCTCATCCAGTCCTAGCTATGATCCAAGAACCTTGTCCTATCCAAGCCATGGCTTTGTGTTCTCGTCTTGTCCATATGTCTCGCCCAGCCCAGCGTACCTTGCCCAGCCTGGTGCTGGGGTTCCCTTGTCCTGTCCAGGAGTCTCACATCTACTCCTGTTGCCCCTCCTCGTCCTGTAGCCACATCTTGTCCTCGCCTAGTTCTGGAGTCCGAGCCCAAGTCAAGTCTCAGGTTCTGGGTCCTTGCTCAGTCTCTGGCACGGAGTCCTACCTAAGCCTCGAAGTACCCTCGCTTTGAGGCACCCAAGCCCAGTCGTGTCCTCGCTTTGAGGCACCCAAGCCCTGTCGTGTCCTCGCTTTGAGGCACCCAAGCTTTGTCATGTCCTTGCCACGAGGCACCCAAACCTTGTCATGTCTTCGCCTAGATCCGGGGTCCGAGCCTGAGTCAAGACCCAGGTTGCGGGTCCTTGTCCAGTCTCTGGCTCAGAGTCCAAGCCCAGGCTCCTACTTCCAAGTTCCGTGTCCTGGTTCTGCTATCCGAGTCAAGCCCTAGCCCAGGCTCTGTATCCTTGTCTCGTCCAGGGCCTGTGTCATGTCCAGCGTCCTTTCTTCCCCACTTCCCTTGCTTTCTTGACACACCTAGTCCTGGTCCTTGTACTTCAATGTCTGTGCCTCGCATTTGGGTCCACCCCCCAACGCCCCCCATTATGACAGAACAGTCCAGCCAGACTTCGACCCAGTGACACAGACACTGTCACTTAACTATCACTTTCCTGGGTTCTCTCCTGTTGAATGCACCACCCCCCAGCCGCCCATGTTGTCCATAGTCTGGGGAAGCCTTTTGGGTCGCCAGGAGGCCTCCATAGAGCAGGGTATACTATCATGGTCCGGTCCAAGAAATCCGCATTCCGGTTCACGGTCTGGTCCATGTTCCTTATTCCAGGTTTTCTGTTTTTTTCCCAGTTTCTGTTGAGGCAGCTAATTCTCGTTTGGGCTGGCTTCATAAATACCTTCAGGATTCAGCATCTGGATGCTGGAGTGTTCCTGTCCAAATCCCTTCCCTTCCCCTTCCTTCTGTTTCATTGCCTCGCCTGTAAACCTCGCCTGCACCACTGTCTAGTTCAATCGCCGGAGCAAGATAAGGAACTGTCTATTGTTGTTTTGAACTGTCTCTGTGTCCATGCCTTCACTAGGTAGGTCTGGCCATTTACCACTACCTAGTGTTGGGATCTGTCTTGTGTTCACGCTTTTGCAAGGTAGGTCCAGCCATTTGCCGCTACCTAGTGTAGGGAACCATTTTATTCCACACCTTCGCTAGTTATGTCCGGCCGTTTGCCGCTACCTTGAGTGGAGAACTGTCTCTGTGTTCTGTGTATGAGTCCCAGCCCTACGTCCTGTTTCCAAGGAGGGGTCCTGGCTCTGTGTTCCATGTTCCTGTCTCTTCCTTGACCAAGGTTCTGCATTCCTGTCTCTTCCTCGACCTAGTCAAGGCTTCAGGGTCTCGTCCAGTCCTAGCCATGATCCAAGAACCTTGTCCTGTCCAAGCCATGGCTTTGTGTTCTTGTCCTGTCCATGTGTCTCACCCAGTCCAGGAGCACCTTGTTCAGCCCAGTGCTGGGGTTCCTTTGTCCTGTCCAGGAGTCTCATGTCCAGTCCTGTTGCCTCTCCTCGTCTTGTAGCCACGTCTTGTCCTCGCCTAGTTCTGGAGTCTGAGCTCGAGTCAAGTCCCAGGTTCTGGGTCCTTGCTCAGTCTCTGGCTCGGGGTCCATACCCAAGCCTCGAAGTACCCTCGCCCTGAGGCACTCAAGCCTCATCATGCCTTCGCCAAGTTCTGGGGTCCGAGCCCGAGTCAAGACACGGGTTTTGGGTCCTTGTCCATTCTCTGGCTCGGAGTCTAAGTCCAGGTTCCTACTTCCAAGTCCCATGTCCTGGTTCCACTATTCTAGTCAAGTCCTAGCCCAGGCTCTGTATCCTTGTCTCGTCCAGGGCCTGTGTCATGTCCAGCGTCCTTTCTTCCCCACTTCCCTTGCTTTCTTGACTAACCTAGTCCTGTTCCTTGTACTTCAATGTCTGTGCCTCGCATTTGGGTCCACCCCCCAACGCCCCCCATTATGACAGAACAGTCCAGCCTGACTTGGACCCAGCGACACAGACACTGTCGTTTAACTCTCTCGATCCTGTGTTCTCTCCTGTTGAATGCATTCCCACCCGCCCGTGTTGTTCATAGTCTGGGGAAGCCTTTTGTGTCGCCAGGAGGCTATCATAGAACATAGGGTACTGTCATGGTCCGGTCCATGAAATCTACATTGTGGTTCACAGTCCAGTCCTGGTTCCTTATTCCAGCTTTTCCAGTTTTCCCCAGTTTCTATTGAGGCATCTAATTCTCATTTGGGTTGGCTTCATACATACCTTCATGATTTAGCCTCTGGCTGCTGTGTTCTTCCTGTCCATACCTCCTGTCTGAATCCCTTCCCTTCCCCTTCCTTCTGTTGCCTCGTCTGAAGCCTTGCCTTGCCTGCACCGCTGTCTAGTTCAATCACCGGAGCAAGATAAAGAACTGTCTATCGTTGTCTTGAACTGTCTCTGTGTCCTCACCTTGACTACGTAGGTCTGGCCGTTAGCCGCTACCCAGTGTTGGGATCTGTCTTGTGTCCACGCCTTCGCTAGGTAGGTCCAGCCATTTGACGCTACCTTGAGTGGAGAACTGTCTCTGTGTTCTGTATATGAGTCCCGGCCCTACGTCCTGTTTCCAAGGAGGGGTCCCAGCTCTGTGTTCCATGTTCCTAGTCTCTTCCTTGACCAAGGCTCTGCATTCCTGTCTCTCCCTCGACCTAGTCAAGGCTTCGGGGTCTCGTCCAGTCCTAGCCATGATCCAAGAACGTTGTCCTGTCCAAGCCATGGCTTTGTGTTCTCGTCTTGTCCATGTGTCTTGCCCAGCCCAGGAGTACCTTACCCAGCTCGATGCTGGGGTTCCCTCATCTTGTGCTGGGGTTCCTTTGTCCTGTCCTGGAGTCTCACATCCAGTCCTGTTGCCTCTCCTCGTCCTGTAGCCATGTCTTGTCCTCACCTAGTTCTGGAGTCCGAGCCCGAGTCAAGTCCCAGGTTCTGAGTCCTTGCCCAGTCTCTGGCTCGGAGTCCATACCCAAGCCTCGAAGTACCCTCGCCCTGAGGCACCCAAGCTTAGTCGTGTCCTCACCTCGAGGCACTCAAGCTTTGTCATGCCCTTGCCTCAAGGCACCCAGGCCTCATCATGTCTTTGCCTAAATCCGGGGTCTGAACCCAAGTCAAGACCCAGGTTTGGGGTCCTTGTCCAGTCTCTGGCTTGCAGTCCAATCCCAGGCTCCTAGTTCCAAGTTCCATGTCCTGGTTCCGCTACCCTAGTCAAGTCCTAGCCCAGGCCCTGTATCCTTGTCTCATCCAGGGCCTGTGTCATGTCCAGCGTCCTTTCCTCCTCACTTCCCTTGCTTTCTTGACTAACCTAGTCCTGTTCCTTGTACTTCAGTGTCTGTGCCTCGCATTTGGGTCCACCCCCCAATGCCCCCCCATTATGACATTTCTCCCAGGTCCCACCAATCAATACCTTCAGCCCATCGTTCTCCAGAACCTTCTCCAAATTCCACTACCCTGATTGGCTGACAGCTCATTCCTGAGTTGAAAATCAAGCCCCCTATCTCAGCTCAAATCTAAACATGCTGAAAGCAGGACAGGCTGCTCTTACAGCACTGCTAAAATGAAATACCTGCAGCATAACAGTAAAAATGTAAACCAGGGCGTTACACAGACACACTGTTCAGACAGAAAAGTAGCAGTCTATCGCAGGATCCTTCTGCCCTCTCCATATCATCAGGACAGCAAACAGCATTGACTCCCGAGTACCCTGAGCCAAGGTCTCAGATCGACAGAGCATGTTGTGCAACACATGTGAGTAGCCGAGGCTTTGTCTTGGCCATCAATTTCACACCCAAAGTAGAGCTCGTAGGCTTTCTTAATAAGAGGTGTCATGCTCCATCTTTGAGATTTAAGGATATACTCACCACAAATATGACTGAAAGTATAGTGGCTGTTGGAACTTTGGCAAGACATTTTGCTATCATAAATACTCCTGAAATGCAATTACTTTATTATAATGCGTACGCTATATGTGTGGAGCATGCCCATTAACGTGATCACAAACTGATATACATGTAAACACAATACATAGAACAGTGTGTGCCTGATGCTTTCATAGCCTTTCTAAACCCTGTCCTGCCATGCAGCATCCACCCTGCCTTAAGCATGCCTGGACAGGATAGAAAACTTTTCAGCTTACATTGTGGGCAACATTTTAATTGACTTGAATTATAATTGAAATAACAAATATAACTAATATGTTTTAAATGGTGGGTGATAAGAAAATTTCATGGTGATTTTCATGAACAGCAGGCCAGAATCCACAAGATACACCCAGAAATATACAGGTAGCAAAATCTTTGTTGTCCAGTGTTGTTGGTGTTAGATGTGGTGGTTTGAGCATCTCATAAACAGCTGATCTAGGATTTTCACACAGTCTCTAGATCAGGATTTCCCATTGTGGGGTCCACCGACCCCTGGTTTAGTGGTGTTGATCCATGGCCTAAAAAAGGTTGGGAACCCCTGCTCTAGAATTTGCAGTGAAAGGTGTGAAAAACTAAATAAAAAAACACACACAGTGAGTGGCAGTTCTGTGGGCAAAAGCACATTGTTAATGAAAGAGGTCAGAGGCAAATGGCCAGACTGGTTCAAGCTGACAGGAAGCCAACAATAACACAAATAACTTTGTTTTCAAACAATGGTGAGCAAAAAAACATCTTTGAACATACAACACATTGAACTTTGAAGTGGATGGGCTACAGCAGCAGAATACCACAAACCTCCACCCAGTGGCAACTTCATTAGGTACAGGAATTGCCTAATAAAGTGGTTATTGGGTGTATACAGGAATACTCTTTCTTAGTTACACACTCTTTAGTAAAATTATCAAAGCATATGTTATAGTCAACAAACATGGTTCCATTAAGCAAAGTACCTGCTTTATATGAGTAAAACTATTAATAAGTGTCTGATGACTATGGAGCATCAAATAGCATCTGATGGATTATAATAAATGAAATGAAAGCAAAGAAAAAATATAATTTGGTACAAGTGTAGATAAGAAATTGAGATTTAATAAGAAATGGGTGAAATATGGTTGTCATAATTTCATTCGGTGTAATAATATTTATAAACAGAGAGTTGAATTACTCAGCAGTGAAATACCACCCAACATTGTAACATCTGGAGGGAGTCAGAAAGACAGAATGACCTGTGGATAAAATCAGATTTCTGAGTGGCATCTCAAAAAGTGAAATCATACAGTACTGAAATAGCTTTTTCAAAACCATTCGGAGTGGAAGGGAGTATATTTCATTTTGTTTAATTAGGTGGAAGGCCTGTTTAAAAGGTATATATCATTAGACTACTATATAATATTCTTCAACTTCCTTTATCAAATTATTCACCTGACTTGCATTAGGACTTTCCTTTATACTATATCCGAAAGACAGCATGGAGTTACCTGCTGATGGGTCTACTTGAGATCCATGAGGTGTGGCTTTATTCAAAGTTTGGTTTGGAATTATTGGAGAAAATGGAACTTCATTATTTAACTGTTGTTACTTAAACTCAGCAGTGACTGTGTGAAATAGAAATTGTGTATTTCACAGGCTGACACAAAAGGCATCACTAAAAACATAACATTTAAAATATTTAGATTTAGTATTGTAATTGCTTCCAGCTTCCAATATTAATATTTGTAATATTTCATTATAACTTTTAGGAGGATCGTTTTTCTCTGCTCTGCTCTGAAATGTAACCTATATGTTGAACTGTTTGTTATAAACTCTGTGTTGGCAACAGCATATCTGCAAGAACTGCCAGGGCCCGGGTTGCATGAGAGACACCCCACTGAGCGCATTATTGCTGGGAACCATTCAAATGTAGGATTGACTCGGTAAGAAATGTGTATTGAAGATCAGAGCTATAACCACAGAACTAAAAGATCTCTTCTGGGTCCACAGAATATTTCAGATAAGTTGGGAAAAAAAGTAATTTTTGGGCAGATTTTGCAAGTTTTCTCTATTATTCAATAATGCAAAGTTCTGTTCCACCAAGATTATTGGACTAAACCAGCATTTTATTTTCATAGTATAAATTTTCAGGACCTGTAACCAAAATGTAAATCAGTGGTTGATCGTTCAGGAAATATATCTCCCCTGCCACATAATTAATGTTTTACATTGATGCAATGGCCTGTTAATATTAAGAAATTCAGAACAACAGCAACGTGATTTCATCTGTGTATTCTGTCTGACATTCGAGCGAGTTTTATCCTATGCACGCACATTAGAATACATTCAAACTCATAAACGCACCACCCAGAACTATCAGTCTCAGGGAATTATTATGCATCAGATTATATTGGGGAATGTCATACACAGGAAAACAATTTAAAGGGGCACAGAAATATAACTCTTTTCAGACCGTGTTAAGTTCTGAAGCAAAATGTGATAGTGACTCTCTGAATAATGGCCCTAAATCAGTACAACGTGCAAGCTTTCGCATGAAGCTATACCACTCATCCGACCAGAATGAGTATCTAATATGTGTGACCAATTTAATAGAAAGGGAGGAACATTGTGGAAATGCAGTACTGATCAGTTCCTTGAGCTAACAGGGGAAGCGTTTATTTTCAAATACTGATTGGTTGTAAACGTTAAGGTGTTTTCGTGGCATCCAAAACATCATATATCTATCCTTGTTGAATGAGATAATGCCTGGGCTGTTTATTTTAAACAGGCATTAGATCAAGAATCGATGCTTTAAATCATTTATTTTAGTCTTGTAGCCAAATTGTGAAAAAAAAGGAAAATGGAGGCAAGAAGCATTGGACAAATGTGGGTATGGAAGTCGCCAGGGAGAATTAAACAATACATTAATTTCATCACTTTTGTAAATTCTATTTCTGGAAACACACTTGGCATCAATATTTCATTTCCAAAAAGCTCACTCCCCCATCTAAATAATTCAATGTTGGACATAGCAGTAGATATATAGCCAAATAGCAGAAGATTAAAAGAAAGACATTTTAGTAGAGTTGATTAATAATTTCCCAACAGTTAAGCAA
The DNA here is from genome assembly GCF_963921235.1 of Mobula hypostoma. NCBI lineage: Eukaryota > Metazoa > Chordata > Chondrichthyes > Myliobatiformes > Myliobatidae > Mobula > Mobula hypostoma. Next base: position 117,310,798 of record NC_086097.1, on the reverse strand, counting down.
CACCCTGTCAACTGATAAATACTAAATGATCAAGTTAAGTTTGTCATTTTAACATTCAGCTGGTGATATAAGTGCGTTTTAACTTCAAGGAAATGTCTCACGCTGAGATACTGGAAAGTAATTTAAGGAGTATAGAATATGGCTATTTTCAAAGCAAAAATATTTGACTGTGTTAAGTTGTAAAGCGAAATATGAGTGACTTTCTGGATAATGGCTCCAATCGGTACAGCGTACACATATTTACATATTAATTACCCAGTTCTTTTTTCATTCATGTAAATATGTCTGGTATTAGAGTACAGTAACCGGAGAAATCACTTCACATCCAATCCCGCGATGAGAAGCGATAAGGTTATGTTAGGAAACGGAAATGGTGCTCCATAGTTTGTCGGCCTTGAGGTATTAACATAGCACAACAAGATATAACCTTCTGTAAAACAATTCGGCTCTCTTCGATCTCCACGGAAATCTGCCACTCAATGATTATTGCTCGCCTTTTGTTTGCAAACTACTATAAACCTAAATCTGTTAGGTATTTTCTTAGATTCGGATAAGCCGAAATGTATTGAATTTACCACAGTATCGTTAAAAATATAGAAGTGAACTCTGAACTCTATGAGTCGCTTTCCATTCAGACCAAGGAGCGGAGTAGTGTATCTCAATTTAGAAATCATAGTGATGAGGCACGATTTATTCCCGAGCGAGGCATCGCGCATTCGGCAGCAAATGTTGTTCTCACTCTTTATCCACGGCAAGCATTGCATTGATTAAGGGAATAGCCGCCAGGTAAAGCATTAGTCGAGTTGACCTAACAGTATATTCTTCTCGATGCGTGGACACGAGAAATCGATAGTCTTTGCCACCAATCATTCTAGCTAATGGACGGGGGATGATTCAGTTAATTGCGTGTTCTTACTCGGGTGATTAAACACTTGGCAGTTGATATGTTTTGAAATTTAATATTTAATTACATTAGATTGGTCTCTGCACTAATCATGTTCTCGGCCACCGCGTGTATTGGATAGAAAGGGTTACAAATTCTCATCAACTGCTAAACGTAAAAAAAAATGCATTAGTACACCACAACTTGGGTCAGAATAGAAGGAGAATTGATTCATTTTGTGATGTTTTATTTAAACCCGAACGAAAAGAAAGCTCACTTGGTTTTGACCCAAGGGATGACAACCAACCACTCTGTAGTCACATTGGTCACTGTGTATGCGGCAAGGGGGAATGCATATTGACACGAACAAACACTGCTAAACTCTTGTTGCTTCTGTGTGGAGAGATAACTGCGTGCGCGCCAGAGAATTGATTGACAGATGAAAAAAAAGCACATCAATAAATAATTGGGTCCATTTATTATAACCATCCGTTTGTGAGTCTTGTTGTCATTAGTCTATAGGTTATTCTGCCAGCACCCAACGGTCAAAGAACACCGACCACAATACAAAGAGAAGGAACAAGAGCTGCGTCCGATTCGTGCAAAGATTTGTAATGAAGCACTTCTTCAAAACGAGCTCACCCACAGAAAAGATACATGAATTTCCCCAAATCTCAAAAGAAAACACGCCACTGAATTTGGACTTGTTCTTTACTTAAGGCTATATACGAACACGAAAGAAAGCATTGCTAGAACATTTAAATCAAAACCCTAACTTCTTTATTTTATATTTTATTATGCAGTTTGGATCATGAAGTTGGCCAATACGCTGTTGTTCGCGAAGGTTTGACTCGTCCCATCAGTAATCCTCCCGGAAGAAAATCCATCTTCTATCTTCCAGCCAGAATTTGGCCTTTTCAAAAAATTCACTTGATAAGTGCAGTCCATCCGACCTATTTGCTCAAGGCAATTGTCAGTATTGAAATAAATTATTCTAATCGGTAGGAAACCGGTCAGCCCCTACGCGGCAGTTAGGTGATTTTGGTTCAAGAATCGTTTTGCTCCGTCGTAATATTGAGAATGTACACGGCGATTTGCCCTTCTGTACGGGGAGGGAAGGGGGTTGCTCATCCTTTATAGAGGGAATACTAAAAAGCCAGAAAACGTCGAATATTTCCACCCGCCCATCAGGTTGCCTCTTTCAAGTTTTAAGTAGACTTTGTCCTCTCTTTCCATATTCAAGAGCACTCCGTTGCTGGCAGCCTCTCGTGTCACATCCTGATCCCCGGCAAATGCAGAGATCACAGCCCAGCCATTCTGCATCAGGCTTACCTGAAACCAGAACAGAAACGAAATCTTACAATCTTCACCCTTGCTCCGACGCGCCCAAGTTCCGACGACTCGGTAACACGTTCGCGACTATTCACCCCTCCCCCCTACCACCAACCCCACCCCCCACCCCGCTGCACGGATCCGGCGGAAAGCAAATTATAAACACAGGAAATTCTGCAGACGCTGAAAGTCGAGAGTAACACGCGCATAAAATACTGGAGGAACTCGGCTGGTCAGGCAGCATCTATGGAGAGGAATAAAGAGCCGACGCTTAGGGCCAAGAGCTTTCATCGGGACTGTTGTGTGGAACGTAGGATCTTTATTATCTCCTGTTGGGGTTCCCAACCTGGGTCCACGGACACCTTGTTAATGGTATCGGTCTACGGCATACGCTGTCTGACCTGCCCAGTTCCTCCAGCATGTTGTGCGTATTACTCTGAAATCAAACTAGCTTGCACCACCCGTAGCCGTAAACAGGACGAAGCCCTGTCCCTTCCCTTGTGTCAGTGCATCTGTTGCACTCTCAAGAAGACGCGAAAGCCTGCAGATACTAGAATCTGGAGCAGAAAAAAAACACTAACCGCTGGAGGAAACAACGAGTCAGGCAGCAACTGTGGCAGAAAAAAAACAAAACAAGGTCAATTTTTCTCCTCAGCTGCTGCTTGAGTTTGTTCTGCACTCCAGGTTAAAGGCTTGCTTACGCCGTCCGCTTTGTCTACCCGCTCATTTCAGCGAAACCAACGCGGCCAGAGGGGGGACAGGCAGGCGACAGGCGGGCCAAGTGGGTGTACACGGTAGACAGCAGCCCTGATCTACCTGGATCGTCTGTCGGTTGTACACCTTCACCACGTGAAAGCTGAAACTGTAAATCCCTTTCCTCGGCGCCACGAAAGTACTGCTCCTCATATCGAAATGGTTCCCGATATTAACTAGCACCTGCAAGAGTGCACAGAGCACCGAGATTGACACATTTCCTAAACTTGGAGCGTTGCGCTTGGTAAAACACATAATGAATAATGCGACCAGGATGTGGGGAGTTGTATGCTGCAACCTCGCCACTCACACCCACCTCCCGTTCGGTCTGAACCCGGGGATCACGGCGGGAAGGGGAGAATGAGAGGCTATCAACCACGATAAAGGCCATGCTCGGGTGACAGAGGCCAATTAAAGAATTCACCAATAGATCAGCGCATGATACGGCTGCACAATACTATATTGGATGAACAATGTGGTTTGCAAACAGATTTAAAGTGCTTTATAACAGAGCGAGGGAAGTTGGAAAAAAAAGGCGCCGATGAGAGGGACCTCCAAGCAGGTTTCTTCTTCGTGATCGAGAGGCGTGCGCCAGGGAAAGAAAGTTAATGATTAGATAAAATTGCCCGGTTAACTATGGTACCTATCGATATGGAATGGTGTCTGTAAAGTCTGTCCATATACTCTACTAGTTTACAAGTATTTTTGCGCGCCCGGAGCGCAATCGTTTCGCTCAGTTGTGTGCGCCCCAGAATGGAAAAGCGGAGATGCGATGCTGGGCGGCGCGGGGCTGAGCAGGGGTGGCCAGCGTTGCCGGGGAGGGGGTCTCATAGTGGGGTAGGATCACCAGCTCAGAGTGACCGGGGACGCGCCTGCAGGTCCCCGAGCGCAGGTACGAAGTGTGTGTGTGTGTGTGTGTGTGTGTGTGTGTGTGTGTGTGTGTGTGTGTCGGGGGGTGTGTGTGTGTCGGGGGGTGGGGGTGGATTTTCACGGCCAGGCAGCGAACGGGACTCGGGCGACTTACGTGGTCGAAGTAAATGGTCATGGTCCTGTTGCTCATCTCCGAGGGCTCGTGGTTGGTGCTGCGCACGGCTGAGAACGCCACCTTGGCGCTGCCCGACCGCACCGAGATTCCCAGCGAAGAGGTGACGGCCCCGTCCGAGGATGGGTTCGAGTCGCACACCACCAGGCATTTCCCTTCCAAGACGATGGGTTCCGTATCGTTCTGTCCCAACACCATGCCAGTGCAAGCGAGCAGCAAACTCAGCGCCAGCATGCTACCAGATCCCGGGCGGATTAACAGTAGATCCATGCGATACTCGATAATCCGACACAGGGCTGTTCGTGTCCTCTCTCGCCCGTCTCGTGTCCACTCCTTCCGATGCAACCTCCTGGAAGATGGAATAAAAGTCTTCACTTTATTTGGATATCATCGCCTGTAACAAGACAAAATCAATACAAACAAAAAAAAATCCAATGTAGATTGAATGCATGTTATAGAGAGTTCAGATCCTAACAGAACAATATTGTCAGCCCGTCATCCACTGGCGTTATTCTCCGCTTCTCCGTCCTGTATTAGTTTCAAACCCAGTCCCCTCCCCCCGCCCGGGCACGCTGCTGATGAAGGAATTCTACAATTGAATTTGACTTGGCTCTCTCCATCTCCCCCGCGGTCTGTTCAACTTTCTGTTCATCACATCACATAGACCCCGAGCACAACCATAGTGCGAGTCTCCCCGAGTCGGCCTCCCGGGCTCGGTCGCTGCCGCACACAATCGCTCATTTTAGTACAAGGAGGGAGAAAAAAAAAGTTGCCAGTGTAATGTATGTTATTTTCCAGAAAAACACCAGTTCGCGTTGAGTTTTAGAACAAACAGACTAGAGGCATTTAAAATTAGCCACTTTCTTACCGTTTTAAATGCGAGAAGATCTCCAAGTTAGATAAAATATTTACTGATGTTCTCTGAGCACTGTCCCCTTGCACTAAGCCCGCTAATTTGATATGGTTTAACATTACGTGTGCAGTGAGATGCCCACGTCGAAGATGGTGTTACCTGGCAGATCCAAGGTGGCATGGCAGTGTGATCACACTATCCCTCTCTCAAGCTGTGGCGTTAGGGTAATAAGCTGGGGATCTGTCGACATGAGAGGAAACAGCAAGTCGCCTCTCCCTCCCCCGTCAGAAGCTCATTCGCAAACACACACACGCACACACACACACGCACACACACAGATACACACACACACAGATACACACACACACACACACACACACACACAGATACACACACACACAGACACACACACACACACACACACACACACACACACACACACACAGATACACACACAAACACACACACACACACACACACAAGCTCTCACACTGGCTGACCGGGTCGGGTACCCGGCACCGAATCAACGCAAACGGACGGCACACGACAGCTTTTTAAAGATCGCCCTTCACCACTCATAGGCGTTTTGAAACCGTGTTGTCCCACAGTTCTGGCAGGTATCTCGCTGGAGTCGCACCTTTCTCCCACTTTAGCATACCGGATTTTCAGATAATCAGTCAAAATTTGCGACGCCCCTGCCAAAATCAACCGGGACCTAAAGTCCAATTGAAAGCAATCACATCAATAATTGCAAACACACACACACACACACAGGAACAGTATATTATATACAAATGCATTATCCATTCACATATACTCACACGTACATCTACGTTCTGTATTTAAATAGATTTATTTGAAGGCACGTATGTGTGTATGGACATAGAACTGACATAAAGTAAAATCCACTGCATATATGTGTAAATACGCTGTGTATATGATTCCTTGCTCACATATCAATGGATTAAAAAAAGACGTAATGGTGAGATATTTTGTTTAATTGCAGTCAAGCTCAACGCCTGCCTTTTTGTGGAACTGTAAATTACTGACATTTATAACCGCAAGGCTGAATTTTAAAGTAAAGGGGGTCATGTCATTGGAAACATCAAAGGGTTTCCAAGTGCAGTGAGCTCAATTCTCTAAGGTTGTAATTGCTCGGGTCCTTTTGTTTCGCCAACTCCGCTGTTCTTGCATACAACAGCGCCATCATGTGGTAAACTGGTAAACTTCTGACTGCAACCCTCTGTCTCACTCTCCAAACACTGTCTGGAGGTATATACCTGCTTCGGAGAAGGGTGTCATCCGGAAAATGGCGAACTGATTAAACGATTTGGAAAATTCGTCTCCATGTCAATAGGCTTGCAGGTTTATTTTTGATACGTTTTACCTGTAAGGTGGCTTGGTCCCAGAAGAAGCATGTTCAGTCATAAGGTGTGGACGGAAGTTCTCGCTGCATAGACAGTGTCCATGCATGTTGACTACAGAAAATATCAGCCATAGTTCAAAAGCGTTTAATTAGCTGTGAAGGAGGAAGGCCATATATACCAGTTAAAATGGTATGGTACTGTTGTAATAGACTTGTAGTCCCAGACAGAGAGCAAATTTCACTCTTACACAGTGAGAATTTAAACTTAGTAGACTTCTGGAATGAAAGATTGCTGTCTGTAAAAATGGCTATAGTGCTAGCTGTTAAAATATTCAAGCAACCATTGTTGCTCCAAATCCTGATTTATTAGCAAAGCTAAAAATGCGGGTAGGCAAATGTAATGAATGGAATGTGGTAGAAAAGAGGTGTTTAATACCGATTGCAACAAGTGTACGAATAAACTTCACTTCAGGTCGCATCTGGAAATTCCAGTTGGTGGACAATTTCCCTCCACACTGCTCTGACATATTGGGAAATCGCGTACTCTGCAGGTTACAGCAGTGGTTTGCCTTTGCCTACTGCTGGATGAGTTTAAAGAGATCACCACCTCTTGCAAAGGATGACCAGGACATCTAAGTGCCTTGTCATGCTCCTAGTGCTCCACAGATGCCTGCTGGCCTGCCTTCTTGACCGTTGGACCATTAATCAGTCTCCTCCGCTCCATCTGCCAGGGCCAGAATTCACACGCTGGAACAGGCAAATCCCCTACCTCACTGAGGGTTGAAAACCAGTCGGCTACCCTCTCCTGGTTTGGCCTGTCTGCCAAGACAGTTTACTGGGGAGTGGCCGCTGTGCATGCTACAGCTACTTGGAGCCACAAGTGAGAGCTGAGCGCCAGGTGGGAACCAAAGGTGGATGAGCTACCCTGAAAAAGGGCATGGCAGGTCCCCCCACCAGAGGTGCTACCCCTCCCTAGACATCCCATACACGGTTATACACACACAGTTAAACCAAGCATGGATTCTGTGGATGTGCCACTACACTACTGAAGACGCCATATCTGAACAATGATATAACATCACTGACACAGAAACTTAAGGGTGTTATGTACTGATGAGGTGTGTGTGTGTAACAACTATATTTATTTGTCAACCCATTCTGATCACCCCTACTCTTCAAATTCCCTGTACTTAGGTTGGAATTTGAAGACATTAACAAGGTGTTTTCACACACAGAGCTGCCACCCACTGGATGATTTCTGTTTCTCATGCCATGCTCTGTAAACCCAAGAGACTGTTCTGCATGAAAATCCCAGGAGATCAGCACTTTCTGAGATACTCAAACCACTCCATCTGGCATCTGGCACCAACAAACGTTCCACAATCAAAGTCACTTAATTCATATCTCCCCCCACTCTGATGTTTGGTCTGATCAAGAACTGAGCCTCTTGGCTTTTATTTATTGAATTGTTGCCACATGATTGGCTGATTAGAGATTTGAATTAATGAACAGGTGTACAGGTGCACCTATTAAACTGGCCACTGAGTGTGTACCCTCAATATATGATGCCCTTGATTATCTTTGGTGTTGGCTAGGGAAGGTGGTAAGACAATGTGGAGATGTTTAGAAGTACATTGATTGAACCAACCAGAAACATTTACATCTTTGTACGAATTTGGCATATGAATACATGTGCCACAGAGCATCCCTTTCCTTAACAGCAGTCTCTCCTAATGCCAAAAGTTTACCAGGAACTACCAAGGATGTGCTTTGTGATCCTGAAATTCTCTCAGGGGTATTGGTTTCTCTGTGTACATCTTAGCTCATCTGGGGAGAAAATGTAATCTATCAAATTCAATCCCAATTGATCACTTGGGAGAGCTAAGTGACCTTTATCACTTTGGTTTATCTAAGTACAACTCCATTCACAAATCATGAAAGATGCTTCTTAACTGCCAACTTAAATGCCAATTTGCAATGGCTTAGCTAAGCTGACCACCCCTTTTCCCAAGATAACGAGTCAGTCCTCATTAGAGGATTGGAGGTGGAGAAGGTAAGTTACTTTAAATTCCTTTGCAGCGCCAGTTGAGAGGATCTGATCTGGGACCAGCCCATCAGTGCCTTGACGAAGAAGACATGACAAACATTGCAGTCACATTGAATATAGAATTGATTTTGATGGTACAAAACTACTGTGCCATACCAATAGCTTTTGAAATCGACTGGTGAAGGAAGCCATTGAAGTAAAACTAGAGGGAAAGAATTTTAACAAAGATGTAGGTCTCGCTCTAAGTAAGAACTGGAATTTAATTGTAAATAAGGTGGGAAAGTTGAAACCTGATTGGATGAGGACTAACTAATTAGGAGGGATGGACAATGGGTGTTTAAATACCACCAGACTGGACCTGCCCAGGCATCACCCCTGATGAAGATGGCAGAGTTTGTCATTGAAACGTTAGTTAAAATCAATATCTGTACCCGGCTGGAAGCCTGAGAAGAGTTTATTCATCACATATTCCAGAAAAGTGCTAGATCCTTTTTCAAGTTTGTGCAGATTCAGCATGTCATATAAAACTTGGACAACCTTCTATAGATGCACAGTGGAGAGTATGTTGACTCGTTGCATCATGGCGTGATATGGAAACACCAATGAGAAAGAATGGAAAAGCCTGCAAAAAGTAAGGACTACAGAGCAGTCCAACTTTGGAACAGCCAAGGGTACCGTAGAGCACATCTACATGGAGTGCTGCCACAAGAAAGCAACAGCCATCATCAACATCCTGCACTATCCGGGCCATGCTCTTTCCTCACTACTGCCATCGGGAAGGATGTAGAGGAGCTTTAGCTCCCACATCGCCAGGTTAAGGAACAGTTATTCTCCTTCAACCAGCAGGCTCCTAAACCAGTGATGATAACTTCACTCACCTCAACTTTGAACTGATCACTGAGCACAACCTCTGGACTCACTTTCAGGTACTCTACAGGTCATGTTCTCAGTATTACTTATTTACTTACTTAATCAATTAATTAATTGTGATCATTATTCCTTTTTATATTTGCACAGTTTGTCTTCTTTAGCACATTGGTTGCCTGTCAGTCCTAGATCACGTGTAGTTTTTCATTGATTTTATTGTATTTCTTCATTCTACTGTAAGAGAATGAATCTCAGGGTAGTATATAGTGATACATCATCATTATGTTTCTTGTTTATGAAGAAGGTGATCATGGTCTCATGACCAGGATTGGTCTTGACAAATTTTTCTGCAGAAGTCGTTTGCCATTGCCTTCCCCTTTACAAGACGGGTGACCCCAGCCATTATCAATGCTCTTCAGAGATCGTCTGCCAGGCATCAGTGGTCGCATAACCAAGATTTGTGATATGCACCAGCTGCTCATACGACCATCCACCACCTGCTCCCATGGCTTCATGTGACCCTGATTGGCCGGGGGGGGGAGGGGGGGAATGCTAAACACGTGCTGCAACTTGCCCAAGGGTGACCTGCAAGCTAATGGAGGGAAGGACTACCTTACATCTCCTTTGGTAGAGATGCATCTCCATCCCACCACCCAATAGTGACATATAATATATGTTCTTTCATTGTCACTGGGTCAAAATCATAGGATTCCCTCCTCAACAGCACTGTGGGTGTATCTGCACCTCAGGGACTGCAGCGGTTCAAGAAGGCAGCTCATCACCACCTTCTCAAGGGCAATAAAGGCTGGCTTAGCTGGTGATGCCCATTTCCCATAAATGAATACATTTAAAAAATGGTGGGGAGAAATTCTGGTGGATGAAGCTTATCCAAGCCATGATGACCAAAACATCGGGAATAAATATTTCTCCCCTCTCTCCTGCCTACTTGCCTTCACAGCTATGTATTTACTCAGAAGCAGGCAAAAGAGGAAACCACCCAATAAGTAGAAAAAAAAATCTGCCAAGGAAATTTCCTCTCCTACTGTCTCAGGGAATCAAAATCAGTGCAGAAGATCCAGTGTTATTTATAAATGCACTCAATGTGTCTTCTTGCCGCATCAGAAACTTTCTCAGCAAGATGTACAGTCAAGTTGACAATGTACTCCAAGACTCCAGATTACATAAGAAAATTCATAGATAACAACTTGAGGCTAATACCTTGAGTCCAAAAGAAAATTAGAGTTTTCCCATTCAATTTCCGGTTGACAATCAGAGATCATCTTAAAAAAAAAATGTTTAGATTGGCAACAGTGAACTTTAAAAATGCTATGTTCCATGTACTTTATAGTGCTGAAGACCTGACTGTATTGTTAGACAAGAACTCTGCATGCAAACAGAAAACTTGTGACAGTAGAATGTTATAGGTATATAGGCTTCTAACCGTGCTAAGAAGGTACTAGCCTATTGTATAGTGGAATTGCTATCTCACTATTATCTTTGATGGTCATCTGGGAGATGCAGTATCATTCATGTCACATAGCAGACAGTAGACTGAGGGACATTTGCACACAGGGAGGTAGTTACTAATAACACAATTCTTAGCTGGCAATAATGCAAATTGCTTCTTTTTATTGTAGCTATCTAAGATCCATGTAGATTTTTTGCCAGCCTTTCAGTTATGAATTCTTATGCCCAGACTTACAATGGAAACTGCTGATGCAAACCCTCCTGTCTCCTTCACAACTGGTGAGTTTACAGCAATTTAATGTACATTTTTGCAACCATACAGAAACCTGCTCCAATGATACCTATTCACCTGCTTCTCTAATCCTGACAACCTTTGTTAATGACCGACAAACATAATAAGAATTTATGGGTAGAAGCCTAAAAAAAGGTAGTGAAATTGGATCTGCACAGCCTTGGGTGGAATATATCTGGGGTCTAACTTGCTGTGTGTGCAAACAACAGGATTGGTGTTCCCATGAAATGAATGTAAGTGTAGGCATTGAGAAAACATGTAACATTTGTAGGCTGAAGGGAATCACACCCAAATACAAGAGGAAATAGGATTTATAGTAATATTACATCAGAATTGAAATGCTTTGTTGCAGAGTATGAATTGTTTGGAGCCCACCTACATTCAGCGGCCACCTTATCAGGTACACTGGTTAATGCAAATATCTAATCAGCTAGAAACACAAGAGATTCTGCAGATGCTGGAAATCCAGAGCAATCACACAGAATGCTCAGGAACTCAGCAGCTCAACATTCAGCAGCCATGGAAACAAATAAAAATACAACTTTTCCGGCCACGACCCTTCATCGGGATTAATAAAGGGTCTCGGCTCAAAATGTTGACTGTTCAATCATTTCCATATGATGGGTCTTGACCTGAAAACCGAAATGTTGACTGTTTATTCATTTCCATCTATGCTGCCTGACTGTTGAATTCCTCCCCCATTTTGTGTGTGTTTATCTAATCAATCAATCATGTGGCAGCTACTCAATGCATAAAAGCACGCAGACATGGTCAAGAGGTTCAGTTGTTATTCAGACCAATGGGGAAGAAAAGTGATTTCAGTGACTTTGACTGGAATGATTGATGGTGCCAGACGGAGTGGTTTGAGTAACCCAGAAATTGCTGATATCCTGGGATGTTCACACTCAACAGTCTCTAGAGTTTACAGGAATGATGTGAAAAACACAAAATATCCAATGAGCAGCAGCTCTGTGGGTGAAAACACCTTCTTAATGAGAGAGCCCAGAGTAGAATAACCAGACTGGTTCAACCTGACAAGAAGGTGACAGTAACTCAAAAAGCAATGTGTTACAACAGTGATGAGCAGAAGAGCATCTCTGAACACAAAACACATCAAACTTTGAGGTGGATGGGCAACAGACGCAGAAGACCACGAACGTTCCGTGGCCACTTTATTAGGTACTTCCTGCACCCGATGAAGTGGCCACTGAGTGTAATTGTAGTCATGAAGGAAACATTTAAAATGTGCAGGCTGAAGGGAATCACAGCTAGCTCTATGAGGAAATGGCACTTACCATAATATTACATTAGATTCAATTTTTTTTTGCAGGGAATGAACTGGTCGGACAGCGTCAATTTGTTTCTCGGCTGTTAGAAATGTCTTCACCTTTTTGTTCGAGGTTTCTTTCTGCTTTATTATAATGCACTGACCGGCATTGATTCTTGTGCTTGTTGTTCTTGATCAGGAACAAAGGATCTGTGGAACGTCAGGTGGCGCTTGGAGTATTGTGAGCAGTTTTGGGGTAACTCATCTGAGAAAGAATGTGCTGGTGTTGGAGAGGATCCAGAAATGGTTCGTGGGAATGATACCAGGAATGAAAGGGTTAACATTAGAGTGAGAGGAGCTTTTGATGGCTCTGCACCGGCGCTCACTGGAATTTAGAAGAATGAGGGAGGAATCCCATTGACTATTGAGAGGCCTCAATGCAGTGGATAAGATCAGGATGTCTGGTACCTGAGGGTACAGCTCCAGGATAGAAGGATGTCCCCTTAGAACAGAAATGAGGAGGAATTTCTTTAACTGGCGGGTGGTGAATCTGTGGAATTCATTGCCATAAATGACTATGAGGCCTAGTCATAAATTGGAGGTTCTTGGTTAGAAAGAGTGTCAAAGGCTTCAGGGAGAAAACAGGAGCATAGGGTTGAGAGGAGTAATAAATCAGACATGATGGAGAGGCACAGTAGATTTGATGGGCTGAATGGCCTAATTCTGCTCCTCTGCCTTATGGAATAGATCTCAGAGAGCCGTATACTGTGGAGAATGTAGATCTGAATGACCCTCAAGTGTGATTTTGATGTGGATAATTTCAGTAAATGAAATTTTATCAGTAAACCTTAGAGAAAAATCAACAACTCACAATAAAGCATCATTAATGCTCTTTTTAACACTTCTGAGCCAATTAGATTTCTAATTACCTGACATAAATCGTGACAACCTGAGTAATTTGTTTGTAGCGTGTGTAATTTTTTTTGCAGGATATCGAAAGGAAACAGGATAATTCTCTAAATGTCCTGCAGATGGTAAGAATTATTGTAGAAACGATGCAATAACCGGGTACTTAAATTCTGGATGGTTCAGAAAGTAATCACATTCTCTGGAACTGAAACATACAACTTACATTTTAGAATAATTTGCATGATTTATTCTCCTGGCCTGAAAATTAAGCTACCAGGACTGCACATATCAGGGAATGAAAATCCAACATCTGCAACTAAATTCATTAAATCACCTTATAATTCATGTCTATGGATTATGATAAATAAATTTGCTTCAAATATACCGATAATTACAGATTTTAGAGAATTGTTGTAGAAGTTAACTCAGTGATACTTTCTTGTTCTTATACCGAACATAGCACACACACTTAGTGGCCACTTAATTAGGTATCTCCTGTATCTAATAAAGTGGCCACAGAGTGGGTGCTCATGATCTTCTGCTGATGCAGCCCCTCCTCTTCAAGGTGCAGCATGTCATGTGTCCAACTTGCTCATTTGCACACCACTGTTGTGATGTGTGGCTATGGGAATTACTGTCTCCTCCCTGTCAGCTTTAGCCAGTCTGGCCATTCACCTCCAATCTCTCTCATTAACAAGTTGCTTTTATCCATGGGGCAGTCACTCTCCGGATGCTCTTTGTATTTTGCGTTATTCTCTGTAAACGCTAGAGGCTGTTGTGTGTGAAAATCCCAGGGGATCAGCAGTTTCTGAGATACTCAAACCACCCCTCCTGACACCAACAATCATTCCACAGTCAAAGTCTCCTATCTTGCCCATTCAATGTTTGGTTTGAACAACAACTGAACCTCTTGATCCTGTCTGCACACGTTGAGTTGCTGCTGCGTGACTGGCTGATTCGATATTTGTATTAATGAGCAGGCATAACTAATAAAGCAGCCACTGTGCAGAACGTAGAACATACAGCTCAGTACAGACCCTTTAACCTGCTCTAAAACCAATCTAACAGTTCCCCTCTACATAGTCCTTCATTTTACTATCATCCATGTGCCTATCTAAGAGATTTTTAAATGCCTCTCACGCATCTACCTTTATTGCCCATGGTAGCATACTCCACACACTCACAACTCTGTGTAAAATCTTACGGTACTGTACAAACATTGTAGGCACATGCAGTATATATAGTTAGGATGCCTGAGACTTGCACAGCAATGTACCTGTCTACGTGGAGCAGAGAGGGTGTTTGTAATTCTGGTGGGAGCAAAGGTGACGAGAATGGTAACGGTGAAACACCACAGGAGGGTGGCAGAGAAGGAGTGCCAGGGCGGGGTGTGGCACTGCCACAGACACACTCAGCCCTGAGACACCAGGCAAGGTCATCTGATTCCAAACAAAATGTCTCTCTGGTGTTTCCTACTTTCGTTCCTCTCTCTTCCCCTTTTTCCAACCATGATTCCCCTTTCCCCACCCCCTTCCTACTCCAAGTCCACAATAGAGACCTACATCAGAATCAGCTCTATCATCACTTACCTATGTCATGAAGTTTGTTATTTTTTTGGCTGCAACAGTACAGTGCAAAACATTAAATTACTACAGTACTGTGCGAAAAAGTCTCAGGCATCCTAGCTACATGTATGTGCCTAAGACTTTTGCACAGCACTGTAGTTCTGACATCTTGCACACCTCTATTAAGTCACCTCTCCTGTTTCTTCGCTCCAAGTATAAAAGCTCTAGCTCACTCAACCTACCCTCAAAAGACATGCTCTGTAACTACCACAATTCCTACTACAACCCTCTACACCACTCTACCAATTTTCGTATCATCTGCAAACTTACTAACCCACCCTTCCATTTCTTTTTCTTCTTCTCCCTCCTCCTTCTCCTCTTTTTCCCTTTCAGTGATTTCTCAGGATTGAAGGTGACTTCATTTTGTGGGTTCCAAAGGTGCAAATAGAAAGATCGATTGATACTTTATTGATCCCAAAGGAAATTACAGTGTCACACTAGCATTACAAGTGCATAGATTCTGTATACACATATTAGAAGAGAAGCAGAAAGAATAAAAAATGAGTTACCTCAAGCAGTCTGACAGGAGGCGGTCATCACTCCCCCGGCTATAGGTTGACTCATTATAGAGCCCAATGGCCAAAGGTGAAAAAACACCTCATATAGCGCTCTTTGGAGCAGAGCAGTTGTCTTAGTCTATTACTAAAAGTGCTCCTCTGTTCAGCCAAGTTGGTGTGCAGAGGGTGAGAAACATTGTCCAGAATTGCCAGGATTTTCACCAGAGTCCTTTGTTCTGCCACAGCCTCCAGTGTGCCCATTTTGACTCCTAGAACAGAGCTAACCTTTCTAATCAGTTTAGTGAGCCTGTTGGCATCACTCATGTTGATGCCATTGCCCCAGTACACCAGCACAAAGAAGACTGTACTAGCAACAACTGATTGGTAAAAAGGAGAGGCCTACATACTCCAAAGGACGTCAGTCTCCTCAGGAAGTAGAGGTGGTTGGCACTTCTTGTGCACAGCCTCTGTGTTGGTGCTCCACTCAAGTCTGTCATCCAGGTGCACCCTCAGGTACTTGTAGGTCCTCACCACATCTCCATCCTCACCATCAATAATAACAGGGAGCAGCGCAGGCATAGTCTTCCTAAACTCCATCACTATCTCTTTTGTCTTACTGATGTTGAGCTGCAGCTGATTCAGCTTGCACCATTTGACAAAGTCCTCCACTAGGGCCCTGTATTCATCCTTTCACCCTCCCTTTATACACCCAACTAGTGCTGAGTCATCAGAGAATTTCTGCAGATGACATGACTCAGTGTTGTATCTAAAGTCCAAGGTGTACAGGATAAATGAACCAGAGGTGATTAGGGAGATTGAGGTAAAATAACCCTTAGGAACCAGTGATCACAATATGATTGAGTTCAGCTTGAAATCTGATAGGGAGAAAATAAAGTCTGATGTGGCAGTATTTCAGTGGAGTAAAGGAAATTACAGTGGTATGAGAGAGGAGTTGGCCAAAGTAAACTGGAAGGAGCTGCTGGCAGGGATGTCAGCAGAGCAGCAATGGTGTGAGTTTCTGGAAAAATGAGGAAGGTGCAGGACATGTGTATTCCAAAAATGAAGAAATACTTAAATGGTTAAATAGTACAACCATGGCTGACAAAGGAAGTCAAAGGTATTGTAAAAGCAAAAGAAAGGGCATACAACAAAGCAAAAATTAGTAGGAAGATAGAGGATTGGGAAGTTTTTAAAAACCTACAGAGAGCAACTAAAAAAAAATCATTAGAAGGGAAAAGATGAAATATGAACTCAAGCTAGCAAATAATATCAAAGTGGATAGTAAATTTTTTTTCATTATGTTAAAAATAAAAGAGAAATGAGAGTGGATGTAGGACCATAAGAAAATGAAGCTGGAGAAAATTAATGGGGGACAAGGAGATGGCTGCTGAACTAAATAAGTATTTTACGTTAGTCTTCACACTAGCGGTATGCCTGATGTTGTAGTGTGTGAAGGAAGAGAAGTGGGTGCAGTTACTATTACAAAGGAGCAGGTGCTCAAAAAGCTGAAAGACCTAAAGATACATAATTCACCTGGACCAGATGAACTGCACCCCAGGGTTCTGAAAGAGGTGTCAGGCCTGGTGCCAGAGGACTGCAAAATCGATGGGCCAGATGGGCTAAATCTGCTCCTATGTCTTATGGTCTAAACAGGAAGGGGGCCAATACAGTTCTCTGTGGGGCCCCAGTGCTGCTTATAGCCATGTCTGACAAACAGCTCTGCAGCTGCACAAACTGCGGTCCGCCAGTCAGGTAGTCCATTATCCGGGATACAATGGAAGTGTCAATCTGCATTGAGCGGAGCCATTGTGGAAACTACAGACCCTTCAACACTTGGGAAAGGTGGCTGGGTAGTTGTGGGGTGGTCCACTCCTTACACCACTTTACACGGGCTTGTAGTTTAGAGCACCATTCCAGATACACGCAGTGGCCACTTTATTCGGTACAGGAGATATCTAACAAAGTGGCCACCGAGTGTATCTGGCTCCACTGGATGGTCTTTGAAACCATATACTCCTCCATGTCTTATGGTCTTAAGGTGTTTGGCCAAAGATTGCCAGTATCCGCTAGGGATATTGCATTTTGTCAATGAAGCTTTCAGGACAAGCATGAATAGGTTTTTTTTTTCTCTACACAACTGAGAGTCTCTTCTGGCAGCTGGGTGTCCAGGATCTGGCATGAGCTATGTGGAGAATATGGCGTTCCCCAGTATTGCAGACTGACACTATCTAGGTTCTCAGTCCCGTGCACATAGCAGCAATGTAGCTGTGGAGCAAAGGCTGCCGAGGGGAGACCTGAGAGAAGTGGATATGAGTATGAGAAGCATGTATAGAACAGAGAGTTAAAACCCTTTTTCTCATGGTCGTCGTATCAAAAGCAAGGGGGCATAACTTGAAGGTAAAAGGAAGGAGTTTTAAAGGGAATCTGAGGGTCACCTTTTTACACAGAGAATGCACTGCCAGAGGAGGTGATGGAGGTAGATATAATTAGGATGATTAAGAGACATTTAGACAGACACTTGTAAAGGCAAGGCATGGAACAACATGGTCCTAACACAGGCAAAAAGGATCAGCGTAGATGGGAGAAGAAGATCAGCATTGACATTATGGGCCGAACGGCCCAGTTCAGTGTTGTCTGACTCTTCGATATAATGACTTAAAATACTGTGTTACAGCTATCGTAGTGAGAAGCATGTTGTTTTATTTGTATTCTCCTTTTGTACGCAGGTTGTTCAGACCACTGAGGCGAAGCACACATTTCAGACGGCAGAACCATCCCTCGTGTCATTTATCCCGACCCACAGGATTATACAAATCCTGTGCAAGGATGACTTTTTTTCTTTACAGTCAGCTTGCTCGTGAATAAAAATGTAACTGTTTATACCCTGCATGATGGTGCAGTAACATAGCAGGCCGCGTGTCGCTTTGCAGCATCAGCTGTAAGATCAGCGTTCAATTTCCACAGCTGTCTGGCAGGAGTGTGTACAGTTATTCAGATTCAGTGGGGAATGGGCCCCTCCAGCCCTTTGAGACAAGCCGCCCAGCAATCACCAAATTTAATGCTAGCCTAATCACAGCACTAACTTTACGATGAACAATTAGCCTACCCACCAGTATGTTTATGGAATGTAGGAGGAAACCAGAGCACCCGGAGGAAACCTACACGTTCGGAATCAGAATCAGGTTGATTATCGCCGACATGTGTCGAGAAATTTGTTAACTTAGCAGCAGCATTTTAATGCAATACATAATCTAGAAGAAGAAAGAATAATAATTAATAAATAAATAAATTACAGTATACATATATTGAATAGATTGAGATAGTGTTCACGGGTTCAATGTCCATTTAGGAATCGGATGGCAGAGGGGAAGAAGCTGTTCCTGAATCGCTGAGTGTGTGCTTTCAAGCTTCTGTACCTCCTACCTGATGGTAACAGTGAGAAAAGGGCATGCCCTGGGTGCTGGATGTCCTTAATAATGGACGCTGCCTTTATGAAACACCCCTCCCTGAAGATGTCCTGGGTACTTTGTAAGCTAGTACCCAAGATGGAGCCAACTAAATTTATAAACCTCTGCAGCTTCTTCAGTCCTGTGCAGTAACCCTGCCCCATACCAGACAGTGATGCAGCCTGTCAGAATGCTCTCCACGGTACATCTGTCGGAGTTTTTGAGTTTATTTGTGGACACACCAAATCTGTTCAAACTCCTAATGGAGTATAGCCACTGTCTTGCCTTCTTTATGACTGTATCGATAGGTTGGGCCCAGGTTAGGTCCTCAGAGATCTTGACATCCAGGAACTTGAAACTGCTCACTCTCTCCACTTGGGCAGAATGTCCAAACTCCTTACAGAAGTGGTGGGAATTGAACCCGGGGCTCCTGTACTGTAAAGAGTTGTGCTAACCACCATGCTACTGTACCGGCCCATTTTCCCCATGGGAGCATGGGTTTCCACCCGGTGCTCCAGTTTCCTTGCACACCCCATTGATGTACGGTAAGGGTACCCAATGACTTGGCCTTCGCCGCCATCTGTAGCAATGAACTCAAAAGATTCACCACCCTCTGGCTAAAGAAATTCCTCCTCTTTACTTCTAAAGGGAAGTCCTTGTGTTCTGAGGCTGTATCCTCTGGTACAATACTACCACTATAAGAAACATCTCCTTGTCCACTCTATCTGGGCATTTCAATTTGATAGGTTTCAATAAGATCTCCTGTGACCCTCCCCCTAACCAAAATATTCTTCCTAACTCCAGTGAGTACAGGTCAAATATGGCATAAATATAATTGGACTTTGTTGGCTTTGCCTCATCTTCTTTGGAGTGTCACCATTAATAAAATCATGTCTGTTATACAAACGTAAAATACTCTGCAGATGCTGGGGTCAAAGCAACACTCACAACACGCTGGAGGAACTCAGCAGGTCGGGCAGCATCCATGGAAACGATCAGTCAACGTTTCGGGACAGAACCCTTCATCAGGACTGTAGGAGGAAGGGTCAGAGGCCCTATAAAGAAGGTGGGGGGAGGGTGGGAAGGAGAAGGCTGGTAGGCTCCAGGTGAAAAACCAGTAAGGGGAAAGATAAAGGGGTGGGGTAGGGGAAGCAGGGAGATGATAGGCAGGAAAGGTGAAGAAAGAAGAGGGGAAAACACAATGGGTAGTAGGAGGTGGAACCATGAGGGAGATAATAGGCAGCCGGGGGAGGGAGCAGAGTGAAACTGGGATGGGGAACGGGAGGGGGAGGGGATTACCGGAAGTTGGAGAATTCTATGTTCATACCAAGGGGCTGGAGACTACCTAGACGGTATATGAGGTGTTGCTCCTCCAACCTACCACCTCTCCGGATCCAGCACATTATCTTCCGCAACTTCCACCACCTTCAACAGGACCCCACCACTAAGCACATCTTTCCCTTTCCACCCCTCTTCGCTTTCCGCAGGGATCGGTCCCTCCAGGACTCTCTGATCCACATGACCCTCCCCACGGATCTCCCACCTGGCACTTATCCCTGTAAGCGTAAGTGCTACACCTGTCCCTACACCTCCTCTCTTACCACCATACGGAGCCCCAAACAGTCTTTCCAGGTGAGGCAACACTTCACTTTTGAGTCTGTTGGGGTCATTTATTGCATCCGGTGCTCCCAGTGCGGCCTCCTCTACATCGGTGAAACCCGACGCAGATTGGGGGACCACTTCGTCGAGCACCTCTGCTCCGTCCGCCACAACAGACAGGATCTCCCGGTAGCCACCCACTTCAACTCTGCTTCACATTCCCATTCGGATATGTCCATACATGGCCTCCTCTACAGCCATGATGAGGCTAAACTCAGGTTGGAGGAGCAACACCTCATATACCGTTTAGGTAGTCTCCAGCCCCTTGGTATGAAAATAGAATTCTCCAACTTCTGGTAATTCCCTCCCCCTCCTGTCCCCCATCCCAGTTTCACTCTGCCCCCTCCCCCAGCTGCCTATCATCTCTCTCATGGTTCCGCCTCCTTCTACTTCCCATTGTGTTTTCCCCTATTCCTTCTTCACCTTTCCTGCCTATCACCTCCCTGCTTCCCCTCCCCCACCCCTTTATCTTTCCCCTTACTGGTTTTTCACCTGGAACCTACCAGCCTTCTCCTTCCCACCCTCCCCCACCTTCTTTATAGGGCCTCTGCCCCTTCCCTCTACAGTCCTGACGAAGGGTTCCGGCCCGAAACATTGACTGATCGTTTCCATGGATGCTGCCCGACCTGCTGAGTTCCTCCAGCGTGTTATGTCTGTTATACAAACGGATAAACTGTGCAAGGAACTTACCTTGGGAATCAACAGAGTTTCACCGCTCCCTTCTATAATCAGGAAATAACTTCAGTTTCTTTGCAAGGCATGATTGCATGATTCTGTGAGGGTGTTTATTTCAGACTGTTGCTTGACTTGTGTGTGGGGCAGCTCTTTCAGTTTAGACACTAGTTCCCAGCTGTCTGTGGGGAAGAAACTGGGAATGGGACCAGGACTAGGCCTCAAGCCTCTGGGTCTTGTTGTAGCCTGGCCTCCGTGCTTGTTTTGGTGGTCGGGAGGTGGTGTTGGTTGGTGGGGTTGGTCTCTCCCATTGGTGAGCTCGCTAGTGTTGGATCAGGATAATTACAGGCTGGACTGCCCAGAAGCATCAACTTGTGGGACTTGTCACTCAGGTTCTTGGACTAAAAATATGTTTTCTTACATAACTATGTTCTTCTTTTCTCTCTTTCTCACTATTTTGACTGCACATGCACGTTTTTGCAGCTTGGCTCCAGAGGAATGCTGTCTTGTTTGGATCTATCCATGGATGGTTTGAACGACAATTAAACTTGATTTGATCTGAGTAACTTTTGCCCCAATTCATCGCCTGCTTCTTCCAGTTTTATTCTTTATTTTAACATCACAATAATAGTGCAACTGAATGGATTGATCGGTCATTGCAGCATTAATCCCATCAGTGCATGAAGATCAGAAAAAAGATAAGATAAAGATAAATTTTGTTTGCAAATCGAACCATAGCATGATATGTATAGTTTTGTGTTAAATCGAATTCGGGAAGCCTGCAAGTATCGCAACACTTCCAGCGCCAAGATAGCACGCCCACTTACCCTAGCTACACGTCTTTGGAATGTGGGAGGAAACTGAAGTACCTGGGGGAAATAGGAGGCCTGACTTCACTGAGCAATCAGCTTGCGTTCCTCTTCATAAAATTGCAGTCTTCTATTGGCTGATAAAACGTCTTCAGTATTGCTGGTGTAATCCCAAATCCAGAGTTGAGGCGTCCTTGACAGCAACCCCATCAGAGCATTCGCTTTGTCATGTTGAATGTTAGCAAATTACTTAAGATCTGTGGACTGATGTTTCTCCAGGCTTTCTGAGTATTCGCATACCTGTCTATTTTATTTACCCGGTCACTTGCAGAAGCAGCGTCAGATTCTACCTTGTTAACCAAGCGAGATCACCAGTGGGTGGCCAGTCGAAAAACATCCACATAACTGTCAATTTTGCATAAATGTCATAAAGTACTTGGAACCTGATGAGTTCACCGGGGCCAGATGCAACTTTAAACCAATGGGAAGCTTGGATTGCAGCTGCTGGCAGAATCACAAGGTGATTATAGTACAAAAACAGATCATTCAGCCCATTGAGTTCGTTATGATTGCGTTGGCAGATGGCGTCAGTGCGTGTGTATCGTGAGGCTCAGTGTCTTACCAGATTTCGAAAAATAGTGTTAATTTATCTGCTTGTTTCCTGCATGTTTGCTCGATTCGGCTATGTGAACTACACTTACAGCAAACAGTCACTTTTGGACATTAACTATTGATGCACCAACACAGTTTTGGACTATCCATTCAACTTCGACCAACTACCTCCGGTTAGTAAGGACACAGCGGACCTGCATTCAACTCGCTCCGACCGGAAGGACCTGGCGCCGGCATCGAGACTGTAAACAAAGACAGGAGAAGCGTGGAGGTTTGCGTGCTACCTAATGCTAAATCCACACCGGCCAGCGCTACCTAGCATCTTCCTCGACAATGTTCAGTCTCTGACGAACAAGCTGGACGAACTAAGGACTTGGACCCTCACACTAAGAAGGCTTGTGGATTGCAACATCATGTTTTTTATGGAGACATGGCTAAACAGTGATGTCCCAAACAATGTGGTGGAACTGGAAGGGCGCACGGTCTTCAGGGCTGACAGAACTGCAACAGCGACAGGTAAAAGTACAGGAGGTGGTGTATGCATCTACATGAATCGATCATGGTGCACTAACTCTACCATCGCTGACACTTATTGCTCTGCTGATCTGGAATACCTTGATTATTAAGTACAGACCTTTTTAATCATCCTGGAGCGTTTACATGCATCATTGCTGTCGCAGTTTATGTTCCACCAGATGCTAATGTTAAAGTAGCCATGAAAGACCTCAGTGCCACCATTAGCAAGCTGCAGACATTGCATCCAGACGGAGCCTTTATTGTCGCTGGGGACTTTAATCATTGTAACCTACGTACTGTGCTTCCAATATTTTACCAAAAGGTATCATGCACCACAAGGGGTAATAAAACCTTAGATCATGTCTACACAAATGTGGCTGACGTTTACAAAGCCACTACCCTCCCCCACCTGGGACAGTCCGACCAACTTTCATTGTTTCTACTTCCCAAGTATAGCCCAGTCATTAAACGTGTGAAACCCACAATGAAGACTATTAAGATCTGGCTGGAGGGGGCTGACTCTGTTCTTCAACATCAATTCCAGCACACAGACTGGAGCACGTTTGCTGCCCATGCCACCACAGACTCTTAGCTCAACATTGATTGATATACCAACTCCGTCCTTGAGCACATCAACAAGTGTAAGATAGAGTGACATCACAAAAACAATAAAAGTTTTCCCCAATCAGAAACCATGGATGAACAGAGAAGTTCACCTCCTGCTCAAAGCCAGAGATTCCGCCTTCAGGTCTGGAGACCAGGAGGCTTACAGCTCAGCCAGGGCCAACCTGAGGAGGGGAATCTCTCAGGCTAAACACATATACAAACAGAGAATTGAGGAGAACTCCTCGGACCCCCGGCACATGTGGCATGGTATACAGGTCATTACAGACTTCAAACCATCTAGTACTGTGCCCCCTTCCAGCTCTGCTTCCCTCCCTGATGAGCTCAATTACTTCTACGCTCGCTTCGACCGAGAGAACAAGGAGGTCATCCTCAAAGCGAATCTCCCACCTGGTGAACTGCCCCTCTCACTTTCCACCTCCGATGTTTGTGCCACCCTGAGCAGGGTGAATGTACGGAAGGCAGCTGGTCCGGATGGAATTCCTGGCCGTGTGCTCAGAGTCTATGCAGGGCAGCTGGCCGGGGTCTTCACGGACATTTTCAATCTGTCCCTGGCCCAGGCAGTTGTCCCCACAAGCTTCAAGATCGCCACCATAGTGCCAGTGCCAAAGCATTCCTCTGCCACGGGCCTGAATGACTGCCAACCATTTGCACTCACCCCCAACACTGCAAAGTGCTTTGAGAGAATGGTTCTATCACATCTGAAATCCTATCTGCCCACTACCCTGGACCCCCATCAATTTGCCTATTGCACCAACAGGTCAACAGAGGATGCCATCTCCACGGCACTTCACTCTGCCCTGACCCACCTGGACAGCCTCAACTCTTACATCAGAATGATGTTCATTGACTTTAGTTCGGCATTCAATACTATGATCCCCTCCAAGCTGATCGCCAAACTTCGCCAGCTTGGTATCAGCTCATCCAGCTGCAATTGGACCTTGGACTTTCTGACTAACAGACCCCAATCAGTTAAATTAGACAGCCTCTCCTCCTCCACTCTCACCCTGAACACCAGCGTGCCTCAAGGCTGTGCTGAGCCCTCTTCTGTACTCCCTTTACACCTATGACTGCGTTCCTGTACATGGTTCTAACTCCATAATCAGGTTCGCGGACAACACCACGGTGGTTGGCCTGATCAGAGGGGATGACGAGACGGCCTACAGGGATGAGGTCCAGCACCTGGCCACGTGGTGTGGCAACAACAACCTGGCTCTTAACACCCAGAAGACCAAGGAGATCACACAGGAGATTAGTGTGCAAACTTAAAGCACACGGTATTGGGGGTAAGGTATTGGTGTGGGTGGAGAATTGGTTAGCAGACAGGAAGCAAAGAGTGGGAATAAACGGGACCTTTTCAGAATGGCAGGCGGTGACTAGTGGGGTACCGCAAGGCTCAGTGCTGGGACCCCAGTTGTTTACAATATATATTAATGACTTGGATGAGGGAATTAAATGCAGCATCTCCAAGTTTGCGGATGACACGAAGCTGGGTGGCAGTGTTAGCAGTGAGGAGGATGCTAAGAGGATGCAGGGTGACTTGGATAGGTTGGGTGAGTGGGCAAACTCATGGCAGATGCAATTTAATGTGGATAAATGTGAAGTTATCCACTTTGGTGGCAAAAATAGGAAAACAGATTATTATCTGAATGGTGGCCGATTAGGAAAAGGGGAGGTGCAACGAGACCTGGGTGTCATTATACACCAGTCATTGAAAGTAGGCATGCAGGTACAGCAGGCGGTGAAAAAGGCGAACGGTATGCTGGCATTTATAGCGAGAGGATTCGAGTACAGGAGCAGGGAGGTACTACTGCAGTTGTACAAGGCCTTGGTGAGACCACACCTGGAGTATGGTGTGCAGTTTTGGTCCCCTAATCTGAGGAAAGACATCTTTGCCATAGAGGGAGTACAAAGAAGGTTCACCAGATTGATTCCTGGGATGGCAGGTCTTTCATATGAAGAAAGACTGGATGAACTGGGCTTGTACTCGTTGGAATTTAGAAGATTGAGGGGGGATCTGATTGAAACGTATAAGATCCTAAAGGGATTGGACAGGCTAGATGCGGGAAGATTGTTCCCGATGTTGGGGAGGTCCAGAACGAGGGGTCACAGTTTGAGGATAGAGGGGAAGCCTTTTAGGACCGAGATTAGGAAAAACTTCTTCACACAGAGAGTGGTGAATCTG
Organism: Mobula hypostoma; assembly: GCF_963921235.1. NCBI lineage: Eukaryota > Metazoa > Chordata > Chondrichthyes > Myliobatiformes > Myliobatidae > Mobula > Mobula hypostoma. Next base: position 117,285,075 of record NC_086097.1, on the reverse strand, counting down.
TGGAATTCTCTGCCACAGCAAACTGTTGAGGCCAGTTCATTGGCTGTGTTTAAGAGGAAGTTAGATATGGCCCTTGTGGCTACAGGGGTCAGGGGGTATGGAGGGAAGGCTGGGTTCTGAGTTGGATGATCAGCCATGATCATAATAAATGGCGGTGCAGGCTCGAAGGGCCGAATGGCCTACTCCTGCACCTATTTTCTATGTTTCTATGTTTCTATCACTGTGGACTTCAGGCATGCTAGGAGCCACACTCACACCCCTATCTACATCAACGGAGCTGTAGTGGAGCATATATCAAGCTTCAAATTCCTTGGTGTCCACATTTCTGAGGATCTCACCTGGTCCCTGAATTCCTCCACCCTGATCAACAAGGCGAAACAGAGCTTTTATTTCCTCCGGAACATCAAGAAAACTCACCTCTGTCCTAGGATACTGATGGACTTTTACCGCTGTACCATTGAGAGCATATTCACCAACTGCATCTCAGTGTGGTATGGCATTTGTCCTTGTATCGGAACGTAAAGCACTCCAGCGTGCGTGTGGTGAAAACTGCCCAGTGGATTATCGACACCCAATTGCCCACCATTGAGAACATCTACCATAAACACTGCCTGGGCAGGGTGAAAAGCATTATCAGGGATGCATCTCACCCTAACTATGGACGTTTTACTCTCCTCCCATCTGGTAGATGCTACAGGAGCCTCCGCTCCCGCACCAGCAGGCACAGGAAGAGCTTCTTCCCTGAGCCTGTGACCCTGTTGAACCTCTCATCACAGCGCTAAGCAGTATTGCACCCATATTGTACTGTCTCAGTACTTATATATTTGTGTGCTGTAGCACTTACTTTTTATTCGCAGTTATTTTGTAAATAACACTACTCTTTGCATTTCTGGTCAGATGCTAACTGCATTTCAAAGGCTTTGTATCTGTACTCAGCACAATGACAATAAAGTTAAATCTAATCTAATCTAATCTAATTTAAATGCAAGCCAGTCTATTGCACCACCCAACCCACCCCCATCTATTTAATTGCAAATCGGCCAATCACACTCCCTTACCCTAAATTTAAGAGAAAATCATTCAATTATACTCCCCTACCCTCTATTTGAGAGCAAATCAGCCAATCACACTCCCCTACCCTCTAATTAAGAGCAAATCAGCCAATCACACTCCCCTACCCTCTATTTAGGAGCAAATCAGCCAATCACACTTCCCCACCCTCTATTTAAGAGCAAGTCAGCCAATCACACTCCCCTACCCTGGATTTAAGAGCAAATCAGCCAATCACACTCCGCTACCCTCTATTTAAGAGCAAATAAGCCAATCACACTCCCCTACCCTCTATTTAAGAGCAAGCCACTTTATCACATTCCTCACCTTTAATCTGAGAGCAGGCCAGCTTATTGCACATCCCTGCCTTCTAACAGTGCAAGCCAACCTATCTTACACCACCACACTCAATTTAAATGAAAGCCAGCCTGTTGCTAGCTTTGAAATATTCTTATCCCCATCAGGTATCTTGAATGCTACAATTGAATCTGCCTCCACCACTAGCTCAGCAATGAATTCCTTTCCACTTCCAGCTGCTTTCTTGGATTATTTGCTCTGCGTAGAGGGATAATAAGGACTGGGTGGATTTCATGATAGACACAACAATGACTTCATTTTAGTGTCTAAAACATGAACGTTTATATCCTTCCCAAAACATAACAACGTCATGGGGAGAAGCCCTCATGTATATGATAGGTGCAGTTAAATAGTGATCTGATTTAAGAAGATTACTGCCTAAAAATTGGATCCACTTGTGGACTTATTTTGTGTTTAAGATGTTCAGGGAGTCTGTTTTGGAGATATTAGATAAGACTAGCATTATTTTGTAATCAGTAGTGACCGTAGGGAAACCACCCTGAGTACATCTGGGTGTTGTTCACTTTTGCACCACTTAGTTGACCAATGAGTGACTGATATCATAGATCACATAGCATACGTTTCCTACATTTCTTGAAGAATTTATTACTTTGAGTGAAACTGCAAATAGGATCAGTATGAAGCAATTTGGCCCATCGAGTCTGCTCCACCATTCCATCATGGCTGACATGTTGTCATTCTCAACCCCATTTTCTTCTCTTCTCCTCATAACCTTTGACAACCTTAGTAATCAGGAACCCATCAAACTCTGCTTTAAATATACCCAATGGCTTGGCCTCCATAGCTGTCTTTGACAAAGAGTTCCACAGATTTGCTTGACACAAGTGGACCATGTTTTTCTTCTTGGTGTCCTCACAAAATTATGCGCATGTTCTAAGTTCAAAAAGTTCAAAGTACATTTATTATCGAAGTATGTATTTCAATCCTTGAATGCACGAAAGAAAAAAATTGTGCAACCAATAAAAGTAAGCAAATGACATTCAGAACTGACGTTTTACGAAAGTCACGAAGACTGGCATCTCTGCAGCTGCAGTGGGCCACAGCCTCAGTTCATCTCAGAACCAAGTAAACATTGCGGGAACACAGACACAAAGGCAGGCATCACTGCAGCTAGAGCCACGTGCATCCTCAGTTCAACACAGAGCTGAATAATCGCCGTGGAGCAGCGAGCAGAACTGGCCCCTTCCTCGCCTCCGGTCCCGACACACTGACCTTTTCAACCTGGCCCGGTGCTTAAGTCATTCAAATATCTCTGAAAAGATCAAAATGAAATTGCAGGGTAAAGACTAACAAGGTGACTTAATGTAACAATCTTAATTAATATTCCATCAAAACTACATTTCATTGCACACATAGTAATTTATGCAAAACAATTGTGAATTCCATGATAGACTATTAGTTCAATGGAGATCTGTTTTTTGAAACCTGTGTACAGTCAAGGAGTTTCAATTAATTTTAGTAATAGTACACCTCTATCTGAAGGTCCAACTGCTGGTGAGTCAGTATCCTGGCAAAAGCTACACCATGAAGACAAAAGAACACCCCAAGCAACTCCTCATAAGGAAGGTTGTTGAAAAGCACAAGTCAGGAGACAGATACAAGAAAATTTCCAAGTCACAGAATATCCCTTGGAGTACAGTTGTCAATCATTAAGAAACGGAAAGAATGTCACACAGCTGTAAATTTGAGTCGAGCGGGCTGTCCTCAAAAACTAAGTGACCGTGTAAGAAGGGGACGAGTGAGGGAGGCTACCAAGAGACTAATGACAACTCCGGAAGAGTTATAAGCTTCACTGGCTGAGATGGAAGAGAGAGCGCATACAACTGTTGTCTGGGTGCTTCACCAGTGGCAGCTTTATGGGAGATTGGGAAGAGAAAGCCATTGTTGAAAACACTCACATGAAATCTCAGCTGGAGTTTGCCAGAAGGCATATTGGAGACTCTGAAGTCATCTGGAAGAAGGTTCTTGTGGTCTGGTGAAACCAAAACTGAGGTTTTTGGTCATCAGACTATGTTTGCCGTAAGCCAAGCACACAACATCATCAAAAACACACAAACGTAGCCACCAGATGGCGCCTGCATCATGCTGGGGGGATGCTTCACTGCCGCAGGCCCAAGAAGGCTTGTGAAAGTAGAGGGTAAAATGGATGTAGCAAAGTACAAGGAAGTCCTGGAGGAAAACCTGATGCAGTCTGCATGAGATCTGTGAGAAGATGTAGTTTCTAACAAAACAATGACCCCAAGCATAAAACCAAAGCTACGCAGGAATGGTTTAGAAAACAAAGGTAGTATCCTGGAGTGGCCAAGTCAATGTCCAGACCTCAATCCAATAGAGAAAAGGCTGTTCACTCATGATTCCCATGCAATCTGACAGAGCTTTAGCAGTTTTGTAAAGAAGAGTGGGGAAAAATTGTAATGTCCAGATGTGCAAAGCTGGTAGAAACCTATCGACTCAGACTCAAGGCTGTAATTGCTGCCAAAGGTGCATCTACTAAATACCGACTTGAAGGGGTGAATACTTAAGCAATCAAGTATTTCCTCTTTTATATTTGTAATTAATTGAAATCACTTTGTAGCTATCTGTTTTCATTCTGACAGGAAAGAGTCTTTTTTTGGTTGATCAATGTCAAAAAAGCCAAATTAAATCCACTGTGATTCAATGTTGTAAAACAATAAAACACGAAAACTTCCAAGTGGGTGTGAATATGTTTCATAGGGATTGTAACTGTAAAATAGCTATCATGTGTCTGAATGCATACATGACATCATTTTACAATGGAAATTTCCAAACAGAATATTTAAAAGAAAACTGATCATGAGGCTTTCTTATTTGGATGGTTCTAATTAAACAGCTTAGCATGTGTGACGGTGAAGATGCTTTCCCATCTGTACTGACAGAGCATATGATCTTAACTAAACAGATTTATTTGCTTACTGGAGATCAGTTTCCTGCAACGTATTTTGCAAGAGTTGAAATCTTATATTATTAAGACATTTTTACATGAAGGAACAGTTTTAATTTGAAGGGAATGATTGTGAATTAGAAAAAATATAAATTGAAAATAATATTATGAGTAATTATTAGGTATAATATTTTAGAGGAAGACCAGTTGCCTCTGTCTATTGGAAAATGGGTGCTGGTGAACCAACTGGTTGTTATGTAAGATCCTAACATTGTTTCCCATGGTCTACTGAAAGATGGCCTGGTCTCTGTCACCCACTCTGAAAATATGTTCATTAATATCTGCAAATGTGGCAAAGGAGACTCACAAAAATGCAAGCACTGATGTTCCTTGTCAGGTTGGGAGATAACTTTGTTCCCCACACACCCCAGATTTCTATTCTGGCACTCAGTAGTCACTTTACACTTGCTTGTTAACGCAGTTACCAAATCAGGCAATTCTGTGGCAGCAGTTCATTGCATAAAAGACCATGCAGATATATTCAAGAGGTTGAGACCAACCAAAATGGGAAGAAGTGTGATCTAAGTGACCTTGACCATGGAATAATAGTTGGTGCCAAAATGGGTGGCTTGAGAATCTCAGAAACTGCTGATCTCCTGGGATTTTCGTGCATAACAATCTCTAGAGTTTACAAAGAATAGTGCAAAAAAAAACAAAAAACAAAACATCCAGTGAGTGGCAGTTCTGTGAGTAAAAATACCTTGTTAATGTGAAAGGTCGGAGGAGAATGGCTCGGCTGGTTCAAGCTGACAGGAAGGCGACAGTAACTTAATAAACAACAGAAAAGCATCTTTGAGCTCACAACATATCAAATCTTAAAGAGGATGAGCTACAGCAGCAGAAGACCTCAAACATATACTGAATAGTCATTGTACTAGTTACAAGAGGTACTGAATAAAGCGGCCACTAAGTGAGCTTAGAAAATAGTCACTGTCAATGGCCCCCTGAATGTTGGTTTTAAATTCTTACACTTCAAATACCTATCCAGCTTGTATGCTTTTTTATTATTTCATGAGAAGAACATCAATACCTTCTGAAATTACTTGCTATTTGACTGTTTGTTGCATGAATACAGTGTAACATATTTGAACCCAAGTGAAGTGATTGGTTTTTCTGTGTTTATCCTCACCATCCTGCAATTTTCCCAAACAAATTTACAGCTCTAGTTCTATTTTGGTAAAATTACAGCAGCTCCAGCTTGTCTCCTTCAACAGCTCAGGAGGGTAGTTCTGAGAGCACTGATAATAAAAAAAACAGAAAAGTGCTAAAAACACTCATCACGTCAGGCAGCATCTGTGGAAAGTGAAACAGAATGAATGGTTCACATTGAAGATCCTTCGTCCAGGCTCTGCTCACTTTGTTTTACACCAACAGTACTGTGCTGGTGAGAGGTTGGCTGCAGGGTTTCTTTTTGAAGTATAGCACTGAATTCAACTTTCTACATCAGTTTCAATAAAAATATCCACACTTCTCCAGCCTTTTTCACGTGATGATGGACATTTCTCAACAGTGCTCAGAAAAAGAACTTTAATTTTCCATGGATATCCCTGCAGGTTGGCCTGAAATACTGCTGCAAATACAATCGCCCTGCAAAACCAGAACATGGTGGAAACACTCAGCAGATCAAAAACTGAAACATTAACATTTTCTCTTTCCACAGACTCTGCTTGACCTACTGATTGCATCGAGCTCTCGTTTCAGATTTCCCACCTTTGCGGTTATTTTGATTTTCGATATTGCTATTTAAGCTACCTTAGTGGGCACCATCAACCTCATTGTCTTGGGTTCTGATGTTTTTACAATTCAAAGCTTCTTCAGAAGTCAAGAATGAGGCACAGAACTTATTGCTGGCAATTTTATTAAGTGCTGGGAGAACAAAGATGGAGCAGATAGATAAGCTGAGAGAACAAAGAATAGACAAAGGGGAAAAAGCAGTTAGAGCACAGAAAATCTACAGCACAGTACAGCCCACAATGTTGTGCTGACCCTGCAACCTATTCTAGAAGCTGCCTACCACATAGCCCTCTACTTTTCTAAGCTCCATATCTCTTAAAAATTGTAGTTGTATCATGCTCCAACTGGAGATAACAAAAAAAATCAGTGACAACAACAGACAAATTCAAGTAGTGCGATATCTGCTACTGAAAACTAAAAAAAAAATGCAAAAATAACTCTATCATAATTACTGGAAAATTCACGGAACAATTATGTATATAGGTGGTTGTATAATAACACCAGCAAGCACAGGAATGTTAAACTGCACGAAAATAACAATTCTACATCCTGATCCATCAGACCTGTGTGACTAACTGTTTACTAAAGCTACCAACAAAAAAAGGTAGCAAGTTTAACAAAGTATTAAAGAAATTGTTTGCACATATCATTTTCACTCATACCTTCTCTTCTTACCTGCCCACCACCTCCCTCTGGTGCTCCTCCCCCTTTCCTTTCTTCCATGGCCTTCTGTCCTCTCCTATCCGATTCCCACTTCTCCAGCCCTATATCTTTTTCACTGATCGACTTCCCAGCTCTTTACTTCACCCCTCTCCCTCTCCCGGTTTCACTTATCACTTGCTACCTTGTACTTCTTCCTCCCCTCCCCAGCATCCTTATTCTGACTTCTTCCCATTGCTTTCCAGTCCTGAGAATGGTCTCAGCCCGAAATGGTGACTGTCTATTCTCATCCATAGATGCTGCTTGACCTGCTGAGCTCCTCCAATGTATTGTGTGTATTGTTCTAGATCTCCAGCACCTGCGGTACCTCGTGCCCATTTTCTATATCTGATTTTGCAAAGAAAGAAATAGCAATTGTAATCATGCAAACATGAGGAATTCTGCAGATGCTGGAAATTCAAGCAACACACATCAAAGTTACTGGTGAACGCAGCAGGCCAGGCAGCAACTCTAGGAAGAGGTACAGTCAACGTTTCAGGCCGCGACCCTTCATCAGACCTGATGAAGGATCTCAGCCTGAAACGTCGACTGTACCTCTTCCTAGAGTTGCTGCCTGGCCTGCTGCGTTCACCAGCAACTTTGATGTGTGTTGCAATTGTAATCATGATGACTTTCACACAGCTAACCTACCACGTCTTTATAATAAATGTCTCTTATAAAGACATGATTGCCCTGTGCCAACATTCAGCTTTGCATTTATCCCTCGAACTTGTCATGGGATATTGAATTTGATTCTGTCTATATGATAACAGCAAATGGCAGAGACTCCTGGATACAGTAAAACAATGGGGCCAGAATGCATCCGGGCTGTAGATCTGAAGACTTGCGCTCCATATTTAGCTGCACCTTTAGCTAAGCTCCAGTTCAGTTTTGGTACTGGTAGTAAACTGATAAGGTGGGGAATTTCCCGTATACAGTGCTGATTAAAAGTGTTCACACCGCCGCCCCCCCCGGAAGTTTTCATGTTTTATTGTTTTACAACATTGAAGCACAATGGATTTAATTAGGCCTTTTTGACGCTGATCAACAGAAAAGACTTCATTGTGTCAAAGTGAAGACAAATTTCTACAGATAGATCTAGATTAATTACAAATATAAAACACAAAATAATTGATTGCATAATTACTTACCCCCTTCAGGTCAGATTTAGTAGATGCACCTAGTAGATGTATCTAGTAGATGCACCTTTGGAAGCAATTACAGCCTTGAGTCTGTGTGGATAGGTCTCTATCAGCTTTGCACATCTGGACACTGCAATTTTCCCCATTCTTCTTCACAAAACCTCAAGCTCTGTCAGATTACATAGGGATCATGAGAGAACAGCCCTTTTCATGTCCAGCAATGTATGCCCTCTTCACTAAAATAAGGCCATATCTACAAATGTAATTGAGTTAATTCTCACACAATTGTCCATATATATCTGTTCTGTTCACCAAAAGGAGATCATATTTAATTGAGATTGCTGATCTGACTTAGAATCTTGCTTTAAAGAACTTTACAACTCGTGTTCTCAGTATTATTTATCGACTTTTTTGTCTGCCTTTGTTAGATATAATGTTTCATAACTCCTATTGTATTTCTTTATTTTCCTGTAAATGCTGCAAAACAATGAATCTCAAGCTAGTATATCGTGATGTACTTGTACCTTTACAATAAATTTACTTTGAATTTTGAAATTGATGTTAATTATCACACAAATTTCTATCCTGTCATTTATTCAGCAGAATGTTAGTGTTAGAAACTACTGTTCTTTTGTAGATCTTTTAAAAAGATTTGTACCTTTTTAACAAACTTGTGTATTTCTCACACTGGGTGGCAGAAAGCGGTATAGCACCTAAACTAACGGTTTATCACCTTGCTCATTTTTCATTGGCTAAGTATTAGGATGTAATTGTTTTAATTATGTAGCCTATTGACTAATTCATTCCTATCTAAGGATTTTCTTTATCTTATCTATAAAAGTGATAGATTTTTCAGAAGTGCCATCTTTATTTCTTTGTCCCCTCTTGGCATCTTTCTGGGCTCTTTATTTAGTTTACTCAGTATTTGTATGTTTGTTTGTATGTGCTCTAAAATAATCTGAAATATAGAAATTAAGAATGTTTTCCTAACATCATTCCCGACTCCCAGAAGAGCCTTAAGGATCAGAAAATAAACAGAGATCCAACAGCAGCTTCAGTGCTATAGTGCAGCAGTTACACACCAATAACTTACTGACAATCCTGAATTCTGTTTGGTCAGAACTATCACGGCCTTGCTCCAGATATGAACCAATGAAATGGGTTCCTGAGGGAAGGTGTAGGTGGATGTTGCAGGCATCAGAGAAGCATTTGACTGAGTGTTGCATAAAGAATTCCTGATAAAACTGAATTCAATATGATAAAGATGGGATAATGAATGCTTAATGTCATCAGTTTGGGTGTGGAGTATGAAAGTCAGAAAGCTGTGCAGTAGTTGTCTAAAACTTATTTCAGGCCACATTCGGAGCATTTTGTAATGGAAATGTTAAATACTGGAGAACGTAGCTTTAAGGAGAGAGGGGAGGTGTGAAGGACAATTTATGAGGCAAGTTCTTTTACATGGAGAGTGATAAGTGTCTGGAACTTGCTGCCAGGGGAAGGGGTGGAAGTGTGTGCAATAGCAGTGTTTCAGAGTCACTTGGACAGGCACATGAGTAGCAGGGAGGAGAGGGTATGGACCCCATACAGGTAGATGGAATTACTGTGGATTGACATCATGATTGGCACAGGCATTGTGGAATTTCTGTGTTTGCTTCTCTGTGTTTTAATGTGTAACAGGTCATTGGTTAGAGTCATACCTCACAGAAAAAGAAGGTGATCATAGTTCTCAGAAATAAATCATCCTATAAGGTAATAGGAGTAGAATTAGGTTATTCAGACCATCAAGCCTACCCTGCCCTTCGATCAGTTTTCTGGCAAGATGGCAGCATGGCTGATCACGTTGGCTTCTGTGGTGTCAACAAAAGGTTTGACCATTCTACTTAAATGTACTTTTAAAGATCGTAAGATCCTGCTGTACATTAAGAACTTAAAGTACTGCAGGTCTGCACCATCAGCGAGTTAAGGAAGGAGCTGCACAATGTGCTGAGGCTGATGGAGGTGTAAAGTCAAATGGCGAGTGGCTGTCTGGTCGCTTTTCTTGTGATCGCAAGACCCCTTTGCACATTGTTAATGTGGTGTGCAGTGAGTTCCATTCACTGGTTTATTGGATGAGAGCAGGGGTGGGTGGAGAATGGAGGGGGCCCAGTCCTCGGGTTGAGGTAAGGACTAGGCCTGAAGCCTTGGTGCTGCCTGGTTGCAGCCACCTGGAGTGAGGGCACGAAGGTGTTGTGCTTCACCGGGGCGGTGTGGTCGGAAGCTTTCCTCCCAGGATGTCACTCGGCAGAAGGTGAGCTCTGTAGCTCTGGTGTGGCCAACTGCAGCTTTTTCTGGCTGCACTCAAAGGAATATTAGTAAAAACAATGGATGTGTTTTTTACTAATTATCTATATGTGCTCGTATATGCAAGAACTGGACTTCAAAGCCATGTGTCATGGGGGGGTGGGCTTTGGGACTATTATAACATGATAGTGACCTTGTGTGTGCTTACTGTGTGACTCTTGGTAATGTGTCTTTGTATCTTGGCCCTGTAGTAACGTTGTCTCAGTTGTATTCATATACGGTTAAATGACAATTAAACCGGAATTGAATTGAATCATGGCCAATTATTATGCCTCTCACGCAACATACATCAAAGTTGCTGGTGAACGCAGCAGGCCAGGCAGCATCTATAGGAAGAGGCGCAGTCGACGTTTCAGGCCGAGACCCGTGACGAAGGGTCTCGGCCTGAAACGTCGACTGCGCCTCTTCCTATAGATGCTGCCTGGCCTGCTGCGTTCACCAGCAACTTTGATGTATGTTGCTTGAATTTCCAGCATCTGCAGAATTCCTGTTATTATGCCTCTCACTCCTGCTCTCCTGCCTTCTCCCTGGAACCTTTCACGCCCTTACTAATCAAGAGCCAATCAACTTCCAGAGCCATCAGTGGCAATGATTTCCACAGATTCACCAACCACAGGCTAAAGAAATTCCTCCTTTTCTCAGTTCCAAAGGGACATCCTTGTATTCTGAGGCTGTGTCCTCTGGTCCGAGATTCGCCTATTGTTGGAAACCTCCCTCCATGTTCGCCCTATCTAGGCCTTTCCTCATTCTCCTCAACTCCAGTGGATACAGACTCAGAACCATCAAACGCTCCCCATTCATTAACCCTTTCATTCCTGGGATCATTCACGTGAACCTATTCCTGGACCTCACTCCAGTAGCACCTCAGTGTAGTGTCTCAAGCCTAATTACCCTCTGCTGCCAGATCAATGATATTCTTTGCATCATAAGGTCAAAAAGTGCTGATGTCAGCTGACAATCAGGCAAATTTTTACTTCCTCCCCCAGCTCATTGGAAAATGAAGCAGTCGTTGTCTACGTGTACTAGGTTTGGGAAGAAGCCTAGACGAGTATGGTAAGGACGCAAGTGCTGGACTATCGGAGACCAGAATGGACACAGGATTGTGAGACTGAGTCGAGGCAGGGTTCTTGACTGGATGCTGGACGAGAACCTGATGAGACTAGAAAAGAATCCAAATGAGACAGAAAACCCTAAATGCAATCGCAGAATGAACAAACGTTGGGCTGACAATGACAACCAAGCACCAAAACTGAGTTCTAACACTCTTTCAATACCCAAATATTGGGGCCAAAATATGGCTGCCAATTAGCGAAGTGGGGCAGAATCTTCAAAGTGACCGCACCAGCTATCTGCACTCTGGAGAATTGGCGTGTCTGAACCCCGGAGGCTGGTGCGGTCGGGTGTGTACCATAACAGACAATGTTCAGGAATAGAACGCCAATTGCTAAACTGCATTCATGCCACAAAGGTGCTGGAGAATGACCATTGAAAACAGAACAATTATCTAACGTAATCCTTTATACATGCTTTTAGGTCTTCACCATCAATTCACCTTTTGACTTCCTTCTCCATAAGCCTTATTTACCACCCTATCAACCCGTGTAGCCACTTTCAGGAATCTATGGACTTGAACCTCCTCTGTATCTCAATATTGTTAAGGGTCTTGCTATAAACTGTCTTTACGTTTGACCTCCCAAAAGTGTAGCCTCTCACACTTGGCTGGATTAAACTCTATCTGTTATTTCTGCCTCTATATCTGCAACTGAACTCTGTCCCACTATATCCTGTGACAGTCTCTTGTCTCCACAACACACGTTTTTTTTTGTTAACTTACTTACCTACCCATCGACATTTTCATCCAGATTATTCATATAAAGTGCTAACAGCAGAGGTCCCAGTATGGGTTCCTGTGGAACATCACTAGTCCTAGACCTCCATTCAGAATAAGACCCAGCAACCACTACCTCTATCCTATATATATATCCAAATTGTCACCATAAACTCTATGCATATTAAAATGGTATTTTCTCATTTATTTTTGTTTCAATTGTGTCCTTATGTCTTTCGGCGTTTAAGGAACTCCTAGATAAGCACATTAATGATAGAAAAACGGAGGGTTATGTACGAGGGAAAGGTATGTTAACCTTAGATGGGGTTAAAAGGTAGGCACAGCATCATGGACCAAAGGGCCTGTACTGTTCTGTTTTTTTTCTCCCAAGTTCTATGATCTATCTGTGGTACGCCATTATTATCTGGCTTATTTTCTTGTTTTACACTGTTTTTTTGATCAACATTTTAAATTTTACATTTTTATGATTCTATAGGTTTCAATAGGTACATTTAATGTCAGAGAAATGTATACAACGTACATCCTGAAATTCTTCTTCTTCTCAAACATCCACAAAAACAAAGCAGTTTCCCAAAGAATGAATGACAGTTAAATGTCAGAATCCAAAAGTACCCCCCAGCTCCCCCCCCACACATAAGCAGCAGCAAAGCAATGACCCCACCCCTTCCCACCAGCAAAAAAGCATTGGCGCCCCCCCCACCGAGCACTCAAGCATGCAGCCAAGCATCAATGAAGACACAGAGTTGCAGTACCCCAAAGACTACTCATTCACCCGGTATTCGACATACCACAGGCTCTCTCTCTCTCCTTAATAAGGGAAAAAGAGGCGTCCCTGTTTCACAGCAAGAGGGGAGACATAACAAGCAACTCTCCCTCATATTATCTTTATCACTTTAACTATTTTTTTTATTATTCTATATAGTCCTTTGTTTAGTTATATTCAAGCTATATCTTAAACTTAGTATATTGTGAACATTTTAATTGAATTTATTATGCAATTTTTTCCTTTTTTCCATTATTAAATCCTGTAATACATCCATTCCTGTTTCAGATGCTCAGTCTTGACACTGTCTATTACAAAAAGGGTCTCTATTTATTTCTGACAAAATGGGCTTATTGTACATGGCTGAGCATGAGCTATAATTGCAGCTTCTTATAAATGAACAGTCTTCAAAAAACATTAATACTCATGAACAACTCCACAGATATATGTATTAATTTGTCAATTACCTATTATTTTTATATCAGAAAACATAGTACATCAATATTCAACTCAATTACAGAAGATATGAAGATGGCAACCAAAACGATTTCCAAAATAATAATTTAGGAGTTAGCTTTCATGGTTCATGATTTCCATTCTTGTTCTCTACTGGCAAGTTGCGGTCATTATTGGCACTAAGTTATGACTTGGTTCCAGCATCCAAAGTAAAAATAACAATCCACTGAAATGAAACAAATGTAATGTTTTGTGTACCGCAGTCCTGGGGAGACATCAGATTGCGTAGAGGGAGAGAGAGTTCAGAAGAAGCAAGTGAGGGCAGTCAGCTCATTTTTGCACATCGTAGTCCCGGGGAGACACCAGAACGTGTAGAGGGAGAGAGAGAGAGAGAGAGTTTAAAAGAAGTCAGTGGGGGCAGTCACTACAGTTCCTGAGGAGACATTGGATTGTGCATAATTAGCCACCGGATAAGGGCCAATAAAGGTAAGTTACAAGAGGTCCAGGTATGATCTCCAGAAAGTCACCTCACGGCCGGTGGCAATGCCTCACTAAACTTGAACGAATGAGGGATGCTCAGCAGCTGTGTCAGGGCTAGAATGCTATCACCTGTTTTAAAGTGAAATCAAGCTACACGGTTGACAGCAGGGCTTCATTTACAGATGAGCTCAATGCCTTCTATGCTCGCTTTGGTCATCAGAACAGGGAGGATCCATCACGAACTCCCACATCCCTTAATGACCCTGTGATTTCAGGCTCTGAGACTGGCTTGTGAGCATCCTTCAGGAGGATGAACCATAGAAAACATCCGGCCCAGATGGGGCACCTGGCCGGGTACTAAACTCCTGTGCTCAGCTGGCTGGAGTGCTCACTGAGATCTTTAACCTCTCACTTCACCAGTCTGAGGTACCCATCTGCTTCATGCAGGCTTCAGTTATACATGTGCGGAAGAAGAGTGTGGTAACCTGCCTATCATCCAATATCACTTGCATCCACAGTGATGAAGTGTTTTGACAAGTTGGTGAGAAGTGACTTGGATCTGATTCAAGTTGCCTACCAGCATCATAGATCCATAGCAGTTTCCATCTTATTGGCTTTTCAGTTAACCCTGGGACATCTGGATATCAGAAATGCATACATCAGGATGCTCTTTAATAGCTACAGCTCTGCATAATGCCATCATACCTTCAAAACCAATTAATAAGCTTTAAGACCGCATCCTTGTGCAAATGGATGACCCCATTCCTCACTGGCAGACCCCATTCTGTTCAGATTGGCAACAACATCTCCTCCATAATCTCTGTCAGCACAGGTGCACTGCAAGGTTGTGTGCTTAGCCCCTGCTCTACCCACTTTAAACTTATGACTTTGTGACTAACCACTGCTCCAATGCAATGTTTAAGTTTGTTGGCAACACCATTGTTGTTGGCCAAATCAAAGGTGGTGAGGAATAAGCATATAGGAGGGAGATTGAAAATCTGGCTAAGTGGTACCACAACAACAACTTCTCACTCATTGTCATCTCACAGAACCTCGCACATGAATGCCATTATGAAGTTAGCATGGCAACATCTCTACTTCCTTAAGAGTTTGCAAAGATTCAGCATGACATCCAAGATTTCGACAAACCTCTAATGATGGAGAGTATATTGACTGGCTGCATCACAGCCCGATGTGGAAACATCAATGTCCTTCAACAGAGAACCCACATGGTCTAATCCATCAAGGGAAAGCCCTCCCCACCACTGAGCACATCTACATGGAGCTTCAAGACCTAGCAGCATCCATCATCAGAGACCCCCATAACCCAGGTCCTGCTCTCTTCTCACTGTTGCTATCCTGAAGAAAGTACAGGAGCCTTAGGACTCACACTACTAGGTTCAGGAACAGTTATTATTCCTCAGCTATCAATAGCTTGAATCAACAGGGATAACTTCACTTGCCCAACATTGAAATAGTCCCATAACCTATTGACTCACTTTCAAGTGCTCTTCATCTCATGTCTCAATATTTGTTGTTTTTCTATTTATTTATTCATTTATTACTTATTTTTCTCAGCTCAGGCTTGTAAACCCTAAGGTATGGGCATAGCCAAGCACATATTTCTCAATTGTTAGGAACTTTCAGACTACTCTAGTGGTGTTTAGCAATGTGGCTCTCTGAAGATCTACATAATATTGCTGTGTAGCCCTAATTGTTTAATGCTATTGTATGTATAGTGTCTTTGGGATGACACCACTTGAATATATTACTATTGGGAAAATGTATATCCTGTACGTGTTCCAAAGCCTTTCAATTTCCTCTTTTAATTTAGCATATTTCTGGTGCTTTTCACATTGATTTCTGTATGTTATGTGTGTTTGGAATGGCTATAACAATTAAATAAGTTGTACTTGCCTGTATTTTAACATCTGGGCAGTTTTTATGGATTGTTCTATCTGTAATAACTGATTGGTTAGAATATAATTTGTGGGACTCTGACTCTAAAACTCGGTCAGGCTTGTATTTAGAGTAAACTGTGATTTCATTACTGAGTTTATATTTTAAAGCAAGATTTTGATGAATGATGTTTGCCGCTTGATTGTGCCTGTGTAAGTAATCAGATTGAGTTAAACTGCTACAGGATCCTATTATACGTGGAATTGTTTCTGGTTGTCCTCAGAATTTTCTACATTTATCATCTTGAATTTGCTGGTCTTTTATGATGCAATTTTGATCATTTTTTGTGTTCACCACTTGGTCCTGTATTACTACAAGGATCCTTTCTGTTTTGGGGAAGCCAGGTGTTCAACACTTCCTTGGCAATATATAGTCTGCTCAGTTCTTGGGGATGTCTTCCATGGAGAGTCATGCTCTTCCAATGATTAACTTTTCCTTCAATAGTGATAATGTCTTCATTTTTTGGGTGTTGTGTTCTCATTTAAGTTTAGTGGTATGTACTTCAGAATTGCATATGCTTGCATGGAGTGCTGATTCCTGTTATGATTGATAAATGCATATCCTTAGAAGTTCTATCTAACTGTTGTGTAGAGTTTTAATATCTGTATTTCTCTTCCTCCTTCTGTCCTAGGTAATGTCAGTCTAAGTGCACTTGAATGTACATAATGTTTACTGAAATTTGTCATTTCAGTACTGTACTTAATTTTTTTCATAAATTTTCCAGATCGGTTTCAGATCAAGATATTTTGCCAAAAGAATACATTAACATAAGTATAGTGAAAGTGTTTATTGCTTTTGTTATATTTTTGCTGTTAAGCTCTGTTTGGCAGATTTTCTCAAGCCTTGAAATAAATTCTGACAAAAGGCTTTTTCCTTTATTGCACTATGATCTACTTTCTTTCCTTACTGATATCCCAGATATTTACCGTATATGTTTCATTTTCATCCATTGGTTGTATTGTATCCTGCTGCTCCATTTCGTAATGTACTAGCTCTATTGCACCTGTCTTTATGTTTAATTCTGCATTTATCCAGTCCAAAGATCATGTTTATATCTTTTGAAAATAATTCTACTATTTGAATTAATTGTTTTAGCTTAACTGATAAAGGTAAGGTATAGTTCATTTCATTGTTTCTGATTTGATATCCAATTTTCATCAAATTCACTAAATTAGAGAGTAGGTTTAAAGCTAGATGTAACCATAGTGGACTTAAAGAGTTGCCCTGGAAAATGCCTCAGTTTATTTTGATAATGGTGGCTGTTCTTTCTTGCATGTTAATAGATTGGTTGATTAGAGTATGCCAATACTTCATCAGATATTGCAGGAATTTCACAAGTATAGGGTGTAGTTTATATACTATATATTAAGAACTTCATTTATCCATGAATGTGGGGCAGAATCAAATGGCTCTTGGTAGCCACTATAACAAGATGAAAGATTTCTGTTTTTCCGCCGGGCTTGGTTTAGAATTATGGAATCTATTATTGGTTGTTCTTTACATCCTTTCATATCCATATGGTATCCTTTCTACTCTTCTACAAGTTTATTGTGGTTGTCTAGTTGAGTGGTGATTAGTGCAAGATACATGATGTTACAATTTCATATATAGTTTGTAAACAAGTAATGGGATGATATTTTGATGGAACTTTTGTGATTCCTGCTTTAGGTTAAAGATATGTTTTACCTTCTGTCAAAAATCCAGGTATCTTTTCAAGATGGTTAAGAAAATCATTGTTATGCATTAATAGATATGAATCGAGGCAATTTAGCTTTTTATACCAATAATTATGAATATTACCACTTCCAGTACTTTTCCAGCTGTGGATATTTTTGTAACCTCTTTCAGCATATCTATTGTATCTTCAGGAATTTGCATTTCTTCAATCATGTGAGTGCATTCTTTTTCCTCTCTAATCCAGCTTGCTTCTTGATTGTGCATCACTCTGTTTGACCAGATATTGGACCAAAAGTTCATTATCTCTGTGTTTCTTGGTAATTCTGTGCTGAGGTTGGTGATATTTTGATGCCTCTAATTTAGTTACAATGTCCTGTATAAACCTTTTTCATTGTTTCCAAAGTGATGATTCTGTTTTCTTGATCTGGTGCATTTCATGTATCTGGCTTTGTATGCACCAAGCTTTTTAAATGTGTTTATAAACTCTACAATAATTTTGTTAGGCTAATCATACCTTGTATGAACCTTATATTTCCTGAGTATTTTCTGTTGAAGAATTTACTCCAATTTACCATTAAAAAAATTGTCACCAATCACTATGAGAGACTTTACTCTGTTAGGGAACAGAAATAAAGAGACAGATCTTGGTATACAGTTAACCCTTTTATTACGTGATCACGGGGAGTTGTCATCTTACGACTCTGACAATGTCAAGTTACATCTTAGATTTATACGGTAAATTTTGGGCAGTGGTCAACAGCCAAACACACCTGGTCAGCAATTTCCAAAGCACTTGTTAGGTATTAACAAATTTACTAACGTTCCTGCTCAATGCACAAAATTAGAGATGCA
Organism: Mobula hypostoma; assembly: GCF_963921235.1. NCBI lineage: Eukaryota > Metazoa > Chordata > Chondrichthyes > Myliobatiformes > Myliobatidae > Mobula > Mobula hypostoma. Next base: position 117,266,734 of record NC_086097.1, on the reverse strand, counting down.
AGTCTACAGTTAGATCCTCTATTTGCTATTTGCTAGATAATCTTGGAAAAAAGGTTAACAATATTTCATTGCTGGCACGATCTATGACTGGCTATTGTTAGCTCACACAAGCAAGGCAGCGTCTGCCTCTTATACCATCACCCTTATGACCCAGGTCTTGAACAATATCTAGCTAATCAACAGCATTTAATTCAAAGTTAATCTTAACTTCATAATTTTCATCCAAATTTTCTTAGCTTTTCTCTTAACTTTCTTGCTCAGGTTATCCTTTTTATACTCCATTGGGCAGGCTAATTCTGCTCTCAAAGTTTCAATTTTGTCCCTTAATATCTTCTGCTATTTCAGTTTTCTCATTTCATTACTCAGTTTTGAGTTTCTATTAATGTGCCTCTATTTTGGAGTCATTGTACTGCACTGATGTTAATGCTGCACAGTGTGTTATTGTGTGTAGTTCTTCAAATGCTTCAAGTTTTCCTAAATGTGTTAATATAATATTGTTAAGAGTGGTAACAATTTTTGCAAATTTTAAGGACGCAATTTGTTTGGGTATGTAGGGTTTTTTTTTGTTGGGACAGTGCCCATATGTTTTGTTAGTGTGGTGTTAGATATTAAGATTTTTTTTTCTGTAAGCTCAGCTTCATCAGCAGCATTCTGCTGAGGTTCTACATTTGTGTTGTTGTTAACGTCTGATTGTGAAGCAGTGGAAATAATTGCATCTTCATTATTTTCTTGTGTAGTATTGTTGTGATTTTGAGGTTGTTTTTTTCTTGTGCAACTTCATATTTTATTTGGTTTAACATGTCTATCAGGAACAAGTTACTTTTTACTATCGCTCTGCATTGATCTTCTATTTGTTGTGCATTTATTGCATGAAGGGACTGTTGATGAAGTTAGTTTCTGTGTGCGGTCACGTCAGTCTCAAGTTCTGTTACTAGGTAATATAAACACATTGTGAATGTGTTCACTTCTAATGACCATTTCATGTGTGTCTTTCTGGTCTGAGCTGCTTGAGTGGTCTCCGTTGTAAGTGGACTTCTCCCCAGAGCAGCAGTCACAGCCTGTAGTGTTGATGGGTTACTACTCCGAATGTTGGCAGTATTTCTTTTGGGTTTCCTGGTGCCTGCTTGGCTAGTCAGCAGTGCACCGCTAGTGGTTCACTTACTGTCATCATGCCCATTCCTAGCTCCAGGCCTCCCTGGCAGTACCCAGGCAACGGCCATATCACTCTGTTCTGTAGACATCTCTCCATTTCTAAAGCAAAAAGAGTATTGCTTGTTATACCTGTAGCCAGATTTGTGGACTGGGGGTGTTGGTGGAAGAGTGGATGCGGTTGATTCTACACCGATGAGTGGCCTTCCCCTGCACCTCACGTTCCAGCACCCCAGACTGTCCCACAGAGCCCGAAACCAAGTCCCAGCTACTCAGCTGTCCTCCGAGTCTACACAGCTGAGAGGCTCACCGTCCGACGAGTTCTCCAAACTCTGCCTCCCACTGCCAGAGGCCGGCGTTGTCCTCTCATCCCATCCATGGCGGTGCTGTTGCCTTTTTTTTGCATTTACACAGTTTGTTGTCTTTTGTTCACCCAGTTGGCGCAATCTTCCATTCATTCTATTCTGGCTGTTGTTCTATTATCGAGTATGCCCACAAGAAAATTAATCTCAGGGTTTTATGTGGTGACAGACTGTATATGCATTTACTTTAAACTTTGACATTATTCCAGATGACAATAAAATTTGTCCCTTACTCTCTTGTATGTCAGAATCAATCAGAAGGAAGGTATCAGTGTACTAAATGTGTCAATTGACCCAGTAATGCAATAGTGCCTGAGCCAAAGGAGATCAAACTCTGCCACCATCTACTCCTATTACCCTCCCAGAAGATAGAACCATCTTCAGGATGTGAAACGACCACAAGGTGAACCTGAGATTCGGCAGATGCTGGAGAAATCTACTGTAGTGAAAGTACTTTGTCATTGGCATGAGTCAGTGATCACTTAAGATTGTCAAAACTGGGCAAGATAGTGGGGATAAGCTCCCACTACCTATTAGATGCTCCCAGTGGTGTGAATCTTAAACAGCCTCTGATAACTCAAGTCCAGCTCCTGGCCTTGGCGTCTGGCTTAGCTACTAAGTCCAGCGGAACCATTTCTACTGACAGGAGAGGGGGCAAAGATAGGTTACTGGTACCTTAGAACCAGTCGGTTTGGGCAGATTGGGCTTGACAGTGGTGGTTGACAGCTCATCTAGGAGAAGGAAAACTCTGATATCAGACCTCAGCTGCTTCGCAGCTATATCCACCCATGGAAGTAAATCATGGCCTTGGAAGTAAACCCTGAAGAAAAATCAATGGCTGGAGTCCCCAAGGCAGTCCTAGGTAGAGTTCAGTGCTGACTGGCAGCTCCTGCGATGCCGCTGGTGCCAAATATATTGGTCTCTGCTGTTCCTTTGTATTCATCAGCTGCGTAGAGATGGGGAGCTTCCTGCACGGTCCACAGCTTGCTCTCCATATCGTACTGCCCTGGCTGTATATCATATAAACTGCTAGTAACAACATCCATGGTTGACCCTGACCCACATAGGGCCTAAGGCATGTTGCAGTATGGTATCTCTACTGAAGAGGTGTAGTTCCAGCAAGAAGACCATAAGACCAGAAAAACATAGGAGCAGAATTAGGCTGATCCTTCTTTCCCCTCCTCATCCCCATTCCCCGGCCTTTTATCTGTAACCTTTGATGCCATGTCCAATCAAGAACCTATCAATCTCTGCCTTAAATGCACCCAATGACCTGGCCTCCATATCTGCCTGTGGTAACAAATTCCACAAATTCACCACCCTCTGGCTAAAGAAATTTATCTGCATCTCTGTTTTAAATGAATGCCCCTCTATTCTGAGGCTGTGCCCTCTTGTCCCAGGCTCCCCCACCATGAAAACCATCCTTTCCACATCTACCCTGTCTAGGCTTTTCAACATTCGAGAGGTTTCAATGAGATCCAGCCCCCAACCTTCTACATCCCAGCGAGTACAAACCCAGAGCCATCAAACATTCCCTGTATGACAACCCTTTCATTCCTGGAATAATTCTTGTGAACCTCCTCTGAAACCTTTCCAATGCCAGCACATCTTTTCCTAGATGAGAAGGCCAAAACTGTTCACAATACTCAAGGTGAGGCCTCACCAGTGTCTTATAAAGCCTTAGCATCATATCCCTGCTCTTGTATTCTGGACCTCTTGAAATGAATGCTAACATTGCATTTGCCTTCCTCACCACTGACTCAACCTGAAAGTTAAACTTCAGGGTTTTCTGCACAAGAACATCTCAGATTTCTGGATCCCTTTGCATCTCAGATTCCTGGATTTTCTCCCCGTTCCGAAAATAGTCTACACATTTATTTCTACTGCCAAAGTGTATGACCGTGCATTTTCTAACATTGTATTTCATTTGTCACTTTCTTGCCCATTCTCCTAATCTGTCCTCCTGCATCATATCTGTTTCCTCAACATTACCTGCCCCTCCATTAATCTTCATATCATCTGCAAACTTGGGAACAAAGCCATCTATTCCATCATCTATATCATTTATATACAGCATAAAAAGAGGTGGTCCCAACACCGACCCCTGCGGAAAACCACTAGTCACTGGCAGCCAACCAGAAAAGTATCCTTTTATTCCCACTCACTGCCTCCTACCAATCAGCCAATGCTCTAACCATGTTAGTAAGTTTCAGGTATTACCATAGGCCCTTTGTATAATTTGTTCTTTTGTTTTACACGGTGGGTGTTTGATGGCTTTGATGTGTGGGATGTTTCTCTGAACAGGATCTATTATTCCCTTTGCTATCTGTGAGGACTTTGTACAATCTCTTTGTGACCACATGCGGCTCCTCCTGTTGTCCAAAGACATACCAGTTGGTAGGGTAAATGGTCATTGTAAACTGTCCCGTGGCTAGGCTAGGATTAAATTGGTGGGGAGGTGGGGAGGAGGCGTGTTGCTGGGCGGCATGGCTTGAAGGGCCAGAATGGCCCAGCTCATGAAGTACGTCAATAAATTAAGAAATCAACATTGTGTTTCTTTGTCTGCAAGAAAACGAACCTTGTTCTCAAAGCGTAGCGACGAGCACAGTACTTTGTAGCGCCAGCTGTAAGATTGGGGCTGCCGTCTGTAAGGAGTCTGTACATCCTTCCCGTGACTGTGTGGGTTTCCTCGAGGTGCTGCGGTTTTCCCTCACATTCGAAAGACGTGCGGTTACGGCAAGAGAGCAGTGGGGGTGCTGTGTCAGTGCCAGGAGCGTGGTAACACTTCTGGAGGACTCAGCACGACCCTCACCGATTTGATTGGATGCAAACGATACATTTCACTGCATGCTTCAATGTATATGTGACAAATAAAGCTAATCTTCCTTTTAATTGATTTTATTGGAATTGTTATCAACAAAATTTTGTGAATATCATGCAGACACCATAGTTTAAGCTTACAGTTGCTACCTTTCTTTCACATTACTTATTAATTTAATTTATATAGATGTATCTCATTTCTTATTGTAATTTTTAGGTTTTTTAATTATGTATTGCAATGTACTGCTGCCGCAAAATACCTTATTTTATGGCATATGCCAGTAATATTAAACCTGTTTCTGGATCTTTGTCTGTGAGAATTCATTCAGTACACATTTTCATGTTCATACAACAGAAGAATGATCTCCAGCAGCTGTCAGAAGCGTAGACAGTGTCTGTTTAATCCTGAGCAGACAGTCACTTGCTGTTTGTTCATTAATGTAGCTTACTGCATTGTATTTCTTGGAGACTACAGTACAGTGAAAGGGAGAAGACAACATTTTTGAAAATCATTTGCTAAAGGTGGAACCTAGGGTCCTACGTGGCTGTTCCTGATGTCCATGGGAAAATGACATAGAAACATAGAAACATAGAAAACCGGCAGCACAATACAGGCCCTTCGGCCCACAAAGCTGTGCTGAGCATGTCCCTCCTTAGAACTGCCTAGGCTTTACCCATAGCCCTCTATTCTTCTAAGCTCCATGCACGTTGCCAGGAGTCTCTCAAAAACCCCTATCGTTTCTGCCTCCACCACTGCCGCCAGCAGCCCATTCCACGCACTCACGACTCTCTGCATAAAAAATTTACCCCTGACATCTCCTCTGTACCTGCTTCCAAGCACCTTAAAACTATGCCCTCTTGTGCTAGCCATTTCAGCTCTGGGAAAAAGCCTCTGACTACCCACACTATCAATGCCTCTCATTATCTTGTACACCTCTATCAAGTCACCTCTCATCCTCCATTGCTTCAAGGAGAAAAGGCCGAGTTCACTCAACCTATTCTCATAAGGCATGCTCCCCAATCAAGGCAACATCCTTGTAAATCTCCTCTGCACCCTTTCTATGGTTTCCATATCCTTCCTGTAGTGAGGTGACCAGAAATGATGACAGTACTCCAAGTGAGGCCTGACCAGGGTCCTATATAGCTGCAATATTACCTCTCGGGTCTTGAACGCAATCCCACGATTGATGAAGGCCAACGCACCGTATGCCTTCTTAACCACAGAGTCAATCTGCGTAGCGGCTTTGAGTGTCCTATGGACTCGGACCCCAAGATAACCCTGATCCTCCACACTGTCAAGAGTCTTACCATTAATACTATATTCTGCCATAATATTTGACCTACCAAAATAAACCACCTCACACTTATCTGGTTGAACTCCATCTGCCACTTCTCAGACCAGTTTTGTATCCTATCAATGTCCTGTTGTAACCTTTGACAGCCCTCCGTACTATCCACAACATCCCCAACCTTTGTGTCATCAGCAAATTTACTAACCCATCCCTCCACTTCCTCATCCAGGTCATTTATAAAAATCACAAAGAGTAGGGGTCCCAGAACAGATCCCTGAGGTACACAACTGGTCACCAACATTCATGCAGAATATGACCCGTCTATAACCACTCTTTGTCTTCTGTGGGCAAGCCAGTTCTGGATCCACAAAGCAATGCCCCCTTGGATCCCATGCCTCCTTACTTTCTCAATAAGCCTTCCATGGGGTACCTTATCAAGTGCCTTGCTAAAATCTACAGCTCTACCTTCATCAATGTGCTTAGTCACATCCTCAAAAAAAAATCAATCAGACTCATAAGGCATGACCTGCCTTTGACAAAGCCATGCTGACTATTCCTAATCATATTATGCCTCTCCAAATGTTCATAAATCCTGCCTCTCAGGAACTTCTCCAACAACTTACCAACCACTGAAGTAAGACTCACTGGCCTATAATTTCCTGGGCTATCCCTTCTCCCTTTTTTGAATAAGGGAACAACATCCACAACCCTCCAATCCTCTGGAATCTCTCCCATCCTCGTTGATGATGCAAAGATCATTGCCAGAGGCTCAGCAATCTCCGCCATTGCTTCCCACAGTAGCCTGAGTTACATTCCATCCGATCCTGGTGACTTATCCAACTTGGTACTTTCCAAAATCTCCAGAACATCCTCTTTCATAATATCTACATTTTCACACTTTTCAGTCCACTGCAAATCTTCCCTACAATTGCCAATATCCTTTTCCATAGTGAATACTGAAGCAAAATATTCATTAATTACCTCCGCTATTTCCGCTAGTTCCATACACACTTTTCCACTATCACACTTGATTGGTCCTATTCTCTCATATCTTATCCCCTTGCTCTTCACATATTTGTAGAATGCCTTGAGGTTTTCCTTAATCCTGTTCGCCAAGGCCTTCTCAGACTCTGTGCCAGAGGTGCGACCACTGTTGCTTCCCCCAGGTAGGCCATCCTCTCCAACATTGTTAAGGGGGAGAGCCACTGGGGTACTTGCTAGTACCTGCTTCTTGCCTTTCCCTCTCCTGACTGTTACCCACTCCTCAGTCTCCTGTGGTCCCGGGGTGACTACCTAACTATAGCTTCTCTCTATCAACTCCTCACTCTCCCTGACCAGATGGAGGTCATCGAGCTGCAGCTCCAGTTCCCTAACACGGTCTCTAAGGAGCTGCAGCTTGACGCACCTGATGCAGGTGTGGTCTTCCGGGAGGCTGAGAGTCTCCAGGACCTCCTACATCTGACACCGAGCACAGAAAACTGGCCTCACACACGTACTTTCTGTCTTTATTTTGAACAGATAACCTACCTGGCTTCGACCCTTTATCGCTGAAACCCCATTGAGCCTTCCTACTCTGTCTCCCACTACTCCATTGCCCGCTCCTCCAGCGCTCGCTCTGTAAATCTGTCTTCCTTTTAAACTCCTCCCACTGTTCTCACTAGCCAATCTCCATGCGCTTGCGCAGCCGTGCCCTGTTCAAACTGCCAAAGAAAGAACCATTATCTTCTCAACTCTGCTCGCTTTTAAACTCTTCCCGCTGTTCTTACTGGCCGACCTCCACATGCTTGCGCAGTCATGCCCTGTTCAAACTGCTGAAGAAATAACATATGTTGTGAAACTTATTTTGTAGAGCAGGTGTGGAGAAATGACAGGCTCCACATAGAGAAAGGGTCAAGAGTTTAATAACAGGAATTCCAACAGAGCATCAGTGGCTTGACTGAGCGAAACCGTGAGAGGCATCATTCTTGAAACACAAGGGCCCGCTATAAGTGCTGATCAGGGGTCTGCCTTAAATTATCACAGTACGTAGAAAACCTGTGCCAGTCAAAATAAACTTGACAAGATTAACCAGAAAGTACAAGGGCTTAACTCTAGATAAGACAACAATTAACAAATACAGGTGTACAGGCTGTCGGGTTCATGGCATGTGTGTGTGTGTGCGTGCGCGCGCAGATGATACAACATCACACCAATTTCTTAATGATATAATTTGTCTGTATTTCAATGTAATCACTGATCTCCCTGACGGGCAGGGGCCTACACCATCTGAGTAACTTGTCAATTTGAAAACTTGGAGCCAAATTGATTTTCAACTCTCTTTCTTCATCCATGTAAGCACATTGGCACTTGGTAGCAATGGACACAAAAAGAAGCTCCTTTACCTCATTGATAACAAGGAGTAGGCATCATTAGCTCAAGTAAGCTTGCCAGTGATGTCAATTTTGAATATGTAATTGACCAAGATGCAGCAGATAAAATAAAGTTACAATTGATGCAATGTCTCATCCAAATTTCTTTTGGTTATAAAATTTGATACAGTTCTTTCCACAGAGAGGACAGCGCAACATCTTAGCAGTGGTGATCAAGCATTTCCATCCAAAGTTACACAAAGCTGGATAGGATTAACGCTTCTTCGTCTAGTTCTCTACCTTAGAGAAAGGCATTCTGATAGTGGCAGCTGCAATGTCATCTCTGCATATTCAATTCATGTACAAAGCAGATGGGACTTACAAGCATTCTCACAGCAGCTCCAGGAGGCATTTCGGGTGAGCTCCAAGCCACTTGCATTCGGAAAATGTTCAGGGAGGGAGTTCAGAAGGCTTAATAGTGGACCACTGTCCTTCACTAAGGATAATGTTAAGGATGAAGGATAAAAGAGTGCCAGTGATGTCATGTGTGAAGAAGCATGAAATAGTGAGCGAGAGAAATGTCAACTATGGTCTGAGCCACGACAATAAGCACCAGCCTGAGAGTAATAAACTCCCAACAGCTGCATCATTGGCAGAATTGCAGATACATTAAAGATTGTCCCAGACGTAGGAAGTGAGCCTTCTCTGTTAAAAGGCAGTTTGCCAGTTGGCTAAGCAGTGAATCTCCACTACTGCTCCCCAGTAAGGAAAAACATTTAGAATATGGCACAGGACCAATGAAGACATGGAGGCAAACACAGATTGCAGGGAGCTAATTTAAATCACTTTGGGAAAACACATTCAAGAATCATACCACACACACAGATTCACTCAATAATTGTGTGCATTCATTAACCAACTAAGGATATGCCACACTGAATGTAGTTCAGGTCCACTGTTACCTAACAGTGTAGAAAAGAGAGCGACATTTTAAAATATAAATTAAGCTCAACAGATTCCTTTCTCTTTGGCATGGTTAAACAAATATACACATATTTTCTAAAACGTAAATAGGAAGTTGGAATGCCCAAGGGATAGAACCAGAGACAATTGTCCAGCTATCCCTCTGTCAGTAGTGGCTGAACTTTGGCTGGTTCTTGCTGAGACCTTCAGAACTGGCAGCCAGTGAGACAGGCCTAGATGTTCTCTAATGCTGCATTTGTTGTTGGCTTTGCAGGGCAATGGACTTTCCAGCCACACCATTCATCCCAGTGAATTGCCTTCGATCATGGGGACCTTCCAGTCAAGACCATGAGGTATAGAAGCAGAATTAGGCCATCTGGCCCATCGAGTCTGCTCCGCCATTCAATCATGGCTGATTGTTTTTTCTTCTCCTCCTCAACACCAGTTCCTGGCTTTTTCCCTGTAACCTTTGATGCTATGTCTTGCTGGTTGTTGTCTCGAACAATGGTTGTGGTTCAGAATTATAGTAGTTGGATTTTTTTAAGTTCTTAGGGATAGGTTTAGGGACGGAGAGGTGAGTTAAGGGTCAGGTTAGGGTTTAGGGACAGATTTAGGGAAGTTAGAGGTCATATTAGGGCTTAGGGATGGGGATGGAGGTCAGGCTGGTGTCTGGGCCTCTGCTCATGCTCTGCACTCAAAGCAGACGGGTGATGAAGGACATCTGGAATCTATAACTTTGCTCCGTGCCTGAAGGTCAACAACATGGTCATGGAGCAAAGGACATCCATGGATATTGGGCTGTCCCAGGAACAGATGTCTATGCGAGCAGGAGGCATGAAGGCCGGCCTGGAGTTCGGGTTCCTGTGTTTGGATAGTCTGGGTGTTAATAGCGAAGGTCAGAGCCTGAAAGTTCACTGGAATTCTGGAAGTTGAAGCCCATTAGCTGGAGACTGGAAACTGGGTGACCTAGAATTGAGGGACTGTCCATGTTCGTGGGCGGGGGGAGGGGAATGTTTTGCTGTTGCTGTTTTTTTGCTTATTCTTTTCAGTTTTGCTGTGTTCTGATGAGTATTGTCGGAATGCTGTTCAGTTTTATTGTGTTCTGTTCTGTTCTGCTGAGCAGTGCGGATTGTGTTATGTCGTGCTGGAATGTGTGGTGACACTTGCAGGCTGCCCCCAGCAATGTTGTGTTGGTAGTTAACGCTAGCAACCCATTTCACTGTATGTTTCCATTTACATATGATCAATAAATCTGAATCTTCAGCTGCTTTGTATAGTAAGAATCTTAAAAAGCGAATCATCTGTCATCTGTGCTGTCCAGTTGTGGGGGCGAAGCATGACTGCTACATGCTGGCCAATACAAAGTGTTAGGTCATCGGAAGAATAAATGTTACATTGACAAACAAGGTAAATTAATGAAAGTAAAAATTACGGATCAACTTTATTCACCACATACATTTGCCCGTATTACAAATTTGCTGTGGTGTGTCGGTGTGACATATAACCGCATTCAACAATTATGTATAAAGAAAAAGAACTGTATAGAAAAAGAATTAAATGTATATAAATGCATTATTGTCAGTATTTACAATGCAAACAGCATTATACAAAGTGATTTAATGTGTTTAAAGTGCAGTGAAATGACTGAGGGAAGTAGGCAGGCGCTAACTAGAATGGTTAATCTGATGAACGGTCTCAGCCCAAAACGTTGCCTGTTTATTCCTTTCCATAGAAGCTTCTAGGCTTGCTGAGTTCCTCTAGCACTTTGTATGCAGTGACTGAAGTAGTAGACGGGGTGTTGGGGGTCTAATTAGCGTGGCGGATCAAATTAACTTCTCGGTGGAGGCAACATCTCAGATGGTGTAAAGCTTCCATTTTAATAGCCCTATAGAACTTTCCAGAAGGGAGCTTTCAAAAGGGCAGTTTTCTGGGGTGGGAAGAGTCCGCAATGATTTTTCCTGTGCTCGACATAGAAGTCCTGCAGTGATGGCGGACTGCAGCTACTGACCTGACAGTTCTCTGGAGTCTCCATATATCGTGAGGGAATGCTACACCAGACCAGACAGTAACGGCTGATGTGGAGATGCTGTCTATGATGGCAGGGTAGAATTGCACCAGGATGTTCTGAGGAAGATGGAGTTTTACCAACTGCAGCAAGTAAGTGATTTCTGACCGTCCCGTGGCAACCTGGAGTATCAATGACATGATGATGTCAGGAGTATTGATCAACATTTTGGCATCAAGGCTGAGGAACTATTGCTACTGCCCACCTTGACTATCCTCACCTGGAACATGAGGGGTACGCCCAGTGACCTCCATCACTTTCAGTGGAAACCCCTCAAGCGGTGTTGGTCAGAGGGATTTCAAACCGTTCTCAGATCTCATCAGAACTGGGTTTTATTAGAGCATATACTGGCTGGATTCTGGGGTCTCAGATGTAGATGATTTAAATATATTTCTGTGTAATAATTATGGGTAGATTGACCCAGCAAACAGAGCAAAGAATGATTGTTTAAAGAAAATCCTAGAGGTCTACTACAGTAACACAGAATTCTCAAAATCACTTGCTGAATTATAATTTTTTCAAGCACTGAGCGAGGAACTGTGGTTCAAAATATTCAACATCAAAATTTATTCTATTTCAATTTAATACTTTTAACGAAATAACAATCTTGGGCATTTTCTAATAGCCCCAGTTTCTGATGCACTTGCATTCAAATTTAAAATTTGCAGAGACTCCCCTGGGTGGTTTGATTACAGAAGAGTATCAGAAATGAAAGCATTAGTGTGGCCATGCCATACATGAATAATTTTTAAAGCTGGTTTCATAGGGCACTGTTTAATTTGGGATACATTCTGATGCATCATTGTGGTTCTGATCAATCTGAAATATTTTGCTTCTCTTTCTACAGTTGCAGACTGACTTCTGCAGAGTGTTTCAGATTCAGTTCAGATTATCAGATCCGCACATTTTTTGATATCCATATATAGCAAATCATTTTGGACCGAACTGTACAAAAGACCTGGAAGGATAATAAGGCCATTCAACCCATCAAGTCTGCTCCACCATTCCAACATGGCCAATTTATTATCCCTCTGAAGCACGTTCAATTACTCCAGAAGACTGAGGTTTGGTAAAATACTGAAAGGCTTTTATTCGCTGCCCAATACGACCTCCAGAGTGAGTGTCTGCCCCCGGACTGAGGGGGAGGAGCAAGGCAAAAACCTTTCTACAGGACTCTGTGGGAGGAGCCACAGGGGCAGTCAGCAGAGGGGTGTGTCCAGACAGGTAACCGAGTTACAACATATATACATGGTTTACCACACCCTCTTTACCTCATTCTCCTGCCTTCTCCCCATAACCTTTGATGTCTTTACTAGTCAAGAACCTCTCAACCTCCACTTTAAATATGTATAGCCAATGACTCAGTTTCCATAGCTATCTATGACAATAAACTCCACAGATTCACCACCCTCTGGCTTATGAAATCCCTCCTTTTCTCTGTTCTAAAGGGATGCTTTTGTTTTCTGAGGACATGCTCTCTGGTCCAGACTCCCTCACTATTAGAAAGATCCTCTCCAGATCCATTCTATTCTCTCTATGCCTTTCAATATTCGATAAGTCTCAATCTTTCCTCTTCTTCTAAATTTCAGCGAGTACAGACCCAGAGCTCCTCGTACGTTAACTCTTTCATGCCTGGGATCATTCTCATGAACTTCCTCAAGACCCTCTCCAATGCCAGCACATCAGCAGGCCGTCTGAGGAAGGCTGTGATTAACAATAGGGTTTTCTCCTGCATAGTTCTTGCTTCTCAAAGTATGGTATCTTAAAGCATTCCTGTTCTTGAAAAAAACATATATTTTTCTTAAATTTGCAGGCACATCAATCTTTGGGATTTGAGCCAAACTCTTTATTCACTGCTGTCCTTCGAGTGAAGGTTATTTCTACAATAATGTTCATCAGGGTTTCCTAGGATGTAGACCTAGGAAATGAGCTATATTTCCATGTTAGAAAGATGTATAATTTGGAAGAGAACCTGACAATAATGATAAAGTATACTTTTCTCCTAGAGCTAATTTCCCAAAATTTCTGGATACACACTAATGGTCTAGATGATTCTATGCTCTCAATATGGATTCTGATAAAATAGTCTTCATAAATAATTGATCTTATTGTTGTGTTCCTGCTTCTTCTACCCAACAATCTCTTATGAAAAATTGCTTGCCATTGATTAACAAATATTTCATGAACCAACCCTTCCTAACATTTGAACATTGCTGATTTAGAGAGAATAAATATCCAAAGATCCCTCGAAAGTTGATAGGGTTGTTAAGAAGGCATGTGGTGTGTTGGTCTTCATTAGTTGGGGTACTGAGTTCAAGAGCCACAAGGTAATGTTGCAGATCTATAAAACCCTGGCTAGACCACACTTGGAGTACTGTGTTCAGTTCTGATGGCCTCGTTATAGGAAAGATGTGGAAACTTTAGAGAGGGTGCAGAGGAGATTTATCAGCATACTGTCTGGATTAGAGAACATATGAGGTTAGGTTTCCAGTTTAAGGTGCTGCTGGGGAGGCTCAGTGACTACTTGCCGACGGCAGGCAAAACAAAGAAAAATACTGACTACTTTATCAATCACACTTTTTCTGGTGAACACTCTCTGTAATCAATAACCTATAATTCTCTTTCAGAGTTGAGCTTTTGAACCATCTGTATAACCTAGCATTTTTGCAGTGTGAACTGAAATCTTGAAGGTGCAGAACAGTTGTAGTGTGGCTGGTATGGCCTGAACCGAGGCGGCTTGCCCCAGGCACGAGAGCCAGGAGTCAGCCAATGCTTGGCCATTGCTGGAGTGCACTTGGAGGCAATTTGAGGTGAGGTGAGCGGATGCGAAACCCGGGCCATCAAGTAAGGGAAGACATGAGGTTTGAATAATTTAAGCACTGGGTCGAATCGAGGTGGTGGGCCTGGGCCAAGGAGAGTATCAAAGCAGAAGGGCCCAAGTCCAAGTGCGAGGCAGCATGCTGATAAATCTCCTCTGCACCCTCTCTATGTCATAAGGTGGTGGCTGGGAATGGACCCAAGTGCAAGACACAGACACTGAAGTACTAGGGACAGGACTAGGATACAGGGTGAGAGCAAGGACATGGACAGGAAAACCAGGAACAACAGGACTGGACAAGAAAGCTAGGAGCCCGGGCTTGGACTCCGAGCCAGAGACTGGACAAGGACCCAGTACCTGGGTCTTGCCTCTGGTTCTGACCCCAGAACTACGCAAGGGCGAGGCTTGGCTGGAGGCAGGAGGCTGGAGTCTTCAGGCTTGAGGCTAGAGGCTAGTGGCTGGAGACTTGAGGCGAGGCTTGGCAGGAATCAGGAGGCTGGAGTCTTCAGGCTAGAAGCTATAGACTAGAAGCGAGGCTTGGCAGGAGGCTGGAGTCTTCAGGCTTGAGGCTAGAGGCTAGAGGCTTGAGGTGAGGCTTGGCAGGAGGCAGGAGGCTGGAATCTTCAGGCTTGAGGCTAGAGGCTAGAGGCTCCTCCTGGGCAGGGCGCGGATCACCACCTGACAGAGGCAAGGAACAGGAAGGGACAGAACCAACCGCAGGTAACGGCAAGACAGCCTGGCTTACCTAGGTGGAGGCAAGGGACAGGAAGGGAGTTAGGTACAGGGTGGCTCCAGGACAAGACTGCGAGATGAGAGTTACTAGCAAGACAAGGCAAGGCTTCTGGAAAAGCAAGGCGAGACGAGAACTTCAGGCAAGGCAAGAGTTATCAGCAAGCCAAGGTAGGGCTTCAGGCGAGGAAACAGAAGGCAGAGCAAGGGATACAAGGAGTAAGGACAAGAACAATCCAGCAGCCACACCCTGGTCTCTGGAGGTATTTATGCAGCCAGCCCCAACGAGAATCAGCTGCCTCAATTATTGTGTTACTTTGGTTTGTGGCTGCCTGCAAGGAGACAAAGCTCAAGATTGTATAATTAATGCATACTTTGATAATAAGTGTACTTTGAATTTTGAACTTTGATCACGCTAGGGCTTTTTCCTTTGTAGAGAAGAAGAATTAGAGGTGACTTAATAGAGGTATACAAGATGATACGAGGCATAGATCGAATAGACAGTCTGAGACTTTTTTCCCAAGGCAGAAATCACTAATCCAAGAGCCCTAATTTTAAGTGATTGAAGTAAAGTATAGGGGGAATGTCAGGGAGAAGTTTTTGACACAGAGAGTGGTGGATGTGTGGAATGCTCTGACTGGAATGGTCATCAAGGCATCGGGACACTAAAGGGACTCTTACATAGGCACGTGGATGATAGAAAAATGGAGGTTCTGTCTTGGAGGGAAGAGTTAGTTTAATCTTAGAAAGATTGGCACAATATTGTGGGCCAAAGGGCCTGTATTGTGCTGTGGAGTTCTGTGCTCTTAGCTCTATGTCCATCAGCAATTTTCTTTAAATTATTCATTAGCATTACCTATGTAAAATATCTGAAATACTGAAAATCTGAAACGAAAGCTCAGCAGGTATGACAGTACTGACTGAGATAGCAGCAGAGTTCGTGTGTCAGGTAATCATTCTGAATTGTTTACAATGTCACAATCGGGACCTTGATAAGGTGTAAAGTCTTACACCTAAAGAATCATTAAAAAGAACCCAAATTCACTACCCTACCTTACTCTATTTTTTTAAGTGAGATAGGTTGAGGGCAGTGATCAATCCACTCTTATGACGTGAGTTGATCACTTAAAAAAAGAATGCACGATGTTATGGCGCCCAGGAGGCTGTATCGGAGGGGCTGGTCGGAGGCCTGATGTTTTCAGACAGACGGACCTGGTGTCGGCTGTGGTCGGCTGCTTCCAAGGCATTGGTAGTTGTCGGTGCCTTAGAGGTTTATGGCAGGGACTTTCTCCCTTTTGCCGCCTGCTATCGGGGACTATAGGAGTCGATCGGGACTTGAGACTTTTTTTTACCATGCTCATGGTCTGTTCTTCATCAAATTATGGTATTGTTTTGCACTGCTGTAACTATATGTTATAATTATGTGGTTCTGTCAGTGTTAGTCTTTGGTTTGTCCTGTTTTCTGTGATACCTCTCCGGAGGAACATTGTATCATTTCTTAATGCATGTATGCATTTCTAAATGACAATAAAAGAGGACTGAGTGTTCTCATAACCTAATAATCTAAAAAAAAAGTGACAAAATGGACTTTTTAACATGGTAAACCAGCGGGTTGTTGTTATGTCTCCCGCTTGCTGTGAAAATGGGGGATGCCTCCCTCTTCCTTATTGGGGACAGAGAGAACCTGTGGGTTGCCGAATGCCGGATGAATGGTGATAGCCTTTGGGGTAACTGCAAGGTCTGTGTCTTTGATATCGCTTAGCTCACACTTGAGCTCGGTAGCGGGTGCGCTTGTTTTGCCGGGGGGGGGAGGGGGTTATAGTTGCCTTGCTGCCACTTACGCACGGGAGGGGGATAGCTGGGGGGGGGCTTTCGGGTTCTCATGTTTAACTGTCGTTCATTCTTTGGGGCACTTCTCTGTTTTCGTGGATGTTTGTGAAGGAAACGTATTTCAGGATGTATATTGTATACATTTCTCTGACATTAAATTGACCCTTTGAACCTTTGAATTCCTTCGTCCAACGCCAGGAAGATGTTTCTCCCTCATTTCTTATTTTATTCAACAGTTTAATAGACTCATTAAAGTTAGCTCTGTGGGTATCAATGTCCTTGATATTTAATTATTAACCTAAAGGTACAAATGCTTGAAGAAATTGTCTTACATCCTTCTCTATATTAAATTAAAGCTGCCTTTAATTTTTAATTCTCTGGATCTTAATCTTACTTTTCTAGCAGAACTATAAGAAAATTGTCAGGTGATATTTTAATAATGCCTATGTTTTTTTTTTGCATTGTACAAACACTAGAAGAGTGATCACTCGAGTTGAGTATGATGTTCTCCTAAGGGGCGGGTCCTCAGGAGAGGCCAATCCCGGATCCACATATTCAGGATGTTTGGATGGATTCTCTTAATGGAGAATACCCATGCCTGACTTTGTTAAATGTGGGGAGGTCAATGCGTGGGCAGTCACCAGAGAGACCTTAACATCTCAAGGGCAGGATCCAGTGGCACGGAAGGCAAGATGACTGGGAACCCTTCACTGCCGCAGCCTTCCTCCGCCTTCACTGTCATTGTGATGTGTTGTCCTCCCACGCCGGCTCCACCGTTGAGGTCTTGCTACAACTGTTCTTTATCTAGAGTCTTCCCCTTGACCTTCGCACCATGGGTGACCCTACCAGGGGCTAAGCACTCAGTGGGTACACACCAGACGGCATCAGTCTCGGAATCTCAGGAACTCACAAGCCTTTCCACCACGATAAGGTGATAATCCTTGGAGAAGGAAAGCCACTGGGATCCCAACAAATGCAAAATTCCTTCAGGTGTATGGATTGGCAGCCAATCCCAATGCACAAGTTAAATTGCAATCTTTAAAACTACACTTCAATCATTCTATTCTATCACTTGTGCTGTCTTTTTTAATTTAATCTTTCCTGTCCTCCACTAGATCACAAAATTTCCCTTCTCTAAACTCCTGTTACTCTGACAATCTTAGAATCTGCTAATTATCAAATCTTCCCAGTGCCAATGCAAGGCCTTTAATCTGAGACATTAACTCTGTTTCCCTGGTGGGGCTGGGCCTGCTGAGTATACCCAGTATGTTGCCATTGTGCTTTTCCTTTTCTTCGGCCATGGAACTTCCTCAATCATGGTTGACAGGCTCACAACAGGGCACAGTCCCTCTTTCACTGTGTGGCTGCAACACAGCTGTGAGTGGAACCCACGTATGTGGGCACCAAGTACCTTTGCGTGCCGAGGTTCTGACCCTCTCCGATGTTGTGCAAGATGGGTCGGGCCCCATTCCTACACAACGTCCACTCAGCTAGATATTGCTGCACTCCCAGTCCTTTGTGGGAAGATTCTTCAGGGCCAACGCCTTTGAACACAAGTTCATCAGGCTGTGGACTTGGTTAGCACAGAATGCCCTGCCGATGATGCAAGAGAAGGACTCGGTGAATAGAGTCGGGTTGTTCCCTGAGCAGACTCTCAAACCATCCATCAGAATACATCATGGCCAGGCCACACCAGCAGGCACCAGGACCTTGCCTGGTCTGCAGTGAGATGGGCCCTCCAAATCAGATCCTTCCTTCATGGTCAGGGCATCACTCCCACTGCGAGGAGAGGAGTGGCGACGAGACACTCGCTCACCACTTTGCGGACAGTGGGGCTTGCGATTAGGGCGTGGACGCAGGTGCAAAGGCATTGTCGTGGTTCACTCAGGCAGCTGCGTGACACGGGTCTCTCTGATCTATGGGCCGTTCCCAAGTACACACGTGCAGACCAGCATCGAGGGCTGACGGCAGATTGTCAACTCGGAGGAAGGGAACCTTTGTTATGCCTAAAACTCGCTGGTTAGCCAGATCTTCAAGATGTCCATAGAGGAATTCTACTTCTGCAGACTGGCACATTCCAGGCAGCAAGAGCACATGCTGAGAGCTAACATCAAAGCTCGGTGTGGCCATCACGGGGAGTAGAGTTCCTTGAGTTTAGAAGAATGAGGGGGGACCTCACAGAAACATTTCAAATGTCGAAAGGCATGGACAGAGTGGATGTGGCAAAGTTGCTTCCCATGATGGGGGAGCCTAGTACGAGAGGGCATGACTTAAGGATTGAAGGGCGCCCATTCAGATCAGAGATGCGAAGAAATTTTTTGTCAGAGGGTGGTGAATCTATGGAATCTGTTACCATGGGTGGCAGTGCAGGCCAAGTCATTGTGTGTATTTAAGGCAGAGATTGATAGGTATCTGAGTAGCCAGGGTATCAAAGGTTATGGTGAGAAGGCAGGGGACTGGGACTAAATGGGAGAATGGATCAGCTCATGATAAAATGGCGGAGCAGACTCGATGGGCTGAATGGCCGACTTCTGCTCCTTTGTCTTATGGTCTTTTGGTCCACTACGTGGGCAAGGACCTCTGTGTTACATTCTTCCGCAATGAGACTGGGACTGGCCAGCTTAGGTGAGGAAGCCCCTCAGTTTCTGTAGCAATGTAGCACCTCAGGGGCCAACTGAGTGGCAACAGTCCTGTAATTAACAAATGTAATAGAGCACTACATAACTCATTAACAACAAACGTTAGAATAAGGAGGCATGTGTGGTTTCTTCTTTTAAATAACTTCTTTTATTATGAGTAAAGTTTACATTGATAAAAAAATAATTCCATTACCAACACCAAGATATGACTCCCATTGCCCTCACTTTCCACCACACTAATCGTTCTGGAGTCTCAGTAACACAGTGGTTAGCACAACACTTTACAGAACCAGCGAAAGGGGTTCAATTCCTGCCACTGCCCGTAAAGAGTTTGTACGATCTCCTTGTGACCATGTATGTTTCCTCTGGGTTCCCTGGTTTTCTCCCACATTCCAAAGATGTACCCATTGGTAGGTGAGTTGGTCTTTGTAAACTGTCCCATGATTAGGCCAGGGTTGAATCAGAGGTTGCCGGACGGCACAGCTTGAAGGTTGCTTCTTGCTTAACTATTCCCAATTCCAATGAAAAGTGACTGACCTGAAGCAATAGAAGTGTTTCTCTCTTGGCAGATGATGCCTGTCTTACAGAATATTTCTAGTATACATATCTGATTCACAGCATCCAAAATATTTTGCTTTTGCCAGGGATTTTCCATATCATCAATATCATTTCGTTAGTCAGTTCCTTCCAATAAGCTCTCGGAACACATGCTGTTGGCACACTGCCTCTGGCAGTAAAGTGTGCATATCTCACTTATGCGAAGCTTCAACCCACTTTCGATAAAAGTTGATATTCTCCTCTGCCTCATTTGTGCTGCTGCCAAGTACTGATGTTTACTGCTAAATGTGTATCGCTTTGAAATGATGACACAGGTGACTTCCCTTAATGCCCAAATTTACCTATTTGGACTACGGTATGAATGGATTTGTGCCTAAATTTGTTGATGACACAAAGATAGGTGGAGGCGCAGGTAGTGTTGAGGAAACAGAGAGCCTGCAGAGAGACTTAGATTGTTTAGGGGAATGGTCAAAGAAGTGGCAAATGAAATACAATGTTGGAAAGTGTATGGTATGGGCAGACTATTATTTAGATAGGGAGAGAATTCAAAATACAGAGATGCAAAGGGACTTGGGAGTCCTTGTGCAGGATACCCTAAAGTTTAACCTACAGGTTGAGTCGGTGGCGAAGAAGGCGAATGTAATGTTGGCATTCATTTCTAGAGGTATAGAATATAAGAGCAGGGATGTGATGTTGAGGCTCAATAAGGCACTCATGAGACTGAAATTGGAGTATTGTGTGCAGTTATGGGCTCCTTATTTTAGAAAGGATATACTGACATTGGTAAGAGTTCAGAGAAGATTCACGAGAATGATTCCAGGAATGAAAGGGTTACCATATGAGGAACATCTGGCAGCTCTTGTGCTGTATTCCCTGGAGTTCATGAGAATGACAGGGGATCCCGCAGAAACCTTCTGAATGTTAAAAGGCCTGAACAGATTACAAATGGCAAAGTTATTTCCTATGGTAGGGGATTCTAGGACAAGAGGGCACAACTTGAGGATTGAAGAACGTCTTTTAGACCTGAGATGCGAAGAAATTACTTTGGTCAGAGGGTGATAAATCTGTGGAATTTGTTGCCACGAGTGGCTGTGGAGGCCTAGTCATTGGGTGCATTTAAGGCAGAGATAGATAGGTTCTTGATTAGCCAGGGCATCAAATGGTATGGGAAGAAGGCAGGGGAGTGGAGATGACTGGAAGAATTGGATCAGCCCATGATTGAATGACAGAGCAGACTTGATGAGCTGAATGGCCTGCTTCTGCTCTGATATCTTATGGTGTAATGGTCTTACTTAGAACGTAGAACATTACAGCACAGTACAGGTCCTTCGGCCCACCATGTTGTGCTGATTGGCAGGTAAGAAGAGGTAGAAGGCCAGAGTAGGGAAGAGAAGAAGATGAGAGTGGGAGGGAAAAGCTACCAGAGGGAGGATTAGTTATTCTCTGCAAGGTTCAATGAGGTGTTCTGGAATAATGGCCAATAGGTTGTCTGCCTTCAGCTCTCACATTACGTAAGGATCTCAAAATTATCTATGGACACATTCTCCACTAGTTGCTTTCTTTTAATGATATAAATTAGGTTCACTGAAGCTATTTCAGCCGCACTTCATTCTCCACCAATGAAAAGAACAAGAGCTTTGTGCTGGAACACCATCATCTGCTCCAAACCATAAGCACTCAGTGGCCACTTTATTATGTACACCCGTACACCCACTCGTTAAAGCAAATATCCAATCAGCCAATCATGTGGCAGCTGCTCAATGCATAAAAACATGTAGACATGGTCAAAAGGTTCTGTTGTTGCTTAGACCAAACATCAAAATGGGGGAGAAATGTGATCCAAGTGACTTTGACCAGGGAATGGGTGTTGGTGCCAGACAGGGTGGCTTGAGTATCTCAGAAACTGCAGTTTTGTGGGCGAAAAGGCCTTTTTAATGACAGAGGTCGGGGGAGAAAGACCAGACTGGTTGAAGCTGACAGGAAGGTGATAGTAACTCAGATAATCATGTGCTATAACAGTTGTGTGGAGAAGAGCATCTCCAAATGCACAATACGTTGAACCTTGAAGTACAACAGCAACAAAACTCACATCAGGTTCTACTATTGTACGGATTGAAGTGGCCACTGAGTGTCTATCCCAGCGTAAGCAATGAATAACCTGTCCCTATCATTAATGTATCCCAATTTATACTGTGACTGTCCTTTCCTCAACAGCCTTTCCTGCCAGTTTTACACTGTGACACACCTGTGGGAACCAGCCCCGTAATGTATGGCTGCAGAGGTCCAGCCATGAGTATTATAAACCAGTATTCCACAGTGACAGACTTGTACCACCACCACTCTATCCAATTGTATGAGCCCAACAGACTGTAGGGGAAGTAAAATCTACCCTCTAATCTTCTGCCTCAGCCTCAGGATCGCCCCCTGTTACCACATAATGTGAGTGTTTCAAGGCTTACTGTAAGCTGCGTGATGAGAAGTCTAACTGTGCATTTTAGAAGTAAGTTCAGCCCAGTTCGGGGGTTCCCAGCTACTCCAACGTAACCCTTGCTGGGAAATGGTATCTCATGTCAGTGTCATGTGGGTCAGCCAATGGTGTCTCATGTCAGTGCCATGTAGGTCAGCCAATTAGTGGCATTCTTTTAATTTTTGTTGGGAATACATGAAGGTAACGGGCCTTCCAGCCCACCGAGCACATGCTGCGCAATCACTCCCATTTGAAAGATGCACTAACTTGTACAGCTTTACAATGTGAGAGGAAACTGGAGCACACTGTGGAAACCTACGCCCTCATGGGGAGAACGTACCAACACATTACAGACAGTGGTGGAACTAAACACGGGCTGCAGTCACTGTAATAGAATTATGCTGAGCACTACGCTATCATGGCACCTAATCTATTAGAAGTCATGCAGGACTGTTGGCAAATTAAAGCTCCGGAAGGACGAAACATGGTTTGGAGACAGTGATGGTGGCCTCCCACACAGCTCTTGTTTCGTTTATTGGCAGATAATGAATTGCAATTGAGCTACTGCAGTGAACATAGCATTCAATCAGTGGCCACGTTACAGATGGTACCTAATAAACTGGCCACTGAGTGAATGTTCATGGTCTTCTGCTGCTGTAGCCCATCCACTTCAAGGTTCGATGTGTGTTGTATTCAGAGTAGAAATTCAGCAAAGCAGTGTAGTGTGGTTGTTTGAGTTACTGTCAACTTCCTATCAGTTTGCAGCAGTCTGGTCATTCTCCTCTGACCTCTCTCATTAACAAGCATTTTCACCCTCAGAACTGCTGCTCACTGGATATTTATTTTTGTTTTCCGGACCATTCTCTGTAAACTCCAGAGACTGCTGTAAGTGAAAATCTCAGGAGACGATCATTTTTTGAAATACACCCCCCTGTCTGGCACTATCAATCATTCGACAGTCAAAGTCACTCAAATCGTATTCCTGTTGTCTCCCCCGTTCTGATGTTTGGTCTGAACAACAATTGAACCTCTTGACCATGTCTACATTTTTCATACATTGAGCTGCTGCCACATGATTGCCTCATTAGATGTTTGCATTAACGAGCAGCTGTACAGGTGTACCTAATAAAGTGGGCACTGACTGTATGTCTTTTGGGGACACCTGGTGAATATCAGCCATATCTTCAAGCTTACTTCAGAGTTCTGTGTTCCCACCAGCAGCTTTAACTGAGCGTAGCCTGGACAAACTTTTCCTCGGGGGTGGTGGTGTGGGGGTTGGGGCGATTGATTTATGAAGGCAGTATGACCCTCTGCATCAGAATGTTTGTGTGAATCACCTACAAAGAAATGATCATAATGTGCCTGTCAGCTACATGTCCCTTATTATTGTATCTCATCCTTTATGTCACATGGTGTGGCTACTTTACTAAGTTCACCTCTACACCTGCTCACTAACGCAACTATCTAATCAGTCAATCATGTAGCAGCAACTCAAAGCATAAAAGCATGTAGACATGGTCAAGAGGTTCAGTTGTTGTTCAGCCCAAATACCAGAATGGGGAAGAAATGTGACTTTGACCATGGAATGATTGTTGGTTCCTGAGGGGGTGGCTTGAGTATCTCAGAAACTGCTGATCCCCTGAGATTTTTATGCACAACAGTCTCTAGTGCTTATAGGGAATGGTGTGAAGATAAAAAAAAAACATCTAGTGAGTGTTTTTTCTGTGGACAAAAACACCTTGTTAGTGAGAGAGGTCAGAGAAGAATGGCCAGACTGGTTCAGCTGACAGGAAGGAAACAGTAGCTCAAATAACCAAATGTTACAACAGTGGTGTACAGAAAGGCCCCTCTGAATGCACAACATGTCGAACCTTGAAGTGGACGGGCTACAGCAGCAGACAGAAACAGAAAATGAGTGGCCACTTCAAGAGGTACAGAAGGTATCTAATAAAGTGGCTACCTCGTGTATTTCTCTGTGTGTAGTGTATAAAAGATTAAGCAAGGCCCGGACTATATTCACTATGGGCTGTTGGGAACTGATGAGACTACTTCGAGCAACTAAGTAATTATCTTCTGGTCAATATTTATTTCCTATCCATCATGAATGAAACAGATTACATAGTGAGTATTAGTTTTTTTTAGGTGTTTACTGCCATAAATTGCCAGCTGTTATTTCCCCTGCATTACAACAATGACTGCATTTGAAAGGTTCATAATTCATCTGAAATCGCTATTTAGTGTTATGAATTATGTTACATAAATCAAATACACAGTGAGCCAATATCAGAATCTCTGCTTAATGCTGTCAGGGAACACCTGCCAGGATGAGTTCAGGACAATTATGGATTTACAATAAATAATGCTTTGCCAGCATTGCCACTAGTTGTGAACAAATAAATTATTTAAAAGTAATCTTTTGTAACAAAGTATTTCTGTGTTTATTAAGTATGGGATTCTGATAGTTTATCACACTAAGACCTTCACTGCTTAAATTATCATGTTGAACGATTGAAAATTGAGATGTATCTCTGACACATGTTTGATATTAAAGATGTTCATTAATAACTTGTTAAGATACTCTCAGTGGCCACCTCCTGCACCTAATAAAGTGGTTACTGATTGTATGTCTTCTACAGCTGTAGCCCACTCACTTCAAACATCGATGTGCTGTGTGCTCAGAGATGCTCTCCTGCTGTTGTAACACGTGGTTAATTTACTTGATGACACATTTCTGTTAGCTTGAACCAGTCTGGCCATTCTACTCTGACCTCTCTCATTAACAAGGCGGTTTTGCTTTCAAAACAGTTGCATATGAGATGTTTTTATTTTTTGTTTTTTGCACCATTCTCTGTAAACTCTGCAGGTTGTTGCTTGTGAAAATCCCAAGAGATCAGTATTTCCTAAAATATTCAAATCACCCTATCTGGGACCAGCAATCATTCCATGATCAAAGTTACAGAGATCACATTTCTTCCCCATTCTGATGTTTGGTCAGAGCAACAACTGAACCCCTTGACCATGTCTCCATGTTTTTATGCTTTGAGTTGCTGCCACATAATTGGCTGATTAGATATTTGCATTGACAACAAGGTACACAGGTATTGTGGACATGAACGGGACACCTGGATGGTATGTTGCCAACCAGGTGCCAGGGTCAGGGACATCTTGGATCGCATTTTGGAGAGGGAGGGGGAGCAGCCAGATGTCTTGGTACATGTTGGTACCAAGGACATAGGGAGGAAAAACAAAGAGGTCATGAAAAGAGAATTTACAGAGCTAGGTAGAAAGTTGAGAAGCAGGACTTCCTGGGTAGTAATTTCTGGACTGCTCCCTGTGCCACCTGCCACTGAGAGTAGAAACAGGATGATTTGGCAGATAAATGTGTGGCTGAGAAATTGATGCAGGGGGCAGGGCTTCAGATTCTTGGATCATTGGGATCTCTTCTGGGGGAGGTATGACCTGCTTAAAAGTGACGAGTTGTACCTGAACCCGAGGGGGACCAATATTCTCATGGACAGGTTTGTTAGAGCTGTTGGGGAGGTTTTAAACTAATTTAGCAGGGGTGTGGGAACTGGAGTGAAGGGACTCAGGAAAGGACGATGGTAAAAAAGTAAAGATTGCATGTAGTCAGACTGTTAGGAAGGGCAGGCAGGTGATGGGACATAGTCACAGCTAACAGAGTGAGTATCAGTACATTAGATTAGATTAGATTATGAGGACACGCAGTCCTCTTTTATTGTCATTTAGTAATGCATGCATTAAGAAATGATACAATGTTTTTCCAGAATGATATCACAGAAACACATGACAAACTGACTTAAAAACTGACAAAAACCATGTAATTATAACATATAGTTACAACAGTGCAAAGCAATACCATAATTTGATAAGAACAGACCATGGGCATGGTAAAAGTCTCAAAGTCTCTCGAAAGTCCCATCATCTCACGCAGACGGTGAGCCTCCAGCGCTGCAAATTTGCCAATGCAGCATACTGGAAGCATCTGACTACAGTCCGACTCTGAGTCTGTCCGAAAACTTCGAGCCTCCGACCAGCCGTCCGACACTGAGAACCCAGCTCCATCTCTGCTGAGCGCTTTGACCCTGGCCCCAGCAACAGGCAATAGGCAAAGCCGAGGGTTTGGGGCCTTCCCCTCCGGAGATTCTCGATCGCACAGTAGCAGCAACAGTGAAGCAGGCATTTCAGAAGTTTCTCCAGGTGTTCCTCCATGCTTCTCATGGCTGTTTCCATCAAATCCGGATTGTGCACGGCCCCCTAGTTAACACTAGGGATTAGGGATGCAGAATCAAAAAGGGTAGCGAATACGGTACTCGAAGTGTTATATCTCAAAGCACGGAGTATAAGAAATACGGGAATGATCTTGTTGCACTATTACAGATTGCCAGGTATGATGTTGTGACCAACTCTGAATCGTAGCTGAAAGATGGTTGTTATTGGGAGCGAAATGTCCAAGGTTACACGTTGTATCGGAGGGATAGGAAGGTAGGCAGAGGGGGTGGTGTGGCTCTACTGGTAAAGAATGGCATCAAATCAGTAGAAAGATGTGACATAGGATTGGAAGATGTTGAATCCTTGTGGGTTGAGTTAAGAAACTGCAAGGGTAAAAGGACCTTGATGGCAGTTATATACAGGTCTCCCAACAGTGGCTGGGATGTGGAGCACAGATTACACCAGGAAATTGACAAGTTGTGTCAAGAGTCATGGGAGATTTTGACAGTCAGGTTCATTGGGAAAATCAGGTTGGAAGTGGATCTCAGGAGAGTGAGTTTGTTGAATGCTGAGATGGCTTTTTAGAGCAGTTTGTCATTGACCCGACTAAGGGATCCAGCTATATTGGATTGGGTGTTATGTAATGAACTGAGACGATTAGAGAGCTTAAGGTAAAAGAACCCTTAGGAACCAGTGATCACAATATGATTGAGTTCAACTTGATATTTGATAGGGAAAAAGTAAAGTCTGATGTAGCAGTATTTCAGTAGAGTGATAGAAATTACAGTGGTATTAGAGTGGAGTTGGCCAAAGTAAATTGGAAGACGATGCTGGCAGGGATGTCAGCAGAGCAGCAATGGCATAAGATCCTGGGGAAAATGAGGAAGGTGCAGGACATGTGTATTCCAAAAACAAAGAAATACTTAAATGGCAAAATAGTACAACCATGGCTGACAAGGGAAGTCAAAACTATTGTAAAAGCAAAAAGCATACAGCAGAGCAAAAATTAATGGGAAGATAGAGGATTGCGAAGCTTTTAAAAACCTACAGAAAGCAACTGAAAGAATTGTTAGGAGAGAAAAGATGAAACATGAAAGCATTCTAGCAAATAATATCAAAGTGAACAGTAAAAGCTTTTTTCCAAGTATGTAAAAAATAAAAGAGAGAGTGGATATAGGACTGCTAGGAAATGGCAAGAGAAATAATAAAGGGGGACAAGGAGATGGCAGATGAACCAAGTGCGTATTTTGCTTCAGCCTTCACTGTGGAAGGCAGTAGTAGTATGCCTAATGTTGAAGGGTGTGAAGGAAGAGAAATAAGTGCAGTTACTATTACAAGAGAGAATGTGCTCAAAAAGCTGAGCAACATAAGGGTACATAAGTCACCCGGACTAGATGAACTGCACTCTAGGGTTCTAAAAGAGGTAGTGGTAGAGATTGTGAAGGCACTAGAAATGACATTTCAAAAATCACTGGACTCAGGAATGGTGCCACAATATGATTGCAGGTTGCAAATAGAAAATTGTAAACGTCATGCCACTCTTTAAGAAAGGAGGAAGGCAGCAGAAAGGAAATTATAAACCAGTTAGCCTGACCTCAGAGGTTGAGAAGATGTTAAAATCAATCGTTAAGGATGAGCTGATGGAGTACTTGGTGACACAGGACAAGATAGTACAAAGTCAGCATGGTTTCCTCAGGGAAAATCCTGCCTGATGAACCTGTTGGAATTCTTTGAGGAAATTACATGTAGGATAGATAAAGGGGATATAATAGATGTTGTATATTTGGACTTTCAGAAGGCTATTAACAAGGTGCCACACATGAGGCTGCTTACCAAGTTAAGAGCCCACGGTATTACAGGAAAGTTACTGGCATGGTTAGAGCATTGGCTGATTGGTAGTAGGCAGCGAGTGGGAATAAAAGGATCCTTTTCTGGTTGGCTGCCAGTGACCAGTGGTGTTCCGCAGGGGTCGGTGTTGGGACCACTTCTTTTTATGCTGTATCTAAATGATTTAGATGATGGAATAGATGACTTTGTTGCCACATTTGCAGATGGTACGAAGATTGGTGGTAGTGTTGAGGAAACATGTAAATTGCAGAAGGACTTAGATAGATTAGGACAATGGGCAAGGCAGTGGCAAATAAGATACAAAATAAGATATGGAAAATGCATAGTCATACACTTTGGTAGAAGAAATAAATGTATAGACTAATTTCTAAATGGGGAGAAAGTCCAAAAATCTGAGACACAAAAGGACTTGGGAGTCTTTGTGCAGAACACCCTAAAGGTTAACTTGCTGGTTGAGTCGGTGGTGAGGAAGGAAAATGCAATTTTAGCATTCATTTCAAGAGGTCTAGAATACAAGAGCAGGGATGTGATGTTGAGGCTTTATAAGGCACTGGTGATGCCTTACCTTGAGTATTGTGAACAGTTTTGGGCCCCTCATCTTAGAAAAGATGTGCTAGCATTAGAGAGAGTCCAGAAGAGGTTCACAAGTTTGATTCCAGGAATGAAAGGGTTATCATATGAGGAACGCTTGATGGCATTGGGTCTGTACTCACTGGAATACAGAAGGATGCTGGGGGATTTCACTGAAACCTTTGGAATATTGAAAGGTCTCGACAGAGTAGATGTGGAAAGGATGTTTCCCATGGTGGGGAGTCTAGAACAAGAGGGCACAGCCTCAGGATAGAGGGGCGCCCTTTCAAAACAGAGATGCAGAGAAATTTCTTTAGCCAGAGAGTGGTGAATTTGTGGAATTTGTTACCACATGCAGCTATGGAGGCCAAGTCATTGGGTGTATTTAAGGCAGAGATTAATAGGTTCTTGATTACACAGAGCTTCAAAGGTTACGGGCAGAAGGTCGGAGAGTGGTGCTGGGGAGGGGAAAAAAGGATCAGCCATGACTGAATGGTGGAGCAGACGCGATGAACCAAATGGACAATTCTACTCCTATGTCTTGTGGTCTTATTGTCTTATACCGAGTGAAGTGGTGGCTGAGTGTATCGTCAACATTATTTGCTAATATTGAATCCTATTATTGAGGTTCACCACCAGCAATATGAAGTTAGGAATTAATCTGCTTCGTTTTCTTTCTTATTTCTATATTTCCAGTGTAATGTTAATTTTACACTAAATCTTATTTGCTGAATACTGCCATGATGCATAATCTAAAACCTGGATGGTAATGCTGTTTTATAACAACTTTTGAAGTATTTTAACAAAAATTATTGACAATAAAACAACTCTGATGGAAACAACTAATACTTTCCATGAAGTAAAATAAATGAAGTGTTTTGAGAGGTTGGCGATGAAACATATCAAATCCAATCTGAGAAGCGACTTGGATCTGGTTCAGTTTGCGTACGGGAGAGGCAGGTCCACAGATGATGCATCTGATTGGCTCTTCACTCAACCCTGGAACATCTGGACAGCAAAGATGCATAATCAGGATGCTCATTATTGGCTACAGCTAAGCATTCATTACCATGATCCCCTGAAAACTAATGGAAAAAGATTCAAGACCTTGGCCTCAAGACCTCCTTGTATAATCGGATCCTCAATTTTCTCACTTGAAGACCCCAGCCAGTTCAGATTGGCATCAATATCTGTGCACTATGAGGCCTCTGCTCTACTCGCTTTACACTTACGACAGTGCGGCTGAATGAAGCTCCGATGCCACATTCAAGTTCGCTGCTGACGCCACTGTTGTAGGCCAAAATCAAAGGTGGTGATGAATCAGCTTATAGGAGGGAGATTGAAAATCTGGCTGAGTGGTGCCATAACAACAACTTTTCACTCAACGTCAGCAAGACCAAGGAGCTGATTATTGACTTCAGGAGGAGGATATCTGAGGTCCATGAGCCAGTCCTTAACAGGGGAACAGAGGTGGGTCAGAAACTTTAAATTCCTTGGTGTTATTTCATTTCAGAGGATCTGTCCTCTTTCTGTATTTGCGCAGTTTATGTCTTTTGCATGCTGCTTGACCACCCAAGCTGGTACAGTCTTTCATTGATCTGGTATGGTTGTTATTCTACTGTGGATTTATTGAGTATGCCTGCAAGAAAATGAATCTCAGGGTGTATATGGTGACATATATGTCCTTTGATAATAAATTTACTTTGAACTTTAAAAATAAAAAATTATCATGTTGCAATTCAGAGATTTTGTTCTTTGCAAGGAATCAAAGCAGAATGAAAGCACCTCAGATTATTTTATCTAATGTTTCACATATGTATTTGTTCTGATTTGCTTACCAAGTCTGCTGAGGCTGTGGAGAGCTGTTCTTTATGCATCAATACTCACGGTCTTCTACAGATTTGCAGTGAAGAGTACCCTGACATCACTGCACTGCACTGCGGCGAATAGGAAGGTTCTACAATGGGTAGTCAAAACTGTCCTGTGCATCATTGGCACCAGCCTACCTGCCATCAAAGATATGTATATGGAAAAGTGCTGGAAATAATCCAGAACTATCATGAAGAATCCCACCCACCCTGCTCATGGACTGTTTGTTCAACTCCCACCAGGGAGGAGGCTACATAGCATCTACACCAGATTCACCAGACTCAAAAACAGTTACTGACACCAAGCAGAAAGACTGATCGACACCTGGAAAAACTCTAAGTAGCTGTACAAACATACAATATTGAACATAGAATATTACAGCACAGTACAGGCCCTGCTGACCTCGTAACCTTCTCTGAAATCACACACAGCAACCTCAATAGGTTTCATTACAAGTACATTTAATGTCAGAGAGATGTATACAATACATATCCTGAAATTCTTCTCCTCCACAAGCATCCACAAAAAGCAGAGGCGAGCTCCAAAGAATGAATGACAGTTAAATGTTACAATCCCAAAGTTCTAGAGTATACAGAGAAAGATACAAAAAAAAATCAGTGAGTTCTGTGGGTGAAAAATGTCTTGTTAGTGAAAGACTTCACAGAAGAAAGGTCAGGCTGGTTCAAGCTTACTGAAGAGTTACTCAGATGGCCATGTGTTGCAGCAGTGGTGTGCAGAAGAATGAGCATCACTGGGTTTCACTCCTGTATCTAATAAAGTGGCCACCCTGTGTATGAGTAAGGTTTTGACATCTGGTTTCAGTAACATAAGCTCAGTATCAGGAGCACAGCTGAAGAAAAATGCACCATAAATCTGTATTTCTGCATGTTTTACCACAAATCTGAAATTAAACCTCTGCAATTGTTCTTTGCATTGATGACCATAGCTCCAGTGAAAGATTCGTGTTAAGTTTCAGTGGGAACTGGCACATCCAGGGATCAATAAGCAAAGGCAAGGCATACTTTAAGAGAACTATTGTGGAAATTCAGTTCTGTTTTTAAACTACTGTTTAGGAAAATGGTTGTGAAACTTACTGAGCAAGGACATAAGAAGAAAAAAATTGAAAAGCACAACTTGAAAATGAGTCCGCCAAGCAAACAAACGGGGTTTATGAAATTGCACTTGTTAGAAGACCGTATGACATAAGAACAGAATTAGGCCATTCAACCCATTGAGTATGTTCCTCCGTTCCATCACAGCTGGTTTATTATCCCTCTCAATCCCATTCTCCTGTCTTTTTCCTGTAACCTTTGATACCCTTACTAATTGAGAACCTATCAACCTCCATTTTAAATATACTCGATAACTTGGCCTCTACAGCCATCTGGGGCAATGAATTCCACAGATTCACCACCCTCTGGCTAAAGAAATTCCTCCTCATCTCCGTTTGAAAGGAACGTCCTTCTATTCTGAGGCTGTTACCTCTGGTCCTGAGCTTCCCACTATAGGAAACATCCTTTCCACATCCACTCTATCTAGCCTCTTCAATATTCAACAGATTATCCAATATATCCAAAAATAATCACCATAAGCAAGTCAGATAGAGGAGAATAAATAGTAAAAAAAAACTAGCAAGAAAGGGAACATGAGTACATAGTTTTGTGGAAAATCCCAACAGGGTTTTAAACACAAGAGATCCTGCAGATGCTGGAAAACAGAAGCAGATTTATCTTGCTGAGTTCATTGCTTCTTGCTAATCTAGGTTTTAATCTGATCAGTCGATATGAAATCAGCTCAGATTCAGAGATCTTTAGAGTGATGCAATGCCACCTGTCTCCAATGATGTCCAAGGCACTTCTCAGGTCAAATACCACATGCACGAAGGCTGATGAGCTCAAAGTTTGATCCAAATCCATCAAGTTCAAATTAGAGTGTTGCCTTTGTCAAAAAAGTGTTACTGAATACTGGATCTCAAAATTCTTCCCTCAATATGAAAGATCCACCCGTGTAATCAAAAAAAAAGCAAATTTACTGATAGTTTAGAACAGTGCGTTGGTCACCTTCAGATCACAAAACAGGAGCAAATTAAGGATAGGCATCACTAAAATGTTAATTGAATCAAAAGGTGCACAGTATTTTGAATTCACATGATTAAATCAGGTTGGAAGTATACATATTTAACCCTAAAGGCAAATGGCCATTTGCTGCAATGGCTGACTTTTGAAATGAACACAATATTTAGATTAATATCCAGATACTGATATAGTGTGTGTTCAGTAATGGTCCTGGTGGCTGCAAGTTGTCAATCATTTGACCACATTTCAGGAACCATATTTTTAACTGCAAACTCTAATTTTAAAAGTGGATGGCTGGCACAGCAAAATAGCAGTTAGCGCAGTGCCTTACAGCACAAGAGATCCAGGTTTAATTCCTCTTAGTTATATGGCATGAGCACAGGCAGCAGGCTACCACTAGCAGTTTAATAGCTGTCTTCCAATCTAGCTAAAGGACTTGGAGTTATCCTTCAAGTGCTTTACTGCGCCAGCAATAATCCATCTGGGTTCGATTCCCGCCACTGTCCTTAAGAAGTTTGTATGTTTTCCCCCTGATTGCATGTGATTCCTCTGGGTACTCCAGGTTCCTGCCACAGTCCTAAGACGAACTTCATTAGCATTAGTGAATTGTGGCCAATCTATGCTGGTGGCACTTCCGGGCTGCCCAGCGTGGTCATTGCTGATTTGACACAAACAACGTATTTTGCTGTATATTTTAGAAACATAGAAACATAGAAACATAGAAAATAGGTGCAGGAGTAGGCCATTCGGCCCTTCGAGCCTGCACCGCCATTTATTATGATCATGGCTGATCATCCAACTCAGAACCCAGCCTTCCCTCCATACCCCCTGACCCCTGTAGCCACAAGGGCCATATCTAACTCCCTCTTAAACATAGCCAATGAACTGGCCTCAACAGTTTGCTGTGGCAGAGAATTCCACAGATTCACCACTCTCTGTGTGAAGAAGTTTTTCCTAATCTCGGTCCTAAAAGGCTTCCCCTCTATCCTCAAACTGTG
Source organism: Mobula hypostoma (assembly GCF_963921235.1). Lineage (NCBI taxonomy): Eukaryota > Metazoa > Chordata > Chondrichthyes > Myliobatiformes > Myliobatidae > Mobula > Mobula hypostoma. Next base: position 117,233,104 of record NC_086097.1, on the reverse strand, counting down.
ACCCCTCGTTCTGGACCTCCCCAACATCGGGAACAATCTTCCCGCATCTAGCCTGTCCAATCCCTTTAGGATCTTATACGTTTCAATCAGATCCCCCCTCAATCTTCTAAATTCCAGCGAGTACAAGCCCAGTTCATCCAGTCTTTCTTCATATGAAAGACCTGCCATCCCAGGAATCAATCTGGTGAACCTTCTTTGTACTCCCTCTATGGCAAGGATGTCTTTCCTCAGATTAGGGGACCAAAACTGCACACAATACTCCAGGTGTGGTCTCACCAAGGCCTTGTACAACTGCAGTAGTACCTCCCTGCTCCTGTACTTGAATCCTCTTGTTATGAAGGCCAGCATACCATTCGCCTTTTTCACTGCCTGCTGTACCTGCATGCCCACTTTCAATGACTGGTGTATAATGACACCCAGGTCTCATTGCACCTCCCCTTTTCCTAATTGGCCACCATTCAGATAATAATCTGTTTTCCTATTTTTGCCACCAAAGTGGATAACTTCACATTTATCCACATTAAATTGCATCTGCCATGAGTTTGCCCACTCACCCAACCTATCCAAGTCACCCTGCATCCTCTTAGCATCCTCCTCACTGCTAACACTGCCACCCAGCTTCGTGTCATCCGCAAACTTGGAGATGCTGCATTTAATTCCCTCATCCAAGTCATTAATATATATTGTAAACAACTGGGGTCCCAGCACTGAGCCTTGCGGTACCCCACTAGTCACCGCCTGCCATTCTGAAAAGGTCCCGTTTATTCCCACTCTTTGCTTCCTGTCTGCTAACCAATTCTCCACCCACACCAATACCTTACCCCCAATACCGTGTGCTTTAAGTTTGCACACTAATCTCCTGTGTGGGACCTTGTCAAAAGCCTTTTGAAAATCCAAATATACCACATCCACTGGTTCTCCCCTATCCACTCTACTAGTTACATCCTCAAAAAATTCTATGAGATTCGTCAGACATGATTTTCCTTTCACAAATCCATGCTGACTTTGTCCGATCATTTCACCGCTTTCCAAATGTGCTGTTATCACATCCTTGATAACTGACTCCAGCAGTTTCCCCACCACCAACGTTAGGCTAACCGGCCTATAATTCCCCGGTTTCTCTCTCCCTCCTTTTTTAAAAAGTGGGGTTACATTAGCCACCCTCCAATCCTCAGGAACTAGTCCAGAATCTAACGAGTTTTGAAAATTTATCACTAATGCATCCACTATTTCTTGGGCTACTTCCTTAAGCACTCTGGGATGCAGACCATCTGGCCCTGGGGATTTATCTGCCTTCAATCCCTTCAATTTACCTAACACCACTTCCCTACTAACATGTATTTCACTCAGTTCCTCCATCTCACTGGACCCTCTGTCCCTTACTATTTCTGGAAGATTATTTATGTCCTCCTTAGTGAAGACAGAACCAAAGTAATTATTCAATTGGTCTGCCATGTCCTTGCTCCCCATAATCAATTCACCTGTTTCTGTCTGCAGGGGACTTACATTTGTCTTTATCAGTCTTTTCCTTTTTACATATCTATAAAGGCTTTTACAGTCCGTTTTTATGTTCTCTGCCAGTTTTCTCTCATATGTTTTGATGTTGAAATGACAAATGAGACTAACCTTAAGTATTTCTCTATTTCTGTGCTAATTTGAGAACAAAGAAATAGAGTCAAGGTATCTTGCTTTAGAGCACAGTATTGAGTAGAATCTTAAAATGTCTTCAAGCTGAAACATTATTTCTATTTCTCTTTCCACATGTGCTGCTAAATTTGGTGCATTTCCCAGCACTTGGTTTTCTTCCAGGCTGCATTTTTATTGTTAAGAATAATATCCCCACCATGGAACACCAGCTCAAAATCGTTTCTCTCAAGTTGTGATCCATTATGGAGTGAAGGCAGAAGTGTGCCATTTCCAGCAATGTATGCTCTGAACATGGTTACCCACAGAACAAAAGAAGGGATTGAAGAAGTTACTGGAAACCTGAAGTTCTATGTTTGAGGCATACAGAGTGCTGGAGGAACTCAGCAGATCAGACTGCATCTATGGAAAGGAACGTTTCAGGGTGAGACCCTTCATCAGGACTGATTAGGTGAATGATGAGGTTTTGAAAGGTTCAGGCAAGTAATGTCAAGGCATTCCTTCTGCACAATGCTTTACAGTACCAGCGAACCGGGTTCAATTCCCACCGCTGTCTGTAAGGAGTTTGTATGCTCTCCCTGTGACCGTGTGGGTTTCCTCTGGGTGCTCCAGTTCCCTCCCACAGTCCAAAGACGTACCAATTGGTAGGTTAATTGGTCTTTGTAAATTTTCCTACAATTAGGCTAGGTTTAAATTGGGGGTTATTGGGAGGCTTGGCTCGAAGAGCTACAAGGGCCTGTTCTGCACAGTATCTTGAATAAGTAACGTGCACTATAATAAGACTGGCGTACAACATTTTTTCAGATGACAAGATTTCACCTGACGCATAAGCGTTGCCACGGTGCCCTCATATTACCAGAGGTGTAAGAACTATGATTCCACCTTCATCCAACACTTTTCCACAAAGTGCTCATTTCCCAACAGGAAACTTCATCTTACAACAATTCATTATTCCAGGAGGAAACCATAAAAGGGACCACTGCCTTTCATTAAATCAGCTCAACCAAAGCACTTTTGAGTAGTGGTCACTGTCGTAGTATATTGCAAAAAGAATAGCACCATATACTATAATGAGTTAGGACTGATATACTGCATCATTATAGGTAATAATCACAAGTCTCTGGTAGTAGTAGCAGTGCGATCACTCGAGTTGAGTACAATGTTCTCCAAACAAGTTGTCTATTGGATGGTCCTTAGGTTGCTGCAGAGACTGATCTGATTTCCACATAACTGGGAGGTTAGAGTGGATTTCCTCAATGGATAATACCTGTGTGACTTTGATTAACATGGGGAAGCTGAGCCATGGGCAGACACCACACCGTCCTTGACCGATCAGGGTCAGCGTCCAGTGCCATGGAACGCAAGATGACTGGAGACCCTTCACTGCCATTGTGAAGTGTCATCATCTTCTGCTGGTTCCACCACTGAGGTCATGGTTGGATTGCTCTTAGTCTGGATCACTCTTTGCCATGGATGATCCTACCAGGAGCTAAGCACCAGATGCCATCATGCTGGGGATCTCAGGAACTCACAAGCCTCTCCACCTTGACAAGGTGGTGATCCTCAGTGACAACACGTCTTCAGTAAGGGGGTTTAAGCTTAGACAAATGTAAATGTGCAAACCTTAAGAAAAGTCTGAGAGAACCTGATGTAAGTATCGAGTAATCTCTTCACTTTCAACTCCTTCAACCTCTGAGATTTAAGGAGTGGTTACAAGAACATAAACAGCAGTTCACTGATACACCAAAACTTAAACTCAAAAACCTTCCATGCAAACTATGTTGCCTTTTCTCCATGTACACTTGACACATCCGGTAATAATATTTTTGTCATTCTGATGGTAGTCTAGAAAGACACAATGACCTTCTTAACCTTCTACAATTCAAGTTCACTTTTACATTCATTTTTGATGTCTTCTTTTTGACATGTATTCTTTCATCAGTTCTTTACATCTGAATGATTAATATTGTCATCTAATGTGACACAGCTGTTCCTTTTGGTTAGACGCGGCAGGTGAACATAAAGCAGAAAATCTTGAGGCAGAACATTTTGCTCAGAAGAATGAGAGATGTGGGTTTTAACAAATGGCACAATTTAAAGGAGTTGCAAGGATATAACAGGGAGACTTAGGTCACAAATATATGTAACTGATAAGTTAGGTTAAGGAAAGCCAAGGAAAAAACAATGTAAAATTATACAAAACGTTGCATTCTCTCAACACAAAATCAATTAACAAAGGTGTAGTGTTGTGACAACAGAGTCCAAATACAGCTTCTGCATTTTGCTTGCGTGACCTAGCAGATCTGTTGCTCTGAATTGGTAGCACTTGAGATGATTGAGGTATCTCTTAGAAAATTGATATAGCCAGTCTACTTAATACATGATTTTTTGGCAGAAAGTTGGCAGACAACAGGAATTCTGCAGATGCTGGAAATTCAAGCAACACACATAAAAGTTGCTGGTGAACGCAGCAGGCCAGGCAGAGTCTCTAGGAAGAGGTGCAGTCGACGTTTCAGGCCGAGACCCTTCGTCAGGAAAGTTGGCAGGCCAGATTCAGCCACAGCAGTTGAAGAACAACTGTTATCTCTGTCTCAACACTTATTAACGTTCCTCAATCCCTTAACAGTGACAATAAGAAAAACAATACATACCAAATATCGTACCTAAACTAGCCACTCGATTTTCACAATCTCCCAATATTATTTGTTAATTCATTATGTGCCCTGTCATATTGATGTGGCGATCACGGACTTTCCATGATCAATTTAATTGTTCTTGGTGGATTTTTCAAAAAGCAAGTGGAGGGAACGAGTGCCTTACACCTCCTTTGGTAGAGACCTGTCTTCTCCATGCCACACAACCAATATTATTCCCTGCACAAATAGGACTACAGAATTAGGTAGTCATATATAGCATCTGTCTTACAGAAATGATGTTTTTTGTTTGGAGAAATATTTTTAGAGAGTTTTTAATCAACTACAAGGCCAGGAGCTGTGCAAAAGGAGCTCCTCACAGTAACGTAGCAGTTAGTGCAATCACCTTACAGTGCCAGTCATCACCGATTGGGGTTTAGTTCCTGCCAACGTTTGTAAAGAGTTTGTATATTCTTCCCGTGACTGTATTAATTTCCTCTAGGTGCTCTGTTCCAAAGTGTACGACTGGTGTTTGAATTAGTGAGTTGGCACTGGCAGCATGGCAAGACTTAACAGGCTGACGCCAGCACAATCCTTGAACTGTGTTGATCTCTGATGCAAAACAATATATTTCACTATGTGTTTCAATGTTTCAATGTGCATGGGATAACTAAAATGAATCTTTAAATGCAAGGAAAGAGCTGTAGGCCCTAATACTTACTGGTCAAAAGGAAAAATAAGGACATAGAATAAACTTCAAATGTCTAGTTATGGTAGGTTAGGAATTTCAAGTAGACATCCAACTAGGAAAATATGTAAATAAGAGAAATTCTGGAGATGCTAGAAATCAAAAGCAACACAAACAAAATACTGGAGGAACTCAACAGGTCAGACAGTATCGATGGAAATTAATAAACAGTTGATGCTCTGGACAAAACCTTCTTCAGGACTGGAAAGGAAGGGGGAAGTCGCCAGAATAAAAAGGTGGGGGGAGAGGAAGGAGTATAATTAGAGGGTGATAGCTGAAGCTATGAGAGAAGGAAAGAAAAAATGCTGGAGAGGAAGGAATCTGATAGAAGAGGAGGGTGAAAGAAGATGGGGGAGGACCCAGGTGATAGGCAGGTGAGAAGAAGTAAATGGCCAGAATGGGGAATAGAAGAAGAGGCGAAGGAGAAGGTCTTTTTTAACTGGAAAGAGAAATTGGTATTCATGGGTTGGAAGCTACCCAGATGGAATATAATGTATTGGTCCTCCACCCTGAGGGTGGCCTCATCGTGGTACAAGAGGAGGCCATAGACTGACATGTTGGAATATGAATGGGAATCGGAATTAAAATGTTTGGTCACCTGGAAGTTCCACTTTTACCGGATGGAGTGGAGGTGCTTGATGAAGCGGTGACCCAGTTTGCAATGTGCCTCACCAATGTAGAAGAGGCCTGATCAGGAGCAGCGGACACCAGCAGATATGAATGTGACAAGGGAATGACAGTGGGCGTGATCCCTGCGGAAAGCGGAGGGAGGAAGGGAGGTAAAGATGTGTTTGGTGGTAGGATCTCTTTGAGGATGGCAGAAGTTGTGGAGGATGATGTGTTGAATGTGGAAGTCCATGGGGTGGTAGATAAGAACGAAAGGAACTCTATCACGGTTAAGATGGTGGGAAGATGGGGTGAGCACAGATATTTGGAAAATGGAGGAGATGCGGATGAGGGCAACATCAGTGGTGGAGGAAAGTAAACCCCCTTCTTTGAAGGTTGAGGACATCTCTGATGTCATGGAAAGACAAGCACATCCTAGAAGCAGATGTGATGGAGATGAAGGAACTGAGAAAAGGGAATTGCATTTTTGCAGGAGACAAAGTGGGAAGCGGTAATGCTAGTGACAGAAGCCAGGCACTTTGGAATTTATCCACCATGTTGTAATCCTCACTTGTTATTGCCACAGGTAATTCCCACCAACCTAGATAAACAATAATTTCCTCATTGTTTATCCTTGTGGAATCTTGAACAGTATATGTTAAGTGACAATTATTACTTATTTGGCAAAACCATGCACACATATCAAACTCTCCTCATCTGACCACTAATGACTGTAGTGCCTCTAGCCTGCCAATCTTACATAATCATGACATAAAGTCATACAAATTATTATAAGGACCAACTACCAATTTGAGAATTAACAGTTATGGTATATTTTTGAAAAATTGGACAATGTTTTTTTGAGTAATACAATTATCCTTTTTCATTTGCATAGATAATGGATAACTATGGTACAAGTTATTTGCGTTGTTTTGTTTCCTCTGTTAAATTAAAGTTGTTAATCAACCAGGACTTTGTCCAGCTCAGGAATGCAAAGAGTGAATCCATCTTTATTAATTTCCGTCTATAAACACTGTGTCTCAGAGGTCAGTGCTGTGATATTTCCCCCTATTTCCCCCCATGGGTGGCACAGTTATATAGCAGTTAGCGCAATTGCTTTACAACAAAAGTGATCAGTAACTGGGGTTCAATTCCCACTGCCATCGTTGTGCATTTTTCCCATGACCATGAGGGTTTCCTCCAGGTGCTCTGGTTTTCCTCCGCATTCCAGAAATGCACTGACAGAGTTAGTGTCAGTGAGCTAACATGTTGGCACTGGAAGCATGGTGACATTTGCAGGCTGCTCCCAGTAGAATCTGTGGACTGTGTTAGCTGTTGACACAAAATGATGCATTTCTCTGTATGCTGTGATGCTTTGATGTACATGTGACAAATAAAGCTAATCTCTAATCTCTATATTTGCACAAGATTAATCGGCCTATGGGTCCTCTACCAAAAAAATCTTCACCCAAGTCTTTGAAATCTTCATCCTGTAGTACATTTTTCCACTACATTCCATCCATTTTTTGTTAGGCAATGGGTGGGGAATATCCTATTATTCCAAATCCTTGCACCCATTAGTTCCAGTGTGAGATTCTAGTGTAACTTTTAGCAGATTTCATCTAAGTCAGGGGTTCCCATTCCGGGGTCCATGGGACCCTCAGTTAATGGGAGGGGCCCATGGCATAAAAAGTGTTGGGAGTCCCTGACATGCTAACGTTACTCATCTAAAGCTCATTCCATTTACATTTTTTTTTCCTTTTGTTATACACTAAACCCTAATCATGCTAGTCCAAACTAGTTAACATAATTGCCAGATGTAAAATTTATGGGATACACATATTTAGCCATTATTACTGTGAGATCATCTTGTTACAATAACACTCCCTTTTTCATTTTGTGAAGAGCTACTATTTACTCCATCTTCCTAAACTGAATATAATGCAATTCCTTATAGAGATTGAAAATTATTGTCTTTTTCATTTGATCCTGCACATAATTGTGGATTGGTGACAGGAAGTTAAAGAGAGGACTGGGTGTGAAGCTAAGGCAGATGATCAGAGTTGGGAGTTGGGAGTTCTATTCCAGTGCCTCCGTAAGAAGTTTGTAATCCTTCCCATTAGTGCGTGGGTTTCCACTGGGTGCTCTGAGTTACTCCCACGCTCCAGAAACGTACCAATTGGTAGATTAATTGGTCATTGTAAATAGTCATGTGATTAGGTTAGTGTTAAATTGGTCAGTTGCTGGACAAAGAGGCTCGTTGAGTCGGAAGGGCCTGCTCTATACTATATATCTAAATAAAATTAAATACAATCATTTGTCAACTTCATGTTCTTGACTTCAAGGTTGCTCTTTAAAACTGTTCTGGAAAACAACATCTTAAATTTAATTTTTTTTCATGCAGATTAATTTAATGGCTCAAGACTAGACTTTTTCTCCTTAACCCTCATGTTATAATTGATACTTATTCAGCTAAATACTTATGTTTCTTTGATGGAATTATTTGCAATAGAAGAATTATACAAACAACCTGTATTTAAGTGTTTCTATGTAATTACTTTATAATGGAAATATCTTTCAAAAACTGGACAAAAAATCATTATAATTGTAGTAGAATGTTAATTGTAGGAAACCGTTTCATTTTCTGAGTATTTTGTACGAAATTCCGAGACTTAATATAAAACTATCTGGTGCATAACTAAATAAAAACTGTTTTTATTTTGAATTCATACAGCATGTTATCTCATTTCTCCACTATGAGATCCCAGACACTGAAGACTTTGTTATGGAGCCAAAGTTGTAATTAAAAGCAGGACTGATAAAATTGTCAATAAAATTGGGCTATAGTTTGGAGAAAGGCATTTTGTTGTGCATTAATATTTTAAACAACATAAAAGCTTTCCTAAAATTTTCAAATAATGCTTTTAGTAAAATTAATTTTCTGAGGCCTTAAACTTTGTCACCTCCTAAACCCAATCCTCTGTCCCCATTATGAGAGTTGGAAGCAGGTAAGTCCGGTGCACAGGGCTCTGGTGAAGCTGTAGAGGCCAATCCCCTGTACAGTGGATGGCATGGATTGCAATGGTGTTGATGAACTCCAACGAAACCATCGACTTCAGAGGACAATGGGCGGGATGTGGGCAATGGCCTATGCTCCACTAGGAGATGAGGGCCCGTGTAGAGTTAAATTCTATCCAAAACAACTGCCTAAGTAATGTAACACATGTTAGAGAGGTTATTTTTACTGAAGTTGTTTGGTTTATTGAAAGACAAATGACACGGGTAGTGATTTTGTAGACTTTACTAGTGGATTCTACTTAGGTCTTGGTCTTTTAGTGAGTAAATCCTAAAGCAGTTGGTTCCATGGTGTGGTGATGATTAATTTGTTTTATATTCATTATTAGATTCAATAACAAAGATGCTAGTTACCTACAAAATAACACTTACTGACATGAACAGAGAAAAGTAGATGACTTCTTTCTATGTAAGCAACAAGAGAGACAATTAGGTTGCCTAGAGGATAAAGACGGGAGTAACTGCTGTCCAGAAAAAAAATTACTATCAGTGAACAGGATTGGAGGTGGCCATTTTGTGAAACTGTACTTGCAGCCGACACTTTGTGAACTGTTTGAATAACTGATTCTTGCTCTGGGATGACTTGATCAAAGCAATTGAATGTGGACACAAGCAGTTTCAGCTAAGAACCTGCTAAACCTGAAACCATTCTCAGACAAATAGCTTTTTATTATACAAAGTGGCAGGCTTGCAGGAGAAGCAATCTGTAATCTCATTAGACTCAGTGTCTGGGTCACCTGGTATACCTGGTTTGAACCAGTCAGAGTTGAAAAGAACAGAAGTATGAGGCCAAGGGCAAAGGCCATCGGACAATGTTGGTTGTAGCCCTGGACCAGAGCCAACAAGAAGGTCAGTCAGGTGACCTTGAGCCAACTAGAGAGAAATACAACATTTGAAATGATGATAAGTTTTTGAAAGTAAGCAGCTTCAAATGCAAGGAAGTGACAACTCTCCAGAGACCAACCACCACAGATGTGGAGGACTTCCACATCAGACACATGGAGGACTTCCACATCAGACTCGTGGAGGACTTCCACGTCAGACTCGTGGAGATTAGATTGGGACCACGAGGAACACCTGGCCAGCATAGGCTCCTTTCCAGGGTAATACCTTTTCTCTTCATTGCCTGGTGATGGAGAGTCAGGGAATCCCAGTGGGTGTGCACACACAATTAGTTAGTTTGCGGACCATCGTGCTTTTTAGTTGAGACAATAAAGGCATTTGTCAGTCAATACAGATTTTCTCTGTGTCTAACTGATCATTATTACCAAGGGGTAGATCCTTGCAATGTAACCAATGTTAAGTCACATCTCTTAGCTGTACCCGCAACTCAAAATGAACAAGTTTAATTTCACATATTAGTGCACTTATTACAAAGAGCACACTGCACATTCTATCACTAAAATTGGCTGTGCTCTGTTTTATTATTTGAGTGAATACATTTTAGGAAACAAAGTGAGTTTATATTATATGTAGGTGGCATGGTAACACTATGGCTCATGCAATCCTTTATAGAAGCTGCTGTAAGAACCATCTGGACTGAATTCATGTCACTGCTTTAAGGAGACTGGACGTTCTCCATATGACTCTGTAGATTTCCTCCAAGTGCATCGGTTTCCTCCCATATTCCAAAGGACTGCTGAGTTAGGGTTAGTAAGCAGTCACATGCTAAATTGGTACCAGAAGCACGGTGACACCTGCAGGCTGCCCCCTAGCTCATCGAAAAATGTGTTGGTCGTTGAAGGGAATGACGAGTTTCATTATATGGTTGATCTTGTGATATATGTGACAAATAAAGCTAATAATCTTTACAGAGAAATAGATTCCAACCTAAGTGGCTGCAAATGTTTAACAAGAACTTCAGCATTGTGTTTTATCATACGCCAATTGATGTTAACTGGAAAGAAATTAATCGGGTCTTGTGCAGATTACAAATGCTGGCAAATTGAATCTTACAATTGTTTTGCTTAGGTGTAATACAATGGAAAATCAATGTTACCCAGAGTAAATCACATTAGCAGTATTTTACAGGTGAAATCATGCAAGGTGTGAACATTGGCCGTGCTCTTCAATTGCAATCTGTGGTGTTGGTTCCAGTTTTTCTATGCACTGCATGAGTCAACCCAACAGAAAATGGAGCTTAAAGTTCCACATGTATAGTTATATACTGTATGTGCAACTGTTCAGTCAGTGCTTCAGTAGTCACAGCTGCTTCTGTATTTTTTCTGAAACTTGGTTTTCCTGTTGGGTATCCTATTGCTTGAATCTGACTATCTGACTTTTTAATGTTAGGAAGACCAGAACACCTTTCTTTGCTATTCCCCATCCCCCCCCCCCCCAACCTGGACTTTCTTCATTCTCCCTCCTCGTGCTCCTTCTCCCTTTTTCTTCTTTGTTCTTGTAACGCCAAATAAAATGTCCATTAGCAACACGCTTCATGCTCATTCTTAACTTGTGAAGAACCTTCGGATGGTAAAAGCATCAGGATCCACCATGTCTCTACTCTCAGCGGAGCAGCACACATTGTTCTGTGCAGGGCGCCTCTCAGGCTGGTCCAGAACTGACAAGAGAAGCACAAGGACAATGCGCACAGATGGAGACCGCTTGTCACATCACGCCAACACCATCTCTTTTTCACCTCACTCTTCTGCTCTTTCACACTAGTTCTGCAATTATTTTGTCTTAGTTATGAAGAACATTTGACTTGCAGATCGAGTTTGTGCGTAATATATTCCTTGGGTGAGGGAATTGTATTCTGCTCCCACTGTTCTGTTCCATTCACAATCAACCCAAAGTTAAAAGTCTTAATCCTCTGGTCTGTTTATTGAAACAAGTTGACAAGCATGAGAAAAATCCAAGATGAAACTTCTGCAGCTTTGCTGTTCTGACAATGGCAGTGGAGCAGTTACCATAACACAATCACAGGGTTCAAATTCTGCCTTTGTCTGTAAGGAGTTAGTACATACTCTCAGTGATCGCCTGGGTTTTCTCCGGGTGCTCTGGTTTCCTCCCACCTTCAAAAGTTGTCTGGGTTAATCAGTTAATGGGTCACATTGGCGTAGTTGGGTTCACAAGCTCATTGGGCCAGAAGAGCCTATTATTGTGGTATATCTTTAAATAATTTTTTAATCACTGAGTTTGCTGAATATACAGCAGTTAAAAAGATTTATTACTCAAGTTTTAATATCACTCATACTGCAGGTAAAACCTTATTCCTTCAATTGCAAGAAATATTCCAACAAAGTTATGAATTTATATATCATAGCATTGAATACTATGACTTATTATGGATATTTTAAAAAGTCATTATAAATCAAAAACTCTCAGTTACTGGAGGCCGATAATGTATATTTAAAAAATCACATCCCTTTCTTCAGTTAGGATGAAGGAGGGAGACATATTAACACATAATAATGAAAAAGGCCCTTCAGACACCAAATCTGTGCCAACTATCAAGCACATGATACACTAATCCCATCTATAGTCCCCTCACCATCCAATCCATCCTCCCTTCTCACTGCTGCCTTTAGGAAGGAGGTACAAGAGCCTTCGGTCCCACACCACATATTCAGGAACAGTAATTACTCTTCAGTCCTGATCCAGCATGGATAACTTCACTCACCACAACTCTGAACTGATTCCACAACCTATGGACTCACTTTCAAGAACTCTACAACTCATGTTCTCAGTATTACTATTGTGTTTTTCTGTTCTTCTGTCAATGCCTGCATGAAAATGAATCTCAAGCTAGTATATGGTGACATACATGTACTTTCATAATAAATTTACCTTGAACTTTGAATACATGTTAATATTATTTATTACCCTGGACTTTAAAATTAAGAAAAGCATTTTTTGCAGGATGGAATTCATCACCTCCAAAGATTTTTTTTCCCAAAGATATTGATGTTCAGTGATCTGATATAGGGTATACAATTAGCATCAATGATACTGATAATATATACTCTGTATCGAGTAGCAGGAGAGAGCAGGACATGGTACTATCAATTAATAAAGGCTGAAAAAATGGAAAAAATCTTAAATTTACTTTGAAGATTGAAGTTTGAGATTCTACCACCAACATTCATGCCGGGGGGAATTAGCAGCAATCAAATAACCTATCAAAGTGTTTGTATTTGGCTTGTAGAAGGAAACTAGGAGATCTAAAGGAGACCAACACAGTCAGAAGGAGAACATGCAGACAGATGTTGTGAGACAGTAACTCTACAGGCTGCGTTGTCAATGTATCAGAACAGGATAGAATAAAAAATCATTAAGATGCCACTTCAATTCATTTTCAGCATGCAGATGTCTCAGCAAAGCACCTTGAGTAATAGTCATAGTCATAGTCATACTTTATTGATCCCGAGGGAAATTGGTTTTTGTTACAGTTGCACCAACCAAGAATAGAGTATAAATATAGCAATATAAAACCATAAATAATTAAATAGTAATATGTAAATTATGCCAAGAAGTAAGTCCAGAACCAGCCTATTGGCTCAGGGTGTCTGACCCTCCAAGGGAGGAGTTGTAAAGTTTGATGGCCACAGGCAGGAATGACTTCCTATGACGCTCTGTGCTGCATCTTGGTGGAATGAGTCTCTGGCTGAATGTACTCCTGTGCCTAACCAGTACATTATGTAGTGGATGGGAGACATTGTCCAAGATGGCATGCAACTTGGACAGCATCCTCTTTTCAGACACCATCGTCAGAGAGTCCAGTTCCATCCCCACAACATCACTGGCCTTACGAATGAGTTTGTTGATTCTGTTGGTGTCTGCTACCTCAGCCTGCTGCCTCAGCTCACAACAGGAAACATGATAGCACTGGCCACCACAGACTCATAGCATCGTCCGACAGATGTTAAAGGACTTCAGTCTCCTCAGGAAATAGAGACGGCTCTGACCCTTCTTGTAGACAGCCTCAGTGTTCTTTGACCAGTCCAGTTCATTGTCAATTCGTATCCCCAGGTATTTGTAATCCTCCACCATGTCCACACTGACCCCCTGGATGGAAACAGGGGTCACCAGTGCCTTAGCCCTCCTCAGGTCCACCACCAGCTCCTTAGTCTTTTTCACATTAAGCTGCAGATAATTCTGCTCACACCTTGTGACAAAGTTTCCTACCGTAGCCCTCAGCCTCATCTCCCTTGCTGATGCATCCAACTATGGCAGAGTCATCAGAAAACTTCTGAAAATGACAAGACTCTGTGCAGTAGTTGAAGTCCGAGGTGTAAATGGTGAAGAGAAAGGGAGACAAGACAATCCCCTTTGGAGCCCCAGTGCTGCTGATCACTTTGTCGGACACACAGTGTTGCAAGCACACATTCCTTAATGTGGCTGACCACATGATATACACTCAATGGCCACTTTATTAGGTACACCTGTAAACCTGCTTGTTAATGTAAATATCTAATCAGCCAATCATGTTGCAGCAACTCAATGCATAAAAGCATGCAGGCATGGTCAAGAGCTTCAGTTGTTCAGATCAAATATCAAAATGGGGAACAAATGTGATTTAAATGACTTTGACTGTGGAATGATTGGTTGGTGCCAGATGGGGTGCTTTGAGTACCTCAGAAACCGCTGATCTCCTGGGATTTTCACACAGAGCAATCACTAGAGTCTACAGAGCATCATGTAGAAAATGAAAACTTCCGGTGACTGGCAGTTCTGTGGGGAAAAACACTTTGTTAATGAGAGAGCTTAGGGGAGGATAGACTGTTTCAAGCTGACAGGAAAGTGACAGTAACTCAAATAACCACATGTTACAGTAGTGGTGTGCAAAAGAGCAGCTCTGAATGCGCAACAGATCAACTCTGGAAGCGGATGGACTACAGCAGCAGCAGAACAGAAACAAACACTAGCGGCCACTTTATTAGGTACAGGAGATACCCAATAAAGTGGCCACAGAGTGCATCTTTCATTTCCAGTTATTCAGAGCAGGTAGTTTGACACAAGTCAAGGTCACTATCCTCAGAAGCAATGAAGTCTCAGTTACTGTGATACAAGTAAGGCTACAGTTACACATGGAGTAAACCAAGAGTGGGAGGCAGACTTCTTGTTCCAATGAATATTATTGAACCTATTGGGTTTTTCAGAGAACCCAACGGGCTTGATATCTATTTTCCAGATAGTATTTCATTTAATTTCCAGGTATGTTATAGCAGAACTTAAAACTGACAAGCTGCAATGGTAGGATTCAATTTTAGATTCATAAGATTTCTTTGTGAAGGCTGAATTCGGGGCGATTGCTTGTTCCTGCTTGTTAGAGCTGTAGGTCATAGATCACCACGGCACATAAACAGGTCTATCGACCCATGTAGTCGGTGCTGAATTATTACTCTGTTTACTCCCATCGACCTGCACCTGATCCATTGCCTCCATTGCCTCCCCAACCCATCCATGACTTTACCCAACTTCTCTGAAACGTTGAATTCAAACCCGCTTGTCCACAGCCTGCTTGTCCCATACTCGCTTCACCCTCTAGTTTCACTCGTAACCACAGCACCACAGTAGTGTAGCCATTAGTGTGACTCTGTCACAGCTCGGGACTTTGGAGTTATGAGTTCAATTCCGATGCCATCAGTAAGAAGTTTGCATCTTCTTCCCGTGACCGCGTGGGTTGGCTCCGGGTGCACCGACTTCTTCCACAGTCCAAAGACGTACCATAGAGTAGATTAGTTGGTCATTAGTTCACCAAGTCATTAGGTGTATTTAAGGCAGAGATGGCGAGGTTGTTGATTAGCCAGGGCATCAAAGGGTATGGGGTGAAAGCAGGGGAGTGGGGACGACCAGTTGAAGTGGATCAGCCCATGATTGAATGGCGCAGACTCGATGGGCTGAATGGCCTACTTCTGCTACTGAATCTTATGGTCTTATGGTCATGGTAAATTGTCCAGTGAATAGGCTGGGTTAAATCTGGGGATTGCTGGGTGACGCATCTCAAAGTGTTAGAAAGGTCTTTTTCCCATTGCATCACTAAAATAAAAAAAACCCTACGAACTCAAGTTCTCATCAGTGCAATAAAACCTGCTTGCATTTATCCTGTCTTTATCCCTCATAATTTAATAAATCTCCCCTCATTCTTCTATGCTCCAGGAAAGTTCTGGGAAAGTTCACACCATGTTAGAAAGTTGAGGGACAAGAAATGCAGTCAACTAGCTCAATGCCTAATGAGTTATACCAAGGTATTAAAACCATAAATCAATAGCAAAATGGGGTCAGAGACACTGCACGCACAGCACATTTTGGGAAATTTTAGCACAATCCTTTTTGAGTATGATGCATTTACTATGGACACACTTTCAAGGGCTCTACAACTCATGTTCTCAGTATTATTTATTTACTTCTTTGTACAGTTTGTCTTTTTTCACATTGGTTGTTTGTCAGTCTTCTGTGTGCAGATTTTCATTGATTCTATTTCATTTCCTTGTTCTACTGTGAATGCCTGTAAGAAAATGAATCTCAGGGTAGTAAATGGTGACATATACGTACTTCGATAACAAATTTATTTTGAACTTATGAGATGATAACACATAAGTGGCATTGTTCTTATGATATTTTAATACAAATACACACTCCACAAAAGGGGTCACAAACACTAGAAATGGCTTTTACAGGGTGGTAAAGACCATAAGATATAGGAGCAGAAGTAGGCCATTCAGCCCATCGAGTCTGCTTCACCATTCAATCATGGGCTGATCCAATTCTTCCAGTCATCCCCACTCCCCTGCCTTCTCCCCATACCCTTTTATGTCCTGGCTAATCAAGAACCTATCTGTCTCTGCCTTAAATACACCCAGTGACTTGGCCTCCACAGCCGCTCGTGGCAACAAATTACACAGATTTACCACCCTCTGACTAAAGTAATTTCTCCGCATCTCTGTTCTAAATGGACGTCCTTCAATCCTGAAGACATGCCTCTTGTCCTAGACTCCCCTACCATGGGAAATAACTTTGCCATATCTAATCCATTCAGGCCTTTTAAGCAGTGGGGGCTCACCGGGCCAGAAGGGTATGACACCGCTCCAGACAAGCAAAACAAGGCTGAAATCTCTGCAAATTATCTCTTCTTTTCTGGTAGGGTGCTCTTCCCTTAGTTCTCAATTCCAGCAGCACAATATCCCGTGGAACCTTGGAGATGGGAAGTGCTTGTCTCAATGTCCTGCCCATTACTCAGCCTCATTACTCAATCTTCAATGGTCCGAGGTGTTGCAACAGTTCTAGTTGAGAACTGGGAACTTAACAGCTTCACCTCTGGTGGAGAACTGTGCCTGCCTCTGAGTGTGATCCTCACAGTGCATGTGAGCCCTGACAAGATACGACTGTCAGAATATTTCTACCCCAAGCTAGTGACACAGCTCGTAGAGCTACTGCCTCACAATGCAAGGAGATGGGGTTCAATCCTGACCCCAAATTGTGCGTGTATATTGACTTTGGATGCTCTCCATGTGGCTATGTTAGAGACCGCCAGGCGCTCTTGTCTCCTCCCCACGTCCCAGGCAGGGTTGGTAAGCTAATCGACCACTGAAGGTTGGCCATGTGTAGGTGGGCGGCAGATCCTAGGAGAGACTTGATGAGAATGTGGAGAGAATAAAGTGGGATGAGTGCAGGATTCATGTAAGTGGTGCTTGATGAATGGGCTGAAGGGCCGGTCTATGCTGTGTTATTTTATTTATCTTTTTCTAAAACATCACGTGCTGTCACACAGGATCATTTTACCATGCTTTTTTTAAACCCATAGCTACTGTGTTGGAGAGAACTCTAACTATATTATTTTTAACACCACTGCAGCGGCTCCTGAACTTTCTCATCTTTGTGTTAATCTCTTTTTGAAGCATTGACTTTTGAAGATGTCCTCAATGGTGGGGAGGCTTCTGCTGATAATGGAGCTGGTTGAGTATATAACCCTTTGCAATTTTTCTGATCCTGTGTAGTGATCCCTCTGAACAGACGCTGATGTAACCAGTTAGAATGCTCTCCGTGATCCATCTGTAGAAGTGTGATAGAGTCTTTGGTGACATTCCAAATCTCCTCAAGCTCCAATGAAGTATAGCTACTGATATGCCTCCTTCGTAATTTCATTAGTGTGTTGGGCCCAGGATAGATCTTCATGTTGACACCCAGAAACATGAAACTGCTCACCCTTTGCATTTCTGATGAGAAACTGGTGTGTGCTTCCTCAAATTCCCCTTTCTGAAGTGCACAATCAATTCATTGGTCTTTCTGACATTGTGTGCAATGTTATCATTGTGATACCAGTAAAGCCACTAGTCTATCTCACTCCTGCATACCTTCTCAACACCATCAGAGATTTCGCTGACAACTGTTGTGTCATCGGCAAATTTATAGATGGTTCTTGCTCTGCGTCTAATCACACAGTCATGGTTGTAGAATTCAAAGTAAATTTATTATCCAAGGACATATACGTCACCACACAGAACCCTGAGATTTATTTTCTTGCAGGCATACTCAATAAATACATAATAGAATAAGAGCCACAATGGAATCAGTGAAAGTCAGCACCAATTTGGGTGATCAACCAGTGTGCAAAAGACAACAAACTGTGCATGTACAAAAAGAGAGAAGTAATAATAATAATAAATAAAAAGCAATAAGTATCGAGAACATAGATAAAGAGTCCTTGAAACTATGTCCATATCATTTCAGTGATAGGGCAAGTGAAATTATCCCCTTTAGTTCAAGAGCCTGATGGTGGATTGGTAATAACTATTCCTGAGCCTGGTGGTGTGGGTCCTGAGGCTCCTGTACCTTCTTCTTGTTGGCAGCAGTGAGAAGAGAGCATGGCTAGGGTGGGGGGAGGGTGTCCCTGATGATAGATGCTGCTTTTCTGTGACACTGTTCAGTGTAGATGTGCTCAATGGTGGGGAGGGCTTTACCCATGATGGAATGGACCATATCAATCTAGAGCAGTAGGTTAAGCACATATTCTTGAGGTGCGCTGGTGACGATTGTCAGCAGGGTGTTCTGTCCCATCTACACTGACTGTGGTTTCAAGTAAGAAAGTCAGGCATCCAGCTGCAGAGCTTATTGACTGAAATTGCAGAAATCTTCAATTATCTGGTCAGATCGTACTTGCCCAATTCCCCTTCCTGGAATGACCATCCATGGCAACTCATGTTGCCCGAACATGGTGGACCAATTCTCTGCATCCCAGTATCCAGCAGTGTGGTCTGCATGCAAATCATTGAATGGCATAGTGAATAAGTCATGTCCCACAGTGCACCTCTCCGTCAGTACGAGGGCCCAAAATCATCAGGAAGGGAAGAGAGGTCATTGTTGGCTGCAAAAGCTGCAATTGACTTTTGATACCAAGAGACAGTCTCTGATTATCTTTTGTTAATTTTTAATATTATTGTAAGTAGAGGCATTACAGGACTATTGCAATTGAAGTCAACAGTCTAGAAAGTGTCGCAAATAATGAGAAGCAAGCTAAAAGCCAACATGTTGCAAGGAAGCAAATTCACAGATTCAATAAATGGGACAGAAGACAACAACTACGAGTTAGTATTTTAACAATTTATTACCAAAACAAAGGCAAAACACTAAAACATTCAAGTTACACACAGTTATTTAAGTGTGCACACAGGCCCTCTATCTGCATCACACTTCCGATCGCTGCACGGCACTGCTCATGGTGAGCCCCTGAAGTGAGACTGAGCAGAGCCTCACACACAGTGTATTTATACGCTACTGGTACTCTGATGGCGGAAGCTAGCACTGTGGTGCCAAAAGCAGGCAATGGAAGGGCTGCAGCATTCTTTACATGGGCCAGTCGATAACTAAATGGTGCCAGCAGCTTTCGACTGGCAGATAGTGTTAAGCCTTCACAGTATATATTTCACTCCTCAAAAGACATGCACCGTAATACCTGGTCTGCAGGCTAGCGCAATCCCCATGGACACGTAAGACATCAAACTACGATACCCAGTACCAGAAGGCCAATAGTCACTATGTATTTTACCACAGCCTGCTAGTTCCCAAAAGGCCACCAGCCTCCCTTGCCGCCCCAGAGTACAGTAGCTATCAAACTGGTCCCCCACTTTCCAAATATTATTCATCAACAGTCAGATGTGGCCAACCAGCTTAGTAATGTTCCCCAACTCAGGCAGAATATTGGATGCATCACTCTCGGCTAATAACAGCACAGGTGCTGTCCTTTTCTTCAACTAGATAGTCTAACACCAGTCAAACCTACAACACAGCTGTCTGAATGTCCATTATTTTGGCAAAGCGCATCTTCTATCTGTTGGGAGGCCATGGCCATCTCATTGACCAGCATCTCCATCGTGGAGGCCAGAACTATCATTTCCCAGAACAGCCTGGCCATACACAAATGGGAAAGGCTAACATTCAACCTCTTTCTTCCTCTTACCACACCGACCATCATGAGCAGCGTGCTCATCCAGAACACTAAGATCATCTATGTGTGGAAAGACATATCCCAGATAGAAGCAGCCATGCCACTCATGGGGAGCCATGGTCAGGCGCGGGAGCCACATATCCAGTATGTCCCATTCAGTGACCAGGGAGTGCCTCCCTTCACAGTATCATCTGGTGTAGATACGGTCATCCCAGGATAATGTTCCTGCTCACATTTGGACCAGAACTGTGTTCATCATGTCGCCTACACCAACGACACTTTCCTTTCATGTTGGCTGTGAAATTATTCTCAGTGCCAAGACCTTTGGGTGGCACGGTGGTGTAGTGGATAACACCACACTTAACAGTACCGGCAACCCCAGTTCAATTCCCACCACTGCCTGTAAGAGTTTGTACGTTCTCCCCGTGACCCAGTGGGTTGTACATTCTCCCGTGACCCAGTGGGTTGTATGTTCTCCCCGTGACTGTGTGGGTTGTACGTTCTCCCCATGACCTAATGGGTTATTTGTTCTCCCCGTAACCCAGTGGGTTTCCTTTGGACGCTCTGGTTTCCACTCACTGTCCAAATCATACCAGTTTGGAGGTTAGTTGGTCATTGTAAATTGTCCCATGATTACCGTAGGTGAGGGTTGAATCGGGGGTTGCTGGACAGTGTGGCTCGAAGGGTCGAATGGGTTTACTCTGCACTATATCTCAATTAAATAAAAAAAAGTGAATTATAAGCAGAGAAATACAGCCCTCAAAGCACTTACTCCACCAGGGTTTACACTGAGGCTCAAGTTCCTTATGACCATTGTCATACTATCAGGCAAGTTTGTTTGGAATGGACTACTCCAACCCAAACCCCTGCATTTTCCCCAAAACGGAATGTGAATTCCAGAGAAGCTGGATGTTCCTCTATCAGTCCTTCACCTCTTCATCAAAGGGAATTGGTATTAGCAAAACCCCTTCTGCAGCTTGAGCTGGAGTCTTTATACATATCCAGCAATCCAAAATGTTAGTGCGATTTGCATATTCATACACCATCCACAAGAATGTGTTGTAGAGACTATTTCTCCAGCATCCCCCGCATCCCAAATTCTCACTCGCCAAGAGGACAGAGGCTCCTCTGGCTTTTGTCTATATCTATCCCTCAGTTCCGCCAGTTTCTTATGCTTCCACCTCAGGGGGCTATTGTGCTATCCACTCCACGTTCTTCATCCTCATCCTGTCCCGTGGGGTGTGGAGGGGCCATGGGCTGAAGCCCCCAATGGGTATATCAACACATGGTCTAGCCTGTACTGTCTCTGTTACATGAGGGGGAAGGCGATCATTTCAAAGGGAAATTGCAGACTCTCCTCTGACCTCTCCTCCCTATCCTCAATATTGAGCCAAATATCCTTACTCGCCATCCAAATGTTCCATTAACAAATCCTGTTTGTGATGTCGACTGATGCACAGAAGCAGATCTGAACTGAATTGAATTGACTTTTATTTCTTACATCCTTCACATACATGTGGCGTAATAATCTTTACATTACATTCCATCTAAATGAGCAATGTGCAATGATAGTAATTATAATAATTTATAATAAATAGAACAGTCAATGTAATACAGAGTACACTCAAGTCAGTGTGAGCTCATCAATCTGATGGCCTGGTGGAAGAAGCTGTCCCGGAGCCTGTTGGTCCTGGCTTTTATGCTGTGGTACAATTTTCCGGATGGTAGCAGCTGGAATAGATTGTGGTTGGGATGACTTGGGTCCCGAATAATCCTTCGGGTCCTTTTCTTACACTTGTCTCTCTAAATTCTCTCTAAATGCCCTGAATAGTGGGAAGTTCAGAACTACAGATAAGCTGTGCTGTCCACATCACTCTCTACAGAGTCCTGCAATTAAGGGAGCTACAGTTCCCATACCAGGCAGTGATGCAACCAGACAGGAAATGGGCCAGAAGACACCAACTACAGGTGAGTATTTTAACTGTTTATTAACAAAACATGGACAAACACTAAAATGTTCACTAAAATATTCAAGTTACACAAAAACTTATCTGAGTGTACGCATGGTCCCTCTCTTTGCAGCATACTTCCAGTCTTTCCACAATCCCAGCAACATGTTGAGCCTCAAAGCAAGAGAGAGAAGAGCCCCACGCACACTTTATTTGTGCACTAGTGGTGCTTTGATGGCGGAAGCCAGACAACGGCACCAAAAGCAGACAAACGAAGGACTGCAGCATTCTTCAAATGAGCCAATCGATAACTGACACAGTGCCTGTGGCTTTCGGCTGAGGGATAGTGCTAGCCCTTCACCTTACACATCAATAATGAAAATCATTCATGTGAAATAATGTTTAAAAAATTAACTTGCCTTCCCCTTTTCCACCTTGGCCATGAACCTGTAGTTTTACCTTGAAGTCAATCTAATCTAATCTAATCTAATCTAAGTCAAAGGTGTCTCAGATCTGGGCCTGGCCTGCCACGAGGTCTGAGGTAAGATATTCACTCTGTGGTGCTGACCTTCGCAGCAAAACCCTTTGTGGCATTCAGCGGCAGCATTAAATAACACATTTGGTCTTCAAACCTTTCAGTAGGTCTTGGATTGGATTACAGCATATGCAGAGAACATCGAACAGATTCAGATTTAGATTCACAGCTACTTATCACATGTACATCGAAACATAGAAAACCTACAGCACAATACAAGCCCTTCGGCCCACAGAGTTGTGCCGAACATGTCCCTACCTTAGAAGTTACTAGGTTTACCTATAGCCCTCTATATTTCTAAACTCCATGTACCTATCCAAAAGTCTCTTAAAAGACCCTGTAGTATCTGCCTCCACCACCATTGCCAGCAGCCCATTCCACACACTAATCACTCTCTGAGTAAAAAACTCAGATTGGTTACACTGCCAATCTAAACTTTATATTTGCCTGCACATGATCTACTGTATATCATTCTATTTCCACCCTGTTTATGTGCCTGTCAAATGCCTTCAACCTTTGCTATCATTTAGCTTCGAGGCATATTCCAGGCACACAGAACACTGTCTATCAAAAGAATTTGCCATATAAATCTCCTTTAAACTTTCACCCCTCTAGTATTTGACATATCAAACCACAGGGGGAGGGGGGAGCTCCATCAGTCCTATCTCTGCCTCTCATAATTCCCCACTATCCAGGCCACGCTCTCTTCTCACTGTTGCCATCAGGAAGGAAATACAGGAGCCTCAAGTTCCACAGCACCAGGTTCAGGAACATTTATTTCCGCTCAACCATCAGGCTCTTGAAACCAGAGGGGATAACTTCACTCACCTTAACACTGAACTGGTTCCACAACCTATGGACTATCCTTCAAGAACTTTACGACTCGTGTTCTCAATATTTATTTATTATTATTTTGTTGTTTTTTTTCTCTTTTTGTACTATACTATATTTGCACAGTTGTGGATGCCCACAAGCAAATGAATCTCAGGGTAGTATACATGTGTACTTTGCTGATAAATTACACTTTGAACTTCTCACATTTGACCTCCCAAAGCGCAAGGTCTTTGCAGCAGTCTCAATGACTGACCAGCTCCGTTCAAATAGAACTCCCAGCAGCAGTTAGCAGAAGCTGTGTTTTAAATAATAATAAAAGCATTACGTTAAAATTCAAATGACGTAAAACAGAAGTGTGTAAAATCAGCATCTGAACTAATGTCATTACTTTCCCATCAAGATAATTAAATCTAAATTGCTTCCCAGCTAGCTTATACAGTTGGAAGCCGCAAGATTTTTAAAAGAATAAATAAATAGGTTGTAAAAATTTGTAATGTCCAGCAAGGAACCATATGAGAATGTCATAATTTATCTGCATAGCCACAACTGTTTTAAAAGTAGCAATGAAGTCCCAAAGTCTGTCTTATTCAATGTAAAACCTCTTGGGGACCCATTGCTCAAACACTTATCACACCCAGAAAACATCTATGAAAATCGGACTTGGAGAAATGCCTGACAAAGTACTCACCTATGTTCGAGGTATCTAGAAAAAAATACATGTTCCATCTATTTTTTTTTATTTTTTAACATTACTAACTTCATGGATTTGCATTCAGCTGTGATTTAAAGGTTGTCTACATCGGAAGCCTTGATGGACTCTATACATCTACTCTATACAATTTGAGAAGATAAGAATATAACACACCTACAAAATGCTGCAGTAATGATGGAGATCTAGAAGATTATAAGGCTAGCAGGAAGGAGCTTAAGAAAGAAATTAGGAGAGCCAGAAGGGGCCATGAGAAGGCCTTGGCAGATAGGATTAAGGAAAACCCCAAGGCATTCTACAAGTATGTGAAGAGCAAGAGGAGAAGACGTAAGAAAATAGGACCATTCAAGTGTGACAGTGGAAAAGTGTGTATGAAACCGGAGGAGATAGAAGAAGAAGAACAGCCTTTAACTCGGCAGTGGAGTTATCGAGGCACTGACATGATGGAGTTTCCGTAGCAAGCTATTCTTGCTTTTACGAGGTCGAGTTGCTAGCTCGACGCTCAACCCGACTTGGATTCGAACTCAGGAACCTTCACTCCGGAGTGCAGCGCTGAAATTATTGAGCCACCAAACGGGACAGGGAGGAGATAGCAGAGGTACTTAATAGGTACTTTGCTTCAGTATTCACTACGGAAAAGGATCTTGGTGATTGTACGGTTGACTTACAGCAGAATGAAAAGCTTGAGCATGTAGATATTAAGGAAGAGAATGTGCTGGAGTTTTTGGAAAGCATCAAGTTGTATAAGTCACTGGGACCAGATGAGATGCACCCCAGGCTATTGTGGGAGATGAGAGAGGAGATTGCTGAGCCTCTGACAATGATCTTTGCATCATCAATGGGGACAGGAGAGGTTCTGGAGGGTTGGAGGGTTGCGGATGTTGTTCCATTATTCAAGAAAGGGAGTAGAGATAGCCCAGAAAATTATAGAACAGTGAGTTTTACTTCAGTGGTTGGTAAGTTAATGGAGAAGATGCTGAGAGGCAGGATTTATGAACATTTGGAGAGGCATAATATGATTAGGAATAGTCAGCATGGCTTTGTCAAAAGCCTTACTAGCCTAATTGATTCTTTTGAGAATGTGACTAAACACATTGATGAAAGTAGAGCAGTAGATGTAGCGTATATGGATTTCAGCAAGGCATTTGATAACATACCCCATACAAGGCTTATTGAGAAAGTAAGGAGGCATGGGATCCAAGGGGACATTGTTTTGTGGATCCAGAACAGGCTTGCCCACAGAAGGCCAAAGAGTAGTTGTAGACAGGTCATGTTCTGCATGGAGGTCGGTGACCAGTGGTGTGCCTCAGGGATCTATTCTGGGACCATTCTCTTCATGATTTTCATGAATGACCTGGATGAGGAAGTGGAGAGATGGGTTAGTACATTTGCTGATGACACAAAGGTTAGGTGTGTCGTGGATAGTGCGGAGGGCTGTCAGAGGTTACTGCGACACATCGATAGAATGCAAAATTGTGCTGAGAAGTGGTAGATGGAGTTCAATCCAGATAAGGGAAAGGTGGTTCATTTTGGTAGGTCAAATATGATGGCAGGATACAGCATTAATGATAAAACTCTTGGCATTGTGGAGGATCAGAGGGATCTTGGGGTCCAAGTCCATAAGACACTCAAAGCTACTGTGAAGGTTGACTCTGCACAGTAAGAAGGCATATGGTGCATTGGCCTTCATCAGTCATGGGATTGAGTTTAAGAGCTGAGAGGTAATGTTGCAGCTATATAGGATCCTGGTCAGACCCATGTGGAGTACTGTGCTCAGTTCTGGTCGCCTCACTACAGGAAGGATGTGGAAACTATAGAAAGGGTGCAGAGGAGATTTACAAGGATGTTGCCTGGATTGGGGAGCATGCCTTCTGAGAATAGGTTGAGTGAACTTGGCCTTTTCTCCTTGGAGCGACGGAGGATGAGAGGTGACTTGATGGAGATGTACAAGATAATGAGAGGCATTGATCGTGTGGATAGTCAGAGGGCTGAAATGGCTAGCACGAGAGGACACAGTTTTAAGTTGCTTGGAAGTAGGTACAGAGGAGATGTCAGGGGTAAGTTTTTTTTACGCAGAGAGTGGTGGGTGCGTGGAATGGGCTGCAGGCACAATGGTGAGTTGGATACGACAGGGTCTTTTAACAGACTGCTGGACAGGTACATGAAGCTTAGAAAAATAGAGGGCTATGGGTAAGCCTAGGTAGTTCTATGGTAAGGACATGTTCGGCACAGCTTTGTGGGCCAAAGGGCCTGTTTTGTGCTGTAGGTTTTCTATGTTTCTATGTTTCTAACTCAGCAGACCATGCAGCATCTGTGGAGAAGAGAGAACAGTCGACATTTCGGGCCAAGACCCTCGCTGCAGCTAAATTCAGAAGAAAGGTCTCGGCCCGCTTCAAGGAGCACAGGACGGTTACACGGAGAAATTTGCGGTGACAGAACATTGCATTCTCAGTGGCCATAGGATTGACTTCAACGGCACAAAACTACTGTGCCATGCCATTGGATTTTGAGATCACCTGGTAAAGGAAGCCATTGAAATAAAACTAGAGGAAAAGAATTTTAACAAAGACAAATCTCTCACTTTAAGTAAGAACTCGAATTTGATTGTAAACAAGGTGTGAGAGTGAAAACCTGATTGGATGAGGACTAACCAATCAGGAGGGATGGGATACCAGGGTATAAATACCACCGGACTAGACTTGGCCAGACATCATCCCTGGAGCAGATGGCAGAGTTTGTCATCGAAACGTCAGTTATCATCGATAACTGTACCCAGGTTGAAGTCGGAGAAGTTTATTTGTCATATATGCTGGGAAGACTAGATTCTTTTTCAGATAGTTATTGACTTACTTTTTAATCCATTTTATTCCTTTCACTCACTATCGAAAACATGTGTTTATAAAATGTTGTGGATTTAACCAGAAGATTTTTCTCACTATCCAGAAGCCTCTGTACCTCCGTCTTCCATTGGATCCTTGACTTCCTCACCGGGGAACTACAGTCAGTGCAAATTGGAAGTAACATCTCCTCCTCACTGACAATCAACACTGGCGCACCTCAAGGAAGCATGGGCTTAGTCTTCTGCTCTGCTCTCTGTACACCCTTTACACCCTTTCTCTTCACCAATTACACCTCGGACTTGAACTACTGCACAAAGTCTTGTCATCTTCAGAAGTTTTCTGATGACTCTGCCATAGTTGGATGCATCAGCAAGGGAGATGAGGCTGAGTACAGGGCTATGGTAGGAAACTTTGTCACATGGTGTGAGCAGAATTATCTGCAGCTTAACGTGAAAAAGACTAAGGAGCTGGTGGTAGACCTGAGGAGAGCTAAAGCACTGGTGACCCCTGTTTCCATCCAGGGGGTCAGTGTGGACATGGTGGAGGATTAAAAATACCTGGGGATACGAATTGACAATAAACTGGACTGGTCAAAGAACACTGAGGCTGTCTACAAGAAGGGTCAGAGCTGTCTCTATTTCCTGAGGAGACTGAGGTCCTTTAACATCTGTCGGACGATGCTGAGGATGTTCTACGAGTCTGTGGTGGCCAGTGCTATCATGTTTGCTGTTGTGTGCTGGGGCAGCAGGCTGAGAGTAGCAGACACCATCAGAATCAACAAACTCATTCGTAAAGCCAGTGATGTTGTGGAGATGGAACTGGACTCCCTGGCGGTGGTGTCTGAAAAGAGGATGCTATCCAAGTTGCATGCCATCTTGGACAATGTCTCCTATCCACTATATAATGTACCAGTTGGGCACAGGAGTACATTCAGCCAGAGACTCACTCCACCGAGATGCAACACAGAGTGTCATAGGAAGTCATTCCTGCCTGTGTCCATCAAACTTTACAACTCCTCCCTTGGAGGGTCAGACACCCTGAGCCAATAGGCTGGTCCTGGATTTATTTCCTGGCATAATTTACATATTACTATTTAACCATTTGTGGTTTTATTATTATATAATTATTTGTGGTGCAACTGTAACGAAAACCAATTTCCCCCGGGATCAAAAAAGTATGACTTTGACTATGACTATGACCCACAATTCTGTGGCCGGGCACAGATCAAATGCCATCCAAAAATTTGCCGATGACACAACTATCATTGGCAGAATTTCAGATGGTGACAAGGGAGGCTTGTTGGTGCAAGATTGATCAGCTGGTTGAGTGGTGTCGCAACAACAACCTTGTATTCAACATCAATAAGACTAAGGAATGGGCTGTGAACTTCAGGATGGGGATGTCAGGGAACTCACACCAGCAGTGGAAAAGGTGAATCATAAGCACAGATATCCTGCAAATGCTGATGATTCAGAGACAAAAACACACACAGAGACTGCTGGTGGAGCTCAGCAGGTCAGGCAGCATCTACAGAAATGAATAAACAGTCAATGTTTCGGGCCAAGGTCCTTCTTTAGGACTGGAAAGGAGTGGGGAAGAAGGCAGAATAAGAAAGTGAGGCTGGGTGGGAGAATGGAGGATGAAGCAAGAAGTTGAAAGGTGATAAGCGGAAAAGGGTTGGAGAAAAAGGAATCTGACAGAAGATCTATAGGAACAGATTAGGTTCATGGGAGGTGGGGAAGGAGGAGGGACACCAGTGAGAGGAGATAGACAGGTTAGGAGAAGAGGTAAGAGGCTAGAGTGGAGAAATGAAGAAGAGGGGAAGGAGAGGGGAGAAAATGACTAGAAGGTGGAAAAATTATTCCATAGTCAGGGGAAGGGACAGTAGATTCTGTGAGCCTGACAGAGATACCCGCATGGTGTGTTGCCTCCCAGGTGCCAGGGTACGGGATGTCTCGGATCGGGTCCTGAATATTCTGAAGGGGGAGGGTGAGCAGCCAGTTGTCTTGGTACATGTTGGTACCAATGACATAGATAGGACAAAGGAGGAGGTCCTGAAGAGAGATTCCCAGGAGTTGGGAACGAAGCTGAGAAGTAGGACCTCCAGAGTAGTAATCTCGGGATTGCTATCCTGTGCCACGTGCTAGCAAGAATAGTCGGATCAGGCAGATGAATGCGTGACTGAGAGACTGGTGTAGGGGGCAGGGCTTCAGATTCTTGGATAATTGGGATCTCTTCTGGGGGAAGTATGACCTGTTCAAAAAGGACAGGTTACACCTGAACCCGAAGGGGACCAATATACTGGTGGGAAAGTTTAATAGAGCTGTTAGGGACGGTTTAAACTAATTTGGCAGGGTGATAGGAACTGGAATGACAGAGCGGAGGAAGAGGAAAACAGAAATAAATCTAAGATAGTGAGCAGTAAAGATGTCAGGAAAGACAGGCAGGTGGTGGGGCAAATTTGTAGCCATTGGAATGAGTTGCAGTGCAATAAAGTTGCAGTGAAATCAAAGCAAAAAGTATCAAATACTGGACTTAAGGTGTTATACTTAAATGCACGCAGCATAAGGAATAAGGTGGATGATCTTGTCGTACAGCTACAGATTGGCAGGTATGATATTGTGGCCATCACTGAGACCTGGCTAAAGGATGCATGTCTCTGGGAGCTGAACTTCCAAGGATACACGGTGTATCGGAAGGTAGGCAGAGGGAAAGGTGTGGCTTTATTGGTAAGAAATGATATTAAATCATTAGAAAGAGGTGATATAGGATCAGAAAGTGCAGAATCTTTATGGGTTGAGCTAAGAAATAGCAGGGGTAAAAGGACCCTGATGGCAGTTATTTATAGGCCTCCAAACAGCTGCAGGGATGTGAACTACAAATTACAACTGGAAATAGAAGAGGCTTGTCAGAAGGGCAGTGTTATGATAATTGTGGGGGATTTTAACATGTGAGTGGATTGAGAAAATCAGATCGGCACTGGATCTCAAGAGAGAGAATTTGTAGAATGTCTGCAAGATGGCTTTTTAGAGCAGCTTGTTGTTGGGCCCACTAGGGGATCGGCTGTACTGGATTGGGTATTGTGTAATGAACTGGAGGTGATTAGAGAGATTGAGGTGAAGGAACCCTTAGGAGGCAGTGATCATAACATGATTGAGTTCACTGTGAAATTTGAAAAAGAGAAGCCGAAATCTGATGTGTCGGTATTTCAGTGGAGTAAAGGAGATTACAGTGGCCTGAGAGAGGAACTGGCTAAAGTTGACTGGAAAGGGACACTGGCGGGAAAGACAGCAGAGCAGTAGTGGCTGGAGTTTATGCAAGAAGTGAGGAAGGTGCAAGACAGATATATTCTAAAAAAGAAGAAATTTTCGAGTGGGAAAAGGGTGCAACTGTGGTTGACGAGAAGTCAAAGCCGAAGTTAAAGCAAAGGAGAGGGCATACAAGGAAGCAAAATTTGTGGGAAGACAGAGGATTGGGAAGTTTTTAAAACCTTACAAAAGGAAACCAAGAAGGTCATTAAGAGGGAAAAAAATTAACTACGAAAGGAAGCTAGCAAATAATATCAAAGAGGATACTAAAAGCTTTTTCAAGTATATAAAGAGTAAAAGACAGGTGAGGGTAGATATAAGACCGATAGAAAATGATGCTGGAGAAATTGTAATGGGAGAGAAGGAGATGGCAGAGGAACTGAACGAGTATTTTGCATCAGTCTTCACTGAGGAAGACATCAGCAGTATACCGGACACTCAAGGGTGGCAGGAAAGAGAAGTGTGCGCAGTCACAATTACGACAGAGAAAGTACTCAGGAAGCTAATGAGTCTAAAGGTAGATAAATCTCCCGGACCAGATGGAATGCCCCCGCGTGTTCTGAAGGAAGTAGCTGTGGAGATTGCGAAGGCATTAGCGATGATCTTTCAAAAGTCGATAGATTCTGGCGTGGTTTCGGAGGACTGAAAGATTGCAAATGTCACTCCGCTATTTGAGAAGGGGGCAAGGAAGCAAAAAGGAAATTATAGACCTGTTAGCTTGACATCGGTGGTTGGGAAGTTGTTGGAGTCGATTATCAAGGATGATGGTTACTGAGTACCTGGAGGCATATGACAAGATAGGCAGAACTCAGCATGGATTCCTTAAAGGAAAATCCTGCCTGACAAACCTATTACAATTTTTTGAGGAAATTACCAGTAGGCTAGACAAGGAAGATGCAGTGGATGTTGTATATTTGGATTTTCAGAAGGCCTTTGACA
Source organism: Mobula hypostoma (assembly GCF_963921235.1). Lineage (NCBI taxonomy): Eukaryota > Metazoa > Chordata > Chondrichthyes > Myliobatiformes > Myliobatidae > Mobula > Mobula hypostoma. The sequence goes on along the minus strand of NC_086097.1, from coordinate 117,201,898 downwards.
AGGTGCCACACATGAGGCTACTTAACAAGATAAGAGCCCATGGAATTACGGGAAAGTTACATGCGTGGATAGAGCGTTGCCTGATTGGCAGGAAACAGAGAGTGGGAATAAAGGGATCCTATTCTGGCTGGCTGCCGGTTACCAGTGGTGTTCCACAGGGGTCTGTGTTGGGGCCGCTTCTTTTTACATTGTACATGAATAATTTGGATTATGGAATAGATGGCTTTGTGGCTAAGTTTGCTGATGATATGAAGATAGGTGGAGGGGCCAGTAGTACTGAGGAAACGGAGAGTCTGCAGAGAGACATGGATAGACTGGAAGAATGGGCAGAGAAGTGGCAAATGAAGTACAATGTTGCAAAGTGTATGGTTATGCACTTTGGCAGAAAAAATAAACGGGCAGACTATTATTTAAATTGGGAAAGAATTCAAAGTTCTGAGATGCAACGGGACTTGGGAGTCCTCGTACAGGATACCCTTAAAGTTAACCTCCAAGTTGAGTCAGTAGTGAAGAAGGCGAATGCAATGTTAGCATTCATTTCTAGAGGAATAGAGTATAGGAGCAGGGATGTGATGTTGAGGCTCTATAAGGCGCTGGTGAGACCTCACTTGGAGCACTGTGGGCAGTTTTGGTCTCCTTATTTAAGAAAGGATCTGCTGACATTGGAGAGGGTACAGAGAAAATTCACTAGAATGATTCCGGGAATGAGAGGGTTAACATATAAGGAACGTTTGTCCGCTCTTGGACTGTATTCCTTGGAGCTTAGAAGAATGAGGGGAGACCTCATAGAAAAATTTTGAATGTTGAGAGGCATGGACAGAGTGGATGTGGCAAAGTTGTTTCCCATGATTGGGGAGTTTTGTACGAGAGAGCATGATTGAAGGATTGAAGGGCGCCCATTCAGAACAGAAATGCGAAGAAATTTTTTTAGACAGAGGGTGGTGAATCTATAGAATTTGTTGCCATGGGCAGCAGTGGAGGCCAAGTCATTGGGTGTAATTAAGGCAGAGATTGATAGGTATCTGAGTAGCCAGGGCATCAAAGGTTATGGTGAGAAGGCGAGGGAGTGGGACTAAATGGGAGAATGGATCAGCTCATGATAAAATGGCGGAGCAGACTCGATGGGCCGAATGGCTGACTTCTGCTCCTTTGTCTTATGGTCTTATGGTCTTATGCCATCAGGCCTGATAGAGGCTAAGTAGACAGTAAATGAAGTGATGTCTCTCCAACCTGAGAGTGGCCTCATTGTGGCAGAAGAGGAGATCACAGACCGACACATTGGAAGGGAACTGGGGATAGAAATTGAAATTGTTGGCCCCCGGAAAGCTCCACTTTTTGCAGATGGAGCTGAGATGCTTGACAAAGCGGTCCCCCAATCTACGTCAGGTCCCATCAATGTGGAGGAGACTACACCGGGAGTGCCCGGTATAGTGGATACAACAGACTTGCATGTGAGGTGTCTCACCTGGAAGGACTGTCTGGGTTCCTCGGTGGAGTTGAGGGAGGAGGCGAATGGGTATGTGTATCACTTCAGACACACCACACGCTGAGCAGCTTCAAGTTCCTGGGCGTCAATATCTCTGAGGTTCTATCCTGGGTTCAATATAACGATGCAGTTACAAAGAAGGCACAACAGCGGCTATATTTCATCAGGAGTTTGAGGAGACCTGGTAATATCTCACCAAAGGCTTTCACAGGTTTTTACAGACCAACCGTGGGAAGCATTCTAACTGGATGCACCAGCATCTGGTATGGAGGGGCCACTGAACAGAATCGGTAAAAGCTGCATGAAGTTGTTAACACAGCCAGCTCTATCATGAACAATAGTTTCCCCAGCATGGAGGACACCTTGAAAAAGATTATTAAGAATGTAAGAGCTAGACTACAAGAAAGTGTAGTAAAAGAGGAGACACAAGAGACTGCAAATGCTGGAATATGAAGCAACACACAAAACGCTGGATGAACTCAGCAGGTCAGATAGCATCTAGGGAAATGTAGCAGCAAAACTGATCCAATATCTGAACAGAACAATTCTCTCCAGCCTGCGGCTATGGATGGAGCTGTTATACTTGCACGACATGCCCATAGCTCCAGCGATTGCTCCAAAGAGTCAATTTCCCCATTTCCATCCATTGAGAGCAAGCAGCAAACACATAATTTGGCATTATTGAGTGTTACCTCAGCAGTCAGTAAGATTTGACTTCTGCAGTCCCAAGCTACAATCTGCCACAAAGTAAGCATGACTATGTAATTTATTCCCTTTGCTTTTACGACGCCACTAATGTGACGAGTTACCATAATAAACATAATTAATGCACAACACAGAATGCATGGCTCCTACAGGAGGGAAATGGACAGCTGATACTTTGGGTAGAGTCCCTTCATCTGGACTGACAAATAGAGGGGGGATGGCCAATATACAAGAGTGGAGGTAAGGGCTGAAGCAAGGTGTGGTCAGCAACAGGTGGTTCCAGGTGAGGTGTGGTATGGATCCAGGTAAGGTGTGTTAAGTACAAGAGGAAAATGAGTAAAGATTTTAGCACCTTTACCCTTAATTTTCTTGCCATGATTTTCACAATTTTTATCTACAATCTACCATTCTCTGTCAGAGCTTCAGTTGATTAAATTATTACCTGTAAAGACTTTTTCTTCAAATTATTTGTGACTAACAGCAATTTGATAGAACATAGAATTTTTAATTTGTGTTTCCTTTTTCTGAATTGCCTGACCAGATGAAGTAGGTGCTACATTGATTCCCTGTCTAGTTCCACACCTCAATGCAGCAGAGTCATAGAACCGCAGAGCCCTCAACACAGAAACAGGCCCTGCGCCCCGTCTAGTCTGTGCAGAACTCTAATCATTCCTTGTCCCATCGACCTGCACCTGGGCCATGAATCATCTGTTAGTTTTCCATATTTGACTGACTGTAATCCCAAACTACGCTACATTTGCCCATTAACAATTTTATACTGTACTGTGCTGAATCTGTATCACTTCAATCAATGGTTTTCAGATTCTATGTTAGGTGCAATACTTTGAACAGAGGACATTGCTCTGAAAGTGCTCTGCTTACACATAGCTTTTTCATAAAATTCCTTTGAATTTTTTTAAATGCCTGCAAGAAAATGAATCTCAAGTGCCGTACATACCGTACATACATCGAGAATAAATTTACATTGAATATTGAACTTTGAAAAGGGATCCCTACTTGGACTCTAATTTGATTGGACTCCAGAGCATAAAGTGAACTGAAGATGAGGAGGAAACTAATGGCAGCCCTGACCAAGCTGCAGACTCATCATCAGTCAAGAGGAGCATGCAGAACAATGGAAATATTTAAAATAGTATCTTGGCTGGGAGACAGGTCAGCTCGAATAGAAAAGGGGCAGAGCAACCCAGAAATAGGTTGTTGCTTATTAGGTTATTCAAGAGGAACTAATGGTACCTGTCTTGTCATAGTTATTTTGCACTGGGTGATAAGCCAGCAGAGTTAGCATCACTCCATATATCATCACCAGTCTATGTACAGTACATAAGCTAATGTTATGTATTTATCTGTATTGGTTTATTTGTTGGAAGGAGTTGCCAGTGCAAGTGGTGCATGCGAGCTTGACTTCCCTGTTTAAGAGAAGTTGAGATCGGTGCATGGATGGCAGGCGTCTGGAGAGCCATGTCCCAGTGCAGGTCAATGGGACTAGACCACTTCAATGGTTCAGCATAGACTAGATGGGCCGAAGGGTTGTTTCTGAGCTGTACTTTCCAATGATTCTACGAGAAGATGAGATGAGCTTTATTTGTCGCATGTCTATTAAAGTATGCAGTGAAATGTGTAGTTTGGATCAAATCAAATCAGTGAGCATTGTGCACTTACAGTGCCAACATAGCATGCCCACCACTGACTGAACCCTAACCCTAGCTGTGCTACTTTGGAACATGGGAAGAAATCAGAGCACCCAGTGTAAACTTACGTGGTCACAAGGAGAACATACAACTGCTTGGACAATGCAGTGGAAATTAAATGCCAATTTCTAGCGCTGCAATAGTGTTATGCTAACTCCTGTGCTACCATGGCCTGATTAATGGGCTAAAGGCCAGCTGGGTGAGGGAACTTGTCTAACAAGGGCACTGCTCAGGTCTAAGTATGGGTTCCAAGTTCAGAGTGTTTACAGTTGTAGACCATGTCTATTGTTAGTACTGTGTACATAATGCCCTTAACAGTATCCCATCTGTGGTTGGATCCCAATTGTAAGAAAAGTGGAAGGAAGATTTTGTTTCATTTTGAGGTTCCCTAATGTTGGTCGACATGGGTGAGTGGGGAGGGAGAAAATAATTACAAAATGGTGTTTACTGTTAATCTTGCTGGGTTGGAGAAAAAATATGCTAACTGTTACAAATGTGTACCCAAACACTCAGCTCTTGGATTCAGCTTAATTTCACCCACTGGGTTTCCTGACATCCAGGAAACCCAATCACCTTTAACAATGACCATTATAGTGAAGATCACCGTTGAATAACCAGCCTGCCACCCAGTGCCAGAAGGCTGCCCTCTCAGAGTTGAGCTCTTGAGCTGTCTGTACAACCTTGCGGTGTAAACTGAAGTCTCGAAGGTGCTGAATGGTTCTGGTGTGGTGGGCCAGAGAGCGGGGAATGAGCCAACTTTTGGGATTTGGAGCAAGAAGGCTGTGATTCGGAGCAAGAAAGCTGTGAGGGAATGGCTGGTTTTTTGGAGCGAAGGGAGTTTTTTACTACTTGGGATAAAAGAGAGGCAAGACTGCGCAGGCACGTGATGTCAGCCAGTAGAGGGCAAAAGGTTTAAAAAGAGGACCGCTGTATCCAGTGGGCAGCGGAGTGAGAGGCAGCAGAGTGGTAGGGCTTTGGCTCAACAGGCTTAGGCAGTAACAGGACGAGGCGAGTAGGTTTAACTGTGTTAATTGTGGAAAGGAGGAAGTATGTGTGTGAGGCTACTTTTCTGTGCTCGCTGTCAGATCTGGGGGGTCCTGGAGTCTCCCAGCCTCCCGGACGGCCAAATCTGCACCAGGTGTGTCAAGCTGCAGCTCCTGAGGGACGAAGTTAGGGAAGTGGAGATGCAGCTCAATGACCTTCGCCTGGTCAGGGAGAGCAAGGAGGTGATAGAAAGGAGTTATAGGCAGGTGGTCACACCGGGGCCATGGGAGACAGACAAGTGGGTCACAGTCAGGAGAGGGAAAGGGAAGAGTCGGGTACTAGAGAGTACCCTTGTGGCTGTACCTCTTGACAATAAGTACTCCTGTTTGAGTACTACTGGGGGGGGGGGGCGGGGACAGCCTACCTGGGGGAAGTGACAGTGGCTGTGCGTCTGGCTCAGAGTCTGGCCCTGTGGCTTAGAAGAGTGGGGAAAGGCCGATATAGGCAGTAGTGAAGGGGACTCTATAGTGAGGGGGACAGACAGGCGATTCTGTGGATGCAAGAAAGAAACTCGGATGGTAGTTTGCCTCCCAGGTGCCTGGGTCCGGGATGTTTCAGATTGTGTCCAAGATATCCTGCGGTGGGAGGGAGAACAGCCAGAGGTTGTGGTACATATTGGTACCAATGACATAGGTAGGAAAAGGGAAGAGGTCCTGAAAACAGACAACAGGGAGTTAGCAAGGAAGTTGAGTAGCAGGACCGCAAAGGTAGTAATCTCGGGATTACTGCCTGTGCCACCTGACAGTGAGTATAAGAATAGGATGAGGTGGAGGATAAATGCATGACTGAGGGATTGGAGCAGGGGCAGGGATTCAGATTTCTGGATCATTGGGATCTATTTTGGGGCAGGTGTGACCTGTACATAAAGGATGGGTTGCACTTGAATCGGAGGGGGACCAATATCCTGGTGGGGAGGTTTGCTAAGGCTACTGGGGAGAGTATAAACTAGAATTGTTGGGGGGTGGGAACTGAACTGAAGAGACTGGGGAAGAGGAGGTTGGCTCACAAATAGTGAAAGCTTGTAGACCTGATGACTACACCTGTAAAAGGTGCATCCAGCTACAGCTCCTGACAAACCGAGTTAGGGAACTGGAGCTGGAGCTAGATGAACTTCGGGTCATTCGGAAGGCAGAGGCAGAAATAAACAGGAGTTACAGGGAGATAGTCACCCCTAAGGGTCAGGAGACAGGTAGCTGGGTGACTGTCAGGAGAGGGAAGGGGAACAGACAGAATGAGCAGAGCACCCCCGTGGCTGTTCCCATCAATAATAAGTACATCGTTTTGGATACTGTTGATGGGGACAACCTACCAGGGACAAGTTGCAGTGGTTGCGTCTCTGGCACCGAGACGGTACCCTCAGCTTAGAAGGGAAGGAGGGAAAAGAGGAGAGCAGTAGTGATAGTGGATTCGATAATTAGGGGGACAGACAAGAGATTCTGTGGAAGAGATCGAGAATCCTGGATGGTCTGTTGCCTCCCTGGTGCTAAGGTCCGCGATATCTCGGATCGAGTTCTCGGTATTCTCAAGAGGGAGGGTGCGCAACCGAATGTCGTGGTCCATGTAGGGACCAATGACGTTGGTAGGAAGAGTGAGAAGGTCCTGAAAGTTGAGCTTCGAGAGTTAGGCACCAAGTTAAAGGACAGGATCTCCAGGTTAGCAATCTCAGGATTGCTACCAGTGCCACGTGCAGGCGGGTTTAGAAATAGTAAGATAGCACAAATGAACACGTGGCTTAAGACATGGTGCAGGAGGGAGGATTTCAGATTTATAGATAATTGGGCAGTTTTCCAGGGAAGGTGGGACCTGTTCCGGCGGGACGGTTTCCATCTGAACTGGAGGGGGACAAATATTCTTGCAGGTAGGTTTGCTAGAGAGGCTCCAGTGGATTTAAACTAGATACAAGGGGGGAGGGGGACCAGAGTGTAGGAACAGATATAGCGGAGAAGGAAGAAAAAAATAGTAACATTGTTTGCACCGTTAGTGATAAACAGAGAGTAAGAGGTGGAAAATTTCTTAAATACATTTATTTTAATGCTAGGAGCATTATAAGAAAGGTGGATGAGCTTAAAGCATGGATTGATACCTGGAAGTATGATGTGGTCGCTATTAGTGAAACATAGTTACAGGAGGGGTGTGATTTGCAACTAAATATTCCTGGATTTAATTGCTTCAGGTGTGATAGAATCGGAGGGACAAGAGGGGAGGTGTTGCATTGCTTGTCAGAGAAAATATTACAGTGGTGCTCTGGCAGGATAGTTTACAGGGCTCGTCTAGGGAGGCTGTTTGGGTGGAATTGAGGAATGGGAAAGGTGCAGTAACACTTATGGGGCTGTATTATAGACCACCAAATGGGGAGTGAGAATTGGAGGAGCAAATTTGTAAGGAGATAGCAGATATTTGTAGTCAGCACAAGGTTGTGATTGTGGGAAATTTTAATTTTCCACACATAGACTGGGAAGCCCATGTTGTAAAAGGGTTGGATGGTTTGGAGTTTGTAAAATGCGTGCAGGATAGTTTTTTGCAGCAATACATAGAGGTACCTACTAGAGAAGGGGCATTGTTGGAATTCCTGTTAGGGAATGAGATAGGTCAGGTGACGGAGGTTTGTGTTGGGGAGCACTTCGGGTCCAGTGATCACAATATCGTTAGTTTCAATATAATTATGGAGAAGGATAGGTCTGGACCCAAGGTTGAGATTTTTGATTGGAGAAAGGCTAACTTTGAGGAGAAGTGAAAGTATTTAGAAGGAGTGGATTGGGACAATTTGTTTTATGGGAAGGATGTAATAGAGAAATGGAGGTCATTCAAAGGTGAAATTTTGAGGGTACAGAATCTTTATGTTCCTGTTAGGTTGAAAGGAAAAGTTCAAAGTTTCAGAGAGCCATGGTTTTCAAGGGATATTGCAAACTTGGTTCACAAAAAGAGAGATATCCACAATAAATATACATATCATGGAGTAAATGAGGTGCTCGAGGAATATAAAGAATGTAAAAAGAATCTTAAGAAAGAAATTAGAAAAGCTAAAAGAAGATATGAGGTTGCTTTGGCAAGTAAGGTGAAAATAAATCCAAAGGGTTTCTACAGTTATATTAATAGCAAAAGGATAGTGAGGGATAAAATTGGTCCCTTAGAAAATCAGAGTGGACAGCAAGGTGTGGAGCCAAAAAAGATGGGGGAGATTCTGAACAATTTCTTTTCTTCGGTATTCACTAAGGAGAAGGATATTGAATTGTGTAAGCTAAGGGAAACAGGTAGGGAAGTTATGGAAAATATGATGATGAAAGAAGAGGAAGTACTGGCGCTTTCAAGGAATATAAAAGTGGATAAGTCTCCGGGTCCTGACAGGATGTTCCCTAGGATCTTGAGGGAAGTTTGTGTGGAAATAGCAGGGGTTCTGACGGAAATATTTCAAATGTCATTAGAAACGGGAATGGTGCCAGAGGATTGGCGTATTGCTCATGTTGTTCCATTGTTTAAAAGGGTTCTCAGAGTAAACCTAGCAATTATCGGCCTGTGAGTTTGACGTCAGTGGTGGATAGATGATGGAAAGTATTCTTAGAGATGGTATATCTAATTATCTGGATAGACAGGGTCTGATTAGGAACAGTCAACATGAATTTGTGTGTGGAAGGTCATGTTTGACAAATCTTATTGAATTTTTTTGTAGAGGTTACTAGGAAAGTTGACGAGGATAAAGCAGTGGATGTTGTCTATATGGACTTCAGTAAGGCCTTTGACAAGGTCCCACATAGAAGGTTGGTTAGGAAGGTTCAATCGTTAGGTATTAATATTGAAGTAGTAAAATGGATTCAGCAGTGGCTGGATGGGAGACGCCAGAGAGTGGTGGTCAGATTGGCGGCCGGTGACTAGTGGTGTGCCTTAGGGATCTGCACTAGGTCCAATGTTATTTGTCATATACATTAATGATCTGGATGATGGGATGGTAAACTGGATAAGTAAGTATGCAGATGATACTAAGATAGGTGGAGTTGTGGATAATGAAGTAGGTTTTCAAAGCTTGCAGAGAGATTTAGGCCAGTTAGAACCATGGGCTGAAAGATGGCAGATGGAGTTTAATGCTGATAAATGTGAAGTCCTACATTTAGGTAGGTCTAATCAAAATAGGTCATACATGGTAAATGGTAGGGTACTGAAGAATGCAGTAGAACAGAGGGATCTAAGAATAATGGTGCATAGTTCCCTGAAGGTGGAATCTCATGTGGATAGGGTGGTGAAGAAAGCTTTTGGTATGCTGGCCTTTATAAATCAGAGCGTTGAGTATAGGAGATGGGATGTAATTTTGAAATTGTACAAAGCATTGGTGAGGCCAAATTTGGAGTATTGTGTACAGTTTTGGTCATCAAATTATAGGAAAGATGTCAACAAAATAGAGAGAGTACAGAGAAGATTTACTAGAATGTCACCTGGGTTTCATCACCTAAGTTACAGAAAAAGGTTGAACAAGTTGGGTCTTTATTCTTTGGAGTGTAGAAGGTTGAGGGGGGACTTGATAGAGCTATTTAAAATTATATGGGGGATAGATAGCGTTGACATGGATAGGCTTTTTCCATTGAGAGTGGGAGAGATTCAAACAGGAGGATGTGAGTTGAGAGTTAAAGGGCAAAATTTTAGGGGTAACATGAGAGGGAACTTCTTTACTCAGAGAGTGGTAGCTGTGTGGAACGAGCTTCCAGCAAAAGTGGTTGAGGCAGGTTCGATGTTGTCATTTAAAGTTAAATTGGATATATGGACAGGAAAGGAATGGAGAGTTATGGGCTGAGTGCAGGTCGGTAGGACTAGGTGAGGGTAACAGTTCGGCACATACTAGAAGGGCCGAGATGGCCTGTTTCTGTGCTGTTATCGTTGTATGGTTATATGGTTATAGACAGTGCAAGAGGGAGGATAGGCAGGTGATAGAGAAGGGACGTGTTCAGACTGAAGTTTTGAGATGTTTCTATTTTAACGCAAGGAGTGTTGTGAACAAAGCGGACGAGCTTAGAGCGTGGATCAGTACTTGGATATATGATATGGTGGCCATTACAGAGACACTACACGAATGGTTACCTCAAGTGCCGGTTTTAGATGTTTCAGAAAGGACAAGGTGGGAGGCCAAAGAAGTGGGGACGTGGCACTGTTGATCGGAGATAGTGTCATGGCTGCAGAAAAGGTGGACGTCTTGTGGGTAGAGGTTAGGAACAGGAAGGGGTCAATGACTTTACTGGGTGTTTTTCATAGGCCGTCCAATAGTAACATGGTTATCGAGGAGCAGATAGGGAAACAGATCTTGGAAAGGTGTAATAATAACAGAGTTGTCGTGATGGGATATTTTAACTTCCCAAATATCGATTGGCATCTCCCTAGAGCGAGGGATTTGGATGGGGTGGAGTTTGTTAGGTGTTTTCAGAAAGGTTTCTTGACACATTACGTACATAAGCCTACAAGAGGAGAGGCTGTACTTGATTGGTATTCGGAAATGAACCTGGTCAGGTGTCAGATCTCTCAGTGGAAGAGCATTTTGGACATAGTGATCATAATTCTGTCTCCTTTACAATAGCATTGGAGAGAGATAGGAACAGACAAGTTAGAAAAGCATTTAATTGGAGTAAGGGGAATAATAAAGCTATCAGGCAGGAAATTGGAGGCTTAAATTGGAAGCAGATGTTCTCAGGGAAAAGTACAGAAGAAATGTGGCAAATATTCAGGGGATATTTATGTGGAGTTCTGTATAGGTAGGTTCCAATGAGACAGGGAAATTCTGGTAGGGTACAGGAACTGTGGTATACAAAGGCTGTAATAAATCTAGTCAAGAAAAGAAAAGCTTACCAAAGGTTCAGAGAGCTAGGTAATGTTAGTGAACTAGAAGATTATAAGGCTAATAGGAAGGAGCTTAAAAGGAAATTAGGAGAGCCAAAAGGGGCCATGAGAAGGCCTTGGCAGGCAGAATTAAGGAAAACCCTAAGGCATTCTATAAGTATGTGAACAGCAAGTGGGTAAGATGTGAAAGAATAGGACCTATCAAGTGTGACAGTGGGAAAGTGTGTATGGAACCGGAGGAAATAGCAGATGTACTTAATGAATACTTTACTTCAGAATTCACTATGGAATAGGATATTGGTGATTGTAGTGATGACTTTCAGCAGACTGAAAAGTTTGAGCATGTAGATATTACGAAAGAGGATGTGCTGAAACTTTTGGAAAGCATCAAGTTGGATATGTCGCCGGGACCGGATAAGATGTACCCCAGGCGACTGTAGGAGGCAAGATAAGAGATTACTGAGCCTCTGGCAATGATCTTTGCATCTTCAGTGGGAATGGGAGAGGTTCTAGAGGATTGGAGGGATGCAAATGTTGTTCCTTTATTCAAGAAAGGGAGTAGAGATAGCCCAAGAAATTATAGACCAGTGAGTATTACCTCAGTGGTTGGTAATTTGATGGAGCAGATCCAGAGAGGCAGGATTTATGAACATTTGGAGAAATATAGTATGATTAGGAATAGTCAGCATGGCTTTGTGAAAGGCAGGTCGTGCCTTACGAGCCTGATTGAATTTTTTGAGGATGTGACTAAACACATTGATGAAGGAAGAGCAGTAGATGTAGTGTACATAGATTTCAGCAAGGCATTTGATAAGGTACCCCATGCAAGCCTTGTTGAGTAAGTAAAGAGGCGTGGGATCCAAGAGGACACTGCTTTGTGCATCCAGAACTGGCTTGCCCACAGAAGGCAAGGAGTGTTGGAGACAGGTCATATTTGCATGGAAGGTCGTTCACCAGTGAGGTGCCTCAGGGACCTCTTCTGGGACCCTTACTCTTCGTGATTTTTATAAATGACCTGGATGAGGAAGTGGAGGGATGGGTTAGTAAGTTTGCTGATGACACAAAGGTTGGAGGTGTTGTGCATAGTGTGAAGGGCTGTCAGAGGTTACAGAGGGACATTAATAGGATGCAAGACTGGGCTGAGAAGTGGCAGATCGAGTTTAACCCAGATAAGTGTGAAGTGGTTCATTTTGGTAGGTCAAATATGATGGCAGAATGTAGTATTAATGGTTAGACTCTTGGCAGTGTGGAGGATCAGAGGGATCTTGGGATCCGAGTCCATAGGACGCTCAAACCAGCTGCGCATGTTGACTCTGTGGTTAAGAAGGCGTACGGTGTATTGGCCTTCATCAATCGTGGAATTGAATTTAGGAGCCGAGAGGTAATGTTGCAACTATATAGGACACTGGTCAGACCTCACTTGGAGTACTGTGCTCAGTTCTGGTCGCCTCACTACAGGAAGGATGTAGAAGCCACAGAAAGGGTGCAGAGGAGATTTACAAAGATGTTGCCTGGATTAGGGAGCAAGCCTTATGAGAATAGGTTGAGTGAACTCATCATTTATCCTTGGAGTGACGGAGGATAAGATGTGACCTGATAGAGGTGTATAAGATGATGAGAGGCATTGATCATATAGGTAGTCAGAGGCTTTTTCCCAGGGCTGAAATGGATGCCACAAGAGGACACAGATTTAAGGCTGGGGAGTAGGTACAGAGGAGATGTCAGGGGTAAATTTTTTACACAGAGAGCGGTGAGTGCGTGGAATGGGCTGCCGGCAATGGTGGTGAAGGCGGATATGATAGTGTCTTTTAAGAGAAGTTTAGATAGGTACATGGAGCTTAGTAAAATAGAGGGCTATAGGCAAGCCTAGTAATTTCTAAGGTAGAGACATGTTTGGCACAACTTTGTGGGCCAAAGAGCCTGTATTGTGCTGTAGGTTTTCTATGTTTCTATGTTTCAAACTTGGAAGCGATTTGATGTGACAGATCCGAGGTGAGTCGAGGCAAGGCAGAATCAAGGCAGAGATTAGGTTCGTCCTCGAGAGCAAGGAAAGACCCAGGGTTCAATCAATTTAAGCACCGGGCTGAATTGGAAAGATCGAGAATAAACTGAAATGAGGTGCCGGGGTCCAGGTCCCAGAGTCTATAGAAGTGACAGAACCCAGGTCCAAGAGTGAAGAACAACCCAATGTCTGGATGATTTAAGCCCTGGGCCAGATTGAAAAAGGGTCAGGGTGTTTGGGCCAGAGGAGAGGGATGGGCTGATTCAGCTTGCTGCTCTGTGATACTTACTTGACTCTGCTTTGAACTGAGGCTGTGGCTTCATGTCTGTGGCTGGACTCTCTTTCGTAAACTTCAGCACTGAATGCTCAGTGGTCACTGAGGCTGTCTGCAAGAAGGGTCAGAGCCATCTCTATTTCCTGAGGAGACTGAGGTCCTTTAGCATCTGTCAGACGATGCTGAGGATGTTCTATGAGTCTGTGGTGGTCAGTGCTATCATGTTTGCTGTTGTGTACTGGGGCAGCAGGCTGAAGGTAGCAGACACCAACAGAATCAACAAACTCATTCGTAAGGCCAGTGATGTTGTGGGTATGGAACTGGACTCTCTGACGATGGTGTCTGAAAAGAGGATGCTGTCCAAGTTGCATGCCATCTTGGACAATGTCTCCCATCCGCTACATAATGTACTGGTTGGGCATAGGAGTACATTCAGCCAGAGACTCATTCCACCGAGATGCAACACTGAGAGTCATAGGAAGTCATTCCTGCCTGTGGCCATCAAACTTTACAACTCCTCCCTTGGAGGATCAGACACCCTGAGCCAATAGGCTGGTCCTGGACTTTCCATCTGGCATAATTTACAAACGTTTGTACATATTATTATTTAATTATTTATGGTTTTATATTGCTATATTCATACTCTATTCTTGGTTGGTGCAACTGTGACGAAACTCAATTTCCCTTAGGATCAATAAAGTATGTCTGTCTGTCTGTCTGTCTGTCTATCATATTTGCCTACTTCTATTGTCTGTACAACTGCTTTTCATTGTGTGTTGTGTGTTTCCCAGTTTCTTTTTTAAGAGGTTCCTTTGTGTTTCTTTGTTTTGTGGCTGCTGGTTAGGAGATGAATCTCAAGGTTGTATAATGTATACATACTTTGGTAATAAATGTATTTTGAACCTTGAACTTCGACCACCACCTCCAACAGTTCAATCGGAACTGGATTTAGTTTAGTTTGTTGCTGATTTAATTTCTTTTCTCTTCTAAATTTTCATCTCTTATCCAACATTGCCTCATTGATATTTTTTTTTGAAGATCAGTATCAACTCAACATTCAATGGATTCAGTTCAAAAGATTGTTATCCTAACACATTAATCCCATCTTTCTCCATACTTGTCACTAGCTTACTTAATATTTTCAGAATTGTTTTTTTTAAATTCCATATTTCTGTTATGTGAGCATTCTGTTTCTTGTTCAGCTGGTTACTGTCTTGCTCACTGTTTGGACAATATACGAAGAGCATTCTAATACATCCAGTAGGGAAAAATAATCAGTGACTTACTTTTGGAAGAAATACGTCTGTGAACAAAATCATTGATTTCAAAAAGCAGGATATGGGCATGGCATGACACAGACTGAAAGTTAGATATTTTTGACAGTACATTATAAAATATTTGAGAAGTGGTGTGGTAATTAGCAAAATAACCTGCTAAAACAAATAATGATTGATACCTAAAACAAAAAAAAACATAAGAAATGCTCCCAAATTAGTACTTAAGGTGTTCTTAAATTAGTATTTAAATTTCCTTAGAGGAACATTTTCAAAAAATATTCAATGTCAACATACATGAAGATTCAGGTTATTGAAAACTGCATCAAGTATGGGTTTAAGGGGATAATTTTAAAAATTAGGCAACTGCAGCTGAAGACAAGTCTGCCATTGATATCTGAGAATATGCAACAGGAAGTTGGGGGGTAGAATTCCGGGACAAAGATTTAGATCAGTTCAAATTGACAGAAATGGAACATTTGCCGGTAGATTATTACAACAGTTGAGTCGAGTGATAACAAAATACACAAGTATCTCAGATGAGATGGAATTCACAATGTGGCATCGTTGGACAGCTAGGTGAAGATGAGGATGTGAGAATTTTGCTTCATGTCTCAATCAAATAAAGTTGTCAAGATTTTGAAAATGGTTGGTAATGGAAATGGGAGATGTGCTGGTTGCTATATTCCAAATTTCCATACCTGATGGGGTCACAATTGTAATCCCATCATTTAAAAAAAGAGGGAAAAGGAAAGGAGAAAATGATGGACTTCTGAGATTAACATAAATAGAAGGAAATCTATAACTAAAGAAGTGATACTTAAAAAAATGAGGAACGTGTAGAATTAACAGATTTATGAAAAGAAGATAGTACTTGAAAAAATCTCAGAAATTTTTTAAGTAGTTATAGATAATTGTGTATTAATTGACTAGTGTTTTCAGCAGACACAGAGTGGATGGAATCATAGCAATACGATGGCCTGCACTGAGGATTGATTAACAGAAAGGAGGAATGGGCAGGTTATGCAAGTTGAAGGCTGAGTCCAGTAGGGATCAGTGGAGGACGCCGCTGTTCATTGTGTGCATGAATTATTTGGAACAGTGTAAAGTTTCAAAGTTTCCGATAATACATAGAAGGCCAAAAAGGATGAGCCTGGTTTCAGGTTACTGATAGTTTAAGTGAATTGGCCTCGACACAAGAATGCTATGATTAAATGTCTCAGCCCAAAACATCGACTGTTTAATCCTCTCCAGAGATGTTGCCTGACCTGCTGAGTTCCTCCAGCATTTTGTGTGTGTTGCTCTGGATTTCCAGCATCTGCAGAATCTCTTGTGCACATGAATGTTTAAAATGTGAGCTCATCTTCTTTGGTAGAATGGAAGGGAGAGCATTCTTTTAATAGTGATGCACATACCTGTTCTCAGCTCTGTGAATAGATATTCTAATACCATATTGTCTTGGCCACTACAAATACATACGTAAGACCATTACCTCTGCGACGGTCCTTACAGTGGTGGGTGCTTGTGGTTGTATGTTGGCTGATGTCAGAGATTATTTAGACAAGGCCAGGCAACATCACAGGCTGAGTACTCAGGGTGAGTACATAGTGACATACTCGTGGACATCTTCAACACTTCGTTCATCCAGGCTGTTGTCCCCACACACTTCAAATCAGCCACCATCATCCCTGTACCAAAAAACTCTCAGAACTAAGCAACTACCATCCAGTGACACTTACAACAATCATCCTGAAGTTTTTTTAAAATCACTCAAAATGGAACCTATCAAAAACTCCATTCCTGCCACATTGGACACACATCAGTATGCTTACTAATAGAACTGCTCTACGACAGATGCCAGAGCACAGTTCCACAGTCATGTATTTAGACAGAGGAATAGAAGTTTGTTCATTGAGGTCTGTGGGACATAGCATCTGTCATTCACCTGGCCCTGAAACACTTAGAAAACCACGGCACCAATGTCAGAATGCTGTTTCTGGATTTTAGTTCCTCATTCAACAATATAGTCACACAGATCCTGGTGGACAACCTCCTACTCCTCAGTCTAAATATATCACCGTGCAACTGGGTGTTGGACTTCCTAACCAACAGACCGCAGATGGTCAGGATGCACAGCTCTCCTCCCTGCCCATCATCCTCGGCATGGGTGCCCCCAGGAGCTGAGTGCTAAGCCCACTGCTGTAGACTCTGCTCACACGTGACTGGACAGCCAAACACCCGAGTAATCCCATTGTCAAGTTCGTCAATGATGCAACAGTTCTGGGGCTCATCACCAACAACGATGAGACAGCTACCGAGAGGAGGTGGAAGAACTCGAAACTTGGTGCCAGGCAAATAGCCTCTTCCTTAATATCAACAAGACAAGGGAGATGGTTATTGACTTCAGGAGTACTTGTACCACTCACACTCCCCTTTACATCACCAGCACAGCAGTAGAAAGGACGGGGAGTTTCCAACTCCTGGGAGTGCACACTTCATATAACCTCTCCTAGTCCCAGAAGACATCCTACCCAATCAGGAAAGCTCACCAACATCTTTAGTTTCCGAGGAGGCTGATAAGAGCTGGACTATGCACATCGACACATATCATCCCACAGATCCACAGTGGAGAGCATCCTAATACACTGCATCACTGCTCGGAACAGAAACCGCACTGTGGCGGACAGGACGGCTCCACAATGAGCAGTCAAAACAGCCCGACACATCACCAGCATCAGCCTACCCGCCATTAGGCACATGCGGTATAAAAAGAAAGGTGCCAGAAAATGGCCAGTAACATCATGAAGGATCCCACCCGCCATGCTCATGGACAGTTTGTCCCACTTCCATCAGGCACAAAGCTACACAGCATCATCATCAGACTCAAAAACAGTTACATTCCCCAAGCAGTAAAGGCTGATCAACTCTAAACCACTCTCCCCAACCCCAACCACCACTTCTTTATCACTTCCAGTCAGTAGCCTTTTGCACAGACACACCTGTGCCTATCACCACTTTATGGACGTGCAACCAATTTACATATGTAAGCTCGCAAACAACAGGAATTCTGCAGATGCTGGAAATTCAAGCAACACACATCAAAGTTGCTGGTGAACGCAGCAGGCCAGGCAGCATCTCTAGGAAGAGGTACAGTCGACGTTTCAGGCCGAGACCCTTCGTCAGGACTAACTGAAGGACGAGCTAGCAGGATCTCCTAGTGGCCACACATTTTAATTCCACGTCCCATTCCCATTCTGATATGTCCCTCCAAAGCCTCCTCTACTGTAAAGATGAAGCCACACTCAGGTTGGAGGAACAACACCTTATATTCCGTCTGGGTAGCCTCCAACCTGATGGCATGAACATCGACTTCTCTAACTTCCGCTAATGCCCCACCTCCCCCTCGTACCCCATCTGTTATTTATTTTTATACACACATTCTTTCTCTCACTCTCCTTTTTCTCCCTCTGTCCCTCTGACTATACCCCTTGCCCATCCTCTGGGTACCCCCCCCCGTCTTTCTTCCTGGGCCTCCTGGCCGATGATCCTCTCGTATCCCCTTTGCCTATCACCTGTCCAGCTGTTGACTCCATCCCTCCCCCTCCTGTCTTCTCCTATCATTTTGGATCTCCCCCTCCCCCTCCCACTTTCAAATCTCTTATTAGCTCTTCTTTCAGTTAGTCCTGACGAAGGGTCTCGGCCTGAAACATCGACTGTACCTCTTCCTAGAGATGCTGCCTGGCCTGCTGCGTTCACCAGCAACTTTGATGTGTGTTACATATATAAGTTATCTTGCATATTTATATTTATTCTGTCTTTTATTATTATTATTTTTTCTTTATCTTATTGTGTTTTACTTTATGTTACATCAGATCTGGAGTAATAATTATTTTGTTCTCCTTCACCCTTGTGTACTGGAAATGACATTAAACAATCTTGAATTTAAAATGTTACTAATAAAGTTTTGTTCGAAAACTTGCAGCACACATTTGTGGTAGTTCATACCACTTGCCCGCATAGTAGAGCCAGACAACTGTGCAGTGGTCCCTATACTAGGTTATGGAATCATAACTTACCTATTGCTCAATAAATTCAGATTGCTGAGATATTCAAGGTGAAATCCATTGAGAAATTTGTTCTGGATGAAAGTCACAGCCACAGAAATCTATACTGGTCTAAAGCATGCCTACATGATCGCTATCTGCAGGTTGTCAGGTACTCAAGCATCAAAGAGTCTGGAATCTCCAAAATATTCCTTCACTACTGATCCTTGTGTCAAATGACAGCATTATGTCCAGATAGTGAAAACAAATTGAATTGCATGCCTCCAACTCAACTAGACTAAAGCCCAATTTATATTTCTGCGTCAAATGTATGCCGTAGGGTGACGTGCACCTCCCCAAAAATGTAACTCACGCATCGCGGCGACGCAGACCGCAACAACTGTGATTGGTCTGCTTGGTAGCATCTCATTTCCGGTTGCTTTTCTCTGCCATGTCTGTACACTGATGCAAAATAAATGGTTGGAAACGATGAACCAAATCGTCAAATCTACCTGCCGACATCTGAAAATATTTGAAATGCATTTCCTCGTCCTTGTCTCTCATGAAGAAACTCAACACAGTGGCATAGAAACCCCACCACCAACTAGCGTTTTGGTGGTGAATTGCAGAGCGACATAGACACAACTACGTATGCTCGCTACAGCGTAGGGTTACGCAAAAGTATAAATCAGGCCTACGGAGTAGCCCGTACGCACAAGTGTAAATCAGCCTTTACAGTCTCTACGGCCACAATGAGGCCACTCTCAGGTTAGAGTAGTAACAGTTCATATTCTATCTGGATAGCCTCCAATTTGATACCATGAACATTGATTTCTCCAACTTCTAATAATTTCTACCCGCTTCCCTTCCTCCTTTTTTTGCCATTTCCAATTCTCTGCCTCCCCTCGTACCTCCATCTCTTCTCCTTACCTGCCCATCGTCTCCCTCTGTTGACCCTTCTCCTTCCTTTTTTCCTCTCCTCTCTTTTTAGATTCCTTCTTCATCCCTTTTCCTCTTCCACCTATCACCTCCCAGCTTTTCACTTCATCTCCCCCCTATCCTCCTGTATGTAGCTGCCTTCCTCCATACCTTGATTTGCTTTTTCTTCCTCCAAACCCTTGTCAGCATCTACTCCTTCCTTTCACCCCCACTTTCTTATTCTGGCTTCTTCCTCCTTCCTTCCCAGTTCTAGTGAAGGGTATCAACCCGAAACTTCAACTGTTTATTCGTCTTCATGAATGCTGAATTATCTGCTGAGTTCCCTCAGCATTTTGAGTTTGTTGCTCTGGATTTCCAGCACCTGTCAAATCTCTTGTGTTCAGAGTTGGCACTCTGCTGCAAAATTCAGCTTTTACAAGATCACCTTCTCTTGTACTTCAGTCTTGCCTCCTGCTATTCATCATTATGTCTACTTAATGTCCCTCTGTCTGTTGCTAGAAGTAAAATCTGTGCAAAGTTCTGTCACTCAGCTTGGTAAGTTAATCAGTTACTATCAATCACCGATATAAAATAGTAAACGTATAACTTAAAAATAAATACCAATTGGTTGTTGTCCTGACATAGTGATTTTGAGTCTAGCTACTGTCACCACTGAGGCATAATGTCATCAGCTGAATGAAAAAAGAAAAGAACATTGGCAGTCAAAAAAAATATTTTGCTTGGTTATTGATTATGCATTGAACATATATCGTCAATGTGATGTCATCAGTGGGTTCATCAAGGGAGAGTTGACCTTCGGTGGGACACTGTCAATTCAATCCTGACTCGGGTTGAAATCCAGACTGAACTAACGTGATGAGGTTTTACATCATTGGTTGTGAGGACCCATTGTGAGATTTGCTTTTCCTTAAATGTCAGCAATCTAACAGCCTCCCACTAGTTATGCTCACAGATAAGTGTTTTGTTGCAGAGACCTCCTAATAACCAGACATCTGACTCACAGAAAAAGAGCTTATTCATAAGTCATTGAAAATCTCACTCCTCCAGATGAAGAAAATAACGATATTAAATGAAACAGAGAAGGGGGCTTCTGAAGATGAAGACAAGCGATGTTGGTGAGGTAGAACAGAAGGAAGTTTGCATCTAGTAGTTCTAGACTGAGCTGGGAAATTTGAAAAGGGAATTGTTTTATCACTATGCTTTAATATTCATTGGTGAGTATAGGGGTCTACTGGGTGTCCCAGGAAACTTGTGGAGTCCGTTCTGGGGAAGCTCACTCAAAGTTGGGCGCCTCCAAACACTCAGCTCTCACCTGTGGCTCACCTGTGTTTGCATACGACAATGGACACACCGCAGTACAGGTTGGCTAATTCAGGTGTGGGTAGCTAGCGGCCTCATACGCTGGTGAGACAGGGAATGCCTCTCCTATCATGTGAAGTCAGCTCCAGGAGACTGGGTGGATGAGATCAGTGGTGAGATTCAATGCCTAGGAAAGCTGTTCTGGAACACCTCATGGAGAGCGAAGGGCATGACAAACCACGGAAAAAATTGTGGTCATCCACTGCAACCAAGGAAGACTCAGTTTGTGATGACTACTAGTACCACTGGACCAGGTTTCCGAGGTTGAGAGAGTAGAAATGCCCCAGTGGGAAGGCTTTTTCACTTTTAAAAACTCTCCTGCACAGGTCTCCCATCGTTGTTGGATATGATTGGAAATTACAGCAGGAGATATAAAAGGCATGTCAGAAGGGCAATTTCATGATTATCGTTGGGGATTTTGACATGCAAGTGGATTGGGAAAACCAGGCCAATACTGGACCTCAAGAAAGAGAATTTGTAGAATGTCTAAGGGATGGCTTTTCAGAGCAGTTTGTTGTTGAGCCCACTAGGGGATCGGCTGTACTGGATTGAGTGTTGTTCAATGATCCAGAGGTGACAAGAGAGTTTAAGGTTAAGGAACCTTGAGAGAACAGTGATCACAATATGATTGAGTTCACTTTGAAATTTGAGAAAGAGAAACTAAATTCCAATGTGTCAGTACTTCAGTGGAATAAAGGAAATGACAATGGCATGAGAGGGGAACTGGCCAAAGTTGACTGGAAGGGGACACGAGCAGGAAGGACAGCAGAGCAGCAATGGCTGGAGTTTCAGTGAAAAATGAGGGAAATGCAAGACAGATATATTCCAAATAAAAAGAAATTTTTGAATGGAAGGAGGACACTACTGTGGCTGACAAGTGAAGTCGGAGCCAAAGTAAAAACAAAAGAGAGGGCATACAAGGAAGCCAAAGCTAGTGGGAAGATAGAGGATTGGGAAGCTTTTAAAAACTTGCAGAAGGAAACAAAGAAGGTCATTAGGAAGGAAAAGATGAATTATGAAAGGAAGCTATTGACTAACATCAAAGAAGATACTAAAAGCTTTTTTAAGTATGCAAAGAGTAAAAGAGAGTCAAGGGTAGATATAGGAGCAATACAAAATTACACTGGAGATATTGTAATAAGAGATGCAGAGATGGCAGAGGAACTGAATGCGTATTTTGCAACAGTCTTCTCAGTGGGAGACGTCTGCAGTATACTGGACATTCAAGAGTGTCAGGGAAGTGAAGTATGTGCAGTGAAAATTATGACTAAGAAGACGCTCAGGAAGCTTAATGGTCTGAGGGTGGATAAATCTCCTGGACCTGATGGAATGCACCCCTGGGTTCTGAAGGAAGTAGCTGGAGAGATTGCAAAGGCATTAACAATGATCTTTCAAGTATCGATAGATTCTGGCATTGTACCAGATGACTGGAAAATTGCAAATGTTACTCTGCTATTTAAGAAGGGTGGGAGGCAGCAGAAAGATCAGTATAGACCTATTAGCCTGACATCACAAGATAGGCCAAAGCCAGCATAGCTTCCTGAAAGGAAAACCCTGTCTGATAAACCTACTGCAATTCTTGAGGAAATTACAATCAGGGTAGACAACAGAGATGTAGTAGATGTGGTGTACTTGGATTTTCAGAAGGCCTTTGACAAGGTGCCGCATATGAGACTGCTTAGCAAGATAAGATCTCATGGAATTACAGGGGAATCACTAGCATGGGTGGAACATTGGCAGAAAACAGATAGTGGGAATAAAGGGATTCTATTCTGACTGGCTGCCGGTTACCAATGGGGTTCCACAGGGGTTGGTGTTGGGACCTCTGCTTTTTATGGTATATGTCAATGATTTGGACTATGGGATTAATGGATTTGTGGCTAAATTTGTCGATGATACAAAGGTAGGTGGAGGACAATAGACAATAGACAATAGGTGCAGTAGTAGGCCATTCAGCCCTTCGAACCAGCACCACCATTCACTGTGATCATGGCTGATCATCCACAATCAGTACCCTTTTCCTGCCTTCTCCCCATATCCCTTCACTCCGCTATCTTTAAGAGCTCTATCTAACTCTTTTTTGAAAGAATCCAGAGAATTGGCCTCAACTGCCTTCTGAGGCAGAGCATTCCACAGAACCACAACCTTCTGTGTGAAAAAGTTTTTCCTCAACTCCGTTCTAAATTGTCTACCCCTTATTCTTAAACTGTGGCCTCTAGTTCTGGACTAGAGGAGCGGGCAGTGTTGAGGAAACAGAGCCTGCAGAGAGACTTAGATAGTTTAGAGGAATGGGCAAAGAAGTGGCAAATTAAATACAATGTTGGAAAGTATATGGTCATGCACTTTGGTGGAAGAAATAAACAGGCAGACTTTTATTCAGAAGGGGAGAGAATTCAAAATACAGAGATGCAAAGGGATTTGGGAGTCCTTGTGCAGGATACCCTAAAGGTTAACCACCAGGTTGCGTCGGTGGTGACGAAAGCGAATGCAATGTTGGCATCCATTTTTAGAGGTATAGAATATAAGAGCAGGGAAATGATGTTGAGGCTCTATAAGGCACTCGCGAGACCACACTTGGAGTATTGTAGGCAGTTTTGGGCTCCTTATTTTAAAAAAGGATATACTGATATTGGAGAGGGTTCAGACAAGATTCACGAGAATGATTCCAGGAATGAAAGGGTTACTGTATGAGGAACATCTGGCAGCTCTTGGACTGTATTCCCTGGGGTTCAGGAGAATGAGGGGGGGTCTCATAGAAACATTCCGAATGTTAAGAGGCCTGAACAGATTAGATATGGCAAAGTTACTTCCCATGGTATGGGAGTCTAGGACAAGAGGGCACGACTTCACGATTGAAGAACGTCCATTTAGAATTGAGGTGCGGAGAAATTACTTTACTCAGGGGGTGGTAAATCTGTGCAATTTGTTGCCATGAGCAGCTGTGGAGGCCAAGTCATTGGGTGTATTTAAGGCAGAGATAGATAGGTTCTTGATTAGCCAGGGCATCAAAGGGTATGGGGTGAAAGCAGGGGAGTGGGGATGACTAGAAAAATTGGATCAGCCCATGATTGAATGGCAGAGCAGACTCAATGGGCTGAATGGCCTACTTCTGCTCTTATATCTTATGGTCTTGTGATCTTATGATGGACGACCACCATGGTGAGTACAAAACAAAATAAAATAAGTTTACTGAGAACTGAGATACATCTCAAATGTTTTTGGTTAAAATTCAAAATAGAGCAGTGGTGATTGTTGATGGAATTAATTTTTGGGATAAAATATGAAACTTTGAACACAGGACATGTGAAAGATTATTGATATATTGGAGAAGTTTAGTAACTATCAATTGAAATGATTCTAGGTTATAACGCGAGAAAAAAGATGGTCAGGACTCAAATTGGTAACAAGTAGATAATGGAGCTGTTAGCGGAGGTAGTATTTCCATCCTAAGTTACATGTATTTCCCAATGGGTAAAGAGCTTAGCTCACAAAATACCTTTTACCCACTAATCTTGTCAAGATGACTACCCTCAATGCATTTTAGCCAGCTTTTGAAAGGGTTTTGGGTTCTATTTGTATATAATTCACCACCTAATTTTCTCTAGACTCTGGACTGAATCAGGCTCTCAACTTTCAAAGTTCTTCATGAATGTTCACAATGTTAGACCAGTCCAGCTTTTATTAGGGAAGTTTTTCTGTTAGCTTCGAATTATTTCAACATGAATTCTCAACAACAAAACACCTGTCTGTAAGAATAGCCAGTAGACATCACATAGCTCCAGTGCAAACATCATGCTGAGTGGCAGGACAAGTGTAAGCTTGACCTGGTTTTGCTTGACTGTAAAAATCTGCATTTGATTTCAGCAGAAGCACTAATCACTTGTCAGTCATTTGCTATCAAAATACAGTAATCTGCATATTTTAAAGTTGTATGAGAAACACCATTAGGAATTCTGATTGTTTAAAGTGCTTTATGACTGTGCATTAAGGTGGAAAACATCGAGGTTGTACTACCTTTGCCAGAATGAATATACCGGCGAGCTTTTCCAGCATCACAGTTAAGTGAATCTGTTTGATGCTGCAACATGTAAACTATCTGTTGGAGATTTAGGTTTAACAACTAACCTATAGTGAGCCACAAACAAGAGAAAATCTGCAGATACGTGAAATCCAAGCAACAAACTCAGAATGCTGAAGGAACTCAGCAGGCCAGACAGCATCTATGGAAAAGAGTACAGTCAACATTTCAGGCAGTGACCCTTCATAATAAGTTCTACCTGATCACAAGTCCTGGTATCTATTACCAAATTCCTAATTGACACTGCAGTTACAAATTAAGGCCAAGCCCTTTATTGAAATGAAGAGATCTCATTGAAACCTATCGAATGGTCAAAAACCTTGATGGAGTGGATGTGGAGAAAATGTTTCCTATGGTGGGGGAGTCTACGACCAGTGGACACAGCCTCAGAATAGAGGGACGTCCAATTATAACAGATATAAGGAGGAATTTCTTTAGCCTGAGGGTGCTGAATCTGTGGAGGCCAAGTCGTTGGTTTATATTTAAGGTGGAGGTTGATAGATTCTTGATTAGTCAGGGCATGAAGGGAAATGGGGAGAAGACAGGAGATTGGGGCTGAAGGAAATGGATCAGCCCATGATGACCTGGCAGAATTCATTCTCCCCATCCTTCATATTCCATCTTTTCCTTTTTTTGTGACTTTTTTTCTGTTGGTCTTTAAAAGCTTCCCACTCCTCTAACTGCCCACTATTTTTTTTTGCTCTTTTATATATACTGTCTTTGGCTTTTATGTTGACTTCTCTTGTCAGCCATGGTTACACCATCCTGCCTTTAGAACACTCCTCCTTCTTTCGGATGCAGCTATCATGCACCTTCCGAGTTGCGGCCAGAAACTCCAGCCATCGCTGCTGTGCAATCATCCCTGCTACTGTCCCCTTCCAATCAATTTTGGCCTGCTGCTCCCTCATGCTTCTGTAATTCCCCTTACTGCACTGTGCTATTGATATATCTGACTTTAGCTTCTCCTCAAATTGCAGGATGAATTCTATCATATTATGATTGCTGTGTTCCCTAAGGCAGGGGTCCCCAACCTTTTTTACACTGCGGACCGGTTTCATATCGACAATATTCTTGCGGACCGGCCGACCCCGGTGGGGGGTTAGGGTTGCCAACGGACAAGAGTAGCAGTCAAATATGTTGGGTTTACCCAGAGATAGACTACAATGACCATGAAGCCTTGCGCGGACACAAGTGCGCATGCATGACTTGCGCATTTGTGTACGTGCCGATTTTTTTTCTACAAATCGCTTTTGCCGATTCTGTTTGCGGGGGGGGGGGCAGGTGTTAGTCACAACCGGAATATAGGTGATAAATGGCTAATACATTCACTTTCGTTTCTAAAAGGGTTTATCTAACGAATTTAATATTAAACACACAGCGCATATTTTCCTCGCATGAATATAGCGATAAGTCAATTATGAGGGAAGGACAGGAGAGCTTGAAGTAAGTGTTGAACAAACTTCCAGCAGAAGTGGTAGAGGCAGGTTCGATATTATCACTTAAAGAAAAATTGGATAGCTAGATGGACAGGAAAGGAATGGAGGGTTATGGGCTGAGTGCAGATCGGTGGGATTAGATGGGAATAGCATTCGGCATGGACTAGAAGGGCAGAGATCGCCTGTTTCCGTGCTGTAATTGTTATATGGTGATATGGTTATATAAATCAATAGCATCATAACATTCTAAGTAACGTTTGGATATTAAACACACAGCACATATTTCCCCCGTATGAACATATAAAATCATTGCAACACACCAGTATCGCTGCATCAGTGGGAGCCCTGGGCTTGTTTCCCTGCAACAAGATGGTCCTATCGAGGGGTGATGGGAGACAGCGATACGCGAAGGGGGTTCCTTATGTCCAGTCTATTCTGCAATTTAATTTTCGTTGCATTCATTGCAGAGATATGTTGGAAATGGAAGCAACGTTCTTAGTGCTTTTGTGGCTATCTCAGGATATTTAGCCTTGACTTTGATCCAAAATGCTGGCAGAGATGTTATGTCAAACATACTTTCCAGCCCGCCGTCATTTGCAAGCTCGAGGAGTTGATCTCCTTCCCGCGCTGACATGGATGACGCGCGGGTAATGACCTCGCGTGCGTTCAAACTCAACAGTGGCCGTGACAGGGAATGAGGAAAGGTGCAGCTGACTCATATCGCCAAATCATATCGTTTCCTCGCGGCCCGACAGCGGTCCGCAGCCCGGTGGTTGGGGACCCCTGCACTAAGGGTTCCTTTACCCTAGGCTCTCTAATCAATTCTGGTTCATTACACAACACCCAATCCAGAATAGCTGAGCCTCCAGTGGGCTCAACCACGAGCTGCTCTAAAATGCCATCCCATCGACATTCTACAAATTCCCCTTCTTGGAATTCAGCACCAAGCTGATTTTCCCAATCTACCTGCAGATTGAAATCCCCCATGACTATCGTAACATTGCCCTTTTGACATGTATTTTCTATCTCACAATTTGTAGACAGCATCTTTACTACGTTCTCCCATCAGGGTCTTTTTTACCCTTGCAGGTTTTTTTTTGCTTTATCCATAACAACTCTACACCTTCTGACCCTATGAAACCGCTTCCTAAGGATTTGGTTTCATTTTTTACCAACAGAGCCACACCACCCTCTCTGCTGACCTACCTTTCCTTTCAATACAATGTGTATTCTCGGATTTTAAACTGCCAGCTACAATCTTCTTTCAGCCATTATTCGGTGATGCCCACAACGTCATACTTGCCCATCTATCACTGTGCTACAAGTTCATCTACCTTATTCTGTATACAGCGTGCATTCAAATACAACACCTTCAGTCATATATCCATCGCCCTTTTTGATTTGGCCCCTTTTTATATTGGAACTCATCCTGTTCACTGTCATTTTGCACTATGATCAGCCTCTCCTTGCCGACAGTTTAACTACACACAGCCTCTGTTTGTAAACCAGCTACCCCATCTTCAGCAGTATCACTAATTTCCATCCACCCCGTTACATACTTCATAGATATCTTGTGACTGTCTTACGAGGATGATGTAATGGTCTTGCGGAGGTCACATGATGTAATTTTCCCGCCAGTGAGGTCACATGATGACCTGTTCTCAACAGGTATATAAAAGGAGACCCCTGGTGACGCAATTAGTTTTTCGCCACCTCCAACAGGATCCCACTACTAAGCACATCTTTCCCTAACCCCCTCCCTTCACTTTCCGCAGGGATCGCTCCCTACACAACTTTCTTGTCCATTCATCCCCCCCATCCCTCCCCACTGATCTCCCTCCTGGCACTTACCCTTGTAAGCGGAACAAGTGCTATACATGCCTTTACACTTCCTCCCTTACCACCATTCAGGGCCCCAGACAGTCCTTCCAGGTGAGGCGACACTTCACCTGTGAGTTGGCTGGGATGATATACTGCATCCGGTGCTCCCGATGTGGCCTTCTGTAGATTGTTGAGACCCGACGCAGACTGGGAGACCACTTTGCTGAACACCTACGCTCTGTCCGCCAGAGAAAGCAGGATCTCCCAGTGGCCACACATTTTAATTCCATATCCCATTCCCATTCTGACTTGTCTATCCACGGCCTCCTCTACTGTAAAGATGAAGCCACACTCAGGTTGGAGGAACAACACCTTGTATTCTGTCTGGGTAGCCTCCAACCTGATGGCATGAACATTGACTTCTCTAACTTCCGCTAATGCCCCACCTCCCCCTCGTACCCCATCCGTTATTTATTTATATATATACACACATTCTTTCTCTCTCTCTCTCTCTCCTTTTTCTCCCTCTGTCCCTCTGACTATACCCTTTGCCCATCCTCTGGGATCCCCCCCCCCCGTCTTTCTCCCTGGACCTCCTGTTCCATGATCCTCTCATATCCCCTTTGCCAATCACCTGTCTAGCTCTTGGCTCCATCCCTCCCCCTCCTGTCTTCTCCTATCATTTTGGATCTCCCCCTCCCCCTCCCACTTTCAAATCTCTTACTAACTCTTCCTTCAGTTAGTCCTGATGAAGGGTCTTGGCCTGAAACATCGACTGTACCCCTTCCTAGATATGCTGCCTGGCCTGCTGCATTCACCAGCAACTTTAATGTATGTTGCTTGAATTTCCAGCATCTGCAGAATTCCTGTTGTTTGCAATTAGTTTTTCAGTTTTGTTTTGTGTTAGGTATTCCATTTTGCTGCTGATGATGCAGTTTTGTTTTAAAGTGGAGTTCTACTTTCTATTGTAAGTAGTATTGGAGAGTGAAGACGTTACCAAAATACAGGAATTCGCCGAGTCGAGTAAAGCTGATATCATTTAGCGGTTTTGGAGAGGATCGACCTTTATTTAATCTTTGTTCAAGTAAAAGTGACCTGCAACTGAGATATCCCCTGCTAACTAAAGTAGGGAGGACAGTGCAGTGTCTATTTACCAGAGGAAAAGGTCAGTTCCTTTAAACCATTTTATTTCCATCGTCGTGAATCCTGCGGACAAGGCAGGTTCCATCTGGGATCAGCAGTAATGTGACGTCTTTGAGGAATTCTTTACTTCAGGAAAGTCTCTTCTAATTGACTGTATAAATCTCTTGGTCTTTCAAGTTTACCATTCTAAGAACTGTGTTCGAATTTACCACCTTAAGAACTGTTTTCGCATTTACCCTTTTAAGAACTGTTCCAGAGTTGCTGTACAGCAGTTAACTTCTGGTTAAATTAGTCATTTTAATATTTTTTGCTATTATTGATCAGAGTTTAATAAATGTTTGTTTGCTTGTTTTTATAAAACCTGATTCAATTCTATATTTATTGTTGCCGGTCACGTGACCCCCCCCCCCCCCACACACACACAAATTAGCTTAAGCCCTCCCGAACAGCTGTAGCAAACCTACCTGGTAGGATCACAGTCATTTCCATACGACATTGTGGGCATCACTGAATAGTGGAAAACTGATTGCCCCCTCAATATTTTTTACATCGTATCTGATCAATCGGAGACATTTCAAAGGTGGCAAGAGTAGGACACAGAATTTGCCACTGGTGTCTTGCTGCTACTAGAGGACTGCAGAATGACACCGTTGTGCAATGAGGATTCAAATCTGCTAAACCAAAAGGACACTGAAAAGAATATGTGGTTTGTGGTATTGTTGTGGATAAGAAGTCTGGAGCATGTGGAGAATTTAACAGAACCCTGGTTATTACACTTGTTCCGATCTCTTCCCCAACTCCTTTACTTATGTGTTGCCATGCTTGCTCCAAAGTTTTATACAATTCAACTAACTGAGCTGCCTTCGAAACATTTCCAAAATGTCCAAAATATTTCTTACCTTGTTCAATGTTGAGGCTGTCCAATCACAAGTCACTCTGCTGTACAGTCTTTTGAACATCAATGAATGATTTGGGTACCCAATTGCTTCTTACTTCTGATATCCACTCACTTCACAATCTCACAAAAGACCATAAGACATAGGAGCAGAATTAGGCCACTTGGCCCATCAAGTCTGCTCCACCATTCAATCATGGCTGATCTTTTTTTTATATCCAGAGGTTATAAGCTTCATCACCCAATCCACTTGTTTCTTCACTAGTAAGGTTACACATTGCAACACACAAAATGCTGGAGGAACTCAGCAGGCCAGGCGCCCTCTATGAAAAAAAGTAGAGTCAACGTTTCAGGCCAAAACCCGACTGTGGGACTGGAGGAAAAAAGCTGAGGAGTAGATTTGAAAAGTTGGGGCAAGGGAGAGAGAAGCACCAGGTGATAGGTGAAACTTGGAGGAGGAGGAATGAAGCAAAGAGCTAGGAAGTTGATTGGTGAAAGAGACGAAAAGCCATGGAAGCAAGAAGAAAGGGGGGGAGGAGGAGCACCTGAGGGAGGCGATGGACGGACAAGGAGATAACATGATAGAGACACAGGATGGGAAATAGTGAAGGAGGGAGGGGGTAGGCATAACGGGAAGTTCGCGAAATCTATTTTTATGCAATCAGGTTGGGGGCTACCCAAACCGAATATAAGGTGTTGTCCCTCCAACCTAAGTGTGGCCTCATCACAACAGTAAAGGAGTCCATGGACTAATATATCAGAATGGGAATGGGAAGTGGAATTAAAATGGGTGGCCACTGGGAGATCCCACTTGTTGGCGAAGTGGTCTCCCAATCAATGTCGGGTCTTACCAATATACAGGAGGCCACGCCAGGAGCACTGGATACAGTAGATCACCCCGACAGACTCACAGGTGAAGTGTCACCTCACCTGGAAGGACTGTTTGGAGTCTTAAAAGGTAGTGAAGGGTGAGATGTAGTGGCAGGTGTAACACTTATTCAGTTTGCAAGGATAAGTGCCAGGAGGGAGATCAGTGGAGAGAGACGAATGGACAAGGGAATCGTATAGGGAGCGATCCCTGTGGAAAGCAGAAAGTGGTGGTGAAGGAAAGATGTGTTTGGTGGTGGGATGCAGTTGGAGATAACGGAAGTTTCGGAGAATTATGTGCTGGACACAGAGGCTGGTGGGGTGATAGGTGAGGACAAGAGGAACCCTGTCCCTGGTAGGACAGCACAAGGATAGGGTGAGAGCAGATGTATGTGAAATGGAAGAGATGTGGTTGAGGGCAGCATTGATGGTGGAGTAAGGGAAGCCCCGTTCTTTGAAAAAGGATGACATCTCCTTCATTCCAGAATGAAAAAACTCATCCTGAGAGCAGATGGAGTGGAGATGGGGGAATTGAGAGAAGGAGTTGGCATTTTTACAAGTAACAGGATGGGAGGAGGTATAGTCCAGACAGCTGTGAGAGTCGTGGGTTTGTAATAGACATCAATAGATAAACTGTCTCCAGAGAGATTGAGAATGGGGAGGGAGGTGTCAGAAATGGACCAGGTAAATTTGAGGGCAGGGTGGAAGCTGGAGGCAAAGTAGATGAAGCCGATGACCTCAGCATGGGTGCGGGAAGCAGTTGTTAATATAGCATCGGAAAAGTGTGGGACAGTCACCAGTGTAGGCTTGGAACATAGACTGTTCCACGTAGCCGACGAACAAGCAGGCATAGCTAAGACCCATGCAAGTATCCATGGCTACACCTTTTGTTTGAAGGAGGTGGGAGAAGCCAAAAGAAAAATTATTAAGAGTGAGGACGTTCCGTTAGGCAGAGGAGAGTGATGGTGGAGGGGAACTAGTTTGCTCTGGTGTCCAGAAAGAAATAGAGAGCTTTGAGGCTTTCCTGGTGGAGGAGGTGTATAGGGACTGGATATCCATCGTGAAAATAAGATGACGGGGGCCAGGAAACCTGAAATCCTTGAAAAGATCAAGAGTGTGTGAGGTGTCACGGATGTAGGTGGGAAGAGACTGAACTGGGGGGGGGGATAAAACAGAGCAGAGGTATGCTGATGTGAGTTCAGTGGGGCAGGAACAAGCTGAAACAATGGGTCTACTTTAACAGGTAGGTTTGTGGATCTTAGGAGGAGGTAGAAACTGCATTTCCTGTGCAAATTCTAATTTTCTGATTGGTCAGGTTGCAGATTATGCAACTCTTTTCTTAAATGATGTTTCTGAAATTTCATTGGCTTTAAATTGTATTTCTGTTTTTTTCTAAAGCCTCAGGCCTTTGTTTAAATATTCACAAATGTGAATTGTTTCCTCTTAAAGATTGTATTTAGTGTTGCCAACTGTCCTGTATTAGCCAGGACATCCCGTATATTGGGCTGAATTGGTTTGTCCCATATGGGACCGCCCTTGTCCGGTATTTCCCCCGGTAAGGTTGAGTGTTCCCATAAAACCGTTCGTAAAACAAAGAAGCAATTACCATTAACTTATATGGGAAAAATTTTTGAGCATTCCCAGACCCAAAAAATAACCTACCAAATCAAACCAAATAACACATAAAACCTAAAATAACGCTAACATATAGTAAAGGCAGGAATGATATGATAAAATCACAGCCTATATAAAGTAGAAATAATGTATGTACAGTGTAGTTTCACTTAACAGATCGGGAAGATTAAGCCAAAACCGATTTGTAGAAAATAAATCGGCATGTACGCGTGTACGCACGTCATGCATTCACACGTCTCGCATGCGCACATAGGTGCCCGCGCAAGGCTTCATGGTCATAGTAGTCTTTTCAGGGTGAACACAAGTGTCCCGTATTTGACTACGCAGGAATTCTGCTGATGCTGGAAATTCAAGCAACACACATCAAAGTTGCTGGTGAACGCAGCAGGCCAAGCAGCATCTATAGGAAGAGGCGCAGTCGACGTTTCAGGCCGAGACCCTTCGTCCGGACTAACTGAAGGAAGAGTGAGTAAGGGATTTGAAAGTTGGAGAGGGAGGGGGAGATGCAAAATGATAGGAGAAGACAGGAGGGGGAGGGATGGAGCCGAGAGCTGGACAGGTGATAGGCAAAGGAGATACAAGAGGATCATGGGACAGGAGGCCCGGGAAGAAAGACGGGCGGGGGGGTGATGTTCATTGTACCTCTTCCTAGAGATGCTGCCTGGCCTGCTCCGTTCGCCAGCAACTTTGATGTGTGTTCCCGTATTTGACTGCAACTTTTGTCCCTTATTTGGGAGTGAGAAAGTTGGCAACCCTAGTTGTACTCAATCTATAATTAAGACTATTCCAGTAAAAGACGAAGTCACATACTTGGGGATAACTATTGTTAAAAACGAATACTTAAGGTGTGTGGATAATTTTCAGCCTCTTATAGATAAAACCAAAAAAAGATTAAACCAGTGGCTTCAAAGGGACATTATCTTTGAAAGACCAGGTTTTGCAGAAGGTCTTTCCAGGCTTATATATATAAGTCTCCCCTTATATGTCGATAAAAAATCTGTAACTTGATAGATGCCATGTTGGAAAAACAAAGTTCATTATATTAAAAAAATCTGCTGTCATGAATAGTTATGACAAGGGGGGAGTCTAATTTTTCTTGATTTTGACAGTCTTAATAATACTTTTAAAATTAATTGGATTAAACAAGTTTACTTTTTTACTTCTATATGGAATTGCATTCCTTCATTTGTCTTTTCTCAGGTTGGTGGTTTGAATTTTTTTCTTTTATGTAATTACAAAATAGACAAGGTTCCTCTCTGCTTATCTCACTTTCATAAACAAATGCTTTTATCTTGGTCTTTGATTTATAAACACAATTTCTCTCCTCATAGTTATTTTATCTGGAATAACCACAACGTAACTTATAAGAATAAATCTTTGTTTTATAAAGGTTGGTTTGATAATAATATTTTGTTAGTTAAACAGTTATTTAATTCAAGTGGTACTTAATTGAGTTATACTGAGTTTTTATCCACCTTTGAATTTCCAGAGACTCCAAAAGAATTTGCTGTTGTTATGGATATAATTCCCTCTGGTGTAATTATGTTGTTTAGAAATACATCATATTCAGTAGTTGAATTACCCAGCTTGGATCCATCCAGTACAGCTGTAGGAAAGATTTGTTTTCCTCCGTCTTTTAAAAAAGATAATAGAAGTATTAGAAGTTTGTTTCAAAAAGACATTATTTCTATTCCTACGGCTATTAGCTCTTGGAATAGTTGCTTGGGGAATCTGAGGTGGAGGAGTATTTGGGGCTTATTTAATAAATTTTTATTGAGGAATAAAATTAAAGAAATTTCATTTAAAATTATACATAGATATTATACAACCAATGTTTATTTGACAAGGTTTAATTCTGATATTGGAACTAACTTTTCTTTTTGCGGTTTATATCCAGAGGATTTATTTTAACTGTTTTGGGATTGTGAATATGTTGATGTTTGTCAATTTATAGATCAATATATTAAAGTGGATTTTACTTTTTGTTTTGTAAATGTTTTATTTCGGTTTACTAATAATACCAAATCACATAGGGATCATTTCTTTATCATAAATCTTTTGCTAATTTACATCAAGTTTTATATCCATAAATGCAAATGCAGCAATAAGAAACCTTCATTTATATTTTTTTACGTCAGACTTCAAACTATACATTAATATTCTGAAAACTTCCAATAACCAGAAAACTGTAAAGACTGTACAAATTTGTCAATGTTTCGAGTTATTTCTGTAAATGTTTTTGTCTTGTGACTCCTTTTAGATACAGTTCCTTCTGTCCAACAGTATTTAGAGTGGATTTTCTTTTTTATTTGTATATTTAAAGTTAATAGTTATATATTTGTTGCTACTTATGTGTGATTCCCTGGCTTTGTTAGCATATGTTTAGTGAAATTTTAGTGAAGTTTAGCAAAAAAATTGAAATAAAAAGGAAAAAAAGGAGGTAGAAACGAAGGGGGGTGGGGTTGATTCTGGTTAGGGATGGAAACAGGAGGTTTCGATTTTCTCTGTCTTTTGATAAGATTACTCATTGCCTATTTTCTTGGATAAATGATTATATTTCTCTAACATCAGCCAGTGGAAGCTCCTTCCACTTGTGGAGTAGATGAGAACTGGGACTCATAAATAAAGGATGCTCACTAAGAAAAGCAGTTGGGTTTTCAAAGGAAATGCGGTTACTAAAAGAATAGCTTGATAATGGAAGATCCTGCCAAAAGAGATAGTAAGGTGAAAGTCAAGATTATTGTCAGTGTATCATAGATAAACATATTTAAGAGGATGGGTCCAATCAGTTTCACTTTACATGGGCGGATGAGAAATTCAGAATGGGAACCTGAAGAAGTTCTCAACACGCTAGAAGTTTAAACATTGCATGCATCTTTTCTTGACAACTCCACATCTGGATGATGGCTTGAAGTATTTGGCTTACAATCAGATGAGGAATTTTCCCTCAAGTTGGTCTTGCCCTGAGTG
The DNA here is from genome assembly GCF_963921235.1 of Mobula hypostoma. NCBI lineage: Eukaryota > Metazoa > Chordata > Chondrichthyes > Myliobatiformes > Myliobatidae > Mobula > Mobula hypostoma. The sequence goes on along the minus strand of NC_086097.1, from coordinate 117,166,404 downwards.
GGATTTCAGGTGGTGGGGGTTCCAATCTCAATAAGTTTTGCCCATGTGGAGTGGATGACACCACACTGTCATCTCGAGAGGGTCCCTGTGGAGTGTATGGAGGACAACTACAAGGAGCACTGCCAGAAGAAAGCAGCATCCATCATCAAGGACCCCACCATCCAGGCCATGCTCTCTTCTCACTGCCGCCGTCCAGAAACCAGAAGGAGATGCAGGAGCCTCAAGCCCCACACCATTTTCAGGAGCAATTATAACCCTTCAGCCAGCAGGGCCCTGAATCAGAGTGGATCACTTCACTCACCTCAGCACAGAACTGATACCATGACCTACCGACTCATTTTCAAGGACTCTGTAACTCGTATTCCTCATAATATAGGGGGGGAGGCGGAAACATCGACTCAGACTATGAGAGGCCTGCATTGGGCATTTTCATGCCTTGCAAGGCTCCTAATATAAATTAATTATTACTTTAATGATTCAATTTTTTAAATTTATTGGTTGTCTTCTTTTGCATATTGCTTGTTCTTTGTGTGTAGTTCTTCACGGATTCTACTGTATTCCTTTGTTCTACTGTAAAAGCCCAAAGGAAAATGAATCTCAGGGTAGTGTATGGTGACATGTACATACTTTGTCTCCACTCAGCTAACAGGAGTCACCAGCCACTGGTTTCCAACTCGTCACCTGCAGCCTATTTAAAGCCAGCTCTCATCCACAATCCTTATTCAGTCGTTTGTGCCAGCCAGTTGCTCCTAGTCTTCAGTTACCTTATTGCCTTGCCCTGTTCAATATCCATTCTTCTCTTTTTTTCTAGCCTCTCGTGGCTAGTTATTTTGCAGTTTAATGTAAAAGTGTTTGCTCACCTCTAAATCGTCTCCGCTGCTCTGCGCTTGGGTCAGGCCTCCTCTATATTTCCTGACAAGAAGTTTAAATGGGAGGCCACTAGCCTAATTAATATATATAATGGGAGGCCGCTGGCCTAATTAATGTATTTAAATTCAGAATGTTAGCACCCCTTTCTTACTATCCATCAAACCTGGAAGTGGACAATTTGAAGATCTTCGGTTTGGGTGTCTGAGATTTGAATCAGCGCCCCCCTCCCCAACCCCTCGTGGAGCTGAGATAGTTATGATAGACCACAGCACTTCCAATTAAATGTCAGCAAAACTACTTTATGCAATTCATGTTCTGAAAAGAGCTTTTCATGTGCTGTGAGACATTGGAACAGATATTTCAGAAACCGCTTCCAATCTTGCTACGTACCCTGTTTAAAATAATCCTGACACGATGTAGTAGAACAAACATAATGAAGCAAATGTTGTGGTGCTCTGGGCATAAGTGGGCCTTACGGTAGTTTTCATCCGCCCTAGTGTTTTACATCTACTTGCAGTGTATCTGTGAATCCAAATGAAAATTCAATCAATCCCATTTTCTCATGTGGGGTTCGAGTATAGATTGGAAGATGGGCATCCAAGTATAGTCATAGAATCATGGAGTCATAGAGTGCCACAGTATAGGAACCAGACCTTCGGCCCATCAAGTCCATCCTAACATTTTATTGTGCCTAGCCTGATCGACCTGCACCTGCACCATAGCCCTCTATAGATGGACTTACCCAAGCTTCCCTCGAAAGTTGCAATTGAACCTGCTCCCATCACTTCCACTAGCATGACCCTTTGAATGAAGAAGTTCCCCTTGGGTACCCTTAAATACTCCACCTTGACCTTTCACCCTCAACCTATGATCTCTAGTTCCAGTTTCAGTCAGCCTCAGTGGAAAAGGCCTGAATGTGTTAACACTCTCCATACCCCTCATAATTCCGTATACCTCGATCAAATCTCCACTCAGTCTCTTACTCTGTCAGGAATAAAGTCCTAACCTATTCAGCCCTTAGCTATACTTCATACTCAGCTCCAGACAACATCCTAGTTATTCTCTGAACTCTTTCAATCTTATTGATACCTTTTCTGTAGGTAGGTGACCAGAACTGCACACAATACTCCCTATTTGACCTCAACTGCGTCTCATAAAATGTCACCATAACATCCCAAAGCGGGTGCACTTTTTTGCCGGGGGTGGGGAGGGGGTATCGTTGCTTGCTGCCGCTTACGCATGGGGTGGGGGGGAACTGGGGGGGGACTTTGGGGATCTCACATTTAGCTATTGTTCATTCTATGAGGCACTTCTCTGTTTTTGTGGATGTTTTGCGAAGAAAAAGCATTTCAGGATGTATATTGTATACATTTCTCTGACATTAAATTGGACCTTTGAAACCTTTAAACTCCAGACTCAGTACTTTGATTTATGAAGGCCAACGTGTCAAAAGCTCTCTTTATGTCCTTATCTACTTGTAAGACCAGTTTCAAGAAATTATGGACCTGTATTCCCAGATCCTTCTGTTTTACCGCACCCCTTAGTGCTCTACCATTCACTATGTAAGTCCTACCCTGGTTTGTCCCCCCCAAAGAACAACACCTCACAGTCGAAATTCAGCAGCAAGCTCTGAAGCTCAATATTGATGTCATCTGCTGATCCTTCTTAGCAGCAATAGACCCAGCACTGATAGGCTGCATCACTGTCTGGTACACGGGGGGGGGGGGGCGGCGTCTACTGCTCAGGACCGAAAGAAGCTGCAGAAGGTTGTAAATTAAGTCGGCTCCATCTTGGGTACTAACCTACAAAGTACCCAGGACATATTCAGGGACCGGTGTCTCAGAAATGCAGCATCCGTTATTAATGACCTCCAGCACCCAGGGCATGCCGTTTTCTTACTGTTACCATCGGGTAGGAGGTACAGAAGCCTGAAGGCACGCACTCAGCGATTCAGGAACAGCTGCTTCTCCTCTGCCATCAATTCCTAAATGGACATTGAACCCTTGGACACTACCTCACTTTTTTTTAATATACAGTATTTCTGTTTTTCACGTATTTGTAAAGCTGTTCAATATACGTAATTGATTTACTTGCTTATTTATTATTATTATTTTCCTCTTCTATATTATGCATTGCATTGGACTGTTGCTGCTAAGTTAACAAATTTCACATCACATGCCAATGATAATAATTCTGATTCTGATTCTCGGCAGCATATTACAAGTCACAGGCCTCCAGTCAGTGAGACAGCCAGCTACTACCACTCTCTGGCTTCTCTAGCTAAACCAATGCTGAAACTAATTTACCACCTCATCTTGAATGCTAAGCCAACTAAGCCTCTTTGAACAACCTCCCATGTGGGACCTTGTCAAACGCCTTGCTGAAGTTCATGTAGATAACATCCACTGCCTTGTCTTCATCAACTTTTCTGGTAACGTCTTTGAAAAACTCTATGTTTGGTTAGACACTACCTGCCACACACAAAACCATGTGGACTATCCCTATTCAGTCTCTGTCTACCAAAATACTTATATACCTGGTCCCTTGGAAGAATTTCCAATAACTTGCTCACTACTGATGTCAGGCTCACCTGTTCCCTAGCTTACTGATAGAGCCCTTTTTAAACAACAAAACAACATTAGCTATCCTCCAATTCTTGGGCATCTTTCGATAGCCAGAAATATTTTAAGTGTCTCTGCTAAGGCCCCTGCAATTTCTGCACGAGTGCTCCCCCCGCATAGTCCAAGGGAACATCTTGTCAGGGTCTGGGGACTTATACACCCTAATAGGCCTCGAGATAGCAAGTATCTCCTCTTTTGTGATCCGTATATGGTCCAGGAACTCACTGCTGAAATGCCTCAGTTCTATAGACTGTATTCGTCCACTGAGTACATACAGATGTAAAAAATCCACTTAATATCTCCCCACCTCTTTTGGCTCCATGCATTGATGACCATACTGATCTTCCTGTGGTCCAATTTCATCCCAGGGTTCTCTTTCACCTTCTCTGCCAGAGCAACCTCCTGTTTTCTTTCACCCTCCTGATCTCCCCCTGTTTCCAGCACTCTGTGCTCGTTTCCGTTCCAGGACAATGGCGCTTCCACACTAGGCCATGCCATCATATCTGGAAAAATCAGCTTCTAAAATTTTTGAATTTCATAACGTGTTGACAGGAAGTAGATCACTGGATGAGGGAGATTGTGTTGCAGCTAGATTTTTGGTAGACGCTCCATCACGTGTGTTCTCTTTGTAGTTTGTTCGGGGTGGCATGGTAATGACGTGGTGTTGGAGTTTAATTCTGGTGCTGCCTGCAAGGAGTATGCACGTTCGCCCATGACTATGTGGGTTTCCTCCAGGTGCTCTGCTTTCCTCCCACAGTCTGAGCACGAATCGATTACTATTGCTTTGTTACTGTAAATTGTCCATACGACCTTAAAACACAGGAGAAGAATTAGGTCATTCAGCCCATCGAGACTGTTCTACCATTCCATCATGGCTGATCTGGGAGCCCACTCAACCCCATACATCTGCCTTCTCTCCATATCCTTTGACGTCCTAACCAATCAGGAAACCATCAAATTCTGCCTTAAATATACCCACGGACTGGCCTCCACCACAGTCTGTGGCAGAGCATTCCACAGATTCACTACTCTCTGACTAAAAAAAACCTCTAAAATGTCGCCCCTCAGTTTTGAGGCTGTGCCCTCTAGTTCTGGATACCCGCTTTTAGGTCCTGTGATTGGGCTCGTGTTAGTGGTGTTAAATAGGCAGGTTGCTGGGCTGTGAAGCTCCTTGGGCCAGAAAGGTCTGTTCTGAGTTGTATGTCAAAATGAAAAATAAATAATTCAGACCTATTGCTAACATCTATAATAAATAATAGGATTTTTGATTTACATTTGAATGATTGGATATGAAATATTTATGAAGACTAATAATGCATCCATTCCCACTTGCAATCTTGTTATTATCTCAGGGCATACCTCAAAGTTCAACTCAAAAAGAATCAAGGTTATGTTTCCTGGTATAAAAATCAACCTGACATTCTCTTTATTTACAGGAGTGCACATTTCTGCTGGTGCCAGATCTTACTTGTCTTTGTTCTGACAGTCAATGTAATCAGCAAAGCTTTTCACACAGTGTGCAGAATATCTCATTCAAGTGAAATTCAAACATTCCATCTAATGTTAATTACATGTTAACTGCCTAAATAGTGGCGGAGTTGGTCATTTCCTGCAAATTATCCTAACACTTCATCTTCGATTTGTTGTAGTAGTAGAAATAATAATTACTGTTTGCTCTCCTGTGCTTTTGACATGCATTATAAATAAATACTACGTTTTAGCTGATCTGTTGCATATAATTGTGAGTGTTTAACTGAGACTGGCAGATTTCCATTCCATTTTTCCTTGACTAGGACATTATCAGTGGGAAAACTAAAGCCATTTTATATCATCAACCTTGAAGGTAGGGGATTATACTCAGCAGATGCAGAAAGTAATTTGCATTAGAAGAACCAAAGCTTGCACAAGCATTTACATTGTAATTACATTGTGGAAGCTGAGCTAGATTTTTGAAAACTTCGGGTAATATTTCAAAATTCAAAGCTCAAAGTACATTTATTATCACAACACACACTGTATGTGTCACCATCTACAAACCTGCATTTATTTTCTTGCAGGCATACTCTATAAATGGATAATAGAATAGCAACAAATGAAAGCCCCCACTAACGTGGCGTTTAACCGATGTGCAAAGGACAACAAACAGTGATAAACTTTTGGTTATATATTCAGTTAATCCCTGAGGTGGCTTGCTCCCACTTTTCCCTAACTTCAGCTTCATCAGCTCTGGAGCCTCCATCATCCATGGCTCCCTATTCCCATGCTCTTCTATCCAGCGACTCATTTTCCATCTGTCAAAGTATGAACTCGTTTAATCTCTGCACAATTTCATAATATTCCCTCTCCCCTGTGTTTGCCTTTCTATGGCAGCTTGTTTTTAAAATCCTTAGTATCCTGGCTGCTTCTCTTGGATCTCTTTGTTCCGTGTTCACCTGATTTTAAAGACTCAATTATGAACACCTAAGATCCTAAGCTCCTTTTTAAAGAATTTCTTCACATCTTCATTCAGAATCAGGTTTATTATCACAGACATATGTCATGGGTACTGCCAAAGGCCCAAAATGTCAACTGTATTTTTTTCCACAGATGCTGCCTGGTCTGCTGAGTTCTTCCACATTTTGTGCGTGTTGCTCGGATTTCCAGCATCTGCAGATTTTCTCTTGTTTAATCGTGGAATTTGTTATTTTGTGGGAACAGTACAGTGCAATACATAAAAAAAATCTGCAGGTTATAATCAGAAATATAAAAAAAATAAATACTGCAAAAAGAAAGCAAGAAGTGAATTAGTGTTCATTGCTATGTGTTCCCTTCTTATTACAATGCACCCTTAAACATTCTGTTTTGCACAAGTTTTAAATCAGCTCTCCTAATATACCTTCTTATTCTCTCATGTCAAATAATATCTGATTCTGTCTCTGTGAACCAGAGGGAAGTTAAGCTGAATATTGCAGAGAGATTGGTTGTAACACTTCACCTGTTTGTAGGAGAGCGGTGCCTAGGGGTTGTCAAACTGCAAAGAGAACGATAGAACACTACAGCACAGAAACAGGCCATTCAGCCCATCCAGTCTATGTGGCCTAGCCCCTTTGACCTGCTTGTGGAAAATAGCCCTCCATACCCTCCCCTCCATCCAAACTTCTCTTAAAATTTGAAATCAAACCCATATCCAAAATTTCCACTGGCAGCTCATTCCGCACTCTCCCCATCCTCTGAGTGAAGAAGTTCCCCGTCATGTTCCCTTTAAATATTTTGCCTTTTAGCCTTAATCTCTAATTCTAGTCTCACCCAGCCTCAGTGAAGAAAGCCTGCTTGCATTTATCCCATCTTTACCCCCCATAATTTTGTTATCTTTATAAGATCTTCCCTCATGCTCCTATGCTCAAGGAAGTAAAGTGCAAAATATTAATATTGAGGTTTCAATTTTAAAAAACGTGTGAGGGTATATCCATCAATTGCAGGCTAGTCAGTTTTGCTCTATGGTGGGGATATGTGCAGAAAAAATTATTAGAAACAGAACTATTGACATGCATTAACATGATGCATTTGAACTTACAAAAGAGATTTTATGAAGTGTTGGGTAATGGAACTGTGCAAGGTTAAAGAGCAAGAAATTAAAAGAAGTGTAAAGTATTGAAAGACAATTGGTCAAGTGAAGGAAGTAGAGGGGTATTTTTCTGAGCTGGAGTGTGGTGTTTTCCAGGGGTTGGTTCCAGGACCACTTCTTTTCCTAATATACAGTGTATCAATGATTTTGACCTGAGTATACAGGACGCGATTTTCAGTTTTGCAAACAACACATCATTTGGAAACGGAAGCATTGCACACTGTGTGGAAGATGCTCACAAGCTCCAAGATGCGACAGATAAATTGGTGGAATAGATGGACACGTGCCAGAGGAAATGTAAACAAATGTCAGTGGGAAGAGCAAATTGAGGCACTGTAAACTAATGAGAACTTTTCTAATCGTTTTACAAGAACCCAAAGATCTGGTGGATTTGTGCATGAATCATGGAAAATGATAGATTAGGTCAAGAAGCAATTATATTTAAAAAAAAGCATGCTGCTTCCTAGAATTTATAAACAGAAGCATAAAGCAACAAAGCTATGAATAACTCATTCAATAACAGCTGAATCTTTTCTGAACACGAGATTCTGCAGATGCTAGAAATCTTGAGCAACACATACAAAGTGCTGGAGGACCTCAGTGAGTCAGGCAACATTTATGAAGGGAAATGAACAGTTGACATTTACCCAGGCAACATTCTTTCTGTAGTATATTGATAACTGCTTTGGTGTTGCCTCTTACACGAATGCTGAGTTCGTCAATTTCATCAACTTTGTCTCCAATTTCCATCCTGCTCTCAAATTTTTAATGCTCCATCTCTGACACCTCTCTCCGCTTTCTCAATCTTGCTGTCTCCATTTCTGAAGACAGACTATCAATAGATATATTTTATAAACCTACTGCCTCTCACAGTTATCTTCACTATACCTCCTCCTGCACTGTCACTTGTAAAAATGTTTTTCCCTTTTCTCAGTTCTTCCATCTTCACTGCATCTACTGTCAAGATGAGGCTTTCCATTCCTGAATTTCTGAGATCTCCTCCTTCCTCAAATAACACAGCTTCCCTTCCTCTACCATTGATGCTGCTGTCAACCACATCTCCTCCATTTCCCACACATCTGTCCTCAACCATCCTTCTGCCACCAGAACAGAATTAAGGTCTCCCTTGTTGTTACATTCCACCCCATGAGTTTTCGTATCCAGCATGCATTCTCTGTAACTTTGTCATCTGCAGTGGGATCCTACCACTAAGCACATCTTTCTCTCCCCCACTCCACTAGCCCTCCACTTTCTATAGGGATCGCTCCCTACGTGACTCCCTTGTCCATTCGTCCCTCCCCACTGATCTCCCTCCTGGCACTTTTCCCTGCAAGTAGGACAAGTGTGACTCCTGCCTCTACACCTCCCCCCTCACTACCATTCAGGGCCCCAAAATATCCTTCCAGGTGATGCGACACTTCATCTTCAAGTGCCTAGGGATCACCTACTGATCCTGTGCTTGGTGAGGTCCACCCTATATCGATGAGACCTGACATAGATTGGAGGACTGCTTTGTCGAGCACCTTCCCTCCATCTGTCACAAAAGGTGGGAGTTCTGGTTTCCACACATTTCAATTCGACTTCGCATTCGCATTCTGACATGTCAGTTCATGGCCTCCTTACTGTCACAATGAAGTCACACTCAGGTTGGAGGAACAACACCTCGTATTTCGTCTGGGTAACCTCCAACCTGATAGCATGAACTTCCAATAATTTCTCCCCCCTTCCTTTTTTTTCTCATTCTTCACTCTGGTTCTTCTCACTTGCCCATCATCTCTCTTTGGAGCCCCTTCTTGTCCCCTTTCTCCTTTGGTCAACTGTCCCCTCTTTCTTCAGCCCTTTACCTCTTCCACTTATCACCTGTCTCCTAGCTCCTTTATCACTCTCCTCCACCCACATTCACCTTTTCCTCCTTCTTACCTTCTTATTCTGTCTCCTACCCCGTTCCTTCCCTATCCTGATGAAGCATCTCTACATAAAGCTGTTTATTCCCCTCCATAGATCCTGCTTGAATCGATGAGCTTTTCAGAACTTTGCCTGCACTGCTCTGGAAACTTTTATACACAGTTCTGCATGCCACACTTCAGGGAAAATATGAAATCCTTGGGGAGAGAGCAGACTAGAAACATGAAAATGTTTCCAGTGATGGTGGACTTCAGTCAGATTGGAGAAGCCACCATTGTTAATTTTGGCACAGCCGAAGCTGTAGGAGAGTCTATGCGCATGTCCAAATTCCTCTTAACCTCCAGGGAGAATTCTTGTGATTACACCCACAAGAAATGCATCCAGCTGCAGCTTCTAACAGGCCGTGTTCAGGAGTTGGAGCTGAAATTGGCAAACTCGGGATCTTTGGGGGTGGTTGAGGGGATGACAGTTCATACAGGGAGGTAGCAGGACACAGGTAACTGGGGGACTGTTGGGGGGGGGGGACGGGGATAGGCAGTCACTGCAGAGTATCCCTGTGGCCATCCCTCTCAACAACAGCTGTGCCACTTTGGATACTGTGGGGGAAATGACCTAACAGAGGAAAGTTAGGAATCTGGTACTGAGTCTAGCTCTGTGGCTCAGGAAGGAAGAGTGGGGGTGGAGAAAATATCAGCTACTGTGATAAAGAACAGGACAGAGGTTCTGTAGACAAAGCAAGTCTCTCAGATGGTTCAGATGGTTTGTTGCCTTGTGGATGCCGGGGTCATGGGCATCCGTGTTTGAATATACGACATTCTTAAGTGGGAGTGTGAGCAGCCAGAGGCTGGGACCAATGACATGGGTGGGCTGGATGATGAGGTCTCACAAAGTGAGATCAGGGAGTTAGGTGCTCAGTTATAGGACAGGACCTCCGGGGTTGTGAGCTCAGGTTTGCTACCCGTGCCATGTGCGGGTGAGGCCAGAAATAGGAAGATCGTACAGATTATGGATAAGGAATTGATGTAGAAGGGAGGACTTCTGATTTTTGGATCATTTGGCCCCTTTCCAGGGAAGGTGGAACCTGTACCAAAGGGACGGTTTGCACCTGAATTGGAGGGGAAATGATATCCTAGCAGGAAAGTTTGCTAGAGCTGAATAGGGGTGTAGATTTAAATTAAATTTGCAGGGGGGTGGGAACCAGAGCAGATAGTGAAGTGATTGTGGAGCGAGATGTTGCTAAGCCTACATACAAAGTCAGGAATCAAAAGGGTGATTATTGTGGGACTGATGTATATACTATAGTGTATAATACAAATACAATATAGACACCCACAGCATAGAAAACTTTTAATTGCCCCATTCAGGCCTAAGGATTTTTCATTGTTGTAGGATAGCACCTTTCCTGATCGGGGGAGGGGTGTTTGTGTGGGTTGGGGGAGGTCACCCTGCTTGGCGGGTGAGACCTGTGGCTGTGAAACAAGCTCAGGTTCAGGGGCCTGCTCTGTGATTGTTGTAGGAGTCGAGTCTGTGACTGCAGGAAATGGTTCCGACAGATTTTAGGAACTTTCTTATGGGCATGTTGGAATCGCAAACAGTGCAGGGCAAACTGCTCGATCTACAGATCGATCACAACCCATTAGATGACGATTCAAGCCAATGCTTTCATTTGACCACACCTCGATGCTCAGCATGTGTCTCCTCCAGCACTTCAACTCTCAAACTGGATTGTACAATATCTCTCAATTCCCACATAAGTCAACCGCTGTCAAGGGCAAGTTCTTCGGAGCGCTGGTAAAAATGGGGCAATTGGAGTTTCTGCTGATCTTTCAAGTCATTTTGAGTAGCCAGGTACACTGCCGTAATATGGAGGCTTTCTACTTTCATTAAGGAGAATACTTCCAGAGGAATGTCCTCTTTTGTAAATTTTTCAGATATTTGCTTTTCCAAAGCTAAACTGAACAATCTATCAGCATTTCCAAGATTAGTTGTCCTCTTGAATTCAATCTTGTAATTGTGTCCTCCAAGAAACAGAGCCCATCTCTGTATTCACGCTGATGCTATTAGTGAAACACCCTTCTGTCGATTGAAACTTGACACTGGTGGTTGATGAAGAGTAATGAGGGTAAACTCTCTCCCGTACAAGTATTGGTTGAAATGTTTTTTCACCCAAACACCCAAACCAGAATCAAGGCTTCTCTGTCAACCTGTGTATAATTTTTCTCTGCAACGGTAAGGGAAACATGATGCAAAGGATATGGGGTGCTCACTTCCATCCTTGTAACATGCGACATGATGACACCTATACCATGAGGCGAGGCATTGCAGGCAAGTTCCACTGAGTACTGTCTGACGTCACCATTTCCTTTGTCTTTTGGAAAGCCACCTCACACTGCTTTGTCCATTGCCATTCTTTCCTGATCTGTAGTAATGAGTTCAAAGGGTTTGAAAATTCCTAAAAAGGATGACAACTGTGACATGTCCTTTGACGTTGGGACATTCATCACTGCCTGAATTTCCTCAGAACACTTGTATAATACTTGTGCATCAACGGTTTGATATAGTAAGTGATGCTTGGTTTAAAGAACATGATGCAGCATGCTCTGAGCCCATAATCTTCTAATCTTTTTAAACACTGTTTTGAGATTTTAGCGATGTTCCCCATTATCCTTACCAGTAACAATGATGTCATCCAGGTAACACTGAGTGCCCAGGCAGCCTGGTAGCACCTGGTCCAGAGCTTTCTGCCAGAGTTCAGGTACAGGTGCAGCTCCAAAAAGAAGCCTATTGTGGAAAGCAGCCAGTGCGTGAGTGGGTCAGTGAAGGAGTGGAGCTTTGAGGCTTTGACTCGAGAGGCTTCGACGAGAAGAGGCGGAGGACAAGCTAGCTCGCCGTTAGTTTTTACAATGTCTTCTGAGACGGTGATGTGCCTCTCATGTGAGATGTGGCAGTCTTGGGGGAACTCCCCTCTCCCGCAGAGTCACATCTGCCAGAAGTGCGTACGGCTGGGCGATTTGGAAGACCGTGTAAGGAATCTGGAGCAGCAGCTGGATGACCTTCGACTCGTAAGGGAGAATGAGGCAGTCATAGATGAGAGCTACAGGGAGGTAGTCACACCTAGGTTGTCGGAAGCAAGTCGTTGGGTGACAGTCAGAGGGGGGAAAGCGAAAGTGAGCAGACAGGTAGTGCAGAGCACCCCTGTAGCCATTCCCCTGAATACTAAGCTTACCGTCCTGGATACTGTTGGTGGGGACGACCGACCAGGTGTGAGCCACGGTGGCAGGGCCTCCGGAACTGAGTCTGACCCTGTGGTGCAGAAGGGTGGGACGGAGAAGAGGAGAGCTGTCGTCATTGGAGACTCTATAGTCAGGGGAGCAGACAGAAGATTTTGTGGACGTGAGAAGGACACCCGCATGGTTTGTTGCCTCCCAGGGGCCAGGGTCCGGGATGTCTCTAATCGGGTGCACGACATCCTGGTATGAGAGGGAAAGCAACCAGAAGTCATGATACATGTTGGGACCAACGACATAGGCAGGAAGAGGGATGAGGTCCTGAAGTGTGAGTTTCGGGTACTAGGCAGAAGGCTGAAGAACAGGACCTCAAGGGTGGCGTTCTCAGGATTGCTGCCGGTGCTACGTGACAGTGATGGTAAGAATTGGAGGCGATGGCAGTTGAATGCGTGGCTGAGGAGTTGGTGCAGGGGGCAGGGTTTTAGATTTTTAGATCATTGGCATCTCTTCTGAGGAAGGTGGGACCTGTACAGATTGGATGCGTTGCACCTGAACTCGAAGGGGAGCAATATCTTTGCAGGTAGGTTTGCTAGCATGGTTCGGGAGGGTTTAAACTAATTTGTGAGGAGGATGGGACCCAGATCGATAGAGCAGTGAAAGAAGTGCATGGAGTAAAGCCAGATCTAACTTACAGAGAGGCTTTGAGGAAAGAGAAGCAGAATAAATGGTGTAAAGACAGGAAGGTAGGAGGGCTGAAATGTGTGTACCTCAATGCAAGAAGCATCAGGAGCAAAGATGATGAACTGAGAGCTTGGATACATACATGGTATTATGATGTAGTGGCCATTACAGAGACTTGGCTGGCACCAGGGCAGGAATGGATTCTCAGTATTCCTGGATTTCAGTGCTTTAAAAGGGACAGAGAAGGTGGAAAAAGGGGAGGAGTGGTGGCATTACTGGTCAGGGATACTATTACAGCTACAGAAAGGGTGGGTAATGTAGCAGGATCCTCTTTTGAGTCAATATGGGTGGAAGTCAGGAACAGGAAGGGAGCAGTTACTCCACTGGGGGTATTCTATAGGCCCCCTGGTCGCAGCAGAGATACAGAGGAGCAGATTGGGAGGCAGATTTTGGAAAGGTGCAAAAATAACAGGGTTGTTATCATGGGTGACTTTAACTTCCCTAATATTGATTGGCACCTGATTAGTTCCAAGGGTTTAGATGGGGCAGAGTTTGTTAAGTGTGTCCAGGATGGATTCCTGTCACAGTATGTGGATAGGCCGATCAGGGGGAATGCCATACCAGATGTAGTACTAGGTAATGAGCCAGGTCAGGTCACAGATCTCTCAGTGGGTGAGCACCTGGGGGACAGTGACCACCGCTCCCTGGCCTTTAGCATTATCATGGAAAAGGATAGAATCAGAGAGGACAGGAAAGTTTTAAATTGGGGAAGGGCAAATTATGAGGCTATAAGGCTAGAACTTGCGGGTGTGAATTGGGACGATGTTTTTGCAGGGAAGCATACTATGGACATGTGGTTGATGTTTAGAGATCTCTTGCAGGATGTTAGGGATAAATTTGTCGTGGTGAGGAAGATAAAGAATGGTAGGGTGAAGGAACCAAGGGTGACAAGTGAGGTGGAAAATCTAGTCAGGTGGCAGAAGGCAGCATACATGAGGTTTAGGAAGCAAGGATCAGATGGGTCTATTGAGGAATATAGGGAAGCAAGAAAGGAGCTTAAGGAGGGGCTGAGAAGAGCAAGAAGGGGCATGAGAAGGCCTTGGCGAGTAGGGTAAAGGAAAACCCCAAGACATTCTTCAATTATGTGAAGAGAAAAAGGATGACAGGAGTGAAGATAGGACTGATTAGAGACAAAGGTGGGAAGATGTGTCTGGAGGCTATGGAAGTGAGCGAAGTCCTCAATGAATACTTCTCCGGTATTCACCAATGAGAGGGAACTTGATGATGGTGAGGACAATATGAGTGAGGTTGATGTTCTGGAGCATGTTGATATTAAGGGAGAGGAGGTCTTGGAGTTGTTAAAATACATTAGGACAGATAAGTCCCCGGAGCCTGATGGAATACTCCCCGGGCTGCTCCACGAGGCAAGAGAAGAGATTGCTGAGCCTCTGGCTAGGATCTTTATGTCCTCGTTGTCCACGGGAATGGTACCAAAGAATTGGAGGGAGGCGAATGTTGTCCCCTTGTTCAAAAAAGGTAGTAGGGATAGTCCGGGTAATTATAGACCAGTGAGCCTTACATCTGCAGTGGGAAAGCTGTTGGAAAAGATTCTTAGAGATAGGATCTATAGGCATTTAGAGAATCATGGTCTGATCAGGGACAGTCAGCATGGCTTTGTAAAGGGCAGATCGTGTCTAACAAGCCTGATAGAGTTCTTTGAGGAGGTGACCAGGCATATAGATGAGGGTAGTGCAGTGGATGTGATGTATATGGATTTTAGTAAGGCATTTGACAAGGTTCCACATGGTAGGCTTATTCAGAAAGTTAGAAGGCATGGGATCCAGGGAAGTTTGGCCAGGTGGATTCAGAATTGGCTTGCCTGCAGAAGGCAGAGGGTGGTGGTGAAGGGAGTACATTCAGATTGGTGTCCCTAAAGGATCTGTCCTGGGATGTGGTCCTGAAGTGTGAGTTTCAGGAACTAGGCAGAAGGCTGAAGAACAGGACCTCAAGGGTGGCATTCTAGGATTGCTGCCAGTGCTACATGACAGTGATGGTAAGAATTGGAGGAGATGGCAGTTGAATGCATGGCTGAGGAGTTGGTGCATGGGGCAGGATTTTAGATTTTTGGATCATTGGGATCTCTTCTGGGGAAGGTGGGACCTGTCCAGATTGGATGGGTTGCACCTGAACTCGAGGGGGAGCAATATCCTTGCAGGTAGGCTTGCTAACATGGTTCAGGAGGGAAAAACCATTACATTAGCAGTGAAACCTTTCCCAGGGTGTTACAATTGCTGCAGAGGAAAACAAAGACGTGGGAGATGTGCTGGAAAACATGAATGTGGGAAATGTGAGGCGGGAGTGGCAAATCAAGCAGCACAGCACACTTTGCAATATGCCCCTGATTAGAATGAATTTGTTTTTATGATTAGCACTTTCACTGTGCACAACCTCACTGTGCTGATGTCCTGGGACGATCTGCATGGCTGATATGCAACAGCGAGTTTCTCACTTTATCTCAGTACATGTGAACCAATCACCGATAATATTCCAGTGGATCTCACTCATTATCTTCATCATACTTGCCATTCTTCGATGGCCCCTCTTGGCACTCAGTATTGATCTATTGTCTGTGCAAGTGCTGTTGTTTACAAATGCGCAATGTTCTCTTTCTCTCTCTCACTGCAATGTGAATTCACCAGTTAAAGCCATCTCCCGCGTGCATGCTTTTATTAAATTTATACGTAATTGTGCACGGGGCAGGAATGGATTCTCAATATTCCTGGATTTCAGTGCTTTTAAAGGGATAGAGAGGGGGGAGAAAGGTAAGGAGGGGTGGCATTACTGGTCAGGGATACTATTACAGCTACAGATAGGGTGTGTAATGTAGCAGGATCCTCTTTTGAGTCAGTATGGGTGGAAGTCAGAAACAGTAAGAGAGCAGTTACTCTGTTGGGAGTATTCTATAGGCCCCCGGTAACAACAGAGATACCGAGGAGCAGATTGAGAGGCGGATACAAAGGGTGTGTAATGTAGCAGGATAGACAGACAGTGTGAATGCCACCCTTGATACGCATCATTGTCATCAAGAACATATATCAAAGGTTCAAGTCCCCCCCCAGCTCCCCCCTCCCACGTGTAAGTGGCAGTGAGCAACAATCCCCCTCCCTCCAGCAAAAAATGCGCACCCACTACCGAACACAAGTGTGAGCTAGGCAATAGCAAAGACGCAGACCTTGCAGTTACCCCAAAGACTATAGCAATTGTGACAACAGACCAAATTATCAGAAGATTGATGCCGATAAGAGAGATAAGAGAGAGACAAATGGGGGAAACATTCAAAATGCTAATAAGAGAGAGACGAGAGAGATAACGAAAAAAGACACAGTTCCGAGTATTGTTTAGAGCGGTTGCTTTGAACCTGAACTGTTTGAACTTTGATGGACGGGCGATACCCCAGCAGGGGGATAAAAGGAGCAGGTTCACTAAGGCAGGGGACACCACGACATGACGAGGTAACAAGACCCTAGAAGGGCGGTGCCCCCCCCCCGACAAGTTGGTGGGAGTTTTGGAGGTCGGGTTGCGGGACCGACCATAGACGCACAGGGTGAAAAAGTATGATTGGCGGGAACCTGGTGTGTGTGTCCGCACTTGCCTGGGTGCCGGCTTCACCGCAGAAGAACGATCGTATCCGGAATGGAGGGGTCACAGTCGGTGACCTCAGAAGACATTACAAAGGGCTCGCCCGAAAGCTAACTGCGAGGAATATCAAAGGTCTGTTGAATCCGATTTGAATATCATCATTCGCTCGCTCTCTCTCTCTCTCTCTCTCTCTCTCTCTCTCTCTCTCTCTCTCTCCCCCTCCCTCCAACGGCACAACAGCGATTACTGCGAACTGAACTAAACTGAACTAAACTCTGTGTCACTTGAGACGGATCATTTTACCCCTAGACTGCGATAGAGCTTGATTGATCCTATTATCCTAGTTCTGTGTACATGTGTGTTTTATCATTGCTAACGCGTTGCATTTATATCCTTACGTTTAGAGTACTGTGTTACTTATTTCTTTAATAAAACTTTCTTAGTTCCAGTAATCCAGACTCCAACTAAGTGGTCCATTTCTGCTGGTTTGGCAACCCAGTTACGGGGTACATAACACAATTCATCCAACATTTGATAAACCACAGGATCTCTCTCTCCCTAATAAGGGAGAAGGAGGTGTTCCCCATTTTCACAGCGAGCGGGAGACATAACAACAACCCACTGGTTTACGAAGTTAAAAAGTCTGTTTCGTTGCTTTTTACGAGCTCTGTGCCTGAAGATCACAAATATCTCAGGTCTGCGGGCTCACAGACAGACACACTGACACACAGACAGACACACTGACACACAGACAGACACTCACACACACAGACACACACACACACACACTCACACATGCACAGACACACACTCTCGCACCCACTCTCACACACACTCAGACACACACACACACACGCACAGTCACACACACATACAGACAGACACAAACACACACAGACACAAACACACAGACACACACACACACACACACACACACATATCTATGCGATAGACTATGTGGAGATGGAGGCGAAGTGATGATGGCGCTAAATGGCGACTCTTTTGCTTGCGTCTTTGTAAGCAGCTCTATTTCTATCTTTAATACCTTCATTTTTCCCTTTCAGGATTCTTTTGAAGACCCTGACTTGGAGTTACACGCTGACTTTGGTTCTTTGCAGGAATGGGACCGGTTCTCGGGGTTCTACGACAAGCCGCTATTCAATATGCCAAGGGTTTGGCCTGAGAATCTCGACTGTGTTCAGAAGCCTACGATCTCGGGCCTCTGGAGATGGGCGGATCGAGGGTCATTGTCAAGGCAGGAGACTCGTGTGTCATTGGGGAGGCCGGAAAATCTTTCACTGTGGGCCCGAAGACCGGAGATATTTGCGATCTTCAGGCACAGAACTCGTAAAAAGTAATGAAATGGACTTTTTAACATCGTAAACCAGCGGGTTGTTGTCATGTCTCCTGCTCGCTGTGAAAATGGGGGACACCTCCCTCTCCCTTATTAGGGAGAGAGAGATCCTGTGGTTCATCAAATGCCGGATGAATTGCAATAGTCTTTGGGGTAACTGCAAGGTCTGTGTCTTTGCTTTGCCTAGCTCACACTTGTGTTCGGTAGAGGGTGCGCATTTTTTGCTGGGAGGAGGGGGATTGTTGCGCACTGCCACTTACACGTGGGAGGGACTTTGTGATTCTCACGTTTAACTGTCGTTCATTCTTTGGGGCACTTCTCTGCTTTCATGGATGTTTTGCGAAGAAAAGCATTTCAAGATGTATATTGTATACATTTCTCTGACATTAAATTGAACCTTTGATATATGTTCTTGACTGAATCAGAAATATAGGGGTTGAATTGCCAAGCCCAATACTTGAACCAACAAATTTTGTTTCACACACCAGTAAAATTCAAGAGAAAGACAGGGACAAACTATACAAGGACATCTTTAAAGTGTACATTTTATGTTTGTAGGTCACAGCTTAACAGCCCTTTGCATTATTTTTGAGAGGAACATTAACCCTTGCTATCCTGGGCAATGTTGACACATCAACCAACATCAAAAATAAAGTCAATGTTCTCTCATTGGTTTCAAATTTCTTTCTTGTGATCAGAGCCTGGAGAGTGCAATTCAAATTGAAAGCTTTTATTTTCTTCTTTAGAACATGGCATGGTAGTGTAGTGATTAGCACAATGCTTTATAGTACAGGTGACCCAGGTCCAATTCCTGCCACTGCCTGTAAGTAGTTTATATGTTTTCCCTGTGACCATGTGGATTTTCTCCCTCATTCCAAAGACATACCAGCTAGTAGTTTAATTGATCATTGTAAATTGTCAGTTGATTAGGCAGTTTGCTGGGCAGCATGGCTTGAAAGACCCATAGAACTACTAGACACAGTCCAGGCCCTTCGGCCTGCAGTGCTATGCTGACCTTTCAAGCTACTCTAAGATCAAGCTAACCCTTTGCTCCTAAGTAACCCTCCAGTTTCCTATCATCCATGTGCCTATCTAAAATGCCCCTAATATATTTTACTTTTGATTAAATTATAAAGATATAGTTCTCCCATTTAACTGAAAACTTGTTTTCACTTCCAAGTACTGAAATTCTGTCTCGTTAGCTTAAGATTTTTGTCTGCATTGAGATTCTTAAGAATGTGCTTCATGTGTAAGTTGAAGGACGAATTAATTTTGTCAGTAACCTCATTTCTTTGTGGTTTGCAGTGTTTACTTCACAGGAACAGATGTGCAAACATATGGCGATGAGGCACTTGCAGATCCACTTGGAATTCCAAGTGACAATGTGGCTGCGATGAATGTGGTCTATTTACTGATCACAGGCCTTCTTTGTTGTTGCTTCCTGCTGTGTGTTTGTTGGACTTTTGCCTCAGCAAGGAATCAAACAAACAAGTGGACAGCAGGTGCACTTCCAGAGATGGGGGAAGAGAATCGAGGGAATTGTGGGTAATAGCAACACCAAAGGGAGCCTTTCTTCACGACTGTACGGTTTTCTGTCCCTCCGGGTTCAGCGGGAAGGAAATTGTGTTGGATATCACACAGGCTGTTGATTTGTTACATCATCAGTTTTTCAACACAACTCAAGTATAGCTTCACCTCCTTAGTCTCCTAGACACACGATATTTAATGTGTAATTAGGCATCTAGCATCTTCTAGCCATCTTGCTTTTCCTCCCTCCTCCTTTCTATCCTGACGTCCTCCCCCTTTTCAGTCCTGAAGAAGGGTCTCAGCCGAAACTGGCTATTTTTTTTCCATAGGTGCTGCCTGACGGGCTGAGTTCCTCCAGCATTTTGTGTGTGTTGCTCTAGATTTCCAGCATCTGCAGACTTCCTTGTGTTTGTAATTATAAATTACTGTATGGCAGCACAGTAACATAACACAATGTTTTACAGGGCAAGCTGTAAGACTGGAGTTCGATTCCCGCCACTGTCTGTAAGGAATTTGTACATTCTCTGCATAACTGTGAGAGTGCTGTGGTTTCCTCTCACATTCCAAAAACGTACAGGTGGGGTAAGGGTACGTGAGTTGTGGGCACGCTACGTTGGCACTGGGAGCGTGGCGACACTTGTGGGTTGCCCAAAGCAATCTCCACAGGTGTGATGCAAAACCAAAGCATTTCACTGTTCACTTCGATGTACTTGTGAGAAATAAAGTTAATCTTAAAAACAAAGTCACTCTAGTCAGGGGCATATTGCAAAGTGTGTTGTGCTGCTTTGCTTTGGGTCTCAGCAGAGCCTCATGAAAGTTAAAGAGAACGGAGTTACTGGCAAACAGAGAACTGGCAGTTTTAATTTGACAGCTCTTTTATTTACTTTTAGCCTTGACAATCTTTATTCATTTCACAACTTAATTACATTTTAGTAGTCCATTAGGTTCGAGTAAAGTATTCAGTAGCAGTCCATACAACAAGAACAGCTATTACCCTTCAACCATCAGGCTCCTGAACCAGTGTGGATAACCCCACTCACCCCAATTCTGAACCGATCCCACAACCTAAGGACTCCCTTTCAAGGCGTCTGTAACTCGGGTTCTCAGACCGTTCATGAAACTATTTCTTCTTTTAAATATGCTTTTAATACTGAACTGCGTGTAATTGGAGCCTGGAATTTGCATTTTGCTGATGTGTTTTTGAGCAGAGTGTGCGATCTGGTACTTTTGCTGTCTCTGGGGGAATCTGGCGTGGTTGATAGCAAGGTTGAGAATGCAGTGCGTGGCCTAATGGCAGAGCGCAAATTCATGATTGGCTCCATTACTCTCTGATCTGGCCGATTAAAGTGTCGATGAAGAGTGAAATCTTTAAAATGTGTGCATTGTGCTGGAGGAATTTGCGGGAGTTTTGGGTATTGGGCAGAGTTTCATCAGTGTGCCGTGTGGATCGGACTTCTTTTTAGATGACTCTGCAGCTGATGTTTCTGGTTTCCGGTTACTCTTTTTTTTAATTGCTATTGTTACGTACCCCGTAACTGGGTTGCCAAACCAGCAGAAATGGATCACTCAGTTGGAGTCTGGAGTACTAGAACTAAGAAAGTTTTATTAAAGAAACAAGCAACACAGTAATCGAAAGGATAATAAATGCAACAGTTCAACAATGATAACCACACATGTGCACAGAATTAAGATAACAGCATCAATCAAGCTCTATCGTTGTCTAGGGGGTAAATGACCAAATTTCAAAATGACTCAAAGTTCAGTCCAGTTCAGTTCGCAGTAATCGTTGCCATGGCGAGGGACAACGTGGGGGGAGAGAGAGAGGGAACAGGAACAACTGATCATTCAGAATACTGCTTCACTCACAGACCAGCGAGATTGCTCACAAGCAACTTTTGGGCGGGTCCTTGGTGATGTCACCTGAGGTCACCGACTGTGACCCCTCCTCCAGATGCGGTCGATCCTCTGCAGTGAACCCGGCACCCAGGCAAGGGCGGACACACACCGGGTTCCCGCTGATCGTACCTTTCCACCCTTGTCGTTATCTGGTACTTCTCACCCACTCGTGAGAGGCGCACCACTTCCAGGGTCTCGTTACCTCGGGTGGCGTGTGTGTCTGTCTTAGCGAACCTGTCCCTTTTTATCCCCCTGCTGGGGTATCGCCTGTCCATCACTTCAAACAGCTCAGGGTTCAAAGGGGGAGCCGCTCCAGACAGCTCTCTCTCTCCCACGTCCCTTCATTACACATCTCCAGACGCTGCTCCATTGTTCCTTATCTCTCCTTCCCCTGAGGGCAGGTGGCAGACCAACTGCTGATGTCACTGATGCTAACCCAGGCCAGCAAACATCTTAATTTTATGTGTATTCTCGTAACACTATTTAGCGCGATTTTGATCAGCACGCTTTGACAACAACAGGCTCTGTGGCCTGCAGCTAGCGAATGACACAGGGATAGAGTGAACTAAACTGAAGTAATCAAAACATTCCTAAACTGTTTCAAGGACTCTGGTTTAATGTTTCATGTCCTGTCCGTTATTTGATGCTTGTGCGATTTGTTCTTCTTGTTCATGCATTGGGTGTTTGATGTTCTCTTTGAATGGGTTCCATGGAGTTTCTTTGTTCTGTGTTTGCCTGCGGGAAGACAAATCTCAGGGTTGTGTACTGCTCACATACTTTGATAATAAATGTGCTTTGAATCTTTGAATTTATTTTTTATTTACACAGTTTTGTCTTCTTTCACACATTGGTTGTTTGTCAGTCTTTGCTTGTGTCTAGTTTGTCATGGATTCTACTGTATTTCTCTGTTCTGCTCTGCATGCCTGGAAGAAAAAAACCCAAGGTAGTATCTGGTGAGGTGTATGTACTTTGATGATAACTTTCCCATGAACTTTGATCTTAAGGATGTGAACACATCTGGTCAAAGTTAGCTGAATGAAGGTTTTTTTTTCCACGCCGATGTCTTTGAGACTTTTTTGACTTTAACATAGCAGGAACCAAATGTCTGTGACAGTAGTCCCAGAAGTCAGGTGAGCAGTGGTGAGATATGGGATTTGGCTAAGCGTAGATGGGCTCTGTTTCATTGCAAAGTCCAGACCAGTTTATTACTCTTAGTTCAGTAGTTCAGTCCTCTACTTTGTCACTTATGCCGAAGGAACTTTGCAAGACCAGATTTATCGATGTAATTTGAACCTCCACCACGTTTTGAAGCTCTTATGTGTCCTTTATGATAATCTAGGTGGGCACAGCTTGGTAGTGAAAATGACATGCACAGGAAGCTGCCAGGTCCAGACAGAAGCAACTGCTGACACCACTTTGTTCGCGGTATTTACAGAGGAGGTAGTATTTGTGATTACAATATGTGCATCATGCCACGTGGAAGATGTACTTTGATGATAGTGTTTGAGAAAGCTGCAATTATTGGGGAAAGAATAGAGAGCGAGTTGGTTAAGAGGTTGTGAATGGCTGTAGCGTTAGCTAGTGTTCATGGTGTCGGAGAAAGATACATCACAGAATCAAGCTTTCTCGCCACTGAGCCCATGCTGATGTGAACCATCCAATTATAATTATTCTGACACTAATCAGCATTTTAAATTCTTGCACATTCCTACCAAATTCAAACCCTCGGCACATTATAAGCATTTTCAAAGTTCAAAATCAATTTTATTACCAAAGTACTTATGTGGCACCAGATACAGCCTTAGGTTCACTTCTTGTGGGCACATTTAATGAATCAATAGAATAACAACCATAACAGAATTAATGAAAGGCTGCCCAACTAGGGCTTTCAACCAGACAAACTGTGCAAATACAAAAGAAGAAATAGGTGGCTAGATGAGAGTAAGAGTTCGGCACGGACTAGGAGGGCCGAGATGGCCTGTTTCCATGCTGTAATTGTTATATGGTCATATGGTTATAAATACAAACCTTCCTGTTAAAATTGTAAGAAATCAATTTACCTATTTGGGTGTAACAATTAGCAAGAATTATAAATGCCTATTTAATGAAAATTTTCTTACCTTACTGAATTTTGTGAAAAGGACACTATCAAGCTAGTTGCCTTTTTCATTATCCTTGATTGGCCAAATTTACTCTCTTAAAATGAACGTTTTACCTAAATTTATATACCTTTTTCAGGCATGACCCATTTTTATTCCTAAATCTTTTTTTGACTCTCCCGATTCTATTATATCTTCTCATATATGGAAAAGCAAACATTCTTGACTAAATAAAGTTCATCTTCAAAGGTTTGTCAAAGTTTGAAGTGGCCAACGAAATTACTAACCCACACATTTTAGGATGTGGGAAGAAATGGGAAATTGTAATAGTGGGCAAAATCCACACAGGCAGCACCTGAGGTCAGTACTGAAACCAGGTTCCTTGTGCACTGAGGCACCAGAACTACCACTGTGCCACCTTGCCACCCAGTTCCAGAGATTACGAGTGGCATTTAATAAAATGTAGAGGGACTGAAGGATCAGTATTTGTGACGGAATTGGAGAACACTGGTTTAAAAACCTGAGAACCAGAAGACAAGCACAGGTAGGTGCTGGTGACTTGTCAGAATAAGAATCAGGTTTAACTTTACCGGCATATGTTGTGAAATTTGTTGTTTTTGCAACAGCAATACATAATAACAGAAAAAATTGTGAATTACATTAAGTGTATATACGGTGTATTAAATAGTTAAATTAAATAAGTCGTGCAAAAATAGAAATAAATGGAGTAGTGAGGTAGTGTTCATGGGTTGAATGACCATTCAGAAAGCTGATGGTGGAGGGGAAGAAGCTGTTCCTGAATCATTGAGTCTGTGTGCCTTCAGGCTCCTGTACCTCCTTCCTGATGGTAGCAATGAGAACAGGGCATGTCCTGGGTGAAGGGGATCCTTAAAGTTTGATGCCAACTTTTGAGGCATCACTCCTTGAAGATGTCCTAGGTACTATAGAGGCTGATGCCCATGACGGAGCTGACAAAGTTTACAATGTTCTGCAGCTTATTTCGATCCTGTGTAGTAGCAACCACCACCCCCCCCCCCCCAACCCGGCCATACCAGATGGTGATGCAGTCAGTTAGAATGCTCTCCACAGTACATCTGTAGAAGTTTGCGAGTGTCTTTGGTGACATACCAAATCTCCTCAAACTCCAACTGAAATATATGTCTTGTTTATTCGCAGGGAAGTAGGTTTGTGTTAGTTTGGATTGGGGTTGGGGTTGTGGTTAGTGGGGAGGAAAGAAGACAGTGAGAACTACTGGAAAATTCCTTCAAGTTACCCTGCTTCATATTTAAAGCTAAAAGAGCATATTCCAGTTCCTGCTTTCCTTCAGTGGCAGGTTTCTTCACTCTACGAATTTAATCCTGCTGCAATCAGTAATCTACTGAGATTTGAGACCCATCATTTGACATGCAGATCTGAAATACTGACTGATTCTAAAATCTACATTACTAACGCTCAGGGGCCACTTTGTTAGGTAATCCTATACCT
This sequence comes from Mobula hypostoma, assembly GCF_963921235.1. Lineage (NCBI taxonomy): Eukaryota > Metazoa > Chordata > Chondrichthyes > Myliobatiformes > Myliobatidae > Mobula > Mobula hypostoma. Next base: position 117,141,496 of record NC_086097.1, on the reverse strand, counting down.
AATAAGGTGGCCAATGAGAGTTTGTTCATGGCCTTCCACTGCTTAAGACCATCCACTTCAAGGTTTGACACGTTGTGGATCCAGTGTTGTTCTTCTGCACACCACTGTGGGGTTATCTGAGTTACTGTCAACTTTCCGTCAGTTTGAACCAGTCTGGCCATTCTCCTCTGACCTTTCTCATTAACAGGGTGGTTACTCCCACAGAACTGCCCTTCGCTGGATTTTTTTTTGTTATTTTGCATCATTCTCTGTAAACTCTAGATACTGTTTTCTGTGAAAATCTCAAGATATCAGCAGTTTCTGAAATACTCAAACCTCCCTGTCTGGCACCAACAAACATTTCATAGCCAAAATCACTTAGATCATATTTATTCCCCATTCTAATGTTTGGTCTAATCAATTACTGACCCTCCTGACCATGTCCACGTGCTTTTGTGCATTGAGTTGCTGCCACATGATTGGCTGAATAGATATTTGCATTAATGAACAGGTGTACAGGTGTACCTAATGAAGTGGCCGCTGAGTGTAGAATCCACCTGTCATTGGTAACTGGGGCTATTCCTGTAGCCCATGTTCAGAAGGTTTTTAAAATCGTTGAATTCAAAGTTACCCCTCATCCTCACAAACATGGCTGGCTAAAATTACACTCTCTAATTCCTCTCCCTCCTCATCCTCAGCAAATATCACTGTCACAAGGGCCACTGAAATAAACATGATTTCAATAGACTGTTGCTGTGTCAAGCTGTTATGAAGAAAATGGCCAGGAAATTTGATTGAAATGTCTAACTGGAATATGTTTGTTAACAGAAATGATTTGGACTATGTTTGTGGGAGGAGTGGTTCTTCTCTTGGGCATTACTGCTTTTGTCACCGTTCCAGAAATGGACTTGAATCACACCGAAACAAAACTACGCATATAAACTACGCTGTCGTCATCCAGAATTCCCATCATCCAGGCCATGCTCTCCTCTTGCTGCTGCCATCAAGATGGAGGCACAGGAACCTTGGGTCTCAGAACAACAGGTTCAGGAACAGTTATTACCCTTCAACCACCAGGCTTCAACCAGCGTGGATAACTTCACTCATCTCAACTCTGAACAGATTCCACAACCTTTCAACTCATTTTCAAGAACTCTACAATTCCTTCAGAGATTTATTTATATATTTCTTTGCTTATTTCTTTGTTTTTATTTGTTGGTTTATTTATTTATTATTATTGCTTTTGTATTTGCAGTTTCAGATTTCAAAGTTCAATGTAAATTTATTTTGAAAGAATGAATATGTCACCATGTACTGCCGTGAGATTTATTTTCTTACAGGCACTCACAATTACACAGATCCAGTGAGAAACTATGTACAGAGACTGAGAAGTAACCGGTGTGCAAAAGAAGACGAGGAGCAAATACAAAACTAACAAACAAAGAGTTTAGGATTTGGTTTCATGAATCTCCAGAGTACATTGCTCAGTTACTCATTGCCCACAATAAGCCACTTGGGTCTTCCTTACCGAATTGAAAATGCCTTCCATCAAACACAATAGATGCTGTTTTCTTGATTTCACTGAGATGCAAGTCATTTCCAAATGAACCCTTATTTTGACCCATGTTTAACTCTGCGTCAGTGAGAAATTAACAATATAACCACATCCTGGCAGTAGTTTTATATGCAATAAAGCAGCTCTGGGTCAATTTACACAGCCTGCAATTTGACAAGAGGTAAATAATAACGAGAGAACATTACAAAGTCAGGATTAAGTTAAGGCCTGAAGCACTATTCTTTTCTACTAGTTAATTTATAATCATACTACAGAGTTTTTTTTAATGTTAAGAGAGTGCAGTTTTTCCTGTTGCTCCCTCAAAGCATTAAAAATTCATTGCCAGAGAATGAAGCTTTGTATCGGCAGGTAAGCGTGTCACATAAATTGCACTCCTGATGCAAAGTGCCATAGTCTGCCGAGAAAAGTATTAGGAACTGCTCAGACCTGTCATATAATGGAACTGCAACCTAATATTTGAACGGCAACCGAGCAGCCAATCTACCTTGCATCATGGAAGACTTTTTTTTTACCTGAAGGCGATACGTGAAAGATTTTCTCAATAAAGCAAATGCAACTTGAGGACATTACAGCACAGGACTGGCCCTTTGCTGTTATGTTGTGGGAACTTTCATCCTGCTCTCAGATCATTCCACATAGCCCTGCATTTTTCTATCATCCATGTGCTTATCTAAAAAGGTTCTTAAATGACCCTAATGTACCTCTCTCAGCCAGCAGCCCTGGCAGAGTGTTCCTTCACTCGTCACTCTCTGAGTAAAAATTGTAATTTAAAAAATTAATTGTAATTTGAATGCAGATGATCAAGGTTGTGCGTGCAGTAAATGATATAACACACACAGCGCTTCTGGATTTTGTGGATCTGTGAGAAATTCCTTTGAATTAACATCTTGGCAACTTGTATGACTATTTTTAAAGAGGCCAATGAACTCTGTTATCAAATAGTCTAAGACCACAAGCCATAGGTGCAGAATTAGGTCAGTTGGCCCATCGAGTCTGCTCCACCATTTCATATTGGCTGATTTATTATCCCTCTCAACCCCATTCTCCTGCTTTTTCCCCATAACGTTTGATGCCCTTACTAATCAAGAACTGTCAATCTCTGCTTTAAATATACCCAATGACTTGGTCTCCACAGTTGTCTGTGGCAATGAATTCCAAATAAGATGATTCTCAGCCCTCTGGCTAAAGAATTTCTTCCTCATCTCTGTTTTAAAAGGAATCTCTTGTATTCTGAGGCTGTGCCCTCTGGTCCTAGAATCCCCCGCTAATGCAAACATCCTCTCCACATCCACTCTATATAAGCCTTTCAATATTTAGTAAGTTTTAATTCTTGTAAATGAGGTGGGATCTCATTGATAAATAGTGACTCCCATGATTCAGGACATTGCAAAGACAGGTGTAAAAAAGTGTCCGAAGGATCACTGGGGACCCAAATCACCCTGACCACAATCTATTCCAGCTGCTACCATCCGGGAAGCGGTACCGCCGCATAAAAGCCAAGACTAACAGGCTCCGGGACAGCTTCTTCCGCTAGGCCATCGGACTGATTAACTCATGCTGATTTGAGTGTATTTCTATGTTACATTGACTGTTCTATTTATTATAAATCATTATAACAAATTGAGCTTTATTCTTTGGAGCGTAGAAGGTTGAGAGAGGTATTTAAAACTATGAGGGGGATAGACAGAGTTGACGTGGATAGGCTTTTTCCATTGAGAGTGGGGGAGATTCAAACAGGAGGACATGAGAGTTAAAGGGCAAAAATTTAGGGGTAACATGAGGGGGAACTTCTTTACTCAGAGAGTGGTAGCTGTGTGGAATGAGCTTCCAGCAGAAGTGGTTGAGGCAGGTTCGATGTTGTCATTTAAAGTTAAATTCGATAGAGATATGGACAGGAAAGGAATGGAGGATTATGGGCTGAGTGCAGGTCGGTGGGACTAGGTGAGAGTAGGAGTTCGGCACGGACTAGAAGGGCCAAGATGGTCTGTTTCCGTGCTGTAATTGTTATATGGTTATATGGTTATAAATTACTATGATTGCACATTGTACATTTAGATGGAGACGTAACGTAAAGATCTTTACTCCTCACGTATGTGAAGGATGTAAGAAATAAAGTCAATTCAATTCAACTAATCCCAGTGTTCAAGTCACTATGGAAATGGATTTATTTGGATCATGGGGATCTACACATCTAATGACCATGTTAAAGGTTCAGTATAACAATGTTGTGAGGAAGCAATGTGGAGATAAGAATCTGGAAATAGGAGGTGGCACCATGGTTTACATCCCAAATGAGATATTTTCCTTCTGACATCAGGTGAACGTACACAAGATGGCTGGAAAGGCAGATTGAGAAGGTAATCTAACAGAATTTGTAACACCATTCGTCACAACAGTCTAGGCATGGAGCTAAAGTTACCTTGTGTAATGTACTGTAGGGTTTCACTGCTGTGTAACATGATGTAAGGTTTCACTGATAATGTAATGGTTTCTCCATAGCAGCAATGTTTGGGTTATGACTAGAGATAATGGGGTTAGGAATGCTGTTGTTCTTTCTTGTCAGCTGGAAGAGAGATTTTTGCGGTCTTTTGCTTGGGAGAGATGAAGATCTCCCCTCATCTCTCCATGACAGAAGACCGTGAATGGAGAGAGTTGGTAGACCGCCGGATAGAGTGGACTTGGAACGAGGGTCCGAAGGGCTGCGACAATCGGAGGCGGTCGATGGTGGACGATTGGCTTATCAGTGAGCTCCAACATTGCAGAATAGACTGTTTAACAAGAATGTGCCCTTTTATTTCCTTTTTTTTGTTTCTTTACTAATCATATAGTCAAAGTAAGAATCATAAAGCTTAATTGTTTAATCGCATATTGTGTACTGTTTGTTATTTCGGGATACTGATTTGTAATAGGGGACACACACATCGTGCAGCATCAACCCAAATGAGATTTCTTAAGTTTGGCCAGGCTAGGGCTATCACCCCCTAGATTAAGCTGCTAGCCGAAGTGAGAGATACATTTACTATTTTAAATGGAGTGTTTTAGAGTGATTCTTTGGGTTTGCCCATCCTCTGGGTTCCCCCCCCCCACCTCTTTTCTTTCTCCCTGGGCCTCCTGTCCCATGATCCTCTCATATCCTTTTTGCCAATCACCTGTCCAGCTCTTGGCTCCATCCCTCCCCCTCCTGTCTTCTCCTATCAGTTTGGATCTCCCCCTTCCCCTCCCACTTTCAAATCTCTTACTAACTCTTCCTTCAGTTAGTCCTGACGAAGGGTCTTGGCCTGAAACGTCGACTGTACCTCTTCCTAGAGATGCTGCCTGGCCTGCTGCGTTCACCAGCAACTTTGATGTGTGTTGCTTGAATTTCCAGCATCTGCAGAATTCCTGTTGTTTGCGTAATCTAATACTAATTATGATTGTCACATAAAGGTTAAGATCTAAGTAAGAGATTCATAGAACAATCTTAAATTCTCTTGTGTAATAGTAGTGCGAGCACTCACGTTGAGTTTAATGTTCTCTCCAGGGGTTGTTTATTGGTGGGTCTTCAGGTGGTTGTAGAGTCCGAACTGGGATCTATATGTTGTGCTGGTGTGCGTTTCCAGATCTCACGTTCCTGCCCCTTTAGCCACTTTCAGGTCGCCATGGGACTTAATCTGGGTTGTTAGGGTAGATTCCCTTAAAGGAAAGCACCTATGTGTGACTTTGTTCAAAGTGGACGGCCACCACGTCTTGACAGCTCAGGGGAAGGGACCATTTCTATAGAGTGAGAGTCGACTGGGGACCTTGCACTGCTGCAGCCTCCACTGCCATTGTGATGTGACATCATCTCCTGCCAGCTCCACTCTTCGATCGAATATCTCGCATGGGTGACCATATCAGGTGGCTGAACTCTTGGGATCTCAGGAACTCACAAGCCTCTCCAACACAACAAGGTGACCATCCTCGATGAAGTGTAGCACAGCATTGAAACAGATGTTGTCTAATGATCAGAGAGACATTTCACCATAATGTCTTCAGATAACCACTGGGCAAATGGTGCAGTGATGAGAGAGTACATCTGGAGAAACTGGAACTTCGAACTCCGAAGAAAGTCGGTGCCTGCAGGTAGCATGTTCCTTGTGCAAGTGTGTCATAGATATCCTCAAAGGTTACCATCCAGAACTCCTAGTCAAATGTTTTCATTGCTACCTCAGCAAGGATAAGTGCAGTCAGTGATTGAGGAAGCCTACAGTGTAGGTAATCAGGCCCTGCCTCAGACTGATAAAAAAAGCAGATGATATCTTCTTTTCCTGTATGAGTTTTGGTAACCTTGGACCAAATAACTGTCACCGGATTCAGATATGGCCCAAGTGCAGAGCAAGAAACCCTAAAGCAGGTCGATAGTTCACAGACTTTAATGCAAACAGAGTTAGAGAGAAAAGGAAACAATAAATGCTAGGCCAAACAGAACCATTAACTGAAATTCTCAAATGCAAAACAAAGCCTACACTGCTGCTGAAAGGAATAACTAAATATAAAATGAATACCGCGAGTCTTCAGAGTCAGTTGATCCGACAGTCCATTTTCTCAAGCAAGGCCAAATGCAAACCAGCAGCGAAATGTTGCTGTGCTGGGTTCAACTCTCGACTAGCATTATGACGGAATGAATGGAGTTAAATACTATCACAATGAAATAATAATTAGCTGACATGTGCATATTCACAAGTGCAATTGCCGAATCTGCTGCGCTGCCAAATCCGTGGTTGTGACAATAATTCGTATTAAGCAACTAGCTTAGACAAAATCTCTTTTGGCATTGCCAGTGTGTGCCTGACCACCAGTCACAAAACTCAAGGCATCATAATGTGAGCAGCAATCTCTGACTACATGACTCTATAGCCGTTTCTGTGATTACTGAAATCAAATGAAACTTTAAAGTCCGAGCTACAATCTTCACTTATCAAGCATAAGTAACAAGAAGAAACCCCTCAGTGTGTCACAGACTGAATTCAATGTGACAATGATGTTTGAATCATAGTCTCTGGTAGACATGTTGCTTATTGATCAATACATCCAGAAGAAACACCACGTGCCCTCCGATAATTGTTTCATATCTATGTCGTGCAACTCAGTACCAGCTGTTGAAATATCTGCTGGAGTGATTGGTTTGCATCTTGTGCTAGTGTCGGCCTATTCACAGCATGGCACCCCATCAATCCATTGAATTGTGAAGTGTCCACACACACAAGGGATTGCTGCCTGTGCTTAGCTCACATTTCCCGTCACTGCCATCGTAGCCTTTCTTAGATCTGGTAAATCTTCAACTTGGAAGGATGTTCCTCCAGTAGTGGGTCGTAGTGAGCTCTCCATTCTGCTTCCAATGGAACATGAACAGGTCATTCTTTAGCGCAATAATCTGTGTGTAAAATGAAACGCACCAGCTCTCCTTTTAACCTGCTTTTGCCCAATGTTTTAATTTCTTTCCAGAGATCTGAAAGAATATTAGTTCTACGAACATCATATATGCAAACTACCAAAAGCCCAGTGAAATCACAATCGTTTGTCTCCATGTTAAGCTTACCAAGTGCCATCAGTAATATCTACTCCTGGCTGACAGTCAACTTCAGCGCACCTCAAGAATGTGTGTTTAGCAACTGGTGTACTCTCTCTACGCTCATGACTGTGGCTAAGCATGACTCAAACTTTCACCATCTATAAATTCACCAATGACCCTATCGTTACTGGTAGAATCATAGATGGCGATAAGGAGGCGTGAAGGAGTTCAATAAATTTGCTTCCTGAGTGGTGTCGCAACAACAATCTTACACTCAGTATCAGCAAGATCAAGGAATTTATTGCAGACTTCAAGAAGGGGAAGTCAGGAGAACATGCACCAGTCCTCAGTGAATGGTCGGTGGTGGAAACGGTAAACAGCTTCAAGTTCCTGAGCATCAACGTCTCAGTGGATCTATTCAGGGCTAAGTATTTTAATGCATTCACAAAGAACGCACAACTCAGTGGCTCTAAAATATAAGAAGCTCGAAGAGATTTCATATGTCACCAAATTGGTGTAGAGAAGAACATCTCTGAACGTGCAACATGTCACTGAGTTTCTACCCAAGATTGACTGTTGCCTGGCTCAGTGGAATCGGAAGACATCACCTTTCCATAGATTTCCTTGTCTTATCCTTCTAGATGGCTATAAAATAATCTCACTTATCCACTTGATATTGATTAAATATATATTGCTTGAACCACAGGGTTTGAAAATAAAGTTTTATTAGCTAACCTGACTTTTATTGATGCTATTGACCTCAAGAAATATCTACACATGACAATTATAACCCCATACAACCAGTAACGCAAGGCAGAAATGTTTTGGAGGATTTTTTCTATGCTTTGATGTTATTCAATTTACCTTTAGTTCCTTGATTTACTATCAGGTGCTCAGTCTACAACTGAATTTATCAGAGATATTCCACGCAGTTTTTCTGATAGTGAGGTCTGAATTGATTCGAAAGTGACAAACATGACTTGCATGTTCATCTATGTGGTGTAGGATGCATCATTTGCTGCATTGGGAACGACACTAGTGAGTGTCATGTCTATTCACATTGGATGTTTGCTTTAGCAAATTATTTGGCGTTGCAGAGGGAAGATCATGTTCAGGGAATTCGAATATCAATAACATGATGATAGGCCCAGTGTCTTTGTTTCCACGGCTGAATCTGCGTCCACTGGGGGCTGAAGAGTATGGCCTGCCTTGGGGTTAAAGGACTTTGTTTGTGTGTGTTTGGGGTGGGGAGAGAGAAGAATGAGGCTTGTTTTGCTGTTGTTGTTTTGTTGCTTAGTGAACCACAATAGGTCAAAGGCAGACACAATCTCAATGGCTCTTCACACAGCCTTAGACCACCTGAAAAACACAAACACCTATGTCAGGATGCTGTTCATCGACTATAGCTCAGTACTTAACACCATCATTCCCACAATCCTGATTGAGAAGTTACAGAATCTGGGCCTCTGTAGCTCTCTCTACAATTGGATCCTCAACTTCCAAATCGGAAGACCACTGTGGTATTCTCATGCAGTGTGTTGAAACTCTGACGGAACACCAGGTTAAACCGGAGTCAATGAAGACAGAGTCGTAGTAAGGTTAACCATTTACTGTTCACGCTTCCACATTAATACCATATGGTGAAAAGGCTTTGCTTCTATAATGTTTCTGTGGGAAGACACAGAGCTCTTCACGATCATGCTGCATGCATGGCACCCACCTTTACACCTTCTCCGAACCAGAGGTTACACATAAAGATGCGGCGAAACCGGAGGTGACGTCATCACATGCCGCGACATACTATAGACAATGAATTTATCGTTGTTATACTGTAACTTAATTATCAACCTTTAACTAGAAAATAGTTACAAGCAAATCATTGAAAATGTAGACCTAACAAAGTCAAATAAATGCCTTAAGGGCAACACAACCACAATCTGTGTGGATTGGCGATAACATCTCCTCCTCGCTGACAATCAGCACTGGTGCACCTCAGGGGTGTGTGCTTTGTCCACTGCTCTACACTCTATATACACATGACGTTGTGGCTAGGCATAGCTCAAATACCCATCTATTAATTTGCTGATGATGCAGTCATTGTTGGTAGACTCTCAGGTGGTGACGAGAGGGTGTACAGGAGTGAGATATGCCATCTAGTGGAGTGGTGTCGCAGCAACAACCTGGCACTCAACGTCAGTAAGACGAAAGAGCTGATTGTGGAATTCAGGAAGAGTACGATGAAGGAACACATACTAGTCCTCATAGAGGGATCAGAAGTGGAGAGAGCGAGCAGTTTCATGTTCCTGGGTGTCAAGATCTCTGAGGATCTAACCTGGTCCCAACGTATCGATGCAGTTATAAAGAAGGCAAGACAGCGACTATACTTCATTAGGAGTTTGAAGAGATTTGGTATGTCAACAAATACACTCAAAAACTTCTATAGATGAATCGTAAAGAGCAGTCTGACAGGCTGCATCACTGTCTGGTATGGGGTGGGGATACTGCACAGGACTGAAAGGAGCTGCAGAAGGTTGTAAATCTCGTCAGCTCCATTTTGGGTACTAGCCTACAAAGTACCCAGGGCATCTTCAGGAGCAGTGTCTCAGAATTATTAAGATACAATGCATTTTTAAGGACCCCCAGCACCCAGGCCATGCCCTTTTCTCACTGTTACCATCAGGTAGGAGATACAGAAGCCTGAAGGTACACACTCAGTGATTCAGGAACAACTCCTTCCCCTCTGCCATCCGATTCCTAAATGGACATTGAAACTATGAATACTACCTCACTATTTTAATATATATATTTTTTTGTTTTTGCACAATTTTTTATCTATTCAATAGATATATACCGCAATTGAATGATTGATTTCTTCTAGATGATGCATTGCATTGAACTGCTGCTGCTAAATTAACAAATTTCACGTCACATGCCGGTGATAGTAAACCTGATTCTAGTGTGTTCTGTTTTGCTGTGTAATATGTTGCCCCGTCGAGCAATGTGGGTATACAATGTTGACTCCAGAACGTGTGGCGACTCTTGCGGGCTGCCTCCAGCATGCCCTTGGGTGTGTTGGTTGTTAATGCCAATAGTGCATTTTACTGTATTCTTCAATCTGCACGTGATAAATGAACTTGAATCTTGACCTAGCAGATTGGTACTAAAGCACTTTCTCGTCAGCTATTGTATAGTAAGGTGCAGGTTCAGACCACTATCACAGTTGATTGTTAGGATCACAATGACCATCAGAATTTCTGTCCAAGTTGAAGCTAAGAATATCTGCCGTTTGCAGCCCATTGTCATTTTTGGAGCATCACAAGTAGTTTTTGCTTCTGAGCGATAGAATGTATCTGATTCTCCATAAGGGAGTAAAACTACTAAAATTAATTTAAAAAGACTAATTATTTCCTAATAAGAATACATACTATGCACTATCACCTTGTAAATACCATGTAAAAACTGTGATGTAGCAGATTACTGAATGGGTATAGCTGACATGTAAGCATCATCTGACAATCGTGCTTATCACTGCTCCATTTCAAGACAGTCATACCAATAAAAAACAGGGGAACTATTTTGTAGCTGGCCCCTGGTTTTAAATATGTGACGTACCTCTGGAGAGTATATGGAATAATGTTTGTGGTTTGTATGCTGCAACATAAGTTTGACTTCATTTGTATATTTAAAAGTAAATGGAGTAAAATTCACTTGTTATTCCATATAATTAGCTTTTTTTTGTCAAAAACAACTTTTTATATACTTTCTTGAGGCCTCTCTCTACATAATTATTAAGATACAATGCAGAATAGGCCCTTCCTGCCCTTTGAGCTGTGATGCCCAGCAATTCCCTGATTTAATCTGAGCCTAATCACAGGACAATTTACAATGACCAATTAACCTACCAACCAGTACATCTTTGGGCTGCGGGAGGAAACCGGAGCACCCGGAGGAAACCCATGCTGTCACGGGGAGAATGTACAAACTCATTACAGAGAGAGACAGGATCCTTTGACAATCAGGTGCTCAGAAAGAACTTTTTTACCCCTAACCTATGGTAACTGAATTAATGATAAACAGGAGAACAATTTCTAATTTCACTCTCAAATTCAGATTATCTACTTCTGGTCAAGATGGTACCAACCTGTAATCTCTGTCAAGGTCTTGGTTCAGACTTGGTTGATTTCTATGTTTGTATGGGTAGATTTGGGGCAGCATGGGGAGTTTGGGGTCACATTAGAGTTTAGACAATAGACAATAGGTGCAGGAGTAGGCCATTCAGCCCTTCGAACTAGCACCACCATTCACTGTGATCGTGGCTGATCATCCACAATCAGTACCCCGTTCCTGCTTTCTCCCCATATCCCTTGACTCTGCTATCTTTAAGAGCTCTATCTAACTCTTTCTTGAAAGTATCTAGAGAATTGGCCTCCACTGCCCTCTGAGGCAGATCATTCCACAGATCCACAACTCTCTGTGAGAAAAAGTTTTCCCTTAACTCTATTCTAAATGGCCTAACCCTTATTCTTAAACTGTGGCCTCTGGTTCTGGACTCCCCCAACATGGGGAACACGTTTCCTGCCTCTAGCATGTCCAATCCCTTAATAATCTTATAAGTTTCAATCAGATCCCCTCTCATCCTTCTAAATTCTAGTGCATACAAGCCTAGTCACTCCAATCTTTCAACATGCAACAGTCCTGCCATTCCAGGAATTAACCTCGTTAATCTATGCTGCACTCCCTCAATAGCAAGAATGTCCTTCCTCAAATTTGGAGACCAAAACTGCACACAATACTCCAGGTGTGGTCTCACCAGGGCTCTGTATAACTGCAGAAGGACCTCTTTACTCCTATACTCAACTCTCCTTGTTATGAAGACCAACAAGCCATTAGTTTTCTTCACTGCCTGCTGTACCTGCATGTTTACTTTCAGTGACTGATGAACAAGGACACCTAGATCTCGTTGTACTTCCCCTTTTTCTAAATTAATACCATTCAGATAGTAATCTGCCTTCCTGTTCTTGCCACCAAAGTGGATAACCTCACATTTATCCACATTAAACTGCATCTGCCATACATCTGCCCACTCACCCAACCTGTCCAAGTCACCCTGCATTCTCATAACATCCTTCTCACGTTTCACACTGCCACCCAGCTTTGTGTTATTTACAAATTTGCTAATGTTACTTTTAATCCCTTCATCTAAATCATTAATGTGTATTGTAAACAGCTGCGGTCCCAGAACCGAGCCTTGCGGTACCTCACTAGTCACTGCCTGCCATTCTGAAAGGGACTCGTTACTCTCTACCCTTTGTTTCCTGTCTGCCAGCCAATTTTCTATCCATGTCAGTACCCTACCCCCAATACCATGTGCTCTAATTTGGCCCACTAATCTCCTATGTGGAACCTTACCAAAGGCTTTCTGAAAGTCCAAGTACACTACATCCACTGAATCTCCTTTGTCCATTTTCATAGTTACATCCTCAAAAAATTCCAGAAGATTAGTCAAGCATGTTTTCCCCTTCGTAAATCCATGCTGACTTGGACCGATCCTGTTACTGCTATCCAAATGTATCGTTATTTCATCTTTTATAATTGACTCCAATATCTTCTCCACCACTGATGTCAGGCTAACTGGTCTATAATTCCCTGCTTTCTCTCTCCCTCCTTTCTTAAAAAGTGGGATAATATTAGCTACCCCCCAATCCGCAGGAACTGATCCTGAATCTATAGAACACTGGAAATTGATTACCAATGCGTCTTGGATTTGCGACTTGGATAAGGGAGAGTTGGAGGTCAGGAGCAGGAGCCAGAAGTGGGGTCCAATTCAGAGTGCTCAGCAGTCAGTTATCCTCAAGGATGGAGCTTGGGTCACCAGGTGTTGAGGATGAAAAGCAGTGATTCCCATGGCTCAAGATCATGGTCAGAGACCCTGAGGACGAGGGCCAGTGACCTCCTGGTTGGTGAGACACAGGGTCGGTGGAGATCAAGGAGATCAAGGGCAGAGGTCAAATTCTCATGACTGGCAAGCCCTGAGGTTGATCCAGAGCTCAGAGAAGTCTAGAGATTGAAGATCAAATCAGGCAAGTCCAGAGGCCAAAGCCTGAAGATCAAAGACCAAAGTCAGTAAATCTGGAAGTCAAGGTCCAAAGATCAAAGCCCCTGGGTCAACTTGTCTGGAAGTCAGAGCCAGATGCATGTGAGTCCAAACAAGGGACTGGAGGTTAGAGGTCTTGTGTCTGTGAATATGAGATTCCAGAGCCAAGGACTGGAGATCAGAGGCCTGTGTAATGTTGAATCTGATTCACGGGTCTGGCAATTGTGACAGAAAACACTGGCTGTGAATAAGTATATTAATAATTTTTTTACCAACAGTAATAATCTGACCAAACATTCACGTTCCTCAAGTTACAGAAACTACACAGATGAATATTCAACAAACATACATAATTAAATGCACACACAGAGCATATCTTCCCAATGGTCATGTGCACCACTGGCCTTAAACAAGCCTCTTCCACGTGTGATTTTATACCCAGGATATTTGAAACTGGACTGTAGGCAGCTAACCAATGGGACAAGCAGATGCAGTTTCTTTCTTTCTTTTTAAATCTTTTTATTGAGTAAGTATACAAAAAAGGTAAGCCATATAAACATTAATACAATGTTAAAGTATAATAAAATTCCAAAAGGTATCAATACCAAAAAAAATACTACAAACAATGTAATTTAAACATAAGAAACCAAGATAACATAATAGTATACTAAATTTTATATATATCAATGGAAAAAAAGAAAAAAAAAACCCCCAAAAAAACCCACCGTGCAACTAACTAAAAGCAAGGCAAAGCAATGGGCTAACTTGAAACCAAACAGAGTTAAACTTAAAATCACGTCCTCAATCCCGACCTCCATTAAAAACAGTGAAAAAAAAAACAAGAAGGGTAAATATTACATTAAATGAAAATATCGAATAAAAGGTCCCCAAATCTGTTCAAATTTAAATGAAGAATCATAAAGGTTACTTCTAATTTTCTCCAAATTCAAACATAAAATCGTCTGAGAAAACCAAAAAAAGGTAGTTGGAGCATTAAGCTCTTTCCAATGTTGTAAAATACATCTTTTCGCTATTAAAGTAAGAAATGCAATCATTCTACGGGCTGAAGGGGAAAGATTACTAGAAATTTTAGGTAGTCCAAAGATAGCAGTAATAGGGTGAGGAGAGATATCTATATTTAATACCTTAGAAATAATATTAAAAATATCTCTCCAAAAAGTTTCCAAAGTAGGGCAAGACCAAAACATATGAGTTAAAGAGGCTATCTGCCCCGAACATCTATCACAGAAGGGATTAATATGCGAGTAAAAGCGCGCTAACTTATCTTTAGACATATGTGCTCTATGAACCACTTTAAATTGAATTAGGGAATGTTTAGCACAAATAGAGGAAGTATTAACTAATTGTAAAATCTGCCCCCAATCATCCACAGAAATGGTAAGCCCCAATTCCTGTTCCCAATCTACCCTAATCTTATCAAATGGAGCTTTCCTAAGTTTCATAATAATATTATAAATCATAGCCGATGCACCTTTCTGACATGGATTGAGGTTAATTATCGAATCTAAAATATATGTAGGAGGAAGCATTGGAAAGGAAGAAAGTATAGTACTTAGGAAATTTCTAACTTGTAAATATCTAAAAAAATGTATTCTTGATAAGTTATATTTATTAGATAATTGTTCAAAAGACATAAGGGAACCATCTAAAAATAAATCCAAAAACCGTAAAATACCCTTAGTCTTCCAAGTTTGAAAAGCGCGATCCGTAAAGGAGGAAGGAAAAAATATGTTACCTAAAATAGGAATCGCTAACCCGAATTGATTAAGATCAAAAAATTTTCTGAATTGAAACCAAATGCGCAAGGCATATTTAACTATCGGGTTAGAGACCTGCTTAAGGCGTTTCGAATCAAAAGGGAGAGAGGAGCCTAAAATAGAGCCAAGTGTATAACCCTGAACAGATTGTAATTCCAATGCTACCCATTTAGGAATAGATAGTATGTCCTGGTCAAGTAACCAAAATTTCATATGTCGAATATTAATAGCCCAATAATAGAATCTAAAGTTAGGTAATGCTAAACCTCCATCTCTCTTAGCTTTCTGTAAATGTATTTTACCCAGTCTCGGATTCTTATTCTGCCAAATAAATGAAGAAATTTTAGAGTCAACTTTATCAAAGAAAGATTTTGGAACGAAAATTGGTAATGCCTGAAACACGTATAAAAATTTTGGCAAAAAAAACATCTTAACTGCATTAATACGACCAATCAAAGTTAAATATAAGGGAAACCATTTAGATGAAAGTTGAGTAATATGGTCTATTAATGGTAAAAAGTTAATCTTAAATAAATCTTTGTATTTACAAGTAATTTTAATCCCAAGATATGAAAAATAATTATTAATCAATTTAAATGGAAATTTATAATATAAGGGAAGATGTTTATTAATCGGAAAAAGTTCACTCTTACTAAGATTTAATTTATAACCTGAGAAAAAACCAAATTGTGCTAATAACTCTAAAACAGCAGGAATAGATTTCTCAGGATTAGAAATATATAAAAGTAAATCATCAGCATAGAGTGATAATTTATGGGACTTTAATCCCCGAGTTATCCCAGTAATATTTGAAGATTCTCGAATAGCAATTGCAAGAGGTTCTAATGCAATATCAAATAATAGGGGACTAAGAGGACAGCCTTGTCGAGTACCACGAAAGAGAGGAAAAAAAGGTGAGTTTAAAGAGTTAGTACAAACCGAGGCTACAGGAGAATGATATAACAGTTTAATCCAGGATATAAATTTCAAGCTAAAATTAAACATTTCAAGCACCTTAAATAAATAAGGCCATTCTAGTCTATCAAAAGCTTTCTCGGCATCTAAAGAAATAACACACTCAGGAACATTTTGTGAGGGAGTATAAACGATATTTAACAATGTACGAATATTATAAAAAGAGTAATGACCTTTAATAAAACCCGTTTGGTCTTCCGAAATAATAGAAGGAAGTACTTTTTCTAGTCTATTTGCTAATAACTTAGAAAAAACTTTAGAATCAACATTTAATAAAGATATTGGTCTATAAGATGCACATTGAGCAGGGTCTTTATCCTTCTTTAGTATTAGAGAAATTGATGCTCTATTAAAAGATTCAGGAAGTTTACCAAGTTTCAGAGAAGCCTCAAAAACCCTACAGAGCCAAGGAATCAATAAAGAAGCAAAACATTTATAAAATTCAACGGTAAACCCATCCGGGCCAGGAGCTTTCCCCAGATTCATAGAAAAAATAACATTCTTAATCTCATCCATTGTAATGAAAGTATCTAATAAAGAAGACATATCCTGTGAAATCTGAGGGAAGTCTAACTTATCTAGAAAATCTAGAAAGTCCTCGACTGTAAACCAATTAAAGAAAACAAGAAGTGACTTTTATGTTCACAGTGACAAAATTGGCAAGCTGCTGGCTAATCAATTGAAATCTAATTATGTTAAATCTCAAATCAATCAGATTTATAACCAAAATGATCGATTGATACTGGATCATGTGGGGATTAATCAAACCTTTTGTGATTTTTATTCTTCTTTATATCAATCAGAGTCTCCTCGAGATTCTAAATATATGAATGAGTTTCTAAACTAACCAATTACGATGGAAGCGACTTCCAACAATCAGAAGAAGCCACATCCCCCACAGGACAGCCTGGAGGCAACTTGTACCAGAGTTGGAGTCCAATGCAGGAGTTTCTCATGACAGTGCCTCACACCTACCATCTTCAGTTTCTTAATAGCTGACCAACTTCCATCAGAAGTTAGAAGTGAGGATATTTATTACTAACTGGTTAATATTCAACTCCACTTGCAATATCTCAATATCTCAGTGACAATACTGAGACAAAGATCGTAAGTCGCAATACTTAAGCCACGTGAGCCCCAAGTAGAGATCATTTCCAACAAGAGAACATTTTTACCACAGTTGTCTTTAGTAGTCAAAGGTGTTAACGTTAGCAATCTTGGCATCAATAACAAATTGGGAAGGTTGCCACTGATCAGAACATCAGCCATGTTCTATGGCTTCATTAACTATGTATTCTGTAGCAAATCATAAACATGAGAAATCCAAAGCAACACGCACAAAATGCTGGAGGAAATCATCAGGTCAGGCAGCGTCTATGGAAATGAATAAATGGTTGATGCTTGGGGTCTAGATGTTTGGGGCACTGCTTTCAATATACTCTGCAGCGGATGACCGAGACTTGACTGAAACATCAATCTGCTCCCAAATCCCAAACACATAACTATTACCAGCCAGAGGTAAGAGAGAAGGTAAGCCAAGTGAGAACATCACCAACTGAATGCTCCCCTCCACATTATGCAATCCTGACTTGGACCCATACTGTTATTCTTTCACTAAAGATGTGGAACAGTGGGTCACAGCACTGCAGAATTACTGCAATGGTTCAACAAGAGAACCAATGATATTGAATTGACTTTACCTGTATTTCTTACGTCCTTCACATGCATGAGGAGTAAAAATCTTTACGTTATGTCTCCGTCTAAATGTGCGATGTGCAATCATAGTCATTTATAATAACTTATAATAAATAGAGCAGTCAAGGTAACATAGAAATACACTCAAATCAGCGTGAGTTAATCAGTATGATGACCTGGTGGAAGAAGCTGTCCTGGAGCCTGTTGGTCCTGGCTTTTATGCTGCTGTACCATATCCCAGATGGTAACAGCTGGAATCAATTGTGGTTGGGATGACTTGGGTCCCCAATGTTCTTTCGGGCCCTTTTTTCACACCTCTCTCTAAATGCCCTGAATCATAGGAAGTTCACAACTACAGATGCACTGGGCTGTCCGCACCACTCTCTTCAGAATCCTGAGATTAAGGGAGGTGCAGTTCCCATACCAGGCTGTGATGCAGTCAGTCAGTATGCTCTCAGTTTAGCATGGGGCACTATTTGCAACACCTACATCACAGAAGAAAACATTTAAAACATTTCATCTAACTGTCAGAGTAAATGGTAAATTTTATTCACAAGCCATTATTGGAAATCTTGATCAACACACACAGAATGCTCGATTGATACCCTGGTGAAGGGTCTCAGTCTGAATTGTTGTCTGTTCATTTCTCTCCATCACTTGCCCCAGTTCCTCCAGAAATTTGTGTCTATTAGTAAAACTTTAGCCTTGTTAGTGAATATCTGCAAACTGTGAATTAAAAAAAGGATTAAAACAATCTGATATGTGAAAACAAAATTTTAGATTAAACTCCAGATGCTGCTGAGGCAGTTAGCGTTTATACCAGACTTTTTCACAGATTTGTAGATATTTTTGTATTATACTGATATGCATCCAGTTCTTTTTTTATACAATTAATTGAAACATTTAAAAAGCGATATCAACTTAGCTAATGCCTTCCATTATAACCAATGTAACTGAGACAGGTCACCTCAAAAGTAAAAGTTTCTAGAGACACTAACCCACATCAATTTACACTCAAATTAGCTTACCGTATCTGTTTTCTAACATTAAACTTCCAAGAAATTTGGAAGTGCTAATTTTTTATACGTGATGAAATGATAGATTTTCACATATCTAGGATGTAAGACATAGAACAGTAAATCACAAGGGCAGGCTATTGACCCACAATGTCAACCCTTACCATTATGTCAAATTAAGCCAATCCAAACTGCCTGCACATGGTCTGCAGTACAATCGTCTATCTCGTGCCGGTCATCCCCATTGCAACCCCTTTTAAACATTACTTTTGTATCTGTTTCCTCTACCTCCCCTGTCAGCATATTCTAAGCACCTACTACTCTTTCTATAAAAACATTTCCTTGTAAGTCTCCTTCAAACTTTCCCTTTCTTACCTTAAAGCTGTATCGTATAATATTTGACATTTCCACCCTCAGATCAAGACTCTGATTACCTACTCTATTTCTCTCAAAATTTTTCTATATTTCAATTAACCACTCCTTAGCCTTTGATGCTCTGGAGAAAACAGTCCAAACTTGTCCAACCTCCCTTAGTGCTAATGTTCTTTACTCCAGGCAACATCCTGATGAACCTCTTCTCTAACCTATCCAAAGCTTTAATGTCCTTCCTGTAACGAACTGCACACAATATACTAAACGTGCCCTCTGTAAAGATGTACGTAGTTGCCAGATGTCACCGTTGAAACTCACCACCCTGATTGATGAAAACAAAGCATTCTTTACCACCCATAGTGGCAAAAACAAAACAAAACAAATCAAACCTTATGGATTTGTTACACTCGCATGATATATCCTCACTTCTGTAATGATTGCTTCAAGATCTGAAGGCATGCATTCAATCCTTTATTAGCAATTAGCAAACATACAAGCTTGAAGCAATGAAGCTGAAGTTTACCCAAGAGTAAGCTAAGTGCAATTGAACATTATTGAATGGCCAGCAAAAGATACAATATCTGCCAGTCCCAAGCTACAAATTGTGATTAATAAGCATGAACATGTGACTTATTCACTTTTCGTTGAACACGCCCCCACTCATGTGACTAGTTACTATGATAAACATAATAAAATCGCAACACACAGTGCATGGTAGAGAGAGAACAGATGGCTGGCTTCTACACCACCCTGTAAACTTGAGCTGCTGCTTCCAGGACACTATGGTTCCCTCAAGTTCTCTCCACATCAATGCTCCTGAGGGCTCTGCCATTTACTAATTAATTTTGATCTCCTGAAGTGCAACAACTCACACTTGTTTCAGATTAAACTCTGTCTGCAATTACTCCACCATCTTTCCAAACGATCTATCCCCTGCTGATTCCTTTCACAACGGCTCTCGCTGTTCTAAGATCTGATATACTTTGCACTGTCGGCAAGCTTACAAATCAGTTGACCTACATTTTTATCCAAGTCATATCTATATAAATGACAAACAGCAGAGATGCCAGCGCCGATTCGTTGTGGAGAACCACTGGTCACAGAACTCCAGTCACAATAACAAGAGGTAGCAATGTAGCGTAACAGTGTCAGCGACCTGGGTTCAATTCCAGCCTCTGTCTGGAAGGAGTTTGTACATTCTCCCTGTGGTGGCATGGGTTTCCTCCAAAGATATACAGGTTAGTGGGTTAATTGATCATGTGGGTGTAATTAGGCAGCATAGGCAAGAAGGGCCTATTACCATGCTGTTTATATAAATAAAAAGAAATAATATCCCTCCACCATTATGCTCTGTCTACTATGGCAAAGCCAATTTTGAACTCAATCTACAGTCATCGTGGATTCCATCGTTTCAATTAGACTACCTTGTTAACTGCTTTACTGAAGTTCATGTAGGTAACTTCTACTTCCCTAATCTCATCAATCATTTTCTTCATTTTCTCTATAAACTGAATCGAGTTCATTATTCATGACCCCTTGTGCATAAAGCCATGCTGACTATCTGTAATGAACCCACCCTTTACCAAATGTGAGCGAATCCTACCTATAAGAATCTTCTCCAATAATTTCCCTTCATTGATGTAAAGCTCACCAACCCACAATTTGCTTCATTTGTCCTATCACCCTTAAAGAAAGGAAGATACTGCAATCTTCTGGAAACTTTCTTGTTGCTTAAGGTGATAGTAGTTCGTGATCTTACCTGCTTCCTTTATATATTCTTATCTGCCTGATTTCCACTTCCAAAAGCCTTAACTATGTTTACTTTTTCATTACGACTAGAGATATAACCTTTTTCGTCATCCAATGTTACTAAACCTTGTTGACCTTGTCTCTCTTCCTAACAGGAGCACGTTAGTCCTGCAGTCTTTAAGCAATCCCCAAATGCCAGATGTGGACTTAACCAAAAGCAGCCACTTCCAATCTTTTCCAAAGATCCAGGCTTATCCTTATCCATTACTATCTGGAAACTCCAATCACTTTGCGAAGCTCAGATTGTAATACGAGGTCTAGTATTGGGGAAATCAAAGTCACCCACTGCATCAGCCCTGTTGCTCTTACATGTTTCTATGATCAACCCACGTATCTGTTCTTGCATCCTCCATCTGACATTGGTTATCGGGAGGCCTATCATACAACACCATGATGGGGATTGATAAGTTCAGTTCCTCAATTCAGAAAGATACCTTTAATCAAATTTGATGCAGAGCAACTAAAATTATTATAATAGCAAGTCTTTAAAAGTCACAGTGAAGCAATTCTTACTTCTCACACATATTCCAAATGATTATTAATGCAATCTGTGTATATTTAAAGGAAAAGTTGATTTGCAAAATGGATCTATTCACTAAACAACAGATTAAAATACTACAAATGAATAGTACTATACTCTATATTTAGTTTATAATTTCATAAAATAACAAGGGTCATCTCTCCAAACTGCATAGTTTCCATATTGCGTACTTACAGTTGCCTCTTTATCAGAATCAGAACCAGGTTTACTATCGCTGATATTTGTCATGAAATTTGATCCCTAGTGGCAGCAGTGGAGTGCAAGCCATGAAACAAATACTGTAAGTTACAAAATAAGTAAGTAATACAAAAGACCAACAATGAGGTAGTGTTTATAGGTTCTTGGACTCTTCAGGATTCTCTTGGCTGAGGGAAAGTCACCATTCCTAAACTATTCGGTGTGCGTTACTCAATACTTTGAAGTGACAAGAGAGAAGAGAGTAAGATCAGTCCAGAGCAGGAATCAAAGGAGAATAGGTTTTGGGGGGGGGTGGGTGATAATATAACAGTCATGATAAAATGACAGAGCAGATTCGATGGGCTGAATGGCTTAATTCTGTTCCTATGTCCTATGGTCTTATGTCCCGATAGGTTCAGTCCCAAACAACCTGAATCACTTTGTAAGAAGTTATATTTACATCAAGTTTAAAGCTCATGTTCAACATACATACACTCTGTGGCCACTTTATTAGTGACACATGTACACCTGCTCGTTGATGCAAATACCTAATCAGCTAATCATGTGGCTGCAGCTCAAAGCATAAAAGCATGCAGACATGGTGAAGAGGTTCAGTTGTTGTTCAGACCAAGAATCAGAATGGGCAAGAAATGTGATCTAATTGTCTTTGACTGTGGAATGATCATTGTGTCTGAGTATCTCAGAAACTGCTGATCTGCTGGGATTTTTACACACAACAGTCTCTAGAGTTTACAGAGAGTGGTGTGAAAATCAAAAAAAAAGCATCCAGTGAGCAGCAGTTCTGTGGGTGAAAACACCTTGTTACTGAAAGGCACACACAAAATGCTGGAGGAACTCAGAAGGTCAGGCAACATCTATGGAAAAGAGTAAACAGTTGACGTTTCAGGCTGAGAACTTTCTTCAGGACTCAGAATGACAGAAGTCAGAGGAAAATGGCCAGACTGGTTCAAACTAACAGGAAGTAGACTGTAACTCAAACAACCACACGTTACAACGTGGTGTGCAAAAGAACATCTCTGAATGCTGAACACATTGAACCTACAGAGCAGAAGGCCACATCAGGTTCCACTCTTGTAACTGATAAGGCGGCCACTGAGGGTATATGTTACCATCTACTGCCTTGAAGTTATTTTCTTTTAGGCATTTACATGAAAAAATGCCATAGAATTTCACCAAAAAACTGTACATAAACAAAGACTGGCAAACAACAGAAGACACAACACAGTCAATTCAGTTGCTCTAAATAATCCATGTTGATCTTTTAGAAATAGGGAGCAGGTAAGATAGAAGTGTAAATGAAGTAGCAAGAAATACAAAGGGTAAAGCAGTTGAGGTTCTATGGATCTGTAAAAATAATGCAAGCCTTTGGAGGCAGGACAAGGAATAAGAAATAAACCATTCTTTATAATAAATCACTCATAAAGAACGTGCTGAATATTCTGAAGAACTATGGATCCAATAAGAGTGAGGCAGATAAAATAGTCTACTTGGGTAATGGAAAAATCAGAGGAATGAAAGGCTGATAAATTCCTCGGACCTGATGGCTAATCCTCAGCTTCCTAAGAAGTTGGCTTCAAATACAGATGTAGCATAGTAGTGATCCTCCCAAAGTCTTTAGGGTCTTGAACATTTTCAATGGTTTGGAAAGCAGCTAATGTAAAATTAATATTCAAATAGGGAAATAATTTTCAATTTAGGGAATCACACATCATTTGGATCATTTAGGTGTATGTTATAACCTTTCAAATAGATATGCTAATATGAGATAGAAAATCACGATTTGAATATAATTGTAAATATTAAGTGCTTGTCTCAGCTAATAGAGTTCATGGTAAATAAAGACAACTGGTGGAAAAGGCAGAACTGGTAGAAGCAATGTATTCAGATTTTTGAAAAGCATTTGATAATATACCATACACAAGATTGGTACATAAATTGTGGCATCATTGGATTGAGCGTAACATCAGAGACCAAGAAATCACAGTCATCTTCTTCAAAAACTTGCTCCGACTAACAAAAAAATTACAATATTTCAATGATCAGAATTAATATATAAACTAGCCAAATTCAAGTGGTGTGACACTTGCTGCAGAAACATGAACATGTTTTAAGAAAAATATGGAAGCAGCTCTACAACAATAACTGTAAAATTCACTGAAAAAAATACACGTATATGTGTGATTATATAAAAATACAAGCAGATATAGGAAAGTTAATCTACAAGAAAAGTAACAATTCAACACCATAATCCAATATCCACTCTTCATTAATTCTAAATCACACATTTAGAATTATTACATCTGAAAATTCAGAATCAGGCAAAATTGTGGTACCTGCAATACCTAAAAAACAAACACAAAAATTCACCCCGACTTAGAAAAAAACATCATAGGATATTAATAGAATGATGTCATAATCAGACTGCTTGTTCTTAGGAATAGGTACACTATGTGTAGGTGCAAGGGCTACTGATGATAGCTGTTATATAAATAATTAAGATGCAAATTATGATAAGGCACATCAAGGCAAATAGTATAACTCATAACAACAAGTAAGCCCAGCTCTTCCAGGCTTTGATCTGATTCAATCAAAGACATTTCATCCATCAGATTGTTGTATCTTAGCTGTCCCTTTCTGAATATGATCAGTCTATAATCCAATTCATCAGATATCAAGTACAACACTCTTTAACTGCACATGATGCCCCCCTTAACTGCTAAGAGAGGTTACTGTCATATAATTTTGGAGAACCATCTTATACATTGCAATTATCTCCATTGTTACTTTTTGTAAGGCAGTAGTAGTGTCTTTGTTTAGCCTTCCTAAAGCCGCAGCAACATTTGTAATGAGACGAGACCAGAAGAAATACAACAACAAGCAACATTTGAATGAATTCTGTGTCGGTGTCTGTGGACTCATGAACTTCAGTTTTGAAAGCTAGTTGCTTACTTTTACTGTTTGGACAGTTTGCTTTCTTTTTCTCTACACATTGAGTGTTTAATGGTCTTTTTAAAAAATGGCTTCAATTGGGTTTCTTTGTTTTGTGGCTGCCTCTAAGGAGATAAGTATACATATATATGTATATAGTATACATACTTTGAAATATGCACTTTGACCTTTGATCTTGAACTTTGTGTCCCGTAGTTATGAGTTTGTTTAACGTCTTCTGGCTGGTTATGATTTGCTCACTATCGCCCAGCAGTGTAGACACTGAGTCAGAGATTACTAATGCATTAATCTCAGAGCTTGCTTTCATCAGCCACCACCTTAGCTTACTTCTAGTAGCTAGAAAGCATCCACTTGCTTTTGCCTTCTACTTTTACTGATGAGTTGGTAACCAACGACACTTGACAACGTCCTTCCAACCAAGCTCCTAGTGGCTCCGAATGTGGTTTCTGGATCCGGACCCACTCACCAGGAACCACCCTTCTGATGAATCACTCCAAGCTGCAGAAACCTATTGAGAAGCAGACTGAACAGCTTGGGATAGTTCCACACGATAGTTAACCAAACTCTGCCAAAATAAGTTTTTCAGCCTGTAAAGGCTGGGTTGATCAGACCCAAACCATTGGAGTGTCCAGAAAATGTGGTAATAGGTGTACAAGAACAACAAAGCAACTCAAGTCTAACTTATTATCATAAAGATGAAAGCAGAAAGAAATGACACAAAATACTACATATCAAATCACAAAGATTTTAGGGCTCATGATGCTTAATCACCACTTGAATTTTGCTGTTCTCACTCATGAAACCTTGGCACTGATTGTTATTTCCAGTCCTTGGTTGGAGTCCGATAAAACTGGGAAAAGCAGCCCAATAAATATGAGTTTCACAAATGCAGAGAGACCCAGAAACAAATGCACTTTTTCGTCTTTTGTCTCACATAGCCTGTCTTTTTTCAAATGCCTCCTGTGCTCATAAATTAATTAGATGCTCTAATGGTCACTCCCCATTATCTCATAGCAAACAACATTCCTTTGGACTTACAAAAGAACGTTAATGTCACATACATCAGCAATAAGCTTGAATGCAGACACTATGAAAAAAATACTCTCAAAGTGACCGACAGATATTTAGTCATTAATAAATACTACCCACTAGCAAGTATATAGACCCAGATGCTTGGACTTCAGAAAGAGTTAAGTTGTCATTTTACTCCACAGACATTCATCCTTTGGTTTTCTGATATCAATGTCTTCAGGTCATGGCATGGGTTCGCCCTGTTACCACCCCGAATGGACTTAATTTAGTTTTCTTCTTTTTGGTTTTTCTGATGGTGCGTAAGACCATTGGAAGCGCCACTGGCCATGGTACACTCTCTTTATGATACTTGGTCAGCTGTTATTTGATGATCCCATTCATTTGTTCCACTTGTCCTGATGGTTCTGCACGGTGTCGACAATGGGAAGCCCATTCGATCCTAGTGTTACATTAGCCAATTTGGTTGAGTAACAGCCAGTCCGAATGTTGTTGGTCTCCATGTTCTTCAGTCAGGAGTGCTATTATATAGCTATCTTCTTTATTGACCCACCTGTGTCTGGCATTCCTAATGCAGGTGCGGTGCATAATGTTGTTTTTAGAGTCTGAATCATTTCCGACTATTCTTTATTAAGAATCATAGTGTCATCAGAGTACTTGCTGCCCTTCAGTAGAGTTTTGTGTGGTTGTGCGGTTTCAGTATATGAGTTGACCCATGCTCTGTTGTAGCAACACAGACTGGCAAAATGCTTGGAGATGCTGAACTGTTGCGGGTGGTTGTACTGATTTGACAGTCTTTGCGCGATCCTCCGTGATTTACAGTTTGCCTGAGGGAATTTACAGTCCCAATTAAATCACTTCTTCTTGTTGCCACTCTGCCCAAATTTGCTTTGTGATTCTTTGAGGATGAATAATCAAGAAAATAAAGCATATCTTGTTCGTGTTGGTCTGCAGTGTCAGATGCAATCAAGGCACCATCTATATGCTGGATGATAGTTGAATCAATAGCTGCTATATCCCCTTAGGTGTTGTCATGGAACCTTGTGGTAGACAGTGGAACTGTAGTGGAGCCCTTGTGGTAGCCTCATCCGCTGGTATTGTTGTCCATTAACTGTAAAAGCTAACCACCAATGACATTCAGGCATGAGTGGTACAGATCAGAATTTATTCTTAATATCAGTAATGGTAAACCATTTGTGTGATGGCTGCAGTGCATCAGCCACTAGAGTAGTTAACTTGTTGGAACATTGATTAACAATCCTGTAATCTATTGTCAATCCAATATCCAATAAGAATTCAGCACAGTCATTTCCAAACAGTGAGTTAACACATTATCCACCTGGTTTTTGCTCTTTTCAGGCAGGCAAGAGCTGCAGGGAAGGGCTTAGTCATTTCTGGATAGCAAAAAGACATTCATCACATCCAAAAATGCTTGTTGAAACCATGTTGTCAGGTCAGGATCTCTGGGCATTAATGGGGCAAACAGTTGAACTCATTACTCAGCTTGTCCCTCTTGTCCATTTTGTCTTTGAACCCAACACGTTTTTAGTACAATGCCTTCTTTTACCACAATAATGAGATATTCCTTTCCGGGGTTGGCCTCAGAGATATGGCTCAGATTTGAACCAGGATTGCTGTGGTGAGGATGTTAGACCCTAATCTTGCTTTTCCTCTTGGTGAAGGGGTGTTACCTGTTGACCATCAGGCATTGATTGTTGATCAACAGATGGCAGTCTTAACTGTAACAATTTTATTTGGATTCTGATGTCTTATTCCACTTGTTTACTGATTTGCAGTAACTCACTATATGGAATGGTATCTCCACTCCAATTTGTCTCTATCAGCTTAATCACTTTGGCAACATCTGTTTTCAAACCATCCATAAAAGTTGACTTCAGTAGACTATAGCCAGATTCCTCCATGTTGTCTTCATTTACTCCCAGAACTCTTGAGTAACTCAACCATACTGTTCCGTAGTATTCCTCATATTCAGAAACATCTTCAAAGGTCTTTTGCTTGCAATCAACCACTTTTCTCCAATCAGCCTGTATTGGTGTTTGTTCTTCCAACCACTTTGAAGATTTTGCTTACCATATCCTATGTCAGTAACAATTTCATGAGTCAACTGTTTGAGTTGCCAAGGAAACAACAAAATAGCCAGAGGTTGCATGTTGTGTAGGCTGTATATGCTGAAATATATGTCTTAATATGTTGAAGTGCAGCCCAAGTCTTTAAACCTCTTATTTTTTTAATGATGTGAAACCTCTTTGGATCATTGGCTAATTGCTTTCTTGTTCAAGTGGCTGATAAGATACCACTTGTCTCCTTTCATAATTTTCATCATCATTTCCGTGTGCCTTCACTTGCTGGGTCATTATTGGGGTCATGACACGGCTGCTAGCCATCATTGCCATCCTCTCTTGAGTTGCTAGAGGTTGTTGTAGAGTCTGTGTTATGTACATCCTGGAATTCCTCTCAGTTCAGATGGCGGCACTGCTTTGGAGGACTGTCGGACATAAGGGTTGTGTCCTGCGGAGGATGGTCACTGGCAAGTCCACCCTCTTGAGGTTCTTACTGTGTTTTCTGATATTGCTTCAGCTTACCCTGGCACTCTCTGCAACGTGCTTTGATTAGATTACTCTTCCTCTGTTGTTCTCTCACTTGCTCAGTTAATGCACAGGTGTGTTCTTCAGACTTTTTACTGTCTCTGTCTTACTGATTTCATAATTTATCACAGTTTTCCTTTATCTTTTCACTTGTTCAGTCAAATTTTGCACTTGCTCAGTCAACCCACATATTTAATTTTCTGACTCAGAACATTCCTGTTTTCTCAAACTGTAATACAACTGGTAATGTCCACCTAGTTTTCCCTTTCCCTTGGGCATTCTCTGGATCTTACTCCATGCCTTTTTAATATCATCTAAAATTCAAATTTCTTAGACTCAACGTTAATGATGCATTTCATTCTAATTCTTCATTGGAACCTATTCAACTGTAACAACTGGAGGTTCAATTCCCTCTTTCATTGTGGTAGGTTTTTCTAATTTGGTGTCAAATCTCCTTTAAACTCCCTATGCAGAACTCTTAACTTGCATTTGCTCGTATCACTAAATTACAAACAAGACTCTCAAATCATAGAATAACTAAAGATACCAAGATATGTGGTGTGGATAATGAAGTAGGTTTTCAAAGCTTGCAGAGAGATTTAGGCCAGTTAGAAGAGTGGGCTGAAAGACGGCAGATGCTGAATGCTGAAAAATGTGAGGTGCTACATTTTGGTAGGACTAATCAAAATAGGACATACATGGTAAATGGTAGGGCATTGAAGAATGCTGTAGAACAGAGGGATCTAGGAATAATGGTGCATAGTTCCCTGAAGGTGGAATCTCATGTGGATAGGGTGGTGAAGAAAGCTTTTGGTATGCTGGCCTTTATTGAGAGCATTGAGTATAGCAGTTGGGATGTAATGTTGAAATTGTATAAGGCATTGGTAAGGCCAAATTTGGAGTATTGTGTACAGTTCTGGTCACCAAATTATAGGAAAGGTGTCAATAAAATTGAGAGTACAGAGGAGGTTTACTAAAATGTTGCCTGGGTTTCATCTCCTAAGTTACAGAGAAAGGTTGAACAAGTTAGGTCTTTATTCTTTGGAGCGTAGAAGGTTGAGAGGGGACTTGATAGAGGTGTTTAAAATTATGAGGGGGATTGATAGAGTTGACGTGGATAGGCTTTTTCCATTGAGAGTGGGGGAGATTCAAACAAGAGGACATGAGTTGAGAGTTAAAGGGCAAAAGTTTAGGGGTAACATGAGGGGGAACTTCTTTACTCAGGGAGTGGTAGCTGGGTGGAACGAGCTCCCAGCAGAAGTGGTTGAGGCAGGTTCGATGTTGTAGTTTAAAGCTAAATTGGGTAGATATATGGACAGGAAGGGAATAGAGGTTTATGGACCAAGTGCAGGTCGGTGGGACTAGGTGAGAGTAGGAGATCGGCACGGACTAGAAGGGCCGAGATGGTCTGTTTCCGTGCTGTAATTGTTATATGGTTATATGATTAAAGGGGCTTAGGTTGAGTGGATACCAGAGACCTTTTCCCAGGCCAGAAATGGCTAATAGCGGAGGGCACAATTTTAAGTTGACTGGAGAAATGTAGAGAGGGGAATGTCAGAGGTGATTTTTTTTTATACAGAGTGGTGAGTGAATGGAACACCCTGCCAGGGCTGGTGGTAGAGGCAGGTAGACTAGGAGCATTTAAGAAACCCTTAGCTAGGCACATGGATGATAGAGAAGTGGAGACCTGTGTAAAAGGGATTTATCTTAGAGTAGATTTGACTTGGATAGGTTGGGTGAGTGGGCAAACTCATGGCAGATGCAATTTAATGTGGATAAATGTGAAGTTATCCACTTTGGTGGCAAAAATAGGAAAACAGATTATTATCTGAATGGTGACCGATTAGGAAAAGGGGAGGTGCAACGAGACCTGGGTGTCATTATACACCAGTCATTGAAAGTGGGCATGCAGGTACAGCAGGCGGTGAAAAAGGCGAACGGTATGCTGGCATTTATAGCGAGAGGATTCGAGTACAGGAGCAGGGAGGTACTACTGCAGTTGTACAAGGCCTTGGTGAGACCACACCTGGAGTATTGTGTGCAGTTTTGGTCCCCTAATCTGAGGAAAGACATCTTTGCCATAGAGGGAGTACAAAGAAGGTTCACCAGATTGATTCCTGGGATGGCAGGTCTTTCATATGAAGAAAGACTGGATGAACTGGGCTTGTACTCGTTGGAATTTAGAAGATTGAGGGGGGATCTGATTGAAACGTATAAGATCCTAAAGGGATTGGACAGGCTGGATGCGGGAAGATTGTTCCCGATGTTGGGGAGGTCCAGAACGAGGGGTCACAGTTTGCGGATAGAGGGGAAGCCTTTTAGGACCGAGATTAGGAAAAACTTCTTCACACAGAGAGTGGTGAATCTGTGGAATTCTCTGCCACAGCAAACTGTTGAGGCCAGTTCATTAGCTATGTTTAAAAGGAAGTTAGATATGGCCCTTGTGGCTACAGGGGTCAGGGGGTATGGAGGGAAGGCTGGGTTCTGAGTTGGATGATCAGCCATGATCATAATAAATGGCGGTGCAGGCTCGAAGGACCGAATGGCCTACTCCTGCACCTATTTTCTATGTTTCTATGTTTCTATATTATGGGCCAAAGGGCCTGTCCTGTCCTGTATATATGTTCTATATTTTAAATACATATACCCAAGCACCACACAAATGGTACTCAGTTGACTTGTGCAATGAAACAATTATAATCCTAGTGCATGTTTCACTTCACTAAAACAGAGCAAAATAAAACAGAATAGTGTTTTCTTTTGCTCCTGTACTTCATTTTGATCGGGAGTTTACAACCTTCTTTTTGCCATGGACCAATGCCATTATGCAAGGGATCCTGGGATCCCAGGTAGGGAACCCCTGATGGTGTCTTGAAGCAAGAACTAGGTGTTTCTCTGATGATTAGGAAAATCTGGAGAAAGGTATTCCTTCCTATCAACTTATGCTACAATCATGCTAGGACCTCCCCTTCATCTGGGATTCTTCCACATCCTCAAGGTTTTGCAACCATCCTGTTGACGATGCCAAATTGTTGGATCCTAGTGTTTTTGCAATCCACACAGGCTCATCAGAAGTCCAGAATGAGACATAAAACTTGTTGATTACAGTTGTTTGATTAAGTATTATAAGAACAAAACATGAACAAAAAAGAACAATAAAATCATGTTCATCTTCTACAAAATTAGCTCCAACAAAAAAAACATTTCAGTGATAAGAATTAACTTATAAAATAGCCAGATTCAAGTTGTTTGACACCTGCTGTGAGAAGCTAAGAAGCTTCTAGGAGAATACAAATGAAGCTGTATCACAATTACTAGAGAAATCACCAAACAATTATACATATGTAGGTGATTATGTAAAAATACAAGCAAGTATAGGAAAGTTAAACTACAAGAGAAATCAAGAAAAAAATCAATTCCATACCCTCATCCAATGCCAATATTAAGTTTGACAGGAAAATGATCTTTGACATAAGTGGTCATAAGCAGACTGGTTACGAATGTGAGCAGATGAAGTAATATGTGGGAAAATACCCCACTTGGAGTACTGTGAGGTAATGTTGCAGCTATATAGGACCCTGGTCAGACCCCACTTGGAGTACTGTGCTCAGTTCTGGTCACTCACTACAGGAAGGACGTGGAAACCTTAGAAAGGATGCAGTGGAGATTTACAAGGATGTTGCCTGGATTGGGGAGCATGCCTTATGAGAATAGGTTGAGTGAACTCGGCCTTTTCTCCTTGGAGCGACGGAGGATGAGGTGACCTGATAGAGGTGTACAAGATGATGAGAGGCACTGATTGTGTGGATAATCAGAGGCTTTTTCCCAGGGCTGAAATGGTTAGCAGGAGAGGCCACAGTTTTAGGGTGCTTGGAAGTAGGTACAGAGATGTCAGGGGTAAGTTTTTTTCACAGAGGGTACTGAGTGCATGGAATGGGCTGCTGGTGACGGTGGTGGAGGCGGATACGATAGGGTCTTTTAAGAGACTCCGGCACAGGTATATGGAGCTCAGAAAAATAGAAGGCTATGTGTAAGCTTAGGTAATTTCTAAGGTAAGGACATATTTGGCACAGCATTGTGGGCCGAATGGCCTGTGTTGTGCTGTAGGTTTTCTATGTTTCTATATATGACATTATTTACGTTGGTAAGAGATTGTTACATGTTGATGTACAAATTTATCTGATCTTACTATATTGCACAAAACATAAGCAGCTGATGTTCCGGTTGCCAAGTCATTAGAACGCCAGATCTTTATTATAGAAGTGTTAGATGGAAATCATAAGGACGTATAGTCACAAATTTACAGGAATTAAGGAAAGCATATCTAAAGGTTTAAATTCATTCTTCAGAGAAGTTTTTTTTCCCTTAGAGGAAATATTGTGTAGACTGGGTTGATCAATCCTACGGATTTGGAAAATGAGATAATTTTATTGAAATGTATTAGATTCTGTGACTGTTGGGCTCCAAGGCTTTTGGAGCACCTGAATTAGTTTATTGTTGTTTAACAACAGTTCTTAATTGTTTAGAATTCCTTGTGATTTTTCTTGAGCGACTTGCTCTTTATAATACAGTATCATGGTGCTCTCTGTTTAAGCTTATTAAGTTTATTTTGATAGGCTTGGGGATTCCGTGTCACTTACATTAGTTAAGCAGATGCCCTATTACCACTAATCATGGGGTCCTAGTTTTGAAAATGTTCTTTCGGAATTATTATGAATAAACTCTCTTCGCCCCTCTGTCTTTCCTCCGCACTTGGGTTCTGATGTTGCCAGCGCACATCATGACATTTCAATCACTTTGAACTTAAACAGGGAAAAGATTCTTCCCACAGGGTTAGGAATCTGCAGAATGCCCTTCCCCATTGTAGTATGAAGCTCAGTTGTTGTACAGATTCAAAAATCTATAGGTTCTTGAACATTAAAGCGATCTTGTGATCTGAGGGTTTGGTGGTTTTATGGATCTAATGTTAACGATTAGCCATAACCTCATTGAATGACTGACTAAGCTCGAGGGATTGGCCAGGTTTATACTTATTTCTTGATTACTTACATTTACTTCAAAGATGAGTTAAGTAATGAAAAGATTATCTGTTTTAGTGATGTTTGATTTTGATGTACTTATTGACCTAGAATTCTTCTTTACTTCAAAATAATACTACTAGTTACTTTATGCCTACTGGAGATGAGAAGATCTCCAGGAAAACAGACCATTTACCATATATCTTAAGAACACGTCACGTGGGGATTTGTGCGAATATAACTTTTTGTGACTGTATGTGCTGTCGTAACTATATGTGCTTTGTGATGTATGTTTTGCGCCTTGGCCCCAGAGGAACGCTGTTTTATTTACCTGTATACATGTGTATATTAAATGACAATAAAATTTGAACTTAAAGATTTGGCATTCCGTCTGAAAGACACAATTGTGGCAATGCAACACCCAAAGAAACTTCAGTAGAGGTTTACATGAGGAAATCTGCAGATGCTAGAATTTCAAGCAACACACATAAAAGTTGCTGGTGAACGCAGCAGGCCAGGCAGCATCTACAAGAAGAGATACAGTCGACGTTTCGGGCTGAGACCCTTTGTCAGGACTAACTGAAAGAAGAAGAGAAGATGCTGCCTGACCTGCTGCGTTCACCAGCAACTTTTATGTGTGTTGCTTCAGTAGAGGTTTGTTGGTCTAGTCTCTGAACCCACTATTTTTTGATTTGGAGGTTATAACTGAGCTGCAGCTAATCCTAATAAAACTGGAATTTCCACAGCTTTCTACTTTCAACACTATGAATGTATTCCAAGGAGATGTTTATTAATGAGTCAGATGCTTATCCAATGCCAGAATCCTTCATGCCGTGTAACACTCACAATTCTCATTAGTTTGGCAATTAGAATAACATGTACAGCTGTCATAAATCCTAGATTTCCCACAGAGTAAGATTTCTGGATGACGTGTTAGTTGTTCCATCAATCATATGTACAGGGGGCATCTGGATTGCAAGGCAGCACATTGGCAAAACAAGCCTCCTGATTCACAAAGGATTCTCTGAGCATGTCCCAGAGCGCACTGACCCATATGCTGTAAAATGATGAGACGATGCCTCATTAGCAAATTGCAATCACATAGCTGTGCTTTATATCAAATGACCTTTTATAGTGGCTGCAGAATTATTCATCTAAATTCAAACTGTTAGCTTCTGGAATTATAATCTTCAAAAACACTGGTAACTTAGAAATAGTATTGTTCTTTTCTGTTAAAGTACCAAAGCTACATTCAGTAGCCTCTTTATTTGGTACCTGCTGTACCTAATAATGTGGCCACTGAGTGATATCTGCAGTCTTCTGCTGCTGTAGCCCACCCACTTTAAGGTTCAACATGGTGTGCATTCAGAGCCATTCTTCTGCACACCACTGTTGTAACACATGATTATTTGAGTTACTGTCACCTTCCTGTCAGCTTGAACCAATCTGGTGATTCTGAGACATAAGACATAGGAGCAGAATTAGGCCATCTGGTCCATGGAGTCTGCTCCACCATTCAATCATGGCTGATCATTTTTTTTCTCCTCCTCAACCCCAGTTCCCGGCCTTCTCCTGTAACCTTTGATGTCATGTCCAATCAAGAACCTACCAGTCTCTACTCTGATCTTTCTCATTCTTGTTTCTATTACCCCTTATGCTGCTGGCATCTAGGGCAGCAATGATGGTCATCCATCTCTGGCATCGTTCTTGGTTTCCTACATCATGTCAGCAGCTTCCTCTCGGTTTACTGTTTGTCTTGTGTCCCAGAGAGACACTCAGGAATACCATCACACACAAGTGTAGAAGGATTCTTCATTGTTGTTTCTATAACAGTTTTGTTTGACGTGCCAGTGTTGTTAGCCCTGAGCTGAACCCCCGAACCTCGAGGATCAGTGGACCACTCTTAGGCTGGCTTCTAACCTTTGACCTGTTTGGCATGGGTGACCCTACCAAGAACCACAGCATAAGATCCTGGCTCCAGCCAATATAACCCTCCGGGTTATTGAGGCACGCAAGCCTCCAAACCACGACAAGTTTTTGGTCCTCTCGGAGAGATTACTCTCATTAACAAGGCGTTTTGTCCATAGAACGGCCACTCGCAGTTGTTTTTCTCATTTATTGCACCATTCTCTATAAACTCTAGATGGTCATGCATGCAAATCCCAGGAGGACAGCAGCTTCTGAGATTCTCAAACCATCCTGTCTGGCACCAACAGTCAAAGTCGTTTAGATTACATTTCTCCCCATTCTGATCAACTACTGAACCTCTTGACCACGTCTGCATGTTTTTATGCATCGAGTTGCTACCACATGATTGTCTGATTAGATGTTTGCATTAACAAGCAGGTGAACAGGTGTATGTAATAAAGTGGCCACTGAGTGTAAGTTCAGGTTCTTAAAAAATCGAAACTTGGCTAATATTTCTTAAAGCAAACTACTTTGACCTAATTCAAAGCATTTAACTTAACACTAATTTTCTATAAGCTTCCCACCTTCAGTTAGAGATTTAGCCAAAAAAAAGATATTTTGTCAAATTGTCACTTATTTTAATGATAATATTTTTTTGTCGGAATCTTACAATAGGAAATCAGGTAAAAAAAAGATATTTCTAATTCAGCCCATCAATTTTTGAAATTCAGTTAATGTTACTTTCAGTAAACAGCACTAACGTCAGTCTTGTATCAAAGCAGGATATGTATGATATTTTTAATCTGAGGTATACAATTGCACAACACGTAGGAAGGTTTGCCAGTTGTGCACCATCTATTTGCACTTAATGCCAGAGACATTTCAATAGAAAGATTTATAAAGTAAAATTTGAAGCCAAGACACAGCTGATCAAAGAAATTAAAGATGCATTGTTAACAAGAATGCTAATGATTTGATTGCTTGAAGTAGTCTTGCTGAGAGATCAACATCTATGTTTGACTTGCGCTGAGGTTATAAATAATCCTGATTGAAACATTATGTCAAAAATTATATTATAGGCACAGAAATCTGAAATATATATACTAATTGGTTTAAGCATAGCTGAGGGCTGAGGAAGAATTTTTTGATGTTTATGTTCTCCTGCTGTGAAAATGGTGCACAGAAAATTGTGCATCTGCATATTATTGCTACTGTAATTCCCAGTTCAAAGCTCCTTATGTATTTTTCGTGATGTCTTGGTGTTCAATGTGCCTTCTGCTGGAGCATGAGCGAATAGTGCGGTGACAGGCTTGTCACTGTTGCTGCTAATTCCATATTTGTAGTAACTTTTCAAGAATATGACAGGGAAACTGAACTCAACAATTATAATCAACTTGTGAGCCAATAGCAGTGAAGAACACTTGACTTTACCAGTGCAGTTGCTGGAGAATTGGACTCCTGAACCGACATACATGACTTTACTCACCACAAACCTTATGCTTCCACAACAACACACTCACGTTCAGGCACTCTAAAACCCATGTTCTCAGTATTATTTAGTTATTTTTGCTATTTGCACAATTTGTCTTTTATACACATTGATTGTTTGTCAGTCTTTATTAATGTATAGATTTTTCATGAATTCTATTGTGTTCCTTTATTTTCCTATAAATGCCTGCTGGAAAATAAATTGCAAGATGGTAATAATAAACTTAGTTTGACCTTTAGATTCAGAAAGGAATCAAAGATAGTGTTCTCCTGCTTAACATTTTGCATGAGACTTTGGTACAAAGTTGTTAATATCTGTAAATTCAGAAGAGACAGAAGCCATATGTGTACATGAATTAAGAACAAGCTCGGGTAATCACACAATCCCTCCACATTCTTGGCTATCTACTCTAACTCTAACTGTTCAACTCCTAGCTTATCTATCTATTTCTGCCTTAAAAATATTCAAAGACTGCCTCCACTGTCATTTGAGGAAAAGATTTCTAAATACCCATGATTTTCTGAGAGAAGAACAACATTTTACCAAATCTCAAATGAGTGACTGGTTATTTTTAAACAATAACTTCTCCTCTATATCCACCCTATCAAGTTCTCTCAAAATATTGCATGCTTAGGTCAAGTCCCCACCTAATTTCCTTTTATTAAACTCCAGTTGACACAAGCCTGGACTGTCCAATAGTTCCCCATGAAACAACTTGGGGCAACACGGTAGTGTAGTGGTTAGCACAACATGTTACAGTATAGACGACCCGGGTTCAATTCCTGCCATTGCCTGTAAA
The DNA here is from genome assembly GCF_963921235.1 of Mobula hypostoma. Lineage (NCBI taxonomy): Eukaryota > Metazoa > Chordata > Chondrichthyes > Myliobatiformes > Myliobatidae > Mobula > Mobula hypostoma. The sequence goes on along the minus strand of NC_086097.1, from coordinate 117,104,135 downwards.
AAGGTTGTACGTTTTCCCTCTGACCATGTGTGTTTCCTCCGGGTGCTCTAAAGACACACCAGTTGGTAAATTGTCCTGAGGTTAAGCTAGGGTAAATCAGGTGGTTGCTGGGAGACACGGCTTGAAGGATGGGAAGGACCTATCCTGCACTTTATTTCAATAAACTTGAATCATTTCCAACACATTCACATTCTTTGAATAAGGAGGCAATATTGTGTTCTGCACTTCAGATATGATCTCATCAACATCCCACAGAGCTAAAACATAATCTTTTTATATCTGTCCCAAGCAACAACTGTTGTGTTCTTTATATTCATACATACCATGGGTTACTAATAAAGAATCAACTTCTGGAAGAAATATAACTTTTATTTAACAACAACCACAACGTTTTTACAATGCCATGTTTCTCAATCTTTCTATCAACCCTGCACATGCTCAGAACTGTCTCCAATCACGTTCTTACACATCATATCACCACATCTTCCTTTCCTTAAAAAGAAAAACAATTAACAATTAACCAGAGCAAATGCATAATTTAGCATGTCTCTATCAGTCTCCCTGGCGGTTTATGAACACGAGTAGACCTTCTAAGTGGTTCACACAATTCTTGTGTTTCATTGTTATTTCCATATTTTGTCTGGTCTGCATCAGTTAACTGAAAATCTGAAGTTGGCTCCTTCTTGAGGTCTTCGCGATTTCTTCTTAACACGGTTCCTTCTTCTGTTTGGTCCATGTATGATCTGGGTTGTACTTCTTCAAGTACTGTAGCTTCCTGTGTCCATGTGTTCATTCTGTCTTGTATCCTTACTTCATCTCCTTGGTGTAGTTCAGGTAATGGACGAGAACATCTGTCAAAGTATATTTTCAGCTTTGCTTTGTGTTCATCTTACCATCTTTTCACTTGTTCACCTCCCCCTGTTCTCAGAAGGCTCTCATCTATTGGCAGATTGGATCTCAAACGGCATCCCATCAAGAGCTGAGCACGTGAAGATCCACATACAAGTGGAGTACTGCGATGGGCTAACTAAGCTTTATAAAAATCACCACCACTATCTTTTGCTTTGTGCATCAGTTTCTTGATAATTCCTACTGACTTCGCAACTAATTCATTGGACTGAGGGAAAAATGGACTAGATGTTGTAAGAACAAAGTCCCATTCATGAGCAAAATGTCTCATGCATTCACTATTGAATTGTGGACATTGTCTGTGAAAACTTCATCAGGTACACCTTTTACATACCTCTTGGGTATCTTGTGACTGTCTTATGACCATGTTGTAATTGAGTATCTTGTGAGCATGATGTAACAGTCTTGTGATGGTGGGGTGATGTAATTATCCCACCAGTGTGAGGTCATGTGATGACATGTTCCCTACAGGTATATAAAGGGGAAACCCCTGTTGTCGCGCAGTTTAGTTCGTCAGTTACGTCATTATGCTGCGTATTGGTCTCATGACGCAGTTTCGTTTTAAAATGGAGTTTTACTTTCTATTGTAAGGTAAAATCGTTGTGCCGGCAGTTTCGCCAATCACTGCCAGTTTTTGTGTGTTGCACCTTTGATTTAACTTTGCAGTCTCGTATTGGAGACTGAAGACCTTACTAAAGAATGGGAACCCGAAGTACTGAGTAGATTTGGTGACATTCGGTGGTTTCATAAAGGATCGACCTTATTGAATCTTTGTTCAGGAATAGTGGCCTGCATCTGAGATAACCCCTGCGAGATCAGGAAGGTTCGTGCAGTGTTCACCATCCAGGAAAAAGGTCAGTTCCTTTAAGCCATTTTATTTCCTTCGTCGTGAATTCTTTGGAAGGCATCTCTCGGCTGGGATCAGCAGTAATGTCAAATCTTCGATGAAATCAGTTTCAGAGAAGTCTCTCCTTACTGGCTGTATAAATCACTTGGACTTTCGAATTTACCACTTTAAGACTGTGCTCAAATTTACCACTTTAAGAACTGTTCCAGAGTTGCCATATAGCAGTTAACTTCCGGTTAAGTTAGTCATTTGAATACTTTTCACTATTGTTGAGCAGAGTTTAATAAATGTTTATGTTTGTTATAAAACTTGACTGAATTATATTCATTGTTGCTGGACACGTGACAAAATTGGTGGCTCATCTGCGATATGTTCCAATTTTGAGCTCAAGTGCTTGTTTAATTATCAATCTGATTTGGAAAAGGGAAATACCTGATTCTTTTGTTTGATTGGTCTGTGGGTGGTATTCGGCATCAATGAATATTGATGAATTTCTGGCATTGCCTGACCCGGTGGGATTCGTGAAAGCAAAAAAAGGGTGATGTATTAGAGATTGCTAGAAGGTTAGACCTTAAAGGAATATTGACGGTTACAACTAAGGCAGTAATTCAGGGGAAAATCGCGGAACACTATATAGATTGGGGAGTTTTTGATGAAGCGGAGTTAGATAGGTTCCCTGTAAGTAAAGCAGTGATCCAGTTACACTTAGAACTGGTAGCATTAGAAAAGCTTAGAGTAGAAGCTGACTTAAAACAGAAACAATTAGAAGCTGACTTGGAACGAAGTCGGTTAGAAGCCTCAAATAAACAGAGGGAATTTGAGCTAGCGATAAAGCAGTTAAGGTCTGAGACTCAGGCTTCTGGTTGTAGGAAACCGTTTTTGCTAGTCGAGAAGTTATATTGGCTCCTCCATTTAATGAGACAGAAGTGGACAAATATTTTCAACATTTTGAAATTGTTGCTCTGATTTCAGAGTAGCTGAAAGAAAAATGGCCAGTGATGTTACAAAGTGTAATTAAAGGCAAGGCACAACAAGTTTATACAGCTTTAACTGCTGAGCAAGCGCTTGATTATGATATTGTGAAGCAGCATAGACTGAAAGCATAGGAACTGGTTCTAGAAGCTTATGGAGAAAGATACAGAAATTTGATGAAATCTGTGGAAAAAACATGTGGAATTTGCCTCTGATAAATCTGTGTGTTTTTGAGAGATGGGTTTCCTCTAAAAATGTGAATGGGGAGTATAATAACTTAAAAGAATTGATTTTAATGGAGGAATTTAAAAGGACCATCCTTGTTGAAGTAAGGACATACTTAAATGAGAGGGACACTGCTACATTGCAGGAGTCTGCGAAATTAGCAGATGAGTATGCTTTAATCCATAAGAGTAAATTTCCTCCGGGTAGAACTTTTAAAAGCAAAACTGGCACAGACAGTCAAAGTAAACTGGAAATTAAATCAGAAGTTAGTGAGAAAGGTAAGGATGAAGGGAAACATGTGAAGGAAAGAAATTTTGGTCCTATTCGTAATTATTGTAAGAAACCTGGTCACGTAATAGCTAACTGTTTCCGATTGAAGAAGAAGGAGAAGGAGGCAGTCCCAGATGCTTATGTGCAACATATTGAAGCACCTGTAAATCCACAGGGTTCAAAAAATACAAATGAAGCTTTGTTAGAGTCTGATCGAGTTAAGAGGGGATATGATCATTTTATAACAAAAGGATTTGTATCCTTGAAAGAGGGATCCACTCTGGTACCAATAAAAATCCTTAGGGATACTGGAGCTTCTCAGTCACTTATGTTAGACAGTGTTCTAAAGTTTAGTGATGAGTCTGACATTGGTAAGGTAAACTATATACAAGGTGTTGGAAGTGCCCTTATGCCTGTATATTTGCATAGAGCAAATTTAACGTCAGGAATAGTTACAGGACCTGTTAAAGTAGGACTACAACCTAGTTTACCCAAGAATGATGTTTCTCTATTGTTAGGGAATGACTTAGCAGATGGACAAGTTTTTCCTGAAGTGCATTTGACAATAAATCCCAACTCTAATGAACCAAAGATGAATTATAACATGGATTCCTCCTCTGTTGTAACCCGAGCTATGGCCAAAAAGATTGATGTGCAGGATGAGGCTGTTACCCATAACCGTAGAACTCAGGATTCGAATATTGAGGACGTGTCAGAAACTTTCTTACCTTCATTGTTTGACCAAGATTCTTGCAGTAAGTCTGACCGTGAATATTTGTCTCTATGGCGGCCCCACCCCACCCCGGCCACCCTCAGAGTTGCTCGGCTCACTGTCGTCTAGGGAAACAGCCCTTGACCCCGCCAAAATGGGTAATTAGTTTGTGTGGATGCTGTGTGATGTACCCCACCCTGCCCAAATAACAGGCAATGCGCCAGATACAATTAAATGATTTACAGTTTATAGATATCACTGGAACTATATAATTAATAGAGAATAAAATATAAAAGGAAAATAAAAGGCGCCACACTTATCAAAGTTCAATCTCTTCGTGCACAAACAGTTGGAGCTCAGGACCCTTCTTCTTCACCCTGCAACCACCACCCCCCTGCCCCCGGACCACCTCAACCAGCCACCTGGGACCAACAACGGTGGTCGACCAGACGCTCCACACGAGTCCGTCTCCGCCTCCTCGCCAAACCCCTCCTCGGGGTCCGACCCCATTAGCAGACATCACAGCACCTGGTCCATCCTCTGTCTCTCTCTCCCACCTTCTGCCGCAAAACCCTGCACATACAGTATCTTCAAATACACCAAAAACATAACAACTATCCCAATTGGTTCATAACATCTTCTTATCAGTAATGCGATTCAACAAACTGCTAGCGGGAGGACTTTCTCAGCATTTACCATAACAAAAAGCATTCCCAAGTATAACATAACAAAGAAGACATTTTAGTTAGACTACGCAGTAACATAAAAGACGAAACCCCCTTACATCTCTATCTCAGAAGGAGATGATAGTAGAGCAAAGTAGAGACCCTGAGATTATCAAATTAAAAGAACAAGCTCTTCCAGATAGTGAAATTGAGAAGGTGCCCGTAGGATATTACTTTAAGAAGGGAGTATTAATGAGAAAGTGGAGATCACCTACAAGTTCTGCAAGTGAAGAATGGGAAGTTAATCACCAGGTAGTAGTTCCTAAAGTTTATCGGAATGAGATTTTAACTTTGTCTCATAGTATGCCCTTGGATAGCCATCAAGGTGTGAAGAAAACTGCGAATAAGGTTTTTAAACATTTGTCCTGGCCTAGTTTAAGAAAAGATGTGGTGATATTTTGCCGAATGTGTCATACTTGTCAAAATGTGGGTAAACCTAATCAAGTTACTCCAGTGGTCCCACTACAACCTATTCCCACATTTGATGAACTGTTTTCTAAAATTATTGTAGATTGTGGAGGCCCATTGCAAAAAGCAAAACTGTCCATCAATATTTACTGACCATCATGTGCACAGCGCCTAGGTTTCCAGAGACAGTACCACTCAGGAATATAATGGTCAAAACTGTAATAAAAGCTCTTATAAAACTCTTTACTTATTTTCGATTACCTAAGGAGATTCAATCTGATCAAGGTAGTAATTTTATGTCTGGATTGTTCCAGCAGATAGTTTATAAGCTGGGAGCCAAACAGATTACCTTGTCTGCATACCATCTAGAATCACATGGAGCCTTGGAAAGGTTCCATTCTACCCTCAAAACCATGATTAGGATGTATTGTGTGGAAAATGAAAAGGATTAGGATGAGGGTGTTCATTTACTTCTTTTTGCAGAATGGGAGTCAGAGCAGGAATCCCTAGGTTTTAGTCCTTTTGAACTTGTGTTTGGGCATAGAGTTAGAGGACATTTGGCCTTGTTAAAAGAACAGTGGATTAATAAAGAGGTACATACTAATTTGCTGGTTTATGTTTTGGAATTTAAGGAAAGATTGCATAAAGCTTGTAGCTATAGCCAGGGTAAATTTAAAATCATCTCAGGAGAAAATGAAAACTTGGTATGATAAAGAAGCTAGAATGAGGTTATTTAAGCCTGCAGATAAGGTGTTTTCCCAGTGCAAACAAACCCTTTACAAGCTAAATTTCATGGTCCTTCTGAGATTATATCTAAAGTTAATGATGTGGTTTATGTGATAAAAATACCAGATCGAAGAAGGCCAACACAGCTTTTTCATATAAATATGATAAATCCATATTATGAGAAGCAGTCTGCTACTGTGACTGTTGTGGTCAATAATAATGAGTCTGATCCCACTAGGAACTTAATGGATAATTCATCTGAAATTCATTTTAAACCCAACATTGTTTCTGCCAGATTACCAAATTCAACAATTCTGGAAAATAATAATGAGAAATTAGCTCATTTACAGCCAGAGCAGAGGCAGCAGATGAAGCAGTTAATTTTTAAATATAGGGATTTATTTCCAAACGTTCCTAAAAGAACCACAGTAGCTTCACATGATGTAGATATTGACAATGCCAAACCCATAAAGCAACATCCATATTGGATGAACATGGAGAAATGTGAGCTTGCTGAACAAGAAATTAAATATATGACCTTCTAATTCAAATTGGATTTCACCTTGTGTTATGGTGCCTAAACCAGACAATAGTATACGGTTTTGTACTGATTACAGGAAGGAAAATGCTGTGACAAAAACTGATGCGTATCCAATCTCTAGGGCGGATGATTGCGTGGATAAAGTTGGGAAAGCAAAGTTCCTTACAAAGATTGATTTGTTAAAAGGTTGTTGGTGTGTTCCATTGACAGATAGCGGTAGAGAGATTTCTGCATTTGTAACCCCATCTGGGTTATATGAATATAATGTTCTTCCCTTTGAGATGAAGAATGCACCAAGTACTTTCCAGCGGATGATTAATTCTGTGATTCATGAGTTAAAAGATACAGATGCCTATATTGATGATTTACTTACAGGAAATTATACTTGGGAAGCACATATTACTGCGGTGGAGAAACTATTTGAAAGGCTTTCAAAAGCTCACTTAACTATTAACTTATCTAAAAGTGAATTTGGTCATGCCACTGTGACTTACCTTGGCTATGTTGTGGGTCAAGGTAACTTAGCTCCTGTTCAGGCAAAAGTTCGGGCAATTTTAGAGATACCCACTCCAACTGGTAAGAAAACTCTCAGAAGATTCTTGGGTATGGTAGGATATTACCGTAAATTTTGTAAGAATTTTGCAAATATTGCCCTTACATTAACTAATTTCTTGAAGAAAAGTGAAAGGTTTGTTTGGACAGAGCCTTGTCAGGAGGCATTTGATAAATTGAAAACTATGCTATGTCACAAACCTGTGCTCAGGTCACCTGACTTTGAAAAACTATTTTCATTAGCTGTAGATGCTAGTGATGAGGCTGCAGGAGCAGTGTTAATTCAAAGGGATGATGGTGATGAGGTTGATCGTCCAGTAGCTTACCTTTCTAAGAAATTTAATGAGCATCAAAGAAATTATTCAATCATGGAAAAAAAATTATTATCTCCTGTTTTGGCTTGACAACATTTTGATGTGTATGTTGGCACAATTCAGAAACCACTCATAGTTTATACCAATCATGGTGTTTTTACTTAGTGTTTTTAAGTAAGATGAAAAACAAAAATAGAAGGTTACTGAATTGGAGTTTGATGTTAATATATTTTGATAATTCATATTAAATGTAAAGATAATGTGATTGTTGACTGTCTATCTAGATGTTGAATGTACAATGTAATTTTTTATAGAGTGGTATTTTAACATGTGTAACACTCCTACTGTATATTGGTTTATAAGGTGCTGTATGATAATGCTGTGTATATTGTGAATGTTGTAGATTTTATACATTTGTAGTTTTTTGTGTAAGTAATTAGTTGTTAAAATTTTGTTCATAACAGATCAAAATTTTCCCTTTTTGGAGGGAGGTGTTACATACCTCGTGAGTATATTGTGAGTGTCTTATGACCATGATGTAATGGAGTATTTTGTGAGCATGATGTAATGGTCTTGTGATGGTGGGGTGATGTAATTTTCCCGCCAGTGTGGGGTCACGTGATGATATGTTCCCTACCGGTGTATAAAGAGGAAACCCCTGTTGTCACGCAGGTTAGTTCATCAGTTACATCGTTATTCTGCCTATTCATCTCATGACGCAGTTTTATTTTAAAGTGGAGTTTTACTTTCTATTGTAAGGTAAAATTGTTGTGCCGGCAGATTTGCCAATTGCTGCCAGTTTTTGTGTATTGCACCTTTGACCTACCTTTACAGTCTAATATTGGAGAGTGAAGACCTTACTAAAGTATGGGAACCCGAAGAATTGAGTAGAGTTGGTGTCATTTGGCAGTTTCATAAAGGATCGACCTTATTGAATCTTCGTTCAGGAATAGTGGCCTGCATCTGAGATAACCGCTGCAAAATCAAGAAGGTTTAGAAACATAGAAACATAGAAAATAGGTGCAGAAGTAGGCCATTTGGCCCTTCGAGCCTGCACCGCCATTTATTATGATCATGGCTGATCATCCAACTCAGAACCCCGCCCCAGCCTTCCCTCCATACCCCCTGACCCCCGTAGCCACAAGGGCCATATCTAACTCCCTCTTAAATATAGCCAATGAACTGGCCTCAACAGTTTCCTGTGGCAGAGAATTCCACAGATTCACCACTCTCTGTGTGAAGAAGTTTTTCCTAATCTCGGTCCTAAAAGGCTTCCCCTCTATCCTCAAACTGTGACCCCTCGTTCTGGACTTCCCCAACATCGGGAACAATCTTCCTGCATCTAGCCTGTCCAATCCCTTTAGGATCTTATACGTTTCAATCAGATCCCCCCTCAATCTTCTAAATTCCAACGAGTACAAGCCCAGTTCATCCAGTCTTTCTTCATATGAAAGTCCTGCCATCCCAGGAATCAATCTGGTGAACCTTCCCTGTACTCCCTCTATGGAAAAGATGTCTTTCCTCAGATTAGGGCACCAAAACTGCACACAATACTCCAGGTGTGGTCTCACCAAGGCCTTGTACAACTGCAGTAGTACCTCCCTGCTCCTGTACTCGAATCCTCTCGCTATAAATGCCAGCATACCGTTCGCCTTTTTCACCGCCTGCTGTACCTGCATGCCCACTTTCAATGACTGGTGTATAATGACACCCAGGTCTCGTTGCACCTCCCCTTTTCCTAATCGGCCACCATTCAGATAATAATCTGTTTTCCTATTTTTGCCACCAAAGTGGATAACTTCACATTTATCCACATTAAATTGCATCTGCCATGAGTTTGCCCACTCACCCAACCTATCCAAGTCACCCTGCATCCTCTTAGCATCCTCCTCACTGCTAACACTGCCACCCAGCTTCGTGTCATCCGCAAACTTGGAGATGCTGCATTTAATTCCCTCATCCAAGTCATTAATATATATTGTAAACAACTGGGGTCCCAGCACTGAGCCTTGCGGTACCCCACTAGTCACCGCCTGCCATTCTGAAAAGGTCCCGTTTATTCCCACGCTTTGCTTCCTGTCTGCTAACCAATTCTCCACCCACACCAATACCTTACCCCCAATACCGTGTGCTTTAAGTTTGCACACTAATCTCCTGTGTGGGACCTTGTCAAAAGCCTTTTGAAAATCCAAATATACCACATCCACTGATTCTCCCCTATCCACTCTACTAGTTACATCCTCAAAAAATTCTATGAGATTCGTCAGACATGATTTTCCTTTCACAAATCCATGCTGACTTTGTCCGATCATTTCACCGCTTTCCAAATGTGCTGTTATCACATCCTTGATAACTGACTCCAGCAGTTTCCCCACCACCGACGTTAGGCTAACCGGTCTATAATTCCCTGGTTTCTCTCTCCCTCCTTTTTTAAAAAGTGGCGTTACATTAGCCACCCTCCAATCCTCAGGAACTAGTCCAGAATCTAACGAGTTTTGAAAAATTATCACTAATGCATCCACTATTTCTTGGGCTACTTCCTTAAGCACTCTAGGATGCAGACCATCTGGCCCTGGGGATTTATCTGCCTTCAATCCCTTCAATTTACCTAACACCACTTCCCTACTAACATGTATTTCGCTCAGTTCCTCCATCTCACTGGACCCTCTGTCCCTTACTATATCTGGAAGATTATTTATGTCCTCCTTAATGAAGACAGAATCAAAGTAATTATTCAATTGGTCTGCCATGTCCTTGCTCCCCATAATCAATTCACCTGTTTCTGTCTGCAGGGGACCTACATGTGTCTTTACCAGTCTTTTCCTTTTTACATATCTATAAAAGCTTTTACAGTCCGTTTTTATGTTCCCTGCCAGTTTTCTCTCATAATCTTTTTTCCCCTTCCTAATTAAGCCCTTTGTCCTCCTCTGCTGAACTCTGAATTTCTCCCAGTCCTCAGGTGAGCCACTTTCTCTGGCTAATTTGTATGCTTCTTCTTTGGAATTGATACTATCTCTAATTTCTCTTGTCAGCCACGGGTGCACTACCTTCCTTGATTTATTCATTTGCCAAACTGGGATGAACAATTGTTGTAGTTCATCCATGCAACCTTTAAATGCTTGCCATTGCATATCCACCGTCAATCCTTTAAGTGTCATTTGCCAGTCTATCTTAGCTAATTCACGTCTCATTCCTTCAAAGTTACCCCTCTTTAAGTTCAGAACCTTTGTTTCTGAATTAACTATGTCACTCTCCGTCTTAATGAAGAATTCCACCATATTATGGTCACTCTTACCCAAGGGGCCTCTCACGACAAGATCGCTAATTAACCCTTCCTCATTGCTCAAAACCCAGTCCAGAATAGCCTGCTCTCTAGTTGGTTCCTCAACATGTTGGTTCAAAAAACCATCCCGCATACTTTCCAAGAAATCCTCTTCCTCAGTACCTTTACCAATTTGGTTCACCCAGTCTTCATGTAGATTGAAGTCACCCATTATAACTGCTGTTCCTTTATTGCACACATTTCTAATTTCCTGTTTAATACCATCTTCGACCTCACTACTACTGTTAGGTGGCCTGTACACAACTCCCACCAGCGTCTTCTGCCCCTTAGTGTTACGCAGTTCTACCCATATCGATTCCACATCTTCCCGGCTTATGTCTTTCCTTTCTATTGCAGTGCAGTGTTCACCATCCAGGAAAAAGTTCATTCCTTTAAGCCATTTTATTTCCTTCATCGTGAATTCTTTGGATGGCATCTCTCGGCTGGGATCAGCAGTAACTTCAAGTCTTCAAAGAAATCAATTTCAGAGAAGTCTCTCCTTACTGACTGTATAAATCGCTTGGACTTTCGAATTTACCACTTTAAGACTGTGTTCGAATTTACCACTTTAAGAACTGTTCCAGAGTTGCCATATAGCAGTTAACTTCCGGTTAAGTTATTCATTTGAATACTTTTCACTATTGTTGAGCGGAGTTTAATAAATGTTTATGTTTGTTTATAAAACCTGATTCAATTATATATTCATTGTTGCTGGACACGTGACACACTATGTCTGGAAAAAACTGATTTCGTGCATGTAATTATATTCTCTGTTGTTGTTCTGCTCAGACCACAAACTTCAGGATACAATGAGTAGTAATCTGTTATTAATAGATAATCTTTGTTGTCAGTTACAAAAAGATCAACACCTTCCTTCTGATAAGGTCTCTGAGGACTAGGATGTGGAAGCTGTAGCTCTTTAGGGTTGCTAGGTTGGTATTTAAGGCATATTTGACAACACAACACAAATTCTGCAATTTCTTGATTCATCCTGGGCCAAAACAGCACTTCCTGTGCCCTTCCCTTACATTTTGCAACACTTAGGTTGCCTTCATGAATTTTCCCAAACATTTCTCTTCGGAGAATTTTAGGAATCACAATTCTACTAACTTTGTACAATATCCCATCCACAACAGAGAGTTCTGATCTGTGGTTCCATTATTATTGTACTTCTGAGGTACACTCATGCTTATTATCTGGCTATCCATCCACACATCACCACTTGTATTACTTGACTGAGAATTTTATCCTTCTCTGTCTCAAGACGCAGCAGTTCCAACTTTTCGAGAGCAACAGGTGCAGTCTCTATGAGCATATCGACAAATGCCTGAATATCAACAGCATTCCTGTGACTGTTTTTTTGTTGTTGGATCCACAGCTCTGGAAAGTATGTCAGCCGTGTACATGAATTTTCCAGGTGTGTATGACACATTCAATGCATACCTTTGCAATTTGATCATCATTCGCTGAATTCGCAAAGGACTGTCACTTAAAGGTTTGTGAAACAACACAATCAGAGGCTTACGATCAGTTTGAACATCAGTAGATTGCCCTGACACAAACTGATGAAATCTCTCGCAAGCAAACATGATGCTGAGCAATTCTTTTTCAATTTGGACATACCTTGTTTCTGGATCGGACAATGAGCGAGATGCCATTCCTTATCATGTTTCTGGAGTAATACTGTCCCTAAGCCTGATTCCGATGCACATGAGATTTTGATGGGTCTCTCACTATCACAGAATTTCAACGCAGGTTCTTTAGTGAGCACTTTCTTGAGATTTTGCCTTGCCTTCTCCTGCTCATGATTCCAGCTCCATTCGTTTCTCTTTTCTGGTAGCTGCCTCAATGCAGCAAGCTGTTCTGAAATATTGGGTATGAATTTTCCCATGTAGTTGACCATTCCCAGGAATCTTTGAACATCCTTTTTACATGCAGTCCTGGCATGTTCTCAATAGCAGAAACCTTCAATGGATCAGGACACACATCTTCATTGCTGATATCACCCACAAAAGTAAGTTCAGTCACTCCTAGCTGACAGTTGTCTTTATTCAACTTCAGGTTTGCCTTGCGTGTTGCCTCAAAGACTTGTCTGAGTCTGGCTTCATGCTCTTGTTTAGATGATCCCCAAACAATAATATCGTCCATGAATGTGCTCATATAGCGTGTGAATGGTTTTACGGTACACTTCAGGAGCTGATGCAATTCCAAATGGAAGCCAAAGAAAACAGTGTCTAGCAAAAGGAGTGTTAAAGGTACATATCAACATATTGATCAACAGTTTCACCAGCTCTCTGCGTACATGTAAAAAATCTATGCTGCTCATACGTCACATTATGCTTCGGTATACAAAATGCTTTAAATTTGTCCATTATCGATTTTAACTCTAAATTATCTCCATTTTCAAAAATAAAATTATTATATACCGCAATTGCATAGTTACTTATTATGTGAAGTAAAAGTGCAGCTTCTGTTTTCTCTGGTTTTCGATCCCCATCGATCGCCGATACATACAATTCAAAATGTTGCTTAAATTTTCTCCATTTCTCAGCTACGTTCCTAGACAGTTGAAGTGTCGGTGGAGGCTACAAACTTTCCATTTGTAAAACTGTTAGCAAACACCCAAACAGTTTGAAATCTTTTTTCAGAAAATTATCTTCGATTCTCCTGTGTTAGGAAACGTATTATTTTTCCAGACAGACCTCTGACATCATGTTGTGTCCTTTATATTCATACGTACCATGGGTTACTAATAAAGAACCATCTTCTGGAAGAAATAAAACTTTTATTTTACTACAACCACAAAGTTTTTACAATGCCATGTTTCTCGATCTGTCTATCATCCCTGCGCATGCTCAGAACTCTCTCTAATCACGTTCTTACATGTCATATCACCACAACAATCAATCAAATTCTGATTACTTTCTTAATTAATGAATTAATCCTAATTAATTAATCTACCTGCATTACAGACATTTTGACTTATATACTGGGATGTCCCAGTTCCTCTACACCACAAAAAAATATGCCTCTTTAATGGGTTTCGTTTTGCAACAAGGTTGACCATTTCACATTTTCTTGCATTATAAATACTCCATTTGCCAGATCTTGAACTGAACTCACTTGAATTGACTTTTTTACTTACATCCTTCATATACAAAAGGAGTAAAAATCCTTATGTTACGTCTTCATCTAAATGTGCAAAGTGCGCTTTATAGTAATTTATAATAAATAGTATATACAACAGGATAGTCAATATAATATAGAAATACAATTGTATCAGCATGATTGAGTCAGTCTGATGGCCTGGTGGAAGAAGCTGTCCCAGAGTCTGTTGGTCCTGGTTTTTATGCTGCGGTACCGTTTCCCGGACAGTAGCAGGATGGGGTAACTGGGGTTCCCAATGATCCTTCAGGCTCTTTTACTTGGCCTTCCTCTACTAGTTTATTGAATTTTTATAGTTTGTTGACAACTTAAGCATTCCACTAGTCTTGTGATGTCAACAAGAAGCAACACAAATTGGGTTTTCAACAGCAGTTGATTACTTTACCCATCCAAATATTTATCTACCTTAGAATGATTTGCCACTTTATTAGGAGCACCTGTATACCTGCTCATTAATGCAAATATCTAATCAGCCAGTCATGTAGCAGCAACTCAAAGCATAAAAGCATGCAGACATAGTCAAGAAGTTCATTTGTTTTTCAGACTATACATCAGAATGAGGATGGAATGTCACCAAAGTAGCTAACCATGGAGTGATGGATGGTGCCATATGGGGAGGTTTGTGTCTCTCAGAAACTGCTGATCTCCTGGTATTTTCATGCACAACCATCTCTAGCATTTACAGAGAATAGTGCAAGAAAAAAAAACATCTAGCAAGCAGTAGATCTGTGGGCAAAAACACCATGTTAATGAGGGGGCTGTGAGGAGAATGACAAACTGGTTCAAGCTGACTGGAAGGTGACAGTAACTCGAATAACTATGTGCTACAACAGTGGTGTGCAGAAGACCATTTCTGAGTGCACAGCACATTGAATCTTGGATGGATGGGCTACAACAGCAGAAGACAACGAACATATACTCAGTGGCCACTTCGTTAGATACAAGAAGGACTTAATAAAGTGGCCAGAAGGTGTATATAACTTGTTGAATGTTGATGTGTGTCCTGTGCACTCAGAAGATATTAAAACTTCTTGACTGCATGGCATTCGAAGGATGGTGTAGGATGGATATAAAACAGTATGAATGAAATGGGCTGTCTGGCCTCATTTTTTTGTTGCAGTCATTCTGTGAGTTTGTGATTGTCTCTTGACGGAGAGGGTAGAAGATTAAAGAAAGGGGGTCATTTCAATGAAGCAGTATGCAAAATCATTAAGATATAGACAATGAGGCAGAGTGAAGCCAGAATCTGAATCATGTTTTTTGTTAGAGACATCTCTTGTGAAATTTGTTGCTTTGTGGCAGCAGTGCAGTGAAAATTGTTTTAAAAACCTGTAAGCTACAAAATAAGCAAAATAGTACAAGAGGACTAATGAGGAGGTGACACACACTAAATGCTGAAGAACTCAGCAGGCCAGGCAGCATCCATGGAAAAGAGTAAACAGTCGACGTTTCTGGCTGAGACCCTTCATCAGGAATGGAGAGAAAAGGATGAGGAGGCAGAGTAAGAGGATGAGAGGAGGGGAGGAGGGAGTATAAGGCAGTAGGTGACAGGTGAATCTGGGAGAGGGGGAGGGAGTGACGTACAGAGCTGGGAAGCTGATTTGATGAAAGCGATGAAGGGTAGGAGAAGTGGGAATCTGATAGGAGAGGTCAGAAGGCCATGGAAGAAAGATAAAAGAGGGGGAGGGGAAGGAGCACCAAAGGGAGGTGATGGGCAGGTAAGGAGATAAGGTGAGAGATGGAAAACGGAATGGGGTATGGTGAAGAGGGGGCAATTACCAGAAGTTTGACAAATCGATGTTCATGCTATCAGGTTGGACGTTACTCAGACGGAATATAAAGTGCGGCTCCTCCAACTTGATGAGGTCATGCTTTCCCTTTCCCAGTTCTCTCACTCACATTATCTCCTTATATTCCTTAGATCAGGGGTCTCCAACCTTTTTTGCACAGCGGACTGGTTTAATATTGACAATATTCTCGCGAACTGGCCGATGGGGTGGGGGGGCGGTGTTCAAGTTCAACGGTGCATGACAGGGAATGAGGAAAGGTGCAGCTGACTCATATTGTTTCATATAGTCAAATCATATCGTTTCCTCGCAGCCCGATAGCACATGCTTTGCGGCCCAGTACCGGTCTGCGGCCAGGTGGTTGGGGACCACTGCCTTAGATCATAGATGCTGCAATCCTGGCAATCTTTAGATTTGTCTTAAAGCAAAAGACTAGAATGCAGATCTTCACTTGAGTAGATGCTAAGCATACTATATACCATGTCAAACAGAAATAAAACTTTAAGGTTCAAAGTTATATTCTGGAACCAAAATTGCAGTACTTTCAAGGCACTGGGAAGTTATGTCTTCATTCCACTCCGATAGTTATTTGCAAATATAAGTGACAGACAAGCATGTCCTAAACTCTTACCTCATAAAACAATGCCAAAGGGTCTGAGCATGTAGCAGGAGGTCAATGATTTGTGAATGACAATTGCAGTATGCTTCATGTTGTCAGTGTAAATAGATGTGGCATTTGCAGTATAGGTACTCTGCATGCCTGACTGCAGCACAGCTAGCTCTTAAGGTAAAATGTGCCACAGGCCAATCACAACTAACCCTACTTCTTCAGTGATTTGACGTTTGATGCTATATGCCCTTTTGTGAGCTTGAGACCACTCAACAGTAGGGGGAAGCGTATGCCAATCCTCCTAGTGTGGAAGAGTCACCCAGAAACAAAACAAGGATGTTCATATCATCTCTGACAAGGCAATCAACATGAATTTATCATGATGTATGGGCAGCAATTGAATCAGCCATGCTATGAATAAACTCCCAATTCATACGTACCGGAATTCTTCATAAACACACCAAAACAATTTGATAAATTGATAGAGAGTTTGAGGCATAGATGGTTACATAGATATGCCGGTGGAATGATAGGCGATTGGTGTCAAAGAGGAATATTCAGCAATACAGAGCATATGATTCAGCTCCTAAATCAAAGTTGTGTTCGGGACTTTGCTTTTAAGTTCACTTAATCCATGTCAGTAAATCTAATCCGTACTCAGTCAAATTGCTGCACCAGCTATAGACTGGAAGACAAATCAATACATTTTTGATAACTAAGAACAAAAAAATGGTTTGAAATATTCAGCAAGTTTCTGTGGGAAGTGAAACAAAGTTAACATTTCAGGTTGAAAACCTTGTCAGAATATTAATTCGGATTTTCTTGCTACAAGTGTGGCCTGACTTACTGAGTAATCCCAGAGATTTTATTTTTATTTTCAGAATCTGCAGTCTTTTTTGCTCTTCACTTAATAAATTTATAACTTGGTTTTATTTTATTTATTTAAACATCAAAAGTAGCAAAGTTTTTCTTTGTAATAAGTGATCCCTGAAATTTTAATTTGTTAACAGTTCAAAGTAAAATTTATTGTCAGAGTGCATATATGTCACCACATACAACTCTGAGATTCTTTTCCTGCTGGCATACTTAGCAAGTCTGTAGAACAATGTCTGTAAACTGTGAACATCAGGAACCGTAAACTCTAAACAAATTGTGCAAATGCAGATATAAATAAATAGCAATAAATAACAAGAAATAACAATATAACAGAGTCCTTAAATGAGTGTAGCTATCCCCTTTTGTTCAACAGACTGACAATTGAGGGGTAGTAACTGTTCTTGAACCTGATGGTATGAGTCCTGAGACACCTGTGCCTTCTACCTGATGGCAACAATGAGAAAAGAGCATGGCCTGGGTGGTGAGGATCCCTGGTGATGGATGCTGCTTTTCTACTGCAATATTTCATATAGATCTCCTCAACGATTGGGAGGGTTTTACCCGTGATGTATTGGGCTGAACCCACTACCGTTTGTAGGATTTTCTACTCAAAGGCATTGATATTCCCATTTCAGACTATAATGCAGCCAGTCAACACACTTTCCACCACACATCTATAGATATTTGCCAAGGTTTTTGATGGCATGCTGAGCCTCTGCAAACTCCTGAGGAAATAGAGATACTGTCGTGCTTTCTTCACAATAATATTTATATGATGGGTCCAGGACAGTTCCTCTGAGACAGTGACACTCAGGAATTTAAATGTAACCCTCTCCACCTCTGATCCTCCCATGATTATTGGCTCCTGAGCCTCTGGCTTCACTCTCCTGAAGTCTACGGTCAGTTCCTTGGACTTATTGACATTGAATGAAAGGTTCTTCTTATGACACCACTCAGCCAAGTTTTCAGTCTCCTCTTTGTATGCTGATTCATCACCATCTTTGATATGGTTCACAACAATGGTGTGATCAGCAAACTTGAATATGCTGTTGGAGCTGTACTTGGCCACAAAGTCATAGATGTAAAGCGGGTAGAGCAGGGGGCTGAGTACACACCCTTGAGGTACTCCTGTGCTGATGGATATTGTGGAGGAGAAGTTTTTGCCAATCCAAACTGACTGGGGTCTACAAGTGAGGAAATCCAGGATTCAATTGCACAAGGGGGTATTGAAGCCCAGGTCTTGGAGTTTACTGATTAGTTTTGAGGAATGGCGATGTTAAATGCTGAGCTGTAACAGATAACGAGCATACTGATGTATGCATCTTTGTTGTGAAATGGATAAAAATATAGAATGCAGAAATGTAGAAATTTGCATTAGTGAGCATATCCAGACTAATTTCATGAATCTGTTCCGTCCATGGTCATATACAGTACCTTCCTTTGATTTAAGTGACTTGTATTAGGCAATGCATTAGTTGCTGCATAAACTACAAGCTATATTAACTTTCTGCATGTTATTATTTTTCCAAATGTTCAGACAGACAGTTGCCCCTCTCCATTACATTTATCACTATAAAACGCTTTTACAATTTTAAAAACTTTATTAAATATCTTTATTACCTTTTCTATTTCAATAAGAGTGGTCTCAAGCTTACAAACCTCTCTTTTTGATTAAGTTCCCTTCTGAAGAATATCAACTGAGAATCTAATACTGCATCTTTGGTTTTATAAACGAAAGTGTATGGAGACACCGGTGAAAGTACAGGATAAATATTCAAGTCTATCATCATCAGAAACTTGAAGTTATATATCTTCAGTTGAGTAGTCTTGGGCTCAATTCTCTTGAGGCTGATCAGTGATTATGAAAGGGTTCAATAGAAACAATGTAGGAAAAACAGTTCTACTAATTTGTAGCTTATAATTATGAAAATTCAGAGGAAGGCAATTCATCCTATTGGATATATCTCAGTTCACACAGTATCAGTCTCATCAGTCCTGTTGCTCTTCTCTTTCTGTTGTACACCTAGAACATATTCTCCCTCATACATGCCCTTCAAATCTGCCTTTACTATTAACAGTAAGATGCACCATTAGGATTTGGGAAGAACCCCATGCAGTCACTGTGAGAATGAGCAAACCTGGATCGAACAAAGATGCCTGAAGTTTATAATTTCATTTTATTGAGATACAATGCAAAATAGGCCCATCTGTCTCTTCAAGCCATGCCACCTGGCAATCCCTCAATTTAGTCCTAGCCTAATCATGGGACAATTTACAAAGACCAATTAACCCACCAACTGGTGCGTCTTTGGCCTGAAAGAGGAAAGCCATGCGGTCACAGGGAGAAGACACAAACTCCTTACAGGCAGTGGTGGGAATTGAACCTGGGTCGCCTGTACTGTAAAGCAATGTGCTATCCATACTACCATGCTGCTCACTTCAGTAGTGCATATACTAAAACTGGAACAATGCAGGGAGGTTATAGGGGGTCAGTACTAACTGCTGAGCCACCACACTTTTTTTTGGGGGGGGAATCAAAATTAGGAGAAGGAAGATACATAATAAACTATTATCATAAATTAATTAAAGAATTCAGGGAAGATCATACCCTGAGAAGAATTAGAATATAAAGTTTGTTTTAACATAAAGTAAATAGTAATGGTAACTTTAATGGCAGTTGGATAAACACATGAGGAATTATCAAAGTATATGGTAAAGGGATTAGGCTAGGTTGGGAGTAAATTTATGTGGACCATAACTAAATGAATATAATAGTCTGTGGCTATGCCCACAACATACTATATAATGCTGTGCAAAATCCTTTATAAGGCAGGATACCAAGCTAATAGCAAACTTTGTATAAGTTTGCCATAAACTCTCATTCTTATAATGAGTCTACCTGTTTGTAAAATTCAAATTGCTATATTTTATTATCATGATTTTTCTAACTACAGTTGCACAAATACTCTCAATGGCCACTTATTGCGTCCGGGAGTGGAACCCACTGTTTCTTCTGTTGCTGTACGCCATCCATTTCAAAGCTCACATGTTGTGCATTCAGAGATGCTCTTCTGCACACCAGTGTTGTAACGCATGGTTATTTGAATTACAGTCACCTTCCTGTCAGCTTGATCTAGTCTGGTCATTCTCCTTTGCCCTCTCTCATTAACAAGGCATTATTACTCACAGAACAGCTGCTCAGTAGATGCTTTTTCTTTTGATTTTCACACTATTTTCTGTAAACTTTAGAGACTTTCTTTGCGTAAAACCCCCAAGAGATCAACAGTTTCTGAGAAACTCAAACCACCCTATTTGGTACAACAATCATTCCATGGTCAAAATCACTTAGATCACATTTCTTCCCCATTCTGATGTTTGGTCTGAACAACAATTGAACCTCTTGACCATGTCTGCATGCTTTATGCATTGAGTTGCTGCCACATGATTGGCTGATCAGATATTTGCATTAATGAGCAGGTGTACAGGTGTACCTAATAAAGCAGCCACTGATTGGTATAGTTTATATTTATCTTGACCCTTGGGAGGGATGGATAGTGGTAATTTTAAGCATGCCCATCATCCAGGGAATTCACAGAAGGCAAGTTGAAGATCAGCCTTCCCACCACTTGTATTTAGTACTGAATGCTTTTTGGTTAATGTAAATCAACTGATCCTGTGGGTTACCCATTTGGGTAAGGTAAAATAGAATTACTCTTTTATTTCTCCCAACAACCACAGAGTATTGAAACTTCTGCTGTGTTCTGCTCCCTGCCTCGGCAGGCAATTTGGAAGACCACACTTAGACTATTCAAAACTAATTCCTTTTTTTTAGGTATTTCTAATCGCCTTTGCCATTTTTTCCCTATAACCTATATAATTATTGGAAAAGCAAGCTGTTAAGTGGTTAGGTATATAATCACATTACTCATGCAATTATTCTTTGGTTTTAATCACCTTACTAAACAATTGAATACCACTAACACTGATTGTGCAAATGAGAATGTTTTGTTCTGTGGTCTCTGAACAAGTAGTTTACCAGGCTCATTGTGCTTCTAAGTCCAAATACCTCTGCCATCCATGATCTATCTGTGTAATCTCTTCCTACTCCTCCACCTTACAGATGTCTGCAATACTCTGTGCCTGCCCTGGTCTCCTTCACCCCTCTGCTGGATGAGATACAGTGAGATCACACAAGGGGAGAGGAGCAAAGAAGCAGTAGGTGGGACAGAGGTTGGTACCTGTATATCCACTCCATGGTCTGCATTTGCCCTAAGTGTTCATGACCGAGCCTGCCTGAGACAGACAGGGAAATGAGAGAACATGATTGAGAGAGCACGAGAGGATGTAGGAAGGTAAGAGAATGGAGTTGGGTCGGGTACACAATCATTAAAGGATGGGATGAGAAAGGAATTGGGAGGTAGAGGAGAAAGAGAGAGAGAACAAGTGAAATAGAAAGTCCAGCTGAGATAGAAATTGAAAAAGAAGTACAGAGACATATATCCTTTTTGGATAATATTGATGCCCAGAAAAGTACCAGGGAAAGAACCAAGACTCAGGAAAATGCGTTGATGGTCGTCTGAATGAATGGCAATCTCTCTCTCTGTCTCTCTCTCTTATTTGTATAGATCTCTTGTTGTTTTCTCTCACATTCCCTATGCAACCTCCCTTTCCTAGTTTTTGCTCTCTCTCCTTTGTTGCCCTGCCATGTACCTATGTGTGTGCCCGGCACCGGCCCCCTAGGCCTGAGTGGACATAATAGTAGTACCTATGTTCTTCTCCTGCATTCTTTTCCAACACGCCACTGCCGCAAAATCTCTCTCAGCTGTCCACATTTTCTAAAGGGTATTGTGGGGTTTCGACTGGACTGGATGTGTGTACTTCTGTCACTTCATTCCTTCATTTCAACACAGAACACCAAGGAGAACGCAATGACTTATTATGGCAATTAGTCATTAGCCAAAGATGTGGGATGGGTAAAACTTTATAATAAGTAACCAGATGGAATGCTCAACTGAGTGGCAGCCCATACATCTGAAAGCAGTGATTGTGCTTAATAACTTACAACATACACCAGCCCATCAGCGCCTTTACTTCCTGAGAAAGCTAAAGAAATGTGGCCTGTCCCCTAAAACCATAGAACCATAGAAACTACAGCACAGAAACAGGCCCTTTGGACGTTCTTGGCTGTGCCAAAACATTTTCTGCCTAGTCCCACTGACCTGCACACAGACCATATCCCTCCATACGCCTCCCATCCATGTATCTGTCCAATTTATTCTTAAATGTTAAAAAAGAACCCGCATTTACCACCTCGTCTGGCAGCTCATTCCATACTCCCACCATTCTCTGTGTGAAGAAGCCCCCCCTAATGTTCCCTTTAAACTTTTCCCCCCTCACGCTCCAGGGAATAAAGTCCTAACCTATTCAACCTTTCTCTGTAACTGAGTTTCTCAAGTCCCGGCAACATCCTTGTAAACCTTCTCTGTGCTCTTTCAACCTTATTTATATCTTTCCTGTAATTTGGTGACCAAAACTGAACACAATACTCCAGAATCGGCCTCACCAATGCCTTATACAACCTCATCATAACTTTCCAGCTCTTATACTCAATACTTCGATTAATAAAGGCCAATGTACCAAAAGCTCTCTTTACGACCCTATCTACCTGTGACGACACTTATAGGGAATTTTGTATCTGTATTCCCAGATCCCTCTGTTCCACTGCACTCCTCAGTGCCTTACCATTAACCCTGTATGTTCTACGTTGGTTTGTCCTTCCAACATGCAATACCTCACACTTGTCAGTATTAAACTCTATCTGCCATTTTTCAGCCCATTTTTCCAGCTGGTCCAAGTCCCTCTGCAGGCTCTGAAAACCTTCCTCACTGTCTACTACACCTCCAATCTTTGTATCATCAGCAAACTTGCTGATCCAATTTACCACATTATCATCCAGATCATTGATATAGATGACAAATAACAATGGACCCAGCACTGATCCCTGTGGCACACCACTAGTCACAGGCCTCCACTCAGAGAAGCAATTCTCTACCACCACTCTCTGGCTTCTTCCATCGAGCCAATGTCTAATCCAATTTACCACCTCTCCATGTATACCTAGCGACTGAATTTTCCTAACTAACCTCCCATGCGGGACCTTGTCAAAGGCCTTACTGAAGTCCATGTAGACAATATCCACTGCCTTCCCTTCATCCACTTTCCTGGTAACCTCCTCGAAAAACTCCAACAGATTGGTTAAACATGACCAACCACGCACAAAGCCATGTTGACTCTCCCTAATAAGCCCCTGTCTATCCAAATGCTTGTAGATTCTGTCTCTTAGTACTCCCTCCAATAACTTACCTACTACTGACGTTAAACTCACCGGCCTATAATTTCCCGGATTACTTTTCGATCCTTTTTTAAACAACGGAAGAACATGAGCCACTCTCCAATCCTCCGGCACTTCACCCGTAGACAACGACATTTTAAATATTTCTGCCAGGGCCCCTGCAATTTCAACACTAGTCTCCTTCAAGGTCTGAGGGAACACCCTGTCAGGTCCCGGGGATTTATCTACTTTAATTTTCCTCAAGACAGCAAGCACCTCTTCCTTTTCAATCTGTACAGTTTCCATGGTCTCACTACTTGATTTCCTCAATTCCATAGATTTCATGCCAGTTTCCTTAGTAAATACAGACGCAAAAAACCTATTTAAGATCTCCCCCATTTCCTTTGGTTCCGCACAAAGCCGTCCACTCTGATCTTCAAGAGGACCAATTTTATCCCTTACAATCTTTTTAAAAGCTCTTTGGATTATTCTTCACTTTGACTGCCAAGGCAACCTCATGTCTTCTTTTAGCCCTCCTGATTTCTTTCTTAAGTATTTTCTTGCACTTCTTATACTCCTCAAGCACCTGATTTACCCCCTGTTTCCTATACATTTCATACAACTCCCTCTTCTTCTTTATCAGAGTTGCAATATCCCTTGAGAACCAAGGTTCCTTATTCCTATTCAATTTGCCTTTAATCCTGACAGGAACATATGTCGTGGTTTCTCGTTTCTCACAAACGATGCAGAAAATCCTTCAGGAAGTTTTAAACTTTAATTTGCAAGTCAAAGCTGAGACAATCAGAAAGGTAGTTGCTGATTGCCCATTGAGGCTTGTAGCTCGTACACAGCATTTTTTATAGCAATTTCCTATCTTAGCTACATTATCATATCTAGTCGGCCTGTGATTACATATCATCAATATATCCGCTCTCCACTTTCCACTATTGTTTTACTCCCCAACTTAATTATGTCCTAGCTTACATTTTAGACCAGGTGTCTCCTCATCCCTAACCACAGTTACTTCTTAATTGGTCTTGTTGTGACATACTACCACATATTTCATTACCTTACTCACCACCGTTATCTTCCTCCTTGGTTTCATTCTAGTTTTCATGAATTAATAGTGATTAGGTCAAAAGTCATGGCTACATAGTGAATACCCTCTATTCAGCTAGTAGTGGTTACATAGTAAATATAGAAAATATAATGTGTGCATTTGAGTAAATACTGAAATACTGTTGAGTAAATATTGTAAATACATAGAAAATACAATGTATGCGTTTACATTTTCCAATACATACAAACTCTGCACTCTCAAAATTTCCCCTTTGAAGGCTTCCCACCTACCAAATCACATCTTTGCCAGAGAACAACCTGTCCCAATCCACGCTTTTTAGATCCTTTCTCATTTCTTCAAATTTGGCCTTCTTCCAGTTCAGAACCTCAACCCTAGGACCAGATCTATCCTTGTCCATGATCAAATTGAAACTAATGGTGTTATGATCACTGGAACCAAAGTGCTCCCCTACACAGACTTCCGTCACTTGCCCTAATTCGTTTCCTAACAGGAGATCCAATATTGCATCCTCTCTAGTTGGTCCCTCTATATATTGATCTAGAAAACTTTCCTGAACACATTTTACAAACTCTAAACCATCTAGACCCCTAACAGTATGGGAGTCCCAATCAATATATGGAAAATTAAAATTCCCTACCACCACAACTTTATGTTTCCTGCAGTTGCCTGCTATCTCTCTGCAGATTTGCTCTTCCAAGTCTCGTTGACTATTGGGTGGTCTGTAATACAATCCCACTAATGTAGTCATACCTTTCCTGTTTCTGAGCTCCACCCATAAGGACTCAGTAGACAAGCCTCTAATCTGTCCTGCCTGAACACTACTGTAATATTTTCCCTAACAAGCAATGCTACTCCCCCACCTTTCATTCCTCTGCCTCGATCATATCTGAAACATCGGAACCCTGGAATATTAAGCTGCTAGTCCTGCCCCTCCTGTAGCCAAGTTTCACTAATTGCTACAACATCACAATTCCACGTGTCAATCCACGCCCTGAACTCATCCACCTTCCCCGCAATACTCCTAGCATTGAAATATATACACCTCAGAAGATTTTTACCACCACTCACAACCTTTCTATCAGCGGATTTGCTTAAACTTTCAATATCATTTATTTTCACCCCAACCACACTGTCAGCTCTGGCACTCTGGTTCCCATCACCCTGCAAATCTAGTTTAAAGCCTCCCCAATAGCACTAACAAACCTCCCTGAAAGGATATTGGTCCCCCTGTAGTTCAAGTGTAACCCGTCTCTCTTGTACAGGTCCCACCTGCCCCAGAAGAGGTCCCAATGATCCTGAAATCTGAAACCCTGCCCCCTACACCAGTTCCTCAGCCACTTGTTCCTCTTCCAGAGCATCCTATTCCTACCCTCACTGGCACCTAGCACAGGTAGCAATCCTGAGATTACCTCCCTTGAGGTCCTGCTTTTCAACTTCCTACCAAGCTCTCTATACTCACTGTCCAGGACCTCTTCACTCTTCCTTGCTATGTCATTGGTACCGATGTGCACCACGACATCTGGCTGGTCACCCTCCCGCTTCAGAATGTCATGCAATCGATCAGAGACGTCCTTGACCCTGGCACCTGGGAGGCAACAAACCATCCTGGATTCTCTGTCACGACCACAGAACCTTCTATCTGCACCTCTAACTATCGAGTCCCCTATCACTACCGCTCTCCTCTTTCCCCCCCTCCCTTCTGCACTGCAGAGCCAGACTCAGTGCCAGAGATCTGGCTATTGCAGCTAGTCCCAGGTAAGTCATCCCCCCCAACAGTATCCAATGCGGTATACTTGTTGTTGAGGGGAATGGCCACAGGGGAACCCTG
This sequence comes from Mobula hypostoma, assembly GCF_963921235.1. NCBI lineage: Eukaryota > Metazoa > Chordata > Chondrichthyes > Myliobatiformes > Myliobatidae > Mobula > Mobula hypostoma. The sequence continues at coordinate 117,077,934 of NC_086097.1, read as the reverse complement.
CTCTGCCTGCCCTTTCCTCTTCCCTCGCCTGACAGTGACCCAATTTCCTCTCCTCTGCTCCTTTGGCGTAACTACCTCCCTGTAGCTACGATCTATAATCTCCTCATTCTCCCGAATGATCCGCAGGTCATCCAGCTCCTGCTCCAGTTCCCTAACGCGGTTTGTCAGGAGCTGCAGCTGGATGCACTTCTTGCAGGTGTCGTTGTCAGGGAACTCTCACTAATTTTTATAGATGCACCATAGAAAGCATTCTTCTAGGGTGCATCACAACCTGATATGGAAGTTGTCCTGTCCAAGACCGAAAGAAGCTGCAGAAGATCGTGAACACGGCCCAGTACATCACACAAATGAATCTTCGTCCTTGGACTCACTTTACACTGCACGCTGTCAGAGCAGTGCTGCCAGGATAATCAAAGACACGACCCACCCAGCCAACACACTTTTCGTCTCTCTTCCCTCCGAGAGAAGGCTCCGGAGCTTGAAGATTCATACGGCCAGATTGGGGAACAGCTTCTTTCCAACTGTGATAAGACTTCCAAACGGATCCTGACCCGGATCTGGGCCGTACCCTCCACATATCTGGACCTGCCTTTCGTTTTTTTTTGCACTACATTACTTTCCCTTTTCCATTTTCTATTTATGATTCATAATTTAAATTTTTAATATTTACTATCGATTTGTACTCCAGGGAACGCAAAGCGATTCAAATATCACTGTGATAATTATATGTTCTAGTATCAATTGTCTGGCGACAATAAAGTATGAAGTATAAAAGTACACCCAGCTAGGTTCCATTAAAACAAACCAATGTCACTGCACAAATTGAGCAAACTGCACACTGGTTTGATAATATTTGTCCATCATAACCTTGTCAGTCTGGCAACATTCAATGAGGCAATTACAGTGTACTTATACAACAGTATACGACGAGCTGAAGGAACTCTGTGGGTTTAGCAGCTTTATGGACTAAATCCAGATGAAGGATCTCAACCTGAATCATCAACTCTCTGAACTGCTGTCCTCCTCCGGTGCCTCATGCCCTGTTCAGGTGCTGTGTCTCCTTATAGAAGCAATGACGGCTTTGAAGAACTATTACACATGAGTAAATCTGCAGACGCTGGAAATCCAAAGCAACACACACACTCACACAATGCTGGAGGAACTCAGCAGGACAGGCAGCATCTATGGAGAGGAATAAACAGTTGATGTTTCAGGCAAAGATGCTTCCTCAGGACTGAGAAGGAAGGGGGGAGATGCCAGAATAAAAAAGTGGGGTAAGGGGAAGAAGGCTCACAGGTTTCTTACTCTTCTGAATGCTCCTCATGACAGCTCTTGGCCCTGATTCTCAGTTTCACTCTAGACTTTATATCTGATTGTGTCCTCATGCATTCTAGTCTCATTGAACTCACTCTTGTGTCTTTGGACAGTTCTTGAAAAAACCTATACCATTGAAAACAAGAATGCCCAAGAATGGAAAAGTCTATAAAAAGTGGTGGATTCCGCCCAGTCTTTTTCAGGCAAAGCCTTCCTCGCCATTCAGCACATCTACAAGGAACGCTGCCACAAGAAAGCAGCATCCATCACCCGGGACCCTCAGCATCCAGGCCATGCCCTCTTCCCTCTGCTGCCTTCGGGAAGGAGGTACAGGAACATGAGGTCGCACTCTACCAGTTTCAGGACCATTCACCACCTTTCAACTATCAGGCTCCTGAACCAGTGTGGATAATTTCTCAGATGGATGAGGGTCTCTTCCTCAACCTTGTGTCGGTCCTCAGCGGGTGGGGCAGCGCCCTTGCTGCCACTGTGCTGCCAACTCCTTTCAGAGAGTGGCAGCCTTGGAGAAGTTTTCCTGCTCCCTCTGGTGGGGGTTCAGTGGACCTTCCCTCACACTTCTCCCTCTGTCATTTCTGATTCCGATTTATTTCTCACATGGAGATCGAAATGTGCAGTGAAATGCCTTGTTTGCGTTAACAACCATTACACCCAAGAATATGCTGGAGCAGTCTGCAAGTGTTGTCCAAAGCCCGCCACGTTCAGCTTCAGCAGATTGATGGCAGCTCCAATGACAGTAATAGGGAAGATTAGGGTCTCTCCCATGGACTGAATCCAGTCGCTCACCCTGACTGCGTTCGGTTTCATCCAGCACAGAGGAGACCACGGCACGATCACCGACTATAGCAGACTATATCGGACTGAAGTTATGAGGCACACAACAAATGGGGTTTAATTACTTTGCTAACTTCAAAGTATCGCTGCTGTCAGTTTGTTCCATGGTCCGATCAGCCAAGATCTTACTGAATGGCGGAGCAGCCTCGACGGGCCAAATAGCCTTCCCCTGCTCCTATTTCTTATGTTTTTATCACTTCATCCACCTCAACTCTGAACTGATTCCACAACCTATGGACTCACTTTGGCGGACTCTACAACTCCTGTCTTCAATATTATTTATTTTCACAGTTTGTCTTCTTTTCCACATTGGTTATTTGATAGTGTTTGTTTGTGTGTAGTTCTTCATTGATTCTATTGTATTTCTTTACTCTACTCTGAATGCCTGCAAGAAATAAATCTCAATATTGTTTCATGGTAACATATACATACATCAATCAAAAATTTGCTTTGAACTTTGAGATGTGAACACTCTATACCTGTATTGGTTGCACTACACCTGGCTTATGGTCTTGATTTCCGCACTCTGTGAAAATATAGAACCATATTCGGGTTTATTATCGCTGTCTTTTATGACGTGATATTTGCTGTTTTGCAACAGCAATACCGTGTAAAGACAGAAAATTACTATAAACTACAAAAGAAATATATTGCCACAAGGCTCACTGACAGGCGACTGAACCCAGGTGCGGAAAAATGAGATTCCCATGTACAGACAGAAACAATAATGTGCTCATCAGAATTCCAACAAACTCGACTGAGTGACACCATGAGACGTACCATTCTCAGAACAAGAGGACCCCATGATAAGAGCTAACCAGGAGTCCGTTTTGAATAATCACAGTCAGCCAAAAACCTGTGTCAGTCAAAATAAACATGACAAGACTAAGTAGAAAGCACAAGGGCTTCACAATCCTAGATAAGACAACACTTAATTAATACAGGTGCACAGGTCCACAGGGCTCATGACATGCACAGTTCAAAAAACAAAATACTGAGGCTGTGTTCATGGGTTCCTCGACCATTTAGAAATCTGATGGGAGAGGGTAAGAAGATGTTTTTGAATCATTGTGTGTGGTAGTAATGAAAAAGCTTGTCGTGGTAAGTGATGGTCCTTAATGATAGCTGCCGCCTCCTTGAGGCATTGCCCCTTGAAGATGTCTTTAATAGAGGGTTCGTGAATGAGTTGGCCGAGTCTCCCACCCTGTACAGTGTAGTCTCATACCAGGCTGTGCAACAACCAGTCACAATGCTCTCCATTGCACATCTCCTGCAAACCTTTCATGATATAGCAACTCTCCTCAAACTCGTAATGAAGTAGAGCTACTGGTGTGCCTTCTTCATGAATGGATCAATGAGTTGGGCCCAGGACAAGGTCTTTCAAGATGTTGACAATCAGGAACTTAAAGCTTCACTCTTTCCTCTGCTGACCCCTCCATTAGGTCTAGAGTGGGTTCTCCCTCCTTCCACTTGTTTAAGTCCATATTTAATCCCTTGGTTTTACTGACATTGAGTGTGAAATTGTTGTTGTGACAACATTCAAGCGGCTGATCTTGTACACTTCATTACCATCCCTCATCTATGCCTCCTTGAAGCTACCTGCGATTCTACAAACAACAGTGCTGTCACCTATGAACTTGTAAATGGCTGTTGAGCTGTGCACAGTCATGAGTGGAGGGAGAGTAGATCAGTGAGCTGAGCACTCAGCCTTCAGCCGTGCCTGTGCTGATTGTCAGTGATGGGGATATCCAGTTGTAGAGCGAGTTACAGAAGCCAGGCTGAGAAACATGGTGATCAATACTGAGGGGACGTTGGTCTTGAACACCAAGCTATAATCAGTAAACAACATCCTGAGATATGTTTTGCTGTTGTCCAGGAGCTCTAAATGGGAGTAGAGTGCCAGGGAAACTGCAACCACTGTAGACCTGTTGCAGCCACCAGCAACTGCAGCGGGTCCACATCAGTAGATGTGAGTGCGACCAGTCAATACTTGTTGAAGCAGCTCACCCTGCCCTGCTTGGGCACCAGTCTGATTGCTGCCCTTTCGAAGCAAGTGGGTAGCTCAGACCCCCGCAGTGAAAGATGGAAGATGCCCTTCAGCACTCCAGCCAGTTATTTGGCATGGGTTTTCTTCACCCTGCCAGGTACACTTTAGGAGCCTGATTCTTTGTGAGAGTTCGCCCTCTTGAAGTATCTTCTGACATCAGCCTCTGAGACAGAGATCGCAGAGCCAGACGCTGTGGGGATTTGCACAGGTCTAGTGTTGTTCCCCTTTCAAAGCATGCAATACAGGTGTTGAGCTCATTGAGGAATGAAGCATCACGAACAATTATGACATTAGATTTTAACTTACAGGAAGTAATGTCATGTAAACTTTGCCATACCTGTCATACATCTGCTTATGTCTTTAATTTCACAGGGAATTGCCTATTCGCTCTTACGATAGCTTTTCATAGTTCTGTCTGACATACGTTTTGCATTATAATAGATGTATATTTGCATTATAATTGTATTAAATGTATATCATATATATATACATTGGTGTCACGAGCTCTGTGGGCCTTTGTATTTTGCCATAGAGTGCTGGGCTTCTAGGTTTCTGGAGCACCTGTATTGACTAATTGCTCTCTTAGCTTGAACCATTACGCCCTGGTGCTTTCTGTTCAATTTTGTCAAGTTAATTGTGACTGGCACGGGTTTTCCACATTCTATGATTATTTAAAGGGAACTCTCATTTAGCACTTTGTGGAATACTTGCTTGAGGAGAATGAGCAACGCACAGAAAATCCTGGAGGAACTCAGCAGGCCAGGCAGTTTTAGGCCGCGACCCTTCGGCAGGCCTGCTGAGTTCCTCCGGCATTTTGAGTGTGTCACTTGGTTTTCCAGCATTTGCAGATTTCTCCTGTTTGTGGAGGATGTTTAGTCTTGTGGTGTTACTCAGTTGTGCTGCTAGTACTCTGCTGGTATGTCTATGGTGTTTCTGTCTCTATGTGCAAGGCTGCTGTTCTTTTGCCCCTGGGCTGAGTCATTGTCAATGTTCACCATGACAAAGTCTGCCATTTCTCTGCACGTGGTTCCAGACCTGTGAACACCATGACAGACTGGAGTGTGTGTGTGAGTGTGCATGTACAGTATAGATGTGTGTGCGTGTGTATATTGATATATTATATCTATGAAACATATGATAGATTAATATACATTCTAATTCTAAGACTCTGCACTTCTTGTTCTACTCTTCTCTCCACTGTTTCACCTTTGAAGCTTGACTGGCAAATCTCCTGCCTGCTTCCTTTCCAGTGACTTTCTCTTGGCCAAAACACCTCACAACTGGTTCTGCTGAGATGGAGACAGGAGCAGATTGAACAGACATTATCAGCGTTCATGATGGAAGTGATTCACCGCTTATTGTGCAACTAATCCTTCTCTCAACTTGTTCTGCTCCACCCACAGCTGTTTTGACCCCTGTTAGGAGCGCCACGACTAGCAGCTATCCCATTGAGAACAACTTAGCCTGTTTTGAAATAGACATCTTCAGCAGATTAAAGATAAAGGTGAAGAGATTCGCGTTATTTGGCACGCGCACATCAAAATATGCAGGGAATCGCACTGGTTTTTGTGCTGGACATCCGCAAGTGCTTCCACGCCTCTGGCGCTAACGTGGCATCTTTACAACTCACTCACCCCTCCTTTGAATGTGGGAGGAATCTGGAGAAACCACAGGGAACCTGCATGGCCACAGGGAGAACCTTCAAACTCCTTACAGACAGAGGCAGGAGTCAAATCCCAATCTTACAGCTGATGTTGTGCTAACCTCAATGTTGCGGTAGTGCTCAGAGCTTTTCTCTCTGGACATCTTTGGTGTGCCTTTCTTAATGCCTAGTCAAGCACAGACAATATATATTTTTGTTTCAGCCACCAGTTCTTTGCTTCTGCAAACTGCTACGAGATGCCCAATTTTATTACAGTTGCCATGGGGAGGGGCTGCTTTCAGTGGGAAGAGGAAAGCTGAGTGTTTTCCCTCTTTCTGTTATCACATGACCAAGAGCTTTCCTACCTCTTTGTACATCGCCCTGGGTAGCTGGCAAAAGCTATCTCCAGCCGTAACTGTTCCATCAGGATCTGGTCACGTGGAAGATGAAGGAAATGAAAGCATCCATCACCCTCCACAGAGCAGTTCCTGAAGGAGAAGACCTGACTATCATTGTTTTGCCAAATAAACTCAAATCAGGTCTCTGCGCTAGGCAAAACTCCATCACGTTCTTCAGTGCTCACCCATCTTTGATCAAATAACCCATGCACTAAGCTGCTCCTCAACAATCTGCCTCCAAGATGCTCTGAAATTATTGCCTTGTTATATCTCATGAGATAACAATACAACTCCCAGTTGCCTCCATTGACATTGAAATGTTACTATGAAACTGCGACTGTGATATTTTGGATGGTAGTGGAAGTGCAGTTTCTTGCTCACAACATCTTCTTCACGTGATAAGTTCACTGCTCTCTGCACATTCAGTAGTATGGGAAGTCCTGGCTTTTCCTCATTCGTACTGTAGATCACTGATTCGTGAAACCTCAGCCTTGTCAGCTATAACCCCTACAATGTTATTTGTATAATAACGGAGTTAAGATGGTGCCAAGTGGCTGGCTCGCCGAGCTCATCTGCAGAAACAGCTGAAATTCCTCCCTTTAATATTTCTTTTCTTTCGAGGTGGTTAGGGTTCTAGTGAGGTCTTGATCTCCAGTGGCACTCAAACTGTGTTTTTTTTTTGAACAACAGATAAGTTCTCATGCCTGAAACTCTCCGGCCAACCGTTTTTCGACATTCTCCAGGCGCAGCCCTGAGTACGACTAATTCCAGGCCAGCGTTGCCGATTGAGGTGTCGCAGCAGGTGGAACATCAGGATTTCACTGTGGCGGATGTATGGAAAAGTGATGCGGGAGACTGTAGTATTGTAACAGTGACTGTCAGTCTCCCCTTTCGCTGTAAAAATTGGTGATATCTCTCAATCTTTTAGCGAGAGAGAGAGAGGGAGAGCCTGTGACTGTCGAACTGTTGGCTAATAAATAATTTTTGTTGACTGCAGATCACGATCTCTCTTTGAGTACCTTGTTATTGCTGAGTGGGTGTTGGGCACTGATGCTTTTTGCTGGAAAGGGCAGGGAGAACAGGGAGATAAATACATTGATGCTTGCTGCTGCCTATGTGGGAGAGGGGGAGAGGGGTTTTGGGGTTCGAATGTTTTTCTGTCATTCAGACTTTCGGGATTCTTCTGTTTTTTGTGAATCTCTGTGTAGACAAGTATTTCAGGTCATATACTGTATACATTCTCTGACAATAAACAGAACCATTTGAAACCATTTGTATTGGGGAAAAAATGTCCAAGTAAGCATTATCATCATATTTTCTACATTTCTTGCATATCAGTTCTCCCATGCTGTTAATCATGCATCACGTCAGTGTGAGCAGATATGATTTTAGCTTTGAGGAATGTTTATTTGTTTCACCACGATTTTGCAAGCTTACAAACTCATGTTCTTCTCTTCTACAGACACAAAGGCAGTAAATGCCAGAATCACTCAGCTGATCATGCAGCGTCCATGTAGGGAGAAACAGTGTCAGCATTTCTCATCAATAACCTTCTCCAGAACTGGAAATGACTGAATTTTCAACTGCAAAAATGGAGAGAAGCGAAGGTAACAGAAAGAGTATATCTCTGATAGAAAGCAAACTAAAGTTGTGAAAATAACCACAAATTTGCATATTGAGAGAGGGGTGAAATATAAAGGCAAATATAGTGAAATGTCAGGAAGTCAGGGGCAACTTAGGACATGGCTCTGAGGGGAAAAGAGGAAAGACAGGAGGACCAGAGGAATGTGGAAGGATCGTAAGTATGCAGTCAGAGCCAGAAGACCGCACCAGAGGATCCACTTGAGCTGTCAAGCAAGCATTTTGCATGTCTGTTCTTCCCCCACAATACGTGATCAATTGCAGAGGGTGTGCATGAATCACAAATTTTTGTTCCTAACAGGCACATTGGGAGACTGCATCTATTAAATATACCCCATTGCCTCCTCAGTGAACAGAAGCCCAAATGTTCCTTGTGTCGCTCAAGGAGGCTTTGATACTGAGGGAGTAAAAAATGTGGAACAAACATTAATAAAGAAACATGAAAATATGAGTTGGAGTAGGCAGAATTACCATTTGAATCCTCTCTACTTCGTATTCAATGTAATCATTGGTGATCATCCAAATTTGTCAGGTTCACAAAATTTTAGATGAAAAAAATTGTCTCCTCACTTCGTTCTTGGATGGCATACATCATATCCTTAGGTTCTGATCCCTGGTTCTAGACTTTCCCGCCTCTGGGCATATCTTATTAAAAAATGGGTCATATGGGAGAACGAGGATTTGAAAGATAGCAGCTGCAGGGAAGCTGTCAAACCTAAATTGCAGGAACCAGGCAGCTGTGTGACTGTCAAGAGAGGGAAAGGGAATAGGCAGACAGTGTAGAGTACCAACCACCCCCCCCCCCGTGGTCATTTCCCTCAATAACACGTATACAGTTTTGAAAGCTGTTGTGTGGGGAGGTAGTGACCTACCAGGGGAAGGTCACAACGACCAGATCTCTGCTCTGTTGCTCAAAAGGGAAGGAGGTTGAATAAGTGAATGGAGATTATAGGGGATTCAATAATTATAGGAGCAGACAGGAGATTCTATGGAACTGAAGGAGACACAGATAGTATGTTGCCTCCCAGGTGTCAGGATCAAGGACATCTCCAATCAGGTCTGTTCTCAAGGGAGGGTGACAGCCAGAAATCATGGTACACCTTGGTACCGATGATATAGATAAGAAAAGTTTGAGGTCCTGAAGTGTAAATATAGGGAGCAAATTAATGAAAATCTCAAGTTGCTCTACACGTACACGAAGAACAGAAAAATGACTAGAGTGAGAGTAGGACTGAACAGCAGTAAAAGATGAAACTTATGCCTGGAATCAAAGGGTAGGGAAGTTCCTTAGTAAATACTTTGCTTTATTGGTCACCAGGAGGAGGGACCTTGATGAACGCGAGCACAGCATAGAACAGGCTAATATGCTGAAACACGTTTACTAACAAAAAAAAGAGGATGTGCTGGAGATGTTCAAATGCATTAGAATAGATAAGTCCCTGGAGCCAGAGTGGATGTACCCAATGTTAGCATGGGAAGCCAAGGAAGAGATTGCTACACCTTTGGCAATAATCTTTGCATCCACACTGGCTACTTCTGGTAGTACCAGAAGGCAGAGTGTGGAAAATGGTATTCCTTTGTTCAAGAAAGGTAGTAGAGATCATTCTGCAAATAGAAGACCGGTGAGCCTTACATCAGTGGTGGGCAAACTATTGTAGAGGATTCTTAAAGATTGGATTTACAAGCATCTGGAGAGGGATAGTCTGATTACTGATAGTCAGCATCACTTTGTGAGAGGCAGTTCGTGCCTCATGAGTCTGATTGAGTTATTTGGGGAAGTGACAAAGCACATTGATGAAGGGAGTGCAGTGCTTGTGATGTAAGACCTAGTAAGGCATTTCAAAAGGATACCCATGGTAGACTCATTCAGAAAGCCAAGAGGCATGGAATCTATGGAAACTTGGCTGTTTGGATTCAGATTTGGCTTGCCCACTGAAGACAGAGAGAGGTAGTTGTTGGAGCATATTCTGCCTGGAGGTCAGTGACCAGTGGTGTTTCACAAGGATCTGTTCTGGGACCCCTGCTCTTTGTGATTTTTATCAATGACGCAGATGAGGAAGTGGAAGGATAGATTAGTAAGCTTGTAGGTGGCATGAAGATTGGTGCTGGTGTGGATACTGTACAATGTTGTCTTAGGTTACAACGTGACGATGATCGGGTGAAGAGCTGGGCTGAGAAGTGGCAGATAGAGTTCAATCCTGAAAAATGTGAACTGATATACTTTGGAAGCTCGAACTCGAAGGCAGAGTACAGGATAAGTGGCAGGATTCTTAGCCGTGTAGGAACAGAGGGATCTTGAGGTCTATGACTATGCATCCTGCAAAAGTTGCAGTTAAAGGGTGCCTAAGAAGCTGTACAATGTGTTGGCATTCATTAGTCAGGGGACTGGGTCAAGAGCCAAGAGGTAATATTGAAGCTCTATAAAATTCTGGTTAGACCACACTTAGAGAATTGTGTTCAGTTCTGATCACTGCAATGTAAGAACAATGTAAGAGCTTTACAGAGAGTTCAGAGGAAATTCTTATTAATTTATTTCTTGAGATACACTGTAGAGTAGGCCCTTCTGGCCTTTTGAGCTTGCTGCCCAGCAACTCCTGATTTAATCATAGCCTAATCAAGGGACAATTTACAAAGACCAATTAACCTACCAACTGATATGGCCTTGGACTGTGGGAGGAAACAAAACACCTGGAAAAACCCACGTGGTCACAGGGAAAACGTACAAACTCCTTACAGACAGCAGCAGAAAATGAACCTGGGTTGCTAGTACTGTAAAGTGTTGTGTTAACCACTACGTTACTGTCCGGCTTTGGTGAGTAGGATCAAGGCAAACTTCAAGACATTTTACATGTATGTGAAGAACAGGAGGATGATTCGAGTGAGGGTAGGATCAATCAGGGATAGAAGAGAAAACATGCGCCTGGAGTTGAAGAAAGTAGAGGAGGTCCTTAATGAATGCTTTGCTTCAGTATTTATCAGTCAGACAGACTTTGATGTTCGTGGGATAGCATAAGACAGGCTGATAAGCTAAAATGCGATGACTTTAAGAAACAGGATGTGTTGGCAGTTTTGAAAAATGTTAGAATAGGGGTGTTCCTGGGCAGAATGGGATATACCCCAGTTTATTATGGGAATTTGAGAAGAAACTGCTGTGTCTTTAGCCATGATCTTAGTGTTTTTACTCTCACAGGAGGAGTACCAGATGAGTGGAGAGTGACAAATGTTATTCCTTTGACCAAGAAAATGAATAGGGTTAACGCAGGGAATTGTAAACCAGTGAATCTTACTTCAGTTGTGGGCAAATTATTGGACAAGATTCGTAGAGACAGGATTTACGGGCATTTGGAGAATCATAGTCCAATCAAGAATAGTTAACATGGCAGGTCATGTCTCACAAGCCTGAATGAATTCTTGAGGATGTGACAAAGCTCATTGATGAAGGTAGAACAATTGATATGGTGTACATGGTCTGTAGTAAGGTGTTTGATAAGGTTCCTTATGATAGGCTCATTCAGAAAGTCATGAGGCAGGGGATCCAAGGAAACTTGTGTGGATGCGTGGATTCAAAAATTGATTGCCTTCTGAAGGCAGAGCATGGTAGTAGATGAAAAGTGTTCTGCATGGAGGTCAGTCACCAGTAACATTCTGCAGGAATCTCATCTGGGACCTCCACTCTTTGTGATTTTTATCAATTACTTGGATGAGGATGTGGAAGGGTGGATTACTAAGTTTGTGGAAGATTAGTGGTGTTGTAGACACCGTAGAAGGTTGTCGTAGGTTACAACCAGATGTTGGTAGAATGCTGAGTTGAGCTGAGTTTCACAGACAGAGTTCAATCCAGAGAAGCATAAACTGATATAGGAGGTTGGTGACCAGTGGTGTTCTGCAGGAATCTGTTGTTGGTGATTTTCATAAATGACTTGGATAAGGAAGTGGAAGAGTGGGTTAGTGAACTTTCAGATGACGTGAAAGTTGGTGGAGCTATGGATCCTCAAAGTTGCAATTGATAGGGTTATTTAAGAGGTGTACGGTGTTTTGGCCTTCATTAGTCGGGAGGTTAAGATCAAGAACCGTAAAGTAATGTTGCAGCTCTATAAATACCTTGTTAGACCACTCTTAGAAAATTTTGTTCCATTCTGGTTGACTCATTACAGGATGTGGAAGCTTTAGAGAGGATGCAGAGGAGATATACCAGGATGATGCCTGGATTAGAGAACCTGTTTTATGAGAATAGATTAGATGAGTTGGGGCCTTTCTCTTTGGAGAGAGGAGGATGAGATGTAACTTGATAGAGGAAAACAAGATAATAAGAGGCATCGATCAAGTGGACAGCCAGATATTTTTTTCTTGTGGAAAATGTCTCCACTTAACACGAGGGACATAATTTTAAGGTGATTGGAAGAAAGTATAAGGGGGTATCAGAAATGAGTTTTTTACACAGAGTGTTGGATGCATGGAGCCAGCTGCCAGGGTCAGTGGTGGAGGCAGATACATGAAGGATATTTAGGGAAACTCTCAGACGGGTATATGGGTCATGTTCGTCCATCGTCGTTGTCGATGAGGACCTTGACACCAGTGACGGTGTCGAAACTAGCACATGATTTGGATTTAAGTGAGGGAGAGTTGCGCAGCGTCAGCCTCATTCTCTCTTCCCAATCTGGATCCAGTAGCAAGACAGAGTCGAGACAGCTGGAGATAGGACTAGGTGCAGAGGATGACCAGGATGTCTTCTGTGTCTTGTCGTGCTCTACACATTCCACGATGATTGCAAAGACCGCCTTCTTGACTGTTGGACCTTCCATTGGGCTCATCCGCTCAATCCACCGGAGTCTGTCTTCACATGCTGGGATAGACAACTCCCTATCTCACCAAGGGTTTGAGACCTGTCGTCTACCCTCACCTGGTTTAGCCGGCTTGTTGAAGCCGTTGCCCATGGTGTGGCCGCTGTCGCATGCAAACAGCTACGAGGAGCCACAGGTAAGAGCTGAGTGCCAGGTGGGGAACAAAGGTGGACTAATCTTTGAAAAGGATGCAACATGTTCCCCCACCAGAGGTGCAACCCCTTTCTGACATCCCATACACCTCGGTATATGGATAATAGAAAAATGGAAGGCCATGCAGGAAGGAAGGACGAAATTGATTTTAGAGTAGATTAAAAGATCAATACAACACTGTGAACAGAATGGCCTGTATTGTGCTGTAATTTTCTATGTTCTATAAACATAGAAACATAGAAAATAGGTGCAGGAGTAGGCCATTCGGCCCTTCGAGCCTGCACCGCCATTTATTATGATCATGGCTGATCAAGCTGCAACACTAGATGACAGCCAGCTGCTAGTTCTTTTCAAGCTAATGTTTTCTTAAAGTTTTAACACTATCCGTGGCAGGTGTATCAAAACATCCTCATCTCAGTGTGGCACCAGTTGGCAAATTCTGCAACAGGTATCTGAATCAATATTTAGAGGTAAAGGTTGGAAGAGCTGACTACCAGACAAATGACTGGCATGCTGCTTAGACATATGGACAATCCCAGCAGGTGACTGCTTTCCTCGCTGAGATTAAATTTCATACTGAATGGAACAGGCCAATCAGGTCCTCATGATTTTTTAATGAAATGCAGAACTACCACTTTTGTTTGGTCATGTAAGCTAGTTCTGTAACTCTGTTAACACTCTCTATATTATTCAATACCGGATCCATACAATATGAAATCACAAGATGTTGATCATTTGCTGAAATTGCCCTCAGCAGCTAATAGAAACTGTTATAAGTCTCTTCAGTATTATTTTTAATCACTTCTAGATTGCACTCTTTACAAAAAGGAAATTCCCGGTGCTTGGCATCTTTAACTTAAACCACAAACACAATCACTGAATTATCAATCAAATTTTGACAGCAAGTTAGGTAAAGAATTAAAGATACAGATCACCATAAGCTTAGTCAAAAGAGGATATTTTAATGAATAGCTCAAAGGGGATAATTTAGGAAGAAAACTCCAGGCACTTGATCTTTGCCAACAAGAGGAAAGAACTGGAAAGGTAGACATTGCATCAAAAACATGGAAAAATGGAAAAGGAGGTTTACCTGATGAAGGGTTATGGCCCAAATCATCCATTGTTAATTCCCTCCATAGGTTCCACCTGACATTTTGAGTTCCTCCAGCATTATAAGACCCTAAGATATAGGAGAAGAATTAGTCCATTTGGCCCATTGAGTCTGCTTCACGATTTCATCATGGTTAATCCAATTCCCTCTCAGCCCCAGTCTCCTGCCATCTCCCCGTATCCCTTCACATCCTGACTAATCAAGAATCTACCAATCTTAATGACTCAATATGCCCAAGGACTTGGCCTCCACAGCTATCTATGGCAACAAATTCCACAGACTTTGTGTGTGTTACTCTGGGTTTCCAACATCTGCAAAATCTATTGAGTTTATGAGAAGCAGATGTAGGTTGCTTAACCCTTTGATCTTGTTTCACCATTTAACATGGTCATGGGTAATCACCTACATCAATGTCATGTTTCCTATCTCTCTCCGTACTCTTTGATACATCTTACATCTAGAAACGTATCAATGTCCTCCTCAAATATATTCAGCAGCGTGTGGTTAATGTTAGCAAACTCCACAGGTTGTCCAATTTCTGAATAAGTTTCTTCTGATCTCAGTTCTAAATGGAATCTTGAAGAAGGTTCTCATCCCAAAACCTCAACTTTCTATTCATTTCCATAGATGCTGACTGACGTGTTGAGCTCCTTCAGCATTTTGTTTGTGTCATCTTACCCCCAGACCTGAGGTAGCTTGTTCTAGACACTTAGTTAAGGGAAATGTCCTCCTTACATCCGGCCTGCTAAAAGGAATATGGGCTGGGGATATCCAATAACATCCTGTAAATTGGATTTCAAGCTATGTGCGGCCACGGCTGACCATTTTATCCTCATCTAACGTTTGGCAATGTCGAGCTGTGTTGGTTTGCACTTTCCTCATTCTTAACTATCCAGTTGCAGACAGAAAGAAATCTTAAATCTTTTCTTTCCATGTCCTTACAATTACCTCCGATAATTGTCAATTGGCATTTATTTTATTCTGGTCACATGTATGGGGATACAGTGAAGCACTTTGTTTTGTGGGTCATCTGGGCACATCATTCCATACAAAAGTACATAACAACCTGCATCTCGCTTATCCCACCCAGTATCTAATCTTGGCTCTTTTCCATTTCTCAGATACCTCCCAGGAAATTCAGCCAAAAACACTCTGTTACATTTTGTAACTTCAAAACATTAAACTAATTAAAAGGAAGATACAGAAGTCTGAAATGCGGTTCTAACTTCGAGTTTACTTTAAGTGAGGCATGCAGATATTATGTGAAAGCATGATGATGTATGCAATTCATGTATTTATACATATAATTCATAACAAATTCTTTATAAGAACAAGAATACTTAATCAACATATATTTTTTCTCACCCCTTATGGGTGGTGTGTATATGTATTTTTCCCTCAATCTCGGGTCCTCTACAGAGACCTGGGAGCCTGAGAGTTCTGCACAGTATCCTTGCTGTACCCTCTGGACTGAGATCTCAGATGTTTTTCCCCGGATTTGTTGGAGCCACTCTCTCAGTCCAGGTCTCACAAATCTAAGTGCCCTTATCACCACTGGGATTACTCTGGCTTTAACCTTCCACATCCTTTCTATCTGCTCTTTCAAGCCCTGGTATTTCTCCAACTTCTCATATTCTTTCTTCCTGATGTTACTGACTTTCGTGATTGCCACAACTATTACTATTGCTTTCTTCTGTTCCTTGTCCAGTATTACTTTCCCTGGTCTGTTGACCAGTGCCTGCTTATCAGTTTGTATTTGGAAGCCCCACAGGAAGTCTGTCATTCTCCTTCTTGGGTGTTTCCCATTTGAACTTGGGAGTGTCCAATCCATACTCAGCACAGATGTTCCTGCACACAATTCCTGCAACTTGGTTGTGCCATTCAGTGTGTGCTGTCCCTGCCAACATTTCGCACCCAGCTACTCTGTGCTGGATGGTTTCAGTAGATTCCTTCCACAGTCTGCACTTTGGGTCCTACCTGGTGTGATAGACCCCTGCTTCTATTGCTCTTGTGCAGCCATTCATCAAGAACTGCCTCTCTCTCTCTCAATCTCTCTCTCTCTCTCTCTCTCTCTCTCTCTATATATATATATATATATATATATATTTATTTATTCATATAATTACTCAAACATTACATAAATATTAAATACACAACACACGCAGACTTAATTTCCATGTGCACAATGAAGCAACTAAATCTACTCTATCTCAAACCCAACTTATTTTCAAACAAGAACCAAAATGTTGGAAACATTTTCCAAGTCAAGCAGCATCTATGGAAAGAGAAAGAGACTTAATATTTGGGGTCAAAGGTCCTTCATACTGTCTAGACTTGACAATTATTTCAAATTCATTGGACTAGTAGTTTAGTGAACGACGTTACAACTCTGTGGTAGAGGTACCATGGTAGCAGAGTGATAAACCAATTCCTTTACTGTGCTGGTGATCATAATTTAGGATTCCTTTCCTGCCACAGCTATAAGGAATTTGTACATTCTCCCCATGACTGGGAGGGTTTCTTCCTCACATTTCTCTACCCCAGAGAGTTGTCGTTCAGTAGTCAGAATAATTATGTTTGTGTTGTGGAGAATAGTGGGATTTTAGTTGGGTATTCTAATATGCTAGGGCAATTTGAGATACTGATACTGAACTTGGAAGTTGAAAGTGAACTTGCTACATTCCAACTTATTGATTAAACTTAAGTGATTCTCAGTTTTTAAGACAATAAGACCATTTGACACGGGAGGAGGATGAAGCCATCCAGCCCTTCGAATCCACCATTCCGTCATGGCTGATTTATTATTCCTCTTAATCCCATTCTTCTGCCTTCTCCCAGTGATATTCTCATTATATGGGAGGAGCTTAGGAAGATGGTGGCACCTGACAGCGACTCGTTTGCTTGCATCTTCCAAAACAGCTTTATTTCTATATTTAATATCTCTTTTTTCTCTTTCAAGGTTCTATTGAAGACCCTGACCTGGAGTTACACACTGACTTCAGTTCTTTGCGGAAATGGGACCCACTCTCAGGGCTTCACAACCAGCCACTTTTCGATATGCCAAGGCTGCGGCCTGGAAGACTCCCATGCCTTCAGGGTGCCAAGTTTTCATGGCTCTGGAGGCGGGCGGATTCAGGGCCAGAGCTGCCACCTGATGCATTGTGGGAGACGGAAGGTCATGAGCACTGAGCTGGCTGCTGGCTGTGTGCCTAGAGACCCAACTTCTTTGGGCACAGAGCTCGTAAAAAGCAACACAATAGACTTTAACACTGTAAATCAGTGAGTTGTTTGTTATGTCTCCCCTTTCACTGTGAAACGGAGACATCTCTTTTTCCCTTGTTAGAGAGAGAGAGAGAGAGAGAGAGAGAGATCCAGTGGTATGTCGAATACCGGGTGAACAAATAGTCTTTGGGTTACTGCAAGTCTGTGTCTTAATTCATGCTTTGCTGCGTGCTTGAGTGATTGGTGGGGGGTGCTGATGCTTTTTTTCTGGTGAGGGGGTGGTGGCTGCTTTGCTACTGCTTACGCGTGGGAGTGGGAAGCTGGGGGGGTGCTTTGGGGTTATAACACTTAACTGTCATTCATTATTTCGGGAACTCCTCTGTTTTCATGGATGTTTGCGAAGAAAAAGAATTCAGGATGTATATTGTATATGATTCTCTGACGTTAAATGTACCTTTGAAACTTACTGAAACCTATATATCGAGAGATGTCCTGGATACAATTTTATGATGTATTTGTTTTGTAGGCCTCTATCTATCAGAGTAGAAGGAACTCAGACAGTCGAGCAAGAGAATTTAAGTTTCTTTTCATTTATTTCTCTAAATTTCATATTGTCCTTCACTTAGACAGAAAGTTTGATACTGTTAAGAGATAGTTCTGTGACAGCTGGGTTCTCTCCAATCCCTCATCCATTATACACTCAGTTATATAGTATGAACATAGGCAGCAGGCCAACACTAGCTGTCTAATAGCTGTCGTCTAGTCTAACGAGAAGACTTGGATTCATCCTTCAAGTGCTTTACAGTGCCAATGATCATCTGTGAGAGTCCGATTCCCACCACTGCCTGTAAGAAGTTTGTACACTCTCCCTGAGTTTGTTTAACTTTCCTCAGATGCTCCAGTTTCCTCCCACATTCCAAAGATATACAGTTAAAGTTAGGTTAGTGAACTGTGGGCATGCTATGTTGGCACCAGCAGCTTGGCAACATTTGCGAGCTGCCAAGCACAGTCCTCGGACTATGTTGATCATTGGCACGAATGATGCGTTTCAGTGATGTTCCGAAGTTTTGATGTACATGTGACAAAGAAAATCTATCTCTTTTCAAACTCTTTTAAGTGATCAAACACCCAAGTACTGGAACTTTAGCTAATGCTTTCTAAAGGTGACTGAGTAAAATTTCAGTTCTGTCTCTCCCCACTGAGATTACCTAATTCTAACACAGACTAGAAATAAAGCATTAAGTCCTTGTAGATTCAATCCTTCATCACTCATTTACTGAACTGTAGATGTTCTACCTGTAACCATAGAAACATGTATAGGCTTGGAAATTCTGCATCCAGCACTAGAAACTCAAAATGTCCTGGTTTACATACAGAATTCACAGCTGATACTTGCTTATTAGAACTGTGTTCGACCAGATGTTCATATTGGATGATAATGTGATCATCTTATTTATAGAATATCCAAGAAACAAGAATTATTAATATTAAAATAAACACATAAGTTGCTGAAAATACTCAGGAGGTTAGACAGTGTCCATGGAAAGTTAATGTTTTTGTCAATGTCATACCATTCGATCTGTTAATATCAGCAATCTTTGATATTTGCATGTCAGTGGAGACATGGATTTGCAGTTCATGGCTGCCTTCCAGGCTATAAGTGAAATCATACAACGGCAATTTTTTTTTCTTTAAACTTGATGTAATTTAAATGATTGAATGAATGGATGTAGAATTATTCCAATGTTGTATATATCTGAAATTTTTGCACATTGCACACAAAAGGGCAGGCTTGTACTTCCTGAATGCTCTTTGCCTGTATTTATCTGAGTGAAGCTTGCAACAGACATTAAGGTAGTGAACCTAGCTGAAATATTTGAACCAGATCAGAGCTGTTGAAGAAGTAGATTCACTCTTCATTAAACTTGCGAAAGAACAGGATATTTCCAGCTTTTGAATTAATTGCATTTAATCCTTCAATAGTTTGGTTTTATAATTGTTTTTAAGCTTTTGCTTTTCTCAGACTTCTAATGTTTTAAAATGTTGTTTCATTGATTTGTGTATCCATCTGGATATCTGAGATGCAGAGACCTCCAGTCCAACGCAAAATCTGAGATGCAGAGATCTCTAGTCCAACACAAAGTCTGAGATGCAGAGACCGCCACCCCAACAGAAAGTCTGCGATGCGGAGATCTCCACTCTAACACAAAGTCTGAGATACAGAAATCTCTAGTCCAACACAAACTTACCACTGACGATTGGAGAAGAACTTTGCAAGGAATTCGCACAAGGATATCTTCAGAAGTGAGATCACTGCTGTTGATTAGGTCATCATGTGTGTGGGTTGCTCAGCTCCAAGAGAAAACTGGAAGCCCTGTGAATTAGTATCTTTATAAGTCAACACCTTTGCATTAAGAAACAGTAAATTTCTCCAGGCTATCACTGTATAAATATCAGCGAGAAAAGCTGGGAGTCTTCTCCATGGAGAAGGGAATATTAATGGATGATGTAATCAAGTTGTTCAGAGCCATACAATGTTTTAATACAGTAAATAAGGATAAACTTAGCAGGCCAGCAAGGGAGAAGCACCAGAGGGATTACAGATGGTTTTATTTTTATTACAAAGTGTGCTATAACGATTTAGAATGCATTGCCTTAAAGAAAATAGCAAAGATGAACAATAATTTTTAATATATATTAGACATCATTTAAAGGCTGCAGAGATGTGGAATTGAACCCCAAATGCTGGAAGCACTCAGTATTCCCGGCAGTGTACTTGAAGACAAGACTGAGTAGGTATTGCACATCAGTCAACTGTCATTTGAAGAAAAGTGTCTTTTATCTTGAAGGAGGGAGAAGGGGACAAGGGGGCACGTACACTTAGTGCCACTTTATTACGTGCCTCCTGTACCTAGTAAAATGGCATCTCAGTGTACTGTATGTTCATGGTCTTCTGCTGCTGTAGCCCATCTACTTCAAGGTTCAACATGTTGAGCATCGAGAGATGCTCTTCTGCACACCGTTGTTGTAATAGGTGGTTATACGAGACCACAAGATATAGGAGCAGGATTAGGCCATTTGGCCCATTCAGTCTGCTCTGCCATTTCATCATGGCTGATTTAATTTTCCTCTCAGCCCCAATCTCCTGCCTTCTCCCCGTATCCATTCATGCCCTGACCAATCACGTATCTATCTACCTCTACCTTAAACATACATAAAGACTTGGCCTCCACAGCAGCCCATGGCAAAGAATTCCACTGATATGCCACTCTCAGGCTAAAGAAATTCTTCCTCATCTCCATTCTAAAAGGACGCCCCTCTATTCTGAGGCTACACCCTCTGGTCTTAGACTCTCCCACCATGGGAAACATCCCCTCCACATTAACTCCATCAAGGCCTTTTACCATTTGATAGGTTTCAATGAGGTCACCCCTCATTCTTCTGAATTCTACTGAATACAGTCCCAGAGCCATCAAATGCTCTTCATTTGACAAGCCATTCAATTCTGAAATAATTTTTATTATCTCCTTTGAACCCTCTCCAGTTTCAGCACATCCTTTTGAAGATAAGGGGCCAAAACCTGTTCACAATACTCCAATTGAGGCCTCACCAGTGTTCTATAAAGTTTCAACATTTCACCCTTGCTTTTATATTCTAGTCCTCTTGAAATGAATGCTAACGTTGCATTTGCCTTCCCGACCACAGACACAATCTGCAAATTAACTTTAAGGGTGTCCTGCACAAGAACTCCCATGTCCATTTGCAGCTCAGTTTTTTTGTATTTTCTCTACATTTAGAAAGTAGTCAACATTTTCATTTCTTCTACCAAAGTGCATGATCGTACACTTCCCTACACTGTACAGGTGGCCCCAGCTCTTCGAATGTTCGCTTTATGACACCTGGCTGTTACAAAAGACCTACATTAGTTACCTGTTTTCGCTAACAGAAGGTGTTTTCACTGTTACGAAAAAAGGTAGCGCGCGAAAAAAGGCAGAACGTGATAAAAGGCAGTGCGCAAAATAAGTCAGCTCGCGCCCTGAGCAGCCAAGCTCCTCCTCCGGAACTGCATTCTAGCCGGCATTGCTTAAACACATGCCTGTGGACATCTGTGCTTTATGTTGATTTATTTTGAGCCTCTATTAGCAAGATGAGTTCTAAGGTATCGGAAAAGCCTAAAAGAGCTCGTAAGGGTGTTACACTTAGCCTAAAAATAGACATAATTAAGCATTTCGATCATGGTGAATGAAGTAAGGACAAAGTGAGTTTGGCTCGTGGAAGTTGACGAAGATGATGTTGAAGAGGTTTTGGCATCCCATGACCAAGAACTGATAGATGAAGAGCTGAAGCAATTGGAAGAGGAAAGGATAACAATCAAAACCGAATGCAGTAGCGAATGGACGGAAAGTGAAGTCTTCCAGGATGTGAACATGAAGTTACTGCGTGAGATTTTTGCTGCAATTGACAACACTGCAATGATTGCAGAAAAGTATGACTTTAATTTTGAAAGGGTATGTAGGTTTAGGGCATATTTGCAGGATGGTTTGAGTGCTTACAAAGAACTGTATGATAGAAAAATGCGCAAGGCTAAGCAGTCAAGCATACTGTCATTTTTCAAGCCTTCCACATCAGCCACAGCAGACGATGAACCTCGACCTTCGACATCGAGGCAAGCATAGAAGAAGATGACCTGCCTGCTCTGATGGAAACAGACTACGATGAGATGACACCCCAGTTTCCCACCACACCAACCTCTGATGACTCAGCCTAACACACCATCATCAGTGTGCCCGCAGTCTTCCCGATTCCGGTAAGTGATACTACACTGTACATACATTATTTCTACTTTATATAGGCTGTGTATTTTTAGGCGTTATTTGGTATGATTTGGCAGCTTCATAGCTTAAAGGTTACTGGAGAGAGTGTTCTTGCTGAGAGTGCTTGCGCCGTGTGTTTCTGCTGAGAGTGCTGCCATGAGCGCTTGTGTGAGATTTTCGCTGTGCTAGACAGTGCAGTAATGATTGCAGAAAAGTATTTCTATTTTATATAGGCTGTGTATTTATCATATCATTCCTGCTTTTACTAAATGTTACTGTTATTTTAAGTTTTATGTGTTATTTGGCATGATTTTGTAGGTTATTTTTTGGGTCTGGGAACGCTCAAAAATTTTTCCCATATAAATAAATGGTAATTGCTTCTTCACTTTATGACATTCTGGCTTACGAACCATTTCATAGGAACGCTGTACCTTCGGATGGGGGGGGGGCGGGGCGCGGGCAGAGGAACCTGTATTCCATATGCCAATTCTTAGCCCATTCTTCAAATCTATGTCTTTCTGTAGCTTCTCTACTTCATCAAATGTACCTGCCCTTTCACCTATCTTCCTACAATCTGCAAATTTTCAACAAAGCAATCAATTCCATTATCCAAATCATTGACATATAACGTAAAAAGAATCGGTCCCAACATAAACCCCTGTGGAACACCACTAGTGATCGGCAGTCAACTAGAAATGGCTTCATTTATTTCCACTCTTTGTCTCCTGTCAATCAGCCACTATTTATCCATGCTAGAACCTTTCCTGTAATACCGTTGGGCTCACAGCATGTTAAGCAGCCTCACGTGTGTATCTTGTCAAAAGCCTTCTGAAAATCCAAGCAGACAACATGAACCGATTCTCCTTTGTCTATGGCTAGCCCTAGGTAATTTCTAAGGTAAGGACATGTTTGACACAGCTTTGTGGGCCGAAGGGCCTGTATTGTGCTGTAAGTTTTCTATGTTTCTATGATTTAGATCAATCAGGCAAGATTTTCCCTTAAGGAAACCGTGCTGACTATAGCCTATTTTATCATATGCCTCCAAGTACCCTGAGACCTCATCTCTAACAATCAACTCCAACATCTTCCCAATCACAGAGGTCAGACTAACTGGTCTATAGTTTCTTTTCTTCTGCCTCTCTCCCTTCTTGAAGTGTGGAGTGACATTTGCAATTTTCCAATTTTCTGGAACCATTCCAAAATCTAGTGATTCTTGAAAGATCATTACTAATGCCTCCACAATCTCTTCAGCTACCTCTTTCAGAACTCTGGAGTGTTCACCATCTGGTCCAGGTGACATATCTACCTTCAGACCTTTTAGTTTCTCAAGAACCTTCTCTCTAGTTATGATAACTTCACACACACTTCACACCCCATGACACCTGAAACTTCCACCATACTGTTAGTGTCTTCCACAGTGAAGACTGATGCAAAATATATTCAGTTTATCCACTACTTGCATGTCCCCCATTACTATTTCTCCAGCATCGTTTTCCAGCAGTCTGATATCTACTCTCACCTCTCTTTTACACTTTATGGATCTGAAGTCCATTATGGATCTTTATCTGAAGGTCTTTATGGATCAGAAATTACAGCAGCCGTAAATAAAACTAAACATAACAGAGCAACTGGTCCAGACAACATTGCTGTTGAAATGATACTGACCTTAGAAGATTTTGGACTAAAGAAAATAACAGAAATAGCAAATGAAATCTATGATCATGGGGAGATACCTGATGATTTAAGTAAATCAGTGTTCATCACACTTCCAAAGAAAGAGGGAGCAACAGAATGTGAGTTACATCGTACAATAAGCCTGATGAGCCACGTGGCAAAAGTTATTCTCAGAGTAATCATGATGAGAGCAAGATGCTGTATAAAACCAGAAATCAGTAAAGAACAGTACAGCTTTGTGGAAAACACTGGAACCAGAAATGCAATTTTCATGCTACGGATGATCTGTGAACGAGCCATCCAGGTACCAAAAGACATCTACCTATGTTTCATTGACTATACGAAAGCTTTTGATACTGTCAGACAGCAAGATCTTCTGGAAATGCTTCAAGATCTTGACATAGATGGGAAAGATATACATTTCTTAAGAAAATTACACTGGGACCAGACAGCATCCATCAGAATAGAAGGAGAAGTGAGTGAGTATGTGAATATCATGAGAGGATCCAGGCAAGGATGTGTCTTTTCGACAAACTTATTCAACCTGTGTAGTGAAAATATCTTCAGAAGTATCAAAGACATCAAAGGATTCACAATTGGAGCCCATAATAAAAATAACATCAGATATGCTGATGACATCGTACTAGCAGCTGACTCAGAAACAAAACTTCAAGAACTACTCACTATAGTGGCAGCAGAAAGTAATCACAGAGGCCTCTCAATCAACACCAAGAAGACAGAAAGCATGGTCATCTTCAGAAAGACAAACATCCCACAATGTCTGATCAAGATCGGAAATACAAACATCAAACAAGTCAACAAATTCAAATATCTTGGCAGCCTAATAACAAGTAATGGCAGGTGCGACACGGATATCAAATACAGAATAGCAATGGCGAAAGAAGCTTTCCAAAAAATGAAGACCATATTAACAGACAGAAAGATGAGCATGCACGCTAAAAACAGAATACTGCAGTGCTACATTTATTCTATCCTGACTTATGGAAGTGAATGCTGGACCATTTCTCCAGCAATGGAAAAGAGACTAGAAGCAGCTGAATTATGGTTCTACAGGAGAATGTTAAAAATATCATGGACCACGCACACATCAAATGAAGAAGTTCCCAGAAGAGCCCAAGCAGTTCAATCGCTCATACCAATAATAAGAGAAAGACAACTCAGATTCCTAGGACACATCATGTGGAAAGATAAACTAGAAAAACTCATACTCTCTGGAAAGATTGAGGGGAGTAAACCTAGAGGAAGACCTCAGCTTACGTACATCAAAAGCATAGCCAGGTGGCTACACATCGAGGAAATAGAAGTCATCCCAAAAACAAAGGATAGATCTATATGGAAAACCATGTTCACCAAAGTCCGCATCGGAAATGGTACCTAGACAGACAGACAAGATCTGAAGAATCTTTTGATATCCTCTTCCATATTATTGGCTAGTTTTGCTTTTGTAGTCAGTTTTGCCTTCTTAATGACTTTGTAGTTGTCTTCTGTTGGTATTTGAAAACTTCCCATCCTCTAACTTCCCACTAATATTTGCTCTATTATGTGCTCTCTCTTTGGCTTTGACTTCTGTTATTAGCTACAGTTGTGTCATCTTTACTTTAGAATACTCTTTTTCTTTCAATGTATATATCCTGTGCCTTCCAAATTGCTTCCAGAAATTCCAGCCATTGCTGCTCTGCCATCATCCCTGTGAGTTGCTGTTATCTTCCTGTCAGCTTGAACCAGTCTCGCCATTCTCTTCGGACCTCACTCATCAACGAGGTGTTATCGCCCACACACCTGCCACTCACTGAAAGTATTTTTTGTTTCTCGCAACATTTTCTGTAAATCCTAGAGAATGATTTGCGTAAAACTCCCAGAATATCAGCAACTTCTGAGATACTCAAACCACCTTGTCTGGCACCAACAATCATTCCATGGTCAAAATCACTTAGATTTCTTGCCCATTCTGTTGTTTGGTCTGAACAACTAAGCCACTTGAGCATGCCTGCATGCTTTTGTGCATTGAGTTGTTGTTATATGGTTGGCTGTTTAGAGATTTGTGTTAATGAGCAGGTGTACAGGTGACCCTAAGAAAGTGGCCACTGAGTGTAGAACAACAATGAGAAGTTTCAATGATGAAATTCAGGATGCTGGTAACAGGAGAGAAAGGAAATGAAAGATCTATGGAACTGAAGTAACTGGCAGTATCTCTGAGAGAAGAAGGAAACTGGTTACCTAAAATTGTTGAATTCAGTATTGATTCCCGTGTGCTGCAGATCGCCTCGATGGAAGATACGGTGTGATCCCTCAAGCTTACATTAGGTATCATTGGAATAGTTTAGGAGTCCAAATGCTGACAAATCACAGCGAGGGAGGGAAAATTAAACAGACAGACAACTGGAACTCCAAGGAGGTCGAATGCAAAACAACTACCAATGTGCATCTGATTTTTCCAAGTTAGTACTGATTACACTGTGCTCAGTGTAGGGGAGAGTTTGCAAAATTACTCAGATATGCAGTGTATCTCACAATCAGCTGGTTTGGGCACCATTGGCAAGATAGCCCTGTAATACTCTGTGTGATTCCATAATTTTACAGGCAGTAGGGCAAAACAGAATGAGAACCCAGTTCTGCAATTGCAGAACTTCAGGATCATCATTATTCTCATTCATGTGGAACCTCTTAAATTAATTTTATTCCTCATAACATACAGTTCTAAGGACCATCATAAGACCATAAGCCTATAAGAGATAGGAGTAGAATTAGGCCTTTCAGCACATTGAGTTTGCTCCACAGTCTCATCATGGCTAACCCCTTTCTCTCTCAGCCCCACTCTCCTGCCTTCTCCCCATAACGTTTGAGGTCTTGAGTAATCAACAACCTATCAGCCCCTGCTTTAAATACACACAATGACTTGGCTTCCTCAGCTGTCCATGACAATGAATTCAACAGATTCACTACCTTCTGGCTACAGAAATTCCTTCTCATCTCTGTTCTAAATGGACGCCTCTCTCTTCTGAGACTGTGCCCTCTGGTCCTAGACTCAGCCAGTATAAGATATATCCTCTCCACATCCATTCTATGTATGCCTTTCAGCAGTTGATAGTTTTCAATGAGATTCCCCCTCAGTCTTCTAAACTTCAATGAGTACAGGCCCAGAGCCCTCAAAGGCTTCTCATACATTAACCCTTTCATTCCTGGAATCGTTCTCATCAACCTCCTTTGGACCCTCTCCAATGCCAGCACATCTTTTCTTAGATATGGAGCCCCAAACTATTCACAGTATTCCAATTGTGGTCTAACCAATGCCTTATAAAGCCTCAGCATTGCTTCCTTGCTCTTGTAGTTTAATCCTCTGGAAGTAAATACTAACATTACATTTGCCTTCATTACTACCAAATCAACCTGCAGGTTAACTTTTAGGAAATCCTACACAAGGAATCCCAAGTCCCCTTGCACCTCTGATTTTTGTATTTTCTCCCCTTTTAGAAAATAGTCTATGGCTTAATTCTTTTTTCCAATGTGCATAACCATATACTTCCCTACACTATATTCCATCTGTCCATTCTCCCAATCTCCCTGCTTCCTCAAAATTAGTGCCCCCCTCCTATCTTCATATTGTGTGCAAACTTGACTATAGAGCTTATCAATTCCAACGTCCAAATCATTGGCATGTAACAGGGAGAGAAGTGGTCCCAATACTAAATACTGCAAAGCACCACCATTCAATGACAGCCAACCAGAAAAGGTTCCCTTCATTCCCACTCTTTGCTTCCTGCCAGTCAGCCAATCTTCTATCCATGCTAGTATCTCTCCTGTAATACCATGGGCTCTTATTTTATTTGGCAGCCTCATGTGTGGCACATTGTCAAAGGCCTTCTGAAAATACAAGTAAAAACATCCACTGACTCTCTTTTGTCTATCTTACCTGTGATTTCCTCTAATAATTCCGTCAGATTGTCAGGCAAGATTTCCCCTTAAAGAAACTATACTGACTTTGACCTATTTAATCATGAGTCTCCAAGTGGCCCGGAATCTTTGTTCTTAAAAATGGACTCCAACATCTTCCCAACCACTGAAGCCAGACTAACTGGCCTATAATTTCCTTTCTCCTGACTTCTCCCTCTCTTCTTAAAGAGTGGAGTGACATTTCTAATTGTTCGGACCTCTGGAACCAGTCCAGAATCTTGTGATTCTTGTGTAAGGGGGTTTCGACTTTTATGTTACATGCGGAGGCTAATTAAAATGGCGTATTTAATTGTATCTGGTGTATTGTCTGTTATTTGGGCAGCATGGGGTACATCACACAGCATCCACACAAACTAATTACCCAGTTTGGCAGGGCCGAGGCTGTCTCCCTAGACGACAGCGAGCCGAGTGACCCTGAGGGTGGCCGGGGGGGCTACACTTGGAAGATTATTGCTAATACTTCCGCAGTCTCTTAAGCCACCTTTTTCAAAACCCTGGGGTCTAGTTAATCTATTCTAGGTGACTTATCTACCTTTAGACTTTTCAGCTTCCCAAGCACCTTCTCCTTAGTAATAGCAACAGCATTCACTTCTACCCGCTGACACTGTTGAACTTCTACCATACTGCTAGTGTCTTCCACATTGAAGACTGATGCAAATACTTATTCAGTCCATCCTAGTCCCCCATTACTACCTCTCCAGCATCATTCTCCAGTGGTGTAATATCTGCTCTTGTCTCTCTTTTACTCTTTATATATCTGAAAAAACTTTTGGTATCATCTTTTATTTTGCTGACTAGCTTACCTTCTTTGTTCACCTTTTCTTTCCTTAAGGTTTTTTTATGTAAGGGGTTTCTTCTTTTATGTTACTGCTATGATAGAATAAAATGGCTTCTTTGTTATGTTAACTGCTGAGAAAGTTGTCTCTCTAGCAGCTTGTTTGGGTTATATTACTGATAATGAGGATTGTATTCATTTGCTAACCAATTGGGATAGATGTTATTCTTTCTTGTGTGTCTGTAAGCTATTGTTTTGCGGGCTTTGGGGCAAACAACGTTGGGAACAGAGAGAGGAGACGCAATGCTGTAAGCTGGGTGGTGGGTCGGACTCCAAGTGGGAGTCCAAGGCCCAGGGTCTTCGACGAGGAGAGGAGACGAAGACAGTCTCATGTGGAGCAACTGGTAGACCACTGTGGTTGGGCCCAGGCGGCGGGTCGAGGAGGTCAGAAGGGATCGAATGGTGGAAAGAATATTCTGTTAATAGAGCTCTAATTGTTGTGCACGAAGTGGTTGACTTTGAAAAGTTTGGCACCTTTTACTTTCCTTTTATATTTTATCTCTATTAATTACATAGTTCCAGTGAGATCTATAAAGAGTAATCATTTAATCCCATATAGTGTATTGTCTGTTATTTGGCAGGGTGTGGTACATCACTCAAACTTGATTACCCAGTTTGGCGGGGCTGAAGGCTGCTCCCCCTAGATGAAAGCTAGCTGAGCGAGCCTGAGGCTTACCAGGGGGCTACATTTAGTTGCGTTCTGTTGCTTCTTAAAAGTTTCCTAACTTCCCACTAATTTTTCCTACATTGCTGTGCCTTGAAAAAGTATTCAGCCCCCACAATTATTTTCACTTTTTACCATCACATTTTCTAAATTGAAAATATATTGAAATAGGCATCTTTGAGCTAATCTACAAATTATTCTGCAACATGTCAAGTCAAAGAGAAATTCCAAAACCTGTGAATAATTTACTAAAAATTAGAAACCAAAATTGTGAGGAAGTATTCATCCCCTTGTAATTACAGCATCAACTTTCCTCCGCTGCAGTACTCTATATTACTTTACCAATTCACCCAACCTGATGGTGTGGAAAATTGGAGGATCACCTAAATAAATACCTCCTCTCTGTTAGATCCTACAGTGTGGAAAATTTTCAATGGACCAAACCAAACTGACGATAAAATAAAGGTACTAAACATGTCAGAGAAATGATAATAGAGAAGCACAAATTTAGGAAGGGTACAAGACCATCTCAAAGGCACTGAACATATTTAGGACCTCTGTGCAGCCCATCGTGAAAGAGTGGAAAAATTATGAAACCACAGCCATGTTGCCCAGGTCAGGCCATCCCTATAGACTTAGTCACTGCACATGTAAGAGAGGTTACTGTAACGCAAAGAGTCACTCTAAGTGAACTACAGAAGTCAGCAGCTGTAACTGGAGATGAAGTTCATGGCTTCACAATCTCTAAGGCCTTGCACAAAAACGGTATTTATAGATGAGTGACAAGGAAGAAGACCTGGCTAAAAAATAAACATATCTTTGCCCATAAAGACTTTGTAAAGTGTCACTTAGAAGATACTTTAGAGATGTGGAAGAAGATCTTGTGGTCGGATGAGAGTAAAGCAGAACTTTTTGGCTGCAACATTGGGCAGCACATGTGGAGTAAATCTAATACTGTGCATTAGCCTGGTAGCACCATCCCATTGTAAAGGATGGAGGAGGTAGTATCATGCGTTGGGGATGCTTTTCAGCAGCAGGGACAGGAAATCTGGTCAAGACTGATGGGAAGATGAATGCTACTAATTACAGAGAGATCCCGGTTAAAAACCTACCAGCCTCTGCCAGAAAGTTTTAACTGGGGAGGGAGTTCATCTTTCACCAGGACAATGACCCAAAGAACACTGCCAGAGCAACCATGGTGTGGCTTCAAATAAAGAAAATTGATGTCCTTGTGTGGGCCAGTCAGAGACCTGTCCTTAACCCAACTGAACATCTCTGCAAGACCTCAAGACTTCTGTTCACTGCTGTTCCCCATCGAACCTGCCATAGCTTCAGCAATTCTGCAAGGAGGTATGGCCAAATTTTGCTCCACCATATTGTGCAAAGCTCATAGAGACTTATCCAAAAAGAATACTGGTTGTAATAACCATGAGAGGTGTTCATCAAAGTACTGAGCAAAGCGAGGTGAATAATTTGAACAGTTGACATTTCAGTTCGTGAATTTTTAGTTTTCCATGCTTTATGATTTTCCCTGTTTGTTTGGGTTGCACTGTGGAAAAATATGTTGTACAGGATTCATAAATAAAAATTCTCAGTTAACTTAATCGTTCTCTCTTTATAATGCTTATTTATGTGAACACAGAGTTGAGGGCTGAATACCTGCACAAGACGCTGTATATGTCCTGAATTTTACTTTTATGCTAATATTGACTTCCCTTGTCTGTCATGGTTGTGTCATTCTCCCTTTAGAATGCATCTTCATCTTTGAGATATATCTACCTTTCACCTTCCAAATTGCCCCCAAAATCTCCAGCCATTGCTGTTCTGCTATCATCCCTGCTTGTGTCCCTTTGCAATCAACTTTGGTCAACTCCTCTCTCTTGCTTCTGTAATTCCCCTTACTCCACTGTAATACTGATACATCCAATTTTAGCTTCTGCTTCTCAAATTGCTGGGTGAATTCTATCATATCATGATCACTGTCTCTTAAAGGATCCTTTACCTTAAGCTCCCTAATCAAATTTGGTTTATTACACAACACCTAATCCAGAATTGCCTTTCCCCTAGTGGGCTCAATTACAAGCTACTCTAAAAAGCCATCTCATAGGCATTCTACAAATTCCTTCTCTTGGGATCCAAAATCAGTATCAACCTGATTTTCCCAATCTTCCTGCATATTGAAATTCACCATGACTATCGTAACATTGCCCTTATTACATGCCTTTTCAATCTCCTATTAGTGTCTTTTTATCTTTGCAGTTTCTTTCCTCTACCCACAGGGATTCCACATCTTGGGCTCCCATGTCACCTCTTTCTAAGGATTTGATTTCATTTTTTACCAGCAGAGTCTCCCCATCCTCTCTGCCTACCTGCCTCTCCATTTGATGCACAGTGTATCGTTGGATATTAAGTTCACAAATATGATCTTCTTTCAACTATGATGCCCACATCGTCATACCTGCCAATCTCTAACTGCGCTGCAAGATCATCTACTGTATTCTGTATATCATGTGGATTCAAATATAATACCATCAGTCCTGTATTCATCACCCTTCGCAATTTTTCCCTATCATCTACCTGTACTTCCTCACAGTATCTCTGCGCACTGTATACCAGCTGCTCTTTCCTCAGCCCTATCACTCTGGTTGCTATCTCCCTGCCAAATAAGTTTGAACCCTCCCAACAGCTCTGGCAAACCTACATGTAAGGCTATTGCCCCTCCTTGGATTCACATGGTATTCGTTCTTTTTATACAGGTCATACCTTCCCCAAGAGAGATCCTAGTGATCCAGAAATCAGAAATCTTACCCCCTGCACCAAACCCTCACCCACTTATTCATCTGTAGTATCATCCTATTCCTGCCCTAACTAGGACATGGTACTGGGAGTAATCCAGAGATTACTATTTTGGAGGTCTTGCTCTTCAGTCACTTTCCCAACTCCCTATACTCACTGTGCAGGATCTCACAAGATGTCAGCAACAATCCACAGTAGTATGAGTAGTACCTGTGACTTTGTCACCAATACAGATTTCAAATATTTTCGTATCACATTGATTGTTATAAATATCTCAAAATATTGTCCATCTCTACTTCAAAGTTACAATGGTTATTAGACTCACCAGTAGATCGAACGTGATCGCAGACTTCCTGTCTGCAGATGCTCATGCGACGTAGCTGGCCAACTATCGGGCAGCCCTGCACCCAGTAGTCTGTGAAGTCACGTGTTCTCACATCTGTGATCCAGACATCGATGTTGTTCTCCATTATTCCCTGTCTACAATTGCTCGCTGATCAACAAATAGAAGGAGATGAGTTGTTTTTATTGTTTGTTACGGTTTTGCAGAAACAGTACAATTCAACTGATAATTCTTAACTCTCCATGAAGCCACGCGGCCTTTTATAATCCCATGCAATTCCATGTGCCACAATAGCAGAATTTCAGAAAGAACACAACGCCTGAGCTACTGTTATAATCCTTGTGTCCATCCAGATATCCAAAAGCTGTCAGAAGTGTTAAAACTTTGAATAAATTTTGTAAAACCTGCCTCATTTTACTTATATGGCAGACTTCTTTCTTGAATATGGTACACTTCACTTAATTAACATACAGATTACTTAATTCTTTGCAGTTTAATCAAACAAATTACTTAAAAATATGCAAAAATATTGAGTTTCAAAATACGTCAGTTGAATCAGTACTTCATTTTATCTTTATGTATTTTATATTTTTGCAGACTCAATTCACGTTGAAATGTTGAAGAAAATGAAGTATGATGAAACCTATGTATATGATTTTGCTTGCATAAATGGAAGTGATGAGACATAAAAGCCTCAGTGTTTTGTGTACAAAGAACATAGAACATAGAAACTTACAGCACATTGCTGGACCTGCAACCCACAACGTTTTGCCGACAATGTAACCTCTTCTAGAAACTGCCTAGAATTACCCTAACGCATAGCCCTCTATTTTTCTAAGTTCCATGTACCTATTAAATTTCTTAAAATACCCTATTGTATCCACTTCCACTACTGCTGCTGGCAGCCCATTCCACGCACCCACCACTCTCTGTGCAAAAAACTTACCCCTGACATCCCCTCTATACCTACTTCAAAGCACCTTAAAACGGTACCCCCTCATGTTGGCCATTTCAGCCCTGGGAAAAAGCCTCTGACTATCCACACGATCAATGCCTCTCATCATCTCTGCAAGGTCACTTCCCATCCTCCGTCACTCCAAGGAGAAAAGGCCGAGTTCACTCAACCTATTTTCATAAGGCATGCTCTCCAATCCGGACAACATCCTTGTAAATCTTCTCTGCACCCTTTCTATAGTTCCCACATCCTTCTTGTGGTGAGGTAAACAGAAATGAACACAGTACTCCAAGTGGGGTCCGACCAAGGTCTTATATAGCTGTAACATTACCTCACGGCTCTTGGACTCAATCCCATGGTTGACGAATGCCAACACACCATATGCCTTCTTAACAGAATTGTCAGCCTGCGCAGCAGCTTTGAGTGTCCTATGGACTCAGACCCCAAGATCTCTCTGATCCTCCACACTGCCAGAGTCTTACCATTAATATTCTATTCTGTCTTCAAATTTGACCTACCAAAATTAACCACCTCACACTTATCTGGTTTGAACTCCATCTGCCACTTCTCAGCCCAGTTCTGCATCCTATCAATGTCCCGCTGTAACCTTTGACAACCCTCCAGACTGTCCACAAC
Organism: Mobula hypostoma; assembly: GCF_963921235.1. Classification (NCBI taxonomy): domain Eukaryota; kingdom Metazoa; phylum Chordata; class Chondrichthyes; order Myliobatiformes; family Myliobatidae; genus Mobula; species Mobula hypostoma. The sequence continues at coordinate 117,044,024 of NC_086097.1, read as the reverse complement.
CTCCTCAACCGTTGTGTCATCAGAAAACTTATTAACCTACCCTTCTACTTCTTCATCCAGGTCATTTATAAAATTCACAAAGAGGAGGGGTCCCAGAATAGATCCCTGCTGAACACCACTGGTCACCGTCCTCCATGCAGAATACGAACCATCTACAACCACCCTTTACCTTCTGTAGGAAAATAAATTCTGGATCCACAAAGCAAGGTCCCTTTGGATCCCATGCATCTTTACTTTCTGAATGAGCCTTGCATGGGAAACCTTATCAAATGCCTTACCAAAATCCATATGCACTACATCCACTGCTTTATCTTCATCAATGTGTTTTGTTACATCCTCAAATAATTCAATCAGACTCGTAAGGCACGACCTGCCCTTGACAAAGCCATGCTGACTATTCTTAATCGGATTATGTCTCACCAAATGCTTATAAATTCTGCCTCTCGGAATCTTCTCAAACAATTTGCCCACCACTGAAGTCAGACTCACTGGTCTATAATTTCCTGTGCTATCTCTACTCCCTTTCTTGAACAAAGGAACAATATTTACAACCTTCCAATGCTCTGGTACTTCTCCCATCCCTATTGATGATGCAAAGATAATCGCCAGAGGTTCAGCAATCTCCTTCCTTGCTTCCCACAGTAGCCTGGGGTATAGCTCATCGGGTCCTGGTGACTTATTTAATTTAATGCTTTTCTACTCTCACTCCTGATGGGTCCTATTCTCATACGGCTCATCCTCTTGCTCTTCACATACTTGTGGAATGCCTTGGGGTTTTCCTTAATACTACTCACCAAGGCCTTCTCATTGCCCCTTCTAGCTCTCCTAATTTCATTCTTCAGCTCCTTCCTGGCAATCTTGTAATTTTCTAGAACTCGATCAGTATCTAGTTTCTTGAACCTTTTATAAGCTTTTCTTTTCTTCTTAATTAGATTTTCCACATCCTTTGTACACCATAGTTCTTTTACTCTACCATCCTTTCCCTGCCTCATTGGAACATACCTCTGCAGAACATCATGCAAATTTTCCCTGAACATTTGCCATATTTCTGCTGTGCATTTCCCTGAGAACATCTGCTCCCAATGTATGTTCCCAAGTTCCTGCCTAATAGCACCATATTTCCCCCTACCCCAATTAAATGTTTTCCCAAATTGTCTGCTCCTAACCCTCTCCAGCACTATGGTGAAGGAGATATAGTTGTGGTCACGACCTCCAAAATGCTCTTCCACTGAGAGGTCTGACACCTGACCAGGTTCATTTCCCAGTACCAGATCAAGTACCTCTCCTCTAGTTGGCTTGTCTACATATTGCATCAAGAAACCTTCCTGAACATACCTAACAAACTCCACCCCATCTAAACCCCTTGCCCAAAGGAGATGCCGATCAATATTAGCAAAGTTAAAATCACCCATCACAACAACCCTATCATTATTACACCATTCCATAATCTGCTTCTCGATGCCCCTATAAAAAACACCCATTAGAGTTATTGTCCCCTTCCTGTTTCTGACTTCCACCCACACTGACTCAGTAGACAAACCCTCCATGACTTTTCTGCAGCTGTGACACTATCCCTGATTAGCAATATCATGTCTCCACATCTTTTGGCTCCCTCCCTGTCTTTTTTGAAACATCTAATGCCTGGCACACTCAGCAGCCATTCCTGTCCCTGAGTCATCCAAGTCTCTGTAGTGGCCACAGCGACATAGTTCCACATATTGATCCACGCTCTAAGTTCATCAGCCTTGTTTATGATACTCCTTGCATTAAAATAGATACATCTCACCATCAGGCTGAGTGCATCTTTGCTCTGTCATCTGCCTATTTTCCTCACAAACTCCCTACAAGCTGTCTCTACTTGTGCTCCAACCTCCCCATCCTCTGCCTCTTCACTTCGGTTCCCAACCCCCTGCAAATCTAGTTTAAACCTTCCAATAGCATTAGCAAGCCTCCCCGCCAAGATGTTGGTCCCCCTTGAATTCAAATGTAACTCGTCCTTTTCGTAAAGATCACACCTGCCCGAGAAATGGTCCCAATGATCCAGAAACATGAATCCCTGGCCCCTGCTCCAATCCTTCAGCCATGCATTGATATTCTATTCTATTCCTACACTCACTGTCACGTGACACAGGCAGCAATCCTGAGATTACTACCCTTGAGGTCCTGTTTCTCAGATTCCATCCTAATTCTCCATATCCTGCTTTCAGGACCTCAACCTTTTTCTACCTATGTCATTGATACCAATATGTACCACGATCTCTCACTGCTCACCCTCCCATTTCAGGATATTGCGGATGGAAGAACTCTTAAGAACAGAATTATAAAGCCAGCAAAATTGAAAGAGAACTTCACATCTGTCTATCCTGAAAATGCATCTAAATATGCAGTTTTCTTTGCGAAGGAAATACAATTTGAAAAAGCTGGGACACCTCCAACACTTGGATTTGCCATTTCACAAAACCCTTTTCTTGAAGCATCCTATAAAGACATATACTGGATTGTCAAACAAGAGAATCCCCACACTATTGGAGAGGCTTTAGTAAATCCATGTACACTGGAAATGATCGAGCTGGCTTGTGGACTGGAACAGAGAAAAAAAACTGGAAACAAATAATGTGATACCTTCTAGAATAGCTGGTATTTCATTTAACATTTTGAAGAAGGCCATCGAGGAATTGACAGCCTCGAAATTCCCATTTCAGTCTGCAACTGGATGAAACTACAGATATCTCTCAGTGTAGTCAGATCCTTGTTTTTGATTGTTATGCACATACTGACACCATCAAAGAAGAATTCTTATTTTGTCAGTCCCTTTTGGAAATTACAAAGGCTGTCGATGCTTAGGAAATGGTAAAAAGTTTTCTTGCCAAACAAAACTTTGATTGGAAAGAAAATCATCATATCTTTGCACAGGTGGAGCTCCTGCAATGCTTGGTAATACATCTGGTTTTGCTACTTCAGTGAAAAAGGAAACTTCTCATGTCATAGTCACTCATTGTTTTTTATACAGACGTGCACTGGCAACAAAGGCTCTTCCAACAACCCTGAAGGTAGCTTTGTCAACAGCCATAAAAGTCATCATTATGGCGACCCACTTTCTGGCACACACGAATCAGCTCACAACAGCGCGCGCAGGCAGAGGGCTGGCCCCAAAAAGGGCACCAGGCCATCTTCAGCAGCAGGGGAACAGTCCCGCGCGCAGAAAGGGTCTGGGAATATGCATTCCCCACAGCAGTCCCACCCCAGGGAGGGCAGGAACAGGAAGGCTTTAAAGCAGGCCGCGAAGTTTGAATAAATCTCTTTTCATCACAACTCTAACTCACCGACTACGAGTGGTTATTTTAGCGCTGTGTGTAGCACACCGCTACAATTGGTGACCCCAACGGCCCAAACGATATTTGGACCAGAGATGACCGACACTGCATCTGTTCACGCAGTTTCATTAAAACTGCCAAGCTTCTGGACGCTGCGACCCCATTTATGGTTCGAACAAGCAGAAGCTCAATTCCACATTCGGCAGATAACCTCGGAGTCCACTCGCTACTACTACGTGCTGAGCTCACTCGACAAGGAGACAGCTGCACAAGTTGAGGAGTTTATACAATCGCCCCCGGAGGACGGCAAATACACAGTATTCAAAGCCCTGTTCATAAGGACTTTCGGACTCCCACGGCGTGAACGAGAACACCGCTTAATGCACCTGGATGGTTTGGGAGATAGGCCGCCGTCAGCATTAATGAACGAGATGCTGGCCCTGGCTGAAGGACACAAACCCTGCCTCATGTTTGAGCAGGCGTTCCTAGAGCAACTGCCCGAGGACATATGCCTGCTGCTGTCCGACGCAGATTTCAGCAACCCCCGGGAGGTGGCAGCCCGAGCAGATGTGCTGTGGATTGCCAGGAAAGAGAGAGAGGCGCCCGTCGCACAGATCACCAAGCCGCGTGCCCAACAACAGACCAGACCAGGCCCGGCAGCAGAGCCTACAAAACCCGGTGATGGGAGTGAGGAGCCCAACGAACAATAGTGTTTCTACCACCAGCGGTGGGGCACAGAGGCCCGCCGCTGCAGACCACCCTGCAAATTCCCGGGAAACGCCAGGGCCAGCCGTCACTGATGGCTACGGCGGCCGGCCATCAGGACAGCCTCCTGTACGTCTGTGACAAGCAGTCGGGACGCCGCTTTTTGGTCGACACCGGAGCGGAGATCAGCGTCTTACCTCCAACGAGTTATGATACCTGCAACAGAGAACCGGGACCCACCCTGAGGGCCGCTAATGGCAGCACAATACGAACCTACGGCACCCGCACGGTACGGCTACAGTTCAGCTCCAGCCAGTTCACGTGGGACTTCACACTGGCCACCGCGGCCCAACCACTCCTGGGGGCGGATTTTCTACGAGCCCACAGCCTGCTGGTCGACCTGCAAGGGAAGCGATTAGTCCACGCCAAGACTTTTCAAACGTTCTCCCTGGGTGAAGCACAGTTGCCAGCCGCACACCTGGACTCCATCACGCTGTCCCACGATGAATTCACCAGGGTCCTGGCGGATTTCCCATCGGTGCTGACACCGCAGTTCACGGCAGCCATGCCCAGACACGGAGTACAGCACCACATCCCGACCCAGGGACCACCCCTCCACGCCCGTGCTTGAAGGCTTCCCCCGGACAAGCTCCAACTGGCGAAGAAGGAGTTCAAAAAGATGGAGGAATTGGGGATCATACGATGGTCCGACAGCCCATGGGCCTCCCCCCTTCACATGGTAGCCAAGGCAACGGGGGGCTGGAGACCATGCGGTGACTACCGCAGACTGAACGAGGCTACAACGCCAGACCGCTACCCTGTGCCGCACATTCAAGACTTCGCAGCAAACCTACACGGCGCAAGGATCTTTTCCAAGGTAGACCTCGTCCGGGGATACCATCAAATCCCTGTACATCCGGACGACATCCCCAAAACAGCACTTATCACCCCGTTCGGACTTCTCGAATTCCTCCGAATGCCATTTGGTCTAAAGAATGCCGCACAGACTTTCCAGGGGCTAATGGACGCGGTGGGACGCGACCTGGACTTTGCATTCATCTATTTGGACGACATCCTCATAGCCAGCAGTAGTCGGCAGGAGCGTCTGTCCCACCTCCACCAGCTCTACTCCCGCCTGAGTGAATTCGGCCGTACCATCAACCCAGCCAAATGCCAGTTCGGACCATCGACTTCCTGGGCCACAGGATTACTAAAGACGGGGCAACCCCGCTGCCCGCCAAGGTAGACGCGGTCTGCAACTTCCCCCGACCCAACAGATTCAAAGGCTTGCAGGAATTCGTGGGTTCTTGGGTATGGTGAATTTCTACCACCGTTTCCTCCCCTCAGCAGCCCGAACCATGCGACCCCTATTCACTCTAATGTTGGGTAAGGGCAAGAACATTACCTGGGACGAAAAGGCCGTAACCGCTTTCGTTAAAACCAAAGAAGCCTTGGCAAACGCCGCGATGCTAGTGCACTCCAGAACGGATGTTCCTACTGCCCTCACGGTGGAGGCATCCAACACAGCGGTGGTGGAGTGCTGGAACAACTCATCGAGGGTCGCTGGCAACCCCTGGCGTTCTTCAGCAAACACCTACGACCACCCAAACTCAAATACAGTGCTTTCGACCGGGAGCTATTGGCACTATACCTGGCAATCCGGCATTTCAGGTACTTCTTAGAAGGTAGGCCCTTCACCGTGTTCACAGACCACAAACCGCTTACCTTTGCGTTCATGAAGGTGTCCGACCCCTAGTCGTCCCGCCAGCAGCGACATCTGTCCTACATCTCCGAGTACACGACGGACATCCGGCATCTCTCTGGAAAGGACAACGTCGTGGCGGACGCATTATCCAGACCCACCATACAGGCCCTGTCCCAGGGGGTGGACTATGCAGCGCTGGCAGAGGCACAGCAGGCAGACACTGAGATCCCCAGTTACAGGACTGCAGTCTCCGGTTTGCAGCTCCAAGACCTCCCCGTAAGCCCAGGTGAGAGGACCCTACTGTGTGACGTAGCTACCGGCCAACCCCGCCCCGTCGTCCCAGCAGCCTGGTGCCGGCGGGTTTTCGAGTCCATTCACAACTTAGCACACCCCTCCATCAGGACAACCGTCCGGCTGGTCTCCAACAGGTTCGTGTGGCATGGACTGCGTAAACAGGTCAGTGAATGGGCCAAAATGTGCATGCATTGCCAAACGGCCAAGGTGCAGCGGCACACCAAGGCTCCACCGCAGCGGTTCGAACCCACCCGCCGGAGGTTCAACCACATCCATGTGGATATCGTGGGGCCCCTGCCAGTGTCACAAGGAGTGCGGTACCTCCTAACTATGATAGACCGGTTCACCAGATGGCCAGAGGCAGTCCCGCTCACCGACACCACCTCCGAATCCTGCGCCCGAGCACTGATCGCAACCTGGGTAGCCCGCTTTGGGGTACCGGCCCACATTACCTCCGACAGGGACGCCCAGTTCACCTCCAGCCTGTGGTCGGCTATGGCCAACCTTTTAGGATCTCAGCTACACCACACAACTGCCGACCACCCACAGTCGAACGGACTAGAGGAGCGTTTCCACCGTCACCTGAAATTGGCTCTCATGGCCCGCCTGGAGGGGCCTAACTGGGTGGACGAGCTTCCTTGGGTCCTGCTCGGATTCCGCACGGCGCCCAAAGAGGATCTGCACACCTCGTCAGCCGAGTTGGTGTACGGCGCACGCCTGGACGTCCCAGGAGAGTTCATACCAGCCCCAAGGGGGCAAGAGGAAGAACCCACAGCAATCCTGGACAGACTACGGGAGAGGCTCGGTAACCTGGCCCCCATCGCCACTTCACAGCACGGACGGGGCGGACACCGGGCACCGTTACAGCGGCCCTACAAGGGGCTGTTTAAGGTGATCAGGAACAACGGGTCCACGTTCGTGCTGGACATTGGGGGGAGAGAGGAGGTTTTCACGGTGGACAGACTCAAACCGGCCCATGTGGACTTGGCACAGCCGGTCCAGGCTCAGGCACCGCGGCGCAGGGGCAGACTGCCCAAACAGAGGCCGATCCAGACTGTGGACATTGGGGGAGGTATCTTCGGTTCTGGGGAGGGATTATGTGGCGACCCACTTTCTGGCACACACGAACCGGCTCACAACAGCACGCGCAGGCAGAGGGCCGGCCCCAAAAAGGGCGCCAGGCCATCTTCACCAGCAGGGGGAAAATCTCGCGTGCAGAAAGGGTCTGGGAATATGCATTCCCCACAGCAGTCCCGCTCCAGGGAGGGCGGGAACGGGAAGGCTTTAAAGCAGGCTGCAAAGTTTGAATAAATCTCTTTTCATCGCAACTCTAACTCACCGACTACGTGTGGTTATTTTAGCGCTGTGTGTAGCACACCACTACATCATCTTTATTAGAAGCAGGTCACTATTATGGATGCTACTGAAAAATTACCAGCTTTCTTGGCCAAGCTGCCAATATGGAAGAAGAGAGGCGAAGGGGACATGTTTGCAAATCTTCAAATACGAGAGGAAGTGCTTTATCAAGATGGAGTTGTGGTACAAAATTCTCTGTCAACCCCTTCGAAGAGGAACAGCTGTAAACACCTGGAAACACTTCAGAATGCTTTCAAACGCTATTTCCGTCTTGATGATATCGAAGTTGAACCATGGGATTCGCTATCCTTTTCTTTCTGATATAAACTGTATCGAAGATGTTGATTTAGCCAAAGATGAGTTGATCTTAGCACAAAACTTACTACAATTGGAGTTTAACACAAAAACCTTTGGGGAATTCTGGTGCTCCGGGAGAGAAACCTATCCCTTTTTAAAGTGAGCTAAGGAAGGTTTAATTCCATTTGCAACAACATATCGTTGCGAATCAGGATTTTCAGCACTTGCATCCATTAAAACAAAAGATCAAAGTCGTTTGGATGTCCAAAATAACATGCATGTTGCTTTGTCAAAGACCACCCCACAGTTTAATGTTCTATATCAAGCTGAGCAACAACAGCTTCACACTGATATGTCATTAAAGATTAAAAATTAATCTTAACTTGCTACTTGCTGTTATATTTTAAATGTATTGTCTTGTTATGTAATGCATTAATAAAGAAACACATGTAATAGTATATCACAAATGTGTTTTTAAAAAATATCTTGATAACTGTATTTCAATAGAATTGGTTTCTTTTGTAATTCTGTGTATTTTATTTTATATATTGAAACACATTATTCTGAGAAAGTAGTCCATCGGCTTCACCAGAATGCCAAAGGGGTCCACTGCAAAAAAATGTTTAAAACCCCTGCCCTGGCACCTGAGAGACAACACACTATCCTGGTGTCTTTTTCAGAGCCATAGAATCTCCTGTCCTTCCCCCTGACTATTGAGTCTTCTATCACTATCGCTCTTGCCTTCCGCACTGCTGCTGTGCCCTGATAGGACATCCCCTCCACCCCCCAGCAGAACCTAAAAGAGTATACTTGCTGCTAAGAGGAATGGATGCAGGGAAACCCTCACTTCTCCTGATGGTCACCCATCTACCATCTGAAACCTGCACTCTGATTGTGACCACTTCAGTAAAAGTCTCATGGAATGATTCCAACTAAGAGAGCACAATCGTAAATCTGAATACTGCAATATCATTCTGGGGCTTCTGTTTCTGAGCATTCTTATCGATCGAGTCACAACTAGGGGTGCCACGACAACGTGGCGGTTAGCGTGATGCTGTTAGAGCTCGGGGCACTGGAGTTTGGAGTTGAGTTCCAGGACTGTCTGTGAGAAGTTGATGTGTTTCCTCAGTGACTGCATGGGTTTCCTTTGGGTGTTCCAGTTTCCTCCCACTGTCCACAAACGTAACGGTTAGTAGCTTAATGGTAAATTGTAAATTGTCCTGTGATTAGGCTAGTGATAAATAGGAGGGCTGCTGGGCTGCATGGCTCATGGTCTGGAAAGGCCTGGTCCACACTGTATCCTTAAATGAAATCAAAACCAGTTTAAAAGGTAGCTAGAAGAATAGTTGGTTGTTATTGAAACAATGCTTTTCACTGTGTTTCAATGTAAACTTGAGAAATAAACTTGAATTTTAAACTTGAACTTTCATCACATAAGATTCGGTGAAATATGAAGTGTGTAACATCTCAATTCCACACTCCCCTGAGCAAAGGCCCACTTTGGAAAGCTGATATATATAAATTGGAATGAATCCAATTTATTCCAATAAAGTAAAAGACACATCACAGGAGAAAGAAAAATACACTTTCAGCGATGCACTCTATCCATCTGTAACAGTGGAAATGTTGCAAATATTCTGGATATGCCAATTAAACATTATATCATACTGTGATTGTCGCTTTGTTGCAGGGCATATGGGAGATTTTAGACTTTATTCTGCAAACTTTATCTCCATTCTGCTGAGAAGCTGAACTTCTCCACACGTAGGTTTCTTGTTTTTTATTCCTTGAGTGGCCTTTTGTGTAGCACGGTATGCTCAGTAATATGAGTTTATTCAGCAGTCTCCCGATCTGCCTTGTCAGGAGTGATGCTGGAAACCATTCACCTCTACTGCAATGATTCTCCCAGATGCCCACAAAAAATATACATATCATCCAGGTCTTCAGAAACAGAATTGAACTCATTGGAATAATCGATGTTAAATCAACAGAACGGGAGTACCTTGCCACAATGCAGACCAGTTAATGAGATAAATACCCTTATACTATTGCAAATCATTATGTTTGCCATCTGTTTTTATTGGTTACTTGTATCATAATTCACAACATTAATTATGTTCAGTTAAAATGGATTTTGGATCAATGACATATCATCCACACATTTATACTGAACTCACTCTGCCATTCTATAAATACCTGCATTTTGTGTCCCCCCCCACCAGCTATTAACTGGGTTAACTGGGTTCATCAAACACCAACTGAAGTGATTTCTGTCAGTGATAGATTCCAGTAAAGACAATTGACCCATAGGCTGGCGACATCACTTTGAAGAGTCATTCAGTTAGCTCCATTTACCTGCCTTTCCCTCAGATTATTGAACTTTCTTTTCTAAATCCCAATTTTTAAATTCAATTTTCTTTCACATTTCATTTGTCACGTGTATAAATGTGCTGCCATTTTTCTATATTACTGCATTAATTGTATTTTAAAAATGATTGAATGGGAATAAATGCATGTTCTGAGAGCATGCACATTTTTATGAAAATGAATTTTGCTTGTAAAATTCCTGCATTTTCTGTCTTTATTTCATTTGACAACCTTCACTCTTCTCAGTTGTTTCTATTCAGAACAGATAATCTGGTAAACTATTTCTGCATTTCAAGATTCTCAGATTCTATGACTCACGGAAAGAAATCTGTAAAAAATGAGTAAATTTTTCAGAATCTGAATGATCAAAACAGAACTGTATACAGAATGTATACAATGTGAAAAATGCCTCTTATTGTGGAGTTTGTTGTATCCCCTGCAGGTATTTTCTGAAGATACAGTCTAACTGGTTGAAACTCCATCTGGTATGGAGGGGCCATGGCAGAGGGTTTGAAAAAAAGCAGCTGAGGGTTACAAACTCATCCAGCTCCATTAGGGATACTAGCCTCTCCAATATTGAGAACATCTTCAAAGGACGATGCCTCAAAAAGGCAGCACTATTTTTATTGAGGACCCTCACCATCTGGGACATGCTCTCTTCTCATTACTATCGTTAGAGAGAAAGTTAGCCTGAAGCCACAAACTCAACATTTTAGAAACAGCTTCTTCCCTTCTGCAACTGTTGGTAATGCGTTTTGTGTCTTGGCACTGGAGGAATGTTGTTTCATTTGGCTGTATTTATGTGTATTGTTGCATAATAATTAAACTTCAACTTAAACTTGATTCTAACAGCAATGTCTTTTTTTCAGGTTTAATATCATTGACATATATCATGAAATTTGTTGTTTTGCAGCAACCATACATTGCAATATATAAACAATCATAAATTGCAATAGGAAATACATAAAAACAATTAAATTTAATTTTATTTCCTATTGCAATTTATGATTGTTTATATATTGCAATGTATGGTTGCTGCAAAACAACAAATTTCATGATATATGTCAATGATATTAAACCTGAAAAAAAGACATTGCTGTTAGAATCAAGTTTAAGTTGAAGTTTAATTATTATACAACAATACACATAAATACAGCCAAATGAAACAACATTCCTCCGGTGCCAAGACACAAGACGCATTACCAACAGTCGCACACAGCACAAGGTACATTTAATCACAATAGCAGTAAAACATACAGGTATACAAAATAAAACACTTAAGTCCCTGAGTGTCATGGCCTGCAGATTTTTATTGCATGGATGTTGCCCTGGAGCCATGTTTCTGCAAGAACTAGCACACAGCAGTTCCTCATTGCACACTAGTGCAGCCACAGACAAATGCAATCCAGCTTGTCTTCCACCAAGCGAACACTGGAGGGCAGCACTGAGTGAGGGGGGGCCAGTTCCCAACCCTGCACCAGACGCTCACTGCACCACACTGCCTCGGGTGTCTCCTCCCTTGGGTGGCTGCAGCAGGCAGCCCGCGGCGTAAAGGCTCGGTCCATGCAACAACCAAGACCACGCAGCTTCCCCACCATCAGTCAGCCAATGAACTGGGCTTGCAATATTCTATGTTACCAATGTCCCATGGGGTCTTGCAATTACAAGGGAAACATTCAAGATTTTGTATTACATGTATAATAATAATATTGTACTGATTTCAGACATGCTGACTGACAAACAACATCACTAAAAATTCAGGATCATGTACTCAAAGTGCTACAGGTATTGCAATAGCTGAATTTTTCCAAATTCATATGAAGTTCATTTGCAATATTAATGAATGGAGTATGTTCTTGAACAGGACACCGGATGGGTGCAGTTCATTTAATATTTTGCTTAATATCACTTGAATCACATGGAACTCCTTTTCTGCTATGTTTTTGTCACTGTTACAAAGCGCAATGAGCTATATTTTTGTCTTGCCATTGCCAGGTGTAATCTGGTAACAGAATCCGCTTGATTTTATTTGGAGGTAAAGTACGGAACAGATATGGATTTAACACCAGCCTAATCGCAGGACAATTTACAATGACCAATTAAAGTACTAACCGGTACGTCTTTGGGCTGTGGGAGGAAACCGAATCCCGCGGAGGAAACCCACGTGGTCACAGAGAGAATGTACAAACTCTTTACAGGCAATGCGAGAATTGAACTCTGAACTCTGGAACGCCCCGAGCTGTAATAGCATTGTGCTAACCGCTATGCTACCATGGCACCCCTTTCTATTTGTCTTCACTTGCTTGTTGCCAAGGTAATCGAGTCATAAAAGCTACCATCAGCTTTTATGCAAAATGGAATTTAGATAAGGACAGAAATCAGTCAATTGTATGAATTGCAGTCCACTACAATAGTAATTCACTAACAGAGAGGTGCCACGACATACAGAGAAATACAGGTTATTGAAATCACTGTCTGGTTTAATCATATATTTTAGCATTTAATTCTTTTAAGTTTTCTGGTGTGTTCATCGCTCTTTGTTCTGAATTACCTATGCTATATTTATTGAATCTTCTGCAATGAAGACAGATACAAGACATTTGTTTTATGCCTCAGCTAGTTCTTTATTGGCCTATTATAACTTCTATTGGCTTTGCTTTCAAGGAACACAGATATCTCTCTATTATTCTCTTCTGTTTTATACAACTGCACAGATTTATTTCAATATTTTCTGTATTTTATGCTAATTAACCCAAGTACTCTAAATGGTTTCTTTTTTCTTGGCCCTTCATTGGTCTGGGTCGACCATGGCAGTTGAGACCCAGCTGTCTACATGATACACAGGCTAGTATGCAAGCCAGGGAAGTACGATATGGAGAGCAAACTGTTGCCCATATATAGCAGGCTCCCCCTCTCCACGCAGCTGATGAATCCAAAGGAACAGCAGAGACCAATACAATTTGGCACCAATAGCATTGCAGGAGTTGCCAGTCTGCATTGAACTCATTGTAGGACTGCCTTAGGGACTCCAGCTCTGGATTTTTCCTCAGGGTTTACTCCCCATGAGTGGGTATAGCTCACTGCAAAGCAGCAGAGGTTTGAGATCAGAGTTTTCCTTCTCCTAGATGAGTCGCCAACCATGGCTGACGAGCCCCAACTGCCAGAAGCCACCGGTTTTAAGGGGCCAGTAATCTACCTTTGCCCCTTCTCCTGTTAGTGGAAATGGTTCTTCTGGGCTTAATATCTAAGCCACATGTGAAGGTCAGGAGCTGGACTTGGGTGTCAGAGGCTATTTGAAATGCACACCATTGGGAGCATTTAGTCCCCATTACCACCCATAGGTATGACGACCTTAAGGCTCCAAATTATTCTTAAAACATAATTCACAGGTCCACTGCTCTAGGTGAAAGCAAACATCTAATATCTAACCTCAAAGGAACCATGCTTGGATCCCCATTCACATGGAGGTTTTATCTCTAAATAGAATATATAATCTTGTTAAAATTATAAACACTTAATTAAATATTTGCCTTTTTTATCTAGTGGCATGTAATTTTCCTAATCACTGGAACCCATTTGCTCCTTTGCCTGCATATCCAGCTTAACTTATATTTCTGTCAAAACTGTGCCCTCTTAACCTAAACTTTTGTTAATCTTTGGTTTCTTTTCAATTACAAGGAGGCTACATAATAAACATATTTCAATGCCCAAGATCAACTCAAAGTATTTTGCTTGACAGTTGGCTTCACAGCATTTATGGAGGGGTTTCAAGCGGTTGATGTTTCAAGCTGAGACTCACCATCAACCTGATGGACCCTGACCAGGATCAGGTCCTGATGAAGGGTGTTGGGGAATAATCGACTGTTTATTCCCCTCCATAGATGCTGAATTCCCCCAGTATTTTGCCTGTTTAGATACTATCAGGACGAGTCCTGCTTTGACCAGAGTCAGGGTCAAGGCAAAGACGTCCAGCAGCAGTATCACAACAGCATCCACAGCCAACCAATGACCGAGCTATCAAAGGCAGAGGGCCAACAGAGAGGGCACTAGCAAGAGGAGCCATGCGGCTGACACTTCTAGAGAAGATAGAAATGAGGAGGTAGGCAGTGGAACTTGTCTATCTGAATCACTCAAGAGGGCGCAGAATACTCTGCAGAAGGTTAATGAGGGACCTAAGAGGCAACTTTTCACAAGATGGTTTCAAGTACAAAGTAAATGTATTATCAAAGTTCATATATACCACCATGTGCTAACTAGAGGTTATTTTTTGAAGCGATTTAGAGGAAAATAAATTGAATTTATATTCAAAAAAAGCTATATATATATATAAAACAGACTCACAAATAGCCATTGTGCAAAAGAGGACATAATAATTTAAACAATGTAAATAAATAATGCTGAAAATGTGGGTTGTAGAATCCTTGAAATTAAGTCTATAGGTTATGGAATCAGTTCAGACTTGAAGTTATCCACACTGAATCAGGAGTCTGATGGATGCAGGGTAAGAACTGCTCCCGAAGTTGGTGCTGTGGGACCTAAGGATCCTGCACTTCCTTTATGATGGTGTTGTAGCAAGAAGAGAGCATGGCCTTGATGAATGATGCTGCTGTAACACCCTTGGAAAGGTTTCACTGCTAACGTAATGGTCTTTCTGTACAAACTGTGTTTGGGTTATGGTTAGAGATAATGAATGCTTTGGAAGGTGAGCTGGGGTCCTTTTGTTCAGTGGGAGACGAAGAGAGAAGATGCTGGAGAGAACTGGTCATAGGATTCCACCCGGTGGGGGACCGGAATTCGAGGCAGCAAGGTGCCACAGTTGACTAAGGATCTATGAATATGAATTTTGGAAGAAGTGAGCTCCAACTTGTGCACATTTGACTGTTTAATTACAATGAACCCTTTTCGTTTTCTTTTCTTTGCTGACCCATTAGTTAAGATTCATAAACATAATTCCTTTAATTGTATGCAGTGAGCTACCTGTTGTTTCTTGGCACTGAGTTGTAACAGGGGAGCAAATTACACAGCATCCACTCGAACCGGGGTTTGGGGTGGGAGAGCCGTCTCAATCTCAAGGGACCAGAGTGTGTGTTCCCGAGGCTTATGCAGCCAAGGAAATGAGAGGGGGTGGGGGCACTTCTTTCTTATGGTTGCACTCCTTGTAAGTATTGTGGAAAGCTTTGTCTGTGAAAGACTGGGCTGTATCCACAACTGTCTGTAGACTTTTTCGCTCCTGGGCACTGGTGTTTCCATACCAGGGTGTGGTGGCAAATAGATTGTTGCATACCTCAAGGAGATCTTGTGACTTTATTGTGAGAATGATGTAATGGTCTTTTGGAGATCACCTGATGTAATTTTCCCACCAATTTGCTCTAGAAATTAAGGTCAGTTGTTTTAAGCCATTTATTTCCTTCATCGTGAATCCTTTGGACAGAACCAACAGGAAAGTCGCGTCTATGGAGAAATCCTTCTCCAGAGAAGTCTCTCCCAATTGAATGTATAAATCTGGTGGACTTTCGAATTTACGATTTTAAGAACTGCATTTGACTTTACCGCTTTAAGAACTGTTTTCGCATTTATCGCTTTAAGAACCTGTACCGAGTGACAGTTTGTTTAATGGCCGCATAGCAGTTAACTTCCGGTTAAGGTTTTCATTTGTGTTTTAGAAACATAGAAACATAGAAAATAGGTGCACGTGCAGCACCTTTGCCAGAAAACAGCCTCTCCCAATCCATACTTGACAGATAATTTCTGATACCATCAAAATCGGCCTTTCTCCAATTTAGAATCTCAACCCACAGATCAGACCTATCACTTTGTGTATTTAATTTGAAACTAACGGCATGGTGGACACTGGATGCAAAGTGTACCTTTACACAAATTTCTGTCACCTGCCCTGTCTCATTCCCTAATAGCAGATCCAGTATCACATGTTTTCTCACTGGGACTTCCACATACTGATGAAGGGAATTTTCCTGCCCACATTTGACAAACTCTATCCTATCTAGTCCTTTTACAGAATAAGATTCCCAATCAATATGTGGAAAGTTAAAATCAATTACAATAACAACCTTATGTTTCTTGCAACGGTCTGCATTCTCTCTATAAATTTGTTTATCTAGATCCTTAGGACTGTTGGGTGATGTGTAATATAGCCCTATTAACGTGGTCATACATTTCTTATTTCTCAAATCCACCCATTGTGCCTCACTAGTCAAGTTCTCCAGTCTGTCCTGACTGAGTACTGCTTTGACATTTTCACTGACTAGTAATAGAAACACAGAAAACATGGAAAATAGGTGCAGGAATAGGCCATTCGGCCCTTCGAGCCTGCACCGCCATTTAGTATGATCATGGCTGATCATCCAACTCAGAACCCTGCACCAGCCTTCCCTCCATACCCCCTGATCCCTTTAGCCACAAGGGCCATATCTAACTCCCTCTTAAATATAACCAATGAACTTGCCTCAACTGTTTCCTGTGGCAGAGAATTCCACAGATTCACCACTCTCTGTGTGAAGAAGTTTTTCCTAATCTCAATCCTAAAAGGCTTCCCTTTTATCCTCAAACTGTGACCCCTCGTTCTGGACTTCCCCAACATCAGGAACAATCTTCCTGCATCTAGCCTGTCCAATCCCTTTAGGATTTTATACGTTTCAATCAGATCCCCCCTCAATCTTCTAAATTCCAACGAGTATAAGCCTAGTTCATCCAGTCTTTCATCATATGAAAGTCTTGCCATCCCAGAAATCAATCTGGTGAACCTTCTTTGTACTCCCTCTATGGCAAGGATGTCTTTCCTCAGATTAGGGGACCAAAACTGCACACAATACTCCAGGTGTGGTCTCACCAAGGCCTTGTACAACTGCAGTAGTACCTCCCTGCTCCTGTACTCGAATCCTCTTGCTATAAATGTCAGCATACCATTCGCCTTTTTCACCGCCTGCTGTACCTGCATGCCCACTTTCAATGACTGGTGTATAATGACACCCAGGTCTCGTTGCACCTCCCCTTTTCCTAATCGGCCACCATTCAGATAATAATCTGTTTTCCTGTTCTTGCCACCAAGGTGGATAACTTCACATTTATCCACATTAAATTGCATCTCTCATGAATTTGCCCACTCACCTAACCTATCCAAGTCACCCTGCATCCTCTTAACATCCTCCTCACAGCTAAGACTGCCGCCCAGCTTCGTGTCATCGGCAAACTTGGAGATGCTGCATTTAGGGCCGAATGGCCTACTCCTGCACCTATTTTCTATGATTCTATGTTTCTATGTTTAATTCCCTCATCCAAGTCATTAATATATATTGTAAACAACTGGGGTCCCAGCACTGAGCCTTGCGGTACCCCACTAGTCACTGCCCGCCATTCTGAAAAGGTCCCGTTTATTCCTACTCTTTGTTCCTGTCTGCCAACTAATTCTCTATCCACATCAATACCTTACCCCCAATACCGTGTGCTTTAAGTTTGCACACTAATCTCCTGTGTGGGACCTTGTCAAAAGCCTTTTGAAAATCCAAATATACCACATCCACTGGTTCTCCCCTATCCACCCTACTAGTTGCAACCTCAAAAAATTCTATGAGATTCGTCAGACATGATTTTCCTTTCCCAAATCCATGCTGATTTTGTCCGATGATTTCACCGCTTTCCAAATGTGCTGTTATCACATCTTTGATAACTGACTCTAGCAGTTTCCCCACCACTGATGTCAGGCTATCCAGTCTATAATTCCCCGGTTTCTCTCTCCCTCCTTTTTTAAAAAGTGGGGTTACATTAGCCACCCTTCAATCCTCAGGAACTAGTCCAGAATCTAAAGAGTTTTGAAAAATTATCACTAATGCATCCACTATTTCTTGGGCTACTTCCTTAAGCACTCTGGGATGCAGACCATCTGGCCCTGGGGATTTATCCGCCTTTAATCCCTTCAATTTACCTAACACCACTTCCCTACTAACATGTATTTCCCTCAGTTCCTCCATCTCACTGGACCCTCTATCCCCTACTATTTCCGGAAGATTATTTATGTCCTCCTTAATGAAGACAGAACCAAAGTAATTATTCAATTGGTCTGCCATGTCCTTGCTCCCCATAATCAATTCACCTATTTCTGTCTGTAGGGGACCTACATTTGTCTTAACCAATCTTTTTCTTTTCACATATCTATAAAAGCTTTTACGGTCAGTTTTTATGTTCCCTGCCAGTTTTCTCTCATAATCTTTTTTCCCCTTCCTAATTAAGCCCTTTGTCCTCCTCTGCTGAACTCTGAATTTCTCCCAGTCCTCAAGTGAACCACTTTTTCTGGCTAATTTGCCAAACTGGGATGAACAATTGTTGTAGTTCATCCATGCGATCTTTAAATGCTTGCCTTTGCATATCCACTGTCAACCCTTTAAGTGTCATTTGCCAGTCTATCTTAGCTAATTCACGTCTCATACCTTCAAAGTTACCCTTCTTTAAGTTCAGAACCTTTTTAGTGTTTGTCCGTGTTTAATAAATGTTTGGCTGTTTTTATATAACCTGACTCGATTGATATTCATTGTTTCCGGTTACGTAACATAATTTGTGGGAGCTCGACCAGATTCTGTTCCAAAAATTTTTGAGTTTAAGTGCTGGTAATTGCCACTCTGATGTGGAAAAGGGAAATACCCTTTTTTTTTTTAGTTTGATTGGTGTGTGAGTGATATTCGGCAGCAATGAATGTTGACGACTTTATGGACACGCCTGACCCGGTGTTTTTAGAGAATGGAGAAAACCTGTTGTATTGGAGATTGCTAGGAAGTTGGATATTAAGGGAATTATGAAGAATACCACAAAGGCTTTAATTCAAAGAAAAATCGCTAAGTATTATATCAGTTTGAAAATGTTTGATGATGAGGTGCTGGATAGGTTTCCAATTAGTAATCTGGAAATGCAGTTAAATCTTGAACAGATAAAGTTTGAAAGATTTAAAGCAGAAATGGACGAAAGAGAGGCTAACAAATTAAGGGAATTTGAAGAAAGAGAATCTGAAAGCCAGAGGAAATTTGAGTTAAAAATGGAGAAATTAAGGATGGGAAATCAGTCTTCAGGTTCTAAGAAACAGTTTATTGCTAGCTGTGAGGTTATTTTGGCTCCTCCATTTAATGAAGCTGAAGTGGACAAATATTTCCAGCATTTCGACTGTTGCTCTGAGTTTACGGTGGCCTAAAGAGCAATGGCCAGTGATGTTACAAAGTGTCATTAAAGGCAAGGCACAACAAGTTTATACAGCTTTAAATGCTGAGCAAGCACTGGATTATGATATTGTTAAACAGCATATATTAAAGGCGTATAAGTGGTTCCGGAAGTGTGTAGAGAAAGATCCAGAAATTTGAAGAAATCAGTGGAAAAAACTTACGTAGAATTTGCCTATATGTAATCTGTGTGTTTTGAGAGATGGGTTTCCTCTAAAAATGTGAATAGGGAGTATAATAAATTAAAAGAGTTGATTTTACTGGAGGAATTTAAAAGAAGCATTCTTGTTGAAGTGAGAACATACTTAAATGAAAGGGACACTGTTACATTGCAGGAGACTGCTAAATTAGCTGATGAGTATGCTCTAAATCATAAGAATAAATTTTCTCCAGGTAGAACTTTTAAAAGGAAAAATAGCACAGAGAGTCAAGGTAAACCAAAAATTAAATTTGAAGTTAGTGAGAAAGGTAAGGATGAAGGGAGACATGTGAAGGAAAGACATTTTGGTATTATTTGTAATTATTGTAAGAAACCTGGACATGTAGTGGCTAACTGCATTCAATTGAAAAAGAAAGAGAAAGAAGCCGTCCCAGATGCTTGTGTGCCGCATATTGAAAAACCTGTAAGTTCACAGAGTTTGATAAATACGAATGAAGATGTGTCAGAGTCTGACCAAGTTAAGAAGGGATGTGAAACTTCTATAACAGAACCATTTGCATCCTTGAAAGAAGGGTCCAATTCAGTACCAATAAAAATACTTAGAGATACTGGAGCTTCTCAATCACTAATATTAGACAATGTACTAAAGTTTAGTGATGAGGTAAATTATATAAGAGGAGTTGGGAGTGCCTTTATGCCAGTATATTTACATAGAGTAAATTTAAGGTCAGGATTAGTTACAGGGGTTGTTAAAGTAGGACTACAATCCAGTTTACCTGTGAATGATGTTTCTCTTTTGTTAGGGAATGACTTAGCAGGTGGACAAGTTTTTCCTGAAGTGCATTTAACAATAAATCCTAATTCTGAGGAACCACAGAGGGATTCTAACACAGATTCTTCCTGTGTTGTAACAAGAGCTATGTCTAAAAAGACTGATGTAAAGGATGAGTTTGTTACCTATGATTGTTCAACTCAAGATTCGAATTTTGAGGATGTATCAGAAACTTTCTTACCTACATTATTTGGTCAGGATTTTGGTAGTAAGACTGACCAGGAAGATTTGTCTCTATCTTGGAAGGAGATGACAGCAGAGCAGGGTAGAGATACTGAGATAGTTAAATTAAAGGAGCAAGCTCTTCCAGATAGTGAAATTGAAAAAGTGCCAGTAGGATATTATTTTGAAAAGGGAGTATTAATGAGAAAGTGGAGATCACCTACGATTCCTGCTAGTGAGGAATGGGAAGATAATCATCAGGTAGTAGTTCCTAAAATTTATCGAAATGAGATTTTAACTATGGTTCATAGTATTCCTTTGGGTGGTCATTTAGGTGTGAAGAAAACTATGAACAAGGTTTCAAAACATTTTTATTGGCCTAGTTTAAGAAAAGATGTGGCGACAATTTGTAGAACATGTCATAAGTATCAAATTGTGGGTAAACCTAATCAAGTTACTCCAGTAGCCCCACTGCAACCAATTCCAGTATTTGGTGAGCTGTTTTACAGGAAGGTGAATGCTGTGACAAAAATTGATGCATATCCAATCCCTAGGGTAGATGATTGTATGGATAAAGCTGGGCAAGCCAAATTCCTTACAAAAATTGATTTGTTAAAAGGTTATTGGTGTGTTCCATTCATGGATAGAGGTAGAGAGATACCTGCATTTGTAACCCCATCTGGGTTGTATGAATATAATGTTCTTCCCTTTGGGATGAAGAATGCACCAGGTACTTTTCAGAGGGTGATTAATAGTGTGATTCAGGGATTAAAAGATACAAATGCCTATATTGATGATTTTGTTACAGGAAATAATACGTGGAAGCACATATTACTGCGGTGGAGAAACTATTTGAGAGATTTTCAAAAGCTAACTTAACTATTAACTTAGCTAAAAGTGAATTTGGCCATGCCACAGTGACTTACCTTGGTTATGTTGTGGGTCAGGGAAAATTAGCAACCGTTCAGGCAAAAGTTCAGGCAATTTTAGAAGTGCCTACTGCAACTGGTAGAAAAACTCTGAGAAGATTCTTGGGTTTGGTAGGATATTATAGAAAATTTTGTAAGGATTTTGTGAACATTGCTCTTCCATTAACTAATCTCTTGAAGAAAAATGAAAAGTTTGTTTGGACAGAGTCTTGTCAGGAGGCATTTGATAAATTGAAAACTACAATATGTAGTCAACCTGTACTTAAATCTCCTGACTTTGAAAAACCATTTTCGTTAGCTGTAGATGCTAGTGATGAAGCTGCAGGAGGAGTGTTACTTCAAAGAGATGGTGGTGATGAAGTTTATCATCCAGTAGCTTATTTTTCTCAGAAGTTTAATGCCCATTAAAGAAATTATTCAACAATAGAAAAGGAATTAGTATCTCTTGATTTGGCTTTACAACATTTTGAAGTGTATGTTAGTACTACACATAAGCCACTCACAGTTTATACCAATCATAATCCATTAGTGTTTTTGAGTAAGATGAAAAACATAAATAGAAGATTATTAAATTGGAGTTTAATGTTACAGGAGTATAATATTTTGATCACTCATATTAAGGGTAAAGATAATGTGATCGCTGATTGTCTATCTAGATGCTAAATGTACAATGAAAATTTTTTATGGCGTGGTATTTTAACATATGTAACACTCCTACTGTATTAGTTTGTAAAGTGCTGAAAGATAAGACTGTATATATTGTGTAAGTTGTAAATTTTATACCTTTGTATTTTTTTGTATAAATTGTTAATTGTTAAAATTTTGTTCCTTGAGACCAAAATTTTTTTTGGAGGAAGGTGTTACATACCTCAAGGAGATCTTGTGACTTTCTTGTGAGAATAATGTAATGGTCTTTTCGAGGTCACCTGATGTAATTTTCCCACCAATGTGAGCTCACATGATGACATGTTCACCACGGGTATAAAAGGGAAGGTCTTAGGTGACGCAGTTTAGTTTTTTAGTTTTCCAGTTAGAACGTCAATGAGATACTCCGCTCCGCTGCGTATTTGCAGTATGACGCTGTTTTGATTTTAAACAGAGTTTTATGTTCTCATGTAAGATACCGAAGTCTGAGCCAGCAGTTTGACAATCACTGCCAGGTTTGTTAGTGTATCTTTCTTCTGTGGTATTGGAGAGTGAAGACTTTATCGAAGTACAGGATATGAAGGATTAAGAGAAGTTAAGAATGTTCGGCAGTTTAACAAAGGATCGGCCTTATTGAGTCTTCATTGAAGAAGTAGCGACCTGCATCGAAGATAACTCCTGCTGAAAGAGCAAGGTAGTTCATGCAGGATTTGCTCTAGAAATTAAGGTCAGTTGTTTTAAGCCATTTATTTCGTTCATCATGAATCCTTTGGACAGAACCAACAGGAAAGTCGCGTCTAGGAAGAAATCCTTCTCCAGAGAAGTCTCTCCCAATTGAATGTATAAATCCAGTGGACATTTGCATTTACCATTTTAAGAACTGCATCTGACTTTATCGCTTTAAGAACTGTTTTCGCATTTATCGCTTTAAGAACCAGTACCGAGCGACAGTTTGTTGAACGGCCGCATAGCGGTTAACTTCCAGTTAAGGTTTTGGTTTGTGTTTTAGTGTTTATCTGTGTTTAATAAATGTTTGGTTGTTTTTATATAACCTGACTCAATTGTTATTCATTGTTGCCGGTTACGTAACCGGATCAAGCAGTTAGAGGAACTGGTCGGGGTAGATACAGTTAGGATATTTAAAAGATGTTTGGACAGGTACAGTCAGTGGCCACTTTATCAGATACACCTCTCTACCTACTGCTTAAAGCAAATATCTAATCAGCCAATCATACGGCAGCAACTCAATGCATAAGAGCACGCAGACATGGTCAAGTGGTTCAGTGGCTGGTCAGACCAAACATCAGAAGGGGAAGATCAAAGTGACTTTGATCATGGAATGATTGTTCGTGCTACACGAGGTAGTTTGAGTATCACAGAAACTGCTGATCCCCAAGGATTTTTCATGAACACCAGTCTCTTGAGTTTACAGAGAATGGTGAAAAAATACATTCAGTGAGTGGCAATCGTGTCGGAGCAAACACCTCGTTAATGAGAGAGGTCAGAGGACAATGGCCATAATGGCTCAAACTGACAAGAAGGTGAACGAAACAGAAGGCAGAAGATGACCGAAAATTAAATAAACACTCATCACAACAGCAACGTCCAGAAAAGTATCTCCAAACACACAACACATCGAACCTTGAAGTGAGTGGGCTTCAGCAGCAGAGGACCGTGGGCATACAATCAGAGACCACATCATTAGGTAGAGGAGATATCTGACACAGTGGCCACCGAGCATACATGGATATGAATGACTCAGAGTGACAGGGCCAAATGCAGGCAAATGGATAGCTGAGTTAGTTAACTCAGTCATGCTGGATTGAAGGATGTGTTTTCTGTACCCATGACTCCAATGGCTTCCCAATTCATTGATGCCTTTTGCGTATTGCTAGTGATGCTCTTGCACTCCTCCTTTCTGCTGGCTGGCTCTCTGTCCTTCATAGTTCTGTCAATAGTAGGCTGTCAATGGTGTGCTGCTCTTGCTCAAACTGCCTTGAACTGATCTCCTGGCAAAACAATGCTCATCTTGATGCAATATTGCAGACTACCAGAGTATCAACATACACAAAATGCTGGAGAGGCTCATCAAGTCAGGCAGCATCAATGGAGGGGCATAATTTATCAAATAAAGCAATAATAATCATGTATAGGTCTGGATCGAAGCCCAGAGAACTATCAGAAGTTCAATAGTCAAGGTCCAATGGCCTAAGCCTGGCCACTGGGGAAGCTTGGACCCATTTGTTTATAAGTCCACAAGTCTGCTGGAGGCCAATGAAGATGATGTGCTTTGGGGTTAAAGGACTGTGTTTGTGCATGGGTAGGTGGGGGTTGGGAGGGAGGAATGGGGCTTGTTTCGCTGTTGTTGCACTGTTGCTTGGTGTGTTCTTTTATTTTTGTAATCTGTGTTGTTCTTAGATGAGGGAATTAAATGCAGCATCTCCAAGTTTGCGGATGACATGAAGCTGGGCGGCAGTGTTAGCTGTGAGGAGGATGCTAAGAGGATGCAGGGTGACTTGGATAGGTTAGGTGAGTGAGCAAAGTCATGGCAGATGCAACTTAATGTGGATAAATGTGAGATTATCCACTTTGGTGGCAAGAACAGGAAAACAGATTATTATCTGAATGGTGGCCGATTAGAAAAAAGGGGAGGTGCAACGAGACCTGGGTGTCATTGTACACCAGTCATTGAAAGTGGGCATGCAGGTACAATAGGCGGTGAAAAAGGCGAATGGTATGCTGGCATTTATAGCGAGAGGATTCGAGTACAGGAGCAGGGAGGTACTACTGCAGTTGTACAAGTCCTTAGTGAGACCACACCTTGAGTATTGTGTGCAGTTTTGGTCCCCTAATCTGAGGAAAGACATTCTTGCCATAGAGGGGGTATAAAGAAGGTTCACCAGATTGATTCCTGGGATGGCAGGACTTTCATATGAAGAAAGATTGGATCGACTAGGCTTATACTCGCTGGAATTTAGAAGATTGAGGGGGGATCTGATTGAAACGTATAAAATTCTAAAGGGATTGGACAGGCTAGATGCAGGAAGATTGTTCCCGATGTTGGGGAAGTCCAGAACGAGGGGTCACAGTTTGAGGATAAAGGGGAAGCCTTTTAGGACTGAGATGAGGGAAAACTTCTTCACACAGAGAGTGGTGAATCTGTGGAATTCTCTGCCACGGGAAACTGCTGAGGCCAGTTCATTGGCTATATTTAAGAGGGAGTTAGATAAGGCCCTTGTGGCTAAAGGTATCAAGGGCTATGGAGGGAAGGCAGGTATAGGGATCTGAGTTGGATGATCAGCCATGATCGTAATGAATGGCGGTGCAGGCTCGAAGGGCCAAATGGCCTACTTCTGCACCTATTTTCTATGTTTCTATGTTTCTTCTCTGACTCCTCCAACTCTCGCACCAGTCTCAGCAGTTCTGACCCATGATTCATGTCCATCTCCATCTGGGACGCAATTACACCACCAGCTTCTTCCAATCTGTTCTGGATCCATTTCTTGAGTTTCTGCTGATCCTTTCGAAGGTTGGTCATCGTTCTGTCTCTCTGGATTAATTCATCAGTAAATGACCACAATTTTGGTTCGGAATTCCATTTCCCCGTCTCCACTTCGCCGAGCGTGAACTCCAATTCTTTAATGGTTGTCCCAGGCTCCGGCACTCGCCTCACATCATAGTCTTCCAAGGCGAATCGAAACCCTAGGCAATCATCCACATACGCCAAAACTCCAAACACCCCCACATCCCCCATGGTCTTCCTCGTGCCCCACGGGAAGGTTGCAGGGTTTCCGGATATGCCCTGTGGCATCTTTTCGGATCGAAAGAATCCTAGGGAACCTATAACAGCCATCTTCTCCTTGTCGGCCTCACTCATCGGGATCTGGCAACATTCACTCCTCAGATCCAGCACATTAAATCACGTCGCACCATTCAGACAGACCATTGCGTCTTCTGCCCTCAGGGCCGTATTCTGGTCAATGACAGAGCGCCTGTTCAGAGTCCTATAATCCACACACACACCGCCTACGTCTTCCACGGCTACAGGGGCCAGTCGCTGCGACCTCTCTCTCACCGAGGTGTCTTCAGCGGTCAACAACCCTCCCCCCCCATGTGGTATGTCGGAGCATCCACTAAGAGGGTCTCACCCTCAGTTACTTCCCCCAGGCCATACCACCATTGGCTCTCATTTAAATTCGGTACCGGCCCAATGCTGCTACACACATCCTCACAAGCAGCTCGAAACACTGGGTGCACATGCAAAGCCCCTGAACAGTTCTCACCCGCCTCCTGATGATGTCCAGACACATCAGCACTAACGATTCACAAACCTCAGACACCCCACCTTGGCCTCCGAGAACTCCAGTTTCGCTGACCCATAATCATCTTCTGAATTATCCCTAGCACTGATACTCCGAATTTCCAGCGCCCTGAATGGTGTCGAGAGTAAATGCTTCAAATACGGGTTGCAAAACGAACTGTGCAGCAACTTTACCTACGCCCCAGTGTCGAGGATGGCATAGCTTCCATCTATCCGTAACAACACACGGGGGTGTGGTCCCTCTAAGCCTTCAGGAATAGGGTCTTTTCCTTTCGGAAGTTCCTTGGTACATTGCTGGGAACATGTTCCCCCAGAGACCCCAAGCCATTTTCCACTGGGCCTCCACTAAGTTTCCCGACACCTCTCTGATCAGCTGAAAAACTGAGGAAGGGGCTGATCCCCTTAAGTGATCCCTCTGGCACTGCAAGCAATTTAGCTGCCCCCCTAGCCAGAGAAGATACACTGAAGGCTTATCCCCAATCTCCTGACACAGGTATGGAAAGCTCCCCAGGTGCTGCATTTTACTTCCAGTCGAATCAAATGCACTTTCCTCCACTTTCAGATAATTGGTAGCTGTCACTACAGGGTAATTGAACCTGACAGTTCTGACAGGATCAACAGCCCACCTATCCAATCTTCCAAACAATCCCTGTCACTCTCCCTCAACTGAGCTCTGCCACTCATCCAACAACTGAGATGTCCGCTCCACCCACGCCTCCACCCCTTTAGGGGTGGACGTTATTCCAACGACCGGCCATAGCGGTAACATTCCAACCACTCTTCTCCCTCGCTGCTGACCGTATGGACAGCCCATGGACCCACCTCCCCCAGGGCACCAACAGACATTGGCAATCCCACCTCTGTGACATCAGCACTAGCCCGCGCTGAAGCAAGGTCTGAGCCCGCCATTTTATCAGACTTTCGTGCTACAGTTTCAACTTCTCGATCAGCTTTAACCACACTCAAAAATTGAATTAACAATTCATCCAAGGTACGAATATCCACCCCACTCAATCCATTACTAACGGCAATCCCACAGAGGTACACATTACTAACGGCAATCCCACAGAGACACACATTACTAGTAGCAATCTCACAGAGACACAGGAGCACTGATTTAAACAGGGCAATCACACAGCACCCTACAAAAATCCACATCCCGGACAATGGCCCCGACAATGTAAGACTCGTTGCATCTACTGGCTTCCCCTCCCTGACCACATTTTAGCACTCTTGTTTGGGTGGATGCTGCATGTTGTGTCCCCTGTGTAACACCAGTACCCCAAAATAACATTCAGTCCACAAAGTGTGGTTAAACGATTAAGATTTTATATTTAAGTGTGGGGTTAGTAGAGAAACAAAAGAAAAGGGAAACAAATAAAAGGCGCCATTAATCTCATCAACATGTCCAGTGTGCAACGTTGGAGCTCACGAATTTCCTTCTGCTGATCGTCCTTCGCTCGTCGTCGACCCCTGGGCTCCAGCCCCGAGCCCAGGCCCAGCGGGTCGGGCAACCGTCTCCTCAAGCCATGTCTTCTCTCTTCATCCTCTTCACACCTTCTGGCAAAGCCCGCACAAACTAACAGCTTTCACACAAACAAAAAGAATAACATCTATCCCAATTCAATACGTCCCGTTATCACTAATTATGATCCAAACATACTGCTATAGAGAACCATTGTCTCAGCAGCTAACAGTACAGAGAATCTGTCCTTATGGAGGCATTTAACTCCCTTCTTTTGTTGTAGTTTTGTCAAGACTTGACCAAAAGCACAGCCTGTGTTTATGCACCCTGCTTACCCTCGTCCTTGTCCAGGAAAGAGGACTATTGCTTTGTCTGACGCAGCCGTTTTTCATTTAGTATTTTGGTATTGCTTTCAGCCACAGCATTGGCATTTAACTTTCAGGTTGAGAGCTTTAGTTAGCAAATCTGTGGACCCAGTGTTTATTGTTTCCCTTTTCCTTTAAATTCTGCAACAGTTCTAATTAAAGTCAGTGAACTGTCCACACTCCTCAGTCTCTCTCTCTCTCTCTGTCCGCACATGGGCCACTTCCGAAAGTTCTGACAAATTCACCAAGGTACCCTTGACAGAGCATTGAAAATCTTGGTCATATGTCAGCTGGAAGCAGAAGGCATTCATTCAATTCATATCTGCACGCTGGGCTTCATTTCATGAACGTTCCTAAACTGGAGACATAATGCTGGTTCTCGGTGGTTTGTCACTCACACTGTGAGATCCACACTTAACAAAACCATAACAGACCCCTCAATACAAAGCATGCTGATGCAGTTCCTTCACTTCAGGACACGCATCTTGGTTGGCCTCTGCCTGTGCAGTGATGGAGAGTAAAGTTCAGTCATTAGATTCCACTCCATGGTTAGATTAGTAGCTGGCTGCTACTTCCACAGTGCTATGAATAGACTCCAGGCTTTGCTTAGGGTTAAACTCCTTATACTTAGCTGTCTCAGGCAGATGTCACAATGTCCATGCCTAGCAGTCTTCATCTGAAAACTTCTTAAGACCATAACACTGTAAGAGTTAGGACCATTTGGCCCATTGATTCTGTTCCACCACTTCATCATGGCTGATCCATTTTTCCTCTCAGCCCCAATCTCCTGCCTTCTCCCTGTATCCCTTCATGTCCCAACCAATCAACAACCAATCAATCCCTGCCTTAAATATACATAAAGGCTTGGCCTCCACGACTGCCATGGCAACAAATTCCACAGATTCACCTCTCTCTGGCTTATGAAATTCCTCCTTATCTCCATTCTAAAAGGACACCCTCTATTCAGAGGCTGTAACGTCTGGTGTTAGAGTCTCCCATCATGGGAAGCATCCACTCTATCAAGACCTTTCACCATTTAACAGGTTTCAATTAGGTCACCTCTCATTCTTCTGAATTCTAGTGAATACAGGCCCTGAGCCATCAAATGCTCTTCATATGGTAAGCCGCTCAATCCCGATTCTTGTCAAAGTTCTCATCAATGTCCTCCACAGTGGAACTCATGTGACTTCAGTCTCTGGTCAAATAATGCCTTTGCTGGTGCCAATGCCCTGTGTCTTGGCCGCATCTAACCACGGTTTAATAATATGGAGATCCTGTTTCAAAGTTACCTTTATCATTTCATGAAAATTTTAATATCCAAGATGGAGGCTTGCAGCCATAATTTAATGATGTCCCAGGTACCACCCTCCCCAGCAGCACCTCAGCTCATTGACCTTGGTACAGGAATTAGTCATTCTTCCCAAGTGCTCCATCAAGTTTACAGGGCCACACCAGCAAATCTTAATGGGGAGCAGTACCATAACTATTTTAGCACATGTGCACAAGCTCCCAAGTACCCTACACCTCCTGTGTAATTACCTGGTTCTGGCTTTAAATAACACATGAAAGTTTTAGGTGATGACAGTGGTCACTATATCCTGCTCTTGGATAAAGTATGTGGCTATTCAAATGTGGGGCTAGTTTTGTTAACTAGCAGGCTGTGCAGAGCTGGCAGACCACCAACAACAGAAAGAAAGACAACATCGTCTTGGCCTGCTCCTGCCCCACTGAATCTGTGTCCTCATACCTCGACTCCATTCTATCCCCCTTGATCTGTTCCTTTCCACCTAAATCTGCGACACTTCTCATGCTCTGGATCTCCTCACTAGCTTTCAATTCCCTCACCTTGACTGCCTCATTTTCACCATGGGTGACCAGTCCATATACACTTCTATCCCCCATCGAGAAGGCCTTAAAGCTCTCCACTTCTTCCTCAATAAAAGAACAAACCGTTTCCCTTCCTCCGTCTGGCTGAATTGGTCCTTTATCCTCAACAATTTTTCCTGCAGCTTCTCCCACTTTCTCCGGACTTGAGGGGTAGCCATGGGTTTCCATGGGCACTCGCATGAGCCCCAACTATGCTGCCTTTTCTTTGCCTATGTGGAATAGCCCGTTCCAAGCCTTCTCCAGTAATGATCCCCAACTCCTCCTCTGCTACACTGATGATTACTTTGCCACTGCTCCATGCACCCTTGCTGAGCTCGTCAATTTCATCAATTTTGCCTGAACCTCCACCCTGCCCTTAACCTTTACATACTGTTTGGGTCAAATTTCACCCATTTTGACATTTGACAGCAGTAAAAACACCCTAAATGCCATGTTTTTTTAGCAGAGATTTGAATACTTTTCTTAAAGTGACCTAAAATGCGTAAAAATGAAAATATTTTAAAATTTTATACTTTTGTACAGGTATCACAAATTTTTGTACATTGAGGCTGTTCCGGGTCAAATTTGACCTGTATCTATTGAAATGGATTTTAGATCTCTGAAACATTAATTAAGGATTAATGCACATTGAGGCTGTCCTGGGTGTAATTTGACCCGTATCTATTGAAATGGATTTTGGATCTCTGAAACATTAATTAAGGATTAATCACCCATTTATTAATGTCAAATGGGCTATTGATACATTCTAAATAGATCTGCGGTTTAAACTTTGGTATAGACACTTGTTATGAGGGGATTCTTGGGCCAGGTCAAAATTGACCCGGGCCATACTGTGGAAGTATAAAATATGATCAGTATGTAAGGGTTGAATTCACTTGGTCAATTTGATACCTCCCTCCCCTTTCCCAATCTTGCTGTCTCCATCTCTGGAGACAAACTGTTGATTGGCATCTTTTTTGATTCCCACAGTTACCTTGATTATACCTCTTCTCTTCCTGTCTGTTGTAAAAATGCTCTCCGACAAAAGCGGAGCTTCCCTGTGACCAAGCATCTTAATTCCGATTCCTTGCCCCATTCCGACATCCTCCTCTTGTGCCACAGTGAGGCCACTCTCGGGGTGGGGGAGTGACACCTTATATTCCGTCTGGGTAGCCTCAAATCTGACGGCATGAATATCGATTTCTCCTTCTGGTAAAAAAAATTCTCCCCCCAGTCCTGAGGAATGGTTTCAACCCCAAACTTTGACTGTTTATTAATTTCCTTGATCCTGCTTGACCTGCTGGCTTCTTCCTCCCGCAAGGCCCCACCTTGAGGAGGATCAGGAACACTTGGGAGATGGTACAATGGGCTCCTTCAAGTCAACACAATTCGGGAGTTCTCCACGAGGGAATTAGCAAATTTAAGGGAAAGGTACAGACAGAAGCTTTGTGAGTGTCTGGTTATTGAGGATATGTGATGACAGGGTACCAGAGTGAGCCTATCTGACAGAGAGATGGGTGCCTGTTGTCCCAACACGAGATCAATAATGCCCTGAGGATGCTGGTGTTTCCTCTGAGGATTATACATCACTATGGGATCCCGGGATTCGATTCAAGTACCCTTCACTCTTTGAATGGAATTAAAAACCCCAAGCGGAATGGAGCACAACAGAGGGAGGCACGAAAGTCTTCGCCAGTGGGGTTTCGTTACAGAATTACCCAGTGATAGTGATAACCCGACAGAAGATGACCTGGCATGATACAGACATCCCACCCTGCAAAAACTTGTTTCGGGGAGGTAGCACCATCAATTTGTGGGAGACTCCCGGAACTTCCAGGAGAGGTGGAATGTCTGCAATAAAGTAGTTCCTGAGCAGCTAGCCAGCTAGTTTAAATAATGTTTGCTGTGCTAATGAACAAATGACACCTGTTAAACTCACCTCAACGTGTCTTTTACAGTCTTAACCCACCATGGGCAATAGAAAAGTCACTGTTGCAAACAGTGCAGTGAACAACACTGTCATTATTTTTGACTCCTATTAGGCAGGGCTACACTTTAAGGTAGTCTGCGGTGACGTACATTTTATATTTTCATTTTTTGGAACACTCTGTCATAGTGCACGCTCTCTCTCTCTCACGCTCTCTCTTGCTCTCTTTCTCTCTCTTGTGCTCTCTCGCTCACTCGCTCTTAAAAAATTGATTTCCGGGATATTGTATATAATTTGCAGGCATCAGGGAGCCACTATTAATATACTGGAGACTCCCGGAACTTCCAGGGGAGGTGGGATGTCTGATGATAGGACATGCGGTTATAGAATGGCTTCACATTTAAAAGGAATAGCTCTGTCTTTAATAGTACCAGCTGTTGGTGGCCCTGTAAGCACAGTGATGAAGTTACTACAAGGTTTGGAGTATTTCGAAGAGGGTGCGCGTAGCTAAGTACGGAAGTTGGACAAGCAGACGGGAAGTGGGAGTTCCCACATGTCCCATAAGGAAATCTTTTTGGTGTAGGTCAAGGATGGGGTCCCAGAGGAGAAGGTAAATGGGGGTTCCCCCCCCCCCATACAATGCACTGGAAGTACTGTCAGGGGAAGTGAGAAAAGGAGGCTGTTAATGGGGAGTGGTCATTCTTCAAGCCCTCTCCGGATTAGGGCTCCTTTTGTCCTGTGCTGAACTCCTTGTGTTCCATTCAGGGTTCCCTATATCCCACACTGGAGGCAGTACAAAGGCCTGTGGCTGATCTTCAGTGGGGTGGGGGAGGGGGGGGCGTGTTAGTGCCTTCATACATCAACCTCCTAGCTAGGGAGAGGGCCGTTAGACCTGCGTCTCTCTCCTGTAAATACTAAGACTGATTTGAATGTGGAGAAGCATGTGAGGTATGACCACACATATCAGTCTGTGTGTGTGTGGGGGGGGGGCAGGGTTGGGGGTGGTAGACTTTAAGAGACTGTAATTTGTTGGGCCCCACCCAGTTGTTTGTTTTCCTTTCTTTCTCCCTAACTCCCGTGAGGAAGTTAGATATGACCCTTGTGGCTAAAGGGAGGGAGTTAGATATGGCCCTTGTGGCTAAAGGGAGAGGGAGTTAGATATGGCCCTTGTGGCTAAAGGGAGAGGGAGTTAGATATGGCCCTTGAGGCTAAAGGGATCAGGGGGTATGGAGGGAAGGCTGGTACAGGGTTATGAGTTGGATGATCAGCCATGATCATACTGAATGGCGGTGCAGGCTCGAAGGGCCGAATGGCCTACTCCTGCAACTATCTTCTATGTTTCTATGTTTTTGTTCTCTGATAAGCGTCTTTTTCTTTTCTTGTTCCTTTCTTTTTCTATTCATTCTCTTTTTTTTTCCGTTACGTGTCTTTTCTCCATGGGAATTAACTGTTTTAAGTTTTGCAGTTCCATGCCAAGTTTTTAAAGAAGAGGAGTACAAATCTAGGTTTTGTTTCTTGTATTTTTGGTCTGTAACTTGTTTCCCCTGCAGTTGGTTTTAGGGATAATACACTGGCCATATAAAGTTTGAGTTGGTGGCGTAGCAATTTGGCAACTTTATTCTGGGTAAGAGTGCCCAAATTTCAGAAGGATATAAGCAGTTGGGGAGCAATCTTAGTAGCTTTTCCTTTTTTTGTTTTTTTGAAATACCCAGTGACTAATCAGGAGCCAGTGCATTTGTATCTCCCTATGTTATAGAATAATAAAGGGGTGGGGGGTGACTTGTGGTGGGAGATCCTGTGATATATTCCTGGGGATGGTGTTTGAATTTCCACACCTGACCAACCAGTCAGGTCACTGCATTTGCATTAATGTTACAGTTTGTTGCTTTGGATGTCCAGCATCGGCAGAATTTCTCATGTTTAAAATAACATCAATGCCCACAGCCAGTGGTTAGACCTTTCAAATATAACCCATCCATCATCGTGTTTCGCTTTGAATCAAAAGATGAGTGGAGAAAGCTTGGTCTCTTATTCAGTAAATACATCAGATATTTACAAGAAAGGTTGTGCATAAGACAACAGGCATTCATACATCTCTCTGATTTGATGTTTTTAAGACATCCCTTATTAATATTTCCCCTCCAGCTCCCAGGATCACAATGCCTGTATATTAAATATCCAAAACACTGCTTTATCCATTCTGCTTGAAGAATATTTCAATTACTCAAGAAGGAATGTTCTTAGACTATAAAACGTAGGAGCAGAAATAGGCCATTCAGCCCATCGAATCTGCTCCACCATTCCATCATGCATGATGACCCTAACTTGTCAACCTCAGCTTTAAATATACCCAATCACTTGGCTTCCTCAGTTGCCTGTGGCAATGCATTCCACAGATTCACCTTCTGTAT
This sequence comes from Mobula hypostoma, assembly GCF_963921235.1. NCBI lineage: Eukaryota > Metazoa > Chordata > Chondrichthyes > Myliobatiformes > Myliobatidae > Mobula > Mobula hypostoma. The sequence goes on along the minus strand of NC_086097.1, from coordinate 117,009,685 downwards.
ACTGATTTACACTTTTATGAGTTGTACTGTAGGTTAGAAGAGCGAAAGGACTCAAAGCCATCAAAGGTTTTCATGGGAACGGAGCAAGCAGCAGCAATGATTGAACCAACAATTGCACCAATTCAGTCATTACCATTACTAGCAATAACCACAGCTTTCTTCGATCATGTGCAGTACCCCACCCTGTCCTCGATACCAGTGGTGACTGGGTTGAGTCTACTAACCTACTAATGGAGATGCACTTAAAAATTAAAAAGTAGAGAGAATTTAAACACTTCCTTATGTTATTCCTGGCCTAAAGAAATTACAACTCACCAAACTATCGTGTTGATATCAGACATCCCACCTCTCCCGGAAGCTGCGGGAGTCTCCCGCATATTGATAGCAGCTCCCTGATGCCCAGACATTATATACAATATCCTGCAAATCGATTTTCTTGAGAGGGAGAGGGAGCATCCTGATTGGTCTCTCTTCGTGCTAAATAGACCTATCAGTTTTCTCTGTGGGCGGGCTTTACAGTTGACCTCAAAAATAATGACAGTGTTGCTCGCTGCACTGTTTGCAATAGTAACTTTTCTATTGCCCATGGTGAGATTAATAGGTGTCAATCATTCATTAACGTAGCTAACGTTATTTAAACTAGCTGGCTAGCTGCTAAGGAGCTACGCTATTGATGTCCTACATGATGAGGCCAAACTCCCTGTAGACTTGCTTAAAGTTGTAATAGAATAAACATGATAATATAATATTGTACATATTTTAATGTCACGCTTTCTGCATAGTCCCAACTTGGCTTACAGATGAGACAAAATCACTAAACAAAGTATTACATACACCCTTGAAGGTCGACCAAGATATGGGGTTGCAGGGGGTGGGGGTGCTACCTCCCTGAAATGAGTTTTTGCAGTGTGGGATGTCTGTGATATTGATGCACTATCAATTACTCCAAAAGACTGGAAGTACAGTAAGTACTGAAAGGCTTTTATTAACAGTAAAATGGGTCCTCGTCCATGCTGTGTCTGTCCTGGACTGAGGGAGGAGCAGTGACACAATCATCTTTATTCAGGGGTCTGTGGGAGGAGCCACAGGAGCAGTCAGCAGAGGGGCATGTCCAGGCATGTCCAGACAGGTAATCATATGTATATGGTTTACCACATTCACCCCTCCTTTTTAAGAAGAGTCCCACGGGGTGAAGTGACTGACAATATTTACAAGTATATTTACAGGTTAAGTCTATCAGGCGGTCGAGTCCGTCGCTGTGATCTATGCAGCACCGGTGGTGATTGCATCGGCGACGGTGGTTGTGTTGGCTCCGGCCTGACTTGAGGTGCCAGCACGTTAGGCGTCAGTAATCCCTCGTGTGTGTGCGTCGCGCCCGGTATGGGAGTGTCGTGTGGTGTCTGTGTAGGGCTTGGAGTGCGCGGTGTCTCGTGGGTATATATATTGGTGGAACAGGGTTAATAGTCACCATGGAGTGTTCAGGGTAGGGGCCCAGTGCTCCTGCGGGCGCCAGGTCACAGATGGAGGCCGTGACCTCCCGCCCATCAGATATAACCATGCAGGCATACTGGGGGTTCGCATGAAGTAGTTGAACCCTCTAGACCATCGGGGAGTATTTATTGCTCCTCGCATGTTTCCGGAGCAGCACTGGCCCCGGGGACGTCAGCCAAGTTGGTAGGGTGGTTCCAGTGGTCGATTTTCAGGGAAAAGAAAAGAGCCGCTCATGAGGGGTGGCATTGGTGGACGTGCATAACAGGGAGCGGATGGAGTGGAGTGCCTCGGGAAGGACCTCCTGCCAGCGGGAGACCGGCAGTCCCTTTGACCTGAGGGCTAAGACTGTGACTTTCCACACCGTGGCATTCTCCTTCTCCACCTGTCCATTCCCCCGGGGATTATAGCTCATGGTCCTACTAGTTGCAATCCCCCTAGCCAGTAGATATTGGCACAGCTCATCACTCATAAACGAGGACCCTCTGTCACTGTGGATATAGCATGGGTATCCGAACAGAGTGAAGAGCTTGCGCAGGGCTTTTATAACTGACGTGGTAGTGGTATCGGGGCAGGGGATTGCGAAGGGGAACAGCGAGTACTCGTCGATAACGTTAAGAAAGTACACATTGCAGTCGGTGGAGGGAACGGGGCCCTTAAAGTTGACACTCAGTCGCTCACAGAGGCGGGTGGCCTTGATGAGTGGTGCCTTTTCGGGTCGGTAGAAGTACAGTTTGCACTCTGCGCAGACTTGACAGTCCCTGGTCATTGTCCTGATCTCCTCAAGGGAGTAAGGCAGGTTCCGGGCTTTCACAAAGTGGAAAAGCCGGGTGACTCCCGGGTGGCAAAGATCTACATGTAGGGCGTATATCCGGTTGATCTGCGCACTGGTGCACGTTCCCCGGTATAGGGCATCGGAGGGCTCATTGAGCTTCCCAGGCCTGTACATGCTGTCATAGTTGTAGGTGGAGAGTTCGATTCTCCACCTCAGAATTTTATCATTTTTGATTTTGCCCCGCTGTTGGTTATTAAACATGAATGCGACTGAGCGCTGGTCAGTCAGCAGGGTGAACCTTTTGCCGGCAAGATAGTGCCTCCAGTGCCTGATAGCTTCCACTATGGCCTGGGCCTCTTTCTCTACCGCAGAGTGCCGAATTTCAGGGCCTTGAAGGGTACGGGAGAAGAACGCCACCGTTCTCCCGCCTGGTTGAGGGTAGCAGCCAGCGCAAAGTCGGAGGCGTCACTCTCTACTTGGAAGGGAATGGCCTCGTCCATCGCAATCATTGCTGCTTTGGCAATGTCCCCTTTAATGCAGCTGAAGGCTGTGTGGGCCTCGGCTGAGAGGGGGAATGTGGTGGACTTGACCAGGGGGCGGGCCTTGTATGCGTAGTTAGAGACCCATGGGGCGTAATATGAAAAGAAGCCCAGGCACCTTTTGAGTGCTCGGACGGTGTTGGGAAGTGGGAGTTCCAACAAGGGGCGCATACGGTTGGGGTCAGGGCCAATGACTCCGTTCTTAAGGACACACCCAAGGATAGCAAGTCGGGTGGGCCCGAACACACACTTGTCCTTGTTATAGGTGAGATTAAAAGCTTTGGCCGCTTGGAAAAATTTTTGGAGATCGTTGTTGTGATCCTGCCAGACATGACCGCAGATGGTGATGTTATCCAGATATGGGAACATGGCCTTCAGTTGGCACTGGTCCACCATCCGGTCCATTGCCCTCTGGAAGACAGATACACCATTCGTGACACCGAAGAGGATGCGCAGGAAGTGATAAAGCCTGCCGTCCGCCTTGAAGGCAGTGTAAGGGCGGTCCTCCCAGCAGATGGGGAGTTGATGGTAAGCGGATTTTAGGTCTATGGTCGAGTACACCTTGTACTGTGCTATCTGATTGAACATATCCGCGATGCGGGGTAGAGGGTACGTGTTGAGCTGCGTGAACCTATTGATAGCCTGGCTATAGTCCATGACCATCCTATTCTTCTCCCCGTTCCGAACAACGACCACCTGCGCCCTCCAAGGACTTGTGCTTGCTTCAATGATCCCTTCCCTGAGGACCCCTGCACCTCTGACTTAATGAAAGCTCTGTTCCCCGCGCTGTACCTCCTGCTCTTAGTTGCCACAGGTTTACAGTCGGGGATCAGGTTGGCAAACAGCGGTGGGGGAGGGATCCTGAGGGTGGAGAGGCCGCAAGTGGTGTCTGTAGTGTGGCAGTTGGCATGATGTTGGGCGGGATGTGCAGATCGGTATATGGGCGTGGTCAGTAGCTGGGTATGTGACGTATTCCTACAAAACTGGGGATTTCTAACAGTGACTGGTGGGAGGGGCCCATCATACTCCATTGTCACGCTTTTCAGGTGGCTCTGGAAGTCGAGCCCCAATAGCACATGGGCACACAGTTGAGGCATGACCAGTAACGTAAAGTCTCAATATTCTGTGCCCTGCACCACTTGCATCGCTACACAACCCCCCTGGATGTCTGTTGTATGCGACCCGGAAGCCGTGGCGACCCACTGACTTACCGGCCGTATCGCGAGTCCACAAAGCTGCACCGTGTCTGGGTGGATAAAACTCTCCATGCTGCCTGCATCAAACAGGCAGCCTGTCCTGCGCCCCTCCACCAAGATGTCCATCATTGTCCTTGCGAGCTGGTGGCGAGCACTTTAGTCGAGGGTCACGGAGGCCAGAGTTGAGTCGCCGTCTTGGTCCGGCGTAGTGGGCTGCCTTGAGAGCACCCGTGGATCGTAGGCGGTGCGAGGTGGCACCAACCAAGATGGCCACCCCCATGTCTTGCACATGGTGGTGGCGTGCAGGCAATATGGCGACAGCCAAGATGGCGACGGCTAAGATGGCGACCCTCATGCCTCGCACGCAGCGCTGCTGGATCCCGCTCGCGGTTTGGACTTACAGGCCTTGGCGAAGTAGCCCTTCTTTCCGCAGATGGAGCAGGTAGCTTCTCGGCCAGGCAGCGTTTCCGGGGGTACTTCTTGAGTCCGCAGAAGTAGCACTTCGCGGACTCGCGACTGGCAGCAGCCGTGGTTGATTCGCTGGCGGGTTGTGGGGTCTGTGACGTCCACAAGGCTGCTGGGAGATTACGTGCTGGGCGAGCGTCAGAGTTGTGCAGAGCAGCCTCCAGCGTGTCGGCCAGCTCAATCGTCGAACGTAAGGTAGGATCGGCGTGTTCCAGCAGCCGCTGGCACACATACACTGACCTGGTCCCCGTGACGAAGGCGTCTCTTACTAGGAGCTCCACATGCTCTTCGGCCGTCAGCCCCCCGCAATTGCAGGCCCGCACGAGTGTCTGTAGGGCCCAGACGAACTCAGCGCTCAACTCTCCGGGCCGCTGCTGCTGCGTCGCTAAGCTATGTCGCACATAGACGGTGTTTACCAGCCGCAGGTATTGTCTTTTGAGGTTGCTCATCACACCGTTGTAGCTCGGCTGGTCTCTAATCATTGAGTAGACCTGTGGACTGACCCTGGAGAGGAGAACTCTGCGCTTCGCGGTGGGCTCGGTCACTTCAATCTCCTCTCGGTATGATTCGAAGCAGGCCAGTCAGAGTTTGAAAGCGTTTCCGGCTTCAAGTGTTTGTGGGTCGAGGTCTAGCTTGTTGAGTCTCAGGACATGTTCCATGCTTTAAAATTACTGTTAATAAAATTGATGCACTATCAATTACTCCAAAAGACTGAAAGTAGAGTAAATAGTGAAAGGCTTTTATTAACAGTAAATGGACCAACGTCCATGCTCCACGTCTGCCCTGGACCGAGGGAGGAGCAGTGACACAATCATCTTTATTCAGGGGTCTGTGGGAGGAGCCACAGGAGCAGTCAGCAGAGGGGCGTGTCCAGGCATGTCCAGACAGGTAACCCAGTTACAACATATATATATCTGGTTTACCACAGATATGATCCTCGGTTTTACAGTGAAATGTGAACAACTTGATCAGAGGATCTTCCCGGGGAATAAGAAATACACAGGAAAATCTCATTAAGTGGATCTATCACTCTCTGACTCATAAGTTCTCCCTGTGACCACATAGGTTTCCTCCAGACATGTAAAGATGTCGGGGTTAGAGTGAGAACATTGTGGGCAAGCTTGCGGGCTGCCCCCAGCATACCCTCAGACTGGGTTGCCTGTTGACGCACTGCACTGTTTGTTTTGATGTTTCAATGGATGCTTGACAAATAAAGCTATCTATATAAACAGCTTTAAAATAAATAAATTTGCCACGTTCAACTCACTCTGTAATTTTAACACAAACCACTAGATGGCATCAGCAGTCTAACATTTTACATTTGATCCTGAATTGGCTCAGTAAATACGGTTGCTTTCTTCCGACTTCACGTTTCTAATGTACCAGTTAACCAGGTTCATGAGGTATATTTGCAATTTCTTACAAATGAAGCAGTCCCTGTCTGTGTAGAGAAAGCCTTGATCGACACCTAGGCTTCTAGGTGGGCCACCACTGATCAAAAACTTAATTGGAACTGCAAGCTGGGTATTATTGCTACATTAGCTGCTCAAAGACTGTGTCCTGAAATAAGCAATCTAAGACTACGTCCACACTAGACGGGATAAATCCGTAACCGAAGCTTTTTCTCTTCGTTTTGACCCTCCGTCCACACTGAAACGGCATTTTCCTCCCCCGAAAACAGAGCTTTTCTAAAACACTCTCCAGAGTGTTTAAATCTGAAAACGCCGGTTAGGCGTTGCAGTGTGTACGGGGTAACCAGAGGTTTTAAAAAACCTGTCGTCCCTTTCATCGGTGGAGAGACTATGGCTGCAGGAAATGTTTCCAGGGTGACCCCTCTGTGGAAGTGGGGAAGACGTTGGTGGGGCCACCCGGGGGTCTGTGTAGCTATTGTAGTGGCTGTGAGGCTGGTACTGGGGCGGTGAAAAGTACGGTGGGGGGAGCCATCATATTCCTCATCATTGCAAATCCCTCTGCAACAGAGTTAGTCAGTTTTTCAATGTTCGTCGTCAGCCGGGTCATACTGTCCGTGACCTCCCTGTCTGTTGCCTCCATACGCTCCAGTATTTGTTTTTTTAGTTTTAAGTCCTCCAGTGCGAGAGCCAACAACTGTCCACCGTTTGGCAATTTCCTTTTAAGTTTTTCTAGTCTGTAACTGGACATACGCACACCAAGTATACTGTTTCCTCTTGGCTTGTTTTCTGTAGATGTGTCCTGCGCATGCCCAGTAAGAGGAGATTCGCCCAAATACCCGCTTTAATGTGGACAGAGGTATTTTCGAAAACACCTGGTGTGGATGCCTATCGTTTTTATGCAAAACCGGCATTTTCAAAATTATCCGGTCTAGTGTGGACGTAGCCTAACTCTTGATGCTCTACAGCCCTCCTGCCACCGACAAGATCTTAACAACTGTAAAGATGCAGAGCACCATCCACCACAAAGTAATCCGCCAGTTAAACTCAAAGTCGAATTTATTGACCCGCACAAGTAGGTGAAGTACAATGAAAGTAAGTCGTGCAAAAATAGAAAAATAAAAGAAGTAGTGAGATAGTGTTCATGGGTTCAATGTCCATTCAGAAATTGGATGGTGGAGGGGAAGAAGCTGTTCCTGAATCATTGAGTTTGCGTCTTCAGGCTTCTGTACCTCCTACCCGATGACAGCAATGAGAACAAGGCATGATCAAGGTGATGGGGGTCCTTAATGATGGACACCACCTTTATGAGGCACTGCTCCTTGAAGACGTCCTGGATGCTGTGGAGGCTCGTGCCCATGATGGAGCTAATGAAGTTTACAAGCCTCTGCAGCTTACTTTGATCCTGTGCAGTAGCCCCCACCTCTCCAAAAACCCCCATCCCCATACCAGACGGTGATTCAGCTAGCTAGAACATAATGAAAAAATGACTTACCGCAGCACCACAAGAAGATTCACAAGAAAAACATAAATCAAACATAAGTTATACACATTTTTTTACAAGAACGAGTAAAATTAGAACAAAAAGCAGTCCATTTTAATGCAAAGTGATCAAAGTGATCTAAAGGATAGTGATTAGGGTTGTGCTGGTTGGTTCAAAAGGGAAGGGAACCTGGTCTCCAGGTTTCTGTACTTCCTGCCCAATGGCTTCTGCACAATGATGGCCTGGTCCACGTGGTGATATATGGTCCTGATTGGGCTGGGTCCACTAAACTCCTCAACTTCCTGCACTCCTGTGCATTTGTATTGCAATACGAGACCATGATGCAATTAGTCAGGATAATTTCAACAGCATATCTGGAGAAGTTTGTTAGGGTGTTCAATGATAAGCTCTTATACACTGTTCTAAGTGTTAATTTCTTCTAACTCTAGAGCACAGTGACGCAACAGCTCATATTCTGTCTGGGTGGTCTCCAACCTGATGACACGAGCAGTAATTTCTTCCCCCTTCCTTCTGTCTTTTTCCATTCCCTATTCTGGCTCCCCTCTTACTCTTTTCTTTTATCCTCACCTGCACCTCCTTCTTCCCTTTCTCCTATTGTTCACTATCCTATCTTAACAGATCCCCTTCTTTCCCAGCCTGTCATTAGGGGGTGGCTGAGAACGGACCCAAGTGCAAGACACAGACACCGAAGTACTAGGGACAGGACTAGGATACAGGGTGAGGACTAGGACATGGACACAAAAACCGGGAACCCGGAACAGGACAGGACAAGAGAGCTAGGAGCCCGGGCTTGGACAAGGACCCAGAACCTGGGTCTTCCCTCTGGCTTGGACCCCAGAACTAGGCAAGGACGTGACTTGGCTGGCAAGCAGGATGAGGCTGGAGTCTGCAGACTTGAGGTGAGGCTGGGGACCAGAGACTTGAGGTGAGGCTGGGGACCAGAGGCTTGAGACTAGACACTTGAGGCGAGGCTTGAGGCTTGAGATCTGGAAGCTTGGCTTGAGGTCTTGAAGCTCCTTCTGGGCAGTGCGCAGTACTCCTCGGCAGGGTACGGATCACCTGGGCAGGGTGCGGTACTCCACCCGACCGAGGCAAGGGACAGGAAGGGACAGAACCAACCGCAGGGTAACGGCAAGATGGCCTGGCTTACCCGCGGAGGCAAGGGACAGGAAGGGACAGAAGCAACCGCAGGGTAACGGCAATGCAGCCTGGCTTACCCGACAGAGGCAAGGGACAGGAAGGGATGGAACCAATCATAGGGTAATGGCAAGATGGCCTGACTTATCCGGCGGAGGCAAGGGACAGGAAGGGAGCTAGGTACAGGGTGGCTCCAAGGCAAGACTTCAGGTGAGATGAGGCGAGAGTTACCAGCAAGAAAAGGCAAGGCTTCAGGCAATGCAAGGCGAGACAAGAACTTCAGGTGAGGCGAGAGTTTCCGGCAAGACAAAGCAAGGCTTCAGGTGAGGAAACAGAAGACAGGGAAAGGGATACAAGGAGTGAGGACAAGAAAAGTACCGCAACCGTGCCCTGGTCTCTGGAGGTATTTATGCAGCCAGCCCCAACAAGAATCAGCTGTCTCAATTAGTGCTTAACAGGAACAGAAACAGGGTAGACAGGAAAACCTGGAGCAAGGGTCGATGGACCGGACCGTGAACCAGAATGCCGACTTCACGAACCAGACCATGACAGTACCTCCCCCCTATGGGAGTATCCTGGCAACCAAACAGGCTATCCAGACTATGGACGACCCGGGTGGGTGGAAGGGTATTTAACAGAAGGGACCCCCGGGTGGCAAGAGGAAAACAAAAGTGTCTGTGTCGCTGGGTCCATGGTTGGCTGGATTGTTCTGTCATAAGGGGGCGGCTGGTAACTTTCGCCTCGTCTTGTTCTGTCATAATGGACCCAAGTGCAAGACACGGACACTGAAGTACTAGGGACAGGACTAGAATACAGAGTGAGGGCAAGGACATGGACACGAAAACCGGGAACCCAGAAAAGGACTGGAAAAGAGAGTTAGGAGCCCGGGCTTGGACTCCGAGCCAGAGACTGGACAAGGACCCAGAAACTAGGTCTTGCCTCTGGCTCGGACCCCAGAACTAGGCAAGGACATGACTTGGCTGGCAGGTAGGACGAGGCTGGATTCTACAGACTTGAGGCGAGGCTGGGGACCAGAGACTTGAGGCGAGGCTTGGGACCAGAGGCTTGAGACTAGAGACTTGAGGCGAGGCTTGAGACTAGAGACTTGAGGCGAGGCTTGAGACTAGAGCTTGAGGCTTGGGGTCTGGAAGCTTGGCTTGGGGCGAGGTTCGAGGCTTGGGGTTAGAAGCTCCTCCTAGGCAGGGCGCGGTACTCCTGGGCAGGGTGCAGATCACCTGGGCAGGGCGCGGTACTCCACCCGACAGAGGCAAGGGACAGAAAGGGACAGAACCAACCACAGGTAACGGTGAGACGGCCTGGCTTACCCGACAGAGGCAAGAGACAGGAAGGGACAGAACGATCCACAGGGTAACGGCAATACAGCCTGGCTTACCTGACGGAGGCAAGAGGCAGGAAGGGACAGAACCAACCGCAGGGTAATGGCAAGACGGCCTGACTTACCCGGCGGAGGCAAGGGACAGGAAGGGAGCTAGGTACAGGGTAGCTCCAAGACAAGGCTTCATGCGAGACGAGGCGAAAGTTACCAGCAAGACAAGGCAAGGCTTCAGGCAATGCAAGGCAAGACAAGAACTTCAGGTGAGGCGAGAGTTACTAGCAAGACAAGGCAAGACTTCAGGCAATGCAAGGCGAGACAAGAACTTTAGGCGAGATGAGAATTACCGACAAGACAAGGCAGGGCTTCAGGCGAGGAAACAGAAGGCAGAGGAAGGGATACAAGGAGTACAGACAAGAACAATCCAGCAGCCACGCCCTGGTCTCTGAAGGTATTCATGCAGCCAGCCCCAACAAGCATCAGCTGCCTCAATTAGTGCACAAAAAGAACAGAAACAGGGTAGACAGGAAAACCTGGAGCAAGGGTCAATGGACCAGACCGTGAACCGGAATGCAGACTTTATAGACCGGACCATGACACAGCCCTTTACCTCTTCCACCTATCACCTCCCAACTTCTTCCTTTGTCCCCTCTCCCACCCATCCACCTTCCTCCTCACCTGGTTTCACCTATCACCTGCCAACTTATTCTTTCCCCTACCCCGCACCTTCTTATTCTGGATTCTTCCCCCTTCCTTTCCAGTCCTGATGAATGGACTCGGACTGTTTATTTCTTCCTATGGATTTGGCCTGATGTGCTGAGTTTCTCCAGACTTTTGAGTGTGTTGCTCTGGATTTCCAGTATCTGCCTAAACTATTGTGTTTACAGCATTTTCCCATTGTCAAAATCAACTCTTAGTCGTCCAGGGTACTCTGACAGTATCTCCTAAAACTGTGACTTCTATCAACACAGGACAATCGAAAAGGAATAGATCACCTGCCACCTCTACCCTACCGTGCCATGCAATAAGATTATGACTGATGACAATACTGGCCTCAATTTCTGTTGTGTAGTTATTTTTCTATAGTCCTCAGGTGACTGTTCTTTCAAAAAATTTAACTGCCTCCACATTCAATGCCATGAATGCTCCACCTTCTTCAACTCTCTATACAGAATTCCAAAGATTCATCATCCTCTGAAAAAAGATGTCCACACGCCTCCGTTTTCCATGACCAGCCCTTTATCCTGGAAGTGGAAGGACAAGAGAGGCGGTGCATGGGAACCTCACCATCAGAAGGTGCCCCTTACCACCCGGAGTTAGAATCTCATCACCACTACTTCATTGTCACTGGATCTGAATTCAGAAACATCCTTCCCGATAGTGCAGTGGGAGTTCCTTCACAGCAAGGAGTGCAGAAATTTAAGAAGTTTTAGAAATTCAAACAGAACAAAGAAAGATCAATGGTGCTCTTCTGCTTTTAGAAGTTAGCACAGATTCAGCATATCACCTAAAACTTTGACAAACTTCTATAGCAGAAGGCCTCGAATCCTCGGCTTTGCTTGTTTCGGTGGCCGATGATAGGTCGAAGGCGCTCGGCAGAGGATGGCGCTCCGGAGGCTGTATTGGAGGGGCTGGTCGAAGGCTCGAAGTTTTCGGACAGACGGACTCAGTGTTGGCTGTGGTCGGCTGCTTCCAAGGCATCGGCAAGTTGACGGTGCCTGGAGGTTTATGACAAGGAGTTTCTCCCTTTTGCTGCCACTATCGGGGATTTGGGAGTCGATCGACTCAGGGACTTCGAGACTTTTTTTTTACTGTGCCCATGGTCTGTTCTTCATCAAATTATGATATTGCTTTGCACTGCTGTAACTATATGTTATAATTATGTGGTCTTGTCTGCGTTAGTCTTTGGTTTGTCCTATTTTCTGTGATATCACTCTGGAGGAACATTGTATCATTTCTTAATGCATGTATGCATTTCTAAATGACAATAAAAGCGGACTGAGTGTTCTCATAATCTAATAGATGCGCAGTGGAGAGTATCTGGACTGGTTGCATCAAAGCTTGTATGGGAACACCAACGCCCAAGAATAGAAAAGCTGATAAAAAGGGATGGGATACAGCCCAATCCCTTGCAGACAAAATCCCCACCATTGAGCACATCTACAAGGAGCACTGCCACAAGAAAGCAGCATCCATCTACAAGGACCCCACCATCCAGGCCATGCTGTCTTCTCACTGCTTCCATCAAGAAGGAAGCACAGGGACCTTAGGCCCCCTCCTCCCTCCCATCACCAGGTTCAGGAACACTTATTACTTTTCAACCACCAGACTCCTAAATCATCCTGAATAACTTCACTCACCTCATCCATAAACTGATTGCACAACCCATGGCTCACTTTCAGGGACTCGACCACTCCTGTTGTCAGATTTGTTTGATTATTTATTTATTGCTTGTGTTTGTACAATTTGTCTTCCTTTGCACATCAATTGTTTGTCAGTCTTTGTATAGTTTCTCATTAATTCTGCTGTAAATCTACCTTCTACTATGAACACCTGCAAGAAATTGAATCTCAGGGTAGTATATGTTGACCTATACAGTATGTACTTTGAGAATAAATTTACTTTGAACCTTGAAGAATGCACCAAGAGTTTTAAAGGAAGCAGGTGCAGTGATCATGGTGTTATTGGCTGAGAGTCTTCAAAATTACCTGAGGTCATAGAAGGTGCCAATGAATTGGCAATCTGCAAATCTGACTTCATTTTCAAGAAGGGAGAAAGACAAAAAACGGCTAGCTTAAAATCTGCTGTTGGTAAGGTGCTGGCAGCAATAATCAAGGAAGAAGCAGTGAACCATTTGGAGAATCTTCGACAACGTGATTTTATTAACTGTTAACCTTGCTGGATGAACCTGCAGGAGTTCTTGGGGATGTAGCAAGCAGTCTGATAGAGCACAGTCTGTAGATGCAGTGTATTTGGATTTCCAGAAAACGTTTGATAAGGTGCCACATAAAAGGCTGGTCCACAAAGTAAGAGTTAGGAGAAGTGTGTTGCAACAGATTGACGATTAGGTATGGCATGGAAAGCAGTCAGCCAGTATAGGCAGATCTCTTTCAGGCTGGAAGTATTTAACTAGTGGAGAGCCCAAAGGCTGAGTTCTTGTCCCTCAGTTATGTACTATTTATATTAATGACCTGCAGGATGGAGTGGAATTCCTCCAACAAGTTGCTTATTTACTCTGTTACTCGGTTGGATATTGTTAAGGTAGCAGGTAAATCCGGGGTGAAAGTTACTGTGGGTAGGTGAGAGTGCAGTCTGATCAGCCCTAACCGTATTGAATAGTGTTGAGGAGCTGAATCATCCGCTCCTCCTCCTCGGGAAGAGGCTTACATTTCTGTCTCCTCCTTTAAAACCAGCTTTTTGACATCGTTCTTAGTGTCTGTGGCTGGTCAGCTGCCGATTGATAAGGCTGTGTTGATATTGTGCTTTAGTTGCTGTGCCATTAATACAGATAGAGGAACAGAAACAGGCCTCTATTGTATTTTGAATTTGAATCCCAATGTGCAGGATGAGCAATTAAAATTCAGTTAACAAAGTAGGCCCAGAGTAAAATCTCACTTCTCCCCACCCACCTACCTTTCTCCTCACCTGGTGGAACTCAGCAGGCCAGGAACTGAGTAAACAGCTGATGTTTCGGGTGATAATTCCACTTCCTATTCCCATTCCGACATGTCAATCCATGGCCTCCTCTACTGTCGCGATGATTGGAGGAGCAACACCTTATATGCCATCTGGGTAGCCTCCAACCTGATGACATGAACATCAATTTCTTGAACTTCTGATAGTGCTTCCCCCCTCCCTCACCATTCCCCATCCCCTTTTCCCTCTCTCACCTTATCTCCTTACCTGCCCATCACCTCCCTCTGGTTCTCCTCCCACTTTTCTTTCTTCCACGGCCTTGTGTCCTCTCCTTTCAGATCCACTATTTCCAGCCCTGTATCTCCTTCACCAATCAACTTCTCAGCTATTTACTTCACCCTTCCCCCTCTTGGTTTCAACTATCACCTTGTGTTTCTCCCTCCCAAGCTTCTAACTCTGACTCCTTGTCTTTTTTTCTCCAGTCCCACTGAAGGGTCGACTGTCTACTCTTTTCCATAGATACTGCCTGGCCTGCTGAGTTCCTCCAGTGTTTTTAACCTGACTTCTTACCGCTTTCTTTCCAGTCCTGATAAAGGGTTACGGCCGGAAATGTTGACTCTTTATTCCTCTCTATAGATGCTGCCTGACTTGCTGAGTTCCTCCAGCATTTTGTGTGTGTTGTTCTGGCTTTCCAACATCTACAGAATCACTTGTGTTTACTATGCAGCTATTTCTGTTTTTATTTCCAATATCCAGATTCAGTGGTTACTGCTTTTTCATATATAGATCAACTTTTTAATACTGAAATACTGATTATGCCAATCAATGAATCTTTTACATTTCCTGGATAATGTCACTGTGTCCTACCCTGTTGTGAAAATGCAGTTTATCAAGGCTGGTTTTCTCATCTGTCCCTTTCTCTCTCCATTGTTAAGATGATATCTGCTGCCATCGTGTGGCAATCCATGCACATGGCCCACAGTATTGTCTGGAAATTTTGACTGATACACATAAAATGCTGGAGGATCTCAGCAGATCAGGCAGCTTTCATGCAAGGAAATAAACATTCGATGTTTTAGGCCAAGGCCTTTCATTAGGACATGATTATATCGCTTAGTAGATGCTGCCTGACCTGAGTTCCTCCCGCATTTTCTGTGTTTGTTGCTCAAGATTTCCAACATCTGTAAGATTTAATTTGTCTTGAAATTCATCCCCACTTGATTGCGCAAAGTATTCTGATGCTCTTATTAACCTCCAACGGGATTCCAATGATCAAGGTGGTAAAACAAAGTAGAAAATGAAAAGCATAATTTGTGTTGAAAGTTTTAGTTGAAATAAATCTTTGCTTTTCCATTTGTAACATTTTTTCAGAGTCGGAGTTATTTTTGCAGTTACAGAGCAACACATTATGGATACAAGCCCTTCAGTCTATGCAGTCCATGTGTGCCCAACCCAATTAATACCACTTTCAGCCCATATCTCTCTATGCACCACCCCTCCATGTACCTATCCAAGAGTTTCTCAAATGGTACAATTGTACCTCATTCAACCACTTCCTCTAGTATCTCATTCTTTCTACGTGTCATTCGTTGCATGAAAAGGTTGCCCCTCAGGTCCCTATGTAACCTTTCCCCCTCACCCTAAACATACGCCCATTGTTTCGGTCTTGCCTACCTTGGGGACAAGACTATTAGTATCCACCCTATCAATGTCTCTCATAATTTCAAACATTTCTATATGATTGCCCCTCAGTCTCCTATGTTCCAAGGAATAAAGACCTAGTTCGGCCAATGTCTTCTTTTAATTCAGACTATCTTGTCCTGGCAATGTCCACATAAGTCTTTTCAGCACTCTTTCCATTTTAACCATGTCTTTCCTCCAACTGTGATCTAGCTGTGCAGAGTACCCCAAGTGCAGACTCACCAACGAAGTTAGACAACATAATATCTCAACTTCTCTACTCAGCACCCTGACTGATCAAGGCAAGTGTGCTGAACACCTTTTTCACCATGCTCTTCTCATGACATTACTTTCAATGAACTATGCACTTGTCCCTCTGTACTCTGACACTTCCCAGTTCCCTACTATTCCCAGTATGTCTTAAGCTGGTTTGTCTTTCCAAATTGCATCTGCACACGTTTCTCTGTATTGAATTCCATTTGCCACCCCTTAGCCCACTTCACTAACTAAACATTTTCCCTGTAATCTACAAGAACCTGCTTCTCTATCAACAATACCTTCTAGTTTCATGTCAGCTGCAAAGTTACTGATCAAGCCTTGTGCATTCACATCTAAATCACATACATAAATACCAAATATCAAGAAGATCCATTACTTACTCCATTGGTACAACATTAGTCACAGGGCTTTATCCTAAAAAGCAACTTCAGCCACAACCCTCTGCTTCTTACCTTCGGAGCAAATTTTCAAGTTCAAGTTCAATTGGCATTCAACTATAGGCACGTATACAGCTAAACGAAACAGCATTCCTCGGGGCAACTGTGCAAACACAGTACTTACGGT
Source organism: Mobula hypostoma (assembly GCF_963921235.1). Taxonomy (NCBI): domain Eukaryota; kingdom Metazoa; phylum Chordata; class Chondrichthyes; order Myliobatiformes; family Myliobatidae; genus Mobula; species Mobula hypostoma. The sequence continues at coordinate 116,993,680 of NC_086097.1, read as the reverse complement.
CACAGACGGCACACAGTCACACATAGAATATCAGTACAGGTAGCTGAGTGGTGTGGCCTGAAGGTTGATGGTGCACAGGATGTTGTCCTGGAGCTTCAGTTCTTCTGTAAGAACAAATACGCAGCATCCACTTCAGTAGCTCTCCCTGGATTCAACAGGGCCTTATCTTCCAGACCAGCCCACCTTGTTGAAAGCTTTACTACAGTCCCAATAGAAAATGCACACAGCTCTACCCTCACCTACCTTTTTTTTGTTACCTCTTCAAAAAAACGAAAAGATTGTCAAACACGACCCCCCATACCCACACAATCATGCTGACTCCTCCTAACTGGAACTTGTCTTTCCAGGTTCTGGTCAATCCTAGATTTAGCCAAGTTCTGCACCGCCAGAAGCAGAAAACAGAAGCATAGAAAAAAGTCACGATTTTGCCTGATATTTAGGATTCTTAAAAATAAAAGTATTTTTGAACACCTCGGATGAAAATACCAAGAAAGCAAAGGACCTAAAAGAATCATTGTTTAATTGTAAACAAGAGAAAATCTGCAGATGCTGGAAATCCAAGCAACACACACAAAATGCTGCAGGAACTCAGCAGGCCAGGCAGCATCTATGGAAAAGAGTAGAGTTGATGCTTCGGGTCGAGATCCTTCAGCAGGACTGGAGAAAAATAGTTGAAAAGTCAGAGTTAGAAGGTGGGAGGGGGAAGGGGAGGGAGAAACGCAAGGTGAGAGGTGAAACCAGGAGGGGGAGGGGTGGATTAAAGACCTGGAAAGTTGATTGGTAAAAGAGATACAGGGCTGGAGAAGAGGGAGTCTGATAGGAGAGGACAGAAGGGCATGGAAGGATGAAGGATGAAAAAGGAGAAGGCAATGGACAGGCAAGGAGATAAGGTGAGAGAGGGGAAAAGGGGATGGGCAATAGAAAAGGAGGGGGGCCATTACACGAAGTTCGAGAAGCCTGTGTTCTTGCCCTCAGGCTGGAAGCTTCCCAGATGGAATATAAGGTGTTGCTCCTCCAACCTAAGCGTGGCCTTATCAGGACAGTAGAGGAGGCGTTGGATAGACATGACAGAATGGAGTGGGAAGTGGAATTAAAATGAATGGCCACTGGGAGATTCTGCTTTTTCTGGCAGACGGCGCACAGGTGCTCAGGGAATCAGTCTCCCAATCTAAGCTGGGTATCACCAATATACAAAAGGCCACACTGGGAGCACAGGATACAATAGGTGACCCCAACAGACTGACAGGTAAAGTGTTGCCTCACCTGGAAGGACTGTTTGAGGCCCTGAATGGTAGTGAGGGAGAAGGTGTAGGGGCAAGGGTAAGGGGCTCCTTCCATTTCCTTCAAACAAAAGGTGTAACCATGGTTATTGACATGGGTCCCAGCTATACTAGCCTTTTTGTCGGCTATGTGGAACAGTCTATGTTCCAAGCCTACAGTGGTGTCACTCCCCTACTCTTCCTATGCTGCATTGACAAATGCATTGGAGCTGCTTCCTGCACCTATGCCGAGCTCGTCGACTTCATCCACTTTGCCTCCAACTTCCACCCAGCCCTCAAATTCACCTGGCCCATTTCTGACATCTCCTTCCCCTGTCTTGATCTCTCTGTCTCTACCTCTGCAGACAGCTTATCCAATAATGTCTATTATAAACCCACAGACTCTGACAGCTACCTGAACTATTCCTCCTCCCACCCTGTTACCTGTAAAAATGCCATCCCCTTCTCTCAATTCCTCTGTCTCCTTTGTGTCTGCAGGATGAGGCTTTTCATTCCAGAATGAAGGAGATGTTCTCCTTTTTCAAAGAAAGGGACTTCCCTTCTTCCACCATCAATGCTGCCCTCAACTGCATCTCTTCCACTTCACGCATGTCTGCTCTCACCCCATCGTCCCGCCACCCCACCAAGGATAAGGTCACTCTTGTCCTCACCTACCACCCCACCAGCCTTCGCATCCAGCACATAATTCTACGTAACTTCCGCCATCTCCAATGGGATCCCACCACCAAACACATCTTCCCTTCCCCCCACTTTCTAATTTCCACAAAGATCTCTCCCAACGCAACTCCCTTGTCCATTTGTCCCTCCCCACTGATCTCCCTCCTGGCACTTATTCTTGCAAGCGGAACAAGTTTTACACCTGCCCCTACACCTCCTTTCTCGCTACCAGATGAGGCGGCACTTCACCTGTGAGTCTGTTGGGGCCATTGACTGTCTCCGGTGCTCCCAGTGTGGCCTCCTATCTATCAGTGAAACCCGAAGTAGATTAGGAGACCGCTTCACATAGCACCTACACTCCATCCGCCAGAAAAAGTGGGATGTCCCAGTGGCCACCCATTTTAATTCCACTTCCCATTCCCATTCTGAGATGTCAGCCCATGTCCTCCTGTGCTGTCACGATGAGACCTCACTCATGTTGGAGGAACGACACCTTATATTCCATCAGGGTAACCTCCAGACTGATGGCATGAAGGAATCTCTTGGACTTCTGGAAATGCCCCCACCCCACCCTTCTCTATTCCACATCTCCTTTTCCCTTTCTCACCAGATCTCCTTGTCTGCCCATCGCCTCCCTCTGGTGCTTCTCCCCTTCTTCCTTCTTCCATGGCCTCTCCTGTCAGATTCTCCCTAATCCAGTCCTATATCTTTTTCACCAATCAACTTCCCAACTCTTTACTTCACCCGTCCCCCTCCCAGTTTCATCTATCACCTTGTGTTTCTCCCTCCCCTCCCCCACAGTCTAATCTGACTCCGCATCTTTTCTTTCTTTAGCCCTGCCGAAGGCTCTCAGCCTGAAACGTCGACTGTACTCTTTTCCATAGATGCTGCCTGGCCTGCTGAGATCCTCCAGCATTTTGTGTGTGTAGCTTTGTTTAATTGTCTTCTGTATTTGATCAGAAATCGTGTCTGGAACTCCCTGCCTTGTACAGGAGGTGGGCTTTAGAACTTTCATCAGCCCTGGAATCTGTGAAAAACCTATCAGGTTTGAAATACCAAGTACTTTATTCCCTCTGAGAACCATATCTCCTGAATAACATCCATGTCTGTAGGTTAGGTTATCATCGGCTAATGGTGTTTTAATTTGTTAGGAAAACATGAACAGTTGGCAGAATCATTATTTCTATTCCCAGATCATCACTGTATTTATTATGAATAGAAACAGCAAATGCAGGAGAAAGTTTAGCTGGTGAGTTAGTAATAATGGAGAAAGTAACAGCTTCATTGTTTCAGGTCAATGGCCTTTCATCAGCATGTGGCGGCCCGCACACGTGGGACTTGAACCGCCGTCGGGAGCCGTGGGCGGACACACGGTAGCGCGTTTGGAACTACCCGCTCGGTGCGGACCTTCCGGGGACAGTCTGACGTCACGTCCGTCCCGCGGGTCGCAGGGGCCCATGGGAGGGGAGATTTAAACGTGCGATTTTGAATAAGTAAAGGCATCCTGAGTTCAGTTCTCTCTGTCTCCATGTGTTTTTTTAGTAGCACATTTGCACATGATGACAAGCACTTTATTTTACTCTTGTTTCATTTTATCTTACACTGTGCTTAATTTCCAAGAAAACTGATAATTGAGTAATTTTGTTTGTACTCAGTGTACTCAGTGTCTGGGGCTTCTCACTTAAGTGTCCAACAATAATCAGTGATTATTAGTAGGAGGAGAAGATGGCGGCGCGACGCAGCTCGCGGCAGCCACTCTGGTGGTGATGTCTGTTATTTGTCAAGTAGGGTGCCATGCACAATCCTGATTTGATGGAGATGGATGTGAGAGCACAAAGGAACACCTGGTGAAACTTCTGAAATGCCTGCTTTGCTTCTGCTGCTACTGTGTGGTCCAGAATCTCTGGAGGAGAAGGCCCCGAGTCCTCGGCTTTGCTTGTTGCTCGGCAGCTGGGGCAGGGTCGAAGCGCTCGGCAGACGATTGTGTTCGGAGAGACTGTGTCAGAGGGGCTGGTCAGACGCTCGAAGTTTTCGTCGGGTGCTTCCAATGGTGCTGCATCGGCAAGTTGGCGGCGCTTGGAGGTTCATGTCAGGGAGAGTTCCTCCCTTCTGCTGCCTGCGTAAGATGATGAGTCTTATCAGGAATTTGATACTTTTCTTTTACCGTGCCCATGGTCTGCTCTTTATCAAATTATCGTATTGCTTTGCACTGTTGTAACAATATGTTATAATTATGTGGTTTTGTCAGTTTTAGTCTTGGTTTGTCTTGTGTTTTCTTGTGATATCATTCTGGAGGAACGTTGTATCATTTTTAATGCATGCATTTCTAAATGACAATAAAGGAGGACTGAGTGTCCTCATAATCTAATTCTTCCAAAGCTGCCAAACACTCCTCATATGTTAATCCCTTCATTCCCGGAATCATCCTCATGAACCTCCTCTTGACTCTCTCCAATGATAACACTTGTTTTCTAAGATATGGGACTCAAAACTGTTGACAATACTCCAAATGCAGTCTGACTAGTGCCTTATAAAGACTCAGAATTATCTCCTTGCTTTTATATTCTATTCCCCTTGAAATAAATGCCAACATTGCATTTACCTTCTTTAGCACAGGCTCAACCTATAAATTAACCTTCTGGGAGTCTTGCACAAGGACTACTAAGTCCCTCTGCCCTCTGATGTTTGACCCTCCTCTCCATTCAGATAATAGCCCGCACCATTGTTCCTTTTACAAAAATGTATTATCATACATTTCACAAAACTGTATTCCATCTGCCACTTTTTTGCCCATTCTTCCAATTTGTCTAAGTCCTGCTGCAATCACATTGCTTCCTCAGCACTACCTACCCCTCCACCTATCGTCCTATCATCCACATTTCAATGTAGTATATGGTAACATATATGTACTTTGATAATAACTCTACTTTGAACTTTGGATGAATCCATGAATCCCTCAGTTAATGGTAGGGGTCCATGCAATGAAAAAGGTTGGGAACACCTTATGTAGGAGCACTTAAAGCAAGGATGCAGCAGATTTATAATAACTGCATGCTGTGTATGAATTTTCAACATATGAAAAGAAGCATGGAATCCATCTGCAGCCACGGACATGAGAGCTTGGGAGCCAGCAGAACTTCCTTTCCATCCTGGACATAATGCACACTGCTGTGACACTATGGCAGCTAGCCTTGATAATTTCAAGCTGCAGCAGCTCATGGATCATATTCACAAAAGATTGTGCAGATGCTAGAAATTTAGAGCAACACACACAAAATGCTGTGGGAACTCAGCAGGCCAGGCAGCCCCTATGAAGGCTGATGCTTTGCAAAATATTGACTTTTTATATTTCTGCTTCTTGGAGATAAGGAGGAAGCAACTCACATCTTCGTGTCTCATTAGGTCAATCCAATCAGATGGTTAATGTCTGCAATGGCAACTTGAAAACACTATATCTCTAATGGAAGTTTTATTTGAGCTGTGGGATCCAGATCGATAACCACATTATTGTATTCATTCCAGAAAAGAATCAAGTTACAAATATATATGGCAGTTCAGAAAATGGTCAAGTTCTGTGACAGAACTTCTCATCAAAATTATACAGGAGAAAGGGTTACTTCAGCATTGGCAATGGCATGAGTCAATTGTTTTAACATCACCTGCATGGGTCTAGTAATTGGAACCTAGTGGAATGGCATTATATAGCATGAAGCCACTGTCCTCAAATTTCAAAGTTCAAAGTAAATTTATTATCAAAGTGCATATATGTCACCCTATACAACCCTGAGATTTATTTTCTGTGGGCATACTCAGACAATCCAAGAAACGTAATAGAATCAATGAAAGTCTAGTGTAGTTTTTGTGTTGTTTTTACGTAGTTCAGTGTAGTTTTTGTATTGTTTCATATAGCACCATGGTCCTGAAAAATGTTGTCTCATTTTTACTGTGTACTGTACCAGCAGTTATGGTCGAAATGGCAATAAAAAGTGACTTGACTTGACAACAGGACAGCCAAACACCCAATGTACAAGGGACAACAAAATGGAAATACAAAAGAAATAATTATCAACAAATAAGCAATAAATATACTTTATACTTTATTGTCGCCAAACAATTGATACTAGAACGTACAATCATCACAGCGATATTTGATTCTGCACTTCCCGTTCCCTGGATTACAAATATAAAATATTAAAAATAGTAAAAATTAGTAAATATTAAAAAAATAAATTATAAATCATAAATAGAAAATAGAAAAATGGAAAGTAAGGTATGCAAAAAAAAACAAGAGGCAGGTCCGGGTATTTGGAGGGTACGGCCCAGATCCGGGTCAGGATCCGTTCAGCAGTCTTATCACAGTTGGAAAGAAGCTGTTCCCAAATCTGGCCATACGAGTCTTCAAGCTCCTGAGCTTTCTCCTGGAGGAAAGAGGGACAAAAAGTGTGTTGGCTGGGTGGGTCTTGTCCTTGATTATCCTGGCAGCACTGCTCCGACAGCATGCGGTGTAAAGTGAGTCCAAGGATGGAAGATTGGTTTGTGTGATGTGCTGCCTTGTGTTCACAATCTTCTGCAGCTTCTTTCGGTCTTGGACAGGACAACTTCCATACCAGGTGGTGATGCACCCTAGAAGAATGCTTTCTACGGTGCATCTATAAAAATTAGTGAGGGTTTTAGGGGACAGGCCAAATTTCTTTAGTTTTCTCAGGAAGTAAAGGCACTTGTGGGCCTTCTTGGCAGTGAACTCTGCTTGGTTGGACCAAGTCAGCTCATTTGTGATAATGACCCCGAGGAACTTAAAGCTTTTGACCTGTTCCACTTGCGCACCACCGATGTAAATTGGGTCGTGTGGTCCGCTACTCCTTCTGAAGTCAACAACCAATTCCTTCGTTTGAGAACATGAGATGAAGAGACCTTGAAAATTAGTTCATGGGTTGTAGGAACAGTTCAGTGATGGGACAAGTAAAGTTGAATGAAATTATCCCCACTAGTTCAAGGGCCTAATGGTTGAGGGGTATTAACTGTTCCCAATCCTGGTGGTGTGGATGCTAAGGCTCCTGTATCTTCTTCCTGATCACAGCAATGAGAGAGAGCTGGGTGGTGGGAGTCCTTGATGATGGATACTACTTTCCTGTGACAGCATTCTCTGTTCATGTGCTCAATGATTTGGAGGGCTTTACCCTTTATGGACTGAGCCATATCCAATACTTTTTGTAGGATTTTCGGTTCAAGGGATTGGTGTTTTCCTACCAGGCTGTGATACAACTTTCCACCGCACATCAATGGAAGTTTGTCAAAGTTTTAGATCTCATGCAGAAATCTTTGCAAACTTCCAAGGAAGTAAAGGCTCTGCTGTGCTTTCTTCATAATTGCACTTATATATAGGGCCCAGTGCAGATCCTCTGAATTGCTAACACCGAGGAACTTAAAGCTGTTGACCCTCTCCATCTGATCCCTGATGAGGAATGGCTCATGAGTCTCTGGTTTTCTCCTCCTGAAGTCAGTAATCAGCTCCTAGGTCTTGCTGACATTGAGTAAGAGGGCTCCCTCATCATATCAGTAGTACTCCTCCTAACCGTGGTTCACAGGCAATACCCTCACCCCTGCCCCTGAGGCAGATGTTCTAGACAGCAACCATTCATGGCCGGAGACCACAGTTGGATGCTAACCTTCTAAGGTAGTTACTATCAACAAAAGAGAGCAACCATCCAAAAACCTGGCAGCACTAGTTGTATTTGGGATGGAGACAGAGTGCCAAAGAAAACTAAAAAAAAACACAGGGTAAGCAGCAGGATGTACTGTATGTGAATAAATAAATCAGAATGACATTGCATATCATTCATAACTATAGTTTAATTTAATTGGCCGATGAATCTCTTTCTCTTTCCAGGAGTTAACAGCGGTGTTGCACTTTTTTCAAGGAGCCTTTGAGAATATTGTTGAGCATTTTCTGTTGTCCACATTCTGATCTCTGGGTATGTCAGAGCTCTGAATAGACTTTTTATTCTGGCTATGCAGTTGATCTTGCCTGCCTCAGGAAGTTAACAGTGAAATTGGGGCCTCAGTATTATAGATGTCAGCCTGGAACAGGGCCATGACATTGGCTCACTAATCCAGTTAGTGACTTTGGAAGATTTTTTTCATAGAAAACTGTGGTTACATTCTAAACACAGAAGATTCTGCAGATGCTGGAAATCCAGAGCAACACACACAAAAAGCTGGACAAACTCTGCAAATCAGGCAGCATCAGCAGAGAGGAATAAACTGTAGACATTTCTTCGTCAGGACTTCATGACTTCTTCATGGACTACTTCATAAGATCTGTCATCAGGACCATATCAGCATATGGTTATATCCTTCCTTTGTCTTGAGGTGCCTGGTCAAGGAAGTCCAAATCTCAGAAGAATGTCAAAGAGTAGGAATTATTGCTTCTAGATAGACAATTATGTTGTGTCAGTGTCTGGCACTTCAAACGTTCTTTACCTCAGATAATTGTAGAGATTCAATGAAGGCAATGGTGTATTTCATCATCAATGCCTGTCTTTTCTGATTGGTGGCACCTGAAGTCTGTGAGGTGGTCCACTTCTTCCATGGACTCATTGTGGATTTTTATTGTCTGAGGTCAGTGATGAACAGTTGGACTGGTTTAGTACAGGGTGATTGATTTGCTGCTGTTGAGTATAACTCAATGAATAAGTAGATAGTGACTTGGAATTTGGTCTCCAAATGCACTCATTCTCTAGTGTCATATTCTATAACAACTTAACCGCTAAGGTCAGGGTGATATTGATTCCACAGTGGATGTCATACACTTTGGAAAGTTTTCCATTTTTCATAAGCCTCGCTAGACACCGTATCACTTTGTGGACCTTAAGGTTGTGATGATGGCTTGGATAACATCATAGAGAGAATTTAAGGAGGAGATGAATTTCTCCACAATGCCTCTAGATTGACGTAAAATGTGCTTGTGACATCATGAAAGTCATATGTAGTGCTTAATGCTCTTCCTGCAATTTTCTTAGGATTGGCATACAGAGTCCATTGTGCCTTATCTGGGCAGAATCTGTGCTCTGATTTGCTGAGAAGTACTTTAACTACTTGAGGGTGGCAGTTGAGCCAGTCCCAAGTCCCTGGTTGAGGTAAGACTTGCCCCGTGTCGGACAGGAAAGCAAGGCGATCTCCCTCCCCATGAGTGCCAGTGCCAGGCTTGTCTCCTCTTTGGCAGCTGGCTGAGATTATCACATCTCAGAAGTCCCCTAGCATATCTTCCTCTTCCCAGACTTAGGAGAAGATGTTGTGAATTACTGGCAAAAATCCTCACCACCATGTTTCATATCTTCAGCACAGATGTCATCAATCTCCAAAGATGATGTTGTGTTTAGGTTAGTTTCTTTATCAGTTGGGCCGGTGACAAGGGTGGACCCCACGGGCAACTATGCTGTTCGCATCAAGAATAGATTTGTCTCTCAGGACATCACAAAAATGTTCCTTCCAATGGGTGATGACTTCTTCTTTCTCCTTGATAAATGACACACATATTGAGCTGTCTGCGAGGCCATGCCTTCGTATTTGGGCTGCAAATGGAGAAGATTCAAAATTCAAATTTAATTTTTACATGTCCATCTAAACATATAGTGAGTTGTGTTGTTTGAGTTATCAATCACAAACCCAAGGGCATGCTAGCGGCTGCCCGAAAGTGTTGCCACAGTTTCTATTGCCAACGTAACATGTACAAAGTAGTTGTAAGAACAACACAGAACACAAAAAAACCAACAACAGCAAAATAACTCCCATTCCTCCCTCCTACCCATGCACATTCACAGTCCTCTAACCCCAGGCCAGGCAGTCTTCAGCCTCCGGCAGACTTGGCCTCGGATTTGCAGACATTGAGCCTCGATTTCCCCAGTGGACTTGCAGATACTCGTAGGCTCAGGCTCTGGCCAATGGGCCTTGACCTCTGGACTTCTAATTCAACCCTTAATTCTCAGCATGCCGCAGAATTCTTCATTTTCAAAAAGCTGCGTTGGTTAAGTTTATAGGGAAGTTTATGCATGTTCTGTGTCATGTACCCCCACATCCTTAGGTCACAGGCTTCCTGCTGGACCCATCCTTCTTGTTCTGAACTTTGTTCTTTGTTGCTTGTTGAACTTTCCAATCCTGAACACTTTGTGCTTTGGGTTAATTATTTTCTGATTCTACTGGTCAGTTATATTGAACCATTTCTGGTGTAAAACCTAATCTCTTCCCCAGTCCTCATTATGGTGTGGATGCTCGGCAGCTGTTATTCTTGATTGTTGGTTGAAAAATAGCTGGTTATCTTGCAGGTGTTCCCTTGCATCAGAGACAGAGGAGCATTTAAGTATTGGAAGTGGGGGTGAATCCTGAGGGAGGGTGGGTAGGAGTCAGGAATGGGGGTGTAGGGAGGTTTGAGGGGGAAGAAGTTAAGGGGAGTACAGGTAAAGTGCAGACCAACTCTCTTTTTTCATTACTTTTTTTTTTATACTTCTTATTGTAATTTATAGATTTTTAAAAATGTATTGCACTGTACTGCTCTCCCAAAACAATAAATTTCACAAATATATCAGTGTTAATTCTGATTCTGGAGAAAGAGGCAGTGGGCAAATGCATCTCTGTGCACCTGCAGAATCCACAGTACACCTGAGCTGTCACTCCTATAACGAAAGCAATGCAATATCATTTGGATTCATTTATTCTTCAGTCCTTCAGGATGTTCTGCACAATGACTCCCAAGTCCCTCTGCACCTCAGATTCCTGGATATTCTCCCCATTTAGAAAACAGTCCACACATTTATTTCTACTATCCAAGTGCATGACCATGCATTTTCCAACATTGTATTTGATTTACCACTTTCTTGTCCATTCCCCTAAATCTGTCTAAGTCCTTTTACATCCAACCTGTTTCCTCAACACTACCTGATCCTCCACCAATCTTTGTATCATCTGCAAACTTGGCAACAAAACCATCTATTCCATCATCTATATCATTTATATACGGCATAAAAAGAAGTGGTCCCAACAGAAACTCCTGCAGAACACCACTAGTCACTGTCAGCCAACCAGAAAAGGATCCTTTTATTACCACTTGCTGCTTCCTACCCATCAGTCAATGCTCTAACCATGTTGGTAACTTTCCTGTAATACCATGGGCTCTTAACTTGGTAAGCACCCTCATGTGTGCCACCTTGTCATAGGTCTTCTGAAAGTCCAAATATACAACATCCACTACTTCCCCTTTATCTATCCTGCTTGTAATCTCTTCAAAGAATTCCAACAGGTTTGTCAGGCAGGATTTTTCCTGAGGGAAACCATGCTGACTTTGTACTATCTTGTCCTGTGTCACCAAGTACTCCATCACCTCATCCTTAACAATTGACTCTAACACCTTCCCAACCAGTGAGGTCAGACAAACTAGTCTATAATTTTCTTTCTGGTGCCTTTCTCCTTTCCTAAAGAGTGGAATGACACTTGCAAATTTCCAGTCCTCTGGCACCATGCCAGAGTCCAATGATTTTTGAAAGATCATTTCTAATGCCGCCATAATCTCTAATGCTACCTCTTTCAGAACCCTAGGGTGCAGTTCATCTGGTCCGAGTGACTTATGTACCTTTAGGTCTTTCAGCTTTTTGAGCACCTTCTCCCTTGTAATAGTAACTGCACTCACTTCTCTTCCTTCATACACTATAACATTAGGCATACTGCTAGTGCCTTCCACAGTGAAGACTGATGTAAAATACTCATTTAATTCATCCACCATCTCCTTATCCACCGTTATTATTTCTCCTGCCTCATTTTACAGTGGTCTTATAACCACGCTCATTTCTCTTTTACTTTTAACATACTTGAAAAAACTTTTGTATTCCACTTTGATATTATTTGCTAGCATGCTTTCATATTTAATCTTTTCCCTTCTAATGATTTTTTAAATTGTTCTCTGTAGATTTTTAAAAACTTTCCAATCCTCTATTGTTCCACTATTTTTTGCTTTGTTGTATGCCCTTTCATTTGCTTTTACAATAGCTTTGACTTCCCTTGTCAGCCATGGTTGTACTATTTTATCATTTGAGTATTTCTTCATTTTTGAAATACACATGTCCTGCACCTTCCTCATTTCCCCCAGAAATGCATTCCTGCCAGCAGCTGCTTCCAATTTACTTTGGCCAATTCTTCTCTCATACCACTGTAATTTCCCTTACTCCACAGAAATCCTGCTACATCCGGCTTTACTTTCTCCCTATCAAATTTCAAGTTGAACACACTCATAGTGTGATCACTGGCTCCTAAGGGTTCTTCTACCTTAAGCTCCCTAATCGCCTCTTGTTCATTACATAACACCCAATCCAGTATAGCTGATCCCCTAGTAGGCTCAATGACAAACTGCTCTAAAAAGCTACCTTTTAGGCATTCAACAAGCTCACTCTCTTGATATCCATTACAAACCTGATTTTTCCAGTTGACCTACATGTTAAAATCTCCCATGACTACCCATAGCATTGCCCTTTTGACTTGGCTTTTCTATTTCCTGTTGTAAACTGTGGTCCAAACTCCCAGCCATCAGGGCCTGTATATAACTGCCATCAGGGTCCTTTTACCCTCGTAGTTTCTTAAGTCAGCCCACAAGGATTCAACATCTTCCGATCCTATGTCACATCTTTCTACTGATTTGATGCCATTCTTTACCAGCAGAGCCACGCCTCCCCCTCTGCCTGCTTTCCTATCCCTCCAATACAATGTGTAACTTTGGACATTCAACTCCCAACTACAACCATCCTTCAGCCACGATTCAGTGATGCAAGGAGTATCATAAGCAAGGTGGATTAACTTACAGCATGGATCAATACATGGAACTACGTTGTTGCAGCCATTACAGAGACTTGGATGGCTCAGGGGCAGGAAAGGCTGCTGAGTGTGCCAGGCATTGATGTTTAAAAGGGGCGGGGAGAGAAGCAAAAGAGGTGTGGGAGTGGCACTGCTAATCAGGGATAGCATCACAGCTGCAGAAAAGGAGGAAGTCATGGAGGGGTTATCTATTGAGGCAGAGTGGGTGGAAGTCAGAAACAGAAAAGGGGAAATAACTCTACTGGATGTTTTTTTATGGACTCCTCCCCACCCCAGATAGTAATAGAGACATCGAGGAGCAGATAGGGAGACAGATTCTGGAACGGTGCAATAATAATAGGATTATTGTGATGGGAGATTTTAAATTTCCTAATATTGACTGGCATCTTCTTAGACCAAGGGGTTTGGATGGGGTGGAGTGTATTAAATGCGTTCAGGAGGATTTCCTGATGCAATTTGTAGATGAGTCAACTAGAGAGAGGCTGTACTTGATCTGGCACTGGGAAATGAACCTGGTCAGGTGTCAGATCTCTCAGCGGGAAAGCATTTTGGAGGTAGTAATCACAACTCTATCTCCTTTACCATAGTGCTGGAGAGGGATAGGAGCAGACAATTTGAGAATACATTTAATTAGGGTAGAGGGAAATATGATGCTATTAGGCAGGAACATGGGAACATAAATTGGGAGCAGGTGTTCTCAGGGGAATGCATGGCAGAAAGGTGGCATCTGTTTGGGAAAATTTTGTATGGCGTTCTGCATAGGTATGTTCCACTGAGGCAGGGAAAGGATGGCAGGGTAAAGGAACCATGGTGTACAAGGGATGTAGAAAATCTAGTTAAGAAAATAAAAGCTTATGAAAGGTTCAAGAAACTAGGTACTGTTAGAGCTCCAGAAAATTGCAAGGGTGCCAGGAATGAGTTGAGGAATGAAAATAGGAGAGCTAGAAGTTGCCATGAGAAGGCCTTGGCGAGCAGGATAATGGAAAACCCCAAAGCATTCTACAAGTATGTGAAGAGCAAGAGGATGAATGGTGTGAGAATAGGACGAATCAGAAGTGATAGTGGAGACATGTGCATGGAACCAAATGGATAGTAGAGGTACTTAAAGAATACTTCGCTTCAGTGTTCACCAGCAAAAACGACCTCGGCATTTAAGGGGTTGACTTACAGTAGACTGAAATGCTTGAGTGTATAGACATTAAGTAAGATGATGTGCTGCAAGTTTTGAAAGATATTAAGTTAGGTAAGTCACTGGGACTGGACGAGATATACCCTATGCTACTATGGGAGGCAAGGGAGGAGATTGCTAAGCTTCTTGCGATGATCTTTCCATCATCAATAAGGACGGGAGAAGTACTGGAGGATTGGAGGGTTGCGAATTTGTTCAAGAAAGGGAGTGGAGATAATCCAGAAAATTGTAGACCAGTGAGTCTTACTTCAGTAGTGGGTAAATTGTTAGAGAAGTCCTGAAAGGCAGGATTTACGAGCATTTGGAGAGACATAATCCAATTAGAGATAAGCAGCATGGTTTTGTCAAGGGCAGGTCGTTCTTTACGAGTCTGATTGAATTCTTTGAGGATGTAACAAAACACATTGAAGAGGGTAGAGCAGTGGATGTAGTGTATATGGATTTCAGTAAGGCATTTGATAAGGTTCCCCAGGCACGGCTCATTCAGAAAGTAAAGAGGCATGGGATGCAAAGACCCTGCTTTGTGGATCCCGAACTGACTTGCCCACAGGAGACAAAGGGTCATTGTAGATGGGCCATATTCTGCATAGAGGCCGGTGACCAGTGGTGTGCCTCAGGGATCTGTTCTGGGATCCCTACTCTTTGTGATTTTTATAAATGTCCTAGAAGAGGAAGTAGAAAGGTGGGTTAGTAAGTTGGCTGATGACACAAAGGTTGGGGGTGTTGTGGACAATCTGGAGGGTTGTCAGAGGTTACAGTGGGACATCAATAGGATGCAGAACTAGCAGATATAGTTCAACCCAACTAAGTGTGAAGTGGTTCATTTTGGTAGATCAAATTTGAAGACAGAATATAATACTATAGGTAAGATCTTGGCAGTGTGGAGGTTCTGAGAGATCTTGGGGTCCGAGTCCATAGGATACTCAAAGCTGCTGCACAGGTTGACAGTGTTGTTAAGAAGGCATACAGTGCATTGGCTTTCATCAACCATGGGATTGAGTTCAAGAGCCTTGAGGTAATGTTACAGCTGTATAAGACCTTAGTTAGACCCCACTTGGAGTACTGTGCTCATTTCTGGCACCTCACTACAGGAAGGATGTGGAAACCATAGAAAGGGTGCAGAGGAGACTTACAAGGATGTTGCCTGGATTGGGGAGCGTGCCCTATGAGAATAGGTTGAGTGAACTTGGCCTTTTCTCCTTGGAGCGACTGAGGATGAGAGGTGACCTGATAGAGGTGCATATGATGATGATAGGCATTGATCGTGTCGATAGCCAGAGGCTTTTTCTCAGGGCTGAAATGGCTATCATGAGGGGGCATAGTTTTAAGGTGCTTGGAAGTGGGTATGAGTTGGATATCAAAGGTAAGTTTTTCACATGGAGAGTGGTGGGTGCATGGAATACACTGCCAGTGAAGGTGGTAGAGGCGGATACAATTGGGTCTTTTTAGAGACTCGTAGATAGGTACATGTATATCATAGTACCTGTGACTAATGGTGCACCACAGGGATCAGTGCTGGGTCCATTGTATTTGTCATCTATATCAATGTATCAATTTATCACCCCTTGTTCAATCCCTTCCGACCTATGTTCGTGACACTTCTCACGCTCTTAAACTTTTCGATGATTTTAAGTTCCCTGGCCCCCACCGCTTTTATTTTCACCTTGGATGTCCAGTCCCTATATACTTCCATCCCCCATCAGGAAGGTCTCAAAGCTCTACGGTTCTTTTTGGATTCCAGACCTAATCAGTTCCCCTCTACCACCACTCTGCTCCGTCTAGCAGAATTAGTCCTTACTCTTAATAATTTCTCCTTTTGCTCCTCCCATTTCCTCCAAACTAAAGGTGTAGCTATGGGAACGCGTATGGGTCCTAGCTATGCCTGCCTTTTTGTTGGGTTTGTGGAACAATCTATGTTCCGTGCCTATTCTGGTATCTGTCCCCCACTTTTCCTTCGCTACATCGACGACTGCATTGGCGCTGCTTCCTGCACGCATGCAGAACTCGTTGACTTTATTAACTTTGCCTCCAACTTTCACCCTGCCCTCAAGTTTACCTGGTCCATTTCTGACACCTCCCTCCCCTTTCTAGATCTTTCTGTCTCTGTCTCTGGAGACAGCTTATCCACTGATGTCTACTATAAGCCTACTGACTCTCACAACTATCTGGACTATTCCTCTTCTCACCCTGTCTCTTGCAAAAACGCCATCCCCTTCTCGCAATTCCTCCGTCTCCGCCGCATCTGCTCTCAGGATGAGGCTTTTCATTCTAGGACGAGGGAGATGTCTTCATTTTTTAAAGAAAGGGGCTTCCCTTCCTCCACTATCAACTCTGCTCTTAAACGCATCTCCCCCATTTCACGTACATCTGCTCTCACTCCATCCTCCCACCACCCCACTAGGAATAGGGTTCCCCTGGTCCTCACCTACCACCCCACCAGCCTCCGGGTCCAACATATTATTCTCCGTAACTTCCGCCACCTCCAACGGGATCCCACCACTAAGCATATCTTTCCCTCCCCGCCTCTCTCTGCATTCCGCAGGGATCGCTCCCTACACAACTCCCTTGTCCATTCGTCCCCCCCATCCCTCCCCACTGATCTCCCTGCTGGCACTTATCCGTGTAAGCGGAACGAGTGCTACACATGCCCTTACACTTCCTCCCTTACCACCATTCAGGGCCCCAAACAGTCCTTCCAGGTGAGGCATCACTTCACCTGTGAGTCGACTGGGGTGATATACTGCGTCCGGTGCTCCCGATGTGGCCTTTTATATATTGGTGAGACCCGACGCAGACTGGGAGACCGCTTTGCTGAACATCTACGCTCTGTCCGCCAGAGAAAGCAGGATCTCCCAGTGGCCACACATTTTAATTCCACATCCCATTCCCATTCTGACATGTCTATCCACGGCCTCCTCTACTGTAAAGATGAAGCCACACTCAGGTTGGAGGAACAACACCTTATATTCCGTCTGGGTAGCCTCCAACCTGATGGCATGAACATTGACTTCTCTAACTTCCACTAGGCCCCACCTCCCCCTCGTACCCCATCTGTTACTCTTTTTAATGCACACATTCTTTCTCTCACTCTCCTTTTTCTCCCTCTGTCCCTCTGAATATACCTCTTGCCCATCCTCTGGGTCACCCCCCCCCCTGTCATTCTTCCCGGACCTCCTGTCCCATGATCCTCTCGTATCCCCTTCTGCCTATCACCTGTCCAGCTCTCGGCTCCATCCCTCCCCCTCCTGTCTTCTCCTATCATTTTGCATCTCCCCCTCCCCCTCCAGCTTTCAAATCCCTTACTCACTCTTCCTTCAGTTAGTCCTGACGAAGGGTCTCGGCCTGAAACGTCGACTGCGCCTCTTCCTATAGATGCTGCCTGGCCTGCTGCGTTCACCAGCAACTTTGATGTATGTTGTTTCAATGTATCAATGATCTGGATATTAATGTACTAAGTTGGATCAGCAAATTTGCTGATGATACGAAGATAAGAGGTGTAGTGGACAGTGAGGAAGGTTTTCAAAGCTTGCAGAGGGATTTGGACCAGCTGGAAAAATGGGCTGAAAATGGCAGATGAAGTTTAATACAGACAAGTGTGAGGTATTGCACTTTGGAAGGACAAACCAAGGTAGAACATACAAGGTAAATGGTAGGGCACTGAGGAGTGCAGTAGAACAGAAGGATCTGGGAATACAGGTACAAAATTCCTTAAATGTGGCGTCACAGGTAGATAGGGTCGTAAAGAGAGCTTTTGGTACATTGGCCTTTATAAATCAAAGTATTGAGCATATGAGTTGAAATGTTATGGTGAGGTTGTATAAGGCATTGGTGAGGCCAAATTTGGAGTATTGTGTGCAGTTTTGGTCACCAAATTACAGGAAGGATATTAATAAGGTTGAAAGAATGCAGAGAAGGTTTACAAGGATGTTGCTGGGACTTGAGAAACTGAATTACAGAGAAAGGTTTTTTTTAATATAATTTTTATTGAGTTTTCAAAGTGAATACATGAAAAAATAATGTCTACCCTCCCCCCTCCCCTTAACCCTTCCCCTCGATATATACTCCTACCTGAAAAAAAAAGAGAAAGAGAAAGGTTACAGAGAAAGGTTGAATAGGTTAGGACTTTATTCCCTGGAGCATAGAAGAATGAGGGGAGATTTGATAGAGGTATATAAAATTATGATGGGTACAAGCAGGCTTTTTCCACTGAGGCAAGGGGAGAAAAAAAAATAGAGGACATGGGTTAAGGGTGAAGGGGGAATAGTTTAAAGGGAACATGGGGGGGGGCTTCTTCACACAGAGAGTGGTGGGAGTGTGGAATGAGCTGTCAGATGAAGTGGTAAATGTGGGCTCACTTTTAACACTTAAGAAAAACTTGGACAGGTACATGGATGAGAGGTGTATGGAAGGATATGGTCCAGGTGCAGGTCAGTGGGACTAGGCAGAAAAATGGTTCGGCACAGCCAAGAAGGGCCAAAAGGCCTGTTTCTGTGCTGTAATGTTCTATGGTTCTATGGTTCTACATGGAGCTTAGAAAAATAGAGGGCAATGCGGTTGGGAAATCCTAGGCAGTTTCTCTAGTAGGTTACAGGGTTAGCACAACGTTTGGGCCAAAGAGCCTGTAATGTGCTGTAGTTTTCTATGTTTTTATGTTTCTAAGCCTATCTGTAAATAGAGATTGAGGAGTCAAGCAGGAAGTTCCTCACAATCAACAATCACAAGGGACTGTTCCAGTATAATCGTCTCATCTTTGGTGTTGCATCAGCTCCAGCAATTTGGCAAAGACCAATGGACCAAGTGTTCCAGGAGATCCTAGGAACACAATGCTATCTTGATGGCATCATTGCGAGTGGAAAGAATGATGAAGAGTTCCTCCAGAACCTTGGTAAAGTGCTTACCGGGCTGAGTGAGTACGGTCTGCACACAAAGAGAGAGAAAAGTGAGTTTTTCAAGAATGAAATCTCATATTGTGGACATGTCATTGACAAGCATGGCTTACATAAGTCTCAAGAGAAGCTTGAAACAGTGCTACAGGCACCCAAACCAGATAATGTGTCACAAGTCAGGTCATACTTGGGACTTGTAAACTACTGCCACCTGTTCCAGCCAAACACTGCTACAGTGCAGCATCCATTGAGGATACTATTGCAGACAGGAGCAAAGTGGGAATGGTCAGAAAGATGTGAAAAAGCATTCAAGGAAACAAAGAGACTAGTAACGTCCGATGAACTGCTCACCCATTCTGACCCATCACTGCCCATCACCAGCCCTTTATGTCCATTTTCAATCCCAGGAATGGAATTCCAGTGATGACTGCTACCCCGTTACAATGTTGGGCACTAATCCTAGGAGCCCACTCTTGTGATATGGGTACCAAACAACACAGCAATGCTGATGGTTTGTCATGTCTTCCACTATTGGCAACTGAAGAAGAAAAATCTTCATACTGTGACCCAGCAGAAATGTTCCACACTGCAATGGTAGACCAGTTGCACATAACAAACTCTGAAATACAAGGGAAAACAAGGAATGTCTGGACATTGTCAAAGTCTATGAAATCATGATGCAAGGATGGCAAGGTCATGGTAACCCTATGTTTCCAGAGTTCTCAGCGAGAGGAGACCAACTGTCAGTATGTCAAAGAACATAAAGGTGTGGAAATCATGTTGTGTTTACCTCTAGACTGCACACCATCGTCATAGTCTTAGTCATAGTCATACTTTATTGATCCTGGGGGAAATTGGTTTTCGTTACAGTTGCACCATAAATAATTAAATAGTAATAATAAAAACCATAAATAGTTAAATATAATATGTAAATTATGCCAGGAAATAAGTCCAGGACCAGCCTATTGGCTCAGGGTGTCTGACCCTCCAAGGGAGGAGTTATAAAGTGTTAAAGAATCTGCATGAAGGACACCTGGGTACAGTCAAGTTGAAGAACCTCATCCGGGGCTATGTCTGGTGGCTGAAAATACAAACGTTTGTAGATATGCAGATTGAAAACTTGGCCAAAGGCTGTTTGGGTTTCCAAAAAGTTCAAAATACACCGCCAAGCACACCATTACACCCATGGGAGTGACTGTCGACAGCATGGCAAAGAATACATATTGACTTTGTTGGGCCATTCATGGACTCTATGTTTCTGACTGCTGTGGATGTTCATTCTAAGTGGCCAGAGATTATACCAATGAAGTCAACCACTTTAGCGAAGACTGTCTCCATCTTGAGGACTATCTTTGCCAGAAACGTCTTAAGAGAACAAATTATGAGTGACATCAGACCAGAATACATGTCAGAAGAATTCCGACTGTTCAGGAAGAAAAATGGCATCAGACATTTCAAGTCATCTCCTCACCAGCCAGCAATGAATGGGTTTGCTGAATGGGTTAGCTGTAAGGTTTATCCAAAATTTCAAGGAGTCCATTAAAGCGATGGACACGGAGGACATTTCTCTACAGCACCAGGTGGACAACTTCCTTTGGTGTATCGGAACTCTGCTCATGTGATGACAAGTCAAACACCTGAAATGCTGTTCATGAACAGGAATCTGGGATCTTGTATAGACCTCCTGAGACCAGAATTAAGAAGGAAAGTGCAGAATAAACAGTTCAGCCAGTTGCCAAATGAAGCAGCAAGGAGCTTCGAGATTGGACAGGTAAGTCCTAGCGCACGATTACTGAGTGGACAAGTGGACACCCAGTAGGAGAGCTACAAGAACTGGACCACTGATGTACACAGTGGATGATGGACCAGATACTGGATGCTCAACTGAAGAACTCAGCTGAGTCAATTGCATCCAACAATACAGACACATTACAGTCACCGGACTTACCTCTCAGTAATGATCATGTTACTGACAGTAACTTTATACTGGAAACTGACAATGTTGGTGTAGACAAGACACCTACCAAACCTGATGCCACTCCACAGGCCCAGAGGTGCTATCCTGAAAGAAACAGGACTGTACCTTTCCAAAAGACAGATCCTTTAGAACTGTGAAATTAACTCTGAACTATTATTGTGAAAGTATGTCTATTTGGAATATGGGTTTATGAAAGGAAATTTAATGTTTTTTACATGTACAGGTTTATGCTGCATTGGTCTAAAGGAGGAGGAAGCATAATGTACTGATCTATTTCTTTTAAAGCAATGACCCCCCCCCTTCAGCATTGCGTATGATCTATTGGCTAAGCATGTACATGACTCTCTCTCTCTCTCGCTGCAATGTGAAATCACCTATTAAAGCCATCCATCTCCCCTGTGCGTGCTTTTATTTAATTGATATGTAGTTGCACACAGACAAAACACTACTAACCTGTATATCTCTGGAATGTGGAAGGAAATGGAGCACCCAGAGGATACCAACACAGTCATGGGGTGAAAAAACACATAAACTCCTTACAGACAGCACCAGGAATCAAATCCAGATCGGTGATTGCCAGTGCTGTAAAGTGATTGCACTGGCCACTATGCTACTGTGCTACCGTAGCAGTTTAGCATTCATGATCAGTTGATACATATTGAATATACAAAAGTCAATGAAACCAAAATGGCAGCTGTATCAACATTGAAAAGAAGTCCTAAACGTGTTTTGTCAAATGAAAAAGTTTATGATATCATTTAAAACTTGGAATAAATAAACACAAGAGTTTCTGCAGATGCTGAATATCTTGAGTAACCCACACAAAATCGAATGTTTCAGAGATTCAAAGGTTCAAGGTTCATTTTATTATCAAATTAAGTGTGCAGAATACAGCTCTTCACCAGAAAGCCATAAAATACTGAAAAACATAGTTGTTGACATCAATCCCCCCCCCACATGAAAAGAAAAAGAAACAAAAACTTGTAAACTCCAAACCTCTCCCCAACCCCTCCCTCGCACAACTACTAACTTACCACCCACATGGAAAATAACAGCAAGAACATCAAGCCTCAAACCACCAGCCTGCCAATGGGCAACAGGAAAGAAAGGGTGAGAACATGAAAAAACATAGAACTGAAAGAGGGCGATAGGAACTACGGTTAGTTTGAACTACAGTCCAGTACATCAATCTCAGAATTTGAATAACATCTCTGAGAACATCAGAACCCAGCCGCCCCTGCGAGCACAACAACTTGAGCCAGTGTTCCCTCCCCACCCCCACCGTAAATAACTACAATTATTTAATTGATATGTAGTTGTGCGCAACAAGGACCATGGACCGACATGTCTGAACAGAAATGGGGATAGGAATTCAAAATGGTTGGCCACTGGGAAATTCCATTCTTAGCGAATAGAGAGGAAGTGCTCAAGATAGCCGTCTCCCAATTTTCATAGGGTTTCACCAATGCAGAGGAGGCCAAATCAAGGGCTCCAGATATAGTGAATGGTCCCAGCAGATTCACAGGTGAAGTGTTTCCTCACCTGGAAAGTCTGTTTGTGACATTGAATGAACATAAGGGAGCAGGTAAATGGGCAACTGTAGCGTTTTTGGTCACTTGCAGGAGTACGTACTGGGGGAGATTAGTTGAGAGGGATGAATGGACAAGGGAATCACAGAGGGAGGGATCCCTGTGGAAAGTAGAGACTGGAAGGATGATAAAGATGTAGGATCCGGTTGAAAATGGCGGAAGTTGTGATGTGTTCAATGCAGAGACTCATGAAGTGGTAGAAGAGGATGAGGAACTCTCTCCCCATTAAGGCAGTGGGAAGTTGGAGTAAGCGTGGATGTCCGGGAAATGGAGGAGATGCAGGTGAGAGCATCATCTATAGTGAAGGAAGGAAAACTGGATTCTTTGAAGAAAATGGACAGATCTGATGTCCTGGAAAGGAAAGGCTCACCCTGGGAACAGATGCGGCAGAGATGAAGGAATGGGGGAACTGAGAAAAGAGAATTGAATTTTCACAAATGATAGAATGATAAGCGGTATCACCAAGATGTCGGTGAGAATCGGTGGATATATAAAAGATGTCAGTAGACAGTTGTCTCCTGAGATGGAGTCAGAGAGATTGAGTAAGGGAAGAGTTGTGTCAGAAATAGACCAAATGAATTTTAAAGGCAGGTTGGAAGTTGGAGGCAAGGTATTACTGCTTTTTTCATATTTTCACCTTGGAACTATTGTATATAGTTTACAATTATATGCAGGTACCCAACATTTGATTGATACTTGTCACAAGAGGTGGGAGAATTAATAAAACCCATGTCTGTTGGGATCTTCTGTTCATTTTCAGGTAGCAGAAGCCTAAGAGAGGCATAACAACAAATTGTTAGTTGTAAATTGATTGGATAATTAAGTAACAGATTTGTCAGGCAAGGTTTTCCCTCGAGGAAACCATGCTGATTATGGCCTATTTTATCATGTGCCTCCAAGTATCCCGAAGCCATGTCCTTCACAATCGACTTCAACAGCCTCCCAACCACTGAGCTCAGAATAACTGACCTGTAATTTATTTGCATTTTTTTTTGCACAATTTGTCTTTCACACATTGGTTGTGTGTCAGGCCTCCTAGTCTCCACCCAGCTAACAAGAGTCCCCTGCCATTCATTTTCAACTCAGCACCTATTTATACCCATTTTTCACCCTCAGTCCTTTGTTCACTCATCAAACCAGCCACCTTAACCAGTTTGAATTTTAATTCCTTTTATTTTTAATACATTTTAATTCCACATCCCATTCCCATTCTGATATGTCTATCCACGGCCTCCTCTACTGTCAAGATAAAGCCACACTCAGGTTGGAGGAACACCTTATATTCCGTCTGGGTAGCCTCCAACCTGATGGCATGAGCATTGACTTCTCTAACTTCCGTTAATGCCCCTCCTCCCCTTCTTACTCCATCCTTTATTTATTTATTCATTTACCTACCTACCTATCTATATATCGATTTATCTGTTTAGCTATCTAGCTATTTATTTATTTATTTATTTATTTATTTATTATTTTCCCCCTTTTTTTCTCTCTCTGTCCCTCTCACAATAACTCCTTGCCTGCTCTCCATCTTCCTCTGGTGATCCCCTCCCCCTTCCTTTCTCCCTAGGCTTCCCGTCTCATGATCCTCTCCCTTCTCCAGCCTTGTATCCCTTTTGCCAATCAAATTTCCAGCTCTTAGCTCCATCCCTCCCCCTCCTGTCTTCTCCTATCATTTTGGATCTCACCCTCCCCCTCCCACTTTCAAATCTCTTACTGTCTCTTCTTTCAGTTAGTCCTGACGAAGGGTCTCAGCCCGGAACATCGACTGTACCTCTTCCTAGAGATGCTGCCTGGCCTGCTGCGTTCACCAGCATTTTGTGTATGTATCTTCAGTCACAGATCCTTGTCCCGATCATCTGGGACCTTGAGAACCAAATCAGCCAAGCCCTATCTGCCAGGCTCTGGCCAACACACCTGACAGCCATATTACATGTGGGTAGCCGTGCGCTCTATGGTATCCCAGATGGCTGACTCCTCACCCCACTCTGGACATTCAGGCACAGGCCAGGCTCTGTATTTTCCGCAACACTGGTTCTGGTGGCCCACGATGATCGCAGGTGTACATCACTTCATCACTGGCTGCCCTCAATGTGCCAAGTCTAATTCCTACAACCAGCCACTTCTGGGCTCCTGTGGTCTCTGCCAGTCCCTATACATCAGTGATCTTACATCACAATGAACTTCATCGTGGGTTTACCACCTGCCAACGAGGCCACAAGTCATCATGTCGGTCATGGGCTGGTTCTCCAAGGCAGCCCACTTCATTGCTCTCCCCAAACTTCGCTACCACTGAGACAGTAGATCTGGTTCCAAAGCATGCAGTTCAACTCCATGGCTTCCCTCAGGACAGTATGTCTGACCCGAGCCCACAATTCATCTTCGGCTTCTGACAAACCTTCTGCTCCATCCTCTGCACCTTGGTCAGTTTGCCCGCTGGCTATGATCTGCATACCAATGTCAATCAGAGCCACTGAGCAAGGGGATAATTTTCTGCAATGCTTCGCTGCCTCTATCCTTTCCGCATGGAAGGAGTTTCTGCTCTTGGTTGTTCCTGTACGTTTCACCTTTACATCCGCATTTGTCTGGTGTATGTGAGCCGCTGCCACAGGTAACACTTTGGCCAGGCTGGCTTCTGTTTAAACACTATAATTCTGTACATGCTCACTTTCATTCCGGGCTGCAACTCAATTGTATCTCTGTCTACAGTTTCAATTAAAACAGTGATTTCAATTACTCTTTTAAATGTTAGGAGCCGTTTTCAAATGCCTTCTTGTAAAATTCCACACACTAAGCAATCTCTCCACGCATTATTAAACCCATTACTGAACTGACAATGCTCAGACTATTGCTTCGATTCATCCAGGTACATGGATCCCTGTCTTTTTGATTTCATTTATGACACCAAAAGCATTCTGTAATCAACAATGGCTCTGGTTCTAAGTATTCCTGCATCACTTTTTCAATATCAGCAAAGCTCACTTCTAGTGATTTGGTGGCAGCAATCAAACTTTGAAGCAAACTGTATGCCTTTAAACCCAATGCTCTCAGCAAAATTGGTACTCGCTTTAAATTAGCTATTTAATTTGCTTCAAAATATTGCTCAATTTGTTCAGCATATAAAATCCAATTATCTATTGTTTTATCAAATGTGTCTATCCTTCCAATGTAGCCAGCCATTTCTACTTTTTCGATTATCACCCGGTACTCACTCTTATGAACCAGTGAAGTCTTCTGTCTTTTTTTTGACTTTTCAAAACTGAACTCTTTCCCTTGCAAAGAAGATGTGCTGCAGTACTTTTTTAAAAAAAACTCAACAAGTATTGGGCTTCAAATTTCACGTTTCTCTCTGCATTCTTTTTATTTCAATTGTCTCACTTCAACAGGTCGGTAACTGTGTCTGATTTGTTTTAAAAATATGTCATTGCTAATGTTATGTTTTGTAACTTCAAAACATTAAACTAATTCAGAGGAAGACATGGGGGTTTGAAATGCCGGTCTAACTTTGAGTTTATTTTAAGCGAGGCATGCACGTATCACATGGCAGTGTCAAGACAGTCGTGATTTTGTATTTACACATATAACTGGGAATGAATTATTTCAATGAACAGGATAAGTGTATTTGGAGATGGAAAGAAATGTGCAGATATTTCTACAGAAGTACATGTACAGTACATATACAAGATTACTTAAACAATACCTGAATAATAAATCCAAAACAGCCTGTACTTCTGGAACCAAGTATAGCAGAGTGTGTGTGGTCCAGTGTACACGGTTCACTAGTTGATGGATTCACGTCATCGCCGATGGGGTGTGCAGTACCAGGTCATCTGGGAAGAGTACAGCCCAGAGGAGAGGTCTCAGGCGCTGACCAGTTTAATTTTGGATCCTTCACTCATTGAGGAGTTCCACTAGACCCATCCTGATCATTCTGGGCCATTGGGTGCCAGCCATAGAAGGGTGGGTTCTGTAAGGCATGCACAGGCAGGCACCTCTCGGTCTCTACCCAACTAACAGGACTCACCTGACAGTCGTTTCCAATCACCTGCGGCCTATTTAAACCCAGCTCTCATCCACAGTGCTTCTTCACTCATTCAAACCAGCCAGCTTCCACAAGTTTCTGCTAGCCTTTAGTTACCTTGTTGCCTTCTGCTGTTGGGTATCTGTTGTGACGAGAATACACATAGATTAAGATGTTAGCTGGCCTGTGCTGGCACCAGTGGGATCAGCAGTTGGTCTGCCACCTGTCTTCAGGAGAAAGAGAGATAAGGAAAACAATGGAGCAGCATTTGGAGATGTTAATGAAGGGACAGGAGAATTTAACGGAAGGAGAGCTGTCAAGATCGGCTCCCCCTTTGAACCCTGAACTGTTTGAAGTGATGGACAGGTGATACCCCAGCAGGGGGATAAAAAGGGATAGGTTCGCTAAGGCAAGACACACACGATACCCCGAGGTAACGAGACCCTGGAAGCGGTGCATCTCCCACAAGTCGGTGGGAAGTTTTGGAAGGCTGCTCGCGGGACCAAGCCATAGACGCACAGGGTGGAAAGGCACGATCAGCGGGAACCTGGTGTGTGTCCGCCCTTGCCTGGGTGCCAGGTTCACCGTAGAGAAACGATCGAATCTGGAAACGGAGGGGTCATGGTCGGTGACCTCAGAAGACATCACAAAGGGCTCGCCCGAAAGCTGACTGCGAAGAATATCGAAGGTCTGTGTGGAAGCCGTTTGAATATTCATTCGTTTTGCTCTCTCTCTCCTTCCCCCACACTGTCTATCTCCCACGGCAGTGATTACTGCGAACTGAACTGAATTCAATTGAACTGAACTTTGCGTCACTTTGAAACTGGTCATTTACCCCTAGGCGACGATAGAGCTTGATTGATCCTGTTATCTTAATTCTGTGTACATGTGAGTTTATCATCGCTGAACTGTTGCATTTATTATCCTTTCGATTAGAGTACTGTGTTTCTTGTTTCTTTAATAAAACTTTCTTAGTTCTAGTAGTCCAGACTCCAACTGAGTGATCCATTTCTGCTGGTTTGGCAATCCAGTTACGGGGTACGTAACACTGTTCTTTCTTGTTTTGTGGCCCTTTGTGCTTCTTATTTTGCAGTTTATTACTGCTAAATTGGCTCTGTTGCTCTGACATTTCCTAATAGTTTGTCAGTCTTTGTTATTTATAGTTTTTCTTAAATTCTATTGTATTTCGAATAAACTCGGGCTTCCAGTTGGGTACAGGTATCGATTATAACTACATTTTGATGATAAACTCTTCCATCCTCATTAGGGATGATGCCGGGGCATGTCTAGTCCAGTGGTATTTAGACCTCTATAGTCTGTCCCTTGAAGTAATGACTAACCATTCAAGAGGGATGGACTACAGAGGTATAAATACCGCCAGTCTTGACCATACCCAGGCATCATTCATCCCTGACGAAGGTGGCAGTTTGTCATCAAAACATCAGTTATAATCGATACCTGTACTGGGCTGGAAGCCCATAAGAATTTATTCATCATATTTGCCAGGGAGGAACTAGATCCTTTTTCTGTTGTATTTCTTTATTATTTTCTGTAAAGGCCTGTAAGAAAATAAACCTCAAAGTAATATAAGATGACAGACAGTATATGTACTTTGAAAATAAACTTACTATTAAACTTTGCACTTTAAATCGGTCTGGTAATAGAAGGCTGAGAATGATGGTGGAAGATATTTATTTTGTGATCAGAAGCTTGTGCCCAGTAAAGTAGCAAAGGGATCAGTGAGGTTCTTACTGTTTGTTAAAGGATTTAGATGTTTATGTAAGAAATACACTTGGTAAGTTCACAGAAAATATGAGAATTGGTAGCGTTATTGATAGAGAGCGGGGTGATCTTTGAACACAGAAAATATCGATGTGTTGTTAAGATGAGTTGTGCAATGTCAAATGGAAAAGACCATAAGACATTGAAGCAAAATTAGGCCATTTGACCCATTGAGTCTGCTTCACCATTCCACCATGGCTGAGATTCTCCCTCTCAGCCCCATTCTTCTGCCTTCTCCCTGTAACTTTTGTCTCCCTTAGTAATCACGAACCTTTCAACCTCTGCCTTAAATATACCCAATAACTTGGTCTTCACAGATGTCTGTGGCAGTGGATTCCACAGATTCACCACCTTCCAGCTAAATAAATTCTTCTTCATCTCTGTTCTGAAGAGATACCCTTCTATTTTGTGATCTCTGGTCCTAGACTCCCCCACAATAAGAAAGGCCCTTCAAGTCCACTCTATCTAGGCCTTTCAATGTTTGATAGGTTTCAATGAGAACCCCCGTTCATTCTTCTAATCTACAGTGAGCACGGGCCCAGCGCCATCAAACTCTCTTCATACTCCTCAATGGCTCACAGTACTCAAGAGCCGTCTGACCAATGCCTTATCGTTACTATCATCGGGGAGGAGGTGCCTGAAGCCTCACACTCAACATTTTACCAACAGCTTCTTCTCTTTCACTATTGGATTCTGAACGGTCCTTATACCTATAAATACTACCTCATTATTCCTCTCTTACCTGTTTAATTAGATTAATATTTAGTTAATTTCATGTCTTATGCCATAGCAATAAACCCGATTCTAATTCTAGTTTTGAACTTTTTTTATCTTGTACTTTACCAGAGGAGTAAAAAAAAACTTCATAACATGAAAATGATAATAAATCTGATTCTGATCTTTAACCCTAACTTACCCAATCTTTTCAACTGACTCTAAGTTTCCAGTCCAGTAACATCCTTTCAAACCCGTTCTGTGTCCCCTCCAGTAGAATCAGACATTTATTGTAACGTGATGACCAGAACTGGACAAAGAACTCAAGCTGTGACTTAACTAGTGCTGTATACAGTGCTGCGTTAACCTCCCTTCTCATATACGCAATGAGGATCACGCATATAACCTGCAGATGTTGAAAATTCCGAACAAAAGCACAGAAGGTGCCTGACCTGCTGAGCTTCTCCAGTAATTTTAATTCTGCTTCTTACATTCTGTGTCTCAGCTGAGCATGTGGCAGTGCCTGTGTATCACTAGATGAATACTCATGAATAGGCCATAAAGACATAGAGTCATGGAGCACCACAGCACGGAAACAAGCTCTTCAGCCCATCTAGTCCGTACCAAACTATTATTCTGCCTAGTCCTGTCGACTTGCACATGGACCATAGCCCTCCAATCTATGTATTTATCCTAACTTCTCTTAAATGTTGCACCCAAAGCCATATCCACCCAAACTCCTATCCACCCAAACCCCTATCCACCCAAACCCCTATCCACCCAAACCCATATCCACCCAAACCCATATCCACCCAAACCCCTATCCACCCAAACCCATATCCACCCAAACCCCTATCCACCCAAACCCATATCCACCCAAACCCCTATCCACCCAAACCCCTATCCACCCAAACCCATATCCACCCAAACCCCTATCCACCCAAACCCCTATCCACCCAAACCCCTATCCACCCAAACCCATATCCACCCAAACCCATATCCACCCAAACTCATATCCACCCAAACCCATATCCACCCAAACTCCTATCCACTCAAACCCCTATCCACCCAAACCCATATCCACCCAAACCCCTATCCACCCAAACCCCTATCCACCCAAACCCATATCCACCTCTTTCGCTGGCAGCTTGTTCCATCCTTGCACCACCCTCTGAATAAAGATGTGATAACAGCACATTTGGAAAGCGGTGAAATCATCGGACAAAGTCAGCATGGATTTGTGAAAGGAAAATCATGTCTGACAAATCTCATAGAATTTTTTGAGGATGTAACCAGTAGAGTGGATAGGGGAGAACCAGTGGATGTGGTATATTTGGATCTTCAAAAGGCTTTTGACAAGGTCCCACACAGGAGATTAGTGTGCAAACTTAAAGCACACGGTATTGGGGGTAAGGTATTGATGTGGATGGAGAATTGGTTAGCAGACAGGAGGCAAAGAGTGGGAATAAACGGGACCTTTTCAGAATGGCAGGCGGTGACTAGTGGGGTACCGCAAGGCTCAGTGCTGGGACCCCAGTTGTTTACAATATATATTAATGACTTGGATGAGGGAATTAAATGCAGCATCTCCAAGTTTGCGGATGACATGAAGCTGGGTGGCAGTGTTAGCTGTGAGGAGGATGCTAAGAGGATGCAGAGTGACTTGGATAGGTTGGGTGAGTGGGAAAATTCATGGCAGATGCAATTTAATGTGGATAAATGTGAAGTTATCCACTTTGGTGGCAAAAATTGGAAAACAGATTATTATCTGAATGGTGGCCAATTAGGAAAAGGGGAGGTGCAACGAGACCTGGGTGTCATTATACACCAGTCATTGAAAGTGGGCATGCAGGTACAGCAGGCGGTGAAAAAGGCGAATGGTATGCTGGCATTTATAGCGAGAGGATTCGAGTACAGGAGCAGGGAGGTACTACTGCAGTTGTACAAATTCTTGGTGAGACCACACCTGGAGTATTGTGTGCAGTTTTGGTCCCCTAATCTGAGGAAAGACATCCTTGCCATAGAGGGAGTACAAAGAAGGTTCACCAGATTGATTCCTGGGATGGCAGGACTTTCATATGAAGAAAGACTGGATGAACTGGGCTTGTACTCGTTGGAATTTAGAAGATTGAGGGGGGATCTGATTGAAACGTATAAAATCCTAAAGGGATTGGACAGGCTAGATGCAGGAAGATTGTTCCCGATGTTGGGGAAGTCCAGAACAAGGGGTCACAGTTTGAGGATAAAGGGGAAGCCTTTTAGGACTGAGATTAGGAAAAACTTCTTCACACAGAGAGTGGTGAATCTGTGGAATTCTCTGCCACAGGAAACAGTTGAGGCCAGTTCATTGGCTATATTTAAGAGGGAGTTAGATATGGCCCTTGTGGCTACAGGGATCAGGGGGTATGGAGGGAAGGCTGGGGCGGGGTTCTGAGTTGGATGATCAGCCATGATCATAATAAATGGCGGTGCAAGCTCGAAGGGCCGAATGGCCTACTCCTGCACCTATTTTCTATGTTTCTATATTACATATAAAGGTGATTCTATATTTAAAGCAGAGGCTGCCAGGTTCCTGATTAGTACGAGTGTCAAAGGTTACGGGGAGAAGGCAGGAAAACTGGGATGAGACAGATGATAAATTTGTCATGATGGAATGATATTATGGACTCTGTAGGCTGAATCACTTAACTCCTCTCCTAAGTATTATGGGCTTATAGTCTTAACCTACAGCTTTTGATTCTAGTCTCACTCATTCTCAATAGAAAAAGCCTAGTTGTATTTACCCTATCTATACTCCACATAATTTTGTACCCCTCTATTAAATCTCCCCTCATTCTACTACCAGGAAAGAAAGGGAGGAATTACATTCTTAAAAACTTCTAAGTTTACAACTTTGGATGAGCATTTCCAGTTGGACATATTGGGCCTCAAGATGTTACAGTGTATGTCTGAGAGGTGATTTAACTGAATAATTAACATGATTTCCTTTAATTGCATGTAAAATCAAATACTTTTAAGTGGAAACAAGAGTTTTCCCTCTCTTATGGTGTGTTAAACAGATGCCATGTTTAGAGTTGCCATCTACTCAGATGCAACAATATATATGCAAAATTGTCCAAAAACATTTCAAACATTGCACAAATGCATTTACAACTAGATTCATGCACTGAAATGGGAGCTCTATCATTCACGTTGGGACCTCTGCACAGAACCTGTAGTTGTCAATTTGTGGCCTTGGTGACCACTGAGACAGAGAACGCTGCCATAGACAGTGTGAATGGGGACAGAATGCATCTCCTTCAATTGCCAGTGAGTGACCCAACCGGTTCCCTGCCACCTATAGCAGGGTGATCGACGGGCTGATGGCCACTGTAGGAAAAACTCTGCAATCAGTGAAGAGCAATCCAGTGAATTATGTAACATAGTGCAGGCGACTGAATAAAGAGGCTGGATGATGATGTGTGCATTTATTTAATTTATTTAGAGACAGGCCCCTTCTGGCTCTCTGAGCCACACCACCCAACAACCCACTGACTTAACCCTCGGCTAATCACAGGACGATTTATCATGACCAATTGACCTACCAATCTATGGGAGGCAACTGGAGCACCCGGAGGAAACCCACACGCACAAGGGGAGGAACGTACAAACAGAGGACGCCAGGACTGAACTTCAGCCTCCGGAACACCCAGAGCTACAAGCGTGGCGGAGTAGTTAGCGGAAGGTATTGCACTAACCACTGTACTGCCGTGATGCCCATGATGTGTCGTCCTTTCAGTTGCCATCTCATTCTAAATCTTGCATGATATTCCTCTGGAATTCTTTGTGAGTGAAGAGAAAAAGGTCATTGGGTCCCCCTCTCAGCTTCACCTTGTTCAACAGGGCAAGAGGTGAGCACAGTGTGATCTATGACATCATCAACTATGTGAATGACATGGACAAACATCATCTATGCTAAGGTGAACTATGCCCAGATTGTTTTGAGCTAACTTCCTGGACTGCTAAACAACTCAGAATTGATCTTGAACATGTGCAAAGCAGCTTTTATGTATAATTAGTTTGTAAAATAAAATACGTGTAACTGAATTGTTTGTTCCTCTAAACCAGGCTGTCTCCTGGTTAAAAACATCCAACACATGGACACCCCTACATATGAGCAAGCTGCCACAATATTATTAAATTCAAATGCCCAACATATGCTTTGACAGCATGCTCATTCCTACCAACGGCAGTAGAAATTGCTTCTCACTCTTCACTTTCTCATTAGTCTTGTATAATTCTGATCCGATTTTTACAACACTCCGGAGATATGGTGAACAAACTGAATAGTTTTGAAAGAATATTTTATGATCTATGGACGATTGGAATTGAACAAGATCTCTAAAGACAGAACACATTCATTACCCTGTACTTCGTCTTATGGAGGACACCAGAACAAGTGGCATTGATTAGAAGAGCAAAATGCTGGAGGAACTCAGCAAATCAGACAGCATCTATGGAAAGGAATCAGGAGTCAATGTTTCAGGCTAAAACCCTTCATCGGGACTGGCCATTGATTATAACAATGCTACTAAGGGATGAAAGGAGGAGACTAATTTCAGAGACATCCAGGAAAAAATTCCCAAATGAGTGCATTCATTCAAAACTGAAAATGACTTCTGTAGGTAGTTGTCAAGATATCGGGATTGAAGGTGGCTGAACAGAATGGAACCACCTGTAGGAGCCATGCATTCTGTATTGCACAATTATGATGTGTATTATGGTAACTAGTCACATTAGTTGCGACATGGTAAAAGCAAACCGGTTAAGTTGTGTATTTGTGGCAGTCTGTAGCGTAGGACCGTGGACGTGATATCTTCGCTAACCGCTGAGATAACGCTCAATGATGCTGAACTGTATGCTTGCTAATTGCTAATAAAGGATTGAAGCAGGGAATTTGACTCTTTGGAGCTGTGCACATGTTACACAAGTATAACAACTCCAAGGCGCCACAGTTGTTTTGTTTCAATGCAACGTTCAAATAATAAAGAAAAACCTCTGTTCAATAATTTAATTATTTATTTCCATTTCTTGTAAAAAGCCTAAAGCAATGCAATAACAAAAGGAACAACAACATACATATTCGACAGTTAGAACTGGCAGCTCGTGGGAACAGAATGTCTCATGTATAATGGAAATAAAACTGGAAACAAACTCAGTATAATGTCATGTTCTTGGTTTTATATTGCAGTATTCAAATTTCAAAATGGAACTTTTTTGCATTTAAACGACAGCACCTCCTCAATAAATGCAGAATTACACAGACATTTTTACAATTTAATGTTAATGCTCGGAGGAGACATCCGAAATAATTACATTCTCTTTTTGGGGCGATAATATCAAAGAATATTTCATTGCTCCTGCTGTGTCCAAATATGACTGTGAGCTGGGAGATTTGGACTTACTAAGCAAATATTTCTCTGAAAACAATTTGTTTTTTTAAAATTGGAATTGCACTTTCATTGGTAGAAACTTGCTGTACTGGAGAAAACACTGCATTAAGATGCAAAATATATTCACTCTGGGCATCAATCACATGCAGTTAGAGTGCGATGAATCAAGCCATATGCTGGGCTGAGATGCCTATAGTTTAAACGGTGGTAGTTTCACTGCAAAGAATTAATTGCAGCAGTTTCCAAACCTGAAGTTTCTATTTAATAAATGCTCCGCCAATTATGCGAATCCAATCCCTGTCGGTCGATGAGTATGGGCTCAGGCACTTAGAATTATTCATTTTTTTTCTCTCTCTGCATCTATTATGTGCTGCAGTGTGAGACTGGAAATGATGCTAATGGCAAAGAGCCTGAAAATATGTTGGACATCCTAGTTAGTTAGCCAAGGTGAGGGGGTGGGAGTGGGTGGACGGTGAGCTTTGTTTAACAGTGGTGGAGGAAGTAAGGTTCTGTTTGTCTCTCTTGATGTATTTCACATTCATCACTGTCATTCTCGTCCATCCTCAGGAGCATCCCCCTGAAGAAGAGGATAAGAACATAGTTAACATCATAAGAAAGCCCAAGGTAAAGTATTCTGTCAACCACGTGTCCACTGAAAAAGTTATTATATTAGTAAAGAATCAGGAGATAACGAATCCATTAATTCTTTTTGCATTCTGTTCAAATATCAATAGATCGCAGGAAATAATTTCACTAATTCAACCAGCTGATGGTTGTGACAGTATCTACTTAACAAAGCATATACTGATTTTGGGAACCTTCCAGGTAACAAGCTCTTATGTGACAGGCAATCTTCTTGCTAATTTTGGACATCAATTTTTATTGGCATCTTTCTTCCTTTTCCCCGCTTAGCTTTCTTACAGCGAGCCTCAATCTTTATTATTTTACTTGCTTCACCTCTCCTTTAATCCTCAATAATTTGAAGACAAGAAGCATTCCTCCATTTTTTTCATACAGCCACAATTTTAAAACTTAAGGTTGATGTCTGTTAATCATGGCCACTTGATATGCTTTATCTTCACTTGTTCTTTGGCATTCTTTTTGGTTTCTTTATGGCATTCCACATAACCAGCCTTGCCTAGGTTTTTGCAATACAGATGAATAGCAGAAAAATCAGTTTCTTGCAGCCAAAGTAGGAACAAGCATTTCAATGTCACCAACACAATGATATCCCAGTCAGTTTCCACAAACAGTGACACAGGGCGACGTGGTAGCATAATGGTTAGCACAACACCTTACGAACGAGCAGAGTTCACTTCCTGCTGCTCTCTGTAAGGAGTTTGTACCTTCTTCCTGTAACCGCATGGGGTTTCCTCCAGGTGTTCTTGTTTCCTCCTACATTCCAAAGACGTTCTGGTTAGTAGGTTAACAGGTCATTGTAAATTGTCCCGTGATTAGGCTAGGGTTAAATCGGGGGATTGCTGGGCAGCGTGGATCGAAGGGCCAAAGGGCCTATTCTGCGCTTTATCTCAATAAATAACTAAATAAATAAAATGATCATTGTGGAAACACTTTTATCTTAGTTCATTTATTCATTTAGAGATACAGCACAGTGACAGGCCCTTCTGGCCCAGTGAATCCATGCCAGCCGATTCCACCCATGTGACCAATTGACCTACTAAGCTGTACGTCTTTAGACTGTGGGAGGAAACTGGAGCACCCGGAGGAAACCCACACGTCAGGAGAACAAGGGACGAAGTCTTAACAGACAGCCGTAGGAATTGAACCCCCGTTGTAGGCGCTGTAAAGCAATAGTGCTAACCATTATGCTACCATGTCACCCTGAAGCACAAGCCTTCAATTGACTAATACTCTGAAGCATTTTGTGATTACAGCACCGCTGACTGCAATTCCGTGACGGCTGTCCATCTTGATCTCTTCAGTTAAATATTACAATGGAAAACATACGCACAAAACAGAGTGCAGTGAAAGCAGTCTTCTTCATTGCCCTGTGAAGCTGAGCCTACTTGAATTCATGACTAATGAAATCTTTAAAAAATGTAAGTCTGACATAATTATAGTATAAAAAGCCAAACCACACGTTTTCATGTTGGACGGTCTGGAAGACCCATAGACTTGGAAAACTCAGCCTGTTAAACATAATGATGAGAATATGGTTTTGTGGAAAAATGGTCAGCAAAAGGGTTAGTGAACTAAGCAACTAAATTGCAGTTTTCTATTTGAAATTTGTAACCCAATGAATTTTTGTAACCCAATGTCCTAAGCTTAGATTTGCAGTCTTTAATGATCAGGATGCAGCATTTGAGTGCATAAAAGGGGAACGTGCACTCATATGATTCAGTCACTGTCTGTTCTATGATTAAAAATACCTTGTGCTATGGATGTACTTAATTGCTCCTGGTTTTGTATATCTGCTTGTACAACAGATTCACTTGCATGCCTGTAGTCACATGTATTCACCTGTTCAGCAGTGTAAATAAATGCTGAAATTGCTCTGTAGCTCAGAGCCTTGCACTCTGCTGGAGGCGCTCCATGGTAAAATAAATGCTGGATAAAGGTATCACTGCTTGAAGTCCAGTTGTAATTCCACAGGTTGTAATTTCTTATACTCTTTCCACAGATGTTGCCGATCTTCTGAGCATTTCCAGAACCTTCTATTCTTAGTTAGAATTCAGGAGAATGTTTTGATACTTTAATTTTTACATTGCAAGTTGTTTTATGTTTAAAGTGATAACGTCACAGTAGGGGGAGAGAAAAAATCTGGGATTAGTTCCTGATGATCTTTGAATTTCTTCAACTGAGCAGACTGGCTTTTGGTTTTCCTGTACTGTAAACTATATATTACAATGAACTGAATATTTTGGGAATTAGTCTCTGCAGAGGGATTGAGAATGGAATGTACATAAACCAGAGTCTGGATTCAATGGTGAATCATTGGTAAAAATAGAAATAGAATGATAGAAAAAAGATAGAATATTATATAAATATTATACTGCACAATTACATTCTTGAAATATTGTAACATGGGGGAATAAGTCTCTATATTTGTATTGGGTAATTTTTGGTCTGAAAGATATTGGGTGCAATTAATGTGATGTTAAAGCCATACATAAGGATAGTAACAGGATTTAATCTTTTTTTTATTATTTAATTTCTATCAATTGCTTTAATATGGCTGTTCAGTGGGTTCCAATGATGAAGGATCGGCAAATAGAACTATATTTCTGGAGTACTAATTAGGCTTGGGCAACTACTTTTACACATTAGCAGAAAACCACATCATCTGTTCTACCATTCTCACATAAATAATAACAAGCACCATTAGCTGAACCACTATTTTGACAGTAAAATTTAATTCCATGCATGTATTTTTAGAAAGAAGATTCAGGCTGATCAGATATAATATGTATTTCAGAGATTCCTGCAATAATGTTGGTTAGAGATCAGGTTTCAGCTCAAACTGATTATCTCACTCAATACATTAGAAATAATCGGACAGTTTGGGAATTAGAATCTGCATCTCAATAAACCAAAACATATTTTGTTTTAATGATCCTGCTGTAATAAAGGATTGATGATGACAATTACATTGCATCTGGGCTCTGCTCACTCCAACTGAACAGCTGAGCTTTGATAATAAAGCCTTTGTTAATGGAAGAATAACCTTGAGTGAGCCCAATAGATTGATTATATCTTCTGAGATTGATCTTAGTGATTGATGAGTCAAGTATTTATCAAAGTGAGTTCCACAATTTCCTTTGCCTACTGTATCATCAATCATAATCTATTATACAACAAATACCACAGCTACACATGATTGTCAGGGCTTTATTTATTTATTTATTTAAAGATACACGGCAAAGCAGGCCCTGTCTGCCCAATGAGCTGTACCACACAGCAACCCACCTGTTCAACATGAGTATAATCACAGGACAATTTACAATGGCCAATTAATCTCCTAAATGGACTGTGGGTGGAAACCAGAGCCTCTGGAGGAAACCCACTTGTTCATGGGGAGGACGTTCAATCTCTTTACAGACGGTGCCAGAATCAAGCTCCAAACTCAGATGCCCCGAGCTGTGAAGGCGTTGCACTAACAGCTACGTTACTGAAAGCAAATATTCTTATGCTTAGTAAAGAGTTGCAGGTTAATGTAATGATGGCAGTCACTGAGATAATCATTCAGTGATGATTCCATTGAATTGGTTAACAAATAGATCAGGAAGGGAACTAAAGATCTTGCATGAGGTTGCTCTTAACTTTAATGGTCCAATGAAGAGACACAAGGGCAGAGACCATTACTTGGATTAAATCAATACTTGCAAGTCTTGTTTGGGCAGAGGTTAGGTAAAGAGAAACTAATGGCAATATGTGAGAAATATCACAATAGCGATGTGCTGCCAGGAGATAATGATAAATTGTGCAGAAGAACCTGCTGAAAGCAGGAAAAACACAAATGCATGGCAAAAATGATCCATAAGGGAAGCTTTGAAAATAAAACCACATTTAATTATGCCAGTATTTTATGCAAGTGTTTTATATTAAAGATAAAAATTATCTTTATTTCAAATCAAGTAATTCATATAGTTAAGTCCTATTTCTAAGATTAAAGATGCTCAATAAAGTTTAACAAATAGAATCTGCCTAGGCTTTCTTTTCAGTTTGTCCCTCAGTAATAATAATTCACAGTTTGCTTCATTCTGTAAGATGTAAAACCAAAATTAAAATGCTTTGACATTAATGTACAATTGGTTTAAATCTGAACATAATCTATGCAATTTTCAAACCCTCTTACTGATTTCAGAAGGCTAAATAAGAATAATACATGCAAAATTAACAAACTTATAGTACAGTTTTGCATTCTATTAAGTTTAATGTATGTATATTTATTGTTGTTGTACACATATAAATGGGACAATTTGCATACTGCTAATGTTCAAAAAGAAACCCAAAGAATACATTAAACAAAAATACTGTGGATGTTAGAAATCTTAGGAAAAATAGACCTAAGCAGCAAAGTCAGGGAGTCTTGGGAAACAAAGTTCAGGTCAATAAACTGTTGCATTCCTGGTGATTTGTTCTTGATCAACAATGACACATGCATGAAACAGGAAACACAGTTGTCCTCGTTGAAGCAGACATTCAGGGTCTGAACTACCATGATTTGCCTGCCAAAATCCCTGCAACAGTTGAGATCTGTCTGCTATGCAAACAGCAGGGGAAGGTAGAAAATGTAGATTGGGTCTGTATAACAATTGCGATTATCAAAAGAGGTTGACATCTAGTGTGCAACTAAGACTGATGCTCTGACCAATTAAAAGATATTAGTGAACATCCCCTTTCTGTTCGGGTGAAGCAGGTCAATGATACCAAAACATCAACATCTTATATATTGTGTCCCAGAAAACTACCTAGTTCAGAAAAAAATATTGTGGATGAATTTTGCACTAAGTCATTTAGAAAGATTATTTTCTCCTAGTGAGGTTGAGTAAAAAATGTTGGTGTTACTGAATAGGGAGGAATGATGTCCTGTACATCGAGAAGATTTCAATATTTAAAAAAAATCTTTCTCAGGGTATTTGGGGGTGTGAGTCAGGGTATGTGGAGTTGTGAGTCAGGGTATGTGGGGGTGCGTGTCAGGGATTGTAGGGGTGTGAGTCAGGGTATGTGAGGGTGTGAGTCAGGGTATGTGGGGGTGATTTTCAGGGTATGTGGAGTTGTGAGTCAGAGTATGTGGGGGTGCGTGTCAGGGATTGTAGGGGTGTGAGTCAGGGTATGTGAGGGTGTGAGTCAGGGTATGTGGAGTTGTGAGTCAGGGTATGTGAGGGTGCGTGTCAGGGTATGTCGGGGTGTGGGTCAGGGCATGTGGGGGTGATTGTCAGGGTGTGTGGGGGTGATTGTCAGGGTGTGTGGGGGTGTGAGTCAGGGTATGTCGGGGTGTGGGTCAGGGCATGTGGGGGTGATTGTCAGGGTGTGTGGGGGTGCGTGTCAGGGTATGTGGGGACATGAGTCAGGGTATGCGGGGGTGCGTGTCAGGGTATGTGGGGGTGCGTGTCAGGCTATGTGAGGGTGCGTGTCAGGGTTTGTGGGGAGAGTGAGTCAGGGTATGTGGGGGGTGTGAGTCAGGGTATGTGGAGGTGTGTGTCAGAATATGTGGGGGGTGTGAGTCAGGGTTTGTGAGGGTGTGAGCCAGGGTATGCGGGGATGCGTGTCAGGGTATGTGGGAGTGTGAGTCAGGGTATGTGGGGGTGTGAGTCAGGGATTGTAGGGGTGTGAGTCAGGGTATGTGAGGGTGTGAGTCAGGGCATGCGGGGGTGCGTGTCAGGGCATGCGGGGGTGCGTGTCAAGGTATGTGGGGGTGCGTGTCAGGGATTGTAGGGGTGTGAGTCAGGGATTGTGGGGAGTGTGAGTCAGGGTCTGTGGGGGTGTGAGTCAGGGTATGTGGGGGTGTGAATCAAGGTGTGAGGGGGTGCGTATCAGAGATCGTGAGGGTGTGAGTCTGGGTATGTGGGGGTGTTAGTCGGTATGTGGGGGGTGTGAGTCGGGGTGTGTGGGGATGTGAGTCAGGGTATGTGGGGGGTGAGTCGGGGTATGTGGGGGTGTGAGTCAGGGTATGTGGGGGGTGTGATTCAGGGTATGTGGGGGTGCCTCTCAGGGTTTGTGAGAGTGTGAGTCAGGGTATGTGGAGGGTGTGATTCAGGGTATGTGAAGGTGTGAGTCAGGGTACGTGGGGGTGAATCGGGGTATGTGGGGTGTGTGAGTCGGGGTATGTGGTGGGTGTGGGACAGGGTATGTGGTGTGTATGTCAGGGTTTATGAGAGTGTGAGTCAGGGTATGTGGGGGTGTGATTCAGGGTATGTGGGGGTGTGAATCAGGGTGTGTGGGGGTGCGTGTCAGAGTTTGTGACGGTGTGAGTCTGGGTATGTGGGGGTGTCAGTCAGGGTATGTGGGGGTGTGAGTCGGGGTGTGTGGGGATGTGAGTCAGGGTATGTGGGGGGTGAGTCGGGGTATGTGGGGGTGTGAGTCAGGGCATGTGGGGGGTGTGATTCAGGGTATGTGGGGGTACGTCTCAGGGTTTGTGAGAGTGTGAGTCAGGGTATGTGAGGGTGTGAGTCAGGGTACGTGGGGGTGAATCGGGGTATGTGGGGTGTGTGAGTCGGGGTATGTGGTGGGTGTGAGACAGGGTATGTGGCGTGCATGTCAGGGTTTGTGAGAGTGTGAGTCAGGGTATGTGGGGGTGTGATTCAGGGTATGTGGGGGTGTGAGTCAGGGTATGTGGGGGTGTGAGACAGGGTATGTGGGGGGTGTGAGTCAGGGTATGTGGAGGGTGTGATTCAGGGTATGTGAGGGTGTGAGTCAGGGTACAAGGGGGGTGAGTTGGGGTATGTGGGGGTGTGAGTCAGGGTCTGTGGAGGTTTGAGTCAGGGTATGTGGGGGGTGTGATTCAGGGTATGTGGGGGTGCATCAGGGTTTGTGAGAGTGTGAGTCAAGGTATGTGGGGGTGTGATTCAGGGTATGTGGGGGGGTGAGTCGGGGTTTGTGGGGATGTGAATCAGGGTAGATGGGGGTGTGAGTCAGGGTTTGTCGGGGTGCGAGTCAGTAGAGCAGTGT
Source organism: Mobula hypostoma (assembly GCF_963921235.1). Lineage (NCBI taxonomy): Eukaryota > Metazoa > Chordata > Chondrichthyes > Myliobatiformes > Myliobatidae > Mobula > Mobula hypostoma. Next base: position 116,951,669 of record NC_086097.1, on the reverse strand, counting down.
GAAGGTTAGCGTTAGGAACCATTCCATAGCCAATTGAATTTTGGAAGAAGACATCTTGTGTATCATCATATATTACATCACAGCCTTTGAAGAAACATTAAGGTGTCAATCAGTATATCCCGGTGCCTTATTGGCTTTTATTTTCCTTAATCTTCCAATGCCATCAAATTATCAATCATGATTTAAACTATTTACACTAGAGATGCTGTAAATGCAAAGCAACAACTCACAAAATGCTGGAGGACCTCAGCATGTCAGGCAGAGTCTATGGAGGGGAATAAACATGCCCCATTTTGGGCTGAGATGCTTCATCAAGACTGGAAAGGAAGGGGGAAGAAGCCAGGATAAGAAGGTGGGGCAAGGGGCAGAGTACAAGATGGCAGGTGATAGGTGAAACCAGGTGAGGGGGAAGGTGGGGGTGGGAGGTAATGTAAAGAGCTGGGAGGGAAGGGTGGAAATGATAAAGGACTGAAAAAGAAGGTACCTGATAGGAGAGCAGACCCTGCACCTTGTGAGAAAGGGAAGGAGACAAGGGAGGGAGGTGATGGGTTGGAGAGGAGAAGAGATGGGGTAAGAGGGGAGCCAGAAGGGGGAATGGAAAAGAGGGAAAGGGAGGGGCTAGAAATTTCTGAAAGTCAGAGCAATCAGTGTTGGAGGGTTATTCAGATGAAATAGGAGGTGTTGCTACTCCAACCCGAGAGATGCAGTAGAGGAGACCATGAACCAATATGTCAGACTGGGAATGGGAAGTTGAATTAAAAGCGTGGCCACCGGGGTATTCCACCTTTTAAACCATTTGGCACGTGTATTTCAAGCATTATATTCAGTGTAAATTTGTGAAATGAATGAGAAATAGTAGGACTTGAGTACACAACTGACAGCATAAATGCAAGTATATCCAACTGATGACAATCCACATACAATCCTCAGAAATATTCAACGCTCTTAATGTTTTCAAATAAGACGAGTTTTGGGTAACCAATTTTGTGCATTCTTCTGGTGCTTGTCATTCACGTATTTTTTCGTACCCTGGTCCTTTTGCTCAATGCTCTTCCTCTGGATGCAGCTAAGTCAGTGTGAGTTTGCTCCATTAGAGAATGGGCAATTGCAGGGGGCCATTAGGGTGATCACAAGCAGCTCTGGGCTCGGATGGCCTGATTTCTGACTATATCATTTTATAATCTGGATCAAATGATTGATGGGACCAGGACACTCTTAGATAAGAATATAAATGCCTTTTGTAAAATGAATCTCAAGGTAGCATTTGGTGACATACCTGTACTTGGTAAGTTTACATTGAACTTTGAACTTTTATTAAGGTACAGTCACAAGTTGTTATCTATGGACCCACCGGCAATCTCCCCAGCTGAGGTATCAGTTGGCCAGGCAATCTGAAAAAGGGGAGATTTAAGTGACAGCACAGGCTCTAAATGTGGTGGGTTCTGATGCTCTTGCTGAAATAAGTGGGGAGGGGGAGGGGGAAGGGTTGATGCTTTGCTGCTGCTTGTCCGTGGGAGGGGGAGAGGAGGTTTTGGGGTTCTAATATTTTTCTGTCATTTATTCTTTTGAGGTTCTGTTTTCGTGGCTGTCTGTGAAGAGTAAGAATTTCAGGTTGTATACTGTATACATTGTCCGATGTTAAATGGAACCATCGAATCTTCTTCATCTTTGGTATCCTGTGTCACGGTAGGCAGGAGTTGTTGTGCACTGTATTTCATGCATCTGAGTTATGGAGTCTTTCAGAGTATGGTCATGATGAGGGAAGTGGAAAGTCAAGAGCAGATGGTCGAAACACCTGAAGGTATTGAGGTAAAAGAATGAGATGAATTTCTGGTTCACCTATGACCACAGTCCTGGGCATCCTATAACCCTATAACAGGATAGGGACACAGAAGATGCTCTTACTGTTGGATGCAGTAGTTTGTAAATGACAGCAACGTTCCCCAACAAGTGTGTAATAGAGTGCAAGAGTATGCACATAAAATAAAGTATACGGCAGTGGAAACTCAGTGGTAGGCTTTTACACAGAGAGAGGTGGGCGCATGGAAAGCAGTACCAAGGGTGGCGGTAGAGGCAGATAGATCAGGGACATTTAAGAAACTTTCAGAAACCTGTAACTGAGTGAGAGGTGTGTGATGCACATGTGACCACTGGAGAAATTGGAAGCGCATGGTGTAATGGTGCAGTGGCTAGTAAATGGCATTTGTGTTGCTTCTAGTCGGTTCAATCAGACAAGGGAGATCATTGGAATTTTTGCAGCACTGTATCTTGGTACTCAAAGAAATTATTGCAAATTCTGATCTCCTTAAACACCTCTTCTGGCATTCCTGTTAGGTCTCCTGGGCTCCTTACCCTGCAGTTCCCTTTATCTGTACACCTTGACAACTCAGATGCTGAGGACTGCATCAGCAGACCAGGACAATCTCCCTCGTGCCATCCTTCTGCAGTGCAGCAGCTTGCAAGCTGAGCAGAGACTATGAGCTATGCTCCGATTCGGTCGCTGACTGCCATCTAATCCATGGAGGCAAGTTGTCAGCTGCTGTCAGTCAGCACTGGTTCATTTTGCAGAAGTGCAGAACATAATGGAATTATTTGTCTCATAACATGAGCCAGCAGGGAACAATCTGAATAACACATCCAAGATGCACAAGATCAGGTCTGGATGAAAACCAACAATACTGGCTCAAATTTTGAAGGATCCTGCTCACAGTACGAGTTTACCATATGTTTTAATGCCCTTTAGTTAATTAAATGAAAAAAAAAGTTTTAATAGGAAAATTAATCCAAGAGAAGTTTACCTTTCATTGCAACAATTTGCACAATGGCAATACCTAAAATTTCTAAACATTTTAATGCACAAATGTGCACATACACATATGTGCACATATATGCATACACACGTGTGCACACGTACATGTCCACATGCGCATGTTGCTCAAAGCAACTTCTTGAGATTCCTTTTATTTCTTTATGACCCTGGAGGTCATCCATTCCATCCAATCAATTCCATCAGTAGCATTCCCTTACTTATTTGCTTGTAACCTACCTATTCTCTCTACACACACAAAACGATGGGGGAACTCAATAGGCCAGGCAGCATCTATGGAAAGGTCAAAGTTAAAGTCTGTCCTGAGCCTTATAGGCTCATCAGGCCGGTGCTTATGCCGGTTTCTGTGGTGTGAAGCGACTGAGAATACAAGACTCCCCCCCCCCCCACCCCCACCCCCGGATAGGACGCCAGTCTATCGCGAGGTTAACCCCCAGCATTTTGCCGGTACCCATTTTCATCTGGATGGTCTGGAGCAGTGTGTGGTTAAGTGCCTTGCTCAAAGACACAACACGCTTTCTCGGCTGGGACTCAAACTCACAACCTTCAGATCGCTAGTCAAACGCCTTAACCACTTGGCCACGTGCCACACTATGGAAAGAAATAAGCAGTCAATACTTTGGGCTGAAACCCTTCATCAGGACTAAAATTCTGCCTGACATGCTGAGTTCCTGCAGCATTTTGTGTATATCACTCTGGATTTCCAGCATCCACACAATCTCTTGTGTGTATGCCTATCTGCATTTGATGGAATTTACAGTAACCAATTAGCCTAACAACTACTATGCCTGTGAAATGTGGAAGGGAGCCTGAATATCTGGAGGGAAGATCTATGCAGTCACAGGGAGAACATGCAGACTTCACCCAGTAAACGCCAGAGGCTGGGATTGAAACAACATCTCTGTAGCCGTGCAACAGCAGCATTACCCACTGCATCACTGCACCACTCTCCTTGGTTGGGAGTTATCATTTACACTTTGAATGGAATTTAAGCCCGCTGCTGGTTTAACCTGGGATCAGATTATCTATAGCCAGCTACATGCTAAATTGTATAATTCTGACTCAGTCCTCAATTTGAAGTTGCCCTGATCCAAATCTGATTCTAGACCAAGGCCACAATCCAGCACTTTACTTCAACCTCAGCTGAAGTCCTAATCTGTTTCAGCATCTGCAAGCTTGTCTGAGCTATGCAACATGATACAGCTACAAGATCCAAACACAAGTAGAATTATGGCAACTATCAAATAACACAATTGTCAATTAATCTGTAATCGTCACAGAAGATATTGGAGGAACTCAGTGGGTCAGGCAGCATCTACAGTGGGAAATGGTTGGTGTCTTGGGTTGTGGCCCTTTATTTCTTTTCTGTCCTTCGGGTCATTTCCCTCCATTGCTGCTGCTGACTCATTGAGTTCCTCCAGCACTTTTTACTGTATCATGCTGCAGGTTCCAGCATCTGCAGTCTCTTGCATCTCAGCTTAGCCAACAATAGTTGATACTTCATTCAAAGTAACCTGACTCGATCCCAGGTGGACCTCCCTCTACATCCTGGTGCTCGCCTTGGACTTAACTTTTTTTGCAAAAGAATGTATAAGCCCAATGATTAGCGGCAAACAGCTTGGGCCTCAAGTGCCACCATTGGAATGGCCCCATGTTCGTAGCAGTCATTAGTCCTCGGCCCACATGAAATCAAGTAAGTACACTAAATATGTATTTGTGAAGGTGATAGGTCAGTCCATGTGAATGTAGCAAGCAATGGCAAAGTACAATGAGAAATCTTAAAGAGGGAAGTAAATTTTAGTCAAGACTTTCAGAAAACTCTCTTGATTGTTATGCAAGCAATAAGAACTCTTAGAACCAGCTACTTGAGCCGAAGCAGAAGCCAAGGCTTCATAGGTTTTCCCTTTTTCCATTTACTCTTCTTTGTGATACTTCTTTTTTGCTGATTCCAAGAGCTGTCTTCTACACTGAGTACTGGAATGCTAATTTAGATTACTTCATCAGTGGAATCATTATTTACCCTCACAGATTTTGTGTGTGGTACGGGATTCTTCAAATCCATGATGTTTACCTACAGTATGATGTGTTAGGCTCCTCAGTCATCAACAATATCACTGGCAGGTAGCCTTCCTCTGATAGCTACCCTTTAGTTTGGCACATTGGATCCTAGCAAAATGAAAATATCATGACCGTTGCCATGGTGCCAAGTATTGACGTGTGCAATTTTCTGTATTAGGTCACATGCGCATGATGTTGCCAGAGTAAAATGCTTTTCTTTCTCATACAGGGCAGAACAAATAAGCAGCAGTGGCAGTTGTAATGAACCTGCTGTCCAAGGTATTCTGGCCGTTGGAAAGATCACAATTGTAAAGCAGGTATGGGTTGACTCCCACTTTTTAATTCAAAAAGTATTTGCTCACTTTGAATAGCGAGCATCATTAATCTCTGTTATACAAAAAGTAAATACAGAACTAAAATTCTTGTGCAGCACACACAAAATGCTGGAGGAACTCAGCAGGTCAGGTGGTATCAATGGAGAGGAATAAATAGCCAGCATTTTGGGACAAGACCCTTCATTGGGACTGAAAAGGAAGGGAGAAGAAGCCAAAATAAGAAGCTGGGGTGGAGTGGAAGGAATACTAGCTGGCAGGTGATGGGTGAAACCAGATGAGGGAGAAGGTGGGTAGGTTGGGAGAAGGGGGGATGAGGTGAGAAGCTGGGAAGTGATAGGTGTAAGAGATGAAAGGAGAAGAAGAAGGAGTCTGCTTCATATTCTGAATCTCCACGTTCAGCCCAGATGCATAAAATATTCAAAACAAGATTATCTTCATGGTCAATGTTCATCAAGACTGAAAGACTGCAGTTAGAGTTGGAGAATGCACTGCACCTAGTGAGGAAGACCTTATGGACTTAAAGCAGAGTGAGGAAGTCTTTATAACAGACATATGAGATGCCCTCAATGGAATTTCAGATGAAGAATTAATCCATGGACACCCTAGGCAAATACAGTATGGCTCTCAGTTCAGGTTTTTTAACGTTCATCCTCTCCTTTTTACTGCCTTGTCTTCTCCGAGCAGTTGTATTTCACGATGAGTTTGAGAAGATCTGGTCCATCATCAAAACCTAACTGCTTGCACCACCATTTATTATGGAGTGGCTGCTGGCCAGGATCAGAAAATAACTCCAGAGCACTGTAAACTCAGCCAGCTGCATCATGGGCACTAGATTCCCAATCATTGAGGTCATCATAAAAAGATGATCCCTCAAAAACGTGGCATCCATCATTGAAGACCTCAAATACCAAAAGTATGCTCTCTTCTCATTACTACAATCAGAGTGGAGGTACAGAAGCCTGAAGACAACACACTCAGCATTTTAGGGACAATTTCTTCCCCTCCACCATCAGATTTCTGAGCCAATGAACTCACTGTTTTACTCCTTTTTGCACTACTTTTTAAAATTTTTTTATAAACTGTATACATTTCTGATTGTAATTTATAGCATATTTTATGTACTACTCTGCACTGCTGCCTCAAAACAACAAATATGATGACCTATGTCAGTGATGATAAAACTGATTCTGATTCTGATTCTAGTCTTTCTCACCAATTAATTGTGCGAACAAATATGAACTCAGTGCTTGGAATACAGGACCTTACACGTCAGAAAAACCACTTCAGCATCTGCCAATCTTGTTTGACCTAGATAACAAGACACAACAGCAGCAAGAACAAGACATCAGTAGAATCGTAGCAACTACCAAGTAAGACAGCCGCCAATTAACGTAGAGTCAGTTACCAATTCATTCATGTTGTGACATTGACCTACCCTTCCTGCATCTTTCTGAGGATTCGGACATGTGAGGTTAGGAGGGGCGTTGGCTGGAACTCTGAGTTCCAAAAGGAAAACATTAGCATCGACTTAGAGTTAACGCCAACTAGTGTCGTAAAATGCTCAGCAGGTGTTCAAGTTGTGTGCCTGAGTGGCGCCTGGCACAATTTGCCCCACAGGTATGTTAATGTATACGCCATACGTCAGCTTTGAGTTCTAAGAACACTGCTATCACCCCAAAATGAGTACTAACCATCCAAAATTTTCACTTTAGTTTTTCATTGCCCTTTGTTGAGGAAAAATAGTTTTATACTTTTTTTTATAGCCAGAATTACTGAGATCTTTTCAATAACATGCAAGGATCTCAGTAGAACACCACAGAATACTCTATTCCTATGCTGTCTTTAGCAGTTTTATCCAACAACACAAAAGTTCTCGAATGCAGGATCTGAGGGTTTTTGAGAAGTACACTTCCTGAGAAATTCCCAGCAAAGCTAGCAATTCTTAGCACCTATATGCTGGCTAATCATGACACATTATCAGAAAATTCTCCTCCATCCCTTTGCTTATCCCCCATCATAAAGGAATATGTTGCACAATAAAATGAAGATTTGTCTTATCAATTGCAAAGTTCGTCAGTCAAAAGCGTATATTCACCCATACACATTGCCTTGGGCCAAGATTTTAGACAAAAGTGGATATTCATACAAATTCATGCAAAAAAGGTTTACATTTTCTGTCATACTATCACTTCATACTGTAGAAATGTATTGTTATTTGCCTCGATTGATAAAAATACAACTTCATGAATCTGTCGAAAGAAATGCATGTAATTCCAGTGCAATGCGCAGTGTACAGTATTGTGCAACTTGTACCCATTGATAAAAACATGTTCAACAAATGAATGACAGTTGTATATCCTATCTATGATCAGTTTGCGACAACTTTTTTTTCAGGAATCAACCGTGTTTATCATGTTCAATCAGTCAATACTGGCAAACACTAACAAATTAATATTACTTATAAATTTTGCTTTACAACAGGTCTCAATTTTCCTCAATTGTTCTGGCATGTAGTCGACTGAAAAAGCAAGATATGGAAGTGGAAGGATAAAAAGCATGAGTAGCAATACTGTTAAAAAAATGTTAGTTCTAAGCTGTGAATAACTCCATAGGTTTCAATCTTCCCTGAAAATATATTGAGATCCCTTTATAATTAATTGGGACCTACTGTAAGAGTTGTCTTTAGAATCTCAGGTTTTACAAGTAATCTAGGATGTCATTGTCCTCTATGATAAGCTACAGTAAAGCAATTATTGCATATTATTGTGTACTAAACACATTAATGATGTAAGTAACATTAAAAGAATTAACTATATTACTTTATCATTCTCTATCATGGACAAATGAAACTTTCCAATTGTAGGTAACAATTTACCAGCAAAGAAGCAAAAAGAAGCTGACTAAATAGAACTCATATTACTTAAAATTAATTGGAATTGTGATGAAACAGAAAAGATAAAACACCCAGATTCTATGAAGCTCCACTTCGGACATATTGTAGTTTAATTTATGTTGAGTTTGTGGAGTTACTCGCCAGTGCTGAGATACTGTGTCCCGAAGCCTCATCTTCCATCACTGCACTCCACCTTCAGCCTGTATTTGTTTTAAACATATAAATGCATATCTGTACCATCCCGGATCCGGCTGCAGCAATGACACAAGGCTACACCATGACTGGTCTTTGCAGCATTACTGCACATCACATTTGGTTCAGGAAACAGGCGATAAATAGATGTCCAAGAGACTCATGCTGGCGTGTGACCAACGTCCATAATTTCAAAATTCTTTGATGCATGTTCAAAATCATCCAGCAGCACATTATTCTCAAGCAGTCTATATAATGAAAATAATTTAGATGTAACACAATGAATCAGTAGGTTCAATACACAATGTACAATTAACGGAAATGGCCTTGAATCATAAACATGCATGGGTGAATGAGGGGAGATTTGGTATACAAAATTATGAGGGGTACAGATAGGATATATACAAGTAGGCTTTTTCCACTGTTGGGTGAGACTAGAACTAGAAGTTATGGATTAAAGGTGAAAGGTGAGATACTTAAGGGGAACCTGATCTTAGAGGGTGGTGAGAATGTGGAATGAGCTGATAACGGAAGTTGTGGATTATGGGGATGTGGATGGGAGAAGTATGGAGGGCTGCAGTCTGGGTTCAGATCCATGAGACTAGGCAGATTAATATTTCCACATGGACTAGATGGGCCAAAGGGCCTGTTTCTGTGTTGTTGTGCACTATCACCTTATAACTCTATGACAAGGGATTCTGCAGATGCTGGAAATCCAGGGCAACAAACACAGAATGCTGGAGGATAAATAGTCAACTAATTACCCTCTCCGTAGATGCTGCCTGCCCTGCTGAGTTCTTCCAGCATTTTTTGCTTGCCGACTATGGTAGTTCTTCACCTTCACTGCCTGAAGCACATTTCCCACTATCGATAAGTTCTACCCTAAATTATTTAGCTTGAAAGATTTTTAAGTTTTGCAAGGTTTCCTATTCTATCTGAACTCTAGTGCACTAAGAAAACATGTGCTGATGGCTTATTGAATGGGAATGAAATAATTTTGTCAGGAGTCCTATCTCCTAAAAATACTAGGTGCTTTCACTTCTTGAGATCTATATAATCTGCACTAAACTCTTCACAATGTGTATATAATTTAGCACAGGAAGTAAAAGGACAAGGAAGTTGTATCTTAGATCAATTAATGTTTCTTCTTTATTAAAATCCAATTATTAAATGGCTAGTAAAATATTTAATTTACTATATGACATAGCCTCACTGTACCTTCAGTCCAATGGCAGTTTAAACTACTCTCAGGTATGAGAGAGTTGCTTTATTGTGAGTGTCTAAATCTATGTTCTTAGCACTTTAGAAGGATAAAGGGTGATCTTATTGAAACATGTAAGATCCTGAGAGAGTACAATATAACAAGGTAAACATTCATACTAGTGAGGGTAAACAGCCACAACGTTAGGCAGTCATCTAAAACTGAGAAGCATAGAAAGTTCTCACAGAGAATCGAAAATTGCTAGAGCTCTTTACCCCAGAAAGTTAGGGAGTGAATATTATTGGATGAAAATAAAGAGGAATTAACTATTTTTATGAAAAATTGGGAAAATGAGATCTGTGGGGAACTGGCATAAAAGAGGAGGTGAGACCGGGGTGGGGGGGGTGGAATTTGCCATGATCATGTTGAGTAGTAGTTTGTGGGGTTGAATGGCTGATTGCTTATGGACTTGTGTCCTTGTGTTTTTGAACGTGTAACTCTAGTTAATAACCTAGTGGAACTGACTTAACTGGAGATGGACAACAATATAGAGACTCAGTTCCCTTATGGATCAGCACTGTTCACAGGAGCATTAATTTTTATTTTGCAAAATATTGCTGCTAATTTAAAAAGTTTTATAAATAGTATAATAGTCAACTGTTTCCTTAACAGAGAGCTTAGTCAAGCAAGTAATATTTTGCATGTGTAGATCAGCTTTAGAAATACATTTTCTTACAAGGCTCTATACTAATAATTGTACTGTAGATAGTTTAAAATAGCAATACTTCAACAAAGAAATTTCTGTACCAACTTCAGAACATTTTTCTTAAGCAGAAATCAGAATATTTTTATTGCTCAATATTACATCCATTAAGGGAAAACTTCTTCTAATGCACTGTCATAAGTAAAATAAGTAAGACAAGAAAAAAAAACATATCATACTTTCAAGAGATGAGAGAAAGGCGTGGAGATATTTTGGAGGACATTCATATTACCAGGGAGGATGTATTTGCAGACCTATGCCACATTAAAGTGAATAAATCCCCAGGGCCTGATTGAGTACATCCTCAGACATTGTGAGAGGCTAAAGAGGAAACTGCAGAGGGTGCTGTGGAGCTATTTGCTCTGTCATTAGCCACTGGTGACATTCCTGAAGACTGGAATGTGGCTGTTCTTTAAAAAAAGTAGCCCAGGAGCACCATGCTGATCAGCCAGACATCAGTGGCGGGGAAGCTACTGGAAGGAATTCTGATGAACTGGATCTACCAGCATTTGGATAGACAGAGTCTGATTAGGATAAGTTAACATGGGGAGACATGCTTTGAGAATCTGTTAGAGTTTTTAAAAAAGTAACTAAAAAGGCAGGCAAGGATAGGGCAGTTTTTGTTGTCTATTTGGAATTTATGAGGAGTATAGATAAGGAAATGCAACCACGCTGCTTCACTGAGGTTGGGTGAGAATATAACTCAAGGTCATGGGTTAAAGGTGAAAGATGAAAAGCTTAAGGAGAACAAGTGGGGCATGCGAGCTTTATTTCAACATTTAAGAGAAGTTTGGGTATGTACATGGATGGTAGGGGTATTGACGGCTATGTGCAGGTCGACAGGTGTAGGCAGTTTAAATGGTCCAGTACAGACTAGTTGGACTGAAGAACAGGTTTTGGTGCTGTACTTTTCTATGACTCTAGTAAGGCTTTTGATGAGGTCCCACGTGGCAGGCTTGTCTGGAAAGGTAGGTCCCATAGAATCCAGGGTGAGCTAGTTAGATAGTTCTGGTCAGGTCACTCGTCTGAGTGCTACTGGTACCATGTAACCCAGTACTACCTGTCGCATGGTCCGGTGGTCAGCGACTAAACCGGCTCCCCCACCAGGCTTGCCTGGTGAGGAGGGTGGCTAGCCACACTGCAGGATGAAAAACAAGACCCATCAAAGGGCGGATGAACCCTCTCGTAGGGTCAACGGCCATCTAGCAAACACGTGCCGTGATGCGCGGAAAGGGCATCCCTTGCATCGAAGCTTGGTCTGGCCATTCACTGCAATAGAACTTCCCCCAGCCGTCTTGGACCCCACCATGCCGCTGGATCCGGGAGGGGATGTAGAGAGGGTGGGTCTGGACCTGTGCAACCCCCTACTCACCTAAAATCTATTCACGCACACGTTGTTCCTTTCTGAGGAGTGGGGTCAATCCCACTAACTGACTGAAAGGAACCATCATCCTATGGGATGGATAGCCAGAAAGAGAGAATTAGATATATTCAAAATTAGCTCAGAGGCAGAAAGCAGAGATTGGTGGCTAATGGTTGTTTTCTGGTAACAAGTGATGTGCCCCAGAAGTCAGTGTTGGGATGCTTGCTACTTGTTATTTATACACTGCAAATGATTTGCATGCAAATGCACAAGGCTTGATCAGTATGTTTCTGGAGGATGTGAAACAAGGAGGTGCTGCTGATTGTGAAGAAAGTTAACATTGATAACCAGGGGATGTTGATCAGACAGTGAAGTAGGCCAAAGAGCAGAAAATGGATTTCAATGCAGAAAATTGTGAGATGACGCATTTTGAAAAGTCAAACCAATGTGGGATTATACAATGAATGGTAGGGCACTAAGTAATGGAACAGAGATACCCAGCATAGCTCATTGAAAGTGGTGCCAGCGGTCATCAGAATAGTTGAAAAGGTACTGAACACACTGGTTTTCTTCAACCAGGAGAATGACCATCAGAGTAGGGATATTACGTTGCTGTTGTATAACTCATTGATGAGGCCACACCTGGCATATTGTGTACAGTTCTGATCATCCTCTAAAGGCAAAATGGGGTTAAAGCAGAAAGATATACAAGGATGCTTCCAAGATTATAGGGAAAGGCTGGCCAGGTTAAGTCTTTATTCCTAGGAACATAGGAAAATGAGGCAACGTTACAGAGATGTTTAGATTATGATGGGCACATATAAGGTGGATGATAGATACTCTTTAGTGTCTTGAGGGAAATCCAAACTAGAGGGCAGAGGTTTCGGGTGATAAGGAAAAGTGTTAAAAGGGACTTGAAGGGCAACGTTTTTCACACAGAGCGTGGTAAGCATCTGGAATGAACTGCCAGGAGAAGTGGTTAGGACAGGTACAGTAGTATCATTTGAGAAGTAACTGGGGATACAGGTTGAACACAGGAAATGGAGACGAGCTGAGAGAGCAAATTAGTTGACATGGATGGATTGGACTGAAGGGCCATGTCTGTATTGTATTTCTTTGTCACTCTGTTTGCAACTTCACACATCACAAATATTGATTGTCTTCCTCATGATTGTTAAGTAACTGGCAAACCTAATGTTGTAGCACTAAGCTACCAATTCGGCAAATAAATTTGAAGGAACATTTAAAGAGACAATTCTTAGTATTTATATTTTTAAATTCTGCAGCACTATTTTATGGTTATGGGAAAGCACTTTCTGAACATCACATCGACGACAGTACTTGACATCAGCAATGTGTTTTGTTTTCATTCTCCTCAAGCTCAGGTCATGACTGCAGAAACATGGAGGGAAATCAAATTGCATTGATCCTCAAATGAACTTGCCCAATACATTGGTGAAATGAATGATGCATACTAGAATCCTAAATGAAAGGTGTCACCACATTCTGCAGAAACAAGTTCAACAATTTTGATTTAGAGATTTGACTTGAACTTGCAGTCAGATAGGTAGAAATTTGCATTTGGTCACTACCATGGAAGTTTCAATACATTGAAACTCACTGAAACCTACCATAAGACCTACATAAAGTGGATGTTTACAGTAGTAGGGGGAGGGGTCCAGGACCAGAGTGCATAGTCTCAGGATACAAGGATGTCCCTTTAGAACAGAGATGAGAAAGAATTCCTTTCGCCAGAGGGAGGTAAATCTGTGGAATTCATTGCCACAGACAGCTTTGGAGGCCAAGTCACTGGGTAGATTTAAAACAGAGTTTGATAGGTACTTGATTAGTAAGGGTGTTTAATGTTTTGGTGACAAGGCAGGAGAAGGGCTTGAGAGGGATGATAAATCAGACGTGATGGAATGGTGGAGCAGGCTTGGTGGGCCGAATAGCCCAATTCTGCTCCCATGTCTTGTGGCTGTGCCAAATACTCTGCTTCTAAAATTGAATTCAATTGTATTGACGTTAATGGCACCTAAATTTGTCAGCAGAATGTAACGTTCAGCCACTACCAAACAAGATGCTCAGACCATGCAGCTAAACAGGAAGTCTACGCTAAATTTTAAATACCATGTGCATTTCTCTGCAATTTTTTTGGTTCCAGCCAACAATAAAACACACAAGATTGTTCACAGATGGTACAAGAGAGTAGAAGTCACTTTGTACATGGATATAGATATCTCTGATGCTTTATGACTTCATTTATATGATCTTTTTCATGCATACGTTTGATCCGTGCTGTCAGGTGTGTCAACATAGAAAAGTTGTCTTAGCAGGGAAAACTATCTGCTGCAAAACATATTCATTGAGGTTAAATATTGAACAAAATGAACTGCTGATGAACTACTAAAATAGCATAAAATGCAAATTTAAAGCTCTTGATGCCTGAGGTTGCCTGCTTGTCATATAATAATAAATTATTTACATTTATCAAAAGGTAAGTTAATTCACTTTTTCTAGAACCTTTCACTTCAGATTCTCCTGTGAAATATGCAAGGTGCTGTAAGTGATAAAAAATAGTTAATCTTTCATTTTACTTTATCAAAATTATTGATTCATGCACTGTTCTTGTTATGTGCTATTAACCTAGCATGTGATGGTTTATATGCACCAGGTCTGAATATAGAGTATATTGATGTGTATATATTATAAATAGTCCAAAGTAGCTTATACAATAAGCAAAGAAATGAATGATTATATCATTTCTGTTAATATTTTTAAAAATCATCAGCCTTGCAGCAATATAATTAAAAAGTTGCTCTTGTCTTTTTCCTTCCAATTCCGACATTCTTATACCCCTTTCATATATTGAGAGTGAAATAGAAATAGTTTTACGTTTCGCTAGGTCTGAAGCAATATAGCAAGTTCCCATCCTATTAATATATCTATAACATGCATTCCTGTTAGATAATATTTACACTACAGAACTCTCTTTGGTTTTAGTGGATACTCTTGAATTATCTTCCACTCACTAAGCTTGTTGTTTAATCACATAATTGTAATATTTATCACAAGAGGATATGTGGTCTCTTCACCTCCTAAAGCTACCAAATGTTGCTGGAGTTTGGACTGTGCAGAGAACAGCCACAAATCCGAACCAGCCATTCTCTGAACCTGTTGGTTGCTGATTTGAACGAAGAGTTGGGATGGGCATTGCTGATGAGTCCGCTACAAACTGCATTCAACATCTACAGCTTTAAAACCTCTGTCGGGATTAAATAGACTGCACGATAATTACTTTCCCCTTAGCTTGAGAATTTATGATTAACTCTCCCTTCAGAGATTAGAAAGCAGATCAGAATGCTGCTGAATCAAGTTGCAATGTTTGTTTACATCTTGTCTTCTTGTCAGTTTAGTATTTATGAAGAGACTCAATGACTGGAGACCCCTTGTCAATTTACAATTTATGAAGAGATTTCTCTTTCACTTTCTGTTTAGGTTAACTGCTAACAAAGTTTCCCAAAGTACCATTGTGCATGCATGTCTGCCGTAATCGAAAATGAAAAGAAGACTAAAATAGAAAAGACTGGATTTGACAAGATGATTACGATGGATAGTGGAATCCTTGTTTATGATTAGTCTTTATCAAAAATCAATTGATACTGACCGCTGGACAGCCTTATCATTTCTGGACAGCCTGTGACTCGTAGTTGGGACTTCTTCGATTTCATCAATATCACATGCATCTGCCGCATCCTGTGAGTAGCTGTGCTTCATGACCAGGATATTCCGCCGACTTAATGACTGCACACTGGGCTTCACTGGCTGTGGCTGGATTTCCGAGAGGATGGTGGCATCACGGGTGCTGAGGTTACTACGGCTACCTTTAATGCTAGATATCTGGGAACCACAGTGATGGTCATGAATGCATTTAGAAGACGATCGCCTCAGTTTATGGTAGTTGTCAAAGTCATCTACAATGTCCCCTAGATCAGCTGCAGCCCCCTTTCCTTTAAGCGAACAGAGTTCATAGTGTGTAGGCTCAAAAACCTCCTGAAAAACTGTTTGGTCAAAGTCTGGTTTTCTTTGGATGAATTTTTTGCGCGGCTGTTTGAGTTGAACAATAACAGAGATAACAATGAGGATAATCACAATGAAAGATGTGATCCCAATTATAGTCCCACTCGTGTTGGTAAGCTGGTCCAGCAGGTTAGCTTTTCGTTTTTCTGTATGAGAGAAATAAAAGTAAAATTACTACAATTCGCACATCATATTTCAATATAAAATCTTGACCTAAAGCTGAAATACAGTTTTGAGCACAGCCCAAGTTTATAGTGATTATAACCCACAATTACAACTGATCTAAGCTGGATTGTAATGTTTCAACTCCACTTCAAACAGATGAGTTACCCATTCAATGCACTGCAATGTAACATGCCATATTCAGCAAGGGAATTCTGTGATGTCAGCTTTTTGTAAACTTGGCCTTCAGGCTCAGAATACTTAAAGTGACTGCACATCAAATGAGAGAAATGTCTCTAAGCATCTTTCCATACTTGCCTCTGTGTGATAGCTTTATAAACAATTAATCATGAGCATTAAAATTAATGTATCTATGAACGCAATGCCTTCACATCTGCACCTGAATCCAGGCTAATGTACTACAGAAGTCCTTTATCATCTTTTAATAATCATTTAGGAAGATTACACTCTCCAAATGAATTGCTTGCATGGGCTCACAGCAACTAATTGCCTATAGTTCCGTGTTAATGAACAGAATATGGAAAATCTTTGCACAGGTCAGCACATACAAGAAAAAATAAAATCACAGATACTTCTCCACAATAGTTCATCAATCAGGGTCAATGGAATGAAAATTTAAAACACTGCGTCTGCAGCTTTCAAATGTGCACAAGCAGGGTTCACAAAGAGAAATGAGAAATTAGCTCTGGTAGGAGAAATAGAAATAGTGTACAGTTACGGACAGCCAGCGAGGGATTAGAAGAAGCAGGGAGAAGTGGGGAGCTGGGGGAGAGCTGTGAGGAGGGAGCACTATGGGAGGACTTACAGCTGAAGATCACTGGTGCGATTCCTGGAACTGCCTTCCCTATAGCGCTATGGGAGGACCTACATTTGAAGAACTGTAGAACATCGATAAAGCATCTCACCATCGTATTTTAAGCACAATTACGGATAGGCAATAAATGCTGGCCGGCCCCCTCCTCATCTCTGTACTTCGTTGCTTTGACAGCCACACTAGCTTTATAACAACAGCTTTGATTTTGAGTGAGAAGGTTGCTAGTTCAATGCCTAGTAACACACACAAAATGCTAGAGGAATGCAGCAGGTCAGGCAGTATCAATGGAAATGAATAAACAGTCAATGTTTAGGGGCTGAGGCCCTTCTTCAGGACCGGAAAGGAAGGGAGAAGATGACAGAATGAATAGGTGGGGGGAGGGGGAGGAGGCTAGCTAGAAGGTGAAAGGTGAAAGGGACGGTGAAGAAGGAATTTGACAGGAGAGCAGAGTCGACCATAGGAGAATGGGAAGAAGGAGAGGCACCAGGGTAGGTGATATGCAGGTCAACAGAGGCCGGAGTGGGGGCCAGAAGAAGAGAGGAGGGGGAGAGAAAAAAATTACCAGAAAGAGAAATCAATATTCATGCCAACATATTGGAGGATGCCCAGACGGAATATAAGGTGCTGCTCCTCCACCCTGAGGCACTAGAGGAGGCTATGAACTGACATGTCAAGATGGGAATGGGAATGGGAATTAAAATGCTTGGCCACCAACAATGCATGACCAACAATTAACCCCTGACAGTAACTTTGGGATTCCTGCACAAGGTTCATTTCCAAATTTCAGAGCTGCTTCCCTGAATAACCATGACCATAGATTACTTGTGGAATCAAGCGAGAGAGTGCAAACTTCCATCAGCTCCCAACCTTGCTCGAAAACTTGTGTCCATGTAAGCCTACTGCAGGGACTGTAATCCTATTCATTACGAGGTAGAGGAGTGAGTATGACAAGCTGAATAATACTGGTTACTTTAGTTTGTTTTATTGTTTGATTTCACTTAATTATTTTGTCTTTCATTGTGCTTTTTTATATATAACATTGATCACTCGTTTTCTTCATTTCTATTTATTTAGAGATACAGAATATCAAAAGCTTACTGAGCCCATGTTGACCAATTACACCCAGGTGACCAATTAACCTGGACGCCTTCGGAATGTTTCGACTGTACATTTAATGTCAGAGAAATGTATGCAATATAACCCTGAAATGCTTTTTCTTCACAACCATCCACACAAACAGAGGAGTGTCCCAAAGAACGAATGACAGTTAAATGTTAGAACACCAATGCCCCCCCCAGCTCCTCTCCCTCCCACATTTAAGCAGCAGCACGCAACAATCCCCCCGACCCCCACCAGCAAAAAAAAAGCATCGGCACCCACCACCGAGCACTCATGCTTGAACAAAGCAACAGCAAAGACACAGACTTGCAGTACTCCAAAGACTGCATTGTTCACCCGGTATTCGGCATACCACAGGCTCTCTCTCTCCCTAATGAGGGAGAAAGAGGTGTCTCCGTTTCACAGCGAGAGGGGAGACATAACAAACAGCTTGAATGTATGAAGAAACCAGAGCACTCAGTGGAAACCCACGCGGTCATGGGAAACTGAGACAGAATTGAACTCGGCACTGTAATAGTGTTATGCTTACTCAGGATGTCCCCTTCTCTCATTGCTACCATCAGGGAGGAGTTACAGGAGTCTGAAGGCACACACTCAATGATTCAGAAATAGCTTCTTCTGCTCTGCCATCAAATTTCTGAATGGACATTGAACCTATGAACACTACCTGACAACCTTTTGCACTACTTAGTTAATTTAATTTTATATATAGCCAGTTCTAACGAAGGTAATGAAGGATCTCAGCCCCAAACATTGACTGTAAATTCCTTTACATAGATGCTGCCAGACTTACAGAGCTCCTCCAGCATTTTGTGTGTGTTACTCACTATCTTTGTGACAGCAGGATACAGAGTCTGTTCCTTGTATTGAGGAAACATAAACTCCAGTTTATAGGCAAACGCTTTATTCACTGAGTCAACAGGTCCCTTTCTCTCTTGTACTCCCATATGTATTTAGCAACTATTTTTATTTTTACTTCCGCACTTCATTTAAGCATGCCATATCTTTTTGCCTTAAGCATCCTGCGTACCTTATGGAGTTCTGAGATCTGATTAATTGGAGTGTGGTGTTGTTTGTTGCTTCTCACGTCCTTGAAATGTCCAGTTCCCTGCACTTGCTGTAGAGAAAACGCTTTGCAGAAGATGGGGACAAAGCAGGGGAGTGGGATTATTGTGTGGGTCTTCCATAATGACAGGTGGTAAGGTGACTGTTTATCACAATCACAATGAAATTATACCTGTATGAAATCATGAATGGTCCCAAACTATGCTGTTAATTTCCGTAGCATTTTTTCCTCAAAGGAGCAGAATTAGGACATCCAGCCCATCGAGTCTGCTCTGCCATTCAATCATGGCTGATATATTGTCCCTCCCACACCCATTCTCCTGCCTCCTCCCTTACTAATCATTAGTCTGCACTTGGGCATTGTGAGCTCATCAAAGAAGAGATGTGCTGCATTGGAGTGGGTATAGAGGAGGTTCACAAGAGTGATCCTGGGAATGAAAGGGTTAACAGATAAGGGGCACTCGATGGTTCTGGGCCTGTACTCACTGGAGTTTACAAGAACAAAGGGGGATCTCATTGAAATGTTTCTAATATTGAAAGGCCTAGACTGAGTGAATGTGGAGAGGAGGTTTCCGATTGTGGGGTGTCTAGGACCGGAGGACACGGCCTCTGTATATAACTATGTCCCTTAAGAACAGAGATGAGGAGGAATTTCTTTAGAGGGCGATGAAATTCATTCATTGAATATATTTAAAGCAGAGGTTGAAAGTTTCTTGATTAGTAAGAGCATCAAAGGTTATGGGGGGGAGGGGCCGTGAGAGATAATCAATCAACCATGGTGGAATGGCAGAGCAAATTTGATGGGCCAAATGGCCTCATTTTGTTCTTGTGTCTTGCGGCCTTATGGTCTTAATGGCACTCATGCAATTTATTAATTTCAAGAGTGATCCTTGAAAACAACTGGCAGAAAGTTTTGAACAATTATTGTGCTGTAGGTTTTCTATGTTTCTGATAATTGATTCAGAACCACAAAGTGCTTTATAACAAATCAAAACTCACACAGGTGTACTGCAAGTATTACCCTGCATCCATTTTTTATACTGGAATTGGGATATATGTTCTGTACAGTCCTAATTCCTACAAACGTAGCTGCTGTGTAATGTTGTCCTGTAATTTCCATTAAAAAATTGTCCACTTTCAAGTTCATCCTTTAAGAAAGACTTGTGTAGACTTCCTAGTTTGTTTTACTGAATCTATACAGTATATTTAAATCCTAGCCACACATTTATATAGATATAAAAAATGTCAGGGATGGAGCATTTAATCTGGGAAGTGGGAAAGTTAGAAGCAGTTGAGGAACACTCAGAGGAACAACGAAGCAGCGGTGTTGAAGTATCACAGGTCCTGCTTTCAACTTGCATTATGATGCACGATAATGTTTGTGTTCTTACATGATAATTTTACCAAGAGTTGTCAGGATGTTAGCTGTAATCATCAGCTCACTTCAAGAACACCAGAGTTAATTAATTGATGAATAATCTGAAAATAGCCTTTGTTTCCCGCCATTCAGTATCAGATCTGCTTTTGCGCTTTCCCATGGAGATGTAGGGAAGGTGAATACGACGGACTCAGGCACCTCTACAGTATCCGCCATCAATTCATTGATAAGCATGGCCCACGGTAGCCAAAAATATGGCAGCGGAGGTTTTCATTATGAACTTCGACAAAAGAACTTTGGAAAAATGGCACAAGTGGCACTTAACCAAATTTATAGACTTCTGCTGACGTCATGGGAGACTGCCAGGAGAACATCTTGTGAAGTTCAGCTCATCACAATGCTCTGGTGTGTTTCTCACACTGTTCTCTCTGTACCTGTTCAAACCTGCCCATGAATGGTGAACTCACAAGAGGGAGACTGTCCTCTAACGTTCTGAATTCATCATCGTTTGGGGTGATATACAGAAGTGTGATCCTAATACATACAGACACTTCAACCTGCTGCATCAGTACACAATTTCCTATCATCTCGTTCCATTGCTATCTTACTTACATTTTAAAGAATTCTGTTGTCCACTGTCAAACACGACTTGATTTCAAGTGTAAACTTTTTTCGGTGAATTTGCAAATTGCGGCATTTGACACCTGGGTACATAGTGGAGGCAGTCCCAAAGCTTTGAACTTACTAGGGCCAATCCAATTCATTATAGGCAAAGTATGAAAGTACTGGCCATAGACATATCACAACACAAAACCTTGGCAAAAATTTGATGCTTACAATGCCTGCCTGGGAAAAATACCCCAGTAGAATTATTGGTTCAGAGAGATAATTATTTGAAGCAAGAACCGTGCGGTCGTACGAATAATTTAACTGATATAATCCTGTGTTAGTAACTGGATGATGCTTAATATAAACATAGAACTAGATCGTGAAAGGTAATTCTAAAAGTCACACTAAATACTATATAATTGACCCAAGCATTACAACAAATCGCTGATTTTGAACTTTCACTGTCTTCTATCCTCAGTAACATATAGAAATGCTGGGGGAGCTCTGCATGCCACGCAGCCTCTATAGAGAGGAATGGAAGTGAACATTTCGAGTCAAAACCCCTCATCAAGACAGGAAAGGAAGTCCAGTCTTGGGTCCTCACTGCCTGTAAGCAACATCCTCGCTTGGCTTTTCAGCATCTATATTATCTAATCATATGATATAAAATCCATTGAATTTATGAGTCCCTGATTTTTTCCTAGTGTCACCTTGCCTACAAGTTCAGGGCTATCCCCCTGAACCTACAAACCCTGTAGCATTTCTTTTCCTGTCAGGTATATGTCTCTTCCTTGGTTTGCTTGCCATCTTTTTCTTCTATGATGGTTTGGATAGGAGTGACTGGTCTGAGTCAGGAATATCATCGGATCATCCATGATTAAAGGCAATAATTCCCGATTTACATAGAACATTGAAAATGGAACATCACTGTACAGTACAGGCTATTTGGCCCATGATGTTGTGACAAACTTTCAATTTAACATTCCCTCCAATATAGCTCTCAATTTTTGTATAATCTATGTGCCTATTTAAGGGTTTGTTAAATGCCCCTAATGTATTTGCCTCTCTAGTCCAGGCAGCATCCTGGTAAACCTCCTCTGCACCCTCTCGAAAGCTTCCAGATCCTTCCGTTAATGAGGAGACTGGAACAGAACACAATATGCTAAAGTAATCTCACCAGCTGCAACATTACCTTGCAGCTCTTATACTCAATCCTCCAACGAATGAAGATGAACCCACCATATGCCTGCTTATCAGCCCTATTAACTTGACTGGCAAATTTGTGGCATCTGTGAACATGGACACCAAGGTCTTCTGCTCATCCACACAGCTAAAGATCCTGCCACTATTCCTGTACTCCGCCTTCCAAATTGAATCACTTCTCACTTTTCCAGACTTTGTTCTGTCCACCACATTGAACAGCAGTCTTGGTACAATGTATCACAAGTCCGTAAGACAAGGGAGCTTAATTAGTCCATTCAGTCCATCAAGTCTGATCTGTCATTCAATCATGGCTGATCTATTATCCTCCTCAACCGCATTCTCCTGCCTTCTCTGCGTAACCTATGACACCCTTATTAATAAACAGCCTATCAACCAATTAAATCAGAGCTCTGCCAGTTGAAACAGAATAGTTGTTAAAGGTACCCTACATGATTATTTACCAGACAGCTTCCCTATTAAAAGTAAAATCAACCCAATCAAGCAAATAAACTCTTTACACATAGTTATACTGTATTATTCACACTAACTTATATCAATTTACTCAGTGTCTTATTCTTTCATTCACTGAACACAACACCACCAGCAGCATCTGACACATGAGAAATAAATATTTCAGTGCTCATTCCCAGTAAATGCCATGTACATACAATTTGTTGCTAAGGTTTTCCATTCTGAAATGCTTGCTTGCGATCTTGCCTATTTTGGCTTCACTGGACTGGGCTGACTTTAGTAAATTCATGTATGTTGCATCAACGGACAGAGGGCCTGCCTTTGGTGCTTTGGGACTGCTTCCATTAGCTGCCATGTAAAGTCTAGGCTTGTGGAACTGTCATCAAAGCAACATTGCGTGAGGATTGATGTTACCGGCTCCCTGCTCTACATCCTTCCATCGAGCTGCACCTGACACTAAAACATGCACTGTGGTAATCTGCATTCAAATTGGGAAGCAAGTCAACTTCACAGGCACCAAGAGGGGTGAAATTAATTATTATTAACTATTATTATTATAAATGGACGGACAGATGTGAAACATGGCAGAGGAGGGTGGGACGGGTAGGAAAATTATTTATTTATTTATTGAGATATAATGTGGAATATGCCCTTCCAGCCCTTCGAGCCACGCACCCAGCAATTCCCCAGTTTAATCCGCGCCTAATCACGGGACAATTCACAATGACCAATTAAACCACCAACTGGTACGTCTCTCGACTGTGGGAGGAAACCAGAGCACCCGGAGGAAACACACGCGGTAACAGGGAGAATGTACAAGCTCTTTACAGGCCGTGGCGGGAATCGAACCTTGGTCGCCTGCACTGTAAAGCGATGAGTTAACCACTACACTGCTGTGCTGCTCACTTCGGCAGCGAGTGGATCGATACAGAACATTTGTAGGGGGTCAGTACTAACTGCTAAGCTACCACACAGATTTTATCAGGGAGGTCAAAACTAGGTGTGAACATAAAGGATTCCCAGTGTCTACTGTAGCAGAACTACTTCAAAGTTTGACATGTTGTGCATTCAGAGTTGTAATGTGTGGTTATATGATTTACAGTCACCTTCCTGTCAGCTTGAACTTTAATCAGCTCTTAAACTATTGCTGATAGTCAGATAGATACAGCAGTCAGTTATATAAATGCACACATTCAGTGGTGTAAATTTAGTGCCTGCTTCATGAGGCCAGCGTTAGTGGGGATTAGTAGGCACAATGCAATTTACAGATTAGTAAAGTGTAAGTATTACATTTACTTTGGAGATCCTATTAGCAACATACTTCAACACCGCAGAAATTGTATTTGAAAGTTTTCAAGGGCATCAAAGAGAGCTGAATCCAAATGTTGTTTGTCTTGTGGGACATTGGAGTTGCAGTTAATCAAATTGCTGATTGCATTTCAAAGGTATTTTTTAAATAGCATATACCCATTTGAAATGGGGTAAGGTTGCAAAGAAAACACAATGATTATCTTAGTTAAACGATTTTGTATGAAGAAAAGGGGAAAGGCAATTACCTTTACAGTGATTTTCGTCCCAGGGATACACACAGTTTTGCACACCGTTGCAGACCAATGTGTCGTTGATGCACATGTTGCTGTGACAGAAGAAAGCGCTGGCTTCACAGGGGGCTGTAACAAAAATGGTAAGACACTGGTAAGTTCAAAGCCACATACCTGGCAGATATGTGAGCTAACAGATACTACAGTGTACACTCAGTGTTCACTTTGTGAAGTACCTCCTGTATCTAACGAAGAGGCCACTGAGTGTATGTTTGTGGCCTTCCCTGTTGCCTCAGGCCCGTCTACTTCAAGATTTGGTATGTTGTGCATTCAGAGGTGCTCTTCTGCACACCACTGTTGTAATGTGTGGTGATTTGAGTTACTGTCACCTTCCTGTCAGCTTGAACTAGTCTGACCACTCCCCTCTGATGTCACATATTAACAAGCCATTTTCACCCACAGAACTGCCACTCACTGGATGTTGTTTTCCAGATCTTTTCCATTGACTCTACATACAGTAGATCCCACAAAATTCTAAACACTGCAGTTAATCCATTCTCAGCCTTTTCTGACAATAAGCCTAGGTCATCTAATCTTCCTTTAGAGCAAATACTTCCATAGGCCAATGCTCATAAATTTAAATTCTGCACTTCATTGACTATTTCACCCTTGTTGGACAAAATAGTTTTATAAGCAAAGACCTATTGAGTTCCTTAGCAAGCTGTTTGTTGCACTAATGCTAGCATTTGCAGTCAATAGATTCAATGGGCCCACTAACAGAAATCCTGAAGGCCAGAGCCTAGAAGGTCATCTCTGGTTGATGACGATAAACTTGTGATATAATCAAAAGAATGTAATCCTGATATAAGTGCAGCACACTGTTTGGATGACCATACATATTGTACTGATAAGACTATACCATATATATTGTACTAATAGGACTATACCATACATATTGTACTGATAGGACCATACCACACAGATTGTACTGATATGACCTGCCATATATATTGTACTAATAGGACCATACCATATATATTGTACTATCAATCAGTAATGAATTTCTAGCCAGCAGTCTTTCAAGTTCAACAGAGTTCCAAAATTCCCTTTATTTTATTAGAAATGCTTCTATCAAGCTATCACAAAAATGATTCTATAATGTAGAATAAAAGCAGTTACAGTATATTAACACATCTACTAAATTCTGGTAAATTCTCTTAAATAAAATCACTTACTGTGTTATAATATGAAATAATAATTGTACTATTATATTTAGAAACATAGAAACATAGAAAATAGGTGCAGGAGTAGGCCATTCGGCCCTTCGAGCCTGCACCGCCATTTATTATGATCATGGCTGATCATCCAACTCAGAACCCCGCCCCAGCCTTCCCTCCATACCCCCTGACCCCTGTAGCCACAAGGGCCATATCTAACTCCCTCTTAAACATAGCCAATGAACTGGCCTCAACAGTTTCCTGTGGCAGAGAATTCCACAGATTCACCACTCTCTGTGTGAAGAAGTTTATCCTCATCTCGGTCCTAAAAGGCTTCCCTTCTATCCTCAAACTGTGACCCCTTGTTCTGGACTTCCCCAACATCGGGAACAATCTTCCTGCATCTAGCCTGTCCAATCCCTTTAGGATCTTATACGTTTCAATCGGATCCCCCCTCAATCTTCTAAATTCCAACGAGTACAAGCCCAGTTCATCCAGTCTTTCTTCATATGAAAGTCCTGCCATCCCAGGAATCAATCTGGTGAACCTTCTTTGTACTCCCTCTATGGCAAAGAAGTCTTTCCTCAGATTAGGGGACCAAAATTGCACACAATACTCCAGGTGTGGTCTCACCAAGGCCTTGTACAACTGCAGTAGTACCTCCCTGCTCCTGTACTCGAATCCTCTTGCTATAAATGCCAGCATACCATTTGCCTTTTTCACCGCCTGCTGTACCTGCATGCCCACTTTCAATGACTGGTGTATAATGACACCCAGGTCTCGTTGCACCTCCCCTTTTCCTAATTGGCCACCATTCAGATAATAATCTGTTTTCCTATTTTTGCCACCAAAGTGGATAACTTCACATTTATCCACATTAAATTGCATCTGCCATGAGTTTGCCCACTCACCCAACCTATCCAAGTCACCCTGCATCCTCTTAGCATCCTCCTCACTGCTAACACTGCCACCCAGCTTCGTGTCATCCGCAAACTTGGAGATGCTGAATTTAATTCCCTCATCCAAGTCATTAATATATATTGTAAACAACTGGGGTCCCAGCACTGAGCCTTGCGGTACCCCACTAGTCACCGCCTGCCATTCTGAAAAGGTCCCGTTTATTCCCACTCTTTGCTTCCTGTCTGCTAACCAATTCTCCACCCACACCAATACCTTACCCCCAATACCGTGTGCTTTAAGTTTGCACACTAATCTCCTGTGTGGGACCTTGTCAAAAGCCTTTTGAAAATCCAAATATACCACATCCACTGGTTCTCCCCTATCCACTCTACTAGTTACATCCTCAAAAAATTCTATGAGATTCATCAGACATGATTTTCCTTTCACAAATCCATGCTGACTTTGTCCGATCATTTCACCGCTTTCCAAATGTGCTGTTATCACATCCTTGATAACTGACTCCAGCAGTTTCCACACCACCGACGTTAGGCTAACCGGTCTATAATTCCCCGGTTTCTCTCTCCCTCCTTTTTTAAAAAGTGGGGTTACATTAGCCACCCTCCAATCCTCAGGAACTAGTCCAGAATCTAACGAGTTTTGAAAAATTATCACTAATGCATCCACTATTTCTTGGGCTACTTCCTTAAGCACTCTAGGATGCAGACCATCTGGCCCTGGGGATTTATCTGCCTTCAATCTCTTCAATTTACCTAACACCACTTCCCTACTAACATGTATTTCACTCAGTTCCTCCATCTCACTGGACCCTCTGTCCCTTACTATTTCTGGAAGATTATTTATGTCCTCCTTAGTGAAGACAGAACCAAAGTAATTATTCAATTGGTCTGCCATGTCCTTGCTCCCCATAATCAATTCACCTGTTTCTGTCTGTAGGGGACCTACATTTGTCTTTACCAGTCTTTTCCTTTTTACATATCTATAAAAGCTTTTACAGTCAGTTTTTATGTTCCCTGCCAGTTTTCTCTCATAATCTTTTTTCCCCTTCCTAATTAAGCCCTTTGTCCTCCTCTGCTGAACTCTGAATTTCTCCCAGTCCTCAGGTGAGCCACTTTCTCTGGCTAATTTGTATGCTGCTTCTTTGGAATTGATACTATCCCTAATTTCTCTTGTCAGCCACGGGTGCACTACCTTCCTTGATTTATTCTTTTGCCAAACTAGGATGAACAATTGTTGTAGTTCATCCATGCAACCTTTAAATGCTTGCCATTGCATATTCACCGTCAATCTTTTAAGTGTCATTTGCCAGTCTATCTTAGCTAATTCATGTCTCATACCTTCAAAGTTACCCCTCTTTAAGTTCAGAACCTTTGTTTCTGAATTAACTATGTCACTCTCAACCTTTGTTTCTGAATTAACTATGTCACTCTCATGTAGTTTGTCAATTTCTCTAGGTAAATAACAATTATTACTATTATTTTAAGTACTTTATTGATCCTGAGTGGAAAATTATTTCTAGTAATAAATGCTAAAGCATCCATGAAAAGAATAATTCTATTAGGCAATATTTCTCTCTAATCAGCAAAGCAATCTCTTATTTTTACCTATAAGATCCAGGCACAGATTTATTCCTGGGAGGGTTTGCAGATTCTTGGGGAAATAATATGTGAGGTCAACTGAAAGCACATGGTGAGAAAATGGCCAATAATGATGACCAGTTGTCTTGCGCTGGTCAATACTGATGGCAAACTATTGCCTCTGGCACTCTGGCTGGTGACCTGTAACACTAGCAAAGAATCTGAGAGTCTGTGGAAGCTTCTGGCACAATTTAAGCACTGCTTCACTCATTTTTACAGTGATATGGTTAGCTACAAGGCACACGATTTACATTCATCAGCCCTATAACATTGAAATGCAGGCGGAGACACGATGTATGGTAGAACAAATAGTCTGCTGGTGGTACTCAAACACCATGACTGGGCACCATATTGGTGCTCGTGACAAATAAAACCAAACAGAACCATTTATTCTTAAAATTGTTAGGCTTGAAACCCGTAACAAAGTTGATCTTTCCTGTGCCCATGTGCAGCTGAATGTGGATTTAGGGACAATAAAAATAAACCAAAAATTAATGGGATCCATGTGTTGCCCGAGTACATCAAGTTGCCATATGGAGTTTGGTCAGCCTTGATAATCCTTCAGGCAGTGAAGGAAAGGAAATTACAAGGGATAATCAGGATTTTATGCAATGAAGATGAGTCACAGAATAGTGGAATGATTAAAGAACTGAAGGAGGTCAATCACCTGGAAGTGTTCATATTGGATCTCAAAAAGTGATTTAACATGTTCCACTTTCCCGTCCTTTCCATCACCACATATTTATCCAGTTCCCTCTCGGAAGCCACATCTGTCTCCATCACATCTTGCATTTACTTTTATACCTGTGACCTTCCATCCACTGCCCCTCCACCAATGGACACAGCCTCCTCTTACTCACTTAGTCTGGACCCCTTAACCTGTTTGGATGCTTCAGTCATATCTCCCCTCACCCTTCTTATCCCTGAAGTTTGCAGTTTCTTTAGCAAATTACAAACCTTCACATCCCTCAAATACTGTAAGTCAACCAGAATGGAACACAACATTCCAGTTGGGGCTGACATGAAATTTTATGGCGGTTCAGCTTGACTTCATTGCTTTTTTATCTGTGTGTTGATTGATGAAGTGCGGAACTGCATATGCATTATTAATTGTTCTTTCTATTTACCTTGCCACTTCCATGATTTGTGTACTCATACACCCTGCACTCATTTTAGAACAGTATCCTGTATTCTATACTGATCTCCTCATTTTCCTTCACCTCACTTTAAATTTTATTGCCCATACAGCTGCCCATTCTCCCATTTGCTTATACACTGCTGCAGTGGATCATTCTCTACTTCACATTTCACAGTATGGCCAACTTTTGTACAAGCTGCAAATTCAGAAATTCCAGCTTGTGCTCCCAGTCTATGTTGTTAATGCAGATCAATCAAGGCAGAGATCTGACCACTAGTCCCTGAGGAATGCCATATTTTTCCTTCCATTTTGAAATACAGCCATTTACTATCATCTGCTATTGCATAAATTAGCCAAGTGTGAATCTATGTATTCAATATCTTCTTTATGCCAGTTGCTTCAACTTGAGGATAAGCATCTTAATCGAAAAACTTCTGCAAATCGTTTTGTGAACAAGGAAACAACACTTAACACTCTCCAGTCCTCCAAAATCACCTTAGTATCCAAATAGTATTGAAATATATGTTTTCCTACACATTCCTCCCAAGTTCAAAGGCTTTCTCAGATGCATCCCATTCTGGAAAGCACTTAAGGTTATTAACACATACATATCATGCCATTTTAAAACTTACTTCCCCCAGACAGTCTATCTGGTCAACCATTCTAGTTTACCACCCCACCCCTCTATCTATTTCCTCCATCACTGGCTGCACTCTAACCCACTGTTTATAATGCTGTTTATGTTGTAAATACCTGCTGGTATTTATGCATTTATGCACATTTTATTCCATGTCCATACTTTAATCACCAACTTAATTTTTGATATAATTGTTTATTCTTAGGATTGTTGAATCCTGCTGTTTTTTGTTGCATGTCATGCAAATAGACCACAGCAAATTCCTAATACGTGTAAATATATATGCCGATTAAAGTTGGTCCTTCATCCTTAGGTCTACTGACAGGTGTACTTAAATTCAGCCAACTTTCCTTCCTTCCACACCATCAATTTTAAACCCATGTAGTGAAGAGTGTTTGATGGCTCTGGGCCTCTACTCACTGGAGTTCAGAAGAATAAGGGATGACCTCATTGAAAGCTGTCAAATGTTGAAAGGCCTTGATAGAGTGGATGTGGAGAGGATGTTTCCGATGGTGGGGGAGTCTAAGATCAGAGCACCCAGCCTTAGAATGGAGATGAGGAGGAACTTCTTCAGCCAGAGAGCAGTGAATGTGTGGAATTTGTTGCCACAGGCAGCTGTGGAGGCCAAGTCGTTGAGTATATTTGAAGCAGAGGTTGATGGATTTTTGATTAGCCAGAGCATGAAGGGATATGGGGAGAAGGCAGGAGATTGGGGCTGAGAGGGAAAATGGATCAGCCATGATGAAATGGTGGAGCAGACTCGATGGGCTAAATGGCCTAATTCTGCTCCCATATCTTATGGCCTTAGTGCTTCAACTACCTTTTTCTATACTAATGCCTTGGAAGCCCCCTCCTCTTTGATGAAGACAGATGCAAAGTACACATTTAGTACTTTAAGATTGTGGACAGCATCCACGTGCAGGTTCCCATTTTGTCCTTAATAGGTCTCCCTTCTCCATGTAGCGTACTCTCCTTTTGCATTTATGCGCTCACAGAACACTTTTGGGTTCCAGTTTATGCTGGCAGCTAATTATTTACCTTATTTGCACTCTCTGCCTTTTAGTTTTCAATTCCCTTTGGTTCTTTTATAATCATCTTTATCTTCTTCTATATCTCCTTTGTTACCCATGGATGCCTGGATTTGCTGTCTTTGCTCGTCCTCAGAATGTTTCTCCACTGTATATGAACCATCTTTTCCTTAGTATCAGCTTATCGTCCTGCTACAACTTGCAGCTACTAAGTTCTACAGAGACAATCTCAGGCTGCAAGACTAATTAAATACTAAAAAGTCAAAGTAAAAG
Source organism: Mobula hypostoma (assembly GCF_963921235.1). Classification (NCBI taxonomy): domain Eukaryota; kingdom Metazoa; phylum Chordata; class Chondrichthyes; order Myliobatiformes; family Myliobatidae; genus Mobula; species Mobula hypostoma. The sequence continues at coordinate 116,920,726 of NC_086097.1, read as the reverse complement.
TATTATCACACTACGTATATGTAACCATTTACGACTTTGAGATTAATTTTTTTCCAGGCATTTACAGTAAAATAAAGAAACAAGAGAATTTATGAAAACTCAGGCATTTACAGTAAAATAAAGAAACAAGAGAATTTATGAAAACTATACATAAAGATTGACAAACACCCAATGTACATTGAAACATCGAGTGAAATACGTTGCTTTCAATCAAAACAAATCAGTGAGGATTGTTATGGGTAGTCCACAAGTGTTGCCACACTTCCGGTGCCAACAAAAACATAAGAGATTCTGCAGATGCTGGAAATCCAGAGCAACACACACAAAATGATGGAGGAACTAAGCAGGTCAGGAAGCATCTATGGAAATGGATAAGCAATAATCTCCACCATTAATGTTCTCCTCCATTTCTCAGATATCCACACTCACCCCGTCTCCCTGCTGCCTTAATAAGGATAGAGCTCCTCTTGTCATCACCAACCTGACATCCATGATCCTCCAGATACCACACATCAGACTCAGCACCATTCACCATCTTCAATGATATTCTATCACCAAACACATCTTTACCTCTTGTCCTCTGACTCTCCACTTTCTGCAAAGATCACTCTCTCTGTGATTTCCCTGTCCACTTGTCCCTCCCCACTAATTTCCCTCCTGCCACATATCCCTGCAAGCTTCAGAAATGCTGCATCTGCACATTCACCTATCCATTCACCTCCTGTCTTTCCTCCATTCAGAGCCCCAGTCTTTCCAGGTGAGGCAACTCTTCACCTGCAAAATCTGTTCTATCCAGTGCTCATGACAGCCTCTTCCACATGGGTAAGACCTGGCATAAATTGGGGTAGGGCTTTGTCGAGCCCCTCTGCTCCATCGGTTAAAAACAGAATTTCCCGGTGGCCAGCCATTTTAATTCCTATCCCCATTTCAGTTCTGACATGATGGTCCTTTGCCTCCTCTTTTGCTACAATGGGACAAAAGGGGAGGCCATGGGTGGAGGAGCAACATCTCAAATTTCGTCTAAGCAGCCTCCAATCTGATGGCATGAACATCAATTTCTCCTTCCAATTGTTTTTTTTTTTGCTTACCAATAAGTTTGGATAGGTACATGGATGGCGGCGGGTATGGAGGGGAGTAGTTCGGGAGCTGTGGCAGTTTAAATGGTTTGGCACAGACTAGATGGGCCGAAGAAAGTGTTTCTGTGCTGTATTTTTCTATGACTATGACTTCATGATCTTCCTCTTTCACTCTTTTTCTTTTCTCCACTCTGGCCTTTTACCTCTTCTCCTCACCTGCCTATCACCTCCCACTGGTGCCCCTCCTTCTTCCCTTTCTCCCACAGTCCATGCTCCTCACCCATCAGTTTCCTTCTTCTTCAGCCCTTTACCTTTCCCACCCACCTGGCTTCACCTGTCACCTTCGAGGTAGTCATCCTTTCCCCCACCCATTTTTAAAAAAATTCTAGCATCTTCCTCCTTCCCTTCCAGTCCTAAAGAACGCCTCTGCCCGAAATGACCTCCTAAGTTCATCCAGCATTTTGAGTGTGGCACCAACATAGCATGCCCACAACTTACTATCCCTAACTGTACGTCCTTTGGAGTGTTGGAGGAAACCAGAGCATCAAGAGGAAACCCATGTGGTCATGGGGAGAACATTCAAACTTCTTACGAACAGTGTCAGGAATCGAACTCTGATCTTACATACGGCACTGTAAAGTGATTACAACATAGAACATGGAAAACCTACAGCACAATACAGGCCCTGCGGCCCACGACGCTGTGCTGAACATGTACTTACTTTAGAAAGTGACTGTGCTAATCGCCCCCTAGTTGCATACATGATTGGTGCAAACACTGTTGCAGGGAAGACCAAAGAGACCCTGAGGTCAATTTTATAACTCTTAGCCTTCTTTAGGAACCGGTATCCAATGACGATTCACAGTTGAGCTCAGCACACTTTGCCTATTCTAGTGAAACCCTGCTCCATCCCACCAAGTGCCTGGATGAGCTCTCCACAAGGTGGAGCCGTGCTTATTGGACAAGAATCAAGCAGTGCAAAATTCATCAGCTGATACTGTTTCTGCCATTGTGCAGCACGGCAGCATACAGTTGGAGTAAAACTTTACAGTGCTAGTGACCCCCCACTCAGTTCCTGCTGCTGTCTGTAAAGAGTTTGTACTTTATCCCTGTGACCTCCTGGGATTCCTCCGGTGCTCCGGTTTTGCTCCAATTTCCAAAGCTGCGCGGTTAGTAGTTTAATTGGTCACAAGGGTGCAACTGGGCGCTGTGGGCTTGTTTGGCCAGAAGGGCCTGATACCGTGTTGTATCGCTAAATAAAAATGAATAAAGATGGAGTAACGCCCTCCGCTCCACCTCCGCGTATCCTGACTAAAATTCAATGGCTAACATTCTTAAAAGTGGATGGATGGTGCAAGCCTGGAAGAGGAGAAAGTGGGAAAATGAGGCATCAGAAGGGAAGGTAAACATCCTAAACACAGAAGACATGGCCTGAAGTGGAAGGAACTCTGAGAGTGGCATGGTCATCAGACAATGGACGATCATTTAGATGCAGAGATTGTAGATGTTCTGGGAGCTTAGGAGGACACAACGATGCCTAACAGTGACTCCTTTGCTTACATCTTCAGAAACAGCTCTATTTCCATCTCTAATATCTCTGTTTTTCCCTTTCAGGGTTCTCTTGAAGACCCTGACCTGGAGTTACACGTTGACTACAGTTCTTTGTGGGAACGGGACCTGCTCTTGGGGTTTCACAACTGGCCGTTTTTTGGCACGCCCAGGACTCAGCCTAAGAGCTCAGCTCACCTTTGGAAGTCTAAGATCTCAGGGTTCTGGAGACGGGCGGATCGAAGGTCAGTGTTCCAGACCGGTATGTCACGAGAGCTGGAAGATCTTTGGCTGTGTGCCCAGAGACCTGAGATCTGTGGGCACAGAGCTCAGAAAAAACAATGGAACGGACTTTTAACATCGTAAACTAGCAAGGTGTTTGTTGTGTCTCCCTTCTTGCTGTGAAACGGAGACATCTCTTTCTCCCTTATTAGGGAGAGAGAGAGCCTGTGGTATGTCGAATATCAGGTGAACAAGTAGACTTTGGGGTACTGAAGTCTGTGTCTTTGCTGTTGTGTTGCTCACGCTTGAGTGCTCAGTGGCGGGTGTCGATGCTTTTTTATTGCCAGTGGGGGGGCGGAGGGTTTGTTGCTTGCTGCCACTTACGTGTGGGAGGGAGAGGAGCTGGGGGGATCTTTGGGGTTTTAACATTTAACTGTCATTCATTCTTTGGGGCACTTCTCTGTTTTCGTGGATGGTTGTGAAGAAAAAGCATTTCAGGGTGTATATTGTATACATTTCTCTGACATTAAATGTACCTTTGAACTTTCATGGTGAAGATGGGCAATACAAGTTGAAAATTTCACATAAATAGTTTACCATGTACTCATGATACCAAGCAAGGTGTGCTTGGGAGCAGGACAGAGACGCAGACAAAAACAGATCCTCATGGTGAGCACTTTGGTTAGGGACATACAGATGATCCAAATCCCAGAGAATGACAGGTAGTCTGTAGAAGGAGATCGAGGGCATCTGGACTCAACACTTCAGGAATCACAAATGCACCTCAGAAATTGAGGAACTCTGAGGTCAAAAAGGTCAGAAGGTTAACTGAAATTATAGCCAGATTAACTGTACAGATCCTCTCTGGATTTTACTCCTTTGGTTGGATTGTAACCCGATCAGTTCACAACTCAAAATGTGGCTGTGAGCTGATTGCCGACAAAGCAGATGATACCTTAAACTCTGTAGTTTACCCCAGAATACAAGGATGTCCCTTTAGAACAGAAATGAGGAGGAATTTCTATAGCCAGAGGGTGGTAAATCTGTGGAATTCATTGCCACACATGGCTATGGAGGCCAAGTCATTGGGTAATATTTAAAGCAGAGGTTCATAGGTTTTTGATAAGTAAGGATGTCAAACGTTACAGGGAGAAGGCAGGAGGATGGGTTGAGACTGATAATGAATCAGCCATAATGGAATGGCACAGCATATTTGATAGGCCAAATTACCTATTTCTATTCCTGTCTTATGGCCTTATAGCAGCAGCAAGGCGGGAGGAGAAGATGGCGGTGTGCCACGCGTGCGCAGCCCTCTGGTGAAAAATGACATCGTATCTGTTAAGTAGGGGCCATAGACAATTCTGATTTGATGGAGAATAGACTTGAAAGTACAGAGGAACATCTGGAGAAATTTCTGAAACGCCCGTTCACTGCTGTCGTTACTGTGTGGTCGGGAATCTTTCGGAGGGTAGACCTCAAAATCCCCGGCCTTGCCTGCTTTTGGCGACCGAGAAGGAGGTCGAATCATTCGGACAGAGATGGCGCTCAGTACTCGGTGTCAGAGAACTGATCAGAGCTCGAAGTTTTTGGATTGCTCAGAGTCGGATTGTGGTCAGCATGGCAGGGAGAGTTTTTCTTCCTTTTCCCGTCTGCGTGAGATGTGGGACATTTGAGAAACTTTGGACTTTACTGTGCTCATGGACTTCTTCATCAAGTTATGGTATTGTGCACTGTTGTAACTATATGTTATAATTATGTGGTTTTGTTAGTTTTTTTTCAGTCTTGGTCTGTCCTGTGTTTCTGTGATATCACACCGGAGGAAATAATGTATCATTTCTTAATGCATGCATTCCTAAATGACAATAAAAGAGAATTATGAGTCTTCATAATCCTAATTGCATCCCATTGCTCTGCCAAAGGCTCAGTCGTATGTTCAGACTACACTTAAATTGGGTGTTTGTAAACTGGGAAGGAAATGTGTTTGCTATTAATAAACCACTGCACTTTGATTTGCATATATTTATTTATAATTTAAGGGACTATGGTGTATATAAGTAAGAGTACCTTTCGAAATTCAGCATGTCACATGATATGACTTTTGATTTTTGTACTGGAAACAGCTAGAGTTATTGGCTTAAATAAAACATATTCTGTAGACAGTTTAGGGTCTATAATTTGGTTTTGCATGCAGAAGTGCTAAAAAGAAACAACAGATGCATTATCCCTGGAGAGAAGGAGGAGGGAAATTATCCTTTAATTCCCAGAGGAAAGCTCCCTCGGGTCCCTATGTTTGGGAACATGTTGCGGCCAAGGAACTAAGTTCACAGCTTAGCTCCTGCACCAACCACTCACTTCCCCGACCCCCACCTTGACAACTTCACAATCAATATCAGTCTGGTAATCCAGTACAATGTACTTCAGTATTTTCTCATCATCACACATTCAGGTGACCAATCTTTACACACACTTGAAATGTCCACACACAGCTCACAAACTCAGAGGTAGTTTATTTGCCATGAGTCAGACAAACCAACAAACTCAACTCTTACAAACTAATCCTCTCTTTCTAATAGATCAAGCATTAGAATACATTTCAGAAATCCTTACATTATTTGACCCACTTTCATTGAAGAGATGGCATTGAAAAGGATGGGAGTGGATTCGTAAAAATGAAGATTAATAGCAATCCCAAAGGATGCATTAAGCAATATTTATTTATATCCAACATTTTGTCTCTCCTCTCTTCCCCGTGTAACCTAGTTGATGTTTGCCATTGGTCTCAAAGCTTACGCCATTCTCCCTGGTCTTTTTGCATCACAGTCTGATCTTTGCTCCTTCCATTTGATCTTGTCATCACTGTACTAAATCTGTTACACCCAAACGATTTCTGTGCAGAGTTTGTCTGCAGTATTCATGGACATCCTGGGCCTTGGTTGCTCTGATAATACAGAAAAGACAGCCACTGTTGATTTCTGAGCCAGATCCATGTACTTAAACCTGTAACCACAAGATGGTGTCCTGACCACACTAAAGTCATGCATATTACACAGTTCTGAACAATGAAGTAAATCCTTTGTAAACATATAACTAAATTATATATATAATGAGTGAATATTTGCACAACAACATACTGTAAGACAAAACAAATCATCTACGTGAGTTATGTGAGTGAGTGCGCGCTCGCGCACACACACACACTCACTCACACAGTGCTGGAGGAGCTCAACAAGTCAGGCAGCAACTATGGAAGGGAATAAACAGTTGACATTTTGGCCAAGAAAGGAAGGAGGAAGAAACCATAAGTGGGTGCGGAGAGGTTTAATCCAGAGCTACGTGCTAAATAATCTTCCTCCAAGCTAACCTCAACTCTCAGTAATCCTCAGAAGATTTAGCAGAGGGTGATCATGATTTACCATTTAATGCTCACAGCAACCATTAATTGCAAGTAAAAATAATTATAGCCATTGTGAGAAAAATAATGACTTGAAATCGAATTTTTCACATAATTTCTCCAGGTTAAAGTTACTCCATTGTAAAATATCCTGTTTAATTCACAGCAATGATTTAATAACTATGATAGCAGAATACAAATCTAAATAACATTTTTGCAATGAATTGTACCCTCTAATAACAAAGTGCAAACTTTAAAGTAAGTTATTATTCTTCTGGTAATATTTTCTCCATTCAGCATAATCGTAAAGGTCATTCAATGGGAGCTGGGTATTTTCCAAATTATTGCATTACTTGCTAGAATTGAGTTCTATGGAGTCAAATCGAGCGATCTTCAATCAGTTCTAACAGCGTGCTTTAAAAACTATAACATGGACATCCAAGTGCATCATTATAATTATCTCTTTGGAGTACCAATCATACTGATGTCACCTGTCAATGAGATAACAATTTAATGGGCTTTACTATTAAAGTGGAACCTGTTTTTTAAGGAAATGCTGCCAACTAAAAATCTTAATTAAACTCTCCTCTGTCAGATCAAAACTGCAGAAGAGCTGTGAATTTACCAAAGGACGCAAGTAACTAAACTAACAGTAATCTGCTTCTTTATAAATAATAGACCAAGGATCAAAGCTCAGCTTTATTTGCCATATACATTTACATAAATTACATATTTGCTGTGGTGTGTTGGTGAGGGTGCGAAATGCAACAAAGAAGTTGGAAGCATCGGAGTTTGGAGTTCAGTTCTAGCATCCTCTGTGAGCAAGTTTGTAATTTCCTTCCCATGTGCATGTGGGTTTCCTCCGGGTGCCCCTATTTCCTCCAGCAGTCCTAAGACAAGCGGTTAATAGGGAGGTTCGGAGAGAGGAGAAGATGGTGGCACAACGCAGCACATGCAGCCGTTCCGAATGAATATCGATATGTGTAACTAGGGGTGCCATGCACAATCCGGATTTGATGGGGACAGCCGTGAGAAGTGCAGAGGAACATCTGGAGTAACTTCTGAAATGCCTGCTTCACTGCCGCTGCTACTGTGCAATCGAGAATCTCTGGAGATGAAGGCCCCAAATCCTCGGCTTTGCATATCGCCTGTTGCCGGGGCTGGGGTCGAAACGCTCGGCAGAGATGGTGCTCGGTGCTCGGTGTCGAATAGGTGGTCCAAGGCTCGGAGTTTTTCGAACGGACTCGGAGTCGGACTGTGGTCGGATGCTTCCGGAATGCTGCATCAGCAAGTTGGCGGCACTGGAGGTTTACCATCTGCGTGAGATGATGGGACTTTCGAGACTGAGATTTTTACTGTGCCATGGTCTGTTCCTATCAAATTACGGTATTGCTTTGCACTGTTGTAACTACACGTTATAATTTTGCGGTTTTTGTTAGTTTTTAAGACGGTTTGTCATGTGTTTTCGTGATACCATTCTGGAAAAACATTTTTATCATTTCTTAATGCATGCGTTACTAAATGACAATAAAAGGGGACTGCATGTCCTCATAATCATAATAGGTTAATTAGTCATTGAAAATTGCCCTGTAAATCAGTGGGTTGCTGGGTGGTGCATGAGGCCTATTCCACACTGTATCTCTAAATAATACATAACAAAAATAATTGTATTGCATCACAACGAGCCGAGTGGAGCAGTGCAGTTTCAACAGTCTGAGAAGGTGTTGGCTCCTCATGTTACTCACAGGCAACCTCTCTGCAAACTTATTGATGGAAATTTCAATGTTTGGTTTACTTCAGGTTTCTGACACAGCAGTGGGCAGGACCATGGGTTCCTATGATTTTCCCAGTGCTCAGGTTCCCAACACAACAGCACTGTTGGTAACATACTGCTACATTTTGTAACTCCAAAACATAAAACCAATTGAAAGAGAAACATGGAGCTTGACATAACTCATGTACATTTAGTTTTACTTTTGGTGAGGTGCGCACTTAGGACACGGGTTCATAATGACGTGTGCCATTCACGTGCTTCTTACGTATGACCTGTAATGAATTATGTACACAAACAAAGAATGCTTAATTAAAATATATATTTACTATACTATCAAATATTACTGAAATCATAAATATCTATCTAGATATTCCACAGGGGTTGGTGTTGGAACCGATTCTTTACACGTTATATGTCAGTATTTTGGATGATGGAATTGGTGGCTTACTGGCCAAGTTTGGGGACAGTACAAAGACAGGTGGAGGGGCAGACGGGAAGTGTATGGTCATATATTCAAAGTGCAGACTATTTTCTAAACAGGGAACAAATTCAGTAAACAGAGGTGTAATGGCACTTGGACGTCCTTGTGCGGGAATCCATAAAGATTGACTTGCAGGTTGAGTCAGTGGGTCAGGAAGGCAAATGTACTGTTTGCATTTGTTTCAAGAGGACTAGAATGTAAAATCAAGGATGTCGTGCTAAGGCTTTATGAGCCATTGGTCAGACCACAGTTGGAGAACTGTGAGCAATTTTGGGCCCCTAGTCTAAAAAAGGATGTGCTGGTATTAGAGAGGTTCCAGATGAGGTTCACAAGAATGATCCCAGGAATGAAAGGGTTAATGTATAAGGAGCATTTGATAGCTCTGGGCCTATACTCGCTGCAGTTTAGAAGAATGAGGGCCGATCTCACTGAAACCTATTGAATTGAAAGGCCTAGATAAAGTGGACGTGAAGAGGATGTTTCCTATATTGGCACAGCCTCAGAATGGAAGATCATCCCTTTAGAACAGAGATGAGAAGGAATTCTCTTAGACAGAAGATGGTGAATCTGCAGTATTCATTGCCACAGGAGGCTGTGAAAGCCAAGTTATTGAGGATATTTTAAGTGGAGGTAATGATAAGTAAGGGTATCAAAGGTTACGGGGAGAAGGCAGAGAGATAATAAATCTGCCATGATGGAATGGCAGGACAGTCTCGATGGGCTGAATGGCCTAATTCTGCACCTATATGTTACGATAGGGTCTTATGGCCGATAGATAACTCTATAATGACTCTTTTTAGCTGAGAATGTGGGAAGACTCAAATGGCTAGAAAGTTATCATAAGTGATGTTAAAAGTCCGAGCTCAAAGGTGGGTAAAACTAAAATGTTCTTTGGAAAATAATTATATTGTAGTGCACACCCTGTTGGTGTGAAGGATCTAAACTGCATGGTGATCCCATACCTGTTCATACTGGTTGCGAGTTATAAACCTAGTGTAAAAATGTCTGGTTTGGTGTGGCAACTAACTATCAATAATGTAGATTACTCATCATTCTATGCAGGGTTTATACTTCTGTTTCCATTCAATTTGTCACTTTGTGAGGGCTGGGTGCTTATTTGTACTGTACACTGGGGAGCCCCTAACCCACTCACTCATCAGGGCTGCAAATTAAAGCACACCTCGTCTCTAACCTCCTGCGCCACTGTTGCAACTGATCGCTTGGTGATCTCCTCATAGAGTCCAACCATGCAGTGCCCAGTTGTTCAGCTTTCCTGCTGTTACAGGAAAATTTTGTCAGCTGAACCCAAGAATCAATTTTACAGGCAGTGGTTTACTAATCTTCCCTGGACTGTTCCATAGAGAGCCCATATGCTAATTGCACCAAATGGACCAGCTCACACCATGTTTCTTCATCTGTGTAAAAATCGGAAATATGAGTGCTGTAAGTCAAATATTTGTGCATCCGACCTACCAGTCTATGTCAATCTTCTATAATAATAATGTTTATTAAAGATCTGTGGAGTTAAGCAGGGTACAAGCATGTCTCAAAGTGGTAAGATATTACATTTAGCTGAGTCATTGATGTGCTTCCTATGTGGTGGATTGGGGTATAAAATTATTATTGTATCTTGTAATTTAATTTTTATATATTTGTTTGTATTTTTATATAATCACCTATATACATGTAATTGTTCAGTGAATTTTTCAATAATTAGGGTATATTTGCTTCTGTATTTTACGAGAAACATCTTAGTTTTCAGTAGTAGATGTCACCCCATTTGAAACTGGCTGTTTTCTAGGCTAACTGTTATCACAGGAATTTTGTTATCTCTGGTCTGAGTATGAGACGAGCACAACTGCTTTTTCCTTTGTCTTTTCCTTCTTTCAGTTCCTCGTTCTTGTCTGTTTTCCATTCTTGTAACGCTTAATAAAACGACGATAAACAATAAGCTTATCACCTCACTCTTGACTTCCGGAGAATCTTTGGATCACAAAAGAATCGGGATCCAATATCTGCTTTCTCATTTATGGAAGGAAGGTTCATTTCCCCTTTGAGGTAACTTGTGCTACAGGGCACTGGGTCACTCAGTTACGTATAGTTGTGAAGTCAGATTTGAAGTAAATGAGTACAAAAGATTGACCATCCTGCTGTCAATGTAATTATTAGTATTTAGAAATATCTGTACAGCAGAGAAAATGTGCATATACATTCGGAACTTCTCATTAAGGGCATTTCCCATCTTAGTCAAGGACGGCATTCCATCATTTCCACAGAAGGGACTAGCTTTGACTATGCACACAAGAGTAATATTTTCGGATGATGCTAAACTGGATTATTACCTTTCTGTTTAGTATTCTATAAGCCACTGATTAGGTAAGTGAAAGGCATCCTGCAGTGACTCACCAACAGAGACAATATGATTGATGCAAAATTTCTCTGTGGCTTATGCTCCACCAGCACTGATTTAATAATGATTACTGATGGGAAATGATAACAGTTAATTTCTCCCAAATAATTATAGACAAAGAAAATTTATTGAGGGAGTATGTATGTCACTATGCCTTGAGATTCATTTTCTTGCGGGCATTTATAGGAAAATAAAGAAATATAATAGAATTTATGAAAAATATACATAATTAAAGACACACAAACAAGAAATGTGCAAAAGAAGACAAATATATCAAATAAAATATCAATAATATTGAGAATACCAGTTTGAAAGTGGGTTAGTAGATTGTGAAATGAGTTCAGAATTCTGGTGGTTGAGATTATCTACACTGATTCAGGAACCTGATGGTTGCAGGATAATAACTGTGCCTGAGCTTGGTGGCATTGGACTTAGGGCTCCCATGCCTTCTACTCAATAGTAGCCATGAGAAGAGAGCCTGGCTTTGATGGTCGGAGTACTTGATGATTGATGCTGCTTTCTTGAGTCAGCGCTCCTTGTAAATCTGCTCAGTTGTGGGGGTGGGGGGGGGTTGCATTTCCTATGATGGACTCGCCGAATTCATCAACTTCTGTAGACTTTTCTATCCCTGTGCATTGCTGTTTCCATACTAGGCTGTGATGCACCCAGTCAAGATGCTCTCCACTGTGCGTCTGTGGAGGATCTCTGCAAAGGGAAATGTTGAATCTATGCAAATGTATAAAAGTAGAGGCTCTGCTGTGCCTTCTTTCTGATACCTTTGGACAGAGGCTAGATCCCCTTATCTGATAGGATGAATAAAATGGCAGGAATGCACCTCTGTAAATGCTCCTCTCAGCAGGCACTGTGAAAACCCTGCACAACTAGGTGATGAGATGTTTCTACAGAGTGGCTAAACATCTCGGCAAACAGCCACTTCAATATTACAATAATGTTATCTGCGTGACATTACTCGGTTTAGGACAACAACCACCACAGATTCCTAACGGTGTCCACTGATTTGAAGAAATGCTCCTTTCTCTGCACTGGTGAAATTCAATGTGGTGATTACTAGGTTTAGTTAAGGTTACCCACTCACCCTCAGAGAGCAAGCATGTCTTCACTGATTAAGGAGGAGACAGGGATCTTCACACTCTTTTTTCCCTGAATGTTACTTTGGGAGGGAAGGGCTTAGTTCAAGACCACCATAACAAGGCAGTTAAAATGCCATGGAAGTCACAATCAGATTGTCAAGATTGGATTGAAAAGGGATCTGCTTGTAATTGCATGGAGAATCTATTGTCAGATGTCATAACTTTAATGATTACCTTGATTCTTCATGAAACTAGTTAATTACATTGATCCATTTTGGATATTGTCTTTAGGAAAGGAGGTACTAATGAATGTTTGCTCTTACTGGATTTCATCCAGATTCTGAGAATTGTTTGATTGCTAATAAGAATACAAGTACTTAAGAAACTGACATAGGCATGGGCCACATGGTATCTTGCATCTCCTCCACCATTCAAAGTCAAAGTACTTTATGATCAAAGTATGTATGCAATATATAACACAGATTCATTTTCCTGCAGACAGCCACTCTATCAGCCATTCCATTACCCTGAGTTTCTTGTCGAGTCCTCAAAATCTATGGATCCCCTTTTAAGCAAAAATCTGTTCACCTCAACATTGAATGTATTCAAAGATTCAACCTTCACAACTTACCAGCAAACAGACATTCAAAGATCTATTTTCCTCCATCCACCCCTCTTCTTGTTCTCTTCGACTTAAAACTAAATTTTCTCTCTTTCCCTGCAAAGAGCAAGGCTCCTGAAATATGAACACTAATTCTCCTTCTACAGATCTGTGCAGCATGTTGAATGTTCTAAGCATTTTACTCTTTTTATTTCATATCTTCAACTTTGCTGATCTTAAGTGCTAGTGGGAATCTTTTCACACTTTCAAGGAGGGCTTGATAACATCTTTGAATCTGATCTTCTAGTAACCTGTTGCTGTGTAGAATGTCAGGAGTCTGATTATGTCTGTGAATGGCATGGCCTGTTAATCTGAGCTGGCAAATGTAATTAAGGCCTCAATGCCTACGATGTTAGCCTGGGTGAAGATGACGACATTGGCTTACTTACCCAGCTGGTGTATTTGGGGGATTTTATGGAGGGATTGGTGGTTGTATTACTCCAGTGCTTCACCAGGATAATTCTTCAGATCACAAGACCAAATAAAAAGTAAAACAAGGATACTGACGCTGTCTATCTTGTCGATTGAATCATTATGACCTTAGGCTTGCTTTCACACTTTAAGACTTTGTGCTGCTGTTTTATGCAATACTCTGTCTCTTGATGCTTTCCTTATCGTTTTCCAACTTCAAAGTTGTTTCCAAGTTCTCACCAACTTTCTTGATGCTCTTTTCCAACAACTGTGGACTCAATGCAACACTCCTCTTGACATAATATGCTTTGATCTCTCTTCAGTGTCCTGCTTCTCTCTATTGCTCCTCACTCTCAACCTCCTCCCAACTTTCCAGTTCTCTCATACAGCTCCTACTGCAGACCAAGCTTCTATTGTTCTACCACTGGAAACTTACAATGTTATTATTGACTTACTAAATGCTGGAGGAACTCAGCAGGTCAGTCAGCAACTATGGGAAGAAATGAATGGTCAACATTTCGGGCCGAGGTTCTTCATTAGGCCCCTTCATCAGACCCATCCTGATGAAGGGTCTTGGCTCAAAACATCGAACCTTTATTCCTTTCCATAGGTGCTGACGGACCTGGCATTTTTGTGTGTGTGTTACTCTGGATTTCTATCATCTGCAGAATCCCTTGCATTAAAGTTGTTACTGACCTTTTGTGCATTCTCCGTCGAATTCCCATCTTCAGCCTACATGCTCCAGGTATTTGACTCAATCACCCCAGATAAAGCATGAATGAAAATTGCCCTCTTCCTGTTGTTGGTTTGTAAAAGCTATGTGGGATGCTGTGACAGCTGTGGCACAATAAAACCCATTTTCATCTTTTTTTTAAATATTTAGACTTTTCCATTCTAATAATTAAGACTTTCCAATCACTTCACTTCTCCGTCACATTTTTAATATGCTGTGTGTAATCCTCTTGCATCCTCTGGCTGGTTAAGTCAAAATCAAATCAGATTAATGCAATTACCTTATGGGTTTAGGTGCTTGACATCCTCTCTTATTTCTGAGGACATTTCTATATCATGTTTATTTATATCACAATACAAATAAACATGTAATAATTAACTGTGGAGAATCTATATAATAAATAACAAGGCATTCTAACTGGTTGCATTACTGTCTAATATGGGGGTGAGACTACTGCACAGGATCAGAATAATCTGCAAAGAATCGTGTCAGCTCCAGCATGGCACCAGCACCCCTAGCATTGAGGACATCTTCAACGAGCAGTGCCCTAAAAAGGCAGCATCCATTGTTAAGGACCCCCATCACCCAGGACATTCCCTCTTCTCATTGCTGCCATCAGGAAGATGGTACAGGAGCCTGAAGGCACACACTCAACAATTCAGGAACAGCTTCTTCCCCTCTGCCATCCAATTTCTGAATGGACTCTGAACCCATGAACACTACCTCACTACTATTTTTGCACTACTCATTTAATTTAACTATTGTATATATCAGTATATACACATTTATACTCAATATATACTTACTGCAATTCAGAATTGTTATTATTTTGTATTGCATTGTACTGCTGCAGAAAAAACACCAAATTTCATGACATATGCCAGTGATATTAAACCTGATTCTGATTCCTGAAAATACCTGATATATCATTGTTGGAAGTTCTCCTATAAGTACATAAACTTCTCCCTTGCTGGATTATTCCTTCTGTGGAAGCTTTAATTGACTCACTGTTAATAATTAGCAATGACCAAAATGCAAATTATGGGAATATATAACTGGATTATCAACAATAAAGGTGTAATTTTGAAGACAAAATGATCAAACTTTGTAGACTCCATCAGACATCTACAACTGTAGGGACTTGATAAAAAATTCCACTTCTCTAGTTTTCAACTGTCTACCATGTAAAAAGAATATTACTTCTTTCAATGTTTATTTATTTTCTTCCTTCAGAAAACGTATCCCCCTTCGTGGACCCTTCACTGAAATAAGCCTGGCTCCAGGTTCAGGAGCAGTGATTTTCTGAAATTGGGGCCATTCAGAATGATTGATGAGTTCAGATATGCTCTTTCATTGACACATATTGCAAAGTTGATTATGATCACCTTTAATATATAAAACAGAGATGATGCTCAGTATATTTCTGTAAAATTCCATCACATTTCCTAGCCATATGGAACTAAATCATTCCTCTGTGAGAAAGATTATGATCTCATCTCTTATTCATTGTCCTAGAATTAGCAGGAGCCAGGCATTCTGACACATATCTGAAGAATCAATTACTTTCTTCTCTCTTCATACCAAAAACTTTTGCTGGAAATGTCTATTGAATATGGGGTATCAGGGATCTTGAAATCAATAGTCTATTTCCTTAACTAATTAAATTTAGGTATAGTGAAAAAAAAAGCAACAATGAAGAAGGACAAATCAATGTGAAGTGAGATAGGAGAAGAGAAATAATGACAGAAAGGAAGATGAGATGAAAAGATGAGAAAAATTAAGACGTAAATATAAAACTACAAATTTTAGAATCTCTCAGAACAGTTTACCATCAGTAGAGGAGGCACGCTTTTTTAAACTTGTGTTTCTGGTGAAAGAGCTGAGTGCCTCAATTCTGAATCAGTGCTGAGTTAAATTTGTATTGGTCATGCAGACTTTTAGGAGACCTGTCAGTACGTTAATGATAAAACAGCACTAAATTACTCAGCAATTTGTGTTGACCGGTATGTCAAAGGGTATTTCCACTTGGGCTTAAATAGCATTTTTTTTTCTAGTTTGTTGTATTTGTATTAATGATAACCTGCCATTTCTTTGCTAGCAACTCCTCAGCTAAAGACACTTCACCCCACACTTCAGCATAGCTATGTTTTCAAAGATGGAAAACTCAAAATTATACACGTGGAACAATTGAAACCACTTCCCTTGATTTCAAAATCCACTTAGTTGGATTGTAGTAATAACTGAATGCTGCTCCATGTATCTCCCATGCTGAGAGATTATGAAAAAGTCATACATGTATGATCCAAATGTCCAAATGTTCATAAGATTATGATGTTATGTAAACATACTGTTATGCATTAGGGGGATTTTCCATAACCTTACCGGTAGTAATTCTTTTTTAACATCTATAATGTGGCACAATAGTGTTCAATTAATTAAAAGAAATCCAAAAATTGCTCACGTTCTTGAAAGGATGTGAAAAGCATCTGGAAGTGACTGCTCCGACTGCCCTCGTCAGCCCACATGCGGACGACACCAAGACCTGTACGAAGCATCAAGTCATTGGCCACGGTGCTGCAGAACTTGGCTTTTAGATCCTCCACTGCGCTGCTTCCATCATAGATCGCCACAAAATTGCGCTTGCACTCATTTGAGTTCTCCATCTCGTAGTCAAGAAATCTCAAGTAGATCTATCGGGGGAAAAAGATGAATCATTTTTGTCAGGTTACTAACAAAATTAAAGAACAATGAGGAGAGCTGCTGTCTCAAATTAAGCGAAAGCTGACTGAAGAAAGAAGGCCAGAAGTAAGGTGCTGCAGATGCTGGAAATCTGAAATAAAGGTAGAAATTGCCTAGTCGGCAACTCAGGCAGCATCTGTAAAGTAAGGAAGAGTTAATAGTACATGATGACCTTTGATGGAACCTCATTGTTCTGAAGGGTACACTGTTCTGAACTAAACTACTGACTCCATTTCTTATATTAACAATGCTGTCTCATCTGCTGAGTTTTTCCAACATTTTCTGTTTTCACTTTCTAATTGATTAAAAGAAGAAAAGGCAAATTCCATTTGTTATTTACCCTTGTTGCACGGGAAAGAATAGTGAGGCTAATAACTATTCTGTAGTGATGTGGATTGTGCTAATGTGGTAACAGGGAACCACAGACAAAAGTAGAGAAGTGGAATGCAAAAGTGACAACACCTAAGTTTCAGGAACTTCACTAATAATTTTATAGTGTGCACCCATTGTTGTGATGGAAAACTGGATTTACTCTTAGACCTGTGGATAATTATTTTATCCTGTAATCAGAACCCTGTCTTCTACTTAATCAAGTCTTCCTGTAGCCACCTTTCTATTAGCAAAATGAAGATTTACTGGTAATGTCATCAACTGAAAATGTAAAAGCTGTTCCAGATCCATGTCCAGGTAAATCAGGCTTAGCTGGTCTCCAGATGTGCACCAGTTTTTAAATAAATCACTCACTTCGAACACCAACTCCATGTGATCTCTCAGTTTGCTCTTACACCTCGCTCCAACTTCCCCGACTGCCTCTTACATAATTCCAAGTCACTCCAATTTTATTAAGGCAAGACCAGTATTTCCATGTATTTAAATCAAATCTATTCCATACTTCTAAGGCACTCTCCATCAACTCTACAAATACAGACTAAATGAGTTGGACAATATCATCATTATATATCAACATATATTCTCAAAACATAGTCAAATTAGCGTCATGAAATCAAACAAAGTGACTCTCAACTTGGTCACAACATGCAGTTGATATCACTAATGCAAAAAAACTATAGTGCTTTCCTAACCCAAGTCACCTAATGACCCAAGACAAACTCAGAGCCTTTTTCTGATAAAACGTAATTACATTATTAATACAATCGATACAAATTGACTGTTTCCTTTTCCATATAAAAATAGTCTTAATCTTTGTTTACACAACAGGCTTAGATGTTTTGAATAATTCCATGGTGTGTCCTCTGTTGATGACAAAATGTATATTTGAAATTCAGAATGTGGAGAGTGAAAAAAAAAATTGTAGATATAGGAAATCTGAAACAAGAACAAAATTGCTGGAAATCTAGTTCCTACCCCCACAAACCACTCACTTGTTACCCTGGTTTTTACACCCTTACGAAGTTCACCAATAACCTGTGAAACTCACCTGGGCCTCAGAATCTGTCACCTAAGGTCCAGTCCTCACCTGAGACCCCCGCGATCCTGAAAAACCATTGCAGCATCCAATTTGACTGGAGTTAAGAGCGGTCACACGAAAAGCATAGGGTGTGACTACGGGCAGTGAACTGGATCATGCAACATAATCACAGCTACTCATCCTTGATCTGCCTCTACTTAGCCACATGCATTTCAAAACCTACGGTGTTTGCGTCAAATCAAATCAGCGAGGATTGTGTTAGGCAGCCTGCAAGTGTCATACCCTTCCGGCAGCAACATAGCTTGCTCACAACTAACCGTAACCTGTACGTCTTTGGAACGTGGGAAGGAAGTGAAGCACCCGGAGGAAGCCCATAGGGTCACGGGAGAATTTACAAAACTCCTTACAAAATTGGCTGGGAATTGAGCCCTGATCTTAGATCTGGTGCCGTGGTAGTTTTACATCAACTGCTATGTTACCGTGCCACCCCTACATTATGTCCAAGTGTACTATACTTCGTCTTCACCATGACATGTAAGTTGACAAATATAATTTCAAGATCCGTAAAATGGTGGTGGAACGCAACAGGCCAGGCAGCATTTATAGGAAGAAGTACAGTCGATGTTTCGGGCCGAGACCCTTCGTCATGACATTTTGTGTGTGTTGCTTGAATTTCCAGCATCTGCAGATTTCCTCGTGTTTGCGTGAAAATTTCAAGGTCATTATTTTATGGGAAATGATTTGAGGTAAGTGTTGACTTTTTTTTAGAACTTACTCTTAATAGTTGTGTATGGTATTCAGTGTATCCTACATTCTCAAATCAAATATGAATCAAAGGTGGTGATGAATAGGAGGGAGACAGAAAATCTGACTGAGTGGTGTCATAACAACAACCTCTCACTCACTGTCAGCAAGACCAAAGAACTGATTATAGTTTTCAGGAGAGGGAAATCGGAGGTCCGTGAGCCAGTCCTCATTGGAGTATCAGAGCTGGAGGGAGGTAAGCAACTCTAAGTTCCTGGGTGTTACTATTTCAAAGGACCTGAGGATGTAGGTGCACTTGCGAAGAAAGCAAGGCAGCACCTTTACTTCCTTAGGAGTCTGTGGAAATTCGACATGATATCTAAAACTTGGACAAAGTTCTATAGATGTGTGGTGGAGAGTGTACTGACTGGCTGCATCACGGCCTGGTACGGAAACACCAATGCCTTTGAATGGAAAATCCTACAGAAAGTGCTGGATTCGGCCCAGTACATCACCACCCCCCCAAACAATTAGAACATTGACATGAAACGCTGTCGTAGAGGGCCAGCTGGTGGCACAATAACATTAGCGCCAGACCTGGGAGCGGAGGTTCCCAGGTTCGAAACCAGTACTCTTTCCATCCGTGCCGGGTTGAGTGTCAAGATCGCAACTCGACCTTGTAAAATAAAGGGAAAATACTGCGAAACTGTCTGTGTGGGGAGTGGTGCGCCACACAGTCTCTCTCCCTCTCGTTCCGTGCCTTGTAAAAAGCCATGAAAACAGACATCTTCACAGACGCACGCACACGCACAGACTCGCACGCATGCAGGCACATGCAAAATAAAAAGAAACGCTGTCGTAGAAAAGCAGTGTATATCATCAGAGTTCCCCACCACCTAGGTCATGCTCTCTTTTCATTGCAGCCATCAGGTAGAATCTGCAAGAACCTCAGGACTCAGATACTAGGTTCAAGAACAGTTACTACCTCTCAACCATCAGACTCTTGAATCAAAGGGATTAACTGCACTCAGATTCACTGGCCCATCATTGAGATGTCCCCTCAACCATTGATCTCATTTTCAAGACTCTTTATCTCAGAATCTCATGTTCCCGTTACTTATTGCTTCTTATTTATATTTGCATTTGCACAGTTTGCTGCACTCTGGTTGATCTTTCATTGATCGTGTAATAGTCACTGTTCTATAGATTTGCTGAGTATGCCCACAAGAAAATGAATCATAGGGTTAGACACCGCGTCATATATGTACTTTGATAATAAAATTGACTTTGAACTTTGAAATTATTTCCAGTATGAGAGGAGGAAGATGATAAGATGCTATTTCCTATTACTTGATATTGAAGTGTCTCTGTGCCTAATGCATGCTTCCTGCATTCTTACATTTTTTTTGCCTCCTGCATTTAATTCACTAACTTTATATAGCATCAGACCTTTTGCCCTAAAATTATTTTTGCCTTCGGCATCCACCCATTTAAATATAG
Source organism: Mobula hypostoma (assembly GCF_963921235.1). Lineage (NCBI taxonomy): Eukaryota > Metazoa > Chordata > Chondrichthyes > Myliobatiformes > Myliobatidae > Mobula > Mobula hypostoma. Next base: position 116,900,516 of record NC_086097.1, on the reverse strand, counting down.
ATTTCCATTTTCTTTTAGATAACTGTGTCAGATCTAAAACTGTTCCAGCATTTAATGGATCCTATCAACCATTCTGCCCTTTGCAAACTCCCAGTGATATTTACAGTTCAGGCTCGGTGCTGAAAATTCATATTTACAGCTCCTGAAACGTAACATGCAATCTATCGTGCTTAAGTGAGAGAGGCACCGCTCCCATTTTCCAGTCTCACAGCAAAAATTCTGCTCCATTAACTCTGTAAATGGAGAACATGCATGGAGATTGTGAGTGAAGGTAGTTTGCCGGCAAGGATAGGGTCAGCTTTTGCACAGGTTGCATCTGAGTTATCTGTCAATGATTAACCAAATGACCCATTGCTCACCAATTCATTGAGTCACAGTGCACTGCAGATCATCTGTGCCGACCATAAACCCACACTCATTGCATTTTCCTTTATCCTTTTGCATTCCCATTTAGTACTACCCCGCCCCACTCCCAATTATCAGCCATCCACAGACACTAGAGACAAAATATAACAGCCCGGTAACAGACAGCCAGTTTTGGAATTGGAGCGGGTGACCAGATCACCCAGAAGAACATGCAAACCCCACACACCGGTGGTCCCCAACCTCCGGGCCACAGACCGATACCGAGCCGTGAAGCATGTAGGGGTGCAGCGGTAGCTGGAGTGCACCCAGCACATCTTTAAGAAAAAAGCCAAAATAAACAAGCTAATTAATAAGGTGCCGCCCAGAAGCCAGTCCTCATGAGAGGAACTGAGGTGGAGAGGGTCAATAACTTTAAATTCTTCGGCATTAAGGATCGACGTTTCTCTCTCTGATAAGTGTCAGAGGATCTGTCCTGGGACCAGGAAGTAATTGTCATTACAAAGAAAGCGCAACAGCGCCTATACTTTATTAGAAGTTTGTGTAGATTCAACGTGTCACCTCAATCCTGACAGCCCTTTCTTGGCTGGCATTAAAATTGACCAAACAATGGAACAGCTAAAGGCTCCAGCGTCCTGGAAAGAGGAGTAAACATCGCATAGAGCAAGTGAAATCAGCAATCACTTGTCATCTGGGCCGACATTTACGTGCCAGGTGGCACTTAATCAATTAGCTTGTTCATTTTGGCTTTTCTCTTAAAGATGTGCTGGATGCGCTCCGGCTACCGCTGCACCTCTGCACTTCTGTATGCTTTGCGGCCCAGTATCAGTCCACGGGCCGGAGGTTGGGGACCACTGCCACACACCATGGTCAAATGACTGAACCCAGGTCTCTGTGGCTGTAAGGCAGCGGTGATAACTGTGGCACCACTGTGCCACCTCACATCACCGTTAATCTGATCTCGGCCCCCACAGCAGTTTCCGGCCTATTCCCCATTGCGTTTCGCTCTTCAATAACCCAAAACTATACCTCCTATTTGAACATACTCATTAGTAAAGTTGTTACAAAACTTGCCTGTTGTTTGTCAATCCATCATCCTGTAACACAGACCAATATTCCATGTGTGTATCTAATTACTCAGTGTCCCTGCATGCTCAGTTTCTACGACTCATATACAAGGACACCCAGATTCCTCTACACAACACATTCTGTCATCTCTGTCCATTTAAGCAACATGCTACTTCGACATTCTTCCTACTGAGTGGATAACCTCATATTTCATCATTTCATAAGCCATCCGCTGACTCAGCCTCTAATGGTCTCTGAGGTAGAGAATTCCAAGGTCGACAGACTCTGAAGTAGGAAATCCTTCCTTGTCTTCATTTTATGTGAGCACATTTTCTGGGATTTATACATAAGGACACCCAGGTTCCTCAGTAAAGAGGCCCTCTGTGGTTTCTCTCTATTGAAATTACATGTTACTTTACGCTCTTTCTACTGAGTGGATAATCTCATATTTCAGCCATCTGCTGATTTTCTTCTTGCCCATTTAGTGAACCCATCCTTCTGCAAAAATGTTTTCTCTACCTTAAAACTTCAATCTCAAAATGCTGTCACAATTCATCTGAGGTAGTTTAGGATAATTCGGTTTTTCCATCTATTTTTAGATTATTAGACGATAAGACAAAGGAGCAGAATTAGAAAAATCACAAACAAGAGAAAATCTGCAGATGCTGGAATTCCAGGCAGTGCACACAAAATATGTGTTCCTCTCTCACTTCATCTCCTTACCTGCTAGTCACCTCCCTTTGGTGCTCCTTCCCCCATCCCTTTCTTTCAGGGCTTTCTGTCCTCTCCTATCAGATTCCCCCTTCTCCAGCCCTTTATCTCTTTCACCAATCGACTTCCCAGCTCTTTACTTCATCCCTCGCCCTCCTGATTTCACCTATATCTACTACCTTGTACTTCTCCCTGCCCCCCACCTTCTTACTCTGACTTCTCACCATTTTTCTCAGCCTGAAGCATTGACTGTTGATTTTTTTCCATAGATGCTACCCGGCTTGCTGAGTTCCTCCAGCATTTTGTGTGTTTTGCAGAATTAGAACATTTGTCCCATCGAATCAGCTTGCTATTCCATGATGGCCAATTTATTATTCCTCTACCCGTTCTCCTGCCTTCTCTCCATAACCTTTGACACCCTTACTAATCATCTTCCACTTTAAATGTACCCAATGAATTGGCCCTTTAATTTTGTATGACTTGGTATCATCTGGCCAGAATATAAAGCTCAAAGTTCGAAGTAAATTTTTATTATCAAAGTATATATTTGTCACCATAAACAACCCCAAGATTCATTTTCTTGTGGGCATACTCAACAAATCTAAGCAAGCAAGTCCTTGTCAAATGCAGCAGAAGAAAGCAGCAATTGGATTTGGATTAAAAGGAAAGACAGCAACTGGGCTGCAAGATGAAGACAGGAGGGTATGGAACTGAGGGGGGTGTATCTGGGATGCCAGGTAGCACCATTGAGCCCTCTCGAGACGTTGTGGGCTTATCAATGAATGTTAAAGAAGGAGGGTCCCCACCTGATGACCCCGATGATGTACCTACCCTCCCTCCTTGTCACCACTCCAAGCCCACTGCCAACATCCAGAGTGCCAACTTACCATAGGGATTGAAACATCAAGTCCAAGTAGCTCTACTCTACTAACAGGATCAATGAAAGATCAACAGGAGTGCATAAGGTAACAAACTCTGCAAATGCAAATATAAATAAATAGTAATAAATAATGAGAACTTGAGATGAAGAATTCTTGAAAGTGAGTTCATTGGTGTGAAAATTGAGTGACAATGAAGAATTGTCAATCTCCTCGAAATCTCACTGCTTGTCTTCACAGATTAGAAGCATCATTATTATCACCATTATGCGCCGTGTCTATGATGTTGGCGATCACAGTCTTTCTACGACCATGATTGCTTTTGGCAAATTTTTCGACAGAAGTGCTTTGCCATTGCCTTCTTCTGACAGTGTCTTTCCACGAAGGGTGACCCCAGCCAATATCAATACTCTTCAGAGATTACCTGCCTGGCGTCAGTGGTTGCAAAACCAGGACGTGGGATATACAGCAGCTCCTTATAGGACCATCCACCACCTGCTCCCATGGCTTTGTGTGACCCTGATCCGGGGAGGGAGGGGTGGAGCTAAACAAGTGCTACACCTTGCCCAAGGGTGACGTGCAGTCTAGCAGAGGACTTACACCTCCTTTGGCAGATGCATCTGCATCCCGCCACCCAAATAAGAAGCATAATGGTTATAAAAGTCAGGAAGACCATTCCTTGGGCATGTTCCTACTCTTATTGTATCTTATAAAGTCCAAAGATACATTCAGGATTCACCCAGTGGTGTCAGTAGGTTCCTGTCCTTCAGCACTCCCCTTTAACACCCACTCCAATTGAACCAGACTTGGCAAATTGAGTGCATTTACTGGTCGGCAAGTGCTGCAAGCTCACCCGATATAACCCCACATAATAACTAGGAGTTCTATGGTAAATTCAGACATGTCCATTGCCTCCTCTACTGTCACCATGTGGCCACTCTCAAGTTGGAGGAGCAACACCCCATATTTCATCTGGGAAGCCTCCAACCTGACATATTGAACATTATTTTCTCCAATTTCAATCCCTCCCTCTTCTCTCCTTTTCCATATTCTGGCTCCCCTCTTATCCTTTTTCTTCTCCTCACCTGACCAACAATTCCCTTTAGTTCCCTTTCTCCTTCCTTTTCTTCCATGGGCCACTGTCCTCACCCATCAGATTCCTCTTCTCCAGCCCTTTACCTTTTCCACTTATCACCGTTCAGCTTCTCACTTCATCCATTCCTCCTCCACCCCCCCCCCACCTTCCCCCTCACCTGGCCTCAACTATCACCTGCCAGCTTGTGCTCCCGTCACCTACCTTTTAAGTCTGGCTTCTTCCCCCTTCTTTTCCAGTCCTGATGAAGGGTCTCACTACCAAGCATTGACTGTTTATTCCCCACCACAGATGTTGCCTGACCAGCTGAGTTCGTCCAGCATAGTAAGTGTTGCTTTAGATTTCCAGCATTCGCAGAATTTCTCATATCTATGTTGAATTTGACTGCTTTGATTTAATACATCTTCTCTCCTCTACTCAATAGCCCATTCTCCAAGATTAATCTTTCTTATGGCTCCCCAGTCTCCTGTGAATGGTTTTAAGACTAATAACTCCCATGGACCTCTGCAAGAGACCCTGCAGATAATTAGTCCTTCATAGTGTCCCCATGCCTGCCTTTTGCATTTGCTTGGATTCCACTGATTGCCATAAAATTTCAGTTCTGAAAAGCATGTTGTGAACCCACTTTGTCCCTGTATCTGTCATGGGATTTCCTAAAAATATAACACAATTAATGCAGTCAGTTAATTTAACCAAAATAAGTTGACAAAATCTTGTATTTTGGTTCAAGATCAATCGGTTGAATTTATTTTTCAAAGCTTTCCTTTGTGTTTGGAGACAAGAGAAAAATACCTGTATTGCAGAGCACTTGTACCCAGAGGCTGACATTGTGCTCGACGTGGCTTAATGGCATTGTATTAGCTGTGCATGGTTAATATTCACAAACCTGTTCTTCTGCAACTCCGAGAGATAAATACCTTAGATCGTTGCAGGTACACAGTCTGTGAATTTCGTCCATTAAAATTAACGGATAGGAACAGTACAAGCTGTGCACTTGCAACTAGCTTCAGGACAAATGCTACAAATCTGTTGTGGTAGCATTTTGCAGACTGAACCGGATGGAGCCAGCATTCAGACATTTGGGCTTTTGGGCCGTTCAGGGCTTTTGCGAACGCTAAGTGGAATATAGTCAGGATGCAAATATGGAAGCTTTAGTCACGGTTCATTTTCATTCCGCACATGTTCAGGTGTTGTTTGTTTAGAGTCAATTACGAGAAATATGAGCTGAGTAAGGTCAATGGATTCACAGTGTACAGTATACTGTATATTCAAATACAGACAATGAGCACTGTATAGATACTTTTCACACATTGAAAGCATATAGCAATTATTCATGCAATAAACAAGGCATTTTTAACTGTACAGATTAAACATCAGCAGTATATGGCTAATGTCCCAATCAGTGGCCATTTTATTATGTACACCTGCTTGTTAATGCAAATATCTAATCAGCCAATCATGTGGCAGCAACTCAATGCATAAAAGCATGCAGACATGGTCAAGAGGTTCCAATGTCATTCAGTCCAAACATCAGAATTGGGAAGAAATGTGATCTAAGTGACTTTGACCGTGAAATGTTTGTGGCAGACAGGGTGATTTGAGTATCTCTGATCTCTTGGGACTTTCACCAACAGTCACTGAAGTTTACAGAGGATGGTGTGAAAAACAAAAAAAAAACATCCAGTGAGCAGCAGTTCTGTTGGTAGAAACACCTCGTTAAGAGAGAGGTCAGAGAAGAATAGCCAGACTCGTTCAATCTGACGGGGAGGTGACGGTAACTCAACTAACCACGTGTTGTAACAGCAGTGTAAGAAAGAGCGCCTCTAAATGCACAACATGTCGAAACTTGAACAGATGGGTTACAGCGGGTGAAGACCACATGGGGCTCTACTCCTGTATCTAATAAAGTAGCTGAATTAATGAATTGCAATCATTGTCATACATTGTGCATGTAACTATTGTGCATACATCCATTCAACTTTTGTGGAGCCCTTATGTGGCTAGTATTGGAATAATTCATTGTACAATATTACATGCTGAACTGTGTATGCTTACCTTCGCATATCGTTCTGTGCTTGGTCAATTACTGCACCATATGCAAGATATTCCTCATTATATATTTACATTTGTATACAGAGTCATCAAAAAGACAATATATAACTATGAGCTGTTGATAGCACAATATATCCTCGTAACCTCATGAGACTGACCACTTGCCTACAGTAGACTAGCTAGAAGAAACACCTTCAACAAAGCTAATTTCATGCTGGCTAGTTAGCCTCTGCAAAATGTAAGGATCTTCTAGGTGAAGTAAGCTATAAGCAATCCAGAGAAATGCTGGGAAAATCTCTGACAGATCTTTAAGCAAAGCTCCAGCCTTAACAAATGTTAAAACAGCCAGATATTTGAAGAACTGCTCCATCATTCAGAAACAGAAAAAAAAAATAAACTATTGAAACATTTAAAATAATAACCACTAAAACACAGGTAAACTTAAGAGTCATAGAGAAGTACAGCATAAAAACAGGACCTTTAGTCTATGCCAAAAAACATTTAAACTGCCTACTCCCAACAAGCTGCAACAGGACCATAGCCCTCCATATCTCTACCATCCATACATCTATCCAAACTTCTCTTAAATGTTGAAATCGAGTTTGCATGAACCACTTGTGTTGGCAGTCCATTCCACACTCATGACCCTCTGATTGAAGAAGTTTCCCCTCATGTTCCTCTTACACTTCTTACCTTTCACCCTTAACCCGTGACATTTGGTTGTAGTCCCACCCAACCTCAGTAGAATAAGACTGCTTGCATTTAACCTATCTATACCCCTCATAATTTTTGTATCCCACTATCAAATCTCCTCTCAACCTTCTATGTTCTAAAGAATACTGTCCTAATCTATTCAATCTTTCCTTATAACTCGGGTCCTCCAGACCTGGCAACATCCTTGTAAATTTTCTCTGCAACCTTTCAACCTTGTTTACATCTTTTCTGTAGGTAGGTAACCAAAACTGCACACAATACTCTAAATTAGGCCTCACCAACATCTTATACAACTTCAATATAACATTCAATCTTCTATACTCAGTGCATTGATTTATGAAGGCTGATGAGCCAAAAGCTTTCTTTACAGCCCTATCTACATGTGACACCACTTTCAATGAATTATGTACTTGTATTCTCAGATCCCTTTGTTCTACCACACTCTTCCGCACCCTACCACTCACTGTGTAAGACCTACCCTGGTTGGTCCTACCGAAGTGCAAAACCTCGCACTTGTCTGCATCTGCCATTTTCAGCCCATTTTTCCTGCTGATACAAATCCATTTGCAAGCCATGATAGCCTTCTTCACTGTCCACTACCAACCAATCCTGATTTCATCTGCAAATTTGCTGATCCCGTTAACCATATTATCATTCAGATCATTGAAATTCAGTAGATGACAAACAACGAAGGAACCAACACCAATCGCTGCAGCATATTGCTAGTCACAGGCTTCCAGTCAGACAGGGCAACCTTCTATGATCACTCTCTGGCTTCTCCCACAAAGTCTAATCTAATTTACTATCTCATCCTGAATGCCAAGCGACTGAAGCTTCTTGACTAGCCTCCCATGCAGGATCTTGTCAGAAGCCTTACCAAAGTTCATGCAGACAACATCCACCTCTTGCCTTCATCCACTTTCCTGGTAACTTCCTCAAAAAATTCTATAAGATTGGTTAGACATGACCTACCATGCACAAAGTCATGCTGAATATTCTTAATCAGTTAATATCTATCTAAATGTTTATATATCCATTCCCTTAGAATAACCTTCCAATAAATTTGCCACAACTGATGTCAGACTCACCTGCTTTCTGTTTAGAGCTTTTTTTAAACAACAGAGCAACGTTAGCTATCCTCCAATCCTCTGATACCTCCACTATCACTAAGGATGATTTGAACATCTCTGCTAGGGCTCCTGTAGTTTCTGCACTTGTCCCTCACAGGGTCTAAGGGAACACTTTGGGGATTTCTCAACCCTAATTTGCCTGAAGACAGCAAACAACTCCTCCTCTGTAATCTGTACAGCATCTATGAAGTTGATGCTGCTTTCCCTCACTTCTATGGACTCTGTATCTGTTTCCTGAGTAAATACAGATGTAAAGAATGCATTTGAGATCTTCCCCATCTGTTTTGGCTGCACACATAGATTACCATTCTTATCTTCCAGGGGACCATTTTTGTCCCTTGCAATCTTTTTGTTCTTATTGTATCTGTGGAATCCCTTAGGATTCTCCTTCACTTTATCTGCTAGATCAGCTTCATGCCTTCTTTTAGCTTTTCTTATTTCTTTCTTGAGTGGTCTCTTGCATTTCTTGTACTCCATAAGCACCTCATTTGTTCCTGCTTGCCTATACCTGCCACACACCTCTTTTTTTCTCTTAACCCGCGTCTTAATATCTCTTGAAAATCAAGGTTCACTACACTTATTATCTTTCCTTTCATTCTCACAAGCACATACAGGCTTTTCACTCTTAAAATTTTTCTCTTGAAGACCTAATTTCTAAGTACACCTGTGCCAGCCTATCCCAATCCATACTTACCAGATCATTTCTGATACCACCAAAATTTGCCTTTCTCCAAATTAGAACCTCAATTTGTGTACCAGACCTATCTCTTTGCATACTTACATTGAAACTAATGGCATTGTGGTCACTGGATGCAAAGTATTTCCATACCCAAGCTTCTGTCACCTGCCCTGTTTCATTCCCTGACAGCAAATTTATCAAAAATGAAAATTCAGCAACCCTGCTTCAATTCTAAGCTGATGCAAGTTTATCTGACAGATTTCTTGCTGTAAAGGATGGGGAGCTGCATGGGAATGGGACACCAGAACTGGACTTCATGCTGATACTGACTGGGAAGCAAAACATCAATGCACACCTCTTAGGAAATTTAGACCTTAATGTTTCTACATCCATGCTTGGAAAGGTTCCATAAAATCACGTAGGAATAAATTCAGCCCTAAGTTTATACATTCAGTTGTGGACTAACTTAAACTTGTTGTGGCCTCTGATTTGAAAGGAAACTGCTAACACTCATCTGTAAGTGGTAGCTATTCAATTTTATTTGTATTAAGTAACATGCTTTAGTCATTTATATAATAACTATTATTTAAGTTATTGACTGTCAAGAGATGTTAGGGTATCCCAGCGCAGAACTTCAGCAGAATAGTGGCATAAGTCTACTCCCCATTAAGGCAAGACTACACCTTGTAGTCAGCCTTTTGGTTCTAGGTAATCAGTTCACCCAGTTCTCTGCCTCTGGCCCAGGTGAACACAGGTGGATTGGAATGACATCAAGATCGAGTTGGATTTAGTCCAAAATTCAATCACATGCTGAACTACAAGCCATCATCATTGACAAACAGAGGGGCATCATTTAAAAAAAATTCCCTTTGAACTATTCATAGTATATCCTTTCTATCAGGCAGGACTTATTTAAAATGAATGCAGCAAGAAAGGCAAAACAGTGTAGCATGGTGAAATCAGGTCCAAACATTATCAAACAGGCCAGTTAATGCAACCTCCTCCCAGTCTCCATCTAGCTATCAGAACTCACCTACCACTCATTTCGAGGTCATCACCTACAGCCCATCTCTCATCCACAGTCCCTGTTTACCCATCGAACCAGCCAGCCTCAACCTGTTGTTCCTAGCCTTCAGTTGCCTTGGTGTGGTTAGTATCCATTCTCTCTTATTCCTTGGCTTGCTATCTTGCAGTTTATTGTTAAAGTTATTGCTCACTGCTAAATTGTCTCTGCATCTCTATATTTCTTGACAGGAATGATCCTCAGAGTATGCTTGCCTAAAGGAAGTTGTCCATTGGCATGAGCACACAATCCAGAAGCAGCAGGAACCCATTGACCATCTGCTTGCCGCTCTCTTCCAACTCTCTTTTTCGATACAGAAACCCCACACCAGTCAACCTCTTCCTGACGAGTCTCTGATTCTGGTGCCTGAAAGCTTCGACAGATCCCCAAACTAATACCACCACTTCCCGTCCTAGCGCATCTTACATTTTGAGCTCCAGCCGTCTCTGTTTTCTTCGGTTGAGCCAAAGTTTTCTTCATCATCTCTCTTTCAACCAAGTGAGCTCTGACCTGGGCTGCCACTAACTGGGGCAATAAGACCACCAGTTGCAACAAATATGCGGATTTTCCCACTGAGATGTGTTGGGTTTTCAACCATCCAGGAAGAGGAAGGGAGGCAGTGGATCAGATACTTCACCTGCGCCATGGTTCACAGTCAATGCGGAATTACACCATGGGATTTGGGCTGCTAGCGACGGAGTGTGACTGGAACGTGGGAATGCTGCCGGCCCATTGGAGTGCTTGAAAGATGAGCAGTCTACCCAGAATAGGCCCATTGACCTTGAAAACCTCATCACTCTGGCCCTTTGTATTGACAGGAGACTTATGGAATGACCCTCCAGGTCATTAGCCAGAGCCCTATTTCCATTCTCAGACCATTTCATGCTGGAGTGACCTCATCAACAGTGCCTACAGAACCTGAGCAGTTACGGAGAGCTTGCTTAAATACCAAGAGCACAAGTGTCAGTGGCGAAACAACTTCTGCGTGCACTGCAGAGCAGCAAATCACCACTGCATCGAATGCCCCCTGCGTCCCAGAAAATGGCACCACCAGGTAGAGACGAGGGGCCTTCTATCTGGTAAGCTCCCTCCTGCCCCACATTCGAGCACCATAGCCCGACTCACTCTCTCTGTCCTCCTCCACACCCCGATGGCTCTTCACACACAGGAGGCTCTGGTGGAGTCCAGTGCAGCACGCATTTGTAAGGACTGGATTCGTTGAGAAAAGTAGTCGGAGAGAGTGTGATGCACATGTTGGTTTATCTTTTTTGAGTTTCCCTATGTTCAGTTCCTCAAAAGCTCTAGCTAACAGGCATGCTTTTGGTATAATTCCTGTCGGGGTTTGTTTCAGGGTGCACACCCACCTTGTAGACACTGTCTTTTGGCCAATGTCTCTGACTTCCTCAAACAGTCCATTATTTCTCCAACTACAATGTCATCCTGTTTTGTAGGTTCAAATACATCTTCACCTTGACATTTCCCAGATGGTCCGGCCTGATCTACACTTGACTCAATATGAAGCCTGTCTACACATGACATATCGACTGACCCTGCAGTGCCAGTGACCGTGACTGGTTCTTGGTAATTCAAGTTGTGTCAACTTTTCTTTTTCCCAGTGATTTTGTCTGCTTGTCCTAAGACTTCAGCTTTGTATGAGATACCAGTGCCTTGGTCGACAATTCTCAGTTTGTCTTGTTTTAAAACTGAAACTTCTACGTTGTCTTTGCACTTGTAATGATTTCTGTTCAAGCAAGTCTGTAGAGTCCCCAACTGCACTCTCTTCTGCACTGTTGTGCAACTGTTGAGTAATTCTGTCGGGTCCTCTGTTACACTTTCTTCAGTACTGTTTGTGCTATGTGACACTCGATCAGGTAAGTGCTTTTCATTTTTGTCTCATTCTCCATGGAGTTCTGATGGTCTTCAGTTTGCGCTTTACGTAGTCTGGAATGATGCACTCTCACATATGTAGCTCCATGTCTCACGAATACCACACTCTATCCTGACCAATGACAACTCTAGGGCCTTTCTATTCTGTACAGTCTGCTCTTTTGTAATATTCTTTGTACATATTTCTCATCTGTAGGATGGAGCTGTGCCCTCAGTGCTTTTCAAATTCTTCTCCTTCTGACTTCTAATGATGGTTGGCCATCCAACTTAAAGATGCATTACCGCCACCAGTGGACTACAGTGTGGTGGAGACATTTGGGAAATAAAACCCTTACTAGTTTTTTATCAGATGAAAACTAACTTATCCCAAAAAGCCCTACAGACCGTAAATAATGAAAGACAATATTGTGAATTAAATTGAAGGCACTTCCATAACTTAGTAAAGTTTTTAAATGAAAGCCATCAACCCCCAAAGAAAGTCGTGCAGCCTGCATTTTCTTTCTTTCAACCTCACATTGTAAAATCATCTGTTCAACTGTTTCATCATGATGAAAACACCTCAGAGTGATGTTTTCCAATAAGGTATAAGGAATAATTAAGCATAGTATGCCCAACTCAAAGTTAAATCAATACAATTCCTTCCCTTCCTGTTTTACCCCCTTCTCCCATCAATCAAACAGTTTTATGTCTTCGAATTCTCGCTGAACACTCTGCTTCAGTGAAATTCCTCCTTGATGCATGCAGTGCTGAAGTCAGTTTCCCAACCCATTCACTCCTTGTAGTGCCCTTGGAGCCTGTCAACCAGTGCAGAGGGAAGGTTTGGATTCTGGCCAAATACAAATTGATACGGGCTATAGCCATGTACATTGTGCATGGTATTCTTCGCCATAAGGGACCAGTCCGGGGCTGTGTTCCAATCACAGCCATTGCTTTTCTTTACCTTCAGCACTGTTTCAGTAAGCATTTGATTGTGTTGCTCCAGAAGGCCCACTTCTCCAAGAACTGTATGTTTTGGTTCCTTCAATCTGTATCCTTGACTCTTATGGCAATGAGAACAGTCTCTCCTGGTCTGCTTGGTCTTTCGCATTTGTGATTTTAAATACCTCTCTCAAATCTACCTGCATCACCATCTGTTCCAAGGAGAACAAGTTTAGCTGCTCTATTTAGTCATAACTAAAGTCTCTTATCTCGGAATCATTTGACAAATCTTGTCTGCATCTTCTGTATTGTTTTCACATTTTCCTTTGCAGAGATCTGGATGCAATGTTTCAATTGCAACTGAAACAGTGTTTTAAGAAGATACATCATGACATCCTTGCTCTTGTAATCTCTGTCTATTTATAAACCCCAAAATCTTGTATTTTTTTAAGCTGCTTTCTCAAATTCTACTTCCAAGGAATATGTAAAAAAAAACACAGGCTCCGCACAGAAGCAGGCCCTTAGTCCCATCTAGTGCAAGCCAAACTATGTCCCATCAGCCAGAACATCGTCTTTAGCTCTCCATATCCCTCCCTTTCATGTACTGTACCTATATCCACACTTCTCATGAATGTTGAAATCAAACCCACATCTGCCACTTCCACTGGCTACTCGTTCCACATGCTCACCAACCTCTGAGTGAAGAAGTTCCCCCTCTGTTTCCTTAAACATTTCACCTTTCACCCTTAACTCATGACCTCTTGTCCCAGTCTCACCTGAGTGGAAAATGCCTGATTATATTTACCTTATCTGTACCCCTCACAGTTTTGAGTATCTCTCTCAGGTCTCCCCTCATTCCCCTGTGCTCCAGGGAATGAATTCATAACCTATTTAACCTTTCCCTATAACTCCTCCAAAAAGACCACAAACTTGTTGTAGGATTTGGAGGCTTGTGTGCCTCAATGACCCAGAGAGCTGTGCTGGCCAGAGTCAGGGCTTTGTTTTTTTTAGATCTTGGTATGATCACCCATGCAAACAGGTCAAAGGATAAAGGTTAGACTAAAAGTGACCCACCAGTTGTCCAGGTTCAACGGTTCAGGTCAGGACCAACAACCCTGACTGATTAAAGCAAGTTGTTATGGAAACAGCAACGAAGACACCTCCTGCATCTGTGTACGACGGTATGGACAGGCTTAGATAGAGGACCTTTACTGCTGCCCTAAATGCCAGCAGCATAACGGGCAAATGAAATTAATAACTCAGGTCCTCAAGTCCAAACAACGTCCTTGTAAATTGTTTTAGAATTGTTTCTTGTACTTGCTTTAGAATCTGGCACCCTTTATACATCGCCTCATCTCAGACTTCCTGCTAAGGGTGATGTTCTTCAGCATGTAATTTTACCTGCTAATTTCAATTGCCAACATAAATTTGGCTCTTCAAGGCCATTTTTTTTCTATTGAGACTTATGTCCAGTGGATTTTCTGCTCAATAAACTGTGAGAAATTGATTTGTACACGTATCTCTCTAACAGACTCATTGTAATCATGAGGCCCCTATTGTATTATAGTTAAATAATTCAGCTGCCAACTGAACCAGTGGTTGGAAGGCATTAATGCAACATAAGGCCAGGTGGATAGATTCAAGACTTTGTCTGGATACGTGACTTGAAGTAAACTTCATATACTGAATTTGTGCAAGGACAGCCCTCAAAAATTGGATGTATAGAATTTTCTTCCATACATTGAATTTGCACATTATGCTCGTTACTTACTACCATGCACATAATCAAAGTTTATTCATTATTATTTCTTTATTTATGGGTATGTGGGCAAGTTAACATTTTACTGCTTAATGCAAATTTTCACTGAAAAGTCGACCATTATTGACTTGAATCTGCAGCAGACCTTCTGGTGAAAACATTCCCTCAGTGCTTTAGCATGGGGATTTCTAGGATTTAGACCAGTGATGACAATCACCTGGTAGCAGGGTGGAGATACGTCTCTGCCAAAGGAGGTGGAAGGTACTCCTTCCCTCCACTAATCTGCAGGCCACTCTCGGGCACAGTGTAGCACCTGCTTAGCTCCCGAACCCCTCCGGTCGGGGTCACTTGAAGCCACGAGAGCAGGTGGTAGATGGTTGTATGAGCAGCTGGTGCATTTCACAAGTTCCAGTTATGTGACCACCAGCTCCAGGCAGATAACCTCTGAAGAGTATTGATAGTGGCTGGGATCACCCGTCTTGTAAAGACACTGCCCAGAAGAAGGTAATGGCAAACCACTTCTGTAGAAAATTTTGCCAGGAACAATCATAGCCATGAGACTATGATCATCTACGCCACACGACACCTCACATAATGATGATGACAACATTGGAAAGCAGAAAATATTTCAAAGACTGAAAGGCATGTGACTCAGAGTTAAATTTGCAGGCAGTAATGTCGTTCTTGTTGCCTATGTCCACTTGGAATGTGTTCTCACAGAAGCCTGTATGAAATAATGGTGGAGGAAGTAATATTTTAAGGCGATATTTTGGGGTGTCAATTATTGGCTGCCTTGTCGTGTACAGTTTTGAGCTTTGTGACTGTTGCTGAACTTGCACTCATGATGGATGGCATGTGGAGAGTATTCCATCATACATCTTTTTTGTAGGTGGTGTAAGGATTTGGGGAGTTAGAACTTGAGTGATATACCACAAGATCCCCAGGCTCATGCACTGTACCTGTCTGTATATAGTTAATGTTACTACACTGAAATGGATAGTGTTAATGCTAATACAATAAATTGGGCTAGGTTAATTGACATGCATTGAAGTTTTCATTTAGTTTTGGATGCTAATTCATTAATGTGCATTTCATTCTTAGCTATTTTTATATTCTACAGTATATTAATTTGTAGCATGCTTATCTCCTGCCTATGTGATGGATTTGCTCACTTAATAATGGTGAGGGATTCATTGAGGCTCAATTATATTCTGTGCTCAGTGCCAAATGAATCCTTCATGCGAGCCTGCTTGCTCACAAGTAACTACTTGGTTTCTCTGCAAAAGGTGATGTGCACAAGTTGAATTTGAATATCGGAGGGCAAATTCCGAACTGTCAAATTACTCTGATCAAATGAAGCAGGTGTGTTTGGCAATGAATGACGGAAAAGCAATAAAATGGTGGAAAATAACAAAACTCCCGGTAAAACACAGGAGACAAATCACTGAAGGATGAAGAGGAGTTATTTCTTACTTCAAAACAAGTATGCCCATCTCTTCTAGATGCTCTTTGAGATAATATGTTCCCATTTTCTCATTCTGCTTTTGTTTTTGAGCAGTTTGTTCTGGCATTACTGAACAATCTTCCTCATTCATAGAATTAGATATTTAAATCTCTGAAATGTCTGTGGAACTATTACTTGGGAGATGTGTTGCACAGTGGCACAGCGGGTAGTACTGCTGCCCCAGTGCTGTCTGTTTCGAGTGTATACATTTTCCCTGTGTGTGTGTGTGTGTGTAGAGTCAGAAGGGAGGTAACTGCCACATGAGGGAATTAAGTGGGGAGGGGAGTGTGGGATTAACAGAACTGCCATCGGAACTGAACTGTCACAGATCAGAAGGGCCGAATGCCCTCTCTCTGTGTTGGAAAGAAGTACCGGGCCGCAGCTTTTGAAATACAATGAAGGTTCAAGAAACTCGTGCCTTTGCAATCTCAGTTGCAAAACAGTTAAGAATGACAGTGCATTCCTCTCAGCCCCAGTCTCCTGTCTTCTCCCCATATCTCTTCATGCCCTGACCAATAAAGAAACTATCAACCTCTACCTTAAGTTAACATAAAGACTTGGCCTCCGCAGCTCCCTGTGGCAATGAATTCCACAGATTCATCACCTTCTGGCTAGAGAAATTCCTTCTCATCTCTGTTCTAAAAGGACACCTGTCTATTTTGAGGCTGTGTCCTCTGGTCGTAGACACTCCCACCAAAGGATACGTCCTCTCCACATCCACTCCATCAAGGCCTTTCACCTTTCGATAGGTTTCAATGAGGTCACCCTCATTCTTCTAAGAGATTAGAGCTACGTGACTTTGAAATGGAATGTTTGTTGAATCCTGGCAGGGTGGTTTGAGTATCTCAGAAACTGCAATTTCCTGGGAATTTCACCAACAACATTGTCTGGAGTTTATAGAAAATGGTGCAAAAACCAAAACAAAGTATCCAGCAAGAGCTAGTTCTGTGGGTGAGAACGCCTTGTTAATGAGAGAGGTCAGAGGAGAACGGCCAGAATCATTCAAGCTGACAGAAAGGTGACAGTAGCTCAAATAACTACGTGTTACAACAATGGTGTGCGGAAGAGCATCTCTGAATGCATGAAGAGTTGAACCTCGAAATGGATGGGCTACAGCAGCAGAAGACCACACTGGATTCCACTCCTGTATCTAACAACATCTAATAACGTGACCACTGGGTGCACATCCAAGTATATTTAAGATTGATTCAGTATAACAATATATAGATATATTCAACCTAAAACACATCAAGGTCTTATGCTGGGCTGAACATTCTGAATATTAAATAATTTCCATGCTTATAACTTTTGTTCACTTTTTATCTCAGAGTATACTTGAGGGAAAAGGCAGAAAAAACACTTGATTTAATTGCAATGTGGTTCAGGTAGAATGAAAGAGCAAATCAGCCTAGAATCTTGTCTTCTGTTTCCATGGCTTCAGCTTAAAGTTATTTTTTTCCCTAGGTATATGAAATGGAGACTCGATGAAGTCTGAGCCCTTTCAGAACAATATCAGCCTCCAACTATAAACCATTTTGGCTAACACGTGGATGTCCATCTGTTGGATTTGATGTCTGGAGAGTTTTAGAGATCAGCAAATATTTGAGCAGAAGAAAGTGAAACAGAAGGAGTAAAGATTAAAAATGGGATACACGTTGATGGATACCATCTGCTGCTTTATGTCAAACAGCTAGCTTTTCTTCGTATAAATTACATCATTTAGGATTCCATGCAAAAGTTAAAGCTTGTGCTTGCTAGCCCATCTCATCAGGCCTGACATTCATCCCAATACTTGGAGAGCATAGTAAACAGGGGCGTGACTACAGGTCCTTCAGCATAATGAGTCCATACTGACCAAAGCTCCCCCTCAGCTGGTCTTAATTTACAGTATCTAAACCATACCCCTCCAGCCCCATCCCAGCATGAATCTATCTGCACCCCTCTCACCAGGGCTTAGTTATACTGTATAACCAACTTAAGTTGGTTATACACCAACTTGGCCCGTCTGATAACTCTGTTAACAGCCACGTGACTCTGCTGTGAGAAGGCCACCTTATGCAAGCAAAATACGTCTAGGGTCCATATGATCTGGTGTTCAGCCAAACCGGGATGTTTCAATTAAGGAATGTTAATTGTAGTGAATGCTGTGTAAGTTCTGACCATACACAATTATCGGTCACCAAGAAATGACAGATGGTACGCCAGCACAAAATTGCAAAGAAAGTATAGTTACCAATTTTCAGCTTTATTTAAACAATAAGAAAAGAATGAAAAAAAGAAGAAAGGGCCTGTTGCAGATAAGCCAGTCGAAATGTGCACATAAACGTTGGAGCTCATTTCTGTAGTATCTGGGTGTATCGCTGAATTCTCATCATCAACCACAGGTAGAGCTTCCCTTCATGGAATCTCCTGCCTTGTGAAGCACTTCTTGCAATCCGGTCTCCTCTTCGGATGGGACCCTCCAGGCATCTTCCCTGGTGTTTTTCCCTCCACACCTCCCGCCAAAAGACCCCAAACCAGACCACTGTCCTTCAGAAATCTCATCTCACCCAGCTCTCTAGAATCTTCTCTCACATCCCACTGAGCAGAAAGTTACAACACGTACCCAGACAGTCCTGATTGGCTGACACAACATTCCTAAGATGGGCCAAAGCCAAAACACTCTTACTAGCAGGACACACTGCTTTTACAAAAGAACTGCTAAAATAAAAATACCTCACAGCATAGCAGTAGAAATTTTACACAGGGCCTTATGTTCTCCCTCCCCCCACCAAAATAGTCATGTCCTCCTGACTTGGGAACTTATTAAACCATTATTAATAACACTATTCAAATGAATTTCTTGATGTCAGAACCACCCCCCCCCCCAATCCATTTGTAAGTAGAGATAACATATCTCATTATTGGGAAGAATGCAACACTTTGTTTCCCTGATGAATCATAAGCCAGCCTAGCTGGGGGGTTTCCTGAGTCTCTGAGACCTCCTTATCTCCTCTTCTACTTCTTCAGTTTCAGCCACTCTTTGTGTCCACTCCTGTCTACTTGGGGATGCCCCCCCCACCACCCGTCTATCACTTGTACCTTTTGTGACTCAGGTCTCCCTGGCCACCTGACTGAACTCAGCTTCATCTCCAATTATATTGGAGCCCAGTTTCCCCTCACAGTCCATGGTCATGTCTGACTGTCTACTGACAGTCTTCCCCATTATATCTGAGTCGGGACTGGGCAATTCAGAAATCTCCTCATCAATTCTTGGGCAGTTTGCATAAGGGAAAGCATACCAGACTCTCAGTTCCTCATCCTCTGAATCTGTACAGTACTCAGTGGTTGGTTCCTCTTCAGGTCTTTCCACTGAAAACACACTATTGTCAGCTTTTTGCCATACGGTTCTTCTTCTGTGTGGAATTCTACAGGCTGTAGGTTTTGAGTAAGGCTCTAGGTCAACACATACTTCCTGCCCTCGGGGTAAAAGATGATTCTGATGCAGAATTTTGACAGGACTCTGTCTCTCCTCTGGCTTCACCTGGAAAACTGGCAAATTTGGCGTTCCAAGGCTAAATAGAGAGCCAGTGAGACTGCATTTGCTGCAGACCTATGCAAGTTGAGTAGGTCCAGGACATACTTAGGCAGCAGTTGATTTGAGACATTACCAACTTCTCAAAGCATAAGTAGATGTGAGTGCCACCGGGTGATAGTCACTGAGGCGGCTCACCCTGCTTTTCTTGGGAAATGGTATGATTGTCACCCTTTTGAAGCAGGTGGGAACCTCTAACAGCAACATTCAGAGATTGAAGATGTCTTTGAACACTCCCTCCAGATGGTTGGTACAGGTTTTCACCCTCTTGAGAGATGTTCTCACCTCTGAGATGGAGATCACAGGGTCATCAGATGCAGCAGGCATTTGCACAGATGTAGTTTTATTCTCCCTTTCAAAGCATAAAAGGTATTGAGCTCCTCTGGGAGTGAATAATCACAGTCATTCATAACGTTAGGTTTTGCTTTGTAGGAAGTAATGCTGGGGCTGATTCGCATCTGATTCCATCTCTAACCTCAACTGGAATTTGTTTTTCACTCTTAAATTTGTCTTCTGTAGGTCATATCTGGACTTCTTGTATAGTTCTGGGTCTCAGTCTTGGATGCCTCAGACTTAGTCCTCAGCAGATTACAAATCTCCAAGTTCATCCCCGGCGTTTGGTTTGGACACAGTCAGTATGTTCTAGAAGGCACACACTCATCCACACATGTCTTGATGAAGTCGCTTACAGCTGTGGTATGTTCATTCAGACTTCAAGATGAATTCCTGAATATTGTCCAGTCCACCAACTCAAAACATTCCTGTAAGTGCTTGTCCATACCTTCCTGGTCCTCACCACTGGTGCTGTGGTCTTTAGTCTCTGTCTGTACACTGGCAGTAGAAGTACAGCCAGCTGATTGGACTTCCAAAGTGTGGGTGTGGGATGGCACAGTAAGCATTACTGCAAGTGGTATAACAGTGGTCAAGTGTGTTGTCTCCTTTGGTTCCACAGGAGATGCGTTGGTGGTAGTTGTTCATAGACTTCTTCAAGCTGGCCTGGTTGAAGTCTCCTACACTGATAGGGAAAGCATCTGGATGAGCTGTTTTGTGCTAGTTGATTATGCTACGCAACTCCTCTAGTTGGCCTAAGGTGAAATATGCAGGGCTAGCAGGACAATGGTGGAAAACTCCCTCAGGGGATAAAATGGATGACATTTGACCACAAGGTGTTCTAGGTTGGGGGAGCAGAACTGACACAGAGCTGAAATGTTTTACAGTTTTAGAAGTAAAGTACTTTGCAGTTCCGTGGGAACAGGGCTGAGGATCAGAGATGATAATGCTTATGCAACTACTTTAGTTTATTTCAGAATTATTTACTATATCTCCTGCTTTACACACATTTATTAAAATTTAACAGAATTGGATTTGAACCCCTAAATAAGGTTTCTTTCTTTCAATAAACACTTCCATTCTCAAATCTATGTTCCAAAAGATGTGCTTTACATCTTCAAAAATGAAGATCAATTTTAATTCAGTCAACAGACCTCCTTCAACTGCCTTTTTGATTACCTCTTCAAAAACCTTTAGAAGTTTCATCAAATAGGACTTTCCATGCACAAAGCCATGTTGACTCCTCCAAATCAGATACTCTATCCAAATACTAACAGATCCTGTGCCTCAGATTTCCCTCCAGTAACATCCTCACTGATAATTTCAGGTAGACTGGACTGAATGAGTTACAGTGAGTTAGTAAAATTCGAATTAGTCTGACTTCAAAAGCATTAAATAGTACAAGCATAATTTAATCCTTTTGACAAATTAAATGAGTAGATGATTTACCTCTGGTGATAGTTTTTTGAAAACCTTACAAAAAAGTATGGCAAAAGTCAGCAAATATTAAAGAATATGGAATTTGTTCATGACATTGCATCTGTCAGATAGATGTTCAAACACCTATTAGTTAGTGACCTGAAACAATGACTCGCTTTTCTCCATCATCCCGTCTGACCTGCTGAATTTTGTTTTTAGCTTTTTGCTTTTATGTCTTATAAGCACTGCCACGCTTCACCTTTCCTTTATGCATAATTTGTAACATTACCGAGCACTCATTGAATTGGCAGAAATGATTAACTGAAGATTGGTTGTAACACAAATATTCTGCAAACATCTGTTTGAAAGTGATGAAATAAATCTTTGTTTTATTGGACTCCGTTAAAATCAGCTTGAGAGACCAAAACATCAAAGTGCATTTTAGTATAAGCAGAAAAGTAATTTTCTGGGAAGTTTCTCAGAGATACTTCTATTCTCTAACTTTGCTGGAGAACTGATGGCTACTTGATGCAAATTAAAGCTGGGGAAATTCCGATAGATTTTAACACTTGTCAGAAAATGGCACTTCTCAAAAAATATCCAATATTTGGAGGTTCAATAATTTTTGGAAAATTCTTGACTTTCCCAATTTGTCAATTAATGCCACATAAGATTGAGTTAAAATTCAGATTTATATAATGTTTTATATACAATTAACAAATTGCCAATAAATACCACATAAATTTGAGTATAAAATCCAGATTTATATTATATTAATATACACCAATACCTAAAAATGAGAACAATATTTTTTTCACTTACAAACGTTAGTACATCTGGACTACAGACTGTAATAGCTGCAATTTGCCCCTGCCCATGATTTCTACAACCATTACCATTATTTGAATATTCAAGTCACATTCTCTCAAGCTACTGTGAGGTCTGAAAGCACATTCACTTGTGGTGTAGGTGTATGTGTTAATCACAGTTGTACAAGGTAGAATGAGTAAATATTGTAAGTATATATCAATCCCTGTTGCTCATTTCTTTAACAGTAAATTATTTTGAAAGAGCTTTCAAATATATATTCTTTTTTGAGAGATATAATGCTATCATACAAGCAATTAAAAATCACAGAAAAGGTAATTTTTGCATTGGTGGCCTTGACTGAAAATTTAAAAAGTAGAGTTATGAAACTAGAGTAACCGCACCCAGGAATACTGCATTACTATAAAAAATGAATTTTAGACAGAAAATTTCTTCTAACGGTTGTAAATATATTTATTTCAGGCTCAAAACTGACCTTCGATTTTGGTGGTGCTCGAATGAACCATTTACAATCAACTGCCTCCGTGGGTCTGGCCTTGCCTTCCTGCACGATTTGCTTTGATTCAATGATTCCCTCGGGTCCTCCCATTTCAAACTCACACACTGAGATAAAGAAAGAAAAATCAGATAGAGAATCACATGGCATAATCGGACTGATCAAAGATATTCTTGTTCATGTAAATGAGTCTCTGATGTGGTCGCTTCTGTACTAACCTGGCAATGGTTTCAGGGCACCAAGGTGTGCAAATTCAGGATCTTTAAAGATAAAAAAAGGAGATGATTTATGGAAAAAGATCAAGCAACATTTGAATTGATATTAAATAGGCAAAATTCTGACAATCTCCTGTCACATTTTGAAACTGCATGCAGTCATTTTTTTTTACATTATTGTTTTATTTTCCAGAGAACTCAAGGGGAAGGAGATGTTCAAAGTTCAAAGCAAATTTATTATTGAAGTGCATACAGTATATGTCCCCATAGCTAATATGTTCATCAGTTCTATGGTCAAGTAAGACAGCTGCCAATATTAGAACGAGAGCTGAGTAAAACAAAAAATTTAATTGATGGGTGTAGAGTACACAATTGCTTTGTAACTGTGGAACTTAGCATTGCATTACCTCCTATTCATGCTGAATTATCTCTACAGATTGATTTCAATAATGTTACACTTCCGATCACAGTTAACTGCAAGGATCCGATATTTACCATTAAACAGAAGAATTCAGCTTAATTACAATCATTTCGCACTTCACTGATCCAAACTAGATCAATTAATAGTGTGTAAAATTGCTGCTGTTCAAAAACCAATTTACTTTACAATTAGACCAGTTACCATTCAAGCTTTTATATTTTTATGCAGCATGCAAAAGTTTTATAATCAATGGAATATACTTATTTAAAATGATATTGTTCAACACTTTGTTGAGCACTAAATGTTACTAAACAAGTTTGTGTTTGATTGAAGATCAGGGAAGGTAGGAGAGGTGGGTTGGATGCTATTTTGTCTGTTCTAACACTCCTGGCAGCCCTGATGAAGAGTCTCAGCCCGAAACGTCGACTGTTTATTCCCCTCCAGATGATGACTGACCTGTTGAGCTCCTCCATCATTTTGTATATGTTACTCCGGACATCCAACATCTGCAGAATCTCTTGTGTTTGTGAAACACCACTAAATATTTGCATAGTGATTGGCCGATATAGCTGGTGTATATTGCTCTGTATAACTCATCTCCTTCTACCTTAGGCCACGAACTTATCAATCACCCCTGATGAGTTATTAAAGGATGAGTAATTAACCTCAAACTTTCTGCATAATCACTCAAAGAGTTGAACTGCATATGCATTTAATGAGAGCTGCATAACTCATCTCCTTCTACTTTAGGCCATGAACTTATCAATCACCCCTGTTTTGGGCACTTTCTGGAGGTCCAAGATCCGTATGCTCCATGACCGCTGGACTAAGTGTGCAAATGTAGCAGGGAACGATGTTAAAAAAAAATAAATGTGCTAGGTTTTCTAAAATTGACTCCTTCTACCTTAGGCCACGAACTTATCAATCACCCCTTGTACTGTATGTGCGCATTAAACATGGACGCCTTTGTGTGCTTTCATGCTGAGATTGTGGGAGCCAGCCATCAAGCTGATCAGAAAGCCGTGAATATTCGACGTTCCTGAAGGAACATTGGAGAACGCACGTGTGACGGGGAAACAGCAAAGGCACTAACGAGAAAAACTGGTCTTAATGAAAAAAATACAGCTCAAGTTCAAGTTTACTGTCATTCAACTGTACACGTTGTTACGTAAACGGCAACAATGAATATCAATCGAAATAGGTTATATAAAAACAACCAAACATTTATTAAACACGGATAAATGATAAGGAAAAAAAAACAAACAAAAACTTTAACTGGAAGTTAACCATTAAGCAGCCGTTCAACAAATCGTCACTAGGCACTGGTTCTTAAAGCGTTAAATGCGAAAACAGTTCTTAAAGCGATAAAGTCAGATATAGTTCTTAAAATGGTAAATTCGAAAGTCCAACAGATTTATACGTTCAATTGGGAGAGACTTCTCTGGAGAAGGATTTCTTCATAGACGCGACTTTGCTGCTGGTTCTGTCCAAAGGATTCATGATGCAGTAAATAAACAGTTTAAAACAACTGACTTTAATTTCTTTCAGAGAGCAAACCTTTGCATGAACTCTTCTTCTTTTGGCAAGTGTTATCTTTGATGCAGGTCGCTACTCCTTCAACGAAGACTCAATAAGGTCGATCCTTTGTTAAAATGCCGACCGATGCCGACTCCTCTCAATCCTTTGAGTCCTACACTTTGATAAAGTCTTCACTCTCCCTTCTACTGCTGAACTTGAGTAAATCAGCACATCTAGCCAAAACTTTCCAGTCCAATAATATTGTATCTTGCAACAGAACGCAACACTCCATTTTAAAAATGAAACTGCATCACAAAAACCAACACGCAACAGGAACGGAGACACAACACGTTCTACCTGGAAATCTACAAACTAAAAACTAACTGCGTCATCTGGGGTCTTCCCTTATATACCCATGTGCACATGTCATCACGTGACCTCACATCGGTGGGAAAATCACATCAGGTGACCTCCAAAAGACCATTACATCATTCTCACAAAAAAAATCACAGATCTCCTTGAGCATGTAACAACGTATACCGCCAATCAAGACAATGCTCCTCCAAACCAGGGTGCACAACACAGTACATACAACTGACTCACATAACATGTAAAGCAATATTACCACTAATAAATTAACAAATAATAAGATGCATTTATGACACAAGTTGAAAAGTAAACAGTATAATGTTACTGGGCTTCATACATGATGAGACTTGGGTGGTGGCAGGGAGTTCAGCCATCTTACAGCCAGGGAAAGAAGCTATTTCCCATCCTAACAGTCCTTGTGCTGATGCTACAGTACCTCCTGCCTGATGGTAGGGGGCCAAAGAGATTTTTGGATGGATGGGAGGGATCACAGACAATGCTAAGGGCCCTACGTATACAGTGCTCCGGATAAATATCTCTAAAGGGTGTAAGATAGGTCCTTATGATCCCTCAGCAGGCCTCACAATAATTTGAAGGGACTTGCAGTCAGATGCCTTCCAGTTCTCCTACCAGATGCTGATGCAGCTGGACAGGCCACACTTGATGGTGCTGCTGTAAAACACAGTTAAAATGGGGTGAGGGTGCTCACTCATCTCAGTCTACTCAGGATATGGAGATGCCATTGTGTTTTCTTGACCAAAGAGATGGCACTTGAGGGACAGGGTGAGATCATTCATTCACTTGCGTGAAGCTTAAAGTGACAATGTTTATCTAACTGCTATTATAGAGTTAGTCATTGTGTTGGGCACGCGGCCAAGTGGATAAGGTGTTCGTCTAGTTATCTCAAGGTCACTAGTTTGAGCCTCAGCTGTGGCAGCGTGTTTGTGCCCTTGAGCAAGGCACTTAATCACACATTGCTCTAGTCTGTGCGAGGAGTGGCGCCCCACACAGACTTCCAATCTGTGCCTTGTAAGGCATGAAAATGCCCGACGCAGGCCTCTCATGGTCTGAGTTGACGTTCCCTCCCCTCCCTCCCCCACGGAAGGAGATTGTATTTTTATTTTTCTCTCATCCAGTCATTGTACTTACACTTTACAGATTCCAGAAAGGAAAACCCAGTCACCCTGAGGACTTCCCTGAGTTTCCACCTCCACCACCATGATGTTTGATTAAAGATCAGAGAAACTAGGAGCAGGGTAATGGACACCATCTTGTCTGTTCTACCACTTCTAGCATGAAGTGATCTGAATCTCTCCACTACTTAAAGAGATGTATTCCAGTGAGAACCAGCTTTGTTTTGTTGATAAATTTACACCTTTTGTGCCTGTCTGCAATGAGGCACATTTACTGTGTATAATTGTGTTAAAGGCCCGAAATACCCGATGATTCCAGGAACATCACTGAAGATGTGTCCAGAAGCATCAATAGATGTATGTACACAGCTTACACCCTGAGTTAATCAGTGACAACCAGGAAAGACTGGGTGACAACCATGAAAAGAGTGGTGATGACTGGACAGTCAGTGACAGCCCGGAGAGACGGAGAGACGGCAACCAGGGCAGAACGGGCTGGCAACCCAATCTGTGTCCTCTGAGAGGAGGACCCCCACAAAAGCCACAAAGAATCTAAGGAAAAGATACCCCCAGGGGTGCCTGAGAGGTGGGGGAGGATGAGCACCCCAGTCGGATGGACACAACGACATCAGACCCAGGCAATGAACAAACGATGATGAGGAAGCAGTGTGCATGTGGCAAAATCTGCAAGAACGATCGCGGCTTGAAGATCCACCAAGCGAGGATGAAGTGTTTGGCGGGAGCAGGAGCAGCACAACGCGCAGGTGTCCAACCTGGTGAGACGAAAGAGGGGCCAGGCCCGGAGTCACCCCATAGTGCCCGGAACCTCCAAGTGTTGCAAACTAATCCCTCGAACATGAAGTCTGACAGGAGGCGGATCAAATGGTCTGCAGTGTGATGACTTCATGTCTTCATGACTTCAAGTCATGACTTCACTGTGGAAGCAGTTTGATGACGATGTTAAACAACAGGAATTCTGCAGATGCTGGAAATTCAAGCAACACACATCAAAGTTGCTGGTGAATGCAGCAGACCAGGCGGCATCTGTAGGAAGAGGTGCAGTCGACGTTTCAGGCCAAGACCCTTCGTCAGGACTAACTGAAGGAAGAGTGAGTAAGGGATTTGAAAGTTGGACAGGGAGGGGGAGATCCAAAATGATAGGAGAAGACAGGAGGGGAGGGATCCTTTTTTAAAGAAAGGGGCTTCCCTTCCTCCACTATCAGCTCTGCTCTTTTCTTTTTAAATCTTTTTATTGAATAAGTATACAAAAAGGTAAGCCATATAGGCACTAATACACTGTTAGAATACAATAAAATTACAGAAGATATTAATACCAAAAAAAATACTACAAACAATGTAATTTAAACATAACGTAGTAAGGTAACATAATAGTATACTAATTTTTATATATATATCAATAGAGAAAAGGAAAAAAAAAACCCCCCAAAAAACCCACCGTGCAACTAACTAAAAGCAAAGCAATGCAATGGGCTAACTTGAAACCAAACAGAGTTAAAAAACTTAAAATCACGTCCTCAATCCTGACCTCCATTAAAAACAGTAAAAAAAAGTTCTGCTCTTAAACGCATCTCCCCCATTTCACGTACATCTGCTCTCACTCCATCCTCCTGCCACCCCACTAGGAATAAGGCTCCCCTGGTCCTCACCTACCACCCCACCAGCCTCCGGGTCCAACATATTATTCTCCGTAACTTCCGCCACCTCCAACTGGATCCCACCACTAAGCACATCTTTCCCTCCCTCCCCCCCCGCTTTCCGCAGGGATCGCTCCCTACACAACTCCCTTGTCCATTCGTCCCCCCCATACCTCCCCACTGATCTCCCTCCTGGCACTTATCCGTGTAAGCGGAACAAGTGCTACACATGCCCTTACACTTCCTCCCTTACTATCATTCAGGGCCCCAAACAGTCCTTCCAGGTGAGGCAACACTTCACCTGTGAGTCGACTGGGGTGATATACTGCGTCCGGTGCTCCCGACGTGGCCTTTCATATATTGGCGAGACCCGACGCAGACTGGGAGACCAGTTTGCTGAACATCTACGCTCTGTCCACCAGAGAAAGCAGGATGGCCCAGTGGCCACACATTTTAATTCCGCATCCCATTCCCATTCTGACATGTCTATCCACGGCCTCCTCTACTGTAAAGATGAAGCCACACTCAGGTTGGAGGAACAACACCTTATATTCCGTCTGGGTAGCTTCCAACCTGATGGCATGAACATCGACTTCTCTAACTTCCGCTAAGGCCCCACCTCCCCCTCGTACCCCATCTGTTACTTATTTTTATGCACACATTCTTTCTCTCAATCTCCTTTTTCTCCCTCTGTCCCTCTGAATATACCTCTTGCCCATCCTCTGGGTCCCCCCCCCCGTGTCTTTCTTTCCGGACCTCCTGTCCCATGATCCTCTCGTATCCCCTTTTGCCTATCACCTGTCCAGCTCTTGGCTCCATCCCTCCCCCTCCTGTCTTCTCCTATCATTTTGGATCTCCCCCTCCCCCTCCGACTTTCAAATCCCTTACTCACTCTTCCTTCAGTTAGTCCTGACGAAGGGTCTCGGCCTGAAACGTCGACTGCACCTCTTCCTATAGATGCTGCTTGGCCTGCTGCGTTCACCAGCAACTTTTATGTGTGTTGCTTGATGACGATGTTAACCAAATTCTGGAGGCAACGGCAAAGGGAGGGGTTAATAGGAAGCTGCAAGCCATGAGAACAATTATTGTCAGTATCGCAGCTGAACCGTTCGGAGAAGAGGAGAAGGAAGGCTCCAAAACATCTTACTCGAAGAACCAAAGAGCATCGAGGATCCACAACATCAGGCAGGAGATGAAAGCGCTGAATTCCCAATACAAGGAGGCAGGAGAAGAGGAGCGCATTGGCTTGGCCCAGCTGATGTGCATACTACGAAAGAAGATCAGGGTCCTCCGCCGGGCAGAGTGGCATCGGAGGCGGCAGCATGAAAGGGCTCGAAAACGTGCTGCCTTTATCGCCAACCCCTTCAAGTTCACCAAGGAGTTGCTAGGGGAGAAACGCAGTGGGAAACTGGCCTGTTCGCAGGAAGACATAGACCAACATCTGAAGAAGATATATAATGATCCTGAAAGAGAGCAGGAGTTGGGAGAGTGCGACATCCTAATAGACCCACCTGAACCGGATGTGCAGTTCGACATGTCAGAGCTGCAGCTAAAGGAAGTCAGAGAGGTCGTCCGCAAAGCAAGGGCAAGCTCAGCTCCAGGACCAAGCAACACCTCGTACAAAGTGTACAAGAACTGCCCCAAACTCCTGCTGCGTCTGTGGAAGGTCCTGAGAATCTTCTGGAGAAGGGGGAAGATCCCAGAACGGTGGAGAGTGGCTGAAGGGGTGTGGATCCAGAAGGAGGAAAATGCCACCCAGATAGATCAGTTTCACATCATCTCCCTGCTGGGTGTCGAGGCGAAGATCTTCTTCAGTGCAGTTTCCAACCGGTTGTGCACCTACCTAGCAAAGAACACCTATATTGATACATCAGTCCAGAAGGGTGGCATTTCAGGGATGCCGGGCTGTCTGGAGCACATTGATATGGTGACACAGCTCATCAGGGAGGCCAGAGAGAACAAGGGCAACCTGTCAGTGTTGTGGCTCCACCTGGCAAATGCATATGGCTCCATTCCGCACAAGCTGGTGCAGCTCACACTGACCAAATATCACGTCCCCAGCAGAATCAGAGAAGTTATCGCTGATTATTACAGCAACTTCAGGATGAGGGTCTCTTCAGGAGCAATTACATCAACCTGGCACAAGGTGGAGGTCGGCATCATCACAGGGTGCAGTATCTCAGTGACATTGTTCTCTCTAGCCATGAACATGCTCACTAAGTCTGCTGAACCAGAGTGCAGAGGGCCCAGAATGAATTCCGCTCAACGGCAACCACCTATCAGGGCATTCATGGATGACCTCACAGTCACCACAGAATCAGTCCCAGGCTGCCGGAGGATTCTGCAAGGGCTCGAAAAGCTGGTGGAGTGGGCCCAGATGCGTTTCAAACCTGCCAAATCAAGATCGATGGTGCTGAGGAAAGGGAAGGTGGAGTTCAAGTTCCGGTTCAGCATCGCAGGCACAGCCATCCCAACCATCACAGAAAAGCCAGTCAAGAGCTTAGACAAAGTTTTTGACAGCTCTTTAAGGGACACAACATCCATTCAGGCAACCTGCACCGAATTGGATGGCTGGCTGAAATCTGTGTACAAGTCTGGCCTACCTGGGAAGTTTAAAGCCTGGGTATATCAGCATGACATTCTTCCCGGAATCCTGTAGCCCCTCCTCGTCTATGCAGTTCCGATCTCGACAGTCGAAACCTTAGAGAGGAGGGTTAGCAACCACCTCAGGAGATGGCTGGGGCTGCCAAAGAGCCTGAGCAGCATCGCACTCTATGGACACCACAACAAACTGCAACTGCCCTTCAAATCCTTGGAGGAGGAATTCAAGGTAACAAGAGCCAGAGAAGTGCTACAGTACAGGGACTCAAGTGACCCGAAGGTGGCTAGAGCAGGGATCCAAGTAAGTACTGGCAGGAAGTGGAAGGCAGAGGAAGCTGTTCAGAAGGCAGAGGCGAGGCTGTGTCACAGGAGGCTGGTGGGAGTGGTCACACTAGGCCGAGCTGGGCTAGGATCCTTTCCAACTCCCCAAATGGACACCAGAGGGAAGGAAAGGCGTTGTCTAGTACAGGAGGAGGTGAAAGCAGTAGTAGAGGAGATAAGAGCCTGCAAGGCAGTGAGAATGAAGCAACAGGGAGCTTGGACAAGATGGGAGAATGCGGTTGAGAGGAAAGTGACCTGGGCTGATCTTTGGAAAGCTGAGCCACACTGCATCCAATTTCTCATCCAGGCAGTGTACGATGTGCTTCCAAGCCCATCAAACCTGCATACATGGGGCAAGGCAGAGTCATCTGCGTGCCCACTGTGCTCCAAGCGAGGAACCCTGGAGCACATCCTCAGTGGCTGTGCAAGGGCACTTGGTGAGGGACAGTACAGGTGGAGGCATGATCAGGTCCTGAAGACCATCGCTGAAGCCGTCAGTGCAGGAGTTGAGTGGGCGAAGCGGTCCTGACCCTCCAAGCAGACCATTGCCTTTGTCAGAACTGGGGAGCAGCCAATACCTG
The DNA here is from genome assembly GCF_963921235.1 of Mobula hypostoma. NCBI lineage: Eukaryota > Metazoa > Chordata > Chondrichthyes > Myliobatiformes > Myliobatidae > Mobula > Mobula hypostoma. The sequence goes on along the minus strand of NC_086097.1, from coordinate 116,869,236 downwards.
CCAAAAGAACATCTGCAGGCATTCTGACCTCTGCAAGGGACTGGCAGCTGTTGGTGGACCTCGAAGGGCAGCTGAAGTTCCCCAACCATATCGCAGCCACCACCATGCGACCAGCCATTGTCCTAGTGTCTGAGTCTACTAAGCAAGTGGTGCTGCTGGAGCTGACAGACCCATGGGAAGATAGCTTGGAAGAGGCCTTTGAAAGGAAGCTCTCCAAGTATGCAGGACTGGTCAGCAACTGTCAGCAGGCTGGATGGAGAGCGAGATGTCTCCCAGTGGAGGTTGATGTAGGGGATTCATAGCCCGTTCTTTAGTTAGAGCCTTCAGCATTTTGGGCATCAAGGGAGAGAGGAAGAGGAGAGCCATCCGCAGTACCACCGATGTGGCAGAGAGGGCCTCAAGATGGCTGTGGCTCAAAGGAGGGGAGCCATGGAGTCATAAGTAGCTAGCCATCTGGACACAAGCTGGGGTCTGATCAGCCCCGGCTGGGTTACCTGGAGGAGGTTGTATGATGTTGAAAGACCCGAAACACCCGATGATTCCAGAAACATCACTGAAGATGTGTCCAGAAGCATCAATAGATGTATGTACACAGTGTTAAAGGCCTGGGAATCAGGCCCTGTGTATCAAGTGAAAATTATCCCCCTTCTAGTCTATATCCTGCAGACCTGTTAGAAGCTGGTCCAGATTTACTCTTCAGCATTATTTTAACACACATTTCTATCTGAAATGTAATTTCCAGCTCTTTTTTTTAAATTAATGTCACAAATCAATGAAACTGAAAATCATGAAGATTAACCCTATTTAGTACCGAATTGGCTGGGTCATGTAGAATACAGTTTTCTTCCAGTTGGTCCTTTCAAAGATGCTGTGGCCAATCTATATGAGTATGCCACTGCCGTCGTATACAATACTTCTTCAACAGGTGCATTGAGGACTGGGTAATGAAGATGTCAATCTGGGTGTCCCCTACTAGAAACCATGGATGAACCAAGAGGTCCACTCCCTACCAAAGTGACCCGACGCAGACTGGGAAATCGTTTCGCTGAACACCTACGCTCTGTCTGCCAGAGAAAGCAGGATCTCCCAGTGGCCACACATTTTAATTTCATGTCCCATTCCCATTCTGATATGTCTATCCACAGCCTCCTCTACTGTAAAGATGAAGCCACACTCAGGTTGGAGGAACAACACTTTATATTCCTTCTGGGTAGCCTCCAACCTGATGGCATGAACGTTGACTTCTCAAACTTCCGTCAATGCCCCACCTCCCCCTCGTACCCCATCCGTTATTTATTTATTTATATACACACATTCTTTTTCTTTCTCTCCTTTTTCTCCCTCTGTTCCTCTCACTATACCCCTTGCCCATCCTCTGGCCTTCCCCCCTCCCCCTTTTCTTTCTCCCTGGGCCTCCTGTCCCATGATCCTCTCATATCCCTTTTGCCAATCAACTTAGCTCCATCCCTCCCCGTCCTGTCTTCTCTTATCATTTCGGATCTCCCCCTCCCCCTCCCACTTTCAAATCTCTTACTATCTCTTCTTTCAGTTAGTCCTGATGAAGGGTCTCAGCCCGAAACGTCGACTGTACTTCTTCCTAGAGATGCTGCCTGGCCTGCTGCGTTCACCAGCAACTTTTATGTGTGTTCCATGTCTGGTTATGATCCTATTTCCTCATCTATACAGGAAATCTAGCAGTGAACTTTGTAATGCTATCAGGAATTCCAAGGGACAATACCAGACTAAACTAGAGTCTCAGTCCAACCATCAGTTGTGACAGGCTTGCATGCTATAACAGATGTCAAAATGAATTCAGGCAGTATCACTGACAAGAATGCATCCCTTCCCAATGAACTAAATGTATCCTGACGAAGGGTCTCGGCCTGAAACGTCGACTGCGCCTCTTCCTATAGATGCTGCTTGGCCTGCTGCGTTCACCAGCAACTTTGATGTATGTTGGTTAAATGTATTCGATGGCCATTTTGAACAGAAGGTCAGTGATATGACACCACCCACTCCAAGAGCTTCCGATGCACCTGTACCCACCGTCCCCATCACAGACGTCAGATCAGTTATATTGAGACTGAACCCAGTGAAAGCGACTGGCCCTGATGGAATCCCCAGCCATGTCCTTGGATTAAGTGTGAGTCAGCTCTCGGGAGTTTTTGGGACCTCTATAACACCTCCCTACTCTAATCTGAAATTCCCACCTGCTTTAAGAAAATCAGGAACATCTTGGTGCTAAAATAAAATAAGATAACATGCCTTAATGACTACCGCATAGTGGTTTAGACATCCATCATTATAAAGCACTTTGAAAGTTTGGAAATGGCAGACAGCAACTCTAGCATCCGAAACAACCTTGACCCACATAACTCACCTTCCGCCAAAACAGGTCCAGGGAGGACATCAGCTTCTTGGACCTACATTCATGAATACCAGGATAACAAAGACACCCACATCTGACTCCTATTTATTGACTTTAGCTCCACCTTCAATTTCAAACCAACTCATCTCCAAACTCCTTGTCCTAGGACTTTGACTTACTAAGCAACAGAGGACAATCAGGAAAGAAAAGCAGCAATACCTTCTCCACGAATATCCTCAACAACAGTACCCCACAAGGCTGTGTCCTCAGTCTCTCACTCTGCACCCTATACACTCATCTCACTGTGGCCACATTCTGCTCTCCCTCTATGGATTTGCCGATGCCACAACCGTACAGGGCCAAATCTAAGACAATGATGAGATGGAGTATAAGAGTTGATAGAGAGTGTACAGGCCTGGTGTGAAGACAACAAACACACTTCAATGTCAGGAAAACAAAGGAGCTGTTCAATGACTTCAGTACTTCAGAGTGTGTTCTCCTATCTGTATCAATAGGTTTGAGGTGGAGATATTGAGAGCTCCAACAATTTCCTCTGATTCAATCACTTAGATGTTATGCCCAAGAAAGCATACCAGCACATTTACTTCCTAAGAAAGTGAAAAAGAAATCTGGCTATAATGACCCTCACTAGTTTTTACCGATGCACCATAGAAAGCACCTTGTCCAGATCATCATAGAAAGCACCTTGTCCAGGTCATCACTGAAAGCACCTTGTCCATATCATCATAGAAAGCACCTTGTCCAGGTCATCATAGAAAGCACCTTGTTCAGATCACCATAGAAAGCACCTTGTCCAGATCATCATCGAAAACACCTTGTCCAGATCATCATAGCTTGGTACAGCAACTGCTCTACCAAAGCTACAAGAAATTGCAGAGAATTATGAACACAACTAAATCAATCATGAAAACAGCTTCCCTTCCATTGACTCTGTACATGCCTTCCTCTGCCTTGGGAATGCAGCTACATAACCAAGGACCACTCCCACCTGGTCATTTTGTCTACACCACACTTCCATTTGGTAGAAGATAGTAAAGCTTGAGAACTTGTGTTCAGTTCTGGTCACTTCATTGTAGGAAGGAAGTAAAAGCTTTAGAGAAGGTGCAGAGGAGGTTAACCACAATGTTGCCTGAATTAGAAAGTATGCCTTACGAGGATAGGTTGAGAAAGCTAGGGCTTTGTTCTTTGGAATGAAAGAGGATTAGATGTGACTTGATAGAGGTGTACTAAATGATAAGAGGCAAAGTTCAAGTGGAACAAAACAGAAATGGAAAATACCAGGGGCCATAATTTTTAGGTGATTGGGGAGAAGTACAGAGGGGATGCCAGAGGTGAGTTTTTTACTCAGAGAGTAGTGGGTGTGAGGAGCAGCTGGCCAGGGATGGTGGTAGATGTAGATACATTAGAGACATTTAAGAAATTCTCAGATAGGCACATGGATAATAGAAAAAAATAGAGGTCTATGTAGGAGGGAAGGGTTAGACTGATCTGAGAGTAAGTTGAAAGGTCAGTGCTTCATGGTGGGCTGAAGGGCCTGTACTGTGGTGTAGTGTGCTGTGTTCTAACGTGTGCCATCAAGTTCTAGGATAGCTTCTGTCTTGCTGTTACAAGTGTATTGAACCATAAGCGATAAAGATGAAGTCAATCTCTCAGTTATCCTTAACATAGTTAATGAATTTTATTTGTCTACTGTATTCTCCACTGACCTTTCACCTCTCCTCACCTACCTATTACTTTCCCCTGGGTCCCCTCCTCCTTCCCTTTCTCCCATAGTTCTCTTCCTTCTCCTATCAGATTCCTTCTTCTCCAGCCCTTGACCTTTCCAACCCACCAGGCTTTACCCATCACCTTCCTGCTAGCCTCCATCCCTTCAACCCACCTTTTTATTCAGGCCTCTTCCCCTTCCTTCTTGTCTCAGCCCTGAAGAAGGGTCTTGGCCCGAAATGTTGACTACTTATTCATTTCCGCAGATGCTGCCTGACCTGCTGAGTTCCTCCAGTATTTTGTGTGTGTTGCGTGACATTTTGTATTATAATTTTCCTTTCATGTTGCTTCTTTGTACTTATGATTAATGGAAAGATTTGTCCACATGGCACACAAGCAGAAGATTATCTGTATCTCAGTACATGTGACAATGATAAACCAATTATCAATGCCTGCACTTACACATGTGAGCAGTTCAGCCATGTGAACTTCTGGCAGCCATGTCGTTTCCTATAATTATGGGGCCTCAATTTCACGATCATTAATCATGATCAAAAATTAAAAATTCCTTTGAGAAATGAAATTGCTAAATTTATTTCAAACAGGTTATATGACTGCCAAAGGATTAAAATACAAATTTACAGAGAAATAAACAGAATCAAAAAAACATAGAAATATAGAAAACCTACAGCACAATACAGACCCTTTGGCCCACAAAGCTGTGCCAAACATTTCTTTACCTTAGAAATGACCTAGGGTTGCCCATAGTTTTTCTAAGCTCCATGAGTCTCTTAAAAGACCATATTGTATCCGCCTCCACCACCATCGCCGGCAGCCCATTCCACGCACTCACCATTCTCTGCATAAAAAACTTGCCCCTGACATCTCCTCTGTACCTTTTTCCAAGCACCTTAAAACTGTGCCTCTCGTGTTAGCCATTTCAGCCCTAAGAAAAAGCCTCCGACTATCCACACGATCGATGCCTCTCATTATCTTATACACCTCTATCAGGAGGCATCTCATTCTCCTTCACTCCAAGGTGAAAAGGCTGAGTTCATTCAAACTATTCTTATAAAGCATGCTCCCCAATCCAGGCAACATCCTTGTAATCTCCTCTGCACCCATTTTATGGTTTCCACATTTTTCCTGCAGTGAGGTGACCAGAATTGAGCACCAGTACTCCAACTGACCAGGGTCCTATATTTCTGCAACATTACCTCTCGGCTCCTAAACTCAATCTCACGATTGATGAAGGCCAATGCACCGTGCGCCTTCTTAACCACAGAGTCAACCTGTGCAGCAGCTTTGAGTGTCCTATGGACTTGGACCCCAAGATCCTTCTGACCCTCCACACTGCCAAGAGTCTTACCATTAATACTATATTCTATCATCATATTTGACCTACCAAAGTGAACCACTTCACACTTTTCTGGGTTGAACTCCATCTGCTACGTCTTAGCCAAGTTTTGCATCCTATCAACGTCCCTCTGTGAGCTCTAACAGCCCTCCACACTATCCATAACACCCCCAACCTTTGTTTCATCAGCAAGTTTACTAACCCATCTCTCCACTTCCTCATCCAGGTTATGTATAAAAATCATGAAGTGTAGTGGTCCCAGAACAGATCCCTGAGGTACACCACTGGTTACCGACCTCCATGCAGAATATGACCCATCTACAACCACTCTTTGCCTTCTGTGGGCAAGCCAGTTCTGGATCCACAAAGCAATGTCCCCTTGGATCCCATGACTCCTTACTTTCTCAATAAGCTTTGCATGGGGTACCTTGTCAAATGCCTTGCTAAAATCCATATACACTACATCTACTGCTCTACCTTCATCGATGTGTTTAGTCACATCCTCAAAAAATTTGATCAGTTTCGTAAGGCATGACCTACCTTTGACAAAGCCATGCTGACTATACCTAATCATAATATGCCTCTCTAAATGTTCCATAAATCCTGCCTCTCAGGATCTTCTCCATCAACTTACCAACCACTGAAGTAAAACTCACTGGCCTATAATTTCCTGGGCTATGCCTACTCCTTTTCTTGAATAATGGAACAAAATCTGGAACCCTCCAATCCTCCAGAACCTCTCCCGTCCCCATTGAGAATGCAAAGATCTTTGCCAGAGGCTCAGCAATGTCCTCCCTTGGCTCCCGCAGTAGCCTAGGGTACATCCCATCCAGTCCCATCCCATCCGGTGACTTATCCAACTTGATGCACAGCAAACTTCCCTTGATAACTGTCAGTAACCTTATTAACTTAGGAATTGCAAAAGGAAAGGCTAGGGATTAACTGAGCAGCTAGATTCAACATGTATTTACCCCCTTAGCTCAAGATATTGTGTCCCTTGTTTCAATGATTAAAATAACGAAAAGACCAAAAGACAGAGGTGCAGAGTTCGGCCTTTTGGGTCTGCTGGGTCATTCGATCATCCTTCTCACCCCCATTCTTCGGCCTTCTCCTCGTAACTTCTGACACTCTTACCAATCCAGAATGTATCAGCCTCCAGTTTAAATATACCCAATGACCTGGCCTCCACAGCCAGCTGTGACAATAAATTCCACTGTTTTACTACACTCTAGCTAAAGAAATTCCTCCTCATCTCTGTTCTAAAGAGAAATGCTACTGTTCTAAAGTTGTGTCCTCTGGTTCTAGACTCTCATACTGCTGGAAACATACTTCCACATCCATTCCATCTCGGCCTTTCAATATTTGGTAGATTTCAATGAGATACCTCTCATCCTTCTAAACTCCAGTGAGAATAGGCCCAAAGCCATCAAATATTCTTCATACATTAACCCTTTTATCTCTGGGATCATTCCTCTCCAAGCCAGCATATCCTTCCTTTGACAAAGGGCCCAAAATTAGACCACCATTGTCTGTAAAGGGTTTGTATGTTCTCTCCACGACTTCAGTCCCTTGCGAGGGGGGACATAGAATCAGGAGAGGTAAAGTCAGTATGGATAGAACTGAGAAATTCTAAGGATAGAAAGACACTAATGGGAGTTATCTACAGGCCCCCAAACAGTAGTCTGGATGTAGGGTGTAAGTTGAATCAAGAGGTAAAATTGGCATTTCGCAAAGGTAATGCTACAGTTGTTATGGGGGACTTAAACATGCAGGTAGACTGGAGGAATCAGGTTGGTACTGGACCCCAAGAAAGGGAGTTTGTGGAGTCCCTCCAAGATAGATTCTAAGAACAGCTTGTACTGGAGCCTACCAGAGAGAAGGCAATTCTAGATTTAGTGTTGTGCAATGAACTGGATTTGATCAGGGACCTCGAGGTAAAGGAGCCATGAGGAGGCAATGACCATAATATGATAGGTTTTAATCTACAATTTGAGAGGGAGAAGGGAAACTCGGAAGTGTCAGTATTACAAATGAACAAAGGGAACTATGGTGCTATGAGGGAGGAGCTGGCCAAAGTTCAATGGAACAATACCCTAGCAGGGATGACAGTGGAACAGCAATGGCAAGTGTTTCTGGGAATAATGCAGAAGGTGCAGGATTAGTTCATTCCAAAGAGGAAGAAAGATCCTAAGGAGAATAAGGGGAAGGCGTGGCTGACAAGGGAAGTAATGGACAGTATAAAAATAAAAGAGAAGAAGTATAACATAGCAAAGATGAGTGGGAAGCTGGAGGATTGGGAAACTTTTAAAGAGCAACAGAAGGTAACTAAAAAGGCAATACGCGGAGAGAAAATGAGGTACGAAGGCAAACTAGCCAAGAATATAAAGAAGGATAGTAAAAGCTTCTTTAGGTATGTGAAAAGGAAAAAAATTGTTAGGACCAAAATTGGGCCCTTGAATACAGAAGCGAGCGAATTCATTATGGGGAACAAGGAAATGGCAGACGAGTTGAATAGGTACTTTGGATCTGTCTTCACTAGGGAAGATACAAACAATCTCCCAGATGTAATAGTGGCCGAAAGACCTAGGGTAATGGATGAATTGAAGGAAACTTATATTAGGCAGGAAATGGTGTTGGATAGACTGTTGGGTCTGAAGGTTGATAAGTCCCTGGGAACTGATGGTCTGCATCCCAGGGTACTGAAGGAGGTGGCTTTAGAAATCATGGGCAATCATTTTCCAATGTTCTATAGATTCAGGATCAGTTCCTGTGGATTGCGGGGTGGCTAATGTTGTCCCTCTCTTCAAGAAGGGAGGAGAGGAGAAAACAGGGAATTATAGACCGGTTAGCCTGACGTCATTGGTGGGAAAGATGCTGGAGTCAATTATAAAAGATGAAATTATGACACATTTGGATAGTAGTAACAGGATTGGTCCAAATCAGCATGGATTTACAAAGGGGACATCATGCTTGACTAATCTTCTGGAATTTTTTGAGGATGTAACTATGAAAATGGACAAGGGAGAGCCAGTGGATGTGTTGTACCTGAACTTTCAGAAAGCCTTTGATAAAGTATCACATAGGAGATTAGTGGGCAAAATTAGGGCACATGGTGTTGGGGCAGAGTACTGACATGGATAGAAAATTGGCTGGCTGACAGAAAACAAAGAGTAGCGATTAACGGGTCCCTTTCGGAATGGCAGGCGGTGACCAGTGGGGTACCGCAGGGTTCAGTGCTGGGACCGCAGCTGTTTACAATATATATTAATGATTTAGGTGAGGGAATTAAAAGTAACATTAGCAAATTTGCCGATGACACAAAGCTGGGTGGCAGTGTGAAATATGAGGAGGATGTTATGAGAATGCAGGGTGACTTGGACAGGTTGGGTGAGTGGGCAGATGCATGGCAGATGCAGTTTAATGTGGATAAATGTGAGGTTATCCACTTTGGTGGTAAGAACGGGAAGGCAGATTATTATCTAAATGGAGTCAAGTTAGGAAAAGGGGAAGCACAACGAGATCTAGGTGTTCCTGTACATCAGTCACTGAAAGCAAGCATGCAAGTACAGCAGGCAATGAAGAAAGCTAATGACACGTTGGCCTGCATAACAAAGGGTGTTGAGTATAGGAGCAAAGAGATCCTTCTGCAACTGTACAGGGCCCTGTGGAGACCACACCTGGAGTCCTGTGTGCAGTTTTGGTCTCCAAATTTGAGGAAGGACATTCTTGCTATTGAGGGAGTGCAGCGTAGGTTCACAAGGTTAATTCCCGGGATGGCGGGACTGTCATATGTCAGAAGATTGAAGCGCCTGGGCTTGTATACTCTGGAATTTAGAAGGATGAGAGGAGATTTTATTGAAACATATAAGATTATTAAGGGATTGGACATGCTGGAGGCAGAAAGCATGATCCCGCTGATGGGTGAGTCCAGAACCAGAGGCCACAGTTTAAGAATTAGGGGTAGGCCATTTAGAACAGAGTTGGGGAAAAACTTTTTCACCCAGAGAGTGGTGGATATATGGAATGCTCTGCCCCAGAAGGCTGTGGAGGCCAAGTCTCTGGATGCTTTTAAAAAAGAGATGGATAGAGCTCTTAAAGATAGTGGAATCAAAGATTATGCGGATAAGGCAGGAACTGGATACTGATTGTGGATGATCAGCCATGATCACAGTGAATGGTGGTGCTGGCTTGAAGGGCCGAATAGCCTACTCCTGCACCTATTGTCTATTGACTGCGTGGGTTTCCTTTAGGTGCTCTAATTTCCTCCCACACTTCAAAGACATATGGATAAGAAGGCTAATTGGTCGCTTGGGTGTAATTGGGCAGTGCGGCTCATTAGGCTGGAAGGACCTGTTACCCCACTGTATCTATAAATAACTAACATAAATGTAAGTAAATAAAAACTGCTCACAATACTGCAAATGTTATCTGACCAGTGCCTCATAAAACTTTAGCATTATATCTTGTTTTTATATTCCTATACAGGTGTCCCCCGCTTTTCGAATGTTCGTTTTACGAAACCTCACTGTTACAAAAGACCTACATTAGTACCCTGCTTTTGCTTTCAGAAGGTGTTTGCACTGTTACGAAGAAAGGCAGCGCGCGATAAAAGGCAGCGCATACCCCGAGCAGCCGCTCGCCCCCGGATTCCGAACGGCGTTGCTTAAACACGAGCCTGTGAGCAGCCGTTTGCAAGATGAGTTCTAAGGTGTCGGAAAAGCCTGAAAGAGCTTGTAAGGGTGTTACACTTAGCGTAAAACTAGACATAATTAAACGTTTCGATCATGGTGAATGAAGCAAGGACAAAGTGAGCTTGGCTTGTGGAAGCTGACGAAGATGATGTTGAAGAGGTTTCGGCATCCCATAACCAAGAACTGATAGAAGAAGAGTGGATGCAATTGGAAGAGGAAAGGATAACAATCGAAACCGAATTCAACTGAATGCAGAAAGTAAAGCAACTGCGTGAGATTTTTGCTGCAATGATAAAGTACAACTTTAATTTTTAAAGGGTACGTAGGTTTAGGGGATATTTGGAGGATATTTTGAGTCCTTACAAACAACTGTGTGATATAAAAACGCGCGAGGCTCAGCAGTCAAGCAAGACTTCCACATCAGCCACAGCAGACGACGAACCCTGATCTTCGACATCAAGGCGGGCAGTCATAGGAGAAGATGAGCTGCCTGCCCTGATCGACGATGAGATGACACCCCCGTGTCCCACCACCCCAACCCCCGGGCCCCGGACAGATACTGTACTGATTCGCGGAGAATGCAGGGGAAGCCAGGAGACACACAGCACATCTTTAAGAAAAAAGCCAAAATGAACATGCTAATTAATTAGGTGCCGCCTAGCACGTAATTGTCCACCCAGATCAGTGCCAATGCAATCGGCAATCGCCTCTGATCTGCACCGACATTTACGTGCTGGGCAGCACCTAATTAATTAGCATGTTTATTTCAGCTTTTTTCTTAACGATGTGCTGTGTGCCTCTCGGCTACCCCTGCATGCTTCGCGGCAATGTATCCGGTCAGCAGCCCGGAGGGTGGAGACCACTGCATCACCTAGCCTGCGACGACTCAGTCTAACACACCATCATCAGTATGCTCGATGTCTTCCCAATTCCCATAAGTGATACTACACTGTACACACATTATTTCTATTTTATATAGGCTGTGTATTTTAATGTGTTATTTGGTAGATTTGGCAGCTTCATAGTTTAAAAGTCACTGGAGAGCGCGTTTATGCCAACGGCACTTGCGTGAGATTTTCTGCCGACAGCGCTTGCGTGAGGTTTTCGCTACGGAGATCTGTTCAGGCAATCGTTGTAGAGAAGTATTTCTACTTTATATAGGCTGTGAATTTATCATATCATTCCTGCTTTTACTATATGTTACTGTTATTTTAGGTTTTATATGTTATTTGGCATGATTTGGTAGGTTATTGTTGGGTCTGCGAATGCTCACAAAATTTTCCCATATAAATAAATGGTAATTGCTTCTTCGCTTTACGACATTTCGGCTTACGAACCGTTTCATAGGAATGCTCTACCTTCGGATGGCAGGGGAAACCTGTACTCTCAACAAGGTTGCTAACATTGCATTTACCTTCCTTACTACCAACTCAACCTACAAGTCAACCTTTAGGGAATTCTGCACTAGGGGTCCAGAGCCTCTGCACCCCTGCTTTCTGAATATCCTCCCACGTATAAAATAGCCTGCACACTTATTCCTTCTACCAAAGTGCATGACTTACACCCTTCCTTACACTATTTTACATCTGACACTTCTCTGTGTATTCTCCCAACCTGTCTAAGTAGTTCTGCAGACGCTCTGCTTCCTGAACATGAACTACCCCTCCACCTGCATTTATATCATCTGCAAATTTGGCCATAAAGTCATCAATTCTGCCATCCAGATCAGTGGTGTACAACATGGAAAGAAATAGAAAACAACATCAACCCCTGCGGGACACCACTACTCACCAGCAGCCAACTATTATTCATACACCTTGCCTTTTGCCAGTCAGCCAATTTTTTACCCATGCTGGCACCTGTTCTCTCTTTTTAGCAGCCCCATATGTGGGACTTTGTCAAGGCCTTCGGAAAATCAAAGCAAGCAATATTCACTAATTTTCCTTCATCAATCCTGCTTGTTACTTCCTCAAAAAATTCCAAAAGATCTGTTAGGCAATATTTCCCGTCAGGAAATCATGCTGACTTCGGCCTATTGCTTCCAAGTACTCCAAAACCTCATCCTTAGCAATGAAGTCTAAACTTTTACAAACCACCAAAATCAGGTTAAACAGCCTATAAATTCCTGTTTTTCTGTATCACTCCTTTCTGAGAGAGTGGTGCCTCCTCCGATTTTCTAGTCTTCCAAACCATTCCAAAACCCAGTGATTCTTGTAGGATCATTGTTAACTCCTCCACAAACTCTTCAGCAACTTTGTTCAGAACACTGGAGTGTAGTCTGTCCAGTCCGGATGGCTTACCCATCTTCAAACTTTATAGTTTCCCAGCCACCTACTCCTTTGTAATAGTGACTACACTTACTTCTGCCTCCCAACACTCGCAAATATCTGGCATGTTGCTGGTATCTTCCACAGTAAAAATCTGATGCAAAATACCTTTTCAGTAGATCCACCATCTCTTTGCTCCCTCATTATTACCTTTCTAGTGTCACCTTCCAGTTGTCCAATGTCCACTCTTGCCTCATTTTTACTCACTGAATATCTGAAAAACAATTCTAGTATCCTCTTTTATATTATGACTGGAATTCCTTCATATTTCATCTTCCCCCTGCTATTGTGTTATTAGTTGCCTTCAATTGCTTTTTAAAAGCTTTCCTCTCCTCTCATTTCCTGCTAATTTTTGCAATATTTTGTGCCCTCTCTTTTGAATTATGCTGACTAACTTATCTTAACTGTCACAGTTCTCTCATACTCCCTTTAGAATGTTTCTTTTTCGCTGGGATGAACTGATCCTGTGTCTTCTGAATGACTCCCAGCCTTTGCTGTTCTACCATCATCCCTCCATGTGTCTCCTTCCCATCAATTTCGGCAATCCCTTCTCCTATGCCTCTGGAGTCACATATGCTCAGCTGTAATACCAACAGATCTGATTTCAGCTTCTCCCTCTCAGGCTGCAGAGTGAATTCGACCATATTATGATCACTGCCTCATAAGGCTTCTTTTACCTTAAGCTGCCTAATCAAATCTTGTCCATTGCCCAATAAGAAATCAACAATTGTGTTTTCCCTGGTGAGCACAGCCATACGCTACTCTAAAAAAACTATCTTGTAGGCATTCTACAAATACCTTCTGTTGCGATGCAGCACCTGTTATGTCTGCACAACTACATATCAATTGACTAAAAGCACACACACAGAAGATGGCTTTAACTGGGGTATTCAAATTGTAACAAGAGAGACAGAAAAATGCACATGGCTAGACAACAGATCAGTACATAATGCTACGGGGGGTTCATTGCTCTAAAGGAAATAAATCCATACATTGCACTTCCTCCCCCTTTTGATTAATGCAACATAAACTGTACATGTACAAAACATTCAATTTCCCTTTCATAACCCATGTTCCAAATAAACATCCTTTCACAATAACAGTCCATTATAAATTCACAGTTCTAGATTCAGTCTTTTTGGTGTTTCGTTCCGGGTAGTACCTGTGCAGCGGCATCAGGCTTGGCAGGAGGAGTCTTATCAATGATGATGTCATTATCACACCTCTGGACTTGTGGAGTGGCATTAGGTTTGCTAGGTGTCTTGTTTGGACAATGTTCTCGGTTTCTGGTGTCACACTACTGTCAGCGACATGATCATCACTGAGAGATAAGTTCGGGGACTGAGATGTGTCCATCTTGTTGGATAGAAATTACTCGGGTGTGTTCTTTGGTTGAGCATCTAGTATCTGGTCCACCTGATGTCTCTATGTCTGATCTCCAACATCCACTGTGTACATCGGTGTTCCAGTTCTTGTAGCTAACCACTTGTCTCCTCAGTATTCGTGCACTGGGACTTCCTGTCCAATCTTGAAGCTCCTTGCTGCTTCACTTAGCAACTGGCTGAACTGTTTATTCTGCACTTCCCTCCATAGATCTGGTTTCAGGAGGGCTATGCAAGATCTCAGATTCCTGCTCATGAACAACATTTGCTGCATGACCAGAATTCGGATACAAAACAAGGAAGCTGTCCACCTTGTGCTGTAGAGAAATGTCCTCCTTGTCCATCACTTTAATGGACTCCTCGAAGGTTTGGGTAAACCTTTCAGCTAACCTATTCATTGCTGGGTGGTGAGGAGCTGGCTTGAAATGTCTGATAGGATTTTTCTTCATAAACAATGAAAATTCACAGGCATGTACTGTGGTCTGTTGTCACTCACAATTTGTTCTAGTAAGCCATTTCTGGTGAAGATAGTCTTCAGAGTGGAGATAGTCTGTGCTGAGGTTGTTGACTTCATCGGTATAGCCTCCGGCCACTTCAGATGAGCATCCACAGCAATCAGAAGCATGAAGCCCATGAATGGCCCAGCGAAGTTGATGTGTACTCTTTGCCATGGTGATGATGGACACTCCCATGGGTGTAACGGTGCTCGAGGGGGTGCATGTTGAACTTCTGGCACTCTGCACAGCTTTTGGCCGAGTTTCCAATCTATTTATCTGTTCCCACCCACCAATCATTGCTCCAGGCAAGACTGTTCATCTTGACTGTAGCCAGGTGTCCTTCATGAAGACCTTCTAACACTTTGGTGTGCAACTTAGAGGGAACCACAACACCTCATGTCGCCAAGAACCCTGGAAACATAGGGTTAACATGCATTGGCCATCCTCGCATGGTGATTTCCTAGACTTTTGACCATGTCGGATCATTTCTTGTTTCCCTTTGTATTTCAGAATTTGATACCGGCAACTGGTCCACCAATGCAGTGTGGAACACTTCTGCTGGGTCACAGTAAGAAGACTTCCTTTTCTTCAGCTGCCAATAGTGGAAGAAGTGACAAATCATCAGTGTTGCTGTGTTGTTTGGTACCCTTGAACTCTGTGTCATGAGAGTGGGCTCCTAGGAATAGTGCCCAACGTTGTACAGGGTTGCAGTCATCACTGGAATTCCCTTCCTGGGATTGAAAATGGACACAAGGGGTTGGTGATCTGTCACTAGTGTAAACCTTTGTCTGTGGAGGTAGTGGGGGAACTTCTTTATTACCCACACTAGACCAAGGGTCTCTTTGTTGATCTGTGTGTCGTTGCATTCTGCACTCATCAGTGATCTTGATGCAAACGCAATCAAGCATTCAGATCCATTTTTCATGATGTGTGACAAAACCGCTCCAATGCCATTCGAAGACACATTGCATGCCAGTCTGATGGGCAGGGCTGGATCATAATGGGTGAGTAGTTCATCAGATATTATTAGTCCCTTTATTTCCTTGTACGCTTTTTAACATCTTTCTGACCACTGTGCTTCTGTCTGTAACAGTGCATTCAATTGATGCCGCACTGTAGCAATGTTTGGGAGAAACCTGTGGTAGTAGTTTATAAGCCCCAAGTATGACCTGAGTTGTGAACATTCTCTGGTTTGGGTGCCTGTAGCACTGCTTCAGTCTTCTCTTGTGACTTATGTAAGCCATGCTTGTCAATCACATGTCCACAATATGAGATTTTATTCTTGAAAAACTCACATTTCTCCCTCTTTGCATGCAGACCATACTTACTCAGCCTGGTAAGCACTTTACCAACATTCTGCAGGTGCTCGTCATCATTTTTGGCGGTCAAAGTAACATTGTGTTCCTGGGATATCTTGGAACACTTGCTCCATTGCTCTTTGCCAAATTGCTGGAGCTGATGCAATGCCAAAGATGAGACAATTATACTGGAACAGTCCCTTGTGAGTATTGATTGTGAGGAACTTACTGCTTGACTGCTCAGTCTCCATTTGCAGATAGGCTTATGACAAGTCAGCCTTTGAAAACCTCACCTCACCTGCCAAAGATGCAAAAATGTCTTCTAAATGTGGCAGGGGATACTGCACAGTACCCAGCACCAGGCTGATGCTAACCTTGAAATCCCCACATTTGCGAATGGCTCCTCCTTTCCCTTCATTGATAACTGGGACAATTGGCATGACCCAATCACTCTACTCAACCATGGAGAGAATTCCAGATGTCTCCAAGCTCTGGAGGTCAGCATCCACTTTTGGGCAACGCACGTAAAAGTTGCTGGTGAACGCAGCAGGCCAGGCAGCATCTCTAGGAAGAGGTGCAGTCGACGTTTCAGGCCGAGATCCTTCGTCAGGACTAACTGAAGGAAGAGTGAGTAAGGGATTTGAAAGTTGGAGGGGGAGGGGGAGATCCAAAATGATAGGAGAAGACAGGAGGGGGAGGGATGGAGCCAAGAGCTGGACAGGTGATAGGCAAAAGGGATACGAGAGGATCATGGGACAGGAGGTCCAGGAAGAAAGACAAGGAGGTGTGGGGGGGGACCCAGAGGATGGGCAAGGGGTATATTCAGAGGGACAGAGGGAGAAAAAGGAGATTGAGAGAAAGAATGTGTGCATAAAAATAAGTAACAGATGGGGTACGAGGGGGAGATGGGGCCTGAGCGGAAGTTAGAGAAGTCAATGTTCATGCCATCAGGTTGGAGGCTACCCAGACGGAATATAAGGTGTTGTTCCTCCAACCTGAGTGTGGCTTCATCTTTACCGTAGAGGAGGCCGTAGATAGACATGTCAGAATGGGAATGGGATGTGGAATTAAAATGTGTGGCCACTGGGAGATCCTGCTTTCTCTGGCGGACAGAGCGTATATGTTCAGCAAAGCGGTCTCCCAGTCTGCGTCGGGTCTCGCCAATATATAAGAGGCCACATCGGGAGCACCGGACGCAGTATATCACCCCAGCAGATTCACAGGTGAAGTGTTGCCTCACCTGGAAGGACTGTTCGGGGCCCTGAATGGTGGTAAGGGAGGAAGTGTAAGGGCATGTGTAGCACTTGTTCCGCTTACACGGATAAGTGCCAGGAGGGAGATCAGTGGGGAGGGATGGGGGGGACGAATGGACAAGGGAGTTGCGTAGAGAGCGATCCCTGCGGAATACATAGAGACGGTGGGAGGGAAAGATGTGCTTAGTGGTGGGATCCCGTTGGAGGTGGCGGAAGTTACGGAGAATAATATGTTGGACCCGGAGGCTGGTGGGGTGGTAGGTGAGAACCAGGGGAACCCTATTCCTAGTGGGGTGGCGGGAGGATGGAGTGAGAGCAGATGTACGTGAAATGGGGGAGATGCGTTTAAGAGCAGAGTTGATAGTGGAGGAAGGGAAGCCCCTTTCTTTAAAAAAAGAAGACATTTCCCTCGTCCTAGAATGTAAAGCCTCATCCTGAGAGCAGATGCGGCGGAGACGGAGGAATTGAGAGAAGGGGATGGCGTTTTTGCAAGAGACAGGGTGAGAAGAGGAATAGTCCAGATAGCTGTGAGAGTCAGTAGGCTTATAGTAGACATCAGTGGATAAGCTGTCTCCAGAGACAGAGACCGAAAGATCTAGAAAGGGGAGGGAGGTGTCGGAAATGGACCAGGTAAACTTGAGGCCAGGGTGAAAGTTGGAGGCAAAGTTAATAAAGTCAACGAGTTCTGCATGCGTGCAGGAAGCAGCGCCAATGCAGTCGTCGATGTAGCGAAGGAAAAGTGGGGGACAGATACCAGAATAGGCACGGAACATAGATTGTTCCACAAACTCAACAAAAAGGCAGGCATAGCTAGGACCCATACGGGTGCCCATAGCTACACCTTTAGTTTGGAGGAAATGGGAGGAGCAAAAGGAGAAATTATTAAGAGTAAGGACTAATTCCGCTAGACGGAGCAGAGTGGTGGTAGAGGGGAACTGATTAGGTCTGGAATCCAAAAAGAAGCGTAGAGCTTTGAGACCTTCCTGATGGGGGATCGAAGTATATAGGGACTGGACATCCATGGTGAAAATAAAGCGGTGGGGGCCAGGGAACTTAAAATCATCGAAAAGTTTAAGAGCGTGAGAAGTTTCACGAAGATAGGTTGGAAGGGATTGAACAAGGGGGGATAAAACCGTGTCGAGGTATGCAGAAACGCGTTCGGTGGGACAGGAGCAAGCTGAGACAATAGGTCGGCCAAGACAGGCAGGTTTGTGGATCTTGGGTAGGAGGTAGAAACGGGAAGTGCGAGGTGTGGGAACTGTAAGGTTGGTAGCAGTGGATTGGACATCCCCTGAGCGGATGAAGTCGGGGATGGTGTGGGAGACAATGGCCTGGTGCTCCTTAATGGGGTAAATAAGAGGAGGTATCCGCGAGTTGTCGCTGTGCCTCAGCAAGGTAAAGGTCAGTACGCCAGACTACAACAGCACCCCCCTTATCGGCGGGTTTAATAATAAGGTTAGGATTAGTGCAGAGGGAGTGGAGAGCAGAGCATTCTGAAGGAGTGAGGTTGGAATGGGGACAAGGTGCGGTAAAGTCGAGATGGTTGATGTCCCGTTGGCAGTTAGCGATAAAGAGATCCAGAGCAGGCAGAAGACCAGAGCGGGGTGTCCATGAAGAAGAGGAGGGTTGAAGATGGGAGAAGGGGTGATCGGTGGGGGTGGAAGAGTCCTTGCCGAAGAAGTCAGCTTGGAGACGGAGACAGCGGAAGAAAAGTTCCGCATCATGGCGAACACGGAACTCGCTGATGTGTGGGTGAAGGGGGACAAAGGTGAGGCCCTTACTGAGGACAGTGCGCTCTGTCTCCGACAGTTGAAGGTTGGAGGGGATGGTAAAGACCCGGCATGGATGAGAGCTGGGATCAGAGGGGGGAGGGGGGAGGCTGGGGGTGTCAATGGAGAGGGGAGGGTTGGGGTGAGAGGAAGATGGAGCCTCTGAGGGCCCAGGAGCTGACGGTGGGATCTGAGGGAGATGGGATTGCAGAGTATTGGTGGGGGAACGGGAGACGGGAGTCACAATAGCAGCACATAAAGACCCGGCCTGGAGTTCAAGGCTGGAATCTTGAGAGCTGGGATCAGAGGCGGGAGTGGGGAGGCTGGGGGTGTCAGTGGAGAGGGGAGGATTGGGGTGAGAGGAAGATGGAGCCTCTGAGGGCCCAGGAGTTGACAGTGGGATCTGATGGAGATGGAGTTGCAGAGTATCGGTGGGGGAAGGGGAGACGGGAGTCACAATAGCAGCACATAAAGACCCAGCCTGGAGTTCAAGGCTGGAGTCTCAGTTGGTGGTTGAATGTCTCCATGGTCGTTGCCGGAGTCCGGGTTTTGAATATGCCCTGAGGTGCAGGAGCCGGCGAGATCAATGGCAGAAGCCGCAATCTGAAGTTCATGCCTGCTAGTTTCATGGCCAGCAGGCTCTGGAGTCTGTAGATGTAGGATCTTGCGATCTTTGCCTAACATGACAAAGTCAAAAAAACGGCGATTGCAGGAGTGAATCCGACGGAGGATGAAATAACGGGTAGGACCATTACAGGCGGCGAAGAAAGTGTCCCGAAGGTGTGGAAGGGTCTGGGATAGGGACACCAAGTACCTCCTCATGGCGGAGAGAGTCGCCTTCAGAGCTTGACGGGAGAAGCGGCGAGAGGCAGAGTCAATAAAATGTGAGTACCTGGGATCCTCAGAAGGTCCAAATTGAGAGGCTTGGAAACGAATCCTAAAGCCAACTGGAGTAAGTTGGCGACGGAGGCACGTTCCAAGAAGGGATATATGGCTGTGATAGTGAGTCTGAGTCAAAGTGTGGTTGAAAAGTTGAAGAGACGAAGAAATTACAGATGGGGAGCAGTGAGAGATGGTTTCACTGAACTCCCGTCGAAGAGAGGATCTAAACTTCTTCGGTGTAGGCATCACCGGAAGAGGCTTCGCAGTAGTGAATTTAAACGCAAACAACAGGAATTCTGCAGATGCTGGAAATTCAAGCAACACACATAAAAGTTGCTGGTGAACACAGCAGGCCAGGCAGCATCTCTAGGGAGAGGTGCAGTCAACATTTCAGGCCAAGACCCTTCGTCAGGACTAATTATGCACTTTTGGGCATAGTGCTTTAGGCATTACACATGTTTTATGGAATCTCAGTGTTGCTGTTTCATCCAGTTCAATTCTGGCCTTCATGCCTTTGAATTCACCAATCCCCTTCTCAAACACCTTGTCATTAGCATTAAGCATTTGTGCCAGTCTCTGGTTAGCGCTATCATTTGGGCTGCCGTTGCCTGTTGATGCCACACTGAGAGCTTTGATTGAGTGCCAGTCTGGTTGGATTTTTCTCAACCATTCATCTCCGAAAAGTGCTGGTCCTCCATTTTTCAATAGATAAAGCGCTAACTGCTGTTTTGGTCTCCCTACATCACATTTATCTTCAGTTTTCCTTTGGAGGACACTTTTCACATGCGTAGGTCTTTAGCATCATTGAAGTCTTCTCTACTGGTATCCTAGAAAACAGTCTGTTATCATCAGCCTCTGGAATTATGGACAAAGCTGACCCTATATTCAGCTCCATTTTCAGTTTTACACCGGACACATATATTGTGATCCAAATGATTTTGTGATCTGCTTCAGTTGAACTATGCAGTTCTAGACATGACAGTTCACCATTGTCAGACTCCATGTTATCTGATTCCGCTTTACATTTAGTAACTTTATGCATTTCCTTAGTTTTGAGACTTTTTACTCGATTGTGCTTTTTGTCTGCCTTGCACATTCTTTCTATGTGACCTTGTTCTTCTTTGGACCAACAGTCATTTGCATCATGGGAGGACTTGCCCCTTTGATTAATTTTGGGCTTTTGCACCTTTCAGGGATATTTTGTGCATTTAACATTCTAACCCCTTTTCAGTAGTTCTGCTGCAATCATTGCAGCAATCTCTAACAATATTGCAATGGACAGTGCCTGTTCTAAGGTTAGGTCTCTTTTGAGTGCTTTGACTATGCATGCCACATACAAGCCTGTTGCAAATGCATTGGAAAGTCCATCTCTAAAGTTACAGTACTGGGAAAGTTTGCGCAGTCCTGCAATGTATTCAGAAAGGCTTTCATCTTTTAACTGGTTCCTTTTGTAAAATCTAAATCTCTTAGTTATTACTAGCAGTTTAGGGCTTAAGTGATTTTGTACAATTTGATTAAACACCTTGCTTGCTGGCTTATCAGAGGTTATGTAGGTTGTGTAAGAGACTGTACGTTCTTGGGTCCATAAAGCAAAAAACTGTAGAGGATTTCTTTTGCTCCTCCACATTGTTCACATTACAATACAGTTCAACCCTCTCGACATTCGACTCGCAGCCTTCATTAGAGCTATCAAGTTCATCAACTTTCCCGACTGAAGCCATCGCCATGTTATTTTCACTTTAAATTCAGCATTTCTTTCATTATTACTCATAGGTCCTTCAGCTTTCTCACGCTATTTAACACTGTTCATCCCATAACTGTCGGTGCAGTCCATGATATTTTCTGATATTCGGGTTCGTACTCATCTCCAATTTGTTGTGTCTGTGCACAACTACATATCATTCAAATAAAAGCACACACACGAGAGATATCTTTAACGAGTGTACTCATATTGCAACAAGAGAGAGAGAGAGAAATGTGCATGTGGAGACAACAGCGCATGCGCAGACAGCAGCTCAATCTGTGCTTTTAAGAAGGGTCATCGCTCTAAAAGTAGATCCATACATTGCAGTGCCAATCTGCTCTACCAAGTCTACCTGCATATTGAAGTCTTTCATGACAACCGTAACATTGTTTTTCTTATATGCCTTTTCTATCTCCTGTTATAATGTGTACTCCTCATCCTGGCTACTGTTCTTCAGCTTGTATATACTGTAACTCCCATCTGAGTCTTTTTTACCCTTGCAGTTTCTTAACCCTTCACTCAAGGTTTCTATATTTTCTGATCCTATGTCACTATTGCTGAAGATTTAATTTCACTTTTCACCAACAGTAATCACTCCCCATCTGCCAACTTTCCCATTGTTTCAATAGGATGTGTATCCATGGACATTTAGATCCCACCTGAGACCTTTCTGCAATGAATTTGTGATACCTTTTATTTTCTAACTGCTCTGTAAGCTCATCTACCTTGTTTCTTATACCACCTGCATTCAAACAATGTCAGTTCTGTATTCACCACTACTTTTCTCAAATTGGTCTCCATGTTTCTGAATTTAAGTTCTTCTCCTTTGCTAAAATTTGTGCCTTAACTTTCATTCTGGAGACTTGAGTAATTTCACCTGTGTTCTCTTTCCCCTGCATGCTATCCATACTTTTCCAATCTGTTGAACACACTCCCCTACTATTTAGCTTTACTACTGAGCCATGCTTTAAACAATACGCATCTTCATCTGACATCAAGCACGGTGTAGGTACAAATGGTGCACTGTGTTGGTGCAAATGTCTAGAACGCTTATGCTCACACGCAAAGAGACAATGCTTCTCCACTGAACCTCCGGAAATGCATTAGGAAAATCCATCCTAATATCTTCAGAAACTTGAAATTTCATTGCCTGCCAGAAATCAGTTTTATTTCTTTTGCTTGCTCAAGCAATCTCTGGTATTGTGATTTCCAGAAATAGCTTAGCAAAAGAAGAAATAAATGAAGGTTTGGGACAAGAGTGGCCTGAACAAGACACAAGGGTTTAAGCTAGTTTGGCAGGGTAATGGGAACAAAGGACCAGTCAAGAAGTGGAGGGTTTCGGAGGAAGGTGGATATCATGACCAGAAGGAACAGACAGAAGCAAGGCATGGGCACAATGGGATGAATAAGTTGAAATGCTAGTATTATGGGTAAGGGCGATGAACTTGGAGCAAGGATCAGTACATGGAACAATGATATTCTGCCTATAACAGAGACTTGGTTCAGAGAGAGTTAGGAATGGATGTTTACTGTTCCACGGTTTCATTATTTTTTAGAAAAGATAGAGGAGATAAAAGAGGAAGGAAAAGTTTGGAGTTCAAACTTGAAGTAAATTTATCATCAAAATATGTATATGATACCATATATTAACTTCAGACTGATTTTCTTGCAGGCTTTGACAGGAAAAAAGAAATACAATAGAATTTTACAAAAAATATATATAAACAAAGACTGACAAACAACCAATGTGAAAACAAAAGCTAAATGTGAAAATAAAAATATTATTGAGAATATAAGATGTAAAAAGTCCTTGGAAATTAATCTATAGGTACTAGAATCTGTTCAGAGTGGTGGTGAATGAAGTAATCCACACTGGTTCAGGAGTCTGGTCATTGTAGGGCAATAACTGCTCCCGAACCTGGTGCTATGGGACCTAAGGCTTCTGTACCTGCGGCCTGATGGTAGGAGAGGGAAAAGGGCATGACCTGGATGGTGGGGTCTTTGAAGATGGATGCTGCTTTCTTGTGGCCGTTCTCCAAGGAAGTGTAATTCAATGATGGGGAGGGCTTTGCCTGTGCTGCCTCCATGCCTTTTCCATTTCTAAACATTGGTATTTCCACACCAGGCCATGATGCAACTAGTTAAGATATACCCCATCATGCATCTATTGAAATTTGTTGACGTTTTTGATGGTACACCGAATCTCTGCAAATTTCTAAGGAGGTAGAGGTGCTGCCATGCTTTCTTGTGATGACAAGATTAAAGCTGGTTGTTGATCAGGGGCAATGTCATAGCTGCACTTCGAGGGGACTTCACAGAGGCCTCATACGCTGTATATTTATGGGTAGAATTCAACAATAAGGAAAGTGTTATCTACCTGTGGGATTATACTATAGACCCTCCCCCCTCACCAGTAGCCATTACATTAAGGAATAGAAATGCAGAAAGATGAGCGAAAGATGGGGTAGAAAAGCAACAAGGTCGTAGCAGTTGATATAGACTGAGACCTCCTTAATACAATGGGTTTGGATAGGGCAGAATCTGTTAGATGTATCCAGAGAATTTCATAAACCAATATCTAGATAGTCCAACAAGAGGATGGGACCATATTGGACTTGTTGTTGCGTAATAAACCTGACATGTGAGTGACCTTACAGTGGGAGAACCATATGGAATAGTGATCACAATTCCTTACGTTTCAAGACAGCTGTAGATTAAAATAAGTATGGGTTTGCCAGAGAATATTAAATTGGAGTAGACACATTATGATAATAGTAGGCAGAAACTGGGGAGAGTTAATTGGGAACAACTGTTTTTGGGCACATCTGACATACAGAGCGTGTTTAAAGATGAACTCCACAGAGTACTGGAGAGGTGTGTTTTAGTAAGAAGGGAAGACTAAGATGGCAAAGTAAGAGAAAATTGGATTTTGTTAGAGGTAGTGAATTTAGTCCAGAAGGAAAAGGAAGTGCATGTAAATTTTAGGAGACTAAAATCAAACAAAGCCCTTGAGGATTATAAAGAAGCCAGAAAAGAACTTAAGAAGGGAATTAAGAAAGCCAGGAGGGACCATGAAAAGTTCTTTGCAAGTAGGATTAAAGAGAATCCCAAGGTTTTTTATACATACATCAAGAGCAACAGGATAACTAGGAAATGGGTAGGACGACTCAAGAATAAAAGAAGGATCATGTGTGAGGTAAAAAATGAGTACTTTGTGCCAGTATTTACCAAGAAGTAGAATGTGCAGGATAGGGAGGCCAGGGTTGAGCATATCAAGATAAAGAAGTTAATGTTGAGCCTCTTAAAGAATAGTAAGGTAGATAAGTCCCCAGGGCCTGAGGAGATATGCCACATATTATTGAGAGAGGCAAGAGATGATATTGCTAGGCCTTGAGCAATATTTCATGCCCTCTCTAGCCTCAAGTGAGTTTCCAGAGAACTGGCAAGTAAATGATAATGTTCTGCTATTCAAGAAAGGAAAGAGGAATAATGCTGGAAACTATGGGAATAGGTCTTATGTGCATTTGGAAAACTATGGCCTAATTACAAACAATCAGCATAGCTTTGTGCCAGGCAAGTTCAGTCCTATTAACTTGATTGAGCTTTTCAAGAAGGTGCCAAGGGTGACAGATGAAGTTAGAGCTGTGAATGTTGTCTACATGGATTTTAGTAAGGCATTTGACAAGGGCCCTCATGGGAGGTTCATCCAGAAGATTAAGATGTATTGGATCTGGAATGAAGTGACTGTTTGGATTCAGAATTGTCTTGTCCATACAAGACAGAGGGTAGCCGTCATTGGAACTTATTCTGGCTGTAGGTCTGTGACTAGTGGTGATCCACCGAGATCAGAATTAGGACCAATACCATTTGTCTTATATAGAAATGACCTGGATGAAAGCATTGATGAGTAGGTTAATACGTTTACAGATGATGCAAAGAGTAGTGGTGTTGTGGATAGTGTAGAAGATCAAGACTGCAGAACATAGAACTTGGGGAGAAAATTGTCCTGTGATTAGGCTAGGATTAAATTGGGGATTACTGGGCAGCATGACTCAAAGGGCTGTGAAAGCCTTTCCATGCTGTATGCCAATAATGATAATAGTAATAGTAATGATTAATAATTGTAAAAATAAAGAATTATATAAATGTAATGTTAGAAATACCGATATGCAATAAATATGTAAGCAGCAGCATTTATTTACAATGCAAACAGTATTATAAAAAGTGGTTTAATGTCTTTACAGAGGAGTACACTGACAGAGATAATAGATGGGGGGAGTGGAGGGGGGTGGTTGATCAGGTTAACTGCCTGCGGAGGAACAGTTTAAGATGGTGTGAAGGTTTTGATTTAACAGCCCTGCAGTGCTCTGCAGTACAGAGCTTTTGGAAAAGGCAGTTTTCTGGGTAGGTAGTGTCCACAATGATTTTACCCTGCCTACTTCTTTGTCCTGACACATATCTGTGTAACTCAGTTAACTAAACCAGAGATTGTAATGTTAGAAAGCTCCACCTGTGGAGGGATGAAGACGAGGTTTAAATTTTTTTTCAAAAAAATAACTTGGGGAGAAAAAAACCATGTGAAAACAAGGTGTGGCTGATGCAGGCGTGGGAAATGCAGGAAGCTATTGGAAACTAAAGATATAAAACTGTTAGAAGTGGAATTAGTAGTGAGTATCTCTACCCTACTTACTTGAAAACCTCAGGGTGAAACCCCTGGAGAAGAGGCAATATAGATAAAAGATCTATTGAAGGTATGGCTATAACAAGCAGCAGCTATAACGAGACAATATTGGCAGAGATGAGTGTACAAGATATCTACCATGTAACTGGGAATTAGTTCTGTTAAATCATACCAATGGGTTTGGTGAGTTAAAACTTTTACTGTTCCAAGTGTATAATTTGTGTGTGAAATATATTCTGTAGTGTTGTCATGGAGAAGTGTTTGGAAACGACAATGTGATATTGAGTTATTTTGAAATAGAAAATTTAATGCGTATAAGAATTTACAGATTATAATCCTGTTGCATACAGGTCAAGTTTTTTTGTATAAGTTTGTGAACCGACTTTTCATGGATGACCCAGCATTTCATCTAATGAACCGAGAAACAAGATGGCGAGCCACCCAAGATCGAAGAATCAGCGCAGGAACAAAATGTTTCATGACATAGTGGATTTAATATGGTTGGATGGATAAGTTTATTTTCATTTGAAGGATCTGAATTTGATTCTCTGCAAGAACTGAATATTTTTGCAAAGACTTTGGTAAGTTACTGAACGAGATTTATCTTGTTTAAAAGTTGTGATGTTGGAGAATTTGTTTGGAATTTGAATTTGAATTTGTAGACATACAGACTAGAGCTGAAACTGAAGTTAGAAACATAGAAAACCTACAGCACAATACAGACCCTTCGGCCCACAAAGTTATGCCAAACATGTCCTTAACTGAGAAATTGCCCAGGGTTACCCATAACCCTCTATTTTTCTGAGCTCCATATACCTGTCCAGGAATCTCTTAAAAGACCCTATCATATCCGCCTCCACCACCGTCGCCGGCAACCTATTCCACACACTCAGCACTCCCTGCGTAAAAAACTTACTTCTCACATCTCCTCTGTACCTACTTCCAAGCATCTTAAAACTGTGCCCTCTTGAGCCAGACATTTTGGCCCTGGGAAAAAGTCTCTGACTTCATGATATTTAAGCATAGGGATTCAATTAGTTTTCTAACTAACTGGGAATAAATAAAAAGGAGAGGTTTGTCTGTAAACCTTTAAATAGAGAATAACACTAGATCTAATTAGTTAGAGAAATTAGAGTAATGAAGGTTTTTCTAATGAATCTAACTACTGATTCTAACTAAAAAAGAATTTGGTTTTTGATTGATATCTGAGACCTGGAACCCAAGACAGAATGTTGAAAATTTGAATTATTCTTACTCACGTAAATATTATATATATATATATATATATATATATATAGCTTTTTTTATGATCAAAACCTATCTCTAGAAGTGTGTGTTTTTTTTTCACCGCCTCCTTCTGATACCGAGACCTGATGGCCCACTAGTACCTGGCGTAGTACTGTGTAATTTGATTTTGTCATGATGAGTACGGTGACCAGCGCTGCACAGGTGTTACACGTGTATTGATGATAGACTGCAGCCAATGATCTTTCCTGCTGTCCTGACAGTTTGCTGTAGTTTTTGTGAGGGGCTACTGCACCAAACCAGACCTTAATTGCTGATGTGAGGATGCTCTCTATAATGGCAGTGTAGAATTGCTCCAATATGTTCTGGAGAAGATGATTAAACTGTATTTGCAAAATTATTCTTCCTGACTTATCATTACTACATTCTGTACCTGATAAAGTGGCAACTGAGTGTATGTTCTGGTCTTCTACTGCTGTAGCTGATTCTCTTCAAGGTTTGACTTGTTGTGTGTTCAGCGATACTGTTGTAATGCATGGCTATTTGGGTACTGTCACCTTCTTGTCAGTTTGATCTAGTCTGGCTATTCTCCTCTGGACTCGCTCATTAACAAGCCGCTTCCATCCACAGAACCGCTGCTCACTGGATGGTTTTTGCTTTTTGAGCCACGTGCTGCTTCTCCAACCTAATCGTGCCAGTAGAGGAGACCACTGACCAACATGTTGGAATGAGAATGGACAGAGGAATTAAATTGGTTGACCATCGGGACATCCCCCAAATGCTACACTTGCCCATTCACCTCATCCCTCACCATTATTTAGGGCCCCAAACAGTTAAGGCAACACTTCCCCTGTAAGCCAGTCGGGGTCATCTTTGTATCTGGTGTTCCCCAATGCGGCCTTAAATGTGACCCACCATGGATTGGATAACTACTTTTTCAAACACCTTCACTCCTTCTGCAACAGGCAGGACCTCCCGGTGACCAACCATTTTAATTCCACTCCCCATTCCCATTTTGACATGTTGGTCAATGGCCTCTTCTACAAGAGCAGATGGACTACACATCAGGGCTCTGAAGGTGGTAGCTGAAGAGATTGCGGAGGCATTATTATTACATGAATCATCAAATTCTGAAATGATGCCGGAGGATGGGAAAACTTGCAAATGTCACACCACTCTTTAAGAAGAGAGGGAGGTAGAAGAGAGGAAATTGTAGGCTGACTTCAGTGGCTGGTAAGATGCTGCTGTTCATTACTGAGGATGAAGTTTCAGTGTACTTGGAGGCACATAATAATAGGCCAAAGACATAAGGCCATAACACATAGGAGCAGAATTCGGTCATTCAGCCCATCAAGTCTGCTCCACCATTGCATCATGGCTGATTTATTATCCCTCTCAACCCCATTCTCTTGTCTTCTCCTCATAACCTTTGATGCCCTGATTAACCATTTTCCTTTCGGGGAAATCTTACCTGACAAATCAGTTGGAATTCTTTGAGGGAATAACAGGTAGGATAGACAAAGGACAGCCAGTAGATATTGTTTACTTGGATTTTAAAAAGGCCTTTGACAAAGTTTTGTTTTATTTATTTATTTAGTTACGTTTTATTTAGAGATACAGCGCAATTACTGACCCTTTTGACCCATTGTCCCACAGCACCCAAATACCCGCTTTTGATGAATTACCAACTAACTGGTATGTGTTTGGAACATGGGAGGAAACCAGAGCACCCAAAGGAAACCTACATGGTCACAGGAGAACATACAAACTCCTTCCAGACAGTGGCAAAAAATGTCTTTGGTCCTGTAACAACATTAAGCTAAACACGACACCACCATCCCGCCCCAAGCCACTCATGACTCAAGTTGTTGCCAGACAACTTTTTACAGCACTTTAGAAAGTCTAATTCTTTGATAATAGTTTATTTTGAGAACGATTTCATCCAATCCAGTTCAAACCTGTTGCTTGCCACACTTGAGGCTGCTGGACAAGATAAGAGGCAAAGGTCAGTGCTGGGATGGCTTCTTTTTATGTTATATGTCAATGATTTGGAAGATGGAATTGACGGCTTTGTGGCTAAGTTTGCAGATGATACAGAAATAGGTGGAGGGGCAGGTGGTGTTGAGGAAGCAGGGAGTCCGAATCTGTGGAATTTATTGCCGCAAATGGCTGTGGAAACCAAGTCATTAGGTATATTTAAAGCAGAGGTTGATAGATTATTGATTAGAACGACTTCAAAGGTTGTAGGGAGAAGGCAGGAGAAAGGGAGTGAGAGGGGTAATAAACCAGCCATACTGGAATGGCAGAGGAGACTTGATGGGCTGAATGGCCTAATTCTGATCCTATGCCTTACAGCCACAATGAGCTTATGCTCAGTTTGGAGGAGCAACCTGTCATATTGGTAGCCTCCAACCTGATGGCATGAATATCGATTTCTCTAACTTCGGCAAATTTCCCCCCTTCTCTCCTATTCTGGCTCTCCTCTTGTCAGTCGGCACAACATTGTGGGCTGAAGAGCCTATAATGTGCTGTACTATTCTATGTTCTATGTTCTCTTACCCCTTCTCTTCTTCTTAACCGCCTATCATCACCTTCTGGTGCCCCTTATCCTCTCCTTTCTCCCTTGGTCCACTCTTTGCTCTTCTCACATTCCTCCTTCTTCAGCCATTCACCTTTTCCACTATCACATCTCAGCTTTTCACTTCATCGCCTCTCCCCCACCCAGCTACCTTTTCCATCACCAGGCTCCATCTATCACCTTCCAGCTTGCACCCCTTCCACTCCCCCTCCGCCCCACCCTCTTATTCTGGATTCTTCCCCCTTCCTTTCCAGTCCCAATAAAAGGTCTTAGCACGAAACATTAGCTCTTTATTCCTCTCCATAGATGCTTCATGACCTGCTGAGTTGCCCCATATATGCCTACATACAGTAAATAAATAAATAAATAAACAAACAAACAAAGAAAGAAATATATGTAACTAGCAAGTATGCTAATGAAGTATTTTTAGATTTTCAAAAATCATTCAACAAAATGTTACTGCACAAGATAAAGGGCTTATTTCACTGACAGTAATGTATTAACACAGAGCGTCAGCTAACTGACACAAAAGTTGGTTAAAATAAATGGATCATTCCCAGGTTAGTAAGCTACAATTAACAGAGTGCCATGGTAATTAGTGTTGGATCTTCAGCTACTGATAATCAACATTAATGAGAAGCATGAAAGCATTGCATCCAGGTTGGGTAATGATATGAAATGGGAAAGTAAGTTTCAAAAAGAACACAAGAAGTCTACAATATCAAAGTAATAATGCATTATCAGCTAATTTTTGCCTACGCAAATAAAGGTAGTTAAAGAACAATAATGAGGGTAAATGAAAAAAATAACAGAATGGGAGATTCTCTCATGTCCTGAAAATTGCAATGCATTTTGAATGCCGACATGATATTGATGCCACCTTCCTATTCAGTTGTGACCAAGTCTACTTGATATGCCGCTCCCAAAGCTGGGCTGAAAAAACCAGGTAAGGTTTTCACGGGCCTATGACCAAAAGGGATTTGGAGTGGGGGGAGGGTGCAGAGGACCCACTTATATTATGATTAACTTGGCCAACTGTACGGGTGAAGGGGGGAATCACTGTACTGTTCACACAACGTATGGACTCATTTTCAAGACACTTCATCTCATGTTCTCAATATTTATTGCTTATTTATTTTTTATTATTATTATCTGCTATTTCCAGCATGTCTGGCACTGTTTATCGAAAGGTATATTGCTGGACAATTCACGAGGAAGGTATTTTCCCACTGCTGTCTGTAAGGAATTTGCTCTTTTTCAAATCATGCAATGGGAATTTTTGAAATCAATTTAACCAGCAGCAGTGGCTTGTCACTACATTTAACCAAAACACAACAGACTCTGCAGCTGCTGGAAATCTATGGTATCGGCAGGTCAGGCAGCATCGATGGAGAGGAACAAACGATTGACGTTTTGGGCAGAAACCTTCTATCATGTTTGCTGTTGTGTGCTGGGGCAGCAGGCTGAGGGTGGCAGACACCAATAGAATCAACAAACTCATTCGTAAGGCCAGTGATGTTGTGGGGATGGAACTGGACTCTCTCACGGTGGTGTCTGAAAAGAGGATGCTGTCCAAGTTGCATGCCATCTTAGACGATGTCTCCCATCCACTACATAATGTACTGGGTGGGCACAGGAGTACATTCAGCCAGAGACTCATTCCTCCGAGATGCAGCACAGAGCGTCATAGGAAGTCATTCCTGCCTGTGGCCATCAAACTTTACAACTCCTCCCTTGGAGGGTCAGACACCCTGAGCCAATAGGCTGGTCCTGGACTTATCTCCTGGCATAATTTACATATTACTATTTAACTATTTATGGTTTTATCACTATTTAATTATTTATAGTGCAACTGTAATGAAAACCAATTTCCCCCGGGTTCAATAAAGTATGACTATGACTATGACTATCAGGTCTGGAAAGGAAAGAGGAATAAGCCAGAATAATAAATTGGGGAAGGTCCAAGAATATAAGCTGGCAGATGATAGATGAGACCAGTTGAGCGGGGAGGTAGGTGGGTGGGATGGAATGAAGTGAGAAGCTGGGACATGATAGGTGGAAGATGTAAAGGGCTGAAGAAGAAGAAATCTGATAAGAGAGGAGAGTGGACCATAGGAGAAGGAGGAGGACAGACACTAGAGGGAGATGATGGGCAGGTGAGGAGAAGAGAAAGGTAAGAGGGGAGCCAGAATGGCTCCTTTATCCAAAAGTCTTCTTCTCTATCACCTAGGTGGACACTGTATAAAAATGAAGGTATAGTTAAGCATGAGGATATGAACTAGTGTATATAAGTGTCAGATGAAGTGATAGGATAATCCTTTCTTCCTTCTCTGATGCTGGATACTATTGCTGTAGGGTGGCCAGTCGTTATTCCTTGTCCGATTTAAATTAGTAAAGAAGCATAAGGGTGTTGTTATGGTACAGAAAGGGTTAGCTAAGTGGCACATGGTTAATTCAGCTAGAGGCTAGCAAAGACAAAAAGGGGTGAGAACGAGGTGGTTTGTGAATAGAAGGATTTCCTATGAGCACACGTTATCATCAAAGAGCTTGAATGCACTGCAGCCATCGACTTTTTCAGTCAGCTCCATGGTTGAAAGCAGTCCCTCTTCTGCACTTATTTATTTAGAGATACAGTACGGACAGAACTTCCACCCCTTTGATCTGCGCTGCCCCGCAACCCTGAAACCCCCCGATTTAACCCTAACTTAATCATTGTGCAATTTACAATGACCAATTAACCTACCCACTACGTTTTTTGGACTATAGGAGGTAACAGAGTACTCAGAGGAAACCCATACATTCCACGGCGAGGATGTACGGAGACTCCCTATTGAGAATGCCAGGATGAGCTGCGAAATCCGACATCCCGAGCAGCAATTGCATTGCGCCAACTGCAATGTTACTCTGGCACCCATGCCACGAATGAATGAGGCTAGAATTCACTACAGTCTGCTGTTACAAGCACAGCTGTAAGCTCCCTTCTCCTGTATCGAGATATGCTTTGATATATTAAGACCATAAGACACAGGAGCAAAATTAGGCCATTGAGTTTGCTCCGCCATTCAATCATGGCTGATCCTTTTTTCTATCTCCTCCTCAACCCCAGTTCCCGGCTTTCTCCCTGTAATCTTTGATGCCATGTCCAATCAAGTACCTACCAATCTCTGCCTTAAATACACCCAGTGACCTGGCCTCCACAGCTGCATGTGGCAACAAATTCCACAAATTCTCCACCCTTTGGCTAGAGAAATTTCTCTGCATCTCTGTTTTGAAAGGGCGCCCCTCTATCCTGAGGCTGTGCCCTCTTGTGCTAGATTCTCCTACCAGGGGAAACATCCTTAGCACATCTACTCTGTCTAGGCCTTTCAACATTCGAAAGGTTTCAATGAGATCTTCCGTCATCCTTCTGAATTCCAGCGAGTACAGACCCAGAGCCATCAAACTTTTCATTTCTGGAATCATCCTTGTGAATCGCCTCTGGACCCTCTCCAATGCCAGCACAACTTTTCTAAGATAAGTTCACAATACTCAAGGTGATGCCTCACCAGTGCCTTTTAAAGCCTAGCATCATATTCTTGCTCCTGTATTCTGGACCTCCTGATATATTGCAATGATTTAGCTCAATCTGAAATCAAGTCTTAAATCTAAGTAAAGAAAACCATGAAGTCATGAACTGGTTCTGCTAGACGTGAGAACATATTTAAAAGAGTGATAGCAAACCAGTAATGACTAACACTTAAAGTAATTAACACATGATTTACAAGCACTATACATCACTTTCATGCAAAGTTGCCAATAGGGAAATGTCCCAGCTGTAGCTAACAAAGAAATTAATGATAGTGTTTGATCACAAGGAAAGGTCTATCACAAAACACAGTAAATCTTGAGGCTGGAAAAAAAAGCTCAGAATTCAACAAGGGAGTGACAAGGCACTGCTATGGAAAAGGAGAAATGAATCCAGTAATAGTTTGGTAAGAAACAGGGAAGCTGACTGTAAAATTATCCATATAAATGCAAATAGGAAATTAGCTAAAGTTAATGTGGGGGCCATCACCAACTGAGACAGAAATTACATAGAAATAAAGAAATTCCATTAAAATTGAACCAATATTTTACAGCAACCGATAGCCTGTTGCAGGAAT
Source organism: Mobula hypostoma (assembly GCF_963921235.1). NCBI lineage: Eukaryota > Metazoa > Chordata > Chondrichthyes > Myliobatiformes > Myliobatidae > Mobula > Mobula hypostoma. The sequence goes on along the minus strand of NC_086097.1, from coordinate 116,835,297 downwards.
CCAGCAAGTCGAGCAGCTTCGTTTTATTCCAGCGTCCTCCCCCTTCCTTTTCAGTGCTGAAGACAGGTCTCCACCTGAAACGTCAACTATCTATTCACTTCCTTAGACGCTGCCTGACCTGCTGAGTTCCTTCAACATTTTGTGTGTGTTGCTTTGGTTTCCAGCATCTGCAGACTTCCACATCTTTAGAAAGGAACAGATGATGTTCTGGGTTGAAACCTTGCATCAGGGCCGATCCAAATTTTTTGAGGTTGTAATTCTCCATATGGATTAGGGTCAACAGTTAATAGGATGTACTTGGACTTTCAAGGTATCTTGATAAGATGCTAGACAAGAGATTATTAGACAAAATTGGGGATTAGAAATAAAAGGTTATTTTTGCTTTGGAAGGCGATAATGAAAGGAGTGAAATACTAGAGGTCTGGTTGTTCACAATCTGTACCATGATTTAAAAAGGATCGAGTATAATATATATTCAAATTTGCTGATAGTATGCTGCTGGGAATTGACACTTTACTTTTGCCTCTCATAATTTTAAATACTTCTTTAAGGTTACCGTTCATTTTCCAGTGCTCTAAGCAATAAAGACTTATCCTGGCCAACGTCTCCCTACAGCTCAGGCCATCTAATCCTGGCAATAGCCTTGTAAATCCGTCTGCTGTCTTTCTAGCCTAAGCACATGGTGTACTTCCTATGAGAGAGTGACAAAAACTGTACACAATACTTCAGATGCAACCCCACCCGTCAACTGCGGAATAACTTTTACACCCCTCTGTTTACCTGTGTCAGCGCTTTCAACAAACTATACACTTGAAGTCCTTGGTCCTCCGTTCTATTACACTCCCAAGTGCCCTACCATTCACAGTACACTGCTTTGACTTGCCAAAATGCTTCACCTCACACTTGCCATTTGCTACACTCCTCAGCCCGGTATCCTAACTGATCAACCTCCCCACCCCCCACCCCTGTAATCTATGATAACTTTATTCACTGTCAAGAGCAGCTTTAATTTTGTGCCATCCACAAATGCACTGATCAAACCTGATGCATCCTGCATTCAAATCGTGTACATAACATAATGAATAACCAGGCATCCAACACAGACCCTGCAGCACACCACAAGTCATATATAGCTGAAATTTTCACTGTGCTACATGTTCTTTGGCAACTTCTGATGAATTATTAGTTCAAGTTCAAGTTTATTGCCATTCAGCCGTACCCATGTATACAGCTAAATGAAACATTGTTCCTCTGGGGCCAAGGTGCTAAACAGTACATATATCTCATGCAGCACATAAATTCTTAACCCAAATTTTAATAAGTAATAATATAAAAATAATTCTATAAATGTATAAATTGACATAAAGAGCATATACATCATACAGTTAAATAGGCAGCAGTATAACACTACTGGCACTGTCATAAATAATGGAAGTTCAGAGGATTAGATATATTTTAGAATACCTCTCTTAGTTCTATGACTTCTAATTAAAACATGTACATGTATCTGAATTTTAGTTTATTTAATATTTCTGCTCTTTTTAATTTAATTACTATTAAATCACTTGTAACTGTGCCTTTTCCAGGTCACGTTCGCCTGTCACAATGACAGATAATGAAGCATCAATATTATTCCAAATTGCACCTGTTTCATTGAGATTGCCAGTTCTTCTGTCCTATCTCTTAGTGAACCATTCCAGACTAAATTGTTTATGGCAGAATATTTCATTGCTTTACTTTATATGCTTTGATTTTGCATTGATAGAACCAGAGATAATGAAAAGGACATTTGTCAGTACGTTGTAAGAGATAGAACACGGTGGCTATGATGAAAGGCTTGGGTTGATATCTCTGGAGCAAATAAAATTGAGAGAATGTTGATCTGAACTTTTCAGCTGAGACAGTATGATTAAGAAGGCCCCTTTTGCAATAGAAAGGATAATAATAGTGGGGAGGAGGGCTCCAAATGATAAAAGGTATTAGAGTGGAGCTGAGAAAAAGTTTTTTGTTCACCAAATCTCAAACACTCTAGGGGGACCAGAAGCACAGCACACACTTTATTCATTTCCATGGATGCTGCCTGACCTGCTGAGATCCTACAGCATTTTGTGTGTGACTCTTAGAAAGTGATGGAATGAGCTCTTGTTAAGCCAGAACCTAATTAGCTCCATTATTGGTCACAAGACATAATTGTCTTGATGGCCTGTATAAATTCCTAGCATAATCTGATTTGCTCTTTTGACTTTTATTTTTTAACTTTGTTCCTAATCTTCTGGTATTCTTCCTGCTTGTGGACTTCCTGTAAGTATAAAGTAGACCTCTTCATAAGTATATCTTTACACTTATACACGTATTCTTGAGTGTTTAGTCTCTTCACGGTTATTAAAAGATTATTTCTTCCGGACTTGGTAAGCACAGTTTTAAGTATGTCCCACTGCTAATCTATCTACATCAATATTTGGCAACAATTATTCATCATTTAACATCTCAAGTTTCAGTCTAACTGCTATAATATTGTGGCTGTTTTCTGATTTTTTAGTCAAGGTTATGGCCTCTTTATTTTTATCATGGTGATTCCAATCTAAATGCTGCTTCAGCTTGTACAATTTTCATTCACTTTAGTTTTTTTCCTGATACAAGATCCATTGGAAAATATTCATATTTTTTATTTATTAGATATAAAAGGGCATTTAGCTTTCTGAGTCTACATAAACTCACAGTAGAATACTGTCAATTTTATCCCTTATTTAGACCATAAGACATACGAGCAGAATCAGGCCATTCAGCCCATTGAGTCTTCTCTGCCATTCTATCATAGCTGATTTATTATCCCCCTCGACCACATTTTCCAGCCTTCTCCCTGTAAACTTTGACACCTTTACTAATCCAGAACCTATCAACCTCTGCTCTAAATATATCCAATGACTTGGCCTCCATAGTCATCTGTGGCAATGAATTCCACAGATGCACCACCCTCTGGCAAAAAAAAAACTCCTCCTTTTCTCTGTTCTAAAGGACATACTTGTTCTGAGGCTGTGCCCCTCTGGTTGTAAACTCCCCTCACTTATTATCCTGTAGCATACTCTCTCCAATGTACTTACCAACTTATTCCCCCACCTTCACCTCTGTTCCTGATTCTCTGAGCACCCACTTCCATTTGCAACAGCCAGTCAACCTATCAAACAGCTTGCCTTTGGGTTGTGGGAGGAGAAAAACTGGTGTGCATTGGGGAAACATGTGCCTTCACAGGGAAATCATGCAAGTTCCATACAACCAGCACCTCAGTCAGGATCAGACCTTGGTCATGCACCTCTGTCCTGCCCTGTAGAGATTCTTGCTGTCTGAGCTGGAAGAAAACATTGCACATATTGTAGGAACCATTTAGTTATCCCCCTCTTCCATTCCTGACTGAGGTATCAGCATCCCCCTGTAATTCTTCTTTTTCTACCTTCCTAATTTGCTTCTAATTTTCATTGCCTCATTCTCTTTTACTGTTATGCTTGAAGACTTCTTAATGAGTTGCTCATTTTGCCAAGAGGAAGATGAAGGATTCAGCAAGAAGAATGTCTTATGGTCTAAGAAATCATGGGTGAATTTTCCTGGGTAAGCTCAGGGTTGATCTCTTTTTGATGTATTCAAAAAATATGTACATTTTTTCAGTGTGGCAAGCTAAAAACAAAAGAAATGCATTTGTCCGGCAATCTATGGGTAGAAAATCTAGACATCCTTTATTGTGCAAATCAAATGGTTCCCTTATTAGGGAGAGAGAGATTTTAGATTTTTAGATTTTTAGATTATAAGGACACTCAGTCCTCGTTTATTGTCATTTAGAAATGCATGCATTAAGAAATGATATAATGTTCCTCCAGTATGATATCACAGAAACATAAGACAGACCAAGACTAAAACTGACAAAACCCACATAATTATAACATATAGTTACAACAGTGCAAAGCAATACCGTAATTTGATAAAGAGCAGGCCATGGGCACGGTAAAAGAAAGTCTCAAAGTCCCGATAGCCCCATCATCTCACGCAGACGGTAGAAGGGAGAAACTCTCCCTGCCATGAACCTCCAGTACCGCAAACTTGCCGATGCAGCACCCTGGAAGCACCCAACCACAGCCGACTCTGAGTCCGTCCGAAAACTTCGAGCCTCCAACTAGCCCTCCGACACCGAGCACTATCCTCTGCCGAGCGCTTCGACCCCACCCTGGCTGCCAAGTAACAAGCAAAGCCGAGGACTCAGGGTCTTCCCCTCCTGAGATTCTGGATCACACAGTAGCAGCGGCAGCAAAACAGAGCCTGTGGTATGTCGAATTACCGGATGAACGAGCAGTCATTGCCTCACTGCTGCTCATGCATGGGAGGGGAGATCTGCGGAGGGGGGGCTTTGGGGTTCTAACAGTTAACTGTTTTTCATTCTTTTGGGCACTCTTGCAGACTTTCTCATTTTTATAAAGAAAAATGTACATAGTTGGAGATGTAAAATCATATTTCCTGAATATATCTAACAAGGGTTCTACTGTCATATTTCCCAGCTAATTACTAAAACATACTGGATGGTTATATGTAGAACTGTATATTTTTACGGAAATGTTGCATGACCTACAAATGTCCTCAAGCAAAGTAAAACAGATGAAGTAATTATGAAGTTTAATCACTGATACAGAATATGAAGTGCGAGCAGCAACTTTCCCAGAAACAGAAATGAAGTGATGATTGGACAATCTGCTTTAGGAGTATTGGATGATGGGTAATTACTGGTCAGCAGAGGAGAATTCCAGGTCACAGGTGCTGCAGTGTCATGAGACTGGAGTGACAGATGATACTGAAATCAAGAAAGCAATGGTTTTAAAGTTAACTAATCCAGACACACTGACCACAACACTTAGAGCACAAAACATACAACATTATGTTGTGCATTTAATATTTAAGTTATATTAGAGTAATCTTGTTCGTATGTACATATATATATATATAGACACACACACAAACATATATAGTTTGATAAAGTATTCTTTGTTTAAATAATTAGTTACAGGTTATATTAAAAATACATTAATTGCATACGTCTCCACGCTACCATGTGATACATGCGCTCTTCCCTTCAAGTAAGCTCAGTGTCTGACCTGCATTCTTGGACTCTCATGCTTTCCTTTGAATTAGGTTAATATTTTGAAGTTACAAAACATAACACGTTACAGTACAGGACAGGCCCTTTGGCAAACAATGTTATGCCAACCTATTCTATAGTTAATCTGATCCTTCCCTCCTGCATAACCTTCTATTTTTCTATTATCCTTGTGCCTATCTAAGAGTTTCTTAAATGTCCCCCCCCCCCAATGTATCTGCCTCTACCACTTTCCCAAGCAGAGCATTCCATGCAACCACCATTCTCCATGTAAAAATCTTACCCCTTATACTTTCCTCCAATCACCTAAAAATTATGCCCCTCGTATTGGCCATTTCTGCCCTGGGAAATAGTTTCAAGCTAATCAACTTGATCTATGGCTCTCATTATCTTTCACATTTCTATCTAGTCAACTCTCCTTTGTTTTACCATTTTTTGTTTCTGTTGATTGTACATGGCAAATAAAATTAATATTCTAAATTATTGCTCAGATCTACTGTATTTTTCCCCCAAGTGGTCTAAAATACATATTTGAATTTGTTCTTCAATAAGATCACCACAACATAGTCCATAACCTGTGGATGTAGCTAAAGAGATAAAATGCCAAAACTCCAAGCAACGAGGAGCTTTCAATGTCATAATATAATATAGACAGTTACCAATCTTGGACAAAATCGTGTCGTAATATAGCATAGACAGCTACCAAGCTTGGACAAGATCATGTCTTAATAAAATATAAACAGTTACCAAGCTTGGACAAGATCATGTTGTAATATAATACAGACAGTTACCAAGCTTGGACAAGATCATGTTGTAATATAATATAGACAGTTACCAAGTTTGGACAAGATCATGTTGTAATATAATATAGACAGTTACCAAGTTTGGACAAAATCATGTTGTAATATAATATAGACAGTTACCAAATTGGACAAGATCATGTTGTAATATAATATAGACAGTTACCAAGCTTGGACAAGATCAGGTTGTAATATAATATAGAGAGTTACCGAGCTTGGTCAAGATCGTTTCATAATATAATATGGATAGTTACCAAGCTTGGACAAGATTGTGTCCTAATATAGTATAGACATTTATCAACTTTGTTCTGATCAGCAGTGACATGGTCAATATTAGAAGATTACGAACAAACATTATGGAGTCCACTCGAGGTGAAATAACACACACTGTGTGCAATGCAAACCTTAAAACCATTTAAGATAAGCAGACCTTAATATAGCACACAGCACATCAAGCCTCATCTTTCGTGCTGGGTTCCATCTCATAGCTTTCCAAGATGGAATATACCGCATGCTAACACAAATTCCTACTTTAGTAAGTTCTAAGCAAGGCTCTTTACTACTTCATTTTGAAAAGGAGAAGTTCCAGAAGAAGATGGTGCCAGCGAACAACATGACCATGGGTGACATCCTTCAGACAGTTCACAAATCTACTTCTTTCACTTCTTCAGTCCTCAGCTGCGGTGGAAACCGTGCAGGATATTGGAGTGCTACCTGGATGGAATTGCTACCACTTACTACATATAGGTCTGATATTCTGCAGATATACTTTGATAATAAATATAATTTGAATCTTTGAGAAATACGGTTTGCTTGTTTTTTTTTACCAATACAGTCTCTTTACAAGAGAAAATACTTCCTGCAATGGAAACTAAAAACCATCACCCTACAGGTGGTCCATCTTAGCTCAAGTCTGTCACTAAGTAAAAACATATGTTGGTAACTGCTGAAGAAAATGTTCCTTTTGCATTCCCAGCATCCTGTAAGACCATAAGACACAATGAGTCTGCTACACCACTTCATCATAGCTGATTTATTTTCCCTCTCAGCCCCAATCTCCTACATTCTCCCCGTATCCCTCCATGTCCTGACTAATGATCAAACTCTGCCTTAAATATATAGTGTCTATAAAAAGTATCACCCCCCCCCATGAAATTTTCATGTTTTATTGTTTTGCAACATTGAATCACAGTGGACTTAATTTGGCTTTTGTGACACTAGTCAACAGAAAAAGACTCTTTCATGTCAAAGTGAAAACAGATCTCTACAAAGTATCTCTAAATTAATTGCAAATATACAACACAAAATGATTGATTGCATAAGTAATTACCCCCTTCAAGTCAGTATTTAGTAGAGGCACCTTTGGCAGCAATTACAGCCTTGAGTCTGTGTGGATTGGTCTCTATCATCTTTGCACATCAGGACACTGCAATTTTTCCCCATTCTTCTTTACCAGACTGCTCAAGCTCTGTCAGATTTCATGGGGATCATAAGTAAACAGCCCTTTCCAAGTCCAACCATGAATTCTCAGTTGGATTGAGGTTTAGACTCTGACTTGGCCACTCCAGGACATTAACCTTGTTGTTTATAAACCATTCCTTTGTAGCTTTGGCTTTATGCTTGGGGTCATTGTTTTGCTGGAAAACAAATCTTCTCCCAAGGCGCAGTTTTCTTGCAGACTGCATCAGGTTTTCCTCCAGGATTCCCCTGTATTTTGCTGCATTCATTTTACCCTCTACCTTCACAAGCCTTCCAGGGCCTGCAACAGTGAAGCCTCCCCACAACATGATGAGACCACCACCAAGTTTCACAGTAGGAGTGGTGCATTTTTGATGTTGTACTTATGCCAAATATAGCATGTAGTCTGAAGCCAAAAAGTTCAATTTCATCAGACCATAGAACCTTCATTCCAGCTGACTTCAGAGTCTCTGACATACCTTCCGTCATACTCAAGTTGAGATTCCACGTGAGTTTTTCTTCCCCAACAGTGACTTTCTCTTTGCCAGTCTCCCATACAGCTGCCATTGATGAAGCACTAAGGGAACAGTTGTTATATACTTATTTGCTTCCATCTCAGCCACTGAAGCTTGTAACTCCACCAGAGTTGTCATAGCTCTCTTGGTAGCCTCCCTCACTAGACCCTTTCTTGCACGGTCACTCTGTTTTTGAGGACTGCCTGCTCGAGACATATTTACAGCTGTGCTATATTCTTTTCCGTTTCTTGATGATTGACTTAACTACTCCAACTGTAACTTGGAAATTTTCTTGTATCCATATCCTGACATGCATTTCAGTCGCCTTTTTGTGGAGTTGCTTGGAGTGTTCTTTTGTCTTCATGGTGTGGTTTTTGCCAGGATACTGACTCACCAGCAGTTGGACCTTCAGATACAAGTGTATTTTTACCACAATCAATTGAAACACCTTGACTGCACACAGTGATCTCCGGTTAACTAATTATGTGACTTCAAAAACCAATTGGCTGCCCCGGTGGTAATTTAATGTTTCATATAAAAGGGGGTGAATATTTGTGCAATCAATTATTTTGTATTTTAAATTTATAATTAATTTAGATCACTTTGTGGGGATCTGTTTTCACTTTGACACTAAAGAGTCTTTTTTCTATTGATCAGTGTCAAAAAAAAAGCCAAATTAAATTCACTGTGATTCAATGTTGTAAAACAATACAATTCGAAAACTTCTGGGGGGGGGGAGCGTGAATGCTTTATATCGGCACTCTACCCAATAATTTGGCCTCCATAGCCACTTGTGGCAACGAGTTCCACAGATTCACCACTCTCAGGCTGAAAAAATTCCTCCTATTCTCCATTCTAATCTGACCTGAAATTGATTTCAATGTACAGAAGAATATTAATTCCCTTCTAAAAGTTGAAATTACTGAGAGGCAAGCTTTGTGTGTGTGCAGAGCTCAGTACTCAATTGCAGTGGAAGCCATGCGAGATATTGGAGTGCTGCCTGGATGGATTTGATACCACTTACTACAAATAGATTTGATACCCTGGTGTCAAGCTGATGGCTGCCATTTAAATGTGACACAAAACTTCTCATCCATGCCAAACCTTTTAGCGGCTGTAAAGAACTAGATTTGTGAATCATTCTGTATCAATAACTGAATCTTATCATCTGTTTAAAAGAACATGACTAATAAGTTTTTTGGACAATCTGGTAAGGTTCAGCAATGCAAAGGCTTAGCTAAATTGAAAGGGTGCATTAGTGAGCCTCTTTTCCCTGTGAGAAACCAGTCAGTGAAAAGCACAGGGCGGGGATTAGTCCAGTAGGCTCAGACATTTCAGTGTTTCATTGAACTGCCAACCGAATGATTTATAACAACTGCATTATCCAACTGATTGCTAACCAAAGCGTTTACTGGCTGGTCACTTCAGTACAGGACCAATAATGTGATTAGTCAGCATCAGTTAGACAATTTCAAGTCTAAAAGAGAAAGACCTGAGGTTCTATATGTGAACCAGACTCAGGAAACAGTATAGCATTCCACAGTGGAGGAGTGAGCAGATATCCAAAGACTGAGAGGAGACTGCTCATGCATGGGACTGGGTCGAACAGTCATGAGCCTGCCATTCGCCTTGGACTCCAGCTTTCACCCGCCTCACCGATCAGAAGTTCAGGATTCTTGAACAAAGTGGATGCTCTGAAGTTCTGGTCAGCTGATTGCTAACTCTACGATAGCATCTTTTCCTTCATTATGTTGAAAGGCGTGGACAGAGTGGATGTGGCAAAGTTGTTTCCCATGACGGGGGAGTCTAGTACGAGAGGGCATGACTTAAGGATTGAAGGGCGCCCATTCAGAACAGAGTTGCAAAGAAATTTTTTTAGCCAGAGGGTGGTGAATCTATGGAATTTGTTGCCACGGGCGGCAGTGGAGGCAAAGTCATTGGGTGTTTTTAAGGCAGAGATTGATAGGTATCCGAGTAGCCAGGGCATCAAAGGTTATGCTGAAAAGGTGGGGGAGTGGGACTAAATGGGAGAATGGATCAGCTCATGATAAAATGGCGGAGCAGACTCGAAGGGCCAAATAGCCAATTTCTGCTGCTTTGTCTTATGGTCTTATTATGGAGTCCATACTTCCTCAGATTTCCCACCGGAAAGCTGACTCACTCAACCTCTCGTACATTCTTCTCTGCCTCCTCCTTCTTAGAGCTTAGCTTCTCCTACTTAATGTTTGCCATTTGGAAGAGGAGTGTTCCATATTCCAGAGCAACTTATCTGAACGGAAGACTCCATCAGCATTTCCCATATCACTTTCTGACAACTCCTGTCACCTGAAACATCTCTAGAAAGCACCACATGCTTGCAAAAATACTGAAGGAATAGGAGTAAGTTACTTGTTGATTAATCGGCAAATAATAGGTGATGCTTTTAAACGCTGCTAGTTTGAGGCAGACAATGCTGATCCCTGTACTGGCCACATATTTTGAAAGGAAAGAATTAGCTGATGCATTAAAATAGCACCAGTGACGTCAGATCAAAAGTGCACACTGATTCCCTTCAGACTATATGCTATAGGAGCAGAATTAGGACAGTCGTTCCCCCACAAGTCTGCTCCACCATTCCATCATGGTTGATTTATTGTCCCTCTCAGTCCCATTCTCCTGCCTTCTCCCCATAACCTTTGATGCCCTGACTACTCAAGGAAGTGTCAACCTTTGCTTTACATATACCCAATGACGTGACCTCCACAGCCGCCTGTGTCATTGAATTCACATATTCACCTCCCTCTGATGAAAGAAATTCCTCCTTATCTATGTTCTAAAGGGACATTCTTCTATTCTGAGTTTGTGGCCTGCGTTCCTGTGGTTCACTATAGTGGACATCCTCTCCACGTCCATTCTATCTAGGTTTTTCAATAGGTTTCAATAAGACTGCCTGTCATCCTTTTGAACTCCAGTGAGAACAGGCCCAGAGCCAACAAATGTTCCTCATATGTTCATATTTGAACGTTGATTTCTTAAACTTCCAGAAATGCCTCCACACCACTGCCCTTCACCACTTCCCATCCCCTTGTCCCTCTCACATGGTATCTCCTTGTCTGCCCATCGCCTCCCTCTGGTGCTGCTCCCCCCCCCCCACCTTCTTCATTCTTCCATGGCCTTCTGTCTCTTTCAACAATCAACTTCCCAGCTCTTTACTTCATCCCTCCCCCTCCAAGTTTCACCTATCACCTGGTGGTTCTCTCTCCCCTCCCACCACTTTTCAAATCTGCACCACCACCGCCGCCGGCAGCCCACTCCATGCACTCAGCGCTCTCTGCGTAAAAAACTTAATTCATTCATTGATTAATATTGAGTACATCAGTTGTAGAGGCCTTGAAAGTGAGCCTGTAGGTTGTGGAAACAGTTAAGAGTTGAAGTGAATTAAGTTATCCATATTGGTTCAGGAGCCTGATGGGAAAAGAGTAGAACAAGACTGCATACTGTCACCCTACTTATTTACCCATTATGTTGAAAACATCATGAGGAATGCTGGTCTACAGGACTCAAATGTTGGAATCAAAATTGCCAGATGAAGTATTAACCTCAAATATGCAGATGATACTACTTTACTTCACTTTACTTTATACTTTATTGTCGCCAAACAATTGATACTAGAACGTGCAATCATCATAGCGATATTTGATTCTGTACTTCCCACTCCCTGGAGTACAAGTTGATAGTAAATATTAAAAATTTAAATGATTAATCATAAATATAAAATAGAAAAATGGAAAGTAAGGTAGTGCAAAAAAAAACGAGATGCAGGTCTGGATATTTGGAGGGTACGGCCCAGATCTGGGTCAGGATCCGTTCGGTAGTCTTATCACAGTTGGAAAGAAGCTGTTCCCAAATCTGGCCGTACGAGTCTTCAAGCTCCTGAGCCTTCTCCCGGAGGGAAGAGGGACGAAAAGTGTGTTGGCTGGGTGGGTCGTGTCCTTGATTATCCTGGCAGCACTACTCCGACAGCGTGCGGTGTAAAGTGAGTCGAAGGATGGAAGATTAGTTTGTGTGATGTGCTGGGCTGTGTTCACGATCTTCTGCAACTTCATCCTGTCTTGGACAGGACAACTTCCATGCAGGTTGTGCTGCACCCTAGAAGAATGTTTTCTACAGTGCATCTATAAAAATTAGTGAGGGTTTTAGGGGACAGGCTAAATTTCTTTAGTTTTCTCAGGAAGTAAAGGTGCTGGTGGGCCTTCTTGACAGTGGATTCTGCTTGGTTGGACCAAGTCAGGTAATTTGTGATATTGACCCCGAGGAATTTAAAGCTTTTCACCTGTTCCACCTGCGCACCACCGATGTAGATGGGGTCATGCGGTCCGCTACTCTTTCTGAAGTCAACAACCAATTCCTTCGTCTTGCTGAAGTTGAGGGATAGGTTATTGTCTTTGCACCATGCCACCAGGTTCTTAATTTCCTCTCTGTACTCAAACTCATCATTACCCGAGATTTGGCCTACAATTGTTGTGTCATCAGCAAACTTATATATTGAGTTCGATGGAAGTTTGGCTACACAATCATGGGTGTACAGTGAGTACAGCAGGGGGCTGAGTGCACAGCCTTGTGGGGCACCGGTGCTCAGAGTGATTGTAGAGGAGAGCTTGTCCCCTTATTTTTACAGCCTGGGTCCTGTCTGTGAAGAAGTTGAAGATCCAGCTGCAGATCTGAGTGCTAAGGCCCAGGTTCTGGAGCTTAGAAATCAGTTTATTTGGAATGATGGTATTAAAGGCAGAGCTGTAGTCAATGAAAAGGAGCCTTACATATGCCTCTTTATTCTCCAGGTGTTCTAAGGAGGAATGTAGGGCCAGAGAGATGACATCTGCCGTTGACCTGTTGCTCCGGTAGGCGAATTGCAAAGTGTTGTGGTTGACTGGTAGGCTGTGGTTGATGTGTTCCATAACCAATCTCTCGAAGCACTTCATAGCAACTGATGTCAGAGCCACAGGTCGATAGTCATTCAGGCATGCCATCTTGCTCTTCTTTGGCACTGGGATTATCGTTGCTTTCATAAAACACGAGGGGATCTTAGACTGAAGCAAGGAGCAGTTGAAGATGTCAGCAAACACTCCAGCTAGCTCGTTTGCACAGGCCCAGAGATCCTGTCCTGGGACGCCATCTGAGCCTGTCGCCTTCCTTGGATTTATCTTCAGGAAGGCCCTTCTAACGTCCTCCTCGGTGACGATGAATCTCGATGCCACCAGGTCCGGTTCATCCGGAGGGAGCGGGATGAACTAATGGCTGAAAGTGAGGAGGATCTGAGGAAGCTTCTGTTCAAATTGAAAGAAGAAAGTGCAAAAGCCTGCTTGTTGCTCAATATTAAGAAAACCAAGATTATGTCAACCAGCCCTATTAACCTCATGGTAATAAATGGAAAGGAAGTGGAAGCAGTGATAGATTTTGTCTTCCTCCGTTCAAAGATTTCTATAGATGATAACTGCAGCCACAAAATTAAACCGCACTTACTTCTAGAGAGGGCAGCAGTGGCAAATTTAGATAAAATACTGAAGAACAGAGACATAACATTGTCTACAAAGATCCGTATAGTCAAGTCTATGGTATTTCCAGTTGTGATGTACAGATGTGAGAACTGGACTATTAGTAAGGCTGAATAAAAAAAAGAATTGATGCCTGTGAACATGGATGCTGGAGGAAAGTGTTAAGGGTTCATTGGACAGCAAGAAGATCCAACGTCAATACTTGAAGAAATACAGCCAGACTGCTCACTAGGAGGATTTGTTATGAGACAAAAGCTCAAATATTTTGGCCACATCATGAGGAGACAGGATTCCTTTGAGAAGACTCTCATGTTAGGTAAAGCAGAAGGTAAAAGAAGGAGAGGACGGCAGAGACGATGATGGATAGACAATGCATTTGACCTTGGGGGATCTTAGAGAGGCAGCTCCCAATAAGAAGGCTTGGGTGCAGGAGTGCATGAGGTCATGAAGAGTCAGTCTTGATTTAATGACTAGACAACAAAAACAGTTCCTCAATCTGGTGGTGTTAGGACCTAAGGCTCCTGTATCTCCTGCCTGATGGTGGTTATGACAAGAGAGCATGGCCTATATGATGGGGGTCATTGATGGTGGATGCTGATTTCTTGTGGCAAGTCTCCTTTTAAATGTACCCAAAAGTGTGGAGGGCGCTGCCTGTAATGGGCTGGGCTGTATCCACCATTTTTTGTAGACTTTTTGCTTCCTTGGCATTGCATAACTATGAAGCAAAATACATCAATGGTTAACTCTTGGTGAGAGCAAAGAAAACCTCATTGAGCAGAATGACAGGGCTGTTCTGAAGCGCAATCTCTCGAAGCTCAGTGATGTTGACAAGGTCAAATGGTGACTGAGAAATGGAAGAAGATGCACTGGAAATAGCTGACAGGTAAGCACAAGTAAAATGCTAATTATATAATTAGGGGAAAAAAAAGACATGGATCACGTGTTCAATACTTAAACTCAAATGCCATATATATTTCTGTATCTGATTGCCAAGGGAGATAAGCAGAGAATTTAATTATCATTAATGAAAAATCCTCCTTCAAAAAGTGCAGCCATCCCAAGCAGCTATATCATCCTTGTCACAGTTTCTTTCACTCCCATGTTTGTCAGCTACTAATCATGCATGTCCTGGGGGAGATATGGTAAAAGTCACTCTAGTATACTTGGTAAACCCTTAGCAAGCAGAATTCCCACCAAGGTGAAGGGTGTCACACATCTCCCTGCTAGGAAAACTACAGAACTATTTTTCATTGTGACAGCTCAGTGTTTGAATTGAATCGAGGAATCTCATGATTTCAAGGTACCATGAGCATTGTAACCAACAATATCTATCTTCCTCTTAAACAGATGGTCTTTTAAAAATCAAACATTTTAGTATCAGTTGACTTATAAATATTCTAGCTATTTATTACGCATGCTCTTCAACATATTCTAGCTATTTATTATGCATGCTTTTCAACATTCCTTATTGTGATAATTATTATTCCTTTTGTACCTGCTCATTATTCTGATGGCTACAACCCCATCATCCTGACAATAATGCAGAATTTTACAGCATTCTAATGCGTCAGAAGTAAACTGAACATACTGAAGCACTATTTTGTTTGTTGAACTTTTATTTCCTGCCGTGGAATAAATTATAATAAAGTACTTTCAAAGTGTTTGGCGTGCCTTTTGTCACGGTATAAATGAATAATAATATCCGGAGCTGTCACTGCTGGGGAGATGGTAGGAAAAAATAGTATGATCAACAACTGTTACAAGATCACGAACAAATTTAAATGTATGAAGCTGTCCTTTTCCTGTCAGGCTCACGTGTTGAAAAAGGATGCATCTTTAAACGGTGACAAATAGTTGTTCTTCTCATAGTGCTTGACCAATATGAGCATGGTATTAAAATAATCATAGTAAACGCTTCATGTAGTGCTTTAAAATTCAATAAACACCTTGGCAATAATAAAGGAAATGAGAGATTTGCATTAGTCTTCAAATTTATAAGTTCAAAGTAGTTTGTTTATCAAGGCACATATATGTCACCATGTACGATGCTGAGATTCATATTGCTGCAGGCATTCATGGTAGAACAAGATACAATAGAATCAATGAAAAACTGCACACAAAGATTTTCAATGTGCAAAAGAAGACAAGTAGCAGATATATAGTAAAATGATAATGAATAATAGAAAGATAAATAAATGGGTGTATTAATAAATAAATAAATGGGCAAATAAATAAATAAATAACAAACAAACAAACAAACAAACAAGCACTGGGAACATGAGTTGCAGAATCCTTGAAAGTGAGTCTATAGGTTGTGGAATCAGTTCAGTGTTGAGGTGAGTGAAGTTATCCACAGTGGTTCAGAAGCCTGATGGTTGAAGGTTAATAACTGCTCCTGAACCTGGTGGTGTGGGTCCTAAGGCTCCTGTAACTCCTTCCCGGTGGTAGCAATAAGAAGGCAGTATGTGATGACTTTCAGCCCCCTTCTAGAATGTCACTGTGCTCTTTCAAGCTAATGAGACTCTCAAACAGCAAAATGCTTGTTATAATGTAGGAAATGTGGATGTTCTTTTTTCTTTACGTACAGTGAACTCCCATAAACAATAATGTGATAATGATCAGACAAATGCTTAGAAATTCTAGTGCACCTGTTCTAGTGGTTTGAATTTGTTGCTATCATTCTCAATCTTTAATTTTGCCCAAGTCATGAGTGGTATTGATGTGCAGGAATGTAACAGGACAGTTTTCAAAACATTGACGATAAGTGTACAGAATGAAAAGACTTTGCACGGGTTATTCTTTTTGTTATGAATAAAATTTATTTTGACTACAAAAAGCATTTCTCAAATCAAAGCTGAAAATGTTAAGCTTGTTTCTCCCTTCCCAAGACAAAGCTTATATGAGTTTGTTCATGGCTATGCTACAGGAATTCATTTTGGGGTTTACTTGACAAAAATGCACAGGAGAACTAGAAATTTGGTTTTAATGATGAAGGCATTAGAAGGTCATTCCAGGATCTGGAAGTAAGATACTTTTCTTAACATGCATCTGGAGGATTAAACGGGATTAAAGTAATAGAGTAGGGATGGAATGACAGTGTTCCGATTGGCAGTAACGGTGGGAAGAGGAAACAAATTCAATAAGTTATCTGGAGTGGTCTGGAAAAAGGTGATAGATGAATAAATGCAATCTTTCACCTTCCATTACTGTAGAAGCAATAATAACCACAGCAGAAACACAAATGGTGATTTTATTATTAGTGGAAGTTAGGAAAGGTTTGGAAGAAATGAAGGAATCAAAAACTAATTAATCTTCTGGACCTAACAGCCTGCAAGCCAGAGCTCAGCAAAAGCAGCAGATATACTGGTGATGGACCTTCCAGAATTACCTACGCTTCTGAACAATCACAACCAATTTGGTGGCAGCAAATATGACACAGCTTGATAAGAAATAAATGTGAATTTATTCCTTCTAATATCGAGAAAAGGAAAGTAGATATTTCTTATGTTACGTACCCAGTAACTGGGTTGCCAAACCAGCAGAAATGGAACACTTGTTGGAGTCTGGATTACTAGGAACTAATAAAGTTTTATTAAAGAAACAAATAATACAGTGCTCTAATCGGAAGGATATAAATGTAACAAGTTAGCAATGATAATACACACCTATACACAGAACTAGGGGAATAGGAATCAACCAAGATCTATTGCAGTCTAGGGGTAAAATGATCAGTCTTACAGTGACGCAGAGTTCAGTTCAGCTTAGTACAGTTCGCAGTAATCGCTGTTGTACCGTTGGAGAGAGAGAGTGGGGGTAAAATTTGGTTCAGGCAGACCTTTGGTATCTTCGCAGTTGGTTTCGGGCAGATCCTTTTTGATGTCTTCTATCCCGCTGTGGTCACCGACTGTGACCCCTCCGTTCCGAATATGACAGTTCTTCCGCGGTGAACCCGGCACCCAGGCAAGGGCGGACACACACACCAGGTTCCCACCAATCGTACCTTTACACCCTGTGAGCCTATGGTCGGTTCCCGCGAACCGGACCTCCAAACCCTCACCACTTGTGGGGGCACACCGCTCTTTCCAGGGTCTCGTTATCTCGTGATCTCGTGGTGTCTCATGCTTTAGCGAACCTGCTCTTTTTATCCCCTGCTGGGGTATCACCTGTCCATCGAACTTCAAACAGTTCAGGTTCAAAGCAACCGGTCTGTCAATATTCTGAATTGTGTTTCTTTTCTGTTAATCCCTCTCTCCTCTCTTATTAGCATTTTGAATGTTTCTCCATTGTCTCTCTTATCTCTCTCATTAGCATCAATCGTCCGATAGCTTGGTTTGGCGTCACAGTAAATACTGGAAGAATGGAAATGCTGAGGTACAGGAAGGATCTCAGTGCACTACTTCATAATAAATAAACATGCTATGGATCAAGAGGTATGACCCATGGATCAATGCTGGCTGGGTCTGATGCAGAAAGACCCAAAACACCCATTGACACTGATGATGTGTCCCAGCACATCTTACGATGCATCTCAACATCAGGGAAGACAGGCAGTAAGAAAGGCAAATGGTATGTTCCTTCTTGTTGTGACAATAGTAGAAGCCAATATTAGAAATGTTCTTGAAATTTCACACCCACTTAAAATACTTAAGTTCAATTTTTGTTTCAGCACCATAAGAAAGGTGTATTTGTGCTTAAGTCAGAGCAGCGCAGACTTATGGAACTGGTTCCAAGGTTGAAAAAGTTGTCCTGTGGGATATTGAAAATGACGCCCTGCTGCAGCTGGTAGAGCTGGTAGACCCACAGCTCCATCACCCTGGGATCAATCCTGATCGATCACTCTAGGATCGATTCTGATCAATCACCCTGGGATCCATCCCAGGCGATCACCCTGGGATCGATCCCGAGCGATCACCCTGGGATTGATCCCGATCAGTCACTCTGGGATCAATCCAGAGCGATCACTCGAGGATCAATCCTGATCGCCGGTGTTTGTTTGGTGACTTTGTATGCACATAGTACTTTCAACAGCCCATAAACACAGAGAGTTCGAATGCTTCCAATACGGGTGAATGGTTGAATCTCACAAAGTTGATGGGAACACAGGGATAGTGAAGGAAGGTGGGATTAATGCAAAACCAAGCATTTGATGATCTGGGCAGTGCCAGTGAGCCAAAGAGCCTGTTTCTATGCTTTATCTCTTTAACTCTGACCACCATAACGGCACCAGAACATAGACCATAAAAAATAAGAGCAGAATTAGGCCACTCGGCCTATTACATCTGCTCTGCTATTCCATCATGGCTGATTTATTATCCCTCTCAATCCCACACTCTTATATTCTCACCAGAACCTTTGACATCCTGACTAATCAAGAACATATCAACCTCAAACCACGATTGGTGGAGTTGTGGACAGTGTAGAAGAATGGCAAAGAATACAGCACAATACAGATCAGTTGCAGATATAGACAGAGAAATGGCAGATGGAGCTTAACCCAGACAAATGTGGGGTGTTGCACCTTGCTAAGGCAAATGCAAAGAGACAGTACACTGTAAAAGACAAGACCGTTAACAGTGTTGCTGAGCAGAGAGATCTTGGGATTCAAGTTCATAGCTCCTTGAAAGTGGCTACACAGGTTGATAAGGCTTATGGAATGCTTGCTTTTATTAGTCGAGATGCTGAGTTCAAAAGTCAGGAAGTCATGTTGCAACTTGATAAAACACTAGCTAGGCCATGTCTGAGATGTGGCATACAGTTCTGGTCACCCCACACTGGGAAGCATTTTGAGGCCATAGAGAAGTGCAGAAGAGGTTTACCAAGACGCTGCCTGATTTAGAGGGCACATACTATCATGCGAGGCTGGATAAACTTGGGTCATTTTTTCTGGAGCGCCAGAGGCTGAAGGGAGATTTGATAGAGGTTTACAAGATTATGACAGGCATAGCAAAGTGGACAGAGCATATCTGTTTCCCAGCGTTGAAATGTCTAATACCTTAGTACATGCATTGAAGGTGAGAGGAGATAGGTTCAAAGGGGATGTAAAGGGTAAGTTTTTTACTCAGGGAGTGGTGGATGCTTGGAATAGGCTGCCTGGTATGGTGGTAGAAGCAAATACATTACAGGCTTTTAAGAGATGTTTAGATAGACACATGGATATCAGGGAGATGGAGGGATATGGACATGGTGTAGGTAAGAGGGATTAGTGTTTAGGTGTTTTTGATTAGCTTTTTAGCTGGTTCAGCACAACACTATGGGGTGAATGGCCTGTTCCTGTGCTGTACCATTCTAAGCTCTGTGTTCTAAGTTCCCTGCTTTAAATATACCCAATGACTTGGCCTCCACAGCCATCGGTGGTAATGAGTTCCACCTCTGTCCCTAGACTCCTACACCATAGGAAACATCTTCCCCACATCCACTCCATCTGGGTGTAATGAGTTCGTCGTGCCTGTGTGGGGCGCCAGAGAGTGTTGGGCTCTGAGGTTTTTAGAGCACCTAAAAACCTCATTGGTTAATTGTTGTTTAAAGAGAGACATTAATCGTTTAGATTTGTTTTTCTCAAATCACTCCATCTTTGTAATGCAGTCTCCTGGTGCCTTCTGTTTAGGCTTGTCAAGTTTATTTTGATCGGCTCAGGGATTCCATGTTACTTCTATCGTTTAAGCAGATGACTGATTAGTGCTAATTGCAGGGTCCTGCTCTCACAATATGACCTGGAAATATTGGAGCCCAAGTGCAGAGGAAAGACAGACTCTGATGTAGAGACAGCAATGAGAGTTTACTCATAATAATTCTAAAAGAACATCATTGGCTCGGCTGTGCGAAACGGCGATAGGTAGTAACATTCATAAAACTAGAGCCCTGTGGTTAGCGCAAATTGAGCATCTACTTAAATAATACAAGCAACAAGGATCTCAATAAATAAATAAATAAATTGCTCAGAATACTCCAAGTGCGGTCAGCACTACATCCTTGATTTTATGTTGTAGTAGAATGTAGAAGCCTGAGAGATGATTTTGATACAACACTGTGAGGTATTGACTGGATACATTCCAAAAAGCTGTTGCATCCACTTGGAGGATCTGTAACCACTGAGTATATTCTTAGGATAAAGGGTTGGCTCTGAAATGAAGAGGATGTTCTTTAGCACAGAGAAATGCAATTTTTTGGAATACTATGTTCTAAAATGTTGTTGATGCTCAGTTAAAGCTGACTGATTACTGGCAAATGTCAGTGGGTTGTAACCATGATGGTTCATACACCATGCCTCCTTTTTCCTGTCCTTGCCCTTGACTCATGTGATGATGTAGCACAAGCGAACGCCCTGTCAAACTTCTATTGCGACCTTTTGAGAGAAATAATGAATCAGGCATACAGTGCTTCAGAGATATGTATACCGAAGCTTCCAATGACAGTAGAGCAGGAAAAGGACAACTGAGAAGTAATTTGAAACTGTGAAGACCAAACACATTCATGTGATTCAGATTCACAAGAGAGTCATAAATCACAGTAATACTAGATGACTAAGGGCTCACTTAAAGCCATTACTTTTCTGTATAAGTGGCTATGGTGAGGAACCTTCTGTCAAGTCAAGAAATCCACAATTGCCATTGATTTGTTCAGGCAGTGCTAACAGTGTTGGAATGTTTTTGTCAAGGGTATTGACATAAAAGATGTACAAAAAGGGTACAATGTGAACATTTCAACTTTTGCCATGATTTTAAAGCACAATACAATGTTAATTACATTGATGCATCAATTCAATAGCTGAATCACCAAGAAACTTTAGACAATGAACTTCTTCCTAATTGAATGGAAGCAATTTTTGACGCATTATCGGGTCAATTGCAAGAACGTAGCTCATTGATTGCTCGGTGAATCAGAATCAGAATCAGGTTTAATATTACCAGCATGTATCATGAAATCTGTGTCTTTATGGCAGCAATGCAATGCAATACATAATAATTGAAAAAAAAACTGTAAATTACAGTAAATATATATATTAATTCAACTATTTATATATATATATAACAGTTGAATGAAATAAGTAGTGTAAAAATAGAAGTTAAAAAATGTGGTGAGGTAGTGTTCATGGGTTCAATGTCCATTCTGAAATTGGATGGTAGAGG
This sequence comes from Mobula hypostoma, assembly GCF_963921235.1. Classification (NCBI taxonomy): domain Eukaryota; kingdom Metazoa; phylum Chordata; class Chondrichthyes; order Myliobatiformes; family Myliobatidae; genus Mobula; species Mobula hypostoma. The sequence goes on along the minus strand of NC_086097.1, from coordinate 116,813,733 downwards.
GGAAGAAGCTGTTCCTGAAACATTGAGTTTACGCCTTCAGCCCCCTGTACCTCCTCCATGATGGTAGCAACGAGAACAAGGAATGACCTGGGTGATGGGGGCCTTTAATGGTGGATGCTGCCTTTTTGAGGCATCACTCCTTAAAGATGTCCTGGATCTACTGTACCTTTTTTTTTGCATGAAAGGCCCTATCTTTCTGTGCAGGCTTTTGAGTGTGCGTGTTTCTCTCTCAAAGGCTCGATTTGTTGCTCCTGCACTGTAAGATGCCCAATGTGTACCGTGGATAACTTGATTCAGAATAAACATTTAGGGATTTCTTGGTGGCCACCCATTTCAAATCTACTTCCCATTCCCAATCCAACATGCCAGTCCATGATCTCCTCTACTGTTGTGATAAGGCCACAACCAGCTTGGAGGAGCAACACCTTATATTCTGTCTGGGTAGCCTCCAACCTGATGGAATGAACGTTGATTTCTGAAACTTCCAGTAAATGCCCTCACTCCTCTCCTTCACCATTCCCCATTCCTGTTCTCCTTTCATACCTTCTCTTCTTACCTAACCATCACCTCCCTGTAGTGATCCTCTCCCATTCCTTTTCTTCCATGGTCTTCTGTCCTCTGCTATCAGATTCCCCCTTCTCCAGCCCTTTTCTCTTTCACAAATCAACATTCCAACTCCTGACTTCACTCCCTCCCCCCTCGCATTTTCACCTATCACCTGCCACCTTGTACTTCTTCCTCCTCACCCTCCACCTTCTTACCCTGACTCCTCCTCTTTCTTTCCAGTCCTGATGTAGGGTCTCAGCCCAAAACATGGATTGTTTATTCCCGTCCATAGATGCTGCCTGACTTGCTGAGCTCCTTTAGCACGTTGTGTGTATTGCTCTAGCTTTCCAGTGTCTGCAGTACATCCTGCATCTAACCCTACTGTTGTTCTTAGTCCGTGCAAACGTAACAATTCTGAATTTGATTTTAGTGCCAAATGGGCAAAATGGAGCTAGCCATTCACTGTACACCAATCCCAAAATGGGAATGCTCCAGCGTTCACTATCAGTCAAAGTGAGAAGTGTTTACAAGAACTGCAGATTTTGTGAGTCTTCCCCTGCTTTAGATCCTGGACACGAGGAACACTTACAGGTTCTCCACCTCTGGAGGATGGAGGTGGTAATTATAAAATTGCCTTCATAATTACTCGAATTATGAGAACCAGAAAGCAATTATGCATTATGGGAAAGGGGTCATGAAGTTATCTGGGGATCTGTGAAAGTCAGTGATCAAATAATTGACCAAAAATGCAGATTTTAAGGAGGAGCAAGGTTGCAATTTAGAGACTCGGAGAGGGTGTTAAGAGAACTGAAAGCTCAAACAGAGGGAATTGTAGCCACAATATCTCAGCAGCTCAACTCATTAATGAGCAAGAGATCAGAATATCAGATACTTCTGGATGTTACAGAGTGTGGGCACCAGGGAGTTTACAGGGTCATGTAGCAAAAGAGTATTTTTAAAATTCACTCTATGCTCTTTCCTCATTCACCAAAAGGCATTCGCATACGTATTTGCAAACAAAGGAGACGCTGTGTTAAACCACGAATCACTTTGTTAGAGTTATGTTAAACATGCAATACAAAAAGGAAAACAACTGGTTAATGAAGTAGAGGTACAGACATCAATCTAGTACTTATCATCCGCTAAGCAAGCTGATTTGCAGAATGCCAACAAACTTCCCTCTTCCCCTCCCTTACTCCCTTTCCCTCTCCCCTTACTCCCCCTCCCACTCCATCTCCTTCGCTCCTCCTTCCTCTCCCTTGCTTCCTCCCCTCATGCTCAGACTTTCCCATATATTCACAAGAATTTTGTACCTGCAGCTACGCAATGACCTCATCTTCCCAGAAAAAAAACACGTTTTTCACACTTTCCATTATTATGGCTGCAGACTTAACTTTCTCAGAACAATGCTGTGGGCTGGTTCTCTTGTACTTTCTCCATTCCCTTTCCAAGCCAACACCATTTTGTCTCATAGACCTCCATTTTATTTGAGCACACGCCAAGAAGCATTCATATTTAACTCTTTCCTTACAGATCAAGATTATAACCGCAAACACAAAGAAATCTGCAGATGCTGGAAATTCAAGCAACGCACCTAAAATGCTGGTGGAATGCAGCAGGCCAGGCAGCATCTACTGGAAGAGGTACAGTCGACGTTTTGGGCCAAGACCCTTCGTCAGGACTAACTGAAAGAAGAAATAGTAAGAGATTTAAGATACGCCTTCCAATAGGTGCTGCCTGGCCTACTGTGTTCCACCAGCATTTTAGATCAAGATTATGTAAGGATGTGAACTCTACCACGATAAAACAAGACCAACTCCAATTGACAGGTCATATCATCTGAATGCCCAACTCAAGTCTCCCCAAGCAGATCTTGTACACCCCGTTGAAGGAAGGTCAACGATTCCTTGGTGGGCAGAGGAAACACTTTAAAGATATCATCAAAATCAGCCTGAAGAAATTCAACATTGCATCTAAAAACTGGGAAGGCATTGCCGTCAATAGATACACCTGGAGGAAATCTGCTTAAGAGGGAGCTGTGCTACATGACAGCGATCTCCATAATGCCACAGAGAGCAAATGGCAGCTGCTCTCTGCATTGCCATTCAATGTAGTCTAAATCCAGTAGCTATCTCTCCGTATCTCTTAATCTCACCAGCCCTTTCGCAGCTGCAAACTAGGATTGAACAATCAAAACACTCAACCGTGAACCACAGCCACCACCGAGTGTTGTCCACAAACCACAGCCACCACCGAGTGTTGTCCACGAACCACAGTCACCACCTAGTGTTGTCCAGAAACCACAGCCACCGAGTGTTGTCCGTGAACCACAGCCACTACCGAGTGTTGTCCGTGAACCACAGCCACCACCTAGTGTTGTCCATGAACCACAGCCGCCACCGAGTGTTGTCCGTGAACTACAGCCACCACCGAGTGTTGTCCGTGAACCACAGCCACCGCCGAGTGTTGTCCACGAACCACAGCCACCGAGTGTTGTCCGTGAACCACAGCCACTATCGAGTGTTGTCCACGAACCACAACCACCACAGAGTGTTGTCCACGAACCACAGCCACTGAGTATTGTCCATGAACCACAGCCACCACCGAGTGTTGTCCGTGAACCACAGCCACCACCGAGTGTTGTCCACAAACCACAGCCACCACCGAGTGTTGTCCACGAACCACAGCCACCACTGAGTGTTGTCCAGAAACCACAGCCACCACCTAGTGTTGTCCAGAAACCACAGCCACCACCGAGTGTTGTCCGTGAACCACAGCCACCACCGAGTGTTGTCCGTGAACCACAGCCACCGCCGAGTGTTGTCCACGAACCACAGCCACCGAGTGTTGTCCATGAACCACAGCCGCCACCGAGTGTTGTCCACGAACCACAGCCACCACTGAGTGTTGTCCACGAACCACAGTCACCACCTAGTGTTGTCCATGAACCACAGTCACCACCTAGTGTTGTCCATGAACCACAGCCACCACCGAATGTTGTCCACGAACCACAGCCACCGAGTATTGTCCATGAACCACAGCCACCACCGAGTGTTGTCCGTGAACCACAGCCACCACCGAGTGTTGTCCACAAACCACAGCCACCACCGAGTGTTGTCCACGAACCACAGCCACCACTGAGTGTTGTCCAGAAACCACAGCCACCACCTAGTGTTGTCCAGAAACCACAGCCACCACCGAGTGTTGTCCGTGAACCACAGCCACCACCGAGTGTTGTCCGTGAACCACAGCCACCGCCGAGTGTTGTCCACGAACCACAGCCACCGAGTGTTGTCCATGAACCACAGCCGCCACCGAGTGTTGTCCACGAACCACAGCCACCACTGAGTGTTGTCCACGAACCACAGTCACCACCTAGTGTTGTCCATGAACCACAGCCACCACCGAGTGTTGTCCGTGAACCACAGCCACCACCGAGTGTTGTCCGTGAACCACAGCCACCACAGAGTGTTGTTCATGAACCACAGCCACCGAGTATTGTCCATGAACCACAGCCACCACCGAGTGTTGTCCGTGAACCACAGCCACCACAGAGTGTTGTCCACGAACCACAGCCACCGAGTATTGTCCATGAACCACAGCCGCCACCGAGTGTTGTCCACGAACCACAGCCACCACTGAGTGTTGTCCACGAACCACAGTCACCACCTAGTGTTGTCCAGAAACCACAGCCACCGAGTGTTGTCCGTGAACCACAGCCACTACCGAGTGTTGTCCGTGAACCACAGCCACCACCTAGTGTTGTCCATGAACCACAGCCGCCACCGAGTGTTGTCCGTGAACTACAGCCACCACCGAGTGTTGTCCGTGAACCACAGCCACCGCCGAGTGTTGTCCACGAACCACAGCCACCGAGTGTTGTCCGTGAACCACAGCCACTACCGAGTGTTGTCCACGAACCACAACCACCACAGAGTGTTGTCCACGAACCACAGCCACCGAGTATTGTCCATGAACCACAGCCACCACCGAGTGTTGTCCGTGAACCACAGCCACCACCGAGTGTTGTCCACAAACCACAGCCACCACCGAGTGTTGTCCACGAACCACAGCCACCACTGAGTGTTGTCCAGAAACCACAGCCACCACCTAGTGTTGTCCAGAAACCACAGCCACCACCGAGTGTTGTCCGTGAACCACAGCCACCACCGAGTGTTGTCCGTGAACCACAGCCACCGCCGAGTGTTGTCCACGAACCACAGCCACCGAGTGTTGTCCATGAACCACAGCCGCCACCGAGTGTTGTCCACGAACCACAGCCACCACTGAGTGTTGTCCACGAACCACAGTCACCACCTAGTGTTGTCCATGAACCACAGCCACCACCGAGTGTTGTCCGTGAACCACAGCCACCACCGAGTGTTGTCCGTGAACCACAGCCACCACAGAGTGTTGTTCATGAACCACAGCCACCGAGTATTGTCCATGAACCACAGCCACCACCGAGTGTTGTCCGTGAACCACAGCCACCACAGAGTGTTGTCCACGAACCACAGCCACCGAGTATTGTCCATGAACCACAGCCGCCACCGAGTGTTGTCCACGAACCACAGCCACCACTGAGTGTTGTCCACGAACCACAGTCACCACCTAGTGTTGTCCAGAAACCACAGCCACCGAGTGTTGTCCATGAACCACAGCCACTACCGAGTGTTGTCCGTGAACCACAGCCACCACCGAGTGTTGTCCATGGACCACAGCCACCACCGAGTGTTGTCCGTGAACCACAGCCGCCACCGAGTGTTGTCCATGGACCACAGCCACCACCGAGTGTTGTCCGTGAACCACAGCCACCACCGAGTGTTGTCCACGAACCACAGCCACCGAGTTTTGTCCACGAACCACAGCCACCGAGTGTTGTCCGTGAACCACAGCCACCACTGAGTGTTGTCCATGAACCACAGCCACCACCGAGTGTTGTCCGTGAACCACAGCCACCGCCGAGTGTTGTCCACGAACCACAGCCACCGAGTGTTGTCCGTGAACCACAGCCACTACCGAGTGTTGTCCGTGAACCACAGCCACTACCGAGTGTTGTCCACGAACCACAACCACCACAGAGTGTTGTCCACGAACCACAGCCACCGAGTATTGTCCATGAACCACAGCCGCCACCGAGTGTTGTCCACGAACCACAGCCACCACTGAGTGTTGTCCACGAACCACAGTCACCACCTAGTGTTGTCCATGAACCACAGCCACCACCGAGTGTTGTCCGTGAACCACAGCCACCACCGAGTGTTGTCCGTGAACCACAGCCACCACTGAGTGTTGTCCACGAACCACAGCCACCACAGAGTGTTGTCCATGAACCACAGCCACCGAGTATTGTCCATGAACCACAGCCACCACCGAGTGTTGTCCGTGAACCACAGCCACCACAGAGTGTTGTCCACGAACCACAGCCACCGAGTATTGTCCATGAACCACAGCCGCCACCGAGTGTTGTCCACGAACCACAGCCACCACTGAGTGTTGTCCACGAACCACAGTCACCACCTAGTGTTGTCCAGAAACCACAGCCACCGAGTGTTGTCCGTGAACCACAGCCACTACCGAGTGTTGTCCGTGAACCACAGCCACCACCGAGTGTTGTCCATGGACCACAGCCACCACCGAGTGTTGTCCGTGAACCACAGCCGCCACCGAGTGTTGTCCATGGACCACAGCCACCACCGAGTGTTGTCCGTGAACCACAGCCACCACCGAGTGTTGTCCACGAACCACAGCCACCGAGTTTTGTCCACGAACCACAGCCACCGAGTGTTGTCCGTGAACCACAGCCACCACTGAGTGTTGTCCATGAACCACAGCCAACACCGAGTGTTGTCCACGAACCACAGCCACCGAGTATTGTCCATGAACCACAGCCACCACCGAGTGTTGTCCACGAACCACAGCCACCACTGAGTGTTGTCCATGAACCACAGCCACCACCGAGTGTTGTCCACGAACCACAGCCACCGAGTGTTGTCCGTGAACCACAGCCACCACCGAGTGTTGTCCGTGAACCGCAGCCACCACCGAGTGTTGTCCGTGAACCGCAGCCACCACCGAGTGTTGTCCGTGAACCACAGCCACCACTGAGTGTTGTCCATGAACCACAGCCACCACCGAGTGTTGTCCGTGAACCACAGCCACCACTGAGTGTTGTCCACGAACCACAGCCACCGAGTGTTGTCCGTGAACCACAGCCACTACCGAGTGTTGTCCATGAACCACAGCCACCACCGAGTGTTGTCCACGAACCACAGCCACCACCGAGTGTTGTCCACGAACCACAGCCACTGAGTGTTGTCCATGAACCACAGTCACCACCGAGTGTTGTCCTGAAAGCACAGCCACCGAGTGTTGTCCATGAACCACAGCCACTACCGAGTGTTGTCCGTGAACCACAGCCACCACTGAGTGTTGTCCATGGACCACAGCCACCACCGAGTGTTGTCCGTGAACCACAGCCACCACCGAGTGTTGTCCACGAACCACAGCCACCGAGTTTTGTCCACGAACCACAGCCACTACCGAGTGTTGTCCACGAACCACAGCCACCACCGAGTGTTGTCCACGAACTACAGCCACCGAGTGTTGTCCGTGAACCACAGCCACCACCGAGTGTTGTCCACGAACCACAGCCACCACCGAGTGTTGTCCACGAACCACAGCCACCGAGTGTTGTCCGTGAACCACAGCCACCACCGAGTGTTGTCCACGAACCACAGCCACCACCGAGTGTTGTCCACGAACCACAGCTACCGAGTGTTGTCCACGAACCACAGCCACCACCGAGTGTTGTCCGTGAACCACAGCCACCGAGTGTTGTCCACGAACCACAGCCACCGAGTGTTGTCCACGAACCACAGCCACCACCGAGTGTTGTCCACGAACCACAGCCACCACCGAGTCTTTCCACACTGCACCAAAATATGAATATCTCGGATTGTCCTCTTCAGCTTCCTGAGGAGCACTAATAGGCGACCTTTTAGGTGAACATCGTACCCGGCTCAAGAGATTGCAGAGTAATAGCAGTGACAGCAGTAACTGTAGTAACAGTTGTAGTCATAATGGTAATTGAAAATAGTTACCAGTCACCTAGCCGAACTTAACATGTGGGGAAAACTCTTCAATCTATTAATAGGGAAGCTGCAACTGATTTTCAGAAAATTATATCACATTCAAAATCAATGTGGTTTTAATGAAAAGAAAACTGTGCTTGACAAGCGTGATAAAATTCATAGGGCTGCAAGGATCAAGGGATTTGGGGAGAAAACTGGAACAGGCTACTGGATTTAGAAGATTAGGCATGATTACATTAAATGGCAGAGCAGTCGAGAAAGGCCAGATGGACCACTGTTGCTATCTGAAAGAGAACAGAGAAAATGTACAAGGACGTTGCCAGGTCAGGAGGACTTGGGTTATAAGGAAAGAACGCAAACACGAGGAATTCTGCAGATGCTGGAAATTCAAGCAACACACATCAAAGTTGCTGGTGAACGCAGCAGGCCAGGCAGCATCTCTAGGAAGAGGTACAGCTGATGTTTCAGGCCGAGACTCTTCGTCAGGACTAAATGAAGAAAGAGCTAGTAAGAGATTTGAAAGTGGGAGGGGGAGGGGGAGATCCAAAATGATAGGAGAAGACAGGAGGGGGAGGGATGGAGCCAAGAGCTGGACAGGTGATTGGCAAAGGGGATATGAGAGGATCATGGGACAGGAGGCCCGGGGAGAAGGAAAAGGGGGAGGGGGGGAAAAGCCCAGAGGATGGGCAAGCGGTATAGTCAGAGGGACAGATGGAGAAAAAAAGAGAGAGCGAGAGCAAGAATGTGTGTATATAAATAACGGATGGGGTATGAGGGGGAGGTGGGGCATTAGCGGAAGTTAGAGAAATCAATGTTCATGCCATCAGGTACGAACATAAGGAAAGACTGAATAGGTTTAGGACTTTAATCCTTGGAATGTAGAAGACTGAGGGGTGACATGGTAGTTGTATACAAAATAAACACAAGCCGGCTTTTTCCACTGAAGTTCGGTGGAACTACAACTAGAAGTCATGGGATAAGGGTGAAAGGTGAAAAGTTTAGGGGAAACATGAGGAAAAACTTCTTCAGTCAGAGGGTCATGAGAGTGTGGGATGAGCTGCCAACACAAGTGGTGCATGCGAGCTCGATTTCAATGTTTAAGAAAAGTTTGGATAGGTACATGGATGGTAGGAGTATGGAGGACTATGGTCCCAATGCAGGTCGATGGGAGTAGGTAGTTTAAATGGTTTGGCACAGACTAGATGGGCTGAAGGGCCTGTTTTGTGCTGTACTTTTCTGTGACCCCAGGACTGTATAACTATTTGTTATGTTTCTGTGGGGTGAACAGGGTGGACAAACTGGAATCAGTGGATCTGGTGAACTTGGATGTCCAAAAACCATTTAATAAAGCACTTAATGAAAGCCTGCTGCAATACAAAGGGCATAATACTGTCTATTAATATGTTCATAGGATTGACTAAATTAGGAAAAATAGAAAGTCAGGATGAAAAGGTTAATCTATGAATTCAAATGCAAAGTAATCGTTTAGTACCTTACACAATTCCTCAGGCTCCAGGCTTAAGTTCTCTCCTTACTATTTGAGTGGTCCTGCTTGCTAAGGGTATGCATGAAGTGCCATGGTAGGCTCCCTAACCTTACTCACTAGTGACATTTTATGGTCTCTTTTAGCCTTCCTGGTTTCCTGATGAGTTTGTTTGAACCCGCAACTTCCTGACTCTGAGGGAATAGCCATTGAGCAAAGGGTGATGTAGTCCAGTACAAGCATTATAAGATTGTACTGGTGGTTTCTGTTTCTTCAATATTTGCATTGTCTTGAAATAGTTGGCTTAGCAAGTGCAATTTGTCAACAGAAAGCAAAATCACACTAATGAAGTAGTTAGAAGGTCATATGATATGCACGTGTTAATTCTTACTGTTGGGGGGTGAATGGGGCAGTAGGGGAGCTGAGTAGGTGTACACATTAGTTTGGGAGGGTTTGGGTGGATCTCATGCTGGATAGACACTATGGGTAACTGCGGAAACAAGAGAACTGCACAGAGTCACAGTTGAGAAAATAATCAAAAATAACTGAGGAAACAATGGGGAGTTGTTTGAGACCGAGTGTTGGCCACCGAGTGTTGTCCATGGACCACAGCCACCACCGAGTGTTGTCCGTGAACCACAGCCACCACCGAGTGTTGTCCACGAACCACAGCCACCGAGTTTTGTCCACGAACCACAGCCACCGAGTGTTGTCCGTGAACCACAGCCACCACTGAGTGTTGTCCATGAACCACAGCCACCACCGAGTGTTGTCCGTGAACCACAGCCACCGCCGAGTGTTGTCCACGAACCACAGCCACCGAGTGTTGTCCGTGAACCACAGCCACTACCGAGTGTTGTCCGTGAACCACAGCCACTACCGAGTGTTGTCCACGAACCACAACCACCACAGAGTGTTGTCCACGAACCACAGCCACCGAGTATTGTCCATGAACCACAGCCGCCACCGAGTGTTGTCCACGAACCACAGCCACCACTGAGTGTTGTCCACGAACCACAGTCACCACCTAGTGTTGTCCATGAACCACAGCCACCACCGAGTGTTGTCCGTGAACCACAGCCACCACCGAGTGTTGTCCGTGAACCACAGCCACCACTGAGTGTTGTCCACGAACCACAGCCACCACAGAGTGTTGTCCATGAACCACAGCCACCGAGTATTGTCCATGAACCACAGCCACCACCGAGTGTTGTCCGTGAACCACAGCCACCACAGAGTGTTGTCCACGAACCACAGCCACCGAGTATTGTCCATGAACCACAGCCGCCACCGAGTGTTGTCCACGAACCACAGCCACCACTGAGTGTTGTCCACGAACCACAGTCACCACCTAGTGTTGTCCAGAAACCACAGCCACCGAGTGTTGTCCGTGAACCACAGCCACTACCGAGTGTTGTCCGTGAACCACAGCCACCACCGAGTGTTGTCCATGGACCACAGCCACCACCGAGTGTTGTCCGTGAACCACAGCCGCCACCGAGTGTTGTCCATGGACCACAGCCACCACCGAGTGTTGTCTGTGAACCACAGCCACCACCGAGTGTTGTCCACGAACCACAGCCACCGAGTTTTGTCCACGAACCACAGCCACCGAGTGTTGTCCGTGAACCACAGCCACCACTGAGTGTTGTCCATGAACCACAGCCACCACCGAGTGTTGTCCACGAACCACAGCCACCGAGTATTGTCCATGAACCACAGCCACCACCGAGTGTTGTCCACGAACCACAGCCACCACTGAGTGTTGTCCATGAACCACAGCCACCACCGAGTGTTGTCCACGAACCACAGCCACCGAGTGTTGTCCGTGAACCACAGCCACCACCGAGTGTTGTCCGTGAACCGCAGCCACCACCGAGTGTTGTCCGTGAACCGCAGCCACCACCGAGTGTTGTCCGTGAACCACAGCCACCACTGAGTGTTGTCCATGAACCACAGCCACCACCGAGTGTTGTCCGTGAACCACAGCCACCACTGAGTGTTGTCCACGAACCACAGCCACCGAGTGTTGTCCGTGAACCACAGCCACTACCGAGTGTTGTCCATGAACCACAGCCACCACCGAGTGTTGTCCACGAACCACAGCCACCACCGAGTGTTGTCCACGAACCACAGCCACTGAGTGTTGTCCATGAACCACAGTCACCACCGAGTGTTGTCCTGAAAGCACAGCCACCGAGTGTTGTCCATGAACCACAGCCACTACCGAGTGTTGTCCGTGAACCACAGCCACCACTGAGTGTTGTCCATGGACCACAGCCACCACCGAGTGTTGTCCGTGAACCACAGCCACCACCGAGTGTTGTCCACGAACCACAGCCACCGAGTTTTGTCCACGAACCACAGCCACTACCGAGTGTTGTCCACGAACCACAGCCACCACCGAGTGTTGTCCACGAACTACAGCCACCGAGTGTTGTCCGTGAACCACAGCCACCACCGAGTGTTGTCCACGAACCACAGCCACCACCGAGTGTTGTCCACGAACCACAGCCACCGAGTGTTGTCCGTGAACCACAGCCACCACCGAGTGTTGTCCACGAACCACAGCCACCACCGAGTGTTGTCCACGAACCACAGCTACCGAGTGTTGTCCACGAACCACAGCCACCACCGAGTGTTGTCCGTGAACCACAGCCACCGAGTGTTGTCCACGAACCACAGCCACCGAGTGTTGTCCACGAACCACAGCCACCACCGAGTGTTGTCCACGAACCACAGCCACCACCGAGTCTTTCCACACTGCACCAAAATATGAATATCTCGGATTGTCCTCTTCAGCTTCCTGAGGAGCACTAATAGGCGACCTTTTAGGTGAACATCGTACCCGGCTCAAGAGATTGCAGAGTAATAGCAGTGACAGCAGTAACTGTAGTAACAGTTGTAGTCATAATGGTAATTGAAAATAGTTACCAGTCACCTAGCCGAACTTAACATGTGGGGAAAACTCTTCAATCTATTAATAGGGAAGCTGCAACTGATTTTCAGAAAATTATATCACATTCAAAATCAATGTGGTTTTAATGAAAAGAAAACTGTGCTTGACAAGCGTGATAAAATTCATAGGGCTGCAAGGATCAAGGGATTTGGGGAGAAAACTGGAACAGGCTACTGGATTTAGAAGATTAGGCATGATTACATTAAATGGCAGAGCAGTCGAGAAAGGCCAGATGGACCACTGTTGCTATCTGAAAGAGAACAGAGAAAATGTACAAGGACGTTGCCAGGTCAGGAGGACTTGGGTTATAAGGAAAGAACGCAAACACGAGGAATTCTGCAGATGCTGGAAATTCAAGCAACACACATCAAAGTTGCTGGTGAACGCAGCAGGCCAGGCAGCATCTCTAGGAAGAGGTACAGCTGATGTTTCAGGCCGAGACTCTTCGTCAGGACTAAATGAAGAAAGAGCTAGTAAGAGATTTGAAAGTGGGAGGGGGAGGGGGAGATCCAAAATGATAGGAGAAGACAGGAGGGGGAGGGATGGAGCCAAGAGCTGGACAGGTGATTGGCAAAGGGGATATGAGAGGATCATGGGACAGGAGGCCCGGGGAGAAGGAAAAGGGGGAGGGGGGGAAAAGCCCAGAGGATGGGCAAGCGGTATAGTCAGAGGGACAGATGGAGAAAAAAAGAGAGAGCGAGAGCAAGAATGTGTGTATATAAATAACGGATGGGGTATGAGGGGGAGGTGGGGCATTAGCGGAAGTTAGAGAAATCAATGTTCATGCCATCAGGTACGAACATAAGGAAAGACTGAATAGGTTTAGGACTTTAATCCTTGGAATGTAGAAGACTGAGGGGTGACATGGTAGTTGTATACAAAATAAACACAAGCCGGCTTTTTCCACTGAAGTTCGGTGGAACTACAACTAGAAGTCATGGGATAAGGGTGAAAGGTGAAAAGTTTAGGGGAAACATGAGGAAAAACTTCTTCAGTCAGAGGGTCATGAGAGTGTGGGATGAGCTGCCAACACAAGTGGTGCATGCGAGCTCGATTTCAATGTTTAAGAAAAGTTTGGATAGGTACATGGATGGTAGGAGTATGGAGGACTATGGTCCCAATGCAGGTCGATGGGAGTAGGTAGTTTAAATGGTTTGGCACAGACTAGATGGGCTGAAGGGCCTGTTTTGTGCTGTACTTTTCTGTGACCCCAGGACTGTATAACTATTTGTTATGTTTCTGTGGGGTGAACAGGGTGGACAAACTGGAATCAGTGGATCTGGTGAACTTGGATGTCCAAAAACCATTTAATAAAGCACTTAATGAAAGCCTGCTGCAATACAAAGGGCATAATACTGTCTATTAATATGTTCATAGGATTGACTAAATTAGGAAAAATAGAAAGTCAGGATGAAAAGGTTAATCTATGAATTCAAATGCAAAGTAATCGTTTAGTACCTTACACAATTCCTCAGGCTCCAGGCTTAAGTTCTCTCCTTACTATTTGAGTGGTCCTGCTTGCTAAGGGTATGCATGAAGTGCCATGGTAGGCTCCCTAACCTTACTCACTAGTGACATTTTATGGTCTCTTTTAGCCTTCCTGGTTTCCTGATGAGTTTGTTTGAACCCGCAACTTCCTGACTCTGAGGGAATAGCCATTGAGCAAAGGGTGATGTAGTCCAGTACAAGCATTATAAGATTGTACTGGTGGTTTCTGTTTCTTCAATATTTGCATTGTCTTGAAATAGTTGGCTTAGCAAGTGCAATTTGTCAACAGAAAGCAAAATCACACTAATGAAGTAGTTAGAAGGTCATATGATATGCACGTGTTAATTCTTACTGTTGGGGGGTGAATGGGGCAGTAGGGGAGCTGAGTAGGTGTACACATTAGTTTGGGAGGGTTTGGGTGGATCTCATGCTGGATAGACACTATGGGTAACTGCGGAAACAAGAGAACTGCACAGAGTCACAGTTGAGAAAATAATCAAAAATAACTGAGGAAACAATGGGGAGTTGTTTGAGAAGGGATATGATATTGAGAGGGATTGAGGACAAAATAATGGAGGTGAGTTCCGGGAATGAACATCATAAGAAGTAAGGCTAGAATTAATTCGAATGACCTCTCATGCCAGTCAGATCATGACTGATCTAATCTTTACTCTCAACTCTATTTTGTGCTCAATCCCCTCAATTTTTGATGACCTATAGTCCTAAATATATCACAGCTTTTACCGTCGACCGCTCACTGGGCAGAAGAGTTTCAGATATTCCAACCTACGAAGGGAATTAATTTCTCACGTCAATATTGAGTGGCTGATCCTTACCTGAATCAATGAATCAATGTTCCCAAGTCCTACAGGATCAGTTGGAAGCATCCGCTCAACAAATCTCTTCAGGATATATGATTCAAGAAATCACCTCCCATTCTTCTTGTCATGAGCCCTGCAGGCCTCTGCAGCTTGCCATAGACATCGATCATCTAGGTTTCTCGAGCACTTGTATTTACTAATCATTATCTTAACTAGAACCATGAAGCCCTTGTGCTTTCGGTTTAATCTTCTCAAGTTAATTATGACTGGCATGTGTTCCTGCAATCTATGATTACATAGAGGGGTCTCTAGATAGCTCTCTAGTGGGCTCCTACTGTGTTATAGAGAATGATTTTTTTTCGCAGTGTTGTCCAGTCGTCTTTCTGAGGCTGAGTTGGTATTCCTATGCCGAACCTCTTGCTTCTATCTCTTCATGGTGTTTCTGCCATTCCTCTACTCCTGGGTCGAGCCGTGAGCCTCCCGTCCACCACACCTGGGTTGAGCCGGTGCTAGTGACACCATGACTGAGAGAGTCTGTCATTCCTCTGCAATTGGGTCCAGTCCTGTGAGCGTACACCATGACACTTCTAATTTCTGGGAAGTATAGTCCCATTCTGTTTAATCCTTCCTTAGGCAATCTACTTACCCAAGATTCAGTGAGTGAACCACCTATCCATTACCTCCATTTCCTTAGACATGGAGGTCCAACCAGGGCACTGAGTCCAGGGTGTGGCTTCAGCAAAACCCTATACAATTTCAACAACTTGTTCTTGTATTCCATCCATTCTGGAGTTCTGCCTAATAGTCTAATCATGGCTGCGTAGTAATCCTTTATGCTGCTTGTCTGTGAGCTACCAGATCTCTCTGAAAATCAACATTTATTAGTCTATAGCTTATAAGTTATATTCTGCTTCTTATATATTCCTGTCAAGCAGAACAAACTTATACATTCCCAATTTCCTTTGTGTCCTTTGGTATAATCAGTCCAGAGACCTTTGGAGACACATTGTATGATGATATTGAGTTTGCTATCTACAAAGTTCTGAAATCAAACAAGGATCTTATTAAACCTTGGATAAAATTCTTAGAACAAGTTTAAACTCAGAGGTTTTCTATCTTATAAAAGATTTCCAAATTACAAAGAATTTCTAAAGCACAGGTACAATTCCTATAAGCTAAAAAGACATATCAACAAATTGCAAATGAGGGAGTTATCTGTCACAGAAATTGAAGGCAGAGGAATGAATTCTATTCATCCCGCTTTTCTGTTAATCTTCTTGTCATTCCTTGACCAGTCATAACAAACCTGACCACTGTCCAACATTTATGCTGTTTTATTTTTGCCACTTAGTGACTTCACATAGATGGTCTAAAAATTCAGGAGACAGTAAGTCCAAACGCCCACAATTAATGTTGTGAGGTCTGCTGAGACGATTGTGTCAACTGAGGCTCACCACCCCCATTTTAAACACATCTTACTAAATGCTTTTTGACAATACAATTAATCAACATAGATGGTCTCCTTTTATTTGTCATAACAGCCATAGACTAAATAAAATTAATGAAATCATTAAAAACTGTACGCTTTCCTATTCTGAAGGTCATGAAGGATAGCAGTTGGTGGTGGGAGTAGACTTTTCATGAAGAAGCACAACTTAACAGAACTTAAGCAGTTTGGCACGGTAGTGTGGTGGCTAGCACACGGCTTACTGTACCAGTGATCTGGGTTCAGTTCCCGCTGCGGCCTGGAAGGAATAAGGGTTTTGTACCGTCTACCCGTGACTGCTTGGGTTTCCTCCCAGTGCTCCGGTTTGCTCCCACCATCCAAAGACCGACCCATTGGTAGCTTAATTGGTCTTTGTAAATTGTGCTGTGGTTAGGCTAGGGTTAAACTGGGCGTTACTCGGTGGTGTGGCTCAAAGTACCGGATCCATGCTGTATCTCAATAAATAAATGAAAGATCTGATGTACGCCCTCAAACTCCCTGGCAAAGTCCAGCAACGCAGCAAGTCTCAGTTCCTCAGTTAAGATCTGATCCGGTGCCAGACTCATGTGCAACCCCTAAGCATAGTAGTAAATTGTTAATATCTGTGTATAATGGCCCAAATGACATTGTTGCACATCCAGATCTTCTACATCAAGTTCAAGCTCATGTTCAGGTTTATTGTCATTCAACCGTCCACATATTGCACATGCAACTAATCCATCTGGGATCAGTATACATATCACATACAGCACATATAATAATATTAACACAATAATACTAACAGGTTAAAATATTCTGTGGATGTACAAGTTGACATAAAGTGCATATATGACATATAGTTAAACATACAGCAGTGTAATGCTACTGACACTGTCATAAGTAGTGTGTACTGGGTGGTAGCAGGGTGTTCAGGAGTCTCAGAGCCTGGGGGAGGAAGCTGTTACCCAGCCTAACAGTCCTCGCTCTTAAACTGTGGTACCTTCTGCCTGATGGTAGGAGGTCAAAGAGATTGCGGAATAGATGGGAGGGGACCGTGGCATTTGTGAGGGCTCTGTGAACGCAGCCCTTGTGGTGTATCTCCTGGATGCGGAGCAGAGAGACGCAGATGATCCTCTCAGCCATCCTCACAATCCAGTGCCAGGTCTTGCTGTCAGAAGCCTTGCAGTTCCTATAGCAAATAGCGATACAGCTTGTCAGGACGCTCTTCATGTGCTCCAGTGGAATGTGACTAAAATGGGGATGGTGAGCCTCACTTGACACAATCCTCTCAGCACGTCGAGGTGCTGCTGTGCTTTCTCGACTAAAGGGGTGATGTTGAGGGACCAGGTAAGATCATCGGTGATGCGCACTCTAAGAAACTTGGTGCTTCTGACTCTCTTTAAGGAGGAGCCATTAACATGTGATAAGGAGTGGTCAGCCTGCACCTTCTTGAAGTCCACAATCATCTCTTTATTCTTGTGCACAATGAGACTCAAGCCGCTTTAACTCCTCTCTGTATGTCGAATTATCATTGTGGCTGATGAGGCCAACCATTGTTGTCGCATCTGCAAACTGAATGATGTTGTTAGAGCTGGATCTAACAGTACAGACGCATGTCAGCAGCGTGAACAGCAGTGGGATGAACATGCAGCTCTAGGGGGCGCCAGTGCTCAGTGTGATGGAGCTAGAAATGTTGCTGTCAGCATGGACTCTCTGAGGTCTCTCTTGTCAATGTCCAAGGTCCAGTTACAATGGGAGGTGTTGAGACCCAACAACGACAGTTTACCCACCGGCTTCTGAGGAATGATCATATTGAACTCTGAACTGAAATTAGTGAACAGCGTTCTGATGTAGGAGCCACCATTTTCCAGGTGGGACAGGACTGAGTAGAAGGCAGAGGCCATTTCACCATTGGTGGACCGATTCAGTTGATTTGCAGATTGAAGGTGATGCAATGTAGTGTGAAGACAGGGTTCAATGCAGCTCATGACAAGTTGCCCAAAGCACTTCATTATTATTGAGATCAGAACCACTGGATGGTAGACACTGAGGTAGGTTACTGTTGGCCTCTTGGGCACTAGGATGATAGTGGCAGCCTTGAGGCCTCCAGGAGCAGTGGACTATTTCAGAGAGGTTAAAGATGTCCATAAGAACATGTGCTAACTGGGCCACACAGTCTCTCAGCACCCAATCAGGTATGCGTCAAGCCCCGCAGCTTTGCGTGGGTTGACCTTGACCAGGGTCTTCCTGACTACATGGAAGACTATGGTCCAATATCCATAAACGCATGCACAAACTAATCAATGGTAATTTTATTCTCTTGTGTAGCTCTTACAAATAGTGCATTTTGTAAGGAAATCTCTATGCCTTTGAATTCAACCGGTGTCAGAAACCTGCATAACAGAACAAAGCCAGAAGTAGCCTTGGCTGTGTTGGCCACATGATGAAATAGCCTGCTGATATTGTTTAATTTCATCCTACAACATTTGCTTGTGTTGTTTCAGGAAATAAAAATATTAAGCAAACAAAATTACTTAGACAACACAAAATATTAACCAATTACTAATGATAATATTCAGTGTTATTTCAGGCAGCTGTGAATAATTATCAGATGCAATACAGCACAGTAGGTGATAATCATGCCATGGATATATTTTCTTATAAATATAAGGAAATAAATATTGTGACAACCATAAACACAAGAGATTCTGCAGATGCTGGAAATCCAAAGCAACACACACAAAATGCTGGAAGAACTCAGCAGGCCTGGCAGCATCTATCACAGGTGTTTCCAACTAGGGGTCCATGGCATACAAGGGTTGGGAACCCCTGATCTATCGAAAAGAATAGACAGTCAACGAGAATCTTCATCAGGTCCTGTTGATAGTTTATTCATTTCCGTAGATGCAGCCCAACCTGTTGATTTCCTCCAGCATTTTGTGTGTGAAGTAACAACCATTTTAGTTTTAGTGTATTCAATAAACGATTACAAACTCAAATTGGTACATTCAATGACCAGGTCAATAGAAAAATAGCTTTCAGTATTTCATAATGCAAATACATTTTCCAGACGCATTTTGAAATCCATTCTGCATTTTCTGCTTTCCTTAGTAGATTTAGATTGAGATTAGTGTACAAGAGGACAAGACTGTCCTCATACTGTATCCCCTAAAGGTTAACTTGCCAGTTGAGGCAGTGGTAAGGAAAACATTCATCTTGAGGGGACTAGAATATAAAAGCAAGGATGTAATCCTAATGCTTTATATGGCATTGGTGAAATTGCGCTTGGTGTATTGTGAGGAGTTTTAGGCCCATTATCGTAGAAAGAATTTGCTGGGGTAGGAAAGGGTTGAGAGGAGGCTCATGCAAATAATCAGAGGAATGAAAGGGTTAACATACAGAAACATAGAAAATCTACAGCATATTACAGGCCTTTTGGCCCACAATGTGGTGCTGACCATGTAACCTACTCTAGAAGCTGCTTAAAATTTCCCTACTGCATAGCCCTCTATTTTTCTAAGCTCCACGTACCTATCTAAGAGTCTCTTAAAAGACCTTATTGTATCTGCCTTCACCACCTTCACTGGCAGTGCATTCTGTGCACCCACCACTCTCTGTGTGAAAACTTACTTCTGACATCACTTTTGTACCTGCCTCTAAGCACTTTAAAACTATGTCCCCTCATGTTAGCCACTGCAGTCCAGGGAAAAAGCCCCTGGCTCTCCACACGATTAATGCCTCTTGTCATCTTATACATCTCTATCAGATCACCTCTCATCCTTCGTTGGTCCAAGGAGAAAAAGCCAAGTTCACATAAACTATTTGGATAAGGCATGCTCTCCAATCCAGGCAACATCCTTGTAAATCTCCTCTGCACTCTCTCTATCGTATCCACATCCTTCCTGTGGTGAGGTGATCAGTACTGAACACAGTACTCCAAGTGGGGTCTAACTAAGTTCTTATATAGCTGTAACAATACCTCACGGCTCTTGAACTCAATGCCACGGTTGATGAAGCCAACACACCATTTGCCTTTTTAACAACATTGTCAATCTGCACAGCAGCTTTGAGTGTCCTATGGACATGGACCCCAATATCCTGCTGATCCTCCACACTGCCAAGAGTCTTTCCATTAATATTATATTCCGTCTTCAAATTTGACTTCCTGAAATGAACCACTTCACACTTACCTGGGTTGAACTCCATCTGCCACTTCTCAGCCCAGTTTTGCATCCTATCAATGTCCCGTTGTAACCTCTGACAACCCTCCAGACTATCCACAACATTCCCAATTTTTGTGTCATCAGCAAACGTACTAACCCACCATTCTACTTCCTCATCCAGGTCAGTTATAAAAATCACAAAGAGGAGAGTTCCCAGAATAGATCCCTGTAGAACACCGCTGGTCACCGACTGCCATGCGGAACTCTGCTGCTCACTGACCGCCATTCAGGACTGTTTGAAGGCTCTGAGCTTATACTCACTGGAGTTTAAAAGAATGATGGGGGATCTCATTGAATATTGAAATTCCTAGAACGATGTGGAGAGGACTTTTCCTATAGTGGGGGAGTCTAGGTCCACAGGGCACAGCCTCAGAATATGAAGAGAAGGTTTTGAACAAAGATGAGGAGGAATTTCTTTAGCCAGTAGATGGTGAATCTATGGAACTCATCATCTTGGAAGGCTGTGAAGCTCAAATCATTGGAGATATTTAAAGCTGAGAATGATAAGTTCTTGATTACTAAGGTGCCAAAGGGTTATGGGAGAAAGCAGGAGAATGTGGTTGAGAGGGATAATATATCAGCCAATATCAAATGGAGGAGAAGACTCAATGGGCCAAATGGCCTAAGTGCTCCTATGTCTTACGATTTTATGGTATTTAGCCTTACTAAATCCTGCTATTCTTAAAGATGGTATTTCATATCTAAAAAACAAGATTATGCATACACACACATGCACACGCACACACACTCAAACACACACACATTCACAAACACACTGCACTAATACACTCAAACAGACAAACACACACACACACACACACACACATGCACACACTCAAACACATGCACACCCAAGCTCGCATGCACACACACACACACACACACACTCAAACACGTGCACACACGCACTCAAACACACACACACACTGAAACACATGCACACCCAAACTCACATACACACACATTCAAACACACACACACTCAAATACATGCACACCCAAGTTCACATGCACACACACAAACACATGCACACACACACACACACACTCAAACACATGCACACACATACACACTGAAACACACACACACACACACTGAAACACACACACACACATACACACACACACACTCTCAAACACACGCACACACATACACACTGAAACCCACATACACACACACACACACACACACACACACACACACACACACACACACTCAAACACACACACACACACAAACACGCACACACAAACACACTGAAACACACACACACGCATGCACACACACACACACACTCAAACACATGCACACACATACACACTGAAACACACACACACACACACACACACACACTCAAACACACACACACACACACACTCAAACACATGCACACACATACACACTCAAACACACACACACACACACACACACACACACTCAAACACACACACACACACACTCAAACACATGCACACACATACACACTCAAACACACACACACACACACACACACACACACACACACATGCAAAACCTTTGCTGTGCAATTTAGTTAGCAATACTTCATAATTACTATTCAGAATAGTGAACACATTAAAAGGGGTCTTCCAGCAGCTTATCGTTTCTTAAGTTTTTAAGCATACAAAAGAGAATAGAGGGATCTTCAAATCTTTCTTGGTTCATTAACTGATCTCAGCTGAAGTGATAGGAAATGTTACTGTACTGAGCCCTGTGGCTTGCCGTAGAGCTTTGGGCTTCTGCATTTCTCTCGCACCCGTATTTACTAATTATTGGAGCTGCTAAGCCCAGGTGCTTTTTCTGTTTGGTCTTGTCAGGTTGGTTGTGACTGGCATGTGTTTACTACATATTTAAAGGTGACTCTCCTTGTGCTCTGAAGGTGGAGGTCAACTGTGTGTTTGTGGAGAACAATTTGACTTGTGGTGTCGCTTGGTCATACCTCCCATGCTCTGTTGGTATATTCCTATATCTAACCTCTCGTTCCCTTCTCCTCTGCACCTGGTCTGAGTCAGTGCCAGCAACCACCGTGACAGAGAGTTCACCATCTTCCACACCTTGGATGAGTTGGTGCCAGCAACCACCGTGACAGACAGTCTGCTGGTCCTCCACAACACTTGGTTCCAGTCCTGCAAGCACGCACCGTGACAGACAGTCTGCTGGTCCTCCACAACACTTGGTTCCAGTCCTGCAAGCACGCACCGTGACAGACAGTCTGCTGGTCCTCCACAACACTTGGTTCCAGTCCTGCAAGCACGCACCGTGACAGACAGTCTGCTGGTCCTCCACAACACTTGGTTCCAGTCCTGCAAGCACGCACCGTGACAGACAGTCTGCTGGTCCTCCACAACACTTGGTTCCAGTCCTGCAAGCACGCACCGTGACAGACAGTCTGCTGGTCCTCCACAACACTTGGTTCCAGTCCTGCAAGCACGCACCGTGACAGACAGTCTGCTGGTCCTCCACAACACTTGGTTCCAGTCCTGCAAGCACGCACCGTGACAGACAGTCTGCTGGTCCTCCACAACACTTGGTTCCAGTCCTGCAAGCACGCACCGTGACAGACAGTCTGCTGGTCCTCCACAACACTTGGTTCCAGTCCTGCAAGCACGCACCGTGACAGACAGTCTGCTGGTCCTCCACAACACTTGGTTCCAGTCCTGCAAGCACGCACCGTGACAGACAGTCTGCTGGTCCTCCACAACACTTGGTTCCAGTCCTGCAAGCACGCACCGTGACAGACAGCCTGCTGGTCCTCCACAACACTTGGATCCAGTCCTGCAAGCACGCACCGTGACAGACAGCCTGCTGGTCCTCCACAACACTTGGTTCCAGTCCTGCAAGCACGCACCGTGACAGACAGCCTGCTGGTCCTCCACAACACTTGGTTCCAGTCCTGCAAGCACGCACCGTGACAGACAGCCTGCTGGTCCTCCACAACACTTGGATCCAGTCCTGCAAGCACGCACCGTGACAGACAGTCTGCTGGTCCTCCACAACACTTGGTTCCAGTCCTGCAAGCACGCACCGTGACAGACAGTCTGCTGGTCCTCCACAACACTTGGTTCCAGTCCTGCAAGCACGCACCGTGACAGACAGTCTGCTGGTCCTCCACAACACTTGGTTCCAGTCCTGCAAGCACGCACCGTGACAGACAGTCTGCTGGTCCTCCACAACACTTGGTTCCAGTCCTGCAAGCACGCACCGTGACAGACAGTCTGCTGGTCCTCCACAACACTTGGTTCCAGTCCTGCAAGCACGCACCGTGACAGACAGTCTGCTGGTCCTCCACAACACTTGGTTCCAGTCCTGCAAGCACGCACCGTGACAGACAGTCTGCTGGTCCTCCACAACACTTGGTTCCAGTCCTGCAAGCACGCACCGTGACAGACAGTCTGCTGGTCCTCCACAACACTTGGTTCCAGTCCTGCAAGCACGCACCGTGACAGACAGTCTGCTGGTCCTCCACAACACTTGGTTCCAGTCCTGCAAGCACGCACCGTGACAGACAGTCTGCTGGTCCTCCACAACACTTGGTTCCAGTCCTGCAAGCACGCACCGTGACAGACAGTCTGCTGGTCCTCCACAACACTTGGTTCCAGTCCTGCAAGCACGCACCGTGACAGACAGTCTGCTGGTCCTCCACAACACTTGGTTCCAGTCCTGCAAGCACGCACCGTGACAGACAGTCTGCTGGTCCTCCACAACACTTGGTTCCAGTCCTGCAAGCACGCACCGTGACAGTGGGTTTCTTTGGAGGATAAAATCAGCCAAAAATACCCTGTCTTGGTCACTATTACAACCGTCACTGGACGTTCCCTTGTGTACTCAATGAATAAAGAAAGGATTCTACTTAGCTATGATAAATTAGCCTGACAGACTGCCTTTTTCCTTACAGCAAATGCAATGAAGAATTATTAGATTCCTCTAGAAATGAAAATCATATTACTTTGCATTTTAACATTATTTGGAGTAAAGGAGATTAAGAAGTGATCTCAATGAAAAATATAATGTTACTTTGGAAGAGAGGCTGAATCTGTTGCTGATAAGCAACATCAGGAAAGTAAGTTGTATGTCTGGGAACTCAAATGATGAAAAACTCCATATAGTGTGTCAGCAGATCATCTGTTGCTACTTGAACTAATGTCATTGAAGTTGATGGAATGAGTTTCGGAGGCAGAGCTTCACACCGTGGTCTACTGTATGAACTCTAGCAACCAAGGTCTGAATTTCTAGACAAATGTGTCTGTTAAGGGTTTGCCCATTGGAGACTCTGATGAGGCATTCTATAGCCATTTGAACGAGAGACCATCGCAAATCAGCTGGAAAACAGCAATTCCTGATATTCACAAACATTCATTTCACAGCAACTGGATAAGAGAAAAGCAGTCAGAAGCAGGAAACTGCTCATTATTTTGCCCCAGGATACTGAAGACATCATAGCAACTAATGCTGGCTGAAATCAGCAAGTAAGGCACAGCTTGAAGATAGAATCATCCTAACTTAGGGTACCTCAACACCACACAGAATGGCTTCATTTTTGTGAAGCTCCTGGAGATTCAGTAACATATGCAAAGTAACAAGGTCACAAAATTAATTGATAAGACGTAGGAGCAGAATTATGTTATTTGGCCCAGTGAATCTGCTCTGTCATTCTATCATGGCTGATTTATTATCCCTCTCACCCCCATCCTCCTGCCTTCTCCTTGTAACCTTTGATGTCCTTACCAATCAAGATCCCATCAAGCTTCACTTGGCCTCCAGAGATGTCTGTGGCAGTGAATTCCACAGATTCTCTGTCTGAAGAAATTCCTCCTCATCTCTGTTCTAAAGGCACATCCTTCTATTCTGTGGCTGTACCCTCTGCCCTACACTTCCCCCCAACTGGAAACATCCACTCCATGTCCACTGTATTTTGGCTTTTCAATGAGATCCCCTCATTCATCTAGACTCCAGTGAGTACAGGTCCAGAGCCTTCATTCGTTAACCCGTTCATTCTCGTGAATCTCCTCTGGATCCTCACCAATGCCAGCACACTCTTTCTTAGAAAAGGAGCCTAAAACTGCTCACAATACACTGTGCGGTCTAACCAATGCCTTAGCCAAACCCTTATCTCAATTGATGAGGATATCAAGAAATAGACACTAAACATGTCACTATGAAGTCTAATTGTCTTCTTCTTTTCATAAAGGCTTTAACTTTCATACAATAGTTGTACCATGATTAAATCACACTGTCAACATGAAATGGTATGCACAGCAATTATTCAGCACATTATATTACATTTTGTTGGAAGAGGTTGGCGTGGAAGAGCAATGAAGTATATAGTGCTTTGCTGAGAGCACACCAAGAATACGGTGTGCAGTTTTAATATCCCCATCTGGGCACAAATGCAACAAGGTGTTGTCTGAATGACTCCCAAAGTGGAAGAATTATTTTATGTGGAGTGATCCAGTATCGTGTGATAAAATCCAATGAATTTTAAAAGGCTGAGAGGTGATCTTAGTGAAAAGCATGTCATTTTTGAAGGGGAGGACGTTCTTAACAAACACCTGATTCTTTGCCTGGTGAGACTAAGCACAAGAGAGTATGCCTAGAGATTTATCAAAAGGCCGTGGCCCTAAATGCACCTGGTACTGAGCTAGCATGTTGTACTCTGTCCTTCTAATCAATTCCTTTGAAGTTAATTGGTTGAATTTTGAAAGCAAAGCACAACACATAGACTTAACTATATCACATGTTTAATGACACTGATCAGAGACTAACTGATAGTCAGTTGTCTCAGGATAAGGCATCAGGAATGATGAGCCTCATTCCTTTCCAGTTCAGAAGAAGAGTCTCAGCCCGAAACAAAAAACTGTTTGTTCACTGCAACATATCAATGCAGCTACGAAAAAGACAAGCCAGTGGCTATACTTCATTCGTAGTTCGAGGAGATCTGGTTTGTCGATTGAAAACTTCTACAAATGTACTATGGACAGCGTTCTGACCGACTGCATCACTGTCTGGTATTTGGAGAAGTGGGGGGTGGTGGGAAGTTCCTACACAGGATCCAAGTAAGTTGCAGAAACTTGTAAAGTTAGTCAGCTTCATCATGGGTACCAGCCGCTGTAGTATCCAAGACATCTTCAAGGAGCAGTGCCTAAGGAAGGTGGCTTCCATCATTAAGGATCCCCACCACCCAGGACATGTCCTCTTCTCATTTCTACCATCGGGAAGGAGGTGCAGAAGCCTGAAGGCGTTCACTCAGTGATTCAGGAATAGCTTCTTCCCCTCTACTCTCTGATTTCTAAATGGATATTGAACCCATGAACACTACCTCACTACTTTTTTTTTATTTCTGGTATTGTTTTTGCACTACTTATTTTAACTATTTAGTAAACATAGAGATACTTACCGTAATTCAGTTTTCTCTCTATATTTACTTATCGTGTACTTCATTGTACTACTGCCATAAAGTTAATGAACTTCACGACACATGCTGCTGATATTAAACTGCATTCTGACTCTGATTTCCACAGAGGCTACCTGACCTGCTAAGTTCCTCCAGCATTTTGTGTGGTCCTCACCCACCACCCCATAAGCCTCCACATCCAACACATCATTCTCCACAGCCCCCGCAATCTCCAATGGTATCCTGCCACCAAACACATCTTTACCTCTCCCCCCTCTCTCCACTTTCTGAGGAATCGCTCCCTCCATGATTCCTTTGTCCATTCGTCCCTCCCCACTAATCTCCCTCTCGGCACACATCCCTTCAAGTGGCCAAAGTGCTACACCTGCCCATTCACCTCCTCCCTCACCTCCATTCCAGGTGAGTCACACTTCACTTGTGAATCTGCTGAGGTTATCTATTGTGTCTGGTGCTCCTGATGTGGCCTCCTCTACACTGGTGAGACCCACTGTAAATTGGGGGACTGCACCTCGGCTCCATCTGCCAAAATGGAACCTCCTGGTGGCCAAACTTTTTAATTCCAATTCCCATTCCAAGATGTCGGTCCATGGCCTCCTCTTGTGTCACCACAAGGCCATTCTCTGGATGGAGGAGCAGCACCTTATATTCCATCTGGGTAGCCTCCAACCAGATGGCATGAATATTGAGTTCTTCTTCTGGTAAAATATAATTCCCTCCCCCTTCCCTCTTCTTCTATTTCCTTCACTGGCCTCTTGCCACTTCTCACCTGCCTATCACCTCCCCTGGGTCCCCTCCTCCTTTCCTTTCTCCTATGGTCCACTCTCCTCTCCTATCAGATTCCTTCTACTCCAGCCCTTTACCTTTCCTACCCACCTGGCTTCACCCATTGCTTTCTAGTTATCTTCCTTTCTTCCTTCCCCTCCCCTCACTTTTTTCATTCTGGTGTCTTTCCCCTTCCTTTCCAGTCCTGAAGAAGTGTCTTGGCCCAAAATGTCGACTATTGGTTCATTTCTATGGATGCTGCCTGACCTCCTGAGTTCCTCCAGCATTTTCTGCATTTTGTTTTGAGTTTCCAGGATCTTCAGAATTACTTGTGTTGATGATAGGAAGAAATTTCTTCACTCGGACAAGTCAAAGTATTTGGGATTCTCCACATGAGAGGGCTTGAATGATGTCGGTGGGTATATATGAAACAGAGTATGATAGATTTTTGGCCACTAAAGGAATCAGAGGTGAAGAGAAAGGGGCAGGGAATGGAGTTGTGGCAGAGCTCACTGACTGAATAACAGAGAAGCTTGAAGTGTAACCATGCACCCCTCATTCCTAGTTCTTATACTGTTTTGACAGTACAGGGAAAGGCAAGCTTGCCGTCATTTATTTAGATATGCAAAATATCATGCAGCATAATGAGGTAATTGGTGAATTGAAGCACTGAGCTTGTTATTAAATTATGAAGTCATTATAAAGATGTGGCAAATTTAAATTATTTGCATTTTAAAATATTTGGTATTTTGGAACATTTTGGCAACCGTTATTTAAAATATCAACACTCAGTAGCAGCTTCTGAGTTAAGTGATGCTTTAAGAAAAATTAGGACTGTCAATTAGTCAACTGGCCTTCGATAATGTCTCTGTTCTGTTAGGCCTCAGACCTTAGGCCCTCGACCCTTTCCTCTTCACTCCCAATGAATTGTTACACTACACTAATTGAAAAGCAAGAGCAAAGGCAGAACCAATTGGATGTGAACTCGGCAAACTCAAGGATTACAGGCTGTACTGCCCTCAGCAACTGGATATGCTCTGCAGTACAGTGGCACAGGGCCAGAAGCAGGAGGGAGGGAGGGGCTGGGGGGGGGGTGGAGAGAGAGAGAGAGAGAGACAGAGAGAGAGAGAGACAGAGAATACATATAAGGTTTGATCCTTTTGGTTCTGTTAGAAATGATATTCTAGTTTAGAATGTAATGTAGTGGTAGAAGGGCAAAAGTACAATGGCAAACATTTGCTGCTATACTTGTAAGCCGTGTTTTTGACTTTCAGGCATATCACAGTAAATGTGACCAGCTGTAAACAGACCAACACACACACGTAATGGAGTTTTCAGTGGCTTGACACCTGCCTGCCTGGCAAGAAGTAGCTTTTCAGGTAAAATGGTGAAAGGAGCACATTGATGCCACTGAAAATACATTCTGACATTGAATTCAGGACGCTGGTCACTTGAGAAAAAGTTTTGTTAATGAGAAAGGTCAGAGGAGAATGACCAAACTGGTTCAAGCTGACAGGAAGGTGACACTAACACAAACAACCACACATTACAACCTCAGTGTGCAGAAGAGCACCTCTGAATACACAACATGTTGAACCTTGAAGTGGACGGGCTACAGAAGCAGAAAACCACAAACATTCACTCAGTGGCCGCTTTATAAGGTACAGGATGTACCTAACACAGTGGCCACTGAGTGTATGAGAAGCTGTAAGGACAGAATTCAATTTTCTTGAAGTGATAATCAATTCTTCCTTTATGTGCAAAAGTGTAAATATTAAAATAGCTTCTGAAATGGATTGCTATATCTACTTGTTCCAGCTGAATTTTAAATAATTGGTCAGTTTTACACTGCACTGTGACATTTTTCTTCCCTGTCCCCTGTCCCCTGCCCTGCTATGCATAATCTGAGGGACAAATTGGATAACTGATAGCCGTGGAAAACGTACTTTACTGTAAAATGTGCTGTGACTGTTTTTAAGCAACATACACAAATTGCTAGAGGAACTCAAAAGGTAAGGCAGCATCTATTGAGGTGAATAAACAGTCGACATTTTGGACAGAGACTCTTCATCAGGACTTAAATTCTGTTTAAACCAATAGATCATAAGAGATAAGAAGGTACCACCTGGTACCTTGGAAAAGTACTGGGATAAGGGAATTTAAGGGTATAACAAGGGACAGGTATACACTCACTGAAGTCACGATGAGACATAGGGTGCAGTGTTACAAAGGGAGAGAGCGAGAGAGAGAGGGAGGGAGTGAGAGAGAATGTGAGAGGGGGAGGGTGACAGAGAGCGAGAGTGAGTGTAATTAGGTGACCGTTGAGTATCACTTTTTAATTGTTAAAGGACACATATATTCACCTTGATAATGCTAAAATAGCTGCCCGTGCCTTTGAGAGAAAACGGTGACGTCATTTTATGTGGATGGAGTAGAACAAAGAGTTGCAATGTTCTACAGAGAATGGTGTTTGAGTGCTTTTCCCAGGTTTGGTGAGGAAAAGTGAATAATATTTGATAATATCCATATAAATTCATTTATACTTGTTTGTAAATCTGGAATATCGGTAATTTGATATGCTTTACATGTGGATACTTTAGATTTTTACGAGTAAATTGATCAGCGCTGGATTGTGTGATTGGGTGACGTTCTTTATCGGCCTACAAGGTAGTAATTACTTTTTAGTAATTCAACTACAAGGCAATATATTGCACAAGTTCTTGTAAAGGTTTATTTTTCTTTCTTCATTGTTTCATGATCAAATGTGAATATAATGGAGTAATGTGAATGTGTTAATTTATGTTCACGTTGTGTGAGCGTGGAGAACTTGTTTCAAGGTCTAGTTTATATGTGTTTGGAAGTTAAGCATGTGTGTGCAAATGTGAGTATATCTCTTAGTTAAGAGGAGATGTATTTATTCTATTTTCATGATATATATAAGGTACAGGGTTGGTGGGATTCTAATGTTGTTTGTATTTTTTAAAGAAATGCCACTACCGTATTGATCTTGTATGTTTTATTTTAGTTATTTTCATACTGCATGCGTAACAAGGGTGTGGTCCGAAATTAAACTGAGATTGTAACAGCGGGAACTGCCTTTGTGTGGTAAACCATGTATATATGTTGTAACTCGGTTAGCTGTCTGGACACACCCCTCTGCTGACTGCCCCTGTGGCTCCTCCCACAGAGTCCTGTATAAAGGTGTTCGTCTTGCCCCTCTCCCTCAGTCCGGGGGCAGACACTCACTGTGGAGGTCGTATTGTACAGCGAATAAAAGTCTTTCAGTATTTTACCAGATCTCAGTCTTTTGGAGTAATTGAAGGTGCTTCAATTTTATTTGCTGTACATTTTAAAACATGGAACAGGTCCCTGAGACCAGACAAATTAGACCTCGATCCACAAATGCCTGACGCTGGAAACGCTTTCGAACTCTGGCTGGCCTGCTTCAAAGCGTATCTAGAGGAGATTAAAGCGACCGACCCCGTAGCGAAGCGCAGAGTTCTACTCTCCAGGGCCAGTCCACGGGTTTATTCGCTGATCAGAGACCAGCCGAACTACGACGGCGCGATGAACGCACTCAAAAGACAATACCTGCGGCCGATAAACAGCGTCTATGCTCGGCATCGCTTAGCGACACGGCAACAACGGTCTGGGGAATCGAGTGCTGAGTTTGTCCGGGCCCTACAGACGCTCGTGCGAGCCTGCAATTGCCAGGAGCTGACGGCGGCGCAGCATGCAGAACTCCTAGTGAGAGACGCCTTCATTATGGGGACCAGGTCAGTGTACGTGCGCCAGCGGCTGCTGGAAAAAGCCGATCTTACCCTAAGTTCAGCGATCGAGCTGGCTGATACGTTGGAGGCCACTCTGCATAACTCCGAGGCTCTCCAGGCACGCGATCCCCCGATGGCCTCGTGGGCACCGCAGACCCCGCAACCCGCCGGCGAATCGACATCGGCTGCAGCCAGTCGTGAGTCCGCGAAGTGCTACTTCTGCAGACTGGAGAAGCACCCTCAGAAACACTGCGCGGCTCGACAAGCTACCTGTTCCAGCTGCGGAAAGAAGGGCCACTTCTCCAAGGTCTGTAAGTCAAAACCGCGAGCGGGATCGAGCAGCGCCGTGTGCGAGACGTGGGGTTCGCCATCTTCCCTGCCGCCATCTTCCCTGCACGCCACCACCACGTGCGAGACATGGGGGCCGCCATCTTCCCTGCCGCCATCTTCCCTGCACACTGCCACCATGTGTGAGACGTGGGGGTCGCCATCTTGCCTGCCGCCATCTTCCCTGCACGCCACCACCACGTGTGAGACATGGGGCCGCCATCTTCCCTGCACACTGCCACCACGTGCGAGACGTGGGGGTCGCCATCTTGCCTGCCGCCATCTTCCCTGCACGCCACCACCACGTGCGAGACATGGGGGCGGCCATCTTGGTCGGCACCACCTCCCACCGCCTACGACCAATGGGTGCTCATGGGGCATCCCATGACGCCGGACCAAGACAGCGACCCCACCCTGGCTTCCGTGATCCTCGACCAAAGCGCTCCCCACCAGCTCGCAAGGTCAATGATGGACATCCTGGTGGAGGGGCACAGGACAAGCTGCCTGTTTGACATGGGCAGCATGGAGAGTTTTATCCACGGTGCAGCATTGTGGACTCATGATACGGCCGGTAAGTCGGAGGGTCACCATGGCCTCCAGGTCACATACAACAGACATCCGGGGGGGTTCTGTAGCGACACTAGTGGTGCAGGGCACAGAATATCGGGACTTTACGTTACTGGTCTTGCCTCAACTGTGTGCCCCTGTGTTGTTGGGGTTGGACTTCCAGAGCCACCTGAAAAGCGTGACAATGGAGTATGATGGGCCCCTCCCGCCAATTACTGTCATAAATCCCCTGTTTTGTAGAGATATGTCATGTACCCCGCTACTGACCACACACCCACACCGACCCGCGTATCCCACCCAACATCATGCCAACTGCCACACTACCGACACCACTTGCGGCCTCTCCACCCTCAGGATCCCTCTCCCACCGCTGTTCACCAACCTGACCCCCGACTGTAAACCCGTGGCAACTAAAAGCAGGAGGTACAGCGCGGGGGACAGAGCTTTCATTAAGTCGGAGGTGCACTGGCTGCTTAGGGAGGGGATCATTGAAGCAAGCAGAAGTCCTTGGAGGGCGCAGGTGGTCGTTGTTCGGAACAGGGAGAAGAATAGATGGTCGTGGACTATAGCCAGACCATCAATAGGTTCACGCAGCTCGACGCGTACCCTCTACCCCGCATCGCGGATATGGTCAATCAGATAGCACAGTACAAGGTGTACTCGACCATAGACCTAAAATCCACTTATCACCAGCTCCTCATCCGCCGGGAGGACCGCCCTTACACTGCCTTCAAGGCGGACGGCAGGCTTTATCAATTCCTGCGCGTCCCCTTTGGTGTTACGAATGGTGTATCTGTCTTCCAGAGGGCAATGGACCGGATGGTGGACCAGTGCCAACTGAAGGCCACGTTCCCATATCTGGATAACATGACCATCTGCGGTCACGACCAGCAGGATCATGACAACAACCTCCAAAAATTTCTCCAAGCGGCCAAATCTTTCAAAGTCACCTATAACAAGGACAAGTGTGTATTTGGGGCCACCCGACTTGCTATCCTTGGGTGTGTCGTGGAGAATGGAGTCATTGGCTCTGACCCCGACCGTATGTGCCCCCTGTTGGAACTCCCTCTTCCCAATACCCTCAGAGCCCTCAAAAGGTGCCTGGGCTTCTTTTCATATTACGCCCAATGGGTCTCTAACTATGCAGACAAGGCCCGCCCCCTGGTCAAGTCCACCACATTCCCCCTCTCTGCCGAGGCCCGCGTGGCCTTCAACCACATAAAAGGGGACATTGCCAAAGCAGCAATGCAGGCGGCGGATGAGGCCATTCCCTTCCAAGTAGAGAGTGACGCCTCCGACTTTGCGCTGGCTGCTACCCTCAACCAGGCAGGAAGACCAGTGGCGTTCTTCTCCCGTACCCTTCAAGGCCCTGAAATTCGGCACTCTGCAGTAGAGAAAGAGGCCCAGGCCATAGTGGAAGCTATAAGGCACTGGAGGCACTATCTTGCCGGCAAAAGGTTCACCCTGCTAACTGACCAGCGCTCAGTTGCGTTCATGTTTAATAATCAGCAGCGGAGCAAAATCAAAAATGATAAAATTCTGAGGTGGAGAATCGAACTCTCCACCTACAACAATGATATCATGTACAGGCCTGGGAAGCTCAACGAGCCCTCCGATGTCCTATCCCGGGAAATGCGCGCCAGCGCGCAGATCGACCAGTTATACGCCCTACATGTAGACCTTTGCCACCCGGGAGTCACCCGGCTTTTCCACTTCGTGAAAGCCCGGAACCTGCCTTACTCCCTTGAGGAGATCAGGATGATGACCAGGGACTGCCAAGTCTGCGCAGAGTGCAAACCGCACTTCTACCGACCCGAAAAGGCACCACTCATCAAGGCCACCCGCCCCTTTGAGCGACTGAGTGTTGACTTTAAGGGCCCCCTTCCCTCCACCGACCACAATGTGTACTTTCTTAACGTAATTGACGAGTACTCGTGGTTCCCCTTCGCCATCCCCTGCCCCGACACCACTACCACGTCAGTTATAAAAGCCCTGTGCAAGCTCTTCACTCTGTTCGGATACCCATGCTATATCCACAGTGACAGAGGGTCCTCGTTTATGAGTGACGAGCTGTGCCAATATCTACTGGCTAGGGGGATTGCAACCAGTAGGACCACGAGCTATAATCCCCGGGGGAATGGACAGGTAGAGGAGGAGAATGGCACAGTGTGGAAAGCCACACTCTTAGCCCTCAGGTCAAAGGGACTGCCGGTCTCCCGCTGGCATGAGGTCCTTCCCGAGGCACTCCACTCCATCCGCTCCCTGTTATGCACAGCCACCAATGCCACCCCTCATGAGCGGCTCTTTTCTTTTCCCAGAAAATCGACCACTGGAACCACCCTACCATCTTGGCTGATGTCCCCGGGGCCAGTGCTGCTCCGGAAACATGCGAGGAGCAATAAATACCCCCCGATATTCGAGAGTGTTCACTTACTTCATGCGAACCCCCAGTATGCCTACGTGGTTTTACCTGATGGGCGGGAGGACACGGTCTCCATCCACGACCTGGCGCCCGCAGGAGCTCCAGGCCCCCACCCTGAACACTCCGTGGTGACTATTGACCCCGTACCCACCAATGTATGTACCTACGAGACACCGTGCACCCCAAACCCTATACAGACACCACACGACACTCCCATACCGGGTGCGACGCACACGTACGAGGGATTACCGATGCCTAACGTGCTGGCACCTGAAGTCAGGCCGGAGCCAACACAACCACCATCGCCGGTGCTACGTAGATCACAGCGACGGACTCGACCGCCTGATAGACTTAACCTGTAAATATACTTCTTGTAAATATTGTCAGTCACTTCACCCCGCGGGACTCTTTTTAAAAAAAGGAGTGAATGTGGTAAACCATGTATATATGTTGTAACTCGGTTACCTGTCTGGACACACACCTCTGCTGACTGCCCCTGTGGCTCCTCCCACAGAGTCCTGTATAAAGGTGTTCGCCTTGCTCCTCCCCCTCAGTCCGGGGGCAGACACTCACTGTGGAGGTCGTATTGTACAGCGAATAAAAGCCTTTCAGTATTTTTACCAAACCTCAGTTTTTTGGAGTAATTGAAGGTGCTTCACTTTGGTCAACTCATTTTGTCGTTTTTATTTTGATACCCTCTTTCTGCATTAAAACATCTAAAACAGATAAAGGAATTAAAATCCCCCAAAAAATTTGTTCTCCTGCGTGTGTGTTTTTCCCCAGGCTACAAAATTTGGTACCAGGACAGAAGTACAATATACAAAATATTTTATGGTAGTGATGAAGAACAGGTCAGTCACTCCCGTGGTAAAACAGATAAAGGAATTAAAGGCCCATAGAAGTATTTGTTGTCCTGTGCGTGTATTTTCCCTAGGCTACAAAATGAGAGAGAGAAGGAGAGAACAGTAGAATCACTTGTTCGACATCTGGGATTTCTTTTGGCACTGCAAGCATCAGTCCAATGAGTGGTTCATAAGTATTCTTTGTGTTCTATCCTACTGTAGTTTATTGAAGAGGATATTAAGTAGTTTTTTATATCATAATAAAGTAGTTTTTGTTACCTTTAATGTACATATAGTGTCTCATTTGTTTGTGGATACCTCTTGCTGCTGAATGAAAAATGAACATGGAAGGAATTTTTAAGGAATTTGTGTTTGATGGCTCTGGGAGTATACTCGCTGCAGTTTAGAAAGATACATGTGGATCTTAATGAAACCATTTGAATTCCTCTAAACCATTTGTTTCCTCTAAAACTCTTGAATTTAAAAGGCTGACACCCAACTAGCATCCTTCTCCTCAATGAGGCTTCAAGAAAAACGTCACGCATGTCCCTTTGCCTGGCTCCTCAAGTCATTTGAGAGTTGACTGTAAAGTTGCTTGCTGAGTTATTCACTAACCCCTACATCAGCTTGCAATATATCAACATAGAATGCCATACTGAATCGGGCACATTCACATCAATAGGAACATGCATTAAAAAAAAATCACTGTTCTGCGAATCTCACTATTGATGTTTTTATGTGACTTCCAAGAGCAACAGGAGGAAAATCCAGAATGAAATATTGTTTAAGCAACAACACAGCTTGGGGCAACTTCTAGGCCTGAGTATGAATTTTTATTTGTGTTTGATACACACTCATTTGCAAGTAGTCAGAGATTATACATCTGCAAGTTTTATAACAAGCAGACAAAAGCAAATTCAAAGCCAACAAAAGAGATTGAATTTCAAGGCCAGGTACTGGAAGATACAATTTGGTTCCATCTACTCAATCTTGCATGTTTTACTACTTTCTATGATCTATTTTCTTCTACAATCTTGTAAAAAGATGTCACTATTGTGTATTTAATAATTCAATAATACTTGAGTAATCTTGTATATATACTGGTTAATTAAGCATTCTTGTTCATTTAAAGGATTTATTACGACTTCTATGAATAAAAACGTGAATTACATGCATCATCACCCATATGATATGGGTGCACCTCGCTTAAAGTCAACATGAAGTTAAGTCCACACTCCTAGACTCCTGTGCCTTCCTTTGAATTAGGTTAATGTTTTGAAGTTACAAAATATAACAATGGTGATGAGGAATTCTTAAAATGAACCTGAGATGGCTACAACCTGTTGAAATGCAGCGTGATGATTGAACTTAAAAAAAAACATGATAGAGGTTTTTTTTTATGAAGGCAGTAAATAGAAGAATTCATGGGTTCATAAAAAGTAGGTACTGGGTGACAATATTCATAAAAAAGAACGGAAATTGCTGGCTACATCAGTAAGATTGAGATGTTTGCTCAATGGATAACTGGCTCATGTATAGTGAGCTGACATAACAATATTTTGAAGCAAATGAAATAACCAATGAGAAACAAGGACCCATTTTGCTGAGTTCATTGGGTTTATTGTAGGTTTTATGTATAAGTACATGAATGACATACATCGTTATGCCACTATGTCATAAGTAGGCCTCTTGCTAAAATTAAAAACAAAGTTTAAACATTCTCCCGGTCTCCCCACTGTTTTTTAAAATTGTGTTGTGTTTTTCAATTACAAAACCTAACAGATACAGTCCAGTCTAAAGAACTCTCCCTACCACTGAGCACATCTGCAAGGAGCACTGCCACAAGAAAGCAGCATCCATCATCAAGGAACCCCACCATCCAGGCCATTGTCACTTCTCACTGCTGCCATCAGGAAAGAGGTGCAGGAGCCTTAAGCCCTACACCATTAGGTTAAGGAACAGTTATTAACCTTCAACTGTCAGCACCTGAACCAACATGGATGACTTCACTCAATACTGAATAGATTCCATAACCTATGGACTCACTTTCAGATACTCTACAATCCATGCTGCCTGTATTATTTATTCACTTTTCTTTTCCTTTTCTTGGTATTTGCATAGTTTGTCTTTTGGATATTGATTGTTTGTCAGTCTTTGTGTGTAGCTTTTCAATAATTTTGTTTATTTCTTTGCTTCCCTGTGAATGCCTGAAAGAAAACTAATTTCAGGGTAATCTATGCTAACCTATACGTACTTTAATAAATTTGCACTGAACCTTGATGAGTTTACTTAATATATTTTTGTCATGGTCCAGTCTGTGAAGTCCGTATTCTGGTTCATGGTCTGGTCCATCGACCCTTGCTGCAGGTTTTCCTACCTACCCTGTTTCTGTTCTTGTTGAGTTAATTGAGGCAGCTGATGCTAGTTGGGGCTGGCTGCATAAATACCTTCAGAGACCAGGGCGTGGCTGCTGGATTGTTCTTGTCCTTACTCCTTGTATCCCTTCCTCTGCCTTCTGTTTCCTCGCCTGAAGCCCTGCCTTGTCTTGCTGGTAACTCTCGCCTCGTCTCGCCTGCAGTCTTGTCCTGGAGCCACCTTGTACCTAGCTCCCTTCCTGTCCATTGCCTCTGTCGGGTGGTGATCCGCACCCTGCCCAGGTGAACCGCGCCCTGCCCAGGAGGAGCCTGCTCAGCCTCACACCTGAAGACTCCAGCCTCCTGCCTAACCTCACGCCTGAAGACTCCAGCCTCCTGCCTAGCCTCAAGCCTCTAGCCTGAAGACTCCATCCTCCTGCCTAGCCTCAAGCCTGAAGACTCCAGCCTCCTGCCTAGCCTCAAGCCTCTAGCTTGAAGACTCCAGCCTCCTGCCTAGCCTCAAGCCTCTAGCTTGAAGACTCCAGCCTCCTGCCTAGCCTCAAGCCTGAAGACTCCAGCCTCCTGCCTAGCCTCTAGCCTGAAGACTCCAGCCTCCTGCCTAGTCTC
Organism: Mobula hypostoma; assembly: GCF_963921235.1. Lineage (NCBI taxonomy): Eukaryota > Metazoa > Chordata > Chondrichthyes > Myliobatiformes > Myliobatidae > Mobula > Mobula hypostoma. The sequence continues at coordinate 116,775,553 of NC_086097.1, read as the reverse complement.
AAGCCTGAAGACTCCAGCCTCCAGCCTAGCCTCAAGCCTGAAGACTCCAGCCTCCTGCCTAGCCTCAAGCCTGAAGAATCCAGCATCCTGCCAAGCCAAACCAAGTCTTTAGCCTCTTGCCAAGCCAAGCCAAGTCTCTAGCCTCTAGCCTCTTGCCAAGCCAAGCCAAGTCTCTAGCTTCTAGTCTCAAGCCTAAAGACTCCAGCCTCCGGCCTAGCCTCAATCCTGAAGACTCCAGCCTCCTGCCTAGCCTCAAGCCTGAAGAATCCAGCCTCCTGCCAAGCCAAGCCAAGTCTCTAGCCTCTTGCCAAGCCAAGCCAAGTCTCTAGCTTCTAGCCTCAAGCCTGAAGACTCCAGCCTCCTGCCTCCTGCCAAGCCTTGCCTCTAGTCTCTAGCCTCAAGCCTGAAGACTCCAGCCTCATCTGGCCTGCCTGCCAAGCCTCGTCCTTGCCTAATTCTGGGGTCCGAGCCAGAGGCAAGACCCAGGTAATGGGTCCTTGTCCAGTCTCTGGCTCGGAGTCCAAGTCCGGGCTCCTAGCGCTCTTGTTCGGTCCTGTTCCAGGTTCCTGGTTTTCCTGTCCATGTCCTTGCCATCGTCCTGTATCCTAGTCCTGTCCCTAGTACTTCAGTGTCTGTGTCTTGCACTTGGGTCCATCTCCAGCCACCGCTTTATGACAATTTTGCATTTTAATCATAAAACTAACACACAACACACTTCATTTAGTAGCCTCTTTATGTTTGTCAATGCAATAAATATTCATATACTTGCAAACTAATAGAGAAACCAGCCTGGACAAACAAATTGGGTTACCATTGTTGCATGTGTCATCACACTACTATATGATGCAGGCATGCCTTGCTTAAAGTAAACTCGAAGTTAGACCCGCATTCCCAGACTCCCATGTCTTCCTTTGAATTAGTTTAATGTTTTGAAGTTACAGTCACTGCTAACTAAAGTACTTGATAACTTAACTAAAATCAGATTGATACATTCTGAAACTTGTGAAATTTCTTGGAACACAGATTTTGCTTTGTGTGAAGTCTATCTTTAAAGTAATGGTCTGGATCTTGTACTATACAGGTCTCGCCTGAGCTCACTGGAAGCTTCCACACTCCCCCTGCACAAAGGATGAGAGTAGTGTTGGCTGGGCCCCTGCACAAGATTCTCGAAAGGAGCCAGTTCCCACATGATTTGTGAGAATGGGTGTTGTGTTGGGCCTTCCAGAAGTTTATCACAAGCCATGGCCAAAAGCAATGCTTTGACAACTGGCTAACTCGCACTTCCAGTTTTGTCAACCTGGATCATACCTTTTTGCCGCAGTGCACATGCAGCTGCTACTCCAGGTACAAGCATATCATAGTGATAAAGCCCTCGGTGAGTGCTTATGGTGAGAAACCCTTTGGACTCTTCTTCCACCTCCATCTGTATGCAGGCCTCAGCTACGTGCACTCTGCTTAAGTGTTTTCCTCTAGAAAGGTTTGCAAAGAAATCCTCTATCCTGGGTAGAAGGCATTAATTTTCTTGCAGTATTGGGTTAATGGTGAACTTTAAATCACCCCAGATTCTAACAGAACATCCTTTGTGGCTACTTGGACCACTGGTGTTGCCCATGGGTTTCACTGGTCCTTGGAAAGAATTCCTTCACCTTCAATTCAGGAACATACAGTAAAATGTACTCTCCTTCCTTTTGATTCCACTTATGAAACCTAAAGTGCTCTGTAATTAACAATGGTTTCAGTTCTAAGTGTTCCTGCATTACTTTCATGATAACAGCAAAACTCATTTCAGCTAGTTTGGTTGGAGCAGTCAAACTTCTAAGCAAACTGTATGCTCTTCCACCAATAGCAATCAGCAAAACTGGCACTTGTTTGTCATTGGTTTTTCCATTTTCTTTAAAATACTGCTCAATTTGCAGAGTATACATATTCCAGTTATCTCTTGTGCAAACAAACACGTCTATCTTTCCGATGTAGCCAGCCATTTTTTCATTCTTTATTATTATTATTATTATTATTATTATTATTACTACTACTACCTGGTACTCACTGTTTATGAACCCATGAACTTGTCCACGTTTTGCCTTTTTTTAAACTCAAACGTCTTGCTGCACTCCAACACGTGAATAGCTGTCTCGGGTTCATTTAAAGCTTCCTCCTCACCACAAGAAAAACACGAGGAGACCAGGAAATGTGTATTGTTCATTTTTACTTTTAATGAGACATACATTTATGACATGGTGGTGTAATATGATAAGATAAGATAAAACTTTATTTATCTCGAAGGAAATTATTGTTGTAAGGTTGCTCAGTCAGAATATATACTTTGAAATGCAAAATATAAGCACTGAGGTATGAAAAAGAATACAAAATGTACATTAAACAGTAATAGTGTAAAATACACATGTGCAATGAAACCGTATACTTATATACTTAAGGAGGAGGAGTTGTGCAGTCATATAGCCACAGGGAGAGAGGATCTGCTGTGACGTTCAGTGGTGCACCTTGGTGGAATCAGTCTATTACTAAAGGTGTTCCTGTGTTTGTCCAGTATGTCATGGGGTGTTTGAGGTGTCAGGGAGGGGTAGCACCTCTGGTGGGGGAACATGTCACGTCCTTTTCAAAGGTTAGTCCACCTTTGGTCCCCACCTGGCACTCAGCTCTCACCTGTGGCTCCCCGTAGCTGTTTGCATGTGACAGCGGCCACACCCTGGGCAACGGCTTTGACAAGCCGGCCAAACCAGGTGAGGGTAGCCGACGGGTCTCAAACCCTCGGTGAGATAGGGAGTTGTCTATCTCAGCATGAGAAGACAGACTCCGGCGGACTGAACGTACGAGACCAATGGAAGGTCCAACAGTCAAGAAGGCAGTTTCTGCAAGCGTCATGGAACACGTAGAACAGGACAAGACACAGAAGACATCCTGGTTATCCACTGCGCCTAGTCCCATCTCCAGCCGTCTCAACTCTTGTCTTGCCACTGGATCCAGATGGGAATTGGGAAGAGATAGTGAGGCAGACACTGCGCAACTCTCCCTTACTTAAATCCAAATCACGTGTTAGTCTCGACTCCATCATAATGGTGTCGAGGTCCTCATCGATGTTGACAATGGACGAGCACAATGCCATGGAGTGGTTGAGAGGGATTGTCCATAATGCTCCGTAGCTTCTGCAGCATCATCCTCTCAGACACAACCACCAGGGAATCCAGTTCCACCCCCAGAGCAGAACCAGCCTTCCTGAGGAGCTTATCGATCTTCTTGGTGTCAGCTGCTCTCACCCTGTTGTCCCACAGACTACAGTGTAGAATAGAATGCTGGCCACCACTAAGTCGTAGAACATCTGCAGCATAGTTCTGCAGACGTTGAATCACCGGATCCTCCTCAGGAAGTAGTCAGCTCTGTCCCTTCTTGTACAGAGCCTCTGTACTTTAGCCCAGTTCAGTTTATTGTCCAGGTGAGTCCCCAGGTATTTGTAGTCCTGGACGATTTCGACATCTATTCCTTTGATGGGAGATGGGAATGCAGGGTGTTTTCACCTTCATGAAGTCCACTACCAACGCCTTTGACTTAGTGATGTTGAACTGCAGGTGATTCAGCCCACAGCACTCAATAAAGTTGTCCACCACTCTTCTGTACTCAGCCTCTAGTCCCTGGCCGATACAGCTCACAGCTGCCAAGTTGCCCGAAAACCTCTGCAGGTGGTAGGTCTGTGAGTTGTATCTGAAGTCCCAGGTGAACAGGAAGGGGGGCAGGACAGTCCCCTGAGGTGCTCCTGCACTGAAAACCACAGAATCTGATAACCAGTTCTGCAGTCTCACATACTGTGGCCGTCTGGATAGGTAGTCTGTAATCCAGGACACTAGTGGAATATCCACCTGCATCTCCGTGAGCTTACTCCCTAGTAAAGCAGGTCGTATGGTATTAAAAGCACTGGAGAAGTCAAAGAAAATGACTCTGATAGTACTGTCTAGCTCATCCAGATGGGAGTGAGCCCACTGAAGCAGGAAGATAATAGCGTCCTTGACTCCAATATGTGGTTGGTAAGCAAACTGCGGGGTCCAGTGATGGATTTACAGTGGTCTGAAGGTGTATCAGGACCAGTCTTTCTAATGATTTCATAAAAAGTGAGGTCAGTGCCACTGGACTGTGGTCATAGGAAGTGGTGGGACATGTCTTCTTGGGTACTGAACCTAGGCAGGATGTACTCCACAACACAGGGACCTCTCCAGGCTCAGGCTCAGTTTAAAGATGTATTGAAAGACTGCACCCAGCTGAGTAGCACACATCTTGGGCTGATGCGTCCAGTCCCACAGCCTTGCCTGGGTGAAGCCTGATGAGCTCTCCCCTCACCTGCTGAGCAGTGACAGTCCGTGTGTCTGTGGTCGTTGGCTATCCGGTGCCCTTGGAGAGCGACAGAGAGTGAGGGATAAGAGCAGAGGAGCTAGAGCAGAGGGGTTGTAAAGCGGTGAACAAAAGCCTCCTCATCAAACCTGTTGAAAAAGCAGTTTAACTTGTTGGGTCTGTCCAAGTGCCCTTCAATCATCTGCTCTCTGGTCTTTTTGTACAGCGATTGTTTTCATACCACTCCACACATCCTTTGTGTTGTTCTGCTGCAGTTTCCTCTCCAGCATCCTCCTGTAGCAATCCTTGCCCTAGGCAATCTTCTCCCTCAGTCCCTTCTGAACCAGCCTCATCCCCTCCCTATTTCCATCTCTGAATGCCCTCTTCTTCCTGTTTGGTATGGCTTTGATGTCTTTGGTGACCCAAGGCTTATTGTTTGGGAAAGAGTGTACAGTCCTAGTTGTAGACTAATACAATCCTGGTTGTAGACTAATACAGCCCCAGTTGTACACTAATACAGTGTACAGTATTATCTACACAGAAGTTGATGTACCCTGTCATGTAGTCTGTCAGTCCATTAATGTCCTCTCCATGTAGATGACAGAGCACATCCCATAATGACATCTGCTATTCAGGTATTTTTACAAATAACACAGAATTAATTATTTAAACAAACAAAGAATGCTTAATCAAATAATATATGTAATATCACTCAGAAAGTACTGAATTATTAAATAGATAATAGTATCCATCACTTTTTGTAGGCTTTTCAACTCATTTAAGATATAGAGTACCTTTGACCTACCATTCACTCATATAACCTTTCCTCTTCAATTAAATAGATAGGATCACTGTACTTGCACCAGGAGCACCTTGCCAGAGGTTCAGCATAACTACTGGGCCATCTATGGATTGCACTAGGCTAATGGACTCAATGGGTCTAACTTTGCAAAAGTTCAGTGGGTAGAACTTCCGGAATAACTATTGGGTCATCTATGGATCACACTACACTAATGGACTCAATGTTGAGTCCAATGATAGACTAGAATGAGGAAATCATTGAAGATCAGCTAGTATTCCTGCATTTAGACATGTCTAAAACCTGATTAGTAGTGGAGGCAAACACTAGATTCAAACGTATTCAGCACATGAGCATTGAAACATGCAATGAAACGTATTGTTGCATTAATAACTAATGCACCCAAGGATGTGCTGAGGGCAGCCTGCAGGTACCATCACACATTCTGATGCCAACCTAGCATGCCCACAATGTTCAACACAACACACAATGCAGAACAACAGCAACAGAGCAACACAAGACAACAAGAGAAAACCAAGCCCCCTTTCCAATTTCCCACCCGCCAACTCCAACTTCCCAATACAACACACACACACACACACACACACACACACCTATGGGCCTCCAGTCCTTAGCCCCAGACTCTCAGCCACTGGGCCTCCAATCCATAGTCTCTGGACCGGAATGAAAGATTTGACTTTCAGACCTCTACCTTTGGACTTGTCAACTTCGGTCTGCAGCCTTTTGGGCTTTCATGTAGAAGATATGTGCCACTAATATCAGAGATGCTGATGTATTCGTTCCATGTATGTCTCTGAGTGTAGTTTCTTCCTCTAAGCTAATAGTAGTTAAATCTGTAGAACACTTTAACAATAAAACTAGAATAAACGGAAATAAAATTAAATGCTGCAGGTGCTTGAAATCAGGAATAAAAGCAGATAATACAGGAAATACTCAGCAGGTTTAGCAGCATATGTGGAAAAAGAAACAGTCAATGATTCACATCTGCAGTCGATACATTCACTGTTCCTCTTTCTGCATATATCACAGAGTTTCTCCGTATCTTCTCTTTTTATTATGGTTTATTTTGTACTGAAGTTAGCATTGACTTGGAGGACAAAACCAGATTACAGAATATTGTGCATTTTGGAGAATTTTTTTCATCATAGGCATATGAGCTACCATTATATCTGAAATAGGAGCAGCTAATATTGAAGGGATTTAAAAGTAAGGCACTGGCATCCCATTGCTCAGTTAGCCAATGATCTTTTGCCCTGACTCAGTACACACAAAGGGACACATTTGCTTTTCTGGCTTGGGACGGCTGGAGCTGGCTAGTGAACAGTGAATCCAATGTTTTTGGAAGGAGGTTGTCAGAAGTCACAATGGCTCAGACACTCCACTTAAATATCATCTCCTCCTTTATTTGCAAACAAATGGCTGAGCAGCAGTGGTGACACATGGCATTCAGTTCCAGTTCCGCCACTTAAAACCCTGTCAAAAACAATGGATTCCACAGACACCTGAACTTCATGAAAGGGCGAAGAACCAGAAAACAGATGCATAACTGGGCCCGAGTCACTGAAACATCACCACATGTCATTGCCGGGGTCTATAAATGCCAAGAAAAAATCTTTTCCAAATAATGCAGAGGTCGGCAATGATATCCAATAGCACAGGCAGTTTAATCACCTCAATAGGTCAGAAAAATGAGCATAGAATCACCTTCACCCTCATTCTTATGTGCCTGTTAATCTAGTTATTTCAAACCATCGTACCTTTCTGTTTACCTCCCTTTTTTGCCATCCAATGCAACATTCAAAATTGTATTTGTAAAACAGCAAAGTTCCGTCTTACAAAAAGGATCTAGTGTTTTCCTGGCGTATATGGCATGTAAACTCTTCTCGGGCTTCCAGCCGGGTACAAGCATTGATTATCACTGACATTTTGATGCCAAACTCTGCCAGCTCCTTCAGGATGATGCACCAAAACGTTGGTTATAATCAACACCTGTGTCCGGCTGGAAGCCCTAGAAGAGTTTATTCTGTCTTACAGTCACCTTCAACAAATATTCCTCATCTACCAATACATTTATCCATCCACCCTGCTCACGGACTGTTTGTCCCACTCCCATCAGGAAGAGTAGCAACCTCATCGGGACAATCAGACTCAAGAAAAGCGACTCTCCTCAATCTGTAAGGCTGATCAACACGTCACCCACTACCCCACCACTGTTGTATTATTTTCTGTCAGTCACCTGATGTACAGACTAGCATTAGTTTATGGACGTACAATCAATCTATGTATATAAGCATTTATATTTGTATATTTGTATTTACTTATCACTTTCCAGCCAACTTTCTTCTTCTCCCCCAACCTTATCTATTCTGGCATCTTCCCCCTTCCTTCTCAGTCCTGAAGAAGGGACTTGGCACGAAATGCCGACTATCTATTTGTTTCCATAGATTCTGCCTGACCTGCCGAGTTCCTCCAGCATTTTGTATGTCTTGCATTGGATTTCCAGCATCTGTAGACTTTCCCGTGTTTATATTGGTTGTTTTTTTTTCATATTATTATTGTGTTCTTTCTCTTTTGTGCTTTTTGTGCTGCATTTGGACCTGGAGTAACATTTATTTCATTCTCCTTCACACTTGCGCACAGGAAATGACAATAAACCATCTTGAATCCATCCACCCTGCCATTTATTCACTTATCAATCCAGTTCCTGCAACATCAATTCTTGGAAAACACAGTATGGAACACCAGGGAGAGGCAAGGAATGAGGGATAACCCTCCACCCATCTGCTGGGTAACGTCAATAAAGGAGATGGACCTTAATGTCATTAGCAGGACCTTATGCATGCCTGTTGTAAATCAGGAGCTGATGGTCTGACAGTTACCACTGTCAGAACTTTTTCCTCATCAAGCCACGCTCATTCATCTGAACTGGGTACCATCTGAGCGTCTTTCGAGGCATGATTGCCAGCTAGCAGAGCTGTTACAGCAACTCAAATTCCATGTGACCTCAGGTGCCGTCTGTGTGGAGTTTTGCTCATTTGCCCTGTGATTACGTCCGCTTCCTCTCACTGTTCACTTTCGTCCCACCTCCCAAACACTGGTGGGATAGTGAGTTAGTTGGTTACTGTAAATTTCCCTTAGTGCTCTTGTCATTTACAGGGGTGTTGATCAATTAGGGAGGTGGGCTGAGGAGTAGTAAATGGATTTTCAAAACAGTGAAGTGTGAAGGGATGTAATTTGGAAAGTTAAACCAGCACAGGACATACAACGAACGGTGTAGGGCAGCAAGGAGTGTAATTAAACATAGGGACATAGACAGACAAGTGCATAGCTCATTGAAAACAGAATCACAGGTAGACATGGTGGCGAAAAAGGCATTTGACATGTTTGCCTTTAACACTGGTTAGAGCACTTGAGACATTATTTCACAATTGTATAAATCAGTAGTGAGGAGGCACTTGAAGTACTGTGTACAGTTTTAATCACCCTGTTACAGAAAAGTCATAGTTAAATTGAAGATAGTGTAGAAAAGATTTACAAGGACGTTGCCAGGACTAGACAGCTGAGTTATATGGAGAGGTTGGCCAGGCCTTCAGACTGTGGAATGTAGGAGAATGAAGGGTGAACTGACAGAATTATAGATAAGGTGGATGGTAGCAGTCCTTTCCCCAGGTTATAGACTTAAATTTAGAGAGGAAAGGCTTAAAGGAGACTTGTAGGACAACATTTTCATGCAAAGGGTGGTGACGGTATGAAACAAGCTTCCAAAGGAAATGGTTGAGGCAGGTTCAATAGTTTTATTGAAGAAGCACTTAATAGGTAAATGCAGAGTTGGGGCTTAGAGGGATATGGGCTGAATGCAAGAAATTGGCACTAACTGTTTGTCGGCATGAACTGGTTTGGCAGAAGGGCCTGTACCAGTTCTGTATTGCTCTATGACTCTGAGTAGCAGAACCCAGGCAGAGTTGAAAGGACTATGGGGAGAATAAATAAAATATGACCAGTGTAGGGTCAGTGAAAATGGGTGTTTGATATTCGGTGTGCCAAAGGGCCTGTTTCCATGATTCTGACTCCATGCCTTTACGGCAGATTAAATTTGTACAAACAGATCCTTTCAAGACTTTATTTGTGACGACTTGGTGGAAAACTGTTAATAGTGTTAAGCCAACGAGGAAATCCCAAACTGTTCATAACTTTAGCTCAAATCCGCTCTTGCTGACTACTAGAAAAACCAACAAAACCCCTGTGAAGAAAGTTTTTCACAGAGTTATTGAAGACAGCAGCCGTGAAGCTGTAATATTCATTGTCAGATCCTCCTGGCAGCTGATCAGCAGCTGTGCTCACAGCAAGCCGTCTCTGGCAGTTTTCAAAGCCTGTGCACCCCACGTCAACCTCACCAACAGTTGTGAAAATCGACCATCACAAACTTTTTATGGATGTAATTTACTCAAACACCCTTCCTAATAGGGCATCCCTACTGTGGTGTTGTCCACTCGGATTAACTTCCAATCCACAAGGATTTCTATTGGAAATTAAATCCCTATCAGCACACTTAATCACAATTGCAACCATGGTCCTCAAAGGGGAACAGGCTGCGAGAATCATAGGCTAATCAAGAAACGACTGAAGGGGAAGTAAATGGAATTGGAGAGAAAATTAGCAGTAAATATAAATGCAGAACTCGAGCTAACAGCTGCAAAAAGTAACAAAAGTGGAAAAGTAATCATGGATCCCTTGAAAGCAGAAGCTGGTGAGATTATTGTGAATAAATAAATACTGTAGGTATTAAATATACACATAGTGGCCACTTTATTAGGTACCCCTGCTCATTAGTGCAAATTCGAATCAGCAAATCAATGTATAAAAGCATGCAGACATGGTCACGAAGTTTAGTTGTTGTTCAGACCAAACATCAGAATGGGGAAGAAATGTGATCTACATGAGAATGAGAGTCAGGTTTGATTATCTCTGGCACATGTCTTAAAATTTGTTGCTTTGTAGCAGCAGTACATTGCAATACGTAATAAAGATCTATAAATTACGATAAGAAATGTTCAAATAAAAATTTAAATTAAATAACTTAAATGAGTAGTGCAAAGAGAGAGCAAAAAAAATAGTGAGGTAGTGTTATCAGAGATCTGATGGCAGACGGGAAGAAGCTGTTCCTAAAATGTTGAGTGTGTATCAGGCCCCTGTACCTCCTCCTTGGTAATAGCGGTGAGAAGAGGGCATGTCCTGGGTTACTGGGGTCCTCAGTGATGGATACCATCTTTTTGAGGCAACTCTTTGTCCCCCATTACAACCTCACTAGCATTATTTTCCAGTGGTCCAATATAATCTTTCACCTCCCTTTTACAATTTACAGAACTGAGAAAAAACTTTTAGTATCCTGCTTTATATTGTTGGCTAGTTTGCCCTCATATTCCATCTTTACCCTTGGTATAGCTTTTTTAGTTGCCTTTTGTTTGATTTTAAAGCTTCCCAATTTATTCAATTTCCCATTCACTTTTGCTACCTTCCTTGGCTTTTATGCAGTCCTTAACTTCCCTTGTCAACCACAGTTGCCCATCCCTGCCATTTGGGAACAATTTATTCTTTGCGACATATCTATCCTGTGCCTTGTGAACTATTCCCAGAAACTTCAGCCATCTCTGCTCTGCCGTCATCCCTGCCAGCATCCTCCTCCAATTCACCTGGGCAAGCTCCATTCTCATGCTGCTGTAATTCCTCCTATTCCTTTGTGATGCTGATACGTGTGACTTATGCTTCTCCCTCTCAACGGAGCTGCTGTCAAGCCTATTTTGTAATTGCAACTGTATGTTTGGCCCAGGATAGATCTTCAGAGATATTGAAAACCAAGAACTTGAAACTTGTTGCGTTTTCAACTGCTGATCCCTCACTAAGGAATGATGTGTGTTCGCTTGACTTCCTCTACCTGAACTCCAAAATCGATTCCTTGGTCTTACTGATATTGTGTGCAAGATCAACCAGCTGATCTATCTCATTCCTTTATTCCTTCTCGTTACCATCAGAAATTTTGCCAACAATGGTTATGTTGTCATCAGCAAATTTATAGAAAGCATTTAAAGTGGGTATAGGGAGAGTTGAGCAGTGGTCTGAGCACATATCCTGGAGAAGCCTCAGTGTGAAATGTCAATAAGGAGGAGAGGGGGCTTCCAATCCACACTGACTGTGGTCTTCCGGTGAGGAAGTCAAGGATCCAGTTGCAGAGGGAGGTACAGATGCCAGGTTTTGGAGCTGAAGGTATGATGGTGTTAACATTGAGCTGTAATCAATAAACAACAGCCAGACATAAGTATCACTATTGTCTAGGTGATCCAAGGTCGAGTAGAAAGACAGTGAATCTGCATCAGCTATAGACCTATAGGCACATTCCAGTGGGTCCAGGTCCTTGCTTAGGCAGGAGTTGATTCTGGCCTCTAAAAACACTTCATCACAGTAGATGTGAGTACATCTGGGTGACAGTTGTTGAGGGAGATCACTCTGCCCCTCTTGGGCACTTTTGAAGCAGATGAGAACTTTCGATTGCAGCAGTGAGAGATTGAAGATGTCCTTGAATACTCCCACTAGCTGGTTGGCACAGGTTTTCAGTGCCCTACCAGCTACACCATCAGGACCTGACTCCTTGTGAGGCTTTACCTCATGAAAGACGATTGACTCTGTAGCTAGGCACAGCTCAAATGCCATCTATAAATATGCTGATGACACACATGTTGTTGGCAGAATTTCATATGGTGACAGGGAGGCTTCCAGGAATGAGATTGTAGTTTGATCAGTAGCTTGAATGGTGTCACCATAACAACATCAGCAAGAATTGATTGTGGACTTCAGGAAGGGGAAGTCAGGGGAAATCACACCAGTCCTCATCAAGGGATCGGCAGTGGAAAGGGTGAGGTTCAAGAGTGTCAACATCTCTGAAGATCTATCCTAGACCCAACATATTGATGCAATTACAAATAAGTCATGCCAGGGGCAATGCTTCATTAGGAATTTGAGAAGATTCGGTGTGCCACCAAAGACGATAGCAAATATTTACAAACATACCTGGGAGAGCATCCTGATTGGTGGCATCATCACCTGGTACAGCATGCAGATTGTAATGCACAGGAATGGAAGAGGTCACGAAGGCATGTAGATTCGGCCAAATCCATTTGGGCACAACAGTCCACACCATCAAGGACATCTTCACAAGGTGATGCCTCAAGAAGGTGGCATCCATCATTAAGGATCCCCACCATCCCAGACAAGCTCTCTTCTCATTACTACCATATGGGAGGAGGTACAAGAGCTTAAACCATGCTCTCAATGTTTTAGGAACGGCTTCTTCCTCTCCACCATCAGATTTCTGAGTACTGAGCTCAGCAGCTTGTTCTCCTTTTTCACGATCTCTCTATATATTTCTCATTATAACACAGCAATTCTCTTTTTGCATTGCCCTGTACCGCTGCCACAAAACAATAAATATCACGCTACATGTCCGTGATAATAAACCTGACTCTGTCTCTGAAGTCTGATATCAAGAAAAGAATGCTTTACATATTTCAGAATTTGATGCCTCAGAGAATGTATGAAGATTAAGTTTCATACATGCTTGAATTTTAAAGGGGTCAGGGATATGGCGATTGCGTAGGAGAGTGAGCAGGTCCAGCAATGATCTAAGCAGTTTTGAAGAGCCTTGTCATATTCTCCTGCTTCGATTTCTGGTATTTGCAAGTTCACAATTTGAGCTGCAGTTTCATTAACATGGGTATGGCTGCTGCATTCAATAGCAAGTGCATTCTTTGTTTAAACTTGTCTTATTCACGTAGAGCTTGTCAATTTCTTCAACAGCGCCACCAACTTCCATCCTACCCTCAAATTGATTTGGTTCTTCTCTGACACATCTCTCCCCTTTCTTAATCGCTTTGCCTCCTTCTCAAAATGGATTGGCTACCAACATCTTCTACAAATGCACTGATTCCCACAGCTACCTTGACTATACCTCTTCCCGTCCTGTCACTTTTAAGGGTTCTATTCCCTTCTCTCAGTTCTTCCATCCCTGTTCTCTTGATGAACCTTTCTATTCCGCACTAATCCCAACCTCACCATCAAACCTGCAGATAAGAGGGAGGCTGTAGTAGTCTGGCAGACTGACCTCCAACTTGCTGAGGCCAGAGACAACTCTCAGACACTTCCTCTTACTTATCCCTCGAACAGGACCCCACTAAGGAGCACCAGGCCATTGTTACCCGCGCCATCACTGACCTTATTAACACTGGGCATCTCCCTTTCATTGCCACCAAACTCATAGATCCCTAACCCAGTAACTCCCGTTTCTACCACCTACGCAAGATCCATAAACCAGCTTGTCCAGGGTAGACCCATTGTTTCTGCATGCTCCTGCCCTACTGAACTTGTGTCTGTATACCTTGACTCTGTTTTATTCACCTTAGTTTCGTTCCTTCCTACCCACATCCATGACATTTGTTCTGGATCTTTTCAACGACTTCAAGTTCCCGATCATCCAACTTTCACCATGAACGTTCGGTCCCTATGCACCTCCATCCCCCATGAGGAGGCCCTTAAAGATCACTGCTTCTTTCTAAACAACAGACCCCATCTGTTCCCCTCCACCACCACTCTCCTCTGTCTGGTGGAACTGGTCCTCACTCTCAATAATTTCTCTTCAGCTCCTCCCACTTTCTGCAAAACTAAAGGTGTAACCATAGGCACTCGCATGACTTCCAGCCATGCCTGCCTTTTGTCAGCCATGTGAAACAGTCTACATTCTAATCTTACAGGGGTATCACTTCCCCAACTTTTCCGACGCTACATCAACGACTGCATTGGTGCTGCTTCCTGCACCCATACTGAGCTCATCGGCTTCATCAATTTTACCTCTAACTTCCACCCTGCCCTCAAATTTACCTGGTCCATTTCTGATACCTCCCTCCCCTTTCTCAGTCTCTCTGTCTCTATCTCAGGAGACAGTTTATCTACTGATATCTTTTATAAACCCACTGATTCTCACAGCTACCTAGACTATACCTCTTCCCGCCCTGTCACTAATAAAAATGACTTCTCCTCCGTCTCTGCCGCATCTACTCTCAGGATGAGTCTTTTCATTCCAGAACTAATGAGAAACTCCTTCTTCAAAGGAGTAGGCTTTCCTTCCTCCACCATCAATGTTGCCCTCACCCGCATCTCTTCCATTTCGCACAGGTCTGCCCTTACCCCGTCCTCCCACCACCCCACCAGAGATAGAGCTCCTCTTGTCCTCACCTACCATCCCACTAGTCTCCGCATCCAGCACATAACTTCCGCCATCTTCAATGGGATCCCACCACCAAGCACATCTTTCTCTTCCCCAACTTTCTGCTTTCCGCAGGGATGAATCCCTATGCGACTCCCTTGTCCATTCGTCTCTCCCCACTGATATCCCGCCCGGTACTTATTCTTGCAAGTGGAACACGTGCCACACCTGCCCCTACACCTCCTCCCTCACTACCATTCAGGGCCCTTAACAGTACTAGCAGGTGAGGCAACACTTCACATGTGAGTCTGTTGGTGTCATCTACTGTATCCAGTGCTCCCATTGTGGCCCCCTGTATATCAATGAGACCTGACATAGATTGGGAGACTGCTTTACTGAGCACCAATGCTCTGGTAGAAAATGTGGGATCTCCCAATAGCCACCCATTTTAATCTACTTCCAATTCCCATTCCAACATGTCAGTCCGTGACCTCCTCTACTGTCGCAATGAGGCCACAATGAGGTTGGAGGAGCATTACCTTACATTCAATCTGGGTAGCCTCCAAACAGACGGCATGAATATCGATTTCTCAAACTTCTGGTAATTGCCCCCACTCCTTCACCATTCTCCACTCCCTTTTCCCTCTCTCATCTTACCTCCATACCTGCCCATCACCTCCCTCTGGTGCTCCTCCCCCTTTTCTTTCTTCCATGGCCTTCTGCCTCTCTTATCAGATTCCGCCTTCACCTGCCCTTTATCTGTTCCCCAATCAACTTCCCAGCTCTCCCCCTTCCCCTTCCCCCTTTCCCAGTTTCACCTATCACCTACCACCTTGTACTTCTTTCTCCTCTCCCCCAATTTCTTGCACTACATTCTCACCTATTTTTTCCCAGTCTTAATGAAGGGTCTCGGCCCAAAACGTTGACTGTTTACTCTTTTCCATCGATCCTGCCTGGCCTGCTGAGTTCCTCCAGCGTATTGTGTGTTGCCCTCTCTATCTGTGATGGGTCTCTGCATAAACATTGATTTCTCTAACTTCTGGTAACTTCTTCCCCTCCCCTCTTTTACTATTCCACACTCTGGCTCCCGCTTACCTTTTCTCTTCACCTGCCTGTTGCCTCCCTCTTCTTCCATGGCCCACTCTCCTCTACCACCAGAGTCCTTCCTCTTCAGCCTTTTACCTTTTCCAACTATCACCTCCCATCTTCTCACTTCATCTCCTCTCTCCCCACCCACCTGTCCACCCTCATCTGCTTTCACCCATCACCTGCCAGCTTGTACTCCTTCCTCTAGCCCAGCTTATTCTGGGTTCTTCCCCCTTCCTTTCCACTCCGAATGAAGAGTCTTGGCCCAAACCTTGAACTATTTGAAGATGCTGCCCGACTTGCTGAGTTCCTCCAGCATTTTGTGTGTGTTGCTCAAAATATCCAGCAGTTGCAAAAACTCTTGTGCCATGGGTAATGTAGATAGTCATGATATTTTTCCAAGTGTAGGGAAGATTAAAAAATAGAAGGCAAAAGTTTTGGATTAGAAGGGAAAGTTTTAAGTTGGATTTGAGGACAGATTTTTCCACACATTGTGTGGTGGGTTTGTGGAATGGGCTGCCAAAGGAACCAGTAGAGGTGGGTACAATTCATCAACCTTATTACTTGCCATGGGCTCATGACATGGGCTATCGCTCATGGTCCACGACCATGATTACTCTTGGCAAATTTTTCTACAGAAGCGTTTGCCATTACCTCCTTTTGGGTAGTATCCCTGTACGATGGGCGACTCCAGCCATTATCAATAATGTTCAGAGATTGTCTGCCTGGCGCCTGTGGTCACATACCTAGGACTTGTCTTACATACCAGCTGCTCATACAAGCATCCAACACCCACTCGAATGGCTTCACCTAACCCAGATTGGAAGCCTAAGCAGGTGCTGCACCTTGTCCAAGGGTTAGCGGAGGGAAGGAACATTTGGATAGTGAACATGTGCAAGACCATAAGATCATAGGACATAGGAGCAGAATTAGGCTATCTGGCCCATTGAGTCTGCTCTGCCATTCAATAATGGCTGATCCTTTCTTTTCTCCTCCTCAATGCCAGTTCCCAGCCTTCTCCCCGTAACCTTTGATGCCATGTCCAATCAAGAATCTATCAATCTCTGCCTTAAATACACCCAATGACTTGGCCTCCACTGCTGCATGTGGTAACAAATTCCACAAATTTACCACCCTCTGGCTAAAGAAATTTCTCTGCATCTCTGTTTTGAAAGAGCGCCCCTCTATCCTGAGGCTGTGCCCTCTTGTCCTGGACTCCCCACCATGGGAAACATCCTTTCCACATCTACTCTGTCGAGAACTTTCAATATTCAAAAGGTTTCACTGGAATCCCACAGCATCCTTCTGGATTCCAGTGAGTAGAGACCCAGCACCATCAAACGTTCCTCATATGATAACCCTTTCATTCCTGGAATCAAACTTGTGAGCCTCCTCTGGACCCTCTCTAATGCCAGCACATCTTTTCTAAGATGAAGGGGCCAAAACTGTTCACAATACTCAAGGTGAGGCCTCACCAGTGCCTTATTATGCCTCAACATCACATCCCTGCTCTTGTATTCTAGACCTCTTGAAATGAATGCTAAAATTTTCCTTCCTCACCATCAACTCAACCAGCAAGTTAACCTTTAGGGTGTTGTGCACAAGAACTCCCAAGTCCCTTTGTGTCTCAGATTTTGGATTTTCTCCCCATTTAGAAATTAGTCTATACATTTATTTCTTCTACCAAACTGTATGATCATGCATTTTCCATATCTTATTTTGTATCTCATTTGCCACTTCCTTACTCATTCTCTTAATCTGTCTAAGTCCTTCTGCAATCTACCTGTTTCCTCAACATTACCCGCCCCTTCACCAATCTTTGTATCATCTGCAAACTTGACCAACAAAGCCATCTATTCCACCATCTAAATCATTTATATACGGCATAAAAAGAAGTGGTCCCAACACCGACCCCTGCGGAACACCACTAGTCACTGTCAGCCAACCAGTAAAGTATTCTTTTATTCCCACTCACTGCCTCCTACCAATCAGCTAATGCTCTAACCATGTTAGCAACTTTCCTATAATACCATGGGCTCTTAACTTGGTAAGCAGCCTCATGTGTGGCACCTTGTCAAAGGCTTTCTGAAAGTCCAAATATATAATGTCCACTGCATCACCTTTATCTAGCCTACTTGTAATCTCCTCAAAGAATTCCAACAGGTTCATCAGGCAGGATTTTTCATGAAGGCAACCATGCTGACTTTGTACTATCTCGTCCACTGTCACCAAGTACTCCAAAACCTCATCCATAACAATTGACTCTAACATCTTCCCAACCACTGCAGTGAAGGTTTTAGGCAGATATGAGTCAAAGGCAGGCCAACTGGACTGGAGGAGATAAGCTTCTTGGTGAGTATTGGCTAGCTGGCCTGAAGAGCCTGTCCCCACTCTACGAACCTTTCTGTCCACAGCCCCGTCAGGAAGCCTTCAGCTGAAGGATTATAATGTTTCAAGAGGGTCCTTTGCTATGAGCTTAGCAAGGCTAATAGAGACAAGAGATAATTGCAGGCTTTGCCAGCAACATTCAGATCCTAAAGCTGAAATTTATGAAGGAAATGCAGCAGTATGGGAGTCATATCTAGATCGAGCCCTGTCGGGAAGATTGCGTTTCTGCATGGTTTTACCGAGCTGACCGTTTTTTTCTGAGGGATATACAATGGAGGGTGGTGTAACCCCACTCACAAGCAAATTGGACAAGCCCAGACAGACAGCAACACCTGAAAGAACTGCAAGCAGTGATATACTGCATAAATTGAACATAAAGCTGAATATAGCATTATACGCAAAGAGATAATTACTGATAGTCCTGCTGTGTCTGTGAACCTGGTGCGAATTCTTGGGTTCCTTACTGTCATAAGCATTCCTGCTGGGAATACAGCAGGAAGCAGCGCCAATGCAGTCGTCGATGTAGCGAAGGAAAAGTGGGGGACAGATACCAGAATAGGCACGGAACATAGATTGTTCAAAAACGCCATCCCCTTCTCGCAATTCCTCCGTCTCCGCCGCATCTGCTCTCAGGATGAGGCTTTTCATTCTAGGACGAGGGAGATGTCTTCCTTTTTTAAAGAAAGGGGCTTCCCTTCCTCCACTATCAACTCTGCTCTTAAACGCATCTCCCCCATTTCACGTACATCTGCTCTCACTCCATCCTCCCGCCACCCCACTAGGAATAGGGTTCCCCTGGTCCTCACCTACCACCCCACCAGCCTCCGGGTCCAACATGTTATTCTCCGTAACTTCCGCCACCTCCAACGGGATCCCACCACGAAGCACATCTTTTTCCCCCCCCCCCACCCTGCATTTCGCAGGGATCGCTCCCTACGCAACTCCCTTGTCCATTCGTCCCCCCATCCCACCCCACTGATCTCCCTCCTGGCACTTATCCGTGTAAGCGGAACAAGTGCTACACATGCCCTTACACTTCCTCCCTTACCACCATTCAGGGCCCCAAACAGTCCTTCCAGGTGAGGCAACACTTCACCTGTGAGTCGGCTGGGGTGATATACTGCGTCCGGTGCTCCCGATGTGGCCTCTTATATATTGGCGAGACCCAACGCAGACTGGGAGACAGCTTTGCTGAACATCTACGCTCTGTCCGCCAGAGAAAGCAGGATCTCCCAGTGGCCACACATTTTAATTCCACATCCCATTCCCATTCTGACATGTCTATCCACGGCCTCCTCTACTGTAAAGATGAAGCCACACTCAGGTTGGAGGAACAACACCTTATATTCTGTCTGGGTAGCCTCCAACCTGATGGCATGAACATCGACTTCTCTAACTTCCGCTAATGCCCCACCTCCCCCTCGTACCCCATCTGTTACTTATTTTTATACACACATTCTTTCTCTCACTCTCCTTTTTCTCCCTCTGTCCCTCTGAATATACCCCTTGCCCATCCTCTGGGTACCCCCCCCCCTTGTCTTTCTTCCTGGACCTCCTGTCCCATGATCCTCTCGTATCCCTTTTGCCTATCACCTGTACAGCTCTCGGCTCTATCCCTCCCCCTCCTGTCTTCTCCTATCATTTTGGATCTCCCCCTCCCCCTCCAACTTTCAAATCCCTTACTCACTCTTCCTTCAGTTAGTCCTGACGAAGGGTCTCGGCCTGAAACGTCGACTGCACCTCTTCCTAGAGATGCTGCCAGGCCTGCTGCATTCACCAGCAACTTTTATGTGTGTTACTTGAATTTCCAGCATCTGCAGAATTTCTGTTGATTGTTATTTATTTCTTTGTTTTGTTGTTTCTTTGTATTTACTGTAAATGCCTGCAAGAAAATGAATCTCGGGGTTGTATATGGTGACATGCATGTACTTTAATAATAAATGTACTTTGAACTTTGAACTTTGAGTCTGCTCCATCATTCCATCATGGCTAAATGGCTGATGCATTATCCCCTCCCAGCCCCATTCTCTTGCCTTCTCTCCATAACTTTTCACGCCCTGACTATTCCAGAACCAATCAAACTCTGCTTTAAGTGTACAGTATCCAACGATTTGGCCTCCACAGCCATTCGTGGCATCGAATTTCACTCTCTGGCTCAAGAGATTCCTCCTCATCTCTGATCTAAAGAGTTTAAGGAAAATCATGCACAGCAGTTAACATTTGAACCTGAGAATTGTAACACCCTGCAATCAAAATCAAAAAACCTGTTCTTGGGCAAAACATGAACTGGCCATCATCAGGTAATATGGCAGTATTCCAGAAGCACACTGAGGCAGAAAAAGAGGTAGATCAAACCAATGATGACAAGAGCACAGAAAGCACACAAATATCAGAGTCTGAGACTGAAAGATGCAACTCCAAATGTAGGAAACCCCAAGAAGAAGCAACTGTTCATAAAGCTGTTTAGAGGCAAGACTTAGGACTTGACCTGATGAAAATATGCAAAATATGGCTCAGAACTGAAATGCAGTCAGATTGAAAACCCTTCTAAACAATGAGGTATTCAAAATACACAGAGTACCCATGCTAACTTAACTAATTCTCAAAGATACATTTCAGAGTTATCTCCATATGGGAGCAAACTTAAGACTAAGAACAACTCACAAAAAGCAAAGAAAACTTTATATACAGTACAGGTGAGAGGCCGAAAAGTGGTACATGAACATATACAGTGTCTATAGAAAGTATTCATCCTTCCCTTGGAAGTTTTCATGTTTTATTGTTTTACAACATTGAATCACAGTGGATTTAATTTAGCTTTTTTGACACCGATCAACCGAAAAAGACTCTTTTGTGTTAAAGTGAAAACAGATCTCTACAAAGTGATCTAAATTAATTACAAATATAAAATGCAAAATAACTGATTGCATAAGTATTCACCCCCTTCAAGTCAGCATTTAGTAGATGCACTTTTGGCAGCAATTGCAGCCTTGAGTCTGTGGGGAGAGGTCTCTTTGCACATCTAGACAGTGCAATCTTTGCCCCATTCTTTATCAAACTGCTCAAGCTCTGTCAGATTGCATGGGGATCATGAGTGAACAGCCCTTTATCAAGTTCAGCCACAAATTCTCAATTGGATTGAGGTGTGGACTCTGACTTGGCCACTCCAGGACATTAATTTTGTTGGTTTTAAGCCAATCCTGTGTAGCTTTGGCTTTATGCTTGGGGTCATTGTCTTGCTTGAAAACAAACCTTCTTCCAAGTCACTGTTCTCTTGCATCAGGTTTTCCTCTGGGATTTCCCTGTCTTTTATTGCATTCATTTTACCCTGTATCTTCACAAATCTTCCAGGGCCTGCCGGAGCAACTCAGTATGATGCAGCCACCACCACGCTTCACAGTAGGAATGGTGTGTTTTTGATAATGTGCAGTGTTTAGTTTGATGGCCAAAAAAAGCTCAATTTTGGTTTCATCGGACAATAGAACTTTCTTCCAGCTGACTTCAGAGTCCCCCATATGCCTTCTGGCAAACTCTAGCTGAGACTTCATGTCAGTTTTTTTTTTCAACAGTGGCTTTCTCTTCCCAATCTCCCATAAATCTGTGACTGGTGAAGCACCCAGGAAACAGTCACGGTCGCTCAGCTTTTGAGGACGGTTTTCTCTTGGCTTATTTACAGCTGTGCCATATTCTTTCCATTTTTTGATTGACTTCATTGTATTCAAAGGAATATTCAGTGACTTGGAAGTTTTCTTGTATCCATCTCCTGACTTGGGCTTTTCAATAACCTTTTCAAGGAGTTGCTTAGAGTGTCCTTTTTTCTGGTGTAGTTTTAGCCAGGATAATGACTCACCAGTGGTTGGACCTTCCAGATGCAGGTGTATTTTTGCTTCAGTCAATTGAAACACCTTGACTGCACACAGGTCTCCTAAAACAGATCTCAATTTAACTGATTATGTGACTTCTAAATCCAATTGGCTGCACCAGTGATGATTTGGTGTGCCATATTAAAGGTGGGGGGGGGGGGTAGTGAATACTTATGCAATGAATTATTTTGTGTTTTATATTTGT
Organism: Mobula hypostoma; assembly: GCF_963921235.1. Lineage (NCBI taxonomy): Eukaryota > Metazoa > Chordata > Chondrichthyes > Myliobatiformes > Myliobatidae > Mobula > Mobula hypostoma. The sequence goes on along the minus strand of NC_086097.1, from coordinate 116,753,603 downwards.
AATTAATTTAGTTTACTTGTAGAGATCTATTTTCGCGGGAACAGGAAAGAGTCTTTTCCTGTTGATCAGTGTCAAAAAAGCCAAATTAAATCCACTGTGATTCAATGTTGTAAAGCAATAAAACATGAAAAAATCCCAAGGGGGGAGAGTACTCTTTATAGGCACTCTAGCTGCTTTGACCACCAGAGAAGTTTCAGGGAACATTACTCGTCAGATAGTTGAGTGTCAGGTAAGCCAAAGTACTGTCTTGACAAGAAGGAAATAGGTACTGTTAATGGCATGATATGCATCAACAAGATGGCTGAGTAGACAGGTCATGTAGAAATTCATGATTCCATAAAGTCAACTGAAAAAAGAGGAGATTTCAAAGGCTTTGAAAGGAGTAAAGAAAGAACATGTGCCAGGGCAAGGTGAAATCAAGATCAGCATCTTTAAGACCAGAAGACCAAAACACATAGGAGCAGAATTAGGCCATTTGGCCCTTTGAATTTGCTTCACATTCAATCATGGCTTATTTTATGTCCCTCACAACCCCATTCTCCTGCCTTCCTACATGACCTTCGATGCCCCATCTAATCAAGAACCTACCGACCTCTGCTTTAAATAGTCGCAATGACTTGGTCTTCACAATTGTCTGTGTCAATGAATTCCACACTGTGGCTGAAGAAGTTCCTCCTCATCTGTTCTAAAGGAACACCCTTCTCTTCTGAGTCTATGCCCTCTGGTCCAAGTCTTCCCCACTACAGGAAACATCCTCTCCACATCCACTTCATTTAGGCCTTTCAATATTTGATTGATTTCAATGAAACCACCTCCCCCCCAAACCCCAGCAAGTACAGGCCCAAAGTCATCAAATACTCCTCTTACGTACATCAACCCTTTCAATCCCAAGGTCATTCTTGTGAACCTTTCCTGGACCTTTGCCAAAGAATCCTGAACCTCTTAATGAAAGGAAAATTTACAACACCCATACAGCCTTACCCTCTCAGCGTGCCTTACTCAGTGTGCACTTAAAGTGAGCACAATAGTCCTGATTTTCCAATATATTGAAGGTAATGGGTAACAGGAGACCAATAACAATTAGGTTGAGACTTTTCAATAAAATCATGGCAGGGGTACTCATACAACAGTTAATACTAAACCAGAATGGAGTTGGTGAAGAGGTTTTGTGGTGGCCATCCTATGTTGTCACAAGAATATTACCATCTTCAAAACATCATGAATTGGGTAAAATGCAAACGCAAAGAACTAACAATAATCTTTGTGAATCTGCAAAAACTTTTGATTCAGTAGCCCACAAGCTGTTGATCCAAGCAACTTCACAAGAACTTTGTTGACCTCACAGAAGGTCTGTGCCCTCCACTGTACAGATTGGTGGTGAAATGTCTCATCTCAGCCTGGTCAAAGTGACAGATATTGAAACTGATCACCATGGAAGTCTCTCAACCTCCAGCCAGAGAATGAGTGCAATGTGAACTCAGCTCTGTGACCATTTTATTAGCTACACCTGTACACACGCTTGTTAACTCAGTCATCTAAGCATGTGGCAGCAACTCAATTCATAAAAGCATTCAGACATGGTCAAGAAATTCAGCTGTTGTTCAGACCAAACATCAGAACAGGGACGAAATATGGTCCAAGTGACTTTGACTCTGAGATGATTATTGGTGCCAGACTATCGCATGAAATGGTTTGATTATCTCAGAAACTGATGATCTCCTGAGAATTTCACGCGCAATATTCTTTTGAGTTCAATTGTGTGGAAAACAAAAAGAAAATATCTAGTAAGTGGCAATTCTGTAAGCAAAATCGGCTTGTTAATGACAGAAATCAGAAGAGAATGGCCAGACTGATTCAAGCTGACAGGAAGGTGAGAGTAACTCAAATAACCACGTGTTACAGCAGTGTGTGCAGAAGAGCATCTCTAAATGCACAACACGTTGAACGTTGAAGTGAATGGGCTACAGCAGAAGACCAGGAACACACAAGTAATGGCCACTTTAATAGGTACAGGAGGTACCTAATAAAGTGGCCACTGACTGTATAGAGAGGTTGGCCAGCTAAGTGTTTATCCCATGGAACAGAGGAGAATAAGAGGTAATCTGAAATTATTATTATAGAGGCATAGATAAGGTAAAGAGTAATAGTTTTTTTTCCCCAAGGTAGAGAAGTCCAATTATTAGAGTTTAAAGTTATTAAAGGCATAGATAAGGTAAATTGTAATAGTTATTCCCCCAGGGTAGGGCAGTCCATAACTAGGGACCATAGAATTATGGTGAGGGAGGAAGGATTTAAAAGGGACGTGGGGGGTGGGAAGGGATTAGCGTGTTCATACAGAGTGAGTTGACTATGTGGAATGAGCTGCCAAGGATGACATGGGTATAACAATATCATTTAAGGAGCATTTTGGATAGGTACATGGAGGGGCGGGGCTTCAAGGGAAATGAGCTGAACGCAGAAAATTGGGACTAGCAGGGTGGGCACCATAGACAGCATGGACTGGTTGGGCCTGTATCTGTGCTATGACTCCATGCGTAATCAAGGAAACTGGGACAGTGAACCCCACCTCCATAAGAAGGGCTCAGATGGAAACTGTGGGTGTTGTGGAATTGACAGAGTGGAGGAATTGAGACCAACAATGAATGATGGGATAAATTTGAGGGGCAAAATCACCAACTCTGTCCCTATTTTGTTATGTTCTTAGAAGCAAAAAAAAGACTTCAAAGATAAAGATCCTGATAACTAGCTTTATTTGCCACATGTGCGTCAAAACACCGAAACACGCAGCAAAATGCATTATTCTGTGTCAACGACCAACACAGTCCAAGAATTGTGCTAGGGCAGCCCACAAGTGTCGCCACTCTTCCAGTGTCAACAAAGCATGTCAATAGCTCACTAGCCCTAACCCTCATGCCTTTGGAATGTGGGAGAAAAATGGCGTACCCAGAGGAAATTCACGTGGTCCTAGGGAGAATATATATGAATACCTTACAGGTGCGATGGGGATCGAACCACAATCGATGATCATTGGTACTATAAAGCAACTGCACTACCCACAATGCCACTGTGCTGTCATGGTATACTACTGCACACCCTCAGGTCACTGCCTAAGGTGAAAAAAATGGGAGAATTAAGTGGTAGTGTGAGATCACAGAATGCTCAAAGTACCAAGTACCACCTATGAAAGACAGATAATATTGCTCTAATTGGCATGGCTAGGAATAATGTGTTGAGAATGTACATGAGGTGTAGAAAAAAACAGCTTCAGAAGCCAAATTAGCAATAGAGGTTAATGTCGCAGACAATCAGGTTTCAACAATGCAGCCAATGCCATGTATTCTGCTCCCATGCAGCAAGACCTAACCTGAGGAATCTAACATAGCCATCAATTACCTGCAAGTCGGAAGATGACCAACAACTTCACATCAGTCAGTCACGACAAGTTTTAGGAATGAAGACAAATAACAACAAATTTCGTGACATGTGCCAGTGATATGAAACCTTATTCTGATTCAACAGAGGAAATATTAATTCAGCTATGTACAAGAAAAAGCAATATCAAAGTCAAAATCAGTTAATTGATATAACCAAGTATTGCATATAATGTACAGTGGTATGCAAAAGTTTGGGCACCCCGGTCAAAATTTCTGTTACTGCGAATAGCTAAGCGAGTAAAAGATGAATTGATTTCCAAAAGGCATAAAGTTAAAGATGACATATTTCTTTAATATCTTAATCAAGATGACTTTTTTATTTCCATCTTCTACAGTTTCAAAATAACAGAAAAGGAAAAGGGCCCGAAGCAAATGTTTGGGTACCCTGCATGGTCAATACTTAGTAACACCCCCTTTGGCAAGTATCACAGCTTGTAAACGCTTTCTGTAGCCAGCTAAGAGTCTTTCAATTCTTGTTTGGGAGATTTTTACCCATTCTTACTTGCAAAAGGCTTCTAGTTTGTGAGATTCTTGGGCCGTCTTGCATGCACTGCTCTTTTGAGGTCTATCCACAGATTTTAAATGATGTTTAGGTCTGGGGACTGTGAGGGCCATGGCAAAACCTTCAGCTTGCACCTCTTGAGGTAGTCCATTGTGGATTTTGAGGTGTGTTTAGGATCATTATCCTGTTGTTGAAGCCATCCTCTTTTCATCTCCAGCTTTTTTTACAGACGGTGTGATGTTTGCTTCCAGAATTTGCTGGTATTTAATTGAATTCATTCTTCCCTCTACCAGTGAAATGTTCCCCATGCCACTGGCTGCCACACAAGCCTGAAGCATGATCGATCCACCCCCGTGCTTAACAGCTGAAAAGTTGTTCTTTTCATGAAATTCTGCACCCTCCTTTCACCAAACATACCTTCGCTCATTGCGGCCAGGAAGTTGTATTTTAACTTCATCAGTCTGCAGGACTTGTTTCCAAAATGCATCAGCCTTGTTTAGATGTTCCTTTGCAAACTTCTGAAGCTGAATTTTGTGATGAGGATGCAGGAAAGGTTTTCTTCTGATGACTCTTCCATGAAGGTCATATTTGTACAGGTGTCGCTGCATAGTAGAACAGTGCACCACCACTCCAGAGTCTGCTAAATCTTCCTGAAAGTCTTTTGTAGTCAAACAGGGGTTTTGATTTGCCTATCTAGCAATCCTACGAGTAGTTCTCTCGGAAATTTTTCTTGGCCCTCCAGACCTCAACTTGACCTCAACAGTTGCTGTTAACTGCCTTTTCTTAATTACATTATGAACTGAGGAAATGGCTACCTGGAAATGCTTTGCTATCTTTTTATAGCCTTCTCCTGCTTTGTGGGCATCATCTATTTTAATTTTTAGAGTGCTAGGCAGCTGCTTAGAGGAGCCCATGGCTGCTGATTGTGGGGACAAGGTTTGAGGAGTCTGGGTATTTATAAAGATTTGAAATTTGCATCACCTGGCCTTTCCCAATGATGACTGTGAACAAGCCATAACCCTAACAAGCTAATTAAGGTCTGAGACCTTGGTAAAAGTTATCTGAGAGCTCAAATCTCTTGGGGTGCCCAAACTTTTGCATGGTGCTCCTTTCCTTTTTTTCACTCTAAAATTGTACAAAACAAAAATAATACACTAATCTTGCTTAAAATGTTGAAAAGAATGTTTCATCTTTAACTTTATGACTTTTGGAGATCAGTTCATCTTCTACTCACTTAACTATTCACAGTAAAATACATTTTGATCAGGGTGCCCAAACATTTGCATGCCACTGCATATAATAATCAAGCTACAACAAGTGTAATTAATTGTGTGTAAAAAGAACAGAAAGGTAATAGAGTAATAACAGCAGTACAAAATGTACTTGATCTATCATAACTGTGCAATATTAGTGCCATGGAGCTCCACAAGTTAACAGAATTGCACAAAATTTTGAAGCAGTTATCTGCTTAACCTCATTTCCCTATGCTGTTCCCATGTTTTTACCCCTTTTCAATATCTATTTTAATTTTCATGTAACAGACTTCTTGGATTCTGCTTTCATCTCCTTTCCTGCTGAATAATTCTTTGACCTAGACGTGCTCCATTCTGTGAAATTACCGCTCACTTACCAGTGACATCTGGTCAGTTATCATTGGCCAGTGGATATAATATCTTCCATATCTATTTTACTAATTTGCAACTGGAGTTTCAGGACTGCTCTATTGATTCACTCAGTCTAATTGCCAAGATTATAGGGTGGATTTTCAACCTCAGTTTTTGGCAAAACAGATCAATCACAGTAGCATAGAGAGTGGCGTGCAGAGTAGCAGCTGGTGTAATGACATTACAGCACCAGCCGTTTGGCTTCAGTTCCTGCTGGCCTCTGTAAGGAGTTTGTACGTCCTCCCTGTGACCACATCGGCTTCCACCAGGTGCTCTGGTTTCCTCCCACATTCCAAAGATGTACAGATTAGTACGCTAGCTGGTCACATCAATGTAATTGGGCAGCGGCGCTGGCTCGCTTGCCCTGAAGGCCCTTTACAGGGCTGTATTTCTTTCTTTTCAAATCTTTTTATTATTATTATATTATTCAAAAATAACGTGAGTACATTGAAGTAAGCAACACTTACAATGTTTCAAGGGAAAAAAAATGATTATTTTAAAGACTGAAAATTTTTGGTGATAATTTAAGAAAAAAACCCTACTAAGCAGAAAAAGTGAAAAAAAAGGCTATTAGGTGTACAACCCTGGAGCCATGCATCATACAAAAAGCTTCTAAAGATAAACATCAAACCGTCAGCAAAAAAACCCAAAAATTTACAATAAGATCTTGGAGGAAATCTATCAATTAACTCAAATGATAATAATGAACAAATGAACCCCATATTTTCTCAAAATCAAATAAAAGTTCAAAGGTTCAACTTCAAATTTTCTCTCAGCAAAGACATAGCATCACTGGAGAGAACCATTGTGACAAAGTGGGAGCTGATGTATCCTTCCACTTTAACAAAATGGCCCTCCTAGCTATCAATGTAACAAATGCAATAACATGTTGGTCAAACACAGAGATACCAGGGATATTTTGAGGAATTATTCCAAAAAGCACAGTTAATTTGTTAGGTTGTAAATTAATTTTAAGTGCTTTGGAATTTATCGAAAAACTGACTTCCAGAACTGTTCCAGTATAGAACAAGACCCAAACATGTGTGTCAGTGTAGCTGTCTCAGTTTTACATCTATCACAATAACTATCAACATTAGGCTGTATTTCTATATAAGTAAATAAAAGTCATCTTTTGTAAAACCTGTCTTCTTTTCCAGAAAAGGTCAGGAACCTTTTTCACTAATGTATTATGCAGAGAGAAAAAAATGAAAACCTCCCAGGTTTATAACAAATTCCCTGCAATATTAGCTTAATATTTTATTGATATCAAGCTAATCTTATCTCTTTGTTTTTATTCTGTTTTCATAAGGACCAGGATCATTTTGCTAGGTTCAACCAATGTACTCTAGATTACTCCCATCCCTCCTCCGTCACCTTTTCACACCCTGACAAATCTCGGGGTCATGTTAATAAGGACTCAAAATTGGAGATATGTCAAGCAACCCCGCTGCTGCCCTTGCTCTATCCAATTTGTTTTGATGGGGCTGAAAGATGATTGTACTTCCTGTTCCTTTGGACTTTTCACCCTTCGCAGCTAGAATTGCCCTGGTATAGGTTGACTCAGGATTTATCTCCTAGTTGAAGTTTTATGGGAACGTACTCTAGAAGAACTGCAGCACTGTTGTATTACTGGTGTGTCCAATTGCTTTAGTTTAGCAAGGAAGCCTACAGAATGCTAATTTTTACTGATTGATTGGATAATGGAACATTGCTCGGAATTTCCTGGCAGTGGTCCATTCTTGCCATTGTCTCATTACCAAATTGATTCTGACCTTGTTCATATTTCTCAGCAAAGGTTCCTAGCAGAAGCCATCCCCTTTCTCACAAATGATTCTGGACATTAATTCCAATATGTAGATAAAAAATCCTCAATATCAGAAATACTCTGAAATGGCTTACTCAGATGTCAACAACCTTCAAATTCATTAGAACCTTTCTGGTTGTCTAAGATTCAGATTCAATCAAAATAGTAATAAGTAAACAAACTATTATAAAAAACTTCAATCAAACTAAAATTTATTGTCATATGCACAAGTGCATGTATGCACAGGTACAATGAAAAGCCTACTTGCAGTCAAAGATACATAGCATCAATGGCATAGAAGACACAGGACATAACAACAGAATTAAGCCATTTGGACCATCAAGTTTTACACAATATTTACAAGAACACAAGAATAATAAAGTCAGTTTAGGGCAAAGTGAACAAAGTTTTCATTGCATTACTAAACTGCAGTGTTTAGGGTTGTGCCAATGAGATCAAAACAATCGCTTGAAGGAAAGTAGCTGTTCTTGAACCGGGTGATGTGGGACTTCAGGCTTCTGTACCTCCTGTCCAATGGCAGCTGCAAGAAGATGGCATGGCACGGTGTTGGGAGTCTCTGATGGTAGATATTGTCTTCTACGTTGGGCTACTTTCTGCTATTTCTTACATTCTTGTGCATTTAAATTGCTGTACCAGAACATGATGCAACCATCAGACTGCCTTCAGCAATACCTCTGTAGAAGTTTGTCAAGAGTGTTTGGTGACAAACTTAATCTCTTTAACCTCCAAAGAAAGTAAAGATACTGGTACGCCTTCCTTGTGATTGCTTCCATGTTCTGGGCCCAGGACAGGTCATGTAATATGTTAACACCCAGAGGTTTGCAGCTGCTGGCTCTCTCCACTGACAATTCAACAATATAGTTTAGCACACATTTCTCTCCTTCCCATTCCTGAAGGAACAATCAGCTCTTTAGTTTTACTGACATTGTACAAGAACTGGTTGCAGTCAAACCACTGGAACAACTGAACCTGTCTTACTCCTGTATGCTGACTCATGACCACTTTCAGCGAATTAAAAATATCAACACAGTTAAAATATTATATTAAATTGTCAACTCAACTAATTTTTATTGCAGTTATTTACACAGTTATCACAGTTTATTTAATCTGTTCTTATGTATTGCATTTTCTACTGCTGCCGCAAAGGCAACATATTTCACAACATGTGCTGGTAATATTTAACCTGATTCTGATTCTGATTATATACCTACCTGCATTCTCCCAAGTGAGATGAATAATAGTGTTCTCGTATCCATTTCGTCCATTTAGAACCGAGATACAAAGAAATTACTTTAGTTGGAGGGTGGTAAATCTGTGGAATTTGTTGCCACCAGTGTCTCAGGAGGTCAGGTCATTGGTTGCATTTAAGGCAGAGGTAGATTGGTTCTTGATTGGCCAGGGCATCAAAGGGTATGGGGAGAAGGCAGGGGGGTGGGGATGACTGGAAGAATTGGATCAGCCCATGATTGAATGGGGGAGAAGACTGATGGGCCAAATGGTCTACTTCTGCTATCTTATGGTCTTACGGTCTTATCCCAGAGATCGTACTTGGCAAACACTGGTAAATATTTGTCCCAAAGTAATGAGCGTTCTCTTCATACAGCAGCACAGATTTTCTGACTCATCCAGGGTGAAATCTCAGAAAAACTTTGGCTAGTAAAGAGTTGGCAAGATTAATAGCCTTTTTGGTAATAATGTTGGAGGCAATATATTGAATTATCAAAACATTTTTACATTCCCAGAGGTCAATAGTCAAATAAGACTGGAGGAAGTGATTTAACACTAGCTTTTCCAGCCTGTGATAAACATCTTACACTAGTGTGTTGATCCACTTATATAATATCCCTGACAATATATGGTTTATAACCTGCAATGAACTGCAATTTTACAGCTGCTAGTTTTATTTTAGAAGAATCCAGTCTGCAGCATCATTTTATCTTAATACTAATTTTTTTAAAAAAATCCAGTATTTGATAAGTCTCCAAAATACCCCAATTGACAATGCAGTGAGGACCCAGCATGGAACTGGCTACATCGAAGCTGTACAAAATTTTCTCCATGTTCTGGTCAGCCAAAAAAAGAATGCAATTACACAGTTATTTAGTGTTTGTGAACACCTACTTTGTGCAGACAGGCTGCAGAATAACAATGCTAACCAAGCTTCAAAAAGTAGTCCAATGTTCAATGTTAAGTTATTACACTGGACAACAAAGATTTTGTTTCCTGAATACATTTGGGTGTATCTTATGGATATTGGGCTGCTAATCATGAAAATCACCATGAAGTTTCCTATCAAGCACCATTGTTTTGAAATTGCCTTTAGTTCTGATTTCAATTCACAATTCTAGTCAGAATAACTGATGCCAAGATTAAGGAAGCATTTTTGTTGGTTCACAAATCAAATTTCTCATCAAGGACAGATAATTCAAGGAACCTCTAGTGGGACCATAGAAAATTGTATGGAAGGCATTCAAGGATGTTGTTGAAAATTTTCCTGGCAACTACAGAGCACCAAACTACGTGCAGCTGGTTGACAACATGCTTCAAGCATACAAAACCACAGAGTGCAACAGGTCACTAAAGATTCATTTTCTGCATTCCCATTTAGATTTCTTCCCTGCAAATCTTGATGCTGTCAGTAACGAGCATGGTGAAAGGTTTTACCAGGACATTGCGGTCATGGAGAAATAGTATCAGGGCAACTGGAATCTACCAATGCTGGCTGATTATTGTTGGATCCTTTAGCAAGAATCCTGAGACACTAATACAAACGAAAATCATCAGCAAAACATTCTAAGCTTAGTTGAACTATTGCAAAGCCAATACATTCAAATGCATTATAATTAATAGAAATTAATTTCTTGTTTCTCCAAATTCCAAGTAGTCTGAAATTATACTTGTGTTCAACTTCCTAAGTACAGTTAAAAAAATACATGTGGACTAAGATGTTAACTGTCCTGTGCTATCACCAGTGGGATCATCAGTTGATCGGCCACCTGTCTTCAGGAGTTTCGGCCCGCCTATGATCAAGACTCCCTTGAGGTGGTGGGCCAGCAGTGCTAAAGCACCACCTCCCACTGGTGAGCTTAAAAACTTGGCATCTGCCTCTATCAGGGTTGTTGGTCACTTCCATCCAACAGATAGTCTGCTCTTCAGGTGAAAATATATCTGAGAAAGCAACAATTTTGAACAAAATTGCTGTCCAGTGTTATCAAAGTACATATATATCATCTTGTACAACTCAAAGATTCATTTTCTTGTGGGCATTCACAGTAAATACAAGAAACACAATAGTATCAATGATGGAGAAACCATCAATGTGCAAAAAAAAACAAACTGTGCAAATGCAAAGAGGAAAAGAAAATAATCATAATCATAATCATAATAAATAAGCAATATATATCGAGAACATGCGATGAAGAGTCCTTGAAAGTGGGTGAATGAAGTTGAGTGAAGTTATTCCTTCTGATTCAAGATCCTGATGGTTGAAGGGTAATAACTTTTCCTGAACTTGCTGGTGTGGGTCCTGAGACTCCTGTACTTTCTTCTTGATGGCAGTAGTGAGAAGAGAGCATGACCCGGATGATGGACACTGCTTTCCTGCAACCATGCTCCTTATAGATGTGCTCAACAGCAGGGAGCACTTTAACCATGATAATCTGCACCATATCTGCTACTTTTTGTAGGTTTTTCTGTACAAAGGCATTTGGTATTTCCATACCAGGCAGTGATGCAACCAGTCAATATATTCTCTACCACACATCTATAGAACTGCTTCAGACTTTTAGATGACATGCCAAATCTTTGCAAAATTCTAAGAAAGTAGAAGTACTGTCGTGCTTTCTTCCTAATGACACTTAAGTGCTGGACCAGGGATAGGTCCTCCGAAACAAACACTGAGGAATATAAAGTTGCTGACCCTCTCCCCCTCTGATCACCTGATGAGAAGTTGTTTATGGAACTCCAGTTTCCTCCTCTTGAAGTGAATAATCAGTTCCTTGGTCATGTTGACATTGAGAGAAAGGTTGTTCCTGTTGCACCACTCAGCCAGATTTTCAATCTCCCTCCTGTATGTTGATCTGTCACCACCTTTGATTCTACCAGGCAGCAAATCAAAAGGTGGTGTTATAAAGGTTTTGGAGATAATGGCAAGCTAATTAAATAGATTCTGTCCTCTATTTTACTGTTCATATATTTCACTGTACTGCTGCCTCAAGACAACAAATTGTGTGACATATGCTACTGAAATTAAACCTGATTCTGATTCCTATCAATTTGAAGAGATAGTAATGTATGTTCAGATGTAAGGATAAGGGTTCATTTCTATACTGTGCCACTACCTGTTCATTAATTCTACAAATATTCATAATTTTTAAAAACAAATTAAAGAAATGCTGTGGTAATGTTCCATGTTTCAGTACAATGTTTGTTCCATTCCCAGTGGTAAATGAAACATTATTCAAGTGGAAAAATAAGTTTTGTCCCATGTCCATTAAATTATCTTGCCAAAAAAAATGTATCTGCACAGGAGTGAAGTTGGTCAGCTTTACTAATTATTGCACATGGCAACTGTCCAAACCAATTTCATACAGTCATAGAATCACTGAGAAGTATAGCATAGAAACAGGCCTTTTGACACATCCAATCCATGTTGAACCATCTAAACTGCCTAGTCCCAATGACCTGCACCAGGACCATAGCCCTCCATACCCCAAGCATCCATGGACCTATCCAGACTTCTCTTAAATATTGAAATCAAGCCTGCTTGCACAATTTGCACTGGCAGTTCTTTCCACACTGTCACGGCCCTCTGAGTGCAGCAGTTTCTCTTTCTATTCCCCTTAAACTAGAATCCTTCATCTGGGATCCATCATACCTCCTTGAATATAAAGGTAAGTAAGGGGTGTGGAATTAGATGTCTAACTATTACACAATAGGTGGAAATAAATCAAAATAAATAACTAAACCTGTTCTGGAGACTCAGACTCAGAGCTAGGGATGGTGTTCGTCACAGTTTTAACTTAAACATTATAGGCAGTGTTGTCGTTCAGATAATGGACTGGATGAAGATCCTTTGTTACGATTCTGTCCGAATTTGGATCCCTTAATTTTTGGTTGTGTTGTCCCTAACAATTATTTGCTTACACTATTCTCCTTCATGCCAGGGGGATAGCTTTGGGAATGTCAGATGGGTATTTGTTATTGAGTAAGAGAAATAGTCATGTTTCTTCACGCATCTTCTTCCATCTGGGAACTTGGTTCACAGCTACAATTCCAACTTGCAAAATCTGTTCAAGTTACAAAGAGTTCACAGGAATGGAACCTTGGCAAAATATGCTTTCATTGGGAAACTGATTATTCGGAACTGCTTGGTAACACACACAAAATGCTGGAAGAACTCAGCAGGTCAGGCTGCATTGAGCGAGAGGAATAAAGAGCTGACCTTTCGATACTTTTCCACATAGATAACAATGTACCTGAATATCCAAAGACATTCTCCATAGACTGAGCCTCCATATGACTCATTCAGCATCCTTGCCATAGATACTGCATAACCTGCTGAGTTCTTCCAGCATTTGGGTGGCTTACTCTCAACTTCCAGCATCTGCAGAACCTCTTGTAATTAGAAAATGCTTAGTATTTGTTTTTTGTACAAGACATTGCTTAGACCTCATTTTGGTTATTGTACCCAGTTTTACTCTCCTCACTCGGATGATATAGGTGCTGAGAGGACCAACTACACTCAATTTAAGACCATAAGGCCATAAGATATAGGAGCAGAAGTAAGTTATTCCGTCCATAGAGTCTGCTCCACCATTCAATCATGGGCTGATCCAATTCTTCCAGTCATCCCCACTCCCCTGCTTTCACCCCATATCTTTTGATGCCCTGGCTAATCAAGAACCTATCTATCTCTGTCTTAAATGCACCCAATGACTTAGCCTCCACTGCCGCTAGTGGCAACAAATTCCACAGATTTACCACCCTCTGACTGAAGTAATTTCTCCGCACCTGTTCTAAATGGACGTCCTTCAATTCTGAAGTCATGCCCTCTTGTCCTAGACTCCCCTACCACAGGAAATAACTTTGCACATCTAACCTGTTCAGGCCTTTTGACATCCGGAAGGTGTCTATGAGATCCCCCCCTCATTCTCTGAACTCCAGGGAATACAACCCAAGAACTGCCAGACGTTCCTCATATGGTAATCCTTTCATTCCTGGGATTATTCTCGTGAATCTTCTCTGAACCCTCTCCAATGTCACTAAATCCTTTTTAAAATAAGGAGCCCAAAACTGCACACAATACTCCAAGTGTGGTCTCACGAGTCCTTATAAAGCCTCAACATCACATCCCTGCTCTTATATTCTATACCTCTATAAATGAATGCCAACATTGCATTTGCCTTCTTCACCACTGACTCAACCTGGAGGTTAACCTTTAGGGTATCCTGCACAAGGATTCCCAAGTCCCTTTGCATCTCTGTATTTTGAATTCTCTCCCCATCTAAATAATAGTCTGCCAATTTATTTCTTCCACTAAAATGCATGACCATACACTTTCCAACATTTTATTTCATTTGCCACTCTTTACCCATTCCCCTAAACTATCTAAGTCTCTCTGCAGACTCTCTGTTTCCTCAACACTATCTGCTCCTCCACCTATCTTTGTATCACCAGCATATTTAGCCACAAATCCATTAATCCCGTAGTCCAGATCATTGACATACATCATAAAAGACAGCTGTCCCAACACAGACCCCTGTGGAACTCCACTGGTAACCGGCAGCCAGCTAGAATGGGATCCATTTATTCCCACTTTCTGTTTTCTGCGAATCAGCCAATGCTCCACACACGCTAGCAACTTCCCTGTAATTCCATGAGCTCTTATCTTGCTAAGCAGCCTCATGTGCGGCACCTTGTCAAAGGCCTTCTGAAAATCCAAGTACACCACATCTACTGCATCTCCTTTATCCACCCTGCTTGCAATTTCCTCAAAAAATTGCAGTAGGTTAGCCAGGCAGGATTTTTCTTTCAGGAAACCACGCCGGCTTTGGCCTACCTTGTCATGTGCCTCCAGGAACTCCATAATCTCATCCCTAATGATCGATTCCAACAACTTCCCAACCACTGATGTCAAGCTAACAGGTCTATAGTTTCCTTTCTGCTGCCTCCCACCTTTCTTAAATAGTGGAGAAACATTTGCGATTTTCCAGTCATCCAGTACAATGCCAGAATCTATTGATTGTTAAAAGATCATTGTTAATGCCTCCACAATCTCTCCAGCTACTTCCTTCAGAACCCAGGGATGCATTCCATCAGTTCCAGGAGATTTACCCATCCTCAGACCATTAAGCTTCCTGAGCACCTTCTCAATCGTAATTTTCACTGAACATACTTCACTTCCCTGACACTCTTGAATGTCTGGTTATACTGCAGATGTCTTCCACTGTGAAGACTGATGCAAAATACACAGTCAGTTCCTTTGCCACCTCTGTGTCTCTCATTACAATATCTCCAGCGTCATTTTCTATTGGTCCTCAACTCTCTTTTACCCATTCTTTGTTTAAAAAAGCTTTTAGTATCTTCTTTGATATTAGTCGTCAGCTTCTTTTCATGGTTCATCTTTTCCTTCCTAATGACCTTCTTAGTTTCTTTCTGCAAGTTTTTAAAAGCTTCAGAATCCTCTATCTTCCCACTAGCTTTGACTTTCTTGTATGCCTTCTCTTTTGCTTTTACTTTGGCTCTGACTTCACTTGTCTGCCATGGTAGTGTCCTTCTTCCATTCAAAAATTAATGTTTTCTCATTATGGAGATTATCTAGAAGTGTTGGGACATTGCAACACAGAAGCATAAAGGTTGTGGCAAATCCAACAGTTGTTCATGTTTTTTGAAATGATTGTCTGTTCCAAATCACAGGGATATGGCTCACTATTCTTTAGCCAGAGGGTGGTGAATCTGTGGAATTCACTGCCACAGATGGCTGTGGTGGCCAAGTCATTGGGTAATATTTAAAGAGGAGTTTCATGGATTCGTGATTAGTAAAAGCATCAAAAGCTCTGAGGAGGAGGCAGCAGGATGGTGTGGAGAGGGATAATAGTCAGCGGTGATGGAATGGTGGAGCAGACGCAATAGGCCGAATGGCCTAATTCTGTCGCTATGTCTTATGCTCTAATTCAACTCACAATTAAATTTTATGTAAAACCAGATCTGGGGTAAATATCAGAAGATGGTTATTTTTCCAGAAAGTAAATTATGTTGAATATGTCTGCCACTTCATATTTAATGCACTGAATCCCTTTAATAGAAAGCTCAACCTGTTTTTGGTTAGGATGGGAAAAGGTGATTTAGGATATTCAGGGGCAGTATTATCTGTATGGAAAGGAATATTCAACAATTTTACACAAAGTTTCTTTCCATTTTATACCTTTGTTTTTTTTTTGCCTCTCAAAGAGGTATACACAAGGGCTCACGTTTTTCAGGGACAGAGTAAATGGACCAGAAGATCCTTCTCTCTGGGTTTGGTGATTGTGAGATTCACTCTCTGCACAGAAATGCCAGGGATATTGAACAAACTTGGTATTGCAGAGAATGTTAAGGAAAGTATAATTCCAATTGGGTGAATCAAAAAATACTTTCCCACAAATAGGAAAAGAAAATTAAGACACTGAAGAAGTAATGCAGAAACTTGGCAATGTAAGAACAAGGTGCCATGTCTAGATGAAATGAATTCACAGGTGCTTTCAAAAACTAGATTCAAAATCACAATATTTAGGGAAATGGATTAGTGGCAAAGGAGAAGCAAAAGACTACAGAAGCTGGAATCTGAAGCACAGGAGGAACGCAATGGGCCAGGCAGCATCTGCAGAGGGAAATGGACATTTGACACATGAGGTTGAGGCTTTTCATCTGGTGCCAGAGGAAGGATGGTCAATTAGTGTAAATATTCAAACAGGCTGGATTTTATACTAAAATGTTGATATAATATTTAGGATTATAATAGCATTTTCAGTATAAAAGGAATAACAAGCTAGAAATGTTTTATACAATACACAACTAAATTTTGTCTAAAACCTGAACTACAAAATGCTCTTGAGGAGAAATTAAAGATTAATATATTTTATTTATCACATCTACATTTAAATGTATAGGAAAATGTGTCAAATCAAATCAGCAAGAATTGGCCTCACTTACCCTACCCCTTAGGTTTTTGGGATGTGGGAGGAAATCGGGGCACCTAGAGGAAGCCCACACTGTCATGAGGAGAACGTACAAACTCCTTATAGACAGCGGCGGGAATCAAACCCCAAATTAAGGTCACGCTGTAAAGTGAAATGCTAATCGCTAACCCACTCTACCACCATTTTTGCTCCAGTAACAAACTTTACAGAAATTAATTTGCCACCCTACCAGTGTACTGTAAGTTGCACATAAACAAGAGACCAGCTGAATACAGTTGAATGAATTCAAACAGGATGCCATGCATGAACTGACACCATTCTCACATTTTCTACGCCAATCATCCCAGACTCAGGACATCACAGCGGGACTTGTTAGGGCATTCTCCTCGGCCAAAGCATCCTCAGATGCTTCTTACTTGGCATTCTGTACGTAACAAGGTCAGAAATGTGGATATTTCATGGCGATTGAAATTCAATATCTCTGAAAAAATCAAACCATGCCTGCACAGTCCAGACATCACTCAAACATGGGCTCATAACTGGCATCCAACAGTTGTGTTACAAAATTCCCAAGCAATGACTATCTCTAACAAGGGCAGCATGAGAGTTAGCTTAATGCTGTTATAGCTCTAACGATCATCATTGTGGTTGAATTCCAGCCGCTGCCTGTGAGGCTCTTGTGCCCATGATCACATGGGTTTCCTCTGAGTGCTACAGTTTTCTCCTGCATTTCAAAGACGTACAGGTTAGGGTTAGTGAGTTGTGGGCATGCAGTTCTGGAAACGTGGCAACACTTGTGGGTTGCCTCCAGCGTAATCCTCACTCATTTGACTTAATGCAAATGAGTATTTCACAATGTATTTCAACGTAGGTGTGACAAATGAAGCTAATCATTAAACCTTTAAGTGAATGTCTGATCATCTACCCTGAGCATTCAATGATAATTGATTTCGGAGACAAGAGGTCCCGAACAAGCCCTATCATTTGTAGATGGTGAGGTAGTGGAAGGGGTCTCTAGTTTCAAGATTTTGGGGATCAGCATCACCAAAGAGCTGTCTAGGTTTGTCAACACAACCTCTATTTTAGGCACAACCGCAACCCTACTGCCTGGGTGTTCAAGGAAAGGTAACCTGCCCCCAAAATTGCTGGCCAACTTCTATCGATGTGCAATAGAGAGCATACTGACATATGGAATGACAGTGTGGTACTTTAGCTGCAGCCAGACAGATCACAAAGCACTCCAATGGGTGATTAGGATAGCTCAGAACATCATTTAAACTCAACTACCAGACCTGGAGACAATCTAAAACTCTTGATGCCATGGTGCTCATACCGACATTAAAGACCCATCCCATCGCCAATGCCATCTGTTCAATCTCCTGCCATCTGGTAGGAGATACAGAAACATCTTGGCCAAGACAGTAAGATTGAAAAAAAAACAGCTTCTTTCTGAGGGCTATTGTGCAGCTGAATAATGCTACACCCAACTTAACGATTGCGTTTGAGTGTTATGGACTATCGAAGTCACTTGTTGCGTGTAAATATGGATTTATTTTTAAATTAAGCCATACTGCATGCATTGTAAATATCTGTTTTGCACAAACTAGTGTAATGTTCCGTTATATTGGCTCGTATATGTCTAGGGGAAATCCCACACAGCACCCGCCTCAACGCTTCCCAGAGTGTCGGTTGCAGCCCGAATCAATCCCAAACATCAATCATCAGCCAGCACACGCAGTAAATTTTAACAAGTACACTTTATAGATATTACTAATTCTATGACATTAATATAAATTTGATACAGAGAGGAAAGTAATGAAAAAAAGGCGCCAACACTTATCAAAGTCCAAGTTCATCGCGCGCAACCGTTGGAGCTCAATCGAATCCGGACGACCACCTGAATCCTGTCAACTCACGGCTCGGGACCACCCGAAGTGATCGACTGGAGCCTTTCCGCACGTCCGCCGTCCTCCCCGTCTCTCCTCCGACTCCCCGTCAAAACCCATCCACCGTCCTCCTCGTCTCTCCTCCGACTCCCCGCCAAAAACCCTGTCCCCTGTCGTATGATACAGCATTATCATCCGAAAATAAAACCATACATGACCACCCATTGGCTAATAGCACCCTGCTATCTCTAATAACCCAAACAACTGTCTAGTTAGAGAATTTCTCAGCATTCCCCAGTATAACATAACAAATGAAGCCATTTTAAATTTAACAAAAAAAAGAAAGACCCTGTACACTAGAGTAGCACCATAATCTCATAGTCTTGAGCAACGACAATAAAGTCCTATTCTATTCTGTTACTCGTACTCAGTTAACTGGCAGCAACACCCTGGGAGCCATCAATGTCCAAAAGCTCAGCAACATAAACATAGCAGATACAACGTCAGGTTGGCGGTTGGGCATCTTCTGACATGTGACTCTGCTCCAAACACCCAAAGGCCTTTCTACCACTTACAATGCATGCTCAAATGCTCTGCATTTACCTAGATGAGTCGAGTTCTGACAACAGTCATGAAGCCCAATAATCAAAGTAACCTGCCCATAGTTTAACAGCAAAATTTGGAGGGAGTTTATTCGAATAATGAGAGAAAAAACTCTTGGTGTAAGATTCCAAGAGTGTGTGATAATGAGCATAGACTCAACAGGCTGAAGATGTCTACTTACATGCTGCAAGTTTCCATGACAACTTGACAGCAGAACAGACAGTCCATTTGATTGACACACACTATAAACATCGGAAATATTCAATACCATCAGCTGAAATATGTAAATGTACCACATAATGTAGCTCAGTTATTCATGTAGATCATCATCATAGCTTTTCACATCAGACAGCCAGCCACTTTTGTGTTGTTTGGTTGATGTTGAGCAGGTCAGCATCAGCTAAATCACGTGAGAGTGGGCAGTTGCGCAGAACATGTTCAACGTTCTGCACCCTTTCGCCACACTCACAGGATTCGCTGGTCTTTAAGCCCCACTTCACCATATTGTCTCCCGTCCTACAAACTCCCGCTCTCGCTCTGTTCAGAGTGCGCCACTTCCGTCTGTCAACATTTCTGTGGGGTCTTGCACTGTATTGTTTGGTGGGGTTCTGGCTTCTGTTTGTGCCAGAGTTCAATCCTGTATGTTTGGGGGGGATGTTCCGTGCGCTAGTTCCTCCACTGTAGCAAAGCTTTTCCTCGCTTTTAAATTGGCACATGATGATGTAGTTGGTGCCGTGGATCCAAGTTCCGTTTACCTTTTTCAATTTTTGTTGTAGTGTGTCTTCGGATCTCTAGGGGAGCAATGCCTGCAAGTCTGTAAATGATGTTAATGGATGTGGGGCGCAGTGTGCCCGTGATTATTCGGCAGGCTTCATTAAGCAATGGGTCTATTTTCTTTGCATGGGCTGATCTGCTCCACACAGGTGCACAGTATTCTGCAGGTGCATAGCAGAGCGCTAGGGCAGTTGATCTAAGTGTGTGAGCATTAGCACCCCATTTCATGCCTGCTAATTTTTTCAAGAGAGAATTGTGACAGCCAACTTTCCCTCGGAGTTTTTGGATGTGTGTGGCAAATGAGAGCGCCCTATCCAGTGTCACGCCTAGGTAAATTGGAGTCGGATGGTGTTCGAGCTCCTTCCCACACCAGAAGATCTTGAGTTTCCGAGCTGCTTCTCGATTCCTCAAGTGGAATGCACACACTTGAGTTTTTGATAGATCTGGGTTCAGAGACCATTTTTCATAATACAGTTTCATTGTTTCGAGGACTGCTTTAAGTCGTACTTCAACATCTTGGAAGGAGTTAGCTTGTGTTGCTATGCATAGGTCGTCTGCATAGATAAACCTGCGTGTGTTAGGAAAGGTTGGTTGGACGTTTGTATAAATATTAAATAGTAGAGGTGCCAGGACAGATCCCTGCGGTAGTCCGTTCTTTTGTGGATGCCACCTACTCTTAATTCCATTCTTTTCTACATAAAATCTATGACTTTCTAGGAGGTTTCTTATTACTTTGACTGTGGTTTCATTCTTTGACATTTTAGATAATTTCACTAGAAGGCCTCTGTGATTCACAGTGTCATATGCTGCTGTTAAGTCAACGAATACTGCCCCTGCAATTTGTCGCATTTCAAAGCCATCTTCAATAAACTGGGTTAAGTTCAGGACTTGACCGCAGCAAGAGCGGCCTGGCCTGAACCCGGCTTGATCTGTTGTTAGAAGATCTTCGACTAAGGGGATATTCTTTTTAGTATGAGTCTCTCGTAGAGGGTGCAGAGCAAGGAAATCAGTCTGTAAATTTTAGAAATGTTGGGATTTTTATTAAGTTTTAGGAGAGCAACAACTTCAGCTCTTCTCCACTTTTTAGGTATTTTTAATGGTCTTAGTCAACAGTTAAAAAGGGACAGAGGCCAGTGGAGTGCTATAGGTCCAAGATATTTAAGTAATTCATTAAGAATCCCATCTATGCCAGCAGCTTTATTGGATTTTAGCTGTGATACTTCATCCTTTAATTCTTCTAGGGTGAGAGGTGGGAAGTTGTTATTCCCGTTTGACAGAGCTGACTCCATCTCCTGATGTTGCTTTTTCTTTTGCCTCCATTCCTTGTTACTTGGTTGACCATTTAGTATTAGTTGGTGGGCAACCTGATTTGGTGTTACGGCAGCAATTCTCTGTGGTGGTCTATTGTCTGAGTTGAGTTTCCAAACAGTTGCCCATACCTTCTTACTGTTCTTGGTTATGTCTGTGTTTTCTATCAGTTCCTGCCAACTCTGTTGTCTCTCTTGGCTCAGTAGGGACAGAACTGACTTTCGCATTTCAATTTTGTCTTGAGCAAACGGTCCTATAAGTTGACATACTTATCATAACTTTGCTTGATATCGCTAGTCAATCCCTGAATATAGTTGGTTCTGCAGCCTCTAGGTATGTTCTGCTAATTACTGCTTTTAAAGCCGATACAAACAGCCAGGAGGTTGGTGCCGGACGGGGTGGTTTGAGTAGCTCAGAGACCGCTGATCTCCTGGGATTTTCACGCACAACAGTCTCTAGAGATTACTGAGAATGGCGAGCAAAACAACAAAAAAAGCACCTGGTGAGCATCAGTTCAGAATCAGAATCAGGTTCATATGACTGGAATATGGTCTGAAAATTGTTGTTTTGCAGCAGCAAAGCATTGCAATACATAATAATAAAAAGTATAAATTACAATAAAAAAGCTAAATAAATAGTGAAAAGAGGGAGTGAAAAACACTGAGGTGGAAACTCATGCCCATTCAGAAATCTGATGACGGGTAGGAAGAAGCTGCTCCTGAAACATTGAGTGTGTGCCTTCAGGCTCCTGTACCTCCTCCTTGATGGTAGCAATGAGAAGAGGGCATGTCCTGGGTGGTGGGGAGGCTAGTGCCCATGATGGAACTGCCTGAGGTTATAACATTCTGCATCTTTTTCCAGTCCTGTGCCGTGGCCCCTCCATACCGGATGATGATGCAATCAGTTAGAATGCTCTCCATGGTACCACTGTAGGAACTTGCAAGTGTCTTTGATGACATACCAATTCTCCTGAAACTCATAATGAAATATAGCTGCTGTTCTTAGTAATTGCACCAATATGTTGGGCCCAGTCTGTTGACCTTTAGGAACTAGACTCTGTTCACCCTTTCCACTTCTGATCCCACAGTGACAATTGGTGCGTGTCCCCTCAACATCCGCTTCCTGAAGTCCACAATGAATTCTTTTGTCTTTCTGACGTTGAGTGCAATGTTGCTGCTGCGACATCACTCAACCAGCTGATCTATCTTGCTCCTGTACGGCTCTTCATCACCATCTGAAATTCTGCCAACAACAGTTGTGTCATCTGCAGTTTTATAGATGCCATTTGAGTTGTGCCTAACCACACAATCATGGGGATAAAGAGAGAAGAGCAGTGGGTTAAGCATATATCTCTGAGGTGCACCAGTGTTGATCGTCAGCAAGGAGGAGATGTTATTTCTGATCCACAGACTGTGGTCTTCCATGAAGATTTTAACGTCCCAGTTGCAGAGGGAGGTACAGAGGCCCAGGATTCAGTGCTTGCTGATTAGAACAGAGGGTATGATTATCTTGAATCCTGAGCTGTAGTCAACAAACAGCAATCTGACGTATGTATTAACATTTGCATCTGCTGTGGACCTATTGACCCAATAGGCAAATGGCAGCGGGTCTTTGCTTAGCCTGGAGTTGATTCAAACCATGACCAATGTCTCAAAACACTTCATCAGTGCAGATTTGAGTGCCACTGGGCAATAGTTATTGAAGCAGTTCACCCTAATCTTCTGGGCACTGGTAAGATTGTCACCCTTTTGAAACAAAAAGGGGCCTCTGACTGCAGCAGGAAGAGATTGAAGATGTCCTTGAATGCTCCTTGGCTGATACACATTTTCAGAGCCCTACCACGTACACCATCAGGGCCTGACCTTTTGAAAGATGTTCTGACATCGGCCCCCGGGATAGAGATCACAGGGTCGCCAGATGCTGCAGGGATTTGCACAGGTGCAGTTTTATTCCTCCTTTCAAAGCCTGCATAAAAGCCATTAGCTTATCTGGGAATGAAGCAGCACAGATGTTCGGTTTTGCTTTATTGGATGCAATGGTTTGCAAACCCTGCCAGAGTTGTCATGTATCTGATTCCATCTCTAACCTCAATAGGAGTTCTTTTTAAGCCCTTAAGGTAGCCTCTCAAACATCTTACCTGGACTCCTTTTGTGGTTCTGGATCACCAGTCTTGAATGCCACAGATCTACCCTTCAGCAGGCTACAGATCTCCTGTATGTTCTCACAGGCACACACTCACCCACACAGATCTGGATGAAATCTGTGACAATGTTCATTCAGACACGAAGATAAATCCCTTAATATTGTCCAGTCCACAGAATGGACTATATTTTGTGGGAGAAAATGCCTTGTTAATGAGATAAATCATAGGAGAATGGTGCCAGACTGGTTCAAGCTGACAGGAAGGCGACAGTAACTCAAATAATTTTGCATTACGACAGAGATGTGCAGAAGAGCATCTCTGAACTCACAATGCATCAAACCTTGAAGTGGATAGGCTGCAGCAGCAGAAGGCAACAAGGAAATGGAAATTTGCAGATGATGCAAAGAAAAGAGCACGTTCCTTAACAATCAATGAAATATTTTTTGAAATGTGGTCAATGCTGCTGTGAAATGGTCTGTTAGCATCAATGAGTCATCAAGTAGCTAAACATTTTTTTCATGCAGCTGGTTTAATCTTGCTATGGAGTGTTGGCTACATTATACGCTCAGGCCTCTGGAATAGAATATAAATTCAGCCTGCCATAGAGTCAATACAGGCAGTAAATTTGCTACTATATGTTGTGTTATATTTAACATAAATGAATGTAGGAGCATTTGCAAAGATAAATAGTAAATTAAGTTCAGTAGAATAAGTTACAAAATAGTTCTCCAAGCCAAATATTTCTTGAAACAGACTACATAAGGCATAAGATAGAGATTTGAAAATATATGTACATGTTAAATGTAGCAATATGCAATAAGCAACAAGACGGGTGAGCCTAACCATTATCAATACTCCTCAGAGACTGTCTGCCCAGTGTCAGTGGCAGCATAGTCAGAACTTGTGGTATGCACCAGCTGCTCATATGACCACCCACCACCTTCTCCATGGCTCCATATGACACTGACCCTGATATGGGTGGGAGGAGGCGAAGCGGGGGCTGTACCTTGCCCAAGGGTGACCAGCAGTTTGCGGAGGGAGGGATCGCCCTACACCTCCTTTGGCAGAGATGTTATCTCCACCCGGCTCTCATATATTGAAATGGTAAAAGTACATTAAAATGTTGGAAGGACTTTATCAAAATGGAGAGAATGCAACTTTCAGAAAAGATTTAATTATGTTTCAGAGACCAAGAAATGATCCTCTGGAGATCCTCAAAATATTGAAAGGGTTCAACAGGGTAGATATGAAGAAATATTCCCAGCGTGACAAGAGTTGATTCATTCCATAACATTTGGGTGAATGTTTCACAAGTAATTGACAGTATAATGCAGGAAAAAATGTACCCTGATAGTGAAATGGCAGAAGGGCAAATCAAAGAGCCTGAAGCCCATAGTATTAGAATACATTAGAGAAAGATTTGCGATGCTGAGCTAGAGTTGTCTCGTTAATAGATAAATGGAATATCTAACCATTTAGTCCTGATACTCCTTTGATAATTCCAGTCCACAAAATATAACCTTGAGAGCACAATATTAATAAACTCTTCCTTACAATCCATATCAAGAGGTAGAACAATCTGCATATAATGTATGTGTTTGTATACGCAGCAAGCACATCATCAGAGAACAGCTTAAGTTAAGCATCTGATGCAGTGCACAGATTAAAACTTCCTGCAGGAGGACTCAATTAATCAAACATAGCAGGATATCTTGCTCTGAAATTTAATGCAGAAAGTGAAATTCATCACTTTTCTTATCCATTGAAAAGATTTTGCGAATTCTTCCAAAACTGGCCTGAAAACTGCTAACCAACAGAAACTGCTGCAAGATGTGCCTCCTCATCCTCTTTGTCTTTACATGAGCTCTATTGTTTAATGAGTAAAAATGTGTTTAATGCTTCCAATAAAGAATTTAAAAAGTAATATTCGGAATTTATGTTTTGGATGACTGAGAGAAATAGTGGTTGGTATAATTCAGTTTAATACAACTTGGATCAAGAAAGTATTTAATTTAATATTATTATCTGGAATTCACATTTAAAGTGGCCAAACTCTTATTTTCAGAAGATAAGAACAGAAAATGCTGGAAACTCTCTGCAGGTGAGGCAGCATTGCTGGAAAACGAAACAGAGTTAATGTTTCAGGCCGAGGGATGGAGAGAAAACAAGTTGGAATTAAACTGCATCAAGCTGGTCTCACAGAAATACCTCTTTTCTCATCAGTCTCTCCTTCACCCTCCCCACAGCTTGCTACAAATTTGTTGAGCATTTCAAGCATTTTGTATTTTTATTTTCAGCATCTGCAGCATTTTCTGAATTCCCTAACTGAAAACTGTTCCCCAAGTTAGACGATACCTCCAACTCTGTTCAGAATAATGAAATCTATATGACCGAGTGAGCAGTTTTTTAAAGAGAGTGTTCTCCAGGACAAACCTAAGAACCATTGTCTAAAGGCTCTCTGCAAAATGATGGTTCACTGTGTCTGAGGTCTACTCCCATAGCGATGCATGTTCCGAAATCTAAATCAACTTCACCAGGAGGCATACATTACTGATTGATATAGCTCTTGGACCAGCATTTGGGTGTGCTCCATATGCTATCAACTGCAGTGCAGAGATCACTCCCCTCATCAGATTATCTTGATAATATCTTACCTTCCAATCTCACAATATGTCCCACAGTGATTCCAGACTTTGATTGCTAGGTTTGAAGTCTATGTGCTTCCATAGTGAAGATTTAACTTTGTTTATTAACAGGACACTTTGGGTACCATCAAACTTACGGGACCCCTGAGGCCAAGTGTAGGAGCAAGCTGAAAGATCACCAGAGTTGGTGTCTGAAATAACGAGTAATTTATTAAAAATTGGTGCACATCAGGAGACCTGGGCAGGGCTTTGGAACAGCTTTCACAATCTCAGATGACGAGATTACCAGCAAAACTACATTTTGATATTAGAATGGTAGCGACAGGCAGACCTATCTGTAGTCCCTGATTATAGAATGAAATTATCATTCACAGGTCTAAAATTACATCCAATTTCCTATTATGACAATGGGTGCACACTTTAACATAGTTAGCGAAGATCCAGAGACTTGGGTGACATTGGTGCTGCATTCACGTGTTCGGGTGCCCGTTACCATATTAACTCAATCCACGTCACAATTTCCTGGTTATTAGCCCTCACTGTTCTTTCCCCTACAACACCAAGGCACAGGTGAAACAATTTATTTTGGTAATGGAAAACACCAACAGAAATAGTTTATTCCCTTCTCTTCCTGAACATATGTAGTACCATTAAAAACGTGGAAGGAATTGAGAAGTCTATCATAAGCCTGTTGGATTCAAATAAATAACCTGGGCAGAGCAAAAAAAAGTCAGCAGGAACCAAATTAATGCAGGTTAAATCAGCTAATTTTGCTCACTGCAGGAATGGATTTCAGTTTTTTTTTAACAGTTTTTGACTTGATTTAATTTCAGACAAAAAATCACAGATGGATGCAGCTGCTGTGGACTGTAAACTTGATGCTATTTGTATGCCACAAAATTAAATCATGCAATGCCATAGGAAATTTGATTCACTCTCTAGTGACATTCGGGAGAGAGAATCATGCATTTAATAATGATAATAATCTCAAGGGATCAATGGAGAGAGTACAGCCAAAGAAACTCTATGGCATTCTGCCAAAACAATGCTGCAGTAATTTGTTTTATCACTTCTATGCAAACTTTGATATTCCCAGTGGGAGATGCTTTATGTACAATAATTTCCTGTTTGCATGCCAAAAATTGCAGAACAATAGGCACTTAATAAGGGATTTACTGGAGATACAATAATATGGAGGTGCTTCACTGCGTAGTTTTTTAAAGTATTTGCCAAGTTGTCCAGAGAGGGAGGGAGGACACAGTCTGCACAAACAGACTGTAACTGATACCATTATTACCACAAAAGGTGAGATTGTCTGGGTGCCCACACATTTTAATTCCACTTCCCATTCCCATTCCAACATTGGTCCATGTTCTCGTCTACTGCCACGATGTGGCCACACTCAGGGTGGAGGAGCAACATGTCGTATTATGTTTGGGTAGATTCTAATCTGGTGGCATGAACATCTATGGCAATTTATCCTCCCACCCCTTTCTCCCTTTCTCATCACCTCCATCTGGTGCCCCTCCTCATTCCCTTTCTTCCAAACTCCACTGGATTCTCCTAACAGATTCCCTCTTTTTCAGCCTTTACTTCTTCCACCTATCACCTCCCAGCTTCTAACTTCAACTTCTCCGCACCCACCACCTTCCCCCTCACCTGGTATCACCTATCACCTGCCAACTTGTACTCCTTGCCCTCCCCCACCCACTTTCCTATTCTGGCTTCTTCCCCCTTCTTTTCCAGTCCTGATGAAGGGTCTCAGCCCAAACTGCCTTCATAGATGTTGCCTGACCTGCTGCGCTCCTCCAGCACTTTGTCTGTGTTGGCTAAGAAAGGTACATTGTTTTCAATCCTTTCATTCACAGACTGGAAGTCTCCTCAATACACCAAATGTAAGCAACCCAAATCAAAAGCACTCAGGCAGTAACTACACAGCTAATGGATTGAATTGAAATGACTTTATTACTTACATCCTTCTTATACACGAGGAGTAAAAATCTTCATGTTACATCTCCGTCTAAATGTGCAATGTGCAATTTATGGTCATTTGTAATAAATAATATGTACAACAGGACAGTCAATGTAGCATAGAAATACAATTGTATCAGTGTGAATTAATCAGTCTGACGGCCTGGTGGTAGATGCTGTCCCAGAGCCGGTTGGTTCTGGTTTTTATGCTGCAGTACCGTTTCCCGGATGAAAGCAGCTGGAACAGTTTGTGGTTGGAGTGACTCAGGTCCCCAATGATCCTTTGGGCCCTTTTTGCACACCTGTCTCTGTAAATGTCCTGAATTTACACATCTACAGATCTACAGATGCACTGGGCTGTCCGCACCACTCTCAGCAGAGTCCAGCGATTAAGGGAGTTGCTGTTCCCATACCAGGCAGTGATGCAGCCAGTCAGGATGCTCTCAATTGTGCCCCAGTAGAAAGTTCTTAGAATATGGGGGCCCATGCCAAACTTCTTCACCACACAGCTGGTATGTACAAACCACGTGAGATCCTTGGTGATGTGGATGCTGAGGAACTTAAAGCCATTCACCCTCTCAAACCCAGATCCATTGATGTCAATAGGGGTTAGCCAGTCTCCATTCCTCCTGTAGTCCACAACCAGCTCCTTTTTTTTGTGACATTGAGAGAGGGGTTGATTGGAGGAGGTCTTAGACTGATCTGCCTATCTATTGTATACACTTTCCTGAGCTAGTGCACAAATTCTGCAGGATTCGATAATTGTTCTTAAGATGGCTTGTACTATATCTATTCTGTTAATGTTGCCTCTATGCTATTTAATTATCATATTTCATTTAATTTATAACATGATTTTTGATATTCTAAACATAATTCATCTAGAAATTGACTCACTGATAAAAATGGACCAAAAATGATCCTCTGTCACTTCACATAAAATACACAGAAAAGCATGATGATAAACAGGAGCATTGCCTTCACATTGCAAGGAAGAATCAGAGTCATTAACTGAGGCAATCAAAATTCATATTCAACCCAACAAACAGAAGGGGTGTTTTCTCACACCATTATGTTCAAACTCAGTAATAACCAAATCATCGCCAATGCAAAAATGAGCAACTAACTAAAATTAGTTAGTATCAGTAACAGAGTATTTTAGAAATAATTATTATCAAATTACAAAATTGTAGACTTGATTTGAGAATTAAAAAGGGATTAAACTTGCAAGATAGATCAATTTTTTGGAAATTTAAAAAGATGTGAAATATACATATTAACCCAGGTGAACTGTATGTGAGTAAAACCACAATCATGAATTGGGAATTATTCAGGTAACTAAATATTAAGTATGAAAGACTGTTGTGACTGCGAACAAAGTTATCAGAGAGTGCTGAAGCTGAAGGATATAGAAGTCTTTATTCAGCCAAACAAGCAGGAATCACACTTAAGACACTCTTGGAAGAAGAAGCCTCCTGACCCAACATCACATTTTACATCACATTTTATATGTTAAAGAACAACGATAACAACGAGACAGTTTATAAAATTACAATGTATTCATAATGCTTCCTTTGAGTTGCACATAATTTCAAAAACCTCCAGATCTTCACACCAACATATCCAAAATCAGTTTTAGTTCCACTGAGACCTCTGTCTCTCTAGCTGCATTCATGCATATGCAGACATCTCAGCTGAATGGGCATTCTCTGGTCTGCAATCACCCCAGTCTGCAGCTCCAGGAAGTCCATTGTTCTGAGTTGCATTTTAAATTCAATCTGCAATCCACATTCAAATCTGATGACTGTTGCTGTTAAAAGTAATATTTGCTATACACTATAACTCCAGAATACACCCTAACAAGATAACCAGGAGATCTCCAAATTATATGAACACCACTTGTTGATTAATGTAATGTGTTTTCAGAATCGAAATGAAGTTTATTATCACCGGCACATGTCACGAAATTTGTTTAATAAGCAGTTCAATGCAATATATAATAGAGAAAAAAATAACAATAAATAAATAAGTAAATCAATTACGGTATATGTATATCGAATAGTTTAAAAATTGTACAAAAAACAGAAATAATATATACTAAAAAGGTGAGGAAGTGTCCAAGGGTTCAATGTCCATTTAGGAATCAGATGGCAGAGGGGAAGAAACTGTTCTTAAATCGCTGAGTGTGTGCCTTCTGACTTCTGTACCTCCTACCCGATGCCCTGGGTGCTGGAGATCCTTAATAATAGACGCTGCCTTTCCGAGACACCACTCCTTGAAGATGGTCAATTTTGCAGGCTAGTACCCAAGATGGAGCCAACTAAATTGACAACCTTCTGCAACTTCTTTTGGTGCTGTGTAGTAACCCCCACCCCACCATACCAGACAGTGATGCAGCCCATCGGATAGCAATAAGCTGAAGTGCTAATAGTCAGGCAAGTGCAAGGAAAAGCAAAAAAGCAGAAATCCGACAGATTGAATGTGCTTCAGGAAACAAAAACATGTGTGTAAAGTAATAGCAGTTAACTCTCTTAGAAATAAGAAATGAAAACCAATCAGCCTGAAACGTTAACTCTG
The DNA here is from genome assembly GCF_963921235.1 of Mobula hypostoma. Classification (NCBI taxonomy): domain Eukaryota; kingdom Metazoa; phylum Chordata; class Chondrichthyes; order Myliobatiformes; family Myliobatidae; genus Mobula; species Mobula hypostoma. The sequence continues at coordinate 116,723,095 of NC_086097.1, read as the reverse complement.
CCTCTCTCTGCACATGTTGAGTACTTGCAGCACTTAATGATTAAATTTCAGGTTACCATTATGTACACTATTTGGGCTCTAAATCACAAAGCATCATCTTTTTTAAGATAAACCAATCAAAAAGACAAATGGAATATTGGCCTTTATCTTAAGGGGTTTGGAATTCAACGGTGAGGAAATAAAAACTTCAATTATACAGAGTATTGGTCAATTTTCAGTACTACTTCCCTGGAGCATGTAGAAGTAATAAACTGATTATGAATGATATAAACCGTAGTTTCACAAAATTATATCAGGGTCGACAAGTTTAAACTGTGCATGAATTCATCTTATCGACCCTGGCCTCTATACACATGGAGAGCAATTTAATGGAGTTTAAAAATTCAATGAAGTAGACAAAGTATAAAACTATCTCATATATGATAGGAAAATAAAGTGCTGGGACCAGAGGGAAAATTACAGGTGTAACAAGCTATGTAAGGAAAATTGTATCTTGTGGTTGGAAGACCAAACTTATCTTATGGTTGATGGTATATCGTTAAACTAGAGCCAAACATATCAAGCCCAGGTATAAACTAGACAGAATAAAATTGATTGCCTTAAGGGTGTTCCTGTATTCATTGGTGGTAGGCAACTGTACATCTATTCCCCACAAGTATAAAAACGAATGCCCTAATTTGTTGAAGAGAAAAAACAACAAACTCAGTTGAAGCAACACTTCATTATAAAGATTAATGAAGCTGAAAAGCCAAAAGCAACCCTCAACATAATTCTGAGTCTTGAAGCTTTGCTACTTGCTTCTTAAATGTAGAGAGTCCAGAGGAAGTTTACGAGAATGATCCCGTGAATGAAACGGTTAATGTATGAGGAGTGTTTGATGGCTCTAGGCTTGTACTTGCTTAGGTTTAGAAGAATGAGGGTGTATTTCATTGAATGCAATGAAACATTTAAAGGCCGACACAGAGTGGATGTGGAGAGGATGTTTCCTATAGTGGTATGGCTAGGACAAGAGGTCTCAGCCTCAGAACAGAAGGACATCCATGTAGAACAGAGAGGAGAAGGAATTTCATCAGTCAGATAGTGGTGAACCAGTGGAATTCATTGCCACAGACAGTTGTGGAGGCCAAGTCACTGAATATATTTAAAGTGGGGGCTGATGGGTTCTTGGTTAGTCAGGGTGTCAAAGGTTATGGGGAGAAGGCAGGAGAATAAGGTTGAGAAGAATAATAAGTCAGCCAAGCTGAAATGGCAGAGCTGACTTGATGGGCATTGAGACCTAACCCTGCTCCTATGTCTTATAGTCTTTTGGGTCAAGACCCTGCATCCAGACAGTGTTAAAAAGGAAGGCTGCCAGCATATAGCATAGTGAGGAGGTGCTGAGTATAGGTTAAAGGCTGGAAGTTGATAGCAGGAATCAAATAGGGAGAGATTGGGGCTGCATGCAAATAGGTGGGGTTGTGGGATGGCAGAGACTGGTAGGTGTCAGATGGAAACAGATGGAGAGATGATGGTGGGCAGACAAAACAAAGGTGGCACATGGCCGGGTAGAGTGATGATGAGAAATTTGAACAAAGGAATAAGAAAACCGCGTTGACAGGTGGGTGTGTGGGAGGAGAACACCAGGGATGAAATTACATGAAATTGGAAGATTCAAAGTTCATAGAATTCAGCTGCAACCCTCACAAGCAGAGTATGAGATATTGCTCTGCTAATTTGTTTTCGGCCTCTCTGTGGCAGTAGAAAGGCTGAAGAAAGAAAGGTCAGTGTGGATTTGGAAAGGCGAGTAAAAATAGCCTGCATCTGGAAGCTCAAGTTGGTCATTGTAGACCAAATGGTGCCTACCTGCATCCTCTGTTAAGGTTGTGTATTAGTTTAAATATTTTTGGGGTTTATGGAGATGGTTTGCGGGCCAGAGAGGGAGTTAAGGATCAGATTAGGCTCAGGACAGGGATTGGGAGAATTAGAGGACAGGCTGGAGTCTTAAGCCTCCACTCCATGTTTGAAGCCCAGCAGTATGGATATGAGACATACACACACTGGGCCAACATGGACAAAGGATGGTGGCACCCTCCGGGTCAGTGATTTGTTGGCGGGTTCCTAAGTTGAAGTTCCATACGGGCAGGAGAACGAGGCCCGATGATTCCCAAAGTTCAAAAATCGGTGAGACTGGAGTTTGAAGCGTACTGTTTGGGGTCCCGTCATTGGCGAGCTCAGAGTCTAAGGTCTGGTGTTTGGTGATCAATGGATCCTGGCATCGATGCCAAGGATCAAAGTCTGAGTCGAATCAGAAGTCCAGAGGTTGAGGCCCATTAGCCAGAGCCCCAGGTCTGTAAATCTATACTAGTCCACTGGGGTAGTTGATGTCTGTATCTGAGTCTGAATCCAAGTACACTGGAGACTCGAGGCCAAAGTTGACAGCCTGCCTCGGTGATAGAGGACTATGTGTGCGCCTGAGCAGAAGGGAGGAATGGGGCTTAATTTGTTGTTGTTTTGTTGCTAGTGTGTTCCCTTTCATTGTATTCTGTGACGTTCTGTGAAGTATTGTGGGCATGGAATGTGTCGTGACACCTACGGGCTTCTCCCAGCACACCCACAGCTGTGTTAGTTGTTAACGCAATGAACATATTTCACTATCTATGTGGCAAGTAAACTTGAAACTCGACTCTAAACTTGACTGTAAATGCATCAGCGACTGCCAACCTGACCAATGTAGAAGAGCAATGAGTTCACCAAACTAGATTCTGATTCAGATTTATTTATCACATGTACATCAAAATATACAGTAACACGTGTCATTTGTGTTAACAACCAACACAACATTGAGACGTGCTGGGGGGGCAGCCCGCAGGTGTAACCACACATTCCAGCACCAATGTAACATGGCCGCACTGTTCAGCAGAATAACACAAAACACAACAAGCAACAAAATGACAACAAGCTCCTCTTCTTGCCCTTGCTCTCTCTCTCACACACACACACACACACACACACACACACACACACACACACAACCCTGAAACCCTGAATCTCCAGCATGGGCCTTCAGCCTCCAGTCTCCAGGTTTCAACATCAGACTACCGATTGACCTTTGAGCTCTGACCTTCAGACTAGCTGACAACAGGACCCTGAACTGCAGGCATGCCAACTGACTGGCCCCTGAGTCTCCTACGTGCAGTGACTCCTGGTCACTGGCCTTCAATTGTGGAACAGAGGCCTGGACTGCAGATGTCCACAGCCCTGGACGTTGAATGCAAAACACGAGGGTCAGAGCGGAGGCCTGACCTCTGACTCCGCCGCATCCCTGTCCCTACACTGTAACCTGATCTCTAACTCCCCCACTTCACTCTCCCTAAATCCTAACCGTGATGAAGTAGTTTGAGAGGTTGATGATGAAACACATCAACTCCTGAAAGGCTGTGTGCTTAGCCCCCTGCTCTTCTAGCTTTGTACTTATGACTGTGAGGCTAAGGAAAGCTTTAATGCTTGCTGGCCGAATCAAAGGTGGTGACAAAACAGCATGTGGGAGGGAGATTGAATATTGGATTGAGTGACTCCATAACAACAGCCTCTGTCTCATTGTCAGCAAATCCGAGGAGCTGATTATTGACTTCAGGAGGAGGAATGTGGAGGTTAATAAGCCAATCCTCATCAGAGGATTAGTGGTGGACAGGGTCAGCAACTTGAAATTTCTCGGCATAATAATTTCAGTGGATCTGTCTTGAGTTAACGTGTAAGTGCCGTTGCAAAGAAAGCATGATGGAGCTTCTGCTCCCCTAGAAACTTGTAAAGATTTGACATGTCATCCAAAACTTTGACAAGCATTCATAGATGTGCAGTGGAGACACATCATGGCCTGGTATGGAAACACCAAATGCCCTTGAACGGAAAAGCCTACAAAAAGTAGTGAATACAGCCCAGTCCATCATGGATAAAGCTCTTCCCACCATTGAGCACATCGACATGAAGCGTTGTCACACGAAAGCAGAGTCTATCATCAAGGGCCCCCACCATCCAGGCCATGCTCTCTTCTCTCTGCTGCCATCAGGACAGATGTACAGGAGTCTTAGGACCCACAATACCAGGGTTCAGTAACAGTTATTAGACCTCAACCATCAGGGTCTTGAACCAGAGAAGATAACTTCACTCAACTTCACTCGCCCCAGCACTGAACTGTTCCCACAACCTTTGAACTCACTTTCAAAGACTCTTCTTCTCATTTTCTCAATACTTATTGTTTATTTATTTGTTATTATTATTTTGTTTGTTTTTTTTCTCACTGTACTTGCACAGTTTTTTACACATTGAATGTTTGTCCATATTGTTTTGTCAAATTGCAGTTTTTCAGAAATTGGTGTTACGATTGTATTTACTGTGAATGCCCACAAGAAAATGAATCTCATAGTGTATATGGTGACGTATATGTACTTTGAAAGTAAGTTTACCTGGAACTTTGAACTTTAAACTTTGAACCTGAATTCTATCTCCCTTCTCTATCACCTAAAACTATTCCTGCAAACTTAATAAAACCCCACTAATCTGAGCCGCAATCTTGACGGAGATTACAGCTCAGTGCCATCTTGAAAAGGCCCCCCAAAAGAAATCAAGAGGGGCAAATGGCCCACTTCCTCACCTGGAAGGGCTACTTAGGTCCCTGCTTGGTATGAAGGAGACAATAAAGGGACTTGTTTCAGGCGTAACAGGGGAAACAGTTTCAGGGGAAAATTTCCAGAGATCGGGTGCACTGACTAGAGGTTGCAAGAGAAAAATGGGCATGGCGTCAGATAGGAGAAAGTGTGACGGATGCTGGGGTGATGGAAATGGAAGAGCATAATGTGGAAGCTAGTTGGGATGAGAAGTGAAGTCTAGGGGATCTCCATTTCAGTTCTGTCTATGGAGAGAGATTGTGGAATCAGTCTTGCAGGAAATGCGTGAAAAGGCTCAATAAACAATGGCAGAAGGGGGAAGCCATGTTTTCAGGGGGCTTCATATTGAGAACAAATGTGTTAGAGTGAAGAAAGAGAGGCAAAAGGTAGCATTCTCACAAGGGCAGTGGAAGAAGGTATTATCAAGGTAACTGGGGGAGTCAGTGAACTTAGAGAAAATGGCAGAGGTTGCTGGGGCTCTGATGGAGATTTCTGCATCTTCATTAGGTGGATAAATACACACAATGGGGTGGGATCTACCACTGGATGGTAAAGGAGACAGCTGGGGCTCTGATGGGGTTTTCTGCATTTTGGTTAACTACAGGTTAAGATAACAGAATATTGGAGGAGAGCTACTTCCCTCCACAGATGCGGCTCCTCTACACCAGTGAGACCCGACATAGGCTGGGAAACTGCTTTACTGAGCCCTGTGCTCCATCTGCTGCAAGTTTGTTTGGTAGCAGTACAATAGCGTAGCACCTAGCGCAGTGCTTTACAACAGCAAGCTGTAAGATTGGGGGTCAATTCCTGCTGTTGCCTGTCAGGAGTTTGTATGTGACCACGCAGGTCTCCTCCCATGCTCCAAAGAACATATGGTTAAGTTGTGGACATGCTATGTTTTTCGAAGAAAATATGGCGACACTTATGGTCTGCCCAGTGCAGTCTTCGCTGATCTGATTGGATTTAAAATGATGCATTTCACTCTATATATTGATGCACATGTGACAAATAAAGCTAATCTGTGTAAATCATTAGATGTGAACTTCTGTCAGGCTTTTCACAACTGTTACTTTGATAGACTGGTACAGGCGCACAATAGATCTGAGGCACGTTGGATGTGCCGAAATAGTCTGGAAGAGTCACCATGTTTCCAGCACAAACATGGCATGCCCACAAGTTACTAACCCTAACCCTACCTCTTTAGAATGTGGGAGTAACCTGGAGCACTGAGAAGAGACACATGGAGTCATATGGAAAACAGAGAATGGAGATTCTCCAGAAGAGATGCCAGAGGAGGTGAGAGAGGCAGATACAATTACAACATTTCAAAGGCATTTGTACTAATACTTGGAGATTAAAGTCATAGCAGGCTCATTGGATACATCCTCTCCACATCCACATCCTTTCACCATTCAATAGGTTTCAATGAGGTAATGTAGACATAGAATAGTACAGCACAGTACAGGCCCTTCGGCCCACAATGTTGTGTCGACCCTCAAACGCTGCCTCCCATATAAGCCCCCACCTTAAAATCCTCCAAATACCTGTCTAGTAGTCTCTTAAACTTCACGAGTGTATCTGCCTCCACCACTGACTCAGGCAGTACATTCCACGCACCAACCACTCTCTGAGTGAAAAACCTTCCTCTAGTATCCCCCTTGAACTTCCCACCCCTTACCTTAAAGCCATGTCCTCTTGTATTAAGCAGTGGTGCCCTGGGGAACAGGTGCTGGTTATCCACTCTATCTATTCCTCTTATTATCTTGTACACCTCTATCATGTCCCCTCTCATCCTCCTTCTCTCCAAAGAGTAAAGCCCTAGCTCCCTTAATCTATGATCATAATGCATACTTTCTAAACCAGGCAGCATCCTGGTAAGTCTGCTCTGTACCCTTTCCAATGCTTCCACATGCTTCCTATAGTGAGGTGACCAGAAATGGACACCGTACTCCAAGTGTGGCCTAACCAGAGTTTTATAGAGCTGCATCATTACTTCGCGACTCTTAAATTCTATCCCTCAACTTATGAAAGCTAACACCCCATAAGCTTTCTTAACTACTCTATCCACCTGTGAGGCAACTTTCAGGGATCTGTGGACACATACCCCGAGATCCCTCTGCTCCTCCACACTACCAAGTATCCTGCCATTTACTTTGTACTCTGCCTTGGAGTTTGTCCTTCCAAAGTGTACCACCTCGTGGCCCACTTCTGCATCCTATCAATGTCTCTCTGCAATTTTTGACAAACCTCTACACTATCTACAACACCACCAACCTTTGTGTTGTCTGCAAACTTGCCAACCCACCCTTCTACCCCAACATCCAGGTTGTTAATAAAAATCATGAGAAGTTGAGATCCCAGAACAGATCCTTGTGGGACACCACTAGTCACAATCCTCCAATCTGAATGTACTCCCTCCACCACCACCCTCTGCCTTCTGCAGGCAAACCAATTCTGAATCCACCTGGCCAAACTTCCCTGGATCCCATGCCTTCTGACTTTCTGAATAAGCCTACCGTGTGGAACCTTGTCAAATGCCTTACTAAAATCCATATAGATCACATCCACTGCACTGCCCTCATCTATATGCCTGGACACCTCCTCAAAGAACACTATCAGGCCTGTTAGACACGATCTGCCCTTCACAAAACCGTGCTGACTGTCCCTGATCAGACCATGATTCTCTAAATGCCTATAGGTCCTATCTCTAAGAATCTTTTCCAACAGCTTTCCCACCACAGACGTAAGGCTCACTGGTCTATAATTACCCAGACTATCCCTACTACCTATTTTGAACAAGGGGACAACATTCGCCTCCCTCCAGTCCTCCGGTACCATTCCCGTGGACAACGAGGACATAAAGATCCTAGCCAGAGGCTCAGCAATCTCTTCTCTCGCCTCGTGGAGCAGCCTGGGGAATATTCCGTCAGGCCCCAGGGACTGATCTGTCCTAATGTATTTTAACAACTCCAACACCTCCTCTCCCTTAATATCAACATGCTCCAGAACATCAACCTCACTCATATTGTCCTCACCATCATCAAGTTCTCTCTCACTGGTGAATACCGAAGAGAAGTATTCATTGAGGACCTCGCTCACTTCCACAGCCTCCAGGCACATCTTCCCACCTTTATCACTAATCAGTCCTACCTTCACTCCTGTCCTCCTTTTTTCCTTCACATAATTGAAGAATGCCTTGGGGTTTTCCTTTACCCTACTCACCAAGGCCTTCTCATGCCCCCTTCTTGCTCTTCTCAGCCCCTTCTTAAGCTCCTTTCTTGCTTCCCTATATTCCTCAATAGACCCATCTGATCCTTGCTTCCTAAACCTCATGTATGCTGCCTTCTTCCACCTAACTAGATTTTCCACCTCACTTGTCACCCATGGTTCCTTCACCCTACCTTTCTTTATCTTCCTCAACGGGACCAATTTATCCCTAACATCCTGCAAGAGATCTCTAAACATCGACCACATGTCTATAGTACATTTCCCTGCAAAAACATCATCCCAATTCACACCCACAAGTTCTAGCCTTATCGCCTCATAATTTGCCTTTCTCCAATTAAAAATTTTCCTGTCCTCTCTGATTCCATCCTTTTCTATGATAATGCTAAAGGCCAGGGAGCAGTGGTCATTGTCCCCCAGATGCTCACCCACTGAGAGATCTGTGAACTGACCTGGTTCATTACCTAGTACTACATCTAGTATGGCATTCCCCCTGATCGGCCTATCCACATACTGTGACAGGAATCCATCCTGGACACACTTAACAAACTCTGCCCCATCTGGACCCTTGGAAGTAATCAGGTGCCAATCAATATTAGGGAAGTTAAAGTCACCCATGATAACAACCCTGTTATTTTTGCACCTTTCCAAAATCTTCCTCCTAATCTGCTCCTCTGTATCTCTGCTGCTACCAGGGGGCCTGTAGAATAGAAACATAGAAACATAGAAAATAGGTGCAGGAGTAGGCCATTCGGCCCTTCGAGCCTGCACCGCCATTTATTATGATCATGGCTGATCATCCAACTCAGAACCCCGCCCCAGCCTTCCCTCCATACCCCCTGATCCCCGTAGCCACAAGGGCCATATCTAACTCCCTCTTAAATATATCCAATGAACTGGCCTCAACTGTTTCCTGTGGCAGAGAATTCCACAGATTCACCACTCTCTGTGTGAAGAAGTTTTTCCTAATCTCGGTCCTAAAAGGCTTCCCCTTTATCCTCAAACTGTGACCCCTTGTTCTGGACTTCCCCAATATCGGGAACAATCTTCCTGCATCTAGCCTGTCAAATCCCTTTAGGATTTTATACGTTTCAATCAGATCCCCCCTCAATCTTCTAAATCCCAACGAGTACAAGCCCAATTCATCCAGTCTTTCTTCATATGAAAGTCCTGCCATCCCAGGAATCAATCTGGTGAACCTTCTTTGTACTCCCTCTATGGCAAGGTTATCTTTCCACAGATTAGGGGACCAAAACTGCACACAATACTCCAGGTGTGGTCTCACCAAGGCCTTGTACAACTGCAGTAGTACCTCCCTGCTCCTGTACTCGAACCCTCTCGCTATAAATGCCAGCATATCATTCGCCTTTTTCACCGCCTGCTGTACCTGCATGCCCACTTTCAATGACTGGTGTATAATGACACCCAGGTCTCGTTGCACCTCCCCTTTTCCTAATCGGCCACCGCTCAGATAATAATCTGTTTTCCCACTTTTGCCACCAAAGTGGATAACTTCACATTTATCCACATTAAATTGCATCTGCCATGAGTTTGCCCACTCACCCAACTTATCCAAGTCACTCTGCATCCTCTTAGCATCCTCCTCACAGCTAACACTGCCACCCAGCTTCGTGTCATCCGCAAACTTGGAGATGCTGCATTTAATTCCCTCATCCAAGTCATTAATATATATTGTAAACAACTGGGGTCCCAGCACTGAGCCTTGCGGTACCCCACTAGTCACCGCCTGCCATTCTGAAAAGGTCCCGTTTATTCCCACTCTTTGCTTCCTGTCTGCTAACCAATTCTCCATCCACATCAATACCTTACCCCCAATACCGTGTGCTTTAAGTTTGCACACTAATCTCCTGTGTGGGACCTTGTCAAAAGCCTTTTGAAAATCCAAATATACCACATCCACTGGTTCTCCCCTATCCACTCTACTAGTTACATCCTCAAAAAATTCTATGAGATTCGTCAGACATGATTTTCCTTTCACAAATCCATGCTGACTTTGTCCGATCATTTCACCGCTTTCCAAATGTGCTGTTATCACATCTTTGATAACTGACTCCAGCAGTTTCCCCACCACCGACGTTAGGCTAACCGGTCTATAATTCCCCGGTTTCTCTCTCCCTCCTTTTTTAAAAAGTGGAGTTACATTAGCCACCCTCCAATCCTCAGGAACTAGTCCAGAATCTAACGAGTATTGAAAAATTATCACTAATGCATCCACTATTTCTTGGGCTACTTCCTTAAGCACTCTAGGATGCAGACCATCTGGCCCTAGGGATTTATCTGCCTTCAATTTACCTAACACCACTTCCCTACTAACATGTATTTCGCTCAGTTCCTCCATCTCACTGGACCCTCTGTCCCCTACTATTTCTGGAAGATTATTTATGTCCTCCTTAGTGAAGACAGAACCAAAGTAATTATTCAATTGGTCTGCCATGTCCTTGCTCCCCATAATCAATTCACCTGTTTCTGTCTGCAGGGGACCTACATTTGTCTTTACCAGTCTTTTCCTTTTTACATATCTATAAAAGCTTTTACAGTCAGTTTTTATGTTCCCTGCCAGTTTTCTCTCATAATCTTTTTTCCCCTTCCTAATTAAGCCCTTTGTCCTCCTCTGCTGATCTCTGAATTTCTCCCAATCCTCAGGTGAGCCACTTTCTCTGGCTAATTTGTATGCTTCTTCTTTGGAATTGATACTATCCCTAATTTCTCTTGTCAGCCACGGGTGCACTACCTTCCTTGATTTATTCTTTTGCCAAACTGGGATGAACAATTGTTGTAGTTCATCCATGCAACCTTTAAATGCTTGCCATTGCATATCCACCGTCAATCCTTTAAGTGTCATTTGCCAGTCTATCTTAGCTAATTCACGTCTCATACCTTCAAAGTTACCCCTCTTTAAGTTCAGAACCTTTGTTTCTGAATTAACTATGTCACTCTCCATCTTAATGAAGAATTCCACCATATTATGGTCACTCTTACCCAAGGGGCCTCTCACGACAAGATTGCTAATTAACCCTTCCTCATTGCTGAAAACCCAGTCCAGAATAGCTTGCTCTCTAGTTGGTTCCTCGACATGTTGGTTCAAAAAACCATCCCGCATACATTCCAAGAAATCCTCTTCCTCAGCACCTTTACCAATTTGGTTCACTCAATCTACATGTAGATTGAAGTCACCCATTATAACTGCTGTTCCTTTATTGCACACATTTCTAATTTCCTGTTTAATACCATCTCCGACCTCACTACTACTGTTAGGTGGCCTGTACACAACTCCCACCAGCGTCTTCTGCCCCTTAGTGTTACGCAGTTCTACCCATATCGATTCCACATCTTCCCGGCTTATGTCCTTCCTTTCTATTGTGTTAATCTTTTCTTTAACCAGCAACGCCACCCCACCTCCCCTTTCTTCATGTCTATCCCTCCTGAATATTGAATATCCCTGAACGTTGAGCTCCCATCCTTCGTCACCCTGGAGCCATGTCTCTGTGATCCCAACTATATCATAATCATTAATAACAATCTGCACTTTCAATTCATCCACCTTATTACGAATGCTCCTTGCATTGACACACAAAGCCTTCAGGCGCTCTTTTACAACTCTCTTAGCCCTTATACAATTATGTTGAAAAGCGGCCCTTTTTAATGCTTGCCCTGGATTTGTCGGCCTGCCACTTTTACTCTTCTCTTCAGTACTTTTTGCTTCTACCCTCACTTTACACCCCTCTGTCTCTCTGCACTGGTTCCCATCCCCCTGTTGTGAACTAACCTCCTCACGCCCAGCCTCTTTAATTTGATTCCCACCCCCCAACTATTCTAGTTTAAAGTCACCTCAGTAGCCCCCGCTAATCTCCCTGCCAGGATATTGGTCCCCCTAGGATTCAAGTGTAACCCATCCTTTTTGTACAGGTCACGCCTGCGCCAAAAGAGGTCCCAATGATCCAAAAACTTGAATCCCTGCCCCCTGCTCCAATCCCTCAGCCACGCATTTATCCTCCACCTCATCGCATTCCTACTCCAACTGTCGCGTGGCACAGGCAGTAATCCCGAGATGCGGTCCTTTTTCTCAACTCCCTTCCTAGCTCCCTATATTCTCCTTTCAGGACCTCATCCCTTTTCCTACCTATGCCATTCCTGCCCTAGTACCAGCCAAGTCTCTGTAATGGCCACTACATCATAATTCCATGTATGTATCCAAGCTCTCAGTTCATCACCTTTGTTCCTGATGCTTCTTGCATTGAGGTACACACATTTCAGCCCTTCTACCTTACTATCTTTACACCATTTATTCTGCTTCTCTTTCCTCAAAGCCTCTCTGTATGTTAGATCTGGCTTTACTCCATGCACTTCTTTCACTGCTCTATCGCTCTGGGTCCCATCCCCCTCGCAAATTAGTTTAAACCCTCCCAAACCATGCTGGCAAACCTACCTGCAAGGATATTGCTCCCCCTCGAGTTCATGTGCAACCCATCCAATCTGTACAGATCCCACCTTCCCCAGAAGAGATCCCAATGATCTAAAAATCTAAAACCCTGCTCCCTGCACCAACTCCTCAGCCACGCATTCAACTGCCATCTTCTCCAATTCTTACCATAACTGTCACGTAGCACTGGCAGCAATCCTGAGAAGGCCACCCTTGAGTTCCTGTTCTTCAGCCTTCTGCCTAGTTCCCGAAACTCACACTTCAGGACCTCATCCCTCTTCCTGCCTATGTCGTTGGTCCCAACATGTATCACGACTTCTGGTTGCTTTCCCTTTCGTACCAGGATGTCGTGCACCCGGTCAGAGACATCTCGGATCCTGGTACCCAGGAGGCAACAAACCATGCGGGTGTCCTTCTCACGTCCACAAAATCTCCTGTCTGTTCCTGACTATAGAGTATCCAATGACGACAGCTCTCCTCTTCTCCGTCTCACCCTTCTGCACCACAGGGTCAGACTCAGTTCCGGAGGCCCTGCCACCGTGGCTCACACCTAGTCAGTCGTCCCCGCCAACAGTTTCCAGAACAGTAAACTTATTATTCAGGTCACCCTCATTCTTCTGAATTCCAGTGAATACAGGCCCAGAGCCATCAAACAGCCTTCATAAGACAAGCCATTTAATCCTGGAATAATTTTCGTGAACCTCATTTGAACCCTCTCCAGTTTCAGCGCATCCTTAAGGGGCATAAAACTGCTCACGATACCCCAGGAGAGGCTTCACCACTGCTTTATAAAGTTTCAACATTACATCCTTGGGAGAAATGGATAACATTTCAAAACAAGAATGAAAATTATAAAATTAAATTGATTTTGCTCATAATGCTTATTTTTGGCCTTTCTATTTATTTGAGATTTTCACAACCTGCAAGTTATTTCATTTTCTGCAAGTTAATTTATTGTTAATCCCACTGACACTTCCAGGAATTAGTAATTAATTTGTAATTGGTAATTAGCCTATCATTGACACATGTGCTGAGATACAATTAAAAACTTGGCTTTTCATACTATCAAAACAGATCATTCCAAATATTCACTTGAGGTAATGCAAAGGAAAGTCAACAAAATACACAATACATTCAGTAGCCACGTTATTAGGTATACCTGTACAACTGCTCATTAAAGCGAATATCTCATCAAACAATCGTGTGGCCGCAACTCAATGCATAAAGGCATGCAGACATGGTCAAGTGGTACACTTGATATTCAGAACAAACATCAGATTGGGGAAGAAATGTGATCTAAGTGACTTTGACTGTGGAATGATTTGGTGCCAGATGGGGTGGCTTGAGTATCTCAGAAACAATTGATCTCCTGGAATTTTCCCACACAATGATCTCCAGAGTTTATCGGGAATGGTACAAAAGCAAAAAAAAGCATCCTGTGAGTGGCAGTTCTGTGGGTGGAAATGCCTTGTTAGTGAGAGAGGTCAGAGGAGAATGGTCAGACTGGTTCTAGCTGACAAGAAGGCGACAGTAACTCAAGTAACCATGTTTTACAACAGTAGTGTGCCGAAGAATTAGAAACAGACTCAGGATCAGATTTAATATCACTGACATGTGTCATGAAAATTGTTGTTTTGTGGCAACAGTACATTGCAATATATAATAAATTAAAATTATAAATTACATAAAGATATACAGTATATGTAAAAATAATTTAATTACATAGTGCAAATGAAAACCAGAAAGAAAGAAAAAATATAGTGAGGTCATTGTCCATTCAGAAATCTGATGATGGTCGGGAAGAAGCTGTCCCTGAAACATTGAGTATGTGCCTTTAAGCTCCTGTACCCCTTCCTTGACGGCAGCAATGAGAAGAGGTCAGATCCTGGGTAATGGGGGTCCTTAATGATGGACACCACCTTTTTGAGGCATTGCCTTTTGAAGATATCCTTGATGCTGTGGTGACTAGTGCCCATGATGGAGCTGCCTGAGCTTACAATTTTCTGCAGCATTTTCCAGTCCTGTGCAGTGGCCCCTTCATAGCAGATGGTGATGCAATCAGTTAGAATATTCTCCATGGTACATCTGTAGAAATTTCTGGGTGTCTTTGACAACACACCAAATCTCCTCAAACTCAAAAGGAAACATAGCTGCTGTTGTACCTTCTCTGTAATTGTATCAATATGTTGGGTCCAGGATGCTGATATCCAGGGACTTGAAACCACTCACCCTTTCCACTTCTCATCCCATGATGAGGATTGGTAGGTGTTCCCTCGACATCCCTTTCCTGAAGTCCACAATAAATTCCTTTGTCTCTCTGACGTTGAGAGCAAGGTTGTTGCTATGAAACCACTCAACCAGCTGATCTATCTCAGTCCGATACATTCCTCGTCACCATCTGAAATTCTGCCATCAATAGTTGTGTCGCCTGTATATCAGCACCATTGATACAGACTGAGAGAGGTGTGCACTCCACCACACTTACTGAAGTCAATGACTGACTGAGAAGAAGTTCTACTCCTCTCCAACTAGATCTAATTAGCCCTTTTTGTCTTGTTTATGCTTACTTCCTCCCTTATAAAGGGTCTTTGACCTGAAACATAACTCTATTTCTCTTTCTGCAGCTCCTGCCTGGCCCAGACGATGTTTCTGTTACAGTGAGCCGAAACAGCCATCACCTATTGGTCAGCTGACAACCAATCCCAGGATGACTTCCACTGACTGGCTGCTGTTCCGAACAACATCCCGAATCTTCTTGGGTAAACCATTTCAAACAGTGGTACTCTGGAAACACTGCTGAGTTTTTGTAGCTGCGTGGTTTTACTGAGTAAAGATTTATTTCACGTTCCAGCTTGTCTTGTATCCTCGCTTTGGGTCTCATCAGTAGTTATAAGCAAGTGAACACATTCAGAGTCAGAATCAGGTTTAGTATCACCAGCATGTGTCATACAATTTGTTAATTGAGCAGCAGCAGTTCAGTGTAATACATGATAACACAGAAAGGAAAAATAAATAAATAACATACAGTTACGTGTGTATATATATGTATGTATGTATGTATATTGAATAGATTATAAACAGTGCAAAAACAGAAATAATATATATATTTTAAAAGTGAGGTAGCGTTCACAGGTTGAATGTCCATTTAGGAATCAGATGGCAGCGTGGAAGAAGCTGTTCCTGAATCATTGAGTGTGTGTCTTCAGACTTCTGTATCCTCTTCCCTGATGCTCACAGTGAGAAAAGGGCATGTCCTGAGCGATGGGGGCCCTTAATAATGGACGTCACCTTTTTTTTTTAATTTTATTTTTATTTGGATAAGGAATTCACAATTATCATGTACTTTTTTCACACATATAACCTTTTCCATTTTTTTATATGTATAAAACTACAATTATTTATACATTCTTAAATATACATTGAGATGATATAAAAGGAAAATAAACATTTAAATAGATAATTATGTACTATGGTAAATCTAACCTATTAGGCTAAGTAATGAAATGAGTTGTTAAGAAAAATGGTAATAATAGTTTCCATACAACCCTTCTGGACCATTTCCACTGGTCCAAAATGTTGCATACAAGCCTATATACCAACCATTGTAGGTGTTTATATCCCAATTTGTTCATGCTTGTTCCTGCCCGCAGACATAATTATCCAATCCCTATGTACTTATTTACTTAATTTTTTCATTTTTTTTATCCCTTTCCCAAATCTTTCCCTTTACTTGTGTTAGTTCTCTATTTTCCAAAAAAAAAACAAACATTTAGACTAGGGGTGTTTACGTTAGCAATATTACTGTGTTGATGAGAAGAGCAATATAAATCATTAGGAGAGTCATCTAAAGTCTGCTCGCATTGGGGTTATATATTCAATCCATTTATTCCAGATTTGATAAAATGTTTCTTTTTGAGTTCTCAGGGAGTAAGTCAACTTTTCCATTTTAAATATTTCCAAGATAATTTCGTACCAATCTTCTAATGTAGGTGGTATTGGATTTAGCCATTTTCTAGTGATTGATTTCTTACTTGCCGCTAAGAGGGCCTGCAGCAACTTTATATCTTCCTTCTGTTCAAGGAACAATACATGCCCCAAATAGAGCGTCTCAAAGTTCAGAGGTATCTGGGACCTAAGTACCTTAACTAATGTTCTATGAATACCTTCCCAAAATAGACTTAATTTAGGGCAATCCCAGAAAATATGAAAATGATTCTCCTCCTTGGAGCCGCACCTTCTCCAACACATCACATTTGTATCTTTATATTTTTCCTGATATGGGGTCTTGAAGTATCTTATAATGTTTTTCCAACAATGTTCTCTCCAGGTCAAAGAATTAGTCGAGGACCACTGAAAGCTGCAGATTTTCCCCCAAGCCCCCTCTGAAAGTACCTACCCCGCTTCTTTCTCCCACTTCTCTTTAATATACAGTGTATTTACATTTTTAGCATGGGAGAGTGCATTATATAGGCGAGAAACTGATTTACTAGGTATTGAACTGCAAGCCGAATTCAGAATCTTGAAAAATTCTAATTCTACTTTTGATAGGTCTGTATATCTACAACTCTGGTTAACATAGTTTCGTATTTGAAGGTACCTAAAAAAGTCATTATGTTCTAGGCCATGTTCATCCGTGCAGGATTTGGAAACTTTGTAATACTCTTTTATCTATAAATGAGAGGTAGGTTGTAAGACCTTTCTTTATCCATAGCTCAAATCTTTTATCTCCTCTGTTGGGAAGAAATTCGGTATCATATGCACACCATCTAAAGAGTTTTAACATGTTATTAATTCCACATGAATTAACCACCTTCTGCCATACTTTTAATGTAAGATTTATCCAAGCATTATTAAATTTTTCCAACTGAGCCATCAATCCTTTGTCAGCTATTGAGGCCTGAAGAGGAAAACTGTCAACTAATCCAAATTCTATTTCCTTCCATCTAGCCTTATATTCCCTATTACACCAATATAACAGAGGGGTTATCTGTGAGGCATAAAAATAATTTCTCAGGCAAGGAAGAACCATACCTCCTCCTTCCTTCCCTAACTGTAAGGTGTTAAATCGAATTCTAGGTTTCCTTCCTTGCCAAATGAAGCGGGAAATCCATTTGTCCCATTCCCTGAATTGATTATCATCCACCTCCACTGGTAAAGTACGGAAAAGATATAATAACTGAGGAAGAATATTCATTTTTATAGTATTTATCCTTGAATTTAAACTTAAAAAGGGGATAAGATTCCATCTATGCATATCTGCTTTTATCTCTAAGATTAATGGCCCATAATTTACCTGTGACAGTGTTGAAAGATCCTTCGGCAGGGTTATTCCTAAATATTTTAATGATTTAGCTTCCCACTTAAGATCGTATGTATCCTGCAATTTTTTGGATGGTGTATAATTTAGGGACATAACCTGCATTTTCTTTACATTTATTTTATAACCTGATATTTTCCCAAAGTCATCCAACAGTGTAAACAATCCTATAAATGATTTTTCTGGTTCACTCAGATAGACCAAAACATCATCTGCGAATAACGCCACTTTCTGTTCAATCCCTGCCACCTTGATACCTTTTACGATTTTGCTCTGTCTTATTAGTTGGGCAAGTGGTTCAATATATAGCACAAAAAGGAGAGGAGAAATTGGGCATCCCTGTCTAGTGCCTCTCTCTAAAATGAAGGAGTCAGAGAGGTCCCCATTTATCTTAATTCAGGCTGTAGGGCTGTCATATAGAGTCTGAATTACTTTAATAAACCTTTCTTGAAAGCCGAATCTTCCTAACACTCTGTATAGGAATGCCCAACTAACCGAATCAAAAGCTTTCTCAGCGTCCAATCCTACTACCATTGTCTCTGTCTCGTTCTTATTAACCTGTTCTAATATGTGCAGAGTTCTCCTTATATTGTCCTGTGTTTGTCTTTGTTGAATAAATCCAGTCTGGTCTAAATGGATCAGGCCAGGTAAAAGCTTTTCCAATTTGCGCGCTAATATAGATGTAAATAGTTTGTAATCTAAATTAAGAACACTAATTGGCCGATAATTGCCACATTCTAGTTTATCTTTACCCTCTTTAGGAATAACTGAAATAATCGCTTCTCTCCAGGAAGGTGGAGTTTCTTCTCTCTGCAAGATCCAATTAAAGGTGTTAAGTAGTAATGGGGCTAACTGTGTCTTCAGGGACTTGTACCACTCTGAGGTAAACCCATCAGAACCCGGGGACTTTCCAGCCTTTAACCTAGAGATGGTCACGTTCAGTTCTTTGACAGTTACTGGTTCTAATAAACTTTCATTTTGTAAATCTGTAAGTTTAGGTAGATCTAAAAAATTCAATACACTGTCTATATAGGGCTCATTGGGGGCCCGGGGTTGGGAGTACAGCTCTCGATAATATGTTTCAAAACTCTCTTGAATTTTCCCTATTGTACTCTCCACAAGCTTTGTCTTTGGATTCTTTATTTTATGAATTGTATTGTCTGCTTGTTGTTTTCGTAATTTATATGCTAATAATCTAGCTGATTTATCTCCTACTTCATAATTCTTTTGTCTCAGGTAAAGAAAATTTCTTTGAGTTTCCAACGTATAAATATCATCAATTTCACTTTGCAATTTCCTAATTTCCTGTTTTCGATTTGAATTACTTTTGTTGCTATCTACAACTTGAAGTTGTTTTAATTTTCCTTGAAGGTCTGCTAATTTTTGTGCATTGATTTTTTTCATGTGAGTAGTAATGGAAATAATTTTCCCTCTCAGTACAGCTTTCAATGTATCCCATAATATCACTGGTGATGTTTCTCCCGTGTCATTAAGGTCTAGATATTCTTTGATTTCTCCCCTTAATCTCTCCATTACTTTCGGGTTATTGAGTATATGTGAGTTTAGCCTCCATAGTGTTTTCCTCATTTTCCTTTCCAGGATTAGAGACATAGAGACTGGGCTATGATCCGACAGATCAATTGTTGCAATATTACAGTTTTTTATCCTGAGTCTATCTGTATTAAAGATAAAGAAATAGTCTATCCTTGAATAGGCTGAATGAGGGAAAGAGTAATACGTATAATCTTTACTAGTAGGGTGTAATTCCCTCCAGACATCTATAATTCCCAACTCCTCCATCAATGAATTCACTTTCCGAGTCAGAGGTTTATTCTGAGTAACTATTCTTTAAGAGTCTAATATAGGATTTAATCTAATATTAAAATCCCCTCCACAAATTACTACCCCTCGAGAACTGACCATTAGGTCAAAAATGTGTCTATAAAATGACCATTCACTACCTGGAGGAGCATAAACATTCAGCAATGTTATTTCTGTACCTTCTATTCTTCCTGTGATTTTTACAAACCGTCCTTCTTTGTCTCTAGCCTCTGAAATATGTTCATAATTAAGAGTACTTGATATTAAAGTAGCTACCCCTCTTTTGTGACTCAATTTATATGATGAATAAAATATATGCTTAAAGCCCATTCTTTTTAATTTTCCATGTTCAGATTGGCTCATATGTGTTTCCTGGAGGAAAGCTATTTGTACCCTCTCTTTTTTCAATTTAGACATAATCTTATTTCTTTTAATTGGATTCAAAACCCCATTAACATTATAGGAAATTATTTTTACCAATTCAGTTTGCATTTTTCTCTAGTAGAAAAAAAGCACTCTCCTTTTCTAACCAAACAGTAAGCAATCCCTTCTCAACAGTAAACCAAGACATATAACCACACCCTAGACATTTCTGAACGTATAACATTTGAAAATTTTTCCCGACTTCCCACAGTGAGGCCTGAGCACCGACCCGCCTCAGTTCAGAGGGATAACCTCTATCTTCACCCTGTGTTAGAGGGCCCTCAGCAGTTTGAATAATTATAGAGAATTTTCTCCTATTTATGTCTCGACCATATTGCTATCATTCAAGTTATTCCGCCTAGTTTATTTTCAGTTACCAGTTTTCATTTTACTTTTAAGTCCGATTTACTCTTTTCAGTCATTTCTCTTAATTAATCTGTATTCTCTGTACATTCGCGTCTGAATATTTGCAGCTTTTCCTTGTAGTTTGACACTCTGGTTCGAGTGGAGCGTCCTCGCCCCACTAACTGCCACGACTTCTGCCGAATCCTCTCCAGTAGCGACTCCGGTTGGGTGATAACTTTAATAGGTAGTCCCCGGTCCGCCAGGTCCAACGTTGCCTCCTCCACCGTAGCGTAAGTTTTTGTCCCTTCGTCGTAAAAGACTCTCAGCCGAGCTGGATACAGGGTCTGGAATCTGATGTTGTTTTCCTTCAGGACCCTCCGTGTTTCCGTATATTCCTTCCGTCTGGCAAGAATCCCCGGTGCATAGTCGTGGTCTAAACTGATTTTGCAGTTGTTCCACATGAAACCTTTCTTTTGCCATGCTCTTTTAAGCACCTCTTCCTTCGTTCTGTAACTGAGAAATCTGATCAGAATCGATCTGGGCTGGGCGCCTGCCGGGGACTGTGGTGCCAACGCGTGGTGAGCCCTTTCTATCTGTAGGTCTTTTGCGGCCGGTATATCAAGGTTCTCTCTAAGCAGCTTCTCCACGAAGGGAATCATCAATCCGGGTTTACCTTCGGTTCCTTCGGGAACTCCGTAAATCCTCACATTTTCCCTTCTCGAGCGGCCTTCTTGATCTATTAGCTTCCACTGGAACTGGTCTTGTAGCTTCAGTATTTCTGCTATCACTTCCTCGGCGTTTTGTAGCTTCTCTTCAATTCCAACAATCCTCGCTTCGGCTTCATCTATCCGCGAGTTAGTTTTTACTATTTCTCCTTTAATATCTTCCAGCTGTTTGCTGTTATCTTGTCTGAACTCGCGAATCTCTCCAAGAATCAAAGACAGAGTCACCGATTCCCCCTCATTATCTCCGTCCTGGCTTGCCGTGGGGGAGCTGGGCCCGTCGCCTTGCTGCGTCTCTTTATGTTTATCAGCCTTCGAAGCAGACTTTTTATTCTTGTTCTTAGACATCATCCTTGCCCCTTTTATTAATATAGTTATGCATTATTAAGTATTTGTCTAAATTCGATTTTGGGGCAGTTTACCTTCTTTTTTGTCGAGAGACCTTTTCCTTACGCCGCCATTCCCTTGAAAACCTGCGGACGTCACCTTTTTGAGGCGCCGCTCCTTGAAGATGTGTTGGACATTATGGAGACTAGTGCCCAGGATGAAACTGACTAATTTTTAAACTTTCTGTAGTTCCTTCGGTCCTGTGCAGTAGGACCGAATAACAAACAGTGAAGCAGCCTGTCAGAATGCTCTCCATGGAACATCTACAGAAGTTTTTGAGTGTTTTATTTGACAAACCAAATTTCTTTAAATGCCTAATGAAATATAGAGTATCGATTCTGACCTTTGTGGGCTGAATGGTGTGCTCCCCTGCTGTATCTTTCTATGACTCTATGATTATTGCCACATGTCTGCCTCTGGCAGGAGATAATGCAACATGATTAGTTCTCTCTGAGTAAGAGTCTGCCTAATGTAGCAGAGAGTGATCAACTGCAAAATGCAGTTAATATTTTCCAAGCTTGGCTGAAGTCAGCAGTGTAAAAACACATTGCTATAATGACCCCATTAAAGATTAGTAACGTGTCCTTAACTAGCATAGAGATTGCAGATATCATCAACAACACAGAAGCAGGCTCTTCAGCTAATATAATCCATGCTGGCCTAGTCTTCTGGTGAGTAACATCTACCTGAGCCCTCTATTCCACTTTCATCTGTGTACTTATCCAAGCTTTTCTTCACTGTTATGTTGAACTTGCATCTACAATTTCTGCTGGCAGCTCAATCCACAGTCACACCATCATCTGTGTAAAGAAGATCCCCCTCAGATTCTCCTTAAATATTTCAGCTTTATCCTAAATGTGTGACCTCTATTCCAGTCTCACCCAACCTTAAAAAAGCATGCATGTATACCTCTTTGATCTCTTCTCATTCCCCTGTTCACCAGTAAATATAATCCTACCGATTCAAGTTTTACCAATATCTCAGGTCCTCTAGTCCCGGCTATATCTTTGTACATTTTCTCTGCATTCTTTCAATCTTATTGATACCTTTCCTGTAGGTTGCTGAACAGAATTCACAAATGTCTTATACAACTTCAACATTACTTCCCAACTCCTGTAGACAGTGTCCTGATTTATGAAAGTCGATTTGCTGAAAGCTCTCTTTACAAACCTATCTACCTGCAATGCCACTTTTGAGGAATTATGGATCTATATTTCAAGGTCCCTTTATTCTGCCCACATCTCAGTGCCCTACCATTTACTGTGTAAGTTTTACCCTGGTTTGTCCTCCCATAATACAACACCTTACACTTGTCCAAATTAAATTCTTTCTGCCATTTTTCAGACCATTTTCTCAGCTGGTCCAAATAGCGCTGCACGCCATGGTAGCTCTTTTTGTTATCAACTACGGGCCCAATCTTTGTGTCATCTAAGAATTTGCTGAAAGGTATACCAATGTTACTTAAAGTCTTTATTAATAATTTAGACCCAGCACTACTCGTTACAGGCCTTCGTGCAGAGAGACAACCATCTGCTAGCATTTTTGGGCTTTCCTGGAAAGCCAATTAACTACTTCATCCTGAATGCCAGTGACATAACCTTCTGGACTCACCTTCCATGCAGGATTTTGTCAAGATTCTTCTTAAAGTGCATATGCCTTTCCCTCATCAATCCTCCATGTAACCTCCTCAAAAACTCTATCAGATTAGTTAGGAGTAACATGCCACACGCAAAGCCATGTTGACTATCCCTAAACAGGCCCTGTTTATTCTGTTCCTCAGAACACTTTCCAATAATTTAGCCATGATAGACATGTGGTTTACTGGTCGATAATTTCCTGCTTATTCTTGGATCCTTTCTTAAACAGCAGAACAATATTAGCGGTCCTCCCTTTTTTTGGAACCTCACCAGTGGCTAGGGACATTTTAAATATCTCTGCCAGGGCTCCTTGCAATTTCTGCACTGGCCCCTCATGATGTCGAAGGACCGCACCATCAGGCCCTGGGAATTTATCCACCCTAATTCACGTTAAGATAGTGCACACCTCCTCAGCTTTAATCCGGGTATTGTTTATGGCCTCACTACTTTTTTGTCTCAGTTCTATATTCTCTGTGTCTCTCTCTCAAGTAAATAAGGATGCAAAAAATTAATTTAAGATCTCCCCCATCCTTTTTGGCTTCATGCATGATTGACCACACTGATCTTCTATAGACCAATTTTATCCCTTGCTCTACTTTTGCTCTTAATATAGTTGTAAGAGCCCTTGGGATTCGCTTTCACCTTGTCTGCCAGAACAACCTCATGTGCTGTTTTAGCCCTCTAGATAACTCTCTTAACTGCTCTCTTGCATTTCCTGTACTGTTTCCAGCACCTCATTTGATTCTAACTTGCTATAAGTTGGACAATCCACATTTTAATCAAGAGCTACTTTTGAATCATGACGGTGATCAAGATTTTGAAAGCAAAGTTTCATGGCAGTTTTTCTGATTTGAGGAGTGACCAATCAGCAAGTGGCAGTGAGTAAAAAGAGCTACCTTTCAGTCAGATCGAGATTTAAGAAGCAGAGCTTTGAGGCAGTTTTCTCTGAGTTGGACAAGCCACACCAGAGGTGCATGAAAAGAGCCACTTTTAATTCAGTGTGGCAATGGAGATTTTGAAGGCTCAGCCAGGGCAGAGTACACCTGTGGTTGTTCCCCTTAATAATAAGTTTATAACTTCAGATACTATTGAGGGGGATGACCTATCGGGGGAAGCCACAGTGACTGGGCATCTGGCACCAAGTCTGGTGCTGTGGCTCAGAGGAGAAGAGAGGTAAAGAGGACTGCAGTGTTGATAGGAGGTTTCATAGTCAGAAGAACAAAGACGAGGCTCTGTGAGCGCGATAGAGACACCCAGATGGTATGCTTCCTCCCTGCTGCCAGCATCAGGGGTATCTCAGATCATGTCCATGGCATTCTCAAGGGCAAGGGTGAGCAGTCAGAATGCCTGGTACACATTGACACCAATGACAGAGGTAGACAAGGTGAGGAGGTCCTGAAGAGAGATTTTAGGGAGCTAGAGGAAGTTAAGAAACAGGACCTCTGGGCAAGGGGTGTAATCTCTGGATTGCTGCCTGTGCCATGTGCCAGTGAAGGCAAGAAAAGCATAAGTTGGCAGGTGAATGCGTGGCTGAGGAACTGGTGCAGGGGGCAGGGGTTCAGATTTATAGATCATTCGAATCTCCTCTGGGGAAGGTATGACCTGTACAAAAGGGATAGATTACACTTCAACCCGAGCGGGTCCAATATCCTTGTGGGGAGGTTGGCTAGAGTTGTTCAGATGGGTTCAAACTATTCTGGCAAGGGGATGGCAACCGGAGTGATAATGCTGAAATTGAGGTAGTTGGTTTACAATGAGTAGTCAGACTCCTAGCAAGGAAAGGCAATAGGGAAAGATTGCAGTCAACAGGATAAGTGGACAAAAAGGTGGACAAAATGGAAAAAGGTGAGTACAGAACTAAAGGTATTATATTTGAATGGCATGCAGTATACAGAATAAGGTTGATGAACTTGCAGCACAGTTGTAGATTGGCAAGTACGATGTTGTAGGCATCACTGAGTCATGGCTGAAAGAAGATTATAACTGGGAACTTAATGTCCAAGGATACGCATTGCATCAAAAGGATAGGCAGGAAATGAAGTTACATCATTAGAATGAGGTGACATAGGGTCAGAAGGTGGTGAATCATTGTGGATTCAGCTAAGGAACTACATGGGCAAAAAGACCCTGATGGGAGTTATATACAGACCCCCAAACAGTAGTTAGGATGTGGTCTAGTAGTTATAATGGGAGATAGAAAGTGCATGCCAAAAGGGAAATGTTATAATAGTCAGGGAGGATTTCTATATGCAGGTACATTGGGAAAATCAGGTTGGTGCGGAATTTCAAGAGAAGGCATTTCTAGAATGCCTACAGGATGGCTTTCTAGAGCAGCTCATCAGTGAGCCCACTAGGGCATCAGCTACTCTGGATTGAGTGTTGTGCAATGAAACAGAATTGATTAGAGAGCTTAAGGTCAAAGAAACCTTAGTGGAAAGTGATCATAATATGATTGAATTCACATTGAAATGTGAGAAGGAGAAGTGAAAGTTAAATGTATCAGTATTACAATGGAGTAAAGGGAATTACAGAGGCATGAGAGAGGTGTTGGCCAGAATTGATTGAAAGACTACAGAAGGATTTGGACAGATTAGGAGAATGGGCAACGAAGTGGCAGATGGAATACAGTCTCAGGAAGCGGTCATGCACTTTTGTAGAAGAAGTGAAAGAGTTGACTATTTTCTAAGTAGAGAGGAAATACAAAATTCTGAGGCAAAAAGGGACTTCGGAATGCTTGTGCAGGATTCCCTAAAGGTTAATTTGCAGGTAGACTCTTTGGTGAAAAAGACAAATGCAATGTTAACATTCATTTTAAGAGGACTGGAATATAAAAGCAAGGATGTAGTGTTGAGACTTTATAAAGCACTGGCAAGGGCTCACTTGGAGTATTGTGAGCAGTTTGGTCCCCTTATCTTCGAAAGGATGTTCTGAAACTGGAGAGGGTTCAAAGGAGATTCACGAAAATGATTCCAGGATTGAATGGCTTGTCATGTAAAAAGCATTTGAAGGCCTGGGCCTGTATTCACTTGAATTCAGAAGTATAACGGGTGACCTCATTGAAACCTATCAAATGGTGAACGGCCTTAATAGAGCGGATGTGAAATGGTGGGAATAACTACGTCCAGAGGACATAGCCTCAAAATAGAGAGGCATCCTTTTAGAAAGGAG
The DNA here is from genome assembly GCF_963921235.1 of Mobula hypostoma. Classification (NCBI taxonomy): domain Eukaryota; kingdom Metazoa; phylum Chordata; class Chondrichthyes; order Myliobatiformes; family Myliobatidae; genus Mobula; species Mobula hypostoma. The sequence continues at coordinate 116,696,966 of NC_086097.1, read as the reverse complement.
ATTAGGAAGAATTTTTTTAGCTAGAGAGTAGTGAATCAGTAGAATTCTTTGCTGTAGACAGCTGTGAAGGCCAAGTCTTTATGCACATTTAAGGTAGAGGTTATAGTTTCTTGTTGGTCAGGGCATGAAGGGATATGGGGAGAAGGCAAGGGATTGGGGCTGAGAGGAAAAATGGATCAGCCTTGATGAAATGATGGAGCAGACTTGATGGGCCAAATGGTCTAATTCTGCTCCTATATCTTATGGCTTTATGGTCTTATGTCTCCTTCTTTTTCTTTACCAGGGTCTTAATTCCTTGTAATCAAGGTTTTGTAAACCAGTTAGCAGTGCCTTTTATTTTAACTGGAACGTGTTGATTCTCTCCCTCAGTATTCACTTTTGAAGGCCTGCCATTTACCAATCATCTCTTTGTTAGAGAACAACCTATTCCAGTCCACACCTTCTAAACTCTTCTGAAACCATCAAAATTGGCCTTCTTCCAGTTTAGTACCTTAACCCAAGAACCAGCATTATCCCTCTCTGTAATTATCTTGAATCTAATAGAATTATGATCACTAGATAGTGTAGTGGCTAGCAAAATGCTTTATAGTACCAGCAACCAAGGTTCAATTCCTGCCATTGTCTATGTTCCAGCAGGTTGTATGTTCACCTTGTGACCGCATGGGTTTACTCCAGGTGCTCCGGTTTCCTCTCATATTCCAAAGATGTTATTGCTTGGTGGAATAATTGTTCAGTATAAATTGTCTTGTGACTGGGCTGGAATTAAATCAGGGGTTGCCAGATGGCGTGGCTCAAAGGTTCGAAACCGAATCTGTGCTTTCTCTCAATAAATAAATAAATATCCCTTACACACACTTCTGACACCTGCTCTGTCTCATCCCCAAAAGGAGATGCAGTACCAACCCCTCTCTAGCTGGGACCTCTACATATTCATTACAGAAACTTCCTTGAACACATTTAACAAACTCTACCTTATCTAGTCCTTTTACAGAATGGAGTCCCAGTCAATACACAGAAAATTAAAATTACCTACATGTGACCACTTTTGTACTTCCTGCAACTGCTAGTGTGTTCATTCCTTTCTGTAAAATTCCTCAATTCCATCTAAATTTCCTCAGCAGATGGGCTCTCAAGCATACCTTCTCTGAGCATTGCCATGACATTTTACCTGGTGGGTAATGCCACCTCATCCTTCCATCATGACTAAAACAAGGAGCCTCTGGAACAAAGAGCTGCCAGTCCTGACCCTCCTGCAGCCAGGTCTCACTAGTGGCTATGACATCACATGCTGATCTGTGTTCCAAGTTGTGGATGATCTCAATGAATAAAACAAATAATGTTCTTACCGATGTATGGGTAGACCTAGAGGATACAGCCTCCTTGTTGGAGCCAAGTTTCTCCTCTCCTTCTACTCTATCTTCTAATAGCATCACCTGCCTTGTATGGACCTCTGCTCATTTGTCCAGTCAACTCGACAAGAAAGCAATGAATGTCAACCCATTCATGTCTGGCAGTATCTACTCTGTGTCAGTCCTTAACACTGCAAAGATTTCAGTTACAGCACAAGATACTTGTAGAGTTATAGAGACACCAAGTAGAAATCCACATGAAGATAAAGATTTAAGATAAAAGGTTAACTTTATTTCTCACATGTGCATCGAAACATACAGTGAACTGTGTCATTTGCGTATAAGTAGTTGATTAATTTAATTTTTCTGGTGAGGTACCCTTGTGTTAACTCCGCAACTGATTGTCCCAAGCATGGCTGTAAAAAGAGGAGGGTTGAGCATGGAGCTGGCAACCTCTTTCTGTAAAAACTCAGAGCTACATAAACACCAACAGGAGCTCCAAAGACCTCGTCTCTGGGAGAGCAAAGACTTCATCCTTGGGAGAGCAAACAGCTCATCTTTAGGAGAGCAAAGATCTTCAAAGGTGGGTTACAGCTTGGGACAACTTTAAAGACCAGCAAAATCAGCAAATATTGCTAATTACAGAATCATAGATCAGCTATGACTGAACAGAAACTGACAATTCACTATAAAGCACATTACAAAAAAGGCCAGTCCTCTGTTCCATACCTATAGCACTTGACTTTAGTGCAGTCCTTCTGAATACTCCGACTGAGGACTTTCGTGAGCTGCTGTCAGCAGCCTATGCCCCAGTAGCAAGGGGGGGAGGAGGAGGAGGAGGAAGAAGAAGAAGAAGAAGAAGAAGCAGAAGATGAAGAAGAAGAAGAAGAAGAAGAAGAAGAAGAAGAAGAAGAAGAAGAAGAAGAAGAAGGAGAAGAAGAAGGAGAAGGAGAAGAAGAAGAAGTAGAAGAGGAAGAAGAAAAAAGTAGAAGAGCAAGAAGAAGAAGTAGAAGAGGAAGAAGAAGAAGAAGAAGAAGAAGAAGAAGAAGAAGAAGAAGAGGAAGAAGTAAAAGAGGAAGAAGGAAAAAAGAAGGGGTAGAAGAAGAGGAGGAGGAAGAAGAAGAAAAAGAAGCTGTCCTCTTCAGAAAGTTGAAAGGATAGCTCAAAATGGCAGAACTGAAGTCAAATCTACATGACACTCAAGCATCATGATTGGCCAGATCTGCATACAATCAGGGTACACACACTAAGTCCTTATCAATATCTGGGCTAAAAATATATATGAGTACTTCAAACACCATTTTGGGTCTCAGAGGTCTTTCATAATTATTAAACAATAGCTACCTCTGATACCAATGTTATTTCTGAGATAGCCTTGATTTTCCAGTAATACATATTGATTACTAAAAATTAGATATGCTGGGAACATGGCAAGCTACACAAAGAAACTCCCACTGAATTTATACTCCATAACTTACTTTAAGAGATAAACATATGCTTTCTTTTCAACTGATGAACATAGGATGAGGAACAGATATTTTCTGAAGATAATGACAAAGCAATAGAGATGAGAATGATTGTAGACATTGTTGTTTTAGAATAGAGTAACAGTACAAAAGCAATCTAGAAGAGAATGGGGAATTGATCACTGATCAATGGAAATTAGTAATAACAATAACAATTATAATCTCTGAATGGTTCACATAATAATTATTATACTTTTGAAATCTCTATGATTCAAGAAGAGATTCAGATTTATTTATCACATACACTGTACATTGCAGCATGTAGAGCATCGTGTCACTTGAGTTAACAACTAACACACTGGGGGTAGCCCATAAACCTAGTTAGTTGGAAACATGCTGTAATGGGAAGTTATACAAAGTCGAGATGCTGTATCAAAACCATCTGACAACTACTTCCTTATTATCAACTCTAATTAGACCACAAGACTATAAGGTATAGGAGCAGAATTATGTCATTTCATCATAACTGATCCAATTTTCCTCTCAGTGCCAATCTCTTACCTTACCCTTGTATCCCTCCATGTCCTGACCAATCAACGTCTGCCTTAAATATACATAAAGGCATTGCCTCCACAGCTGCCTGTGACAAAGAATTCCACAGATTCACCACTCTCAAGCGAAAGAGTTTTTTTTCCTTGTTTCCACCCTAAAAGGATGCCCCTCTATTCTGCGGCAGTGGCCTCTGGTCTTAAGACTCTCCCACCATCCTCTTCACATTGACTGTATCAAGGCCTTTCCCCATTCAATAGGTTTTAATGAAGTCACCTTTCATTTTTCTGAATTCCAGTGAATACAGGCCCAGAACAATCAAACGTTCTTTATATGACAAGTCATTCAATCCTGGAATTATTTTCATGAACCTGTTTCAAACTCTCTCCTGTTCAGCATATCTTTTCCAAGATAACAGGCCCAAAATTGCTCACAATACTCCAAGAGAGGACTCAACTGTGCTTTCTAAAGTCTCAACATTACACCCTTGCCTTTATAATCTAGTGCTCTTGAAATGAATGCTAACATCGCATTTGCCTTCCTCACCACTGACTCAACCTGCAAATTAACCTTTAGGGAATCCATCACAAAGACTCCCAATTCCCTCTGTGCCTCAGTTTTTCACATCTTCTCTCCATTTAGAAAATAGTCAATCCTTTCATTTTCTCTACCAAAGTGCATAACCATACTCTTCCTGACACGGTATTCCATCTGTCATTTCTTTGCTTATTCTCCTAATCTATCAAGATCTTTCTGCAGCCTCTCTACTACCTCAAAACTACCCACCTTTCCAGCTATCTTCATATTTTCTGCAAAATTTGCAACAAAGCCATCAATTTCATCATCCAAATCAATAACGTATAACATAAAAATAATTGGTTCCAACACACATCCCTGTGGAAAACCACTCGTCATCGGCTGCCAACCAGAAAAGGCTCCCCTTATTCTCACTCTTTGCCTCCTGCCACTGGTTTATCCAAGCTAGAACTTTTCCTTTAATACCATGGGCTCATAGCTTGTTAAGCAGCCTCATGTATAGCAGCTTGTCAAAAGCCCTTTGAAAATCCAAGTACACAACGTCAACTGATCCTCCTTTGTTGATCCTGCTTGCAGTTTCATTAAAGAATTCCAACAGACTTGTCAGGCAAAATTTTCCCTTGAGGAAACTATGCTGACTACAGCCTATTTTTTAAATGTGCCTCCAAGTACCCTGAGACCTTATCCTTAACAACACCTTCCCAATGACTGATGTCAGACTAGCTGACCCATAATTTCTTGTGTTCTGCCTCTCTCTTCTTGAAGAGTGAAGTGACATTAGCAATTTCCAGTCTTTCAGAACCATTTCAGAATCTACTGATTCTTGAAAGATCATTACTAATGCCTCCACAATCTCTTCTGCTATCTCTTTCAGAACCATGGGGTGAAGTCCATCTGGTCCAGGTGACTTATTTACAGACCACAGTCTGTGCGGATTGTTGATAACATACTCTTTGCTGATGATCAACACCAGTGCACCTCAGGGGTGCGTGCTTAGCCCACTGTTTTACTCTCTGTATACCCATGACTGTGTGGCTAGGCATAGCTCAAATTTGCTGATAATACAACCATTGTTGGTAGAATATCAGCTAGTGACAAGAGGGCATACAGGAGTCAGATATGCCAACTAGTGAAATGGTGCCACAGCAACAACCTGGCACTCAACATCAGTAAGACGAAAGAATTGATTGTGGACTTCAGGAAGGGTAAGATGAAGGAACACATACCAATCCTCATAGAGGGATCAGAAGTGGAGAGAGTGAGCAGCTTTAAGTCCCTGGGTGTCAAGATCTCTGAAGATCTAACCTAGTCCCAACATATTGATGTAGCCATAAAGGAAGCAAGACAGCGGCTATACTTTATTAGGAGTTTGAAGAGATTTGGCATGTCAGCAAATACACTTAAAAACTTCTATAGTTGTACTGTGGAGAGCATTCTGACAGGCTGCATCACTGTCTGGTATGGAGGGGCTACTGCACAGGACCGAAAGAAGCTACAGAATGTTGTAAATCTAGTCAGTTCCATCTTGGGCACTAGCCTACAAAGTACCCAGGACATCTTTAGGTAGCGGTGTCTCAGAAAGGCAGCGTCCATTATTAAAGACCTCCAGCACCCAGGGCATGCCCTTTTCTCACTGTTACCATCAGATAGGAGATACAGAAGCCTGAAGGCACACACTCAGGCGATTCAGGAACAGCTTCTTCCCCTCTGCCATCCAATTCCTAAATGGACATTGAAGCTTTGGACACTACCTCACTTTTTTAATATAAGGTATTTCTGTTTTTGCACATTTTAAATAATATATTCAATGTACGTGATTGATTTGCTTGTTTATTTATTATTATGCTTTTTTTCTCTCTGCTAGATTATGTATTGCATTGAACTGTTGCTGCTAAGTTAATAAATTTCACATCTCATGCCAGTGATAATAAGCCTGATTCTAATTCAGATTCAAACCTTTCAGTTTCCCAAGAACCTTCTCTCTAGTTATGGTGACTTCACACTCTTCATGGTTCATGACCCCTCACACATGCAACTTCCACCATACTGCTAGTGTCTTCCGCTGTGATGACTGATGCAAAATACTTATTCAGTTCATTTGCCACTTCCTTGCCTACCTCATTAATACCTCTCCAGCATCGTTTTCCAGTGGTCCGATATCCACTCTCATCCCTTTTTTACACATTATCTATCTGAAGAAAATTTTGGTTTCCTCTTTAATATTATTGGCTGGCTTACTTTTGTATTCCATCCTTACCTCATTAGTGACTTTTTTACTTGTCTTCTGCTGGTTTTCAAAAGCTTCCCTATTCTCTAACTTCTCACTGATTTCTACTTTAAAAATTGCCCTCTCTACGTTGACTTTGATTTCTCTTGTTAGCCACAGCCTGTGCTTTCTGAATTGCCTACAGAAATTCTAACCATTGTTGCTCTGCCATCATCCCTGCCAGTGTCCTTTTCCAACTAATTCTGGTGAACTCCTCTCTCATGCCTCTGTAATTCCCTTTACTCCACTGTAATACCACTGCATCTGACATAAGCTTCTCATTCTCAATTTTCTGGGTGAATTCGATCATATGATGATCACTTTCCCCTAAGGGTTCTTTTACCTTAAGCTCTCAAATCAATTCTGTTCCATGGCACAACACCCAATCCAGAATAGCTGCTCACCTATGGGCTCAACAATGAGCCGCTCTACAAAGGCATCTCATAGGCATTCTCGAAATTGCCCCTCTTGGAATCCAGCATCATTACTACTATGCTCCTCCAGGGAAAGACTTGCTCATTATTTCAAAAATAGTGGGAAATGATTTGCATTTTCCCCATTATATTTTAAAATAAGCCAACTGAATGACAGGAACATGAGAGTGGAAACCTCTACTCAATGGCCACTTTATTAGGCACACCTCTACATCTGCATGTTAATACAAATATCTAATCAACCAATCATGTGGCAGCAGCTCAATGCATAAAAGCATGCAAACATGGTCAAGAGGTTCAGTTGTTGTTGAGACCAGACATCAGAAGAGGGAAGAAAAGTAATCTAAGTAGCTTTGACCATGGTGCCAGACGGGGTGGTTTCAGTATCTCAGAAACTGCCGATCTCCTGGGATTTTCCAGCACTAAAGTCTCTAGCGCTTACAGGGAATGGTAGAAAACACATAAAACCATATAGTGTGCAGAAGAGCATTTCTGAACACACAACACATTGAACCTTGAAGGAGGTGGGCCACTGCAGCAGAAGACCACAAACGTACACTCAGTGGCCAGTTTACTAAATACAGCATGTACGTAATAAAGTGGATGCTTCATCCAAATTCAAGATTCTGTAGATAAACAGGCTGCTAATGATTCTAATTACTACTGCGCTCTTCCGGAGAAAGACTTTCTTATTACTTCAACATAATGGGAAAAGATTACCAATTTCCCCATTACATTTAACAACCAAATGACAGGAACAGGACTTGAAAAACAACATTATAGGCTGCCTTTCTGGAACTGAATTCAGCTGCTCTTCAGCACTATGGAAATGAAATCTCAGTTGGTCTATGTATCAAGTGGTCGATTCACAACACCAATCTATGTCAGGAGATAAATTGAAAGGTGATCCCATTGCTTTGAAGTACGTGCAGAGAAGGTGGTCGGATCAGCAAAAACTGAAAACAAGCTGCAGATCCTATCACAACTGCAGTAATATCACACTAATTTGTCTTGTAACTGACATGCTCTGTACCTAATATGTTCAGCATTTTGCAAATATGAAAATAATTGTTGATAATAGCTAATAAATCAAAGCATGCCTTTTACAGTTAGATGATAAATTTTATGTGTATTTGCAGAGGAGGTGCACCCAAAGAGAGCAACAAATGGCAGTTCATCAATGAAACAAAATGAAGGGTCTGTTACCCTGAAGAAGGGAGTATTGAATAACCACTGTACATTGCAGCATGCAAAAATCCAGGAGCATTCACAAAAATGAAGAGGTAAATAAGTAGCAATTACATTATACATGCCATTATGCTGAGAGAAATAAACACAATACAAGAGAGCCTGTAGATGCTGGAAATCCAGAGCAACACACACGAAAGCAGGTGGAGGAGGTAGAGAATGAGGGAGGGATGTCACATAGATGAGGTGGGACTGAAATCAACTGTTGGGTATAAAGTTTGAGTTCTCTGCAGAGTTTTCAGAATTTGACCAAGCCTTGGGAGTCCCAGTGCAGGATTACCTCAAGGATAACTTGAAGGTTAAGATGGTAGTACGGAAAGCAAATGCAATGGCAGCAAAATGTTAGAGAGAACTAGAATTTAAAGCAAGAATGTAATGCTGAGGCATTACAAAGCATTGGTCAGACTGTACTTGGAGTATTGTGAGCAGTTTGGGCCCCTTATTTAATAAAGGATGTGCAAGCATTGCACACAGTCCAGAAGAGGTTCACAAGAACGATCCCAGGAATGAAAATGCTAACAAATGGAGAGTGCCTGATGGATCTGGGCCTGTACTCACTGGAGTTTAGAAGAATAGGGGTGGGGGGGAGTGTCTCGTTGAACCCCACTGAATATTGAAAGGCCTAGATAGGGAGCGGCAAGACCAGCATCGCGTGGTGAAGGCGGCCCAGTGAATTGTCAGGCTGCCAGGACTGGACACCATCTGTTCCAGCAGACTCAGGAGGAAAGCAATCAGCAGAGGCCACTCCCTGTTTGACCCGTTGCCCTCCAGCAAAAGGTTCAGGACACTAAAAGCCAGAATAAATAGACTGAGGAACAGCTTCTATCTCAGAGCTGTGGCCTCCATCACACCACTCCCACAGAACAATGAAACTGTGAGCACACACATGCAAGGACTCAAATACTTGCACTCACGGCACTTTGTGCATTACTGTGATATCCTGGTGCTGCTGCAACTTATTTTCTGCTACTTATTTATTTAATACTGTTTTCTCTATTGTTGTCTTGTTTTTATCTACCACTTTATTTAATTGCCTGAGAGGAGGCAAACAGCATTTCATTGTACCTATGTATAAAGACAATAAGGATCATTCAATTCATTTCAATTCAGAGAGAGAATATTTCCAATAGCGGGAGCATTTAGGCCCAGAGGGCACAGTCTTGGAATAGAAGGATGACATGTGAATTTCTTTAGCCAGAGGATGGTGCATCTGTGGAATTCATTGCCACAGACAGCTGTGCACACCAAGTCATTGGGTATATTTAAATAAAAGAAAGATGGAAAATAAATCAGCCACGATTGAATGGTGGAGCATACTTGATGGGTAGAATGGCCTAATCCTGCTCCTATGTCTTATGATCTCAAAATACTGGAGGAACTCAGCAATCCTGATGAAGGGTTCTCCACCGAACCGTCAACATTTTTATTTCTCTCCATAGATGCTGCCTCACCTACTGGGTTCTTCCAGTATTTTGTGTGAATTGCAATAAACAGCAAAAAAAAGGAGTTTTTTACGGATCTACACACACAAAATGCAGGAGGAACTCAGCAGGCCAGGCAGCATCCAGGAACATAGTACAGTCGACGTTACGGGCCAAAATCCTTCGGCAGGTTTTCTCTTGCTTTTTAAGGATCTAATCATTTTATTCCAATAATATTTACACTTCAAAGCAAAACTAGTACATTGGTACAGTACAGGTTCTAAAAGTGAAGACACAGATCTACAGAAAATAATTTACAAACTGTAGAAAGAATTAAGATTGTTTTGGAGCAATTAGTACATAATTATATAGGAATTGTACTACAGTCACTCTCGATGTGCTAAACCAAAAGCAAAATGAAGCTACAACTTTGGGACTTCCTTGCTTTAGAAAATCATGTTGTCTCCCCTTCAAGAACATTAAAACCTGATTTGCACATTTCCCTCTTGCTACTACTGTCCTACCTAAAAACGTGACCTCATTTGCATGTGAACACACAGGATCAAGCTCCCAGAATCAACAACAGCATCTGGTCATAGTTTACTTGTGAGCCATAGTTACTAGTTCAAAGACACCTTTACAGAGGCCTATTGATGCTGGAGTTTTGTAGTCAAAATTGCTTTTGAAGTCAATGGTTCAAAGATTCAATGGTTCAATTTAATATCGGAAAATGTATACAGTATACAACCTGAAATTCTTACACTTCACGGACATCCACGAAACAGGAAAAAACCCCAAGGAATGAATGACAGAAAATATCAGAAGCCCAGAGCTCTCCTATGCACAAGCAAAAGCACTGACTCTCTCCCCCCTCACTTGCTCCAGCAAAGCATCAGCACCCCCACCACCCACCATGCAAGTAACAGCAAAGCCCCAAAGAAACCGTGGTCTAGAGTCCGTCAAAAAACCATTGCTCATCTCAATACATCAACTTCTCAGACAGGCTTTCTCCCACAAGCGAGGGAGAGAGATATGTAGCTCCCGCAAAAAAAACAAGAGCAGGAGAGCTCACTATTTTGATTTCACAATCTGCCACATTGCTTGTCTGAGTTCCCCAACTCGAGGACCAACAGACTCTCGTTCACCATCCAGAGAGAGAGAAGTCGCTTGGGTCTGCAACAATCTCTGGCACCATCTTTAGCTCCTCCCTCTCCTAAGTTCCAAAGTTTATACGTTATACATTTATATAAATGCTTGTGTGTGAATATATATATATACACACATATACATATATAAAAATAACATTGATTTCCAGGAAAAACCCAGCCTGTCTCAGTATTTGAGATACTGAGGAATGGCGTAAGTGATTATCTTTTATCCATCTTCGGTCATTAAGTAACTGAAATAGGCCATGCACGTTGATGACACTGTCAGAAGCCCAAAGCCAGACAAAGAAATAAAAGCCATGTGGTGATGCATGCATTGTTACAGAAATGCTTGGTCCACTTTCTGGATGGGTAGGACTTCAGAAGTAATTGACAGACACAATTAAAACTTAAAAGCAGAGAAAATTTTTGATACATGCATTTTATATAAAGGTGCCAGTGGGTGAAATTTCCAGATAATTAAATTGATCTTCATTTGTATCATCCGCTCAAAGTAATGGGTAAACATGGTTGTGCCCCATTTCCTACATTGCCAGTGATGGTAATATTTGCTCCAATGGAGATGTACTTTTGTGCATCACATACTTTCTTCACAGTGCAAGCAAACCTAGTGGTCAATCTGACAAAGTCTGTCTTTCATATGAAATACCAACACCTAGCACCTACTACTTAAATATACAACCACACTGAACACGGCCTTTAAGTTTGAGAATAAAATAGAAAATGGGTGTACAGCCACCAATTAGAAAAAGGAATAGCAGGAATGAGGGTTGAACAATTGAATTGCCAAGTGATGCCGATTTTAGTAGGTCTATTGGAAGACTGTGAGAATGGTCAAGACATATTGAATTTAACTTATATACTTAGATTTGAATAAGGTTACTTCCATTTGTCTGCCATTAAATACACACAAGTATAAATGACATTTACATTAGACACCTTCTGTGGGTTAAATGTATTTTGCTCACCAATATTCTCTCAGCTGCAGCAGGCACTTTAGGATTGAAGTTCTGTGGTGTTATTACAGCCAGCTTGCATAGTGAATGATTATTAGAAAGCATGAGGGAGCTTTACAATACCGAGTACTGAGCATTATACCTTCATGAAGGGCAGAGATTCTAAGCAAGACCTTCAGCACTGATGCTAGATTAACTAATTGGCCCCCTTTCTAGTTGAATCAGTTCTATACTATTAGGTTGCTCTACACAAGTGAAAATTACTGCTTCTGTAAACAGTGATTACAAAGCATTAACATGAATCCATTATTACTAATCACAGAGACTGCAGCAGATCTTACTTAACCCAGTGACCGCAGAGAACAACTTCAGTCCTGCAGTAGAAGAGAGCCCAGGAAACACAGAAAATGGTACCAAGTAAAAATGTGGTGACAATTTACATTAACCGATTTGTGAAAGGGCTGCATTCCAGAAAAAATGTTTCATAAAATCACAGAATAACAGATAATCACAGTACAGAAATGGGCTGTTACAGCCCAGTAAATCCATGACGACCAAGATGCCTATCTAAACACAAGAGTTCTGCAGATGCTAGAAGTCCAGAATAAAACACCCTCAATACCGGAGGAACTAAGCGGGTCAGGCTGCATCTATAGAAAGAAATGAAGAGTCACTGTTTCAGGCTAAGGCCCTCATCAGGGTCTTGGCTCAAAACATCAACTCTTTATTCATTTCTGATCTGGTGAATTCCTCCACTATTCAGTGAGTGTGATGCTAATCCCATTTTCCTGCACAAGGCTCATATCCCACTACTCCTTTCCTATCCAAATACCTGTCCAAATGCATTTCAAACATTGAAATAGTATCAGCTTCCATTATCTCCTCAGGCAACTCATTCTAAAATACAGTATGAGAAATGCACGCAGTGGGACACCATTTATTATAGCCAAAGGAAAGACCTTCTTCTATCAAAGTCATATAGCTCAAGATATCAAGTGCAAGTTTATTGTCATTCAACCGTATACGTGTATACTGCCAAAGGAAACAACATTCATTCGGACATTATAACACTGGGATTATAGCAAAATGTAAATCAGATGTTGTACGTCAAGCAATTACTGTATACTCAGAATATGATTAAGGTAGAAGTGATCCCAAAATCACTTGTAGTTAAGTTAAAAAACAGTGTACTCCTTTATTAGACTATAAGATATAGGAACAGAATTAGGCCATTTCCCCCTTTGAGTCTGCTCCATTATTTCATCATGGCAGATCCATTTTCCCTCTCAATCCCAATCTCCTACCTTCTCCCCATATCCTAGCATGGCCTGACTTATCAATTATCTATCAACCTCTGCCTTAAGTATACCCAATGACCTGGCCTCCACAGCCGCCTGTGGTAACAAATTCCACAAATTCACCACTCTCTGGCTGAAGACGTTCCTCCCCATCTCCATTCTAAAATGACAAACCTCTGTTCTGAGGCTGTGACCACAGGACACATCCTCTGCACATCCACTCTTTCAAGGCTTTTCAACATTCAATAGGTTTCATTGCTCTGAATTCCAGTGAGTACAAGCCCAGAGCCATCAAATGCTCCTCATATGACAATCTTTTCAATCCTGGAATCCTTCGAACTCTCTCCAATGTCAGCACATCCTTTTTTAGATAAGGGGCCCAAAGCTGCTCACAATACTCCAAATGAGGCGCCACCAGTGCTTCAAAAAGCCTCGACATTATATCCTTGAGAAAAGTTGGAACTAAGTCGTCTAGATCTTGAACAATAGGTGCTGCTTACATTGGAGAAGAAGAATTTCAGAGTTGCATACTTTGATAATAAATGAACCTTTGAACTTTGATTTCATGATGGGGACAGCTATGCAGAACATATTTGTGGGAGTAGTGAATGCCATGGTATCGAGGTGTTATACTCCATCCTGTTTACTATGCTTTCAGACTAAGTAGACTGTGACTTATTAGCTAAAATTTCTTCCTAAAATCACACATTTAAAGATACATTCAGCATCAGAAAGGAGCCCTGCCACTGGTATTCAAAGCAATAATCTACAACAGGCACATTAGTCACTAGTTGACTTCTATTGTCTGCTTCTTTAACGGTACCAGGATTTAGTACTTCAGGAAGATGCTAAAGCTAACAAGGAACAGTGGAAGGAATGCTGAAGAGCACTGAGACTCACTGTAAAACCAGCTGATGAGGCAGAGTAAGAAGAATCATGGCAGGTTAACAAAGAACGCCAACAAAATCTAAGTAAGAGGTGACTGGAACGATTCCTTTCCATCCAGGTGTCTGTGAACAACCTACCTATTGGAGATATCGACTTACCAGCCACCAATGCTACTCCACTCGAGCTGAAATCAACTCCTGACAGTTGCAGTCTCGGCTTGGCCATGGTGCAACAATTCAAGCAACACAAAGTAAGCAATCCAAATGAACGTCCAAATGAAGGGTCTCAGCCTGAAATATCAAACGTTTATTCCTCTCCATAGATACTGTTTGACCTGCTAAGTTCTTCCTGCATTTTATGTGTGTTACTCTAGACTTCCTGCATCTACGGACTGCTTTTTTTGTTTATGATAGGCATTCTAAATCAAATTTATGAATTTAAGCAAGTCATACCTGACATAAACATTTTTCATTGGTTCCTATGGTTCTTCTCCTAGCTTTTTCCTGCCTCAGTAATATGACCCCAGAAGCTGCCTCATAGCTGATGGAAGTGTGGTGACTTTAAGTCAGGAAGATTGAGATGACCTGGAGCAGCTCTGTGGTTAAAAGACCATAAGGCCATAAGACCATAAGACAAAGCAGCAGAAGTCGGCCATTCGGCCCATCGAGCCTACTCCGCCATTTTATCATGAGCTGATCCATTCTCCCATTTAGTTCCACTCCCCCGCCTTCTCACCATAACCTTTGATATCCTGGCTACTCAGATACCTATCAATCTCTGCCTTAAATACACCCAATGACTTGGCCTCCACTGCCACCCGTGGCAACAAATTCCATAGATTCACCACCTTCTGGCGAAAAAAGTTTCTTCACATCTCTGTTCTGAATGGGTGCCCTTCAATCCTTAAGTCATGCCCTCTTGTACTAGACTCCCCCATCATGGGAAACAACTTTGCCACATCCACTCTGTCCATGCCTTTCAACATTCAAAATGTTTCTATGAGGTCCCCCCTCATTCTTCTAAACTCCAAGGAGTACAGTCCAAGAGCAGACAAACGTTCCTCATATGTTAACCCTCTTATTCCCGGAATCCTTCTAGTGAATCTTCTCTGTACCCTCTCCAATGTCAGCACATCCTTTCTTAAATAAGGAGATCAAAACTGCCTACAGTACTCCAAGTGAAGTCTCACCAGCGCCTTATAGAGCCTCAACATGACATCCCTGCTCCTATACTCTATTCCTCCAGAAGTGAATGCCAACATTACATTCGCTTTCTTCACCAGTGACTCAACCTGGAGGTTAACCTTAAGGGTATCCTGCACGAGGACTCCCAAGTCCTGTTGCATCTCAGAACTTTGAATACTCTCCCCATTTAAATAATAGTCTGCCCATTTATTTCTTCTGCCAAAGTGCATAACCGTACACTTTCCAACATTGTATTTCATTTGCCACTTCGTTGCCCATTCTTCCAATCTACGCAAGTCTCTCTGCAGACTAGACAATAGACAATAGTTGCAGGAGTAGGCCATTCAGCCCTTCGAGCCAGCACCGCCATTCTGTTTCCTCAGCACTACTGGTCCCTCCACCTATCTTCGTATCATCAGCAAAATTAGCCACAAAGCCATCTATTCTATAATCCAAATCGTTGATGTACAATGTAAAAAGAAGCGGCCCCAACACAAACCCCTGTGGAACACCATTGGTAACCGGCAGCCAAACAGAAAAGGATCCCTTTATTCCCACTCTCTGTTTCCTGCCAATAACCAACGCTCTATCCACGTATGTAACTTTCCCGTGATTCCATGGGCTCTTATCTTGTTAAGCAGCCTCATGTGTGGCACCTTGTCAACGGCCTTCTGAAAATCCAAATATACAACATCCACTGCATCTTCCTTGTCTAGCCTACTTGTATTTTCCTCAAAAAATCATAATAGGTTTGTCAGGCAGCATTTTCCTTTAAGGAAACCATGCTGAGTTCTGCTTATCTTGTCATATGCCTCCAGGTACTCAGTAACCTCATCCTTGACAATCGACTCCAACAACTTCCCAACCACTGATGTCAAACTAACAGGTCTATGATTTCCTTTTTGCTTCCTTGCCCCCTTCTTAAATAGCGGAGTGACATTTGCAATCTTCCAGTCTTCCGGAACCATGCCAGAATCTATCGACTTTTGAAAGATCATCGCTAATGCCTCCGCAATCTCCAATGCTACTTCCTTCAGAACACGAGGGTGCATTCCATTTGGTCAGGGAGATCTATCTACCTTTAGACTATTCAGCTTCCTGAGTACTTTCTCTGTCGTAATTGTGACTGCGCACACTTTTCTTCCCTGCCACCCTTGAGTGTCCAGTATACTGCTGATGTCTTCCTCAGTGAAGACTGTTGCAAAATACTCATTGATTTCCTCTGCCATCTCCTTATCTCCCATTACAATTTCTCCAGCATCATTTTCTATCGGTCCTATATCTACTCTCACGTGTCTTTTACTCTTTATATACTTGAAAAAGCTTTTAGTATCCTCTTTGATATTATTTGCTAGCTTTCTTTCATAGTTAACCTTTTCCCTCTTAATGACCTTTTTAGCTTCCTTTTGTAAGCTTTTAAAAACTTCCCAATCCTCTGTCTTCCCACTCATTTTTGCTTCCTTGTATGCCCTCTCCTTTGCTTTAACTTAGGTTTTGACTTCTCTTGTCAACCACGGTTGCATCCTTTTCCCATTCAAAAATTTCTTCTTTTTTGGAATATACCTATCTTGCACCTTCCTCACTTCTCACATAAACTCCAGCCACTGCTGCTCTGCCGTCTTTCCTGCCAGTGTCTCTTTCCAGTCAACTTTGGCCAGTTCCTCTCTCATGCCACTATAATTTCCTTTACTCCACTGAAATACTGACACATCGGATTTCGTCTTCTCTTTTTCAAATTTCACAGTGAACTCAATCATGTTATGATCACTGCCTCCAAAGGGTTCCTTCACCTCAATCTCTTTAATCACCTCCAGTTCATTACACAATACCCAATTCAGTACAGCCGATCCCCTAGTGGGCTCAACAACAAGCTGTTCTAAAAAGCCATCCCACAGACATTCTACAAATCCTCTCTTTTGAGATCCAGTGCCGATTTGATTTTCCCAATCCACTCGCATGTTAAAATCCCCCACAATGATCATAACACTGCCCTTCTGACAAGCCTCTTCTATTTCCTGTTGTAATTTGTAGTCCATATCACTACAGCTGTTTGGAGGCCTGTATATAACTGCCATCTGGGTCCTTTTACCCCTGCGATTTCTTAGCTCAACCCACAAAGATTCTGCACCTTCTGATCCTCTGTCACCTCTTTCTAATGATTTGATATCATTTCTTACCAATAAAGCCACGCCTCCCCCTCTGCCTACCTTCCTATCCTTCCGATACACCGTGTATCCTTGGACGATCAGCTCCCAGAGACATGCATCCTTTAGCCACGTCTCAGTGATGGCCACAATATCATACCTGCCAATCTGTAGCTGTACGACAAGATCATCCACCTTATTCCTTATGCTGCGTGCATTTAAGTATAACACCTTAAGACCAGTATTTGGTACTGTTTGCTTTGATTGCACTGCAACTTTATTGCACTGCAACTCATCCCAATGGCTACAAATTTGCCCCATCACCTGCCTGTCTTTCCTGAAATCTTTATTGCTCACTATCTTAGATTTATTTCTGTTTTACCCTTCCTCCGCTCTTGCATTCCGGTTCCCATCCCCCTGCCAAATTAGTTTAAACCCTCCCTAACAGCTCTATTAAACATTCCCACCAGGATATTGGTCCCCTTCGGGTTCAGGTGTAACCAGTCCATTTTGAACAGGTCATACTTCCCCCAGAAGAGATCCCAATGATCCAAGAATCTGAAGCCCTGCCCCCTGCACCAGTCTCTCAGCCACGCATACATCTGCCTGATCCTACTATTCTCGCCCTCGCTAGCATGTGGCACAGGCAGCAATCCCGAGATTACTACCCTGGAGGCCCTGCTTCTCAGCTTCCTTCCTAACTCCCGGAAATCTCTCTTCAGGACCTGCTCTATGTCATTGGTACCAACATGTACCAAGACAACTGGCTGCTCACCCTCTCCCTTCAGAATATTCTGGACCCGATCCGAGACATCCCATACCCTGGCACCTGGGAGGCAACACACCATATGGGTATCTCTATCAGCTTCACAAAATCTCCTGTCTGTTCCCCTGTCTATGGAATCCCCTATGACTACCACATTCCTCTTCTCCCTCCCTCCCTCCTGCACAACAGTGCCAGGCCTACTGCCAGAGACCCGGTCACCGTGGCCGTCCCCTGTCAGGTCATCCCCCTCAACAGCATCCAGAACAAGATACTTGTTACTGAGGGGGACAGCCACAGGTGGGCTCTCCACACCAGACCTGGCTTCAGACTGGACCTCAGTAGTCAAGAATGCCTGGTTGATGTGTAATCACAAGGGTAATAGTGGCTTGATGCTAGATGTTCATTTTATTGATTTGCGGGGATGCATAAAGACATAACAATGTGATTGGAGCTTCTGACATGCTGTAATTAGTGGGCATTAGACTGCTATCTGGCTTTGAACCAAACAGCATGGCTTAATGCTGCATTATAATCTTCGATCCAACTTTCAAGGGCTACTAACTTGTATTTCCCACTACCCTGTGACATCCAGGTTGCCCCTGGGTCTTGTTTGTGGCAGAAGAAACTCTTTGCTTTCTTTTCATCTTCAATCACTGTGTTGGCAATGATATGAATTCTAAGCCATTCTAATTTCATTCATCGAAGAACTTACTTGAATACTCTCAATTTTCCCTGAGTTTTCACTATCTAACTAAAGCTTGGCAATCAAAACCTGCTTCATCTTTCACATTTTAATAATTTTCTTAATAGTAATTTTAATAATATCCTTAATAGATACTGTAGCATTAGGCTTACAATGAGTGTTTTACTCTTAATTCACTGGTGGTACATTCTTGCCTCTGAATTGGAATGCTGTTAATAAAAAGATTTAAAACGAAAAGAATTGGAATGCTTTTGACTTAAGTCCCAATTTAGTTGCACAGGGTTAGAGATGCAGGTTTGGTCAATGGACGCATATAATAGTGGGTCTGTCCTGCCTTCTGCTTCAAAAGTTGATTCCTTGCATTCAATAGAGTCAAACTTTGGCAGTGAATTGGCACAAGCTGCGTACATTGCATGTTTTGCACAAGTGGAAGAAGAAAATTTTCTACCCACTAACCAATTTGGTATTTTGCTGTAGCATCAAACGAGTATAGCACTTTACAAAATGAAACCAAAACCTCTCAGGTTGAAGCAAAACATACCACGCCTTAACTGTGAAGAAGAACACTGAAATTCCTTCCAGTATCTTGAATAATAGTTATTGTTAAATAAAATCAATAAGATATCAGATTTTCTCTCCATTTATTTGTTGCTTGTGGAATATTGTTAATTGCATTTCATACATAACAATTTTTTTTCCAAAAACATTTGGTGTAACGTGTTTTGGAACAAGCCGAAGCATGAATAGATCTTTTCAATGCAAAGCCATTTTATTACTGTATATTATATATAATAATAAATATATGTATTTCTGTAGGAGCAAACTCAAAGATCACACAGTGTCAGTGTTCGAATAACAGGCGATTTATTAAAAACTGCTGCACACCGGGAGACCAACAAAAGCCAATCTACCTGACCATAAATTTTATACAGCTTTTACATTCTCAGTTGACAAGACTACCAGTGTCATGTCTACTCAAACAAACCAGCATTGCTTAGAGACTAGGCACAAGAAAATGGGAAGGGGTGTTAATCTTGGTTGACACATCTTCCATAAAATCCAATAATATTAATGTTCAAAGTCAAAGAAATGTATTTGATCCTTTATTAGTATTTAGCAAAACAAACAGGCTTGAAGTGGTGAAACTAATAACACTAAGACTAACAAAATTAAGTGTAGTTAAACACAAAAATAATTAAATGAAATTAAACGGTCAACATAAAGATATCACCCCGACCTACTCCCTAGTTATAAACTTACCAGACAGACTCTAAAAAGTACGAACAGGTAATTAAAACTCTTCACTTCTACCACACCACCCACCCACGTGATGAACTACCATAATAAACATAATTAATGCTCAACACAGAATGCAATGCAGGTCGAGAACAGATACAGTACATGGCTGCTAAACCCAGTGAAACTATATCTTGATAACATAAACCTGGTAACAGGAAGGCTTAATGAAATAGCAGGCTAGGTCCTGATTACCAAACAGCAGGACTATCAACAGGTCTAGAGCAATGGGTGAAGACTGTAACATAATGAGTGAAGTTCCTGAAACTTGGGTGTTGTTGCTGCTGCATTCCATGCCTCTGTTTTTGTCTATGGCTCCCTGTTATCACATCAACACAATCCATATCCATATTGACTAATTATTAACACTCACTATTCTTTCCCCTACAACTTGCATATAATTTTCACTGAATAGTTTGCTGCTCATCATTCTAGAACAGCATGTTCCAATATGCCATCACAAATAACCCTGGGACATTCTAATCTCTTGAGTGAAGGGGGACAGAAATATTAGCACCAGACCTTCATTAATAAATCTGCCTGTGCTCGGAATGTCAAATTTTCCCCTCGGTGCCAGAAATGAAAAATATAATTAAGTTAATGGCCATGAAAAACTCATTCTACACGACAAAAGTGGGAGTGCATCCTTCATTTGCACAGAGGCAGCACTTGGGAATTGTGAAGTGTCATTTTCCCTGCACAACAAATCTGCCATTGTAAAATAAAATAAACATTAACTGCTTGGCTGGAATTCTGTCCCACTGAGAACTGCTGAATATTTCACAGAATCACAGAATGAGACAGCACAAACTGAAGCCATTCAAACTCTATGCTGGCACTAACCCTTTGAACGAGTTATCCAATTAGTCCTATTCTTTCTCTTTTCCCAAAACACTCTATATTTTTTCACCTTCACGTTGTTAGGCACACCTGATGCTCATTAAGGCAAATAACTAATCAGCCAATCATGTGGCAGCAACTCAATATATAAAAGGATGCAGATACAGTCTAGAGGTTCAGTTGTCATTCAGGCCAAACATCATAATGGTGAAGAAATGTGATCGAAGTAACTTTGACTGTGGAATGATTATTGGTGCCAGATGGGGTGGTTTGAGAATCTCAGAAACCACCAATATTCTGGGATTTTCATGCAAGATAATCCTTAGAGTTCATGGAGAATGGTGCAAAAATCTATAGCATCTGGTGATCAGCATTTCTGTGAATGAAAATGCCTTGTTAATGAGAGAGGTCATAGGAAAATGGCAGACTGGTTCCAGCTGACTGGAAGGTGACAGGAACTGAAATAACCACATGTTATGTGCAGAACAGCATCTCTGAATGCTCATCACATTGAAGCTTGAAGTGGATGGGTTACAGCAGAAGTCCATGAACATACACTCAGTGGCCATTTTATTAGTTGCTAATGAATCTATTCCCTTCAACCACACAGATCATACAATTCCAACCAGAACAACTTCCCTATTTTCCTGCTGTCACATCTGTTTTATTTATGCCAATTACGCTAGTCTTTTCCCTTTGAAACTGGGGCAAGTTTGTAGTCACTTGGCCTCTTGTGCAAACCCCACTTTTCATGAATTTCATGGCTGAACTAATCTTTGGACTTAACTTCTCAATCCCACTGACCCCCAAAATCATTGATTACTCAAAAGATGGGAAGATATTTATTGGTCTTGCTTACTGATCCTGCTGAAGTTGGAAAGCAGGAAATTACAGGTGCTAGACATATGAAATAAAAAGTGATTTACTAAAAATACTCAGCAAGCCAGGCAGCATCTGTGGAGAAAGTGCAAAGTTTACACTTCAGGTTGATGGTCTTTTTTATGTTTCTTTCTCCACAGATACTACCTAACTCCCTGAGTACCTCTAGAATTTTGTTTGTCTCTAATGGAAAAGTGTTATTTACTCTACCTAAACCATTATTTTGAACTGCTCTCAGCAAACCTTGTTCTAACCTCCTGAGGTCATTAGAGAACAGAGAAAACTCTGGGGTTTCTTCATATGACTGAAGGCCCACATTCCCTGAAACATTCCTTTCTAACCTCATCCCAAGACTTTGGCATGTTTCCCGCAAAAGTTTGTTTTGGAATTAACTGCAATATTCCAAATGCTGCCCTTTTTTTTCTTTCTGGTCATAATGGCACCATCAAACAATGCTATCTTGGGTGATATCTTCCAGATATCAGTTCATGCTCCTGATGCCATTTATGCAATTTTTTTTGCATGCGAGGGATGATTCATATCCTTGTTGCTGTTTGCGTGATTTTTTTTGCACGTGGGGAGGGGTTGATGTTCTTCTTTGAATGACTGCCATTGTTTTCTTTGTTTCATTGCTGTCTGGAGAAGATGAATCTCAGAGTTAAATGCTGCTTGCACACTTTGATAGTAAATGTACTTTGAACTTTGAACTTTCTTTAGAATTATTTGCAATATTCTAAGTATAGCCCTGAAAGAGATAGCTCTATCCTACTTTTATAAGACATACCTTGTTGAATGAATCTTGGATGATAAAGATGAACTCCTGATCTGTCAATCTGATTGGGCGGATGGGGAGGGGGTGGGTGATGAAGTAAGAAGCTAGGAGGTGATAGGTTGAAGAGATAAAGGGGCTAAAGTGGAAGGAATCTAATAAGAGAGAACAGTGGACCACAGGAGTATAGGTAGAAAGTGGGGCTTCAGAGGGAGTAATGGGGAGATGAGGAGAAGGGGTAGGAGAGAAGCCAGAATTGGGAATGGATAAAGAGAAAAGGAAGAAGGAGGAGAAATCACTGTAAGTTAGAGGAGTCAATGTTCATGCCATGAGCTTGGAGGCTACCCAGACGGAATATGAGGTGCTGTTCATCCAACTGGAGTGCAGCTCATCATGGGAGTAGAGAATGGCTTGGAAGACACGTCAGAATGGCAATAGGAAGATGAACTTGCGATGATATTGGGTTTTCCGACTGCGAATTTCTATGCCTATATGAAGATCTTATGCCCTATCCAATATAGATAGCTACAGGGCCATCACTAAAGGAAACTGTAGCTGCTTACTCTTCAAAGGATAAATTTGCTATTTATCCCCCATGGCAGGTTTAGCCACCACTACCCATTATTGGGGCAACAGGAACCCTCCCGACCAGTTAATCTTATTCACCTTAACACTGTGTTGCTTAACATAGTTAATTTATTTTACAGTAAGTGATGTGTTTAAATTTAGATATACTTCTTAAAACACGCTTAAACTCACAGAGGTTTTCAATCTTGTAAGAGTTTTACAAGTTGCAAACAATTGCTAAAATGTAAAGGATTTCCAAAACACAAGAGCAATTTCTATAAGCTAAAAGGACATATCAACGAGCTGCAGATGAACGAATCATCTATCACAGAAAGTGAAAGCAGAGGAACAGATTTTAGTTCATCTTGTCTTTCTGACACTCTTCTTGTTGATCCTTGACTATTCCTAACAAGACTAACTCTCCCTTACATTTATATTTTCTTCTCACCACTTGTGTGAGTACATACACGTGAGACTTTTTCAGATAGCTTTTCACACAGATGGTCGAACAGCTTTTGGAGACAGATAAACCAAACACCCAAAATTAATGCTCTGAATGCTGACTCTCTGAGTACACAAAGTGTCCAACCATTGATACATCACCTATTTGATGTGCTAAGTGACAGTATCAATCTGGTCTGCAAGCTTTCTGAACTAAATAACTTAGCCAGGGTTCTCTAGTTTGATATAGTCCAATTTTCATAACTCAGTTGTTTACACTGCATCTCTTGAACAGCCAGTCCTATGCTGTGGGCCAGTAGTCTGTGCTCTACAGACAGTGCTGTTTGTTTGCAAAGCTGAATTTTTAACTTCAGACTGATTATTGCTTGCCATTTACATGAACCGAAAACTAGCTCTCGTTCATGAGAAGAAGCTGAACAAAGAATACTGAATGGAAATTTAACTTATTTAAAAAGATTTCTGTGATCTCTTTGAGAGCTGCTGCGTTAGAAAACTGAGCTTGACAAAAAAGCTCCCCCCCCACCCCAGGCCAAGGAGAGTGAATATCCATCACAAATGATATAGTGGACACTAGGAAAACCCAACTTCTGTGGTAGATAGAATGAAGGTACTCAATGAAGTGGTCCTCCAAAACATATTGCGTCCCACCAGTGTTGATGAGCCTGCACCAAGAATACTGGATACAGTGAAAGAACCCACAAGAATTGATGGTGAAGCCCAATGTTTTTGCAAAGTCAGGCAGGGTGCAATCAAGTCCAGGCACAGCTTGAAAACTGCATGTCCTGTTGATTATAATAGATGATTATAATTCTATTTCACTTCCCACCCAATAGCTAAGCAACTTGAGGAGTTGGCCAGTTACCTGGTGATAATTCCTGTAGTAGGAGAACGCATGAAGCTGTCCCTGGGATGTTCAGTGTAAATATAAAAGGCTGTCAATATTTTTGTTCAGGAATGTTGGTGGTGCCATTAGATTCATCAATCAGAGCAGGGCTGCCACTGTCAGCAGAAAGAAGAGCCATGTACTATGAGTCAGGGTGGGGGGAGGGGGAGGGTTAAAGTTCAAAGTTCAGAGTAAATTTATTATCAAAATGCATATACGTCACCATATACTACCTAGAGATTTATTTTCTTGCTGGTATTCAGAGTAGAAAAAAAGAAATTACAATAGAATCAATGTAAAATGAAACTAACACACAAAGATTGACAAACAACCAATATGCAAAAAAAGACAAACTGTACAAATAAACAAAGAAATAAATACATAGATTGATAGATAGATAAATAGATAAATTAATCAATCAATGATACTGAGAATATGAGTTTTCAAGAGCTTGAAAATGAGCCCATAGTTTGTGGAACCAGCTCGGAGTTGAGGTGAATGAAGTTATCCATGCTGATGCATGAGACTGATGGATGAAGGGTAATAATTGTTTCTGAACCTCATTGTGTGGCATCAAAGGTTCCTGTACCTCCTTCCCAATGGTAACAGTGAGAAGCAAGCATGGCCTGGATGATGGGGTCCTTACTGATGGATGCTGCTTTTTTGTGGCAGCGCTCCTTATAAATATGCTTAATGGTGGGGAGGCTTTTCCTATGATGAGCCAGGCTGAATCCATCACTTTCTGAAGGCTTTCCCACTCCTGGGCATTGGTGTTTCCATACCAGGACTCGATGCAACCAGTCAGCATAAACGCTCCATTATGCATCTATAGAAGCTCGTCAAGACCTTAGATGACATGCAGAACCTGTGCAAACTTCTAATAAAGTAGAGGTGCTATCGTGCCTTCTTCATGATGGCAGTAATGAGCTGCTCCCAGGACAGATCCTCTGATACTACAATGCCAAGGAACTTAATGAGCCTAATGAGCCCTGATGGATTGGTTAGTCCAATGAGTGGTCATTTCTGCTATTTTTCTCAGTGCTGGAATGATGACAAATGTTTGAAGATTGTGAATAAAGGAGTTTTTTAAAAAAGATTTTGATGATGTTCACACACATCTTTCTATACTTGTGTGAAGCAACAAAATCCAAAAGCTACATATCATGCTATTCAGCTGCTTATTCTGTGTAATGTGCAAAATGGATGGCTTGTTTTCAATAGTGGTGAGAGGAGAAAGGAAGTAATGGACTTTTGTACCTTAAAAAGAAAATTATTGTCCCTGTGACCTAAAACTGATAACTAGCATAGTGTATTTTGTGAGAGCAATTTTGTTAAATATCAGAAAAACTACACCAAAAAAGTTTTTTAAGATTTTCTCAAAGACAGTTTATCTTACACTACACCACCACTGACAGCAGCATATAATTCACTAATATAACAAGCTTTGGAAAGCTAAGTGCAAAGGCCTTCACAGTATTTCGGATCCCTCACACAGTGAGTTGCTTGTCTCTTCCCAGCAATGTTCCGAACACCAAAGAGGTGGAATAATGCAAAACAGTTAGTCCTGACGAAGGGTCTCGGCCTGAAACGTCGACTGTGCCTCTTCCTAGAGATGCTGCCTGGCCTGCTACATTCACCAGCAACCTTGATGTGTGTCACCAATATTACCTGCTCTATTGCCCACTTACTGCTTGCATGGATAATTGAGAAAATATGGAATTGATGGAGATATTTGGAATTTGAAGTATGCACAATATTAAATCCTCCAAGAGGATCTTGTCATTGGGTTTGGAGGCCTGTGTGCCTCAATGACCCAGCAAGCTATGTTGGCTGGAGTCAGGGACTTCTAATTTGGCTCTTGCTAGGGTTACCCATACCAAACAGGTCACAAGATAGAGGTCACATGACGAGTGGTCCACTGGTTCTCCAGGTTTTAGGATTCAGCTCAGGGCTAGCAAGCCTGACTGGTCAGAACAAAATTGTTACAGAAACAGCAACGAAGAATCCTTCTTTATCTGTATGTGACAGAATGGACAGACAGAGATGGAGGACCTTCATTGCTGCCGCAAACACTAATAGCATGCAGTAAATACAATATTAAATAATGGTAGAATATTAAAAAGCAGAAAGAATTAAGTGAGATTTTTCTTCATAGGAATAGAGTTTAAGTGCAAAATTAAAGATGTTCATCTTTTATTTAAGTTAACTATAACATAACTAAGATATTTTTTGCACCAGAGTTCAGTTTCTATTTGGTATATGGATTGTACTCATTGTATAAAGGTTGTAACAAGCATCAACTATAAAAAAGCAAATATCAAATTCACATTTGGCACTTTATATGTAAACTTTATGCTGTCCCAAAGTCAAAGTCAATATCAAGTTGAATAAAATACAAAGATAATACCACTGTTAAAGCACAGAACATTGTCAAATGAATGTATTGCAAATTTGCATTCTGTCAGCATAAACATGATTTCCAGTCTTTAATGTAACATATGTAAATTCAGTACTGGCTAAATGCTTATACTGTATCCACAGAAGCATTCGCAGAATTACATATGATCTTATCCCAATCCACTTTTTCAGTTTATCCTCAAGTTCTATCACAAATGTTTTGTAAATGGAAAATCACCATGTCGGCAGTATTAAAATCCTGCATAGAGCAAACACTTCCTCTTGACATATCTCAATTTCTGTCCACAATCCTAGGTCACATTTTTTATGTCAACATTTGCCATTGTAAATTACAATATCAATATTTTTACTCAAATCTGCTGTGTCAACAGTGACAATGTAGATTCAGGCTCAGTTGATAACTGACATTCTGAAACCTCTCTCTCAACTTATTGTGAAATAGGAAAGGTGAGAAAAATTGTATAAAGTGTTCACAAGAAACTACTGTGACAATCAAAATTACTGAAGTGTGTCGCCTGATCATAATACTAATTAAAATAATATGTTATTCTTCCTGTCTCAGATTATCTTTCTTTAAAACTTTTAATGAAATTTTGTTTTTAAATTGCACCCATTTCAAACAACAATCACAAAAAAAATGTCCATGATAAAATAAAACAGAAAATCATGGAAACACTGAAGAAGTCAGGTGACATTTCTGAAAAAGAAACTCCTCAGATGTGCAACTCTTTATCAAGGCTAAGTTAAAATTCAACCTCGTTTTAGGTTGCAAAGAAGACAGCAAGCAGGCAGAGCAAAGGTATGTGGAATGGTGGAGGGAAAGAGAAAGAATACCATAGCCTGAGTTACTGAATCTTTCTTTGTCTCCACCCTATCACAAAGTCCCATTATTCTAAAGATTGGCTTTATTTGTCAAATGTACATAGAGGCAGAGAGTGAAATGTGTCAGCAACCAACACAGTCCAAGGATGTGCTGAGGATAGTCCATAAGTAATGCCATGCTTCCAGTACCAACATAGCATCTCCACAACTTACTGATCCCAACCCTAACGTGAACCTATTTGATTTTGTTTTTTGGAATGCAGGAGGAGACTGGAGCACCCAGGGCCATGGAGAAAATGCGCAAAATCGTTACAGACAGCCATGAAAAATGAACTCAGGTCACTGGTGTTCTAAGTGTAGTTTATGGTTACGCTACCATACCAACCTGCTTCTCTTCATCCTGCCCCTTCTCTGCAACATAACATATACTTACTTCCAAACTTTCTTAATTCTGATGAAAGGATATCAACTTGAAAAGTTCATTTTGTTCATCTCTCCACAGATGCTGCAGAGCTTGCAATGTAGTTTTGCAGTATCGCTTACATGGAGTTTTGCCTTCAGTTTTAGATCAGCCTGCTATTGGAAGGATGTGATTAAACTGCAAAGAGTGCAAAAAAAAAAGATTGACAAGGATCTTTCCCGGACTCATAAGTCTGAGTAATAGGGAGAGATTAGACTGGATAGGTTTATATTCCTTCAACCATAGGAGGCTGAGCAGTAATCTCAGAGAGGTATCTAATACTATGAGGGATATGCAAACGTAGATAGGGTAAGTGTTGATTTTCCCAGGGTTGGGGAGATGAAAAGTAGAGAATATAGTTTTAAGGCTGGAGGTGAAAGGTTTAATAAGAACCTTGGGGGGGGGGCAACTTTTTTACACAGCAGGTGGCAGATATATTGGACTAGTTATCAGAGAAAGTGGTTGAGACAAACACATTAGAAACATTTAAGAAGTATTTGAACAGGAATATTGATGGCAAATGTTTAGAGGAAGATGGGCCAAGTGCTGGGTAAGGGAAATATCTGGGTTAGCATGAACATGGACAGAAGATCCTTTTTCTGTGCTATACAACTTTGTGACTCTGTAACTCTAATCATAACGTTTAATGTTTTACGTTCAGACTTCCAGTATTTTTTTTGCTTTTCAAGAACTGCCTGATTTCCTCATTTTCACTTATACCCCTGTACTGTCTCAATAAGGTTACACCGCTGAGCAAATCAACAGCAATCAACAGCCACAAAGTGGGATTCAATGCCATCATCAGCTACTTATACTCAGTGGCACCTTATCAGGTACCTCCCGTACCTAATAAAGTGGTCACGGAGTGTATATTTATGGTGTTCTGCTGCTGTGGCCCTTCCACTTCAAGGCTTGACATGTTGTGCATTTAGAGATGCTCTTCTGCACACCACTGTTGTAACATGTGGTTATCTGAGTTACTGTTGCCTTCTTGTCAGGTTGAACCAGTCTACCATTCTCCTCTGACCACTCTCATGAATGAAGCATTTTTACTCACAGAACTGCCATGCACTGAATTTTTTTTTTTTGGGCGGAGGGGTTTCTTTTGCACCATTCTTTGTAATCCCTAGAAACAGTTGTCTATGAAAATCCCAGGTTTGAGTACCCCGGTTTCTGAGATCCTCAAACCACCCCATCTGACACCAACAATTATTCCACGGTCAAAGTCACTTAGTCATTTCTTCCTCATTCTGATTTTGGTCTGAACAGCAACTAGATGCCTTGACTACCTCTGTATGGCTTTATGTATTGAGTTGCTGCCACGTGATTGGCTGATTAGATATTTGCATTATCGAGCAGTTGTACAAACATACCTAATTATGTAGCCACTGAGTGTACAGCTAGTTACGGCTTGATATTTGTAAGATGTTGGCTTAATTGCCACTTTCTGTGACGATCTGAAGTTGTAAGAGTTTTCCAGGAGTGGAATGGCAGGTGGTGAAGGACAGTTTACATATTTAATTACTTCTACACACACAGCGATGGGTGCTCTCTGAATAAAATCTCAGGCTTCTTCAAATTAACTATATGCACATTGCTTTTGGGGGCACCTTATGAATCCAGACAGGGTTTCCTCTCCTGCTGTGTCCAGCTACGATGTGATTATAGGGAGTGAACCATGCAGATCAATACCTGGTGTCCTAGCAACAGTCACGATCCCTCCATTCTGTGTATGTCTGCAGTGCCAGCTGCATTTGAGTCACATTGGCAGGACAAATGGTTGCTAATGGATGAGAAAGGCTTTCTGCTGATGACATTCTTGAAAAACAGAGTTCATAACTGATGTACATATTAGCAACTATGTTGTCTCTGGAAAGATTACAGAACTGTCCATCAATTGGCAAAAAAAAAATGCTTTCTTCTGCCTGGTCTGCTCTGGACATGCCCTGTAGTACAGGGTAAAGCCAATGTTAAGAAGTGAGCTGAACTAGCATCCTCTGTGATGAGAAGACTACGTTTTCCTCTCATTATATAGTGAGCAGCTAAGGAGTATGACATAAAGGAAGAAGTGAATTTAATGTTTTGAAGAATGAGGGGGGATATCTCATTGAAACCTAATGAATATGTAAGGGCCTAGATAGAGTGGAGGTGGAGAGGGTGTTTCCAACAATGGGGGAGTCAGGGACCAGAGGGCACAGCCTCAGAGTACAAGGAAATCTCTTTAGAACAGAGATGAGGAGGAATTTATTTAGTCAGAGGGCGGTGAATCTGTGGAATTCATTGCTATAGGCAGCTGCAGAGGCCCAATCATTGGGTACATTTAAAGTGGAGGTTGATAGGTTCTTGATTAGTAACAGTGTCAAAGGTTGCAGGAGAGTGGGATTGAGAGGGAAAATAAATCAAGTGTGATGAAATGCCAGGGCAGACCTGTTAGACTGAATGGGTTCATTCTGTTGGGCCAAATGGGTTAGTTTTACTGCAGTGTCTTATGGTCTTAGGGTCTAAGTTAGCGATAGCCTAGATGACTTTTTCCTGTCCAACTAACCCTTCAGCAACTGTCGTTTACCATTATCGGTTCCTGTTTCCAAACATGATAGACACACCGTTGATGGCACACAAAACAAACATCTCAAACCAAATTCAACATTGAACTCGGTATTTTGTGCCCAATTCTTCTGTATCTGTTCGGCTCTCCTGCTGCTTGTGCACCTTCTAGTGATCTCTCTGCACTGTGCTTCAGCAGTGGCCCCAGTCTGGTTGGTGGAAGGCTGCTGATTGTCAACCGGGAGACTGTAGGCACTATATTTCTGAAAGAATATCTTAATTTTATTTTTTTATTTAGAAACACCACACGGTAACAGGCCCTTTCGGCCCAACGAGTCTATATGACAAATTAACCTACTAACTTGTACGTCTTTGGACTGTGGGAGGAAACCAGAGCACCCAGAGGAAACCCACGTGGTGATGGGGAGAACGTACAAACAGCGGCAGAAATGAACCCGTGTGGCTGATGCTGTAATAGTGTTATGGTAACCACATCACTACTGTACCACCCACACAGATAATTCTTCTACCTGCGCTGTAGTAGATACTCTGTCTACTCTGTGTAGGTGGAACATTTCTGTCTATTGGAAGGTCTGAAAACAGACCTCAGATTCTCAGCACGGCCGCAACAAACTGACAGGAAACAGGAAACACCTCAGCACCGAGATTTCCTCCCTGCATGACAACTGAGTCTCCGAACTGACATCCAGCGAGCTGATTGAAAAGTAGATAAAGACCAGGCGTTCAGAGGACACACCACAGTCAAGAGCGCACTGACGCTGTCTCCTCGTATGGCGATGAAACATTTGCAAGTAAATTGCCAAGATGGTAGGACAACTCAACCCAACCATCGACCACCCAAGATACACATCTTCTGGATTATTTCCAGAAAGCACCTCATTTGGGTGGAAGGATGAAGCGTTTCTTTTTGAGACAGGACAGCATATTTCTGCTTGGGAAGAAGTTCTGAGTTGATCGTTAAGAGTGGGATGTGAAAGTAAAAACAGTGTATGATTCTATCACCATTTTCAATATCCTCAAGTCAGCAGCAAGCCACAGACTCAACAACAGTTCCTCCATGGGGAACACATCTTGCAGACTCATCGGCTCTCTCCAGATACCGCCTGCTGTTCCCAGCTGCGCACCACTGTGTCATGCACTTTCTGGAACTGCACCTAGTGAGCACCATACATACTTGTTAAATGATGTGGCTGCCATGACTGAGTAACACACAGTGTGTGTGAGCTGCAAGACCTGAGTGTGAAGTTTACAACAGTGGGGGGGACGGTGAAGCATATGAATGCTAAGTGAATGCCTGGAATGACATTCAGTGTTGGCTTGTTTTTCTGTTCTTCTTCTTCTTCTTTTTGCTTGTGGTGAGTCTCGTGCTGTTGTCTTGAATGTCATGGGTGTGTTATGTTATGTGGGGACTCTTGCGGGCTGCCCCCAGCCCATCCTTGGGTGTGTCAGTTATTAATGCAAAGGACATATTTCAATGTGCATGTGATAATTAAATCTAAAGCTGACTCTGACTCTGATGCTGGTGAATAGAGCAGTGAGTCTGATTCAGCAGATGTTAGTCAGAGCTTCTGTGAATGCTTTTACCAAGTGCGATGACTCATGCAGTGAACTGTTTCATTATACCTGCATTTATTTTTATTTATAATTTTTCATTGTACTTGAACTTCACCATAATTGTGCATATGGCAATAAACTCAACGTGACTTGGGAAGGAGGGCACCACCCTCTAGTTGAAGCTGCTCAGTGCATCACTGGCACCAGCCTAGCCGCCATCAAGGACATAGATACAGAAAGTTGCCGGGGAGAAGCCAGTAATACCCAGAAGGATCCCACTCACCCTGCTTATGGACTGTTGGTCCCACTCCCATCAGGGAAGAGGCTACATAACATCCGGGGGGAGGACCACTAGACTCAAAAGCAGTTACTTCTTTAAGCCATCAAGCTGGTTAACACCTCCACCCATTAGCCCATCCCATGAGCACCCACCACCACTACATGCAATCACGTATATAACAGTTAATTGTACATTGTGTTGACTGGTTTGATTTTACATTTTAATTTGCTGTGTTGCATTTAGTTTCTTTTTATTGTGTTCTTTATGCTTACTCCGTTGATGCCACATCAGTAATGAAGTAACAATCATTTTATTCTCCTTTACACCCGTGTACAGAATAACAATAAACAATTTCGAATCTTGAACTATTGCACGGCATGTACATACTTGAGACAAGACCCTCAACATTCACTTCCAGAAACATTTGCTCCCACAACTTTTTGAGTGTGCATCTGGAATGCTATATGACTCCCCACTACTCTCCGGTGCACCATTCTGTATTGTATCCCTGGTCAAAGTTAAACATAGCAACCCCCTCCAGTCAAAATCCACCTGCCCTCTAAATGGTATAGAGCTTGGGATACCTTGAACTGGAATCACCCATTCATAATGTTTGCCCCTGTAAATGCTTTCAGACTCTCCCAGTAGCATAGTCAGCATGGACTGGGCAATGAAACCCATGGAATGAATAGGCAGTCTGAAGTTGGAACGTTGCCTGCATTGCAATCAATAGAACTGGTTTAAAGATACATCACGATCATTGTGCCCATTCTGACCGAGGGCCATTAATTGATATCCTTAATGTCTGGATCGAACTTATTTATAAAATAAATGCGCTCTCTGTGTGTGGAACTAAATAAATCGTATTTAACTCAACAGTAAATAAAATAGTCCTTAAAAATAATAGTACTTAGCATCTATTAACAACTATCTTGTTAATATCTCATCCTAATATAACTTGATACATAGCCATTCACTTTGAAACAACAGTGTCTGTGTGAAACTTACTCTTGCTTGTATGAAACTATTGTATGCTTCTGTATTATCAGACTGATCTGGGAAACATTGATATTAAACTGCACTGGCACACCAACAACAAAATAATTACTGCCAGATTATATTGTTTATGTCATTATTATACTTCACTCAAAAGCAAATTTTAACTTAAAAATAGAAGCATATACTAAACATTTAAGAAGTTCAAAAATTTCCAATACTTTCTCACAATCATCCGCAAAGAAAATAAGAAAATCTCCATCATATGAATCTTCTTGTAGTCTCAACCAAAGCAGTTTTTGTCTGCACTTATTTAAGTGTACCCTAATCAGTGGCCGATATAATTCTTTTCCTATTTCCTACCTAAATCAATATGCCAACATTAATTCCCTATCTCGATATTATATCAGCAAATCATATAAATATTTTTTTCAGTTAAGGAAAGGAAAAATGCCCAATTATTAGCAACATTTATTTATAAATGACATTTTCTCCATTATCTTTAATACTATAAAAGTGATGCTATGTGCCAAATGTTACTTGCTCACAAACATTATGTTAGTGATAAATCCAAAATCAGTAATATCTATTTGAGTTCATTTCAATTATTCCGATGAGAAAAAAAATCTAATTACCTGGTATAAAGTTGTATCTTGCCAGAAATCCAATAGATTCAAGCTCACCATCAGCAACAAATTTAATCCATAAAAATCTGCCCGATGATGTTACAAAAGGTGGAACATTTTGACCACAGTAACGTCCAATTTCAGTAGAAAATGGAAAAGGTCCATCCCGCACTTCAATGTGGTCAAATTTGCATTCCCAAGAAGGTTCAATGGAGTATTTTTCATCAAAGTAAAGTTCAATACTTTGCCTTGGAGCAGCTAAACCAAAATATCAATCAATTATTACTAGATAATGAAAATACTATTAATTAGCATAACAATATAAGACCACAAGATATTCTGAAGTAAAAAGTGCATTTGGAAGATACAAGTTGATATACAAAGAAACTCAGGGCATTTAGTAGCAACTGTGCTTTAAGTAAATGTGAAACTTATGTTGCAAATTATAAGCAATGTATTTATAATGTACAGCAATATATTACAACTTAATACATCATAATTATACTAAATTATTGTTTGCCATTTCTATTTGTTCTGAATATTTTTAATGTATATTGCGTCCTACATCAAAATTATCTGCTGTCATTCATAAGTCTACAATATGGATGATATATGGAAGGATCTTAGTACAAAATTACAGAGTTTAATTAATTGGTATATCAAAGTAGGCCAAATTATCTTTCAGTTCTAAAATAACCTTGTTAAAAAGAGCTGTCTGCAATTAATTTCTGAAAATGTAGAGAAAGATTGAAAAACAGAAAGGACATATTTTATAATCTAATAAGATGTGTTATGTGCTTTAAAAATATAGTACTCAGTATTCACAATAGACCTATTAATTACATGGAAATACTGTAAAATAAATTCCTTATTATATTTCAGAATTTAAGAGTTAAACTTTGTCAGCATCCTTTCCTGAGCCTTGTGTTAACTGATAATTCTAATAGTTGCCCCTTCTCAAATACTGCCTCTCTTCCTTCAATACTGAACATGGAATATACAGCACAGAAGCAGACTCTTGGGCCCATGAGGCCTGTGCCGAACATGAAGCCAATTTAAACTAATCCCGTCTGCCTGAATGTGCTCTATTTTCCTCTATTCCCTGCCTGTTTATATGTCTGTCTAAAATGTGTTTCAAACATTACTATCACATCTATTCGGACTTCCTCCCCTGGCACTGCATTACAGACACCTACCATTCTCTTTGTAAAACAAATTGCCTTGTAAATCTTATTTATACATTCCCCCTGTCACCTTAAAGCTATGTACCTCTAGTATTTGACATTTCTACCCTGGGAAAAAGACTTGGACCATCTACCCTATCATCGCTGCTCATATCTTTATATGCTTCTATCAGTTCACCACTCAGCCTCGAATTCAGAATTCAAGTTTGTCTAAACTCTCCCTATAGCTATCACTCACTAATGCAGGTTCTTGTGAACATCTCTGAACCCTCTCCAAAGCCTCCTCATCCATCACGTACTGGAGCAGCCAATACTTTAAATGTAGCTAAACCAAAGTTTTATACTTTAGAACATGACTTCCCAACTTTTAAACTCAGTGCCCCAACCACTGAAGGCTGTCTTTGCCACCCTGCCCACTTTCAGGGATTGTGAAACGTGCACCCCAAGATTCCCTTGTATATCAATTTTTCAAAGGATCCTGCAATTTATAGTATGCTTTCCTCTTAAATTTTACCATTCAAGATGGAACATCTCACATTTATTTGAATTAAACCAACTTTTCCATGCTGATACTGATCGATACACCCTGCTGCATTCTTTGATCACCTTTCTCCACCAATTCTCCACAACTCCACCAATTTTTATTTCAGTTGATAACATCCTAATCAGCCCATCTGCCTTTTCGTCCAAATTATTTATACATGCATAACCACAAGCAACGGAAGTTCAAGCACCAATCCCCATTGACAACAGTGCTCACAAATCTCCACCCCTCCTCTTTCATCTCTATGGCCAAGGCAGTTTTTGAATCCAATTGATCAAGTCACAGGGGAGCACATTGCATTTATTTTTTGGATCAGTCTACTTATTGAGTGCTTTCCTCAAGCCAATATATACAACATTCACCGCCCTGCCCTCATCAATCATCTTCATCACCTCCTCAAAAAACACAAATTGGTAAGACATGACCTTCCCCATATAAAGTCATGTTGTCATTCCCTAATAAGTCCACACCTTTCCAAATGTAAGAAGATCCTATTCCTGAGAATCTTTTTCAGTAATTTCCCTACCCCTGAAATAAGGTTTACTGGCGTATAATATCTTCCATTTTTTTGTATCGCTCTTCTTAAAAAAAGGAAAAATGTTAGCTCTTTTCTGCCCTCTGGGACCACACCTATGGCTGAAGAGCATACAAAGCCCCAGAAATCCCTCTTGTGTCTCTCTCAGTTATCTGAGACAGGTCCCATGAGCTCTTGGGGCTCTCTCCACCTTAATATTCTTCAAGGGATGTTCTTCCTTAATCTTGATATTAACGTCCTGGAGTATCATCATACCACTTCCTGCTCTCACACTTCCTCATGTCCTTCTTCTTGGTGAATATCAGGGTAGTACTCATCCTTTCCCACTTCCCTTGTCTCCCTCCTTTGTTGCTCAGTGATTTTTCTCTCTCCTTTCTTACCCTCTTGTGTACAGCTTTCACCATCACGCTTTGCAAATTAAAATCTTGATTCCAGCTCTCCACTCACTGTGCTAAATTTTGTCTGTGTTTTATTTCACAGAATTCACTGCTTGATTATTTTTTCTAATCATCTCTTCCTCATTAGAGTAGTGGGTCTGATCAATGTCACAAGTTACATCGCACATGGTCATACAAAGATTATCATCCTCATCGTTCATTTTGACCTGTCTCCATGCTTTTACACAGTTAACCACACTATTCTCCACTATCTGTCCACCTTAGTACAATAGCACGGGACTGCCTATCTTTATTGTTATTCCTCTTAACATAGCCAAAGAATCAACTGCCATGCTTTCTCCTTCTATTCCCATGTTATTACTTTTAATAATGTCCTCCATATTTTTCCCATGGACATTTGAAAATTTTGTGCCCATTTATATACCCTGATAATGTCTAAATCAACCTCATGATTATATCTCAAACGCTCTTCTTTCATCTTTCAGATTGCTTGCTGGAGATGATGAGTATAAGTTTCCTCTATCTACATACTGAAAAGACTACAGCCATGGTGATTAGATCCCAAAAAAATTAACATATATTAACCACCATCTCCGTTCTTACATCTGGAAATTATCTGACACTGAATTCAACTGTTGACAAAAGGCATTATATTTCACCCTGAAACCTAAAACCATTGCTCCATGCCCTAACTCATCTGTTGCTAAAGCCTTCATCCATGACTTAGCTATTCCATTGTGCTCTCATGCCATACCTTATCCAATATTCTGTGTTGGAATGGTTCCTTTTACTCTTCACCCCTGCATTCACTAATCTACTATCACTTCCTCAGCTATAGTATTCCCATGAGCTTCTCATCCTTCACCTTTGTCTATCTCTTTATCTTTCCCAGCCATGCAACCCTCTAAGATATCTGCACTTTTACAATTCTGGCTCTCGGACCACACTAATAAAGCTGCCCTACCTTCAACTGCCAAGGTTCTCAGCTCTGAATAAACTTCTCCATTTTTCTGACTTTCAAAACTCACCTTAAAACCTACCACTTTGTTCAAGATTTTGGCCACATGCCCAATTATCTCCCTTTGTGCCTTCTTGCCAAATTTTGATTGATATTGCTTGTGTGAAGCACCTTGGGAGATTTAAACAAGGCAAAGTTGCTAGAGACATAAAAGTTGCTTTGGCTTACTGCGGAATCATTTGAGCTTATTTAATATTTTAAAAAAATGAATTGCTGCACGGTTTTCATTTTAAATTCCTTGCTAGAATTTTTAAATAATTATTTGTATTCCATTATTTTTACAATATATTGTGCCTGGCAATTCCCTGTGACCATACCTTCAATAATATATGTGCATTCTCTATCAGGAGGGTACTTATTTGGATAATTGGGAGATGTGAAGAAGCCACCATCCACGTTCTTGATCCAGGAGCCACATTGCACTGACTCTGAAGAGGTTGATTTGTCTGGAAAGAGATCAGAATCAGCCTCAAACTCTCACCCATTGGTGCTAACTTCATTAAAAAGCATGGGTTGGTCTCCCTCATTTTGATCTTTAGTGGTAAGACATTATGGGAAAAGGCTAACATGAATGCTCATTGTAAGGGGGTGTTCTGTGTTGAGTTGTGAACTACAGATCAGCTGTTTTATAGAAGAAAGAGAACTAGATTTTTCATGAAATTGTTCATGAGGAGCAGATGCAGGTATGTGGGAGAAGGGGGATCCATAGAACCATAGAAACTACAGCACAGAAACAGGCCTTTTGGCCCTTCTTGGCTGTGCCGAATCATTTTCTGCCTAGTCCCACTGACCTGCACACGGACCATATCCCTCCATACACCTCCCATCCATGTATCTGTCCAATTTATTCTTAAATGTTAAAAAAGAACCCGCATTTACCACCTCGTCTGGCAGCTCATTCCACACTCCCACCACGCTCTGTGTGAAGAAGCCCCCCCCCAATGTTCCCTTTAAACTTTTCCCCCCTCACCCTTAACCCATGTCCTCTGGTTTTTTTCTCCCCTTGCCTCAGTGGCCAGATGGGCCTGGAAATTGCATTTGTTGATGCCAGCACAAAATAAGGAAAGAGTAAATTGTAATTGTTTAATTTATCCTAAGATATTCCCAAGGTATGACAGCATGAGTTAATTCATCTCTTGAAGAGCAGTAACTCGCTGAAAAAAAAACAGCAACATTTTTTTTCCCCATACAGGTTGGTCAAATAAGCAGTAAATGAGCATAAGTTCAGAGAGCGTCGTTTCAGTTATATTAAAGGAGGGCACAATATTGGTCAGGATAGTGGAAATTTCTGACAGAGCTGAGAGTCTGT
This sequence comes from Mobula hypostoma, assembly GCF_963921235.1. NCBI lineage: Eukaryota > Metazoa > Chordata > Chondrichthyes > Myliobatiformes > Myliobatidae > Mobula > Mobula hypostoma. Next base: position 116,658,186 of record NC_086097.1, on the reverse strand, counting down.
TTCCATGATATCTAAGACCCACAGAGGTCTAGTAGTCTCTGCATCAATATAATGGAGGTGTCATTTTATTTATAATACCATGACAAGTAACTTACAACAGAATCGATTTAATTTAATACACCATCTCTACCAGGAGATTTCTTCTTAGTCCATGTATAGAGTGTGACAATATATCAGAGATATTTTTTTCTGTAATTCAATTAAGCCAGGGTTCTTTTTTTCTCTGCAATTGTGAGATTGTTAAAACTGGTGACAATATAGAGAACCAAGGCAAGAGAGACTGAACTGGTTCAGAGACAGAAAATTATGATTCAGTACTGAGTGCAGCAGATGTGATAAATCTTAGTATAAAACAAAACCTATGACTCTCATTTCCCTCCCCTGCTTTGAATAATATGCATACCTATTCCAGCAAATAGCAAACAGTGCTCATTCTAATGCAGTCCTGTGTTGGTCAAAGCAGTGCAGAAATGCTTCAGCCATTTCAAACTATGATTGACTTTAATGTTTGACACATCACTGCAGTAAATTTCGAAAAAAAAGTGACATTATCTACCGCCAGTGATTACAATCAGATAATTAAAATTGCAGGAACAAAACATCGTTATGAAAGAAAGGACACTTTAAGAATTTTACCTGATATCTCTTTTGTTGATACAAAATGTCCTAACAGGATAAGACTTGATACAACTGCAAGAAGAGAGAGAGAGAGAGAGAGAGAAATAATCACCGAGATATTTCTTTGGCTCCTCGTTAAATAGCTATCGTCAACTACAAACTGGATGTAATGCTCCAGAATATTGTTCAATACAGCTGGAAGAAGTTCATGTACATTTCTACCGCCATTTCAGATGATGCTTGTGTCAATTTTAATACACCACCCTTGTCAATAAGCGCACAGGCTTATATCTGCCTACTCAGAAATGTATCCAGACAGAAATGAACGCACACTTTTGTTTGCGGGCAGTCTAAATGCACAGCCTACCGTGCAGCGGGCAACTAATGATAATCTATTGAAGTTCTATTTCAGCTTCCTCGGGAGCTCTCAGTACACCATTCAACGCTGAAAGTTTGGAAACAAATAGAATTAAGGAACTTAAGCTTAAATCGTTAATATTGGCAAGGAAAACTGTACATAGTAGTAAAGCGAAATCCAAGTATCTGGGAAGTAAAATGAAAACTAAAATCGTCTGTACAAGTAAAGGCTCTTATGCAGACAGTTGCTTATTATCTTAGATAGATCAATGACTACCCAAGAGAGCGCCTGTTTTCTCCCCTTCTTCCCTTTCGACCCCGCCCCCACCCCCGCTTCATTCCCGACGTTACCTCCGTCTGATCTATATTGTAGAATACCCAGCTGCATTTGTGCATCGCCTGTGGGCACCTTAGTGTTCCTTGCAGATCACCACAGACCCACAGCCTCCCAACTTATGCCAAATTAACGCCATGACACTGGCATCTCACAGAGAGAACTTACCGTAAAGCAGTCTGAGCCGATGCCCATGTACCATGTCTGATTCTTATGCAAGGGGCTCCAATCCAAACTAATTCCATTTAAGCAATGCGTGGCTGACAGGGTGACGAAAGACAGATGGATGGATGGATTCAGGAGCAAAGCTGGTAGCAGAAGATCATCCACATTCCAACTCCACTCAGAACACTATATTTATGCATATGTGTGATTGTATTTGTGTGTGTGTGTGTGTGTGTGTGTGTGTGTGCTCCAAACTCAGCCAAAACTAATCACCAGCAGTTTCGCACAGAATCCCCAGCCGATCAGAATATCCCCGCGATTCCCACATAAATGTTTCCACGAGCCCTTGCTTCCTTGGATGCATTAAAGGGATTAATGGGTCCGTCATCAGCCCTCTGATCACTCCACCTTTGCAATCTTCCGAGAGAATCCGTACAAAAGGAGAATTACTTCTCTTTCAAGCCGCATTTAGCAACAAAAAATCCATAAAAAGGACAGATCCATTTAAAAATCACGAATAATCGGGCATTAAAGGATTTTCCCCCTTGAAAGCGTTCCAGCTCGTGCACGAATCGCTCTTTGCCCCCCTTTCCTCTTGTGGGACGTGTTTTGCATTAGACTTCGACTTCTGGCTCTCTCCCCGGCCTACGACCACTCACCAGAACCGGGGTCGCTCCTACCGCCATCCGCGTTGCGGTTGCGAAAATAATAACGGAAAAGTTCATCGCTTTAATCCAGTGGCAACGGGAGGGATGAAGGAGAACAAAAAGTGACTCGGTCACATGACAGTGGATTCAATCTTAAATACAAGTATTTGATAGAATCTGGCAACATCAATAATAGCAACAACGGCAAAACAAGGTGCGAAACATCACCCAGCTGTAAAGCCCTGGGGGGAGACAGGCACTGAATCACAACACAGCCTCGTCCAGAGGCACAGGTAGGAATTCAGTGCAGGCGAACAAGCAAATGACGAACGCCCCGGCACCAGGAACTTGCTGCAGTCAACATACCGTGCATCTGCACCCAGCGAACATGGCGCGATGCTCGCCAACTGCAAATGATTTTTTTTTAATTTATGATTCAGACGCGCAGCATTCACGCCGAGCTCCCTCTCCCCAGACGGTGGAAGGTTGGGCAGTGTCTCACCCGAGACATTAGGGTTTGCGTTATAGAAACAGAGCCCGCAAGTTGCAACTAGGCAATGCCATCAGTGACTTCGAACCCGCGGGCTCCTGTCCAGCTCCCCCACTCAATGTACTAAATATTCAACGATTAGTGGAAACAGATCTCTCCTATCTAGCGAAGACCCATATCATTGCTCTATCACACCAGTTGTGGTGCCTGCCCGTCACCGAGTGGATTGCAGCAATTGCAAATATGAATAAACTTCTTGGTTTGATATGTTCGCACCTACTCTCTGGACGCCCCCCTCCCTCGGAGGGATGTGGTTGAGGGGATGAAATTTAACGTGCATCCAAACAAATCTCTGCCTGATTAAATCGAACGTGCGGATGTAGAGTGAGATTTTTGCTTTTCAGTGGTTTAAAGTGAATTGCCCCATGCCTTCGGGTTGATGTGCGGATTCATGTGGGGTATGTGTCGACCGGGAGTCAAAGTGATGCATGCGATACGCACAGATACTTCCGATGCAAAATGTCAAAATACATTTAGATATTTGTGTGCGCGTGTTGTGGTGTAGAACTGGGGGAGCCCTGTTCCTACCGTCTGGTCTCCCTCTAACTATTCTTTTTCTTCCTAAGCACTTCTATTTATCGCCTCTCTGGCCGTCGGTGTTCAACCATCTCACTGCGGAGAAAGCAACTCTATCATCTTGCGAAAACATAATTGGTGCGGTGAGTGGTGGGTGAAGGAAGCGGGAATGAGATGATCTATGCCGGAATATTAAATTAATAGGAAGCTCCTCGCTTGCTGACGAGGCGAGGACGCTCTGCAAAAAACACATCTGGAACTTCTTGCCATCCTCGAATCGATCTCCAGTAAAGTGGGCGAAACAATCTTCCTTAAACTGGGGGAAAAAAAAACTCAAGGTTTTTTTTTTCAAAAGCGCCCAATATTCCCCGCAATTCCCCAAACCTGATAACATTTCTAATACAGTGTAACATTAAAAACGTAGCCGGAACCGTTCACTCAACCAAAAACAATCGGTTTCGCTGGAATTATTCTCGGCTAAAATACAACCACTGAGCGAAGTGGAGTATTGGGACGGAGGTGTTCTTCTGGACATTGATTGCCTTAACAACCTCATCCTTTCTTCACTAATTGATACCTTTGTGCTTGTGTATTATCCACGTAATGCTGGACTGAGACTTTAGCGTTGGGCATGCGGTGTAACAAAAAAGGGGGTAAAATGCAGGAGGTGCGTTCTAAAGTGACCACTGAGTGGATGTTTGTGGTTTTCTGCTGCTGCCCCCACCCACTTCAAGGTTCCTGTTGTGCATTCAGAGATGCTCTTTTGCACATTACTGTTGTAACATGTGGTTATTTGAATTATTGCAGCCTTCCTGTCAGCTTGAACCAGTCTGGGGCATTCTCCTCTGACCTCTCTCATTTACAAGGTTTTTTTGCCCTCAGAACAACTCACTGAATGTTTTTGTTTCCACACCATCTGTGTAAACTCTAGAAGCTGCTTTGTGTGAAAATCCCAGGAGATCAGCAGTTTCTGAGATACTCAAACCATCCTTTCTGGCACCAACAATCATTCCATGGTCAAAGTCACTTAGATCACATTTCTTCTCCATTCTGATGTTTGGTCTGAACAATAACTGAACCACTTGACCATGTTTGCATGCTTTTATGTGTTGAGTTACTGCCTCGTGATTGGCTGATTAGATACTTGCATTAATGAGCAGCTATACAGGTGTACCTGATTAGTTGGCCACCAAGTGCATACTGCTCCAACGCTTGGCCGTAGATATAGTGACACAAGTTTAATATTCTCTTTACATTTCAAACCAACTTGACAGCCAGGTGCTCCTTTTCAGTTTTCTATCCTCCAAGGATCTTGGCTATAACCTAAAATTGTTGCAGAAACTTCCTAACCTGGCTTCGCTGAATGCTCCTAGCAACATATAATACCAAAAGAATAATATACCCATGATAAGCTGCTGATGCTGTATGGGTCCATCAATTCTTAATGGCCTATCCCACAAATTCTAAAACTGATAGCAGTATCATTTGCAATTAAATCTCAAAATACTTTCCTTTTACGGGTTTAATTGCAGGGATGAATGAAACCGATAAAAGCTAAGAAATTTAGTACAAGCAAATAATTCTATAACTAATCACGGAAAGTGCATATAGCATAAAATTGTAAACAGAAGCATCCTTAGACTGAAAGGAACATGTCAACATTTGAAGTTTAATATATGATGCTACAGGCAAGATTACAATTTTTATTTCTTTCCACTCATTTTAACAAACAGTCTAAAACTTACATTGTCAGCCTTGAGAAGGAAAGTACATCTTCAACCCTTCCTTCATCCTCCATGCTAAAGGCTGATGCTCATTCTGATGAAGGGTTTCCACCTGAAACATCGACTGTATTTATTTTTTCATTTCCATAGATGCTGCCTGATCTTCTGAGTTCCTCCAGCATTTTGTGTGTCTTGCTCAGGATTTGTAGCATCTGCAGAATCTCTTGTGCTAATTCTGGGTTTTCAGTGCACCAATCAAGAACATGTTTTTCTGGGAATATATTTTGATTCATTAATTCATAGTGATTCACAGGACAGAAAGAGGCTCATTCATGCACACTGACCAAGATGCCATTCAAAAATTACTCATTTAAGCAAAGAAAATTATTATATGTAGAAATCTATAATATATCATTAGAAAACTATTGGATTATCCCATTATGATAGTAACCTCCCTGTTTGCTGGAGAAATTGTGGAAATCAAAATGCAAACCATTATCATATTTTCTGGGAATGCCCCATTATCAAAGACTATTGGAGTGGGATACACAATGCCCTACAAGACATCTTTAAATGTGAAATACCCTTAGAAAGTAAAATCATATATTTTGGGTATGTACCTCAAGAATGGTTGAAAAGAGATAAATATTTAATGAATATACTGCTGGTGGCTGGAAAAAAGACTCTTACCAGGAAATGGTTATCACAGGAGAGCCCAACTTTAAATGAATGGATGGAAATTACAACGGACGTTTACAAAATGGAGAAGATAACAGCATCTGGTAATCATAAGTTGGAACAATTTGATTCATACTGGGAAAAATGGTTCAACTACATAACACCTCATAGGGCTGATTTTATTTTCACAAATCAATGAATATGTTGTAAAAAGAAAGACCGCTCCCTACTTGTACATAGTTTTCTCCTTTTGCTTGCTCTTTCTTTCCTCTCTTTTCTATAAGTGTATACTTCAGACAAATATTATGTGGAGATTTGTGGCATATATGACTACATGATATATATGTACAATATCTGAAATACATCTTATGGAAATGTTTGTTTGATGATGAACTTCAATAAAAAATAAATTATGAAAAAAAGAAAACTTTTAGATTCAGCATTTATTCAATCATTCCTTTACAGATAATGTTCACAAGATATTCCTTGGCCCTCAGATTCTATGCCCTTTTATAATGTGAATTCACTTTAAAGACTATCAGTGTGTTTAATTCATTGCTATTGCATGAAACCATGAAGCAGAGCTTTATGTCGATTAAACTTTTCCAGGTTCTCCTGAACAACATTAACTATATTAGGGCATGCTGCCTTCAAGTCTTAGCAATTTAGAAATTTTTCTTCATCGTGAACTTACACATTCTCGTTGTCTCACACACTATGTATTATATTTGCATGTACTACATCCCAAAATAACAGCACAATTAACATATGATACAAGTTATTTCTGGGCAGTTAAGTCATCATAGTGCCAAATGTTTGAAGGACTGTTTATTCAATTCCATTTGGATGATCTCGAAATTGCACGTAGCCATTATCACATGCATTTCTCTCATTGTTCAGTGAAGATAACGTCAATAATATCTACAAGGGAAACCCAACAGTTCTCAACTTCATTTTGCTAATGCAGATCAATAACGAATTTGCCAGACAGAATTGGCAGTGGTGTTTCTCAGTGCTTACTGTACTTGTACTTCCAGGTGATGGAGACTACAGGTACAGGAAGAGCAGTCTTTGAGGAACTACATTGTATTTTGTAGATGGTTCACACTGATCCTAGGTCATAAATTACATAGTCAATAAACCAATAAGGTGATGGATGGAATATCAGTTAAGCAGTCTGATTTTTTTTTTCAGGGCGGTAGTGGATTTCCTGATTGTTGGAGTTGCTCTCATCCAAGCAACTAGAGGGCATTCCAATGCACTAACATGCTCATAGGTAGTGAAAGGGCTTTGTGCTGAAGGCAAGGGGGTCAGCCGCAGACAGAAAATCAGGAAATTCTGATCTCACTCTGCTGCTTCAGACGAATTTCTAGTCAAGGGTGAGTCCCTCCCCAAACCTCCACTCCCATTGCAATCCATGAGTTTGTTTTCATTGTTTTTATTCGTATTTTTAAATGATAATCATATAATTTATTTTTATATTTGAGCATTTGATATTGATTGCTTGACAGTGGAGAAATTCTCACTACTACCATCGGACAGGGTCTTGGGTCCCAGAGCAGCAGGTTCAGGATCAGTCATTATCCTACAACCTGAACCAGTGTTGACATGAGTGGATAACTTCACTCACCTCAACACTGAACTGACACCGCAGCCTATAGACTCACTTTCAAGAACTCTACAATCCATGTTCTCAGTATTATTTATATACTTTTTTTACTATTTGCCCAATTTGTCTTCTTTTGCACATCGATTGTTTGTCAGTCTTTATAGTTCTTCATAAATTACGTTGCAGTTCTTTATTTTCCTGAAGGTGCCGCAAGAAACTGAATATCAAGCTGACATATATGCATTTTGATAATAAATTTACTTTGAACTTTGAGCTTTTAAAGAGGGGCCTCATGAGTAATGAGAACTAATTTATCAACTCAGCTGCCTGTGCAGGGACAGATCTTCTGCTGCATTGCACCCCAGCCTTACAGTGGGAATCTGTGCCCGTGACTACATTCGATGAATTGGTATGGTTGAAGGCAAAGAGGAATGACGATCTGATTGGGCACTTCTGCTGCAATGCTCTATAAATTTAAAGCAGAGACACAAGAGACTGCAGATGGTGGGAATCATGCAAAGGAGCTCTAGGAACTCAGCAGGTCAGGTAGCATCCCATTCCCACACCAACAATGTCTGTCCATCGCCTCTTCCATTGTTGGTGCAAGCCAGAGGAACAGCATCTCATGTTTTGCCTTGGTAGTCTCCAACCTGAACATCGAATTCTCAAATTCCCGGTAACCACTCCCTTTTTTCCCCTTCCTTCCCTCTTATTTTTTTCCTATCGATCTCATCACCCTGTCTCTTTCTCTTCCCCCACTCTCTCCATTTGCCCTTCTCCTACACACTCCTCCCATTGGTTTCCCTCCCCACCTCCTTCTCCTTATTCCATTTCCACTACCATCTCCTATCATATTCCATCTTCTTCAGAACTTTAACATGTGTACCAATCACACAATCACCCATCAGCTTCCTAAATCATTCTCACTCTCTCCCTCATCTGCATATCATTTCCCTTTCACCTGCTTCCACCTATCACCAGCCTGCTCTTGCTCCACCCCTTCCCTCCACCTTTTCTATTCTGGCATTCTCTCCTTTATCTTTCAGTCCTGATGAAGAGTCTTGACCTGAAATATCGATTGTTTTTTTCCCTCCATAGGTGCTGTCTGACCTGCTGAGTTCCTCCTGCTTTTGGTGTGCTGGTATAAATTCAAAGCACCTGCCTTACAAGATATTTGTAAGTTGCAAGCCTTAAACAGACTTGTGCTGTTTAAATCAACTGAAAGCTGTTTACATGCTTTCAATATTTAGTAATATACAAGTAAGATTTCTGATCCCAAGAACTGTCCATACACCAGTTTTCCTGTGAGTAAGAAATGTTTGTTGCTTATTATTCTGCGAACCCTTCCCGTCACTGATATATTTCATTGACTGTCTTCTGTGTCCACAATAACACAACCCGTAATTAAACTAATGGAACATATACTGTATCCACTTGTTGCTGAATACGTCGCAGCATTTTATTATATACTATCTTGAAAGAGTCTTTAAAAATTCATGATAGATTTTCCACACATTTGGATTTCAATAAATCGTGTCTTCCTTACCATGTAATGCTGGATGTGAAGACAATAATTAAATATCAAATAGAATGAGTGTATGTGTGTGTCTTTGTGTTTGTATGTGTGTGTGTGTTTGAGTGTGTGTGTGTTTGTATGGTTGTGTTTGTGTTTGTGAGTGTGTTTGTATGTGTCTGTGTGTGTTTGAGTGTGTGTGTGTGGTGTGTGTCAGTGGCATGTGTGTGAGTGTGTGTTTGTGTGTGTGGTGTGTGTATATGTGTGAGTGTGCATTTGTGTGTACATCAGTGTGTGTCTGTGTGTGTGTGTTTGTGTGTGGTATGTGTGAGTGTGTGTTTGTGTGTGTGGTCTGTGTGAGTGTGTGTTTGTGTGTATGTGGTGTGTGTGTGTGTGTGAGTATGTGTGTGAATGTGTGTGAGTGTGAGTGTGTACTTGTGTATGTGTGAGTGTGTGTTTGTCTATGTGTGTGTATTTGTGTGTGGGGTGTGTGTGTGTGGTGTGTGTGTGTGTGTATGTGTGTGAGTGGTATGTGTGTGGGGTGTGTGTGTGTGTGTGTGTGTATGTGTGTTTGTATGTGTGTGTTTGCATGTGTGTGTGTGTGTGTGTGTGGTGTGTGTGTGTGTGTATGTGTGTGAGTGGTATGTGTGTGGTGTGTGTGTGTGTGTGTGTGTGTGTGTGTTTGTATGTGTGTGTTTGCATGTGTGTGTGAGTGTGTGTGTGTTTATGTGCGGTGTATGTGTGTGTGGAAGACTCATCAATCACAGTACTCACATACTTACAGCAGAGTTAAATGGTTCTGCGTACTGAAGAATTAACATTGACAAAAAAAAAGACAGGCAATATGGGGGCAACACAATAACGTGGTGGTTAGCACAACGCTTTACCGTACCAGTGATGTAGGTTCAATTCCTGCTGCTGTTTGTAAGGAGTTTGTACGTTCACCCCGTGAACATGTGGGTTTCCTCTGGGTGCTCCGGTATTCTCCCACCGTCCAAAGATGTAACGGTCGGTAGGTTGATCGGTCATTGTAAACTGTCGAGTGATTTGGCTAGGATTAAATTGGGGGTTGCTGTGTGGTGTAACTTGAAGGGCTGGAATGGCTTATTCTGCACTATATCTCAATAAATAAGTAAAGATTTATAGACGCCTCCATGTTATACCATCAGCTAAAATGGCAACTTCTGCCTTACATCCCTTTTCCATTGCCTTTATAGAGAAGTCCCTGCCAATCAAAAATGTCACTAATTCCCTCCTAAACTATAATGGAATATCACTTATTCCATTATGGTAGTAAGTCACAATGTCCTGTGTAAACGTATTATTTGAATTCGTTGCCAGCTAATTCTGTGGCTGCAAAAGAGACTCGTGTCAGTGGTAGGGAAGTTACTGGAGAGGATTCTTCAGGATAGGATTTGTTAACATTTGGAAAACCATGGCCTAATTTAGGGAGAGCAAACATGGCTTTGTGTGGAGCAAGTTGAGTCTCAGTTAATTGATTAAGTTTTTGACTAGATGATGCAGATGATTGATGAAGGTAGAGCCGTGGATGTTGTTTACATGGACTTCAGTAAGGCATTTGACAAGGTCCCTTATGGGAGGCTCATCCAGAAGATGAAGATGCATGGGATCCATGGTGAATTGACCACTTGGTTTTCAGAATTGGCTTGCCCATAGAAGACAGAGAGTAGTGTTTGAAGAGTTTTATTCGAGATGGATGTCTGTGATTAGTGGTGTTCCATAGGGATTTGTACTGGGAACTCTACTGTCTGTGATGTATTTAACCTTGATGAAAATGTAGACGGGTGGGTTAGTAAGTTTTCTGATGATACAAAGGTTGGTGGTGTTATGGATAGCTAGATGACTGAAACAGAATATAGCAGGATACATAAATCAGTTACAGATGTGGGCGGAGAAATGGCAGATGGAGTTTAACCTGGCCAAATGTGAAGTGTCACACCTTGGTAGGTTAAATGTAAAGAGACAGTACCCTGTCAAGGGCAAAACACTTAACAGTATTGATGAGCAGAAGGATTTTGGAGTCCAAGTTCATAGCTCCCTGAAAGTGGTTACACAGGTTGATATGGTAGTTAAAAAGGGATATAGCTTTTAAGTTCAAAAGTTCAGAAGTTAGGAAGTCATGTTGCAGCCTTATAAAACTGTAGATAGACCATATCTGGACTATTACACACAGTTCTGGTTGCCCCACTATAGGAAGGCTGTCAAGGCTTGTGAAGAGGATGCAGAAGAGGTTTACCAGAATGCTTCCTGGATTAGAGGGCATGTGCTATAACAAGAGGTTAAACGAACTTGGCCTGCTTTCTCTGAGGTGGCAGAGGTTGAGGAGAGATCTGATAGGGGTTTATATGATTTTGAGAGAAGTAGATGGAGTAGACAGACAGTATCGCTTTCCAAGGCTTGAAACATCTATTACCAGAGGTAATGCATTTATTTATTTAGTGCAGAGTAGGCCCTTTTGGCCCTTTGCTCCATGCTGCCCCAGCAACCCCAGAGTCTTGTTTAACCCTAACCTAACCAGGGGACAATTAACCCACCTAGTACTTACTTGGACTGTGGGAGGAAACTAGAGCACCTGGGGAAACCCACGCATCTCGCAGAGAATCCTTACCGAACAGCGCTGGATTTGAGCTCTAAACTCTGCAATGCTCCAAGCTGTAAAAGCATCATGCTAACCACTACAATACTGTGGGTGCTATTAAAGGTGAGGGGAAGTAATTCCAAAGAATATGCAAGGGACAGGTATTTTTACACGGAGATAGGTGGGACTCTGGAATACACTGTCTGGGGTAGTGGTAAAGGCAGATTCTTTAGGGACTTGTAAAATACATTCATATAGGCACATGAATGTGAGGAAAATTGAAGGATATGGACATTGTGTAGGCATAAGGGATTAGTTTAGTTGGCCATTTGATTGCTCATTTATTTTGTTCAGCATAACATTGTGGCTGAAGGGCCTGTTCGTGAGCAGCACTGTTCTGTGTATTATGTTTTATGTTCTAAATGAACAGCCATGTCAGCTCAAAGTCCATCATAAAAAGAAGGAAACACACATCATCATCAGCTGCTCACGTTCAAACTATCGTGAGTCTCTGCATTCCAGAGTCGGGAGTGTGATCTCAATACTGAGTCAGTCTCAAGTAATGTGCCACTGAAACCACCTCAAAATATTTGGCAGGATTTTGCAGAAGACTAAACTTTGTCCCCTTTCAAAGCCTCTGATTGACTTGAAAAGTTTTTAAATTTCTTAGATGTTTATGACATCTAAATACTATTAAACTGACTAAAGTAATAACACATTCGCAACACATGGTAGTTTAAAGTTATTAAGGTTTAAAATAATGCGAGATATTAAAGTAAATTAATTTAAAAATAACTTATTGCCTTTGCATTCTCATCCACAGATAACGGAGTGTGATCTGGCATGGGATTGACAGGCGATTACCAGAGAACTTCAGTATGTCTTTACCAAAACACTAGATTCTACACGGAGCCCAGGACGAAGTGTAGGGAGAAACACAGTGTATCTGTAAATTCAGTAAGTCCTATAATTATTGTGGGTCTCCATGATTCAGGCACATAATTCCTTGGGATCAGATGAATGAATATTCATACTTCTCTGTGAAACCATTATGAACAGCATGATGATTTGCTCGTCAATTTGCTTCTCAAAATATATGAGTATGACATATTGCTTTGGTTTATTATTTTTGTAGCTGTTCTGGATTTTCTTAAGTTGTTAAAGTCAATGCCATGTTGAAACAGTGTTCACCGCTACTTGAATAAAGTAAGACATATATACCTCACAACCTCTGAGTAATAGTTTACATGGCAGTATCATTAATTATATTGAAGTGTTGTTTGGGTAATACATGACTAATGTTCTGTCTACAATTTGCTCCTGTTCAAATTCAAGAAGGCAACTTTTGAATTTTTGGTAGCATGCTCATTCAAGGCCATTTATTGTTCCTTATTCCCTCACATTCTGCTCCACGAAATGTCGAATGATATTGCCATAATGTAAATAACTAAGATTAGATGATGCTCAGGACCCTATCATTGTTGACTTAGGTCTCATGTTAAGTTTTGGTTCTTTCTCAGCAAAGGCCAATCTTGCAAAGTTTTAGATCAGTGGTTCCCAAAATGGAGTCCACAGACCCCTTGCTTAATTGTATTGGTTCATGGCATTAAAAAGATTAGGAAACCCTGCTTTAGATTGACACCCTGACTAAAATCAAATCTCTAAACATTATCCTCTTTACTAATTTAATCTGAGAAATGAATGCAGCTTCTCAAATCTAAGACCTTAAATGCTGTGTACAAAGGCCTAATTTTATAAACTAATCAATGGGATTAGTAGGACAAGTTTGACTAGAAATGCCTGTTATCAATTGTAAAACTTAAGATGAATACACTGTTGCAGGCAATGCTGACGTGGTTAACACTTTTTCTCAACACACATTTTTTTCACACAGAGCCTGGCTTAATATTTCATCCTTAACATGGTATCTCGGATAGTCTGTCAAGAATGTAGTGTTGGTATAGGATACGTGCTCAGTCAGACTGACACTTTTCTAATGCAGATGTAAGGCTTCTACTACGAAATCTTGACTGGCATTGACATGACAGCGGTACGTATCAATGCTGCCATGTTTCAAGGCACAACAATTTGAAAGAATAAGTAAAATCTACCGGCCTAGATTTCATGATCAGCAGCAAAGGAATGAGGATCGCTGTTCACCATGTTGAAAGCTACCCATTCTTTTATAGACTTTGGAATTTAGAAATCTTTCCTAGTGTTTAGATATGAAAATAAAAGATGGCTTTCAGTCCGATGGAGCTACAGGAAGTATGGACTTGGGTTCCAAATTCGATTTATGCCATTGTAAACAAGATACAGTATATATAAAGTGAATTAAAAGAAGAAAATAAAAAGGAATTAAAGTAGCTGAAGGAAAAAAATAATTCTTTCAATGCTTATTTTTAAAATTTTTCTAACATTAATTTGAGAAATGCCTCACATTTCCCTTTTTATGTCAGGAGAGTGATTTGGCAGCATCCATGGTTTACAACAATATTAGAATTTATTTATGTTGAATAGAGAAGTGCTAACTTTCGCTGCCATGTGTAAATATTTATGGGATTAATGTAGCAATTTCTGTTGAACACACTTTATTAATGATCACTGTTCAAAATACTGCAGAATCAAATTTCAGAATCAGAATCTGGTTTAATATCACTGGCATATCGTGAAATATTTTTGTTTTGCAGCAGCAATTTTTTGCAATAGATAACAATAAAATACTATAAATTACAATAAGAAATATCTATATGAAACTAAATTAAGTAGTGTCAAAAGACAGCAGAATAAGAAGATCAGGAATAGTGAGGTGGTGTACATGGGTTCATTGTCCATTCAGAAATCTGATGGTGGAGGGGAATGAATCATTGAGTGTGTGTCTTCAGGCGCCTGTACTTCCTGCTTAATGACACCAATGGGAAGAGGGTACGTCCTGGGTGATGGAAGTTCTTAATGCAGGATGCCCTTCTTTCCTGAGGTATCACCTTTTGAAGGAGTCCTAGATGCTGGGGAGGCTAGTGCCCATGATGGAATTGGCTGAGATTATAACTTTCTGCAGCTTTTTCCAATCCTGTGCGGTGGGGCTGTCCATACCAGACTGTAATGCAACCAGTTAGAATGCCCTTCACGGTACCTCTGTAGAAATTTGTGAGAGTCTTTGGTGACATACAAGCCTCCTCAAGCTACTAATAAAATGAAATATAGCCACTGTTGTGTCTGCTTTGAATTTGCATCAACATATTTGGCCCAGGACAGATCTTCAGAGATGCTGACAACCCAACCCCTTATATAGATTTCACAAAATAGTTTTTTTGATGAATTAGTGGTACAGAACAGCCTAAACTGGAGCAGGGTAACTCAGAATCAGAAACCTAGTGGATTCAGGACATTGCTAAATAACATGTTCCATGCTAATAGATAACCTCACCAATGTTCTCAATAGAAGCACCAGGCCATTAGTCTGGTTGTGTAACAGTATGAGTAATGTATTACACATTGCAACTGAAATTTATTTTGGAGAATATTTGAAGAAGAAAATGAATATGGAAGTAGATTAGCTTTATTTGTCACATGTACAGTGAAACATTGAAATGTATTGTTTGCATCAAATCAAATCACCTGTGATTTTGGTGTCAACATAGCCTGCCCACAACTCACTTACCCTAACCATATATCTTTGGAAGGTGGGAGGAAACTAGAGCACCTGGAAGAAACCCACATCATCAGGAAGAGAACATGCAAACTTCTTACAGGCAACGGCAGGAATTGAGCCCCAATCAGTGATCACTGTTGCTGCAAACTGATGCAGTAACCATGATACTTCAGAGCTGCCTCCGGTAAATTGGGGGATGTGGTGAACTGTTAAAGCTCCCTAAGGTTACAGCACAATATAGAAATAACACAATTATGAATGAGAATAATTATGAGAATGAGGGTGACAACTGTGATTGGCATGGTAGCATTGAAGTTAGTAAAACATCATTACATTGACAACTGCATGGGTTCAATTCCGCAGCTGTCTGCAACACAGTTTTATGTACTCCCGGTGACCATGTGGGTTTCCTTCAAGTTCTCTGGTTTCCTCCCACATTCCAAGGGTTAGTAGGTTAGTTGGTCACATGGGTGTAATTGGACGAAGCCAACTCATTGGGCCAGAAAGTCCTGTTACTCTGCTATATCTCAAAATGAACAATGATATACATCTTGAAAAGTTGGGATACAGTACCAATTCCCAGGACACACTACTATTTATAGAATCTTAACTCAAAAATAACTTGTTAATTCTTCCTCTCTGTTTTCTGTCCATTAAACAATCCTCAGTACATACAGTATCTCAATGTTATGTCACCAATATATTCTGACCTTCAAAGTAATATTTATTATCAAAGTACCTATACAGTATGTTACCATATTCAGTACAGTGAAAAAATCTTAGGCACATATACTGTAAATAGCTCAGGTGCCTAAGACCTTTGCACAGTACTGAAAGCTGTTTTTTTATACCATTTCCTGCATGGGTTAATTTTGATTTCAAGCACATGGTTGAAAGACACCAATCCCCAACCTCTCTTTATTTGCCCTTCAAACAGCAATATCGGTGAGTCTTAAGTTTTAGTTAATATTGGTAGATACAATCTTAGGCACCTTAGCTAGACTTTTGCACAGTACTGTACTACCTTGAGATTCACTTTCTTGCAGGCATTTACAGGAAAATAAAGAAATACAACAGAATAGATGTAAAGTTATACATAAACAAAGATTGACAATCAATGCGCAAAAGAAGACAAGTTCTACAAAAAAAACTGCGAACTTGAGTTGTAGAGTTCTTGAAAGTAAGTCAGTTTGTCGAATCATTTCAGAGTTGTGTTGGGTGAAGGTATCCACGCTAGTTCGGGCCTGATGGTAGTAGCAATAAGAGATCATGGCCTAGATGATGGATGCTGCTTTCAGTGGCAATGCTGCATATACTGTAACTGTTCTCAATGGTGGGAGGGCTTTGCTTTTGATGGACTGGCTGTATCAATCACTTTCTATAGATTTTTCTGTTCCTAAACATTGGTCTCTCCATACCAGGTTATGACGCAATCAGTTAAGATAATTTCCACTATGCATCTATAGAAGTTTATCAGTTTCTTTGGTGACCTGCTTGTGTTGTATTACATTTTGTAAAACATTGCATGAACGTCTGAACGGTTCAAAATAACAATTTAGCTCTTTCTGAACCCTTAGCATGAGAGGTCTGTACATCTGTTAGTGAGTAATGTTTGCAGAGTGCCTGTACATATTAGACACTGTTAATTTCTGTTGGTCACTTTGAAAGCTAAGTGGATGAACTCTTTCTTAGTGTCCGTCAAAATGGGTTCTTTTTTGGATTCGGGCTTATCGCTTTATATGTAATATTAATGTACTTTTGTAAGTCAAAGAAATGTTGTCTCCAAAACATTGGTGGACTAATGTATGGGGAGTAACTGTTAAAGTGTCTAATTAATTTATAAGGGTATGTTGAACACTGTGCTAATGAACACAAGTTGTTTGAATGAAATAAACCAGAATAATTCTGGTTTCTATATTCATTACATGGAATGTAGTTGATCTATTTATACTCTCAAAAAGCCTTTGAGATACAACATGGACCATAGTCTCAGGTCATCTTGCTTCACCTTGCCATTTAAATAAAACTTTGCTCAGTGGCAACCGATACACTAAGGCCATCCCACATAATGGAAAACCTCTCGTAGGCATCTTCTGCTTCTTGGAACTGGAATGGAAGGAAGTCATCATAAACTGAGGAGCTACTGAAGAAAAATAAGGTATTCTATATTACTGCAACCAAACAATATTGCATTCAAAACTGCATCCAGAGTTCTTTTGATGTTTCTTTGGACTTCCCTTACATTTTATAGGAGAAAGTAGTCCTGATTTCATTTCTAAATGACCTAACATTTTTCTGATTTGATTTGGGTGGTTTCAGCTACATAGTTGAGAGAAAAATTACCAAAGAAAAGTGGTAGAGACAGGTAGAATTATGCTTAAAAGTTATTTAGATAGGGATACGCATAGAAATGCTTTAGAGGTTTATGGGCCAAACATAACCAATTGGGACAAGCTCAGGAAGGCATCTTGGTCAACATGGACAAGTTAAGCAAGAGGACCTGTTTCCATACAGCATAACTATGGATGTATGTATATTTAGCTAATATTAGTGACTTGCAATATTCAATTTAACACAGCCTGCAGACCCTGCTTAAAAGATACTCAAAAGCACCTCATAAATGGCAACTAAATAATTCAAAATTGCTCTTGCTCCACTGACTAGGCTGAGTGCATGTCAGATGGAAGATTCTATTATTATGTGTGGAGTTAGACCATAAGACGTAGGAGGAGAATTAGGCCATTCAGTCCATTGAGCCTGCTCCGCCATTCCATCATGGTTGATTTATTATCATTATCCCTCTCAATCCTATACTCCTGCCTTTGCCCTGTAACCATTGACACCCTGTTTAATCAAGAAGCTATTAACCTCCACCTTAAATATATCCAATAACTTGGCCCACACAGACTAGTTCTTTGCCACAGAGAGCTGTGCAGGCCAAGTCTTTGGGTATATTTAGATTCACCACCCTCTGACTAAAGACATTTGTCTTCATCTCTGTTCTAAATAGATATCCCTCAATTCTGAGGCTGTGCCCTCTGGTCCTAGATTCCTCCACTATAGGAAACATTCTCTCCACATCCACTTTATTGAGGCATTTCAATATTTAATAGATTTCAAAGAGATCGCCCCTCATTCTTCTAAACTCCAGTGAGTACAGGCCATTAAATCCTCCTCATATGTTAACAATTTTATTCCTGGGATCATTCTTGTGAACCTCCTCTGGACTCTTTCCAATTCCAGCACATCCTTTCTTACATAAGGGGCCCAAAACTGCTCACGTTCTCTCTTTCAAAGACAGATTTATCTTCGACGGTCATTTGACACAATCCACAGAGAGATCACATGTCAGCCATTCAAAAAAGGACTGTGTTTTTAACTCTTTTTCTGTTTTTAACACAATTGATAAAATATTTAGATTGACAAGTGAGAACAAATACTCCTGTTAACTCAAACTTCAAAGTAAATTTAATATCAAAGTACATACTGTATATGTCACTGTTATGTTTAGTAATTCCAAAACATAAAACTAATTGAAAGGAAAACACGGAGCTGGGAAATGCGTGTCTTCTTCACTCTTTACTTTAAGTGAGGTGTGTGCTGATATGTGGTGGTATGATAACATATACTGTTCATGTACTTTTACATATAGCCTGCACTAAATTATGTACACATCAATGAGTGCTTAATCAAACAAAATATTTATGATATTACTCAAATATTACTGTAATATTAAATACACTACACTCCTCCCTGCTTAGCTATAAACTCCAACTTCATATAGAATGCATCTCAACTCAAATCTGTAACATTGTGCTCTCTAGTCATTTATATACAGTATATGAGTGTATATATGTGTGTATGTGTCCACAGTGTTGTGCTGATCATGTAACCTACTCTAGAAAGTGCCTAGATTTACCCTACCGCATAGCCCTCTATTTTTCTAAGTTCCACGTCCCCATCTAAGAGTCTCTTAAAAGACCGTACTGTATGTGCCTTCACCACTGTCGTCATCAGTGCATTCCATGCACCCATCATTTTCTGTGTGAAAAACTTACCCCTGACATCCCTCAGCACCTGTTTCTAAGCACCTTAAAACTATGCCCCCTTGCCTTAGCCATTCCAGCCCCGGGAAAAAGCCTCTGACTATCCACACAATCAATGCCTCTCTTCATCTTATACACTTCTATCAGGTCACATCTCATTCTCCATCGTCCCAAGGAGAAAAGGGCAAGTTCACTCAGCCGATTCTCATAAGGCACACTCTACAAACCAGGCAATATCCTTGTAAATCTTCTATGCACTCTTTCTATAGCATCCACATCCTTCTTGTAGTGAGGTGACCAGAACTGAATACAGTACTCCAAGTGGGGTCTGACCAAGGTCTTATATAGCTGTAACATGACCTCACGGCTCTCGAACTCAATCCCATGGTTGATAAATGCCAACATACCATACGCCTTCTTAACAGCACTGTCAACCTGCACAGCAACTTTAAGTGTCCTATAGACACGGACCCCAAGATCTCTGTGATCCTCCACACTGCCAAGAGTCTTACCATTAATACTATATTCTGTCTTCAAATTTGACCTTCCAAAATGAACCACTTCATACTTATCTGGCTTGAACTCCACTTCTGTATCCTATTGATGTCCTGCTGTAACCTCTGACAACCCTCCATACTATCCACAACCCCACACCTCAACCTTTGCATCATCAGCAAACTTAACTACCCTTCTACCTTTTCATCCAGGTCATTTACAAAAAGTAAATCACAAAGAGGAGGGGTCCCAGAACAGATCCCTGCAGAACACCACTGGTCACTAATCGCCAAGCAGAATACAAACCATCTACAACCACGCTTTGCCTTCTGTGGACAAATCGATTCCGGATCCACAAAGTGAGGTCTCCTTAGATTCATGTTTCCTTACTTGCTGAATGGGTAACCTTATAAAATGCCTGACTGAAATCCACATATACTACATCCACTGCTCTACCTACATCAATGTATTTTGCTACATCCTCAAAGAATTCATAAAACATGACCCGCCCTTAACAAAGCCATGCTGACAATCCCTAATCAGATTATGTCTCTCTAAATGCTCATAAATCCTGCCTCTCAGGATCTTCTCCAACAACTTTCCCACCACTGAAGTAAGACTCATTGGTCTTTAATTTCTTGGGTTATCCCTACGCCCTTTCTCAAGCAAGGGAACAACATTTGCAACCCTCCAATGCTCCGGTAATACTTCTCCTCCAATACTTCTCCTGTCCCTTTTGATAATGCAAAGATCATCGCCAGAGGCTCAGTAATCTCCTCCCTCGCTTCCCACAGTGGCCTAGGGTATACCTTTTCCAATCCTGGTGACTTACCTAACTTAATACTTTTCAAAACATCCAGCAAATCCTCTTTCTGAATGTCTATATGCTCAAGCATTTCAGTCTGCTGTAAATCATCCCCACAATTGCCAAGGTTCTTTTCACCGGTGGATACTGAAGCAAAGTATTCATTAAGTACCTCCACTATATCCTCCAACTCCATGCACATTTCCACTATCGCACCTGATTGGTCCTATTCTCACATGGCTCATCCTCTTGATCTTCACATACTTGTAGATTGCCTTGGGGTTTTCCTCATTCCTGATCACCAAGGCCTCCTCATGGTCCCTTCTAGCTCCCCTAATTTCATTCCTCAGCTCCTTCTTGGCAACCATGTAATTTTCTAGAACTCTGTCAGTACCTAGTTTTTTGAACCTTCCATAAGCTTTTCTTTTCTTCTTAACTAAATTTTCCACATGCTTTGTACACAATGGTTCTTTTACCCTATCATCCTTTCCCTGCCTCAATGGAACATACCTATGCAGAACGTCATACAGATGTTCCCTGAACATTTGCCACATTTCTGCCATGCATTTCCCTGAGAACATCTGCTCCCCATTTATTTTCCAATTTCCTGCCTAACAGCATCATATTTCCCTCTACCCCAATTAAATGTTTTCTCAAATTGTCTGCTCCTATCCCTCTCAGGCACTATGGTAAATGAGATAGAGTTGTGATCACTACTTCCAAAATGCTCTCCCACTGAGAGGTCTGACACCTGACCAGCTTTATTTCCCAATATCAGATCAAGTACAGCCTCTCCTCTAGTTACCTTATCTACATTTTGCGTCAGGAAAACTTCCTGAACACACCTAACAAACTCCACCCCATCTAATCCCTCTGCTCTAAGGAGATGCTAGTCAATGTTAGGTATCTTTCCAAGTGCCCAGTTTTGATAATCTCTGTGGTCCCTTACCAGGACTCCTTTTCCAAGAGTGAAACATTGAACCTCCTTGTTCGAGGAGCCCTCACTTTATCTCTGCTGTTTTTCCTGCATACTCTTTCTGAGATTGGGCTTGAGCAGATGCAAGCATAAGCACAGGGGATAACCCAGGAACAGCATAGCTGGTGAGTTGTTGGTTGTGGAGTGTGCTGCATTGTGATATGAATTAATGAAATTGGCAAGCTTCTGATTCAGTGTCGATGTGGTGTGTTCTGCTAACATTGCAAAGAATGCCTCCTTGACATTCTGGACAAACCTTTCCGCCAAGTCGTTTGTAGCTGGGCAGTTCAGTGCAAAAGTAATATGTCTTATTCTATTAATTTTCAGGAACTGAAACTGTTCCACAACAAACTGTGTTCCAATGTCACTGACTAGGTGTTCTGGAACACTAGTCCTTGAGAAAAGGATCCTTATCACATCAACAGTGTGCAAGGCTGTAGTGGAGACTATTGGGAACACTTCTGGCCACTCTGTAGATGCATCATCCACTACCACAAGAAATATGTCTCCATGAATGGTCTGGAAAAATCTTCATGAATCCTCTGCCAGGGCTTAAAGGCAATTCCCAGGGATGGAGAGGCGCTGTTTTTGCCATCTTCTGCATGCTTTGGCACCTCATACAGTTCATTGCAAGATGCGTGATCTGCTGATCTATCCCAGGCCACAGGACAAAGCTTCAAGCCAAGGCTTTCATTTTGACTGCACATAGATCACCGGCCTATAGCTCCTCCAACACTTCATCTCTCAGCTTGGATGGTACAACAACTCATAATCCCCACATAAGGCAAACCCCATCAAAGACAAGTTCATCATGGTGCTGGTAAAATGGGGCAACTGGGATTTTGGCAGCATATTTCAGTCATTTTCGTTTGCCATGTGGATCTGAGACCGTTTGGGTCTTTTCTGGTCTCCTTTGGATTATCTCTGATGTAACAGGAAGACTTTCAGAACTCAAAGTAAATTTATTAACAAAGCACATATATGTCACCAGATACAACACTGAAATTCATTTTCTTGCAGGCACACTTAATATATCCATAATAAAATAATAATGATAATAGAGTCAATGAAAGACTGCAGCAATTTGCTGCGTGGAGATGCTACTCCAAAGATAAGCCTTTTATACTGATAAAGACTTTTGAACGTGTTTATGAACTTCAGATTTTTCTTCCATATCCTTTGGTATGTAGGCCTTAGCTAAGTCCACTTTGCTAAAGTGTTTCACTCCAGAAAGGTTTGCAAAGGTATCCTCTATCCTGGAAAGAGGGTATTGATTTACTTTCAGTACTGAGTTGATGGAGACCTTAAATTTACCACAGATCCTGACAGACCCATTCTTCTTGGCTACTGGGACCACTGGCATTGCCCATGGGCTTCACACAATTGTGGAAAGAATTCCTTCAGTCTCCATGTGATCTAACTCCCTGGTAATTTATCCCAGATTGTATAAGGAACCAGATGGTCTTTGTAAAACTTGGGTGCGGCATTTAAACTTAGTACTCTTTTACCCTTGATATGTTGAGTTTTCTGTGGCATTATCTAGAATCGTCCCTAATTCACTTCCAGTTGACTCTATCACAGGGGATGTAAATTATGGAAGGATCTCCAGTCAAGTTGTCATTGTCTCAACGAATCATGGCCCCAAGTGCTGGTCCTTCTGTTTTAACCACATTAGAAACCTAATGTGGCTTGATAGTTGTTGTATTTCACTGTTATGAATGTTATTCACACAGGAGTTATCTTTTCCCCAGTATACCGCATGTTCTTAGTTTGAAATCTGTTCAGTATCTTTGAGATGACATTTAAACTTATTTTGTGGAATGACTGAAATAGCCAAGGTAGTGCCCAATTCCATTTTAGTTAATTTGCCATTCACTTCTGGCGTAAGCCATATTGCTTGTCTCTTGTTAATTTTCACATTGTAAATATCAAAGCTTCCCTGACCTTTATCACTCTCACCATTATCAGATTTTTCATCAGCATGCAGATTAGTCCTCTTTTTGAAACTGCTAATTGACTTTTTATCTTCTTCTCTTTCCTGAGCAGTCTATTTCTTGCACTTTCTGCAACACCTGAAAACCTGCATTGGTCCAGTGTACGTGAGCCCCAGCCAGGCTAGTTTCTGTTTAGTCATCGCAATTTTGTTCATGCTGACTTTCATTCCTCACTGTAACTCAATTGCATCTCTGTTTACTGTTTCCATCGATACAATCATATTGACTGCCCTTTTAAATGTGAGTTATGCTTCAGTTAGGAGCTGTTTTGGAATAGCTTATTGTAAGATCGCAGCAACTAAATAATCATTCAATACCTCCTTCAGCCCATCACTGAACTGGTAGTTTTCAGATAACTTCTTCAATTCAGCCACATACTGTATGCGAAAAGAAACTGCCCTTCCTTTTGATTCCACTTATGAGCCGAAGGGGTTCTGCAGTCAGCAATAGTTTTGATTTTAAATGTTCCTCCATTACTTTCAGCTGGTTTGGTTGGTGCAGTTAATATTCTAAGAAAGCTCTATGCTCTTGCACCTATTACATTCAACAAATCTGGCAATCGCTTGTCATTGGCTACTTTATTTGCTTCAAAATGCTGCTGAATTTGCTGATTATACATCAACCAGTTATCTTTTGTGCAATCAAACACATCTGTCTTTCTGATGTAGCCAGCCATTTCTGCTTTGTATCTTTTTAGTATAATCTTCTTGTTATTACTGTTTATGAACCTGTGAATTTTGTCAATTTTTTGCCTTTTTTAACTGGACTGTCTCGCTGCATTTCAACAGGTAAGTAGTCATCTCAGGTTTATTTTAAATCTTCCTCATCACTACTGTTATGTTTTGTAAATCCATAAATTAATCAAAAACACCGGAGACATGGATAAACATTACTCTTTGTTCTTTACGTTAGCAAGCCATGCACATATGTTGTGATGGTGTAATATCAAATGCCATTCATGTACTTTTACATATAACCCATAATGAACATGTAAACATCAAAGAATGCTTAATCAAACAACATATTCACATTACTCAAATATTACTGAAATATTAAATAAACAAAACACCATTGTTGCAGCAATTTCAACTGCTCTTTTAAATATGAGTTTTGCCTCAGTTAGGTGCCGTTTTTGAATGAAGAGACCACAAACTAAACGCTTTCTCATTGCGTCATTAAGCCCTTTACTGAAGTTCCAATGCTTAAATAATTTCTTCTGTTCAGCCACATATTCTGAAATAGACTTCCAACCCTTCTGATTCCATTTATGAAACTAAGACATTCTGCAGTCAAAAATGGTTTTGGTTTTAAATGTTCCTACATAACTTTCATAAAAATCAGCAAAGCTCATTTTGGCTGGTTTCATTGGAAAACTTCTAAGAAAACTGTATGCTCATCCAACAATTGTACTCAGAAAAACTGGCACTTTATTCTCATTGGCTATCTTATTTGCTTCCAAATACTGCTTAATTTGCTCGTTATACAAAATCTATTTATTTGTTGTACAATTGAACATGTCTTCTGCATCTTTCTGATGTAGCCAGCCATTTCTGCTTTTTAAGAATTTATTATTATCACACAGCACTCACTATTTATGAACCCATGAATTTCATCTGTTTTCTGACTTTTCTTTAAAATGACCGTCCTTCTCCTCCTCACCATACCCCGAAGATAGAACATGTTGCATTTTTTTAAACTCAGATGTCTCACTACACTTCAACAGGTAGGTAGTCATTTCAGGTTCGTATTAAAACATTCTTGTCACCACCATTATGTTTTGTAACTCCAAACATAACAGTATTCAAAAGGAAAAATCACAGAGCCAGGGCATGCGTGTCTGCTTTGTTCTTTATTTGAAGTGAGGCATGCGCTTATGATGCGGTAGCCTAATGACGCATACTGTTCCTGTGCTTCTACATATAACCTGTGATGAATTATGGAAGCAAAAAAGAATGTGTAATAGAATAATATATTTTCAAAACTACTCAAATACTAAATACACAATCGTCAATACATACTACCATAAGATTGATTTTCTTGCGGGCATTCACAGTAGAACAAAGAAATACAATAAAATAAATGAAAAACTACATGCAAATGAAGGCAGACAAACAGCTAATGTGCAAAGAGGGGAAACGGGTAAAACAATAAATAAATAAATAAATAAACAAATAGATCAATCAAACAAGCAAGCAAACAAACAAACAAATAAATAAGCAAGCAGCACATAATATTGAGAATATGAGTTGAAACTGGGAGTCCAAAGGTCATGGAATTAGTTCATTATTAAGCTAACTGAAGCTGTCCACTCTGGTCAGGAGCCATTTGGTTGAAGGGTTAATACCTGTTCTTGAATCTGGTGGTGTGGGACCTAAAACTCCTGTACCTCCAGTGAGAAGAGAGCATAGCTTAGATGGTGGGGGTACTTGACGATGATAGAAGCTGCTTTCTAGTGGCAGTACTCCTTGTAGATGTGCTCAATGACGGGGAGTGCATTTCCTGTGATGGAGTCGGCTGCATCCACTACTTTTTTAGGCTTTGTCATTCATGAGCATTGTTGTTTCCGTGCCAGGCCATGATGCAACCATTCAGGATACTATCCACTGTACATCTATAGAAGTTTGTCTAAGTTTTAGATGATATGCCAAATCTGCCAAACTTCTAAAAAAGAGGCACTGCCATGTGTTTTTTGTATTTCTTATGAATATTTATTCATTATCTGATAAGTGTGTGTGTGTGTGTGTGTGTGTGTGCGTGTGTGCGTGTGTGCGTGTGTGCGTGTGTGCGTGTGTGTGTGTGTGTGTGTGTGTGCGTGTGCGCGCGCGCCTGTGTTTGGTGGGTTGGGGTTGTGAGGTCGATTAGTGGATGAGCAATTGGAGGAAATTATGAGAAAAGTACAATGTATAGCATAAGCCATGACTGCAGAGCATCAGTTGCCAGCTGCACTGGGTGCTGATTTCCTTCCAATATGACATTTGCACATCTGCATTATGAGGCAGGTTGACCTCCATTTTGCGCAAGACTTAATCGTGTGTGACAGTACCGCTTCAGAATTTACAGAATGGCAATTCGTGATGAAATGTGTTCAACATGGATACAAAAAGCCAAGTTTAGCATAATGAAAGCCCAATCTGCAAACCTGAAATAATTAAATTACTGACTGACTGACCGATTCAAAGACTATTGATTGCAGTAGATATTTGGAGCCACAGAGTCATGGAACATATGCAGAACAAAGAACGTTACAACAACATAGAGGCCTTTTGGCTCTAACCTCATACATAAACCTCAATTTTTCTAGCATCCATGTGCCTATCTAGGAGTTTCTTAAATGCTCCTAATGTATCTTCCTCTGCCACCACCCCTGGCAGGGTATTCCATGCGTTCACCACTCTCTTTGAAAAGAACTTACCTCCAAAATCTCCCCCCATACTTTCCTCCAATCACCTTAAAATGATTCCCCCTTATATTAGCCATTTCCACACTGGAAAAAAAAAGTCTGGGTATCCACTCTATCTATGCCTCTTACCATCTTATGTACCTCTATCAAATTACCTCCGGTCCTCTTTCACTCCAAAGAGAAAAGCCCTACCTCACACAAACTATCCTCATGTGACCTTCTAGTCCAGGCAGCATCCTAGTAAATCTCCTCTGCACCCTTTCTAAAGCGTCTGCATCCTTCCTATAATGAACACAATATTCCAACGGTTTACAACTGCAGCATTACCTGGTCTCTCTTGAACTTACCCCCTGACTAAAGAAGTCCAATATACCATATGCCATCTTAACAACCCTATCAACTTGAGCTGCAACTTTGAGTGATCTATGGACGTGGACTCTGAAGATCCTCCTGTTCCTTCACACTGCCAAAACTCCTGTCATTAATGCTGTATTCTGCCTTCAAATTCTAGCTACCATGAACTTCATGAAGAGACACTACACCAAAATAGGCCCATTCAGCCCATTAGTACATCAACTCTGTGTTGATTATCAAGATGACATTTTCACATGAATCCTATCATAATCTATTATATTCTGTGTACATTCCTGCTATCTTCCCCACTACTGCCTAGATTCCACTACTCATGTACATTTGCAGGGGCCAAATTAATCCAGAATCCTACATGGGATACGGGAGAAAATAATGGTCTACCTGAGTAGTGTTAGGGGTTGGCGTGATGCTGTTGCAATACCAGCGATTATCAAGCAGGGTTCAATTCCCATTGCTGCTTATCAGGAACCTGTACATTCTCACTGTCACTACGTGTTTCCTTTGTGCACTCTGCTTCCTCCCACATTCCAATGACGTTTGGTTAGGGTTGGTGAGGAGCGGGCATGCTACAATGGTGACACTTGTGGGCTGCCCGGCAGAATCCTTGCTGATTTTGTCATGGGGGTGGGTGTTGGTAGTGGACCCAAATGCAAGACACAGACACTGACATAATAGGAACAGGACTAGGGCTAGAGTTAAGCAAGCAAGGGAAGTGGGGAAAAAAAGGATGCTGGACATTGACACAGGCCCTGGACGAGACTAGGATGCAGGGCCTGGGCTAGGAACCCAGACAAGGAACTAGGAACAAGGAGCCTGTACTAGTGACACAGAACTCTGGAACCAAAGCCTGGACAAGGACCCAGAACCTGGGTCTTGACTCAGAACTAGAACCGGGGTCTAGGCTAGGACTCAGGATTAGCATCTTGGCAAGGACAGGACATGGCTACAGAACAGGACATGGAACTCTTGCACAGGATGAGGCATATCGACAGGATGAGAACACAAAGCCTTGACTTGGACAGGACGAGTTTCTTGGACATGGCTTGGACAGGATGAGGAAACTCCAGCACCAGGCTAAGCAAGGTACTCCTGGGCTGGGCAAGACACATGGACAGGACAAGAACACGAAGTCTTGGCTTGGTCGAGGGAGACAGGAACACAGAGCCTGGGTTTTGAGAGAATAGGAACATGGAACACAGAGCCGGGACCCCTCCTTGGGAACAGGACGTAGGGCCGGGACTCATACACAGAACACAGAGAGACAGTTCCTAACACAAATTAGTGGCAAAGGGTTGGACCTACCTAGTGAAGGCGTGGACACAGAGACAGATCTCAACACAAGGTAGTGGCAAACAGTCAGACATACCTAGCGAAGGTGTGGACACAGAGACAGTTCCAAACAGTGATTGACAGTTCCTTATCTAGACATAGCAAGGCTCCGGTCTTGCTCCAGCGGTAGAACATGACAGGATACAGGTGAGGACGCAGGAGAGGTTGCTGACAAGTCTTCAGGGCGAGGATGCAGGCAGAGGCTTCAGGAGGAAGGTGAAAGGAAGGGAAAGGAACAGTCCAGCAACTGAAGCTGAACCCAGGAGCTGTTTATGTAGCCAGCCCAAAATCAGAATCATGTGCCTCAATTAAGGCACACAACAAGACAAGAGAAAACCAGAAAACCTGGAATATGGATCGATGGACTGGACCGTGAACCGGAATGCGGAGTTCACGGACCGGACCATGACAGATTTGATTTGATGCAAACAATGCATTTCACTGTATGTTTCAATATGCATGTGACAAATAAAACTAATCTATCTAATTTATAAAATTAGCCTCCTGGTTTCACCTATACCTTGTGTTTCTCTAACCACTCTCGCTCCACCACCAGCTTTTAAATCTACTTCTCACCTTTTTTTTTTCTCCAATCCTGCCGAAAGGTCTCGGCCGAAATGTTGACTGTACTCTTTTCCATAGATACTGCCTGGACTGCTGAGTTCCTCCAGCATTTTGTGTATCTTGCTTGGATTTCCAGCTCTCCTGATTTTTTCTTGTTTATGATAATTGTCTTGGAAACTTTATAGTTGATTGAGTCACCCATAGAGAGAAAGGCCTGCAAGCCTTGCATGAAGTTACAAGTAAGGTGCATGATTTCAAGCATCACATGTAAGCTGTTAAGCAAATTCATAGTTCAAAGTAGTTCACAGTCAACTTATTATCAAAGTATATGCATGTATACATATATATATATCAAAGTATATAATACCTAGAGATTCATTTTCTTGCAGGCATTTACGGGAGAAGTACAACAGAATCTACAAAAAATATATATAAATAGAAAAATAGCTAACAACCAAGGTGCAAGAGAAGACAAACTTTGCAAATAAATAAATAAATAATCAATCAATCAATCAATCGATCGATCAATCATGAGTTGTAAAAGAATCCTTGAAAATTATGGCTTAAGTTATAGAATGAGTTCAGAGTTGAGGCAAGTGGAGTTACCCATGCCAGTTCTGGAGCCTGATTGTTGTAGGATAATAACTGTTCCTGAACATGGTGGTGTGGGACCTCAGGCTCCTGTCCATCCTGCCCAGTGTCTCTGGTGAGAAGCGGGTATGGCTTCGTTGGTGGGGGTCTTTGATGATGAATGATGCTTTCTGGTGGTAGCGTCCCACATAAATGTGTTCAATTGTGGGGAGGGCTGTTTTTCTGTGATGGACTAGGTTCTGTCCACCACTTTGTGTAACTTTTTCCATTCCTGGGCATTAGTGTGTCCATAAATGGCCATGATGCAACCAATTAGGATACTCCCCAATGTGCATCTGTAGAACTTTATCAAAGTTTTTGATGACATGCCAAATTTACACAAACTTCTAGGAAAGTAGAGAAGCTGTCATGCCTTCTTTGTGAAGGCACTTACCATATGTGCTGGTTGCAGGACAGATCTTTTAATATGTTAACATCAAGGAATTTAAAGCTGTTGCCCCTCTCCACCTTCAATTCCCTAATGATTTCTGGGTCATGGACCTCTGATATCTTCCTCTTGTAGTCAATAATCAACTCTTTGATTTTGCTGATGAGAGTTTGTTTTGTGGTACCATTCAAACAGATTTTTAATCTCCCTCCAATATGTTGATTTGTCAGCACCTTTGATTTGGCCAACAACAGGTGTCATCAGCAAGGTACTGGTGCTGTACCTAGCCACACAATCATAGGTGTAAACTGAGTGGAGCAGGAGGATAAGCACACAGCCCTCTGGTGCATCCTTGCTCATGGCCAGTGTAGAAGAGATGGTGTTGCCAATCCATAATAACTGGAGTGTATGTGTGAGGAAATTGAGAACCCAGTTGTATAGAAAGGTACTAAGGGCCAGCTCTTGGAGCTTAGTGATGAGTTTTGAGGAAAAGATAGTGTTGAATGCTGAGTGAGTCAATGAAGAGCATTCTGATGCGTTGTATGCATCCTCACAGTCCAGATGTTCCAGAGCTGATATGCTTCATGGCCAACCTCAGGAAGCATTTCATTACATTGTACATAGATAGGTACTACTGGACAACAGTCATTGAGACAGGTTACCATGTTTTCCTTGGCCACCGGTATGCTTGAAGCAGGTGGGTACCTCAGACTGCCACAGTGAAAGGGTTGAAGAGGTCTGTAAACACTTCAGCCAAATGATTAGCACGGGTCTTCAGTACTCAGCCAAGAAGGCCATCTGGGTCAAATGTTTTTCAGGGCTTTACCCTTCTGAAGGGTGTTCTGACGCCAGCCTCCGAGACGGAGATCACAGGGTCATGGATTAACCTTGCATTTTATCGTACGCAGCATGAAGGTGAAGCATCAAAGCCCTTGTCGCTGCTTTGCTGTAGCAGAAACCATTCGTGACATTGCTTGGGAACAGAAACCTGCACTGCCATTTCTTTCTGCTCTTTTGCTGATCAGCCGATTCCACACAGCTCACCATATGCTGATCCTGCCTTTAGAATAACCTCCACAGTGCTGGATCTGGGATAATGCTACTAGTGGTAGATTAAATTTTACCATGTTTTCAATTACCTTGATAATGCACATGAAATCACTGAAATTTTGTTGTCAGTTTATTCAGATCCTTTGGGTTACACAGTCGCCTCCACTCAGGGATACTTTAAACTGCCCTTGGAGAACTCCCACCCACTGTACAAAGTTCACCCCCTCTCTGTGCTTTCAATCAAAGCCTCTGAATGGTCAGAATCAAATTGAAGTGTCCTCCTTCATCTGTCTTCCGTTGTCTCTGTTGGCAAGCTGCAAATTTGTTTGTTTTCTTGTTCCAGTGAACCTCTCCTTTGAGGGACAGGGACAGGCTGACTTTTATCTGCTCAAGTCGCTTGAACAGGTAAAATTGAAGATATAAGTGATGTCAAAAGCTAAAGACACAATATGGTCAAGGTCCTCATTTCCATTACAAGACAAAACCAACTATTTTAGCCCACTTTTTCAATTATGTTTTGAATCATTAAAGTATAAAATTCAAACCTCTTGAGCTACCACATACAATAACAATAAAAATTCCAATACTTTTTAATCGGTTTGTTTCTAATTTATCCTTTATTTTGCTTTCTGCAAATATTAAAGCTTTGCTTATATTAATAGTAGGTAGCATATTTCTAAATGACTAAATGTGATTTATTCTCTAGCTTTGTCTCTAGAGTTTAACATTTTTACGTTGTCTCTCACTCTTGCTTCATGTCAGCTAATGTGAAAGTGTGAGAGAAACGATTTGTCTTGTAATGTCAGCCTTGGAGCCTCCCTGTGACATACATAAGGAGCAGTAGTAGCTATGGAGGAGTAAGATTAAAGGAACACACACAAAATGCTACAGTAGGGCAGGCATTGTCTATAGAAATGAATAGATAGTCGACATTTTGGGCCGAGACCTTTCTTCAGGACTGAGAAGAAAGGGGGAAGATGCCAGATTAAAAAGGTGGGAGGAAGTGGAAGGAGACTAGCTGGAAGGTTTTAGGTAAAGCTAGGTTGGTGGGAAAGGTCAAGGGCTGGAGAAGACGGAATCTGATCAGAGAGAATGTGCCATAGGAGAAGGAGGAGGTGACCCAGGGGAAGTAATAGGTAGTTGAGAAGAGGTACAAGGTCACAGTAGGGAATAGAGGAAAGCGGAGGTGCAAATTTGTTTAGCAGAAGGGGAAATCAATATTCATGCCATCAGGTTGGAGGTTACCCAGGCAGAATATAAGGTTCTGCTCCTGCATCCTGACATATCAGATTGGGAATCTGAACTAAAATATTTGGCCACTGGGAAATCCCACTTATGGTTGATGATGTGGAGGTGCTCGACAAAGCTGTCCTCCAATTTATGATGTGTCTCACCTACAGTATGTAGAGGAGGCCACAACGGGAGCGCTGGACACTATAGGGTGCCCCAGCAGATTCGGAGGTGAAGTGTTGCCTTACCTGGAAGGGCTGCCTGGAGCCCTGAATGGAGGCAAGGGAGGAGGTGTATGGGCACTTAGGCTGCTTGCAGGGGTAGGTGCCGGGACGGAGGGACAAATGGACAGGGGAATCATGGAAAGAAAGCAGAAAGCAGAGGTCAGGGAGAAGGTAAGTGTTTTTACTGAGTCATGATAGCACTGTACACACTAGGCAACTTAGAGTGAAAGAGCAATGAACTGGGCTGCTGAATCAAAAAAAAATGCACTTGAAAGCACGTGAGAAAGAAAGGGCCCCTTGCATGCAGGAGGCCCAATTGATTTACTGTGCAATCATTTGGCTGCCTGTCCACTTGCCACATTCGGTCAATCTATGTTCTGCGATTCATCCCTCACCTTTGATACAAGGAGTGACCAGCAGTGATTCTGCCCAGAAGTTATCTTTTTCACTACAATGGTAGCAAGATTTCATTAACAAATTATTTGGCAACAAGGCACCCACGCCTATCACCAAATAAATTACATCTTCTTTCTTTCAACAAAACACTTGAAAATTATGTCTGCGGTACTGTCACAAGATGAGCATGTGTTATCATTAACATGCATGGAACTACCCTGCAGTGCTTTCTCCAAATATTTGTGATAGATGAGCACTAGTATTTCATTCACCTAGACAAAAAAGTTTTGACATGCTGGAAATTCAAAGCCTAAAGATGAATAACAAAATTCAAGTCTTCATATGCTCGTATGAAAAGAAACTGACAATAGAAAGCATGTACATGCAACTTGGTGTTAAATAATGACTACATCACAGAGTTAATGAACATATTGCAATGATTAGAATTTGTTTCGCCAGCTTTCACCTGAAGGAAGTAACTCAAACTTCTGAATAGTCTCTGTTCCAATGTCCTTTCTGTCTTGATTATCTGGCACGATAGGCACATGTCCACCAGAATTCAAGGTATCAAGGCTTGATTGAAGAAGATAGATCGTGAGGGTCTTAATTGAATGAATGTAAAAAGTTTGCAATCTTTTATGAGAGAATCTAGTGTGAACAGGCCTTTCCAGCCCTTTAAGCCGCACCACCCAGCATCCCCCAGTTTAACCCTAGCCAAATCACGGGACAGTTTACAATGACCAATCAACCTACTGACCGGTACACCTTTGGACTATAGGAGGAAACTGGAGCACCCGGAGGAAACCGGCACGGTCACAGGGAGAACGTACAAACTCCTGAACAGACAGCGGTGGGAACTGAACCCCGTTGCTGGTACTGTAAAGCATTGCTCTAACCACTATGCTACTATGCTGCCTCAGTATAAGAAGAGTTGTGGAGTTTGTTTCTTTCCCAGATGGGTTGAACATCAAGAGTATTCGGTCATTGCTAAGGCAGAGGTACGTAAATACTTGATAAGCAAGGGGGTGTTAGGTTAGCATACATAGACA
The DNA here is from genome assembly GCF_963921235.1 of Mobula hypostoma. Lineage (NCBI taxonomy): Eukaryota > Metazoa > Chordata > Chondrichthyes > Myliobatiformes > Myliobatidae > Mobula > Mobula hypostoma. The sequence continues at coordinate 116,624,276 of NC_086097.1, read as the reverse complement.
GGAATGTAGAACTGAGGTTATTATCTGAGTAGCAATAATATTATTAAATGAGGAAATGAAATGAAGAGTGGCCTATTCCTGATCATAATTCACATTCCTGGTGTTACTGTAGTTAATATGAGTTGTGATAATGAGTGTTAAGTGTTTTATTATTATTACAAAGAGACAGTGAAACACTTAGCTTTGCATGACATCCATACAAAATCTAAGCATATTGTGGCAGCACAAGGGAAAAGCAATAGGAGATTGCAGAATGTACCAAAATCAGGCTCACTATCACTGACTTGTATGTCATGAAATTTGTTGTCTTTTGGCAACTGTACAGTGCAGACAAAAAAAAATTATAAACAAACATTACACTCCTGTACCTAATAAAGTGGCCATGAGTGTATGTTCATAGTCTTCTGCTGCTGTAGCCCATCCACTTCAAGGTTGAATATGCTGTGCAATCGGAGATGCTCTTCTGCACACCACTGATGAAATACATGTTTATTTGAGTTACTGTCGCCTTCCTGTCAGCTTGAACCAGTCCGATCAGCCTTTCTCATTAACAAAGCATTTTTGCCCACAGAACTGCTGCACACTGGATGATTATTTGCTGTTGTTTTTCTGTAAACTCTAGAGACTGCTGTGTGTGAAATCCCAGGAAATTAGCAGTTACTAAGATACTCAAACCACCCAGTCTGGCACCAACAATCATTCTGGAGCCAAAGTAACTCTGATGACATTTCCTTCCTATTCTCTGTTAAAGCTATCAATGGGATGGAAGTTCTATTAGTTGAGATAGAGTTTACAAAGAATGGGTAAATGCCAAAGACAGGAGAGAGAAAAAATAACTGAGTGACTTAAATATGATAAAAAATTAAATATCTCCATCCTGATGGCATGAACATTGACTTCTCTAACTTCCATTAATGCCCCTCCTCCCCTTCATACCCCACCCCTTATTTATTTATTTATTATTATCATTATTATGATTTTTTTTTTCTTTCCCCTTTTTTCCTTTCTTTTTTCTCCCTCTGTCCCTCTCACTACAACTCCTTGCCCATCCTCTGGGCTTCCCCCCCCCCACCTTCTTTCTCCCAAGGCCTCCCGTCCCATGATCCTCTCCCTTTTCCAGCCTCGTATCCCTTTTGCCAATCAACTTTCCAGCTGCCGAGTCCTTGAATACTAACCAGTCCACTGATTTAAAGCAGTCATGGAGGACCTCATCTGTTTCCTCCATCCAACGCAACACTACTTTTGACACCATGACTTCTCACTTCAGTTTCTGTTTGTAAGCCAGGAGGAGGAATATAGGGCCTGATGGTCCGATTTTCTGAAGTGAGGTCGTGGGACGGAACGGTAGGCATCCTTGACTGCTGTGTAGCAGTGCTCAAGTATATTCAGGCCTCTAGTGGGGCAGGAGACATGTTGGTATAACTTTGGCAGCACCTTTCTTGGTCTAACCAAACGGAGTTCACTGCCAAGAAGGCACACCAGCGCCTTTACTTCCTGAAAATACTAAAGAAATTTGGCCTGTCCCCTAAAACCCTCACTAGTTTTTATAGATGCACCATAGAAAGCATTCTTCTCGGGCGCGTTGCAACCTGGTATGGAAGTTGTCCTGTCCAAGACCGCAATCAGACTAAGTAACAGCATTTCAAGTAATTTAAAACTAGCAATCAGAACTCGCAGGCTCAGGACTGCAGACCACCCTGGGAGCAAGCACAGCAGCTGGAAGTGCAGGGCACATCTCCACTGTTTCAGGAAACGTGGCTACTGGGGAAGCCTGCAGTAAAACCGGCATACCAAATCTCAAACTCTGTCATAGTCTGGTCTCTGAAGTCTGTATTCCGGTTCATGGTCCGGTCTGTCAACACTTGCTCCAGGTTTTCTTGTCTACCCTGTTTCTGTTCTTGTTGAGCTCTAATTGAGGCAGCTGATGCTCGTTGGGGCTGGCTGCATAAATACCTTCAGAGACCAGGGTGTGGCTGCTGGATTGTTCTTGTCCTTACTCCTTGTATCCCTTCCCCTGCCTTCTGTTTCCTCACCTGAAGCCCTGCCTTGACTTATCAGTAACTCTTGCCTCGCCTGAAGTTCTTGTCTCACCTTGCTTTGCCAGAAGCCTTGTCTTGTCTTGCCGGTAACTCTCGCCTCATTTAGCCTGCAGTCTTGTCCTGGAGCCACCCTGTACCTAGCTCCTTTCCTGTCCCTTGCCTCCACCCAGGTAAGCCAGGCCATCTTGCCGTTACCTGGGGTTGGTTCTGTCCTTTCCTGTCCCTTGCCTCTGTCGGGTGGTGATCCGTGCCCTGCCCAGGAGTACCACGCCCTGCCCAGGAGGAGCCTGCCAAGCCTCGCCTCAAGTCTTCCGCCTCCTGCCAAGCCTTGCCTCAAGTCTCGTGCCTCCAGCCTCTAGCATCGCCTCGCCTCAAGTCTCCTGCCTCCAGCCTCCAGCCTCGCCTCGCCTCAAGTCTCCTGCCTCCTGCCTCCAGCCTCCAGCCTCGCCTCACCTCAAGTCTTAAGCCTCTAGTCTCCTGCCAAGCCTCACCTCGTCTCTTGCCTAGCCTCGAGCCTCTTGCCAAGTCAAGCCAAGCCAAGTCTCTAGCCTCGAGTCTCTTGTCAAGCCAAGTCAAGTCTCTAGCCTCGAGCTTCTAGCCTGAAGACTCCAGCCTTGTCCTGCCTGCCTGCCAAGCCTTGTCCTTGCCTAGGTCTGGGGTCCGAGCTAGAGGTAAGACCCAGGTACTGGGTCCTTGTCCAGTCTCTGGCTCGAAGTCCAAGCCCGGGCTCCTAGCTCTCTTGTTCAGTCCTGTTCCAGGTTCCTGGTATTCTTGTGCATGTCCTTGCCATCGCCCTGTATCCTAGTCCTGTCCCTAGTACTTCAGTATCTGTGTCTTGCACTTGGTTCCGTTCCCAGCCACCTCCTTATGACAAACTCCCAATTGAAGCACAGCCACTGGCATGTCTTCTTCGTGTATTAATTAATTGCATTAACGTGTAGGCCTTTTCTAAACTGCTGGAGCGCTTCCACGTGTGCAGCCTGAGATCCATTATGGATACCCACTGGCATGACCGTATCACAAATCTGGAAATCCTCAGTAGTGCAAAGACTAATGGTGTTGAAGCCAAGGATCCTGAAAGCCCGGCTTCGATAGAGCGGACATGGAGGACCGCAGACTCTCTAAGCAGCGGCTCTATAGACTGCAATATAAAGCTGCGTGAAAGCCAGCATTGCTAATAGTTGGCCTACTCCCCGGCATGAGACAGAACTAGATGGCGCGCCTTGATTAAACTTGCTCACAACAACTTAGAAGATAGGCGTCATGGAGCCTTGGATAAACAAGAGAAAATCTGCAGATGCTAGAAATCCAAGCATCACACACAAAATGCTGGAGGAACTCAGCAGGCCAGGCAGCAACTATGGAAAAAAAGGACTGTTGACGTTTTGAACTGAAACCCTTCAGCAGGACTGGAGAGAAAAAGATGAGGAGTAAATTTAAAAGGTATAGGGGAGGGGAGAGAGAAGCACAAGGTGGTAGGTAAAATCAGGAGGGGAAGGGGTGAAGTGAAGAGCTGGGAAGTTGATTGGTGAAGGAGATACAGGGCTGGAGAAGAGGGAATCTGGTAGGAGAGGACAGAAGGCCGTGAAAGAAAGAGAAGGAGGGAGAAGCACCAGAGCAGACATCCCACCTCTCCTGGAAGTTCCGGGAGTCTCCCGCATACTAATAGTGGCTCCCTGATGCCCGCAAGTTATATATAATATCATGGAAATCAAATTTTTTGAGAACGAGCGAGAGAAAAGCAAGAGAAAAGCAAGAGAGAGCACGAGAGAGAGCGCGCGCGCAAGAGAGAGCAAGAGAGAAAGCGAGCGACAGCGCGTGAGCAAGAGCGACCAAGAGAGAGAGAGATAGAGAGCGCGCCATTGCAGAATGTTCCAAAAAAAATAAAACGTACGTCACCCTAGACTACACTAAAGTGTTCCCCTGCCTAATAGGGGTCAAAATAATGACAGTGTTGCTCGCTGCACTGTTTGCAACAGTGACTTTTCTATTGCCCTTGGTGGGTTAAGACTGTAAAAGACACGTTGAGGTGAGTTTATCAGGTGTCATTCGTTCATTAGCATAGCTAACGTTATTTAAATTAGCCGGCTAGCTGCTAAGGAGCTACTCCATTGCAGACATCCCACCTCTCCCGGAAGTCTCCCGCAAATTGATCGTGCTACCTCCCAGAAATGAGATTTTGAGAGGTGGGATGTCTGCCAGAGGGATACGATAGGCAGGCAAGGAGATAAGTTGAGAGAGGAAAAAGAGGATATGGAATGGTGAGGTGGGGGAGGGGATACAGGAAGTTTTAGAAATCAATGTTCATGCCATCTATCCCCCTCTCTCAATTCTTCTGTCTCTGCTGCATCTGCTCTCAGGATGAGGCTTTTCATTCCAGAACCATGGAGGTGTCCTCCTTTTTCAAAGAAAGGGGCTTCCTTTCCTCCGCCATCAGCACTGTCCTCAACTGTATCTCTCCCATTTCACACATGTCTGCTCTCACCCCATCCTCCCACCACCCTACCAGGGATAGGGTTCCTCTTGTCCTCACCTACCACCCCACCAGCCTCTACATCCAACACTTAATTCTTTGGAACTTCCGCCATCTCCAACGGGATCCCATCACCAAGCACATCTTTCCCTACGTTCTGCTTTCCACAAGGATTGCTCCCTACATGACTCCCTTGTCCATTCGTCCCTCCCCACTGATTTCCCTCCTGGCACTGACCCTTGCAAGCAGAACAAGTGTTACACTTGCCCCAACATCTCCTCCCTCACTACCATTCAAGGCCCCAAACAGTCCTTCCACGTGAGGCAACTCTTCACCTGTGAGTCTGTTGGGGTCGTATACTGTGTCCAGTGCTCCCAATGTGACCTCCTGTATAGATTGAGAGACCGCTTCGCAAAGCACCTACGCTCCATCCTTCCTGTATTCATTTTGCCATTCTGTATGCCTTCTCGTTTGCTTTCATGCTGTCTTTGACTTCCCTTGTCAACTATGTTTACCTCATCCTCTTTTTAGAATACTTCTCTTTTGGCTTGAATCTATCCTGGGCCATTAGAATTACTCCAGCCTTTGCTGTTATGCTATCAACTCTGCTAGTGTCCTCTTCCAATCAATTTCCGCCAGTTCCCCTCTAATGCCTCTGGAGTTCCCTTTACTCTACTGTAGAACTAATAAATCAGATTTCAGCTTTCTCTCAAACTACAAGGTGAATTCTATCATATTAAGATTACTGCCTCCAAAGAGTTACTTTTACCTTAAGCTCCAGTTTGAACAGGCCGAAACTGGTTTTCAACCATTTTGAACCAGCTAAAGATGGTTTTATCTAGCTGAAACTGGTTCCATCCATTTGAAACTTGTTTTATCCAGCTGAAACTGGAAGGAATTCAAGCTGGAAGGTGATCCATGAAGTCAGGTAAATTGTGGAGAGGGGGTGTTGGGGGATGAAGTAAGAAAATGGCAGGTGGTAGCTGGAGAAGGTAAAGGAGTGAATAAAAAGGATTTTGATAGGAGAGGGGAGTATGTCATGGAAGAAAGGGGAGGAGGAACAGCACCAGAGGGAGATGACAGACGGATGAAGAGAAGAGAAAGGGTGAGAAATGAGCCAGAATGGGGAATGAAAATGAAGGGGGAAGAGGGGAACATTTCCGGAAGATGGAGAAATCGATATTCATGCCATGAAGGTGGAGGCTACTTGGAAGTGAAGATATGATTATAAGACATAGCAGAATTTGGCTGTTCGGCCCATCGAGTCTGCTCCTCAAATCCATCACGTCAGATATACTATCTCTCTCAACTCCATTCTTCTGCCTTCTCCCCATATCCTTTGCCTCACAAAGAACCTACCAGTCTCCACTTTGTATATACCTGAAGTCTTGGCCTCCATGTCTGTCTGTGGCAAATTGAGATCTGGTTAACTACAGTGGTGGTATTTGCAAACTTGCAGATGGTTCTGGAGCAGAATTTATCCACAGAGTTATGGAGTAAAGTAAGTCGCTGAGGTCCTTGCTTTGTGGGACACCAGTATTGAGAAAAATCACTGCAGAGGTATTGCCATCTATACTTTGTGCTATAAAAGTACCATGGCAGAAACCAACCCTGGCCTCTAAAGGTGGCCACAATTTTTTATTTGAGTAATAGACGTGGGTTGTTTGACTTGCTGATATCTTCCCTTGACTAAATTATTGCAACACCAATAATTGTCACCGCAGCATAGATAGGTGTACTCTTCAAAACAGTTGAAGCAGTGGCTCACTGCTATCATCTGAAGACCAATTAGGGATGGACAAATAATACAGTAACTGTCAATGAATTGAATTACTAAAAGCTTATGTACATATTGAAATTTACTTCCTGTGATAAAAATTAATGTTTCTTCATTAAAGAATATTAGCTAGGTTTGAGTAGATTTTGTCAACAGATGATAAAAGAGATGGTTACAGTATGAGAATGAATTAATGAACCTCAGCAGTTGAATAATTTGTTTATGAAAAGAAGGACGTAATAAATTCCTGTTTGCATTTACATTCTTCTATTTTACTGAATAGTAAATATGAGATGGCTGACAGGGGTTATAATTTAAATCCATTTTAGATATTAAAATGACTGGGAGGTTCTCTAGTAAACTAGTTTGTCAAAGATAGGAACCACAGCACCAGTTGAGAAAGTGACAGATGAGGGAGCTGGTGCAGGGGACAGAGGTTCAAACTCTTGGATTATTGGAACTACTTCTGGGGCAAGGGTGACCTGTACAAGAGGGACTGGTTGCATTTAAACTGGAGGGGAACCACTATTCTGGAGAGGTTTGCTAGTGCTATCCCGGAATGTTTAAACTAGTTTCACAGGGGAAGGGAACATGTAAACAGGGAAGAAAGTGAGGGATGGTGAAGAAGATACTGTGCATGTCATGGCTAATAGAAAAGCAGGCAGGAGTAAATTAATAGATACAATGGGATGGATAGTTTGAAGTGTGCTACTTTAATGCTCGGAGTATAATGGGTAAAAATGATTAACTTACAGCATGAATCACTATTACATGGAGCTGTGATGCTGTGATCATTATAGAAACATGGTTAAGAGAAGGACAGGAAAAGTTGCCCCATGTTCTATAGTTGCAATGCTTTCGAAAAGATAAAGAGGGAGGTAAAATAGAAGGGGAGGGAGGTGCATTACTAATCAGGGATAATAACACAGGAGTACTCAGGTGGAAGATATTGGAGAGCTCATCCACTGAGTCCATATGGGGAGAAGTCAAAAATAGGAAGGGTGCCAACACTCTGACAGGATTGTACTATGGACCATCCAATAGCCCACCAGAACATTGAGGAACAGAGAATATACAGGGATATTAAGGAAAGGTGTGAAAACAATAGGGCTGTTGTCATGGGGGGATCTTCAAATTCCCTAACATAAACCGGGCCCTTCTGAGTGCAAGTGATTTAAATGGAACATAATTTGTTAAGCGCACTCAGTAAGATTCTTAAGTCAATATGTGGATAGTCTAACAAGAGGAGAGGCTGTATTGGATCTGGTGTTGGGTAATGAGCTTAGCCAGGTGACCAACCTTTTTGTGGGTGAGCAGCTAGGGGACAGTGTCCACTGCTCCTCAAGTTTTGTGTACTTACAGATAAGGATAAGTTTAGACCTTGTGGGAGAGTATTAAATTGGAGCAAGGCAAATTGCAAGAGCATTAGGCAGGAAGAGCATTAGGAAGAGTTCACTGGCAACAGTTAATTTTGAGCAAGTCCACATCTGACAGGTGGAGGGTGTTTAAAGACCGACAGCAGAGAGTACAGAACAGATATGTTCCAGTCAGAAGGAACGACAAGAATGGGAACCTTGGATGTCATGTGAGGTGATGAATTTAGTCCGGAAGAAAAAGGAAAAGTAGGTAACTCTTAGGAAGCTAGAATCAAACAGAGCCCTTGAGGATCATAAAGAGGTCAGAAAAGAAATCAAGCAGGAAATTAGAAAAGTCAGAAGGGGCAATGAAAGGTCCTTGGCAATTAGGATTAAAGAGAAACCCCAAGGTTTTCGATGATACCTCAAGAGCAAGGGGGGTTCCTTGTGGTTGTTATAGCCAGGGGCGGTAGTGGATGTAAGCTCCCACTACTCATTAAAAGCTCTCAATGGTGTGCATCTCAAATAGCCTCTGACCACCAAGTCCAGCTCCTGGCCTTCACGTGTGGCTTAGCTACTAATCCTGACAGAACCATTTCTACTGACAGAAGGGGCAAAGGTGGGTTACTGGTGCCTTGAAACAAATCACTTCAGGCAGATGGAGGTCATCAGCTGTGGTTGGCAATGAAACTCTGATCTCAAAGCTCTGTGACCTTGTGGCTATACCCACTCATGGGAAGGTTTTGGGAGTAAACCCTGAGGGAAAATCTGGAGCTGGAATCCCTAAGGCAGTCCTCTATTGAGTTCAACTTTGACTGGCAACTCCTGCTATGCCACTGGTACCAAATTGTATTGGTCTCTGTCGTTCCTTTGGATTCTTTAGCCGTGTGGAGAATGGGAGCCTGCTCCACGGGCAACAGCTTGCTTTCCATACTGTACTGCGCTGGCTTGTATATCACATAAACAACTGGAACGCAGCATCCATGGTCGACCTCGACCAGTGGAATGCCTCTTTGAGAGGGCAATGAAGAGATTGCTGTGGCCTTAACCAATAACTTGTGTCCTTGCTAGCCACAAGTGAGATCCCAGAGGACTGGTGAAGAGCGACCAGAAAACCATGGTCTAATTAGGGGGAGCCAGCATCTTTTTGTGTAGGACAAGTCGTGCTTGACTAACTTAATAGTGTTTCTTGATGATTGATGAAGGTAGAGCAGTGGGTGCTCTCTACATGGATTTTAGAAAGGCGTTTGACAAGATCCCTCATTGGAGGCTCATGTAGAATATTAAGATGCATGGAATCTGAGGTGAATTGACTATTTGGATTCAGAACCTTTAGAAGACAGAGGGTAGTGGTTGAAGGGACCTATGGAGGTCTGTGATTAGTGTTGTTCCGTAGGGACCTGTACTAGGATCTCTGTTTGTGACATAAATGACCTGGATGAAAATGCATATTTGCAGATGATACAAAGATTGGTCATGATGTAGACAGCAGAGATGACTAGCAAAGAGTACAGTGGGACATGGACTATTTGCAGATATGGATGGAGAAATGGCAGATGGAGTTTCACCTAGCCAACTGGGAAGTGTTGTACCTTGGTAGGTTAAATGTAAAAAGACAGTACAGTGTTGAGGAGCATAGGGATTTTGGGGTCCAAGTTCATAACTTCCTGAAAGTGGCTACAGAGGTTGATAGGGTGATTTAAAAGGTATAGGGCATGCTTGCCTTTATTAGTAGATGCATTGAGTTCAAAAGTCAGGAGGATATGTTGCAGCTTTATAAATCTCTAGTTAGGTTGCACCTGGAGTATTGTATAGAGTTCTGGTTTCCCCATTATAGGAAGGATGAGGATAGAAGAGGTTTACCAGGATACTGCATGGATTGAGGGGCATGTACGATAACGAAAGGCTGGACAGACCTAGGTTGTTTCCTCTGGACTGGTGGAGGGTGAACGGAGATCTGATGGAAGTTTATAAGGTTATGAGATGCATAGGCAGGGTAGACAGACAGTATCTTTTTTCCCGGGGTTGAAATGTTTAATATGAGGGTATGCATTTAAGGTGAGAAGGGTTAATTTCAAAGGAGATGTGAGGGCAAGTTTTTCACAGAGAGTGCTAAGTGCTTGGAGTACACTGCCTGGTGGAGGCAGAAACATTGAAGACCTTTAAGAGATGTTTAGATAGGCACACATGAGTGAGGAACGTGTAATGATGTGGATGTTGTGCTAGCAGAGGAGATTGGCCATTTGATTACTAATTTATTTGGTTCAGCATAACATTGTGGGTCGAAGGGCGTGTTCCTGTGCAGTACTGTTTGATGCTCCATTAGATGATCGGTAAACATGACAGGTAAATGCCACTGATATTGTTGTTTGACAATATGGCAAGCCAATTTGTATCAGATGTGTTCTCATTTTACTGTGGATTGATTGAATTTTAATTATATGTGTAGAGATAGAGCACGTTATCAGGCCCTTCAAACCTAAGGAGGTTGCACCACCCAATTAAACCCAATTATCCTACTAATCTGTGCATCATTGGAACGTGGGAGGAAACCGGAGCACCCGGAGGAAACCCATGCGGTCATGGGGGAGAATGTACCAATTCCTTATAGACAGCGGCGGGAATCGAACCCAGATCACTGGCACCATTGTAGCACTTTTCCACGATATTGCCCAGTTAAGGATGGAGAATAATACAAATACTCACAAATGACTGAATTACTACAAGTATGAGTGCATTTCGAAATTGTCTTCATGTGATAAAAACGATAGCTTTCTTCATTATGCCAAATTATCTATGTTTGAAATGGCGTCAAACTCTGTGTTAAAAAGAAAATATCTTCTTCAGCTTTTTTTGGTATTTCTGTGCTAAATGTATGTAAACAACAAATCAGTACCTTAGGGCTTTAACTTTCAGCACTGTAATGAAATATTGACAAGATGGAAGTGACTTACATTTTACAATTTCCTTAGACTTGATCAGTTATGTTGATTAATGTTTGCTTTTTTGCTAGTGTTTATGTTTTAGCAGAAGTTAATAAGATTTTCAGGAAAATTTGGCATAAGTTGCTCCTGGCAATATCAGTGTATAAGTGGATGAGTTACACAACAGTAATTAAACCAGCTTCTCTAATTTTACTCCCCCTGCCAACATAGAAAACCCTGCTCCTTGCTTTGGTGCCTTTCATTTGCAGGATAATTCAGGAATCAGAGTCTTCACTGGAGAGAAAAAGAGAGTTGTGGACACACTATGAAAATCAACTTCCCCCTCCACTGACTGCCACAGAAAAAGCAGCCATCGTAGTCAAAAACTCTACCTTCTCTGGTCATTCTCACTTCTAACCCCTCCCATCAGGCAGAAGATACAATACCAGAAAACACGTGCCACCAGGCACAAGGACAGCTACTATCTCACTGTTGTACGAGCATTGAACAGTCCCCTTGTATAGGGTAGACTCCTGACCTCGTAATCTTCCTTGTCTAGGCTCTCCACCTTATTGTCTGTCTGCACTGCACTTTCACTGTAACAGTACAGCCTGCCTTTTGTTATGTTTTCATTTTGAGCTACTTGATGTACTGATGTGGCGAAATGATTGGTATGGATAGCATACAAAGCAAGACTTTCACTGTGCCTGAGTACCTGCGGTAATGACAAATCAATTACCATATTATCAATTAATGAAGCCTTCTACCTTTCAAAATCCTGATATTAATCGCTGAATTTCACACATGTTTCTTGCATCCTGTCCTAACAAAGGTATGTTTTTTTATTTAAATAAGAATATAAGGAGTAGATAAGGGTGATGATTAATCATTGCATTCAGGAGAAAATCAAATCATTAAATGCTGGACAAAAGCATGCCATGGACCTAATGATCAAATGCAACACTGAATAACAATGGGAAGTGTGAAGCTGAAGCAATATCCATCAAATCCATTTTATACTGCATCACTTATTTTGCTCTCAGTGTCAAAATGGTTGTTGTGATGCGTCTAATGTCGTAGTGTAATGAGTAGTGCATGCTGCTCTCATTTTCAGCTTCCACTGTTGGCTAGCATTCTTGCGAAAAGGAGAGCTGAAGGTGTAAGTCTCTCCCTGCCAGTATGTAGCCTCTCCAACAGCAAGCCTCATGTACTGCCTCCTCGCTGACGACGCACAGAAACTGAGCTCTTTTCGGCAGACTGAACTACAGAGGATGGGGAAGAGTTCTGGCCCCTGCACATCTAGCTCACAGGCCCATCAGTGTGTGGACAAGCCCTGGTGCCCTTGGACCAGATCCCCAACTATGGGTAAATAGCCCCCACTTCCTGTAGGCAGCCTTGGGAGAGTAGAAAGCTACAGGAGTAAGCCCAGACAGCAAATCCGGAGTGGAGCCGCTCAAGTGGCTGGACATCATTGAACATCTTTCCAGCAGCTTCTGCAGCCAAGCTGGTGCCATACTGATTGCTTCATAAACTTTCCTTTGGGCTACACTGGTGAGGCCGAGAGGGGGATCTTGCCAACAGGGCATCTCAGGATCTCCATACTTTCTGCCTCAGGCTTGTGATGATAATCATCACCCATTGTCCTTCAAGGTAGACAGATGCCAACGAAACTGAGTCATTGACCCAGATTTGGCATTAGAATGTCAGCAAGTCTGAATTAGTTGCACATGTGTTGTTGTTTGGAGAGCCCTGAACTTTATCATTGTTAGTTGATCTTCCATGAGTAAATATTTTCTGCCACTGGATTCTCCTTTAAGAACATTGTGTTGGCATTTCTCACTATTTACACTGGGGAATCAGCTCAAAGGTCTGTGCCAGGTTGAACCTAATGCAGCAGTCACATGCCCGAAGGTATGAATGGAGATCATAAAAAGTGAAGAAAGTGAAAAGGTAAGTTTTCATCTCAAGAAAAAAATGTACTTAATTTTCCAAAATTTTAAATTGTTGTTAGTGTAATTTGTTTTATTTGTAGGTGAGTTTTATTTCTTTTCAATAACTTTAAATTTTTAATACATGCCTGAATGTCAAAGGTAGCTGATAAACCCAGGTACTGTGATTTCCACCTTTCATTCAGAGAAGGGTCTGTTCTATTCTATCGTTTGAGCCAGCAAAAGGTGCCTTGCACATCCTGATCAAGCGAGTTTGTGAGTTTAACAGAAAAGGGCAACCAAGAAGATGAAGAGGGTCAGTAACTTTAAATTCCCTTCCATTATCATTTCAGGCAATCTGTCTTGGATCTTTGTAAATGCCATGACAAAGAAGACATTGCAATGCCCCTGCTTTCTTTGCGGTTTGTGCAGTGGAAAGGGTGACCATTTTCAAGTTCTTGTTTGTCAACATTTCTGAAGATCTATTCTCAGTCCAGCATATTGATGTGATTGCAAAGAAGGCATGTTGGCAGCTAGGAATTTGAGGAGATTTGGTATCTGATCAAAGACTCTGACAAATTTCTGCAGAAGTACCATGGGGAGCATTCTAACTGGCTGCGTCACATTCTGGTATAGAGGGGGTCACTGCTCAGAATCATAAAAAGCTGCAGGAGGGTTGCAAGCACAGCCAGGTCGATCATAAGCACTAGTCTCCCCAGCATTGAAGACACCCTCAAGAGGCAAGGCCTCAAAAAGCATGGCATCCATCATTAAGGATGCCCATCATTCAGGACATGCTGCCTTCTAACTACCCCCATTAGGGAGGAGGTACAGGAGCTTGAGCACACACATTCAACATTTTACAAACAGCTTCTTCCCCTCTGCCATCAGATTTCTCAACAGACTTACCAGTCAACTTATAAATGCAACCTCACTATATTTGCTGTCTTTCTGCACTACTTATTTAATTTAATTTTTATATATGTTTCTTCTTGCAATTTACAGTATGGTTTGCTTTGTGACATATGTCGGTGATATTAAAGCTGATTCTGAATGAGGTGGCCTTCCCAGCAAAACCAGCTGAGTTTCATCAGGGTTTAACACTGGAAGGGAGGTTGATTCTAGCTTATTAATCTCGCCAGTACTTGAGAGGATTTTGTGAAGCCATTTCTTGTATCTCTCCAATGACTTAAAGTGCCTGCTGCGGATAGTCTAGGTCTCAGAAGTATACAGGAGGGCAGGAATTACTACCCAACTAAAAGAGCATGAATTTTGCGCTGCGTTTGAGGTCTTGATTTTCCGAATGTTTTTCCTCAATTTTCCAGAGGTTGTGCTGGCGCAGTGAAATCATTGGTGAAATTGTTCAAACATGCTGTCTATTTCTGACGTTAGTTCCCAAGGTATGTGCAGCAGAATTAGTATACTGGATATTTTTATTAATAAGTATGTCACATAAAGAATTCAAGGAGTTTTAAGTTAACTACATCAAATGGCATAATATTTAAAAATGGCTTTTTAAATGACAGCATTTCCAGGATTGTAAGAGTTAAAATAAAATAATTCAAACTTGTAGAAACGAAATTTCAATTAAATTTTATGGATTTCAAGTTTCTATCATGAAAGTACTTTCAACTGCATTTGTCAGGAACATAAAAGGGTGGTGTTAATATTTTGATGTCGCTAATGGAAAACTCAAGACTGTTAAGTTTTGTAAGTCGACAATGGACCAACAAATTGAGAGAAGTTGAAATTACATACAGTGATTATTTACAAAATTAGTTTTCACCTAGAAGTTCACGACAGTCAGCATACATTTGTTAAAGATGTTATTGGTTTAACTTTATTGAGCTGTTCAATTCAATGATGAAGTGAGTTGGTGAAGGCAATGCTACGGATGTGCATTATGTTTTTCAAAATGCGATTGATAATATGACTCATAATAAACGAAAGCAAGTTAGAAAATCATGGGGTTATGGCACTTCTTGTGACACAGGAAGCACTGAAGAGTTATTCCTTTTCAGTCTAGAGTGTAGCTTGCAGTGGGGTTCCCCAAGTGACAATGTTAGGACCATTTTCCTGTTTAATTTCAGTATAATAGTCTGCTCTTTCCTGAAGCAAGTTGAAAATTCTACATAAACCTGCCCATATTTATGTCAATGATGTAAAAAATAATGGGGTTCCCACAGAAGTGTGCATGAACTTCCCGTTGCGTCTCAGCTAGGTTTCAATATCTTTTACTTTGTACAGTAATAGAAAAATAGACTCTGTGTATTTACACTTAGGCACTCAGTACTTCATGTGCCTAATAAAGTGGCCACTGAATGTATGTTTTTGTTGATTTCTGCTGCTGACCCATCCACTTCAAAGTTCAAAGTGTTCTGTGTTTGATGATCTTCCGCACACCATTGTTATAATGCATGGTCATTTGAGTTACTGTTGCCTTACTGTCAGATTGAACCGCAATTCCTATAAATTCTCTCATTAATAAAGCATTTTCACCCACAGAAGTGCTGCTCACTGGATTTTTTTTTGTTTTCACACCATTCTCTGTAAACTCTAGAGACTGTTGTACATGAAAATTCTAGTTCAGCAGTTTCTGAAATACTCAAACCAACCCGCCTGGCATCAACAATCATTCCACAGTCACAGTCACTTTTGTTCCCCATTCTGAAATTTAGACTGAACAGCAACTGAATCTCTTGGCTATGTCTACATGCCTTTATGCATCGTGTTGATGCCACATGATTGGCTGATGAGATATTTGCATTAATGATCAGGTGTACAGGTGTGCCTAATAAAGTAGTCACTGAGTGTATGTCTTTAGTTGTCCTAAATGTGTTTGAAAGGAGATACCATGTGCATTTGCAAATATTCCAGTTGTTTGATTACATTGATGATCCATTGACCATATTTAGCCTTGCTAGCCAGTCATCAAGGCACTTTTGTGGAATTTACAATCACTGAGCTCTGTGCTGCAGGGTAATAATGGATTTAACAGATTGAACAGCAATAGATTTTCATTACTCCTGGAAAATTCTGTGAGCAAATAGTGATCTGGTATAGAGGCAAATAACATAAATCTTTAGAATTCTAAGGACTATAATGGAGTCAGAAGAACATTGACAGATTGGGAAAGAAATAAGCAGCAACAGACAATGTTTCTTTTGCTACTTAGTGCACAAAAAAGCAAGGTGAATTAACAAGACAAAGTATAAATTAAATTAGTTTTAAAAATGGCAAAGAATCTGAGGGTATGCTCATATACCCAAATTATAATCTGATGATGAAAAATCCCTGACTAGATTTATTGAGGCATAGAGTACAAAGGCAAGGTAGTTAGGCTGAACTTTCATTAATCAAATCACAATAATGTTCAACCAACGTTTTGCGCTATACTTTATAAATGCTGCCAAGGTTTGTGGAGAGTTGTTTCTAAAACGATGCTGTTTAAGTTTTTTTCAATTATCTTGAGAGAAGAGAAAAGTAGTATTATTTCCTTAGACTTTAATAGTTCTGTCAGGTAAGTTTGTGACAGTATTGGCTTCACTGTTCACAAAACACTAAACTCAAAAGGACATTTTAAGCCTCTACGATATAGGCATCTAAGGATACCTTCACTACAGGATGTCATACTGTGTCAACCTGCTCTTCAATGACTAACTGACATTCCTGTCTCGTCACTGCAGTGAGGTCTAACCACCAATACCCTCTACCTGTGTAGTGGGCACCACTTCCCTACCGCGGAGGAGATACTTTCAGCTAACGAAGTAGTTTAAGCACAGTTTATTTTAAATGATATACATTTAAATTTAGATGAATTCACCTTAACACATATTTAACACTCACGGATGATTTATGTTTAATAAACTATGTCAAAATTCCAAAAAATTTATAAAATACAAAGGATTTACAAACACAGGTACAATTCTTACAAACTAAAAGAACATATCAATGAGTGCAGACGAATGAGTCGGTTGTCACAGAAACCTAAGGTTAAGGAATGAATTCTAGTTCTTCTTTTTGTTATACCCCACTTTTCTGTCATTGTCCTTGTTATTCTAACAATCCCCAATATTTTCTAACATTTATACTGTTTTGTCACTGTTTGACATGATCCACATGTGATGCTTCTCAGATACGTTTGCTGGGACAAAGTAATTCACACAGATGGTCAAAAAGCTTCTGGGGACAGAGATCCCAGACACCCAAAAGTAATGCTGTGAGGACTGATCCTCGGAGAACATAAATATCCCAACTATTGATTGATCTACTATACTTGTAACTACGTTTGATATGCTAAGTGACAACATTAGTCTAGATTACAGGCTTCCTTGAACTCAGTCACAATGGTGAAAATAACTCAGCCAGTGTTGTCTGGATTCATGCAGGCCAATTAACAGACCTCCATTGTCTTATACTTTTATACAAGTTCTCACTGTTTACTTTTTTTACAACAGGAAGCTGAGCAAGGACTATTAGTTAGAAGTTTAACTTGGTCAAAAACAACTCTATCCCTTTAGAAAGGTCATGTGGCTGTGCTTGAAATTTGAGGTTAGCAATAAGTCTCTTGGCCCTGGAAAGTGAATTTTCATCGTAGGATTTGACTAGAGAAGAGAGGATGACATGGTTTCCCCTGACAGTTGAGCATGAAACAATAAGAGGGAATAATGATGGACAACAGTATTAGAAAATGGGTGGCATTTACTAATAATGCAGCAGGCTGTGCAGATGATTCACAGCTCTCAGAACCCGAGTTTGATTCTGACATCTGGTACTACTCATGTTCTCCCTGTGAATGCTTGGAATTCCTCCAGGAGCACCAGATTCCTCTGACATTCAAAAGACTTGCCAATTGGTGTGAATCATACATGGCTCCTAGTGCAGGTATGTGACGGAAGTGGGGCGGGGGGGGGGGAGGTGGCAGCAAAAGAAACATCAAGTTGTTAGTGGGAATATTGAAGGAAAAGCTAGTTTTTAATTATTGTAGGGAAGAATTAAATAGATTGAAGAAGGAAATGATAAGAAATGGAAGATATACGAAAAAGAGATAGTTTAGATCTCTCCTCCTTTATGAGGAAGTGGGGAGTGAAGATAGCGGGGTTGTTGATTTTATGGGAACGGAAAATGTTTGCATAGTATCCCCACAATCTGAAGATGAAGACAAAAAAAAACGAATGGTAATGTCCAGCAGATATTCAAATAAACAAGGAAAAATCCAACATACATGGAGGGGAGTAGGTACAATGTATTAACAATCTGGTAAAAAACTTCTTCTTTGACTTTCTTTGTTCAAGAGATTGGGTGATGTCAATACCCATTCAAGAGGACACCTTCCATTGAATTCATGATGAAAGTACCTAACCTGTAAGTGCTTAAAAGCATGAGGAAGTCTGCAGATGCTAGAAATCCAAGCAACACACACAAGATGCTGGAGGAACTCAGTAAGCCAGGCAGTATCTATGGAAAAAAGAGTGCTTAACTGACAGCTGTACTTGCTTTTCTAGGCAGGCATTTGGAAAGAGACAGTTAAACTTTCTAGAAGTTATATTTGATTCCTGTTTAGTTTGTGCAAAAATATGTGAGGCAAAAGGGTGTCAGCTCAGAATGTAGGGAATGTTTCGAGAATATACTGCAGTCCTGGTACCTAACCTGGAAAGCAGTTAACAGTAAATGGTAAAAAACATGTTCTGCAAAACTTGATGACTCTGGCTCAAGTTATGTGCCAAGGGATAAGAAGATACCATCATGTACCATGGAAAAGTACTTGGGTAAGGGGTTTTAAGGATATTAAAAAGGATTGTATCTTTGTGCAATTGGAATCTTGCCTTAGGCTGGAGAGTATGAGTGAGAGGGGGAAGGAGAGGGAGAGGGAAAGGGAGAGGAACTGAGCCTGGGTTTTCCTCTGACCGTGTATGAATCACTTCATTAACTGATTGATTGATAAGAAATTTTTCCTTCTGTATTTTAGTGAGGTGATTAATGAGGGGACATTACTTAATACTAATAAAGAAGTTTTTGATAACCTTTAACATGTCCATGTTGCCTCCTTTGTTTGGAATACTTCCTGCTGCTGAATCAGGAAAGAACAAAGAACAAATTTTAAGACATATTTTATTACAATATTGGCAGGATGCATCTTTGATTATATTGGGAAAGGAGCCTTGATGAATTGCCAGCAAGTCCTGGCATCATTGTTCACCTGCAATGAAAGTTCAGGGCGACTATTGTGAATAGTAATGCAGCAAGCTGCTTTTCATGGAATGAATTATAAGTTCTTAGTTAGACTTCCATCAATATTTTGTAAGCTTCACTCATTGTGAAAAGTAGAGGTTATTTTTCAGTGTTTGAAAACAGTCTTACATCTCAAATGGTGGAACTATGAGTGGAGTTGCTCACTGGACTTGTTAATGTGGTATGCTCCCCAGTAATTACGTAACTGAACAGATCAGTGTCTGGTCTGTGGTATCTTGGGTTGATGTTATGATGAAATTGGCAATGGGAATGCCATTCAATGTCAAGTGGTAATGACGATGCTTCCTGTCAGTTAATGCAAACAATATTCCATCCTCGAAGAGCATGATGTGAACTTTAAACACGAGATTTTGCAGATGCTGAAAATCCAGAGTATCACATACAAAATGCTAGAGGAACTCAACATGTCAGGCAGCATCTATGGAAAGGGATAAAGAGTTGATATTTTGTGCTGAGACCCAGATGAAGGTATAATGTTAACTTGTTACTTATCATATGAATTCTGCCCAATATGGTCTTGATGCTGACAGGTACATGCTACATCTCTGTATGAGGAGTCATGAAAAGGTATGGTATCCCAAGGAAGTAAGGCACATCCTGATAACATCGTCAGAGAAAATCTTGCCTCATCCTTGCTTGTTATTTTCATCTATCCCTACATCATCCTCTTCCCCTTCTGCATGTTGTTTATATTATTTTCATATCACTGAAAAGACAATAAAGAGTGAGTACCTCCATGAAGGGTATGGCAGGGAATCTTCTGAATGATTCAGGAAACAGGTTAGCACCTAATCTGCTCCTTGTGGATCCATAGGGCCAATTCTATTTATTCTTCAGCTAATCTGATTGCTTCAGAATGAAAGAGTGATGAAAGCTTGCTCAATGTGTATGTTTTTGGTGGTGATCTCATACTAGGGCAATGCTCACACTAGAAGAATCTCCTCTGTGCATATTGTTTAAGTATTCAGCTTATTTTTCAAGAAAATATATATTTATTGAAGTACAGCATGGAATAGGCCCTTTCAGCCCTTCAAGCTGTACCAACCAGCAATCCCTGATTTAACTTTAGCCTAATCATAGGAAAATTTACAATCACCAATTAACCTAGTAATTGGTACATCTTTGGACTGTGGGAGGAAACGGGAGCACCCAAGGAAATTCCATGCAGACTCCTTACAGATGACGTTGGAATTGAACTCAGACCTCCAATCAATCAATCAGGCTTGTTTGAAGAAAACCCTGCCGAATTGACAGCAGCATATAACCTGCAGCACCAGAGGTTCCTACACACTAGACCACTGTTGTACTAAGATAAGGAATGCCTACTGTTCTGTGCCCAGACCGTACATTTCAGTAAATCTGACCACTTGGCTATCCTTCTCCTACATGCATACAGGCAAAGGCTAAAGACCAAAGCACCCGAGATAAGGACAACAACGAGGTGGTTACAGGGGACAGAGGAGTGCCTACTGAATTGCTTCGAGTCAATGCACTGGGTGGTGTTCAAGGACTCATCTATGGATCCGAATAGTTGTTATGGACTTCACTAACACAGTTGTAGATGAATGCATCCCCACAAAATCATTTAGAGTCTTCCCGAGTCAGAAGCCCTGGGTGAACTGCAATCTGCTGAGAGCCAGATTTGGAGGCATTCAAGTCTGGTGACCAAGGAAGTTATAAGAGATCCAGGTATGATCTCCAGAAAACCATCTCATAGGTGAAGTCGCAATTCCGGACTAAACTTGAATTAATGAAGGACGTTCAAAAGTTGTGGCAGGGCTTGAATACTATCACCTCTTATCAAGCAACATAGACCACGTCAGGGCTTTGCTTCCAGATCAGCTCAATGCCTTCTATGCTCACTTTGACTGTCAAAAGATGGAGGAAACATCATAAACTCTCAGAGCCCCAGATAATCCTATGATTTTAGTCTCCGAGGGTGATGTGTGAGCAGACTCCAGGAGTGTGAACCAACAGAAAACATCCGGCCCAGATGGGGTTCCCGGTCAAGTTCTAAAGACCTGTGCTGGTCAAATGTTTGGAGTGTTCACTGAGATCTTTAACCTCTCACTCTGGCAGTCTGAAGTACGGGCATGCTTCAAGCAGGCTTCAGTTTGGTGCCCAAGAAGAGTGTGATGACCTGCCTCAATGACTATTATCCAGTAGCACTTACATCCACAGTGATGAAGAGTTTTGAGAGGTGGGTGATGAAACATATCAACTCTTGCCTGAGAAGCGACTTGGATCCACTCCAGTCAGGATGCTCTTTATTGATGACAGCTCCGCATTCAATACAATCAATCCCCTAAAACTAATCTATAAGCTCCAAGACCTTGGCCTCAATACTTACTTGTATAATTGGATCCTTATTTCCTTGCTTAGAGACTCCAGTCAATTTTGATTGACAACAAGATATCCTCCATGATCTCCATCAGCACAGGTGAACCACAAAGCTATGTGCTTAGCCCCCTGCTGCACTTTTGACTTTGTAGCTAAGCACAGCTCCAAGTTTGCTGATGATAGCACTGTCATAGGCCAAATAAAATGCTGATTGTCGTAGGCGGGAGATTGAAAACCCGGTTGAGTGGTGCTACCCAACAACCTCTTACTCAATGTCAGCAAGACCAAGGAGCTTATCATTGACTTCAGGAGAAGAAAACCAGAGATCAATGAGCCTGTACTCTTCAGAGGAACAGAGATGGAGGGAGTCAGCAACTTTAAATTCCTCAGTGTTATTTCGGACGACCTGTCCTGGGCCCAGCACGTAAGTGCAATTATGAAGAAAGCATGGCATCACCTCTACTTCCACAAGGGTTTGCAAAGATTCAACAGACATCTAAAACTTCGACAAATTTCTATAGATATGCAGTGGAGGGCATATTGATTGTCCACATCACAGTCTGTTATGGCAACACAAATGCCCTTGAATGGAAAATCCTATAAAAAGTAGTGGATATAAGCAGTCCATCACAGGTAAATCTCCTCACCCCCACCATCGAGCACATCTAAATGAAACACTGTCACATTTATGGCTATTGACCTATAGATTTATTGATTATGCCTGCAAGAAAATGAATCTCAGGGTTGTATATGGTGACATACAAGTACGAGGGGTGATTGATAAGTTTGTGGCCTGAGGTAGAAGGAGTCAATTTTAGAAAACCTAGCACATTTATTTTTCAGCATAGTCCCTTCCTACATTTACACACTTAGTCCAGCGGTTGTGGAGCATACGGATCCCATCTTTGTAGAAGTTGGAGTCTTGGACCTCCAGAAGTGATCCACAGCAGGGGTGATTGAGAAGTTTGTGGCCTAAGGTAGAAGGAGATGAGTTATACAGCATGTGCAGTTCAACTGTATGAGTGATTATGCAGAAAGTTTGAAGTTAATAACTCATCTCCTTCTACCTTAGGCCACAAACTTATCAATCACCCCTGCTGTGGACCACTTTCTGGAGGTCCAAGATGCCGACTTCTACAAAGAAGGGATCCATGTGCTCCATGACCACTGGACTAAGTGTGTAAATGTAGGAGGGTACTATGTTGAAAAACGATAGTGCTAAGTTTTCTAAAATTGACTCCTTCTACCTTAGACCACAAATTTATCAATCACCCCTTGTACTTTGATGATAAATTTACTTTGAACTTTTGAACTTTGAATATTGAACTCCGACTTCCCCAGGTGTAATAGTGTTTTGCTGACCACTACGCTACCCTGGTGTCCATCAGAACATGAATCTCCAGAAATCTCTCATTCTGAGCAAGTCCATTACACCATATAGCTATAATATAGATGAGCAGTATTAGGCCATTTGGTCCATCATGTCCATTCTGCCATTCCATCATGGCAGATGTATTATCCCTCCCAACCCCATTCTTTTGTCTTTTCCCTGTAACCGTAGATGCTCTTACTAATCAAGATTCTATTATTATCTTGTAAAGACTCTGCCCAGAAGACAGCAATGGCAAACCACTTTTGTTGAAAAATTTGCCAAGAACAATCATGATCATGAAAAGACCATGATTGCCCATGTCATACGACACAGCGCTTTAATGAACAAACAAACCCTTCAAACCTGCTAGTAAATCAACTGTCCTTTTAAAAGTTGAGAATAACTATCACTCTCTCAAATTAAAGGAGCCTTTGGTTCCACACCCTCTCCCTCCCCCGGCTCCTGAACCAGCATGGATAACTTCATTCCCCTCAACACTAAGCTAATTCCACGACCCATGGGCTCACTTTCAAGAAATCTGCAACTCAGGTTCTCAGTATTACCTATTTTTTTTTACTATTTGCACAAGTTGTCTTCTTTTCCACATTGACTCTTTGTCAGTCTTTGTTATGTATAGTTTTTCATGAATTTTCTTATGTTTCTTTATTTTCTTGTGAACGTCTGCAAGAAAATTAATCCCGAGATTGTATATGTTGACATATATACACCTTGATAATAAATTTACTTTGAACTTTGAGTAATGACAAGAGTCACGAGAGTAAACAAGTTGCACGGGTACAGGTCTTCTTCCAGCTGGATATACTCATTTTTAGTTGCCTCTTGCATTCCATATGGTAATATTTTAACACATATGTGTGAACCAACACAATTAGTGGGCATCAGACATGTGTTGCACAATAAATATCATTGAAGCAGGCTTTGCTTTCTTTAGGCACTTGAACATTCCAGGAAAGCACAACTGAACTATTCAGTATGCCATAATATACCAATTGCAATTTGTGGGCAATTCAGTCTGTAACATTTAAAAAGCATAGAATGCACAATTGAATTTTTAGGCCATATGTGAGTTTCAAATTATATCTAAATCGCTATGCAATATGTGGTAATTCCACACTCTCAGATTTCCATTGCCCTAGCTGTAATGTTCAATATTTAATAGCACCAGATCATTTTTCCCTTTGTGTACCTTATAACAGATGTATAAAATAATCATTGGTGCACTAAGCTTTTCAACAAACATTACTGTGCCAAGTCTTGGTCTGTTAATGACAAACAATGGAGAATTAGGGGACAATTTCCTCCAGATCAACACAAGGGAGTTTGCTGCAGAAACAGCACTTTTTTGCTTATTCCATTTTGCCAAGTGATGTCTACATCTTGAAGAAAATAATAACCTTCCCAGTGGTCCAGAAAAGATGACCAGTTGGCTTCTGAATGGACACTTGTATAATTGTCAAGGCTAACTCTGGACAGAAAACTTTGTCTATATGTACAAAGTTTGAAGTGGCCACTGAGAGAATGTTCTTGGTCTTTTGCTGCTGTAGTTTATCTACTCTAAGGTCCAATGTGTTATGTGTAGAGAAGTGATTTCTGAACACCACTGCTGTAATACATGGCTATTTGAGTTACTGTACATTCCAGTCAGCTTGAAAAAGTCAGGCTATTCTCTTCCTCTGACCTCTCTCATCAACAAGGCATTTTTGCTCACTAGACGTTCTTTAGTTTTTCACACCATTCTCTATAAATTCTAGAGATTGTTATACATGAAAATCCCAGGAGATCAACAGTTTCTGAGATACTCAAAACATCCCGTCTTGTGCCAATTATTATTCCACAGTCAATGTCATTTAGAACATATTTCTTACTTATTCTGATGCTTGGTCTGAACAGCAACTGAACCTTTTGACCATGTCTGCATGCTTTAATGCATTGAGTCGCTGCCAGATGATTGCCCAATTAGCTATTTGCATTAACAAGTAGGCACACATGTCTACCTAATTATGTGGCCACTGAGTGTATGCTGGAAATAATAATATAAGAGATTTTTCATAACTTCAAGTATTGTTCAGTCAGAAAATGATTCTCTGGTATTTTTTGAGATTATGAAAAGTATTCAATTTATTTGGTGTCATCTCTTATTGCCAAATATGTTTTCATTAACCTTGTCTCCTTCACTGACAGGGACACCTGTAAAATAAATTTTACCAAGATGCAGTAACAGTACCACAATCTACAGAAATTACTTTATCGGGGTGATTGAAATAAATCCTGTTTCAAGTATGATTTTACCAACCCTTGGTGCATACAGTTGCTGGTAAAGAATGCCCTCTGCTATTCAGGTAAATGATCCCTTTGACAACTGATATCATGAGTAGGTTTTCTCTGCTATTAATAATCATTCATTACTAATGTGAACCCACATCAAAAATTCAGCAGTTATGATCATCAAAATATATAGTTCATAATGTTAAATTTTCACCCAGAAACTACAGTTATTATTAATAGGCCTTGGTTTTAATTCAGCTGTGACCTATAAGTTAAGCACTTCATTTCTGTCAACTGAAAGGAGCTTAACTGAGTTTAGCTACAATATATTGACAACAGAAAATTATGGAAAATCTGACATTAAGATGCATTTCAGAGAGGCCATTTGGATGTTGTAGGAAATGAGCAGAGTAACACTGGAGATACTTTGCTTTTTATATTCACCATATTTTTGTCTGTATCTTACTCCAGCAATCTGCAAATATGAAAGAATGAAGATTTTTTAACACTGAAGATAAAAGTAAATTTTGCCAGAAATCTTCAGGAGAACTTTTAAGTGAGCAACATGATCTCAATATTCATTTTATGATAATATGTGCAGAATTTACGATCAGTGGTAACCCAACTTACACTCACAGTGGTAACCCAACTCACACTCACAGTGGCCCTACTTGACTAGAGTGTACTTGTGCAAAAGTTCAGAAGCCAAAGCAACATCCATGCCATATTTAGTGATGGAGCTCTGCACAGAAAAAAAAGGGCGGTTGAACAGATACACTGAGTGGCCACTTTATTAGCTACACCTGTACACCTGCTTGTTAATGTAAATATCTAATCATCCAATCATGTGGCAGCAACTCAATGCTGAAAAGAATGCACACATGGTCAAGAGGTTCAGTTGTTGTTCAGACCAAACATCAGAGTGGGGAGGAAATGGGATCTAAATGACTTTGACCTTTGTAATGGGCTGAGCTGATCAGACCCAAACAATTCGAGTATCCACGAGATTGGTAGTAAGCATACAAGTACAACAAAGTAGCAAGCCCAATTTATTGTCATAAAATAGACAGCACCAATAAACAACACAAAATACTATGCAGTAAGTCACAAAGATTTCCACAAAGGTTTCAGGGCTTGAGATTCTTAGTCACCACTTGATTGTTGCTGCTGTCGGGGGAATTCTGAACTCCAACTCATTTGTAAAATCTCCCTTGGGCTCTGATCGTGACTTCCGGTCCTTGGTTGAAGTCCAGTGGAACCTGGCAAGGCACTCCAATAAGTATAAGTTTCAACAAGCACATAAAGAAGCACAGTGATAGAAAAACTCTTTGTACCTTTGTCTTAAATTAGACTGTCCTTTTTAAAACACATCCTGCATCCATTTACAGAATTTAATATGACACAACCATGGAATGATTGTTGGTGCTAAATGGGGTGGTTTCAGTATCTCAGAAACTGCTGATCTCCTGGGAGTTTCACACACCACAGTCTCTAGAGCTTACAGAGAACACTGCGAAAAAAAACAACAACAAAGCATCCAGCGGGTGGCAGTTCTGTGGGTGAAAACACCTTGTTAATGAGAGAGGTCAGAGGAGAATGACCAGACTGATTCAAGGCAACAGTAACTCAAATAAACAAGCATTATATCGGTGGTGTGCAGAAGAGCATCTCTAAATGCAGAACCCATCAAACCTTGAAGCGGCTGGGCGACAGCAGCAGGATACCACAAGCACTCACTCGGTGGCCATTTTGTTAGGCACGGGAGGTACCCAATAAAGTAACAACTGAGTGTTTACCGTTTTGTGTCAGATAGCCCAGAGCAAATGTCATTCACAGATATGCTGAAGAAACTTTTATGTTTGGATAGTATGCAGCTAGTCAGTTGTCAAAGATGAGGAGATTTCTGGGGCCTTGACCAGTATCGTTGTGTCCTCTTTATCCACAGGCAAGGTCCCAGAGGACCAGTGAGTAGCCAATGTTGTTCCATTACTCAAGAAGGGAACCAGGGATAATCCTGGAAACAATAGACTGGTGAGTTTCACAGTAGGGAATTTACTGGAGGGAATTCCTAGGGATAGTATTTATGAGCATTTGGAAAACCATGGCTTAATTAGGGAGAACCAGGATGGCTTTGTACAGGGCAAGTTGTGTCTTACTAACTTGATTGAGGCTTTGATGAGGTGACAAGAGTGATCGATGAAGGTGGGAATCAAATTAAAGAGGCTAGGCATGAGGAGGTTAGTTCACAACAGGGGGATGGGAACCAGTGCAGAGAGACAGAGGGGTGTAAAGTGAGGGTAGAAGCAAAAAGTACTAAGGAGAAAAGTAAAAGTGGCAGGCCGACAAATCCAGGGCAAGCATTAAAAAGGGCCACTTTTCAACATAATTGTAGAAGGGCTAAGAGAGTTGTAAAAGAGTGCCTGAAGACTTTGTGTGTCAATGCAAGGAGCATTCGTAATAAGGTGGATGAATTGAAAGTGCAGATTGTTATTAATGATTATGATATAGTTGGGATCACAGAGACATGGCTCCAGGGTGACCAGGGATGGGAGCTCAACGTTCAGGGATATTCAATATTCAGGAGGGATAGACATGAAGGAAGGGGAGGTGGGGTGGCGTTGCTGGTTAAAGAAGAGATTAACTCAATAGAAAGGAAGGACATAAGCCGGGAAGATGTGGAATCGATATGGGTAGAGCTGCGTAACACTAAGGGGCAGAAGACGCGGGTGGGAGTTGTGTACAGGCCACCTAACAGTAGTAGTGAGGTCGGAGATGGTATTAAACAGGAAATTAGAAATGTGTGCAATAAAGGAACAGCAGTTATAATGGGTGACTTCAATCTACATGTAGATTGGGTGAACCAAATTGGTAAAGGTGCTGAGGAAGAGGATTTCTTGGAATGTATGCAGGATGGTTTTTTGAACCAACATGTCGAGGAACCAACCAGAGAGCAGGCTATTCTGGACTGGGTTTTGAGCAATGAGGAAGGGTTAATTAGCTATCTTGTCGTGAGAGACCCCTTGGATAAGAGTGACCATTATATGGTGGAATTCTTCATTAAGATGGAGAGTGACATAGTTAATTCAGAAACAAAGGTTCCGAACTTAAAGAGGGGTAACTTTGGAGGTATGAGACGTGAATTAGATAAGATAGACTGGCAAATGACACTTAAAGGATTGATGGTGGATATGCAATGCCAAGCATTTAAAGGATGCATGGATGAACTACAACAATTGTTCATCCCAGTTCGGCAAAAGAATAAATCAAGGAAGATAGTGGACCCGTGGCTGACAAGAGAAATTAGGGATAGTATCAATTCCAAAGAAGAAGCATACAAATCAGCCAGAGAAAGTGGCTCACCTGAGGACTGGGAGAAATTCAGAGTTCAGCAGAGGAGGACAAAGGGCTTAATTAGGAAGGGGAAAAAAGATTATGAGAGAAAACTGGCAGGGAACATAAAAACGGACTGTAAAAGCTTTTATAGATATGTAAAAAGGAAAAGACTGGTAAAGACAAATGTAGGTCCCCTGCAGACAGAAACAGGTGAATTGATTATGGGGAGCAAGGACATGGCAGACCAATTGAATAATTACTTTGGTTCTGTCTTCACTAAGGAGGACATAAATAATCTTCCAGAAATAGTAGGGGACAGAGGGTCCAGTGAGATGGAGGAACTGAGCGAAATACATGTTAGTAGGAAAGTGGTGTTAGGTAAATTGAAGGGATTGAAGGCAGATAAATCCCCAGGGCCAGATGGTCTGCATCCTAGAGTGCTTAAGGAAGTAGCCCAAGAAATAGTGGGTGCATTAGTGATAATTTTTCAAAACTCGTTAGATTCTGGACTAGTTCCTGAGGATTGGAGGGTGGCTAATGTAACTCCACTTTTTAAAAAAGGAGGGAGAGAGAAACCAGGGAATTATAGACCGGTTAGCCTAACGTCGGTGGTGGGGAAACTGCTGGAGTCAGTTATCAAGGATGTGATAACAGCACATTTGGAAAGCGGTGAAATGGTCGGACAAAGTCAGCATGGATTTGTGAAAGGAAAATCATGTCTGACGAATCTCATAGAATTTTTTGAGGATGTAACTAGTAGAGTGGATAGGGGAGAACCGGTGGATGTGGTATATTTGGATTTTCAAAAGGCTTTTGACAAGGTCCCACACAGGAGATTAGTGTGCAAACTTAAAGCACACGGTATTGGGGGTAAGGTATTGGTGTGGATGGAGAATTGGTTAGCAGACAGGAAGCAAAGAGTGGGAATAAACGGGACCTTTTCAGAATGGCAGGCGGTGACTAGTGGGGTACCGCAAGGCTCAGTGCTGGGACCCCAGTTGTTTACAATATATATTAATGACTTGGATGAGGGAATTAAATGCAGCATCTCCAAGTTTGCGGATGACACGAAGCTGGGTGGCAGTATTAGCAGTGAGGAGGATGCTAAGAGGATGCAGGGTGACTTGGATAGGTTGGGTGAGTGGGCAAATTCATGGCAGATGCAATTTAATGTGGATAAATGTGAAGTTATCCACTTTGGTGGCAAAAATAGGAAAACAGATTATTATCTGAATGGTGGCCGATTAGGAAAAGGGGAGGTGCAACGAGACCTGGGTGTCATTATACACCAGTCATTGAAAGTGGGCATGCAGGTACAGCAGGCGGTGAAAAAGGCGAATGGTATGCTGGCATTTATAGCGAGAGGATTCGAGTACAGGAGCAGGGAGGTACTACTGCAGTTGTA
The DNA here is from genome assembly GCF_963921235.1 of Mobula hypostoma. Lineage (NCBI taxonomy): Eukaryota > Metazoa > Chordata > Chondrichthyes > Myliobatiformes > Myliobatidae > Mobula > Mobula hypostoma. The sequence goes on along the minus strand of NC_086097.1, from coordinate 116,594,792 downwards.
CAAGGCCTTGGTGAGACCACATCTGGAGTATTGTGTGCAGTTTTGGTTCCCTAATCTGAGGAAAGACATCCTTGCCTTAGAGGGAGTACAAAGAAGGTTCACCAGATTGATTCTTGGGATGGCAGGACTTTCATATGAAGAAAGACTGGATGAACTGGGCTTGTACTCGTTGAAATTTAGAAGATTGAGGGGGGATCTAATTGAAACGTATAAGATCCTAAAGGGATTGGACAGGCTAGATGCAGGAAGATTGTTCCCGATGTTGGGGAAGTCCAGAACGAGGGGCCACAGTTTGAGGATAGAGGGGAAGCCTTTTAGGACCGAGATTAGGAAAAATTTCTTCACACAGAGAGTGGTGAATCTGTGGAATTCTCTGCCACTGGAAACACTTGAGGCCAGTTCATTGGCTATATTTAAGAGGGAGTTAGATATGGCCCTTGTGGCTACGGGGGTTAGGGGGTATGGAGGGAAGGCTGAGGTGGGGTTCTGAGTTGGATGATCAGCCATGATCATAATAAATGGCGGTGCAGGCTCGAAGGGCCGAATGGCCTACTCCTGCAGCTATTTTCTATGTTTCTATGTAAATCTGTGGATGTTGTCTACATGGACTTTAGTAAGGTGTTTGACCAGGTCCTTCATGGGAAGCTTATCCAGATGATTAAGATGCATGGGATCAATGGTGAATTGGCAGCTTGGTTTCAAAATGTACAAGGCAAAGGGTAGTGAATGAAGCAACTTATTTAGCTGGAGTACTGTGATTAGTGGTGTTCCGTCGGGATCTGTACTGGGACCTCTGCAGTTTGTGACATATATCAATGACTTGGATGAAAATGTAGATGGATAGTTTAGTAAGCTTGCAGCTGATATGAAGAGCTTGCAGGTGGTATGATGATCGGTCATGCTGTGGATAGTGTAGAAGACTGGCAAAGAGTACAACAGGGTAGAGGTCAGTTGCATATATGGGCAAAGAAATGGCAAATGGAGTTTAACCAAGCCAAATGTGAAGTGCTGCACACTCTAGGTCAAATTTAAGGGGGTGGTGCACAGTTCAGGATAAGACCTTTACCAGTGTTGATGAGCAGAGGGATCTTGGGGTCCAAGTTGAAAGTACATACACAAGTTTACAGTGTGGTTAAGTAGGTACATGGCATGCTTGCTTTTATTAGTTGAGGTATTGAGTTCAAAAGTCAGAAGGTTGTATTGCAGCTTTACAAAGCTCTAGTTAGGGCATATCTGTAGTATTGCATTCAGTTCTGGCTGCCCCATTATAAGAAAAATGCCAAGGCATTGGAGAGGTTACAAGAGAAGTTTACCAGGATGCTGTCAGAATTAGAGGGCATGTGTTATAAGGAGAGGTGAGACAGACTTGGATTGTTTTCTCTGGAACAGCTGAGACTGAGGAGAGATCTGGTAGAGGTTTATATGTTTACGAGAGGTCGAGATAGACAGTATCTTTTTCCCAGTGTTGAAATGTCTAATATCGGAAGGCATGCATTTAAGGTGAGAGGGAGTAATTTCAAAGGTAATGTGAGGGACAAGTTTTTTCACAGAGAATGCTGGGTTCCTAGAATGAGCTGCCTTGTGTGGTGATAGGGGCAGAGACACTGGAGACCCTGCATAGACATTTAGATCAGCACATAAGTGTGAGGAAAATGGAAGGATAATGGACATTGTGTTGGCAGAAGAGATTATTTTACTTGGCCATTTGATTTCTAATTTAAATGGTTCGGCACAACGTCGTGGGATGAAGGGTCAGTTCCCATGCTGTACGGTTCACTTTTTCAAAGATACGCATCATTGTTTGGGCCACACCACAAACCACAATGACACCTCAGCTATGTGGAGTACTTCACCATGTCTTCAACCTGAGCCTGAGGCTCCGGAAGGTTCCTGTACTGTGGAAGACGTCCTGCCTTGTCCCTGTGCCGAAGACACCGCGCCCCAGCAGCCTCAATGACTACAGACCGGTGGCATTGACCCTGGAGAGACCTGTTCTGGAGCTGCTCCGGCCTATGGTCAGGCCACACTTAGATCCCCTCCAATTCGCCTACCAGCCCCAACTAGGAGTTGAGGATGCCATCGTCTACCTGCCGAACCGTGTCTATGCCCACCTGGACAAGCCAGCAAGCACTGTGAGGGTCGTGTTTTTTGACTTCTCCAGTGCATTCAACACCATCCGCCCTGCTCTGCTGGGGGAGAAGCTGACAGCGATGCAGGTGGATGCTTTCCTGGTGCCATGGATTCTTGGTTACCTGACTGGCAGACCACAGTACGTGTGCTTGCAACACTGTGTGTCCGACAGAGTGATCAGCAGCACTGGGGCTCCACAGGGGACTGTCTTGTCTCCCTTTCTCTTCACCATTTACACCTCGGACTTCAACTACTGCATAGAGTCTTGTCATCTTCAGAAGTTTTCTGATGACTCTGCCATAGTTGGATGCATCAGCAAGGGAGATGAGGCTGAGTACAGGGCTACGGTAGGAAACTTTGTCACATGGTGTGAGCAGAATTATCTGCAGCTTAATGTGAAAAAGTCTAAGGAGCTGGTGGTAGACCTGAGGAGAGCTAAGGTACCGGTGACCCCTGTTTCCATCCGGGGGGTCAGTGTGGACATGGTGGAGGATTACAAATACCTGGGGATACGAATTGACAATAAACTGGACTGGTCAAAGAACACTGAGGCTGTCTACAAGAAGGGACAGAGCCGTCTCTATTTCCTGAGGAGACTGAGGTCCTTTAACATCTGGCGGACGATGCTGAGGATGTTCTACGAGTCTGTGGTGGCCAGTGCCATTATGTTTGCTGTTGTGTGCTGGGGCAGCAGGCTGAGAGTAGCAGACACCAACAGAATCAACAAACTCATTCGCAAGGCCAGTGATGTTGTGGGGATGGAACTGGACTCTCTCATGGTGGTGAAAAGAGGATGCTGTCCAAGTTGCTTGCCATCTTGGACAGTGTCTCCCGTCCACTACATAATGTACTGGTTGGGCACAGGAGTACATTCAGCCAGAGACTCATTCCACCGAGATGCAACACAGAGCATCATAGGAAGTCATTACTGCCTGTGGCCATCAAACTTTACAACTCCTCCCTTGGAGGGTCAGACACCCTGAGCCAATAGGCTGGTCCTGGACTTATTTCCTGGCATAATTTACATATTACTATTTAACTATTTATGGTTTTATTACTATTTATTATCTATGGTGCAACTCTAATGAAAACCAATTTTCCCTGGGATCAATAAAGTATGACTATGACTATGACTATGACTATGAGATTGGATGGCTGCACAGGGGCTTTGCCCAGTTCGGTATAAGTGACCCAGTGATGACTTGGGAAGTTGAAGTCCAAAGGCAGAAATGAAATGGGGAAAAAGGAATGAGGTGTGGCATACTGAGATCCCAAGAGTGATGTCATCTGGAATTTAGCTATCTTGCAATTAGCTACTGGCAGGGTCACCCATGGTGGTAACTTTAGGAGTGATTTAACCAAGACCTCAGTGGTGGAGACAGTAGAAGAGTACTGCCACAGTAGTGAAGGCAGAGGAAGACTGCAGCAGGATAGCGTCTCCAGTCATCGTACATCCCATGCTAATGGACCCTTCCCCTGATCTGTCAAGTACCATGTGGTGCCTGTCCATGCATCAGCCTCCCCATGTTAAACAAAGTCATATGCCATGCACAGGCATTCTCTATTTAGAGAATGCAATGACAACCCCTTAGGAGAGCATCATACTTGACTCGAGTGATTGCACCAATATACGCTGAAATTAAAGGAGAAGTATTAGAAATTCCCAACAAGACAGACAACATTATTAAAGGGATTAATAAATTCAATAGCTCAGAAAAGTAAATGAATAAGGAAGATTTCTGAGTGGAGATAAAGAGAGATTATACTGCAGTCAATGATGAGAATAGTCAGAGAAGGCTTGGTAATTGCAATGCATCTGTCTGATGGACTTTCAAATAGAACATAGAACATAGGACATAAAATAGTACAGCACAGTACAGGCCCTTCGGCCCACAATGTTGTGCCGACCCTCAAACCCTGCCTCCTATATAACCCCCCACCTTAAATTCCTCCATATACCTGTCTAGTAGTCTCTTAAACTTCACTAGTGTATCTGTCTCCACCACTGACTCAGGCACTGCATTCCATGCACCAACCACTCTCTGAGTAAAAAACCTTCCTCTAATATCCCCCTTGAATTTCCCACCCCTTACCTTAAAGCCATGTCCTCTTGTATTGAGCAGTGGTGCCCTGGGGGAGAGGTGCTGGCTGTCCACTCTATCTATTCCTCTTAATATCTTGTATACCTCTCATCCTCCTTCTCTCCAGAGAGTAAAGCTCCAGCTCCCTTAATCTCTGATCATAATGCATGCTCTCTAAACCAGGCAGCAACCTGGTAAATCTCCTCTGTACTCTATCCAATGCTTCCACATCCTTCCTATAGTGAGGAGACCAGAACTGGACACAATACTCCAAGTGTGACCTAACCAGAGTTTTATAGAGCTGCATCATTACATTGCGACTCTTAAACTCTATCCCTCGACTTATGAAAGCTAACACCCCATAAGCTTTCTTAACTACCCTATCCACCTGTGAGGCAACTTTCAGGGATCTGTGGACATGTACCCCCAGATCCCTCTGCTCTTCCATACTACCAAGTGTCCTGCCATTTACTTTGTACTCTGCCTCGGAGTTTGAAGGAAAGAGGATGAAAACAGAGTGAAGGGTGAAAAATAAAGCTGAAATTGTGAGATAGTGGTGATCTTAATTGCTGGGAATCTGAAACACTAGAGAAATGTTTCCCATGCGGATGGAAGGTGCAATAGTTCGATCTAATACTAATGTATTATGTCGAAACAAAGGAGACTACAATCGGATGAGGGAAGATTTGGCTAGTGTAGACTGGGAACACAGGTGGGACAGTTGAGGAACAGTAAAAGACTTTCAAAGAGATTTTTCATGGTGCTCAACAAAAATACATTCCAGTTAAAAGTAAGGACAGCAAGCATGGGGAGAGCCAGCCTTGGATAACTAAGGAAATACAGGAAGGCATCAAACTAAAAGCTCGTGCATACAAAGTTGCCAAGAGTAGTGGGAAATTGAAAGACTGGAAAACTTTAAAAAGCAACAAAAAATGACTAAGTAATAAATAAAGGGAAGATCGATTATGAAAATAAACTAGTTCAAAATATAAAAATGGATAACAAAAGTTTTTTATAATCATATAGAGCGGAAAAGGGTGGCCAAAGTGAACGTAGATCTCTTAGAGGACAAAAGGGTGGAATTAATATTGGGTAATGAGGAAATGGCAGAGATTTTGAATGATTATTTGGAGTCAGTCTTCACAGTGGAGGATACGTCTAACGTGCCAAAGAGAGATGTTATGGATGGGATGGGAGTTGAGAACCTCGATACAATAGCTATTACTAAAGAGGTAGTGCTGAGCAAACTTATAGGGCTGAAGATATATAAGTCCCCTGGTCCTGATGGAATGTATCCCAGGGTACTGAAAAGAATGGCAGAAGTTATAGTAGAGGCTTTGATGATAATTTACCAAAATTCTTCAGACTCTGGGCAAGTCCTGGCCGATTGGAAGAAGTGAATGTCATGCCACTGTTCAAAAAAGGATGTAGGCAAAAGGTAGGTAACTACAGACCAATTAGTTTAACATCTTAGTTGGGAAAATGCTTGAAGCATTAAAGAAGAAGTAGCAAGGCATCTGGAAAGAAATGGATCCGTCAGGCAGATCCAGCATGGATTCAGCAAAGGCAGGTCCTGTTTGACAAACTTACTGGAGTTCTTTGAGTGCAGTGGATAGAAAGGAACAGATGGATGTTATTTGCTTGGATTCCCAGAAGGCATTCAATAAGGGGCCACATAAAAGACCTATCCATAAGATAAGGATGCTTAGAGTTGGGGTGATGTATTAACATGGATAGAGCATTGGTTAACTAATCAGTGGTGAGCTGTGTGTTGCAGGGGCTGGTGCTGGGCTGACAACTGTTGACAATATACATTAACATCCTGGAAGAGGGGATCAAGTGTAGTGTATCTAAGTTTGCTGATGATACTAATTTGAGTGGAAAAGCAAATGGTGCAGAGGATACGGAGAGTCTGCAGAGAGATATAGATAGGTTAAATGTGTGGGCAAGGGTCTGTCCGACTGAGTACAATGTTTGTAAATGCGAGGTCATCCAATTTGGAAGGAAAAATGGAAAAGCAAATTATTATTTACATGGTAAAAATTGTGGCATGCTGCTGTGCAGAGGGACTTGGGAGTACTTGTGCATGAATCACTAAAGGTTGGTTTGTAGGTGCAGCAGGCTATCAAGAATGCAAATGGGATGTTGGCCTTCATTGCTAGTGTAAGGGGTTTCTTCTTTCATATTACTTACTAAGGCTAATAAAATGGCTTCTCTGTAGTGTTATAATAAAAAGGCTTCTTTGTAATGTTAACTGCTGAGATAAGGGAATCTCTATAGCAGCATGTTTGGGTTATAATTACAAATAATGGGATTTGTATTCATGGGCTAACCAAAGGGATAGATGTTATTCTTTCTTGTGTGTCGGTAAGCTGTTGTTTGCACGGGATTTGGGGAGATCGCGCCATGGGGACGAAGAGAGAAGACGCACACGGAGAGATGCTGTGAGCTGGCTAGCGGAGCGGACCCCGAGCAGGGGCTTGGGACCCGCCGGAGTTCAGAGGAAATCGAATGGTGGTCTGAGGATATTGCGTGAGTTCCAATATTGTGCACAAACTGTCTAATTATTATTCTTGGAGCCTTCTAGTTTATATTTTGGTTTTCTACTAATTCTATAGTTCAAATAAGGGTTATAATATCTTAGCTGTTTAACTGCATACTGTGCTTATCATTTCAGGGTACTGATTTGAAACAGGGGAGCCATCGCACAGCATCCACCTAAACGGGAATTCTAAGGTTTGGCCGGGCAGGGGGTTATCATCCAGCAATCATGCCACTAGGTAAAGCGAGGGTTACACTAGAGGATTTGATTTTAAGAGCAGGGTGAACATGCTGCAACCGTACAGGCTACTGTTGAGGCCGTACTTGGAGTACTGCATGCAGTTCTGGTCTCCTTATTTGAGGAAGGATATACTGACTTTGGAGATGATGCAGAGGAGATTCACCAGGTTGATTCCAGAGATGAGAGGGTTAGACTATGAGGAGAGATTGAGTCGCCTGGGACTGTACTCACTGGCATTCAGAAAAATGAGAGGAGATCTTATAGAGACATAGAAATATGAAAGAGATAGATAAGCTAGAGGCAGCAAAGTTGTTTCCACTGGTAGGTGAGACCTGAATTAGGAGACCTAGTCTCAATATTCGGGGGAGTATATTTAGGATGGAGATGAGGAGAAATGGCTTTTCCCAGAAAGTAGCGAATCTGTGGAATTCTCTGCCCAATGAAGCAGTGAAACCAACTTCAGTAGATATATTTAAGACAAGGTTGGACAGATTTTTGCATAGTAGGGGAATTAAAGTTTATGGGGAAAAGGCAGGCAGGTGGAGATGAGTTGATAGCCATATCAGCGATGATCTTATTGAATAGCAGAGCAGGCTCGATGGGCCAGGTGGCCTACTCCTGCTCCAACTTTTTATGTTCTTATGTAAGTTGGTAATACTCTACAAGTCAAACAACATCCATGCACAGAAAGCAATGAGATCAATGCTAAAGTTAAAAACACTTTCATCTGAACTGGCCAGTTGAATGTCATCAGGTTCAATAGCACAAGGGTCGGTAGCAAAATATTCAATATGACAGTGGATCATAACAATGTCAGACATCTGAAAGCTCACTCTCAACTAGAACTGCAATCCAAATCACATTCTGTTTCCTCTCAAAGAGAGGTTAACATAATGAGCACTGAATATAGAAGTCTAAACTTAATTGCTGCTTTGTATCCTACAACTCAAGAAAGAGGACTATTGATAGCTAACTGACCCGTCAGAACTCTTGCTCATCAGTATGTAAACAATGTGATAAGCATAAAAGGGAACCACGAATAATCCCTTCAGAAGACGTCAATACAGGGTCATAGAAACATAGAAAACCTAGAACACAATACAGGCCCTTTGGCCTGCAAAGCTGTGCCAAACATGTCCTTACCTTAGAACTACCTAGGCTTACCTATAGCCCTCTATTTTACTAAGCTCCACGTGTCAATCTTAAAAGACCCTATCGTTTCCGCCTGCACCACCATCGCTGTCAGCTCATTTCACACACTCACCATTCTCTGCATAAAAAAAACTTACCCCTGACATCTCCTCTGTACCCACTTCCAAGCACCTGAAAACTGTGCCCTCTCATGCTAGCCATTTGAGCCCTGGGAAAAAGCCTCTGACTATCCACACGATCAATGCCTCTCATTATCTTGTACACCTCTATCAGGTCACCTCTCATTCTCCGTCACTCCAAGGAGAAAAAACCAAGTTCACTCAACCTATTCTCATAAGCCATGCTCCTCAATCCAGGCAACATTCTTGTAAATCTCCTCTTCACCCTTTCTATGGTTTGCATGTCCTTCCTGTAGCGAGGCAACCAGAATTGAGCACAGTTCTCCAAGTGGAATCTGACTGCGGTCCTATATAGCTGCAACATTACCCCTCAGCTCTTAAACTCAATCTCACAATTGATGAAGGCCAGTGCACTCTATGCCTTCTTAACCACAGAGTCAACCTGCGCAGTAGATTTGAGTATCTTTTGGACTCGGACCCCAAGATCCCTCTGATCCTCCATACTGCCAAGAGTCTTGCCATTAATGCTGTATTCTGCCATCATATTTGACCTACCAAAATGAACCACCTCACACTTATCTGGTTTGAACTCCATCTGCCACTTCTCAGCCCAGTTTTGCTTTCTATCAATGTCCTGCTGTAACCTCTGACAGCCCTCCACACTATCCACAACACCCCCAACCTTTGTGTCATCAGCAAATTTACTAACCCATCCCTCCACTTCCTCATCCAGGTCATTTATAAAAATCACAAAGAGTATGGGTCCCAGAACAGATCCCTGAAGCACACCACTGGTCACCAACCTCCATGCAGAAAATGACCCATCAATAACCACTCTTTGTCTCTGTGGGTGAGCTGGTTCTGATCCACAAAGCAAGGTCCCCTTGGATTCCATGCCTCCTTACTTTCTCAATAAGCCTTGCATGGGGTACCTTATCAAATGCCTTGCTAAAATCCATATACACTACATCTACGGCTCTAATTTCATCAATGTTTTTAGTCACATCTTCAAAAAATTCAATCAGGCTCGTAAGGCATGACCTGCCTTTGACAAAGCCATGCTGACTGTTCCTAATCATATTATGCCTCTCCAAATGCTCATAAATCCTGCCTCTCAGGATCTTCTCCATCAGCATACCAACCACTGAAGTAAGACTCACTGGTCTGTAACTTTCTGGGCTATCTCTACTCCTTTCTGGAATAAGGGAACAACACCTGCAACCCTCCAATCCTCCGGAACCTCTCCTGTCCTCATTGATGATGCAAAAATCATCACCAGAGGCTCAGCAATCTCCTCCCTCATTTCCTACAGTAGCCTGGAGTACATTCCGTCTGGTCCAGGTGACTTATCCAAATTGATGCTTTCCAAAAGCTCCAGCACATCCTCCTCCTTAATAGCTACATGCTGAAGCTTTATAGTCCGCTGCAAGTCATCCCTACAATCGCTAAGATCATTTTCCATAGTGAATACTGAAGCAAAGTATTCATTAAATATCACTGCCATCTCTTCCAGTTCCATACACACTTTTCCATGGTCACACTTGATTGGTCCTATTCTCTCACGTCTTATCCTCTTGCTCTTCACATTCTTGTAAAATGCCTTGGGATTTTCCTTAATCCTGTCCACCAAGGCCTTCTCATGGCCATTTCTCGTTCTCCAAATTTCACTCTTAACCTCCTTCCTGCTAGCCTTATAATCTTCTAGATCTCTATCATTACCTGGTTTTTTGAGCCTTTCGTAAGCTCTTCTTTTCTTCTTGACTAGATTTACAACAGCCTTCGTACACCACGGTTCCTGTACCGTACCATCCTTTCCCTGTCTCGTTGGAACATATCTACGCAGAACCCCATGCAAATATCCCCTGAACATTTGCCACAGTTTTTCCGTAAATTTCCCTGAGAACATTTGCTTCCAATTTATGCGTCCGAGTTCCTGCCTGATAGCCTCATATTTCCCCTTACTCAAATTAAACGTTTCCCTAACTTATCTGTTCCTATCCCTCTCCAATGCTATGGTAAAGAAGATAGATTTGTGATTACTATCTCCAAATTGCTCTCCCACTGAGAGACCGGACACCTGACGATCCCGAAACATTGACCGATCTTTTCCACGAATGCTGCCCGACCTGCTGAGTTCCTCCAGCATGTCGTGACTGTTGCTTTGACCCCAGCATCTGCAGATTATTTTGTGTTTAGCACACCTGACCAGGTTCATTTCCCAATATCAGATCAAGTACAGCCTTTCCTCTTGTAGGCTTATCTACATGTTGTGTCAAGAAATCTTCCTGAATACACCTAACAAACTCCACACCATCTAAACCCCTCATACTAGGGAGATGCCAATCAATATTTGGGAAATTAAAATCTCCCACCACAACAACCCTGTTATTATTACCCCTTTGCAGAATCCATTCTCTCTATCTGCTCCTCAATGTCCCTCTTACTATTGGGCGGTCTATAAAGATCACCCAGTAGAGCTATCGACCCCTTCCTGTTCCTAACATCCACCCACAGAGACTCCGTAGACAACCCCTCCATGACTTCCTCCTTTTCTGCAGCCATGACACTATCTCTGATCAACAGCGCTATGCCCCCACCTCTTTTGCCTCCCTCCCTATCCTTTCTGAAGCATCTAAAGCCTGGCACTCGAAGTAACCATTCCTGCCCCTGAGCCATCCAAGTCTCTGTTACGGCCACAACATCATAGCTCCAAGTGCTGATCCAGGCTCTAAGCTCATCCACTTTATTCATAATACTCCTCGCATTAAAATAGATACATCTCAAACCATTGATCTGAGTGCATCCCTTCTCTATCACCTGCCTATCCTCCTTTTCACACTGTCTCCAAGCTTTCCTTATCTGTGAGCCAACCTGCCTTTCCTCCGTCACTTCAGTTCTGTTCCCACCCCCGAGCAATTTTAGATTAAACTCTCCCCAATAGCCTTTGCAAACCTCCCCACCAGGGGAGGTTTGACTTGATATCCCATGGTTCACATCAAAAGCAGGGTCATGTCATATATTAATGCATTTTTGCAGGTGCAGACTTTTTGCCACCCTCTGAGTATTGTTGAGATCAATGCACTCCAGGTAGTACACACCTTCTAATTAGTACTGTACATAGAAATTCATGGAGTGATATTTATTATTTGACTGAAAACATGTCAGATCTACACTTTATGTGAGCAACTTTGATTGCTTCTGCTTGAAACTGCATGGTTGCATAGGTTAGTATAGTATAGAGGGCTTTATAGAAAGTGAACCCAAAGTCACTGTGTCTCATGATCTGAAACTGCTGCTTCAAATAGAAAATGTAACTTTTATATACTTAATAAACATACTGAAAATAATGATAATATTTGAACTATGACAATCACAGAACTGATCAATGTTATCCTTTTATTGATCTCCTGCTTTGATCAGAGGAGTCTTTGTTGCATACATTCAAAATTCAAGTTTCAAAATTGTTCAATATAATTTCCAGTAGACGAATTTAAAAGGGAAAGAAATAGTTGTTACTCCGGATCTGATGAAGCACAAATAAAACAAACCAAGATAAAGAACACAATTCTCCTTCCTAAAATCTTTCCTAATGTTGATAGTCATTGTGATAGATGTAAAACTGAGATAGCTACACTGACACATGTATTTTGGTCTCATTCTATATTGGAACAGTTCTGGAAGTTGGTTTTCTCAACAATTTCTAAAGCACTTAAAATTAATTTACAACCTAATAAATTAACTGTGCTTTTTGGAATAGTTCCTCAAAATATTCATGGTATTTCTGTGTCTGACCAATATGTTATTGCATTTGTTACATTGATAGCTAGGAGGGCCATTTTGCTGAAGTGGAAGGATACATCAGCTCCCACTTTGTCACAATGGTTCTCTCAAGTGATGCTATGTCTTAGTTTGGAGAAAATTAGAAGTCGAACCTTTGAATCTTTATTTGATTTTGAGAAAAGATGGGGCTCATTTGCTCGTTATTATCATTTGAGTTAATTGATATAATTTTTCCACGATCTAATAGTCAATTCTTTTGGTATAATTTCTTTTCTTGCTGGCGGTTTGATGTTTATTTTTAGAAGCTTTTTGTATGACGCATGGCTCCGGGGTTGTACACCTAATGGGTTCTTTTTTTTTTCTCACTTTTTTGCTTAGTAGGTCTTTTTTGTTATCACAAAATGTTTTCAATCTTTAAGATAATGTCTTTTTTTGAGGAATTGTAAGTATTGTTACTTCGATGTACTCATTATTTTTCCTGTATATAACAATAAAAAGATTTGAAAAGAAAGAAAGAAAGAAACACAATGCTAAAAACACAATAATTATAAATACATAAAATAGCTTTACATAGATTAATTGTATGTACATACCTGTGTACATACATCTATTGATGCTTCTAGACACATCTTCAGTGATGTTCCTGAAATCATCGGGTGTTTCGGGTCTTTCAACATCATACAACCTCCTCCAGGTGACCCAGCCGGGGCTGATCAGACCCCAGCTTGTGTCCAGATGGCTAGCTACTTATGACTCCATGGCTCCCCTCTTTTGAGCCACAGCCATCTTGAGGCCCTCGCTGCCGCATCGGTGGTACTGCGGATGGCGCTCCTCTTCCTTTCTCCCTCAATGCCCAAAATGCTGAAGGCTCTGGCTAAAGAACGGGCTATGAATCCCCTACAACCAACCTCCACTGGGAGACACCTCAATCTCCGTCCAGCCTGCTGACAGTTGCTGACCAGTCCTGCGTACTTGGAGAGCTTCCTTTCAAAGGCCTCTTCCAAGCTATCTTCCCATGGGACTGTCAGCTCCAGCAGCACCACTTGCTTAGTAGACTCAGACACTAGGACAATGTCTGGTCGCAGGGTGGTGGAAAATGACACTAGGCACAGGTGTGTCTGTACATAAGGTGACTGACAGGAAACAATAAAGTCATGGGCGTGTGGAGTGGTGGGTTAGTGCGTGAGGTGTTGATCTGCTTTACTGCTAGGAGAAGTAACTCTTTTTGAGTCTGGTGCTCCTGGTGAGGATGTTAAATGGCCTACTCCCTGATGGAAGTGGGTCAAAGAGTTCATGAGTAGGGTGGGTGGGATCCTTCATGACGTCACAGGCCCTCTTCCCGGCCTATCTGTAAACAAGTGCTTGATTGCAGTTGGGTTGGAGCTGGTGGTGCATTAGGCAGTTTGAACTGTTTATTGAAGAGCCTCCCTGTCCACCGCAGAGCAGTTTCCGAACAAAGCAGTGATGTGATATGCTAGGGTGCTCTGTTCTGCGCATCTGCAGAGTGATGTGAGTGTAGATGTGCATCGTCCAGCTCTCTTCAGCCTCTTCTGAAAACAGAGGCAGTGGTTTGCTTTTCTGATTGTGTGAGATTTGTTCTGGGACCATGAGAGATTGTGCAAGATGTGCATTCCCAGGACTTTAAAACTGCCCGCAGTTTCCATGTTGTGCTGCCGATATAAAGAGGGGGGGTGAGTGGTGTGAATTCTACAGAAGTTGGTAATCAACTCCTTTTTTTCTGATGACATTGAGAAAGAGTACCTGGCACCAGGCCTTGTGTTATTCCACCTCCTCTCTGTAGGCTGTCTCATCATTGTTGGTGATGAGCTTCACCACTGGCGTGTCATTGGCAAACTTGACAATGTGATTGATCGGGTTTTGGGCTGTGCAGTCACGCGTGAGCAGAGTGTACAGCAGTGGGCTCAGTACACAGCTCCTGGGGGCACCCATGCCGAGGATGATGGGCAGGGAGGAGAGCTGTGCATCCTGACCATCTGCGGTCTGTTGGTTAGGAAGTCCAACACCCAGTTGCACGGTGATATATTTAGACTGAGGAGTAGGAGGTTGTCCACCAGGATCTGTGTGATTGTATTGTTGAATGAGGAAATGAAATCCAGAAACAGCATTCTGACGTATATTTTCCAGGTTTTCTAGGTGTGTCAGGGCCAGGTGCATGACATCTGTGGTAGAGCGGTTCTGTTGGTAAGCATATTGGTGAGTGTCCAATGTGACAGGAATGGAGTTTTGATAAGTGCCATTAATAACTGTTCGAAGCAAATCATGATGATTGATGTCAGTGCCACCGATGGCAGTCATTTAGTTCTGAGAGTGTAGAGATCTTGGCGACAGGGATAACGGTGGCAGATTTGAAGCATTTGTGCACAGCAGCCTGGATGAGTGGAGTGTTGAAGATATCAGAGAGTTGGTGTGCCCACTCACTGAGTACTCGGCCTGGGATGCTGGCTGGTCTGGCTGCCTTATGGGCATTGCCTGTCTGCATAGTCCTTTTCACGTCTGTTGCTGTTACAGACAGTGACTGCTCACCGGGTTTAGCTTTTGTGGCTGGCATTGTGTTGCATGCCTCAAAGCGTGCATTAAAGTGGTTTAGAGTGTCAGTGAAGTATCACCGCTAGTTGGCGCTGTTTTCCCTTGCATAGTCAGTAATGCCCTCGACACCCAGCCAGGGGTTGTTTTCACACTGGTGTTCCTGAATTTTTTGTGCACAGGTAGTCTTTGCCTTCTTGATGCCTAAGATGAGGCTTTCCCTGGCTGCTGTGAGAGCTGTTCTGTCTCCAGACATGAAGACCGTGTCCTGGGCTTTTAGTAGGGAGTGTACATCTGCATTCAACCAGTGCTTCTGGTTGGGCTGTGAGATGTCCATTCTTGACGTAATAATATCATCTACACATTTGCTGATGTAGCCAATCACAGATGAAGCATATTCCTCAAGGTCTGTGTCTTCTGTGGTGGCCTACCTGAACATCTGCTAGTTTGTCCATTCAACATAGTCCTAGAGCATGGAGATTGCCTCATTAGGCCATGCAATGTTGGTCCTCTTGACTGGTCACTCCATTTTCAGCAGCTTTCGGTATGCTGGGATTAACATGATGGAGATGTGGTCAGAGGGGCCAAGATGAGGGCATGGGATGCCTTTGTAATTATTGCATCTGGTTGTATAAACATAGTCCAGTCTGTTTCTTCCCCTAGTTACCATGGTGATATGTTGGTGGACTTTGGGTAAAATGTCCTGCAGGTGAGCATGATTGAAGTCTCCTGCAATTACAAAGATGCTTGTTTAGTAGAGAGTTGAAGATACTTAAAGCTCTCCCTGTGCGTCCTTGGCAGTTGCACTTTGGTGGGGGTGGGATATAGACAGCGGTGGTGAATGCAACAATAAACTCCCTGAGCAGGTAATATGCTTGTTCAATAGTCTCTGAACAGTGACTGCTAACTACAGATTAGTATGTGCATCAGCCTTTGTTAATGTACGCCCAGACTATAGCTCTCCAACAGGGAGTTTCTGTCTGCAAGGAACAGTCACTCTGTTGAGCTGAAATGCTGAGTCGGGCATGTTTTTGTTTAGCCATGTTTCAGTGAAGACTAGAATCCAGCATTTTCTTATCTCTTTCTGTGTTCATTTTCAGTTTCAGTGAGTCCATTTTATATTCCAGCAAGCGTGCGTTGACTAGGAAGAGTGATGGTGCTGCCAGCCAGTTTGGGTTAGCTCTTAGTCTAGCTGGTGTCTGGGCTCTTTTGCCATATTTCTGTTTCCTCTCTGCATCTGTCCCTCCCTCGGCTGTGCTGCCTAGACAGGTCGCTGTCGCCAGCCCTGGTGTGCATAGGCTCCATAATCTGTTAAACACCACTATTATCTCTGCTGCTGGTGGATTAAAAGTAATTTTGTCTAAGAGTTAGGCAGTGCTCTATTCGCAGAGCTTTGGTTGACTGAAATCTCAGACTGGAAATTTTGAAATACTGACTAAGAATTTAAAACAGGCACCATTATTGGGAGCCAGGGAAGCTGCTGTGTCTCTACACACCGCCATTTTGATGAAGACACGCAAAATTATAACAAATAATCATAATGCATCTAATTACAGCATTATATTTTATTAACAACTCCAACTATTTTGTCAGTTTAATTAATCAAACTAAATTACAAGTAATTATTAGTCATCACGTTCACAGCAGGAATTACTGTGCATTACCTTTCATTAACTTTAACATGGCCCCAGATGCATATTATCCAAATAAAGCTTCCCGAAATGAAAAAGTGCCTTAGGATTTTAATTTAACAGCTTTAAGTTCCTTTGCATCCACATCACGAGGACCTCATGGTCTGTACACATCAACTGTGTGGTGAAAAAGGCACAACAGCACTTCTTTCACCTCAGACGGTTGAGGAAGTTTGGTATAGGCCCCCAAATCCTAAGGACTTTCTACAGGGGCACAATTGAGAGCATCCTGACTGGCTGCATCACTGCCTGGTATGGGAACTGTACTTCCCTCAATCGCAGGACTCTGCAGAGAGTGGTGCGGACAGCCCAGCGCATCTGTAGTTGTGAACTTCCCATGATTCAGGACATTTACAAAGACAGGTGTGAGAAAAGGGCCCAAAGGATCATTGGGGACCTGAGTCACTCCAACCACAAACTATTCCAGCTGCTACCATCCGGGAAACGGTACCGGAGCATAACAGGCTCTGGGACAGCTTCTTCCACCAGGCCATCAGACTGATGGACTCATGCTGATTTGAGTGCATTTCTATGTGTAAGGGGGTTTCGACATTTATGTTACTGTGGAGGCTAATTAAAATGACGTCTTTGTTATGTTAATGTGGAGAATGCAGCTTTGTTGTGTTAAACGCTGAGAAAGTTTGCGCTAGCAGCTTGTTTTGGTTTAAAGGGTGATAAGAGGATGCTATTAACCAATTGGGATAGTTGTTATGGTTTTGGTGTGTTTGAAGATACTGTATGTGCGGGATTTTGAGGGAGAAGGCGAGAGAGCAAGACAGAGGATGGACGAGGTGCTGTGATGTCCGCTAAAGGGGTCGGACCCCGAGGAGGGCGTTCAGCGAGGAGACGGAGACAGACTTGTGCGGAGCGTTCTGGTCGACCACCGTTGTTGGTCCCAGGCGGCCGGTTGAGGTGGTCCGAGGGGGTCGCAGGGTGAAGAAGAAGGTCCTTGAGCTCCAACAATTTTGTGCACGAAGAGATTGAACTTTGATAAGTGTGGCGCCTTTTATTTTCCTTTTATATTTTATTCTCTCTTAATTATATAGTTCCTGTAATATCTATAAACTGTATATCACTTAATTGCATCTGGTGTATTGTCTGTTATTTGGGTGGGGTGGGGTACCTCACACAGCATCCAAACAAACTATTACCCAGTTTGGCGGGGCCGAGGCTGTTCCCCTTGACGACAGCGAGCCGAGCGACCCTGATGGTGGCCAGAAGGGGTTACATATGTTACATTGACTATTCTATTTATTATAAATTATTTAAAAATTACTATGATTGCACATTGCACATTTAGACAGAGGCGTAACGTAAAGGTTTTTATTCCTTATGTATGAGAATGATGTAAGAAGTAAAGTCAATTCAATTCAATTATATCATCTACTGTCCACTATCACTAATGTCTGTCAGGTAACGTTTTTTGTCATAATTTTTGTTGAAGAGGAAAAAATATCTCAATATTCTCATGAAGAGGCAAATGACTTTATTTATGTTACTGACTAGCAGCTACAATGTTGACTTGAGTCTATCTCAGGCCATTGGAGATAGATTATAATGCTGAGGTGCACTGGGACATATCTTCAGTGATGTAATCCAGGATCATCGGGTGTTTCAGGTCTTTCATCATCAGACACTCTTGCCCAGGTGACCCTGCCAGAGCTGATCAGGCCCTGGCTTGTGCCCCAGCAGCATTGGTCCACGGGTCACACTTTTTGATCCATAGCTATTATGAGGCTCGCTCAGCAGCCTCTGAGAACGTCCTGATGGCTCTTTTCTTTGCAGCCCCCCTAATGCCAGGGAGAGTAGGTTCTGCACAGTGACTAGCCAGCAAAACCTCTACACCCCACCTCTATAGGCTCACATGATGCCTTTCACCCCTGTCTCTGGCACGAATCTATTAACTCCTGGTATTTGGCTTTCTTACGTTCAAATGCCTCCTCAATCTGGCCTTCCCAAGCAACTGTCAGTTCTACCACGACCACCTGCTTCGAGGTTTCTGACAGAATGACCATGTCAGGCCTCAGGGATGATGATACGATGAAGTCAGGGAACTGTAACTGTTTGCCCAGATAGACCTTTAGTTGCCAGTCCGATGCTATGGCCATGGTTGGTCTCCAGCTTTGACAAAGGCCACGGTCTTTCTGGGTTGGCGGAGGGACGTACTGTTCATGGCCGAGGAGACACTTTCTGCCACTGTCTTCAGCATCTGGTCATGGCACATTTGGTAGCAGCCTTCTCTCAGGGCTTTTGGGCAGCTGCTACAATTGCATTTGGTAGAAGAGAATTCATTGCTAAAGGTCCAGAATATAAAATCAGATATAAGTCATTTTGCCTTTTTGTCTATTCCATGGTCAGTCAGATTCATCATGGTTGATTTGCACCTTAACTTTAGCCACTATACTCTGGTAATGCCGAGATAGTCATGTCAGACAAAAAATATTATTTATCTCGATCTGAATTCAACTGAGTTTCATCAGCTTGAAAGAGTACAGAGAAAATTTACAAGGATATTGCCCAGATTTGAGGACCTGCTTTATAGAGTAATGTTGAATGGGTTAGGATTTTATTTACAGGGGCACAGGAAAATGAGGAGAGGTGGAGCATAGCAGTTTAGTGCAACAATAATGCAGCTCAGGATGACAGAGTTCAAAGTTCAATTTTGGTGATCTCTGAGAAGAGTTTGTACGTCCTTCCCATGAGCACATGGGTTTCTTCTGGGTGCTCTAGTTATCTCCCGCAGTCCAAAGACCTGCTGGTTAGTAGATTAATTGGTCATTGTAAATTGTCCCATGATTAGGCTCGGGTTAAATAAGTGGTTTGCTGGATGGTGCAGCTTGATGAGCTAGAAGGGCAGGTTCCATGCTGTGCCTCCAAATAAAATAATCTTATTGAGGTATAAAAGTTATGAGGGTTATAGATAGGGTGAATGCATGCAGGGTTTACTTTTTCTCGTGGAGTGAAACTAGAACTAGAGGTCATAGGTTTAGGGTGAAAGGTGAAATGTTTAAGGGGAATCTGAGGGAAGCACCTTCATTCGGAGGGTGGTGTGACCGTGGAACGAGCTGCCAGCAGAAATGGTAGATTCAAGTTCAACTGTAACACTTAACATTTCAGAGAAGTTCGAATAGGTACATGGATGAGAGGGTTATGATCTGGGGGAAGGTAGATAGGACTAGGCAGAAGACCAGGCAGGCATGGACTGGCTAGGTTTTGGGACTTGTTTCTGTGCTGTAGTGCTCGAAGACTCTATGATTCTATGAGTAATGGTTACAAGTTTAACTTCTTCCTGCATTCATTACTTATGTACATAGCAACAAAGCAGCTCCCAAAGACAGCCGGCATTTCTAATCAATTTGAGACTTATACACTTCATGCTAAAAGAGAATGATTTAGCATGCCACAGGTTATGAACAGGCAGCATAGGCTACCAAAAATAATCTGTTATGACAGAACAGTCTGCTCAAGATAATGGTACAGATCCTCCATTAAAAAAATTGATGCTTGTGTACCCGCTGCCTTTTAAAGACTAACCACACAGAAATGATTCCCAAGCTCAGGTTAAAGTGGAAGCTCAATACCAAGCAAGTGCCAGTTTTAGGAGAACAGTACTGTTCTGCTGGACTCTGTAAAATAGAGACTTCCTCAGACTTTCCAGCTCTTACTTTGGTCCCTGAGCCCAGGGACGATTAACTTGTATTGCACCCTCATTGAAGGAACAACTGCTAGCAGAACAGGATGTTGAGATATTTATTTATTTTTTTGTGCATGTGTATCTTTAGGATGTTCTCAAAGGATTTTGACTAGGAATGTAACAGAAGTTCCATCCCAGTCACAGCATTAATAGCTGGTGAACTCTGGGGCTGGATCTCACCAGATTCAGATTTAAATTTATTTATCACATACAATGACATGTGCCATTGGCGTTGACAATCAAACACACCGAATGATGTACTGGGATCAGCCTGCAAATGTTGTCACACATTCCGGTCGAGCATAGCAAGCCCACAATGCTCGGCAAAGCAGCACAGAGCATAGTATGCAACAATATAAGAACAGCAAACATCTTTTCCTCCCTGTCACCCAGAGGCAGTCTTCCAACTGCAGGACTGCTGGCTGGTAAAGCTATTCTGAGCCAGCCTCTTATCCTTAGGGAGACCCTATGCTACACTACAGTCTCTCTCAGCTCAGAGAGACAGTGGTCCATGAGTGCATGACCAATGAGCTTGCATGCTTGTCAGTTAGCATCCAGCCCGAGAACTAGTTTGGTTCAGAAATTGCACCATCTCGGATCGCAAGACCCTGCAGCTGATAGTGAGGTCAGCTGAGAGGATCATTGGGGTCTTTATTCCCGCCATCACAGACATTTACACCACACGCTGCATCCGCAAAGCAAACAGCATTATGAAGGACCCCACGCACCCCTCATATAAACTCTTCTCCCTCCTGCCAGCTGGAAAAAGGCACCAAAGCATTCGGGCTCTCACGACCAGACTATGCAACAATTTCTTCCCCCAAGCCATCAGACTCCTCAATACCCTGAGCCTGGACTGACACCAACCTACTGCCCTCTACTGTGCCTACTGTCTTGTTTATTATTTATTATTATTTATTGTAAGTGCCTACACTGTTTTGTGAACTTTATGCAGTCCTGTATAAGTCTGAAGTCTTGTGTAGTTTTTTGTGTTTTTTCTTACGTAGTTCAGTGTAGTTTTTGTATTGTTTCATTTAGCACCACGGTCCTGGAAAACGTTGTCTCATTTTTACTATGCTCTGTACCAGCAGTTATGGTTGAAATAACAATAAAAAGTGACGACTTGACTTGATTTGACTTTGTAGTGGGTGGTCAAGTTATGCTAAAACACAATGAAAGGGATTAAATAATTTAACTCTTCTTCTGAAGCCAATGTGATGAATAAATAATTTTTGGGGTGCTGTTATTCAGAGTCTTTTAATATTTATGAAAGGAAGGTACTTTTCCCTTCATCAAGGATGAAGGAGCAATTTCATTTGCCATATACGTGAACAGACAGTACATTGGGAATTTGCTGCGGTGTGTCGGTGCAAAATGCAACAAAAAGAACAACATTCCACTATTATAAAGAATAAAGAATTATATAAAATACGTTAGAAGTTACAGAATAGGTATAGAATAAAATGTGTATAAATCCATTCAGTATATACCAGCATGTATTTACAATGTAAGCAGTATTATAAAAAGTGGTTTAAAGTGTTTTCCCTAGTTCCAGAAAATTGGAGGATGGCAAATGTTATTCCTTTGTTCAAGAAAGTTAATAGGGATAATCCTAGGAATTAAAGATCAGTCTTGCTTTAGTGATGGGAAAACTATTTGAGTGTCATGGTCCAGTCCGTGAAGTCCGTATTCCGTTTCACAGTCCGGTCCATCAACCTTTGCTCCAGGTTTTCCTGTCTACCCTGTTTCCGTTCTTGTTGAGCTCTAATTGAGGCAGCTGATGCTCGTTGGGGCTGGCTGTATAAATACCTCCAGAGACCAGGGCGTGGCTGCTGGATTGTTCTTGTCCTTACTCCTTGTATCCCTTGCTCTGCTTTCTGTTTCCTCGCCTGAAGCCTTGCCGGTAACTCTCACCTCGCCTGAAGTTCTGTCTTGCCTTGCATTGACTGAAACCTTGCCTTGTCTTGCTGTCTTGTCCTGGAGCCACCTCGTATCCAGCTCCCTTCCTGTCCCTTGCCTCCGTCGGGTAAGCCAGGCCATCTTGTCATTACCTACGGTTGGTTCTGTCACTTCCTGTTCCTTGCCTCCGTCGGGTAAAGTCAGGCCGTCTTGCCGTTACCTGCAGTTGGTTCTGTCCCTTCCTGTTCCATGCCTCTGTTGGGTGGTGATCCGCGCCCTGCCCAGGAGGAGCCTACCTAGCCTCAAGCCTGAAGACTCCAGCCTCCTGCCTAGCTTCAAGCCTCACCTCAAGTCTTTAGCCTCTAGCCTCCTGCCTCCTGCCAAGCCTCGCCTCAAGTCTCTGGCCTCTAACCTCAAGCCTGAAGACTCCAGCCTCCTGCCTAGCCTCAAGCCTGAAAACTCCAGCCTTCTGCCTAGCCTCGTCTCACCTCAAGTCTTTAGACTCTAGCCTCCTGCCTCCTGCCTTGCCTCGCCTCAAGTCTCTAGCCTCTAGCCTCAAGCCTGAAGAATCCAGCCTTCTGCCTAGCCTCAAGCCTCACCTCAGGTCCCTAGCCTCAAGCCTCAAGCCTGAAGACTCCTGCCTCCTGCCAAGCCTCGCCTCTAGCCTCAAGCCTGAAGACTCCAGCCTCCTGCCAAGCCTCGCCTCTAGCCTCAAGCCTGAAAACTCCAGCCTCCTGCCTCCTGCCAAGCCTCACCTCTAGCCTCAAGCCTGAAGACTCCAGCCTCGTCCTGCCTGCCTGCCAAGCCTCGTCCTTGCCTAGTTCTGGGATCTGAGCCAGAGGCAAGACCCAGGTACTGGGTCCTTGTCCAGTCTCTGGCTCGGAGTCCAAGCCTGGGCTCCTAGCTCTCTTGTCCAGTCCTGTTCCAGGTTCCCGGTTTTCGTGTCCATGTCCTTGCCCTCACCCTGTATCCTAGTCCTGTTCCAAGTCCTTCAGTGTCTGTGTCTTGCACTTGGGTCCGTTCTGAGCCACCGCTGTATGACATTGAGGGAATTTTTAGATTCAGGATTTACAAGCAATTGGAGAAGCATAGTCTGCTTTGGTATAATTTCCATGGCTTTGTGAAGGGCAGGTCATGCCTCAGGAGGCTAATTGACTTCAAAGAAGCAACAAAAAAATTGATAAAGCTAGAGCGGTAGGTGTGGTGCATATGAATTTTAGGAAGGTGTCCGACAAAGTTCCCCATGTTAGGCTCATTCAGAAAGACAGGTGGCATGGGATCAAGGGAAGCTTGGTTGCTTGGTTTCACAATTAGCTTGCCCACAGAAACAAAGAATGGTAATAGATGGAGAGTATTCTGCCTGGAGGTCAGTGACTAATTGTGTTCCGCTGGGATCTGTTTTGGGACCCTTGCCCTTTCGGATTTTAATAAATTACTAAGAAGAGAAAGTGGAAAAGTGGGTTAGTAAGTATGCAAATGACATGAATATTGATAGATAACGTAGGAAGTTGTCATAGGTTAGAATGGGACATTGTCAGAATGCAGAGCTGGGCTGAAAATTGGCAAATGGAGCTCAGTCCAGAAAGCTGTTAAGTGATTTTATTTGGAAGGTCGAACTTGAAAGCAGAGTACAAAGTTATTGGCATGATTCTTAGAGGAATAGGGGTATCTTGGGTTCCAATGCATCCCTCAAAGTTGTCGCGTGAGTTGATAATGTGGTTAATAAGGCATACAGTGTGTTAGCCTTCATTAGTTGAGCTAATGAGTTCAAGCGCCACAAGGTAATGTTGCTACTCTCTAAAACTCTGGTTTACAGACCACACTCGGAATATTATGTTCAGTTCTGGTTGCCTTATTACAGGAAAGATGTGGAAGTTTTAAAGAGGTTGCAGAGGAGATTTACCAAAATGCTGCATGGAGCAAAAATTGTGTCTTAGGAGGGAAGTTGGAGCAAGCTAAGAGGATGAGAGGCAACTTGATAGAGCTCCATAAGATCTTAAAAGGCATAGATAGAGTGGACATCCAGTGCCTTTTTTCCCAAAGGCTGAAATGGGTACTAGGAGAGGGCATAATTTTAAGATGACTGGATGAAAATATGGGGGTATGTTAAAGATAGATTTTTTTATGCAAAGAGTGGTAAGTGCAGGTGTCTTGATAAAGGCAGCTACAGTATATTAGTAACATTAAGAGATGTTTAGTTAGACATATGGATGAAAGAAGAATGGAGGGCTATGTGGGAGGAAGGGTAAGATTGATCCTGCAGTAGGTTAAATGACTGGTGCAACATTCTGGGTTGTATTGTGCTGCACTGTTCTATGTTCTATGTTCCTTCATATCTTTCACATCTTCAGGCTTTTCCACTGAAACTTCATCTTGATGCGAATCATTGTCTCAATAAAGATAACCACTAGTAAATTTAATTTTAACTGTGCTAGATGCTGAGCATTTTCTTCACAACAGAAGTTATGTTCCCTTGTGTTGTGAAAAGAACTTGCAAGGTTATTTTCATCCCTTTCAATTGGGAGACTTTGCTTAATGTCTTATCCCTAAGGTAATAGGGAGGCGACTTAGTTGAACTAATTTGATGGATGTAAAACCAACATGGAAACCAGAGTTTACTATTGGGGACCAGCATGACATTATTGAGCCCCATGCCTAATTTTGGTTTAGTTTTAATCTCTAAGGCATCCATTTCTGTTCTGAAAATGGGTTTATTAGAATTATCACCACTTCATTTCTGACAACCTATTGCTACTCTGAACCTTACATTGTGTTACTGATATTTAAATACTAAAGCACCAATCGGCTTTGCTGAAGGAAATTCACAAAAAAAAATGGCGACCACTGGAAATCTGAAAAAAGCACAGAAAAATGATGGAAACCGTCAGCAGGTCAGGCAGTATCGAAGGAACAAGGAAATAAGTTAATGCTTCAGCGTGAAGGCCCTTCATCAGACAGGGATGGAGGCTCTTTGACTTGAAGCAATAACACTGTCTCCCTTTCCAGATTTACTGAAAGCTCAGGTCCTGTCATCTTTCTTAAATTCAGAGAAAATTTTCTCGAGAAATTTTTTTGTAAAGCTTGCAGTAAAGGTATATGGGTTTAAAAAAATGATCAGCATAAATTTATTACAAAGAGTCAGCTGACGTTAGGCTTACTAGTTTCATTGAAACCTACCAAATGTTGAAAGGACGACGTAGGGTGGATGTGGAGAGGACATTTCCTATGGTGGGGGTATCCAGAACTAGACGGCACAGCCTCAAAGTTGAGGGGTGACCTTTTAGAACAGAGGTAAGGAGGAATGTTTTTAGCCAGTGATTAGAAAATCGGTGGAATGCTCTGCCACAGACTATGGTAGACGCCATGTCCATGGGTATATTTAAAGTGGAAATTGATCTTTTCCTGGTCAAGCAGGGCATCAAAGGATATGGTGACAAGGCAGGTGTATGGGGTTGAGTGGGATCTGAGATCAGCCATGATGGAATGGTGGAGCAGACTTGATGGGCAGAATGGCCTAATTCTGCTCCTATGTCTTATGGTCTTAAGTTCCTTCTGAACTCTTATAATCCCCATGTTCTTACTTCTCAAGATTTCCTAGTTTTTGTTTTCAAGTTCAAGTTCAATTTTATTGTCATTCACCCATACACTTGTATACAGCTAAACAAAACATCATTCCTCTGGGTCCAAGGTAGTAAACACAGTCCATACAGTTACACACAGTACATACAATTATGAATCAGTGCATGCAGTCAGAATCAGAATCAGGTTTAATATCACCAGCATATATCATGAAATCTGTTGTCTTTGCATCAGCAGTACATAATAATAGAGAAAAAACTGTGAATAACGGTCAGTATGTATGTGTGTGTATATATATATACATACACTAAATTGTTAAGTTAAATAAGTAGTGCAAAAATAAAAATGAAAATAAATTAGGTATGAGGTCATGTTCATGGGTTCAAAGTCCATTCAGAAATTGGATGGCAGAGGGGAAGAAGCTGTTCCTGAATCACTGAATCGTGCCTTCTGGCTCCTGTATCTCCTTTCTGATGGTAACAATGAGAAGAGGGCATGTTGTGGATGATGGGGTCCTTAATGATATATGCCACATTTTTGCGACATTGCTCCTTGAAGTTGTCCTAGATACTATGGAGGCTAGTGCTCATGACGGAGCTGACTAAGTTTACAACACTCAGCAGCTTATTTCAATCCCATTCAGTATCCCCCTCCGCCCCCCGCCCCCCGCTCCATACCAGACAGTGATGCAGTCAGTTAGAATGCTCTCCACGGCACATCTGCAAAAAATTGTGAATGTGGATAAATGTGAAGTTATCCACTTTGGTGGCAAAAATAGGAAAACAGATTATTATCTGAATGGTGGCCGATTAGGAAAAGGGGAGGTGCAACGAGACCTGGGTGTCATTATACACCAGTCATTGAAAGTGGGCATGCAGGTACAGCAGGCGGTGAAAAAGGCGAACGGTATGCTGGCATTTATAGCGAGAGGATTCGAGTACAGGAGCAGGGAGGTACTACTGCAGTTGTACAAGGCCTTGGTGAGACCACACCTGGAGTATTGTGTGCAGTTTTGGTCCCCTAATCTGAGGAAAGACATCTTTGCCATAGAGGGAGTACAAAGAAGGTTCACCAGATTGATTCCTGGGATGGCAGGTCTTTCATATGAAGAAAGACTGGATGAACTGGGCTTGTACTCGTTGGAATTTAGAAGATTGAGGGGGGATCTGATTGAAACGTATAAGATCCTAAAGGGATTGGACAGGCTAGATGCGGGAAGATTGTTCCCGATGTTGGGGAGGTCCAGAACGAGGGGTCACAGTTTGAGGATAGAGGGGAAGCCTTTTAGGACCGAGATTAGGAAAAACTTCTTCACACAGAGTGGTGAATCTGTGGAATTCTCTGCCACAGCAAACTGTTGAGGCCGGTTCATTGGCTATGTTTAAGAGGAAGTTAGATATGGCCCTTGTGGCTACAGGGGTCAGGGGGTATGGAGGGAAGGCTGGGTTCTGAGTTGGATGATCAGCCATGATCATAATAAATGGCGGTGCAGGCTCGAAGGGCCGAATGGCCTACTCCTGCACCTATTTTCTATGTTTCTATGTTTCTATACCGAAACTCCTCAAACTCCGAATGAAATATAGCTGCTGTCATCCCTTCTTTGTAGCTGCATTTATACCGAGGAAAGATCCTCAGAGATGTTGATACCCAGGAACTTGAAACTGCCACTCTTTCCACTTCTGATCCCAAAATAATATAAGCATAAGTCTCTGAGTGTCATGGCCTGAGTATTGACAGGCTGACATAAAGTGACTCGGAAGTTCAAGGCGTGCCTTTGGCATTCGACTTTCATCTTCACTTGTATGGAACTACAATCATGAAGATAATTTACAGTGAAGCCCATTCAGAGTGTGCTCATGTGTTTTGGCAGCATTCAATAGCGTTAGATGATAAAACAATTTTGCAATGAAGGCACTGTTGGAATTACAATAAACAAACTAAAGGTCTTCACAATTATTCCATTAGACATGATTGAAAGAGGGGAAGTGTAGCTCATTACTGAAAAAAATAGAAAGGTAATCTATTCCGGAAGTATGAATGCAAAACAAGTTATATATTCCCTTGCAAGATTCTGATTAGAACAGAGAAAAAAAATTACTGAGAGAATTGATGATTAATCTTGGTACTGCAAGTGATAAGATCATAAAATTAGGAGATGAAATAATTGATTTTGTATCAATAGTTTACACTTTTACAGCAATAAATATTTTGTAGAATACAGAAGTTCAAAATGACACTGGATGTGCAGAGCACTTTTTAATAAGTATCTGGAATGGTGCAAGTATAGGAAGGAGACAAAAATTAATGGAAAAAGTGGCATAGATTCTTGAACATAATACCGAGAATAAGAACTAATCTTCAAGTTTTCAGAAAATTTTGATTTTTTAAAATCAAATATAATAATATTAATTGGCCTGATGAAGGGTTTCAGCCCGAAATCTCGACTGTTAATTCTTCTCCATGGATGCTGCCTGATCTGCTGAATTCCTCCAGATAAGTGGCCTCTTCCTGTCTTATAGTAAGTAAGTTAACTTGTTTTTCTTTTTCCCGGCAAATAAATCTGTGATAATTTACGAACTGAAAAATGTATAAATAGATAATCCCAAGGCATATCAAATGGACATTCAATAGTGAATTAATGAAGAAAAAATCATTCTTACTTATCAGAAGAGAATTAAACAATTGAAAAGGGAAAGCACCAAGTAGGTGAAAATGAGACAGGAGTGATAAAACAAATAATTTCACATGGAAAATGAATTAGCAATACAGATTCAGTCAGCTAAATGGTCTCTCATTGTATTGTAACTTTCTAGATTACTATCAGAGTATAATGCCCGAAATTCTTATCAACAAGCTTCACAACCTGGGCCCTTGTAT
The DNA here is from genome assembly GCF_963921235.1 of Mobula hypostoma. Classification (NCBI taxonomy): domain Eukaryota; kingdom Metazoa; phylum Chordata; class Chondrichthyes; order Myliobatiformes; family Myliobatidae; genus Mobula; species Mobula hypostoma. Next base: position 116,566,464 of record NC_086097.1, on the reverse strand, counting down.
CGCCCTCTGCAACTAGATCCTTGACTTATTATTAGAAGACAGCAGTCTGTGCAGATTGGAAATAACAACTCCTTGACCAAGATGGTGCTGAGCTGTGTTCTCCATAGAGGTTGCTGCTCAGATTTAGTTGCTTTTTAGGTTTGTAGACATGGGTTTGGGGACAGAAAGGGGAGTTAAAGTCATAGAACACTACAGCACAGAAACGGACCCTTTGGCCCATCCAGTCCATGCCAAATCATTTGATAAGTTTCAATGAGATCCCCCCTCATTCTTCTAAACTCCAGTGAGTACAGACCCAGAGCATGAAATGCTCCTCATGTCTTGACCCTTTCATTCACAGAATCATTCTTGTGAATCTCCTCTGGACCCTCTCCAATAGTATCACTTTCTTTCTTAGATAAGGGGCCCAAAACTGCTCAAAATACTCTGAAATTCTGGCTATCGGGACTCGTGGGCTTGAGTTATAAGGAGAGACTAGATAATCTGGGTGTATTTCCCCTGGAATGGAAATTAATGGTGACTTTATAGAAGTATAAAGATCATGAGGATCATAGATAAGGTGGAAGGTCACAGTTTTTTTTCCAAGAGTAAGATGTCTAAACTAGAGGGAACAGATTTATGATGAGAGGGGAAGTATACCAAGGCTCTGTGGGGGATGTTTCCGACATAGAGGGTAGTGGGTATGTAGAATGAGCTGCTGAAAGAAGGGGCAGAAATAGAACAATTGGAAAGTTTAAGAGGACTGTCACCAAGCACATGAATAGGAAAAGTCTGGGTGGATATGAGCCAAGTTCATGCAAATATGATTCACCTAGGAGGGCTACTTGTCTGGCATGGGGAAGCTGGGCCAAAGGACCTGTTTCTGTACAGTACCCTCTGACTCTATTATGGAGAATAGAGACCAGAAGTACATATTCCACTTGTGTAGCCTATAGCCCAAGGACCTCAACATAGAATTTTCCACTTTCAGATAACCCTCTCCCCATGTTCCTCTCCGACTTCCACCAGCACACCTAGTGTCTTTTTCCCTTTCCCCTTTCCTTTTAGCTCACTCACTACACTACCTGACCTAGTTCTGTCAGCCTATCAACTACATACCTATCTACATAGATTTCTTCTCCTTTGGTTCGTCTCACCTATCCACTTACCCATATGACTCTATTTGCCCAACGTCCAATCCTATCTGTTTCCACCTGTCACCTATCTTCCTCAGTCTCAACTCTCCCTCATCTAGCTCTGCTTGCCCATCATCTGAAGGTACTCAGCATCTATCAGCCCTTCCCTCTGATTTCTATAAACTGGATATCTTCAATTCACGCTCTCACTCCTGATGCAGGTACTCAATCTGAAACATCACCCTTCACTTTCCCTCTAATAATGTTGAACTCTTCCACCCAGGTTTTGTTTCAAAATGTAGAAATTCCAGTTGTGATCAGAGGGGAGTTAGATGCCCACCCACTTTCTCCAGCATTTGGATATTGCAGTAAAGGTAATGCAGGAAGGTCAACTTAAACTTCACCAATAGAATGGAAGCAGGTGTTATAACTGCTAAAGAACAATCACTTCATCGAATAAGCTTCTAGACCTCTGTGAATTCAAGCTTGGAACGATGTGAACCTTGGGGCAAAAGAAGGGAGGATGATGGGAACAGAAAATAGCCACATTGCCCTGAGTTTAGATGAACATAAAAACCTTCTTCATCCAAAATATCTTGATGGATGATCCAGTAAACCTTGTTTTGATGTGACTGGCAAAGAGATTGTGTCAAGAGATGGATATGGATGATTTATGCTATAGTCTTTTAATCCTTACAAACAATCTTTGAAGGAAAATGTCAGGTACATCCTTATGAAAGATGTAAAAGTGTTAGGTTTGGTTACAAGAGGAATAGTTGTTTCAATACACTTTCCTCTTGTCCAATCATAGCAACTAGAAGTTGGTGCCTGAAGTATAAGGACCAGAACTACTTCTCCTGTGTAAGCAACTGGGTTTGTCAGACCCAACTATTCAAGTGTCTAGGAGATGTGGTAATAAACATACAAACATAACAACATAACTTAAGCCTAATTTATTATCATAAAATAGACAGTGCAAATAAACCACACAAATACTACATAACAAGTCACAAAGATTACTCAGCTCATGACTCTTAGTCACCACTTGATAGTTGTCACTGTCAGAGGAACTTCAGTTGATTCCAATTCATGAAACCACCCAGGACACCAGGCACCAATCAGGGTCCTGGTCCTGGATGAAGTCCAAAGGCAGTTCAAAAACCAGACCAATATATCCACAAAATTCACAAGCACAGAGACAGACAAACTCTTTGATCCTTTGTTCTCATGCTATCAACACAGCCTGTGTTTTTCTTTCAAACACACCCTGTGCTCATTAATAGAGCATTCAGCATACACTTATGAATCATAAATTGCTCAATGTTATCTCATTCATACAACTAATAACATCTGTTGGGCTTACAAAAGTACATTAAGGTTGACACATATAAGCAATTATCCGAAATCCAGGTGTACATTCTCAGTGTTTACTCACTAATAGACATACAGACCCCACATGCTAAGAATTCAGGAAGAGTTAATTGACCTGAAAGACATTCAGTCGATTTTTTACAAGATCTAATATGCTACATGTTGACACCCACATATCTAGAATTTAAAAAAAAATCTTAAAACAAAACTCTTTCCTAGTGGATACTCTGGGATTTCCTAGCTGGAACTAAATTCCTTCAAATAGACTTTTACATATTAATTATAATATGCTTACATTTTATGAATTTTATTCTTTCTCCCATCACCAATAGAGTCTCAATTGTACATAAAGTATAATTGACAGTCTTAATCGTCGGGAACAGAAATTTAAAAAAAAATTGTTGAAGCAGAAAGCAAATTCTAATTTTGCTGCTAACTAGAGAATGAATAATAGGAAGTTCTACCATTGGTTAAGTTTCCAGTTTACTTCCAATGTGAAATAAGAGATAATTTGCTGTCATGTATCTTTCTAAAATGATTCTGTGCTGAACTATTACTGTTCTAGCAGCATGTCAAGGAAACAATGATGTTGAATATATGATAAGAAGGATTTTCTCTTTGGCTGCAGTCAATGTCAGTTGAATAACTGGATTCTTACATGTGTTCTCACATGAATCAGCTCAAAGCTCTGCACTCCAGCCATATCTAACTGAATGCTGGTGGACAACACTGAATTCTGGGTGGCGTGGTAGCGTAGCGGTTAGCATAGCGCTTCATGGTGCTAGCGTCCTGGGTTCAACTCTCATCTGCCACTGTACGGAGTTTGTACATGCTTCCCATGACCTCAAGGATTTCCTCCAGTTGCTCTGGTTTCCTCCCAAATTCCAAAGGCTCATTGGGCAGGAAGAGCCTGTTACTGTGCTCTATTGCTAAATTAGGAAAAAACAGTGAAAACTAATTGGCAGGAGAAGCTTCAATAAGCAACCCCATCCTTGACAATGGTGCAGCAAACAGTCTGAGGGCTAAAAAAGACCAAAGTATTTGTCAAAAATACCAATTAGATGATCCAACTTGGCTTTTTTCTAAGACTGCCGTTACAGAAGTCAGTCATCAGCAACTGGACTCATTTTATGTGACTGAAAGCACCATCAAAGAATCCTGGTAAGCTGAAGTCAGTGGACATCAAGGAAAAAAATACAGTATTTGGAATAATGGCTGCAATGAAAGAAAATAGTTGTGGCTGCTGAAGGTTAATCATCCCAGCCCTAAGAAATCACTGACAAATTTTTTTTAGGGCAATCTTCAAAGCCCAAGCATCTTCAGTTCCATTATCAAAGACCTTCCTTTGTTCGTAAGATCAGAAATGGAGACAGTCACTGATGTTGGCATAGTGTTGAAATCTATTCTCAACCCTTCAGTAAAGGAAACAGTTCACTACCACATGCAATAAGACCTAGACAACATTCAGTGCTTGGCTGATACAGTGTTTGCAACATTTACACCATACATACATATTATACTTGCAAGAACAGTTCATATTTTGCACGGGAGTGCTGTTACTGCAGCTGATGCAAGCACCTACAACATATTTTGTAAAAGGCAAATTCTGCAGTTACAGTGCACCAAAGGTGGCGGATGTAAACTGGTGGATTATGTTTCAGTGCTGAAGGATATTATGCTTTCTGAATTTAGTCGGAGCTGTGGCAAATGATATACATCATGTCTTGATGCTCTGCAACCTTTCCATCACACACAGGGTACACATCAGGAGTGTGATGGAATAGTCGGATGAATGCTGTTCTAACAGCCCTAAAACCACTTTACCAACATTATGGCATCCCAAAGCCATATTTAACTTCTGCACTGCCATGAACAGATTACACTGTAGGTCTCACTACCACCGTCACCTCATGAGGTGAATCACCATGAGATCTTTTTACTAACCTCTCAGACTGGTTGATAGTTGGAAAAAATCGAAAACAGTTCAAGCGGGTGGCATGGTAGTGTATAGGAGACATTGTAATATAGTGCTGGTGTAATGCTTTACAGTGCCAGCAATCAAGATTGAACTCCCACCACTGTAAGGAGTTTGTACGTTCATCCTGTGACTATATAGGTTTCCCCTGTGTGCTCCAGTTTCTTCCCACATATCAAAGATGTACTGATTGGGGTTAGTAAATTGTGGGCATGTTATATTAGTACCAGAAGCTTGGTGACATTTGTGGACTGCCCCAGCACATTCTTGGACTATGTTGGTCGGTGAAGCAAACGGTTCATTTCACTGTATGTTTCAATGTTTTGACAATACATGTGACATCTGAAGCTAATCTATAATCTTCAAATAATTTTAGCAAATATAAAAATGTTGTAAAGTTATTTTAAAAACTTGAAAAACAATTAAATATGTTAAAATGAAGTGAAATAAAAACTAATTATTTATCTGCATTTTTGTATTTACTCCACATTGGTGATTGCATTCAATGATTTTGGACCTCCAGTGTGTTTGATCCTTCTGCAGTGCAACATGCATCCATGAATGTCAAGAACATGAATACCAGTGCAATGTCAGCTGGTGATTTATTCTGGAGTTGCTGATGGAAGAAAGTTATGTGAGAAACAGGCTAGATTAAGGATAACACAGTCCATTAATAGATTAACTGATTGTACAAATTTACAGGGAAAGGCTTCTAATTTGTGGATCTGTGAGGCCATCTACGTTAGTCCTGGAAATGATGGAATGAGCACCCTTCAAATATGAATTATTTCAATTAAACTTCATTATTTAATGCATCAGCCTAACCGTTTATCTTTGTATCAATGACCAAATTGAAAAAGTATCCTTATTTATTACTTTTCCATTCTCAACATGTCATAAATAAAACAAATAGTACTTCAATAGAGATCTGTCTCTGATACCGTTAGACACATCTTACCAATTTGAGTGCCCAAACAATATTTATATTCACTGCCTTTTGTTTCTAAACTAATTTCTTAACCAATTTAATAATTCATAGAATAATGTTCATGGGATTATAACCTATCAATTTCTTCAAAGAACAAATATGCAATGTCCTCTGTAATAAATATGAACAACGTCCTTTACCATTTCTCTAAACATAAATATATCCAACTCTTAAAAATTGATGTTATTAAACATAATCTGTCCTTTGTACAGTAAATCTATGTTTACAGAAAATTTCCACAGTAATTATGGAAGTTGCATTATGGAAAGAATAGCTTGGGGCTGGTGTAGTCAAGTGAGACTGCCAAGTGCCCATATGGTTACTACAGATGAGAAAAGTTGTGGTAGATGTGGCCACGTGTACTCAAGGTGAATGCGTGAGGCCCCTGTCGTTAAGACTTTCCCAGAAAGGTCTTCCAAAAACATGATGTATATCTTTAAACAATAGGGGGTGCCGGAGACAGCTGAGATAAGATTAACGGAAGGATGTGAAGCATACCGAACCGTAAAGGATCTATTCTCTTGACTAACTTCAAAATATCACTGGCTGTCCAATTGAAGTTTCGATTGACATTACCATCACTATTGTGATGGAGATTGATTTTGTGATTAAGAAACTGAAACATACAAATTACAATGATCAATATAGGTAACTGATAAGCCAATTCTGTATAGCAATCGCAGTTTTCTATCCAGCCTTCAGAACAGTGCGAGTGACAGGGGCCATGCTGCTTTCCACATGCACAAGTAAGATAAAAGGAATGTTTGAGTCAAAAGAGTGCATGGGTTTTGGGCCGGTTAATTTAGTTATTTTAGTTAATTTATTTTATTATCGGTGACAACGTAGTTAGCCATTCCACCCTTAGTTACAAGCTTTAGTCTTTCTCTTACTGTAGTTGTTAAGCTAGCTCAGGGGTTCCCAATCATTTGTAAGCCATGAACCCCTATTGTTAACCGAGAGATCCATGCACTCCAGGTTGGGGACCCTTAGCGAAATGATTCTCATTTTGCTCATCTTTTTCCTCCCGTTCTCTTAAACCATTGAACCATTAAACCAGTGAACTTCCCACTCTCTGTGTCAAAAAGTGTGCCCTCACAGCTCCTTTGAAATTATTGTTTTTCATTTCTTCTTTCCATTTTCGTCAGTTATAACATATTTTATAGTAAATAGATCACTTGCTCCATTGGGTTGGAAACTAGTTTTAATTCAAACACACGAGTAGATCTGCAGATGCTGGAAATCCAAAGCAACGTACACAAAATGCTGGAGGAACTCAGCAGGACAGGCAATATCGATGGAATTGAACAAGCAGTTGATGTTTTGGGCTGCGACCCTCTGCATGAGGGAGTAACACTTTGTATTCTGTCTGGGTAGTCTCCAACTTCATGGCATGAATATTGATTTTTTTTTAGATTAGATTATGAGGACACGCAGTCCCCTTTTATTGTCATTTAGTAATGCATGCAGAATGATATCACAAAAACACATGACAAACTGACTTAAAAACTAACAAAAAAACACATAATTATAACATATAGTTACAACTGTGCAAAGCAATACTTTAATCTGATAAGAACAGACCATGGCACGGTAAAAGTCTCAAAGTCTCTCGAAAGTCCCATGATCTCACGCAGACGGTAAACCTCCAGCGCCGCCAACTTGTCAATGAAGCATACTGGAAGCATCCGACCACAGTCTGACTCCAAGTTCGTCCGAAACTCCGAGCCTCCGACCAGCTCTCCGAAACCGAGCACCGAGCACCATCTCTACCGAGCGCTTCGACCCCGGCCCCAGCAAGAGGCAATAGACAAAGCCGAGGACTTGGGGCCTTCGTCTCCGGAGATTTTCGATCGCACAGTAGCAGCGGCTGCGAAGCAGGCATTTCAGAAGTTACTACAGGCGTTCCTCCGTGCTTCTCATGGCTGTCTCCATCAAATCCGGATTGTGCACAGCCCCCTAGTTACACATATGATATTCATTCAGAACGGCCGCGCGTGCTGCATCGCGCTGCCATCTTCTCCTCTCTCCTTCCAGTAAAAAATTTCCCTCCCCTCAGCCATTCTTTATTCCCCACTCTGATATTGTATGTCTTCTCACCGGACTTTCACTTCCCCCTGGATCCCCTCCATCTTCCCTTTCTCCTATGGTCCTCTCTCCTCTCCTCTCAGATTCCTTCTTCTCCAGCCCTTGAACTTCCCCACCCTCTTAGCGTCACCTATCACCTTCCAGCCAGCCTCTTTCTTCTCCCTCCAATGTTTTATTCTGGCATCTCCACCCTTACTTCTCAGTCCTGAAGTAGGATCTCGACCTGAAACGATGACTGTTTCTTTATTTCCATAGATGCTAACTGACCTGCTGAGTTCCTCCAGAATTTTGTATGTGTTAGTTCAAACACAGCCTTTTGGACTCTGCTATTTCCTCTTTTGGAGGATTTGTCCAGTTTGCCAATGACAGTCTCTGTATCACTGCACGCAAGGCAACCTTATCAAAAGCTAACGTTTTCACAGCTGTATTGTTTTTCTTTCTTTCAAACACGACTTTCGACTGAATCATACTGTGATTGATTTTAGATAAATGTTCATGGGCCATTGGGCCATAAATTTCATCTGGCTCACTACTTTAATATAGTCGCATTGTTGAGTCCAGGATGAATAATTCCATAAAAAAAATAATTTAAACACAGTGCATAAACACACTGTTTTTCAGCCATGCTTCTCCAGAGTGGGAGGGATTTAACGTTCTTTATTGAGACTATGCTATCCTTGTAACATGCTTGTCTATTTATATATTATGTCATAGCTGCACCGGTGAGACTAAACATATCCCCCGTTAGATTATTAATCTGACTTTACTTTTTATTTGACATCATACATTCTATTTTGCCTTATCTTTACTTAAAACTGTTCTCATCACTGAGTTCATTCTATGCCTGCCCCAGCTTCTAATTCAAGTTCAAGTTCCTTGTCATTCATATGTATACAGCTAAATGAAACATTGTTCCTCAGGGGACAAGGTGTAGACCACAATACATATAGTTACACTCAGCACATATACAGTAGTTACAATCCAGCACATACAGTCAGAAAAAAAATCAGCACAAATCCCAAAGTGGTGTAGCCTAAAGTTTGACATGAAGAGCGAGGTGCATCTTTATGTGAGACAGTATAATGTTACAGGCATTATTATAATAAAGCAGGTAGTCGCATAAATATTTGAAACAGCAGCAGTAAAGGATGAAAAGTGACCAGTGCAGGATGAGAGTGTGTCCGTGAGTTGATAAATGGCAGAGTAGTGTGGCAGCAGGGCATTCAGAGACGGTGTACATGTGTGTTGGATGGCAAATCGGACTGTGGTCGGGCATGGCAGGGAGAGTTTTCTTCCTTCTCCCGTCTGCGTGAGATGTGGGACTTTCGAGAGACTTTGAACTTTTTTTACCGTGCTCACGGCCTGTTCTTCATCAAGTTATGGTATTGTTGCGCTGTTGTAGCTATATGTTATAATTATGTGTTTTTTGTTAGTTCTTCAGTCTTGGTCTGTCCTGTGTTTCTGTGATATCACACCGGAGGAATATAGTATCATTTCTTAATGCATACATTACTAAATGACAATAAAGGAGGACTGCGTGTCCTCATAATCTAATTAAGGAGTCCAATTATCTTGCCCATTTCAGACAGTTCTGCAGGGATTATAACAACAGATATCCTGAAGCACCTTCAATTACTCCAAAAGACTGAGGTTTGGTAAAATACTGAAAGGCTTTTATTCGCTGTACAATACGACCTCCACAGTGAGTGTCTGCCCCCGGACTGAGGGGGAGGGGCAAGGCGAACACCTTTATACAGGACTCTGTGGGAGGAGCCACAGGGGCAGTCAGCAGAGGTGTGTGTCCAGACAGGTAAACGAGTTACAACATATATACATGGTTTACCACATTCACTCCTCCTTTTTTTAAAAAGAGTCCCGTGGGGTGAAGTGACTGACAATATTTACAAGAAGTATATTTACAGGTTAAATCTATCAGGCGGTCGAGTCCGTCGCTGTGATCTACGTAGCACCGGCGATGGCGGTTGTGTTGGCTCCGGCCTGACTTCAGGTGCCAGCACGTTAGGCGTCGGTAATCCCTCTTGCGTGTGCGTCACGCCCGGTATGGGAGTTTTGTGTGGTGTCTGTATAGGGTTTGGGGTGCATGGTGTCTTGTAGGTACATACATTGGTGGGTATGGGGTCAATAGTCACCACGGAGTGTTCAGGGTAAGGGCCCGGAGCTCCTGCGGGCGCCAGGTCGCGGATGGAGACCGTGTCCTCCCGCCCATCAGGTAAAGCCACATAGGCATACTGGGGGTTCGCATGAAGTAAGTGAACCATCTCGACTATCGGGGAGTATTTATTGCTCCTCACATGTTTCCGAAGCAGCACTGGCCCCGGGGACGTCAGCCAAGTTGGTAGGGTGGTTCCAGTGGTCGATTTTCGGGGAAAAGAAAAGAGCCGCTCATGAGGGGTGGCATTGGTGGACGTGCATAACAGAGAGCGGATGGAGTGGAGTGCCTCGGGTAGGACCTCCTGCCAGCGGGAGACCGGCAGTCCCTTTGACCTGAGGGCTAAGAGTGTGGCTTTCCACACCGTGGCATTCTCCTTCTCCACCTGTCCATTCCCCCGGGGATTATAGATTGTGGTCCTACTGGTTGCAATTCCCCTCGCCAGTAGATATTGGCGCAGCTCGTCACTCATAAACGAGGTCCCTCTGTCACTGTGGATATAGCATGGGTATCCGAACAGAGTGAAGAGCTTGCGCAGGGCTTTTATAACTGACGTGGTAGTGGTGTCGGGGCAGAGGATGGCGAAGGGGAACCGCGAGTACTCGTCAATTACGTTAAGAAAGTACACATTGCGGTCGGTGGAGGAAAGGGGGCCCTTAGAGTCAACACTCAGTCGCTCAAAGGGGCGGGTGGCCTTGATGAGTGGTGCCTTTTCGGGTCGGTAGAAGTGCGGTTTGCACTCTGCGCAGACTTGGCAGTCCCTGGTCATCGTCCTGATCTCCTCAAGGGAGTAAGGCAGGTTCCGGGCTTTCACGAAGTGGAAAAGCCGGGTGACTCCCGGGTGGCAAAGGTCTACATGTAGGGCGTATAACTGGTCGATCTGCGCGCTGGCGCGCGTTTCCCGGGATAGGACATCGGAGGGCTCGTTGAGCTTCCCAGGCCTGTACATGATATCATTGTTGTAGGTGGAGAGTTCGATTCTCCACCTCAGAATTTTATCATTTTTGATTTTGCTCCGCTGCTGATTATTAAACATGAACGCAACTGAGCGCTGGTCAGTTAGCAGGGTGAACCTTTTGCCGGCAAGATAGTGCCTCCAGTGCCTTATAGCTTCCACTATGGCCTGGGCCTCTTTCTCTACTGCAGAGTGCCGAATTTCAGGGCCTTGAAGGGTACGGGAGAAGAACGCCACTGGTCTTCCTGCCTGGTTGAGGGTAGCAGCCAGCGCAAAGTCGGAGGTGTCACTCTCTACTTGGAAGGGAATGGCCTCATCCGCCGCCTGCATTGCTGCTTTGGCAATGTCCCCTTTTATGCGGCTGAAGGCCATGTGGGCCTCGGCAGAGAGGGGGAATGTGGTGGACTTGACCAGGGGGCGGGCCTTGTCTGCATAGTTAGAGACCCATTGGGCGTAATATGAAAAGAAGCCCAGGCACCTTTTGAGGGCTCTGAGGGTATTGGGAAGAGGGAGTTCCAACAAGGGGCGCATACGGTCGGAATCAGGGCCAGTGACTCCATTCTCCACGACACACCCAAGGATAGCAAGTCGGGTGGTCCCAAATACACACTTGTCCTTGTTATAAGTGAGGTTGAAAGATTTGGCCGCTTGGAGAAATTTTTGGAGGTTGTTGTCATGATCCTGCTGGTCGTGACCGCAGATGGTGATGTTATCCAGATATGGGAACGTGGCCTTCAGTTGGCACTGGTCCACCATCTGGTCCATTGCCCTCTGGAAGACAGATACACCATTCGTGACACCAAAGGGGACGCGCAGGAATTGATAAAGCCTGCCGTCCACCTCGAAGGCAGTGTAAGGGCGGTCCTCCCGGCGGATGAGGAGCTGGTGATAAGCGGATTTTAGGTCTATGGTCGAGTACACCTTGTACTGTGCTTTCTGATTGACCATATCCGCGATGCGGGGTAGAGGTTACGCGTCGAGCTGCGTGAACCTATTGATGGTCTGGCTATAGTCCACGACCATCTATTCTTCTCCCTGTTCCGAACAACGACCACCTGCGCCCTCCAAGGACTTGTGCTTGCTTCAATGATCCCCTCCCTAAGCAGCCAGTGCACCTCTGACTTAATGAAAGCTCTGTCCCCCGCGCTGTACCTCCTGCTTTTAGTTGCCACGGGTTTACAGTCGGGGGTCAGGTTGGTGAACAGCGGTGGGAGAGGGATCCTGAGGGTGGAGAGGCCGCAAGTGGTGTCGGTAGTGTGGCAGTTGGCATGATGTTGGGTGGGATACGCGGGTCGGTGTGGGTGTGTGGTCAGTAGCGGGGTACATGACATAGCTCTACAAAACAGGGGATTTATGACAGTAATTGGTGGGAGGGGCCCATCATACTTCATTGTCACGCTTTTCAGGTGGCTCTGGAAGTCCAACCCCAACAACACAGGGGCACACAGTTGAGGCAAGACCAGTAACATGAAGTCCCGATATTCTGTGCCCTGCACCACTAGTGTCGCTACACAACCCCCCCGGATGTCTGTTGTATGCGACCTGGAGGCCATGGTGACCCTCCGACTTACCGGCCGTATCATGAGTCCACAATGCTGCACCGTGGCCGGGTGGATAAAACTCTCCATGCTGCAGGCAGCTTGTCCTGTGCCCCTCCACCAGGATGTCCATCATTGACCTTGCGAACTGGTGGCGAGCGCTTTGGTCGAGGGTCACGGAAGCCAGGGTGGGGTCGCTGTCTTGGTCCGGCGTGATGGGGTGCCCCGTGAGCACCCGTTGGTCGTAGGCAGTGGGAGGTGGCGCCGACCAAGATGGCCGCCCCCATGTCTCGCACGTGGTGGTGGCATGCAGGGAAGATGGCGACCCCCACGTCTCGCACGTGGTGGCGGCGTGCAGGGAAGATGGCGGCAGGGAAGAAGGTGGCCCCCATGTCTCCCACGTGGTGGCAGTGTGCAGGGAAGATGGCGACCCCCACGTCTCGCACACGGTGCTGCTCAATCCCGCTCCCGGTTTTGACTTACAGACCTTGGCGAAGTGGCTCTTCTTTCCGCAACTGGAACAGGTAGCTTGTCGGGCCGCACAGCGTTTCCGGGGGTGCTTCTCCAGTCCGCAGAAGTAGCACTTCGCGGACTCACGACTGGCTGCATCCGAGGTCAATTCGCCGGCGGGTTGCGGGGTCTGCGACACTCACGAGGCCATCGGGGGATCGCGTGCCTGGAGAGCCTTGAAGTTATGCAGAGTGGCCTCCAACGTATCAGCCAGCTCAATCGACGAACTTAGGGTAAGATCGGCTTTTTCCAGCTCCCGCTGGCGCACGTACACTGACCTGGTCCCCATAACGAAGGCGTCTCTCACTAGGAGTTCTGCATGCTGCGCCGCTGTCAGCTCCTGGCAATTGTAGGCCCGCACAAGTGTCTGTAGGGCCCGGACAAACTCAGCACTCGATTCCCCAGACCGTTGTTGCCGTGTTGCTAAGCGATGCCGAGCATAGACGCTGTTTATCGGCTGCAGGTATTGTCTTTTGAGTGCGTTCATCGCGCCGTCGTAGTTCGGCTGGTCTCTGATCAGCGAATAGACCCGTGGACTGACCCTGGAGAGTAGAACTCTGCGCTTCGCTATGGGGTCGGTCGCTTTAATCTCCTCTAGATACGCTTCGAAGCAGGCCAGCCAGAGTTCGAAAGCGTTTCCAGCGTCAGGCATTTGTGGATCGAGGTCTAATTTGTCTGGTCTCAGGGACCTGTTCCATGTTTTAAAATGTACAGCAAATAAAATTGAAGCACCTTCAATTACTCCAAAAGACTGAGATCTGGTAAAATACTGAAAGACTTTTATTCGCTGTACAATACGACCTCCACAGTAAGTGTCTGCCCCCGGACTGAGGGGGAGGGGCAAGGCGAATACCTTTATACAGGACTCTGTGGGAGGAGCCACAGGGGCAGTCAGCAGAGGTGTGTGTCCAGGCGGGTAACCGAGTTACAACATATATACATGGTTTACCACAAATCCCATTCTATAATTTCATTTGCAGCACATACCACTGACTAGATCTCCAATCTAGTCTCTGTCTAGCCACTGTCTCTCTTCATGATGTCCTTTATCTTGTTACTGGAAGGTAGCATGCTACTCTCAGTGGCCACTTTACTAGGTACAGGGGGTAAAGTGGCCGCTGGATGTATGATTATGGTCTTCTGCTGCTGTAGCCCATCAATTTCAAGCTTCGACATGTGCATCCAGAGATGCTTTTCTGCACACTACTGTTGTAAAACATGGTTAATTGAGTTACTGTCAACTTTCTGTCAGCTTGAACCAGTTCTGGTCATTCCTCTGTCACCACTCTCATTAACAAAGCATTTTCACCCATAGAACTGCCACTCACTGGACGTTTTTTTTTGCTTTTGCACCACTCTTTGTAAAATCTGAAGAATGTTGTGTGCAAAAATCCCAAGAGATCAACAATTTCAGAAATACTCATCCACCAACAACCACTCCACAGTCTAAGTTGTTTAGATCACAATTCTTCATCATTCTGAATTTTTTGGGTCTGAACAGCAACTGAGCCTCTAGACCATGTCTGCATGCTTTTATGCACTGAATTGTTGTCATAAGATAGGCTGATTAAATATTTGCATTAACAAGCAGGTGCATAGATCTACCTAATAAAGAGGCCACTGAGTGTATATAGTATTGTTCATTCTATGTACAATGATTGTTTCTATGTCTTTATTCATGGACCACAACAACCAATCACATTCTGTTTATTTGTTCTCTATGAGTTGTGACTAACATCTGAAACAAAATATCCACAAACTCCTTCCCTTTATCGTAAATCAGATTTTATCAATACTTATCTCAGTATCCCTGAACCAGAGAGATCTTTGCTGGAGACAGCCACCACAATGTCTGCTCAGAGTCACTGTTAAGAAAAAGTCTAAAATTGTTCGAAGACAATTGGGAATATGCAGTAAATTCAAGCCTTGACACATATATTTGATAAATAAATACAGGGGATTCTGGTTAATTGGCTATCAATTAATCGGGGAAGCCACTTATCTGAGACAACTCTTAAAGAACAAAAATGAATTGAGAAAATAGTCAGGACTCTCTTTGTTTATTTAGGGCACTATGCTGCTTAATTGGGACAGGGCACTGTTGATGCAAAGTTTCAGACTGGTGTCAGTCACGTGGAGTTGTGCTGCTGTTGACTCTACACTGGTGCTCAGAGTGAACAGTGTCAGTTGTGTGAGCCTGTATTCCAAAAACAGTGGTTCTTGTCACTGATCGCTGCAGAGAAATAAGCAGTAAGAAAATTTGGAACTATTCAGCTCACTGCGTTTTGAAGGATTCAGACTTGGAGATGTGAGAAACAGAAGGGAATGAAAATTAAACTGTTTCACTACTTTAACCAGTTTGGAACTGCAAATAATTTGAAGACATTGACAGTTATCTTGAATGTTGCAATGAAAACGAAGATTTGGAAGTTGGAGTCGTTGAAGGCATTAGATGAAGTTACTTCACTATCTGCACCAGGTATCTGTGCTGACTTTGTTCATTTACAGTCAACCAAAAGAACACATAGTGTACACTGGATGTATTCCTTCGTCGATAATGATTAGGAATTGATACACAGTTTTGTAATACTGCAGTAATATTGGTAGTGTTCTAATTTGTTCTGTATTTCAGTTAAATACATATTTTTTACTCAGTTAAATGGTAGTTTATCTTTTTTATACATTTTTAACTATTTTCATGAAACTTCGGTTAATTAGGGCAGCTGTTTAACTGAGCCAAAATGTACTGGTCCTTCTGTGTCCGGAATTCACCGTATCTTAAATAAACCAATAAGTTTGTACATTCTTCCCATGACCACGTGGGTTTCCTCCAGGTGCTCTGCTTTCCTCCCATTTTTCAAAGACAGACAGATAGGTAGGTTAATTGGTCACATGGGATCCCTCCCTGTTGAGTGCCTTGAGAAATATTCATCAATGGAGCTTATCCATTGTATTTAATGGTTGTCAGCAAGGCTCATTTGTAACTCCATTCTGTCTGAAGTGAAAGACATAGCTTCCAGGCCCATTTCAAGGCATTGTAACAAAATCCCTGACTGCCAAGGGATTGGTGTATGGTGCAATACCACCCTTTGTGGAATGAGGTTTTTAGGTGAGCCATTATACCAAGGGCAGGTATAAATCATCCCATTTACTTCATTTTGCATAATTAATATTATATCTGATGTCCTGGGAGATTGTTGGTCCTGAATTAAAAGCATGGAAACAGAACAGCTGACTAACCTCACACTGATGCTTTGTTGTTACACAACAACCTTGCACTCAGCATTGGTAAGACCAAGGAATTGATTGTGGATTTCAGCAAAGGGACTTTGAGGGAAAACACAGCAGTCTTTATAGAGGGATCAGAAGTGGAAAGGGCGAACAGTTTCAAGTTCCTTGGTGTCAACATCTCTGGAGATCTACCCTGAGCCCACGTATTGATGTAATTACAAATAAAGGCACAGCAGTGGCTATATTTTATTACCACAAACACGAGGAAATCTGCAGATGCTGGAATTTCAAGCAACACACATAAAAGTTGCTGGTGAACGCAGCGGGTCAGGCAGCATCTCTAGGAAGAGGTACAGTCGACGTTTTGGGCCGAGACCCTTCGTCAGGACTAACTGAAGGGAGAGCTAGCAAGAGATTTGAAAGTGGGAGGGGGAGGGGAAGATTTGAAATGATATGAGAAGACAGGAGGGAGAGGGATGGAGCCAGGAGCTGGACAGGTGATAGGTAAAGGGGATATGAGAGGATCATGGGACAGGAGGCCTAGAGAGAAGGAAAAGGGGGAGGGGGGAGAAACAGAGGATGGACAAGGTGTATAGTGAGGGGGGGCAGAGGGAGAAAAAGAAGGTGTGTATACAAATAAATAACAGATGGGGTACGAGGGGGAGGTGGGGCATTAACGGAAGTTTGAGAAGTCAATGTTCATGCCATCAGGTTGGAGGCTACCCAGACGGAATATAAGGTGTTGTTCCTCCAACCTGAGTGTGGCTTCATCGTTACAGCAGAGGAGGCCATGCATAGACATATCAGAATAGGAATGGCACGTGGAATTAAAATGTGTGGCCACTGGGAGATCCTGCTTTCTCTGGCGGACAGAGCGTAGGTGTTCAGCGAAAAGATCTCCCAGTCTGCGTCAGGTCTCGTCAATATATAGAAGGCCACATCGGGAGCATCGGACGCAGTATATCACCCCTGCCGACTCACAGGTGAAGTATTGCCTCACCTGGAAGGACTGTTTGGGGCCCTGAATGGTTGTGAGAGTGGAAGTGTAAGGACATGTGTAGCATTTGTTCCGCTTCTAAGGATAAGTCCCACGAGGAAGATCGGTGGGGAGGGATGGGGGGGACAAATGGACAAAGAAGTCGCGTAGGGAGCGATCACTACCATTCAGGGCCCCAGACAGTCCTTCCAGGTGAGGCGACACTTCACCTGTGAGTCGGCTGGGGTGATATACTGCGTCTGGTGCTCCTGATGTTGCCTTTTATATATTGGTGAGACCCGACGCAGACTGGGAGATCGTTTCGCTGAACACCTACGCTCTGTCCGCCAGAGAAAGCGGGATCTCCCAGTGGCCACACATTTTAATTCCACGTCCCATTTCCATTGTGATATGTCTATCCACGGCCTCCTCTACTGTCAAGATGAAGCCACACTCAGGTTGGAGGAACAACACCTTATATTCCGTCTGGGTAGCCTCCAACCTAATGGCATGAACATTGACTTCTCAAACTTCCACTAATGCCCCACCTCCCCCTTGTACCCCATCCGTTATTTATTTATATACACACATTCTTTTTCTCCCCCTGTCTCCCTCACTATACCCTTTGCCCATCCTCTGGTTTCCCCCCCCTCCCCCTTTTGTTTCTCCTTAGGCTTCCTGTCCCATGATCCTCTCATATCCCTTTTGTCAATCAACTGTCCAGCTCTTGGCTCCATCCCTCCCCCTCCTGTCTTCTCCTATTATTTTGGATCTCCCCCTCCCACTTTCAAATCTCTTGCTAGCTCTTCGTTCAGTTAGTCCTGACGAAGGGTCTCAGCCCGAAACGTCGACTGTACCTCTTCCTAGAGATGCTGCCTGGCCTGCTGCGTTCACCAGCAGCTTTTACGTGTGTTGCTATATTTTATTAAGAGTTTCAGGAGTCTTTTTATGTAGCCAAAGTCTCTCGCAAATCTCTACAGATGTACTGTGGAGAGCATTCTAACTGGTCACATCACCGTCTGATATGGAGGGGCCACTGCACAGGATTGGAAAAAGCTGCAGGAAGATGTAAACTCATCCAGCTCCATCATGGACACTAGCCTCCCCTGCATCAAGGATATCTTCAATGAGCAATGCGTCAAAAAGGTGGCATTTATCTTTAAGGACCCTCATCACCCAGGGCATGCCCCCTTCTCATGGCTACCAATCAAAGAGCCCACAGGAGCCGAAAGACACACACTCAATCTTTCAGGAATGGCTTCTTCTCCTCCGCCATCATATTTCTGAATGGACAATGAACCCATGAGCACTACCTCACTATTTATTTCTCTTTCTGCACTACTTATTTAATTTATCTTTTTGTATACTTCTAATTGTAATTTATGGAGTTTATTATTATTAGATTAGATTATGAGAACACTCAGTCCTCTTTTATTGCCATTTAGAAATGCATACATGCATTAAGAAATGATACAATGTTTCTCCGGAGTGATATCACAGAAAACAGGACAAACAAAAGACTAACACTGACAGAACCACATAATTATAACATATAGTTACAGCAGCGCAAAGCAATACCATAATTTGATGAAGAACAAACCATGGGCACGGTAAATAAAGTCTCAAAAGTCCCCGAGTCGATCGACTCCCAAGTCCCCGATAGCGGCAGCAAAAGGGAGAAACTCCCTGCCATAAATCTCCAGGCACCATCAACTTGCCAATGCCTTGGAAGCAGCCGACCACAACCGACACTAAGTCCATCCGTCTGAAAAATTCGAGCTTCGACCAGCCCTGCCGATACAGCCTCCTGAGTGCCATCCTCTGCCGAGCGCCTTCGACCTTGCCCCGGCTGCTGAAACACACAAAGCTGAGGATTTCGGGGCCTTCTGCTCTGGAGATTCTGGTTACCACACGGTAGCAGCAGCAGCGAAGCGGGCATTTGAGAAGTTTTCCAGATGTTCCTCCGCACTCTAACGTCTGTCTCCATCAAATCAGGATTGTGCACGGTCCCCTCCTTGACAGATAACAGACATCACCACCGAAGTGGCCACGCGTACTGCCATCACGCGGCCATCTTCTCCTTCTCCGTCTTCTAATATATATGGCGTTGTATGGCTGCTTCAAAACAACAAATTTCATGACGTATGCCTTTTAATATTAAAACATGATTCTGATTCATATCATAAAGTAGGTAACTTGGCCACTCCATTACAACAGTAACTACTTTTGAAATTTCAATAACTGTCAAGAACATTAGAATGACCAGAGGTCTTAAACACAAATGTTATTTATGTCTACCATCAGGTGCAAGGTCCAGAAGCCTGAAGACCTACACCACCAGGTTCAAGAACAGCTACTTCCCTTCAATCATCTGGTTCTTGAATTGCCCTGCACAACCTTGAACTTTGCACTACAATAAACTTTGTTTTTTTTTGTTTTAATTATGTACTTTCTTGTATAGATTTGTATGAATTTTTAATATTGTATGTTCTCTTTTATGAATGTTATGTACCGAGATCTGTGTGCCTGAAATGCTGTTGCAAGTCAGCTTTTCATTTGCACCTGCGCATGCATGCACTTGTGCATATGGCAATGAAATCGATTTTGACCTTTTTTCTTTTTCCATGCTAACTGCCCAGAAATTGGCACTCTGAAGAGCAAAATTAGCACTTTGACAATGAGTTATTGAAGGACGTTGACAAATTTAGGCTGTACATGGAGCAATTGCACGAAGAAAAGGGTAAAGCCCATAAACATTGAAGGTACATTCCAAATTACTTGCTGCCACATTCAAGTTTGAATATCTTCCTTGTCAAAACAGTCCTAAAATATAGTCAGTTAACGGAAAATGCTTTTATCTTTCTGCACTCCTTGGTTTCATTACTAAATTGATGTTCGCTCCATTCTTTTTTTTAACATAACTTTGTCTGATGCATCTCACTAACAATTCCACAAATTGCATTTTTAATTTATTCCTTCTCAGAAGAGTGCAAAGGTATTATCAGAACAGAGTGGATTTTGTTTGGCTCTGTTTTCAAACAGTGCTTTAGATAACTTCCATAAGGAAGGGAAATGTCATGCTTACAAGTTTATTTTCCCCTCGGAGTTGGTAGCAATCCTATTACCTAATGAAAGCTGAACCATGAAGCCCACAGTTTATCAAATTACTAAACAGGAACAGATGAAGAATTTGACTCCAGTAAGATTCTCAGTGATACTATCACAGTCAAAAGCGCATATTCCAAAGTGCCGTGAATTACCCAGGAGGTTGCAAGAAAGCAGGTAAGTGAGATTAGTATAGATGGGAAAAAAACTGTGATATGGATACGGTGGGGCATAGTGCCTGTCTCTGAGACGGTCAAAAGTACACTTAATTTTCAAAGTACATGTATGTCACCATATAAAACCCTGATATTCATTTTCTTGTGGGCATACTCAAAAAATCTATAGAATAACCATAACAGAATCAATGAAAGATCGCCCAACTAAGGCATTCAACCAGAGTGCAGCAGACAGCAAACTGTGCAAGTACAAAAAGAAGAAATAATAATAATAAATAAATAAGCAACAAATACCTAGAAGATGAAATGAAGAGTCCTTGAAAGTGAGTCTATTGGTTGTGGGAATATTTCAATGATGGGTTGGCTGATGCTGAGTGAAGTTATCCCCTTTGATTCAAGAGCCAGGTTGCAGAGAGATAATAACTGTTCCTGAACCTAGTGGTGTGAGTTCTGATGCTCCTGTAACGTCTTGTACTATCTTTGAAAAGGCAAATTGCTGCACCATTACAGGGGCTTGAATGTATTTGTCCTTCCTCATAATAATTCATCCCGATTGAATTTCCTTGAATGAGGTGACTGTCTTGCATTCGCTGCCTTTCATTTTCAAACAACAACAAAAATATGAAAGTACCACACAGTTTATTGCTGTGTGGCCTGCTGTGGCAGGCAGGTTGGCCTCGTGTGGCGTCTATCGCTTTTGATGAATGTTGATGATTTCAGAGGATGGTATCATAGTCTGCATTATGGATTGGACTATTATGTTTATGGACTGTGGACTTTTTCAGACCGATGGTTTTTATATTCTGCGTTTTTTTTAATCGTCTGTTCCTTTTCTGTTTTATTGTGTGAGGAGAGGATGTTTAGGGGTTGATGTTCTGTTAGCTTTTTGTGCGGGAAAGGGGTTGTTTTTTGGGGGTGGGTCGATGTTCCTGTTTAGTTTTGGGTGGGGGAGGGGGATTGGGGGTGGGGGTTGATGATCGGGATACCGTTCTTTTCTGTACAGGAGGGTGGGGTAGGTTTGATCTTTCTCTCTGAATAACTTTCATGTTATTTCTTTGTATCCTGGCTATCTGGAGAAACACACATTTCAAAGTTGTATATGGATGCATAGTTTGATAATAAGTGAACATTTGAACCTTTAAATATAAGAGATTGTTTTTGCCAGTGCTGTGTAAGAGATGCTATAAGGCTGCTTTCCCTCTTCTGCTTCAAGTCATGTCTAAAAGCATAAAAACATGAGGCAATTCTCGGTATTGCACACTGAATTACATTGCACCTTTGGTCTCAGTGCAGTTAGGGAGTAGGAGTGATTAATAGTCACAGAGTCAAGGAGCACAACTGCACAGAAAGAGACCATGCTGAACTGTTATTCTACCTCGTCCCTTTGACCCACACCTGCACTATAGAGCTGTATACCCCACCAAGCTTCTCTTAGATGTTAAAATTGAAACTGCATCCATCACTTCCATCAGCAGCTCATTCCACATTTGCACCACCCTCTGAGTGAAGAAGATCCATCTCAGGCTCCCTCCCCTTAGACATTTCACCTTTCACCCTTAATCTATGACCTCGAGTTACATCCAACCACAGCGGGAAAGAATCCTGCTTGCATTAACCTTGTCTATGTCTCTCATAATTTTGTATACCTATTTAACAGTTGCAGGTACTGATAAGGTCACCAAAAAGTCCACTCAGTCCATAAAACAGCTGTGAAGTTTATCCCACTCCTCTCTTTTTCTGAATTCTGCTTTGTGTTTCCAACGTGTATTCATCACATTTTCTTGAATCCAGTGGTTTATTTTCAGTTCGTAAAAATTAGTGAAAAATTGTTTTAAAATATTCAGGATGATGTTCTTCTATGTTATTAAAGTTGTTTTTGATCACATGTAAACAACTGGCCAAAGAACCTGTGTTGCTTCTGTGAAAAACAAGGACCATCTTTTCTCAAAGGAGTAATATTGAAATCCTGACTGCAGATAAACATATTCTACATGTGGCACTGCTGTTTATAATATTTGGGAGACTTTTACAGAAGTAAAAGTATTTAGAATCAACAAAATTCTTCAAAACATAATGACATTCATTTCCTGATGCAAAATATGTCCCCTTTCATTCAGCCAAATCTTTACCAGCATAGCTCTTTATTAGAGATAAATTTCTTTGCTTGTTATGTGCTGTGTTGTATATTGTGAGTGATCATGGGTCTTTCCATGACCATGATTGTTCTTGGTGAATTTTTCTGCAGATGTGGTTTGCCATTGCCTTCCTCTGGGCAGTGTCTTTCCAGGATGGGTGACCAATACTCTTCAAAGATTGTCTGCTTGGAGTCAGTGACCACGCAACCAGGACTTGTGATATGCACAAGGTGTTCATACAAACATCCACCTCCTACTCCTATGGCATCACGTTACTCTGATAGGGGGCTAAGCAGGTGCTACACCTTGCCTAAGGGTGTCCTGCAGGTTAGCGGAGGAAAGGATCTCCTTTGGTAGAGATGTATCTCCATCTTGCCACCTAGGAGATGAAGCACACAATTCTTTTCTTTCGAAGGTATACAATAAGTTCTTTTCAGAAATGTACAGCATTAATAGATATAATAAATATTTATTTGGCATAGTTAATTAATTTATACTTCATTCATACTTTTAAAGTAACCTGGACCTAGTGAAGGAGCTCTGCTTTTTGCACACAGTCCCAATTCAGCTCTTTGCTGCACTAAGGCTGGGGCTGTGGGCCTTCTCCAGCTACTCCGAGCTTTGTGTCTGTGGATCTGTTTCTACTGTTTGCATGATTTGTGTTTGTTCTGTCTCTGTTCATTGGGTGTTTGTAGGTCTTTTTTTTAATGGGTTCTTTCGGGTTTCTTTGTTTCGTGGCCGCCTGTAACGAGATGAATCTCAAGGTTGTATAATGTATACATACTTTGATAATAAATGTACTTTGAACTTTGAACATTAATGAACCAGCTTTACATTTGCTGTTATGAATGGCTTTTGTTTGAAGTTGTCAGGACAAAGCAGTATCACAACAGTAGATAGGCAGAAATGCAGAAACAGATAATTTACAAAACGGTGAATATTTGTGTATTATATCACCAAAAGAACTAACCAGTATGAGGGACTTGACCATATTTCATTTCTGTAGTCTCAGGGACCAAACTGAGTAATTGGGCTTTTAACCAATTCAAGTTGGATATAACATTCACTGAATAAATAAAAATGTTCTAGCTCGGAGGCTTTGAACAGTGTGTTGGGTAAACATCATAAGAGCATAAGACATTGGAGCAGAATTAGGCCATTTGGCCCATCGGGTCTGCTCTGCTATTCCATCATGGTTGATTTATTATCCCTCTCAACCTCATTTTCCTGCCTTCTTCCTGTAACCTTTGACACCCTTCCTAATCAAGAACCTGTCAATTTCCACTTTAAACATAGTATTATCCAATGACCTGTTCTCCACAGCCATCTGTGGCAATGGAGACTCCCTCTGGTGAAATCTCTTCATCTTGGTTCTAAAGGGACCTCCTTTCATTCTGATACTGTGTTCTTTGTTCCAAGAATCCTTCACTCCGGGAAATGTCCTCTGCACATCCACTCTGTCTAGGACGGTTTCGATGAGATCCCCCCTCACTCTTCAAATCCTCATCATATGTTAACCCTTACATTCCCAGGATCTCCTCTGGACCCTCTCCAATGCCAGCACAATCTTTCTTACGCTACATCCACACTACGCCGGATAATTTTGAAAATGAAGCTTTTGCTCTTCGTTTTGACCCTCCGTGCACATTGAAATGGCTTTTTCATCCCCCGAAAACGGAGCTTTTCTAAAACACTCTCCAGAATGTGTAAATTTGATAACGATTGTTGCACATTGTAGTGTGTACGGGGTAAACGGGAATATTGAAAAATGCTGTCATGACAACACCACAACAACAATGCTTTTTCTGCTTCTGCTTGGTACTGCACAAGTGCTGCCGGACGGCTGTTATAACATGCAGTCGGTGTGAACGGCGTGAGAGTTAAATTGTAAAGTGAGCTTTTTTGAATAGATCCCCTAAATTGATTTGATTGAGTCTATCTTTAAAAATATTAATGTCAGAAATACTGCACAGGTCTGGCAGCAGAAGATTCCACTCTCTTGTTGATCTTGGGTAGAGGACGGCTTCATGTGTGTGATGTTTACGTCATTGTCTATGTTAATAGCTTGTTTGGAATTAAACATCTCCACTGCTTTGCTGACTTTGTAGTCATTTGTAACTCGCAGAAACAGCTCGACTTCATTGTCCGTCTAAACGAAGAAGTCCGGTCAGCTTTTTCCAGCGGAGCTTGTCTTTGTATTCCTCGAAAACATTGTTGAAAACTTTCTTTCGCTGTTGTTGTTGGTAGTCTAATTTTTGATCAATGGAAATAGCACAATGCCGCCGCGGAAACGTAAATATTATACCGTTTCCTCTTCGCTTGTTTTCTGTAGATGTATCTGCACATGCCCAGTAGGAGTAGATTCGCCCAAATATCTGTTTTAATGTGGATAGCGATATTTTGAAAAACGTCTAGTGTGGACGCCTGTCATTTTTACTCGAAACCGGCGTTTTCAAAATTATCGGGTCTAGTGTGGACATAGCCTCAGATAAGGATCATAAAACTGCTCACAATACACCAAGCGCAATCTGACCAATGCCCTATTAAGCTTCATCATTACATCCTTGCTTTTATATTCTACTCTTCTTGAAATGAATGCCAACATTGCATTTGCCTTCCTCATCACTGAGTCAACCTGCAAGTTAACCTTTAGGGAATGCCGCACAAAAACTCCCAAGACCCTTCTGAATTCTGAATTTGCTCCCTGCTTAGAAAACAAAAATCATAGGATTAGGATGACACGGACCTATCTATTATCTGCCTATTAGATGGTTCAGCCATTCTGTGTACCTCATTAGATATCTGGTTGGTTCATGCAATGTACAGAGTCAATTGTTAATATTATTTTTCTGCATATTATATTTTATATGTTTATGTATGTATATATATATTAAAAATATGATATTCCTTTGTTCTTCAAAGAATTTGTCTGGGGCACTCATACAAGCGTTGGTGTTAACAATAAACCTTTGACATTTGTAATGTACCTGAGTCTGTCTCATGTGATTCTTTAATCATTTGATTTCCCTTAACAATCTTAATTTTACATTGTGTGAGCAGATGGCTTTTAAGATCCAATGAATAATAAAATGAATCAGCGGTGATGATATGTCATTGTTAGAAGCCACCTGTGAACCATTGATTGACAAATATTTAACCAGAATTGTCAGGCTATAACTAAGTAATTCCTCTGAGAGAGGCAGTTTACAAATTTTGATATGTCAGTCACTCAGTTAAAGCAACATTAAAATAGGTTTGCAGGTTTAAGGAGAAAAGAACTTTAAAACACAAACAAGAGCAGGATTAGACTATTCAGCCCCATTAGTCTTATCCTAGCTAATCTACCTCAGGCCTTATCTCCTCTTCAGGCTTCCTGTAGTCCTTAGCCCCTTAACTGACTGTCCAAATGTTTTACATGTTTTTCAACCTCATCCGTAATAACAAAGTCTCTTGGCATTGTGAGGATAACAAAAGAAAGCTAATGATAACCTCTGAAGTGGGTGACTATGTGGGTGTGTTCACCTTTCTTGGTTCGCTGAGAGCATTAAAATGGCTGCAGAACTAAATCCAGTATCTGAAGACCACAGTCCTGCTGGAGAAGTCCCTTTGCTGGCACAATCTTTGCTCTACTGTTGAACGATAGAATCCCTCAGGCTTATTAGACAACTTTAAGTAATGAACCCATAAACTGATCAACAGCCTTAGTTTGCTGCATTCCACTTGTTGTCTTCACTCTGCAATACAATCAAAAGCCAACGAAATAGCACCAAGCTGCATAATCAAGTTGAGGTTGCAACTCAGTTTTCGTTGCTTTTTTGCTTTTTTTTAGATTTGTAAAGATGGTTTGGATGGCAGACAGGGGAGTTAGGTGTCATATTAGAGTTTAGGGACAGGAATGTCTGGGAAATTAGAGAACAGGCCGGAGTCTCAGTCTCCACTCCGTGTTTGAAGGCCAGCAATGTGTATATGGTCAGATATCAGGCCAGCAGTCCAGTGAGACTGTTTGGCATCTCATCACTGGATGTTATCATCAGCCTGTGGTTAAAGAACTTATTTCTTATCTCTGTTCGAAAGGAACATGCTTGTACTCTGACGCTGTGCCCTCTAGTCCTAGGCTCTGCCACTATAGGAAACATTCTCTCCATATCCTCTCTATCCAGGCCTTTCAATATTTGATAGGTTTAAATGAGTTTCCCTCTCGTTCTTCTGAACTCCAGAGAATATAGGCCCAAAGCCAATTTCTGAACAGACTAAAGGAGAAGAGAAAAAAAAAATAACTAATCACTCTGGAAGAAGCCTTTTAATTGCATCACATCATATTGCCTGCGTGGTTTCCAAAGCTCCTTGCATACAATTAATTGCTTTTGGAGTTCAGGTCCGTCTGCTCAGGCAAAACAACTTCAATATCGTCACTTGTGACACATGTGATTAATAAATCTGAAAAGCAGAATCTTTCAAAACAGTATTTGCAATGTTCTTTTAAAATTATATTGTATTATTATATCAGGTATGCCAAATCTGGATTTTATCCTCTGGACATACACATGTGCTCAAATGAAAACATTATCATTATTATTATGTGCAATGCTGGGCAGGTGGGGCTTGTCAGAAGGAAAACTCTGATTTTAAACCTCTGCTGCCTTCCAGCCATACCCACCCATACCGACCCAAGGGAAAGGCTTCGAGAGTAAATCCCGAGGAAGAATTCCGGAGCTGAGGTCCCTAAGGCAGTTTGATGTTGTTTATAACTTCACTCTGGCAACCTCTGCGGTGCCGCGCTGTATCAGCACTTGCCCTTCCCTTGGACTACGTCAGTGACGTGGAGGTGTGGAACCCACCGCATGGACAACAGCCGGTTCTTCAAATCTTTGCGCCCTGTAGACACAGTCTACCAGAGGCGTAAGCCTATGATCCTCTGGGATTGATGTCTGACTACTACAACTATGTGCAGTTTCATATGACATGGGTGACCATGGTCTTTCCAATAACCATGATTGTTCTTGGCAAATTTTTCTTCAGAAGTTTTTTACCCATTGTCTCCTTCAGGGCAGTGTCTTTACAAGACAGGTGACCCCAGCCATTATTAATACTCTTCAGAAACTGTATGCTTGGCGTCAGTGGTCACATAATCAGGACTTGTGATATCCACCACCTGCTGCTATGGCTTCACATGACCCTGATCGGGGGCTAAGCAGGTGCTACATCTTGCCCAAGAGTGACCTGCAGGCTAGCAGAGGAAAGAAGCACCTTACATCTCTTTTGGTAGAGACGTATCTCCACCTTGCCACCCTCAAATGAACACAGAAGTTGTAAATTTGAGTTAATGGCTGGCTGTAATTACTCTTGCTGTGCTGTCTAGCCAGGTAGCGCTGCAATATCAAAGTTCAAAAGTACAAAATTCAACGTAAGTTTATTATTAAAATACATCTGTGTCACCATGTACTAACCAGAGATTCATGTTCTTGTGGGCATTCAGAGCAGAACAATGAAATACAATATAATCATGAAAAACTCCTCATGAGATTGCCCAATGGTCAGGAGAGCTTTATCCAGGATGGCCTCGGCAGTATCCACTGCTTTTTGTAGGCTTTTTCCATTCAATAGCATTAGTGTTTCCATACGAGGACATGATACAACCAATCAGAATACTCTCTACTGTACATCTCTAAACGTTTGTCAAAGTTTTCGTTGTCATGCTGAATCTTTGCTAATATTGACAAAAGCAGAGGTGTTATCACACCTTCTTTTGAAGTTTTGAGTAACAGCAACTCTACCAGCATCACAGTTATTATAAAGAAGGTGGGAACTCTTCCGTTAACCAGATCCATTTAATTTATTGATGTAATAGCTTCATTGATTGAGTGGGATTAGAATGTAACATTGAAGTAAACATAATTTCATTACCATGTTTAAATTTCTATTCCTGACATGTATCATGCCTCATCATGTTACGGTGTAGCTAACTTGCTGATGACTAGGGACAATATTTCAACTAGTATGGTGGATGTTATAAACTTAGAAGGTTATCAATAGAAGTTCAAAGTTCGAACAACATTTATTGTCAATGTATGTATACGTTATACAAACTTGAGATTCATCTTCTTACAGGCAGCCACTAAACAAAGAAACCCAAAAGAAAAACATTTTAAAAAAGAAGACCGTCAAATATCCAATGTGCAAAGTGGGAGAAAAGCAGATCGTGCAAATAATAAAAGCAAGTAAACAGAATTCAGAACTGAAGGCCACGATAGAGAGTCCATCCACAGGCTCTCAGTTCAGCACAGAACTGAGTAAAATATCACAGAGCAGCGAGATGAGTCAGACCATCCCTCACCTCAGCCCCGACACCTTGACCTTTTTAAAATTTGGTCCAGTGCTTAAATCATCGTCCAAACATGAACATCAGATTTACTGCTGCAAAGAACACAACAGCCAAAGCTGGATAAGTTTGATTTCTTTCTGAGCCAGCTTGCTTTTTTAAGCCAGAAATACAAAATACTGGAGTAACTCGGTAGGTCAGGCAGCATCTCTGGAGAGGAATAAATGATCAGCGATTTGGGCCAAAATTGCTTATCAGGATCTGCTTGACCTGCTGAGTTCCTCCAGCACTTAAGTGTTCATTGCTCTGGATTTCCAGCATCTGCAGAATCTCTTGTGTTTCTAGTCTCTTGTGCACCTGATGGTATAAAAATGTTGGCTGCTGTTGAAATTAAAAAATTGCAGATGCTATAAATCTGAATTAAAGCAAAAAAGAAGTGCTGTGAATATTCAACAAGTCAGACATGAAAGAGAAACAGTGACAACATATTAGTTTGGAAATCCTCTATTAGACTGGTGATTTTGTTCACTTCTGTCTCACGTTCTGTGCTCTCCTGAGTGCCTGAATGTATTTGATCGTAGCTCTCAGTGTCAAATCAAGAGATTTTTTAGTGGTTAGTGTAAAATAGGAGATTCATTAAGATTTAAGATAGTAAACAGCAGATTGTCAGGCTGCAATACAATGAGGATGCAATGCACTGTAATGAGAATCAATTACAATTAAGTTGTTAGGTGTTTGAAAAGTCTTTCTATTAATGCACATGCTTAATATATTTTGTTTCACCTGAGGAACTTTCTTCTGAAAGGGAGATGTGTCAGCCTTCATTATTACACTAAGCATAATAGAGGTTAGACCATGTTTTGATGTTTACTTTCAAAAGCCAAGTTGAGAGAAATCCTGTGGAATAACACACAAGTTCTGACAATTAGCTCTTACCATTCTAAATTAGCTCCATGGGTGACCTGGAATTCGTATCATTTGTACAAAGCAGCCTGTCTTGAAAGCCAACAGCAGTGGAGCTCCAGCTGTTCTATCCAAGGGAGATTTTAATTGCCTATAGAATTGGTATAAAAATAGATTGATTCTTACTTTTGCATTGCCTGGTTTATTGTGCTTTTTTTGTGATCTCTAACACTCATTGTACTCATTGCAATTTATTTCAAGGTAAATTTGACCAGAGCTTACTGACCTGTAGAATGCTATTTTCCACATCCTGAGAAGGCAGCAGGAGGTTCTACACATTCATTGGTAAGTGATTGAATCCAGATGGAAAACAGTTATTAATTAAGAGCTTCATCAACTTGTTTATGTCAGCAACTAAGAAACATAGGTTGTGGTTTGAAAGGACTTGTTAATGAAAAAGGCATTAAATAAGCAAATGCAGGAAAACATCTGTAACCTCGCTGTAACCTCTGACGGCTCTCCTCATTATCCACAACACCTCCAACCTTTGTGTCATCAGCAAATTTACTAACCCATCCCTCCACTTCCTCATACAGGTACTAATAAACATCATGAAGGGTAAGGGTCCCAGAACAGATCCCAGAGGCACACCACTGGTCACCGACCCCCATACAGAATATGACCCGTCTACAACCACTCTTTGCCTTCTGTGGGCAAGCTAGTTCTGGATCCACAAAGCAATGTCCCCTTGGATCCCATGCCTCCTTACTTTCTCAATAAGCCTGGCATGGGGTACCTTATCAAATGCCTTGCTGAAATCTGGAGCACAAGCCTCTCGCCTCCATCATCCCCTGTTCTGAGCCAGTTTCTCGAGGGTGGACCAGGAGTGTCCCAATCATTTAATTTCAACCTCAGCATACCTCCTCCATGTGTTCTTTGGACCTGACTTTTACCTCTTTTCTTGGAGATTCCATTTTAATGCCTGCCTGGTGATGTTTTTGGTTGGTTTCCTCAAAGTGTGGCCAATCCACCTCCATTTCTGGTTGTGTATTCATGGATTTCATTGGATTTTTGGTGTTTTCCCACAGAGTCTGGTTGGTTACTTTGTCAGTCCATCTGATCTTGAAGATCGATCTCAGGCACTGGTCGATGATAGCCTGCAGTTTTTTTTTTGTTGTTCTCCAGGTTTCAGAGCCATATAGGAGCACTGTTTTAACATTTGAGTTGAAGATTCTGATTTTGGTTTTCTTTGATATGACTCTGTCTGTCCACGTTTTCTTCAAGATGTTGAAACCTATTCTGGCATTGTTGATCCTGGCTTTGGCCTCCTTATCCAGTCCACCATATACACTAAAAATGCTTCCAAGATAGACAAAGGAAGTCACTTCTTCCAGGGTTGTATAATCACTGTGTGTCTATTGCTGGTGCAGTTTATCTTCGTCACTTTCATTCTACCTACATTTGGTCATAGACCTAGCATGATGGAGTTAGCGGTCGAGAGGGTTAGAGCTAGACACCTGCAAACTCTAGTTGCTGCCACATAGTCCACTGGCTTCCATTTCATTTTTCACTTGTTGTCTGTTTCATAATCCAGTCTGTTGCCAACAGGAACAGGAAAGGAGCCATCAGACATCCCTGCTTCACCCCAGTGTTGACATGCAAGCTTTCTGACAGTTTCCCACATGTATGACTTTGCAGGAAATGTTGTTGTAGGAGTTTCTGATGATATTGACAAATTTCTGTGGTGTTCCATAATGTTTCATTAGTTTCTGTTGAAGCTATTGAAGGCTTTCCCATAGTTGATGAAGTTGACATAGAGAGAAATATTCCATTCGACTGACTGCTCTATGATTATTCTTAAGGGATCTACCTGCTTGTTGATCCATTAATATTGATTCAACAGCTTGTTGAAGGCAACACAGAATAATTCTATTTAGCACTTTTCCAACCACAGACGTTAAGGATATAGCTCTGTAGTTTTTTACAGTTTCTTTGGCAGCTTGATTATGTGACTTTCCTTCCACTCTTGTGGCATCTCTTCTTTGTCCCAGGTGTTGTAGAAGAAAGTGTATAGGATATCTGCTGAAAGTTTAGGATCTGCCTTCAATGCCTCCGGTGGTAAGCTGTCTGGGCCGGCTGCTTTTCCTGTCTTTAACTTCATTGATGTTCTTCTTCGTTGGCTTGAAACAGTTGACATCCAAGTCTGATGGTGCTTCTGGAATTAACGGAGATTCTGGAGGAGGTGGTCTGTTCAGAAGTTCATTGAAGGGCTGTGTCCAGTGTTGGAGCTGTTTATCTTCTTTAGTTCGGACATTTCCATCTTTAACCTCCTCTTGGATGTTGATCTTGTTGAATTTGCTGGCTAGTTTCTTGATAGTATCGTATAGTTCTTTCATATGTCCATTTGCTGGCACTTCTGCTTGGAATGCAGATGTATTCTCTCCTGTCCCTCTTGATGTTTCTTCTTACTTCCTTGCACACCCTTCATGTGCCTCTATTTTCTCATTCCTAGTTCTGCTTTTGTTGCATTTTTCTTTTAGTTTTGCCTCTTGGTAATTGTTCCCCTCACTCCTGTTGTAATCCACTCCTTATGCTCATTGCCCTTTTTCCCAGCACTTCCTTACAAGTTTCATTTATCGCCTCTTTGAAAGCAGTCCATGTATCTTCAATATCAAGTTCCTCAAGTGTGTTGAACTTGTCGGAAATTGTGAGGGCAAATCTCCAAGCTGTTCCTTTGTCTTTCAGGTAGTTCACATTGTGTTTTAGTCACTGATTGGGTGGTGTGTAGCTTCTTTTTAGCTGCATCTGTACTTTGGTGATCAGAAATGGTGATTTTTGAAACTTCTTTGAGATGCATACATTCTTGATCTGGTTCTCTGTTATCTTGTTTGGTGACAACCATGTTGCCTTGTGTGGGAATAAACTTCCTCCAATAACTAGATTGAAGTTAGCATAAGTTTAAGCAAATCGTTCCTCATTTTCATTCATTTCTCTGAGACACATTTTCCTCATGACTCGTACAGATCCTGTATTATCCATGTCTATTTTGGCAGTAAAATCTCCCATGATAAAAATCAGGTCTTTTTCCACTGAATGCATTGCAGAACTCATCTTTGTCTTCTTCATTAGTGCCATCTTTTGGTGCGTAACGTGGGATAACTTGAGCTGTTACCTTCTAGTACTTGGTTTTAAAGCTAGCAGCAATGATTCTGCAACTGATGGCTTCCCATGAGATGATGGCTCTACGTGCTTCTGGTGTCATCATGAAGGCTGCTCCCTCTCTATGTAGTGCATCATTGCTCTGGTAGCCTGAGCAGACGATACTTGTCCTGCCTGTCAGTCGAGTTTCTCCAGATGATGTCCGTCTTGTGTCACTCACTTCAAGAATTGACAGTTTATACTTTTTTATCTCATTTCCAATGATGGTGGATTTTCCTGCCTGGTACGTGGTTTTCACGGTCCAAGTACCCAAGGTAGAAATGGACTTTGGTGACTGTGAAGGATCCCGATGACTTTCCCTGTGCTGTATCACATGCCTTCTCAATGATTAGACTCTACTCACAAAGTCGATGGTATGGTTGGAGTTCATCAACGTTTCTGAAATCCATTCTATCCACTGTACAGGAGACTGGCCTGTACAGCTTCACCAGATCCCTGCTAGCCGGCCTTACCAATTTCCACCTTTCATGGTGGGGACGTAGGGTTGGACTTTGAGAGACATGTCATCCTCTTGCCATTCCAGATAGAATGCAGCAATGGGAACTTATGCCAAATGTGGTATTTGCTCAGAGCCACCAGGGCCTCCCCCAGCTCAGTGGTCACTTCATACCTGCTTATTGATGCAATTCTCTAATCAGCCAATTCTGTGGCAGCAACTCAATGCATAAAGTGATGCAGACATGATCAAGAGATTCAGTCATTCTTTAGACCAAATATTAGAAAGTGAAAGAAATGTGATCTAAGTGAAATTGACAATGGAGTGATTTTTGGTGCCAGACAGGGTAGTGTGAGCATTTCAGAAACTGTGGATGTCTTTGGATTTTCACACACAACCATCTGTAGAGTTTACAGAGAATAGTGTGAGAAATAAAAAAAAACTTCCAGTGAGCTGCAGTTCAGTGGGTGAAAATACCTTGTTAATGGGAAAAGTTAGGAGAGTGGTTAGACAGGTTAAAGCTGACGGGAAAGCATCAGTAACCCAATAACCATATGTTACAACAGCGATGTGCAGAAGAGCATTTCTGAATACAGATGTCAAACCTTGAAGTGGATAGGCTACAGCAACAGAAGATCACGAAGATATACTCAGTGGCCATTGTAGCTACTGAAGAGGCCACTGATTGAAGGTTCCTACTAAGTATTTATTTTTATTTCCTTTTAAGTTAAGTCCCTTTTTACGTATTGCACTGCTGCCACAAAACACCGGATTTCACTAGATATGTCTATAATGATAAATTTGATTTTGATTCTGAACTGTTTCTGAATTAGCATTTAAAATAATTAATGTGGTTTTAATTCATCAGATACCAGAGTCATATACCATGGCAGCACAGAAACAGGCCCTTCAGCCCATCTGGTCTGGATTGAATGTACTGTCAGGACTGAATGGCTTTGAGGGTTCTAGTACATGATTATGACATGCCCATTCATTGCATTGCAGTCAAGATATTAAACTGGTAGCAGCTGCTGATTTCAATGAATGGAGAGCGCTGCCAGCTTTTCCCAACCTGTTCATTGATTGTATACTTAAGTGATGGTCCTGATGTTGTGTCTGTTTAGTGTAACTTAAAGTCAACTTCCAACTTAGTGATGATGGCTCTCAATGGCTACTCCTTTGCTACCATCTTTGGAAACAGCTTTATTTTTATCTTTGATACCTATTTTTTTCCTTTCCAAGGTTCCTTTGATAACCCTGATTTGGCATTACACTCCGACTTCAGTTCTTTGCGGGAATGGGACCTGCTCTCAGGGCCTCATGAGCGGCCACTTTTCGATATGTCAAGCACGTGGCCTGGAAGGCTAGCGCAACTTCAACGTGCAAGATTTTCATGGCTCTGGAGGTGGGCTGATTCAAGGCTGGTGCCACCAACTGATGCGTCACAGGAGAGTAAGAAAGATCAGAGGCAGTGGGCTTGCTGTTAGCTGTGTGCCCAGAATCACAGAGTTTGGAAAAAGCGACGCAACGGACTTTTAACACCATAAATCAGTGAGTTGTTTTATTATATCTCCCCTTTCACTCTGAAACAGGGACACCTCTTTTTCCCTTATTAGGGAGAGAAAGAAAGCCTGTGGTATGTCGAATACAGGTGTCCCCCGCTTTTCGAACGTTCACTTTACGAAACTTCACTGTTACGAAAGACCTACATTAGTACCCTGTTTTCACTCTCAGAAGGTGTTTTCACTGTTACGAAACAAAAATTCAGCGTGTGATAAAAAATTAGCGCGCGATAAAAGGCAGCGCGCCCCGAGCAGCCACTCACCTCCGGATTCGGAACGGCATTGCCTTAACACGTGCCTGTGAGCAGCCATTTGCAAGATGAGTTCTATGGTATCGGAAAAGCCTGAAAGAGCGCGTAAGGATGTTACACTTATGGTAAAACTAGACATAATTAAACATTTTGAACGTGGTGAACGACGTAAGGACAATGTGAGTTTGGCTTGTGGAAGCTGACGAACATGATGTTGAAGAGGTTTTGGCATCCCCTCACCAAGAACTGACAGATGAAGAGCTGATGCAATTGGAAGAAAAAAGGATAATAATCGAAACCCAATAAGTAATGATAAAGTATGACTTTAATTTTGAAAGAGTACATCAGTTTAGGAGATATTTTCAGGATGGTTTGAGTCCTTGTTGAAGAACTGTGTGATAGAAAAATGCGCGAGGCTCAGCAGTCAAGCAAGCCTTCCACATCAGCCACATCAGACGACGAACCTCTACCTGCGACATCGAGGCGGGCAGAGATAGAAGAAGATGAGCTGCCTGCCCTAATGGAAACAGATGACGAGATGACACCCCAGTGTCCCACCACCTCAACCCTCAGGCCGCGGACAGATACTGATTCGCGGAGAATGCAAAAGTAGCCAAGAGGCACACAGCACATCGTTAAGAAAAAAGCCGAAATTAACATGCTAATTAATTAGGTGCCGCCGAAACGTAATTGTCGGCCCAGATCAGTGCCGATTTCCAATTGCGTCGTCTCTGATCTGGGTCGACAATTACGTGTCGGTGGCACCTAATTAATTAGCATGTTTGTTTCAGCTTTTTTCTTAAAGATGTGCTGTGTACCTCCCGGCTACCGCTGGACCCCAGCATGCTTCGCAGATCGGTATCGGTTGGTGGCCTGGAAGGTGGGGGCCACTGCACCAGACAGCCTGCGACAACTCAGTCTAACACACCATCATCAGTCTGCTTGGCGCTGTCCCGATTCCGGTAAGTGATACTACACTGTACATACATTATTTCTACTTTATATAGGCTGTGTATTTTTATGTGTTATTTGGTATGATTTAGCAGCTTCATAGCTTAAAGGTTACTGGAGAGAGTGTTCTTGCCAACAGCGCTTGCGTGAGATTTTCGCTACGGAGAATGGTTCAGTAATGATTGTGGAAAAGTATTTCTACTTTATATAGGTTGTGTATTTATCATATCATTCCTGCTTTTACTATATGTTACTGTTATTTTAGGTTTTATGTGTTATTTGGCATGATTTGGTAGGATATTTTTGGGTCTGCGAACACTCACAAAATTTTCCCGTATAAATAAATAGTAATTGCTTCTTCGCTTTACGACATTTTGGCTTATGAACCGTTTCATAGGAATGCTC
This sequence comes from Mobula hypostoma, assembly GCF_963921235.1. Taxonomy (NCBI): domain Eukaryota; kingdom Metazoa; phylum Chordata; class Chondrichthyes; order Myliobatiformes; family Myliobatidae; genus Mobula; species Mobula hypostoma. The sequence continues at coordinate 116,530,088 of NC_086097.1, read as the reverse complement.
TACCTTCAGATGGCAGGGGAAACGTGTATTGGGTAAATGAGTAGTCTTTGGGGTACTATAAATCTGTGTCTTTATTGATGCTTTGCGGCACGCTTGAGTGCTTGGGGTGGGGGTGTCATTGCCATACTGCTGCTTGTGCATGGGTGGGGGGAGCTGGGGGAGCTTTGGAGTTCTAAATTTAGCTGTCATTCAGGAGGAGGAGAAGATGGTGGCGCGACGCAGCTTGCACGGCCACTCCGGTGAATGATATCTGTTATCTGTTAAGCAGGGTGCCGTGCACAATCCTGATTTGATGGAGACAGATGTGAGAGAATGGAGGAACATCTGCACAAACTTCTGAAATGCCTATTTCACTACCTTTGTTACTGTGTGATCCTGAATGTTCGGAGGGGAAGGCACCAAGTCCTCGGCTTTGCTTGTTGCTCGGTGGCCGGGACGGATTCGAAGCGCTCAGCAGAGATGGCGCTCGGTGCTCGGTGTCGAAGGGCTGGTCGGAGACTCGTAGTTTTTGGACGGACTCAGTGTCGGCTGTGGTCGGGTGCTTCCAATGCATCGACAGTTGTTGGTGCCTGGAGGTTTATGGCAGAGAGAGTTTCTCCCTTCTGCCACCTGCTATTGTGACTATCGGGAGTCATTCGGAACTTTGAGACTTTTTTTTTACCATTCCCATGGTCTGCTCTTTATCAAATTATGGTACTGTTTTGCACTGCTGTAACTATATGTTATAATTATGTGGTCTTGTCAGTGTTAGTCTTTGGTTTGTCGAGTTTTTTTTGTGCTCTCACTCTGGAGGAACATTGTACTATTTCCTAATGCTTGCATGCATTTCTAAATGACAATAAATGAGGACTGAGTGTCCTCATAATCTAATCTAATCTAATCTAATCGTTATTCTTTGGGGCAGTACTCTGTTATCATGGTTGTTTGCGAAGAAAAAGAATTTCAGGATGTATATTGTATACATTTCTCTGACATTAAACATACCTATTGAACTCTTAAAGTGTTGCAAGAGATAAGTTTTACAATCGGGCATGTGATATTATTCATTTGTTTGGTGATGCAGAGCGGAACAGGCTCTTTCCAGCCCATCAAGCTCTACAGCTCAGCAACCAACCTATTTGACCCTAGACTAATCACAGGACAGTTTACAATGACCAATTAAAATACTGACTTGTACATCTTTGGGCTGTGGGTGGAAATTGGAGCAGCCGGAGAAAACCTGCACCGTTCAGGGTGAGAACTCACAGACTCACTACAGGTGGTGATCTCTGAACTCCAGAGAAAGCATGGAGCTGTAAGAGTGTTGCACTAACAGCTATGCTATCATTTTAAGTTGTAAGTATGTGACAGAGAGAATATAAAAGCAATTTGACAATGTCTTGGTGTCTATTTAGATCATCAGTGAAAATGTGTACTGGTGAGATTAAACAGACTTTATTTTCTCCCATCCAAATTCTCCCCCATTCCACAATGTCTTCTCAATTACACCTGCACATGGGGAATGTGAGATTTATTTCTACTTTCTCCCCTCCCCACATCAGAGCACAAGGCCTGATCCATTTTCAGCTCAATATCACAGAATTGGGATAGTCGCAATCTGTGGACAAAGAAGGAATTGATAAACTGTCATACTTGTGTCGGCCAACACAGAAAATGACACTCTTATGTTTTTGAGAACAGCATTGCAAAGAGCTCTTGAGCTCTTGAGGCGATGAGCAGGAACTGAGGGGATGGAAAGGGGTAAGGATTCATCATAGTGGCCAGACTTCACGGCGTCAGCTTCACAACACACAGGCCAAAGAGCTAAACTGCCCATTTAATGGCTGCCCACCATTTCACCCTATTACACGCATCCCCTTTGTTCCACTCGTTTCCCTCCTCCACTTTCTCTACCAAACTGACTAACTTGCTTCCTCTCCCAGTTTTGGTGAATGGTCTTTGATCTGAAGCATCAACTGTTTCTCTTTTTCACAGATGCTGCCTGACCTGGAGAGTATTTCCAGTGTTTTCTGTGTGGATTGCTCTACACTGTTGTTCAATGGCCTATTGTTCACATGTCCATGGGTTTTGGACCAGGGTCAATGAGCCACACTATGAATTGGATAACACTAATTAGCTGATTGCCAGTCTTTAATTTAAATTGATTAATTGGTTCATTATTGTCACACGTACTAATAAAGGCATCATGGTACTTACACAATGTTATTACAGCTTGGGGCATTGGCGTTTGATGTTCCATTGTCGTACCCTCTGTAAGAAGTTTGTACATCCTTCCCGTGAGCACATGGGTTTCCTCCGGTGCTGCGGTTTCCTCCCACAGTAGGTTCAGTGGTCATTGTAAATTGTTCCGTGATTAGACTAGGGTTAAACGTGTGGGTTGCTCTGCGTAGTAACTCGATAGATCAGAGGAGCCTGTTCTGTGCTCTATCTCTAAATAAAGTAAATAAATACAGGGAAAATCTTGGTTTTGCATGTTATCCATGGGAATAAACGGGACCTTTTCAGAATGGCAGGCGGTGACTAGTGGGGTACCGCAAGGCTCAGTGCTGGGACCCCAGTTGTTTACAATATATATTAATGACTTGGATGAGGGAATTAAATGCAGCATCTCCAAGTTTGCGGATGACATGAAGCTGGGTGGCAGTGTTAGCTGTGAGGAGGATGCTAAGAGGATGCAGGGTGACTTGGATAGGTTGGGTGAGTGGGCAAATTCATGGCAGATGCAATTTAATGTGGATAAATGTGAAGTTATCCACTTTGGTGGCAAAAATAGGAAAACAGATTATTATCTGAATAGTGGCCGATTAGGAAAAGGGGAGGTGCAACTAGACCTGGGTGTCATTATACACCAGTCATTGAAAGTGGGCATGCAGGTACAGCAGGCGGTGAAAAAGGCGAATGGTATGCTGGCATTTATAGCGAGAGGATTTGAGTACATGAGCAGGGAGGTACTACTGCAGTTGTACAAGGCCTTGGTGAGACCACACCTGGAGTATTGTGTGCAGTTTTGGTCCCCTAATCTGAGGAAAGACATCCTTGCCTTAGAGGGAGTACAAAGAAGGTTCACCAGATTGATTCCTGGGATGGCAGGACTTTCATATGAAGAAAGACTGGATGAACTGGGCTTGTACTCGTTGGAATTTAGAAGATTGAGGGGGGATCTGATTGAAACGTATAAGATCCTAAAGGGATTGGACAGGCTAGATGCAGGAAGATTGTTCCCGATGTTGGGGAAGTCCAGTACGAGGGGCCACAGTTTGAGGATAGAGGGGAAGCCTTTTAGGACCGAGATTAGGAAAAATTTCTTCACACAGAGAGTGGTGAATCTGTGGAATTCTCTGCCACAGGAAACAGTTGAGGCCAGTTCATTGGCTATATTTAAGAGGGAGTTAGATATGGCCCTTGTGGCTACGGGGGTCAGGGGGTATGGAGGGAAGGCTGGGGCGGGGTTCTGAGTTGGATGATCAGCCATGATCATAATAAATGGCGGTGCAGGCTCGAAGGGCCAAATGGCCTACTCCTGCACCTATTTTCTATGTTTCTATGTTTCTATTACAGCAGCGCATTGAGCTAGGACAAGGGAAAAGCAACAACGGAACGCAGAATAAGGTGTTCTACTTAGACAGGACGTGCAGTGTGGGCAGACAATAAGGTGCCTGAACATAATGAGGCTGTTTGTAAGGTCAAGAGTCCACCTTGTCATACTAGGGGACCATTTAGCAGTCTTATAGCAAGAAGATAGAAACTGTGTTTGATCCTGGTGGTACGTATTTTCAGACTTTTGTGTCTACTGCCCAATAGGAGGAGTTTTTGACTATGTTGATTGCTTCACCAAGGCAGAGAGGAAACAAGAAACATAGAATCCTTGAGGGGAGATTGGTTTTCATGATCTGCTGAGCTGTGGCCACAACTCTCTGTTGTCTCTGCGCTCCTTATCAAGGTGATTCCAAAATGGTTGACAATCAGCTGATAGCAAAAAATATGTGGGTTGACAAATATTCTCCTGAGGCTTTCTGGGAGAAGGTCTGGGGTTCTGAACAAGGCTAGAGGCTGACCAATCAGGCTTCAGGGACAAATAGGCCCATGCTTTCTAAGGCCAGTGCTTGTCCTCAAACTGTCGTGAAGGCAATGCAGATTGGCTGGAGGTTTGTCTGTTGTTTGGACCACTTATTCGCAATTAAAATTTGAAAAAGGAGTTTTAAAAAGCTAATTTCTTTTAAATCATGAACAACTTTACAGTGAAGTAATTAGGAACAACGTGCATACACACACACACACACACACACACACACACACACTCACACTCACACTCACACACAAAGCTCTGGAGGAACTCAAAAGATCAGGCAGCATCTATGGAAGGAAATGAACAATCAACCTTTTAACACCTTCCATTTTTATGAAAACATTTCAGAAGTAAGCCTGGCCTGCCTTAGGAGGTGGGTGGGGGTTGGGAGGGAAGTCATTCCTTAACATAATAGGGGAGCCCAACAAGATGACATTGATCGTGTGGATAGTCAGAGGCTTTTTCCCAGGGCTGAAAAGTCTGCCACAAGAGGACACGGGTTTAAGGTGCTTGGGAATAGGTACAGAGGAGATGTCAGGGGTAAGTTTTTTACTCAGAGAGTGGTGAGTGCGTGGAATGGGCTGCCAGCAACGGTGGTGGAGGCGGATACAATAGGGTCTTTAAAGAGACTTTTGGATAGGCACACGGAGCTTAGAAAAATAGAGGACTATGGGTAACCCTAGTAATTTCTAAGGTAGGGACATGTTCGGCACAACTTTGTGAACTGAAGGGCGTGTATTGTGCTGTAGGTTTTTCTGTGTTTCTAAGACTGGACTGTACCACTGGGTTTCATATGGAGTGTAGCAACAGAATGTATTGACTGACATGGCACAGTGAATTGCGTAAACAAAGGAAGAATGCTTAATCAAACAAGGTATCTTTAAATTATTACTCCAGTATTACTGAAATATTAAATACACAGCACTAATGCTTTGCTCTAAACTCCAATTCAATATAGAATGAAAATCAACTTGTGTTCGTCATCTGTATATATTTTGATTTGCATTAGGGAAAATACGACAAGAGGAGAGTCCTTTTTTGTAAATTTTTCCAGCTATCTCCTTTTCCAGGGGTAACCAGGGCAATCCAACACCATTTTCATGATTGGTTGTTCTCTTGAGTTCGATCTCGTAACTGTGTCCTTCAAGAAAGAGAGCCCATTGCTGCATTTGTGCTGCTGCTGTTCATGGAACATCTTTCTGTGGATTGAAAATGGTTGAGGATCAGTAATGAGGGTAAATTCTCTCCCACATGTGGGTCCTGATTGAAACATATTACACCCTAGACCAGACTCAAGGCCACTCTATCAAACTGTGCATGATTTTTCTCTGCAGCGGTAAGAAAACATGATGCAAAGGCTATGGGGCATTCACTTTCACCACTCATAACATGTGACATTACAGCGCTTCTACACAGGCAAGTTTCACTGGATGATGTAGATCATAATGTGTGTGTTCACTGTCTACCGTCACCATTTCCTCTGGCTGTTGGAAGGCCACCTCACACTGCTTTCTCCATTGCTATTTCTTTCCATGCTGTAGTAATGAGTTCAAGGAGTACAGCACAGTAGCCAGGTTTGGCAGGAACCGGCTATAGTAATTGAAAATTCCTAAAAAGGACTGCAACTATGACACATCCTTTGGCCTTGGGGCATCCACCACTGCTTGAATTTTCTCAGCATACTTGTGTAATCCTTGTATATTAATGGTGTGATCACAGTAAGTGATGCTTAGTTTAAAGAATTCACATTTGCCATGTCGTGCTCTGAGCTCATGACCTTCTAATATATTTAAAGTGTCTTGAAATTTTAGAGATGTTTCTTGTCAGCCTTATCGGTAACAATGATATCATCTAGGTAACACTGGGTGCCTGGGCAGCCTGGTCCATAGCTTTCTGCCAGAGTGCAGGTGCAGATGCTACTCCAAAAAATAAGCCTATTTTCGTGATTAAGCCCTTTCTGAGTGTATATGGTGAGAAACAGTTTGGAATCATCTTCCATCTCCAGCTGCAGGTGGGCCTCAGCTGATTCCACTTTGCTGAAGTGTTTTCTTCCAGAAAAGATACCCACTATCCTGGGCAGAGGATATTGACCTACTTTCAGTACTGAGTTAATGGTAATCTTAAAATCACTGCAGATCGTGACAATCTCATTCCACTTGGCTACTACTATGGGCTCCACTCAACCTTGGAAAGAATTACTTCAGCCTCCATGCAGTCCAGCTCGCTGACTGCTTCATCCCCTATGGATGGGCTTTTGATTAATTGGCTATGGCATTTTTATTTAGCATTATTTTAGCTTTGATATGTTTGAATTTTCCAGTACCATCCTTGAATGCTGCATCATCCAGTATCTTTCGTAATTCACTTTCATTTTACAATATTGCAGGAAATATGGCATGCAAATTGTAGATTGATTTCCAATCAAGTTTTAGTGGTCTCAGCCTATCAGAGTCCCACAATGCTGCCCCTCTTGATTTTACCACATACAAGCCCTACATGGCTTGTTGGTGGTTGTATTTCACTGTCATGAATGTCATTCCCACCGGAGTTATCTTTTCTTCAGTATAAGTTCTTAGTTGGATATCTGCAGGCCTCAGTTTGGTATCTTTGAAATGCCATTCGTACTCATTTTGTGGAATGACTGAAACAACTGAGCCAGTGTCTAATTCCATTTTTAAAAAAAATTGCTATTCACTTCAGGTGTAAGCCATATTGCTTGTCTTTTGTTAGTTTTCACATTTTAAATCTCTAAGCTACTCAGTCCTGTGCCACTCTCATTATTATGATGATTTTTCAACAACAACATGCAGATTAATGCTCCTTATGAAACTACAACTTGACTTTTTATATTCTTCTCATTCCTGTGCAGTCCATTTATTTTTATCTGCCTGACATGCTCTTTGTATATTTGTTGCATTTTCTATAAGTTTCACCTTTTAACCTGCATTGGTCTGGTGTACCTGAGGCCCTGCCACAATGGTAACACAATTCGATTGGCCAGACAGGTTTCTGTTCTGAGTTTGTAATTTTGTTCATGCTCAGCTTCATTTCTGACTACAACTCAATTGCATCTTTGTCTGCATTTTCCATTGATACAGCGACCTCTTTCTTTTCTTTTTAAATTTTTTTAATTAATTTTTCAAAATTACAAACTCAATAACAAAGTTGGTACAAAGAGATTGGAAAAATGTTCATCAACATATATAAAATGAATTTTAAGTAACATAGATATAAAAGACTTCCAAACTCATAATGAGATTAAACATTAAAAAAGAAATAAAAATATATATATAAACAAAAAAAAACCCAAAAGAAAAAAAATACCAAACAAAAAACAAAACAGGGCTAGACCAACAGCTTATATCGGACATGTTCGATAATGTCGTTAACTCCGCTCCAACAGTGATCTCAACAGCTGTTTTAAATGTGCATCAAATAGGAGCCATTTTAGAATGTTTTCTTGCAAGATTCCACAAATTAAGCAGTCTCTCAGTGCATACTTAAGCCCATCTCTGAAGTGGCAATACTCAGACGATTTCTTTAGTTCAACAACTTATGCTGAAAAGGACTCCCCTTCTTTTTTATTCTGGTTAATAAATCTAAAGCACTTCTACATGTTCCTGCATTACATTCCCAATATCAGTAAAACTCCTTTCAGCTGGTTTGGCTGGAGTATTTAAGCTTCTAAGCAAAGTGTATGCTTTTCCACCGATTGCACTCAGTAATACTGCCACTCGCTTTTCATTAGCTATTTAAAATACTGCTCAAATTATTCAATGTTCATCATCCAGTTATCTGGCATGAAAATGAATGCACCTATTTTTCTGATGTAACCAGCTATTTCTGTTTCTTTTATTGATTTATTATTATTGCCACTCGTTATTCATGGTCTATGAACCTATGGCCATACTCATTGCTTGTTAACTTCATCAGTTTGTTAAAAACTTTGTTTTTAACATATCTGTCTCTCTCTTTCCCTTCCAAATAAAGACATGCTGTGCTTTTTGGTTTAAGAACTTAGATGTCTCTCTTCCTCTTCTGAAGAAAAAAATGTGCTGGACCTCAACAGGTAGATAATCAGCTTGGGTTCACATTCAAAGTTCCTCATTGCCACTGTTATGTTTTGTAACTCCAGAAACTAATAAAAAAACCCTGGAGCTTGGGATAACATATCTACTTAGTTTTACTTTAGTGAAGCACTCATACCGTATATAATGTGTGGGGTGAGAATATCACACTTTATACATATAATCCATAATGAATCATGTAAACCAACAAAAATGCTTAATCAAACAATATATTTACAATATTACTCAAATATTGTATAAACCAATCCTACTGCCCAGAGAGTGGCCCGAGATCCCGCAGGAGCTTAGGAGGTGACAATGAGGCTGCAGGGCTGGAGTGAAGATTAAGGCTAAGTGGAGGAAGTATAAACCTTCTGTCCCTGCGATTATCATGGGATACGTGAGGTGCTTGGGAAATAAGATGGACGAGCTTGGTGCACTGATTAAGACCCAAAGGGAATACCAGGAGTGCAATGTTTTGTGCTTAACTGAGACCTGGCTACCTGCACATTTTCTGGACCATTGTCCCACCATACCTGGCTTCAAGACCGTCCAAGTGGGCAGGTACAGTGAGCGGTAAGAAGAAGGGAGGAGGGATTGCAGTGTTTGTGAATGAAAGGTGATTATCCCAGGCATGTTGCTGTAAAGGAACGTTTATGTCGCCCGGACATCGAGCTCTTAGCCATTGGGATACAACCATATTATTTGTCTCGGGAATTCTCAACTGCTGTTTTAGTTGTTGTTTACATTTAACCATGGGCTGATATGAATGTAGTATGTGATGCTATTCTTTCGACCATCGCTAGAATACCAACTCAATATCCCAGTGCTTCTGTGGCTGCTATTGGGGATTTTAATCATGTTTCTCTCTAGGCAATGTGACGAGAATACACATAAAATTAAGATGTTTGCTGGCCTGGGTTAGCATCAGTGACATCAGCAAGTGGTCTGCCACCTGCCCTCAGGGGAAGGAGAGATAAGGAACAATGGAGCAGCGTCTGGAGATGTGTAATGAAGGGACGTGGGAGAGAGAGCTGTCTGGAGCGGCTCCCCCTTTGAACCCTGAACTGTTTGAAGTGATGGACAGGCGATACCCCAGCAGGGGGATAAAAAGGGACCAGTTCGCTAAGGCAGCACACACGCCACCCGAGGTAACGAGACACTGGAAGCGGTACGCCTCTCACGAGTGGTGAGAAGTACCGGACAACGCACAGGGTGGAAAGGTACGATCAGCGGGAACCCGGTGTGTGTCCGCCTTTGCCTGGGTGCCGGGTTCACTGCAGAGGATCGACCGCATCTGGAGGAGGGGTCACAGTCGGTGACCTCAGGTGACATCACCAAGGACCCGCCCAAAAGCTGCTTGTGAGCCATCTCGCCGGTCTGTGAGTGAAGCAGTGTCTGAATGATCAGTTGTTCCTGTTCTATCTCTCTCTTCCCCCACGTTGTCCATCGCCATGGCAACGATTACTGCGAACTGAGCTACTAAACTGGACTGAACTTCGAGTCACTTTGAAATTTGGTCATTTACCCCTAGACAACGATAGAGCTTGATTGATGCTGTGATCTTAATTCTGTGCACATGTGTGACTATCATTGCTGAACTGTTGCATTTATTATCCTTTCGATTACTGTGTTGCTTGTTTCTTTAATAAAACTTTCTTAGTTCTAGTACTCCAGACTCCAACTGAGTGATCCAGTTCTGCTGGTTTGGCAACCCAGTTACGGGGTACGTAACAGCAACAATACCTACTTTTTATCAATATGGCTGCTGCCCTACAGAGGACAATAGAACACTAGATCTTCTGTATGAGAATGTAAAGGATGCAGACGGTCCCGTTGTCCTACACAAGACAACAAAACACTGGACCTTCTGTATGTGAATGTAAAGATTGCAGACGGTCCCGTTGTCCTACACAAGACAACAAAACACTGGACCTTCTGTATGCGAATGTAAATGATGCAGGCAGTGCCATTGTCCTACACAAGACAATAAAACATTGGACCTTCTGTATGGGAATGTAAAGGACACATACAGTACTATTGCCCTCCCCCCACTTGGCAGATCTGATCACAACCCGGTCCTGCTGACACCCAGGTATGTGCCTCTTGCCCAGTGGCAGCCTGGGTCAACAAGGATTGTAAGGAGCTGGACTCAGGATGCTAATGAGGCACTGCAGGAATGCTTCAAGAGGATGGACTGGGATGTGTTATGAGAACCACACAAGGAGGACGTTAACAAAATGACTGATTGTATCACAGATTATATCAAATTCTCTGAGAACACCACCTTGCCAGCCAGGACTGCATGCTGCTTCCCCAACAACAAGCCCTAGATCAGCAGTGACCTGAAAGAACTTTTGAATACAAAGTAGGAAGCCTTCAGCTCTGGAGATAGCCAAGTACTGAAGCGAGTACAGAGTGAACTGAGGGAGTGCAAAGACTCCTACATGAGAAAGCTGGAGTACAAGCTCCTGCAGAATAGCATAAGGGATGTGTGGTCAGATTACTGACTTCAAGGTTAAAGAAAGGAAGATCGAGGACTGCTTGGATAGGGCCAATGATTGAACTTGTTTTTCGACAGGTTCAGCATGGGACCTCCTGCCGTCCCCTCCCCTGCTTGGCCAAACCGTACACCTTCCTTGCCCCCAAAGCCTTCTCCTTCCCCCCCACTTCCCCCTCTCTGGTGAGTGCTTGTGTTCCAAGCCCCCCAACTTTGGAATATCCTGCCTCCATAAGATGACCAACTTCCCCCGCTTGACTGTGACTGCAGGTCAGGTTAAGAGACGGCTGAGGAGACTAAATCGAGGGAAGGCTGCTGCACCAGACTGTATCAGGCCCAGGGACTGTAGGCCTGTGCGAACCAGCTTTCTGATATTTTGCAGCACCCTTACAATCTGGGTCCGAGTCAGGAAAAGATACCGGTGCTATGGAAGGCTTCCAGCTTGGCTCCTGTGATGAAGCTGCTGGAGAGGCTGGTCCTGACTTACCTTGGGCTGCAGGTGAGATCTTCATTGGACCCTCTACAGTTTGCCTACCAACCTCATGTGGGAGTGGATGATGCCATCATCTACCTGTTGCAGAGAGCTCTTTCATACCTGGATGATGCTGGTGGAATTGTGAGAATCACATATTTCATTTCTCTAGTGTCTTCAATACCATCCAGCCACTTCTTCTGAATGAGAAGCTGCAAAGGATGGGCCTAGACAAATCCACCATCTCCTGGATTACTGACTACCTGACAGACAGACCTCAGTTTGTACAGCTGGGTAGTTCTCTGTCTGAGGTGGTGGTGAGTGACACTGGAGCCCCACAAGGGACTCTCCTGTCTCTGTTTCTGTTCACACTGCACACCTCAGATCTTCAGTACAAATCTGAGTCTAGTCACTTGCAGAAGTTCTCTGATGACTCTGCGGTAGTTGGGTGTATCAGAGGTGGGCAGGAGTTGGAGTACAGAGGACTGGTGGACAAGTTTGTGGAGTGGTGTGGGAGGAATCATCTGCTCCTGAATGTGGCCAAAACCAGGGAGATGGTGACTGATCTTCGGAGGACGAGCATCCTGACGAGTCCTGTATATATTTTAGGAAAAGTTGCGATGGTGGAGGAGTACAAATGCTTGGGTGTTCACCTCAACAACAGACTTGACTGGAAAACCAAACACCAGGGCTGTTTATAAGAAGGGGATGAGCAGGCTCTATTTTCAAAGGAAGCTGAGATCCTTCGATGTGTGCAGTAGGATGGTGGAGATCTTTTACCAGTCTGCTGTAGTGAATGCAGTCTTCTTAGTGTCTTTTTGTTAGGGGAACAGCATTGGTGCTTGTGCTGCAAAAAGACTAAATAAACTCATCAAAAAGGCTGGATCCATCCTTGGCTACAACCCAGACTCTTTTGAGTTAATGGTGCAGAGGAGGTCACTAAACCAACTGTTATCCATCATGAAGAATCAGGCACATCCTCTCCATGACCTACTGAATAAACAGCGGAGCACCCTTTCGAACAAGCTCACTCAGCTCCACTGTCACAAGGTTCGTTACAGAAAATCTGCCCTACCGAATGCAATAAGCATATACAACAGTTCATCTCTGTGTGACAAGAGAACACACATTGTAGTACAATAGTCTCTGTTTATTATTGCTGCATTATTATTGCACATTGGTAAATTATTATTGTGCATATTATTATTCTATACTTCATTAGTTAATATTATTATTATATTTATTATTATTATTGCTGTGTGTCTTTAAATGTTGCTGCTGTAACAAAATAATTTCCCACTTGGGATCAATAAAATACTTATTATTATTATTATTATTACTATATTACTAACATTTTAAATACACCACACTGTCATACAGAGGTCCATGTACTGTGAATGGAAGAATGCCAATAGATCCAAAGCCAGCACTTTCAACCACTTTGCTCTCTGCACATCTTGGAAAGTTATCCTTGGGTCTCGAGCTGGTTTTCTGGTAAGTAATTCATCCATTATAATCCAATTATGGTGATTTTTACTGTGCTGGTTAGATAATCTAAGCATCAAATTTCTGTAATTTCATTCACTAATAAAATGTGATGTACAGCAGAGTAATATTAGAAATGCAATTCTACTCTTGAAAAATATAATATTGCCAACTATTCGTTTCAAAAGTACAGAAAATCTTTTTTTTAATAATACAGTAAATAGCACCAATAGCTTGTCCTGGTCCGATCATGTAGATGCCATGTATGTTTTCAGAAAGTTAAGGAAATTCTTTATGTCCTCTATTGTCTTGCACCAATTTTATAGCTACACTATAAAAGACATTCTTTCCAGATGCATCACAGCTTAGTAAGGCAACTGCTCTGTCCATCACAAAAACTGCCTCCCCTCCACTGACTCTATCTACATTGCCTGGTGCTTTGAGAAAATAGCTGAACAATCAGACGCTTCTCCCAGCCTGATGATGCTATCTTCTTCCCATTTCCATCAGGCAGAAGATACAAAAGCTTGAAAGTATGCATCACCAGACTCGAGGATAGCTTCTATCCCTCTGCTATAGGAATCTTGAACAAACCTCTTGTAAAATTTAGTTGAAATCTTCATCTCTCAATCTACATCATCGTGGCCTTACACCTTACTTGTCTAGCTTCACTGCTCTCTTTACTGTAACGGTAACTGTAACACAATATTTTGCATTCCGTTGTTCTAATACTGTAGCGTTCGTACAATTGCTTCACAGTTCCAGCGATCACTGACTGGAGCAGCTGTCTGTGAGGAGCTTGCAGATTCTCCCCGTGATCACGTGCTCCAGTTTCCACCCGCATCCCATTAGTGTACAGTTAGTGTTAATGACTTTTGGGCATAGTATGTTGGTGCTGGAAACGGAATGACAATTCTGGGCTGCCCCCGGCACATTGCAAAATGTTGACTCAAACAACAGATTTTACTTTGTGCTTCGATGTACATGTGACAAATAAATTTAACCTTTCTCTTTGTACAACCCAAAATTACTTTGAGAGAGATCTGTATAGATGTCATGCAGAACAAATCTTTTCTGTATATCTCAGGACATATGACAATAATAAACCAATTACCAATTAGTCAAGCAACACAAATGAAATGAAACGGAGTTCTTTGTTCATTTACTTTATTTTCTCTGAACCATGGGTTAGATATGGCAGAATTTATTGCCTGTCACTGTCAACCAGACACTGAGTCAACTGCCTAACTGCTTCTGCACTCAAACGTACAGTCGGTCGTACTGGGTAGGAGGTCACACTGAATAGAATTGCTCTGTCTCTTAAGCAGTGTAGCTGTGGCTCTTGATTCAAGCACCAAGTCTGTTATCAAAGCAAAACCACGTTGATATTTCACGTTAAAAATTTGTAAAGGTTGTCAGGCCAAGAGGTTCAATATAACACATCTTCCATAGCTCTCTTCTTTTCATAACATACTCTTTAAATGTTGGCTCAACACGGTTTTGAAAATATTTCTCTCATTTCAACATTTAAAGTCAACAGGCAATAGGAACTTCCATTCAGATGTGCAGATCGAAACTCATTTTAAACATTTAAAAATTATTAAACACCCTGAGTTCCTGATAAACTATGAATGTTTCACAGTAAAATGTTTATGGCTGTCCAAAATTATCCCTTTAATATCACCATCTTTAAGTACTTGAAAGACTAAAGGAAAGACATTGACCGTCTAACTAACCAGTAGAACTGATCGGAAAATGAATTTTGACACAGGGAAAGAAGAAAATAAGGGAAGCTGAGACTCTCAGAATCCATTAGGAAAACTGATAATGGCCGAGACAGCTACAGATCTTTGGAAATGACACAAATCAATCAGAAACTGCACACTGGAGGGAGCTGATGGGCAGTTGAATGTAACTCCAGGGAAATGTGAATCTGACATGGCATGAAAAGAGTGGTAATTAACAGAAGCAAAGAGTCTCTGGGAAAATTTAAAAAAAAACATGCTTGATCCAAGCAAGAAGTATAGGCTGTGTAAAAAAATCTGTGGCAGAATTTCAATGAACTGAATTAATATGAGGTGAAAACTCTATTTCTGAATAAATGTCTAATCTTTGTGATGTGATTGAAAAGGGCATATGTAAATATCTAACTTAATATTGGCTCATCTGATACAGCATTTTACTGTTTAGTTGGATAATAACATCACTCCCCTACTTGACACCTATCCCTTTGTGTTGCTGTTTTCCTCTGTCTATCTTTCTATCTCCATTTCTGCTGCCTGCTTCTCCAAGGTAGATCATTCCGCTTCTCCCTCTGTCATTCTCTCCTCTTTAGTTAAACGTGGATGCTATGGTATGGAAGAAGACACTTGCACCTACAGGCTTCATTTGGGAAATAGGGTCCTTGACTTGTTCCTTCTCACCGCACCTCCAGTCATTCATATTTCTTCAACAATGAGAAAGAGAATCAATGAAATCTCAAACTGACAGAAGATTTGCAGCAGCTCTCATTCAGTGATAAAAGCTAAGTGGACCTCATTTTCGCAGAGGTACACAGCACTCGAATCAGCTGCCTTTCATCAGTATTTCATCTGCTGGGTTTTGGAAAGGGAATTAACATGAAAAACAAATACTCATTTAAGTTGTATCCTGACAAAGGTTGCAACATGGAAACCGACCATAAGACCATAAGACATAGGAGCAAAATTAGGTCACTTGACCCACCGAGTCTGCTCCGCCATTCCATCATGGCTGATTTATTATACCTCCCATCTGACCCTTATTGTTGCATAGATCCAATAAGAATTCACCTTGACCCACTCCCTGAGCCTCTCCCCGAGCCTCTCCCCATCTCTTGGCAAATTACTTTCTTTCAGTTACTGATCCAGTTTCCTTTTGAATGATAAAATTGAATATCTCTGACATAGCTGGCACAAACCACTTTCTACATTTAGGAAAAGGTATTTTCCTACCTTGGAAGCTCTATATATGCCACTTTATTATTTACCTCCACAACTTGATAAAGTGGCCACTGAGTGTATGTTTATGGCCCATCCACTTCAAGGTTTTATGTGTTGTGCATTCAGAGATGCTCTTCTGCACACCACTGTTGTGATGCGTGGTTATATGAGTTAATGTTGCCTTCCAGTTCAGCTTGAACCAATCTGGCCATTCTCCTCTGCCTTCTCAAATTAAAAATGCGTTTTCACCAACAGAACTGTTTCTCACTGGATGTTTTTTTTTTGCTTTACACACAATTCTCTGTAACCTCTGGAGATGGTTGTGTATGAAAATCCCAGAAAAGCAACAGTTTCTGAAATACTCAAACCACCCTGTCTGGCACTAACAATTATTCCACAGTCAAAATCACTTAGGTCACATTTTTCGCTCTTCTGATATTTGGTCTGAACAACAACTTGCCCATGTTTGCAAGCTTTTATGCATTGAGTCACTGCCACATGATGGTCTAATTAAATATTTGCATTAAAGAGCATGTGTTCAGGTGCACTAAATAAAGTGACAACTGAATGTATGTATATATAATATTGAATTGAATTGAATTGACTTTATTTCTTACATCCTTCATGTACACGAGGAATAAAATTCTTTATGTTATGTCTCTGTCTAAACGTGCAATGTGCAATCATAGTAATTTATAATAATTTGTAAAAAATAGAACCGTCCATACAACATAGAAATACACTTAAATCAGCTTGAGTTAATCAGTCTGATGGCCTGGTGGAAGAAGTTGTCCTGGAGCCTGTTGGTCCTGGCCTTTATGCTGCAGTACTGTTTCCCGGATGGTAGCAGCTAGAATAGATTGTGGTTGGGGTGACTCAGGTCTCCAATGATCCTTCGGGCCTTTTTTCACACCTGTCTTTGTAAATTGTCTGAATCATGGGAAGTTGACAACTACAGATGCGCTGGGCTGTCCACACTACTCTCTGCAGAGTCCTGCAATTAAGGGAAGTACATTTCCCATACTAGGCGGTGATGTAGCCAGTCAGGATGCTCTCAATTGTGCCCCTGTAGAAAGTTCTTAGGAATTGGGGGCCCAAACCAAACTTCCTCAACTGCCTGAGGTGAAAGAGGCGCTGTTGTGCCTTTTTCACCACACAACTGGTGTGTACATTTCACATGAGGTCCTCGGTGAGTGGATGCTGAGGAACTTAAAACTGCTCACCCTCTCAACCCCATATCCATTGACCTCAATAGGGGTTAGCCCACCCCCATTCCTCCTGCAATCCACAACCAACTCCTTTGTTTTTGTGGCATTGAGGGGAGGTTGTTTTCTTGACACCACTGTATCAGACAGATGACTTCTTCCTTGTAGGCCACCTCGTTATTGTTTACAGTCGATGTTAGTAAATCTGATTCTGATTCTGAGATGGTGACTATTCACTCTAGCTATGCCCCTCATGATTTTATGTAGATCTGGAATGTAACATCTCATCTTCCCACACTCCAGTCATCCAATTTCGGCATGTCATTGTGAATCTTTGTGGGTCTTTTGTCTATTACCTTCATTCTACCTGGAGACATGATTCTGGACTTCAGAGCTGGAAGATCTCAATGGCTCAGGAAGCAGCTGAGAAGGGAAATGGACATTCATGTTTTGGAATGAGGCCCCTTCTCTGGACAGAAAGAAAGAGGGAAGATAGTCAATGTAAAATGTTGGGGGGAAGGAATGGAGCAACAGTTGGCAGATGATAGGTGGATCGAGGTGTAGAGAAATGACATGCAAATGACGGAGGATAGAGTGGCAATTTGGGTTGTTCCCAAACTGGAAACATGTATGAACTGGGAGATCCACTCTTTACTGAAGAAATCGAGATAGGCTCACCATAAAGATGTGGGGTACTAAAAGATGATTCAGAGACTAGTCTTCCATTGTGCCATAACAGGCTACAAAACAAAGTTAAGTGGCATCATGGACCACAACACCAACTTCCCATTGAACTTAATGAATTAAATCTTCAATTTATCCACACGACTAGAGTTCTTCATCTCTGGAATCAGAATCAGAATCTATATCAGGTTTATTATCACTGGCATGTGTCATGAAATTTGTTAGCTTAACAGCAGCAGTTCAATGCAATACATAATATAGAAGAAAAATAAATAAATCACAGTATATGTATATTGAATAGATTAAAAATGGTGCAAAAGCAAAAATAATATACATTAAAAAGTGAGGTAGTGTTCATGGGTTCAATGTCCATTTAGAAATCGGATAGCAGAAAGAAAGAAGCTGTTCCTGAATCACTGAGTGGGTGCCTTCAAGCTTCTGTACCTCCTTCCTGATGGTAACAATGAGAAAAGGGCATGTCCTAGGTGATTTAATTTTCATTTTAGAAAATCAAATATAAACTTCCTCTGAAGCATTTACATCTTTCTTGATGTGTGGTCCCCTAAAGTTGATACTATATTCCGGCAATATCCAAACATGTATTTTATAAAGTTTTCCTAAGATAATCAGAATATTATAAAGCTAATGCAACAGCTTAGCATTGATGTTACTGTTGATTTGTGATATTCATCACTCTATCTGTACAGGTAAATCCCGAACATCAAAATTAACCAAATAGGCATAAAACCTTTTTTGAGTATTTAAATAAATATTACCTGCATTATTTTTACTTGGGCTTCTCTTTGGAGTCACAGTATTTTATGCAGGTTATAGAAATTGCTACATGATGAAGCAAGCTATCTTGTTAATACAACTTACTGAATGGTACAGATATATCTTGGAAATTAGTTAGAGTGCGTAATTCAAACATGGTTCCCTGAGTCACAGAACGGAGTACATATACAGTGAATTCTGGATAATTGGGCCATTGGAGGAACTCAGCAGGCTAGGCAGCAATAATGGAAAAAAGTACAGTCAAAGTTTTGGGCCGAGATCCTCCAGCATCTTGCACCTGCGCTGATTTGGTAAGTTTAAGGTCAGTTGAAAGAACACTGCAGATGAACTTCTTCATGGATAAATATTAGGAACTAATACACAGTTTTATAGCACTCTGGAGGTATTAGTAGCAATCTAATTTATTCTGTCTTTCAGTTTAATACATGTTACTCAGCTAAACAGTAGTTTGTCTTTTTTTCCTTTCAATGATTTCTATTAAACTTCTGCCGTTTGGGTCAGCCATTTAACTGGGCCAAAATGTACTGGTCCCAAATGTGTTATCATGTGTGTACATAATAAAGAACTAGGATCACAGCAAGTGAAAGCAATACATCTGTGGAGATAAAAAACAGACCAAAAAGGATAATCAAACCACCTCAGAGACTGATTGAGAGTTGTTGAGTGAATCGGGGGCTGTATTTGTTCATTACAATTGAAGTTAACATAAATTTCTTTGTTGGAGACAATTATTGTTTCTTGCAGGTTTATGAGGACATAGTATTGTATTTCAATTGTCTTTAAGGGTGAAGGTGTGTTATTATGTATGTGCTTAATAAAGAACATCAGTTACCTGTGTGCAATGCAGGTGGTTCACCTGGAACCGAAAGTGACATTGGTGATTTGGTTGAACATGCTCGTGTCGAGCTGAAGCCATGACTGGCGACATCTGCAAATAAATTACTTTTACCCACACTAAGTTTGTCTTTTATCGAGAACAAACATAACACCAATGAGGCCCAAATAACCGCTTACAGTCAAAGCATATCACTGTATGCTGTAATGACTCCAAACCACGGTATTATGTGTGAGACCATAAGAATTTTGCTTGTTTCAATGTGATCAGCTCTCATCGTTCTAACCAGGGGAGAAAAATTCCAGCCTCCTTAGGAATGAAATGAAGTTACGAGAGACAGAAAATGTTGGAATTTGGAGCAACTTAACAGGATTGAAGAAAGGTGCATGACAGTAGTAGCCAGGCTTGATAAGAATGCGGCTGAAGAGCAGGACAGCAACAGAAACCTCATTAAGGCATGAAACAAGAGACTGCAGATGTTGGAAAGTGGAGTGGAAATCTGCCAGAGGGACTTGCAGCAGATCCTCCTGCAGCTTGTAGGTATGAAATAATATGCTTTGGCAGTAAGCATAAGGAGCAACAATGTTTTAAAGGTTATGCAGTAATAGTGTGACATGAGTATATGCACCCACTGATCACTTTATAGATACAACAGAGTAACTAATAAAATGGTACAGGAGGGGAACACATTGTGGTCTTCTGCTGTACCACTTCTGCTACCTTCTACTTCAAGTTTCACTGTTTTGTGAACTCAGAGATGCTATTTTGCACACCGCTGTTGTAATGCATGGTTATTTGAGTTACTGTTGCCTTTCTGTCAGCTTACTATCTCTTCTTTCAGTTAGTCC
The DNA here is from genome assembly GCF_963921235.1 of Mobula hypostoma. NCBI lineage: Eukaryota > Metazoa > Chordata > Chondrichthyes > Myliobatiformes > Myliobatidae > Mobula > Mobula hypostoma. The sequence continues at coordinate 116,510,171 of NC_086097.1, read as the reverse complement.
TGATGAAGGATCTTGGTCTGAAACGTCGACTGTGCCTTTTCCTATTGATGCTGCCTGGCCTGCTGCGTTCATCAGCATTTCTTATGTGTGTTGCTTGAATTTCCAGCATCTGCACATTTCCTCGTGTTTGTGGCCGTTCTCTTCTGACCTGTCTCTTTAACATGGCACCTACGGAGCTGTCACTCACTAGATACGTGTTTGTCTTTTACACCATTCCCTGTAAACTCTAGAGACTGTTGTGCATGAAAATCCCAGGAGTTCAGCAGTTTCTGAGATACTCAAACTACCCCGTCTGGCACCAACAATTATTCAATGATCAAAATCACTTAGATCACATTTCTTCCCCTTTCTGATGTTTGGCCTGAACAACAACTGAACCTCTTGACCATGTCTGCATGCTTTTATGCATTGAGTTGCTGCCCCACGAATGGCTGATTAGATATTTGCATTACCGAGCCGGTGCAGTTGTACCTAATAAAGTGGCCACTGAGTGTATGTCATATTCAGGTATAGGTTTATTTATTTATCAGCTGTCCGTGGAAACATATAGCAAAATGTATCATTTAACAGACAACACAACCTATGGATGTGTTTGAGGCAGCCTGCAAGTGGCGTCAACATAGCAAGCCTACAATGTTCAGTAGAACAGCAACAACAAAACAAGACCTTTCCTCCCTCCCATCCACCCAGCTGCCCACTCACACACACACAGGCACTCCTCCAAACCCAGGACCACAAATCCTTGAAGGTGCTTAGGCCAATTTATAAATAGATACGGCAACAAAAGAACATAAGAAATCGGAACAGGACTGGTCCATCTTTGTGATATGCCTGGTCTGCCTTTCATTTAGCTCAGAGCCGTCTGCTTGTTTATCCGATCCCTGTAACTTGTGTCATTTCCATAGCTTACCTCAAAGCTACAAACTACACGTATGCTGAAACTTTGAAACTAAAGAAAAACCACTGGAACTACTCAGAAGGTCAGGCAATTTTTTGTTGAGAGAAGCAGAGAAAATCCACAATCAGAATAGAAAAAAAGGTAAAAAATCAAACATATTTAAGATCAGAGAAAGGGAAAAGAAAGATAGAGGAAAAGGGGATTCTTAATGGTAGAGTGGAGAACAAGAATGACTGAATGACAGAAGAAGTGGTGCAGAACTGCTGTGAGAGAGAAGTATGGACCATCAGAACTGCACAGTTCTGACACAAGGATGGTTATCTGAAATTGCTAAGTTCTGAGAGCTCTAATGTGCCAAGGAAGAAGATGAGGTGCTATTTCTCACACTTAGCGTTCAGATTTTTCAATTTAGCAATTAATATTGATATGGATCCACAGGTCATTGGATGTATTTTAAAAATATTTTTAAACATATTTTCTTGTTCTTTTCTGATTCAGCAGCAAGAGGTATCCACAAATAAAGGAGGCACTGTACACATGTCAAAGTTTATATAAAATTACTTTATTAGAGTTATGTAAAGGATAAATACAGAAAGAAAGGGAAATCATTAATAAGGTAGCAAAAGAGAAAAAGAATACTTTTCAACCAATCATTAAGCCAAGCCATACAATATAGTGCTGGAGGGAACCATATGCATACAACTTTTCCACTCTCTCTGTCTCTCCCTCTCCTTGTCCATATCTCAGACTCTTAGCCCTAGATGGCAGTCAGCCTGACAGAAGATTCATCCTTGTGCAAAGAAATTGCCTCCTTTTATACCCTTCAAGATCCCCAGTACTTGTCCAGACAAACTTGCTTTTCACCATTCTACTCTCAAGGCTGTAGACTGGTACCTACACTTAATTTCTCAAAACATGGCTGTGGACTGGTTCTCTTGTTTATTCTCAAAACATTCTCACTCCCAGACTAACAACACTTTGTCTTCAAAATTTCATTTTGTGTTATACATTTTGGCATATTCCAAGGAGGAATCAAATTTAACACTTCCTTTACAGAGCATCTGGGGCCCAGCATTGATCGCTTTGGAACCGCGCATAGCCACATGCTCTGAACCCAAAAGTTCAAAGTTCAAAGTAAATTTATTGTCAAAGGATGTACAGGAAGTATTTATTTTATATATTTAGTTTATTTATTTACTGATACAGCATGGATTAGGCTCTTCTGGCCCTTTGAGCTGCACTGCCCCAGCAAACGTTTGCAATCCTGATTTAACCCTAACCTAACCACAGGACAATTTACAATAACCATTTAACTGACCCGGTATGTCTTTGGATTGTGGGAGGAAACTGGAGCACCCAGGGCAAACCCAAGCATTCCACAAGGAGGACGTACAGACAAAACGATGCTGGATTTCAACTTCAGACTCAGATTCCCTCAGCTGTAATGTTGTCACACTAACCAGTACACTACTGTGGCATCTTATACTACCCTGGGATTCATTTTCTTGCAAGCACTCATTGTGGAACAGAGAAGTCCAGAATCAATGGAAAACTGCAAACAAAAACTGATAATCAAAGAAGGCAAACTACAAATACAAATAATAGTAATAGAACAACAAATAATAAATAAACTAACAGTTGAATAAATAAATAGGTAGGCAAATGAATAAATACATAAATAAACAAATGAATAAATAAATACACAAACAAATATATAAATAATAAAATAATACTGAAAACATGAGTTGTAGATTTCTTGAAAGTGAATCCACAGGTTATGGAATCAGTTCAGAGTTGAGGTGAATGAAGTTATCCACACTGGTTCATGAGCCTGGTGTTTGAAGGGTAATAACTGCCTAAAACTGGTGGTGTGGGACCTAAGGCTCCTGTACCTCTTTCTTAATGGTAGTTGTGAGACGAGAGCACGGCCTGGATAGTGGGGGTCCTTGATGATGAATGTTGCTTTCTTGTGGCAGTTCTCCTTGTAGGTCTGCTCAGTGGTGGGGAAGATGTTTCCTGTGATGGACTGGTTGCATCCATTAATTCTAGCAGACTTTTCTGTTCATGGGCATTGGTGTTTCCATATGAGGCTGTGATGCCACCAGTCAAGTTACTGGTCACTCTGCACCTCTCGAAGTTTGTTTAGTTATAGATGACATGATAATTCTATGCAAACTTCTAAGACAGTAGATGTGTTGCCATGTATTCTTTGTAGTGGCTCTTTTGCGCTATTCCCAGGACAGATACTCTGAAATGAAAATGTTGATCAATTTAATGTTACTGACCCTCTCCACCTCCAATCACTTAAAGGGGACTGGTTCACAGACCTCTGGTTTCCTCTTCCTGTAGTCAATAATCAGCTCTTAAGTTTTGCTTACATTGAGTGAGAGGTGGTTGTTAGCAGAACTTGCATGGGATCGTCATACTTCACAATGACTAAATACCCATTAAGGTGGTAAACTGTAATGTTCAGAGAGATGAGAAAATGCTCAAACTAACTGTAATGTAACCACACAACAACTTTGTGAAAACAATTAGATAGTCTGTTCTTGCCTCTTCCAACCTTCCTGTATGAAGGTTATAAATTCATTTTTGGCATTGTGAATATCCACAGTTAATAATTAATTTAATAACCTAAAAACAACCTGCAATTTACTTGAAGATACGGGACATATTATTAATTCTATTATGAAATTGACTGCAGAGCCAATAGATCAGAACGTGCTTTGGATTCCAATTTGTAATTGTTTCGAGAATGTTTAAGCCTATATTGAAAAACTCAAATAGGAAAGGACGGCTTGTTTACACATTTAAAGGGGAAGATGAAACATTTAATTTAGGTTCATTACTTTTCTTCAAAACCTTCCCTTTCAAAATGAGGAGCAAAGCAAAATTGACGTCAGTAGCCCGAGTTTTCTAATTTCATTCAGTGTTATGATAAGGTTATGGAAAGTCACTTAGTCACAAATAATCATGCTTACCCATTCTAGCATGACTGTAACTGACAGATGGTTTTCCTGAATTTTTATGCACTTCAATTGAAAGGAATGGAAGAAAGCACGAATGCAGAGCAGCTCCAGAGTTTTATTAACCAGCAACATTAATAAAAGTGCAGCAATTTATTCAGTTGATGGAATTGTGTCATCATTTCCATGAAATTAAGGAGGAGAATTGTTAATATATTCCTCATCTGATCTCAATATTAGGCTCATTGATAATACTTTAAATGTGTAGTGACAGCAAAAATGTCCTCACTGTTCTTCACATTGAAGCCTTGCATTTTAATGTAACAAACAATATGAGATCAAGAAGACTCAAACATTGAAAACCATGTTGAACAAAATATAAAGAATAATGGTCAAAACATGAATATAGTAATTATAGAAGTAAACTTTATGGAGTTTAATCTTGTTTCAAGATTTATTTTATCAAATAATTTTAGACTGTGAGCGCAAAAACTTTCAATTATGCATTTTGCACAAAGGTGAATATGCTGTATGTTTAAACTTCCAACAAAATCAATGCAACTCTATTGGCTAACCACTGACAGGTTCACTGGAATGATCATGAATTTCTCTTGAAAGAGGTGAGTTCACATGATGATAGGGATTGGTCTAAAATAATGCCAGCATGGACTCAATAGGCCAAATAACCTCCTTTCCTGCTGTGAGCATTCTGTAACTATGCAATCTGTTATTTACATTCAGTGGCCATTTTATTAGACATTTCATGGGCTTCTGTTGCTGATTGCCATCCACTTGAAAGTTCAATATGTTGTGCATTCAGAGTTTCTCTTCTGCACGCCACTGTTGTAATGTGTGGTTATTTGAGTTATTGTCGCCTTCCTGCCAGATTTCCTCTGACCTCACTCGTTAACAAGGCATTTTCACCTACAGAACCGTCGCTCACTGGATATTTTTTGTTCTTTGCACCATTCTCTGTGAACTCTAGAGACAGCAGGGTGTGAAAATCCCAGGTCAGAAGTTTCTGAGATACTCAAGCAACCCCATCTGGCACCAACAATCATTCCACAGTCAAAGTCACTGAGATCACATTTCTTCCCCATTCTGGTATTTGATTTGAACAATGACTGAACTTCTTGACCATGCCTACATGCTTGTAAGCATTGAGTTGCTGCCATGAGATTGTCTGATTAGATATTTGCATTAACAAGCAGGTGCACAGCTGTATCAAACAAAGTGGCCAAACAGTCTATGTGAATATATTTCCATTCTGTAATCATAAGGATTTTCTGGCTTAAAAATTGGATCATGTTGATTATATGTTCTGACATTACAAATCCTGATTTGAGCAGGATTTTTCTCATGATTTGTGATCCACATATTACATTGTTCCTCCTGCGACATTTTACCATATCCGTAATAAGCCCTGTGGACCCCTGCAGCTTGCTACGGAACATTGATTTTCTAGCTTCCTCAAGCCCCTGTATTTGCAAACTATCTTAACTAGAGCCGTTAAGTCCATGTGCTTTCGGTTTAATCTTGTCAAGTTAATTATGACTGGCACATGTTTCCCGTATCCCATGTTTATATAAAGAGGACTCTCGTTTAGTGCTTTAGCGGAGTCATTGTGTTGGAGACAATGATTGGTTTCATGGTAACATACATCAAAGTTGCTGGTGAACGCAGCAGGCCAAGCACCATCTATAGGAAGAGGCGCAGTCGACGTTTCAGGCCGAGACCCTTCGTCAGAATTTCGTCATGGTTTCATGGTGTTGCTCAGTCGCTCCTTCGAGGCTCTGTTGACATTCTCATGTCCAAACCCTTGTTTCCTTCTCTTCGTGGGGAATCTGCCACCCTCTGCTCCTGGGGTCAAGCTGTTACCAGCACTTCCTGTAACTGAAAGCCTGCCTCTCCTCCGCACTTGGCCCATCCTGCAAGAGCACACCATGACAATATCATAGTGTGCCTTGTGCTAAATCATCATGTTTCAGAGTACTTGGGCTACGAATCAAATTCAGTTGTGTGTTTCTGCATACAATGGGATTGTGTAAATGTAATTTGCAAAGCAATGGTGGGGTCAATCCATGAAGGCTGCCCAGAGTACTACACAGGGTGCCTGTGTGCTGCGGCTCTCTGGAGATTCCTCTGAGTACAAATCTGTGACGGGAGCATTCTGTGCATGCATGGCAGCAAGTTTGGCTTGTAGAACAGACATTTGTTGTATTGCCAGAGTCACTGTAGAATGGGAAGGGGAGTGGGGGAGGAGTAGAAGCTGGCAGTGTTGTTGGTGAAACCAGTTGAGGGAAAAGCTGGCTATGTGGGGAGGGGAAATGAAGTAAGAGGCTAGTGGCGGATATGTGGACAAGAAAAAGGGCAGAAGAAGAAGGAATCTGATAAGAGAAGACTGTGTACTGTGGAAGGAAAGGAAGAAAGAGAGAAACCAGATGGAGGTGATGGGAAGGTGAGGAGAAGAGAAGAGTCTGAGAGGGAAGTCAAAATGGGAAAGAGAAAAGGAGAGGGGTGAGAGGGGAGAGGTTACTGGAAGTTGGAGAAATTAATGCCATTAGGTTGGAACCTACGTAGATGCAATATGAGATGTTGTTTCTCCATCTTGAGCTTGGCCTCATGTTTTTTCTTAGTTCTCTTCTAATATTTGTAAATTTGTATATTTGTGCACTTGTAATGCTATTGTGAGATCGTAATTTCCTTTGGGATCAATAATGTATCCATTGCTCTATCATGGCAGTAGAGGAACCTTATCCCTGTTATGAAGGTGGGAGGATGGGGTGAGGTCAGATGTGCGGGAAATCGAGGAGATGCAAGTGAGATAGTGGTGGGAGGGAAACAGTGTTGTTTGAAAAAGGAGGACATTACAGATGTTCTGGAAAGGGAGTCCTCATCCTGAGAACAGAAGCAGTGGAGGTTAAAGAAATGAGAAAGGAATGGCATTTTTACACGGACAGGGTGGATGTTGGAGGCAAACTGATGGAATTGATGAGCTCAGTATGTGTGCATGAAGCAGCACCAATACCGTTGTCAATGTAGTGGAGGAAGAGTTGGGGAGCATTACCAGTGTAAGATTGGAACATGAGACCATAAGATATAGGAGCAGAAGTTGGCCATTTGGCCCATCGAGTCTGCTCCACCATTCAATCATGGGCTGATCCAATTCTTCCAGTCATCCCCACTCCCCTGCCTTCTCCCCATAACCTTTGATGCCCTGGTTAATAAAGAGCCGATCTATCTCTGCCTTAATGCACCCAATGACTCATGGCAACAAATTCCACAGGACTGTTCCCTGTAGCCAACAAAAAGGCAGGCATAGCCAGAGTCTAAGCAAGTGCCCATAGCTATACCTTTGCATTGCAGAAAGTGGGAATAGCTGAAAGAGAAATTGTTGAGGGTCAGGACCATTTCCACCAGACAGAGGAGGATGGTGGTTGCTTTTGTTCTCTGACAGCTGTTAATGGAGGAGGCCGATAGCAGTGGAGAGGTGCTCTGGCCATGGAGGGTCTATTCTAAAATGTCCTTTCCACACTCTTATTTTTCCTACCAAGGTACCCAGACATATGACAGTACATAGACAATGCTGATGGATTCAGGAACTTCAGCTGTTAGACATTACTTCTGGTGCACAAGCTGAGCAATGACCAAATCATGGATCCTGTGAAAAATTATGAATAGTATTGAGAATTAAGCATTGAAACAAACAGGCTTTTTCCACCGAGGTTGGATGAGGCTAGAAATAGAGGTCAAGGGTAAAATGAGGGGGAAACTTCTTCACTCAGAGAGTGATGAGAGTGTGGAAGGAGCTGCCAGCTTGGAGGGGTATGGAAGGCTAAGGTCTGGGTGCAGGTCAATGGGACTAGGCAGAATAATAGTTTGATATGGACTAGGACTAGATGGCCTAAAGGGTCTGTTCCTGTACGGTATCGTTCTATGACTCTCTGACGATTAGATCCAAAGAAGAAGCATATAAATTTGCCAAAAAAATGTAATGAACCTAAGGACATAAGTAAAATAATAGATGAAGGAACAGCTTGATCGTGGTGGGTTAGCACAACACTTCCCAGTACAGACAACCTGGGTTCAATTCCCACCGCTGCCTGTAAGGAGATTGTATGATCTCCCCGTGACTGCATAGCTTTCCTCCGGGTGCTCTGGTTTCCTCCCACAGTCCAAAGGTTAATTGGTCGTTGTAAATTGTCCCATGTTTAGGCTGGGATTAAATCGAGATTTGCTGGGCGGCGTGAATCAAAGGGCCGGAAGGGCCGATTCTGCGCTGTGTCTCAATCAATCAATAAATGAAAACAATCAGAGAGTCAGAGATAGGAGAATTTATAATGGGGTTCGGAGAAATGGCAGAATAACTAAATAATAACTTTTGCTCAGTCTTCAAGGATAAGCGCATAAGCAACATCCCAGAAAGGCAAAGGAACCGAAAGTCTAATGAAACGGAAAAAAAAATGGTGGAAATTAGATTTAACAACAAGAAGTAGAGCTGAAAGAATTAATGAGACTGAAATCTATACCTCAAGAGCATTGAAAGAGTAGAAATAGTAGGTGCATTTACAGCCATTTTCTAAAATTATTTCATTCTGGAACAGCTCCTGCTGTCCGCAGAATGGAAAACTTAAGTCCACTATTTCAAAAATATTTTGGGAGAGACAATGGAACACAGCAGTTAGCCTAGTATCAGTCGAGGCAAGTTGTGACAATGTATGATGTAGAAAACAGGACACTTAGAAAATAACACAGGAGTGGAAAAGATGAGTGTGGAGTAGAAAAGATGAGTGTGAATTTACAAAGAAAAATGTCATGTTGGACTAAGCTAGTCAAGCTTTCTGACGATGTAATTATAAACTAAATGGGGGAAACCAGAGGATGTGGTGTACTTGGGTTTTAGAAGTTCTTTGATAACATCACTCATAAGAGAGCAATGTGCAAAATTAAAGCATCATGATTGGTAAATATGTACAGCTATGAATTGCAAATCTTGGTCAGATAGGAAACAGAGAGAAGGAATAAATTGTCTTTCATGTGGTGGTGGGAAGTGACTGTCGAGGGGATTCAGCTATTTGCAATAAATATCAATGATCTGGATGAGAGAATTAAATGTAAAATGTTGTGAAACTTCATCTGTATAAAACTGAATGGTTTTATGGATTGTGAGGAAGTTGCAAAGAGGATTCAAAAGGATTTAGACTTACATTTAGTGAATAGCAAATGGAATATAATGTGGCTAAATATGAAATTATCTACTTAGGTTGGAAACGTAGAAAGGCAGATTATTTAAATGGTGACACAAATCAAGAGAAAGAGAAAGATTAGCTTTATTTGTCACATGTACATCAAGACGTACTGTGAAATGCCATTTGCGTCAAACCAAATCACTGACGATTGTGCAAGGCGTCCCACAAGAGTCATAATGCTTCCAGCACCAACATAACAAGCCCACAACTCGCTAACTTTAACTGTACATCTCTGGAACGTGGGAGCAAAACCAAAGCACCCAGAGGAAACTGCTATGTTTTGTAACTCCAAAATATAAAACTAATTGAAAGAAAAGCCTGGAGATGTATGTCTTAGTTTTGTTTTACTTCAGTAAAGCAAGTACTGATGGTGACGTAAGCCATTCACGTAGTTTTATATATAACCTGTAATGAACTATGTAAACAAAAAATGCTTAATTAAACAATATATTTACAAAACACAATACTCCTCTTTGCTTAGTTAGAAACTCCAACAAATTATAGAATGCATTTCAACATATATATACTCTATCTAGAGATATATGTGTGTGTGTGTATGTGTATATATTGTCTCAATCCCCTCATAAGGCAACCCCTGTCAAAGTCAAAATGATAAGGAAGGGTAAAAATGGGGAAACTGGAACTTCTGCTGCAAATTTTGAGTTTCTATGTGGATCTGAAACAGTGTGGGGTCATTTCTGGTTTCCGTTTGGATCACTTCTGCCATAATAGGGAGACTTTTAATTTGCATTTGGGTGAACACTTCAAGAGGTGCGTCCTCTTTTGTAAGTTTTTCAGGTATTTTCTTTTCCAAGGTAAAGAGGACAAAATCCTATCCACAATCTCCATCAGCACAAGTACACCACAAGGCTGTGTGCTTAGTCCCGTGCTCTTTTCACTTTACACTCATGACTGTGAAGCTAACCGCAGCTCCAATGCTGTATTCAAGTTTGCTGATGACACTACTGTAATAGGCTGAATCAAAGGAGGTGATGAATCAGCATTCAGGAGGGAGATTGAAAACCTGGCTGAATGGTGCCATAACAACAACTTCTGACTTGATATCAGCAAAAGCAAGAAGCTATATTTGACTTCGGGGGGAGGAAACCAGAGGACCATGAGTCAGTCCTTATTGGGGCTCAGAGTTGGAGAGGGTTATCAACTCTAAATTCCTCAGTGTTACCATTTAATGGGACCTATCTCGGACCCAGCATATACAGTAAGTGCAATTACAAAGGATGCATGGCAGCACCTCTACTTCCTTAGGAGTTTGCCAAGATTCAGCATGACACCTATAACAGTGACTACCTTCTGTAGGTGTGTCATGGAGGGTATATTGACTGGCTGCATTGCAGCCTGGTATGGACCCCTGAATGAAAAATCCTGCAAAAAGTAGTGGATATGGCCCAGTCCATCAGAGGTAAATTATTCCCCAACGTTCAGCATATCCACATGGAGTGTTACCATAGGAAAGCTGCATCTATCATCAGGGACCCCAATTAACCAGGTCATGCTTTGATTTACTTCAGAAAGTGTAAAATTCTTCGGTGCAGGGATGATGGTGGCTGATTTGAACCGTGTGGGCACAGCAGCCTGGAGTGAAGTGTTGAAGATGTCTATGAAGACGTCTGTGTGCTGGTGTGAACACTCTTGGAGTGCTCATCCTGGGGTGACGACTGGCTCAGATATCTTGCAAGGCTTGACTCTCTGCAGAGTCCTTCTCATGTCTATTTCTATAATAGACAGTAGCTATTCACCTGGGTGGAGGGTAGCTTTCATGACTGGTGTTGTGTTGCATGTCCTGAAGTGTGCATAAATGTTGCTTAGAGTGCCGGTGAGGGAGGCGTCACTGGTATAGTTGGTGCCGTTTTTCCTTGCAGGTAGTCAGTAATGCCCTTGATGCCCAGCCACATATGCCAGGATTCATTATCAGAGAGGTGTTTCTGAATTTATTGAACCCATACGTGAATTGTACGTAAACACAAAAGATTCTGCAGATGTTGGAAATCCAGAGCAAAACACACAAAATGCTGGAGGAACTCAACAGGTCAGATAGCATCTATGGAAATGAATAACCAGTTGACACTTTGGGCCAAGGGCTTTCACCAGGACCTGATATTTCTGATAAGTTCTCCAACACAGTCAAGAAGCTCGGTCTTTGGTTTGGTGGAAGAACTGTAAGGTCTGACCCCCATTACAAAAGTCAAAGGTGCATAATTTATCTCTTTCAATCATCAAGAAGGATATAAATTCTCATTCTCAGCATGAGATTCTAACAATCCAGTTGATAGTAATTGTGAGAATTGGATTAATAATCAGGAAAGCACTGAATTAAATCTCAATATGGTAATTTGAATGCAGCTTTGAAAGAGACTAAAAATAAAAGGCTGATGTTATAAATCAACCAAATCAGCCTCTCCATCTCAGATATGGTTGGACAAGAATTGAAGGCTTTACCTGTGCAGTGCATATCCTAAGAATAAATCAGAAACTTTTGTTGCCCTTATACTTCTGCAGAAGGAAGTTGTTCCCAATAATTAAACATCAGTGAAGTCCCACAATAACTCTAATAATCTGTAATCCAATTGTTCAGAACTTCCGCTAATTCCCCACCTCCCCCTCGTACCCCATCCGTTATTTACTTATATACACACATTCTTTTTCTTTCTCTCCTTTTTCTCCCTCTGTCCCTCTCACTGTACCCCTGGCCCATCCTCTGGGATCCCCCCTTCCCCTTTTCCTTCTCCCTGGGCCTCCTATCCCATGATCCTCTCATATCCCTTTTGCCAATCAACTGTCCAGCTCTTGGCTTCATCCCTCCCCCTCCTGTCTTCTCCTATAATTTTGGATCTCCCCCTCCCTCTCCCATTTTCAAATCTCTTACTAGCTCTTACTTCAGTTACTCCTGACGAAGGGTCTCGGCCTGAAACGTTGACTGTACTTCTTCCTAAAGATGCTGTCTGGCCTGCTGCGTTCACCAGCAACTTTGATGTGTGTTGCTTGAATTTCCAGCATCTGCAGAATTCCTCGTGTTTGCGTTCAGAACTACCAATGGGTTGGCATCTGGCTCATCAGATTCCACTTCCTGTACCTGCTTTAAATGCTCCTGGGCCCCATTTTCTGTGTTCACTGAGCCCCTTTTTTCATCTTCCTTGTAAACTCAGAAGGGCCCCATTTCATGCACACACTTTAAATTCCTCGGGGCCCCGTTTCTCATTTTCCTTTTAAGCTCAGCTGCACCCCGTTTCCTGTGCTTCCTTCAAACAGACCAGGGCTCCATGTCTCGTACTCCCTTTATATTCACCAGACTAAATTAGCTTAGATTTATTTTTCACATGTACGTCGAAGCATACATTGAAATGTTTCATTTGAACTAACAAACAACATAACCTGTGGATACGCTGGGAGATGCCTGCAGGTGTCACCCCACATCCCAGTGCTAACATAGCACGCCATAATGTTTAACATAACAACACGCAGCCAACACACAAAAAGCAATACTCACAAAATGTTGGAGGAACCCAGCAGGTCACAACAGAATTGCAACATCGATAAAAGAGAACCACAGGGAAACAAGTCCTTTTCCATCTCTACTACCCACACAAATAATTGGACCTCTAATCCTAGGGCAGGACACCTCGGGGCCTTCAAATTCCTGTCGATGGTCCAGGCTCCATACCCACAGACATCAGGTCTCCAACCTCTGGACTCACCAGCCTAGGGGTTCCCTGGTCTCGCTGACCACAGGCTTTGACCTCTAGACTCACCAACCTCGGGACCTAGACATTTAAGAATCGACCTCTGGACCCCAAAATTTATTGATTACTGACTATGGTCTCCAATTTCAGAATTTGATGGCCTCAGAACTTTGACCTCTAATCTCACGACATCTGGTTTTTGACCCAGAACTCGCCAATTATGGGTCTCTGATCTTTGGACTCGGCAACCATTGGGTTTCAACCTTAGGGCATGTTAACTATGGTTTTATGACTTCAGGACCTGCCGATCAACATCAGGCCTCCAATCTCGTGACTCGCTGACCTCCAACCTTAGGATTTGGCAACTTCAGGGAGCGACGGCTCTGGATCGTGAGGCCTGCAGACTTTGAATCTCCATCCTCAGGGATTACTGGCTCTGTCCTGAACACTGAACTCTGGATCCTTCCCCTAGCTCTTCATTTACTGCCCCCAACTCCTTACTCCCCTTACCACTATCAGTAAACACTAACTTCCTGTGCTGTCCCCAAAGGCCATCTCTATAAACCAAGAAGCAATCAGACAGCAGATATACACTGTTTGGTGCCATTTTGTTACACTTCTGTGTAACAGCCAAAAAAAATGAATTAAAATTGTGTTGGGATATAAATAGAACTGAAATCTAGAAATGTGGAAAAGCCACTAGTCTTGCTTGGCCAAAGTTCTAAGGGTCCCAGATTATCAAACTATTGTAGTATTACATTCTTGAAGATATGGTTTAACTAGAAATTGTGCACTCAATGATCCATTTCTGATCTACACTCCAACATTTACCACCCTCTATTGTTTCCTTCCTTTCAAGAATAGTTTCATTCCTGTGAAATTTCTCAGCTAGATGTGCCATACATCCTTGTTGAAGTACTTCATTGATCAGCATCATACCTGCTTTAGGAGGGGGTCTTGAGTGAAAGTCTGTTGTTAAGGGTTACAACAGGACAGTAATAGAATGTAGAGCTGTGCTGAGAAGTGGCACATGGAGTTCAACCCTGAAAAGTGTGAGGTGATTCACTTTGGAAGGTCAAATTAGAAGGCAGTATACAAGGTTAATAGGAGGATTCTTATCAGTGTGGAGGAGCAGAGGGATCATGGGGTCCACATCCATAGATCCCTCAAAGTTGCTGTGCAAGTTGATAGGTTGTTAAGAAAGTCTATGGTGTGTTGGCCGTCATTAGTCATGAAACTGAGGTTAAGAGCTGTGAGGTAATGTTTCAGCTCTATAAAACTCTGGTTAATCTACACTTTTGTTGCCTCATTATAGGAAGGATGTAGAAGCTTTAGAGAGTGTGCAAAAGAGATTTACCCAGATGTTGCCTAGATTGGAGATAACGTTTTATGATGATAGATTGAGTAAAGTATGGCTTTTGCTCTTTGGAGTGAAGGAGAATGAGAGGTGACTTGATAGAGGTGTACAAAATATAAAAGGCATAGGCAAAGGCTTTTCCAAGGGTAGAAATGCCTAATACGAGGGGAGCCTAATTGTAAGCTGATTGGAGGAAGGTATAGGGGGAATGTCAGTGGTAAGTATTTTTATACAGAGCGTGGCGAGTGCATGGAATGCAGTGCCACCAGAAGTGGTAGAAGAAAATACATTAAAAACCTTTAATAAACTCTTCGGTAGGCACATGGATGTTAGAAAAAAATTAAGGACTACGTTGGAGAGAAGAGTTAGATTGATCTTAGAGTAGATTAAAAGGTTTTGGGCCAAAGGGCCTGTACTGTTCTGTAATATTCTTTGTTCTACATTCTACCTTGAAATTGGCTAAAAGCATTGGTTGAATTAAGAAGAACACAGCAAAGAGAAACAGGAGACAAGTGCCAGCTAGACCAGTGCAGAAATGCTGCTGGTGCCAGGACTGGCTCCAATCAACATAAACAACAGCATTCTTAATTGCAGTCCAATTAATTGGAGCACAGTTACTAACATTATAGAACAATAACAACACTGACAGAAGCCATCAGGCTTTCTAAGTCTATGCCAAATCTGTACATAAGCAATGTGATTCATCTTACTTCTCCTTCTTTCTTCGCTGCTCTGCAATATTTCCTCTTTTGAGCATGGATCTGATAACTTTTTGAACATCATGATTGAATCTAGGACATAGAACATAGAACAATACAGCACAGGAACAGGTTTTACAGCCCACAATGTCTGCACCAAACACAAAACCAAATTAAACTAAATCTCTTCTGTTTGCACATGATCCATACCCCTGCATTTCCTGAATATTCATATGTCTGTCTAGCAGCCTTTTAAATGCCACAATTGTATCTGCTGTTTCCAATAACGCAGCAGCCAGTTCCAGAAACCTACCACTCTACATGTAAAAAATTTCCTGCATGCATCTCCTTTAAGCTTTCCCCTTCTCACATTAAATTTATGTCCTCTTGTACTTGGCATTTCTACCCTGGCAAAATATTCTGACTATTAAGATTGCTGCTGGGATTTGAGGACCTGAGCTTTGGGGAAAGGTTGAAAATGTTCAGACTTTATTCCCTGAAGTATAGGAGAATGAGGGGAGATTTAATAGAAATATACAAAATTATGAGGGGTATAGACTTTTGATCAGGCAGACAAGCTCTGTGGTCTGGAGTTAATGATGGACAAATTGTTAGAATGAACTGATCCGAATGTGTCTGGATTCTTTCATTGAATTTGGTTTGGTGTTTTATATGCGGAGTTTTTCCATTCTTTTTTGCTGTTTGCATGATTTTTTCTTTTTTTTTTGCGTTTTGGGGTTTTGATATTTTTCTTTGAACCCAAGTTTGTTCCTCCTCTCCTTATATCTCATTCTCTCTAATCCATGCAGCATCCTGGTAAACCTCTCCTACACCTTTTCCAAAACCTCCATATGCTTCTAGTGGTGGACAACTAGAATTGCACACAATACTCCAAGTGAAGCCTAACCAAAATTTTATGCAGTTGCAACATGACTTCCTTGCTCTAATACCGAATGGCAGAACAATGAGGGAAAACATGCTGTACACTAACATTATCACTCTGCCTGCTTGTGCTTTTCATGGAATTTAAATTTGCTGACCCTCTCCACCTCTGATCCCCCAGTCAGAACAGGCTCACGGACCTCCAGTTTCCTTCTCCTGCACTTAATAATGTGCTGTGTTGTATGATGTGAGTGATCATGGTGCATGACAACAATTGTTCTTGGGACATTTTTCTGCAGAAGTGGTTTGCCATTGCCTTCTTCTGCACTACCTAAAAACATATTAATCCCATTTTCCTAGGATTGGCAAGATTGTATTGCATTGAATTTTCAAATAAGAGTTGGCTATTCACTACAAGTAAATAGCAGCACATAAAAAAGATTGTCTAGGGAAACTGTCCAACATTAAATCTAACGGGAAATGTAAAATCTACCGAAGCAGAAATACTTAAAGTGTTGGGTTTTGCCAGTAAAGTGAGGTTTGCAGTTGAAGTTCACTGCTTACAATGACTAAGACAAGAGAGCATTTGCCTTTAATGCTGACGGTTTGAAAGTCCTGCTGAATAGGTACAGCCGAAACTAGAATTGAGTGCTTCCAGTAAAAGGACTTGGGCTGGTCCATCCTCAGTCTGGCTCACTCCCCACAGTCCATTGCCTCCAGCCATCTGGATCAGTTTTTACTGAAGTTATCTGGTCGCCAAAGAGTTCTCAGAATACTAAGTGTCGTCCTAAATTTTGTGACAGTACTTGTCACTGTATAGGCTTTGAGCAACTTTTAAATGTACCCACTAGCCTGAGACATTTAAAAACTCTTCAGACTTTTCTGCATTCTGCCTCCTTCCTCTCCAGTTCTGATGAAGGGTCTGAAATATCAATTGTTTAATCCCCCACGTAGTACGGCCTGACTTGTTGACTTTCTTCAACATTTTGTGCGTGGTTTCTCAAGATTTCCAGCATCAGCAAAGTATCTTATGTTCTTGACATCTATATTCTCTCTCATGGTCTTCAACTCCACCCTGTTTCTCCTACCACCCACTTGCAGGAGAGATAATTTACAGAAACCAGTTAACAAACCAACCAGCTTTTGGGATGTGAGAGAAAATGGAGGACCAGCAAGAAGCCTACACTGTCACAGGGAGAATGTACAAACTCTATGTAGACACCGTTGGAGGGCAAGGTTGAATCTGGATCACCTAGAGACAATAGCGCTACCTGCGGAACCACTTTAAGCCACCTTTCCTTGTTAAACAACAAACAGATTTTGAGGTTTCTTGCTTGATGCTCTAATCTGGATTTATATAGGTGTCAATGACCAACTATGTTCGCACAATTTTGATTTCTTGAGGTTGCGTTTTAACTTCAAGAACTGAATCCATTGTGTTCATTAAACCATCAAGAACGGCTAACCTGCATTATAATGGTTCAGCATCAATCACAAACAAGTCAACAGCATGAAACTTTGCTCCTTATATTCATCATGTTTTGATGCAAGAAGTCTTAAATACAACTTAAAACCTATGAAGAATGTTCAGAACTGAAGGAACTCTGCCCCTATTGAAACATCATGTCTTCTTTATTTATGAAAATGCTGGAAGTGTTGCTCAGAGTAAATTTTGTATTTGATATTTACTTATGTATATATAATTTAAAAAATACTGGAAATAGAAACTACCGGAACCACTTGGCAGGCCAGGCAATCTCTGTGGAAAGAGAAATGATGTAAATCATCAAAACAGTTAGGAGTTGCAGTGGCAGCTGTGGCAAAACCTGGATCAGAAACAAACCATGCAATGGCAGTCATTCTTTCCTTGGAAAAGAGCTGCCTTTAGTCTTCATTGTTCATCTTAATTTATTTGCAGCAAATAAAACTGTGGTAGTGTACACTCCAGTCCACCACTGAGCACATCTGCAAGGAGCACTACCACAAGTTTGCAGCATCCAACATCAAAGACACCCACAATCCAGGCCATGCTCTCTTCTCGTGTCTGCCATTGAAATACAGGAGCCTTAGATCTCACACTGCCAGGTTCAGGAACCGTTATTACCATCAACCATCAGGTTCCTGAACCATTGTGGATAACTTCATTCATCTCAAAACTGAATTAATTCCACAATCTATGGACTCACTTTTAAAGAATATACAATTCATGTTCTGAATATTATTTATTTACATATATATGTATTTTGATAAGAAATTTACTTTGAGCTTGGGGCTTTCGAACACTGCATGATATTATAGCCTGGGCTGAGGTGTCTATGGAAATAGTCCATTCTGATATTTTACGAGGGTAGTAAAATTTTGGAGCAGATCACCAGAATTTATCCAGATTAACAGCGAGAGAATAAAAACAGATAGTAAATCGGGAGGCCAAAAAATTGAATAGAACTGGATTCTAACAGGGCTACTCTGGACTTGAGACCTGAAAAAAGTTCTGTTTGGGGCAGGATGAATGCATGAGGACACTATTGGTGAGCTGTCAGTCTAGCCCGGGTCTGAAGAAGGGTCTTGATCCAAAATGTCAACTCTTTATTCCTTTCCATAGATGCTGCCTGACCTGCTAAGTTCTTCCAGAATTTTGTATGTGTTACTCTGGACTTCCAGCACCTGGAGACTTTCTTGTGTTATAGCCCAGAAATTTATCTCAAAGGACTTATCAGCAGCTGAGACCCAGCAAAGGCTCATAGATTCTGCCAGGCAAAAATCATGCTTTTCACAATTGTTACGGCAATGAATATTAATGGACTAAATAACTGGGAAGATTTAGAAGCTTGCAAACAATGACTAAAAATTGATAATGTGAGATGAATAAGATGCTACCATTGGACTAACAAGAAATAGAAAATGGATTTCAATGGCTTCTGTACAAGGCGTTATTTTTGCCTGGCACAATCTATGAGCCTTCTGTTGGGATCTCAGCTGTTGCTTGGAAGTTGTAGATTAACCTGAGTGGCAGCAATTTCACACCTGGATCGGAAGCAAATTTCATGCAATGAACATCATCCTTTCTTTAGCACAGGGGTACCCAAACTTTTTTATGACATCGACCAATGCTTTTAAACAAGGAGTCAGTGGACCCCAGGTTGGGAATCCCTGCTTTAGGAGGAGCTGCCTTTTGTCTTTATTGTTTTTCCTGATTTACTTGCAGCATACTAAAACTCATTAATTTTAATCACTGAATAATGGTCTAAGGCATCTGTGGAACTGATCCACATATATTTTTTGCTTATGTTGATTATTTTAACTTTATTCCTCCCTTTTACCATTTTCTCTCCAAGGTTGTTTCTTCTCTTGTGAAGTCAGATACAACATTATTTAACTTCTCTGTCATCTCAAGGGCACCATGGTAGCGTATGGTTAGCATGCCTCTATTACATCTCAGGGCATTCTAGGGTTCAAAGTTCAATTCCGGCGCCATTCTGTTAGGAGTCTCGATATGTGCTCCTCGCGGGATGTGTACGTTTCTCCTCAGTGCCCTGGTTTCCTCTCATGCACAAAGACCCTACCGGGTGGGTAGGTTAAGTCAGGGTTCATTGGAGTTGTGGGGTTACTGGGGCTGAGTGGCCCAAAGTTCTGGAGGTGCCTACTCCTCACTATATAGCTAAATAAAATAAAGCAAATAAATTATTCCATTCCCTAATATTCAAATCCCTGCCTCAGCTTTTAAACAACTAAAGTTTAATGCTACTACTCTCAGGGGGCTATGGGCCATTGCTGAGGACTCAGCTATTCACAATTCATAATAATTACTGAATATGAATTGTGAATAGATGACATAACGTGCTGGATCCAGGTTTATTAATGATACAAAGATAGGAAAGTAAGTTGTGTACGAGACATAGTAGAACATAGGTGAAGTGAGTAGTCAGAAGAGTGTAATGCAAGAAATCTGAGATTATCTGTTTGAGTAGAAAGAATAGAAAAACAGAGTAATGGGCTGCATCATAATCAATCTTCAAGGAACAATGCCTCAAAAAAGCGGCATCCGTCATTAAGGATACCCATCGGCCAGGACATGCCCTCTTCTCATTGATACCATCAGGAAGGAGATACAGGAGTCTGAAGGCACACACTCAATGATTCAGGAACAGCTTCTTCTCCACTGCCATCCCATTTCTGAATGGACATTGAACCCTTGAACACTACCTCACTACGTATTTAATTTAAATATTAAATATCATATCTATACTTACATAACTCACAGTTGTGGCCTCAATTCCATGATTTCTGCTGAGCAAATTAAGTTGTGAGTGTTGACAAGGATTGTCTTTGTACCTTGTATCAGAGGCTCCATCCTATGAGACATTAAAAAAACATACGGAACTGCTTTATGTAATTCACAAAATGGAATCATATAAATATTTAAAGTATTAAATTACTTTACATTGAACTGCCGATATGCAATTAAGTAAAGAGAAGTAAGCAAAGAACAAAATAAGATTTATCTTACTTTTCTCCTTGGAGCAACAGAGGATGTGAGGTGACCTGATAGAGGTGTATAAGATGATGAGAGGCATTGATCATGTGGATAGTCAGAGGCTTTTTCCCAGGGCTGAAATTGTTGCCACAAGAGGACACAGGTTTAAAGTGCTGGGGAGTAGGTACAGGGGAGATGTCAGGGGTAAGTTTTTTACTCAGAGAATGGTGAGTGCGTGGAATGGGCTGCTGGGAACATTGGTGGAGGCGGATACAATAGGGGCTTTTAAGAGACTTTTGGATAGGTACATGGAGCTTTGTAAAATAGAGGGCTATAGGTAAGCCTAGTAATTTCTAAGGTAGGGATGTGTTTGGCACAACTTTGTGAGCCGAAGGGCCTGTATTGTACCGTAGGTTTTCTATGTTTCTATGTTTAGTCAACATGGCTACCATATTCAAATGAATGGAATTGCTTTAGATAAGTGGAATGTGGCTAATATAATGCAGCTAATGTAATGCTGAAGGTCCATTTGCAAAAGATTAAGGAAAAAAAACTAGCTGTATTTGTCCTGTGTACATCAGTGATATGCACTGTTTGTGTCAAATCAAACCAGTGAGGATTGTGCTGGGCAGTCCCCAGGTGTCTCCACATCTCCAGCACCAACATAGCATGTCCACAAGTCACAAACCTCAACTGGGGCACAAACGGTCATGGGGAGAATGTACTAACTCCTTGCAGACAGTGTCAGGAATTGAGCTAGTGCTTGGGTTATTATGTGTGTACAAAATCAAGAACTACAGTTCCCAGTAAGTGATGTGGGTGGTTCACCTGGTACCAGAAATGATGAGGGTGAGCTCGTCGCATGTGCTGGGGCTGGAGCAAAACCTGTTGCTGTAAATCTGTACATAAAATAGTTCTAGTGTTTCTACCCATGCTGTTCGCCTTTACAAAGAACAAAAATAACATGGTGTCAGAAGTCGGCGTGAGGTCTAAACACGGATAGTAAATGAATGCTGTGAGTGACTGAAGAAACAGGTGCTAGACAGAGAATAACGGAGCACAACAGTTCATTGAGGAATCACTAAATCCAGGTCCTCCCACATCTATGCAGTTTACCGGCAATCTAATAACTGGAAACGCTTCAAACAGCGATTCAATATATATACTGCAGCTGGCGAAATGGGAGGGACCAATGAAAAATTGGAAGTATCTATCTTTCTACATGTAATTGGTGAAGATGCTTTGGACATCTGTAACAGCTTTGAAATTGATGAGACAGCTTTTACATTGGACACATTGATGACAAAATTTGAGGAGTATTTTGTCCCAACCAAAAACATCACGTTTGAGAGATACAAGTTATTTTCCTGTGACCAGAAGCAAGGTGTTAGCTTTGACCAATACTTAGCTGAGCTTCTCACATCGAGCAAGTCCTGTGAGTTTGGAGATTTGAGAGATTCACTAGTCAGAGGCAAAATAGTTTGTGGAATCCCAGATAATGGGCTCAGAGAAAGTTTCCTCTGTGTAAAAGATTTGACACTAGAAAAGGCTGTGAATACGTGCAGGGCAGTGGAGACCACACGATCTCAAGCTAAGGAGCTGCACAGAGCAGAAACAACAGGCATGCTGGGAAAGCAGAGGGGCAGAGTACAAGGTATTTCCCAAAGCAACAGCATAGCAAAGAGGTAGGATCAAACAGTAAATGCAGCAAATGCGGAGTTAGTCACATCCCAAAGAAGTGACCTACTTATGGAAAGTCCTGCAATAATTGTGGAAAGAGGAATCATTTCACAAAGCATTGCAAAGCTTCCAAGGTAAAGGTGCACATGGTTGCTGAAGAAATGGAAGAAATCTTTGTAGATTCTTTACAGACTGCTGGTGCTGGTAAAACAGAATGGATCATTTCAGTGACTGTGAATGAGACAGTAATTCCATTCAAGTTTGACACCAGAGCCCAGGTGAATCTGTTGTCTATGGATGATTCCAAGATTCTCAAAGTAAAGAGCAAGACTTGCCCAGTGAATTTAAAAGTGACAAACTATACTGGAGAGAACGTACCAGTAAAAAGGAGACTGTATATTGACCTTCAAAACAAGGGGCAGCACCTAAAGGCACAGCTACTGAATGTTGAAAAGCAAGTACAGCCAATATTAGGTCTGACTGCATGTGAAAGGCTCAGCCTGGTGGAATGAGTTTTTGTCGTGGCTTCACAGACCAAGAATGATCATGGAAGAGTACACAGATGTCTTTGAAGGACTCAGAGGTAAAGAGAAACTTGTAACAGTATCCATGAGAGCTGCAGTGACATTATGTAAGAGAAGTACAAGAATTCCACCTTCTACTGACATCTGTACCAGCTACACTGACATAAGAGTCAGGATGCCAGTGCTGTACAGTGTGATCATGATGAAGAAGTCTCCAGACTTGCTTCCACATCATGCACTTTTGGTTCAAAGTCTGTCTCTCCTTGACTTCTAGTTAAAGAGTGGTAATCAAAAATATCTCCACAATTCTTTCTGAAGTTGATGAGGAAAAATAGAAGGGAAGATGGTGAGACCGCACAGAGCCGAAAGTCAGAACAACAGTAAAAGTTCAACACAAACCAACAGGAGGAGTCGTTATTTATGATATGCAGCCAGCAGAAGGATCTCTGTGAATTGAGACAGAATCAGTTGGAACTTGTCCGAAGACTCACTGATCACATGGATGTAGTCCAGGACTCCAGTATGAGGCACATGGTTCAAATTATGGTCACGCAGTAAGAACAAGAACGGAAATGAACAGAAAGGATCTTGGCAGAAGAATGTGTAAAAAATGAACATGTTGATCAAAGTTCTCAGAAAGACACTAATATTAACATAGCATGTGAAAACAATGCACACGGGGAGACAAATAGCAGACCAAAAAGGATCATCAAACCACCTCAGATACTGATAGAATAAGGGACTATAATTGCTCATTATAATTGAAATTAGTGTAAATATCTTTGTTGAAAAGGATGATTGGTTCTTGCAGGTTCATGAGGACATAGCATTGTGTTTGTTTTTTTTTCTTAAAGGTGGAAGATGAGTTATTATGTGCATACATAATAAAGAACTTCATTTCCCAGTGACGAATGTGGGTCATTCATCCAGAACAGAAATGGCATGGGTGAGCTCATCATACGTGCTGAGGCTGGAGCAAAGGCCATTCATGTAAATCTGTAAATAAAATAGTCCTAGTATTTTTACCCACACTGTTTGTCTTTTACAAACATAACAGTGCTGTAAAGAATTGTGCTAAGCACTAGGCACCTGACCTACCAATTCAGGCCATAATCAAAAGCCCATGAATTCAAAGCTTAATCCAAACATGGGATGAGAAGTCTGATGTGGATACATCGTATTCCTGAACAGCAGTGTGTAGGTGTGTAACTATAGAATCCACTCAGGGCAGTAAGTCAGCAGTTATCTACAGAACCATTGGTTTATCATCAGCTGCTGCTTCATAGGGACGAATGACTGCTGACATTCAGAGAGATTTAAATGCCTATATACAAGAAATACAAACATAGCATGCAATTACAGCAAGTAATTTAAAAGGCAAATAGAATGCTGGCCTTGTTTTCAAGAGATGTCGAGCACAACTGTGCAAAGTTTTGGAGATAGCCACTTGGAGTATAAAGCATAGAGCATAGAACAGTGCAGCACCAACAGGCTCCTAAGCCCATGACACTATGCCAGACTAATTGAACTAGTAATTAAATGCCTAACTAAGCTAATCCCTTCTGACTACACAATGTCCATATCCCTCTATTCACTGCACATTCATGTGCCTGCCTAAGAGCACCTTTAGGATTCTTTCATATTTGTCATTACTACTACAGCAGAAGAAGCACTCCAGGTACCCAGCAATATGTATGTGGTAAGGCATGTGGAAGAGAAGTGCTCTGTACATCTCTTTTGAACTTCCTCCCCCTCCCCCAACCTTAAATGCCTGCCATCTTGCATTAGACACTTTGACCCTAGAAATAAAGATACCGGCTGTCTATCTTATAGGCATCTGTTAGTCTCATGAGACCATGGATTTGCGCCTGGGAAGGTTTCCAGGGTGTAGACCTGGACGAGGTTGTATGGAAGACCAGCAGTTGCCCATGCTGCAAGTTTCCCCTCTCCACACCACCAATGTTGTCCAAGGGAAGAGTATTAGGACCCATACAGCTTGGCACCAGTGTCGTCGCAGAGCAATGTGTGGTTAAGTGCCTTGCTCAAGGACACACACACTGCCTCAGCCAAGGCTCGAACTAGCGACCTTCAAATCACTAGACGAACACCTTAACCACTTGGCCACACGCCAACACACTTTGTCTATGCCTCTCATAATTTTATGAGCTTCCATCAGGGTCTCCCCCTCAGCATCTTCTCCTCCAAGGTAAACAATCCAAGTTAATCTACCTTGTCTCCTTGTTTAAAGCAGGTACCGTCTTGCTTTAGAAAAGATGGTTCACAAGGTTGTTTCTTGGAATGAAGAGATTAAATTAGATTGAGAGATTTAGGCAGAGGATAACAGATATTTTGATGAATAAGGATTCTTCAAATAGAAACATACAATTCTTGGACAGGATTGTTCCAGTAGATTCTGCGACGAAGGACTTGAAAGGAGAGAATCATAATTATGACAGAGAGCCATCCATTTATATCAACTCTACACTCCTTCTAAAACTTCTACGTCCTTCTGTAATGAGTGGCTCTATCCTATGATTATAGTTCCCTCATTAGGAGAATGATTGTGAGTTTTGTGAAGTATATGGTAAGCTAAGATAGATAGACCTCAGTGTAAGTTTGAGAAAATCACATCACCGTCTTCTAACTTGACACATATGTCACAACCTTGAGTTGCTAATCACGGCTTATGAGGATTCATGTTTTTTTTTTACACATTTTCATTGTTTTTTTATTAGAGAATTAATGATTGTTTTGCTTTGGGACGTGTCTATTTTTGTAACTGTTTCCAATTTTGTTTTCCGTGAACGCTCGCCATGACCTTGCATGTGCTAACTTTAATAGCTTCTTTATTTTATACGATGTTCTCATGTTTTTGTATCATTTGCATTGGCCTCTCATTAACTTGTACACTTGTTTGAATTTTTGGTTAACACAAACAAAATTCTGGGGGAACTCAGCAGGCCAGGCAGTATCTATGGAAAAGAGTACAGTCGATGTTTCTGGCCAAGGCCCTTCAACAGGACTGATGTATGTTTTTTTGGATTTCCAGCATCTGTAGATTTTCTCATGTTTGTTGACTTTTTGAATTTATTGTTTTGTCTGATTTTGGGGGGTTAGTTAGCAGGGCATGAATTCATTTAAATGGGCAATGCTATCTCCTCTGTGCTTGGTCAATGTTGATCCTAGTTTGGAGTGTTTCAGGCTGAAGTTTTCTGTTCTCTGTGACCTTGTATTATTCAGGGTTTCATTGTATCTCAGATAATGGACCAACTGACTGACAGACCATATCTTGTGTGGCTTCAGAGCTCTGTGTCAGACATGGCTATAGGCAGCACTGGGGCCCAATAGGGGATTGTATCATCTCCCTTCCTGTTTACCCTGTACACCTTGGACTTTAGGTACAACACTGAGTCATGTCAACTACAGAAATTCTCTGACGACTCAGCACTAGTTGGGTGCATAAAAGGAGGAGGATGGGAATGAATACAGGGCCCTGAATGGTGCAAGCTGAATCATCTGCAGCTCCACATCAGTGAGACAAAGGAGATGGTGATCGGCCTTAGGAAGGCTAAGCCTTCACTGCTCCCTGTTACTATTGATGGTGAGAATGTGAATGTGGTGAAGACCTACAAGTACCTGGGGGTGCACCTGGATGACAGTCTTGGAGTGTGCAAGCCTCTCATTCACATGTTCTACCAGTCTGTTTTCGCCAGGTCAATCTTCCATGCAGTGGTGTCCTGGGACAATGACATCAGCATGGGTGATGGCAACAGACTCAGTAAACTGATTAGAAAGGCTGGCTCTGTTATAGGAGTCAAACTGGACACACTGGAAGCTGTAGTAGAACAAGGGACCCTATGGAAAAACCCTGGTAATTCAGGACAATGTTTCTCACCACCTGCCTGCCTGCTTGGCTGAACAGAGGAGCACTTTTAGTAATAGACTAAGACACCTGCGCTGATCCTAAGAGCGCTATATGAGGTCATTCTTACCCTCAGCCATTGGGCTCTATAATGAGTCAACCTATAGCCGGGGAAGTGATGACCCCCTCCTGTTAGACTGCTTGAGATAACTTATTTTTTATTCTTTCTTACTTCTCTTTTGGTATTTGTATATTTGTAGATCTGTGCACTTGTAATGCCACTGTGACACTAATTTCCTTTGGGATCAACAAAGTATCTATCTATCTAGTTTACTTGTTTAATTAAATTCTTAATTTAAATCTATTATCTCCACCAGGCAGATTGTCTGCAATTAAGAAACTCATGCCACTCTCTGCCATTTACCTCAGTCCCCACAACTCGTGCCATTTGGTCTCTCTTTGTTTCCACTTTACTACAGGCATTCCCTTTGCCTTTCTCCTGTTTTCCCCTTTCTCTAAGCTTAAGCAAGTTTGAGTTCTAACTTCTCCCATTTCTGATGAAAGTTTATCAATATGGAAAATTATCTCTTTTTTCTGTAAAAAGATTTTGCCTAATTTTCTGCGGTTTTTTTCTTGTTCTTTACATTTTCAGCAAGTGTACTTTTTTTTTGTTTTGACAACAATAAATTTTGGACTCGAAGGGAGACACCTGTCACAGAAATGAACAGAGCTTTGACCAGCGGCAAATCCAGATATCGGAGAGAAGGGGACTTCAATTAGGTCCACTGAGCTGGTTGTGGCTGCATAATAATGCTTTGACCAGAGGCCAGTTCAGACTTTGGAAGTTTGGGGACTTCAATCTGGTTCACTGCCCAGGGATAAAAGGCAGGAGTGGGTAGTGGCAGTGTAATAGAGCTTTGACCAGCAACCAATGGGCATTTGGGATTGATTAGAAAGGACAAATTAAAGAAAGACAGGAGGAAGCAGAGCAGCCATCATCTGTGTGGGCACAGAGTGATGATCTTAAGGCTTTAGCTTTTCAAGGCTTCAGTGAGGAGAGGCTTCACTCAGAGAAAGCAAAGGAAAGAACATTTCACGTTTTTTCCTTCTCTTCTTTATATCTGCTCAGCTAGGACAGGTAGGGATGACAGGTAGGATAGTGAAATATTCTCTTGTGGGATGTGGGAAGGCAGGGAGACCTCCATGATGATTACAACTTCGAGAAGCACATCCAGCTGCAGCTTCTGAAAAATCGCGTTAAGGAGATGGAGCTGAAACTGGATGAACTGCAGATCATTCAGGAGGCTGGAGGGATGATAGATAGGACATATAAAGAGGTAGTTACACCCAAGGCCCAGGACACAGGAAACTGGATGACAGTCAGGAAGGGAAAAATAGTTAAGGAGCCAGTGCAGAGTATCCCTGTGGCCATCCCCCTCAACAACAGGTATATCACTTTGGATACTGTTGGGAGGGATGACCTAACAGAGGAAAGTCACAGTAGTCAGGTCTCTGGCGCTGAGTCTGCCTCCGTGACTCAGAAGAGAAGGGGGAGGAAGAGGCACACTGTGGTGATACGGGTTTAGTTAGGGGAATAGACAGAAGGTTCTGTGGGCAGGAACCAGATTCCTGGATGGTAGGTTGCTTCCTGGGTGCCAGGATCCGGGACATCTCTGATCACATCCTCAGCATTCTTAAGAGCAAGGGTGAACAGCCAGAAATCGTAGTCTATGTAGGTACCAAAGACTGGAGTAGGATGGGTGATGAATGTTAGCATAGGGAGCTCAGGGAGTTACATGCTAAGTTAAAGTGCAGGACTTCCGGGGCTGTGATCTCAGGATTGCTACCTGTATCACATGCTAGAGAGGCCAGAACTAGGAATATTAAACGTTTAATAGGTGGCTAAGGAGTTGGTGTAGGAGGGAAAGCTTAAGATTTTTGGATTATTTCCAGGAAAGGTGGGATCTGTATAGAAGAGACAGTTTTCACCTGAATTGGAGGGGTCTAATATACTAGTGGGGAGGCTTGTTATTGCTGCATGGTGGGGTTTAAATTAGAGTTGCAAGGGATGGGAACTAGAACAGTTGGTGGAGAGTTTGCGGGAGGCAGATGTTGGTAGGACTTCAGACAAAGTCAGGAATTAAAAGGTTGATCAAGGTGTGGTTAGTGTCCTGAGCTGCCTGTTTTTCAATGCAAGAAGTATCGTTGGAAAGGCAGATAATAGTGCTGAAAATGAGGTAGCTAGGTTACAAAAAGAGGCAAGGTGTAGTGAGGAGGGACTGTTGATAGAGCAAAATTGAAGTAAGATGAGTTGCAATGTAAAAGGTGGACAAAATCAAAAAGAGTGAATACAGGACTGAAGGTATTGTATCTGAATGCATGCAGTATATGGAATAAGGTAGATGAACTAGCAAGGTAGTTGCACATTGGCAAGATTGATGTTCTAGGCATCACTGAATCATGCTGGAAGATTGCAGCTGGGAGCTTCATATCCAAGGATTCACATTGTATTGAAAGGACAGGCAGGAAGGCAGAGGGGGCGGGATTGTTCTGTTGGTAAAAAATGAAATCATATCTTTAGAAAGAGGTAACATAGGGTTGGAAGGTGTTGAATGATTGTGGGTAGAGCTTAGGAACTGCAAGAGTAAAAAGACCCTGATAGGAGTTGTATACAAGTTCCCAAACAACAGTGAGGATGTAGCCTACAAATTACAATGGGAGAAAGAAAATGCATGACAAAAGTTCAATGTTACTGTAGTCATGGGGGATTTCAATATGCAGGTAGATTGGGAAAATCAGATTGGTGCTGGATTACAGGAGGGGGAATTTCTTGAGTGCCTATGAGATGTCTTTTTAGAGTAGCTGGAGGATCAGTTATTTTTGATTGAGTGTTGGGCAATGAACTAGAATTGATGAGATAGATTATGGTAAAAGAACCTTTAGCAGCAAGTGTTCATAATATGATCGAACTCACTCTGAATTTAGAGAAGGAGAAGCTAACGTCAGCTGTATCAGTATTACAGTGAGTAAAAGGAATTACAGAGCCATGAGAAAGGTGTTGGCCAGAATTGATTTGAAAAGACACTGGCAGGGATGATGGCAGAACAGTAATGGCTGGAGTTTCTGGAAGCAATTCAGAAGGCACAAGATATATACATTCCGATTAGGAAGACGTATTCTAAAGGAAGATGACGCAACTGTGGCTAACAAGAGAAGTCAAAGCCAACATAAATGCCAAAGAGAGGGCATATAATAGAGCAAAAAATAGTGGGGTGTTAGAGGATTGGAAAGCTTTTAAAAAACATGTATAAAGTCATTAAGAAGGTAAAGATGGAATACGAGAGTAAACTAGCCAATAATATTAAAGAGGATACCAGAAGTTTCTCCAGATACATAAAGTGTAAAGGCGAGGCGAGAGTCAATATCGGACCACCGGAAGACGTTGCAGGAGATATAGTAATGGGGGCGGGGGGCAACGAAAGTGTGGATGAACTGAATAGGTATTTTGCATCAGTCTTCACTATGGAAGACACTAGCAGTATGGTGGAAGTTCCAGATATCAGTGATCATGAAATTTGTGTAGTTACCATAACTAGAGAGAAGGTTCTTGGGAAACTGAAAGGTCTGAATGTAGATAAGTCACCTGGACCAGATGGTGTACACCCCAGAGTTCTGAAAGAGGTGGCTGAAGAGATGGTGGAGGCTTTAGTAATGATCTTTCAAGAATCACTCGATCCTGGAATGGTTCTGGAAGACTGGAAAATTGCAAATGTCACTCCACTCTTCAAGAAGAAAGAGAGGCTGAAGAAAGGAAATTAAAGGCCTATTGCTCTGACCTCAGTGGTTGCGAAGTTGTTGCATTTGATTATATTATTAAGGATGAGGTATCAAGGTACTTGGAGGTACATAATAAAATAGGCCCTAGTCAGCATGGTTTCCTCAAGGGAAAATCTTGCCCGACAAATCTGTTGGAATTCTTTGAAGAAGTAACAAGAAGAGAAGAGTAAACAAAGGAGAATCAGTTGATATTGTGCACTTGGATTTTCAGAAGGCCTTTGACAAGGTGCCACACATGAGGCTGCTTAATAAGCTATGAGCTCATGGTATTACAGGAAAGATTCCATCATGGATAAATCTGTGGCTGATTGGCAGACAGCAAAGTGTGGGATAAAGTAATCCTATTCTTATCGGCTGTTGGAGATTAGTGGTGTTCCACCTGGGTCTGTGTTTGGACTAATTCTTTTTACGTTATATGTCGATGATTTAAATGATGGCTTTGTTGAAAATTTTGCAGATGACATGAGACAGGTGGAGGGGCAGGTTGTTTTGAGGAAGTAGAGAAGCTACAGAAGGACTTAGTTTAGGAGAAAGGGCAAAGAAGTGGCAGATGAAATACTGTGTCGCAAAGTGTATGGTCATGCGCTTTGGTAGAAGAAATGAAAGGATTGACTATTTTCTAAGTAGAGGGAAAATACAAAAAAAGTCTGAGGTGCAAAGGGACTTGGGAGTTCTTGTGCAGGATATCCTAAGGGTTAATTTGCTGGTTGAGTCTGTGGTGAGGAAGGGAAATGTAATGTTAGCATTAATTTCAAGAGGACTAGAATATGAAATCAAGTATGTAATTTTGAAACCTTATAAAGCACTGGTGAAGCCTCATGTGGAGTATTGTGAGCAGGTTTTGGCCCCTTATCTTGGAAAGGATGAGCTGAAATTGGAGAGGGTTCAAGGGAAAATGATTTTAGGATTGAATGACTCGTCACATGAAAAGCTTTTGATGGGCCTGTATTCACTAGAATTCAGAAGAATGAAGGTGACCACATTAGAACCTATTGAATGGTGAAAGACCATGTTAGAGTGGATGTGGAGAGGATGCTTCCTATGGTGGCTCGAAGACCAGAGGACACAGCTTCAGAATAGAGCGGTGTCCTTTTCAAGCAAAGATGAGAAGGAATTTCTTTAGCCAGAGAGTAGTGAAGCTGTGGAATTCTTCGCCATGGGCAGCTGTGAAGGCCAAGGATTAAGGAACAGTATTGCAGGAGGGATGTACAGGAATGCTAGGTCACCACATCACTAGTTTCAGGAACAGCTTCAACCATCAGGCACCTGAACCAGTGTGGATAACTTCATACAACTGAAGACTGAACTGATTCCACAACTTAAGGACTCACTTTCAAGGAATCTACAACTCTACAACTTATTATTTATCTATTTGTCTATCCATTCATTCATTTCTTTGTTTGCTTGTTTGTTTGTTTATTTGCATTTGCACAATTTATTGTGTCTAGTTTTTGTGTTTCTTTGCATTTACTCAGACTCAGAATGCCAGCAAGAAAGGAATTTCTTGTTTGGTTACACATAACCTATCACTGACAAAGCAACGTTACCTAGCCCTATCTATCCAAGTATATATTTGTCTCTTGGAATGCCTTCCTATAATCTACCCACTACTGTCAACAGGCTTTCAGGCCTCCAGTTTCCTGGCATATTCTTTGAGACATTCTAGAACAACAGAAGATGATTAGCTATCCTCTAGTCCTACAGCACCTCACATATGGCTAAGGAAATTTTAAATATCTCTTCCTGGGCTCATGCAATTTCTGTACTTGCCTCCCTCAAGGTCTGAAGACCATTTCGTCAGCCCCTTGGGATTTATCCACCCTAATTTTCTTCAAGACACCAATGTCCTCCACTTCTTTAATGTGGATGTAGACCATGCTTTGCTCTATGTGTAGATACTATCAAGTCTAAATCAGTGGAACCCTGAAAGGTGAGCTGGCTGTTCTGTCCTTCCTGAAACCATGTGTCACTACCGGCTACAATATCATTATCCTATGTGCTGGTCCATGCTCTTAGCTCATCTGCCTACCTTCAGTACTCCTAGCATTGAAATACATGCAATTCAGAACATTATTCCCACAATGCACAATCTTTTGATTCCTAACTTTGTATCTACGCTTAGAATCTATTTTCCCCACAACCACTCCACCATCTGCCCCAGTGCTCTGGTTCCCATCCCCATGCAACTCTAGTTTAAACCTCCCCCACTTCTCTGGAGCAGCGGGTATCAGCCCTTTAGAATATCTTTTCCCCATGACAATAGCCTTCCATTGTGTA
Source organism: Mobula hypostoma (assembly GCF_963921235.1). Lineage (NCBI taxonomy): Eukaryota > Metazoa > Chordata > Chondrichthyes > Myliobatiformes > Myliobatidae > Mobula > Mobula hypostoma. The sequence goes on along the minus strand of NC_086097.1, from coordinate 116,477,769 downwards.
TTAACATATGAATTCATCATCAGCATTATGTTAAAATAAATGTTCCTTTAAACAATGCTAGATGGAAATATACATCAGGGAGTTCCAGTAGCTCAACAACAGTAGTATGCTTTTGTTCTATGAGGTATAGAAACATAGAAACATAGAAAACCCTCAGCACAATACAGACCATTCGGCCCACAATGCTGTGCCAAACATGTACGGTTAACCATAGCCCTCTATTTTTTTGAGCTCCATGTACCTGTCCAGGAGTCTCTGAAAAGACCCTATTGTATATGCCTCCACCACCACCACCGGCAGCCCATTCCTTGCACTCACCGCTCTCTGCGTTAAAAAAACTTACCCCTGACATCTTCTCTGTACCTACTTCCAAGCACCTTAAAACTGTTCCCTCTCATGTTAGCCATTTCAGCCCTGGGAAAAAAACCTCTGACTATCCACACGATCAGTGCCTCTCATCAGCTTATACACAGGAGGATTTCAGGAGGACATGAGGGGAAACATCCTTGCCTGAGATATACAACATGCTGGCTTTTGTTATGTAGGTCTGAGGAAAGAAATATTACTTTCTTAAAGGTCATTTTTCTTGTTAAGATAAGATTGTCTGTTCAGCTCAAAAATATTGATTAGCAGAATCAAAATACTATTTTTCCTTGCAAAACCACCAAGGATATTTTTATTCTATATTTCCCAAGGATTAAGGAATAGCATTGCAGGAAGGATGTACAGTAATCTTAGGCCCTACATCACCAGTTTCAGGAACAGCTTCAACCATCAGGCACCTGAACCAGTGTGGACAACTTCACACATTCCACAACCTATGGACTCACCTTCAAGGACTCCACAACTTATTATTTATTAATCTATCTATCTATCTACCTATTTTGTATATTGTTTGTCCATCTCTGTTGTGTAGAGTTTTGTGTTTCTTTGCATTTACTCTGAGTGCCAGCAAGAAGTTAAATCTCAGGAATGTATAAGGTGACATATAAATACTTTGATAATAAATTTACTTTGAGCTTTGAACTGCTGGAACATTTTATTACAAGTCACTACCAGATGCCTGCTTTTGACAACCATGTTTGATCACCTCTGAAACAATACACTGTACTCAATGTTGATTTGTGACGCTAAAGTCAAAATCAAATTTATTGCCATAGACAGTACTTGCCTGGACAGTTGCAGCAACATCACAGGTACATAGCATCAGATAAGCAGTGTTCACAAGAAAAATATAAATTAAACATAATCTTTTACAAAACAGAACAAATAGACCAATAAAAGACAATTGTCATGAAAAGTGGCTAAAACAGTCACAGACACACAGTCACAAAATGCTGGAGGAACTCAGCAGGCCAGGCAGCATTTGCAGAAAAGAGTATATCCATGTTACAGACCAAAGCATCGACTGTACTCTTCTCCACAGATGTTGCCTGGCCTGCTGAGTTCCAACAGCACTTTGTGTATGTTACCTGGATTTGTAGCACCCACAGATTTTCCCTTGTTTGAAAGTAGTCACAATTCTGCTATGCTGAGGTAGTGATTAGAATTGTGCAAATTGGTTCAAAAACCAAAAGGCTGAAGAGAAGCAGTCATAATTGAACCTGGTGGAGTTGGAAATCTTGCTTCTCTACCATCTCTGTATCACCAGGATGGTGCAGATCTTTTATGACAGGTGCTGCCTTCCCGAGGCAGTATTTAATGTAGTTACTACCAATGGTGGGGAAGGATGAGCCTATGATGCACTGGGCTTGAATCCATTACTCTAGTTTCTTGTGTTCCTACGCATATGAAATACCATACCAGCCCATGATGCAATTAGTCCGGATATCTTCAAAGATAAAATACTTAAGGAGAACAGGAGGGTGAACTTACTCACTCAGAGGGTGGTGCGAGTGTGCAGTAAGCTGCCAGTGGAAATGGTGGATGCAGATTTGATTGCAAAATTTAAGAGAAAATTGGACAGGTAAATGGATGGGAGTGGTATGGTCCAGGTGCGGGTCATTGAGACTAGGTCTTTCTTTCTTTATTAATCTTTTTATTGATTTTAAAAAAACTTAAACATAAATACAATCAAGAGAAGAATTAGTTTGAATATATATATCAGTAACCAAGATCAAAATAGACATTGTCAAAGTCAACAATAGACATTGTTAAACTAGTATAAAATGTACAATAAAAAAAAGAAAATAACAGTTCTCCTCTTACCAGTTTAAAAGGAGAAAGGGAAAAAAAATGGGTTTTAAATGAAAAGAAAACCACTACACCATATATAAAAAAAATGGAACAAACAAAACAAATAAAAAGGGACTGGGCAGTCCATTTTGAGGATATGACTAAAAAAAGAAGAGAAAAAGACTTTCTGATCAAATCTAAAACTTCAAAAAAAAGATTAAAAGAGTAATAAATCAAATTAAATGAAAATATTGGATAAAAGGTCACCATATTTGCTCAAATTTAAAGGATGCATCAAATGTCCAACTTCTTATTTTCTCTAAACTTAAACAGGACATAATGGAGGAGAGCCAATAAAAGACTGTAGGTGGATTAGAATCGTTCCACTTCAATAAAATGGCTCTCCTAGCCAGTAAGGTCGAAAAGGCTACCATACGTTGAGTGGAAACAGGAATATTTCCTGCTTCCGATGGGATAATCCCAAAAATTGCCGTAAGCAAATGAGGTTATAAATCCAGATCCAAAACTCTTGATAGTGTTTTATAAACATTTCTCCAAAAGTTATCTAGCTTTATACAAGACCAATACATATGGGTTAAAGTGGCCAGCTCAGTATTACATCTGTCACAAATAGGATTAATATTGGAGAAAATACGTGCTAGTTTATCCTTTGACATATGGGCCCGGTGCAATATCTTGAACTGTATCAAGGAATGATGAGCACAAATAGATGAGTTATTAACCGAATGAAAAATTTTACTTCATTGATTGTCTGAAAATGACTCTTGAAGTTCTGATTCCCAAGCGCGTTTAATTTTATCATTAGATATCTTTCGTCATCTCAATAACCGTTTATAAGTTATAGCTATCAACCCTTTTTGAAATGGTTTAAACTAAAAGAGAACATCTATCATATTAGGTGGATAAGCAGAAGGGTAATTTGGTAACAAACCACGTAAAAAGTTCCTAATTGGCAAATATCTAAAGAAGTGTATATTAGATAAATCATATTTATCTGCTAACTGAAAAAAAGACATTAAACAGTCCCCTAAAAACAAATCTGAAAAAGTTATTATCCCCTTGTTTTTTCAAATTAAAAAGGCCTTATCCAAAATTGATTATTTAAAAAAATAATTGAGATAGATATTACTAGAAAGAATAAAATTATTAAACTCAAATAATCTGCTTTATGTATGTCTAATAACGGGATTAAATTCTTGTCTGCAAATCTTAGAAAACAAAAAGGGAAGAAGAACTCCCAGTAAAGAGGCCAAAGAGAAACCTTTCACCGAGTTTACCTCAAGATCCAACCATAAAGGACATTCATGTGTATCTGAATAGTGAATCCAAAAAGTAATATTTCAAATATTAATTGCCCAATAGTACATTCTAAAGTTAGGCAAAACCATACCACCATCTTTTTTCAATTTCTGCAACAAGGGTTTACTCAATCTAGGATTTTTATTGTTCCAAATATAGGATGAAATTATAGAATCTATTCTGTCAAAGAGCTTTTTAGGAACAAAAGAGGGAACTGCCTGAAATGTATATATAAAAATTTCAGTAAAGCTATCATTTTAATAGCATTAATCCGGCCTATTAATGATCATGTCATAGGTGACCATTTAGAAAGCATTTGTTTGGTGTAGCCGATTAATGGAAAAAGATCCTTAAAATTTTTAGTAATTTTAATACCAAGATAGGTAAAGTAATTTTTAGCAATACTACAATATAATTGCTGATTTGGATCTGAGTAATTATTGATAGGAAATAACTCACTTTTATGTAAATCTAATTTATAGCCAGAAATACTACTAAATTCAGAAAATATAGATAACATAGAAGGAATAGATTTCCTAGGATCTGAAAATATAAACTAACAGGTCATCTGCATGTAACAAAACCTTGTGTACTTTGCCCCCTCTCTTAATACCCTGAACAGTGTTAGAATCTCTAAGAGTAATAGCAAAGGCCAAGTTAAATAATAATGGGCTTAACAGGGCATCCCTGTCGAGTACCCCTATGTAATCTAAAATAGGGAGATTTTTGATTATTAGTTACAACAGCAGCCATGAGAGCATGATAGATCAATTTGATCCAGGAAATAAATCCCAGGCCAAGATTAAATCTTTCCAAAACCTCAAATAAGTAAGACCACTCCACCATATCAAAAGCTTTCTCTGCATCAAGAGAAACAACACATTCAGATTCTTTAGATGGAGAAGAGTGAATAATATCTAATAATCTTTGAATATTAAAATGTGAATATCTATTTTTAATAAATCCAGTTTGGTGATAGGAAATAACAATAGGTAAGATATTCCCAAGTCTATTAGCCAAAATCTTAGAGAGAATTTTAAAATCCACATTCAATAGTGAAATTGGTCTATAAGAGGTGCATTCAGATAAATCTTTATCTTTTTTCGGAACTAAAGGTACTGAAGCTTCATAAAAAGTTTTCCGGAGAGTCCCAGAGGATATAGAGTCAGTGAAAATTTGACATAAATAAGGTATAAGTATGTCAGTAAAAGTCTTACAAAATTCCACTGTATAATCCGTCTAGTCCCGGAGTTTCAGCTGATTGAAGAGAGGATATAGACCTTGCTATTTCTTCTTGTTTAATAGGTGCATTTAATGTATTCATATCTTGAATAGAAATTTTAGGCATATTCACTTTTTACAAAAAAACTATTCATAAAAGTAATATTATCTGAAAATTCAGACTCATAAAAATTAGCGTAGAAATCCATAAATGTCTTGTTAATTTCATAAGGATCTACTGCTGTAGTTCTATCTGGTCTTCTTATTTTCAGGATCTGTCTTCTAGCCATATTTGCTTTTAACTGACCAGCTAATAATTTGCCTGACTTGTCTCCATGTATATAAAATTGGCTTTTGGATTTAAAAAGTTGCTGTTCAATTGGAAAAGTCAAGAACAAATTATGTTGTGCTTGGAGTTCCACCCTTTCCTTAAAGAGATCTTCACTAGGCATTACTGAATAGAGTTTATCTATTTCTTTAATCCTATTAGTAATCAGCAAAAGTTCCACCTTAGTTTTCCTTCTTGAACCTACTGAATATGAAATTATCTGTCCCCTAAGAAAAGATTTCATCATATCCCAAATAACCAAATTTGACATTCCCTCAGTTATATTCAATTCAAAAAATAGAGAAATTTGTTCTTTAATAAAATTTATGAAAGTTGAATCTTGCAACAATGAAATATTAAATCTCCACTGAGGTTCTGTAAATATTATCAGAAAATTCAGTTTCATAGGTGCATGATCTGACAACGCAATCACGTCATAGGCGCGTTCAACAACAGAGGGCACCAATTGCGTATCCAAGAAAAAATAATCAATTCTTGAATATTTATGATATACATGTGAAAAAAAAAGGAAGATCTTTTTCTTTAGGAAATTTAAATCTCCAAATGTTGACCAAACTGTATTCTAATATAAAAGAAATAATACAAGTTGCAGCTTTATTAGGAAGTGACGGATTGGTGGACGATCTGTCAATCAACGGGTTAAGACAACAGTTAAAGTCACTGCTCATAATCAACTTATATTCATTTAAATTCGGCAATACAGGAACTACGTTGAATAACTGCTTGGCACAGAGTAGCTGGGCTGATAGGCCTGTTTCTGTCTGTCATGCTGTATGAGGATATGACCCTACGTCTACATCTGTAAAAGTTTGTTAGAGGGGTCCATAACATGACGAAACTCCATAACCTTCCATGGAAGTAAAGACATTGGCATGCCTTTCTTTGGTTGTGTTTGCATGTTGCAACCAGGACAACTCACCTGCAGTATCACCAATCAAGTGTCCGTATGCCTGCATGTTCTCTCAGTCAGATAGCTGTCATCATTTCCTATAGTCATGAGATCATGTTGCTAGACCATTTCTTCCGAGTGCAACACACATGTCTTCATTGACTGGTCTAAATATCACGCTGACGGAACTGACATAAAACATGTAGATATGTGATTTATCAGCTGTTTTGTCATTGAGATTCACTTATGTAATAGAGGGAGATCAAAACATCTACTTACAAAATTTCACATGAATTAGCCTGAAATTGTATTATTTTCACTTAATATTAAACAGTTTCAATTTTACACTAGCGAACAGTATTTTTGTAGGATGCTTTACTCTCTTGATTGAGTGTTTGAAGAATACTGAATGGCACTGAAAAACTTTGTTGAGAACTTAATGAGTTCATGATTCAAGAAGGTTTAGTATCATTTGCACTCAACCACTACTTGAGTGTAAAGGAGAATGTAACGATTGTTACTTCAAATCTGATGCAACATAAAAAATTACACCATAAGCAGAAAAAAACACAAATATAAGTATAAAAGCAATCCTATAAACCACAATGGAGAAGTAACTATTCAGTGTAGCTGAAAATAACATACATGAGATTAGCGTTTATACTGTAAATGGAGTGGTTGCATGTACACAGAGGTGCAGGAGGTCAAGATGGCACCTGCGTATAATACTCCTTCAGTCAACATCTTTTAGATAGATCATGAAACTATATATTTCACTTCTTTTATGTCTTTTACGTTTGTTTTTCATCTTGAATGTGATTCTGGAACTGTTGGAGCCTGTAATTTGCAGTTTGGAGATCAGCTGAGATTTTCAGCACTCTGAGTCCGGGAGGCAGAGTCATCATGCACGAACATTGTGGCGCGAAGGCAGTGTGATGGTTGCAGGGCGCGAGCTGATGTTTGACTCCATTTTGCAGATTAAAGCTTCCATTGTTCGCCGGATAATGTGACGAGGGAGATTGAAACATATAGGCGAATGCGGAAGGTGTGCACTGGCTGCCTGCCTTTTGATCGCTGGTGAGATCACTCTGGTGTCAGAAAGAGGAGACTGCCTTTTGATCGCTGGTCGGATCGCAAAGGGGAAGGCCTGCCACTGTACCTGGAGAATGCTACCCAGGTTTACTGCATTTTAGATATGGACTTGGACTATAGATTTTATTCAGTCTTACAGTTTTTTATATTCTGTGCTTTTTGCCTGATTGTTCTGTTTCTTTTTCCACAGATACTACCAGGCCTGCTGAGTGTATTCAGAGCTACACACACAAAATGCTGGAGGAACTCGGCAGGTCGGAAGGATTTATGGAAGTGAATAAACGGTCAACGTTTCTGGCTGAGACCTTCTTCAGGACTGGAATCGAAAGAAAATATCAGAATAAAAAGGTGAGGGGAGAGGAAGGAGGACAATTGGAAGGTGATTAGTGAAGTCAGGTGGCAGGAGAGATAAAGGGCTAGAGTGGAAGGAATCTGAGGAGAGCAAGAGCGTGGGAAGTGCCACAGATATAGGTAGGAAGGGACTGAAGCCAAGGGGGATAGAATGGAGTTGAGGTATGAGGACATGAGTTCAGTGGTGCAGGGGACAATAGGCCTATCCAAACAGTCAGGCTGTGGACAGGGTTGCCGACTGTTCCGTATTAGCCGGGACATCCCGTATATTGGGCTAAATTGGTTTGTCCCATATAGGACCGCCTTTGTCCCGTATTTCCCCTGCTAAGGTAGAGCGTTCCTATGAAACTTTCGTGCCAAAATGGCGTAAAGTGAAGAAGCAATTACCATTAATTTATATGGGAAAAATTTTTGAGCGTTCCCAGACCCAAAAAATAACCTACCAAATCATACCAAATAACACATAAAGCCTAAAATAACACTAACATATAGTAAAAGCAGGAATGATATGATAAATACACAGCCTATATAAAGTAGAAATAATGTATGTACAGTGTAGTTTCACTGAACAGAATCGCCAAAACCAATTTGTAGAAAAAATCGGCACGTACACACGTGCGCACGCCATGTATGCGCACGTCATGCATGTGCACACAGGTGCCTGCGCAAGGCTTCATGGTCATGATAGTCTTTCTTGGAGTAAACACAAGTGTCCCGTATTTGACTGCTAATTTTGTCCCTTATTTGGGAGAGAGAAAGTTGGCAACCTGTGGGTACCGGTGGATCTTGGTTAGGAGGTAGAAGCGAGCAGTGTGGGTAAGGAAATTACGAGTTTAGTGGCAGTGGAAGGGAGTTTTCCAGAGTTGATAAAGTCAGTGATGATGTTGGAAATGGTTTGATAAAGTCAGTGATGATGTTGGAAATGGTTTTCTGATGGCCCAGAATTGGGTCCTCTTCAAGAGTTAGGTATGAGGAGGTGTCTGGCCTCAGCAAGGCAGAGGTCAGTTTGCCACAATACAACAGCACCTCTTTCGTCTGAGGCTTTGGTGGTAAAGTTGGGATTGGTGCGGAGAGAGTGGAAGGCAGAGCATTCAGAGGGAGTAGGGTTCGAGGAGGAGGGAGGAGTGCTGAAGTTGACACAGTTGCTGTCTCATTGGCAATTCGAGATGAAATGATCCAGATAAGGCAGAGTCTGCAGCGGGGTGTCTAAGAAGAGGAAGAGGGCTGGAGACAGGAGAAGGGGTCTCCAAGCCTGAATGCTTGAAACCGAGGTGAGCAAAACAGTTCTGAATTGTCTTGGTGCTTATTCCTCGCCAGCTGTCAGTGATACAGTTCACTGCTTTTTGAACACAAACACACACAACTGAGACTATTTAAAAACTAATCACGCTAAGCACAATGTAGTGTGTAATGGCCACACAGATGCATGCGACTGATGTTAATTAGAAACTGTTCAACAACGGTTTCCTGCCCCATTTAAGTGGCATAGTGCCCCAAATCAGCGAAGGGAATCCTGCCTATTTTCTCAATTTAGTTCTTGTACTGTAGGAGTTGTCCCAAATAAACAGCTGCCCTGATTAACCGATGGCCCAATTTTTAAAAAGTCCATAGTATTTAAACAAATGGATCCTTCTCGCCTTTCTAATAGTTTGTAAATGAGTACGAGCATCATATTTCTAATAGTTTGTAAATGAGTACGAGCAGCATGTTTCTAATAGTTTGTAAATGAGTACGAGCAGCATGTTTTGCGGTTACTTTATTCCTATTTATTGAGATACAGTGGGAATAGGCCCTTCCAGCCCTTTGAGCCACACTGCCCAACAATCCCCCAACTTAATCCTAGCCTAATCACAGGACAATTTAAAATGACCAATTAACCTACCAATTGGTATGTCTTTTGACTGTAGGAGGAAACCAGAGCACCTGGAGGAAAACCACACGGTTATAGGGAGAACGTACAAACTCCTTTCAGGCAGCAGTGGTAAACGAACCTGGTTAACCTGTACCATAAAGTGTTGTGCTAACCACTACACCACCACCAACCCATTTCTGAGGGTCCTGTAGGTTTTATTGACAATTTTGGTACAATCCTCCCCAAATAGCTGTTCAGTCATATAAAGCTTTCGCCTTAATTTATATAAGCCATTAAGCAAATACATTTATCTTATTTTCCCAAAAGGTAGGTTTAAAATACAAAACCAAGGATAATCTGAGGAAGGAACTATCACTGTACTATGAATTAGCAGTGCAGTTTAATATGTTTAAATCCTTTGCTTGATTCTACCTTGTGGTAACTGAAAATGCTTGTAAATTTCTCATGTCATTTAAGGTTTATAAATTGCTTCTGAATTTCAGTTTGGAATGTCTCTTTTTTTTCATTTTGTGCCTGGAATTAGATTTGAAATGTGATGGATTTATGTGATCTGAGGCAAGCATTTGTTAATGTGAAAATCCCCTAAAAACCTGTGGATGCAAGAAATCTGAAACAAGCAAAAGAACAGCAGATGTTGGATGTAGACAGTCCAATGAGTGGCGTCCATGAAAAGAGAAATAAAGTTCATGTTTTGGATCATATAAAGGGTGTTTGACTTGAAACATCGACTCTTTCCCCTTTCCCACAGGTGCAGACTGAGGCACTGAGCATTTCCAGTATATTTTGTGGTCTTTATTTCATATTTACCAATTTGATGGATGGCAGAGAAAGTTCAGTTGCATTACTGACAACATTAGAATTAAACCAATGCTAAGACTGCTAAGACTGTGAGAAGGTTAGGAGGGATATTAGTTCCCATGTATGCTGATATCAAAAATTATAATTAATCGTGGTAGTAGAGCTACTAGAACTTGATGTTTCAATCCCTATAGTAAGTTGGCATTCTCGATGTTGGCAGTGGGTTTGGAGTGGCGACAAGGAGGGAGGGTAGGTACGTCATCGGGGTCATCAGGTGGGCACCCTCCTTCTTTGACATTTCGTTGATAAGCCCATGACGTCTCCAGAGGGCTCAATGGTGCTACCTGGTGTCCCAGATACACCCCCTCAGTTCCATACCCTCCTGTCTTCATCTTGCAGCCCAGTTGCTGTCTTTCCTTTAAATCCAAATCCAATTGCTGCTTTCTTTGCTGCATTTGACAAGGACTTGATTGCTTGTGGCAGGGAGTGACCCCTTACCCCCATCTTCTTCAATAGACTGGTCGTAGATGTAGCAACGAATCCCCTGCATCCCACTTCTACAGGAAAAATCCTGGTCTTACAGCCATTCTGGGCAGCTTCAGTTGCCAGTTCAGAGTACTTGGTCTTTTTCCTCTTATAAGCTTCTTCGACACCATCTTCCCATGGTACTGTCAATTCCACAACATATGCCAGCTTGGCTGTTGTGGACCACAGGACCATGTCTGGCCGGAGTGTTGTAACTGCAATGTATGGGGGAAACACAAGCTTTTTTTCCAAGTCCACATCCATTTTCCAATCCTAAGGAACTTGCAGAATGCTTAAATCTTTTGATGTTATTTGGTGTTCTGGAGGTTGGCCTGCAGGAAAAAAAAACTCTTTATTCAGGAGCCGAGATAATATAATTTTTAATGGATTAAATGTGGAACACAAGAGATTCAGCAGATGCTTGAAATCAAGATTAACACACACAAAGTACTCAGCAGGTCAGGCAGCATCTCTGAAGAGGAAGAAACAGTTGATGATTTGGTCCGAGACCCCTCCGCAAGACTGGAAAGTAAGGGGGAAGAAACCAGAAAATGTGATAAAATGTGCAGTCTCTTTTTTATTAGCTATTAGTTTTTAATGCAAAGGATCATTCCAACAAAAGTAGCCATATCGATCTTGTCAGTGGCTGGTGCAAGTGCCTTGTCCCATTGAAGCAGATCTTCAAGATTATGACATTGCAGGAACTTAGTGGTGACTATGCCTTTAAAGAGAAGCCTTCAACTTATGTTCCATTCAAGGATGAAGATATTGTGTTGCATTTTAACAAGAATGGGGTTCATAGGCACTGGGATAGAGACACTGCTGGAAAGCTATAAGATTAATGCGGTTTATGGCTTTGCTCTGACAGGTTGCCCACTGGGAAACCAGCTAACTTGCCAGGCTTACCTTCCTGTCAGACAAAGAGAATTCAAGAGCAGGCTGCATATGCAGGTAAAACTCCTCTCACTTCCAAGGGGTTCTTGCAGTTTTCTGGAGGTCCAACACATAGAAATCTATCCAATGTTGAAAGGTCGAGACAGAGTGGATGTGGAGAGGGTGTTTCTTATAGTGGGGGAGTCTAAGATTGGAAGGCACAACTTCGGAATAGAGGGACTTCATTTAAAATGGAGATGAGGAAAAATCCTTGAACCAGAGAGTAATGAATCTGTAGAATTCGTTGCCATTGGAGGCAATGGAGGTCAGGTCACTGGGTATATTTAAGGTGGAGGTTGATAGATTGTTGATAAGACAGGGCATGTAGGCAGAAGGATGGGGTTGAGAGGGAAATGGATCAGCCATGATTGAATGGCGGAGCAGACTAGATAGGGTCAAATGGCCTAATTCTGCTCCTATGTCTTATATTCTTATGGTATTATAACCATCGGGAATGAAAGATAATGTTTAAAATTGCTTCTTGAAAATCAAACCATGACGTCAAGAGGGTTGGGGTATATGGGAAACATGCATTGGGGGCTGGAGGAACTGATAACTCCTAAAAGTGCTCCTGATCACTCTTTAGCTGTTACGGCTCCCAAAGTCTGGTAAACCCCATAGTCTAGGGTTAATAAAAGAAAATCAGGTTAAATCAGAGACTGCCAAATTCAATGAAGAGTTTAATTGCCACCCACTTCAAAGTTCAAAGTTCAAAATAAGTTTATTATCAGAGTATGTACATGTTACCAAATACTATCTTAAGATTCTTTTCCTTGCAGGCATTGAAACAAAAAGAAATTTAAGAGAATTTATGAAAAGCAATACATAAAAACGGACAAACAAAAGAAGATAACCTGTGCAAATAGAAATGTTTTAAAAACATTTTTATTAAGGTACCACATGGAATATGCCTTTCTGGCCCTTTGAGCCATGCCAACCAGAAATTCCCCAATTAACTCCCAGCCAAATCACAGGACAATTTACAACGACCAGTTGACCTACCAACCAGTACTGCTGTGGGAGGAAACTGGAGCACCCAGAGGAAACCCATGCAGGCACAAGGATACAATGTACAACTCCTTACAGGAGGCAGCGGAAATTGAACCCTGGTCGCCTGGACTGTAAATTGTTGTGCTAACCACTACGCTACTGTGACATATGATTTATATAAAAATAAGTTATCCACATTGGATCGGGAGCCTGATGGTTGAAGGGTAATAAGTGTTCCTGAACCTGGTGGTGTGGGACCTAAGTACCTCCTATCTGATGGTAGCAGTGGGAAGAGGGCATGGCCTGGTTGGTAGATTCTTTGTTGATGGATACTGCTTTCTTGTGACGGCTCCCCATCTGAATACTTTTACCTGTCAGTCTTTGTTTTGTATTTATGCATAGTTTTTCATTAATTCTACTGTATTTCTTGATTTTCTCTAAATGCCTGCAAGAAAATGACTCTTATGACAGTATACGGTTACATATACATACTTTGATAATAAATTTACTTCCACTTTGAGTTTGTGATGGACGTTTTGGAAGGGTTTGATTTTTCACTCCTGACCTACCACTACTAGATCTAAAAAATTACATGCTATATATAGATTGAGAAGATGTTTAAGATAGAACCTTTTAACGTTGAAATGCCCAATAAAAACTTGGCCCATCATGATAACTGACCGTCCAGTGCAGCATTTAAGGAATGCTGCACTGCAGAACCTGCTGTATTTCAGTTAAAATATTTACATGACCTCCTTATATGTTCCAGTGATCAAGTTCTTCTTCATGGGCCCATCTCCCCTTTACTGAGGCGTAGGCTGCTAAAAGCAGCTGACCAGAGTCCTTTGTCCTGGGCCAAAGGTTGATTGGCCCTGTGGCTTCTGCTTTCACCACATGACGTCATACGTCTTCAAGGTGAAGATCCTTCCTCTCCCAGGAATGAGATCATCAGAGCTTCTGTTGTTGATTTTGTAGCTCTGCATTTTTAACAGGGTGGGGTAGCTAGCCTCATGCTGCATCCTCCTCCTTTTGCAGCTGGGTTTGGGAATGTCCATGCTATAATTTAGGGATTAAGTGGATGGGAGAAAAGTCCTGTCCCATTAAATACAGAAATGAAAAGATACTGCAGACTTGACAAAAATCAAAGTTTTCTTGCAGCTATTTATAAAAAATAACAGAGCTTGACTAAGGTTCCTCATTGGCTGTTCACATAGACATAGATCACCAAAACAATACAAATACCTATGTCAGAATGCTGTTTATTGAATTGAATTGTCTTTATTGCTTACATCCTTCATATACATGAGGAGTAAAAATATTTATGTTGTGCCTCTGTCTAAATGTGCAATGTGCAATTATAGTAATTTATAATAAATATTATATATTGTGTACAACAGGATAGTCAATATAACATAGAAATACAGTTATGTCAGCATGTATTAAGCAGTCTGATGGCTTGGTGGCTTATTTACTACAGCTTAGCGTTTAACACAATTATTCATCAGTTCTGATCAAAAGGCTCCAAAACCTGGACATCTGTACCCCATCTGCACCTGGATCCTCAGCTTCCAAACCGAAAGACCACAATCTATGCAGATTGGAAATAGCATCTCCACCTCATTGACAATCAACACTGGCACACCTTGGGGACGTGTGCTTAGCCACTGCTCTATTCTCTCTATACCCGTGACTGTGTGGCTAGGCACAGAGCCATCTATAATTTTACTGATGATACAACTATTCTCGGCAGAATTCCAGATGGTGATGAGAGGGCATACAGGAGGGAGATATATCAGCTAGTTGAGTGGAGTTGCATTAACAACCTTGCAGTCAACGTCAGTAAGACCAAAGAACTGATTGTGGACTTCAGGAAGGATACGAGGAGGAAACACACACGAGTGCTCATAAAGGGATCAGAAGTGGAAAGAGAGAGCAATTTCAATTTCCTTGGTGTCAATTTCTCAGAGGATCTATTCTGGGCCCAACATATTGATACAGCTTCAAAGGAGGCATAACAGCGGCTATTTCATTAGGAGTTTGAAGAGATTTGGTATGTCACCAAAGATATTCACAAATTTCCACAGAGGTACCATGGAGAGAATTCTAACTGGCTATGTCATTGTCTGGTGTTGCGGTGGGGGGGGGCACTGCACAAAATCAAAATAAGCTGCAGAGAATTCTAAACATAGTTAGCTCCATCATCGGCACTAGCCTACATAGTATCCAGGACATCTTCAAGGACTGATGCCTCAAGAAGGCAGCATTCATCATTAAGAACCCCCATCATCCAGGACATTCCCTTTTCTCATTGAACCATGAGGAAGGAGATATAGGAGCGTGAAGGTACACACTCAATGACTCAGGAACAGCTTCTTTTCGTTCTTCTCCTCTGCCATCTGATTTCTGAATGGGCATTGAACCCATGAACACTATCTCACTACTTTTTTATTTTGCGCTACTTAGTTAGTTCAAGTATTTATACATACACACACACACACACACACACACACACACACACATATGCACACATAAATATATATATCTATATACACTGTATATAAATATATATAGATATAGATAGACAGATAGATATATTTATTTACTGTAATTCACATTTTTTCTCTATTATTCTGCATTGCTTTGTTCTGCTGCTACAAAGACAACAAATTTCATGATATTTGCCAGTGATATTGAACCTAATTCTGGGCTGACACCATCAACGCAGATCACCTGAGCATTCAACTCAATATTATTTGCGGGATTCTGCCCTGTACAAATGGATGCCATTTTTGTCTATGGAGTCATTATATCAAAAAGTAATTAATTTGAAATTTAAGCAGTTTGTGAAATGATTAAAATATAATGAAGTGGCAAATGAATCCTCATTACACTGAACATAAAAATATTTTGGAATCTTTCTTAATCTTCTTTCCATTGCAGGATACATATTATGTAAGTAGTGCGATCACTCAAGTCAAGTATGATTTTCTCCTAAGGGATTGTCTCTTGGTGGGTCTTCAGGTGGCCATAGAGTCTGATGTGGTATTCATCTGTCTGGAATTTTAGGTTGTATTTCCTTAATGGAGAATGCCTGTGTGTGACTTTCTTTAATGTGGTAAGGCAGCCACTTCAAGGTCCTTGACAGATCGGGGTCAAAGTCCAGTTGCATGGACTGCAAGAGGACTAAGGAATCTTCACTGCTGCAGCCTTCCTCAGCTTTCACTGCCGTTGTGATGTGACATCATCTTTAGCCAACTCCACTGCTGAGGTCTTGGTTGGATCATTTTTTTTTGTCTAGAACTTCCCTCTTGACCGTACCAACATTGGTGACCCTACCAGGAGTTAGGCCAGATAGCTAAACTCCAGACAGCATCACTCTTGGGATCTCAGGAACTCACAAACCTCTCCACCATGGTGATAATCCTCAGAGAAGATATTGTGTACACTGCACTGTCTTCTGAGGGGAAGACCATCATCATGGCAATTGTTGATCGGTTTTCAAAGGCCTGCTGATCCACTGCCTTGGACAAATGACCATCTGTGGTGGAGATAGCTGAAATTCTCCTGGACCAGGTCTTCAGAATCCATGATTTTCCAATGGACATAGTCACAGATCATGGTCCACAGTTTGCATCATGTTCCTGGAGGGCATTTTCTAAACTGATTGGGGCAACAGTAAGTCTCTCCTCTGGTTTGCACCTGCTGTCCAACAGCCAGATAGAGTGGGGCAACCAAGGTTTGGAACAAGCCCTAAGATGCCTGGCCTCGGAAAGACCTGATGAGTGGTACAACCACTTCATGTGGGCATAGGTCACCCACAACACTTTACAGCATTTGGCGCACAGTGTCCCATTGCTTGAGTGCCAGTTTGAGTATTCTCCACCATTCATGCCTGAGCAGGAGGCCGAGGCTGGGGTTCCTGTGGCCGAAGATCTCATCCAAGTGGACTAGGGCAAGGATGTTTTACTGGAGGGCAGAAACCAAGGCTAATCGAAGGAGAAGACAGGGATCCACCTTGCACCCTGGGCAGCAGGTCTGGTTACCACTCAGGATTTTCCTCTCTGGGTGGCATCTAGAAAGTTGGCACTCAAGGTCATTGAACCCTTCAAAATCCTCAAGAAAGTAAACCGGGTGGCTTACACCTTGATTCTCCCCAAATCCCCGTAGATCAATCCCACCTTCTATAACTCTAAATTAAAACCTGACAGCACCAGCCACTTAGACTCATGACTATCCAGGTTAATTAATGAGGAACAGGTCTTCACGGTGAGAATTTTGGACTCACAGACTGTTCGGGGTGTTTGGCAGTACCTTGTGAACTGGAAGGGATTTGGACCCGAGGAGAGGTGCTGGGTGCTAAAAGAGACATCTTGGATCCAGCTTTCATCCACCATTACCATCACCATTTCTGCCCGCAGCCAGGGCCATTAGCAGTTTTCCGTAGGAGAGAGATTCCTATTATGAGACACCCCAACCGCGCCAGCTTCCAGGTTTTAGACGTGCCTATTCTCCGGAGTATGGATAGCTGGCATAGCCCCTTTAAGGATTCAGGACTGTCCCGCTCATTGCAATCATGTTTTAGGCACCAAGAGTTATTGACAGAGCACCAGAATGGAGCCTCAGTGCTCAACTGTGAGCCCTGCTAGTGATATTGTCTAGCATTTGTTTTGTGCTCAGTTCTCCATCCAGTTTGATGCCATGTCTCAATTCTTGCGTCGGATACTCCAGCATTTGGGTCCAAACCCTTCTTGTCAAGGACTCTCATCACAGGAATAAGATTTGTTTTCTCTTTTGCGAACTCTGTTTTACCCTTGCACAAATGGCTGTGTGAAGACTAGAGGTGACTCCTCAAACAGTCATGCTGCTGTTATAACCAGCTTTGGCAGACTGGGCAGAGGAGATCAACAGAGTGATCCAACAGCCAGAAAGATAGTTCTGCAAAGCTTTGAGATAAGCGGAGGACATGATGAAGAACACATCGTGCCATCGCTGTCCACTGCAACCAAGGAAGTCCTCGGTTGTGACGACTCCTTGTAACACTGGATCATGGTTTCTGAGGTTGAGAGAGTGATACTGCCTCTGTGCAAAGGTATTTCCACTGTAAAAGCTCTCCTGCACAGGTGTTCCTCTGCAGGATGACCATCAAGGTCAACTGGTCAGGAAGTTTAGAAACTAGTTACAAATGGTGCCCCCAAGGCCAAAGATCACTAGTTTAGCAATGAACCTAATAGGTATTATAGTATTAAAGATCGAGCTGCAAGCAGTGATTAACATTCTTACTGTCAAGTTATTCCTGAACTAGGAGTACAAGGGAGATGCCATTCTTCACAGATCACAAAATTGCAGGGTGCCTGGATTGTCTGGGAGGCTGACACTGATGTGAGCTATTATCAATGTCTCAAAGCACTTCATTATTGTGAATGTTTCAGCAAACAGCTGGTGGTCATTGCAACAGGACTCAACTTTTTCTGTGGACTGGAATGACAGAAGATTCCTTGAAGCAGGTGGGGAAAATAGACTGCTGTAGTGAGAAGATGGAGATATCAGCAAAGACAGGGACCCATTGTTTGGCATACAATTTCAGAACCTGCCAGAGACTCCATCTGTTTTGGCTTCTTTCGGCAAGCTTACCTTCATCAAAGTTCAAAGTTTCAAAGTAAATTTATTATCTAAGTACGTATCACAATATACTTACCACTAGACACTAGGCACTAGAATACTACAACACAGTACAGACCCTTCGGCCCTCGATGTTGTGCCAACCCATATATTCCTTAAAAAAAACTAAACCCACACTACCCTGTAACCCTCTATTTTTCTTTTATCCATGTGTCTGTCCAAGAGGCTCTTAAATGCCCCTAAAGTTTTAGCCTCTACCACCATCCCTGGCAAGTCATTCCAGGCACCCACAACGCTCTGTGTAAAAAACTTACCCCAGATGTCTCCCCTAAACTTCCCTCCCTTAACTATGTACATATGCTCTCTGGTGTTTGTTATTCGTGCCCTGGGAAACAGGTACTGGCTATCCACCCTATCTATGCCTCTCATAATCTTGTGGACCTCTATCAAGTCCCCTCTCATCCTTCTACGCTCCAAAGAGAAAAGCCGCAGCTCTGCTAACCTTGCCTCATAAGACTTGTTTTCCAATCCAGGCAACATCCTGGTAAATCTCCTCTGCATCCTCTCCATAGCTTCCATATCCTTCCTATAATGAGGTGACTAGCACTGAACACAATACTCTAAGTGTGCTCTCACCAGAGATTTGTAGAGTTGCAACATGACCTCTCTACTCTTGAATTCAATCCCCCTATTAATGAAGCCTAGCACCCCATAGGCCTTCTTAACTATCCTATCAACCTGTGCAGCGACCTTGAGGGATGTATGGACTTGAACCCCAAGGTCCCTCTGTTCATCCACACTCCTAAGTAACCAACCATTGTCCCTGTACTCAGCCTTCTGGTTTGTCCTTCCAAAATGCATCACCTCGCACTTATCCGGATTGAGCTCCATCTGCCATTTTTCTGCCCAACTCTGCATCCTGTCTATAACCTCTTGTAACCTTCGACAACCTACAGCTCCATCCACAACTCCTCCAATCTTTGTGTCATCTACAAACTTACTCATCCATCCTTCCGCCTCTTCATCCAGGTCATTTATAAAAATCACAAAGAGCAGGGGTCCCAGGACAGATCCTAGCAGCACTCCACTAGTCATCAACCTCCAGGCAGAATACTTTCCTTCCACTACTACCTGCTTTCTTCCTATAAGCCAATTTTTTATCCAAACAGCCAAGGATCCACTGATCCCATGCCTCATGATTTTATGGATGAGTCTCTCGCGGGGGACCTTGTCAAATGCTTTGCTAAAATCCATGTAGACCACATCTACCACCCTACCCTCATCAATTTCTTTTGTTACCTCTACAAAAAACTTAATTAGGCTCGTGAGGGACGACCTTCCCTTCACAAACACAAAATAATCTGCAGATGCTGTTGTCAAAGGAGCACTCACAATGTGCTGGAGGAACTCAGCAGGTCAGTCAGCATCAGTTGAAAAGATTAGTCGACGTTTTGGCCCAAAACCCTTCATCAGGACTGAAGGAAGAACTTTGGGGATGGTTTGTCCCTCTGCCACAACAGACAGGATCTCCCGGTAGCCACCCACTTCAACTCTGCTTCCCATTCCCATTCAGATATGTCCATACATGGCCTCTTCTACTACCATGATGAGGCTAAATTCAGGTTGGAGGAGCAACACCTCATATACCGTCTAGGTAGTCTCCAGCCCCTTGGTATGAACATAGAATTCTCCAATTTCCGGTAATTCCCTCCCCCTCCCTTCCTCTATCCCTATTTCACATCACCTCCCTCATAGTTCCGCCTCCTCTACTACTGCGCATTGTTCTCCTGCCGATCACCTCCCTGCTTCCCCTCCCCCATCCCTTTGTCTTTCAAATTACTGTTCTTTTCAACTACCAGCATTCTTCAAACCCTCCCCAAAGTTCTTCCTTCAGTCCTGATGAAGGGTTTCGGCCCGAAACGGCGACTAATCTTTTCAACTGATACTGACTGACCTGCTGAGTTCCTCCAGCGCATTGTGAGTATTCCCTTCACAAAGCCAAGTTGACTATCCTTGAGTAGACTGTACTTCTCCAAGTGCTCGTAGATCCTATTCTTAAGATTCCTTTCCAATAGTTTGCAGACCACTGACATAAGACTCACCGGTCTATAGTCCCCAGGATTTTCCCTATTACTTTTTTAAACAAGGGAACTACATTTGCCATTCTCCAATCCTCTGGCACCTCCCCTGAAACTAAAGAGTATTCAAAAATCATAGTTACTGCTCCAGTGATCTCTTCTCTCACTTCCCACATCAACCTGGGGTACAGCACGTCCGGCCCTGGGGACTTTTCAATCTTGATGTTTTTAAGAAGATCCAACACTTCTTCTTCCTTCATCTTCACATTGTCCAGCACACAGGCCTGTCCTATTTTGACCTCACTCTGATCAAGGTCCTTTTCAATTCATTTAGGACCTCCCCAACCTCCTCTACCTCCAGACACATGTTGCCTTCTTTATTAATGGCCCCACCTTCATTCTTGTCATCCTTCTGTCCTTCACATACGCGTAGAATGCCTTGGGGTTCTCCTTAGTCCTACGTGCCAAGGCCTTCTCATGCCCCCTTCGAGTTCTCCTAAGTCCTTTCTTAAGCTCCTTCCTGGCTACCCTATATTTCTCATGAGTCCCTCCTGCTCCCTGCTTCTTATATCTAACATATGCTTCCTTCTTCCTCTTGATGAGTTGCCTCACATGTTTCATCAGCCATGGTTCCCCTTTCCTACCATTTTTCCTTGTCTCAGTGGGACAAACCTATCCTGAACCCAGCACAAGTGGTCCCTAAACTTCCTCCACATTACTTCTGTGCTTTCACCAGAGATTCATTTTCTTGCAGGCATTTACAGTAGAACAAAGAGATACAATAGAATAAATGAAAAACTACACACAAAGACTGGCCATCAACCAATGTGCAAAAGAAGACAAACAGTATAAATGCAAAAAAATCTAATAATAATAAATAAACAAATACAGTAAACAAACAAATAAGTAAATAAATAATACTGAGAGCATGAATTGTGGAGATCTTGAAAGTGAATCTATAGTTTGTGGAATCAGTTTAGCACTGAGGTGAGTGAAGTTATCCATGCAGGTTCAGGGGCCTGATGGTAGCTGGGTAGGAGCAGGTCCTGAACCTGGTGGTGTGGGACCTTCTTCCCAATGGCAGCAGCAAGAAGAAAGCATGGTCTGGATGGTGAGGGTCGTTAATGATGGATGCTGCTTTCTCGTGGCAGTGCTCCTTATAAATGTGCCCAGTGGTGGCGAAGGCTCTGTCTGTGATGGACTGGGCTGTATCCCTCATTTTCTGTAGCCATTGCCATTCCTAGGTATTGGTGCTTCCATACCAGGCCATGAAGCAACCAGTCAGGATACTCTCCACGTGCATCTATAGAAGTTTATCAAAGTTTTAGATGACGTGATGAATCTCTGCAAATGACATGGCGATGTAAGGGACAGAACCAAAAGGAGATGGTGGTATGCACCTGGGTGGGACTTGGTTTGTTTGTTCACAATGGGCATAGCTCATCCAGAGAGATTCCTGCAATTGCATATCCTGCCACAGTCGACAGGTATCTATCTGATTGAATTGAGCCTCTAGCCTGCTCTGTTGCTCTCCCTTGTCACCCCTGATAGCCTCACAGTTCCCATGTTACCTTTGTTGCACAGTACCAGGACATCTTCCAATAAAATGTCAGACCTAAACGTTACCAGAAAGCAGATTCCTTCTTCACCTAAGTTTTTTTTGTTAGGATGGCTTCCAACTGTCTGTTGAAATCCAATCATCAACGCATCACTTGATGGAATGAGTAGCAACCGAGGTATGATCATTCAGGCCAGATGAAGTGGCATTGAACATGTCCCAGTAGGAACTGGATCTTTTTGAGTGCAAAATATGATCATCCTTGTCCAATTTCAAATAACTAGGAGCACATTGTAAATGCAAGAGATTCTACAGAAGGTTGAACAAGTTAGCTCTTTATTCTTTGGAGCGTAGAAGGTTGAGGGGGGACTTGATAGAGGTATTTAAAATTATGAGGGGGTAGATAGAGTTGACGTGGATAGGCTTTTTCCATTGAGAGTGAGGGAGATTCAAACAAGAGGACATGAGTTGAGAGTTAAGGGGCAAAAGTTTAGGGGTAACACGAGGGGGAACTTCTTTACTCAGAGTGTGGTAGCTGTGTGGAATGAGCTTCCAGTAGAAGTGGAAGAGGCAGGTTTGATTTTGTCATTTACAGAAAAAAATTGGATAGGTATATGGACAGGAATGGAATGGAGGGTTATGGGCTGAGTGCAGGTTGGTGGGACTAGGTGAGAGTAAGCGTTCGGCGCTGACTAGAAAGGCCAAGATGGCCTGTTTCCGTGCTGTAATTGTTATATGGTTATATGGTTACAGATGCTGTAAATCCAGAACAATACACACCAAATGCTGAAGGAACTCAGCAGGTCAGGAAGCATCTGTGTAGAGGAATAAACAGTCGATGTCTGGGGCTGGGGCTCTTCATTGGGACATCATGGAGCACATTATGTACTTTGTTTCTGTATTTGAAAGGACTTTCTTTTAGTATCAGGTTATTTGACTGGGAGGGTTCAGGTCTGACTGTGAGTTGCTCAGACACTTTCAAACACCAACATTGTGCTGTAGGTAACATGCTTTGCTTTCGCTGGCATTTAGCTATGGAAGCCTGTACTCAGTGGAGCCTTAGTAATTACTGTTGGCAGCACTCCATTAGCAGAGATGTTGTTGAAGCAACGGCAGGTCACTAAGGATCAGTCAGGGACCTTGAACAGGAGCCAAGGACATGATAATCAATGAAGAGCCTCCTCCTGCAGTCTTTAAAGACAAACATCCAACCTGAACATCTCTGCATATGCAGGATTGGTAATTTTCAAGGCTGTCATCACTGTGACATGTGATAGAGGAAGGCCTTCTGCCATGTTCTGGTGCCTAGATAATGACCTCCATGGAGAGGCTCAAACTTCTTCCCACAGGATTGATTTTGTCAAAATTCCACAGGAATTTTCCAAGCAGTTGCTGCAACCCTCTGTCACATTTTCCAATGTGCTGCACACCATAGCATCAAAAACATCACCCTAACACAGTATTAATGTCAAAGTTATTTCACCAACTGAAGTGAAGTTAAACAACATCTTTAATTTACTCATAGGGTTTACAAGTATTGTCATTTTCCAATGAGTGTGTACAGCAGTTCACTGTCATCAGTGTCAGAAGGGCTCTCATTAATGGCCTCCGTGTATTTTTTCTTCAGTCGACAAGACTTTCTCAGTGTGCAGACTTTCCTGATGATGTGGAATCACATTTAATGGTGTATATTTGCAGGGAGATCAAAATGCCAATGAAGTTCAACAGCCTATCTAGATCCCAAAGGATAAAAGCTTTTTGAACAAAGATTCAACAAATCCACATAAGCTCCAGGATACTAGTGAAGAATGTTGAGTTTTATCCGCCTACATTAGTGTAAGGTGTACTGCTATACGTGCCCTGCCTCTGTGGAGATTTCATTGAAGTTGCTGTGTGCTGTGACATTTGGCAATCCGGAGGCACCTGCAAAAGCCAGGATAGAAGTAGGAAACAGATTCGGATTCTGAGGAACATGAGGGACAAGTTGATGCTGAACAGTAGCTAGAGACGAATGGAGAAATCCTAGTGGCAGCCTCATCACAGCAGAAGATGCAAGTATTTTTTAATGGAAGGTTAGGGACTCCTTGCTGGAGATACTTTTCATTCAGAATCCATTCAGTCAGTCTCCAATACAGACAAAGCTTTCCCCTCCATACTCCAAACTTTATTGCTAACATAATTCACTAAAAATCAGTCAAGAAACTCAGCTGACATGTGATAATCCCACTCATACCCCTTTGCAAGTGTAACATGGAGGCAGGTCCGAGGATCCAATGAGTGAAACAGAAGATACAGATTGTGAACGGGCAAATTAACTATTTTTAAATGAATTCTGAAAACTAATCTGAGCATCTAGTTAAACATATGCTCATCTAATCCACCCTAAGCTACATAGAACTACATTTAGTCACCCTTTAACTTAACAGACACTCCATCAAATCTTCCCAAGTTATAAATCTGAAGAACTAAGCATGCTCCAAACTAATACTTAACCATAAACAAACGTGGGGGGGGGGGGGGGGCGGGGCATGTCTATGTCTGCAAATGTCTTGACCACTGGTTGTGACTTCAGCATGGATTGGGCCCTGGAGACATTGGAAAGAGATCAAGTCTCTTGTACATTCTATTCTTAAACCCCATGGTTCCCAGAACTGAAAACTGGTACAGTGGCATGCAAGGTAACCAACAGGAAAGACTGGCTGCATCCTTTAAAAGGGCCAATCATTGACTGACACAGCAGAAGCGTCTTTTGACCAGCAAATAAGCCAACCCCCAACATGACAGCAGGATCATGGGAATTGATCACAGTACATCAGCGAATCTGTCCTTGATCTGCTTACCGAAATGGATGGTGGCACAAGTGATGGTGTGCAGTTCACCCTTACATATCTCGTGAAGATGTGAAATTTACTTTCCACATTACTCAAGTCAGCTGTATTTATTACACCATGGAGAATTCACACTAACCAGGCTCTTCCTATGCTGACACTGCTTGGTGTTAGACCACTGGACATAAAGGACCAGCTCCTGACATTTACTTCACTGCATGGGGAAGAAGGGTTAACAAAAGATGGTTGTTTTTGGATCAGATACTAAGCGTCATTTTGGTTGAAAGTTTCACTGGTGATGAATTACTGTTTGTGTCAGTCAAAGTTCTGAAACAGGAAAGAAGTACTTGGGAGAACGCAATCTTTCTTAAAATGAGAAAATGAGAATCTTCTCGTTTGTCATCTAAATGAATTTCTGGCTAGTGAATGTGCTGTTAGAGCTCAGCAAATGTTCTCCTGTTTTTTTTTGTTGGCAGTCACAAACTGCTTTTATTTCCAGGCAGACGGTTCACCAGCCTAATGTGTTGCCTGGAGAACTTCCTTGTCAGTTGTCTTAGAAATGAAAAATGAGCAAAAGCAATGACCTACCAAGAATGTTACATGGCATCATAAATAAATGATCTGTTTCTATCAATGCTATATATTACAACCAATTAGCTTTGTTGGGTACAACATGATTTCCTGACACCAGACTCTCACCCAGGCACTTTACGTTGAACTCCAAGCTGTCAGTGGAAAAGAATCAGGGATGTTCTCAAAACTTCCTCGAAAAAGATTAACAACTCCACTGACTCCATCATCCACATCCAGCATCTTCAGTCTCTTGTGTTAACATCCCAAATGGATCCTGGGAATCTCTGTCTATGACGCCTCAAAGGATAGTTAGGATGAAAATGAGAATTTGAGGCTAGAGATACTGGGGCAGCAAAGTAATTAGCAGTACCTCAAAAAATTACTCCTGTCAGGCACTGACTGCTCAAGTGTGGTCGAGTCAGTGATTCTAATATTGATTTCATTAGTTATACTAGAACTCACAGACTGAAGTGGTGGCCAGGACCAACAAGGCCAGAGTAGTTTTCAACATCTTGAAGAAAGTGTGAACATCCAGAGTCATATCAAGGAAAACCAAAATCTTTGTTAAAACAGTGCTCCTATATGGTTCTGAAACCTGGAGACAACAAAGAAGACATTACAAAAACTGCAGGGTTTCATCAACCGAAACATCAGATGGACTGACAAAGTAACCAACCAGACACCGTGGGGAAAACACCAACCAGGAATCCATAGAGATACGAATACGCAAACAGAAATGGAAGTGGATTGGCCGCACCTTGTGGAAGCCAGCCGACAGCATCACCAGGCAGGCATTAAAATAGAATCCCCAAGGAAAGGGGAAAAGGGCACATCCAAAGAACACACGGAGGGGTGACACTGAGGCTGAAATTAGATGATCGGGACACTCCTGGTCCACCCTCGAGAAACAGATTCAGAACAGAGGATGATGGAGATGGGAGGTCATCGATGGCCTGTGAGAGCCAAGGGCCAAGAAGAAGAAGATAACTGAAACATTAAGACATGCTCGTCTATCTTTCTCTCTGAGAATCTGTGCTTATCAATAAGGCCGTTAGAGAGGTACACTCAGTGGTCACTTTATTAGGTACTCGTGCTCAAAATGCAAATATCTAATCAGCCAATCATGTGCTAGAAACTCAATGCATAAAAGCATGCAAATATTGTTAAGAGATGTAGTTGGCGTTCAGACCAAACATCAGAATGGGGAAGAAATGTGATCTAAATAACTTTGACTGTGGACAGATTCCTGGTGCCAGACAGGTCGGTTTGAGTATCACAGAAACCAGTAATCTCTTGGGAATTTCATCCACAACTGTCTCCAGAGTTTACAGAGAATGGTGCGAAAAACAAACAAAAAAACACATACATTGAGATTGGATGTTCTCTGGGGAAAAAAAGCCTTGTTAATGAAAGAGGTTGGAGGAGAATGGCCAGACTGGTACAAACTGACAGAAAGGCAACAGTAACTCAAATATGTAACAATACATTACAACAGTGGTGTGCAGAACAGCACAGCATGTCAAACATTGAAGTGGATGGGCTACGGTAGAGAAGACCACACCGGATTCCACTCTTGTACCTGATAAAGAGACCACTGAGCTTATATCCCATTCTTCCACACCTGTCCATCAATTTGTTCCAAGTTTCCCATCCAGCCGCCTACACCAGTGAATGCTAGAGTAGTCAATTAATATAACAA
Organism: Mobula hypostoma; assembly: GCF_963921235.1. Lineage (NCBI taxonomy): Eukaryota > Metazoa > Chordata > Chondrichthyes > Myliobatiformes > Myliobatidae > Mobula > Mobula hypostoma. Next base: position 116,450,898 of record NC_086097.1, on the reverse strand, counting down.
CCAGAAAATCATTCAGATGTGTAAGGAAGCGAAAGGACCAGAGGGAACTCACTTGGTCAAGGGTAGAATACGCGATGTCTATGGAATAGTTGGAGCTGTGAGATACCTGCATTACCTGCAGTGTCACTCTGCTCCCCAGGTAATCACCACCTGGCTTTATACATAACAATGACTGAACAATGTATGCACCAGAGATCAATTTCTAGCGTATTTCCACACATCATTGCTGGCTTTGTGGTCACTTTCTGGAATGGTAATTCCATGAGGAGGCGGAATCAGAAATTCATCAGCATCATTTCTCAACCAAGTAATAAAACACTCATCGTGGGGAAGAACATTCAGCATGATCACATTCTTTTCAATATTCATTTTCCTTACCAAATCCTCATGGAAAATATTTCTTTTAAAGATCGCCTTCCATTCATTTGACACTTCCAAATGATTCATTTGCAGTGACTTTGGCTTTGCCTTGGGGTCACACAGTATACTTGATTTACACAGATGCATTAAAAGCATGACCAGCAACAACACTTACAGCATTACAACAGTAAACATACTTCAAAATTACTTCAATAGCTCTGAAGAGGTTTGAGGCCCCATGTGGTCATTGAAAGCACTATGAAAAGGCTTGCTGTTTTAACTGCAACCAAGCTGTAACTGCAGTATATGAGAGAGCTAGAGATTTTACTGAGAAATTGGATTTTTGAAAGCAGAAGTTCAAAGTAAATTTATTATCAATATTCATATATGTCATTATATACATCCCTGAGATTAATTTTCTTGCAGGTAAGTAAATCCAAGAAACACAATAGAATCAATAAATGATCACACCCAACAGGACAGACAAACAAATAATGCACAAAAAAACAGCAATATGTACAAATATATAATGAAAAAGAAAACAAAGAAATAATAATAGCAACAATATTATTAATAAATAAGCAATAAATATCAAGAACTTGAGATGGAGAGTCCTTGAAATTGACTCCATAGGTTGTGGAAACAGTTCAGTGATGAGGCAAGTGAAGCAAAGTGAAGTTATCCCCTCTCATTCAAGAGCCTGATGGTTGAAGAGTAATAAGTGTTTATGAACCTGGTGTTGTGGGTCCTGGGGCTTCTGTACCTTCTTCTTGATGGCAGCAGTGAGAGGAGAGCATGGCTTGGATGGTGGGGTCCTTGATAATGGATGCTGATTCCCTGCACCAGAGCTCCATGTAGATGTGTTCAATGAAAGGGAGAGCTTTGCTCATAATGCACTGGGAGGTAGTATCCGCTACATTTTGTAGGCTTTTCCGTAGAAAGGCATTGGTGTTTCGAACCAGGCCATGATGAAACCTGTCAGCATACCCTAGACCACACATGTAGAGAAATTTGTCAACATTTTAGATGACACTCTGAATATTTGCAAACTTCTAAGAAAGCAGAAGCACTGCTGTAGTTTCTTAGCAATGGCACTTACGTGCTGGGTACAGGACAGATCCCCTTAAATGGAATGATAGCACTGAGAAATTTAAAGTTGCTGACCCTCTCCAGCTTTGATTGTCCAATGAGGACTGGCTCATGGGCTTCCAGTTTCCTCCTCCTAAAGTCAATAATTAGCTCCTTGGTCTTGCAGACATTGAGTGAGAGGTTGTTGTGGCACCACTCAGCCAGATTTTCAGTCTCCCTCCTATATGCTGATTCATCACCAACTTTGATTCAGCCTATGAAAGTGGTGTCATCAGCAAACTTAAATATGGCATTGGGCTGTGCTTAGCTTCACAGTCAAAGCAAGCAGAGCAGGGGCTAAGCACGTAGCATTGCACTGGTACTGATGGAGATTGTGGATGAGATGTTGTTGCCAATCTGAACTGATCGGAGTCTGCAAGTAAGGAAATCCAAGATTCAGTTACAGAAGGAGGTATTGAGGCCAAGGACTTGAAGTTTATTGATTAATCTTGAGGGGATGATGGTACAGAATGCCGAGCTGTAGTCAATGAAGAGTTTCCTGATGAATGCATCTTCACTGTCCAGAAGTTCCAGGGTTGCGTGAAGAGCCAATAAAGTGGCATCTGTTGTTGACATGTTGTGATAGTAGACAAGTTGGAGTGGATCCAAGCTGCTTCTCAGGCAGGAATTGATATGATTCATCATAAGTCTCTCAAAGCACTTCATTGCTGGATGTAAGTGCTATTGGATGATCATCACTGAGGCAGGTTGCCACCTTCTTCTCCGGCACTGGTATAATTGAAGCCTGCTTGAAGCAGGTGGGTACCTCAGACTGCTGATGTGAGAGATTAAAGATATCAGTGAACATTTCTGCCAGTTGATCACCACAGGTCTTTAGTACTCAGCCAGGTACCCCGGCTGGATTGAATGCCTTCCATGGGATCACCTTCCTGAAAAATGCTCTCGCGTCAGCCTCAGAGAATGAGATCACAGGGAAATAGGGGGCTATGGTAGTTTGCGAAGGTGCCCTCCGTGTTTTGGCGGTTAAAGCGAGCATAAAAAAGTGTTGACCACACCTCAGGGTGAAGCCTTGTTGTTATGTACTCACTTTGTGGGAGGTGATAGCTTTCAAGCCCTGCCACAGCTGTCGAGCATCCTTCAGTGATTCAAGTGTGGTCTGGAATTCCCACTTCACACATGAGGTAGTTTTCCAGTGATCATACTTTGGCCTGGATTCATGTTACTCATATGGTCCTCCAAACCCTTAAGCAATGCTCCGCATGCATAAGGAGGGACTATATTCCATCAGTACACAGGTAAGCATTTTTAGTCTTCACTCTCTTTATCTATGGAGAATACATTCAAAGATTTTCATGGATTAGTTTTAATTGTCAGATATGCATCGAAACATCAATACATAGAGCTAATGTCATTTTTTTTTTGCATCAATGACCAACTGTGTTCAAATATTGTGCTGGGGGCAGCCTGCAAGTGTCACCATACTTGTCCATAACTTACAAACCATAACCCTAAGTGTACATCTGTGGAGCATGGGAAGAAACTAGAACACCATGACTAAATACACATGGTCACAGGGAGAATGTAGCCCCCCTGGCCAGCCTCAGGGTCACTCAGCTTGCTGTCATCTAGGGAAACAGCCCTCAGCGCCGCCAAACTGTGTAATAGTTTGCGTGGATGCTGTGTGATGTACCCCACCCAGCCCAAATAACAGACAATACACCAGATATGATTAAATGATTTACAGTTTATATATATATTACTGGAACTATATAATTAATAGAGAATAAAATATAAAAGGAAAATAAAAGGTGCCACACTTATCAAAGTTCAATCTCTTCGTGCTCAAACAGTTGGAGCTCAGGACCCTCCTTCTTCACCCTGCGACCCCTCGGACCACCTCGACCTGCCGCCTGGGACCAACAATGGTGGTCGACCAGACGCTCCACATGAGTCCATCTCTGTTTCCTCTCCTCACCAAACACCCTGGACCTCGGACTCTTGTTCGGGGTCCGACCCTGTTTGTGGTCTCACAGCACCTGGTCCATCCTCTGTCTCACTCTCCCGCCTTCTGCCCAAAAACCCGCACATCACACTAACTTACAGACACACAGAAATAATAACATCTTTCTTAATTGGTTTGTTTACCCTCTTATCAGTAACATGATCCAAATAAACTACTAGCGGGAGGTCTTTCTCAGCAGTTAACATAATAAAGAAGCCATTTCATTAATAACATAACAAAGAAGCCCTTTTAATTAGACTACGCAGTAACTTAAAAGAAGAAACCCCTTACACCTTTTACAGACAACGGTGGGACTTGTACTGTGATTGGTAATGGAGGCCGCTGTAAGTCGATGCACTAACTGCTGCAGTACCAAGCCACACAAATGCAGATACTGCTCAGGAATGTTCTCATTTTACATCAGATATCTGGGCTGGCCTTAAAGACAGAAGCCAAGGAGCGTTTTTAGTACCTTTGGACCAAGTTATCATCCAGCAATGAATAACAATGCCATTAAGCAAGCTAGATACAGGGTCATTCATGTCTCAGAGTTCTATTAATGCCATCAGTTAGTAGATATTTGCATTCTGTGTTGAGCAAGATCAAAGGTATATTGATTGCAAGACTATTTCTAACTCCACTTGGCTGCGAAAGATGTGGGGTTGGGCATGGGTCTAGTATATGCATCCTGTAAAAATCCAGTGCTACAGAAATGCCAACAGAAGTTCTGAAGACTTCATCCCTGGGAGCGGAAGAATCTAGAAGGTGGGATACACTTGGGATAACTTGAAAGACTGGCCCAGTATAGAAGATTCTGTTGAATTACTGTCGGTGGCCTATGTCCCAGTAGCAGTGAAGGGCGTAAGAAGAAAAAGAAGAAGACTATTTCTAGAGTTGGTGCTCATAACAAACCTAATAAAATGCAAGAACATAATTTATCCTATCATTATTAAATATGCTTCATTGGATTAGGGGCATTTCTTGTATAATTCCTGGAGAATCTCCAGGTTTATTGACATCTGCTGCACGGTCAACAATTTTTCTGTGCAAACATGCCTAATTACTACTATCCATCATGTCTACTTTGCTCTTTCAAACTCATACTTTAGGCAAAGTTTAAATAGTACAATTAACTTATCACAGGAACTATGAAGTGGAAGAACATGCAGAGTAGTTAAGAAATGTTGGCTGGAGGAGTAACACTTGACTTGCATCCCACTGACCGCACTAAACATTGTCCTCTTACTCTCTTCTTCAAACAACTCCTTATTCTGCATTCTTCCCCTTTCCTTTCCAGTCCTGATGAAGGGTCTCAGACCAAAATGATGATTGTTTATTCCCCTCCATAGATGCTGCCTGACCTGATGAGTTCCTCCTGCATTTTGTGTGTGTTACTTTAAACATCAAACAGCTTCAACTGAATGAGGCACAGCTTCAGAATTGTCGCAATATTATCTTAGAAGTAAAATATTGTTTTTAGACAGAGAATTTCTTCAGCTGGAGGGTGGTGAATCTATGGAATTTATTGCCACAGATGGTGGTGAATGCCAAATCATTGTGTATATTAAAAGTGGAGTTTGATAGCAGAGACCAAGTGGTGTTGAGGGGGATAATACCTCAACCAAGACAGAACAGCAGAGCAGATTCTAGGGGTGAGAGGACTAATGCTGGACCAATGTCTAATGGTCTTATGGTGTAAATTAAACATCTTATGTATTTCCTTCAGCAACTTCTCTGTGAACCTCAGTTGTGATGTAATGATCCCACCTCACCATGTGGTCCACAATCTGCTGAGAGCCAGATCTGAGACATTCAAGTCTTGCTTCGACACTCTGAGGTATCCAACTGCTCGAAACAGGCTTCAATTATACCAGTGCTTAAGTAGACACTGCCTCAGTAACTATCATCCAGTAGCACATAAATCTACAGTGATGAAGTCTTTTGAGTGGTTGATGATGGAACATATCAACTGTCTGAGAAGCTACCTGGATTTGCTCCAATTTGCCCACCTGAATAAGAGGTCAGCAGCAGATACCATCTCATTGGCTCTTCTTCAACACTGGAACACCTGGACAACAAAGATGCATACATCAGAATGTTCTTTGTTGACTGCAGCTCAGCACTCAATACCATCATCCCCTTAAGATTGACCAATAAGCTCCATGAGTTTAGCCTCAATACTCCCTTGTACAATTAAATCCTTGATATCCTTACTTGTAGACCACAGTCAGTCTGGATTGGCAACAACATCTCCTCCACAATCTCCATCAGCACAGGTGCACCACAAGTCTCTGAGCTTACCCTCCTGCTTTACTTGATTTACACTTATGACTGTCTGGCTAAACACAGCTCCAATGCCATATTCAAATTTGCAGATGATATCGCTGGTGGCCAAATCGAAGGTGTTGATGAACCGGCACATAGGAGGGAGATTGACAATCTGCTGAGTGCTGCCATTACAATGATTCTTACCCAATTATTGACTTCAAGAGGAGGAAACCAGACATCCCTGAGACAGTCCACACTGAAAGATGATAGATGGAGGCAGTCAGTACCTTTAAATTCCTCGGTGTTATTCTTTTTGAGGACCTGGTGTGAGCCCAGCAAGTAAGTACAATTATGAGGAACTCACGGCAGTGCCTTTACTTCCTTAAGAGCTTACGACAATTCAGCATGACATCTAAGTCTTGACAAACTTCTACAGACGTATGGTGTAGAATATATTGACTGGCTGCATCACAGCCAGGTATGGAAACACCAATGCCCTTGAATGGAAAATCTTACAAAATGCAGGGGATCGGCCCAGTCCATTACAGGTAAAGCCCTTCCCAAGCATTGAACATATCTACGTGAAGCGTAGACGCAGGAAAGCAGTGTCCATCATCGGGGTCCCCCAGCACTCAGGGCATGTCCTCTTCCCACTGCTGCTATCAGGAAAAAGGTACAGGGGCATCAAAACTCACAACACCCGGTTTAGGAACAGTTACTACCATCAGGTTCCTGAACTTCAATCAACGTCACATTCCACATTCCCCATCACTGAAATGTTCCCACATCCTATGGACTCACTTTCAAGGAATCATCATCTGATGTTCTCGATACTTGTTGGTTTGAGTGCCTGGGAATTTCATGCGCAGCAGTCTTTAATTTTCAAAGAATGGTGCAAGAAATAAAAAAGAAAAAACATCCAGTGAATGGCAGTTCAATGGGCAAAAATGTTTTGTTAATGAGAGAGGTTAGAGGAGAATGGCCAGACTGGTTCAAGATGGCAGGAAGGTCACAGTAACTCACATAACCGCACGTGACAACAGTGGTGTGCAGAAGAGCATCTCTGAATGCCCAACCTGTCAATTCTTGAAGTGGATGGGCTACAGGAGCAGAAGATTGCAAACCTACATTCAATGGCTACTTTATTAGGTACAGGAGCTTTCTAGTAAAGTGGCTACTGAGTATATGTGATTTCAAAACTGTATTAGTTTTCTTCTGATTGCACTGGTTCCAGAGACAATCTTACAATTGATTTTTTATTTTCATACAGTGAAACCTGCCAACCTGCCAGGCAGAATTCAAACATTCACTGAGTGATCCAATTACACGATCTTTGAGCATAGATGTATACATTAGATTTACAAGGATGTTGTCGGGCCTCTGGGGACTGAGTTATGGAAGGAGCTTGAGCAGGTTGATACATGTTGAATTTTCCAAGAGGTATCGCTGAGAGGTTTAGAAGTTGGATTATAATGAGGGGTGATTTTATAGAGGTTTATAAAATCATGAAGGGTGAAAATAAGGTGAATGCACAGTCTTTTATTCCCAGGGTTAGGGAATCAGGAGAAAATTGTGTCATTGTATTTTAAAACAATATTTTTAAAGATTCTTAAACATTGTCATTTTAAATCATAACATTCACTAAACAGCATTGTTGATTTTCCCTGTGCAATGGTGCGCTGAGCCAGGACAGGTGCACAGCTCTATTAATCTAGTACAAGATCACACAACCTCTAGTTCTTGGCCTATGGCTATGATCTTGGCAGGCAGCCCTTGAAAGAAACACACAGTAGCATCAGAATCTACAGGGGAATGTTGCTGCTGACAGAATAGATGATTCTGTGATGTGTAGGAAGGTGAGAAAATGCTCCTCCTTGGGGGTCAGAGGGATCTGGATAGTCAGGTGAAGAGCAATTCTCTCAGGAGGTTGCCACAGAAAACCTTCAGGGCTACACTGAGTTACTCCTGGCAGTAGTTCCTGAAGGAGTAATGCTTTCCTGTGCATGTCTAGCCTGTATCCTGTGGGCTGGCAAAAAGGTAGATAAAGCTTTTTCTGTGTGTGTATGAGGCTTGGGAGCTCTTCCCAGTGTAACAATCATTGAAACATGGCATAGGTCAAAGTGTAGTCGGGTAAAGCTAAGAAGTGCAAGGTGATGATGCCTTTGGCCTTTATAAGACCATTTGTAAGACAAGGGAGTAGAACTAGACTCTTTGGCCCATCAAGTCTGTACCAGCATTTGATCATGGCCGATTTACTATCCCTCTCAAATCAATTCTCCTGCCTTCCCCCCTTAACCTTTGATGCCCTTACTAATTGAGAACCTATCAAGCTCTGCTTTAAATATACCCAATGATTTCACTTCCACGGTGTCTTTGGCAATGAATTCCACAGATTCACCGCCTTCTGAGTAAAGAAATTCCTCCTCATTTCTGTTATAAAGGGTCATTCTTGTATTCTGAGTCTGTGTACTCTGGTCCTCTCCCCTACTTTTGGAAACACCCATCGTATGTCAACCCTATCTAGGACTTTCAATATTTAATAGGTTTTGATGAGATCACCCCTCGTTCTTCTAAACTCCAATGAATTTGATGGCCCAGAGCCATTAAGATTAAGCACTCCTCAGATGCTAACAATTACATTCCTGGGATCTTTCTCATGAACCCCCTCTGGGCCCTCTCCAATGCCAGCACATTTTTTTTTCATAGATGAGGGGGCAAAAACTGCTCAAAATACTCCAAATGCAGCCTTATAGTCCTTCTGCTGAGGAAGCAGGGAGACTGCAGAAGGACTTAGACAGATTAAGAGAATGGGTAAAGAAGCAGTAGGTGGAATATTGTGCTAGGAAAAGTATGGACATGCACTTCAGTTAAAGCAACAAAAGCAGAGACCATGCTCTAATTGAGGAGAAAATTAAAAAATCCAAGGTACGAAGTGACTTGGGAGTCCTCGTGCTAGATTCCCTGAAGGTTAACTTGAAGGTTGAGTCAGTGGTGAGGGAGGCAAACGCAATGTTCGCATTTATTTTGAGAGGACTAGAATATAAAAGCAAGGGTGTAATGTTGAAGGCACTGGTGAGGTCTCACTTGGAGTATTTTAAACAATTTTTGGCCCTTACCTAAAAAATAATAGAAACATAGAAAATAGGTGCAGGAGTAGGCCATTCGGCCCTTCGAGATTTATTATGATCATGGCTGATCATCCAACTCAGAACCCCGCCCCAGCCTTCCCTGCATACCCCCTGACCCCCATAGCCACAAGGGCCATATCTAACTCCCTCTTAAATATAGCCAATGAACCGGCCTCAACAGTTTCCTGTGGCAGATAATTCCACAGATTCACCACTCTCTGTGTGAAGAAGTTTTTCCTAATCTCGGTCCTAAAAGGCTTCCCCTCTATCCTCAAACTGTGACCCCTCGTTCTGGACTTCCCCAACATCGGGAACAATCTTCCTGCATCTAGCCTGTCCAATCCCTTTAGGATCTTATACGTTTCAATCAGATCCCCCCTCAATCTTCTAAATTCCAACGAGTACAAGCCCAGTTCATCCAGTCTTTCTTCATATGAAAGTCCTGCCATCCCAGGAATCAATCTGGTGAACCTTCCCTGTACTCCCTCTATGGCAAAGATGTCTTTCCTCAGATTAGGGGACCAAAACTGCACACAATACTCCAGGTGTGGTCTCACCAAGGCCTTGTACAACTGCAGTAGTACCTCCCTGCTCCTGTACTCGAATCCTCTCACTATAAATGCCAGCATACCATTCGCCTTTTTCACTGCCTGCTGTACCTGCATGCCCACTTTCAATGACTGGCGTATAATGACACCCAGGTCTCGTTGCACCTCCCCTTTTCCTAATCGGCCACCGTTCAGATAATAATCTGTTTTCCTATTTTTGCCACCAAAGTGGATAACTTCACATTTATCCACATTAAATTGCATCTGCCATGAATTTGCCCACTCAACCAACCTATCCAAGTCACCCTGCATCATCCTCACTGCTAACACTGCCACCCAGCTTCGTGTCATCCACAAACTTGGAGATGCTGCATTTAATTCCCTCATCCAAGTCATTAATATATATTGTAAACAACTGGGGTCCCAGCACTGAGCCTTGCGGTACCCCACTAGTCACCGCCTGCTATTCTGAAAAGGTCCCGTTTATTCCTACTCTTTGCTTCCTGTCTGCTAACCAATTCACCACCCACACCAATACCTTACCCCCAATACCGTGTGCTTTAAGTTTGCACACTAATCTCCTGTGTGGGACCTTGTCAAAAGCCTTTTGAAAATCCAAATATACCACATCCACTGGTTCTCCCCTATCCACTCTACTAGTTACATCCTCAAAAAATTCTATGAGATTCGTCAGACATGATTTTCCTTTCACAAATCCGTGCTGACTTTGTCCGATCATTTCACCACTATCCAAATGTGCTGTTATCACATCCTTGATAACTGACTCCAGCAGTTTCCCCACCACCGACGTTAGGCTAACCGGTCTATAATTCTCCGGTTTCTCTCTCCCTCCTTTTTTAAAAGGTGGGGTTACATTAGCCACCCTCCAATCCTCAGGAACTAGTCCAGAATCTAACGAGTTTTGAAAAATTATCACTAATGCATCCACTATTTCTTGGGCTACTTCCTTAAGCACTCTAGGATGCAGACCATCTGGCCCTGGGGATTTATCTGCCTTCAATCCCTTCAATTTACCTAACACCACTTCCCTACTAACATGTATGTGTAATGTGTTAATGTTGGAGAGGGTTCAAAGGAGGTTGACAAGAATGTTTCCAGGAATGAAAGGGTTATTGTATGAGGAGCGTTTGATGACTTTGGGCAGTTACTTGCTGAAATATAGAAGAATGAGGGGGGATCTCACTGAAACCTATCAAATGTTTAAAGGCTGAGATAGAGTGAATGTGGAGCAAATATTTTCTATAGTGGAGTTCCTAGGACCAGAAGGCATAGCCTCATTGTAGAGGGGCACCCATTTAGATTGGAGATGAGGAGGAATTTCTTTAGACAGAGGGTGGTGAAAGAAATTGAATTCTGGACTGATTGAGAGGGTTTCCTACAATGGAATGAAGTGACCAAATGTCTCCTGGCGAAGTTCTAAACAATATTTGCACTCAGAATGATTAGTTTGTTGGTGACCTATCTGGCAAATGGATCATTAATGTAAAGGTACCTTGCAAAGGGAAATGTCTGGTTTAATTTCCAATTGTGTGAAATTATTCCACTTTAGAAAGTATCAATTTTATAAATATGTTGTGTTCAAAGAGACAGGAGCTTTGTGAAAATATCCTGCAGTACTTGTATCAGTAAAAAATTTGACTTGTGAAATGTTTTTTTCATGAAACAACTTTACTGAACAATGTTGAAACAATGCTTTTTGAACTGAAATAAATTTTACTCTTTTCATGAAGATCAAAGAGACCGGAAATATTAACCCTGTTTCTCTTACTGTAAACACTGCTTGATGCATTCAGCGCTTCCAGCATCTTATGCTTTTATTTACTCTTTTCATGACACCTCTAAGACTACTAGCACCAAACAGAGGCAAATATCCTTCACCAGAGAGATCTGAAGACATTGACAAGGAGGGTAAATTGATTCTCAAGAGTTTGGAACTAAGCAAAGGCTTAGTGTTCTCAACTAAAAACAGAATGCAGAGACCCATACCAACGTGTAACCAGTATATCAAAATTTCTATTGTAGTCATAAGTAGATTGGCTGATAGTAGAGAAGGGATGCTTGCAGGATAACACACACACACGCGCGCGCGCACACACACACACACACACACACACACACACACACACAAACATCCCAAGGTTACAAGACTAATTGCTGTCTTCTCTAAGTTCTATAAATTTTCTTCGGCATGAAGCCTCATCATGAAAGTTGTCAAAGCCACAACTAGTTGAAAATATGAAGAAGGCGTTGAAAAATGAGCTACAAAACCATCAATGCAAATTAACAAGGATGGTAGACACAAAGCATTGGACAATGCATGCTTCAAAGAAGAATTTTATGAACCTTTCTCAACAAGAGAGAGAAATTAGAGAGACTAGCTTTATTTGTCACATGTACATCAAGACATCGAAACGTAGTGAAAAGCATTTTTGTGCATCAATGACCAACACAGTCCAAGAATTGTGCTGGGGGCAGTTTCTGGTGCCAATCTAGCATGCCGACAACTGACTAACCTTAGGGTGTATGAACTTCGAATATGAATGGAAACCAGAGCACTAGGAGGAAACCCAATCAGTCATTGAAAGTGGGCATGCAGGTACAGCAGGCGGTGAAAAAGGCGAATGGTATGCTGGCATTCATAGCAAGAGGATTCGAGTACAGGAGCAGGGAGGTACTACTGCAGTTGTAAAAGGCCTTGGTGAGACCACACCTGGAGTATTGTGTGCAGTTTTGGTCCCCTAATCTGAGGAAAGTCATCCTTGCCATTGAGGGAGTACAAAGAAGGTTCATCAGACTAGTTCCTGGGATGGCAGGACTTTCATATGATGAAAGACTGGATGAACTAGGCTTATACTCGTTGGAATTTAGAAGATTGAGGGGGGATCTGATTGAAACGTATAAAATCCTAAAGGGATTGGACAGGCTAGATGCAGGAAGATTGTTCCTGATGTTGGGGAAGTCCAGAACGAGGGGTCACAGTTTGAGGATAAAAGGGAAGCCTTTTAGGATTGAGATTAGGAAAAACTTCTTCACACAGAGAGTGGTGAATCTGTGGAATTCTCTGCCGCAGGAAACAGTTAAGGCCAGTTCATTGGTTATATTTAAGAGGGAGTTAGTTATGGCCCTTGTGGCTAAAGGGATCGGGGGTATGGAGAGAAGGAAGGTACAGGGTTCTGAGTTGGATGATCAGCCGTGATCGTACTGAATGGCGGTGCAGGCTCGAAGGGCCAAATAGCCTACTCCTGCACCTATTTTCTATGTTTCTATGTTTCTATGTATAGGGAGAATGTACATACAGCAGCAGAAACAGCTGAAATAGTGTCAAAGGGATGAGAGGCTAGTAGTGGGATAAGACTGTGATTGCTCCAGCAATGACATGAATCATTCGGCTGCAGGATCCTGTTGGCCGTGAAACATAAATGAGTGAAATAGCTATTAGGGGACTATTTCAAAAATTTGCAGTCCAGGATGTCTACCCAATACTTTTGAAAATAAACAAAAGTTACAAGTCAAAAATACAGGGCATCGGTTGTTCTGCTGAGCATTGTGGTCATGCTATACTGGTGTTGGAATATGTGGCCACACTTACAAGCTCACCCCAGCACATCCTTGTGTGTTGGTTGTTGGCATGGACGATGCATTCCACTGTATTCCATAGAGATATGGAGCTTTCAAAGGTTTCAAAGGTACATTTAATGTCAGAGAAATGTATACAATATACACCCTAAAATATCTTTGCAACCAACCACAAAAACAGAGGGGTGCCCCCAAAGAATGAACAACAGTTAAACATGAGAACCCCAAGTTCACCCCCGCTCCTCTCCCTCCCACGCATAAGCGGCAGCAAGCAACAATCCCCCTCCCCCCACCAGCAAAAAAAGCATCGGCACCTGCCACTGAGCACTCAAGCGTGAGCAAAGCAACAGCAAAGACACAGACTTACAATATTCCAAAGGCTACTTGTTCACCCGATATTCGACATACCACAGGCTCTCTCCTTAATAAGGGAGAAAGAGGTGTCTGCATTTCACAGTGAGAGGGGAGACAGAACAAACAACTCACTGGTTTGCAATGTTAAAAATCCGTTGCATCGCTTTTTCCGAGCTCTGTACCCAAAGATTTTGGGTCTCTGAGCACACAGCCTTAGATCTTCCATCTCCCATGACACACCGATCTCCTGTCCGGACACTGACCTTTGATTCACCTGTCTCCAGAGCCACGAGAGCTCAGCCCTCTGAAGGCAAGCTGAGCTTTTAGGCTGAGCCCTTGGCATGCCGAATAATGGCCAGTTGCGAAACCCTGAGAGCGGCTCCCATTCCGCAAAGAACTGCAGTCAATGTGTAACTCCAAGAGCCATAGAAATGTGCTGCACAGAAACAAGTCCTTCAGGCCATCTAGTCCATGCTGAAGTACTTAAACTGCCTACTCCCATTGACCCGCACCATGAACATAGCACTCCGTACCTTTAATGTACCTATTTCAAACTTCTCTTAAACATTGAAATCGAGCTCACTTGTGCTGGTAGCTTATTCTACACTCACAAGTCTCTGAGTGAAGAAGTTTCACCTCATGTTCCCCTTAAACTTTTCATCTTTCACCCTTAACCCATGACCTTGAGTTGTAGTGCCACCCAACCTCAGTATATTTCAATGTGCACATGATAAATGAACCTTGATCCTAATTGGGAAATAATGATTCAGATACAGATCTTTTGTTTTATCACATATAAATGTTTCGATGTACAGACATCACAACACATCACAGATATCAGCCTCCTCTCCATAATCTCTGTAATACATCTTGCTGCCTCAGTAAAAAAGCCAGCATAATCAAAAGCTCCACACACTCAGGACATCCTCTCTTCTCCTCTCTTCCATCGGGCAAAAGATAAAAAGCACATTCCACCAGGCTCAAGGACAGCTTCTATCCCACTGCTATAAGACTACTGAATGGTTTACTACTTTGCTAGGATGGACTCTTGACCTGGCAGCTGTGGTCTACTTGCACGTCCTCTATATTCTGCAAGCTCCCATTGCTTTACTTTGTTCCACCTCAGTACACTGTGTGATGAATTAATCTGTATGTACTGTATGCAAGACAAGCCTTTCACCTTGGTATATTTGACAATAATAAATCAATTCCAATTCTGACAAAGCATTTTTGGACAGATACCTCATATAGGATCTACGTACGTGCATGACACCACAATCGTCTATGTTGAATGATGTTTCAGAAATGAGCCTATTTCAATATATGGTTTTAAACTTATTTGTTAAAAATTAATTTTGAAGCCCTCTGTTAGTCAGGATTGATCATGGACATTGTGTCCCAGCTGTCCACATGATACACAAGCCAGGGCAGCACAATATGAAGAGTAAACTCAAACAACAGGAATTCTGCAGATGCTGGAAATTCAAGCAACACACATCAAAGTTGCTGGTGAACGCAGCAGGCCAGGCAGCATCTCTAGGAAGAGGTGCAGTCGACGTTTCAGGCCGAGACCCTTCGTCAGGACTAACTGAAGGAAGAGTGAGTAAGGGATTTGAAAGTTGGAGGGGGAGGGGGAGATCCAAAATGATAGGAGAAGACAGGAGGGGGAGGGATAGAGCCAAGAGCTGGACAGGTGATAGGCAAAAGGGGATACGAGAGGATCATGGGACAGGAGGTCCGGGAAGAAAGACGGGGGGGGGTGACCCAGAGGATGGGCAAGAGGTATATTCAGAGGGACAGAGGGAGAAAAAGGAGAGTGAGAGAAAGAATGTGTGCATAAAAATAAGTAACAGATGGGGTACGAGGGGGAGGTGGGGCCTTAGCGGAAGTTAGAGAAGTCGATGTTCATGCCATCAGGTTGGAGGCTATCCAGACGGAATATCGCTCCCTACACAACTCCCTTGTCCATTCGTCCCCCCCATCCCTCCCCATTGATCTCCCTCCTGGCACTTATCCGTGTAAGCGGAACAAGTGCTACACATGCCCTTACACTTCCTCCCTTACCACCATTCAGGGCCCCAAACAGTCCTTCCAGGCGAGGCAACACTTCACCTGTGAGTCGACTGGGGTGATATACTGCATCCGGTGCTCCCGATGTGGCCTTTTATATATTGGCGAGACCCGACGCAGACTGGGAGACCGCTTTGCTGAACATCTACGCTCTGTCCGCCAGAGAAAGCAGGATCTCCCAGTGGCCACACATTTTAATTCCACGTCCCATTTCCATTGTGATATGTCTATCCACGGCCTCCTCTACTGTCAAGATGAAGCCACACTCAGGTTGGAGGAACAACACCTTATATTCCGTCTGGGTAGCCTCCAACCTGATGGCATGAACATCGACTTCTCTAACTTCCGCTAAGGCCCCACCTCCCCCTCGTACCCCATCTGTTACTTATTTTTATGCACACATTCTTTCTCTCACTCTCCTTTTTCTCCCTCTGTCCCTCTGAATATACCTCTTGCCCATCCTCTGGGTCCCCCCCCGCCGTCTTTCTTCCCGGACCTCCTGTCCCATGATCCTCTCGTATCCCCTTTTGCCTATCATCTGTCCAGCTCTTGGCTCTATCCCTCCCCCTCCTGTCTTCTCCTATCATTTTGGATCTCCCCCTCCCCCTCCAAATTTCAAATCCCTTACTCACCCTTCCTTCAGTTAGTCCTGACGAAGGGTCTCAGCCTGAAACGTCGACTGCACCTCTTCCTACAGATGCTGCCTGGCCTGCTGCGTTCACCAGCAACTTTGATGTGTATTGCATGAAGAGTAAGCTGTTGCCCATTTAGCAGGCTCCCACTCTTCACTCAGCTGATGAATCCAAAGGAATGGGGAACAGTTTGGTCCCAGCAGTTGCCATTCTACATTGAACTCAATGTAGAACTACCTTAGAGACTCCAGCTTTGGATTTTCCCTCGGGTTTACTGCCGCAGCCTTCCCCATGAGTGGCTATAGATGCAAGGCAGCAGAGGTTTGAGATCAGAGTTTTCCTTCTTCTGGATGAGTTGTCAACCACGGCTGATGAGCCCCAACATTCATTAGCAACTGGTTTTAAGGTACCAGTAACCCACATTTGACCCTTGTACTATCAGTAGATACAGTTCCACTGGGCCTAGTAGCTAAGCCACACGTGAATGGCAAGACCGGGACTTGGTTGACAGAGGTCATTTGAGAAATACACCACTGGGAGCATTTAATAGCTATTGGGAGCTTATCCTCAATACCATCCCTAGCTATAACAACCTTAGGAACCATATAACTATTTAATCCATATAAATAATTATAAACAGCAGCCAGATAACATGAGGCTGTAAACACGAGGTAATCTGCAGATGCTGGAATTTCAAGCAACACACATAAAAGTTGCTGGTGAACGCAGCAGGCCAGGCAGCGTCTCTAGGAAGAAGTACAGTTGACGTTTCGGGCCGAGACCCTTCGTCAGGGGTACATAGTAGCAGAGATATCTATTACTAGAGGGTTGCAGGTTTAGCATAAAGGTTAACAGGGATAGAGGGACCTGAGGAAAAATGTTTTCACGCAGAGGATGGTTGCAATCTGAAATGCACCACCTGAGCGGGTGATGAAAACAGGTGCTCTCTCAAGATTTAAGAAGTACCAGCAACAAGCGATTGAATCACCAAGGTGCAAACCAATTCTTTGTAAATGTGATTTGTATAGATCAATACTTAGCAATCAACCTGAGCCCATTCTGTGCTTTATGACTCTCCAGCTATGACAAGGAGAGTTGACGGCATCAGTGAGATCAATACAAAGTTTAAGTGTGTACATTTTATCTATCTTTACTGAGGAAGACAATGCTGCTGAACTCATGATAACAGAGATAGGTAGGATACTGATCTGCTTGAAAATCGATAAGTAGTGAGTATTAATGGAGGGCTGGGGGTGGGTTCTTAGCTGGAGTGCTTGTACAAAAACTGGTTGCTCTTAATTGTTGCACTTTTCCTGTATTACTTTATCACAGTTCTTAGTATTGTATGTTATGTTTCAGAGATTCATGCTCTGTTTCTTTCTTTAAATAGCTTTAGGGTTGCAACCACATGGCCAAGAAAGCTCAGCAGCATCTCTATATCTTCAGGAGGCGATAGAAATTTGGACAGTCCCCTTTGATCTTTTCCAGTTTCTATCAGTGCCCCATACCGGATGGTACAGTGTATTGGACTCACATGTATATGACAAAGGGGCTTTCCTTGCTTGACTGGACATATCACTATCAAGTATCCCCAAGGAGGGTAACGGTAGTGTAGTGGTTAGCTTTACAGTACAGATGGGACCCGGGTTCAGTTCCTGCCACTGCCCATAAGGAGCTTGTACCTCCTCCCAGTGATCATGTGGGTTTTCTCTGGGTGCTCCCTTTACCTCCCACAGTCCAAGGATGTACCAATTGATAGGTTAACTTGGTCACTGTAAATTGTCCCATGTTGTGTGAATTCATGTTCCCATGAATAGTCTAGTGTTAAGTTAGGGGATTGATGGCAGTGTGGCTCGAATGGCTGAAAGGGCCTCTTCTGCACTGCATCTCAATAAATAAATAAAAATAGATAATTCTATTCGGTGACATCAATATCAGAGGAGGTCAGGTCCTCAGCCTTTGGAAGGGGACCATAGGAAAATAAACCATTGGCAACATCAACTCAAATAGAGTACTGCTTCTTTCCATATGTGCTGACCACAAGCTTATCATCACAAACACTCTCTTCCACCAGGAAAACAAATTCAAGGCATCTTGACAGCATCCCCAATCTAAACAGCAGTATTTCATTGAGCATGTCATTGTCTGAGCTAGGGATCACCATCATGTGAATATCACAAGGGCCATAAATGGCACAGATGACTGCTGGATAGATCATCACCTGATCAGTTCCACTATGTCCATCAGACTCATGAAAAAGAGGAGGGTTCATAAGAAGCAGATCAGGCCAAGACTAAAACTCAAGAGCATAATTGACATTGCCACTCAACAGCACCTTCAGGACCCATTTGGGGAGAACTTCCAATGGGAATATATGTAGGATATTGAAGAACACTGGGGTCTATTTAAATCCACCATCCTCGAAGCCTGCAAAACAATCCTTGGATATAAATCCAGAAAATATCAGGATTGGCCTGATGCTAATGATACGGAGGTAGAGCAAGCGATCTCCAAGAAAAGGAAAGCCTTTTGTGCCTGGCGGAATGACATCGACAGCAAGGCCAAAAGAGAAGCACATTTAAGAGCCAAGGCAAATGACCAGTGCAGGGAGAGGGAGCTGAAGAACTCTTGCTGGATTGAGAAAGCCCTGGAATCCAGAGACTGACAGACTCTGATGACACAAGAGGATTCTTCAATGCCAGGTTTCCAGCAGAGTTCCGCGAGGAAGGTGGACCAGCACCCCTGCACCACATACAAGTGTGTTTCCTGACGGTCTAGGAAAAGGAACAACTGCCCTCAGAGCTTAGAGATGATCTAATGGTGACATCTCCAAGAAAGGAGACATGGCAGATTGTGGCAATTACAGAGGCATCTCCCTCTTGTCAACAACAGGTAAAGTTCTTGCATGTCTCCTTGTCAACC
The DNA here is from genome assembly GCF_963921235.1 of Mobula hypostoma. Classification (NCBI taxonomy): domain Eukaryota; kingdom Metazoa; phylum Chordata; class Chondrichthyes; order Myliobatiformes; family Myliobatidae; genus Mobula; species Mobula hypostoma. Next base: position 116,431,928 of record NC_086097.1, on the reverse strand, counting down.
GGCTCCTTCCACTCTCTGAGGAATAACTCCCTGAATCGCTCTGTGGTTTTCGCCCATCAAGAGGTACTGCAGACATGATCTTCATGGCATGCCAATTACAGAAAAAATCCCATAAGCAAAAATAGGCCTTGAACATGGCTTTTATAGATTTGACAAAGGCATTTGACACCATAGACCACTAAGCTCCCTGGTGTATACTTTCAAGACATGGCTGCCCTGACAAGTTCTTACAAATACTGAGGCTACTGTATGGTGGCACGTTAGACACTGCATTCAGCAGTTGCAGTGCTATATCAGAACCTTCACTGTCAATACAGGAGTCAAACAGAGCTGCACCATTACACCCACCCCATTTGCCATCTTTATTGTTGCCATTCCTCACTTCTTTGACAAGACCTACCACAGGGAATTCCAAACACGTATAGAATAGGCAGCAGGCTTTTCAATCTCAAAAGGTTCAAAGCCGAGAACAAGGTCAGCATCACTACTATCATGGAGCCTCATGGAAGACCTCCAATGTATCCCGAATGCCTTTGTCCAGGTATATAGGGGCTTGGTTTTGTCTCAAATATAAAACTGACACTGGTCCTACATCAGCCACTGCCCAAACATCGATTTATCTAGCCCTCCATAAAAATTGGTGATATCACACATCACACTTTCCCTACCTTGGCAGCATTCTCTCCTCGATAGCAGACATCGGCTCTGAAGTCAACTAGTAGTTGAGTAGTACCAGTGGAGCCTATGTGAGATTAAGGAAAAAGGGTCTTTGAAGATGGAGACTTACAGGTCCAAACAAAACATGGCTTACAGAGCAGTTATCCTCCCTACATTACTGTGTAGAGCTAAATCAGGGACCACCTACTATGGGCACCTGAAATCCCTGGAACAATAGTACCAAAGATCCTTATGAAAAACTTCGACGATCAGCTGGAAGGGAAGATGCACTAGCAGTAGTGTACTGGAGGAGGTCGACATGAACAGCATTTCCAACATGATAAAACAATACTAAGTCCGATGGATAAGTCAGGTCATCCAAATTCCTAACTCACATCTTTCCAAACAGATCCTTTAATCCCAGTTGAAGCAAGGTCAGTGAGCCGCTGGTGGGCAGAGGAAATGTTTCAAGTATAGCATTAGAATCTGCCTGAAGAAATTCACCATTATATCCAAAAGCTAGGAAGACATTATACTCAGTAAGTAGAGCTAGAGGAAATCTGTTCAAGACGGAATGGTGCTACATGAGAACGACCTCCGCTGTGCCACAAAGAACAAGCGGTAGCTGTGAAAGGAGAGACTTAACAACCAAAAGACCCAACCACTAACCACAGCCACCACTTACACTTGCCCACACGGCACTAGAATATGTGGGTCCATGATCGACATCTACAGCCTCTGGAGACCCACCAACGGGTGCCATGGTAGTGTAGTGGTTAGCATGAAGCTATTACAGCTCAGAGTGCTGAAGATTGGAGGTCAATTCTGACATCATCTGCAAAGAGTCTGTACGTCTTCCCCTTGGAACGTGTGGGTTTTCTCTGGGTCCTGAGGTTAATTGGTCACTGTAAATTGTCCCATGTAGGGTTAAATCAGGGATTCACTGGAAGGGCCTATTCTTTAAATAAAAAAGAAATAGACCACCCTTTAGGGGCACATCATACTTGACTCGAGTGATTGCACTACCTAAAGGAGATGAGGTATCAAATCTGGATGAGATGCAGACAAAATTGCAGAGGTACGGGCAATAACTTTCAAATCAATAATAAAAGATTTTTTAAACAATAAATTAGAAAAGAATCCAGCAATTACAGGCCTGAAAGCTTAACCTTAGGCTAACTGTTAAAGACAACAGTCAGAGAAAGATGATAATAGTCACTGGGGAAGGACTATTTAAGTATTTGATGAAGGATGTCCTGTTGAGTTAACTTGTTATACCTCAGTAAGATACTACTTTAACTGTACTTGAGATATTGTGTCCAATTCTGGTCATTACACAATGGGAACAATGTAAGATACTAGAGTGATTCATTCACTGAAAATTATGGTGATTAGAGAGCTGTGCAATCTGCGTTTGTTGGAGAGGCTGCTGTTGTTATTCCCAGAGCAAAGGAGATTGCAGACTGATTTTACACGGGTGCTTAAAATCATAAAGCAATGGAACAAAATGTATAAAGCAAATAGACGGGACAAAGAATTCCAGCATTACATGTGTCAATTTTAATGAAGACTGAAACAAATTAGAAAACCAGGGACTTAAAGTAAATGACATGAAATTTACTATTTTTCTTTGCATCTGTAGCATCGTATTGGGGCTCGTTTCATTAGTTGCTTTCCGTGTACGTGTAGCCTACATCATTGAGAGGTAACTCATCAAGAAGTAGGTTTGACAGTGATTGTGAGATCTACTTCATTATTACTCTAGTTGGGTCTGCTTCATCATTACTTACAGGAGATCTACCTGAATAAGTCTCAGTCCAACATTTGAAACTCTCCCCGAGTGAGCCCTTAACGCTAACGCTGGCATTGATTTTGACCAGCCCCTTCCTCAACTCTTTTCTTACTGATTAACCTTCTTCTCCTTTCCAATCGTTGTTCCTCCTTTTCAGTTCTGTGCTGCTCTTCACAGAGCTCTCCTTGTGTGCTTTGCCACGGTGAAGCATGCAACAGAACAATTCCTCCTCATGCAGGTTCACTAGTTCATGGTGCCTCATGTATTGTGCCCTGTGAGGTGTTAGATACTCTCAACTACATGAAGCATATAGTTAAATTATTTGTTGGTCCAAGGCAGATTGTCTGTTCAACAGCAACCTTTCAATTCCAAAATAAAACTGTTTGCATTTATAGACTGCTGAAAAAAACTCATGGCATAAACATTGATTTCTCCAACTTCCGGTAATTACTCCTCTCTACCCTTTCTTTTCTTTTGTGTTTCCCATTCTGGCTTCCCTCTTGCCCCTTTTCTTCTCCTCACCTGCATATCATCTCCCTCTGGTGTACCTCCTCCTTCCCTTTCCCACAGGGTCCACTCTCCTTTCAAGTTCCTTCTTCTTCAGCCCTTTATCTTTTCTACCTATCACCTTACAGCTTTTCACTTCACCTTCACCTCCCCGTCACCCGGATCCCAGCTTGTGTGCCTTCCCCTTCTTCCTTTTCCTATCCTGTCCTGATGAAGGGTCTTGGCCTGAAACATTGATCACTTATTTTCCTCCATAGATGCTATATGACCTCTTGAATACCTCCTGCATTGTGTGTGTGTTACTCTGGATTTCCAGAATCTGCAGCATCTCTTCTGTTTATGAACATAAACTTAAAGTGACAGCCCGAAAAAAAAAATCAGATGCTACTGGAGAACATTCTTTGTACTGAGCCAGTATAATACTCTGAGCACACATCCTTGTGGGGCACCAGTGTTGATTATCAGCAAGGAGGAAATGTTACTTATGACCCACACTGAATGTAATCTTCCAATGAGGAAGTCAAGGATCCTTTTGCAGACGAAGGCACTGAAGGTATGATGGTGAAGAAGGATCTCTCTATCTTTGTCTCTGGAGACAGCTTATCTACTGATGTCTATTACAAACCCATGGACTCTCAGAGCTACCTGGACTATACCTCCTCCCACCCTGTTACTTGTAAAAGTGCCATCTCTTCTCTCGATTCCTCCATCTCCATCAAATCTGCAGGATGAGGTTTTTCATTCCAGAATGAAGGAGGTGTCTTCCTTCTTCAAAGAAAAGGGCTTCCCTTACTCCAACATCAAAGCTTCCCTCAACTGCATCTCTTCAATTTCATACATGTCTGTTCTCACTCCATCATCTTGCCCCCCCTACCAGGGTTAGGGTTCCTTGTGTCCTCACCTACCATCCCACCAGCCTCCACATCCAGCACGTAATTCTCCGGAACTCCCTCCATCTTCAACGGGATCCCAGTACCAAGCACATCATTCCCTACCCTCCCCCCACCCACACTTTCTGCTTTCCACAGGGATTGCTCCCTGTGCAACTCCCTTGTCCATTTGTCCCTCCCCACTGATCTTCCTCCTGGCACTTATCCTTGCAAGTGGAACAAGTGCGACACATGCCCCTATACCTCCTCCCTCACTACCATTCAGGGCCCCTTACAGTCTTTCCAGGTGAGGCAAGATATCACCTGTGAGTCTGTTGGGGTCACATACTATGTTCGGTGCTCCAGCTGTGTCCTCCTGTATATTGGTGAGACGCCACGTAAATTGGGAGACTGTTTCACCGAGCACCTGTGCTCCATCTGCCAGAAAAGGTAGGATCTCCCAGAGATAATCCCTCGTAGTGCCACTTCCCATTCCAATATGTCTATCCATGGCCTCCTCTACAGTTGTGATGAGGCCACACTCAGTATGGAGGAACAACACCTTATATTTGGTCTGGGAAGCCTCCAACCTGATGGTATAAACATTAATTTTTCAAACATCTGGTAATATCCTCCCGTCACCATTCCCCATCCCCCTTTCCCTCTTTCACCTTATCTCCTTGCTTGCACATCGCCTGCCTCTGGTGCTCCTCCCCCTTTTTCTTTCTTTCACGGTCTCCTGTCCTCTCCTATCAGATTCCTCATTCGCCAGCCCTGTATCTCTTTCACCAATCAACTTCTCAGCTCCTTACTTCATCCCTCCCCCTTCAGGTTTCAAACATTACCGGTTTCCCCCGCCATCCGAAGGTAGAGCGTTTCTTTGAAATAGTTCGTAAGCTGGAATGTCGTAAAGCGAAGAAGCAATTACCATTTATTTATATGGGAAAAATTTGTGAGCGTTCGCAGACCCAAAAATAACCGACCAAATCATGCCAAATAACACATAAAACCTAAAATAACAGTAACATATAGTAAAAGCAGGAATGATATGATAAATACACAGCCTATGTAAATTAGAAATACTTCTCTACAACGATTGCCTGCATTGTTCTCCGCAGCGAAAATCTCATACAAGCGCTCTTGGCAGAAACATGGCGCAAGCAGCGTTGACAGAAAATCTTACGCAAGCGCTCTCCAGTAACCTTTAAGCTATGAAGCTGCCAAATCATACCAAATAACACATAAAAATTCACAGCCTATATAAAGTAGAAATAATGTATGTACAGTGTAGTTTCACTTACCAGAATTGGGACAGCGCCGAGCACAGTGATGATTGTGTGTCAGGCTGAGTCGGAGGTTGGGGCAGTGCAGAGGCCCCCACCCTCCAGGCAGCAAACCGATACCGATCCGCGAAGCATGCAGGAGTACAGCAGTAGCTAGGACCCACCCAGCACATCTTTAAGAAAAAAAGCCGAAATAAACAAGCTAATTAATTAGGTGCCGCCCAGCACGTAAATGTCGGCCCAGATCAGAGGCAATTACATGGAGCAAGTGAAATCGGCAATCGCTTCTGATCTGGGCCGACATTTATGTGCTGAGTGGCACCTAATTAATTAGCTTGTTTATTTCGACCTTTTTCTTAAAGACGTTCTGGGTGCCTCCCGGCTACCGCTGCATTCTCCACGAATCAGTATCTGCCTGCGGCCTGGGGTTTGGGGTGGTGGGATACTGAGGTTTCGATTGTTATCCTTTCCTCTTCCAATTGCATCAGCTCTTCATCTATCAGTTCTTGGTCATGGGATGCCGAAACCGCTTCAACATCATTTTCGTCAACTTCCACAGGCCAAACTCACTTCATCCTTACTTCGTTCACCACGATCGAAACGCTTAATTATGTCTAGTTTTACGCTAAATGTAACACCCTTACGAGCTTTTTTAGGCTTTTTCGATACCTTAGAACTCATCTTGCTAACGGCTGCTCACAGGCACGTGTCTAAGCAATGCCAACGAGAATGCTGTTCCGAATCCGGGGAAGAGCGGCTGCTCGGGGCGTGCACTGCTTTTTTTCATGTGCTGATTTTTCCGTAACAGTGAAAACACTTTCTGTTAGCGAAAACAGGGAACTAATGTAGGTCTTTCGTAACAGTGAGGTTTCGTAAAGTGAACGTTCGAAAAGCGGGGGCACCTGTACCTTGAGTTTCTCCCTCCCCTCCCCCCACCTTTTAAATCTACCCCTCAGCTTTTTTTCTCCAGTCTTGCCAAAGGATCTCGGCCTGAAACATCAACTCAACTCTTTCCCACAGATGCTGCCTGGCCTGCTGAGTTCCTCCTGCATTTTGTGCCTGTTGCTTGGATTTCTAGCTTTTGCAGATTTTCTCTTGTTTGTGATTACATATCCACAGAATATTTTTGCTAATTGCTAATTTTTATTGCTTAATTTTTATGAGAGTTCTCAGTACCCCAGCCTTGTTGTGCTTCAGTATACAAAATTTGCAATTAGAATTTAAATGGCATCACTCATTAGAACTTCCCAGAAGCCAGCTCCAAAGGTTAATGGATGGGTTGTCCGAGCAGAGGTTGGACTGAGTCTCCATCATTGTGGAGCCTAGTTTGAGGAAACATTGGCAAAGCAGCTTAATCTAATTTCAATTTGGCCACACACAAAGTATCATTTTGGCTGAGAAAAACAACTCATGGTGAAATAGAGCACTGTATTTTAACAAAGTGGGATATTTATTTCCCACCCATCCTCAAAGTTACTGTTCATCTTTTAATGATAAAGTGAAACATAGAACAAAGAGCAGTACAGCAGAGTGCAGCCTTTCTGCCCATGATGTTATTCTGATTTAAATAATCAACTCCATGATCAATCTAACCCTTCCCTCCTACATAGCCTATAACCTTCCTTTTTCCTTACATTTACGTGCCTATTTAAATATCTCTATCACAAACCCCAGCAGTGCATTGCATCTGTTTACTACTCTGTGTGAAAAACCTACCTCTGACATCTCTCTTAAGCTTTCCATGACTCACCTTAAACAGATTTCCTCTGGTGCTGATGTTAATTCCCTTGGAAAATGGTGCTGGCTGCCTACTCTATCTATGTACCTTATAATCTTATGAAACCTCCTGGTTTCCTTGGCTGCACAAGTCCAGGGAAGACACCTCCGGCCCTGCCAAACGAGAGCTTGAGGCGCGCTCGATCCCAGTCCAAACCCCGGTTTGTGTGGATGCTGTGTCGTTTGCTGCCCTGTTACAATCTAATGCCATGAAATAACAGATAGTACACTGCATACAATTAAAGGAATTATATTTATGAATCTTAACTAATGGATTAGTAAAGAATAACAAAAAGAAAGGGCCCATTCTAATTAAACAGACAAATGTGCACAAGTTGGAGCTCATATTGAACTTCTCTGTCACTCACGCACTGGGCCCTTGGTCAACGTGAAAACACACACCACCTTCAGAACATAGTTCAAATGAACAGGTCTCCCACTGGATCGTATGCTACGACCGGTTCTCCCCAGCGACTTCTCCTCATCTGCTCTCAAACAAAAGTTCCAAGTCCAACTTTAGTCTCCCTCACCAGAGAAAACCGCCCCTTCAATCCGACCATCCTAATTGGAGGGCACACATTTCTCCTCATCTCTGATCTTCAGCAATAACCCAAACAAGCTGAAAACAAGCAGCTCTCACAGAACAGCACAAAATGAAATACATACAGCATAACAGAAAATATGAACAGGGAATTACACTTATATACCTTTATCATTTTCCTAGCCCACTTAACCCTTCCTCATTAGACATGCTCTCTAATGCCGTAAGCATCCTGGTAAATCTTTGATCTCTGAAATTTCCACATCCTACTTACAATATAGTGAGGCGACCAGAACTGAACATAATACTCTGTGTGATCCAACCAGAGTTTTATAAGGCTGCAACATTACCTCACAGCTCTTGAAGTTTATCTCCCACCTAATGAAGTCCAGTACACCATATGCCCTCTTAATCACCCTATCAACTTGCACAGCAAATTTGAGAGATCTATGGATTTCAGAATCAGAATCAGGTTTAATATCTCTGACATATGGTGTGTAATGAAATCTGTGGTTTTGCAGCAGTAATACGGTGCAATACAGATAAAATACTGTAAATTAAAGTAAGAAATATGAATTTGTACCGGGTGACTGGGTGATGGAGGTCCAGAATGCTATACGTCTTTTTGAGGCATCACATTTTGAATATATCCTTGATGCTGTGGACTCTACAGGATTTACAATATTCTACACAGTACATCTGTTGAAATTTGTTAGCATCTTTGGAGCCATCCCAAACCCCAAGATTCCCCTGTCCCTTAGAGGAAATAGATGGGAAATAACACTTAGCAAGAGACTGAGGGTGATGCTTGAGACAGGCTGAAGAGTCTCAAAGTTGTTTCGGAGGAGCAATGCCAGGAAGTTAGGGAAAAAGTATTAGGGGAGGCATGGCAGTTCATATAGCACCACCAATCCAGGGAAAGCATGGGACGGATGATATGCGCAGCTAGGCAACAAAGCTAAACTTCTGTTAAAAGGAGAGGGAATTTCACCCTCTGTTGCATGCGCTAAATGCACAATATTTGTTTTTCTATGTGCATTTAACTCCATTTCTGAATTTCGATTCCACTGAAACTACTGAAACCAATACTGGATAACCAATGTATCACCATAAGTGAAGTCAGGCCATGAAATATTATAAAAGAGGACCTGCCAAATTTTCCTGTTTAAGTTTAGCCACAATAAAGTAAATTTTAGATATCTAAAATGAGGATATGGACAGATCAGTTTAATTTCTGTTACTGATAAAACAGTTGTTAACCACAAATTTTAGGACCATTTTACTGTCAGTAAATTAATCAACAACCATTTAGCTTATGAAAGAAATTGTCCTGTGTTCCCAAACTATTGATTACCTATGTAAAATAATAAGACATGACAGACTTAAGAGTTTAGAAAGTACACGATAGATTTCCAATGGAAGATAGACACCAAAATGGAGTATAGTGTAGTATTGAAGAGAAATGTTCTGAGAGAATAAGAGAAATTGGAGAGGGCAGGAAGCGTCCTGCAGTTTGCTAACGAGTTCCTGGAGTGTACCAGGAATTGTGTTTTTAATTCAAAAAGAGTATGAATTTGTTAAAATTGTGCCTAATTTTGAAAGACCTTTTAGGTACGTTATTATGTTACCAGAGGACTAGAGGTCACAAACCTACTGTGTCAAGGAATAAGACAGAATGAAGTAAATCTCACCATTTACAGGTCAGTATAGGAAATGCCATCAACAATAATAAAGGGTTGCAAGGTCAACTTTTTCAGTAGTATACATCAGGGAAGGAAAGTGACTAAACTTAATTGATATCTTTTAAATACAATGACTTTGGGTTAATATGTGCAGGAAAACCAAGGATGAATAGAAAATACTTCCATTCCAGCAATGTTCATACTGAAAGAACATACACTCAGTGGCCACTTCATTAAATCATAAGATATAGGAGCAGAATTAAGCCATTTGGCCCATCGAGTCCATTCTGCCATTCCATCCTGGATGCTTTATTATCCCTTCCAATTTCATTCTTTTGCCTGCAAAACACCCTTACTAATCAAGAACCGATCAAACTCAACTTTAAATATACTCAATGACTTGGCCTGCACAGCTGTCTGTGGCAATGAATGCCACAGGTTCACCACTCTCAGGCTAAAGATAGTTTTCCTCATCTCTTTTCTAAATGATGTCACTCTATTCTGAGGCTGTGCTTTCTAGTCTTAGTCTTCCCCACTCTAGGAAATATCCTCTCTATCCACTCTATCAAGGCCTTTCAATATTTGTTCCGGTTCAATGATCTCCCTCTCCCCCACGTTCTTTTGAACTCCAGTGAGTATAGGTCCAGAGCCATTAAACGGTGTTCATATGTTAACTCTTTCATTCCTGGGATCAGTCTCAGGAACCTCCTCTGGACCCTCTCCAATGCCTTACCTTTTAGGTAAGGGGCCCAAAACTAACCACATGTCAGGATGCTGAAGCAGGGACCCAATCGCAGACCATGTACTGTGCGCACTATAATATCTACTGAGTAGCAAATCCAGGGAGGGGGCAACAAAGTCAATGTTAAAGTTCAGGCGGAGATCAAAAATTCCAAAGAAGAATCGGGAAGCAGGCAGAGACGATATTCAGATGGACAGAGTTCAGATACAAATGCTGGAAAGGACCAGGAAAACTCACTGGCACAATCTGGGAAGAAACAAATGAAGGACTGAGTACTCAGTGATACAGGGGCTGGAGCAGAGCAGGAGAGGGGACAGGAGCACATGGGGCATGAAAACAAACAAGAGCACATGGCAATACAAAACCGCAGACTGACAACTAGGGGGAAACCCACAAAAAGACAGAGTTCAGCTGGAGGTACTGACACCACAGTACTCCAAGTACAGTCTGACCAGTGCTTTATAAAACGTCAGCATTACATCCTTACTTTTCTGTTCTAGGCCTTTTGAAATAAGTGCTAACATTGCACTTACCTTCCTTACCACTAACTCAACCTTCAAGTTAACCTTTGGGGAAGCTTGCACAAGAACTCTGAAGTCCATTTTCATCTCTGACTTTAGAATTTTCTCCCCATTTAGAAAGTAGTCCACACCTTTATTCCTTCTACCAAAGTGCATGGTCATGCACTTCCTGACACTATATTCCATCTGCTACTTGTTGCCTATTCTCTCAATCTGCCTAAGTCCTGCTTGTTAATATAATTTTCTAATCAGCCAATCATCTGGCAACAACTGAATGTATAGAAGCATGCAGACATGGTCAAGAGGTTCAGTTGTTATTCAGACCAAACATCAGAATGGAGAAGTTCATAGTTCCCTTACCCTGCAATGCTCTCATAGTTTCCTTAGCACAATGCTCGCTTCCACTTCCTAGCCAAGATCCACAAACCCAGCTGTCCAGGAGGACCTACTGTCTCTGCCTGTTTCTGCCCCACTGGACTCATATCCTCATATCTCACTTGCATTCTATCCTTCTTGGTTCCGTTCTTTCCCACCTTCATCTGCAACACTTCTCCTGCCCTCGATCTTCTCAGTAACTGGCCCTGACATCCTCCTCTTCACCATGGATCTTCAGTCCCTATACACTTCTATCTCCATCAAGAAGGCCACAAAGCTTTCCACTTCTTTCTGACAAAAGAACCAACTAATCCCTTTTCACCACCACCCCCCCCCATCTGGCACAACAGGTCCTCACCCTCAACAATTTTTCCTGCAATTCCTCCCACTTTCTCTGACGTCAAGGGTTAGCCATGAGCACTCTCATGGACCCCAACTATGCCTGCCTCTTTGATAGCTACATAGAACAATCCATGTTTGAAGACTTACCCAGTTATACTCCCCAACTCTTCCTCCACTACACTGACAACTGCATGTGCATTACTTCATGACCCCATGCTGAGTTTGTCAGTTTTATCAACTTTGTCTCTACCTTCTGCCCTGACCTTAAATTCACTTGGTCCATCTCTTACACCTCCCTCCCCTTTCTCAATCTCTCGGTCTCCAGAGATAAAGACAAACTATCAATAAACATCATTTTTCAACCTACTGATTCCTACGGTTATTTCAAATATACATCTTCCCAAATTATCTCCTGTAAGAACGCCAATCCCTTTGTCACAATGGGGGCTTTGGGAATGGGCCCAAATGCAAGACACAGACACTGAAGTACTAGGAACAGGACTTGACAAGAGTAGGGACGTGGCAGGTTGCAGACAAAGAGCAGGGACAAGAACGCAGACTTGAGCTAGGACATGGACAAGACAGGGAACCCAGACAAGGAACTATGTACTAGGAGCCTGGGCTTGGGCTCTGAGTCAGAGACTGGACAAGTACCCAGAACCTGGGTATTGCCTCGGGCTTGGGCCCTAGAACCAGGCAAGGACATGACATGACTACAGCAAGACTGAGGCTGGAGTCTTGGTCTTGAGGCTTGACGTTGGAGACAGGCTGGGGTCTTGAGGCTTGGAATGCAGAGGCTGATAACTCAGAGGCTGGAGCTCAGAGATAGACTGGGAACTGTACATCAACATAGAGCTGGGACTTACCCTTCAAAAGGCTGGGACTCATCTTTAACACGACACCAACATGGAACAGGACAGTACATAGACATAGAGCCGGGACTTATACTTAAACAAGCCAGGACTCAACTTCTTCTCCAGACCAAGGTGGGACAGGACCATCTGTTGGGTAACAACAGAATGGCTGGACTTACACAACATAGGCAAAGACAAGACAAGACAGATCCCACCGCAGGGCAACGGCAGAGCAGCCTGACTTACCCACGGAGGCGAAGACAAGAAGAGACAAACAACAAAGAACAACAGACAGTTCCATCTCTGCATTGGGGTTGCTCAGAGTAGCAGTTATGGCCAGCAACCTCGGCTGGCTACGAAACAGTCAGATCCCTACCTAGCTCGGAGTGGCTGATGGCCACTCAGCTGGCCCGGGAAATGGCCGAATGCATACCACAAAGACAACTCCGACTACTAACAGCAAGGCTCCATGAGGGGATGGTTCCCATCGCGGCCTAAAGATGGCAAGTGGCTGCTCTAGCCTTCTACCAGTAGGTTACTCCCAGGGGATCTTGACAAGACAAACCAGCAGCCCACAGTCGTCCCCAAGGCTACTTATATTCCACGCCCCAAGATGGGAATCAGGTGCCTATGATTAACTCAACCAAAACAAGGGACAGCTGGAAGACCTGGAGTCCTGAGTGCGCGGACCAGACCGTGAACCGGAATGCGGACTTCACGGACTGGACCATGACACCCTTATCTCCGTTTCTTTGCCTCCACCACACCTGTCCCCAGGATGCAGCTTTCTGTTCCAGGACATCAGAGATGTCCTCCTTTTTTAAAGAATGGTGTTTCCATCCCTCCACTATTGATGCTTCCCTCACCCGCATCTCATCCATTTCCCGTAAATCCATGCTCACTCCATCTTTCCACCACCTTAATAGTGATAGAGTTCCTTTTGTCCTTACCGGTCACCCCATCAGCCTCCGCAAATTCTGTCACCTCCAAAGGGTCCTACCACTAAAAATACCTTTGCCTCCCCCCCAGCCCCACTTTCCACAGCCATCGCTTCTTCCATAATTCTCTTGTCCATTTGTCCCTCCCCACTAATCACCTTCCAGGAGCTTACACTTGCAAGCAGCCCAGGTGTTACATCTGACCACGTCCGTTCTCTCTTACCTCTATTCCGGGCCTTCCAAGTGAGGCAACACTTTACCTGCGAATCTGCTGGGGTCGTCTAGACTGTCTGGTGCTACCAATGCAGCCTCCTCTACGTGGGTGAGATGAGTCATAAATTGGGGGGCTGATTCATCAAGCACCTCCGCAAGCATCCGCCTCATGCGGGACTTCCTGGCAGCCAAATATTTTAATGTCAATTCCATTCCCCTGCTAACATATTGATCCATGGCCTCCTCTTGTGTCAAGGTGAGGCCACCATCAGGATGGAGGAGCAACAACTCATATTCCATCTTGATAACCTCCAAACTGGTGGCATGAATATCGATTTCTCCTTCTGATAAACAATTTTCCCCCTCCATTTCCTCTACTCCCCACCTGATCTTTTACCTCTTCTATTACTTCCCCCGGGTCCCCTCCTCCTTCCCTTTCTCCTATGGTCCACTCTCCTGTCCTATCAGTTTCCTTCATTTCTATCTCTTGACCTTTCTCACCCACTTGGCTTCACCTTCCACCTAGCCTTCTTCTCCTCCCTCTGACCTTTTGATTTTGACATTTACCCCGCTTCCTTCTCAAATCTGAAAAAGGGCCTCAGCCCAAAACATTGACTATCTATTAATTTCCATACATGCTGCCTGACCTGCTGAGTTCCTCCAGCATTTTGTGTGTGTTACTTTGGATTTCCAGCATCTATAGACTTTAGCATGTTTAGAGTGGAAAAGAAATGTGATCTAAGTGACTTTGACTATGGAATGATTCTTGCTGCCAGATGTGGTAGTTTGAAAATCTCATCAATTGTTGTTGTCCTGGGATTTTCATGCACAGCAGTCTCTAGAGTTTACAGAGAATGGTGCAAAAAAAGATATCCAGTGAGTGGGTATTCTGTGGGCAAAAATGGCTTGCTAATGAAAGAGCTCTGAGGAGAATGGCCAGACCAGTTTAAGCTGACAGGAAGGCAACAATAAATCAAATAGCCATGTGTGCAGAAGAGCATCTCTGAATGCACAATGCAACAAACATTCAAGTAGATGGGCTGCAGCAGCAGAAAGCCATGAACATGCAGAAGTACACTCAGTGGCCTCTTTATTAGGTACTTTCTATACCTAATAAAGTGGCTACTGGATGTATTTATGTTGAACATAATTAGTATATCACAAGTTTAAAAAAAACACAGAAAATGTGACACTGTAATTATTGGGAGAGTAACAGAGTTAACATTTCAGGTCTGACCTTTTGAGTATTTCCAGCATTTTCTGTCTAATTTTAGATTTCCAGCATCTGCAGTTTGCCTTAATTTTCACTGCAGTTCTTGAATTGGAAGATGGATGCAAGTCAGAAAATCAATATCAATATCATTGAATACAAGGAGCTAGCAGAGAGAGCATCAAGTTCATGAAACATCATTGCTTTCCAGGTTGTTATTGAGGAGTTCTATCCTTTACACTTGATTTTAGAACTGATTGGACATAGTTTTTGAACTAATCCTTAATTATCATTGGTGGCAATGTGGATGCAGAATTTCAAATGAACATAATGATTCTGCTAATTTCCCAATCTTCACTGAAAGTAATGTGAAGAAGATGTGAATATATAATGTGATGAGTCACTTTGCTTCAACCTTGTTTTGGAAACCTGCATTATCTACTTACAGTACCTACTGCTACAAGATATATTACAGGAATTAAGCTTGGTGGTTTCCTGGAACAAGCTAATTTAACAAGCCACCTATTTCTGTATATTTGATGTTATCATCTTCTTCTTATGTACCTCAATAGTTGCAATAACCCTGCAATAAGTGTGAGGGCTCTTTGGTAGCATAGCAGTTAGTGCAACACTATTTACAGCTCAGGGCATTTCAGATTTCGGAGTTTATTCCTGAGGCATTCTGTAAGGAGTCTCTGTACATCCTCCCTGTGGAATTCATGGGTTTTCTCCGGGTCCTCTGGTTTCCTCCCACAGTCCAAAGACAAACCGGCTAGGTTAGCTGGTCATTGTAAGTTGTTCCATGATTAGGTTAAGGTTAATCAGGTTTGTTGGTGGTTGCTGAAGCTTTGTGGCTCAAAGGGCCAAAAAGGTCTACTCCACACTGTATCACTAAACAAGAGCAGATAAGTGATGTCTTGGCAGTTATGATGTTTGTTTTTCTATAGTTATCCTTTAGCTTAGTAAAGATGACCACATAGATTTTGGAGCCCAATATTTTAATCATATTGACTGACTCACGATCATTGCATATTCAAAGTAATGCTTCTAAAAGCTGCAAGGAGGTATTTCTAAGCCTTTTTCTTTAAGAATGCTGATGAGAAATGCTCTAACTGTGCTTACTGTCTAATTACTTGAGTCTTCTCCAGAAAATATTACCAAGCGACTTCTTGGTAATTTGCAAAGTTTCATAATGTTTCCCAGCCAAATGTTTGTAAGCAAGTGACTACAGTATGCATTCTTGCTCCTGACTTAACTGTCATTTTACTTGGTGGCTACTCTAATGGCTGTGATGATTTTAGGCTTCAGCAAAGGACCTGGTGACTCCTATTCAAATCTTTCAGCCCATCAGTCTATGCTAACTTGGTATTTTGCCTTGTCCTATCATCTGTATCCAGATCAGATCTCTCCAAACCCCACCAATTCAAACTTACTTTAAATGCTATGCTGGCAACTCAATCCATGCTCGCATCTGGAGTCTATTTAATATTTTATTAATATTTGAGTAATATTGTAAATATGTTGTTTGTTAATATAATTCATGAAGAGTTATATGTAAGAAGTATGTGAATGGCATTCATCATTATATCACTATGTCATATGTGAGCACCTCTAACAAAAAAGGAAAAGTAACCCAGCTCCCGTGTTTTTCTTTCAACTGGTTTCAAGGGTTGCAAAACATAACTGTGGTGATGAGAAAGTTTTAAAATGAGCCCAAGATGGCTACCTACCTGTTGAGGAACAGCACATTTTTCTTCGAATGTGGACAGAGATGTTAAGTTTTAAAAAAGGCAGAAAATGGACTAAGTTAACAAACAATGAGTATGGCCACAGATTCATAAACGGTGAGTACCAGATGATAATAACAACAATAATAAAAAGGAGCAAAAATAGCTGGCGACTTCAGAAAGATGCACACATTCAATTGCACAACAGATATCTGGATGATGTATACTGAACAAACATAGTATTTTGAAGCAAATTAAATACCTGATGAAAAACACTATTACTGAGTGCAATGGGTGGAAAAGCATACAGTTTGTTTAGAAATTTAACTGCTGCAACCAAACCAGTCAAAATGACCTTGGTTGATATTTTGAATGCAATGCAGGAACATTTAGAGCCAAGAACATTGTTGATTGTAGAATGCTTCAGGCTTCAGAAATGGAATCAAAAGGAAGGGGAATCCATTTCTGCTTACATAACTGTATTGAACGAATTATCCGAGCATTGTCAGTTCAGTGGTAAGTTTAATGATGAACTGAAAGATTGTTTAGTTTGTGGAACCATCCAAGAAAACACTCAGAAGTTATTCATAACTGAAGCACAATGCACAATTACAAGAGCAGTTGAAAACACTGTATCAATGGAAACAGCAGCCAGAGAAACAATTGAGTTGCAGTCAGGAATGAAAGTGAATGTGACCAAAATTGCAATATCTAAACAGAAACTTGCCTAGCCGAGCAAACTGTGCAACTGTTCTGAAAGTGGTTCATATACATCAGACCAATGTAGGTTTATAAACAAAACTTGCAGAAAATGCCACAAAATAGGATACATACAAAGAGCATGTCAGGCAGACAAAAACAAATGGACTGAATAAGGAAGAGAAAAAGATAAACACTCAAGCTGCAGATTGAAAAAGAGAACTAATCTGCATGCTATTGATGAAAAAAAAACTGATAATGATGAGAGTGACACAGGACAGAGTAGTGTGTTAATATTTACAATGTGTAAACTAACAGGAGACAGGCAATAGGGCTTACACCAGCAGTGAATGGCACATTAATTAAAATGGAATTGGATGCTGCCTCGGCTGTTTCAGTCATTACATGAAATGAGTTTGAACAGTATTTCAAAGACACCGAGCTGAAACCTGCAAATATCCAACTAAGAACTTCTAACAGAGAAAAGATAATTTCCGTGGGAATGACATTTGTAACAGTGAAATACAACAACCAACAAGCCACATTAGGCTTGTATGTGGTTAAGGAAACAGGAGGGCCAGCAGACACATTACTCACACTGTACTCATGCATTATGGTCCATGTCATTCAGTGAAGCTTGCCTGTGATGTCTTGCCTATGGTATAGCCTTTGTATCATGTTCCCTTACCGCTGTAGAGTAAAATTACATAGAGATAGGCAGAGAGGTCCTGATTATGGTTTGGGATGTAAAACATTTCAACCAATATTTGGATGGGAGAGAGTTTCCCCCCACTACACATCATCACCACTGGTGTCCATTTTCAATCCACAGAATAGTGTTCCACTAACAGCAGCATCCCAAATGCAGAGGTGGGTATAGTTTCTTGGAGGACACAATCACAAGATCAAATTCGAGAGGACAAATAGTCGTGGAAGTGCTGAGGGGTTGTCCCATTTACCCTTGGAAAAGGAAATACCTGAAAAATTTACAAAAGAGGTCAGCCCTCTTGTATTCTCCCTAATTCAATTCAAATGTCTCCCTGTTACAGCAGTGATGATCCAAATGGAAAACAGAAAGGGCCCAACACTGATTCTAAATGGCTGAAGTGTGCAACAGGTACTCCAGCTCCTCCATTTTATTAAGTGCCAAGATGACCTTGGCCTTGATAGGGGTTGCCATATGTGGGGATTGAGAGTTATTGCACTATCCAAGCTGAGTGCAAATGTGTTGGAGGAACTACATGCCAACTATCAAGATATGGTCAAAATGAAAGCATTGACTTGAAGCTTTGTCTAGTGACCTGGGATAGATCAGCAGATCGAGCAGCTTGCCATGCACTGTCCGGGATGCCAACGTGTCCAGAAGATGCCAAGAGCAGTGCCTCCCCATCCCTAGGAATAGCCTGCATTGCCCTGGCAGAGTATTAATGTTGATTTTATCGGACCATTCATAGGCACAGATTTCCTGGTAGTAGTGGATGCAGCTGCAAATTTTCACAATAGCTTTCACTACAGGTTCACTTGATGTGTTGAGAAACCTCTCCTCAAGGACTGGTGTTCCAGAGCACTTAGTCAGTGACAATGAACCACCGTTTGTTGCAGAACGGTTTCAGTCATTCCTGAAAATGAATGCAATGGGACATATTCCATCTGCACAAGACCAGCCAGCTGTAAATGACTCGGCAGAAAGATTTGTCCAGCGTCTAAAGAAGACACTGTGAATAATGTCAGTAGAACACACTGCACTGAATCAGAAGAATGCCAATTTCCTCTTTGCATATCACAACGCAGCACACTTCACAACCGAAAACTCAGCAGCAAAGCTGTACCTGGGTCGTCCCTTGCAATTACACTTGGATCACCTCCAGCACAATCTCAGAAGGAGAATGCAGGACAAACAGCTGAAACAAAGGCAGTTTGATATTTCACTCCTGGATCAGCAGTGCTGGAGAGGGACTACAGATACGGGTAATCAAATATACTGTAGGCTTGATTGCTCCTACCACCAACATGGAAGAGGCCCCAGAACTTGAGATTGTTAGATTGATTCACAGCTGCAAGCCTCACCCACCAAACAGAGTGATCCCCTTTGTCAGGAAAGATGAAAACCACAAAGGTAAGAAACCCTCCACAGCAATGAAATCTTTTGGCCTGAATGGGACAATTTAAAATTTATTCTGCTGTGAACGTCTGTGTAGCTGTTGATTTATATGGTATATATAAAATGACTGGAGAGTAATACACTACATATTTCAGTTGTGACACACTCTATATTGTGCTGGAGTTTATTGTTAAGGAGAAAAGAGTGTTGTGTATTTAATATGTCAGTAATATTTGAGTAATATTGTAAATATATTGTTTGATTAAGCATTCCTTGTTTGTTTACATAATTCATTATGTAAAAGTACGTGAATGGCAAAAGTCATTATGCCACCATGTCGTGCGTGAGTGCCTAAATAAAATAAAGGAAAAGAAAAATTAAGTAGACAAATCCCAGTTCCTGTGTTTTTTCTTTCAGTTAGTTTCTGGCGTTAACACCAACATAATATTGCATTTCTGTGTCATAATAAAAGGGCAAGTAGTGAATGTTAAAAATCTGAAATGAAAACAGAAAATTCTGGAAATATTCAACAAGTGAGGCAGCCTCTGTGGATGGTGAAACTGTTTCCGGCTAATGACCTTGCATCAGATCTGATGAAGATTCTGTTGGAAGGTTACTGAACTGACCCTTTCACATTTTCTCTCTCCACAAATGAAGCCTGATTCACGAGTACTATGAGGGATTTTCATTTCTACTTCTGTTATGTTGTAAGTTTGCAAACTGTAAGTATTCGCAACTGGTCATAATCTCCCTTACTCCTGAGTGAGTAAAGAGAACATGCAATTAGATGAGCAAATAGTTTGTGCTGTGTGTTTTGGCTGCAGAACAAGAACACACTATATGTTTAAGCTGGACAATGTACCATATTAATTTTGATTAATATTGGATAGATTGAGGTGGGAAATAGTAATTGAAATCAACTTTGTACATAAAACCCTTGTAAAAATATACTGGCTTGTGAATCATATAATATAACCTCGACAAAAAGATACTAGAATATAATGGGTTAATTTATAAGCAAATTCAGGATGTGCAATCTCTAAATATTGTGATTACAAAGGAGAAAGTGACTTGCAACTATTGGTTCATCAACAAACTTGCTTATATAATTTCTGCACGAGTGGCAAAAACAAAGGATTTTGATACATAAAACTGTAAAGTCGGGCAGCGTGGTAGCACAACAGTTAAGGTAATGCTTTACAACACCAGCAACTCAGGTTTACTTCCTGCTGCTGTCTGTGAATAGTTTGTACGTTCTCCCTATGGCCGCCTGGGCTTCCTTCAGGAGCCACGATTTCCGCACGCAGACTAAAGACACATAGGTAAGTAGGTTAAGTGGTCATATGGGTATAATTGGACGGTGCTGGGTGCGGAGCTAGGACAGATTGCTGCCGTGCTGGATCTCTAAATAAAAAATAAAATAAAATAAATAAATTGTTAATATCATGTTTAGTGGGGCGGGGGGCACATACTGAGCCAGGAGGAGTGCTAAAATTCTGTGGAACCCGTGAATCATAATAATACGTCTTTAAAAATAATGAGAGATGGCCGTCCACCTCTGTAACAAGCAAGTTATATTTTTATATTTGAAAAAATCAATGACAATATTAATGGTGCTGATATATTACTGTAAAGTTATCTTTTTTAAAAAATCACTTCTTTCTTGGATTCTGAAGAAATTAATAACCAAATTAAATTAGTAAATTCTGTTTTCTACAAGTGTACATTCCTAATTTCAAAATTAATAAGAGTTGCTGCACCATATCAAGTAAATGTGTGAACTGGCCATAACTAACTTTTTGAGATTTAATGGTAGTAGAAGTAAAACTTAGAAACTGGAAGAGAGGATGGGCTGGAAAAGAGAATGTCTTTGGTGAAGGTTCCACTTTGCCCTCTTGTGAGGCTCAATGCAGGTTCCCTGTTCTTCATGTGGTCAAGTTGCTACCAGTTCCAGTGAATGGTTTAATGATCATGTTATTGACTGTGTTAGATCTGGAGATGATGTTGTTCAAAAGGTTCTTCAGAAGTCAATAATGAGTTGCAAATCTTATGGTTCTCATCATTTGATTAGATGGTCATCATATTGCCTGTCAGACAAGGTCAGCCTCTATCAGCCAGGAAGATAAGCAACAAAGGATCCCGAGAACATGCTTGCCTTTTACACTCCAAAGCTGTCTGGACCAGTTTAGATAAATATCCTGTTTGACAGGTACTGACTGAATCACACTTCAGCTTTGCAAACTGCAAACATGCAGAAACTAATGTACTACGGGGCGGGGGGGGGGTGGCACACAATAAAACAATGATTTGGACTCTAATCCAACAATTGAATTGTGAGAAATTGAACAGTTTGCCAATATTTTGGAAGCATAATCAGTTTATTATCACTGATAATCAGGTTGACTATCCTGAAATCTCTTGTTCTGTGATTCGGTGCAATACATAATATATGCTATAAATTATAATACGAAATACATTTTAAAAATAAATGTGGTGCAAAAAAGAGTGAATAGAATTTGTAGTAGTGTTTATGAGTTTATTGTCTGTTCAGAGAAGGAATTGCTCCTAAAACATTGAGTGCATGTCTTCAGGTTCCTGTTCCTCCACTCTGATGTCAATAATGAGAAGTGGGCATGCCCTGAATGGTGGGTGCCCTTATAATGGGTTCTCTCTTTTTGAGACATCACCTTTTGAAGGTGTCCCTGATAGTGTGGAGGCTAATGCCCATGATGGAGCTGGCTCAGTTTACGACTTTCTGCAGCTTTTTATGATCCTGTGCAGTGGCCCCTCCATACCAGACAGTGATTCAACCAGTTAGAATGCTCTCCACGATTCATTTGAGGAAATTTGCTAGAGTCATTGGTGACATACCAGATCTCATCAAACTCCTGTTGCAATATAGCTGCTGATATGCCTTCTTCATAATCACATCAATATTTTGAGCCCAGGATAGATCTTCTGAGATGTTGACAACCAGGAATTTGAAGTTGTCGGTCACCCTTTCCACTGACAACTGGTGTGGGTTCTCCCAGCTTCCCCCTCCTGGTGTCCACAACCAATTCGTTGGACTTACTGATGTTGAGCGCAAGGATTTTGTTGCAACACCTCTCAGCCTGCTGATCTATCTCATTCCAGTACATCTCCTTGGCATCATCTGAGATTCTGCCAATGATAGTGGTACCATCGGCATATTTATAGATGGTATTTTAGCTGTATCTGCCCACATTGTCATGAGTGTAGAGACAGTCGAGCAGTGGGTTAAGCATGCATCCATGAGTTGCGCCTTCTTCGATTGCTAGTGAGGTTGAGTTATTATTTTCAATCCATGCTGACTTTGATCTGCCAATGAGAAAGACAAAGATTCAGTTGCAGAAGGAGGTGTAGAGGCCCTGAATTTGAAGCCTGTTGATTAGTACAAAGCGGAAGATCATGTTGAAAGCTGAACTGTTTAATCAATAAACAGCAGTCTGATGTGTATATTGCTGTCGCCCAGGTGGTCCAAGGCCAAGTGGAAAGTCAATGAGATTGTATCCACTGTAGACCTATTGAGGTGGTAGGTAAATTACAGTGGGTCCATGTCCTTGCTCAGGCAAGAGTGAATCCTTGTAATGACCAACCTCTCAAAACACTTCATCACAGGTATCCAAAGGTTCATATCTTCAGTCACATCACAGAGAAGGTATCTTATGCTCTTCTGTAGGCTGGTGGGATCATCAAGGTGTAGTCCAATGGTAAAGTACCTCGGTGATGCGAATAGATCTTGCTATCCTCTTAAAATAACACCTTACTTACAGCCTCACCAACATCCAATCCACAAATCAATGATCGCAGTATATGTCTGGACCCTCCCATGCCTAGAGATCGAGATGGTGTTGACCAATAACAAACAAAATTCATTTGCCTGAATAGCAACAGTCTTCTATCTTGCAAGCAACAGTCAGCCTTGCATTATATTTGCTGGGAGAGAACTTAATATAGACTATATTAAGTCTCAGGATGAGAAGCAGGAGCAGGAAGTTCTAATACAATGGTTTCTACAATCCATTTTAAAAACTTGCCCTGAAAGTTAGCAGGTGACCTTAGTTGACTTTGATAGCAATATAGGTTTTTGTGTGGATTCTCTACATGAAAGATGGTAGGCATGACTACGTTAATCATAAATAAAGCATTGTTCTGGGACTGCTGAACAGACAAGTGTTGTCGAAGTTGCTCTTCCTGGGATAGCTTCATACAGCTAAGATAGAGGCTTGTAGGTTGCTGGGACGGTTCCAATGTTGCCTTATTCATGATCTTGAATTAAGAACATCTGCTGAGCTGTGGATCAGTGTGCAATGCAATATCTGTGACTCTGTGTAACCTGTCACTTGCTGCTCAGAGGCAAACAATTGTGGTGGGTAAAAGGAGGACAGGGAAATGGTAAATTTGATATGACAATATCCAGAACACTTGTTACACACACCTGTCTGATGTAGTGCTGTTGATGAGAGATTTAAATGAATGGAGTGGAAGTCTTTGCAATCTCTGAACCTACATTGTGATATGCTTGCGTCTGCATTGCTCTGAATGATGGAAGCCTAAGATCTCTCTTCAGGTATCTGGAATGTGTAAAATCATGGATGTTTTGCACTAAGAAAATGGACATCATCTGCTTAATACAACCATTAACACTATATTACTACTGTTCATGATATTCTTTGATAGAGTCCAAAACAGCTGCATGGTACTGTAGCTGTTCGCACCACGTTTTACAGTGCCAGCTATAAAATCAATCAGGGTTTCATTCCTGCCACTGACTGTAAGGATGTTCTCCCCTTGACTGTGTGGGTTTCCTCCGGCTGCGCCAGCTTCTTCCTACATTCCAAAGACAAGCGGTTAGGGTTAATGAGCTGTGGGCATGCTACATTGGCACTGGAAACGTGGCGACACTTGTGGGCTGCCCCGCACAATTCTCTCTGATTTGATTTGATGCTAATGACATTTTTAATTGTTTTGATTTTCAGGTGATAAATATAATAATTAATCTTTAAAAGGTGAGAGAGGCAACAATATAAAGGTACTGTGTCCTGAGCTGCACCTGAAAACTGTATGTGCTGGCTTTGTCAAATTCTTGTTATTTTTATTAAAGGTCAGGACTTTACACTCTGACAGCCTCACTAGAGAAACACAAACTTAGGTGATGTTTCTCACAGAATTGTAAACATGTTCTCATGGCCCAGTAGGTTTGAGATGACAAAATGATGATTTTTATGATAATGCTTTCTTGTACAAAGTCTCCCTGTATAACATCTGTCACTGCTCCTTTCTGCACTGTTTCCTTCTTCCTTCTCCTTGTCCTCTATGTGTCAGGGTATTTGCAGGACTTGCATGAAGCAAGTGAGTGTATTGTCAGAAGCCCCTTAAAGGTTTGCATTATTATACAATCACTCCAGGCACTTTAAAGTTGTCAATGCAGCAAATAAGATGTTTTGCAAACCTAACAGTATTTTCACAGAGTGAGTGCAAGCATTTCTTTAAAAATTTCTGGAAGGAAACTGAGAACTGGCTTGTATTGATTGCAGTTTGTGGCGAAATTGGGATAATCTCAACATGAGATGAAAATGGCGATTAAATAAGTAACACACGCAAAATGCTGAAGGAACTCAGCAGGTCAAGCAGCATCTATGGAAATGAAAAAACAGTTGCTATTTCGGTCTGAGACCCTTCGTCAGGACTGAAAAGAAAGGGGGAAGATGCCAAAATAAAAGGGTGGGGGAGGGGAAGGAGGTGATAAGTGAAGCCAAGTTTTTGGGAAAGATCAAGGGCTGAAGAAGAAGGAATCTGATAGGAGAGCAGAGTGGACCATAGGAGAAAGGGAAGGAGGAGAGGACTCCGGGGAAGTGATAGCAGGTGAGAAGAAGTAAAATGCCAGAGTGGAGAATAGAAGAAGAGGGGAGGGTGTGGGAATTTTTTTTTAACCAGAAGGAAAAATCAATATTCATGCCATCAGATTGGAGACGTGAGTATTAATTATGAAATTATAAGGTGTTGCTACTCCTCCCAGAGGGTGGCCTCATCTTGGCACAAGAAAAGACCATGGACAGACATGTCGAAACAGGAATAGGAATGGGAATTAAAGCATTTGGACATCGGGAAGTTCTGCCTTTGGTAGACAAAGTGGAGGTGCTCGATGAACCAGTCCTGTAATTTACAATGGGTCTCATCAAGGTAGAGGAGCACCTGAAGCTTCTGTTTGTATATAGCAATATCAACCTACAGTTTGCAACAGAACCCTGATTATATCCATCATGTATTATGCAACACATATGTCTAATATGATTTTAGTTGTATTACTGGAAAGATTGTAGGTAGAAATCATTCAGAATCAGAATCAGGTTTAATATCACTGGTACGGTCACAGAATTTATTGTTTTGTAGCTGCAGCACGGTGCGATACATTAAAAATACTATAAATTACAATAGAAAATATACTAAAATGTTGACTAAGCAGTGTAAATAGAGAGCAAAATTAGTGAGTTAGTGTTCATGGTTTGGTTCGTTGTCTGTTCAGAAACTTTATGCCCGAGGGGAAGAAGCTATTCCGACAACACTGAATGTGCATCCTCAGACTCCTCTCTGATGGCAGTATTAGGAAGAGAACATGCCCTGGTTGGTAGAGGTCCTTTATGATGGATGCCACCTTTTTGTGGCATCACCTTTTGAAGATGTCCTCGATGCTGGTGAGGCAAGTGCCCATGATGATGCTGGCTGAGTTTGTAACCCTCCACAGCTGTTTTCCAATCCCGTCCGCCCTCCGTGGATACTCCAGTCACTTATCTATTATGCTAATTCCTGCATGCAGATGACTGATTGAATTAGTCAACCCAGTTCAAAGGGAGATAAAAATCTGGCCAGAAGGAAGAAGCTCAGCATGACAGGATTGTATTGAAAACACAGCCTGGAGCACATTCAGGGAGGCAGCTGAGTATAACCATCTGGATATCTACCTGGAGCGCTGTGTATGCAAGGTCCTTAGCACTGTCAAGGATGACTCCCATCCACCCAAAAAACTCTATGACTCCCTGTCACCAGGCATGAGGTACCGTAGCATTAGGACAAGGACTGTTAGGGTGGGAAAAAGCTTCTTTCTCCAAGCTGTGAGACTACTGAACTCCCTGTCTCTACCCAGCTCTCATCACTAATGAAGCATCTGTGTCATTATACTGTTTATTTTTTAACTTTTGTCGTAAATGCACCTTATGCTAAAAGCCAGTCTTCTGGAACATATTTTATTACTTGTTCATTTATTTGTGGTAATATTACTTTATGTCTTATATGTGAGTTATATGTATGGTGTTGTGCACATGGTCCAGAGGAACATTGTTTCTTTTGGTGGTATGCAAGTATACGGTTGAATGACAATACATTTGAACTTGAGCTGGAATGTTCTCTGCAGTACATCCGTAGTAATTTGTTGGAGACTTTGGTAACATACCTAATCTCTTTGTGATTCTTTGCAACTCTACAAATTCTCTTTGTAACTTCTCATTTTAAACATTGTTCTTCGCAAAACCACTGTATAACAGAATACCAACAAAAAGTAACTACTTGAACATATTATACGTGCCATTACAATGCATGTAATGAATCAGTTCTCTCACTTGTTGTAACCACATTTAGCTGTCCGCTCTTTATCCCAGCCCATTATGGATCCATTCAGTTATCAATTTTGTCTGCACTTGTATTCTTACCTTAATAAATCACTAAGAACAGTGAATTCCACAAGACATTCTGGAAGGATTGATTTCCATTGAATGTCGTTGATGCGATTGGAGTGTAAGTGAACCCTTGCATGAGGAAGCTGGAATTATTTGAGTTGAGATGTAATTAATTAATGTAGTGCTATGTTCTAAGAACTAATGAGAAGGATCTACTGTAAGCACACAGATCCAATTACAGTGGCTGACTTCACTTGCTGCAGCTTTAATGGATTCTTTCTTGCATGCTAATTCACAGTATGCTCACAGTGTGTTGGCATTTTGTAATATTGCATTACGTGCAACATTGAAGTAATGACTTCAGCAATGAAAAATTTTTAAGTTTTCCTACTTGTTAGTTAATATTGATTTCTTTCAGCTGAATCAATGCATACATCCTCAGAAAATGCAGAAAGCTGTGGTTTATCTCAACTCAACCGTTCTTCTTTTTTGTAACATATTCAGATTTGCAGAACTTGGAAAAATGCAGGCAGTTTGTTCTTTGATTTCATACAACCAGTGATCTGGGCACCACTCACATTCCAAACTAGGCAGAGGCAGCTCTCATTTGCATTCTGCAAAGCTCTCCCTTCTTGCTTTGAATGGAATCCTTCTATTTTCAAATTAAAGATTAGATTTGCAATTGGGTTGCTTAAAATAACTGCAGTGACCATAGTTTGATTAGTTGCATTTTTGGAATTGTTAACTATAAAATCAAATGTTTCTTTACAACTCTAGCATTCAAATAAGCTTCGTCTTATTTTCAATTATCAATTCCTTTTCTATTTTTTATTTGGTATTAAACCTGGAATTTATTAACACTCACATTTATTTTTTTATATATAGTTGTCAGCTGGTAGATCAACGATAAACCCACAATGTTGCTATACTCTGAAGGATATTTCTATTTCATATTTTCTAGGTTCATTGTAGGAGGCTATTTGACCCATCAAGTCTGGATGGTAGGGGAGAGAAGAGAGAATTATTTGCGTGGGCTGGGTCTTTGATTATGTTGGGTGCTTTCCTGAGACAAATTGAAGTGTAGACACAGAAAATGGAGGGATCTGGTTTTCATGATAGAGAGGCTGCATTCACAAATACCTTTCTTTTTCCGTGGTTTCCAGTTGTCATCCCAAGATGTGAAACATCTGGAAAGGATACTTCCTGAGATGTATCCATATAAATTGATGTGGTCCAACAGGGATATGTTGAATTTCCTTAGTTTTCTGAGGAAGAATAGGTAGGTATTGTGCTTTTCTGGCTGTAGTGTCTATGTGTCTTGATCAGGACAGATTGTTGGTGATATTTGTATCTGGGAACTTGAAATTCTCAACCACCTCCATATCTGGACCATTGAAGTAAACTGGGGTGCATACTCTTTCCTGAAATCAATAACCAGCACTTTTGAGGATCTTGTGGGAGAGGTTGTTGTCTTGACAACATGCCACTAGGGTCTCCATCTCCTTCCTGCACTCTATCTCATCATTGTTTGAGATATGGTCCACTCAGGTGGCGTCATCTGCAAACTTGTAAATGGGGTTTGAGCAGGATCTGGCCATAGGGTCATGTATGCATGCATAGGGAATAAAGTAAGAGGTTCAGGGGCAGACTTGTGGTACACCAGTGTTGAGGATAATCATAGCGGAAGTGCTCCTGCCTATCCTTGCTGGCTGCAGTCTGTTGGTTAGCAATTTCTTGACAGACTAGTTGCAGAGAGAAGTGCTGAATCCTAGTCCTTTCGGAGTCTGAAGATGGTTTTGCTTGAAATTGTGATATTGAAGGTGGATCTACACTTAGTAAATGAGAGTCTGATGTGGGTGCCCGTGTTATCCAGAATTTCCAGAAATGAGTGTAGGGCCAGAGGGATTCATTTGCCATAGATCTGTTTCAATGCAGTGGGATATAGCTGCCTGGAGGTTGGAGGTTCTATGCGCTGTGATCAGTCTCTCAAAGCATGTCATAATGATGGATATCAGAACTATTGGGGAGTAGTTATTAAGACATGTCACCATATTTTTCTTTGGCACTAGATTGATGGTATTCTTCTTCAGGTGGGAACATCAGGTTAGAGTGATGAGAGGTTAAAGATGTCTCCAAACACACCAGCGAGCTGGTGTGTGCAGAATCTTACCTTCTGGTAAGATGGCAGAGCTTTTGATCACAGCAGCTGTAACAGGGTCAACCGAAGGTGATATTGTCCTTTCAAAATATTTTTTTATGATCTCAAGAACCTGCTGGACATTTAGAACATAAAGTACTGCAGGTCTACCCCATCAGCGATTTGCTCGATGGTGGAGGTGGGGAAGGAACAGTACGTGGTGTGCACCATGCTGCTGCCTGCATCAGAGAGGCATTAGAGGAGCTGGAGCGCGAAGGAGGTGTGCAGTCTAACAGTGAGTCATCATCTTAGTCATTTTTCTTGTGATCACAAGACCCTGTTGGGCTCTGTTAATGTGGAATGCTGCAAGTCCGATTCACTGATTTATCAGTGGATGGCAGGGACGGTGCTGGGGTGACTGCATGTCCTCAGATGTAACCAGGACGAGGCCTCAAGCCACAGTGCTACCTGATTACAGTTGCCCAGGAGAGAGACATCATAGTCAGTGCACTCCACTGGAGCCGGTGTAATGCAGCTTTTAATCGGGGGCCGGTGCTGCCCCCAGTGTTTGCTCAGCAAAAGACAAGCTGTAGTGTGTTCAACTGCAGACTCTTGCAACGTTCATGGACTGTATTTTTTTGTGTGACTGTATTTTACCGATATCTATATATGCTTGCTGTCTAACATGCACTAAGTGTGCATTGTGCTGTTTGTGACTGTTAGTACTGTGTTTATACCTTAGTCCCTGCCTGAACCTGTTTTGTTTGGGGCATTCGTGTATGGTTGAATGATAATTAAACTTGAACTATTGTCAAGGACTCCAGGGTGGTGAATCTGTGGAATTTGTTGCCATGGATGATTGTGGAGGCCAAGTCATTGGGTATATTTAGAGCGGAGGTTGAAAGGTTTTTGATTAGGAAGCCATCAAAGGTTATGAGGAGAAAGCAGGACAGTAGTTCTGACAAAGAGCTTGAAAAGGCAGCAAGTTTTCTGACAGGAATCGTTGATTGTAGTGCTGCACAGATGCAATGGGAGCATTCCCATGCAGGTCAGACAAAGATTTTCAATGGGAAACCTAGTCTCTATAAAAGAGAGGTATTGCTTAGCAGAACAGATCGGCAGAGTAGTCTGAGGCAGAGTAGTAAGGCTTTGGAAAGAACAGTCAGAGGTAAGCTAAGTAGGGAGCGTGTCTACAGAGCTAGTGTTCTGTTCCGGGTGCCAGATGTGGCATTTTCAGGAGACTACCAGCCTCCCCGACAGCCACATCTGCACCAGGTGCATCGAGTTGCAGCTCCTTAGAGATGGTGTTAGGGAATTGGAGATGCAGCTCGGTGACCTTCGGGTTATTAGGGAAAGTGAGGAGGTGATAGACAGGAGCTACAAGGAGGTAATCACCCCAAGGCTACAGGAGACTGCTAAACAGGTGACAGTCAGGAGAGGGAAGGGGGAATATCAGATAGTGGAGAGCATCCCTGTGGCTGTCCCCCTCAACAATGAATACTCCAGTTTAAGTTCTGTTTGGTGGGGGATGACCTGCCTGGGGGAAGCAACAGTGACCTTGCCTCTGGCGCTGAGTCTGGACCTGTGGCTCAGAAGGGGAGCCTAGGGAAGAGGCTATTTTAGATTGGAGGTTGTGTAATAACCCAGATCTTATAGCAGAGCCTAACTTAAAGGAACCCTTAGGAGGCAGTATTCACAACATGATTGAATTCATACTGCATTATGAGAGTGAGAAGCATAAGTCACATGTATCAGGATCACAAAGGAATAAAGGGAATTACAGACGCATGAGAGAGGAGCTTGCCCAGGTGGATTGGAGGAGGATACTGGCGGGGATGACGACAGAGCAGACATGGATGAAGTTTCTGGAAATTGTTCGCAAGGTGCAGGATAGTTATGTCCCACAGAGGAAGAAGTTCTCGAATGGTAGCGGTAGGCAACTGTAGCAGACAAAGGAAATTAAGAACCGCATAAATGCTAAGGATAGACCATATAAAGTAGGAAAAGTGAGTGGGAACTTGGATGATTGGGAAGGTTTTAAAATCCAACAAAAAGTTACTAAAAAAGCTATAAGAAGGGAAAAGATGAAATATGAAGGCAGACTGGCCAATAATATAAAGCGGGATACCGAAAGTTTTTTTTTCAGTTATATAAAGAATAAAAGGAAGGTGAGAATTGATATTGGACCACTGGAAAATGATGCTGATGAGGTAGTAATAGGGGATAAAAAATGGCAGATGAACTTAATGTGTACTTTGCACCTGTCTTCACTGTGGAAGACACTAGCAGTGTGCCAGAGGTCTATGAGTGTCAATGAGCTGGAGAGAGTGCCATTGCTATTACAAAGGAAAACATGTTAGGCAATTTCAAAGGTCTTAAGGTGGATAAGTTACCTGGGCCAGATGGACTACATCCCAGAGTCCTGAGTATGGTTGCTGAAGAGAGAAAGGATGCATTAGTCATGATCTTTCAAGAATCACTTGATTCTGGCATGGTCCCGGAGGACTGGAAGATTGCAACTGTTACTCCACTCTTTAAGAAGGGAGGAAAGCAAAAGGAAGGAAATTATAGGTCAGTTAGTCTAATTTCAGTGGTTGTTAAAGTGTTGGAATCTATTATTAAGGATGAGGTTTTGTGGTACTTGGAGACTAATAATAAAATAAGTCAAAGTCAGCATGGTTTCTATGAACGTAAATCTTACATGACGAAGTAAGTAACAAGCAGAGTGGACAAAGGAGGGGCACTGCATTTCATTAATTTGGATTTTCAGAAGGTGCCACAAATGAGGCTGCTTAACAAGATATAATCCTACAGCGTTACAGTAAAGATACTTGCATGGATAGCAGAATGGCTGACAGGCAAGAGGCAGTGAGTGGGAATAAAAAGGGCCTTTTCTGGTTGGCAATGATTTGGATAACAGAATTGATGGCTTTGTGGCAAAGTCTGCGGATGATACAGAGAAAGGTGTAGGAGTAGGCAGTGTAATTGCATAAGGACTTAGAAAAATTGGAAGAATGGGCAAAAAAGTGGCAGATAGAATACAGTGTTGGGAAATGTATGATAATGTATTTTGATAAAAGAAACAATAGAGCAGACTTTTATCTGAATGGAGAGGAAGCTCAAACATCAGAGATGCAGAGGGACTTAGGAGTTCTCATGCAAAACAACCAGAAGGTTAATTTACATGTTGAGTCTGTGGTAAAGAAGACAAATGTAACGTTGGTCTTTATTTCAAGGGGAATAGAATATAAAAGCAAGGAGATAATGCTGAGACTTTAGAAGACACTAGTCAGGTGGCTCTTGGGGTATTGTCAACGGTTTCTCAGAAAGGATGTGTTGTTATTGGAGACAGTCCAGAAGAGGTTCCTGAGGATGATTCCAGGAATGAAGGGGTTAACATATGAGAAGCATTTGGCAGCTTTGGCCTGTACTCACTGGAAATTAGAAGTATGTGGGGGATCTCACTGAAACCTATCAAATGTTGAGCGACTGGATACGGTGGATGTGGAGAGGATATTTCGTATGGTGGGGGTATCCAGAACTGAAGGGCACAGCCTCAAAATTGAGGGGTGACCCTTTAGAACAGAGGTGAGGAGGAAATTTTTGGTCAGAGAGTAGTAAATCTGTGGAATGCTCTGCCACAGACTGTGGTGGAGGCCAAATCCATTGGTATATTTAAGGTGGAAGTAGATTGTTTCCTGATTGATCAAGGCATCAAAGGAAATGGCGAGAAGGCAGGTGTATGGGGTTGAGTGGGATCCAGGATCCGCCATGATGCAGTGGCAGAGAAGACTTGATGGGCTGAATGGCCTAATTCTCCTCCTATGTCTTATGGTCTTACGGTCTAATAGGGTTGAAGGGAATAATAAGCCAACCATGATTAATTGGTGGAGCAAATATGATGGACCATATTGTCTAATGTCGTATCCAGTCCAGTCACTTTTTCTTAAATATTCCTACTGCATCAACTTCTACCACTACCCTTGCCAGCACATTTCACCCACATACCACTCTCTGTGTATAAAATGCAGTTGTGACATCCATCCTAATTCCCTCCAATCACCTTAAAATTATGTCCCATCTTATTAGCAAATTCCACACTGGGAAGTTTCTCTTGCTATCCATTCGATCCATGCCTCTTATCATCTTTTATGCCTCTTTGAGGTCACTGCTTATCCTCCTTCTGTCTAAAGAGAGAACTCCTGGCTTGCTCAACCTGTCCTCATAAGACGTGCTCTCCAATCCAGACAGAAACTTGGTAAATCTCCTCTGCACCCTCGCAAATGCTTCCACATCCTTCCTATAATGAAGCATCCATAACTAAAATTAATATTCCAAGCATGGTCTAACCAGGATTATATCTAAGATATTGGCTTATGGGGAGAGGTTGTTGTGCAGGGGTGATATGCAAAGAATTTTTACACCAAGTAGCAGTGTTCTAGAAGAATGTTGGAGGTACAATGACAGGAGAAATTAGTCACAGAATTCGCCAGTTTCTGGAATAACTGTTTCATACAGAAACCTTGAAGTCAAGACAAAATCTTTAATCATCACTCCCAGTTGACCATAACAAAGCACCAAATCCTTATAGAACTGCAGTTACAGACCATTAAAAATTCAATGAGCAAATGGGAGATCAGCATTTATAAAGCACTGCAGCTGATCGCATCTCTACTTATGCATAATTGAAAGAAACCAATAGTTACAGTTTTGTACTCCAGTTTGATAGCACTAGGGACAACCTTTTTACACTAATTGACATTTGCAGATGACAACATTGTAGAGAGCCAAATCTCAAATAAATTTGAGTCGAACTAGCAGAGCGAGTTAGAGAGCATATTGGCGTGATGTCATAGCAACAACCTTATCCTCAATATCAACAAAACAAAAGAGCTAGTCATTGACTACAGGAAGGGATATGGTACAGATGCTCCTGTTCGCATCAATGGTTCTGAAGTGGAAAGTGTTGGGAGTTCAAATTCCTCGGAGGGAAAATCAACAATAGGCTGTCCCGGTCCAACTACATGGATGGCATGTCGAATCAAGCTCTCCAGCACCTTTACTTCCTCAAGAAGCTTAAGAAGTTCAGTATGTTCCCATTAACCATCACTTGATACATTACAGCTTGGTATAGCAATTGCTCTGTGCAAGACTGGAAGAAACCGCAGAGTTGTGGACGCAGTTCATCACAAAAACCGACCTCCCTTCCATCGGCTCTGTCCACATTTTGTGCTGCTTGTCTGCAGCAGCCAGCATTCCCAAAGACTCCTCCCACCCGGTCATTCTTTCTGCTCCTGTTCCCATTGGGCAGAAGAACCAAAAGCCTGAAATGGCGTACCACCAGCACTTTCATTCCAGCAGGTCAGGCAGCTTCGACAGGAGAGAATAAAGAGTTGATCTTTTGGGCCGAGACCCCAATAAAGATCGACTCTCTATTCCTTTCCACAGATGCTCCCTGACCTGCGGAGTTTCTCCAGCATTTTGTGTCTCTTACTCCGGATTTCCAGATTCTGTAGAATCTTCTGTTTTTACAGTTTTCATGCCACTATTGAAGAGTATCCTAATATGATAAGATAGATTCTTGACTTCACAATCTACATGATCATGGCCTTCCACCTGATTGCCTGCCTGTACTGTCCCTTTTTATCTAGACGCCACATTTAATTTTGTTTTTCCATTTGAACTACCTCAACATGCTGGTGTGAAAAAAATAATCAGTATAGAAGGCATGTAAAATGAAGATTTTCAGCGCACCTTGGTAGATTTGACAATAATAAACTAATTACCAAATACTCTTCTAATTTGCCAACTTCTGCAAGCAATAGCTGCACATGCCCAAACATTTTTGCTGGTTGCTTGATGAGTACAAATCCGCAGGTGCATATTGGCCTATCACAGCAGCAATGATAACATTCTTCATACCTGAATGAAGGTGACAACAATGCCAGTTATATTCTCCTACACTTCTTGTGCAGTTCCACTGAAACAATAAAATTTATGGACTGCATCCAGGATGGCATTAGGGAATTATAATTTCAATGTTGTGTAATAATCTCTTAGATGATCACAACCTTATCATTGGTTTGGGAGGCCTGCATGCCTCGATGACCCAGAAAGCTATGTTGGCTGGAGTCATTGCATTTTGCTTCAGCTCTTGGTAGGGTCAGCCATGCCAAATAGGTCAAAGGGTAGAGGGCAGACTAAGAGTGGTTTACCACTCCTCCAGGTTTGGGGTTCAGTTCAGGGCTAACAGCCCTGACTTGTAAAACAAAATTGTTAAGGAAACATCATGAAGAATCCTTCAATATCTGAGTGCGATAGTATTCCTGAGTCTCCCCCTGGGATTCGCATGACTGACAGTAGTGAAAAAGGAGAAGGAGCTACTGACATGACGAAGGAAGCCCTGAACACCACCAGTGATGGAGGACCTTCATTGCTGCCCTAAACACCAGCAACGTTACAGGCAGTAAGTAAATAAGTTGTGTAATAAGGCAGGTTAATTCATGATCTCACATGAAAGCTTCTTACAGCAAAGAGTGATCATAGCACAGTACTAATTCAGGTATATGAAGTTGAGAAGATGAGTTGTGAAACTAAATTAAAATAAATTTACTTAAAATGTTATGAGAGAAGATTCAGTGAAAGTGATTTGGGAAATCATATACAAGAGAATGGCTGACATTTAAGAAGATGTTTTATGAATCAGAGTAAAGGCATATTCCTATGAGAGTGGAAGCTCATTGGTGAAGCATGAATCATCGGTGCCTAACTACGGAATTTAAGGTTGACATTACATTCTAAGAAAAAGCCTGCAAAGGTACGACGATTAGTGGTGGAACAAAGTATTGGGACTATTTTAGAAATCAACAAATAGTAACTAAAAATGTTAGACATGAAGAAGACAAAGAATGAGAGGAACCTAACAAATACTATAAAAGAAGATAGTAAAAGATTCCACAGGGATATGAAAAGAAAGAGCATAGCTGAAGTAACAGATAATGATGAATGAGACTGTTACGGTAATAGTTGGAAATAGAAAAATGGCAGAGATACTACAGAACTATTCTGGATTGGACTTCACACTTTAAGACACTAAGGACAACCCGATAATAATTATTATGAAGGGGAAGGGAGGAGGGTAAGAAAGAATAATATAAAAACAATCTGTAGCACAAGCTGAAAAAAACAACAAGCCAACTACAAAGTTCAGAGTAGTAACATTTTATCATCAAAGTATACAGATGTCATCATATAGAACCCAGAGATTCATTTCCTTGTAGGCATACTCAACAAGTCTATAGACCAGCAGCTGCAGCAGAATCGATGAACGACCACCAAGTTAGGGTTTTCAACCAGAGTGCAGAAGACAACAAACTATGCAAATGCAAAAAGAATAAACAATAATATAAATAAATAAGTAATAAATATCAAGAACATGAGATAAAGAGCCCTTGAAAGTGAGTTCTTAGGTTCAACGTTTTCAAAGATTTCAAAGGTATATTTAATGTCAGAGAAATGTATACGATATACATCCTGAAATTCTTTTTCTTCACAACTATCCACGAAAACAGAGGAGTCCCCCAAAGAATGAATGACGGTTAGAATGTTAGAACCCCCAGCTCCCCCCTCCCACACATAAGCAGCAGCAAAGCAATGATCTCCCCTCCCCCACCAGCAAAAGAATGCATCAGCACCCACCACTGAGCACTCAAGCATGTAGTAAAGCATTGATAACGACACAGACTTGCAGTACCACAAAGACTACTTTTTCACCTGGTATTCAACATACCGCAGGCTCTATCTCTCCTTAATAAGGGAAAAAGAGGTGTCCCTGTTTCACAGTGAGAGGGGAGACATAACAAAACAACTTGCCGATTTATGGTGTTAAAAGTCTGTTGCGTCGCTTTTTCTCTGCTCTGTGCCTCAGGTCCCTGGGCACACAGCCAGAGATTTTCCATCTCCAATGACACACCAATCTCCTGTGGAGGAACTGACCTCCAATCCATCTGTCTTCAAAGCTACGAGATCTGGGACCTCTGAAGTTGCACTAGTCTTCTAGGCTGCGTTCTTGGTATATTGAATAGCGGCCAGTCGTGAGACCCCAAGAGCGGGTCCCATTCCCGCAAAGAACTGAAGTCAGCATGAAACAACAGGTCAGGGTCATCAAAAGAACCCTGAAAGGGACAAATAGAGATATTAAAGATAGAAACAGAGCTGTGGGAACAGTTCAGTGATGGGGCAAGTGAAGTTGAGTGAACTTATCTCCTTTGGTTCAAAAGCCTGATGGTTGAGGGGTAGTAACTGTTCCTAAACCTGGCGGTGCTTACAGACCCTCATGGTGAACATGCCCCTGAATATGATGACCTGCACCTTTGGCTCTCTGAGGAAGTAGCTACAATGTCGTGGGTAAATTAATTTTAAACTCATGGATTGTGTAGCATTCTCAGAAGGCTGAAGAAGAACAGATGTAACGCTATTATTCAAGAAAATGGAAGAGACAGAAATTAGAAAACTATTGGTCAGCTGGCTGAACTGGTGTCATTTGGAAAATGCTGGAATTAATTGCTAAGGATTGAATGGCAGCTTAATAACCACTCTGTCTTAAAATGCTCTGATTTTCTATGTGTTGTCTGTTTACAAATAAATCTTTCAAAGGTTCTGAAAGTAATGAACTGCAAACTTGATGAATCCTTGCAATTCTTCTTGTCTCTTTTATACATTTCTCTCAATGCAGTTCCACAAGAAACTGCATGCATAATCGCACAACTATTAAAAAAAAAACACGCTCACTGAATAAGCAGAATCTAATTGAATTTATTCCATCAAGTTCTTTTTTAACTATGGATAATATTTATTTTAGTCTAACAATGTCATGTCATCTGGATGCCAAACTCACATCTCCCTTTACAATCCTTTACTCCCAGTGGAAGGAAGGTCAGCAAGTCCCTGGTGGGCAAAGGAAATGCTTCAAAGATAACATCAAAATCAGCCTGAACAAGTTCAACATTACATCTAAATACTGGGATGACATTGCACTTAATAGATTTACATGGAGGATACCTGAGCTGTGTACAGAAGAAGAACCTCTGTTGTGCCACGGAGAACAAAGCAAAGCTGTGGAAGTAGAGACTGATAAACTGAAAGATCCAACCAGTAGCCTCAACCCCCACTTACTGGTGCCCACACTACACTAGAATACAGTACTGTGCAAATATATTTTTTAAATTCTGTAAAGCAATTTTTTCAGAAAAATTGCATACATTTTAAAAATCTGTAAAATAAACATTTTCAAAAATAATGAATTGAAAATTGTTTAAATATTGAAAAAAATACTATAAACAGTAAATATACTATTTTAAGTCAATATTTGGTGTGACCACCCTTTGCCTTTCAAACCGTATCACGCCTCGTAGGTGCATTGCCATGTTGTTTTATAGGAAAATCGGTCGATAGGTTGTTCCAAATATCCTGGAGAACTTGCTTCTACAGACTTTGGCTGCCTTCTTTGCTTCTGCCTTTCCAGATAATTCCTGACAGCCTTGATGACATTGAGATCAGGAATCTGCAGAGGCCATACCATCTGAAACCAAATAAAAAATCCAGTGTGTCTAAGACCTTTGCACGGTACTGTATGTGTATTTTGGATCGGGCTTCTGAGGACTCTCCAATAGACAATCCTTTAGGCGAACATCATACTCAATTCAAGTGTTTGCACTACTAGTCTAATATGGATGGAATGATTTGGTATTTTATCAAATTATTTCCTTGAAAATAAATAGTTGCTTTTTCATTTTAATCATAAATATACCACTGATTTTGCACCATCTGTTGACGTTTAATTCTTTGGATCCAACAGCATCCTATTGGAAACAAATGATGTTTACCCAGAGGATATTTTATTTACTTGGTGGCATTGATTACAACCACTGTTGCTCAGGAACAACGTATGTTCTATTATGTTCTTAATCATGTTCCCTTATTGAAAAGATGGTTCCTTCTGCCAAGGTGGTCTCAGTTCAAAGTTTCTGTTGTCACTACTTTAACTTGAATCATGTTTCTCCATTTACAGAATTAAAAAGCTGCAGAAGAAAAGCAGTGAAGGTACTATCATTGTGGACTAGAAGCTGACATAATTAACCCTTTACTTACATTTCCCTTTAAAATCAGTTTTAGAACAGCTACGGCACTTAAACGTTGATTGATTTAGAAAATCTCCTTGCCCTAGTGTTCTGGAGAAAAACAGCAATTAGCAAGTGTCAGCAGGTTCTAGAGTTCCTCAATGGACAGGACATGCAAGCAGAATGTGAGCACATCTGACCTCCTGCTCTGACTTTGGATTCAGCATCGAGTCCCTGGGAATTCCATAACATTTTTGATTGAGGGGCCAGGTATTTCAAATATCAACTTTACACCATCAAAAACTGGTCAAATCAGTTCAAACCTATTCATTTGAACTTTCGCTGATAAGGGAAGTGGTTTGTTTTTGACTTTATTTTAATTAAGGTTGATGCATTAATTTACATACTTTAAGGATCAACTTTACTTGCCATATATATTTACATGTATTAGTAACTTCCTGTGTTATGTCAATCAGAGCATGGCATGCATCAAAAAAACAATTATATCTAACAATTATAAAGAATAAGAATATAAAGAATTATATATAAATAAAAGCCAATAAAGTTAGGGGTAAAAGAATGGATATGGAATAAAACTTACAAAGTTTGATTCCTTTTTTGAATATAACAATCTTATTATTTTTAATTATTAAAGCTATTTTAATACTTCTAGCTGGTTTAACAGTTTCCAAAATGTCTCTAATGTCCGGATTAAATAAGAAACAATGAAATTCAACTTGAACTATAAAGAGGTTAAAAGAGTGGTGAACATGAGGGACCTCAATTTCTGAGGCAAGTTAATGCTCCATCTTGCTGGACAACCACAATAGTGAAGCTGGCAGGGCACTGGGAGCCAGGTGACTGCAAAAGGGAAATGAAACCATGGGTATCCTATAAGATGTAACAGCATGAAACACTGAGCTCAGTCTAACCCATCTCATCATGATTGTTCAACTACCTTGATCTATCCTGTTGTAAAAATCTCTACCTTTTTTCTGTTAAAATATGAGAATATCTCTTCTATTTTGCATAGGAAATACACACAGCAAAATTTTTATGCATGGGTGAAAGTTGCTTTGGTATTCCCTATAACTTTAGCCAGCATGTGAATAATTTTAAATTTGTGGGGAACGCATTTAAGTTGGTAGATTTTGATTAAATTTTTCTAACGTCAATAATTTAATCCAATCCTGGTTGCTTCATCAATTTTACTGGAAAAAGAAAGTTTTGAACTGACAAAAAATGCTTTCAGTTTTTTGAGCCACGCGAACCTTTTCCTGGACATATCACCTCATCAGCGTGCATTCTGTTTTCTGTTAGTTCATGCTTCTGCTCCTCTCACAGGGGATCATGAAAACATACTGTGACTCATGTGGAATGAGTCACACTTCTAGTCTTTAGTCTAAACGATGTGCTATCATGAGAGCTTGAACAATTTTGGGCTGTTTTCTCTGGAGCAGCGGAGGCTGAGGGGAGATCTGATTAAGGTTTATAAAATTATGAGAGGAATAGGTTGAGTTGACAGACAGTAACCTTTCCCTGGTGTTGAAATGCCTAATACCAGAGGGCATGCATTACAGGTGAGAGGGTATAATATCAAAGGAGAAAATTGTTTTACACTAAAAGGGGCGGGTGCCTGGAAGGCACTGTCTGATGTGATGACAGAGCCAGAAACATAAGGAACTTTTCAGAGACATTTAGGAAGGCACATGAACAGGAGGAAAATGGAAGGTTATGGGCATTGTGTAGGTAGAAGAGATAAATTTAGTTGAGAATTTGATTTCCAATTTAATTGGCTCGGCACAACATCATGGACCAAAGGGCCTGTTCCTGTGTTGTACAGTTCTACTGTATGTTGTAATGGTGGGGTGTGTTCAGATTGCCATGTTGGCTAATTTGAAATGTGTTATATTTAGTGAAGGCAATGGCAACTTCCAGACTTCCCTGTTATTTTCAACACGAGAAGGTCTGCAGATGCTAGAAATCCAAAGGCAACACACGCAAAATGATGGAGAAACTCAGCAGGTCAGGCAGCATCTATGGGAAAGAATGAATAGTCGAAATTTTGGGCCAAGACACTTCTTTGGGACTACTATTTATCATTGTAAAAAACAAATTTCATAATTTTAATAGACAGCATGTTGATTCAATAGTGATTCCGTTTGAAGATCAATGCATTGGTGCTTAGGTCAATTATGTTACTCAGAAGAGCATTAAACTGTTCAGAAATCAGAATCAGGTTTATTATCACCGGCATGTGACGTGAAATTTGTTAATTTAGCAGCAGCAGTTCAATGCAATACATAATCTAGCAGAGGGAGAAAAAAATAATAAATAATAAAATAAAACATAAAAAAATAAACAAGTAAATCAATTATGTATATTAAATACGTTTTTAAAATGTGCAAAAACAGAAATACTGTATATTCAAAAAAA
Organism: Mobula hypostoma; assembly: GCF_963921235.1. NCBI lineage: Eukaryota > Metazoa > Chordata > Chondrichthyes > Myliobatiformes > Myliobatidae > Mobula > Mobula hypostoma. The sequence goes on along the minus strand of NC_086097.1, from coordinate 116,390,714 downwards.
TGAGGTAGTGTCCAAAGCTTCAATGTCCATTTTGGAATCGGATGGCAGAGGGGAAGAAGCTGTTCCTGAATCTCTGAGTGTGTGCCTTCAGACTTCTGTACCTTCTACCTGATGGCAACAGTGAGTAAAGGGTATGCCCTGGGTGCTGGAGGTCCTTAAAGGATGTTGCCTTTCTGAGACACTGCTCTCTAAAGATGTCCTGGGTACTTTGCAGGCTAGTGCCCAAGATGGAGCTGACTAGATTGACAACCTTCTGCAGCTTCTTTTGGTCCTGTGCAGTAGCCCCTCCATACTAGACAGTGATACAGCCCGTCAGAATGCTCTCCACGGTACAATTTTAGAAGTTTTTAAGTGTATTTGTTGATATGCCAAATCCACTTCAAGCTTTGACATGCTGTGTTCAGAAATGCTCTTCCACTCACCACTGTTGTAACACATGGTTATTTGAGCTACTGTCACCTTCATGTCAGTTTGAATGAGTCTGGCCATTCTTCTCTGACCTCTCTCATTAAAAAGGCATTTTGCCCACAGAACTGTGTATGAAAATCCCAAAAGATTATGAGTTTCTGAGATAATTCAAACCACCTCATCTGGCACCAACAATCCCTCCAGGGTCAATGTCACTTAGATCACATTTCTTCCACCTGTTGATGTTTGGTTTGAACAATGACTGAATATCTTGACCATCTCTGCATGCCACATGATCGGCTGATTAGATATTTGCATTAATAAGCTGGTATAGGGGTGTACCTGATAAAATGCCCACTGAGTAAATGAAGTCCCTGGTTAATACTTAATGAAATGAATTTCTTTCCTCTGCTATAAAAGTTTAGATGCCTTATTGATTGCTTTTGAATTAATTGTATCTTTTCAAGATCAAGATGATTCCAGAAAAATTAGCTGGTTTCAAACTGAATCATCCCGACAAGATAAAGAATGGTAATTATTTTAAACTTTGAAATCAGGTGACTTGAGAACAAGTACACCAAGATCAATTCCAGAACCGCAAGGCTCAGTGCTGGGACCCCAATTGATTACAATATATATTAATGACTTGGATGAGGGAATTAAATGCAGCATCTCCAAGTTTGCGGATGACACGAAGCTGGGCGGCAGTGTTAGCTGTGAGGAGGATGCTAAGAGGATGCAGGGTGGCTTGGATAGGTTGGGTGAGTGGGCAAACTCATGGCAGATGCAATTTAATGTGGATAAATGTGAAGTTATCCACTTTGGTGGCAAAAATAGGAAAACAGATTATTATCTGAATGGTGGCCCATTAGGAAAAGGGGAGGTGCAACGAGACCTGGGTGTCATTATACACCAGTCATTGAAAGTGGGCATGCAGGTACAGCAGGCGGTGAAAAAGGTGAATGGCATGCTGGCATTTATAGCGAGAGGATTCGAGTACAGGAGCAGGGAGGTACTACTGCAGTTGTACAAGGCCTTGGTGAGACCACACCTGGAGTATCGTGTGCAGTTTTGGTCCCCTAATCTGAGGAAAGACATCTTTGCCATAGAGGGAGTACAAAGAAGGTTCACCAGATTGATTCCTGGGATAGCAGGACTTTCATATGAAGAAAGACTGGATGAACTGGGCTTGTACTCGTTGGAATTTAGAAGATTGAGGGGGGATCTGATTGAAACGTATAAGATCCTAAAGGGATTGGACAGGCTAGATGCAGGAAGATTGTTCCCGATGTTGGGGAAGTCCAGAACGAGGGGTCACAGTTTGAGGATAGAGGGGAAGCCTTTTAGGACCGAGATTAGGAAAAACTTCTTCACACAGAGAGTGGTGAATCTGTGGAATTCTCTGCCACAGGAAACAGTTGAGGCCAGTTCATTGGCTATGTTTAAGAGGGAGTTAGATATGGCCCTTGTGGCTACAGGGGTCAGGGGGTATGGAGGGAAGGCTGGGGCGGGTTCTGAGTTGGATGATCAGCCATGATCATAATAAATAGCGGTGCAGGCTCGAAGGGCAGAATAGCCTACTCCTGCACCTATTTTCTATGTTTCTATGTTTCTATGTACAGTTTGAATCCAATAAATCTCTTTCTTATATGTAGGCCTGAATTTACAATAATCCTTTCTACATTTTCAAATCCCAAAGGCCTTGAAAAACTCCAATATAACCATAGTTTTCTACTTTATCTTAAATGTGCAGATAAGTTTTTCATCGTATGAGCTGGTAAACTGGTATACTATGGTCATAAGTACAGTGAACAACTGTCAGGGATAATGCTTATACAGACCAATTTGTTGCAACAATGCATTGAGGTTGTACAAACTGAAACAGCAACAGAGTTTAAAGTGTTACAGTTACAGAGAAAGTGCAGTGAAGGTAGACAGTAAGATGCAAGGTAGATTGTTAGATTAAATACCCACATTATCATCCTAGGGAATAATTTAATAGTTTTACAACAGCACAATAGAAGCTGTCTTTGAGCCTGTGTACTTTCTGCCCAAGGGGAGGGGAGAGGCGTGAGGAGGCCCAGCATCTGGAGAAAATTTGATAATGCTGGCTGTTTTACTGAGGCTATGAGAAATGTAGATAGCATTTATGGAGGTGGCACTGATTTCCATGATGTGCTGAGCTGTGCCCACAACTCTGGTTTCTTGTAGTCACAGGCAGAGCAGTTGCAATGCCAAGCTGTGACCCCTCCAGACAGGATGCATTCTATTGTGTATTGATAAAAGACTGGTAAGGGACAAAACAAACTGTTGCAAGGATGTGGCTGGGGACAAACCCAAGTGCAGGACACAGATGCTGAGGCAGAGTCGTTAGGCGTAGCACCACTGCGAACAGGGAGCCGATATCCAGGAGACAATGCAAAGCTTAGAACTAACAGTCCTCAGGAATAGGAAACAAGGTTTACTCTCACAAGTGTTGACCAATGAACTGGCAGCTTCTTGCTGTGGTCAAAGGGTTTTTAATCCTGCTGTTTGATGGGAAGCAGGTGCGTGTAGTTAGTGGTACCTGGGAATGGTTGGAATCTAAGTGAGGTGATCAAGGCCCAAATCTTGAGGCAAATGGCAAGGTGGGGGATTGCCAGAAGGGACCATGACAGTACCTCCCCTCAATGGGAGTCTCCAGGCGATCCTCCTGGCCTGTCTGGATGGTCCCGATGAAAATCCTGGATGAGGGAAGGATCCAGGATGAAGGAGTGGGGGACCCAGGAACGCTCTTCTCGATCATACCCTTCTCAGTCTACCAGAAACTGGTTTTAACTGAGACACATGAAAGGTTGGGTGGATGCGCATGGATCTAGGCAGCTTCAGGCAGACCACTGTGGGATTGATTACCCTTTCCACCTTGAGTGGTCCCAGGAAGCGAGGGGAGAGTTTTCTATGTTTGTTCTTGAGCCGGATGTCCTTGGAGGCCAGCCACACCATCTGTCCAGGTTGGTACTCCCGCGCCGGGATGCGGTGTCGGTCGGCTGTCTTCTTATTTCGATTTGATTTCAGTAGGGCCGTGCGCGTCTCCTCCCAAATCTTAAGGCACCGATTAATATGGTCCTGAACCGACGGTACTGCAATCTCTTCTTGCGCGGGAAACAGCGAGGGTTGATACCCAACGGAGCACTCGAACGGAGACCTCCCAATGGCAGAGCTCACCAGAGAGTTATGGGCGTACTCAACCCACGGGAGGTGGTCGCTCCAGGTCGATGGGTTGTTTGCCGTTACACAACGAAGCGTCGCCTCCAGGTCTTGGTTTGCCCGTTCCGTCTGCCCGTTCGTCTGGGGGTGGAAGCCGGAAGACAGGCTGACCGATGCGCCCAAGGCTTGGCAGAAGGCCTTCCATACTTGCGAGACAAACTGGGGACCTCGATCGGAGACGATGTCCGCGGGGATTCCGTGGAGGCGGACGACGTGGTGGACGAGAAGATCTGTGGTTTCCTGAGAGGAAGGAGGTTTAGGGAGGGCCACAAAGTGCACCGCCTTAGATAATCGGTCTCCGCGGGAAGGGGATAGACCGGTGACGAAGTCTAAGGCGATGTGTGAACAGGGACGACCAGGGACAGGTAGAGGACGAAGTAGTCCCGCAGGTGGTCCATGAGAGACCTTTCCCCGGGCAGATGGATCAAGCTGAGACATAAAACGGGTGTGTCCCTCCATGGACGGCCACCAAAAGTGCTTCCTCAGGAGAGCCAGGGTCCGATCACTTTTGGGTTGGCAGGCGAACCGGGATGTGTCTCCATTGGAGAACCTGGGACCTGACGGAGGTGGGCACGTACAGGCGATCGCCGGGTCCATTGTCCGGGTCGGTCAACCCGCTGGGCTTCCTTTACTTTAGAGACCTCTCTGAAGAATCTACGATAGAAGTTTAACATCCCCAGGAACCGTTGAAGTTGTTTACGTGTCGTGGGTCGAGGCCATTCTTCCACTGCCCGGATCTTGTCGGGGTCTGCTTTTACCTGCCCGCTTTCAATGATATAGCCTAGGAAGCTGACCGAAGGAACTTGGAATTCGCATTTCTCCGCCTTAGCAAATAATTGGTTTTCCCGTAGTCTCTGGAGGACCTGACGGACGTGTACTTGGGGTCTGCTAGAAAATATTAGGACGTCGTCAAGGTAAACAAATACGAACAACAGGAATTCTGCAGATGCTGGAAATTCAAGCAACACACATCAAAGTTGCTGGTGAACGCAGCAGGCCAGGCAGCATCTCTAGGAAGAGGTGCAGTCGACGTTTCAGGCCAAGACCCTTCGTCAGGACTATATAAAGTCCCTCAGTACATCATTGATCAGGGTTTGGAAAATGGCGGGAGCATTAGTGAGGCCAAACGCCATGACCAAGTATTTAAAGTGACCCTGAGGTGTATTGAAGGCCGTCTTCCATTCGTTCCCCTCTCTTATCCTGACTAAATGGTAGGCGTAGCGAAGGTCCAACTTCGAAAAGATAGTGGCTTCATGCAGTGGCTCAAAAGCCGAACTAATGAGTGGTAGAGGGTAACACACATAAAAGTTGCTGGTGAACGCAGCAGGCCAGGCAGCATCTCTAGGAAGAGGTGCAGTCGACGTTTCAGGCCAAGACCCTTCGTCAGGACTAGATAAAGTCCCTCAGTACATCATTGATCAGGGTTTGGAAAATGGCGGGAGCATTAGTGAGGCCAAACGCCATGACCAAGTATTTAAAGTGACCCTGAGGTGTATTGAAGGCCGTCTTCCATTCGTTCCCCTCTCTTATCCTGACTAAATGGTAGGCGTAGCGAAGGTCCAACTTCGAAAAGATAGTGGCTTCATGCAGTGGCTCAAAAGCCGAACTAATGAGTGGTAGAGGGTAACACACATAAAAGTTGCTGGTGAACGCAGCAGGCCAGGCAGCATCTCTAGGAAGAGGTGCAGTCGACGTTTCAGGCCGAGACCCTTCCTCAGTGGTAGAGGGTACTCGTTCTTAACTGTTATGTTATTTAAGCCTTGGTAGTCGATACAAGGGTGAAGCGTCCCGTCCTTTTTTACGAAAAAGAAACCGGGGAGGATGAAGACCTGATAATGCCCGCCAGGAGTGACTCGCTAATGTATTTCTCCATTGCCTCCCTCTCCAGTCAGGATAGGTTAAAAAGGCGACTGGTGGGTAGCGGGGTCCCGGGGAGAAGGTCGATAGCACAATCATATGGGCGGTACGGAGGCAGGGAAAGGGCCCGTTGTTTACTGAACACCTGTCCCAGGTCATGGTACTCTGTGGGGATGTGGGACAAGTCGAGGGGTTCCAACACAGGCAGGGTCGCAGTAGCCTCTCTGGGGGATGGGGCCGACCGCAGATAGTTGGCATGGCAAGATCAACTCCATCTTGCTGTCCTCCCAATAGACCAGTCGATATGGGGATTGTGTTGGGTCAGCCATGGATACCCTACAACTATCGGGGCTTGAGGTGAATGAATGAGGTTGAATCTTACCTCCTCCCGATGGTTGCTGGATTGGATCAAGGTCAGGGGCGGCGTACGGTGGGTCATCCGAGCCAGCAGCTTTCCGTCCAAAGCCCAGGCCTCCAGGGGGGTGGGAATGATTGGAATCTAAATGAGGTGATCGAGGCCCAAATCTTGAGGCAAATGGCAAGGTGGGGGATTGCCAGAAGGGACCATGACAGGAACATACTTAATTACTTCAGCCATCAGAGGAAGTTGAGTTACTGGTGAGTTTGCTTGGCTGTGGTATCAATGTGATTGGAGCAGGACAGGCCATTGGTGATGTTCTGGGAACTGGGAACTTGAAGCTCTCAACCCACTCTACCTCATCTCTGTTGATGTAAGCAGGACCATGCGCACTACCTCACCCCTTCCTGAAGTCAATGACCAGCTTTTATGTTTTGTTGAAATTGAGGAAAAGGTTGTTGCCATGATGCTATTTCACTCAACTTTCCTTGCAGGACTGCAACTCATTGTTATCTGAGATTTGCCCACTACCGTGGTGTCATCTGCAAACTTGTTTATGTAGTCAGAGCACAATTTGGCCCACTATCCTGAGTACATAGAGAGTAGAATAAGAAGTTGAGGATGTAGCCTCATGGAGTAGCAGTGATGACAATAATTGTGGTGGAGATGTTGCTGCCTATCCTTACTTACTATGGTTTGTTGGTCAGGACATCAAGGATCCAGTTGCAAACAGGGGTGTCGAGCCCTAGGTCTAGGAGTTTGGAGATGAGTTTGCTTGGAATTATAGTATTGAAGGTGGACTTGCAGTCAATAATCAATCACCCAACTTTGTATCATCTGCAAACTTGACCACAAAGCCATTAATTCCATCACCCAAATCATTAATATATAACATGAAAAGTAGTGAATCCAATACCGACCCCTGCAGAACATCACTAGTCTCCGGCAGCCAGCCATAAAAGGCTTGTTTATTCCCTTTCTTTGTCTTCTGCCAATCAGGCAATCTTCTGTCCATGCTGGTACTTTTCCTTTAATGCCATGGGCTCTTGTTTATCAACCTCATGTGGCTCTTTGTAAGGACCTTCTGAAAATCCAGGTAAATGGCATCCACTTACTCTCATTTGTCTATCTTGTCTATTATTTCCTCAAAAATTCTTACAGATTTGTCAGGCAAGATTTCCCCTCAAGGAAACCATGCTGACTTTTGCCTATTTTATCATGTGCCATCAAATACCTTAAAACATCATCCTTAATAGTGGACGCTAACATCTTGTTAACCACCAAGGTCAGGGGTTAACTGACATATAATTTCCTGTCTTTTGCCCCTCTCTGTTCTTAAAGGGTGGAGTGACATTTGCAATTTTCTATCCTATTGGAACCGTTCAAGAATCTAATGATTCTTGGAAGATTATTAGTAATGACTCCACAATCTCTTCAGCTACCTCTAGCAGAAACTTGGGACGTAGTCCATCTGGTCCAGGTGACTTATCCACCTTGAGACCTTTCACCTTCCAAAGCATCTTCTCCTTTCTTATAGCAATTAAATTCATTTCTGCCCCATTTTTCTAAAAATGCTGCCAGTGTCTTCCATAGTGAAGACTGACTCAAAATATAGGACGTAAACTATAACTTCATTGACCAGCCTGTAATGTACCTGTATATTTGTAGAAACCAGATTTAACCTTAAAATTAGGTACAGGACAAGAAGGTGAGATGCCTAACAAGTACTTTCATCTCCACACACCCATTATTTGTGCCCAATGGGAGGAGGTAGAAGAGAGAATATCTGGGATGGGTGAGTTCTTTTTTTATGCTGGCTGCTTCACCTAGGCAGCAAAAATTAGAGACAGTTTATGGAGGGGAGACTCGTTTCTGTGATATGCTGAGCTGTGTCCACAATTCTCTGCAGTTACTTGTGTTCATGGGCAGAGCAGTTGCCATACCAAACCATGATGCCTCCAGGTAGGACAGTTTCTCTGGTGTGTCAATAAAAAACAATAAGGGCCAAAGGAGACCTATAAATTTCTGTAGACTCCTGGGGAAGAAGAGCTTTTTTGGCTGTGGGATCTATGTGGTTACGTCAAGACAAACTACCCTTTAGCCAAAGGGTGGTGAACTTGTGGAATTTGTGCCACATGCAGCTGTGGAGGCCAAGTCGTTGGGTGTATCTAAGGCAGAGATTGATATGTTCTTGTTTGCATTACATGAAAGGTTACGGGGAGAAGGCTGGGAACTGGGGTTGAGGAGGAGATAGAAAGAAAGATCAGCCATGATTGAATGGCGGAGCAGACTCAATGGGCAGATGGCCTAATTCCGCTCCTATGTCTTACGGTCTTATGGTCTACCTGTAAAGCATCTGAATTAACCATAGGAAATCACTTATTCACTGTGATTTCCATTTTTTTGTCTGTTTCTTCTGTAATAATCTCATTTACAATCCCCTCACCAACAGGCACACCTTCTCTCCATCTATTCTGTCTTGGACATTTCTTTTCTACATCTTCTCTCAGCCCTCTCTCCCCTAATGAAAGCTATCTTAGTAACTCTTTACAATAGTAAACAGCGTTGCATTCATCCCTACAAACACACTAGTCAGTCTTTTCTGCACTCTTGCCTTGGCCTTCAAATCTGGTGACAGAGCGGGGACCAGAATTTGGCAGAGGGTTCCATTTTTGGCCTAACCAGTATTTTGTCAAGGTTCAACGTAACACCATGACCCACGATGGAACCTGAGCTACCTTTTGTTTTTTTGTTTGTTTATTTATTTAGAGATGCAGCAACTAACAGGCCCTTCTGAGCCAATGAGCCCGTGACATCCATTAACACTGTGTGTTCAGTTAACCTACCAACCCGCACGTCTTTGGCATCTGGGAGGAAACCGGAACACCTGGAGGAAATCCATGCAATAACGGTGTGAACGTACAGACAGCGGTAGGGATTGAACCTGTGTCAAGAAAACTAATAATGTTACACTAACCGCTAGGCTATATCACATAACCAGTACACAGCCTTACTTATAACCTAGTTTCAGTTAAAATCCATTGGAATCCAGCAGCAGAGAACCTGTGTTGCAGCTATCTTTCAATATAGATTTATTTGACATTGAGTCAGGTCGCTGAGCTTTTTTGGGAGCTAGTCGGGAGAAATTGAAACAGGGAATTGGGTTTGTCAGTCAGGAAAGATTTCTTTTTGAAGGTTGGGATTATCATGCAGTCTACATTTACCAGATTAATGGCAGCATTCAGTTTCAATGAGACCTTACTTCACTGAGTCAGCATCATGATAGACAGAGTGTTTGCTTTCACATTTATCTACACCGTTATAGATTCCAAGCACTCTCCTGCTGCAAGGCATTCACACTTCCCTTGAGACAACATAACCAGCTCTCTACTTTGATAACCAGGTGTCAGTGAACGCTGCTGACACCTTACTCTCCCACAATCCAGAGTTGATAAAATTCAATTTGGATTTCGGGGAAATAGATGGAAGCATGTGTGCCAAATGTCAGTGTGGTAGATTTTGAAATCTTTTGCTTGATACATCTGCAGATGTAACAATGAGATTGTGGCATGCAAGTGTGACAGCTGAAATTCTGCTGCTTTGCAGCATACATTTGTTTCATCCTGAGCACTGAGCAGAGCCTCACTGGTCAGACTTCAATGAAATATACTACCTCTGATGCCAATAATATATTGTTAATAGTCAGGCAAAGAATATGGTTGCAATGTAAAGGAGTGATAATAACAGACTATTTTATAGAGCTGGTTATTGAAAATGAAATATACACTTAGTGGCCAATTTGTTTAGTACCTCCTGTACCTAATAAAATGATCACTAAGTGGATGTTCATGGTCTTCTGCTGCTGTACCCATCCACTTCAAGGTTCAACATGTTGTGCTTTCAGAGATGTTCATCTGCACACCATTATTGTAATATGTGGTTATTTCAGTTAGTTTCTGTCAATTTCCACTAATCTGGCTTTTCTCCCATCCTCTCTCATTAGCAACCCAATTTCTCACCCACCAAACTGCTGCTCACTGTTTTTACTTTTTGTACCATTCTCTGTAAACTCTAGAGACTGCTTTGCATGACAATCACAGTAGATGAGCTGTTTCTGAAGGCTGATTTATACTTGGGCGTACTAGCTTACACCGTAGCCTTCGCAAGTGGGCTACGCCATTGTGAGCATTTATACTTGTGTGTTGGTGTGTCTGCGTCGCTCTGCAATTCACCGCCAAAACGCTAGTTGGCGGTGGGGTTTCTATGCCACTGTGTTGAGTTTCTTCATGTTGAAACTCAACACAAAGAAACTCAAACTTCAAACAATGGCGACTGAAACTGAAGGAGGGTGAATTTTCTGTGCTTGTCCGGCGACTGAGAGATATGGACAAGGAAATGTATTTCAAATATTTTCGGATGTTGGCAGGTAGATTTGACGATTTGGGTCATCGTCTCCAACCATTTATTTTGCATCAGTGTACGCACAGTATACTCAGAGACTGGCAATCACCATTCGAGTTGGTGGAAGTCAACAGGCTGTAGCAGCTAGCTACAAACTGGCATCAAGCACAGGGTCCTCCATAATTTCGGAGGTCTGTAAAGCTTTATGGAAAGCATTGCAGCCAGAGTTCCTTCCCTGCCCTTCAGTCGCCCAATGAGAAGCTATTGCAGTGTAGGAGGAAATGTGATGCTACCAAGCGGACCGATCACAGTTGTCGCGGTCTGCGATGCCGCAATGCGTAGCTACATTTTGGGAGAGGTGGGCATTAGGCTACGGCGTAGGGTTCAGCATAGATACAGCGTAGAGTTCGCGGCTACGCTGTACCTACGGTGTACATTTAACACACAAGTAGAAATCAGCCTTGAAATACTAAAACCATTCCATCTGCCATCAACAATCATTTCATGGTTAAAGTCACTTAGATCACATTTCTTCCCCAGTTCGATATACAACTCAGCTAATCTAGGAGAAGGAAAACTCTGATCTCAAACCTCTGCTAACTTGTGGCTAAACCAACTCATGGGGAAGTCTTTGGGGGTAAATCACAAGGGAAAACTCCAGAGCTGGAGTCCCTAAAGCTGTCCTAGCCTGGGTTCAACACTGACTGAAAACTGCTGCTGGTGCCAAACTGTGTCGGTCTTTGCCATTCCTTTGGCTTCATCAGATGCATGAAGAGGGGGAGCTTGCTACGTGGGCAACATCTTGCTCTCCATATTGTACTTTCCAGGCTTGCATATCTAGCCAGTTAGAATGCAACATTGATGGTCAACTAATTACTATGGAGAACATGTGATGAAGAGTCCTTGAAAGTACAGTCCTTGAAAGTGAGTCCATAGTTTATGGGAACTGTTCAGCGATGGGGCAAGTGAAATTGAGTGAAATTATCCTGTCTAGTTCAAGAGCCTGATTGTTGAGGGGTAATAACTGTTCCTGAACCTGGTAGTGTAGATCCTGAGTCTCCTGTACATTCTTCCTGATGGCAGCTGTGAGGAGAGAGCATGGCCTGGATCTTGAGGGCCCGTGATGATGAATGCTGCTTTCCTGCAACAGCACTTCATATAGATGTGCTCTACCCTTGATGTACTGGGCTGTATCCACTACTTTTTGTAGGATTTTCCATTCAAGGGCAATGGTGTTTCCATACCAGGTCACGATGCAACCAGAGGTATACTTTCCAGCACACATCAACAGAAGTTTGACAAACAAGAGAAGATCTGCAGATGCCGGAAATCCAAAACGTTGATTGCACTTTTTTCCATGGATGCTGCTCAGCTTGCTGTTCCTCCAGCATTTTGTGTGTGTTGGTCAACAGAAGTTTGTCAAAAGATTTAGATGACATGCTGAATATTCGCAAACTTCTAAGAATGTAGAGGCACTGCTGTGCTTTCTTCAAAATGGCACTTACTTGCTGGAACAGGTCCTCTGAAATGATAACAGTGAGGAATTTAAAGTTGCTGACCCTCTCCACCTCTGATCCCCTGATGAGGACTGGTTCATGGACCTCCGGTTTTCCCCTCCTGAAGTCAATAATCAGCTCCTTGGTCTTGCTGACATTGAATGAGAGGTGGTTGTTGTGACACCACTCAGCTAGATTTTCAGTTTCCCTCTTACATACTGATACCTCACCACATTTGATTCGGCCACTGCCAGTGGGTTTCCTCAGCAAACTTAAATATGGCATTGGAGCTGGGTTTAGCCACACAGTCATGTGTAAAGTGAGCAGAGCAGTGGGGTAAGCAACAGCCTTGCACCTGTGCTGATGGAGATCGTGGAGGAGATGTTGTTGCCAATCTGAACTGACTGGGATCTTCAAGTGAGGAAATTGAGGATCCAGTTGCTCAAGGAGGTCTTGAAGCTTATTGATTAGTTTTGAGGGGATGATAGTATTCAATGCCAAGCTGTAGTCAATGAAGAGTTTCCTGATGTTTGCACCTTCACTGTGCAGATGTTCCAGGGTTGAGTGAAGAGCCAATGAAATGGAATCTCCTCTTGACTTCTGATAAGATGGGGGTGTGTTAAATTTCACTGACTCCTACAGGATCAATCAAAGGTGTTATTGTCGTTTCTACCATATGTTTTTACAACTGCACAACCTTGCTTGTCATTAAGTACTGCAGGTTAACCCCATCAGCGAGTAGCGCATTGGCGAAGAACCTGAATGAACTGGATCATGCTGTTGCCTACATCAGAGAGCTGTTGATGCACAAATACAGTGTGCAGTCTAATGGTGACTGATTATCTTAGTTGCTTTACTTGTGAATGCAAGGCATTAGTGGTGCAGAATGCTGCAAGTCCAATTCATTGGTTTATTGGTGAGTGCCCGGGGAAGCTGCATGACCTTGGATGTCTCGAGAACTAGGCGTCAAGCCATGGTGGCGCCTGTTTGCAGCCACCCGGAGGAGACTTTGAAGTTAGGTGCTCCACTGGAGTGCTGGATGCGGTGTATTATGGCGTCCATACTGGAGTCATTGCTGCCCCCAGTGGTCGCTTGGCAGAAGACAAGCTGTATTGTGTTCAACTGCAGACTGCTGCAACATTCATGGACTTGTAATTGGACTATTTTTTGTGTGACTGTATTTTAGTCCTGTTTTATATGTGCTTGATGTCTCACTTTGTAGCCCGGGGGAAAAAAAAAACACTCAGGGCAACAAATGCTTTTTTGGGTCTTTAATTCCTTTATCTGTTTTTAGATGTTTTAATGCAGAAAGAGGGCATCAAAATAAAAACAACAAAATGAGTTAAACAAAAGCAGTTCCTGCTGTTACAATCTCAGCTTAAATTTGGCCCACGCACTTGTGTATCAACTAGTTACATATGCAGTATGAAAATAAATAAAGCAAAATATACTAAACCAATACAGTAGTGACAATTCCAAATAGAACAATACAAACAACATTAGAATCCCCCAAACCTGTACCTTGTACACAACATCCCAAATATGAATAAAAACATCTCATCTTTACTAAGAGATATACTCATGTCGGCACACACGTGCTTAACTTCCAAACTCGTATAGACTAGACCCTGAGATGAGTATTCCTCGCTCACATTATGTGAACAGAGATTAACACATTCACATTACTCCGTTACACTCACATTCAGTCATGAAACAATAAAGTAAGACAAAAATAAACCTTCATAAAACTTTTACAATATATTGCCTTGTAGTCAAATTACTAGAAAGACTAACCAACTAGGCTGATTAGGAACGCGCACAACCACGCTATCCAACGCCAACACCTTGCTCGTGAAAACCTAGATCATCCACATGTCAAATTATCAATATTCTTGGTTTACATGCAAGTATAATCGAATCTACATGAATATTATTGAATATTATTCACCTTTACTGACCATACAATCAGCACACCTGGGAAAAGCAGCTCTCAGCACTCCATATGCTTTCTAGAACATTGTCTCTCTTATTTTCTACTCTACACATGCATAATGACCTCACTGTTTCCTCTTAAAGGTACAGGCAGCTATTTTAGCATTACCAGGGTGAATATATAAGTGAATTTTTAACAATAAATAATATTCAACAGTCACCTGGCTACATTTATATGTGCTATATATGCTTTCTGCTGTGCATGACTATTGGTACTGTGTTTTTGCACCTTTGCCCCAGATTAACGCTGTTTCGTTTGGCTGTATTCATGGGTATTCATGTATGGTTGGAAGACAATTAACTTTGAACTTGAACTTGACCTGTTGTGATGGTAGGCAAATTGCAGCGGATTCAAGTCGCTTCTCAGGGAGGAGTTCATATGTTTCATCACTAGGCTGAAAAATCACTTCATCGCAGAGCGGTTGGATGATCGTCATTGAGGCAGATTACCACGTTCTTCTTAGGTACTGGCATAATTGAAGTCTGCTTGAAGCAGGTGGGTACCTCAAACTGCTGAAGCGGGAGGTTAAAAATATCGGTGAACACTCCAGCTAATTGATCAGCACAGGTCTTTAATACCCGGACAAGTGCCCTGTCTGGATTGGATGCTTTCCATGGGTTCTCCCCACTGTGGGATGCTCCCACGTCAGTCTCAGAGACTGAAATTACAGGATTATTGGGGGCTGTGGGAGTTTGTGAAGGTGCCTCCGACTTTTGATGGCCAAAGTGAGCATAAAATGAATTGAGCTCATCCGGGTGCGAAAGCCTTGTTGTTATCTGTGTTGCTTGGTTTCACTTTGTGGGAGGTGATAACATTCTCGCCCTCTCACAGCGGGCAGCCATCCTTGAGTGATTCATGTGTGGTCTGGAATTGCCACTTTGCACATGAAATGGCTTTCTGGTGTTCATACCTAGATCTCTTGCATTTCACTTGGTTGCCAGACCTGAATGCTTCTGGTTGGTGAAGAGTCTAAATGATTTTCTGCAGACACACTCATTTGCAAATGTTTTTATGAAGTCTGTAACAACCGTAGTGTATTCATCAAATCCTCTTGAACCTTGAACCCAGCTCTCATCCACAATCCGTTGTCCACCATCAAAACGGCCAACCTCAGCGAGCTTCTTGTAGCCTTCAGTTACCTTATTGCCTTTTAACTACCTGTTCTCTCTTGTTTTGTCACCCCTCATGGCCTGTCATTTTGCAGTCTATTATTAAAGTTATTGTTGACTGCTCAATCATCTGCAGAGGAGATGCAGTGAGCCAAATGGCCTAATTCTGCCCCTATATCTTATGGTCTTATGGACTCCACTGCTCTGCTTTTGGTTCAAAGCTCCTCTACATTTTCTGACAGGATGAGAAAACCAGTGATTGACCCAGCAGAGTATGCTTGCCTGAAGGAAGTTGTCCATCCACAGGAGCACACAATCCCAAAGCAACAGGAAACCATTGACCATCTGCTCATCTCTGTCCACCAACTTTTTGTCTCAGTATCGCAACGTCACACCAGTCAACCTCCTTCTTCAGAGCTCTAGATTTCAGTGCCTGAAAGCTTCAATGGATTCCCAACCTGATGTTACAACTCCCTCTCCCAGTGCGTCTCACACTCCGAGTCTCCAGCCATCTCTGTATGTTACGGACTCTGTCAGAATTGCTTTTGTCATCTCTCTCCTGACTGAGCGAGCTCTGACCTGGTCTGCCGCTAAATGGGATAACAAAACTATCATTTGCAGTAAATATGAAGAATTCTTTGCTGAGGTGTGTTGGGAAGAGGAAGGGAGGCAGTGGAACAGATACTTGGCCTGCATTAGGGCTCACACTCGGAGCTGGATTTCTCTGTGGATTCAGGACCCTCGCAGTGGACTATGGCTGGAATGTGGAGGTCTTGCTGGCCCATTATCGTCACAGACTCCTGGAACACTTGAAAGGTGAGCCGTCAACTTTTGAGATGCCCACTGGACTTGAAAACCTCATCTCTCTGGCCTTCTGAATTGATATGCAACAACACTCCCGGTCATCATCCAGAACCCCAGGTTCATTCACAGAACTATTTCAGGCTGTAGGACCCTCATTATCAACACTCCAGAACCCATGCCATTATGGAGAACTCCCTTCACTCCCCAAGAGTGTGAGTTTTGTTTGAGGAAGAACTTGTGTGCTTACTGCAGAGCCGCTGATGCACCCACGCATCAAATGCCCACTGCATCCGGGAAAATGGCACCTCTAGGTAGAGGCGAGGGGCCTTCTATCTGGTAAGCTACCCACAGCCTCTCATGCCAGCACCATAGCCCAGCTCACTCTCCCTGTCCTGCGTGTACAGGAAGCTCTGGTGGTTTGCAGCGCAGCAGGCAACTTCCTGGCCCGGAATCTGTATGTGCAGCCTGGATTCCCTTCTGAGTCTATCTCTCACCCTTTCCACACCACGGCCATCGACAGGCATCCCTTGGGGTCTGGCTTGGTTAGAGCACGCACAAGGCCTATGCACAGAGCATTGCAGAGAATGGCGAACCCATCTAAATCCCCCTTAACGACTCACCCAACACTCTTCTCATTTTGGGTTGCCCCTGGATCATCACTGTCAGCCATCACTTTGCCTGTTTATCTGCTTCATTGCTGAGCTGGGGACCCTCCTGCTGGTCCACCTGCCTACAACCTCATCTGTCATCACCTCATTAATCCATGGAGACAGAGGAACTCTCGACCTCACCAAACTCCCACAAGAATACCACGACTTAGCCATTGCCTTCAGTAAAAAGAAAGCCAGTGCCCTGCCGCCTGACAGACCACACAACTGCGTAATCCACGTCCTCCTGGGTACCACTGCTCCTAAGGTCCTTTGTTCTCCCTCTCCTCTCCTGAGCCCCAAGCCATGAGTGACGATATTGTCAAAGTACTACAACAAGGCTTCATTCGCCCATCCCTGTCCCCACTATTACGTCTCACAGTGTTGCTTGGCTGAGCCACCTGTTGGAATTCTGTTCGACGTTGACTATATAAACTCTGGCTGCTGTTTCTACTTTGGAGCCTGTCTTTCCTCTGCACTTGGGTTCTGACATTTGCCAGCACGCACCATGACAGAGTGATTCCACCAAGACATGTATCCAGCAGAGGTTGAACAGTGGTGATTTGACATCAGTCATCTATAGGTGAGAATGCCATTGATTCTCAAGTCCACATTCCGAGATTCACAAGTTTACATTCATAATGTCTGTAGTCTACATTCTGCATGGTTCTAGTATATGTTCCACATTTCTCAAGTCCACCTTCCAAGTCCACTTTCTGAAATTTTCTTGACAACGTTCAGAGTTTCTCAAGTCCAGATTCCAATGTTCTCTAGCCTATTTTTAAGGATATTTCAAGGTCAACCTCGACACGGCAATTTGCCTACCAGAGCAACAGGTCAACGGTGGATGCCATCTCTCTGGCCCTACATTCCTCCTTAGAACAGCTGGAGAATAAATACGCATATGTAAGGCTCCTTTTCACTGTCTACAGTTCTGCCTTTAATACCATCATTCCAAATAAACTGATTCCTAAGCTCCAGAACCTAAGCGTTAGCACTCAGGTCTGCAGCTGGATCTTCAACTTCCTCACAGACAGGACCCAGGCTGTAAAAATAGGGGACAAGCTCTCCTCTACAATCACTCTGAGCACCGGTGCCCCACAAGGCTGTGTACTCAGCCCTCTGTTGTACTCACTGTACACCTATGATTGTGTAGCCAAGTTCCTATCAAACTCAATATATAAGTTTGCTGATGACACAACAATTGTAGGCCATATGTTGGGTAATGATGAGTTTGAGTACAGAGAGGAAATTAAGAACCTGATGGCATGGTGCGAAGACAATAACCTATCCCTCAACGTCAGCAAGACGAAGGAATTGGTTGTTGACTTCAGAAACAGTAGTGGACCACATGATCCCACTTATATCGGTGGTGTGCAAGTGGAACAGGTCAAAAGCTTTAAGTTCCTTGGGGTCAATATCACAAATGACTTGACTTCGTCCAACCAAGCAGAGTCCACTGCCAAGAAGGCCCACCAGCACCTTTACTTCCTGAGAAAGCTAAAGAAATATGGCCTGACCCCTAAAACCCTCACTAATTTTTATAGATGCACCATAGAAAGCATTCTTCTAGGGTGCATCACAACCTGGTATGGAAGTTGTCCTGTCCAAGACCGGAAGAAGCTGCAGAAGATTGTGAACACAGCCCAGCATATCACACAAACCAATCTTCCATCCTTGGACTCACTTTACACCGCACGCTATCGGAGTGGTGCTGCCAGGATAATCAAGGACACGACCCACCCAGCCAACACACTTATTGTCCCTCTTCCCTCTGGGAGAAGGCTCAGGAGCTTGAAGACTCATACGGCCAGATTTGGGAACAGCTTCTTTCCATTTGTGCTAAGACTGCTGAACGGATCCTGACCTGGATCAGGGCCATACCCTCCAAATATCTGGACCTGCCTCTCTTCTTTTTGCACTACCTTACTTTCCCTTTTCTATTTTCTATTTATGGTTTATAATTTAAATTTTTATTATTGACTTGTACTCCAGGGAGTGCGAAGCGCAGAACCAAATATCACCGTGATGATTGTACGCTCTAGTATCAATTGTTTGGCGACAATAAAGTATAAGGTCTAGACATCCCCAGTTCTCAAGGTACTCAAAGTTCAAGCAACACACATAACATGCTGGAGGAACACAGCAGGCCAGGCAACATTGATGGAAAAGAGTACAGTTGACATTTCAGGACAAGACTCTTTGGCAGGACTACACTTTGTGTATGTTGCTTTGATTTCCTGCATCTGCAGATTTTCTCTTGTTTGTCCTCCAAGTTCACCAGGGTTTTCAAGGTCAATTAGGTTCTCTAGGTTTTTCCATGGCCTTCTAGGTTTCTGAGGACTATTCAAAGTTTCTGAGGTTTTTCAATGCTTCTGATGTTTATTCAGTGTTTCCAAGGCTTCTTCAAATTTTTCAAGGTTTTTGTTATGTTCTCCCTGTCTTGAGGTTATCAAGTCTTTCTTGAGGTTCCCAAATCCTTCTTGAGGTTTTCCAAGTACCTCTCAAGATTTCCAGGTCTTTCTACAGTTCCCCGTTCTTTCTCGGATTTCCAAGTCTCGCTGAGTTCCCTGTTCTCTCTTGAATTCCCAGGTGTCTCCGAGTTCCCCATTCTCTCTCAAGTTCCCCATTCTTTCTCAAGCTCCCATGTTTCTCTTGAGTTTTCTGGTCTCCCTGGCCATCAGATGCCAACCATGGGGAGGAGTTAGTGTAATGACCTCTTTGGGGTTGTTTGGAAGTGAAAGAGCATTGGGCTCCAAGGTTTTCAGAGCACATTAATTGGTTAATTGTTGTTTAATGAGAGCCATTAATCATTTCAAAGTTCAAAATTCAAAGTTAAAAGTACGTATACAGTATACAACCTTGAGATTTGTCTCCTTACAGGCAGCCACAGAACAAAGAATCCTCAAACAAACCCATTAGAAAAGACTGCCAAACACCCAAATATGCACAGAGAGAGAGAGAGAAATAACAAATCATGTAAACAAAAAAATAAGCAAACAGCTTCAGAACTGAAGTTTAGAAAGACACAAAGCCAGGCATCACTGCAGTTGTAGTGGGCACAGCCTCAGTTCATCATAGAGCCAAATGAACGTTGTGAGACCACAAATGCAATGCCAAGCATCACTGCAGTTGTAGTGGGACACAGCCTCAGTTCAGCACGGAGTTGAGAAAAACATTGTGGAGCAGCGAACAGAACTGGGCAGAACCAGTCCTCGCCTCACCACCCATCCCAACACCCTGACCTTTTCAATCTGCTTAAATCATCCCAAAATCAGATTGTTCTTGTCTCTTGGACCTCTGTTCCTCATACCTGAACTTTCCACTTCGGACTTGCACTTAAATCGATGTTAGGACTTACCTCACTCTTGGGGATGCCACAACTCTGCCTTAACTCTGCTTCAATCCTGTCTCCACCTTCACTTACCGTGACCAGGCCTTCCCTGCACCCCCACAACTGCCACCGCTCTCCTCTCTGTTGTTAACAATGATCATTATTAATAAAGTGTTATTAATAAGGTATTCAGTAGCTTTCTTTGCTTTATTTTTTTTTGCTGCCAATAAGTAGTTGCTGGGCATAACCAGTGTAATCTTAAACTGGAAGCATTTGGAGTTCCTTGAGGATTCCTTGTTAGTTGTGTTATTTAAGCAGACACCCAATTGGTGCTAGTCATGGGATCCTAGATTTGAGAATGATAAGCCTCACTGTGCCGTTCAGCTGAGCCTCCTATGTTCTGTTGGATAAACTCTGGTTGGTATCTCTACATCGGAGTCTGTCTTTCTTCTCCACCTGGGTTCCGACATTGCCAACGCCAGTCTTGACGATGGAGAGCCATCATAGCTACCAGTCATGCCTACTGCTGCTAGGCCTACTGCCATTGCCACTTTGGCAGAATACTCCTTCCTGGGTACTCATCTGGCTGTTCACCTGAGATCTGTCCCATCGCATTGACACCCACAAGCTCTTGCCTCAGTTCTTTGGTCCCTTTAAAACTACCCATTGCATCAACCTTGTTACCTAGCATCTCCAGCTGCGACCATCTCTCAGGATCACACCTACATGTCCTGCATCAAGCCCATTGTCCATGGACCTGTCAACCTACCTAAGCTTGCATCTTTCAGAACCAATGTTGGTGGAAGATGGTCCAGTGTACATGGTCCGCCAGTTGATGGATACATCATTGTGGATGGGGTGTGCAGTACCTGGATGACTGGGAAGGTCACGGCCTGGGCGTGAGGTCTCGGGTGCCATCCTATTTCAGCTTGGATTCAACGCATATCAAGGAGTTCCATCGGACCTATCCAGCTCGTTCTGCTGGCTGCTGGATGAGGGGTCCTGTTAGGCCTGCAAAGACAGTCACCTCCCAGTCTCCACCCAGCAAACAGGAGTCACCTGCTGCTCATTTTCTAACTCATCACTTGCAGCCTTTTTAAACTTTGTCCAATGTTCTTCATTCATTCATTGAACCAGCTGGCCTCAAGCAGTTGCATCCAGCCTTCATTTACCTTGTTGCCTTGTCCTTTAATTGTCTGTTCCCTTCTGTTTGGTGGGTCCTTGTAGCATTATTTTGCAGTTTATTAGTAAAATATCATTTACTGCTAATTCATTTCCTCAGCTATACTTTCAATTCAAGCTTCCTCTACATTTCCTGACACAGATAGAGCAACATCTTGCATGGTGACTTAATAGCACCTTAGGGAGATGGAACTTTGAGCAGCTGTCTTATTCTGTCTCTGCTCTATTAAACAGCATACAGCCATCCTGGGCATGAATAACATTCCTGTTCCAAATATTTCAATGATTTTGTGTTTTCACTGGAGCCAGGATCAGTATCAGTATGAGTAGTCTGCCTTGTTTTCTCGTACATCCTTCCTATAACGGGTCAAACAGATGTGGCCTAATGTCACAAATGGAGAGAAGATGTAAGAGACTCAGCACCTTTCCTTGTACCTCCTCCCTTTCTAGAATTCAAACAGTTCTTCTAGGTGAGGCCACAATTCAGTTGCACTTCTTTCAGCCCACTGTACTCTTTACGTTTCACAATATGGCCTGTGCTGCGAAGGAAGCAAACATTTTGGTGAAGACTTGGAAAAGCAACTCTGTTCAGAAGTGACCTTGTGCTTCTGATTGCCTATCATTTTATTTTCCCATTCCCCTCCCATTCTGATCCATCTTTCTGTGAGCTTTGAGTGAAATTCAAAGGAAGTCTGAGGAAGAGCAATTCATCTTCCATCTTGGCACATTGCAGCATACCAGACTCAGTCTTTCTTTTGTTCTGCTTATATCAAAACCAGCCATTTCTGCCAATCATCCATGTGTGGTTTTTGCTCTTTTTATTTTCTCTTTCTATTAGTATTGTCTGGCCTGCTGGTTATGCCCCACAGGCTTGTTGTCAGCAACAGACCACACAGACAAAGCAGCAAAATCTGATTCTACCTGCCACAATAGTACATTTGGTCTCACCCTATTAGGGAAATGATTTATTTCCTTGTCCCTACTCCGCTTGCTTTGCTACTGAAAGTTAACTTTTGTCTTCCCTTCTTCCACTTCTGATGAAGGGTCTGAAATCTGAAACATTGAATCTGCTTCTCTTTCTGATGCTGTTTGATAGTTTTTCCAGAACATTCCGTTTTTTTTTAATTGCAGATTTCCTGAGTCTGTTGTTATTCTTTGATTTTTTTTCAATTGAGAATAGATTTTGGAACAAAGCATCACGACATTCGCAGTTTAGTAAATCAGTTGATTTATAAAGGGTGACACCTAAGCCAACAGCTTTGCTTATGAAATTCTCAATGAAGTGAATAAAAAGTGAATTCTTTCTTTGTGATTTTTCTGGTAAATTCCACTTAAAATGTTAATGTCTACAAGTTTCAGTTTCTAGTTACTGATACTACTAATGATGGTTTAGTGAAGAGTAAGCACTGGGGCAGACTTCAGGCTGGTTTAAAGCATTGAAGCCCAAGAGTGGTAAATGAACCAATGTTCAGGCCTACTAATTTGTGCCAGCTGCTCTTTTTTTAACACGCTATTTTATTCACCCTTCACTTTGAGTTCAGAACAAAGAAGTAGGCAGATAAAATTATAGCTGACACTACCCGCCCAGCATACTGCCTTTCCCAAAAGCTCCTTCCTGGAAAGCAGTAGAGGACTATTCAGACAAAAAAAACTTCACACCATCTTAAAAGTTTCTTCCACCATGCAATCAATCAGATTAACTATTCTAGTTATCTCCCTTCTCCTCTCTATCTATTGCCTCAGTCACTGCACTGTCCTGTAAATACTTCAAACTACTTTTTATAATGCTGTTTACCTTGAAAGTACATGGTGGTATTTGTGTATATACGTACATTTTATTCCATATTTGTATGTATAACTTTATTTTTTTATGATACTTTATTTGATATAGTGTTGAATGTTAATGTTTCTCGTTGCTTATTAATCTAACACACCACAGTAACTGAACAATACATATATAATTGTACTGTACATGCTGAATAAACTTGATCCTTTCCTCTTTTCCAGTCTGAGCAATTATAATTTTAATTCAGGGATATCAGAACCCTCGGAATAAATAAACGTTCCATCGTAGTTGGAAATGTGCTTGGCCTTATTCTGGGATTATACCCCTATTTGCAGCCTCTCCAGCCACTAGAAATGGCCTCCCACCATCTCACCATGTCATCAATGTGAGGGTGCAGCTTCAGAATAGAAGGACAATCCTTTAGAACAGAGATGAGAAAGAATTTCTTTAATCAGAGGGTTGTGAATCTGTAGAAGTCGTTGCCACGGGTATCTGTGAAGGTAAAGTGACCAAGTGAAGCAGCTGTGCTCCATCTGCCTAAAGCTGAACTTCCCGGTGCCCAAACATTTTAATTCCCATACTCATTCCCATTCCCATTCCGACATGTTGGTCCATGGCCTCTTCTTTTGCCAAGATGAGGCCACGCTCAGGGTGGAGGAGCCAAATCTTGTATTCTGTCGGAGTAGCCTCCAACTTGATGGCATGAATATAAATTTCTCCTTTGGTTTAAAAAAAAATCTCCCCCACTCCATCTCCCCTCTCTTTCCCCACTCTGGCCTTTTACCTCTTCTCTCCTGCCTAAAACTTCTCTGCATCCCCATCTCCTTCCCTTTCTCCTATGGTCCACTCTCCTCCCCTATCAGATTCCTTCTTCTCCAGCCCTTCACCTTCCCACCCATTTGGCTTCACCTGTCACTTTCTAGCTAGCATCCTTCCCCTACCCCACCTTTTTATTCCAGTGTCTTCCACCTTCTATTTCAGTCCTGAAGAATGGTCTGTGCCTGAAACATTGACTGTTTACTTATTTCCATAGATGCTGCCTGACCTGCTGAGTTCTTCCAGCATTTTGTGTGTGTTGCTCTGGTCTGTGTCTTCCAATGAATTTTCAATTGATATTGACATCTGAGGAAAGATAGTTTTCCTTGCTTTATTTATTTACTGTCAGTACTCCCAATTGAACTCTGTCTTTTCATGTGTTTCCCTCTAGCTGTGAGTCAGTGGTTTTGTATTGCTATGTGCTCCTGTCCTCACTCCTGCCCTACTCCAGCCTCTGTAAAAGTACTCCGTCTCTCATCTGCTTCTCATTATTACCTGTATTGCTGCCATCTGCATCTCATTGTGCTCCACTTATCATCTGCCTCTCTGTTTATTGCTCAGTGTATTTCAGTCCTGTGTTTTCACCTGTTTATTGCCAGGTTGTGCCAGTGAATTTTCCTGAGCCTTTCCAACATTTGTATCTGTACTCTATCTATCTGAATATTGACTCTGCCTGATTCCCAATTCTGGTTTTTGAATTTCTCTGGATGTTTTGATCTCTGCCTGAACTTTGACGCCGGCTTTGTTTGCACCTCGGAATTTGTTACTCTATTAATATCACTGTGTGCACAGTACTGGGTGTGCGATTGGATCCCTGATCCAGCGACCTGACAATTTACATTATTTAGATATACAAACGTGGAATATGTTCTTCCTGTTGTTTGAGCCGCGTCACCCAGCAACCCCCAGCAACCTCAATTTAACCCAACCTAATCATGGGACAATTTACGTTGACCAATTAACCTATGCAGTCCTTTGGACTGTGGGAGAAAACTTGAGAACCCAGAAAAAAGCAACACACTTCACAAAGAGAGCGTACAGAGACTTCTTACAGAGGATGCTGGGATTGAACACTGAGCTCCAATGCCCTGAGCTGTAATTGTATTGCACCTACTGCTACACTTCTGTCTAGAGAAACCAATAGGAGCAACAAAAAGTATAACTTCTACTCTCTACTCAGTTGTCTCTCAGAATTCCTCCTAAAAAGGATGAATCTGTCAGAATTGTTGAACAGTACATCAGTCAATTGCTGAATACAAATAGGCTTGGTACACCAATGAATGCCAGCAAAATAACCAGGTGGCTGAAATAACCTGATAGTTAGGAAATTGATTGTCATAGTCAATTTTACACCTTCACACCCATTGGCAGAGCAATTTGAGCCACTAAAGAGACCTCCAGATTGGATGCAATCAGCTGACTTAGTTTTGTTGTTACCTACCTGGAAAGTGTGACAAGCCATGGACAGTAATTAATTTCCTGAGATATGACAGGGCTCTGCTACTCTCCACTATTAGTTCTTCAGTATGCTTATCATATTCTCACAGACTGATTAATATTGTGCATGATACTGAATGTATCATTTGTCATAAATTGTGCAGAATTTGTCATTCAGCATACCTTTAGTCAGAATAATTCAGTTGACTTAAATTCACCCTATTGTATTTAACTTAACTGACCCATTGTGGAAATCTTCCAGTCATAGAACCATACGACGTGGAAAGAGGCCCTTTGGTCCAGCTTGTACATGTTGTAACTGTGAATGAAGGCACAGGAGAGATGCAGCTGGAAGATAGAAAAGTCCTTAGTCAGGATACCCACAAGCTGGCAGCCTCTGGAATCACTCAAGGGAGTGAGAAAGTGAGTGAGAGAGAGCAAGAGAGAGAGAGAGGCTCCCCGACCCAAAATTAGAGCACATTTTTGTGTGTTTATAGAACAAAGGTAACAGGACAAGTTCAATAGTTACAACGCTTCACTATGCTCCTTTTGAGCATGTATATAGGCATCCGTTAGTCTTGTGAGACCATGGATTTGCGCCTTGGAAGGTTTCCAGGGCGCAGGTCTGGACAAGGTTGTATGGAAGACTAGCAGTCTCCCCTCCCCACCGATGTTGTCCAAGGGAAGGGCATTAGGACCCATACAGCTTGGCACCAGTGTCGTCGCAGAGCAATGTGTGCTCATTTAACCACTCAGCCAAGGCTCGAACTGGCAACCTTCAAATCATTAGACGAACACCTTAGCACTTGGGCACACGCCATTTGCATGTAATTTTTCAAATACTTCAGTCTTCCCACCAATACACCTCAAATGAATGTTAATTACTGTTGTCTCTGAGTCGTATGCAGACATCTTAGGTCAATAGGGTGTTGATTGCATTCATGCATATGCAGACATCTCAGGTCAATTGGGTGTTTCCTGGTCTGCAATTTACTCTAAAATGCAGCTTCAGGAAGACCATTTTACTGAGCTGCATCTTAAATTGAAACTATAATCTGTATTCAGATCTGAAGACTGGTTGCTATTGAAATTAATACTTGCGAGATTGCATATCTCTGGAATATACCTTAATAGCCTAATGAGCAAGTCCCATTATTCAATTTTTGAAATATAGCTCTCTGAACATCTTGTACTTTTCATGACAGTGTTCAAATGTTGCTTAAGTGCCCACCCCAACCATTATCTCTGATAGCTTGTTCCAAATTTGGACTATGATTTCCATGAAGTAGCTGCCCATGATTGTCCCTTTTAAACCTCTTGCCTATGACCTTAAACCACAGTCCTCTTGTTTATACCCCCCACCCAGGTTAAAAAAAACTAAATCTATGCTCACTCTGAAAGTGCTGTTCAAGGTCTTGTATATCTCAATCAAGTCATCTCCCTCAATACCCGTACGTTCCAAAGAATGAAGTACCAGTTTGCTCAGCCTCTCCTTGTAACACAAGCCCCCAAGTCCAGGCAACAACCTAATAATGAACTCAAGGACGTCTGCAGATGCTGGAAATCCAAAGCAACACCTATAAAATGCTGGAGGAACTCAGCAGGTTAGGTACCGTCCGTGGAAATGAATGAACAGTTGATGTTTTGGGCCAAGACCCTTCTTCAGGACTGGAAAGGAAACGGGAAGCTGCCAGATTAAAAAGGTGGGGGTAGGGGAAGAAGAATAGCTAAAAAGTGATAGGTGAAGCCGGGTGGGTGGAGAGGAAGGATCTGCTAGGAAAGGAGAGTGGACCATAGGAGAAAGGAAAAGAGGGGACTCAGAGGGATGTGATAGGCTGTTGAGAGTGGGAATAGAAGAAAGGGGGAGAGAACGGGAAAACATTTTTACCAGAAGGTAAACATCCTAATAAACTTTTTCTGCACTATTTTTAGTTTAATGATATTTGTGCTATAACAGATCTCACAAAGTGTAATACTTTAGTGTTATCAGAATTGAAAGCCATCCAACAATCCTCAGCCCATATGCCTAGCTAATCACAATTTTACAGCCTTCTACACTATGTACAGCACTGCCTATTTTAGTATCATCCATAAGCATATTAATCATGCCTTGCACATTCGCAATCAAATTGTTTATATAAATGGGAAAAGATAAAGGTAGATAAAGATTAGCTTTATTTGTCACAAGTACATCAAAACATACAGTGAAATGCATCGTTTTTGCATCAAATCAAATCAGTGAGGTTTATGCTGAGCAGCCTTTAAGTGTTGCCACTGTTCTGGCAGCAAGGTAGCGTACCCACAACTCAATAAATGTAACCCGAAGCATATGTGTTTGGAAAGAGGGAAGTAAAGGGAGCACCTGGAGGAAGTCCACCTGGTCACAGAGAGAATGTACAAACTCCTTGCAGACGGCAGTGGGAATCGAACCTGCTGCTGTAAAGCATTGTGCTAACCACTACACTAGCATGTTGCTCCGTTTTCTTTTAAAGAGTAGGTGCCAGCACCAATCCCAATAACACCCCATCAGACAGTCCTCCTGTCTGAGAAAGAACTATCAACTATCACCTACACCTGAGTCAATTATGAATCCGTTCTGCCATTTCCCCTGGATCCTATTCAATCCTAGCCTGCCATAGGGGATCTTATAAAAAGCCTTGCTAAACTCCAAACAGACAGCATCCACTGCCCTATCCTCACCTACCCTCATAGTTATGTCATCATGGAGCTCCAAGGAAATGGTCAGACACAGCTTCGCATGTACAAAGCCAATCTGACTGTCCCAAATCAGATCCTGTCTTTCCGAATGCTGGTAGATCCTATCCCTCGGTATCCACTGCAGCAATTCGCCCAAAACTGATGTCAGACTCACAGGATTGTAGTTTCCTGGCTTTTATTTGCTACTATTTTTTTTAAACAATGGTACATCACGTTCCAGTAAAAACAAACCTGATTCTGACATTGGCCACACTGTAGTGCTCTGGAACCTGGCCTTTGGCCATTACTGAAGCCAAGATCTCTGCACTTCCTGCAATAAAGCAAACAGGAAGACTTCAACACGTTTGACCAATCTGGAACAAGTGATGCAGCAACATGCTAATATTAAGTGTATTTAGTATGACTGGCATGAAAAGCATTATTTCCTCCTGAATCCGAATGCCAATAATGAGCCATGAAATGATGTCTGTGAAGATGACTGAGACAGCTGAAGTGTTCTTTTTACAGCTAAGTAAGTCAACACGTTTGAATTTGACTATCTGATATGATAATCTCATTTAGCTCTGTTTCTAAGCCAGCACACTGCCAAATGAGCAAACTGATTGTGGGCGGCGTAGCAGATGACTGCAATCTGGAACTTTTAGGGCAATTCCTAGCAATTAGGAAATTGGAGAGGACCCACGGTTGGAGATGACAGGATGCCAATGAACAAGACAGGCAGGACTGATAACACTAGGGAGAAGATATCTTTTGGGAGGGCTGGGGAATAGAAGTATGCCAGATTGAGAAGAGGTAAATTATCAACAATGTTTGAAAAAACCTCCTGGCAGCAACCACCTCCTCTTCATTGCCATGTTTTGTGACTTCCGGAAAACAGGTAGCTTTGTGCACACAACAGGAAAACACTCAGATTATTGGTCCATGCCTGTTCCCAGGCAGGGGGCATGTTTTTTTTTCGGGAAGCATGGTAGCGCTGCAGTTAGCACAATGCTTCACAGTGTTGGCAATCACCGATTGGCATTCAAATCCCGCCACTGTCTGTAAGGAGTTTGTACATTCTCCATGTGACCATGTGGGTTTTATATGGTAGGGGTATTGAGTTCTGGGCATGCTATATTGGTGCCAGAACTATGGTGACACTAGTGGACAACCCCAGTACAATCCTTGGACTGTGTTTGTTCGTCATTGGCACAAATGATCCATTTCACTGTATGTTTCAATGTATATGTGACAGATAAATCTAATCCTTAATCCTATCAATCTTTTAACATGTTAGTTAATTACCTTGCTTCTTGACTGCAATCAGGCAATATCTGCTGCTGTGAAAATATGGCAAACACTTATTGGCGCTTTGGAAATCATTTTTAACTCTTCTAGGTAGATACTTTCCAATTGTGGGTCTGAGACGGGCAGATTGAATTGTTGGAGTTGTCATCAAGACCATCCTTAGGTGTCGGAGGAGTGAGTTTTAGGGAGAGTTTTGTGAGATTTTTCTGCACCATAAGACCATGAACATAAGAACCGAGTTATCCCATTCAACACATCGAGTCTGCTCTGCCATTCCATCATGGCTTGTTTATTATCCCTCTTAACCCTAATCTCCTGCCTTCTCCCCACAAACTTTGATACTATTACTAATTAAGAACCTATTAGCCTCTGCTTTAGATTTACCCAAATACTTGGGCAAGTCAGCATGAACTCCACAGATACACCACCCACTGGCTAATGAAATTCCATCTCATCTCTGGTTCTAATGGTGCCTCCTTGTAATCTGAGGCTGAATCCTTCGGTCTGAGACTCCTCCATACAGGAAATATCTTCTCCATGTCACCCTCACCAAGTCATTCACACCCTGCTTAAAGAACGTTGACTGGAATCTGGTGCATGCTCTGTGCATGGCCTGACCAGTATTTTGTACAGTTTAATTGTAAGTTTGTGTCTTTGTGGCGGAACATAAGTTGCATTCTATGGATTCTCTTATGTGATTACACTACTCATTGATGATACAAGTTAACATCAGCCATATTGTGTTGGAGCCTTAAAGCATTAATCTAGGCACCTTATTGCTTTTTAAATGGGAAAAAAAACGGGAGAGGAGTTCATTTCTGGTTTGTACCTCTTGCAACATACAGAGATTCTGAGACACGTTTTTATGGTTGAGGTGACAACATCTACAGAAGCTGCTTCCAATTTAGCCTGTTTTAGATCTTGAGCAGAGATCACTGCATGCTGGGTGGCTGAACTGTACGGATAGCGAGATTGAAAGTCAGGGGGTGCTGGGGGTGGAGAATTGAGGTGAGGGAATCTTAGTTAACAGACAATAGTGAAGGTAATAGGCAGCTATCTCTGCAGCCATAGATGTTCCCTTCCTCATGCTGGGGTCAAATAATGCACAGAACTATTGAAAGACATTCTACAGGAGAGGATTAACTGTCAGAGGCTGTGAATCACATTACAATATAAATAAAAAGAAAATTACCTCATTTGTTATAAACCCTGAATTACTTCTGGTGCTGCATGCTAATAAATATGGGAATTGAAGGGTAGGTAAAATAAATGTATAAATATAAATAAAAAATACCTTTATTTGTCACATGCACATCAAAACATACAATGAAATGCATCATTGTGCTGGGAATCCAGCAAGTGGTGCCACATTTCCAGCACCAATAACTTACTAAACCTAAACACAAGTCTTTAAATGTGGGAGGAGACTGGATCATCTGGAGGAAACCAATGCAGTCACAGGGAGAACATACACGCTCCGAACAGGCATTAGTGGGAATTGAACCTTGACCTTACATTTAGCACTGTTATGGTGTTACCTTACCATTACACAACTCTGTCAAAATCTGTGGCTAAAGTGTTGGAGCAGGAGGCAGGTCTTTATATTTCTAGATCACTGCCATGATTTCTGTAGAATCTGGAAACTACATGAACTGGATAGATTGTACTTAAATCATAACTGATTCATCATCCTTGCAGGGAGATGTGAGAAGCTGCAGATGCTAAAGCTGGGAGCAACAATCTGCTGGGCGAAATCAATGGGTCAAGCAGTGTTTGTGGTGGAGAAAGGAATGGTTGACGTTTTGTGTAGAAACACTGCATTCTTACAGGAAAGTTTGCTTATGCTGTTGGATGGGATTTGAACTAATTTGCCATTGGAATGGGACACAGAATAGTCATGAAGTTGATGTGTGGGCTTGGTGGTGGAGGGGGACAATGTAGTCAAACTCAGAAGGAAGACTAAGTTAGATAGGAACAGTGCACACACAGGGCTTAAAAACTCATGGGAAAACACAGGGTAAATGACATTTATTTTAATACGAGAAGCTTTACTGGTAATAAAGATGAACTGATAGAGTTGATTATCAAACTGGAGTATTTTATTGTTATTATGGAAACTTGGTGGAAAGAGGGAAAGGACTTCGAATCTTCAGGTATGGTGTGTTGGAGGCAGATAGGAGAAACAAAAGAGGAGGTGACTTTGCAAAATTGATTAAGGAGAGCAACACTACAGTGAAGCCTGTTGTGAATTAGCTTCAGGCAGTCCATACACAGATTATAGGTGTCATGGTGGAGATGAACACTAATAGTGGGAGGGAATGTTGGCTTACATTTACTCAAAAGGACATGAAATTACTGGTCATTGGGTGAAAAGACCCAGAGAGCTATGCTGGCTGGAGTCAGAACCCTGTGCTTTAGCTCTTGGTAGGGTCACCCATGCCTAACAGGTCAAAGGGTAGAGGCTAGACTAAGAGTCGTCTACTGGTCCTCTAGGTTCGGAGGTTCAGCTGACAACCCTGACTGGTCAAAAATAAATCGATTTGGAACCAGCAATGAAGTAACCTTCTGTATCTGTGTGTGACTGCATGGACAATCAGAGATGGAGGACCTTCAGCGCTGCTCTAAATGCCAGTGGAGAAAGGGGCTGTAAATAAGTAAGTGGTAAGTCAAACGAGGATATATGAGTGAGTTTAGGAGCACAAGAGGAGGATGATCACATTCCTGGAGTACACTATAAAGCTCCAAACTTTTACTGGGAGATAGAAGAATGGACTAGGAGGCAATTCACAGAAACTTACTTACAACCTGTTACACCTCTGACATTTAGGGTAGCAGTGAAAGTCCTCCATTTCTCTCTGTCCTTGGCCAACTTCTCTACTGTGTCCCACGTTTGGTTCAGGATCTTTGTTTCTGCCTCTGCAGTACGGCCCCAATTTGTCATTGGACTTGCACAATTTTTCCACCTTCAGGGGTCCAATGAAATGCACTCTTGATGATGGAATTGCCCTGTCTTCTCATCACGTGCCCAATCCATCTCCAGCACTTCCTCAAGAAGATTGTGGCCATGTCCTCTTGATCACATTGAAGGAGTAGGGTCTGGTTAGAGATCTTTCTTGCCCAGAAATACAGAGGATCTTCTGGAGGCTAGTGCTGTGAAATGACAATAGCTTGGCAAGGTTGCCGTCTGTCATGCACCAGAACTCCAAACCATACTAGGGCATGGACAGAACACAGAAAGCAGTGAGAACAATGGGATTGAGTAGGAGGGGATTTCGGCTTCTTAACTGTTAACTGGGATTGCCTCAGTGTGAAGATCTTAGAGGGGATGGAGATTTTAAAGAGGAGAGCTTTTTGAGCCAATATCAACACAGGCTGCAAGAAACTTCCCAACAGAGAGCTGTAGTAAGCTGTGTACGAAAGCCCAGATCACACATCAAACTGCACTGGCATGTGAAATACTGTAATTCTGATCCCAATTAGCAAATAGAATTACTTCAACTGTACATCTCTCTGTACTGAGGAATAGCATCTCACCAAAATACTCAAGGAAAAGCATTTCCTGTTGGGATCTACACTCAACAGATCTGAAATGAGCATGGAGTTCAAACTTATCTCGTGAGGACATGCAAGTTTAAAATGAAAGTAAGTTGATTATCAAATATTAAATTTATTATATGTCACCATATACTTTCTTGCAGATATTTGCAGCATCTTGTTTAACTTTGGTCCATTGAGTGAGGGTTGTCACTCCCTGGGCAGTCTATTCTTGTACAATATCTTTCCAACCTCCTCTTTGTTGGGGCTGGTAGGCTTCATCGAAAAGCTATGAACTGGGAGACTCATCTGATGTTTCAGTGACCTTTTGAATACATGGGGGGATGTGCGGTTGGTGAATGTGAATACTGAAGCATTAGCAATTTAATTTCCTTGTACCTCAGAACAAAAGACTTTGCTAATTAAATCCTCGGAGAACGCATGGTTATCTGTTTTTACTAATACTGTGGGTGAAAGTTGAACACATTTGTTGATGGAAAGAGTCCAGGGTTTACACTCAGAGGAAGTATTCTCTTTATTACAAGCTGACGTCAAGAGGGGGGTCAATCAGACTGGAATGAATGCTCCCAGATCCAAATATCCTTTATTTTTATACTATTTCTTATTCACTCCTCCTCAACATCCCACGCAGTCTACCCTGCATGCAGTGTGTACGTAGAGTGAGGTGAGCCCTTTGCAGGCTCAAGCTTCAGCATCTATGTGCCACATGAACTGTCTTACTTCCACACCTCATGTGCTTACGTGAGCTGTGAGCAGTTCTTTCTTGATCTTAAATGTACAATGGCAAGCTTCCACCTGGAGTTTATGGGATTGCCTTGGGCTGGTAAACAGATATGTATTTACTATAAAGCAGTACCTGCAAAATGCTAGGGGAACTCTGCAGGTCAGACAGCACCTATGGAAAAAAGTAAACAATCAATATTTTGGTCCAGACACTTCAGGACTGAGAAGGAAGGGGGAAGATGCCAGAATAAAAATGGCCTCAGCTTGAAATGTTGACTGTTCATTCTTTTTCTTAGATGCTGAGTTCCTCCAGTGTTTTGTGTGTGTTGCTTGGGATTTTCCAGCTCTGTACCAACTCTGAGGAGATCTCCAACATGCTCATCCCCCTGTTATCTATTGCAGTGCACCCGAGCCATTTCACTGTTCGCTGGATGTGAATAAATCTTGAAGATCAACTCAGCTGCAGAGAAAGTCCATGCCAGTAGCCCATTTGACATTAGCCATTGAACTTGTGCAGGTCTGGATTTGACTCTCCAGATAAGAAGTGGTCTGGTACTTAGTATCAATACAACTTGTATCAGAACCTTTAAGAAGTTATAAATTACATTAATGTAACATGTGCAGATTAACATCACTGTACATGCCTGGAAATACAAGCAGAGCAGCTAAATGTATTTAGTGACTGGATTTTAAAGATAAAAGGAATTAACTTTATTTGTCACATATACATCAAAACATACAGTGAAATTTATCATCTTGTGTCAAAGCAAATCAGCAAAGATTGTGTTGGGCAAGTGTTCAAAGTTTAAAATATATTTACTATCAAAGTATGTATACTTTATACGGCCTTGGGACTTGTCTCCTTACAGGCAGGTACGAAACAAAGAAATCCCAAGGAAGCCCGTTCAAAACAAAAGAAGAATGTCAAAACACCCAGAGAAAAGAACAAGTCATGCAAATACTAAAAGCAAGCAAACAGCATTCAGAGTTGAAGTTCAAAGCCAGACATCACTGCAGCTGATCCAGAAGTCCACCAGCTGTAGGTCACAGCCTCAGTCTAACGTAGATATGAGCCATGCTTCCGGTGCCATTATAGCAAGCACACTATTCACTAACCCTAACCCATGTGTCTTTGGAATACGGGAGGAAACAGAGCCTTGGGCAAAACAATTCTTATCCCAATGGTTACCTCGTTAAAGTGGGTACCTAATCATTAAACACAGAGAAAAGATTCTAGATTCAAAGTAAATTTATTACCGAGGTGTGTGTGTAGCATACTTCCCTGAGATTTGTCTTCTTCACAGACAGCCAGGAAGCAAAGAAACACCACGTGCACAGCCTCAGTCAAAGTAAAACATCAACCCCCTGCCACATGGAAAAAAAAACAAATTGTGCAAGTGACAACAAAAGAGAAACGAGTGAAAAATACAGAACGTAAAACATTAAATACAAAGTGTCCTGGCATATTGAGTTCAGCTCAATGTTCATTATCTGTAGGCCGCCCCGATTCAAAATCCCCCAAAATAGCAACAAAAAAAAGGAGTTACCAGAAAACATAGTGGGAACTACAGAGTCCAACCCACAAACCGCAGACCCAGAACCTCTCCCACAGAGTCCAACCCGCAAACAGCAGACCCAGAACTTCAGCATTAGGAGAGAGAGGGACCATTCAAATGCTGGAACCATCCTTTGAGAGCAGGGAGAGAGATGGAGAGAGAGATTGTCACACACAGATATCTTCCTCAACCAGCAGCAAGCAAGAGGCTGTTAGGCAGCACCAAACTCAAGTGTACAATAATTTTTATATTATGGTTTTGTAATTCATTACTTTATGGTAAAGCCCTAATTTTTTATAAATGCCATGGAGTGAGCATTGAAATCTTAGAAGCATGTTTGTTTTACTTATTGTTACTGACTTATTACACTCTTTTTTCTCCTGTCTTTTATATAAATCAGGAAGTGAAAGTTCCCACTGAGAAATGCATTTCACTGTCAAGAAGACAAATGCCTTCATCAATCTGTTTTGATGCCAGGTGAAATATTTTATTGGATTTAAGGCACACATTAACAATTAGTTCTTTGATGCAGAAAACAAGGTGTATATTGATGCCAAGGATTGAGGCCCGAGGGTCAATCAAAAGTACATTAACCAGAGCCCGTAATCTGCAAATCTGTGAAGTCTTTTGGAAAGCCGAAGTCCAAAGTCTGTGAGTCTGAGTCTGAATTCATGTTGAAGGCCAATGTCTGTGAGTCTGAGTTTGAATCCACTGGAGGCTGGAGATCAAAGATGGTGTACCCTGGAGATGAAGAACTGTGTAACAGCACGTGCATGGATGGGTGTGTGGGAGGAACTAGGCTTGTTTTGCTGTTGTTATTTTGTTGCTTGTTGTGTTCTGTTTTGTTGTATTCTATGCTGTTTTGCCGAATACCCCCACTAGTATTAAAACTGATTAATGAAGGCATTTGTCTTCTCTTCAGAGAAATGAATTTGCCGAGCATTGTGGGCACGCTATGTTGGTGCAGGAATGTGTAATGGCACTTATGGTCTGCCCCCAGAATACCCTCAGGTATGTTGGGCATTAGTGCATCTCACAGTATGTTTCAATGCACAAGTGATAAGTAAATTTGAATCTTGAATATTCTACAATGCCTTCACTGCCTTGTCACTTCACTGTCATTGCCTCATGACACAAGACATTTTGAGGAGAAACAGGTGATCAGATCTATCCATCCAACAATCACCTCTAGAAGGATGAATTTAAGGCACATATTAATTCTAAGTGGCTACATCAGAGAGCAGAACAGTAATGGACACTTTTTCAGATTGGATTACATTATAAACAGCCCATCCCACCACTTAGACTTAATTTCCTAGTTCCTCACCTTTGTCTCTGGAAATTGAAAATGACAGCAGTTCAAAGGAATACTCAGCCCTATAATCATAACTTGAAGAGGCAAAATAAATAAAACATATTTTCCTTTTTCCCCGTAACTGCATTAATATTTAGACTGAAATAACTTAATTAATGTTGCATTTGATTAACATTTCTGTTGTCTACTGGAAATGCAAAATATGATTATTTAAATCACTATGCAATATTTAATTGAAATATATTATGCACAATAGAATAAAACAAAGATGCAATTTAATCATAAATATGTAAACTAAATCTGGAAACTCCTGATGTTTAATGTCCGATGTAAAATCTCTACATACCTAATATTTCTAACTCAGAGCATAATTGAGTACTCTAGTGGTGAAAGTTGAATGCTTATAAATTAAGTTGGCCTTAAATGTAAAAAAGATGCTTGGAATCATCTTTATTTAATGTAGCAATTTTTCAGGAAATACTTTTACCTATTTACTTGCATCTGTAATGATGTCACCTTTATCAGAACATCAGATAAGTATGTCAGTCTGCCTACAATGTACGAACATGCTGTATAATACCAACCATTTGAAAGCATTGTCAAACCTCTTTGTGAACCCACTTGGGCAATCAGTTTAGTGTCTCTGAATCAATGAAGCACAATAGGCCTTGTAGATGTTTCATGTGTGATTATGTCAAGTGCATTATTTTTGTCCTTTTCAAAGTAGTCAAGAAGTATACGAAGTGACAATTTGAGCTCGAGTTGATGTTCTGGCAATATGTTGGATATTACCATGATATTCTCTACAATTCGAGAGGATTAAAATGTATTTGCTGTGAAAAAAAGTAATGGATCAGTGATTATACTTTTATGCACGGAACAGACTCATCAGCTAACTAATCTATGCCACCCAGGATAATCCCATCCCGAGCTAATCCCATTTGACTGCACTGGGCCCATACCCCTCTGAATCCTTGCTACCTATGAACCTGTCTAGGATTTGTCCACCTTTAAGTGCCTCAACAGTGCCAGCACCTCTTCTGTTATAATATTGATACTGTATGTTTCAGGGCTTTATTTTTCTCTTCTCTACCTTGCTTGACATTCTCCACAGTAAATACAGTTGAGACATACTCATTCAAAACCACTTCCTTTTGCTCAACACATAAATATCCACTCTGATTCTTAAAGAGGTCCTATTCTCTCTCCAGTTGCCCTTTTGCTAGTTCCCAGCTGTCCTTACATATGCCTGTTTCTTTTTCTTGACAAGAGCCTCAAAATCCTTTGTTAGCCAAGGGTTCTCTCATCCTGGAAGTCTTCCCCTTCACTGTAATAGGAACATGTTAGCACCAAACTTCCCCTATCTCCCACTCATCAGGCATCCCTTTAACTGCTAATAGATTCCTCCAATTAACCTTTGCATATTCCTATCACCATCAAAATTATCTTTGCCTCAAGTTAGGACTCCAGCTTGTCGACTTGTCCTTATTTTTCTGTAACTATTCTAAAAATAATGGAGTTTATGTCCCAAGGCGTTTCTCTACAGTTACTTCAGCCATTTCCCCTGCATCATTGTAACTATCGAAAGTGTATTGTTTCACCTACTGTTACCTTTGATCTTAAGGGTATAAAAATGTGATACAATTTGTGTTTGAGAGACTTTATAGACTCTACAGAGAATGTCTCCAGAAGAACATTGGTTGTCATGATGAATTAGACTTCAATATCACCAGGTTCATATCCCTCTGGTGACTTAGATCACAGTCACAACACAACTTGTATGACCTCACCAGCCATTTCTCCCAGGAATATTTTCTCTGACTACTACTGTGCTGTTCTCCCTAATCAAAATGTACTCCAGAAACCTGAGCTGCCCGTCTTACTCATCCTTCCACATGTTTCCATAATAGTTATGATATCAAAATCACATGCATCGCTGTGCCCTACCCTCACCTGCCTCACCTGTTAGACTTCTTACTTTAAAGTAAATGCAGGTTAGCCTATCAACCCTTCCTTGCTCCCTGTCCTGACCCTGCCTGGTCCTGACTACTGAACTTGCTCACTTCAATTTCTCTATTTAACCCTAAAGCATTAAGACATAGGAGCAGAATTTGTCCATTCAGCCCATTTAGTCTACTCCTCCTTTCCATCATGGCTGATTAATGATCTCTCTCAACCTCGTACTTCAGCCTTCTTCCTGTAACTTTTCATAAGCTATCAACTTCTGCTTTAAGTATACCCAATAACTTGCCGCCATAGCCGTCTGGCAATGAACTCCTCAGGTTTACAACCTCTTACTAAAGAAGTTCCTCCTCATCTCTTTCTAAAGTAGGGGTTCCCAACCTTTTTTTTATGCCATGGACCCTGACCATTAACCAAGAGGTCTGTGGATTGCAGGTTGGGAACGTCTGTTCTAATGAGATATTCCTTCGATTCTGAGGCTGTGCCTTTTGGTTTTAGATTTGCTTTAACTTTCTCATGTGCCACGTGCTTACTTTGGGCCTCGCCCCTTGCCACACTAGTTTAAACCCCCTTGACTAGTTTAACCACCCCCCCGCCTTTTCCCTAAACCTGTATTGGTCTCCCTCCAAATGAGATGCAACTTGTCCTTCATGTCCAGGTCCCCTTTGCCCCAGAAGAGTTCCCAATAGTCCAGGAAATCAGATCTCTCCCTTCTGTTCCATCTCCTCAGACACACTTTCATCTACCCTATTTATATCCCCATTACAGCATGGAAAGGAACTTATAACAGTTCAAATATGAAAAATTCTACTGTTATGCAAATTATCAATAACCATTAATCAGTTCCTCTCCCTGGAGAGTAGTAGAAAGTGGAGGCCCATCCGTTAGGAAAACTGGTATTGGGGATTTAAAAAAATGTCAAACTCTGCTTTTGTTTGCATTTAATTGTTACATTTTTTGGCATCTTAATCTAATCATTATCGTTGTGTTTCACCTGATATTGAATTTACTCCCTGGTTTACCTTTTTCTCAGCCGTGGCAGAGTTTATTTGTCAGCCCTTCAGTCTTTGAGGTTAAGCAGATGCAATATTGGACCCATCATTCACCAATGTCCCCGATGCTGGGTAGCTCTCACTTTATCATGATTAGTTTACACTCCAAGCAAGAAATTGAGCAGATTAGCTTTCAGCTGAAAGGTACAGGAAAAGAAATCAAGCAATCACACTGCAAATTCATCTCCTATAAATCTGGCCCCGCAGGTTACTGATGTTCTAGTATTGTATGGTGTTTTTAGTTATTTGTATTTTAAATTATTCTTTGCTTTCTTTTATAGAAATTGGTCTGAGATCTTGCTTCAATCCCCGGCTAACTTTCACTTAAGATGTTTAATTATTTTAATTTCTCTCCAAGTCAGAATCAGGTTTAATATCATTGATGTATCAAGTGTTCAAAGGTTCATTTATTATCAAAGTATACAACTCAAAATTCTTCTTCTCCAGATGGCCATAGAACCAAGAAAGAAAAGAACGGCAGCACGATCATCAACCTCCAATCCCTTCGCTCTGCACAAAAAAATGAATGAACACAGAACAGGCACATCGACCCCCACATCGCCTCTTCTAGCACACAAAAAATAAGAAAGTTCTATAAATATGTTTTTCTTGCCTTTTATGTTGACAGGAACATACAAACTATGTACTCTCAAAATTTCACACCTGCCAGAACTTTTCTAATACCATCAAAGTTGACCTTTCTCCAATTTAGAATCTCACCCCATGAGCCAGACCTGTCCCTTTTCCATAATTACATTGAAACTAATGGTATTGTGATCAGTGGATATAAAGTGTTCCTCTACACAAACTTCTGTCACCTGTCTTGTTTCATTTGCAAATTGGAGATCTAGTATTGCATTCTCTCTCACTGGGATTTCAACGTACTGAGTAAGGGAACTTCCCTGAACACGTTTGGCAAACTCTCCCATCCAGCCCTTTTACAGTATTGAGTCCCAGTCAATATGTCATTCATTCATTCAGGTGCCTTGCTGTTCGGCGTGGGCAATCATGTCTCTCCATCTATCACAGTCCCTGACCCTTCGAATTGTAGTTGTTGCCTCCCCTGTTTCTAACCATGATGTTATTCCATCTGTCATTTTCATTCTCTGTCTGCCTCTGCTTCTTTTTCCTTCCAGCTTTCCAGTTGTAACTAAATCTTCTAATGTCTCTCTTCACATGATGTGCCCAAAGAATTTGATTGCTGTTTTCTGATTTTTTAAAGTAATGTACGTTTTGTTTTCATCCTCTGTAGAACTTCTTCGATGGTTATCCTGTCTGTATACGGTATGCATAGCATTCTTCTGAGGAACCACACCTCTGCTGCATTGATTCTCTTTTCCATTGCATTTGTGATGGTCCATGACTTGCAGCCATACATCAATATAGGAAGAATGTAGCAGCTGAGAATTCTAAGGCGGATGTCAATTGCTATTTTCTTGTTCAGTTAGGATGTTTCTTATTTCTGCAAATGCTGTTCTTGCCATTGCTATTTTTGCTTTTATGTCTGTTTGTATTTGCCATTAGATGTTACCCATGATCCAAGGTAC
The DNA here is from genome assembly GCF_963921235.1 of Mobula hypostoma. NCBI lineage: Eukaryota > Metazoa > Chordata > Chondrichthyes > Myliobatiformes > Myliobatidae > Mobula > Mobula hypostoma. Next base: position 116,350,125 of record NC_086097.1, on the reverse strand, counting down.
TTGAAGATGTGAACTTGTTTCAGGATTTCATTTCCCAATACGATCCTATAGTTTGGGATATCGGGTTTCATTGATATTACCATTACTTCAGTTTTCTTTTTATTTTAGGTTAAGCTAAGTCTTTTGCTCTCTGTGTTGATGGTAGATACTAGTTTCTGTAAATTTACTTCACTGTTTGCTATCAGTACTGTATCATCTGCATAGCGGAGGTTGTTGATATTGTATCCTCCTATACTTATTCCAGGTAGGTCTTGTATGGTTCTCATAATGTTTTCACTGTACAGGGAGAACAGGTCTGGTGATAGAACACAATCCTGTCTGACTCCTCACTTTATTGACCGATATTCACCCAATCTTGTTGTCTATCTGTATGGCTGCACTTTTTTGCCAGTAGAGATTCCTGATTATTCTTAGATCTTTTCCGTCGATATTAAAATCTTTAAGCATTTTCATGATGACTTGGTGTTTCACTGTGGCAAAGGCTTTTGTGTAGTCAATGAAACAGAAGTATGCGTCTTGTTCTACATCTATTGACCTTTCGATAATATTCCTGAGAATATTAATGGCGTCTGATGTTTTCTTGCCTTCGACAAAGCCGCACTGTTCTTCACTGATCTCTGGTTTAATTTTTTTTCTTATTCTAAGCATGATGATTCTAAATAGAATTTTTGTCAATATGCGGAAAGTTAAAATCACCACTACCTCAACACTCTGTGATCTCTCTGCAAATTTGCTCCTCTAACTTCCCCAGCCTGTTGGGTGATCTATAATATAACTCTATTAACATGATCGTACCTTTTTTATTCTTCATTTATACCCATAAAGCTTCACTAGACAAGCTCTCCAGTCCATCCTGACTGAGCACGGCCATGACATTTTTCCTAACTAGTCGTCATCCCTCCCCTTTTAATCCCTCTTGCTTGATCATGTGTGGAACCCTGGAACATTGTGCTGCCAGTCCTGCCCCTCCTGCAACTAAATCATAATGGCTACAATGTCATATTTCCACGTGCTGCTCCATGCCCTGAACGCATCCACCTTTCCTAGAATACTCCTTGCATTAAAATATATGCAGCTCAGAACATTATGTTGGGAGGGGAGGAGAAGATGGCGGCACGATGCAGCCTGGGCAGCCACTCCGAAATGATATTGTATTTGTTAAATAGGTAGCGTGCACAATCCTGATTTGATGGAGACGGACATGAAAAGCACAGAGGAATATCTGGAGAAACTTCTGAAATGCCTGCTTTGCTGCCGCTGCTACTGTGCGATCGAGAATCTCCGGAGGGGAAGGCCCCAAATCCTCGGCTTTGCCTATTGCCTGTTGCCGGGGCCGGGGTTGAAGCACTCGGCAGAGATGGTGCTTGGTGCACAGTGTCGGACGGCTGGTCGGAGGTTCAAAGTTTCTGGACGGACTCAAGAGTCAGCTGTGGTCGGGTGTTTCCAGGGTGCTGCATCAGCAAGTTTGCGGCGCTGGAAGCTCATGGCAGGAAGAGAGTTTCTCTTCCTTCTACCGTCTGTGTGAGATGATGGGACTTTCGAGAGACTTTGAGACTTTTTTTTACTGTGCCCGTGGTCTGTTCTTATCAAATTGCAGTATTGCTTTGCACTGTTGTAACTATATCTTTTAATAATGTGTTTTTTGTCAGTTTTTTTAGTCTTGGTTTGTCGTGCGTTTCTGTGATATCTTTCTGGAGGAACATTGTATTATTTCTTAATGCATGCATTACTAAATGACAATAAAAGAGGACTGCGTGTCCTCATAATCTAATCTAATCTAATCTTTAGACATTTCAGAATGAGAATCCTCTTACGTTTCTGCACCATACGCCATTATTTGTGCTGGTGCTCTGGTTCCCTAACGGCCCATGCAGCACTACCAAACCTTTCCACTAGGTTATTAGTCCCCCTCCAGTTCAGATGCAAATCATCCCTTCTGTACAGTTCTTACTTTCCCTGGAAAAGAGCCCAATGATCCAAAAGTCTGAAGCCCTCGCTCCTGCAACAACCCCTTAGCCACATGTTAAACCGTTGTTGCCACCAGCAGTATACTTATTATTGATTGGAACAGCCACAGGGGTACTCTGCTCTGGCGGGCTATTCCCTTTCCCTATCCTGACAGTCACACAGGTACCAGTCTCCTGCAGTTTAGTGGTGACTGTAGACTCTATCTATCACTTCCTCCTTCTTCCATATGAGCTGAAGGTCATTGAGCTGCAGCTCCAGTTCCTTAACACAATTTCTAAGGAGCACGCAGTCGTAGTTATCACGGAGACTGCAGGTCTCCTAAAGTTCCTGTATCTTACACAAGGAACATACCATTAACTCCAGACCCATCCTTAGCACACCAGCTCTGTACTAACAGAGAGAAAAAACACTTACTGGAAACTTACTTAGAGTCTGCATTTATGCTTGCTTAAACCTGTTCTTGCCTAAGCCTCCTGAGCCAAAGCCGGACCAATCTAACACAGCCCCACTCCAAAAATGGCCACTCTGCTTATACGTCTTTATTGGCTCAAATAAAACTCAATCCCAATATATCTCTAAATAAATAAAGTTCTGAAATGTGTTGTTTTTCAGCAGCATTATGTTAAAACTATAAATTATAATAAGAAATATGCATATAACAATAAATAAGTAGTGCAAAAAGATAGGAAAAAATAATAAGGTAGTTTTCAAGCAGGGGTTCATTATCTGTTTTGAAATCTGATGGTGGAGGGGAAGAAACTGCTCCTAAAGTGTTTAGCGTGTATCTCCAGGCTCCTGTACCTTCTCACTGATGGTAGTAATAAAAAGAGAGCATATCATGCATGATGGATGCTGCCTTTTTGAGGCATCATCTTTTGAAAATGTCCTCGATGGTGAAGAGGCTAGTTCCCATGATAGAGCTTTTTCTGATCTTACGCAATGACTCCTCCGTTCCAGACTGTGATGTCACCAAACTCCTATTGACATGAGGTGATATCATAAGTAAACAGTTCAATCATAGAAGAGCCATAAATCATGTCATGAAACAGCCAAAAACCTTCCTGTCCGAGGTGCTATATGTCCCTCTGCCATTTGATCTTCAAATTGCATTAGTTCAAAACAAATTAAGCCTCAATCTATGCTTTGCAAACAAATACATGCAGAACAGGTTAGGGAAAAAAGAATACCTTCTAATTCACAATCACATGAAGATCAAGCACAATGCTGATTAAGTTTAAAATATGAAGATATGTGTTAAGTGGAAAACAATTGGTCATTTTATAGACCAGCTCAGTATTAGTCACTGAAGAGGATAGTCGCTTATTTATTGGAGCTAACCAACATTTGCTTCCATTGACTTTGGTCGAATGTGCTTTGGAATACAAACAGTGGCTAATAGTCCCATATGTACTTATCACAAGTGACTGTGGATAAATTTATCACCCACTCACACATATTAAACCTAAAAAACTGCAATGTAAGCATTTTCTAAGAAGTCACATTCAGAAAAAAATGATGAGCACATGTGAACAAATTGCAGTCATTATCTGCAAGGGCAGATGTAGCTTCTCCAGGCGAGAGATCAGACAGTTGGAAGAATGACTGAGTTCAAAGATTAAATGTTCTTTAAAGATTAGCTTCATTTGTCACATGTACATTGAAACATGCATCAAATTAACTCAAAGCAGTGGGAATTGCAAGTGTTGTTACCCTTCCAATGCCAACATAGCATGTCCACATCACAGTAAACCTTATCTGCACGTCTGGAATGTGAGGGGAAACCGGGGTCCTGTGCAGTCTCAGGGAGAATGTACAGACTCCCTATAGACAGTGAAAGGAAACAAATACCAATCTTACAGCTGGCACTGTAGACAACTATGCTACCATGCCGCCCTCAAGAAGGTAACGGAGAAAATACCAGGAATTACCATTGGCAAAGAAAGATATGAGACAGAAAAATAATACTGTGAAAGGATGGAAAGCAGAGCATTGAATCATTAAAGTAAACTACAACTTAGGAAAGCAAATAGCTGAAAATACACAGAAATCAGGTACCATCTGTGAAGAGAATTTCAGTGATTCAATTCAATCAAAATGGAAAAAGTTAAGGGCTAAATATATGACTGCAAGAAAGTTAGGCTAGGAGGAATGAACAAAATTGAAGGTTCGTTATAGGATATTGAGCTAAAACTTAAACTATGCCTTGCACTCAGACGCTGCTTCATTATTTCCAGCAATTCTTTTATGTTTCAGATTGTCAACATCAACAATATTTCATTTTTGGATTATTTAAAGTTCAAAGTACATTTATTTTCAAAGTATGTATACATTATACAATCTTGAGATCTGTCTCCTTACAACCAGCCACAAAACAACTACCAGAATCAGAATGAGGTTTATTATCAGCGGCATGTGACGTGAAATATGTTAACTTAGCAGCAGCAGTGCAATGCAACACATAATCTAGCAGGGAGAGAGAAAATAAAAAAAATAATAAATAAATAAGTAAATCAATTACAATATACATATATTGAATAGATTAAGAACGTGCAAAAAACAGAAATACTGTATATTTTAAAAAAGAAGTGAGGTAGTGTCCAAGGGTTCAAAGTCCATTCAGGAATCAGATGGCAGAGAGGAAGAAGCTGTTACTGAATCACTGAGTGTGTGCCTTCAGGCTTCTGTACCTCCTACCTGATGGTAACTGTGAGAAAAGGGCATGCCCTGGGTGCTGGAGGTCCTTAATAACAGATGCTGGCTTTCTGAGATGCTGCTCCCTGAAGATGTCCTGGGTACTTTGTAGGCTAGTGTCCAAGGTGGAGCTGACTAGATTTACAACCTTCTGCAGCTTCTTTCTGTGCAGTAAACCCTCCTCCGCGCCCCCCCCCCCATATCAGACAGTGATGCAGCCTATCAGAATGCTCTCCACAGTACATCTATAGAAGTTTTTGAGTATATTTGTTGACATACCAAATCTCTTCAAACTCCCAATGAACTGTCATGCCTTCCTTATAGGTTAGGTCCTCAGAGATCTTGACACTCAGGAACTTGAAACTGCTCACTGTCTCCACTTCTGAGCTCTCTATGAGGATTGATATGTGTTCCTTTGTCTTACCCTTCCTGAAGTCCACAATCAGCTTTTTCCTCTTAGTGATGTCTTAATAAACCCAAATGAATCTATTAAAATAAAGGAAGCTGTCAAACACCTAATGTGCTGAGAGGAATAAAAACAAATGGTGCAAACAATAAAAGTAAGAAAATAGAATGCAGAACTGAAGTTTTATGAAGGCAGGCATCACTGTAGATGGAGCAGGCTTTAGCTCAGCGTAGAGCCAAGTAAACATTGCAAGACCACAGATACGAAGCCAGGCACCTCTGCAGCCAGAGAAGGTCGCAGCCTCAGTTCAGCACAGAGCCAAGTAAATGTCATGGAGCAGTGGGCAGAACCGGCCCGTCCCTCACCTCCAGTCCTGACCCCTGACCTTTTCAATCTGGCCCAGCGCTTAAATGGTCCAAATGTTGGGTTGCTCCTCGCTCTTGGACTGCTCTGGGGTCTAGACCCTACCACCATGATTCAGCCCACCCCTGACCTTTCCAATTTAGGCCAGCGCATACATTAATCAAACATCAGGTCTTTCCTCATTCTCAGGGACGCCTCAACTCTGCTTCAACCCCACCTTGACTCTACCTCAGATCTGCTAGCTTCGAGCCTACTCCTTTGCCTGCCTCTTTGTTGTGAGCGGTGATCGTTACAAATAAAGTGTTATGAGTAAAGTATTTCAAAGTTGCTGGTGAACGCAGCAGGCCAGGCAGCATCTCTAGGAAGAGGTACAGTCGACGTTTCAGGCCCAGACCATTCATCAGGACTAACTGAAGGAAGATTTATTAAGAGATTTGAAAGTGGGAGGGGGAGGGGGAGATCCAAAATGATAGGAGAAGACAGGAGGGGGAGGGATAGAGCCAAGAGCTGGACGGGTGATTGGCAAAGGGGATACGAGAGGATCATGGGACAGGAGGTCCGGGAAGAAAGACAAGGTGGACGGGGAACCCAGAGGATGGGCAAGGGGTACAGAGGAAGAAAAAGGAGAGTGAGAGAAAGAATGTGTGTATAAAAATAAATAACAGATGGGGTACGAGGGGGAGGTGGGGCATTAGCGGAAGTTAGAGAAGTCGATGTTCAATCTCTTACTACTCTTTCTTCAGTTAGTCCTGATGAAGGGTCTCGGCCTGAAAGGTCGACTGTACCTCTTCCTGGAGATGCTGCCTGGCCTGCTGCATTCACCAGCAACTTTGATGTGTGTTGCTTGAATTTCCAGCATCTGCAGAATTCCTGTTGTTTGAGTAAAGTATTTCATAGTTTTCTTTGTTTTGTTTCCCATCGCTAAGTAGTTGCCATCTTAAACTAGAAGTAGGGAGTGGGGTGAAGGGAAGAAGGTATTAAATGATCGGGGGACAATATCAATACAAAAGATGTTTATAATGGTTCTGGAAACGAAGCAAAAGATGGATCAGGAGGTCAGTAGAAGTGTGAGGGATGATCAATATCTGAAATGCTGAAATTATAAGTCTATATAATTACAATATACCCACATTAGTATGCTTTACCTCTAGCCAATGTTGAACTTATTGAAACTATCCAGAAGATCGTGGGCTAGAAGTTTGGACTGAGAGTTATATGATTAGCAACTGGAAGATCATATTTTTACTCGTGGACTCAGTGGATGTTTTCTGCAAAGTGGTCACTCAAAAATGAATATAACCACCTTGGAACTGAAATAATTAATTACGATTTTATATTTTAAATACATATAAAGTCATTTGCGCATACATTAATGTGATTTTGCTAGTGTCAGGTTGATGTTCTCTCCATCAAGAAACTGGATTGGGCAGCTCAGAGCACTCTTCACCTCAGGGTGGCTGACACTTGTACACACAACATAACATGCCATCAATGTGGTAACGCTCAAGTCTTCGTTAATGGGTGAGAACAATGCAAATTGTGCAACCTATGACCTGCATTTTTCACTCACTGTCAAAGCGTAAAAAATAAGCTTGTGCCAAGTTATAAGTGATGCAGTCTCCACTAGACCATTAGCATTTTGTTTCTTCTGTCAGATCACTAATCTTTGCATGTAGGAGTTCATTTCTCTGTTTGAGTCCCAGCACTGGCTTTTCATTGCAAAGAACACTGCTCTGATTTCTGTCAGGATTACGATAGTGCTTCATAATGACTCAGGTTCACCTGGGTTCTGTGACTTCTAGCAACACGGACATGGTTGTTGTGATCTATGCAGCCATCCAGAAGCACAGGGTTATGTTTTCAAACATCGAAGTGGGAAAACACACAAATGAATTTTTAAGAGTAAGTTTTCCCCAAGTACATCTCCTGATTGAGAGCCACTGCAACAAAAAAGGGTGAAATCCCATTTCTAGTCAAGACACTTTATATTGCGCCTAGGTGACATGAAAATTGATTTCCCCTTCTGGTAAATAAATTTACCCCCACCCACTTCTTCTATTCCCCACTCTGACCTTTTACCTCCTTTCACCTGCCCAATACTTTATCCTGGGTCCCCTCCTCCTTCCCTTTCTCCTCTACTATCAGGTTCCTCCTTCTTCAGCCCTTGACCTTTCCCACCCACCTGACTTCACCTAACATCTTCCAGCTAACCTCCTTCTCCTCCCCCCCCCCCACTTTTTTATTCTGCTATCTTCCCACTTCCTTTTCAGTACTGAAGAATGGTCTCGGCCTGAAATGTTGGCGATTTATATATTTCTGTAGATATTGCCTGACCTGCTGAGTTCCTCTAGCATTTTGTGTGCTGCTTCTAGTCAAGAGTTGCCAGAAGGAGTCACGAGTAGCAAATGTATATAAAATTAAACAAAACACAAGTGCATCATGTTTTACATGAAAAAAACAATTAGAGCTTTGTATTGTGTGAACCAAGTCTAAAATAAAACTGGCAGGTGTTACACCTGGAATGGCATGGGACAGTGTTGTGGAAACTGAGTGTAACTGGAAGAGAGATCTGTAAAACCATGAAAGCAGTGGCTACTTCAGAATGCAGTGGGGAGGCAGTAGGAGGGAGATGGAAGCACTTGGAATGTGCTTGGTAATACATATAATTGGTGCAGGGTCCATGTTCTTGTGGTATTTTGTGTGGGGGGAGGGGGATTTGGAGACTGGTGTTCTTGGGTTTCTGTTAGTTTTTTGTGCAAGGCAAGGGGATTTGGCGACCTGATGTTCTTGTTGCACTTCGTGTGGCGGGGGAGGGGGAGGGGGATTGTTAGGAATGACAATTTAATTGACACAGTGATGTGGTGACAGAAAGGAGAAAACAAACTTATTTCTTAATCTTCAGTATCTATAATGGATGACCCGTTTGTCTGCAACTCATTAGTATGTACTTTTGGTTTGCAAGAACTATACCAGTGTTTGAAAATCCCTTGTAGTAGTTTATAAATCCTTTGAAATTTGGAAATCTTCTATAAATCAGAAGCTCTCTATGAGTTTTAAATATGTATTAAGAACTACAGTACTTGTCTAAACTTCAGCATATATCATTAAAAATAAAATAAATTGTGTTTAAACTACTTTGTTTGCTGGAAGCATATCCTCTTTGGTAGTGACAGAGGACCCTCCCCTCAAATAGTGGGTATTGGCAGCTTCCCTTTGTAGATTAGACAGGGAAGTTAATTGTTGAAGAGTAGATGAATATAGTATAACCTCCCTACCATGAACCTACCCATAGATACCTATATCAGATGGGGCCTAAAATGTTTTGAGTTTGGAGCTTCACGGAGACTGAACCCAATACCATCACAGAAGGAGAAAAAAGACGGGAATTTATACGGTATGTTAGCCTGCATTCAGTGATTGGCAAGTTGTAAAAGTCCATTAATGATGAGGTTTTCTTAAGGGAAATCTTGCTTGACGAAACTGTTGGGATTCTTTAAGGGAGTAACAGGTAAGATAGATAAAGAAGAGTCAGTAGATGCTGTTTACTTGGATTTTCAGAAGGCCTTTATCAAGGTGCCACACAAGAAGCTGTTAAAGAAGATAAGAGTCCATGATACTACAGGAAAAATTCTGGCATGGATAGAGATTTAGCAGAAGACAAGTGTGGGAATAATGGGGGCCTATTCTTGGTGGCTTCCAGTGACTAGTGGTGTTCCTAAAGGGTCAGTGTTCAGTTCACTACTATTCACGTTGGGTTAATAATCTGGATGATGCAACTGATGGCTTTGTGGCTAAGTTTGTGGATGATACCAAGATAGATGGAAGGGCTGGTAGTGTTGAGGAAGCAGGGAGCCTTCTGAAATACTTAGACAGATTAGGAGAATTGGCAAAATTATGGGAGATGGAATATAGTGTAAAGAAGTGTATGGTCTTTGACAGAAGGAATCAAAACATAGACCAATTTCTAAATGGGCAGCAAATTCTGAAATTGGACAAAAGGTCTTGGGAGTCTTAGTGCAGGGCTTCCTAAAGGTTAACTTGCAGATTGAGTTAGTAGTAAAGGACTAGTTAGTATAAAAGCTAGATTGTTATGCTAACATGTTATAACGTATTGGTCAGAACCCATTTTAAATATAAGATTAAAGATTAGTTTTGCTTGTCACACACACATCAAAACATCAAAACGTGCTTCATTTGCATCAACAACCAACACAGAGACAAGGATGAGCTGGGGACAACCCACAAGTCTCACTAGGCATCTGGTGCCAACATAGGATGAGCCACAATTTACTAATCCTAAACTGTGCATCTTTTGAATGTGGGAGAAAACGGGAACACTCTGAGGAGACCTATGCGGTCATGGGGAGAATGTACAGACAGTGGTGGGAATTGAACCCGGATCACTGGTACTGTAAAGTCTGTATATTTGGAGTATTGTGAACAGTTCTAGGCCCCATACCTAAGAAAGGATGCACTGTCGTTGGAAAGGGTCCAGAGGGAGTTTATGATGATGATCCCAAGAATTAAAGGACTAAGCTATGAGGACAGTTTGATGGCTCTGGACTGTACTCACTGGAGTTTAGAAGAATAAAGGGGATACCAAATGAAAGCTACTAGATTTTGAATGGTCTAGATAGTGAGGATAAAGGGAGAATGATTCCAGTCATGGAAGAGGTTAGGACCAGAGAGCACAGTCTTAGAATGAAAGGGTGTCCCTTTGGAACAGAGATGAGGAGAATTTCCTTCAACCATAGGATGGCAAATCTATGGACTTCATTGGCACTGATGGTTGTGGAGGCCAAGGGATTGGGTATATTTAAAGCATAGTTTGATAGGTTCTTGATTAGTAAAGATGTCAAATGTTATGGGGCAAAGGCAGGAGAATGAGGGTGTAAAGGAAAGTAACTTGATCAAATGGTAGATTAGACTATTGGACCGAATGGCCTAATTCTGCTCCTTTGTCTAATGGTATCGACGAGTGCTGGCAGAGCAGTCAGACTCAGAATCTGAATCAGATAAGGTTTAATATCACCGGCATATGTCATGAAGCTTGTCTTTGCAGTAGCAGTACAATGCAATAGATAATAATAGAGAAAAAATGAAATTACTGTCAGTATATGTATATTAAAGAGTTAAATTAAATAAGTAGCGCAAAAATTTTAAAAATAATACTGAGATAGTGTGTATGGGTTCATTGTCCATTCGGAATCTGATGGCAGAGGGGAAGAAGCTGTTCCTTAATCACTAAGTGTGTGCCTTCAGACTTCTGTATCTCCTTCCAGATGGTAGCAATGAGAAGAAGGCACGTCCTGGGTGATGGGGCTACTCAGTGCTCAGCCCGGTACTCAGTGGACTTATCACTCTAATAATTTAATCGTTAGGGGAAAAATAAGGAAAGCTTGTCTTGTGACCACGTATTTTACAACTGCTACAATTCTGCTCGACCCTTTCGCCCTTCAACAGACAGAGATTGACCTATCCTACCAGCTTTCATATTCAAAGGGTACTTCGTTGCCATTTAAAGTATTTAAAACTTCCAGTTTTATTTATTTATTACAAGGCAACATTCATTTTATGAACTGGTTTCAGCTCTGACTCACAATCATAGTGCTTGCACTAACCTGATTCAGGTACAATTTGCACCAACGTGATTTGAATGTATAATGCAGAATGGGCTGCGGTGGTGAATCTTGAGGCCTTGTTGTTATAGTCTTCAGACAATTTGCCGCTGTCAATAGCTTTTTTAAAATGTCTTGATTAATCAAAGACATTTAAAAAAAATTCAAATTGCATTAAATATGTAATGAAGGAATAAATCAAAATCATTCCCTTTGTTCTCCCATTTCTACTTTACAAAGGGTCTGCTCACTCCATGGCACATCAATTCACTCGTTAAACCTTCTCCTACCCATGACTCCTTCAGATACAATTCCAGGGGAATAAATGCCTGGTCTTTTGCCGCCTCCTTTAAATACAGCAGATTGGTATGTATTGTTGGGCGGAGAGGAGCGTGAGACACATATACGACAATACCTGCACTCCAGTGGCCATTGTGGACTGCTATTTCATGACTGCAACAGTAACGAGGTAGTGAACTGTGGCACCTTCATGGGGGCTGAGGTCCTGTCTTTGAAGAGGGTGGGGAAATAGGGCATGTTGATTAAGATTAACAACATTGATATTGAAAAAAAAAGGATCATTTTCTTCTAGTGTTCCCAGTTTGTACAATCTTACATTTCAGATAATTTTGCCCAAATTAGCTAGCAGTTCTTCCTTACATTTGTCTGGGATATTTGTTGGCATATGTTATAACACCAAGAAATTTCCTACATGGATGTGAAGAAATCTTCACAGAGTATTGAACTTTCCTAAGCGTAGACGGTTTTCTATTTAAATGCAGGGCATCTATTACAGTGTATGTTAGAACTAATTACTCTGTTTCCCTATGCTACACCTCTGTGACTTTAGATGGAATATTATTTACCTCATGAACTTGGATTATTTAGGGGTAAAGCTGGTTCAACTGTATTTGGATCATGGCATTCAATTTTAGCATCAGATATCAGGAAAGGTAAACTGACCTTGGAGGAGCCACAAGAGATTCTGCAGATGCTGGAAATCTGGAGCAGCACATAAATGCTGGAGAAACTCAGGAGGGATAGGGACAGATAATGGTTAGTATAATTGGGTTGGATCAAAGATACAGTTTTTTTTGTGTTAATCTAGTAACAAAACAAAACATGTATTCCATATTATCCCTGATGGCTGTTACTCAAAGACGTTAATGAGCATCATGATTAGCCTACTGGAGAGTATTAAGCCACCTCCACTGTATTTCATTAAAACATTTCTCCCTCCTTGTTACGTAAATTCAAGCCTTTGTGAGATGTGAACATCTTTCTCCCAGCTTGCCTGTTTTAATACATTCAGTTTTATTTATTTATTACAAGGCAACGTTCAGTTTTTGAACTGGATTTAGCTCTGACTCACAATCATAGTGCTTGCACTAACCTGATTCAGGTTAAATATGCACCAACATGATTTGAATGTATAATGCAGAATGGACTGCGGTGGGGAATCTTGAGGCCTTGTTGTAATAGTCTTCAGACAGTCTGCTGCTGTCAATAGCTTTTGTTAAATGTCTCTACTAATCAAAAACATTTTAAAATAATTCAAATAGCATTTTGTAATGAAGGAATAAAAGTAACTTTAAAAAATTATATACCCGAAATTAATCTTAAACATTAACATGAAGTAAAAGTAAGAATTAAAGAAAAATAAATGGTACTCCCCTGCACTCAAAGTAATTTTGTTATCAAAGTACGTATATTGTTACCATATAAAGTTCAAAGTACGTTTATTATCAAAGTATGTACACTATATACAACCGTGAGATTCTTCTTCTTACAGGCAGTCACGAAACAAAGAAACCCAATAGAATACTTTAAAAATAAAAGACCGTCAAACACCCAGTGTGCAGAAAAAAAGCAAATCACGCAAACAAAAATAGTAAACAAATAATATTAAAAACTGGAGTTCACAAAAGTGAGTCCACAGCCATGAATCCAGTCACAGCCGATCCAGGAGCCAGTTAATTTCAAGGCACAACTAGCTTCAGCGCAGAAATGAGTAAACCCAATGGAGCAGTGAGCTGAACACTGGTCTGTGCCTCACTTCTGGCCCCGAAACCTTGACCTTTTCGGTCTGGCCCAGCGCTTAAATCGGCCAAATCTTAGATCGTTCATTGAGATTCATTTTCTTGCAGGTATTTACAAGACAATAAAGAAATAGAATAACATTTATGAAAAAGATAAATACAAAGATTGACAAGCAACCAATGTGCAAACGAAAACAAGTAGTACAAATAAAATATAAATAATACTGAGAACATGAGTTGGAGAGTGTTTGAATGTTAGTCTGTAGTTTGTGGAATCAGTTCAGAGTTGAGTTGAGTGAAGTTACTCCCGTTTGTGCAGGAGTCTTTTGGTTATAGGATAATAAGTGTTCCTGATGCTGGTGAAGTGGAACCTCCTCCCCAGTGTAGTGGCAAGAAGAAAACATCATGTAGATGGTGGGGGGGTTTGATAATGGATGCTGCTTTCTTGTGGCAGCACTCCATGTAAGTGTGCTCAATGACAGAGGAGGGTTTTTCCTGTGATGGTCTGGGCTGTATACACCATTACGTGTAGACGTTTCCACTCCTGGCCATTGGTGTTTCCATGCTAAGCCATGATGCAACCAGTTATGATAATCTCTTCTGTGCATCTACAGAAGTTTGTCAAAGTTTTAGGTGATGTGCCAAACCTACATAAACCTCTAAGAAAATAGAGGCATTGTCGTGTTTTTTTGTAATAGTACATTACTCAGCCATTTTACTGAGGCTAGATGATCCCATTCAATGCACTGCCGAAGTACTGGGCACAAACTGCTGACCAATATTAGAGTCAGATTCAGATTCAGGTTAGTTCATTGTCATTTAAACTAGGGTGCAAATAAACTCTTAGCTCGCATGATGAAACTTTCAGTCTAAACAGTATACATAGTAATAAGTACACTTACTAGAGTAGAGCAACATAATGGTGTTGAAAAACAGAATGTAAAAAGTATTACTTCAGCTTCAATACTGGGCTTCTTTTTCACACACTTCTGTGTGCGAGTGTGGAAGTCAATGGTAAGTTCTACTAAGCAGTGTTTCACCATCATGTACTTTCAGCACTGTGACTGTCCTTTCAAATCAGTAGTTCATGCCAGGTTTTCTTCAGAATTCCAGACTCCCATCCTTCTTCATCTGACCGCATTAATGGATTCTTCTATTGCTTCCTCCCCATCGATAGTTAGTGATTCCCTTACTGTTCCTTACTCTCCCCTGTTGCTGTGAAATGCATGATACGTTTCTCTCCCTTGTTAGTGAGAGAGAGAGAGCCTGTGGTGTGTCAAACGGTTTGTTAAATTATAGTTTTTGTTGAATGCTGAACTTGGTCTCTCTTTGGGGGCTTTGCTAGTGCCTGCTTTGTGGGTGGTGGGCACTGACATTTTCTGCTGAATGGGTGTGGGGTCGGGGGAGGTTGATGCTTTGCTGCTGCTTGTGCGTGGGAGGGGGGAGAGGGGGCTTTGAGACTCTAATGTTTTTCTGTCATTCACTGCTTTGGGTTCTCTCTGTTTTCATAGATGTCTCTGAAGAGTAAGAATTTCAGGTTGCATACTGTATACATTCTCTGATATTAAAATAGAACCATTTGAATGATCTGAAAATGCATCTATACCGATTTTCTCAACCTTTAGTTCTTGTGCCAGTGAGTAATCATTATTACTCCCTGGGTAAAGCTGTGTAACGTGAATTCTTTGTAGAATATCAAACTGACAAGACACATTTTTGCTCTCAATGGAAATGTCTTCTCTGTCTGATAATCTTAAAGAGCACTGTCATGTCATCTTTCAATTTTTCTGGAAATAAGGTCTCACCCTTTTCAATCCTTCCAGGTAGGTATAATCCTTTAGTTCTGATATTATGCTAATTCTTTTGTACCTTAAATGCACCAAGTGTAATCTAATTGCAGTTCCAAAGAGTTTTATTCAGATTCTATCAGTTCAAGAGGAATCTCAGTATTTTATTCACATTGAATAGCCTTATTAATCTAATAGACTTCTTTTGAAATATCTGTACCATCTATCATTCAGTTACTCCAGTCTTCCACACTTATTTTCAAAGATTTATACATTCAACTTATATTTTGACATAAATCTGAATCAGGTTTATTATCACTGTTTTATATGATGTGAAATTTGTTGTTTTGTGACAGCAGCACAGTGCAGAAGCGTAAAGTTACTATAAATTACAAAATAGATAAACAGTACATTAAAACATCAACACAGTATTGTTCGAGAGTTCATGGACCATTCAGAAATCTGATAGCTCCTTAGTCATCGGACTTCTGAATGGTCCTTGAACCCATAAACGCAGGCCATGTTTCTGAGTCATTGAGTGTGGGTCTTCAGGCTCCTGGACCTCCTCCCTGACAATAATAATGAGACAAGGGCATACCCTGGTTGGTGATGGATCTTAATGATGAATGCCGCCTTCTTGAGGCACTGCTTCTTGAAGATGTAGTTACACCTCTGAAAATTTGCAGGAGTCTTTTGTGAGATACCTTAATGTCTGAGTGAAGTACAGCTATTGGTGTGTCTTCTTCTTGATCGCATGCATATATTGGGCAAAAGACAGATCCTTTGAGACATTGGCATCAAAGAACTTCAAGCTAGTCACCCTCCCCACCACCAACCTCTCAGTGAGGACTGTTGTGTGTCCTACCGACTTCTCCTTCCTGAAGTCCGCGATCAATTCCTTGGTCTTGCTGATGCTAAGTGCGAGGTTGTTGCTCAACCAGCCAATCTGTCTCTCCCCTATATGTCTCCTCATTGTCATCTGAGATTAAAGAACAACAGTAGTGTCTTCTACAAATTTATAAATGGTATATGAAAAACATACTGAAATTCAGATGCATTAAAGCTATAACTACCAAAAAGTGTAACTAGGCTCTTGTCCACAGACTTCCAAAACATACAATAGTGGCTAGTTTGTAAATATATTTTTTTTAATTTTTGTTTGGAGATACAGCACTGTAACAGGCCTTGCTGGCCGATGAGCCCACACTATCCAATTATGCCCATGTGACCAATTAGCCTACTAACTGGTTTGTCTTTGGAATGTGTGAGGAAATCTGAGCACACCAAGGAAACCCATGCAGTCACAGGGAGAATGCACAGGCTACAGCAGAAATGAACCTGTGCCGTTGTCACTGTAATCTTGTTACGCAAACTGCTACACTACCACGCAGCCCTTCCCCACCCCCTAGTACCTAGTTAGTCAATTAATTAACTAGCTTCAGTTTTTGAGCAAAAACTTAAGATCTGGATTTTATTTAACTGGCACAATTAGTTTAAATTCTAACTTATTTGTAGTTTATTGACCTTATTTTTCTCCAAGATGGCAGCACCACTAGTTGCTGTGGCCACCCAAGTTCCAATTAATGGTTTAATTCTTCACCCTTTAATTCTTTCTTATGAACCCAAGATGCAGCTGGATATTAAGAACACAAGTACTGTAAGTCTACCTCACCAACAAGATGCTGTGTAGTGTCAGTTCGTTGTGTGCTGTGCTGTCGCCTGCTGTAGTTACCCAGGATAGAAGGCACCAGAAGCGGTGCACATGGAAACAGAAACATGGGAAGCATGCCGGTGTCCGTGCGAGACTAAAGGTGAAACGTGGCAGGACAACTCTTCCATGGATTCCGCTTTCAAACTTTGATGGTGATAGAGATGGAGTGGCAGTGGGGGGAGGGCATTTAGTAGCAAGGGGGCAGCTGAAGGATTACAGGCTTTCTTTAAGAAACTGATTGCATGTTGTATGTACTTGATACTCAGTGCCTAATAACTAATTACAATGATCACGTAAACAGCTCAGTTCTTGTTAACCCACCGTTCTCTTAGACTTTGCTCGAAACGTGTTACAGTTGTTGAAAAGCAATGTGACACTTGCGAGAATATCATGAAAAATCTGGATAGAAGAAATTGTATTATTTCCAGGCCTGGCCCTCATAACATTCCCTTTCACTACTGTAGTACAGTGTTAGCTAGTATGATTCCCCTATTCTAATCACACGGTGACACCATTTTCTGTGGATTAGGGTATGGTGTTCAATGGGGTAACGTTTGGAATCTGCTGTTTTGAATGGTTTTTACTGCATTTCTTTGGCCCACAACCTTACCAAGATATTACTGTCCCACTTTGTGTTTCTTCAGGCAGAGTCACATGTCACAGTGTTCACTAACAAATGACAGAACCCAGGGGAAGAGAAAATACAGACTCCCTTATAGAGACAGAAGCAGGAGTTTCTTCATAAGAATTCCAAAGGAACATCGATGGATCAACTGAGCGACATTGTGAGGCGAATCACACTAGAAACACAAAGACCGCACTGTAAACGCTAATTGGGAGTCCACTTCAGATAATCACAGTATGCAAACAACTTGAGCCAGTCAAAATAAATGACAAGATTATACAGAAAGCACAAGGGCTTAAAGTCTCTAGATGAGACAAAAATGAACAAATGCAGGCGCACAGGCAGTAGGGTTCATGACAGTACCTTCCTCCCTAAGGCTGGAACCTGACGGCCCAGGGAGCTTGGGGAACTTGAGACAGGGCTGGTAAATTTGAGACAGATCTGATGCTCTTGAGACTGGGCTAGTAAATTCAAGACAAATCCGATGCTCTCGGGGCAGGGTTGGTAAACTTGAGACAAGCATGATGCTCTTGAGACAGGGCTGGTAATCTCAGGAACATGGCAAATAACTCAAAAACGTAGAATAAAACTCAGGAAGATAGAATCAAACTTGGGAACATAGAATAGTCCCTGAAAGCCTGGAATAGTCCTCAGAAACCGGGAGGGCTATGGGAGAACCAGGAAACCTGGATAACCTTGAAGCTCAGAACGTGGAACTCAGAAGGTAGCCTCGGGAAACTTGGAACATAGCCTCTAGACAAGCATTGAGAATAGAAGGCACCCGTGCCTCCAGCTAACTGATGTCCAAGCTGCTGTTGAAGCTGGGTCCATTTACGTCGTGGCCTTCTAGTGGCATGGTGTGAGCTGACAAACGATTGAACCCAGGTGCAGAGGAACAACAGATTTCCAGGTAGAACCAGAAAAGTGAAAAAGCAATGAAGTTGGACTACTAATGTATACTTTAAAATTGTTGATGAAAATTGTTTTACTGTAATTAAATAAAGAAATAATTTTATTTGTTGCTTTAAATAGATTTGAATTTTTTTGCAAAATTATTTGTATGGCTTTCAATTTGCAGTTCTTACTTTCTTTCACTGTGCTTCGTAAATCAAAATTCTTTATAGTTTTTACATAATGGTTGGAATAAAAGGGGGAGACACTGAGGATGTGGTCTGGAAGCCAAGAGAAAGTTCGGGAACCACTGGTTTATACCAACATCCATATACTTACAAAGTAGCTCCTCACCCTCACCTCAAATACTCTGACAACTTATCTGTTCAAAGGAAGATCAGACCCTGGCCAGAAGAAGGAACCTAAGCATTGCAGGACTGTTTAGAAAGCATGTTCAGGGTTGTGCCCCTATGAATATCACATTAACATTGATAAATATGTGGGATCTGTGACTGGCTGCATAGAGAAGTACATAGAGGATATTATCGTTATTAAACACATCTCTGCAAGGGCAAATCAGAAACCATGGTTGACAACAGAGATCTGGACACTTCTGATAGATTGGGATGCTGCCTTCAGATCAGGAGTTAAGGTGACTTTCAGGTCAGCAAGAGCTGTGCTTTTCCACGTCACCAGGAAGGCAAAATGGCATTATTCATTGAGAATATACAGACATATCTGTGACACCAGAGACACGAGGCGCATATTGCAGAGCATTCAGAACATAAGGGACAAAATTTCACCCTGCACATCAACGACAGTGACACCTCTCTTCTTGATAGGTCAAATGCCTTTTGCACAGGGTTTAAGGCACAGAATGATGTGCCAGTGAGAACGGGTGCCCTCCCCCGAGGAGCGGGCACTCTATCCGGCCACAGCTGATGTAAGGAGGACCATAGCTGGGGTCAACCCACATAAAGCTGATAACATACCTTGCTGGGTGCTGAGGGGCTGTGCAGCCTAGTAATCAGAGGTTCTCACAGACATCTTTGATATCTCTCTGGAGCAGTCCACTGTCCTCACAGGCCTCAAGGCAGCCACCAGCATCCTGGTGCCCAAGAGAGTTGGAGTAATCTACCTTAATGACTGCCATCCGGAGGAAGGAGCTCTGACAACAATGGAGTGCTTTGAGTGCCTTATGATGGCTCACAATCATTCCCATCTTCCTGCTGCATTTGACCTTTTCCAGTTTGCTTATTGCTCAAATTGGTCCGCTGATGATACCATAGCCAATGCTCTCCACTCCAGCCTGACCCACCTGGGAAATACTTTATACTTTATACTTTATTGTCGCCGAACAATTGGTACTAGAACGTACAATCATCACAGCGATATTTGATTCTGCGCTTCCCACTTCCTGGAGAGTGCCTCATTTGCCAAGATGCAGTTTATTGACTTCAGTTTGGTGTTTTATATGATCATCCATCAGAAGCTGGGGGGAGAACTGCCCTCATTGAGTCACAACATTTCCCTCTGTAATTGGATCTTGTCAGAAAGGCCACAGTCAGTCCGTGTTGGCAGCAACATCTCTAGCTACATCATGCTGAGTACTGATGGCTCTCCAGGCTGCGTGCACAGCCTGTTGTCGATACATGACTGCACTGCTATATCCCGTTCCAACTGAATCATCAAGTTCACTGATGACACAGCAGTGGTTGGCCTCATCAATAAAAATGACGAGACAGCATGAAGAGAGAAGGTGGAGCCTTTTGCTGAGATTTAGTTACGAGCAGAACAACTTAAGTCTCAATGTGGGCAAGACTAAAGAGATGATTGTAGACCTCAGGAAAGTGCAGGTTGACCATTCCTCATCTGAAGAGAGAGCTAGGAGCACCCAGTTGCTGTGAGTGCACAGAACGGACAATCTCACCTAGTCCCTCAACACCACCTCTTTAGTCAAGAAAGCACAGCAGTGTCTCCACTTCCTGAGGAAATTGAGGCAAGTAAGGACCACCCCCAACACTCAGTATAACTCATTTTTACAGGAGCACTGTTGAGAGTGTCCTGGCCAGCTGCATCACCATCTGGTACAGGAACTGCAAGGTATCTGACTGCAAGACCATACAAGGGATTGTGAGGTCTTCTGAGAGGATCATCGGGGTCTCCCTTCTACCCATCTGAGATATTTACCTGGAGACTTGCATACACATCCGTCCAACAATCTCTTTGACCAACCCCGCCCCCCCCCACACACACACAAACCATCGGGCATGAGGTACAGTAGAATTAGGACAAGGAATGCAAGGTACATTAGGCTAGGAAACAACATCTTCCCTCACGCCAAGAATCTACTGAACTTCCTGCCACCACCGAGGTCTCACCACATATGAAGTACCAGTAGCATTATCCTGTTTACTTTTTAACTTGTGACATAAATGCACCATATTATTTGTTAATTTGTTTGTGGAAATACTACTTTACATGTTGTGCGTGAGTTACTTATACTGTCTTGTGCACCTTGGCCTGCAAGAACGCTGTTTTGTTTGGCGGTATACATGTATACGGTTGCAATGACAATAAACTTGATTTTGAATCTGAACTAGAAATTATTAATATATTAGCATTACTTCCCACATTCTCTATATTATTTAAATATGGGATATGTAAATTTTATGATATTCAGAAGAATTTATCTTTAAACCTATCCCTTTCATTCTAATTAATTAAGATCATCTTAATTATGATATACATAAATTGAATTAACTTAATGACCTAAATTCATGACGAATCAGATTTTAATAAATCATGTATTCTGAAGTTTGTCTTTTAACCCTTTTGTAATCTGCATATATGAGAACGAAAGCACTGGAAAGGTGCCAAGAAAAGTGTGTGTCTGTGTAGGTCAGGGGGTGGATGGTTGGTAGGATTGGGGCATGGGTAGAAAAGCATAAATCGGATGGCCAAGGATAGGATGAGAAACAGGTGAGACTAGATGATGGAATGGATGGTGATACGGAGATACAAGGGAAATAAAAGATGGTATTAAGAAAGAATCTGAAATTACTGCAACTCTGAGAACACAGGTGCATAGCTCCTTTAAAGTGGCATCACAGGTAGATAGGGTCATAAAGAAAGCTTTTGGCACATTGGCCTTCATAAATCAAAGTACTGAGTGCAAGAAATGGCATGCTATGTTGAAGTTATGTAAGACATTGGTGAGGCCTGATTTGGAGTATTGTGTGCAGTTTTGGTCAGGAAAAATGTACAAACGTTAATAAGGTTGAAAGAGTACAGAAAAAAGTTACAAGGAGGATGCCAGGACTGGAGTACCTGAGTTATAAGGAAATATTGAATAGATTAGGACTTTATTCCATGGAACATGGAAGATTGAGAGGTGATTTGATAGAGGTACACAATATTATGAAGGGGAGAGGTAGGGTAAATGCAAGCAGACTTTTTGCACTGAAGTTGGATGGGACTTCAACCAGAGGCCCAACAAGAGTGGAAGGTGAAAAGATTGAGGGGAACATGAGGGGATACTTCCTCAATCAGAGGGTTATGAGAATGTGGATCGAGCTACCGGTGCAAATGGTACATGCGAGCTCGATTTCAATGCTTAAAAGAAGTTTAGATAGGTACATTGATAGTAGGGGTATGGAGGGCTTTGGTTACAGTTCAGGTGGGAGTAGGCATTTTAAATGGTTTGGCATGGACTAGATGGGGAGAAGGGCTTTTACCTTTCCATGACCATGACTCAGTAGGTTAGGTAGCATGCGTTGAAATGGAAGCAAAGCTCTGAAGTCTGAGGCTCTTTATTGGAAGCAGAATGCGAGATAAAAATGGGACTTTTAAGTTGTAGAGAAGCTGGGAGGACGGATGGATAGGACAAAGGGAATATCTCTGAATAGGTGAGACCAGGTCAAATGGATTAATAGGGCAATTGGAAGGTAATTTTTTTTAACAGCAGGGCTCTGGGACATACTGAGCAATTTGGGCGATACTAATGGAAAAGACAAAAACTGAGTAAGTATCACAGATAGATTATTTATGACAGGATTAGCCAGTTCTGATACAGACAAAGAAAGAATTACATAAGTTGAAGAACTATCTATTGAATCCAGAAAGCGGCCCTATACCCAGACAAAAAAAAAGAGGCTCACATCTTCAAGTCTGCATAGGGCCTGTTTCTAACATTGTGAGAGGCCATAGACAGACAGATCAGAATGGGGGTGGGCTGTCAATTTAATGTAGCGTATAATAGGGAGCTCAGAGTTGTTCTTGTGGACAGAATATATGTAGGTGCTCTATAAAGCAATCACTCTAGTCTTCATTTGGTTTCTCCAATGTAGAAGGGACATGTGCTACAAACACTAAATACAGTGACTAAATGGAAGAAATGCGAGTGAATTTCTGTCTAATGAGGAAGAATTGTCAGGTCTCTGGATGGTGGAAAATGTTATTTAAAGAGTTAATAGCACTTAACCAGCGTCTCATACCCAACCTGCTGCTCACCACCCTACACACTGAAACACAACTCACCCTCACACCTCCAAACACTTTTTTGACATCAAAACTGACATACAACATCTAATATTCTTTTTTCTGAGTAGAACAGGATGGCTTTCAATTACCACAGATATTTCATGGGAGGTTTTATGGATTCAGCACTAACAACTTACTCACTCACAAGGAAGCCCACTCACTCAGGCTTCTACTTACCTACACATCTTAGAGGACAACGTCTGCAGAATCTATGGTTCAGAAAACGCCAAGTTGCCCCACTGGCCTCACAGTCAAAGTCAACATTGGTAGCATTGGGAGCTTTACGTATTTCACAACATAAGCAAATTTCACAGTTTGCTGCTCACTGCTGCATTGAGGGCAAAGGAGGTGAGTGGAGGAGTGGTGTCAATGAAATCTTTTACTCCACAAGATCAGGCTTTACCTATTTTTTCACTAACCCACAGGAACAGTCAAGTCAGCCACGGATATTTGGTGCCCCTGTAGGTTTTTCCAAAATGCAGCACTCAAAGACTGACCAAGTTCAGATACCTTCCTGGCAACCATCTGGCAGGGAAATGTTGTTTATTGTCTACTGTGGCTTGAACATCAGCAGATCTCTGTTAGATGTTTTGAGTTGAGACCCCTTATCAGACCCTTGCAGTCCTGATGACTCAAAATGTTGACTGTCCATTTCCTTCCTTCTCCTTCTTGGTCTGTTTACTTTCTCCAGTATTTTCAGTGTTGTTTGGAGGAGAGTTCTATTTGAATAATACTAAATTTAAAAAGATAAATTATAAGGGTAGATTATGTAAAATTGGACTATACTCAAAAAATTTAGAAGATTGCTATCTTTCCATTACTATCCTCTCTATGTTTTGCATTGTTTCTGTATTTTTTTTGCTTTTTGCTTAAAACTTAATTATCCTCCGCATATTTTTACCTACTTAATCTCTTGTTCTTATTTTCTGTGTTTACTTTTATTATCATGAGGCCTTTGATCTGTTTCAATATTAAATATTAATCTGTGTTTATGACGGCCTTGTCTATCTTTACAATGTCAACTTATGTAATCATCCTGTCTCTGATGTAAGTTAATCACAGATTTCTTCAGTAAAGTCTGGGCCTACATACAGAACTGTGCAAAAGTCTTAGACACGTATAAGAAATTCTGTAAAGTGAAGATGCTTTCAAAATAATGAAATGTTGCTAAATATCAAAAAAATGTACTATAAAGAGCAGTAAACAGTAAAAAGCAAAATCAAATCAATATTTACTGTGACCACCTTTTGCCGTTAAAACTGCATCAATTCTTTTAGTTACACTGTCATGCAGTTTTATAAGAAAATGGATTGGTGATTCTTCTTCAGACTTCGACTGTCTCACTTGCTTCTGTCTTTCCAGGTAATCTACTCAGCCTCGGTGATGTTGAGATCAGGGCTCTGTGGATGCCATACCATGTGAAACCAGATAAAAAATCTAGAGTGCCCAAAGTTTTTGCACAGGACTGTATATAAAAAGAATGGATGAAAATTTGTGCAGTAAAGACAGGAATTTACAATTCTATTTTGATGATGAAGGAATATTCTGTGGCTGCAGAGGCAGCAACATTGGTACCATCAGAAAGAAACCTTCTCTGTCTAACAAAGTACCAGAGACTTGATAACAGAACAGCTTTTAAAGCTTTTCTACATAAATGAGGATGTCATTAAATCATATCAGGGCCACTGTGTCCCCATCCAAGACCTTAACTGATAATATTGGTGATGATGGAAAACCAGAATCTCTGTTTGTGCATCAAGATTTCTGTTTGAGGAAACCGAAGAAATTATCTCTTCAACTTTGACACATATGATATTTGGCTTTGAACTGTAACTGACTTTAAACAAGTTGGATCTCAGGTATAAATTATAACATTTTCTTTAATCCTATCAAAAAGCGATACCCACTCCATAAACAACAGTGGGAAAATGAGTCCTTCCATTCAGTGTATTGAACATATCACCCACTTATTATACAATAGCAGGTGCTTTTCGCTATTAAGCCAGCTTCCTACAGGAGACACATATCACACATCTATCAGTTAGAATCAGAATCGGGCATATGTCGTGAATTTTATTGATATGCGGCTGCAGTTCATTGCAATACATAATAATAAAAATAGTAAATTACAGCAAAAAGTATATACCATATGTATGTTTATAAGGTTAAAATAAATAAGTGATGCTAAACAGAATATAAAGTAGTGTGGTAGCATTCATAGGTTCAATTTTAATTCAGAAATCTGATGACAAAGAGGAAGAAGCTATTCCTGAATCACTGCGTGTGTGCCTTCAAGCTCCTGCACCTCTTTCCTGATGGTAGCAATGAGAAGAAGGCATGTTCTGGGTGATGGGGGTCCTTAATGATGGATGCCAGGACCTGACGGGATGTACGCCAGGCTACTGTGGGAAGCGAGGGAGAAGATTGCTGAGCCTCTGGCGATGGTCTTTGTATCGTCAATGAGGATGGGAGGTGTTCCGGAGGATTGGAGGGTTGCAGATGTTGTTCCCTTATTCAAGAAAAGGGGTAGGGATATCCCAGGAAATTAAAGACCGGTGAGTCTTACTTCAGTGGTTGGTAAGTTGATGGAGAAGATCCTGAGAGGCGGGATTTATGAACATTTGGAGAGGCATAATATGATTACGAACAGTCAGCATGGCTTTGTCAAAGGCAGGTCATGCCTTACGAGCCTGATTGAATTTTTGAGGATGTGACTAAACACATTGATGAAGGTAGAGCCATAGATGTAGTGTATATGGATTTTAGCAAGGCATTTGTTAAGGTACCCCATGCAAGGCTTCTTGAGAAACTGAGGAGGCATGGGATCCAAGAGGACATTGCTTTGTGGATCCAGAACTGGCTTACCCACAGAAGGCAAAGAGTGGTTGTAGACACGTCATATTCTCCATGGAGGCTGGTGACCAGTGGTGTGCCTCAGGGATCTGTTCTAGAACCCCTACTCTTTATGATTTTTATAAATGACCTGAATGAGGAAGTGGAGGGATGGGTTAGTAAATTTGCTGATAACACAAAGGTTGGGGGTGTTGTGGATAGTGTGGAGGGCTGTCAGAGATTACAGCGGGACATTGATAGGATGCAAAACTGTTCTGAGAACTGGCAGATGGAGTTCAACCCAGATAAGTGTGAGGTGACACACATAAAAGTTGCTGGTGAATGCAGCAGGCCAGGCAGCATCTCTAGGAAGAGGTACAGTTGAGTTACAGTCAGGCCGAGACCCTCATTTTGGTAGGTCAAATATGATGTCAGAATATAGCATTAATGGCAAGACTCTTGGCAGTGTGGAGGATCAGAGGGATCTTGGGGTCTGAGTCCATAGGGGACTCAAAGCTGGTGACTCTGTGGTTAAGAAGGCAAACAGTGCATTGGTCTTCATCAATCATGGGACTGAGTTTAAGAATCGAAAGGTAATGTTGCAGCTATGTAGGACCCTGGTCAGACCCCACTTGGAGTACTGTGCTCAATTCTGGTCGCCTCACTGCAGGAAGGATGTGGAAACCATAGAAAGAGTGCAGAGGAGATTTACAAGGATGTTGCCTGGATTGGGGAGCATGCCTTATGAGAATAGGCTGAGTGAACTTGGCTTTTTCTCCTTGGAGCGATGGAGAATGAGAGGTGAGCTGATAGAAGTGTACAAGATAATGAGAGGCATTGATCTTGTTGATAGTCAGAGGCTTTTTCCCAGGGTTGCTTGGAGGTAGGTACAGAGGAGATGTCAGGGGTAAGTTTTTTACGCAGAGAGTGGTGAGTGCGTGGAATGGGTTGCTGGCAGCAGTGGTGGAGGCGGAAACGATAGGGTCTTTTAAGAGACTCCTGGATGGATACATGGAGCTTAGAAAAATAGAAGGCTATGGGTAAGCCTAGGTAGTTCTAAGGTAAGGACATGTTTGGCACAGCTTTATGGGCCGAAAGGCCTGTATTGTGCAGTAGGTTTTCTATGTTTCTATATTTCTATACCATGTAGGCTAGTGCTGGTGATGGAATTAACTACCTTTACAACTCTCTGCAGCTTATTTCGATCCTGTGCAGTGCACCCCCACCCCCCCCACCCGCAACAGGGAACAGTGATTCAGCCAATTAGAATGCTCTCCATGGTATATCTGTAGAAATTTGTGAGTGTCTTTGGTGACATTGCAAACTTCCACAAACTCCTAATGAAATATTGTCACTGTTGTACCGTCTTTAGTACTGCATTGATATGTTGGGCCTAGGATAAATCTTCAGCGATATTGACACTCAGGAACTTGAAACCACTCACCCTTTCCACGTCTGATCCCTGTACAAGGACTGGTGTGTGTTCCCTCGTTTTACTTTCTGAAGTCCATAATCAGTTCTTTGGTCTTACTGAAGCTGAGTGCAAAGTTGTTTCTACAACACCCCTCAACCAACTGATCTACTTCATTCCTGTAAACCTTCTGGTCACCTTGTTCGGTCTTTTCATTGACTACTATTCCAGTTTTGGCCTTGGTGATGCAGAAATTCAGGCTTCGATACCTTCTGCCTGCTGATAGCTGCAAGAAGATGACATGGCTTCCACGGGCAGCATCCTTGATGACAAGTGGTGCCTTCTTGAGACAGTACCTCACGTAGGAAGGATGTACCTGTGATGTATTGTATTGGACTGAGTCCACTACTCTCTACAGTTTCTTAGTTACTGTGCATTCAAATTGCTGTATTAGACCATAATGCAAACAGTCAGGATGCATTCAATAGTACATCTGTAGAGGTTTGTTAGCATTTGGGGTCAAACTGAACCTCCTTAACCTTATGAGAAAGTAAAGACTCCAGCACACCTCCCTTGTGATTGCAACTACAGCACTGTGCAAAAGTCCTCACACCCTTGATTGTTCATATAAATTTTGTTTTAGATGTTTATTTCTTGTCTTCTGCTTTAGTGTGTCAGTAGAAAAGGGCAAACTGTAGATTTCCGAACATTCATTTTCCAAAAAGTTAAATGTTAGAGATTTTTGTATTTTGTTAAAGAAAGGAACATATTAAGTAATAGACCAATATTCAAATAAAACCTGCTGACTTTATAGTTAGTGCATGATTAAGCAAAGATAACAAACAGGTGGCCAATGATCAATGACACAATGAGTTGAATAAACTAATCTGATAAACTGAAACAGAAATAGGTGTAAAAGTAATCAAACTGGGTAAAGTACAACCAAACTAGAAGTTGAGGGTGTGGCAGATGAAACAGTTTAACCCTCAAATCATCAGTTCTTACACAGTAGCAAGAATGAGCATAGCAACAAGGCACAGGGTGATCATTCTGTATCAGTCTCTCTGAAGCAGAAATTTTGCATCTGACAAGACTTTCAAAATGTGCTGTTCAAGCTCTTCTGAAGATGCATAAAGAAACAGGCAAGGATGAGGACCTGAAATGCAGCGGTCAGCAATGGAACTGAGTGCAGCAGATGGGAAATACATCAAAAGGCGTCCCTTCTACATCAGAAGAAGTCCAGCTCTGCAGCCAGCTCTGAATTCATAGATTAGATTAGATTAGAATATGAGGACATGCAGTCCTCTTTTATTGTCATTTAGTAATACATGCATTAAGAAATGATACAATTTGTTCCTCCAGAATGATATCACAGAAACACAAGACAAACCAAGACTAAAAAAACTGACAAAAACCACATAATTATAACATATAGTTACAACAGTGCAAAGCAATACCGTAATTTGATAGAAGAACAGACCATGGGCACGGTAAAAAAATTCTCAAAGTCTCTCAAAAGTCCCATCATCCTAAGAGACTGCATTAGGGAACTGGAGCTGCAGCTCGATGACCTTCGTCTGGTCAGGGAGAGTGAGGAGTTGATGGAGAGGAGTTACAGGCAGGTGGTCATACCAGGGCCACGGGAGGCAGATAAGTGGGTCACAGCTAGGAGGGGGAAGGGGAAGAGTCAGGTAATAGAGAGTACCCCGGTGGCTGTGCCCCTTGACAATAGGTACTCCTGTTTGAGTACTGTTGCGGGGGGACAGCTTACTTGGGAGAAGTGACAGTGGCCGTGCCTCCGGCACAGAGTCCAGCCCTGTAGCTCAGAAGGGTAGGGAAAGGAAGAGGAGGGCAGTAGTAATAGGGGACTTGATAGTCAGAGGGTCAGTTAGATGATTCTGTGGATACAGTCCGGAGACCCGGGTGGTAGTTTGCCTCCCTGGTGCCAGGGTCCGGGATATTTCTGATCACGTCCAAGATATCCTGAAGTGGGAGGGAGAGGAGCCAGAGGTCATAGTAGATATAGGTACCAATGACAAGGTAGGAAAAGGGGAGAGGTCCTGAAAGAAGAATATAGGGAGTTAGGAAGGGAGTTCAGAAAAAGGACCGCAAAGTTAGTAATCTCGGGATTACTGCCTGTGCCACGCGACAGTGAGAGTAGGAATGCAATGAGGTGGAGGATAAATGCGTGGCTGAGGGATTGGAGCAGGGGGCAGGGATTCAAGTTTTTGGATCATTGGGACCTCTTTTGGCGCAGGTGTGACCTGTACAAAAAGGACAGGTTATACGTGAATCCTAGGGGGACCAATATCCTGGCGGGGAGATTTGCGAGGGCTACTGAGGTGACTTTAAACTAGAATGGTTGGGGGGTGGGAATCAAATTAAAGAGACTAGGAGAGAGGAGGTTAGTTCACAAATAGAGAAAGCTAGTAGACAGTGTGTGAGTGAGGATAGGCAGGGGCAGAGATCAGGAGCACTCAGACCGAAGATGTAGGGGACAAGGAAGAAAAAGATAACAAAGTTGTCTGCTCCATTAAGGATAAAAAGAGAGTAAGAGGTGGAAAGTTTCTTAAATGCATCTATTTTAATGCTAGGAGCATTGTAAGAAAGGTGGATGAGCTTAGAGCATGGATTGATACCTGGAAATATGATGTTGTAGCTATTAATGAAACGTGGTTGCAACTAAATATTCCAGGATTTTGGTGCTTCAGGTGTGATATAATAGGAGGGACAAGAGGGGGATGTGTTGCATTGCTTGTCAGAGAACATATAGCAGTGGTCCTCTGGCAGGATAGATTAGTGGACTTGTCCAGGGAGGCTATTGGGGTGGAATTGAGGAATGGGAAAGGTGTAGTGATGCTTATAGGGGTGTATTATAGACCACCTAATGGGGACTGAGAACGGGAGGAGCAAATTTGTAAGGAGATAGCAGATATTTGTTGTAAGCACAAGGCTGTGATTGTGGGAGATTTTAATTTTCCACACATAGACTGGGAAACCCATTCTGTAAAAGGGATGGATGGTTTGGAGTTTGTCAAATGTGTGCAAGATAGTTTTTTGCAGCAATACATAGAGGTACCAACTAGAAAGGGAGCAGTGTTGGATCTCCTGTTAGGGAATGAGACAGGGCAGGTGACGGAGGTATGTGTTGGGGAGCACTTCGGGTCCAGTGATCACAATACCATTAGTTTCAATATAATTATGGAGAAGGATAGGACTAGACCCAGGGTTGAGGTTTTTGATTGGAGAAAGGCTAACTTTGAGGAGATATGAAAGGATTTAGAAGGAGTGGATTGGGACAAATTGTTTTATGGGAAGGATGTAATAGAGAAATGAAGGTCATTTAAAGGTGAAATTTTGTGGGTACAGGATCTTTATGTTCCCGTTAGATTGAAAGGAAAGGTTAAAATTTTGAGAGAGCCATGGTTTTCAGGGATATAGGAAACTTGGTTCGGAAAAAGAGAGGGATTTACAATAAATATAGGCAGCTTGGAGTTAATGAGGTGCTCAAGGAACACAAAGAATGTTAAATGAATCTTAAGAAAGAAATTAGAAAAGCTAAAAGAAGATATGAGGCAGCTTTAGCAAGTAAGGTGAAAATAAATCCAAAGGGTTTCCACAGTTATATAAATAGCAAAAGGATAGTGAGGGATAAAATTGGTCCCTTACAAAATCAGAGTAGATGGCTGTGTGCGGAGCCAAAAGAGATGGGGGAGATTTTGAACGATTTCTTTTCTTCGGTATTCACTAAGGAGAAAGATATTGAATTGTGTAAGGTAAAGGAAATAGGAAGGGTAGTTATGGAAAGTATGACGATTAAACAAGAGGAAGCACTGGTGCTTTCAAGGAATATAAAAGTGGATAAGTCTCCGGGTCCAGACAAGATATTCCCTAGGACTTTGAGGGAAGGTAGTGTGGAAGTAGTAGGGGCTCTGACAGAAATATTTCAAATGTCATTAGAAACGGGGATGGTGCCGGAGGATTGGCGTATTGCTCATTTGGTTCCATTGTTTAAAAAGGGTTTTAAGAGTAAACCTAGCAATTATCAACCTGTGAGTTTGATGTCAGTTGTGGGTAAATTGATGGAAAGTATTCTTAGAGATGATATATATAATTATCCGGATAGACAGGGTCTGATTAGGAACAGTCAATATAGATTTGTGCGTGGAAGGTCATGTTTGACAAATCTTATTGAATTTTTTGATGAGGTCACTAGGAAAGTTGACGAGGGTAAAGCGGTGGATGGTGTCTATATGGACTTCAGTAAGGCCTTTGACAAGGTTCCACACGAAAGGTTAGTTAGGAAGGTTCAATTGTTAAGTATTAATATTGAAGTAGTAAAATGGATTCAGCAGTGGCTGGATGGGAGACGCCAGAGAGTAGTGGTGGATAACTGTGTGTCAGATTGGAAGACGGTGTGTAGTGGTGTGCCTCAGGGATCTGTACTGGGTCCAATGCTGTTTGTCATATATATTAATGATCTTGATGATGGGGTGGTAAATTGGATTAGTAATTATGCAGATGATACTAAGATAGGTGGCGTTGTGGATAATGAAGTAGGTTTTCAAAGCTTGCAGAGAGATTTAGGCCAGTTAGGCTGAAAGATGGCAGATGGAATTTAATGCTGATAAATGTGAGGTGCTACATTTTGGTAGGACTAATCAAAATAGGACATACATGGTAAATGGGAGGGCATTGAAGAATGCTGTAGAACAGAGGCATCTAGGAATAATGGTGCATAGTTCCCTGAAAGTGGAATCTCATGTGGATAGGGTGGTGAAGAAAGCACATGAGATTCCACTTTCAGGGAACTATGCACCATTATTCCTAGATGCCTCTGTTCTACAGCATTCTTCAATGCCCTCCCATTTACCATGTATGTCCTATTTTGATTAGTCCTACCAAAATGTAGCACCTCACATTTATCAGCATTAAATTCCATCTGCCATCTTTCAGCCTAACTGGCCTAAATCTCTCTGCAAGCTTTGAAAACCTACTTCATTGAGTAGGAATATAGGATTGAGCATTGAGTATAGGAATTGGGATGTAATGTTGAAATTGTATAAGGCATTGGTAAGGCCAAATTTGGTGTATTGTGTACTGTTCTGGTCACCGAATTATAGGAAAGAAGTCAATAAAATTGAGAGAGTACAGAGGAGGTTTACTAAGATGCTACCTGGGTTTCATCTCCTAAGTTACAGAGGAAGGTTGAACAAGTTAGGTCTTTATTCTTTGGAGCGTAGAAGATTGAGAGGGGACTCGATAGAGGTATTTAAAATTATGAGGGGGATAGATAGAGTTGACGTGGATCGGCTTTTTCCATTGAGAGTGGGGTAGATTCAAACAAGAGGACATGAGTTGAGAGTTAAAGGGCAAAAGTTTAGGGGTAACATAAGGGGGAGCTTCTTTACTCAGAGAGTGGTAGCTGTGTGGAACAAGCTTCCTGCAGAAGTGGTTGGGGCAGGTTCGGTGTTGTCGTTTGAAGTTAAATTGGATAGATATATGGACAGGAAGGGAATGGAGGGTTATGGACCGAGTGCAGGTCGGTGGGACTAGGTGAGAGTAGGAGTTCGGCATGGACTAGAAGGGCCGAGGTGGCCTGTTTCCGTGCTGCAATTGTTACATGGTTATATGGTTATATCACGCAGATGGTAGAAGGAAGAAAAACTCTCTTCCAGCTATGAGCTTCCAGTGCTGCAAACTTGCCGATGCAGCACCCTGGAAGCACTCGACCACTGCTGACTCTTGAGTCCATCCGAAAACTTTGAGCCTCCGACCAGCCCTCTGACACCGAGCACCGAGCACCATCTCTGCCGAGTGCTTCAACCCCGGCCCGGACAACAGGCAATAGGCAAAGCTGAGGATTTCGGGTCCTCCCCTCCGGAGATTCTCGATCACACAGTAGCAGCGGCAGCGAAGCGGGCATTTCAGAAGTTTCTCCAGATATTCCTCTGTGCTTCTCACGGCTGTCCCCATCAAATCAGGATTGTGCACGGCATCCTACTTCACAAATACGATATCATTCCGAGTGGCCACATGCGCTGCGTCACGCCGCCATCTTCTCTTCCCTCCTAGAAACCACTGGAATGCAAGTGCACCTCTCTACAGTCTGGAGAAGTCTTGTCAGAAGTGGTCTTCATGGAAGAGCTGCTGGCAAAAATCCATTCCTCTGAAGTGTTTGGAAGTGGAAACAAAGCAAGAGACTCACTTATGCACAAAAACACGAGTATTACGATGCTGAAAAATGGAAGTATGTGCTCTAGACTGAAGAGTCAAAATTTAATACTTTTGACTCAGACAGGAGGCAGCTTGTCAATCTGAGAGCTGGAGAGCACTACCTGGATGATTGTCTTCAGTCAACAATGAAACACAGTGAAGGTTCCCTGCAGGTTTGGGGCTGCATCATCTGGTCAGAATTAATTGAATCCTTAATGCTGAGAAGCACAAACAGATTTTCATTCATCATGCAATACATCAGGATGGCAGCTGATAGGTCCCAGCTACATTCTGCAGCAGGACGATGATCCCAAACACTCAGCCAAGGTCATAAAGTTCTATCTTCAGTGCAAAGAAGTACGAGTTCTGCAACAGATGATATGGCCTCCACAGAGCCCCGATCTCAACATTATTGAGGCTGTCTGGGATACCTGGAGAGAGAGAAGCAAGTGAGATAGCCAAATTTTGTAGAAGAACTGTGGCATGTTCTCCAAGATGCTTGGAATGACCTACCAGTCAATGTTCTTCTTATAAAACTACACAATAGCGTACCGAAGAGAATTGATGCAGTTTTGAAGGCCAAAGGTGGTCACATCAAATACTGATTTGATATATTTTGTTTTTATTGTTTACTGCCATTTATTTTTTTAATATTTATAATCTTCTCATTTCATTATTTTTGAAAGTAATTTGCTTTACAGATTTCTTTTTACATGTGCCTAAGAACTGTATGTGCTGGGCTCAGTACAGCTTGTCTGATAGGTTAACAATAACATAAACCATGATACGAGCACAAGACTTCATTGAATCAGGCAGAGATGGGAGGTTTTTAGCCAGGGGAAGAATAGGTAGCAGCCCAAATCAAATGGCTGTCTATCCCAAGTAATTTCCTGGAAACAGCATGCTTGGTCAGGAGCAAATAACCTTAAGGCAGAGGACCCAGCATCAGTGATGAAGCATTCAACTCTTTAAAATTATTTTGGAATATGAAATTTGCAAAACGTCCCATCAGAACTTTGCTTCTTAATTGACGTCTCACATGACCAGATTACTGCCTTGTATCTTTGTCTAGAAAAGACTACAGTGATAGTCATGTAGCACAGAAATGGCCCTTTTGACTATATCCAAGTTGACCATCAAGTACCTATTTATATTTGTTCCATTGCCATAATTTGATAGTATCAGGGGAAAAGTTTGCTCTGCAGTGATTTTTAACTTCCTGCATTGTCCTTTTATTATCAGAAGATCAAAATTTGGGTTACTCAGCCTTTATTGTAATTTGTAGTAGATGCATGTTGATGTATTCTAGTGCCTGAGGGGCAGAGGCTTTTGTTATAATAGAGGGGATATTGATCATGGTGTCTGATAGAAGACTTGGACCAAGGTCACCCATTTGACCTGGGTCTTCCATCACTGTGTGGCTAAGCATAGTTGCAATGACATGTACAAATTCACTGAAGGTGGTAACGTTGTTGGATGAATCACAGATGGTGGTGAGTCAGCTTATTAGAGATCGGTCACTTGGTTGACAGGTGCTGTAACAACATCTTCTCACTCAACACCAGCAAAACTAAAGAGCTGATTCTCGGCTTCAGGAAGGGCAGGAGGATTAGTATGCACCAGACTACACTGGGTGGGGGGTAGCAATCAGAGGTGGAGAGAGCTAGTAACTTAAAATTCCTGGGTCTTTACATATCAGATGACCTATCCTGGGCCCAGTACACAGCTAACACCATGTGCCAGCATCCTTACCTTCTTAGGAAGTTAAAGAGGTTTGTCTTGTCACCGAACACACCAGAAAACTTCTACAGATATACCGTTGAATTCATCCTGACTGATTGCATCATGGCCTGGTACAACAATTTGAATGTGCGGAAATGTAAGAAGCTCCAGAGAGTAACAGACTTTACCCAATACATCACAGGCACACCCCTCCCACCATTGGTAGTACCCGTCTCATGAAGGCAACGTCCAACCAGGCCATGACAGCTTCTGATTGCTACCATCAGGCAGAAGGCACAGAAGTCTGACGTTCCACACCATCAGGTTCAAGAACA
Organism: Mobula hypostoma; assembly: GCF_963921235.1. NCBI lineage: Eukaryota > Metazoa > Chordata > Chondrichthyes > Myliobatiformes > Myliobatidae > Mobula > Mobula hypostoma. The sequence continues at coordinate 116,314,968 of NC_086097.1, read as the reverse complement.
GCTACTTCAATCATCTGGTTCATGAAACAGCCAACAAAACCCTAATTGCTCCAGTTCAGCAAAACTATGACAACTTTGACTACTGCACTGAAATGGACATTGTTTTTGTTTTGTTCAGCTTGTGTTCTGCCATGTAAGAATTGTGGATAATTTAAATTTAATTTGTGTTTGTTCTTGTAAATGCTGCTTATCTGCTTTGTGCCTGTGGTGCTGCATGCAAGGTTTTTATTGCACGTGTGTGTGCATGTGCTGTGCATACACTTGACTTTGACTTTGAAATTTAAAAGGCATGCCGCTTGGGGGGGGGGGGTTGCATGTTAATTAGTTATGGAAAATCACCCTTACTGTATTTGGGTAGATCGGTATGTGAGGGAGAATAGGTTACAAGAAGATAAATTAGGGAAATACGAATAAAAGGGTTGCTCTGACAGCTGACATTGACCTGATGGACCAATTAGCTCCCTCTAGTCTTATGAGAATGGGACATTTTAAACCACTTAACACTCAGTGGATTAGTTTTGAAGTGCAGCTGTTGCTGTTTTGTAGGGCAATTTCAAGTGAAGGATTACCTATGTGGCAAAGTGGCACACCTTCAATGTCAGACTAAGAATATTAGCCTAACCTGCAGTACCTACTAGAGAGTGGTTTAAATACTTTCTGATTTGGCAGATGGAGTGCCACCAATTAACCCACAATGACATTTTAGTTGCAGTGACATCCAGGCACTGTGTTTGAATCCACTTCGGTAAGTTCAGCACAGCAGACTGTTTTGCAAGTTGGTGAGTTCCATGAAATGCATAGAGTCAGTGGTCACTTCACTCGGTATACCCAATAAAGTGGCCACTGAATGTATGTTTGTGGTCATCTCCTGCTGTAGCCCATTTACTTCAAGGATAAGCACGTTGTGCTTTCAGAAATGCTCTTCTGCACACCACTGTTATTAGAGTTAGTGTCACTTTCCTGTCAGCTTGAACCAGTCTGGCCATTCTCCTCTGACCTTTCCCATTAACAAGGCATTTTCAGCCACAGAACTGTAGCTCACTGGATTTATTTTTTTGTTTTTTGCACCATTCTCTGTAAACTCTAGAGACTGTTGTGGGTGAAAATCCCAATATATCAGCAGTTTCCGAGCTATTCAAACCATCCAGGCTGGCACCAACAATCATTCCACAGTCAAAGGTATTTATATCACACTTCTTCCCCATTTTGGTCTGAACAACAACTGAGACCCTTGACCATGTCTGTATGCTGTATGCATTGAGTTCCTGTCACATAATTGGCTGATAATTTATTTGCATTAATGAGCACGTATATAGGTATACCTAATAAAGTAGCCATTGAATGTACATTTGCCGATAAGTACCTGCGCAATTTTATGAAATTTTCATGTCTTCACGGATTGTGTGTAGCTTTAAACTCCTGAAACTAGATGCACCGTGTGGCGACCTTCCAAACAGGATTGAGACTAAAATCAGCTTACAGTGACAGAGCTACAACTGCAGGCTTTCTGAAGTTTCTTGCATAGATTGTTAACCTGAAAAATTGATGTGTGATGTAAAATTAGTTTGTGTTGCAATAGAGTGGTACACCAGAAAATAAAAGATCAGATACATCAGTCAAAGAGAGGGAAATGCATGAGATTCATAAGGTGGGGTATTAAATACACTGATATGGTTTGATACCTGGAAAAATCTTCATATTTTTCAAACCACGAAAGTAAGACAACATTCTTGCTCCAAATAGTTTGAGCATTCTGACTCACAATATCTGTCACACAATAATAAATGAATGTGAATATTGAATGGATCCACAGGAATGGCAACCATTGAAAAAGCTCTTCCATTTCATACTGTGACTTTAAAGGTGAAAAATATTATTACAGGAAGTGGCAGATATTGAGTCAGAAATGGAAGCCGAATTAAGCAAATACAACATGAGCATGAAGTGACATTGTATTTTGCACTATTTTCTTATGGTAAATTAAGGTTTTGTGTTCTTATGTGAATCATGCTATGATCAAATTAGTTAGTTGGTATTTTTGGACACTTTGTGATATTCTTCAATGTTGATTTACCAGTTGACTTAATTTTTCTATTATAGAAAATATTATCTTTCCAGCTGTATGTATAAGTACAATCAAAAGGGTGTTTTCATCCTTGCTGCCTATGGCCTGTTAGATGTCTGGGGTTGTTTCGATGCATGTTGTGTAAAAATGAATTGAGTCCTAATGATCGAATACCAATCAATATCAACATCTAAATGTTTCTGCCTCATGTGCAGCACCTCCACAAAGTCCTTCTGAAAATCCAAGTAAATAACATCATGGAGCCATCCCTCAACATCCTCACCAAAAGGGTATACTTTGGGTACTGACACAAATATTGAATATTCAAAGTTGGGATGTGCTACCATTTTAAGTATGCAATTCTCTAAGTTTACCTGACAATATTCAAAGTTTTAAAGTACTTTATTTTAACAATTCAGACTAGTTAATCATTTATTGTTAGCTTTGTGTTAACAAAGCAGAAAGGTTTCCTGTGTGAATAAAGACTCCAACAATACTCCAAATGTGGACTAACTAATGCTTTATAAAGCTACAGCATTACATCCTTGTTCTTATATCCTAGTCCCCTTAAAATGAATGCTAACATTGCATTTGCCTTCCTCACTACCAACTCCAGCTTTAAGTTAGCCTTTGGAAATCCTGCACATGGACCCCCTAGTCTTTTTGAACCACTGATTTCTGAATATGCTCTGGGGTGTTGTCCAACTGATCCAGGTGACTTATCTACCTTCAGACATTACAGCTTCACAAGCATCTTCTCTTCAGTAATCACAACCACTTTCAATCCTGCCCCTTGATACTCTTGAATTTCTGGCATACTGATGGTGTTTCCCACAGTTAATGAGTTTGTCCACCATTTCTTGGTCCCCCATTACTATCTCCCCCATGTCATTTTGCAGTGGCCTGATATCCATTCTTGTCTCTCTTTTACTCTTTATAAATATATGAACAAGCTTTTAGTAACCTCTTATATATTAGCTAGCGTACCTACATATTTCATGTTTTAACTCCTATTGCTTTTTTTAGTTGCCTTCGTATTTTAAAAGCTTCCCAGTACTCTAGTTCCCCATTCTTTTTTGTGACTCTGTATTCATTCTCTTTTGATTTTATGCTGTCTTTGACTTCCCTTATTAGCTACAGTTGTGTTATCCTCCCTCTAGAATACTACTTCATTTTTGAAATGAATCTATTCTGCTCCTTCTGAATTACTCCCTGAAACTCCAGCCTTTGCTGTTTTGCCAGGTTCCCTGCTAGTGTCCCCTTCTAATCAACTTTGGCCAGCTGCTTTCTCATGCGTCTGTTTTGTTTTCCGTACCTTCGAGACTGATCTCATTTATGCTAGTTTTAAATTGACTTTCTTCTCTATGTCTGCAGACATTCTGCATTAAGCCTGAGAAATTTGTGATACATACCTTGTACGAATATGTCATGATCAGAGCAAGCTTCATTTGTTCAGAATCCTGTTCCTCAAAGTAATATATTTTCTCCCTCAGGGGCACAACAGTTTGATGCAATTATGAAGAAGGCAGGCCAACAGCTATATCTCATTAAAGGTTTGAGGTGATTTGGCAAATACCTACAGATGTACCATGGACAGCATTCTAACTGTTAACCATCACAGTCTGGTGTGGAGGGGTGCCTGTACAGGATTGGAAGAAGCTGCAGGTGGTTATAGACTCAACTATCGATATCATGCCTCCCAAGCATTGTAGATATTTTCAAAAGGTGGTGCCTCAAAAAGTCAGTATCCATCATTAAGGACCACCTACCACTCAAAAGATGCCTTCCTTTTATTACTACCATGAGGGAGGAGGTACAGGAACTGGAAGACACACACTCAATGTTCTTACTGTTTGCCATCACATTTCTGAATGGGCAATGAGCCCATGAACACTTCTTTAATACTTTTGTTCTCTTTTTGCACTACATATGTAATATTATACATTACATACAAATATTATATGTGTGTGTATCTATACATATATGCTCACTGAATGTTTAGTCATTAGCAACAGGTCTGTCTTGAATTTACCAGCCCTGTCTCAAGTTCTCCTGCACTTTCTGGGCCTTTGTGTGCCAGGCTTAGGGAGGGAGGTACTGACATGAGCCTTGAGGGTCCGTACAGCTGTATGTGTTCATTGTTGTCTTATCTGGAGCCTTTAAACCCTTGTACTTTCAGCTTAACATTGTCAAGTTGATTTTTTTTCACTGTAAATAAATTTCTTTATTTAACAGATATGGTAGAAATTTGACATCTGTGGCACACCTCAGTTCGTACACCTAATCATTCTGTTGGTTTCGCCTTCTCTGTTGCGAGCATCACCACCCTCAACGTAGTGTGTTGTCTTTTTGTTCATGCCACCACGTGATGAGGACAATTTGAAGAGCCACAAGAAATTGTTGGCCATCTTGAAATTCTTCCCTACTGAATCAGATCATCAATGCAAATGATGCCACACCTTCCAAGCTGTTTTTCGATCAAGGAATTGTCAGTGAGCGCAATGCGCTGATGTCGGATCATGCCGAAGTCACATTTGTAAATCAATTCATGGACAGACTTAAGATTTGGATAGCCCCATGCAATGTATGGCTGTGCAATACGGAGCATATTGATTGAAGCCTTATTCAGTTTCACAAATTCTCCGCTGAAGATCTGACGCAGTCGTAGGAGCTGAAGCACCTTGCGAACTTTAGGGCTAACACCACTGATGCCTCTAATACAGATCACAAATGCTAGCTTGGGTTCCCCTTCATGTTAGAACTCCAACAATTCTTGACCTGGCATTGTGCCTTGCACATAACCCAGCTCATGGATACCATGAAAAATATACTGAGGAAATATGAAACAACTAAACAGAAGTCCTTGTCTTTGAAGATGAAACGAAAGTGATGGGTTAAAGGTGGAAAATTCCTTCGGTTTTCTACCATCCTCCACAATGTTCCATCCACAACCACAAGGAAGTCAAAGTAATTAGAAAGTATAGAGTGGCTGGAATGAAGGAGCTATAAATGTCCCAGTGCATGATCCAAGTGTCCGGCTCTGTAACTGAGATGTATGATACTCTTGTGAGAAGCTCTTTGGAATCAGATGATTTCAGACTAGTGTGGAATAGCTAGTAAAATAGTCCATGAAATAGTCTTATTAGGCAATTCATAGCAGGAGAAGCTAATAATTTTAAGAAAAGTACTCATCATTTCTTAACCAGGTAAGGCATAATGAGTAAAAACCTGGAATGAAACAGTTTTTCACCATTTTTATCTTCTCAGCCTAATACTAGATTTAATCTATATCAGGCCAGGATTAATGCTGATTTCCAGATTTGTATCTATACCATGTCAGAACAAGAATTGATTTCCAGATTTTGTCCAATACCAGGTCTGGATCAGCATCTAAAACCAGATTTGTCTGCAGTTTCCTAACGAAGTTTGCCCTAAAATACTCCTAAGTCATCGCTCAAAAAAACTCACCTTTGAACATTTGATCAAATCAGTCCCAGCCCCTATTCTCTGTCCAATTTCTTGAATGTACATCTTTGACCTGGCTATTTGTTGTGAAGACCATAAATCTGGTAAATAAGTTAATTTGTCGATTGTGATCTTTATCACAACAAAATTTTGATGGAGGAAGGCTCCGAGTTTCTAGAGATTCTGAAAACTTGGTGAAGAGATTTACTTTCATGATGAATCTGTCGTTAACATTTTCAAAGACTTTTGTGGATAAATCAAGACATGATGGAACCATATTGTTGTTTAGGTATTGCCTTTCAAAGAGTGAGCCTGCAGAAAGCATTTAGCCGAGATCACGCCTTTGGCCCTATCCTTTGACCCTGTGCGGGTCAGCTGATAGGGATATCTGCAGACATTTTCATCCACTCACTGCTTCAATTTGAAGTTTTCACCTGTTTAAAAAGACCACTATCATTCTGGTACCTATGAAAAGCAAGGTAATGTGCATTAATGAATATGCCTGGTAACTCTGAAACACCATGGTCATAAAATGGTTTTAGAGGCTGGATAAGGCATTTTTGAAAGCTCGTCTCCCAGACAAACTCAACCCACTGCTCTTTGCCTACTCCATGGCCCTATACTCATCTCTGCAGCATCTGGACACCTACATTAGAATATGCTTTATTGAATACAGCTCCACCTTCAAAATTATAATTCCAAGCAAGTTCCTTACTAAACTCCGGGACCTGGGATTCAACACTTCCCTCTGCAATTTTGCATTTTCCACTTCCTGGTCCACAGACCACAATCAGTAAGGGAAGGCACCTCCACCTATTCTCAGAACTAGTACTCCACAAGATTGCTTCCTCACCCCCTGCTCTGCTCCCTGTACACTGGTGACTGTCTGGCCAGATCTGCTCTAACTCCATCTACAAGTTTGCTGATGATACTGGCGTAGTGAGCTATATCTCAAATAACTATGTGTCAGAGTACAGAAAGAGAGAATCTAGTAACATGGTGACATGACAACAAAATCATCAAAACAGAAGAGCTGATGATTGACTTCTGAAAGGAGGACAGCGCACAATCTGCTGTTTGCATTAATGGTGTAAGATTGAGAGTGTTAAAAACTTCAGGTTCCAGGGAGTGAATCAATTACCAACAGCCTGTTCTGGTCCAGCCATGTAGACCATCACCGTGAAAGCTCACCAGTGTCTTTACTTGCTTTAGTAAATGAAATTTGCCATCTCCCATTGTCCTTGACCAATTTTTATCGATACACCCTAGAAAGTATCCTATCAGAAACAAGAGAAAATCTGCAGATGCTGGAAATCCAAGCACCACACACAAAATGCTGGAAGAACTCAGCAAAGCAGGCAGCATCTATGGAAAAAAAATACTGTCAACATTTCGGGCCGAGATCCTTCATCCTGCCTTTAGCATTTCGTGTGTGTTGCTAGAAGGTATCCTGTTCGGAGGCATCACAGCTTAGTCTGGTAACTGCTGCTCTCGTGACTGCAAGGAACTGCAAAAAGTAGTGGGTACAGCTCAGAACATCATGGAATCCATCCTCCTCTCTATGCACTCTGTCTATGCTTCTTGTTGCCTCTGTAAAGTAGCCAGGATAATCACAGACCCCATCCCACCCTAGACATCCTCTCCACTCCCCTCTCCCATTGTGTAGAAGTTACCAAAGTCTCAGCACACATATATCAGGGTCAAGGACAGCTTCTGTTCTGCTGTTATAAGACTATTGAATGGTTCCCTAGTATGACAAGATGGATTCTTGAACTCATAGTCTACCTCATTACGATATTGCACTGCATTTTTTCCAATCTCTTGCATTTTATTCTGCATTCTATTATTGATTTACTTTGTTCTACCTTAATGCACTGCATAAGGATTTGATCTGTACGAACACTATGCAAGACAGGCTTTTCACTGTATCTCAGTGCATGTGACAATAATAAACCAATTCTGATTTCAATTTATTGTAAATCTTGTGCTGAACTCCGGATTATCATTGAAGATGGTTAAAAAACACATTTATCTCTCTGTGTTCTGATCGCTCTGTTTTCTTGGGTTCATGAAATGTCCATTTTAGAACATAGAAGAGTACAGCACGGGCACAGGCTATTCAGCCCTCAATGTTGTGCCAAACCAGCTGAAAAGTAAATCAAATTGCCCAAACACTAATCCCTCCTACCTACACCATGTCCATATCCCTCCATCCTCCTTACATCTATATGCCTATCCAAATGTCTCTTAAAAGCCTCTAATGTATTTGCCTATCCCACAATACCAGGCAATGCATTCAAGGCATCCACCACTCTCTGAGTAAAAAACTTACTCCTCACATCCCAATTGAACCTACTCCCTCTCACCTTAAATGTATTAATACCCTCTGGTATTAGATGCTTCAACCCTGAGAAACAGATAGTTATTGTCCACTCTATCTATGCCTCTCATAGTCTTGTAAACCTCTATCATATCTCCCCTCAGCTTCCAGAAAAAACAGCCCATGTTTATCCTGCCTCTTGTGACAGAACATGCCCTCTAAACCAGGCAGCACCCTGGTAAACCTCTTCTGTGCCCTCTCCAAAGCCTCAACATCCTTCCTACGGTGGGAGACCAGAACTGTACACAATACTCCAGATGTGGCCTAACCAGAGTTTATAAAGTTGCAACATAACCTTCTGACTTTTGAACTCAATTCCTCAACCATTAAAAGCGAATATTCCATAAGCCTTCTTGACCACTTTATCGACCTGTTTAGCCACTTTCAAGGAGCTATGAACTTGAATCCCAAGATCCCTCTGCTCAGCAACACTGTTAAGGGTCTTGCCTTTTACAGTGTACTGTCTCCTTGTACTTGCCCTACTGAGGTGCAACACCTCACATTTTATTTGGGTTAAACATCATCTGCCACTTCTCTGTCCATGTCTGCAACTGGTCTATTTTGTGCTGTATTTTCTTGCCAGTTCTCTACACTGTCCACAACGCTACCAATCTTGGTATCATCTGCAAATTTACTTAACCCACTTGGTATCATCTGCAAATTTACTTATTTTCACCTAGGTCATTTATATATATCATAAAACAGCAGAGGTCCCAGCACAGATCCTTACGGATCTGATGTGAGACTCACTGATCTATAGTTCCCAGGATTTTTCCTTGCTCCTTTCTTAAATTAAGGTAAAACATTAGCCACTTGTCAGTCCTCCAGGGCCTCACCTTTGGCTAGAGAGGACACAAAGATACTCATCAAAGGCCCAGCAATCTCGGCCCTTGCCTCCTTCAATAACCTGGGGTAAATCCCATTAGGCCTTGGGGACTTATCCACCTTAATACTCATTATGAGACCCAACACTTCCTCCTTCTTGACCTCTGAATGCTCTAACATATTTATACCTCAGCACTGAAGTTTGTGCCTTTGTATGAATGACTTCTCCTCTACTTTGTTCAGGACACAGCCTCTGTAAAAAGTTCGCTTCAAAGTCCCATTGATCATTTTTTAATGTGCAAAGGCCTGAATATTGTTTGGACAACACAGCTGCCTGATCCCTTTGACAAATGTGTATTTGCTGGAGTTGTGGATGCCTTGACTTGTCCTATCCCTTATCTCAGACCCTATGGCAGAGTGACTGCTCTGATAGCTCATTTCTGAATGGCGAATTGATCGAATGGCAGAACAGATTTGATGGGCCCAATGGCCGAATTCTGTTCCTATGTCTTATGGTCTTCCATTTTCTTTCCGTTCACTGACCATACCATTGTGCAAACAATTTTGTTAGCCTTAACCATACTATCCAGCTGCCTTTTGGCACTCAGCCCCTGTAATGCATGTGTTTCCATAGCCACCCTGCATACTCTTTCCACCTAACTCTTTAGTGACATCATCTAAAATATCTACAGAGACAAACTAAAATCCAATAGTATCTATAGCTACAACATTATAGTAAATTCCCATCCATAGGTACAGTTGCAGTCTGTTGTTCATATCAGAATCAGGTTTAATGTCATCAGAATATGTTGTGAAATTTGATGTTTTTACAGCAGCGATAAAATGCAATAAATAATAATAGAGAAAAACTGTGCATTGCAGTTTTATAATAGTTAAATTAAATAAGTAGCACAAAAATAGAAATAAAAGAAGTGGTGAGGTGGTGTTCATGGGTTTAATGTCCTTTCAGAAATCAGGTGGCAGAGCGGAAGCAGCTGTTCCTGAGTTTCTTGTGGCTTCTTCCTGATGGTAGCAATAAAAACAGGGCATGTCCTGGGTGACGGGGGTCCTAACTGATGGACCCTGCCTTTTTGAGGCATCACTCCTTGAATATGCCCTGGATGCTGAGGAGGCCAGTGAGTGCATGGATATGACTGAGTTCACAGCTCACCACAGCTTATTTCATATCAGCGATTTGATAAAGAAAAGCTGTAGGAAAGAGAAAAAGTTTGTTACTTTTGTTTGTGTCAATAGCACACTGCAGTTTATAGGCTAAACAACCCAGAATGAATTAACATTATTATTTTGCTGATAGCTGTTGCTCCATTTGAACCTTAAAGATACAGGGATCTACATTGCAAATGATTGGCAAGAATGGGAGAGAAGTAAGAGATTGTCTTGTATATTATTAATACAAGAGTCTATGCATGTGCTGGAAATCCTGAGTAACACACTCAAAATACTGGAGGAACTCAGCAAGTCCGGCAGCATCTATGGAAAAGAGTGAACAACCGGTGTTTCAGGCCGAGAGTCTACTTCAGGACTGGCTAGGAGGGGGAGAAGTCAGGGTAAGAATGAAGCACAATGTGATAGGTGATAGGTAAAATCAAGAGGGGAGGGTGAAGTAAAGAGCTGGGAAGTTGATTGGTGAAAGAGATAAAGGGCTGGAGAAGGGGGAATCTGGTAGGAGAGGCTAGAAGACCTTGGAAGGAAGGGAAGGGGAGGAGCACCAGAGGAAGGTGATGGGCAGGCAAAGAGATAAGGTGAGGGAGGGAAAATCCACTGACACACAGCTCTCTGGACTCTACCTCTCCTCACCCTGTCACGTTTAAAAATGCCAACCCCTTCTCTCAATTCCTGCATCTCCCTTGCATCTGCTTTCAGAATGAGGCTTTTCATTCCAGAACAACTGAGATATCCTCCTTCTTCAAAGAAAGGGCTTCCGTTCCTTCCTCCAGCATCAATGCTGCCCTCACCTGCTTCTCTTCCATTTCATGCACATCTGCTCTCACCCTATCCTCCTGTCACCACACCATGGATAGGGCTCCTCTTGTCCTCACCTACATCCCATTAGCCTCCGCGTCCAGCACATAATTCTCTGCAACTTCCACCATCCCCAACAGGATCCCCCCACCAAGCACATCTTTCCCACCCTCTCACTTTCCGCCTCCCCCGGGAATCACTCCCTACATGACTCCCTTGTCCGCTCGTCTCTCCCCATGAATCTCCCTCCCGGTACTTAAACTCGCAAATAGAACTAGTGCCACACCTGCTCCAGCTTCTCCTCCCTGGCTACTATTCAGGCCGCAAACAGTCCTTCCTGGTGAGGCAACACTTCACCTGTGAGTCTGATGGGCTCATCTAGTGTATCTTGTGCTCCCGGTGTGACCACCTGTATATCAGTGAGACCCGGTGTAGATCTCTTTCACCAATCAACTTCCCAGCACTTTACTTCACCCCCCCTTCCCCTGTTCAGTTTCACCTTTTACTTCTTCCTCACCCCACCTTCTCACCCTGACCTCTCCCTCCTTTCCAGTCCCGAAGAAGGGTCTCAGTCCAAAGTGTCAACTGTTTATTCATTTCCATAGATGCTGCCTGGCCTGCTGAGTTCCTGCAGCATTTTGTGGGTGTTGCTTTGGATTTCCAGAATATGCAGATTTTCTCGTGTTTGTGACCTATGGAAGGTGTTGTGTAATTAATATTTCAATAGTATTTGCGTACTCATGTATATATATTGGTTGATTAAGCATTCTATATTGTTTAAATAATTAATTATAGTTATATGTGAAAATACGTTAATTGCATATGTCATCATGCTACCACACGATACTTTCGCGCCTCGCTTAAAGTAAGTATGAAGTCACACACATATTCCCGGACTCTTGTGCCTTCCTTTAATTAGTTTAATGTTTTGAAGTTACAAAACATAGCAGAAGTGAATTAGCATTTGATGTTCCGAAACAAGGCATTTGTTCATCTGCCCATCGCCTCCCTGTGGTGTCCCTCCTCCTTTGCTTTCTCCCATGGTCTATTCTTCTCTCCTATCAGATTCCTTCTGCTTTTCCACCTCTCAACTTCCCACTTTATCCCACCTCCCCCACCCACCCACATTCCCCCTCACCTGAATTCTCCAATCACCCTCCACCTTGTACTCCTTACCCTCCCTACCAACTTTCTTATTCTGGCTCCTTCCCTCTTCCTGTCTAGTCCTGGTGAAGGACCTCAGCCTGAGTGTCGACTGTTTATTCCCCTCCATAGATGCTGCCTGGCCTGCTGAGTTCCTCCTGCATTTTGTGTGTGTTTCTCTTGTACGGTATACCCACCATTTTAGTGCACATTAAGTAGGAGTGCAAACAGCAGACTGGAGTATAAACAGGAGTTACATGTCCCTTCAGCAGAGCTAGCAAGTTTGGAAGTTGACTTTGAGTTTGCCTTACTCAGTAAATTTTAGTCCTTTTTTTGCAGAGTAGTTGTCAACTTTGGATGATGCCCAGAATGGCTGTAGCTTTAAATATGTATCTTTTACAATATTGGTGTCACATTGCCTGGAACTATCGTTGATAGAGAGCAGAGACTTTGAAGTACTTGTCTAAATTTGACACTTGGAACGCATTACTTCACTAGTACCTCTGTGGTTAGATTAAGAAAGATATCAGTTTGAATATTGTGAGAGCTCCTATCAGTATTGATAACTCTATGGTTGTGACTGCAGGCAGAACATTTATTGTAAATTAAAACTTGAGTCCAGAATTTATCCTTGAGGATTTTTGGTCTAGATTAAGTCATTAGGTCCACATTGGGAATTCAACTAAGAGGAGTACTGTGGAAGAACTTTTAATATTTAAACCAGAAGAATCACATCCTAGTAAGTGTCAAAGATTGTTGTTAGATCGTGACACATATATCAGTGCCGATGGTTTCTCTAGGCTGCACCATAACCATCAAAGTCTTGAACCCAAAAGGATAAGTTCACTCGACTTCATTTGCCCCATCATTGAAATACTCACACAGCCAATGGACTTACCTTCAAGGACTCTTCATCTCCTGTTCTTGATATTTATTGCTTATTTATTTATTTATTCATTCATTCGTACATTTATTATTATCATTATTTCTTCTTTCTGAATTTGCAGTTTGTTGTCTTCTGCGCTCTGGTTGAAAGCCCTAGTTGGCGGTCTTTCATTGATTCTGTTATAGTTACTATTCTATAGATTTATTGAATATACCCACAAGAAAATGAATCTCAGGGCTTTATATGGTGACATATGTGTACTTTGATAGCAAACTTACTTTGAACTTTAACATGCAGATAAATAATCATTCTATGGAGACATACTGTATTTATGAAATGGAATTTACACAGAAACCGGCATGCATTTAAGCATAAATTTTCAGTGTCATGTTGAAAGTATTACAGTTCAATACTTGCAGTCTCTTTAGATGCATTGTGAATTTACAGGTGTGAGGAAAACTCAGCCTCTGGTATCTTGATGAGATTGTAATATATATTAGTGAGCTCAAACAGAAGCTGAGGCCCTTAACATAAACCCATAAAGTCAACGCAGTGTTAGCTGTAAGATCGGGGTTCAATTCTCAGCACTGTTTGTAAGGGGTTTGTATATTCTCCCGTGAGCTAATGGATTTCCTTCGTTTTCCTCCCACATTCTAAAGACGTACGGATTAGTAGCCTAATTGGTCACATTGGTATAATTGGGTGCTGTGGGCTCATTGGGCTGAAAAGGCTGCATCTCTAAATAAATAAAATAAAATTATAAGGTGCTTAAGATGCTCTACAGTAGTCTGTAGGGTAAAGGTGTACAGGCATAACATCCAGTGCAGCAGGGAATAAGAGTTGTGTACATTCCTCCTGTGACTACATGAATTTCCTCTGGGTGCTCTGGTTTCCTCCCACAGTCGAAAGACGTATGTGTAGGGTTAGAGTTAGTCAGTTGTGGCCATAGTACATTGGTCCCAGAAGCGTGGCGACATCTTCAGGCTGTCCAGCGCAATCCTCACTGATTGGATTTGATACAGACAACCCATTTCATTATGTTTTGATGTTTTGATGCACATGTGACAAATAAAGCTAAACTCTCTGACATATCAATTAACTGCACTTTTCTGCAGAACAACTGAGTGGGAAGTAACCCACATTCTTGTCACAAACAAGAGAAAATCTGCAGGTGCTGGAAATCCAATGAGCCTTGATGAAAAGTCTTGGCTGAAGTGAAGGCTGTTTACTCTTTGTCATAGCTGTTGCCTGGCCTGCTGAGTTCCTCCGGCATTTTGTGTGTGTTGCCCACATTCGTGTGCTAAGAATTAGATGAATATGAACTAATTATTTAATACACATTAAACCAGATAAAATATGATATTGTTCAGCAGCTGAGTATAAAATTAATATAAATCCACTTGATAGATCTTGCACTGTGAAAATATATTATTAAACAGCTTTAAACAGAGATTTTACAACTTTAGTGTGGATTTGGGAGCAAGATCCCATTCTGTCCTATTGGTAAGGTCTAATCTATAAGACATTACAAACTGTAACAAGACATATTAACCCTTCTGCTGCTTGTTCTCAACAATAGAGCACAGGAGAATTATCTATTCAGCATAACAGGTGCCATCAGTTGGTTTCCCCCCGCCCGGCCTTGTAATTTTATGTTGTGACGAGAATACACATAAAAATTAAGATGTTTGCTGGCCTGGGTTAGCATCAGTGACATCAGCAAGTGGTCTGCCACCTGCCCTCAGGGGAAGGAGAGATAAGGAACAATGGAGCAGCGTCTGGAGATGTGTAATGAAGGGACGGGGGAGAGAGAGCTGTCTGGAGCGGCTCCCCCCTTTGAACCTTGAACTGTTTGAAGTGATGGACAGGCGATACCCCAGCAGGGGGATAAAAAGGGACCGGTTCGCTAAGGCAAGACACACGCCACCCGAGGTAACGAGACCCTGGAAGCGGTACGCTTCTCACGAGTCGGTGGGAAGTACCAGACGACGGCCAGGGTGAAAAGGTACGATCAGCGGGAACCCGGTGTGTGTCCGCCCTTGCCTGGGCACCGGGTTCACTGCAGAGGATCAACCGCATCTGGAGGAGGGGTCACAGTCGGTGCCCTCAGGTGACATCGCCAAGGACCCGCCCAAAAAGCTGTTTGTGAGCCATATTGTCGGTCTGTGAGTGAAGCCGTGTCTGAATGATCAGTTGTTCCTGTTCTCTCTCTCTCTGCCCCCACGTTGTCCATCGCCATGGCAACGATTACTGCAAACTGAACTACTAAACTGGACTGAACTTTGAGTCACTTTGAAATTTGGTCATTTACCCCTAGACAACGATAGAGCTGGATTGATGCTGTTATCTTAATTCTGTGCACATGTGTGTTTATCATTGCTGAACTGTTGCATTTATTATCCTTCCGGTTACTGTGTTGCTTATTTCTTTAATAAAACTTTCTTAGTTCTAGTACTCCAGACTCCAACTGAGTGATCCATTTCTGCTGGTTTGGCAACCCAGTTACGGGGTACGTAACAATGTGCAAACTGTTTCCAAAAAAGTAAGAATTTTTGTTCCGCAAACAACAGGAATTCTGCAGATGCTGGAAATTCAAGCACCACACATCGAAGTTGCTGGTGAATGCAGCAGGCCAGGCAGCATCTCTAGGACCACTCAGTTTTGATACTGATGCTTGAGGTACATCCTAGGATGTGCTGGGACACATCATCAGTGTTGTATCCCAAGGACATCAGTTGTCTTGGGTCTTTCAACATCAGACGCTCTTGCCCAGGTGACCCAGTCAGGGTTTGTGTCCCAGGAGCGTAGGTCTACAGGCCACACCTCTTGATCCATAGCCATCTGGAGTTGCTTCAGGAGCCCCTGTGATGGTTCTGATGGCTCTTTTCATTGCCGCCCCTGCAATGCCAAGGAGAGGGCAGGTTCTGCACGGCAAGCAGCCAGCAAAACCTCTACATCTCACCTCTGTAGGCTCGCATTGTGCCCTCCATCCCTGACTCTGACACTGCCATACCATCTCCTTGTATTTGATTTTTTTACACTCAAATGCGCCCTCATTCTGGGCTTCCCAAGGAACTGTCAGGTCTACCATGACCACCTGCTTCAATGTTTCAGACAGAGCGACCATATCAGGTCTCGGGGATGATGGTGCGATGAAGTCAGAGAACTTTAGTTGCTTGCCAAGATCGGCTTCCAGTTGCAATCAGTTTTGATACTAAACAAGTTATAAACTTTAATACTTTGATTCAAGATCACAAGATGTACGTTCAATTATATCATTCTTGCTTGGCTCATCCAAAGTCAAACAAAGTAAGCTATGTTCTAACTAGAAATGATAAAATAATGTTTATTGAAATGTCCATTATGTAATCATCATTGGACTGGAAATCGGTTATGATTTGTTTTCAGGCACTTATTCAAGGGTGGCAGGTTACATAAACTCTCAGCAGATGCCCTGAGACAGATGCAAGGCCAGGCCTCAGGTCTCACTTCCATCACTATAGTGGCCTGATATTCCATGTGCCACAGAGGTAGGTTGTCAATTTCAAAAGAATGAATGCCCAGCAAAAAGTGCTTTGTCAAGAAATACAGTCCTCGGGTATTTCTTGATAGACAGATGACAATCTGCCCACAAGCCTCAGAAAAACCATGCAGCTGAAAAGCTCGCTCAGGCCTGGCAAGGCTCCACATCAAGCTTTCAGAACAAATAGGACTTTTTTCTGTTCAACATAGAACAGTACAGCACAGAAACAAGCCCGTTGGTCCAGAATGTTGTGACGAACCAATTAAATTAGTAATCGAATGGTCAACTCCACTAATCTCTGCTGCCTTCACAATGTCTATATCTTTCCACTTCCCTTACAATCATGTGCCTATTTAAACATCTTTTGCTTATTCCTAATGTTTCTGCCTCTGTCACCGCCCCAGGCAGCACATTTCTGGCACCCACCCCTCTCTGTGTGAAATACTTGCCTCTCTCATCTTAAATGCATGTCCTCTGGTGTTAAGCATTTCAAATCTTGGAGAACGATGTTGTCTGTTTACTCTATCTATGCCTCTCATGATCTTATAACCTTTATCAGATCTCCCCTCAGTCTCTACTGCTCCAGAAAAAAACAACCCAAGTTTATCCAACCTCTCATTATAGCACATGCCCTCTAATCCAGGCAACATCCTGGTAAGCCTCTTCTGCACCTTCTCCAAAGCCTCAACATTCTTCCTTGTTATCCTCTTGATGTATGCATAGAAGGCCTTGGGATTCTCTTTAATCCTACTTGCCAAAGATTTTTCATGGCCCCTCCTGACTTTCCTATTTCCCTTCTTGAGGATGAATTGGTGCCTGTTTGAATAATAGCAGTGGCTCCACTGAGTTTCACTGTCTGATACTGTATTTCAGTTACATTTGCAAGGGACACAATGGTATGTGGGCTATTTGCTTTAAAAAATGAAATCATCTGTGCAAACTATTCAGAAAAAGGTCAAGCATAAATGATCATAAATGATCATTTTATTCTAATTTTATATCATTGCAATTGATTTCCATGATATGTATGAACCTCTTTATTTATTGTACATTAGGATCTCAATCAACAATGGAGACACATTTTCTTAGTTATTTACTGATAAGAACACAAAAGAATATATTGAATAACACATGAAGCCAATTTCTTCCTCACAGTTGCCTAAAATTTGATTTTGGAATTTTATGTGTTAATTCCCCATGAGGACACTTTCCATACCTGTTTTGCTTGTGTTCATTTCCTGCCCAATAGGAAACTTTACTGGCAAAACATCCCAACACTATCACGTTCTGGTTACATTGTGAGTACATGATGATGTCAACAAGACATGCAACAGCCACTCTTCATGTCATCTTACACCTTTTCCAAAGTGAAAATGTGCCACATTTTACATGGAGCAGATTCTACTGCGCAAAGACTTCAAGGGGAATTGCAGGGGCTTAGCATTCCCAAATAAGTAAGTCATAGAGTTATCGGGATTCAGTGGCAAATCTGTTGAATCAGATACACTTCTGCATCTGAATTTTATATGATGTTCAAAAGCGAACCTTTTGGATTTCTTCAGCATTCATTTGAATGTGGAATCTTCGTCCAGGGATTAGAAGGAAAAAGCAATATGTGTGTTATTTACATTAAAAATAAGAATTAATTATTTAATTGCATTATGATGTATTTTTAATTTGTTGTAATATTTTCATGTTCAATTGCGTGGTTGTTGTCCATCGTGTCTGATGATGACAGAAAACCTGTGCGGGAGAGTACTTAAAGTGCAGCAGCCATTACACTGGGGGAGCTTCACCCTCTTGCTATTGGATGTCCAAGTCCAAGCATCAGATATTGGGGTTTTCCTTGGTTGCAGTGGATGGCCATGATGTTTTTTGTGCCTTGTCGTGCCCTTTGTTCTCCGTGGAGAGTTGCAGAACCGCTGGAGCTCACTGTACATCTCATCCGCCCAGTCTGCTGGAGCTGACTTTACATGCAAGGACAGGCTTGTTCCTATTTCGTCGGCGACTCTCACCTGGTTTAACTCACCTGTCAAAGCAGAGTACCAGAGTGTGTACCAGTGTGTGGCCACTGTCGCATGCAAACAGCTACTTAGATCTGCAGGTGGAAGGTAAGTGTCCTGTGGGGACCAAAATTGAGTGAGCTGCCTCAGAATGAGCAGACAAGCCCCTTCACCAGAGGTGCTACCCACCTTGGACACCACATACACCCATGTTTAATTATTTAAAGCTTTTTTAATATTCTCAAATGCCTTTGGTATGTAAGAACTTTCAAAAAGCCTGCCTTCTGATTAAAGGCAGTCAGAGCACATTGGTGGTGGTGACCAGAAGCACGCTCTCTGAGGCTTTTGTACAAGCAATTTCTCGTTTAGTTTTCTGGATGTGATGGGTAAGTGTACGCATGTGACATGCCAAAGGCAGGTTGAGTAAGCAAATTAGATCCTCAGAGAGCTCATTGAGAATTTTGTCCATTAAATAAACTTATGTATTTGGATATCACTATTTTATATTATTATCCAAAAATGGATATCAATACAAAGTATCAAAATATCCAGATCACAACTTTTCAATCATTAGTGCACCGCAGTAGTGTAGTGGTTGGCATGCCATTATTATAGCTCAGGTGTCAGAGATCTGAGTTCAATTCCAGCATTGTCTGTTAGGAGTTTGTATGTTCTCCCTGAGGCCACTTGGGTTTCCCACTGGGTGCCCCGGTTTCCTCCCAGACTCCAAAGTCGTGTTGGTAGGTTAGGGTTGGTCAATGAAAATGGACCCTTGATTAGGCAAGGGTTGTATTGACATTTGCTGGTGGCACGGTTTGAAGGACCTATTCCACGCTGTGTCTCTAAATAAATAAATAGTGTATATTGTACATTAGAAAGACAACTAATAGGCCCAAATAATATCCTAAAAAATAATAACTAGCAAAGACAACAGAAAATACTACACAGAATTTGTAATGCTGGCAAGTAGAAATTATACCTTGATTTTATCTTTTGGAAATGCTCAGGTCCTGATGCAATGAGAAGCAGTCTTACTTCTCACTACATAGTGCTGAATGCATAATTAGGATGATGTTGCAAAAGAGTGATTAAGTTTTACTCTGTTAAATAAAATAAAATGAATGTGAAATACATACACTTCATTAATGCACCATTCTGTCACTTCTCACGAGAAAGTCTGGAGATGCTGGAAATCCAAACCAACACACACGATATGCTGGAGGAACTCCGCAAGTCAGGCAGCTTCTATGGAAAAGAGTAAACAGTCTGACACCCAACATCAACTGTTTACTCTTTCCCATGGACGCTACCTGGACTCTGAGTTCCTCCAGCATTTTGTGTGTTTTGCTTCCATAACTTCTGACTGATTTCTGACAGTGACCTCCTGATCATGTATTATCCAATATTCAGGTTACGATTGCTTCTAATGCTGGTTATGATTCAAAAACTAAGTGAAACTATATAGTCAAAATCCTTCTGCCTGTCCACACAGATATTTTGCATTTAAGTGTTCCTGTTCCGTGATATATTCTTGCTTGCTCCAAATTTTGGATTGATTTCCTCCCCATATTCCACTCCAAGGATATTGGGTTGTGCAAGTATCTGGTTCATTCAGTGGCCGCTATTTTTTTTTACAGAGAAATCGGAAGCTGTACTACACACTTCATTGCAGCCGAGATAAGCTAAATCAATAAGAATGAGGAATCAAATATTGAATCTGATGGTGTATAAGGTTCAGGGACACAGTGTCTTACCAGTATCAGCATCTGGGGATGATTTATTTTTATTTTAAATGATCTGTTGTTTGGACACCATCTCTAAACTGACGGAGCCAGGGAATTCACGCTTGATTTGTGGTCTAATGTAGGATGTGATTTGGATGTTCTCTTTTCAAATATCTTCAACAACATTTGAGAGAATGGAAATACTGTGGAAATATCACTGTTAGACTCCCAAGGACAGTTTTAAAGAATTCCCTAAATTCATAAACAGATAAATAATTTCAAACGCAAACAACAGGAATTCTGCAGATGCTGGAAATTCAAGCAACATACATCAAAGTTGCTGGTGAACGCAGCAGGCCAGGCAGCATCTGTAGGAAGAGGTGCAGTCGACGTTTCAGGCCGAGACCCTTCGTCAGGACTAACTGAAGGAAGAGTGAGTAAGGGATTTGAAAGCTGGAGGGGGAGGGGGAGATGCAAAATGATAGGAGAAGACAGGAGGAGGAGGGATAGAGCCGAGAGCTGGACAGGTGATAGGCAAAAGGGGATACGAGAGGATCATGGGACAGGAGGTCCGGGAAGAAAGACAAGGGGGGGGGGTGACCCAGAGGATGGGCAAGAGGTATATTCAGAGGGACAGAGGGAGAAAAAGGAGAGTGAGAGAAAGAATGTGTGCATAAAAATGAGTAACAGATGGGGTACGAGGGGGAGGTGGGGCCTTAGCGGAAGTTAGAGAAGTCGATGTTCATGCCATCAGGTTGGAGGCTACCCAGACGGAATATAAGGTGTTGTTCCTCCAACCTGAGTGTGGCTTCATCTTTACAGTAGAGGAGGCCGTGGATAGACATGTCAGAATGGGAATGGGATGTGGAATTAAAATGTGTGGCCACTGGGAGATCCTGCTTTCTCTGGCGGACAGAGCGTAGATGTTCAGCAAAGCGGTCTCCCAGTCTGCGTTGGGTCTCACCAATATATAAAAGGCCACATCGGGAGCACCGGACGCAGTATATCACCCCAGTCGACTCACAGGTGAAGTGATGCCTCACCTGGAAGAACTGTTTGGGGCCCTGAATGGTGGTAAGGGAGGAAGTGTAAGGGCATGTGTAGCACTTGTTCCGCTTACACGGATAAGTGCCAGGAGGGAGATCAGTGGGGAGGGATGGGGGGGGACGAATGGACAAGGGAGTTGTGTAGGGAGCGATCCCTGTGGAATGCAGAGAGAGGGGGGGAGGGAAAGATGTGCTTAGTGGTGGGATCCCGTTGGAGGTGGCGGAAGTTACGGAGAATAATATGTTGGACCCGGAGGCTGGTGGGGTGGTAGGTGAGGACCAGGGGAACCCTATTCCTAGTGGGGTGGTGGGAGGATGGAGTGAGAGCAGATGTACGTGAAATGGGGGAGATGTGTTTAAGAGCAGAGTTGATAGTGGAGGAAGGGAAGCCCCTTTCTTTAAAAAATGAAGACATCTCCCTCGTCCTAGAATGAAAAGCCTCATCCTGAGAGCAGATGCGGCGGAGATGGAGGAATTGCGAGAAGGGGATGGCGTTTTTGCAAGAGATAGGGTGAGAAGAGGAATAGTCCAGATAGCTGTGAGAGTCAGTAGGCTTATAGTAGACATCAGTGGATAAGCTGTCTCCAGAGACAGAGACAGAAAGATCTAGAAAGGGGAGGGAGGTGTCGGAAATGGACCAGGTAAACTTGAGGGCAGGGTGAAAGTTGGAGGCAAAGTTAATAAAGTCAACGAGTTCTGCATGCGTGCAGGAAGCAGCGCCAATGCAGTCGTCGATGTAGTGAAGGAAAAGTGGGGGACAGATACCAGAATAGGCACGGAACATAGATTGTTCCACAAACCCAACAAAAAGGCAGGCATAGCTAGGACCCATACGGGTGCCCATAGCTACACCTTTAGTTTGGAGGAAATGGGAGGAGCAAAAGGAGAAATTATTAAGAGTAAGGACTAATTCCGCTAGACGGAGCCGAGTGGTGGTAGAGGGGAACTGATTAGGTCTGGAATCCAAAAAGAAGCGTAGAGCTTTGAGGCCTTCCTGATGGGGGATGGAAGTATATAAGGACTGGACATCCATGGTGAAAATAAAGCGGTGGGGGCCAGGGAACTTAAAATCATCGAAAAGTTTAAGAGCGTGAGAAGTGTCACGAACATAGGTCAGAAGGGATTGAACAAGGGGTGATAAAACAGTGTCGAGGTATGCAGAAACGAGTTCGGTGGGGCAGGAGCAAGCTGAGACAATAGGTCGGCCAGGACAGGCAGGTTTTTGGATCTTGGGTAGGAGGTAGAAACGGGAAGTGCGGGGTGTGGGAACTATAAGGTTGGTAGCAGTGGATGGGAGATCCCCTGAGCGGATAAAGTCGGTGATAGTGTGGGAGACAATGGCCTGGTGCTCCTTAGTGGGGTCACGATCGAGGGGTAAATAAGAGGAGGTATCCGCGAGTTGTCGCTGTGCCTCGGCAAGGTAGAGGTCAGTACGCCAGACTACAACAGCACCCCCCTTATCAGCGGGTTTAATAATAAGGTTAGGATTAGTGCGGAGGGAGTGGAGAGCAGAGCGTTCCAAAGGAGTGAGGTTGGAATGGGGACAAGGTGCGGTGAAGTCGAGACGGTTGATGTCCCGTCGGCAGTTGGCAATAAAGAGATCCAGAGCAGGCAGAAGACCAGAGCGGGGTGTCCATGAAGAAGAGGAGGGTTGAAGACGGGAGAAGGAGTCATCGGTGGGGGTGGAAGAGTCCTTGCCGAAGAAGTAGGCTCGGAGACGGAGACGGCGGAAGAAAAGTTCCGCATCATGGCGAACACGGAACTAATTTCAAACTATTATTTGTCCTGGGCCTATTTCAATAAACAATCGGCTCATTCCCAAATGTATTTTCCTGTTGCAGTGATTAATTGACTGTCTTTTAGAAATACGATTTCAAAATCCCTTTTGGTAGGAATTATTGTTTTAACCTCCCATCGTTACTGGGCACTGAGAAGTATGGTAGAGCAAAGGAATCTGGGAATACAGGCAACACACATCAAAGTTGCTGTTGAACGCAGCAGGCCAGGCGGCATCTCTAGCACTTGTTCCGCTTACACGGATAAGTGCCAGGAGGGAGATCAGTGGGGAGAGATGGGGGGGACGAATGGACAAGGGAGTCGCGTAGGGAGCAATCCCTGTGGAAAGTGGGGGGGAGGGAAAGATGTGCTTAGTAGTGGGATCCCGTTGGAGGTGGCAGAAGTTACGGAGAATAATATGTTGGACTTGGAGGCTGGTGGGGTGGTAGGTGAGGACCAGGGTAACCCTATTCCTAGTGGGGTGACGGGAGGATGGAGTGAGAGCAGATGTACGTGAAATGGGGGAGATGCATTTGAGAGCAGAGTTGATGGTGGGGGAAGGGAAGCCCCTTTCTTTAAAAAAGGAGGACATCTCCCTTGTCCTGGAATGAAAAGCCTCATCCTGAGAGCAGATGCGGCGGAGATGGAGGAATTGTGAGAAGGAGATCTCTGGAGACAGCTTATCTACTGATGTCTACTATAAGCCTACTGACTCCCACAGCTATGTGGACTATTCCTCTTCTCACCTTGTCTCTTGCAAAAATGCCATCCTCTACTGTAAAGATGAAGCCACACTCAGGTTGGAGGAACAACACTTTATATCCCATCTGGGTAGCCTCCAACCTGATGGCATGAACATTGACTTCTCTAACTTTCGCTAATGCCCCACCTCCCCCTTGTACCCCATCCGTTATTTATTTATATACACACATTCTTTCTCTCTCTCTCTCCTTTCTCTCCCCCTGTCCCTCTGACTATACCCCTTGCCCATCCTCTGGGTTTTTTTCTCCCCCTCCCCCTTTTCCTTTTCCCTGGGCCTCCTCTCCCATGGTCCTCTCATATCCCTTTTGCCAATCACCTGTCCAGCTCTTGGTTCCATCCCTCCCCCTCCTGTCTTCTCCTATCATTTTGAATCTCCCCCTCCCCCTCCCACTTTCAAATCTCTTACTAGCTCTTCCTTCAGTTAGTCCTGACGAAGGGTCTCGGCCCAAAACGTCGACTGTACCTCTTCCTAGAGATGCTGCCTGGCCTGCTGCGTTCACCAGCAGCTTTGATGTGTGTTGCTTGAATTTCCAGCATCTGCAGAATTCCTCATGTTTACGTCTGGGAATACAGGTCCATATTTCATTGAAAGTGGAGTCACGGGTAGATAGGGCTGTCAAGAAAGCTTTTGGCACATTGGCCTTCATCTATACAGGAGATGGGATATCATGTTGAAGTTGTATAAGATATTGATGAAGCCTAATTTGGAGTATCGTATACAGTTTTGGTCACCTACCTGAAGGAAAGATATGTATAAGGTTGAAAGAATACAGGGGAAATTTACAAGGATGTTGCTGGGTCTAGAAGATCTGAGCTACATGGAAAGATAGAAGAGGTTAGGATTTTACTCCTTAGAATGTGGAAGACTGAGGGGAGATTTGATAGAGATATACAAAACTATGAGGGGTATAGATAGTGTAAATGCAAGCAGCCTTTTTCCACAGAGGTCATGGGTTAAGGGTGAAAGGTGAAAAGTTTAGGGGGAACATGAGTGGAATCTTCTTCATTCATATGTTCACCCTTTGGGTGAAGAGGGAGTTAAACAAGAAATTTAACTTGGGCATCATCATGACATTCTTCAGACTAACCTTGTTCTCTTTTGACTCAACACCCACCAGAAATGAAAGAATAAAGTTTTGTATGAGATTCTTGTTCGTTCCAATTTCCTCTGTAAATTATAGTTGACTTTTCTGGTGAATAATGAAAAGGTAATGAACTCCTTGAGCTTGGTCTGCCATTCTATTATGGAGATATGTTATTCATTTACCCACCACAGATTCACTTACTGAAAGGAAGTGGTGACTCTCACCTATACAAAATTGAGAACGGTAGAGATCTTCTTTTAAGGTTTCTGAACATGCCTGCAGAATCGAACCTTAGGCATTTAGTCTGTAGAGTAATTTTATCATTTTATCCACATAAGTTAGGTCAATTCAAGACCTTGTAAATTCTAATATAAGTAAGTCATTTTGAGGCAATCAGCTAAATGTGGTATGACTATTGTCTTGTAAAATGATAATGTAGAAAGGAAGAAATCAGAGTCAGAATCACAACCCGGTTTAGTAACACCAGCGTATGTCGTGACATTTATTAAGTTTATGGCAGCAGTACAATGAAACACATGATAAAAAAAAGAGACAAAAAACTGAATTACAGTAGGTATATATATGTTTATTAAGTAGTTCAGTTAAAATACTGTAAGTAGTGAAGTGATATTCATGGGTTTAATGTCCATTTAGAAATCAGATAGCAGAGGGGAAGAAGCTGTTCCTGAATTGCTGATTGTTTGCCTTTATATTTCAGTTCCTCCTTCCCCCCAGTAACAGGCATGAAAAGAGCATGTCCTGGGTGTTGGGGGTCCTTAATGATGGTACCACCTTCCTAAGACCATAAGACTATAAGACATAGGATCAGAATTAGGCCATTCAGCCCATCGAGTCTGCTCCGCCATTCCAACATGGCTGATCTCAGAACCCACTCAAGCCCATACATCTGCCTTCTTGCCATATCCTTTGATGCCTTGACCAATCAGGAAACTATCAACTTCCTCCATAAATATACCCACAGACTTCGTCTCCACCGCAGTCTGTGGCACAGCATTCCACAGATTCTCTGCTCTCTGGCTAAAAAAAATCCTCATTTCAACTGTTCTAAAAGTTCACCTCGCAGTTTTGACATTGTGCCCTCTAGATCAGGATACTCCCATCATAGGAAACATCCTCTCCACATCCACCCTATCTAGTCCTTAGTTAGGTTTCAATGAAATCCCCCCCAAACTCTTTAAATTCCAGTAAGTATAGGCCCATAGCTGACAAATGCTCTTCATATGTTAACCCCTTCATTTCCAGAATCATCCTTGTGAACCTCCTCTGGCATCATTCCTTGAAGATACTGCAGACGCTGGTACCCATGGTGGAGCTGATTAATTTTACAAGTTTCTGCAACTTTCTTTGATCTTGTGCAGTAGCCCCTCCCTCTCACACCAGATCATGTTGCAGCCATTTAGAATGCTCTCCATGATTCATTTGTAGAAGTTTGAGTGTTTTAGTCGATAAACCAAATCTCCTCACACCACTCATGAAGTATAGTTGCTGTCTTGCCTTCCTTAGAGCTGCATCGATATATTGGGACCAGGTTACGTCCTTAGAGATTTTGACACCCAGCAACTTAGAATTGCTCACTCTCTCCACTTCTGATCCCTCTATGAGGATTGGTTTGTGTTCCCTCATCTTACCCTTCCTGGAGTCCACAATCAGCTCTTTGGTCCTGTTGACGTGGAGTGCAAGGTTGTTGCTGCGACATCATTCAACTAACTGGTATATCTCGCTCCTGTCACCATCTGAAATTCTGCCAACAATGGTTGTATCATCTGGAAATTTCTAGATGGCATTCGAGCTATGCCTAGCCACACAGTCATGGGTGTAGAAAGAGTAGTGCAGTGGGCTAAACACACATTCCTGTGTTGGTTGTCAGCACAGATTGTGGTCTTTTAGTTAGGATGTCGAGGATCCAGTTGCAAAGGGAAGTACAGAGGTCCAGGTAGGACTGTAGGAATGATGGTGTTAAATGCAGAACTGTCGTTAATAAAGAGCATCCTGACATAGGTACAGTATTTGCGTTGTCCAGGTGATCCAAGGTCATGTAATAGAATATGACAGAACTCCAGCTAATCTGATCTGCACTTCATTCAAAATATCAGCTATTTTATAACCAGCCCTAAGTTTCCTTCCACATGTAAGTGATTGAAATACTTCTCAGATTCAGGAAACATTGACACATAAGGACTTCATTGTCATGATGTTTCACTGTGAAGTTTGCATTTGACTGCAAATATATCCAGCTTATGAGTCCACCATTATGTTTAATATAAATTATATTGGTCACCAATATAATTGGTGAGGAGAAGTTGGTGGCGCAACACAGCGCGTGCAGCCTCTCCAGTGATGAATATCAGTTATCTGTCAAGTAGTGTGCCATGCACAATTCTGACTTGATGGAGGCAGACGTGAGAGCACAGAGGAATATTTGGTGAAACTTCTGAAATGCCTGTTTTGCTGCCGCTGTTACTGTGTGATCCGAAATCTCTGGAGGGGAAGGCTCTGAGTCCTCGGCTTTGCCCGTTGCTTGGCGGCCGGTGTGGGGTTAAAAGCACTCGGCAGAGATGGTGCTCAGTGCTCGGTGTTGGAGGGCTGGTTGGAGGCTCGAAGTTTTCGGACGGACTCAGAGTCGGCTGTGGTCGGATGCTTCCAGGATGCTGCATCAGCAAGTTTGCGGTGCTGGAGGCTCATGGCAGGGAGAGTTTCTCCCTTCTACCATCTGCGTGAGATGTTGGGGCTATCGGGACTTGGAGACTTTTTGTTACCGTGCCCATGGTCCGCTCTTTATCAAATTACAGTATTGCTTTGCACTGTTGTAACTATATGTTATAATTATGTGGTTTTTGTCAGTTTTAGTCTTGGTCTGTCCTGTGTTTCTGTGATATCATACTGGAGGAACATTGTATCATTTCTTAGTGCATGCATTTCTAAATGACAATAAACGAGGACTGAGTGGTCTCATAATCTAATATTCAGAAGTAGATTAACATGTCATTTTCTGGAACGGGCACACATTAATCTGCGCGCAATTCAGTAGTTTGCAACAAAGCCATGTTTAGGGCATAAGAGTAGCATGCTACCATAGTCCTAAAGCACCCTATTGCAGTTAAGACCTTGGTTACCATAGTAATGGCACAAGAATAAACCTAACATCTCCAAATACCATTTTCATACAGAGGTCTTCCAAATTTCTTACCTCATATTCCGTTAACTATCTCGCCACACTATATGCATTTGCTTGAGCAAGCTGATCCATCATTGTTCATATGTTTATCTATGCATCCATCTCTCTAACTCCCATATCTGGGTTCCATCCTAACTCATGTCACTGGTTACCATGGAGGCAGCCTGAAATGATCCGTGCTGTTTCTAAAAGTAGTAGCCAGACTCTGTTTTCTTCTGTGAAGACAAGTGATCTCTAAGATAACGTTCCATTGGCAGTTGATAGTTCAGCTTAATAAACTGGTTGGTGGGCATGGATATAGTTTTGTCATCAGCGTGTTACCAGGGTAAATTGCGGATTCATATTCCTTACCCCATAGGCTATTCGGCCCATTGACACTATGTTGTCTCTCAGAGCATTCCCAATAGTTTGCTTTCCCCACTTGTTTCCCTCCAGCCTATTTTCTCTCACATACCCCTCAGCTACTGGTTCTTCTGCCACTCTCATTAACTGGGGACATTTTAGAGAAGTCAATTAACCCTGAGTGAGAGGGAACTGCAGCGCCCGGGAGAAAAGACATACACCAACGATTAGAATGTGTTAACCTTACACAGGCAGGATCGAGCCAGGATACCTAGAGCTCCAACTCTACACACAAAGAATGTTGGAGGAACTCAGCAGATCAGGCAGCGTGCATGGAAATGAATGAAAGTCGAAGTTTTGAGCAGAGACCCTTCTTTAGGACTGAAACGGAAGGGGGAAGCTACCAGAATAAAAATATTGGAGTATGGGAAGGAGGTGGCGATAGGTGAAGCCAAGTGAGTGGGAAAGGTAGAGGGCTGGAGAAGAAGGAATCTGATATGAGAGGAGAGTGGACATATGAGAAAGGGAAGGAAGAGGGGACCCAGGGGAAAGTGTTAAGAGGTGAAAGGCCAGAGTGGAGAATAGAAAAAGAGGGGAGGGGGAGGGAAAAAATTATCAGACGGAGAAATCGATATTTACGCCATCAGGTTGAAGGATACCCAGACAGAATATAAGGTGTTGCTCCTACACCCTGAGGATGGCCTGACTGCTCTGTTAATATGCTTGTGTTCATTACCACCTCACTATAACAAAAAGGTTCAAACTCCCCCATAATGCTCCCAGACGGGCATTGTGTCAGGGTGCAAGAGTGACTCATGCCAAGAAATAACTATCTGGTTGTCGCCAGTGCCCAGAAAGACTAAGGAAAGGTTGTTCTCGCCCTTCACTCTTGAAAAACAAAGACAATTTTCAACTTTGTGACTGTGAAACAAAAGTAGTATCTTATGATTGAATATGCAGGTAATCATTTCCAACTGCTAGAAAGCAGCACGTGAAACAACCACATGGACTTGGGAGGATCCCAGTCTTCCACTTGATATCGGTGCTTGCAGGTGTAGGATGAAAGGTGTAAACATATCAGATGTCCTGTCCTGGGCCCAGTACATTGAGACAATCATACGGGAAGTAGGTTAACATCTTTACTTTCTCAAGAGATTATGGAGATTTACCTTGTCATTGAATATTCTAACAAACTTCTGCCAATATACTGTTGAAAGTGCCCTTTCTGGCTGCATCATGATCTGCTATAGCAAATTCAATGAACAGGAATGTAAGGAGCTGCAGATGGTAGTTGAATCTACCCAATACATCACGGGGACATCTCTCCCCACCAATGATATTACCCTGGAGAGATTCTGGCTCAAGAAAGCAATATTCACCATCAAACAGCTCTACCACTGGGCCATGCTATTTTTTTCACAGCTACATTTAGGCAGAAGGTACAGGAATCTGAAGGCTCACATCACCATGTTCAAGAACAGCTACTCTACTTCAACCATTTGGTTCTTGAACCAACTGGCACGGCCTTAATCACTGCAGTTTATTAACACTATGACCATTTAACACATTGCAATACAATCGACTTTTTTTTTGTTCAATGTTTTCTTGTAAAATTTGTTTCTGATTTATATTTAATTTATGCTTTTCTTGTGAATGCTGCTCGTGCAATACTATGTGACAGTAATGCTGCTGCAAGTAAATTTCTCATTGCCTTTGCGCGTATGACAATACATTCAACTTTGACGTTGACTGTATACATCTGAGGCTTACAACAACTGAAAGGAATTCAACTCTTTCACACTCAGCTGGTGATCGATGAAAGCAAATGTAACATTCCGATTCATACTTCACAAAAGAAGCTGCATTTCTAGCCCAGAGTTTTTCACTGGGAGTGGGGAGTGGGGGGGGGGGGCGGGGGTGAATTTGTTCTTCCATGCATGTCATTGTCCTAGTATTTATTTTCTTTACCTGGACTCTTTCTGAGTACAACACTATACACGATTTCTGGAAATAAGGAAATTACTTAGCAATATCAAAGTATCATCATTGTGGACAGCTGAAGTATTGGATACTCAATACACTTAGATTAGATTAGATTAGATAGATTCAACTTTATTGTCATTGTGCCAAGTACAGATGTTAGTGAAAGAAGATGAAATGTAATTGTAATCAGATGGCTACTTACATTAAATAAATAGAAATTCACCATGTCACACATGGTTTTCAGTTGATTAATTGCAACTTTGATAACATGCAGTTAACCTTTGAAGAAAAGTAGTTGACATTTGATGCTTATGGCTAACATTTAATCATTAGGTAAAGTTATTGATTATTAGTGAGTCACTGGTTTGAAATATGCTCAAAATAATATTCTCCCTACTTGTCATGTCTTCAACCTATTTCAAAGCAATGACAAAAAGTATCTTTATTTATTTATAGCTAGGGTGTACTACTCCCTGACATGAAATGCTATGAAGAAATTAATTGAAGAAAATCCTTAAGCATTAACTCATCTGATTGCAAAATTTTGCAGATTGCACTGACAAAAATAGCACACCAGATATATGGTATAGGTAAGTTAGGACATATTCTGGAGATATGGAATATAGTAAGTATTCATTTCAGTGGTTACCAGTCTGCAGATCTGAATGTGCATTGCAGATTGAAGTTAAAATGCAGCTCAGAACAATGGCTTCCTGGAGCTGCAGACTGGGGTCAATAGTAAACCAGGAAACATCCCATTGTCCTGAGATGTCTGCTTATGCATGAATGCAGCTCAGACATGGTAGTGATTAACATTCAATCTAGGATGTCTGGAGTGTTGGTGTGAAGATTTAGGTGTTTGAAAATTATATGTAACTTAATTGAAGTATTGTTAACACAAAGTGTTGAAGTAAAACAATGTCATTGTAAGTATTGAAACTGTATTGAGTTACCATTGATCTTAAGGGTATAAAAATGTGATGTACTTTGAGTTTATGAGCATCTTCTTCCACAAGTGTCTCAAGTACGATGCCTGCTTGTATTTCTAAATAAAGACTTCTATATCCACCAGTTTCAGTGTCCTTCTGGTGACTTCGTTCATAGTCACAACAGGTAGAGCAGAAACTGTTTCAGCTATTGTTGGTCCTGGTGTATCTTAAACTCAAGAGCTAGATGTACTTACCAAAACAGAAGTCAGTCACGAAAACCTTGCTGTTAATTTAGGAATTACCAGAAAGTGGATGAGGGCCTGTGGAAATTGCAGCAAGGCAAGGGTTAAAATGGTGCACTGACAGAATAGAGTGCATCCTATTTATACAGCTTCTTTTATATATATGGAAATTTAGTAAGGCAACAGTCAAGATAAGCTGGCAGAGACAGTGGAGTCACCCAGGCTGAACACAGCCCTTGAAAGCTTAAGTCTTGTACAGCCTTTCTGTTCATGCCTGCAAGCCAAGGTCAGCAAGCATACTGAGACAAGATAAAGAGGCAAACCGAGGATTCTAGGGGAATATTAACAATTGGAAAGCAATTTCACTAATTCTCAAGTATCATTGGCCTTTAACTCATAGATTTAATAGATTATTAATACCTGCAATATGTATCATGATTGGTACTTAAATATGTAAATGATGGGATTCAGTAGTGCACAATGTTTCCATTGAATCAATATCTGTATACAATTAGTCAATTGCTGTATGAAAATGACACTTATTTGCCCGGACTTCAGAACAGTTTGGTGACAGAGGCCTTGCTGTTCTCTTAGCGCACACATAAATAAAATGTGATTGAGGAACAAGTGCAGGTTGTCAGGGTCCAGTTAATCAGTCACTGGGCACAGGTCAATGGACATGGTACTTGGAGAAGAGTAATAAGTGTAAGACTGCACTTCAAGCAGGACATGGAGGCTTTTGCAATTGACCAAAACTTCCGGAAGATCGTGGTAGGACTCAGGACAAAGTGGTATTCTCTTCTCAAACATGACTTTCACCATTGTGATGAGAAATCATCACTTAAAGTATTGCTGACATTAGCAAGGGAAGCAGTGTATCTACAGAGTACCCTTGAATACCATGTCAGCTTTTTGGAAGCAATTTAAGTCTCCACTGCCACAAGCAAAATAATGTATCATCAGTCATTACTGCAATAACTGCATTATCCTCTATACTCTGAAGATCAAATGTTAACCAACAATATGATGGCGTACAGATATCATAGGAGATCATGGTTCAAGTTAGGAAGAAAACATTGGTTGCTAGATATTGGTCATGAAACATTACATTTGGGATAATCGATGAACTATGTCATGTTCACTGTTTGTAAATGTACAATGGAATCATTTGAAAATGTATTACTTCTAGTTGCTTCCAGTAAAAGATTTTTCCCACCCTTCCCCTCTTCTGCTATTCCCAACTCTGGCCATTTATCTTTTCTCACCTGCCTATCTCTTCCCCCTGGGACCCTTTCCTTTCTTTTCTCCTATGGTCCACTCTCCTCTCCTATCAGATTCCTTCCCCTCCAGCCCTTGAACTTTCCCACCCACCTGTCTTCACATAGCACCTTCTAGCTATCATCCTTCCCCTCCCTCCAGCTTTTTACTCTGGTGTCTTTCCCCTTCAGTTACGGTCCTGAAGAAGGGTCTCAGCCCAAAACGTCAACTGTTTATTCATTTCCATAGTTGCTGCTGGACCAGCTGAGTTCCTCCAACATTTTGTCTGTGTTGCTTTGGATTTCCAGCATCTGTAGACTTTCTCATATTTATGTATTACTTCTGACTGGTCTGCAACTGAAAAAGCAAGTTACTATTTCATATTATTATTAAAGAGAAAGGCATGATAGCAAGCTATTAATTTTTTTAAAAAAGAAAAGTAAATAGCTGGTTATTTTATACTGTGTGGGGAAAGTTAATATCTTGAAAGCTTTATTGTGCTTGCTCACATCTGAAATCAGTCACAGATGCACATTATATTCTTGGTAATTAATCAACTACATATTTTGTTAAAGGTTCACTGGAATCCAGACTAAAATTATTTCTAAGCATTTCATTGCAATGTGAAATCAAGGGTGCATCTATTGAGTCAGTATCTCTTTTTAAGACAGTGATTATTTAGGATTAGGTTTGCACATTCCTGCATTTCTAGAGTTTACTTATTTATTGACATAGAGCGCGGAATAGGGCTTTCAACTCTGGCTATGCCACCTAGCAGTCCTCTGATTTAACCCTAGCCTAAGAACAGAACCATTTACAATGACCAATTTACCTTCCAACCAGTCTATCTGTTGAATGTGGCATGAAACCAAAGGACCTGGAGGAAACCAACAAGGTCACGGGGAGAACATACAAACTCCTCATGGGCAGCAGTGAGAATTAAACCCAGGTTGCTGTTACACTAAACACTACACTACCATGCTGTGTGTGAAGTTGCATTGTGATAGCCGTTATTTTTCAGTCTGCAATGTAATATGAAGGTGTTGTTTTTCATGTTGCAATATTAAAAGTCCAGCTGCTCGTGCAGCTTGCAATATACCTTAATAAAGACAATGCAGTTTAATTCAGCTGTGAAGTCTCCCAATTCATCTCAGACATGAAGTGTTAGATCACCCACCTCCGTCAGTGCCTGTCGTGTGGTTCCATATCATCATGCTTTCGCCAGTAGAATCACTTGAAGCGTAAAATCAAAATGGACCTGTGCTCTGAAGAGTTGGTTTCATTCTTCAGACTGTGAAATGAAGCAGGCCATGTGCCACAGGGTTTTTACCCCGTGAAGTCACCAATAATCAGTAGTCTCTATCACCCATTTATTAACAGTACCTTGAGGTGACAGGGCAATTCCTTACTTCTCCCCATGGATAATTCCTCACCTGCTGATTTCATCTAGCATTTTGTGTATGCTGCTTTTTGTAATGCATGGATCTATTTCTTTTGGAGCAATGACAACCACCCCCCTTAGAACTATGTGTTGATCTGTTGTCTGTGCATGCACTGTTGTCTACGCATGCACTGTTGTCTGTGCATGCACTGTTGTCTACGCATGCACTGTTGTCTGTGCATGCACTGTTGTCTGTGCATGCGCTGTTGTCTACGCATGCACTGTTGTCTGTGCATGCACTGTTGTCTGTGCATGCACTGTTGTCTACGCATGCACTGTTGTCTGTGCATGCGCTGTTGTCTACGCATGCACTGTTGTCTACACATGCACTGTTGTCTGTGCATGCGCTGTTGTCTACGCATGCACTGTTGTCTGTGCATGCACTGTTGTCTGTGCATGCACTGTTGTCTACGCATGCACTGTTGTCTGCGCATGCACTGTTGTCTGTGCATGCACTGTTGTCTACGCATGCACTGTTGTCTGCGCATGCACTGTTGTCTGCGCATGCACTGTTGTCTGTGCATGCGCTGTTGTGTACGCATGCACTGTTGTCTGCGCATGCACTGTTGTCTGCGCATGCACTGTTGTCTGTGCATGCACTGTTGTCTGCGCATGCGCTGTTGTCTACGCATGCACTGTTGTCTGCGCATGCACTGTTGTCTGTGCATGCACTGTTGTCTGCGCATGCACTGTTGTCTGCGCATGCACTGTTGTCTGTGCATGCTCATTGCTCCCTCTCTGTCGTTGCAATGTGAGTACACCATTAAGTTAAAGCCATCTCCCGTGTACATGCTTTTATTGAATTGATGTGTAGTCGTGCACAGACATAACAGATTTTTGACGAGTACGAACCTGAATGTCAGAAAATATCAAGGACCGCACCGACAGTTACGAAATGAAACAACAAGAGTTAAACAGCACAGACTTTTGAATTTAATGCCTCAATTAATAAGGGCAAGCTTGCCATATGCCTTCATACTACCCTATCAACCTGTGTAGTCACTTTTAGGAAGCTGTGAACTTGGACCTCAAGATTCCTTTGCTCACCAACTCTGTTAAAGGTCCTTCCCTTAACATTGTACTGCCTCTTTACATTTGACCTACCAAGGAGCAACACTTCATATAGGCCTAAATAAGAATGGATAGAAGATGAATTGTGGTAGTGGCAAAAACCTTGCATGTTTATACTTGCCTGAGCCATACATAGGGCATTTTCATTATCAAGTCTGTGCATTTTTTAGCATCGTCCCATAGTGCTCATTGTGTGTAGTCTTCAACACTCACGGCTGACTCAAAATTGTGACCATTTGGACTTGATACCCTATTTTGCCTCAGGTCAGTATAAACATGTAAAGTTTTTTTTGCCACTACCACTGTGCATCTTCTCAAGGTATTATCTTGGATGTATCAGATAGGCAGTGGGTGTTGCATGCTGCATTGGTTGTAACCATGACTTAATAGATTATCCTGTTAAATTTCAAATAAAATTTACTGCCCAAGAGGCAGACATTTCTTAAAGAGCATATTTGTACTTCAAAGCAGAATGGGATCGGTGAAGGTCCTGTCCGAATTTCAGAATCGTTTCTGTTTCTGTAATCCCTGAAAAAGAGTGAATTCTATTTCCATTTTAGATACATCCATTCTTATTTTGGCAGATGAAGCTTAATCTAGCCAATGTGAAGTGTTGCTCCTTGGCAGGTCAAATCTTTATTTTCTTGCATTTCAAATCTTCATTGCCTCCATCTCAATTATGTAATGAAGAATAATTGGAATGGATTATTTATGATAGGTGAACATGTTTGGCAGACAGCTTGTGGGTTAATCTGCATAGATTGCAAAAATTGATTTAAATGTTATGTTGGGAAAGATTGAGAAAATAGATAATCCATAATAGTAAATAACTGAATATAACAATCAATCAATTAAACCTTTAAAGAAAATGCTAAATGTCAAAAAATGTGAACATAAATAACTGTTAGTCCAGACACTGAAGAAGTTCAGAGGAAAAGGTAAAGTTCAAGCTGTCAAAATGTCAAAGGAAATCAGTTAAAAATAATTAACACCTTCAAAAATGCTGACACTCTATTAAAATGCCGGCAATAAAATATTGGTCCAAAAATGAACTTAAATATAACATTTTCGAACAATGATTTCTCAATCATTTGAATGGACTCGGAAGAGCCAAGCTGTTAATTGCCTGACATGACTTAGCCTCCTCGTGTTTGCATGAGTTTTGCCATGAGCACTGGTTTCGCATTCCTCAAATCTATTCCTTCACGGTGTCTCCATGATCGTACTGAATGGCGGTGCAGGCTCGAAGGTCCGAATGGCCTACTCCTGCACCTATTTTCTATGTTTCTATGTTTCTATGGATTTGGATCAGAAATCCAGACACATTTTCATTGTCAAATCTGTGCATTTTCTAGCATCGTCCCATTGTGTTCATTATGCGTAGTCTTCGACACTCACAGCTGACTCAAAATTGTGACCATCACTGGATGTAAATACTGCCTTGTTCATCACCTGTGAACAATATCTTAGCAGAGTCCTGCATTTTTGTCCATGTACTCTGGTTATTTACCTATTAATTATTAAAGATTTGACTTCAGTGGATGTTACTTTTTCGGCATTCTGTTCAGGTATTTTGTTGCAAGCTTTCCTAAACAGAAGTTTACATTCATTAATTCAGCAAGAATAACTTCAAAAAAGGTCTCAGCCTGAAACGCCGACTGTACCTCTTCCTAGAGATGCTGCCTGGCCTGCTGCGTTCACCAACAACTTTGATATGTGCTGTCAGAAAGATGTACTGTAGTTCTCTTCCACATTACAGGGTGGTTGTAACAAGCCTGAGCTAATTTCTCCCTACACTTTCTATCCGAGTTTGGGCAGGATTGTTTAAGTTCAATAAATAAAATGAAAAGTATAGATGTGAAGAGTAAAACAACAATGAAATGAGAAAGAATACTTTCCCTGAGAAATTAAATTAGTAAATTGCAGGCAGAGGGTAGAGATTTTAAGGAATGAACTGCCAGGAATTGACAGAGGCAGGTACATTTATTTATTTGTTGAGATACAGCACAGAATAGGTCCCTTCAGCCCCTCAAGCCATGCAGTCCAGCAACCCCTGATTTAACCCTAGCCTGATCATTGAACAATTTACAATGACCAATTAAACTACCAACCGGTACATCTTTGGACCATGGGAGGAAACTAGAGGAAACCCATGCAGTCATGGGGAGAAAGTGCAGTACAAACTTCTAGGCAGCAGCAGGAATTGAACCTGGGTCGCTGGTACTGTAAAGCGTTGTGCTAACCACTGTGCCACGATGCTGCACAACGTTTAAAAGAAATTCATTTGAACAGGCAAAGTAAAAGTCAAAGTCAAGTTTATTATATGTACAAGTACCAGAATGAACAGGTGCAATGGGTTCACAGGCACAGAGTGCCATATAAGCAAAATTCATCAGAAAATCATAAATTAAACATTATTCTGCACAACTTTTGTAAGACAACTACAAGAACACATTTATAACAATCTGAGACAAAGTCTGCTTTAGTGTAAAGTGATCAAAGTGGTCATAGTGGTGCTGAACTGTAGTGATTAGATCTGTGCTAGATAGTCCAAGAACCAAGTGGTTGAAACTGTTACTGAAGCTGGTGGTGTGGGACTTCAGGTTTCTGTACCTGTAGTTATGAGAAGATTGCATGTGTGAACGGTGGGGATCTTTGATGATAGATATTGCCTTTTTGTAGCAATATCCTTTAGATATCACTATTGGTGAGAGGGGTATGTGCATAATGTATTAGGGACTACCCTCCCTAATATTCCTACATTCTGTGCATTGGAATCGCAATACCAGGCTATGATGCAATCAGTCAGGATACTTTCAACAGTACATCTGTAGACATCTGTTAGAGTGTTTGGTAACAGTCTTTAATCTTGTAGAAAGTAAACCACTGGCATCCCAGGTACAGAGAGTTGTAGAGAAAGCTTTTGGCACATTGGCCTTCATAAATTAAAGTACTGAGTACAGGAGATGCATGTTATGTTAAAATTGTATAAGGCATTGGTGAGGCCTAATTTGGAGTATTGTGTGCAATTTTGGTAATCTACCTCCAGGAAGGATATGAATAAGGTTGAAAGAGTACAGTGAAAAATTACAAGAATGTTGCATGGTCTGGAGGATCTAAGTTAAAAGAAAAGATTGAATAGGTTAGGACTTTATTCCTTATAGTTTAGAAGACTGAGAGGAGTTTTACATAGAAACATAGAAAATAGGTGCAGGAGTAGGCCATTCGGCCCTTCGAGCCTGCACCGCCATTTATTATGATCATGGCTGATCATCCAACTCAGAACCCAGCCTTCCCTCCATACCCCCTGACCCCTGTAGCCACAAGGGCCATATCTAACTTCCTTTTAAACATAGCTAATGAACTGGCCTCAACAGTTTGCTGTGGCAGAGAATTCCACAGATTCACCACTCTCTGTGTGAAGAAGTTTTTCCTAATCTCGGTCCTAAAAGGCTTCCCCTCTATCCTCAAACTGTGACCCCTCGTTCTGGACCTCCCCAACATCGGGAACAATCTTCCCGCATCTAGCCTGTCCAATCCCTTTAGGATCTTATACGTTTCAATCAGATCCCCCCTCAATCTTCTAAATTCCAACGAGTACAAGCCCAGTTCATCCAGTCTTTCTTCATATGAAAGACCTGCCATCCCAGGAATCAATCTGGTGAACCTTTTTGTACTCCCTCTATGGCAAAGATGTCTTTCCTCAGATTAGGGGACCAAAACTGCACACAATACTCCAGGTGTGGTCTCACCAAGGCCTTGTACAACTGCAGTAGTACCTCCCTGCTCCTGTACTCGAATCCTCTCGCTATAAATGCCAGCATACCGTTCGCCTTTTTCACCGCCTGCTGTACCTGCATGCCCACTTTCAATGACTGGTGTATAATGACACCCAGGTCTCGTTGCACCTCCCCTTTTCCTAATCGGCCACCATTCAGATAATAATCTGTTTTATAGTAAATGCAAGCAGACTTTTCAAATTGAGGTTGGTGGGTCTACAGCCCGATGTCTTGGGTTAAAGGTGAAAGGTGAAAAGTGTGGAACAAGCTGCCAGCACAAGTGGTGCATGCAAGCTGGATTTCAATGTTTAAGAGATGTTTGGAAAGGTACATAGATAGAGGGCTATGGTCCCGGTGCAAACCGAGGCAAGTAGGCAGTTTGGCACATACGAGATCTTGTACTGTACTTTCCTATGATTCTGTAAAATCTGTCGTTTCTGGAGAGGAAAGATTTAGGGGGATATGGGACAAACAAAGGAAAAGTGGGTGAATATCTTGGTCAGAATGAACAACTTGGACTAAAGAGCTTCGTTTTGTACTGTATAACTCTATGAACATATAAACAATAAAAATATTTAGCAATGTGCAATTTTGAATAAACAATATAAACATAATATTTTTTATCTTGCCTAGATGATTTTACTCCTTTAAATGTGAAGTTGTTTCTTTTGTTTTACTTCAGTACATGAAAGAGAAAAGTCCAATTTAATTTTAAATATTCTGTATTTTTTGGTTCTACTGGTTGAGCATCACCTTATATTTAACTCTGGCTCTCTTGGTTTGTTCCCAAAATGTGGAAATTGCAGCAAATAAAGAATTAAAATTGTGGGCTAACAGAACCAAGTGTAGACACTCTGTGCAGCCTTTGTATGTGTGGAAGTTCACTCAGGCAACAGTCCAGAAGATAAACTGACAGAAACAGTGTGCAGATATAGCAAGAAGTCTATAATCAAAGTTCATATAGAATAGTACAGCACATTACAGGCCCTTCGGGCCACAATGTTGTGCTGACCGTCAAACCCTGCCTCCCATATAACCCCCCACGTTAAATTCCTCCATATACCTGTCTAGTAGTCTCTTAAACTTCACTAGTGTATCTGCCTCCACCATTGACTCAGGCAGTGCATTCCATGCACAAACCACTCTCTGAGTGAAAAACCTTCCTCTAATATCCCCCTTGAACTTCCCACCCCTTACCTTAAAGCCATGTCCTCTTGTAGTGAGCAGTGGTGCCCTGGGGAAGAGGCGCTGGCTGTCCACTCTATCTATTCCTCTTAATATCCTGTACACCTCTATCATGTCTCCTCTCATCCTCCTTCTTGCCAAAGAGTAAAACCCTAGCTCCCTTAATCTCTGATCATAATGCATACTCTCTAAACCAGGCAGCATCCTGGTAAGTCTCCTCCATATCCTTTCCAATGCTTCCACATCCTTCCTATAGTGAGGCGACCAGAACTGGACACAGTACTCCAAGTGTGGCCTAACTAGAGTTTTATAGAGCTGCATCATTACATTGCGACTCTTAAACTCTATCCCTCAACTTATGAAAGCTAACACCCCATATGCTTTCTTATCTACCCTATCTACCTGTGAGGCAACTTTCAGGGATCTGTGGACATGTACCCCCAGATCCCTCTGCTCCTCCACACTACCAAGTATCCTGCCATTTACTTATTGTACTTTGCCTTGGAATTTGTCCTTCCAAAATGTACCACCTCACACTTCTCTAGGTTGAACTCCACCTGCCACTTCTCAGCCCATTTTTCCATCCTATCAATGTCTCTCTGCAATCTTCAACGATCCTCTACACTATCTATAACACCACCAACCTTTGTGTCGTCTGCAAACTTGCCAAACCACCCTTCTACCCCCACATCCAGGTCAGTAATAAAAATCACGAAAAGTAGATGTCCCAGAACAAATCCTTGTGGGACACCACTAGTCACAACCCTCCAATCTGAATGTATTCTCTCCACCACAATCCTCTGCCTTCTGCAGGCTAGCCAATTCTGAATCCACCTGGCCAAACTTCCCTGGATCCCATGCCTTCTAACTTTCTGAATAAGCCTACTGTGTGGAACCTTGTCAAATGCCTTACTAAAATCCATGTAGATCACATCCACTGCACTACCCTCACCTATATGCCTGGTCACCTCCTCAAAGAACTCTATATACCATCAAATATTAACCGGTGATTTATTTTCATGCAGGCATTCACAGTAGAACAAAAAAAGTACAACAGAATCAATGAGAAACTCAAAATAAAGACTGACGAACAACCAATATGCAAACAAAGATGAAATATGCAAATACAAAAAGACAATTAAATAGACAAACAAACAAAAAGACAAATGAACACTGAGGAGATGAGTTGTAGAGTCCTTGAAAGTGAGCTCATAGGTTGTGTTCAATGATAAATTCAGTGTTATGGTGAGTAAAGATGTTTACACTGGTTCAGGAGCTTGATGGTAGAAGGGTAATAGCTGTTCTTGAACCTGGTGCAATGGGAACTAAGGCTCTTCTACCTTCTTCCTGATGCCAGCAAAAAGAAAGCCTGGCCTTGATGAAGGATGCTGCTTTCTTTTGGTAGCACTGCATGTGGATCTGCTCAATGGTGGGGAGGGCTTTTCTTGTGATGAACTTGCCCTGTGACCGCCACTTTTGGTCACCACCTGGGTGACCACTGGATAGTCTGCCAGGCGGAACATGGCTCCAGAGAGCCTAACTCTGTACAGCATTTCTGCTCAATTCTGAGAAGCAATGTCACAAAGCATCACAAGACAAGGTAAAGGGGCAAACAAATGGTTCTAGGGCAACACTTAATGTTGGAGTGTTATTTTACCAGTTATCAAGTATTATTGATTTTTAATACATAAATGTAATTTGTTTTTAACATCTGAAATATGTAGCATGATTGGCATTTAAATATGCAAATGATGGGATTCAAAAGTATATAAAGTTTCTTTGGATCAATATTAGTAAATTTCTGTATAAAAATGTCAATTCCTTGTTCAAGCTTCAGAACAGTTTGGTGACAGGAGCCATGCTGTTCTCCTTGTGCACAGTTAAATAAAGTGTGATTAAAAATCAAGTGCAACTTGTCAGCGCACTGTTAATCGATGGTGACATCTGCAATCTATACCCTGACGTTCCATAACTCAATACTCTCTTATTATACCTGTTGCAACAGGAAGGAAGAGTTGGACAGCTGAAGCATTGGATCCACAGGTGAAGAACTAGAAAAGCTTTGAAATAGACACAACAAGAATTCATAATGGCAACAGAGACAAGTGGAGGAAAAGTTGAGGTGGGCTGTTATTATAAGAAATGGGTTGCATCAGTGAGCACAACCTCTGCATGAGATGGCTAGAATGTGCATGGAGAGAAGAGTTGAAAGGCACATGTAGGACTGAAATTGAGTTCTATATTTTACAGGTGGGTAGAAGGCAAAACCAGTTTCTGACTGACTCTGTTCATCACTCCATACTCTCTTGTTATACCTGTGATGCATATTCACTTTCGAGGGCCCAAGAGGCTTATTGCTAACGTCAGCTTCCTAGCACAGTAGCATGACCTTTTCAAAGGATCAGAGATGTTTTTGACCAAGATAAGCATCTAACCAACATTCTTTCTTCAGCTTCTTGTTGTAAACAAGTAAACAGTGAGATCTTGTGGTTCATATTTAATCAATGTAAAATAATGAAGTTAAGTTAATTCGCCTGCATCAGACCAGACAACATTGGCTGAGTTATTTGCACCAAAATGACTGAGTTTAAGGAAGCCTGCAGACTAGACTGATTTTGTCATTTAGCACATCAGCCATAGTCACAGGTATAGTTGATCAACCAATAGTTGTGTACTCAGGGATTCAGCCCTCACAGCATTAATTGTTGGTGTCTGGGATCTCTGGCCCCAGAAGCTTTTAGACTATCTGTGTGAATTATTTTTTTCCCAGCAAAGGTATCTGGAAAACAACACACGTAGATATAATAGCAATACAGCATAAATGTGTTTGAACTGTTTTGTTAGCTGGAAGTATCTTCTCCTTGGTAGGGAGGGGAACCCACCACTCAGGTAGTGGGTATGGCAGCTAGACCTCACTACAGAGACTGGACAGGGAAGTAAGCTAGTCTTTGAAAGGTAGATTGATGTCCCTATCAAGAGGATACCTTCTTCTTTTGTGTTCACTTTGTGGAAAGTGAAGCCAATGCAATCAAACCAAAAAATAACTCCTCTGAAAGATACTGAAACTACTTTTGATAATTTCTTTGATCTTAGTGACTGAACCTTGATCAAGAATAAAATGAGACATTTGGGGAACAGCACTGCAGGTTATTGGAGGGTAAACTGATTTGGTTATGTGACCTGGCAATTATCTCTGTTGGGCTTCCTATGTCCCCCAGCAGTGCCACATTCTGTGTCCATAAGACCATAAGACATAGGAGCTGAATTAGGCCATTTGGCCCATTGAGTCTGCTCAGCTATTCAATCATGGCTGATCCCTTTTTTTCCCTCCTCAGCCCCACTCCCCGGCCTACTCCCCTTAGATTTTGATGGTATGTCCAATCAAGAGCCTATCAAGCT
Source organism: Mobula hypostoma (assembly GCF_963921235.1). Taxonomy (NCBI): domain Eukaryota; kingdom Metazoa; phylum Chordata; class Chondrichthyes; order Myliobatiformes; family Myliobatidae; genus Mobula; species Mobula hypostoma. Next base: position 116,271,478 of record NC_086097.1, on the reverse strand, counting down.
CTGCCTTAAATACAACCTGGCCTCACAGCTGCCTATGGTAACAAATTCCACAAATTCACCACCCTCCTGCTAAAGAAATTTCTCCACTTATCCACTTTGATATTGTTTGCTAGCTTGCTTTCATATTTCATCTTTTCCCTCCTAATGATTCTTTTAGTTGCTTTCTGCAGGTTTTTAATCCTTTGTCTTCCCACTAATTTTTGCTTCGTTGTATGCCCTCTCTTTTGCTTTACATTAGCTTTGACTTCCCTCCAGAAGCGCAATATTCTGTGTCTTCCAGTATCTGTATTGTTCCCTGTACATATCAGCACTGTGGATGGCGAATGTAGCAATTAGTCAAATTGCACAAAGCAGATGAGTGCGGTACTCCAGTCTGCTGGCTCCCTTTTCCAAAATCTGCGATACCAATGCCAAGGAGACTGGATTATCAAATATCAAAGTGGAGATAGAAACCTAAATAATGCACAAACATTAAAGCACAGAGCACAAATTCAACTTCTATGTTATAGGTTGGGTAGCTGGTGTTCCTTTGGAAACTGAGAGAAATTAGATTTTCCAGACTATTTTCACAAAATTTATATCAATTTTCCCCATGCAATGTGGTATATAAATCAAAGTGTAATTTTATTTTGTGCCATTCAGAGTTGTACTGTAAACCCATCTCTTCAATCTGAAAATAAATAAAAGGTCACCAGACAGCAGGGGTAAAGCCTATGTCACTTATATAAGCAGTGTGATGAATGAGTCTTATTGCTTGAGTTTCACAAGGAAACAGAAGTAATAATTCACATTGATTCATTGTGTATGTTAAGAATTCATGTTTATTCCTTTTGTTGGCATTCTTCAGTTAGCTAATTGCAATGCCCGCTGGTGTAGAAAAAGCCAACTTTCTCAAGGATCGAGGATCAAGCATCAACTTTATTCACCATATATGTAGTAGGAATTTGCTGTGATGTGTTGGTCGGGGAGTAACATGCAACAAAATCTACAACATTCAACAATTATAAAGCAAAACAAATTATAAAAAAATAAAGTTAGAGGTTAAAGTATGGATATAGAAAATTGTGCTTAAATACCAGCATGTATTTACAATGCAAAGCAGCGGTCCCCAACCACCGGGCCGCAAAGCATGCGCTACCGGGCCGTGAGGAAGCAATATGATTTGGTGATAGGAGTCAGCTGCACCTTTCCTCATTCCCTGTCACGTCCACTGTTGAGCCATTACGCATGCGAGGTCATTACCCACGCGCCATCCATGTCAGCGCGGGAAGGAGATCAACTCCTCGAGCTTGCAAATGACGGCGGGCTAGAAAGTATGTTTGACATAACATCTCTGCCGGCATTCTGGATCAAAGTTAAGGCTAAAAATCCTGAGATAACCATGAAGGCACTGAAAACGTTGCTTCCATTTCCAACATATCTCTGCAACGAATGCAACGAAAACTGAATTGCGGAGTAGACTGGACACAAGGAACCCCGTTCGAGTATCGCTGTTTCCCATCACCCCTCGATCAGACCATCTTGTTGCAGGAAAACAAGCCCAGGGCTCCCACTGATTCAGCGATATTGGTGTGTTGCAATGATTTTATATGTTCATACGGGGAAAATATGTGCTGTGTGTTTAATATCCAAACATTACTTAAAATGTTATGATGCTATTGACTTATATAACCATATAACAATTACAGCATGGGAACAGGCCATCTCAGTCCTTCTAGTCCGTGCCGAACGCTACTCTCACCTAGTTCCACCAATCTGCACTCAGCCCATAACCCTCCATTTCTTTCCTGTCCATATAGCTATCCAATTTTCCTTTAAATGATAATATTGAACCTGCCTCTACCTACTGGAAGTTTGTTCAACACTTACTTCAAGCTCCCCTGATAATTAACTTATCACTATATTCATGCGAGGAAAATATACGCTGTGTGTTTAATATTAGATTCGTTAGATAAACCCTTTTAGAAAGGAAATTGAGTGTATCAGCCACTTACCACCGATATTCCGGCCGTGATTAACACCCTTGTCCCCCCCCGAACAGATTCGCCAAAAACGATTTGTAGAAAAAAAACGTACACGCATGCGTGCTGGTGCCCGCACAAGGCTTCATGGTCATTGTAGTCTTTCTCGGGGTAAACCCAGCGTATCTGACAGCTACTCTCGTCCGTTGGCAACCCTACACCACCCCCGCCCCCTCGGTCGGCCGGTCCGCCAGAATATTGTCAATATGAAACCGGTCCGCAGTGCGAGAAAGGTTGGGGACCCCTGATGTAAAGAACATTATAAAAAGTATTTTTCTCGTGTTTACAGTGCAATGCAGTGATGGGGATTATAGATAAAGAGGGTGGGGTGGGCAAACCAGAATGGTTGACCAGATTAACTGCCTGGGGGAAGATATTTTTGAGATGGCATTTTTTTTTTTTTGCTTTAATAGCCTTACGGTGCTTTTGAAAAAAGCAGTGTGCAAGGTGGCTAGTGTCTGCAAATGATTTTTCCTGCGGGCTTCTTTGTCCTGGACACATAAAATTCCTGCATAGTCCTGCATCGTTAAGTCATTGATAGAATTAGAAAATGCAATGCCTGCATTTGTTGCCAAAGTTAAATGATCTCGAGAAAGTGATGTTGAACCATTTAACCACAATAGTCCATGTGGTCTTTCACAAGGTGTTGCTCTTCAATCAGTTATGGGACTGAGCCACGGAGTTCTTGAATGGAGCATTCCTTGGATTTTGCAGGCATGTGATGGTGGAATAGAAAAGGCTCTTCACAGCATCACAGCTAATGTTTAAAAGCAATCACTAGAATAGGAACCAAGTAGACATAGGACCTCAAGACAGGAGCAGAATTAGGTTATTCAATCCATTCAGGCTGCTCTGCCATTTCTATATTGCTAATTTATTATCTGTCTCAAACCAATCCTCCTGCTTTCTCTCCATAGCCTTTGATGACCTTACTAATCATGAAACTATCAACCTGCATTTTAAATATTTCCAATGGCTTGGGAAGCACAGCCACCTATGGCAAAGAATTCCATTCACCACTCTCTGGCAAAAGAAGTTCCTCCTCTTCCCTGTTCTAAAGGGACGTTCTTCTACTCTGAGGCTGCACCCCTAGTCCTAAACTCCCTCACTAGAGGAAACATCCCCTCCATGTCCACTCTATCAAGGCCTTTCAATATTTGATAGGTTTCAATGAGATCCCCCTGATTCTTCTGAACTCCAGCGAGTACAGGTCCAAAACCATCAAATGCTCCTACATGTTAACCCCTGCAATCCTGTGATCAATATTGAAACACTACTGAGATCACTGAAGGAATTGCACTTTCAGTCAGACTCAGAACCAGAATCAGAATTATTATCATTGAGAAACTGTGTATTATTAGATGTTATTGTTTGCAGCAGCAGTACATAAAATACACTAAGTTAAAATAAGAAATATAAATAAAACAATTAAATAAGTTGTGCAATAGTGAGGTAGTGTTCATGGGTTCATTTTCTGTTTGGAAATCAGATGGCAGAGTGGATGAAGCTGTTGCTAAAGCATTGAGGATGTCTTCAGACTCCCGTACCTCCCTCCTAATGGTAGAAATGAGAAAAAGTTGTGTCCTGGGAGATGGCGGTTCCTAGCAATGGACACCACTTTTTGAAATATCGACTTTTGAAGATGTCCTCGATGGTGGGGTGGCTAATGCCCATGATGGAGCTGGCTAAGTTAACAGCCTTCTTTAGATTTTTCCGATGCTGTACATTGGCCACTCCACACCAGATGGTATGTCACACCAATCTTTGAACGAGAGGGAATTCCACATCCTCTTTAGAATAGAAGCACAAAACTGGGATCCTGGAAAGCTGAAATAAAAACAGAAAATCCCACAAATATTAATCAAGTCAAATATCCCATGTAGAGAGAGAAAAAAGAGTTAAAATTTATGTTGATGACTGAACTTCACCTTTAAGAAATGCATTTGTGACTTATATATTGGAGCTTCCAGGTGGAAATCTGATCTTCATGTAGAAGGTGAAACATAGGAACATAGAAACATAGAAAATAGGTGCAGGAGTAGGCCATTCGGCCCTTCGAGCCTGCACCGCCATTCAGTATGATCATGGCTGATCATCCAACTCAGAACCCTGTACCTGCATTCTCTCCATACCCCCGATCCCTTTAGCCACAAGGACCATATCTAACTCCCTCTTAAATATAGCCAATAAACTGGCCTCAAGTGTTTCCTGTGGCAGAGAATTCCACAGATTCACCACTCCCTGTGTGAAGAAGTTTTTCCTAATCTCGGTCCTAAAAGGCTCCCCCTTTATCCTCAAACTGTGACCCCTCATTCTGGACTTCCCCAACATCGTGAACAATCTTCCTGCATCTAGCCTGTCCAATCCCTTTAGGATTTTATATGTTTCAATAAGATCCCCCGTCAATCTTCTAAATTACAACGAGTATAAGCCTAGTCAATCCAGACTTTCATATGAAAGTCCTGCCATTCCAGGAATCAATCTGGTGAACCTTCTTTGTACTCCCTCTAAGGCAAGAATGTCTTTCCTCTGATTAGGGGACCAAAACTGCACACAATACTCCAGGTGTGGTCTCACCAAGGCCTTGTACAACTGCAGTAGTACCTCCCTGCTCCTGTACTCGAATCCTCTTGCTATAAATGCCAGCATACCATTCGCCATTTTCACTGCCTGCTGTACCTGCATGCCCACTTTCAATGACTGGTGTATAACGACACCCAGGTCTCGTTGCACCTCCCCTTTTCCTAATCGGCCACCATTCAGATAATAATCTGTCCAAGTCCAAGTCACCCTGCATCCTCTTAGCATCTTAGCCACTTGTTAACAATCTAACGCTGAGGCAGCCTGCCTCTGACATGCATATGCCAGCCATCCAGCTAAATAACAGTGCAGAGTGACCTGACACATCACCTTCTCAGCAATCACTGATAAAAGTTATCTCTAATGAAGTAAAACAGCTTCAAAGAAAGTCACAGTTATCATCTTGCAGAATCTGACGGTTTTATTTCTATCTGGCATTTTCCCCACCTGCTGCAGAAGCAAGTAGATTATTTTTAATACTTCTTCATGTATTTCTAATGCTAGGTAGTGAAACCATAAAACCATAAGACATAGGAGCCAGTTTGGGCCATTCATCCCATCAAGTTAATTCCACCATTCACTCATGGCTGATTTATTATCCCTCTCAATCCCAGACTCCTGACCTCTCCCCATAATCTTTGATGCCATTACTAATGAAGAACCTATCCACATCCACTTTAAATATACCCAATAACTTGTCCTCCACAGACGTTTATGGCAAGAAATATCACAGACTCAATATCCTCTGCTTAAATCAGTTTTACTTCATCTCTGTTCTAAAGGTACGTCTTTGTAATCTGAGGCTATGTCCGTGGTCCTGATTCTCCCACTTCTGGAAACACCCTATCTAGGCCTTTCAATATTTGATAGGTTTCATTGAGACCACCACCCCCCGCCATTCTTCTGAACTCCAGTGAGTATGGACCCAGAGCCATCAAACGCTTTTCATACGTAAACCCTGTCATTCACAGGATCATTCTTGTGAGCCTCCCCAGGACCCTTTCCAATGCCAGTACACAAGGGGCCCAAAACAACGCACAATACTCCAAATGTCATCTGACCAATACCTTATGTACGGGGGCTTTTTTTTTCGTATGTTAAATTTAAAATGGCTTCTTTGTTATGTTATACTGGGGAATGCTTCTTTGTTATGTTAAATGCTGAGAAAGTCTCTGGCTAGACAGTTGCTTGGGTTAATACAGACAGCAGGGTGTGACTAACCAATGGGTGTTCATGTATCGTTTTGTTTTCAGGTGATAACGCTGTATCATATGACTGGGGACGGGGTTTTGGCGGGGAGTCGGAGGAGAGATGGGGAGGACCGTGGACGTGCGGAAAGGCTCCGGTTGATCACTTCGGGTGGTCCCGAGCTGTGAGTCGACAGGATTCGGTGGTCATCAGGAATCGATTGAGCTCCAACGGTTGCGCGCGAAGAATTTGGACTTTGATAAGTCTTGGCACCTTTTTTTCATTACTTCCTTTTCTGTATCGAATTTTTATTAATGTCATAAAATTATTAATATCTATAAAGTGTACTTGGTAAAACGAACTGGGTGTGCTTGCTGATGATTGATGTTTGGGATTGATTCTGGTGGCCTCCGTGGAAAGCATTGAGGCAGGTGCTGGGTGGGATTTCCCCTAGACATATACGAGCCAATATAACTGAGCGTTACACTTCTATTTGGCAGCCATATTTATGGGACGACATTTTGACATTTGAGCATCTTTTCCCATTTGCCTTCACAGTGTGACAATCCTGAACAGGTTTTTGTTGTGCAGCAACATTATTATGCCTTATTTACCTATGATGAGGAGAAGAATGAACACCACAAATAATTGGCCCTGAAGAATTTATCTTTCTCTTATGATCTTATTGTTTTGACTTTCTGATGATGGTTGAAGGTGCTAAGTGTCCGCAAGGCAGCCTATGGCTGAGGCAGCATTTATATTGATCAGCAGTCCACTTCAGCTGTCTTCTCATCATGAAATAGTGCTGATTGTTGGCAAATAGCTATGTAGTTAAAGCAATTTCTTCATAGAAACCCTGTAAGCATTTTATGGTTGCAATTGTAAACTTTGGTACAGAGCAATGCCAGTTACAGATTCTATTAAGGTTTGTGCTCATGTGATAGTTATTCATGGCTTGTGTTTCAAAATTTATTGCAATCCTCTTTGGCCACGAGCAAGGTGACTTTGCAGGACCTTGATGATGTCATCTCAAAAAGTCATTCAGAAATTCGATCTCTGTCAATAATTTATCTTTAATTTTGCAAGTGTCAAAACCAGTAGATGATATCACTAATATTTTGGGTCCAGCAAGTCAGTATTATGTTGCTGCTTGTCTCATTCAATATTTCCAAATATGGATATAATTATACTAGGGAGAGTCATGTGATTTAGCTACATTGCAACAATAACTGGAACAGTGTTTAGTTTGACCAGCATGTGCATAATAGAGGTGTTAAATGTTCAGCCTTATTTTATAGTATAATGCGTGGAGGATACACCTGGAGGAAATCTGTTCAACAGGGAGCTGCCCTGCATGAAAGCAATCTCCACTATGCCGCAGAGAACCAGCAGCTGCTGCTAAAGGAGAAACTGAACAAGCAAAAGACTCAACCTTTAACCACAGCCACTACTTATTCTTGCCAGCACTGCACCAGAATATGTGGATCCCAGATTGGCCACTGCAGCCACCCGAGTCGTGAGCAAGCCACAAACAAGAGAAAGTCTGCAGCTGCTGGAAATCCGAGCAACACACACAAAATGCTGGAGGAACTCAGCAGGCCGGGCGGTATCTATGAAAAAAGTACAGTCGACTATACTTTTATCCATAGATCCTGCCTGGCTTGCTGAGTTCCTCTAGCTTTTTGTGTGTGTTGACCTGAGTAGTGAGGTACTGTCCATGGCTTCAATATCCATTCTGCAATCTGATGGCAGATAGGAAAAAACTATTCCTGAATCACTGAGTGTGTGCCTTTAGGCTCCTGTACCTCCTTCCTAATGGTAGCAATGAGCGTAGTGAACTTCTGGGGTGATGATGACTGCTACCTCTTTGAGGCATCGCTTCTTCAAGATGTCCTGGATGCTGGGGAGACTAGTGCCCATGATGGAGTTACCTGACTTCACAACTCTCTACAGCTTACTTCAATCCTGTGCAATGACGCCCCCCCCCCCCACCCACCCCACCATACCAGATGGCGATGCTGCCAGTTTGAATGCTCTACACAGTACATCTGCAGTAATTTGCGAGTGGCTTCGATGACATATCAAATCTCCTTAAAGTCCTAATGAAAGATAGACACTGTCATACCTTCTTTGTAACCACATCGATTTGTTGGACCAAAGATAGAGACATTAAAGGAAGGCAGGGGTGAGCACAACGGCCATCATCTGAGTGGACAGAGTCAGAGTGGTGACCTTGAGGCTTCAGCTCTTTGAGGCTTCAGAGAAGAGAGGCTTCAGTCACAGAAAGCAAAAGAAAAGATCTAGGTAAGGGTTTTTTTTTTCTTTTCCTTCTTTATATCAGCTCAGTTAGAATAGTAGGGATGCCAGGCAGGATAGTTGAATGCTCCTCTTGTAGGATGTGGGAAGCTAGGGACCTCCAGTGTACCTGACCACTACAACTGTGAGAAGTACATCCAGCTGCAGTTTCTAACAATCTCCTCTGCTTTTGAAAAACTTAGCAGTCCTATCTTGGTGGTGTATCATGAAGCTAGCAAGCTGTATCACTGTCTTCAGAGTGGCAGACGACAACCAAGACTATGGGAAACTAAAGAAAATACATCCTCAGCTGTCCCTCTGGTACAGCAATCTTGCTCTGAGGTATTTGATTTTATTTTCCAGAACAGCAGAATAGATGGTTGTGGAAGTTGCAACCCTTTTTTCCTTAAACAAACTTTTAATCTAGCATGGCATACTCTCTGTGGAAGACACTAGAGGTATGGTGGAAGTTCCAGATGTCATAGGTCGTGAAGTATGTGAACTTACCATAACTACAGAGAAGGTTCTTGGGAAACTGAAAGCTCTAAAGGTAGATAATTCACCAGGACCAGAGGATGTACACCCCAGGCTTCTGAAAGTGGTGGCTGAAGAGATCATGAAGGCATTAATAATGATTTTCTGAGAATCACTAGATTCTGGATTGGTCCCAGTAGTATTCCCTACAGGTTAATTTGCAGGTTGAGTCTATGGTGGGGAAGGCAAATGCAATGTTAGCATTCATTTCAAGAGGATTTAAATATAAAAGCAAAGATGTAATGTTGAAACTTTGTAAAGCACCTGGTGAAGCCTCACTTCAAGTACTGTGAGCAGGTTTGGGCCCTTTATCTTAGAAAGTATGTGCTGAAACTGGAGAGGGTTCATAGGAGGTTCATGGAAATGATTCCAGGATTGAACGGCTTGTCATATGAAGAGCGTTTGATGGCTCTGGGCCTGTATTCACTAGAATTCAGAAGAATGAGGGGTGATCTCTGAAATTTATCGAATGGTGAAAGGCCTTGTTAGAGTGAATGTGTTGGTGGGAGAGTCTAAGACCAGCAGATGGAGAGGAGAGAGGTGTTTATTTAGCCAGAGAGTGACAAATCTGTGGAATTCTTTGTCACAGCAAGCTGTGGAAGACAAGTCTTTATGTATATTTAAGGCAGAGGTTGTTAGATTCTTGATTGGTCAGGGCATGAAGGGATACGGGAAGAAGGCAAGAAATTGGGGCTGAGAGGTAAATTGGATCAGTCATGATAAAATGGTGGAGCAGACTCAATGGGCCAAATGGCCTAAATCTGCTGCTATAGCATATGGTCTTAAAAGACATACACGCAGATTTAGGTGATTTGGCCCATTGAGTCTGTCATGGATATTATGCTGAGGTGTTTTAATGCATTGGTCAGAATGCCCTTGGGTTTTGTGGGCCCCTTATCTAAGAAAAGATCTGGTGGCATTGTTGAGAGTTCAGAGGAGGTTCACAAGAATGTTTCTGGGAATTAAAGTGTTAATGTATGAAGAATATTTGATAACTCTGTGCCTGTACTTGCTAGAGTTTAGAAGAATGAGGGGGGAATCATATTGAAACCCTTTGAATATTGAAAGGCCTAGAAAGACTGTATGTGGAGAAGATGTTTCCTATAGGACCAGAGGGCATAACGTCAGAGTAGAGGGACATCCACTTAGAACAGAAGTGAGGAGGGATTTCTTTAGCCAGAAGGTGGTGAATCTGTGGAATTCATTGCCTATTAAAGATAAAGAACTTGGTGCCAGCAAACAATGCAACCAAGGGCGACATCCTTCAGACGGTTCACAAAACTACTTCTTTCTCATCATTTACTTCATCTTTTAATTCAAATGTGGCTCTCCTACCATTGGAACCTGTGGTCTATATTTTGGTGATTTTCAACCGATTGAGTGATCTGGCACTTTGCTGTCTCTGAGGGAATTCAGTGAGGTTTCAAGCAAAATGTGCAGTCTGGCGGCCAAGAGGACTGGAGGTGGAATTCCATTTCTTGATGATCCCACTGATGAAAACGTCAAGGAAGATTGAAACCAACAAGGGTGAGAGCAGAAGGTAGCCAGGTGATCAGCGGCATCCACCTGCGTGTGACCGCTTTATCTCTCTCTCGCGCTCATGCAATGCTCATGGAGGAAGGTGCTTATGTCTCTCTCTCTCTCTCTCGCTCTACGCTGCTGGAGTATGGATGAGGTTTAGTTGATGCCATTTGCAGATTGGACTCTGTAGCTCATGTTATGTTGTCATGATGTATATTTTGATTTCTTGAGGCTTCTTTTTTTGTTGCTGTTTAGTGTGATTTTGATCAGAGTGGACTAAAACTGATTCAGCCTATAGTTAGCAAGAGACATGGCGCTGTATTGAACCAAACTGGACTGAGTATGCCTGGACTCTTTCGATGTCTTTGTGATTTCGAGTTTTGTTTTCTGTGTTCTTTGCTTGATTTTTTTTCTTGCTGTTTGCTTGATTTGTTCTTTTTTTGCATGTTGGAGGTTTGATATTTTTCTTTAAGCGAGCTGCATGGTTTTCATTGTGGTTGTCTGTGGGAAGACGGATAGCGTGGTATACTGCATACAGACTTTGATAATAAATTTATCTTGAATCTTTGAATTTGACTTGAGCCCTGAATGGTTTAGTATTTAGTGAGTAGTTGTGAGGAGTTAATGAAGAAACGTGCTTCCCATATGGTCCAGAAGAGTTTCCAGTCTTCTACCAATTACTTCTTGTGAAACTATAGTTTCCATACAGATACCACAGTTACTTCAAACAGAAATTAACCATTTATGGTACCTACACTTATTTATACAAAAGAAATCATATCTACTCTTGATGATGTAACACAGAAATCACCTTTGTAAAAAAAAAACTGCTGGCTTGCTGCCTGTTTAATGGCTCAAACAGTGCAGCCATGGAATTAATAGTTCTGAAGCAGCATGAGAATTCAGTGTGCCTGTGGGCAATTTTATTTGGTACCTATCAGATAAAAAGGAGTCAGCTTAGCAACTTTGTCTTCTTTGTTGCTAAGCTCGGAGATTCATGCATTGAATACACAAAGAACTTTTTTAGGATCAATGTATTGGAATAAAAATGTGCAGAAGATACTGAAATACTTGGCAAGCCAATTCAGGAAACGAGTATGATCCTCTGCAATGAAATTGGACTAAAAATAACACTTCACTGACATCTCAAATTGCTAATGCAGTCAAGAAATTAAAGGACCACATCAATCTACACAGTTTGAAATGAATTTCCCTCACTCCTTCCTTATACTACTCTGTAAACTTAAAACTTTGAACTCTGTTTTTTAAAGTTTGGAATGGACATTGACTTGACATTTTTAAAAATAATTTTACTTATTTTTAATTTTTTTTAATTTAGAGATACAATGCAGTAACAGGCTCTTCTCAACCAACAAACATGTGCCGCCTAATTACACCACCAGTTCAAAGTTCAAAGTAACTTTTTTATCAAAGTACGTGAATGTCACCAGATACCACCCTGAGATTCATTTTCTTGCAGGCATTCACAGTAAATATAAAGACACACAACAGGGTCAATGATAAACCACACACAACCAAAGAAAGACAAACAACTAATGTGCAAAAGAGAACAACAAACTGTGAAAATACAAAAGGAGAGAAGAAATACACAAAATAATAATAACTAAGTACAGGAGCAATAAATATCGAGAACATGAGTTGTAAAGTCTTTGAAAGTGAATCCATTGGTTGTGGAATCAGTTCATTATTGGGGTGAGTGAGGTTGAGTGAAGTTATTTCCACTGGTTCAAAAGCCTGATAGCTGAGGGAGAAAATTCTGTTGCTGAACTTGGTGGTGTGGGATCCGAGGCTCCTGTACCTCATTCCTGATGATAGCAGTGGGAAGAGAGCATGGCTTGGTTGGTGGAGGCCCTTGATGATAGATGCCACTTTCCTATCACAGTGCTCCTTGTTAATGTGCTCAATGCTGGAGAAGGCTGTACCCGGGATTGTATGTGCAGTATCCACTACTTTTGTAGGCTTTTCCGTTCAAGGGCATTGGTATTTCTATACCAGGTCAAGACGTGACCAGTCAGAATACTCTCCACTGTGCATCTACAGAAGTTTGTCAAAGCTTCAAATGAAATGCCAAATCTTCACAAACTTCTAAATAAGTAGAGGTGCTGGTGTACTTTCTTTGTAATGGCATTTACATACTAGACCCAGGGCAGAACCTCTGAAATGATAATGCTGAGGAATTTAAAGTTGGTAATCCTCTCCACCTCTGATACCCTGATGAAGATTGCCTCATGGACGTCCAGCTTCCTTCACCTGTAGTCAATAATCAGCTGTTTGATTTTGCTGACATTGAGTGAGAAGTTGTTGTGGCACCACTCAGCCAGATATTCAATCTCTCTCCTATTGGTCTACAGGTAACCAATTAATCTACTAATTCATACATCTTTGGAATATGGGAGCAAACCAAAGCACCTAGAGGGGACCCACACAGTCACAGGGAGAACGTACAAACTCCTTGCAGACAGTGGCGGAAAATGAACCCAGATCACTGGCAATGTATTAGTGTTGTGCTAACAGTAAGCTATCATGACACCTGCTTTTATTCCCTTCAGCAATGGCTTCTGATGTGCTGTGGTCATCCACAATTTACACTTTTTAAAAACTATTTCTCCCATTTCTCGTGTTTTCTTTTAGTGCCAGTTGCACTGAAATTTATTACCTTGTTCACTTGAAAACACATGGTGAGATTGGCATTTTGGCTGTAGTTAGAGACTGCAAATAGGAAAATGCAGCTTTCAATTTTACTTTGTGAATGATATACAGCTGTTTTTCAGTTTTATCATTTCACTCTTCATTCCCTCCTGTGACAATAAAGTATCACCAATTTTCCAACAACAAAAATACAAGCATGAATTAGAATCAGAATCTAAATAGGTTTATTGTCACAGACATATGTCATGAAACTTGTTGTTTTGCAGCAGCAGTACTGTGCAATACATAAAATAACTATAAATATAAATACAAATATGTAATGCAAAAAGAGAGCAAAATGTGAGGTAGTGCTCATGGGCTCGTGAACCATTCAGAAATCTGATGTCGGACCGTAAGAAGCTGTTCTTAAAATGTTGAGTGTGTGTCTTCAGGCTTCTGTATCTCATCCCCGATGGCGGCATTGAGAAGAAGGCATGTCCTGGACAGTGAGGATCCTTAATGATTGATGCCACCTTCCTGAGGTTCCACCTTTTGAAGATGCCCTCAGTGCTGGGGAGGCTAGTGTACGCGACAAAGCTGGCTGAGTTTACAAGCCTCTGCAAGCTTTTACCGATCTCAGCATTGCACCCTAGCTTTTATATTCTCGTCTTTGCAATTGAATGCTAACATTGCATTCTGTATGATAGAGAGATTCAAAGTACATTTATTATCCAAGTATGTATGCAGTATACAACCCTGAGATTTGTCTGCGATGCGATAGGATTGTTAGTTCTCTTTCCACAGATGCTGCCTGGTCTGCAACACTTCCGTATCTTCTGTTTTCCTTTACGTGCAGGAATACCGCCAGCACAAAGGAAGGCTAAGAATTCTGGGAATTGAAAGAGAATAAGTACATTAAAATTATCTGTTCTGGAAAAATTATATCAATTAACTCAAATGATAATAACAAGCAAATGAGCCCCATCTTTTCTCAAAATCAAATAACGGTTCAAAGGTTCAACTTCTAATTTTCACCAAACTTACAGATAGCATCACTTGAGAGAACCATTGTGATAAAGTGGGAGCTGATGTATCCTTCTACTTCAACAAAATGTCCCTCCTAGCTATCAATGTAACAAATGCAATAAAATGTTGGTCAGACACAGAAATACCATGAATATTTTGAGGAACTATTCCAAAAAGCACAGTTAATTTATTAGGTTGTAAATTAATTTTAAGTGCTTTAGAAATTGTTGAGAAAACCGACTTCCAGAACTGTTCCAATATAGAATAAGACCAAAACATATGTGTCAGTGTAGCTATCTCAGTTGATCTAATTGTAAATTCTTTTAGTATATTTTCTTTTCTTGCTGGTGGTTTGATGTTTATTTTTAGAAGCTTTTTGTATGACGCATGGCTCCAGGTTGTACACCTAATGGGTTCTCTTTTTTTTCTCACTTTTCTGCTCAGTAGGTTTTTTTTATTATCACAAAGTTTTGTTTTCAATCTTTAAGATGATGGGTTTCTTTGAGGCATTGTAAGTGTTGTTACTTTGATGTACTCATGTTACTTTTCCTATATATATAAATAAAATATTTGAAAAGAAAAGAAAATTATCTGGTCTGCTTTTTTGATTATCACCAACCTTTAATTTTCCATATATTGATTGGGACTCCCATACTGTTAGGGATCTAGATAGTTTAGAGTTTGTAAAATGTGTTCAGGAAAGTTTTCTAAATCAATATATAGAGGGACCAACTAGAGGGGATGCAATATTGGATCTCCTGTTAGGAAACAAGTTAGGACAAGTGACAGAAGTCTGTGTAGGGGAGCACTTTGGTTCCAGTGATCATAACACCATTAGTTTCAACTTGATCATGGACAAGGATAGATCTGGTCCAAGGGTTGAGGTTCTGAACTGGAAAAGGCCAAATTTGAGAAAGGAGAAAGGATCTAAAAAGCGTGGATTGGGATAGGTTGTTCTCTGGCAAGGATGTGATCGTTAGGTGGGAAGCCTTCAAAGGAGAAATTTAGAGAGTACAGAATTTATATGTTCCTGTAAGGATTAAAGGCAAAGTGAATAGGAATAAGGAACCTTGGTTCTCAAGGGATATTGCAACTCTGATAAAGAAGAAGAGGGAGTTGTATGACATGTATAGGAAACAGGGAGTAAATAAGATGCTTGAGGAGTATAAGAAGTGCAAGAAAATACTTAAGAAAGAAATCAGGAGGGCTAATAGAAGACATGAGGTTGCCTTGGCAGTCAAAGTGAAGGATAATCCAAAGAGCTTTTACAGGTATATTAAGAGCAAAAGGATTGTAAAGGATAAAATTGGTCTTCTTGAAGATCAGAGTGGTCGGCTATGTGCAGAACCAAAGGAAATGGGGGAGATCTTAAATAGGTTTTTTGCGTCTGTATTTACTAAGGAAACTGGCATGGAATTAAGGGAAACAAGTAGTGAGATCATGGAAAGTGTACAGATTGAAAAGGAGGAGGTGCTTGCTGTCTTGAGGAAAATTAAAGTGGATAAATCCCCAGGACCTGACAGGGTGTTCCCTCGGACCTTGAAGGAGACTAGTGTTGAAATTCCAGGGGCCCTGGCAGAAATATTTAAAATGTCGCTGTCTACAGGTGAGGTGCCGTACAATTGGAGAGTGGCTCATGTTGTTCCGTTGTTTAAAAAAGGATCGAAAAGTAATCCAGGAAATTAGAGGCCAGTAAGCTTAACGTCGGTAGTAGGTAAGTTATTGGAGGGAGTACTAAGAGACAGAATCTACAAGCATTTGGTTAGACAGGAACTTATTAGGGAGAGTCAACACGGCTTTGTGCGTGGTAGGTCATGTTTGACCAATCTATTGGAGTTTTTCGAGGAGGTTACCAGGAAAGTGGATGAAGGGAAGGCAGTGGATATTGTCTACATGGACTTCAGTAAGGCCTTTGACAAGGTCCCGCATGGGAGGTTAGTTAGGAAAATTCAGTCACTAGGTATACATGGAGAGGTGGTAAATTAGATTAGACGTTGGCTCAATGGAAGAAGCCAAAGAGTGGTGGTAGAGAATTGCTTCTCTGAGTGGAGGCCTGTGACTAGTGGTGTGCCACAGGGATCAGTGCTGGGTCCATTGTTATTTGTCATCTATATCAATGATCTGGATGATAATGTGGTAAATTGGATCAGCAAATTTGCTAATGATACAAAGATTGGAGGTGTAGTAGACAGTGAGGAAGGTTTTCAGAGCCTGCAGAGGGACTTGGACCAGCTGGAAAAATGGGCTGAAAAATGGCAGATGGAGATTAATACAGACAAGCGTGAGGTATTGCATGTTGGAAGGACAAACCAAGGTAGAACATACAGGGTTAATGGTAAGGCACTGAGGAGTGCAGTGGAACAGAGTGATCTGGGAATACAGATACAAAATTCCCTAAAAGTGGCGTCACAGATAGGTAGGGTCGTAAAGAGAGTTTTTGGTACATTGGCCTTTATTAATCAAAGTATTGAGTATAAGAGCTGGAATGTTATGATGAGGTTGTATAAGGCATTGTTGAGGCCGAATCTGGAGTATTGTGTCCAGTTTTGGTCACCAAATTACATGAAGGGTATAAATAAGGTTGAAAGAGTGCAGAGAAGGTTTACAAGGATGTTGCCGGGACTTAAGAAACTCAGTTACAGAGAAAGTTTGCATAGGTTAGGACTTTATTCCCTGGAGCGTAGAAGAATGAGGGGAGATTTGATAGAGGTATATAAAATTATGGTGAGTATAGATAGAGTGAATGCAAGCAGACTTTTTCCACTGAGGCAAGGGGAGAAAAAAACCAGAGGACATGGGTTAAGGGTGAGGGGGAAATGTTTAAAGGGAACATTAGGAGGGGCTTCTTCACATAGAGAGTGGTGGGAGTATGGAATGAACTGCCAGACGAGGTGGTAAATGTGAGTTCTTTTTTAACATTTAAGAATAAATTGGAAAGATACATGGATGGGAGGTGTATGGAGGGATATGGTCCGTGTGCAGGTCAGTGGGACTAGGCAGAAAATGGTTCGGCACAGCCAAGATGGGCCAAAAGGCCTGTTTCTGTGCTGTAGTTTCTATGGTTTCTTTGCTAATGCCTTTGGACTGGATTTTGATTTTCATTGTTTGGTAGATTCAATTGCCTTTGGATCCAACTAGTATTATAACAAAAACTTTCTCTGTTTTCAGCAGTAAGTCCACTTGCTCGGATTTAACCTTCAATTCCAACCAACATGACCAGTTAAAATCATCTCCAGGGGATTGTATTTAAACTACCCATACCAAAGTCAGAAACGAAGGGTATGTGTAAGTAGAGAATGGTTAATGTTGCATTACTCATATTTGGGGGATGTTAGCACACATTCAATTTTTCTACATTTTATTTGCATAAGCATTTGTTGTGAATGTATTGATTATTGCAACTAGGTTCTGTTTGTGTCATATGGTACTTGTTAGCGTGTAAACAAACAAAGTAAATTGCAATCTTTGCATCCAGCCTTAATACAGGGCATAAACTGTTGCTGGATTTGTGTAGCCATTATCACCAGTTGTTAAATTAGACAGACCCAGCTGTCTATATTTTGGAACCATCTGCTGAATTTTTTCATGCCTCTTTATTTATCCTTAAAAAATCTGAAGGTCTCCTGGTACAATTATCAACTCTCAGCCTACCTGCTGTAAGTTCAATAAATTAGATTGTCACTCCATTCTGCAGTTATGCTCTGTTTTATCAGGCTTCATAAAGCATTGGTCAGACTGCACTTTGAGAATTATGAGCGGATTTAGTCTCTTACTTAAGAAAGGATACGTTGACATTACAGAGGGCCTAGAGGCAGTCCATGGGAATGAAGGGGTTAATATATGAGGAACATTTGTTGGTTCTGGGCCTATACTCGTTGGAGTTTAGGAGAATGAAGGGTGATCTCATTGAAACCTAGCGATCATGGGAAGTCTTTTGTACAATGGACTTGGAGAGTTTGTTTCCTGTAGTGGGGGAGCCTGGGACCAGAGGGCACAACCTCAGAATACAAGGGATGTCCATTTAAAACAGAGATGAGGAAGAACGTCTTTATCCTGAGGGTGGTCACTCTGTGGAATTCATTGCTACAGACGGCTGTGGAGGCTAAGTCAACGGACATATTTAAAGCAGAGTTTGATAGGTTCTTGATTAGTAAGGGTATCAAGAGTTGCAGGGAGAAGGCGGGAGAATAACGTTGAGAGGGATAATGAACCAGCCAAGATGGAATGGTGGAAGAGACCTGAGGGGCCAAATGGCCTAGTTCTGCTCCTATATCTTATAGTCCTATTATATAGCAATATCTATTCCCTGGGGTCCTTAAATCCTAATTATATCTGCCAATTACTTCATCAGTCCTGGCAGATTCAGTGGCAGTCTGCATTGTTAGGTAGTAATGAGGCTTGAGCATACAAATTGGCCGCGCTCCACTCCAATCTCTCCTCATTTGAGTGCCACCTGCTTCCTTGCCCCTGACACGTTCATCCTGTTCTAAATTAGAGCAACCCTAATATGTCTAAACTAAATCATTTAGATCAGATGGTGATGCATCAACACTTCAATGGACCAGTTGTCCATTGTAATTCAGACCTAAGTAGGCACTTTGTTTAATATAGTCAGAAGCCCTGCAAGAGATGAAATGATAATTACCAAAGTGCAGCAAAAGAAAATCAGTCAAGTAACACTGGTGGAAGCATAGGATTTTCATTAGCATCATATAAATAAAATACAGTTTCTTTTCGACATCAACTTCATCTGCCAAGATAGATCATTTAAACAATATGTGGCCTATTAAGGCAATAATTCATCGGTTTCTTGTTGAAATTAGTGGATATTTCATATTACAAAGTAAGCTTTCAGCTTTCATTAAGGTTAATGCTGACAGTGATTAAATTAAGCAAATTTTGAAGACTTTTTTTCCTCATGGAAAGCTAGCCCTGTAATGTTGCTGCCAGTGGATTCTGCAGCAGGGATGGGTGAAGCCCCTGGAGTAGGTATCAGCAAACACAATGAAAGCCTATGGCAACTATTTTTAGAGGCTGATTCATCACTCCATCCTTCCTGTAATCACCCTTCAGTGACAGGGCAAATCGATTCTTACACAGATTGGGACAGGAATTTGTTTCCTGAATGAATAGCAGGTGTGCTAAAGGATGAAATCCTGCATCCGGAGAGGTTGTTAATAAAGCCTTGTTCAATGCATAGTAAATGAGAGCAATATGAATTTTCTGATGTTTGCAAAGACTTTAAAATGAAAACAGGTGTAGTCTCATAAAGGTTTTATTTGATATTTTAAGGAGCAGAGGCACCAAGCACAGATGCTTTAAATCAACAAGATTAATGTAATAATAGGTAAGACAAAATTTCATTCATGGCTTCATTCAAAATGAAAGAAAAAGTATTAAGTATATGAGGTAATGCTAGACAGATTTTGTTTATGAATATCATTGTATTTGGTAAATAGGAACACTGTAATCAAAATAGACATGAAGTGTATGGATTCTAAATACTCAGTAAGTCTCCTGCAATTTAGATCACTTCCTTACTTGATACTTTGTTGTAATTATTAATCAAACATCA
This sequence comes from Mobula hypostoma, assembly GCF_963921235.1. Classification (NCBI taxonomy): domain Eukaryota; kingdom Metazoa; phylum Chordata; class Chondrichthyes; order Myliobatiformes; family Myliobatidae; genus Mobula; species Mobula hypostoma. The sequence continues at coordinate 116,252,089 of NC_086097.1, read as the reverse complement.
ATTACTTGACTATTCTTCGGGTTAAAAATAAAATATGAAGCCAGCACATTTGGAGAATTTGGGTTTCGTTTAATAAATGCAAATAGAGGCAACTGATTGGACTAAATTGGTGTAACAAAGTTAAATATAAAATCTTAGCAAAGGCTTATATGATTACCCTGAATTTGAATGACCTGCCATACTCTGGTATCATGAAGGATAATGTATAGATATTAAAGTTTTAAATGAAAGAGCATCAGTGTGAACTTTAATAAATTATCCATTCCATGGCTTCCAGATTAACACTTCCGTGTAACGTTGAGAGTGTGCTGTTATATAAAAGGTTCCATGTTTCTGGTGAAAAAAATAATCTTGCCTACAGTTTAGGCAATTCAGATCGTAGTGTGCACAGGATATAAGCTCATGGTGTAAAGGGATGTATGTTAGAAGGGACTGAAGATTAGTGTTATGTAGGAGATACTGTAGCTGGAATAAGCAACTCTTTTTTTAGCTGAAAGGTTGTGATTAGCCATAATTTATTTATTTACTGAGATACAGCACAGAACAGGCCCTTCCAGCCCTTCAAGCCAAGATGCCCAGCAACCCCTGATTTAACCCTAACCTAATCACTGGACAATTTACAATCACCATCTAACCTACCAACCGGCATAGTTTTGGACTGTGGGAGGAAACTGTTGCACCTGGAGGAAACCCATGCGGTCACAGGGAGAGCGTACAAACTCCTACAGGCAGCGGCAGGAGTAACTGCATAGCTATGCAGCTTGGACACAGACCCTTTGACCCCAGCTGATCCATTGGCAACCATGTGGATCTACTTGAACTGGTCTGATTTCCCCACATTTGGCCCAAATCCCTCTGAACCCTTCTTATCCGTATTCTGTCCAAATGTCTTTTAAGCATTGTAATTACATAAGCCGCGACTATTTCTCCTGGCAGCTCATTCTGTGTACTTACCACACTCTATATCAAACAGTAGCCCCCCCCCATCCTTTCCAAAGCCTTCTTTCTCACCGTAAACCTATGCCCTCTAGGTTTAGAATAGAGAATAGATGGTGATGGTCTACCCAATCTATGTCTCTAATGGTTTTAGAATTTTCTACAAGATGAGCCCCAAGCCTCCTGTCTTCCAGGAAAAAGAAACAATCCGCCTATCCAATCTCTTCGTAAGCCTCAAGCCCTCTAGTCAGTAACACTCATGTGAATCTTTCCTCTCCCCTCTCTAGCTTAATTGTATTTTTCCTACACCCAAATGACCAGAAATGCACATAGTATTTCAAACATGGTCTCTCACCAATATATTGTAAACTGTAACATGACACCCTAACTCCTATACCCAATGCATTGAGCAATAAAGGCATGCATGACATCAGCCACTTTGTCTACTCGGGTAGCCAATTTCAGGCAACTATATTCTTATCCTCTGGGTCTGTCCATTCAAAACAAGCTCCATGTCATTACCAATTACTGCATAAGTCCCACCTTGGTTTAACTTACCATTTTACAACACCTGGTACTTGTTCAAGTTAAGTTCCATTAGCCTATCTCTAGCTTGTTTTCCGAAGTGGTCTACATCTATTTGTAAACTTTGGTAACTCTCTTCACTGTCCACCTCTTCAATGGTGTCATCTGCAATCCTACAAACACTGTCATCCAAATTTTTATAAACACCATTGGAATCATTACTCATCACTGTGGCATACCACTGGTTGTAGGCTTGCAGTATGAGAAATAAGCATCCAATAGCACCCTTTTCCTCTTTCCACCAAGCCAATTTTGTATCCAATTGGAAAGCTCGTCAAAGAGTCCATGTGATTTAACCTTCCAGACCAGCTTATCGTGTGAGACATTATCAAAGGATTTCCCTATCTTCCTATCCTCACCAGTCTTCTGGATCACCACTTCAAACAGTTCTATCGAATTCATTAAATGTCATTTCCTATTGGCAATGCAATGCTGACATTCCCTGATTAGTCCTTGCCTTTCTAAATGTTATCAGATCCTGTCCATCAGAATCCAGGAGCTTTCCCATGTTTGATGTTAAACTGTAACTGCATGGCCTATTCTTGCAGTCCTTCATAAATAAAGGCACAGTGTAAGCACCCTCCAGTCTTCTGGGGCCTCACCAAGGAAGTGCAAATATCTCTGCTGGAGTCCCCAAAAATTCTTCTCTAGCTTCTCACAATTCCCAGGGTTATACTTGCTCAGGCTTGGGGGATTGGTCCACTTTAATATACTTCATGCCCGCCAGCACTTTTTCTTTTGTAATGTGGATAGCATCTAAGACAGCATTCTCTATATTCTTCATTGTTAGCTTACATGACCTTCGTGGTAAATATTCATTTAAGATCCCTTGTGGCTCCATGCACAGATGACTACAACGATCATTAAGGGACCCACACTCTCCCTAGTAATCTTTTGCTCTTAATATACTTGTAGAATCTCTTTTACCTTACCTGCCAGAGATATCTCAAGTTCTCTTCTTGTCCTCCTGATTTCCCTCTTAAATTCACTTCTAAATCTCTTATACTCCTTGCAGGATTTGCTAAATGCCAGCTGTCTATAGCTGTCATGTGCATCCTTTTCAAGTTAGGAATTTTTAACTTTCTATTTATATTTACTATGTTTTTTCTTATGTTCTTTATGCTTATTTTGATTTCCTATGCTGCATCAGACCCACAGTAAAATAATTTTATTTTCCTTTACACCTGTGTATTGAAGAATAATAATAGAAAATCTTGATTCTCAAATGTTGAATCAAATGACAAAAAAAATACTAAAGGCAGATAGGGTCAATAGAGCAGTGCTAAAGTTGAAACGTGCTTAAAAAAGAAGCAAAAAAGTGTTCTGTATTGTAAGTGTAAATAACAAAAGCTTGTTGAGACACTCTAGCAACATTGGCACTTTCTAAGCAAATAAATAATGAAATAATAAAGGACTAATGGAAGTTTCTGAATTTATTTTCTGCTTATTAATTATTTTACGGCAAAGACTAGGCCAGATATAATGCTTACTATGTTCTCTGACTGATGAAAGCTGCATAATAAGCTTGAAATGAAGCAAACTACTGTGTCAACATTGCTATGTAATTTGAATATTGGAGACTAAAGCAGAAATCAGAATTTAAGAATACTACTTGCATAAAGATAAAGGAATAATTGGTTCTCAACTCATTTTCTCAGCAATGAAGTATCCTGTTTCATCAGCAATTAAACATTTGGTGCCCTTACAGGATAAAAAGTTCTTGTAATAGATCAGATTGTTCATGATTCTTAAGTTGACCATAAGACCATAAGATATAGGAGCAGAATTAGGTCATTTGGCCTTTCGAACCTGCTCTGCCATTCCATCAGTAGATCCATTTCCCTCTCAGCCCCAATCTCCTGCCTTCTTCCCATATCCCTTCATGCCCTGATCAATCAAGAATCTATCATCCTCGACCTTAAATATACATAAAGGCTTGGCCTCCACAGCTGCCTTCAGCAAATAATTCTACAGATTCACCACTCTCTGCCTAAAGAAATTCCTCCTCATCTCTGTTCTAAAAGGATGACCCCCTATTCTGAGGCTGTGTCCTCTGGTCTTAGACTCTCACACCAAAGGAAACATCCTCTCCACATTCACTCAATCAAGGCCTTTCACCATTCCATAGGTTATGATTGGATCACTCCTCATTCATCTGAATTCTACTGAATACAGGCCCTATTAAACACTCTTCGTATAACAAACCGTTCAATCTTGGAATCATTTTCATGAATCTCCTTTGAACCCTCTCCAGTTTCAGCACATCCTTTCTAAGATACAGGGCCAAAAACTGTTCAAAAAACTCCAAGTGAAGCCTCACCAGTACTTTATAAAGTCTCAACATTACATCCTTGCTTTTGTATTCCAGTCTTCGGGAAATTAACGATAACAATGCATTTGCCTTCTTCACCACAGACTCAACCTGCATATTAACATTTAGGGAATCCTGCACAAAGACTCCAAAGTCCCTTCTCACCTCTTTTTTTTTGTATTTTCTTTCCATTTAGAAAACTGTCAACCTATTCATTTCTTCTAATGAAGTACATGACCGTACGCTTCCCGACACTGAGTTTCCATCTGCTATTTCTTTGCCCATTCTCCTAATCTAAGTCCCTCTGTTGCCTCTCTTCTTCCTCAAAACTACCTGTCCCTCCACTTATCTTCTTATCTTCTGTATACTTTGCCACAAAGCAATCAATTCCCTCATCCAAATCATTGACATATATTGTAAAACAATCAGTCCCAACACAACCTCTTTGGAACACCTGCAGTCACGGTCAGCCAACCAAAACAGGCTCACTTTATTCTCACTCCTTGCCTCCTGCCAATCAGCCACCGCTTTTTGCTAGAATCTTTCCTGTAATACCATAGGTTCATAGGTTGTTAAGCACCAATACGTGGCAGCTAGTCAAAGGCTTTATGAAAATTCAAGTACACAATATCAACCGATTCTCCTTTGTCTATCCTGCTTGCTACTTCTTCTCCCTCTCTTCCTTCTTGAAGAGTGGAGTGACATTTGCAATTTTTCAGTCTTCCAAACCATTCCATTATCCAGTGATTCTTGAAAGATCATTACTAATGCCTCCATAATCTCGTCAGCCACCTCTTTCAGAATCCTGGGGTGTACACCATCTGGTCCAGCTGACTTATCTACCTTCAGACCTTTCAGTTTCCCAAGAATATTCTCTATAATTTTAGTAACTTCACACACTTCATGACCATGACATCTGGAATTTCCACCTTACTGCTAGTGACTTCCTTCCACAGTGAAGACTGATGTAAAATACTTCTTCAGTTCATCCACTATTTTGTTGCCTCCTATTACTACCTCTCCAGCATTGTTTTCCAGTGGTCCAATATCCATTTTCGCCTCTCTTTCACATTTAAGTATCTGAAGAAACGTTTGGTATCCTCAATAATATTATGGGCTAGCTTAATTTGTATTCCATCCTTACCTTCTTAATGACTTTTTAGATGCCTTCTGTTGGTTTTTAAAAGCTTTCAAATCCTCTAACTTGCCACTAATATTTTGCTGTATTATTTGCACTCTTTGGCTTTTATGCTGGTTTTGTCTTTTCTTGTTAGCCACTGTTAAGTCTTTTTTTTTAGAATACTTTTTCCTCTTGGGGATATATATATCCTGTGCCTTCTGAATTGCTTCCAGAAATTCCAGCTGTTGCTGCTCTGCCATCATCCCTGCCAGTGTTCTTTTGCAATCAATTCTGGCCAACTCCGCTCTCATGCCTCTGTAATTCCCTTTACTCATGTAATACTTATACACCTGCCTTTAGCTTCTTCTCAAAGCTCAGGATGAATTTGATCATATTATGATCACTTTCCGATCAGGGTTCCTTTATGGTAATCTCTCTAATCAATCCTGGTTCATTGTACAACACCCAATCCAGAATAGCTGAACCCCTCGTGGGCTCAACCACGTGCTGCTCTAAAAAGCCATGTTGTAGGCATCCTAGAAATTCCCACTTTTGGAAACCACACCAACCTGATTTTTTTCAATCAACCTGCATATTGAAGCTCCCCAGGACTATTGTAAAATTGCCCTTTTTGCATTTTCTATCTCCCATTGTAACTTTTAGGCCACATCCTTACTACTGTTTGGAAGTCTGTATACAACTCCCACCAGGGTCTTTTTACCCTTGAAGTTCCTTAGTTCTATATACAATGATTCAACACCTTCTGCCCTAATGTCACCTCTTTCTAATGATTTGATTTCATTTTTTACCAGCAGAGCAATGCTGCCTTCCCACCTATCCTTTCAATACAATGTGTATCCTTGGACATTAAGCTCCCAGCTCTAATCTTCTTTCAGCCATGATTCATCTTGTGTTATTAAAAGTCGGTTATATTTTAGTCTTAAGTTTGTAAGCCTTAATAACACTAATCAATTAACTGTCAGTCAAATTCCTTCACCTTAATAAACCTGTGAGTTTACTAACCTCCTCAAAGGACAACTATCTTTTTAGTATTACTTATATTTTGTTGATTCCAATCATGTTTTTACCCTGGTTTATTTTTGGACTGCCATCAAATGGATGGGAGTGCTGACAAGTGAAACAATTCCAGTCTTTGGTAACATTTTATCTATTGACCATGTATGACAATGGCTGGAGTAAATTGTGGATTGCCTAGCAGTTTGCATGAACTCCACAATCACATTCATATACGGGAATACTAACTGCATCATTAGGAGAAGTTGACATCATACTTCAGACATCTTTTTGGAAAGAGATGTTTAATTAGTGTCAGAACAGTGTATGCTGTTATACAGTAGGAGGATGAACCTTTGATTCATTCTTCATCACCCAAGGGGAATGAAAAGTTCATCCCAGAATTATAGATTAGATATACACTTAGTGGCCTTTTTACTAGGTACAGGAGTCTTGCCACAGATGTGGAACCCAGTGTGGTCTTCTGCTTCTGTAGCACATCCACCTCAAGATTCATAAACACGAGGAAGTCTGCAGATGCTGGGAAACCAAAACAACACACACAAAAAAACTGGAGAAACTCAGCGGGTCAGGCAGCATCTATGAAAAAGAATAAAAGTTGAAGTTTTGGGCCGAAACTCTTCTTCAGAACTGAAATGGAAATGGGAACCATTTCAAGTTTCAATGCATTGTGCATTCAGATATGCTCTTCTGTTTTTACAATGTGTGGTTACTTAAGCTACTGTCACCCTCCTGTCAGCTTGAACCAGTCTGGCCATTCTCTTCTGGCCTCTCTCATCAACAAATCATTTTCACCACAGGACTTTTTGTTTGTTTCCACTGCCATTCTCTGTAACCTCTAGAGACAATTGCACATGGAAATCCCAGCAGATAAGTAGTTCCTGAGACACTCAAAGCACCCCAACTGGCACCAAATATCATTCCACGGTCAAAATCACTCAAGTCAAAGTTCTTCCCCATTCTGCTGTTTGGTCTAAACAACAATTGAAACTCTTGACCATGTCGGCTTGCATTTGTGCATTGAGTTGCTGCCACATAATTGGCTGATTTGATATTTGCATTAATGAGCAGGTGTGCAAGTGCACCTAATAAATTAGCCACCGACTGTAGGTTACATGTTATACATCCACCTATAAAGAGAGTTTATTAATTTTGTTTTTTTTTCCAGATGTTGGATTCACTGGGCATGGGGCCTATTTCTGTAGTCATGAACTCTAAGATTGATATGTCTCTAGGACCTTGCCCAGCATCTCACCATAAGTATATTCTGTCCAGCATTCTCAAATAAAATTTGTCCACTCTCTGCAATGCACACTAAGTGTGAACTTAAATGAGGTGAATGGCACTTGTTGTGCACACCAATGATAACCGAACAGGGTTCAATTCCCACCACTGTCTGTAAAGGTTTTGTTCTTTCTCCCAGAGACTCTATGAGTTTTCTCCAGGTGCACATTTCCTCCTACATTCTAAAGACATATGGTTAGGGTTAGTGAGTTGTGGGAATACTATACTGGGGCTGGAAGCATGGTGACCCTTGGGGGCTGCCCCCACACAATCTTCAAACTGTGTTGGTTGTCAATGCAAGTGACACATTTCACAGTTTTTTTTTCGATGTTTCAATGTAACTCATGACAAGTAAAACTAATCTTTCCTTTCTTCTACCTCTCTTGATAATATGTCTTCATCTTTGTGGTCTTTGTCCATCTGCACATTCTTATCAGATTAGGAATTTCAGAATAAAAATAGCATGTTACAGTTTACAGGCCATGCAAGGTTTTGGTGATAAAAGGGTGAAAACTAATGTGTATATTTACATTCCTGCAATCTATAAATCAGAAGAGAACATGAGTTTGGAAGGAGATGGGGTGTGTGGAAGAGGAATAAATATGTGGATATATCTGCCATATCAGAAAATTTAAACTAAATTAAATTATAAGAAGATAAACAATAATTTGCTTAGAGATAATCAACGTTGACTTTATAGTTTTTACATTAAAGTGACAGTATGACAACTGCTTAAATATGTAAAATCAACAATACTCTGTGGATAATTTCAATAATCCATTGTGAAGATTTAATTTTTATTTCCCTCCTCACTGAATGTAACATTCCAATTGCAGTTTAGAAACTCGCACCAGGGTAACGGCTACAGTCCAAAATGTAGTTGGCACTCAAAGAATTATACAGAAAATCATTGCCCTGTACTGAATACTTCTTCGTATTGACCACTTGATACTTTACTTGAGTTTTCAGAAATTTAGGATTATGAAAACAGTCAGATTAAAATGATTTGCACTACAATCCAATTATGCAGCTTAAAAGCTAACTGTTACTCAGAATGAAGTGGTATTATGCTTTGATACTCTCAAATGTTATGGTTATTCTGATTAAAGAGGATTAGGATTAGAATCAGTTGAGCTGGGGCTAGTGACTTCATCCAGAAAAGTGACACGCAGTCTGCAAGACCAAATGAAAACTCCGGGGTGATCAGTACCAGCTGTGTATTTGTCCTTGTGAAAGTTGGACAACCAGGTGATGAAAATTGCAGGAAAACATAGACTGTCACCTGGATACTCAGTCACCTGACCTAAATGAAGGAAATATTTTCAGAAAGGAAGTTCCTTTTTAATGTGCAAGTACGAATCTCATGCTATTGTAGAGCCGCTATTTCCCATTCAAATTTAAGTGACTCTTTGCTCTGATTTCCGATGCATGGAAGGCTAAGTATCTTCAATTCCATTCCAGAAGAAACACAGTACATAAAACATCTACACCTTGGTCATCTCAAAAGCCTCTGCCTAAATGGTCCTTAGTATGGCAGTTCTTGTCAGAGCAGATAAGAGATTTCCTTGTGTGTGTACAGAAGTATTGAACTACATTACTAACTGATGTTCAGGTGGGATAACAGCTCCCTGAGTTTCCTAGACTTTTAAAAATAGTAAACATCAGAATTGCCATTGGAGTAAAACTCATTCACCAACACTTCAGAATGCTGATAAGCTTAGACTCTCCCTCCCAATGTGTTTTTGTGTCATGAGAGGTCCAACATCAAATCATGCATTATATCATCCATGGTCTTGTAGGATAGCAAACAAAATAAAGATGGTACAATCAAAAAGTCAATCTAATTGTCACAAGTATGGTTTTATGGCAACTTGGAAATCAACCAGTCTCTTGTTTTGGTGAAGCCCAGTGCAAGATTTAAAAAGAGCTCAGGAGTTTTCAGGACTTTTTGGCGGGCTTAATTAATCATGATTTATTGGGAAATTGGTGAAGGCAAACAAAAATAAGTTAATTTCAGAAGAGTGATCATTGCGGGAATGGCTATTGTGTGAGCAGGCAGTGTTAGAGTGGTTTATTATCAAGCATTGGCTCAAGAGGCATAGGTAAGAAGGGGTGAAAGCTCTTAGTAGTAGTTTTCAAGTAAGTTACCTTCTTCCTTTGTCTATTAATACATACGTAATGCAGTGAGAATGGGTCCAAGGTTGGAGGCGTGTTCTTCGTGTGAGATGTGAGAATACAGGAAGACCTCCAGTCACCCTGATAACTACATCTACATGAAGTGTAGATAGCTGCAACTCCTTACAAACCATGATAGGGAACTGAAGCTGCAGCACGATGACCTTTGGCTCCAGTAGAGAATGAAAAGGTGATAGAAAGGAGCCACAAGGAGATAGTCACCCCTATGTTGCAGGAGGCAGGACCCTGGGTGACTGTCAGGAGAGAGAAAAGGAATAGGTACTCTTGTATGAAATGGTGTCAGGAGTCAAATCCTCAGTGTGGAGTAACCCTATACCGTTTCCTCTCAATAATAAGTAATACAGTTGGGGGAACATTCTACCGGGACGGGGGGGGTGGGTGGGGGGGGGCAGGGTAGCTACAGCAACCAGGTCTCTGGCCCTGAGTCTGGCTCCATGGCGCAGAAGGGAATGGGGAGAAGAGCAGTGTAGTAGTGATAGGGGATTCTATAGTTTGAGGTGCAGGAGGAGGTTCCGTAGATGTCAAAGTGACATGGGGATGATATGTTGTTTCCCAGTTTGCCAGGGTCAGCGACATCTCAGATCTGGCCCACAGCATTCTATGCATTGTGTTGCTGTCATATGATCGGCTGATTAAATAATTGCATTAATAAAGAGATGCACCTAATTGGTGGCCACCGAGTGTACGGCAATACTATAAATATTGCTTTGCCTTGACCTTGAGAGGAGAACCAGTTACCATTGACTTGTCAACAGTGCTTCAGAGAACTAATTTGAGGATTTGACTCCTGACACCATTTCATACAAGAGATCTCTTTGGTTTTTGCTTACTGCAGCTCAAATCTCTTATTTCCTCAGAGGGTGATCTTCAGCAGTACCTCTTTTACCCAAGCTTCTTTGATCTGGGTAAAAATTATCTAAGTGACTTTGATCGTGGAGTGATAACGTTCTGTGCATGAAAACATCTTGTTAATGAGATAGGTCTGAAGAGAAAGACCAGACAGGCTCAAGCTGACAGGAAGGTGACAATAGTTCAAATAACTACATATTAAATTAGTGTGCAGAAGAGCATCTCTGAAAGCACAACACATCGAAACTTGAAGTGGTGGGCTACAGCAGAAGAGCACAAATGCACACTCAATTGCCTCTTTTTTCTTGAGAGAAGCGGGTACTGCCACAAAACCCAGGCCATGCCCTCTTCTCACTGTTACCATCAGGAAGGAGGCTCAGAAGCCTGAAAGCACACACTCAGCAATTCAGGAACAGCTTCTTCCCTTCTGCTGTCTGATTTCTGAATGGACACTGAATCTATGAACACTACCTCACCACATTTTTTAAAATTTTTGTTTTACATTACTTATTTGAACTTAACTATTTAATAGGCATATACTATATATACTTAAAGTCATTCAGTTTTGTCTCCATTTTTATTCATCATATATTGCATTTTACTGCTTCCGTAAAGTTAACAAACTTCTTGACATATGCCAGTGATATTAAACCTTATTCTGATTCTGCTAAATAATTCCTTCTGAGGAAATAAGAAAATGTATTTCCTTTTCCTGGCTTGTGATCATTACAATATCAGGGTGACTATCCAGATGAGACCTATTGATATAGTACTGTCAACAAACTTAATCCCAACACTGATCATTAAAGGAATATGCTGCAATTTTAATTTGCAAAGATATTTAATAGATGCAAAAGTAAAATATTGAAGATGTTGAAAAAGCAGAACAGCTGGAAATATATCAAACAGGTCAGATGGTATCTGTCAAGGGATTCTAACATCAGAGATGCTGTGTTTTATGCTAAGTACATATGTCAGAGTCTGAGAAATAGCAGTGCAGACACTGCAAAACGATCCTTCTTCAGAATGCTCGGTACTGCCACAGAATTTTCATTACATTTTCAGATCTCAAACTGACCAGCTGATTGTTTCCAGCAGTTTTAATTTTTGGCTGGCCAATATTTCTCTGTTTCACAAAGAAATACAGGTAAAAATTTATGTATTTATTTAACAGGGCAAGGCGAAGTAGGCCCTTCTAGTCCCCTGAGTCACGCCACCCCAGCAACTCCCGACAGACCTGATTAGTCCTAGCCTAATCACGGAACAATTTACAATGGCCAATTAACCTAATACCCAGTACGTCTTTGGACTGTGAGAGGAAACTGGATTACCCAGGGAAAGCTCGTGCATTCCACAGGGAGAATGTACAAACTCTTTACAGTACAGCACCAGAATTGAACCCCAAACTCTGGAGCCCTAAACTGTAATAGTGTCATGCTATGGCGCCCCATACACTGAGATCCGTTAACTTCAGTTTCAAATGTGTACATACGTTATTGCATGACACACTGCTTTACTGAATGACCTTTCAGAACACCCTTTAATTTGTTGCCGTGGTAAAAACAAAATGTATTCTGTATTCTGCTTTTAGTTTCAAGGATCAATGATCAATGATCAAGTATCAACTATTTTCACCATATACATTGACATTTATCAGAAATTTGCTATGGTGTGTTGGCGTGACATGCAACAGAAAACAACATTCAATTATTATAAAGAATTAAGAACTATATAAATATATATTTAAAGTACAGATATGGAATAAAATGTGCATAAATACATAAATGTCAGTATGTATATACAATGTAAACAGCATTATAAAATGGTTTAAACACTGGACTGTAAGCACTGTAACCCATTTTATAATGTAGTGACAACGGTAATGTTAGACAAAAAAAAATTTCCAATCATATTGCTTTCTCAGAATTTTATTGTGGTTATGACAGAGAGCGTCAAGCTAAACATACATATAATTTTGGACTACTTGCATCATGTAGAAATTAAGAGAAACTAGAAATTAACTTTTATTGCATTTAATGCGTGTAACTGCATAATGGTGCTCATGCTTTGCAATGGTTCAAATAAGTCCACAGGGCTCCACAGGGGACTGTCTTGTCTCCCTTTCTCTTCACCATTTACACCTCAGACTTCAACTACTGCACAGAGTCTTGTCATCTTCAGAAGTTTTCTGCTGACTCTGCCATAGTTGGATGCATCAGCAAGGGAGATGAGGCTGAGTACAGGGCTACGGTAGGAAACTTTGTCACATGGTGTGAGCAGAATTATCTGCAGCTTAATGTGAAAAAGACTAAGGAGCTGGTGGTAGACCTGAGGAGAGCTAAGGTACCGGTGACCCCTGTTTCCATCCAGGGGGTCAGTGTGGACATGGTGGAGGATTACAAATACCTGGGGATACGAATTGACAATAAACTGGACTGGTCAAAGAACACTGAGGCTGTCTACAAGAAGAATCAGAGCCTTCTCTATTTCCTGAGGAGACTGAGGTCCTTTAACATCTGCCGGACGATGCTGAGGATGTTCTACCAGTCTGTGGTGGCCAGTGCGACCATGTTTGCTGTTGTGTGCTGGGGTAGCAGGTTGAGGGTAGCAGACACCAACAGAATCAACAAACTCATTCGTATGGCCAGTGATGTTGTGGGGATGGAACTGGACTCTCTGACGGTGGTGTCTGAAAAGAGGATGCTGCCCAAGTTGCATGCCATCTTGGACAATGTCTCCCATCCACTACGTAATGTACTGGGTGGGCACAGGAGTACATTCAGCCAGAGACTCATTCCACCGAGATGCAGCACAGAGCATCATAGGAGGTCATTCCTGCCTGTGGCCATCAAACTTTACAACTCATCCCTTGGAGGGTCAGACACGCTGAGCTGATAGGCTGGTCCTGGACTTATTTCCTGGCATAATTTACATATTACTATTTATGGTTTTATCACTATTTAATTATTTATGGTGCAACTGCAATGAAAACCAATTTCCCCCGGGATCAATAAAGTATGACTATGACTATGACTATGACTAAGTCAAAAATGTTTTGTTGATAATTTTCATTTGTACTCAGTGTCTGAGGCTTCTTGTCCAAGTGTTCAACAATAATCAGCCAGCATTGATGTATTCCAGTTGCCCTGATATTGTTTCTCCATGACCTTAGTGTCCTGGTGAAATCTTTCACCATGCTTATCACTGACAGTGCCAGGATTTGCAGGGAAGTCTAAATGGGAATGCAGAAAATGAATCCTGGGTGACATGTTGCACTTCATAGTTTTGTATGCTTGAAGCATATTGTCAACCAACCAGCTGCATGTAGCTTGGTACTCTGTAGTTGCCAGGAAAATTTTCAACAAATTCCTCAGCTATGGAATTTTCTCAGGTCTCACCAGAAGTTCATTGAGTTACCTATCGCTGATGGACCAACAAAAATATTTCCTTAATCTTTGCATTAGTTATTCTGACTTGAATTATAAATTGAAATAATAAATAGAGGCAATTTAAAAAATGGTGCATGTGATTTTCATGATCAGTAGCCCAAAATTGCAAGGTACATCGAAAGATATTCAGGAAACAAAATCTTTGTTGTACTGTTTAATAAATAGAAAGGAGTGGGTGGGGGGCTAACTAGAATAATTGCTCAGATTAACCGCTGGGTGAAGAAAATTTTAAGATTGCATGAAGTTTTGGTTTTAATAACCCTACAGCGCTTTCCAAAAGTGAGCGTTAGGAAAAGGCTGTTTTTCTGGGTGGGAGGTGTCCGCAATGATTTTTCTTGTCTGCTTCTATGTTGTTAAATATACAAGATCTGCAGTAGCAGCAGTTTCACAAGGACAAATAAGTAAGTAAGAGGAGACAGTTCTTGTCTTTCATCCGTTTCTGATATGGCAATAAGCCACGGCAATGTCCTTGCTGAGGTTATGTAGATGTGTAGTTGAGATCATGTACAGAATTGTTCTCAGTAAGTGACATCAGAAGAAACACAGACATGATGGAAACCTGGAAGAGAACCATAAAATTCTGGAAAAACTCAACAATCTGAGTTGACGCTTCAGGTCATCAGTAGAGTCTTTACCTTGAAGTATTACCTATATGACTCTTTCCACAGATGCTGAGTGTTTCTGTCATTTTCTGTTTTTGTCTTCAGCCTGTCTGAATGTAAAGGAGCAAACTATTCAGCAAGCAAATTAGCTCCTCCTGAGTCCCGTGTAGAGAGAGATGGTCCAGACGTTTTAATAGATTGGCTGTGTCTACGTCCATATGACATAGTAATAAATATTAGTATATCGTTCAGAAGAGTAATGAAATGTAAAGGCTAATAGATTGGTAGGAAGTATAATGTGGGAAAAAGATAATCTAATGCACACAGGAACAGAAGAATGGGAATCACTGTGAAAGGTCATTCATCAGAAATGATATAAACAGAAAAGACAAATGTGTTCAATACTCAATGCAAAGCTGGTATTAGAAAAATAATGAAAAACTGAGATGAATCTTGAGGGAATTCAATGTTGTGTAGAATTGTTTTACCTACATGATGAATGTGTCGACGTGGCTAGTGGTAGCATTCTTGCAGCTGTACAGTTCCAGTCCCAGTTCACAGCATCATTAGTTAATGTAGGCTGAGAATTCCGTGGTACTCTAAATATGCCGCACTGCTGATTTTATTTAAAGCTCCGCAGTCCTTCAGGTAAAAGAAAAGTGATAAAGCAATATATATCCAAGGGAGGATATGCATGATTCAGAGTGGAACGTACAGTTGGCGGTGTGTCTATATTCTTGCTACCTTTGTCCTTACTGGTGACAGAGGTGTCAGATTTTGGGAGTGAGCTGTCAAAAGAACCTAGATGAGTCACTGCACTGTGTTTTGTTGACGTTTCACCTTGTGTTCAAAGTATTCGTTAGTGGTGAGCAGATTAAGTGTGTAAGGTGCTAGAAGGGTTGTCAAATAAATGGGCTACTTTGTCCTGATGGGATGCTCCTTAAGTTTTGTTGAAGTTGTACTCATCCAAAAAAGTGGAGCGTACTCCTTTATAGAGTCATAGAAAAGTACAGCACAGAAATAGGCCCTTCGGCCTATCTAGTCTGTGCTGAACCATTCAAACGCCCATCAACTTGCACTGGGACCATAGCCTCCATACCTCTTCCATCCATGCACCAATCCAAACTTATTTTCCTCTTTTTTTTCCTTATAGATGGTGGAAAGACCAAGGGAGTAAATAATTGGTTCATTCTTTTTAACTGCTAACCCTCCTAGTGTAGTCATAATTTAATATGCAGTTATGATTAAGTTTCAAGTCTAACCCCATTTATGTCTAAAGTCTACTTATGTCTGAAGTCATTCCTGTTATGGTCAGCTCTTGAAAAAAAATTCTTATGTTGAACTTGCCCAAGGAAAGTGCTACTGTCAAGCAGCAGAAGTCTAGCAGAAGCTCTGGTTTGTCTCATGTTAAGCTGTATGCACCCGTCATCTCTTCAGAGATATTGGAAACAAAGCAGTACTTTGAACAGCGTTGTTCTGGGGAATGAGTAAACAAGGATCTAAATAATACACAAATGGACTCCATAGCTGTGGCCTGTAGCCATCGAGCTTCTGCACTTGACTCAACAATAAACTGGTTCCGTAGTGGTGGACCCACCTTCAGGAACTCACTTTCATGTTCTGAGTATTATTTGTTCACTTTTTTTAATTGCTTGAGTGATTTGATCTTTCTTCGCACATTGAATATTTGTTGGGCTTTGTTCTGGGGGGTTATTTATAGATTCTAGTGTGTTTCTTTGTTTTGTGGCTGCCTGCAAGTAGATGAATCACAGGGTTGTATATGGTTTACATACTTTAATAATAAATACACTTTGAAATTTGCTTCCAGATTTGAAGGGAAATAATAGAATAGAAATTATTTGGAAATCATAGAGCTAAAAAATGATATCAAGGCAAATTACAGAAACAGTTGGAATGAGATTTGCTGATTTTTTTGTGTGTCAGACCACTGTATCTAGTCTACCTTTGCCAACATTCACAAGAGTAACAATTACATGCCCTAAAGGAGTGAGGTGGATAATTTCTGGGAGCAATTCAGAAGGTGCAGAATTGATACATCCCAAAGAAAAAGCAGTATTCTGAAGGTAGGATGATGCAACTGTAGCTGACAAGAGAAGTCAAAGCCAACATAAAAGCCAAACGGAGGGCATATAATAGAGCAAAAATTATTGGGAAGTTAGAGGATTGGGAAGCTTTTAAAAACCAACAGAAGCCAACTAAAAAAGTAATTAAGAGGGAAAAGATGGAATACGAAGGTAAGCTAGTCAATGATATTAAAGTGGATACCAGAAGTTTCTTCAGATATACAAAGTCTAAAAGAGAGACGAAAGTGAATATTGAACCACTGGAAAATGATGCTGGAGGGATATTAATGGGAGACAAGGAAATGGCAAACAAACTGAATAAGTGTTTTACATCATTCTTTACTGTGGAAGATACTAGCAGTATGACAGTAGTTTGAGACTGTCAAGGGGCAGAAGTGAGTGAAGTTGCCATTACTACAGAGAAGGTGTTTGGGAAACTGAAAGATAGATAAATCACCTGGACAAGATGGTCTACACCCCAGTGTTCTGAAAGAGGTGGCTAAAGAGATTGTGGAGGCATTAGTAATGATCTTCCAATAATCAATAGATTCTGGTATGATTCCAGAGGAATGGAATATTGCAAATGTCACTCCATTCTTCAAGAAGGGAGAGAGGCAGAAGAAGGAAAATAATAGGCCATTCAGTTTGACTTCAGTGGTTGGGAAGATGTTGGTACTTAGGTTTCAGAGTGCTTGGAGGCACATGATAAAATAGACTGAAGTCAGCAAGGTTTCTGGAAGGGAGAATCTTGACAGACAAATTTTTTGGAATTCTTTGAAGGGAAAAACAAACAGGAAAGACAAAGGAGAATCAGTGGATGTGGCTTTTGACAATGAGGCAGTTTAACAAGTTTACAGCCCATGGTATTGCAGGAAAGATACTAGCATGAATAGAGCATTGGATAATTGTCAGGTGGCAAAGATTGGGAACAAAGTGAACATTTTATGATTGGCTGCCAGTGAATAGTGGTGTTCCACAGGGGTCTGTGTTAGGACAGCTTCTTTTTACGTTATATGTCAATGACTTGGATGATGGAACTGATGGCTTGTGGAAAATTTTTCATATGATACCAAGATAAGTGGATGGGCAGGTAGCGTTGAGGAAGCAGAAAGGCTACAGAAGAGCTTAGTCAGACTTAGAGAATGAGCAAAGAAATGACAAATGGAATACAGTGTCATAAAATGTATGGTTATGCCCTTTGGTAGAAGGAATAAAAGCACAGACTATTTTATAAAATTCAAAAATCTGAGACACAAAAGGGCTAAGAGTCCTTCTGAAATATTCTCCAGAAGTTAATTTTCAGGCTGAATCCGTAGTGAGGAAGGCAACTGCAGTGTTAGCATTCACTTCAAGAGGATTATGTGACGCGATCCTGAATTACCCCTATAAACTGTGCTTTTAAAAAGAGAGAGAGAGAGTTGTTCAACACAAGCACCTTGTTATTAAGAGAGAGAGAGGGGCGAATACTGCTCACAGCTTGTTTGGAATTTCTGCAAGGACACTGGTAGCTTCTAAGTTCCTACAGAGAGAGAAGGGAGGAGCTACTTGATGGACAACTGGTGTTCAGCATAACAGTATTTGAACCAGCGTAATTGCTTGTTTCACAGGACACGCAGACACACTAGGCTGTGGTGAAGTTACCACTATCCTGTTTATGTGCCCACGAGTGTGGGACT
Source organism: Mobula hypostoma (assembly GCF_963921235.1). Classification (NCBI taxonomy): domain Eukaryota; kingdom Metazoa; phylum Chordata; class Chondrichthyes; order Myliobatiformes; family Myliobatidae; genus Mobula; species Mobula hypostoma. Next base: position 116,233,962 of record NC_086097.1, on the reverse strand, counting down.
GAGGATCGATCGTGAGGAATCGATCTGTGATTGTTAGTGCGTGAAAGAGCAACCCTGTGGAGTCTACTGTGTCTAACCCTCGCCTGGGTTGGTAGACTATCACTTGAAGATGGTGCTATTAAGTTGGTCAAGTTTGACTAACTTGGAAGTTTTGGAGGACAACAGGAAGATTGATGGCATCAGCTCACCTGAACAACTAAACACCTCTCTCTCTCCATCACTATTCAACTCAATACAATGAACTGAACTGAACTTCACACATAACCGTAAGACTATATCCATTTACCCCTATACTTGAAGAAACTTGGATTTTCTATTTCCACACTTGTATACAGGTGTCCCCCGCTTTTCCAACATTCACTTTACGAAACCTCACTGTTCTGAAAGACCTACATTAGTACCCTGTTTTCACTTTCAGAAGGTGTTTTCACTGTTACGAATAAAAAGCAGCGCGCGATAAAAGGCAGCACGCGCCCCGAGCAGCCGCTCTCCCCCAGATTCGGGATGGCATTCTTGCCGGCATTGCTTAAACACATGCCTGTGAGCAGTCATTTGCAAGATGAGTTCTATGGTATCGGAAAAGCCTAAAAGAGCTTGTAAGGGTGTTACACAGCATAAAACTAGACATAATTAAGTGTTTCGACCGTGGTGAACAAAGTAAGGACAACGTGCGTTTGGCTTGTGGAAGCTGACGAACATGATGTTGAGCAACATACATCAAAGTTGCTGGTGAACGCAGCAGGCCAAGCAACATCTATAGGAAGAGGCGCAGTCGACGTTTCAGGCCGAGACCCTTCGTCAGGACTAACTGAAGGAAGAGTGAGTAAGGGATTTGAAAGCTGGAGGGGGAGGGGGAGATGCAAAATGATAGGAGAAGACAGGAGGGGGAGGGATAGAGCCGAGAGCTGGACAGGTGATAGGCAAAAGGGGATACGAGAGGATCATGGGACAGGAGGTCCGGGAAGAAAGACGGGGGGGGGGTGACCCAGAGGATGGGCAAGAGGTATATTCAGAGGGACAGAGGGAGAAAAAGGAGAGTGAGAGAAAGAATGTGTGCATAAAAATGAGTAACAGCTGGGGTACGAGGGGGAGGTGGGGCCTAGCGGAAGTTAGAGAAGTCAATGTTCATGCCATCAGGTTGGAGGCTACCCAGACGGAATATAAGGTGTTGTTCCTCCAACCTGAGTGTGGCTTCATCTTTACAGTAGAGGAGGCCGTGGATAGACATGTCAGAATGGGAATGGGATGTGGAATTAAAATGTGTGGCCACTGGGAGATCCTGCTTTCTCTGGCGGACAGAGCGTAGATGTTCAGCAAAGCGGTCTCCCAGTCTGCGTCGGGTCTCACCAATATATAAAAGGCCACATCGGGAGCACCGGACGCAGTATATCACCCCAGTCGACTCACAGGTGAAGTGATGCCTCACCTGGAAGGACTGTTTGGGGCCCTGAATGGTGGTAAGGGAGGAAGTGTAAGGGCATGTGTAGCACTTGTTCCGCTTACACGGATAAGTGCCAGGAGGGAGATCAGTGGGGAGGGATGGGGGGGACGAATGGACAAGGGAGTTGTGTAGGGAGCGATCCCTGCGGAATGCAGAGAGAGGGGGGAGGGAAAGATGTGCTTAGTGGTGGGATCCCGTTGGAGGTGGCGGAAGTTACGGAGAATAATATGTTGGACCCGGAGGCTAACATGATGTTGAAGAGGTTTTGGCATCCCATGACCAAGATCTGATAGATGAAGAGCTGATGCAATTGGAAGAGGAAAGGATAACAATCGAAATCGAATGCAGTAGCAAAATGAATGTGAAGCAACTGCATGAGATTTTCACTGCAATGATAAAGTACGACTTTAATTTTGAAAGGGTACGTAGGTTTAGGGGATATTTGCAAGATGGTTTGAGTCCTTACAAAGAACTGTGTGATAGAAAAATGCGCGAGGCTCAGCAGTCAAGCAAGCCTTCCACATCAGCCACAGCAAACGATGAACCTCGACCTTCGACATCGAGGCGGGCAGAGATAGAAGATGACCTGCCTGCTCTAATGAAAACAGACGATGACGAGATGGCACCCCAGTGTCCCACCACCCCAACCCCCAGGCCACGGACAGATACCGATTCGCGGAGAATGCAGCGGTAGCCGGGCGGCACACAGCACATCTTTAAGAAAAAAGCCAAAATAAACATGCTAATTAATTACGTGCCGCCCGACACGTAATTGTCAACCCAGATTAGAGACGATGCAATCGTAAATCGGCACTGATCTGGGCCGACAATTACGTGTCGGGTGGCACCTAATTAATTAGCATGTTTGTTTTGGCTTTTTTCTTAAAGATGTACTGTGTGCCTCCTGGCTACCTCTGCACCCCTGTATGCTTCGCGGCAATGTATCGGTCGTTAGCCCGGACGGTGGGGGCCACTGCACCACCCAACCTGTGATGACTCAGCCTAACACACCATCATCAGTGTGCTTGGCGCTGTTCTGATTCCAGTAAGTGATACTACACTGTACATACATTATTTCTACTTTATATAGGTTGTGTATTTTTATGTGTTATTTGGTATGATTTGGCAGCTTCATAGCTTAAAGGTTACTGGAGAGCGCTTGCGCCGTGTCTTTGCCAACAGCGCTTGCGTGGGATTTTCTGCCGACGGCGCTTGCGTGAGATTTTCGCTACGGAGAACAGTGTAGTAATGATTGTGGAAAAGTATTTCTACTTTATATAGACTGTGTATTTATCATATCATTCCTGCTTTTACTATATATTACTGTTATTTTAGGTTTTATGTGTTATTTGGCATGATTTGGTAGGTTATTTTTGGGTCTGCGAATGCTCACAAAATTTTCTCATATAAATAAATGGTAATAGCTTCTTCGCTTTATGACATTTCGGCTTACGAACCATTTCATAGGAACGCTGTACCTTCGGATGGCGGGGGAAACCTGTATAATAACTGCTAACCTGTTTGATTTATCTGATTTTATATTAATGTATTGCGTAGTTACTAATAAATAGTATTAGTGAATAGCAATACCAGACTCCAAAGTGTTTTCCATTTCTGCTGGTTCTTTAACCCGTCACGGGGTACGTGACAGAATTGGGGGCTCGTTCGGGATTTGAATAAATTGTTTGGGTGTTTGTTTGAATTGATTGTGGAAAATCCTTTTTGATTTGTTTGTGTGGAAAAATAGCAGAAATGGATGTTAGTGTTGAAAGGTTTCTGTTGGAACCAACCCCTGAAGCACTGGATGATGCTAAGAGGGGATGTGCTGTTGGGAATTGCTCAAAAGTTAAGACTAAAGGTGACCACTAAAATGAGGAGAGCTCAGATACAGATGGTAATAGCCCAGCATGATATAGCTGAGGGAAAGATTGGAGAGGAGGGTTAGATTTATTTGCTGAAGGTAAGGTACTTACTGAGGCTGAGGTTCAGCTTCAGTTGGCAAAATTAAAGATGGAGCATGAATTGCAATTAAAACAGCTCGAGGCTGATGAAGCAGAAAATCAGAGGGTTCATGAGGCTAGAGAGGCAAAAAAACTGAGAGAAGAGGCAGAAAGACAGAGAGAGTTTGAGAGGGAGATGTGGCAGCTGGGAGGTCTAGTGTTGGACCTTATTGATTTTTAGAGCTCGGAAGAGCTGGTTTTGATTGAAAAAATTTATAAATTGTGTTCCCAATGATGTAAGGGCATACCCAGATGAAGATGATGCCGCCACACTGTGGGGGTCTGCTAAGACAGCAGTCAAGTTTGTTTTGACCCACGAGGTTGAGTTTACCCCGGATGAGAGTTTGCCAGAGAGTAGCTGGGAGGTTCAGGGTAATCTAGAATTTGAAACTGGGACAAGTGATAACAGCCTAGAAGAGGCAGCTGTCCCGATTGCCGGGGTTCAGGTTCTTGAAGTACCAGTGGATTCACAGGGTACTGAACCTTGTGTTGAAGCTCAGTTAATGTCTGAGGTGTCTGACTCAATCAGAAAGGAATGCAGTTCTTTTGTGTCAGATGGTCTTGGTTCAGTGAATAAGGGGTTAACCTTGGTACTAGTGGAAATTGAGGATTCTCAGTCACTTGTATTAGACAGTGTTCTAAAAGTTAGTGATGAGATGAAATCTGGTGAAGTAAATGTTACTGAAGCTATTGAGGGAAGTGTTGTTTCTGGTCTTTTGAATAAAGTACTTGTGAAGTTTGGATTAGTTTTGCGACCTTTGCCCTGCTTGCAGGACAAGGGCCTACTGAAGAAGTATATGCCACTCTGTTGAATATTGTTTTAACATTTGGATGTAAACACTTTCAAGGTTATGATGTTGTTCATGATTGCGATATGGAGAAGAAGATTTTTTTTGGTTTTGAGAGGCTGTCTAAAGAAGTTACTATGGAGACAAATTGGGATAAAGGTTGCAGGAATAAAATAAATGGATTGTTTGACATTTTTCACAACGTACACGTGTTTTTTGTAAGTCTGCTGATAGTGCTGAGTTTAGTAAACACTAGGGGGAGGTTGACACCTATTCAAGGTTTGTTCAGCATTTCCGCTAAGGAGCAAAGCTGCTGCTAATGATCCACACAGAGAGATTGATGTGTACCCTGCCTGCGTAGTGACCCGAAGCATGTTCAAAAAGTCTGCTGATGCAGATAGTTTGGGGCAGGGGGTTCTGAGGCTCATGATAGCAAAACCAGGGGTTTAAATCATGATGATTTGTCACAAACTTCTCTACTTTCCATGTTACAACTTGGAGAGTAAGTTGTATGAGAAAGGTTTGTCCTTATCCAGAAAGGAATTTATAGAGGAACAGAATAAAGATCATGAAATTGTAGGTTTAAAAGAGACAGCTCTCTCGGAGGATGAACTTCAGAATGAGTCAATGGGATATTACCTTAAAGATGGGCTGTTGATGAGGAAGTGGAGACTATGGTGCCTGCCAGTGAGGATTGACCTATTGTGCACCAGGTAGTGGTACCAAAGGTTTACAGGGCTGAAATTTTAAACCTGGCCCACAAGATGCCTTTAGGTGGATATTTTGGAGTAAAGAAGACAGTGCACAGGATTATGAGGGAATTTTATTGGCCTAATGTGAGGAAGGATATTGTAAATTATTGCAGAGGTTGTCATATGTGCAAGGTGGTGGGAAAACCTAATCAGGCCATCCCAAAAGCACCACTTCGACCAATACCTGCTTTTGGTGAACCATTTTCCCGAGTCATAGTGGATTGTGTAGGCCCATTGCCAAAGACTGCAGATGGTCATCAGTATGTACTAACTGTTATGTGTGCTGCATCTAGGTTCCCTGAAGCCGTGCCTCTCAGAAACAACCAGGCCAAGACTATGGTAAGAGCACTCAGTAAGTTTTTCACACTGGTATGTCTGCCCAAAGAAATTCAATCTGACCAGGGTAGTAACTTTACTTTGAGAACATTCTAGGAGATAGTTGGAGAACTGGGAGCTAAGCACATTGAGTCATCTGCATATCACACAGGGTCCGAGGGAACCTGGGAACAGTTCCATTCCACTTTAAAGACCATGATTAAAACCTACTGTCATGAGAATGACAGGGACTGGGAAGAAGGGGAACATTTATTACTTTTTGCCGTGAGAGCCATAACTCAAGAATCCCTGGGGTTTAGTCCATTTGAGCTAATTATCGGCCACAGGCTCAAAGGACATTTGACCTCACTCAGAGAGCAGTGGTCTAACCCAAGAGTGCGTGTCAGTGTGTTAGAATATGTTTTGAAATTTCGAGAAAAGACTTAACAAGGCTTGTGACCTTGCAAAACAGAATTTGCAAAACTCTCAAATTAAAATGAAACTCTAGTATGATAGAAGAGCGAGGGTACAGGTGTTTGAGGTTGGAGATAAGGTTCTGGTTCTGTTCCCTCTTGTGACCAACCCCCTGCAAGCACAATTTCATGGACCACATGAAATAATTAAGAAAATTTATTCTTTGAATTATGTTATTAAAACTCCTGACAGAAGGAGGGCTACCCAATAAGTGCACAAAATATGCTGAAGCCTTATTAAGATTCTGAGATGGTACCAGTAAGTACTGTTATGAAAACAAATGGGGTTGTGGAATCTGGTAATGAGCTGCAAAATCATTTTAACAAGCTGAATATCATATCAACAGGACTTGAGACTTCCATTATTTTGACAGGCCTTACTGATAAAGTCTGTCATCTGGAGCCTGCGCAGAGAAAACAATTGTAAGAATTAATTTGCAGGCATAAAGATTTATTTCCTGATGTTCCAAGATGGTGCACAGCTGCAATGCATGACATAATTCTAAATTTAGCCCAGCCCATCAAATAGCATCCTTACAGAATGAACTTAGAGGAAAGGAAAATGGTTGAAAAAGAAATTGGCTACATGCTATTAACTGGTATCATTAGACAATCTACCTCAGACTAGGTGGCGCCCTGCGTTCTTGTGCCTAAACTGCACGGTGGCATGAGATTCTGAACTGACTACAGGAAAATCAGTGCAATAACCAAGACAGATGATTATCCTATCCTGAGAGTGGATGACTGTATTGATAAAGTGGGAAAGGCTAAGTACCTTACAAAAATCCACTTGCTGAAAGGATATTGGTGTGTTCCTTTGACTGAAAGGGCTAGAGAAATCTTAGCATTTGTCACACCTTCTGGGCTATACAAATATAATGTTTTACCCTTCAGGATGAAAAATGCTCCAGGGACATTTCAAAGAATGATCAATTCTGTGATTGGAGGTTTAGAAAACACAGGGGCTTATATTGGTGATCTGGTTGTATGGAATGACACGTGGGAAGAGCATATTGCGGCTGTAAAAAAACTGTTTGAAAAGCTGTACAAGGCCAATCTTACTGTGAACCTCACTAAACGTGAGTTTGGCCATGCCACAGTTGCATATCTGGGCTATGTAGTAGGCCAGGGCCAACTGGCTCCTGTACAGGCCAAGGTTCAAGCTATTGCTGAGGTTCCTGTTCTAAATGACAAGAAAGCTTTAAGAAGGTTTTTAGGAATGGTGGGGTATTACTGAAAGTTTTCTAAGAACTTTGCAGATATCGCTCTCCCCCTAACAAAGCTCCTAGGAAAGAGTGAAAGATTTGTATGGGATGACCTTTGCCAGGAGGCATTTGAATGTCAGAAAACCATCCTGTGCTCAAAGCACCTGATTTTTCCAAGCCATTTTCTATAGCGACAAACGCTAGTGACGAAGCTGCTGGGGTAGTACTGTTAGAGAAGGGTGTGGATGACATTGAACACCCAGTAGCTTATTTCTCAAAGAAACTTAACATGCATCAGAAAAACTATTCCACTGTTGGAGAGGAGTTGCTATCACTTATTCTGGCTTTACAACATTTTGAAGTCTATGCCTGTCTTGCCCAGAAAACACTTCTGGTTTACACGGATCACAATCTGCTAGTGTTTCTAACTAAGATAAAGGTTAAGAATAGAAGGTGGGGTCTGATCTTGCAAGAATATTACCTGAAAATAAAACATGTGAAAGGTACTGACAACATTCTAGCTGATTGTTTATCTAGGTGTTAAGTTAGAAATTGTACACGTTTCTGCTCTGTTATCTGATAATTATACATGTATTGCTTCAAACTTCGTGATTTACAGTTAACCTAAAAATTTTGATACATCAAAATTTTTCCTAAAAGGAAGGGGTGTGGCGGGATCGTGAATTATCCCTATGAACTGTGCTTTTAAAAAGAGGAATTGTTGTTCAACACAAGCACCTTGTTATTAAGAGAGAAAGAAGCGAAGACTACTCACAGCTTGTTTGGAATTTCTGCAAGGACACTGGCAGCTTCTAAGTTCCTACAGAGAGAGAAGAGAGGAGCTACTTGATGGACAGCTGGTGTTCCGCATAACAGTATTTGAACCAGCGTAATTGCTTGTTTCACAGGACACGCAGACGCACTAGGGAGTGGTGAAGTTACCACTATCCTGTTTAGGTGCCCACGAGTGTGGGACTGTGGATCGATTACGAGGTATCAATCTGTGATTGTTAGTGCGTGAGAGAGCAAACCTGTGGAGCCTACTAGTATATCTAACCCTTGCGTGGGTTGGTAGACTACCACTCGAAGACGGTGCTCTTAAGTTGGTCAAGTTTGGCTAACTTGGAAGTTTCCGAGGACAACGGGAGATGACAGCATCAGCTCACCTGAAGAACTAAACACCTCTCTCTCTCTCCATCACTACTCAACTCAATACCACAAACTGAACTGAACTTCACTCATCACTGTAAGGCTATATCTATTTACCCCTAGACTTGAAGAAGCTTGGTTTTTCTATTTCCACACTTATATATAATAACAGCTAACCTGTTTGATTTATCTGATTTTATGTTAATGTATTGCGAAGTTACTAATAAATAGTATTAGTGATTAGCAATACCAGACTCCAAATTGTTTTCCATTTCTGCTGGTTCTTTAACCCGTCACCGGGTATGTGACAACTAGAATATAAAAACAAGGATATAATGTCGAGGCTTTACAAGGCACTGGTAAGGCTTCACTTGGAGTATTGTGAGTAGTTTGTGGCCCCTATCTCAGAAAAGATGTGCTGATGTTAGAGACGGTTTACTGAAGATTCACAAGAATGATTCGGGGAATTAAAGGGTTATTGTAACATGAATGTTTGTTGGCTTTTGTCCTGTACTCACTGCAATTCAGAAGAATGAGAGGTGACCTTATTGAAACCTATGGAATATTGAAAGGTCTCAATAGAGTGGATGTGAACAGTATGATTCTATGTTTGGGGAGTCTAGAACCAGAAGGCACAACCTCAGAATAGACGGACATCCATTTAGAATGGAATTGAGGAGGAATCTTTATAGCCAGAGAATGGTGACTCTGTGGAATTTGTTGCCACAGGAGGCTGTGGAGACCAAGTCATTGAGTCTATTTAAGGCAGAGGTCAATAGATTCTTGATTAGCCAGGGCATAAAGGGTTGTGGTGAAAAGGCAGGAGATTGGGGCTGAGCGTGAAATGCATCAGCCATGATAAAATGGCGGAGCAAACTCGCTGGGCCGAATGGCTTACTTCTACTCCTATATCACATGGTCCAAAAATAAATATCAGAACAAGAGCAAGAGACAGAGAGATAGAATCAGAAAAAATGAGATTGAAAATGAGACGAAGAGTTTTCCATGGATCTAAAAATAAACATTTTGCACCCAAAGCTTTCAGAAGTTGACTGAATGAAATGGATTGATATATATAGCTTTCAACCTTCCTTAGCTGTGGCAATGTGGTCATGACTTCATTGTAATGAAACTCATCGTATAAATTCAATAAATTCATGAGGGTTATCACCTTCCACCTAACTATTGAGTTTTCTTTTAAGTGCTCCATATATTTAAGCATAATAAACTATAACTTCTTCTACTACAGTAAGAATGAGAGGCAGTTGGTTTCTGAAGCAGAAGCCACAGAGGCTTCATACTGTCTACGCCTTGATGTGCATATTTATATGATTTTTAATCATTCCACCAATGATGTCTGTGCCTTCACTGGAATTTCCTCCCTATTGTTTCTCTCTTTCATTCTCTCTCTCTCTCTCTCCACCTATAATTGCAAACATTCTCTTTTGCTTATCCCAGTGGTTCCCAACCTCCGGGCCGTGGACCGATACATTGCCGCGAAGCATGCTGGGGTGCAGTGGTGGCCGAGACGCACCCAGCACATCTTTAAGAAAAAAGCCAAAATAAACAAACTAATTAATTAGGTGCCGCCCAGCACGTAAATGTCGGTCCAGATCAGAGGCAATGCAATCGGCAGTCATGCCGGGCAGCACCTAATGTTTTCTTTTCTTTTTTCTTAAAGATGTGCCGGGTGCGTCCCGGCCACCGCTGCACCCCTGCATTCTTTGCGGCAATGTATCGGTCCGCAGCCCAGAGGTTGGGGACCACTGGTTTATCCTAATACTTCCTCCTTTGATGAAATGTCATAACTCTTATTCTCTTTGGACGTTGCCTGACCTTGTTGCATACTTTCTTCATCTTTCTACGTTTGTAATAATTGTTGAACTGTTTTGAGTCAACATTTCTTTTGATACTCTGCCTCTGTGAAACACCATGTTTTAATGCTAAGCTGCTGTGAGAATCCAAGTAGTTACTGTCACTGATTGCCAGTTGCAGCAGTTTTAAAAGTCCGTTTTATCATTTTGTAACTAATTGAGTCTCAGACATAGTGAAGAACTAGGGACATAGGTTGAACTTTTAAATGTATTCAAGACTGAGGTAGACTTTTGAACTGAAGCGGCATCAAGTTGTGGAAGAGGTCAGAAGGTGGGATCGGATCAACATTAATGTGTCGTGTGTAAACTGTGAAAGGTAAAATATTTAGATGAAAATGATGGAGAAGGTCTTCACTTTGAGGGCAGTGAGAGTTTGAAATGAGCTGCCAGCAGAGTGGTGAAAGTGGGTATGATTTGAACATTTAAGAGATGGTTGGATAAGTCCAACTAGATTAATTGGTCATTGTAAACTGTCCTGTGATTAGACTAGTGTCCAATAGGTGGGTTGATGAATGGTGCAGCTTGCTGGGTTGGAAGCCCTGTTCTAACTGTATGTCTAAATAAATAAATAATAAAATGCTTGGCTGGGATGATTATGAAGGACGATGGGACTAGGCAGAATAATGGTTTGGCATGGAATAGATTATCTGTTTCTGTGCTGTAAAGCTCTATGGCTGCATGATTTTATCAGAGCAGCTTAGATCTTAATTACTTTGCAGAGCAGACTTGTGGAACAATGTGGCTCACTGTTATTCATTAATTTTATGTTCTTAGATTCTTATCAGTTTAGTTAAAGTGTTAATGTCAGAAAATATGCAATGGTGTTTCAGAAGCAATTTTTGCACTCAGCCATACAAGGAGTCATTTGAAAAGGTTGTCATGAAAGAGCAAATGAAATTGGCAGTATGGACCAGATTCAAAGTCGTGGGATGTGTAGCTGTTACTGGAAGAGTGAAAAGAGTTGGGAACATGCAAGAAATGTAGATTGGAAGAGTGGATTATTATTCAGTGGAGAGGAGTGAGGCCACAAAGTGATTTGAAATAGGGGAAGGTTTTCCGAAATAAAGGCAATTCAGGAGGTACTTAATTCAAGGTATTGGGCTGGGTTGATCGGACCAAAAAGACCCAAACCAATTTGAGTGTCCAGAAAATGTGGTAATAAGCATATAAGCACAACAAAGTAACTTAAGTCTAATTCTTATCATAAAACAGAAACCATAAATAAACCAGCACTAAATGCTATGTAGTAACTTACAAAGATTTCCACAAAGATTTCAGGGCTCATGATTTTCAACTGCCACTTAATTGTCACTGCTATTGGGGAAAAGCCAAAATCCAACTCGTGAAATCAGTCTTTGTCCATTTTAGGCACCTATTGATCATGATTCTTCAGTATAGGTGAAGTCCCAAGAATAGAGGGAAAGGTGCCTCAATAAGTGAGGGTTCAACCCACAAGCATTGAAAGACACAGAGACAAATAAGCTCTGTGGTCACTTGTTCTCATGCCGCTAACTCCGCATGGTTTGTTTCATTCAAACAACTCATGTTCATTAGCAGACATCCTCATGCCATGTGTGCCTTGAGGCCAAGGAAGACTCCAACTGCTATCAGAAAATATTAGACGTTAACAATGTTTAACAGTGTTTAATAATGTTTACCTTGACACTTTGCATGCTGTGAGCTCACAAAGAGTTAAGTGTCATGGAGCTATTCAGACATTCATCCAATATTTCACCAAAGTTTAACACACCACAACACAACCAACAAATACTGGTACACCTGGAGTTGCTTTTAGTTAAGCTGAGGTCACCCAAAACACACAGCTTAAGTAAGATGCAAGCTGGGTCATTGGCCTGCTGTACATGGGAATAGTAAAGACATAGGAATGCATAAATATTTCATCAGCCCTTGAGCTAGTGGGATGGAGAGAATCAGTATTACAGAAATGGATATTTGTAGTCTTGGACGTGGAGCAGATATAAAGTTGCACTCTCAGCTCACCGTTGAATCAGAAACTAAGTCTTAGAGGATTCTGGATCTTTAATATTCAGGACAGAGGGAAGACGTAATGGAGTCATACAATACCGAAACAGGCCCTTCAGCTTAACTGGGTTCATCTCAACCAGGATTCCCGTCTAAGTTAGTCCACCTTTGACCCTCTAAATCTTTTCAATCTCTGTGCCCTGACCAAGCACCTTTTGAATGTTGCTAACATACCTGCCTCAGACCATTCTATAAACTGTGTTTCATTGCTCCAGAACAATGACAATAAAGATATTCTTCTTATTATTATTATTATTATTCTTATACTGACTGCTCTCTGTGTAAACAATGTTGCCCCTCACCTTCCTATTAGATCTCTCCTTTCTGACCCTAAACCTATGCCATTTAGTTTGTGAGGATGCAGAAAAGAATGTGTTCATTCACCCGACCTATGCACCTCACAATTTCACCATATGATCCTTTCATATAATCACACCTTATTCTTCTACACTCCAATGGAAGAACTCCTCACCTGCTTAACCTCTTACCATAACATAGTCCCTCAAATCCTGGCAATATCTCTTTCCATATAATAGCATCTTTCCTATCGCTGGGTGACCTGAATTGGATGCAATATTCCAAATGTCAACTCACTAAAGGAACACACACAAAATACTAGAGGAACTCAGCAGGTCAGGCAGCATCTATGGAAATTAATACAAATTTGACATTTCTGGTTGAGACTCTGCTTCAGAACTGAGAAGGAAGGGGGAATACACCAGAATAAAATAGTACGGTGAAGGGAAGGATGCTAGATAGAAGGTGGTGGGTGAAGCCAGATTGGTGGGAAATGTCAAGGGCTAGAGAAGATGAACTCTAATAGGAGAGGAGAGTGGACCATAGGAGAAAGGAAAGGAACAGGGGTCCCAGGGGCAGTAATAGGCAGATGAGAAGAGGTAAAAGGGCAGAGCATGGAATAAATGCTGCCTGACCTACTGAGTTCCTCCATCATCTTGTGTGTGTAGCTTTGGATTTCCAGCATCTGTAGACTTTATCGTGTTTATGATTTGCTCACCAAAGTTTTGTCTGTGCACTCAGATACAGTGGAAGGAATGATATAGTGAGCAAAATGGCAAGTCATCAATCTCCCTAAACTTCTTCTCAATCAAAAATTGACACTGGACAAACAATTTAACAAATCAATGTTAAAGATGGGAATGAGACTTCAGGGTGGCTTCATGTAGTCTGGAACAGTATGTGTTTTTGCAAAAGGGGGAATCATGTAGTTGAAAATATAAACGGGCGGCACTGATGTAATGGGATGTTTACCATGATCACAATCAAAAAGGGGATGCAATTTCTAACTTTGATAAGGGACAATTTGTGAAGGCACCTTGGAGTGAAAAAGTGTTCAAAATTTACAGAACTTTGGAACATCAAAATGATTGAGGATGAGGTAGATTTGAAGGGACGAAGTGAGGAGGAGAGCAGCTGGAGAGCTTGAATTATAAACAACATCAGCAAGCAATGATCAATAGAACACAGTTAAATAATGAGCATTCATTCAGAAAATAATGAACAGCAAAACCAGAAATCCAATTACAAGATGAAGTACTAAAATCTCATTATTAGCATCACATTTGGAGCATTAGAGCAAGGTTTAGTGTCATCTCTTCTGACATGGAGTCTAGCTCAATAGGCTTGTGCATCAAAGAATTTGACAGAAAAATAAGCGTGCCTGATGTGTGTGGGAATGGGAAGGGAAATGCAGGGTGACTACTTGATGAGGTTTATTAAGACAATATAAACTGATATGAGCGGAAAAAGAAAAACATTGAGTTAATTGAATAGAGCTTAGCAATTCTCACAGTGCTACGATCACCAATGTGTCATCTATAGAATGAAACTACCAGGTTGGAATAATAGAGCAAAGATATAGATGGAGCATAGAATCTTGATTACCCACCTGGGGATCTGTAAGAAATGCTTTCAGAACTTGCCCTCTGGCAATAATGCTAATAGAGTTGAACCTATTATAGGGCACTGTAGGCATTTGCAGGCAGAAGTTGTAGAAGTTGTGGGAGTAATCTGGTGAGGTGAATCAAATACAAGACCCTAAGATATAGTAGCAGAATTAGGCCATTTGGCCCATCGAGTCTGCTCTGCCATTTCATCATAGCTTATCCATTTCCCTCTCAGCCCCAGTCTCCTGCCTTCTCCCCGTATTCTTAACTGAACAGGCATGAATTTTATCCTATTAGTTCCCATAGGTTGAGAAGTTGATTGTTCCAAACAGAGCACGCAATTGATCCTCTGAGTCACGTAAAGCCCTTTATAGAAGAAGCTGGTCAGCTGAGTTAGGAGCTCTCAGTCATTTCCACATGGAAGTAATTTTAACTCAAACCTGTTAAGCAGAATACCAAAAGGATTGGTATAGCACACTAGATTTATACATTTGTAATATTATTCTTCAGTTACATTGAGAGTAAAATTGAGTAAGTGTGAAAACAGCATTATACTTGATCCTTTTACTTTCCCAACAATCAGGGTTAGAAAAATTGTCCCTTTTTCTTATTCTATCTGAAGAGCTCCTTTCTATAGTAAGCATAATAACTGTGCATAATCATCAACTATGTATAATCATAGTTCCATTTTGTTCCTCCCTATGATTACTGGCACTTTAATCCATTGCTAAACACTTTGAAGTGAAAAGGGAGCTAAAATGGCAAGCCTTTATATACAGAATTATTACCTTCAAAGCATTATTTGAAGAACTATTTTTGTCTGAAATCTATAGTCTGTTTGAAGTTACTGTAAAAGTGTAGTTGTACATAAAGCATTAACTTTCAAGATAGCATTTGATGAGAATTGAGAAAAACATACCACATCATAAAATCATATCACTGTTTCTCTGAGGGATTCATAAATAATGTAACAAACATTTGAAGATGACTTACTTGGGTGTTGGTAATGCTTTCAAATAGATCTTTTTACAGACATTTAGATATAATAATACTACTTGCAGTCATGACAAAAACATCCAATTTGTTATCAATATGGTGACAGAATGGAATAGTGACAACCAAAAGCAGACACATTTTCTTTTTAATGTATACACCAAGTGAAGTGATAAATAAGTTGAACTGTTGGTGTTTTAGATTATTTTAACCCCATAAAACAAGTTTAAGTGCAAGCTTATTGTCATTCAACTGAATGCATGCTATCTGTAAAATGAAATAATGTTTCTCCGGACCAAGGTGCACAACATGGTACGTGGCAATATTACCTCAAATAAATCAGCAAATAATAAGTTTACACTTCCAACCAAAGTTGAAAAGTAAACTGCATATGACTACTGGTGCTTCATATGTGATGAGACCTGGGTGGCAGCAGGGAGTTCAGTAGTCTCATGGCCTGGCGGAAGAAGCTGATCCCCATCCTAAGAGTTTTTGTTAGAATGCTCTGCTACCTCCTGCCCGATGGTAGGAGGAAAAAAAGATTGTTGGATGGAAGGGAGGGATCATTGACAATGCTAAGGGCCCTGCATATGCAGTCAACATAATAAATAGCTCAGATGGGTTGAAGTGAGACCCCAATTATCTTCTGAGCAGTCCTCACAATTCCTTGTAAGTACTTGCAGTCAGATGCCTCGCACTTCCTATACCAGACAGAAGCAGCTAGTCAAGACACTCTCAATAGCGCTCCAGTAAATATTCATTAAAATGGAGGCAGGGAGCCTTTCTTGACTCAATCTCCTGAGGAAGTAAATACATTGCTGTGCTTTCCTGAATAAAGCAGTGTTGTTGAGGGACGTGGTGAGATCGTCCATCATGTGCACTCCCAGAAACTTGGTGTCCTAATTCACTCCATGGAAGAGCAGTTTATGTGCAGTGAGGAGTGGCCAGCCTGCACCTTGCACAAGTCCATAATTATCTCTTTGGTCTTGTCCACATTGACACTCCAGCCTGCTCGCACCATTCTCCCAGCCACTCTACCGTATGCCGTCTCATTGTCATTGTTGGTGAGGCCAACCGCTATTGTGTCATCAGAAAACTAGGTGGTTCAGTTTGAACCGCATCTAGTGGTGCACACATGCATCAGCAGCACTCTGAACATGACGCCTGGGGAGCTTTGCTGGTCACTGCTACCGAGCTAGAGATGTTTCTGTCACATGGACAGAGACAAGATCTAATTTCAGAGAGTGATCTTGAGACCAAACAAGGACAGTTTACCCACCAGCTTCTATGGGATGATCATAGTAAATGCTGAGCAGCATCCTGGTGTAGGAAGCACAATGTTAGACTATAAGACACTGAAGCAGAATTAGGCCACTTGGCCAATTGAGTCCACACAGCTATTCCATCATGGCTGATCCTTTTTGCCGCTCCTCAACCCCATTTCCCGGCATTCTCCCCATAACCTTTGATGCCATGTCCAATCAAGAACCTATCAATCTTTGCCATAAATACACCCAATTCCCTGACCTCAGCAGCTGCAAATGGTAATAAATTCCACAAATCCAACACCCTCTAGCCAAAGAAATTTCTTCATATCTTTGTTTTAAATGGACGCCCCTCTATCCTGAGGCTGTGTCCTCTTGTCCTAGGCTCCTCCACCATGGTAAACATCCTTTCCACATCTACTCTGTCTAGGCCTTTTAACATTCGAAAGGTTTCAATGAGATCCCCCCTAATCCTCCTAAATTCCACTGAGTACAGACCCAGAGCTATCAAACATTCCTCGTATGATAACTCTTTCATTCCTGGAGTCACAATTCCTTGTGAACCACCTCTGGACCCTCTCCAATGCCAGCACAACTTTCTTATTTGAGGATCCCAAAACTGTTCACAATACCCTAGTTGAGGCCTCACCAGTGCCTTATAAAGCTTCAGTTTCACATCCCTGCTCTTGTATTTAAGTCCTCTTGAAATGAATGCTAACAATACATTTGCCTTCCTCACCACCAACTCAACCTGCAAGTTAAACTTTAGGGTGTTTTGCACAAGGACTCCCAAGTCCCCGTGCATCTTAGATTTCTGGATTTTCTCCCCATTTAGAAAATAGTCTGCACATTTATTTCTACTACCAAAGGTCATGACCATGCACTTTCCAACATTGTATTTCATTTGCCATTATCTTGCCTATTTTCCTAATCTGTCCAAGTCCTTCTGCAGCCTACCTGTTTTTGCAACACTACCTGCCCTCCACAAATCTTCATACCATCTGTAAACTTGGCAACAAAGCCATCTATTCCATCATCTAAATCAGCAGTCCCCAACAACATGGCCGCGGACTGGTACCGGGCCGCAAAGCATGTGCTACCAGGCCGCGAGGAAACAATGTAATTTGGTGATATGAGTCAGCTGCACCTTTCCTCATTCCCTGTCACTTTGAGCTTGAACGCACGCAAGATCATTACCCGCGTGTCATCCATGTCAGCGCGGGAAGGAGATCAACTTCTCGAGCTTGCAAATGATGGCGGGCTGAAAAGTATGTTTGACATAACATCTCTGCCGGCATTCTGGATCAAAGTCAAGGCTAAATATCCTGAGGTAGCCAAGAAAGCACTGAAAACGTTGCTTCCATTTCCAACATATCTCTGCAATGAATGCAACAAAAACTAAATTGCGGAATAGACTGGACATAACGAACCCCCTTCGAGTATCGCTGTCTCCCATCACCCTTTGACAGCATAATTTTGTTGCAGGGAAACAAGCCAAAGGCTCCCACCAATTCAGTGATATTAGTGTGTTGCAATGATTTTATACGTTCATATGGGGAAAATATGTGCTGTGTGTTTAATATCCAAACGGTACTTAAAATGTTATAATGCTATTGACTTATAAGTGACTTATATAACCACATAACCATATAACAGTTACAGCACGGAAACAGGCCATCTCTGCCCTTCTAGTCTATGCCGAACGCTACTCTCACCTAGTCCCACCGACCTGCACTCAGCCTATAACCCTCCATTCCTTTCCTGTCCATTTATCTATACAAATTTTCTTTAAATGATAGTATCGAACCTGCCTCTACCACTTCTGCTGGAAGTTTGTTCAGTACTTACTTCACGCTCCCCTGTTGTCCCCTGATAATTGACTTATCACTATATTCATGAGAGGAAAATATGCGCTGTGTGTTTAATATTAAATTCGTTAGATAAACCCTTTTAGAAACAAAATTGAGTGTATTAGCCCCTTATCACCTATGTTCCGGTCGTGATTAACACCCCCCACCCCCAAACAGAATCACCAAAAACAATTTGTAGAAAAAAACCGGCAGGTCACGCATGCGCACTGGTGCCCGCACAAGGCTTCATGGTCATTGTAGTCTTTCTCTGGGTAAACACAACGTATTTGACTGCTACTCTTGTCCGTTGACAACCCTACTCCCCCCCAGACCCTGGTCGGCCTGTCCGCAAGAATATTGTCAATAATAAACCAGTCCACAATGCAAAAGAGGTGAATCATTGATATGCAGCATAAAAAGAAGTGGTCCCAACACTAACCACTGCAGAACACCACTAGTCGCTGGCAGCCAACCAAACAAGGATCCTTTTATTCCCAAACAACAGGAATTCTGCAGATGCTGGAAATTCAAGCAACATACATCAAAGTTGCTGGTGAACGCAGCAGGCCAGGCAGCATCTGTAGGAAGAGGTGCAGTCGACGTTTCAGGCCGAGACCCTTTGTCAGGACTCAACGAAGGGCCTCGGCCTGAAACATCGACTGCACCTCTTCCTACAGATGCTGCCTGGCCTGCTGCGTTCACCAGCAACTTTGGTGTGTGTTGCTTGATCTTTTTATTCCCACTTGCTGTCTCCTACCAGTCAGCCAATGCTCTAACCATGCCAGTAACTTTCCTGTTATACCATGGGATCTTAACTTGGTAAGCAGCCTCGTATGTGGCACCTTGTCATAGGCCTTCTGAAAGTCCAAATATACAATATCCACTGCATTCCCTTTATTTATCCTACTTGTAATCTCCTCAGAGAATTCCAGCAGGTTTGTGAGGTAAGTTTTTTTTCCATGAGGAAAACATGCTGACTTAGTTCTATCTTGTCCTGTGTCACAAGTACTCCATAACCTCATCATTAACAATTGACTCCAACATCTTCTCAACCACCGAGGTCAGATTAACTGGATTATAATTTCCTTTCTGCTGCCTTCCTCCTTTCTTAAAGAATGGAGTGACATTTGCTATTTTCCAGTCCTCTGGCACCATGCCAGAGTCCAATGATTTTTGGAAGATCATTGCTAACGCCTTGACAATCTTTAATGTTTTTCTAAATGGAACAGGACGGAGTGGAGTGCAGAGGCTATGGTACCTTCAGTGGTCCAATTTTAGTAATAAGGAAATTGGAAAGGGTCCAATGGACCATTTAATATGGTCCATATCCAGCCATTCAAAGAGCTTAGTTATTGTTGAGGTCAAGGCCACTGGGTGGTAACCATTAAGGCAGGTTACTGTTTCCCTCTTGGCACCAAAGTGATGGTGGCTACTTTGATCATTACAAAGCTAGGGAGGGGCCAGTTAAGCAATTGCTTTCAGCCTGCTGGTTGAGCAACAAAGTTGAATGAGCATCAGCAACTGTTTTAAAAGGTGGGTTGCTGATGAGACAGATTAATTTTCCCTTCTGGCAGCTTATTAAATGAATGCAAGCCCTGGAAGGAGCAATTATTTTGAGAAGGACTGCATTGAGCCTGAGGACATGCTGTTCAGGCCAAGGTGAAGGTTTTGATGAATACTGGACTTCAGGGAGAAGGACAAGCATTACTAAGCAAGATAAGATCTTTCTTTTACTTTCAATCCAATTGTTAGTAGAGGAACAATAATAACAGTTAGTAGAGTAGTACTCATCTCTGTGTGTTGAGGGAAGTCAGGAATAATCAGATGTCCCTGAAAATTGAGATGCAGAAAGTATGTCCAATTACAATAGGAATTTCAGAGATGTGGTCATACTAAAGATTCAGCCATATAGATGGGTGGCCATTCGGAGGGGCACCCACGTAGTGAAGATGTTTTGCGTGGCTGATCTCATCTTAAAATGAATATATCCCTTTGGATAATATTAAAGATGTTATGTTTTAATTATTTCCATAATTGAGTAATATTTAAAATATTGTTTGATTAAACATTCTTTGTTTGTTTAAGTAATTCATTACAGGTTATCTGTAAAAGTATGTGAATAGCATACATCGTTACATCATATAAGTATGCACCTCACAAAAATTTAAAACAAAGTAGACATGTATAGCCCTTGTCCAGCGATTTTCTTTCAATTAGTTTTTGAAGTTACAAAAGACAAGAGTGGAGAAAAGTAAGTGTGGAAGCACAGCAAAACATTCCAGTTTGAAAAAGCCAATAGCAGTTGATATTCATGGATTCAGAAAGAATGAATACTGGGTGATAATAATACATTTTTAGAAAAGAGCAGAAGTAGCTGGCAACATTAGAAACATAGATACATCTGATATGCACACAAGGTAAATGGCTGATCTAGACTGAATGAATTCAGCAGCATTTTAAAGCCAATGAAAGAGCCTATGAGAAACGAGTGCCAGTTTTGCTGAGTGTGATAGGTGGAAAAGCATGCAGTTTGCTTAGAAGTTTGACCACTCCAAGCAAACAAGCTAAAATGAGCTTTGCTGATATTGTGAAAGTAACATAGGAATATTTAGAACCGAAACCATTGCTGAATGTAGAATGATTTAGGTTTCATTAGTAGAATCAAAAGGAAGGGGAGTTTATAGTGCAGAGAGAAATTGATAGGATGCAGAAGTGGGCTGAGAAGTGGCAGATGGAGTTCAACCCGGAGAAGTGTGAGGTGGTACACTTTGGAAGGACAAACTCCAAGGCAGAGTACAAAGTAAATGGCAGGATACTTGGAAGTGTGGAGGAGCAGAGGGATCTGGGGGTACATGTCCACAGATCCCTGAAAGTTTCCTCACAGGTAGATAGGGTAGTTAAGAAAGCTTATGGAGTGTTAGCTTTCATAAGTCAAGGGATAGAGTTTAAGAGTCGCAGGGTAATGATGCAGCTCTATAAAACTCTGGTTAGGCCACACCTGGAGTACTGTGTCCAGTTCTGGTCACCTCACTATAGGAAGGAGGTTGAAGCATTGGAAAGGGTACAGAGGAGATTTACCAGGATGCTGCCTGGTTTAGAGAGTAGGCATTATGGATCAGAGATTAAGGGAGCTAGGGTTTTACTCTCTGAAGAGAAGGAGAATGAGAGGAGACATAATAGAGGTATACAGGATATTAAGAGGAATAGATAGAGTGGACAGCCAGTGCGTCTTCCCCAGGGCATCACTGCTCAATACAAGAGGACATGGCTTTAAGGTAAGGGGTGGGAAGTTCAAGGGGGATATTAGAGGAAGGTTGTTTTAACTCAGAGAGTGGTTGATGCATGGAATGCACTGCCTGAGTCAGTGCCAGAGGCAGATACACTAGTGAAATTTAAGAGACTACTGGACAGATATATGGAGGAATTTAAGGTGGAGGGTTATATGGGAGGCAGGGTTTACGGGTCGACACAACATCTTGGGCTGAAGGGCCTGTACTGGTCTATGTTCTACATTCTATTTCAGCGTACGTGGCTGAATTGAAGAAATTGTCTCAACATTGTTAATTCAGTTCAATGCTCTGAGAGATCATTTAATTTTGTCCATTCTTACAAAAAAACTTTCAAAAAATGGCTCTTATTTGAAGCACAATTCACATTTAAAAGAGCAGTTTAAATCACTGTATCAATAGAAACGGCAGACAAAGATGCAAACAAGTTTTTAGATTTAGATTATGAGAACACTCAGTCCTCTTTTATTGTCATTTAGAAATGCATACATGCATTAAGAAATGATACAATGTTTCTCCAGAGTGATATCACAGAAAAACAGGACAAACCGAAGACTAACACTGACAGAAACACATAATTATAACATATAGTTATAGCAGTGCAAAGCAATAGTGTAATTTGATGAAGAACAAACCATGGGCGTGGTAAAAAAAATCTCAAAGTCCCCGAGTCGATCGACTCCTGAGTCCCCAATAGCAGGCGGCAAAAGAGAGAAACTCCTTGCCTTAAACCTCCAGGCACTGTCAATTTGCCGAAGCCTTGGAAGCAGCTGACACAGCCGACATTGAGTCCGTCCATCCAAAAACTTCGAGCCTCCAACCAGCCCCTCCGATACAGCCTCCCGAGTGCCATCCTCTGCCAAGCGCCTTTGACCTCACCCCGGCCGCTGAAACAAGCAAAGCAGAGGATTCGGGGCCTTCTGGACCGCAGATTCCGGTTACCACACGGTAGCAGCAGCAGCGAAGCGGGCATTTCAGAAGTTTCTCCAGATGTTCCTCCGTACTCTCATGTCTATCTCCATCAAATCAGAATTCTGCATGGTCCCCTACTTGACAGATTACAGATATCATTCACCGGAGAGGCTGCACGCGCTGCCCTTGTGTCACCATATTCTCCTCCTCCGTATGTCTAGGGAGTATATCACTTTGGTCCTGTCAAATCCATGGGGTTGCAGTCAGCAATGAAAGTGAGCAGGAACGGAACTGTAATGCCTGAACAGAAACCTGCCCAGCCAAACAAATTCTGTTACTGTTGTGGCACTGGCTCACATATAACAGACCAATGCAGATTCAAAGATGAAACTCGCAGAAAATGAAACAAATTTGGGCATATACAAAGAGCATGATGGACAGACAAAAATAAATGGATGCACAGGGAAGAAAAAAGATGAAAATTCAAGTCGCAGTTTCAAAAAGAGCACTAACCTGCATGTCGTTGATGAAAAATCTGAAGAATGTCAACGATACAGGACTGAGCAGCCCTGATATTTACAATGTGAATACTAACAAGAGACAAGCAATGTGGCTTACACCAGAAGTGACCGGAAAATAAATTAAAATGGAATCGGATGCTAGTTCAGGTTTATTCCAAAAACATGCGTTTGAATGGTATTTCAAGGATACTGCAGAGATCTATCCAAGAACTTGGACTGGTGATAACTCCTGTGGGAATGATATGTGTAACAGTGAATTACAACTACCAACAAGCTCCATGTGATAAAAACAAGAGGGTCGAGTTTGTGGGCCTATGATTTACTGAGACAACTACCACTTGATTGAAATACTGGGTGATGTCACAGCAGTGTTCAAGGATGGCGTTGGAAAACTCAAACATATCAATGGTAAAATAGTGCTAAGTGAAGATGCCACAGCCAAGTTTTACAAAGCCATCTGGTTCCTCATATCATCCATAAGGTAGCCAGTAATCTAGATTACATTGAGGCTGAAGGACTCCTTTCAAAGGTGGAGTAGAGCCCATGGGCAAAGCCAGTGGTCCCAGTATTGAAGAAAAAAGTGTCTGTTAGGATCTGTGGTGATTTTAAGTCACCATCAACCAGGTACTGACAGTAGATCAATACCCTCTTCCCACAGTAGAGGATATCTTTTGTTACATACCTCAAGGAGATCTGTGATTTTTTTTTTGTGTGAGAATGAAGTAATGGTCTTTTGGAGGTCACCTGATGTAATTTTCCCGCTAATATGAGGTCACGTGAGGACATGTTCACCACGAGTATACAAGGGGAAGACCTCAGATGACGCAGTTAGTGTTTAGTTTTTAGTTTTCCAGCTAGAACGTTAGTCTGTCTCAGTTTCTGTTGTGTAACTGTTTTTACGATGCAGTTTCATTTTTAAAATGGAGTTAAAATGGAATATAAAGCATTGGTGAGGCCGAATCTGGAGTATCGTGTTCAGTTTTGGTCACCAAATGACAGGAAGGATATAAATAAGGTTGAAAGAGTGCAGGGAAGGTTTACAAGGATGTTGCCGGGACTTGAGAAAATCAGTTATAGAGAAATGTTGAATACGTTAGGACTTTATTCCCTGGAGCGTAGAAGAATGGGGGGAGATTTGATAGAGGTATATAAAATTATGATGGGTATAGATAGAGTGAATGCAAGCAGGCTTTTTCCACTGAGACAAGGGGAGAAAAAACCCAGAGGACATGGGTTAAGGGTGAGGGGGGAAAAGTTTAAAGGGAACATTAGGAGGGGCTTCTTCACACAGAGATTGGTGGGAGTATGGAATGAGCTGCCAGACGAGGTGGTAAATGCGGGTTCTTTTTTAACATTTAAGAATAAATTGGACAGATACATGGATGGGAGGTGTATGGAGGGATATGGTCCGTGTGCAGGTCAGTGGGACTAGGCAGAAAATGGTTCGGCACAGCCAAGAAGGGCCAAAGGGCCTGTTTCTGTGCTGTAGTTTCTATGGTTCTATGGTTCTATGGAGTGTTACGTTCTGTGGCAAGGTACAATAGTGCTGGACTGGCAGCTTTTGCTAGATATGTCGATATACATTTTTCCAGTAGCATTGGAGAGTGAAGACTTTATCGAAGTACAGGAGATGAAGGATTGAGAGAAGTCAGGAATGTTCGGTAATTTAATAAAGGATCGACCTTATTGAGTCTTCGTTGAAGAAGTAGCGATCTGCATCGTAGATAACTCTTGCCAAAAGGAAAAGGAAGTTCATGCGGGATTTGCTTTCTCTAAAAGAAATTAAGGTCAGTTGATCTAAACTGTTTATTTCCTGCATCGTGAATCCTTTGGACAGAAGCAACAGGAAAGTCGCGTCAGTGAAGAAATCCTTCTCCAGAGAAGTCTCTTCCAATTGAACGTATAAATCTGTTGGACTTTCGAATTTACCATTTTAAGAACTGTATTTGACTTTACCGCTTTAAGAACTGTTTTCACATTTAATGCTTTAAGAACCAGTGCCGAGTGTTGATTTGTTGAACGGCTGCATAGCGGTTAACTTCCAGTTAAGACTTTTGTTTGTTTTTTTTATTGTTTAATAAATGTTTGGTTGTTTTTATGTAACCTGTCTCCATTGATATTCATTGTTGCCAGTTATGTAACACTTTGCAAACCATTCTGGAGGCAAAGTGGATAGACAGCAGCTGAGGCCTACCTACAGATGGAGTTGGAAGAAGAGTCCAAAGTTTTTCTCAACATAAACACTCCCAAAGGGCTTTATCACTATAATAGGCTTATTTTTGGAGTAGCATCTGCACCTGCACCTGCACTCAGGCAGAAAGCTATGGACAAGGTACTGCAAGGCTGCCCAGGCACTCAGTGTTACCTGGATGACATCATTGTTACCAGTGAGGATGACAAGGAACATCTCCAAAATCTCAAGATCCTGTTAGAAAGTGTGAAACCCTCCTTGACTTGGCGTTTCCTGAAATGCGTCTCGTTAGTCCCTCGCTAACAGTGACTGGAGTCCGCGGCGAGAACACACCTTTCTCTGGCTTCGTATGTCTAGGGAGTATATCACTTTCGTCCTGCTAAATCCATAGGGTTGGGATGTCTCACCCACCAAACGCCAGTTCATGTGAATGCTGTGTGACTTACTGCCCTGCAATAGCCCTCCACCATGAAATAACAGATTGCATATTGAATAAAGAAGTATATCTGCCAACGTTATCTTAACCAAAAAGTTAATAAAGAAAGAAAAAGTCAAAAGGGCCCGTTATAATTAAGCAGTCAAATGTGCACAGGTTGGATCCCAAATCTTTCTAAAGCCATATTCACCGATCCTCAGCAGAATTCCATCCCTTGGCTCCTTTGAATCGTGTTTTCCCACCGGAGTGAATCCGACAGTGGGTTCCCTCTAGCATCTTCTCTCTTCATCTCCCGCCGAACAAAGATCAAGACCAACCTTAGTGTTCCTCTCAAGACCACTTTCCCCAGCATTCTCTAGAACCTTTGCCCAGTTCCTCCATCCTAACTGGATGACACACATTCTTCAGCATGCCTTGTCTTTCGTGATAACCCAAACAAGCTGAATGCTGAACAGACTGCTTACAGAACTGCTAAAATTAAATACCTACAGCATAGCAGTAAAAATGTGAACCAGGGTGTTACAAGTGGATCGATGTTCAAAAGTGGATACAATTTCCAGTTTAAGATGGCGCTACCGAAGCAGTGACAGCTTACTGGTAGCTCAAAAGCAAAGGCATTTGATTAAAACCATTATTAATGACTCTGCTTTTGAAGTAAATTATGGTAAACTATCATCACAAACAACGAAGAAGTGAGTTAAAGCAAAGCAAAATCATGGGCTGTGCTCAGCTGCTGCGCTGCAAAACTGACACATTTGGATTTGGAGCCGTGCTTAGAGTGAATAACTCGGAGTGGAGAAGACAGGACAGAGGAGTTCCGATGCTCGTCCAACTAACCCGAGTAGATGGATGGATCACTCCAAGTACCAACCTGAATCGGAGAGGTTGAAAATGGTTTATCTGGCAGCGAAATCCAGGTCTGAAGTGAATCGTTGGGTCCAAATATGAGGTTCAATCAGCTGTTTGGACTATTTAAGTGCCAGCCCATATAGACTGGAAAAGCAGGATGTCAAGAGTCAGGCAAGGTTGGATTGCTGTGGGTGCTGTGCCGAGTTGGAGAAGTTGAGAATGGCTCCTTTGGCAGCAAAATCTAGGGCCAGGGCGATTTGCTGGTGGCAGCGCCAGGTCCTAGTGCAAGGTTCAGACAATTTAAACACCAGCCAAGATAGTCCGGGAGCTTCTCTCTCCACAAAGCTGAGGCTGTGAGACTACAATCAGCTTCTATGCTTTGTGTCTGTGAACTTTCTGGCAATTTGCCCCACTAATGTGAGAAATTGAATACCAAGGCTTTGAGTCTACTCTGGGTTACCCGAGGGTGTTAGATCCAAGGACTCAATTCCACTTGGAATGTTGTTGTTGTTGTTGTTGTTTGCTTCTATTGTTTATATGATTTGTTTTATGTTTTTTCTCTCTTTCTCTGTGAGCACTGGGGGTTAGTCTTATTTTTTTCATTGGGTTCTTTTGGGTTCCTTGCTTTGCGGGGATCTGGAAGCAAACAAATCTCAAGGTTGTATAATTTATACATCCTTTGACAATAATTGCACTTAGAAACTGGAAACTTTGAAAAAGATTAGAAGGTTATGGATTCAGAGCATGACTCAACAAGTATGAATTCTTTGGATCAATAATCACTTACTGTGGTCACACCATTGATGCACAAGTTTTAGAAATGCGCACTGAGAATATTTAAGCAGTGGTGGATGCCCTAAGGCTGAAGGTCACAGTAGTGGTCCTTTTTAGGATTTGTCAGTTACGATAACCGGTTCCTGCCAAACTTGACTACTGTTCTCCACCCCTTAAACTCATTACTAGAGATCAGGAAAGAATGACAATGGACAAAACTCTGTGACCTGGCTTTCCAAAAGGCAAAGCACATGGTGGCATCAGACACTGTACTCCACATTATGACCCACATCATCCAGTGAAGCCTAACTGTGACACCTTATGATATAGGTGCAGTCATGTCAAATGTATGAGTGATGGAAGTGAACACTCCATTGACTTTGCATCACATTCCCTTACCGCTGCCAAGAAAAATTACACACAGATGGACAGAGAGGCCTTAAGTCTGTTTTAGGCTGTAAAATGTTTCAATTAGTAATTGTATGGGAGAGAGTTTATCCTCAATACTGATCATGAACCACTGGTGTCCAATTTCAATTCGCAGAAAGATATTCCACTAACAGCAACAGCACAAATGCAGAGATGAGCTCTGTTTCTTGGAGGACGCATTTACAAGATCAAATTCAAGAGGACGACTAATCTTGGAAATGTTGGTGGATTGTTCCGTTTAACTCTGGAAATGGAAATAACTGAAAAATTTACAAAAGAGGACACTCCTCTGGATATATTCTCCCAAATTCAAATCAAAAATCTCCCTATCACGGCAGAGATGATCCAAAAGGAAACCAAAAAAAGACCCCACACTGTCTCAGGTCTACATGGCCACCCTAATGGATGGAATGTTCAGCAGAAGCTCAATTTCCACCATTTTCACCAGCACTGGGATGAATTTGCCCTTAATGGAGGTTGCCTTATGTGAGGGTTGAGAGCTGTACCATCCAAGCTGCAGCTATATTGTTGAAGAAGCTGTATATGCCAGTCGTCTAGCTGTGGTCAAATTGAAAGCATTGGCTTGGGGACAGATCAGCAGATCGAGCTGCTTGCCATGCATTGTTTGGGATGACATCATGTCCGGAAGAAAGGTGTCCAGAGCTGTCAGAACCACTTCCTGCAGTCCCAGAGTCAAATTCTACAACCACCATGGAGGAGGCCCCAGAACCTGAGATTTGTGGCTGTGGAACAATCTCACCTGCCTTCCCTTGTCAGGAAAGGTGTTCTCCCACAAGAATAACAAATTATCTATAGCGATTAAATACAAATGTTTGTATTTTGGTCTGAATGGGGCAATTTAAAATTTACTATGCTGTGATTATAAAGTAGTTGTATTATATATAGTGTGTGTGTGTGTGTGTGTGTGTGTGTGTGTGTGTGTCTGTGTGTGTGTGTGTGTGTGTGTGTGTGCGCAATAAGTTATCTATTTGAGTTGAGATGCATTCTGTATTGAGTTGGCGTTTTTAGGTAAGCAGGGTGGGGTGTTGTGTATTTAATATTTCAGTAGTACTTGAATACTATTGTAAATGTATTGTTTGATTCAGTAGTCTTTGTTCATTTATATAATTTATTACACAACGTATGTACAAATTATGAATAGCATATGCAATTATGCCACCACATCACAAGTGTATGCCTCACTAAAAGTAAAAACGATGTAGATATATTTATGGCCAGTCCGTGTTTTCCTTTCAATTAGTTTTGGGAGTTAAAAAACATAATGGGGAACGGCCACTCAGGCAAAAGCAACAGCAGGAACCAATTCAGTAGGAGCATGACCGCCTCTGTTGAACAGTGGGGACGTCTCAAGTGCATGCAAGCTGTATTGACAAGAGACTCCATTGTCAGGGCACCGTTGGGTTTTTTGTTGTCACAAATAAGCCTCTTGAATGGAGTGTTGCCTCCTGAGTACCAGAGTCAAAGATGTCTCTGAGTGGGCACATGATATTGTGAAATAGCAGGATGAGTAGACTGAGGCTATGGCCCATAATTGTACTAACTACATAGGCAGGAGGAGGGAAAGTGATCCTGTAAAGGGGATTTAGGGAGAAAGTTACAAATTAGGGTTACAATCTCATGATTACTCCCTGTGTCACATGCTAGCAAAGGAAGAAACTAGCAAATAATACAGTTGAATGTATGGCTCAAGACTTGTTGTCGGAGAGAGGGCTTCAGGTATGACGAAACATTGGTTTCACTCCCCGTACAGGTGGGACCTGCACATGAGGTAAAGGTTACACCTGAACTGAAGGAGCACCAATATCCATGCAGGGAGATTTGCTAGTCCTACTCAGGGGGGTGGGTTTAAACTAGTATGACAGGGCAATTGGATCCAGTACATAAATCAGTGGATTGAGGAGATGATAGAAGTCAAGTGGAGTAAATCTAATAGGAAGAACAGTTAGGGCAGGTTATTGGTCAGGTTATTGAACATAGTGGTGCTGATGATTTGAAGTATATTTATTTTAAGGAAAGGCAAAATAATTTAAAGTCCTTACAGAAATTTGGTTGTGAGAAGGACAGGACTGGCATCGCCATAGTCCATGATTTGGATGTTTCAATATGATAGTGAGGGATGTAAAAGAGGTGGAGGTGTTCTATTACTAATCAGTGGGAAATTATAGCATATCTTTTCATTCCATCTCTCCCTATAATCAAGTTTCTGCACTGAATGGCCACTTTATTTAGTACATCTGACAAGCTGCATGTTAATGCAAATATCTAATTAGCCAATCATGTGGCAGCAACTCAATGCATAAAAGCATGCACACAAGGTCAAGAGGTCCAGTTGTTGTTCAGACCAAGCATCAGAATAGTGAAGAAACGTGATCTCAGTGACTTTGAGAGTGGAATGATTGTTGGTGCCAGATGGGGTGGTTTGAGTATCTCAGAAACTGCTGATCTCCTTGGATTTTCACGCACAACAGTTTTTATAGTTTATAGAGAATGGTGCGAGAAACAAAAAAAAAATCCATTGAATTGCAGTTCTGTGGGTGAAAACGTTTTGATATGGAAAGAGGTCCCAGGATATTGGCAGACAGGGTCAAGCTGACAGGAGGGCGACAGTGACTCAAGTAACCATGGATTACAATAGTGTATAGAAGAGCATCTCTGAATGCACAACAAGTCGAACCTTGAAGTGGATATGGGGTACAGCAGCAAATATATGCTCAGTGGTCATTTTATTAGGTACAGGAGATACCTAATAAAGTGGCTAGGGAGTATATTTTTCCTGTTTCCACCCTACCTCTCTTCAACAATTGGTACATGATCCAGTAACTGGATTACTGCCGTGATGTTTTATTGTGTTAATATGCCAATAAAACCCAAACTATACTTCATCCAATGGCCACAACATTATACTTTCAGAGAAAAAACGGTTCAGAACAGAATATTTCACTTTCATTCATTCATTCAGATAATTTAAAGTCAACAAAGTTAGTTTGCGTGACTGACATGAATGAAGTCAGCTAACCCGATGAAAGACAGCCTTTTTAGTGATACATTTACTCACTGAATCATCAGAGGAATTCTTGCTGTCAGATAACACAAGGTCCTTTGGACTGAAATGAATGGGCGATCTGATTAATAAATATTTCTGTTCAGCAGCAACACCTCAAAGCACGTTGAAGATGAACATTCAAAAAAAGACTGCAACTGGCGCACTGCAATAATCCTATTAACATAATGGACAGTGGAATGGTTCTGGATTATTAATCATTTACTGTGCAAGATACTTATTAATCATTCCTATACTGTAATATCAACTGTTGTTGACCTTTCAATGTCAGACAGCCACAGGAGGAGCTGAGCACCATAACCAGTATTCACAAAACAGCGCCCCCCCATGCTTTCCCTGTAATTGCAGGTGAATTCTCCCAGGCCAGCTGGAAGAAGTCCCTGAACAACTAGCCCCAACATATCATCTGTGGGACCAGAGGAGCCAACACACTTGACCATTGTTAGCTCACCATCAGAAGAGCTTCCATGCCATCCCACACTTGCACTTTGGAAAGTCCGATCTCCTGACTGTACCTCTACTTCCAGCGTACAGGCAGAGACTAAAGACCACAGCAACAGTGGTGAAGACCATGAAGATATGTTCAAGGGAGACAGAGGAACACTTACAGGACAGGTTTGAATTGGTGGACTGAACAATCTTCGGGGATTCGTCTTTGAATGTGAATTAATATGCTCCAGTTGTCGCCGACTTCATCAAGACCTGTGTGGATACAGGGCATGCCCAACCTAAACGCTGTGGATGAACTAGGAAATTCATAGTCTGCTGAGGGCTAGGTTCATGGCATTCACAGCTGGTGATCCAGAACTATACAATCAGTCCAGGTACAACCTATAGAAGGCTATTTTAAGAGTGAAGAAAAATTCCAATTGATGTTAGAGATGGAATCAGATAATCAGATGCATGTCAGTTCTAGCAGGGTTTGCAGGTATAGCTTCCTACAGGACAAAACCTAACATCATGAATGGCTGTGATGCTCTATTTCCAGATGAGCTCAATGCCTTTTATGCACAACTTGAAAGGGAGAATAAAACCACACCTGCAGCATCTGGTGACCCTGTGATGTCTTTCTCGGAGACGGACATGAGACATGTTTTGACAGGGTGAACCTTCACAAGGTGTCAGGCCCTGATGATGTACCCTGCAGGGCAGTGATAACATGCACCAACCAACGTGCAGGAGCGCTCAAGGATGTCTTCAATCTCTGACTGCTGCAGTCAGAGGTTCCCACCTGCTTCAAAAGAGCGACAATTGTACCAGTGGCCAAGAAGAACAGGGTGAGCTGCCTCAATATCGATCACCAGTTGCACTCACAGCTACTGTAATGAAGTGCTTTGAGAGGTTGATCAAGGCCTCAACAAGGACCCAAACCTGCTACAATTTGCCTATCACCATAGTAGGTCTACAGTAGATGCAATCTCCCTGACTCTCTGTTCAGCCTTGGATCACCTGAACAACACCACCTACATTAGACTACTGTTTATTGATTACAGTTCAGCATCCAACACCATTATATCCTCCGTACTAATCAGAAAAGCTTTAATACCTGAGCTTCAGTAGCTCCCTCTGCAATTGGATCCTTGACATACTCATCGGGAGAACACAGTCAGTGTGAATTGTCAATAACATCACCTCCTTGCTGACAATCAACACTGACACTCCTCAAGGATATGTGCTTAGCCCACTGCTCTACTCTCTCTGCACCTACGACTGTGTGGCTAGGCACAGCTCAAACACCATCTAAAACTTACTGATGACTCAGAGACTCTGCAGTTCATGTTCCACATGTTGTTGGTTACTTTTCAAAAAAAGCTATGTCTGCAATTTGAACTCTTTTGGAAATTGAACATGCAACTGTCTTATACTTGCTCTAAGTGAATTTGATAATAAATTTGAACTTTGAATTAAGGAGCCCATCACCCTCTTCTCATTACTACCATCAAGGAGGAGATACAGAAGCCTCAAGACACCCACTCAATATTTTAGGGACAGCTTCTTCCCTTCTGCCCTCAGATTTCTAAATGGACAATGAACCTATCCATGAACACACTACCTCACTATTTCTTTTTTTTTCTTTTTTGCTGTCTTTTTAGACTACTAATTTAATTAAACATTTAAAAATATATTTCTTACCGTATATTTTTTTCAGAGGCACAATTGCAGTTGTATCAGCACAGGAGGCTTCCCACAGCTCCAGAAGCGAGTGATTTTAAAAAAGCTGTCGTGAGATTTCGGCTTTTTTCAGGGGAGGGGGAGCAGTTACAGTTAAGTCGACAAAGGAGGCCACAGGCAGGTCGGGGATGAGAAATGTGCTTTAATGGGAATTTTTTGGCGTGCTATCTGCATGCTTTTATGCATTGAGTTGCTGCCACATGGTTGGCTGAACAGATATTTGGATTAACATATATATGTATATGTCTACCTAATCACGTGGCCACTGAATGTATAATCTCAGTTGTAGTTGTCAAGGAGGATGAGTCAGTGTTGCCCACCCATCAATCGTCAGCATCAGACAGAGGTATCACCCTCAGTACAAGATATTCCCAGCATGCTTACAGTTTAATAATTTGCAAGTTAAGAACAAAATATAGATATAGAACACTGGTGCACATTACAGGCCCTTCAGCCTACAATGTGGTGCTGACCTTTTAGCCTACTCTAAGATCAACCTAACCCTTCCTTCCTACATAGCCCCCCATTTTCCTATCATCCAGGTGCCTATCTTAGAGTTTCTTTAATGTTCCCAATGTATCTTGCTCCACCACCATGCAGGTATTCCATGCACTCACCTCTCCCTGTGTGAAGAACATGCCTCCCAGATACACATTTCTCCAATTACCCTACAATTATGCCTACTCTTATTATCCATTGAACCATATAACCATATAACAATTACAGCACGGAAACAGGCCATCTCGGCCCTTCTAGTCCGTGCCGAACTCTTACTCTCACCTGGTCCCACTGACCCGCACTCAGCCCATAACCCTCTATTCCTTTCCTGTCCATATAGCTGTCCAATTCTATTAAATCTTCTCTGTAGTCTCTCTATTTTGTTGACATCTTTCCGATAATTCGGTGACCAA
This sequence comes from Mobula hypostoma, assembly GCF_963921235.1. NCBI lineage: Eukaryota > Metazoa > Chordata > Chondrichthyes > Myliobatiformes > Myliobatidae > Mobula > Mobula hypostoma. The sequence goes on along the minus strand of NC_086097.1, from coordinate 116,200,346 downwards.
AACTGTACAGAATACTCCAAATCTGGCCTCACCAATGCCTTGTACAATTTCAACATAACATCCCAACTCCTATACTCAATGCTCTGATTTATAAAGGGCAGCATACCAAAAGCTTTCTTCACCACCCTATCCACGTGAGATTCCACCTTCAGGCAACTATGCACCATTATTCCTAGATCCTTCTGTTCTACTGCATTCTTCAATGCTCTACCATTTACCACGTATGTCCTATTTTGATTAGTCCTACCAAAATGTAGCACCTCACATTTATCAGCATTAAATTCCATCTGCCATCTTTCAGCCTAACTGGCCTAAATCTCTCTGCAAGCTTTGAAAACCTATTTCATTATCCACAACTCCACCTATCTTAGTATCATCTGCATACTTACTCATCCAATTTACCACCCCATCATCCAGATCATTAATGTATATGACAAACAACATTGGACCCAGTACAAATCCCTGAGGCACACCACTAGTCACTGGCCTCCAATCTGACAAACAGTTATCTACCACTACTCTCTGGCGTCTCCCATCCGGCCACTGCTGAATCCATTCTACTACTTCAATATTAATACCTAACGATTGAACCATCCTAACCAACCTTCCGTGTGGAACCTTGTCAAAGGTCTTACTGAAGTCCATATAGACAACATCCACTGCTTTACCCTCGTCAACTTTCCTAGTAACCGCTTCGAAAATTCAATAAGATTTGTCAAACATGACTTTCCACACACAAATACATGTTGACTGTTCCTAATCAGACCCTGTCTATCCAGATAATTATATATACAATCTCTAAGAATGCTTTCAATCAATTTACCCACCACTGACGTGAAATTCACAGGCCAATAATTGCTAGGTTTACTTTTAGAACCCTTTGTAAACAATGGAACAACATGAGCAATATGCCAATCCTCTGGCACCATCCCCGTTTCTAATGACTTTTGAAACATTTCAGTCAGAGCCCCTGCTATTTCCACACTAACTTCCCTCAAGGTCCTAGGGAATATCCTGTCAGGACCCAGAGACTTATCCACTTTTACATTCCTTCAAAGCACCAGTACTTCCTCTTTTTTTATCATCTGCCCTGGGAAAATGTCTCTGGCTGTCCACACAATCTACGCCTGTTATCATATTGTACAGCTCTATCAAGTCATCTCTCATCTTCCTTCACTCCAAAGAGAAAAACCCTAGCTTGCTCAACCAATTTTCTTAATACATACTCGCTAATCCAGGCAACATCCTGGTAAATCTCCTCTGCACCCTCTCTAAACCTTCCACATCTTATAATGAGGTTACCGGAACTGAACACCATATTCCAAGTGTGGTCCTACCAATGTTTTAGAGAGCTGCAACATTACTTCACGGCTCTTGAACTCAACTTCCTTACTAATAAAGGCCAACACTCTTTACGCCTTCTTAACCACTTGTAACATGTAATGGTTTCTATGTAGCAGTAATGTTTGGGTTATGACTAGAGATAACGGGGTTTGGAATGCTGTTGATCTTTCTTTTGAGTCTGGAAGAGAGATTTTCACGGTCTTTTGCCGGGGAGGGATGAGGAAAGAAAATGCGAATGGAGAGAGTTGGTAGACCACTGGATGGAGTGGACTTGGAGCGAGGGTCCGAAGAGCAGTGACGATCGGAGGCAGTCGATGGTGGATGATCGACTTATCAGTGAGCTCCAACATTGCAGAATAGACTGCTTTATAAGAATGGGCCCTTTTTTTTGTTTGTTTTCTTTACTAACCATATGGTCAAAGTAAGAATTATAAAGCTTAATCGTTTAATTGCATATTTTATGCTGTTTGTTATTTCTGGGTACTGATTTGTAACAGGAAACACATCACACAGCATCCACCCAAACGAGATTTCTTAACTTTGGCTGGGCCGGGGGCTATCACCCCCTATATTAAGCCACTAGCCGAAGCCAGAGTTACACACTCTATCAACTTTCACGGCAACTTTGAGGGATCTAACTGTGTGTTTGGTGTTTCCTGCATGTATTGCTCATTTCTATTAGGTCTTTGGTGATTGTGAGCTACTTTCTTGAAATGTAACAACTTCTTTGGTGATGGTTCCCCAATAGTACTGTTAGATTTGGAATTGCTACACTTAGACACAATAGCAGTGAACAAGTGGTTGTACAGATCCAAGTCAGTCTAATGTAAGGACCAGCTGCTGGGCACTAATGGCATGGTGCTGGGAGTCTCTCTGATTGTGGATTCCCTGTCATCATCCACCAAATAAACAAGGACCACCACACCCTGCAGCAGAAGAATCGACGAATGGCAATGGACACAGGAAGAAGAAAGTTGGCATGTGTCTTGGGAGTACGCATCTGACCATGCCAGATTCCGGGGTTTAGATGCTCTGATTTTCCAGAGTATGGCTAGCTGGCGTAGTGCCCATTCCACTAGTTGACAGCCATGTATTTAATAATCAATTGTCAGCTCAAATTTACTTCAGTCTGTGATTGCTTTTTGGATTTCAGTCTCGTTTGGATTCCAGTCTACCATCAAGTCAAGAATCCTGTTCTTGTCTCAGTCTTGAAATTGTGTCTTGAGTCTAATCTTGGATACATCAGCACTTGGGTCCTTAGCATCATCGTCTTGCCAGATTGACATGTAAGTCATGGTGTTTCCAAGTTCCCAAAGCCCTTAGTATTCCATGTCTTTGAGATTGTGGATTTGGATTCATGAAGTTTCTGCTGAAGACTTGCCAGGATGATGCAATACATTTTCCGAGCAGTTCACATTGCAAACACGGTTTATGTGGTGCACATGTGTAACATATTTCGCAATATTATGCATGTTTTTTTGGCTGCATATACAGAAAAAGTTCCAAGTCATCGTGATTGTGAATTAAAAAGAAAATTTTGATTAGTTTTATTTGTCACATGTACATCGAAACACGCAGTGAAATGTGTCATTTGCAATACAGTCTGAGGATAGGCTGAGGGCAGCCGGAAGCATTGCAGTGTGGGGAGAAAGTACATAGTGTGGAAACTGAACTCCAATCGGTGAACACTGGCACTGCAAATCATTGCACTAACTGCTACACTATTGTACTGCACAACCTTGCTCAATATAAGATACAAGCTTGAATTTAACACTCTGTCATCGTCGTTATGCACCGTGTCACATGATGTGGATGATCATGGTCTTTCCATAACCATAATTGCTCTTGGTAAATTTTTCTACAGAAGTGGTTTGCCATTGCCTTCTTCCAGGCAGTATCTTTATAAGACAGGTGACCCCAGCCATTTTCTATACTCTTCAGAGATTGTCTGCCTGGTGTCAGTGGTTGCATAACCAGGACCAGTGATACGCACCAGCTGCCCATACAGCCATCCACCTCGTGCCTCGTGCTCCCATGGCTTCACGTGACCCTGTTTTTTTTGGGGGGGGCACTCGGCAGGTGATACACTTTGGCCAAGAATAAGTAGCATGCTAACAGAGGGAAGGAATGCCTTACACTTCCTTTGGTCGAGACGTATCTCCACCACCCCACCACCCATTTAAGGCTGTACCACCAGCAGTGAAGTTAGTGTCCTGGCAATTGAATCAGCTGCAGACTTTAAAACAGGAATTATTATTGATACAAAATCCAGCTTTATGTATTAGTTAGAGGCTGGAATAAAATTTGGGAGGAGCAGATAGACTTTAGCATATGCATGCCAGCAATCATAATTTCTATTTTTAAATTGCCTAAAGAAAAGAATTTAGTTTCTTAACTATGGCAATCCTTACTTAAGTAGTAGGCATGAACAGAGCACCAGAGGGCAAAAAGGTATGCTCAGATCCTGAAAATGGCACGTAACTGTTCATGTTCAAAGGGTTGCACAGAATGTGTGTTCCTTTGTAAACTGCCTTTACAGAGAGTTGCGCCTGAGAACATGTTTCTAACGTAGTTTTCTAACGGTGAGCTTATTCACCCTGGCTTTGATTACACCATTAAAAATCATCTCTTCTCTAGCAGGGTATTCAAAAAAAATTACTGCAGGTAGAAGAGCAATTCTAATTCTTCTCCAACTTGATACATAGATAGACATCGCATTCTAGTAACCATTCATAATATATACTGATTCTGATCTCATTTATTCACATCAAAGATGACAGCTTTCACCCACAAAAAGCTCATTTGACTCCAATCATACAAGCATTATTAGCATATATAAACATGATCCCACAACTAAATTAAACAACATGGAACTCAGCCATATTGCACACAGTGAAAAAAATAGTTAATGCTTATTAGTTAAATATGTCGTGCTGATGTTAGGCTGACAACAACTTCAGGGTTATACCAACACTAATTATTAATTAAATCAACACATTTTGAAGAATGTACTTTCCACACAGATTAAGTGACCCTCCAATTTAACCTGACAGGAAAATGAAATAATGCAGGATGTATCTATTTACAGTAACAGTTAGCATTTATCATTTTGCCTCAATAAAGCAGCCAGCACAATCAAACACCCCAACCACTCAGACATCCTTTCTTCTGCCCTTCCTGTAACGTATGGTTCTATTTCTTTTAGTGCAATGACCGCCGCTGCCCTTCCCCAGCACTACGTATTGATCTGTTGTCTATACATGTGCTTTGTGTTCTCCCTCTCCAGCGGCAGCAAGCAACAATCCCTCCTCCCCACCACCGGCAAAAAAAAAAGCTAGCATCGGTATCACCACCGAGCATTCAGTGTGAGCAAAGCTACAGCAAAGACACAGACTTGCAGTTACCCCAAAGACTTCGTGTTTCGTCCAGCATATGACATACTGCAGATTTTCTCTCTCCCTGAATAAGGGAGTAAAAGGTGTCTCCATTTTTCCACCAAAATCACTGGCTTACGATGTTAAATGTCAGTTACATCACTTTTTCCAAGCTCTGTGCCCGTAGATTGCAAGGATCTCAGGTCTTTGGGCCCACAGCAGATATCCTGACTCCCCCGACGACACATGGGTCTCCTGCCATGACAACAACCCTCGATCTGCCCGTCTCCAGAACCCCGAGATCTTAGACTTCTGAATTTCAGCCGGACTCTCAGGCCGAACCCTTGGCGTGCCGAACAGCGGCCAGTTATGGAAACCTGAGAGCGGGTCCCATTCCCGCAAAGAACCAAAGTCAGCATGTAACTCCAGGTCAGTGTCTTGAAAAGAACCCTGAAAGGGAAAAATAAAGATATTAAAGATGGAAATAGAGCTGTTTCCAAAGATGCAAGCTAAGGAGTCGCCGTTTAGCGCCATCAGAACTTCACCTCGCCTCCACTTTTGCTGCAGATATAACACTTCATTCTGTTTACTGGTATTGTTTCCCTTGCATTACCTCAATGCATTGTTGTTCTGAAATGATCTGCATGAACGATATGCAAGACAAGTTTTACATTGTTTCTGAGTACATGTAACAATAATAAACCAGTTTACCAATGTATGTGGTAAAAACTGCTCCAGAGCTGTAATAAAACAAAAACTGAAGCCAAGCTACATAAGAAAATACTTGTGCGTTATAAATTTACTTTGACTTTGAAAAAGAATAGAAAGGCTTAAGGAAGGAATTCTATACTTAGGGACTTAGGAGCTTAAAGCATAATTGCCAAAGGCAAATCAGTTAAATCTGTCAATGATTAAATAGTTCAAAACCAGGATCTAGTGTACGAGAGCGAGGATCGCAAAGGATACTCTGCAGGCTAGGCAGCTATGCTTTGGGATAATGAGTCCTGGGGTAATGAACAGACAGGTCACTGAGTGTAAAAGAATCAATAACTTGTTTTGGCTTCCCATGAAGTAATAAGAAAGGCTGGGAAAATATCTTTTCATTGAGTTCTGTAAACAAGGCAAAGAATGGTTTTGATCTAACACAAGTTGACTTGGTCTGTCTGCAAGTATTCAACATCCAGCCAGACTCCACTATTGGTGACATCCATAACACATCTTGAATTCTGGCTCCCCTCTTGCCTCTTCTCCTCTTCTGCCCATCACCTCCCACTGATGCCCCTTCTCCTTCTCTTGCTCCCATGGTACTCTTCCCCTTCCTATCAGATCCCTTCTTAGGTCCTTTACCTGTTCAACCTGTCAACTCCCAGCTTTTCACTTCAACAACGCACCGCCCCCCCCCCCCACCGCCTCACCCACTCACCTTTAGCCTCACCTGGTTTCACCTATGATCTGCCAGGTCATACTTCTTCTCTTTCCCCCCACCTTCTTATTCGGGCTTCTTCTCTCTTCCTTTCCAGTCCTGATGAACTGTCAACTGCGCATTGTTCTCCATAGGTGCTGCCTGACTTGCTGAGTTCCTCCAGCAACTTGTGTGAGTTGCAAAGTAGTAGAAAGTTTCCTTCTCCTCAGCATCTTCTAACCTGTGTTTCAGAGAAATCATCTCTTACATTGATTCACTCGATGGCCACTTGATTAGTTACACCTGTACACCAGCTCATTGATGCAAATACCTAGTCAGCCAATCAAGTGGCAGCAAAGCATAAAAGCATGCAGCCGTGGTTCAGAGGCTCTGTTAAGAAATCAAATGCAGGGCTCATTACAATCTTTGGGGGTTGATAGTTTTCATTTAAAAACTTTATTAAGTTATGGGAATTACTTTAATTTAATTTGCAGTATTGTCTTCCATTGCTTACAAAGTATAAGGCTTTTTGGGGGTAATTTAGCTTTCGTTTGAAATGGAAGTAGTAAAGGTTCTACACCACACTCCAGACCAGTGGGTAGTGGTAATTCACCTTTATGTTGAACAGCGAACTGCAATAAATAGTCAGAGGAAAAAGAAGGTGTTCAGTTGGTGTTCAGACACAACTTAAGAATAAGAAAGAAATGAGATCTAAGTGACTTAGACCGTGAAATGATCATTGGTGCCAAATGGGGTGGTTTGAATATCTCAGAAACTGCTGATCTCCTGGGATTTTCACAACTTCCAGTGAGCAGCAGTTCTGTGGGGAAAAGCACTTTGTTAATGAGAGAGGTCAGTGAAGAACTGGCAGACTGGATCAAGCTGATGGGAAGGTGACAGTAACTCAAATAACCATGCATTACAACAGTGGTGTGCAGAAGACCATCTCTGAACACATGGTATGTCAAATCTTGAAGTGGATGGGCTATAACAGCAGAAGCTACTGAATAAAGTAGTCCATGAATGTAGAAATGTGGCTTATCTGTAGATAACTCTACTCTGGGTTGATCTGTAATGAATTAAACACTTGCTTGCCATGCTGGCGCACAATAAACCAGTGAGCTCCATTTGTATGCTGCCACCTACAGCACACCTGAAGAGAGCTCACATAGAAACCTCCATATTCAGTGGGTACATTGCTCACAACATTTCTCCTGTACCTAATAAAGTGGCCACTGATTGTATGTCTGTGGTCTTCTGCTGCTGTAGCCCTTCTAATTTCGACACATTGTGCAGACAGAGATGCTCTTCTGCACACCACTGTTATAACATGATTATCTGAGGTAGTGTTGCTTTCCTGTCGGCTTGAACCAGTTTGTCCATTCTCCTTTGACCTCTCTCATTAACAAGGCATTTTTGCCCACAGAACTTCTGATCACTGGATTTTTTGGGACAATTTACAATGAACAATTAACCTACCTGGTCTGTCTTTAGATTGTGGGAGGAAACCGAAGGACCCGGGGAAAACTCACTCATTCCATGAGGGAAACGTACAGAGACTCTCTACAGCTATTAATCTGCCAAGATCCACAGACATCCAACTACATTAGGCTCATTTTACACACAGGCATCTTTGATTTCCTTACTGTTTGTGTCTGGAAGATGTTTTGTGAAATGTTGAGGGCATAATTGGTGAAAAAAATGCAATTATTTCATTCTTTATGTGCAGAGGCCGTGAGCACTCGCCAGTGATATTGTATCTACCATTGATTGTGGATCAAAAAATGACTGGGGCATGGCCTGTGAAGTTCTGATTTATGTATCACTGCCAGGGTTAGGATGCAACACTAAAGATGACCATTAACTCATCAACCCAATACTCAGCATCATTAAAAGTGCACTGAAAGGTAGCATAGCGGTTCGTATGATGTTATTACAGCTCAGAGCATTCCGGAGTTAGGAGTTCAATTCTGGTACTGTTCTATAAGGAGTCACTGTACATCCTCCCGATGGTATGTGTGGTCTTTCTCCGGTTTCCTCCCACAATCCAAAGATGTACCTGGTAGGTTGACTGGTTGATGTAAGTTGTCCTGTGATTAGGTTAGGGTGGGGATGTTTGGGTTTCTCAGACACTGATGATCTGTTGGGATTTTCACACGCAACAGTCTCTAGAGTTTACAGAGAATGGTGCGAAAAACAAAAAAAAAAGCATCCAGTGAGCAGCGGTTCTGCAGGCAAAAATGTCTTGTTAATGAGAAAGGTCGGAGGAGAATGACCAAACTAGTTCAAGCTGACAGCAAGGCAACACTAACTCAAGTGACCATATATAACAACAGCGATGTGCAGAAGAGCATCTCTGAATGCACAATATGTTGAACTTTGAAGTGGATGGACTACAGCAGCAGAAGACCAGAAACGTACATTCAGTGGCCACTTTATTAGGTACAGGTGAAAGGATCTCATAAGTGTGGATCTGGATAGGCTGTTTTCCGGCAAAGTTGTACTTGGTAAGTGGAAGGCCTTTAAAACTGAAATTTTCAGAATACAAAGCTTATATTGGCACCCAATTGCCCACCATTTAGAACATCTACCATAAACGCTGCCTGGGCAGGGCAAAAAGCATTATTAAGGATGCATCTCACCCTAACCCATGGATTTTTTACTCTCCTCCCATTTGGTAGGCGCTACAGGAGCCTCCGCTCCTGCACCAGCAGGCTCAGGAGGAGCTTCTTCCCTGAAGCTGTGACCCTACTGAACCTCACATCACAGCCTAAGCAGTATTGCACCCATATTGTACTGTCTTATAACTTTTATATTTGTGTGCTGTAGCACTTACTTTTTATTCATGGTTAATTTGTAAATAACACTATTCTTTGCATTTCTGGTCAGATGTTAACTGCATTTCATTGGCTTTGTATCCATACTTGGCACAACGACAATAAAGTTGAATCTAATCTAAAAAAAATCTAATTATATGTGCCTGTCAGAATAAAAGGTAAAGATAACAGGTTTAGGGACCCCTGGTTTTCAAGAGGTATTAAAGCCCTGGTTATGAAAATAAAAGAGATATACTGCAGGTATAGGCAAGTTGGAACAAATGAGATGCTATTGGAGTATAAGAAATACAAGAGAACACTTAAGAAAGAAATCAGGAGGGCTAAAAGAAGGCATAAGGTTGCCTTAGCAGACAAGGTGAAGGAGGATCCTAAACAATTCTACAGGTATAGTATGAGGAAAAGGAGTGAAGGACAAAATTGGTCCTTTGAAAGATCAGAATGGTAATCTATACATGGAGCCAAAACAGAGCGGGGGGATATGATAAATGCATTTTTTGCACCTGTATTTGCTCAGGAGATGGACACAGTCTATAGAAGTCAGGCAAAGCAGCATCAATTTCATAGACTTGATACAGATTGCAACAGAGGAAGTGTTTGCTTCCTCCACAGGAACTAACAAGGTGTTCCTTCTGGTCATACGAGAAGAAAGGGCAGAAATTGCTGGGGCCCTGGCAAAGATATTTAAATTATCCTTTGCCACAGGTGATGTACCAGAGGATTGTAGGATAGCCAATGTTGTTTCACTGTTTAAGCAAGGCACTAAAAATAAACCATGAAATTATAGGCTGGTGAGATTGACACGAGTAATGGGATAGTTATTGGAAGGTATCCTAAGGGACCGGATATATTTGGATAGACAGACATGGATTGATTGAGGACAGTCAGCATAACTTTGTGCATAGAGGTCATGCTTAATCAATCTTATAGAGTTTTTTGAGGAGGTTACTGGGAAAGTTGATGAAGGCAAGGCAGCGGATGTTGTCTGTGTAGACTTTAGCAAGGCACTTGACAAGGTCCCACATGGGAGATTGGTCAAGATGGTTCAGAGGCTTGACATTGAAGATGAGGTAGTAAATTGGATTAGACATTGGCCTTGTGGGAGAAGCCAGAGAGTGGTAGAAGATGGTTGCCTCACTGACTGGAGGCCTGTGACTAGTGGAATGCGGCAGGGATCAGTGTTGGGTCCATTGTTGTTTGTCATCTATATTAATGATCTGGATGATAATATGGTTAACTGAATCAGCAAATTTGTAGCTGACACCAAGATTAGGCGTGAAGTGGACAGTAAGAAAGACGATCAAAACTTGTAGTTGGATTTGGGCTTGCTGGAAAGGTGCATTGAGAACAATAGATGGAATTTAAAACTGTGAAGTGCCAGGTGTTGCACTTCTGTAGGACCAACCAGGGTAGGTCTTACACAGTGATCAGAAGAGCACTGAGGAGTACAGTAGAACAAAGGAATCTGGGAACACAGGCCCATAACTCATTGAAAGGGGTGTCCCAAGTTTATAGGGTCGTAAAGAAATTTTTTGGCACATAGGCCCTCTTAAAGTATTGTGTACAGGAGATGGGACATTATGTTGAAGTTGTATAAGCCATTGGTGAGGCTTAATTTGGAGTATTGTGTGTAGTTTTTGTCACCTGCCTACAGGAGAGATGTAAATAAGGTTGAAAGAGTACAGAGAAAAGGATCTTGCCAGGTCTGGAGGACCTGAGTTATAAGGAATGATTCAATAGGTTTGGACTTAATTCCTTGGAACATAGAAGGTTGAGAGAAGATTTGCTAGAGACATACAAGAAATTATGAGTGGTATAGATAATGTAAATGCGAGTAGGCTTTTTCCACCTGTGGACGACCACTAGAGGTCATAGGTTAAGGGTGAAGGGTGAAAAGTTTAAGGGGAACATGAGGGAAAACTTCTTCTCTCAGAGAGTCATGATAGTGTGGAATAAGCTGCCAACGTAAGTGGAGCATGTTTAAGAGAAGTTTGGATAGGTACCTGAATGATAGAGGTATGGAGGGCTACAATCTTAGTGCAATTTGATGGGAGTAGGCAGTTTAAATGGTTTAGCACAGACTTGATAGGCTGAAGTGCCTGTTTATGTGCTGTACTTTTCTATGATTTTGTCTCAATAACAACTCATGTTCCCAGTATTAGTTTTGCAAAATGTGTCTTCTTTTGCACATTGGTTGCGTGTCAGTTTTCCTTTCTGTATTGCTTTTCATAAATCCTCCTATTATCTTTCTCCTCGGAGGATCATCATCTTGTCACGATGGACAGGCTTGTAAGTTTCTGAGATTCTGACAATGCTGCCATCTGGAATTTAGCTCATGGTACGGTAGCCATGGAACTAAGATCAAGGGGGAGGTTCCAGACAAGGAGTAATCCAACCAAGACTTCAATAGTGAGGCTGGCAGAAGGTGATGGCAGTGAAAGCAGAGGAAGTCTGCAGCAGTGAAGAGTTTCTGATCATCTTTCATGTCATGCAACAGAACTCTGAGCTCAATCTGTCAGGAACCACGTGGTGCCTGCCTCTGCATCTGCCTCAAAGTTAGCTGCAAAGAGTTGTGAACTTAGTCACTTCCATCATGACTACTAGCCTCCATAATATCCAGGACATCTTCAAGGAGTGATACTTCAAAAAGGCGGCATCCATCATTACAGACCACTTCACCCAGGTCATGCCTTGTTCTTGTTGCTACCATCAGGAAGGAGGTACAGGAGCCTAAAGACACACACACAGTGATTCAGGAACAGCTTCTCCCCCTCTGCCATCTGATTTCTGAACAGATATTAAACCGACGAACACTACCTCACTACTTTTTTATTTCTATTTTTGCTTACTACTTTTTTAACTATTTAATATATATACTTACTGTAATTCACAGCTTTTTCTTTATTATTATGTATTGCATGTACTGTTACCGTGAAGTTAACAAATTGCACAACATATGCCAGTGATATTAAGCCTGATTCTGACTCGGTATCTAATCACAGATAATTAGATACCAAATCAGAATCAGGTTCGCCATTAAGGGAATAACTCCTCGGAACAACGTCATACTCGACTTGAGTAATTGTGCTGTTATTATATCTTTTTATTTTCCTGGTGTGAGCATGTGGCCAAGTGGTTAAGGCATTGGACTAGCTACCTGAAGGTCGTGAGTTCGAGCCCCAGCCGAGGGAATGTGTTGTGTCCTTGAGCAAGGCATTTAATCACACAATGCTCTGCGACGACACTGGTGCCAAGCTGTATGAGTCCTAATGCCCTTCCCTTGGACAACATTGGTGTCGTGAAGAGGGGAGACTTGCAGCATGGGCAACTGCTGGTCTTCCATACAACCTTGCCCAGGCCTGCGCCCTGGAGAGTGAAGACTTTCCAGATGCAGATCCATGGTCTCACAAGACTAACGGATGCCTTTAATTAATTATTTTCCTGGAAATATCTGCAAGAAAGTGAATCTCAAGATAGTATATACATACTTTGATAGTGAACTAACTTTGAGTTTGCTGCCTTGTTCTTGATATTGACCAACATAACTGCCTACGTTATGCTGCAGCCTTTGCAGAATTGATTTGGAGAGCCTCATTGATCCAATTAAACCATGTCCCTCCTCCTTCCACCAAGGTGCTCAATTCAGCATCAAAGTGTATTGCAGCCCACTTTCTTCTGTGTTGTGTCAGCCTTCAACGTATCCTGAATCACCACACCTGTCAGCATCTGCTGGAGCTCTGTCACAGCAGCAGAATTTCTTCAGCAGAGCAGGCATGCAAAAAGAGGTGAAGTTATTCACAATATTGTCCTTGGTGCTGAGTTGTATGGTCAATGACAACTTCAGCACAGACTGTACAGAACGGTAAATCAGGCTCCCATCTTGCACACAGTTTGTGTGACACAGGTGCAGGATAATCACAGATCATGTCTGGAGTGACATGAAAGGAAATGACGAACATTTTCAGATGCAATATTAATTAGAGTAATTTTACATCCTTCCAATATTATCATGTTTAGGTATTGGGTTCACTGTCTGAAAAGCCTGAACTCAGAAGGACATTTTAAGCCCTATCCAATATAGATATCGACATGTACCCTCACTATAAGGAGGTTTTTTCTGTTTCCATCTACTCCTGAAAGACGAGCAGACTTCCCTGTCTCGTTTTTGTGACAAGTTCTAGCTGCCAGTACCCATTATTGGATTGTTATCCTCCCCGCTTCCTAGGAGGTTATACATTCAACTAGTGAGTTTAAACACAGTTTATTTTATTTTTAATGATATACGTCTAATTTCAGACAAAATGTTTTTAACACAGATTTATCACTCACAGAGAATTTCTGCTTTTTAAAAGACTTCTGAATGACAGAATATTTATCAACGACAAGGGATTTCCAAACACAGGTGCAATTCTTGCAAATTCAAAGAACATACAAATGATTTGCAGAGGAACAAGTTATCCTTTGCAGAAACTGAAGATTGATTAGTGAATTTTAGTTCTTCTTTCTGTACCCAGTCTTTCTGTCATTCTCCTTGTGATTCCTAACCATCTCCAATGATTTCTAACATTTATCCTGTTTTTCTACTAGTTGACACTATCAGCATGTATTGTTTTTCCCAGATACCTTTGCTGGGACAAAGTAATTTGCATAGATGGTCTAAAAGCTTTTGGCAGCAGAGATACCTAAAATTAATGTGAAGGTTGATGTTGTGTATTTAATATTTCAGTAATATATGAGTAATGTTTTCAATAAATTGTTTGATTATGCATTTTTTGCTGTTACATAATTCATTGTAAAGGTATGTGAATGGAATACATTATTACACCGCCATGTCAGATGTGCTTGCCTGACTAAGACAACTACCTACTCGCTGAGGTGCAACATGGTCTTCTCCACAAGAGCTGAGAGATGGTTGAGTTTCTGAAAAGCACAGCACATTCCTCTTTGGAAGGGGAAGAGATGATCGAGTTAAAAAAAAAGACAGAAAATGGACGAAATTCACAGGTTCATAAGCAGAGAATACTGGGTGATAATAATAAATTTTTTTAAAACCAAAAGTGACTGGCAACAACAGAAAGACAGATGTGTTCAATTACTGGATGATGTGTTCTGACAAAATGGAGCAGTATTTTAAATGGAATAGCCCATAAGAAATGAGTGCCAATTTTGCTGAGTGAAATTGGTGGAAGAACATATTTAGAATCTTAACTGCTCCAACCAAACCTTCCAGAATGAGTTTTGCTGATATCATGAACATAATGCAGGAACATTTAGAACTGAAGCCATTGCTTTATAATTGCATAATGCTTTAGGTTTCATAAGTGGCTGAATTGAAGAAATTGTCCAAACATTGTCAGTTAGGGAAAATGAGATTGATAAGTTTGTACATAATATTCGAAAGCTGGCTCCTAGTTGAAGCACAACTCACATTTAGAAGAAGAGTTGAAATCTATATCAATAGGAACAGCAGCCAGAGATGCTATTGAGTTTCAGTCAGGAATGAAAGTTAGTATGAAAATGTTGCAAAAAATGACCAAAGCGGGTTTGAAGGTGAAACTTGCAGAGAAGGCAACAACACAGGACACATACAAAGAGAATGTCAGACAGACAGAAGTAAATGGACTGCACAGGGAAGAGAAAAAGATAAAAAGTCAAGTTGCAGTTTCGAAAAGAGCACTAATCTGCATGCTGTTGATGAAAAATCTACTAACATTGAGAGTGACACAGGCCTGGGAGCCTTGAGCTTTACAATTTGAAAACTAACAGGAGACAAGTTGTGACAGAGCAGGTCTGCCACAAGTAGTTTCTTCCCCTTGCCCTCCAGTAGCCCAAGTAATTTCTTCCCCTGACCCTCCAGTAGCCCTGTAATTCTCATTGTCCTTGTCTGGCAGTGCTGATGTGAGGTGATGTGAGATGAGGTGAATTAGTTCAGGCTGATGTTTTGGAGATGTCGTCCTAAAAATCTGATGGTATTTATCTTCATTAACAGAGAACAGAAAATGGGGACGGAAGTGGGGTTAAGATGGCGCTAAACGGCGACTCCTTTGTTTGCATCTTCGAAAACAGCTCTATAATATCTTTATTTTTCCCTTTCAGGGTTCTTTTGAAGACCCTGACCTGGAGTTACATGCTGACTTTGGTCCTTTGCGGGAATGGGACCCGCTCTCGGAGGTTCAGGACTGGCCGTTGTTCAGCATGCCAAGGGGTCGACCTGAGAGTCCGGCTCATATTTGGAAGCCTAAGATCTTGGGGCCCTGGAGACGGGCGGTTCAAGGGTCGGTGTCACGGCAGGAGACCCGTGTGTCGTTGAGGGAGTCGGAAAATCTACTGCTGTGTGCCCGAAGACCTGAGATCTTCAGGCACAGAGCTTGAAAAAAGCGAAGTAGCAGACTTTTAACATCATAAACCAGCAAGCTGTTTGTTGTGTCTCCTCGCTCGCTGGGAAAATGGAGACACCTCCCTCTGCCTTATTAGGGAGAGAAAAAACCTGTGGTATGTCAAATGCCAGTGTGAAACTCAAGGTCTTTGGGATAACTACAAGTCTGTGCCTTTGCTATTGCTTTGCTCACACTTGAATGCGATGCTTGCTTTTTTTTGCCAGTGGGGGGAGTGGGGATTGTTGCTCGCTGCCACTTACACGTGGGAGGGGGGAGCTGGGGGGGACTTTAGGGTTCTCACGTTTAACTGTTGTTCATTCCTTGGGGAACTTCTCTGTTTCTGTGGATGTTTGCAAAGAAAAAGCAATTCAGAATGTATATTGTATACATTTCTTGACATTAAATTGGACCTCCGAACCTTTGAGCCTTTGATTTTCTCTTTTTGTTTTTGTTTTGTTATTTTACCGTTTTTTGGACTGTAAATATTTTTGACCCTTTTCAAGAAGTCTTCCACCTCTGGTACACAACAAACACCTTTGCACTGAATGTGCTATTGTGCCCTGCCTTCTAATTCTTAAATTCCACACCTTCATAAGGACCCATCACCCTCACCAAACAGAATGGTGTCACACAAGCAAATGGCTTACACCAGTTTGGCAAAAGAATAAATCAAGGAAGGTAGTGCACCCGCGGCTGACAAGAGAAATTAGGGATAGTATCAATTCCAAAGAAGTAGCATACAAATTAGCCAGAGAAAGTGGCTCACCTGAGGACTGGGAGAAATTCAGAGTTCAGCAGAGGAGGACAAAGGGCTTAATTAGGAAGGGGAAAAAAGATTATGAGAGAAAACTGGCGGGGAACATAAAAACGGACTGTAAAAGCTTTTATAGATATGTAAAAAGGAAAAGACTGGTAAAGACAAATGTAGGTCCCCTGCAGACAGAAACAGGTGAATTGATTATGGGGAGCAAAGACATGGCAGACCAATTGAATAATTACTTTGGTTCTGTCTTCACTAAGGGGGACATAAATAATCTTCCAGAAATAGTAAGGGACAGAGGGTCCAGTGAGATGGAGGAACTGAGTGAAATACATGTTAGTAGGGAAGTGGTGTTAGGTAAATTGAAGGGATTGAAGGCAGATAAATCCCCAGGGCCAGATGGTCTGCATCCTAGAGTGCTTAAGGAAGTAGCCCAAGAAATAGTGGATGCATTAGTGATAATTTTTCAAAACTCGTTAGATTCTGGACTAGTTCCTGACGATTGGAGGGTGGCTAATGTAACCCCACTTTTTAAAAAAGGAGGGAGAGAGAAACCGGGGAATTATAGACCGGTTAGCCTAACGTCGGTGGTGGGGAAACTGCTGGAGTCAGTTATCAAGGATGTGATAACAGCACATTTGGAAAGCGGTGAAATGATCGGACAAAGTCAGCATGGATTTGTGAAAGGAAAATCATGTCTGACGAATCTCATAGAATTTTTTGAGGATGTAACTAGTAGAGTGGATAGGGGAGAACCAGTGGATGTGGTATATTTGGATTTTCAAAAGGCTTTTGACAAGGTCCCACACAGGAGATTAGTGTGCAAACTTAAGGCACACGGTATTGGGGGTAAGGTATTGGTGTGGGTGGAGAATTGGTTAGCAGACAGGAAGCAAAGAGTGGGAATAAACGGGACCTTTTCAGAATGGCAGGCAGTGACTAGTGGGGTACCGTAAGGCTCAGTGCTGGGACCCCAGTTGTTTACAATATATATTAATGACTTGGATGAGGGAATTAAATGCAGCATCTCCAAGTTTGCGGATGACACGAAGCTGGGTGGCAGTGTTAGCAGTGAGGAGGATGCTAAGAGGATGCAGGGTGACTTGGATAGGTTGGGTGAGTGGGCAAACTCATGACAGATGCAATTTAATGTGGATAAATGTGAAGTTATCCACTTTGGTGGCAAAAATAGGAAAACAGATTATTATTTGAACGGTGGCCGATTAGGAAAAGGGGAGGTGCAACGAGACCTGGGTGTCATTATACACCAGTCATTGAAAGTGGGCATGCAGGTACAGCAGGCGGTGAAAAAGGCGAATGGTATGCTGGCATTTATAGCGAGAGGATTCGAGTACAGGAGCAGGGAGGTACTACTGCAGTTGTACAAGGCCTTGGTGAGACCACACCTGGAGTATTGTGTGCAGTTTTGGTCCCCTAATCTGAGGAAAGACATCTTTGCCATAGAGGGAGTACAAAGAAGGTTCACCAGATTGATTCCTGGGATGGCAGGACTTTCATATGAAGAAAGACTGGATGAACTGGGCTTGTACTCGTTGGAATTTAGAAGACTGAGGGGGGATCTGATTGAAACGTATAAGATCCTAAAGGGATTGGACAGGCTAGATGCAGGAAGATTGTTCCCGATGTTGGGGAAGTCCAGAACGAGGGGTCACAGTTTGAGGATAGAGGGGAAGCCTTTTAGGACCGAGATTAGGAAAAACTTCTTCACACAGAGAGTGGTGAATCTGTGGAATTCTCTGCCACAGGAAACTGTTGAGGCCAGTTCATTGGCTATGTTTAAGAGGGAGTTAGATATGGCCCTTGTGGCTACGGGGGTCAGGGGGTATGAAGGGAAGGCTTGGGCGGGGTTCTGAGTTGGATGATCAGCCATGATCATAATAAATGGTGGTGCAGACTCGAAGGGCCGAATGGCCTACTCCTGCACCTATTTTCTATGTTTTCTATGTTTCTATGAATGGCAAAGGAATTAAAATGGAATCGGACACTGGTTTGGCTGCTCTAGTCATTCCACAAATGAATTTGAATGGCATTTCAAAAATAATGAACTGAAGTCTGCAGATAGCCTATTAAGAACTTATCCTAGAGAAAAGTTAACTCTATGGGAATGACACTTGTAATAGTGATAGAAAACAACCAACAATCCACATTGGCTTCTATGTGGTAAAATTAGTAGGGCCAGCATTGTGGGGCTTTGAGTGGCTGAGACAACTCCAACTTCATTGGAGATCCTTCCACTATTTGCATGCCATATCCCCTGCAACAGAGTTAACTGAAAGTGAATTAAGAAAGGTACTGGATGATGCCACTGCAATATTTAAGGACGGCATTGGAAAACTTAAACATATCAAGAGTAAAACAGTGTTAAATAAAAATACCACACTCAAGTTTTACACAGCCCATCCTGTTCCAGTGAGCTAGATCACATGGAATTTTTTCCAAGGTTGAGTGGAGTCCATACACAATACCAGTGGTCCCAGCATCCATAAAGAATGGGTCTGTCAAGATCTGTGTTGATTTTAACGCCAGTGTCAATCCAGTATTGAAAGTAGATCAATAACTTCTGCCCAGGATAGAAGATAGCTTTGCAAATCATTCTGAAGGGATACCGACAGATTGAGATGGAAGAAGAGTCCGCAGTGTTTCTCACCAATGTCACAATATGCACTGCCAACACTGAAACCAAAGTGCAGAGGAAATACAGACTCTGATGTCGAGATAGCGATGAGAGTTTATTCATAATAATTCCAACAGAACATCTGTCGCTCAGAGAAATAACTTTCTCAAAACTAAAACCTTGCAATTAACATTAATTGGCTGTCCACTTAAATAATACTTGGAATCCCAAGCCTGACAAAATAACTTAAGAAGCTTAAACAGAAAGCACCAGGGGACCACATTGCGAAGTGCAAGTTGCTCGAGAAAAACACAAGGAACTTTATACTATTAATGACTCTCTTTAAACAACAATTAATCAATCCAGGTGCTCCAGAAATCTCAGAACCCGATGATCTCTGCACCCTGCACAGGCCTGAAGAGCTCATTGCAACCATAAACAGTGACAAAGTCCTTTATCACTATAATGGGCTATAATGGTTGCCTTATGTGGGGATTGAGAGTTGTTATACCATCTAAGCTCAGAGCTGAGGTGTTGAAGGTGCTACCTGCCGTTGAATCTAGATGTGGTCAAAACGAAAGCTCTGGCTCAAAGCAATTGTCTCGTAGATCAGCAAATTGAGCAGCTTGCTGCACTGTTCGGGATGCCAACACATCCAGAAAGTCCCAAGCGTTCCTGGGAATGATCTGCATTGCCCTGACATAGGATTCATGTGGGTTTTGCAGGATCATTCATGGCATAAGTTTTTTGGTCGTAGTGATTGAGCCACAAAGTGGCCAGACGAGTTCCTAATAGTCTCAAGACAGCATCTCACTGTTGATGTGTTGAGAAGCCTTTTCTCAAGGACTGGTGTCAGTGACAATGGACCACAGTTTGTTGCAGAACACTTTCAGCCATTCCTGAAGATGAATGGAATAGGACATATTACATCTGCACTGTACCATCCAGTTACAAATAGATTGGTGAGAGGTTTATCCAGATTATAAAGAGCACACTGCAAACAGTCCTGTTGAGGAGTTACAGTTTTGTTCTTAACCTTTCCAAATACCCAATTAAAAGTGGGTACTTTCGGCTTGAATGGGACAATTCAAAATTTCCTTTTTTGTGCATGTCTATGTAGTAGTTGTATTATATAGTATACTGTGTGTATAGTTGAGATGCATTCTCTATTGAGCTGGAGCTTATAGCTAAGTGGGGGGAGTGTTGTGTATTTAAGATTTCAGTAATATTGTAAATATATTGGCAACACACACAAAATGCTGGAGGAACTCAGAAGACTGGGCAGCATCTATGAAAAAGGGTAAACAGTCGACATTTTGGGCCAAGACCCTTCATTGACTGGAAAAAGACATGAGAAGTCACAGGAAGAAGGGTGGCTACTGGGAGATCCTACTCTTTCTGGCGAATGGGGCTTAGGTGCTCAGCAAAGCAGTCTCCCAGTCTCCCAGTCTCCCAGTCCCAGAAAGGGTGGGTAATATAGCAGGATCCTCTTTTGAGTAGGAATGGGTGGAAGTCAGGAACAGGAAGGGAGCAGTTACTCTATTGGGAGTATTCTAGGGCCCCCTGGTAGCAGCAGAGATACAGCGGAGAAGATCATGAGGCAGATTTTGGAAAGGTGCAAAAATAACAGGGTTGTTATCATGGGTGACTTTAACTTCCCTAATATTGATTGGCACCTGATTAGTTTCAAGGGTTTAGATGGGGCAGAGTTTGTTAAGTGTGTCCAGGATGGATTCCTGTCACAGTATGTGGACAGGACAACTAGGGGGATTTCCATACTAGATCTAGTACTAGGTAATGAACCGGGTCAGGTCACAGATCTCTCAGTGGGTGAGCATCTGGGGACAGTGACCACCGCTCCCTGGCCTTTAGCATTATCATGGAAAAGGATAGAATCAGAGAGGACAGGAAAATTTTTAATTGGGGAAGGGCAAATTATGAGCCTGTAAGGCTAGAACTTGCAGATGTGAATCGGAATGATGTTTTTGCAGGGAAATGTACTATGGACATGTGGTCAATGTTTAGAGATCTCTTGCAGGAGGTTAGGGATAAATTTGTCCCAGTGAGGAAGATAAAGAATGGTAGGGTGAAGGAATCATGGGTGACAAGTGAGGTGGAATATCTAGTCAGGTGGAAGAAGGCAGCAGACAAGAGGTTTAGGAAGCAAGGATCAGATGGGTCTATTGAGGAATATAGGGAAGCAAGAAAAGAGCTTAAGAAGGGGCTGAGAAGAGCAAGAAGGGGGCATGAGAAGTCCTTGGTGAGTAGGGTAAAGGAAAACCCCAAGGCATTCTTCAATTATGTGAAGAAGAAAAGGATGACAGCAGTGAAGGTAGGACCGATTAGAGATAAAGGTGGGAAGATGTGCCTGGAGGCTGTGGAAGTGAGCGAGGTCCTCAATGAATACTTCTCTTCAGTATTCATCAATGAGAGGGAACTTGATGATGGTGAGGACAATATGAGTGAGGTTGATGTTCTGGAGCATGTTGATATTAAGGGAGAGGAGGTGTTGGAGTTGTTAAAATACATTAGGATGGATAAGTCCACAGGGCCTGACGGAATATTCCCCAGGCTGCTCCATGAGGCGAGGGAAGAGATTGCTGAGCCTCTGGCTAGGATCTTTATGGAGGATTGGAGGGCGGCAAATGTTGTCCCCTTGTTCAGAAAAGGTAGTAGGGATAGTCCGGGTAATTATAGACCAGTGAGCCTTATGTCTGTGGTGGGAAAGCTGTTGGAAAAGATTCTTAGAGATAGGATCTATGGGCATTTATGGAATCATGGTCTGATCAGGGACAGTCAGCATGGCTTTGTGAAGGGCAGATCGTGTCTAACAAGCCTGATAGAGTTCTTTGAGGAGGTGACCAGGCATATAGATGAGGGTAGTGTAGCGGATGTGATCTATATGGATTTTAGTAAGGCATTTGACAAGGTTACACACGGTAGGCTTATTCAGAAAGTCAGAAGGCATGGGATCCAGGGAAGTTTGGCCAGGTGGATTCAGAATTGGCTTGCCTGCAGAAAGCAGAGGGTCATGGTGGAGGGAGTACATTCAGATTAGAGGATTGTGTCTAGTGGTGTCCCACAAGGATCTGTTCTGGGACCTCTACTTTTCGTGACTTTTATTAATGACCTGGATGTGGGGGTAGAAGGGTCGGTTGGGAAGTTTGCAGATGACACAAAGGTTGGTGGTGTTGTAGATAGTGTAGAGGATTGTCAAAAGTTGCAAAGAGACATTGATAGGATGCAGAAGTGGGCTGAGTAGTGGCAGATGAAGTTCAACCCAGAGAAGTGTGAGGTGGTACACTTTGGAAGGACAAACTCCAAGGCAGGGTACAAAGTAAATGATAGGATACTTGGTAGTGTGGAGGAGCAGAGGGATCTCGGGGTACATGTCTACAGATCCCTGAAAGTTGCTTCACAGCTAGATAGGGTAGTTAAGAAAGCTTATAGGGTGTTAGCTTTCATAAGTCGAGGGATAGAGTTTAAGAGTCGCTACGTAATGATGCAGCTCTATAAAACTCTGGTTAGGCCACGCTTGGAGTACTGTGTCCAGTTCTGGTCGCCTCACTATAGCAAGGGTGTGGAAGCATTGGAAATGTTACAGAGGAGATTTACCAGGACACTGCCTAGTTTAGAGCGTATGCATTAGGATCAGAGATTAAGGGAGCTAGGGCTTTACTCTTTGGAGAGAAGGAGGATGAGAGGAGACATGATAGAGGTGTACGAGATAATAAGAGGAATAGATAGAGTGGACAGCCAGCACCTCTTCCCCAGGGCACCACTGCTCAATACAAGAGGACATGGCTTTAAGGTAAGGGGTGGGAAGTTCAAGAGGGATATTAGATGAAGGTTTTTTTACTCTGAGAGTAGTTGGTGCGTGGAATACACTGTCTGAGTCAGTGGTGGGGGCAGATACACTAGTGAAGTTTAAGAGACTACTAGACAGGTATATGGAGGAATTTAAGGTGGGGGGTTATATGGCAGGCAGGGTTTGAGGGTCGGCACAACACTGTGGGCCGAAGGGCCTGTACTGTGCTGTACTATTCTATGTTCTATGTTCTATGTTCTACTTTGGGTCTCACAGAAATACAGGAGGGTACACCATGGGTGGGGGTTGTGGTGGGGTAACCTCCAACAGGATGGCATGTAAAAGTGGGATCTCTTGGTAGCCACCTATTTCAATTCAGCCCGAAACGGTGGCTGTTCCAGCAGATGTTCTCATGTTTGTAAATACATTATTTTTGACTAAGCATTCATTTTTATTTACATAGTTCATTACAGGTTAAATGTAAGAAGTGCATGAATGGCATACATCATTTCACCACCATGTCATATGTGCGTAGCTCACCAAAGTAAAATGTAGTAGATGTCACCCCCGACTCTCATCTTTTTTGTTTGTTTAGTTTCTGGAGTTACAAAACATAATAGTTGACTCTCTAAGTACACATATATCCCAACTATTGATTGACCAATTATACCTGTGACCATGTTTGATGTGCTCATTGAAAATATCAGTCTGGTCTGCAAGCTTCCTGGAATTCAGTCACAACGTTGGAAATATCTTAGCCAGTTTTGGCTGGTTTGATGCAATCCAATTAACAAAACTTCATTGATTTACATTGATTAAACAACGGTCTACAAGACTATGCTGTTTACCGGTTTACAACAAGAAGCAGAGTGAGGAATATTGGTTAGATGTTTAACTTTGTCTCTAACAACTTTGACCCTGTGGAAGGGTCATGCTGCTGTGTTAGAAGGCTGAAATTATTAATTAGCCTCTCAGTTTCTGGAAAGTTAATAGCCACGACAATCATTGATATAAAAAGCCTTTGGATCTTTTACCAGAACCTGCTGCAAATTTTTCGATAGACTTGTAGTATATGTACAGAGTAAAGGTGTATTTTAATGATTTTTCTGAAATGCTGTCTTGCAATTTAAAATTGCAGCTTCTACAGCCGTTCACTTTTCATTGAGTTTTAATTCATTACTTCCTCTTGGACAGGCTAAAATCATTTATATTTAAAATACAGATTCAAAAGTTTGTTTTCTCCACGCCCCTTTCTCCTTAATTACTCTTTTCTCATTTTGTCAGTTCTGCCTTCTGTGATTGCAGAGACCTTTTCCATTTCTATTTCTTTCCCTTCAAGACTTTCAATTTGGTTTCAATCCAGCTTAAAAGCAGTTCTAATCAGAGATCTTTCGTTTGAAATATTGCCACTAATACCGTATGGGCTGCTGAGAGTTGCAAACATGTTCGTTTTTTCATTAATGTACTTTATTTGAACTATGAAAAGAGACAGAACTGAATAATTGTCGGGATAGGAATGGGTGTTCTAATAGTATTAATAGGGCAGCACAGTGGCGTAGCAGTTAGCACAATGCTTTACAGCACTGGCTGTTAAATCGGGGTTCAATACCCACTGGTATCTGTAAGAAATTTGTATGCTCTCCTCATGAACATGTGGGTTTCCTCCGGGTGCTCTGGTTTCCTCCCACAGTCCAAAGATGTGTAGGTTGGTAGGTAAATTGGTCACATGGGTGTAATTGGGTGGTGCAGGCTCATTGGGCTAGAAGTCCCTGTTACCATGCTGTATCTTTAAATGGATAAAATATCCATTTACCTGTAGGGACATGTTAGGCACAGCTTTATGGGCCAAAGGGCCTGTATTGTGCTGTAGATTTTCTATGTTTGCTATGACTCAAAAGGAATGCATTACACCAGCAAACAGTATGCTATTTCAGAACATTGTGCTCCTGCAGTTGGGCATATCACCCTGCATCGCTTAATGCTCTTCACCAAACAGATAGTGTTCAGTGCAGCAGGGTTACAGCTCAACAAGAAGACTTTGGTTAGGAGAAGAGCAGGAGTGATCCCAAGTATCAGGATATCTTTATGCTATTCCAAGAATCAATCTACTGAATCTTTGTTGTAATGTCACAATGAAAAGCATATCTTCAGCTACTGGTCTAGTTAGTGTACTTGTAATTTTCACTCATTTAGAATTAGCAATGAGGTTAGATTCCTAAAGCACTGGGTCTGCTTCAGTTCAATTGAAGAGATGGGAAAGAGGAGAGTTTTTAATGGCAATGATTCAGACTGCAAAGGCCATTAACCTGTTGGCTTATGGATTCCTGCAAGAGAGCTATGAAAACATTGAAGTTCAAAGGTCAAAGTACAAAGTAAATATATAATTGAAGTACCATATACTACCTGTCATATGGAGGTGGCTGGGAATGCACCCAAGTGCAAGACACAGATGCTGAAGTACTCTGGACAGGACTAAGATACAGGCTGAGGGCAAGGACATGGATGCAGAAACCAGGAACCCGGAACAGGACTGGACAAGAGAGCTAGGAGCCCGGGCTTGGACTCTGAGCCAGAGACTTCACAAGGACCCAGTACCTGGGTCTTGCCTCTGGCTCGGACCCCAGAACTAGGCAAGGATGAGGCTTGGCAGGCAGGCAGGATGAGGCTGGAGTCTAGCAGGCTAGAGGCTAGGCAGAAGGCTGGAGTCTTCAGGCTAGAGGCTAGGCAGGAGGCTGGAGTCTTCAGGCTAGAGGCTAGGCAGGAGGCTGGAGTCTTCAGGCTAGAGGCTAGGCAGGAGGCTGGAGTCTTCAGGCTGGAGGCTAGGCAGGAGGCTGGAGTCTTCAGGCTAGAGGCTAGGCAGGAGGCTGGAGTCTTCAGGCTAGAGGCTAGGCAGGAGGCTGGAGTCTTCAGGCTAGAGGCTTGGCAGGAGGCTGGAGTCTTCAGGCTAGAGGCTAGGCAGGAGGCTGGAGTCTTCAGGGAAGAGGCTAGGCAGGAGGCTGGAGTCTTCAGGCTAGAGGCTAGGCAGGAGGCTGGAGTCTTCAGGCTAGAGGCTAGGCAGGAGGCTGGAGTCTTCAGGCTAGAGGCTGGGCAGGAGGCTGGAGTCTTCAGGCTAGAGGCTGGGCAGGAGGCTGGAGTCTTCAGGCTAAAGACTAGGCAGGCTCATCCTGGGGCAGGTCCAGTTCTCCTGGGAAGGGCGCGGATCACCACCCGACGGAGGCATGGGACAGGACGGGACAGAACCAACCGCAGGTAACGGCGAGACGGCCTCGCTTACCCGATGGAAGCAAGGGACTGGAAGGGACAGAAGCAACCGTAGATAACGGCAAAACGGCTTGGCTTACCTGGGCAGAGGCAAGGGGCAGGAAGGGAGCTAGGTACAGGGTGGCTCCAGGCCAAGACTGCAGGCGAGACGAGGCGAGAGTTACCAGCAAGACAAGGCAAGGCTTCAGGCAATGCAAGGCGAGACAAGAACTTCAGGTGAGGTGAAAGTTACCGGCAAGGCTGCAGGAGTGGATACAGAAGGCAAGGAAGGGATGCAAGGAGTAAGGACAAGAACAATCCAACCACCGTGCCCTGGTCTCTGAAGGTATTTATGCAGCCAGCCCCAACGAGCATCAGCTGACTCAATTAGAGCTCAACAAGAACAGAAACGGGGTAGACAGGAAAACCTGGAGCAAGGGTCGATGGACCGGACCGTGAACCGGAATACAGGCTTCACGGACCGGACCATGACACTACCCTGCAATGCACTTTCTTGCAGGCATTCACAGTGGAATAAAGAAATAATGAATGAATAAGAATAAAGAATGAATAAAAAGCTGCACACAAAGACTGACAACCAACCAATGAACAAAAAAAGACAAACTGTACAAATACAGAAAGAAAGAATGAATGAATGAAGAAATAAATAAATACAGCAAACATGAATTGTAGAGTTCTTGAACGTGAGTCCACATCCAAGAAATGTTTTTCTATTTATTTTGTTTAGAGAAACAGGCCCTTCTGACCCAATGAGCCATAGCACACGGCAACCTATTTAATCCAATCTAATCCAGGACATTTTACAATGACCTATTAACCGACTAACTAGAACACCTTTGTACTGGGGGGTGGGTGGTTACCTGGAATAAGTCCTCACACTCATGGAAAGGACATCTGAGTTTCTTACAGACAGCATTGGTTACATTTGTAGAAAGGGATACAGACTGATAGAAGATATTCTGCAACAAAGCATATAATATGCAGAAATGCTTTCAGCATCAGTTTAATTCAATGACTGATTTCCAGTTGTGGTTTGGTTTTCAGAGATCACAGGAAGGTCACATTGCAAATCAATGCCTTTTAGTTGACACTGTAGATTTCACGGCTAAACACTCTGAGATTTGTGTTCATAGGAGTAGCAATAAATCTTCCTAAATGAAAACAAAATGGGACCTGCAATTGCTTTGCCAATTGTGAAATTGTGAGCTAATTGTTGAAGCACGTTAATGAGCTCAGCCATTGGAATTATTCACAAGCATAGCATATATACGACTCAATTTAAGGAGATATGTTTTAGCATAGAGAAAAATATTAATTGCAGGATTATCAGGAGTATGGTTACTGTAAAATCCTTGAGGCTACCTTATAATGCGCACTGAAGGTATTATAAATAAATGTAACATTATTCACTATCCATCGTGGTTGAAATGCTATCTCCATGATTTGTTTGATGACACTGAGAATGCAAGTAACGAGTGAGATTGTAATGCTATGGAAACCAGAACAGAACTCACACATCAAATTCTGTTGTATTGTATCTGTTTTTCACTATCCACACAGTAATTAAATTGTATTCCATTTTCCTGAGATTCTATACATAGCACCTATAACCATACTAGTAGTACCTCAATAATCCATATTTTCAGTCAAAATTGAGAATATATTTTGATATTAATATATGTCCTTCTATCACGAACCCTAACCCTGTTGAACCATCGCTCTGTGAAAAAACCTACCCCTGATATCCCCCTTATACTTTCAGCTGTGCTCCCTCATATTAGTCATTTCCGCCCTGGGAAAAAGGTGCTGGCTGTCCATTCTATTTATGCCTCTTATCATCTTATTTACCTTTATCAAGCCAATTCTCATCCTCCTGCACTCCTGTGCACCCTCTCTAAAGCTTCCACATTCTTCCTATAATGAGACAACCATAACGCAACACAATACTCCAAATACGGTCTTACCAGAGATTTTTTAAGAGCTGTATCTTTATGTTGTGGCTCTTGAACTCAATTCCCGACTAATAAAAGGCCAAAACACCATACACCTTCTTAACCACCCTATCAACTTGGATGACAACTTTGAGGGGTCTAGATATGTGGACCCCAAGATCCTTCTGTTATGCTATATTACTAAGAATCCTGCCATTGGCCCCGTACTCTGCCTTCAAATATGAGATTTCAAAGTGTATTACTTCACACTGACATAAGACTTCCTGTTCTGTAATTCCATAAATTATCCCTATTGACTTTATTAAACAAAGGAATAACATTTGCCAACCTCCAGTCTTCAGGAACTGCCCCTGTGGCCAGTGCAGATGCAAAGATCTTCACCAAAGACACAGCAATCTCTTCCATCACTTCTCATAGTAACCTAGGGTATATCCCATCCAGAAATGGAATCTTATACCTCTTAGTGTTTGTAAAAAAGTTCCAGCCATTCTCTTTTTTAATGTCGACATGTTCATCAGCCTATCCTCATGTTCATCAAAGTTCCTCTCACTGGTGAGTAATGAAACAAAGTATTCATTAAGGACCTCCCCTACCTCCTACTACTCTGAGTACATGTTTCCTCATTTATTTCTGATTAGTCCTACCCTGATCTAGTTATCATTCGGTTCTTCACATATCTGTGGAATGCTTTGGGATTTTCCTTGAACCGACTCACCAATGCCTTCTTGTGTCTCGTTCTAGCTCTCCTAAGTCCATTCTTCAGTTCCTTCCTGGCTGCCTTATCACTTTCTGGAGCTATGTCTGATCCTTTCTTCCAAAATCTTATGTGTGTGTCTTTCTTCCTCTTAATTGGATGTTTTCCATCTCTTGTCAACCATAGTTCCTTCATCTTATCATACTTTCCCTACCTTAATGGGACAAATCTATGGGATTTGAAGGGATAGGAGCAAATACTATCCCATACCATCTGCTTCTATCCCTGTCCAAGACTATGGTAAGAGTCAGGGATTGTCATCACTGTCTCCTGAATGTTCACCCATGGAGAGATCTGTCACCTGATCAGGTTCATTGCTTAGTACCAGATTCAGAAGGGCCTCTCCTCTACTAGACACATATTGTGTCAGGAACCCTTGCTGGATATATCTCACAAATTCTGCCCTATCTTAACCTTTTGCACTAAGGAGATGCCAATTATTATTACAGAAGTTAAAGTCCCCCCATGACAATAAACCTGTTATTTTAAAATCTTTCCAAAATCTGCCCTCTGATCTGTTCCTTTGAATCTCTGTTGCTATTGGACAGTCTAAAGACTGATTGCTCTCTTTCTAATTCTGACTTCCACCCACACTGAATCAGTAGACACTCCTTCCATGATATCCTCCCTTTCTGAAGTTGTGACACTGTCCCTAATAAGCAGTGCCACTCACCCACCTCTTTTACCTCCCTCCCCGTCCCTTTTGAAGCATCTAAACTCTGGAACATGCAGCAACCATGTGACAGCTAAGTCTCTGTAATGGCCACAACATCACAGTTCCATGTTCTAAGTTCATCACTCTTCTTCCTGATCTTCTTGCATTGAAATAAACACATTCCCACCCATCTACTAGACTGTTATCATGCCCTATCCACTATCTATCCTTGCTCACAGTCTCTCTACATGCTACATTTGCCTGTACACCAACTGCTCCATCTTCTACCCTACCATTCTGGTTCTCACCCCCTGCCATACAGTTTATACTCCCCCCTCCCACCAACAGCTCTAGCAATAGAATAGCTGAGCAAAAGTAACTTCATTCAGCTGGATTACAGCATAATAAATTACATCACTGAACCATTGAAGGTCAGAACAAAATAGGCAAAATAATATAGGTTTCCTAATTAGATATTACAACAAGGCTGGAATTATTCAAATGAGCAGAGACTAAATAGCAGGATGAACCAATAATATGCAGATGTTCGAAGACCAGTCATTCATATTTGTGGTTACATTCTTCAATTTTTTCTCTACAAGCAATATACTTTGTTATATATTCTGTTCCTGCTTTCTTTCTAGATATCATTTGTTTTGTGTGCTCATAGTTTGACAGTCTAACTTTATTTTAAAATTTATTGGATTTATTTCTCACCGTGTTATTTATATTATAGGATTATTGTCATCCAAAATTTATATCACTTAAATGAAATTCAACCAATATGTATCTGTTTGGAATTATCCCCACCCATTTGTATTGCAGTCATTCTCTCTCTGAGATATTGGAAGATAGCCAGTCATAAAGTCAATAAACAGAGGTACTTAATGAAACGTGAATTGTATATTCCCCCCTCTCCAGTTGTGCATTCAGTAGTATTACATCTGATTTAGGATGGAGAACTCCAAAGGATCATTACCTTCTAGGTGAAGAAAGTCTCGTCTCACCCTTGTCTGTGATTCCTGTTCCTAGGCATTCCATTTAGGGGAAGCAATATCCCTTCATCTATTCCTTCAAGCCCTGCCAGATGGATATCTCTTATTCTGCTTAACTTTACAGAGCATCCGT
This sequence comes from Mobula hypostoma, assembly GCF_963921235.1. Taxonomy (NCBI): domain Eukaryota; kingdom Metazoa; phylum Chordata; class Chondrichthyes; order Myliobatiformes; family Myliobatidae; genus Mobula; species Mobula hypostoma. The sequence continues at coordinate 116,170,062 of NC_086097.1, read as the reverse complement.
TGATTCCACTTAATCTCTCTTCACAGGATGAGCCTAATTTCCAAGAATTAACTGAGAGAACCTTTGCTGGAATCACTCCATCAAAAATATATCTTTCTTTGAATATAGAATATTGCATCACAGTCAGGCACTTCAGCCCATGATGTTGTGTTGACCTTTACACCTACCCTAAAATCAGTCTAACCCTTCCCTCCTGCATAACTTTGCATTTTTCTATCATTCCTGTGTCTGCTTAAGAGTTTTTATTGAGATACAGCATGGAACAAACCCTTCTGCCCCTTCAAACCATGGTGCCCAGCAATCCCCCAATTTACTCCTTGCTTCATCATGGGACAATTGACAATGACCAATCAACCTACCAACCAGTATATCTTTGGACTGTGGGAGAAAGGAGGAGCACCCAGAGGGAACCCTTGTGGCCATGGGGAGAACATACAATCTCCTTACGGGCAGCAGCAAGAATTGAACCCAGGTTGCTGGTACTGTAATGCATTGTGCTAACCACTATGCAACGATGCCACAGTTTCTTAAATGCCCTTAAAGCATCTTCCTCTAGCACCGCCTCTGGCAGGGCATTCCATGCACCTAACACTCACAGTGTAAAGAACTTAATTTTGCCATCCCCCTGATAATTTCCTCCAGACTCTTTAATTTATCTCCCCTTGTCTTATCCATCTCAGCCTTTGGAAAAAGTCTCTGCCTGTCCACTCCATCTATATTTCTTGTCATCTTTTAGACCTCTAGCAAGTCACCTCTCATCTTCCATTGCTCCACATAGAAAAGTCCTTGCTCGTTCAGCCTAAGAAATGCTTTGTAGTCTTGGTAGCATCCTGGCAGTTTCCATATCCTTCCTGTAATGAGATGACCAGAACTATGAACAATTCTTTGATAGGAAAGCTATCAGCTGTCCACAATATTCTGGGCGGAGTCTCACCAGCACCCTGTAACTCCTTTATTTTTGGTGTCCTGTTACATTAGAAACATGTTGTTCCATTTGTTTGTCAACTTCCAGTGATTCACATGCAAGGATATTCAATCCTTCCTAGTACCAACACTTTTGATCTCTTACTTTTTCTAATTTATCTACCAAAGTAGATAACTTCATATTTTTCTCAACATCATATTTCATTTGCCATATCTTCACCTATTTACTAACCATCCATTATTCTCCTGAAGCCTCTCTGCATCTTCCTCCGATGGCATATTCTCACTTAGTTTTATTTCATCAGCAAACATGGATAGCTTACAATTGCTCTCCTCATCCAAGTCATTGATAGAGCTTGTGGATATCTTGCAGCCCAAGCATTGACAATTGTGTCATTCCTCTGTCTTCCAGCTCAACATCTCAATAGCTTAAGTCAGATAGGTCTTAAAGGAAAGCATGGTGGAGCCATCACAGAAACCAGTCTCCTCTCCATGGATATAGTCCATACTTCTCTCTGCCTCAGTAAAGCATTTGGCTTCAGTAAATCAAAGATCCCAACCCTCTCCCCACCCCCTTGCTCCAGATGTTCTCTCTTCTCCATCCTCTATTGGGCAGAAGATACAAAAACTTGAAAGCACTAACTACCAGGCTCAAGGATGGTTTCTATCCCAATGTTATAAGACCATTGAATGATCTCTTAGTACAACAAGATGGACTCTTGGCCTTATAATCCTCCTTGCTATGATATTGTACACAGTACTGACATACCTCTGGTGGCTGGCTGGTGGCGTAGTGGCATCAGCGCTGGACTTCGGAGCGAAGGCTCCTGAGTTCAAATCCAGCCAGCTCCCTTGCATGCTTTCCATCTGTGCTGGGTTGAGCGTCAAGCTAGCAACTCGGCCTTGTAAAAATAAGAAAGCCTGCTAAAAAAATACCGTCATGACGTCGTCCCAATGACTCCACTCGGAGTTAAGGGCTTTCTTCTTCTTCTTCACTGACATACCTCAGGGCTATGTGCTTAGCCCACTGCTCTTCTCTCTCTACACCCATAACTGTGTGGTTAGGCACAGCTCATATGCCATCTATAAACTTGCTGACTATACAGCCATTGTTGGCAGAATTTTAGATGGTGATGAGCAAACGTACAGCAATGAGATATACCTACTAGTTGAATGGTATCGCAAAAACAACCTTGTACTCCATTGCAGTAAGACCAAAGAACTGATTGTGGACTTCAGAACGGGGAAGATGAGGGAACACACACGTTGTCATCAAGGGATCAGAAGTGGAAAGAGTGAGCAATTTCAAATTCCTGGGTGTCAGTATCTCTGAGGATCCTCCTGTTCTCAACATATTGATGCAGCTACAAAGAAGGCAGAGGATATATTCCACCAGGAGTTTGAGGAGATTTGGTAAGTATGCCCCCAAAGACACTCTCAACTTTCTACAGATGTACCATGGAGAGCATTCTGACTGGCTGCACCACCGCGTGGTGGTGGGTGGGGGGGGGGTAAGGGGGCTACCACGCAGGACCAGAGAAAGCTGCAGAGAGATGTAAACTTAGTCAGCTCCATCATGGGTACTAACCTTCATAGTATCCAGCACAGCTTTAAGGAACGATGCCTCAAAAAAGTGGCATCTATCATTAAGGACCTCCATCACCTCTGCTGTCATTGCTACCAATCAGAAGGAGGTACAGGAGCCTGAAGGCACACACTCCGTGATTCAGAAACAGCTTCTTACCCTCGGCCATCCAAATTCTGAAAGGACATTGAACCCATGAACACTACCTCACTACTTTCTGTAATTTCTGTTTTGTACTATTTATTTAACTTAACTATTTTATATTTATATACACGTATATATGTATGGTCCAAGTGGCCTGTTCCGGTGCTGTACTGTTCAAAATACTTACTGTGATTCATGTTTTTTGTCTCTTTTATGTATTGCATTGCTCTGCTGCCACAAGGACAATAAATTTCATGACATACGTTGGCGATGTTAAATCTCATTCTGATTCTTTCTCTGTAGCTGTTACATGTTATTCTGCATTGTTATTAATTTACTTTGTTCCACCTCGATGCAACGTGTAATGATTTGATCTATATGAACAGTACTCAAAGCAAGATCTTTGCACATGTGACAACACATACGAAATGCTGGAGGAACTCAGCTGCTCAGGCAGCGTCTATGGAAATACATAAACAGTCAATGTTTCAGGCTGCGGACTGGAAAGGAAGGGGGAAGATGCCAGAATAAAATAAGTGTTGCGAGGGGATGGAGGGCAAGCAATTCGGGTAACAGAGTAGGCTTTTATGCAATTCACAAATCAATATCAAAAAGTCTGGATGACATGACTTTGCATTATGGAAGGTCATGATTTGAACCTTTTTCTAAGAACACAATCTCCTTGTGGCACAGGGTTCACCTATATTTAGATTGTGATCTGAAGAAATGAGTATATCAAAATCAGAATCAGGTTTATTTTCATGAAATTTATTATTTTGTAGAGCAGTACAGTGCAATGCATAAAATATTACTATAAGTTATATATCATAAAGATAAATTAGTGCTAAAAAAGAGCAAAAAGTGAGGTAGTGTTCATGGGTTCATGGTCTGTTCAAAAATTTGATGGTGGAGGGGAAGAAGCTGTTCCGAAGAAGTTGAGAGTGCCTCCTCCCTGATGGCATCAATAGTAAGAGGATATGTCCTGGATGGCGAGGATCCTTAATAATGGATGCTGCCTTCTTGAGGAAAGATTCCTCTGTAAACCAATTTTTTTCACCATTTGTAAAATGTTCTGTTTGTCCACACTTTATATAAATGTGCACAAGCTCACATTTTTCCACATTAAACTCCATCTGCTGTCCTTTTGCCCACCTGCTTAAATTATGTCTCTCTTTGCAAATACGTTGTGTCCTCACCATTTACTTTTCCTGCCAGCTTTGAATCTGAAATACAATAATCACGTAGAAGATAAGAAAGTTTAAATTACGGATAGATGCCATTACTAAATCTTGTGGAGAAGAAAAACTCTGATCTCAAACCTTCGTTGCCTTGCTGCTATACCCATCTATGGGGGAGGCTTCGTGACAAACCCCAAGGGAAAACTTTGAGCTGGAGTCCCTAAGGCAGTCCTACATTGAGTTCAATGCTGGCAACTCCTGCAATGCTGGTGGTACTAAACTGTATTTGTCTCTGCCATTCCTTTGGCTTCATCAGAGGTGTGGGGAGGGGTAGGGGGCTTCAGCTTGCTCTCCACATTGTACTGCCCAGGTTTGCATGTCTAGACAGCTGGGATAGAATATCTATGATCAACCTTGACCGACAGAGGCCTCATTCACTCACTAAATGCTGTAGACCCCAGATGTAATCTGGAAAAAAATTACCATCCACTTCATATACCTTAAGCAAACCTTTTGCTAAATATTACCCCCAACCCCATGACCAATTTTATATTGCAAACTGGTGTGTGATGTTTTAACAAATGCCTTTTAGAAATCTACAGGGTCTCTCTTATCTACCCAGACACTTACATCTAAAGACTTTATTCACTAATTAAACATGAATTACTCTTAATAAATAATGTTGCTTCTGCCTCATCATATAGGGATCTTTTAAGTGATCACTTTCACATCCATATTTAGCAATTCTAGGATTTTGACATAACAGACTTCAAGCTAATTTATCTGTTGTTTCTGATCTTTTTTTCTTCTTTTCTCTGCTGAAATTTGCAGGTAGGATTTCTGTAAACCGTTCTGGTTTCATTTTACTCTCTACAGAGCACACCAAATAGTAACTTTGATATAAGCAAAGCTGTGTCACACCTTGCTATCGGGTGCTGGGAAAAAAACAGATGGTAAGTCACAACAGCATGTTAGTGCAAAGAGGTTTTATTTACTGCCAAGTGGAAAAAAGAGCCAAAGCTGCGCAAAATTTGTGAAGAAAAAATATTGTATTTACAAATAGACAAATGAAAGGAAACATGTACAAACTTTACAAATATATAGAGGCTTTCTTCGTGACACATTTTGACTTCAACTTTCCCATCATCAACTGTAAATTCCAACTGTAAACTCACCAACTGTAAAATCCAACCTGCACACATCCCAGCAAAGCCAAACTGAGGGTTTAACTCTGCCTGAGTATGGAGGAGTGTGCCTTCTCCCACTTACCCAGGCATTATTTTAGGACACCCCAAACTGTCCCTCGGGACTTCTGGGGCCATTTTGCTGTCTACAAACTGATTTAACAGTGTGAGTGAAAGTAAATGAAACTGTTCAGAATGTTTGCGTCTAGAATTATTATTTTTATGATTTATAAACTAGTAGATCATGTTAACTGAAGGGATTGTTTTGATTAGCCAATTTAGCGATTGTTTTACTGTTGGGTGTGTAAATGGTGAACTCCCAAGAACTGCAGAATGAGAGGTAAAAGTGTGTGTACTACTGGGGAAACTAGACCAGGGAAAGAACGAGAAGGAGTGACTAACCGGGCAAAGGGGCAAGGTTAGGGGAAGAATTAACATTGCCAATCTGTTCTGTCACAAGCTGAAAATACTAGGGTAATATCTATAGAAAGACAAACAATGTTATCATCTCAGGTTGAGACGCATCTGTCTTTGGTTGCCCAAAACTGGAAGAGATGATGTATCTTGGATGAAACATTTTATTAACACCCCAGCCTCTCTCTCAGCTGAATATGAAAGATCCCTTACTACTGATGCAAAGAGCAAAGGAGATATGTTGACTGACATTTATTCTTAAACCATCATTGCTAACACAGTTTTTTGCAGAAGCTTGCTTTATTTAGACTGATTATTGCATTTCCTGCATTGCTGCTTTTGAATTCAGTCTGAAGTGTGCTGGGTTCTTACCAAAGATAGGAAAGGACCTAGAAGAGTGTTGCTTTTTGGTTCAGTACACAGACTTGTATGGTGTTACCTAATTAATTAGTACTATAACTCAGCTCCCAAGGGCTATAAAAATGTTATATACATTGTGTGCATTAAATCTTCTCAGAGCCAGTGTACATAAGGCCTGAGTAGTTCCAGCAAAATCTTTAAGATCCAAGATAAATTTAAAGAAATTGTTTAGTTCAGAATATTTCACAAAGAGAAAAGTACATAAAATGGTGGAAGAACTCCACAGGTCAGGCACCATCTATGGCAATGAATAAACAGTTAAGGTTTCTGGCCAAGACCCTTCTTCAGGACTGGAAAGGAAGTGGCAAGATGCCAGAATAAAAAGGTAGGGGAGGGGAAAGAGGACTAACTAGAAGATGATAGGTGAAGCTAGGTGAGTGAGAAAGGTAAAGGGCTAGAGAGGAAGTAATCTGAGAGGAGAGGAGAGTGGACTATAGGAGAAAAGGAAGAAGGAGGGACTGCAGTGGTAGGTGATAGGCATGAGGAGAAGAGGTAATAGGCCAAGTGGGGAATAGAAGAGATAAGGGGGAGGGCAAAAGAAAAAAAAGAGAAAAAAATATTGGAGGAAGGAGAAATTGATGTTCATGCCATCAGTTTGGAGGCTACTTAGGTGTTACTCCTCTACCCTAAGTGTGGCCTCATCAGGGCAGAAGAGGAGACCATAGACTGACATGTCAAAAGGGAATGGGGATAGGAATTAAAATGGTTGGCCAATAGGAACTGCTGCTTTTGGCAGATGGAGCAGAAGTGCTTGACAAAAAGGTCCCCCAGTTTATGTCAGGACTCACCAACGTAGAGGAGGCTATATCGGGAGCATTGGATACAATAGATGATCCCATCAGATTCGCAGGTGAAAAGTTGTCTCACCTGGGGGAACTGCTTGGGGCCCTGAATGGAGGTGTGGGAGGAGGTGAATGGGCAGATGGAGCATTTCTCTCACTTTCAGGAATATGTGCCAGGAGGGGTGAATGAGTAAGGAAATCATGTAGGGAGAGGCCCCCGCAGAAAGAGGAGAGAGGGGAGAAGTAAAGATACGTTTAGTGAGAGGATCCCGTTGAAGATGGCAGAAGTTGAGGAGGATGATGTGTTGGATGTGGAGGCGAATAAAAGAGGAACTCTATTCCTGCTAAGATGGCAGGAAGATGGGGTGAGTATGGATGTCTGGGAAATGGAGGAGTTACAGTTGAGGACAGATCAATGGTGGAGGTAGGGAAACCCCATTCTTTGAAGATGTTGGACATCCCTGAAAAGAAAAGCTTCATCCAGGGAACAAATGCGACAGAGACAAAGGAACAGAGAAAAGGGAAAGCATGTTTACGGAAGACAGGGTGAGAGAGGTATTGCTGAGATAGCCATGGTATCAGTGGATGTATAAAAGCTGCCAATAGATAATCTGTTTCCAGAGATAGAGACAAACTGTGACAATAATAAACCAATCTCCTTACTACAGTTATTGAAGCTCTACTATAGGGAGCTTTGGAGTTGCCATATGTTTCAAGGAGTTTGACTAGGCATTTGTGCATTATTGCATTGACACATTTCCAGGAGATTAACTGAAGACTATTTTAGAAAATGGATGCTTGCTTATCAGGTTTCCTTTTTGTACAGGCTTGAGGGAAGGTGCTTCTTGCACCTTTGCTTCTGCAACATGATAGATACATGGCTGATATTACCTTATCAAACATTTCACAGGGCTTTGCAATATTCAATTCTGGTGTTAGACACCAGCACAGTATGAGAACAGGAATGCAGAAGAACTTGTGCTGTGAGCGTTGCTACATTTCAGGAGTCACTATGTGTAAGGGTGGAGTTTCTTCCCATCCAGAGGATGTAGAAACAGGAGATATGTGGAGGTTAGATATATAGCAAGTTTGAAAGCATTGGGTTTGCCAGTCTTCATGTGTTTCATAGTTTTTCCTCTAGGCATGCATAAAATTGCATAAATTTACCTCGCCAGTCCCACCTATGCAGAGTCAATGTCACCATAACAGAGGAGTGAAACTTGGCTCCAGGGCACTACTCCTGACTGAAGCAACAAAATCTAGGTTGCCAAATAAGAGCTCAGGAATTGATGAAAAATTGAGCTCCTGCATCACCTACTCCAAAACTCTGATCCATAGTTTAATTTTGAGCTTTCCCTATTTCCTCTCACTCTAATCACACCTCCAAGCAAAGATTCTAATTAATGTGAATGTCTTGCTTTTAAATGGTGCATGCTTGTGAGGGCACACCTCTCTTTTCTTCCTTCACCCCTCTTTAAAGATCAGGCAAGATCAATGTTCAACATGTGTCCTTGATGAGATTAACCTACTGGCCAGAATCTAATGCATAAACAGTATGCCTATCAAGCAGATGTCTTCTTTTCTTATCAGTCATTCCCATTGAAAATACACCTTCATGCGACTAGTAGGGAAAGCTGTATGTCAACAATTCATGAATATTCATCTTTGGTCACAACTGTTCTTGAAAATAATTTATTCTCCATTAAGAAGGGTCTTAATATACTTCTGATCAAAACAATATTTCATCTGTAATCAAATAGGAATTTCCCATACTTTTCTTACAATGCCATAGAGTTGCAAAGTAATAAGATCAATAGAATTCTTATGTGTGCTATCTGTCTGGTGCTATATGTTACTGCTTAAGTGAACTATACAGTAAATAGGGCATGTTTCTCAACTGAAGTTTGAAACTCTTAACTAAACTGCAATGGCTGGGTGCAAAATGTTATCAGAATTTATATTGAGTGATGCAAACCAGTTCTTAAAGATATACTACAGCTATACTAGCACCATTTTTCCCTGAAGCAATGAACATATGTATTAAATTAAACTATTTACCCATACGAGGTTATGCAGTTGGTTAAACATCCCCATCAAAATGCAGGAAAAACTATGAGGTGTATAGATAGGGTGAATGCATAGAGGCTTTCTCCCCTCAGGCTAGATGAGATGAAAACTTAAAGTCATAGGTTTAGGCTGAAAGGTGAAATATTTAAGGGGAAACTACTTCACTCAGAGGGTGGTGCAGGTTTGGAATGAGCTGCAAATGGAAGTGGTATTTATGAGGTCAATTGTAACATTTCAGGGAGGTCTGGTAATGTACATGTTCCAGGAAAAGTTTGAATGGGACCAGGCAAAAAATCAGGTCCGCATAGACTAGATGGATTGAAAGATCTGTTTCTGTGCTGTATTACCCACTGACCCTTTGAGTCTATTTCTACGAATCAATTCCATTTCCTGTTCTCTTCATTCATTGGAATCTGCAACTGAAAACGCATTTAGCTTAGTATTTTTTTCAAAGTCAATTATATTTGTCCTTCATGTTAGACTCCTTCTGGGGCACAGTTGTACTTCTGTTTCCACTGCTCCATAAAGAACTATAGCATCTAGTCTGTGCGGAACTGATATTCTGTCTAGTCCCATAGACTCTCACCTGGACCATAGCCCTCCATATTCCTCCCATCCATGTACTTATCCAAATTTCTAGAAATTTTGAATTTGAACCAACATCTACCACTTCCACTGATCTCTCAGAGTACTGTCCACTGTAAGTAATAACTCTCTATTACTCTGCGTCCTGGAAATTAAATTATTGATTATCGTCACCATCAACTCATTGATTTCCATTGCCTGCTTAAAGTGCAGCCTTTATTCCTTGGCTTCAACTTTTAGGGTGGTTTTATGGTTAGGACACAAAGTGAATATTGACTTCAGTAACCAACCCTCAGATCTGAATATGCATTGAAGATTAAATCTAAAATGCAACTCTGAATAGTAGGTTCATAAGAACTGTGAACCAAGTAAATTGGAAAACCAGACATCAGTGATTTAAATTCATTATTTGTGTGTATTTGGGTGTCTGTAGTATGGATGCAAAGGAGGGAGTTATTAAAGTGGTGTGTAGTTCAAAGAAAGCATTGTAAATATGGAATTCTGGTGTGTAGTACAAAGGAAGACTTGTAGGTATGGAATTGTGCTGTGTAGTACAAAGGAAGAATTGTAGATTTGGATGTATTTGAATTGTCCTGAATTTTTGTTTGATCTTTAGCACATAAAATGTTGTGTAGGTCTGGTCCAAGCAAACCTTTTCCCTTCAAAAGTGTCCCCTTCTGATGCCTGCTATATCTCATTTTGTGAAATAAAGAGGCTGTTTCATAATCTACCAATACTTCTCCCTGGTGACTTCATTTACACAACAGAACCATCTGTTAGCTGTAGACTTCTTGGCATTTCTCAGACCCACTTGACCAATTTTGTTCAGGCATGACAAATGAGCTTTGAAGGGGACAGGATTATGGATCTCTTTGCTGGTCAGGTCTGGTCAATTTATTTTTCTCTCATCCATTAAATGTCTAGGTCCATAGACTTGTCCTTCCGCCTCCAAGATATATGGACACTTGTGCGTCTTTTGGTCTTCACCATCTTTGCACCTTGTGCCCACTGTAACATTGGGATCATATTCTGAGATTGAGTGACTGCCACAGCAGTTTTAACATGACCCCCTGGGTTCCTACCATTGTCATTCTCATATGTTTCCACAACCAATATATTCTTCCATATATAGTCACTTTGTTTGAACTGAAATTCTGTGCTAGTAATATTTCCTTCCAGCATGCCCCACCAAAATGGATGAGAAGTTCTTGATAGTCAGGGTTTTAAAGGTTACAGGGAGAAGGTAGGAGTATGGAGTTGAGAGGGATAATAAATCAACCATGATGGAATGGCAGAGCAGATTTGATGGGCCAAATGGCCTAATTCTGTTCTTATGTCTCATGGTCTTATTGACCTCCACTTTACACTTAAACAACACCTGTATATTTGTGTCAAGATATAAATTTTTAATTGCTTTTCCCTCAGCCCTGATTCACTGGGCACTATTTAAAATGTTGGTCCTGTAGTTCTTAGTGAATTGTTTTCCATCAATATGAATGTAAACTTCAAAGTCTTCCTCTCTTCATGGGATGAACTTGTTTCAATAGAAAAAATACTTAATAACAGAACAATGGTCCTCCCAGTGACATTGTAGTGTTACTTAGTAATAGCTTTGCATTCTGTGGGATTCTGAGCAGATTCAGTGTGCTGCCGAGGTTTGTGGAAATTTCAACCTCCACCTTAAATATACCTAACTATTTTTTGAATATAATAAATAGAAATATGTCATGGATTATGATGGAGGATGTGGCAGTGGAATTTAGTTGTTGATGCTTCATAATTAAAGAAAATGTTTGGAGGCAATACCCCAAGTTGAAGGATGTCTGAGAAATATTAATTTCTCCGTTGCTGAATTTGTATCTATAGCCCCTATAGCTTTCCAAAATCAATTGATACTTTGATCATAATAAATCTAATTATGATCAACTAGATAAAGCTTGTGTGCCATGGTAAATATTCAGAGCAATCAACCTGGCTAAGATTTGCAATTGGCTCAGATGAGACCTTCATTATTGTTAATTGAGGAAAATGCACTTCCATGTTATGGTGGGTGATTTAAGAAATGTTTGTAAAAATGACATGGTTCCTTATACATTGCTGTCCTCAGTGCAATTTAACTGAGGGTTTACTATCTTCTGTTCATATAAATACTATAACAATGTTCCGTTTCGGGTGTTGTTGCTTGGAGATGCAGCTGGAGGGTGAGGAAAATAGAAGCTGAGATTCCTTAGTTAGAACCACGATGATGGACAGCAGTGAATTTGTTAGATTTGTAGTGCATTTGAGAGGTACGAGTAGACTCAAGCATTCAGGTGGCAATGGAAAGAATAATAATACCAATTCAATGAAGCAACATCTTCTGAAGTTGCATTTACTTCCTCAAGGAAGAGAAGAAAACTGTTTTTCAATATTTTGACTTAATGGTGCACTTAAGCTTGCACGTGACAGAACACGATGCCATCAGAGAGAAACCTCCATTGTGTATTTCAGAAAAAGGTGCACAATGATTAAGATGACACTAAATTACTTTTAAGTACAATCAGCTTCTGTACCAAGCTGCATCATTAGTTGGTACAGAAACTGCACTGCATCAGACTGGAAGGCTCTACAACGGGTAATCAAAACTGCCCACCACATCACTGGCCTATCCACCATCAAGGACATATATACAGAAAGGTGCTGAACAAGAGCCAGTAACATCATGAAGGATCCCACACACCCTGGTCATGGACTGTTTGTCCTACTCCCATCCAGAAGGAAGCTATGGAGCGTCCACATCAGGATCATCAGACTCAAAAACAATTACTTTCCCCAAGCTAATAGAAAATGTCACCTACGAACTCCACCACTACTTTATTATTTCCTGTCAGTCACCTTAGTGTCACCTTATGGACATGCAATCTATGTATATAAGGTATCTTATGTATTTATATTTATAGTGTGATTTTTAAAAAGTTTTTAAAGTATATTTATCTACATATCGATGTCGTCATAAAGAAGGCAAGACAGCGGCTATACTTTATTAGGGGTTTGAAGAGATTTGTCATGTCAACAATTACATTCAAAAACTTCTATAGTTGTACTGCAGAGAGCATTCTGACAGGCTGCATCACTGTCTGGTATGGAGGGGCAACTGCACAGGACCGGAAGAAGCTGCAGAAGGTTGTAAATCTAGTCAGCTCCATCTTGGGTACTAGTCTACAAAGTACCTAGGACATCTTTAGGGAGCGGTGTCTCAGAAAGGCAGCATCCATTATTAAGGACCTCCAGCACCCAAGGCATGCCCTTTTCTCACTGTTGTAATCAGGTAGGAGATACAGAAGCCTGAAGCGATTCAGGAACAGCTCCTTCCCCTCTGCCATCTGATTCCTAAAAGGCCATTGAAACTTTGGTCATTACCTCATTTTTTTTTAATATACAGTATTTCTGTTTTTGCACATTTTAAAAAATCTATTCAATATACATAATTGAATTACTTGTTTATTTATTATGTTGTTATTTTATTCATTATTGTTATTATTTTTCTCTCTCTGCTAGATTATGTATTGCATTGAACTGCTACTGCTAAGTTAACAAATTTCACGACAATGCCGGTGATAATAAACCTGATTCTAATTGTGACTCTGATATATTTTTTTCTCAACTCTTGCTGGTAAAACCTGAGATACGGGCATAGCCATACACATTGATTTCTCAATAGCTTGGAACTTTCACACTATTCTAGTGGTGTTCAATATTGTGGCTTTCTGTAGATTTATATGAATATTGTTGTGTAGCCCTAATTGTTTAATGCTATTGTGTAGTGACTTTGGGATGACACCAGTTGTATATAGCACTATCAGGACAATGTACATCCTGTTCATGTTCCAATGCTTTTCATCTTCCTCTTTTAATTTAGCCTGTTTCTGGTGTTTTCACTTATTGATTTCTGTAAGTTATGTGTGTTTGGAATGGCTATATCTGTTCTTGTTTGTTTATCCTATATTATTATATCTGTACGGTTATTATGGATTGTCCTATCTGTAATAACGGATCAGTTATAATATATGTAATTTGTGGGATTCTGACTCTAAAACTGGATCAGGCTTGAAGGTATGGTTTCTTTTACGTTTGTATTTTAAAGCAAGATTTTGGTGATTGATGTCTACCACTTGTTTGTGCCAGTGTAAGTAATCAGATTGAGTTAAACTGCTGCAGGTCCTGTAATGTGTTGGATTGTTTCTGGTTTCTCTTGGCATTTTCTGCATTTATCATCTCGAATTTGCTGGTTCTTTATTGTGGATTTTTGATTTTTTTTTGGTGTTAACTACCTGGCCCTGTATCTCTACAAGGAAACCTTCTGTTTCTGGGAAGAGGTCTCCAACTCCGAGCCAGGCATTTGATACTTTCCTTGTTGACATCTACTCTTCTCAAAACAGGGGGCTGTCTTACATGGAGGGTCAGGCTTTTCCATCGGTTAACTTTTTTTTCTTTAGTGATAATTTCTCAATTTTTCTGGGTTGTGCTTTTTATTTAAGTTTAGGGTGTGTACTTCTTTTCTTCTTATTATTATTATGATTATTGAGTTCTTTATCTTTTGTGTTTTTATTTTGGTGCAGTATGTCCAGCAGTATGTTAAGCAGAGAAAAACCAGAAAGCAGAGGAAGCAGAGGAAAAAATTGTAGATATGTACCTACACTTACATAGAAACATAGAAAATAGGTGCAGGAGTAGGCCATTCGGACCTTCGAGCCTGCACCGCCATTTATTATGATCATGGCTGATCATCCAACTCAGAACCCCGCCCCAGCCTTCCCTCCATACCCCCTGACCCCCGTAGCCACAAGGGCCATACCTAACTCCCTCTTAAACATAGCCAATGAACTGGCCTCAACTGTTTCCAGTGGCAGAGAATTCCACAGATTCAGCACTCTCTGTGTGAAGAAGTTTTTCCTAATCTCGGTCCTAAAAGGCTTACCCCTTTATCCTCAGACTGTGACCCCTCGTTCTGGACTTCCCCAACATCGGGAACAATCTTCCTGCATCTAGCCTGTCCAATCCCTTTAGGATTTCATACGTTTCAATCAGATCCCCCCTCAATCTTCTAAATTCCAACGAGTACAAGCCCAGTTCATCCAGTCTTTCTTCATATGAAAGTCCTGCCATCCCAGGAATCAATCTGGTGAATCTTCTTTGTACTCCCTCTATGGCAAGGATGTCGTTCCTCAGATAAGGGGACCAAAACTGCACACAATACTCCAGGTGTGGTCTCACCAAGGCCTTGTACAACTGCAGTAGTACCTCCCTGCTCCTGTACTCGAATCCTCTCGCTATAAATGCCAACATACCATTCGCCTTTTTAACCGCCTGCTGTACCTGCATGCCCACTTTCAATGACTGGTGCATAATGACACCCAGGTCTCGTTGCACCTCCCCTTTTCCTAATCGGCCACTATTCAGATAATAATCAGTTTTCCTATTTTTGCCACCAAAGTGCATAACTTCACATTTATCCACATTAAATTGCATCTGCCATGAATTTGCCCACTCATCCAAACTATCCAAGTCACCTTGCATCCTCTTAGCATCCTCCTCACAGCTAACACTGCCGCCCAGCTTCGTGTCATCCGCAAACTTGGAGATGCTGCATTTAATTCCCTCATCCAAGTCATTAATATATATTGTAAACAACTGGGGTCCCAGCACTGAGCCTTGCGGTACCCCACTAGTCACTGCCTGCCATTCTGAAAAGGTCCCGTTTATTCCCACTCTTTGCTTCCTGTCTGCTAACCAATTCTCTATCCACATCAATACCTTACCCCCAATACCGTGTGCTTTAAGTTGCACAATCTCCTGTGTGGGACCTTGTCAAAAGCTTTTTGAAAATCCAAATATACTACATCCACTGGTTCTCCCCTATCCACTCTACTAGTTACATCCTCAAAAAATTCTGTGAGATTTGTCAGACATGATTTTCCTTTCACAAATCCATGCTGACTTTGTCCGATGATTTCACCACTATCCAAATGTGCTGTTATCACATCTTTGATAACTGAGTCCAGCAGTTTCCCCACCACCGACGTTAGGCTGACCGGACTATAATTCCCCGGTTTCTCTCTCCCTCCTTTTTTAAAAAGTGGGGTTACATTAGCCACCCTCCAATCCTCAGGAACTAGTCCAGAATCTAACGAGTTTTGAAAAATGATCACTAATGCATCCACCATTTCTTGGGCTACTTCCTTAAGCATTCTGGGATGCAGACCATCTGGCCCTAGGGATTTATCTGCCTTTAATCCCTTCAATTTACCCAACATCACTTCCCTACTAACATGTATTTCGCTCAGTTCCTCCATCTCACTGGACCCTCTGTCCCCTACTATTTCTGGAAGATTATTTATGTCCTCCTTAGTGAAGACAGAACCAAAGTAATTATTCAATTGGTCTGCCATGTCCTTGCTCCCCATAATCAATTCACCTGTTTCTGTCTGTAGGGGACCTACATTTGTCTTTACCAGTCTTTTCCTTTTTACATATCTATAAAAGCTTTTACAGTCAGTTTTTATGTTCCCTGCCAGTTTTCTCTCATAATCTTTTTTCCCCTTCCTATTAAGCCCTTTGCCCTCCGCTGAACTCTGAATTTCTCCCAGTCCTCAGGTGAGCCACTTTTTCTGGCTAACTTGTATGCTTCTTCTTTGGAATTGATACTATCCCTAATTTCTCTTGTCAGCCACGGGTGCACTACCTTCCTTGATTTATTCTTTTGCCGAACTGGGATGAACAATTGTTGTAGTTCATCCATGCAATCCTTAGATGCTTGCCATTGCATATCCACCGTCAATCCTTTAAGTGTCATTTGCTAGTCTAGCTTAGCTAATTCATGTCTCATACCTTCAAAGTTACCCCTCTTTAAGTTCAGAACCTTTGTTTCTGAATTAATTATGTCACTCTCCATCTTAATGAAGAATTCCACCATATTATGGTCACTCTTACCCAAGGGGCCTCTCACGACAAGATTGCGAATTAACCCTTCCTCATTGCTCAAAACCCAGTCTAGAATAGCCTTCTCTCTAGTTGGTTCCTCGACATGTTGGTACAAAAAACCATCCCGCATACATTCCAAGAAATCCTCTTCCTCAGCACCTTTACCAATTTGGTTCACCCAATCTACATGTAGATTGAAGTCACCCATTATAACTGCTGTTCCTTTATTGCACACATTTCTAATTTCCTGTTTAATACCATCTCCGACCTCACTACACTGTTAGGTGGCCTGTACACAACTCCCACCAGCGTTTTCTGCCCCATTTTGATCATGAATGGGGTCACCATTGACTGGAACTTTAGCCAAACAAATTGAAGAAATACGATGGCTACAAAAGCAGATCAGAGAGTAGGAATCCATCTCCTGATTGATGCGTTAACTTCTCAAAGTTATTCCATAAGGCATAAGTCAGGTATGCGATGGAATGCCATCTATCTGCATTGTCGACTTTAGCTCCAATAGCACTGAAGAAACATAAAACAACTCACTTGATTAACACCCTGTCAACCACTTGAAACCATCTTAAACATCAATCTCTCCACCGGCAGTACAACGTTGCTCTACGGTATATCATCTACAAAATACACTGCAGCAAGGCGCCATGGTTTCTCAACCAGTACCAGAATCCCTAATCACTGTCACCTAAAAGGACAAAGACAAGATCATGGGAATACCTCAAGTTCTTCCCTACGCTTACGGTCATTTCTCATCATGTAAGCAGTGAATTTACCACTTCTGTTATAATGGTAAATATCAAACTTTCCTTGTTGGAAGTACCAGTTTCTCTGTAAATCAGCTGAACCCAAGAAAATTGATCAAACCTTGGAGAGTTTAGCTTCTTCAATCCTTCTATCTATTTAAAACTTTGAACTGCTACTGAGGTAGTTTCAGCTCTGTATCCTTACAACTTTTTGAAAAATTATCCACAGCTGATTATACAAAATTAACGGAGCAAAGGACAGAAATGGCTCATTGAGGGAGTGCAATTTTAAGATGATTGTAGGAAAGAATAAGGGGATGTCAGAGGTAAAATTATTACACAGAGATTGGTGGATACATGGAATTCACTGCCAGGGGTGGTGGTAAGAAGCAGATGCATGAGAGACATTTTGAAAACACTTAGATAGGCATATAGGTGATAGAAAAATCAAGGGCTATGTAGGAGGGAAGAGTTAGATTGATCTCGGCGTAAGAATGGAAGGGAAAGATTTGCTTCAAGGTTGGATCCATTTTTAGATGGCTGAAATTACAGAGGATGATGCACTGGATATGGAGGTTCATAGAGCGGTAGATAAGGACAAAAGGAACTCTATCCACGTTATGGAAGTGGGAGGATGGAGTGATAACAGATGAACTGGAAATGGAGGAGACGCAGGTGAGTGCAGCTTCGATGGTGGTAGAAGGGAAGTGCCATGCTTTGAAAAAGGAGGACATCTCAGATGTTCTAAAATGGAAAGTCTCATGCTTAGACCAGATGAAATGGAGACAGAGGAACTGAGAAAAACCCTTGTGATCTAGTGGATCTCTTACAGCCTGTTGCAGGCTGTGATGTGCTTGTTCTGAAGGATTAGTGGATCACTTCCTAGTATTTAGGATTCTGCTTCTGTTTTTTTTAAATTGAGTTCCTTATCTTATTGTGTATTTTTGTGCTGCATCAGATCTGGAGTAACAATTGTCTTGTTCTTCTTTATATCTGAATCATTAACCTTGAATCAAGAAGGCCTCTTCCAAAGTTTTCCCAAGATGGTGCCTTTTCTTCTGAGATGGGGTGTTCTCTTCCCATGACCTTGTTTGATCTGGAGTGTTGTGTATGTTGAATCACCACTGTTTTAAGGCATGCCCACTGTTAGTCAAATGTGCCTCTAACTCTCGGCACTTTGAAGCAAAAGTACATTGGTCTCCTGAAGACCACCTCTGATTGTCATTCTACACATCTCATACACATTTAGTTTGAACAATCTTTCTTCTGTCTGGAATTGAGTCCTCGTGTGTCCATCCAGATGCCCCTGTAGAGCCTTCTCACTGTTGTTTTGGCCATGGTACTGCAGAGGGATGTCAGAATCAGAAACTGATTCATTGTTACTGACTTATCAAATTCATAAAATTACGATAAATTACAAGCAAATAAATTCTACATTAAAAGAATAACGAGGTAATGCTCATGGGTTCATGACTGTTAATGGACAAGGAAGAAGCTATCTCTAAGTTATTGAGTGTGTGTTTTCGGGATCTTGTAGCTCCTCCCTGATGATAGTAAAAAGAAGAAGATATGTCCTGGGTGGCGGTAATCCTTAATGATGCATGCTGCCTTCTTGAGCCCCCACCTTTTGAATATGTCCTCACTGGTGTTCCCATGATGGAACTGGCAGAATCTACAACTCTGTGCAGCTTTTTATGATCCTGTGCTTTCATGCCTCCATACTAGGCCATAATGCAACCAGTCAGCATGTTCTCCATGGAAATGTGTAAGTACAGTGAATTCTAGTTAATTGGGCCATCAGTTAATTGGGGCAGCCGCTTACTTGAGACAACTCTTAAAGAACAAAAACTAAATAGGTAAAATAACCGAGATACCCTTTGTTTATTTGGGACACTATGCTGCTTAATTGGGAGAGGAGATTGTTGCTGAGAAGTTTCCAACTAGTATCAGTCACTTACACTTGCGTGGCCATTAGAGACTACACCATGCTTACAGGAAACAGTTTTTAAAGAGCGCCAGTTGCGTGCGTTTGTGTTCAGAAAGCAGTGATTTTTGTCACTGATAGTTGGTGAGAAATAAGCATTAAGACAATTTGGAACTGTTTTGCGCACTGCGGTTCAAACATTCAGGATTGGAGATGCTAGAAACGGCTGTAAGTGAAAATCAATCAATTTCACTACTTCGACAAGTTATGACCTATGAAGAATTTGAAGTTATGGACAATCATCTTGAATATTGCAATGAAAATGAAGATTTGCAAGATGCAATTGTCAAAAGCATTGTATGAAGTCTGTCCATTTTCTGCATTAGATATTTGATAAATATCAGGAATCAATTCACAGTTTTATAACACTGTAACAGTACTGATAATGTTCTAACTTGTTCTGGATTTCATTTAAATACATAATTTGTTACTCAGTTAAATGGTAATTTGTCTCTTTTATACCTTTTTAAATAGTTCCATGAAACTTCAGCATATTGGAGCAACTGCCAAATGTATTGGCCCCGATGTATCCCAAACCACTGTATTTGGTGACATACCATATCTGCTCAAATTCCTTATGAATTGGAGCTGCTGGAATGGCTTCTTCTTGATTTCACCAACATGTTAGGCCCAGGATAGATATTGACACTCAGAAACTTGAAGCTGGTCATCCTTTTCACTGCTGACCTCTCAATAAGAACTGGGGCATTTTCTCCCGTCTTTCCCTTCCTGAGGTGCACAATCATTTCCTTGGTCTTGTGACATTGTGTGTGAGGATGTTGCTGCAACACCACTCAACGAGCTGATCTACCTCACTTCTGTGAGCCTCCTGGTCCCCGTCTGAGATTCTACTGTGACCCAAGGGGTTATCAGAAAATTTATCGATGGCGTTTGCTTAGCTATGCAGTCGTGAGTGTAGAGAGAGTAGTGCAATGGGCTAAGCATGCATTCCTGAGATGTACCTGTGTTGATTGGGAAGGGGCTAACATCTTGTGAGGGCTTACCCCCTTGAAGGATGTTCTGAGGTTGGGCTCCAAGACAGAGCACACAGGGTCACCAGATGCAGTGGGGATTTACACAGGTGTAGTGCTATTCTCCATTTCCAAGTGTGCAAAGAAGATGCAGAGTGAAGCAGCACTGCCATTTATACTGCCAATTAGCCTCATGGGAAGTAATGTCACATAAACCTGCCACAGCTTATGTGCATCTGATTGTGCCTCTAACTTCACATGGAGCTGCCTTTTTGCTCTCACAGTAGCTGTCCATAGGTCATATCTAGACTTCTTATTCTGTATCACTGGTCTTGAGAGCCACAGGCCCAGCTTCAGCGGGTTACCAATCTCCTGGTTCATCCAGGGTGTTACGATACGTGAGTTATGACCAAAGAAAAATGGTTGGCGTCGCTTCACACTTTCATGCAAAGGTGTTTATTAACTGCATCAAAAATTAGCAAAAATAGTGAAAAGAAAACTGCTAATATTTACAAAAAGATATCTACCAGTTACAGCTACATACTATGTCCAGCATGTCCAGATATCTACCAGTTACAGCTACATGCTATATCTGGCAGTTCGATCTCTCTCTCTCTCTCTCCCCCCCCAAGCTGCCCTGCATTTTTTTGGCAGCTGAATATATCATCTTTAATTACCTACAAAGTTATCATGAATCAGAAAATGATGCACCCCACAATGTACTTACGATTATATGACAAAATAAGCAGAAGTATCTACCTTGAATAAAGTATACAATCAATATATATCCATTTACACATTCCATTCAATAAAGAAATGAAATATTCCACTATGTGTTGTGAGAAAGGCACCACAAAGCCAAACGCTTTTAAGTTGGTTACAGCTGCAACGTAATCATTCTAAACATGACAATGTAAATAAAGTATCCCTGTTGTTGGTTCATTCCAGAGATTTCCAGGTCTTGCTTTTCTGTACATACTTCCTTAATTATCTATTTATCATTGGCCATTAGATAGGTCTCTCCATTCTGTGTGACAATCAGTCAGAATGTATTTGAGCATATTGTAATTTTGTTGCTTAGAATAGTCACCTTACGTCTCTGAAGAGCAGGCCAAGTGTGAGCCAGATCCATGGATCTGATGGAAGCATGGTTTGAGAATAGCTTAACTTCCCAACCTTTGAAACAGTTGTTTCAGGTAACGTACTGTATCATCCTGCTGGTTGCCTGCTGAATCCTCGATTTCAATTGTTGAGAGAATTAAATATATCTTGCCGTGATGGTTGTCACAAACTCAGTGTCCTTGGCATCTCTTAATGTCTTGCTCCAAAGACATTAAATGTCACCCATGTTCAAGCAGAAATGCTACTCATTATATTTGTACCAACATCTCATCCACAGAATTGACCTTATTTGACACCAGTTAGATTTTGTTCAGCTGAAGCTCAAACCTTATCTCTTACCCAGTAAACCTTACCTTGATCACCCTGGTAACTTTTTATGTCCTCTTCATTGAGCACTGTCTTAACAAATTCATTTTCTAAGCTACATGTACAGTCTTTCCCAGATGTAGGATATTTATGATTTAGCAACACAGGTCACCTTCCTCAACACTGGCAACATCTAAGCTAACAGAAACTCTCATTTTGCCATCGGTACATCTTCCTGTTGGCAGAACGACATTTCCAGCCTGGCAGATGACATGTGTGAAAGTTGGTTAACTCTTATCAGATGCCTACATGTTACAAGCACAGAGTCTCCATTTCAAGATTTCAGCAACCAGGTATCAGTATCATTCAATTAGATACCAGAAGATAGCGATTACATTGAGATAATAATTCTCTCTTTCTCTCCCCCACCCCCAACTCTCCCACTGATATTCCCCCACCCACATTTGTGTCTTCAGCACCTGCCCAGCTGATCCATCTTGGCAGGAAACAGACTTTAACTCATTCAATTCTAACTATACAACAAAATAGATCAAGTGAAAAATTGGTCACATGATAAAACCTTTACAGGGGATTATACCTAAAATTACATAACCCAAGTGTAATTCCATGTTATGCTGAATCGGTATCAGATATTCTAAGATATTGCTATTAATATTGAAGGATTAAATCCTAACATAAGTGCAATTAGCAAAATTCATTGAAGCCATCTCTGTACTGGGAATGGCTATATTTCAATTATTATGATTTTCTCATTTTGATTGGGGTTTTGTCATTTTTAAAGATTCTTGGAACCCATGAGAAGCCTTTGTTTGATTTCACTCAGTCAAAATTAAAATCATTCCAAATCCACTAGCCACATTTATTTAAGCCAAACCTCTGCCATCATATCAGCCCAGGTAAAGTCTCACCTTTACTCTTACTTCTTCTCCAATTCTCATTCTTTATAATCAGCTGATGCAGTAGTGTAAACACCCTTGTTAAATCTGATGGCAATCTAGAGTAATCTTAAAGTTGACATTGTAAAGTTTAAGATGGTGCAGGTGAATCTCAGTGACTTCTGGTTGGTAGCTAACGAAACAAGGAAAACAACTAAATACTTTATTAATCTCACTTTTTCTGACAAACGATCATTGTAAGTAATAGTCTGTAACTTCCCTTTGGGCTTGAAGGCAACCTGTTGCAGTAAAACCGAGGCAAAGTGAGGCAACGTCCCATCAAATGTCCCGTTTAACCAATTTCCCCCGGGATCAATAAAGTATGACTATGACTATGACTATGACTATGACTATCGCTGAGAGCGAGGAGGACCTGAGGCTTGATCGACTTAAGCGCTGTGTCGAAGGCCGAATAGAGGCAGCGAGGTCCAGCTCCCAGAGGGCGCTGAACCCGATGTTTGGACTCTGATTTAGAAGCTAGGCCAGACTGAAAAGGTCATGGCGTCAGGGCCTGAGGTGAGGAATGGGCTGGTTCAGATCGCTGCTCCACGACATTTACTTGGCTCTGTGCTGCACTACACTGAACTATGGGACTCTCTCCCGGACTTCAGTTCAGAACGCTATTTGCTTGCACTTCTATTTTGTTTGCACATTGGGTGTTCAACGGTCTTCATTTTATTTATATGGGTTCATTTTTTATGTGCATGAGGTGTTTTTTTTCTCTGCACTTTCAGGGTTTGACGGTCTTTTTTGCATGGGTTCTTCTGGGTTTCTTTGTTTCATGGCTGCCTGTTAGGAGATAAATCTCAAGGTTTTATAATGTGTGTGTGTGGCCTCCATCAGTCGTGGTCGACCATGGGTACTGCGTCTCTGGTAGTCACTGGTTTGTCGAGCAGCATCGACTGTGGCTATTGAGGCCGATCCTGGAAAGGTAGGCTCTGCCACAGTTACTGCATGTGTCAGGCATCGTGGAATTGTTGTCCGCTGTCCACTGTGCTCTCCGTTTCGCTCTCCGCTCCTCGAACTGACTCAGGATCACACGTTCACCTTGCTCTAGGTGCTGCTGAAGAATACCTTGCCATTTGTTGTGGTCATCTACTGTATCCTCCCAGCACTCTGTGTTGATTTTTAAGGTTTTCATGTTGCTCTTGCAGAGGTCCTTGAAGCGAAGCTGTGGTCTACCAATGTTCCTCTTGCCTGTTGCGAGAATGTCCTTTGGCAGTCTACCATCCTTCATACAATGGACGTGGCCCAGCCAGCGCAGTCTACATTGTCTTAAAAGCATGAATATTGTGGGAAGTTCAGAAATGTACTTTGATAATAAATGTACTTTGAACTTTGAAACATTCAAAAACAATTTGAACTCTCCCACATTTACTGGTCTCTTCACCATTTCAGTCGCTTCAGCTTTCCACTTCGTGGTTTGTAAGCAATGAACTTAGTCTGAGATAGGCAACTGTGAGTTGGATGAAGGAACATTTATTTAATGCACTTAACAATATACTTGTTTCGGAAATTCTTCCATGATGCAACAATTGCTTTTCTTAGTAGTGGCAGCACTAAGAAACTCAGGCGGACAGAGGCAATGGTCTCTTATCCATTGTCCGTTCAAATGTTTTCAGTAAAGACATAAGCTCATATGGTAATTTGATATAAAATACAGATTCCTTTGTGTATCTACACTGAGAGATAATACTTACTCTCTTTCTCTACACATGGTAGCGTTTACATATGATAAATCTAATTTTTATAGAAACTTAGAAAAACCTACAGCACAATACATGCCCTTCAGCCCACAATGCCCTCTAATTTTCTAAGCTCCATGTACCTATCCAGGAGTCTCTTAAAACAGTGGTCCCCAACCACCGGGCCACGGACCGATACCGGGCCGCAAGGCATGTACTACCGGGCCGCGAGGAAACGATATGATTTGGAGTCAGCTGGACCTTTTCTCATTTCCAGTCACGGCCACTTTTGAGCCATTACGCATGCGAGGCCATTACCCGCGCATCATCCATGTCAGCGCGGGAAGGAGATCAACTCCTAGAGCTTGCAAATTATGGCGGGCTGAAAAGTATGTTTGACATAAGATCTCTGTCAGCATTCTGGATCAAAGTTAAGGCTAAATATCCTGAGATAGCCACGAAAGCACTGAAAACATTACTTCTATTTCCAAAATTTTTCTGCGAAGCGGAGTTTTCTGCAAAGAATGCAACGAAAACTAAATTGCGGAATAGAGTGGACATAAGGAACCCCCTTCGAGTATCGCTGTCTCCCATCACCCCTCGATAGGACCGTCTTGTTGCAGGGAAACAAGGCCAGGGCTCCCACTGATTCAGCGATATTGGTGTGTTGCAATGATTTTATATGTTCATATGGGGAAAATATGTGCTGTGTGTTTAATATCCAAACGTTACTTAAAATGTTATGATGCTATTGACTTACTTATATAACCATATAACAATTACAGCATGGAAACAGGCCATCTCTGCCCTTCTAGTCCATGCCGAACGCTACTCTAACCTAGTCCCGCCAACCTGCACTCAGCCCGTAACCCTCCATTCCTTTCCTGTCCATATACTTATCCAATTTTTCTTTAAATGATAATATTGAACCTGCTTCTGCCACTTCTACTGGAAGTTCGTTCAACACTTACTTCAAGCTCCCCTGATAATTGTCTTATCATTATATTCATGCGAGGAAAATATGTGCTGTGTGTTTAATATTAAATTCGTTAGATAATCCCTTTTAGAAACGAAATTGAGTGTATTAGCCACTTATCAACTATATTCCGGTCGTGATTAACACCCCCGCCCCCGCCCCCGAACAGAATTGCCAAAAAGGATTTGCAGGGGAAAAAAATTGGCAGGTCACGACGCGCATGCGCACTGGTGCCCGCGCAAAGCGTCATGGTCATTGTAGTCTTTTTTGGGGTAAACACAACGTATTTGACTGCTACTCTTATCCATTGGCAACCCTAAACCCCCCCTCCGGGTTGGCCGGTCCTCAGTGCAAAAAAGGTAGGGGACCCCTGTCTTAAAAGACCCTATTGTATCCGCCTCCACCACCGTCGCCAGCAGCCCATTCCACGCACTCACCACTCTCTGCATAAAAACTTACCGCTGATATCCCCTCTGTACCTACTTCCAAGCACCTTAAAACTGTGCCCTTGTGTTAGCCATTTCAGCCCTGGGAAGTATCCACACGTTCAATGCCTCTCCTCATCTTATACACCTCTATTAGGTCACCTCTCATCCTCTGTCGCTCTAAGGAGAAAACTCAACCTGTTCTCATAAGGCATGCTCCCCAATCCAGGCAACATCCTTGTAAATCTCTTCTGCACATCCTTCCTGTAGTGAGGTGACCAGAAAGGCTTTTATGTAAACCTCACACCCATCAATCCTTTGTAGAGATGTTGCAGCATTGGTACCATTGTACCAGTATCATTGACTGGTTCTTGATCATCAGTGCATAATTCATCTATTTGTATTTGAATGGTGTTTGGATTTAAATGTACATCACTGAAAATCAATGAACTGCTACCAGCTGGAAGTATCTTCTCATTGGTAGGGAGAGGGGACCCACCGCTTGAATAAAGGGCATTGACAGCTAAAATTGTCGGGGAGAATAAACAGGGAAGTGAACTAGTCTTTGAAGATTGGGTACTTCCAGTATAATCTCTCTTTCGTGAGGGCACTTGTGGTTATTAATGTTGGATAGGGCTTAAGTTCTTGAGTTTAGAATTTTGTAGTCAGCAAACCCAGTACTATCACCTCTATACCCTGCATATTCATATGTCATGTGGCATCACCTTGTCTACATCTTTGAATTTCTGCTAAAGTTTGTACAGCTTCAGGTTATACTACATACGTTTGGGTTCAGACTTGATAGGTACAGTATGTAATTTATACAATATGCAATGCCAGTATAAATATTCTGAAAGATTTCTTCATGTTTAAGTAACAAGCTTCCCAAGCATGATTTCAGTATATCTGCATAAATTCAAAACACAACTTGTTAATTATGTTTTGTTTTGTTGACTGCCAATCCTATCATGAGCCTGCGGCCTCTGCAGCTTGCGGTAGACTGATGAGCTTCTAGGGATTTTGAGCACATGCATTTATTAATCGTTATCTTAACTACAGCTGTTAAGCCCTTGTGCTTTCGGTTTAATCTTTTCAAGTTTAATTGTGGCCGGCAAATGTTTCCAGCATTCTATGATTATTTAAAGAGGGCTCTCGTTCAGTTCCTTAGAGGAGTCATTGTATTGGAGAGAATGAAATGTCTCACAGTGTCACTCAGCCGCTCCTCCAAGACTCTATTGGTATTCCCATGTCTAACATCTTGTTTCCGTCCCCTCCTGGAGATCCTGCCATTCCTTCACTCCTGGGTCAAGTAGTGAACCTGCCATCCACAGCTCTTGGGTTGAGTTGGTGTCAGCGACCTCTGTTACAGAGAAAGCCTCCTGTCCCCCTGCACCTACCTCCAGTTCTCTGAGAGCGTACCATGACAGAATGATTCCACTCTCTACCAACCCAGTGGAGGTTCTGAGTTTCTTCAGTCTATGTTCAAGATTTTTACCGAGGTTCTCTGGGACAAGGTCCATAAGATCTCTCATGTAATGTCTTGCTCATGGATTTCATACTAGTGTCTAAAATTTAGCACTGCCTCAAGCTTCAGACCTGCCTTGTGTTTCTCAGACCCGTCTTTAGAGCTCCAGATCTGTTCCGGATTTTTCAGCCCTGCCCCGGAGGTCTGCCTTGTGTTTTTTCCAAGTCTGTCTCAGGACCATCAGAGCTGTTCTGGATTTTCCAGTGCTGCCTTGAGCTCCTGGTCTGCGTTGTGTTTCTCAGACTTGTCTCAAGAGCACCCCGTGGTGGGGGAGGAGGTGTCATGAGCCCTGAAGCTTGCCATTGAGCACTGAGCCTCTCGGGTTTCTGAGCACCATTATTTACTAACCATTATCTAACTAGAGTTGTTAAGCCCTTGTGCTTTCAGTTTAATCTTGTCAAGTTAATTGTGGCCGGCACATGTTTCCCACATTCTATGATTATTTAAAGAGGACTCTCATTCAGTGACTTAGCAGAGTCATTGTGTTGGAGAAAATGAATTGTCTCACACTGTGGCTTAGTTGCTCCTCTGAGGCTATGTCCACACTAGACCGGATAAATCCGTAACCAAAGCTTTTTCTCTTCGTTTTGATCCTCCGTCCACACTGAAATGATGTTTTCCTCCCCCCAAAAATGGAGATTTTCAGAAACACTCTCCAGAGTGAATAAATCTGAAAACGCCTAATATCCGGCGTAGTGTAACAGGGGTAACCGGCTATTTTTAAAACCATGTCATGACGTGCCGGAACAAATGGTGGTGGCAGCACGGCATTTCATTGTTTTCTTGAACACAACCTCCAACACAACAACAATATCTGACAATAGATGTGTAACAGCCTAATCTAACATTGTATGGAAATACAAGATAACACTGATGCAGACATGTTTTATACATTTAACAAGGTGCTTTATTAATATATTGCTTGTGCAAACATTCAATAGATACAATCATCATTTTTGCCCAGTAACTTGTTTTATTGCACATGTTAAATACAGCAAAATAATACACAAAGACATGGCAAAAGTAAAGGCAAACAAATGAGGTAACAGCAAATTTCACTTTTGCCTAGTAACAAGCCTTATTGCATTTAGTTTTCGTCGTCGTGGCTATCCCTCGAGGTCGAGGATGATGGTCTTCGTTCTGAAGAAGTAGCCCACAGAGCGAAGACGCCTGTGTGTGTGTATTTGTTTACTGTGTACTTGTTGCTGTGCTCCAAAAAGCACACGATACTTCACAAATTAACCAACTGATTCCAATGGCATGGAAACCACGACGATTGGAGCTGATGGATTTATTGCAGCCTTCATCCACCTTCACAGCCGTTGAGTTTGAAGTAACTTCGTCTGCCTGTTCCACCGTTGAGGTCCAGGTTGGATCGTTCTTTGTCAGGGACCTCACCCTCGACCTTACTGCCACGGGTGACCCTACCAAGAACGTAGCTCCAGGCGGCATCACGCTCGGAATCTCAGGACCACCGCGACAAGGTGACAATCCACAGAGAAGATTTAGTTGTAGCTGTCGTCCCTTTCATTGGTGAAGAGACTATGGCTGTAGGAAATATTTCTGGACAAATGCGCACCAAGTCTTTCATTTGGCAATTTCCTTTTAAGTTTTTCTAGTCTGTAACCAAACAAACGCGCACCAAGTCTTTTGTTTGGCAATTTCCTTTTAAGTTTTTCTAGTCTGTAACCGAACAAACACGCACTAATTCTTTCCCTTGGCAATTTCCTTTCAAGTTTTTTCAGTCTGTACCTGGACAAACGCGCACCAAGTATACCATTTCCCCTTTGCTTGTTTTCTATGTGTCCTGCGCATGCCCAGTAGGAGGAGATCTGCCCAAATATCCATTTTAATGTGGACAGAGGTATTTTTAAAAACGCCTAATGTGGACACCTGTTGTTTTTACGTGAAACCGGCATTTTCAAAATTATCCAGTCTAGTGTGGACGTAGCCTGAGACTCTGTTGGTATTCCCATGTCTAACCTCTTGTTTCCATCTTCTTCTGGGTATCATGCCATTCCTTCCCTTCTGGGTCAAGTCGTGAACCTGCTGCCTGTGGCTCCTGGGTTGAATCGGTGCTAGTGATCCCCCAGTACGGAGAAAGCCTGCCATTCTTCTGCACCTGGGTCCTGTCCTCCAAGAGTATGCCGTGACAAAGTCCTCTTTAGTTATGTTGGGTAATAAGCTATGATATTGGAAATTCTAATTGTTTGCCTATTAGAACATTCAATGTGTTATATTTATCCTACAGCTTTCAGGACAACACCTATCTATATTTTTAAGGCTACCTGTGCTTTCTTTCAAAAGAATTTGACTTCATGGAATGAGGGAATCTCTGCCTTTGGCAGAGTTGCAAGCATATATAGCACTCTTGTGAGCACATTTGTTCCTCCTGGCTGGTCATTTATTGGTAGAACTTCTTTCTGATTACTGTCATTCCACTAACAGCATTGACAGTAAGCAAATCCAGTTCTTCACTATCAGAATTAGCTTCAATGTTATGCAGACTTAATCTCTCTATTTTTTACTGGAATATTTTCCTCTCAATATAGGCAGACACTGTTTGGGTTACTTGTTCTGAGTTGGGATTTATATGCTACTGTTACACGCTCAGTGGCCACTTTTTTAGATACACCTTTACATTTGCTTGTTAATACAAATATCTAATCAGCCAATCATGTGGCAGCAACTCAATCTGTAAAAACATGCAGATGGGGCCAAGAGGTTCAGTTATTGTTCAGTCCAAATTCAGAATGAGGAAGAAATGTGATATAAGCAACTTTGATGGTGGAGTGATTACTGGTGCCAGATAGGATGGTTTAAGTATCTCCGAGATTGCTGATCTCCTGGAATTTTCATGCATAACAGTCTCTAGAGTTTACAGAGAATGGTGCAAAAACATAAAACGACCAGTGAACAGCAGTTCTGTGGTTGAAAACACCTTGTTAATGAGAGAAGTTAAAGGAGCTTGGCTAGACTGGTTCAAGCTGACAAGAAGGTGACAGTAATTCAAGTACCTATGCTTTGCAAAAATTTCAACATGTTGAACCTTGAAATGGATAGGCTACAACAGCAGAGGACCATGAACATACACAGTGACCTCTTTATTAGGTACAGGAAGTACCTGATAAAGTAGCCACTCAGTGTATATATCTTCAAAAACAAATGATGAGATGCCACCACTACACTGCTGGAAGAATCAGTAGCATATACACACGTATTCTTCTGCCCCTTCATCTCCTCCCTCATCTCCATTCAGGGCCCCAAACGGCCCCTCCAGGTGATGCAACATACTTTACCTGCAGATCAGCTGGAGTCATCTATTGTGTCCAGTGCTTCCGATGCAACCTCCTTTACATTGGTCAAGCTCCTCTGCTCCATCCACCAAAAACGGAACTTCCAAGTGGCCAATATTTCAATTCTAATATCATTCCCATTCTAACATGTCAGTCCATGCCCTCAGGGTGCAGAAGCAACACCTTCCATTTTGTTTGGGTAGCCTCCAACTTGATGGCATGAATATCTATTTCTCTTTCCAGTTAAAAAAATCCCTCCCTCCCCCTCCACTCCTCTTCATTCTGGTTTCTTAACCTTTCTTGCCCCCCTATCACCTCCTTCCTCCCTTTCTCCTATGGTCCACAATCCACTCCTTATCAGCTACTTTCCTATACATCCCTTTATCATTCCGACCTACCTGGCTTCACCTATCACCTTCCACCTAGCGTCTTTCCCCTTCCCAACCTTTTTATTCTGGCAAACTGAGAAAATGTGCAGATGCTGGAAATCTTCCCCCTTCCTTTCCAGTCCTGAAGAAGGGTCTTGTCTCAAAACATCAGCCATTAATTCCTTTCCAACGACGCTGACTGACCTGTTGAGTTCCTTCAGCATTTTGTGTGTGTTTCCTCTGACCTTGCTTCATTGCTGCTCTTCTATAACATATGGCATACAGTGGTAGAATTGTCTTGACAGTTTCCACTGCCATTTTCATTGAGTTTACAATCCTGCAAGCTAGCCAAACACTGAACTCTCCCTATACAATTAAGCCATGTGCAAATCTATTCAACAGTACAGTGTTACAATGAGTGCAACAAAACCACAGACTGTCTCTCTTGCTCTTTAACTTATTATGTTGGACTTGTAACTCTTTGCTATTTCAAGTGGTGATGAATTATTTAAATATTTTTAAAAATTTTCTGCTATGCTTCTGAGAATGGAAAACTTTGGCTTTCCAGTGGGCAATGCGATTGGAAAGCTAGCCACAGATCTTGGGTCCCATTACCTTCAATGGAATAACCTTCTTGAGCAATTTCTGCAGTGTTAGAACAGTTTTGAGAATATAATTGATCCAAAATGGCATTTTCAACCTTTCTAAGCATGCTGCCATTGTACCCCATCCTCCACTTTACATTTCCAAGCTGGCTAACTAGACTCTTGGTGTTCGAGCTGCTGTTACATCCCATTTTCCATCTAAACAGTAGTGCTTCTGCTCTCAAAATTCCCTAGGCTCTGCTCACTTCTCTTATGTGTCTAATTCTCCATTTATCAATATTTTGCTTCATGTCAACATCTGGGGATCTATCCTGGGAACAACATATCGATGCAGTTACAAAGAAGATGTGACAGTGGCTATATTTCATTAGGAGTTGAGGAGCTTTGGTATGTTACCAAAGACATTCGCAAAGTTTGACAGATGTATCATGGAGAGCATTGTATCTGACTGCATTAACTTCTGGTATGGGTGGGTTGGGGGGCACTGCAAATGATCAAAAGAAGCTGCAGAAAGTTGTGAACTCTGTCAGCTCCATCATGGGCTCTAACCTCCACAGCATTCACGACACCTTCAAGCGGTAATACCTTAAAAAGGTGGCATTCATCATTTAAGACCCCCGTCACCCACAACATGCCCTCTTCTCCGTGCTACCATTAGGGATGTGGTACAGAAGCCTGAAGACACACACTCAATCTTTCAGGAATGGTTTCTTTCCCCCTGCCATCAAGTTTTTGAATGAACACTACCTCGCTACTTTTTATTTGTGTGTGTGTGTGTGTGTGTGTGTGTGTGTGTGTGTGTGTGTGTGTGTATGTATGTACGTATGTATATATATTCTCATCTCCTCTGGAGTCTTGATACCGTGTTGTCTGTGTTGATGATCAGTAGTACTGTAATGATAGGTGCTTTGAAGGGTTTATTCAAATTGCCATGTCGATTTAGCTAACCTTGTCTCATTCACAATTTACTTGGAAGTGTCCTTTGAACCAAACTATT
This sequence comes from Mobula hypostoma, assembly GCF_963921235.1. NCBI lineage: Eukaryota > Metazoa > Chordata > Chondrichthyes > Myliobatiformes > Myliobatidae > Mobula > Mobula hypostoma. The sequence continues at coordinate 116,137,842 of NC_086097.1, read as the reverse complement.
AGTAGTGATAAGTATTATCTATATCAGTGTTTCCCGACCTTTTTTAGCCCAATTCCCCCTAATGCACTTTCATAGTTGCCAATGCCCCTCTTAGGAAAATATACTTCCTGACACTCCCATAGTGTAAAAAGATGTCCACCATATGCTACCATGAGAAAGACAATTCTGTTTAAAATTTTTCTAAACCTAGCTTACACAGTACCTGTGCACTGTACAGCAGCTTCAATATCAATGTGATTCTTGGGCTTGATGGTCTTTAGCAAGAGTTGAAATACTGGTTCAAGATGTATTTCAACTCTTGCCCCATGTGTAACAATGTCCAAGCCGTTTCTTTCTTTTTTGTGAGCATGTGGTTCACTGCATAAAAGCCTTTTTTAAAAAGGTAGGAGGATGGCAATGCAATGAAGAACAGTTTGGCTCTTCTCCAAAGACCAAGAAACTTTGTGTGACAGTGTAGCCACATACCACAAAAGATACCATTTTTGAAAAGCATTTTTGATTCTTCATCATTCTGAATTTCGGTAATTTCTTCTTGCAAGCTCCCTTCCTGTTCTTCCAATTTTTAAAGAAATGGTTGAATTATCCAATCTGGAAATTCTCAGATTGCTCAAATCCTTGAATCAATTCTGAAAGAATTTCTTCAGTGACTGCAGGTGTAAGCAGTACTTCTACAAATCACCATCTGTGAAAGAGAGTGCTATACTTTCCGTGCAGGGAAACTGTGAGAACATTCTTCTCCCAAAGTTTTGCTCATATCTCCAATTTTCTGATAAAGGTGGACACTGCACTTTTTGCCTGGATTAAATTGAAATTCTCACCCTGCAGTTTCATATAAAGAATGTTTGTTTTGTCATATAGATCGGTTAGGTATGCCACACCTCCACATGGAAGTTAAATCGTTTCCCAAAATCTTGTCGACTTTGAGCAAAAATTCAACCACCGTGTCAAAAGGATCAAAGAACTCTCTTAAGCAGCAGCCAACGCACTTCAGTATAAAGAAGCAAGCATTCAAACTCTTGAGATAGAGCTCAAGAAAAGCAGCTACGATCAGCGCAAAGCTATCAAGGCTGCGAGACAACAATACGAGGACCAGATTGAGTCAAGATTCACAACGAATAGCACATGTGACTTATGGCGAAGGCTGCATACCATTGCAGACCTCAAAGCCAAATTAGTGCTGCTGCCAGCATCGCAGCCTCTTTCCCAGATGAGCTCAATTGCTTTTACACTCGGTTCGATGTTGCTAACTCTAAGCCTCTGAGGAAAGCCACCGCTACAACCTGCAACCTGGTCATCTCTGAGACTGAGATACGCAGATGTTTCAAACAAGTGGACAGTCTCAAGGCTATGGGACCATACAGCATCCCAGGGCAGGTGTTCAGGATGTGTTTACTGACACTTTTTTTCTCTCCCTCTTCCAGTGTAGAGTGCCCTCCTTCTTCAAATTATCCACCGTTATCCTTGTACCAAAAAAGAGCAAGGTAACCTGCCTGAACGACTTGCGTCCTGTCGCACTAACCTCAATAATAAGCAAATGCTTTGAGAGTCTGGTCAAGGATTACATCTGCAGCTTGCTACCACCCACACTGGACCCCCTACAAGTCACCTACCGACACAACTGATCAACAGATGATGCAATAGCCATTGCTCTACATACTGTCCTTGCACATCTGGAGAAGAAGGATGCTCATGTGAAAATGCTGTTCTTGGACTACAGTTCAGTATTTAACACCTTAGTTCCGTCCAGGCTCAACAAGAAGCTCAGAGACCTCGGCCTTGACGCTGCCTTGTGGAACTGGATCCTGGACTTTCTGTCAGATCATTGGCAGGTGGTAAGAGTGGGCTCCCTCACCTCCACCCCTCTGACTCTCAACACAGGAGCCCCTCAGGGCTGTGTACTGAGTCCCCTCCTTTACTCCCTGTATACCCATGGCCATGTTGCACCCACAGTTCTAATCTGCTAATTAAATTTGCCGACGACACCACATTGATTGGCCTTATCTCAAACAATAACAAGGTGGCCTACAGGGAAGAAGTCATCTTTCTGACACAGTGGTGTCAAGAAAACAACCTCTCCCTCAATGTTGCAAAAATAAAGGAGCTGGGTATGGACTACAGGAGGAATGGAGATGGACATCAATGGATATGGGGTTGAGAGGGTGAACGGCTTTAAGTTCCTTGGCATCCACATCACCGAGGATCTCACGTGGTCTGTACACACCAACTGTATGGTGAGAAAGGCACAAAAGCACCTCTTTCAGACAGTTGTGGAAGTTTGGTTTGGGCCCCCAAATCCTAAGGACTTTCTACTGGGGCACAATTGAGAGCATCCTGACTGGCTGCATCACTGCCTGGTATGGGAACTGTACCTCCCTTAATCACAGGACTCTGCAGAAAGTGGTGCGGACAGCCCAGTGCATCTGTAGTTGTGAATTTCCATGATTCAGGACATTTCCAAGGACAGGTGTGTAAAAAGGGCCCATAGGATCAATGGGGACCCGAGTCACGCCAACCCCAATTTATTCCGGCTGCTACCATGCGGGAAACAGTACCGCAGCATAAAAGCCAGGACCAACAGGCTCTAGGACAACTTCTTCCACCAGGCTGTCAGATTGATTAACTCATGCTGATCTGAGTGTATTTCTATGTTACATTCACTGTTCTATTTATTATAAATTATTATAAATTTCTATGATTGCACCTTGCACATTCAGATGGGGATGTAATGTAAAGATTTTTACTCCTCATGTATGTGAAGGACGTAAGAAATAGTCAATTCAATTCAGTGTATCATTACCTTGGCATAACTGGCAAAATATTCTGCAGTTTAATGGATGGGCTTCAATTTTGTTGATAGCAGATATTACAAGAATCATACTTGAAAAAAAATCGCTGGCTGAGGTTTTTGGCTGCAAGATGTTAACAATGAATTCCACAATGGATCACCAATGGACTTGGAATTTCTTTTTTCATAAATGCTACTAAACCAGCATGTTGACCTGCCATATATAATGCTCCATCTATTGCACAAGAAATCATGTTCCTAATTGGAATACTTTTATCCTCAATATACATTTTGACTTGTCATAGATTGATTCTCTGTTGCTACTTGTTTTTAACTTTTTACTAAAGAGAATCTCTTCATAAACTTTTCCATTTTTGATAAACTGTACATATGGCATTAGCAATGCCACGATGTCTCACACAGTTGTCTCATCCAGTTGTATACTAACTTGTCTTTTGTAGCTCTGTGCATAGTTGATACTCAACATCTTCACTCATTTCATCAATATGTCGAGCTACAGAGTTCTTAGTCAGAGGAATTGATTACTTAATACTGGTATCTATTTTAAATGTCCTGGGTATGACTCTAAACTGCAATCGGTGATGAGGCTCTGTTGGGGACTTTCAGAGCTTTGGGGAAAGTTGAGTTACCCCTTAGTTATTCATTGCTTCCAGGGCCGCTTCTCTGTTCTTCAGGTGGATGTTTGAAAGCAAAGGACGGTACCATTATCATGGAAAAAAGATGAGATTATGAACAGATGGACTGAATATATTCAGGAATTGTTTGAAGACGATTGAGGCAAAAAACCATAAATTAAGAAAAACATTGAAGGTCCAAGTACTTTAAAATCTGAAGTTCATAATGCAATAAATAAGATGAAGAAAGGAAAGGCAGCAGGTCCTGATGAATTAGTAATAGAACAAATTATCGCCCTTGAAGATTATGGAATTGAAAAAACTTAGGGATTTAATCAATGACATTTATGAGACTGGAATAATACCAGAAGAGATGAAAAAATCAGTATTTATCACCCTTCCTAAGTAATCTGGAGCAGTAGAATGTGAATTACATAGGACCATAAGTTTAATGAGTCATATCACCAAGATACTTCTAAGAATTTTGAAGACAAGAGCTAAAAGTAAGATACAAGCTGAAATAGGTAAAGAATAATGTGGTTTTGTGAAAGACAATGTTACAAGAAACGCAATATTGATGTTAAGGATACTATCAGAATGAGCTATTCAAATGCAAAAAGATTGTTTGTTTATCGACTACACAAATGCATTTGATAAAGTGAAGCACAATAAGTTATTTGAAATATTACAGAAAACTCTAAATCTAGATTCGAAAGACTTGCTGCCTAATCAGAAATCTGTACTGGAAACAAACTGCCACTGCAAGACTAGATGGAGAAGTGAGTCAGTTTATGAAAATCAAGAGAGGCATTAGGCAAGGATGTATTTTCTCCCCTGATTTATTTAATATCTACAGTGAAACAATATTACAAAAAATAAGAGACATCTTGGGAATCAAAGTTGGTGGTGAAAACATCAATAATTTCAGATATGCAGATGACACTGTGCTAATTGCAAGTACAGAGGAAGAACTACAAAACTTAATTAATATAATTGTTGAAGAAAGTGCAAAAATGGGTCTATCTTTCAATTGTAAAAAGACAGAATGTATGGTGATATCCAAAAAGAAGGATAATCCTATCTGCAGGCTGAGAATAAATGGAGAAGACGTACAGAACTTTTGCTACTTAGGAAGCTGGGTGACATCAGATGGCAGGTGCGACATGGACACCTAAAGAAGAATAGGGATGGCAAAAGACATCTTTACGAGAATGAAGAGTATACTGACCAATACTAAACTACAACCCGCCTCAGAGTACTGAAATGTTACGTTTATCCAGTTATGTTATATGGCTCAGAATGTTGGACAATATCTCGTAACATGTGGAAATGAATTGTAGCAGTAGAGATGTGGTTTTTGAGAAGGGTGCAAAGAATGTCATGGATGCAGCGAATATCAAACGAAGATGTCATGAACAGAGCAAATACAAAAAGAGAAATAATGTATGAGATCATGAAAAGGCAACGTAAATTCATTGGACATGTGATTAGGAAAGAGGAGTTAGAATGCATGGTAATTATGGGAAAGATTGAAGGGAAGAAAGCAAGAGGAAGGCAAAGACAAATGATGATGGAGACAGCAGCCAGAGAACTGGAAATGAATACCAATGAATTGATCCACTTGACCTGAAACAGGAGTATGTAGGCCATGACAGTCAAAGCTCAAACTGGGAACGGCACCTAATGATGATGATGATGATGATTCATTTTGAAAACAATGGTGAGCAGGCTGATACAGTTATTATTAATCTTTCAGCAATTGTCTGAAATTTTCCACTGCTATAATTTTGGGAATGTTTTTAAGAAGCAATGAGACCACTATCAAGGTCATTTTTAGCTTTCTTAGCAAACGACTTGAGTGTGCAACGCTTTTCAAAAGCTTCTTTCAGCTTCAGGAACTGAGTAATACCATAAGTAGCCTTTTCAGGCTGCCTTTTATGGACGTGTTCCTGCAATCTTGATGGTTCCATGGCTTCATTAGACAGTACAGTATTACAAGTAAGACACAGGCAGCATTGCTGATCTGATGGGAATGGAACAAAACCATACTCCATGTTTGTAACATTGTATTGATGCACTTTCTGCAGTTTCTGTTTCTTAGCAGGATTAGAATTCAAGGCTTCACTTCCTTCAGACTCATAGAGAACATGCCGCATGTATTTATCCATCATTATCAGGGATAAATTAAAATAAAAAAATTAACACAAACATGGAATGTCTATTGGATGTTGATGACGGCAGTGAGCCCCCACCCCCCCCGCCAAGAATCTTGAATGCCTCTGATGACTTCTATTTCCCCTAACACCCCCTTAGAACACATAACTGCCCCCATTGGGATCTATACTAATCTCTAGAAGTCAATAGAAGCTGTATTAATAATCTCTAGAGGTCAGTTTAGAAATTATATTAAAAAATACAAGCCCTGTTACCACTCAGAGCTGAGTTCTGTTTCTGTGAACTGTTCACCTCCAAGATAATCCACAAGTTGGAACTATAGCTGTGAAATGAGTTTGCACCTGGCAGGAGATGCCTGCAGCTCTGCAGCAACCGGAAAATCCATCCTGTGGATCACCCAGATAATCATTAATAGGAATAGGCTGCACATTGGATGTTAATAAGCGGTGAAGAACCAGCAACAGCAACCAAAATGGTCTATAATATATGACCGATATCCCAATTGTTTTACAAGGAGAGATTTACACTTCAAATACAAGATAAAAATGAAGTGCTCTGTCCTGTTTGACATAACTGTTTCTCCCCAAATATGACTGCGGAATTATGAGACAATTAACTCAGTACCCTGGAATTGAACAGAATCTAGATTAAAGCACAGGGCTTTGTTCATGGGCTCCTTATTAGATTGCTTCAGCATTTTCTGTCTTTTCTTCAATCCCTTTACACTTCACTTTTGAGGCATTAATTTTTAAACTAAACACTCATAAACAGAAACCTTACTTAATAATTTTTTTTAAAATTCCCTGTAATCTCCATTTCCATTCCTTGAACTTCATAAACGGATGAGTGAAAGCAATATCTCTCTCAAGCTAAATCCCAATTTACATATTTGGATATATTTTAAATCCTGCTCTTTAGCATTTAGTTTTCAGAGCTTGATTAAACTGTTCTTATTTACCAACTTCTGATTTTGATTCTGCGCATTTGATTATCAATCATTACTTACACAGTCAGATTTTAACTTTAATACTCAGATAAGGATAAATCCCTTCTTAGCTTCTCTCGTAATGAACATGATTCAGGATTCCATCACAAACAAGAAAAAATCTGCAGATGCTGGAAATCCAAGCAACACACACAAAATACTGAAGGTACTCAGCAGGCCAGGCAGCCTCAATGGAAAATAGTAAACAGTTGACATTTCTGACCGTTCATCAGAACTCAGCTGAAACATTGACTGTTTACTCTTTTCCATAGATGCTGCCTGACCTGTTGAGTTCCTCCAACATTTTGTTTGTGTTGTCAGGATATCATCATGTGAGACAAGCTGAAATTGAAAAGCAAAAGATTCAAGGTGAGTTCACTTATAAAATAGATTTGTATAAAATTCCATGTTGCTACTGTTCATTCGTAGTTCTCAGGTAAAGAATTTGTGCAATGGGACACAGAAAGGAAATAGAACAATTGAAATCAAAGGGAAATGAGCATGGCTGACATATTATGGCATTGGTGATGGTCCAGAGGAAGCTCACAAGAATGATCCATGGAATGAAAGGATTAATGTATGAGGAGTGCTTGATGGCTCTCAGCCTGTACTCATTGGAGTTTAGAAGAACGAGGGAGGTTCTTGTTGAAATGCATTGAATATTGAAAGGCCTGGATAGAATAGACATGGAGAGGATGTTTCCTATGATCAAGGAGTCTAGGACTAGAGGGCACAGCCTCAGAATAGAAGGACGTCCCTTTTAAAACAGAGATGAGGAGCAATTCCTTTTGGTAGAGAGTGTTGAATCTGTGGAATTGATTGCCACAAATGGCACAGGGACCAAGTCATTGGCTATATTTAATGCAGAGGTAGATAGGTTCTTGGTTAGTAAGGAAATCAAAGGTTATATGGAGGAGATAGAGGAATGGTGTTGGAGGTGGGGGGGGGGATAATAAATTAGCCACGATGAATGGCAGAGCTGACCAAATCAGTCAAATGGCACACTTCTGTTCCGATATCTCATGGCCTTTTGAAAGGGGGACACAGAAGTCTTTTATTGACTTACAAATAGCAAAGCAGTAACAGAGGAGTGGTAGATGCAGGTTCGAAAGGGGCATCCAGCCATTGACATGACTGAGGGATGGTGAAGTGACAAAAATACTGCCAATGGAATGGCAGAGATGCAAGTGCTGGTGTTTAATAGAATACAACAATTTAAGAGGCGGAATTTAATTTTCATTGTTTAAGGCCGTGTTTAACGGTGAGATTCACCCATAGAGCCTGCAGGAAAGAATGGTCTGTAGCCATATGAGGGAAAGGCCGTCACAAAACTTCTAATGTTAAACTTGACAGGATAGTGTACATGGGGCAGGCTATTGAGTGTGCACAGCAAAATGTCAGGGCCATTGGAGTGTCCATCAAGAAGCCCGTGTTCAATGTTAGTGAGTGTGGGGAGATGGGGAGAGTCTGCCATCAAACCCATGATCAATCCTTTTCTCCAATTTCCAGGATATATTTTCTGACCTAACCACTATTCAGTTTTCAATGGATAACATGCCATTTAGCACTGCTACAGCTACCCAGACTCTGGAATCTAAAGTAGAAGTCTAGACCTCGTTCACACAATCTCGTCTTGCTGCAACAGTAACCCAGCCAAATGCGATTCTTACTGCAGTCTCTCTACTAGAATGAGTTACAGAGATACCCACTGAGCATAATAACTTGGATTTCTCTGAGTTTCAGTCACTATTTTTCCAAAAGTGATGGAGGTGGTCCGTTTCTGTCACATGCTCATTGCATGTTTTCTTTACATTGAAGGCTCACAACATTATCAAGGGAATAAAGTAAGTGTTGCAGATAATTTTCAGAAATGGCAGCTAAGTCTGAGATGTTAGCAGTCAGTCTTTTACTATATTGTGTTTGCATTTTATTTTGGTCTTGATTCTGTTCTAAGGAAATGTTTTCGGGGTGATAACTGTCCTAATGAAACATTTAGTAATGTGCCAGCTATGGACAGAATAAATAATGGAGGGAAAAGCACTCAGATCTATTTAACCCCATGGGCTAATTGTATCAGATGAGTTCACGGCCCTTACACAAGGATTGCCTGTTGCCATGGAAGCATCTAAAGTTCTGTAGCTTGTTCAGGCAGCCAAATATGGCAGGGAGGCATGAGGGAGCAGACCATCTAACAGAGCTGAATGCCCACTAAAATTGTTAAAGGCCATGCACACCTGTATTTTTTTCAGAAACTTTCTTCTGTTAAGTGTCATAGTTGTCATAGTTATAAGTTCAAAATCCAAAGTTAATTTATTATCAAAATATGTATGGATCCTTGAGATTCACTTTTCCAAGGGCACAGTATGGAAGACAAGCATCCTTTTGGGTTCCAAGGCTTCGCGGCCCGGGGGGTCAAGCCGATTCTGTGCCAGTGCCGCTGACGGAAACGTCAATGGAGAAAACAAAACATCGAGAACAAAAGATCAGCTGTTGGGGGCTGTACTTGGAATCAATCAATCTCTCTCTCTCTCTCTCTCTCTCTCCCTCTCTCCTTCCTTCATTGGTGGGGAGAGTTTGTTGCCGATTCTCAAGTCAGAGAGCTTAGAAAAAGAGACACGGCAGATCTTAACACTGTAAACAGCAAGTTGTTTTCTCTATGTCTCACCTCTCACTGAGTAACACCTCCCTGCCCCTTTATTAGGGAGAAAGAGAGCCTGTGGTATGTCGAATTGTTGGGTGAACAATTAGTTTTTTGTTGTACTGCACATCATGGCCTTTCTTGGGGGGTTTTGCTATTGGTTGCCCAGTGGGTGGAGGGTGCTGATGCTTTTTTTTGCTGAAATAGGTGGGGAAGGGGGAAGGTCAACGCTTTGCTGCTGCTTGTGCATGGGAAGGGAAGAGCTTTGGGGTTCTAATGTTTCTACTCTCACTCATTGTTTGGGGCACCATTCTGTTTTTGTGGATGTCTGTGAAGAAGAAGAATTTCAGGCTGTATTTTGTATACACTCTCTGATATTAAATGGAACTATTGAACTATTGTAGGTGCCCATAGGAAAATAAAGAAATGTTGGGCAGCATGGCTGCATGGTGGTTAAGGTAATCCTATGACAGCATCAGTGACCAGGGTTCAATTCCATCGATGTCTGTAAGGAGTTTGTACGTCCTCTCTGTGACGACGTGAGGTTCCTCCAGGTACTCCGGTTTTCTTCCACATTCCAAGGATATACGGGTTTCTGCATGTGGATAATTGGTCACATCGGTGTAACTGGGCGGCACCATCTGACGGGGCTGTCAGAGCCAGTTGCTATGCAGTATCTCAAAGTAAAAATACAGTCATTAGCATTACAGAGTTTGGCAACACTGCGTGCTGAACAGAAATGGCCTAGGGATTCAGAAACACAAGAGATTCTGCAGATGCTGGAAATCCATTTTAACACACACAAAATGCAAGAGGAACACCAAAGCTTCAAAGGTTCATTTCATTGTCAAAGTATGCAAGTACAATACAACTTTGTTATTTGTCTTTTCCAGATAGCCATGTAATACAGAAAAATCATGGTAATTAAAAGAAGACATCAACTCCCCACCCCACCCCCAGCACAAAAAAGAAACAAAACTCGCAGGCTTCAAAATCCCCATCCCCTCCTTCACAAAATAAACAGTAAAAATAACATCAAATCCCCAACCCCCTCCATCGTACAAATCATGACAATAACACCAAACCCCCAACCCCCTCACTTGAGGAAAAGATGACAATAATATCAAATTCCCTCGCAAGTAAAAACAGCTACAATAATATTAAGCTCTAACCCACTCACTCACAAAAAAGAACAGCAACAGTAATATCAAACCCCAACACCCGTCTCTCACACACAACAAACTAACAGATCGCTCAAACAGAAAAAAACATCAGACCCAAATCCCCGACTCTGCTGTCTCACAAAAACCCACTCACCAACTGGCAACAAGAAAGGAAACACTGAAAACTGAAGGAGATCAATATAAAGTACAGTCCAATAATCACATCAATCTCAGAATATCGAAAACGTCCTCCCTTCAGCATTTGGAGAGTGGCCACACGAACTTAGTCCTTCTGTGGAGCAACTGCTGCACTGGGTCCGAACACCGCTGAGCCAGCTACTGATCATTGTTGACCCCATGACCTCCAGGTGCTGACCTCCTCTGCACTTTCCTTGATCCTTTAGTCTTCCTCGATGCTTTGAAATGGAGTCATTCATGACCCCCCCTGCCCCACTACCACCATGCCAACCCGTCGTTGGTCTTCTCCACGATCAGTGCAATGACAAATGGAATTTTAATCTGGATAAATGTGAGGGGATTCATTCTGGGGGATCAATATTTGTAAGACATATTTCTAAGAATGTGCACATCCAACGATCCTTAAAGATGGAAGCAAAGTTAGATAGCATGGCAAAGAAGGCATTTAACATACTTGCCTTCATTAGCAGGGCATGAAGTATTATTGCTAGGAGGTCTTATCAGACATCTGTTAATCCACTGCTGAAAGACTGTGTGCACTTATGATCATGACATGATTGGAAGTATATGATCATATCAGAGATGAATTGAAGGAGATTCACTGGAATACTGCCTAGAGCCAAATGTTTCAGTGAAGGGAACATACTGGCTTAGCTGCTTTGTTTTTCTTTGAATGGAGGAGTCTGAGGGACTTATAGCAGTATACAAAACTGACAGAGGCATAAGTAGTTTAGATCATGAGAAACATTACATCATGGTCTCTCCCTCCATCTCGCTTGATGCTGTCGGAGTCCTGAGTAGATTTAATCGATGTGCTTTGTGGATTGGACTCTGTAGTTCACGTTATGATGTGTTTCTGGTTTCTAGTCACTCCTTTTTTTGTTGGTGTTTTGGGCAATTTTAATCCAGGCAGCCTGCAGATGACAAACAATACCATGCTAGACTGAAATGAACTGAGCTGTACTGAATATATCTGAACTCTTTCAATTTCTTGTTACATATTCTTTTTATTTTGCTCTTTTTTGCCATTTGCACAATTTGTTTTTTCTGTGTATTGGTAGTGGGGTTGGGGTTGATGCTTTTCTTTGAACAGGTTCCAGGGTTTTCTTCATTTTGTAGCTGTCTGCAGGAAGACAAATTCAGGGTTGTATGCTGCATACATACTTTGATAATAAATATACTTTAAACCTTTAAATCTTTTGAATCTCTGAGGTGCCTAAGACCAGGGACCATAGGTTTGATGTGTAGAAAGGTCTGAGGAAGATTTTCTTCCCTCAGACTGTGATTGCAATCCAGAGAGGACAAAGAGGTGTAGGAAGGTCCGAGGAAGATTTTCTTCCCTCAGACTGTGATTTCAAACCAGAGAGGACAAAGTGAGAAGGTGTTGGAGACAGACCTTCACAACATTTAAGAAACATCAAGACAACCAGTTGAAGACCTGAATAGTAAGCTACAAACATAAAGCTGGTTAATAGGATTAGTATAGATGAATACATAAGGGTCATAAAGCACATGGTGGGCCGAAGAGCCTGTGACTGTGCCCCATGTCTCTGTGAAATGCCAGATCTCCATGTTGCTCTCACTTATTTCACCTGATTACTGCGGTGAGCCCCATGAGCCTCAAGTTAATAACAAAAATCAAGATCAACTTCACATTGATTGACCGACCGATTGACAACTTGTCAGCCCTGAGGAAGAATGGCAGAGAAGAGGGTTGAAGAGACGAAATTTCAGGAAAAGAACACGATGTAGAAGTCAGTGAACTGGATCTGAATTTCCTATCTGCAAACATTTTTAATTATTTTGATCTCCTCTCAGATGAATGCAATCATGCACACTTTACCAGGTTACAATTCCTCGAAGTGTACTATTTCTTTAATATTCTTTATCTCACAGTTGTCTGTTCCAATTTACATGTATCCCTATAATTAGTCTGATATATTTCCTCTACTGCACAATACCATTTGTTTCTACCAATTGTTTGACTGAATTCAATGCTTTATAATCCACATACCCATTTTCCTTCCTCATCTATATACAATATATTTCAAAGTTTAATAGCAAAAAGTGTAATTGCATTCCACTGTACATTGCAGCTGCATAACATTTTCATGGTTATTGAACAAAGACGGAGTCGATGGGGTTTAGCTACCAGATGGAGTTCAGCCACAGCACCTATCACTTGCATGGACCTGCACTCCTAGAAAGTAAGAGTACCTACGTCAGAATGCTGGCTCTGGATTTCTGTTTGGCATTCAAAACTACTGTCCCACAAACCTTGGTGATCAAGCTGCTACTCCTCAGCCTTAATATACCACTGTGCAACTGGGCAATGGACTTCCTAACAAACTTCAGATAGTTAGGATGAACAACTGTTCCTCCCTCCCCAGGACCCCCACTCCCCTCCCAGGACTGCGTGCTGAGCCCATTGCCCTACCCTCTGCTCAAAGATGACTGCATGACCAAACACCTGAGCAATCAACTCATCAAGTTCACCTCTGACACGGTGGTGATGAGGCTCATCACCAACAACGATGAGATGGTCAAAGAGAGGAGGTGGAAGAGCTGAAGGCCGGATGCCAAGTAAATAACTTGTTCCCTAATGTCAACAAGACTAAAGAGATGGTTATCAACATCGAAGAACTCACACCCCCTTTACATTGGCGGCACAGCAGTGGAAACTGCGAGCAGTTTCAAACTCATGAGAGTGCACAGTACACACAACCCCTCATGGTGCCAGAACAAATCTTACACAGTCAAGAAATTTCATCAATACCTCAACTTTCTGAGGCAGCTGAAGAGAGCTGGACTTTACACATCCATACTTGTGTCTTTTGACATATATGCAATAGAGTGTGTCCTGACAAGCTGCATCACTGATTGGGATGTTAACTGCACTGTGGCCTCATCATTAGCCCTCCAGAAAGTACTTGAATCCAATGTAGTTTTACATATTGCACAGAACAAGTTCAACTTCCCAGATATTGAATCATTTACCGGTCAAGATGGCGCTGTTGTGTCTGTGCACAATTAGATATTGATTAAGAAAAAAGCATGCACATGAGAGATGGCTTGAACTGGTGTATTCACATTGCAACGAGAAAGAGAAAGGACAATGTGTGTGCATAGACAACTGCAAATGCGCAGACAACAGATCAATATGTAGTGCTCAAGGTGGGGGGGGGTCATTGCTCTAAAAGAAATAGATCCATACGTTACACTTCCTTCCCCTTTAGATTAATGCAACATAAAACTATCTATGTACAAAACATTCAATTTCCCTTTCATAAACCCATATTCCAAATAAACCTGCTTTCACCCTAACAATCAATAACTAACTTCACAGTTCTAAAGTTTCAGGTTATTGAATGGCATTTTGTTTCTTTCAGAATGGACCTGTGGAGTGGCATCAGGTTTGGCAGATGCCTTGTCTAAGACAAATGCTTGGTTTCCGATGTCACGTTGCTGTCAGTGACATGATCATCACTGAGAGGTAAATCTGGTGGCTGTAATGAGTTCATCTTGTTGGATGCAATCGACTCAGGCATGTTCTTCAGCTGAGCATCCAGTGTCTGGTCCACATGATGTCTCCATGTCTGATCTTCAACATCCACCGTGTACATTGGTTTCTGATTCACTTGGCAACTGGCTGAACCTTTATTCCGCTCTTCCCTCCGTAGTTCTGTTTTCAGGAGGTCTGCGAGAGACCTCAGATTCCTGCTCGTGAACAGCATTGCAGGTGTTTGATTTGTCGTCACATGAACAGAATTCTGATACACAAAAAGGAAGCTGTCCGCCTTGTGCTGGAGAGAAAACTCCTCCTTGTCCATCGCTTTAATGGACTCCTTAAAGGTTTGTGTAACGGTGAACTGTGGGGGTGTACTTTGAACTTTTTGGAAACCCAGACAGCTTTTGGCCAAGTTTTCAATATGCTTATCTATTTCCAGCCACCACAGGTAAATCTAGGCAAGACTCTTCATCTTGACTGTACCCAGGTGTCCTTCATGCAGATTTTCATGAACACTCTTGTGTGCAGTTTAGAGGTAAACACAAAATGAGATCCACACATCAGCATCCTTTGACATGCCAACAGTTGGTCTCGTCTCACTGAGAACTCTGGAAATATAGAGTTACCCTAAGGTGGCAATACTTGTATGGTGATTTCATAGACTTTTGACAATGCTGGGTCATTTCTTGTTTCCCTTTGTATTTCAGCATTTGTTACTAGCAACTAGTCCACCAAAGTGGTGTGGAACATATCTGCTGGGTCATAGTATGAAGTTATTTCTTCTTCAGCTGCCTATAGTGGAAGATGTGACAAATCATCAGCGTTGCTGTGTTGTTTGGTACCCTTGAACTCTGTGTCATGAGAGTGAGCTCCTAGGAATAGTGCCCAACGTTGTACAGGGTAGCAGTCATCACTGGAATTCCCTTCCTGGGATTGAAAATGGACACAAGCGGCTGGTGATCTGTCACTAGTGTAAACCTTTGTCCGTGGAGGTAGTGGGGGAACTTCTTTATTCCCCATACAAGACTATGGGCCTCTTTGTTATTCTGTGTGTAGTTGCTTTCTGCACTTGTCAGTGATCTTGAAGCCTTCTATTCGTGGCAGGGGATGCTACACAGTATGCAGCACTTGGTTGGTGTTCGCCTTGGAAATCCCCACAAATGTGAACTCCAACCTTCCCTTTCTTGGTCACCAGGACAATAGGCATGGCCCAATTGCTCCATTCAACCTTGGAGAGAATTCCATATGCCTCAAAGCTCTGCAGTTCAGCATCCACTTTAGGACATGTTGTGTAAGGCACTGGACGCACTTTATGGAATCTTGGTGTTGCTGTTTCATCCAGTCCAATTCTGACCTTCATGTCTTTGAGTTTACAAATCTCCTTCTCAAACACCTTCTCACAAGCATTAAGCATCTGTGCCAGTCTCTGGTTAGTGCTACTATTTGGGCTGTCGTTGCCTGTTGATGCCATATTGAGAGCTTTGACTGAGTGCCAGTCTAGTGGGATTTTTCTCAACCATTCATGTCCAAAAAGTGCTGGCCCTCCACTTTTCAATACATAAAGCTCTAACTGTTGCGTTTTGGCCTCCATACATTGCAGTGCTGTGCAATTGCTCAGCAAAAGGAGGTGTAAGGCACTCCTTCCGTCCAATAGCCTACAGGTCACACTTGGGAAAGGTGTAGTACCTGTTGAGCCTCCCAGTCAGGGGGGTCACGTGAAGCCATGGTTTGCAGGTGGTGGATAGATTTACAAACAGATTCTACAATTGGACTTTATGGTTGTAAAACTAAAAATGCTGGGCAGATGAATCTGCTGATCAATGGCCAGGGTTACCTGTCCAGTATGGACACTGCAACTGAAGAAGGCAACGAGAAACCACTTCAGTATTCCTCCCTTGTCCAATCATGAACTCAAATCAACTACGGTCTCAGCTCAAAGATGTGAATGGAGCCTTCACCGAAGGAGTCTCATCTGGTTGAGGATCTCTGTGCCACAGGGGAACCTCGACCGTTATCCAGTGACTATTGGCAGATTAGAAGCAAGGAAGATCAGACTAGCAACCTGGAATGTAAGAACCCTTAACCAGCCTGGTAAACTAGACAACATCAAACAGGAAATAGAAAAATTTTAAATCAACATCTCGGAATGCGCGAGATGAGGTGGAAAGGAGCCGGTCAAACAAGCTCAGAGGGATACACCATCATTTACTCAGGAGGAGAAATACATGAAAAAGGTGTTGGAATTATATTAGATGAAGAACATGCAAAATCAATAAAAGGCTATTGGACAATATCAGATCAAATTTTACTTGTGAAACTACATGCAAAACCTTTTGACGTTAGCATCGTTCAAGCTTATGCCCCAACAGCATACAGCAGTGAAGAAAGCACCAATGACGAACGGGAAACAGCATTAAGACAATGTAAAAGCTCAGAAAATACCATTATTCAAGGTGACTTCAACGCAGAAGTAGGCAAGACCAGGGACGAGGACAATATTGGGCATTACAGCATAGGTGAGAGAAATGAGAGAGGTGAACGACTAGCTACATGGGTCGCAGAAAAAGATTATATAATCGGTAATACCATCTTCAAGAAACACTTGAGAAAACTATGGACATGGAAGAGCCCAGAGGGTAACACCAGAAACCAGATTGATTATGTGCTTATAAGGAGAAGGTATAGAAATGTTCTGAAATCATGCAAAACATATCCAGGTGTAGACTGATACCGTGATCACGTACCAATAATCAGCGTGATGTACCTGAGCCTCAGAAATCTTAAAAGACCAAGAGTAGAGCCAAAGCTGAATTTGGGACGTTTGAGAAAAAAACAGTGAGAAATGAATTCCAAATAACAGTGAAGAACAAATTTGAGGCTCTACAAAACATCACCATTATAGAACAGCAATGGGAAAACCTCAGAGACAGCATAACACAAGCAGCACAAGAGCACAACAGAAAAAAGCTAAAAAGAAATAGATGACAGAAAAAATTCTGAATCTTATGGAACAAAGAAGAAAATGTAAGGAAAACAAAAAAGCCTACATATCCTTGCATACACAGATAACAACCAAGTGCAAGGAAGCAAAAGAAAAGTGGCTTAAGCACAAATGTGAGTTAATAGAACAATTGCAGAAGACCAACAACAGCAAACGTATGCATGACAAGATCAAGGAGGTCACAAATTGGAAGAAAAGCAGAGCAACAACAGGATATATAAAAGCAAAAGACAGCTCTACAATTGTGGAAAAAGGAAGAATAATGCAAAGATGGTCAGAATACATCAAAGACCTATACGACGACAAAGACCGAGAGGACAACTTTGATATTGGCAACAACAACGAGAGGGCCCAGAAAGAAGAAGTGGAACATGCTATGAAGAAAATGAGAAAGGACCAGATAACATTCCAGTTGATCTGTATGATGCGCTAGAAGATTTTGGTGTAGAGAAATTAACGATCTTTTTGAGTAGAATACACTACAGTGACATAGTACCAGAAGATCTTTTAAAGACAGTATTCATTGCACTGCCAAAGAAACCAGGTGCAACAGAGTGTGGACAATGCAGAACAATTAGTTTAATGAGCTACCTCACAAAAATTCTACTTGGGATCATCTCAGAATAAGAAACAAAATTAAACCAGAGATCAGTGAAGAACAGTGCGGCTTTGTCGAAGGCAAGGGAGAATCAAATGCCACTTATATTCTCGGGAGTATTATCGAAAGGTCAATAGAAGTACAACAAGACCTATACTTCTGTTTCATTGACTACACAAAAGCCTTTGCCACAGTGAAACACCAAGTCATCATGAAAATGCTTCAAGATATTAATATCGATGGAAAAGGTCTAAGAATAATCAGGAATCTCTACTGGTAACAACGTGCAGCCATACGGATAGACAACAAGATTGGTGAATATCATCCAATAAAGCAAGGAGTCAGACAGGAGTGTGTTCTATCACCAGACCTGTTCTCCCTGAACAGTGAAAACATCATGAGAACCATACAAGACCTACCTGGAATAAGTTTAGGAGGATACAATATCAACAACCTCTGCTATGCAGATGATACAGTACTGATAGCAAACAGTGAAGTAAATTTACAGAAACTAGTATCTACCATCAACACAGAAAGCAAAAGACTTGGCCTAACCTTAAACAAAAAGAAAACTGAAGTAATGGTAATATCAAAGAAACCTGATATCCCAAGCTATAGGATCGTATTGGGAAATGAAATCCTGAAACAAGTTCACAACTTCAAGTACCTTGGATCATGGGTAACATCTAATGGCAAATGCAAAACAGACATAAAAGCAAGAATAGCAATGGCAAGAACAGCATTTGCAGAAATGAGAAACATCCTAATGAACAAGAAAATAGCAATTGACATCTGCCTCAGCAGCTACATTCTTCATATATTGATGTATGGCTGCGAGTCACGGACCATCACAAATGCAATGGAAAAAAGAATCAATGCAGCAGAGATGTGGTTCCTCAGAAGAATGTTATGCATATCATATACGGACAGGATAACCATTGAAGAAGTTCTACAGAGGATGAAAACAAAACGTACATTACTTTAAAAAATCAGAAAACAGCAATCAAAATTCTTTGGGCACATCATGCGAAGAGAGACATTAGAACATTTAGTTACAACTGGAAAGCTGGAAGGAAAAAGGAGCAGAGGCAGACAGAGAATGAAAATGACAGATGGAATAACATCATGGTTAGAAACAGGGGAGGCAACAACTACAATTTGGAGGGTCAGGGACCGTGATGGACGAAGACATGATCGCCCACGCCAAACAGCAAGGCACCTGAATGAATGAATGACATCACAGTTACTCTCAGTTTCTCTTTGGGAGACGCTTTTTTTTGCCTGGGTAGGTCTTTGGCATCACTGAGGTCTTCTCAAATGGTATCTTAGAAAGCAGTCTGTTGTAGTCAGTCTCTGGAATTATAGACAAAGCTGACCCTGTATCCAACTCCATTTTCAATTTTACAACAGGCACATCTATTGTCATCCATTTTATATTGCCATCTGCTCAGTTATACTATGCAGTTCTAGGCATGAAGGTTCACTTTATCAGACTCTATGTTGTCTGATTCTGTTTTACATTTGGTAACTTTATGCATTTGCTTAGTTTTGTGTTTGAGACTTTTCACTTGGTTGTGCTTCTTGTCTGCCTTGCACACTCTCTCTGTGTGACCTTGTCTGGGACACTTTCTACAGACCTTTTCTTTGAACCAACAGTCATTTACATCCGGGGAGGATTTGCCACATCGATAACATCTTTGGCTTTTTGTACCCTTCGGGGGCATTTTGTACATTTCACATTATAAACTCCTTTTCTGTAGTTCTGCTGCATCCTTTGCTGCAGTCTCTAATGAAATTTCAATGGTCAATAACCATCTTAAGATTAGGTCTCTTTCAGATAATAGCCTCTGTTGAGTGCTTTGACCATGCATCCCACATGCAAGCCTATCCCTTAGTGTATCAGAAAGTCCATCTCGAAATTCAGTACTGGGAAAGTTTGTGCAGTTCTCTGATGTATTCAGAAAGGCTTTCAGCTTTTGACTGGTTCCTTTAGGAAAATCTAAATCATTCAGTAAATTACCAGCAATTTAGGCTCAAGTGATTTTGTAAAATAGTAACAATTTTGTCGGATGTCTTGCTTGCTAGCTTTTCAGGGATTACTAATCTGCTTAAGAGACTGTACGTTCTTGGGTCCATTAAGCTTCGAAGTGTAGGGGCATTCTTCTGCTCCTCCACATTGTTCACATTACAATACATTTCAACCCCCTTGATATATGACTCCCAGCTTTATTAGCAGTATCTAGTTCATCATCTTTCCCAACTGAAGCCATCGCCACATTATTTTCACTTTAAACCCAGGGCGTCTTTCACTGTTACTCACACGTTCCTTTGTTAGTGCCCATGACGGCTTTCCTGTGCTGTTTAACTATCGCTGTTTTATCCCATAATTATCATTCATGTTCGTACTTGTCGCCACTTTGTTGTGTCTGTGCACAAATACATACCAATTTTTAAAAAGCATGCACGTGGAAGATGGCTGTAACTGGTGTATTCACATTGCAACGAGAGAGAGAGAAAACAATGCGCACGTGTGGACAGCAGATCAATACGTAGTGGTAAGTGGGGGGGGGGGTGGTGTGATTCATTGCTCTAAAAGAAATAGATCCCTGCATTACAGTGCCAAGTTGCTGTTTCTGTTGATGTTGTTGCCCAGACACGGTTCTTTTTTAAGGTTTGTATGGTTGTTTTCTGGGAAAGAGAGGGAAGTTAGGGGTCAGGTTAGGATTCAGTGATCTGGGGGTTTTAGACATTGGATGTGATCCTCGGCATCCACTCCATACACCGTATTCGAAGGCCAGAGAACTGGACATGGGACGAAGGACATCTGTGGACAGATGTCAGGCCAACAAGACTGTGATGAAAACCAGTAAGAAGAAGGGCTGGTGTTCCATCAACCCCAGGTTAGCAAGCCCTCCCCCCAGCTTGGAAGGTCTTCGGATCAGAGGTCCATGCGAGCTGGGGACATGAGGACCGATGACCCCCTAGGTACACAAATCCGTAAATTTGGAGCTTGAGGCCTGGATTTCAGGTTCCCATTATCAGTGAGTCCAGATTTCAAGGCCTAATGTTCAGGGTCCTGTAATAAATATTGAGAACATGAGATAACGAGATAAGGAGTCCTTAAAGTGAAATTTTAGATTGTGGGAACATCTCAATGGATGGGCAAGTGAGTGTAGTTATCCCTTTTGTTCAACAGCCTGATAGTTGTGGGGTAGTAGCCATTCTTGAACCACGTGGTGCAATTTCTGAGGCTCTTGTCCCTTTTCCTGATGGCAGTTAGTAAAAAAAGAGCATGAGCTGGGTGGTGGGGATCTCTGATAATAGATGCTGCTTTCCTACAGCAGTGTTTCATGTAGATGTGCTCAGTGATTGAAAGGACTTTACCAATGATATACTGGGCCAAATCCACTACCTTTTATAGGATTTTCCATTCAAAGGTATTGATGCTTCCATACCAGGCAATAGTGCAGCCAACCAATATATTCTCCACTACACATCTATAGAATTTAGAATCTGAATATGAATCAGATTTATTATCACAGACATACGTCATGAAATTTGTTGTTTTGTGGCAGCTGAACAGTGCAATACATGTAAAAAAGTACTATAAGTTACAATGTAGGTAGATAGATAAATACTTCAAAAAAAGATTGGCTTCATGGACCACTCAGAAATCTGATGGCAGAGGGAAAGAAGCTGTTCTTAAAACATTGAGTACAGCTCTTCAGGATTCCCTACATCCTCTCTAATGGTAGTCATGAGAAGATGGCATGATCTGGAAGTTGAAGGTCTTTAAACTGTAGCATCTTCCTGTTGTGAGTTTAGTATTATAGTAATATTTGAGTAATCTTGTATATGTATTGGTTGATTAAGCCCACATTCCCAGACTCACTTGTCATCCTTTGAATTACTTTAACGTTCTGAAGTTACAAATCATTATACCTCCGATTTTCAAATGTAGTTGAGTTCAGAGCAGGATATTACAGAATCAGGCATAAGTAGCATTTTTAATAGCATAACTATTTTTTTTCTCTTCACAGTATTTATGTTTCACTGGCAATGCTGGGATTTATCATCAACCTAATTGTCTCTGAACTATGAAGGAAGTTAAAAGCTAACTCTGCTGGCGGGTCTGGATTCACTGATCAGCCAGATGGGGCCGATTTCCTCAGATGGGTTTTTATAATAATTTGGGAGTTTTGTGGTTAACATTACAGTGATTAGCTATTGTTTTTTCTTAAAGTGTAGATTCACTCTGTTAACGCTATTTTAATTCCCTAGCTGCCGTTGCCGAGATTTGAACGTTATGTCTCTGGATCAATGATCTGGAAATCCTGCTGCTAGTCGTGTACCTTATGTTACCACTATGCTACCATGGAGCAATGCAGGAACAATGGCTTTTTCTTCTGTGGGGGGAGAACTGGGGAAATTTGATCTAACATCAGCTGCCATTGTGCTAAATAAACATTGTATGGAGGATAATAGTTTTGCAGATACGTCTGATGCAAAAACTGAAGTGTCAGCTTAACTTACAGAATCTGCAAGTTTTATTCCCATTTACTGTCTGATTAGATGGGCATTTGAGTTGCTCAGTGATTAGACTGGAAATGATCAGAGTGAGAATACTGCATTTTATTTCAGGTGGCACAGGATTACTTGAAAAGTTTAGCAATCTAGAGCTTTTCTCTTTGGAGTGAAGTTGATTAGAGATGACTTCTTAGAGGTGTACAAGATTACAAGAGGAATAGACACAGTGGACAGGCAGTATATTTTTCCCAGGGGAATGGCTAAATGAAAGACGGCATCCTTTTAAGGTGATTGGAGGAAAGTATAGGGGAGATGTCAGAAGTAGTTTTTTTTATGCAGAGAGTGGTTAAGTGCCTGAAATGCATTGCCAGGGGTGTTGATAGAGGCAGATACATTTGGGACATTAAAGAAACTCTTAGTTAGGCATATAGATGAAAAACCAAAGTGGAAAGTTATAGGCTATGTAGGTGGGGAGTGTAGGTTAGAAGCTTGGCACAACATTGTAGGCTGAAGATCATCATTCTGTGTGCTGTGTTTTGATTTATTACATAGTCCAGAACAATAAAATACTAGACCACTGATTTCAATTGTAGTCTCCCAAGGATTTGATATTCAAATAATGAAACTATTTTCAATTTGAAAGACTGCTCACATTCAGAAATTGCTTATATTAAAATTCCTGTTCAGTCTGAAGACAACAGGTATTTGAGAAAAGACATGACAGTAAAGAACATTCAATTGCCTTGTAATTGCTGTTCAGAACACAGTACAACCAGAGCATGAGAGACTTGTTTTGTCCGCATAAGTAGTAATGTTAGAATTGGGTGTTGAATTTGATGACATAGATTAGCCCTCGTTGGGATCTCAAAGCCAAAGTACAGGCAACAGCAGCTTTCATATCCAGTACTTTAGAAAAATCTTATTGATTAGCATAATCAAATGTTTGATTCCATAATATGACCCTATATAATCGTTATCTATCTACATTGAATGGCCACTTTATTAGGTACACTTGTACACCTGTTCACTAATGCAAACATCTAATCACCCAATCATGTGACGGCAACTTCATGCATAAAAGCATGCAGAAATGGTCAAGAAGTTCAGTTGTTGTTCAGACCAAATACTAAAATGGGGAAGAAATGTGATCCTAGTGATTTTGACTGTGGAATGATTGTTGGTGCCAGACAGGGTGCAGGCCATGAGACCATAAGACTATAAGTTATTGAATATATAGAAGAATTAGGCCTTTTGGCCTATCAAGACTGCTCTGTGATTTCATCATGACATTTCCCCTCTCAGCCCCAATCTCCTGCCTTTTTCCCATATCCTTTCATGCCCTGACTAAACAAGAATCTATCAACCTCCGCCTTAAATATACTCAATAATTTGGCCTCCACAGCCGCCTGTAGCAACAAGTTCCACAGATTCACCACTCTATGGCTAAAGAAATACCTCCTCATCTTCTTTCTAAAAGGACACCCCTCTATTCTGAGTTGTGTCCTCTGGTCTTAGACTCCCCCATCATAGGAATTTCCTCTGCATATACACTCTATTGAGGCCTTTCAACATTCAATAGATTTCAATGAAGTCAACATTCATTTTTCTGATTTCCAGTCAGTACAGGTCCAGAGCCATCAAACATTCCTCTTACGACATGCCTTACAAACCTGGAATCACTTTTGTGATCCTCCTTTGAACCCTCTCCAATGTTGGCACATCCTTTCTTAGATAAGAAAGGTAAGACATTGTCAAGAGGTCCATTTGTTGTACAGACTAAACATCAGGATGGGGGAGAAATATGATTTAAGTGGCTTTGACCGTGGAATAATTGTTGTTGCCAGATTAGGTAGTTTGAGTATGTCAGAAACTGCCAATCTCCTGGGATTTTCATGCATGGAGTCTCTTGAGTTTACAGAGAATGGCACGAAAATCAAAAAGTATCCATACAGTGGCAGTTCTGTGGCAAAGATGCTTTGTTAATGACAGAGATCAGAGGAGACCGACCAGACTGGTTCAAGCTGACAGCAAGGCGACAGTTACTCAAATAACCATGTGTTAGAACAGTGGTGTGCTGGAGAGCATCTCTGAATGCACATCACATTGAACCTTGAAGTGGATGGGCTACAGCAGTAGAAGATACATACAGACACTCAGTGGCCACTTTATTAGGTAAACCTGTATACCTGCTCATTAATGCAAATCTCTAATCGTGTGGCTGCAGCTCAAAACATAAACGCATGGAGACGTGGTCAAGAGGTTCAGTTGTTGTTCAGAACAAGCATCAGAGTGGGGAAGAAATGTGATCTAAGTGACTTTGAGTGTTGGTTCTAGACAGGGTGGCTTGAGTATCTCAGAAACTGCTGATCTCCTGGGTTTCCCATGCACAACAGTCTCTGGAGTGTACAGAGAATGGTGCAACAAATCAGAAAGCATCTTGTCAGTGGCAGTTCTGTGGTGAAAACGCCTTGTTAATGAAAGAGACCAAAGGAGGATGGCCAAACTGGTTCAAACTGACAGGAAGGCGACAATAAAAGCTACATTACAACAGTGGTGTTCAGAAGAGCAACCCTGGATGCACATCACGTCAACTCTTGAAGTGGATGGGCTACTGTAAAAGAAGACCACAAACGTACACTCACAAGGAGGCACCTAATAAAATCGCCACTGAGTGTCTCTGATTCTGTTCAGAAGCTCGTTGATAAGTAAAAGTGCTATTTCTTTAGAAACAAAGTGACAAAATTTTCATCCACGATGAAAATTCCACTGGATTGTGTGGGATGCTAATTTTAACCCTTGTTTAATTTCGCTATCAATAAAAATATCTTGCTTACCTGGTTTCCGATTCAGTCAATTTTACTCCATTTGCAAAACAGCCTTAATCTTGTATGACTATACACAGCATATTTTGCATTTATAATTAAACATAACTATTCCATGACACCACAAAATATGCACCTTGTTTACAATAATAAACTATCAACTAACTTCTTAACCACAGCTGTTTCACACTCAAATTTCAGATGAACTATTCTGAATTTACCCCTATTAAAAGGAGTAAACTTTAATCCTATGTACCTGTAGAATGATATAAGTAAAATGGGGAATGGTGCAGGGGATGGGGTGTTGGTACAAACTTATGAAAGGATATTTGAATAGAGAACTTGGCAGAAAAGTTTGTCCCCTATCACTGATTTGTTCCTGTCTCCACACACTGTTATTTCATCATTACATCAATACTGAATAACTAGGGAAGATTGCAGACCTCAGGAGAGATTTTATTCAGGATGGTTGTGACTTCCTTAGGATCTACATACTGATTAAATTGTAACCACTGCCAACTTCAAAGGCCATGTTCAGATAAGGCATTTAAAATCATTGTAGCATTTCTTGTGGTATTGGATGAATATCCATATTAGATAGGCTCTTAAAGAGAGTTTTAGGCACATTGGCCTTCATAAATCAAAGTATTGACTACAGGAGATGGGATGCTCTGTTGAAGTTGAATCAGACATTGGTGAGGCCTAATTTGGAATGATAGCAATATAATTGAAAGAGTACAGAGAGAATTGACAAGGATGTTTCTGGGACTTGAGGACCTGTGTTATAGGGAAAGTTTGAATAGGTTAGGACTTTATTCCTTTGAGCAAAGGAGAATGAAGTGAGATTTGATAGAGGTAAATAAAATTATGAGGGGTATAGATGAGATAAATGCAAAAGGCTTTTTTGCTCTGAGGTTGGGTGAGTCCAGAACTAGAGGACATGGGTTAAGCATGAAAGGTGAAATGTTTAAGGGGAACTACTTTACTCAGTGGGTGGTGAGAGTGGTCAATGTGGGTTCGATTTCAACATTTAAGAGCAATTTGGATAGGTACGTAGATGGGAAAGGTCTAGAGGGCTATGATCCAGGTGTGAGTTGATGGGTCCAGGCAGAGTAATAGTCCGGCATAGACTAAGTGATCCAAAAAGGTCTGTTTCTGTGCTGTAGTGTTCTAAGACTTTATGACGTAAGGTGTTCTAAACCAGTTAAGTTAAATACTACATCACATGTTCTGCTGAACTACT
The DNA here is from genome assembly GCF_963921235.1 of Mobula hypostoma. NCBI lineage: Eukaryota > Metazoa > Chordata > Chondrichthyes > Myliobatiformes > Myliobatidae > Mobula > Mobula hypostoma. The sequence goes on along the minus strand of NC_086097.1, from coordinate 116,111,564 downwards.
TCTTTAATACTTGTAGCAAAATCCAAGATACATCATTAGCATCATCGTAATGATTTTGTTTCAAGTAGCAAACAATGGAATCCTTTCTGCCTGTTCCAAAGTATTATAAAAATAAATTTTTAAACAAATTACATATTTTGGATAATCCTAAATTGAGTCATCTAATCAACTCCTATATTCCCACAACATTCTCAGACCTGAGGAAGGGTCTCTACCTGAAATGTGGAAAATCCCTTTGCCTCCACGGATGCCTCCAATGAATTCTTCCAGGACTTTATTTTTAGCTCCAATATATCTGCATCCTCTTCTGTCTCCAATAAATATCTGTCGTTTCTTTTCTTTCACAAGGAATGATATTAAAAAGGTTCATATTAGTTACCTCATTTTCCTATTTGATGCATTAAAAGGGATACTTCAATAAAGCCCATCAAAAGAGACCATTAAAAGATGACATCAGGATGAGGTCAATTTAATATCTGTGAGTTAGAGATGCAATTCCCAGCAAAAGAAAAGCAAATCTGCTGTTACCCTGGCAATGTACATTAAAGCTATTAGTTGCATGTTCTGTTCAGATGACAACTCAAATGTGTTTTCAACTGAACAACCTATATTTACAAGATAAAGTATTTGGCATTTCAAATTGGTCAGAAATATAACATTTATGTTTTTGGATCTTCAAAATGGCAATGATTTCAAAGAATTAAGATTATCTGACACATTTTTGTTTCCCGCTATCCACTTCATTGGCCCCAGTTACACTCATTTTAAATAATGACTGGTGATACCTTACCTGAGGGAATGAGTGTGAAGAGCCAATATTATGAACAGACCCGATTAAAGAATGAAACTAAGATAGCTGGAGTACCCTGAGTTAAAGCCCATGGCATTTTAAATTCAAAAAAATATTTATACCATATGAGTCATCAAAATCTCTATGTCAGTATCTGTAAATATGTTATCAATACCCTATTGGATAGTAAATATTTGTAAATAAAATGATATAACAGGAATAATGAGAGAAGTTAACACACCTCTCCCTTTCTTGATCTTTCTGTCCTCATTTCAGAAAATTAGAGCAATGGCACCTTATATTCTGCCTGGACAGTCTCCAACTTGGTGGCATGAACATTAAATTCTGAAACTTCCAGTAACAGCTCCTCCATATTTCTTTTTTTCTTCTTTATTTTCTCGTCCTGATTCTACAGGCTCCCATCACCCTACTTCAAAGTTCAAAGTACTTTTATTATCAGAATATGTTTGAGGCATCTGTTAGTCTTGTGAGGCCATGGATCTGCGCCTGGAAAGTCTTCACACTCCAGGGTGCAGACCTGAGCAACGTTGTATGGAAGACAGGCAGTTGCCCATGCTGCAAGTCTCCCCTCTCCATGCCACTGATGTTGTCCAAGGGAAGGGCATTATGACCCATACAGCTTGGCACCAGTTTCATCACAGAGCAATCTGTGATTATGTGCCTTGCTCAAAGACACAATATGTTGCCTCAGTTGGGGCTTGAACTCACGACCTTCAGATCGCTAGTCGAATGCCTTAACCACTTGGCCACATGCCCACAATATGTAAATTATACAACCTTGACATTTGTCTTCTTACAGGCAGCCACAAAGCAAGAAACATGAAAGATCTAAATTAAAGACCAAAACACAATGCGCAATTTCTTGCTCATCCCCAGTCTCTCTATCTTCACAGCGTCAACATGGTCCTCCTACCAGTTCCATTCCCCACCTCCCTCCATTTATTCCATGCTTCAATGTCCTCTTCCATTATTTTCCATCATCTTCAGCCCTTTGTCACTTGCATGCTCCCGACATCATTTCTACCCTCATCTGCCTATTACACCCCTCACGTGGAACCACCTATCCCTTGCCATCTCTTGCTACATCCCTTAACTCCACTGTTATATACTGTTTATCTCCCCCTTTCTTTCCAGTCCAGATAAAGGGTCTCAACACAAAATATCAATTGCCCATTTCTCTCTACAGATATGGCTTGACTCGTTGAATTCCTCCAGTGTTGATTGTGTTTCTCCAGATTCCAGCACCTGTCCGGTCTCTAATGTCTCCACACTTCAATCTTCCATGTTCTAAGTTCCACCAGCTAACCTCTGCCTTAAGGAGGATGCAAAGGTTTTAGAGTGAATGGACTGCGGAGGGAGGAGTTACAAACGTTTGTAGTAAATTATGTAGGACGATATGAATACTTTGGTTTGGTCCTGAAAAGCAGAGAATGCTCAAGGGATATTTTGCAGGTGTTTTGAACACTTTGATGGGTTTGCACACAAAACTTCCAGGGACAACACAAATCTTTTTACTGGCTACTAAATTAGCACCAAAAATTTCCAAATAGTTGTTAAGTGCCACTCACTTATCAATAATAATAATGTTCATTTGGGTTTGCCAGAACCATTCATCTCTATACCTTAAATTGTCATTCAAATGTGGACACGACAGTGACCTAACTTGATGCTAAGGGAGCAGCTGATGTCAATGGGATTCAAAGGGAAAACACTCAGTGCTTGGAGTCATACCTCCAAGGGATATGGCTATGTTGTCAGTGGTTAGCTATCCCAGATCTCACGGCCAGAGGACAGCATCCTGAACCCAACCATCTTCAGCTGCTTCTTCAATGACTTAGCTTCAATCAGATCTTCAGAAGCTGAACGATTATGGATAAATTCAATTGAATTTTAATTTAGTAGTGAATGAAGTAACCTTGCAAGCAACAAGGCCTAACTTGCACATTGGTGTGAGATTACATGTGGCATCTTACATTTGAAATACAGAAATGTCAGGCAATCTGGTGACATGCAGGCCATCAGAGGCAAAACACTCACTACCATTGAGCACATCTTCATGGAGCATTGTCACAGGAAAGTAGCATCCACCTTCAAGGACTCCCAACATCCAGGCCATGCTGTCTTCTCACTACCACCATCAGGCAGGAGGTACAGAAGCCTTAAATCCCACAGACACAGGGACAGTTGTTACCTGACAGCCATTAGGTTCCTGAACCAGCATGGATAAGTTCACTCACTCAACACTGAAGTGAGGTTTTTGCAAATACAATAAAGTGAGACATTTTATGTTTCAGGAAAGCTGTAGTTCATTTATTCAACACCAAAAAACTGAACTCAAAGCGTGCAATTCCGATAGACCAGAAGTCTGCAAAAGATAAGATTTCAGCAATTGGTATTTTTTTCTGCTCAGGCAGGTGTTCCAGTAGATTTACTACTCGCACAGCCGAGGAGTTACTGAGCAGCGCTACCACATAGAAATACTTAGTGTTGCCGGCTAGAATTCCTGAAGTGCGAATTGAGCCTCCGCTTGTGCAAACCAAATGACGGCATTTTACACCGAAAACACCAGCGGTTTCAAAGCAACTGCATTGGGTGACATGTTCAATAACTTTGAAATTGTCCTAAAGCGTCGGGGTCACCAATGTAGGCTTTCAGAAATAAAACAAAGTGAGGTGTTTCATGTTTCAGAAAAGGCCATAGCAACTCATTTATTGAACACCAAAAAACTGAACTCAGAGCATGTTAAAACCCCTTTAAGCAATTACTTCATCACGTCAGACCAGCCTCTTAAAATTAAAACTCCACTGCATGTCGGTGGTTGTGAATTATGTACATTTCCACCAATTACATTACCCTACAACATATTGACTCATCTCCAAGGACCCTACAACTCATGTTCTCAGTATTATTTATTTTATAAAGGGGGGCACTGGTGGTGGACCCAAATGCAAGACACAGACACTGACATACTAGCAACAGGCATAGGACTAGAGTTAAGCAAGCAAGGGAAGTGGGCAAGAAAGGACGCTGGATATTGACATAGGCCCTGGATGAGACTAAGATGCAGGGCCTGGGCTAGGACATGGACAAGAAACACAGAACCTGGACAAGGAACTAGGAACAAGGAGCCTGGACTAGTGACATGGAACTCCGGAACCAGAGCCTGGACAAGGACCCAGAACCTGGGTCCTGGCTGGGACTCGGAACCTCGATCTTGACTTGGAACTGGAATCCGGGTCTAGGCTAGGACTCGGGATTAGGATCTTGGCAAGGACAGGACGTGGCTACAGAACAGGATGTGGAACTCCTGCACAGGACGAGGCACATGGACAGGACGAGAACACAAATCCTTGACTTGGACAGGACAAGGTAACCCCGGGTAGCCCCAGCAAAGGACAAGGGAACCCCAACACCGGGCTGGGTGAGGTGCTCCTGGGCTGGGTGAGGCACATGGACAGGATGAGAACACGAAGCCGTGGCTTGGACTAGACAAGGTTCTTGGACGTGGCTTGGAATAGACGAGATACTCCTGGGCTGGGCAAGGCACAAGAACAGGACAAGACCCCGAAGCCTTGACTTGGTCCTGGGAGACAGGAACACAGAACAAAGCCTTGGTCTTGGGAGACAGGAACGCAGAACACAGAGCCAGGTCCCCTCCTTGGGAACAGGACATAGGGCCAGGACTCATACACAGAAGACAGAGAGACAGTACCCAATGCAAGGTTGCAGCAAACAGCCAGACCTACCTAGTGAAGGCATGGACACAGAGAAAGTTCACAACTCAAGCTAACAGCAAACAGCCAGACCTACCTAGCAAATGCGTGGACACAGAGACAGTTCTCAACTCAAGGTAGTGGCAAACGACTGGACCTACCTAGCAATGGCATGGACACAAAGAGACAGTTCCAAACAACAAAATACAGTTCCTTATCTAGACACAGCAAGGCTCTGGTCTTGCTCCAGCAGTTGATCCTGACAAGGATATACAGGCAAGGACACAGGCAAGGCTTCAGGAGGCAGGGGCTGAAGAGGGATTCAGACAGGAACAATCCAGCAGCCAAGCCCTGGTCTCTGGAGGAATTTATGTGTCTGCCCAAATGAGAATCATGTGCCTTAATTAGAGCACCCAACAGAACAATGGAAAACCGGAAAACCTGGAATACGAATTAATGGACCGGACCGTGAACCGGAATGCAGACTTCATGGACTGGACCATAACATACATGGACTTTAGTAATAAATTTACTTGGATCTATGAAGCTTGAAAAAGGTGCCACCATAAGTATCTTTTGACCAGTAATCTAGTTGGAGCAGCCACATAAATAGAGTGGCACAAGAACAGGTCAGAGGATGAGTATCCAGCAGCAGCTGACATGTGACAGTGAATTCCACTGATTCACCACCACTGGCTGGTGAAATTCCTTCTCATCCCTGATCTAAAGGGATGTCTTCATATTCTGAGCCTGTGCCCTTTGGTCATAGACTCCTTGACTATAGTGATCAACCACGCCACATCCACTCTGTCTAGGACTTACAATATCTAACCATTCATGCTCTTCACCATGACTGATTAGAAACTGAAATGCCAACATGTGCACGATGCATTGTAGTTTCTTACCCAGCCTTTCCAGCTGTTACCCTTGGGAAGGAGGTACAGAAGTCTAAAGGCATTCACTCAGTGATTCAGGAACAGCTTCTTCCCCTCTGCCATCCAATTTCTAAATGGACATTGAACCCATGAACATTACGTCGCTAATCTTTTTTTATTTCGGCTACTTCACACGACCTATTTTAACTTAACTATTTAATAGACAAATATATACTTAATCTAACTCAGTATTTTTCTCTATATTTTTATCATGTATTTCATTGTGCTGCTGCCATGAAGTTGACAAATTTCATGACATACGCTGGTGGTATTAAATCTGATTCTGAACATCTCTCAAACCCTTGACCTCAAGTAGTAAGATGGAAAAGGGCAGCAGGTACACAGGAAGACCGTTCAGTGCAGGTTTCTTCCAAATTCCATACCATCCTGACTTGGAAATATTCCGCTATTCCTTCAGTAAGACTGATTAGAAGTGCTGGTTCTCCATGCCCAATGGTTCTATGGGACTACCTTCACCAGGACTGCAAAGGTTTGAAAAAGTGGTTCACCACCACCTTATCAAGGGAAGGGCAGTAAACGTTTGTCTTGTCTGCCATACATAAATTCCAGAAATGAACTAAATGAAAGGAAAATACATTTATACTAAACAGACGGGATTCTGCAGATGCTGGAAATCCAGAGGAATACGTCCAAAATGCTGCAGCAACTCGTCAGGTCAGGCAGTATCAATGGAAAGAGTTGACACTTCGGACGAAAACTCTTCTTCAGTACGGGAAAGGAAGGGGGAAGAAGCCAAAATAAGAAGGTAGGGGGTGGCAGGGAAAGGAAGGAGTACAAGCTAGAAGGTGAAAAGTGCAGCCAGATGAGGGGGAAGGTAGGTGGGTGGGTGGAGGAGGGATAAAGTGAGAAGCTGGAAAGTAATATCCGGAAAAAGTAAAGAGCTGAAGAGGGAATCTGACAGGAGGGGAGAGGGGACCATGGGAAAAAGGGAAGTATGAGGTATAATGCTTTGTAACTTCAAAACATTAAACTAATTCAAAGGACGACACAGGAGTCCAAAGTGTGAGTTTAACTTTGTTTTTACCTTAAGCGAGACACACACACATATCAGGTGGTAGTGTCATGATGCATGCAATTCACGTATTTTTACATGTAACGCGAGAAGGCAGGTGTATGGCATTGAGTGGGATCTGGGATCAGCCATGATGGAATGTCAGAGCAGACTTGATAGGCTGAATGGCTAATTCGCTCCTATGTCTTATGGTTTTATGGTCTTATAACCTGTAGTGAATTATTTAAACAAATAAGAATGCTTAATCAACCAATATATATATACATACAAGATCACTCAAATATTATTGAAACATTAAATATACAACAGGTGAGTAACCAGAAGGAGGCAATAGGTAGGTGCAAGGAAGGGATGATGTAAGGGGAGAGCCAAAAAGGGGAATGGAAGAAAGAGAGATACAGAAGGAGAGAAAAATTACCAGAAGTTAGAGAAATTAATATTCATGCTATCTGGTTGGAAGCGATAAAGATAGAATATGAAGTGTTGTTCCTTCAACCTAAGAGTGGCCCCAGAGTTTTTATACTGCTACTTTTTAGTAAGAATTTTATTGCTTTAAAACAAATTCAATTAACTTTCCAGATTTATACTTGAAGGGGAATACTCACTGAGGGATAACTCTGAGAAAATAAGAATCATTTCAAAGGCTGGCACAAGTTGGTCATTGTAGATTGTCGCACAATTCGGTTCAGATTAAATCGGGGGATTGCTGGGTGGCGTGGCTCAAAGGGCCGGAAGAGACTATTTTGCACCCTATTGCAATAAAGAAATAAATAAATAAACCTAATGGTAGAGTGGCCTGCATTGGTGCTGCATAACTCTAAAAACTCACAGCAAGAGTGACTAGAATGGAAAGTAGTCAAATATTTACTGGGGAAAGGACATGAATCATGTGAATACTTTGATGAGTATAACCTTATGATCTTTGCTTTCGGGCTGCCCCAGAGGGGTTCATTTTTTCAGCTTTTGGAATAACTACAGTGACTTCAATTCAATAATTCCCTTGTAAGAGCAGAAGGTTACTTTATTTTTCTGCCTTCATATGAGAATTTGCTACCATATGTATAGTCAACCCAACACATCGATACAAATCGATGCAGCTACCAAGAAGGCAAGACAGCAGCTATATTTCATTAGGGGTTTGAGGAGAGTTGGTTTGTCACCTAAAACATTCAAAAACTTCTCCAAATGTACTGTGGAGAGCATTCCGACAGACTGCATCACTGTCTAGTATGGAGGGATGGGGTGCTATGGGCTACGCACAGGATCGAAGTAAGCTGCAGAGAGTTGTAAACTTAGTGAGCTCCTTCATGGGCACCCAGCCTCTGTAGCATCCAACGCATCTTCAAGGAGCCCCTAAAAGGTGGCACCGATCATCAGGGACCCCCACTACCCAGGACATACCCTCTTCTCATTATTACCATCAGGAAGGAGGTACAGAATCTTGAAGGCACACACTCAGTGATTCAGGAACAGCTTCTTCCCCTCTGCAAAACGACTTCTGAATGGACATTGATCCCATGGACACTTCCTCTCTACATTTTTATTTTTATTTTTGCACCACTTATTTAACTATATATATATTTACTGTAATCCACTTTTTTTTCTATATTATCATAGAAACATAGAAACATAGAAAATAGGTGCAGGAGTAGGCCATTCGGCCCTTCGAGCCTGCACTGCCATTTATTATGATCATGGCTGATCATCCAACTCAGAACCCCACCCCAGCCTTCCCTCCATACCCCCTGACCCCCGTAGCCACAAAGGCCATATCATGTATTGCATTGTACTGCAGCCACAAATTTAACAAATTTCACGACATATGCCGGTGATATTAAAACTGATTCTGAACATATATTCAAAAAAAAGAGGGAAGTTTTAATTTTATGTCCAGAATGCGATTTCCCATAGCCGGGCAACATAGAGTCATACAGTCACTGAGCAATATAGAACTATTACAGGCTCTTTGGACCAACCGGTTCATGCTGACAACAGTGCCTACCCAGTTAGCCCAGTATCTTGCTTTCTTTCCCTGAACCCCCAAGCCCTGTCCCAGTATGTATCTATCCAAGAGTTTCCCAAATGAGGCATCTGCCTCAACAACTTCATTTGGCAGCTCATTCCATATACTATCACCGTCTGCATGAAAAGTTGCCTCTCATGTCCTTTCTAAATCTTTCCCCTCTCACCTTACATCTAGTGTTCATCTCCCCTTCCCTGGGGAAAAGACTATTACTCTCCTTATTTATGCATCTCAAAATTTAGAACTCTTCTCTAATGTTGTCCCTCGTCCTCTGACATTCCATGGACTAAAGACTTAGCCTGGTCAAGCTTTCCCTATGACTTGAGCCCTTTAATCCAGACAAAATCTTCATTAATCTTTTCTGTACTCTTTCCAGTCTAACCACATCTTTCCTGTAACAGAGTTATCAAAACTTGCACACAATACTCCAAGTGTGGCCTTGGTAGAACTGCAATATAATGTCTCAAAGGATGCCATGGTACCATAGTGGTTAGCACAACACTTTACAGTAAAGGCGACCCACCGCTTGTAAGGTGTTTGTACATTCTCCCCTTGACCATGTGGGTTTCCTCTGGGGACTACAGTTTCCTCCCACAGTTTCAGCTGATAGATTAATCAGTCATTGTAAATTGTCCCGTGATTAGACTAGGGTTAAATCAGGGTATCACTAAGCAGCATGGTTCAAAGGGCTGAAGGGCCTGTTCTGTGCTGTATCCCAATAAATAAATTAAAATAAATCTTCTATACTCAGTATTTCTACACAGACTGATGAAAGTCAGCATGCTGAACACCTCTTCCTCCACACTGTCAGCCTGTGATGCCACTATGTATGAGAACGGCTAAGTCATGAGCAAGATATCAAAATGGTAAACTTTTATGTAGTACACTCCAAAAGTCACTTGCCCATTCCATTTCTGGAGTTCAATTCATACTTTTTCAAAATCATATAATACCTGCTGATCATGGTGGTGCTTCGTGTCTCATGAGAACCAGATGTTATCTTTCTTTTGCAAAGGCCAGAGTTGAATCTGGTTCCATTGAACCAGGAGGTAGATATGCAGAACCAACCACTGTCGTCGTGAACAGAGACAGAGATAGTGTGTGTGTGTGTGTGTGTGTGTGTGTGTGTGTGTGTGTGTGTGTGCGCGCGCACACGCGCAAACACATGTGAATAAGAGAGGGAGAGAAAGAAAGAGAAAGAGAGAGCGGGAGAGAAAGAGGAGGGGAGAGAGGGAGGGAGGAGAGAGAGAGGGAGAGGGGGAGGGAGAGAGAGGGAGAGGGGCAGAGAGAGGGAGAGGGAGAGGGAGGGAGAGTGGGAGAGAGGGAGGGGGAGAGAGGGAGAGGGAGAGGGAGGGAGGGGGAGAGAGAGGGAGGGGGAGGGAGGGGGGAGAGGGGGAGGGAGAAGGAGGGGGAGAGGGAGGGAGAGAGGGACAGAGAGGGAGAGGGGGAGGGAGTGAGAGGGAGGGGAGAGGGAGAGGGGAGGGGGAGGGGGAGAGGAGGGAGAAGGAGAGGGGAGAGAGAGGGGGGAGAGAGAGGGAGAGAGAGGGAGAGGGGAGAGAGAGGGAGGGGAGGGAGGGGAGAGGGGGGGAGGGAGGGAGGGAGAGCAGTAGAGAGGGACAGGGAGAGAGAGACGGAGAGGGGAGAGAGAGGGGGAGAGAGAGGGAGAGAGAGGGAGAGGGGAGAGAGAGGGAGGGGAGGGAGGGGAGAGGGGAGGGGGATGGAGGGAGGGAGAGGGGTAGAGAGGGACAGGGAGAGAGAGACGGAGAGGGGAGAGAGAGGGTTGGAGAGAGAGGGAGAGGGGGAGGGAGAGAGGGAGAGGGGGAGAGAGAGGGGGGGAGAGAGAGGGAGAGGGGAGAGAGAGGGAGGGGAGGGAGGGGGAGAGAGAAGGAGAGGGAGAGGGGGAGAGAGAAGGAGAGAAAGGGAGAGGGAGAGAGGTGAGGAGGGAAAGGGGAGAGAGAAGTTCATTGTTTGAGAGAGTGATCTGTATGTTAGTATGAAAGTGGGAAATCATGCATGATACTCCACTTCCTATTCATTCATCACCTTACTTCACCAGAATTTGTCTCATTTGCTTCATATTACGATTTTGATATTCTCAGTGTATCTTGGTTAAAGAATTCTTCCTGGATTATCTATATGATTTCTTGGTAAATATCTTGTATTGATTTCCTCCACTTTGCTTGTCTCCGAACAGTAAGTAGCACTCAGCATTGATGATCACAGCAGGAATCATTAAATAAAAAAATGTGTTGATGGTGCAAAATGAAATGATAAAGAATCAATTAAAAACAATTAAAGGAAGTAACTAGAATCAGTAGACTTATAAACAGCAATAATTCTGTTGTTTATAACTCTACATAAAGTTGAAGCATGTTATAGAGTCATAGAGAAATCGAGCACATCGAAACAAGCTCATCGGCTTACTTAGTCCATGCTGAGACCATTTAAACTGCCTACTCCTATCAATCATAGCTTTCCTCCCCCTACTATCCATGTACCTAACCAAGCTTCTTTTAAAGGTTGAAATCGAGCTGGAATGCATTTCTTGTGCTGGCAGCTCGTTCCACATTCTCACGACCCTCTGAGTGATGAAGTTTCCCCTTGTGTTTCCCTTAAACTTCTCACCTTTCACCCTTAACCCATATCCTCTGGTTGTAGTCCCATCCAACCTCAGTGGAAAAAGCCTGCCTGAATTGACCCTCTCTATTGGCCCTCATAACATCCCTCATGTTGTGTACTTTCAGGGCTTCTCAGGACATTCCACCAAAAGATGCTTAAATAATTACAATAATACAATTACTTTAGAGGATCTAAAAGAGAAAAAAGACCCAGCAAGGAATGAAAATGCAATGAACAAGCATATGATATCACAATTCCTGTACTCAATTCTTTGATTTATGGCCTTCGTAAATCAGAGAATTGTGTACAAGGGTTGGGACGCAATGTCGAAGTTGAAAAGTCATTGGTGGTGCCTAATTGAGTTCAGTTCTGTTCACTTACTTACAGGAAAGAAGTACAGAAAAAATTTACAAGAATGTTGCCAGGATATTTGGACCTGAGTAATGGGAAAAGGTTGAATAGGTTCGGGCTTTACTCCCTGGATTGTAGGAAAATGAAGAGAGATTTGATAGAGGTTATCAACATTAGGTAGCGTATAGATAGGGTAAATGCAGGCAGCCTTTTTCCACTGAGGTCGTGTGAGACTACAACTAGAAGTCGTGGGTTAAGTGTGATAAGGTGAAAAGTTTAAAGATCAAAGTTCAATGTAGATTCATTATCAAAGTACATATATATTACCATAAAAAATCCCGAGATTTGTTTTCTTGCGGGCATACTTAATAAATCCAATAACCACCATCGAACCAATGAAGGACCACACCCAACAGGGAACACAACCAGTGTGCAAAAGACAACAAACTGTGCAAATAGTAAAGAAGAAAAAAAAGAAAGAATAATAATAAATAAATAAGCAAAAAAATTAGCGAGAACATGTGATGAAGAGTCCTTGAAAGTGAGTCCATATGTTGTGGGATCAGTTCAACACTAAGGCAAGTGAAGTTGAGTGAAGTTATCTCCTCTGGTTCAAGAGCCTTTTGGTTGAGGGGTAATAACAGTTCCTGAACCTGGTGATATGATTCCTGAGCCTCCAGTACCTTGCTCCTGATTGCAGCAGTGAGAAGAGACATGAGCTGGGTGGCAGTCCTCCGTGATGATGGATGCTGCTTTCCTGTGACAACGCTCCATATGGATGTGCCCAATGGTGCAAAGGGCTTTACCCATGATAGACTGGCCATATGCACAACTTCTTGTTTAATTTTTCCACTGAAGGACATTGGTGTTTCCATACCAGGCTTTGGAACAGCCAGTGAATATACTCTCCACTGTACATCTAGAGAAGTTTGTCAAAGTTTTAGATGTCATTATGAATCTTTGCAAACTTCTAAGGAAGTAGAAGCACTGCTGTGCTTTTTTTTTGAAATAGCACTAATGTGCTGGGCCCAGGACAGGTCCTCTGGAATGATAATATCAAGGAATTTAAAGCTGCTGACCTTCTTTATCTCTGATTCCCTGATGAGAACTGGCTCACAGACCTCCACGTTCCTCCTCCAATAATCAATATTCAGCTCCTTGGTCTTGCTGAAATTGAGTAAGACGTCATTATTATGGCACCACTCTGAAAGATTTTCAATCTTCCTCCTATATGCTGATTTGCCACCACATTTGATTCAGCCAGTGACAGCGGTGTTGTCAGCAAACTTTAATGTGGCATTAGAGCTGTGCTTAGCCACACAGTCATAAGTGTAAAGCGGGTAAGCAGGGGGTTAAGCACACAGCCTTGTGGTGCACCTGTGCTGATGGAGATTGTAGAGGAGATGTTATTGTCAATCCAAACAGACTAGGATTTGCACATGTGGAAATTGATGATCCAATCGCACAAGGAGGTATTGAGGCCAAGGACTTGAAGCTTGTTGATTAATTTTTTAGGGATGATAGTGTTGAGTGCCAAGCTGTAGTTGATAAAGATTATCCTGATGTATGCAGCTTTGCTGTCTAAATGTTCCAGGATTGAGTAAAGAGCCAATGAGATGGCATCTGATGTGGATTTGTTGCTCTGGTAGGCAAAATGGTGTGATACAAGTCACTTCTCAGTCAGGAGTTGCTTCATCACCAACCTCTCAAAACACTTCATCACGTCATTGAGGCCAGTTACCATGTTCTTTTCAGGCAGCGATATAACTGAAGCTTGCTTGAAGCAAGAGGGTATCTCATACTGCCAGAGTGAGGGGTTAAAGATCTCAGTAAATGCTCCAGCCTGATGATCAGCACAGGCCTTTAGTACTCAGCTAGGTAGTCCATCTGGTCCAGATACTTTCCCTGGGTTCACCCTCCTGAAGGATGTTCTCATGTCTGCCTCAGAAACCAAAATCATAGGGTTGTAGAGAGCTGTGGGACTTTGTGATGGTTCCTTCATGATTTGACATTCAATGCGAGCAGAGGAGGAGTTGAGCTCATATACGAGCGAGCTTAAGGAAAACATGAGGGACAACATTCAGTCAGAGGGCGGTTTGGACCGAGCTGCCAGCAGAGGTGGTGGATCCGGGTTCAATTTTAACATTTAAGAGAAATTTGTATAAATACATGGATGGGAGGTATATGGAGGCATATGTTCCAGGGGCAGATAGATGGGACTGGGCAGAATATTAGTTCTGCATAAATTATATGGGCCAAAGGCCTGTTTCTGTGCCTTTGTGCTCTATGATGCTTCTTGAACTACTTGAAGCCCTTTGCTAGTGAAATTCAAATTCTTCATTCCATTTTAGTTCAGTTTGCTCAAGGAACGATGGCTCAGAATATATGATCCTCTTCAAGATGCTTCTGTTTACTTATCCCACAGAATAGAGACTATCCCAAAGGTAATGCGAATGAAAAAAAAACAATGGTGAAAATTATTTGTAAGCACAAGAGATTCTATTCATTCTGCAGGTGCTGGAAATCCTGAGAAACATGTACAACATACTGAAGAAACTCATCAGGGTAGGCATCATCTACGGAGAGGTATATACGGCTGACATTTTGGCCCAAGATATTTCATCAGGACTGGAAAGGAAGATGGAAGAAGCCAGAATAAGAAGGTGGGAGGAGAGGAAGCAGTACCAGCTGGCAGATGATAAATGTTGGTGGGTGGTGAGGATTGTGAAGTAAAAAGCTGGGCAGGGATACCTGGAAGGGGTAAAGAGCTAAATAAAACAGAACATAATAGGAGAGGTCAGTGCACCATGGAAGAGGAGGGGAACAAGAGGCTTAAGCTTCTGAAAAAAAAAAGAATAAAAGAGCTGGGGTAAATTTCAGACCATTTTGTTGAAATGTAATATTTGCTATGTCCAAACTGATGTTCAAACGTATGTTGAAGGGAGCTATTCCCATTGACAGATGGTTAAAGGATCTGGAGACACAGATTTAAAATTTTGACTCAAAAGTACAATGAGACCATTTAAAAAAAAGCTTTTATGCACTCAGACGCTATGGCCTGGTATTCATTCCTCAGATGTGTTGTGGAAAGAGAATCAATTCGTGCCTTCAAGAGAAGTTTGAAGAACTGCTTAACCCTTACATACAATTCATATTCTATACCTTCACAGTATGGTCCAGGTCAATTTTGACCCGGCCCAAGAATCCCCTCATAACAAGTGTCTATACCAAATTTTGAACCACAGATCTATTTAGAATGTATAAATAGCCTATCTGATATTAATAAATGGGCGATTAATCCTTAATTAATGTTTCAGAGATGTAAAATCCACTTCAATAGATACGGATCAAATTTGACCTGGAACAGCCTCAATTCACGTTAATCCTTAATTAATGTTTCAGAGATTTAATATCCATTTCAACAGATATGCATCAAACAATATGTAAGGGTTAAGAGAGAATAATTTGCAGGGCAGTAGGGGAAGAGTAGTGAAATGGGAGTCAAGAGGTGTTCTGTGATGAGCAGGCATATAGCCCCAGTGTCCAAATAGCTTCCTTCTTTGCTGTATCAGTTCAGGAACAGCATCAAAAACAGTCTTTCTGATCATTCATTTGACGCAGCAGCATCCATGTGGGCAGATATGGAAGATGCATCTGTGTCTCCATCACAACCAGGGCTGCACTTAAAAGCTGATGCAGGAAAATAATCGATAGTTTTTTCTCCAATTTTTTTATATAAAGCTCTGAAATTTCAGAAGTGTTTGCATCTTCTTCTTCTTTACCAGTGTCTCCTTTGTTTCAATTTCCTGTCATTTTTGGGTTACAAATGAGGTGTGCAAAAATGAGTAAGATTGATATAACAAGTTTCTATCAGTTTAGAAAAGTACATAATGGTAAATGCATGCAGTACAAAAAGAATGGGCATATATTTTGGGCCAGGAATGGGACTGCAATTTAACCTTCAGGAAATCTTGCACGAGGACTCCCAAGTCCCTCTGCAACTCTGATTCTTTCTCCCAATTAAGAAAACAGCTACATTTTCATTCTATCCACCAAAGTGCATGACTATGCACATCCTACACTATATTTCATTTGCCACTTCTTTTCCCATTCCCCCAATATGTCTAAGCTCTTCTACAGACACCCTGTTTCCTCAATGTGACATTCCCCTCCACCTATCTTTGTATCATCCACAAACTTGGCCACAAAGCAATCAATTCCTTCCACCAAGTCATTGACATATAATTTGAGAAGAAGTGATCCCATTACTGACCCCATGGTACATAATTTGTCACCGGTAGCCAACCAGAAAAGGCCCCTTTATTTCTACTCTTTGCATCCTGCCAGTCAGCTAATGTTCTATCCAAGCCAGTACTTTTCTTGTAATACCATAGGCTCCCATCTTGTTAAGCAGCATCCTGTGTGGCACCATGTCAAAGGCCTTCTGAAAATCCAAATAAACAACATCCACTGACTCTCCTTTATCCATCTTGCCTGTTATTTCCTCAAAGAATTCCAATAGATTTGTCAGGCAAGGTTCCCCCTTGAGAAAACCATGCTGACTTTGGCCTATTTTATCATGTACTTCCAAGTACTGTGAAACCTCACCCTTATCAATAGACTCCAACAGCTTTCCAACCACTGAAGTCAGCCTGAGGAACACTCACAATGCGCTGGAGGAACAGCAGGTCAAGTCAGCATCAGTTGAAAAGATTAGTCAATGTTTCGGGCCGAAACCCTTCGTCAGGACTGAAGGAAGAACTTTTGGGAGGGTTTGAAGAATGCTGGTAGTTGAAAAAAACAGTAATTTTAAAGACAAAGGGGTCGGGGAGGGGAAGCAGGGAGGTGATTGGCAGGAGAACAATGCAAAGTAGTAGAAGGAGGCGGAACTATGAGGGAGGTGATGTAAAATAGGGATAGAGGAAGAGAGGGGGAGGGAATTACCGGAAGTTGGAGAATTCTATGTACAAAAAGTCAGCCTAACTGGTCTATAATTTTCTGTCTTCTGACTCCCTACCTTATTAAATAGTAGCAAGACCTTTGAAGTTTTCCATTCCTCTGGAACCATTCCAGAATCAAGTGATTCTTGAATGATCATTATTAATTCCTCCACAATCTCTTCAGCTACCTCTTTCAGAACCTAAAGTTTATTCCATCTGGTCCAGGTGACTTATCTACCTTGAGAATTTTCAGCTTCCCAAGCACCTTCTTCTCAGTAGTAGTAGCAACAACACTCACTTCTGCTTCCCGACACTCACATTTCTGGGATTCTGCTAATGTCTTCTACAGTGAAGATTGATGCAAAATACTTGGGTTTGTCCACCACTTCTTTTCTCCCTCATTACTCCCTCTTCCTTGGCATTCTCCAGTGATCCAATATCTACTCTCAACTTTCCTTTACTTCTCATATATCTGGAAAACAAAATGTATTGTATCCTCTTTTATATTATTGGCTAGCTTGCCTTCATATTTAATGTTTTGTCTCTTTATTGTTTAATTGACTTTGGTTGGTTTTTAAAAGCTTCCTGATACTCTACCTTCTCACTAAGCTTTACAATATTATATTCCCTCTCTTCTGTTTTTATGCTGTCTTTGAATTCCCCTGTCAGCCATGGTTGCCTCATCCTCCCTGTAGTATACTTATTCGTCTTTGGGATGTATCTTTCCTTTACCTTCCAGATTTCCCACAGATAGACTAGCCATTCCTGTTCTGCCATCATCTCTGCTAGTGTCCCCTTCCAATCACTTTAGGCCAGCTCCATGCCCCTGTAATTCCCTTTACTCCACTGTAATACTGACATATCTTATTTTAGCTTCTCCTCAAAGGGAGAATTCATCTCCTAAAGGTTCCTTTACCTTAAGTTTCCTTATTAAATCTAGGTCATTACTTCACACCCTATCCAGAATTGCTACTTGTCTGGTAGGCTCAATCACAAGATGCTGTAGAAAGCACATCTCCTGCGCATTCTACAAATTCCCTCTCTTGGGATCCAGCGCCAACATGACTTTCCCAATCTACCTGCATATTGAAATCTCCCATGACTATCACAGCATTGCCCTTTTTACATGTGATTTCTATCTCCAGTTGTAATTTGTAGCCCACATCCTGGCTACTGTTTGGAGACCTGGGGTCTTTTTACCCCTTCAGTTTTTTTAAGTCTACCCATAAATATTCTGCATCTTCTGATCCTATATCACATCTTTCTAAGGATTTGATGGCATTTTTACCAACAGAGCCACCAACACCCTCTGCCTGCCTGCCTGTCCTTTTGATACAATGTATATCCTTGGATGTTAAGCTCTGAACTATGGTCTTCTTTCTGCCATGACTCAGGTTCCCACAACAGCATACCTGCTAACCCCTAACTGCTCTACAAGATCATCTGCCTTATTCCGTATACTATGTGCATTCGTATGTAACACCTTTTCATCACCCTTTTTGATTTTGGCCCCCTGTTACACTTTAATTCATCTCACTGGCTGCAATTTTGCCCCATCATCTGTATGTTCTTCTTCACTGTCTTAGCACACATCTAGTTGTATACAACTGCCCCATCCTCAGCCCACCACTCTGGTTCCCATCCCCCTGCTAAGATGGTTTAAAACATTCCCCACAGCTCTAGGAAACATGCCTGAAAGGATATTGGTCATCCTTGAGTTTAAGTGTAACCCATCCTTTCTGTACAAGTTATATCTTCAACAGAGCAGATTTCAATGATTCAAAATTCTGAATCCCTGCCTCCTGCACCAATTCTTCAGCTACACATACTTCTTCCAAATCTTCCTATTCTTACCCTCACTGGGATATGGCACAGCAATCCAAAGATTACTGCCCTGGAGGACCCGCTTTTCAGCTTTCTTCCTAACTGCTTATATTCTCTCTACATATCCGCCTCCCTTTTCTGACCTATGTCATTTGTACCAGTATGTATCATGACTTCCAGCTGTTCACCTTCCTTTGCCATGAACCCAATCCAAGACATCCCCGACACTGGCACCTGGGCAGTGACATACCATCTGTGTGACTCGTTCATGTCTGCAGAATCTGCTTTCTGCTCCTGTAAGCATGGAATCCATTATCACTACTGCACTCTTCTTCTCCCCACTTCCCATTGATGTGCTATATCTATTATTGAGGGGAATGGCCACAGGGGCATTCTGCACTGAACGTCCATTTCCTTTCCATGCCCTGACAGTCACCCAGATACCCGTTTCCTGCAATTTAGGAATAACTACCTCCCTGTAGTTCTTTTCTATCACCTCCCCACTTTCCTGTGTGAGCCGAAGGACATCCAGCTGTAGCTCCAGTTCCTGAGCACATTCTTTCAGAAGCTGCAGATCAGTGCACTTCATTCATGGGTAGCTATCAGAGTTACTGAAGGTCTCCTAGAGTTCCTGCATCTCACACAAAGAACATACAACTACCTTTGAACACATTCTCAGTGCACTAGCTATGTATTAACAGAAAAAAAAACTTACTACTTAGTACCTCCACCTATGCCTTCCAGTCATTGCCCCAGACCCAAATCCTGGTCGCATTCTCTCAGATTTCCTTCCATCAACACACATTTTGCAATCAATTATTCCCAAATCCTATCCCATGAGCTCCCCCCGCAAATTTTGAGTCACTTGTTGACCCCAGAACAACTAACTGTCAACCCCGGGCCATGATGCTCAGTTCTTGGACCCTCATCGCTCACTCAGTCATCATGATACCTGTCTATGACCTCTTCAAAACTGTCTCACAACCAGAGAGGCTCACTTGTGTCTCTGATCAGCAGGCAACTGAACTCCCCTATCCCATCCATAAAATTAATGTTAATTCTGGTTAGTCCTAGCAACATACTACCCCCAGACAGTCCTATTTGGTGGGACATTTTCTTTTGGATAACAGTACACTTTGGAACTCTGCATCTCTATCCAATCCTGGAAGTTTTCGGCAACACATCAAATGGTGGAAGAACTTAATAGGTCTGACAGCATCTATGGAGGGAAATGAACAGTCAATGTTTCGGATTGACTCCTTTCATCAGGACTGGAAAGAAATGGATGTTTTAAACTGGAATGAATAAAACTGGAACTCTTCAAAGTTAGTATAAGCACAAAAACAGCATTCATGACAAAAGACATGAAGGTGAATATACACACATCATTTTTTTACCATGGATTTTAAAAGAAGCATGTGAGGAGTTTATAGAATCTTTAATTCTCTTAATTTATTGTTTATCCCTTAGACTGGAAAATTACAAATATAACTCCTTCATTATTGATAGATTTGAGAAAGAAACAGGGGGCATATTATATATCCGCCAGTCTAATATATATAATTAAGAGCCAAATGACTGAATGATAAGATAAAAATAAACAGAGAGATATGGAATGCATAATTTCCAACTAAATTTTCTTTGTGGAAACCAGAATAAATAGGATTATGATGGATATAGCTTATTGAGACTTTCAGATCCATGTAAGATATTGGCAGTTTAATTAGAAGTTCCAAATCAGTTCAAATATTAACAAAAGTTTTGAAGAAGACAATGAAGAGGTGGAGAGATATAGTCTATCTTTCCTCTTGATGGGTGAGATAACTTATCAGACTACAAGAATATGAATACAATCACGAGGAATGCAATGTTCTCACAGGCATGGTCAGGGTCAATAAATGCAATTCCAAAGCTCATAACCCACTGTGGGAATACCAACCTCATCAATATTCCTCAGTGCTGGATGAAAGTACATTCATCGCTGCCGCAGACTTCACAATCCATCTTTTGGCTTGCACACACAGGCAGAATAATGTACTGGTAACCAGGGCACACACATCCTTAAGGCCCAAAAGGGAAACACTGCTACAAGTCGAAACCAAAACAGAAAATGTAAGAACTATTCAGCAGGTCTTGCAGCAAACTCGAAGGTAGGAACAGATATAAATGTTCAGGACAATGATATTTCCTCAAAACAGGGAAAATCAGAGGTGGAACACATTTTAATTGACTGAAGGAAAGAAGAGAGTTGGGCTGAACAAAAGGGTTGGTTTGTGATTAAATGGAGCACTTCATTTAGGAAAATTGGTGATATTTAGTAAAATTTCATTGCATGTAAATGCTTTTATACTCTTGTCTTTTGATATTGTCTTTTAATACCTTAAACATTATGCTGAGAAGGCAGGAGAATGGGGATGAAAGGGATAATAAATCAGATATGTTGAAATGGCAGGGCAGACTGGATTGGCCACATGGATTAATACTATTCCTATGTCTTATAGTCTTATGATACTTTTAGCCCCTGGTCCCCTTGTCTGTAAACAATCATCAGCAAAGTATATTACCTAAATTTGCATTGCTGTGTATTGGACCATATAGTTAATTTGGGTACCATGTTTAATTAATTGCAGTATTGAAAACAGTTCTAAAGTGCTTAATTGACTATCAAGTGCTTTGGGATGTCCTAAGCTTGTAATATATCTTTCCCTTTGTACTACCAATAAAATTTTCATTGTATTCACTGTAAAAATGACATTTCAGCTCATCATGTGAAGCCATAACATTTATCTGGTAGATATTTTATTCGACTGACCATTCTGTAAGATCTTGCTTCATTGATTAGCTTACTACCGCCAAACACAATAAAAAATAAATCGCTTTAGATTTGGTCTTTGGGTTGTATCCATCTTCTGTTCCCCATGGAGGACATTGCTCAACCATTCATGTCAGACCAGTGGTAGTTCATTATTCACCAGTTCCAATGATATATCTCCCATTATAATGAACCATAAACACTGTCTCCAGGGAAGATCAATGGCTATGCATCGTTTCTTCTCCAGCTCAAATACAATTATCTGTTTGGCACAGGCATAAATTTGCTGACGAAGCTGAAACCACATAATACAAAACTCCAAGAAACAGCAGTTCTTAAAAAAAATGCAGACAATCTTGATGGGCACGCCTCTAACAAGCTCTCCTCCCTATCATTTCAGCAGTTGCTGCTATTTTATTTTTATTCCATCAACTATTGAGCACATCTACATGAAATGCTGTCATAGGAAAGCAGTATCCATCATCAGAGATCCCCACACCCAGACCATGCTCTTTTCACACTGCTGCCATTAGGCAGAAGGACTCGCAACAACACGTTCAAAGACTGCTATAACGACACAGCCACCACGCTTTTGAACAAAGCGGATAACTATTATCACTTGTCCCATCAATGAAATAATCCCACAACCAATGATCTTAACTGCAAGGATTCTTTATCTCATTATCTCATGTTCTCATTGTTTATCAGTATTTATTTATATTTACAATTGAACAGTTTGTTGTCTTTTGCACTCTGGTTGATCTTCCATTGATTCTGTTATAGCTTCCATTCTACGAACTCGCTGAGTACGCCCACAGAAAAATGAATCTCAGGGTGAATATCTGGTGCATATACATGTACTTTGATAATAAAGTTTATTTTTTAACTTTGAACTTTGAACTTTCAATTCATTGAAAAGCTGTTGTCTGCAAAATAACTGCTCAGTTTCCTTCAAATCCACATTTTGAGCTCTTTTTGAAAAAGAAATTGAGTTAAAAATCTGCATAAGGAGTACTCATCTTTTTTTCTTGATTGTTGCTTGGATTTCCAGCATCTGCAGATTTTCTCTTGTTTGTGATTTGATTCTATCAGGATGCTGTGCTTTGCTACCAGAGGCGAGAATGCCTTGGGGCTGTTTTAAACCAACATCCCTGGTGCTTACAAAGCTGCTTCCTGTTACCACCTCGGATGTTCTGACAATTTATCTGTCTACTAATTCCTGCATTCAGATTACTGATTAATGAGTCAAACCAGTTCAAAGTGAGATAAAGACCTGGTCAAAAGAAGTAACCTCAGCAATGTGGGATTGCTTTGAAAAATGTGAACTGGAGCATGTTCAGAGAGGCAGCTACCTACAACTATCACATTAACATCAATCAATATGTGAGATCTGTGTCTGACTACGTAGAGAAGTGCATTGAGGACATCACTGTTATTAAACACATCTATGTGAGTGCAAATCAGAAGCAATGGCCGGCAGCTGAGGACCAGGCATGGCTGAGAGATCGGATGCTGCCTTCATATTGGGGGATAAGACAGCTCTCAGTCAGAATGAGCTGTGGTTTTTCATGCCATCACGAAGGCAGAACAGGATGATTCACAAAAAATACAGAGCATTTCCGTGACACAAGAGTTGTGAAGCACATGTGGCAGGGCATTCAGACCATAATGGGTAGCAAGTCCACCTTTCGTATCAACGATTGGATAAACATCTTTTATGCTTGGGTTGATACACAGAGCAATGTGCTGGTGAGGATTACGCCCTTCCTCCCCGAGGAGCAGACACTCTGCCAGGCTACAGTTGATGTAAGAAAGACCCAAGCAAAGTTCAACCCATGAAAAGCTGCAGGGCCTGATAACGTACCTGACTGGGTGCAGAGGGACTGTGCAGCCCAGTTAACAGAGGTTCTGACAGACATCTTCAACATCTCCCTGAACAGCCCACTACTCCTTCAGGCTTCAAGACAACCACCTTCATTCCGGTGCCCAAAAGGGAAAAAGTAACCTGTCTCGAGAACTACAGTCCTGTGACACTGATCTCAGTAATAATGAAGTGTTTTGAGTGGCTGGAAAATGGAGTGCATTATCGTCCTGCTCCATTTTGCTTATCACCGGAATTGGTCCACTGATGACATTAATATTCAATTCCTCATGGTGTACAAACGTAGCATGATGTCCCAGTCCTGTTCACCAGACCTGGTACAACTCACAATCGAGTGTCATCCACTTTATCTGTCATGGGAGGCTCCAGATGAACTGAGTGATGTAATCAACAAGCATGAAACAGCACATCTTGATGCCTTCCCTATCATACTGGAACACTTGAACCAGAAAAGTTTGAAAAAGTCTCTAAATAGTTATTATCAACAAATCCCTAGTACCAGAGGAAACAACACAATGGACCACTGTAACACCAGCATCAGGAGCAATTACCTGCTATCTCACACCCACATTTTGGAAAGTCTGATCACCTAACCGTACTTGTGGCAGTGTGGAGGATCAGAGGGATCTTGGGGTCCGAGTCCATCGGACACTCAAAGCTGCTGCGCAGGTTGACTCTGTGGTTAAGAAGGCAGACGGTGCATTGGCCTTCGTCAATCGTGGGGTTGAGTTTAAGAGCCGAGAGGTAATGTTGCAGCTATATAGGACCTTGGTCAGACCCCACTTGGAGTACTGTGCTCAATTCTGGTTGCCTCACTACAGGAAGGACATGGAAACCATAGAAAGGGTGCAGAGGAGATTTACAAGTATGTTGCCTGGATTGGGGAGCATGACTTTTGAGAATAGGTTGAGTGAACTCGACCTTTTCTCCTTGGAGTGATGGAGGATGAGAGGTGACCTGATAGAGGTGTTCAAGATAATGAGAGGCATTGATCGTGTGGATAGTCAGAGGCTTTTCCCCAGGGCTGAAATGCCTATCATGAGAGAGCACAGTTTTAAGGTGCTTGGAAGTAGGTACAGAGGAGATGTCAGGGGCAAGTTTTTTATGCAGAGAGTGGTGAGTGCGTGGAATGGGCTGCCGGCGGCAGTGGTTGAAGTGGAAATGATAGGATCTTTTAAGAGACTCCTGGATGGCTACATGAAGCTTAGATAAATAGAGGGCTATGGGCAAAGCCTAGGTAGTTCTAAGGTAGGGACATGTTCGGCACAGCTTTGTGGGCCAAAGGGCCTGTATTGTGCGGTAGGTTTTCTATGTTTCTATGTTTCTATGTACTACTACTCATACCAGTTTGCCCTCCCAAAAGACATAAAATTTTTCAAATTGTACCAAAGCAATCTCATCCATCAACTCTGTCAGTTTGTCCATTATTTACTTCAACAATCTGACACTTGTTTTAACATCCTGCCATGCACCTTACCACTTCCTATCACACCATCACCCCTCCAATTTCACTTTCTTATCACCCACTAATTATACCCCTTTCCCACTAACAATTGTGATTTCAGCTGTAAATGGCCGTAAGCCCTGGAAACCTGATCTAGATGCTCTTTGCGTCTCGATCTCTCTACAACTCTTTTAAGAACTTCTATAACATGTTGTTGATTAGCAGTGCTTTCAGTCATCTACCTTATGCTTCTTGAAAACAAATTTCACACATACTGCCAGGTTCTAGGACGGCTTCTATCCCGCTGTTATCAGAATCTTTAGTGAACCTTTTGTACAGTGTGATGGATCCTTGACCTCACAATCTATCTCATTACAATCTTACACTTTATTGTTTTCCTGCACCACACTTCCCTGAAGATTTTACACCTTATTCTGCAATGTTGTTATTTTATCTTGTTCTACCTCAATGCAATGTGTAATGATTTGACCTTTATGAACAGTGTGCAAGGCAAACTCTTCATTGTATCTTGGTACATGTGACAATAATAAACTGATACCAATGAGATAAAGTGCCTCATGAAGGACACAGAATAAATAAAAACCGGTGCTGTTCATTGGATACATTCAGGCATTCTAACTTTGAAAGATTCATCGGCTATACAATCAATGAATTTTTGCATGAAAATAGAAACTAGATGAACTTAGAATAAAGCAAACAAGTGACATGAAAAAGCACTTTGGGTAATCAAATTAAATCAGATAAAAAGCTGTATGTGAACAATGGACGGGTGGGGGAGAAACTGAAAATTTAAACTGTTTCACATATTTAACATTGATTTGGTGTCACAGCTGAGAATCCACATTACTCTTTTATTTTGCCATAGACTTTTTATCAACTGTCTCTAAATTTCAGCTATTCTGACTCCCTCCTTGCAATCCTTGTATCACCCTTATGCTTATCCAATGATGCTTAATTTTATTTATTGTCTCCATGGTTAACTCAAGAAAGTCTACAGATGCTGGAAATCAAAAGCAATACACACAAAATGCTGGAGGAACTCAACAGTTCAGGAAGCATTCATGAAAATAAATAAACACTTAATATTTTGGGCCAAAACCTTTGGATCCCAAAGAAGGGTCTCGGCCTGATACGTCGACTGTTTATTCATCTCCATAGATGCTGTCAGGACTGCTGAGTTCCTCCAGCAGTTTGTGTGTGTTGCTTAAGAAAGAAAAGACGGGTGAACATTTCAGACATTTCCAGACAGGTTTGTGGTAAAGTTGTCAAATGGAATAGATTTTTTTAACTTTTATCAGCAATTCAATTCGGATTTTGTTAATCTTATTTTGGAATCATTGTTAGATTGATGTAATGCCTTGGTAGAATTAGCATTGTAGAACTTCAATGCATTATGTGGATTGACATTTCAAAACATCACCAACGGAGGGATGATTTATGGGAGGTGAAGTGATGGACCAGACCCTGCTGATGACTAACTGGAAGCTTTGTGGAGAATTGTCCTACAGGTATATGGAAAGTGTCAGCCATTTCATGTGTCATACAAATGCAGGGGAGTAAAAAAGTATGGCATTTATTGGTCAGATGTGGTACATGGGACATCTTCCAATGCTCTGCAATTGTTTGAATGTGATCACTCTTCATCATTAAAATTATTTTTGTTTATTATTCTTTATTTCATCATTCTCAAAGAGAGAGAAGATTAGTTTCTTTTGTCGCATGTACATCGAAACATCAGAAGGTACATTGAAATAGGTCGTTTTATGTCAATGACCAACACAATCCAAAGATAAGCTGGGGACAGCCCACAAGTGTCACCACATTTTCAGCACCAACATAGTGTGCCCACAACTCAATAACCCTCACCGTATGTCTCATTTGGAATGTGAGAGGAAATGGGAGGATCGGGAGGAAACCCATATGGTCATAGGGAGAACATACAAATCCTTACTGTCAGCAACACACATAAAAATTGCTGGTGAACGCAGTAGGCCAGGCAGCATCTATAGGAAGAGGTTTAATCGACGTTTCGGGCCGAGACCCTTCGTCAGGACTATCTGAAAGAAGAACTAGTAAGAAATTTGAAAGTGCGAGGGGGAGGGGGAGATCTGAAATGATAGGAGAAGACAAGAGGGGGAAAGGGATATGAGAGGATCATGGGATGGGAGGCCTAGGGAGAAAGAAAGGGGGAGGGGGGTAGCCAATCAACTTTCCAGCTCTTAACTCCATTCCTCCCCCTCCTGTCTTCTCCAATGATTTCAGATCTCCCCCTCCCCCTCCCAGATGCTGCCCGGCCTGCTGCATTCACCAGCAATTTTTTAAGTGTTATTATATTATTATAGGCATCCATTAGTCTCATGAGACCATGGATTTGCTCCTTGGAAGGTTTCCAGGGCGCAGGCCTGGGCAAGGTTGTATGGAATACTAGCAGTTGCATATGCTGCAAGTCTCCCCTCTCCACACTACCGATGTTGTCTAAGGGAAGGGCATTAGGACCCATACAGCTTGGCACCGGTGTCGTCGCAGAGCAATGTGTGGTTAAGTGCCTTGCTCAAGGACATACGCGCTGCCTCAGCCGAGGCTTGAACTAGCAACCTTCAAATCACTAGACGAATGCCTTAACCACTTGGCGACACGCATTCCAGCATCTGCAGATTTCCTCGTGCTGACAGTCAGTAGCAGGAGTTGAACTTCTGTCAGTGATCATTGGCCCTGTGAAGCAATGTGCTAGCCACTGCGCTGCCCATTCATGCGTTTCACTAACTTGCAGCAGTTTAATGTATTCTTAAGTTAATGGATTGCTTTAATTTTAAAAAACAATTTTTATCATTTTAAAATTATTTAGAATGCCTTGAACCATTTTTCAATGCCTGATTATCTTTTGCTTTGCCTTAGGATACAATGTGTTGAGATCCAGCAGTTGCTTATGATCGACTCTAATTTGAGGGGCAGATGCAGTGGTGATGCTTCAAGATCATTAGGAGGCATGCGGCAACAACATGTAAATGTATCCCTGGGCAGTGAAATACAGATCGTATGAAACCCTGCCCTCCAAGCCAAGTCCTTGTACTGCTTCTCAAGATAGACATAAATAATCCTGTAGATCTTTTTAAAATCCACCACCCCCACCCCCCCCCCCCACAGTCAGAAGTAAACAAACACATCTGGTTGTCCAGCTCGTTTTGCAAAGTTCGAAGAAGATGCATTATCAAATTACGTGTATGCCACCATACTCAACACTGAGATTTGTGTTTTTACATGCCCACATCTATCTGACCCGAATGCAAAACGGTGTGGAAGGAAACTGGAGCACCTGGAGGAAAACCACACTGCTACGCGGAGAATATATAGACCCGTTACAGAGAGCGGTGGGAATTGAACTCTGATCGGTGTAAGCTGGTGCTGTCGAGTGATGCACCAACTATCACGCTATGTGCCACCCTACAGTGCTACCATGCCACTGTGCTTTCATGGACATCCATTTGCCTTCAGCATAGTGCTGTACTACAATATGTATGGACAGGCTTCCCTCATCTTTAAAGGAGCCTTAGGTGGAGGAAATTGCATGGTTCGAGCCGGTCCTGGGTTAACTGAGTACAGATACTAACACTTGGGCACAGAGCAATCACAAGAAGTGGTCAGTCCTTAAAGGCAAACTACTCATGCTGTCAGCCAGCAGCAGAGCATTTTACTTAATTAGTCTGCATTTTACCAGTTGTCCTCCCGGTCATTTGGATTGATTTTGGCAGATTTCCACCTTCTGAGTGTTTGTTTATTTGCTTGTTCTTCTTGGGAGATTAGTGTTGGAGAGGGCCCAGTGAGGTATTGTGATGTTGTTAGGCTTCTTACACCAGATGACATTTTTCCCCCTGTAACTGTGGAATGACCAATTGGTATATTAACTTAATATTTTGGATCTGTCCAGATACACGTTTTAATTTTCTCTCTTTTTCCATTCCTTGTTCTGGCCCCACTATTATATTTCCTCTTCTCCTCAACTGCCTATCACCTCTGGCTGGTGTGCATCCACCTCCTTCCTACCTCCATGGTCCACTCTTCTCTCCTATCAGATTGCTTCTTCTTCAGCCCTTTACCTTTTCCACCAATCACCTCCCAACTTCTCAATTCATTCCTCCTCCCCCACCCTCTTACCTTCCCCCTCAGATGGCTTCACCTATCACCTTCCTGCTTGGACCTTCCCCTCCTCCCACCTTTTTATTCTGGCTTTTTCTTCCTTCATTTCCAGTCCTGAGGAAGGATCTTGGCCCAAAATGTCAACTTTTTATTTCCTTCCTTGCAGCCTGACCTGCTAAGTTCCTCCATTTTGTGAGTGTTTCTTTTAGTTTTGGTGCAATATTTATTTATTTATTGAGATACAGCGTGAAATAGATCCTTTCAGCCTTTGAACTGTGCCTTCCAGCAATCCCCCAATTTAATCCCAGCCTAATCACACAAACAAGTTAACCTACCAACCGGTACATCTGTGGACATGAGGAGACCGGATCATCCGGAGGAAACCCGCTCAGTCACAGGGAGAACGTACAAACTCCTTAAAGGCAGTGGTGGGAATTGAACCTGGGTCACCAGTACTGTAAAGCATTCTGCTAATCCCATACTGCCCCATGACTCCATGAGAAAAAAATTCCATCTTCTTAGTGGGCTATTAAATACAGAAACCAGCAACCATTTTTTCTGGAGTTTCTGAAGCTTCTTATTGTACTGGCATTCAAATAAGTTCCAGGAGCATCATATAGTTCTGTTGCTGCTCGTTCCATCTCAGAGTTAATTAAATTTTCAACACTAAAACACTAACCCTGCTGAGCAATGAGCAACTTGAGAACTGCACACAGCAATGGCTGAAATGCATTGATATTTGTGAAGAATCTTCTTACATTGTCAGCAAGTCGTGATTCTTTTTTCTCCACAGCAGTTGATGACTAACATGGACTGAATTTTCAGAATTTGTACTTCCCAAGCTGCATGACACCATGAGCTCTCGAAAACAATGGGTTACATTTTTTAATTTAAGCTCTGTCATTCACACAGGAACATGTTTATATGATTCTCTATTTGAGACTTAGGGTTATGGAGCAGTACAGCACAGAAGCAGGCCCTTTGGCCCATCTAGTTCATGCCAAACTGCCATTCTTCCTGGTCCCATTGATCTGCATCCCTGCCATAGCCCTCTATACCCCTCCTATCCATGTATTTACCAAGTTTCTTTTAAAAGCTGGCATTAAACCCACATCCACCACTTCTGCTGGCAGCTCATTGCACACTGTCACCACTATGTGTGTGAAGAAGGTCCTCCTCAGTACTTCACCTTTCAATCTTAATTTATGATCTGTATTTTGAGTGTCACCCAACCTCAGTAGGAAAACTCCTGTTTGTACCCTTCCTAATTTTGCATACCTCTATCAAATCTCCCCTCATTCTCCTAC
Organism: Mobula hypostoma; assembly: GCF_963921235.1. Classification (NCBI taxonomy): domain Eukaryota; kingdom Metazoa; phylum Chordata; class Chondrichthyes; order Myliobatiformes; family Myliobatidae; genus Mobula; species Mobula hypostoma. The sequence goes on along the minus strand of NC_086097.1, from coordinate 116,081,715 downwards.
ATTCTAGGGAATGAAGTCATAACCTATTCAATCTTTCCCTATAACTCAGTTTCTCAAGTCTCAGCAATATCCTTATACATGTTCTCTGCACTCCTTCAATCTTATTGATATCTTTACTGTAGGCAGGTGATTGGAACTGCACACAGTGCTCCAAATCAGGCCTCAACAATGTCTTACACAACACCAATATAACATCCCAACTCATGTACGCAATACTTTGTCTCTGAAGGCCAATATTCCAAAGGCTCTCTTTACAACCCTGTCTACCTCTGTCACCACTTTCAAGGAATTATGGATCTGTACTCCCAAATCCCTCTGTTCTACTGCACTCCTCAGTGCCCTGTTGTTGAGTTAAAGGAGACAACAATCTGCTGGAGTAATTCAGCAAGCTGAGAAGCATTTCTGCGGGGATGGGAAGTGGTGATATTTTCAATGGCTGACACTCTGCATCAGGATTGATCTGAAGCATCAACAATTCCTCCACCCCCACAGACGCTGCTCGATCCTTTGAGTTCTTTCAACAGGTTGCTTGTTGATCACAGACTCCAGCATCTGCAGTCTCGTGTCTCCGGTTTACTGAACCACAGCCAGGTGTTTACAAACTTCTGCATCCACTGTGCAGAGAACATAGAATCAGCAGATGTTTTGAAAGATAAAGTGAGTAGCAAAGAGTTAGGAACCAGAACTGAACTGGGGAAGGTGTGAAGCCTGTTCACTTTGGAAGGAGAATGATATAATGGTCCATTGCTCAAATGGGAAGTTTATTATTTAAACAGGGAAAGATTACAATAAGCCAAGGCATATAGGGATTTCTGTGTAGTCATATATAAAAAGCAGAAAGCTCAAAGACAAGTACAACAGGTAACACTGTTCTTTATTTCATTTGGATTGCACAAACAAGTTTGGTTCAGCTATTTTAGAAAAAGATTTATTACTGTTAGAGGCAATTCAGTGAAAATTTACTGAGATGGTTCGAAAGAGATGATCTTATGAGGAAAGTTTGAAAAAGATGGGTCTGTATTAATTGGAGTTTGGAAGAAAGAGTGGCAATCTTATTTAAAAATATTAGGGGGCTTGACGGATAAATGGTGAAAGCATGTTTTCCCTTATGGGAGAGTCAAGACCCAGAGGGGGCATCCATTTAAGGGTGAGACAAGGAAGAGTTTCTTCCCTTGAAGGGTTATGAGTGATTCAATGTTTTTTTTTTGCCCCAGGACACAGTGGTGACTGAATTTTTGAATACATTCAAAGTGCAGCATGATCAATTTATTCACTGGTTATGGGAGTCAGGCAAGAAAAGAGGAAAGTTTAATGAGCCATTATTGAATGGCAGAGCAAGATCCAAGGCACTGAATAGCTTACTCCTCTTCCTATTTGTTAATGCTTTATGGTAAAAGAATAACAATATTGAATTACTATTAATACATTTAAATATTACAATATAAAATAAGTCAACTCTGTGAAAATAAAATATGCAGAAAGATAAAATTAAGCTGAGACAAGGCAAAAAATTTCATCAAGTGTCCATTAGTAGCTGAAGACTGTCATTGGTTGACTATTCCATCCTGTTCTGCAGAGAAAATCACCTTGATTGATGACTTGAGTTGCTACTCTTACAAATCACGATAACCTCTACTCATGGATGCTTCAAAATGTAGAACCTCCTATCGTGGTGATCTAACTGCAGGAGTTGGTACAGCAGGTTTAGAAGTAAACATGGATAGACCTGAGATATCCAGAAGATCTATTAAACTTCATCCTCCAAAGGGGCTTCGAGAGGCATACTCATATCCTGAGCTCTCCTGAAGTGAAGCCTCCAGAAGTTAAGACTTTGAAAGTCAGCAGGGACAGAGATATTTATACTTCTGCAGCCACAGGAAATCTCATGTGGCAAGGTAGCATGGAAGTTAGTGGAATCACTTTACAGCAACAGTGATCACTGATTGGGGTTTGATTTCCACTGCTGTCTGTATGTTCTCTCTGTGACTGTATAGTGTTCATCTGCGTGCTTTGGTTTCGTCCCACATTCCAAAGGTGTATGGCTAAGTTTAGTGAGTTCTGGCCATGCTATGTTGGCCTAGAAGTGCAGCAACACTTGCAGGCTTTCCCCAGGACATCCTTCGGACTGTGTTGGTCATTGACACAAAACGACGCATTTCACTGTGTGTCTCAATGCTTTGATATATAGTAGTCAGCTGTCAATCCCAGGGGATCATGGGTTTGCACCTCTGGTGGACTGTGTCCTCTCCAGGACGCAAGCATAGACGGGAAGAGTTGAAAAACCTGCTGTTGTCCATACAGCAGGTTCCCCTCTCCACATCACTGATGTAGTCCAAGGGAAGGACAAGTGCCAATGCAGCTTGGCACCAGTGTCGTCGCAGAGGTTGCCAGAGTGAAGTTGCAAACAACATCAAACTGCCTTAGGGACCTCGTCTGCGGATTTCTTCCTCAGGGTTTGCTCCCGAAGTCTTTCCCATAGGTGGGTATGGCCACAAGGGAGCAGAGATTTCCTTCTCCTAGGCAGGCTGCCATCCAAGGCTGACAAACCCCACCTGTTCGAAGCAACTGGTCTTGAGGCACCAGTGGTTCTGCCTTTGCCCCTTCTCTTGTTAGTCGAAACAGTTCTGCCGGGGCTAGTAGCCAAGCCACACGTGAAAGCCAAGAGTTGTCAGAGGCTGTTGGAGTCGCACGCCATTTGCAGCACTTTACGGGTAGTGGGAGCTTATCTCCACAACCACCCCTGGCAATTTTAACCTTTATTTATGTGATAAATTAAGCTATTCTAATTTAATTCTGGCTTGCTTTGTCAATAAAAATTAACATCTCTATCATGATTAGTTGAGGGGTTGCCAGAGCTGTGATCATTGCTGGACTTTCCAAATGACAAGGGGATGAAAAACTACACTTATACTGTTTTCTTTGGGTTCTTCGGCAGAAGCTGGCGCTCTCCATGAGTGACGCGGTGTTGCTGCTCCCCAACTATACAATAAATCAATTCCTCATAGTTCCTGTTAAGAATCTGGGGAAATTGTTTTAGTAGGAGGTGGGAGTAGGGGCGGAGACTGTTGTGCATGTGGGTTGGGCAGATGTTTGCTGAGTGGTGTGGGGTGTAGTGGTTGCAATGTGTGAGGGTTTTACAAGGGGGATGCTATGTAAAAGAGTGATTGTGCGCAACACTGTGAATTGCTAATGGGCCATTCAGAGTTCAAGGCCGAGTGTTTAGGGTCCCATCTTTGGCAAGTCCAGAGTTGGAGGCCTAGTGTTCACTGATTGGCGTGTCCTAGGATCTAGACCTAAGGAGCGAATTGGGTCGAGGCACGCTGGTCAGAGCCAAGTCTACGAATCCCTGTCAGTCCCCTGGGGCAGTCCAAACCCATTGTTTGCAGACCTAAGTCTGCTGGCGCAGGAGGCCTGTACTGGGATTAAAGGACTGTATATGAGCATGGTAGGGAGGAAGGAATGCGATTTGTTTTCCTGCTGTGTTTTGTCACTTATTGTATTCTATGCTGCTCTGCCAAGCATTGTGGGCGTGCTAGGTTGGCACCATAATGTGTGAAAACATTTGTGGGCTTTCCCCAGCACATCATCAGCTGTGTCGTTTGTTTATGAAAATGACACATTTCAGGATTGAATCCTGAAGCTTGTGTGTGTTTGAGTGGTGCAACAGGAGTTAAGATTATTGAAGTGGAGCGGAAACCCTTGTAGTATTTTTCCAACATTACTTCATGCTCGGATTGTTATTCCTCAGGGTCAGCACCCGAGCCATTCTCTTTACTGTGCTGAAGCAGCACAATGTTTTCATTATCCAGATGACACTTTGTCCATGTGCGTTGCCAGGACAATCTCCCGCACTAATGACTTGAAAAATACAAGTTGATCCTAAACTTCTTACTCAATTTTAAAACCCAGTCAGTCCAATAACGACCATGAAGTTGTGTTGAGCTAGCACTAATTATCAAGGGTCAAGGATCAGCTTTATCTGACATATGATGTATCAGGAAAAATTAAAGAATTATATAAAATATGAAACATAGAAACATAGAAAACCTACAGCACAATACAGGCCCTTCAGCCCACAAAGCTGTGCTGAACATGTCCTTACCATAGAACTACCAAGGTTACCCATAGCCCTCTATTTTTCTAAGCTCCACGTATCCATCCAGAAGTCTCTGAAAAGACCCTATTGATTCTGTCTCCACTGCCGCCATTGGCAGCCCATTCCACGCACTCACCACTCTCAGCATAAAAAACTTACCCCTAGCATCTCCTCTGTACATACTTCCAAGCACCTTAAAATTATGTCCTCTCATGCTAGCTATTTCAGCCCTGGGAAATGCCTCTGACTAGCCACACGATCAATGCCCCTCATTATTTTGTACATCTCTATTAGATTACCACTCATCCTCCGTCGCTCCAAGGAGAAAAGGCCGAGTTCACTCAACTTATTCTCATAAGGTATGCTCCCCAATCCAGGCAACATCCTTGTAAATCTCCTCTGCACCCTTTCTGTGGTTTCCACGTCCTTCCTGTAGTGAGGCAATCAGATTTGAGTATAATACTCCAAGTGAGGTCTGACCAGGGTCCTACATAGCTGCAACATTACCTCTCAGCTCTTAAACTCAATCCCACGATTAATGAAGGCCAAAGCACTGTATACCTTCTTAACCACAGAGTCAACCTACGTGGCAGCTTTGAGTGTACTATGGACTCAGACTCCAAGATGCCTCTGATCCTCCACAATGCCAAGAGTCTTGCCATTAACACTATATTCTGCTATCATATTTGACCTACCAAAATGAACCACCTCACACTTATCTGGGTTGAACTCCATTGCCACTTCTCAGCCCAGTTTTGCATCCTATCAATGTCCCACTGTAACCTCTGACAGCCCTCCACATTATCCACAACATGCCCAACCTTTGTGTCATCAGCAAATTTACTAACCCATCCCTCCAAGTTACTCATCCAGGTCATTTATAAAAATCACAAAGAGTAGGAGTCCCAGAACAGATTCCTGAGGTACACCACTAGTCACTGGCCGCCATGCAGAATATGACCCATCTACAACCACTCCTTGCCCTCTGTGGGCAAGCCAGTTCTGTATCCACAAAGCAAGGGCCCATTGGATCCCATGCCTCCTTACTTCCTCAATAAACCTTGCATGGGGTACCTTATCAAATACCTTGCCAGAATCCATTACATCTACTGCTCTACCTTCATCAATGTGTTTGGTTACATTCTCAAAAAAATTAATCAGGCTTGAAAGGCACGACCTGTCTTTGACAAAGCCATGTTGACTATCCCTAATCATATTATGCCTCTCCAAATGTTCATAAATCCTGCTTCTCAGGATCTTCTCCATCAACTTACCAACCACTGAAGTAAGACTCAATGGTCTACAATTTTCTAGGCTATCCCTACTCCCTTTTGTGAATAAGGGAACAACATCCGCAACCCTCCAATCCTCCAGAACCTCTCCCATCCCCATTGATGATGCAAAGATCATCATCAGAGACTCAGCAATCTTCTCCCTCGCTTCCCACAGTAGCCTGGGGTACATCCCGTCTGGTCCCGGTGATTTATCCAACTTGATGCTTTCCAAAAACTCCAGCACATCCTCTTCCTTAATATGTACATGCTCAAGCTTTTCAGTCTGCTGCAAGTCCCTACAATCGCCAAGATCCTTTTCCATAATGAATACTGAAGCAAGGTATTCATTAAGTACCTCTACCATCTCCTCTGGTTCCATACACACTTTTCCACTATCACACTTGATTGGTCCCATTCTCTCAGTCTAAGATCTGGATTGTGACACCAAACCAAGTTATCAGACGATTGATACTAACGAGAGAGATAAGGGAGACAATGGAGAAACATTCAAAATGTTAATGAGAGAGGAGAGAGAGATTAACGGGAAAGAAACATAATTCAGAATATAGACAGACCGGTTGCTTTGAACCTGAACTGTTTGAAGTTTGATGGATAGGCAATACCCCAGCAGGGGGATAAAAAGAACAGGTTCGCTAAGGCATGAGACACCACGAGATCATGAGATAACGAGACCCTGGAAGAGCGGTGTGCCCCCACAAGTTGATGGGAGTTTGGAGGTCCGGTTTGCGGGAACTGACCATAGACTCACAGGGTGTAAAGGTATGATCGGTGGGAACCTGGTGTGTGTGTCCGCCCTTGCCTAGGTGCCGGGTTCACCACGGAAGAACGGTCGTATTCAGAACGGAGGGGTTACAGTCGGTGACCACAGCGGGATAGAAGACATAAAAGGGTCCACCTGAAACCAACTGCGAAGAACATCAAAGGTCTGCCTGAATCAAATTTGCATCCTCCCCTGCCTCTCTCTCCAACGGCACAACAGCGATTACTGCGAACTGTACTAAGCTGAACTGAACTCTGCGTCACTTAAGACGGATCATTTTACCCCTAGACTGCGATAGAGCTTGGTTGATTCCTATTACCCTAGTTCTGTGTACATGTGTGTTTTATCATTGCTAACCTGTTGCATTTATATCCTTACGATTAGAGTACTGTGTTACTTATTTCTTTAGTAAAACTTTATTAGCTCCTAGTAATCCAGACTCCAACACGTGTTCCATTTCTGGTGGTTTGGCAACCCAGTTATGGGGTACATTACAGGATATAGAATAAAATGTACATAATTACACTAATACCAACATGTGATTACAATCCAAAGAGCATTATACAAAGTGGTTCAAAGTGTTTCTGTCTTGTAGTGATGAGGTTGATAAATAGAGGGGATTGGAAGCTAACTAGAATGGTTGATCAGATTTTCTGAGGAAAGAAGCTTTTAGGATGGTGTGAATTTTATGTTTTAATAGCCCAATAGTGCTTTCCAGATGGAAGCTTTTGGAAAAGATAGTTGGCAGGGTGGGGAGCGATTACAATGATATTTCCTGCCCATGTCTTTGTCCTGGACACGTACAAGTCCTGTAGTGATGGTGAACTGTAGGCTACACTGTTCCCTCTAAACTGGTTGAGTGCACAGCCATACAGTAACTGAAATGCTCCTGCACACATATCCTTTGTTGCCCTGCAGTTTTCAGGCCAGGTAAAAACTTCCAGCTCAGAGCAAAGGCTGGTCTGTGCAGTTGTGTAAAAAAAAAGAGGGAATGTCGGAGCCAATGACCTTTCCTGTTGACCTGACATTTCGCTATAGTTTAAAAATATTGAAAACCAGTGCACCTTTCAGCTTCCAGTGAGAGACAGGAATGAATAGAGTTTCTGGACTCACTGTGTGTTCTCTGAGATTGCCAATGTATTGTGAGCAAGCATGAGAAAAGCTAAATTTGATCTTCCCTTGGTAAGCAAACAACTGCCAAATAGAGGCAAAAATGACATTTTGAAATGTATTCTCACATGCTTAACTTTAATTAAAAGAGTTGTGTTTTGCGATTGGGCTTTTTTTTAATTGATAGTTTCAACATTTTCCATTAGCTGAGTATAACTATGACAGAAGAACACATGGTTTCATTATACAACTAAAATCAATATAAAAATAGCCACTTTATGAGGGGTATCACGTAGCATTATTATTGTATGTTTTAGTCTAACACACACAGTTTTATAGCATTAAACTGTCACAATAAGTTCAGTTTCACTGCTGACTAGAATTGTTTTTTTAGAATATAGTGAGAAATAAAATTGCAACTTAAATCCAGGGGGGAGTAGATTTAGGGTCAGTGAGAAAAGATTTACAAGGGACCCAAAGGGCAACTTTTCATGCAGAGAGTGGTGAGTGTATGGATTGGGCTGCCAGAGGAAGCGGTTGTGGCATGTACTGTAATATCACTTAGACAGGTACGTGGCGGGGTGAGGCTTGAATACAGGAAACTGAGTAGGCACCATTGTTTATGTTGACCGGTTGGGTAAAATGCATGCATACAATGCGGTAAGACTCTAACCAAGGCCTAAGAAGTGAGCATTTGACCATTTCTGTGTGTGTATTTATAGAGTGATGGGTAAAATCTAAGGAACATTGAGTATTAGTTTTTGAACATTAACACTTTTGGGTCTAATTTCTGGAAACCTCTCCTCCTCAACTGCTTGAGTGCCTTCATACTGCTGTATGACAACAGTGGTTATAGCTTTTCAAAGGGCAACTAGGGCTGGCACAAAATTCTTGCCTTGCTATGATACCACTATCTTGAAAAATGAACTAAAAATCAAGTTGGTGGGTGACGGACTAGTAACTAATAGAGTAAAGTCAGGTAAGAGGGAGATACTGAGACATCAGCATAGTGTGGATCAGTCATCACGATCCTTTGGTAGAACAGTAGAAAATGAAATTATCAGCGTGGGTTCTAGTGACTACAATCATTACTGTTGAACTGGGTGCTGGTGGAGGCAGACTAGAGGTAGGGATTTGGTGGTACAGATGCTGTGCCAATGAAGTAGTCAAGCCATTAGGGAATAGGAGTGGATCATTCAAACTGCATAAACACCTTTTAGGTAAATAGCTTTAATCTATTCAAAACTCCACTGCTTAAGCTGACATCACATGTTTACTTACTTCGCAACTTCTTGTATACTAAAACCAACAATACCAATGTTGTGTGGTGCATCTCAGAAAGTGACTGTTTTTATATTGTCTCGAGTTTTATAATAAGCCATGTTTTATGCTATCATTATTACTCTCAGCCAAAGAACAATGGATAGCTCTGAAACTCTCAACTAAAACAAAGAAAAATACCTAGTCACAAAATACAGTCCTTCAAAATGGAATTAAGCATGTGAGGATATAGGTCTAAATGATATGTTTGCTTCAGTTTGTGAGTCATTATTTTCAAAGGAAGACCAAGCTTGGTTTGTACAGATGAATTTCCAAACTCTTTTGTATTACCATTAAAACAGGAAGAAATAGTTGTTTTGTTGGATCAGTGGCTCATTGGGGGAAGGTTAAACTTTTAAACTTTTGTCACTGAATTTGGTCAAAGACTTCATATTTGAAAAAGGACTTGCACTTATTTTACAGTACTAATACCAAAATGAATAACTACTGCTCAAAAATGGTACCTATATTTCTAGCAACACACATCAAAGTTGCTGGTGAACACAGCAGGCCAGGCAACAACTTTGATGTGTGTTCCTTGAATTTCCAGCATCTGCAGAATTCCTGTTGTTTACCTATATTTCTATTTAGTTTATGCCCATGTTAGACATAGACATAGAAAATAGGTGCAGGAGTAGGTCATTCGGCCCTTCGAGACTGCACCGCCATTTATTATGATCATGGCTGATCCTCCAACTCAGAACCCCGCCCCAGCCTTCCCTCCATATCCCCTGACCCCCGTAGCCACAAGGGCCATATCTAACTCCCTCTTAAATATAGCCAATGAACTGGCCTCAACTGTTTCCTGTGGCAGTGAATTCCACAGATTCAGCACTCTCTGTGTGAAGAAGTTTTTCCTAATCTCGGTCCTAAAAGGCTTCCCCTCTATTCTCAAACTGTGGCCCCTTGTTCTGGACTTCCCCAACATCGGGAACAATCTTCCTGCATTTAGCCTGTCCAATCCCTTTAGGATCTTATACGTTTCAATCAGATCCCCCCTCAATCTTCTAAATTCCAACAAGTACAAGCCCAGTTCATCCAGTCTTTCTTCATATGAAAGTCTTGCCATCCCAGGAATCAATCTGGTGAACCTTCTTTGTACTCCCTCTATGGCAAGGATGTCTTTCCTCAGATTAGGGGACCAAAACTGCACACAATACTCCAGGTGTGGTCTCACCAAGGCCTTGTACAACTGCAGTAGTACCTCCCTGCTCCTGTACTCGAATCCTCTCGCTATAAATGCCAGCATACCATTCGCCTTTTTCACCGCCTGCTGTACCTGCATGCCCACTTTCAATGACTGGTGTATAATGACACCCAGATCTCGTTGCACCTCCCCTTTTCCTAATCGGCCACCATTCAGATAATAATCTCTTTTCCTATTTTTGCCACCAAAGTGGATAACTTCACATTTATCCACATTAAATTGCATCTGCCATGTTATGTGATTAACATGAACCTTGTTTCATCTTCATTCTAAAATTTGAATCCAGTGACATATTTGAATTGAGATCTTCGTTATGTGGCAAATTGTATGTGAAAGGCACACATGTGGTTTCTGAACATAGGTTGTTCAAATGCAAAAAAAATCATACAGTTACTTCAAAGAACAAATTAACTCTTCTCGGGCTTCAAGCTGGGTACAGGTGTCGATTTTAACTGACTTCAATGACAAACTTAGCCATCTTTATCAGGGATAACGCCTAGGCATTTCCAGCCCAGAAGTATATACGGTACACCCTCCACCCCCCATCGTCCATCCCTCCTGCTTGGTTAGTCCTCATCCAATCAGGTTTCTGCCGTCCCACCTTGTTTACAATCACATTCTAGTTCTTACTTAGAGTGAGACCTTCCTTTGTTTTCCTTAAAATTCTTTTAATCTATATTTAATTTAATGGCTTCTTTCATCAGGCAGTTCCAAAAACCATTAGTATGGCACAGTAATTTTGTGCTGTCGAAGTCTATCCCACGGCCATTGTGAATGCAAAGTTCTGTTACCGTGAATTTCTCCGTGTAACCCAAACGGATACACCTCCTGTGCTCCTTGATGCGGGTTTCCACCGTGGGGCATGTCTGGCCAATTATGCAGCTCCACATTCACAGGAAATCCTGCAAATGCCAGCCGCTCTGAGTCCCAGGTCATCTTTCAACTGCAAAAACTGTGATTTGAGCTTCCTTATAGAATTATGGATGGCATTAATCTGGTAATTCTTCAGGATCCTGGCAATCCTTCCAGAAAATGTGGTAGTATAGGAAAGACAAGTGGTAGCAACAGGTTTCTCCTCACTGTTAGGTTTCCTGGTTTTTCTGTTTGTCCTTTTAAAGGCTTGTTTGATCCAAAATAGTTTTCACATTATTAATCATATTTTGTCTAGATGGGGCATGCAGTGGAAACCCGCATCAAGGAGTACAGGAGGTGTATCCATTTGGGTTACCTGAGAAATCAGTGGTAGTAGAACATTGCACTTGCAATGGCCATAGGATTGGTGTCATTGGCGCAAAGCTACTTTGCCATGCCAGTGGCTTTAAGGTCTGCTTGGTGAAGGAAGCCATTGAAATAAAACTACAGAAAAAGAATTCTAACAAAGATGAAGGTCTCACTCCGAGTAAGAAATGGAATTCAATTGTTAACTGGGTGGGGCAGCAGAAACCTGATTGGATGAGGATTAACCAATCAGGAGGGATGATCAATGGAGGTATATACACCACCGGACTAGACATGTCTAGTCATTATCCCTAATGAAGATGGCAGAGTTTGTCATTGAAACATTAGTTAAAATTGATATCTATTCCTGGCTGGAAGCCCGAGAAGAGTTTATTTATCATATACACTAGGAAAGCACTAGATCCTTCTTTTCTTCAAAGAACTTCTGTATTTGTTTATTTCTTGGATGCTTTAGGGTATTTTTGTTGAAACTCTAACTTCTAGTAACAAAGGTGTTGCCAGTTCTGGAGGACCTGAGTTATAAGGAAAGATTGAATAGGTTAGGGCTTTATTCCATGGAATGTAGAAGATTGAAAGGAGATTTGATAGAGATGTACAAAATTATGAGGGGTATAGATAGGATAAATGCAAGCAGGTTGGGTGCGACTACAACAAGAGGTCATAGGGTTAAGGGTCAAAAGTGAAAATTAAGGGGAACATGAAGGGAAACTTCTTCACTCAGAATAGATTGAGCTGCCAGAGCAAGTGGTGGAAGCAAGCTCAATTTCAACATTTAATAGAAGTTTGGATAGTTACATGAATGGTAGGGGCATGAAGGGCTCTGGTCCCAGTGGAGGTCAATGGGAGTAGGCAGTTTAAATGGTTTGGGACTGACTAGACAGGCCAAAGGCCCTGTTTCTATGCTGCACTTTTCTATGATTCTATAACCTGGGATCTGATGCAAGAAAGTTACTGAGCCTGATACTATGATGAACTTGAAACATTATAATGCAGTAGAATGTGAATCCCTGAGGAGACACTTTATGCCAGGCTTTATGAAAGTGTTTTTTCTTTATTGTATTTAGGCAACTCCTCTACAAAAGACTGTTATAGACCTCTGACCCAATTAACTTAATTGCCTTTCTATTCAATATAAACTGCTACCATTTTCTCTGATCTATATTCCAGCTGGAATGGTGTATTCATTTTACCTTCCAAGAAGCACATAACTTAGTCTGACTTTGGCTCCTCTAGATGCTCAAGCTGCCTTTGGAGTTTGTTCAAAGATGTTTTTGAAGAATCTAGCTCAGTGGCTACTTTATTAGGTACACCTGTAAACTTACTCGTTAATATAAATATCTAATCAGCCAATTACATGGCAGCAACTCAATGTTTAAATGCATGCAGACATGGTCAAGAGGTTCAGTTGTTGTTTAGACTAACTGAACAGGGAAAAAATGTGATCTAAGTGACTTTTACTGTGGAATGATTGTTGGTGCCTGACGGGGTGTTTTGAGTATCTCAGAAATTGCTGATCTCTTGGGAATTTTAGGCACAACAGCCTTTAAGGTTTACAGATAATAGTGTGAAAAATAAAAACATCCCATGAGTGGCAGTTCTGTGGCTGTAATTGCCTTGTTAATGAAAGAAGTCAGAGGAGAATGGTTAAAGCTGACAGGGAGCCGACTGTAACTCAAATAACCACACAGTACAACAATGGGGTGCAGAGGAACAACCCTGAAGGCACAACACATCAGACCTTGAGGCGGATGGGTACAGCAGCAGAAGACCATGAATGTAAGCTCAGTGATCTCTTCATTAGGCACTTAATAATGTGGGCACTGAGTGTAGACTTGAAATTAATTCATGTCACATATTACACATTAAGACAATGTTATGAAAGCCTTTAAAGAATAATAATTTATTCATATTGTCCAAAGATCAGCATTTTAACAATTTTAGTGTGTGTGGCCAGGTCCCTTTGGTGCACGTTAATCGTTGAAGGTGATTTTTGCACACCCTTGGGATATGTGAAGAGATCTACACAAGCAGAAATTGTAGGTCCATTTCGGTCACACAGAGTGATAATGAAACAAAGAGTGAGTGCTGGGTTTGGCAGTCCATTGAGTAAGTTGTGAGTATGTATGCTGGAGTATAGTAGTCTGAACATGATAGCACATCGATCGTTATTGGCCCTTTAAATAATGTTCTGAATGGGCCTCTCCACCTAGGAGAACATTTAGAAGGAGTGTTGCCACAAGAGAACAGCATCCATCATCAAGGACCCTTACTGTCCAAGCCTTGCTCTCTTCTCACTACTACTATTGGCAGGAGGCCTTAGGTTCCACACCACCAGTTCCAGGAACAGTTATTACCCTAAAACCATCAGCCCGTTGAAGCATTGTGGATAACTTCACCCACCTCAACACTGAACTGACTCCACAACCTGTAAGCTAATTTTCAAGTACTCTACAACTCTTGTTCAGAGTACTATTTATTTACAGTTTTTATTATTTATCTTCTCTTGCACCTTGGCTGTTTGTCAGTCATTGTCTATATTTAGTTTTCAATAAATTTTATTGTATTTCATTTTTTCCATAAATGTCTGCAAAAAACAATCACAAGATCATATATGGTGATGTGTAGTATACGTAATAAATGTTTGAACTTTGAACCTGTGAGTAAATAGTGCCTGTTTTCAATATACAGTAATGTGGGTGGTTTGGCAGCGGGGTGGAGATATGTTTCGAACAATGGAGGTGTAAGGCGCTCCTTCCCTCCGCTAGCCTGCAGGTCACCTTTGGGTAAGGTGTAGCACCTGTTCCCCACCCCACCGAATCAGCATCACGTGAAGCCATGGGAGCAGGTGGTGGATGGTCATATGAGCAGATGGTGCATATCACTGTTTATGTGAGCACTGATGTCAGGTAGACAACCTCTGAAGACTATTGATAATGGCTGGGGTCACCCGTCATGTAAAGGCACGGCCCAGAAGAAGGCAAAGACAGCCCACTTCTGTAGAAAAATTTATCAAGAACAATCATGGCCATTGAAAGACCATGATCGTTCACGTCATATGACACGGCACATAATGAATGAATGAATATGGGTGGAAAGCACTGGACTAAGTCACTTCAGCAAGCTAGCTACTAGAACAAAAATTGCTAGGATACAAAAATAAATTGCACAGAAAACATGCATTATTAATAACTAGCTTTAATGGTCTCAGAAACGTGAATACATGCTGTATTAATGTAATTTTCATCTGTGGGCTTCTAGAAAAAATAGCATCACATAGATAAATTTCTAACCAACTGTCTTGACATTCATCTGTTAATCCTTTCCAAACATAGCTCCCACCCTTTGACAATCTGTCTAACTGTTATTATTTTATGGTTATTACTATACTCATATAAATTGAGTGAATTAGCTATTTTGCCAGTAACCTGCTTTCTAGTGCAAGAATAACATACCTCTAACAGGGGTTCCACGGTCCTCTCATTCAACTGTAAGGGTCCATGGCATAAAAAAGGATGGGAAACTCTCACTCTAGAAATTGGATTGCTCCCAATTTTGTTGAATTAAAACAGCATGGTTTACCACTAGCACCTATTGAATTCATTAGAGAAATATTGAAACTGTTTGAAAGGCATGGATGTGGCTTTAAATTCAAAACCCATGGTAAAACAGAATCTGCTTGATTGCCAAAGGGCCTCTACTCGGTTTAATGCATCTCCTAACACTTCGCTGGGCAACATTTCAGAGATACGTATCAGCTCTTGAAGGCACATTCCCAACAAAGCAGCAACTCACTTTGCCTGCTGTGGAGCTGATAGAGCTTGCAGGGTGAACATAGACAATTTTTAAAAGGACATGCAAGTCCTGTTCAACAAGATATAATCCAGGAAAACGGTCCTATTTGTTTATGGAAGAAGGACCAGTGTAAGAAGAAGCTTATGGGAATAGTGTCCTCCAAGAGAGCCAATATAGCATGGTGAAAGAAATTTCATATCCTCAAAAATACATCAAAAATATCCTGATGTAATGTCTCAGCCCAAAAGGTCAAGTGTCTATTCATTTCCATAGCTGCTGCCTGGCCTGCTGGCTTTCTCTAGCATTTTGTGTGTGTTGCTCAAACTTTTGGGTCAGATTTTGACTACTGTATGCAGTTCTGGTCACCGCATGATAGAAAGTATATGAAGGCTTTAGATAGAGTGCAAAATTGAAATCAGAAAGTATTAGCCATAAGGAGAGGTACGACAAACCTGGATTGTTTTCTAAGAAGTGTCAGGGGCTGGGGTTTGACCTGATAGAAGAATATAACATTACATTCACTCTGTTCTTCCACTACATTCCTAATGTGGAAATTTGAGCTGCAGTTTAAGCAGAAAAGAGAGTTAAGCAATTAATGATATCATTTCTGGTGCACCTGAGTCCAAAGGGAAATTTTCAGATATTTCTGCAAGAATAGCACACAGGAGTGCCCAATATAGTTTTATGTTTCATTGCTTTTTACTCAGTGTCAGTAAGGCCAAAGAACTGATTGCAGACTTCTAAAGGTTAAAACCAGGGAACACACACCAGTCCTCGTAGAGAGATCTGAAGTGGAAAGGGTGAGCATTTTCAAATTCCTGAGTGTCAATATCTCTGAAGATCTACCCTTGACTCAATATATTGATGCAGCTAAATTTCATTAGGAGCTTGGGGAGATTTGGTAAGTCACCAAAAAGCCTTGGAAAATTTTAAGGATGTACCATGGAGAGGATTCTAACTGGCTGCATCACTGTCTGGAGGCTACTGCATAGGATCAAAATAAGCTGCAGGGAGTTGTAAACCTAGTCAGCTCCATCATGGGCACTAGCCTCTGTAGTATACACAACATCTTCAAAGTGCAATGCCTTAAAAAGTCAACGATCATCATTAAAGACCCCTATCACCCAGGACATGCCCTGTTCTCATTGCTACCATCAGGAAAGAGGTGCAGGAGTCTGAAGGCACACACTCAGTGATTCAGGAACAGCTTCTTCCCCTCTACCATCCAATTTCTGAATGGACATTCCACCCATGAACACTACCTTACTACTTCTTTATTGCTTATTTTTGCACTATTTATTTAACGGTTTAATATATATACCTACTGTAATTCATGTATTTTTAAATTAATATGTATTGCATTGTACAGCTGCTGCAGCAAAGACAAGAAGTTATTTAACAGATGCCGGTGATATTAAATCTGATTCTGATCCTGATGTTTGTGTGAGTTTAACCGAAAAAATATCATCATCTCTGAGGAAAAGAGAAATTGAATCATATGGTGCTGAAAAAAATAAGAGCTATACATTCAGTTTTCTGAGATTACAATGACTAAATCCTACCCCATGCTTGTGACTAATACCTGGAGGCAACTGAAGATACAGAGTAACATTGAATGTAGCATTCTGATTCAAGAATGGTCTGTGGCTAGTCTGGGTCACTTATGTTCCAGCAGAGATTTACTTTGGTGGACAAATTACAGCTTGTGGGATCAGTCTTTCTGGTCCCACATTACTTTCCTCACACCCCATTTCTCTTCTATCTGGCCACTTGTCTGTCGTTCCAAGGAATTCCCAAGGTAGTCCAACCGGAGTGACCTGTGATGTTATCAGTGGAATGTGACGACAGAGTGCAAGATTAATGACAGGATTATTAACAGTGTAGAGGAACCGATGGATTTTGGGGTCCATGTCTTTAGAACCTTCAAAGTTGCTGTGCATGTGGACAGGATGGCTAAGAGGGCATGCAGTATGTTGTGCTGACTTTCACTCGTTGGTTTGAGTTCAAGAGCCACAAGGAATATTGCATCTCTATAAATTTCTAATTAGACTACTCTTGGACTATTATGTTCAGCTTGGTTGCCTCACTATAAGAGGATGTGGAAGCTTTAGAGGAGGTTTACCAGGATGCTGTCTGGATTAGAGAGCATGTCTTGTGAGAAAAGGTTGAACAAGCTAGGGTTTTTGTCCTTGGAGGAAAGGAGAGTGAGAGGTGACTTAATAGATGTGTGTAAGATGATAAGAGTCAAGAGCAGATAACCAGAGACATTTTCCCTGGTTGGAAATAGCTCACACAAGAGGACATAATTTTAAGGCGATTGAAGGAAAATATCGGAGTATCTCAGAAGAAGTTTTTTTACACAGAGTGGTAAGTGCGTGAAATGTACTGTCAGGGTTGGTGGTAGAAGTGGATACATCAGGAAGGTTTAAGAGACTCTTAGAAAGGTACATGGATGACAGAAAGATGATTGTATTTTGCATTAAATTGGACTTGTTATAGATTAAATGGTCAGCACAGCATAGGTTGAAGGATGTGCACTGTGCTGACTATTTGGTGTTTCAGTGTTCTATACCCCATGTTCTAAGTGATGGAGGAGTACTGTGATGACATGGCTGAAATGAACAAGGTAAAATTCAACTCCTGAACATGGGATCAGAAGCTCAGGACCCAGATGACTCTGGGCCTGAGCTCATTCTAGAACCCAGAATTCAGGAAGGAAGTAACAAGCAATGTAAAATCTAACTGTAATACATCATGAAAGCAACCCTTTTAGCTCAGCTTCACACCGACAATGGTGACAACTGAGTTAGTCTCATTTGCCTGCATTTGGCCTCTATACCTCTAAACCCCTCCTAACCATGTATTTATTAAATGTTGATATCATAAAATTATCTTGGGCCTATTCTGGTCTCTGGACCTGAGTTCAGACCCAGGGCCATATTCAGCTGTAGCCACAGTTGTCGAGCCAGTAGAGGTAGTGCCTCACATCTTCAAAGAAGTGGGCGCAATCTTGACCTCCAGTATTGTCTCTGCGGGTTTCTATGGGTTGTCTGGTTTCCCTCCACGTCCAAGGACATGCTGATTTGGTAAGTTAATTGGTCATTGCAAAATACTCCTAGAATGTAGATGTGTGATCTAGAATCAGGAGGAATTGATGGAAATATGAAATTAGTATAGCTAAGTTCTTGATGTTCGATGTAACTCTAATGAAATGTTTTATACTACGGTGGTTCTCCTTCAGGCTGTCAACAGCCTCCCCATCACGACCCAAACCATAAACCCCAACTCTCTCATGACCCCAAGAGAACTATGACCAGATTATGACCCCAACACAATGCCATATCAGCTGATCATGATTTTTTGATGTTTCAAAGACTCTTCATAAGTTTGGACTGCTACTTCCCCTGCTAATATGTGTTCAAGATTTATGCCTATCCACGGCCTCATCTACCGTAAAGATGAAGCCACACTCAGGTTGGAGGAACAACACCTTATATTCCGTCTGGGTAGCCTCCAACCTGATGGCATGAACATCGACTTCTCTAACTTCCGCTAAGGCTCCACCTCCCCCTCGTACCCCATCTGTTACTTATTTTTATGCACACATTCTTTCTCTCACTCTCCTTTTTCTCCCTCTGTCCCTCTGAATATACCTCTTGCCCATCCTCTGGGTCTCCCCCCCCCCTTGTCTTTCATCCCGGACCTCCTGTCCCATGATCCTCTCGTATCCCCTTTTGCCTATCACCTGCCCAGCTCTCGGCTCTATCCCTCCCCCTCCTGTCTTCTCCTATCATTTTGGATCTCCCCCTCCCCCTCCAACTTTCAAATCCCTTACTCACCCTTCCTTCAGTTAGTCCTGACGAAGGGTCTCGGCCTGAAACGTCGACTGCACCTCTTCCTACAGATGCTGCCTGGCCTGCTGCGTTCACCAGCAACTTTGATGTGTGTTGCTTGAATTTCCAGCATCTGCAGAATTCCTGTTGTTCATGTCTATTCCACTGGACCTGGTGCACCACTGAATTTTGCTGCAAAAAATGGCACACTACAAACCATCCCTTCAACACTCCTTTTCACATGATGAATGATGGCCAGGTCTTTCGCTTTCATACTCACTTTTTTGGTAAATAGAGAAAGCTAGGGTCATTTACTGACAATCACATTCGAAGCACATTTTAGTACTACAGGCAGAAGTTGTGTATTTATTTAATTTTTAAACATTTTTTCTAATTTGATGTGCAATAAGAAAAGTGACAATGCTGAAAATATAGAAAACAAAGGAGAAGATATTAGACTCATTTAGATGACATACAAACCATCAGAAATGCATATCAACGGGATTAGACCTTGCAGAAAATTACCAACAGTTCTGTAACTAAATTTTTGCTGAAAAATCACTAAAACAAATTTGTAAAGCATGCTTCAAAGGAGGAAAATGGATGCCAGGGATTAAGGTATTTATAGATTACTCCCCTTGATTAATTTTTTGTTAATTTGTCTGTTTATCTTCCTAAATTTTTATCTTAAATTTATTTTCATATTTATTTAATACTTTAATAGCTTTCAATATCATCGAAATATGCAAAACCATTTCAGAATGACAGAACTGTTGTGAAAGATTTGACAGCTGGCTAAACGGGGGCAACTCAAACTGCAGTCGGAAAATTGATTGCGATTTTGTGTCGGAGCTTAACCTGCCTTCCATCCCCTCCCACACTCCAGTGATAAATTAATGGATGGAAGGCTATGCCTTGGAGCAAGACCTTGCAGGAGGTTTTGATAAATGAGATCTGCACAAAGTGTATGTGCACTCAGTTCACAGTCGACAATGGCAAATGCAGTGGCTGTTTGTTACGAACTCTTGAATTATTGCCAATGTTTCACAGCATCAGGAACCTGTCTACTTGTAAAATGTTCTTCTGAAGAAGACTCTTGTTCCGGAAGCTTCAACTCTTGTTCTCTTGCCAGGTACTCCCTGATCTATAAAGAGTCTACTGTATGTATTCTTTTTATTTACCCTGTAGGAGAGTGGTCTATGAGTCAGATTTCTGGCATTTGCTTTGTACATAGTGTCATGGAAACATACAGCATTACAGCACAGAAATGGGCCCTTCAGCCCACCTAGCTTGTTCCAGACCATTAATCTACCTACTCGCATGAACCTGCACCCAGAGCATAGCCCTCCATACCCCTCTCATCCATGTACCTATCCAAATTTCTCTTAAACATTGAAATCAAACCCACATCCATCACTTCTGCTGGTAGCTCATTCCACAATCTCACCACCCTCTGAGTGAAGAAGTTTCCTCTCAGGTTCCCCTTGAACATTTCACCTTTCACCCTTAACCCATGACATCTAGTTCTAGTCTCATTCAACCTCAATAGGTATAGCCTGCTTGCATTTTCCCTATTGATACCCTTCATAATTTTGTTTATCTCTATCAAATCTCTCCTCCCTCTTCTATGTTATAGGGAATAAACTCCTAACCTATTCAATCTTTCCCTATAACTCAGGTCCTCAAATCCCAACAACATCTTTGTAAATTATCCCTGCCCATCAGCAACTGAAAAAATACTTTGATTGTTGGATTGTTGAAGAAACTGAAGGCGAAAATCTTGTGTGAATACTAATTTAGGATGTTGTCATGCTACAAGGAAGCATCTTGCTGTCCGTGCATGATATAAATTTGGAGAAGAATACATGTGATGAATTAAGAGAGCAAACAACAACAATGAAGTAGAATAACCCAAACTGCTGAAGGAACTCTGCAGGTCAGCCAGCATCTATGGAGAAGAATAAATAATTGATGTTTCAGGCTGAAATCCTTCTTGACAGCAGGGGTGTTAGCCCAAAATGCCATCTATTTATTCTTCTCTATAGATACTGTCTGACCTGTTGTGATCATCCAGTATTTTATGTTTGTTGCTCTGGATTCCATCATCTGCAGAATCTCTTGTGTTGACTAGGTGGAATATTACTTGATGTTCCAGAACCCATGTAGCTAGTTAGTTAGTGCCCTGTGCTCTGTGCCCTGAGTCCACTGACAGACAAGGCAACTCATTCCTGCCACTGTTGCCTGTTCTGGAGCCCTTCATCTCAAGATGAAGTTTTTTGAGAAATTGCATTATGTAGTGATTCAAGGGGAAAGAGAGGGGACTTCTTCACTCAAAGGATGGTGTGATTGTGGAACGAACTGCCAGCAGACGTGATGGATGCGGATTTGATTTCAACATTTAAGAGAAATTTGGAAGATATGTTGATGGGAGGGTTGGAAGGCTATGGCCCAGGAGCAGGTCAATGAAACTAGGCACATTAATAGATCAGCATGGACTAGATGGGCTGAAGGGCCTGCTTCTGTGCTGAAGTTTTCAGTGAATCTGTAAGGGAAACATATTTGCCTATCAGCACCCACAGGTGTTAGAAGGATTGATTTCTATTTGAATACGCAGCTCATCAGCAAATGAGTTGTACCATCAAAGTCCGATTTCTTCTACATTGGACATAGCAGTAATTTTGATAGAGAATCTGCTTCAAATATTCCCAAGGTGTACGATGATTAATGATGATACTGGATTGGCAGTTTAAGTTGTGTCCAGCCTGCCTCTGGGGAATGACACTCAAATCAACCACATTGCATTAGGAAATATAAAAGTTTCAACTTGCTGGATTTGCAACTTATTGATGAAGCTGAAAACTTAAAAGAAAGTTCAGTTTGTCCAGAATTCTGTACCACTGAACTGAACACAATATTGTGCAGATGGTAATTCTGAACTATACTTGCTCCCTCCCATTGAGCCATTGTGTGCAATGATATGAGAGGCAAAAGGCAGCTAAATCAAACTTGTCCTGGAAAAAGCAAAAGCTGGCCCTTAAAGGAACTGAAGCAAAATAAACTGCCGATGCTAGAAATCTGAAACAAAAGCAGAAAATGGCAAACAAGGACACCTATGTCAAGAGAGCATATCTCGAGAAGATGGCTAAGACAGCGCCAATAAATATCAACTTTTTATGTGTAGCTCCAATAGGAATCATCAGCTATTCCCATTTTGGACTATTACAGCTGAAATTCACAATCACAGCCATGGATACTTTAGTAAGCATCATCATTTTGAAATGTTTTAAAAATCTATCAATGCTCAAATTTGGTGAAACTCAGATGGCTGACTCAGGTCACAATTGCATTTCTTCTTTAAGAAAACAGAAGTGGGGAAGTCGGGCCAGACTACAGGTACGTTTAAAATATAGAGTCTTTAGACCCACTATCCTGCTGGTAAATGTACAGTCTCTGGCAAATAAAATTGAAGACCTCAGAGCAAGGTTGTAGTACTAGAAGAATATCAGGGACTGCTGTGTACATTGCTTCATTGAAACGTGGCTAACCTACACCATTTCAGAAGCAGTGCTGCAGCCTGATGGCTTCATCATTCTCTGCAAAGATAGGAAGACTTAGTCTTTTAAGCGTAGAGGAATGAAGTAGAGTATGCTTTATGATTAACTCATCATGGTGCAAAGACACAGCACTGCTTTTTCAATCCTTCTCACCTAATCTGAACATCTAGTGGTCAAATGTTATCCATTTTATCTCCTAAGGGAGTTTTCCACAATCATCCTGGTAGTGGTATGCATTCAAACTCAGGCCAATGTCAGACAGACTCTGGAGGAGCTGAGCACCATGATCAGCAGTCATGAAACAGCGCACTTGGGTGCCTTCCGTATCATTGTGGGGGATTTCAACCAAACCGACTTGTAGTAGCCACTGAACAACTACCACCAACATATCACCTGTGGAACCTGAGGAGCCAACACCACCAAGAAAGCTTACCATGTCATCCCATGCCTACAGTTTGGAAAGTTCAATCACCTGGCTGTACTTCTAATCCTGGTGTACAGATAGAGACTAAAGACTACAGCACGAGTGGTGAATCCCAACAAGGTATGGTCAGGGGAGGCAAGGGAGCACTTACGTGACTGCTTTGAGTTGGTGATCTGGACAATATTCAAGGATTCATCTTTGAATCTCAATGAATATGCCACAGTTGTCAGCAAATTTATCAAGATCTGTGTAGACGAGAGTGTGCCTTTGAGAACATACGGGATATCACCGAACCAAAAGGCTTGAATGAACAAACAGACTTATAGTCTCTTAAGGACAAGATCTGTGGCATTCAAGACAGGTGATCAAGAACTATATAAGCGGTTCAGCTATGACTTAGAGAAGGCAATGTTAAGAGGGAAGAAGAAACAATAACGATTGAAGTTAGAGATGGAATTGGATGCACATCAGTTCTGGCAGGGTCTGAACACCATCACTTCATAGAAAAATATGCCTAACATCCTGAATGGCTGTGATGTTTCATTTTCAGATGAGCTCAAGGCCTTTTTTACACACCTGGTATGCAACTCAAAACCTGTGCCAACCAATTAGTGAGGGTGTACAAAGACATCTTCATTCTCCTACAGCTGCAGTCAGAGCTTCCTACCTGCTTCAAGAGGGCAACAATCGTGCCAGTGCCCAAGCCGAGCAGGGTGAGCTGCCTCATTGACTATCACCCAGTTACAATAAGATCCACTGTGATGATATGCTTTGAGAGGTTAGTCCTAGCCAGAATCATCATCTGCCTAATCAATGACATGGACCCACTCTAATTTGCCTATCGTCACAATTGGTCTATAGGATGCAATCTGACTGTCTCTCCACTTGGCCTTGGCTCACCTACACAATAGCAATAGCTACATCAGACTGCTGTTTATTGATTACAACTCAGCATTCAACACCATGATACCCTCAGTACTAATCAACAGTTCCAAAACTTGTGCCTCTGTACACCCCTCTGCAACTGGGTTGTTAACTTCCAGTTGGAATTTAATTATTGATTAGATTAAATTAGATTAGATTAGATTAGATTAGTTTAGATTAGATTCAACTTTAATTATTGATGACAATCTGATGAAAAGATATTGACCTGAAATGCAACTCCATTTTCCTCTTCAAGGTCGCTGCCTTTCTGTAGGGAAGCAAAGTGTTTTCATTTAAGTTAGAACATCAGTCAAATCATACCTCCTGCTCATATTACGAACATAGAAATTGCTTATCCTGGGACCAACATATTGATGTGATTATGCAGAAGGCTCGCGGGTGGTTATAGTTCTTTAGGAGTTTGAGTTGAGCTGCTATGTCACCAAGGACTCCAGCAATTACTGTGGAGAGCATTCTGACTGTTTGCATTGCCCTCTGGCATGGAGGTACCAATGTGCAGGATCAGAAAAAGCTGCAGAGAATTGTTAACTCAGCAAGCTCCATCATGGGCACCAGGCTCCTCACCACTGAAGACAGTGTCAAATGGTGGTGCTTCAGGAAGACAGCATCCATCTTTAAGAACCCTTGCCATCTAGGACATGCCCTCTTCTTATTGCTGCCATCAGGGAGAAAATGCAGAAGCCCAAAGACACACATTCAGCATTCAACAATCTGATAGCAGAGGGGAGCAGTTCTTTCCTTCCGCCATCAGCTTTCTGTACAGACCATGAACACTATCTCACTTTCTGCTCTTTAATACATAATATTTATATATGCCATATATTTCTTATTGCAACTTGTAGTAATTTTCCATGTATTTCACTGTACTGCTACCACAAAACAACAAATGTCATGACATATATCAGTGATTTCAAGTTCCTGGGTGTCAACATCTCTGGGGATCTATCCTGGGCCCAACACATCGATGTAGCTACAAAGAAGGCACTACAGTGGCAGTATTTCATAAGGAGTTTGAGGAAATTTGGTATGTCACCATAGACACTCTCAAACTTCTACAGATATAATGTGGAAAACATTTTAATTGGCTGCATCACCATCTGGTATGGTGGGGTTGGGGCACTGCATGGGTTCAAAATAGGCTGCAGAAAGTTATGAAATCAATCAGCTCCATCACGGACACTAGACTCCCCACAATTGAGGACATCTTCAAGGAGCGATGCCTCAAAAAGGCGGCATCTATCATTAAGGACCCCCATCACCCAGGACATGGTCTCTTCTCATTGCTACCATCAGGGTGGAGGTACAGGAGCCTGAAGGCACACGCTCTACAATTCAGGAACAGCTTCTTTCCCTCTGCCATCAGATTTCAGAATGGATATTGAACCCATGAGAACAGCTTCACTATTTTTTTTGCACCATTTATTTAATTTAACTTTTCACTTCTTTCTGTAATTCAGTTTTTATGACTATGTATTGCAATGTCCTGTTTCTGCATAGCAACAAAGTTCATGACACATGCTGGTGAGAATAAACCTGATTCAGATCCTGGTAATAAATCTGTTTCTATTCTGTGATTCTGTTCTACTTAATTACAGTTGAATTCTCAACCATCAGTAAACCGGTCATGATCCAGTCATGATCCACACTAACGTAAGTGAAATCTATCTGTTTTATGAGTATTTAATGACATTATCAATGTGCATCACAGTCATTTATCACTTACCCACAGAAACTGGGTCCATAGGTCAATGACCGAGAGGTTGCAGTTTGAATCTAAATGGGAGAGCAACAGCAAACACGTGTGAGCTAATATTTTACTTGGCCTCTGTAAATTGCCTCTAGTGTGTGTAGAATCTGGGGGAGAATTAATGGGAATGTGGAGGGAATAAAATAGCTTAAGGTAAGATCTATGAAGAAATGTGTGCTTATGGTCATTACAGACCCCCTGAGCCACAAGTTTTGTTTCCAAGCTGCATCTCCCCATGATTCCATGATTCTGCACGCCCAAGTCCCTCAGGAGTTGAAGGATTGTGTAGTGGCAGGGAGAGTTCAAATGAAGTAAGCAGGAGGCAGTTAGGACATCTCACGCACCTCAATTCCCAAGGAGACATTGGATTGTGTGTAATTGGATCCTTGGCAAGGGCCAATAAAAAGAAGTTAGGTTTCTGTGGAGTGGCCATTGTGGGAGCAGCCATTGTGTGAGTGGGCCAGTGTTCGGGGAGCTCAGGATTTGACTCATAGAGGAGGAGCAGAGACAGTGGGTAGATTTTTTTGTTTAATCTTTCCGTCTTTCTTCTTGCACAGTTAGGTCAATGGGAATGCCGGGCAGGGGAGTGGAATGCTCCTGTAGCGGGATGTAGGAAGGCAAGGAGACCCCTAGTGTCCCTGATGACTACAGCTGAAAAAGCTGCAGCTTCTTAGAGGCCACATTAAGGAAAAAGAGCTGGAAGTGAATGAACTCCAGATATTTGAGAGGCTGAGTTTCTGATCAACAAGACGTGAAAGATGGTACAGGAGACAGGAAACTGTCAGGAGTGGGAAAGGGGATAGGCAGCCAGTGCAGTGTACCCCTATAGCTATTCCCCTCAACAACGAGTATACCACCATGGGTACTGTCAAGGGTGTGACATATCAAAGGAAAGCCACAGCAGTCAGGTCTCTGGCACTGAGTCTGGCTCTGTGGCTCAGAAGGAGAGGGGTAGTAGACAAGTCAGTACTGAAAGGAGATTCCATAGTTAGAGGAGCAGACAGGACATTCTGTGGGTGTAAAAGGGTCACTTGGATGGTATGTTGCCTCCCAGGTGCCAGGATCAGGGATGTCTCAGGATGGGTCCACAGAATTGTAAAAGGAGGAAAGTGAACAGCAAGAAGGCATGGTATATATTGGTAGCAATGACATGGTAGGAAAAGGGATGAGGAAGGTCCTTAGGAGAAAATATAGGCAGTTAGGGAGAAAGCTGAAAAGCAGGACCTCCATAGTAGTAATTTGTGGATTGCTGCCTGTGCCATGTGTCAATGAGGGTAAGAGCAGAATGATTTGGCGGATGATAGTGCGGCTGGGGGACTGATGCAGGAACAGAGTTTCAGATTTCTGGATCATTGGGATCTTTTCTGGGGAAGGGATGAACTGTACAGATAGGATGGTTCACACCTGAACCCGAGGGAGACAAGTATTTTTGTTGACAGGTTTGGCAGAGCTGTTGGGGAGGGTTTAAACTAATTCGGCAGGCAGATTATGGGGCTGAGGATGGGGTAATTGGTTGATACAGTGCATAGCATCACTGTGTGGAAGGACAGGCAGATGATAGGGCAAAATTGCAGTCAGTGGGATAAGCTGAACTGTAACATAGGAGCAAAATTGAAAAAGATGATGAGTACCGGACTGAAGGTGCTAGATTTGAATGCATGTAGTATATGGGATAAGATAGATGAACTTGTAGCACAGTTACAGATTGACAGACATAACGTTGTGGACATCACTGAGTCGTGGCTGAAAGAAGATCATAGTTATGATGTTAACGTTCATGGATACACATTGTATAGACAGGACAGGTAGGTAGGCAGAGGAGGTATTGTGGCTTTCTTGGTAAAAATGAAATCAAATCCTTAGAAAGAGGGAACATGGGATTAGAAGATGTAGAATCCTTGTGGGTGGTTAAGAAATGGTAAAGGTAAAAAGACCCTGATGGGAGTTATATGCGGGCCTCCGAATAGAAGCCAGGATGTGGGGTACAAATTTCAATGGGAGATAGAAAGGACATGTAAGAAATGCAGTGCTAGACTAGTCATGGTGGATTTCAATATGCAGATCATCATCATTATGTGCCGTGTCATATGATGTGAGTGATCACAGTCTTTCCCTCTGCCTGTGAGAAAGACCCTCTTCATATTGTTGTCCTTATTATTTTCTCTATGCATGACATGATTGTTCTTGGCAAATTTTCTACAGAAGTGGTTTGCCCATGCCTTCTCCTGGGCAGAGCATTCACAAGACCGGTGGCCCTAACCACTATCAATGCACTTCAGTGATTGCCTGCCTGGCAGCAATGGTTAAATAACCAGTGATATACACCAAGGGCTGTCATGACCACTTGACCCTGATCGTGCTGAGGGCAGAGGCTAAACACGTGCTACACCTTGGCCGAGGGTGAGCTGCAGCCTAGCGGAGGAAAAGTGTGCTTTACGTCTCCTTTGGTATACATGCATCTCCCAAATGTTCAGGTAGATTGTGAAAATCAGATTGGCTTTTTAGATCAGTTTGTGGTTGAACCCACTGGGAGAAAGGCAATTCTGGATTGGGTCTTGTGTAATGAATCAGATCTGATTAAGTAAAGGAACCCTGAGGAGACAGTGATAATAATATACTAGAATTCACCCTGCTGTTTGAGAAGGAGAAGCTAAAACTAGATGTATTGGTAA
This sequence comes from Mobula hypostoma, assembly GCF_963921235.1. NCBI lineage: Eukaryota > Metazoa > Chordata > Chondrichthyes > Myliobatiformes > Myliobatidae > Mobula > Mobula hypostoma. The sequence goes on along the minus strand of NC_086097.1, from coordinate 116,053,721 downwards.
TGTAGTGGAGTAAATGCAATTAGTGAGGCATGAGAGAGGAGCTGGTTAAAATTGGAAGAGGACACCATCAGGGATAACGGCAGAACAGCAATGGCTGGAGCCTCTGGGAGCAATTTGTAAGGTGCAGGCTAGATACATCCTAAAATTGAAGAAGTATTTAAAAGGGCGGAAGACGCAACTGTAGCTGACAACAGAAGAAAGTTTTTAAAAGCTAGCAGAAGTCAACTAAGAAAGCCGTAGAAGAGGAAAGATTAAACATGAAGGTGAGCTAGGTGAGTGGTTCCCAAAGTGAGTGATATCACCACCCTGTGGATGGTGGGAGTTTCTAAGGGGGTCATAAAGATAAAGAGGACAGTGGGGGGATTTGTTAGCAGGGGAGCAGCTGAGGGATTATGGGCATTTGATCCTCAGTACCTCATAATTGATTATAATGATCATGTAATCATCTCATCTCTTGCTAACCCATCGTTCTCTGAGCCTTGGCTTGAACTATGTTACAGTTATTGAAAAGCAATGCGACACTTCCGTATTTACCATATCATGAGAAATCTGGACTGAAGAAATCTTGTTATTTCCAGGCCTGGCCCATGCATTATTGCCATTTACTACGGCAGTGCAGTGTTAGCTAGTCCGATTCTCATACTCTAATCATGCAGTGACACAATTTCTATGAATTAGGATATGGCATTTGTTAGCCAGGTTAATTAATCCCGAAGATGTAATGCTAGGAAGCTCCACCTGTGGAGGGATGAAAATGAGGTTTACCAAATTTAAAAAAAAAGAGAACTTGGAAAAAAAAAGCTGTCCAAGAACGAGGCGTGGCTGATGCAGGCAGTAAAAACGTGATAAACTATTAGAAACTTAAGATATGAACAGTAAAAAGTGGAATTAGTAGTGAGCATCCCTACCCTACTTACTTGAAAACCTCAGGGTGAAACCCCTGAAGGAGAGCCGATATCCATAAAAGGTTTATTGCAGCTGCCATTATAACAAGCAGCTATAACGAGACAATGCTGATAGAGCAGAGTGTCCAAGATGTCTAGCACGTAACCGGGAATTAGTTCTGTTAATCATGCCAAGGGATTTGGTGAGTTCAAACACTTTTACCGTTCCGAGTGTATAATTTGTTGTGGAATATTTTCAGCAGTGTTGTAACTGGGAAATGTTTGGAAATGACAATGTGATATTGAGTTATTTTGAAATATAAAATCGAACGTGTTCAAAAACTTACCAATGGTAACCCTGTTGTATACAGATCAGTTTTTTTTTGTAAGGTGTTGTAAATTTACTTACAAGGATGATCAACTATTTCATCCAATGAACCAAGAAACAAGATAACGAGCCAACTAAGATCGAAGAACCAGTGCGGGAAAAAAATCCTTCATGATGTAGAGTTAACTTCGCTAACTGAAGTTAACCATAATTCTTATGAATAGGAATTCAATTTGTTTCTAACTAACAAGGTTAAATAAAAAGGAAAAGTTATCTGTAAACCTTTAAAAAAGGAATAACATTAGATCCAACCAGTTAGAAAAAATGAAGCTACAGAAGTTATTCTAATAAATCTCACTGATCCTAACTAAAAAGGAATTTGGTTTTCATTTGATATCTGAGATTTGGGAACCTAAGACAGAATGTTGGAATTCTGAATTGTTCTTACTCATGTAAATATTTTGTATATATTGATATTTTTTATAAACAAACTTACTTCCAGAAGTGCATGTTTTCTATTCACTGCCTCCTTCCAATACCTAGAGCTTCCGATGGCCCAACTAAAACCTGGTGTAGTACTGTGTAAGTAGACTTTCTCATAAACAGTTCTGCGACCAGTCACACAAGATAAGGCAAGTGCTACAGGGGTGTTACACGTTCAAGGGGGCAAAGTTCAACATATGGCCTTTAGAATGGTCTTAAACCCATAACCCAACAGGGATATCACTGCCTTATTTTATGTACCTTCAGGTAGAGAGCCAGATTTTCCCTGACTTATGCTGACATTATAACTTTCCCCTTTCTTGATCACAGCATTTTGGGCATAAGCTTTGCATTGAGAATGATGAACAGTTTGAACACTTGCTAATGCACACAGAAGTCAGATAACTCTCAAAAAAATTGCCCGAGACACTCTTACCCTAACCATCGACTTTTTACTCTCCTCCCATCCGGTAGGCGCTACAGGAGCCTTTGCTCCCGCACCAGCAGGCACAGGAAGAGCTTCTTCCCTGAGGCTGTGACCCTGCTTAACTTCACATCAGAGCGCTAAGCAGTATTGCACCTATATTGTACTGTCTCAGTACTTTTATATTTGTGTGCTATAGCACTTATTTTTTATTCACAGTTATTTTGTAAGTAACACTATTCTTTGCATTTCTGGTCAGATGCTAATTGCATTTCATTGGCTTTGTATCTGTACTCGGCACAATGACAATAAAGTTGAATCTAATCTAATCTATTTTATATGCTTTTTGAATCTATGATAAAATTCTTTGAAGACTCAAAAGCTTTACTCAGTAATCAACTTAAGAATAGTAGGCATGACATTGCTTTTTTCATAATTATTTGCAAAGTTTAATGAAATCAATCTCCAGTTGTAAGAAAATTATGTGAATCTTATCATAATCAGATCAGTCATCTTGTCTAAGTTAACCCTATTTAAATGCAACATTAGTGGTCATGACCTTTCCCAATTTCCAAGACCCTTTGAGTACAATGAACAAGAATGAATACCAGATAATGATCTTCAAGTACACTGTGCCCACCTAGGTGAGCTGCATAAAGACACATTGGAGAGATTTCAGGATCTTTTCTCAATCCTAGTTCCAGACTTGGTAATATATCCATTCCTGAAAACTTCTGTTGAGAATTTAACAGGAAGGACAGAGGAAGAACTGATCTAATTTCAAATTAAGACTTCTGGCTGCAGAAAGAAATCTCTAAATGCTACCCTGCACTGAGCAAAAAGGTGAAGATGTTCTTTATTTCCATTCCAACATCATATTTTCAGTTTGGTCACCCAACTTCTTTCAAAGCAATCAAACAGACTGAAAATTACTGAATGTGGGGCTTTGATACTCTATGCGAGTGATGTTCTCAGCCTGATGTTGAGATGTTGATATCGCGCACCAAGCCCACCCATCTCATTGAAAGGTGAAAAAGCAATAAGGTAGTGAATAGTTGGAACACTAATGTATGCTCTAATATTGTTGATGAAAATTATTTTACTGTAACTAAAGAAATAATTTTTATTTGTAGATTTAGATAGAATGCAAGGACGTCACTTTAGAGCAAAGATAAATTTCTTTAGCCAGAGGGTAGTGAATCTGTATTGCCACAGATGGTTGTGAAGGCCAAGTTATTGGGTACATTTAAAGTGGAGGTTTGTGATTAGTTAGGATGTCAAAGATTGGGGGGGAATTGGGCTAAGAGGGATAACAAATCAGCCATAATGGAATAGCGGAACATATTCAATGGGCTGAATGGCTTAACTATGCTCCTATATCTTATTGTCTTATGGTCTTACTATTATCCCTCTTCGTTTGGAACCCAGTGAGCCAAAAGGCTTATATCATTGCTGCATCTCCCCATGACTCCATGACTATTATTTATCTTCTACCTTTTCAGACAACCCCTTTCAATCCTTTTTTTTCCCCTGACTCTTAGGGTAGCCTGTGTTTTTCCATGACCAGCATACGAATGTTGCAGGCTGATTGACCAGGTTGGTGTTAAGACATCTTACGAAAAAAGGAGCCTCCATATTAATCTTATTTTGGTAGGAAAGATGTCCCATTTTCATATTTTCTATTTTAATGACTTTCAGTCAGCATTACTCTAAAACAAAATGTAGCTCTTTATGTCCTCCAAAAAATTAGTGAGAGCTAATTTCCGAGCTTGGTTTTCTCATTTAGGGAAATAGCTTTAAATCTGCCCAGGTGTTTCATAATGGGGATCCTGGTAACACCAACCACAGTTGGGCCGAGAGGCCTGTTTCTGTGGTGTATGATTCTACGATGTGGTCCAGTTGTTTCAGTTCTCCATCAAATGGTACTTATTCATCCTGCTCTGGTAGCAGAGATTACTCTTTTGCTGAAGAATCACCTTCATGTCTTTGACCTCAGTAACCATGATACCACATGGCCCCTGTTCATGACTTTGTACTGAGGACCCTCAATCCAACAGTCTACAGAGCCTGCAGTACGAGAACCATTTTCAGTTTCCTTATCCAAGTCTGCATGGATTTTTTTTTGCCTCAGGAGGAATGGATTACCCTGCACTGATCCTTCTTTTTGTGATAATCTGTTTGGGCTTTGCTGAGTTGTTTGTTGTAGGAATGTTTTTCGTGTTGGACATGAAAATGGCTGGTTACCTAGCAGCCATTAACAATGTAACTTTCCAATGATTTTTATAGGTACTTATTCCCATTGCCCTGTTTACTATCCTGACTAAAGTTGCACATTTATACATTACAAGTTGAATATTCTGAATTGAAATCGCCTTTTCTCTTCACTGATTCCTGTATCTACATGAAAGCTGAACATTGTCCCTTGGGAATTTTTTTAAGTAGTTTATTTTCCAGTGGGGATGTCCTATTCAGTGCTGAAAGGTGAGACAATAACTTTCACCAAACCAAGATTGGAACATTACATGATCTACCCATGAGTACTTATTTCTATGTAAAGCAAGTATCACTAGAGTTCCTGGTCTTTATGAGTGGAGGAGAGCTTGAGAATATACAGTTTGGCCAATAATTAATCGCTTCAGAACAAGCAGCTGACTGTGGTCATGCTGAAAGTGAGCATGGGCCAATATGCTTGATCTCACTGTAATTACAATGCTGGGACCTACTTGCCAACATCACTCAATCACTTTCTCCAATGACAACCCACTGCATTAAACAATTTTGCAAATCTGAAAACTTGTGTTTTATTTTGTAACAGATGAATATGGCGAACAACGCGACCAAGGGTGATATTCTCCAGACGGTTCATGGAACTACTTCTTTCACTTCTTTCATATCTTCTTTTTCTTTCAAATGTGGTTCTGCAGATAATGAACAACAGTGCCAGATTGAACTGAGCTGAATATACCTGGACTCTTACGATTCTGTGTTTTTTTTGCTTTTGTTTTGTTTCAATTTGCACGAATAGCTTTGTTTTGCACATGAGGGAGGGGATGTTTGATGTTTTTTCTTTGAATAGGTTCCATGGCTTCCTTTGTTTACAACTGTCTGAGAAAGACATGAATCTCAGGGTTATATACTGTATACATAGTTTGATAATAAATGCATTTTGTATCTTTGAATCTTTGATGCTCCAATTCTATAAAGTATTCCCTGTTTCAAAATCATTAATAGAACTACAGTGTTTTTCATGGTAAAAACTACATTGCTGCAAGAGCACCTCCTTCACTGTGTTTCTCAAAACTCATCCAAATTGCGTACAGAGGAGATGCAGGTGCTGGAATCTTGAGCAAAGAAAACAAATTGCTGGGAGATCTCAGTGGATCAGGCGACATTTGTGGATGTTTAGTCTTTTGCTAAAGATTTGTCAATTGACTGGCATTGTAGAAGGAAGATATCCGGTATCTAGAAGTGAAAGGGAAGAGTGAGACAGGGATTGGAAGCTGATGGGCAGAATGAGATGGTGGAGGGATGATGGGCAGATGGTCCAAAATGGGATAGGGGAGCATTGAGACAAAAGCTGGAAGAGAGTAGATGGAACAAGATTGCGGAGGGGCAATGGTGATGGGAAGATAGAATGAGATGGGGGAGTGGATAAGGAGTATGAAACAAAGGAGAAGAAATCCCATGGATTGGTAAATGGCCCATGCGTAGATGTAGCCAAGTGGGAGAGTGACAGTCAGGGAGGGCATGCTGATCAAAGTGAGTCAGAGAACCTGGTAAGACTGCAGGAAGTGGGCAAAGAACACTGAGCATCAGAGAAGGGGAGGGTGTGCTGGAGGTTCGAGGGGATGGTGAAGACTCGCAAGAGTTTGAGACAGGAGTGTGGAATTTGAGGCAGTTGATGAGAAAGAGAGCTCCATGGGAGAAATGTATTGGAGGAGAGAACAAAGAGGGGAGGGAGTAGGGTCAAGGTTGGTGTTATGGCAGGGGTGGGATATGGGATTTGAGAAGATGGGAAGGTGAGAGGTGATCCAGCAGGTGAAGGGGAGGGAGAGATGGGGTAGGTAAAAGAGACCCCTTGCAGGGACCCTATTTTGCACCTGCACTTTGTTTGCAGTGGCTATCTTGAGCTTTTCATTGCAAATCATGTCATCTCCTTTTCCCTATCCTTAGCCTTCTCCATTGCCACAGTGCAACAAATGCAAACAAGAAAAACAGTACCTCATTTTGCACTTGGGCAGCCTGCATCTCAACGATAAGAACATCAAATTTTCAAATTTCAGATAACCCACACCCTTGTGTTCCTTTTATCCACGTCCACCTAGGTTCTCTCAGTTTGTATTCATCTTTAGCATCCCTCTTCCCCTTGCTACCCTCCCCCCTACCCCACAAGTTCCATCTGCCTAGCACCCATGTGCCTATCCATCTGGGTTTCAAAGTTCGAAGTATATTTAATATCATACATTGCCCTGAGATTTGTTTTCTTGCAGGCATTCATAGTGGATCAAAGAAATGCAACAGAGTTAATGAAAAACTACACACCAAGACTGACAAACAACCAATGTGCAAAATGTGCAAATACAAAAACATGAACAAACAAACAAAAAAACAAATAAGTGAACGATATTGAGAACATGAGTTGTAGAATCCATGAAAATTAGTCCATAGGTTGTGGGATCAGTAATAATGTTGAGGAGAGTGAAGTTATCCATGCTGGTTCAGAAGCCTGATGGTTGAGGGTAATAACTGTTCCTGTACTTGGTGGTGTGGGACCTAAGGCTCCTGTACCTGCTTCCTGATGGCAGCAGTGAGAAGACAGCATGGTCTGGAATGATGGAGTGATCCTTGATGATGAATGCTGTTTTATTGCGGCATTGCTTCATGTAGATGAGCTCAATAGTGGGGAGGGCTTTTCCTATGAAGGTTTGGGCTGTATCCATTACATTTTGAAGGCTTCTGCATTCTTGGGCAAACACGAGGAAATCTACAGATGCTGGAAATTCAAGCAACACACACAAAAAATGCTGGTGAACGCAGCAGGCCAGGCAGCATCTATAGGAAGAGGAACAGTCGACGCTTCAGGTCAAGACCTGTCGCCAGGAATAACTGAAAGAAGAGATAGTAAGATATTTGAAAGTGGGAGGGAGAGGGAGAGATCTGAAATGATAGGAGAAGACAGGAGGGGGAGGGATGGAGCTAAGAGCTGGAAAGTTGATTGGCAAAAGGGATACAAAGCTGAAGAAGTGAGAGGATCATGGAACGGGAGGCCTAGGGAGAAAGAAAGTGGGAAGGGGGAAGCCCAGAGGATGGGCAAGGAGTTATAGGGACAGAGGAGGAAAAAAGAGAGAAAAAAAGGGAAAAAAAAGAAAAAAATAATAATACATACATACATACACACATAAATAAATAAATAAGGGATGGGGGTAAGAAGGGGAGGAGGGGCATTAGTAGAAGTTTGAGAAGTCGATGTTCATGCCATCAGGTTGGAGGCTACCCAGATGGAATATAAGGTTTGTTCCTCCAACCTGAGTGTGGCTTCATCTTTACAGTAGAGGAGGCTGTGGATAGACATATCAGAATAGGAATGGGACGTGGAATTAAAATGTGTGGCCACTGGGAGATCCTGCTTTCTCTGGCCGACAGAGTGTAGGTGTTCAGCGAAACGGTCATTGGTGTTTCCATAGCAGGTTGTGATAAAATCAGTCAGGATACTCTCCACTGTGAATCTATAGAGGTTTGTCATAGTTTTAGTGACATGCCAAATCTGTTTTAATGACATGCCAAATCTGTGCAAGTGTCTAAGAAAGTAGACGTTTTTTTCTCCCTTGGCTCACCTTTCCTATCCCACTTCTCTGCTTGCTCATTATCACCCCTGTCCCTTATTGGTTTCCCCCATCACCTACCAGCTTCTACCCTCTTACTGTTATATACTGACTACCTTCCCTAGCACTCGTAATCCTGATGGAGAGTATTGACCTCACACATCCACCAGCCCTTCACCTTCATAGATACTGTTTTACACACTGAGCTCTTCTTGCAGATTTATGAGAAAATATGAAGTATACATTTCACTAACTCTAAGTTTAGCAAAGAGTGCAGACTCTGTCTAGCAGATTATCCATATCAAATATACTATTCTGAAACTTCTTAGCTTTCTTGTATACCTCCACTTTATAACTGATTTATCTGAGAAATCAGTAACTGTTGATTATTTGGTATATCGTATTTCCTGGTTTAAAAGATATTGAGTTTATATCCGGGTTGAATGGAGGCACGGATCCTATTGCCACCTTTCTTTAGCTCATGTTGTTTTGTTTTTTTGAAAGCTTTGTATAAGAGTCACTGCAAACAATAAGAGAGATTTGTAAATAAACAACTGTTGCCCCTTCCGAAAATGAAAATCTATCCTTTTGCTTTCAAATTTGCATGGACTTGGTTTGTACTTCCAGAGTTTCCTGTTCTATTGGAAAGTAGTTAAAGCAGGCCCAGTCAGGGTGTGTCTTCAGTCGGAATCAGGAGCAATACCAAGACTCTGGGCATTTTCAAGATTCTGAATAATGGCGGAACATAAGATAACATCCTGGCTTCGAAAGTTCATGCTTCTCAAGATTTAAGATTGTTTGTCGTCAATCATCAGCACATGAAATGATTGTTACTCCGGATCTACTGCAGCTTTAAAAACCACAATAATCATAAAGAATACAATAATATAAAACAAAAATCACACTAAATATACAAATAAAAGCATTCCTTTAAAACACAATGTGCAAGTAACTGTTAGATGCACAGACCGATTGTATGTACATAAAGTGATGCTAGGTGATGTGCAGGTAGTGGGGGTGGGGGTGGTGGGATGGGTTAATGGTTGGAAGTGTTATCAGCCTGATGAGTTGGGGGAAGTAACTGTTTTTGAGTCTGGTGGTCCTGGTGTAGCCGTTTTGTAGACTCTTCTCTGATGAGAGTAGAACAAACATATGTATATATATATATACACATATAAGTCCTTGATGGCGGGTGGACTCATACCAGTGATGTTCTGGGCAGTTTTAACTGGCTGTAGGGCCCTACTGTCTGCTGCAGTGCAATTTCCATATCACACAGTAATAGGGCATGTCATGATGCTCTTCATTGTGATTTGGAAACGTAATACATTCAAGTTCAAAGTTCAAAGTACATTCATTATCTAAGTGTGTATTCATTATACAACATTGAGATTCATTTCCTTACAGGCAGCCACAAAACACAGAAACACGAAAGAACCCTTAAAAAAAAGACCATCAACCTTCTAATGTGCAGAGCAAAAGGAAATCATGCAAACATTAAACGCAAGCAACTAATGTTCAGAACTGAAGTTGTCAAAGAGAGTGCATTGTGAAGTGGGCATTGTAGTGAGACGGTGGGGGCTGGGTGGGGGTCCAGTTTCACCACAAGTGATGGGTTATCTCAGTTTCAGGTGAGGTTATAGAGTGACAGAAGCACAGAAAGTTTAGATCAGCAAAGGAGTCTTCTCTTCCCATACTGATCCTTTGTCAGAACAATTTATCAAGTGCTGTATACCTGCCTCTCTCTCCACAACAGGACATTGATGGGATGCAAAACTGGGCTGAGAAGTGGCAGTTGGAGTTCAACCCAGATAAGTGTAAGGTGGTTCATTTTGGTAGGTCAAATATGATGACAGAATATATCATTAATGGCAAGACTCTTGGCTGTGCGGAGAATCAGAGGGATCTTAGGGTCTGACTCCATAGGACACTCAAAGCTGCTACGCAGGTTGACTCTGTGGTTAAGAAGGCATACGGTGCATTGCCTTCATCAATCGTGGGATTGAGTTTAAGAGCCGAGAGGTAATGTTGCAGCTATTGTCAGACCCCACCTGGAGTACCGTGCTCAGTTCTTGTCGCCTCACTACAAGAAGGACATGGAAACAATCGAAAGGGTGCAGAGGAGATTTACAGGGATGTTGCCTGGATTGGGGACCATGCCTTATGAGAATAGGTCGAGTGAACTCAGCCTTTTCTCCTTGGAGCAATGGAGGATGAGAGGTGACCTGATAGAGGTATGCAAGATAATGAGAGGCATTGAATGTGTGGATAGTCAGAGGCTTTTTCCCAGGGCTGAAATGGCTAGCACGAGAGGGCATAGTTTTAAGGCGCTTGGAAGTAGGTACAGAGGAGATGTCAGGGGTAGGTTTTCTACGCAGAGAATGGTGAGTGCGTGGATTGGGCTGCCAGCGGCGGTGGTTGAGGTGGAAATGATAGGGTCTTTTAAGAGACTCCTGGATGGATATATGGAGCTTAGAAAAATAGAAGCCTATGGGTAAGCCTAGGTAGGTCTAAGGTAAGGATATGTTCGGCACAGCTTTGTGGGCCAAAGGGCCTGTACAGTGCTATAGCTTTTCTTTGTTTCTATGTTTCTATGTTTCTAACCCTGAATATCTTTTCATTTCAGAAATGTATCCAAATTACTTTTTGAACACTATGATTGGATCTGCCTTCACTACTACCCCTGGCAATGCATTCTGGATCCTTTGCACTAGCTGCATAAAAGATATTTTGTGTTTGTTGTTTTTTGTCAAGCACCTTCAGTCTATGTTCTAGACCCTTTCACTAAAGGCAATAACATTTCTCTATATCTACTCTGTCTATATCTGTGCATCACTTTAAATACCTCAGTCAATTCCTTTTGTAACATTTCCCAAAGGGAACAACCTTTAGCTATAGCCTCCCTTACAAAGATTAATCCAACATACACAAAATGCTGGAGGAACTCAGCAGGTCAGGTAGCATCTGTGGACAGGAAAACAGAGTGGACGTTTCAGGCCAAGGCCCTTCAATTGGACATGCATCTGATGTCATTGACTAGCTTCTCTCAGAGTCAGATCAATTCAACCACTTACAGACAGCTCAGGCCAGATACTGGGCTCAGATTATTTCAGTTTACAGACAAAGTCTGCCCTTCAGTAAATCTGCAGCTTTTCAATGTTCCTACAGCCAATTTACAAACAACTCTTTATTTGGAAATGATCTGTGGTTTCAGCTGAGTATTGGTATGAATCTTATGGTGTCTGCTTTTAATCTTTCTGCTCCAGCCTTCCCTGAGCAAGAACCAGTTCCCAAACCAGTTCACAAAATGCTGATTGTAAGAACAGTTACACAAAGTGGTGATCTCCATTCCTTCCACCACATTGCAGTGACAAATGCATTTGCTTTATCTAATTCTATAGACCTTGACTCATTACAGTTAGCCATTTTGCAGATTTTATTCCTTGCTGGCAACCAAAATCAAACATTGCACCTTCTTCACAATCAAATCTCATCTGCCAGCCATCTGTCCATTCTGGTAATGTGCCAATACCGTATCTCCTTGACATCAATTATTATCCTCCTAACACTTCACTGTGCCCTTATTCATATACTGTACTTTAAAAAAGCAGTAGTTCTTGACCTGAACCCTTAAGGAATGCCACTGCACAATTTCCCTCACCAATAAACCACCTTTAACTACCCCTATGTTTAGACAATTATTGTCTATCCGCACAGTGGCCTTTCTATCTCATGGCCTTAATTCTTGTTGGGAAGTTAATTTTGTACCACTTCATCAACACCTTTTGAAATCCCGTGCAGGCCACACAACTGCAGTCCCTGTATTGATCTTTTCTGTTGTTCATCAAAAGACTCCATAGAATTTATTTAACCATGATTTTATTTTAATGAATTCTTGCTTGTTTTTTTTTAATTTATTCACACTCGCCCAAGCAAGTGATAATTCTGAGTCTGCTAGAATGTTCCTGACCTGCTTGATCTGTGGTTACTGGGTGTTAATCTTCACCAGTTTATGAACATAGAACAGTACAGCACAGTACAAGCCCTTTGGCACAGGATGTTGTGGCAACTCATTAATCTACTCCAAGATCAATCCTTTCCTCCCACAGAGCCCACAATTTTTCTTTCATCTATATGCCTATCTAACAGTCTTTTAAATTCCATAATGTATCTGCCTCTACCACCACCCCTGGCAGTGTATTCCATGCACCCATCATCCTCTATGTGAAAAAAACACCTCTGGTATCCCTTTATATTTTCTTCCTAGCAGCTTAAAGTTATGCCCACTCACATCAATTATTTCCTCCCTGGGGGGAAAAAAATCTCTGGCTGTCAGCTAAACCTATTCCTCTTATCATCCTGCACACCTCTATCAAGTAACTTCTCATTTTCTTTTTCCTAACTCACTCAACCTATCCTTATGAGACTGCAATTTAGTCCAGACATCATCCTGTTGAATCTCCTCTGCACCTTCTGTAAAGCTGCCACATCATTCCTATAATGAAGCAACCAAAACTGAACAAAATACTACAAGTGTGGTCTACCCAGGGATTTATAGAGCTGTAACTTTACCTCGCGGCTCTTGAATGCATTCCCTTGACTAATGAATGTCAACACACTATACGCTTTCTCAACAAACTGATCATCTTGAGGGATCTCTGGACATGGACCCCAAGATCCCTCTGTTCCTCAATCCTGTCAGGAATCCTGACATTCCAACAAGGGGGCAACGACTTGCAATCTACAAATCTGGCCCCTCTCCTCGATCTGCAGAATATTGTTTCTGTATTGTAATTCCGTGGAGGGACAAACTGACCAAGTAACATAGAACTAAAATTCTCTGTCAAATTCAAATCTCAGTGTAGCATTAGAGGCTAGAACTCTGCATGTAAGGATTCATGCAAAAATCCTGCTTGGAAACAGTGAGAAATACTGTACCAAAAAATTCTCACCAACAATATGTTCTAATCTGAAAAATTATCCTAATTTACTTATGGAGGCAAAGTATATTTGATTAGGACCTCGAAAAAATGCATTACACTCAGAATGAGACAGACACTACTTTAATGCATGGCACAGGCTTATTTCAGATGTGCAGTAACAATTATATATACAATACATAACCTGACGAAGGGTCTCAGCCTGTAACTTGACCTACTGAATTCCTCCAGCATTTTGCTCTGGATTTTCAGGACCGGCAGGATCTCTTGTGTTATATGAAGTAGACAGATAGATAGACAGGTATATAGATAGTTAGTTAGATAGACAGATAGACAAGAAGATAGACCAATAGATAAAACGATGGATAGATAAAATAAGTACTGCAAAAAAAAGAGCAAAGATAGTGAGTTAGTGTTCATGGGTTTATGTCCTTTCTGTTCTAAATGGTTGACGTAACTGGGGTGGGAGTGGAGATAAGCTCCCACCACCTATAAAATGCTCCCAATGGCGTGCGTCTCAAATTAGCCTCTGATAACCAAGTCCAACTCTTGGTCTTCATGTGGCGAAACAGTTTACACTGACAGGAGAAAGAGTGAATGCGGGTCACTGGTGCGTAAAAAACAGTTGCTTTGTGCAGATGGGGCTTGTTAACCTGGGAAGGCAGCACACCTATGAGAAGGAAAACTCTGATTTAAAACCTCCGTGGCCTGACGCTACACCCACTCATGAGAAAGGCTTTGGGAGTAAACCCCAAGGAAGAAATCTGGAGTCGGAGCCTCTAAGGCAGCCTGATGTTGATTCAATGTCATTCTGGCAGCTCCTGCAGTTCAGCTATCGTCAAAACATTATGCCTGGCATCCCTTTTGACATCAGGACCAAGAGGGGGATCGTGACACTTGGGCAACTCATGTCCTCATACAACTCCTGCCCAGGATTTGCTGATGCCAATCTCCACAACCAACTCAAGACCTGGGGCGAGTGGCGAGTGGCGAGTGGCGATGGTGGCAGGCATGAGGTGGTGCTGGGAGCCACTATTCACGGACCTGCACTCAGGCGGTCAAGGCAGGACGGTTGCTCTCTTCTCACAAAGTAAGGGCAGTGTTTGGCGGCCACCTTGGCGACGGAGCATTCCTCTTCAGGGACCACATTTCTCACCCCCCCCCGCCCCCCCCATGGGATAGGGTGTGGAAAAGGTGACCTAAAGAAAGCTTGCCTCCCCCTATTCTGCCAGCATACCATAGCTGACTGGACATCTATTTTGCAGGTTAATTGCCTCAAAATCGCAAAAGAAAGCTGAGCAAACTTTGTGCTGGAGTCTGGAGTCAGGAAACTAATGAACAATACCAATAACAACCCACTGTAGGACACGTGTTTCAGAAGTACATGGACATTGCCTCATTCAGTGAGACACACCTGGCTGAGACTGGTGAAATCACAGAAGTAGGGGCTGGCTATGTATTTTGCTGGAGTGGCGAGGGAAGGGATGAGGCTGGAGAAGCCAGAGTTGGCTTTGCCATCCAAACCACAATCGCCAAGAACTTGAAGTCCCTCCTCAGAGACAACAACAATTGCTTCATGCTAATGAGGTTGCCTCTGAAAGCCAAAACTCATCTGACTCTGATCAGTGCCTATGCACCCATCTTAAGACCATAAGACCAAAAGACCATGAGATATAGGAGCAGAAGTACACCATTTCAGATCATCAAGTCTGACATTCAATCATAGGCTGATCCAATTCTTCCAGTCATCCCCACTCCCCTGCTTTCACCCCACACCCTTTGATGCCCTGGCTAATCAAGAACCTATCTATCTCTGCCTTAAAAAAACACAATGACTTGGCCTCCACAGCCACTCGTGGCAACAAATTCCACAGATTTACCACCCTCTGACTAAAGTAATTTCTCTGCATCTCAGCTCTAAAATGACGACCTTCAGTCCTGAACTCATGCCCTCTTGTCCTAGACTCCCCTACAATGGGAAATAACTTTGCCATATCTAATCTGTTCAGACCTTTTAACATTCGGAATGTTTCTATGAGATCCTCCGTCATACCCCTGAACTCCAGGGAATACAGCCCAAGAGCTGCCAGACGTTCCTCATACAGTAACCCTTTCATTCCTGGAATCATTCTCGTGAATCTTCTCTGAACCTTCTTCAATGTCAGTATATCCTTTCCAAAATAAGGAGCCCCAAACTGTACACAATACTCCAATTTTGGTTTCATGAGAGCCTTATATATAATATAAGGCTCTCATATAAGGCCCTCAATATCACATCCCTGCTCTTATTTTCTATACCTCTAGAAATGAATGCCAGCATTACATTCGCCTTCCTCACAACCGACTCAACCTGGAGATTAACCTTCACGGTATCTTGCACAAGAACTCCCAAGTCCCTTTGTATCTCTGCATTTTGAATTCTCTCCTCATCTAAATAATAGTCTGCCAGTTTATTTCTTCCACCAAAGTGCATGACCATACACTTTCCAACATGGCATTTCATTTGCCACTTCTTTGCCCATTCCCCTAAACTATCTAAGTCTCTCTGCAGGCTGTCTCCTCAAACTACCCGCTCCTCCACCTATCTTTGTCCCATCAGCAAATTTAGCCACAAATCCATCAATACAATAGTCCAAATTATTGACATACATTGTAAAAAGCAGCGGTCCCAACACCAACCCTGGTGGAACCCAGCAGCCAGCAGCCATCTAGAATAAGATCCCTTTATTCACACTCTCTGTTTTCTGCTGACCAGCCAATGCTCCACCCATGCTAGTAACTTCCCTGTAATTCCATGGGCTCTTATCTTGCTAAGCAGCCTCATGTGCGGCACCTTGTCAAAGGCCTTCTGAAAATCCAAGTACACCACATCTACTGCATCTCCTTTGTCTACCCTGTTTGTAATTTCCTCAAAAAATTGCGGTAGGTTTGTCAAGGCAGGACTTTCCTTTCAGGAAACCATGCTGGCTTTGGCTTGTCTTGTCATGTGCCTCCATGTACTCCATAATCTCATTCCTACAATCGATTCCAACAACTTCCCAACCACTGATGTCAAGCTAACAGGTCTATAGTTTTCTTTCTGCTGCCTCCCACCCTTCTTAAATAGCAGAGTAACATTTGCAATTTTCCAGTCATCCGGTACAATGCCAGAATTTATTGATACTTGAAACCTCTCCAGCTACTTCCTTCAGAACCCGAGGATGCATTCCATCAGGTCCATGAGATTTATCTACCTTCAGACCATTAAGCTTCCTGAGTACCTTCTCAGTCGTGATTTTCACTGCACAACCTTCACTTCCCTGACATTCTTGAATGTCCGGTATACTGCAGTACACTCATTCTTTGCTAATTCCTTAATTTCCAGATCCTATTGCCATACAAGGCTTCTCATGTGTATAACCTACACCTCTGAACAGAAGGAACTGTTCTACCAGGAACCTGGCCAGCTACTATGCTCTGTTCCCAAAGACAAAAGATCCTGATACCGTCATCACACAGGCCTTTGGTTACCAAGTTAGGCTGTACTCCCTCCCCCCCCCAAGAATGGTCAGCATTGTTAGGTCAATCCATGAGGGTCATCGAAAACAGCTGCACCCTTGACCCCTTCCTAGTAACTAACGGTGTCATGCAGGGCTGTGTCCTCACACCTGCTCTGTTCAGCATGCTGTTCTCTGCTCTCTCACAGACTGGGGTGCGTTGGCACAACATGCAAGAATAACCAATAACATTCAACAATTATAAAGAATAAAGTATTATGTAAAAATAAAGTTAAAGGTTATAGCATGGAAATGGAGTAAAATGTGCATAAATACAGATGTAGACAGAAGCATGTGTTTGTAATGTATATAGCATTATAAAAAGTGGATTAAAGTGTCATGCAGTGACTGAGGTAATAGATAGAGAGGGGGTTTATTACAAGTGCACATTCCCAAAAGTATAACTTCTGTGTTACCTTGTAAGTTTCTTAGTCAATACTAGAGTAAAAATGTGCATAAATACATAAATGCGAACACATACGGTGTTTACAATGTAAACAGTATTATAACGAGTGGTTAAAAGTGTTTACAGTGCTTTGCTGTGACTGAGGTGATAGATGGGGGCACACACTTTCAAAAGCATAACTTGTGTGTTCACCTTTTAAGTTTGTTAGTCCATGTTAGTGTACAGCAGGGGATCAAGGGCATCAAAACTAATTACATGACTTCAAAGAAATACTTTCATGGTGTAACATAGCAGGAAACAGGGTTTATGGTAGAAATAAATCAACTGTGATGGGATCCCATCACGAAGAGCAACCTCATTCTTTGCTCATTCCTTAATTTCCAGATCATATTGCCATACAAGGTTTGTTATGTGTATAATTAAAAATCCCTGTCATAGCTCAAGCCAGAAAATTAAATTACTTTTTTTTCTTCTGACAAGACACCAGCATTTTGCATCTCATCTACCTGCACTACTGATAAACACAGTCAATTGTAAATCCTTCTTTATAGTTTTCTACTAGCATACAGTAGTTCATATTGAAAATTGAGAATTTTTTTGTGAAATTATGCTATAATAGGCTAGGATGATCAGACCTAAAAGTCCCAAACCAATTTGAGTGTCCAGGAAATGCATGACAAAGTAATTTATGCCTAATTTATTATCATAAAATAGAAAGCACAATTAAACCAGACAAAATAAGTTACAAAGATTTCCGTACAGATTTCATGGTTCACGATTCTTTGACATGACTTGATTGCGGCTGCAGCCGGGGGACTTGATTGCTGCTTTTGTTGGGGGAGCTCTGAATTCTGTCTTGTGAAATCACCCTGGGTCCATCCTAGACACTGATCAATTGCATTTCTTCCGTCTAGGTGAAGTCTCAAAAACCCAGCAAAAGGTGTCTCAATAAATAGGGGTTCAAGCCACATGCATAGTGAGACACACAGAGACTGACACGCTATTTGGTCTTTTGTTCTTGCCACTAACTCAGCATGGTTTCTTTCATTCAAACAACTCATGTGTTCATCAACAAACATCCTCATGCCACTGTGCCTGAGCCTAGAAAGACTCCAGCCACTATTGGCAAACATTTACCAAACCTACAGTGTTAAACTTGTGCAGTCACCTTGACTCCTTGTATGCTGTGGGCTCACAAAGAGTTAAAGCGTCACTTGCAATTGCTCAGACTTTCAACCAAAATTTTACAAAATTTAATACACCTATAGTAATAAGCTGTCCATCTGTTTCTTTCTTGAGTTTATTTAATTATCCTGATCACCAGCCTTCCTGCATTTGAGAAGGCTTGATGGCAAGGCGAATAAACTTGTCTTGTGCTTTCAGCCAGGTGCAAGTATCGATCTTAGAACATAGAACATAGAAAATCTACAACACATTACAGGCCCTTCGGCCCACAATGTTGTGTCGACCATGTAACCTACTCTAGAAGCTGCCTAGAAATTCCCTACCGCATAGCCCTCTATTTTTCTAAGCTCCATGTACCTATCTAAGAGTCTCTTAAAAGACACTATTGTATCCCCCTCTACCATCTTCACTGGCAGTGCATTCCACGCACCCACCACTCTCTGTGTGAAAAACTTACCTCTGACATCCCCCTTGTACCTACTTCCAAGCATCTTAAAACTATGCCCCCTCAGATTAGCCATTTCAGCCCTGGGAAAAAGCCACTGGCTATCCACACAATCAAAACCTCTCATCACCTTATACACCTCTATCAGGTCACCTCTCATCCTCCATCGCTCCAAGGAGAAAAGGCCAAGATCGTAACTGACTTCAATGACAAACTCTTCCATTTTCATCAGGGATTAAACTAAGGAATGTCTAGTGATCTATCCCTCCTGATTGGTTAATCCTCACCCAGTCAGGTTTCTGCTGTCGCACCTTGCTTATAGTTGAGTTCCAGATCTTACTTAGAGCAAGACATTTGGCTTTGTTAAAATTCTTTTTCTCTAGTTTTATTTCAATGGCTTCCTTCAGCAGGCAGCCAAATGCCATTGGCACTATTGCTGATTTCGCCGTGTAACCTGCTGTGATCCTTGATGAAGATTTCTGCTGTACCAATATACACTGCTCCACATTCACAGTGAACCCTGTAAATTCCAGCCGTCCTGAGTCTCAGGTCATCTTCGATCCACATAAGCTGTGATTTAAGCCTCCTTATGGGTTTGTGGATGGTACTAATCTGGTATTTCTTCAGAATCCTGGTGATCCTTTGAGAAAGCATGGAAATATAGGGAAGACAGGTGGTAATGATGGGTTCCTCCTCATTATTTGGTTTCCTAGTGATTCTGTCAGCCCTTTTAAGGGCTCGTTAGATTTCCTTCAACTTAGAGCCATTCTGTAGGAACGTCATGTGTAATGTGTTATTTCCTTGTGGAGACCTCCGAGTCTAAAATAGTTTTTGCACGGTTAATCAAAGTTGAAAAAACCACTTTTCACTGGGAGGCATGGAAGAGGTTGTTATTGTTGATGCATGTGAGGTGGTTTCATATAAACGCCATGTCCGAGGCTACCATCATATTAGAATGTCCAGGAATGGGAAGCAACCATTCTTCTCCATCCCCATTGTAAATTGAATGTTTGGAGGTATGCTGTTCAGATGGTCATGGAACTGTTGGAGTGCCTGGAGTCACCATTATACCTCCCAAAGTAGAGCAGTTCTTTCTACTTTGATTAACTGTGCAAAAACTATTTCAGACCCGAAGGGTCTCCACGAGAAAATAAAACGATTATGCACAATGTTCCTATAGAATGGCTATAAAGTGAGGGAAATCAAATAGGCCTGAAAAGGGCTGACAGAAAAACCAGGAAACCTAGCAATAAGGAGGAAACCATCACAACCACTTGTTTTCCCTATCTTTTCATGGTTTCTGGAAGGTTTCCAAGACCTTGAAGAAATACTGGATTAATTCCACCCACAAGCCTGTAAGGAAGCTCAAATCTCAGTTTATGCAAGTCAAAGATGACCTGGGACTCAGGTTGGCTAGGGTTTACAGGATTTCCTGTCAATGTGGAGCAGAGTATATCAACCAGATGGCACGCACGGTGGAAACCCACATTAAGGAGCACAGGAGGTGTATCTGTCTGTGTTACCTGGAGAAATCGGCGGTCGCATAACATTGCATATGCAATGACCACAGGATTGACTTTGACGGCATGAAACTACTGTGCCACACCAATGGCTTTTGGGAACATCTGGTGAAGGAAACTATTGAAATAAAACAAAATTAAAGAATTTTAACAAGGCTAAAGGTCTTGCTCTAAGTAAGAACTGGAATTCAATTGTAAACAAGGTGGGACAGAGGAAACCTGATAGGATGAAGCCTAACCAATCAGGAGGGAAAGATGACGAGGGTATATATACTACTGGACCAGACATACTCAGCATCATCTGTGATGAAGATGGAAGTGTTTGTCATTGAAATATCAGTTAAGATCAATACCTGCACCTGGCTGGAAGCCCGCGGAGAGTTCACTTGCCATACACGCCAGGAAAACACTAGATTCTTTTTGGTTTGATTGTAAGTTATAAACAGTGTCCCTCTTTCCTCCATAATGAATTACTGTAAAATGCATTTCATTTCATACTACATAGGCTAGAAAGATGTGACATAGAATAGAAGTATATGCAGTAGGTGTCAACCTCTTGATAATATAGTGTTTTGTGCCAAAATACTATCAATAAGGTCCAGTCAGCAGTTTCCAGAGGATTACATCAACCAGTTTGGTTATAATGAAGAGTATTAAAGTTCAGCATTGTAATACAGACTATTTTTTATTATTTAAAGAGAAAGAGAGGCTATTTTATCCTTGTTTTAATCAAAATAGCATCAGTTATACATAAGCCTACCCCTTTTTCCCTCCTCGCCCTTTCAATCTGCCCATCAGCCTATCTTTCTCCTGATTCTCATCCTCATCTTCTTTACTTTATTCCATGGTCTGCTGTCCTTGCCTATGAGATTGCATCTTATTGAGTATTTTGTCATTACCACCTATCGCCCCTCAGCTTCTTAAACATTCATAGTCTCTCCCTTCCTTATCTGCCTAGCACTTCCATCTGACTTGGATTCACCTGTCATCTCCCAGCTCTTACCCCCACCCTTAACCCCCCCACCATTATTTTACTGTCTATTGCCTCCTTTTAGTTTCCAGTCCCCATAAAAGAATATTGACCCAAAACATTGACTGTTCATTTCCTTCTACGGACTTTGCCTGACCCAGTGAGTTGTGGGTGTTGTTCTACATTTCCAGCATCTGCAATCACTCTTGTGTCTCCAGTAAACAATAATTATTAATTCAGGAAATGCTTGCCATACACGCCAGGAAAACACTAGATCCTTTTTGGTTTGATTGTAAGTTATGAACAATGTCCCTCTTTCCTGAGGAGAGGAAAAGATGGTGGCACGACACAGCACGCGCAACCATTCCAGTGATGAATATCTGTTATCTGTCAAGTAGGGTGCCGTGCACAATTCTGATTTGGTGGAGGCAGACGTGAGAGCATGGAGGAGCATCTGCTGAAACTTCTGAAATGCCTGTTTAGCTTTAGCTGCTACTGTGTGATCAGAAATCTCTGGAGGGGAAGGCCCCGAGTTCTCGGCTTTTCTTGTTGCTCAGTGGCTGGGGCGGGGTTGAAGCGCTCGGCAGAAATGGTGCTCGGTGTCGGAGAGCTGGTCGGAGGCTCGAGGTTTTCGGATGGACTCAAGAGTCGGCTGTGGTCGGGTGCTTCCAGGATGCTGCATCGGCAAGCTTGCGGTGCTGGAGGCTCATGGCAGGGAGAGTTTCTTCCTTCTACCGTCTGCGTGAGATGTTGGGGCTATCGGGACTTTAAGACTTTTTTTTACAGTGCCCATGGTCTGCTCTTTATCAAATTACGGTATTGCTTTGCACTGTTGTAACTATATGTTATAATTATGTGGTTTTTGTCAGTTTTAGTCTTGGTCTGTTCTGTGTTTCTGTGATATCATACCGGAGGAACATTGTATCATTTCTTAATGCATGCATTTCTAAATGACAATAAACGAGGACTGAGTGTCCTCATAATCTAATCTAATCTAATAATTTTGCAAAGTTCCAGTGGAGTTTTAACAGGTTGTTCTCAGCTTTACAATTTTTTTTATATCTGTAGATGTCTTGATTGCTGGGGGAAAGTAATAAACTAATAATTTCAACCGAAGAAGTGGAACCATTAGAAATATTGGATCAGAGGCTCCAAACTAAAAATAAAATAACTAGGTTCATTTGGGGATACCTAGGCTACTGGATGAATATACCAGAGCAAGATTTAAGTTCAGGTTTAAGTTTATTGTCATTTAACCATGCACATGTATACCGCCAAACAAAACAACATTCCTCCAGACCATGATGCACAACACAGTACATACAACTCACACACAAGATATTAAGTAATATTATCACAAATAAATTAACAAATAATAGCACATATTCCAGAAGATTGACATTTACCATAGGTGCATTTACAATGCAGGTCAAAAAGTAAAGTTAAAATTGATATAGCCAAGGGTGGTAATAGGGACAAGCTCCCACTACCTATTAAATATTCCCAATGACATACGTCTCAAATAACCTCTGACAGCCAAGTCCAGCTCCTGGCCTTTACATATGGCTTAGCTATTAAGCCAGGAGGAACTGTTTTTACTGACAGGAGAAGGGTCAAAGGTGGCGCCTTAAAACCAGTCACTTCCGATAGATGGGGCTCATCAGTTGTGGTTGGCAGCTCATCTAGGAGAAGGAAAATTCTGATCTCAACCCTCTCCTGCCTTGCAGCTATACCCACTCATAGGGAAGGCTTTGGGAGTAAATCCTGAGTGAAAAATCCAGAGCTGGAGTCTCTAAGGCAGTCCTACATTGAGTCCAACACTGACTGGCAACTCCTGCGATGCTTCTGGTACCAAACCGTCTCGGTTTATGCCGTTCCTTTGGGTTCATCAGATGTGTGGAGAGTGGAAACTTGATGGGCAACAGCTTGCTCTCCATATCGTACTGCACAGGCTTTCGTATCTAGACAACTAGGATGCAATATCCATGGTTGAACCTGACTGACAGAGGCCTCACTCAGTCAAAAAGTAAACAGTATAATGCACCACTGGCACTTCATCAGCGATGAGATCTGGGTGGTGGCAGGGTGTTCAATTCCTTTAGAGTAGAAACAAAATGGATATTGTCTTTTATATTTTCATATTTTACATAGTATACTATTGTATCAGTTACAAAAAATTGTTGGTTTATTTCTTTTAGCTATTACTTGGATTTTTTTTAGAAAGCTAAACTCTTGTTTATTTTTTTTGCTCTGCTTCCATCTGATCTCCTGCAGGAAACAGTGTGTAAACTAAAAGCCAATCTGAGTTCCTAATGCCCTCCTAAAATTTGAGAATGTAAAATTGGAGTGAAGGGTCTTGGCACGAAATGTCGTCTGTTCATTCATCTCTGTAGGTGCTGCCTGACCTGCTGAGTTCCTCCAGGATTTTGTGTGTGTAGATCAGGAAGCAGCTTCGATTTACTGAAATGCTCAAACATACACTCACCATTCCTCAAGACTTATGGTTAGGGCTAGCCAAAGGCCAGTCACCAGTGCCAGCATTTCATAAATTCAGCCTGACCACTTTTTACTGCAGGTATGGATCTCCCAGGTCATTCAAATCATCATGCTTTGTATAGCAGGGGGTGATATTAATGTTGATGACTATGCAGATGCTTGCAAGAAGGGTATGAACAAATTCTGAAGCTGCTTCGTGCTATCCTTTTTCTATTCTTTTAATAGCAAAACATCTCACAAGAAAGACTTACAATTGCTCAATGTTCTTTGTTTGTGAGATAAAACAGAAATACTTCTGCTAGGTGTTTACGAATAGTCTTTCCCCATTCTAATGGCTCTCTGCTTCCCATCCCAAACCATAAGCCTAGCCTACTATAGATGCAAACATAAACCTCTCCACTCAGCCTCATTTCCTGACCTCCCCTCTTCCTTAACTGAAGATTTCCCCAAGGTCCTTTATCACAATTAGTGTCCACCTATTTCAAAGTTGTGCTCCCTCCTGAAGACAGAAGTCATCCCCATGTTTCAATAAGGCCTCCTCTCTTGCTCCCTCCAGTCATGTCCCCTTCACTTCCCAGTCATGAGATCCTATTTCTTCCCACTCGCCAAGGGCCGTCCTTAACAAATTCACAACATAGTTCTCCAGAGTTGCCATTAGATCAATAAAGTCTGCATTTTCTTAGCTATTACAATTCATCTAACTCCCTCCCATCTCACCGTAGACTAATGATTAGCTTTATTTGTCACATGTACATCAAAACATTGAAACATGCAGTGAAATTTGTCAACAACCAACACAGTCCAGGGATATGCTGGGGAAAGCTCGCAAGCATTACCATGCTTGCCATACATATTATGTTGGCTTCTGATGCCAATATATCATGCCCACAACAAACTAACCCTACGCTATACTGCTATGTTTGGTAACTTCAAAATATTAAACTAATTCAAAGGAAGACAAAGGAGTCCAAAATGTAAGTCTAACTTCTAGTTTACTTTATGTGAGGCGCGCACATATCACGTGGTAGTGCGATGAGGTATGCAATGAACAAGAATGCTTAATTAAACAATATATATACACAAAATCACTCAAATATTATTGAAAAATTTAATACACAACACATATGTCTTTTGAATGTAGAAGGAAACTTGAGCACCCAGAGAAAACCCACACGATAATGGAGAAAATGTACAAATGTACAGATAGGGGCAGGAAATAATCCTCAATTGCTGGCGCTGCAGAGCATCACACCAACCGCTATGCTATCATACTGCACTCAACACTTGCACTTACTCTTTGAAGAATTTAGAATATTTTTGAGGAAAGTCATCTGTTGAGTAGACAATCAACATAAGTAATACATATCTATTATTAAAATGAGTTCAGTTTATGTCTAACGTATATTCCTACTACTTATACCATGATTTTACATGCATATTAATGCATCTACTTAAAGTTATAGCCACTCCAATGTAAGTTAAATGGAATAGATATCTATCATGAATGTGTGAGCTGAATATTCATTTGATGAAAACGATTTTGATAAGGGTAGTGACAACATGCTCAATTAACTGTGAAGAATACTGTTTGTTATAATCATTCTGTTCATTTCGTGACATGGCTGCAGTCATTAGGCAGTGTTCCATGAAGAAATGAGAGTAAATGCTCTTTGAACAGTTGAAACTTGTGTGGTAGTAATAAAAGCACATTCATTTGAAGCTAGAATGTTTGCATTTTTCATCAGAAGAACTTGCTTTAACAAACCTGCAATCTTCAGCTATCATCTCCCAACAATGTAACAGTCCTTCAAATCATGAAATACATATGTTTCAAAAAAATAAAAATAGTTTTGTGAGTTAAAATAATAGAAGTATTTTGATACTAATATTAATATTGGAATATTACTTGTTCAATATGTGTCTTTAAAATATATTTGAAATTTTATACATCTGATTGTTTTAAAAGTATATTTAAGACTTCACTCAGTACATAGTTTGTGATAGCTTGGAAAGCAGTATATTAATATTCATTCAAAGCAAAGTAAGACAAATGTATATTAAGTATCTTTACCAAATTTTTCACTCATCCTTCTGTTGCTCAGTGAATGGTATCATTTGCAATTAAAGGTTCACAATCTCTTTTTTGTGTAATATATGTGCTTAGGCCATGCCAGGTCTACAGCTGGCAAGGAGGTAGCTCATCATTTTGCATCAAGTTGTTGCTATGGCAATCAATTCTGCAGTCACACAATGATCCACCATTGACATTTCACTGGGAACAGAGCTTCAATTGATCACAGACCCACAGATATGGTTAGATTAACCTCATACTGACTTCTGCAATGACTTTTCAGCGGGTGGATCACAACATAAAAATAAATCTCCCATTGTCTCAGATAGAAAGATCTAACTTATCAGTGTGATGATGTTTACCTTTCATTTCATTCTCAATGAAGCTCATTAAACACTGAATCTTTGTCCCTAGCAGGATCTATGTTGGAGGTAGCACAAGTATCTAACATGATTTGGGGAACCCAAGAAGAATTTATATCCTAAACACAAGATAAGCTGGAAATTCAGTTACACCCGCAAAATGCTGGGTATATTTAAGTGGAGGTTGAAAGGATCTTGATTAGTGTGGATGTCAAAGGTTACAGGGAGAAGGCAAGAGAATGGGTCTGGGAGGGAAAATAAATCAGCCATGATTGAATGGCGGAGCACACCCAATGGGCTAAATGGCCTGATTTTGCTCTTGTGTCTTATGGTGTTATGGAACTCATTAAGTCAGGCAGCATTTACGGAGACAAATTAAACAATCCATCTATTGGGCCGAGACCCTTCATCAGAACTGATGAAAGGTCTTGACCCAATATATTGACTCTTTATACTTCTCCGTAGATGCTGCCTGACTTACTGAGTTCCTGAGTTTGTGTGAGTTACATGGAATTTATCTCTACTTCTCATTGCTGCTTTAACAGTTACCTCAATATTATTTTATCTACGGTTTTAGTGTTAGTTGCATGATGCAAACCCACATGCCACATTCTCAGAAAATGCTGGAATCTCAGCAGGCCCAGAAGCATCTATGGAGAAGAATACAGTCAACATTTCGGGCTGAGACTCTTCATCATCAGGACAGGGGGAAAAAAAAAGAGATGAGAAGTCAGAGGAAGAAGGTGAGGTGAGGGGAGGAAGAAGTGCAAGACAGTAAGTGATAGGTGAACCTGGGAGAGGACACGGGTGAAGTAAAGAGCTGAGAAGTTGATTGGTGAAAGAGATAAAGGGCTGGAGAAGGGGGGATCTGATAGAAGAGGACAGAAGATCCCACATTTTCTAGTGGATGGGAGCCTCACCTAGCCCCCAACTATCCTCCACGTTCAGCACATAATTCTATGTAACTTCTGCCATCTCCAACGGGATCCACGACCAAGCAGATCTTACCTCCCCACCTCCCACTTTCTGCTTTCTGCAGGGATCACTCCCTATACGACTCCCTTGTTCATTCATCTCTCCTCACTGATCTTCCCCTTGGTACTTATCCTTGAAAGTGGAACAAGTGCCATCCCTGCCCCTACACCTCCCCCCTCACTACCATTCAGGGCTCTGAACAGTCCTTCCAGGTGAGGCGACACTTCACCTGCGAGTGTTGCATTGTGGTCACCTACTGTAAGCGGTGCTCCTGGTGTGGCATCCTGTATATTATTGGCTTCCATGGCCTTCAGTCCTCACCTTTCAGATTCCCTCTTCTCCAGCCCTTTATCTCTTTTACCAATCAACTTCCCAGCTCTTCACTTCATCCCTCCCCCTCTCTGGGTTTCAGATCACCTACTACCTTGTACTTCTTCCTCCTCTCCCCCACCTTCTCACTCTGACTCGTATCTCTTTTTTCCACTCCTGATGAAGGATCTCGGCCCAACAACAACTGTTTACTCTTTTCCATAGTTGTTGCTTCGTCTGCTGAGTTCCTCCAGCATTCTGTGTGTGTTACCTTGATTTCCAGCACCTGCAGATTTTCACTTGTGTGTGCCACAATCTCAGTTCCAGTATTTAACCTTGTTTTTCTACATGTACTGCTGGGATTGGCAAAGGATCAAAGACAGATAACCTTACTGCACAAACATATTTAGGATGCTTGCTGCTAAATAAGAGTCAGCAAAGCTGGAAATGCCAGGAAAGGCATCAGTGGGAGCATTCAGCTACACAAATTAATTCAGCGTGGGTACAAATTTAATGCCTGACGAAGATCAAGGAGAGTAAATATAATTACACATTACTACTGCTATGTCACTCTTCCCTCACTATATTTATTCCATCGTGTCAATGGTATTGGGGAGTTTAAATTGTTTGGAATGAACTAGATGGACTGAGTGGCCTGTTTCTGTGCTGTACTTTTCTATGACTCTAAGATTCTATGTCATTCCACATACCATCTTCAAATCCATGGCTTTCTAAAAACTTCCTTAGATCACCATCTATCCTACCAATAGTGGCTCTTACCCTGATACTATTCCAGTTTCACAATCTTTATCTGACTGAACGTACATTTCATCAAAGAAAAGAGAATAAGCAGTCTTGGTGTAGTCCTTTATGAATCTCAAAGCATCAAAGCCCCAAAGCAAATTTAGCCAAAGATATATGTCCTGCTGACGTGTCTCAGCCCTAAATGCTGACTTTTTATTCCTTTTCATAGCTGCTACCTGACTTGCTGAGTTCCTGCAACATTTTTTGTGCATTAACCACAAAATGCTGGAGGAACTCAATGGGTCAGGCAGCATCTACGGAAAGGAATGTTTTTTGCAAGTTAGGGGATTTGGAGCCAGGTTTCCATCTACCTGAAGACAAAATTATATGTCAACAACCCACATGCCACACGTCATATTAAAGTGAATTAAACAATGAGCAAATTGTGATCATCTCATTAATATTAATTTGCAACGTTTTTTCAGAATGAGCTTTCACACATAAAACAACAAACACTACAGCATAGGATCAGGCCCTACACATGAATATTTGGGAAACTTCTATTTTGTGAAATTTCTCTTCTTTAGCAAATTCTCATAATCTGTATTGTTTCACATAATTTAATCATGTTGCCTAATCTAAGCAACTTTTCAACTTGTTAGATGGTGGGCACTCACGCTTGCCTCTACACTTGTTCCACAAGGGACAGGGGTAGAAGCAGGCTTCTTCGGGTTGACATATTCATCTTCACCAAAATATATTTCCCTCAGAAAGAATGGGCATCAGAACTTCTTTAAATATAACAGACAAAATAATAAAGGAAGCAAAAGGCTTTGCTGTTGCAATAGGGTCTAAATGGTTACTTTGTGAAGTTTCTCTTCATCATTAAAATCATCTAATGCATGCTGCTTTGAACAATTTAAATGTGTTGCCTATTTTAAGCTGCCTTTAAATTTGTTAGATGATTCAAGATTCGCAATTCAAAGATTCAAAGTACATTTATTATCAAAGTATAAATGCAGTACACAACCCTGAAATTCGCCTTCCCACAGATGGTCACGAAACAAAGAAAACCATGGAACCTGTTCAAAGTAAAACATCAAACCCTCCTTCAGGCACATAAAAATATAAACCCTGTGAATGGCAAAAAAAAAGAAAAATACAGAATATAAAACATGAAATTGAAAGAATTTAAGCATATTAGTACAGCTCAGTCCTAGTTCAGTCTAGCGCTGTGTCATTCGTTGTCCACAGTCTGCCCCAATAAAAATCACCCAGAGTAGCAACAAATACTAAACAAGAGCAACCAGAAACACATCACAACATGAACGACAGAGTCCAATCCACAAACCACATCAATGGCAGGTGCAAAAGTATACTTAGGTGAGAAACAAAAGCATATGTTCAATACATGATAACTTGCGGAAGAACTTTGAGCCAGCAGCATTGAGAAAAGGTGGAGAGGTAGGAAGAGGTTGGATTTCTGTGTGATGTGGAGCACTGATGTAACCTAAGTGACATTTGTATTAATAATGGCCCCTCAGTAACCCAGGAAATAATGTGACTAGTGAGTTCCTCCAGTATTTTGTGTGTTGCTCTTGTAATGTGAGCAGTTATTGCCTTCATTGGTCATCTCCTTTAATTCCTCCTTTCTCTCACATTATCTGAGAAGGGTCTGTTAGTCTTTTTCGTGTTAGAGCTCTTACATTTGCTGTTGCAAACTATGACCATTTTGGGTACATTGAATATCCAATCTTAAAGGGCTCAGCATGGCACTGGGTTGATTCCCTTATAAATCATGTGTGACTGGCTCTCAAAAGGCATTCATTTTCCAACCTCCAGATCTAAAATGTGCAAGAAGGTGGAATGCTACAGAACAACAGAAGCACGGCAGCTTCCTAAGAAGACTGGACACTCTCAGGAAATATCTTTCCACAGTCACACAGCAGGTGCACATTGACAGAGTGGAGAGGCCCAACAGTTCATATTTATTCCTGCATGATTTGAGGTGATGTAAACCATCACAAATATCCAGTCATGGACAATGGGGTTGCATCTCCTGATCCAAGCCCATAAGTGCTCAAGGGATCTTTACAGGCAAAACTCACATAATTACCTGTCTTACCTTAATTACAGTCTGGGATGTAATATTAATTAGACACCCCTTTTTTGTAGTCTTGGGCTCTTCGAAAGTTGATCACAGTCTCAGTGATGAAGTATGAAGCTGGAACTCTTAGATTGAAGTGCTGTGGAAACATATTTCCCTAAAAGCACCAAAAGTTCTTAGTATACAATAACCAAAATAAAAAGTAATACAGGTTAGAATTGATGGGATTTAACTACAAGGGTATTCTATTACATTCTCCTCCATCTGCTGACTGGAAAATATAATCAATCTTGATATGGTTGCTTTAAAGATTCCTGCCAGAATATGTCCATAAATACATTTGGTTGGATTAATTGCCATAGTTGCAATGCTTCTTTAAAAGCAAGAATGAACAGTTCAGCATCATTCACAGATCTTTCTTTTAAATATTGATTTAAATGAGGATATGAATTCCCTCATCTACAGCAGTTTGCATGATTTTACATCTCTTCATATTTAAGTGGTCCAGAAAAATAAGTATGTGATCACACTACAATTAATTAGCATGGTCCCACTGTGGGTTACCAACAATAATACCATAAAGCCAGCTATTATTCCCTCATAGCCAGGATTACATTTCAGTTACAATGTAAGCACATTTGAGTTACTATAGAGGGTACTATATGAAATAAATTTATTTTTTGTGTCCGCTGAAATGAATTTGAGCTATGCACAAGTATTTAATTTGCCTGAGAGCTCAAAGTGCCAAAACTACAATACATAATGTGTAAATATATGAAGTATCAGTCTGCACTGATAGCTTTACACTTGCATTAGTACACTGCTTACATAACACAGGCTAGTTCTGAATGCCCATAAAGGAATGGGAAAAAAGAGGAAATGTTTGTAAACATCAATTTTATCAACACTTTTCCAGTCTCTACTGCATGTTTTGGCAAAATATTAGAAGAGTTAATTCCCTGTCATCCACACAAATCCTGGGTACATTTCACGGGCATGGAAATAAAGAGGTTTGGGCTATAAACAACAGTGGAGATCAGAGGCAAGAAATGAGAGCTCTGGTGGCTCTCAGCAAGTCAGGCTAGATCTCCTGAGAAACACAAGTGAATTGTCCACATTTCTGTGGGCAATAACGTATTTGAAATGCAGAGTAACTTGGATTTTCACTACCAACACTGTCTGACCAAGAGAGTGTCACTGCCTTAACAAATTTCTATTCAAGGGATGCAAACAGTTATTTCTATAGCTGCCCGTTTCCCTTTGCATTTCTTGCTTTGGCCTCAGTTATCCTTCTGACTTACAAAGAGTCGAACAAAAATCCTGTTAATGTCGTATTCCAGATTATGGCACTGCCCGAATGAGATACTTCGAACCAAAAGCATTGACATTACTCTTTAATTGGCTGCAGCCACATGGCCTGGCGGAACCTGGGGTAGGATTTATAAGGTCAGTGATTCCTTCTGAAAAGATGGTCATTTATAGTCCTCCTTAAGTTATTATTACTAATGTTTAGCAAAATTACAGGGTTTGCCTCTTTTATCATGGATGCTAGCTGTGGTAGTAATGTATGGATAACATTATGCATGTTGCAATGAAATCACTTTTCATTCTCCTAAACCCCTTATAAGTATAGGCCCACTCTGCCTAATGTCTCCTCTTATGACATACCCAATGTCACTCTTTGGACCATTAAAAACTAAAAATGCTGGCACCACATTTTTTTGCACTACTTGTTTAATTTATATATATATACTTACTGTAATTCATGGTCTTTTTTCTCTATTATTATGCATTGCATTGTACTGCTGCCGCAGTGACAACAAATTTCATGACGTGCTGGTAATACTAAACCTGCTTCTGAAAACTCATCAAGTCGGACAGCATCCACAAAAATAGTTAATGTTTCAAATCAATGTGCAGAAAATAGATAATACTCATTTCCAGGCAGTGTCTATGGAGAAGAGTAAAGAGCCAACATTTTGGTCCAAGTTCCTTCGTTAGAGTTTGGCCTGAAACGTCAGCTCTTATTCCTCTACAAAGACGCTGCCTGACCTGCTGAATTCCTTCACAATTTTCAGTCTCTTACTCTGGATTTCCAGCATCTCCTGTGTTTATATTCAGTTCCAATTTTCTATGCTAAGATATTGGATAAAGCCCAAATAGAATGCAGCAGATTTCTGGAATTGTGCGCTTGTTATATGAGGAGGCACTCAGCAGATTAGGACTCAACTGCCTGAGAAGGTAGTAAAATAGGAGGTGAACTGGCTGAAATGCATATAGTGAAACTGTTACTGGGCCTGACATGTTAGATGTACCGTGGAAGTTTTTCCTGTGGGTGCACCTCGGACCAGGGATAAGTATCTCCAAACAGGCAGGACACTCTACACAGAGATAAGATGAAATACCTCCATCTTGAGGTTAGCAAACCTGACACATTCTCTACTCCATAGTGCAGTGCAAGCTTAATTACCCCCATCTTGTGACAGGAGCAGATCAATGTTTTCTGATAAGAAAGGAATTAAGGGATATGGAATTAACAAAGGAAATTAATGCCAAGGTGTATGTGTGCAGCATTGACCTTACCAATTGACGCAAGAGAAATAAGCAACCAAATGGTCCACTCCAGCATATTTTCCATATGCTGATGTTCAAGATTCAGGAATGTTTATTGTCATTCTTCAGTCGGAGGGTAAAGGAGAAAGTCATCATTGTTACTCTGGATCGGATGCAGCATAAAAAAACACAAAAAGCATAAAGAACGAATTAAATATAAATATAAAAGTATTCTTATAAAAATATAATGTAACTGGTAGGATTAGATTATATCACAGGAGTGGTGAGGCAGGGTGAGGGGGTGTGAGTGAGAGAGAAAGAGGGGGGGGGGGGAGAGAGAGAGAGAGAGAGAGAGAGAGAGAGAGAGAGAGAGAGAGAGAGAGAGAGAGAGAATTATGTAAGTAGTACCAAAAGAGAGCAAAAAAATGGTGAGGTACACTGTCCATCCAAAAATGTGAAGGTGCAGGGGAAGGTGCTGTACCTAAAATGTAGAGTATATGTCTTCAGGCTCCTGTGCCTCCTCCTTGATGGTAGCAATGAAAAGAAAGCATGTTCTGGGTGATGGGGGTCCTTAATGATGGATGCAGCCATTTTGAGGTATCGCCTTTTGATGATGTTCTCGATGCTGGGGAAGCTATTGCCCATGATGAAATCAGAATACTCTACGGGGTACATCTGTGCACAGTTGCAAGAGGGTTTGATGACATACCAAGTCTCCGCAAACTCCTAATGAAATATAGCTGCTGTTGTGCCTTCTTTGTAATTGCATCAGTAATATCATCAGAGATGTTGACACCTAGAAACTTGAAACTGCACACTCAATCCATTGCTGATCCCTTGATGAGGACTGGTCTGTGTTCCTTCAACTTCCCCTTCCTGAAGTCCACAATCAATTCTTTGTTCTTACTGAGCATAAGGTTGTCAGGTTGGCACCACTCAACCAGCTGATCTTTCTCACTCCTGCACGCCTTGTTGTCACCATCTGAAATTCTGCTAACAATAGGTTCAAGGTGCATTTGTATAAAAGTATGTCCGCCGTATACAACTCCGAGGTCCATCTCCTGCAGACAGTCATGAAACAAAGAAACCAATTGAAGTTGCATAAAGAAAAACATCAACTAACCTCTATGCACAAAATAAAACAAATTGCACAAACAGCAACAAGAACATCAAACCCCAAACCCAACCTGCAGAAAAAAAAACAAACAAATCATACAAACAGCAACAGTGCAGAATAATGTTGTAACTGTTTTCAAGTCTGTTGGCTCTTCTGATTCCACAGGTGATATGTTGTTGATAGTTGGTCGGAAACACTTTTAAGGTAGTCTAATTAAAATCCCATGCAACAACAGCGAAGGCATCAGTTTACAATGTTTCATGCCTGTCGACCCTGGTGTTCAGCTCTCCAGTGCCTTAAGAAGTGTTCAATGCCCCTTAGCTCCTGTCTTTCCCCATCATAATTTGCCCTCCTTCAAAATAGTACCTTCCTACAAGGAGTTTAGTTGTTCAAACCAAACATCAGAAATGTTATCTGTCCTGATGAAGGGTCTCAGCCCAAAACATTGACTGTACCTCTTCCTAGAGATGCTGCCTGGCCTGCTGCATTCACCAGCAACTCTGATGTGTGTTGCTTGAATTTCCAGCATCTGCAGAATTCCTCGTGAAATGTGATCTAAGTGACTTAGACCATGGAATGATTGTTGGTAACAGACAGGATGGTTTGACTATCTCAGAAACTACAGATAGCCGGGGACGTTCATGCACAGTATTCTCCAGAGTATCAGGTTTATTATCACTGATTTTTGTCATGAAACTTGTTGTTTATATTATAGTAGCAGTATAGTGCAATAACATAAAATTACTATGAATTAAAAAAAATAGTGCAAAAAAATTAATGAGGTAGTGTCATGGCTTCATGGATGATTTAGAAATATGATGACAGAGGGGAAAACATTTTCCTGAATCATAGAGTATGGGTCTTCAGGCTCTTGTACAATTTCCATAGGACTATAAGACATAGGAGCAGAATTAGGCCATTTTCTCCACCAAGTCTGCTCTGCCAATTTTCCTCTCAGCCCCAATCTCATGCCTTCTCCTAGTATCCCTTCAAGCCCTGATTAATCAAGAATCTGTCAACCTCTGACTTAAGTATACATAAAACTGGACTCCACAGCTGCCTGTCATAAAGAATTCCATAGATTCCCCAACATCTGCCTAAAGAAATTCCTCCTCTTCTCCATTCTAAAAGGAACCCCCCCACCCCCCACTGCCCCCGGTGTGTCCTCTGTGTCCTCTGGTCTTAGAATCTCCCACCATAGGAAACATCCTCTCCACATACTATATCGAGGCTTTTCACCATTCGATAGGGTTCAATTAGGTTTCCCCTTCTTCTTCTGAATTCTAATGAATACAGGCATGGAGCCATCAAACACTCTTCACACTGTTATACCTTCAGATCATTTTCTTGAAACTCTTTTGAACCCTGTCCACTTTCTGCATATCCTTTCTAAGATAAGGGGCCCAAAAATGTTCACAATACTCCAAGTGAGGCCTCACCAGTGTTTTATAAAGTCCCTTACATCCTTATTTTTATATTCTAACTCTCTTGAAATGAATGCTAACATTGCATTTCCCTTCCTCACCACACACTCAACCTGCAAATTAACCTTTAGGGAATCTTGCACAAGGACACCCAAATCTCTTTGTTCCTCTGTTTTTTTTTGTATTTTCTCTCCATTTAAAAAAGTCAACCCTTTCACTTCTTCTACCAAAGTGTATGACTATACACTTCCTGACACTGTATTCCATCTGCCACTTGTTTGCCTATTCCCCTAATCTCTCTAAGTCCTCTGTAGCCTCTCTACCTCCTCAAAGCCACCTTCCTCTCCACCTATCTTCATATCATCTGCACACTTTGCAGCAAAGTCATTAATTCCATCATCCAAATCATTGACAAATAAAGTAAAAAGAATCGGACTCAATACAGACCCCTGTGGAACACCCTTTTTCACCATCAGCCAGCCAGAAAAGGCTCCCTTTATTCCCATTCTTTGTTTCCTGCCAATCAGCCACTGCTTTATCCATGCTAGAATCTTTCCTTTAATACCATGGGCTGGTATCTCGCTAAGCAGCCTCATGTGTGGCACTTTGTCAAAGGCCTTCTGAAAATCCAAGTGCACAACATCAACAGATTCTCCTTTGCCTATTATGCTGGTTATTTCTTCAAAGAATTCCAACAGATTTGTTAGGCAAGGTTTTCCCTTGAGGAAACCATGCTGACTATGGACTATTTTATTATGTGCCTCCAAGTATCTTGAGACATCATCCTTAATAATGGACTACAATATCTTCCCAACCACTAAGGTCAGACTTACTGGCCTTCAGTTTCCTTTCTTCTGCCTCCCTCCCTTTTTGAAGAATGGATGATATTTGTAATTTTCTAGTCTTCTGGAATCATTCCAGAATCTAGTCATTCTTAAAAGGTCATTACTAATGCCTCCATAATCTCTTTAGTCACGTCTTTCAGAACCCTGGGATGTACACCATCGAATCCAGGTGACTTATCTACCTTCAGACCTTTCAGTTTCCCAAGAACCTTCTCTTTAGTAATGGAAACTTCACACACTACATCTGGACCATACAAATCACATGCAATGGCTCCAATGCCTTAAGCACGTTCTTCCCTATCAGCAGCTCAATGCCTGAATCAATTTCCAGCAATTGAATATGTTTCAGATCAGACTATTCCAGAAGACGCTCTGACGAGGAATGTTCTCTTTGTTGACAGGCATACATTCCTGTGTATAGACATTAGGCAGTTCA
Source organism: Mobula hypostoma (assembly GCF_963921235.1). Lineage (NCBI taxonomy): Eukaryota > Metazoa > Chordata > Chondrichthyes > Myliobatiformes > Myliobatidae > Mobula > Mobula hypostoma. Next base: position 116,017,339 of record NC_086097.1, on the reverse strand, counting down.
CAATAGTTTTCACCATCCAAGCCTACCACTTCCATTCCTGAAATGAAATAGTTGCTCACGACCTTCTCTTGACCCATGGTGTGTAAGAGAATACATGTTCCTTTTCCTGTCAGGTTGAGCTTGTTCATGAGACTAACTGTGCAGACACTACTGTACCTCCTTGATCCAGGAAAGCATAAGTAATCACTGTCTTGTTAGTCTTAGACATCACCTGAACTGGAATTATAGGAAGTTTACAATCATGATCAAAAGCTCAAGTAAGACAATTAGATAGTAGGGCATTACTCACTGCTGTGTTTGTTCCATTCATGGCTTGGTCCAAATCTGCACCCTTTTCATCAGTTGTACTTTCCACAGTGGCCACAGTAGTGGTAAAGCTACTTCCTTTAGCTTGAGAATGAATTTGTTTACTTACTGCTAGCGAAGTAGCCTTGTATACTTTCCCAAACACTGGGTGTATAACAATCTTCACTTACCTGTCAATAAAATCAACAATGTCAGTGCCTTTCTTGCAGTTCATGCACCGCTGATCCCTATTCTTTTCCAAGTTCATTCGGCAATTTATTTATGATAATCTTCATATTAGCAGGCATGTGCAACTCATGCATGGCCTGCATGTCTTCCATTGCATTATAACAACTTCTGAGAGGAAGACTGCAATCTTGAAGAGCTTTCACATCTTCTGATTTAATATACCGCCAAGGAAGAGCCTTTTCTATGTAGGCTGCAGCAATTATCTGCTCATCACCAAAACTCTCCTGTAGTAAAGCTTTAGCCCTCAGATATCCTTTTCCGGGCTGGCTCTATTGCAAATTTTGACACGCTGTCTAGGGTGGTAACCTCCAGTGTACTGTTTGAGAAAATAGAGACAGTTGCCATAATATTTAATCTTCCGTTCAGTGCTATTCTTGAATGCCCTCATAAATGAATGACACTGCAATGGATTGCCATCGAAGATTTGAATCTCGCTTTCTTTTAGCCAGAGTTACAATGTGATTTTGTTGCATCACTATGCTTGTTATTTCATTTTGTGTCTTTATGGCTTCCAGAGTGGCATTTAGACCTTCATTATCTGAAACATGAATGTGATCATACCGTAAATCAATGTTCTCAGAAGAACCTCGTGCTATTGGATATAGCATAGTTTCAGAGTACCTCCTTGGTGCAGGTTGAGAAGCAACTACCCCTTGGGGTTCAAACTTGTGGCTAGTCGACTTTTGTTCCTCAAATGTATCCATCCAGTTTGCTGGATTTTCTCTGTTCCATGTAAACATAGGAACTGCCCTGCTGGAGTTTAGCACCCACAGCACTTGAAGACCCTAGCACTTTAACTCAGGCTATCTTGGCTGCAGTTTCTTCCTGCAACTCAAGCTGCTCCATCAGTCTTTGAAGCTGATCTGCCTTTTCATCCAAGATGTGTTTATCCCCCAATATCTGGCATCTTGTGTATAACTCAGCTAAATCAGCCTTCATTCTATTGCATTCCGGTGCAAGGGATGGTCTTTCTAGTGGATGCAGAATGTTCTTCAAGCATGCAAGATACAATGTCTTCAACTTTGTACATAATCACAGCTTGTTCTTTGACTTTGTTAGTACATTCATTTCTCTCAGAGGACTGTTTGTTTAATTTCCCTCTTAGCTTCAAGATCACTGCTTCTACCTGAACTCATTTTGTTTTCCAAGTGCGCAAACAAGACAAAACAATGGAAGTTTTTAGCTTTTCAACAATGGAAGCAATATTTCAATTCTTCAGCTTTTCAGCAGAACCAAAGTTTGAACACCACTGTAGAGCTTTCCAGTCCAAACCAGTTGGACATAGCAATATCGACCACTATTTTTCAAATCCAAACGCAGCATGAAACAACAAAAAAGTCATACTTGTCATAAACTGCTCTGGGCTGGTGCTTCCAATTTCTTGGACACATCCGAGTGCTGATGTTTGTTTCTTATAACTGTCGAAATCTTTGCTGAAGAAATAACAAAACTAATCCAAAATCAAAATAATTGTTGCTAGCCTGGAACCAATACAGGGCTGTTATACTTGCATAATAAATGAACATTGTACAGTTGTTAGTGCTGAGGAAAAGAAAGTTCCTCTGTTTGTATGAACTCCTCTCTAATCAGGCAAATGAATTAACAGAATCTACTCTTAAATTAGGTAGACAGGTTTGAAATGATGAAGAGGAAGATGGCATTAAGTGAGGGTAATGCAAAAAAATTAAAATAGCTAAAGGTGTTTTGCAGTGGGGTGTCATTGGGAAAAGTTTAAAATTAGTATCAGAACACTACATAAATGTATATGGAAAGAAGTTAAAATTAATGATCTTATTTCTGATAGCATAAATTATTCATCAACTATGGGTAAAGGGTTAAATAAAAATATTTTGATTCTGGTTACTCTAGTGACCAATGTTGGGTACTAATTTCCAGAATATTTATATTTTTTGTAAAAAAATAGGCAAAAACCAAAGGATCAGATAAAGGCAGGAGTGAAAGAACCATCTTAGATTAAATAACCAGTCTAGAAGCCCTCGTCACCCTTCAAAGATGGACACGACAGCCAGTTAAGAGAAGTTTTGATTATAAAATACTCATTCTAGCTTTCAAATTCCTTCATGAACCTACATCTCTCTATCTCTGCACTATACTCAGCCAGAATATGTCAAGCTCTCCAGAATATCTGCATTCTTCCAAATCTGGTCTCTTGTGCAAAATCAATTACATTCATCTGATTTCCTCCCCTGCTTCACTCCTACACTCTGCTCCATTTCAATGGGCCAACACAAGTGACGGTCGATCAACCACATTTCCCACTTCTCAGTGTACAATTGATCTGAAATCAAAAATCCAACAAGAAAGCTTCAACATGAGAAATAATTAGGATGGCATTAATTTTATTGCACGGTTCATTCTTCTTAAAAGAAAAGTATTATGAAACAGACTTTTCTAATCTATACGTTACACATGGCTGGAGCTATAGTATTTTTCCACCCCTTGCGTCCATCTCTGCGGTTATTTTCCATATTATGCCGATATGCTTTGATGCAGTCAATAATGAACATTGTGGGCATGCTATGTTGGTGCCAGAATATGTGGCGACATGTGCAGGCTGTTCCCAGCACACCTTTAGATGTGTTGGTTGTTAAGATAAACGACACATTTCACAAAAATTATGTTTTTGATGTACTGTACATGTGGTAAATAAATCTGAATCTAAATTAGGTGGCACCTCTGCAAATGCAGTTCATTAGAGTTATACTCAGTTAACAAAATGGGATTGGCTTGTGAGCTTCGAGCATGGATCAGCAAATGGAATTCTGATATTGCAGTTATTAGTAAGACATGGTTGCAGGAGGGGTAGGACTGACAGCTCAGTGTTCCAGAGTTCTGTCGTTTTAGACATGATAGCGTGGGAGGTATTAAAGAGGGAGGAGAGGCATTACTCATTAGGGAAAATGTCTTAGCTGTGGGGATATCGTTGGAAGGAGTCAAAGAGAGGGAAATAGACAAACGTCCCTGACGTCTGCTCTGACATTCCAATTGGCTGATTTATTTTTCCTCTCAACACTCCATCACCTGCTTTCTCCCTGAAACCATGACACCCTTACTAATCACGAATCCATTAGCCTCCACTTTAAATATATGCAATGACTTCACAGCCACCTGTGGCAATGAATTCCACAGATTCACCACTCTCTAGCTAAAGAAATTCCTCCTCATCTCTTCTACAAAAGGGATGTCCTTGTATTCTGAGGTTGTGCCCTCTCATCCTTGACTCCCCCACTATAGGAAACATCCTCTCCATGTCCACTCTATCTAGGTCTTTCAATATTTGATAGGTTTCAGTGAGATCCACCCTCATTCCACCCTCATTCCTCTAAACACCAGTGAGTACAGGCCCAGAGTCATCAAACATTAACCATTTCATTCCCGAGATCATATTCATGTGTCATGCTGTTGGGTTTGCCGTCTATGAAGTTCTGAATTCAAAGAAAGATCCTAAGCTCTATCTGAAATAGATAGCTCTGGGTACCCTCGCTAAAGGGAAGTTATACTGTAGCCACCTAATCTTTAAAGGCCAGATGACTTCCTTGTTTATGCTCCAAGGCAAGTTTAGCTGCCAATATCCACTATTTGAGCAGTGGGTCCCTTCTTCCTTCCAAGGAGGAGATACTTTCAGCTAGAAAACACATTTAAATTTAGATAAAATTCTTAAAACACATTTAAAATTCAGAGAATTTCTATCTTATAAAAGATTTCCAAATTACAAACAATTTCTAAAACAAAAAGGATTTCTAAAACACAGGTATAATTCCCATAAGCTAAAAAGATATACCAACAAGTTGCAGACGAATGAGTCGTTCATCGCAGAAAGCGAAGGCTGAGGAATGAATTCTATTCATCCTACCTTTCCGTTAATCTTCATGTCATTTCTTCACTATTCCTGGAAGGACAACTGTTCTCTTACATTTATACTGTTTTTTTGTTCCCTTTCTTAGTGACCTCACACTGATGGTCTAAATCTTCTGGGGGGTAGAAAACCCAGGCACTCAAAAGTAATGCTGTGAGGACTGATTGCCTAAGTACATAAATCCCCCAGCTATTAATGGATCAGCAATTGATGTGCTAAGTGATAGTATCAGTCTGGTCTGTTGATTCACTGAACTAAATAAGTTAGCCCATGTTGCTTAGTTTGATGCAGGCCCGATTAACATAATCCCATTGTATTACACTGCATCACTCGAGCAACCAGCCCCACACTCTGTGCTATATTGACAGGGCTATATGTTTGTAAAGTTGTCCTTTCAACTTTAGATTGATTATTGCTTGCAATTTACATTAAAAACTGAAGACTGGTTCTTGTTTGTGACATGAAGCTGAGCAAGTAATATTAGTTGGGAGCTTAACTTACTCTAAAACAATTCTTTGATCACTGGAAGTGTCAGCTGTTGTGGAAGAAAGCTGACCTTGGCAAAAAGACCCCTAGGCCCTGGACAGTCAATATCAATCACACATAAATCTTGTCTCGATCCTCTCCAATGCCAGCTCATCCTTTATAAGATACGGGGTCTAAACCTATTTAGAAGTACTACAAGTGTCCTACCAAATCAAAACATTAATCTCAAGGTAATCAGTCCTTTGCAACTACTATGCTAAATTGAAAAAAAATATATAACATATTTTAGGGTTTCATGACTACATTTTCATGATTTTCATGATGCGTTTTGAAGGTGGTGAACCGAACAAATTAAGAAAAATGTGAATTAATAACAGTGAACAAGAAACAGGTCATATCGGCGTTCAGAGAGGCGGGACTGCGCAGGCGTGTGACGTCGGGCAGTGCAGCGCGGCAGATTTAAAAGCGCAGAGATCCTGCTTCGGGTTTGATTCGAAGAAGGAAGTCTGAGAGTCGGAGCGGGAGTGCGAAGGAAGATATTTTTGAAATTTTCGTTTTTTTTTCTCCAGCGGCGTTCAGAGAAGCGGGACTGCACAGGCGTGTGATGTCAGGCAGTGCAGCGCGGCAGATTTAAAAGGGCAGAGCCTCATACAGCGGGCAGCGTGGTTTGCGGGCGGCGGAGTGAGTTGGGAGCAGAGTGAAGGCTTAAGGGCTTCGGCTCAACGGGCTTACGGCGGAAACGGGCGAGGCAAGGAAGGTTGGTATTCATTTTCTGTTGTTATTTGAGGAGAGGGGCAGTATGAGTGTGAGGGCAGTTTGTTGTTCTCGGTGTTGGATGTGGGAGGCCCTGGAGTCTCCCGGACGTCTACATCTGTGCCAGGTGCGTCGAGATGCAGATCCTAAGGGACCGTGTTACGGAACTGGAGCTGCAGCTCAATGACCTTCGTCTGGTCAGGGAGAGTGAGGAGTTGATAGAGAGGAGTTACAGGCAGGTGGTCACGCCGGGGCCACGGGAGGCAGACAAGTCGGTCACAGTTAGGAGGGGGAAGTGGAAGAGTCAGGTAATAGAGAGTACCCCGGTGGCTGTGCCCCTTGACAATAGGTACTCCTGTTTGACTACTGTTGGGGGGGACAGCTTACCTGGGGGGAAGCGACAGTGGCTGTGCCTCCGGCACAGAGTCCGGCCCTGTAGCTCAGAAGGGTAGGGAAAGGAAGAGGAGGGCAGTTGTGATAGGGGACTCGATAGTAAGGAGGTCAGATAGGCGATTCTGTCGACGCAGTCTAGAGACCCGGATGGTAGTTTGCCTCCCTGGTGCCAGGGTCCGCTATATTTCTGATCGTGTTCAAGATATCCTGAAGTGGGAGGGTGAGGAGCCAGAGGTCGTGGTACATATAGGTACCAATGACATAGGCAGGAAAAGGGAAGAGGTCCTGAAAGGAGAATATAGGGAGCTAGGAAGGGAGTTGAGAAAAGGACTGCAAAGGTAGAAATCTCAGGATTACTGCCTGTGCCATGTGACAGTGAGAGTAGGAATGCGATGAGGTGGAGGATAAATGCGTGTCTGAGGGATTGGAGCAGGGGGCAGGGATTCAAGTTTTTGAATCATTGGGACCTCTTGTGGCGCAGGCGTGACCTGTACAAAAAGGATGGATTACACTTGAATCCTAGGGGGACCAATATCCTGGCAGGGAGATTAGCGGGGGCTACTGAGGTGACTTTAAACTAGAATGGTTGGGGGGTGGGAATCAAATTAAAGAGGCTAGGCGTGAGGAGGTTAGTTCACAACAGGGGGCTGGGAACCAGTGCAGAGAGACAGAGGGGTGTAAAGTGAGGGTAGAAGCAAAAAGTAGTAAAGAGAAAAGTAAAAGTGGCAGGCCGACAAGTCCAGGGCAAGCATCAAAAAGGGCCACTTTTCAACATAATTGTATAAGGGCTAAGAGAGTTGTAAAAGAGCGCCTGAAGGCTTTGTGTGTCAATGCAAGGAGCATTCGTAACAAGGTGGATGAATTGAAAGTGCAGATTGTTATTAATGATTATGATATAGTTGGGATCACAGAGACATGGCTCCAGGGTGACCAAGGATGGGAGCTCAACGTTCAAGGATATTCAATATTCAGGAGGGATAGACATGAAAGAAAAGGAGGTGGGGTGGCGTTGCTGGTTAAAGATGAGATTAACGCAATGGAAAGGAAGGACATAAGCCGGGAAGATGTGGAATCGATATGGGTAGAGCTGCATAACACTAAGGGGCAGAAAACGCTGGTGGGAGTTGTGTACAGGCCACCTAACAGTAGTAGTGAGGTCGGAGATGGTATTAAACAGGAAATTAGAAATGTGTGCAATAAAAGAACAGCAGTTATAATGGGTGACTTCAATCTACATGTAGATTGGGTGAACCAAATTGGTAAAGGTGCTGAGGAAGAGGATTTCTTGGAATGTATGCGGGATGGTTTTTTCAACCAACATGTCGAGGAGCCAACCAGAGAGAAGGCTATTCTAGACTGGGTTTTGAGCAATGAGGAAGGGTTAATTAGCAATCTTGTCGTGAGAGGCCCCTTGGGTAAGAGTGACCATAATATGGTGGAATTCTTCATTAAGATGGAGAGTGACATAGTTAATTCAGAAACAAAGGTTCTGAACTTAAAGAGGGATAACTTTGAAGGTATGAGACGTGAATTAGCTAAGATAGACTGGCAAATGACACTTAAAGGATTGACGGTGGATATGCAATGGCAAGCATTTAAAGATTGCATGGATGAACTACAACAATTGTTCATGCCAGTTTGGCAAAAGAATAAATCAAGGAAGGTAGTGCACCCGCGGCTGACAAGAGAAATTAGGGATAGTATCAATTCCAAAGAAGAAGCGTACAAATTAGCCAGAAAAAGTGGCTCACCTGAGGACTGGGAGAAATTCAGAGTTCAGCAGAGGAGGACAAAGGGCTTAATTAGGAAGGGGAAAAAAGATTATGAGTGAAAACTGGCAGGGAACATAAAAACTGACTGTAAAAGCTTTTATAGATATTTAAAAAAGGAAAAGACTGGTAAAGACAAATGTAGGTCCCCTACAGACAGAAACAGATGAATTGATTATGGGGAGCAAGAACATGGCAGACCAATTGAATAATTACTTTGGTTCTGTCTTCACTAAGGAGGACATAAATAATCTTCCAGAAATATAGGGGACAGAGGGTCCAGTGAGATGGAGGAACTGTGCGAAATACATGTTAGTAGGGAAGTAGTGTTAGGTAAATTGAAGGGATTAAAGGCAGATAAATCCCCAGGGCCAGATGGTCTGCATCCCAGAGTGCTTAAGGAAGTAGCCCAAGAAATAGTGGATGCATTAGTGATAATTTTTCAAAACTCGTTAGATTCTGGACTAGTTCCTGAGGATTGGAGAGTGGCTAATGTAACCCCTCTTTTTAAAAAAGGAGGGAGAGAGAAACCGGGGAATTATAGACCGGTTAGCCTAACGTTGGTGGTGGGGAAACTGCTGGAGTCAGTTATCAAAGATGTGATAACAGCACATTTGGAAAGCGGTGAAATCATCGGACAAAGTCAGCATGGATTTGTGAAAGGAAAATCATGTCTGACGAATCTCATAGAATTTTTTGAGGATGTAACTAGTAGAGTGGATAGGGGAGAACCAGTGGATGTGGTATATTTGGATTTTCAAAAGGCTTTTGACAAGGTCCCACACAGGGGATTAGTGTGCAAACTTAAAGCACACGGTATTGGGGGTCAGGTATTGATGTGGATGGAGAATTGGTTAGCAGACAGGAAGCAAAGAGTGGGAATAAACAAGACCTTTTCAGAATGGCAGGCAGTGACTAGTGGGGTACCGCAACGCTCAGTGCTGGGACCCCAGTTGCTTACAACATATATTAATGACTTGGATGAGGGAATTAAATGCAGCATCTCCAAGTTTGCGGATGACACAAAGCTGGGCGGCAGTGTTAGCTGTGAGGAGGATGCTAAGAGGATGCAGGGTGACTTGGATAGGTTGGGTGAGTGGGCAAATTCATGGCAGATGCAATTTAATGTGGATAAATGTGAAGTTATCCACTTTGGTGGCAAAAATAGGAAAACAGATTATTATCTGAATGGTGGCCGATTAGGAAAAGGGGAGGTGCAACGAGATCTGGGTGTCATCATACACCAGTCATTGAAAGTGGGCATGCAGGTACAGCAGGCGGTGAAAAAGGCGAATGGTATGTTGGCATTTATAGCGAGAGGATTCGAGTACAGGAGCAGGGAGGTACTACTGCTGTTGTACAAGGCCTTGGTGAGACCACACCTGGAGTATTGTGTGCAGTTTTGGTCCCCTAATCTGAGGAAAGACATCCTTGCCATAGAGGGAGTACAAATAAGGTTCACCAGATTGATTCCTGGGATGGCAGGACTTTCATATGAAGAAAGACTGGATGAACTAGGCTTGTACTCATTGGAATTTAGAAGATTGAGGGGGGATCTGATTGAAACGTATAAGATCCTAAAGGGATTGGACAGGCTAGAAGCAGGAAGATTGTTCCCGATGTTGGGGAAGTCCAGAACGAGGGGTCACAGTTTGAGGATAAGGGGGAAGCCTTTTAGGACTGAGATTAGGAAAAACTTCTTCACACAGAGAGTGGTGAATCTGTGGAACTCTCTGCCACAGGAAACAGTTGAGGCCAGTTCATTGGCTATATTTAAGAGGGAGTTAGATATGGCCCTTGTGGCTACAGGGATCAGGGGGTATGGAGGGAAGGCTGGTGCAGGGTTCTGAGTTGGATGATCAGCCATGATCATAATAAATGGCGGTGCAGGCTCGAAGGGCCGAATGGCCTACTCCTGCACCTATTTTCTATGTTTCTATGTCTCTATCTAGATTTGGAACTTGTGCTGTTCAGCAGGTAGGATTTGTAAAGGTACACCATGATGTGGTCCTGGAGCTAGTTAGAAGAATGCAGCCTCAGAGGTGCCAAAGACCTGCCATTACTGAGAGTTGTAGATGTTGTGAAGATGAAGCCAACTTCAGGCTGATATCAGACACACAAATGTCACTTGCTCAAAATAGTAGGCGGAGCCTCATGCTGGAACAGACAAAATCTGTAAGTTCAGTCCTTTGACCATACTCGCTGAAGGAATTTTCTGAAAGAGAGTGGACAGTTATTTTGATATTTTTCTGCTTTTCATTGTTAAAGAAAGGATGTTGTTTTAGTTTAGATCACTTTAACGAGGACAGCATGAGAATTAATGTTCTGTGCATATTGCAACAATCATAGTGAGATCTGTCGAACAAGTTTGCTTTTCTATAAAACCTGTCTTCCCGCCGACATATATTAACACTCATAGAGGAAGGGTGTGTCATAGAACCATAGAACCATAGAAAAACTACAGCACAGAAACAGGCCTTTTGGCCCTTCTTGGCTGTGCCGAACCATTTTCTGCCTAGTCCCACTGACCTGCACACGGACCATATCTCTCCATACACCTCCCATCCATGTATCTGTCCAATTTATTCTTAAATGTTAAAAAAGAACCCGCATTTACCACCTCGTCTGGCAGCTCATTCCATACTCCCACCACTCTCTGTGTGAAGAAGCCCCCACTAATGTTCCCTTTAAACTTTTCCCACCTCACCCTTAACCTATGTCCTCTGGTTTTTTTCCCTCCTTGCCTCAGTGGAAAAAGCCTGCTTGCATTCACTCTATCTATATCCATCATAATTTTATATACCTCTATCAAATCTCCCCTCGTTCTTCTACGCTCCAGGGAATAAAGTCCTAACCTATTCAACCTTTCTCTGTAACTGAGTTTCTCAAGTCCCGGCAACATCCTTGTAAACCTTCTCTGCACTCTTTCAACCTTATTTATATCCTTCCTGTAATTTGGTGACCAAAACTGAACACAATACTCCAGATTCAGCCTCACCAATGCCTTATACAACCTCATCATAACATTCCAGCTCTTATACTCAATACTTTGATTAATGAAGGCCAATGTACCAAAAGCTCTCTTTACGACCCTATCTACCTGTGATGCCACTTTCAGGGAATTTTGTATCTGTATTCCCAGATCCCTCTGTTCTACTGCACTCCTCAGTGCTTACCATTAACCCTATATGTTCTACCTTGGTTTGTACTTCCAACGTGCAATACCTCACACTTGTCTGTATTAAACGCCATCTGCCATTTTTCAGCCCATTTTTCCAGCTGGTCCAAGTCCCCCTGCAGGCTCTGAAAACCTTCCTCACTGTCTACTACACCTCCAATCTTTGTATCATCAGCAAATTTGCTGATCCAATTTACCACATTATCATCCAGATCATTGATATAGATGACAAATAACAATGGACCCAGCACTGATCCCTGTGGCACACCACTAGTCACAGGCCTCCACTCAGAGAAGCAATTCTCTACTACCACTCTTTGGCTTCTTCCATTGAGCCAATGTCTAATCCAATTTACCACCTCTCCATGTATACCTAACGACTGAATTTTCCTAACTAACCTCCCATGCGGGACCTTGTCAAAGGCCTTACTGAAGTCCATGTAGACAATATCCACTGCCTTCCCTTCATCCACTTCCCTGGTAATCTCCTCGAAAAACTCCAACAGATTGATCAAACATGACCTACCACGCACAAAGCCATGTTGACTCTCCCTAATAAGTCCCTGTCTATCCAAATGCTTGTAGATTTTGTCTCTTAGTACTCTCTCCAATAACTTACCTACTACCGACATTAAACTTACCAGTTTATAATTTCCCGGATTACTTTTTGATCCTTTTTTAAACAATGGAACAACATGTGCCACTCTCCAATCGTACGGCACCTCACCTGTAGACAGCGACATTTTAAATATTACTGCCAGGGCCCCTGCAATTTCAACACTAGTCTCCTTCAAGGTCCGAGGGAACACCCTGTCAGGTCTCGGGGATTTATCCACTTTAATTTTCCTCAAGACAGCAAGCACCTCCTCCTTTTCAATCTGTACAGTTTCCATGATCTCACTACTTGTTTCCCTTAATTCCATAGACTTCATGCCAGTTTCCTTAGTAAATACAGACGCAAAAAACCTATTTAAGATCTCCCCCATTCCCTTTGGTTCCCCACATAGCTGACCACTCTGATCTTCAAGAGGACCAATTTTATTCCTTACAATCCTTTTGCTCTTAATATACTTGTAAAAGCTCTTTGGATTATCCTTCACTTTGACTGCCAAGGCAACCTCATGTCTTCTTTTAGCCCTCCTGATTTCTTTCTTATGTATTTTCTTGCACTTCTTATACTCCTCAAGCACCTTATTTACTCCCTGTTTCCTATACATTTCATACAACTCCCTCCTCTTCTTTATCAGAGTTGCAATATCCCTTGAGAACCAAGGTTCCTTTTTCCTATTCACTTTGCCTTTAATCCTGACAGGAACATACAAACTCTGCACTCTCAAAATTTCTCCTTTGAAGGCTTCCCACCTACTGATCACACCTTTGCCAGAGAACAACCTGTCCCAATCCACGTTTTTTAGATCCTTTCTCATTTCTTCAAATTTGGCCTTCTTCCAGTTCAGAATCTCAACCTTAGGACCAGATCTATCCTTGTCCATTGTCAAGTTGAAACTAATGGTGTTATGATCTCTGGAACCAAAGTGCTCCCCTACACAGATGTCCATCACCTGTCCTAACTCGTTTCCTAACAGGAGATCCAATATTGCATCCCCTCTAGTTGGTCCCTCTATATATTGATTTCGAAAACTTTCCTGAACACATTTTACAAACTCTAAACCATCTAGACCCCTAACAGTATTGGAGTCCCAATCAATATATGGAAAATTAAAATCCCCTACCACCACAACTTTATGTTTCCTGCAGTTGCCTACTATCTCTCTGCAGATTTGCTCTTCCAAGTCTCGTTGACTATTGGGTGGTCTGTAATACAATCCCACTAATGTGGCCATACCTTTCCTGTTTCTCAACTCCACCCATAAAGACTCAGTAGACAAGCTCTCTAATCTGTCCTGCCTGAGCACTGCTGTAATATTTTCCCTAACAAGCAATGCTACTCCCCACCTTTCATTCCTCTGCCTCGATCACGTCTGAAAATTCCGTTGTGAGTTAATTGGAAGTTCTTTGTTAATTCAACTTAACAACCATCCTCTAGTCTAGTTTATTTGAGAATGATGCTGATGTAGAGGCATCAGTGTAGCCAGATGTATTTTTAAGGCTCTCTGGTAGAACCAGAAATAGAAACATAGTAAACCTACAGCACAATACAGGCCCTTCGGCTCACAATGTTATGCCGAACATGAACTTACTTTAGAAATTACCTAGGGTTACACATAGCCCTCTATTTTTCTAAGTTCCAGGTACCTATCCAGGAGTCTGTTCAATGACACTATTGTATCCACCTCCACCACCGTCACCGGCAGCCCATTCCCCACACTCACCACTCTCTGCATAAAAAATTACCCCTGACATCCCCTCTGTACCTACTTCAAAGCACCTGAAAACTTCGTCCTCTTGTGCTAGCCATTTCAGCCTTGGGAAAATTTCTCTTATTATCCACACGATCAATGCCTCTCATCATAGTGACAGTTTTTATTCCAGATTATTTAATTTAGTAAATTTAAATTCAGGAATCAAATTGGAATTAGAAATATCAGAATTATCATTCAAAAGCATCATTCTTTGGATCATTAATCCATTAACAAAATTCATTTGGAACAATTTCCATACCTTAGATTTATTGCCAGTTCATTCAAAGTAAATAATTGATAGCACAAAATGGTTTCTTAATTCTTCTCCTAGATATAATGGCCCTTCTCAACCATTCATAATGTTAACTCACATCTTTGATTAATGAGAGTGCATTGTAATATTCATCCAAAAGTCAGAGTCTGCTGGCTGCTGTTAGAATATTGCAGATTGAGGATTCTCTGTGCACCCAAAAGAGAGTTTATAAATTACTTATCAAAGGTCTGAAAGAGGAATCGGTATGTTAACAATGTGGGAATGTTGTCTCACATTCCAGGGCTCAGAACATGACTTTTGCAGACCCCAACCCACATAACTGGGGAAGCCCTGAAGAGACTGGGGCAATGTAAAGAGAACAACTATCTACTCCCTTTCCCTTGGAAACATTGTATCAAAGCAGGAAGCATGAAATACAATTAGCATCACTAATTGGGTGGCGGGGTGGAGATGCATCTCTACCCAAGTAGGTGTAAGGCCCTCCTTCCCTCTGCTAGCCTGCAGGTCACCCTTGGGCAAGGTGCAGCACCTGCTTAGACCCCTGATCAGGGTGATGCGAACCAGATGGTGGATAGCCATATGAGCAGCTGGTGCATATCATGTCCTGGGTTTGTGACCACTGATGCCAGGCAGAACATCTCTGAAGAGTATTGGTAATGGCTGGGGTCACCCATCTTGTATTGACACTGCCCAGAAAAAGGCAATGGTAAACCACTTCTGTAGAAACATTTACCAAGAATAATCATGGTCAGGAGACCATGATCACCTGTGTCATAAAACACAATAGATAAAGAAGATGATGACCTAAGAAAATCCAAAGTAATGGCAAAACTGCAGAAAAAATAGACATATTAAAAATATAATGATGGGAAAGAAAGAATTATCATAAACGGCTGATACGGGTACAACAAAAGCAAGCTGATTGCAGATAATTGAAAGTATTAAGAGTCAAAGAGAAAGAGAAATCTGTGCAAAAAGGAAAAAAAAACTGCTGAGATGCCAGATGGGTATTTACTAAGTGCTTTAAAATGGATGATAAAAGCCTTTCAGAATTATCCAAGAACAAGGAGGAAATAAATTAATTCTTGTAAAATGTTATTAAATCACTTGGCAATGATAACTCCAGAATCTGAAAACTATAACTGCATAAAAATGTTGGAGACAACTGGTCTGATAGCCTTGTTGAACCTAAATAACCTAAATCGTAGGAAAATTGGAAGAGAAGCTAATTGCAGCAAACTCTGAGAGAAAAATAAACTAATCAGGGAAAATCAATCCCGACTTTTAAAGTCTAGTCAGATTTTACTAATTCAATTATTTAAAAAATATCGTGAAATATACACCATATTTAAGTATGCTGAGGACACCTTCCGTAGAATGAAACAAAGGTGGTGTTGTATCAGGCAGAAGACTGAAAATCAGGTTGAATGGTGCCATAACAACAACCTCTCACTTAATGTCAATAAGACAAAAGAGATCATTATTGACTTCAGGAAGAGGAAGCTGGAGGTCCACGAGCCAGTCCTCGTTGGAAGATCAGAGGTGGAGAGGGTCTGCAAACTTAAATTACTCAGAGATGTCATTTCAGAGGACCTGTCCTGGGCCCTAACAAAGCAAGCACAGCTGTGCCTCTACTTTCTAAAGATCTTATGAAGATTTGGCACGGCATCTAAAGCTTTGACAAACCTCTATTGATGTATGGTGTAGAGTATATTAACTGGTTGCAACACAGCCTAGAATGGAAACACCAATGCACTAGAATAGAAAATCCTACAAAAAGTAATGGATAAGGCCTAGTTCGTCATGGGTAGAGCCTTCCCCACCATTGAGCACATCAACATGGAGCATTGTTGCAGGAAAGCAGCAGCTGTCATCAGGGACCCCTGCCACCCAGGTCATGTTTTCTTCTCGCTGCTGACATGATGAAGGAGGTACAGGAGCCTCAGGACTCTCACCACCAGGTTCAACTATCAGGCCTCTGAACCAGGAGGGATAACTTCACTCATCCCAACACTGAAATGGTCCCAGAACCTATGGACTCATTTTCTTTTTTTTTTTAATTTTATTTTTATTTGGATAAGGAGTTCACAATTCCATAGATATTGCCATGGAGCTCTAATTGTCTAATTGCCATTGTGTTGTGATATTGGAATGATACCAGCTGTAGATATCACTATCAGGACAATGTATACCCTGTTCATGTTCCAAACTCTTTCCATTTCCTCTTTTAATTCAGAATATTTCTGGTGTTTTTCACTTGATGATTTCTGTAAGTTATGTGTCCTTGGAATAGCTATCTCTATTAAGTAAATTGTTCTTGCTTGTTTATCCTGTATTATTGTATCCAGACCGTTATTATGGATTGTCCTATCTATAATATTGGATTGGGTGTAATATAATGTGCAGGACTCTGACTCTAAAACTGGATCATGCATATATTTATAGTAAGGTATGGTGTCTTTTATGAGTTTGTATGTGAGATCAGTGTACAGTACATTAAAAATATCTAGTGATTCATTACAAAGTACAAGAAAAGCCGACTGATGTTACCAACTTAAGAGGCTGTGAGAATAGAGGCAACAGTGGGGTTTTGATGAGTTTGAAGAGGATGGAGCAATGTGACAATTCAGAAAATGTACCACTAAGTTCAGGAACAGTTATCACCACATAATCATTAGGCTTCTGACGCAGCATTCACCTCAACTCTGAACTGACTCCACAACCTATAGACACACTTTCAAGGACTCTACAACTCATGTTCTCAGTATTAGTTATTCTTTTATCTGCATGATTTGTCTTCAATTTGCATAATGATTGTTTGTCAGACTTTATGTATAGCTTTTCATAAATTCTATTGTATTTATTTTCATGTAAATGTCTGCAAGAAAATGAATCTCAGACTAGTATATGGTAACATATACATACTTCGTTAATAAATTTCACTTTGACTTTGACAGCATTGGAAAATGCAGGAAATGGAAATACAAATCAGTAGTACTGCAATCACTCGAGTCGAGTATGATGTTCTGCTAAGATATTGTCAATTGGTGGGTCCTCAGGCAGCTGTAGAGGCCAGTCCAGGATCCACATGTTCTGGTGTAGTGTTGGCAAGAGTAAGTGGTGGCTATGGTTAGTGTTTGGGTCAACTGGTTTTTCAGTCTCTCCTTTCACAGCTGTTGCTTGTTCTCTTAGTGGAGGTCATACTCATGTAGCACAGTTTCCTCTTGAGCAGATTTCCTCCAGGCGTATCTACTGAGTGCAAAGTTTTCTCAGTTTTTAAATGTAAGGTTGAATTTCTTCTGACTGATTCTCATGTTATTTTTGAAGTATTTCTTTTGCCCACCAGAGGCTTGCTGACTTTCTTTCAACTGGGAGTAAAGGGTCAGTTTGGGGAGATGTGAGTTAGGTGTCTGAATGATATGACCTAACCATCAGAGTTGGTGTTGCTTTATCGTGGTGGAGATGATGTTCATGTTAGCCTCCTCCAGATGCACTAAACCAGTGGAAATGAGAAGCAGGAAAGTTATAGCAAAAAATAATTTACTGGTAGAGAATGCCACAGTTCGCCAGAAAGAACGACAATCAGTGAACAGGACTGAATATAACCATTTCTTGAGACTGTCCTTGCAGCCATCATTTTGTAAACTCTTTGATTCTTGTTCTGGGATAACTTAATCAGAGCAATTAAATGTGGACACAAGGAGTTTCAGCTAAAGACTTGCTAAACCTAAGGCAATTCTCAGACAAATAGCTTTTTATTATTAAAAGTTGCAGGCTTGCAGGAAGAGCAATCTGTAATCTTGTTAGACTCAGTGTCTGGGTCATCTTGTTTGACTGGTTTGAACCAGTCAGAGTTAAAAAGAGAAAAAGGCATGAGGCTGAGGGCAAAGGTCATAGAACAATATTGGTTGTAGCGCTGGACCAGAGCCAATAAGAAGGTTACTCAGGTTGGTCAGGTGCCGTTGAGCCAATGAGATGGAAATGTGACATTTGAATTGATAAGAAGTATTTAAAAAGCAAGAGGATTCACATGCAGAAAGAGCAACAATGCTCTGGAGACCAACCATTGCAGATGTGGAAGACCCCAACATCAAACACATAGAGATTAGATCAGGAACATGAGGAAACTTAACCAGCGTAGACCCTTTCCCAGGGTAATATCTTTTCTCTTCATTGCCTGTTGATGGAGGGTCAGGGAATCCTAATGGGTGTGCATACACAATTAGTTAGTTTGTGAACCCATGTACTTTTTATTTGAGACATTATTTGACAGTAAATACAGACTCTCTCTGTGCCTAACTGAACACTATTACAAAGGGGTAAATATCCTTGTAACATGACAAAAAGTGAGATCCTGTTCTGAAATTGCAAATGGAAGGTAGTGTATTCTCTTGGCAAGTTACGTGAACGGTTGAAAGCCAAGCTTCTTCAGATCTTTTCCTGTTTCTGATCTGATATTCTTTTAGCAGGCTGACCTTTTCATTGATTATAATGCACTTTGTTCTACTGTGAATACATGCAAGAAAATGAACCTTAGGGCAGTGCATGGTTTCATATTCATACCTTGATAATAAATTTACTTTGAACTTTGAACTTTTGAATTTTGATAATTTTTAGTGGACTAACCTAAAATGAAGAATGGCCATGGATAAAAAAAAGTGTTGCTGTGGAATGCCCGTGCAGTTGATGGTTTTGGACTGCCAACCTATTCATAAATGATATCGTGCACAAGGCCAGAAGGAAAGTGGGGGTATCCACAGTTTCTTCCTCTGTAGATCCTTGGATAGACTCATGGCCTTTTAGTATCATAGCAATACGCTGTGGTGGTATGAGTGAATTATGGTATGTGTGCTCAACATGGAGACGGATGTGAGAGCTGCTACTGCTACTGTGTGGTCCAGAATCTCTAGAGGAGAAGGCCTTGCTTGTTGCTCGGCGGCCAGGGCGGGGTCAAAGCACTCAGCAAAGGATGGTGCTCGGAGAGGCTGTGTCGGAGGGGCTGGTCGGAGACTTGAAGTTTTCAGACGGACTCAAAGTCTGCTGCGGTCGGGTGCTTCCAATGGTACTGCATCGGCAAGTTGGCGGCGCTTGGAGGTTCATGGCAAGGAGAGTTTTTCCCTTCTGCCACCTGTGTGAGCTGGTGAGTCTATCAGGACTTCGAGACTTTCTTTTACCGTGCCCATGGTCTGCTCTTTAGCAAATTATGGTATTGCTTTGCACTGTTGTAACTATATGTTATAATTATGTGGTTTTGTCAGTTTTGGTCTTGGTTTGTCTTGTGTTTTCTTGTAATATCATTCTGAAGGAACATTGTATCATTTTTTAATGCATGCATTTCTAAATGACAATAAACAAGGACTGAGTGTCCTCATAATCTAAAAAAATAATAAATCAAAAGATTTTTATTTATTCCTTTGCTGGATGTGGATTTCTCTGGGAAGTGCATAATTCCCAATTGACTTGAGCAGAATAGTGGTGGTGGAGTTTGTGGAGTGGGATGATGTTGTTGGTGGTGGCTTCAGAAAGCTGTCCAATGGTCAGCTGCAGGTCTCTGTCCAAAAATGGATAATGCCCAGCATGAGAAATCCCCTTCTCTTGAGGTTACTGGTAACTAAGATGGACTTTCATAATGTAATTTTTTGTCTCTATTAGTGATGCCAGCCTTTAAGAAAAAATTCAGGTTAATAAAACCGAATTAATTTAAATTCTCCATCTGACTCAGGGAGTTATGAACACATATCCCCAAGCCATTAGTGCAGATTCTCTGGAGTCATTGTCTCTTTCACTGAATCTTGGCTGAAGTATGGTTGCAGTTGGGAACTGAATGTCTGAGGTTACACATTGTATTGGAGGGATATGAAGGTAGGCAGAGGGGGTAACGTGGCTCTGCTGGTAAAGAATGGCATCAAATCAGTAGAAAGGTGTGTCATAGGATCAGGAGATGTTGAATTCTTGTGCGTTGAGTTCAGTAACTGCAAGGGTAAAAGGACCCTGATGGCAGTTATATATAGGCCTCAAAACAGTGGCTGGGATGTGGAGCACAGATTACAACAGGAAATAGAAAAGGCATGTCAAATGGGCAATGTCATGATTGTCATGGGAGATTTGAGCATGCAGGTCAATTGGGGAAAATCAAACTGGAAGAGGATCTCAAGAGTGAGTTTGTTGAATGCTTACAAGATGGCTTTTTAGAGAAGTTTGTCATTGAGCCTAATAAGAGATAAGCTACGAGAGGTGATTGATAAGTTTGTGGCCTAAGGTAGAAGGAGTCAATTTTAGAAAACCTAGAACATTTACTTTTCAACATAGTCCCTTCCTACATGTACACACTTAGTCCAGCAGTCATGGAGCATACAGATCCCTTCTTTGTAGAAATGGTCCACAACAGGGGTGATTGATAAGTTTGTGTCCTAAGGTAGAAGGAGATGAGTTATACAGTTCTTGCTACATGCCCGTGCAGTTCTACTCTTTGAGTGAAAATGCAGAAAGTTTGAAGTTAATAACTCATCTCCTTCTACCTTAGACTATGAACTTATCCATCACCCCTGCTGTGGACCACTTCTGGAGGTCCAAGATGCCGACTTCTATAAAGAAGGGATCCGTATGCTCCATGACCACTGGATTAAATGTGGAAATGTAGGAAAAATAAATGTGCTAGGTTTTCTAAAATTGACTCCTTCTACCTTAGGCCACAAACTTATCAATCACCCATCGTATACTGGATTGGGTGTTAGGTAATGAACCCGAGGTGATTAGCGAGCCTAAGGTAAAAACCTTTTGGAGATAATGATCACGATATTATTGAGTACATCTCAAAATTTGATAGGGAGAAAGTACAATCTGATGTAGCAGTATTTCAGTGGAGTAAAGGAAATTGCAGTCGTATAAGAGAGGAGTTGGCCAAAGTAAATTGAAAGACAATGCTGGTAGGGATGACCGCAGAGCAGGAATGGCGTGAGCTTCTGGGAAAAAATGAGGAAGGTGCAGGATGGATGTATTTCAAAAACAAAGAAATACTCAATTAGCAAAATAATACAACTGTACTGACAAGGGAAGTCAAAGCTAACGTAAAAACAAAATAGAGGCCATACAACAATGCAAACATTTGTGGGAAGACAGAAGATTGGGAAGCTTTTAAAACCATACAGAGAGCAACTAAAAGAATTATTAGGAAGGAAAAGATAAAATATAAAAGCAAGCTAGCAAATACTATCAAAGTGGATTAAAGAAGCTTTTTCAATTAAGCAAAATATAAAAGAGATGAGAGTGGATATAGGACCTCTAGAAAATGAGGCTGGAGAAATAATAGCACGGGACCAGGAGATGGCAGATGAACTAAATGAGTATTTTGCATCTGTCTTCACTGTGGAGGACACTAGCGGTGTGCCAGATGTTGAAGGGTGTGAGGGAAGAGAAGTGAGTGTAGTTACTATTACAAGGGAGAAGGTGCTCAAAAAGCTGAAAGACCTAAGGGTACGTAAGTCACACCGACCAGATGAACTGCACCCTAGGGCTCCAAAAGAGGTAGCAGTAGAGATTGTGGAGGCATTAGAAATGATCTTTCAAAAATCATTGGACTCTGGCATGGTGCCAGAGGACTGGACAATTGTAAATGTCACTCCACTCTTTAAGCAAGGAAATTCTCAACCAGTTAGCTTGACCTCAGTGTTTGGGAAGATGTTGGAGTCAATTGTTAAGGATGAGTTTGTGGAATACTTGTGACACAGGACAAAATAGAACAAAGTCAGCATGGTTTCCTTAAAGGAAAACCTTGCTTAATGAACCTGTTGAAATTCTTTGAGGACATTACATGTGGAATAGATAATGGGGATATAATGGATGGTGTATACTTGGACTTTCAGAAGGCCTTTGACAAGTTGCCATATATGAGGCTGCTTACTAAGTTAAGAGCCCATGATATTACAGAAAAGTTACTGGCATGGTTAGAGCATTGGCTGATTGGCAGGAGCAGTGAGTCAGAATAAATGGATCGATTTCTGGTTAGCTGCCAGTGAGTAGAGGTTTTTCACAGGGGTCGGGGTTGAGACTGCTTCTTTTTATACTGTATATAAATTATTTAGATAATGGAATTGATGGCTTTGTTTGCAGATGATGCGAGGGTTGGTGGAGGGGCAGGTAGTGTTATGGAAACAGGTAAGATGCAGAAGGGCTTTGACAGATTTGGAGAATGGGTAAGAAAGTGGCATATGAAATATAATGTTGTAAAATGCATGGTCATGCACTTTGGTCGTAGAAATAAATGTGCAGACTATTTTCTAAATGGAGAAAATCCAAAAATCTAAGATGCAACAGGACTTGGAAGTCCTTGTGTAGAACATTGTAAAGGTTAACTTGCAGATAGAGTCAGTGGTGAGAAGGCAAATGCAATATTAGCATTTTTTTCAAGATATTTAGTCTACAAGAGCAGGGATGTGATACTGAGGCTTTATAAGGCACTGGTGAGGTCTCACCTTGAATATTGTGAACAGTTTTGGGCTCCTTATCAGAGAAAAGATGTGCTGGCTTTGGAGAGTGTCCAGAGGAAGTTCACAAGGATGATTCTGGGAACGAAAGAGTTATCATACAAGGAAAGTTTGATAGCTCTGGGTCTGTACTCACTGGAATTCAGAAGGATGAAGGGCATTCTCATTGAAACCTTTCGAATGTTGAAAGTCCTAGACAGAGTAGACATGAAAAGGATGTTTCCCATGGTGGGGAAGTCTAGGCTAAGAGGGTGCAGCCACAGGTTAGGGGGGTGTCCATTTAAAGCAGAGATGTGGAGAAACTTCTTTTGCCAGAGGGTGGTGAATTTGTGGAATTTATTACCACAGGCAGCTGTGGAGGCCAGTCATTGGTGTATTTAAGGCAGAGATTGATACGTTCTTGATTGGACATGACATCAAAGGTTACAGGGAGAAGGCTGGTGAATGGCTTTGATTGAATGGTGGAGCAGAATCAATGGGCCAGATGGCCTAATTCTGCTCCATTGTTTTATGGTCTTTTAACTAGCATTAAATTTATATTTTGTAAAGGGAAAATTTAGTTGAAGGTTGAATATGGATAACGAGGGCAGAAAACACTAAGCTAGGCAAGAGAGGTGAGTGGAGTTCTTCATTCCTCCTCTGTTTAAAACTGAGAGAATGTATTCATTTTGGATAATAACAAAATAGAATTAGTGCAATAATGCAGTACTGAATTAAAGTATCAGCATTGATCAGACAGAAAGATGGAACAGGGTCAAGGGGTTTAAGGACTTTTTTCTTATGTTCTTTTGTTCTTAAGCTGCAGCTTCATCTAATATCTACAAGATGAATCCTGACTTTGTCAAAGATCTGCACATTGTATATCCTATATCTAGTCCAGTGAAAGTATGTTGAATAATAACACTGATAATAATATCTCCAAACCTCCGGTGCCTCATACAAATTTTTCACCTTGGTGAATTGATGTGCTCAGATATTCAATGTCTGTCTTCTCTTCATCTAATTAATCTAGTCAGTTTTTTTTATGTCCAGTTTAAGTTTTGCTGCACTTCCTGAACAGTTATCCAATCTGAAGTTTACTATCTCATTTCTAACAGAGCACTCACTGTCTGGATGTCTATTTTGCAGAAATGCTTCCTGTACAGCTTTTGTACATTTAGACACATCTAGAATAAATGAATGTGCTCGGAGCAGAAGCAGAAAGACCAAAAAGAGGTTATCTCTTTCATATTGTACTTTTTGTACAGAAATCAATTCCTTAAAATTTTTGTGCACAATATTTAGTTTATCCGATCATCATAAAGCATTATTTCAATACTCACAAAGAAGGTGGAATATAGCACGACCATGTAATTTATTGGTTTAGTGAAACACTCTTCCTTGCCCACACAGTCATTAATGGGGCTTGTGTCTGTGTCTGTGATTCTGCCAGCCATTTTGCTATCAGTAAGGACCTCAGGAAGAAAATCGGAACTGACATTTAAATGTGAATTATGCCTCTGCAATAAATAAGTGGGATGTTAACCAACAAGACAGGACTAGCACTCAAGAGACGGGCAATATAAATACAAAACAAGGACAGTGGGAATATTGAGTAAACAACTGGTGATCATTTAAACTAAATGGCGGGCTAGGAGAAATTCACATCATTAACAGGATTGATTCAAAGTCAAAACTGATTATCACACACTGTACGTAAATGTCACCATATACTACTTTGAGATTCATTTTCTTGCAAGCATTTCGAAGTACATTTATTATCCAAGCATATATGTATTATACAAACTTGAGATTTGTCTCCTTACACACAGCCACAAAACAAGAAACTCAAACGAACCCATAGAGAATGAACCCAATGTGCAGAGAGAGAGAAAAAAATCATGTTTTTATTTCCAGGAAAATAAAGAAATTCAATAGAATTTAAGAAAAACTGCAAGTAAGTAAAGACTGACAAAAACTAAAGACAAATAGTGCAAATAAAACTCAATAAATAAATGATTGAAGCTGAGCCAATAGGCTGGAAATTTACCAGCTGCAAATTCTTAACAATATAGTGGCCGGTATTACAAGAGAAGAAGACTAGTCTATAATAGGCTGTAAAGATTTGAATGATGGCACTATTAGGAATTTAAATAAGAACACATTTGGCTGCTGCTGCAACAAAGCACGAAGGGTAGGGGAGTATTCGACAATCCTTGCGGAAGACATTCATGGTATAAAATTGTGACCTGGTCAGGCAGGCTAAGCGAAGGATGTAAAGTAGTTGTGAGGTGCTTCAAAGGTCAAAGAGGTGATTCTATGGCTTGTTTGTAGAACAAAAAAATAAGAAACTGGACTTTGGAGGAACATATTTTTATAATACAAATTCCAATTTCATTGAAAAATGAAGTAAAATTTTAAACCGAAAAGCATGCAATTTGAAGATTCGCCCAAAATGTAGACAACCCTCACATATGAAGTGGTGTTCAGTGACATGTTTATACGTCACTGCTCTAAGTTTTGTAACTGCGTTTGCAGCTTGGGCCATTTATAGTGTACTGATGCAGAGATAGTTCCCTCAGAAGCTGAGAAGCCTGCTTCAGTGTGCCCAGGCTGGGAAAGTGACTCAGGTGGGTTAATACATACCAAGTGCTCTGTCGCTGTCCACTCTCAGTGACCCTACCTACACCCAGTCATGTGGACCTCATTTCAGCCACCTCCTCCCCACCAACTGACTGCTGTGCCTGGCCATGAAACTTGCCTGCTACAACCCTGCCTTGCAGGAAGGGTTTGCTGCAGATCAGCAACTCAGCAGCTGTAGATGCTGGAGTCATTCAACGTGGAAGGCTTCCTCAGCAGCAAGTCAGAAGTCTGACAGTCTGGCTGTTGAGGCCTCTTGGCCTGAGTCATGAGTCTGCGAATCCCTACAGTTCCACTGGGGTCCGCGGTCTGTGTGTCCACATCCCAATTTGTGTCCACATCCAGGTGTAGTGGGGGCTGAGGAATACAGACAGTCTTGGGGTTAGAGAACTGTGTATGTGGGTGGGTGGGAGGGAAGAATGGGGCTTGTATTGCTGTTGTTGCTCTATTGTTTTGACGTGTCCAACTTCGTTGTGGTTTGTGTGGTTCCGCCAAGCACCGTGGGCATGCTATGTGGGTGTAGGAATGTGCGGCCACACTTGCCGGCTGCCTCCAGCACATCCTTGGATTGGGTGTCAGTGCAAATGTCACATTTCACTGTATGTTTTGATACATATGACAAATAAATTTGGTTTTTAAATCTCGAATCTTGCTCTCTACTGACCCCAGAATGGCAGCCAGTGAGAAGGAAAGATGCTAGAACAGAAATTGGAGTATTTGGTTTTATTTCAATTTATAAAAGCACAACAAAGTGACTTGGTACAGACTTTACCACACTAGTGATCAGGTAGTGAAAACATTGTAGTCATTGCTGAGTTGAACAGAAGACTTCTGAGCACTAGTTGATCAGTGTACATGATGCTTTTTACCCTTGTAGCAGACACACACCAAAGATGACACACTTCCCATAATGCTCACTGTCACATTTCCAGCTTAGTTTGTACTCTTGAACATTGCTTTATGATGGCCAGAGAACAGTCTCAATATATCTGTCAGTAACCTTTGTTTAGCAACACAGAAAGAGGTCAAGGTTCAAAATGCATTTATTATTAAAGTAAATATACAATCACCATGTACAACTTTGGGATTTATTTTCTTGTGGGCATCCTCAATAAATCCATAATCGAATAATAACCATAATAGAATCAATGAAAGACTGCACCAACTTGAACATTCAACCTATATGCAAAAGACAACAAAATGTTCAAATACAAAAAGAAATAAATAATAACTATCAAGAGCATGAGATGACAAGACCTTGGAGGTGAGTCCAAAAGTTCAAAGGTTCATTTTTTATCAAAGTATATAACTCTGAAATTCTTCTTCTCCATGAAACCAAGAAAGAAAAGAACGACAGCATGATCATCACTCCCAACTCCCCCCCTCCACAAAAAAAAACAGAAAAGCACATCGACCCACAAAACCCCTCCCCTGCATGCAGAAAATGAGAAAGATCAGGTGAGCAACACAGAATATAAAAAAATTATGACTGGAAAAAAAGTCCATAGTCCAAGTCCATATCCAAAACACAGAAAACTTGGGCAACATTCTCTGGGCACAGGGGCAGAGCAATCCCACCACGATCAAAAGGTAGGCAGCCGGCATTCACATTCTCATTGGCCTCAATGTCTCAATCTCCCCCGTCACTTTAAACAGTGGGCAGTGGAAACTTTAACCGGCAAACCGGAATCGAAAGTGGCACACGCTGCCTCTGCCTCTCAGAATCGTCCTGGAGACTGCAGAGCAGTGAAACATCCAAATAATCTCTAAGCTGGTTGTGGGGACACTTTCATCTTTCATGATGGGCAACTGAAGGTAAGTGAAGTTCACAGATTCAAAGCACATTTATTATCAAAGAATGTATAAATTATACATCTTGAAATTTATCGACTTGCAGGTAGCCACAAAGAAGCCTGAATAACCTAATAAAAATGACTAAAATCCACTGCACAGAGAACGAGAGAGAGAACAAAACACATACATCATGCGAACAGTGGAAGCAAGCCACAGCATCTCAAACCATTCTGAGTCCCAGATCCACTCCCAGAGCAGGCCCGAGCCTGTCCTCCATCCCAATTCATCAAGCCAACGGAGCAGAAACACACAGCATCTGGATCAGTTCACAGCTTCAGCACTGCAGAGAAAGGAATAAACATTTGTGGGAGAGCGAGCAAAATCATCCGGACCCTTGGGCTTCCAGTCTTTTTGGGCTGAAGTTTAAATTGTCTGAGCACCGGGTATGGACATGCTCCAGGACCCGAATCCAGGTGCCCTGATACAGGTGTCCCCCGCTTTTCGAACATTTGCTTTACGAAATCTCACTGTTACGAAAGACCTAAATTAGTTCCCTGTTTTCGCTAACAGAAGGTGTTTTCACTGTTACGAAGAAAGGGAGCGCACGGAAAAAAAGCAGCGCCCGATAAAAAAAAGGCAGCATGCGCCCCAAGCAGCCGCTCTCCCTCGGATTCGGAACGGCATTCTCACCGGCATTGCTTAAACATGTGCCTGTGAGCAGCCATTTGCAAGATGAGTTCTACAATATCGGAAAAGCCTAAAAGAGCTCGTAAGGGTGTTACAATTAGTGTAAAACTAGACATAATTAAATGTTTCGATCATGGTGAATGAAGTAAGGACAAAGTGAGTTTGGCTTGTGGAAGTTGACGAAGATGATGTTGAAGAGGTTTTGGCATCCCACGACCAAGAACTGATAAATGAAGAGTTAATGCATTTGGAAGAGGAAAGGATAACAATCGAAACTGAATACAGTAGCAAAAGGACCGAAAGTGACATTGAGGCAGGCAGACATAAAAGAAGATGACCTGCCTGCCTTAATGGAAACAGACGACGAGGTGACACCCCAGTGTCCCACCAGCCCAACCCCGGGCTGCGGACAGATACTATTTCGTGGAGAATGCAGCAGTAGCCAGGAGGCATCCAGCACATCTTTAAGAAAAAGGCCGAAATAAACATGCTAATTAATTAGGTGCCGCCCGGCATGTAAGTGTCGGCCCAGATCAGAGGCGATGCAATTACATGCCAGGTGGCATCTAATTAATTAGCTTGTTTATTTCGGCTTTTTTCTTAAAGATGTGCTGTGTGCCTCCCGGCTACCATTGTACCCCTGCATTCTTCGCGGATCGGTATCGGGTCGCTGCCTGGAGGGTGGGGGCCACTGCACCATCCCAACCTGCGATGACTCAGTCTAACACACCATCATCAGTGTGCTCGCTGTCTTCCCGATTCCCGTAAGCGATACTACACTGTACATACATTATTTCTACTTTATATAGGCTGTGTATTTTTACAAGTTATTTGGTATGATTTGGCAGCTTCATAGCTTAAAGGTTACTGGAGAGCGATTGCGCCATGTTTTTGCTGACAGCGCTTGCGTGAGATTTTCACTACGGTGGACAGTGCAGGCAATGATTGTGGAAAAGTATTTCTACTTTATATAAGTCGCGTATTTATCATATCATTCCTACTTTTACTATATGTTACTGTTATTTTAGGTTTCATGTGTTATTTGGCATGATTTGGTAGGATATTTTTGGGTCTGCGAACACTCACAAAATTTTCCCATATAAATAAATGGTAATTGCTTCTTCGCTTTACGACATTCCGGCTTACAAAACATTTCATAGGATGGCGGGGGAAACCTGTATGCCTGAGCCACACTGCCTGAAGCTGTTCTCGCTCTCACCAGATCAGCTCAGCACTTGGAGCCATCCAAACTCGCACCCACTCATCATCAAAACACTTTCACATTGACTCCTCTCTAAATCACTTATTCCATCTCTAGCAACAAAACAAACTTCATCTCCATCTGCGGCTCAAAGATGTTGTGCCTCAAAATACCCCAGCATGACTCATTCCCTGAACCAGCCTCACGTCCGCCTTCAAAAAAGAATTTGCTTCAATTTCCTTATAATTTGTCAGTAAGCTGTTGCACATCTTCGGTAGTGCCATCTTAAACAACCCCTCTAATTCAAGACCCTGATGGTTGAGGGGTAGTAACTATTCCTGAAACTGGTGGTGTGAGGCCTGAGGTTCCTGTACCTTCTTCCAGTTGGCAGCAGCGAGAAGAGAGCATGACTTGGGTAGCGGGGGTCCCTGATGATGGATGCTGTTTTCCTGCGACAACACTTTGTGTGGATGTGCTCAGTGGTGGGGGGGGGGGGGGTTTACCTGTGATGGACTGGGCCGTATCTACAACTTTTTGTAGGATTTTCTGTTCCAGGACATTAGTGTTTCCATGCCAGGCTGTGATACAATCAGTCAAATACTCTCCACCATGCATCCATTCAAGTTTATGAAGGTTTCATAGAACACAGAACAGAGAACATAGAACATAGAATAGTACAGCACAGTACAGGCCCTTCAGCCCACAATGCTGAGCCGACCCTCAAACCCTGCCTCCCATATAAGCTCCCACCTTAAATTCCTCGATATACCTGTCTAGTAGTCTCTTAAACTTCACTAGTATATCTGCCTCCACCACTGACTCAGGCAGTGCATCCTACGCACCAACCACTCTCTAAGTAAAAAACCTTCCTCTAATATTCCCCTTGAACTTCCCACCCCTTACCTTACCCATGTCCTCTTGTATTGAGCAGTGGTGCCCTGGGGAAGAGGTGCTGGCTATCCACTCTATCTATTCCTCTTATTATCTTGTACACCTCTATCATGTCTCCTGTCATCCTCCTTCTCTCCAAAGAGTAAAGCCCTAGCTCCCTTAATCTCTGATCATAATGCATACTTTCTAAACCAGGTAACGTCCTGGTAAATCTCCTCTGTACCCTTTCCAATGCTTCCACATCCTTCCTATAGTGAGGTGACCAGAACTGGACACAGTACTCCAAGTGTGGCCTAACCAGAGTTTTATAGAGCTGCATCATTACATCGTGACTCTTAAACTCTATCCCTCAACTTATGAAAGCTAACACCCCATAAGCTTTCTTAACTACCCTATCCACCTGTGAGGCAACTTTCATGGATCTGTGGACATGTACCCCGAGATCCCTCTGCCCCTCCACACTACCAAGTATCCTACCATTTACTTTGTACTCTGCCTTGGAGTTTGTCCTTCCGAAGTGTACCACCTCACACTTCTCTGGGTTGAACTCCATCTGCCACTTCTCAGCCCACTTCTGCATCCTATCAATGTCTCTCTGCAATCTTTGACAATCCTCTACACTATCTACAACACCACCAACCTTTGTGTCATCTGCAAACTTGCCAACCCACCCTTCTACCCCAACATCCAGGTCGTTAATAAAAATCATGAATAGTAGAAGTCCCAGAACAGATCCTTGTGGGACACCTCAAATCCTCCAATCTGAATGTACTCCCTCCATGACCACCCTCTGCCTTCTGCAGGCAAGCCAATTCTGAATCCACCTGGCCAAACTTCCCTGGATCCCATGTCTTGTAACTTTCTGAATAAGCCTACCGTGTGGACCCTTGTCAAATGTCTTACTAAAATCCATATAGATCACATCCACTGCACTACCCTCATCTATATGCCTGGTCACCTCCTCAAAGAACTCTATCAGGCTTGTTAGACACGATCTGCCCTTCACAAAACCGTGCTGACTGTCCCTGATCAGACCATGATTCTCTAAATGCCTATAGATCCTATCTCGATGAATCTTTTCCAACAGCTTTCCCACCACAGATGTAAGACTCACTGGTCTATAATTACCCGGACTATCCCTACTACCTTTTTTGAACAAGGGGACAACATTCGCCTCCCTCCAATCCTCCGGTACCATTCCCGTGGACAACGAGGACATAAAGATCCTAGCCAGAGGCTCAGCGATCTCTTCTCTCACCTTGTGGAGCAGCCTGGGGAATATTCCATCAGGCCCCGGGGACATACCTGTCCTAATGTATTTTAACAACTCCAACACCTCCTCTCCCTTAATATCAATATGCTTCAGAACATCAACCTCACTCATATTGTCCTCACCATCAACAAGCTCCCTCTCATTGGTGAATACCAAAGAGAAGTATTCATTGAGGACCTCGCTCACTTCCACAGCCTCCAGGCACATCTTCCCACCTTAATCTCTAATCGGTCCTACCTTCACTCCTGTCATCCTTTTTTTCTTCACATAATTGAAGAATGCTTTGGGGTTTTCCTTCACCCTACTTGCCAAAGCCTTCTCATGCCCCCTTCTTGCTCTTCTCAGCCCCTTCTTTAGCTCCCTTCTTGCTTCCCTATATTCCTCAATAGACCCATCTGATCCTTGCTTCCTAATCTTCATGTATGCTGCCTTTTTCCACCTGAGTAGATTTTCCACCTCACTTGTCACCCATGGTTCCTTCACCCTACCATTCTTTATCTTCCTCACCGGGACAAATTTATCCCTAACATCCCGCAAGAGATCTCTAAATATCGACCACATGTCCATAGTACATTTCCCTGCAAAAACATCATCCCAATTCACACCCGCAAATTTTAGCCTTATAGCCTCATAATTTGCCTTTCCCCAATTAAAAATTTTCCTGTGCTCTCTGATTCTATCCTTTTCCATGATAATGCTAAAGGCCAGGGAGCAGTGGTCACTGTCCCCCAGATGCTCACCCACTGAGAGATCTGTGACCTGACCCAGTTCATTACCTAGTACTAGATCTAGTATGGCATTCCCCCTGGTCGGCCTGTCCACATACTGTGACAGGAATCCGTCCTGGGCACACTTAACAAATTCTGCCCCATCTAAACCCTTGGAACTAATCAGGTGCCAATCAATATTTGGGAAGTTAAAGTCACCCATGATAACAACCCTGTTATTTTTGCACCTTTCCAAAATCTGCCTCCCAATCTGCTCCTCTGTATCTCTGCTGCTACCAGGGGGCCTATAGGATACCCCCAATAGAGTAACTGCTCCCTTCCTGTTCCTGACTTCCACCCATATTGACTCAAAAGAGGATCCTGCTACATTACCCACCCTTTCTGTAGCTGTAATAGTATCCCTGACCAGTAATGCCACCCCTCCTCCCCTGTTTTCGCCCTCCCTATCCCTTTTAAAGCACTGAAATCCAGGAATATTGAGAATCCATTCCTGCCCTGGTGCCAGCCAAGTCTCTGTAATGGCCACTACATCATAATTCCATGTATGTATCCAAGCTCTCAGTTCATCACCTTTGTTCCTGATGCTTCTTGCATTGAGGTACACACATTTCAGCCCTTCTACCTTACTGTCTTTACACCGTTTATTCTGCTTCTCTTTCCTCAAAGCCTCTCTATATGTCAGATCTGGCTTTACTCCATGCACTTCTTTCACTGCTCTATCACTCTGGGTCCCATCCCCCTTGCAAATTAGTTTAAACCCTCCCGAACCATGCTATCAAACCTACCTGCAAGGATATTGCTCCCCCTCGAGTTCAGGTGCAATCCATCCAATCTGTACAGATCCCACCTTCCTCAGAAGGGATCCCAATGATCTAAAAATCTAAAACCCTGCTCCCTACACCAACTCCTCAGCCATGCATTCAACTGCGATCTCCTCCAATTCTTAGCATCACTATCACGTAGCACTGGTAGCAATCCTGAGAACGCCACCCTTGAGGTCCTGTTCTTCAGCCTTCTGCCTAGTTCCCTAAACTCACACTTCAGGACCTCATCCTTCTTCCTGCCTATGTCGTTGGTCCCAACATGTATCACAACTTTTGGTTGCTTTCCCTCTTGTACCAGGATGTCGTGCACCCGGTCAGAGACATCCCGGACCCTGGCACCCGGGAGGCAACAAACCATGCGGGTGTCCTTCTCACGTCCACAAAATCTCCTGTTTGCTCCCCTGACTATAGAGTCCCCAATGACGACAGCTCTCCTCTTCTCCATCCCACCCTTCTGCACCACAGGGTCAGATTCAGTGCCAGAGGCCCTGCCACCGTGGCTCACACCTGGTCGGTCATCCCCGCCAACAGTTTCCAGGACAGTAAACTTACTATTTAGGGGAATGGCTACAGGGGTGCTCTGCACTACCTGTCTGCTCACCTTCGCTTTCCCCCCTCTGACTGTCACCCAACGACCTGCTTCCGACAGCCTAGGTGTGACTACCTCCCGGTAGCTCTCATCTATGACTGCCTCATTCTCCCTTATGAGTCGAAGGTCATCCAGCTGCTGCTCCAGATTCCTTACACGGTCTTCCAGATTGCCCAGCCGTACGCACTTCTGGCAGATGTGACTCCGCGGGAGAGGGGTGCTCCCCCAAGACTGCCACATCTCACATGAGAGGCACATCACCGTCTCAGAAGACATTGTAAAAACTAACTGGGAACAAGCTCGTCCTCCGCCTCTTCTCGTCGAAGCCTCTCGAGTCAAAGCCTCAAAGCTCCACTCCTTCACTGGCCCACTCACTCACTGGC
The DNA here is from genome assembly GCF_963921235.1 of Mobula hypostoma. Taxonomy (NCBI): domain Eukaryota; kingdom Metazoa; phylum Chordata; class Chondrichthyes; order Myliobatiformes; family Myliobatidae; genus Mobula; species Mobula hypostoma. The sequence continues at coordinate 115,984,240 of NC_086097.1, read as the reverse complement.
CGTTTCAGATGTCATGCCAATACTTTGCAAGCTCTAAAGGATGTAGGGATGCTGCCGTGCTTTCTTTATAATTGCAATTATGTGCTGGGCCCAGGGCAGGTCCTCTGAAATAATAACATTGAGGAGTTTAAAATTACTGATCTCCTCCACCTCTGATCCTCCACTGAGGACTGGCAATAATGGAGCTATGGTTTCCTCCTCCTGAAGTCAATACTCTGCTCTTTGGTCTTACTGAGACTGAGGAAGAGGTTGCTGTTGTGGCACCACTCAGCCAGATTTTCAATCTCCCTCCTGTGTGCTCATTCATCACCACCTTTGATTTGGCCTACAGCAGTGGTATCGTCAGAAGACTTGAATATTGGCATTGGAGCTGTGTTTAGCTTCACAGTCATTAGTGTAAAACGAGTAGAGCAGGGGGCTAAGCACACAGCCTTGTGGTGCACCTGTGCTGATGGAGATTGTGGAGGAAATGTTGTTGCTAATCCGAACTGACTGGGGTCTGCAAGTGAAGAAATATAACATCCAATTGCACAAAGAGGTATTGGGGCCAAGGTCTTGAAGATTATTGATTAGCTTTGAGGGGATGATGGTACTAAACGCTGAAGGAACACAGCAGGTCAGGGAGCATCTATGTAAATTTAATAAACAGTTGACTTTTTGGACCAGGAACCTTCATCAAGACCAGAAAGGAAGGGGAAAGAAGCCAGAATAAGAAAGTGGGAGCAGGCAAAGGAGTACAAGCAAAAAGATTATAGGTGAGGTTAGATGGGTGGGGAGGGGAAATGAAGTGAGAAGCTGGGAGGTGTAAGGTGGAAAAGATAAAGGGCTGAAGAAGCAGGAATCTGACAGGAGAAGAGAGTGGATAATGTTAGAAAGGGATGGAGGAGGCACACCATGGCTAGGTGATAGGCAGGTGAGAAAAAAAGAAGTGGTAAGAGGGGAGGCCAGAGAGGGGAATTGAACAAAAGGGATGGGGGAAGAGTAAAATTACAGGAAGTTGGACAAATCAATGTTCATAACATTAGATTGGAGGCTACCCATATGGAATATGAGGTGTTGCTTCTGCAACCTGAGAGTGGCTTCATCAATGGCAACAGAGGAAGCCATGGACCTACATGTCAGAATGGGAATGAGGAACGGCATTAAAATGGTTGCCACCTGGAATTCTAGCCTTTAGCAGAAGAAGTGAATGTGTTCGATAAAGTGGATCCCCCAATCTACTTCAGGTCTCACCAATGGAGAGGAGGCTGCATCGGGAGCACCATATCTAATAGACAACCCCAACAGATTCACAGGTGAAGTGTTGTCTCATCTGGAAGGACTGTTTGGGGCTCTGAATGGAGGTGAGGAGAAGGTGAATGGGCCGGTCTAGCATCTCTATCACTTGTAGGGACAAATGCCCCCTGAAGGACAATTAGTGGGGAGAGGTGAATGCACAAGGGAATCATGGAAGGAGTGATCCCTGCAAAAGCAGTGAATGGCGGCGGGGCGGGCGGTAAAGATGTGTTTGGTGATAGGATACCGTTGAATGTGGCAGAAGTTGTGGAGAATGGGATGTAAATGTTCATAGGGTTGTAGGTGAGGACAAGAGGAACTCTATCCCTGTTAAGGCAGCAGGAGGTTAACTGAATAGACATATAGATTCCTTATTGATCCCAAAGAAAATTACATTGTCACAGTAGCATAAAAAAGTGCACAGATATACAGATATTAGAAGAGAAGTAAGAAAGAATAAAGTAATTCACCTTAAAAATAAAATGTGATGAGAGTGGATGTTCAGGAAATAGAGAAAATGTGGGTGACGCCATTATCAATGGCGGTGGATAGGAAGCCGCAATCTTTGAAGGAGGAGGACATCTCTGATGACCTGGAAAGGAAAGCCTCATCTTGGGAACAGATGCAGTGGAGATGAAATAATTCAGAAAAGAAAATGGCATGTTTACAGGAGTCAGGGTGGGAAGAGGTATAGTCAAGGTAGCCACAGGATTCAGTAGGTTTGTGATAGATATCGGTAGACAACCTTTCTCCGGGGATGGAGGCAAGATCGAGAAAGGGGAGAGAAGTTTCAGAAATGGACGAAATGAATTTAAGGGCAAGGTGGAAGTTGGAGGTGAAGCTGCTGAAATTGATGAACTTATTTTGATGAGTAAATTTTGCTGTTATTTACAGGGACATTCTTCCAACATTGAGAGTCTCGATTGGGCAGTTTTGGAAGTCACCGGAGGCTATTCAAACAGTTCCACAAGTTTATAGGATGTGTTATCCCGCAGTTATTGATTTCTCAAGCACTTCAGCTGTTGACGTAGTCATTCAATGGGTACCTCAGTGGTGACCCTGATTATAACACTCCATTGGTAACCTGTCTAATTGAGTGCCAGCAAGAACGGCAGAGACCACCACATTACTTCTGCGCTTACTGCCTGTGCTGAAAATTCAAGTAAATCTATTATCAAAGTACAGATACAGTGATGCTAGAAACTTTATGAACCCTGTAGAATTTTCTTCATATCTGCATAAATATAACCTAAAATATGATCAGATCTTCATGTGATTCCTAAAACTAGATAAAGAGAACCCTATTAAAGAAATAACACCCCAAAAAAATTATACTTTATTTATTTATTGAGAAAAATAATCCAATATTACGTGTATCTGTTCGAAAAAGTACATGAAACTTTGCTTTCAGTAACTGGTGTGATCCCCTTGTACAACAATAACTTCAACCGAATATTTCTAGTAACTGCACGTTGGCTTCGAGGAATATTAGATCATTCCTCCTTACAAAACTACTTCAACTTGAGGATGTTGGTGGGCTTCCTTGTGTGAGCTGCTTGCTTAATGTCCTTCCACAACATTTCAATAGGAATAAATTCAGGAATTTAACTTAGCCATTCCAAAACATGAATTTTCTTCTTTTTAAACTACTCTGTTGTGGATTTACTCTTGTCTTTTTGGATCATTGTCTTGTTGCATTATCCAACATCTATTCAGCTTCAGGTGATGAACCACTACCCTGACATTCTCTTGGAAAATGTCTTGATACAATTTTGAATTCATTGCTCCCACAACGATTGGAAGCTGTTCAACCTTGAGGCAGCAAAGCAGCCCCAAATAATGATGCTCCTTCCACCATGCTTCATGGTTGGGATGAGATGTTGGTGTTGATCTGCAGTGTTCTTTTTCCTCAAAACACAGCAAGGTGCATTTCTCCCAAAAAGTTCAAATTTTGTCTTATCTGAACATTGTCCAAGAAACATTGTAGAAAATACAAGTGGTCTTGAAAGGTACAGCAATGATGTCTTGGAGAGCAGTGGTTTCCTCCACGGTGTCCTTCCATGAACATCATTCTTGTTCAGTATTTCTCTAATAGTGGGCACATGAACAGAGACTTTAGCAAGTTCCAGAGATCTCTGCAGGCCTTTTGCTGTTACCCTTGGCTTCTTTTTCACTTTCTTCAGCATTGCACATTGTGTTCTTTGTGTGACCTACGCAGGACGCCCACTCCTAGAGAGAGTAGCAACTATACTGAATATCCTCCATTTGCAGACAATTTCTCTTACCATGGACTGATGAACACTCAGGTCTCTAGAAATGCTTCTGTAGCATTTTCCAGCTTCATACATCTCTGCAATTCTTCTTCCAAGTTCCTCGGAAAGTTGTTTAGATTGAGGTATAGTGCACATAAACAGATCATTCTTGAGAAGAGCAGGCTCTGTCAGTGACCTGACTTTGTGTGTCTTTTTTTATTGGGCAGGGAACGTCTACAACCCACACCTCCAATTTCATCACATTGATTGGAACACCTCACTTCAAATAGTTTTTGTAGAAGGCATTACCCCAGAGGTTCACATACTATTTCCAACAAATATATGTAATATTGGATAATTTTCCACAATAAATAAAAGAACAAGTACCATGTTTTTTTTTTGTTTTATTTAATTGGGTTCTCTTTATCTAGCTTTAGGACTTACATAAATCACATTTTAGGTCATACTTATGTAGAAATAAAGAAAATTCTACAGGGTTCATAAACTTTCTAGCACCACTATATGTCACCATATGCTACCTTGAGATAATTTTTCTTGCAGAATTAACAACAAAATAAAGAAATACCATAAAATATATAAAGATCATCAAAGGTTTCAAAGGTACATTAAATGTATACTTTTCTCTGACAATATACATCTTGAAATGCGTTTTTTTGTAACCACCCTTGAAAACATAGGAGTGCCCCCAAAGATTGAATGACAGTTAGAACCCTGAAGTCCCCCCTCCAGCTCCCCTCTCTCCTGCACATAAGTGGTAGCAAGCAATGATCCCCCTTCCCTCCACCAGTAAAAAAAAAGCTTCAGCACCCATCACCGAGCACTCAAGCTTGAACAGAGCAACAGCAAAGACACAAGCTTGCAGTACTCCAAAGATAGCTTGTTCACCCGGTATTCCACATACCACAGGCTCTCTCTCTCCCTAATAAGGGAGAAAGAAGTATCTCCATTTCACAGCCAGAGGGGAAACATAACAAACAACTCGCTGGTTTACAATATCAAAAGTCGGTTGTGTTGCTTTTTCCGAGCTCTGTGCCCGAAGATCTCGGATCTCTGGGCACACAGTTTTAGATCTTCCATCTCCCACGACACACCGATATCTTGCCAGGATACCGACCTCCGATCCCCCCCTCTCCAGAGCCATGAGGTCCCAGCCCTCTGAAGGCGAGCAGAGCTCTTAGGCTGCACTCTTAGCGTGCTGAATAACGGCCAGTCACGAAACCCCGAGAGTAGGTCCCACTCCCGCAAAGAACCATAGTCAATGAGTAACTCCAGGTCAGGGTCTTCAAAAAACTATGAAAGGAAAAGATAGAGATATTAAATATGGAAGTAGACCTGTTTCCAAAGATGCAAGCAAAGGAGTCGCCATTAGGCGCTATTGCCTCCTCTTAAACTCCGACATCGTAGCAGAACTAAGCCATTTGGCCCATCGAGTCTGTTCCATCATTTCATCATGGATGATCCAATTTTCCTTTCTGACCCAACCTCCTGCTTCCCTTTGTGTCCCTTCATACCCTAACCAATCGAGAATCTAGCAGCCTCTACCTTAAATATACATAAAGACTTGGCCTCCACCACTGCCTCTGGCAAAAAAAAATCACCAACTCATCACTTTGGCTAAAGAAATTCCTCTTCATCTATGTTCTAAAAGGACAGCCCACTATTCTGAGGCTGTGTCCTCTGGTATTAGACTCTCCCACCGTGGGAAACATATACTCCACATCCACTCTATCAGGACCGTTCACCTTTTGATAAGTTTCAATGAGGTCACTCCTTATTCTTCTGAATTCTGCATTTAACACCATTATTCCTACAGTCCTGATCAAAAAGCTACAGAACCTAGGCCTTTGTTGGCATCTGTACCTCCCTCTGTGACTGGATCCTTGACTTCCTGACTCGAAGACCACAATCTGTGCAGATTGGAAATAACACCTCCACCTCACTGACAATCAACACTGGCATGCCAAAGAGATATGTGCTTAGCCCACTGCTCTACTGTCTGTACACCTATGTCTGTATGACTAGGCATAGCTCAAATATCATCTATAAATTTGCTGATGATACAACCATTGTTGGCAGAGTCTCAGATGGAGATGAGATGGTGTACAGGACAGAGATATACCAGTTAATTTGAGTGGTGGTACAACAACAACATCAGCAAGACCAAAGAGCTGATTGTGAACTTCAGGAACAGTAAGATGAAGGAACACAAACCAATCTTCATGGAGGGATCAGAAGTGGAGAGAGTGAGCAATTCAAGTTCCTGGGTGTCAAGATCATTGGGGATCCTACCTGGACCCAACATATTGATGCAGCCATAAAGAAGGCAAGACAGCAGCTATATTTCATTAGAAGGTTGAGGAGATATGGTTTGTCAACTAAATCACTCGAAAATTTCAACAAATGTACTGTAAAGAGCATTCTGACTGGGTGCATCACCATCTGGAATGGGGCAGCTACTGCACAAGATCAAAATAAGTTGCAGAAACTTGTAAAATTAGTCAGCTCTATCATGGATAGCAGCTTCCATAGTATCCAGGACATCTTCAAGGAGCTGTACCTTAGAAAGATGGCATACATCTTTCAGGAAGGACATGCTCTCTTCATACTGCTACTGTCGGAAAAGTGGTACAGAAGCCTGAAGGAGCAAACTCAGCAATTCAGAAACAGCTTCTTCCCCTCTGCCATCCAATTTCTAAATAGACATGGAATCCATGAACACTACCTCACTACATTTTTATTTCTGTTACTTTAACTTAACTATTTAATAGACATAGATATACTTGATGAAACTCAGCTTTTTTCTCTATGTTTATTTATCATGTATTTCATTGTACTGCTGCCATATAGTTAACAAATTTCGTAACATGTGCCAAAGATATTATCACAGCCATGTATCCTTTCTTGGAACGAGCCTCCGTCGCCAACTTACTCCAGTTGGCTTTAGGATTCGTTTCCAAGCCTCTCAATTTGGACCTTCTGAGGATCCCAGGTACTCACATTTTATTGACTCTGCCTCTCGCCTCTTCTCCCGTCAAGCTCTGAAGGCGATGCTCTCCGCCATGAGGAGGTACTTGGTGTCCCTATCCCAGACCCTTCCACACCTTCGGGACACTTTCTTCGCCGTCTGTAATGGTCCTACCCGCTATTTCATCCTCCGTCGGATCCACGCCTGCAATCGCCGTTTTTTTGACTTTGTCATGTTAGGCAAAGATCGTAAGATCTTACATCTACGGACTCCAGAGCCTGCCGGCCCCGACGCTAGCAGGCATGAACTTCAGATTGCGGCCACTGCCATTGATCTCACCGGCTCCAACACCTCAGGGCATATTCAAAACCCGGACTACAGCAACGACCATGGACACATTCACAGCGATTACGCAACCACCAACTGCGACTCCAGCCTTGAACTCCAGGCCGGGTCTTTATGTGCTGCTGTTGTGACTCCCGTCTCCCCTTCCCCAACCACCACTCCGCAGCCCCGTCTTCCTCAGATCCCACCGTCAACTCCTGGGCCCTCAGAGGCTCCATCTTCCTCTCACCCCAACCCTCCCCTCTCCACTGACACCCCCAGCCTCCCCCCTCCCCCCTCTGATCCCAGCTCTCATCCGTGCCGGGTCTTTATCATCCCCTCCGACCTTCAACTGTCGGAGGCAGAGCGCTCTGTTCTCAGTAAGGGCCTCACGTTTGTCCCCCTTCGCCCACAACTCAGCGAGTTCCGTGTTCGCCACGATGCGGAACTTTTCTTCCGCCGTCTCCGTCTCCGAGCCTACTTCTTTGGCAAGGACTCTTCCACCCCCACCGATGACCCCTTCTCCCGTCTTCAACCCTCCTCTTCTTCATGGACACCCCGCTCTGGTCTTCTGCCTGCTCTGGATCTCTTTATTGCCAACTGCCGACGGGACATCAACCGTCTCGACTTTACCGCACCTTGTCCCCATTCCAACCTCACTCCTTCGGAACGCTCTGCTCCCCACTCCCTCCGCACTAATCCTAACCTTATTATTAAACCCGCTGATAAAGGGGGTGCTGTTGTAGTCTGGCGTACTGACCTCTACCTTGCCGAGGCACAGCGACAACTCGCGGATACCTCCTCTTATTTACCCCTCGATCGTGACCCCACTAAGGAGCACCAGGCCATTGTCTCCCACACTATCAACGACTTTATCCGCTCAGGGGATCTCCCATCCACTGCTACCAACCTTATAGTTCCGACACCCCGCACTTCCCGTTTCTACCTCCTACCCAAGATCCACAAACCTGCCTGTCCTGGCCGACCTATTGTCTCAGCTTGCTCCTGCCCCACCGAACTCGTTTCTGCATACCTCGACACTGTTTTATCACCCCTTGTTCAATCCCTTCCGACCTATGTTCATGACACTTCTCACGCTCTTAAACTTTTCGATGATTTTAAGTTCCCTGGCCCCCACCGCTTTATTTTCACCATGGATGTCCAGTCCTTATATACTTCCATCCCCCATCAGGAAGGTCTCAAAGCTCTACGCTTCTTTTTGGATTCCAGACCTAATCAGTTCCCCTCTACCACCACTCTGCTCCGTCTAGCGGAATTAGTCCTTACTCTTAATAATTTCTCCTTTTGCTCCTCCCATTTCCTCCAAACTAAAGGTGTAGCTATGGGCACCCGTATGGGTCCTAGCTATGCCTGCCTTATTGTTGGGTTTGTGGAACAATCTATGTTCCGTGCCTATTCTGGTATCTGTCCCCCACTTTTCCTTCGCTATATCGACGACTGCATTGGCGCTGCTTCCTGCACGCATGCAGAACTCGTTGACTTTATTAACTTTGCCTCCAACTTTCACCCTGCCCTCAAGTTTACTTAGTCTATTTCCGACACCTCCCTCCCCTTTCTAGATCTTTCTGTCTCTGTCTCTGGAGACAGCTTATCCACTGATATCTACTATAAGCCTACTGACTCTCACAGCTATCTGGACTATTCCTCTTCTCACCCTGTCTCTTGCAAAAACGCCATCCCCTTCTCGCAATTCCTCCGTCTCCGCCGCATCCGCTCTCAGGATGAGGCTTTTCATTCTAGGACGAGGGAGATGTCTTCATTTTTTAAAGAAAGGGGCTTCCCTTCCTCCACTATCAACTCTGCTCTTAAACGCATCTCCTCCATTTCACGTACATCTGCTCTCACTCCATCCTCCCACCACCCCACTAGGAATAGGGTTCCCCTGGTCCTCACCTACCACCCCACCAGCCTCCGGGTCCAACATATTATTCTCCGTAACTTCCGCCACCTCCAACGGGATCCCACCACTAAGCACATCTTTCCCTCCCCCCCTCTCTCTGCATTCCGCAGGGATCGCTCCCTACACAACTCCCTTGTCCATTCGTCCCCCCCATCCCTCCCCACTGATCTCCCTCCTGGCACTTATCCGTGTAAGCGGAACAAGTGCTACACATGCCCTTACACTTCCTCCCTTACCACCATTCAGGGCCCCAAACAGTCCTTCCAGGTGAGGCATCACTTCACCTGTGAGTCGACTGGGGTGATATACTGCGTCCGGTGCTCCCGATGTGGCCTTTTATATATTGGTGAGACCCGACGCAGACTGGGAGACCGCTTTGCTGAACATCTACACTCTGTCCGCCAGAGAAAGCAGGATCTTCCAGTGGCCACACATTTTAATTCCACATCCCATTCCCATTCTGACATGTCTATCCACGGCCTCCTCTACTGTAAAGATGAAGCCACACTCAGGTTGGAGGAACAACACCTTATATTCCGTCTGGGTAGCCTCCAACCTGATGGCATGAACATTGACTTCTCTAACTTCCGCTAGGCCCCACCTCCCCCTCGTACCCCAGCTGTTACTCATTTTTATGCACACATTCTTTCTCTCACTCTCCTTTTTCTCCCTCTGTCCCTCTGAATATACCTCTTGCCCATCCTCTGGGTCACCCCCCCCCCCGTCTTTCTCCCTAGGCCTCCTGTCCCATGATCCTCTCGTATCCCCTTTTGCCTATCACCTGTCCAGCTCTCGGCTCTATCCCTCCCCCTCCTGTCTTCTCCTACCATTTTGCATCTCCCCCTCCCCCTCCAGCTTTCAAATCCCTTACTCACTCTTCCTTCAGTTAGTCCTGACGAAGGGTCTCGGCCTGAAACGTCGACTGCGCCTCTTCCTATAGATGCTGCTTGGCCTGCTGCGTTCACCAGCAACTTTGATGTATGTTGATATTAATTTTGATTCTGTTTAGCACTGAGGTGATCCATGTTGGTTCAGGAACCTGATGGTTGTAGTGTAATAACAGTCCCTGTAACTGGTGTTGTAAGACCTAAGGCTCCTGTACCTTCTGACAATTGGTATTGACAATCTGCTCGGAGAAGCAGAAGATGGATTTCAATGCTCCTTGTTATCTTCTGCCTCAATCAGGCAGGCCTGAAACCCCACACATGAACTTGGGACTATATGCGCATCAGTCATGTGTTGACAGAGCCCAAATTACAATCCCTATCCAAACCCCCAGGTACGTTACAGAAGTGTTGTCTCTACCCAGCCTCTGTTTCTCTACCCCACACCTGGGGGTGCACTCTACACCTGGTGCCACACTGCAGCTTGCCCTCTGACATGCACCCTGTCAACCTAATTCACCCATTGTGTAGCCACTGAAGTGATAAATTTAAATCGGTTTATTTTTGACACATGTATTGAGATACAGGGAGAAACACATTTCATCATATCAGCAAATTGAGGTAGTATAAGGCAAAGAGATAACAGAATCCAGAACAAAGTGTAGCAGCTACAGAGCTGCTGCATTTACAGAGCTGGCAAATCCGGTGAAGAGCATGACAAGGTAGATTGTGATGTAAAAGGGACCTCTCGGTTCATCATTACCATCTCCAGATGTGATTTGGCATGAAATCTAAAACTTTTGCAAGCTTCTCTAGATGCACAGTAGAGAGTAACAGTATCCTGCAAATTCAGCGTGGATCACTTCACTCAAATCAAATCTGAATTGAATCCATCACCTATGGGCTTACTTTACAGAGCTATAGAGCTCGTGTTCTTATTTTTGACTACTATTTGCACAATTCTTTTTTTGTATTTGGTTGTTTGCACAGATTTTCAAACATTCTATTGCATTTATTTTCCTGCAAGAAAATGAATCTTAAGATAATATGTGGTGACATATACGAACTTCGTAATAATTTTACTTTGACTTGACTTTGACTCCCTCTCTGCACTCCATTCCTGGATGATGACGAAAGACGTGTTCTCATGTGATACTTCACAATGATAAAAGTGACATTGTTTACATTTTACGGTAATGTGATATAGGAGATAGAAAATTGGATGTTGCCTGTTGAGGGTTGTAGTGATCCAAAGGAAATATTTTCATTCAGAATATCAGGCAGGTTGTGCTTCTTGTTTGCTCTTGTTTGGTCTGGCGCTTGGTGTCCATCAGAAGTGTGGTCTCTGTCTCTGTGCAGTCATTATACTCATTAGGGATGCTTCCATTTCCTAGTCATTGCTATCTTTTCCGAAACAAGTGGTGTTGGTTGTCCATCATGTCCAATGATGACAGGAAACCTGTGCTGGACAGTTTTGAAAGCAAAAAAGCCTTTGCACCAAGGGCTGTTCCACCATCTTGACCTTGGAAGTCTGGGTCCAGTGGTATGAACAAGTGTCACAAATAGGATCCTCCTAGGTTGCAGTGGATGACTGTGAGTTCTTCTATCACTCTTCAAGCCCTTCACTCTCCATAGAGCCACATTCCTGGCTATTAGGTGTCAATGTAGCTCACCTGCCCAGTCTGCTGGAGCTGACTTTGCGTGCCAGGACAGGCACGTCCCTATCTCAATGGGGTAAGAGACCACTGACTATTCTCAACTGGTTTAGCCCACCTGTCAAAGCAGTGCACTGGAGTGTAACCACTGTCACTGCAAACAGCCACTTGGAGCCAAAGGTGAGAGCTGAGTGTCTGGTGAGGAACAAAGGTGAGTGAGCTGCCCGAGATGAACTCAAACCCCTTCACTAGAGGTGCTGGACACCCTATACACCCTTAAGCAAGTAGATAAAATGAACTGAGGAACTTTATCATCATCATCTCTTCACATTCTTAGAGAATGGTCTAGAATATATACAGTGGTGCTAGAAAGTCTGTGAGCCCTGTAGAATTTTCTCTATTTCTGCATAAAATGTGATCAGATCTTCACGTAAGTCCTAAAACTAGATAATGAGAATCCAATTAAATAAATAGCACCAAAATATTGTTCATTTATTTATTGAGAAAAATTACCCAATGTATTTGTTGCAAAAAGTATGTGAACCTCTGGGCTGGTACCTTCTACAAAAGTGATTTGAAGACCGGTGTTGCGTTCAATGAGATGAGATTGGAGGAGTGAGTTGCAGACTTGCCTTACGTTCACAATGCCTCAATCAAAACAACTTTTTGCGGACCTTGGAAGAATAATTGTAGGGATGTAGGAAGCTGGAAAAGGTTACAGAAGCATTTCTAAAGACCTGAGTGTCCACAGTAAGAGAAATTGTCTACAAATGGAGGATATTCAATATAGTTGCTACTCTCTCTAGGAATGGGTATCCTGCAAAGGTAACACAAAGAACACACTGTGCAATGCTGAAGGAGGTCAAAAAGAAGCCAAGGGTAACAGCAAAAGACCTGCAGAAATCTCTGGAACTTGCTAAAGTCTCTGTTCATAGAACCATAAAACCATAGAACATTACAGAACAGAAATGGGCCTTTTGGCCCTTCTTGGCTGTGCCGAACCATTTTTCAGCCTAGTTCCACTGACCTGCACCTGGACCATATCCTTCCATACACCTCTCATCCATGTACCTGTCCAACTTTTTCTTATATGTTAAAAGTGAGCCCGCATTTACCACTTCATCTGGCAGCTCATTCCACACTCCCACCACTCTCTGTGTGAAGAAGCCCCCTCCCCATGTTCCCTTTAAACTTTTCCCCCTTCACCCTTAACCCATGTCCTCTGGTTTTTTTCTCCCCTAGCCTCATGGGAAAATGCCTACTTGCATTCACTCTATATATACCCATCATAATTTTATATACCTCTATCAACTCTCCCCTCATTCTTCTACGGTCCAGGGTATAAAGTCCTGACCTATTTAACCTTTCTCTGTAACTGAGTTTCTCAAGTCCTGGCAACATCCTTGTAAATCTTCTCTGCACTCTTTCAACCTTATTTAGTGACTTGTGCCCACTATAAGAAAAACACCAAACAAGAATGGAAGGCACCATGGAGGAAATCACTACTCTCCAAAAAAAAACATTGCTGCATTTCTCAAGTTTGCAAAAGATCTGGATGTTCCATAACATTGCTGGGACAATGTTCTGTGGTCAGACGAAACAGAAGTTGAACTTCTTAGCAGAAATCCACATTGCTACGTCTGGAGGAAATAGGGCACTGCACAGCAACATCGAAACCTCATCCCAACACTGAAGAATGGTGGAAGTAGCATCATGGTTTGGGGTTGCTTTGCTGCCCAGGGCCTGGACAGCTTGCAATCATTGAGGGAGCAATGAATTCAAAATTGTATCAAGACATTGCATTTTACCGGAGAACGTCAAGGTAGCTGTCCATCACCTGAAGCTTAATAGAAGTTTCATAATGCAACAAGACAATGATCCAAAAGACAAGAGTAAATCAAAAACAGAATGGTTTAAAAAGAAAAAAAAATGTTTTTTGGAATGCCCAAGTCAAAGTCCTGTCCTTATTCTCATAGAAATGTTGTAGAAGGACCTGAAGCAAGCAGCTCATGCAAAGAAGCCCACCAACATCCCAGTTTTGTAAGGAGGAATGGCCTAAAATTCCTCCAAGCCAACGTGCAGGACTGATCAACAGTCACCGGAAATGATTGGTTGAAGTTATTGCTGTACAAGGTGGTCGCATCAGTTACTAATAGCAAAGGTTCACATACTTTTTTCCAACAAATACCTGTAATATTAGGTAATTTTTCTCAATAAGTAAATTAACAAGTATTATGTTTTTGTGTTGTTTATTTAATTGGGTTCTCTTTATCTAGCTTTAGGACTTGCATGAAGATCTGATCACATTTTAGGTCATATTTATGCAGAAATAGAGAAAATTCTGCAGGGTTCAGAGATCACCTTCACAAATCTCATAACTTCATGAACTGTTTTGGCATTGCTCTATTTTTACTGAATTTTCATTGCTGGCAGCTGACTCCTGTTAGGGTTTTCTCATTGCTGCTCTGTTAGGTCCTCTTCTTTCCTCCGTTCAGAGATCAACTATCCACTCCTGAATCTGAAAACCATATTGTGACAATCCACCCTCTTTCTCTCTCCCTCTCTCACTCACTTTCTCTCTCCCTCTCTCCCTCTCTCTCTCTCTCTCTCTCTCTCTCTCTCTCTCTCTCTCTCTCTCTTTCACACTCTTCAGCTGCTGCATATCAACTACTATTTGTCCTGGGCTCGAGCAAAGTTGATTTGTTAAAGTTGAAGTTTTAATTGAATGTGAAATTGAATACAGGATGCTTTTCCCAGTCACAAAATTCAGGAACTATTTTGTAATTGGTTGGCTTTTAGAAAAATAATTGACACATCAACTCTCCAGTACAATGGCATTGTAGCAAGCATGCATTAAAGTAAAACGAAGAATTATTTTATAATCATGTGTTACACCAATGGAATTTGTTGCTTCCTCAAACAGTATCGCCAAGTAGCAGTTTGACAAGTGCACACTGAGAGAGAGCATCTGAAACATCTAACCTCAGGAAGTCAGTGTGCCTCCATTTCTATTTTCAGTATCCTTCAACACCTTTCTCTGGATAGATGATTTTGTAATCATGAGTCAGTTTTGGTAATGTCACATTTGAATTGAGGGCTAACTTGATGTATCTGTTTTCGAGGAAACAGACACCCCACACAGAAAGGATCAGCAGCTTATATTTATGTAGCTCCAAGAACATTGTAAAATGTACAAAAATTGGAAGAATTTATTGTACAGAAGGAGATTCAACCCATCACATTCATAGTGGCAAAACTGAACCAATCTCAATTTCTGCCTCATCAATGAAGGCACATCTTCACCCAATGAGTATTTTCTATGTAATATCAGCTTTTGCCTCAACTATTTTAGGAGAAATTTCAGTTTGATGCCATTCTTTGAAAAAAGAATATTATGCAAATTTTACACAAATACTAATTAACGAGATAACTGTAATTTATCATAACTGAAATTTGTATTATTTCAAATCTCATTGATTTGATCAGAACCAATAAATATTAGGCTTACATCTTAATGTTGAAGGTGCATGGGTGGAAAAGTGATTGCTGCTGCAGGACTTCATAACAATGGTTGCTCATTTTATTTAGTTTCTGAGATTGGGGTTTATTGATGACCATGGACCGGTGCCTGGCTAGTTTATACAAGAACCCTCTCTGTAAATATTATGGTTTTAAGTGCAGCTAAGCAATTATGTTTCAACAAACTTGTGTCTCTGCACTTTAAGACCATGATTTATCATCAATTTTCCCATCACTGCAATGATCAAAGAAATATTAATCTGGTTACAACATGTTCAGTGGCTCAACTTAGGACCCTGGACAATGAATCTGCAAATATTTCAGTAGGAAATTTGTCTCTTCTTGATGGTACATTAGTAAAACCTGTGACCCCAGTTCCAACTCCAAAGGCAGAGGAAACATTCTCCTAGAATCCACCGTGTCAAACACTGACTGGTTACATCAGGTCTTGGACAGTGCAGAAACTGAGAAGCTGCAGAGGGTGGTGAATTCTGCCAAGTACACCAAGGGCACATCCCTTCCCACCTCTGGTAGTATCTTCAGGAGGAACTAACTCAAAAAGGCAGCATCCATCATCAAAGATACCTCACCAGCTGGGCCATGCCATCTTCTCAGAGTGACACTTGGACAGAAGGTATGGAAGCCACATGGAAGGTCAAGAATAGCTACTTGCCTCCTAACATTCAGTTCTTGATCCAACTATCATGGCCCTAATCATATCAGTTTAACAATACCATGACCACTTTGATCAATTTGTATTAAAATGGACTTGGTTTCATTTTGTTCTAATTGCGTACGTTCTTGTAAAAAGTGTGTAAAATCTATGTTTATGTTTTTCTTGCAAATGCTGGTTCTATGGTACTATGTCTCTGTGATGCTGCTGCAAGGAAGTTCTTCATTGCAACTGTGCAGATAAGTTCTTGTACAGATCAGGATCAGAATCCAAGTTGACTGTCCTTGGCGTAAGTGATTTTTTTTGTGGCAGCAGTACAGTGCAGGCAAATTACTATAGATAGTAAATAAATAAATTAACAAATAAATATAAACAAATGAATAGATAGAAATGATTTCAGGTTTGAAAGCCTCATCAGATGAGGAACGTTTAGTGGGCCTGTACTCACTGATATTCAGAAGAATAAGAAGGGAACTCACAGAAAACTAAATTATGTTGAAAGGCCTCAGTCGAGTAGATGCGGAGAGGAGGTTTCCTTTGGGGGTGTCTAAGACCAGGGGACACAGACTCAGAATAGAGGGATGTCTACTTAGAATGGAGATAAGACGGAACTTCTTTAGCCAGAGGGTGGTGAATATGTGGAATTCGCTGACACAGGCAGCTGTGGAGGCTAAGTCTTTAGGTATATTTAAGGCAGAGGTTGATAAAATTCTTGATTAGTCAAATGGCCTAATTCTGCTCCTCTATCTTATGATCTTATGGGCTCATAGATAGATAAATGGAGCAAAAGATAAAATGCAAGGTAGTGTTCATGGGTGTATGGACCATTCACAAGATCTGACAGCAAAGGGGAAGAAACTGTTGCTAGGATATTGAGTATGGGTCTTCAGGTTCCTGTACCTCTTCCCTGATGCTAGTAATGAGGAGAAGGCATATCCCAGATGGTGAGGATCCTTAATGATGGTCCTTAATGTAGATCTGTTATTGCAGTTGGTCCAAGTCGTTGCTCAGGCAGGAGTTGATTCCAGTCATGACCAATCTCTCAAAGCACTTCATCACAATAGATATGAATGCTACTGGGTGACAGTATGCAAATAATGTATTTTTGCTTATAATCCATAATTATTCAAAGAAACAAGAATGCTTAATCAACCAACATCTAAACAAGCTTATTTAAATATTAAATACACATCAGGAAGGTTTTACATAGTTACACACAGAGTAATGGGTGTCTGGAATGAGCTGTCAGGGGTGGTCTGGAAGACGATAAGACAAAGGAGTTTAAGAGATTCTTAGACATGTGAAAAATCAGAAGAGATATTGACATGTGTGGGCAAAAGGGATTGTGTGTTATTAGCTTAATTCATGCTGTAAATCTTTATGGGTTTAAGGGCCTTTTGTTGTGCTGGGTTATTCTTCTGTATATGTGCTAACGACTATTATGCTATTCTATCTCCTTAGAGCTTAACAAAACACAATGTACGTTCATTTTTCCAATTACTTTTAAGGTCTAGTTTTTACTGCTGTGTTTTGTGTTGTTGTCAGTTTTCTCTGTCAAACTGTTTTATTTAAGAATTTTTCCACAGGGCAAGAAATAATCCCTGCTGCATATTTGCAAATGTACTTGAAAACCACATATGCAACTGAAACATTCACAAGAATTCACCAGAATAGAGAATGGGAAAATAACAGTGGCTTATATATACAAAGATGCTTTTGCATTGCAAATTAAAATCGATGAATTTGTTTTCCAAAGACATTGTAAATACAATACATTTATAGCTGATGTGGTATTGGATGAAAGGAAGCCACTGAGGAAAGCACCGTTGTTTAAAACCTAGAGCCCAAACTTTCCAACACAAGATTGTGTTTTCCTGTTTGGCTGGTAGTTCAGCTCAGGCTTAAGAGACTGCATTATAACCAATAGTTATCCTCATGGACATCTGCAGCTTCATCCAATCCATTTCAGAAACCTTACAAAAGCTTCTGCAGGAGCCCGGGCAAGGACACTAAGAGAAGGACACAAGGGTGACCAGTTGAATTTTACCCTTCCATCCAGATAAAATAAATGTAGGAAGGAAAGCAGATGGTAATATGTAATTTCGTGGTCTTTGAACAAAGGAACAAAGATGGTGCCGAGCAGATGGAAAGTAAAATGAAATTTAAAATCTTCACAACAAGTTTTATGAAGCTGCAGCTGAACTAAATGGTTGACCCACCCACCCAGGTTGGATGGAAATGCGGAGTGCCAATTAGGAGACTGTGTACAGGAACAGAGCAGCAATAGAAAAGGGTTCTGTAAGAAGAAATTCCTGTGCACTTTGGTCTTGTCTGGCCTGGTTTTGTGTGTTTGTCACATGTCAGAATCTTACACTGTTTCCTCAGCAAAGCTTACTCACGCGAAAGAGTCCTCTTGAGTTAAGTGCATACTGAAGTGTTCTTCAGAGGATCTGCCTCCATAGAACGTCACTTCAAAATTCCCTGAACAGTACTTCCTCCCTTCTCCACCAGGCTGCATTGCCTGATAGGCCTTCTGTTACTCAAATCATGAGTTATTCTAAAAGTTGTTGCCAGAGTCCTTGGCTTGAAGCTCATATTCATCTGGAGGCTCTAATGAAGAATTCTGTGCTTGCTAAGTCAATAAATTAGTATTTTGCAAATCAGTATTTTGATTCATTGATTTCTCCTTCCAGCATACAAATTCCATGCCCTCCCTCCTTCTATTCTCCCATCTAACTTGACATCTTCTCACCTACTTATTACTGTCCCCTGGTTCCCCTCCTCCTTCCCTTACTCCTGGGGTTCACTATCCTTTGCTGACAGTTTCCTACTTCTTCAGCTCTTAGCTTTTCCCACCCAAAAGGTTTCATCTGTCATCTTCTAGCCAGACTCCTTCCGTTCCCCTGACCTTTTTACTCTGGCATCTTCCCCTTTCCCTCCTGGTCCTGAAGAAGGGTCCTAGCCCAAAATGTCGATTATACACTTTGATTGATGCTGCCTGACCTGCTGAGTTCCTCCAGCATTTTTGTGCGTGTTGCTTTGGATTTCCAGCATCTGCAGACTTTTCCGTGTTTATTTTGTAAATCGGTACAGGAGTTGCCAATCTTCCAGTACGTGACTAACACAATGAGCAAGGCTGAGAGGCTTACCTACATTGATGGAAATACCATGGAATCGAACTCTACAAAATAGACACCATCAATAGTAACACTGAAAAGGTATAGTAATAACAGGGTTGTTATGGTGGGAGATTTTAATTTCCCAAATATTGATTAGCATCTCCCTAGAGTGAAGGGTTTAGATGATGTGGAGTTTGTTAGGTGTGTTCAGGAAGGTTTCTTGACACAATGTGTAGTTAAGCCTACAAGAGGAGAGATTGTACTTGATCTGGTATTGCGAAGTGAACCTGCTCATGTGTCAGATCTCTCAGTGGGAGAGTATTTGGGAGATAGTGATTCTATCTCCTTTACCATAACATTGGAGAGATATGGGAATAGACAAGTTACGGAAACATTTTATTGGAGTAAGGGGAAATATGAGGCTATCAGGAAGGAACTTGGAAGCATAAACTGGAAACAGATGTTCTCAGGGAAATGTACGGAAGAAATGTGGCAAATATTCAGAGGATACATGTGTGGTGTTCTGCATAGATACGTTCCAATGAGACAGGGAAAGGATGGTAGGGTACAGGAAGCGTGATGTACAAAAGCTGTTGTAAGTCTAGTCAAGAAGAATATAAGAGCTTACGAAAGTTCAAGAAACAAGGTAATGACAGAGATCTAGAAGATTATAAGGCTAGCAGGAAGGAGTTTAAAAATGAAATTAGGAGAGCCAGAAGGGGCCATGAGAAGGCCTTGGTGGACAGGATTAAGAAAAACGCCAAGGCATTCCACAAGTATGTGAAGAGCAAGAGGATAGGACTTGAGGACCAATCAAGTGTGACAATGGAAAAGCGTGGAACAGGAGGAGAGAGCAGAGGTACTTAATGAATACTTTTCTTCAGTATTCACTACAGAAAATGATCTTGGTGATTGTAGGGATGACTTTCAGTGGACTGAAAAGCTTGAGCATGTAGATATTAAGGAAAGCATCAAGTTGGATAAGCCACCGGGACCGGACGTGATGTACCCCAAGCTACTGTGGGAAGAGAGGGAGGAGATTGCTGAGCCTCTGGCGATGATCTTTGTATCATCAATGAGGACGGGAGATGTTCCCGAGGATTGGAGGGTTGCGGTTGTTGTTCCCTTATTCAAGAAAGGGATTAGGGATAGCCCAGGAAATTACAGACCAGTGAGTCTTACTTCAGTAGTCGGTAAGTTGATGGAGAAGATCCTGAGAGGCAGGATTTATGAACATTTGGAGAGGCATAATATGATTAGGAATAGTCAGCATGGCTTTGTCAAAGGCAGATTGTGCCTTACGAGCCTGACTGAATTTTTTGAGGATTGACTAAACACATTGATGAAGGTAGAGCAGTAGATGTAGTGTATATGGATTTCAGCAAGGTATTTGATAAGGTAGCCCATGCCAGGCTTTTTAAGAAAGTAAGGAGGCATGGGATCCAAAGGGTCATTGCTTTGTGGATGCAGAACTGGCTTGCCCACAGAAGGCAAAGAGTGGTTGGAGGTGGGTCATATTCTGCATGGAGATCGGTGACCAGTGGTGTGCCTCAGGGATCTGCTCTGGGACACCTACTCTTTGTGATGTTTATAAATGACCTGGATGAGGAAGTGGAGGGATGGGTTAGTAAATTTGCTGATGACACAAAGGTTGGCGGTGTTGTGGATAGTGTGGAGGGCTGTCAGGTGTTACAGCGGGACATTGATAGGATGAAAAACTGTGCTGAGAACTGGCAGATGGAGTTCAACCCAGGTAAGTGTGAGGTGGTTCATTTTGGTAGGTCAAATATGATGGGAGAATATAGCATTAGTGGTAAGACTGTCATAAGGAGGGGGGCTGGGAACGGACCCAAGTGCAAGACACAGGCACTGAAGTACTAGGGACAGGACTAGGAAACAGGGCGATGGAAAGGACATTGACAGGAAAACCAGGAACCTGGAACCAGACTGAACAAAAGAGCTAGGAGCCCGGGCTTGGACTCCGAGCCAGAAACTGGACAAGGACCCAGTACCTGGGTCTTGCCTCTGGCTCGGACCCCAGAACTAGGCAAGGACGAGGCTTGGCTGGCAGGCAGGACGAGGCTGGAGTCTTCAGGCTAGAAGCTAGAGGCTAGAGACTTGGCTTGACTTGGCAAGAGGCTAGAGGCTAGAGGCTGGAGTCTTCAGGCTTGGGGCGAGGCAAGACTGGAGGCTGGAGACTTGAGACGAGGCGAGGCGAGGCTGGAGGCTGGAGGCAGGAGACTTGAGGTGAGGTGAGGCTGGAGGCTGGAGACTTGAGGCAAGGCGAGGCTGGAGGCTGGAGACTTGTGGCAAGGCGAGGCTGGAGACTGGAGACTTGAGGCGAGGCAAGAGGCTGGAGGTTGCAGACTTGAGGCGAGGCAAGAGGCTGGAGGCTGCAGACTTGAGGCGAGGCTGGAGTCTGGAGGCTGCAGACTTGTGGCGAGGCTGGAGTCTGGAGGCTGGAGACTTGAGGCGAGGTTGGAGGCTGGAGATGAGGCGAGGCTGGAGACTTGAGGTGAGGCTGGAGACTTGAGGCGCGGCTGGAGGCTGGAGGCTGGAGATTTGAGGCGAGGCTGGAGGCTGGAGACTTGAAGGGAGACTGGAGGCTGGAGACTTGAGACAAGGCTGGAAGCTGGAGACTTGAGGCGAGGCTGGAGGCTGGAGACGAGGCGAGGTTGGAGGCTGGAGACGAAGCAAGGCAAGGCTGGAGGCTGGAGACTTGAGGCGAGGTGAGGCTGGAGGCTGGAGACTTGAGACAAGGCTGGAAGCTGGAGACTTGAGGCGAGGCTGGAGGCTGGAGACTTGAGGCGAGGTTGGAGGCTGGAGACGAGGCGAGGCTGGAGGCTGGAGGCTGGAGACGAAGCGAGGCAAGGCTGGAGGCTGGAGACGAGGCGAGGCGAGGCTGGAGGCTGGAGACTTGAGGCGAGGTTGGAGGCTGGAGACGAGGCGAGGCTGGAGGCTGGAGGATGGAGATGAAGCGAGGCAAGGCTGGAGGCTGGAGACGAGGCGAGGTGAGGCTGGAGGCTGGAGACTTGAGGCAAGGCGAGGCTGGAGGCTGGAGACTTGAGGCGAGGCTGGAGGCTGGAGACTTGAGGCGTGGCTGGAGGCTGGAGACTTGAGGCGTGGCTGGAGGCTGGAGACTTGAGGCGAGGTTGGAGGCTGGAGACGAGGTGAGGCGAGGCTGGAGGCTGGAGACTTGAGGAAAGGCGAGGCTGGAGGATGGAGACTTGAGGCGAGGCTGGAGGCTGGAGACTTGAGGCGAGGCTGGAGACGAGGCGAGGCTGGAGGCTGGAGGCTGGAGACGAAGCGAGGCAAGGCTGGAGGCTGGAGACTTGTGGCAAGGCGAGGCTGGAGGCTGGAGACTTGAGGCAAGCTGAGGCTGGAGGCTGGAGACTGGAGACTTGAGGCGAGGCTGGAGTCTGGAGGCTGCAGACTTGAGGCGAGGCTGGAGTCTGGAGGCTGGAGACTTGAGGCGAGGTTGGAGGCTGGAGATGAGGCGAGGCTGGAGACTTGAGGCGAGGCTGGAGACTTGAGACTTGAGGCAAGGTGAGGCTGGAGGCTGGAGACTTGAGACTTGAGGCACGACTGGAGGCTGGAGATTTGAGGTGAGGCTGGAGGCTGGAGACTTGAGGGGAGACTGGAGGCTGGAGACTTGAGACAAGGCTGGAAGCTGGAGACTTGAGGCGAGGCTGGAGGCTGGAGACGAAGCGAGGCAAGGCTGGAGGCTGGAGACTTGAGGTGAGGTGAGGCTGGAGGCTGGAGACTTGAGGTGAAACTGGATACTGGAGACTTGAGACAAGGCTGGAAGCTGGAGACTTGAGGCGAGGCTGGAGGCTGGAGACTTGAGGCGAGGTTGGAGGCTGGAGACGAGGCAAGGCTGGAGGCTGGAGGCTGGAGGCTGGAGACAAAGCGAGGCAAGGCTGGAGGCTGGAGACGAGGCGAGGCGAGGCTGGAGGCTGGAGACTTGAGGCAAGGCGAGGCTGGAGGCTGGAGACTTGAGGCAAGGCGAGGCTGGAGGCTGGAGACTTGAGGCGAGGCTGGAGGCTGGAGACGAGGTGAGGCTGGAGGCTGGAGACGAAGCGAGGCAAGGCTGGAGGCTGGAGACGACACGAGGCAAGGCTGGAGGCTGGAGACTTGAGGTGAGGTTGGAGGCTGGAGACGAGGCGAGGCTGGAGGCTGGAGACAAAGCGAGGCAAGGCTGGAGGCTGGAGACTTGTGGCAAGGCGAGGCTGGAGGCTGGAGACTTGAGGCGAGGCTGGAGACGAGGCGAGGCTGGAGGCTGGAGGCTGGAGACGAAGCGAGGCAAGGCTGGAGGCTGGAGACTTGTGGCAAGGCGAGGCTGGAGGCTGGAGACTTGAGGCAAGCTGAGGCTGGAGGCTGGAGACTGGAGACTTGAGGCGAGGCTGGAGTCTGGAGGCTGCAGACTTGAGGCGAGGCTGGAGTCTGGAGGCTGGAGACTTGAGGCGAGGTTGGAGGCTGGAGATGAGGCGAGGCTGGAGACTTGAGGCGAGGCTGGAGACTTGAGACTTGAGGCAAGGTGAGGCTGGAGGCTGGAGACTTGAGACTTGAGGCACGACTGGAGGCTGGAGATTTGAGGTGAGGCTGGAGGCTGGAGACTTGAGGGGAGACTGGAGGCTGGAGACTTGAGACAAGGCTGGAAGCTGGAGACTTGAGGCGAGGCTGGAGGCTGGAGACGAAGCGAGGCAAGGCTGGAGGCTGGAGACTTGAGGTGAGGTGAGGCTGGAGGCTGGAGACTTGAGGTGAAACTGGATACTGGAGACTTGAGACAAGGCTGGAAGCTGGAGACTTGAGGCGAGGCTGGAGGCTGGAGACTTGAGGCGAGGTTGGAGGCTGGAGACGAGGCAAGGCTGGAGGCTGGAGGCTGGAGGCTGGAGACAAAGCGAGGCAAGGCTGGAGGCTGGAGACGAGGCGAGGCGAGGCTGGAGGCTGGAGACTTGAGGCAAGGCGAGGCTGGAGGCTGGAGACTTGAGGCAAGGCGAGGCTGGAGGCTGGAGACTTGAGGCGAGGCTGGAGGCTGGAGACGAGGTGAGGCTGGAGGCTGGAGACGAAGCGAGGCAAGGCTGGAGGCTGGAGACGACACGAGGCAAGGCTGGAGGCTGGAGACTTGAGGTGAGGTTGGAGGCTGGAGACGAGGCGAGGCTGGAGGCTGGAGACAAAGCGAGGCAAGGCTGGAGGCTGGAGACGAGGCGAGGCGAGGCTGGAGGCTGGAGACTTGAGGCGAGGTTGGAGGATGGAGACGAGGCGAGGCTGGAGGCTGGAGGCTGGAGACGAAGCGAGGCAAGGCTCGAGGCTGGAGACGAGGCGAGGCTGGAGGCTGGAAACGAGGCAAGGCGAGGCTGGAGGCTGGAGCCTTGAGGTAAGGTGAGGCTGGAGGATGGAGACTTGAGGCGAGGCTGGAGGCTGGAGACTTGAGGCGAGGTTGGAGGCTGGAGACGAGGCGAGGCTGGAGGCTGGAGGCTGGAGATGAAGCGAGGCAAGGCTGGAGGCTGGAGATGAGGCGAGGCGAGGCTGGAGGCTGGAGACTTGAGGCAAGGCGAGGCTGGAGGCTGGAGACTTGAGGCGAGGCTGGAGGCTGGAGACGAAGCGAGGCAACGTTGGAGGCTGGAGACTTGAGGTGAGGCTGGAGACTTGAGGCGAGGTTGGAGGCTGGAGTTGAGGCGAGGCTGGAGGCTGGAGGCTGGAGACTTGAGGCAAGGCGAGGCTGGAGGCTGGAGACTTGAGTCGAGGCTGGAGGCTGGAGACTTGAGGCGAGGCTGGAGGCTGGAGACGAGGCGAGGTTGGAGGCTGGAGGCTGGAGACGAAGCGAGGCAAGGCTGGAGGCTGGAGACTTGAGGTGAGGCTGGAGACTTGAGGCGAGGCTGGAGGCTGGAGAGGAGGTGAGGCTGGAGGCTGGAGGCTTGAGACTTGAGGCGAGGTTGGAGTCTGGAGACGAGGCGAGGCTGGCGGCTGGAGACGAGGCGAGGCTGGAGGCTGGAGACGAGGCGAGGCTGGAGGCTGGAGGCTGGAGACTTGAGGCAAAGCGAGGCTGAAGACTTGAGGCGAGGCGAGGCTGGAGACTTGAGGTGAGGCGAGGCTGGAGACTTGAGACTTGAGGCGAGGCTGGAGGTTGGAGACTTGAGGAGAGGCTGGAGACTTGAGGTGAGGCTGGAGGCTGGAGACTTGAGGTGAGGCTGGAGGCTGGAGGATTGAGACGAGGTGAGATTGGAGGCTGGAGACGAGGCGAGGCTGGACGCTGGAGGCTGGAGATGAGGCGAGGCGAGGCTGGAGGCTGGAGACTTGAGGCGAGGTGAGGCTGGAGACTTGAGGCGAGGTGAGGCTTGAGACTTGAGGCAAGGCTTGGCTGGAGGCTGGAGACTTGAGGCAAGGCTTGGCTGGAGGCTGGAGACTTGAGGCAAGGCTTGGCAGGCTCCTCCTGGGTAGGGCACGGATCTCCTGGGCAGGGCACGGTACTCCTGGGCAGGGCACAGATCACCACCCAACAGAGTCAAGGGACAGGAAGGGTCAGAACCAACCCCAGGTAATGGCAAGACGGCCTGGCTTACCTGGGCGGAGGCAAGGGACAGGAAGAGACAGAACCAACCACAGGTAACGGCAAGACGGCCTGGCTTACCTGGGCGGAGGCAAGGGACAGGAAGGGAGCTAGGTACAGGGTGGCTCCAGGACAAGACTGCAGGCGAGACGAGGCGAGAGTTACCGGCAAAACATGGCAGGGCTTCAGGCGAGGAAACAGAAGGCAGAGGAAGGGAAACAAGGAGTAAGGACAAGAACAATCCAGCAGCAATGCTCTGGTCTCTGAAGGTATTTATGCAGCCAGCCCCAACGAGCATCAGCTGCCTCAATTAGAACTCAACAAGACAGAAACAGGGTAGACAGGAAAAGCTGGAGCAAGGGTCGATGGACCGGACCGTGAACTGGAATATGGACTTCACGGACCGGACTATGACAAAGACTCTCGGCAGTGTGGAGATTAAGAGGGATCTTGGGGTCCGAGTCCATAGGATACTCAAAGCTGCTGCACAGGTTTACTCTGTAGTTAAGAAGGCATACGGTGCATTGGCCTTCATCAACTATGGGATTGAATTTAGGAGCCACGAGGTAATGTTGCAGCTATATAGGAACTTGGCAGACCCCTCTTGGAGTACTGTGCTCTATTCTGGTCGCTTCACTACAGGAAGGACGTGGAAACTATAGAACGGGTGCAGAGCAGATTTACAAGGTTGTTGCCTGGATTGGGGAGCATGCCTTATGAGAATAGATTGAGTGAACTTGGCCTTTTCTCCTTGGAGCAACCAAGGATGAGAAGTGACCTAATAGAGGTACATAAGATGATGAGGGGCTTTGATCGTGTGGATAGTCAGAGGCTTTTTCCCAGGGCTGAAATGGCTAGCATGAGAGGGCATAGTTTTAAGGTGCTTGGAGGTAGGTACAGAGGAGATGTCAGGGGTAAGTTTTTTTACGCAGAGAGTAGTGAGTGCATGGAATGGGCTGCCAATGGTGGTGATGGAGGCGGAAACGATATGGTCTTTTAAGAGACTCCAGGATAGGTACATGTAACTTAGAAAAACAGAAGGCTATGTGTAAGCCTAGGTAGTTCTAAGGTAAGGACATGTTCGCCACAGCTTTATGAGCCAAAGGGCCCGTATTTTGCTGTAGGTTTTCTATGTTTCTATGTCAACTACCCAGTCTGTGTTCCTCCAGCTGTATACATGACCTGCACTCTACTGTGATATGCAGGTTATCACATCAACAATCTCTTTAAAATGGGCTCTTGGAATTTGTGCTGAATTTAGAGACTTATTTTTTTTCCCTACTTGAGCACTGGTAGAAACAATGATGACTGACCCGATTTCTCAACTAAAAATATGGACACCATCACAAGCTCCACTCCCTTGCCATCAGCTTCATCCTGTCCCTAGCCAGGGTCAGAGGCCTAAAGAAGTCCTTTTGTTTCCGTGCTCCAAGGAAGCATTTCTGGATTTAATACAGATTTTTGAACTGTGTATTCCTTTTAAATCATGTCTTCCTTGAAAGTGAAAGGGAATAGATTACAGCCATTAACTTATTGCCGATAACATAATGTTCTCATCAACAATGCTTTGTGGTAGCTCAGGCAGCAGGACTGTGTGACAGATCTTCTGAATGCATTTGAAATATGTTTTTTTTTACTTTATATAAAACAAATATGAACTAATTAATGGATCCAGGACCTATCAAAACCCATCATGATAATATCTTTGCCTTTAAATTGAATGATGTTTGATTAACTTCTGTTGGCGTTAGGAGACTGGAAATTCTTCAGCACTTTTTAAACTGTGCAAATAGGGTATAGCTGCAAGGAGCAAAATATGAAGAGGTCGGTAACGCTGTATGGGTCAACGTCAAATGGGAGTATTACTTGTTGCAATTGTGATTTAGATTATAATAGGAGAGGGGGCAAAGGAAAATGGCTAAGGAACCTAAACTTGAACTGTTGCAAGAGATTAAACTTGAGCAATTCAATGTTAATTTGTAACTATTTTATTATTAATGAGGTAGTAACCAATATTTTCTTGTCCAAAGTACCTGTGCTTGGACCAAGACTGGGGATGTTTACACCTACATCATGGAGCAGACAGGATCTTTTTATTTACAGCAAAACATATGATGTTATGAAGACCTGCTCTTACTTAAATAGTCCTTGCCTTCCACGTGCATGCTGCATGTTGGGTGGCACAGGAGCGTAATGGTTAGCACAACACTTTGCAGTACAGGCAACCCAGGTTCAATTCCTGCCACTGCGTATAAGGAATTTGTATGTCCTCCCCATTACAGTGCGGGTTTCTTCTGGGTGCTCTGGTTTCCTCGCAACAGTCCAAAGACATAATGGTTTGTAGGTTGATTGGTCATTGTAAATTGTCCCATGACTAGGATGGGATTAAATCAGGAGATTCCTGGGTGGCGGGGCTCAAGGAGCTAGAAGGGCTTATTCTGCACTGTATCTCAATAAATCAGCAAATAAAAAGATAGATTGGTAGATAGATAGATAAATAAAGAAAGAAAGAAATAAATACAAGTATTAAGAGCTAAGGCTTGGATGCAGACAAGGTCCAGATTGATCTATGCAGGTTGAGGGAATAGGCAGATATAGGATAACGTAGATAAAAAATGAGCTTATTCAATCCGATGGCAATAACAGAGAAGCAGATTATCCAAAAGGGTCTTGATGAAGGGTCTTGGCCCCAAACGTCCATTGTTTATTCCTCTCTATAGATGCAGCCTGACCTGCTGAGTTCCTCCAGCATTTGTGTGTGTTGCTCTAGATTTTCAGCATCTGGAGAATCTCTTGTGTTTATTATCTGAAAGATGGCGGATTGAGAGAAGCAGAACTTTCCGGTGGCCAAACATTTTAATTCCACTTCCCATTCCCATTCTGACAAGATAAAGTCACCCTCAGGGTGGAGAAGCAACTTATATTCTATCTGGGTAGCCTCCAACCTTCTGGCATGAATATCGATTTCTTCATTTGATAAAAAAAATTCAATCTCTCTATCTCCTCTATTCCCCACAGTAACTTTTTACCATTTCTCACCTGCCTATTACTTTCCCCGGTTCCCCTTCTCCTTTCCTTTCTCCTATGGTCCACTCTCTTTTCCTAACAGATTCCTTCTTCTCCTGCCCTTGACCTTTCCCAGCCACCTGTCTTCACCTATCACCTTCCAGCTAGCCTCCATCCCCTTCACCCTACAGTCACTGAATGGGAGCATGCAGATACAACAAGTGATTAAGAATGCAAATAGTATGCTGATCTTCAGAACAAAAGTACTCAAGTGTTGGAGCAGAGACATCTCACTGCAATAAGACAGCAAATTGCTGAAACTACAGCTTGAGTGCTCTTATTGAAGGAGGGATTTCAGTGAATGTTTACAATTCCTGGGATGCCAGGACTGGAGAATGAAGAGACATTGGATCGATTAGGTTGATTTTTTAATGGCCTTTAGAAGAATAAGAGAACCTAATAAGCCTGCAACATTTGAATAGGACTAAACAATTTAGATGCAGGAGAAATGTTCCTTCTATATGAGGAGTAAAGACCAAGGGTCTAACAATGAGAAGATAAGAAATGGGAGAAATTTCTTCCACAGAAAATTCCAACAACAGAAAATAATTGATGACAAATCTATAAAACATTCCAGAAGAAATAAAGTATTGCTCTCTGGGGTCTGAAATTGGGTGTGATAGAACTGGAGATCATAGGTTTAGGGTGAAAGGTGAAATATTTCAGGAGAAATTGTGGAGACTCTTCACTCAGAGGGTGATGAGAGTGTAGAATGAGCTTCCAGCATGAGAGCGTAGAATAAGTTTCCAGCAGAAGTGATGGATGAGGGCTCAATCACAACATTCCACAACATTTAAGGACTTGGATGAGGAGGGTTTGGAAGGCTATGGTCCAGGTGCAGGTAGATGGGACTAGGCAGACAATAAGGTTGTAATGGACTAGATAGGCCGAAGGGCCTGTTTTTGTGCTGTGATGCTCTATGACTCCATAACTCCATGAATCCATGATGCTGTAGACCAAGGTTCCCAAACTTTTTTTTATGCTATGTCCCTACCATTAACCGAGGGACTAGGGGATATGGGGAGAACACTGAAAGAGGGTGTAGCATTTAAATAACCACCCTTGATTATATTGAAGGCTTGAAGGACTAAAAGACTTCCTTCTGTTTCTGTGACTGAAAAACACAGAATTGGTGTCCTGGCGTAAATTCCATATCCTTGCATGCAAATCTAATGCCCCTGAGCTTTAGCAAATGGAAGACCCAAAAAAGACATGACATTCCAAACAACATACACAAGATGCTGGAGGAACTCAGCAGGCCAGGCAGCATCTATGGAAAAGAATACGGTCAACGTTTCGGGCCGAGACCCTTCGAAATGTAGAATCCCGACAATAATTACTAAAAATGTTTTCTTTGTTATGAAAATGTGTTTGTGTAGTACAGCTATTTTAAAACACCTGGGCCTCAATTGAATTTACCTGTAAACTAAAGCAAGATACAGCAAGATATTCAAGTATAAATTTAGCCCAAACTTGGGCATGTTTCTATCTCCAAGTTCACTATATATCTTCTGTTTTAATAATTTATAGAAACTTTTCCTCAGCACCAATTGCCCTACCAACCATATGCCTAGTTCTCTCTTCATGGAGAACAGGGAGGGCAGTTCAATAACTTCTCCAGACACAAGATCCATTCTGTTCTGGAATATTTCATTCCTTTCACATTCTCCACCCACATCTTCACAAATGGCTATTAGGTCAACATCTTTTATTTTAGTCTGGTACTATCAATTCATCTATTTTGCAGTGAATGTTTACTGCAAAAATTTGTGCCTTCAGTTTTAACTAATTATTATTTTTTATCCCCCTATCAGACTGGATTGTGCTCATTCCAGCCCACTGCATGCATTCACTTCCTTTTACTTTTCCCACGACTAAACTTAGGTGTTAAGCTTATAATCATAAGTCATCAAAGAGGGAAGGGTCTTTCTTATCACCAAGTCAGGCCTATGAAACTGGAAGGCCTCAGCCACTTGCATATCCAAATAGCCTTCAGATACAGCATGGAAACAGGCCCTTTGAAACTTCAAAGCAACACGCGCAAACTACTAGAGGAAGTCAGCAGGTCAGACAGCACCTATGGAAATTAATAAACAGTCGATGGTTTGGACTGAGACCCTTCTTCAGGACTGAGAATGAAGGAGAAAGATGCCAGAATAAAAAGGTGGTGGGGTGGGGAGAAGGCTAGCTCGAAGGTGAAAGGTGAAGCCAGGTGGGTGGGAAAGGTCAAGGGCTGGAGAAGAAGGAATCTGTTGGGAGAGGAGAGTAGACCATAGGAGAAAGTAAAGGGCAGGTAAGAAGAGGTAAAAGGTCAGTGTGGAGAATAGAGCAAGGGTGGAATTTTTTTAACCAGATGGAGAAATCAATATTCATGCCATTAGGTTGGAGGCTACCTAGATGGAATATAAGGTGTTGCTCATTCACCATGAGGGTGACTTCATCTTGGCACAAGAGGAGGTCATAGATTGACATGTCAGCATGGGAATGGTAAATGAAATTAAAATGTTTAGCCACCAGAAGGTTCAGCTTGTTGTAGATGGAGCAGAGGTGCTCGACGAAGCGGTGCACTGGACACACTAGATCACCCCAGCAGTTTCTCAGGTGAAGCATTCCCTCACATGTAAGGACTGTTTTGGTTCCAGAATGGAGGTGAGGGAGGTGGTGAATGGGCAGGTGTTGCACTTAGGCCACTTGCAGGGATAAGTGCCTGAAGGGAGATTAGTGGGGAGGGATGAATGAAGAAGGGAATCTGGGAGGGAGAGTTCCCCATGGGATGAGGAGAGGAGAGGTAATGATGTGTTTCGTGGTAGGATCTCTTTGTAGGTGGCAGAGGTTGTGGAGGATAATGTGTTGGATGCAGAGACTGATGGGGGGTAGATAAGGACAAGATGAACTCTATCACTTTTAAAGTGGCAGGAAGATAGTGAGAGTGCAGATCTTAGTGGGGGTAGGGAAACCCCCTTTGAAGAAGGAGGCTATTTCTGAAGTCCTGGAATGGAAAGCTGTGTTCTGGGAACAGATCCAGTGGAGGTAAAGGAACAGAGAAAAAGGAACAGACCCTTCCAAAGAAGTTGCCTACCTGAAATTGTCCCCTTTGCCAGCACTTGGTCCATATCTCTCTAATCATGCCCCTCTATCCATGTTCCCATCAATATGTTCTTTACACTAGTAACTTTACCCACCTCTATTACTTCTTCTGGAATTTTGTTCGCTACACTCACTACACTCTGAGCGAAAGATGTCCTCAGGTTCCCTTTAAATCTTTCCCCCTTATCTAAAGACTCTGTCCTCCAATTTTTAGACAGTGACCTTCACTCTTATCTATGCCTCTTATGCTTTTCTATGCCTCTGTATTGTCAGCCCTCAGACTCCTACTTTCCAAAGAAAACAGGCCAGCCTGTCTATCCTCTGCTTATGACAGAGGCCCAGCAATTCATTCCCAACAGCAAGAAAACATGCTGGTGAAACTCAGCTGGTCAAGCAGCATCTGTGGTGGTAGAGGGATGACCAACATTTTAGCTTAATACCCTACATCAGGACTGAGAGTGCAGAAGGGGGATGGCCAAACTAAAGCGGTGAGAGGGAGAGGTGATGCAGGAAATAAGTGGAAACAGTTGTGGAGAGAAACAGTATACTGCCTCATAGAGCACTACAGCACAGAAACAGGCCATTCAGCCTATCTAGTCCATGATAAAATATTATTCTGCCCCATCGACCAACGTCTGGACCATTGTCCTCTATGCCCTTATCCTCTCTTAAATGTCCTCTTTTAAGTTTCTCTTAAATGTTGTAATTGAATCTCCATCCACCACTTTTTCTGGCACCTCATTCCATACTTGCACCAGCATCTGAGTGAAGAAGTTTCCCCTCAGGTTCCTCTTAAATATTTCAACTTTCATCCTTAACTTATGACCTCCAGTTCTAGTCTCATCCAACCTCAGTGGAAAAAAAGCCAACTTACATATACCGTATAACTGTATATGCCACTGAGAATTGTGTGTCCTTCTGTCAAATCTCCCCTCATTCTCCTATACTCCAGGGAACAAAGTCTTAACCTATTCAATCTTTCCCTATAATTCAGGTCCTCAACTGTCATCCACATATTTTCTGATCCAGTTTAACACATTATCATCCAGATTATTGTTACTTCATTAACAAACAACAATGGACCAACACCAATTTGTCACAGATCCCTAGACAGTGAGGCAATCATTTATGACAACTCTCTGACTTCTCCCACAAAGTCAATGTTCACTCCAATTTGCTACCTCATTCTGAATGCCAAGCAACCTAAGGTTTTTGATGCCCCTCCCATCTGGGCCCTTATCAAAGGCCTTGCTATAGTCTATGTAGACAACATCCATTGCCATTCCTTCACCAAATTTCTGGTAACCTCGAAAAACTATACAAATTTGATTAGGCATGCCCTACTGTAATGATGAGAAGATAGACCCAGATGGAGGAGAGAAGAACGGAGAGAGAGAAAGAGGCTGAACAGAGATTTGGAGATGCTGGAATTTGATAAATCAGGAAAATGGTACGAGCTGAGTGGATTCAGAACTGTCTCAGAGGCAGAAAGCAGTAGGTGGTGGCTGTAGCACAAAGAAGAGAAAATCTACAGATGCTGGAAATCCAAACAACTCACACAAAATGCTGGAGGAACTCAGCAGGCTGGGCAGCATCTATGGAAAAGAGTAAAGAGTCGATGCTTCAGGCTGAAACCCTTCAACAGGACTGTGTGTGGTGGGTGGAGGTGGCTGTAGTTCGTTTCTCAGAATAGAGGTTGGTGCCCAATGGCGTGCTGCAAGGGCCAGTTTTGGGACCCTTATTATTTGTAATTTATAGAAATGATTTGCATGAGACTGCTCAAGACTTGATCAGCAGGTCTGTAGCTGACACCAAATGAGGATGCATTGTTGAAAGTGAGGAAGGTTACTGCAGATTATACGGGGATCAAGATCAGTTGGAGAAGTGAGTCAAGGAGCAGCAAATGGATCTCCGTATAGAAAATTGTGAGCAGAAGCATTTCGGAAAGTCAAACGAGTGAAAGACCTAAGCTATGAATGGTAGGGCAATGGGGATGACTGAGAATGTCCTGACCAGTTGCATCATTATCTGGCATGTAAATTACAAGACATCTGACTGCAAGACCCTACAAAGGATTGTGAGGGCAACTGAGAAGATCATTGCAATCTGTTCTACTCATCCAAGATAGTTATCAGGAAAGCTGAAAATGCAGGGCCCTAGCATTATCAATAATCTCTGCCATCCATCCAGCAACCTCTTTGAACCCTTACCATCAGACAGGAGGAACAGTGGCATTAGGAAAAGGACTGTTAGGGTGATAAACAACTTCTTTTCTGCCAGAGAGACTACTGAACAATTTGCCACACTCAGATCTCATCACATATGAAACACCAGTAGCATATACTTTTTGTTTTTGACTTGTGTCATAAATACAACTTATTGGTCACCATTGGTCTGCCTCAGGGATTTGTTCTGGGACTTCTGCTCTTCGTGAATTTTATAAATGACCTGGATGAAGAAGTGGAGGGATGGGTTAGTAAATTTACTGATAACACAAAGATTGTAGCTGTTGCGGATAGTGTGGAGGGCTGTCAGAGGTTGCAGCAGGACATCGATAGGATGCAAAACTGGGCTGAGAAGTGGCAGATGGAGTTCGACCCAGATAAGTGTGAAGTGGTTCATTTTGGTAGGTCAAATATGATGACAGAATATAGTATTAATGGTAAGACTCTTGGCAGTGTGGAGGATCAGAGGGATCTTGGGGTCCGAGTCCATAGGACACTCAAAGTTGCTGTGCAGGTTGACTCTGTGGTTAAGAAAGCAATATGGTGCATTGGCCTTCATCAATCATGGGAGTGATTTTAGGAACCGAGAGGTAATGTTGCAGCTATATAGGAGCCTGGTCAGACCCCACTTGGAGTACTGTGCTCCGTTCTGGTCGCCTCACTACAGGAAGGATGTGGAAACCATAGAAAGGATGCAGAGGAGATTTACAAGGATGTTTCCCGGATTGGGGAGCATGCCTTATGAGAATAGGTTGAGTGAACCTGGCCTTTTTTCCTTGGAGTGACAGAGGATGAGAGGTGACCTGATAGAGGGGTATAAGATGATGAGAGTCATGGATCATGTGGGTAGTCAGAGGCTTTTTCCCAGGGCTGAAATGGCTAGCACGAGAGGGCACAGTTTTAAGGTGCTTAGAAGTAGGCACAGAGGAGATGTCAGGGGTAAATCTTTTTACGCAGAGAGTGGTGAGTGCGTGGAATGGGCTGCCAGCGATGGTGGTGGAGGTAGATATGATAGGGTCTTTTAAGAGACTCCTGGACAAGTACATGGAGCTCAGAAAAAAAGAGGGCTATGGGTAACCCTAGGTAATTTCTAAGGTAGGGACATGTTCGGCACAGCTTTGTGGGCAGAAGGGTCTGTATTGTGCGGTAGATTTTCTATGTCTCTATGTTCAATTAAATGTTGTTTCATCTAGTGGTATACCTGTATATAGTTGAACGCATATAACCTTGAACTTGACTAGAGGGTGTAATGGAAGAGAGGGACCAAGAAGTGGAAGTACATTGAAGGCAGTAAAGGTAGACAAGGTGGTGTAAAAGATGTTTAGCATGCTGGGTTTAATTAGTCAGTGCATTGAATATAGTAGTTGGGACACTATGTTGTAGTTGTACCAATTGTTGCTGAAGTGCCATTTGGAGTGCTGTCTACAGCTTTATTCTCACAGATACAGGAAAGACATGGTTAAGATGAAAAGCGTGCACAAAATATTTATGAGGATGTCACCAGGATTAAAGGGCCTGAGTTACAGGGAGAGGTTGGCCATACTAGGTCTTTACCCCTTAGAGAATTGGAGAACAAGGGGCAAACTTATAGAACTGTTTAAAAATGCAAGAGACATTGATAAGGTGCACGAGAACAGTCTTTTTTCTAAAACTAGGCCCATATACTTAGAGTGAGAGGGGAAACTTTTGAAATTAGCCTGTGGGACAACTTTTCCATACAAAGGATGGTGAGTATCTGGAACAAGCTGTCAGAGGAATTGGTTGAGGCAGGTACAATAGTATCACTGAAAAAGCATTTGGATAAGTATAAGAACAGAGCAGGACTTTAAGAGATATGGATGAAACGCAGGAAATTAGGACAAGCTGTGTTGGCAGTGTAGACAATGTGGCTGGCATGAGCTGTCTGGGCCAAAGGACTGACAATCAGTGGTCACTTTATGAGGTCCAACCATATACCTGCTCATTAATGCAAATGTCTAATCAGTTCCGATTGGCAACTGCTTACTCAATGTCATCAAGACCAAACAGCTGATTATCGACTTTAGAAAGAAATCTGAGGTCCATGAGCCAGTCCTCATCACAGGATTGGAGATGGAGAGGGCTAGCAGCTTTAAATTCCAAGGAGTTATTATTTCGAAGGACCTGTCCTGGGCCCAGCATGTAATTGCAATGATTATGGAAGCACGCCAGCACCTCTACTTCTTCAGGACTTTGCAGAGGTTCTGCATGACATCTAAAACTTTGACAAACTTCTAAAATGTTTAGTGGAGAGTATACTGACTGGCTGTATCACAGCCTGGTGTGGAAACACCAATGCCCTTGAAGGGGAAATCCGACTAAAAGTACTGGATACGGCCCAGTCCATCACAGGTAAACCCCTCTCAACCACTGAGCACCTGAGTGAAATGCTGTCACAGGAAAGCAGCATCCATCATCAGGGACCTCCACCACCCAGTTCATGCTCTCTCCACACTACTTCCATCAGGAAGAAAATACAAGAGCATCAGGACTCACATCACCAATTTCAGGAAGTTACTAACTGTCATCCATCAGGCTCTTGAACCTAAGAGGATAACTTTACTCAACTTAACTTCAATTGTTACCATTGAAATGTTCTCACACCTAATAGACTCACTTTCAAGGATTCTTCATCTCACGTTCTTAATACTTATTGCTTATTTATTTACTATTATTATTTTTTTCAATTTGTATTTTCAGTTTGATGACATCTGCACTCTCGAAAACCCCTCATTTGATGGCCTATCACTGATTCTCTTATGGATATCAGTCTATAATATTATTGAGTATGCCCACAAGAAGATGAATCTCAGGGTTATATATTTTTGACATATTTGTATTTTGATGATAAAATTTACTTCAAACTTTGTACTCTGAGCCAAACTTATGACATCAATTCTACGCATAAAAGTATACAGACATGGTCACGAGGTTCAGTTTTGCAGAACCAACTTCAGAATGGGGAAGAAATGTGATCTCAGTGACTTTGACAGTGGAATAATAGTTGGTGTCAGAATGCAAACAACAGGAATTCTGCAGATGCTGGAAATTCAAGCAACACACATCAAAGTTGCTGGTGAACACAGCAGGCCAGGCAGCATCTGTAGGAAGAGGTGCAGTCGACGTTTCAGGCCGAGACCCTTCGTCAGGACTAACTGAAGGAAGAGTGAGTAAGGGATTTGAAAGTTGGAGGGGGAGGGGGAGATCCAAAATGATAGGAGAAGACAGGAGGGGGAGGGATGGAGCCAAGAGCTGGACCGGTGATAGGCAAAAGGGGATACGAGAGGATCATGGGACAGGAGGTCCAGGAAGAAAGACGGCGGGGGGGGGGGACCCAGAGGATGGGCAAGAGGTATATTTAGAGGGACAGAGGGAGAAAAAGGAGTCAGAATGAGCGGTTTGAGCATCTCCCAAACTGCTGGTTTCCTGGGAGTTTCACTTACAATGATCTCTAAAGTTTCCATGGAATGGTGCAAAGATCAAAAACATCCAGTGAGCAGCAGTTCTCTGGAGGAAAACGTCTTGTTGACAGGAGAGATCAAAGGAGAACGGCCAGACTGGTTCAAACTGAGAGGAACGCAACAGTAACTCAAATAACCATATGGTGGCCGATTAGGAAAAGGGGAGGTGCAACGAGACCTGGGTGTCATTATACACCAGTCATTGAAAGTGGGCATGCAGGTACAGCAGGCGGTGAAAAAGGCGAATGGTATGCTGGCATTTATAGCGAGAGGATTCGAGTACAGGAGCAGGGAGGTACTACTGCAGTTGTACAAGGCCTTGGTGAGACCACACCTGGAGTATTGTGTGCAGTTTTGGTCCCCTAATCTGAGGAAAGAC
Source organism: Mobula hypostoma (assembly GCF_963921235.1). Taxonomy (NCBI): domain Eukaryota; kingdom Metazoa; phylum Chordata; class Chondrichthyes; order Myliobatiformes; family Myliobatidae; genus Mobula; species Mobula hypostoma. The sequence goes on along the minus strand of NC_086097.1, from coordinate 115,946,846 downwards.
ATCTTTGCCATAGAGGGAGTACAAAGAAGGTTCACCAGATTGATTCCTGGGATGGCAGGACTTTCATATGAAGAAAGACTGGATGAACTGGGCTTGTACTCGTTGGAATTTAGAAGATTGAGGGGGGATCTGATTGAAACGTATAAGATCCTAAAGGGATTGGACAGGCTAGATGCAGGAAGATTGTTCCCAATGTTGGGGAAGTCCAGAACGAGGGGTCACAGTTTGAGGATAGAGGGGAAGCCTTTTAGGACCGAGATTAGGAAAAACTTCTTCACACAGAGAGTGGTGAATCTGTGGAATTCTCTGCCACAGGAAACTGTTGAGGCCAGTTCATTGGCTATGTTTAAGAGGGAGTTAGATATGGCCCTTGTGGCTACAGGGGTCAGGGGGTATGGAGGGAAGGCTGGGGCGGGGTTCTGAGTTGGATGATCAGCCATGATCATAATAAATGGCGGTGCAGGCTCGAAGGGCCGAATGGCCTACTCCTGCACCTATTTTCTATGTTTCTATGTTTCTATGTTACAACAGTAGCATACAGAAGAGCATCTCTGAAAGCACAACACATCAAACCTTGAAGTGAATGAGCTATTACTGCAAAAGGCTATGAACATACACACAGTGGCAACTTTATTAGATATAAGAGGTATCTAATAGAGTGGTCACTGATTACATATCTAGGTTGTATTGCTCTGTGATTCTCACTCTATGAATAATGGAGTGATGAGACCATTTGAGGGAGGTAATAGGAGAACCAAAAATTCCAGTGTGTGGGTAATGACAGGTAGAACCAGGTGGGGGAGGAGAATAAAACTAGATAACAGGGCCTGGGAAGGTGGAAATAGGGATATGAAAACCAACGAGAGAGAAAGAAGCTCAGAAAATGAAGTTTAAGTGAAGTTGGAAAATTTATTGTTCATACTATTGGGATGTAGTCTACCCAGGTAGAAGATGAGTTAAATGTGTTCTAACCAAAGATTTAAAATACTGAACTTAAAACAATGATTAAAATATTGATAATGCGAAATTTACTTGAGGAATTCTAAAACAGTGGTTCCCAAACATTTTCTCACCCAGAACACATCACCAGAGGCTCCCTAACCCACTCCAGGCATTACGTAAAAACCATAAAGAATTTTGAATTACGATGCACAGTCAAAGAAAATAGGAACTGCAGTGACAAATAATTGCAAAAAGTATTCAAATCTCTTTAATGCTCAAATAAAATTATTCCTATATTTAATTTCAGTAAAAGCTATTTTCATCAACAATTTCAGAGTGTATATTAGTCGTCCAACTATTTACTACTTCATTGATTTTTCACCTTTCAATGAGATGGATGGGTTTGATGCAGTGATCTCCGTATCTCAACATCAGTCTGATGTCACTCAGAATGAGTCTGAGATCACAACATTCGGTAATTTACAGTTATGTTTCATTGCTTTGAAAGAAGTTGGGTAACTGCACTTCTCCAGACACAAGATCCATTCTTTCTGGAATATTTCATTCTTTGCACATACTCCACCCACACCTTCACAAACTGCTATTAGGCCAATGTCTTTTACTTTAGTCTGGTACTATTAATTCATTGACTTTGCAGTGAAGGTTTGCTAAAAAAGCTTCTCCCTTCAGTTTTAACCTTCTATTCTTTTTTGTGCTCCCTCCAGCCTACTGCATGCATTTACTTCCCATAGCTAAACTTAAGTGTTAAACTCATAATCATGAGTCATCAAGGAGGGAAGAATCTTGCTTATCTCCAAGCCGGGCCTTAGCCTATGAATCTGGAAAGTGTCAGTCTGCAGAATATCCAATTGGCCTTCAGATATTTTCAAAATATTGTACGCCTTTGAACTAAGTTCAGATTCATAATCATAGAATGATACATCAAGGAAACAGACCCTTTGGATCTCGTCCACTTCAACCAAATCCTGACCTGAAGTTGTCCCATTTGCCAGCATTTGGTCTGTTTCCCTCTGATCATGTCCCTCTCCTCATGTTCCTGTCAATACATTCTTTACATTTCTAATTTTACCCACCTCCATGACTTTTTCTGACAGTTTGTTCCCCACACTCACTACACTCTGAGCAAAAGATTGTCCATCAGGTCCCCTTTAAATTGTTCCCTCTCACCTTAATTCTCTGTCCTCCAATTTTTAGATTCTCCCACCCTCGGGTGAAGACTATGACCATCTATACTATCTATGTCCCTTATGTTTTGCATACCTGTACATTGTCAGCCCTCAGACTCCTACTTTCCAGGGAAAACAGCCACAATTCCTATTCCTTCCTGATGACAGAGGCAGCTCAGTTCCAACAACAAGCAAACATGATGAAGAAACACAGGTAGTCAAGCTGCATCTGTAGAGGCAGAGTGATGACTGGTGTTTTAGGATAAGACCCTACATCAGGTCTAAGATTGCAGAAGAGAAATAGGCAAACTAATGAGATGAGAGGGAGGGAGTAAGACAAGGTCTGGCAGGCAATAGGTGGAAGCAGTAAAGGAGAGAAACAGTGCATTGTCTAATAGAGCACAACGGCACAGAAACAGGCCATTCAGCCCATCTAGTCCATGCCAAAATGTTATTCTGCCCTATCAACCAGCATCTAGACCATAGCCCTGTATACCCTTATCCATCCAAGTACTTATCCAAACTTCTCTTAAATGTTGCAATTGAATCCACATCCACCACTTTTTCCGTACTTGCACCAACATCTGAGTGAAGAAATTCCCCTCAGCTTCCTCTTAAATATTTCAACTTTCACCCCTAATCTATGACCGCCAGTTCTAGTCTCATCCAACCTCGGTGGAAAAAGTCTGCTTGTATTTACTCTATACTTGTATGCGCTACTCCCAATTCTGTGTAACTCTCTCAAAACTTCCCTCATTCTGCTATGCTCCAGGGAATAAAGTCTTAATCTATTCAATCTTTCCCTAATAACTCAGGTCCTCAAATTATGGCAACATCCTTCTAAACTTTTTTCTGAACTTGTTCAATCTTATAGATATCTCTCCTGTACGTAGGTGACCAGACTGCAATCAATACTCCAAATTTAGCCTCACTAATGTTTTATACAACATCAACATAACATCCCAACACCTGTACTCAGTACTCTGATTTTGGAAGGCCAATGTGCCAAACAATCTTTTTATGACCCATCTACCTGTGAGACCACCTTCAAGGAACTATACAGTAGATCTGTATGCCCAGATCCATTTGTTGCATTGCACTCCTTAGAGAGCTACAGTTCAGGGTGTAAGTCCTACCCTGGGCTGTCCTCCCAAAGTGCAGCCACTCACACCTATCTGCATTAAATTCCATCCGCCATTTTGCAGCCCATTTTTCCAGTTTGTGTGTATCCTGATGCAATCTTTGATAGTCTACCTCATTGTCCATTATGCTACAAATATTGGAGTCATCTGCCAATTTTCTGATCTAGCTTAACACATTATCATCCGAATTATTGATATATAATATTGACAAACAGCAATGGATGCAGCACCGATCCCTTTGGCTCACCACTAGTCTCCAGTCAGAGACGCAAACATTTACTCCAACTCTCTGGCTTCTTCAGTGAAGACAGTGTTGAATACAATTTTCTACCTCATCCTGAATGCCAAGCGATTCAAGTGACCCTCCAATCTGGGACCTTATCAAAGGTCTTGCTATAATCCATGTAGATAACACCCACTATCATTCCTTCATTGATTTTTCTGGTAACCTCCTCGAAAAGCTTTGTAAGTTTGGTTAGACACAAATGATGGACTGATAGACCTAGATGGAAGTGGGGAAGATGGAGAGAGTGAAAGAGGCTGAATGATGATTTGAACACAAGAGCCTGAAAATGCTGGAATCAGATCAATCAGGGAAAATGGTTCTCTTTTGGTGGATTCAAAATGGACTCAGACACAGAAAGCAGAGTGTTGTGGTTTTAGGTTGTCTCATAAAATGGAGGCTGGTACTGAATGGCATGCTGCAAGGATCAGTGTTGGGACCTCATTACAGATAATTGTGAGCTGAAGCATTTTGGAAAGTCAAACCAGTGAAAGACCTAAACTATGAATGGTAGGGCAATGGGTACCCTTGAGAATGCCCTGACCTGCCGCATCATTGTCTGGCACATGAATTGCAAGACATCTGACTATAGGACCCTAAAAATGACTGCACGGACAGCTCAGAAGATTATCAGGGTCTCTCTTCCACCCATCAGAGATATTTGTCAGGAGTGCTGCATGCACAGGGCCTTTAGCATTATCAATGATCTCTCCCATACATCTAACAATCCCTTTCACACCCTACCATAAGGGAGGAGGTACCATAGCATTAGGACAAGGACTGTTAGGATGGGAATCAACTGCTTCCCCCAGCAGTGAGACTACGGAACAACCCAGCTACGTCCCAGATCTCATCACGTATGCAGCACCAGCAGCGAATACTGCTTATATTTTGACTTGTGTCGTAGATGTAATGTATTATTTGTGGTAATATTACCTGCCTGTTCAGTGTGAGTTATATGTTACATATCTTGGTCCGGAGGAATGTTGCTTCATCAGGCAGTATATATGTATACAGTTGAATGGATATAACTTTGAACTCGACTAGGTAGTGTAATGGAAGAGAGGGACCGAGGAGTGGAAGTACATTGAAGGCAGTATCACAGGTAGACAAGGTGGTGTAAAAGATGTTTAGCATGCTAGGTTTAATTAGTCAGTGCATTGAATATAGAAGTTGGGACAATATGTTGCAGTTGTACCAGTTGTTGCTGAAGTGGCTCTTGGAGTCTACAGCTCCAACAGTCTACAGCTTTATTCACGCAGATACAGGAAAGACATGGTTAAGATGAAAAGAGTGCACAAAATATTTATGAGGGTGTCACCAGGATTAGAGGGCCTGAGTTACAGGGAGAGGTTGGCCAGACTCCTTAATTCAAATAACTAATCAGCTTGGCATTTGATACCATCATCCCCTCAAAACTAATCAATAAGCCCCAAGTCCTTGGAGTCAAAACTTCCTTGTGCAAGTGGATCCTGGAGTTCCACACTGCATTCGGTTTTGTTAGGCAACAACATCTCCTTCACAATCTCTATCAGCACAGGGACACCATAAGGCTGTGTGCTTAGCCCCCTGCTCTACTCACTTTACACTTGTGACTGTGAGGTTAATCACAGCTCCGATGCCATATTCAAGTTTGGTGCCGACACCACTGTCATTGGCTGAATCAAATGAGGTGATGAATCAGCATATAGGAGGGAGATTCAAAATCTGGCAGAGTAGTGCCGTATCAGCCACCTCTTACTCAATATCAGCAAGACCAAGGAGCTGATTATAGACTTCAGGAGAAAGAAGCCAGAGATCCATGAGTTAGTCTTAATCGGAGAATCAGAAGTGGGCAGGGTTTCAACTTTAAATTCCAAAGTGTTACTATTTCAGAGGACATGTCCTGGGTCTAGCCAATAAGTATAATTATGAAGAAAGCACTACAGTGCCTTTACTTCCTTAGGAGTTTGCAGAGATTCAGCGTAACATCTAAAACCTCGACAAATTTCTGTAGATCTGTAGTGGAAAGTATATTAACTGGCAGCATCACAGACTGGTATGGAAACACCAATGCCCTTCAATGGAAAATCCTACAAAAAGTACTGGACATGGCTCACTCCATCATGGATAAAGCCCTCCAAACCATTGAGCACATCTACACGATACGCTGTCATAGGAAAGCAGCATCCATCATTCAAGAATCTCTATCACCCAGGACATGTTTTCTTCTCACTGCTGCCATCAGGAAGAAGATGCAAGAGCTTCAGGATGTCCACAAGCAGGTGCAGGAACAGTTACTAAACCTCAGTAATCTGGCTGGTGAACCAAAAGGGATAGCTTCACTCAACTTCTCTTGCCCCATCGTTAAAATATTCCCACAACCAATGGACTCACTTTCAAAGACTTTTCATTTCATGTTCTCAATATTTATTGATTATTTATTTATTATTATTTCCTTTTTTTTGTATTTGCACAGTTTTTTTGAATTCTGCATTCTGGTTGAATGACCTAGTTGGACAGTCTTTTATTGATTCTGTTATGGTTATTTTTTGATAGATTTATTAAGTATGCCCACAAGAAAATGAATCTCAGGATTGTATATGGTGACATATATGTACTTTATAATAAAATTTACTTTGAACTTTGATCTTTGAGCCAATCAGGTGGCAGCAACTCGATGTATAAAAGCATATAGACATGGTCAAGTGATTAAATTCTTGCACAGAACAAACATCAGGATGGGGAAGAAATATGATCTCAGTGGAATCCGTATTGGTGCCAGATGAGGTGGTTTGAGTATCTCTGAAACTGCTGATCTTTTGCATTCTCAATCACAATGTTCCCAAGAGTTTACACAGAATGGTGCAAAAATAAAAAAAAACATCCAGTACGCAACAGTTTTGCGGGCAAAAATGTCTTGCTAACGAGAATGGTCAGAGGAGAATGGCCAGACTGGTTCAAGCTGACAGGTGCTCAGATGACGATGTGTTACAACAGCAGTGTACAGCTTATCTCTGAAAGCACAATGAGGATGAGTTACAACTGCAGAAGACCGTGAACATACTCACAGTGGCAACTTTACTAGATATAAGAGATATCCAATAACATGGCCATTGAGTGCATATGTAGATTGCATTGCTCTGTGACTCTGTCACCCTATGAATAAGGGAGTGATAAAATTATTTGAAGGAGGTGACAGGAGAACCAAAAATTCCAGTGTGCGGGTGATGACAGGTAGAACCGGGTGGGGGAAGAGAATGAAATTGGATAACGGGGACTGGTGAGTTGGAAGTGGGTGGTATGGAGAACAGGAGAGAGAAGGGAGCTCAGGGAATGCTGTTAAGTGAAGTTGAAAAATTCAGTGTTCATACTATCGGGTTGTAGTCTACTCAGGTGGAAGATGAATTAAATGTGTTCTAACCAAAGATTTAAGATACTTAATTGAAAACAATAATTAAAGTATTAGTAATGCTAAATTTACTTCAGATACTCTAAAGCAGTGGTACCCAATCTTTTTTGGGTTACTGCCCCCTTGGCTCTGAAACCACAACCTCAGTGCTCACCTTTCCTTTTCCAGCCATTACGTAAAAGCTAGAAAGAAGTTTTACTTAAGATGAATAGTGAAAGGAAATAGGAACTGAAAGTTGAAAGCAGTGACAAATAATTGCAAAAAATATTTCAAGGTTCAAAGATTCATTTTATTGTCAAAGTATGCATGTATAATACAATACATCATTTGTCATGTATTGTACGTGCATTAAAATCGATTTAAAGCTACAAATAAAAACATTCTTTATTTAATTATAGTTAAAAGTAATTTGTCAACAATTTCAGAGTGTACATTACATTAGTAGTCCAACTACTTCACTGATTTTTCACCTTTCAATGAGATGGATGGGCTTGGTGCAGTGATCTCAGCTTCTCAACATCAGGCTGAATGTCACTCAGAAGGAGTCTCAGATTCCCATGTTCAGTAATTTGCAAGTGTGTTTCATTGCTTTGTAAGAAATTAGGTGGCTGCACTGAAAATACTCTCCACTAAATATGTTGAAAAGGCCATAAATAATACATTGAACTTCTTCTAAAGTGCAGGAAGAACCAAATACAACCAAATGTCTTGATATGATCTTCTGAACCTCAGTTTCAACTCAGTCAGTTTTGTAGAGAGATCAGTTCTTCCTCCATCCTCCCATTAATTCCTCATTACAAGTGTTCAGGAATTGATTTACTACCCAAAAAGAAAATGGACAAGGGAGATCCAGTGGATGTAGTGTACCTGGATTTTCAGAAAGCCTTTGTTAAGGTCCCACATAGGAGATTAGTGGGCAAAATTGGAGTACGTGTATTGGGATAGGGTACTGACATGGATAGAAAATTGGTTGGTAGACAGGAAACAAAGAGTAGGGATTAACAGGTCCCTTTCAGAATGGCAGGCAGTGACTAGTGTGGTACCACAAGGCTCGGTTCTGGGACCGCAGCTATTTACAAGATACATTAATAATTTAGATGAAGGGATTAAAAGTAACATTAGCAAATTTGCAGATGACACAAAGCTGAGTGGCAGTGTGAAAAGTGAGGAGGATGTTATGAGAATTCAGGGTGACTTGGACAGGCTGGGTGAGTAGGCAGATGCATGGCAGATGCAGTTTAATGTGGATAAATGTGAGGTTATCCACTTTGGAGGCAAGGACAGGAAGGCAGATTACTATGTGAATGGTGTCAAGTTAGGAAAAGGGGAAGTACAACAAGATTTGGGCGTCCTTGTTCATCAGTCACTGAAAGTAAACATGCAGGTACAGCAGGCAGTGAAGAAGCTAATGGCATGTTGGCCTTCATAACAAGGGGAATTGAGTATAGGAGCAAAGAGGTCCTTCTGCAGCTGTACAGGGCCCTGGTGAGACCCCACCTGGAGTATTGTGTGCAATTTTGGTCTCCAAATTTGAGGAAGGACATTCTTGCTATTGAGGGAGTGCAGCGTAGATTAACGAGGTTAATTCCTGGGATGGCGGGACTGTGGCATGTTGAAAGATTGGAGCGACTGGGCTTGTATCCACTGGAATTTAGAAGGATGAGAGGGGATCTGATTGAAACTTATAAGATTATTAAGGGATTGGACATGCTAGAGGCAGGAAACACGTTCCCGATGTTGGGTGAGTCCAGAACCAGAGTCCACAGTTTAAGAGTAAGGGGTAGGCCATTTAGAACAGAGTTGAGGAAAAACTTTTTCACCCAGAGAGTTGTGGTTCTGTGGAATTCTCTGCCTCAGAAGACAGTGGAGGCCAATTCTCTGGATGCTTTCAAGAAAGAGTTAGATAGAGCTCTTAAAGATAGTGGAGTCAAGGGATATGGGAAGAAGGCAGGAGCAGGGTGCTGATTGTGGATGATCAGGTATGATCACAGTGAACGGAGCTTGCTGGCTCGAAAGGCCGAATGGCCTACTCCTGCACCTATTGTCTATTGTCTATTGTCCAAAGTAGAATTTAGATTGAGAGAAGATCCTGAAATCTCTCTGATACGTCTCTGCAGCTCACTGAGGTGAACACAATATACCTGAAGTTCATCACCTGGTATTGCTTCTTTCTCTTCCAACTTAGAGAGGCTGGGAAATTGGAGAAAATCACAGCAGCTAATGTTGCACTTAAGTTGGGTTAACTTGTTTAGAAATGTAACAAATGGTTTGACTGTGATATGATACTAGACACTAGACACTAGAATACTACAGCACAGTACAGGCCCTTCTGCCCTCAATGTTGTGCCGACCCATATATTCCTTAAAAAAAGTACTAAATTCACACTACCCCGTAACCCTCTATTTTTCTTTCATCCATGTGCCTGTCCAAGAGGCTCTTAAATACCCCTAATGTTTTAGCCTCCACCACCATTCCTGGCAAGTAATTCCAGGCACTCACAATCCTCTGTGTAAAAAACTCACCCTTGATGTCTCCCCTAAACTTCCCTCCATTAACTTTGTACATATGCCCTCTGGTGTTTGCTATTCGTGCCCTGGGAAACAGGTACTGGCTATCCACCCTATCTGTGCCTCTCATAATCTTGTAGACCTCTATCAAGTCCCCTCTCATCCTTTTACGCTCCAAAGAGAAAAGTCCCAGCTCCGCTAACCTTGCCTCATAAAATTTGTTTTCCAATCCAGGCAACATCCTGGTAAATCTCCACTGCACCCCCTCCATAGCTTCCACATCCTTCTTATAATGAGATGACCAGAACTGAACACAATACTCCAAGTGTGGTCTCACCAGAGATTTGTAGAGTTGCAACATGACCTCTCTACTCTTGAACTCAATCCCCCTATTAATGAAGCCTAGCACCCCATAGGGCTTCATAAATATCCTATCAACCTGTGCAGCAACCTTGAGGGATGTATGGATTTGAACTCCAAGGTCCCTCTGTTCATTCACACTCTTAAGTAACCAACCATTAACCCTGTACTTAGCCTTCTGGTTTGTCCTTCCAAAATGCATCACCTCACACTTATCCAGATTGAACTCCATCTGCCACTTTTCTGTCTAACTTTGCATCCTGTCTATATCCTCTTGTAACCTTCGACAACCTACAGCTCAATCCACAACTCCTCCAAAATTTGCGTCATCCGCAAACTTACTCACCAATCCTTCCGCCTCTTCATCCAGGTCACTTATAAAAATCACAAAGAGCAGGGGTCCCAGGACAGATCCTTGCGGCACTCCACTAGTCACTGACCTCCAGGCAGAATACTTTCTTTCCACTACTACCCTCTGCTTTCTTCCTTTAAGCCAATTCTTTTATCTGAACAGCCAAGGTTCCACTGATCCCATGCCTCATGACTTTCTGGATGTCTCTCTCGTGTGGGACCTTGTCAAATGCCTTACTAAAATCCATGTAGACCATATCTACCACACTACCCTCATCAATTTCTTTTGTTACCTCCTCAAAAAACTCAATTAGGCTCATGAGGCACGATCTTCCCTTCACAAAGCCATGTCAACTATCCTTGAGTAGACTGTACTTCTCCAAGTGCTCATAGATCCTATTCCTAAGAATTCTTTTCAATAGCTTGCAGACCACCGACGTAAGACTCACCGGTCTATAGTTCCCAGGATTCTCCCTATTACTTTTTTGAAGCAAGGGAACTACATTTGCTATTATTCAATCCTCTTGCACCTGCCCTGCAGCCAAAGAGGATTCAAAGGTCATAGCTCCTGCTCCAGCTTCCCACTTCCCACAGCAACCTTGTGTATCCGGCCCTGGGGACTTACCAATTTTGATGTTTTTAAGAAGATCCAACACTTCTTCTTCCTTAATCTCCACATTGTCCAGCACACAGGCCTGTTCTATTTCAACCTCACCCTGATAAAGGTCCTTTTCACTTGTGAATACTGAAGCAAAGTATTCACTTAGGACCTCCCTAACCTCCTCCACCTCCAGGCCCCACCTTCATTCTTGTCATCCTTCTGTTCTTCACAAACGCATAGAATGCCTTGGTGTGCTCCTTAATTCTACATGCCAAGGCCTTCTCATGCTCCCTTTAAGCTCTCCTAAGTCCTTTCTTAATCTCCTTCCTGGCTACCCTATATTTCTCATGAGCCCCTCCTGTTTCTTGCTTCTTATATCTAACATAGGCTTCCTTCTTCCTCTTGATGAGCTGCCTCACATGTTTCATCAGCTACAGTTCCCTTTTCTTAACATTTTTTCCTTGTCTCAGTGGGACAAACCTATCCTGAACCCAGCACAAGTGGTCCCTAAACTTCCTCCACATTACTTCTGTGCTTTCACCCTTGAACATCTGTTTCCAATGTACTCTCGCTAGTTCCTGCCTCATCCCTTCATAGTTAGCACTTCCCCAGTTAAGCACTTTCCTATTTTGTCTGTTTTTATCTTTTTCCATAGTTATGCTGAAGCTAAGGGGGTTGTGGTCACTCTCACTAAAATGGTCCCCCACCAAGAGGTCTGCCACCTGACCAGGTTCATTACCCAGAACTAGATCCAGTATGGCCTCTCCTCTCGTCGACTGGTCCACATACCGTGTCTGGAATCCTTCTTGAACACACCTGACAAATTCAGCCCCATCTATCCTCATTGCAGTCAGGAGGAGCCAGTCAATATGAGGGAAGTTGAAATCACCCATAACTACAACCCTGTATTTCCTGCACCATTCTAAAATCTGCCTGCTTATCTGCTCCTCGGTGTCCCAAGAGCTATTTGGGGGCCTATAGACTACTCCCAGCACAGTTATTGATCCCTTCCTATTTCTGACTTCCACTCACACCGACTCAGTGGACACTCCCTCCGTAGCATCCTCCCTTTCTATAGCCATGGTACTATCCTTGACCAGTAATGCTACCCCACACCCCCCCACACACACCTTTTCTACCTCTCATCCTATTCCTTTTAAAACACCAAAACCCCGGTACCTGCATCAGCCAATCCTGCCCTTCTTCCAGCCAAGTTTCAGTAATGGCCACAACATCATAGTTCCACCCACTGATCCATGCTCTAAGTTCATCCCCTTTATTCCTTATACTCCTAGCGTTGAAGTAGACACGTTTCAACCCTTCTAATTGGCTACATTTATGCTTTGTCCCTTGTCTGTCCTTCCTCACCAACTCAGAACACATAGCATCATGCCCTCGTCCTTCTATCCTAATCTCTGGACTCACATTCTGATTCCCACCCCCCTGCCAAACTAGTTTAAACCCTCCCTAACAGCTCTAGCAAACCTACGTTCATTTCTTGCAGATCAACATTTCCTTCATTAAGGATTGCAAATAATTCTGACAAATAAGCAATATTGAGTTGATTACTGAATGCAGCATTTGAGTCTTCAAGAAGCATGTAAAAGGACTGCAGGCAGTTTCCTTTTGAGAGCCATCTGACTTCTGTGTGCAACTACAAGGATTCAAACTCTTCATCATTCTCAATACAACTCTTTCAAAATAGTTGAGAATTGAAAATAGAGGAGTTGATTTTATTTACCGCTGTGATGACAATATTTAATGATTTGTGCAGCCAATCACATAGTTCTTAGCAACAAGATGTTTGTGAATTACACAGTGAATGGTAAATATGTCAGGTTCAGCATTTTTTCCAGAAGGTAATAACCCTATGGTGGCATTCTGTTTTTGATAGTGCCCCATCTGTTGTTCAAGAAAGAATATTGGTGAGTGGTCTGTCCTTTGTTTGAATAATTGCTCAATAACCCAAAATATTGACCCCCCCCTAACTATCTGCTTCTAATATCCTTGTAAATAGCAAATCTTGAACAATGCTTTCACCCTTTTTGAAGCAGACATAACCAAGAAGCAAAGTTCTGTTGCCTGGCAAAGTTGACTCATCCAGCTGCAGAGCAAATTCTGCTTTCTTAAGTATGATGCACAATTTTTCTTCCACATTCTCAGACATTTCCTCTACTCATCTTTGAACAGAGTTGCTGCTGAGTGGAATCACTTTAATTACTTGGTCTGGTAATTTTTGCAAAACCATACTCAGTGCCTCCTTTTACTACTGACGGAATCAGTTCTTCTCTAATTGTATGGGGCTCTCCAGATCCAACAATGAGAAATGTATGAAGCATGAAAACCATTGCTGTTTTGTTGCGAAGTGCTGACCAAGTGAAGTGTAGTTTAGCAAGAAATGAGGTGACTATGTGGTCATTGTAATCAACTATGAGGCACTGAGGATCAAATGCTTATAATAAGTAATTCATTTCTTCATTAAAATCTGTAATCCCTCAGCTGCTCCCCTTGCTACCAACCCCACCCCCGCCACCCCCTTTATTTTTGTCACACCCTTAGAAATGTCTGCTGCCCCCACTGCAGTAATACAGCCCCTGGAGGGCTACATCACCCACTTTGGGAACCACTATTCTAAAGCAACAAACTTAATATAAAAACATAAAGATATGGTGAAATAAGCAAAAAAACAAATCACTTCTTGCTGTTTCAGCCATGGTCAGTGATCTTTTAGTAGGCCCAGTGGCTTTGTGCTTAGCTCCTGGGCTCAGAAGAGAATCAATTGAACAAACCGGATATGAAGGCATCTCTGGCATTTGTATTTTAATGTGAAAGAGACAAGCTGACCTCCAAAGACATAAAAACTTATTGTCCATGGAACCACTTAAAGAGGGCAAATGCATGTTTGCCACTGATGTCCCCTTATTACTATCCCTCCCTAACTGTCTGCTTACCTTCATAAAGTTACTACTGCTCTGCAATTTCTGATGCTCGTCCTACCTCTTTCCTGAAATCTGTTTGCTGGTTTTGTAAGAACCTGACATATAAACCTTTGACGTTTTCCTGTGCTATTCACCTTTCTTCCTCACCATCAAATATAAAGCCAATTTTTGCATTAGTTGGTAACTTTTTAATCAAGACACATCATTTAATGCATACCCTACAACACAAAGGCATTAGTAGTAAGCTGGGTGGAACTCCGTTGTGCACAGCCTCCCCGTACACAAGAAACATTACTAACGTTTACCCTTTGCTACTTCTCACCGACCCAGCTTTGGTACCAATTATTATATTTATGATCTGTCATCTGGAAGAGGCATTATCAAGAATCTTGCTGAAATTCACATCAGATGTAGATTTCTGTCCTCACTACCCACTTCAGTAACAACCTTTCCCTGATAGACTGACTATCATTGTTTGTATTATTCATTTCAAAATAATGGATTAAGTAACACATATTTTTCTAGTAATTTGCTTATCATGATCGGTTTATATCTGCTGAATGAAAAGATCAAATGCTCTAATTCAGACATTCATTAGATAATTACTCTAGCATTCATAAAATCGTCTGCCAATGGAATCAATTTGTATTTTTTTAGAATTCTCATGGTTCCATTTCTTTCAGAAATTCTGATTGTTCCATTTGACATCCTTTCTGCATAAATATTCGAATAAACATGAGCTCACTTTTTGAACAGGGCTCTTCACTAGCACCCCAGAATAGTTGTACAGGTAAAGTGAAAGGGAGATTGTTAGTGACTCTTGCATCAAAACTAATTTAGGTTCACTCATATTTGCTTCATCTGTATCAAACACAATTTGTTCTAGTGTTGACATACAATCCCAAGCCAATTTAAAAGAAATGAAAATGTTGGCAAACTAGTAGGCCACTGTGTTAATTTAAAAATGTAGCATTTTTTTTCGTGATAAGAGCTAATTAGCAGTTTTTCTTCAGGAATTGGCATTGAAGTATTTTAAAGTCTAGCAGGTTCAGCAAATCTGGACTGACTGCCTTTATTTTATGCATTATAACACAACTACTGAAGCTTAAGGAATAGTTATATTAAATCAAGCCTAAGCAACTGAAGCAAATATCCTAAACATTAGGAATTAAAAACTAAATCAAATCTACGCTATTATCCTGAACTATGTTGAGACTAACACACACAGAATGCTGGAGGAACTCAGCAGGCCAGGCAGCACCTATGGAAAAAAGCACAGTCGATGTTACAGGCCAAAACCCTTCTCAGGACTGGTGGAGAAAAAAGCTGAGAAGTAGATTTTAAAGATGAGTGGAGGAGTCCAACCCGAAATGTCGACTGTGTTTTTTTTCCCATAGATGCTGCCTGGCCTGCTGAGTTCCTCCTGCATTTTGTATGTGTTGCTCAGATTTTCAGCATCTGCAGAATTTCTCTTGTTTGTGTTGTGACTAAATTATTCTTCCAGGGTCATGCGGTAGCTTTAACTCAGATTTATATCTGACCATTGCACCTCACACCTGAACTATTTTTGCAGTAGTAGAGTTCATTTAAAAACAGTTAATCAGCACAGGATTTGATGAGATATTAATTGCTTCTAAGATGCACTGAATCTGATGCTGAAGATTATGACAAATACTTTATTCTTTATACCTTATTGTCGCCAAACAATTGATACTAGAATGTACAATCATCACAGCGATATTTGATTCTGCGCTTCCCGCTCCCTGGAATACAAATTGATAGTAAATATTAAAAATTTAAATTATAAATCATAAATAGAAAATAGAAAATGGAAAGTAAGGTAGTGCAAAAAAACTGAGAGGCAGGTCTGGATATTTGGAGGGTATGGCTCAGATCCGGGTCAGGATCCGTTCAGCAGTCTTATCACAGTTGGAAAGCAGCTGTCCCCAAATCTGGCCGTATGAGTCTTCAAGCTCCTGAGCCTTCTCCCGGAGGGAAGAGGGATGAAAAGTGTGTAGGCTGGGTGGGTCGTGTCCTTGATTATCCTGGCAGCACTGCTCTGACAGCGTGTGGTGTAAAGTGAGTCCAAGGATGGAACGTTGGTTTGTGTGATGTGCTGCGCTGTGTTCACGATCTTCTGCAGCTTCTTCCGGTCTTGGACAGGAAACTTCCGTACCAGGTTGTGATGCACCCTAGAAGAATGCTTTCTACGGTGCATCTATAAAAATTAGTGAGGGTTTTAGGGGACAGGCCAAATTTCTTGAACTTTCTCAGGAAGTAAAGGCGCTGGTGGGCCTTCTTGGCAGTGGACTCTGCTGGGTTGGACCAAATCAGGTCACTTGTGATATTGACCCCGAGGAACTTAAAGCTTTTGTCCTGTTCCACTTGCGCACCACCAATGTAAATGGGATCGTGTGATCCGCTACTCCTTCTGAAGTCAAAAAACCAATTCCTTAGTCTTGCTGACATTGAGGGATAGATTATTGTCTTCGCACCATGCCGCCAGGTTCTTAATTTCCTCTCTGTACTCAAACTCATCATTACCCGAGATACGGTCTACAATTGTGGTGTCATCAGCAAACTTATATATTGAGTTTGATGGAAACCTGGCTACACAATCATGGGTATACAGTGAGTACAGCAGGGGGCTGAGTACACAGCCTTGTGGGGCACCGGTGCTCAGAATGATTGCAGAAGAGAGCTTGTCCCCTATTTTTACAGCCTGGATCCTGTCTGTGAGGAAGTTGAAGATCCAGCTGCAGATCTGAGTGCTAAGGCCCAGGTTCCAGAGCTTAGGAATCTGTTTATTTGGAATGATGGTATTAAAGGCAGAGCTGTAGTCAATGAAAAGGAGCCTTACATATGCGTCTTTATTCTCCAGGTGTTCTAAAGAGGAATGTAGGGCCAGAGAAATGGGATCTGCCGTTGACCTGTTTTTCCAGTAGGCGAATTGCAAAGCGTCGAGGTTGACTGGTAGGCTGTGGTTGATGTGTGCCATAACCAATCTCTCAAAGCACTTCATAGCAGTTGATGTCAGAGCCACAGGTCGATAGTCATTCAGGCATGCCACCTTGCTCTTCTTTGGCACCGGGATTATTGTTGCCTTCTTAAAACATGAGGGGATATTAGACTGAAGTAAGGAGCAGTTGAAGATGTCAGCAAACACTCCAGCTAGCTCGATTGCACAGACCCAGAGAAACCGTCCCGGGACACCATCTGGGCCCGTTGCCTTCCTTGGATTTATCTTCAGGAAGGCCCTTCTAACATCCTCCTTGGTGACGATGAATCTCGATGCCACCAGGTCCGGTTCATCCGGAGGGAGCAGGATGCTCCTCTTCTGTTTCAATCTTGCATAGAATACGTTAAGTTCGTCAGGAAGAGAAGTGCCACAGTTATTGATATTCCCAGCTTTTTCTTTGCACCCAGTGATCTCATTTAGACCCTGCCATAGTCTACCGGCATCCCTCTGGTTATCCTGGGCTTCCAACTTGCCTCGATATTGCCTCTTGGCGCCCTTAATGGCTTTCCTGAGTTCACGCCTGGATTCCGTGTAGCGACTGGTATCCCCGGACCTAAAAGCCGCAGCTCTAGCCTTTAAAAGGGACTTGACCTCATAATTCATCCAAGGTTTCCGGTTAGGGAACACCTGGATCGTCTTGCGAGACACACATTCCTCCGTGCATTTCCAAATAAAGTCAGTGACAGCTGAGGCATACTCACCGAGGTCTGCCGCTGAGTCCACCGATTCAAAGCAGTCACAGAGGACCTCATCCATTTCCTCCGTCCAACATGACACCACTTTTGACACCGTGACTTCCCGTTTCAGTTTCTGTTTGTAAGCCTGGAGGAGGAGTACGGCCTG
This sequence comes from Mobula hypostoma, assembly GCF_963921235.1. Taxonomy (NCBI): domain Eukaryota; kingdom Metazoa; phylum Chordata; class Chondrichthyes; order Myliobatiformes; family Myliobatidae; genus Mobula; species Mobula hypostoma. Next base: position 115,929,280 of record NC_086097.1, on the reverse strand, counting down.
ATGGTCCAATTTTCCGAAGTGAGGTTGTGGGACACTTGTAAAACACTTGTCATTCACCAATTTATCCAGCTTTACCCTGCCCCCAACTCATTAATATTTGAATATCACTCAAACATACAATGCAAACATTTGAAAATGCCATGAATTAAAGCTTCTACACAAGGTGATCTAGAAGTTCTTTTTGCGTTTCAGTTATGGCTGCAACAAAAGAAACATTTTGGGTTATTGAGGAGCAGATGCTCAACATGCTGTTGCCTTACTATGTTTTATGCACAAGAAATGCAGATCCTCCCCCAGCCTCTTCCTGCTCTGAATATCACAGAACATAGAAAATAACAGCACAGTATGGGCCAATGTAGACAATCGTGAGGTCCTGCACATCAGTAGAACCAACCAGGGTAGGTTGAATGATAGAGCACTGAGGAGTGTGGTAGAACAAAGACATCTGGGAAGACAGGCCCATATTTCATTGAGAGTAGTGTTACAGGTATTGTAGAGAGGGTCGTAAAGAAACTTTTGGCATTTTGTCCTTCATAAATTAAAGTATTGAGTACAGAAAATATGATGTTATGTGGAAATTGCATAAGATATTGGAGAGGACTAATTTGAAGTATTGTGAGCTGTTTTGGTCACTTACCTACAGGAAAGATGTAAATAAGGTTGAAAGAGTACAGAGAAAATTTGCAAGGATGCTGCTGGGTCTGGAGGACCTGAGTTCTGAGGAAAGACTGAATAGGTTAGGACTGTATTCTTTAGAACGTGGAAGATTGAGAGGAGATTTGATAGAAGTATACAAAATTATGAGGGGTATAGATAGGGTAAATGTAAGCAGATTTTATTCAGTGAAATTGGGTTGGACTACATCCAGAGGTCATGGGTTAAGGGTGAAATGTGAGAAGTTTAAGGGAACCTGAAGGGAAACTTCTTCACTCAAAGGGTCGTGAGAGTGTGGAATGAGCTGCCCGCACAAGTGGTACATGCGAGCTCGATTTCAACGTTTAAGATTAGTTTGGATAGGTACGTGAACAGTCGGGGTATGGAGGCCTTTGGTCAAGTGCAGGTCGATGAGAGCAGGCAGTTTACTTGTTTTGGGCACAGACTGGATCAGCCAAGGGGCCTGTTTCTGTGCTGCCCTTTTCTATGACTCTGTCTCTAACTTGACCGGTTGTGGAAGCTATAATGTATTACATTGAAGGTGAGTTCCTTTAATGTTGTTAAGCTGAGTGGCGTGGGCTCGTTAACATGCAAGGACTAGTTATCATGCTGTATCTCAAAATAAAATAAAATTAAAATTAAGTTTGATGAATCATTGTTTGATCGCTGGGATGAATGCGTCAACAGGTTTGGGACCTCTGTGTTTGAGAATGCAGCTTTAATTTTTTTCTGTGCTTATGGCTATAAATGCTGATTTTGTTATTGATGTGGAACAAGCAATATTTACCAGCAATGCTCAGCCCAAGATTCTGTGATAATTTATACAATGCAGTTAAATGAAATTGAGTGGACTAATTTCAACCTCAAAGGGATAGATCTGGAACTTGGGTGAAATTATCCACTCATTAAGAGACACTTATACAAGCAATTGAAAGTCAGGTACTGGAGAAATGGGGTTAGTTTAAATTGACACCATATTTCTATGTTGCACTGCTCTACTTTCTAATTTTCTTCTTCTATCAATGGGCCAACAGCAGATTAATGGGCCAAATAGCCTTTATCAGTGCTGTAAGGTTCGTAGTTTGTTTCTTACCAGGCATATTTTTGTCTGGTGCCTTCTGCTTTTAGAATATCAACATTGCATTATTTTCTCCAGTTTGTAAGTCTGATATGTTCACTTTTGCAGTAAGAGATAGGTGGCTTAACATCAGTGTAACCTGAGGCACTGAAAGAAAATCTGGAGAATAGTATACATACTTCATTATCTTTACTTGTACTGCTTGTATTATAAGCAATGCCTTTACTGTATATATAGTTTCTTTAAAACCAGTTATATTTGTCAATTTACATACAAAGTTTTGCCTTCAAGGTTTTGAGCAATCAGCTCCCCTAATCTGCTGTTTTGATTTTATTACCAGTTGCTCCAACCCCAGTGCAATACCAAATTTAATCAGAATGCAATGTCCGGTTCTACCATCTCATGGTCTCCACTAAGATCTAGATCAAGCCCAGTCTATTCATTTGCTTTCAAGCTGCTGGAGCTGTCCTGAAGGTGCCCCATTAATTTATATCTTAATGCTCAAAGAGCCCCTTCTTCAATCTACCACAGTTAAAAATAATAGTGTTTTCTCATTTTAGCTTCCAACACAATGGAACAGAAGGATGAAGGAGGAACACCTCAACACAGCTCACTGCTGCACTTGAATTCAAAATTGAAATACCATTGCCCTGCTCTTGAGGGAATTCCTTCCCCCTTGCAATAATTCCTAACATATTATGGTTTCATGCTGCGACCGCCATATCATCTTTTTTTAAAAATCCAATAATGTGCACAACATGATGAGAGGCATAGATCGAGTGGATAAACAAGGAGGAGAAGATGGCGGTGCAATGCAGCTTGCTGCGGCCACACCAGTGATGATGATGTCTGTTATCTGTCAAGTAGGATGCTGTGCACAATCCTGATTTGATGGAGACGGATGTGAGAGCACGGAGGAACATCTGGTGAAACTTCTGAAATGCCTGCTTCACTGCCGCTGCTACTGTGTGATCCGCAATCTCCGGAGGGGAAGGCCCCGAATCCTCAGCTTTGCTTGTTGTTCAGCAGCCAGGTTGGGGTCAAAGCGCTTGGCAGAGGATGGCGCTGGGTGCTCAGTGTCAGAGGGCTGGTCAGAGGCTTGAAGTTTTCGGACGGACTCAGATTCGGCTACGGTTAGGTGCTTCCAATGCATCGGCAAGTTTGCAGTGCTTGGAAGTCCATGGCAGGGAGAGTTTCTCCCTTCTACCATCTGTGTGAGATGATGGGGCTATCGGGACTTTGAGACTTTTTTTACCATGCCCATGATCTGCTCTTTATCAAATTACGGTATTGCTTTGCACTGTTGTAACTATATGTTATAATTCTGTGGTTTTGTCAGTTTTAGTCTTGGTTTGTCCTGTCTTTCTGTGATATCTCTCTGGAAGAACATTGTATCATTTTTTTAATGTAAAAGCATTTCTAAATGACAATAAACGAGGACTGAGTGTCCTCATAATCTAATCTATTTTTTTTTCCCCAGGGCAGAAATGGCTAATACCAGGGGACACAAATTTAAGGTGATTAGAGGAAAGTTTAGTGGGGATATCAGAAGTAGGTTTATTACACAGAGAGTGGTGGGTGTGTGGAATGGGGGTAGAGGCAGATACATTAGGGAGATTTAAGAAACTCTTAGATAGGCACATGTATGAGAGAAAAATGGAGGGCAATGTAAAAGGGAAGGGTTTGATTGGTCTTAGAATAGGTTAAAAGGTCAGCACAACATCATGGGCCGAAGGGCCTCTACTCTGCTGCAGTGTTCCATGTTTTAAAATGAGATTCCAAGGGAGGAACCTGAAATGACCCTTAACAGTAGATTGACATGAAGCCAATAAGGACGTAGCACGTTATGTTGCTGTAACATATCCTCATCTGAATGATTTTCAGTAATATCTCAGTGTAATCGAGCTCTACATATCTATTACATACAGCTTGTTTCACACAATGAAAACATGTTATCATTCAGTGCACTTCCTTTATCACTCATATTCATCTTTGAATTCATATACTATCTTGCGTTTTCCGCTCTGGTGCAATGTTGATAAATCAGTCATGAAAAGTATAAATAGATATTGATCAAAATACATTAATATTTCTGGATTTTGATTATCGCATATTCATTTGTTTTTTCACTAAGTACCCAATGGCTGAAAAATGAGAAAACAATCTGTTCAAACACACTCAAATATCACACAAAGGAGCAGCATTCCAGCACAGCTTCACTGTCCTTTACAAGACTCTGATAACACTGAGCAGTGAGTATTCTGATGACTCTAAAGTGCCCTGCATCAAGGAGGGGGAAACGTAATATGTTACCTTTAACTCTGGGCACTTCTCAAACTAAGTGACTGGCAATTGCTTCTCCCGAGAAACTCTGCTGCACATTGTACTTCTGTACAGCTCTCCAACCAAGTAATAACTGAGCCATCTGACTCCTGACCCAAACATAAATTATTTCCTAGAAATATTGAAACCAATCAGATAATATTGAATTTCATTAACTTATCGAAGAACAGTCCTTAATAGATTACTAGTACATTCTAATCACCAGTAAATTTTAAAGAATTGTATTCTGGAGATCTCATGAACCGTAAAAGTTGTTCTTCAATCACCAACTAGAGAAACAGGCCTTTTCATTTATTTTTCCTCACTACCTCGAAAAAATTGGATTCCGAAATAGCTATGGCTTCTTTGACCTTGGTTAATCCATGGAGCATGTCCTCCGTAGGATCAATAATCCCCACAATTGTTCCGACGTAAAATTAATGCTTGCTTCTTTCAGACTCTGATTTATTTGATTGTTAGTGCAGAACATGCTTCTTATGGAATTCCCATGGAGAAAATGTCCCAAAGATGATTCCATGACCAATACAACATAGTTTCTTCATATAAAATAACTAGTGTAGGTCACTTAGATTAGGCTTATACCCAATTTTGCTTTATTACTCTCTAATAACTAGATTCAGTCAATAGTAAAATTTAAAAATAAAAGAAACATAGAAACATAGAAAATAGGTGCAGGAGTAGGCCATTCGGCCCTTCGAGCCTGCACCGCCACTTATTATGATCATGGCTGATCATCCAACTCAGAACCCCGCCCCAGCCTTCCCTCCATACCCCCTGACCCCTGTAGCCACAAGGGCCATATCTAACTTCCTTTTAAACATAGCTAATGAACTGGCCTCAACAGTTTGCTGTGGCAGAGAATTCCACAGATTCACCACTCTCCGTGTGAAGAAGTTTTTCCTAATCTCGGTCCTAAAAGGCTTCTCCTCTATCCTCAAACTGTGACCCCTCATTCTGGACCTCCCCAACATCGGGAACAATCTTCCCGCATCTAGCCTGTCCAATCCCTTTAGGATCTTATACGTTTCAATCAGATCCCCCCTCAATCTTCTAAATTCCAACGAGTACAAGCCCAGTTCATCCAGTCTTTCTTCATATGAAAGACCTGCCATCCCAGGAATCAATCTGGTGAACCTTCTTTGTACTCCCTCTATGGCAAAGATGTCTTTCCTCAGATTAGGGGACCAAAACTGCACACAATACTCCAGGTGTGGTCTCACCAAGGCCTTGTACAACTGCAGTAGTACCTCCCTGCTCCTGTACTCGAATCCTCTCGCTATAAATGCCAGCATACCGTTCGCCTTTTTCACCGCCTGCTGTACCTGCATGCCCACTTTCAATGACTGGTGTATAATGACACCCAGGTCTCGTTGCACCTCCCCTTTTCCTAATCGGCCACCATTCAGATAATAATCTGTTTTCCTATTTTTGCCACCAAAGTGGATAACTTCACATTTATCCACATTAAATTGCATCTGCCATGAGTTTGCCCACTCACCCAACCTATCCAAGTCACCCTGCATCCTCTTAGCATCCTCCTCACTGCTAACACTGCCACCCAGCTTCGTGTCATCCGCAAACTTGGAGATGCTGCATTTAATTCCCTCATCCAAGTCATTAATATATATTGTAAACAACTGGGGTCCCAGCACTGAGCCTTGCGGTACCCCACTAGTCACCGCCTGCCATTCTGAAAAGGTCCCGTTTATTCCCACTCTTTGCTTCCTGTCTGCTAACCAATTCTCCACCCACACCAATACCTTACCCCCAATACCGTGTGCTTTAAGCTTGCACACTAATCTCCTGTGTGGGACCTTGTCAAAAGCCTTTTGAAAATCCAAATATACCACATCCACTGGTTCTCCCCTATCCACTCTACTAGTTACATCCTCAAAAAATTCTATGAGATTCGTCAGACATGATTTTCCTTTCACAAATCCATGCTGACTTTGTCCGATCATTTCACCGCTTTCCAAATGTGCTGTTATCACATCCTTGATAACTGACTCCAGCAGTTTCCCCACCACCGACGTTAGGCTAACCGGCCTATAATTCCCCGGTTTCTCTCTCCCTCCTTTTTTAAAAAGTGGGGTTACATTAGCCACCCTCCAATCCTCAGGAACTAGTCCAGAATCTAACGAGTTTTGAACAATTATCACTAATGCATCCACTATTTCTTGGGCCACTTCCTTAAGCACTCTGGGATGCAGACCATCTGGCCCTGGGGATTTATCTGCCTTCAATCCCTTCAATTTACCTAACACCACTTCCCTACTAACATGTATTTCGCTCAGTTCCTCCATCTCACTGGACCCTCTGTCCCTTACTATTTCTGGAAGATTATTTATGTCCTCCTTAGTGAAGACAGAACCAAAGTAATTATTCAATTGGTCTGCCATGTCCTTGCTCCCCATAATCAATTCACCTGTTTCAGTTTGCAGGGGACCTACATTTGTCTTTATCAGTCTTTTCCTTTTTACATATCTATAAAAGCTTTTACAGTCCGTTTTTATGTTCTCTGCCAGTTTTCTCTCATAATCTTTTTTCCCCTTCCTAATTAAGCCCTTTGTCCTCCTCTGCTGAACTCTGAATTTCTCCCAGTCCTCAGGTGAGCCACTTTCTCTGGCTAATTTGTATGCTACTTCTTTGGAATTGATACAATCCCTAATTTCTCTTGTCAGCCACGGGTGCACTACCTTCCTTGATTTATTCTTTTGCCACACTGGGATGAACAATTGTTGTAGTTCATCCATGCAACCTTTAAATGCTTGCCATTGCATATCCACCGTCAATCCTTTAAGTGTCATATGCCAGTCTATCTTAGCTAATTCACGACTCATACCTTCAAAGTTACCCCTCTTTAAGTTCAGAACCTTTGTTTCTGAATTAACTGTGTCACTCTCCATATTAATGAAGAATTCCACCATATTATGGTCACTCTTACCCAAGGGGCCTCTCACGACAAGATCGCTAATTAACCCTTCCTCATTGCTCAAAACCCAGTCCAGAATAGCCTGCTCTCTAGTTGGTTCCTCGACATGTTGGTTCAAAAAACCATCCCGCATACATTCCAAGAAATCCTCTTCCTCAGCACCTTTACCAATTTGGTTCACCCAGTCTACATGTAGATTGAAGTCACCCATTATAACTGCTGTTCCTTTATTGCACACATTTCTAATTTCCTGTTTAATACCATCTCCGACCTCACTACTACTGTTAGGTGGCCTGTACACAACTCCCACCAGCGTCTTCTGCCCCTTAGTGTTACGCAGCTCTACCCATATCGATTCCACATCTTCCCGGCTTATGTCCTTCCTTTCTATTGCGTTAATCTCTTTTTTAACCAGCAACGCCACCCCACCTCCCCTTCCTTCATGTCTATCCCTCCTGAATATTGAATATCCCTGAACGTTGAGCTCCCATCCCTGGTCACCCTGGAGCCATGTCTCTGTGATCCCAACTATATCATAATCATTAATAACAATCTGCACTTTCAATTCATCCACCTTATTACGAATGCTCCTTGCATTGACACATAAAGCCTTCAGGCGCTCTTTTACAACTCTCTTAGTCCTTTTTAATGCTTGCCCTGGATTTGTCAGCCTGCCACTTTTACTTTTCCCCTTTGTACTTTTTGCTTCTACGCTCACTTTACACCCCTCTGTCTCTCTGCACTGGTTCCCATCCCTCTGTTGTGAACTAACCTCCTCACACCTAGCCTCTTTAATTTGATTCCCACCCCCCAACCATTCTAGTTTAAAGTCACCTCAGTAGCCCCCGCTAATCTCCCTGCCAGGATATTGGTCCCCCTAGGATTTAAGTGTAACCCGTCCTTTTTGTACAGGTCACACCTGCGCCAAAAGAGGTCCCAATGATCCAAAAACTTGAATCCCTGCCCCCTGCTCCAATCCCTCAGCCACGCATTTATCCTCCACCTCATCGCATTCCTACTCTCACTGTCGCGTGGCACAGGCAGTAATCCCGAGATTACTACCTTTGCGGTCCTTTTTCTCAACTCCCTTCCTAGCTCCCTATATTCTTCTTTCAGGACCTCATCCCTTTTCCTACCTATGTCATTGGTACCTATATGTACCAGGACCTCTGGCTCTTCACCCTCCCACTTCAGGATATCTTGGACACGATCAGAAATATCCCGGACCCTGGCACCAGGGAGGCAAACTACCATCCGAGTCTCTGGACTGCGTCCACAGAATCGCCTATCTGACCCCCTTACTATCGAGTCCCCTATCACAACTGCCCTCCTCTTCCTTGCCCTACCCTTCTGAGCTACAGGGCCAGACTCTGTGCCGGAGGCAGGGCCACTGTCGCTTCCCCCGGGTAAGCTGTCCCCTCCAACAGTACTCAAACAGGAGTACCTGTTGTTAAGGGGCACAGCCGCCGGGGTACTCCCCATCACCTGCCTTTTCCCCTTCCCCCTCCTAACCGTGACCCACTTGTCTGCCTACCGTGGCCCCGGCGTGACCACCTGCCTTCCACTCCTCTCTATCACCTCCTCGCTCTCCCTGACCAGACGAAGGTCATCGAGCTGCAGCTCCAGTTCCGTAACACGGTCCCTGAGAATAGTTGCTTACTACCATCATTTTCTTAATAAACTTAAATTGATTATACCTTGCAGTGCTCAAGGCAGGTCCATGGAGCTGCACCTCACTGCCCATTATCACTTCTCTTCTCATTTGCCTGTTTGCTCTTTCTTAACACCTTACATGAAAATGAAGAGTCTACCGTACTTGGAGGCTGAAGATTTAATTTTTGATTCAGTATGGGGATATTTTACAAAGAATGTTCAGCAATATAATATAACTTTTGCTATCAACATGCACTTTTGCAAAGAAGTGTAGCTAAATCAGAACTGGATAAGTTACGATTTCATTAATTAAGCCTTAATTATTATCTATCCTTTGACAATGTCTTCATAACTTTTTGTGTAATCTCAATCTGGAATTTGAATCATGCTGTGTTACATTGGTATGCAAATCCACAGCCTCCCTCATATATATTAATTCTCGAAGTTGGCTCAATCCCATTTTGTACAATGGGTACACAATTTCTGACAAATCAGTATTTGTTAAACTGTTTATTGTAGTATTTTAGTTTTGTTTTTGTTGTATTTAGTGCCAACATACCAAATTCCTAATATATCTGTGGAGCACTGGGGCTCCACAGGGGACTGTCTTGTCTCCCTTTCTCTTCACCATTTACACCTTGAACTTCAACTACTGCACAGAGTCTTGTCATCTTTGGAAGTTTTTTGATGACACTGCCATAGTTGGATGCATCAGCAAGGGAGATGAGGCTGAGTACAGGGCTACGGTAGGAAACTTTGTCACATGGTGTGAACAGAATTATCTGCAGCTTAATGTGAAAAAGACTAAGGAGCTGGTGGTAGACCTGAGGAGCTCTAAGGCACCGGTGACCCCTGTTTCCATCCAGGGGGTCAGTGTGGACACGGTGGAGGATTACAAATACCTGGGGATACGAATTGACAATAAACTGGACTGGTCAAAGAACACTGAGGCTATCTACAAGAAGGGTCAGAGCCGTCTCTATTTCCTGAGGAGACTGAGGTCCTTTAACATCTGTCGGACGATGCTGAGGATGTTCTACAAGTCTGTGGTGGCCAGTGCTATCATGTTTGCAGTTGTGTGCGGGGGCAGCAGGCTGAGGGTAGCAGATACCAACAGAATCAACAAACTCATTCATAAGGCCAGTGATGTTGTGGGGATGGAACTGGACTCTCTGACGGTGGTGTCTGAAAAGAGGATGCTGTCCAAGTTGCATGCTATCTTGGACAATGTTTCCCATCCACTACATAATGTACTGGGTGGGCACAGGAGTACATTCAGCCAGAGACTCATTCCACCAAGGTGCAACACAGAGTGTCATAGGAAGTCATTCCTGCCTGTGGCCATCAAACTTTACAACTCCTCCCTTGGAGGGTCAGACACCCTGAGCCAATAGGCTGGTCCTGGACTTATTTCCTGCATAATTTACATATTACCATTTAATTATTTATGGTACAACTGTATCAAAAACCAATTTCCTTCGGGATCAATAAAGTATGACTATGACTATGACTATGACTATCTGAATGTATCATGGTGAATATAGTGAATATAGTTGATCTATGATGCTCTTTGATCCCTGACCCTGATACAGATAACACATATATATATACACACACACACGCAATTATACATTCATTACATCAAGCATCAACCACTTAGAGTGGTTTGTCTTTACTGATACAGGAAACCAGCTTATCCAGGGCTGCCTTGCAAGTTACTAAGGAAATAACCATTAAAAACACATCTTTTCTGTAATAAGAACTCTACATAAGATGTCAAAGGCTCGACGTAAGATCAGGTTATCTACAGCTCCCATTGTCATTGGTAATGCAGGAGTTCAAGGTGCCAAAATGTAGAATTGTGTTAACACTGAGGGGCTCCAATGACAAGCTAATAAACAAGATCCGACCAAAAATGGGCCACCAACTCGGCCATAGACTGGGTAGTGATCTCCATGCAGTTGAGGACATCATCAGCAACCCATGACTGGGACGGCAATGCCTCGGCTCTGCACACTTCCAACGATGGTGGGGGAGGGGAGTGATGCAAGTGTAAGGGATAGGCGTGACATGGTCCAGGCAGAGGTATGAAACTGCAAGGATGAAAGGTGGTTATCAGAGGCATTGGAGCTGGGGTCACAGCGCACCTGGATGAAGTGGGATCTTCCCAAGTGTAAGATCATTTGGACAGAGGTTTGGAGACTGCAGTCCTTCTACATTTCTTTCCTGAGAGAGGACTCTAACTGCAAGCTTTGTGGTCGGTGGGGTTCACTAGCACACATACTGTCAGGGTACAAAACAGCTTTAACTCAAGGATGGTATAGGTGGCACCACGACAAGGTCATCTGTCCCTTGCTGACACACTGGAGAAGGAGAGGTGTAAAAAATGACCGGCTGGCAGAGAGCCAAATAGGGCAGCCATTTTCATCAAAGAGAGAACCACACCAGTCATATTAAACAGACCTGAATCCAATCTGCTGTAAGCTGCCAAATCATGGAGATGAGGGTTGATGTGGGGAGGAAACTGCAGTTCCCGGAGGTGATGCTAACCACACTTCGACCAGACATCATACTGTGGTCCACCAAAGACAAGAGAATCATCCTGGTGGAGCTCACAGCACCACGGGAGGAAGGGTGTGAGGAGGCTCATGAGAGGAAGGCCCTGAAGTTCCAGTCCTTAGTCTAGGAGTGCAGGGACAAAGGATGGCAGACATGGCTATTCCCTGTGGAGATCGATTGTAGAGGGTTCCCAGCAAGGTAGGCTTGGAGGTTGCTGTCTGCGCCTGGCCTTGATGAAAAGAGCAATAATCAAACAGCTCACAGGATGGGGGAGGAAGCAGAAAGAGCCTCTTGCTGGATGTACAGCAGGCGAGTAGAGTTGAGCTGGAAGTCAGTGACATGGCCACCACTGCTGACCTGCCAAATGGAGAGTGTAGTGGTTAAAGGTTGAAACACTCTATGAAGGTTGGGCAGCTCCAGACGACATCTGATCCTAGCCAAAGACTATGGTTACCTCATCAGGTAACTGAAGAGGGAACCCCAGTGCGTGATGCAAATCATTGTGAATCATTGACAATTAATTGCAAATTCTTCTTAGCAACTGTTTTAATCTTGCCTAGCTGGATTAAGTCCCTGCATTTGCAAATCGACAAAGTAGTTGATTTGATTGACCTTTGACTCCCAAGGCAATAAATAATCCTTCTTCTCTCCTGAATTACGGTCTCGGCCCAAAACGTCAACTGTTTACTCATTTCCATAAACGCTCCTGACCTACTGAGTACTTCAAGCATTTTGTGTGTGGTGCTTTGGATTTCCAGCATCTGCAGATTTCCTTGTGTTTATAATTCATATTCTGTTTGTCCTTCCCATTTACCTACTTATTTCTTTGTTTCAGAATGCAGGCATCACTGAGAAGACCAGCACCTATTCCCCATACCTAACTGCTCTTGAGAAGATAGTGACAAATTGCCGACTTGAACTGCTACAGTTCTGGTAAAGGTTTTCACTTGATGCTCCTTAGTGCCAGGAATGAGATCCAGCAACAATCACAGTACAATCCAAGTAAAGATGATTTGTGAATTCAGGTGGCCTGCTCTCATTGTTTATCTTTCAAGCAGGCTCTTTCCACCAAGGCTGGGTGCAACTAATAGTTAGAGATTGAAGATTTGCTCCAATTGTCACATGTACTTTGAAACATCAAAATATACAGTGGGATGGGATGTTTGTGTGAACAACCAATACAATCTGAGGGTATGCTTTCAGTATCACCATGCTTCCAGTGCCAGTTTACAATGTACTAACTCTAAAATGTACATCTTTTGAATGTGGAAGGAAACCCAGCACCCAGAGGAAATACACTTGCTTACGGAGAGAACGTACAAACTCCTCACAGACCTACAGCGGCAGCATATTGAACCCAGATCAATGGCACTGTAAAGTGTTTTGATAACCACTGCACTACTGTGCCATGTTTTCATTTTCACTACCATGTAAAGTTTTCGGGAAATATTATCAGAATAGCTCAGATAAGCAACCATAGTGCAGTGACTGTGATTGTAATAGAAGGAATGAATGCCTCGGATGCTGGATGAGGCTTCCAACCCCAGATCGTGTAGAGATTGATATAAAAGCAAGTAGAGAGTATTCCATGACATTTCTGACCTGTTCACAATAAAAGGTTTTAGGTTGTCAGAAGGCAAGTCACTCACCATAAAGGTTCCTAGCCTTTGACCTCTTTTTGTAACCAGAATCTTTATGTGGTTGGTCCAACTGAGTTGCTGGTTAATAGCAACCCCCACACTATTGGTGGTGGGGATCTTGGCTAAGGTAAGACCATTGAACGTCCAATATAAGTTACAAACCTCTCTCACTGATGATGGTCTTCAACTCCAGTATAGTGGGATGAAAATCATTTAGGGTTATAGAGGTATAGAATGCTACAGTACAGAAACAGGCCCTTTGGCCCATCTAGTACATGCCAAGCTATTATTCTTCTGAGTCCCATCAACCAGCACTCGGACCAAAGCCCTCCTTTCCCTTCCCATCCACCTACTTGTCCAAATCTTTCTTAAAAGTTGAAATCAAACTTGCATCCACCACTTCTGCTGGTAGCTCAATCCACACTCTCACCACCCTCTGAGTAGAGAGGCTCCCCCTCATGTTACTCTTAAACATTCCACCTTTCACCCTTGACCCATGACCTCTAGTTCTAGCCTCATGCCCTCAGTGGAAAAAATCTGTTTGCATTTACCCAATTGTATCTCTCATTTAACCCTCATTTGCCCAAATCTGAATGTCTGATTCAGACTGCATGCAGGGCTGGACTGTTTATGGAGATGAGAATGAAGCTGAACATTGCGAAATCAGAGAGTCCCCCTACATCTGATCCTATGATGGGGCTAATTCTTAAAACATTTAGCCTCAATAAGATTTCAAGGAGCTTTTAAATGGATTTCACTCAAACACCAACCCTGACATTTCCAAAAAGATTACTGAACAGATTCAAAGTTCAAAGTAAATTTTATTCTCAACGTATTTGTATGTCATCATATGCAATCATGAGATTCATTTTCTTGTGGGCATACTAAACAAATCTATAGAATAGTAATTGTAACAGACCACCCAACTAGGACATTCAACCAGAGCATAAAAGACAACAAACTGTGCAACTACAAAAAGAAGGAACATTAATAAGTAATAAATATTGAGAACATGAGATGAAAAGTCCTTAAAAGTAAGTCCATTGGTTATGGGAACATTTCTTTGATGGCGCAACCGATGTTCAGGAGCCTGATGGTTGAGAGGTAGTGATTGCTCCTGAAACTGGTGGTGCAAGTCCTGAGGCTCTCGTTCCTTCTTCCTGATGGCAGCAACAGGAAGTGAGCATGTCCTGGGAGGTGGGAGTCCCTGATGATGGATGCTGCTTTCCTGAAACAGCATTTCATGTAGATGTGCTCAGTTGTTGGGTGGGCTCTACCCATGATGGACTGGGCTGTATCCATTACTGTTTGTAGGATTTTCCATTCAAGGGCATTGGTGTGATGCAGCCAGTCAATATACTCAATACCACACATCTGCAGAAGTTTTTCACAGTTTTAAATGTCACGCTGAATCTCCACAAACTCCAAAGGAAGTAGAGGCATTGCCGCGCTTTCTTCATAATTGCACTTGCGTGCTGGGCACAGAACAGGTCCTCTGAAATAGTAACACTGGGAATTTAAAGTTGCTGACTCTCTCCTCCTCTGGTCTTACAATGAGTGCTGTCTCATGGATGTCTGGTTTCCTTCTCCTGGAGTGTATAATCTTGGTCTTGCTGACATTGAGTGAGAGGTTGTTGTTATGGCACCACTCAGACAGCTTTTCTATCTCCCTCCTATATGCTGATTCTTCAGCACCATTGATTCAGCCTATGACAGTGGTCTTGTCAGCAAACTCGAACGTGACATTGGAGCTGTGCAAAGCCAGAAAAGAGCATGCTGATGCATGCATCTTTGGTGTCTAGATATTCCAAGATTGAGTGAAGAACCAATGCAATGGCTTCTGCTGTAGATAAGCAAATGGGAGCAGATCCAAGTTGCTTCTCAGGCAGGAGTTTGATGTGTTTTATCACTAACCTCACAAAACTCTTCATCACTGTGGATGTAAGTGCTACAGGACAATAGTCATTGAGGCAGGTCACCATGCTCCTCCTGGACACCAGTATAATTGAACCTGCTCGAAGCAGGTGGGTGCCACACACTGCCAAAGGGAGAGATTAAAGACCTTAATGAACACACCAGCCAATTGTTCGGCACAGATCTTCAGCATGTGATTTTAGTTCAGATTGGGTTGACTTCCCTGATGTCTTTCTTTGGGAATCTTATTAACAGGCTGACCATAAATGTTCAACAGCCAGGTCACTTTATTTTAGGTACACCTGAACAACTACTTGTTAATACAAATATGCGGCAGCGACTCAGTACATAAAAGCTTGCAGACATGATCAAGAGGTTTAGTTGTTGTTCAGACCAAACATCAGAATGGGAAAACATGTGATCTATGTGCCAGATGGGGTGGTTTGAGTAGAAGCACATCACTGAATGCTTAACACTTCAAACTTTGAAATGGATAGGCTACAGCAGAAGAAAACCACAGCCATTATGTCAATGGCCATTTTATTAGGTACAGGAAGTATCATCAGCCACAAGGAACATTCACAAGGCCAATCAATCCTGTCTGTGCCTCATTCCTTACCTGACGAGACAATTCTGTTCCGTACTTCATTCAGTCTGCTCATTTTGAAGATTCATTTAATGTCATGTTGGTTCCTTGAGAGAATTTTAAATTAAATACGTATGCCTAATTACTATAAGCAATTTGTTTTCTCACATTAAAGAGGAAAATAACATTAGCAGTTATTTGTATGTGGAGTCAAAGATCGAAAGTGAACCAGACACTCTGTGCATGAGGGCAGGTTGTTACATCTGACCTTTCTTCAGTACCAGGTGCAGATTTAATGACATCACCAGTCACACACTGACTGGTTGCATCATGGTCTGGTACAGAAATTCAAATGTACACAAATACAAGAAATTAATTGTGGTGGATGCAGCCCAGTTCACCATAGGCAAAGCCCTCCCCATTATTGAGCACATCTACAAGGAGTGCTGCCACAAGAAAGCAGCATCCATCATCAAGGACCCCCACCATGCAGGCTATGCTCTCTTCTCACGACTAGCACTGGGCAGGAGCTACAGGAGTCTAGGGTCACATTCTACCAGGTTTAGGAACAGTTACTACTCATAATCAATTAGATTCCTGAACCAGCATGATACCTTCACTAAACACAACGCTGAACATACAGACTCACTTTCAATAAATCTACTACTCATGTTCTCAGTGTTATTTATTTATTTTTTTATTTATATGCAAGATTTGACTCCTTTTGCAAATTGGTGGTGTGTCAGTCTTTGTTATTTATAGATTTTTAAAATTTATTTTTTTATTTTTAAAATTTCTTCATTAAATTTATTTATATTTTTAATTTTATTTGTTTACTTTCCTGTAAATGCCTGCAAAAAATAAATCTGTTGATAATATTGGGTGACATATACATACATACTGTGATAGTAAATTTCTTTTGAACTTTGAAATTAGCTCCGTTCAGAACAACAGATGTACATCCCAATATCTAATGGAGGCTTTACCTTGAGAACATAGAACATAGAACATAGAACAGTACATTACACTACAGGCCCTTCGGCCCACAACATTGTGCTGACCCTTAAACCCCAGCACCCACATAACCCCCAACCTTAAGTTCCTCCATATACCTGTCTAATAGTCTCTTAAACTTCACTAGTGCATCTGCCTCCACCATGACTCAGGCAGTGCATTCCACGCACCAACCACTCTCTGAGTAAAAAACCTTCCTCTAATATCCCCCTTGAACTTCCCACCACTTACCTTAAAGCCATGTCCTCTTGTATTGAGCAGTGGTGCCCTGGGGAAGAGGTGCTGGCTATCCACTCTATCTATTCCTCTTATTATCTTGTACAACTCTATCATGTCTCCTCTCATCCTCCTTCTCTCCAAAGAGTAAAGCCCTAGCTCCCTTAATCTCTGATCATAATGCATAGGCTCTAAGCCAGGCAGCATCCTGGTAATTCTCCTCTTAACCCTTTCCAGTGCTTCCACATCCTTCCTATAGTGAGGTGACCAGAACTGGACGCAGTACTCCAGGTGTGGCCTAACCGGAGTTTTATAGAGCTGCATCATTACATCGTGACTCTTAAACTCTATCCCTTGACTTATGAAAACTAACACTCCATAAGCTGTCTTAACTACCCGATCTACCTGTGAGGCAACTTTCAGGGATCTGTGGACATGGACCCCCAGATCCCTCTGCTCCTCCACACTACCAAGTATCCTGCCATTCACTTTGTCCTCTGCCTTAGAGTTTGTCCTTCCAAAGTGTATCACCTTACACTTCTCCGGGTTGAACTCCATCTGCCACTTCTCAGCCCACTTCTGCAACCTAGAAATGTCTCTCTGCAATCTTTGACAATCCTCTGCACTATCCACAACACCACCAACTTTTGTGACGTCTGCAAACCTGCCAACCCACCCTTCTACCCCTACATCCAGGTCATTAATAAAAACCAGAAAAAATAAAGGTCCCAGAACTGATGCTTGTGGGACACCACTAGTCACAACCCTCCAATCCGAATGTACTCCCTCCACCGCCACCCTCTGCCTTCTGTAGGCAAGCCAATTCTGAATCCACCTGGCCAAACTTCCCTGGATCCCATGCCTTCTGACTTTCTGAATAAGCCTACCGTGTGGAACCTTATCAAATGCCTTACTAAAATCCATATAGATCACGTCCACTGCACTACCCTCATCTATGTGCCTGGTAACCTCCTCAGGAACTCTATCAGGCTTGTTAGACACGATCTGCCCTTCACAAAGCCATGCTGACTGTCTCTGATCAGACCATGATTCTCTAAATGCCCATAGATCCTATCTCTAAGAATCTTTTCTAACAGCTTTCCCACCACAGAAGTAAGACTCACCGGTCTATAATTACCCAGACTATCCCTTCTACCTTTCTTGAACAAGGGGACAACATTTGCCTCCCTTCAATCTTCCAGTACCATTCCTGTGGAAAATGAGGACATAAAGATCATAGCCAGAGGCTCAGCAATCTCTTCCCTCGCCTCATGGAGCAGCCTGGGGAATATTCCGTCAGGCCCCGGGGATTTATCCATCCTAATGTATTTTAACAGCTCCAACACCTCCTCTCCCTTAATATCAGCATGCTCCAGAACATCAACCTCACACATATTGTCCTCACCATCATCAAGTTCCCTCTCATTGGTGAATACCGAAGAGAAGTACTCATTGAAGACCTTGCTTACTTCCACCACCTCGAGGCACATCTTCCCATCTTTATCTCTAATTGGTCCTGTCTTCACTCCTGTCATCATTTTGTTCTTCACATAATTGAAGAATGCCTTGGTGTTTTCCTTTACCCTACTCGCCAAGGCCTTCTCATGCTCCCATCTTGCTCTTCTCAGCCCCTTCTTAAGCTCCTTTCTTGCTACCCTATATTCCTCAATAGACCCATCTGATCCTTGCTTCCTAAACCTCATGTATGCTGCCTTCTTCCACCTGACTAGATTCTCCACCTCACTTGTCACCCATGGTTCCTTCACCCTGCCATTCTTTATCTTCCTCACCGGGACAAATTTATCCGTAACATCCTGCAAGAGATCCCTAAACGTCGACCACATGTCCAAACTACATTTCCCTGCAAAAACTTCATCCCAGTTCACACCCGCAAGTTCTAGCCTTATAGCCTCATAATTTGCCCTTCCCCAATTAAAAACTTTCCTGTCCTCTCTGATTCTATCCTTTCTCATGATAATGCTAAAGGCCAGGGAGCGATGGTCACTGTCCCCCAGATGCTCACCCACTGAGAGATCTGTGACCTGACCCAGTTGGTTATCTAATACTAGATCCCGTATGGCATTTCCCCTAGTTGGCCTGTCAACATACTGTGAAAGGAATTTGTCCTGGATACACTAAACAAACTCTTCCCCCTTTAAACCAATGGAATGAATCAGGTGCCAATCAATATTAGGGAAGTTAAAGTCACCCATGATAACAACCATGTTATTTTTGCACCTTTCCAAAATCTGCCTCCCAATCTGCTCCTCTGTATATCTGCTGCTACCAGGAGGCCTTTAGAATACCCCCAATAGAGTAACTGCTTCCTTCCTGTTCCTGACTTCCACCCATATTGACTCAAAATAGGATCCTACTACACTACTCACCCTTTCTGTAGCTGTAATAGTATCCCTGACCAGTAATGCCACCCCTCCTCCCCTCCCCGCCCCACCATCCCTTTTAAAGCACTGAAGTCGAGGAATATTGAGAATCCATTCCTGCCCTGGTGCCAGCCAAGTCTCTGTAATGGCCACTACATCATAATTCCATGAATGTATCCAAGCTCTCAGTTCATCACCATTGTTCCTGATGCTTCTTGTATTGAAGTACACGCACATTAGCCCTTCTACCTTACTAACTTTACACCCTTTTTTCTGTTTCTCTTTCATCAAAGCCTTTTCATATTTTACATCTGGCTTTACTCCATGCACTATACTTGCACTTCTCACATGATATTTATCCTCCTCCACCTCACTATCTGCTCTAACACTCTGGTTCCCCTCCCCCTGCAAATCTAGTTTAAATCCCCAGAGCAGCATTAGCAAACCTTCCAGCAAGGATATTAGTCCCCCTCCAGTTCAGGTGCAACCCATCCCGTCGGAACAGGTCCCACCTTCCCTGGAACAAGGCCCAATTGTCCATAAACATGAAGCCCTCAGTCCTGCACCAACTCCTTAGCCATGTATTTAGCTGCATTGTCTTCATATTTGTAGCCTCACTAGCACGTGGCACCGGTAGCAATCCTGAGACTGCAACCCTGGAGAACCTGTCCTTCAACTTTGCACCTAACTCTCTAAATTCCCTTTGCAGGACTTCTTCCTTCTTCCTACATGGACCACGACATCTGGCTGCTCACCCTCCCTCTTGAGAATACTGAGAACTCCATCAGAGATATCACGGACCCTGGCACCAGGGAGGCAACAGAAGGAAACACCCATCAAAGGTAACCCCCCATCTGGGCCATGCTATTTATTCACAGCTACCATTGGGCAGAAGAGACAGAAACTTAAATTCCCAAATCACTAGGTTCAAGAATCGCGACTTCCCTTCAACCCTTTGGTTCTTGCACCATTCAGCATGATTCTTATCACAAAAGTCCCTGACGAATTCAGGCACTTGCACTAATATTTCTTTTCCTGATTTTGTTATTAATTGTGAAAATCATGTAAAATTTAAGATTAGTGTGTTTTTCATGTGGATATTACTTGTAGTGTTCTATTTTCTGTTTTCTACGTATAATGTTGTGTGCCTGGGATGCTGCTGAAAATAAATTTCCATAGTTCTGATTACACAATTTACTTCAACATTTTATAGAATTACACATTTACAACGAGCACATCTCACTGAACAACTTACATTTGAATATTCAAACAATTATGGGTAATCTGAAGGCTTCTGAGAAAAAAAAGCACAGTGCTTGAGAGTTGGGGATTTAGTAAAGGGGGCAGACAGGAGATTCTGTGGCCACAATAGAGGTGTGAGGATAGTGTGTCGACTCCTGGGTGCCAAGGTCAGGGATGTTTTGGAGTTAGAAACATAGAAACATAGAAAACCTACAGCACAATGCAGGCCCTTCAGCCCACAAAGCCGTGCCAAAAATGTCCTTACCTTAGAAATTACCTAGGGTTACCCATAGCCCTCTATTTTTCTGAGCTCCATGTACCTAACCAGGAATCTCTTAAAAGACCTTATCGTATCCGTGCCTCCACCACCATCGCCGGCAGCCCATTCCACACATTCACCACTCACTGCATAAAAATTTACCCCTGACATCTCCTCTGTACCTACTTCCAAGCATCTTAAAACAATTCCCTCTCGTGCTAGCCATTTCAGCCCTGGGATAAATGCCTCTGTCTATCCCCACGATGAATGTCTCTCATCATCTTATACACCTCTATCAGGTCACCTCTCATCTTTCGTCGCTCCAAGGAGAAAAGGCCAAGTTCACTCAACATATTCTCATAAGGCATGCTCCGTTATCCAGGCAACATCTTTGTAAATCTCCTCTGCACCCTTTCTATGGTTTCTATGTCCTTCCTATAGTGAGGCAACCAGAACTGAGCATAGTACTCCAAGTGGGGCCTGACCAGGGTCCTATATACCTGTAACATTACTTCTCGGCTCCTAAACTCAATTCCACGATTGATGAAGACCAATGCACCGTATGCCTTCTTAACCACAGAGTCAACCTGCGTAGCAGCTTTGAGTGTCCTATGGACTTGGACCCCAAGATCCTTCTGATCCTCCACACTGCCATGAATTTTACCATTAATACTATATTCTGCCATCATATTTGACCTACCAAAATGAACCACCTCACACTTATCTGGGTTGACCTCCATCTGTCATTCCTCAGCCCAGTTTTGTATTCTATCAATGCCCGGCTGTAACCTCTGACAGCCCTCCACACTATCCACAACACCCCCAACCTTTGTGTCAGCAGCAAATTTACTAAACCATCCCTCCACTTCCTCATCCAGGTCATTTATAAAAACTACGAAGAGTAGGGATCCCAGAACAGATCCTTGAGGCACACCACTGGTCACCGACCTACATGCAGAATATGACCCGTCTACAACCACTCCTTGCCTTCTATGGGCAGGCCATTTCTGGATCCACAAAGCAATGTCCCCTTGGATCCCATGCCTCCTTACTTTCTCAATAAACCTTGCATGGGGTACCTTATCAAATGCCTTGATGAAATCCATATACACTACATCAACTGCTCTACCTTCATCAGTGTGTTTAGTCACATCCTCAAAAAGTTCAGTCAGGCTCATAAAGCACAACCTGCCTTTCACAAAACCATGCGGACTATTCCTAATCATATTATACCTCTCCGAATATTCATAAATCCTGCCTCTCAGGATCTTCTCCATCAGTGGTCTATAATTTCCTGATCTATCTCTACTCCCTTTCTTGATAATGGAACATGCGCAACCCTCCAATCCTCCAACACCACTCTTCTCCCCATTGATGCTGCAAAGATCATAACCAGAGGCTCAGTAATCTCCTCCCTCGCTTCCCACAGTAGACTAGAGTATATCTCGTCCGGTCCCTGTGACTTTTCCAACTTGATGTTTTCCAAAAGCTCCAGTACATCTTCTTTCTTAATATCTACATGCTCAAGCTTTTCAGTCCACTGTAAGTCATCCCTACAATCGCCAAGATCATTTTCCGTCGTGAATACTGAAGCAAAGTGCTCATTAAGTACCTCTGCTATCTCCTCCAGTTTCATACACACTTTTCCACTGTCACACTTGATTGGTCCTATTCTCTCACATCTTGCTCTTCACAGACTTGTAGAATGCCTTGGTTTTTCTTAATTCTGTCCACCAATGCCTTCTCAAGGACCCTTCTGGCTCTCCTAATTCATTTCTTAAGCTCCTTCCTGCTATCCTTGTAATCTTCTAGATCTTTGTCCTTACCTAGTTATTTGAACCTTTTGTAAGCTCTTCTTCTCTTCTTGACTAAATTTACAACAGCCTTTGTACACCATGGTCCGTGTACCCTACCACCTTTCCCTGTCTCAATGGAACGTACCTGTGCAACATTCCACACAAATATCCCCAGAACATTTGCCACATTTCTTCCATACATTTCCCTGAGAACATCTGTTCCAAATTTATGCTTCCAAGTTCTTGCCTGATAGCCTCATATTTCCCTTTACCCCAATTAAACGTTTTCCTAACTTGTCTGTTCCTATCTCTCTCCAATGCTATGGTAAAGGAGATAGAATTGTGATCACTATCTCCAAAATGCTCTTCCACTGAGAGATCTGACCAGGTTCATTTCCTAGTACCAGATCAAGTACAGCCTCTCCTCTTGTAGGCTTATCTACATTTTGTGTCAAAAAAACCTTCTTGAACAGACTTAACAAACTCTACCCCATCTAAACCCTCGCTCTAGGGATATGCCAATCAATATTTGGGAAATTGAAATCTCCCACCAGAACAACCCTGTTTTTATTACACCTTTCCAGTTTCTGCTGTTGCTGAACTTTCTCGATGTGGAACGTGAATAGCCAGAGGTATTGGTCTATATTGTTACCAATGACATAGTGTGATGGAGAGTGCCTGGTAAACGTACCCACGCATTCACTCTCACACACACACACAACCTGCCTTGTCATTCTGCTGTCATTGTGGTGAGTGTGGACTTCAATGACTTCCCCCGGTATATCTTCATAATGGGTTCTAAAGGGTTCGGCTTTATGGTGCCTTTACCATCATACACCATGGAATATTTTTTCCTTATTAAATGACATGTGTATATATTGTTTGCATACTGTTTTTAAGGTAGATGCTTCTGTTTATTTAGTAATATGATTGTATCTACATTGTGGGGTGCATCATATTCTGATTCATGCATAGAGTGAAGTTAACTTTGTGAGTAATTAAATATGGTATGTCCTGGTGCCTAAAAAATGGGGCTGATTGCTTTCAGTGGGGGGAGGGAGGAGGGGGAGGAAGAGAGGAAGAGAGGTGGAGAGGGGGAGAGTGGGAGAGTGAGTGAGAGAGTGGGACGGGGGAGAGATAAGGAGAGAGAGGGAGGGAGAGAGAGAGAGGGGTAGAGAGGAGGGAGAGTGAGAGGGAGGGGGAGGGGGGTGAGAGAGAGGGGGAGGGGGGAGAGTGGGAGAGTGAGTGAGAGAGGGGGATGGGGGAGAGAGAGAGAGAAGGTGGAGAGAGAGAGGGGGAGAGAGGAGGGAGAGGGAGAGAGAGGGGGAGAGGGGGAGGGGGGGAGAGAGAGAGAGAGAGAGAGAGAGAGAGAGAGAGAGAGAGAGAGAGAGAGAGATTATACGCACTGCGGGAGTTCCCACTAGATGTAGCATGTGGCTATAAATGTGTTTTCTGGTAGATATCTTTTTGTAAATATTGGCAGTTTTCTTTTCGCTACTTTCACTCATTTTTATCAGTTTGATTTTTGACGCACTTAATAAACATCCTTGCACGAAAATTCAAAGCAACTCCAGCCAGTGTTTTATTTGGTCATAAGCCATGTACCTAACACATAGGTAGAAAGAGGGATGAAGTCTTTTGTGTTGAATATAGTGAGTTGAAGAGAATCTATACAGCAGGACCTCAAAGGTAGTAAACCCTGGATTCTTCCCAGTGCCACATGCTAGTGATGGTATAAATGGAAAGGTAGCTTAGATGAAAGTGTGGCTGAAGAGATGGTGCAGTGTGGCGGGGGGGGGTGCGGGAACACAGGGATTCAAGTTCTTGGATCATTGGGATCTCTTCTAGAGTTGAGATAACCTGTACAAGAGACGGGCTGCACTTGAACTGGAGGGTAATCATTGTCCTGGCGAGAAGATTTGTATGCCTGCATGTTATCAGCGTATCCCTCTGCAATTGGACCTTGGACTTTCTGCCTAACAGACCCCAATCAGTTAAGTTAGACAATCTCTCCTCCTCCACTCTCACCCTGAACACCGGCGTACCTCAAGGCTGTGTGCTGAGCCCTCTTCTGTACTCCCTTTTCACCTATGACTGTGTTCCTGTACATGGTTCTAACTCCATAATCAAGTTCGCAGACGACACCACGGTGGTTGGTCTGATCAGAGGGGATGACGAGACGGCCTACAGGGATGAGGTCCAGCACCTGGCCACGTGGTATGCTGACAACAACCTGGCCCTTAACACCCAGAAGACCAAGGAGATCATTGTGGACTTCAGGCATGCTAGGAGTCATACTCACATCCTCATCTACATCAATGGAACTGTAGTGGAGCGTGTATCAAACTTCAAGTTCCTTGGTGTCCATATTTCCGAGGATCTCACCTGGTCCCTGACCTCCTCCATCCTGATCAAAAAGGTGCAACAGCTCCTTTATTTCCTGTGGAGCATGAAGAAAGCTCACCTCTGTCCCAGAATACTGATGGTCTTTTACCGCTGTACCATTGAGAGCATACTCACCAACTGCATCTCAGTGTGGTATGGCAATTGTCCCATATTGGACTGCAAAGCACTCCAGCGTGCGTGTGGTGAAAACTGCCCAGTGGATTATCGACACCCAATTGCCCACCATTGAGAACATCTACCATAAACGCTGCCTGGGCAGGGCGAGGAACATTATCAGGGATGCATCTCACCCTAACCATGGACTTTTTACTCTCCTCCCATCCGGTAGGCGCTACAGGAGCCTCCGCTCCCGCACCAGCAGGCACAGGAAGAGCTTCTTCCCTGAGGCTGTGACACTGCTGAACCTCTCATCACAGCACTAAGCAGTATTGCGTCGGTATTGTACTGTCTCAGTACTTTTATATTTGTGTGCTGTAGCACTTTTTTTAATTCTCAGTTATTTTGTAAATAACACTATTCTTTGCATTTCTGGTCAGATGCTAAATGCATTTCATTGGCTTTGTATCTACTCGGCACAATGACAATAAAGTTGAATCTAATCTAATCTAATATACTGTTCAAGGGGTTTTAAACTAGAGCGGTGGGGGATATAGGGCACTGAGATGATACAAAATCAGGGGATAATGAGAGTAAATTTAGTTGTCAGGATAGATGAGAGCTCAGTAAAGGGAGAGGAAAGACCATTGGCTTTAAATTGCATGTATTTCTATGCAATAGGCATGACAGCAAGATGGAGAAGCAGGGGCATGGATTGGGGACGGGGATAACAGATACATTGGTGAGGGAGGACTGGTGGCTCAGTGCTCCAGGATACAAATGCTACAGGTTTGACGAAAGTGCAGGTAAGAGAGGAGGGACAGTTGCCTTCTTGATGACAGAGGACAGAACAGTTGTCCTTCGAGAGGATAGTCTCGGGGGATCGTCCGGTAGAGCCACATGGGTAGAATTTAGAAACAGAAGGGGATAGGAAGTCATAGATTCATAGAGCACCACCGCACAGAAACAGACTGTTCAGCCTACCTAGTCCATTCAAAACTATTATTCTCCATAGTTCCATCAACCCTCACAGGGACCATACCCCTCCAAACCCCTCCCGTCCATGTACCTATCCAAATTTCTCTTAAATGTTAAAATCAAACCCACATCCACCACTTTTGCTGGCAACTCATTTCACATTCTCACCACCCTCTGAGTGAAGCAGTCCCCCTCATGTCCCTTTAAACTTTTCACCTTTCACCCTTAATGTATGACCTCTAGTTGTAGCCTCACCGACCCTCAGTGGAAAAGTTTCCTTGTATTTACCCTTTCTATGCCCCTCGTAATTTTGTATACCTCTATCAAATCTCCTCTCACTCTCCTATGCTCCAGAGAATAAAGTCCAAACCTATTCAGCTTTTTTCGTTCATTCAGCTTCTCAAGTGCCTGCAACATCCTTGTAAATAGCCTGCATATTCCTGATAGGTTGAAGAGTAAGGCTGGCAGGTTTAGTGATGCCTCGATGTAAAGGCAGTTACTGCATTAGGAAAACTGGAGGCTACATGAGAGAGAAGGGTTAGATTAATCTTGGGGTTGCCAGGATAGTGTTACAGTTTGACATAATAGGGACATTTTAGAGGCTCTTAGATAGGCTGATAGATGAACAAAAAAATGAGGTATATGGGCTCTATAGAAGGAAAGGGTGAAATTGATTGTAAAATAGATTAAAATGTCAGCACAATATCATGGGCCGAAATCCATACTGTGCTGGATGCTGGACTTCTCTATGTATTGAGCATAGACCAATGCTAAGAGGATGCCGCAGAATTCCCCCCCCCCCGAGACAACTACATTCTAGCACCCATTGTTCTGCACCATTGTGTTGCTTCTGTGCCTCTCTTTTAAATGGCTCATGGAGCTCGATCTCACTCAGCTGAAATTGATCATCTTTAATTGAAAGGTCATAATTAAAATTACAAAGGGGACTCACTCAATGTACCTTGTTGCTGCATCACTTGAAACTACAAACATCAGCTTAAATACAACCTGCAAGGATTTAACCGGCTTTAGGCTCAAGATCAAGATCAATTTAAAGTATACCACATTGGATTCTCTTTTGGGGGGCAGTGACTGGGTGGGTCTCTGGGCTCAGAAGAGAAGAGAGGTGAAGAGGTTTACAGAGGTGACTGCGGATTCCATTGTCAGAGGAATAGAGATGAGATTCTAGGGGCGCAAGAGAGACACCCAGATGGTATGTTTCCTCCCAGGTGCCAGGGTCAGGGATGTCTCAGTTCAGGTCCACGCCATTCTTAAGGGGGAGGGTGAGCAGCAGGTGTCTTGGTATATATTGGCAACAATGACACAGGTAGGAAAAGTGAGAGATGTTAGTAACAAAACAACAACAGCAAACCAAGTCCCTTTCCTCCCAACACACATAAAAATTGCTGGTGAACGCAACAGGCCAGGCAGCATCTATAGGAAGAGGCACAGTCGACGTTTCGGGCCGAGACCCTTCGTCAGGACTAACTGAAAGAAGAGATAGTAAGAAATTTGAAAGTGGGAGGGGGAGGGGGAGATCCAAAATGATAGGAGAAGACAGGAGGGGGAGGGATGAGGCTAAGAGCTGGAAAGTCGATTGGCAAAAGGGATATGAGAGGATCATGGGATGGGAGGCCTAGAGAGAAAGAAAGGGGGAGGGGGGAAGCCTGGAGGATGTGCAAGGAGTATAGTGAGAGGGACAGAGGGAGAAAAAGAGAGAGGAAAAAAAAAATAATAATAATAATAAACAAATAACGGAGGGGGTACGAAGGGGAGGTGGGGCATTAACAGAAGTTAGAGAAGTCAATGTTCATGCCATCAGGTTGGAGGCTACCCAGACTGAATATAAGGTGTTGTTCCTCCAACCTGAGTGTTGCTTCATCTTGACAGTAGAGGAGGCCGTGGATAGACATATCAGAATGGGAATGAGATGTGGAATTAAAATGTGTGGCCACTGGGAGATCCTGCTTTCTCTGGCGGACAGAGCGTAGGTGTTCAGCGAAATGGTCTCCCAGCGTGCGTCAGGTCTCGCCAATATATAGAAGGCCGCATCGGGAGCGCCGGACACAGTATATCACCCCAGCTGGCTCACAGGCGAAGTGTCGCCTCACCTGGAAGGACTTTCTGGGGCCCTGAATGGTGGTGAGGGAGGAAGTGTAAGGGCATGTGTAGCGCTTGTTCCACTTACAAGGATAAGTGCCGGGAGGGAGATCGGTGGGAAGCCACACTCAGGTTTGAGGAACAACACCTTATATTCCGTCTGGGTAGCCTCCAACTTGATGGCATGAATATTGACTTCTCTAACTTCCGTTAATGCCCCACCTCCCCTTCGTACCCCATCCGTTATTCATTTATTATTATTATCATATATTTTTTTCTCTCTCTTTTTCTCCCTCTGTCTCTCTCACTATACTCCTTGCCCATCTTCTGGGCTTCCCCCTCCCTCTTTCTTTCTCCCTAGGCCTCCCATCCCATTATTCTCTCATATCCCTTTTGCCAATCAATTTTCCAGCTCTAAGCTCCATCTCTCCCCCTCCTGTCTTCTCCTATCATTTTGGATCTCCCCCTCCCCCTCCCACTTTCAAATCTCTTACTAGCTCTTCTTTCAGTTAGTCCTGACGAAGGGTCTCGGCCCGAAACATCGACTGTACCTCTTCCTATAGATGCTGCCTGGCCTGCTGCGTTCACCAGCATTTTTTATGTATGTTGGTTGAAATTCCAGCATCTGCAGATTTCCTCGTGTTTGCGCTTTCCTCCCTCCCGCTCACACAGTCTAACCCCAAGCCAGTTTGTATTTTTTGTCCTCCAGCCCACCCAGATTCCGTCTCCAACGTGGACATGTACTAGGGTTGTCAGCTTTCTCATTCCCAAAAAATCGACAAAAGTAGCAGTCAAATACGGGACACTTGTGTTTACCCCGAGAAAGACTACCACGACCATGAAGCCTTACACGGGCACCTGTGTGCGCTTGCATGACGTGCGCATACATGACGTGTGCACACATGTATGTGCCAATTCTTTTCTACAAATTGGTTTTGGTTTATTCTTCCCAACTACACTGTACATACATTATCTCTATATAGGCTGTGTATTTATCATATCATTCCTGTTTTTACTATATGTTGGTGTTATTTTCGGTTTTATGTGATATTTGGTATGATTTGGTAGGTTATTTTTTGGATCTGGGAACGCTCAAAAATTTTTCCCATATAAATTAATGGTAATTGCTTCTTCACTTTACGCCATTTTGGCACGAAAGGTTTCATAGGAACGCTGTACCTTAGGGGGGGAAATACGGGACAAAGGTAGTCCCGCATAGGACAAACCAATTTAGCCCAATATACGGGATGTCTCGGCTAATGTGAGACATTTGGCAAGCCTAACATGTACACAGAGGCTACAGGTCTTTGGCGACACCAGTGGACTGCCAGAAATTCACAGACCCATGGCTCCAGCCAATGGGTCTCATCTTCTAGAGCTCCAAATCAAACTTCGGGCCTGATCCTCAGCATTGACAACCTGAGCCATTGATCAATGATGGGACCTCGGACACTTGGCCTCAAACTCTTGTCTCACTGATTTGCAAACCCAGTAGTTTTATTATTCAATATTATTAATTATTATATTTAATTAGTAAAATTTAATTGACAATACTATCATATTAATATTGATTATATAAATTTAAGTAATTTTAATTAATAATTATTACCAGTTATCAACCTCCAATTTAGGATAATAAAGGAATATGCACTCACCTTTCCTCACCAAAGCCTGCACCAAGACCGACTGTGGAAAAGCACTAACTTCTTCTAAACTTGCATATTAGGAAGGCAGTGAAATCGTGATCTACTGACAATCGACCATCACCCTGTTGTTTCAGATTACGGCCTCCAAGGACGTTTCAGCTGCTAGTCTGCAGAGATCACAATTCCCACTGGCTCAAGTAACAGACAACATCATTAAGAGGTTCTGTGGTCGTGACGGAGAATCCAGGATGGTTTGTTGCCTCCCGGGTGCCAAGGTCAAGGATGTCTCTGATCGATTGCATGACATTCTGAAGTGGGAGGGTGATCAGCCAGATGTCGTGGTGCACATTGGTACCAATGACATAGCAAGGAAGAGTGAGGAGGTCCTGGAGAGTGAGTATAGAGAGCTTGGTAGGAAGTTGAAAAGCAGGACCTCAAGGGTGGTAATCTCAGGATTGCTACCTGTGCTACGTGCCAGTGAGGGTAGGAATAGGATGCTCTGGAGGATGAACAAGTGGCTGAGGAACTGATGTAGGGGGCAGGGTTTCAGATTTCAAGATCATTGGGACCTCTTCCGGGGCAGGTGGGACCTGTACAAGAGAGACGAGTTACACCTGAACTACAGGGGGACCAATATCCTTTCAGGGAGGTTTGTTAGTGCTATTGGGGAGGTTTTAAACTAGGTTTGCAGGGGGATGGGAACCAGAGTGCCAGAGCTAACAGTGTGGCTGGGGTGAAAATAAATGATGTTAAAAGTTCAAGCAAATCCACTAATAGAAAGGTTGTGAGTGGTGGTAAAAATCTTCTGAGGTGCATATATTTCAATGCTAGGAGTATTGCGGGGAAGGCAGATGAGTTGAAGGCGTGGATTGACACGTGGAATTATGACGTTATAGCAATTAGTGAAACTTGGCTACAGGAGGTGCAGGACTGGCAGCTTAATATTCCAGGGTTCCGATGTTTCAGATGCGATCGAGGCAGAGGAATGAAAGGTGGGGGAGTAGCATTGCTTGTTAGGGAAAATATTACAGCAGTGCTCAGGCAGGACAGATTAGAGGGCTTGTCTACTGAGTCCTTATGGGTGGAGCTGAAAAACAGGAAAGGTATAGCCACATTAGTGGGATTGTATTACAGACCACCCAATAGTCAACGAGACTTGGAAGAGCAAATCTGCAGAGAGATAGCAGGCAACTGCAGGAAACATAAAGTTGTGGTGGTAGGGGGTTTTAATTTTCCATATATTGATTGGGACTCCCATACTGTTAGGGGTCTAGATGGTTTAGAGTTTGTAAAATGTGTTCAGGAAAGTTTTCTAGATCAATCTACAGAGGGACCAACTAGAGGGGATGCAATATTGATCTCCTGTTAGAAAACGAGTTAGGACAAGTGACGGAAGTCTGTGTAGGGGAGCACTTTGGTTCCAGTGATTATAAAACCATTAGTTTCAACTTGATCATGGACAAGGATAGATCTGGTCCTAGGGTTGAGGTTCTGAACTGGAAGAAGGCCAAATTTAAAGAAATGAGAAAGGATCTAGAAAGCGTGGATTGTGACAGGTTGTTCTCTGGCAAAGATGTGTTCGGTAGGTGGGAAGCCTTCAAAGGAGAAATTCTGAGAGTGCAGAGTTTGTGTGTTCCTGTCAGGATTAAAGGCAAAGTGAATAGGAATAAGGAACCTTGGTTCTCAAGGGATATTGCAACTCTGATAAAGAAGAACAGGGAGTTGTATGAAATGTATAGGAAACAGGGAGTAAATCAGGTGCTTGAGGAGTATAAGAAGTGCAAGAAAATACTTAAGAAAGAAATCAGGAGGGCTAAAAGAAGACATGAGGTTGCCTTGGCAGTCAAAGTGAAGGATGATCCAAAGAGCTTTTACAGGTATATTAAGAGCAAAAGGATTGTAAGGGATAACATTGGTTCTCTTGAAGATCAGAGTGGTCAGCTATGTGCGGAACCAAAGGAAATGGGGAAGATCTTAAATAGGTTTTTTGCATCTGTATTTACTAAGGAAACTGGCATGAAGTCTATGGAGTTAAGGGAATCAAATAGTGAGATCATGGAAACTGTACAAATTGAAAAGGAGGAGGTGCTTGCTGTCTTGAGGAAAATTAAAGTGGATAAATCCCCGGGACCTAACAGGGTGTTCCCTCAGACCTTGAAGGAGACTGGTGTTGAAATTGTGGGGGCCCTGGCAGAAATATTTAAAATGTCACTCTCTACGGGTGAGGTGCCGAAGGATTGGAGAGTGGCTCATGTTGTTCCATTGTTTAAAAAAGGATCGAAAAGTAATCCGGGAAATTATAGGCCAGTAAGTTTAACGTCGGTAGTAGGTAAGTTATTGGAGGGAGTACTAAGAGACAGAATCTACAAGCATTTGGATAGACAGGGTCTTATTAGGGAGAGTCAACATGGCTTTGTGTGTGGTAGGTCATGTTTGACCAATCTATTGGAGTTTTTCGAGGAGGTTACCAGGAATGTGGATGAAGGGAAGGCAGTGGATATTGTCCACATGGATTTCAGTAAGGCCTTTGACAAGGTCCCGCATGGGAGGTTAGTTAGGAAAATTCAGTCGTTAGGTATACATGGAGAGGTGGTAAATTGAATTAGACATTGGCTCAATGGAAGAAGCCAAAGAGTGGTAGTAGAGAATTGCTTCTCCGAGTGTGGAGGTCTGTAACTAGTGGTGTGCCACAGGGATCAGTGCTGGGTCCATTGTTATTTGTCATCTATATCAATGATCTGGATGATAATGTGGTAAGTTGGATCAGCAAGTTTGCTGATGATACAAAGATTGGAGGTGTAGTAGACAGTGAGGAAGGTTTTCAGAGCCTGCAGAGGGACTTGGACCAGCTGGAAAAATGGGCTGAAAAATGGCAGATGGAGTTTAATACGGACAAGTGTGAGGTATTGCACGTTGGAAGGACAAACCAAGGTAGAACATACAGGGTTAATGATAAGTCACTGAGGAGTGCAGTAGAACAGAGGGATCTGGGAGTACAGATACAAAATTCCCTAAAAGTGGCATCACAGGTAGATAGGGTCGTAAAGAGAGCTTTTGGTACATTGGCCTTTATTAATCAAAGTATTGAGTATAAGAGCTGGAATGTTATGATGAAGTTGTATAAGGCATTGGTGAGGCCGAATCTGGAGCATTGTGTTCAGTTTTGGTCACCAAATTACAGGAAGGATATAAATAAGGTTGAAAGAGTGCAGAGAAGGTTTACAAGGATGTTGCCAGGACTTGAGAAACTCAGTTACTGAGAAAGGTTGAATAGGTTAGGACTTTATTCCCTGGAGCGTGGAAGAATGAGGGGAGATTTGATAGAGGTATATAAAATTATGATGGGTATAGATAGAGTGAATGCAAGCAGGCTTTTTCCACTGAGGCAAGGGGAGAAAAAAAAACAGAGGACATGGGTTAAGGGTGAGGGGGGAAAAGTTTAAAGGGAACATTAGGGGGGGCTTCTTCACACAGAGAGTGGTGGGAGTATGGAATGAGCTGCCAGACGAGGTGGTAAATGCGGGTTCTTTTTTAACATTTAAGAATAAATTGGACAGATACATGGATGGGAGGTGTATGGAGGGATATGGTCCGTGTGCAGGTCAGTGGGACTAGGGAGAAAATGGTTCGGCACAGCCAAGAAGGGCCAAAAGGCCTGTTTCTGTGCTGTAGTTTCTATGGTTCTATGGTTCTAACCCCTCACAGCCTGGTCATTCTTGCTTCCACCCACTTCCATCGGGTAGAAGATACAGAAGCTGGAGAACAAGCACCAGTGAACTTAAGAACAGCTTCTAATGTTGAATGTACCTTTTATACAATCAACTCTCGATCTCTTAATCAACCTCTTCTTGACCCCTGCACTCTGCCTGCGCTGCTCCTTCTCCATAACTATAACATAATAACTTCTCTATAACTCTATATTCTGCATTCTGGTTTGCTTTTCCTTTGCACAGCCTTAATGTGCTTATGTACGGAATGATCTGTCTGGAGCTGACAAACAGAAACTTTTTCACTCTGTCTCAGTACATGTGACAACAAAAAAACAATTACCAAATGCCAAATTATCCGCCTTATGGTGACAGCACCTCAGTTGGTCCCTCCGTAGAAGCAGCAATGCACAAAGCATGGACTAGTTCTCTGCCTGATGGCAGAAAACAGCCCATTAGTGAGCCCCAATCAACTTTGGTCAAAGTGTAACTTTGAAACAGGGAAAATATCTGTAACTTCTAATTCAATAACTAAATAACACTATAAACACACCAAATTCTGCAGATGATGAAAATCCAGAGTAACACACACAAAGTGCTGCAACTCTACAGGTCAGGTAGCATCTATGCAGGAAAATCAAGAACTGACATTTCAAAACAAGACCCTTCTTCTGGACTGGAAAGGAAGGGGGAAGAAGCCAGAATAAGAAGGTCAGGGGATTGGAAGGAGTGCGAGCTGGCAGGGGACAGGTGAAGCCAGGTGAGGGTGAAGGTAGGTGGGTGGGAAGTGAGTATGAAGTGAGAAGCTGGGAGGTGATAGGTGGAAGAGGTCAAGGGCTGAGCAGTGGTGGGATCTGATAGGAGAGGAGAGTGAACCATGGGAGAAAGGGAAGGAGGAGGATTGCCAGAGGGATGTGATAGGCAGGTGGGGAAAACGGCTAAGAGGGAAGTCAGAATGGAGAACTGAAGAAGAGAAAAGAGGAGGGTGGTGGAATTACTGAATGTTAGATAAATCAAAGTTCACTAAATAAGATCAGTGGTGCTCAGACCTTTTGTGGGAAGGGTGAAAATGTCAATTCTAATCACTGCTGTGGGCCCCTCAGAATGTGTTCTATTTTAACTGTGCATCGCCAGGCACTCCAGATCTTTCAGTCATATTTGAAGACACAAATATCATAATTCTGACTACTCCACAATGCTTGCTTCCTCCTGCCTACTTAGTCACTTTCCCTCATTAGTGTGTTCACCTGATTGTTGTTACACATTGACACATTGTCAGTAAATGTAACAAACAAACCAAAAGTTCCCTTGAAAGATCATCAACTTGATAAACTCTTTTTCTCTCACTATAGATGCTTCTTGACCTGCAAAGCATTTATGTCCATACATGGCCTCCTCTACTGCCATGATGAGGCTGAACTCAGATTGGAGGAGCAACACCTCATGTACCGTCTAGGTAGTCTCCAGCCCCTTGGTATGATTATAGAATTCTCCAACTTCTGGTAACTCCCTCCCTCTCCCTTCCCCTATTCCTATTTCACTCTGCCCCCTCCCCCAGCTGCCTATCACCTCCCTCATGGTTCCGCCTCCCTCTACTACCCATTATGTTTTCCCCTACTCCTTCTTCACCTTTCCTGCCTATCACCTCCCTGCTTCCCCTCCCCCACCCCTTTATCTTTCCCCTTACTGGTTTTTCACCTGGAACCTACCAGCCTTCTCCTTCCCACCCTCCCCCACCTTCTTTATAGGGCCTCTGCCCCTTCCCTCTACAGTCATGATGAAGGGTTCTGGCCCGAAACGTTGACTGATCGTTTCCATGGATGCTGCCCGACCTGCTGAGTTCCTCCAGCTTGTTGTGAGTCTCGCATTTTTTTCTTTTGAAATTGTGTGTGTGTGTGTGTGTGTGTGTGTCTGTGTGTGTGTGTGTGTGTGTGTATGTGTGCCTATCACTTCCCCCTGGGTGACCTCCTTCTTCCCTTTCTCCTGTGTTTCACTCTCCTATCAGATTCCTTCTTCTCCAAGCTTTCACCTATCTGGCTTCACCTATCACCTTTTAGCCTGCCTCTTACCCCACCACCCACTTTTTTATTCTGGTGTCTCCCCTCCCTTCCTTTTCAGTCCTGAAGAAGTGTCTCGGCCTGAAATGTTGACTGATTTTTCATGTCCATAGATGCTGACTGACCGGCGAAGTTCCTCTATCATTTTGTGTGCGTTGATCTTGCACCTGATTGCCTACCTGTACGGCACCTTCTCTGCAGCTGTTATACTTTATTTTGCATTCTGTTTTTTTTTTACCTTGTACTACCTCGATGCACCATGAAATGGGTTGATCTCTATGAACAGTATGCAAGACAGGCTTTTCACTGTACCTCAACACAATATTTAACCAATTCCAATTCTAAACATTTATAGGAAGAGGCTGGCCAATCTCGGTGTTCATTCCTTGGAGAGTAGGAGAATGAGGATGACCTTAGAGAAATATTTTAAACTGTGGAAGACGTAGACAAGGTGGATGGAAACAACTTCCTCAGTTGATCTGAGCTCAAAATTAGAGGTATAGATTTAGGGTGAGGGGGAGAAGATCCAAAAGGTGCCTGAGGGGGGAGCTTTTTCACGCAGAGGTTGGTGGGTATATGGAATGAGCTGCTAGAAAAATGGTATAGTATCATTTGGGAAGCACTGGGATAGATGAATGCAAGGGTGGAGCTTTGAGGGATATGCGAAGGATGTAGGAGATTAGGACCAGATGGGTGGGCACAATGGTTGGCGGAGGTCCTGTATCAACAAACTGCTTTTCTCTCTGACTCTATATACTGCCTGTAACAGTACTTTGCTCAATCTCTCCATTTGATCTTCTGGCCCATTTTACCAGCAACAAGCAACTGACTGGAGCAAATCACTAATGGTAGCGTAGTGGTTAGCACAGTGCTTAACAGTACTAGTGACAGGGTTCAATTCCAGCTGCTGCATATAAGGAGTTTGTACATTCTCCATGTGATCATGTGGGTTTCCTCTGGGCACTCCGGTTTCTTCCCACAGCCCAAAGGCATAGTGGTTGGTACGTTAATTGGCCATTGCAAATTGTCCCATGATTAGGTTAGGATTAAATTAGGAGATTGCAGGACGTGCAGCTCTGGGGCTGGAAGAGCCCATTCTGCACTGAATCTCAAAAAATAAAAATAGATTGAATTGGTCAGTAATCTGAGTATTTTGAAATTCACACTTGACATTTTTAAGTCAAAATGAATTAAAATAAATTAACTTTTGCATTCAATTATTTTTAAATTTCTAAATTCAGCATGGTTACAGGCCTTTCTGTCCCAATGAGCCCGCTCTGCCAAATTTCACAATTAACCTACCAATCTATACGTCGTGAGAATTTTGGGGGAAACTTGAATGTGACAAGAACATACAAAGCCCTTACAGGCAGCGGTGGGAATTGAAGCCACGTTGCTGGTTTTGTAAGTGTTACGCTAACCACTAAACTACCATGCCACCCACTATGGAGTCATAGAGAAGAACAGCACAGAAATAGGACCTTCAGCGCATCTAGTCTATGCCAAAATCATTTAAACTGGCTACTCCCACTGACCTGCTGCAGGACCATAGCTTTTCATACCTTTAACATCCATGTACCCATCCAAACTTCTCTTAAATGTTGAAATCGAGCTTGTGCTCGCAGCTAGTTCCACACTCTCAGTGAAGAAGCCTCCCCTCAGATTCCCCTTAAACTTTTCACCTTTCACCCTTAACCCATGACCTCTGGTTGTCGTCCCACCCAACCTCAGTGGAAAATCCCGTCCAGCTTTTACCCGTCTATACCCTTCATAATAGTGTGTATCTTTATCAAACCTCATTTCAATCTTCTACATTCTAAGCAATAAAGTCCTAACTTATTCAATCTTTCTTTATAATTCAGCTCCTCCAATCTGAGCAACATACTTGTAAATTTTCTCTGTACTCCTTCAACCTTATTTACATATTTCCTGTAGGTAGGTGATCAAAACTGCACACAATACTCCAAATTAGGCCGCACCAGCATCTTATACAACTTCAACATAACATCCCATCTCCTGTACACAATATATTAATTTATGAAAGCCAATGTGCCAAAAGCTTTCTTTACAGCCCTATCCACCAGTGATGCCACTTTCAATGAATTGTGGACCTGTATTCCCAGATTCCTTTCTTCTTTCACACTCCTCAGTGCCCTACTGTTTACTCTATATGACCAACCTTGGTTGGTCCTAACAAAGTGCAATACCTCGCACATGTCTGCATTAAATTCTATCTGCCATTTTTCAGCTGATGAAGATCCCTCTGCAAGCCATGAAGGCCTTCTTTGCCGCCACTGTACCCCAAATCTTAGTGTCGTCTGAAACTTTCTGATCCATTTAACCACATAATCGTCATCATCTTTGATATAGAGATGAACAACAGTGATACCTGTGGTACTCCACTAGTCACAGGCCTCCAGTCCAAAGTCAACCATCTACTACCACTCTCTGGCTTCTCCCTCAAAGCCAATGTCCAATCCAATTTACTACCTCATCTCAAATGACAGAACCTTCTTGATCAACCTCCCATGCAGGACTTGTCAAATGCCTGGCTATAGTCCATGTAGACAACATCCACTGCCTTAACTCCATCCACTTTCCTCGTAACTTCCTCAAAAAATTCTGTAATGTTGGTTAAATATGACCTACCAAGCACAAAGCTATGTTGATTTATAAATCTGGTCCAATAGAATACCTTCCAATAATTTTCCCACAACTGATGTCAGACTCATCAGCCTATAATTTCATGGTTTATCTTTAGAGCCTTTCTTAAACAATGGAACAACATTGTCTATCCTCTAATCCTTTAGTGCATGTACGGCTCCTGTCACTAAAGATGATCTAAATGTCTCTGCTTGAGCCCTAGCAGTTTCTGCACTTGTCAAATCCTGGGGATTTATCCAAACTGATTTGCATCAGGACAGCAAACACATCCTCCTCTGTAATCTGTACAGGATCCATGAAGTTGATGCTGTTTTGCCTCACCTCTATAGACTCTGGATCTATAGACTCTGTGTCCATCTCCCGAGTAAATACAGCGACAAAAATTACATTTAATATCTCCCCCATCTCTTTTGGATCCACACATAGATTATCATTCTGATCTTCCAGAGGACCAGTTTTGTCCCATGCAATCCTTTTGCTCTAAACATATCTGCACAATTCCTCAGGATTCCTCAAGATTCTCCTTCACCTTGTCTGCGAGAACAATCTCATGCCTTCTTTTAACCCTCCTGATTTCTTTCTTGTGTTCTCTTGCATTTTTATACTCCATCAGCACCTCATTTGTTCCTACCTGCTTGTACCTGCTCGGCACCTCTTTTTTTTTAACAAAGACCTCAATATCTCTTGAAAACCAAGGTTCCCTACACTTGTTATCTTTACCTTTTATTCTGACAGGCTCATACAAACTGTGTGCTCTCAAAATTTCCGTTTTGAAGGCTTCCCACTTACCTATTGCAACTTTGCTGGAAAACAGCCTGCCCCAGTCCACACTTGCCAGATCATTTCTGATACCATCAAAATTGGCCTTTCTCCAATTTAGAATCTCAACTGAAGACCAGATCTATCTTTATGCATACTTACTTTGAAACTAATGGCATTGTGATCACTAGATGCAAGCTGTTCCCCTGCACAGACTTCTGTCACCTGCTTTGTCTCATTCTCTAATAGCAGATCAATTATAAACTGGCAAAATATCATGAAATTTTGTAATATATCTCATTTCCAGATGCAGCACAATTTTCCATTTGTCTTAATCAGCTCCCCAACAGTTCAAATATCATGTAATTTTGCTGTAGATTGGCTACCTTTCCTATAGGTAGTTCCAAACCTCAGGATGTTCCACTGAGTTTAATTTGAGTTAGCTATGTCAATGACTGCTTAACTACATATGAATTCCCAGACA
Source organism: Mobula hypostoma (assembly GCF_963921235.1). Lineage (NCBI taxonomy): Eukaryota > Metazoa > Chordata > Chondrichthyes > Myliobatiformes > Myliobatidae > Mobula > Mobula hypostoma. The sequence continues at coordinate 115,890,116 of NC_086097.1, read as the reverse complement.
CTCTACAATGCCCAGCATTTCTTTCTTTTTAAATAGAAGTAATTATTTTAAATAATCTTTTGTAAGAACAATACAGATGACTCATTTAATTTTGTTACTTTAATACCTCATTTCATTTAAATTATTCCTTTAAGAAGACGAATATACACTTAACATAATAATAATTCTATCTGTAATCTTAGTTAGTTAATTTATACATGTTTAAGGACCAAAAGGACTCGTAGAAATTTCTGTATTCTTTCTCGCAGCTGAGTTTTTTTACTCCTCTGTGGAATGTCTCTTCCTAAAAAGGTCAGTGCAAAGTTTGCATTCTCTCTGAGATTTGTCTGAAGAAACCCAGTCTAGTTTATATATTTAGTTAGTGTTAAGATAATGTCATTAACTTTTGCATTACCAGCAAGTTCTTGCTTTATTTTTATTTTTATTTTTAGAGGTACAGTGTAAAACAGGCCCCTCGAGCTGCACTGTCCAGCAACCCACCTATTGAACACTACCCTAATCACAGGACAATTTAAAATGACTAATTAACCTACTAACCAGTTTGTCTTTAGACAGTGAGAGGAAACCCATGCGGTTCAAACTTCTTAAGACGATGCCTGAGTTGAATTCTGAACTCCAGGATACCTTGAGCTGTAATAGTGTCATGCTAGCCGCTACACTTTCTTTCTGGAGAGACCAGCATTGAACGATAACAGTCTTGGAGGCTAGAAGTGAAAGGCATAGGGTAACATTACTGATAGCATTACAGAGCAACATTGCAATAAAATCACTTGAATATTCTTTATGGCATATTCAGAACTTCTGATACACTTGAGACCAGAATATGTCGGGGTAGCAGGGTAGTGTAGTGGTCAGCACAATGCTTTACAGTACCAGTGACCCGGGTTGAATTCCCACCACTGCCCATAAGGAATTTCTTTGTTCTCCCCGTGACCACGTGGGTTTCCTCTGGGTGCTCCGATTTCCTCCCACAGCCTAAAGACATAGCGGTTGGTAGGTTCATTGTAAAAACTGTCCCGTGATTAGGCTGGCATTACATCAGGGATTGCTGAGCGGCGTGCCTCGAAGGCCCAGAAGGGCCTACTCTGTGCTGCATCTCAGTAAATAAATACTAAACACAGATCTCATCAGCAACCCTTCAAAGCTTCAAATTGAACAAAAAAAAATGTAAAGAACCAATGAAGAGTAGAAGAGATTCTGTAGATGGCGAAGATCCAGAGTAACAAATCTCTGGAGGAACAGCAGGTCAAACAGCATCTATGGATCAACAAATGAAGAACATGCTTACCCCTAAGAAGGAGCCAGGATGTAGACTGCCAACCCAAAGGACCAAAAGACTCTCTGTAGATATATCTGAATGAAAATAATTATTGTTGCTTCAGAGCTTTTCCCTTCAACACAGATGTACTGGAACAATTGGCCTTCAATTGATTTTGGGGCTTACTTGTTTAAAAAAGAACACTAGGATAAACTGTACGAGGTTTATAAGTTGTAGCTAGGAGGCTAGGTAGCTAAACTTCAGTATTAGACAGATTAGTGAAATCCATTCTGAAGGACATATACTCAAGTCAAATCAAGTTTATTGTCATTTAATTATATACATGTACTACATACCACCAAATGAGATAATGTTTCCCTGGACAGGGTGTAAAGCACAGTAGAATGCATGACACACATGTAGCACACAATAACTTAGGAAAGTACAAATTAAATCTATATATGAATTACACATAAACAAATCTCAAGGTTTTGTCAAGGGCAGATCGTGCCTCACGAGACTGATTGAAATTTTTGAGGATGCGACGAAACACATTGATGAAGGGAGAGCAGTAGATATAGTGTTTATGGATTTCAGCAAGGCATTTGATAAGGTACCCCATGCAAGGCTTATTGAGAAAGTAAGGAGGCATGGGATCCATGGGGACATTGCTTTGTGGATCCAGAACTGGCTTGCCTACAGAAGGCAAAGAATGGTTGTGGACGGGTCATATTCTGCATGGAAGTCAGTGACCAGTGGTGTGCCTCAGGGATCTGTTCTGGGACCCATACACTTTGTGATTTTTATAAATGACCTGGATAATGAAGTAGAGGGATGGGTTAGTAAGTTTGCTGATGACACAAAGGTTGGAGGTGTTGTGGATAGTGTGGAGGGCTGTCAGAGGTTACAGTGGGACATTGATAGGATGCAAAACTGGGCTGAGAAGTGGCAGATAGAGTTCAACCCAGATAAGTGTGAAGTGCAAACACGAGGAAATCTGCAGATGCTGGAATTTCAAGCAACACACGTAAAAGTTGCTAGTGAATGCAACAGGCCAGGCAGCATCTCTAGGAAGAGTACAGTCAACGTTTTGGACCCGAGACCCTTCGTGAGGACTCACATGTGTGAAGTGGTACATTTTGGGAGGTCAAATATGATGGCAGAATATAGTATTAATGGTAAGACCCTTGGCAGTGTGGAGGATCAGAGGAATCTTAGGGTCCGAGTCCATAGGACGTGCAAAGCAGCTGCGCAGGTTGACGCTGTGGTTAAGAAGGCATACGGTGTATTGGCCTTCATTAACTGTGGATTTGAATTTAGGAGCCGAGAGGTGATGTTGCAGTTATATAGCACGCCCTTCAGAGCCCACTTGGAGTACTGTGCTCAGTTCTGGTGGCCTCACTACAGGAAGGATGTGGAAACCATAGAAAGGGTGCAGAGGATATTTACAAGGATGTTGCCTGGATTGGGGAGCATGCCTTATGAAAACAGGTTGAGTGAACTTGGCCTTTTCTCCCTGGAGCGACGGAGGATGAGAGGTGGCCTGATAAAGGTATATAAGATGATGAGAAACATTGATCATGTGGATAGTCAGAGGCTTTTTCCCAGGGCTGAAATAGTTGCCACAAGAGGACACAGGTTTAAGGCGCTGGGGAGCAGGTACAGAGGAGATGTCAGGGGTAAGTTTTTTCCTCAGAGATTGGTGAGTGCGTGGAACGGGCTGCCAGCAATGGGGGTGGAGGCGGATATGATAGGGCCTTTTAAGAGACTTCTGGATAAGTACATGAAGCTTAGAAAAAAGAGGGCTATGTGTAAGCCTAGTAGTTTCTAAGGTAGGGATATGTTTGGCACAACTTTGTGGCCCGAAGGGCCTGTATTGTGCTGTAGGTTTTTCTATGTTTCTATGTTTCTAAATAAAGTAAAGTGCATAAATTAAGTATTGAAGGGTATGGTACAAATTATCCAGTGACACTTCGAATGTGATGCGGCAGGGAGTTCAGAAGCCAAGTGGCCTGAGGGAAGAAGCTGTTTCCCATCCTGACCAGTCTTGACTTTATGCATCACAGTCTCCTGCCTGATGGCAGAAAGTCAAAGAGGATGCTGAATGGTTGTGTGGGATCCTATGTACGCAGTGCTCCTGATAAATGTCCCCGATGGATGGTTGGGTGACCTTTGTGATCCTCTTGACCATTCTCACAATCCTTTGTATGGGCACATGGCCAAGTGGTTAAGGCATACGACTAGTGACCTGAAGGTCATGAGTTTGAGCCCCAACCGAGGCAAGCTGTTGTGTCCTTGAGCAAGGCACTTAACCACACAGTGCTCTGCGACAACATTGGTGCCAAGCTGTATCGACCCTAGCCCTTCCCTTGGACAACATCGGTGTCGTGGAGAGGGGAGACTTGCAGAATGGGCAACTGCCGGTCTTCCAAACAATCTTGCCCAGGCCTGCGCCCTGGAGAATGAAGACTTTCCAGGCACAGATCCATGGTCTCGCAAGACTAACGGGTGCCTTTGTGGTCTGAATCTCAGCTGCTCCCATACCAGATGGAGGTGCAGTTTATCAGGATTCTCTCAATGATGCTCCTGTAAATTTCAGTTCAAATGGGGGTTAGGGCAGCCTCACTTGACTCAATTTCTTCAGGAACTGGAGGCACTGCTGTGTCTTCTTATTCAGGGTGGTGATATTCAGGGACCAGGTGAGGATATTCATGGTGTGAACTCTCAGGAACTTGGTGTATTTAACTCTCTCTATGGAGGAGCCACGTATGCGCAGAGGGGGATGGCTCATCTGAACTTTCCGAAAGTCCACAATGAGACCTAGGTTGTTGATCTCACTCCAGTCCACCAGCTGCTCTCCTTCCTCTCTATACTCTGACTCAACATATTTGTTGATGAGGCCAACCACTGTTTTGTCATCCGCAAACTTGATGACACAGTTTGAGCTGAATCCTGCAACGGAGTCATGTACCCTCAGCGTGAACGGCAGTGGGCAGAGCACACAGCCCCGTGGGGCACCAGTGCTCAGCATCATGGGACTACAGACATTGCTACCCACATGGACTGACTGTGACCTTTCTGTTCAGAAGTCCAGGATCTAGTTACAGAGGGAGGCGGCAAGACTCAGTGAGCATAGTCCTTCAGTTAAATCCATGTTTAATCCATTGCAGCAAACCTTTAGTAAGGTTTAGGGTTAGGTTTAAGGTTACTTATGTCTGGCTAACTTGACTGAATTTTTGAGGGGATAAAAGGCAAAGTGAATGAGAGTAGTGTATTTGATATTACCTATGCTGACTTTATTGAGGTCCTACATGGCAGACTGGCGAAACATTTGAAAAGTCCATAGGGAAACGTCCGTGGCTATCTACTCGATCTGTGCTTCTTAACATCTTGTACACCATTATCAAGTCCCGTCTCATTGTCCTTCCCTCCAAAGAGAAAATCCCAAGCTTGTTCAATCTATCCTCATAAGACAACTTCTCTAATCCAGGCAGCATCTTGTTAAATCTCTGTTACATCTTCTCTAAAGCTTCTACATCCTTCCTATAATGAGGTGACTAGAACTGAACACAATATTCTAAATGTGACCTAACCAGGGCTTTAGAGAGCTGCGCTATTACCTCACAGCTGTTGAACTCAAATCCCGTGACTCATGAAGTCCAATACATCATATTATGCGTAATGTATGTCAACGATACAACTGGATGGGCTCCATAAAAATGGTTACAGATGATACCAAAATTGGCAGTGGATTTAAAAATGAGGAAGAAAGCTTTAGACAATGGAAGGGTCTGGGTAGTCTGGTCAGTCGGGCAGAAAATTGGCAAATGGAATTTGGTGAAATGAGCATGAGGTAATACATTTAGAGAGGTGGAACAGGGCAAGATGATTCACAATAAAGGCGAGGATGTTGAGCGGTTCAGGAAGCAAAAAGACGTTTGGATGTGTGTCCATTGATCTTTCAAGGTAGCAGGACAGATAAATGGCATTTAGGATGTTTTCTTTTATTAGCTGGCGTGTAGAACATAAAGGAAAACGGGTTATACAAGAACTGTATACAACACTAGTGAGAGCTTGATTCTTGTGTACATGTCTGGTCATTAAGTATAAATTAAATTGCTCTGTAGAGGGGAAGAGATGATTTACACAGTTGTCCTGCATTCCAAGGGACTTAAATTAGGGCCTAGAATAAAAAAGATGGGCCTTTCCTCAGTAGAAGGGTTAAATGCAGATGAATTAGATTTAAGATGATTGCTAGAAAGATTAGAGATGAGATTAGGAAATTTCTCTTCATCCAGAAGGTAGTAAGAAACTGGATCTTCCAGTGTTTTAGGTTCATTGTGATGGTTTTAGGACAGTGTGAGGGTTAAGGGTCAGATTAGGGACTTGGTTGAGTTAGAGATTGGGGCAGTAAATGAAGAGTCAGGAGCAGGAGCTGGTGTTCAGAGTCCAGGTTGGAGCATGACACTTTTGTATGTCATTGATCCTGAGGTTGAGTCAGCAGGCACTGATGAGATCTGTGAGCCCCAGAGCGGCACCCAGTCAGAGGTCCACACAGCTGAGAGTAACAAGGACCATTGACCCCATTTACCAGGGTTGGAACTCCATACAAATCTGGAAGTTTGAGACCCAGAAGCCAAACCCATGATCGGAGAGTCCTGGGGTTGACATCCAAAGGTTGGTGACGTTTGGAGGGCAACATGGAAGGTCAAAGTCCAATGCACAGTGAGTCTGGAGATAGAAGCCTGAAGTCCAAGTCCCTGGATTGCTTGTCAAGAGATCAGAGAGTTGATGTCTCTGAGTATGGGCCAGGGACTGGAGATTTGAGGCTGAATGTCTGTAATTCTGAGAGTCTGGGGCCAAGGACTGGATGCCTGGTGGTGGGCTGACGTGCAACTGGAGGCCTGTCTGTGTGTTTGGGCATCATTTTCTGTTGTTCTCTTACTTTATTGTTTTCATTGGCATTGCTGCTTGTGATGTTCTGCTGAACCTTGTGGGCATGCTATAGAATATGTGACATCGCTTGCAGTCTGCTCCTAGCAGCACAACCTTAGGTGTATTGGTTGTTAACACAGATACCCAATATTACTGCAGCTTTCAATGTACATATGAAAAAATAAATCGGAAGCTGAATCTGATTCTGCCTGAAAGGGTGGTAGACAAAGAAAACTTCAACATGTTTAAACAATATTTGGATGTGCACTGCAGAACCATAGCCCTGAGGACTAGGGAACTAGTGCTGGGAGGTGGGTAAGGCTGGGTAACTATGTTACAATTAGCATGGAGATGATACACTGAATTGCCTCTTTCTGAATCATAATTATTATTTGATTCTATAAGCTCTCAGGGTATAATTCTGCTCGACAATTAGTTTTGCAGATTTTCTCTTATTGCTTATGAAGTCTTTAAGAGCTTCCCAATAAATTAGATGTAGTCCAAGGCAATTACTTAAGACCAATCATGAAAGGACAATCAAGATGTTTAACGTTTAATACAATAACATATTATGAATAATGCTATCCTCTGAATGACCATGAATAATCCTAGTGTGCAAATGAAAAATTTGTAAGTGCCAGGACCTTCCAAAATGTTTGTGAGTTATGGAGACTTAATCTTCAGAAATGTATTATCCCTATTAACCTTTGAAATGTGCATTTATTAACAAAGTCATATGTGAAAGAATGCCAGGGGATTAGTGGCAACAAAGCTTTGGTGCCAAACAATAGATCATCAGAAATTCTCAAATCAAATTGTTCCAGCACTGTAACCAAGGATGCACGCGACAAGACCAGATTGCTGAGAAGAAAAGGATCACCTTGCAGGAGAGACTTCAATTGAAAACTGAGAACTTGAAGTGAAAATAGAGATATGCCTGTTATATACTGATTTGTATCCTCCCTGCCTTATTTCTTGGATCCTTTTCTGTCCTCTTTGACCACCCCATTGGTACTTATTGAAGACAGATAGTTTGGAAATTAGAGAATGGTCCTTGAAGGTTCTTGCTGCACCAGCAATGAAAATACCAGAAGGCCATGTCCATGGCTTGCTGCCAATCACTCACTGGCACTGCAGCCTCAAATCAAATAAATATGCATCAAGTGTCACGTGAACAAAGGGCTACTGAAGTAATGCATTCTCATACTAATGAGGGAAGAGTTGGAGAAGAGTAAAATGCTATGCTAGAAAATAATGGCAAAGCTTAGTTTTGTCCTGATGGAGGGTCTCAGCCTGAAACTCAGCTCTTTATTCATTTCCATTGATGTTGCCTGACCTGGCGAGTTCCTCTAGCATTTTGTGTGCGTTACTCTGGATTTCCAGCATCTGCAGAACCTCTTATGCTTATCATGTTATTTAGTTATTGATTTTAGGTTTGTTATGATAGCTAAAGATGTTGTGGCATCATCTCCTACTGTACCAGTTCTGTCCCTCCTCCCGGTATCACTGACCACCCACCTACATTCTGTTGTCTCAGTGTGGGCACTAATGGATTTTGTCAGTGGTGATGGTTAGGGATGGAACTTTACCTTCCATCATGGCTGTGAAGCTTTTTATATTAAAATTAATGTAATTATTTATAAAATCTTTCAAAAATAAAGAAAAGTTATGTAGAAATGAGCAATAACTAAATATCAGCTGAGTAATTTAACAGTAAGTATGTACTGTATTTGCCCTATTCTGCAGGGTAAGAATTCCTATTGAAATAAACAGGTGTCTGAAAGGGCGTCATGTGGAGTCCAGAAATGGTGCATTATGAGATATGGAGCAACATCTATCACACACAAAATTTGGAATGGATCCGCTTATTTCTGGTTAAGTGGCTGAACACCACAGTTCCATTTGAACCTGCCAGGTACTATTGGGAACGTTCAGCTGGCTGCCAAACGTAATACCCAGAAGGAACCAAGTAAGCAAGGGTACAGGGGGAGTGGGGCTTGCCGATTATTCTGCAGGCGTTTAGGGCAGCAACAAAGCTCTCCCATCACTGTCTGTCCATTCTGTCACACACAGATAAAGAAGGATTCTTCATTGATATTCCTTAACAATTTTTTTGACCAATCAGGTTTGCTTGCCCCGAACTGAGCACCCAAACTTGGTGGACTGGATGACCACTCTTAGTCTGCCCTCTAACTTTTGACCTTTTTGGTATGGGTGACCTGACCTAGAGACAAAGCACAAGGCCCTCACTCCAGCCATTATCGCTCTCTGTGTCATTGAAGCACGCCAGCCTTCAAAACCTTACAACATGATTGTGGTCCTCTTGAAGGCAAATAAGCAATGAGCACCTCGAAAGATGTATGAAAAATGAAATGACACGAGTATTTCATCAACAATAGTAGCACAGGTAGATTACGGTGTAAAGTGAAATATAGCAGTGACCATGACCTTTATATCAGGCTTGGTTTCAACTACTATCAGACTGTGCATATCTGATATTTAGCCCAGTATATCAATAGCATCAGCAAAACAAATTCAATCTTCTTTGTGTGCTGAAGGTTTTCATGTTTTTTACAGATTTAGAAGGTCATTGAAACCTTCTAAATGTTGAAAGGCCTCAATAGACTGCATGTGGAGAGAATCGTGGAGGAGTCTAGGACCAGAGGACACAGGCTCAGAATAGAGGGACGTCCATTTAGAATGGAGATGAAGAGGAATTTCTTTAACCAGAAAGTGGTGAATCTGTGGAATTTGTTCCCATAGATATCTGTGGAGGCCAAGTGATTGGGTGTATTTAGGGCAGAGGTTGATAGATCTTTGATTAGTCAGGGCAGGAAGGGATACGGGGAGAAGGCAAGAGATTAGGGCTGAGAGGGAAATGGATCAGCAGACTCGATGGGCCAAATGGCCTAATTCTGCTCCTATATCTTATGGTCTTACCGTCATTAATATTTATTGTAGAATGTATAAAAAATCTTTTTAGTACCTCCATTTCCAGCAGGGATGGCTACAAGAATAAAATGTGGCTTTGTCATTTCTGAAGCAAACATCAGTAGGTATGATCATTTACAGACCTGGTGACCCCAAGGAATGGTTAGATCAGCTGCAAAGGTCATAAGCTGCAGGTTTACCAAACATTGCAGGAATTGTATGCGTCCCGGACAAAGAAAGAAACAGGCCAGAAAAATCATTGCCGACCCTACCCACTCTGCAAGCTGCCGTTTCCTAAAGCTCCCTCCTAGAAAGTGCCATAGGGCTATTAGAACAAAAACAAAACATGTCAACTTAGAAGTTTCTTCCCTCTGGCAGTTAATCTGATCAACCATTCTGGTTAGCCAACCCTACCACCCTCTATACATTACCTCCATCATGGCACTGCACTGTAAACACTTTAAACCACTTGTTATAATACTGTAACACACATAAAAGTTGCTGGTGAACACAGCAGACCAGGCAGCATCTCTAGGAAGAGGTGCAGTCGACGTTTCAGGCCGAGACACTTCATCAGGACTAACTGAAGGAAGAGTGAGTAAGGAATTTGACTCACTCACTTACTCACTCTTCCTTCAGTTAGTCTCCCTTACTCACTCTTCCTTCAGTTAGTCTCCCTTACTCAATCTTCCTTCAGTTAGTCCTGACGAAGGGCCTCAGCCTGAAACGTCGACTGCACCTCTTCCTAGAGATGCTGCCTGGCCTGCTGCGTTCACCAGCAACTTTTATGTGTGTTGCTTGAATTTCCAGCATCTGCAGAATTCCTGTTGTTATAATACTGTTTACATTGTAAATACATGCTGGTATTTATGTATTTATGCACATTTTATTCCATGTCTGTACTTTAACATTTAAGTTTATTTTTATATAATTTTTATAACTGTTGAATGTTCAATCACAGACAAGAGAAAATCTGCAGATGCTGGAAATCGAAGCAACTCACATTGTTTTTCTATTGCATGCTGTGCCAACACACTACAGCAAATCCCTAATATATGAAAACGTATATGGGAAATAAAACTGATCCTTGAGTCAGAATACTTGATCCTTGGAAATCCACAGCTGTGAAAGGCCATGACCACTGCCCCATTTTTGGGGGGGATGGGGAAGAGAAGAATTTCAACCAGGAATCCAGTTGTTGATTAGAAGCAGAATATGCTGGAGATTCTCAGCAGGTCAGGGCAGCATTGGTGAAGAGGGAAACGAAGTCAGCATTAGAGCTGATGAAAAATCATTGATCAAATTATAGTGAAAATCCATTGTGCATGTTCTCTCCATTACCTGCTGAATACTTTCATCCTTTTCAGCTACTTGCAATTTTCAATTTTTGCTCTCTGCATCAGTCAACCTGTACACTCCTTTCAGGGATGCTGGTGATCTGACAGCTTTTTTTGCACATGATGGATTTAGCTGGGTAATGCTCTCCAGAGATGGGTGTTTCCCGCTACTTGCTCATTGAGATCTTTGGGTGGAATTCTGCAATTCCTCAAATTCGCGAGACTGGATATTCCATTTTCCTTTCACCTGAATGTGATTAATTCTTCAAACAACATCATAAAAACTCATCGAACTGGCTTCTGTACTTCAAGGCTTCTCTGACCTAATGTGAGGGTGGTGTAGTGACACAACAGGCAGACCCTCACAGCTCCAGGGATTGAGGAACAATCCTCACTTCCAATGCTTTCTCTGTCAAGTTTACTAGTTCTTTCTGTGTGAAGTTTACAAGTACTTCTTGTGACAGCATGGGATTCCTCTGCTTTCTCTGATTTCCTCCAGCATCCCATGATATATGAGTTAGAAGGTTAATTGGCCACTGTAAATTGATGAGTTACAGAATCTGGGAATGGTTTAGTGGAATCTGGAGTGAAAATGAAATTATAGAGGATTGATGCTGTGTAGATGGTGCTTAATCATCAGTGTGGACTCAGTAGGACAAAGGGTTTGTTTCCATGCCAAATGACTCTGTGATTCTATTGAATGAGGTACTTCAGGAGAATGTCCATCGATGGATTCAAGGTGAGTTACAACGTCTTTTGAATAAGGTACACGTCCATGCTGACAAAATATAATTGAAAAGCAAAAAACTTGCAGTTGCCAGAAAACTGAATAAAGCCAGAAAATGCTGCAGATACTCAATGGGTCAAGCAGCAGATGCAGGAACGTAGATAGGAAATCAGTTCCGATAAATGGACAGACCTTATGCATTAAATCTGCTTCTCCCTTTCCACAGATATTGCCTGCCTGAATGTAAACTTGGGTCTTATTACTTCCATCGGTTATGTCTCCAAGCCCAATTCTTTGGCAAGCACATCCCTCCTCATACCAATGATCCCTTCTCCCGTCCCCAACCCTCCTCCTCTAAAAAAATCACCCACGTCTCCTCCATTTCCTGGATGTCCATGATTACCCCATCTTAGAACATAAAAATATACAGCTCATTACAGGCCAACCATGAAACTACGCTAGAAACTCCCTAGAATTACCCTACCACATAGCCCTCTATTTTTCTGAGCTCCATGTACCTACCTAAGAGTTCTTAAGAGACCCTATTGTATACGCCTCCACCGCTGTCGCTGGCAGTATAGTCCATGCACCCAACACTCTCTGTGTGAAAAACTTACCCTTGACATCCCTTCTGAACCTGTTTCAAAACACCTTAAAACTATGCCCCCTCGTGTTGGCCATTTCAGCCCTGGGAAAAAGCCTCTGGCTTTCCACATGATCAGTGCCTCTCATCATTTTATACACCTCTATCAGGTCACCTCTCATCCTCAGTCGCTCCAAGGAGAAAAAGCCAAGTTCACTCAACCTATTCTCATAAGGCATGCTCTCCAATCCAGACAACACCCTTGTAAACCTTCTCAGCACTCATTCTATGGTATCCACATCCTTCCTGTAATGACGTGACCAGAACTGAACATAATATGCCAAGTGGGGTCTAACCAAGGTCTTATATAGCTGTAATATTTCCTCACGGCTCTTGAACTCAGTCCCATGGTTGATGAATGCCAACACCATAAGCCTTCTCAACAACACTGTCAACCTGCACAGCAACTTTGAGTGTCCTATAGACACAGACCCCAAGATCTCTCTGATCCTCCGCACTGCCAAGAATCTTACCATTAATACTATATTCTGTCTTCAAATTTGACCTACCAAAATGAACCTCTTTTCACTTTTCCAGGTTGAGCTCCTGCCACTTCTCAGCCCAGTTCTGTACCCTATCGTTTTTCCGCTGTAACCTCTGACAACCCTCTACACTATCCACAGCACCCCCAAAATTTTTGTCATCAGCAAACTTACTAACCTACCCTTCTATTTCTTCATCCAGGTCATTTACAAAAATCCTGAAGAGGAGTGGTCCCAGAACAGATCCCTGAGGCACACCACTGTTGACCGACCTCCATGCAGAATATGACTCGTCTACAACCACTCTTTGCCTTCTGTGGGCAAGCCAGTTCTGGATCCACAAAGCAATGTCCCCTTGGATCCCATGTCTCTTTACTTTCTGAATGAGCCTCGCATAGGGAACCTTATCAAATGCCTTGCTGAAATTCATATACACTACATCTAATGCTCTACCTTCATCAATGCATTTTCTTGCTTTCTCAGAGAATTCAGTCAGGCTTGTAAGGCATAACCTGCTCTTAAAAAAGCCATGCTGACTATCTCTAATCAGATTATGTCTCTCCAAATGTCCATAATCCTGCCCCTCAGGATCTTCTCCAATGACTCAGTAGTATTTCCTGGGTTATCTCTTCTTCCTTTCTTGAACAAGGGAACAACATTTGCAACCCTCCAATCCTCTGGTACTTCTCCCATTCCTATTGATGATTCAAAGATCATCACCAGAAGCTCAGCAATCTCCTTCACTTCCCACTCTAGCCTGGGGTACACCTCATCCGGTCCCGGCAATGTACCTAACGTAATGTTTTTCAAAAGCTCCAGTACATCCTCTTTCTTATTGTCTATATGCTCAAGCATTTCAGCCTGCTATAAGTCATCCCCACAATTGCCAAGGTTCTTTTTTCTGGTGAATACTGAAGCAAAGTATTCATTGAGTACCTCCGCTACCTCCTCCGACTCCATGCACACGTTTCCACTATAACACCTGATTGGTCCTGTTCTCACACGGTTCATCCTCTTGTTCTTCACATACTTGTACGATACCTTGGGGTTTTCCTTAATCCTGCTTGCTGAGTCTTTCTCATGGCCCCTTCTAGCTCTGCTAATTTCATTCATCAGCTCCTTCCTGGCAATCCTGTAACTTTCTAGAAATCTATCGGTACCCAGTTTCTGGAACTTTTCATAAGATTTTCTCTTCTTCTTAATTAGCTTTTCCACGTCCTTTGTACACCATGGTTCTTTTACCCAACCATCCTTTTCCTGCTTCAGTGGAACGTACCTACGCAGAACACCATGCAAATGCAAATGCAAATGCCACCATTTTAATGATGACAGAGTTCCTCTTGTCCTTACCTTCCACACTATATGTCACAATGGTGAAGGAATTGGGAGCAAGGGTGGACCCAAATGCAAGACACATATTGTGAGGTTACTTAGATGTAGTTTATTGTTCGATACCAGGAGAGCAAGGCAGGAGCAGGAATAGCAAACTGGACAAGGACTCAGGACTACGACTAGGCTGGGACCAAGGGTCTGGGCTTGGACTCGGAATCGACTCCCAGAACAAGAGGAGACATGAAGAGGCAAGGGTATGGACTCCGAGCCCGAGACTGGGCAAAGACACAGTACCTGGGTCTTGCCTCGGGCTTGAACCCCAGAACCAGGGGTGGACATGACGTGGGCTAGGGAAAGGAGGAACATTGAAATCAGAGCGTCAGTCTTGGGAGAGCAGGTACATGGAACCATGGATGCATACACAGAACACGGAGTCCGGACCCCTCCTTGGGTACAGGACATAGGGCCGGGACTCATGACACCCCGCGGGGCAATGGCAAGACGGCCTGACTTACCCCACGGAGGTGAGGACAAGACAGGACAAGACATGATCCCCTACGTGGCAACGGCAAGATGGCCTGACTTACCCCACAGAGGCAAGGACAGGACAAGACCAACACAAAAGCACACCAGACAGTACCTATCTAGCTCAGGCAATAGAACTAGACCAAGGTGCAGGCGAGGGCTGCAGACGAGGGCTAGAGGCAAGAGGGGCAGAGAAGGGATGCAGACAGGGGTATAGGACAGGAATCACAGTCCACCAGGGCCAGGACTTGACTCGGAACTGGGAAGATGCCAGGACCAGGACTTGAATTGGTACTTGAATGCCACCAGGGCCAGGACGTGACTTGGTACTTGAATGCCGCCAGGGCCAGGACTTGTCTTGGTATTTGAATGCCACCAGGGCCAGGACTTGACTTAGTACTTGAATGCACCCAGAGCCAGGACTTCACTTGGAGCCTCCGGGTAGTGGCAAGCTCTTGACTCAGCCCGGGAACAGTGGACAGCAGTTCTTGATTCCCTCCGGCGGGTTAACTGATGGACCCACCTCGGTGGGGAAACTTTGCAGGCTCGCTTTGGCGAGGTAACTGGACAGGGTTGCTCCGGTGTGGAAAGGCGAATTACCGGCACACGCTTTGGCAGAGACTAGTCTTGCTCTGGCCAGATGACATCGGCACACCGTACCTTAGATGACTTTGCAGACACTCCCGCGCCCAAGGGCTGAAAGCCGGAGACTATAAACTACCGGTTCAGCCGAGGTTAATTGCCTCTAATCACCAAAGCTGAGGGACACAGGAAAACAGGGAATCAACGGTCCGGATCGTAACATAAACAAGGTAAATTTAAAGGGACCCCTATCCGGACCATGACACTATGAGCCTTCATATCCAACACATAATTTTCCACAACTTCCACCATCTCCAAAGTGATCCCCTCCACCTCTGCTTTCTGTAGGGATCGCTCCATCTGTGATTGCCTTGTCTATTCATCCCTCCCCATTAATTTCCCTCCCAGTACTTATCCCTGCACACAGCCATTCACCTACTCCCTCATCTCCATTCAGGACCCTAAGCAGTCCTTCCAACACTTCTCCGTCGAATCTCCTGAGGTCATCTATTGTGTCCAGCGCCCCTGATTCATGCTCCTCTGCATTTGTGAGGCTTGTCATAAATTGGGAGATTGCTTAGTCAAACACATCAACTCCATTTGCCTAAAGTGGAACTTCCCTGTGGCCTAACGTTTTGATTTTGATTGCCATTTCCATTCTAACCTGTCGGTCCAAGGCCTCCTCTTAGCTATGATGAGGTCACCCTCAGAGTGGAGGAGCAATAGCTTATGTTCCGTCTGGGTAGCCTCCAACTTGATGGCTTGAATATCAATTTCTCCTTCCAATAAAAAAACTCCTCCCCCTTCCCTACTCTTCTGTTCTCCACTCTGGCCACTTAACTCTTCTCACCTGCCTATTACCTCTCCCAGGTGCGCCTTCTCCTTATCTTTCTCCTCTGGTCCACTCTCCTCTCCTATCAAATTCCTTCATCTCCAGCACTTTAGCCTTTCCCACCCACCTGACGTCATCTAAAAAAATTCTAGCTATCATTCTTCCCCTCGCTCCACCTTTTTAATCTGCTATCTTCTCCCTTTCCTTCCAGTCCTGAAGTTGGGCCTCAGCCTGAAACACTGACTGTTCATTTGCATAGATGCTGCTTGACCTGCTGAGTTCCTCAAGCAGCTTGTGTGTGCTGCTCTGGATCTCATTGCCTGACAGAGCTGATTAAAACTCAGCACAACATTTTTACTTTCTTTCTGTTGAGTATAAGCCAGCTGCTGTAACAGAAGGATATTCCACTTCATTAGGGCACCACCTAGGCAGCGTCATTAATAATTTCTCTCATTCCGTGAAAAAAATATCTTCCTTGAGTCAGCAAGAACCCTCAAATGCTGAAGTTATAGAAAGCAATAAAGCAATGGTTTTACTTACAACAATTAAGTGATCTCTGCCATGAGAACTTCTTTCTTGATATTCTGTCTTCAGGACACAGGGTTGGACGGCCCTGTACATGGCACCATTCTACCCCTGGCCACGCCAGATTTCCCATACAGCTCTTTGTCTGTCCAGGCTGTGCACCAGCATTGGACATGTCCCATACCAAGTTAATTTTGAGACAGCCCATTAAAAGACACCCAGACAAACTCAAGGCACCAACTTATCACGTATCCCCTGCCTCTTCCACTTTCTGGGAACATTCCTGTACTGATCAGATTCACAAAAAATTCACACTATCCCAGTGAGTCAAAAGCAGTTCCTTCTCTGAAAATTGAAAGTTTCTACCTCATACCTCTCTCCTCTATCATAAAACCTCTCATACCCGCTCCCTACTTTAAATTCCCTCCCCTTCCTCCCATCCACTCCAGCTCCCCATTCACTCCAGGCAAACATTATAGAATATCCTCTCCCATTCCCATCCCTGGTATCCCTGGACTGAAAGTTGGCACAGAAAGAAACTCATCTGAAGACAGTTATTTCTATGCTGGTCCACTACTTTACTTCAACCCTCATACCCCACCCACCCAATTCCCCGATCTAAGTTTTAGGAGATGTTTCTAGACCTCTGAGACAGTTGAGGGCTTTTTTTTTGGAAGTTATGTATGGGAAAGAAAATCTGTCAGTGGACTAGGGAGTCAGTGAATGGAAACCTGCTAACAAAGGGTAGGAGTGATATAGACATCAATGAATTGAACAAAATTTGAATTTTTAGTGCAGTCAATGGCTACTTTATTAGGCACCTCTGGCATCTAATAAAGTGGACAATGAGTGTATATTTATGCTCTTTGGCTGCTGTAGCTCATCTATTTCAAGGTTTGATGTTTTGTTCATTCAGAGATGCTCCTCTGCAAACCACTGTTGTAGCGTGTGGTTATTCGAGTTTCTGTCATCTTCCTATCAGCTTAATTTAGCCTGGCCATTCTCCTCTGAATTCTCTCATTAATAAGGCATTTTTTCTCCAACAGGACTGCTGCTCACTGGATTCTTGTTTGTTTTTTTTGCACCATTCTATGTAAACTCTAGACACTGTTGTGGATGGAAATCACAGAAGGTCAGCAGTTTCTCAGGTACTCAAATCACCCCACCTGGCCCCAGCTGTCATTCCATGGTCAAAATCATCTGCAGCTCATACATGAGAAAGTCTGCAGACACTAGAAATCCAAACTAAACTACACAAAAATGCTGGAGGAACTCTGCAGATCAGGCAGCAACTATGGAAATGAATAAGCAGTCGAGGTTTTGGGCCAAGACCCTTCTTCAGGCCTGAGAAGGAAGGGTGAAGATGCCAGAATATAAGGATAGGGAAAGGGAGAGAGGCTAACTGGAGGTGACAGGTGAAGCCAGGTGGGTGGGATAGATCAAGGGCAAGAGCAAAAGGAATATCAGATTTCTTCTCCATTCGATGTTTGGTCTCAACAGCAACTGAACCTCTTGACCATGCCTGCATGCTTTAATGCATTGTGTTGCTGTCACACGATTGGCTGACTAGATATTTACCTTCACGAGCAGGTGTACAGGTGTACCTAATGAAATGGCCGCTGAGTGCATTTCTTCAGCTGTGCTATTTGTGATGCTGATTGAATAAGTTCACTCTCGGGCTGTAGCTGGAGGACATTAGGTGGCAGAAACAGGGAGCATTATGCTGCCATGTCATAAATCAATGTCACAGCAGGTGGTCATTTTCACAGCAGAGTACAGAGGTGGAGCTGTATACAGCAAAGGGCAGAGGCTTGATCCAGCTATGACTGCCTCCTGCTCATGGACAGGGGAGCTCACTGGCAGTCATTGCTCAATCAGAACAAGTACAAGGTGAATCGTTATGTGATGAAGCTGCCTGCTGCATTAAATGACTCTCACAAATACCTGGATACAACATGAAATATTTTAATTAACTTTCAGGACATTATACAGGGTGCCAAATAAAGACAGGAGTATAAGCATGACCAAAAACAGAACCTGCATTATCATGCCTCAACTTGTTGAAAAATCTTTAAAAAATTATTTTTATTTTCAAATCTTCAGCGGAAGGAATTATAACTTACTCACCAAAAATTAGAATCTTAAGGCCACTGCTTTAGTGAACAATAATTGTAGTTAGGTATGCAATAAAAGCTCAGTTAGGCCTCATGTAGCACTTGAAACTGGGCTATTTTGTGAACACCTGGACTTTGCATTAGTTGAAGGGGTTTCTCTCAATTGGTTTGGAAGAGAGCTGCAAAGACTACAATTGGTGAAAGTGTGTTGAGTGTGTTTCTCACACTAGGCTATGCATATGTAATGATCTCAAAGTTCATCCAGATGACAAATACCAAGTTTCATTATTACTTGTGTGAAATCTAAGCTAATTTCCTAACAATATGTAAGTTAAGAGTAAAACTGAAAAACAGTGTTTGATGTTACACTTTGGGAAATGACAGCACTCTTTGGGTCAGTTTATTAAGGTATGGATGCTGCCTGAATTAGAGAGGATTTCTTAAAGGTTGAGCGAGCTCTTTGCTCCTCAAAAAAGGAAAAGAGCTCGTCTTCTCTTTGGAGGGAAAGAAGATGAGCGATGACTTGAGAAAGGTGTGCAGGATGATAAGAGGCATAGATCAAGTGGACAGCCAAAAATCTTTTCCAGGTCAGAAATGACTAACATGAGGGAACATAATTTTAACATGACTGGAAGGGATGTCAATGATACATTTTTTTACATAGGGTGGTAGGTGTGTGGAGTGCGCTGCCAGTCGCAATGGTAGAGGCAGATACATAAGGGACACTTAAATGATAATGCCTACAACTTAAGTTGATAGACACATGGGTGATACAAAAATGGAAGGCTATGTGGGAGAAAAGGGTTAGATCAATCTTGATTGCAATTGGGAATTTCCATTAGTACCTTTAGCTAATACTGTATTGCAAGAATACTTAGATGCATTGCACTGACATTAATATAGATTTGTGAATACCTGACTATCAACCACTGAAGCTTGTGGCATTTCAGAAACAAAAATTGTCCAGTAATTTTAACACCTGTCTCCTGCCCTTTAACCAATGCTCTGCTAATGTAATACCCACAATGCCTGGAACCATTATCTTATGTGACAACTTGGTACTTTATCATATGCCATTTGAAAATACTGAAAGACTGTGTGTACTGTTCCCCTCTAATCTAGTTAAATACTCTTAATATTCTATTAGGCTTCTCACAAAGAATGTCCCTTTTATAATACCATGAAGACTCTGCCATAAAATTTTATGACTTTCCAATTACCCAAATATTATGTCTTTGATGATGGATTTTAGAATTTTATCATTAATAGATGAACCAGTCTGAGTCCTTTCCTCTTATAAACATAATGATGTGTACTCATTTACACTTGTTGTTATATGCAACTTTTATTTTATGATTGCCAAGATGTCCACTGCTTTAAGAAACAACTTCATTTTTGATTAATAAAATATTATATGTATCATACTTCATTTCATTTGAGCATCTGCTTCATAATGAACTGTGATTACAGAGATCACCATATTACTGAGGTATGTAATACAGAACACAGAAAATAGAACATTACATCACAGTACAGGCCCTTCAGCCCATGACTCTGTGCCAACCTTTTAAACTACTCTAAGATCAATCTAATGGTTCCCTCCTAAATAGCCCTCCAACTTTCTATCCTACATGTGCCTCCCTAAGAGTCTCTTAAATACTCATAGTGTATCTACCTCTACCACGAGCCCTAGCACAGCATTCCATGCACCCGAC
Source organism: Mobula hypostoma (assembly GCF_963921235.1). Lineage (NCBI taxonomy): Eukaryota > Metazoa > Chordata > Chondrichthyes > Myliobatiformes > Myliobatidae > Mobula > Mobula hypostoma. The sequence continues at coordinate 115,870,178 of NC_086097.1, read as the reverse complement.
CCTCTCTGTGTAAAAATCGTAATGCTGACATTCCCCTATACTTCCTTCCAATTACCTTACAATTATGTCCCTTTATTTTAGCAATTTCTGCCCTGGTAAAAAGTATCATTCTACATGCTCAATCTATGCCTCTTATCATCTGGTACACCTCTATCAAGTAACATCTCATCTTCCAAAGAGAAAAGTTCTAGCTCTCTCAAATGATCATCATAAGGCATTCACTTTAATCAAGGCAGCATCCTGGTAAATCATCTCTGCACCCTCTCTAATGCTTCCATATCCTTCCTGTAATGAAGTAACCAGAACTGAACACAATAGTCCAAGTGTGCTCTAACTAGGTTTTTATAGAGCTGCAACCTTACCTCAGTGCTTGAACTCAGTCCCCCAACTAACAAAGGGCTAACAAACCATATGCCTTCTTAGCATTCTACAATACAATACAGGGAAACCCAAATTCATTGCCCTGGCAATGAAGATGGAACAGGGTAAAAGACGATGTAGTTAAGAATAAAACTGGTAAGTCAAAGTCAAGATCATAAAGAAGAAAGTAGCATGTGAAAATAGACCATAAGGTAAGATTGTAAAGGCTACATAGACAGTGAAAATCAGACAATATGGTGGATATGACAGAATTTGAAAGGCAATTAGTTTTTTTTTACCTTGAACAATTGGACTTATTCTTCAAAGACATTGTAGAAATTTCAGGCAGTAGTTGAAGAACAAACCGCAGCATAAACTGCAATATGTAAGAGAAAACTCTATGTTTAGTTGGGTACTTATGCATCACAGGTGAAGCCTATGGCTAAGGGAGTTTGTACTCATATGACAATATTCTGTCACAGGAAGCTGCATCACCTGTGCATACATCAAGAAGCACAAGTTGAAAAATAGTCATGTTCACTTTCATAGTGTGCCCCTCTTTTGACTGGAATTGGAGTACAAGTTTTGGACTAGCTGCAAGAGTGGGCAGAGTCTTCAACACAGAAGGCATTTAAAGGATTCAATACTATAGACCTTATTTCCCATGCTGTTCAAGGATCCTTGCTCCCATACCAAGCTTTATGAAGATTAAGATCACTGGGCGTTAAGATATTCAAAGGCAGTCAGCAATGAAATCTTGGAGCTATGGAGGGCTATAATCCAGGTGCGGGTCAATGGGACTAGGCAGAATAACAGTTCAGCTAGATGGGCCAAAGGGCCTGTTTTAGTGCTGTAATGTTCCATAACTCTCTGACGTTTTGACTTTCTGTAAACTCTGGTCTCACACCTGTGCCTGGATTACCTGCTATTCGGTTCAATGCCATTGTTGCACCCAACTTCCTACCTTCAAGACCATTTCCTGTTGCAGCTCTTAAACCTGAAACATGTGGAGACATATGGAGTTGCTAGAATTACTATGTTTCCTTGTGTTTGGATCATGATAGACTGCACTATGCAATGTCTTTAGGCAGACCATCACAACACAGAGCTCATCCTGAAGAACAAGGACCTTTTTCCTTAATGTTCAGATACAAATGGAAATGTTTCATGTTAAGTCATGCAGAGTACTTGTATGGCTTCTTCATTCTAAAGCAATGAGATCTGTCTGATATCCTTCAGGGGCTACAATGCCAAAATGATTGAATATTGATCATAAGTATTATCCCTTACTGCTGTGGTTCCATCATGGGGATAGCTCTCCCTGCTGTCGAGGACATCTACAAGAAATGATGTCTCAGGAAGGCAAGGTTCATCATTAGCGGATATGCCCAACATCTCAGTGTTCCAGAACATCTTCTTCCACACTCCATCAGTTTCTTGAACTGTCCTGAAAAACCCTGACACTACCACAGACCAGACTCAGTAGACTCAGTGGCCACTTTAAGAAGGTACAGGAGTGTAACTACTAAATTGTCCACATGAGTGGAACCCAGTGTGGTCTTTTGCTGCTGTAGCCCATCCACTTCAAGGGTCGACGTGCTCTACATTCAGAGGTGCCTTTCTGCTCACCATGTTTTCGCCCACATAAATGCTGTTCACTGGAGATTGTTTTGTTTCTCGCACCGTTCTCTGTAGAGACTGTTGTGCATGGGAATTTCAGGAGATCAGCAGTTTCTGAGATACTCAAACTACCCCTTCTGGAACCAACAATCATTCTACTGTCAAAGCCACTTAGTTCATATTTCTTCCCTGTTCTAATGTTTGGTCTGAACAGTAACTGAAACTCTTGCCTGTTCGATAATTTTATGCATTGAGTTGCTGCCACATGACTGGCTGAATAGATATCTGCATTATCGAGCAGGTGCACTGATGTATCCAATAAAGTGGCCACTGAGAGCATATTTCTATTTTCTCTTTTCGAGCTAACACTGTCTTTATGTTCATTGTAGCTTATTTCAGGTATTTTATGTCAAATTTATATTAATTTAAGTTTACATTAACATATGCATTCATATTTGCAATGTACTGAACTGCTGCCTCATAAAGTTCACTTTCTTGGCATGTTATATATGCCTATGACTCTAAACTTCAACTTGAACTTCAGCTTTTATAATAAACTTGACCATCTCTTGTTATTGAGATCACTGTCCAGGCAATGTCGATTTCTTCAGGAGAAGCAATCCCTTCTATTAAGCATTTTTAGAATTTTTATACAACTGTGATACTTAAAGAGAACTGAAGTTTAACTGATTGAATGAACGTTTGCACAGTACAAATTCAACAGTGGTGATTTATTTGATAATATGCCCTAACGTTATTCACAATTGCCTGCTGCAATTGACACCAACCTGAAGCATAATAGGAAGGTTAATCCTCCCTGTCTGCAACTCCTTACCATCAACACTTCCTTAGGATCAACTGCTTTCAGAGACAAGATCTTACGTGTAACTTTTTTTACTTAATTTTATTTTTTTGTTTGAGTTAGCATAGTAACAGGCCTTTCTGGGCCGATGAGCCTGTCCTGCCCAATTACACACTGTGACTGATAAACCTGCTAATCCATACATCTTTGGAACATCGGAGGAAACCATAGCACCCAGGGAAACCCAAGTGATCACGGCAGAGAACGTAGAAACTCCTTACAGACAGCGGCGGGAACTGAACGTGGATAACTGGTGCTGTTGTAGCTTTGCACTAACCGGAATACGATCATGCAGCCCCTTTTTAAAGACTTGTAAATTTTCTGTTTGTATGTTTGAACCAGACACTGAGGTAACCTAAATAAAAAGCAAGATACTGCAGATGCTGTGAACTGGAGTATAAAACAAACTGCCTAAGGAAATCACGAGGTTATCTAGCATCTGCAGAGGCAAAGGGATAGTCAACAAAAGCAGGTGTCTGGAAACTTAGTGTCAGTGCTGGGGACTGAATGCAATTAATCCACAAACTGATCACTCACTTTCCATCTGGTTTCCCCAGTGTGGTGGAAGCCAAATTGTGAACATCAAATACAGTCCCAAAGAAGGGTCTTGGCCTGAAATATTGACTGTTTATTCATTTCCATGGATGCTGCCTGACCTGCTGAGTTCATCCAGCAGTTTGTGTGTATTACACCAAATACAGTACACTACAATGGAAGAAGTGCAAGTGAATACTTCTTCAACTAGAATGATTGTTTGTGTCTGCAGATGGTGGGAAGGAAAGAGGTAAATGGAAAATTGCTGCATTTCTCCAGGTGCATTGAAGGTGCCATGGGACAGGAAGATCAGAGGAGAGGGCCACAGTGTCAGGTAATAAGTCATCTCTGCAAAATGCAGAAAGGGAAGGAGAGGGGCAAGTCTGTCTGCTGTTGATATCATTTTGGAGCTAGCAGAACTTGTGACGAATAATGCTGTACAATTGAAAACAAACTATGCTGAGTGCTAGAGGAACTCGATGCCCTGTCACGAGGGAGAGGGATTGAGAACCAAAATGCGGGGAATACAGAAAATGCAAATGAGAGCTCCATGCGCTATGGCAGAGAAGAATGTTTCAGAAAGAAAAAAATGCATTTTAAATGTACCACTTCAATTGAACATAGGTAAAGGAGACAATGAAACTTGGAAAATGCAATGGCATTTTTCAGGATATTTGGTTGAGTTAACTTTTGGAGTCCTTTGGCGTGTAGTAGCGTAGTTTTTGAAATGGTGACAAAATGATCCTAAAAAGGAAGAAAAATGTTAGAGATGGATCACAAGTTCTGCATGATTGCAGGTTGCAGCACCAAGTAGCTGATAATGTATCAGAGAAAGACTTGGTCTCAAATAAGCCTGAAGACAAGGACTGTCCATATAAGCTAAGCTTATGCACGTTTCCATAGCCACACCTTTTATTCAGTGGCTTTGAAGAAGTTATTGAGTGCAGGGACAAGTCTCGCCAATTTAATGTTTGTTGATGGAAGGGAACTGGTTGGTCCATCATTTCAGAAGAAACAGAGGGTCTTCAGAACTTCCTCATATCAGATGGTGGTAGTATGTTGAAAATGGATGACGTTGAATCAGGGGAATTCGAATTCAAATTAAAATTTATTCATTTATTTGTTTATCACATGTACATCAAAAAATGCAGTGAACTGCGTCATATGTGTTAACATCCCGGAAAATCTAAGGATGTGTTGGGGGCAGCCCACAAGTGTCACCACAACCATTCTGGTGCCAACATAGCATGCCGACAATACGGGGAAGAACAAGACAGACCACAATGAAATAGAACACATCAAGCAACAGAGCAGCAACAGCAATACATGCTCTTATTGCTCCCTCCCAGCCACACACAGACACACAATGACAAGAGCTGGCCCAATCAGTAGGTTTGCTGACAGAGCCCTGTTTGTCGATCCTAGGTAGAAGACAGAAAGGGGCAGTGTGGGTTGAGACACCCCTAGTTTGGAGACTATGGAGGAAAAATAATCTCTTAATGAAATGAGATCTATGACAGTATGGAAGATAGGGGCCTGGCATTAGGTGGGAACAGGCCCAGAAATACTTATGGGGATGTGTCCGAGTGTTAACATTTGGCCTCTGCAATGTAGATGTCATTCTCCAATAGCAATCCTTCGCCTGCAGGTTTGATAACAGAACCTGAATTGGTTTGTTATCAAAGGTAAATAAGTCCTCAATTCAATGTTGTGCTTTGTCTATTACACTGGATAACAAGCTTTTTCAAAAGTGCTGCATCCTCAGAATTTTTTCTTTTTTATGACGGAAACTGAACGCAAATATAATTTCAGACTACTTGTATCATGTAGAAATTTAGAGAAACAAGAAATTAACTTTTATTGAATATAATAGTTTTCATTGCATTACAGCACTGATGCTTTGCAATAGTCATAGTCATGCTTTATTGATCCCGGGGGAAACTGGGTTTCGTGACAGTTGCACCATAAATAATAGTAATAGAACCATAAATAGTTAAATAGCAATATGTCAATTATGCCAGTAAATTATGAAATAAGTCCAGGACCAGCCTATCGGCTCAGGGTGTCTGACCCTCCAAGTTTAATGGCCACAGGCAGGAATGACTTCCTATGATGCTCTGTGGTGCATCTTGGTGGAATGAGTCTCTGGCTGAATGTACTCCTGTGCCCATCCAGTACATTATGTAGTGGATGGGAGACATTGACCAAGATGGCATACAACTTAGACAGCATCCTCTTTTCAGACACCACCGTCAGAGAGTCCAGTTCCATCCCCACAACATCACTGGCCTTACGAATGAGTTTGTTGATTCTGTTGGTGTCTGCTACCCTCAGCCTGCTGCCCCAGCACACAACAGCAAACATGATAGCACTGGCCACCAGAGACTCATAGAACATCCTCAGCATCGTCCAGCAGATGGTAAAGGACCTCAGTCTCCTCAGGAAATAGAGACGGTTCTGACCCTTCTTGTAGACAGCCTCAGTGTTCTTAGACCAGTCCAGTTTATTGTCAATTCGTATTCCCAGGTATTTGTAATCCTCCACCATGTCCACACTGACTCCCTGGATGGAAACAGGGGTCACCGGTACCTTAGCTCTCCTCAGGTCTACCATCAGCTCCTTAGTCTTTTTCACATTAAGCTGCAGATAATTCAGCTCACACCATGTGACAAAGTTTCCTACCGTAGCCCTGTACTCAGCCTCATCTCCCTTGCTGATGCATCCAACTATGGCAGAGTCATCCGAAAACTTCTGAAGATGACAAGACTATGTGCAGTAGTTGAAGTCCGAGGTGTAAATAGTGAAGAGAAAGGGAGACAAGACAGTCCCCTGTGGAGCCCCAGTGCTGCTGATCACTCTGTCGGACACACAGTGTTGCAAGCACACATACTGTGGTCTGCCCGTCAGGTAATCAAGAATCCATGATACCAGGGAAGCATCCACCTGCATCGCTGTCAGCTTCTCCCCCAGCAGAGCAGGGTGGATGACGTTGAACGCACTGGAGAAGTCAAAAAACATGACCCTCACAGTGCTCGCTGGCTTGTCCAGGTGGGCGTAGACATGGTTCAGCAGGTAGACGATGGCATCCTCTACTCCTAGACAGGACTGGTAGGCGAACCGGAGGGGATCTAAGTGTGGCCTGACCGTAGGCCGGAGCAGCTCCAGAACAAGTCTCTCCAGTGTCTTCATGATGTGGGAGGTCAATGCCACCGGTCTGTAGTCATTGAGGCCGCTGGGGCGCGGCGTCTTCGGCACAGGGACGAGGCAGGACGTCTTCCACAATACAGGAACCCTCCGGAGCCTCAGGCTCATGTTGAATACATGGTGAAGTACTCCACATAGCTGAGGGGCACAGGCTTTAAGCACCCTGGTACTGACACCATCGGGTCCTGCAGCCTTGCTTGGGTTGAGACGTTTCAGTTGTCTTCTCACCTGCTCAGCTGTGAAGCCCACCATGGTGGTTTCGTGTGGGGGAGGGGTATAGTCATGAGAGCAGGGTGGGGGACTGTGAGGAGGGGTAGGAGGGGAGAGTGGAATATGTGTTGGTTGGGGCCGACAACAGATGGCTCATGTGCGGGATGGGCAGGGGTCACAATGTCAAATCTGTTAAAGAACAGGTTAAGTTCATTGGCCCTGTCCACACTGCCTTCAGCTCCTCTGTTGCTAGTTTGCCAAAACCCAGTGATGGTCTTCATCCCTCTCCAGACCTCTCTCATGTTGTTCTGCTGGAGTTTCCACTCAAGCTTCCTCCTGTACCTGTCTTTAGCCTCCCTGATCCTGGCTTTCAGGTCCCTCTGTATTGCCCTCAGCTCCTCCCTATTTCCATATCTAAACACCCTCTTTTTAGCATTCAGGATGTCCTTAATGTCCTTTGTCACCCGTGGCTTGTTATTTGAATAACAAAGGACAGTTCTTGTCGGAACATTGCAGTCCACACAGAAGTTAATTTAATCAGTGATGCATTCTGTGAGCCCATCAATATCCTCTCCATGTGGCTCACAGAGTGCCTGCCAGTCTGTCACCTCAAAACAACCCTGGAGTGCCTCATAAGCCTCCTCCGACCATTTCCTCACTGTCCTCAAGGTTGCAGGTTTACTCTTCACCAGAGGCACGTAGCAGGGTTTTAGATGCACCAGGTTGTGATCTGACTTTCCCAGTGGGGGGAGGGGAGAGGAGCTGTATGCATCCTTAACATTAGCGCACATCAAATCCAGAGTCCTCTCCCCTCTGGTTGTACTGCTCACAAACTGCGTGAAGTTGGGCAGTGTTCTAGCCATTGTAACCTGGTTGAAGTCACCCGAGATGGTAATGAGGGCACTCGGGTGCTGGGTTTGTAATCTGGCTATGACAGTATAAATGATGTTACACGCCGACGTCGGGTTGGCAGAGGGAGGGATGTACACAACAACCACAATTGCATGCAAGATTTCCCTTGGCAAATGATATGGCTGGAGTCCAACAGCAAAAAGTTCAATATCCGGGCTACAGACATGTTCCTTGATCGTAATATGCCCAGGATTGCACCATCTGTTATTTACCAGAACCGCCAGTCCCCCTCCTTTGGGCTTACCGCTCTCAGTGCAATTCCGGTCAGCTTGAACGGTCTGGAAGCCCTCTATTGAAACGCTTTGATCGGGTATGTCCTCGTGCAGCCACATCTCAGTGAAGCACATGACACTGCTCTCCCAAAATGTTCTCTGACTCCTGACAAGCGCAGTCAGTTCGTCGATTTTATTCCCCAGTGATCTCACATTTCCCATGATGAGAGAGGGGAGACACGGCTTATAACTTCTCTTCTCCATAAGCCTATGTTGTCACAACCCGGTCCTCTTCCCTCGCCTTTTTGATCCCCCTCTGCATTCTCTGTGTGTTTTCCTCCAGATTTCAGCCGGGATGTCCACTGCCCTGTTCGCTAAACCAGCGGGCATGAGCGCAATCAATTGGTTCCTTGAATACACAATGCGGCCATCCTGCTGCCACGCTAATGAGACGTGTCCGAAAGTAACTAATTCCAGCGCTGAAGAAACAAGTAAAACTCTCTCCACCAGCATAGTAGAGAGGGTGCAGCTTCAACGTGTTACCGTGAGAAAAAAAATACAACAAATAACTAAGTTAAAAAGTTTAAAAGTACGAAATTACGGAGCAACTGTAATCGGCTGCATGCCCGACCGGTGCATGCGCACTTTACGCATAGTTCAACTAAGCTAAAAATACTTTGTTGCTGATTTTTGTTTGCACTCAGTGTCTGAGGCTTCTTGCTTAAGTATCCACCAATAATCAACCAGCATTGCCCTGATACTGTTTCTCCATGACCACAATGTCCTGGTGAAATCGTCCACCATGCTTGTCACTGACAGTGCCGAGATTTGCAGGGAAGAAGTCTAAATTGGAATGCAGAAAATGAATCTTTAGTGATAGGTTGTACTTCATGCTTGAAGTATGTTGTCAACCAGCTGCACGTAATTTGGTGCTCTGTAGTTGCCAAGAAAAATTTCAACACGATCCTTGAATGCCTTCCATGTGATTTTCTCCAGTCCCCCGAGAAGTTCTTCAAATTGTCTGTCACTGATAATATGTTTGATTTGTGGGCCAACAAAACTGCCTTCCTTAAACTTTGTATCAGTTATTCCGACTTCAATTATGAATTGAAATAACAAAAATAGGTGATTTTAAAAAAATGGTGTGTGATAGGGACACCCCATGGTGATTTTCATGAACAGAAGCCCCCTCAATCCATAAGATACACCTGAGAGTATTCAGGAAGCAAGATCTTTGTTGTCCAGTGTTATTAGCCCACATGTGGTGATTCATGAAGCATTGCTGATTATCATTAATGAGTATTATGTGATAATGGCAAATAACTCCAAAAATAGGATGTGAGATGTCATGAGATGAGCTCAATGAATAGAATGACATTGTCAAGCTTCAAGTAACTCCTGTTTCTATAGTAATGAGGGCTGAGATTGCTTCAATACGATCACATTGAATAATTAATGTGCAGCAAATGCTTATCCATCCCTGATGAAAACTGTTGTTCATTGAAGATGAAGTCAGTGGTCATGGTCAGTGATATTTACATATCATTTGAGAAGCTGAACTTCTACATCTATCTTACTGAAAAGTGACTCTACAAAGACAGTGGCTACAGAGAATATAAGTGTTTTAATACCTATTTTCTCTCTCCATTATTTAGAGCCAGTTCTGGTGCTTTAGCTAATGTTAAGTAACTGTGATAGAACACATTAATTTACTTCCATGAACTTTCAGATTCTTTCAATAGAACATAGAATGTTACAGCACAGCACAGACCCTTCAGCCCACAATGTTGTGCAGACCTTATAACCTACTCTAAGATCAATCTAACCCTTCCCTCCACATTGTCCTTTTTTCCCATCATCCATGTACCTATCTAATGGTTTCTTAAATGTCCCTAATGTATCTGCCTCTACCACTACCACTAGCAAGGTAATCCACACACCCACCAATCTCTGTGTAAAAACCCTACCTCTAACTTTATACTTTCCTCCAATCACCTTAAAATCATGACTCGTCATATTAGTCATTTCCACCATGAGCAAAGGTCTCTGGCTATCCACTCCATCTATGCTCTATTTCATCTTGTACAATTCTATCAAGTCATCTCAACCTATCCTCATAAGACATGTTCTCTAATCCAGGCAGCATTCTGGTAAATCTCCTCTGCACAACCTCTAAATCTCCTACATCCTTCCTATAACAGGGCAACCAAACCTGAACAAAATATTCGAAATGTGGTCTTGGAATAAGTAAAATAGAATAAATAAAACATATACAGTTCGAAGTATAGAAGTCCTATAGCTTTACAGGAAACAATAAATAATTATAATTTACAATTAAAATAACAAGCCCAAGCATTTCCTTATTGCTCTTTGCCTTCCATGTAAACATCAGTGTTCTTCCATAGAGTTACAATGTCAACATTTTGTCTACCACAAACTGCTGGGTGCCTACGGCTCACCATGGTGGGAGCACCAGATGTCCAAGAGAAAGCCCTGGAAGCTGAGCCTCCTCATCCAATTTTACCCTCCCATCCAAATTCAGCCCTTGTGGTGCAAATATTTGGCCGAGATGAATGCATTAAAAAAAGCACACTCCTCCACTTCCACGGCAATGACAAATTCACACACCCCATCTATTTCCTTCTTCTTCTCCTCAACAGCATAAAACTCTAGTAAGGATGGAGGACATTTTCCCTGTGACATGGTTGGCTTACTGATCAACGTGTGATCTCTGTCTGGCTATCAGTTTGCTCAAAGTGAGAGCTTTGTTTGGTCTCACTGTTAGTAGATATGGAAAAAAATAACATCTGATCTCTCATTGCTCTAAGTGTTTCAAGAGTACAGAAGACCTGCGCTGATCAACTGGTTGGAGTGTTACCTGATATCTTTAAACTCTCACTTCAGCAGTCGGAGATTCCCACCTGATTCAAGTAGATTTCAATCATGCCGGTGCCCAAGAAGAACATGGCAACCTATCTCAATGACAGTTGTCCAGTAGCGCTTACATCCACTGTGATGAAGAGGCTTGTGATGAAGCATATCAAATCCTGTGTGAGGAGTCACTTGAATCTGCTCTAATTTATCTCACATCACAACAGGTCAACAACAGATGCCATTTTATTGGCTCTTCAATTAACCCTGGAACATCTGGGTAGTGAAGCTGCGCACACCGGGATGCTCTTCATTAACTATCATCCCCTTAGAACTAATAAATAAGCTTCAAGACCTAGGCTTCAATACCCCCTTGTGAAAATCTCCTCCATAAACCCCATCAGCTCAGGTGCAGCAGAGGACATCCATGGATGTCAGATTGCTCCAAGTCAGTGAGTCAAGGGATTGAGTGTCTGTGCTAGTAAGAAGCATGCTCAGAGTTCGAGCCTGGGGTCCGGGATCCTGTCTTTGGCTAGTTTAGGTGTCAATACTGATGACGAATGCCCGAATCAAAGGTGTTAATGAACCAGCATATAGGAGGGAAATTGAAAGTCTGGATGAGTGGTGCCACAACAACAATCTCTCACTCAATGTCAGCAAGACCAAGGAGGAGGAAACAAGAGGTCCATAAGCCAGTCCTCATCAGGGGATGAGAAGTGGAGAGGGTCAGCAGATTTAAATTCCTCAGCTTTGCCATTTCAGAGGGTCTGTCCTGGGCCCAGCACAAAAGTTGCAATGTAAAGAAGACATGGTAGCACCTCTACTTTCTTAGAAGTTGTGCAGATTCGGCATGTCCTCTAAAACTTCGATGAACTTTTATCAATGTGCAATTGAAGAGTTTACTGACTGGTTGCCATGGTATTGAAACACCAAAACTCTGGAATGAAAAAACCTGCGAAAATTAGTAGATACAGCCTATTCCATCCCAGGTAAAGCCCTCCCCACCATTAAGCACATTTACAAGAAGCACTGTCGCAGGAAAGTAACAACCATCCTCAAGGGCCCCTATTATCCAGGCCATGCTTCTTTCTCACTTCTGCCATCAGGAAGGAGGTACTTAACCTTCAACAGCCACACCAGCAGGTTCTGAAGCAATCAGGCTCTTGAACTTCACTCACCCCAGTGGCCCCAAAACTGAACTGATTTCACAACCTGAGGACTCGCTTTTAAGGACTCTACGACTCATGTTCTCAATATTTATTGCTTATTTATTTGTTATAATTAATCAATTTAGATATATAACGTGAAGTCGGCCCTTCCAGCCCTACAAGCTGTGCTGCCCAGCAACCACCGATTCAATCCTCCCCTAATCATGGCACAATTTACAATCACCAATTAACCTACCATGCATTTTTTTCTGTATTTGCACAGTTTGATGTTTGTCTGTCTTTGTTGTCTATGGTTTTTCACTGGTTCTATTTCTTTGTATTTACTGTGAAAGTTCACAAGAAAATGAATCTCCTGTTAGGATATGGTGACTTATATGTAATTTACTAATAAATTTACTTTGAATTTTGAACTTTGAAGGTTGATCAGAGTCTAGAAATCAAAGCCCAATGGCTGAAGCCTGGAAACCTGCCCTAGGGTTGTTGATGTGTGTGTAAAAAAGGGTTTGTTTTGCTGTTGTTCTGTTGCTTCTTGTATTCTGTTTTGTTGTGTTCTGTGTTGTTCTGCCAAGCATTGTGGTTATGCAATGTTGGCACTAGACTGTGTGTCCCCAACACATCTCTTATTTGTTAATGCAAATTATACATTTCACTGTATGTTTTCATTTATATATATAGTATAATAAATAAATCTGAATCTGAATAATTAGCATTCATTAAGGCTGGATAAGGCATATCTTGTGACTTGTATAACTTGAATTTTCATGACTTGGTTCATTGGTTGGCAGAAAAAAATCATTATGAAAATTAATTATTTTTTAGTTCATTGATTACTGTAACCACCTCACATTTTACATTTGGCTGCAAATGTTAAAATAAACCCTTATGTATTAGTTTACACAAGAATTACTTGGCTAAAAGTACAACATTGAGTTCTGCTTTGGCCAAGCCAAGAACTCATAGTTAAATGACATTCAAAATGATCCAAACATTTAAAACACTCTCATTATTTTCAAACTTGCTTTGTAATTTTCTGGAGCCTAGCCACATTCATATCAAGAATGAACACCGGATGCACCCAATTGGAATAATTTTTAAATGAATAATTTGTGGATCTTAGGGGATCATTTTATGCTATGTTTGAAGGATGCTGAAGATACAGAGTAAAAAGTAGGTTCTTAAATCTCTCCACATACTGATCAAGCCTTGACATTAAGCTTCTAATTCAAATATCTGGCATCAATGGATTAAATAGCATTCTATCATTCATTGTCACAGAACCTACTCAAGGTTGATGTTCTAGATTCACAATATATGAACCATAAATAACACATTTGGCATAAGCACTTGCACATCAATTTCTACAGCAGTAGCTCTGTTAGATGCTCCCTTTTTTGAGAAGAATCGTGCACATGCTGTATCATCATTCAATCAACAATGTAATAGGATAATAGTTTGAAATGTTCCCTGAACTGCAGAACAAACATTTCACATCAAAATACCATCAACAGATATTTCTTTGAGGATTCTGTCGATCAGCAACCATAAAGTCAACCAAAAACCAGCACAAATCCATTTTTTTTTGAAAGACAAAGAGAAAAAAAACATTCTGTCTGGTATGGAGGTGGGGTACTACACAGGATCAAAATAAGCTGCAAGATTTATGAACTTAGTCAGCTCAGTCATGGGTGTTAGCCTCCATAGTATACAGGACATCTTCAAGGAATGATGTCTCAACAGGACAGTATCAATCATTAATGACTCCCATCACCCAGGTCATGCCTTGTTCTAATTGCTACTGTCAGAAAGGAAGTACAGAAGCCTAAAGGCACACACTCAATGATTCAGGAACAGCCTCTCCCCCTCTGCCCTCCGATTTCTATTAAACCCATGAACACTACCTCACTATGTTTTATTTCTATTACTATGTATTGCATTGTGCTATTACCACAAAGACAGTAAATTTCACAACCTATGCTGGTGATAGTAACCCTAATTGTGACTCTGACTCTGAGACCACTGTACAGTGACAGAAATACAACTCACAATCCACTGATGGTTTACAGCCTTTCAAACTTAAAAGTTTTGGCAGTCGTTGGATTTGGTCTTGAATATATTGCCATCCTTCCTGTTGTTTTCTTCTTACTAATAAACAATCAAAAATACTCCAGTGATTTTGGTAAAAAAATTAATATTGACAGTGGTAAAAATTACCCTACTCTGCTCTGAAAATATTCATATTCACCTGCAAGGGCAGTCTGGATGAGTGTTTTACTGTATCGTCCAATAGATGGGGAAGGCAAGAAAGGAGATTTTGGGGAAGTTTGGTTAACATGCAAAATCATGAAGTGAAATTTTGTCTCCCATTCACCTAACATCGTTTGTCCTCTAGAACATATTAGGTCCATGCTTGATAAAATACTAGCAATCATTTCAGAGCATGGGGAAGTAATGCATTGAGAATACTTAAAGTAGAATTTGTTAAGTTCTTAGCTAGTAAGGGCATCAAAGTGTCAAAGGTTATGGGGAGAATACAAGGGAATAGGGTTGAGAGGGATAATTAATCAGCCATGATAGAATAGTGCAGAAGACTCGATGGGCTCAATGGCCTAACTCTACTCTTGCGTCTTATGATCTTATGGTCATATAAATATAATCATGCAAATTGAATTACTTCAGTGTAGAAATGATAGAACTGGCCTCCCTCTGTGGAAGGAGACACACAACACAAACATATGCTACTTGTTTCTCTAACAAGTTCTTTATCTAAAGAAAATTGTTTAAATTACTGGTTAACTTCCATGATTTGGTGAATGAATGAGAGAAAGGTACTGAGATATGAGCATAGAACATACAATATTACAGCACAGTACAGGCCCTTCGGCCCATGATTTTGTGCCAACCATTTAACCTACTCTAAGATCAGTCTAACTGATCCCTGTCACATAGACCTTCAGTTTTCTATCGCCTATGTGTCCATCTAAAAGTCTCGTAAATGTCCCTAATGTATCAGCTTCTACCACCACCCCAGGCAGCATTTTCCATGCATTTCCCATTCTTTGTATAAAAAAACTTACTCCTGAGATTCACCCTATACTCACCTCCAATCTAAAATTATGACCCCTTGTATTAGCCATTTCCACCCTGGGGAAAAGTCTCTGGCTGTCCATTCGATCCATGCCTCTACCATCTTACACACCTTTATCAAGTTACCTCTCATCTTCCCATGGTATCAGAAGTGCTAGAAAATGAAACTATAAAATTTATGACCCAGACCTGAACCTTAACTATCAACACACAGGCAAGATCACTCACAATTTAGGTAACACATGAACATAGAAATCTACAGCACATTACAAGCCCTTCGGCCCACAATGTTGTGCCGACCATGTAACCTACTCTAGAACCTGTCTAGAATTCCATACACACAAAACTCTTGGTGTGAAAACTTACCTCTGACATCCCCTCTGTACCTACTTCCAAGCACATTGAAATATGCACCCTCGTGTTAGCCATTTCCGCCCGGGGAAAAAGCCTTTGGCTATCCACACGATCAATGCCTCTCATCATCTTACACACCTCTATCAGGTCACCATTCATCCTCCATCGCTCCAAGGAGAAAAGGCCAAGTTCATTCTCCTATTCTTATTAAGCATGCTGTCCAATCCAGGTAACATTTTTGTATGTCTCTCTATACTCTTTCTATAGTATCCACATCCAAACATCCGCAATCTGCCAAAGGATAGAGAACTATGATTTATTTGACATGGTGCATATGGAAGAATACAATTACTCAAACAGTTGGACTCATCTTCAATAACCTGTCTAAAGAATGGAGGAAATGAAATAATGTGCTTACACAGAGTATAAAGTTACATTTTATGGGTAAACCAGAACAGAAGAGAATTAAGATGCTTTTTCTTATCTCCCTGGTAACAAAGGGAGAGAATTAGGAGCATGAGAAGCATTTCCAGTGCATCACTGGTTCTTTACATAAAGCCTGAAGCTAGGGGAGTTCTTTCATACATGTTTAATGGAACAAAGATCTTAAGTATCTAATTTCAGCTTTACAGATTTGAAAGACAAACTCTATAAATATACATTTACACTTGCAAAACTGCAGAGCTATTCAAATTCTAGACAGATACTCTGGATTGTTAAATATAAACACAAAGGACAGCATCTCACCTTCCAATTCCACACCTTATAACCTTCAGGGTTTGAGCCGTCAGGTCAAGTCAGGCTGTGTTTATTGTCATATGCACTAGTACACGTATGCACAAGTACAATGAGAAATCTATTTGGCAGCATCACAGACACATAGCATCATATAAACAGCATTGACAAGAAGGAAACATAAATTACGAGCAACTTTTACAAGAAACAGATCAATTAGAACAAAAATAAAATGTCCTTTCAAACTTGGGTTCAACAATTTTAGCTTTTCCTGATAGTATCAGATTTGGCCAGTTGCAATTAAAGCTCTACATAATTTTTATTGTTAACTCTGTTCTTCTCTGTCCAGAGATGCTCCCTAACCTATTGACTATTTATGTAATTTCTTTTATTTCTGATTTCTAATACCTGTTATAATTCCACCATTGCTTTCTTTTCGCAAACAACAGGAAATCTGCAGATGCTGGAAATTCAAGCAACACACATAAAAGTTGCTGGTGAACGCAGCAGGCCAGGCAGCATCTCTAGGAAGAGGTGCAGTCGACATTTCAGGCCAAGACCCTTGGTCAGGACTAATGTCTATTCCACTTGTCCTTCTTATATCTTTTCAAGACGAGGAGCATCCATCATCAAGGGCACTCGCCATCCATGCCATGCTTTCTTCTCACTACTGTGATTGGGAAGGAGGTATAGGAGACTCAGGAATCACACCACAAACAGTTATTACCCTTCCACCATCAGCCTCCTGAACCAACGTGGATAACTTCACTCACTGATCTATTCCACCTATGGCCTCATTTTCATTGACCCAACAACTCATGTTCTCAGTATTATTTATTGTTTATTTGTTTGTTTGTTTATTCATTTATTATTGTTTGTTTTCTTTTGTAATTGCATAGTTTCTCTTCTGCACGTTGGCTGTTTGTCTGTTGTTGTCTGTGTGTAGTTTTTCATTGATTCCATTGTGTTTCTTTGTATCGACTGTGAATGTTTGCAAGAAAACTAATCCCATGGTAGTATATGGTGACATATACATACTTTGATAATAGATTTTCTTTGATCTTTATACTTTGAACTTTGCAAGATCGGCCAAAATTAAAGAAGCCTTCACCATCCTTTCTCAGCCAGCTCCAGCATGACCAATGTCATTCTGTGGTGTCCACCTCGTTACAGGCATTCCTTTACTTCTGTCCACTCCTCCCCTTTAGCAATATAAAGCATTTTAGAGTTAAAATTTCTTCTTGTTTATTGTAAGATCATAAATGGGAAAAAAATGCTTCTCTTTCCACATATGCAGCCTGACCTCTGACCTGCTGAATAGTTCCAGCATGTTGTGCTGTTAATTCAAGTTTTCAGCATCTGGGGGTCTTTTGCTTTTCTTTCATTGCTCTTGAAGAAAATGGCAGAAGCTCTATCCAGAATAAGTACAAGGGAGAACAGAAACCAAATAAGTGAAGAGTTGCCTGACTTTGTAATGATGACCATATTTCCGAGGACTCAGAAATGTTTAATTTATACATGAATGTTTATGGAGTTGTCCACTCCACCTGGATTTCTCACCCCTCCATGCCACTACCACAGCATTGTCTCTAGCTCTGTCTTTTTTCATTAACACTAGTTGGTGGCTTATAAATCTTATGCAAGGTCTCTACATGCCACTGTTCCCTCACAAGGTTGTAGTCACCATGCTATGAATGAACGGTTCCAATCAGCTCAATGCTATTAATATTTGAACAGGATGAGGAATAATAATATTAAGTACTTTAATTAAAATATGCAGGTGGCTATGCTGAAGACAGGGCAGGTATTGTACACTTGGGATTGGATCTTCATTGGAATTATAGAATTAGAAGGTGGTCACCCAGCACATTTACAACTGAATTCTAAATTCTATTAAAATATTTTTGAAGTTTTAATTAGTTTTGTTTCAAATGTGAATGGTTCCATTGCCAATACAAAATGATATTAATGAAAATTGGTCCCACAATGTATTCTACATGACCATTTGTAGTACAGTTTCTTATTCTTTTGGCATGGATATTTAAAAAAATCTTCAAGACCCCTAAGTTGAATGATTACCTTTTCATCAAGAATGAAAACCCACAAAACTTTTCTCAACCACTTCTTAATACATTTCAGACAAACTACTCAAAAACTTGCTCCACATATCTGTTGACATGCTAATGACTAGACTAAACAAAATAAACTGGGCAGCATGATGGCATAACAGCTTGTGCAATCACTTCACAGTGCTAGCAACCATCAATTAGAGTTCGATTCCCACCCCACCGTTTCTCCCCATAACCGCGTCTCACATCCCACATTCCAGAAGACATACAGTTAAGGTGAGTTGTGGCCATGCTATGTTGGTGGCAGAAGCAGGGCAACACTTGTCCCCAGCACACCCCTTGGACTGCGTTGGTCATTGACACAAAATTGACACATTTCATTTTATGTTTTGATGTTTGGGTGTACATGTCACAAGTAGACCTAATATTTTACAAAAAAAATTACGAAACTATCTATTTACCCTGAAAAAAGTGTCCTAATGTTTCAGAGCTCCTTTCTATTTGCTTTGATTCAGATGTTAAAATGACAGCTGGGAAAATGTCTGAAACCATTAAATTTCAATTAGAATTGAAAATCAAAAGATGGTGATACTGAGGTTTCAGTTATGTGTGCAAAACTGAAGAAGGGGTACCCATTCCTGCAAACCATTCTGTGAACAAACATATAGACCTCGATCCTATTCATGAGCCATTGTGGGCAAAATTCCAGACCAAGTCACATAAGGTTCGCTACACAGCCAATCAGCAACAAGATTTCCTCCCCACTATCACAACTGAGCTTCCACAATGATGTCCAATCAGCTGATTGAAAAGTATATAAAGGCCAAGCATTCAGAGGACACACCACAATCAAAAGCGCACTGACAGTGTGCCCTCGTTTGGTGATGAAATATTTGTAAGTGAATTGCCAGGATTGGAGAATAACCCCACCCAACCTGGAAACCAGCTCTTTGCAGTATACATTCAAAGGTTTTGCACATTAAGAAGTTGAAGTGACATCATATTCATGTTAATTTCAAATGATCAGTATGCTGAGAATTCAATTGCATGCAAGTTGCTCTGTATATGCACTGATTGAGGATTAGTTGCCTTATCAGTTGGGACAAAAATATCTTATAAGCATTCAAGAACCTAACATCAGTATCTGGAATTTCCACATGGATTTCGACAGACTCTAATCCTATGTTGGAAATGTTGAAGGAGGACTGGTAGAAAGATCAAGGAAACATTAGAAATGGCACTGCACCAGTTCTGCAAAGTTTCTCTTGATTATTTACAAAGGCTATAGTGGGAAATTACAGGCCCTGTGAAGATCGTGTCTCCTGACACTGGGCTTGTAACACTGGGACCCATTTCCCTCATGGGTACAGCGCCCTCCATCAAGAGCATCTACAACAGCCAATATCTCAGGAAGGCAAAATACATCGTTAGGAATCCACATAATCCAGGCCATGGCCTCTCTTGATTCTGCCATTAGGTGAGAGGAGCCTAAAGATCTAGACCTTAAGGGGGGCACTGCAATAGTATTACACTAACACCTACATTACTGGGTTGAGGTTAGTAAGTTGTGGGCATGCTATGTTGGTGCCAGAAGCATGGTGACATTTGCAGGCTATGTACACAAAATACTGGAGGAACTCAGCAAGTCAGGCAGCATCTATGAAAATACTTTATACTTTTATACTTGATACTTTATACTTTATTGTCGCCAAACAATTGATACAAGAACGTACAACATCATAGCGATATTTGAAATAAATAAACAGTCAACATTTTGGGCCAAGATCCTTCATCTGGACTGGAAAAGATGGGGCAAGATGGTGGAATAAAAATATGGAGGGAGGGATAGGAGGACTAGAAAAAGGGTAATGGATTAACCTTGGTGGGGCAGAAAGATAATGGGTTGGAGAAGAAGGAATCTGATAGGAAAGGAGACCATGGGTGAAAAAGAAGAAAGAGTGGCACCAGGGGGAGGTGATAGGCTGGTGAAGAGAAGAGGTAAGAGGCCAGGGTGGGGAATAGAAGAAGAGAGAAGTGGGAAGGAATATTCTTTTACCAGAAGGAGAAATTTATGTTCATGCCATCAGGTTGAAGGCCACCAGACGGAATATAAGGTGTTGATCCTCCACCCTGAGGAAACAGATGAGCGAGGCCATTGGCTGACTTGTCAGAACATGAATAGTGAGAGGAATTAAAAGGATTTACCAATGGGAAATTCTGCTTTTGTCAGATGGAGCAGAGATGCTTGACAAAGCATCTTGAATTTATGTAGGGTCTCACCAATATAGAGGAGATGCATGGGGAGCATCAGACACAATAGATGACCCCAACAGATTCACAAGTGTTGCCTCAGCTGGAAGGACTGTTCGGGGCCCTGAATGGAGGGTAAAGGATGAGGCATAAATGGACAGGTGTAGCATTTTTGTCACTTCCATGGATATGTGCCAGAAGAAAGATTAGAGAGGAGGGACAAATGGACAAGGGAATCGTGGAGGGTGTGATCTCTGCAGATAGCGGAGAGTGGGAGGGGTGTAAAGGTGTATTTGGTGGTAAGATGTCACTAAAGATGGTGGAAATTTTGGAGAACAATGTATTGGATACGAAGGTCATGGGATGGTAGGTGAGGACAAAAGAAACTCTATCCCTATTAAGGCGGTGGGAAGATGGGATGGAGTGGATGTCCAGGAAATGGAGGCGATGCTTGTGAGGATAGCATCAATGGCAGAGAAAGGGAAACCCCTTTCTTTGTAGGAAGGACATCTCTGATGTCCTGGAAAGGAAAGTCTCATCATGGGAACAGATGCTGCAGAGATGATGAAACTGAGAAAAGGGGAAAACATTTTTATAGGAGACAAGGTTGGAAGAGGTATAGTCAGGATAGCTGTGGGAATCGATAGGTTTATAAAAGATGTTGATAGATAATTGGATCCAGAGATGGAGACAGAGAAATTAAAAAAGGGGAAACAGGTGTCAGAAATGGACTTAGTGAATTTAAGGGCAGGGTGGAATTTGGAGTTAAAGTTGATAAAATTGACAAGATCAGCATGGGTGCATGAAGCAACCCCAATGCAGTAGTCAATGTAGTGAAGGGAGATTTGGAGAGCATTAACAGGGGAGTCTTGAAAAATAGGTTGTTCTATGTAGCCAGTGAGAAGGCAGGCATACCTGAGTGGGGCCCATACAGGTGCCTACAGCTACCCTTGAATTTGGAGAAAGTAGGGGGAGCTAACGGAGAAACTGTTGAGGGTAAGGACCCATTCTGCCAGATGGAAGAGGGTGCTGGTAGAAGCGAAATGGTTGGGTCTTCTTTAGAGAAAGAAGTGGCAAGCTTTAAGGCTTTCTTGATGGGGAATAGAAGTGTATAGGGATTGGACATCCATGGCTAAAATGAGGCAACCCGGTCCAGGGAATTGAAAGTTGATGAGGAGATTGAGAGCATGTGAAATGCGAGAGGGACTGAACCAAGGAAGATAGAATGGTGTCCACCAAAAATGGAATTTCCCGGTGGCCAAATATTTTAATTCCAATCCCCAATCCTTTTCTGACATGACGGTCCAAATTGTCCTCTTTTGCCACTATGAGACCACGCTCATGATGGAGGAGGAGCACCTCATATTTTGTCTAGGTCACTCCAATTAAATGGCATGAACATCGATTTCTCCTTCCAGTAATTTTTTTTCCTTTCCCCTTCCCACTTCCTTTATTCCCCACTCTTAATCCTCTTACCTCTTACCTCCTGCTGGTGTCCCTATTCTCTCGTCTCCTATCATGTTCCCTCTTCTCCAGCCTTTCATCTTTCTGACCCTCTTGGCTTCACCTATCACTTTCTAGCTGGTCCTCCTTCCTCTTCCCCCACCATTTTATTCTGGTGATATATTCTTCTCTCCGCTTTTCCAGTCCTAATGAAGGGTCTTAGCCCAAATCATCAATGGTTTATTCAGTTCCATGGATGCTGCCTGACTGCTGAGTTTGTACAGCATTTTGTATGTGTCGTTCTGGATTTCCAGCATCTACTGAATTTCGTGAGTTTTTGATATTTGCGGGTTGCCAAGCACAATCCTCGCTGGTTTGATTTACCTTAGACAAAGTGTTTCACTGTATGTTTCAATGTACATGTGACAAATAACTCTAACCTTGAAAAAAAAGATCAACAGCAACTTCTTCTCCACTGCCATCAGGTTCTTGAAACTGGCCTGAATAACCCCTTAACACTATCTTGGACTATATTTTTAATCTTTCTCTCAAGTTACACTAATGCTTTCAGGTTTATATCATGTAATTTATGTAAAATTTAAGAAATTTAAGTTTATGTTAACTTCTGCCTTTGATTATATAATTCCAAACCAACTCATCTACAAACTTCTAGACCTAGAATTCAGCAACTCCCTCTGCAACTGGATCCTTGACTTCCTGACCAACATATTGCAAACAGTAAGTAAAGGCTGCAAAGCATCTGCCATGGTTATTCACAATACTGGTGCCTCACAAGAATGTGTCCTCAGTCCCTTACTTTGTTCCTTGCACATTCAAGGCACTGCGGCCAGATTCTCCTCTATCTCCATCTACAAGTTCATAGATGATGACAGTGTGATAAGCCAGATCGCAAACAATAACAAGATAGAGATATTGTGGCCTGCTGGCCTGATGTCAAGGAAACAATTCACCCCTCAATGTGAGCAAAATGAAAGAAGTGGTCATCAACTTCAGAAAGTGAGATGGAGTACATGCCCCTGAATCTCTCAATGATGTTGATGGTTGAGAGCTTTAAGTTCTTAGGTGTTAACATTACTGATAACTGGTCCTACTCCATCCATGTAGATGCCATAGACAAAAAAGCACACTAGCACATTTAATTCCTCAGAAGCTCAGGAAATAACTAATTTTATAGCTGCACCACTGAGGGCATTCTATCCAGAAGCATATCAGCTTGGTATGGCAACTGCTCTACCCAAGACCCCAACCAAATTGGTTATTCTCTCTTTTCCCCCATGTTCCACCAAACATGCATCATCAGGCTTAAGGACAACTGTAGTTCTGCTGTTATAAGACTGCTAAAGGGACACCTTTAAGATGAACCCTCAATCTCTCAATCGACCTCATCATGATCCCTGCAACTTATTTGACTACCTACAGTGCACCCTCTCTGTAACTGTAATAATATAATCTGCATTCTCCATTGCTTTTCTCTTTGTACTTCCTCACTGGACTTATGTTTTGAATGATCTCTCTTGATGGTATGCAAAGCAATTGTTTATTCACAATATCTTAGTACATGTGTAGCCCCCTCTTAGTAGGTGTGTAGCTCCCGGTAAGCCTCAGGCTCGCTCAACTCACTTTTGTCTTGAGGGGAGCAGCCTTCGGCCCCACCAAACTGGGTAATCAGTTTGTGTAGATGTTGTATGATGTACCCCACCGTGCTAAATAACAGACAGTAAACCATTTGCGATTAAATGATTACACTTTATAAATCTTACTGGAATAATGTAATTAATAGAGATACAATATAAAGGGAAAGCAAAAGGTGCCAAACTTATCAGAGTTCAACTA
Organism: Mobula hypostoma; assembly: GCF_963921235.1. Lineage (NCBI taxonomy): Eukaryota > Metazoa > Chordata > Chondrichthyes > Myliobatiformes > Myliobatidae > Mobula > Mobula hypostoma. Next base: position 115,846,435 of record NC_086097.1, on the reverse strand, counting down.
CTTCGTGCACAACCATTGGAGCTCAATTAACGGAGTTTTCTTTCCACTATTCGATCCCCTCCGACCTCCTCGACCCACACCTGGGATCAACCACGGTGGTCAACCTGACGCTCCACACGAGTCTGTCCTCGTCTTCTCTCCTCGCCGAAAACCCTCTGCCTCAGATGCCCGCTCGGGGTCCGTTCCGTAACCCAGCTTGCAGCATCATGTCTCCTCTCTTTGTCCCCATCGCACCATCCCCTCAAAGCCCACAAAAACAATAGCTTACAGACACACAAGAAAGGATAACATCTATCCCAATTGGTTAACAAATGAATAGAATTCTCATTATCAATAATTATAACCCAAACAACCTGCAAGAGAGAGGCACTTTCTCAGCAGTTAACATAATAAAGAAGCCATTTTATTCTCACATAACAAAGAAGCCATTTTATTAGCCTTAGCAGTAACATAAAAGAAGAAACCGCTACACTCTTCCCCCACCAAATTTAGTCATGTCCTCATGACTTCCAAATAACTCGCCAACCCTTCCTGCAGACACAAAAACCCAATCTAGGAACAAACAGTGACATTGCTCCCCAAAGAGTGACCTTATGCCCGGTTCCTCAAGTGCTACATAGGCCAACCTATCTGGGAGTTTCCTAATCCTCCGAGACCTCCATACCCCCTCACCTAAACCCTTCAGGCTCAGACACTACTGGGGATACCTCGGATCTGCTTGCCAAATCCTCTTTCAATCTCTTACTCATGCCCCCACTGCAACTCGGAGCCCCCTGTCCTGTGTCCGGGCCCCGCTTCTTTTCATTCAGGGTCCTGCAGTAACCCAAGCTATGCACGAATAGTCCTTCTCCCTACCCCTGATTCAGTGGGAGAAGGGACAAAAGTCTTTTCATCCAACAAGGGGAAGTTAGCGTAAGGCAGCATGTACCACACATTCAGCACGTCATCCTTCGAATCCGTATTCTTCCCCATTTCCTCGATTGGTAGCTGCTGTGTGATTTTCTCCAAATTGAAGTACTTAGCCTGGGCTGCCTCTGCAGCCTCTTCAACCTCCTGCAATCAAGACATCAGCTTCTTCTTTGACTCCTCTGCCTCCACCCGCAGTCGCAGTAGTTCAGACTCATGCTTCGTGTTCATCTCCATCGGGGATGCAATTACACCACCAGCTTCTTCCAATCTGTTCTGGATCGATTTCATGAGTTTCTGCTGGTCCTTTCGAAGGTTGGTCATTGTTTCGTCTCTCTAGATTAATTTATCAGTAAATGACCACAGTTTTGACTTGGAATTCCATTTCCTTGTCCCCACTTTGATGAGCGTGGACTCCAATTCTTCAATGGTTGCCCTAAAATTGCAGCACTCAGTCTCCAGCCTGCATTTCTGAGCATTCAGTTCAGCGATGCAAATCTCCTCTCTCAGCCACTCAGGATCTGCATCCTTCTCCAGACCTGGCGCTCATCCAAAGTTTTACTTTGTTAATTCTTTGTTGCCCGGGCTCCGGCACTCACCTCGCATTATAGTCCCCCAAGGTGAATCCAAACCCTAGGCGATCATCCACATACGCCAAAACTCCAAACAGCTCCACATCTCCCATGGTATCTCCGGATGGTAGTTTTCCTCCCTGGTGCCAGGGTCCGGGATATTTCTGATCGTGTCCAAGATATCCTGAAGTGGGAGGGTGAGGAGCCAGAGGTGGTGGTACATATAGGTACCAATGACATAGGTAGGAAAAGGGATGAGGTCCTGAAAGAAGAATATAGGGAGCTAGGAAGGGAGTTGAGAAAAAGGACCGCAAAGGTAGTAATCTCGGGATTACTGCCTGTGCCACGCGACAGTGAGAGTAGGAATGCGATGAGGTGGAGGATAAATGCGTGGCTGAGGGATTGGAGCAGGGGGCAGGGATTCAAGTTTTTGGATCATTGGGACCTCTATTGGTGCAGGTGTGACCTGTACAAAAAGGACGGGTTACACTTGAATCCTAGGGGCACCAATATCCTGGCAGGGAGATTAGCGGGGGCTACTGAGGTGACTTTAAACTAGAATGGTTGGGGGGTGGGAATCAAATTAAAGAGGCTAGGCGTGAGGAGGTTAGTTCACAACAGGGGGATGGGAACCAGTGCAGAGAGACAGAGGGGTGTAAAGTGAGGGTAGAAGCAAAAAGTACAAAGGAGAAGAGTAAAAGTGGCAGGCCGACAAATCCAGGGCAAGCATTAAAAAGGGCCACTTTTCAACATAATTGTATAAGGGCTAAGAGAGTTGTAAAAGAGCGCCTGAAGGCTTTGTGTGTCAATGCAAGGAGCATTCGTAATAAGGTGGATGAATTGAAAGTGCAGATTGTTATTAATGATTATGATATAGTTGGGATCACAGAGACATGGCTCCAGGGTGACCAGGGATGGGAGCTCAACGTTCAGGGATATTCAATATTCAGGAGGGATAGACATGAAGGAAGGGGAGGTAGGGTGGCGTTGCTGGTTAAAGAAGAGATTAACGCAATAGAAAGGAAGGACATAAGCCGGGAAGATGTGGAATCGATATGGGTAGAGCTGCGTAACACTAAGGGGCAGAAGACGATGGTGGGAGTTGTGTACAGGCCACCTAACAGTAGTAGTGAGGTCGGAGATGGTATTAAACAGGAAATTAGAAATGTGTGCAATAAAGGAACAGCAGTTATAATGGGTGACTTCAATCTACATGTAGATTGGGTGAACCAAATTGGTAAAGGTACTGAGGAAGAGGATTTCTTGGAATGTATGCGGGATGGTTTTTTGAACCAACATGTCGAGGAACCAACTAGAGAGCAGGCTATTCTGGACTGGATTTTGAGCAATGAGGAAGGGTTAGTTAGCAATCTTGTCGTGAGAGGCCCCTTGGGTAAGAGTGACCATAATATGGTGGAATTCTTCATTAAGATGGAGGGTGACATAGTTAATTCAGAAACAAAGGTTCTGAACTTAAAGAGGGGCAACTTTGAAGGTATGAGACGTGAATTAGCTAAGATAGACTGGCAAATGACACTTAAAGGATTGACGGTGGATATGCAATGGCAAGCATTTAAAGGTTGCATGGATGATCTACAACAATTGTTCATCCCAGTTTGGCAAAAGAATAAATCAAGGAAGGTAGTGCACCCATGGCTGACAAGAGAAATTAGGGATAGTATCAATTCCAAAGAAGAAGCATGCAAATTAGCCAGAGAAAGTGGCTCACCTGAGGACTGGGAGAAATTCAGAGTTCAGCAGAGGAGGACAAAGGGCTTAATTAGGAAGGGGAAAAAAGATTATGAGAGAAAACTGGCAGGGAACATAAAAACGGATTGTAAAAGCTTTTATAGATATGTAAAAAGGAAAAGACTGGTAAAGACAAATGTAGGTCCCCTACAGACAGAAACAGGTGAATTGATTATGGGGAGCAAGGACATGGCAGACCAATTGAATAATTACTTTGGTTCTGTCTTCACTAAGGAGGATGTAAATAATCTTCCAGAAATAGTAGGGGACAGAGGGTCCAGTGAGATGGAGGAACTGAGCGAAATACTTGTTAGTAGTGAAGTGGTGTTAGGTAAATTGAAGGGATTGAAGGCAGATAAATCCTCAGGGCCAGATGGTCTGCATCCTAGAGTGCTTAAGGAAGTAGCCCAAGAAATAGTGGATGCATTAGTGATAATTTTCCAAAACTCGTTAGATTCTGGACTAGTTCCTGAGGATTGGAGGGTGGCTAATGTAACCCCACTTTTTAAAAAAGGAGGGAGAGAGAAACCGGGGAATTATAGACCGGTTAGCCTATCGTCGGTGGTGGGGAAATTGCTGGAGTCAGTTATCAAAGATGTGCTAACAGCACATTTGGAAAGCAGTGAAATCATCGGACAAAGTCAGCATGGATTTGTGAAAGGAAAATCATGTCTGACGAGTCCCATAGAATTTTTTGAGAATGTAAGCAGTAGAGTGGATAGGGGAGAACCAGTGGATGTAGTATATTTGGATTTTCAAAAGGCTTTTGACAAGGTCCCACACAGGAGATTAGTGTGCAAATTTAAAGCACACGGTATTGGGGGTAAGGTATTGATGTGGATGGAGAATTGGTTAGCAGACAGGAAGCAAAGAGTGGGAATAAACGGGACCTTTTCAGAGTGGCAGGCGGTGACTAGTGGGGTACCGCAAGGCTCAGTGCTGGGACCCCAGTTGTTTACAATATATATTAATGACTTGGATGAGGGAATTAAATGCAGCATCTCCAAGTTTGCGGATGACACGAAGCTGGGTGGCAGTGTTAGCTGTGAGGAGGATGCTAAGAGGATGCAGAGTGACTTGGATAGGTTGGGTGAGTGGGCAAATTCATGGCAGATGCAATTTAATGTGGATAAATGTGAAGTTATCCACTTTGGTGGCAAAAATAGGAAAACAAATTATTATCTGAATGGTGGCCAATTAGGAAAAGGGGAGGTGCAACGAGACCTGGGTGTCATTATACACCAGTCATTGAAAGTGGGCATGCAGGTACAGCAGGCGGTGAAAAAGGCGAATGGTATGCTGGCATTTATAGCGAGAGGATTCAAGTACAGGAGCAGGGAGGTACTACTGCAGTTGTACAAGGCCTTGGTGAGATCACACCTGGAGTATTGTGTGCAGTTTTGGTCCCCTAATCTGAGGAAAGACATCCTTGCCATAGAGGGAGTACAAAGAAGGTTCACCAGATTGATTCCTGGGATGGCAGGACTTTCATATGAAGAAAGACTGGATGAACTGGGCTTGTACTCGTTGGAATTTAGAAGATTGAGGGGGGATCTGATTGAAACGTATAAAATCCTAAAGGGATTGGACAGGCTAGATGCAGGAAGATTGTTCCCGATGTTGGGGAAGTCCAGAACAAGGGGTCACAGGTTGAGGATAAAGGGGAAGCCTTTTAGGAGCGAGATTAGGAAAAACTTCTTCACACAGAGAGTGGTGAATCTGTGTAATTCTCTGCCACAGGAAACAGTTGAGGCCAGTTCACTGGCTATATATAAGAGGGAGTTAGATATGGCCCTTGTGGCTAGGGGGAGCAGGGGGTATGGAGGGAAGGCTGGGGCGGGGTTCTGAGTTGGATGATCAGCCATGATCATAATAAATGGCGGTGCAGGCTCGAAGGGCCGAATGGCCTACTCCTGCACCTATTTTCTATGTTTTTATGTTTCTATGGTCTTCCTTGTCCCCCACGGGAAGGTTTCAGGGGTTTCGGATATGCCCTGTGGCATCTTTTCGGATCGGAAGAATCCTAGGGGACCTATAACGTCTGTCTTCTCCTTGTCGGCCTCACTCATCGGGATCTGGCAACATTCACTCCTCAGATCCTGCACATTAAATCACGTCGCACCATTCAGACAGACCATTGCGTCTTCTGCCCTCAGGGCCGTATTCTGGTCAATGACAGAGCGCCTGTTCAGAGTCCTATAATCCACACACACACCGCCTACGTCTTCCACGGCTACAGGGTCCAGTCACCGCGACCACTCTCTCCGAGGTGTCTTCAGCAGTCAACTTTCCTCCCTCGTGGTATTTCAGAGCATCTACTAAGAGGGTCTCAACCTCAGATACTTCCTCTGGGCCGTACCACAATCGGCTCTTGTTTTAATTCGGTACTGGCCCAATGCTGCTACACATGTCCTCATAAGCAGCTCGAAACACTGGGTGCACAGACAATGCTCCCAAACAGCTCTCACTTGCCTCCTCTTGGCAGGCCCCCGTGTGCCTCCTTGTCAGCAGGGTGTTGGTCCCCTCCAGAATCGAAACACTGCCCAACGCACCAGGGTCTGGAAACATCAGCACTAACGACACGGCCCTCTGACACCCACACATTGGCCTTCGAGAACTCCAGTTTTACTGACCTATAATCGTCTTCTGGATAATCACTGGCACTTGTAACCCAAATCTCCAGTGCCCTTAATGTTGTCAAGGGTAAATGCTTCAGAAACCGGTTGTAAAACGAACTGTACAACAACTTGACCTGTGCCCCGGTGTCGAGGATCGCTTTAGCATAGCTTCCATCTATCCGTAATGACACACGGGGGCGGGGTCCCTCTAAGCCTTCAGGAATTGCGTCTGTTCATGTTGGAAGTTTCTTGGTACATTGCTGGGAACGTGCTACCCCAGAGACCCCAAGCCGTTCCCACACTGGGCCTCCACTAAGTTTCCCAACACCTCTCTGATCAACTGAACAACTGAGGGAGGGACTGATCCCCTGAAATGATCCCCCTGGCACTGCAAGCAATTTAACTGCCCCCCCCCCCCTTGGCCAGAGAAGATACACTGAAAGCTTTTTCCCAATTTCCTGACACAGGTATGGAAAGCCCCCCAGGTGCTTCATTTTACTTCCAATCAAACCAAACGCATTTTCCCCCACTTTCAGATAACTGGCACCTGTCACTACGGGTAATTGACCCTGACAGTTCTAACACCATCACCAGCCCACTTACTCAAACTTTCAACGAATCCCTGTCGCTCTCCCTCAACCGACCTCTGCCAGTCATCTAACAACTGAGAGATCCGCGCCACCCACGTCTCGTATGCCTCCGCCCCTTTAGGGGTGGACAATATCCCAAAAACCAGGCGGAGCGTGCCATAGCTGGAACATTTATTCGCAGACACTACCTCCAAATCAGACCACTCTTTCTTCTCTCTCCTAACAGTACGGACAGCCCATGGTCCCGCCTCACCTGGGGCACCAATAGACACTGACAGTCCCACCACCAACTCGTCAGCGCTAGTCTGATCTCGAACAAAGACCTCCGGGGTACCAACAGCCACCCCACCCAACACACATGCAGTAATAACCAGCACACCAGCTTTCCGTCCCTGCAGCATGCATAACTTAAAGAGGGCGATCACACAGCTTCCTACAAAAATCCATATTCCGGATGAGTAACCCCACAATGTAGCCCCCTGGTAAGCCTCAGGCTTGCTCAGCTCGCTTTCATCTAGGGGGAGCAGCCTTTGGCCCTGCCAAACTCGGTAATCAGTTTGTGTGGATGCTGTGTGATGTACCCCACCACGCCAAATAACAGACAGTACACCATACGCGATTAAATGACTACACTTTATAAATCTTACTGGTACTATGGAATTAATAGAGATACAATATAAAAGGGAAAGTAAAAGGCGCCAAACTTATCAAAGTTCAACCACTTCGTGCACAACCGTTGGAGCTCAATGAACGGAGTCTTCTTTCCACCATTCGATCCCCTCCGACCTCCTCGACCCGCCGCCTAGGACCAACCATGGTGGTTGACAAGATGCTCCACACGAGTCCGTCCTCATCTCCTCTCCTCGCCGAAGACGCTGAGTCTCAGACTCCCACTCGGGGTCCATTCTGTCACCCAGCTTACAACATCGCGTCTCCTCTCTCTGTCCCCACTGCGCCTTCCCCTCAAAACCCACAAAAACAATAGCTTACAGACACACAAGAAAGAATACTATCTATCCCAATTGGTTAGCAAGTGAATACAATTCTCGTTATCAGTTATTATAACCAAACAAGCTGCTAGTGAGAAGCACTTTCTCAACAGTTAACATAACAAAGAAGCCATTTTATTCAAACATAACAAAGAAGCCATATTTATTAGCCTTAGCAGTAACATAAAAGAAGAATGTGACAATGATAAACTAGAATCAGAATCAGGATCAGCCAATAGTAATATGTGTAATGTACTGTGTCGCTGCTGCAAAAAAAAACTAATTATGAAGGCGGTTATGCCTTACGAGTGCATGCCTGTAACAATAAACTTGAACTTAAAAAACTAAGTGGTCCAGCAAATTTTTAAAACTAGTTAAAATGTATTTGCTCATGCTACTAGCCAAAGGGCTTGTACTGTACTGTACTGTTCTGTGTCCTTATCGTCCACCTCCGTGTTTGTAAGGGAAGGGAACAGTCAACCACTTTTGTGGATCTGGATTCACAAATAAGGAAGACAGTATGCATGACAAAATTCATTCATAAGGGAAATCAGGTTGTTGTTGAATCCCAAGAGAGGGAATTCATAGAATACCTGGCAGATGTCTTCTTTCGAGCAGCTTGAGCCCATTAGGGGAAAGGCAATTCTGGATCATGTGTTGTCAAACAAACTAAATTTGATTATGGAGTTAAAGGTAAAGGAACCCTTAGGAAGCAGTGATCATAATATAATGGAACTTACCCTGCAGTTTGAGAGGGAGAAACTCAAGTCAGATGTATCAGTATTACACTGGAGTAAAGGGAAATACAGAGCATAAAAGAGGAACTGGCCAATGTTGATTTTGAAGGGACATTAACAGGGATGCCGGCAGAACAATAACAGCTGGAGTTTCTGGAGACAACTCAGAAGATGCAGGAGCAACATATCCCAATTATGAATAAGTATTTTTAAGGGAGGATGAAGCAACCTTGGCTGACAAGGGAAGTCAAATACCACAAAGTAGAGAGTGTACAATATAGTAAAAATTAGTGGGAAATTAGAAGATTAGGAAACTTTTAAAAATCAATTGTAGACAATTAAAAAAAACCATAAGGAGAGAAAGATGAAATATAAAGGAAAGCTAGCCAATAATGTAAAAGAATATTTAAAGAATAAAACGGAGACAAAAGTGAATATCGGACTGCTGGAAAATGACGCTAGAGAGGTAATAATGGGGGCGGGGGGGGGGCGAGAACAAAGAAATGGCTTCGCTATGGAAGACACAACAGTATGCCAGAAATACAAGAGTATCAGGGGGTATAAATGAGTGTTGTTGGTATTACTAAGAAGAAGGTGCTTGGAAATGTGAAAGGTCTGACGGTAGGTATATCACCTGAACCAGATAGACTACACTCCAATGTTCTGAAAGAGGTAGCTGAAGAGATTGTGGAAGCATTAGTAATTATCTTTCAAGAATTCAATAGATTCTGAAATGATTCTTGTGATTGGAAATGTCACTCCACTATTATAATGGGAGGGAGGCAGAAGAACAGAAATTATAGGCCAGTTGACTTCAGTGGTTGGGAAGATGTTGGAATCCATTAAAAAGGATGAGGTTTCGCATGATAAAATAGCCTAAAGTCAGCATGGTTTTTTAAAGAGGAAATCTTGCCTGAGGAAATAACTTGCAAGGTAGACAAAGGAGAGTCAGTGAATGTTGTTTACATGGATTTTCAGAAGGTCTTTGACAAGGTGCTACACGTGAGGCTGCTTAACAAGATACAAGCTCATGGTATTACATGAAAGGAATGTAAGTCAGTGTTTGGTAGAAGGAATAAAAGCTTATAATATTTTCTAAATAGGGAGAAAATTCAAAAATCAGAGGTACAAAGGGACTTGGGAGTCTTTGTGCAGGATTCCCTAAAGGTTGTGCAGGATTCCCTAAAGGTTAACTTGTAGGTTTAGTTGGTGGTCAGGAAGGCAAATGCAATGTTGGTATTCATTTCAAGAGGATGAGAATATAAGAGCAAGGAGCTGAGACTTTATAAGGCATTGGTTAGACTGTCCTTGGTGTATTGTGACTAGTTTTTTTTGCAATGATTGTGGTACTGGGAAGCCAGGTGGCTGAGAATAACACCTGCTCCGCGACATTTGCTCTGCTCTCTGCTGCACTGAAGATGAGGCTGTAGGCCTACTCTGGCTGCTCTGGGCTTTGTGTCTGCGGACTCCATGATGTTTTGCTCCATTGTGTGATGAGCCGAGGCTGAACCTGTGGGCCTGCTCCAGCTGCTCTGGGCTTCATAACTGTGGGCTCCACAACGTTTTGCCCCTCTGTATCATGAACCGAGGCTGAGCCTGTGGGCCTCTGAGTCTATGGATTCACTTTCGTTCTGAAAGCTGTTTGCTTGCTTCTATTGTTTGCATAGTTTGTTTTTTGTTCTCTCTCTGCATATTGGGTGTTTGTTGGAATTTTAAATTTTTTGGGGGTGTCTTGTTTTGTGGCTACCTGCAAGGCGATGAATCTCAATGTTGTTTTATATATATACAAACTTAGATAGTAAATGTATTCTGAATTATGTTCAGTATGTAACAAGCAGGGAAGCTCGAGAACAACCCGTAACTTATGAGGTTTCCCAGACTCCCAATACACAGACCAGCTAGATGACACTGATCCTTCACCAAGCACCTCTTCAATCATTGATGCTAGTCAGATACACTTTTCTTCATGTTGAAGAACTCATTAAAGTCCACATTCCCCAATAAGGACTGCTTCCTGGAGAACTTCTTAGTTAGCTCCTGATGCAGAAACAGTAGGTATCTCTGCTTGGGCAGTACTATTGCATTCTACACTTTATTTAAGAGTTCCTGCACCTCTTTGCCCACATTGGATCCTTCAGTAGCATTTCATAGTCAAAACCTGTCTGCTCTATTGTTTCTGATTGACTAGTGGAGCCAGCAGAAAACCATTCTGATTCCTCTTCAGTATAGAAATCACATCACCTCTGCTCGCCAGGAAACACCATGACCAAACTCTCTCCTAAAGTCCTCTTCCATGTAGTCTCATTTCCTTCATTCTCTAGCATCTCTGTCATGCAAGCCTTTGTCTCTGCCATCCCGATCAAAGGTTTTTAATGTTATGATGCACCCACTTCCAACTCTCCGCTGGCAACCCAACCCACAAATATTTTCATTCTGTTTTATTTCCCAATGAGTATCCAGATTGTCATCTATTGGAAGTATTGATCACATGACAACCACCATCAAAGCTTCAGTGCTGAGGGCTGTTCAACATCAAGATCTTCTCAGCCTCAGATTTCCGTTCTCCTATTGGCTGATGAATCCAAAGGAATGGCAAGGACTCATAGAGTTTGGCAGCAGTGGCATCGCGGGAGTTGCCAGTCAGTGTTGAACTCAACGTAGAGTCTTCGACTCCAGATTTCTCCTCAGGGTTTAATCCAGAAGCCTTCTCCATGAGTAAGTATAGCTGTAGAGCAGCAGAGGTTTGAGATCAGAGTTTTCCTTCTCCTCGATGACCTGCCAAGCATGGCTGATAAGCCACATCTGCCAGGATCGACTGGTTTTACGGCACCAGTACCTCACCTTTGCAACTAATCGATTCCAAAAAAGAAAGGCGCAAATATTTTCCTTTTACTTTGGAGATGTTAAGTTGAGTCCTTTCTGCTGAGTAACATTCTGCACCTTAAACATCCATCAAAAACATGATGTGGTTATTCAATTCTGGATTCATTTGATGAAAAACGTGTTGCCTGGCAACAGCACAAATTGGATTTACGCAGAAGTATGTTAAGTCCTGAATCAAGAGATGGAGTTCGCTTCGCATAAATTCTTACTACTGATAAAAATAAAGGAAATGTGTTTAATTTTTTTTCTGTTCAAGTAATATTAAAGGAGCAGAGCTTAAAAGAAAGATGAGGGTTAGTTATGTCTTTGAGCCAATTATAATAGACAGCATTTGTCTAAAAATCAAAAATCTCTTCTTCAATGTCCAGACTTCTTTAAATTTTTGACTTTAATATTTTTGTCATTGGCATAAATCTTAGTAACTGATAAAGACAGAGGGAATATGTAAAAAATGTTGATTATCTTCATTAATATAACATGAAAGGAAAAGAGCTCAAAAGAAAGAATAGGGTTTAATAATGCCTCAAAGCCAATTATAATGGACAACATTTGCTCAAAAATCAGAGAACTCTGCTTCAATGACCAAACTTTAATATTTTTATCATTAGCCCTATCCTGGCTAATTTCCTCTCCTTGAAAGCATTGACTCTTTCAAGTGTTACACTTATCTATGTGCTACCATCAGTTTCTTGAAGTGACTTGAGAAGCCTAATACTACCCAAGGTTATATTTCTTTCTCTCCCTCTCAATTTTGCACTAGAGTCATTACCTTTATTTTGTTTATTTTGTGCACATGTAAGTTATGCATAATTTATGTTGATTTCATAGAAGAATAAAAACATGGAAAATAGGTGCAGGAGTAGGCCATTCGGCCCTTCGAGCCTTCACCGCCATTCAGTATGATCATGGCTGTTCATCGAACTCAGAACCCTGTACCTGCTTTCTCTCCATACCCCCTGATCCCTTTAGCCACAAGGGCCATATCTAACTCCCTCTTAAATATAGCCAATAAACTGGCCTCAACTGTTTCCTGTGGCAGAGAATTCCACAGATTCCATATTTCAGTTTATATTGTGCTTGCAATGTACTGTGCAGCTGCAAAAAATAATTTTCATGGAATCTACATACAGCATGTACTTAAACCAAAGTATGTGCAGATTACCTTTTCGCTGAAGTTGCTGTTATTTCTAAGCAAGTCTGAGTATTAAAAGTTCAGCTGGGGCAACTGCTGTAAGACAGATATTCAACATAGGAATTTTGATCTTTCTCTATAGTGGGTGGTTAGCACAACATTTTACAGTACCAGCAACCCGTGTTCAAATCTTGCCACTGTCTGTAAGGAGCTTGTGCAGTCTTCCCGTTTCCTCCAGGAGTTCAGGTTTCCTCTGGGTGCTCCAGTTTCTTCCCACAGTCCAAAGACATACCAGCTGATGGGTTAATTGCTCATTGTAAATTGTCCCATAATTAGGCTACTGTTAAACTGGGAGATTATTGGACAACAGGACTCGAAGGGCCGGAATGGTCTATTCTGCACTGTATCACAATAAATAACCTGATATAATGAGAACAATTGCTTTGCTCCTGCTGTTAACTGTCAATGTAAATAAAACCTACCTGAAATTAAGTTCAAGTTTACTGTTGTCATAGATTTACATGCAGATTGCAAATGCCATGATTTGTTTTTTTTTTGTGGCAGCACAGTACAATGTGAACATAATATAAATTTAAATCAGCATAAATTATACATGCGCAAAATATACAACAACATAAAGATAATGACACTAGCGTAAGACTGAGAGGGAAAGAAAGAAATATAACCGTAAGTAGTGTCAGGATTCTCTGGTCTCTTCAAGATCTGATGGTAGTAGGGAAGAAGCAATTGTTGAATCTCGCGATGTCTCCTGTACCTCCTGCCTGGTGGAAATTTTGAGAAGATGGCTCCGATAGTTGATGTCCAGACGAGACATTGCCTCTTGTATGTGTCTTTGATGGTGAAGAAAGCTGTAACTATGATGAACGTGGCTGAGCTCACCACTCTCAGGAGCCTCTAATGCTCCTCAGCCATGATGAATCCATTTCAGGCTGTAATGATACCAGTGAGAATGCTTTTCACTTTGCAGCTGAAGAAGATTGTCCGAGTCTTCAATGGCATGCTCAATCAACTTAAACTTCTAAGGAAGTAGAGATATTGGAGCTCTTTCTTTCTAGTTGCATCTATGCGCTGGGACAAGGATGGTTCCTACTAGATATTGACACACCAAACTTGAATCTGCTCATCCTTTCCACCCACACCCTTTGATGAGAACCATTGCAGGTTTGTGTGGCTTCCCCTTCTTAAAGTCCACAGTCAATTCTTCGGTCTTGCTGATTTTGAGTGCAAGGTTGTTTTTACAGCACCACTCAACCAGATGACCAATCTTACTCCTATACCATTTCTCATCATCAACAACAGCGATTCTGCCAACAACAGTACTGTCATTAGGAAATTTGTAGATGGCTTTGAAGTTATGCCTCACCACACAGTTTAGGTTTAGAGAGATGATAGTTGAAGTCTAAGCTTGCAGCACTTAGTTGTGCTTATGTTGATGGTCAGTGAGGGGAATATGGTGTTTCTGATATATGCTGATTCAGGTCTCCCAGTGAGGAAGCTGAACATTCACTTCCAGAGAGAGATACAGAGGTCCATGCCTTGGAGCCTGATAACAAGATGAGGGGATGATAGTATTGAACACTGAACTGTAGTCAATGCACAGCGGATGTACTGGTTTTGGTTGTCCAGGTGGTCCAGAGCAAAGTAGAGACCCAGTGAGATAGCATCTGATACAGACTTATTTTTTCATATGTGAATCCGGGTCCTTTCTGAGGCAAGAATTAATTGGAGCCATAACCAACTTCTTGAAGCACTTCATTACAGTGGGTATAAATGTAACTTAATGGTAGTCATCGAGGTAGGTCACCCTTTTCTTCCTGGGAGCCAGTGCAATTGATGCCACGTTGAAATGGAGGCGGGGCGGGGAGACATCAGATCTCAGAAATGAAAGGTTGAAGATCATCCAGAACAGTCCAGCCAGTTGGTCAGCATAGGCTTTTAGTGCTCAGCTGAATACACTGTCAGGGCTTGATGCCTCGCACAGATTTATGAGGGATGTTCTGATCTCAGCCTTTAAGAGAGAAGGTTTATCAGTCAGGCAGCATTAATGCAGAGAAAGAGCATTAACAGTTGAGGTCAACAACTGCTCTTTCTACCTTGAACTGGTAACTCTGCCTCTATCTCCACAGATTTTGCCATGATCTGCATCATTCTGTGTTCTCTTGACTTCACTATCAGGACTCTTTTTCAGCGTGTGCAAGGTGAATCAATCATATAGCCCTTTTATCTCCGTGTCACTACAAGAACTTGGCATTGTACTGGAAGTCTTTATCCCTCCACAACAAAAGAAAGGCATTGTCTGAAATTGTTCATTTCACTAGTAAATTTCAGAGGTTGTGATGTGCCCACATGAAAGATGAGGTACTATTCTCCTATCATTTTGGATCTCCCCGTCCCCCTCCCACTTTCAAATCTCTTACTCACTCTTCCTTCAGTTAGTCCTGACGAAGGGTCTCGGCCTGAAACGTCGACTGTACCTCTTCCTAGAGGTGCTGCCTGGCCTGCTGCGTTCACCAGCAACTTTTATGTGTGTTGCTTGAATTTCCAGCATCTGCAGAATTCGTGTTGTTTGTACTATTCCCTAAGCTTATGTTAGACTTTATGGGAGCAATGTAAAGCACTAAAGATAGAAAGGTTAGAGTGAGGGTGTGAAGAAGAATTAGAATCAGAATCAGATTAAGAATCAGGTTTATTATCACCGGCATGTGTCGTGAAATCTGTTAACTTAGCGGCAGCAGTACAATGCAATACATGATAATACAGAGAAAGAAATAATAAAATAAAAAATAAATAAGTAAATCAATTACAGTAAGTATACATATGTCTATTAAATAGTTAAATTCTAAATAGTGCAAAATAAAAATAATATAAAAACAAAAACAAGTGACGTTGTGTTCATGGGTTCAATGCCCATTTACAGATCAGATGGTAGAGGGGAAGAAGCTGTTCCTGAATCGAATCGCTGAGTGTGTGCCTTCAGGCTTCTGTACCTTTTTCCTGATGGTAACAATGAGAAGGCAGCATGTCCTGAGTGGTGGGGGGTCCTTAATAATGGACCCTGCCTTTCTGAGGCACTGCTCCATGAAGACATCTTGAATACTATGGAGGCTGGTACCCGGGATGGAGCTCACTAATCTTACTGCTTTTTGTAGCTTGCCTCAATCCTGTGCAGTAGCCCCCACCCTCACACCCTATACCAGACACTGATGTAGCCTGTCAGAATGCTCTCCACAGTACATCTATAGAAGTTTTTGTGTGTTTTAGGTGACAAACCAAATCTCCTCAAACTCCAGATGAAATATAACTACTGCCTTACCCTCTTTATAGAGGCCCGGGTTCTGTAGCTTGTCAATCAGGATTATGGGAATAATAGTGTTAAATGCTGAGCTATAGTCTACAAATAGCATCCTGACGTAAGTGTTTGTACTGTCCAGGTGATCTAAGGCCATGTGTAGAGCTATTGAGGTTGCACCTGCCATAGACCTATAGTGGCAATAAGCACATTGCAATGGGTCCAGGTCCTTACTAAGACAGGATTTGATTCCAGCATGATCAACCTCTCAAAGCATTCCATCACCATAGGTGTGAGTGTTACTGGACAATAGTTATTAAGGCAGCTCACACTACTCTTCTTGGGCACTGGTATAAATGTTGCCCTTTTGAAGCAGGTAGGATATTCCGACTGTAGCAGTGTGGGGTTAAAATGTTCTTGAATACTCCCACCAGTTTGTTGGCATGTATTCAGAGCCTTATCAGGTGCTCCATCGGACCTGCTACCTTGCGAGGGTTCACCCACAGGAAAGACAGCCTGAACCCGGCCTCTAAGAATTCATAGAAATATATAAAATTATGAAAGAGATAGATAAGCTAGAGGCAGGAAAGTTGTTTCCACTGGTAGGTGAGATTAGAACTGGGAGACCTTGCCTCAAGATTCGGAGGAGTAGAATTAGGACAGAGATAAGGAGGAACTGCTTTTCCCAGAGAGTGGTCAAACAGTGGAATTCTCTGCCCAGTGAAGCAGTGGAACCTTGTTTAAGACAAGGTTGGATAGATTTTTGTATAGTTGGGGAGTTAAGGGTTATGGAGAAAAAGCAGGTAGATGGAGATAAGTCCATGGTTAGATCAGCCATGATCTTATTGAATGGTGGAGCAGTCTTGATGGACCAGATGGCCGACTCCTGCTCCAATTTCTTATGTTCTTATGTTCCAAGGGGGATGTATATTTTTTATAGTCACTGTATATGGTAATAATATTTGATTTGAACAAACAAACGTCATGACATTCGTTGATGTGGGGCAGTGGTACTGCGTATACATAAAATATGATAAATTACAATAAGAAAAACATAAAAATTAAATTCAGTAACGAGTGCAAAAAGAGAGCAAAAAGCGTGGTGTGTTTTTTAGGGGCTGGTTTATTGTCCAAAACCTGATGGTGGAGAGGAAGAAGCTGTTTCTTAAATATTGGGTGTATGTCTTCAGGCTCTTGTACCTCCTCTCTGATGGTAGTAATAAAAAGAGAACACATTCTGGATGATGGGGGTCCTTAATAATGGCTGCAGTCTTTTTGAGTAATTGCCTTTTGACGAAGCCCTCGATGCTAGGGAAGATAGGACCCATGATGGACCTGCTCCAGTCCAAATGAATCATTTCGACCCAAAGGATTGAGTATCTATTTCCCTCCATGGATGCTGCCTAACAAATTATGCTTCTGCAGCTTTGTATGTGGAACCTCAGGGTTGCTTCTACTGATTGAACAGGAAAACTGGTCACGTTTTCTGAATATGGTTTCTCTATTGTAAAGGACTACACATTGTGAACAATGAACACAATAATTTAAAGTGGGAGTCCAGGTGAATACTTGTTTTACCTGGAATGATTGCTAGTATTGAGTGCAGGAGGTGAAATGTTATGTTATAAGACATTGGTGAGCCCTAATTTGATTATTGTGTTCTGTTCTGGTCACCTACCTACAGGAAAGATAGCAATTAGTTTGAATAAATACAGAGAAAATTTTCAAGCATGTTGCTGGGACCTGAGGGCTTGTGTGATAGGGAAAGGTTGAATAGGTTAGGACTTCATTTCCTTGAGCCTCAGAAAATAAGGAAAGATTTGTCAGAGGTATACAAAATTATGAGTGGCATAGATAGGGTAAGTGCAAGCAGGCTTTTGTCCACTGAGGTTGGGTGAGTCTATAACTAGAGGTCATGGGGTAAGGGTGAAAGGTGAAATATTGAAGAAGAAGCTGAGGGGAAATCCTTTTCTTTAAAAGTGATGAGAGTGTGGAATGAGCTGCCAGCAGAAGTGATGGATGTAGGTGTACTTTCAATAGTGAAGAGAATTTTGGATAATACATGGATGGGAGGGCAATAGTCGAAGTGCAGGTCAATGGGAGCAGGCAGAATAATAGCTTGACATTGACTAGATGGCTTTTTTCTCTGCTGCAGTGCTCTATGATTCTACAAACGTTGAATGATTGTTTAAGAAAGAAGGGAAAGGGGCAGACTATGAATCTCAACATTTGTAAGGAAAAGTGCCATGAGCAGGAAAGGTATAGATGGAGATGGAACACTACACCTGGTTATCAGTGCTGACAGGCCAGATGGCCTACTCCTGCTTCGATTTCTTATGTTCTTATCACAGAAAGAATGATACTTTCAAGTGCTAAAAGGGTATAGGGCGGGCAAAAAATTGCTTGGTGGTAGAACATGATTAAAGTTATGGAATGTAATACATTGAAAGTGGTGGATATTGGAGTGGAAGTTAAGAACAAGGAATCCCTGTCCTTGTTCTGGCTGAGAGCAGAAGGGTGGGAAATAGCTGTTGAGATCCCCTGTCAAGTGCAGTGGAGGGAAAGCCATGGCTAAATAAGAAAAGCATGTCAAAAGCACAAGTATGGAAAGTTTTATTATTGTGCCATGGAGACAGGCAAACTGACAGCATGGTAAATAGGGCAAAAGAGCTGTATTCACTCTGACTGTGGAAGTCAATGGGCTTATCATGGATTTTGACTGCCACATCCATTTCCCAAAATACTTTTCTTAAAGCCTGTTATGCAACACAAACAAAATGCTGTTGATATATAAATCTATAGATGCTGCCTATCTTGCTGAGTTCCTCCAATATTTTGTGTGTGTTGCTCAAGATTTCCAGCATCTGTAGAATTTCTTGGGTTTATGAAATTACAAGAGACGCAGGACTCACACCATCAGGTTCAGGAGCAGCTATTCCTCATCAAACTTCAGGCTCTTGAACAAAAGGGGATAAGTTCACTTATCTTAACTTGCTCCATCTCTGAAATGATCCCAGAAGCAATGAAGTCACTTTCAAGGACTCTTCATCTCATGTTCTCAGTATTTATTACTTTTTTTTGGTATTTGGATTTGAACGGTTTGTTGTCTTCTGCACTCTGTTTGAACACCCTAGTTGGGAGGTCTTTCAATTATTCTGTTATAGTTACTATTCAATAGATTTGTTGAGAATGCTTACAAGAAAATAAATCTCAGGATTTTATGTAGTGACATATATGTACTTTGATAATTAAATTTACTTTGAACTTTGAACTCTGTTGCACTTTCCTCATGCAGCTTATGAAATGCAGCACCTGCTCTTTTGCCTTTACCTATTCTAAGTGAAGCTCAAATTAACTTGGACTTCTTTCAGTCCAGTAGTTGTATTTGTTTTGCATTTGTTTCGCAAAAAATGGTCTCCCCTTAAATTGAAAAATCAAGAGCCTATTGGGTGGCCATTTTGCAGAATGAACAGTCTGCAAGGTAGCCCTAAGCTTTGAGCTGCTTGTTGCATTATCTCTTTACCTCACTCTCAACCTGATGTCTCTGCCTTCACTCTTCTGTATTGCTCCAGAGATGCCTGATGTAAGCTCAAGATATAGCACCTTATCTCCCACCTGGGCAAATTGCAACCCTTAACAATTTCAGGTAATCACACTTTTTTATCTGTCTCTTCACAGATGTGCTCTGCTCTTCTGTTCCAATTCGTCTTTGACATAAAACCTTATCTGTTTCCCTCCCCATAGTTACCCTTCATTTGCAGAGTCCAGCATTTTCTGTTTCTTTTTTCTTGTCAAGATTGATGAAACATTGGAGATAATGCAGTTTAAAACCACCTATTCTGCCTACTTTATTTTGGAGATAAAAGTGAAAAAACAAGTACTTAGGGTCAAGTTTCTAAGGTAATGGAAATCCAGCTTGCTACCAGTCTTCTTATGATCCAATCAATGATAAAATTCTGTGCTTGAAACAAATTAATATTCCTCAGAGATTCCTCAGAACTGGAAGAAGAGAAAAATGGCACAGCTTCCAATCATAGTATAACCAAACCCTAATCGCACACTCTAACCAGAACACATCTCAACACCCACCCAGAGAACAATAACTGGAAATGTGTGTGTGAGTGAGTGAGTGAGTGAGTGAGTGAGTGAGAGAGAGAGAGAGAGAGAGAAAATGAGAATGAGAATGAATTTCTATTGATGTACCATGGAGAGCATTCTAACTGGCTGCATCGCCATCTGGTATGGAGGTGGGCTACACAGGATTGAAACAAGCTGCAGAGAGTTGTAAACATAGTCAGCTCCATCATGGGCACTAGCCACCATGGTATCCAGGACATCTTCAAGGACCAATGCCTCAAAAGGGTGGCATCCATCATTACGGGCCCCATTACCCAGGTCATGCCTTGTTCTCAGTACTACCATCAGGAAGGAGGTATAGAAGTCTAAAGGCACACACTCAAAAATTCAGGAACAGCTTCTTCCCCTTTGCCATCTGATTTCTGAAAGGACATTGAACCCATGAACACCACCTCACTATATTCTTATTTCTATTTTGCACTACTTATTTAATTGAATTATATATATATATATATATATATATATTTACTGTAATTCACATTTTTTCTTCAATTTTTATGTATTGCATTGTACTGCTGCCACAAAGAAAACAAATTTCATGACATATACCAGTGATATTAAATCTGATTCTGATTCTGACTGAGAATGGGAAGTAGGAGAATTTCTAACAGCTGTTGCAGCTTAAAATATAATTTTTATAGCTTTTATAAGCTAATAACATTGTTTCAATTCCTTAAACCTTTGGGAACTTTAATTTTCTGAACACAATAGAAATCAAAGTAGGAGAAATATTGAACTTTCTATCACTCATGTTACCCTGTCACACAAAGTCAAGTTCATCCTGTGGTACCAGAGGATTTTCAAACTGGCCTTTACTAATTCAAAATGTGTGTGCCTCACAAGATTTTTCAGTATTTATTAAGTGTCCATAAATCACATCTGGCATTCGACCACAATTCTGGACTAGTGTGTGCAAGGTTTCTTTCTTCCCAAGTTGTGTATTATTGATTCTTCTCATAAACCTAGCATGCATAGGGAAGTTAAAGACGTCTTCTAGTTTTGGAAGAGATGAAAACTGGATATAGAATAGTGATTGATTATATAGGTATTCATAATCCAGCTGCACCTGTCTCATTAGTTCCTTTTCCTGGAGTCCATAACACCATAAGATAGAACAGCAGAATTAGGCCATTTGGCCCATCAAGTCTGCTCTGCCATTCAATCATGGGTTGGTCCATTTCTTCCAATCATCCCCATTCCTCTGCTTTCACCCCATACCCTTTGATGCCCTGACTAATCAAGAACCTAATTAAGATCTCTGCCTTAAATGCAGCCAATAATTTGGCCTCCACAGCTGCTCGTGGCAACAAATTCCACAGATTTTCCACCCTCTGACTAACGTAATTTCTCCGCATCTCAATTCTAAATGGATGTCCTTCAATCCTGAAGTCGTACCCTCTTGTCCTAGACTCCCCTACCATGGGAAATAACTTTGACATATCTAATCTGTTCAGGCCTCTTAACATTCGGAATGTTTGTACGAGATCCCCCCACATTCTGCTGAACTCCAGGGAATACAGCCCAAGAGCTGCCAGACGTTCCTCATTCAGTAACCCTTTCATTCCTGGCGATTCTTTTCAACTTTTCAGTCCTAGAGATTCATAGAAAAGTACATTACAGAAACAGGCCCTTTGGCCCAAATAGTCTATGTTGAACTTACTGTTACGTACCCCGTAACTGGGTTGCCAAACCAGCAGAAATGGATCACTCAGTTGGAGTCTGGAGTACTAGAACTAAGAAAGTTTTATTAAAGAAACAAGCAACACAGTAATCAAAAGGATAATAAATGCAACAGTTCAGTGATGATAAACACACATGTGCACAGAATTAAGATAACAGCATCAATCAAACTCTATCGTTGTCTAGGGGTAAATGACCAAATTTCAAAGTGACTCAAAGTTCAGTCCAGTTTAGTAGTTCAGTTCACAGTAATCGTTGCCATGGCGATGGACAACGTGGGGGGAGAGAGAGAGAGAACAGGAACAACTGATCATTCAGACACAGCTTCACTCACAGACCGGTGATTTTGGGCAGGTCCTTGGTGATGTCACCTGAGGTCACCGACTGTGACCCCTCCTCCAGATGCGGTCGATCCTCTGCAGTGAACCCGGCACCCAGGCAAGGGCGGACACACACCGGGTTCCCGCTGATCGTACCTTTCCACCCTGGCCGTTGTCTGGTACTTCCCACCGACTCGTGAGAAGCGTACCGCTTCCAGGGTCTCGTTACCTCGGGTGGCGTGTGTCTCCTGCCTTAGCGAACCGGTCGCTTTTTATCCCCCTGCTGGGGTATCGCCTGTCCATCACTTCAAACAGTTCAAGGTTCAAAGGGGGGAGCCGCTCCAGACAGCTCTCTCTCCCCCGTCCCTTCATTACACATCTCCAGACGCTGCTCCATTGTTCCTTATCTCTCCTTCTCCTGAGGGCAGGTGGCAGACCACTTGCTGATGTCACTGATGCTAACTCAGGCCAGCAAACATCTTAATTTTATGTGTATTCTCGTCACATTACTTCCATCGACATGTACCAAGACCATTCCCCTCCATACCCCTACCATCCATGTAACTATCCAAATTTCTCTTAAACATTGAAATCGAGCTCACATACACCACTTGTGCTGGCAACTCATTCCACACTCTCACAATCCTCTGAGTAAAGAAGATTCCCCTCATGTTCCTCTTAAACTTTTCACCTTTCACCCTTAACCTCCAGTTGTAGTTCTATTTTTAAGCCTGCGTTATAATGAAGGGGCTTCCAAGAACCCCATTCAGATGTACGTGCATGCTCGTCTCATTATTTACAAAAATCCTCTAATGCTCCTGGAAGAATTTGAATAGGTGATTCAAAGTGAAAAGAATTTTAAAGCTGTGAAAGGTATACTTAGACTGTATTGGTATAAGAACCGATGAAAGATGTTCTTGTTAAGTTTGTAGAGAAGCAGAAACAGGTCTTAATGAAATGCAATTTATAGAATGATTAGGAACAGATAAAGAAAGCATGTTCCATGCTCTGCCAGTAAGGAAAGAGTAAAATATGATTCTTCCTTGATATAGGCTAAATTAAATGGAAGTCTGTAAGACAAAAAGATGTTAGCCTGCAAGTGGGAATGTTTTGAGGAAGTAAAAGGAGTACAAGCCTACAGACTTGAGAGTAGACAAAGATGATTATATGCAACACACATCAAAATTGCTGGTGAGCGCAGCAGGCCAGGCAGCATCTCTAGGAAGAGGTACAGTCAACGTTTCAGGCCGAGACCCTTCGTCAGGAGTAACTGAAGGAGGAGTTAGTGAGGGTAGCTATGGGTACCTGTATGGGTCCTAGCTATGCCTGCCTTTTTGTTGGGTTTGTGGAACAATCTATGTTCCGTGCCTATTCTGGTATCTTTTCCTTCGCTACATCGACGACTGCATTGGCGCTGCTTCTTGCACACATGCAGAACTCGTTGACTTTATTAACTTTGCCTCCAACTTTCACCCTGCCCTCAAGTTTATCTGGTCCATTTCTGACACCTCCCTCCCCTTTCTAGATCTTTCTGTCTCTATCTCTGGAGACAGCTTATCTACTGATGTCTACTATAAGCCTACTGACTCTCTCAGCTATCTGGACTACTCCTCTTCTCACCCTGTCTCTTGCAAAAATGCCATCCCCTTCTCGCAATTCCTCCGTCTCCGCCGCATCTACTCTCAGGATGAGACTTTTCATTCCAGGACAAGGGAGATGTCTTCCTTTTTTAAAGAAAGGGGCTTCCCTTTCTTCACGATCAACTCTGCTCTCAAACGCATCTCCCCCATTTCACGTACACCTGCTCTCACTCCATTCTCCCACCACCCCACTAGGAATAGGGTTCCCCTGGTCCTCACCTACCACCCCACCAGCCTCCGGGTCCAACATATTATTCTCCGTAACTTCCGCCACCTCCAACAGGATCCCACCACTAAGCACATCTTTCCCTCACCCCCTCTCTCTGCTTTCCGCAGGGATCGCTCCCTACGTGACTCCCTTGTCCATTCGTCCCCCTCATCCCTCTCCACTGATCTCCCTCCTGGCACTTATCCGTGTAAGCGGAACAAGTGCTACACATGCCCTTACACTTCCTCCCTTACCACCATTCAGGGCCCCAGACAGTCCTTCCAGGTGAGGCGACACTTCACCTGTGAGTCGGCTGGGGTGATATACTGCATCCGGTGCTCCCGATGTGGCCTTCAATATATTGGTGAGACCCAACGCAGACTGGGAGACCGTTTCGCTGAACACCTACGCTCTGTTTGCCAGAGAAAGCAGGATCTCCCAGTGACCACACATTTTAATTCCACATCCCATTTCCATTCTGACATGTCTATCCACGGCCTCCTCTACTGTAAAGATGAAGCCACACTCAGGTTGGAGGAACAACACCTTATATTCCGCCTGGGTAGCCTCCAACCTGATGGCATGAACATTGACTTCTCTAACTTCCGCTAATGACCCACCTCCCCCTCGTACCCCATCCGTTATTTATTTTTATACACACATTCTTTCTCTCACTCTCCTTTTTCTCCCTCTGTCCCTTTGACTATACCCCCTTGCCCATCCTCTGATTCCACCCCCCCTTGTCTTTCTTCCCGGACCTCCTGTTCCATGATCCTCTCATATCCCCTTTGCCAATCACCTGTCCAGCTCTTGGCTCCATCCCTCTTCCTCTTGTCTTCTCCTATCATTTTGGATCTCCCCCTCCCCCTCCCACTTTCAAATCTCTTACTAGCTCTTCCTTCAGTTAGTCCTGACGAAGGGTCTCGGCCTGAAACGTCGACTGTACCTCTTCCTAGAGATGCTGCCTGGCCTGCTGCGTTCACCAGCAACTTTGATGTGTGTTGCTTGAATTTCCAGCATCTGCAGAATTCCTGTTGTTTGTGTTTTAAAAGATGATTATATGTTTGCCTAAGGAAGGTAAGATCATAGTTCAGGTGCAGGTATCAAATAGTTCCTTATCATGGGAAAATACTAGTGTAAGGGGATTTGAAGGGTATAAAAAGGGGCAATTTCTTTGTGCAAGTAGGACTTTTCTCTCAGGCTGTAGCAGGACTTGTCGTAGCACTAAGGGTTGGAGATAGAGACAAGAACATGAACATAAAGAGATGGAGAGAAGGAGGGCTGCATGAAAGTGGTTCCCTCCGGCATTCTGCAGGTCAGCTCATGAAGGGGATGACAAGTATTATGTTGGGTTTTTTTGTTCTCCTAACTGAGTAACCATTTTTTCTTTCTGTATTTTTTTTGTTTTACCAATTCATTAACCACTTCTTCTTTCTGTATTGCATGCTTCATATAATTAAATAATATGCTTTCTTGCGGTTCAACACATGTACAGTGCCTCCTTTGTTTGTGAATACATTTGCAAGTACTGCTTGCTGAATGAGAAAAGAACAAGGAATAAATTTTAATATATTTTCATTACATTACCAAAGGCCAATGCTACTGGGTGTAGTTGCACTCTTAGAAACTGCCCTGCCTGCTAAGTGGGGGAAATTTTTGATCTGGCAACACAGTGGATTCACTTTGCCAAATTTCTGTCTGGTGTGGCCACAGCCTCATCCAGTTTAATTACCAGTTTCATTTGCAAGCATTCAGAAAGAGATAATGGTTTAAATATTGTTGCCTCATATTGTGTACTTGTGGTATCACATGAGAGATTAACTAATAATTCACAATTAAGGCAATTCTTTCATTTCAGAAGGGAGAGTTTAGAAGAAAGACCTCCTCAGCTGATTCTCAGTGACTGGATGTGGCAATTATCAGCCATCTACAACTGCTGAAGGGTTCTCTTACTCAGATAATTAAGCATTTCTTTGATGGAAACAAAAGGGAGAGCTATTCACCTAAGAGGGAACTTATGTCAAAATCACATTAACACAATCTCCTGTGTGCTATTCTCCTACGCCAGGGGTCCCAGACCTTTTGTATACCGCGGACCGGTTTATTATTGACAATATTCTTGTGGCCCGGCCGACGCGGGGGAGGGGGGTTGGGGAGGGTAGGGTTGCCAACGGACAAGAGGAGCAGTCAAATACGTTGTGTTTACCCTGAAAAGACTACCATGACCATGAAGCCTTGCGTGGGCACCTGTCTGCGCATACGTGTACGTGCCGATTTTTTTCTACAAATTGTTTTTTGCGATTCTGTTCCGGGAGGAGGGGGTTTGTTAATCACGACTGCAATACAGGTGATAAGTGGCTAATACACTGAATTTTGTTTCTAAAACGGTTTATCTAATGAATTTAATATTAAACACACAGCGCATATTTTCCTCGCATGAATATAGTGATAAGTCAGTTATCGGGGACAACAGGGGAGCTTGAAGTAAGTGTTGAATGAACTTCCAGCAAAAGTGGTAGAGGCAGGTTCGATATTATCACTTAATGAAAAATTGGATAGGTACATGGACAGGAAAGGAATGGAGGGTTATGGGCTGAGTGCAGGTCGGTGGGACTAGGTGAGAGTAGCGTTCGGCATGGACTAGAAGGGCAGAGATGGCCTGTTTCCATGCTGTCATTGTTATATGGTTATATAAGTCACTTATAAGTCAATAGCATCATAACTTCTTACGTAACATTTGGATATTAAACATACAGCACATATTTTCCTCGTATGAACATATAAGATCATTGCAACACACCAATATCGCTGAATCAGTGGGAGCCCTGGGCTTGTTTCCCTGCAACAAGACGGTGCCATCGAAGGGTGATGGGAGACAGCGATACTCAAAGGGGGTTCCTTATGTCCAGTCTATTCCACAATTTAATTTTTGTTGCATTCATTGCTGAGATATAATGTTGGAAATGGAAGCAACGTTTTCAGTGCTTTTGTGGCTATCTCAGGATATTGAGCCTTGGCTTTGATCCAGAATGCCGGCAGAGATGTTATGTCAAACATACTTTTCAGCCCGTCGTCATTTGCAAGCTCGAGGATTTGCACTCCTTTCCGCACTGACATGGATGACGTGTGGGTAATGACTTCACGTGCGTTCAAGCTCAACAGTGCGCGTGACAGGGAATGAGGAAAGGTGCAGCTGACTCATATCACCAAATCATATCGTTTCCTCGCAGCCCAGTAGCACATGCTTTGCAGTCCGGCACCCGTCCGCAGCCTGGTGGTTGGGGACCGCTGTCCTATGCCAATTTTCTATTGCAATTTACTCATATTTTCAAAAGAGAAATATGCAGCAGGCTGCCTAAATAGTTCCCTGTTATCCTCATGTCAGTATTATTGGAGTCAGCGGTCTGTCATTAAACCAAAGCTACAAAAAAAAAGATTTTATAATGGTTTTTGGTTCTTCAAACATATCATCACATTTCATTAAAAAAATATCAGCAGGAGTAATACTTCAATGAATTGCTTGCATTCCTAACCTTCACACAAAACCAGTTCTTCTGGTTAAATCATAAACACAAGGAAGTCTGCAGATGCTGGAAACCCAAAGCAACACCCACAAAATGCTGGAGGAACTCAGCAGGTCAGGCAACATCTATGGAAATGAATAAACAGTTGATGCTTTGGGCTGAGACTATTCTTCAGGACTCAGGCCTGCCAGACCTCTGGTGTGGACAAGATGGTGGAGAAGAAACTCTGAGTAACCTTCCAGCTTATGCTATTCTCAGCAAGACTCAGATACTCATGAATACCCAAGATATCTGTATGAAATTAAAATCTGATAATCGCTGCATCTGTACATATCTAACTGGTCCGCTCATGGATAGCACTTTATCTTATTGTGTAAAGAACACTGGGCAAGGGAGTAGATCTGTCTTATGTGACAGCATACCTTAATGGGTTATTACAGATGAAAATGATCTATTTGCTACCCCATAAATGATTTCAGTGTGCCACCTATGCAGAAAAACATGGTATGTAGGAGGAAGTTGCTGACTCCACGCGGATGCTAGAAGCACTTCCAAGCACAATGCAACATGACTTCACCCGAGCTGGGATGCTTACAGCCATGTAAACCCCCAACATTTATTGGTGTATGTTGAGCAACTTGGAAGGCAACCTGTAGGCTGTGGTGCTCCCATGTGCTTACTGCTCTCAATTTGCTTAACAATGCAGGCGGTGTATTTAGGAGCTGCTGATTCCACCCACTCTATCAAAAGATCATTTCAAAGTTTTCATTTCATTGAGAGCAGTAATAACGAACCTTCCTCTAAATTTTATGAGCAAAATACTATTTCAGCTGCAGCAGTGATATTTGATGTGAAATGATTCAATTAAATGGTTGTAAATTCTGTAATGACTAATAAAAACAACAAATATTTCCAATGATGAGGCAGGAGATAGAACAATGAACATAGAACAGTACAGTGCAGGGGTGATGGTATTGGGTTTGTTGACCTTAAAATTTTGAAGTCTAATGAAGATCTCAAGCCTTATCGGATATAATTTGCCATGTGTACTCTTAGTAAAAGGAGATTATACTGTAACTACCCAATATTCAAAGACTAGTTTACTTCCCTGTTTATTCCCCACAGCAAGTTTAGCTGCCAATACCCATTATTTGAGTGATGGACCCCTCTCCCTACCAAGAAGGTACTTCCAGCTAACAAAGTAGCTGAAAACACAGTGCAATTCTTTACAGTGATACACATTCAAATCCAAACACTCTTAAAACACATTTAATCCTCACAGTGAATTTCTATCTTCAACATTTCCAAATTAAAAACTATTTCTAAATCACAAAGAATTCCTAAACATAAATCATTTTCATTTCCAAAATACAAGGGGTTAATGACTTCCAAAACACAGGTACCATTTCTATAAACTAAAAAGGTATACAATGATGCAGACAAGCAAGTTATTCACAGAGAAACAGAAGTGGAGGAATGGATCCTTGTTCACTAGAATGGATATTAATTTCTTCCATGTTTCTTCTAGATGTTCATTTCCACACTCATAATAAGCCTGAACTGCTCTCTACATTTATACTTTTTTTTCTACCACTTGGGTGACTACATGAGCATATGATATTTCTTCAGATATCCTTTGAACACAAATAGTCTAAAAGCATCTTTTGGAGACATATACCTCAGCTTAATGTTGATAGTTGACAATTAATGCTGTAAAGCTAACTTCTGAGTACATAAAACCCTTCTAACTATAAAAATCAATTGGTTATTGATATGCTGAATGATATTATCCTATCTGTTCTACAAGCTTCCTTCAATTAATCAACTTAAGAGTCAACTTGTCTGTTGAAGCAACGTAAATTAAGCAACCCATCGTCTTTTACTCCACTCTCAAGCAGAAAGACAGGATACTATGAGCGACCATCTGCTCCTTTCAGAAAGAGTACGCCAAAATATAGAGCTCGTTTTCAAAGCTGCTCTATAACGTCCAGTTTAACTATAAGCTGAATACTGCTTTCCATTTACATTTAAGGAATGAAGACTGACTTTCTCTTATGACCACAAACCAAACTAACTGTCAGTTGGAAGACAACTCACATCTGTTTTTGATCTTACAAATGACAGCAGTGTTTAGAAAGCAAGGTTAGCAACCATGAGCAAGATGCCTCAGAAAGTGAATATCCATCACACTGGAACAGCCCCTTCAGGCCACAATGTCATGCAGAACCAATTAAATGGCTAACTAAATGTCTCTTAAACGCCCCTAATGTTTGTTACTCTACCATATCCTGGTAAATCTCTTCTTACCTTCTGTAAACTCTCAACGTTCTTCTTATAATTGAGTGACCAGAACTGTTAGCAATACTTCAGATGCAACCTAACTAGAGTTTTATGAAGCTACAACAAAACTACCTGACTTTTGAACTCAATGCCTCGACTAATGAAGGCAAGCATATTGTATGCCTTCTTAATTACCCTATCAATCTGTACAGTCACTTTCAGGGAGCTATGAACTTCGACCCCTAGACCCTCCTATTCATCAACACTGGTAAGTGTCTTGCTCTTAACAGTACTGTCCCATTACACTTGACCTACCAAGGTGCAACACTTCACATTTGGTTGGGTTAAACTCCATCTTCCATTTCTCTGCCCACATCTGAAAACTATTAATATCACATTGTTTTCTTTGCCACAACACCAATAATCTTTGTATCATTTACAAGCGTACTAATCCACCCATCTGCATTTTCATCCAGGTTATTTACATATGTCACAAACAGCAGAGTTCTCAGTACAGATCCCTCGGAACTCCACTAATCACAGACCTCCAGCTCAAATAAGTCACTTCAATCACTAGCGTCTGTCTTCTGTGGGCAAGTCAGAATCCAAAAAGCCAGTTCACTATGGATCCCATGCATCTCAATCTTCTGGATGAGCCTTCCATGATGGACCTTCTCAAATGCCTTACTGAAATCCAAGTAGACACCATCCATAGCTATACCTTCATTAATCATTCTCATCACTTCGTCAAGAAACTCAATCAAGTTAGTAAGACGCAACTTCTTCTGCTCAACACCATGTTGGCTGTCTCTAATTAGGTATGGCTTTCCAAATGCTCATATATCCTTTCCCTAAGAATTATCTCCAGTAACTTCCCTACCACTGACCTGAGACTCACCAGTCTATAGTTTCCAGGATTATTCCTGGTTCCCTTCTTGAATAACGGAACAAAATTAGTTACTCGCCAGTCATCTTAGACTTCACCTATGCCTAGAGAGGACATAAGAAATTGGTCAAGGCCTCTACAATCACTTCACTTGCCTCCTCAATAACTTGGGGAAATCATATCAAGCCCTGGAGACTTAACTACCTTAATACTCTTTAGGAGACCCAACACTACATCCTCCTTTAACCTCGAAATGCCACAGCATATTAGTACACTCAGCACTGATCTCCCTATCCTCCACATCCTCCTTCTTGGTAAATACTAATGTAAGGCACTCATTAAGGACCTCATTCACGTCCTTGAATATGTTCTCCACCTTTATCTTTGAGTGGTCTTACCCTCTCCCTGGTTATCCTCTTGCTGTTGATATATTATAGAGTGTCTTAGGATTCTCTTTAATCCTACTTGCCAAGGACTTTTCATGCCCTGTGTGGCCTTTTTAATTGTTTTCATGAGTTCTTTTCTGACTTCTTCTGTTTGAGTTTAGCTTCCTAAATCTTACATAACTTTCCTTGTATTTCTTGGCTAAATTCTTCACCTCTCTCTTACCTTGCCATGCTATTCTTTCCTTCTGACAGAACTATACCTATCCTGGACTCTATGCAAGTTGGCCTTTAAACGCTCTTCACATGTCAAATGTGGACTTGCCCAAAAACAGCTGTTTCCCAAATAACTTCTCTTATTTCCTGCCTAGTGCTCTTATTATTTGCCCTGCTCCAATTTAATATTCTCCCACATGGTCCGTACGTTTCTATAGCTATCTTAAAGACTTGTGGTCTCTGTTCCCTAACTGCTCACCGAATGAAAGGTCGGTCAGCTGGCCAGGTTCATTACCAACGTCAGGTCCAGTACAGCCCCTCCTCTTGTTGGACTCTTGTTGATTTAAGAAGCACTCCTGGATGACCTGAAACAGTTCTGCTCCACATAAATTATAAACAAGAGAAAGTCTGCAGAAAACCCAAACAACAAGCACAAAATGCAGGAGGAACTCAGCAGACCAAGCAGCATCTATGGAAAAGAGTAAACAGTCAAAATTTTGGACCAAAATCCTTCATTAATACTGGAGAAAGAAAGAGGAGAAGACACAGTAGAAAGGTGGGAGTGGGGGGAGCGAAAAATAAATACAAGGTAGCAGATGATAGGTGAAACCAGGAGGGGGAAGCAGTAAAGAAGGGGATGGAGATGCAACTGTCCAGAGAGACCCACATTATGCTCCTTAAAGGGAAGTACTTAAGATTTTGCAGGTGTGCAAAGGTGAATCTTTAGAATCCAATACCCTAGAAGGCAAAAGTGATTAGTGTTGTGTTTTGTACTTCCAGAACCTAATCAAAAGAAAACGCAGGAGCTGGGATATGGTTCTACTTCATTTTTTTTTCTTTTTTTAATGAGGCACTCACATATGACATGGTGGCATAATGATGTATGCCTTTCACGTTGGCAGATGAGACGTGTGGCTGTGAAACAATCTCATTTTCTTGGGTATCCTCCGTGATGGTAGTAGAAATTGACTCTGGGACTGCAGGAAGTGGTTCTGACAGCTCTAGATGACATCTGATGCAAAATCCACTGTGTAAGAGAGTGGTCCAGTTCTGTCCTTAATCTTTTCAAGATCATCTGTATAGTTCCTCACCATGACGTGAAACATTGAACCTCTTCATTTGAGAAGACCTCAATTTGTCTCAGCTGTTTATCCTACATAGTCCTTCTGAGATTAAGTTTGAGGAGATCCAAGGAACAACCAGGAAAAGCATGGTTAGTGAGATGTTGGTTGTGGATTGCACTGCATTGTGACATAGGAAGGAGGAAGTAGGCCTCTTTGTCAATCTGTGCATGATTGTTTTCATACAAGGAGGAAGTTGATTCAGTGCTGTGCGTTATCCTGACATTGTTCGCTATGCGTTCGTTAGACTCTGTACAAACCTTTTCACAAAGCCACTCGTAGATGGTGCAGCAGTAACATGTCTTATTCCACTCATTTTCAGGAGTGGCTGAACCTGTTCCTTAATGAACTGTGGTTCATTGTCACTAGCTAAGTGTTCTGGAATACCTGTCCTTGAGAAGAAGCTTCTCAACATATCCACAGCGTGTGAGGCTGTAGAGGAGGTTATTGGGAAAACTTCTGGCAACTCCGTAGCTGTATCTACTACTACCTAGAAGTTAGTTCCCATGAACAGTCCAGCAGAATTCACATGAATTCTCTACCAGGGCAATGAAGGCCTTTCCCAGTGATGGTGAAAGAATTCATGCTACTACTTTTAGTGAAACACACTTCAGTGGATTGAAAATGGACACCAGTGGTTGATGATCAGTAATGATGATAAACTTTATCCTATATAGGTACTGGTTGAAACACTTTACACCCCAAAACAGACTCAAGGCCTCTTTGTCAATCTGTGCATGATTGTTTCCTGCAGCTATAAGGGAACGTGTGTGTGTGTGTGTGTGTGGCCTCCGTCGGCCATGGTCGACCATGGGTACTGCGCCTCTGGTAAGCAAAGCTGGAGTAGCTTTTCCAGGATGCAAGCCAGGAAGCCAGGGCAGAGTTGATATGGAGATCCGTCTGTTGCCCATGCAGTGGGACCCCCTTCTCCATGCTGATGACAGGTCCAAAGGAACAACGAAAGTCGATACAGTTTGGTGCCAGCAGCATCGCAGGAGTTGCCGTGCCGGTGCCGGGCTCTGGGTTTTTCCTCGGGGTTTACTCCCAAAGCCTTTCTGTGAACAGGTATAGCCGCAAGGCAGCGGAGGTTTGAAATCGGAGTTTTCCCTCTCCTAGATGAGCTACCATCCGTGGTTAACGAGCCCCATCTGCCGGAGCAACTGGTTTTAAGGCGCCAGTGGCCTGCCTTTGCCCGTTCTCCTGTCAGTGAGAACAGCTCTGCCCAGCATAAGAACTATGCCACACGTGAAGGCCAGGAGTTGGACTTGGTTGTCAGAGGCTGTTTGAGATGCACGCCATGAAGAGCATTTGTTTAGCAGTGGGAGCTCATCCCTACTACCACCCTTCGGCTATGACTACCTTTGGAGCTTAATACAAAGGATATAGGGTGTTCACTTCCATCACTCATAATATGTGACATGACTGCACCTAGACCATAAGGAGAGGGATCACTGGCAAGCTTCACTGGATGAAGTTGAACATAATGTGTGAATACAATGTTTGACACACCATTTACTTTGCCTTTTGGAAATCCACCTCACACTGCTTTCTCCATTGCTGTTTCTTCCTGATCTGCAGTAATGAGTTCACAGGATGATGCACAGTAATTGGTTTTGCCAGGAACCTGTTATAGTAATTGACAAATCCTTAAAAGGACTGGACCTGTGACATGCCTTTTGGCTTTGTGGCATCCACTACTGCTTGAATTTCCTCAGCACACTTGTGTAATTCTTGTGTAACAATGGTGTGACCACAGTAAGTGATGCTTGGTTTAAAGAATTCAATCTTTTTGCAGTGTGCTCTGAGCCATAATCTTATAATCTTTTTTACACCACCTTGAGACTTTGGAGATGGTCCTTATCTTCTTTATCAGAAAATATGATATTGAACCGGCTGGTGGTGCAATGACATCTGCGCCGGACCCGGGAGCAGAGGTTCCTGGGTTCGAAACTAGTCGGGTCCCCCTCCGAGTACACTTTCCATCTGTGCCAATTTGCATGTCGAGAATGCAAGACGACCTGGTAAGATTAAGGGAAAATACTGCAAAATGTCTGTGTGAGGAATGGCACGTCACTCAGTCTCTCTCTTGCTCCGCGCCTTGTAAAGGCCATGAAAAAGACATCATCACGGATGCAAGCATGGAGCCACGCACAGACACGCAGACGCAACTGCACAGACGTGCACACATGCACACGCAGACACACACGCACAGACTCGCACGCATGCAGGCACATGCCAAAAAAAAGAAGCAATTATGTTATTCAGGTAATACGGAGTGCCTGGACAGCTTTGCAGGACCTGGTCCGTAGCTTTCTGCCGAGCGCAACTGCAGATGCTACTCCAAAAAATAAATCTATTGTAGCGATAAACCCCTTTGTGAGTGCTTATGGTGAGAAACACACTGGAATCTTCTTCCATCTCCATCTGGAGGTAGGCCTCAGCTATGTCAACTTTGCTGAAGTATTTTCTGCCAGAAAGCATTGCAAAGATATCCTTTATCCTAGACAGAGGGTATTCACCTACTTTCATTACCGGCTTGATGTTGACCTTAACATCATCACAGATCTTGACAGAACCATGCTTCTCGGCAAATGGGACCACTGGTTTTGCCCATGGGCTGAACTCAACCTTGGAGAGAATTCCTTCAATCTCCATACGATCTAGCTTACTGGCTCCTTTATCACAGACGGTACACAGAATCGGACAGGTTTTGTAAAACTTGAGTATGGCATTTTCATTTAACACTATTTTACCCTTGACATGTCATTGAGTCATAGAAAAGTACAACAAAGGAACAAGCCCTTGGTTGATCTAGTCCATGCCAAACCATTTAAGCTACCAGGTCCCATTGATGTACACCGGGACCATTGAGGCTCCAGACTTCTGCCATCCTTGTACTTTATATTTTATATTTTATACTTTACTGTCACCAAACAATTGATACTAGAACATACAATCATCACAGCCATATTTGATTCTGCGCTTCCCACTCCCTGGATTACAAATTGATAGTAAATATTAAAAAATTAAATTATAAATCATAAATAGAAAATAGAAAAATGGAAAGTAAGGTAGTGCAAAAAAAACTGAGAGGCAAGTCCGGATATTTGGAGGGTACGGCCCAGATCTGGGTCAGGATCCGTTCAGCAGTCTTATCACAGTTGGAAAGAAGCTGTTCCCAAATCTGGCCGTATGAGTCTTCAAGCTCCTGAGCCTTCTCCTGGAGGGAAGAGGGATGAAAAGTGTGTTGGCTGGGTGGGTCGTGTCCTAGATTATCCTGCAGCACTGCTCCGACAGCGTGCAGTATAAAGTGAGTCCAAGGATGGGAGATTGGTTTGTGTGATGTGCTGTGCCATGTTCACAATCTTCTGCAGCTTCTTTCGGTCTTGGACAGGACATCTTCCATACCAAGTTGTGATGCACCCTAGAAGAATGCTTTCTACGGTGCATCTATAAAAATTAGTGAGGGTTTTAGGGGACAGGCCAAATTTCTTTAATTTTCTCAGGAAGTAAAGGCACTGGTGGGCCTTCTTGGCAGTGGACTCTGCTTGGTTGGACCAAGTCCAATTAGTTAGGCATTAATATTGAAGTAGTAAAATGGATTCAGCAGTGGCTAGATGGGAGACACCAGAGAGTAGTGGTGGATAACTGTGTGTCAGATTGGAGAACGGTGTGTAGCGGTGTGCCTCAGGGATCTGTACTGGGTCCAATGTTGTTTGTCATATATATTAATGATCTGCATTGTGGTAACTGGAAAATTCTGCATTAGCAGCTCTTCTTTGCTCGCTGCTAAGAGCTCCCTTTGATGCATTTGAGTTTGCAAAGGTGTTAACAATTTATTTCTGTTAAAGCAATGTTCTTACAAGAATTGTAACACTATCTGCTTTATCATCAACTGCAGACTAGACATATTCTAAGAAGTAATCATCTCTCTTTACGTAGAACTGTCTCATTTATCTGTATAAAAGCTCAACTTGCTTATGCGTCCGGTCAGAGCCCGCCGCTCCATTGTGAGGGATGGCTGTCCGTGATCATCACGACAATAAAAGGACTTTGCTACGAAGTGAGCCCAAAGAGTCTCCGTCTCTTTTATTCGGAATAAAGTACTAACTCTGCTGCAACATGGATGAAGGGGTGGTAAATTGGATAAGTAAGTCTGCAGATGACACTAAAATAGGTGGCGCTGTGGATGATGAAGTAGGTTTTCAAAGCTTGCCGAGAGATTTAAGCCAGTAGGAAGAGTGGACTGAAAGATGGCAGATGGAGTTTAATGCTGAAAAATGTGAGGTGCTACATTTTGGTAGGACTAAACAAAATAGGGCATACATGGTAAGTGGTAGGGCACTGAACAATGTTGTAGAACAGAGGGATCTAGGAATAATGGTGCATAGTTCCCTGAAGGTGGAATCTCATGTGGATAGGGTGGTGAAGAAAGCTTTTGGTATGCTGGCCTTTATTAATCAGAGCACTGAATATAGGAGTTTGGATGTAATGTTGAAATTGTATAAGGCATTGGTAAGGTCAAATTTGGAGTATCGTATACAGTTCTGGTCACCGAATTATAGGAGAGATGTCAATAAAATTGAGACAGTACAGAGGAGGTTTACTAAAATGTTGCCTGGGTTTCATCTCCTAAGTTACAGAGAAAGGTTGAACAAGTTGTCTTTATTCTTTGGAGTGTAGACGGTTGAGGGGGGACTTGATAGAGGTGTTTAAAATTATGAGGGGGATAGATAGAGTTGATTTGGATAGGCTTTTTCCATTGAGAATGGGGGAGATTCAAACAAGAGGACATGAGTTGAGAGTTAGAGGGCAAAAGTTTAGGGGTAACATGAGGGGGAACTTCTTTACTCAGAGAGTGGAAGCTGTGTGGAATGAGCTTCCAGCAAAAGTGGTTGAGGCAGGTTCGATGTTGTCATTTAAAGTTAAATTGGATAGATGTATGGACAAGAAAGGAATGGAGGGTTATGGGTTGAGTGCAGGTCGGTGGGACTAGGTGAGAATAAGAGTTCAGCATGGACTAGAAGGGTCGAGATGGCCTGTTTCTGTGCTGTAATTGTTATATGCTTATATGGTTATACGTTAGGTCATTTGTGATATTGGCCCCGAGGAACTTAAAGCTTTTGACCTGTTCCACTTGCGCACCACCGATGTAAATTGGGTCATGCAGTCCGCTACTCCTTCTGAAGTCAATAACCAATTCCTTCGTCTTGCTGACGTTGAGGGATAGGTTATTGTCTTCGCACCATGCCACCAGGTTCTTAATTTCCTCTCTGTACTCAAACTCATCATTACCCGAGATACGGCCTACAATTGTTGTGTCATCAGCAAACTTATATATTGAGTTTGATGGAAACTTGTCTACACAATCATGGGTGTACAGTGAGTACAGCATGGGGCTGAGTACACAGCCTTGTGGGGCACCAGTGTTCAGAGTGATTGTAGAGGAGAGCTTGTCCCTTATTTTTACAGGCTGGATCCTGTCTGTGAGGAAGTTGAAGATCTAGCTGCAGATCTGAGTGCTAAGGCCCAGGTTCTGGAGCTTAGAAATCAGTTTATTTGGAATAATGGTATTAAAGGCAGAGCTGTAGTCAATGAAAAGGAGCCTTACGTATGCGTCTTTATTCTCCAGGTGTTCTAAGGAGGAATGTAGGGCCAGAGAGATAGCATCTGCCGTGACCTGTTGCTCCGGTAGGCAAATTGCAAAGCGTCGAGGTTGACTGGTAGGCTGTGGTTGATGTGTGCCATAACTAATCGCTCGAAGCACTTTATAGCAGTTGATGTCAGAGCCACAGGTCGACAGTCATTCAGGCATGCCACCTTGCTCTTCTTCAGCACTGGGATTATCTGTTGCCTTCTTAAAACACGAGGGGATCTTACACTGAAGCAAGGAGCAGCTGAAGATGTCAGCAAACACTCCAGCTAGCTGGCTTGCACAGGCCTGGAGAACCCATCCCTGGACGCCATCTGGGCCCGTCGCCATCCTTGGATTTATCTTCAGGAAGGCCCTTCTAACGTCCTCCTCGGTGACGATGAATCTCGATGCCACCAGGTCTGGTTCATCCTGTAGGTAAGTGACCAGACTGCACACGATACTCCAAACTATTCCTCACCAACATCTTATACAAGTTGAACATAACATCCCATCTCCTGTATTCAATACTTTGATTTATGAAAGCCAATGTGCCAAAAGCTTTCTTTATGATCCCATATCCCTGTGAAACCACTTTTATGGTCTTGTATTCCCAAATCCCTCTGTTTTACTGCATTCCTCAGTGTCCTATGTAAGGCACTGTGTAGGAAGTACCTTGGTTGGTCCTACTAAGGTGCAAAACATCACATTTGGTTCATGATATTCCATTGGCCATTTTTCAACCCATTTTTCCAGCTGGTCCAGAACCTGCTGCAAGTTCTGATAGTCTTCCTTACTGTCCACTACACTCCCAATCTTGGTGTCATCCACAAATTTGCTTAACCACATTATCCATCCAGATCATTGATATAGATGACAAACAACAATGGGCCCAGCACTGATCCCTGCAGCACAGTCTCTACTAGTCACAGGCCTCCAGTCAGAGGGGAAACCATCTACTACCACATTCCAGCTTCTCTCACAAAGCCAATGTTTAATCTACTTTACTACCTCATCTCCAATATCAAGTGAGTGAGCCTTCTTGACCAACTTCCCATACAGGACCTTGTCAAGTGCCTTGCTAAAGTCCATGTAGACAATATCCACTGCATTGCCTTTGTCAACTTTCCTAGTAATTTCCTTGAAAAACTTGTAAAAGATTGTTTACACATGACCGACCACACACAAGGCCATGTTGACTATCCCTAATCCGTCCCTGTTTATCCAAATATAGGCTCACCGGCCTATCATTTCCTGGTGTATTTTAGAGCCTTTTTAAAATAACAAAACAACATTAGTTCTCCTCCAATCCTTTGGCACCTCACTGATCACTAAGAATGACTTAAATATCTCTGCAAGGCCCACTGCAATTTCTGAACCTGCTTCTTGCAGGTTCTAAGGGAATACCTTGTCAGTCCCAGGGAATTTATCCACTGTAATTTGTCTCAAGACAGATTATATCTCCTTCTCTGTAATCATTATAGGGTTCATGAACTAGTTGCTACTTTGTCTCACTGTTATAGATTCTGTGTCTGTCTCCTGAGTAAATACCAATAGAAAAAAATTGATTTAAAATCTCCCCTATCTTTTTTGACTCCACATAGAGATTACCATTCTGATCTTCTAGAAGACCAATTTTGTCCCTTATGATCCTTTTGCTCTTAACATATCACTTAGGATTTTCAAATAAAAGAATCAGCAAGACCTACTACTTCAGCCTTGTATCCTGCCTGGGAAAATGTCTTCGCTGCCATCTTGTGCCACATGGCTTCCATATCAGTTTCCAAGCTTCTCGATTTGGACCGTCTGAAGACCCCAGGTACTCGCATTGAATCGACTGCTTCTCCCACTCCTTGTCCTACTGCATTATATGCTCTAGACATTCCGCTATGAGGAGGTGCCAGGGGACCCTATCCCAATCACTTCCACAACTCTGGGATTCTCTCTCCGCCACCTGAAATCCACCTGCATGCTACTTTATCCTCTGTTGGATCAACACTTTCAATCACCTGTTCTTCTCATTTCTCACAACCAGCAAGGAGTGGAAGATCACCCATCTACAGACTGCAGAACCTACCTTCTTCATCACAGGCA
The DNA here is from genome assembly GCF_963921235.1 of Mobula hypostoma. Classification (NCBI taxonomy): domain Eukaryota; kingdom Metazoa; phylum Chordata; class Chondrichthyes; order Myliobatiformes; family Myliobatidae; genus Mobula; species Mobula hypostoma. The sequence goes on along the minus strand of NC_086097.1, from coordinate 115,806,828 downwards.
GGCATAAGTAGCCCCAGATCATGATTTCTGCTGTGGACCTCATTGGTTCTCACGATCTCGAGCAGATTCAGAACATGGACTCCACTGCCATCAATGTGGGTTGCACCAACATTGGACACGTTCCAAGTGCCTATTGCTTAACTTCCAACCCCGTCTCCAAGCTGGACCTTGACTGACAGCACCTCCAGGCCAGGACTCCACATGCTGCCATTGGAACCCCAGTCTTCCCTTCCCTTACCACCACTCTGCAGTCCCGTATCTCTCAGGTCTCATTGCCCGCTCTTGAGTCCTCAAAGACTCCCATCTTCCTCTCACCCTATCTTAGCTGACCATCCAACTCCCTCCTCTCCTCAAACACTGCTAACCCTCTTCCCTCCTCTGATCCATGCTCTCATCCGTGCCAGGTCTTCACAATCCCCTCTGACCTTCCTCTCTCTGAGGCAGAACATTCTGTCCTCAGCATGGGCCTCACCTTTGTCCCCCTGCTGTTTTATCCCCCTGATTCAGTCTCTTCCAACTGACATCTGTAACGCTTCACACACTCTTCATCTTTTCAATGACTTCAAGTTCCCCGGACCTCATCATCACATTTTCACCTATGGAAATCCAGTCCCTATACACCTCCATCCCCCATCAGGAAGGCCCCAAAGCTCTCTGCTTCTTTCTGGACACCAGACCCAACCAGTTCCCCTCCATCACCACTCTCCACTGTTGTCAAGGTCCTCACTCTCAATAGTTTCTCCTTTGGCTCCTTCCACTTCCTTCAAACAAGAGGTATAGAAGCACTTGCATGGCTCCCAGCTATGCCTGCCTTTTTGTCGGCCACGTGGAACAGTCTACGTTATAATCTTACAGAGGTATCACTCCCCAACTTTACTTACGCTACATTGATGACTGCATTGGTGCTGCTTCCTGGCTTCATCAACTTTACCTCCAACTTCCACCCTGCCCTCAAATTTACCTGGTCCATTTCTGACACCTCCCTCCCCTTTCTCAATCTCTCTGTCTCTATCGCAGGAAACAGTTTATCCACTGGTATCTTTTAATAACCCACTGATTCTCACAGCTACTTGGACAATATCTCTTCCCAACCTGTCACTAGTAAAAATGCCATCCCCTACTCTGAATTCCTCCATCTCCATCACATCTGCTCTCAGGATGAGGCTTTTCATTCCAGAACTAATGAGATACACTCCTTCAAAGAAAGGCGCTTCCCTTCTTCCACCATCAATGCTGCCCTCACACGCATCTCTTCCATTTTACACATTTCTGCCCTCACCCCATTTACCCGCAATCCCACCAGGGGTAGGGTTCTTCTTGTCTTCACCTACCACCCCATCAAGCTCTGCATCCAGCACATCATTCTTTGTAACTTCCGCCATCTCCTTCTCCCTATGCAACTCCCTTATCCATTCGTCCCTTCCCACTGATTTCCCTCTGGGCACTTATCCTTGCAAATGGAAAAGTGCCACACCTCCCGTTACATGCCCTCACTCATCACCATTCAGAGCCCAAAACAGTCCTTCCAGGTGAAATGACGCTTCACCTGTAAGTCTGCTGCTGTCATCTACTGTACCCAGTGTTCCTGGTCTGGCCTCCTGTATATCAATGAGACCAGGCATAGATTGGGAGACCACTTTACTGAGCACCTACGCTCCATCTGACAGAAAAATCCATATCTCCCATTGGTCACCCATTTCAATTCTACTTCCCATTCCCCATTCTGACATATCAGTCTATGGCCTCCTCTACTGTCACAATGTGGCCAAACTCAGGATATAGGAGCAAAACCTTGAATTCCGTCTGGGTAGCTTCCAACCTGATGGCATAAACTTAAATTTTTCAAACTTCCAGTAATGCCCCCTACTCCCATTTCCCTCTCTCACCGTATCTCCTTACCTGCCCATCACCTCCCTCTGATGCTTCTCCCCCTCCCCTTTCTTCAAGACCTACTGTACTCTCCAATCAGATTTCTACTCTTTCAGCCCTTTATGTCTTTCACCAATCAACTTCCCAAGTCTTTGCTTCACCTCTCCAGGTTTCACCTATCACTGACTACCTTGTGCTTCTTCCTCCCTCCCCGCGCCCCCCCCCAACTTCTTACTCTGACTTCTAATCTCTTTTCTCCAGCCCTGATGAAGGGTCTCGGCCATTGTTTGCTCTTTTCCATAGATGCTGACTGGCCTGCTGAGTTCCTCCAGAATTTTGTGTCATCTTGTCTGCTGGCCAACCTCTTTCCTTCTTTTTGCCCTCCTGATTTCTTTCTTAAGTGTTCTCCTGTAGTCCTTTCACTCCAAAAATACCTAATTTGCTCCTACCTGCCTATACCTGCAATGCACCTCTTTTATTTTCTTAACCAGAGCCTCAATATCTCATGAAAACCAAGGTTCTATAAACCTTTTATTCTGACAGGCATATACAAGCTTTGTACTCTCAGAATTTCTCTTTTGAAGATCTCCTGCTTACCAGGTACAACTTTTCTAGAAAACAAGTTGTCCCAGAAAACATTTGCCAGATCACTTCTGGCACCGTCAAAATTGGCCTTTCTCCGACTTTGAATCTCAATCCACAGGCCAGGCATATCCTTTTGCATATTTACTTGGAAACTAGTGGCATTGCAGTCACAGAATGCAAAGTGTTCATCTACACAAATTTCTGTCATCTTCTCTGTCTCATTCTCTAATATGATATCAAGCATCGCACGCTCTCTCATTGGAACTTCCTTGATTAAGGAAACTTTCCTCAGTACATATGACAGACTCTTTCTTATCTAACCCTTTTACAGTAAGGGAGTTACAGTAAATATGTGGAAAGTTAAAATCACAAACTATAACAACAATATGAATCTTGCAACAGTTTGCAATCTCTCTACAAATTTGATCCTTTAAATCCCATGGACTGTTGGGCAGTTCATAATATAGCCCTATTAATATGGTCATACCTCTCTTATTCCTCATTTCTACACATAACACCTCACTAATCGAGTTCTCCAGTCTTTCCTGACTGAGCACTGCCATGAAATTTTCCCTGACTATTAATGCCACCCTGCCCACTTTAATCTATCCTGCTTTGTCATGTTTAAAACAACAAAACCCCAGAATACTGAGCTGGCAGTCCTGGCCCTCCTGCAACCAAGTCTCACTAATGGCCAGAATATCGCTCTGTCCTCCAGAGGAAGCAAGATCTCCCAGTGGCCACACATTTTAACTCCACGTCCCATTCCCATTCTGATATGTCTATCCACGGCCTCCTCTACTGTAAAGATGAAGCTACACTCAGGTTGGAGGAACAACAGCTTGTATTCTGTCTGGGTAGCCTCCAACCTGATGGCATGAACATTGACTTCTCAAACTTCCGCTAATGCCCCACCTCCCCCTCGTATCCCATCCATTATTTATTTATTTATATACACACATTCTTTTTCTCTCTCTCCTTTCTCTCCCTCTGTCCCTCTCACTATACCCCTTGCCCATCCTCTGGGTCCCCCTCCCCCTTTTCTTTCTCCCCAGACCTCCTGTCCCATGATTCTCTCATATCCCTTTTGCCAATCAACTGTCCAGCTCTTGGCTCCATCCCTCCCCCTCCTGTCTTCCCCTATCATTTCAGATCTCTCTCACCCCCTCCCACTTTCAAATCTCTTACTAGCTCTCCTTTCAGTTAGTCCTGATGAAACGTCTCGGCCCAAAACATCGACTGTACCTCTTCCTAGAGATGCTACCTGGCCCGCTGCATTCATCAGCAACTTTTATGTGTGTTGCTTGAAATTCCAGCATCTGCAGATTTCCTTGTGTTTGCTTATTTGGGCTGGTTTGTTTGGAGCAGAAAAACCTCTAAGCAATTTGTACGCTTTTTCACCCTTTGCGCTCAGCAACACTGGCACCTGTTTTTCATCAGCAATTTCAATTGCTTCAAAAATAATTGTTAATTCATTTAGAATACGTCAAACAGTTACATGTTGTGCAATTGATCACGTCTATTTTTCTGATGTAATTAGCCATTTCTGCTTTTTAAAAAAATATTATTATTATTACCAAGTACTCACTGTTTATGATCCTGAGGCTGGACTGGTTGCTTGTTAACTTGCCTTTTAAAAAAAAACTCGAACATATCTCTCTCCTCCCTTCAAACTGTAAGTAGTCATCTCAAATTTGTTTTAAAACGTCCTCATTACCACTGTTATGTTTTGTAACTCCAGAAATTATTTGAAAGAAAAACACAGCAGCTGGGATACTGGTCTACTTTGTTTTGTTTTCTCTTCTTTTGTGTGAAGCACTTACATAGGACGTGGTGGCATAATGATATATGCTGTTTATGTACTTAAAACCCATAATGAATTATGCAAACAAATAAAGGATGCCTAATCAAACAATATATTTACAATATTACTCAAATATTACTGAGATATTAAATACATTACAGTTAGATCATTGTGCATATTGAAAGAGGAAATAGTTACATATTTTCAGTGATTTGAGAGTTATGGACAACTGGATTAGAAGAGAAGTTGAGGACTGAGTCTCATTAGCAGTGATCACGTTGATTGATGAGGCAGGCTTGAGTGGAGAAATAATCTATTCCAACTTCTATTTTCTTTGGTTCAGGAACATAACATGAAAGGACACTAAATCCAGCTCACGCACATTCTTATCTCTACATGAACATTAATGGATTACTGCTGTGGTTTATCAAAAGGCTTTTTGTTAAAACTAATCCTACTTGGAGAGGCCCTGAAGCTGGTCGGTGCCTTATTACAGAATGTACTGTTAAACTCAGTTATTGTCTTCTTTCAGTCACCATGCATAGCACTTAATAATAATACAATTAGCTTATCCCTAATAATGAAATTGAACGTTTGGTAACATTTACAGTTCAGCCATATTTTTATGTTGGATGATCGTGAGAGGATTAGTCTTTCCCTTTCTCAAACCAGCAAGGCTTGGATACATGGAACGCGCTTGAATACTTTACATTGAGTACTGCGTATTGTAAATGTTGACATTCCACACAACTACAGTTATTGATCAAACGCTGCTGCTTGCAGTTCACCATTGTTTCCTTTTACAGTATTGATAGGGTTGATACTATACTCGGTAGGATTATTAATAGGAAGCCATTGATTGAGAAATCTTTCTATAAAATGGGTTTAATGAGCATCACTTCTATTTCCATAGAAGTTCATGAAGTCACAAGATTGAAGGTGAACTCTGAAGATTTAAACAACATACATCAAAGTTGCTGGTGAACGCAGCAGGCCAAGCAGCATCTCTAGGAAGAGGTGCAGTCGACGATTCAGGCCGAGACCCTTCGTCAGGACTAACTGAAGAAAGAGTGAGTAAGGGATTTGAAAGCTGGAGGGGGAGGGGGAGATGCAAAATGATAGGAGAAGACAGGAGGGGGAGGGATAGAGCCGAGAGCTGGACAGGTGATAGGCAAAAGGGGATACGAGAGGATTATGGGACAGGAGGTCGGGGAAGAAAGACAAGGGGGGGGGGTGACCCAGAGGATGGGCAAGAGGTATATTCAGAGGGACAGAGGGAGAAAAAGGAGAGTGAGAGAAAGAATGTGTGCATAAAAATGAGTAACAGATGGGGTACGAGAGGGAGGTGGGGCCTTAGCGGAAGTTAGAGAAGTCTGAAGATTTAAACACTACTCCTTCATGCTCTCTCCCTCTTTCTCATACACAAGCACAAACACCAAGGACAGAGCAGACCTGCGAAGACCCTGGCAGGAGTTAGCTGCCAGCAATGAGAATCCATGGAAAAAATGGAGCAATGCTGTCATCGTTTCATAGAAGGAGTTCATTCTATACCAAGGCTCTGGATCATCCCATTGCCCTCCCATCCCAACTAATTTTCGCTGTAAGCTATTCACAGCAGCTCACCATGGATTATATAACGAATTTCAAATAGGGGCAATTTACATGATTAATTAGCCTTCCAACCTATACATTTTTAAGATGTAGAATAGATCTGACAGAGCTGGAGGAAACCCATATGGTTGCAGAGAAATATAGCCAAACTCACAGACAGCACTGGCAGAAGTTTGAACCTGAATCTCTGAGCCATGAGCCAAAAACTCTGTGAGTTGCCCACTCTTCTCTTTTTTGTTGTCATACAAGCTCAGTGCTGCAACTCTGTTTATTGTTCAGTTTTGGTTGGAAGACTTGAGCTTAATAGTTCAAAGGAAATTTGTTTCCCATGGATTCAAGATATCTATTGGATGGTTGAAAAAACTGACCTTGGTTAAGCCTGGAGTAAAAAATAATATCCATGGATACCCATTCCGTTGTCAGTGTTAATGGAAGCTATTGCTGGAAGGAAATTTAGGCACCCCTTCCAACAAGAAATTTGAGATGCCAGCTTGTACTCCTTCCCTTCATCCACCTTCTCATTCTGGCTTCTCACCCTTTCCTTTCCGGTGCTGATGAAGGACCTCGGCCCAGAACGTTTGACTGTTTATTCCTCTCCATAAATGCTGCCTCACCTGCTAAGTTCCTCCAGAACATTATGTGTGTTACTATGTCAGTTTTAATACAGTCAAGTTCTCGTGAGGCTGCTTTCAGAGTGCGAATCAGTTTTATAGGTGAACATCGTTAGTGTTTCTCACAGCAATACCTGACCCCTTTAGGAATAAGCAGAAAGATTAAAATGTCCATTAGTAACATCTGTAGTTTGCAAACTCTATAATTTAATCAAAGAGATACTTGGTGACTGTAAATCCTGGATAAACATTAAACAGAATATTTTGGAGAGAGCATTGTTGTTGTAAACCGTTTGCATTCAGGAATAGCAAACTGGTGACCATCAACTAATGCATTTTGAAGGAGTGTAGTCCTTTGAAAGCTTCTCATCAATGTGAGAATAAGAAAATATATAGTTGCAATCAACGATGTGGATGTTATTTTTGTCCCCCTTCTCTCATTTTGTTATTCCCCATTCCGGTGTTCCTCTTACCCTTTTGCTTCTCCTGCTGTGCCTACCACCTCGCTCTGGTGGCCATCATCTACCCTCTTCTCCCATGGAACACTCTCCTCTCTTACCAGATTCTGTTATCATCAGTCCTTTGCCTTTTGAACCTTGCTCCACCCACCTACCCCATCATATCACCTCCGCTTGTACTTCTTCCCCTCCCCCCACCTTCTTATTCTGGTTTCTTTCCACCCTTGATGAAGGGCCTCAGCCTGAAATCTCATCTCTTTATTCCTCCCTCTAGATGTTGCCTAACCTGCTAAGTTTCTTCCGCATTTTGCATGTGTTACTCTACAAAGTATATAGATGTGATTCAAATGCACACAGTATGCCCCTGAACTGATGAAAACAGCTGATATGAACTTGTCATTGAGCCATATTTGGCCAGTTGAGAGAATATGACTAGCTGGCCATGCAGTGAATTGATTGGACCTTCTGCGCGCAGGGGGCTCTCTCTCTTCGCATGGGCTTTCCAGTGTGCATGTTTTTATCTGGACGGCCCTGGTTCAAGGTTCCTGCATGAAAGGCTGCCCAGAATGTACCATGACTAGCATGCCTCAGTATGAACTTTAAATCACGTGATTCCATTGTCATTCTTACCCTGCACCTATGTAACAGACACAACAATGGCATTCTGCTCCAGTCTACAGGCTGTGGCATGGCTTTCATCATACATTTTCTCAGGAGATCTATTATGACCTTCATAATGAGGTTTAAGCTCTTCACACATACAAGGAATTCCCAGGCAAAGAGGTACATTTTTAAAATAAATTATTGTATGCTAAGGTAAAGTAAAGGAAATAAAGTAGAAAAGACAACAGTGTAATTCAAAGCAATAAATGGAACCTATGAATTCCTATTCAGTTTGGAAGGCTGTCCAATGTGCCTGTACATATTTTTTCTCAAGATTACCAAACCACAAACAAGATTAATTCTGCATACTGTTGGATATTTGGGGGGAGGGGGGGAGAAGGGGAGGAGGGGTGGCATTACTGGTCAGGGATACTATTACAGCTACAAAAAGGGTGGGTAATGTAGCAGGATCCTCTTTTGAGTCAGTATGGATGGAAGTCAGGAACAGGAAGGGAGCAGTTACTCTGTTGGTGGTATTCTATAGGCCCCCTGGTAGCAGCAGAGATACAGAGGAGCAGATTGGGAATCAGATTTTGGAAAGGTGCAAAAATAACAGGGTTATTATCATGGGTGACTTTAACTTCCCTAATATTGATTGGCACCTGATTAGTTCCAAGGGTTTAGATGGGGCAGAGTTTGTTAAGTGTGTCCAGGATGGATTCCTGTCACAGTATGTGGACAGGCCGACCAGGGGGAATGCCATACTAGATCTAGTACTAGGTAATGAACCGGGTCAGGTCACAGATCTCTCAGTGGGTGAGCATCTGGGGGACAGTGACCACCTCTCCCTGGCCTTTAGCATTATCATGGAAAAGGATAGAATCAGAGAGCACAGGAAAATTTTTAATTGGGGAGGGGCAAATTATGAGGCTATATGGCTAGAACTTGTGGGTGTGAATTGGGATGATGTTTTAGCAGGGAAATGCACTATGGACATGTGGTCGATGATTTGAGATCTCTTGAAAGATGTTAGGGATAAGTTTGTCCCAGTGAGGAAGATAAAGAATGGTAGGGTGAAGGAACCATGGGTGACAAGTGAGGTGGAGCATCTAGTCAGGTGGAAGAGGGAAGCATACATGAGGTTTAGGAAGCAAAGATCAGATGGGTCTATTGAGGAATATAGGGAAGCAAGAAAGGAGCTTAAGAAGGGTTTGAGAAGAGCAAGAAGGGGGCATGAGAAGGCCTTGGCGAGTAGGGTAAAGGAAACCCCAAGGCATTCTTCAATTATGTGAAGAACAAAAGGATGACAGGAGTGAAGGTAGGACTAATTAGAGATATAGGTGGGACGATGTGCCTGGAGGCTGTGGAAGTGAGCGAGGTCCTCAATGAATACTTCTCTTCGGTATTCACCAATAAGAGGGAACTTGATGATGGTGAGGACAATATGAGTGAGGTCGATGTTCTGGAGCATGTTGATATTAAGGGAGAGAAGGTGTTGGAGTTGTTAAAATACATTAGGACAGATAAGTCCCCAGGGCCTGATGGAATATTCCCCAGGCTGCTCCATGAGGCGAGGGAGGAGATTGCTGAGCCTCTGGCTAGGATCGTTATGTCCTCCTTGTCCACGATAATGGTACCAGAGGATTGGAGGGAGGCTAATATTGTTCCCTTGTTCAAAAAAGGTTGTAGGGATAGACCGGGTAATTATAGACCAGTGAGCCTTACGCCTGTGGTGGGAAAGCTGTTGGAAAAGATTCTTAGGGATAGGATCTATGAGCATTTAGAGAATCATGGTCTGATCAGGGACAGTCAGCATGGCTTTGTGAAGGGCAGATCGTGTCTAACAAGCCTGATAGGGTTCTTTGAGGAGGTGACCAGGCATATAGATGAGGGTAGTGCAGTGGATGTGATCTACATGGATTTTAGTAAGGCAATTGACAAGGTTCCACATGGTAGGCTTATTCAGAAAGTCAGAAGGCATGGGACCCAGGGAAGTTTGGCCAGTTGGATTCAGAATTGGCTTGCCTGCAGAAGGCAGAGGGTCATGGTGGAGGGAGTACATTCAGATTGGAGGATTGTGACTAGTGGTGTCCCACAAGGATCTGTTCTGGGACCTCTACTTTTCGTGATTTTTATTAACGACCTGAATGTGGGGGTAGAAGGCTGGGTTGGCAAGTTTGCAGACGACACAAAGGTTGGTGGTGTTGTAGATAGTGCAGAGGATTGTCGAAGATTGCAGAGAGACATTGATAGGATGCAGAAGTGGGCTGAGAAGTGGCAGATGGTGTTCAACCCGGAGAAGTGTGAGGTGGTACACTTTGGAAGGACAAACTCCAAGGCAGAGTTCAAAGTAAATGGCAGGATACTTTGTAGTGTGGAGGAGCAGAGGGATCTGGGGGTACATGTCCACAGATCCATGAAAGTTGCCTCACAGGTAGGGGGTAGTTAAGAAAGCTTATAGGGTGTTAGCCTTCATAAGTCGAGAGATAGAGTTTAAGAGTCGCGATGTAATGATACAGCTCTGTAAAACTCTGGTTAGGCCACACTTGGAGTACTGTGTCCAGTTCTGGTCGCCTCACTCAGGAAGGATGTGGAAGCATTGGAAAGGGTACAGAGGAGATTTACCAGGATGCTGCCTGGTTTAGAGAGTATGTATTATGATCAGAGATTAAGGGAGCTAGGGCTTTACTCTTTGGAGAGAAAGAAGATGAGAGGAGATATAATAGAGGTGTACAAGATAATAAGAGGATTAGATAGAGTGGATAGCCAGTGCCTCTTCCCCAGGGCACCACTGCTCAATACAAGAGGACATGGCTTTAAGGTAAGGGGTGGGAAATTCAAGGGGGATATTAGAGGAAGGTTTTTTACTCAGAGAGTGGTTGGTGTGTGGAATGCACTGCCTGAGTCAGTGGTGGAGGCAGATACACTAGTGAAATTTAAGAGACTACCAGACAGGTTTATGGAGGAATTTAAGCTAGGGGGTTATATGGGAGGCAGGGTTTGAGGGTCGGCACAACATTGTGGGCTGAAGGGCCTGTACTGTGCTGTACTATTCTATGTTCTATGTTCTATATTTGGCTCTGGTGGGGGTGGGGTGCATTTTTTAATAAAATCAAATTGAGCCAGTTACAAAGTGGTGCAAAGAGATAGCCAACCACTTACTGGTGAACATGTCAGAGAGTCAATTAATCAAGCTGCGGGGTATGTAAGTATTGAACTAGAAAACAGCTCCATATTAAAGGAGAAAAGCATATTTGAATTACATGCAAATGGCATGAAATTGGAAAATTCCAAATTTTCTAAAGAAGTGTTCATGATAGCATCATGCTAGGTCCTTCAGTCTGTCCAGTCAGAAGGACTTGATGATAACAGTTATGATGATAAACACTATAAATGTACAGAATAAAACGACCACAGGTTTTGAATGCCAGAACAGAAACAAGGGTCCAAGTGGCATGTATTAGCATAAATGGCATATATTAGCATAAATTGCATATATTAGCATAAACTGCGCATATATATAAGCAAATGGCTTGTATTCATTGCACTTTCATAATACAGCATCTGACTTTGAAATGTTATGTGAAAAAATAACAAATGTTGCTTCAATGGAGAAGAAAGAACCTTAACAGTACTTCTTAAAGCAGTGAAGATTATGAGATTTCATGTCGCTTTAATGAGACAAAGGCATCTGAGAAGTTTATTGACACTCATGGGGCACATTAATCCTTCTTTACATAGACAATTGCTTTGGTTATGGGCCAGCTATTAAAAAATTCAGAGTTGCTCTTTTCCCAAGGTGTCAAATGCTACTCAACAATCCTTTCATGCTTTTAGTGGGCTTTTATTGAATGAATGGAAGAAAATATCAGGTAATTCCGGAGTGGACTTACTGTATATACAAGTTAAGAGAAGGAAACAGACACAGCATGCTTTAAAAGTTCATTCTCAAAGTCCCACTGTGTCCTGATGGTTTTGACCCTGTTCAATTGTTATCTGTAAAGGCCACAAAATTGTTTCTACAATACAGCTGCCTGAGCCCTCTAATTTTGTTTTGTGTTAAGTGTGCTCTTCCTTCAGGTTTGCTAACAATCCTTATCCTGACTTGAAATCAGATTTGGATCTCTGTGATATGCTTTGATACACAAAATGGTATTCCAGCAGGATTGTACCGAGCAGTAATTTGATTCTTTACACAGCACACCAAAAGACCAGAATTCCATGCACCAATAAATGTCATCAGTCCTTAGTGAGCAAAACTATAGAGGAAAAGTTTGCCTTTTACCAGTACAGGCTGTCACAGGAGCAACACACAAAATGCTGGTGGAACTCAGCAGGTCAGGCAGCAGCTATAGAGGGGGATCAACAGAATAAATAATAAATGCTACCTGCTGAATTCCTGCAGCATTTTGTGTTTTGTTTTGGATATGGACCATCTGCATCACCTCCACTGTTTATAATTAGACTGCCATGCTACTGCACTTTGCTACTGTAGATGTCCATCAGAATTTACAGGATTCTCACACCTACTTGAATGCAAATTGCAAGCCATCTGACTGCAAGACCCTACAATGGATTGTGAGGTCTCCTGAGGTAATCATTGGGATCTGTCTTCCTCCCTGGATACATAGGGTCCTTAGCATCGTGAATGATCCTTCCTATTTGTCCATCAATCACTTGGACACCCTACCATCAGGCAAGAGATACCATAGCATTAGGACAAGGACTATTAGGATGGTAAGCAGCTTCTTCCTCCTGGTAGTGAGACTACTAAACTCCCTGACATCACCTAGGTCTCATCAAGCATGAAGCGCCAGTAGAGTTATACTGTTTACTTTTTAAACTTGTGTCGTAAATGCAGCTTGTGATTTGTTAATTTACTTATGGCAATATTACATTTGTGTTGAGTGTGAGCTATGCGTATGGTCCAGAAGAACATTGTTTTGTTTGATAGTATACATGTGAACAGTTGAATGACAGTAAACTTGATCTTAAAACGCAAGCAATGTTCAAATGGTTCGATTTAATATCAGAGAACGTACACAGTCTAAAATCTGAAATTCTTACTCTTCATAGACATCCAAAAAAGAAACCGTATAGAATGAATGATAGAAACATCAGAACCCAAAAGCCCCCCTCTCCTCCCATGAATAAGCATCAGCTCACCCCCTCCCTCTCTCCCCACTTGCACTAGCAATAACACTGACCCCCCCCCCCCACTACGATGCAAGAAATAGCAAAAGCTCCCCAAAGAGACCTTGATCTGGAGTCCAACAAAAACTACAGTATATAACCCAGCACTTCGGTATGAGAGTGAGTGAGAGAGAGTGAGGAGAGAGAGTGAGAGAGTGAGAGAGAGGAGAGAGTGTGAGGAGAGAATGTGAGGACAGCGTGTAAGGAGAGTGTGAGAGAGAGAGAGAGAGAGAGAGTGAGAGAGAGTGAAAGATCACTTTTGTAACAACAAGAGTGGAGACCAGTGACTCGCTGTTCTGATGTTACAGTCTTCTGCAGCTCTTCTCCAAGCTCTCTGACTCAAGAACCGGCAGGTTCTCACTAACGAGAGAGAGATATAGAGATAGAAATAGAGATATCGCTTGAGTACAGGGTCCTTTTTCCGACAGCAGTACACACCGCCTGCTGCCCTAATGTTTCAGTCTTCCACGACACTTCCGTCAGCAAAATTATACTTTATCATAAATTGCAATCTTATTTTGATAACAATTTGGAAAATCCAACATGCCGGCTTTATACAAAATGGAAGAATGTTGATTCACCATTTGGTGTTTAGGGCAAAATCCAGATTAAGCATACCTACATAAAACTCAGAGTCAGAAGCTTTTTCTGTCAGAGTAACATGCAGTGGATCGACTGGGAGTACAGAAACCTGCATAAGCACCGGCCTGATGGGCCACAGGGCTCGGGACAGACTTTAAGATATGCAGTGGATTGCATTCAGATCTTATATATAGCTCTCTGTGTGTTGTCAATGTCATACCTACTCTCAGCAACCAGACCGAAGCCTGAAAGCAAATGTTTACCTTAGATGAAGAAAAAGAGAGGAAAATGCATTTTTTAAATAAATGCACTATTACAAACAGTTTATCTCTGCAGCAAGGTTAAAAATAGAACAAATCACATTTCCCCTTGTCCTTCTGATTGTTCTAATGCTGCTGGAGAAGTTTTTCTAATTATTTGTGCTTTCCAAGCCATAGCCTTTCAACAGCTGCATTGCCATAGCAATGAAAAGATGCAGACTCATCTGACGTACTTTCAGAACCACAGAAAAAGGAAGGTCATTACCCTCTTTTCATCATCTTCCTTTTGGCTTCAATTATCTACTTTCAGATGCCACAGAATACAATGCACACCTTGGACGTGAGAGAAGTATTCAGCCTTTAACAAAAATTAATCAGCGCTCTACCAAATAGTTCATTCAAGTATTTTCTAATCCTCACTGCGTCAAAATGCTCCATTTACTTTCAGGTCACATAATATCGTCAGCAAGATCAATAATCCTAGTACATATGTGAGAGCTAGAATATGGGAGAATAATGGATTAATGTGGCATTAATGTAAAATGGTGCGCCTCAGTGACCTGGAGAGCTATATTGACAGGGGTCAGGGCTTTATGCTTTGGCTTTTGGTAAGGTCACCCAGGCAAAGGGTAGAGGCCAGACTAAGCATGGTCCACCAGTCCCCCAGGTTCAGGGGTTCTGCTCAGGGCTAACAACCTTGACCAGTCTAAAGAAATTGCTATGAAAACAGCAAGGAAGAATACTTGTATATAGAAACATAGAAACATAGAAAATAGGTGCAGGAGTAGGCCATTCGGCCCTTCGAGCCTGCACCGCCATTTATTATGATCATGGCTGATCATCCAACTCAGAACCCAGCCTTCCCTCCATACCCCCTGACCCCTGTAGCCACAAGGGCCATATCTAACTTCCTTTTAAACATAGCTAATGAACTGGCCTCAACAGTTTGCTGTGGCAGAGAATTCCACAGATTCACCACTCTCTGTGTGAAGAAGTTTTTCCTAACCTCGGTCCTAAAAGGCTTCCCCTCTATCCTCAAACTGTGACCCCTCGTTCTAGACCTCCCCAACATCGGGAACAATCTTCCCGCATCTAGCCTGTCTAATCCCTTGAGGATCTTATACGTTTCAATCAGATCCCCCCTCAATCTTCTAAATTCCAACGAGTACAAGCCCAGTTCATCCAGTCTTTCTTCATATGAAAGACCTGCCATCCCAGGAATCAATCTGGTGAACCTTCTTTGTACTCCCTCTATGGCAAAGATGTCTTTCCTCAGATTAGGGGACCAAAACTGCACACAATACTCCAGGTGTGGTCTCACCAAGGCCTTGTACAACTGCAGTAGTACCTCCCTGCTCCTGTACTCGAATCCTCTCGCTATAAATGCCAGCATACCGTTCGCCTTTTTCACCGCCTGCTGTACCTGCATGCCCACTTTCAATGACTGGTGTATAATGACACCCAGGTCTCGTTGCACCTCCCCTTTTCCTAATCGGCCACCATTCAGATAATAATCTGTTTTCCTATTTTTGCCACCAAAGTGGATAACTTCACATTTATCCACATTAAATTGCATCTGCCATGAGTTTGCCCACTCACCCAACCTATCCAAGTCACCCTGCATCCTCTTAGCATCCTCCTCACTGCTAACACTGCCACCCAGCTTCGTGTCATCCGCAAACTTGGAGATGCTGCATTTAATTCCCTCATCCAAGTCATTAATATATATTGTAAACAACTGGGGTCCCAGCACTGAGCCTTGCGGTACCCCACTAGTCACCGCCTGCCATTCTGAAAAGGTCCCGTTTATTCCCACTCTTTGCTTCCTGTCTGCTAACCAATTCTCCACCCACACCAATACCTTACCCCCAATACCGTGTGCTTTAAGTTTGCACACTAATCTCCTGTGTGGGACCTTGTCAAAAGCCTTTTGAAAATCCAAATATACCACATCCACTGGTTCTCCCCTATCCACTCTACTAGTTACATCCTCAAAAAATTCTATGAGATTCGTCAGACATGATTTTCCTTTCACAAATCCATGCTGACTTTGTCCGATCATTTCACCGCTTTCCAAATGTGCTGTTATCACATCCTTGATAACTGACTCCAGCAGTTTCCCCACCACCGACGTTAGGCTAACCGGCCTATAATTCCCCGGTTTCTCTCTCCCTCCTTTTTTAAAAAGTGGGGTTACATTAGCCACCCTCCAATCCTCAGGAACTAGTCCAGAATCTAACGAGTTTTGAAAAATTATCACTAATGCATCCACTATTTCTTGGGCAGAAATGGAGGACCTTCATTGCTGCCCTAAGCACCAGTGGCATAACAGGCAGTAAGTCAAGGATAAAATGGGTGGTTGATATTCAGTGCCTACTAGATGAGCTGAAGGACCTATTTTTGTGCTGTATCAATTGGTACATTTAATGTCAGAGAAATGTACAATATACATCCTGAAATCCTGTATCTCTTTATCATTTTATAAGAGTTGATATCAAATGTCCCAATCAATTCCAAATACTTACAAGATCATTCCACTGAAAAAGAAGTGAGATGATGAGAGGTCATCAAATATACCAATCTGCCAAATGCATGGCTGCTGTCAGTAAGTAGATTGTATATTCTCCCCTGACCACATGAGTTTCCTTTGGGTGCTCCAGTTTACTCCCTCACTGAATGCTTCAATGTTCTTGTGACAAATAAAGCTAATCTTTAATCTTTAGCTTTGCAAAAAGCACAGGGAAGATGAATATCATGGTGAGTGCTGGCAATGACTGAACTCAGTTGTGGAGGACCAGCAGACTCCCATGTAGAGATGGAAAGAGCGTGTTATACAGAGGAATTCCTACAGACCATCAACAGCACTACCAAACAACACCATAAGATAAATCATTTTCCACACAAGAACCCCCATAACAAGAGTTAGTCAGGTCCCCATTAAATAATCACAGGATGTGGAAAACCCATGTCAGTCACAATTAACTTGACAAGATTAAATAGAAAACACAAGGACTTAACAACTCTAGTTAAGACAACAATTAGTAAATACAGCTGCTCGAGAAACCTAGCAGCTTAACACTTAACTGCATGCTGCAGAGGCCTATAGGTCATGACAATGAAGAAACCTTTTATATATTAAATTCTTCTTTCCTGGAATGGATTGCTTGAAATAAAGGGCAAAGCAGATTCAATAGTAATTTCAAGGAAACTAGGTCTATATTATAAAGAAAAAATAATGAAGGTTATGGGATGAGATCAATTGTTGGCCCTTTCACTGAGTTGATACAGTTAACCAAATGACCTCATCTATGCTGGAACATTTCATGAATTGTTTTACATTCTTTAAACTTACCTTAGATTTTCTGCAATTACTCCTGCTTGCTTTACCTGCTTATAGCTATAGCTCCTTGTTATCCTCAAAGGTCTTCTTCTTTTTTGTTTTATGGCGGTTGGCAACCAGTTTTCAGTGCATTATCGCCACCTGCTAGATTTGTGGTGTTCCAACCAAATTTTTCCTGGAGTTCTCTACTTTAAACAATCCAGTTCAGCCTGCAGTTCTCTATTAGCATCACTCTGTAGTTGCAATTCCTCGTGAATGCTTAATGCGCTCATTAAATAATGCCGCAAACTGCTATTCTTCCCTAATTATGTCACATGTTTTTGCGTAGTTGCATTACCTCAATTACATTGATTTCATCTACATCACTTGTAAGACTAAAATCGTCCAAAGGTCAAGTTAGGAAATTGCTAACTACTTACCCAGATAGATGTAGTCATGTGATACATAAGGTTCCTGCTGCTGCCTGTTCTTCCCATGACAGCATCCCACATTCCTAATGTGTACTATTAGGCCTAGTGAGTTGTGAGCATGCTATATTGTTGCCAGAAGTGTGATGATACTTGCCGGCTGTGTGCCACAATCTCTGCTGAATTGATTTGAAGCAAGCAATGCACTTTACTGTATGTTTTGATGTACACATGATGAATAAAGCTAATCTTCAATTAATCATGTTTACTATCTGCTGGAGAGAGCCCCTCTGTAATGGATTCTGGGTACCCTACACTTGATCATTGAAGCTCTATGAATTCTATGTGTTAGAAGCATATAAGTTTGACGAACTTCCGAAGATGTACAGCGGAGAGTATATTGGATGGCTGCATCACAACCTGGTATGGAAAAACCAATGCCCTTAAATGGAAAATCCTACAAAAAGTAGTGGATTCGGCCCAAAACCATCATAGGTAAAGCCCTCCCAACCATTGAGCACATTTACATGAAACACTGTTGTAGGAAAGCAGCATTCATTACCAAGGTTCCCCACCACCTTAGACACCCTCTCTTCTCACTGTTGCCACCTGGAAGAAGGTACAAGAGCCTCAGGACTCGTACCATCAGGTTCAGGAACAGTTACTACCCCTCAACCATCACTCTCTTGGACAAAAGGGGATAACTTTACTCAACTTCACTTACCCTATCATTGAAATGTTCCCACAACCAATGGACTCACTTTCAAGGGCTCTTCCTCTCATGTTCTCAACATTTATTGATATATTTGCATTTGCACAGTTTGTTGTTTCTACACTCTGGTTGAACACCCTAGTAGGTGGGTGGTTTTTCATTGATCCTGTTATAGTTACTATTCTATAGATTTGTTCAGTATGCCCACAAGAAAATGAATCTCAGGGTTGTATATGGTGAATATATGTACTTCAATAATAAAATTTACTTTAAATGTTGAATTTTAAGATTTCTCTACCATCTTCTGACTCCCCATATCTGTGTCGCTTATGGTCTTAAACCTTTTCACTTTTAAATCTACAATATTTTACCCGTGACTAGTTCTTGGAACAATGAGTCCAGTTAACTTTCTCTCTCTCTATGTCCAAGTTGCAGATACAGATATTTAGTACTAGATCATATTGGCCTTTGCCATCTCTCACAGGCCAAAACCACAAAACAAAGCCTACCTTGCAGTGGTCATTACATTTAATTTATTTAATCGGCACTTTTTTTTCAATATGTGATTTATGATTTTTTAGTTATAATTTATTTTAGTCAAAAATCTAGTTTTGAGATGCAAAGTTTGGTTATATGTTTCACTTTTGATTGTAATTGGGGCAAATCTTTGTACCTTTCTCACAATTCATAAGCTTGCTCACTTTAGTGTCATCAGAAAGCTTATAATTAATCCATGTGATTACCTTATCCAAATTATTGAATGTTATCAAAAGCTGAAACCCAAGAATAGATCCTTGTGGTACAGCTCTCTGTAAAATAACTGTTTATTCTTGTTATCTCTTTCCTATTCATTATCTATTTTCAAATTATGCCAATAAATAATTATCAATATAAATGGTATGCTGCAGGAAAGATATCAAAAAAATTGATAAAGTACAGAGAAAATTTTAAGCATGTTGCAATGACTTGAGGACCACTGTTTTTTCTTAGTGTTCGGAAATGCTTTTAAACTCACCAGAAACCTGTTCTCATGCCCCTTTTAAACTTAATGGTGCCTTACTCTCCACTGCTTTTAAATTTTTGGGGTCTTGTTCCCTAGATTATTTTAAACAGTGGGCCCCTCTTCCCATGCTCCATTGAAACACGCAGTGGCTCTGTTCAATTACTTGTTTAAAATTTTCAGGATCCATGTCCCAGCTTTAAAACACACCAAGCATAGCTTCTCTATTTCTCTTCAAAGTTACCTCATTCACTGAAAACAGAGTATACTATGCAATAACTTCTAAAAAGAAGTTAAATTTGAAATGGTGATTTGACAGGGGGCAGGGGGTGTGGGTATTATATTATCAAATTTTACTGCAATCCATAATCTATAGAATTTAAGAAATGCTTTGATTTCATATCCACAGCTACCATGTTAAAATATCTGAAATGCAAATTATGGAAATTTGTTGGCTTTCAGTGTAGTTAATTTCTCCAGCACTGCTTTTTGTACTAGTACAGTATCAGCTTTCTTTTGCTCCTTGCCTTCATTAGTTTCCTGGCTCCCTAATATCTCTTGAGGATTGCTTTTCTCCTCTGCTGTGAAAATATTCTGCCAGTACCACGCTTCCCATTATTTAAACAAACAAGAATGTTTTACTAACATATACATAGGTTCTGGAACCTACTCCATGGCAGTTGCAGGAGTTGACTCTGAGACTGCAGGAAGTGGTTGGTTCTGACAGCTCTGGACACTTTTCTTCTCCTTTTTCAACTTTTTCTCACCTTCCTTCTTCTTTTGCTTTGTACATTTTGATTTTGGGAGGTGCATTTAGTTCACTGGAGTGGTTGGCATCCGTCTGCCTCAAAGGACAGTGGGCGATGATCATCATCAGCACAAGCCTGGACAGAAGGTATGAAGACCCTGAGAAGCCCAATTATCAAGAACCCCCTCTCGTCTTCACCAAAGGAAAGCTTATGAAGCAATATGTTTAGCACCAGCTTGGCTGTAGGAGCTGCCGGAAGGACGTTCAATGACATCCAGCCACCTTGGGGGCTCCACTCCGGATTTGCTGTCTGGGTTTACACCCACAGCCTTCATGTCTGCCAAGGCTGCCCACAAGGCAGTGGGGCTATTTACACATAACTGGGGATCTGGTTCACGAGCAACAGGGTGTGTCCACAGACCGGAGGGCCTGTGTGCTACACATGTAGGAGACAGACCTCCTCCCCATCCACTGGAGTTTTATTAATCCTTCTATTGCTCCCTTTACGATCTGATCTCTCCTCTTCGTTTCCTCATTCACAACGTCATCTGACGAATGCTTTGATTTCATATAAGAACGTAACATAAGAAATAGGAGCAGGAGTAGGCCATCTGGCCTGTCGAGTCTGCTCTGCCATTCAATAAGATCATGGCTGATCTGACCCTGGACTCATCTCTACCTACCTGACTTGTCCATAACACTTAATTCCCCTACTATGCAAAAATCTATCCAACTTTGTCTTAAATATATTTACTGAGGTACCCTCCAGTGCTTCATTGGGCAGAGAATACCAGAGATTCACCACTTTTTGTGAAAAGCAGTTCCTCCTCATCTCCATCCTAAATTTACTCCCCCAAATCTTGACGCTATGTCCACTAGTTCACTTTCAGAATTTGATAAGTTTCTATGAGATCTCCTTTCATCTTTCTGAATTCCAGCGAGTACAGTTCCAGGCGATTCAATCTCTCCTCATAGTCTAACCCCCTCAACATGGTGAACTTCCTCTGCACTGCCTGCAGAGCCAGTATATCCTTCCTCAAGCAAGGAGACCAGAACTACACATATTGCTCCAGATGAGGCCTCACCAGTACCCTATACAGTTGCAGCATAACCTCCCTGCTCTTAAATTCAATCCTTCTAGCAATGAAGACCAACATTGCATTTGTCTTCTTGATAACCTGCTGCACCTGTAAGCCAACCTTTTGTGATTCACAAAAACATACTCTCAAGTCCTTCTGCACAGCAGTATGCTGCAATCTTTTACTATTTAAATAATAATCTGATCTTCCATTTTTCCTTCCAAAGTGGATTACCTCACACTTACCAACACTGTACACCATCTGCCAGACCCTTGCCCACTTACTCAACCTATCGATATCTCTCTGCAGACTCTCTGTATCCTCTGCACAGTTTGCTTATCCACTCAATTTGGTGTCATCAGCAAACTTAGATACACCGCACTTGGTCCCTCTTCCTGAGCATTAATGTCTCCTTTCTTTTGACTCCTTTCTTCTTTGCCTTCCATCCATCCAGCTGGGCTTTGGTCTTTGCAGCCGGCACTCCTATAATCCTTCATTCTCATTCCCTCCATTATCAGATGGTTCCGTTTTGCTGGCTCAAGTTTATCTGACTAGCCTGTGTCATTTCGCATTGGATATAGCCCAGGGCTACAAACTGTTTTGTTTTATGGCCTTCATCTTCAACTTCATTTCTTAGATGACATTTTTTGTTCCAATCAACTCTGACTGATTGAAATCAGTTAAACTGATTCACCCAGACACTGGGCCCAGATGACAAGATTGCTTTTGCAAACCTGCCATTTTACACAATGAACATTTTCTTCTTTGAGAATGGTCTCAGGTTTAGCAGATCATTAGCAGAAACTCCTTGTGCCCATTTCAGTTGTTCTTATTAAGTTATCCCAGAGGAAGAATCAGTTCTTCAAATAGGTCACAAAATGGCAGCTGCAAAGACAGTCTCACTAAAAGGCCATCTCCATTCATGTTCACTGATTGTAGTTCTTTCTGGCCAACACCAGTCATTAATAGGTAAAAAATTACAGATTACTTTTGCTTCATGCTTAAAATGTTGAGAAGGGCATAATTTTTCTTTAAGTAGTTGCAGAGGGAAAGATGTTCAAATGTTCAAATGCACCATGTTTGCTACAGGAGAAAAGATGGTGCAGTGGGTTCACAGAAATATCAAAGCAAATAGCTGTTTACTTCAAGGCACAATTCTGATGAAACATTCGTTATTAATAAAATGGCCCATTAATACAAGAACAAAGTGGTGAGGGGTTAAAATGAGCCATGCAGAATTCAATTTTTAGATGCTAGGAACCTGTCTAATAAACAAAAGTAGACCTCAACCTCTCCTCTCTCTGTAAT
Source organism: Mobula hypostoma (assembly GCF_963921235.1). Classification (NCBI taxonomy): domain Eukaryota; kingdom Metazoa; phylum Chordata; class Chondrichthyes; order Myliobatiformes; family Myliobatidae; genus Mobula; species Mobula hypostoma. The sequence goes on along the minus strand of NC_086097.1, from coordinate 115,784,658 downwards.
GTTAACCACTCAAAGGGTCGTGACCAGTGTTACATTTAAAAAAGAATCTTTAGGCATTTTAGCTTAATTTCATATATGTTGGCAATTAATTCAAATTGCAGAGAGATTGAAGAGACTCCAGATGGCCTTAATGGGTGATATCATACAGCCCCGAGCATTCTACTGGAGACTGGTGCATCATGACCCAGGCAGCAATATCTGAATCATAGAGTCATTGGGTAATACAAAAGTATTACAACCTGAGAACAGACCCTTCATCCAAACTCATCCATGCTGACCACCAAAGCTAGACCCTTTTGCCCATATTTGGCCCATATGCTCAAAACCTTTCATATCTATATACTTATCCAAATATCTTTTAAATGTTTTTATAGTATTTCCATATACGCAGTTGCCTCTCATGCCTTTTTTAAATCTTTCCACTTTCTTAGAACTTTTTGAGAAGTTTTTGCAGATTTGGCATGTCATCTAAAGCTTGGACAAACTTCTGTAGATATTCAACGGAAAGGATCCTGACTGGTTGTACCACAGCCTGGTATGGAAACTCCAGTGTCCAAGAACAGAAAAGCTTGCAAAAGTGGAAGATACAGACCAATCCAAAACAGGAAAAGCCCTCCTGATCATTGAGCATTTCTACAAGGAGCACTGCCACAAGAAAGCAGCCTCCACCATCTGGGCCATGCTCTCCTCTCACTGATGCTGTTGGGAGGGAGGTACGGGAGCCTTAGGTCCCATATCACCAGATTCATGAACAGTTATTACCTTTCAAGCATCAGTATGGATAACTTCTCTCACCATAACTCTGAACACAACCTATAGACTCACTTTGAAAGGACTCCATATTCCTTGTTCTAAATTTTACTCATGTTCTCAATAACTCATGTTCAGAATATTTTTTATTTACTTATTTATTATTATTATTATTACAACCATTATTATTTTTTTATTATTACTTTGTATTGGCACATTTTGTTTTCTTTTGCAGTCTTTCCTTGTAGTTTTTGATTGATTGTATTGTATTTCTTTGTTCTACTGTGAGTACCTACAAGAAAGTGAATTTCAGCGTGCTATATAGTTAAATATACACACTTTTAGAATAAATTTATTTTGAACTTACCTTTTATGCCCTCTAGCATTTGGTATCCTTTCCCTAGGTAAAATAAACTATCTGTACTCACCCTGATTATGCCCCTCATGATTTTATACACAATTGTAAGGCAAACTTCATTCTCCTAGATTTCAAGGAATAAAATCCTAGCCTGCCCAAACTCTGCCTATAATTCAGACTCTATGGCTGCTTTCATATAAACCTTTCCTGAGTCCACACTCCACCCTATTGTCTAATGTTTAAAGTATCCGCCTCTGTCTAAACGGCTTAATGATAAAGACCCACTGTCTCAGAAATGGCCAGCTCTCCAGAAACTGAAAAGCCGAAGATTTGTATGGCCGTGTGGTTTGAGGAGTAATGAGGAAAGGTGTTCTTTCACAATCTCAGCTAGTCTCTCAGAGTAAATGGGGAATGAATGATACAAAGCTGACCTGTGTAGTCAGGCAAAAGCAGTGATAGTGATGGTTGGAATTAACAGAGAGCTGTGGTTTGAGTCCATCAATAACCCCAGGCTCATACCTATTCCATCATGCTAGCAAACTCACATTGAAGAGATTCTGACACATTTTGAAAGTTAATCATATTTAAAGAAAAGAATTAATATCAAACTATTCATATATTCCATTAAAAGCCTTTTACTCATTAGGCATGCCACATTCTTACGCAGGATAATTTGGTAATTTACTGCACAAACAGCCTTCTGTATAAATCTATTATGAGGGAATTGAATCATGTCATTTTAATGTATTTACTCATTAAAGTATTTCGGATTGCCTCAGGCCAGTAATAAACAGCAACAGCAATATCCAATTATAGCAATTTATCCCCAGTCATCTCTTCAGTCAGAGTTGAAAATGATCAAACTATAATTACAATATTGCACCCCACATGAAGACAACAATTGTACCTGTTCACCCATTGAAACTAGAAAGGAGTCCATTTTATAGCATGGAAAATAGATCAGAGACCATACAGAATGAGTCAGGCCATTCAGCCCATAATGTCATGGCTAAATTAATGCAAATGTATATTAAAAGTCCTCCCTCCTGTGTAACGTCCCCCATTAGCTTCATATTTATGTGTCTATCCAGAAGCCTCTAAAACTGCACCCAACTGCCTGCTTCCATGACTGATTCTGGAAATCCATTTCTGGCGCCTACCCACCCCCCCCCCCCCACCCTCCGCCTTGCCTCTCACGTCACCTTTATACTCTCCCTCTCTAATTTTATAACAAGTCCTCTGCTGTTTGACATTTCCACCCTTGGAATAAAATTCCGATTGTCTAGCCTATATGTGCCTCTCATTGTTTAAAAATTCTCTATCATGTTCCCCTGTCTGCTTTAGACATTCTTGGTAGAAGAAGCCAAGTTTGTTCAATTTTTCCTGAAATCTCATACCCTTCACTCAAGGTAGCATCCTGTTAAATTCTTCTGAAGTGTTTCCACATCCTCCACATCCTACCAGTCATGAGGCAACCAGAGCTGCACTCAATACTCCAAGGGTGGTGCAACTAAAGTTTTATATAGCTGCAGGGGGTCATGAACTCCCTATTCTGATGCTCAGCTCCTCTAACAGTGAAGGCAATCCCACCACATTTGGAGAGGACTAGAATATAAAAGCAAGGATGTAACGCTGAAGCTTTATAAAGCACTGGAGAGTATTATGAGCAGTTATGGGCCCCTTATCTAAGGAAGGATATGCTCACGTTAGAGAGGATTCAAAGGAGGTTTATGAAAATGATTCCAGGATTGAAGATGAGGAGCATTTGATGGCAATAGGCCTCTACTCACTGAAATTCAGAAGAATGAGGTGGAATCTAAGGAAACCTATCGAATTTTCAAAGGTCTCAATAGAGTGGAGGTGGAGAGGATGTTTCCTATAGTGGGGGAGTCTAAGTACAGAAGACATGGCCTCAGAATAGAGGAATGTCAATTTAGAACAGAGATGAGGAGGAATTTGTTGCCACAGGAAGCTGTGGAGGCCAAACTATTAGGTACATTTAAGGCAGAGTTTGATAGATCCTTGATTAGTCAGGGCATGAAGGGATGTGGGGAGAAGATAGGGGATGGGGCCTCTTCTTTGTCCGTACCTGTGATTGATCTATATCCTGCTCTATTCTTTGATTCTCCTTTACATTGTTCACAACTTCACCAGTCTTGGTGCAATCCACTAATTTGCCAATCTACATTTTCATCCATATCATTGATATTTATCATAAACAATAGAGGTCCCCTACTAATCTCTGCAGAACACCATTGGTTGTGGACCTCTAGCCAAAATAACAGACTTCCTTCTCTAATCTCTGTCTTCTATGGGAAGCTAGTTCTGAATCTAAACCTGCCGTTCACCGTGGATCCCATGCATCTTGATTTTCTGAATCAATCTACCAAGAGGCACCCTATCGAAAGCCTTGCTAAAGTCCATGTAGATTATGTCCACTGTCTTACCCTTACCAAGCTTCTTTGTCTCATCTGCTGCTAGTGAGGACATAATGATCCTTGCCAAAAAAGCCAGAAATCCCCTCCCTTGCTTCTTTCAATATTCTGCAATATACTATGGGGACTTAGCCACCTTAATACTTTCCGGAAGACCCAGCAATACCTCCTCGTCTATCTCAAAAGGTTCTAGCACATTGGCATGCCCCACTCAGCTTTCATTATCCTCCAGTTCTTCTCCTCAGTAAATACTGACACGAAGTTGATATTTCAGCCATTTTCTTCTGACTCCAAACAAAAATTCTGTTCTTATCCTTAAGTAGACTTACTCTCTCCTCAGTTATACTCTTTTGTCTTCATATAAGTATAAATGCCTTGGGATTCTCTTTGATGCTACTCACCAAGGATATTTCATGGCTGCCTTTGGCCCTCCTAACTAACTTTTCATGTGGGGGAGGGAAAGTGGATCTATTTTGACTGAGAAGTCATACCTGGTTATTAAAGTACTAAACAAAATATGAGGAACATTGGACAGCAAATGTACTTTTAAGGTTCAAAGTTCAAAGTGAATTTATTATCAAAGTATGTGCATGTATGAGATTCATTTTCTTGCAGGTTTTCACAGCAAAAGAAAGAAATACCATACAATAGAATCATTGAAAAATTATACACAAAGACTGGCGAACAACCAAAATGAAAAAGAAGACAATCTGTGCAAACACAATAAAAATATACATAAATAATACTGAGAGCATGAACTGTAGAGTCCTTGAAAGTGGAATCAGCTTAGTGTTGAGGTGAGAGAAGTTATCCATGCTGTTTCAGGAGCCGGTTGGTTTAAGGCTAATAACTGTTCCTGAAACGGGTAGTGTTGGATCTATGGCTTCTGTAGCTCCTTCCTGATGGCAGCAGCTAGAAGCGAGATAGGCCTGAGTTGTGCGGGTCCTGGATGATGGATGCCAACTCCTTGTGGCAGCTGTTCTGGTAGATGTGTTCCTGGTGGGGAGGGCTTCACAGCTTTTCAGAAGATAATGTGGTATATCTTCTATCACACGAGTTTTATATGGTGCAGTTGTGTTCAACATGCTTGCTCTGCAAAAGGAGTAATTATTCCAGGTAACCTGATTGCTATTGGATACTCCTGGTGGCTTCATTATTACTCTCAGTTCTTGTGCCTTAGTGGTGGAAGACAAGTATTATCTAACTACCTTCGGGAGGTTTAAGGATTACCTAATGGTTCGACTCCTGAAAACTTTCTGTAACCTGAAATTCCTACAAGTCAGAGATGATCAATTTTCCTCCAAATCACAGTGTGACATCTTTAGCCTAGACAGCCCTTGGAGACAGATTTTACGAAGAGTAGACTAGGGAAGGTCAGCATTAATCACCATTCACGTGGATCCCAGGAGAACTGAGGGGATGAGGTAGCTGGGTTGTGTGTGGGGAGCTGGTGAAGCTGATCTGATTACCAGTCAGTGAGAAAACTATCGGTACTTGAATATAAGGAAGTACGTGCTAATGAGAGATGCCTCAGGGATCATAATGTCATGATGTTTGATCTTACATGAAAGTGAGTTTCTAGGTATTGCTTTTCGCTATCTCTGTATGAATTTTTGGTGAAAAGATTCAAGACAATACCTCATGGAAGAATCGGGAAGAGAATGCAAGAAGTCAAATTTTTGAAAATCAGATCTTCTGCAGCCCTGGGACTTCTGATGCATGCCCCCTTTTGACAGAATCAATTGCCAGTCTGTTGAATCACCTTCTTTGGAAGAGATGTTGAGAAACAGGGAAGAGTTTGGGCATTTTTGAAAATTTCACAGATGCATTCCCTTTTAATATCAAATATAACTGGCATATTATTCTGTGCCTTTTGAGATCATGTCAGGCATTACTGAGCAGTAAATGGATCCACCTCGCAGTGAAGTTTATCATCATATGGACAAGTACACTTATGCACAGGCACAATGAAAAGCTTACTGACAGCAGCATCGGAGGCACATAGCATCATATAAGAAGCATTCACAAGAAAAAAAAGCCTAAATTAAATATATGATTTTTACATGAAAACATAATTAGTACAAAAGAGGTCAATTTTAGGGCAAAGTAGTCACTGGTGTGGTGTGAATAATGATGGTGACCAGTAGGCTTGAAGAGTCAGATTCGTCAATAACATTGTGTGTGTGTGTGGAACTTGCAACTCTGACATGGGGCTGACGAGCCCAAAGAAGAGAAACAATGAGGGGTCAGTGTTTAGAATAAAGTGGACTCACTTGTGGCAAATTTGCAGCAATGGAGCCCATGGCAAGTTCCATCAGTCAATCAGGCCTCACCGAAATCTCTGTTGGTGAGAGTCACCCATGATATCCATGCATGCACAATGACGGGCGGCAGCAGCCATGTCCCTCACATTATCAGATGTCACTACAGCTGTACAGCTATCTCAGCATGTTAACATATGAATTACACTGAGAGAAAGCAAGAGACTTCTTTATCCACAGTTTATTCTCTTTTTTTTCATAAGGATGTTTTCACAGAAGCTCATTACTGTGGATTAGATACACGTTGTACTATGCCATCAAATTTTTAATCCACTGGCCTTGGGAGTGAATGCAGTATATATCAGTGCTTAAAAGAATTTAATTGAAGTTCTGTGTTGTGGCTGGCTTTGCATTTTCTTGAATTTAAGAAACAGAAGGGAAATCGAATTGAGATATTTGAGATGACCGGACAATTTGAGAGCGAGATTGAGACATTTCGATGATGGGTAAATATAGGACAAGGGCTGGTGCTTCCTTGTCCCCTTGGATGGTTGTAAGTGATGTTAAAGATATTTTTGCGCAGAGAAAACTGGTATTCTCACTACTCATTATTCATCTACTTCATCTTTCCCTCACTACTAATCAACAAGCGTAAAACCTTAAGCCTCTCTACCTCCCTCTGCAGTTGGGTCCTGGACTTGCACATCAGGAGACCATAGTCATTGCAGATCACTATGGCACCATGCTCACTGACAATCAACAGGGACGCACCTCATTGATGCATCCACAACACCCTGCTCTACTCTGTATACGTTCATGACTGTGTGGCTAGGCACAGCACAATGTGCTGATGTTATCACGGTAGTTAGCAGAATGCCAGATAGTGACTACAAGGCATACAGGAGTGAAATAGTTCTGCTGATTGACTAGTGTTGAAACGAAAACCTCATACTCAGTGTCAGCAAAGCCAAGGAACTGATTTTGGACTTCAGGAGGAAGAAATCGGAAAAATACCGACCAGTCCTCATTGAGGAGTTAATGGTGGAAAAGGTGAGCAGCTTCATTCCCTAGGTGTCAAACTCTTGTAAGATCTCAACTGGATTTAATACATTTATGCAATCACTGGGAAGGCATGCCAGTGGCTCTGCTTCATTAGGAGTTTGAGGATATCTGGTTTGTCACCAAAGACTTGTGCACATTTTTGCAGCTCGATGGTGGCGAGCATTCTGAAGGTTTACATCACAACCTGGAATGGAGCCTCCAACGCAGAAACATCACAAGAGGCTGCAGAGGGCTGTAGACACAGCCTGTTCCATCAAGGGTATCGTCTTCTGTGCCATTAAGAATAGACGCTGTAGTCAGAGCCTCAAGAAAATGACCTAGAACTATTATTTAAGCTGCACACTTCCCATACTTTTTGAATCACATTTTATTAACTTGTTTGTGCTAATATTTTGTTTTAGGTGCTGTGTGTGATATTTTTAGGGCATAATCTGCAGTTATGGTATATACCAAATGATAATTTCAACAGCAACCTGTCTTCAGAGCTGAATGTGTTTTATAGATTGAATTTAAAATGTAGCCCAGAACAATGATGTTCTTGGAGCTGCAGACTGGGGTTATTTGCAAACAATGAAACACTCTATTTGACCTGAGATGTCTGCATATGTATGAATGCAGCCCAGAGTCAGTGGGGATGAACATTCATCATGGATGTCTGGGGTGCTGGTCTGAAGATGGAGGTGTTAGCAAAATTATATGTAATTCAAAGGAAGCATTGTGGATACATTGTAACTATAGAATTGTCCTGCTGTTACCTTTGATATTTGGCATATAAAAATGTTAGGTAATATTGAGTCAGGGAGGCCTCTTCTTCCAAGAGTATCTCAAATATGATGCCTGCTGCTTGTTTTGCTGAATAAGGACTGCTATGTTCACCAGCTTCAGTGTCTCTCTGGTGATTTTGATCACGGTCACAACAATATACGTATTTTGGGTGCACCATGGTCTGGAGGAATATTGTTTCAATTGGTTGAATGCACAGTATGCACAGATAACAATAAACTTGAACTTGAATTTGAAGAAGGCAGCATCTGTAGTTAAAGATCTTCAGCATCCAGGAGGTCTTAAAAACCACACTTGTCTGCTCGCCAAGCTTCAGTCAGGAACTCAGCCATCACCTCCATCTTACCCCACCTTTTCATCTCAGTCCAGGGACCAGATGGTGCATTGTGTCAGGGGTCCCCAACCTCTTTTTGCATCGCGGACCAATTTAATATTGAAAATATTCTTGAGGACCAGCTGACCCGGGGGGGGGGTGGGGGGGGTGGTGTTCAAGTAGGGTTAAACTCACATCAACATGTCTTTTACAGTGAGGGTTGTCAATGTTCTCACTCCCAAATAAGGGACAAAAGTAGCAGTCAAATACGGGACACTTGTGTTTACCCAGAGAAAGACTACCTTGCGTTTGCTTGCTATGAAGCCTCACACGGGCACCTGTGTGCGCATGTGCGTACGTGCCGATTTTTTTTCCACAAATTGGTTTTGGCTTAATCTTCCTGACTACACTGTACATACATCATTTCTACTTTATATAGGCTGTGTATTTATCATATCATTCCTGCTTTTACAATGTGTTTGTGTTACTTTAGGTTTTATGTGTTATTTGGTATGAGTTGGTAGGTTATTTTTTGGGTCTAGGCATGTTCAAAAATTTTCCCATATAAATTAATGGTAATTTCTTCTTCGCTTTACGCCATTTCGGCATGAAAGATTTCATAGGAAAGCTGTACCTTAGCAGGGGAAATACGGGATAAGGGCGGTCCTGTATGGGACAAACCAATTTAGCCCAATATATGGGATGTCCCGGCAAATACGGGACAGTTGACAACCCTATGTTCAAGTTCAACAGTGCATGACAGGGAATGAGGAAAGGTGCAGCTGACTCATATCATTTCCCTGCGGCTCAGTAGCACATGCTATACGGCCCGGTACTGGTCCGCGGCCCGGTGGTTGGGGACCAACACATTATGTGAAGTGAAATATGCTAAGGCCATTTAGAAAGTGTGGACCTCCAACCTAAAAGTTTGTAGAGGTACTAGCCAGGACTTGTGATACATCTATTTAGGCCAACAGTTTTGTTTTCTTCCATGTTGCTTGGAGAAGAACCTTTCCTGTAAAGCTACACTGGTCTTATCAGAACCTTAGATTATCATGAATATTCCGATTATTGTCCATAAGACCATAAGACATTGGAGTAGAATTGGGTCATTTTGCTGATCCAGTTTGCTCCACCATTCCATCATGATTGACGCATTATCTCTCTCATCCCCTTCTCCTGCCTTCTCACCATAACCTTTGACGCCCTACCTAATCAAGATCCTATCAAACTCTTAAACTCTTTAAATATACTCAATGGCTTGGCCTCCACAGTCATCTGTAACAATGAATTCCACAGATTCACCACCCTCTGGTTAAAGAAAATACTCTTTGCATCTGTTCTAAAGGGACATCTTTCCATTTGGAGGTGGTGCCCTCCAGTCCCCCATTATAGAATACATCCTTTCCATGTCCACTCTATCTAGGTCTTTCAGTATTCTAGAAGTTTCAATGAGATCCTCCTTCATTTTACTGATCTCCAGTGAGTATAAACCTGGAGCCATCAACACTCCTCAGACATTAACTCTTTCATTCCTAAGATCATTCTGGTGAACCTCCTCTATGTATCTATATGTGTCATTTATTACAAGATAATTTGATTACACAAACAACAAGATCTTACTACAATTATAAAGTGCCCTGGTGAGAAGTCCACATGGAATACTGTATCAGGTATGGAATCCTTACTCAAGGAAGAATGTACTTGCATTAGAGAGGGTACGGCAATTCATCAGATGGCTTATAATATGATGAGAGATTAATAAACTGGACCTATATTCCATAGAGTTTAAAGGAATGAGACATTGTTTTTTGAAAACTTGAACTGTAAATGGAGTTTGATAGTGCAACTGCAGGTGATGTTTTCCTTTACTGAAGTATCATGAACCAGGGTTAGAATCTCTAACTAAGTGGTTGGCCACTAAAAAAATGTAATAGACAGAAATGTTTTCATCCAGATGGCATTATATTTAGAATTTTCTATCCTCTGTGGAGACTCAATCATTACATTCAAGAAAGAGATTGAAAAGCTTTTAGAAATTAAGACCATAAGATATAGGAGCAGAAGTAGGCTATTTGGCCCATTGAGTCTGCTCCACCATTTCAAATTAAGAGAATCAAGAGAGTTACAAAATACACATGGACTAAGATGTTAACTGTCCTGTGCTATCACCAGTGGGATCATCAGTTGATCTGCCATCTGTCTTCAGGAGTTTCGGCCCGCTTATGATCAAGACTCCTTTGAGGTGGTGGGCCAGCAGTGCTAAAGCACCATCTCCCACTGGTGAGCTTAAAAACTTGGCATCTGCCTCTATCAGAGTTGTTGGTTACTTCCATCCAACAGATAGTCTACTCTTCAGGTGTCTATGCAACTACTGAAGGGTTTGCAAGATATGTATACACTGTCTGACTATCTGCCCCTCTGGACATACTTGGTCCACACCCATAATGATCCTTTCTCTGCTGCCTCAGCTGCAGCCCTGCTGGTTGACTTGATCTCTCTTCTAGTGAAGCCAAGGTCACGCAGCCACTTCTGGAGAATGAACGCAATAAACCCATGGCAGCCTACTTCGAATGGATAGCATGAGACCTTCCACCCTCTGTCTCTGCACTCTGATCTCAACTCTGCATACTTGGTTAACTTGCGCTCATGGGCTTCATCGATGTTGTCTTCCCAGGGGACTGTGAGTTCACCAATAACTGCTTCTCTACTGGTGTCAGACCATACGATTATATCTGGACGCAATGTGGTGAAAGCTATTTGCTCCGGGAAACTGCCTTTCCCATCCAGGTCAGCCTTGACACACCAATCATTGGCTGAAGAAAGTATGCTTGATCGTGAGCCTATGCTGTACACCCTTGACTTGGAGCCTTCTTTCACAAATGATATGCAATGTTTTGTGCAGCATGGGGCATGAGATAAGAGAAATAATACCAGTAGAGAAAAGTGAAGCTAAACTGAAATATCTTATTGAATGGATGAGCAGGCAATAGAGGTTGAGTAGCCCATTAATCCTTATATTTTGTGCTATACTCTCAGAAATATTTTAGACAATTATTGCATCACCAATAAAGGAAACAGTTTTCATGACAGGGCCAAACTTAATGTTAAATTGTTTCTTATTCCAAAGAAACAAATGATTGATTCAAATTTGAATGATCTCCCCTTTAGCTGTCGTTAGAAGTTAACAATCATAAATGTTCTTTAGTCATTTATAGCATCCATTATCCTGCATCTTTATATTTTATTCATATTTAAAAATACATTTCCAAATTGTTTGGATATAAACGTAATAATGATCAGGCTTCACGGATGATACCTACAAGGTATACTCAAGAAAAAGGTAAGATCTACTGTAAACCACGTTCTGTCACTGATAATGGGGCATGCTCTACTACTGAGCATACTTCTGAAGCTAATAAGAGCAAAAGATATAACAATCATAGATTTTTATTTCCATTGCATTTAAACCCTGGTTTAATGAACCAGAGCTTCTTCCTCCAGTAACTTTACATGTAAACTGCTATCATTTCCATTTTGAGCTGACCCTAAGGTCTACCTATGAATATATCTTGTTTATCATTAATAAAAGTCGTGTGGAATCAATTTTTCTACATTATTTCAATCCCTCCTCCTACCTGAAATAAAGGTAACATTATCAAATTGGTGATCCAATGGCAAAACATGCAGAAGAAAGTTATTCACAATATTAGTTATGCAGACCAGTAACCATAGTTCAAAATTGCTACATCTGCCGCAGGAAGATGTTAGAAATAAGTTCAATTGCAGATAATGCTTTCATCTGAAAATAGGATTTTCTCATTGCCTGTATTCATATAGTACTGAGCTTGTCGCCATGTGAAAATAGTCAAAAATAATTCAGCTGAAGTCTTATTGGTCTTCTAACACTTTTACACAATTGCTTGGTTTTGTGCACTGGAGGAGTATTTGATTAGGCTTATTAAGACCATGAGACCATAAAACAAAGGAGCAGATCCATGCCACTTGGCCCTTCAAGTCTGCTCCAGCATTATCTCTCTCAATCCCTTTCTCCTACCTTTTCACTATAACCTTTGATGCCCTTACTAATCAAGAATCAGAGGTGGAGAGGGTCAGCAACTTTAAATTCCTCAGTGTTATAATTTCAGAGCACCTTCAGCATAACATCCAAAACATTGATAATCTTCCATAGTTGTTCAGTGGAGACTATATTGACTGACTGCATCACAGCCTGATATGGAAACACCAATGCCTTTGAACAGAAAATCTGACTAAAAGTAAAGCCTTCTCCACTTCTGAGCTCATCTACACAGAGCGTTGTTGCTGGAAACCAGTACCATCATCAGGGACCACACCACACAGGCTTTGGTCTCTTCTTGCTGCTGCCTCCAGGAAGAAGGTACAGGAGCCTCAAGACTCCTTCCATCAGGTTCAAGAATAATTATTACCCCTCAACCATCAGCCTCTTGAACCAAAGGGGATAACTTCATTTAATGTTACTTGCCCCATCATTGAAATGTCCCCACAAACTTGGACTCACTTTCAAGGACTCTTCATCTCATGTTCTCGACATTTATTGCTTATTTATTCATTATTTTTCTTTCCCTTTTTGTATTTGCGCAGTTGGTTATCTTTTGCACACCTGTTGTCTGTCCTGTTGGTACGGTCTTGCATTGGTTCTATGATGGTTATTGGATTTAATGAGTATGTCCACAAGAAAATAAATCTCAGGTTCATGTAAAATGACATATATGTACTTTAATAATAAATTTACTTTGACCTTTGAACTTTGAACTTTGATTTCCATAGATTTATCATCCTCTGGCTAAATAAATTCCTCCTCATCTCTGTTCCATATGAACGTCCCAGTATTCTGAGGCTGTGTCCTCTGGTCCTATACTCCCCCATTATGGGAAACATCCACTCTTGGATATCACTGAGATCTCCTCTCATTCTTGTAAACTCCAGTGAGCACAGGCTCAGAGCCGTCAAATGCCTCTTATACATTAACCCTTTTGTTCCTGGGATCACTCTTATGAACCTCCTCTGCACCATTTCCAATTCCAGCATGTCCTTTTTTAGATAAGGGGTCCAAAACTGCTCACCATACTCCAAGTCCAGTCTGACCAATGCCTTATAAAGCCTCAGAATTACATCCTTGCTCATCTATTCTAGTCCTTTCGAAATGCATACCAACATCGCATTTGCCTTCCTTACCACCTTAATTAACTGTTACCTATCAATAGTTTCCTTCAAATAGTTTTGTATATTCAAGAAGCCATTAGATGATATTTCAATATTGTGTAGTCTTGTCTATTTTAAATTTATTAATTCCATGATTTCTGGCCAAACCATTTGACTCTTTAGAAATATATGGAAAATACTAATTTGGGATATTTGAGGTGCCCCACATCACGATCAAGATCAATGACATTAAAGGTCTCTTCATATTTAATTTAGAAAAATAACATATCACAAGGTATTCAAGGAAATGTATTGCTATGCAATATTATACAGAGTCCTTTGGTTTCCTGCTTCTTGCCAATGAATTAAAGCACACAAGGACATGTAATGACTACATATTCCAGGAAAGATGACTTATGATTATGAAGTACTGGAGTCCCCAGTACCACACAGCAACTTCACTCCCCAACATCGCTGGTGTTTGGGGGAGGCACTACCTCAAATAGACCTCAAGAAGTCATGATTCATCATAAAAGATCTCCACCATCTAGGCCAGGCTAACCTCTACCATCAGGTAGGAAGTACAGAGCCAGAAGTCTCACACCACCAGTTCAAGAACAGCTACTTCCCCTCAGCTATCTAGTAACAAACCAACATAACCCCAATGAATAGAGTTAGCAACACTATGACAACTTCAATTACTCTGCACGATGAACTTTGTTTTTGCTCTAATTGTTTTCTTTCTTGTAAAAATTGAATCATTTATGCTACGTTTATGCTTTCTTGTGAATGCTTATTATAGGATGCTATATGCCTGTCTTGTAACTGCAAGTAGGGTTTTCATTACACCTGTGCATACACTTTCTTGCCTGCAGGGCAATAAACTAGACTTTGCTTTTGAGTCTTCAACTTTGGCTGAAGTATCTAAAATCTAAGATTCCAATTCAATTAAATCCATATCCATGTCATGGAAAAGCTCAAGGTGACCTATAGATTAAGCATGGAACTAAATCACTAGATAGAGCATACAGAGTTAATGAGTTGAGTGATTTATATAGTTTATACCATAAATTGAACTAAACTCTAGCCCTATAAATGTTGATGTTAATTCATTCCCACTAAGACCAATATCTGCTTGAAACTGGATTTGTAACTATATCAGGAATCTATATTAATTTCACACAAATTATATTTCTTAAAAAGGGCATTAAGTAATGCAATTCTTACACAATGGATAATTATGAAAACTCTCTAAATTAATCAATTGGTTAGGAGCTCAAAACATAAATGAATATGCTTTACGAGCGTTTGTTCCTCTCAAAGCCTTTGAACATTAAAAGCAGCAGTTACCTTTTATTTTTCTAAATCTATTTATATTTATCAAAGAATATACGTACTAAATCTAAAGAGAAACAAAGACTAAAAGCTTTATTGTATCACACATTTTACAGAATGCAGCATGTAGTCCTATAAATGGGATGCTCCTATGGGTGACAGTTAGTAATTTAGGAGGAAGAAAATAACCCACATTTTGGTGGAGACTGGAGGTGAGTGAGTTATGGCACTGGTTGAGGAAAGCCAAATTTATAAAGTTCCACATCCAAAAGTTGGCTGAAATATGATTTAGGTCAAATGGCCATTCAGACATCTCTGGCAGCACTAATACTGATGTTGGATGCATTGAATATGTTGATGATGATATTTTGGGACTTCTTCCTCATTCTGGTTTGCCCTGAACAAAGGCTACGATCTAGTTAGGCCTTTTTTTTTTGCCATTGCCTGAACTCAACACACTGACAAAATACTAATTTTCCTTTTTTCAAAGACAAAATGAGCTTCTTCTGGATTCTGGAAGAGAAAATAATGTTTTACCTGGATGCCAAACACTCCCTCCTGAAATCAGACATTGAATTTTATTGTGCATTTGCTCCCGCTCCAGCACAACTTACCCCAGTCCATTCCACTCTTTCCATATCTTGATCACTGTGGAACTTGTAAAGAGCTGTTGTCAATGAAGCAGGCAAAACAAGTTTTCTAAAAGAAAAATGAAGTCACTTTCTTAACAGGAGCAAGACTAACTTTGTAGAAGTTCTAGCAGAAGTTGATTGGGTGAGTTTGTTTGAAGGGAAAGAGTATGATATCAAAGATTCAGGAACAGCATGTTCTTGCTATTGTGAATGGTAAACCAGGCAAGATATGATAACCCTGGCTGCCAAAAAATGTTGAGGCTCGGGTCTGGAAACAGAAGGAAGCATTCATTGGGTTTCGGAGGTCAGGGTCCAGTGAATCCCACATTAGCTATGAAAAGGGAAGATAAAGAATGCTCCCAGGAGGGAAATTAGGAGGGCAAAGAGAGAGTGTGACATTGATCTGGCAGGTAAGGTTAACGAAAATCCAAGAAGTTCTATATCCTTATTAAAAGTAAATCGGTTGCTAAGGAAAGAGTAGGTCCTCTTAGTGATCAGCAGGGCCTTAGTGTCTTGAGCCTTGGAACATCAGAAAATGAGAGGTGACCTTATAAAGGAGTTTAAAATTATGAGAGGAATAGATAAGGAGATGGTAACAGTCTTTTCCCCAGTGGAAACTTACACTTGATGTTTTAGGAATAGTTTCTTATGATATGCCGTCATATTTCTGAATAGTCTATGAATCCATCAACAATACTTTATTTGTCTTTTGCACTACTTATTTACCTTTGTAACTTACAGTTATTTTCTGTCTTGCACTGTATTGCTGCCGCAAAACAACAAATCCCACAACATATGTCAGTGGTAATAAATTGTTTCTGTTTCTGATTATGATATATAGTGGATTCCGGTTAATTGGGCCATTCATTAATCAGACTGGCCATTTATTTGGGACAACTCTTAAAGAACAAAAGCTAATCGAGAAAATAGCCAGGATTCCCTGTGTCTGTGGCCAAAGAGTTTTGAATTAGTGTCAGTCGTGCACTTGTGTGGGCATTAGACACTGCACCATGCTTAGAGCCAACAGTTTTTAAATAGCTTCAGTTCCATGTGCTTGTGTAATATTATCCATCTGGGCCGATGGATGCCAATTCAAAGCACAGTGATTTTTGATGCCTTGAACCTTGGATTATGACTCTACTTAATGCAGGAAGGCAAAGAAGGCAGTCTAGAATCGACCACCAGGAGTCGGTGCTGATCTTGTCCACTTACAGTCAATCAAAAGAACACGGTCTCGTTCATTGGATACACAGTTCTATAGTACTGCAGTAATATTAGTAGTATTCTAATTTGTTCTGCATTTCACTTAAATAAATTATTTGTTACTCGGTGAAATGGCAATTTGTCTTTTTATACCTTTTTAACTGTTTCCATGAAACCTCTGCTAACTAGGAGGAGCCACTTAACTGGGCCAAAATGTACAGGTCCTGATGTGTCCCAATTAACTGGAATCCACTGTGTGTGTATGTATCTGTATATTTAATATTTATATATATATTTATAGTACAAAAATATTGAGGTAGTGTTCATAGGTTCATTATCCATTCAGCAATCAGAGTTCTCTCCATACCAGATTGTGGTGCAGCCAGTTAGAATGCTGTCAATGGTACATCTGTAGAAGTTTGCTAGAGCATATCAGAACTTGAGGAGATTTGGAATGTCACCAAAGACACTCGCAAATTTCTCCAGATGTACCCTGAAGAGCTTTCTACCTGGCTGAGTCACCATCCAGTATTTAGGGTGGGGTGGGGGCTACTGTACAGTATCAAAATAAGCTGCAGAGATGCTGCCTGGCTTGCTGCATTCTCCAGCAACTTTTATGTGTGTTGCAGAGTTTTAAACTTAGTTAGCTCTATCATGGGGACTTATAACTGCAGCATCCAGGACACCTTCAAGGAGTGATGCTTCAAGAGGGCAACACCCGCCATTAAGGACCACCACCAGCCTTGCTCTCATTGCTAACGAACAGGATCCTGAAGGCACACGCTCAATGTTTCAGGGACAGCTTCTTCTCCTCTGCCATATGATTTCTGAATGAACATTGAACCCTGAACACCACCTCACTACTTTTTAAAAAAAAATTAGCCATAACTCTTCCATTTCATGCACATCTGCCCTCACCCCTCACCCCACCCTCCCGCCACCCCACCAGGGATAGAGTTCCTCTTGTCCTCACCTACCACGCCACCAGCCCCTGCATCCAGCACATAATTCTCAGTGACTTCTGCCATCTCCAATGGGAATCTACCACAAATCACATCTTTCCCTCGCCCCCTCCCACCATATAACTTCACCTCTCCTGCGCCCCCCCTTCCAGTTTCACCTATCACCTTGTGTTTCTTCCTCCCTTCTCCCAACCTTCTAAATCTGACTCCTCGTCTTCTCCAGTGCTGATAAAGGGTCTCGGTCTGAAAAGTCAACTGTACTCTTTTCCATAGATGCTGCCTGGCCTGCTGAGTTCATCCAGCATTTTGTGTGTATTGCTTGGATTTCCAGCATCTGCAGATTTTCTCTTGTTTGTTTTTAAATTTGTTTTTGATGTTTGCATTACTTATTTAGTTTAACTATTTAATATTCATATATATATTTATTATAATTCACATTTTTCCCTATTATTATGTATTGCATTGTACTGCTGCCGCAAAGACAATAAATTTCATGACGTATGCCTGATCTGATTCTGACTAATTTCCAGCTTCTTAAGGAACTCCAATCCTCAAGTAAATTGATAGTATTTTTGCAATAAATTAAACTGAAATACAACAGTGTAAAATGAACAGGATTCAATCTGAAAATATATAATACTGAACTAGATTATATCTCATTTTAAAACAAACTAATTTCCTAGTATCTACAAATATGATGAATTAAGGTATCTAATTGGATTAATTATATCCTAAATATGGAAATTGCAGAGAGTTATCTTTTGTGCCAATGACTCCATATCCTGAGCATCATGGTGTCCATATTCCTGAAGCATCCATTTCCACAATATGTGTATATGATACTGTGTAAGAATCACAAAGTATTTCCATGTGAAGTTCACTGTTTCAGTGGAACTTTTAATGCAAATGCACCTAATTACTCAAATTGATTCCTGTAGTTTACCAAAGTGGAACATCTGCTTGGTATGGTCATTTAAGATTTTGTTCTTTAATAATAATATGGGTATACACTCACTGGCTACTTTATTAGGTATCTCCTGTACCTATTAAAGTGGCTACTGGATGCATGTCTGTGGTCTTCAGTTGCTGTAGCCCATCCACTTCAAAATTTGATATATTGTACATTCAGAACTGCTCAACTGCACACCACTGTTGTAACACATGATTATTTAAGCCATGGTCACTTTCCTGTCAGCTTGAAACAGTCTGGCCATTTTCCTCAAGATGTTTTCACCCATAGAATTGCTGTTCACTGGATTTTTAATTTTTTTTACACCATTCTCCATGCACTATAGAAACTTGTGTGTGAAACTCCCAAGAGATCAGCAGTTTCTGAGATACTCAAACCACCAACAATCATTCCATGGTTAAAGTCACTTAAATCACATTCTTCCCCATTCTTATGCTTGGTCTGAGCAACAACTGAACTGAACTTGACTGTGTCAGCCTACTTTTCTGCCACATGATTGCTGATTAGGTGCTTGCATTAATGAGCAGGTGTACAGATGTGCCTAAGAAACGTGCCACTGACCGTAAATTCCGAATCAACACTTTACTCCATATATTGAACTGTTCAATGATTGCTGAAAAACATAAGTATACAACAGCTTAATAGGAAATTGCATAACGATATTATTTCCATCTGGACTTTCAAATAATATCATGTTTTATTGATTCACAAGAGCTCCGCATTAAGAAACTACAATCTGCATGGATTCAAGATTTTTGGCTTGGTGGATGATTTGAGGGAGTGCTTAAAATCCTGTATGTATGTAAGCATTTCCAGTGTTTACATACTGGAAACATATGTGTGCACAACTTCCTTCTTGAAAAGGCAGATGGTCAATAAATACTGAAATCATGAGTAGCACATAGGTGCTGAAAAACAGTTGGTAAAACTGAAGATGCTCTTTTTTCACTTTCTCACCCTACAAATTTGAACATCTGTTTGTAGATTAATCAAGCTCTGGTTTACTCATCCGATTTTACAAACACTACCAACTGTGATAGTTATTAATACTCTGAATACCCACAGATCGGAATTAGTATCTGCTGTTAGAAACAAGATATATCATTGTCCTTCTAAACAGTGTCCTTACTACTGCCAAATTCTCATTCATCAACCGGAAATGCATCTCTCCACAGGAGATGCCTAGTCTGTCGAGTATTTCCAATATTTTCTGTTTTCATATCATACCACGGTAGAGTAGCATTTAGCACTGATGTTATTGCAGCTCAGGGCGTCGGAGTTCGGAACACAATTACAATACGCAGAATGCAAGGAGTTTGTATGTTCTCCCCATGAACATGTGGGTTTCCTCCCACATTCCCAAGATGTACTGGTTAGTAGGAAAATTACCCTGTGATTAGGCTTGGGTTAACTAGGTGGGTTGCTGGGCAGTGCTGCTGGTTGGCCTGGAAGGGCCTGTTCCACATTACATCTCTAAATAAAATCAAATTAAAATAAAACTTCCTACAACTGCAGCTATTTTTAAAGTTTTCTATTATTAAAAGTCCAAAACTTCAAAGCAAATTTATTATCAAAGTATTGATACATCACCATATTCCACCCTGAGATTCATTTGCTTGCAGACATTGTTTGCAATTGCTCATGTTCAGATATTTAGCGTGGAGATACATCTCCATCAAAGGAGGTGTAAGGTGCTCCTTCTCTCTGCTCGGCTGCAGGTCACCCTTGGGAAAAGTGTAGCACCTGCTTAGCTCCCTGATTAGGGTCACGTGAAGCCATTCGAGCAGGTGGTGGATGTTTGTATGAGCGCCTGGTGCATATCACGTGTACAGGATATGTGACCGCTGATGCCAGGTAGGCAATTTCCAAAGAGTATTGATAATGGCTGGGGTCATCTGCCTTGTAAAAACACTGTCCAGAAGAAGGCAATGGCTAATGACTTCAGTAGAAAACTTTGCTCAAAACAACCATGATCATGCAAAGACCAGCATCACTCATGTCATATGACATGCCACATAACGAGGAAACAAACTAACATATTCACAAACATAGAAGGGGGCTATTCTGTCCAGTGAGTTTATGCCAACCCACAGAGCAATCCCACCAATTCCATTCACTAATTATTTTACCTTTCTCTGAAACTCCATCAAATTCATAGCAACTTACAATAGTTAATTCACCTACCAAGCAGCACAACTTTCAGAAGTGGTAGAAAACAGGAGCATCCACAGGAAAACCTGCACTATCGTAGGGAGAACGGACAAACTGACATCACCAGAGATATGGATCGCTGAAGGTATATTGTCCTGGAGCTATTTTTGTTTTAATTGGATATGATCCAGGGTGGGGGGGCGGTGGATCAGATGTGGCTTACAGAACAGCACAATCAGAACTATTTAAAAAGTCTATTAAAATGGCATGGAGGTGTAGGGGTCAGCGCAATCACTTTACAGAGCCAGCAATCACTGATTGGGGGTTCAATTCCTTCGCTGTCGGTAAGGTGTTCTTCCCGTGACAGTGTGGGATTCCTCTGGGTGCCCCACTTTCCTCGCACGTCCCAAGAGCATTTGTTTAGGGTTCATGGATTGTGGAAATGCTATGTTGGCGCATGGTAACAATTGTGGACTGCCCTCAGCACATCGCACACATATGACACGCTTCACGGTATGGTTCAATGTTTTGTCATAAATGTGAAAATAAGGCTAATCTTTATCATCCAAATACCGCAAATAAATTAACATGAAAATAAGCACTAAGGGTGATATCATATACAAAGTTAAATGTAATTGCTGTTGGCATAATACAAAAAGCACCAAACTAATAGAGTGTCTGTATGCCACACCTTAGTCACTTTAACCTGTAAATACTGCTGCTGACCCCTCCTTTCCTACGGGGTCCATCCAGTCCTGCCACTGAGCACATCCACACTGCCACAGGAACGTAGCACCCATCATCAAGAGCCTCCGCCACACAGACCATGCTCCCTTCTCACTTCTACCGCCAGGCAGGAGGTACAGAAGCCCTAAGTCACACCCATCAGATTCAGGAACCGCTATTACTCTACAACCATCAGGCATCTTCAGAGAAGACATTTCTGGATATGACTGTTCGTCAGAATGGGAAAGGAATTGAGAAGGAGCCATGAATTAGAAGGAGGGGAGGGGAAAGGGGGCAAGGGGGCAAGGGATGAATACAAGCCAGCAGATGATTTGCAAGTCCAGGTGAGGTGGGGCAGATCCTTCCTTTCCTCACAGGGCTCTTAAAACATATTCAATATTTCTTGCAGTATTCCAGGTAGCAACATTGCGATATTTTGGCTACGGTCTTTGCAGGCAATGTTCAATCCTGCAGACATCCCAATATACAAACAGTGACCATTTTATTTGGTATACCTGTACACCCGTTCGTTAATGTAAGTGTCTAAAGAGCCAAACATGTGGCAACAACTCAATACATAAAACCATGCAGACATCATCAAGAATTTAATTTTTGTTCAGACAAGACATGAGAAATGTGACCTGAATGACGTTGAACATGGAATGATTGTTGGTCCAGATGGCGCGGTTTATGTATCTCAGAAACTGCTGATCTCCTGGGATTTTCATGCACAACAGTCTCTAGAGTTTACAGAAAATAGTGCAAAAACAGAAAACATCTAGTGACTGTTAGCAAAAATACCTTGTTAACAAGAGAGATCAGAGGAGAATGGCCACACTGATTCAAGCTGACAGGAAGGTGAAAATAGCTCAAATAACCATGTGTTACAATAGTACTGTGCAGAAGAGCATCTCTGAATGCACAACATGTCAAACCTTGAAGTGAATGGGCTACAGCAGAAGAAGACTACAAACATACACTCGGTACCTAATACAATGGTTACTGAGTGTACAAGCAATACTCTTACAACTGTAGGGGCATGATAAGAAGGAATTGGCAAATACTCCAAGGTATAAGTGAATGTCTTCTTTTTTATAGAAGTCTGAAATCCAAGGAAATATCCATTCAAAAGTTCAAAGTTCAAATAAAATTTACGACTGACGTACATATATATCACCATATGCAACCTGGAGATTCATTTCTTGTGGGTATACTCAATAAATCCAATAATCATAATAGAATCAATGAGAGACCGCACTGACAGGGCGGGTAACAGGTGTGCAAAAGATGACTAAATTGGCAAATATAAAAGGAAAGAAAAAAATATAATAATCATCATATTTAATGTTCTGCATAGCCTCCATCCTGACGGCATGAATATTGATTTCCCCTTCAGATTCAAAAATATTCCCTCCCCCTCCCCTCTTCTTGTATTCCCCACTCTGGGCTTTTCCCTCTTCTCATCTACCTATTAATACCCTCTGGGTCCCTTCCTCCTTCCCTTTCTCCTATGGTCCACTCATCTCTCCTATTAGATTCTTTCTTCTCCAACCCTTGACCTTTCCTTCCCACTTAACTTCACCTGTCACCTTCCAGCTAGCCTCTTTCCTCTCCCCCTACCACTTTAATTCTAGCATCTTCCCCCTTTCTTTCCAGTCCTGAAGAAGGGTCTTGGCCTGCAACATCAACTATTTTCTCTCTTCCATAGATGATGTCTGACCAGCTGAGTTTCTCCAGCATACTGTGTGTGTTGCTTTGGATTTACAGCATCTGCAGACATTCTCGTTTTTGAAATAAGCAATAATTATCGAAAACATGAGATGAAGAGTAATTATAAGTGAGCCCATAGGTTGTGGGAACAGTTCAGTGATGGGGCAAGTGAAATTGAGTGAAATTATCCCCTCTGCTTCAGGAGCCTGATGGTTGTGGGGAAATAATAGTTCCTGAACCTGGTGGTGTGAATCCTGAGGCCTCTGTACTTTTTTCCTGATGGCAGCAGCAAGAGGAAAGCATGATCTGGCTGTTGAGAGCTCCTGATGATGGATGCTGCTTTCCTGCAACAATCCTCCATGTAGATGTGCTCAACGATGGGAAAGGCTTTATCCATGATGGACTGGGACATATCCATTACTTTTTGTACAATTTCCATTCAAGTAAATTGGGTATTTCCATACCAGACTGTGATGCTACCAGTCAATATACTCCCCAACACACACCTATAGAAGGTCCTCAACATTTTAGATGTATTGCCAAATCTTCGTAAACTCCATAGGAAGCAGAGGCACTGATCTGCTTTCCTCATAACTACATTTATGTGCTAGGCCCAGAACACTGCATGTGAAATGAATTTTAAGTTCTGCCATTGGCTGCTCTTCCTTACTGAAGAATAATCAGATAAAGACACTTATTTTTGAACATAACAGTGAGCAGAACACTTAAGATGTGATTGAGCCTGTAATAATTCAGAGGCTTGGAAGCCTGAAAGTGACCAAGCCCCAATGGAGCATTTAAGGGCATGCATCCAGGTCTACACTTGATCCAGGAGATCACAAATTTCAGTGAAAATAAACATTGCAGCCTGAGCCTTAGAACATCAGACAGAGCAATTTCAGAGCAGACAGGATTAATAAAGCCTAGTTGTTCTCGGTGGGAATAAGAACTCATTTTTCAGACCAGTGTGTTTGTAAATCTCAGTCTAAAACAATTTTTAGTATTGCTCAACTGTTGAAATCATTTGGGTGTGTTCAACGCCAGAAATAAAGTGCCAGAAAGAAACAAAATCTTGCTGGTAATTATGGTAAATAAATACCTCAATGAATGCCAAGGTACCCAGAAATTCTCTAGTCTAGATTAATCCAGTTTTTAATCTGCCAGCACGAATTGTCTGGGAATTGTTTCAATGATTTTTGCAACTTAAAGTTTCTGCCTGCAGTTTGACTAGGGAGCTCTAATTGATGCTAATCCCTTGCTGCTATGCTTCATGTGCTGCTGGAATACATCAGGATGAATGAATGGACAGAGGAGGTGAATTCCCCTCAGGGACTGGAAAACAACAGTTAGCATGTGGGCTTCGGCAGCATTTCAACCTTCTCTCTAATTAAAGTTGCTTCAGGGTTACTCCATCATCCTGAACCAGGTGTAAAATCACGCACACTCTTGAGGTCCCAAGTGATCACATTTATATCTGTTTTCTTGACAATCTTGGGTGTGGATCCATGTAGGGAATTGTACTTTCTATGGGAAACATGAGGTTATCAGTTTACAAACATGAATCTGAAGAAATCTGTTCCTTGTGTGGACTGTTTCCTTGTTAAGAGGAGCATATCAAAATATTAATTGCCACAGTGAAACTCATCACAAGTCTCTTCTTCAACTGATTGCTTCCAGTGGCTGAAGAAGTGCTCCTCGAAGTACCCCTGTTATTCCATACATCCAGAGGGACAATGGCCATGGTCTTCACTGTGCAATAACTCCAAGAGAAGAGCACTTGGTACCACCAACAACTATGCCTTGCCTTTTTCCACTTTAGGATTCCATTAACTGGGAGGTGATGTGAAACCTACTCTTCAAATTCAGTTCCTTACAGAAATTCTTCTCCAGCTTACATTGGCTTTACATTGCCATCCATGATTCTAACCAGAGATCTATAACAAGACCAATCTCAATGACAACTAGTATCAAACAAAGCTGCATCATTCCTCAACATATGTTGTGAACTTTCTTCCTACAAGGCAATGCCATACTTTCAGGAAAGCTCCTGAGGAATTAATCTCCGGAAAAGATGGGAAATCTGTCATCCTACTGTCACCCAAACTTCAATAGTGAAACATGTTAAGCTCTGAGGCATCATCAACACCACTCATTAAAAGGAGAGTTACATTCTACGTTCGCAATATATTTCTACCATACAACACATCCCTCTAACAATGAAAATTCATTATGAGGGCCTGGAGAATATGAACCATTTCTCCTGTCTTTACAAACATATCTGATAATGAATTTCACCGTCTCTTTCAATGCATCAGACAGCCTGTGGATGATCGAAGAAAAGGGAAGTGAACATCAAAACCACAGACACAAAACTTATGTTCTCTGAGACAGTAGTGACCCTCAGTCCTCCTGTACGGTTTGATATAGAAACATAGAAACATAGAAAATAGGTGCAGGAGTAGGCCATTCGGCCCTTCGAGCCTGCACCGCCATTTATTATGATCATGGCTGATCATCCAACTCAGAACCCCGCCCCAGCCTTCCCTCCATACCCCCTGACCCCTGTAGCCACAAGGGCCATATCTAACTCCCTCTTAAACATAGCCAATGAACTGGCCTCAACAGTTTCCTGTGGCAGAGAATTCCACAGATTCACCACTCTCTGTGTGAAGAAGTTTTTCCTAATCTCGGTCCTAAAAGGCTTCCCCTCTATCCTCAAACTGTGACTCCTCGTTCTGGATATCTACAGTAGATACCTTAAGGTATTGGAAAGAGACCACCGGTACTGTTGTACCTTTCAAATGTTTTTAAGTGCCCGCCTTTGATGTTGGTCTTTCAATATCTTTCAATTTCTTTACTGACCTTTCAATATTTTTCAATACTGTCCCTGCAAAATCCTCGAACTTACATATTCATTGGAAGAATCAGCAAACCAATTTCCAGTTTTCTCTCTGAGTACAGCATATCCAGCAGCACTGAGGCCTCTGGTGCATTCAGTAAAACCCATTAGGCAGACCACTTTATTTGCATGCCAAATGCCAAACTCCCAAAATGGACACTTTATTCTGAATTTTATCACTGAAACATGACCAGGTGTATAAAGTAAAAAGAAAATGTGCTCAAGGGTCTTCTTAAAGGTTCCTTGAAACAAAAGTACAACATCTTCACTGACTTGAAGATTGTGGACCCATGCCTGCTCAAAGTGCAGAAGGAGTATTCTTATGTAATTGAGTTTCTCAAATCCATGAATTAGAAGCGCACAAAAGCCCTGGGATTAGTGACAGAGGCAGTAGACCACTCTACTGATAAACTATCTATCTGCCCCATCAGCCACTCTCAGCCCCACCTGTAGAAGAGTCAGTGGTTTGACTTATTGGCCTTTTGGCTACTTCAGAGCACTCAAGAATGGAACGGAAGCAGGTCATTCTTGATCCTGAGGGAGTCCCTAAGAGTAAGTTGGGAGATGACAGATTGTTAGCAAGATGACGGATCTTAAGTAGCTGGGAATGGATGGAGGCACCTGGTTGATTGACTGCGGCAAGGATACTGCTACTTTTTTGGGGGGGGGGGGGCTGTGGTGTCATGTGGAATGGAACAAGGGAGATAGGGCATCCAGACAGTGCAAAATCAAACTGATATTCTTTGGTGCATTCCATTGTCCTGTACCAGAGGCTGAGCAGTTCCAGTAATCTTCTAGAAAACAAATTGCTAAACTGGTGTGTGTGTGGAGAATTGGTTAGCAGACAGGAAGCAAAGAGTGGGAATAAACGGGACCTTTTCAGAATGGCAGGCGGTGACTAGTGGGGTACCGCAAGGCTCAGTGCTGGGACCCCAGTTGTTTACAATATATATTAATGACTTGGATGAGGGAATTAAATGCAGCATCTCCAAGTTTGCGGATGACACAAAGCTGGGTGGCAGTGGTAGCAGTGAGGAGGATGCTAAGAGGATGCAGGGTGACTTGGATAGGTTGGGTGAGTGGGCAAACTCATGGCAGATGCAATTTAATGTGGATAAATGTGAAGTTATCCACTTTGGTGGCAAAAATAGGAAAACAGATTATTATCTGAACGGTGGCCGATTAGGAAAAGGGGAGGTGCAACGAGACCTGGGTGTCATTATACACCAGTCATTGAAAGTGGGCATGCAGGTACAGCAGGCGGTGAAAAAGGCGAACGGTATGCTGGCATTTATAGCGAGAGGATTCGAGTACAGGAGCAGGGAGGTACTACTGCAGTTGTACAAGGCCTTGGTGAGACCACACCTGGAGTATTGTGTGCAGTTTTGGTCCGCTAATCTGAGGAAAGACATCTTTGCCATAGAGGGAGTACAAAGAAGGTTCACCAGATTGATTCCTGGGATGGCAGGTCTTTCATATGAAGAAAGACTGGATGAACTGGGCTTGTACTCGTTGGAATTTAGAAGATTGAGGGGGGATCTGATTGAAACGTATAAGATCCTAAAGGGATTGGACAGGCTAGATGCGGGAAGATTGTTCCCGATGTTGGGGAGGTCTAGAACGAGGGGTCACAGTTTGAGGATAGAGGGGAAGCCTTTTAGGACCGAGATTAGGAAAAACTTCTTCACACAGAGAGTGGTGAATCTGTGGAATTCTCTGCCACAGCAAACTGTTGAGGCCAGTTCATTAGCTATGTTTAAAAGGAAGTTAGATATGGCCCTTGTGGCTACAGGGGTCAGGGGGTATGGAGGGAAGGCTGGGTTCTGAGTTGGATGATCAGCCATGATCATAATAAATGGCGGTGCAGGCTCGAAGGGCCGAATGGCCTACTCCTGCACCTATTTTCTATGTTTCTATGTTTCTATACTGCAAGCCCCTTTACTCATTGCAATGTGCAGGATAGCGGCAGTAGTCTGAGCTTCCACTGCAGCATTGTGATGCCATATATCATCCATCGTATTATGTTGAATGAAGTAGGTCACCACTTGTATTGGACAGGCCAGAGTTTTCACAAGCCCTTTGCCAAATTGTTAATATAGAGATAACCCTCCTCCTTGTCATTTTCAACCAGCTTCCCAATTTACTAAACATTTGATTTTGTATCACTTAGGCTGTCTCATTTAAGTCATCATCTGAGTCCTCTGTCAGCAAATTGTAGAATTGCTATGACAAATTGACTCTGCGTCAACTCCCTATAGGGCAATCTGTTCATTCCATTCTCATATTGTACGTTTCCCTGTCGCTCTGTAAATTATTTCCACTGAAGAGTTTGT
This sequence comes from Mobula hypostoma, assembly GCF_963921235.1. Taxonomy (NCBI): domain Eukaryota; kingdom Metazoa; phylum Chordata; class Chondrichthyes; order Myliobatiformes; family Myliobatidae; genus Mobula; species Mobula hypostoma. The sequence goes on along the minus strand of NC_086097.1, from coordinate 115,756,591 downwards.
CTATTTCTGCTTCTGTAATTCTTACCAGCAGTGATTTCAGGTCGGTCCAACTTTGGATTTTGTTTGTTCCTCAAATCTGTCCTGTATTACTTGTCCATTATTTAAGTCTATGTCTCCTTGAATACAAATGAAATGGTCAGTTTAATTTACCTTTCTTAAATTTACCATGATTGTGTACAACTCTGACAAATCTGCCCCGAACCTTTATCCTAAACAAGTTATCTACCTAGTTTCCCAGATTAACCTTTGATTAAAATCATTAATCTCTTCTGCAGAACATTCAAATACTTCTTGACATCAGATGATAACAATTGAATGCAGTAGCCCAACCATAGACTTACTAATGATTTTATTTGAGTATTTAGTAAAACTTCCCTCTTTTGTTTTAACAACTTTATAAATAAGCACAGGGTCCCTTGTATTGCCATTCTCAAAGATTTATACACATACAGTTCTGGTCCCACTCTTCTCTAGAATACTGCATTACAATATCAACATCATTTATTTTTTTCTGCCAAAATGCATCACTTGCACTTCCCTGTATATATTTCATGTGCTACATCTTTGACAACTTTTTTATGTTCCCAGCAGTCTGTTGCTATCTTCCTTCAGTGTTTACCACCTCTCCACGTTTGATATGGTTAGCAAAATATCTAACAGACAAATACGTATCTAACTCAATAACATATTACAAAGTTCAGTGGGTCCTGGTATTAATCCCTGTGGAACATTAATGCCAGCCATTCTCCAATGCAAACAACAGCCAATTACCATAACGCTCTGCTTCCTTCCCTTAACACAGTTTTCAACCATTTAGTCAAATGAAGTTTATTGCACTTGTGTAACAGTTTAACTCAAGCTTTTTACGAGGAATTATGTTGAATTTGCAAATGGATTTTCTTCATTTTCTTTCTCTGCTGTCCAATCATACTTGTGTATGGCCTTGCATTCTAATATTGCGTTATACATTTCCCCTGCATTGCATCGTAAGTCTGATTTACATAACTAATTACAGCTTGTAAGAAGGGATATGCTCTCAAAGGCCACTTTATTAGACATATCTGTACCTAAAAAAAGGGTTACTGAGTGTATGTTCGTGTCTTCTGCCACTTCAAAGTTCGACGTGTTGTGCTTTCAGAGATGTTCCACTGCACAGCACTGTGTACGGATTCACTTCAAAGTAATTCAGAGCTCCCGACTAACAGAAGATATTAGAAAGTGATTGCATATGGACTGTGGCAGTTGTCTAGGGTCAGCAATGTATATGAAGATGCTTCTCAGACTTTGACCACACATGTGAGATCATCAAACACCTTGAGGCACTCTGTCCAGTTTCATGAGGTTTATCCCCTGGCAATGAACTCCAGTGCTTTCTTCACTTGTCATGGGGACAGTGGGGCATGTGAAGCATCTGCCTTACCATGCATCTTGTGTGGTATCCAAATGGGTGGTGCCTGCATTCCCCTCAGTATGACATTTTCTTTTCACAAATTGCCAGGTCAGATTCACCATCTTTGCACTCCTTCTTAAGAAATGCAGACTAGATTTATTTGGTGCTAGCCACTCACGACATGTCTTCCTGCTGAACAGTGCTGGTTTGAAACCAACATGGTTATACTGAGGGAGCGGCAGAAAATTAGCTTTCCACCTGAAGTGCATGGAATATTCACTGAAGCATTCAGCATAATGCCCAAGGCTGTTTTCCAATGGTTTCTATGCTTATGCCCTGCAGATTTCAGAGGGGGATAAACAATAACATATTCTGTTCAGTGTATATAGAGAAAAAAACATGAGGTCTGCTAAGGTGGCAACACCTTTCACCCACATAGTTTAGACTTTCTTCTTGGAGGATGGGTTTTTGACTGGTTCTCTTCGTTACAGCTTAAGAAAAAAAGGGAATTAGTGTCTTTCTAACATCACCTGCACTCAGCGGCCCCAATTTATTTGGTACAGGAGTGGTACCCGATGTGGCCTTCTGCTGCTGTAGCTCATCCACTTCACAGGTCAATACCTTGTGCATTCAGGGATGCTCTGCTGCACACAACTGTTGTAATGGATGATTGAGTTACTGTCTCCTTCCTGCCAACTTGAACCAGTGTGATCATTCTCCACTGACTCTCTCATTAAAAAGGCACTTTTGTCCACAGAACTGCCGCTCACTGGATTTTTTAAAATTTTATTTTTGGTGGTCTCTGTAAACTCCAGAGACTGTAATGTGTGAAAATCCAGGGAGATCAGCAGTTTCTGAGATACTCAAACTACCCTGTCTGGCACCAACAGCCATTCCACAGTCAAAGTCACTTAGCTCACATTCCTTCCCCATTCTGATGTTTGTTCTGAACCTCTTGACCGTGTCTACATGCATTTTATGCATTGAGTTGCTGTCGCCTGATTGGCTGATTAGATATTTGCATTAACGGGCAAGTGTACCTAATAAAGTAGCCACTGAGTGTAATGGAAGTGTACATCAAAGTTCAAAGTACATTTATAATCCAGGTATTTATACATTATAAATGTATAAGGGTAGAAGGGTGGGTTGGCAAGTTTGCAGACGACACAAAGGTTGGTGGTGTTGTAGATAGTGTAGAGGATTGTCAAAGATTCCATAGAGACATTGATAAGATGAAGAAGTGGGCTGAGAAGTGGTAGATGGAGTTCAACCCGGAAAAGTGTGAGGTGGTACACTTTGGAAGGACAAACTCCAAGGCAGAGTACAAAGTAAATGGCAGGATACTTGGTAGTGTGGAGGAGCAGAGGGATCTGGGGGTACATGTCCACAGATCCCTGAAAGTTGCCTCACAGGTGGATAGGGTAGTTAAGAAAGCTTACGGGGTGTTAGCTTTCATAAGTCAAGGGATAGAGTTTAAGAGTCGTGATGTAATGATGCAGTTCTATAAAATTCTGGTTAGGCCACACTTGGAGTATTGTGTCCAGTTCTGGTCGCCTCACTATAGGAAGGATGTGGAAGCATTGGAAAGGGTACAGAGGAGATTTACCAGGATGCTGCCTGGTTTAGAGAGTATGCATTATGATCAGAGATTAAGGGAACTAGGGCTTTACTCTTTGGAGAGAAGGGGGATGAGACAAGACGTGATAGGGGTTTACAGGATAATAAGAGGAGTAGATAGAGTGGATAGCCAGTGCCCCTTCCCCAGGGCACCACTGCTCAATACAAGAGGACATGGCTTTAAGGTAAGTGGTGGGAAGTTCAAGGGGGATATTAGAGGAAGGTTTTTTACTCAGAGAGTGGTTGGTGCATGGAATACACTGCCTGAGTCAGTGGTGGAGGCAGATACACTAGTGAAATTTAAGAGACTACTAGACCCATGTATATGGAGGAATTTAAGGTGGAGGGTTATATGGGAGGCAGGGTTTGAGGGTCGGCACAACATTGTGGGCTGAAGGGCCTGTACTGTGCTGTACTATTCTATGTTTTATGTTCTATACAACCTTGAGATTCGTTTCCTTGCAGGCAGCCACAAAAACAAGAAAACCAAAAGAACCCATAAAAAAACCTTGACAGAGTGAAAAAAGAGTGCAGAGAGAGAAAAAAAAAACAATTTTAATTGTTTTTAATTTTATTTCTAAATTTTAAATTTTATTTTCAGTGGTCTCTGTAAACTCCGGAGACTGTAATGTGTGAAAATCCAGGGAGATCAGCAGTTTCTGAGATACTCAAACTACCCTGTCTGGCACCAACAGCCATTCCACAGTCAAAGTCACTTAGCTCACATTCCTTCCCCATTCTGATGTTTGTTCTGAACCTCTTGACCATGTCTACATGCTTTTTATGCATTGAGTTGCTGTCGCCTGATTGGCTGATTAGATATTTGCATTAACGGGCAAGTGTACCTAATAAAGTAACCACTGAGTGTAATGCAAGTGTACATCAAAGTTCAAAGTACATTTATTATCCAGGTATTTATACATTATACAACCTTGAGATTTGTTTCCTTGCAGACAGTATTGTCCATGACCTCACTAACATTTTGCCTCAGTTCTATAGACTCTTTGCTCGAAGCATGGTGTAGTGTCTAACGGCCACACAAATAGATGTGGCAGATACTAGCTAGAAGCTATACAGCAACAGTCTCGTGTCCCAAATAAGGGGTATAGTTTCCCAGATAAATGAAGGGAATTCCAGATATTTTCTGGATTAGTTTTTGTTCACAGTTGTCCAAACTAAGTGGCTGCCCTGATTAACTAATGGTCCAATTAACTGGAATCCACTCTGTACATGTATTGATTGGAATTTAAGTGTGCAAATGATGGAATTCTGAAGTGCACAAAGTTTCTACTGAATGAATGAAAGATAAAAAAGGTTAAGCTCCTCTCACACCTCATTTGGCACATTGGGCAGTAAACTTGCTGCTTCTTTAGTGTTTTGTCTGTTTTACAAAGCCGAGTTTCTAGCTCAAAACTCTACCAGCATGAATGGAAAGCGTGCAAGAAGCCAGCCAGATTTGAACCAGGACCCCTTGTTCCAAAGTCTGGGTGTGGATACCACTACACCACCGGCACAAAACTATTGGATCGATATTTGCAAACAACAGGAATTCTGCAGATGCTGGAAATTCAAGCAACACACATCAAAGTTGCTGGTGAACGCAGCAGGCCAAGCAGCATCTATAGGAAGAGGCGCAGTCGACGTTTCAGGCCGAGACCCTTCGTCAGGACTAACTGAAGGAAGAGTGAGTAAGGGATTTGAAAGCTGGAGGGGGAGGAGGAGATTTTGATCTCCTCCTCCCCCTCCAGCTTTCAAATCCCTTACTCACTCTTCCTTCAGTTAGTCCTGACGAAGGGTCTCGGCCTGAAACGTCGACTGCGCCTCTTCCTATAGATGCTGCTTGGCCTGCTGCATTCACCAGCAACTTTGATGTGTGTTGGTTGGATCGATATTTGTATACAATTAGCCATTTTCTGTCTAAAAATGTCATTTGTTTTCTCAAACTTCAAAACAGAGTGGTGACAGAGGCCTTGCCGTTCTCTTAGTGCACAAGTAAATAAAGTGTGATTTTGGAACGAGTGCAAGTTGTCAGAGTCCAGTTCATAGTGAGGACACAGGACAGATCTATAAACTGACTAAAGGTCAAAGGGAATGCTTTACTTTGCTAATCAAGTCATAGAATACATGAATAGGGAGATTGGAGGAAAATTGCATGGAACAGGTTTTAGGCACAGCTCGGTATTTTATATATGATGGGATAAAAGCTTACAGAATTGCAGAGAAGTTTACGAGTCTAGCAAACTTCAGTAGTAATATAGGATAGGATTGGTTAATTGCGAGTTGTAATCTTCTGAAAAGAAGTTTACTGGAGTATAAATTTACTTATTTGAGATACAGCGCAGAATAGGCCTTTCCAGCTCTTTGGGTCATGTTGCCCAGCAACCTCTGATTTAACCCTAGTCTGATCACAGGGCAACTTACAAAGGCCAACTTACCTCCCAACCAGTGTGCCTTTGGCCTGTGGGAGGAAACCAGAGTACCCAGAGGAAACACGCGATCATGGGGAGGAAGTACAAACTCCTTGCAGGCTGCAGCAAGAACTGAATCCAGATCAGCCGCACTGTAAAGTGTTGCGTTAGTCAGTATGCTCCTGTGCCACCCCCATTATGTGGGGTCTAAGTAGAATAAATAGGGCCCACCAATAAATTAAATAGGGTCAAGTAATTCCCTGAACTGGTAACTGAAGATTACAAAGCCAATGCAGGTATTACTTTTTTCGGCCGGAATGTAGAATGGGTTAGAAACATACAGTCTGACAGGGTGATTGAAGTAGAAACATCTACCACGTGGATGTGTACTTAAAAAGGCACGATCTGCAGCTCTGGATGTTTTGAAAAATGGGGTTATGTTGGATAGATTTTTTTTGATAGTTCAGGCGCTATGGACTGGATGGTTTCCTTCTGTACTATAAATTTGTTGTGATTTTGTTCTTTAAAATATCAATGTATAACAGTAGCAGAAAAAATGACAGGTAACAAGGCTTTCAAAGAAACAAATCACAGTTGACTAATTTTAGATTATTCTGAGGGAACGCAAATTAAAATTCATGAACCATATCCATTGTATTTCAAAAGGTTTTGTATAAAATTAGATTAGATTAGATTATTAGATTATAAGGACACGCAGTCCTCTTTTATTGTCATTTAGTAACGCATGCATTAAGAAATGATACAATGTTTCTCCAGAATGATATCACATAAACACATGACAAAGCAACTGAAAAACTAACAAAAACACATAAATATAACATATAGTTACAACAGTGCAAAGCAATACCGTAATTTGATTAAGAACAGACCATGGGCACGGTAAAAAATCTGAAAGTCTCTCGAAAGTCCCATCACCTCACGCAGACAGTGAACCTCCAGCGCCGCAAACTTGCCGATGCAGCATCCTGGAAGCATCCAACCACATTCCGACTCCGAGTCCGTCTGAAAACTCCGAGCCTCCGACCAGCTCTCCGACACTGAGCACAGAGCACCATCTCTGCCGAGCGCTTCGAGCCCGGCCCCGGCAACATGCAATAGGCAAAGCTGAGGATTTGGGGCCTTCCCCTCCGGAGATTCTCGATCGCACAGTAGCAGCGGCAACGAAGTGGGCATTTCAGAAGTTTCTCCAGGTGATCCTCCGTGCTTCTCTCGGCTGTCTCCATCAAATCAGGATTGTGCATGGCCCCTAGTTAACACATATGATATCATTTGGAACGGTCGCGTGCGCTGCGTCGCGTCGCCATCTTCTCCTCCCTCCTTATAGTCCATCATTCCTGATCAGTGCAGCATGGTTTGTAGATCAGTAACTAAAGGAAAAATGAAGCAGTGAGAATTAATAAGCAGAGCCAATGTGCAGCTGGTCGGCATTTCATTGAACTGCCCAGAGATAATGCTAATCCTGGTGCAAAGTTTGTAGTAGTAGTTATATTGCAAGATCAGTAAATTAGTAAACAAGATGGGATGGCACGGTAGTTTAGTGGTTAGCACAATGCTTTACAGTACCTGTGATCTGGTTCAATCCCCACCACTGCCTGTAAGGAGTTTGCATGTTCCCCCATGTCCGCACGAGTTTCCTCTGGGTGCTCCAGACTCCCCACACAGTCCAAAGACATACCGATTGGTAAGTTGTAAATTGTAAGTTGTCATTGTAAATTGTCCAGTGATTAGGCTAGGATTAACATGGAAACAGAAACCCTACAACACCACACAGGCCCTTTGGCCCACAAAGCTGTGCCGAACATGTCCTTACCTTAGAAATTACCTAGGTTTACCCATAGCCCTCTATTTTTCTGAGCTCCATGTACCTGTCCAGGTGATTCTTAAAAGACCCTATCATATCCACCTCCACCACCATCACTGGCAGCCCATTCCATGCACTCACCACTTTCTGCATCAAAAACTTACCCTGATATCTCCTCTGTACCTATTTCCAAGCACCTTAAAACTGTGCCCTCTCGTGCCAGCCATTTCAGCCCTAGGAAAAAGCCTCTGACTGTCCACACGATCAATGCCTCTCATCATCCTATACACCTCTATCAGGTCACCTCTCATCCTCTGTCACTCCAAGGAGAAAAGGCCAAGTTCACTCAACCTACAGTACTCCAAGTGGGGTCTAACTAGGATCCTATATAGCTGCACTGAGTTTAGCTCTCAGCTCTTAAACTCAATCCCACGATTGATGAAGGCCATTGCACTGTCTGCCTTCTTAACCACAGAGTCAACCTGCGCAGCAGCTTTGAATGTCCTATGGACACGAACCTCAAGATCCCTCTGATCCTCCATACTTCCAGGAGTCTTACCATTAATACTATATTCTGCCATCATATTTGACCTACCAAAATGAACCACCTCACACTTATCTGGGTTGAACTCCATCTGCTACTTCTCAGCCCAGTTTTGTATCCTATCGATGTCCTGCTGTAACCCCTGACAGCCCTCCACATTATCCACAACACCTCCAACCTTTTAATTGGGGGATTGTGGGTGGTGTGGCTTGACTGGCCGGAAAGGCCTATTCTATGTTGTACCTCAATCAATCAATCGGCAAGCAAATGACATCAACAGAGACTGTAAATTGTGAGCGGTCTGAAACTACCAATGATGTACTCTCAGTGGCCACTTTATTATGTACAGGAGTGGAACCCAGTGTGGTCTTCTGCTGCTCTAGCCTATCCACTTCAATGTTCAATGTGTTGTGCATTCAGAGATGCTCTTCTGCACACCACTGTTGTAACCTGTTTATCTGAGTTACTGTCACCTTCCTGTCAGCTTGAAACAGTCTGGCCATCTCCTCTGGTCTCGCTCATTAACAAGTCATTTTCACCCACAGAGTTACCACTCACTCAATTTCTTTTGCTTCTTGCACCATTTTCCATAAACTCCAGAGGTCGTTGTGTGTGAAAATCCTAGATCAATGGTTTCTGAGATACTCAACCCAACCTATCTGGCATCAACCATCATTCCATGGTCAAAGTCACTTAGATCACATTCCTTCCCCATTCAGATGTTTAAACAAGATGCGAACAGCAACTAAACCTCTTGACCATGTCTGTATGTTTATCTGCATTGAGCTGCTGCCAGATGATTAATGAGCAGGTGTACCTAATAAAGTGGCCACTGACTGTTTACCTTTGTGCATAACAGGCGCTGTACACAGTCCTCATTGAAACTGGGTTTGTCCTAAATAGAACTTGTGCAGCACTCTCTTAGAGTTCCTTTGCTTAGTTGCCAGAAACAATCTGTAACTTCCAAGTGTTTAATTTCAGGCCACCTGGAGGGGAGGAGAAGATGGCAGCGCGACGCAGCGCGTGCGGCCGCTCCGAAATGATATCGTGTTTGCAAGTAGGTGCCGTGCACAAGCCTGATTTGATGGAGACAGATGTGAGCAGCATGGAGGAACATCTGGAGAAACTTCTGAAATGCCCGTTTTGCTGCCGCTGCTATTGTGCGATTGAGAATCTCAGGAGGGGAACGCCCCAAATCCTTGGCTTTGCCTATTGCCTGTTGCCAGGGCCGGGGTCGAAGTGCTCGGCAGAGATGGTGCTCAGTGCTCGGTGTCAGAGGCTCGAAGTTTTCGGATGGACTCAAGAGTTGGCTGTGGTTGGGTGCTTCCAGGGTGCTGCATCGGCAAGTTTGTAACGCTGGAAGCTCATGGCAGGGAGAATTTTTCTTCCTTTTACCACCTGCGTGAGATGATGGGATTTATGAGAGACTTTGAGACTTTTTTTTTACCGTGCCCATGGTCTACTCTTTATCAAATTACGGTATTGCTTTGCACTGTTGCAACTATATGTTATAGTTATGTGGTTTTTGTCAGTTTTTTTAGTCTTGGTTTGTCTTGTGTTTCTGTGATATCATTCTGGAGGAACATTGTATCATTTCTTAATGCATGCATTACTAAATGACAATAAAAGAGGACTGCGTGTCCTCATAATCTAATCTAATCTAATCGAATCCAACCCATTAGGACGTATTCATTGTGTAAGCCCTAACAGGAGTAGGGGAAAGCCTGAAAGTCGGGGATATTGTAGAACCTCTATGACAGGAATCCAACTTGGCTTCATCATAAGCAGAGTAAAAGGAGGGAAGGCTGGGTTCTGAGTTGGATGATCAGCCATGATCATAATAAATGGCGGTGCAGGCTCGAAGGGCCGAATGACCTACTCCTGCACCTATTTTCTATGTTTCTATGTTTCTATGTTTCTAAATCCTTCAAACAGTCTGTTCTTTTCAGTTTGGTAATTTCTGATGTCTTTTCCAGGAGAAGCAATAATAAAAAAAACACTCATAAATTTAAAATTCTGCGAGAGATGCCTAATACTAAAGTAAGTGGAAATCCACGATCATATCTTTAGCAACACATACAGAATGCTAGAGGAGCTCAGCAGGTCAGGCATCATCCATGGAAAAGTATAAAGAGTCAGCATTTCAGCCGAGACCCTTCAGCAGGACTGGAAAAGAAGGTGGAAGGAGCCAGAATAAAAGGTGTGGGGGAGAGGCAAGGAGTACAAGGACGGATGAAGTGAAAAGCTGGGAGGTGATTGGTGGAGAAAGTAAAGTGCTGAAGAAGAAGAAATCTGATGGGAGAGGAGAGTGGAGAATGGAACTCCTCCTACCTTCTTATTCTGGCTTCTTCCCCTTTCCTTTCCAGTCCTGATGAAGAGTCTCAGCCTGAAATGTTGACTGTTTATTCCTTTCCATAGATGCTGCCTGTCCTGCTGGGTTCCTCCAGCATTTTGTGTGTGTTATTCTGGATTACCCAGTGCAAAGCACTTCTGTGGCCATTTCTCTCAATAACATGTGCACCACTTTGGATATTGTTGGGGGGAGCGTCAGCCAGCAGGTCTCTGACACTGAGTTTGGATCTGTGGCTCAGAAGGGAAGGGGGAGAAGATGCAAGATGTAGTGATGGAAGTTTCGTTGGTTAGGGGAACAAAAAGGAGATTCTGTGGATGAGAACAAGATTCGCGAATGGTTTGTTGCCTCCTGGGTGCCTGTGTCAGGGACATCTTGGATCGAGACCACAGCATTCATAATTGGAAGGGTGAGCAGCAAGAAGTTGTGCTTCATGTTGGTAACAGTAACATGGGTAGGATGGGTGACGAGGTCCTGCAAAGTGAGCTCATGGAGTTAGGTGCTAAATTAAAGGACAGGACCTCCAGGGTTGGGATTTCAGGATTGCTACCTGTGCCATGTATTAGTGAGGCCAGAAATAGGAAGATCATACAGTTAAACATGTGGTTAAGAAATGGTGTGAGAGAGAGGGCTTCAGATTTTTGGATCATTAGGCTGTCTTCCAGGGAAGGTGTGACCTTCATAAAAGGGATGGCTTGCTTCTGAACTGAAGGGTGACTAATATCCTAGCAGGAAGGCTGCTAGTGCTGCACAGCAGTGGGGGGAGGGGGTAGAGTTTAAACTAAAGTTGCAGGGGGATGGGAACTAGACTGCTCAAACAGATAGTGGAGGTGGTTGTGGAGAAAGACATTGTTAAGCCTACATACAAAGACAAGGATCAAAAGGTTGAGCATGGTGGGCCAATGTTCTGAGCTGCATACATTTCAATGCAAAGAGTATTGTAGGAAAGGCAGATGAGGAATGGATTGGCACGTAGAATTACGACATTATAGCCATTAGTGAGACTTGGTTGCAGGAGGAGAAGGACAGGCAGCTGAACAGTCTGGGGTTTCATTATTTTAGTTGTGATAGAGTGAGAGGGATTCAAGGGGAAGTGGATGTGTTATTAGTCAAGGAAAATTTCATGGCAGTGCTCGGTCAGGACAGACAGGAGAGCTCATCTAGTGAGGCTTTAGGGGTTGAACTGAGGAATAAGATCGATATGACTATGGGTGCAGGATCCAGAGAAGCAAACTTGTAGAGAGATTGCAGACCGTTGCAAGCAACATAAGATTTGTGACAGCATGTGATTTCAACTTTCCAGATCTTGAGTGGAATTCCAATACTGTAAAAAGGCTGGATGGGAAACAGTTTGTCAAATGTGTTCAGGAAAGTTTCCTTAATCAATACATTGAAGACCCAACTACAGAGAGTATGTTATTAGATCTCTTAGTAGGGTAAGAGTAAGGTCAGAAGTTTGTGTAGAGGAAGACATTGCATCCAGTGATCATAATGCCATTACTTTCAAGGTAATTATGGAAAAGGATGGGTCTGGTCCTTGGACTGAGATTCTAAATTGGAGAAGGGCCAGTTTTGATGGCATCAGAAAGGAACTGGCAAGTGTTTTCTAGTAAAGGTGAATGGGAAGCCTTCAATAGTGAAATTTGTTTTTTGAGATGTATTGAGGTCCTGGTTAAGAAAAAGAAGGAGGTGCATAGCAGGTATAGGCAGACATGAATAAATGAGTTATTGAGGAATATAAGAAATGAAAGATAACACTTAAGAAGGACATCAGGGGGCCTAAAGGAAGACAAGATGTTGTTCTAGGAGAAAAGGTGGAAGAGAATTATAAGGGTTTCTACAGATATATTAAGAGCAAAAGGATAGCAAGTGATAAAAACTGGTCCTCTGCAAGATCAGAGTGGTAATTCTGATTCAGAGGGAGTAGAAGATGGTGGCGTGACGCAGCGCGCGAGTGGCCTCTGCAGTGAAATGATATTGTATTTGTTAAATAGAGGTCGTGCACAATCCTGATATGCTGGAGACGGACGTGAAAAGCACAGAGGAACATCTGGAGAAATTTCTGAAATGACCAGTTCACTGCCGTTGCTACTGTGCGATCGAGAATCTCCAGAGGGGAAGGCCCCAAATCCTCGGCTTTGCCTGGTGCTGGCGGCCAGGGCTGGGGTTGAAGCACTCGGTAGAAGTGGTGCTTGGTACTCGGTGTCAGAGGGCTGATCGGAGGCTCGAAGCTTTCAGACGGACTGAGAGTTGGACTGTGATCGGGTGCTTCCAGAATGCTGCATCGGCAAGTTTGCGGCGCTAGGAGCTCAAGGAGTTTTCTTCCTTCTACCGTCTGCGTGAGATGTTAGGACTTTCAAGAGACTTTGAGACTTTTTTTTAACCATACCCATGGTCTGTTCTTCTATCAAATTACGGTATTGCTTGCACTGTTGTAACTATATGTTATAGTTATGTGGTTTTTGTCAGTTTTTCAGTGTTGGTTTGTCTTGTGTTTCTGTGATATCACACTGGAGGAACATTGTATCATTTCTTAATGCATGCATTGCTAAATGACAATAAAAGAGGACTGCATGTCCTCATAATCTAAATCTAAATCTAATTTATGAGTGGAGCTGAAAGAGATGAGAAAGATCTTAAATAGATTTTATGTATCTGTATATACTCAGGAGATGGACACAGGGATCTAGTAGAGAGGTTATGGACAATATACAGATTACAGATAAGGAGGGCTTTGCAGTCTTGAGGCTAATTAGGGTGGATAAATCCCCAGGGCCTGACAATGCATTCCTTCTGACCATTTGGAAGGCTAGTGCAGAAATTACAAGGGCCCTATCAGAGATACTTAGATCATCATTAGCCACAGTTGAGGTGTCAGAGGATTGAAGGATAGCTTATGTTTCTCTGTTGTTTAAGAAAGGCTCTTTGGATATGCCAGGAAGTTAAAGGCCAGTGAGCATGACATCAATAGTGGGAAAATTATTGGAAGATATTCTAAGGGACTGGATATATAAGTATTTGGATGGACAGAGACTGATTAGGAATAGTCAATATGGCCTTGTGCACGGTAAATTATGTGAATCCAATCCTATAGAGCGTTTTGAAGAAGTTACTAGGAAAGTTGATGAAGGCAAGGCAGTGAATGTTGTCTATATGGACTTCATCAAGGCATTTGACATTGGTCTTGCTTGGGAGGTTGAGTCAAGAAGTTTCAATCACTTGGTATTCAAGAGCACATGGTATATTAGATTAGACATTGACTGTACAGAAGAAGCCAGAGAGTGGTTGTAGATGGTTGCATCTCTGACTGGAAGCCTGTGGTGTGCCACAGAGATCAGTGCTGTGTCCATTGTTGCTTGTCATCTGTATCAATGATCTGGATGATAATTTGATAAACTGGATCAGTGAATTTGCGAATGATACCACGATTAGGGGTATAATGGATGGTGAAGATGACTATCAAAGATTGCAGCGGGATGTGGACTAGCTGGTGAGATGGGCTGAAAAATGGCAGATGGAATTTAATGCAGCAGGTATGCAGTGTTGTACTTCAGTAGGACCAACCAGGGAACGTTTCATGGTGAGTGGTAGGGCTCTGAGGACTGTGGAAGAACAAAGGGATCTGGGAATATAGACCCATAATTCCTTGCATCACAGGTAAATAGGTTTGTGAAAAAACACTTTTAGCACGTTGGCCTTCATAACTCTTATGTTAGAATGCTGTTCATTGACTTTAGTTCGTCATACAACACCATGATCCCCTCCAAGCTGATCGCCAAACTTCACCTGTTTGGTATTAACTCATCCCTCAGCAATTGGACCTTGGACCTTCTGACTAACAGACTCCAATCTGTTAAGTTAGACAACTTCTTCTCCTCCACGTACACGCGCGTACCTCAAGGCTGTGTGCTGAGCCCTCTTCTGTACTCCTTTTTCACCTATGACTGCGTTCCTGAACACGGTTCTAACTCCATAATCAAGTTCGCAGATGACACCATGGTGCTTGGCCTGATCAGAGGGGATGACGAGACAGCCTACAGGGGCACGGTCCAGACCCTGGCCGCATACTGTGCCAATAACAACCTGGCTCTTAACACCCAGAAGACCAAGGAGATTATTGTGGACTTCAAGCATGCTAGGAGCCACACTCATGTCCCCATCTACATCAACGGAGCTGTAGTGGAGCTTGTATCAAGCTTCAAATTCCTTGGTGTCCACATTTCCGAGGATCTCACCTGGTCCCTGAACTCCTCCATCCTGGTCAAAAAGGCGCAACAGTGCCTTTATTTCCTGTGGAGCATGAAGAAAGCTCACCTCTGTCCCAGGATACTGATGGACTTTTACCGTTGTACCAGTGAGAGCATACTCACCAACTGCATCTCAGTGTGGTATGGCACTTGTCCCATATCGGACCGCAAAACACTCCAGCGGGTGGTGAAAACTGCCCAGTGGATTATCGGCACCCAGTTGTCGATTGAGAACATGGACCATAAACGCTGCCTGGGCAGGGCGATAAGCATTATCAAGGATGCATCTCACCCTGACCATGGACTTTTTACTCTCCTCCCATCCGGTAGGCGATACAGGAGCCTCTGTTCCCACACCAGCAGGCTCAGGAAGAGCTTCTTCCCTGAGGCTGTGACCCTGCTGAACTTCATATCACAGCGCTAAGCAGTATTGCACCCATATTGTACTGTCTCAGTACTTTTATATTTGTATGCTGTAGCACTTACTCTTCATTCGCAGTAATTTTGTAAATAATACTATTCTTTTGCACTTCTGGTCAGATGCTAATTGCATTTCATTGGCTTTGTAACTGTACTCAACACAATGACAATAAAGTTGAATCTTATCTAATCTAATCTAATAAATCAATATACTGAGTACTGGAGTTAGGATGTTATGTTTAAGTATAAGACGTTGGTGAGGTCTTACTTGGAGTACTGTATGCAGCTTTGGTCACCTACCTAGAGCAAAAATATGCAGCAAGATTGAAAGAATGCAGAGAAAATCTACAAGAACATTGCCAGGACTTGAGAACCTGAGTAACAGGGAAAGGTTAAGTAGTTTAGGACTTTAATCCATATAACATAGAAGATTGAGGGGAGATTTGATAGAGGTATACAAAATTATGAGGGGTATAGACAGGATAAATGCAAGTAGGTTTCTTAACTGAGATTCGGTGAAACTACAACTTGAAGTCATGGGTTAAGGGTGAAAGGTTAAATGTTTAAGTGGAACATGAGGGGAAACTTCTTCCCTCGAGGGTCGTGCGAACGTGAAGTGAGCTGCCACCGTATGTGGTGGCTGCAGATTCAATTTCAACCTTTAAGAGCAATTTGGATAGGTATATGGATGAGAGGGAGACGGAGGGCTGTGCTCCGGGTGCAGATCAGTGCGATTAGGAAAGTTAATTTTTCAGCACAGACTAGATAGGCTGATGTTTTATGACTCAATGTCTCCACAAGCATTTGCAGAATCCCTTGTGTTGAGCATGTCTACTGTGCTCCTACTGTGGTGCAATGCCTTGCTGGCAGCCAGAAGTCTTGCTTTGTATCGTTCTGTAGCTTATTTGCTGCAGCTCATGTTCTGATTTGTACTTGCAGCTTCCTTGATGTGTTTTGTAGAGGAAACCAAGGAAAGGAAGATGGAAATCTTATTGAGGACAATATAAAATTAAGGATGATTTCTACTGGGCATGGTATTTGGAATAGGTATACATCATAAGATAAAAAGAATAAGAAGGGAAAGAGATAATGGAAATGATATTTCACTCCACATTTCTCTCATTTCCATGGTGCTATAACCCTATTAATTTTCTTACCAATAGCTTCAGTACACGGAAAATAATGCTCAAGGCATTAAAAACTGTATTTCTCCTTTGGTTAGAACAATGGATAATGACAAAAAAGCAAAAAGTAAATTGATTAATCTATAGTAAGAATTACAAATTGCAAATTGAAAAAGCAAATTGATTAATCTATAGTAAGAAATGAAATTAATAACCAGGCTAAGAAGGGAGAGAGTATAAAAGTACATCTCAGCATGAAGGTATTCCTCATTTTGCCAAGATCTGATTTGTGAAGTTTTGCTAAATCTGCATTACCTCTGTGGGGCACTTGACTTTGATTTGTGCATCTATATTTTACTATAATGAACAATATACATTCTCTATGTATAGGAAGATCCATTACCAAAATACCAATAATTAATTTTATCTAGCCAATAGCTGATATATAAAATCTTGCTTAATGATACATTCTTTAAGAATACAATCCTCAATATATACCTGTTATTAATTTATACATTTATATAGTTAACAACAGAAGGAAAGTAATAAAATGGTATGCTCAAACGATCCATAAGTAACTAAGAAATAAGACAGGGCATATGAAACAAAATCAAATTAATTCTTCTTTCCATGTTCATGTATACAAAGAATATAGTCCAGAGTTGGGATTTCTGGAATATGTCTAAAAGAAATAAGTTCAGATAAAGCAAAAACTGACCACTGACGATTCCTTTCTGCAGACCACCATGTGGTGAAAAAGCTTGTGAGTTCCTGAGATCCCAAGAACGATGCCATCTGAAGCTTAGGCCCTGGTAGGATCACCCATGGTGGTAAGGTCAAGAGGGAGGTTCTAGGCAAAGCACAATCCAGCAAAGATCTCAGCTGTGGAGATGGTGGAAGATGGTGACACATCACGTTGGCAGCAAAGGTGAAGGAAAGCTGCAGCATGATCTTGCATGACGTGCCACTGGAGATCCTTTTCTGTCAGGGACCGTGTGGTGTCTGCCCATGCATCAGCCTCCCCATATTAAACAAAGTCATGCACAGGTGTTCTCCATTAAGGAAATCCTTAGGAGAACTTCATACTCGATTCAAGTGATTGCGCTACTGCTACTGAGGAAATTAAAACAACACCAAAGGCCCAGGCAGATTCAGACAAGGAAATGAAGAACAAAATTCACAGCATATTTTTTCACTTTCTTTAAAGTATTAAAACCCGGAGTGGGTGGCAGGGTGGAGATACATCTCTACTAAATGAGATGTAAGGCACTCCTTCCCTCCACTAGACCTACAGGTCATCTTTGAGCAAAGTGTAGCACCTGCTTAGCCCTTCGATCAGGGTCACGTGAAGCCATAGGAGCAGGTAGTGGATGGTCCTGTGAGTAGCTGCTGCACATCACAAGTCCTGGTTATGTGACCTCTGACACCAGGCAGGCAACCTCTAAAGAGTATTGATAATGGTTGGATTCAGCCATCTTGTAAAGATGGAAGAAGGCAATGGCAAACCACTTCTGTAGAAAAATTGGCCGAGAACAATCACCATGATCATCCACGTTATATGACACGGCACATATTGATGATAACAATGGAATGAACGAAATATTTCAAAGATTTAGGGGCACGTATGAGGCATGATGATGATATCAAAAGGCATCATGCAAGCAATTACTTCCAAGAGCAGGAAAACAGAATGAAAGAAATTAAAGGTTGATGGTGATTGGGACAAAATTGCTTTGGAAAGAGATACCAGCGGTGTGTGAGGGGACCTGTGCTGAAGCTGTTGCTGTTTATATTGCTCTAAAAAGGAGATTTTCCAATAGGAGACCCTTGAGAGAAGGAATCTAATATTGCAAGCAGATTAACCATAGGCATGAGACTCTGCAAATAAGGCTAAAGGCATATAAAAAGAATTTATTGTGGATAAGTGGAAGAAAATGAGATTAATAGAGATTAATAAAGTGAAATTAACAGCTGGAATTTATCACTATTGTAATAAAACATGATATAGGGCTAAGTTATTAGACATCTCACTGAAACCAGGTTGGCAGTGTTCAGAAATGAGAAGGAAACCAAACCAAATATTATATTCTGGCATCTTCCCCCTTCCTTCTCAGTCCTAAAGAAGGATCTTGGCCCAAAACATCGACTATCTATTCATTTCTATAGATGCTGCCTGACTTGCTGAGTCCCTCCAGTATCTTCTTTGTGTTGCTTCAAATATTATATAGTTTTGGCTACAGTACTATAGCAAGGCTATAAGTGTTGGTGCGTGGCCAAGTGGTTAAGGCATTCGTCTAGTGATTTGAAGGTCGCTAGTCCGAGTTTGGCTGATGCAGTGTGTGTGTCCTTGAGCAAGGCACTTAACCACACATTGTTCTGCGACAACACCGGTGCCAAGCTGTATGGGTCCTAATGCCCTTCCCTTGGACAACATCGGTGGCTTGGAGAGGGGAGACATGCAGCACAGGCAACTGCTGGTCTTCCATACAGCCTTGCCCAGGCATGCGCCCTGGAAACCTTCTGAGGCACAAATCCATGGTCTCATGAGACTAACAATGCCTATATAAAAAAAAACTATAGCAAGGGTACTGCGGTATGCGGATGGTGCAGACAAAAACACAGAAAGGCTGCAATCTACCTGTCTTCAGCGGCCATATTCGGGGAATATTATCTGGATAGCTTGAATTATAAGGTATGTACAAAGCAGATAGATTTAATAGTAGCTCTGAATTTGCTTGTGCTTAGGTCATTTAAATTCAATTAATTATCACTCAAGCTCTGAGCTTGTGTGTTCTCCTCTGTTCGCTATAATTTTTTTTATAATTCTCTCTGACATACCTTTTTAGTATGATGTCATTCTCTCCTATATTGCTATTGATTACATAAGAGCATGCACTCACTGGCCACTTTATTAGATACCTCCTGTACATAATAAAGTGGTCATCGGGTGTATGTTTGTACTCTTCAGCTGCTGTAGCCCAACCACTTCAAGGTTTTGCATGTTGTGCATTCAGAGATGCTCTACACACACCACTGTGATAAAACGTGGCTATTTGTATTACTGTTGCCTTCCTGTCGACTTGAACCAGTCTGACCATTATCCTCCGACTTCTGTTATTAAAAAGGCGTTTTTGCCCGTAGAACTGCCACTTACTGGATATTTTTTGCTTCATGCACCATACCCTAGAAACTGGTGTGCATGAAAATCCCAGAACTGCAGTTTCTGAGTTACTCAAACTGCCCCGTCTGGCAGCAAGCATCATTCCATGGTGAAATTCAATTCAATCACATTTCTGATGTACGGTCTGAGAAACAGCTGGTGCGTTTATGCATTGAGTTGCTGCCACATGATTGGCTGATTAGATATCTGCATTAACGAATGGTGTACTGGTGTACCTAATAAGTGGCCACTGAGTGTAGAATTTAGGACAGTACAACTCTGCAACAGGTGTTTGGGTTTTGCAATCTCTCAGTATTCTTCCCAGCGTCAAACTCATATAAAACAAAATGTCATTTGGCACCAGATGTCTCATTGAAAGGGGCAGTGTTGTGCTGTAGGTGAGCTCAGATGCCAAGGATAACCTAAGGATACTCTGTAGTTTTGACCTGCCAGAACTTTCAGCTGGTTGTGGTGTGCTTGAAAAACAACATGGCTGCCAGATCTGCACATGCAGAATGAATAAACTACAAAGGAGAAACACACACAAAATTCTGGAGGAACTCAGCAAGTCAGGCAGCATCTATGGAGAGGAATAAACAGTTGATGCTTTGGGATGAGACCCTTCATCAGCCTGAAATGTCTACTGTTTATTCCTCTCCATAGATGCTGCCTGACCCAATGAGTTTGTGTATGTTACTCTGGATTTCCAGAATCTGCAGAATCTCTTGTGTTTATAAGGTACAAAGGAGAGATCCTTTGTATCATATAAACACAGATTGCTGCCTATACACTGCAGGGACAGATGAACCCAATGGGCCTCGACTTAGTCTTTGTGCACCAAGCTGTGAGGTGAGGGAAACATAGATAATGGAAACACTTTGAGCCAACCAACCTGCTCATAGACCAGCTACGTTTCCCTACTCCCAATCAGAATCATCTTCCAAATGAGTGCAAGCGATAAGTGGCCAAGTCCAAGATGTCAGTCCACCTACAATGGCATCTTTAATGTATTACTATTGGTATTAGTTCTTGACTTACTGTTGTCACATATATCATGATACAGTGAGAGGTTTGTCTTGCATATTGTTTCTACAGATCAAATCATCACACAGTGCGTTAGGTAAAACAAGAACAATGCATAATGAAGTGAAGCTGCTAGTGAAAGAGTGCAGTGCAGATAAACGATTAAGTGCAAGATCAAAAAGAAGTCGATTGTAAGGCTAGGAGTCCAGGAGGTCCAATCAAGTGCATGATAACAGTGGGTTAGAAGCTGCCCTTGAGCCTAATGTTATATGTTTTCAGGGTTTTGTATCTTCTCCCAGATAGGAGAGAGGAGAAGAGAGAAAGTCCACCATGGGTGGAGTCTTTGAATGTGCTGACTGACGCAGTGAGAAATATGGGCAGAGTCTACTGAGGGGAGGCTTTCTCCTGTGATGTGCTAACTGTGTCCAGGATGCTCTGCAGTTTCTTGTAGTCACGCGCAGAGCGGTTGCTATACCAAACTGTTATGCACCCAGACAGAATGCTTTCTATAGTGTTTTAATGTTAATTAGTAAGAGTCAGCAGGGACATGCAAATTTACTGGCCAGGCATTCCTCTTGATGTAATTTCCATGTTTCTGATGTAAAGATCATCACTTCTGTGTTGGCTAGTCTGCACAAAGTTGTCGCTGTCTGTACTCCCAAAATCCTCCATTCTCATTCATTTCCCTATCAGATCAATCTATTATATTTCCATTTTGTGTGTTCAAACTCATCTGAGTGACGTGAGTCAGCTTCGCATTGGATCTGGCCCAAGGCTGCAAGTAATGTTGCAGTATGGCTCTTTCACCCAGACTTGTGCCTCAGGTGACTTCTTGTGTTCTTGCCAACTGACACCAGTTCAGCCAAACACTGGGCTCAGGCTACTTCAGATTACAGGCTGTTCTTTCTACAAGCCTGCCATTTTTGCACAACCCAATAAGATCCTTATCTGGGAACAGTCTCAGGTTTAGCAGGCCATCAGCTGGAAAGTCATTGTGGCCATTTTCAGTTGCTCTGATTGAGCCATCCCTGAGCAAGAACCAGTTCACAAAATGGTGGCTGCAAGAATATTCTCGCAAAACTGACAGCCTCCATTCCTTCAGCCACACAGCAAAAGCAAACACATTTGCTTTCTCTGCTTCCACTGTCCTGTGTTACTCCTGTTCATTGAAGTGCAAATTCCAGTTTTTTTCAGCAACACTATTGACTTTAATGGTTTCATTTGATATCGGAGAATGTATACAGTGTACAACCTAAAATTCTTACTCTTTCCAGACATCCACAAAACAGAAAAACCCAACAAATGAATGACAGAAAAACCTGTAACCCCAAAGCCTTCCTCCCCCTCCCATGCACAAGCCGCAGCAAACTGCTTGGCCTGCTGCGTTCACCAGCAACTTTGATGTGTGTTACCTCAACATGCCGTAGGCTCTCTCTCTCACCAACAAAGGAGAGAGAGGTGTCAGCCCTTCCACAGTGAGAGGGGAGACAAATTTTTGATATTACAGTCGCTGTTTCGATTCTGCAGCATCGCTTCATTTTGACTTTCTCTGACTCAAGAATCAGCAGCAAACTCTACTTCACCTCTGAGCGAGAGGGAGGAAAAGAGCGGTCGCCCGCCTGAGTGCAAAGGCCTCCGACAGCCGCACCCGCCGTCTCGACGTTCCAGTCACCTGCACTGCTTCAGTTGGTGACACTGGTGGGAAATTGGGCCCTGAAGTTTCACGTCTTCAGTCCACTGCCAGAGATGTCAAAACTGGGCAGTCAGCAAGCCCCAGGACCGGGAACACACCGCTGTGAAGAACCTCAGTTTGAGTACAGCTGTCGATCGTGGACTCCGAAAAGACCCCAGCCACTTTGCAAGGGATGAAAAGAGACATTAAAGAGTGGAATTTAAGTTGTTTTGCAGAAGAAATCGAAGAAGTTGCCCTCAGACACCACCTTAGCTCCTCCCTAATTCATTATGTTTCATCATTGTTATACCAACTCATTATGTTTCATTATTGTTTTACCAATTCATTATGTTTCATCATTGTTATACCAATTCATTATATTTCATCATTGTTATACCAACTCACTTGGTATCTTGGTTTCAACACTGACCTGAAACTTAACAGGGTTAGCCAGGTATATCCTAATGATACTATAGAAGATCTAAAGTTAGATACTGATACACCTCCTAATTTTTTTAGTTCATTCTGCAGTCTGCAAAGCACTTTTGCTGTTAGTTGATAAATTCATTGAGATGTCTTGATGAGTGAACTCTCACACTTTTCAAGAGATTTGGACAGTCTTATGCACAAGGCAGTCTACTCGACTGGCATGCTTCCTACTATCCTGAGGTCTCAGCAGCTCCACCACTGATATATAAGTACTGCAACACATTAGGGCCTCTTCAATCGAATCCACTTTCCATGCAAATTAGAATGCGCATGGGCAGCAGGCGCAGTATATGGCATACAACCACCTGCAAGATTCTTTACATTATCAAACATTGAAATATATATCAGCATTTCTCTCATTGTCCCTGGGTCAATATTCTGCAGTTCACCACATGCACTTCATCACTTCAAAAGCAATTTGAGGTGGACAATAAACACCAATCTTCAGCCATGAATTTATTGATATGACAGTACTCAGTCTACTATTTGAATTCAGGTGTCAACTTCTTTATTTTAAAGATCCAAAGCCTTTCCTGAGTGTTTGCTTTTCAAAATGATTTTCTCTTCCTCTCGTATAATAACCCAAAAAATTGTATCATTTTCATATGGAATATAGTACCACCATTATTTTTATAAGGTTTAATTCTTCTGTTGAAACGAAAGGTTACCCTTCAGTCTCTTTGGCCAGAGTAAAGTGTTTGTAATTTTATTCACAATCCACAAGATAAATATTAACCTTCAAAGACTATGTATTGCAACCTCTCAATTAAAGGAAACCCTTGGAACAACTCTGCAGATACTTACCAAGAACATCTGCAGCACAACTTACACAACATTTGCATGAGGTGCAAGCACACTTTTAACAGCAGAATTAGCCATAATTATTGATTGGTAAACTACCTTGCTCTTTAAAAAAATAACAAAATTAGCACACTGCAGAAGTAAAAACAACCATATCTCCACTTCGTCCTCCAAATCCCAAAGTAGCATAAGCAAATCAACATCAACCTATTCTCTCAGCCCAATATCTCAAACTTTGAGCATCCAATTATATTTGGTTGACTGATGAGCAAGCAGCCACTACTCTCCCAAAGCAGGCACCTTATTCTGTGTTCTTTCATGGCAGGTGGACAGCAGAAATCAGTCAAGGATGTTCTCAAAAAGGATACGATATATTGCAAGAATGAGGGGAGAAATATATTTTGACTTTTTTTTCCTCTCTTGAGACTCATATCAAACTTATTTCTTTCATTAGTATTCTGTCCACCTGTCCTAACATCTCCTTGAATGTCTTGACATCAAACTTTATTTTGCAGCAGTCAGCTGCTTGTATTTTGATCCAGTAGAGTTGTTTTATAATTGACAACTGTTGTTATTTGATTGGCTTATCAGGAGCACAGTGTACACAGGGCCCTTAATATTGTTAAGGATCCTTCCCATCTGTCCCACAGTCCCTTTGACCCCTGATCATCCGGCAGGAGCTACCATAGTATTAGTATTAGACCACGAGGCTACTGCCTGCCAACATCCAGGTCTCATCTTGTATGAAGTAACATTAGTTCTATACTGTTAGCTTTTTGACTTTTGTCAAAGAGGCACCTTATGCTAAACGTCAATCTTCTGGAATATATTTCATTACTTGTTGATTTACTTGTGGTAATATTACCTTATGCGTTGTGTGTGAGTTATACGTACTATGTTGTGCACCTTGGTCCAGTGGAAAATTGTTTTCATTTGGTGGTATACATGTATACGGTAGAAAGACAATGAACTTGAACTTGATTTATTGATACTTTGTTCCAATTTTTTTATTACTGAATTTATCTTGGCTATGATCACAATCATCTCTTACAATGTTGGGGTCTTACCTGTAATTTGCATGACGTATCCTTGAATTTGTTAATTAGTCTGCGGCATGATTTATTACTTGTCTCTTTATGCTCTATTTCATGGTATTACAGGGTCAATTGGTTTTGTAACTGATTGCAAATTAATGATAAATTTGAATTTATTCCTTTCCTTTTTGTTACATGGCTGTCAGTTGAGATATGACAGTGGCAGACACTGAAACAATTGCACTGACTAGCAGTTTATTAAATACTTAAACATCATGTGCGCAGGAATCAATATATGAAACTTAACACGTCAAGGATAATTGTCAGTGGATTAATTGTGCAGAAAGAAAGAAATAGACTCTGGCTAAAAATATCAAAAGACAAGTGAGTATTCAAAATTCATTGCCTGCTGGTGAGTTGTGAACATGAATACGCTGACTTTCACCAGCTTATCTTCTGCTGCCTTCTCTAACAAAGACCAATATTCTTTTCTGATATATCAGTCTTCTGCTCATTTTAAAAAGAAATTGTACTCTAATTTTGTAAGAAACTTAAGGTAAATTCTTTGGTAACTGTTAATGCATCATGGGCAGTAGCCTCCCCAGCATCGAGGACATCTTTAAAATGCAATGCCTAAAAAAGACAGGATCCATCATTAAGGACCCCCACCACTCAGGATATGCCCTCTTCTCATTACTACCATCAGATCCATTTACCTGATATATCAGCACTTCTAAATGCTGACTTGTGATGGACCGGCTAGAGTAACACTATTACTGCAATGGCAATCACTAATCAGGGTTCAATGGGGTGTTATGTTGAAATTGTATAAGACAGCAGTGAGACATAATGTTCTGTATTGTGTGCAGTTCTGGTCGCCTACCTACAGGCAAGACAATGATAAGATAGAAAAAGTGTGGAGAAAATTTACAAAGATGTTGCCAGGACCTGGGGAACTGAGTTATGGTGAAAGGCTGAACAGGTTCGGACTTTGTTCCCTGGAGGGGAGGAGAATGAGGGGAGATTTGAAAGAGGTGTACAAAAATCATGAGGGGCATAGATAGAATAAACGCAAGCAGGCTTTTTCCCACTGAGGTTGGGTGAGATTAGAGCTAGAGATCATGGGTTAAGAGTAAAAGGTGAAATGTTTAAGGGGAAGGTGAGGGAAACTTCTTCATTTAGATGTTGGTGAGAGTGTGGAATGAGCTGCCATTGGAAGTGGCCAGTGAAGGGTTAGATTTCAACATTTAAGAGAAGTCTAGATATGTACATGGATAGCAATGATATGGAGGACTATGGTCCAGGTGCAGGTTGATGGGACTAGGCAGAATAATATTTCAGCATTGACTAGATAGGCCAAAGGGCCTTGCTCTAAGATGTAGTTCTCGATGAGTTTATGACTCCAATTCCCGTTGTTGCCTGTAAGGAGTTTGTACGTTCTCCCTGTAATCAGGTGCTCTGGCTTCCTCACACATACCAAAGATATGTGGTTAGGGTTATGGTCAGTGAGTTGTGGGCATGCTACATTAGCACTTGAAGCATAGCAACACTTGCAGGCTGCTACCAGCATACCCTCACAGAATTGACTTTACATCAATGACGCATTTCACAGTATGTTTCGATGTGATAAATGAAATTAATCAATCTTAATTCCCACTTCAACATGTTGGTCGATGGCCTCCTCTTGTGCCAAGAAGAGGCCACCTTCAGGGTGGAGTAGCAACACTTCATATTCCATCTGGATAGCCTCCAATCTGATGGCATGAATATTGATATCTCCTTCTGGTAATAAAAATCCTCTCCTCCCCTCTTCCAATTCCCCACTCTAGCCTTTTACCTTTTCTTACCTGCCTATCACTTCCCCCTGGGTCTCCTCATCCTTCCCTCTCTCCTATGATTCACTCTCCTCTCCTATCAGATGCCTTCTTCTCTAGCCCTTTACCTTTCCCATCCACCCGGCTTCACCTATCACTTTCCAGCTAGCCTCCTTCCCCTACCCCCATCTCTTTATTCTGGCATCTTCCCCCTTCCTTTTCAGTCCTGAAGTAGGTCTCAGCCTTAGATATCTATTCATTTCCGTAGATGCTGCCTGACCTGCTGAGTTCCTCCTGCATTCTGTGTGAGTTGCTCTGGATCTCCAGCATCTGCAGAATCTATATTTATTTCTATTTCCCACTATGTTTGGTCAGACAGACATTGCAACTCTATCACATTGCATGCTTTTTATCTGGACTCTATTTCTTCAATTGATTTTATTGTGAGCAAATCATCAATTTTTTTGCATGTTTGTTTTCTTGAACAAACACATTTTCTTTCATAAGAGCTTACGAGCAGAAAGTTTTGTCACGGTTTTAATTTCAGTTTCCCTAGCTAGTCCAGTCCCCACATAGAAAACAATTTCACCTCCAAGGTGTAATCCCTCAAACTTATTCTTTGGATAAAATGTTCAAAGTCAAAGTCAAAGCTAAGTTTATTGTGTTTGTCCATACATGTATCTATGTATACTGTACATTAATGTAAGTCTTACGTGCAGCAGCATCAAAGGTACAGAGAATCATATAAGTGGCATTTGCAAGAAAAACATAAATGGTGCACAGTTTTTTTTCAGAAAGAAGACAATAAAAACATCAAAAAGTCCATTGTCGTGCAAAACGATCAAAGTAGTCATAATATTTCTAAATTCCAGTGATGAAAAATTCTGGTTCATTTAAAAAATGACTGGTTGAAGGGAAGTAGCCGTTCTTTAACCTGGTGGTGTGGGACTTCAAGCGTCTGTACCTCCTGCCCGATGGCAGCAGCGGGAAGATAGCATGGAACTTCGATGATGAATCTTCCTTCTTGAGACAGCAGCTCCTGGAGATGCATTGGGCCAAGCCCACTACTCTTATTCAGATGTTCCTGCATATTTCAACTGCCATACCAGACTATGCTGTAGCTGTTCCATCTTACCTGTTCATTGAAAGCCACTCCCCCATCCTCGCTAGGGAATGCAGCCCCTCTCACTAGCTGCCACTTGGCTGATGATGTCACAATGCTAGCAGAGTTTAAATCCCGCCCGGGAAAACTATGCGCTCGCTTTTCGCTCTCTGGGTCACCACTGGCCATGGACCAGGTCATGACTTGTGCCGTGGAAACAGTGATCAATGGAGTTGTGCTGCAGTAAAGAGGGCCTGGGTGCACATGTTAGATAAGTATTTGCCACTGTCAGTTTAGAGTCTGTCTTGTCCTACCAATTTGAATGCACACTTTAGATAAGTATTTGTAGCTGAGTGTAACTTGAAGGATTTACTGTATGTTTATTGCCTGTCTTGTGCTGTAAAGGTAGGGTTTCCAAAAGGAAGGAGTCCAGACTGGTGCTTTCAGACAGCTGGCAGCCTTAGCAAAACAGCAGTACAAGACAATTTCACAGAAAGAGAAAGAGGTAGCGTAGATAGTTTGAGAAATAAAGTAGAAGGGAAGAACCAGCGAAGTGTTAAACTTGGGGAGGCTTGGGCTAAGGCTCGGGCTAACGAGTTAGAGGACAGGAGCACAGAAATGGCCTGTTGGATACTAAAGGTGCAGCAGCTGGAGGTTACCTGCAGGGCTAAATGTCAACTAGACTGTGTTCAAGTCTAACCCCAGATGTTACAGGGTGGTAAACTCAACAAGTGGATGGGGGATGGGAACATTTGGTTAGATAGTGAGGATGGAGAAGAGTGGTTAGAAGAGAGCCTCAGGGTTCCCCTTCAAAGCGTCTGCCCTCTCTCCTATGCACCCAGGCCAGTACAGGTCAAACCGGTGACTGAACATCCCAGACCCAGCAAGGCGGCTGCTGCACGATAGCCCCTCCAGCCTTCATGTAACAGGGTGAGGAAGAGCATCAGGCTGTACCAGAGAGACTTGGAGAAGCTAACACAATGTACCTTACCAAGACTACTGTCATAAGGGAGTCCTCTGCTAAGGATCTGGCAGAGTTTGGAGACAGGTACAGGCAGAAACCAGGGAGTCTCTGCCCATGTGGCTGCTGAGGATCTGGGATATGGGGGGTGGGGGGTTGGGGAAGTGGTACTAAAGTGAGCTTATCTAAAAGGGATGGATTGTTGTTCAACCATGTGATTAACAACATCCTGAGAGTGCCACCCGCTTTCCATGATAGTGATGAATCGTTATTGGGCAGAGTGATAGCAGTGAAAAGGTTCAGATAGCCCTCACTCTTCCAGTGAAAATTGAAGCCCCGGATGGAGTGGAGTATAGTAGAGAAAGTGACCAGAGCCTTTCTCCAAGGGCTCGTATCACAGGGTACCATCATATCTAACCAGAGGTCCCCGTGACGGGTGTGCAACTTAGACAAGCAGCCTGGGGCTGGGGGGCACTGTGTGGCCCATAAGGAGAAGTTCAAGGCATGGCTCAGAGCCAGGGTCCTGAAAGAGTAGGAAAATGAGGTTCCATATGCCACACTGCCTGCCATGTGGAGGGAACACTGCCAGGGGTAGAGAGGCAAAAAGGCTGTTAAGGGAGAAGGGTCATTCTTCAAGTCCTCCTCCGATGAATGCTCCTTCTGGCTTCTGTAGGATTCTTTGCATTCTGCTCAGGGTTCCCTATATCTCTCCCTGGAGGCTCTAGAAAAGGCACTGGTGGACCTTCAGCAGCAGTAGGGGTCAGACAGTGAGTGGGGCTTTACACCTCACCCCTGCATTCACCCTGCAATGTCTTTCCCCCATAATAAGGTGTGAATGGACTGAATTTGAAAATTGTTGAGTGTGATGAGGCCATATGTGAGTTTGCTTGAGTGAGTGAGAGACAAGGAGAGTGTGCATGTGTGTGCCGGTGAGGGAAAGCATATTTTGTTATGCGTTTGTAAAATGCGTATCAAAAGGGTGTTTGAATCAATCCAAGAGAAAGATCTTATTATTCAATATTAAGCCTTATCTTAAGAAGTCTCAAAGAAATAGTATGAATGTGCATTGGTGGGGGCCCCATCTATTTTTTCTCTTTCTTTGTTCTTTACTGTGCAATTTAGGTGTTCACTGTGCATTAAATATTTGTTCCAAGATTTTCAGGTCAGTTTGTGAAGCTTCAAAAGGAAGAAAAGTGCAAGCTTAGATTTTTGTTTTGTCTTGTCTGAGTTTTAAGTTTGTGTCTAATTACTTCTTTGCTTTGGAATGGGTCTTGGAAAAAGAACCAGATTCCACACTGTCCATGTGGAATGCAAATTCAGAAAGAAATTGGCATTTGGGGAAATTGGTGATTTGTGAATAATCACTGGAAATTTGAAATTTATGTTGTTGGAGAGAGATTGAAACTCTTGGGGAGTGATCTGAAACATTGTAGTCCAGCATGTGTCAGGTAAAATGCAAATGAGAGTTCACCATTGCTGACCACGGACAACCAGAGGGAGAAGGCAGAGCGAGTGAGTCAGCTCACAAACAATCTTATTACAGGAAACTTAAATAATGACCATCAGCCTCCCGACCGAAGAAGACCTGCGAATGAAGAGGAACAGAAATACCAATGGAAAAGACACAGAGCGAATGTGACAGCAAGCCATGAATGACATGGTAAGTATAATGGTAATGGTACATTGTAATGAGGGCTGGTTCATGAAGGCGGATGATTAGTCATATAGATCAAAATAGAAAGATATTAAGAAAATAGAAGGGAAGGATTTGAGTTATGGCAGAGTCATCAGGTTCCACCCCTCATTCATTCCATGGCCTCCAAGGCAAGGCAGACGGAGAAAGAGGAAAAATTGCGCACAGCAACTCAAGGCAGCAAACCCAGTCTGAACGGGAAGTGAACGCCAATGAGCCCTCTTTCAGTGGTTGGTCCAAACCCTCCTGTAGATCGATCGAAGGACTGATTGTCAAGATGATTCTGATCATCTTCTGGTATGGTATGGAATATGAACTATTGGCTGAGAACGTGAGACAAAGTTACCTTGTTGTGACCCTGCCCACAGAGTAACTACTGACAGCCACTACTGATAATTTTCGCTGTCAGAGGTTGAAGGGGTGAAGAGGATGCGATCAAATTTCTGGAATGTTTTGTTGCCATCTCTGCTTATTCTCAGTCAAGCACAAACCAGTCTTCAGTTTTTAAGATAAACTGCAAACGTCTAAGCAGTAAGATGTTCACGTATGCATCAGCCACGTGTTATGACAATGGGACTATGGGAGGTTGGTGGTGTACGTGTTAGCAACTTTGAACATTCTGGGTATCGCAGTGCAATGTTTTGTATGCAGTATACTAGGGTGCCCATGGGGATTATACTATCCTGTGAACTGGGTGTCACGGTGTTGCATCTTTCAAGGCATGAAATGTTGCAGTAAGTGTCAACTTTACCTGTTTGTTGAAAGCCACCCCTCTGTTCTAGCTACGGATGGGCCTTTTAAGGAGTACTGCAGCCCCTTCCACTAGCTGGTGCTTAACTGATGACACCACGATGCCAATAGAGTTTAAATCTAGCACGCAGAAATGACGCACTCTATTTTCATTCTCTGGGTCACCACAGGAATGGACCAGGTTGCGACCAGTGTTGTGGAACAGTTAACATTTGAGGTGTGCTGCTGTAAAGAGGGCCCGGGTGCACACTTCAGGTGAGTATTTACCACTGTGTAGGTTTAGTGACTGTTTTGTCCTGGCACTCTGAGCGCACACTTCAGAAAAGTATTTGTAACTGAATGTTTAGTGTTTACCTTGTCCTGTTAAATAGTAAACCTATTTATTGGTAGTCAGTGTCTTTTTTGGGTTTTTTTTTGCATCATTCTCTATAAAGTATAGAGACTGTTGTGCATGAAAATCCTGGACTATCAGCAGCTTCTGAGATACTCAAGAAACCTTGTCTGGCACCACAATCATTTCCTAGTCAAAATCACTTAGATTACATTCTTCCTATTATGGTGTTTGATCTGAGCAACAACTGAACCTCTTGACCACGTATGCATGCTTTTATGCTTTGATTTGCTGTCATATGATTGGCTGATTAGATAATTGCCCTAACAAGCAGGTGTACAGTTGTATCTGTATTTAATAAAATGGTCAATGAGTGCAGAACCCTTGCTGAACTGCCCTGGTGAAAGCAGAGACCATAACATAATTTCAGAAGAATCAGAAATGCACTTCAATTTTCAGTGTATTGAATGCTATGCATGATTGGTAGGGACATGGTGGATTGAAAAGCCCTCTTCTCTGCTACATTGCTCCATGTTTCTGTGGTTTTTACATGAAAATATATACATTTTATCTTGCTGTTTTGTCAATTTGTGGTTTCATCCACAGAAAGGCAAGATGCACAATATGACCACAACTTGATTCAGGAAGAAAGGGTCCACACCCAGTCCTTGGCTGCGAATGTTAACACAACATCTCTGGAAGAGCCAAAATGGTTTTGGTGTACTTTTCTTTCTTTCCATGGTGGAGAACGTGAACACAAAGCTGAAGGTAACATCCTGTCAAGGATCTTCCCCTGATATATACAGCTTTTCCCTGCACAAGCTGCTGTGGAGAATTAGAATGATTACAGAATAAGACTTGGCAGCTGTCAGGTAGGAAAAGATCCTTATGTGCCCCATGAGCTTTGTTGATCATTCTAACTTTTGCTTCAAGGCAGTTTTGTTTTCAAAAATACAAATTAATTTCTGGTAATCAATCTATCCATTATGAGCTGTTGTTGAGCTTTAAGCTTAGAGCCGAGCCGCTTTTCTTCTGATCTATTCTTACTGGCTGACATAAAATGAAATTATTTCTAATTTCCCCTCCAACAGGACAACTTCCTGTAGGAGAGGATTTACTTGATAAATTGCATAATCTGCTTTTTTTGCTCAACTAAACCTGTAGGGCTTAAGGAATCTAGAGTAGAAATAAACAATTTGTACAAGCAATCCAAAAAATGGATTTAAAATAGGAGATGATTAGAAAATTTGTTTGATTTTGAATAGAGAAAATAAATATTTTGGAAAACTTCAAAACTGAAAATATTAGAATGCTGATCTATGAGATGAAACTTAGAGAGGAAATCATAAAACAGAGAGAAAATCTACAGATGTCAGAAATCAAAAGCTATGCATACAAAATGCTGGAGGAACTCAGCAGGCCAGGCAGCATCTATGGAAAAAAGTCAACAGTCAACATTTTGGACCTGGACCCTTCACCAGGACTGAGAAGAAAGAGAAGAAGTCAAAGAAGAAGGTGGGGGAACAGGAGAAAGAAGTATAAGGTGTTAGATGATAGGAGAAATTGGGAGAGGGGAATGGGATGAAGTAAAGAACTGGGAAGTTGATTGGTGAAAGAGGACGAGAGTGGAAAATGAATGGCGTTCAGTGCCATCTACCTGCATTTGACTGGTCTCCCGTTCGCTGCTGCCAGCAGAAGGTGTAGGAGCTTGGGTTCCACATTGTTAGATTCAATCACCTCAGTGGCTCATGGCTGTCGACTCACTTTTGAGGATTCTGTGGTTTGATTTTTAATGTCCTATGTGTTATTTGTTCACTTTTTGTTGTTTGTACGATTTGTTCTTTTCTCACAAGTTTGACGGTTCTTTAAACCATTTCTATTGTGTTTCTTTGTTTTGTGGCTGCCTGCAAGAAGACAAATCTAAAGGTTGTATACTGTATACATACTTCGATAATAAATACAACTCTGAATACAATAAAAAAACAAAAAAACACATGTAAATATAAAAACATTCCTCTGAAACATAAGGTACAAACGTTTGTTCAAGAAATTGTTATATACATTACTGTATGTACATAAAGTGACACTAGATGATTGAGTTTATTAAGGTTGTTATAGCCAGGGATGGTAATGGGGACAAGCTCCCACTACCTATTAAATGCGTCTCAAATAGCCTCTGACAACCAAGTCCAGCTACTGGCCTTCATGAGTGGCTTAGCTACTAAGCCCATCAGAAGCACTTCAAGAGACAGCGAAAGGGGCAAAGACAGGCTGCTGGTGCTTTAAAACCAGTCGCTTTGGGCAGATGGGTCTCGTCAGCCATGATTGGCAGTTCATCTAGAAGAAGGAAAACTCTGATCTCAAACCTCCGCTGCCTTGTGGCTATACACACTGATGGGAAATGCTTCGGGAGAAAACCCCAAAGGGAAAAACAGGGGCTGGAATCCCTAAGGCAGTCCTACATTGAGTTCAATGCTGACTGTGTTTCCTTTGGGTTCATCAGATGCGTGGGGAGGGGGTAATAGCTTGCTCTTCATATTGTACTGCCCAGGCTTGCATATCTAGACAGCCAGAACACAATATCCATGGTTAACTCTGACGGATGGAGGTCTCAGACAGACTGGATGATTTGAATATTGTGGTGGAGGGGGATGGTGGGCTGGGTTAGTGGGTGGAGGTCCTGATCACCCTAACGACTAGGGAAAAGTCACTGTTTTTGAGTCTAATGGTCCTGGTGTGGATGCTGTGTAGCCTCTTCCCTGATGAAAGTGGGATCCTTCATGATATTGCTGGCCTTCTTCCAGCAACTTTCTCTCTGTATGTGCTTTGATGATGGGTAGACTGGTGCCAGTGATGTGTTGGGCAGTTTCATCTCTCTGCTGTAGAGCCCTCCTAACCACCACAGTGCAGTTTCTGTACCATGTAGTGATGCAACGTGTTGGGAAGCTCTCCACTATACATATGAAGCAGGTTGTGAGTATTGGAATGCATACACCTGCACTCTTCAGCCGAGCCGCCTTTGGAAAGTAGAGGCATCGGTAAGCTTTCTTGACTGTGGAGGATGTGTTCTGGGACTTGGTGAGGTTGTACGAGATGTGCACGCCCACGAGTGTGAATCTGTTCTCAGTTTCCACTGCTGTGCCACTTACGTGAAGAGGGGTGAGAGTGGAGCAAGTTCTCCTGAAGTCGGTAATCATCTCCTTTTTCTTGTTGATGTTGAGGAAGAGGTTATTTGCCTGGCAGTAGTCCTTGAGCTCATCCACCTCCTCTCTGTAAGCAGTCTCTTCGTTGTTGGTGATGAGTCTCACCACTGTCGTGACATCAACGAACTTACAATCCAATTACACATCTACCTTTCCCATATAGCCAACAATTTCTGCTTTTTTATTTATGATCATTATCATCCAGTACTCACTGTTTATGCACCCATAAATTTATTCCGTTTGCTGCCCTTTGATTATCTTGACCATTTCTGCCCCTTCCCGAAGAATCGCTATGCGGCTTTAGTTCCAAAACTTGAACGCCTCGCTGTGCTTCAGCAGGTAGGTAGTCATCTTGGGTTTATTTAAAACTTACTCATTGCCACTGTTATGTTTTTTATCTCCAAGACATAAAACTAATTGAAAGCAAAAACTTTAAGCGAGGTGCGTGCATGTGACATGCTGGCGCGATGCCATTTGTCATTCATATATCTTTACTGATATTTTTTGTATTATCTATACAACAAAGAATGCTTACTCAAACAATATACAGTATTTACAATATTGTTCAAATGTTACTGATAGATTAAGTAACTATAAAATGATTCAGAGAAAATTTTGTCAGCTAACATCCATTTTTATATTCTGTGCTTTTGCTCATTCTTTCTTGTTGCCATTCGCAAATTTCTTTTTTATGGGGGGGGTATTTTTCTTTGAATGGGTTTCATTGCTTTCTTTGTTTCTTGGCTATCTGCAGAGAAGGTGAATTTCAGGATTGAATGCTGCATACATACATTGATAATAAATGTACTTTGAACTCTGTTTTTTCTTGTAATTTCATGGTAAGCATTGTAGCTGCCAGTTTTTTGACACTTCGGAAGATTATATAAACTTCAGATGACCATTTAGATGATCATAGTGAATTGATGCTCAGCACAGAGCTCCCCATGGCAAAGTTTGCACTTTGGCAGCTGTAAGGTCATGTGTACAGGTCACCAGAGCCTAGAATATGTAACGTCACATTCCTGTGCTGATGCATGACAACATGGGTGGTTTCAACCACACTGGACTAACAACAGAATGGATTGTCACTCGTTTACTGTGATCAGTCCCCAGCATTGAGCACAGCTACAAGGAGCGCTGCCACAAGAAAGCAGCAACAATCATCAAGACCCCCCACTATCCAGGCCACACGCTCCTTCTGCTATTACCATCAAGCAGGAGAGCAGGAGTCTCAGGTCCCACACCAGCATGTTCAGGAACAGTTATTACCCTGCAACCATCAGGCTCCTGAACCACCATGGAGAACTGCACTCACTTTAACACTGAAATGGCTCTACAGCCAGTAGTCTCACTTTCAAGGACTTTGCTACTCAGTGCACTCAGTATTATTTAATTTTTCTTTGCAACTTTAGGCAATGAAAAGATCTAAGAACAGCTTACATTTTGGAAATTCAAGAGGGCTTTCATAGTATCTGTACATTCGTAATCTTTTTTTTGAAGTTATAATTTTCACATTCACTTTCTAATTGATCCTGCCAGATTCTTTGTAATCTTCGTGAGGTTGGTGCCGAATAAATTGTACTGTCTTTGCAAATCTGGGTTTCGAAGCACCAAGAAGTCTTGAGCTCACAGGTACTGCCAGAACAGAATTATCAGCTCACAGTTCTGAGAGCGGTCATGGTGATGAAGAGGTCTCTGGCCACAATGTCATCTTGTGTGCAACTAACCAGAACTATGCTGAGTGCACAAGGCAGAATTATGATCAGTTGAATATCCAGAGTGACTCTGTCCCACCATTCCAGTTTTATAGAATATAGAACATTACAGCACAGTAAATGCCCTTCAGTCCAGAATCTTGTGCCAGCTCGGGGTGTACTCTAGAGTTATAGAAACATAGAAACATAGAAAATAGGTGCAGGAGTAGGCCATTCGGCCCTTCGAGCCTGCACCGCCATTCAGTAGGATCATGGCTGATCATCCAACTCAGAACCCTGTACCAGCCTTCCCTCCATACCCCCGATCCCTTTAGCCACAAGGGCTATATCTAACTCCCTCTTAAATATAGCCAATGAACTGGCCTCAACTGTTTCCTGTGGCAGAGAATTCCACAGATTCACCACTCTCTGTGTGAAGAAGTTTTTCCTCATCTCGGTCCTAAAAGGCTTCCCCTTTATCCTCAAACTGTGACCCCACATTCTGGACTTCTCCAACATCAGGAACAATCTTCCTGCATCTAGCTTGTCCAATCGCTTTAGGATTTTATATGTTTCAATAAGATCCCCCCTCAATCTTCTAAATTCCAACGAGCATAAGCCTAGTCGATCCAATCTTTCATCTTATGAAAGTCCTACCATCCCAGGAATCAATCTGGTGAACCTTCTTTGTACTCCCTCTATGGCAAGGATGTCTTTCCTCAGATTAGGGGACCAAAACTGCACACAATACTCTAGATGTGGTCTCACCAAGGCCTTGTACAACTGCAGTAGTACCTTCCTGCTCCTGTACTCAAATCCTCTTGCTATGAATACCAGCATACCATTTGCCTTTTTCACCGCCTGCTGTACCTGCATGCCCATTTTCAATGACTGGTGAATAATGACACTCAGATCTCGTTGCACCTCCCCTTTTCCTAATCGGCCACCATTCAGATAGTAATCTGTTTTCCTGTTTTTGCCACCAAAGTGGTTAACTTCACATTTATCCACATTAAATTGCATCTGCTATGAATTTGCCCACTCATATAACCTATCCAAGTCACCCTGCAACCTCTTAGCATCCTCCTCACTGCTAACACTGCCACCCAGCTTCGTGTCATCCGCAAACTTGGAAATGCTGCATTTAATTCCCTCATCTAAGTCATTAATATATATTGTAAACAACTGGGGTCCCAGCACTGAGCCTTGCAGTACCCCACTAGTCACTGCCTGCCATTCTGGAAAGGCCCCGTTTATTCCCACTCTTTGCTTCCTGTCTGCCAACCAATTCTCCATCTACATCAATACCTTACCCCCAATACCGTGTGCTTTAAGTTTGCACACTAATCTCCTGTGTGGGACCTTGTCAAAAGCCTTTTGAAAATTCAAATATACCACATCCACTGGTTCTCCCCTATCCACTCTACTAGTTACATCCTCAAAAAATTCTATGAGATTTGTCAGACATGATTTTCCTTTCACAAATCCATGCTGACTTTGTCCGATCATTTCACCGCTTTCCAAATGTGCTGTTATCACATCTTTGATAACTGACTCTAGCATTTTCCCCACCACTGATGTTAGGCTAACTGGTCTATAATTTCCCGGTTTCTCTCTCCCTCCTTTTTCAAAAAGTGGCGTTACATTAGCCACCCTCCAATCCTCAGGAACTAGTCCAGAATCTAAAGAGTTTTGAAAAATTATCACTAATGCATCCATTAATTTTTGGGATACTTCCTTAACCAATCTGGGATGCAGACCATCTGGCCTTGGGGATTTATCTGCCTTTAATCCCTTCAATTTACCTAACACCACTTCCCTACTAACATGTATTTCCCTCAGTTCCTCCATCTCACTGGACCCTCTGTCCCCTACTATTTCTGGAAGATTATTTATGTCCTCCTTAGTGAAGACAGAACAAAAGTAGTTATTCAATTGGTCTGCCATGTCCTTGCTCCCCATAATCAGTTCACCTATTTCTGTCTGTAGGGGACATACATTTGTCTTAACCAATCTTTTTCTTTTTGCATATCTATAAAAGCTTTTACAGTCAGTTTTTATGTTCCCTGCCAGTTTTCTCTCCTTGCATTGGCACACAAAACCTTCAGGCTCGCTTTTACAACATTCTTAGCCCTTATACAATTATGTTGAAAAGTGGCCCTTTTTGATTTTTGCCCTGGATTTGTCGGCCTGCCACGCTTACTTTTCACCTTACTACTTTTTGCTTCTACCCTCATTTTACACCCCTCTGTCTCTCTGCACTGATTCCCATCCCCCTGTTGTGAACTAACCTCCTCTCTCCTAGTTTCTTTAATTTGATTCCCACTCCCCAACCATTCTAGTTTAAAGTCACCTCAGTAGCCCCCGCTAATCTCCCTGCCAGGATATTGGTCCCCCTAGGATTCAAGTGTAACCCGTCCTTTTTGTACAGGTCACACCTGCGCTAAAAGAGGTCCCAATGATCCAAAAACTTGAATCCCTGCCCCCTGCTCCAATCCCTCAGCCACGCATTTATCCTCCACCTCATTGCATTCCTACTCTCACTGTCGCGTGGCACAGGCAGTAATCCTGAGATTACTACCTTTGCAGTCCTTTTTCTCAACTCCCTTCCTAACTCCCTATATTCTCCTTTCAGGACCTCTTCCCTTTTTCTACTTATTTCATTGGTACCTAAATGTACCACGACCTCTGGCTCCTCACCCTCCCACTTCAGGACATCCCGGACATGATCAGAAATATCCTGGACCCTGGCACCAGGAAGGCAAACTACCATCCGGGTCTCTGGACTGCGTCCACAGAATCGCCTATCTGACCCCCTTACTATCGAGTCCCCTATCACAACTGCCCTCCTCTTCCTTTCCCTACCCTTCTGAGCTACAGGGCCGGACTCTGTGCCAGAGGCACGGCCACTGTTGCTTCCCCCAGGTAAACTGTCCCTCCCAACAGTACTCAAACAGGAGTACTTATTGTCAAGGGGTACAGCCACTGGGGTACTCTCTATTACCTGACTTTTCCCCTTCCCCCTCCTAACCGTGACCCACTTGTCTGCCTCCCGTGACCCGGTGTGACCACCTGCCTGTAACTCCTCTCTATCAACTCCTCACTCTTCCTGACCAGACGAAGGTCATCGAGCTGCAGCTCCAGTTCCCTAACGCAGTCCCTTTGGAGCTGCATCTCGGCGCACCTGGCGCAGATGTGACATATAGCAAATGTTAATTTCAACAGCAACCAGTCTTCAGATCTGAACATGGATTGTAGTTTGAGTTTAAAATGCAGCCCAGAACAATGGTCCTCCTGGATCTGCAGACTGCGGTTGACTGCAATAAAGAAACACAGCATTGGCCTGAGATTCTGCATATGTATGTTTGCAGCATAGATTCAGGGGATTAATATCCATTTTGGATGTCCGGAGTGTTGGTGTGAAGATGGAGGTGTTTGAAAACTATACGTAATTCAAAGGAAGCTTTGTGGTTAGATTGTAACCTTAGAATTATCCTGCTGTTACCTTTGATATTTAGCATATAAAAATATCATGTATTATTGGATCAGGTGTGGCACGTGGCCAAGTGGTTTAAGGCATTGGACTAGCGACCTGAAGGTCATGAGTTCAAGCCCCAGCTGAGGGAACGTGTTGTGTCCTTGAGCAAGGTACTTAATCACACACTGTTCTGCGACGACACTGGTGCCAAGCTGTATGGGTCCTAATGCCCTTCCCTTGGACAACATTGGTGTCGTGGGGAGGGGAGACTTGCAGCATGGGCAACTGCTGGTCTTCCATACAACCTTGCCCAGGCCTGCACCCTGGAGAGTGAAGACTTTCCAGGTGCAGATCCATGGTCTCGCATTACTAATGGATGCCTTTATTATTATTGGATCAGGGAGCTGCTTCTAAGAGTGTCACTGGTATGACGCCTGCACGTCTGCTGAATAAAGACCTCCATATTCACCAGCTTCAGTGTCCTTCTGGTGACTTCACCCATAGTCACAACAGTGCCAACTTTTCAATCTGCTCTGAAATCAATCTAACCCTTCCCTCCTATACAGCTCTCTACAATTCCATGTGTCTATCTAAGAGTTTTTTAAATGACCCTAATTGTTCATTGCTTAAGTTTCCACACTGGGTGAAGCAAGAAGCTTGCATTCTTTGTTTCCAAGCAACCTTTAATTCCTGCAGAATAACTGCAATTATATTTCTGAAGTTCTTCTGCACCACAAGATCACCAGAGACAGTAAAGGTTTTCATGTCCATTCTTCTCATTCACCCACTGGATGTGGATGCCACTGGAGAGGTCAGCAATAATTTCACCTTTTCTTGCATCTGTTTACAGGCCTGGAGTTCAGGGAAACATAACTCACTATGAGAGTTTAGTGTGCTATTCCAAGCAAGAACTGCAGAATAATTTCTGAGATTCAGATAATGCTAACTCCCCAATGAATGCTGGCAGTAAACTGAGCAAGCCTGATAATAGGAAGAAATGTCAGGAGAGCAATGGGAGGTTAAAAAAAGAATTTAATGTGATGTAGAATTAGTTTAACCTCAAGAGACAAGATCTGTCCTTGCAAAAAAAAAAATGAATAACTGAATAACTAAAGTGGAAGGGTGCAACTTTAGACTAAAAAAAATACACTAGAAAACAAAAGATAGGTCTTGGTGAGGGAGACAGGACCAATAGGTGAAAGTTGGTAGAAAGAAGAACACAAATAGGATATATAAAGATAAATCAAGATGCAGCAAAATCAATACAATAATATTGTCATCAGTACTCAGTTTTGATTTTTCCAGGATTAACGAGTTCCAGACTTCAGATTACTTCCAGAACATTCAAAAATGAAAACAGGAAGAACAGAGGTAAAAATCAACAACTATTTCTTAATTGAACACTCAAAGAATTCTTCGGCCTACACCTCTTCATTATTGGAAACAGCTTCTTGTCCAATAATAAGCACTTGTTCTGTTATTTAGATTTGAAATCCCAGATCTAAGGTTATCACTTTGCTTTATGTTTGACTAACTGATTAACACACTGCCTGTATGAATTAAAGAAATATTGGAGAGTGGAAGGAGCTAGAAATTTGTTTCAAAGGTGAAGATGCAGCTGGGTCAAAACACTCTTGATCCGGGAAGCCTGAGGCCAATTTCCTGTTAATAAACAGTGTGAACCTTAGTAAAGAATATATATGTCTTTCATAGCTTCTACATTGACAGTTTAGGTCAAGTACATGAACCGCAATCTGTCTTGACAGAAACTTGGGGATACGTGAGCTGTGAAGTGTGATGTACAGTAGCAACACCTATCGCATTCTTTTCTTGTTTTTTTTTTAATTTTGGAGTCAATGGAGCTAAATACTGGAGACAGAAAGGATTCTGCAGACGCTGGAAATCTCCAACACACAAAATGCTGGGGGATCTCAACAGGTCAAGCAGCACCTATGGAGGGAAAGAAACAATTGGCATTTTAGGCTGAGAGCTTTCTTCAGGACTGGAAAGGAAAAGGGTGGAAGCCAGAAACAAAAGATAGGGGGAGAGGGAGAGGGAGAAGATCAAGCTGGCAGATGATAGGTGAGGAAGAGAGGAATGTGGGTGGGGGAGAAGGGATGAAAGGGAATGATGTGAGAAACTGGAAGGCAATAGGTAGAAGAGGTAAGTGGTTGAAGAAGGAGGAATCTGGTAGGAGAAAGAATGACATGAAGGGAAGAATTTGAGGGCCTAGATTCAGAAGGAAGTGATGGGCAGGTTATGAGAGCATGAGAAGGGGAGAGAAAGGGTGAGTGGGCCATGGAAATAGCAGAAAACAGAGGGCAATTGTTACCAGAAGACAGAAAAATTGATGCTGATGCTGTCATATTTGGACCATAAAACCATAAGTCATGTTGGAGATGATCAACAAAAAACATGAGGTTTTGCTCCCCCAACTTGCATCTGACCTCTGCACGGCAGAAGCAGAGGCCATGGACTGACATGCCGAAGTGGAAATAAGGAGTGCAAATAAAATGGGTGGTCCCCAGGAGATCCTAGCAGTTGTGGTGGATGGAGACAAGGTGCTTGGTGAAGCAGAGCCCAATTTGCGTTAGTGTTCACAGATGTAGAGGAGGCCCCACCAGGAGCATTGGATACAATAAATAACACCGTAAGATCTACACACCTGAAGTGCCACCTCACCTGGAACGACTGATTTGGGCCCTGAATGGTGCTGAGAGAGAGACTAACAACATCAACATCAATTTCTCTAACTCTGTTAACTACTCCCCTTTGTTTTCTCTCATTCCTGTGGACCTTGTCCTTTTCCCTCACCTCCTCTGTCTTCATGACCTGCCCATCACCTACGTCCAACTTCCTTCCCTTTATTCCATGACCTACTGTCTCTTTCTTCTTCAGCCCTTCACCTCTTCCACTTATCACCTCCCAGTTTCTCATATCATTTCCTTTCCTTCCCCCTTCCCCCACCTTGACCGGACTAACTTGTCACATGCCACCTTGTCCTCCTTGCTCTCTCCCTGCCTTTGTATTCCGGCTTTTTTTCTCTTCCTTTCCAGTCGTGATGAAGGGTCTCAGCTCAAAATGGTGACTGTTCATTTCCCCTCATAGATGCTGCCAGACCTACTGAGCTCCTCCAGCATTTTGTGCATGTAGCTGAATACAGGAGTCATACTTCAATGTATTTCTATTACTATACATTTCACTCGGTGTACCATCGAGAACTATAATTTTAGGCAACTTTTATATAGGTTATCTTTATTTAATAATCTGATTAAGTAAGAAACAGACTTTGACCTGACGAAGAATCTTCAAGTGCCTGAAGGCTAACATCAGCAATCCCATGAAATCTTCTGAATTCCCAACCAACCTCTCTCCATCAGGTTAAATCAACTGCGATGAATAAGCCAGATTCTAATTATAAACAGCAGAGATTCTGCAGATACTGACACACACAGAATGCTGGAAGTTAGGCAGCATTTATGGAAAGGAATAAAGAGTTGGCATATCAGGCCGAGACCCTTCACCAGGATACCTAGGTTTTAATTATTGGTATTATTCTTCTTCTCTTCATTATAACGTACACAATCAATGATACAGGTTTGTCCTTAACTATAATTATGCAGGCCTGAATCACATTTTAGGGGGTTTAAATTGAAAGTGAAGTTACTAATTGACATTTAATGGTTGTCTTATCTCAATATGGTCCCGCTCTGCTTGTCTTATTGATCACAGCCCATGTTATCCTTCATTATCAGTTGCCTCTGTCTGACAGATAATATGGTTAACTGATCTTTCTCATTGACATATAAAGGCATAGACACTACACCACAGAAACAGGCCCTTCATATCCAGGCCGAACTGTTAGAATTGCTCAACTTTTATGTGGTTCAGTGACCTTCATTGTTCTAAGATAATTCAAAAGTCTGGTTTCTGGTATTTGCATGACTTGGCTATTGGCTTCACTTACTGCTGAGGATAGTTAAGATAATATTTTCCTCTATCTTTGCAATGATAAACATGAAGGTGGTCTGCCTAATGATCAGAGGCCTCAGTTAAGGGCAGCGCATCTTCTGCAGATGCTGAGTAGAGAGCATCCTAACATGCTGTGTCACTGCATGGTACGGAAATTGCACTGCAGTGAACCAGAAGGCTCTACAACAGGTGTCCAATGCATTGCCGGCACCAGCCTATCCACCA
This sequence comes from Mobula hypostoma, assembly GCF_963921235.1. NCBI lineage: Eukaryota > Metazoa > Chordata > Chondrichthyes > Myliobatiformes > Myliobatidae > Mobula > Mobula hypostoma. The sequence goes on along the minus strand of NC_086097.1, from coordinate 115,713,267 downwards.
ACAAGGGCATATATACAGAAAGGTGCCAGAAATAAGCTGGAAATATCATGAAGGATGCACCCACCCTGCTCATGGGTTGTTTGTCCCACTCCCACCAGAGAGGATGCTACGCAGCATCTGTGCAAGGACTATCAGATTCAAAAACAGTTATTTTCCTCAAGCAGTCAGGCTGAACAACACGACCCACTAACCCACCTCACCATAACCCCAACCACGAATCCCACCACAACCATCACTACTTTATCATTACCTGACTGTGTCACCTTGTGTACAAACACTTTATGGACATACAATCAATCAAAGCTATAAGTATTTATATTTATTGGGTTTTTTATTATTGTGTTCTCCATCTTACTGTTTTTTTGTGCCGCATTGGATCTGGAGTAACATTTATTTCATTCTCCTTTACACTTGTGTACTGGAAATGATATTAAACAATATTGAATCTTGAATCTTTATGTGGTGTTTTATTATAGCCCAATGGAACTGTCAGGATTACTGCAGAGACAGAAACAGCCTTGTCAACTCTTGATAAAATACAAGGTGTCCAAAGGCAGCATCTAGCCCTAGACATGCAAGATGAGGCCAAGCTCATTTGACTATTTTGTTTCTATATCATCACATTCGATGGAGGTATCCATTAATTGCAGCACCTTCTTCTATCCTTGGTTCTATATCTGTTTCCTTTCCAATTTTCAACGAATTCTCCCGTTTGAAAATTACCAATAAACCTGCCTCATTGAATTTCACCCTTGACCAGATCATATATAAAAATATTTTGTATTAACTCTGATGTATTTCCCAATTATTTCAGATTATTAACTCATCTGCCACTAAAAACATTTAGTCTATGAAAACAATTTCTGAATTTGAAGATCTCTATCAAATCTGAAAATGAGTGGAGTCAAGTTGCTTTGGATTTGATTGAAAAGAGGACAAGTTTATTGACTGCAGAAGCCTTTTCTTTTTCTTAAACATTCCAGATATGAAATCAAAATCTCAGAAAATGCAGGAAGTTCAACAGGGTGGCAGTTTTCATTTGCTGTGATCGGACAATTTGGAGACACTGATAACAAGAGCTGTCAGAAAATCATCAGTGTGGCCCATGGGCAGGACCTTAATTGCTGCTGCTGTTGGCCTCATCAGTACTGGTGGCCCATTGCAGCTTGAGAAAGACCACGATGGTGACACCAGCAGTCCTTCACGAATCACACAGCTGCAGAAATTTAACAACCATGCAGTGTAGTTCATTTTATTTTTTCTGTCTCTCTGTTTTCCCATTTCTGATGCAAGATGTCAGAAATCTGATGACTAAATCAATAAGTTTACTCTGGCACAGAATTCCATGGGGACTCCAGTGAACAGTTGTGATGGCATTTCACAGTGTTATGCTTACTGTATGCATTGCATCTCAGTCCCCGCAGCTTTTTAAACTTGGCCCTGGCGCCAGAGGAGAGAAAGACTAAGTACATATTTTTATTTCATTTTACTTTACTTTAGAGTTTTCAGTTTAGGCTGTTTTGGTTTATTTCAGATATTTTTAAAAACTATTTCCTTCAATAATAATAACTTTTGTGTGTCTAAATGTCATGGTCTTCCATACCTGCTGCAAGTTCTACAGCTGGCGCAACTCACGAACAGTGGCCATGGCAATGGCGGCTGACGGCAACTCCTTTGCTTGCATCTTTGGAAACAGCTCAGTTTCTATTTTTAATATCTCTATTTTCGCCTTACAAGGTTTTTTTGAAGACCTTGACCTGCAGTTACACACTGACTTAGGTTCTTTGCGGGAATGGGACCGGCTCTTGGGGTCTCACGACTGGCTGCTATTCGACATACCAAGGTTGCGGCGTAGAAGACTACTGCACCTTCAGGGTTCCAGGATTTCATGGCTCTGGAGGCAGGTGGGCTTGAGGTCAGTGCCTCCGTCTTATGTGTCATGGGAGACAGAAGATCGAAAGCAGCAAGCTGGCTGCTGGCTGTGTGCCCAGAGACCCGAATTCTTTGGGCACAGAGATCAGAAAAGCGACGCAACAGACTTTTAACATCATAAATCAGTGAGTTGCTTGTTATGTCTCCTCTCTCGCTGCGAAACAGGGTCACTTCTTTTTTCCCTTATTAGGGAGAGCCTGTGGTATGTCGAATACCAGGTGATTGAGTAGTCTTTGGGGTACTGCAACTCTGTGTCTTCATTGATGCTTTGCTGCATGCTTGAGTGCTAGGTGGGGGGTGTGCCAATGCTTTTTTTGCTGATGGAGGTGGGGGTGTCATTGCCTTTCTACTGCTTATGCATGAGAGGGGGGAGCTGGGGGTGGGGTCTCTTTTTATTTCCTTTTCAAGGTTCTTTTAAAGACCCTGATCTGGAGTTACATGCTGTCTTCAGTTCTTTGTGGAAATGAGCCCCGCTCTCAGGGCCTCACGACCGGCTGCTGTTTGATGTGGCAAGGATGCGGCCTGGAAGACAAGCGCACCTTCAGGGTGCTGGATGGATTTTCATGACTCTGGAGGCGGGCGGACTCAAGGCCGGCGCCGCTGCCTGATGCATCATGGGAGACGGAAAATCGTAAACAGCGAGCTGGCTGCTGGTTGTGTGCCCAGAGACCCAAGTTCTTTCGATACAGAGCTCGGAAAAAGCGACGCAACAGACTTTAAACACCATAAATCAGTGAGTTACTTTGTTATATCTCCTCTCTCGCTAAATGGGGACACCATAGAACCATAGAAACTACAGCACAGAAACAGGCCTTTTGGCCCTTCTTGGCTGTGCCGAACCATTTTCTGCCTAGTCCCACTGATCTATAGAAATTAATCCAAGATAAAACCGAACCATAGCTGTAAATAATATTGGAAAAGTAAAATACAGGAGGAAGTGAGCTAACAAAGTAGCATTACTTGAATGGGCTACAAAGTTAGAAGGCTTGATCTACCAAGGACTGCACTAATGTACATCTGGGAAGCAAATTAAACTGGTGTTTCAGAGAGGTATGGATTTCATTTCTATTTTCCCATGAGATTAGTTTCCCACTTTGGTTGTAAATGATTTTTTTGGGGGGTGTGGTGTGTAAATCACTACTGGAGCTTTTCATTAATTTCACTAGTGATGGGTGGTGGGGGGTTAGGGCTATGAAACAGCACTCTTCTTTCTCCCCAGATTTCCATCCTTGTTGCTCAGAATAGACCTGCAAACTTTAAAGTATGCATTGACGGGTTTAAGGACGCAGCCAGTCTTAGTTTTTCAGCATTCCTCTATTGGCCAGTGGATTTGCTGCGTTGGACAGTCTTCCAGTAGGTGCTGACTCTTCTAATTAAAACAATTTAAGGGGGTTTAGGGTGGGAATCAGTCACCTTCTTAGTATTTTTCAGGTCTCCATGTCGTGTTAGGTAGATGGAACAGCCATGCACTGGATTTGTGTAACAGTGCTCTTTTTCATTAATATTCATTTTAAAGGTGTTTAGGGTGGGGAAGTTTGTTCTTAGTTCTTTCAGGGCTCCAGTCTACACTGCTTGATTAGATGGAATACATTCGACACCTCTTTTCCCTAATTAGGGGGACAGAGGGAGAGAGCCTATGGTATGTCAAATACTGGGTGAATGAGTAGACTTTGGGGTATTGCAAGTATGTGTCTTTATTGATGCTTTGCTGCACGCTTGAGTGCTCGGTGGTGGGCGCCAATGCTTTTTACTGGTGGGGAGGTGGGGTCATTGCTTTGCTGCTGATTATGTGTGGGGGGGGAGCTGGGGGGGTCTTTGGGGTTCTAACATTTAACTGTCATTCATCTTTTGGGGCACTCGTCTGTTTTCATGGATATTTGCAAAGAAAAAAGAATTTCAGGATGAATATTGTGCACATTTCTCTGACATTAAAAGTACTTCTGAAACCTTTGAACTCCTCTCTAGAGATACTCCTCTCACATTCATGATTCAAAGATCCAAAGCACATTTATTGTCAAAATATGTATGCAGCATAAAACCCTGAAATTCGTCTTCCCATGGACAGCCACAGAACAATAAAAACCATGGAACTAGCCTGTTCAATGAAAAATATCAAACCCGCAACCCCCATACACAAAGAAAATTGTGTAAACAGCAACAAGAAAACACAGAATATAAATAGAAAATCAAAAGGCATATTTTAGTTCTCTGGATGGAGTGATTGATCGTGTAAATGCTTAATCATCCTCGAACTAAAATTCATCTTAAAAGATGATTCTATAGCCAAAATACAAGCTAGCCTTTGGACAAAGTTGATGTAAACACGTAATGGTGTTGACCATTCATTATGAGCTCAATTATCTACTCTGAACTATTTTATTGGCTTAATTTGTTTGAATGAGGAATTTTGAGCTCGCAGGAAGTCCTACCTATTCTCAAATTTGCAAAATTCCGCAACACCTGCATTAAAGCGCAAGGCTCTTCATTTTACCTTTATTTTAAATGAAATTGACTTGATTTCAATAAATGTTTTTTAAAGTTTTCATGGAGTAACAGATTTATTACAAAAAATGATTTATGTGGCCTTCAGTGCCTGTCAAGCCAGAGAACTGCTGAATGTGCAATTTTCTGCAATCAATCAATGCAACAAAAAATCCAGTCTACCTTTGATTTATTCCAAATCAAACACTGGTTAGAACCTTGGCTAAAAACGGTACAACAAAGGTGAAAATAACTTTTATAGAAAATGTACTGCATAGTATTTTATAGAGGAAAATCTGTATTCAGATTTGATGGCTTTACTGATTGCTGGCTCCTTCACAGGAAGAAAGGATTCACTGGTACTTTGAAACTATGAAAAGATCATTATATCTTCTGAACTCTGAGCTTGCATAAAGATATTGCCATCGAGATTTCAGCTAATTTCAAGTACAACTTTCAGATTTCAGCTAATATCAAGTACAACACAGTCTGCCAAAGAATCCAAAATCTGTCAGAACGTATCATGAAAAATTGGCATTATGAACCCTTCAGACCAGCAAGGGGTGATGGGTAGTCGTAGGTCTTGACACACCTGAATGCTATTTATTTGAGTTTATCAGAGTTGTTTTATCATTAAGCTGCCACTGTGCTTTTTGTGACGCTCAATATGTGAATACTGTTCCCTTATGCTTCTCATTCTTAAGTGATTAGCTTTTGATTTCAACCCACACGGATTTCCTGTGTGTTATGCTCTATTTAAGACTATTCTGGGCCAGTGATCATCACCAAGTCCTGGATTCAAGTTCTGTGTAAACTACCATTCTGTCCAAGTCCTGAGTAAGTGAGTTCTCAGATTAATTATTCCTTGTATTATTCTCGAAATAAATCTGCATCATTCAGGCCTACAGCTGAGTCCTGAGTTTAATCCGCACCTGGGGCTGCTTGTCTGAAGACAGTACATTTGGTTTACATTCAAGATGTTGATCGTGTGGAATATTAGATCACATGCAACCTGGAGATTGCTTAGCAATGAACATATTTGATTGGGCACAGATGTTATATATATTTATTGAAAATATGTGTAAAAGGCAGGTGTAATCAATGAGCCAAGTATACATGTGATTGGGAGACTAACAAAATCTGCTCTGTTGGTTCTGATATTATTGAAGGGTTATTTAAGGTCAACCTGCAATATTACTTATCCCTCACTCATTCTGCTACTGCCCTCACCACACAATAGAAATTTTTGTTGAGGATTTCAGGCCATGTATGTTTAAATATGGGTTGATTGGACAGCACAGTAGCAAAGCGATTAGTGCAATGCTTTACAGTGTACTAGCTGTAAGATCGGGGATAAAGAGATTGCATGTTCTATTTATGACCTCCAGGTGCTCTGGTTTCCACCCACATTCCAAAGACGTACAGGTTAGGGATAGTGACTTGTGGGCAAGCTACATTGCCACTAGAATTGGGGTGTCACTTGCAGGCTGCCCGGCACAGTTATTACTGATTTGATTTGACACAAATGATGCATTACATTGTATATGTTTTAATGCACATGTGATAAATAAAGTTCATCTTTCAATCTTTATATTTTTTTCCCACAAGAAGGACAACTTCACCAGTGATTGCAATTAACAGAATGAAAATAATCCCTGGCTTGTGAAATAGTGTTTCACAATTACACAACAGATGTTACATTATTCAAACATTGTGGTCCAGAATTTCCCACTGGTTAGTGAGTTGCCTTGAGTTTCAGTGACATCTGCCCACTAACACAACACTTCATAGATTCCCTATTGACAACTTCTTCATAGAAACCTTCACAGTCTTTTTCAGTGAGACCCTGCTCAAAAGAGCCAAGACTGAACATCAGCTTCCTTATACCCAGACATCTGGACTAGTGGGTTAATGAGGATAGGCTGCTAGTGTACAGCAGAACAAGTCTTTTACAGCATGGTTTTTGTAGTCACTTCAACATTGCCACATGTGTAGCGTTTGTTCCTCAGTTTCTTGCCTCTTTAGACTGTGCAGGCATAAAAGCATAGAGTCATAGAGCACTACAGCACAGAAACAGGCCCTTTCTAGTCCATGTCAGCCTATACCCATTGACATACACCTGGACCATAGGCCTCAATGCCATCCCATTGATACGTTTCTCAAAACTTAAATATTGTAATCAAAACCACAGAACTACTTCTACTGGCACCTCACCACAATCACACCACCTTCTGAGTGAAGAAGTTCCTCCTTATGTACCCCTCAAACATTTCACCTTTCATCTTTAACCTCTGACCTCTAGTTCTAATCTCACCCAACCTCAGTGGGAAAAGCCTGCTTGCATTTACCCTATCTATAATGCTCAGTTGGGTGGCAGGGTAGAGATACGTCTCTACCAAAGGAAATGTAAGACACTCCTTTGCCCTGCAGATCATGCTTGGGCAAGGTGGAGTACCTGCTTAGCATCCCCCACCCCACCCAATCGGTGTCAGGTGAAGCCATGAGAGCAGGTGGTTGATGGCCATATCACAAGCCCTGGTTATGTGACCACTGACACTAGGCAGACAATCTCTGAAGTGTATTGATAATGGCTGAGGTTACCAATCTTGTAAAGACACTGCCCAGAAGAAGGCAATGGCAAAGCACTTCTGTAGAAAAATTTGCCAAGAGCAATCATGGCCAATGTCATATGACACGACAGATAAATAATATTCCTCAAAGTTTTGTGTACCTCTATCAAACCTCCCCTCATTCTCCTACACTCCAAAGAATAAAGTCCTGTTCAACCTCTCCCTGTAACTCAGGTTCTCAAGTCCCAGCACTATCCTTGTAAATTTCCTCTGTACTATTTCAATCATATTGATATCTTTCCTGTAGGTAGGTGACCCAGAAGTGTACACAACACTGCCAGATTAGACCTCACTAATGTCTTATATGATTTCGTAACATCCCACCTCCTATAGTCAATACATTGATTAATGAAGGCAGTGTGGTAAAAGCTCTCTTTATGACCCTATCTACCTGTGATGCCACTTTCCAGGAATTATGGATCTGTATTCCCAGATCCCTTTGTTCTACCACATGTTGCCATCATGTATAGCTCAATTTCATCACAATATTTATGGAAAAGAAAATTTATGGAAACTGGATTTAGCTGCACACCTATATTGATTGGACAGCAGGCAGGCAGAGGCTGCTTCTCGTATCCTTGTCCGAGTTCAGGGCTAGGAATACGAGGTTCTTCAGCAAACTTCCTGTTCATGCTGATTGGAAGGGGAAGCTAGCAGTCACCTCAATTAGAGTATGTTGGAGGCCTCAGAAGTGGGCAGCAGGAGTGTGGATCCACCGATTCTTATAAGTGGATGAATTTTTTTTAAGCATGTCGTACCAGCCATTCAACCATTCTTGTCTGGCACGTGGTGTCAGGATTAACTGGGTCACGTTACAAATGTTCCTGACTCGACCCTTGTATATTTTACGAGGCCGAATGGCTAACTCGATACTCAACCCCGCATGGTTGGAAAGAGTGCTCGGGGGTGGCCTGATCTGGATTCGAACTCAGGAACCTTCGCTCTGGAGTCCGGTGCTGATCTCACTGCACCACCAGCCGGCCTATGAGCCAATCAGCGCATGAATGAGCAAATCACATCATGGTAGGTCACCTAAATCAGTCTACGGCCATGGCTCCAAACCTTCTATCTTTACTTTTAGATATAATCTATGCATCATTCCCCAGACTAATTTGTGAGTTCAGCTGCTCATCCTATCACCCTTCAACAACACTGACGTTTTGTCTCATCTTACACACAGAGAATCAGAATCATCACAGACAAATGTCATGGAAATTGTCATTTTGTGGCAGCAGTATAATGAAGTACAGAAAATATACTATAAACTGCAATACAATATAGACAGGTATATAAACAATATCAGTAAATAGTGCAACAAGAGGACAACAGTAGTGTTCAGGGGTTCATGGACCATGCAGAAATCTGAAGGTAGAGGGGAAGAAGCTGCTACTGAAACATTCAATGTGTGTCTTCAAGCTTCAGTACCTTCTCCCTCATTGTAACAATCAGTGGAGGACGTGTCCTGGGCGATGGAGGTCCTTAATGATGGATGCTGCATTTTTGAGGCATCACCTTTTGAAGATATCCTTCATGCTAGGGAGGCTAGTGCCGATGATGAAGCTGCCATAATTCTGTGAGTTTAAAAACGCAAACAACAGGAATTCTGCAGATGCTGGAAATTCAAGCAACACACATCAAAGTTGCTGGTGAACGCAGCAGGCCAGGCAGCATCTCTAGGAAGAGGTACAGTCGACATTTCAGGCCGAGACCCTTCGTCAGGACTAACTGAAGGAAGAGTGAGTAAGGGATTTGAAAGTTGGAGGGGGAGGGGGAGATCCAAAATGATAGGAGACGACAGGAGGGGGAGGGATGGAGCCAAGAGCTGGACAGGTGATAGGCAAAAGCGGATACGAGAGGATCATGGGACAGGAGGTCCAGGAAGAAAGACGGGGGGGGGGTGACCCAGAGGATGGGCAAGAGGTATATTCAGAGGGACAGAGGGAGAAAAAGGAGAGTGAGAGAAAGAATGTGTGTATAAAAATAAGTAACAGATGGGGTACGAGGGGGAGGTGGGGCATTAGCGGAAGTTAGAGAAGTCGATGTTCATGCCATCAGGTTGGTGGCTACCCAGACGAAATGTAAGGTGTTGTTCCTCCAACCTGAGTGTGGCTTCATCTTTACAGTAGAGGAGGCAGTGGATAGACATGTCAGAATGGGAATGGGATGTGGAATTAAAATGTGTGGCCACTGGGAGATCCTGCTTTCTCTGGTGGACAGAGCGTAGGTGTTCAGCAAAGCGGTCTCCCAGTCTGCGTCGGGTCTCGCCAATATATAAAAGGCCACATCGGGAGCACCAGACGCAGTCTCGCCAATATATAAAAGACAACCGTGTAAGTGGAACAAGTGCTACACATGCCCTTACACTTCCTCCCTTACCACCATTCAGGGCCCCAAACAGTCCTTCCAGGTGAGGCAACACTTCACCTGTGAGTCGACTGGGGTGATATACTGCGTCCGGTGCTCCCGATGTGGCCTTTTATATATTGGAGAGACCTGACGCAGACTGGGAGACCGCTTTGCTGAACACCTACGCTCTGTCCGCCAGAGAAAGCAGGATCTCCCAGTGGCCACACATTTTAATTCCACATCCCATTCCCATTCTGGTATGTCTATCCACGGCCTCCTCTACTGTAAAGATGAAGCCACGCTCAGGTTGGAGGAACAACACCTTATATTCCGTCTGGGTAGCCTCCAACGTGATGGCATGAACATCGACTTCTCTAACTTCCGCTAACGCCCCACCTCCCCCTCGTACCCCATCTGTTACTTATTTTTATACACACATTCTTTCTCTCACTCTCCTTTTTCTCCCTCTGTCCCTCTGAATATACCCCTTGTACATCCTCTGGGTTCCCCCCCCCCACTTGTCTTTCTTCCCGGACCTCCTGTCCCATGATCCTCTCGTATCCCCTTTGCCAATCACCTGTCCAGCTGTTGACTCCATCCCACCCCCTCCTGTCTTCTCCTATCATTTTGGATCTCCCCCTCCAGCTTTCAAATCTCTTACTCACTCTTCCTTCAGTTAGTCCTGATGAAGGGTCTCGGCCTGAAATGTCGACTGTACCTCTTCCTAGAGATGCTGCCTGGCCTGCTGCATTCACCAGCAACTTTGATGTGTGTTGCATGATTCTGTGAGTCCTTGTGTTCACCATCTTCACCAGTATCTTAAAGACAGATAGAGTAGAGTACAATCACCATTTTTGTGATTGAAAAATGATAGTCACCACATAGAAATCTCTACTCTCCCCTGAGAGAGTAGATAAAACTTCAGCTGAGCAGCACTTATTCAATATATCACAGGAAAGTCCATCTACATGTTTGAGCTCTAGTGCGTGGAGGAGTTCATGAGCCCATCACCTTCTTGCCCAAAGTCAAGAATGCTATCAGCTGAGTCACAATTGTCAATGAATAGCAACAGAAGTAAAAGACATGGGCAAGAATTTAGATTACAAAGGGATATGCAAAAATATACAGAACATTAATTGAATAAAGCCTACAGTATATTGTGGGAATAATCAAAATTAGTGATGATTTAATCTTCAGCTTTTATTTTACCTCCAGTGACCCGTAATTTTTGCCTCATGTTAGAGCCGTGTACTGCAAAGAATAACTATTGCATCTATGGTATTATCATAGAAGATATACATATTGTACTGCTGTATGTTCTCACTGTTCCAAAGCTACAGGCCATAGAAACATGAGGAGAAGAATACCCATTATATACAGCTGTAAACCTGGAATCCTGAATGATGTAGAAATGAAATGGAGAAAAATAATAAAGGTATATTTTTGCTCACAAGATAGACTATTTTCAATTGCCTTCTGTGTCCCTTTGGAAAAGGAACAAGCAGACAGATTTCTATAATTACCAAAAACTGACTATTTTTATACACATTTTCATGCGTTGTTGTAGGCCAGCTCCTAGCAATCCAAAGCCCACCTCTCTCACCCTCAAAGAGCATCCATGGCATAGGTTTGGCCTCTGCTGTTGTTTGGACTCAGAAGCAACTGATATTATGGGATTATCCCTGCAAAGCTGCATTGTGTTGGTTTTGTTTTTGTGGTCATATCACTGTGTGGTTTCAATAAAAAGAAACGATTTCTCACTGCCTTTCCAATTGGTTTCAATGTATTCACAACTAATTTGCCACATTCATAAGCTGAGCTATTTGTTCAACTGTTTGACTGTCAATCATCTCATTGTTTGTCAGACAAACAACCCTACAAGACTGGAATTTGCCGGCATCATTTTTGATCTGAAAGTTTAACCAATCTATTCCCAGCTTACACATAGATCAGTATTAATAGAGGTTTCAATGGAAAATTTGTATTTCTTAAAGGTTGTTTTCTGCAGTGTTCCCACTTGAGGTGGACATTTATTTTCTCCTCACCCACCAATTATGTGATATTTAAACCTCCAAATCTAGTCCAATGTACGTTCTCTCCACAGGGACATACCATGAAAAGAAAAGGGTAGAGAAGGATGACAGCTTAGGGGTAAATGCAGTAGGAAAAAAAAATCACTGGAAAAGCGTTCAAAGGCAGAAAATTTTATTCTTAGCTTCTTTGCCTTTGGGAGAAGGAATAAAAGATATGCCATGAACTTTCTGGAAGTGTGCAAATTATCTTTCCACCAGCATTTCATATAAGTAAAGAAGTTTAATTAATTTATCCCTTTCTTAGCGTGTCTTTCCCTTTCTTCTCAATTGACATAATTTTCTGACCATGCTCACTTATACTGTGATGCTGTTTGGTAGATGACAGTACCTCACAATTCAATTAGTAACGAGATAGAGTTGTTGAGAAGGCGTGTAGGGTTGAATTCAAGAGCCACGAGATAAAGTTGCAGCTCTATAAAACTCAAATTAGACCACAGTTGGAATATTGTGTTCATATCTGGTTGCCTCATTGTGGGTAGGATGTGGGAGCTTTTGAGTGGGTGCAGAGGAGATTTACCAGAATGCTGCCTGGATTAAAGAATATGAGGATAGCTTTAGGAGAGCTAACACTTTTCTCTTTGGAGTGAAGGGGGATAAGAGGTGACTTGATAGAGGTATATATGATAATAAGAGTATTGATCAAGTGAATAGCAAGACACTTTCCCCCAAGGTGGGAATGGCTAATGTCAGAGTTAAGTTTTTGTACACAGAGAGTGGTGGTTGCATGGAATGCACTGCCAGGGTGATGGTAGAGACAGATACATAAGGTACATTTCAGAAAATCTTTGATGGGCACATAGATGATAGAAAAATGGAGGACTATGTGGGAGAGAAAGGGTAGCTTGATCTTAGAGTTGACACAACAGGGCGAGGTGAAGGGCCTGAACTGTGCTGTAATGTTCTACGTTATATTTTTTGTGATCCACATATGTGAATCACAGAACTGCAGCAATATTAAGCAGTAAAATTTGAATACTCAAGTCTATCTGCTCCTAAAGCATTTGGTAAGAAGGAAGAAACAGTTTCATTCATAGAATCAGAAAATGGTGGAAACATCTTTTGATTTCATGACTGCAGGTCAGGTAGCTAATGCGGAATGAAAAAAAAACAAAGTTAGCAAATGCATTTGTTTTAATGTAAGCTGTGATTTCCTTTCAATAATGAAGAGTTTTCAGTCTGAAACATTAAATTTGTTCCCTCTTACATGGATGCTGCCTGAACTGGGGAGTGTTACCAACATCTTCCGATTTCTTTCCAGGTGAGGCAACACTTCACCTTTTGAAACTGCTGGGGTCACCTATTGTGTCCGGTGCTCCTGATGTGGCCACCTCTTTATCGGTGAGACCCTTTCTAAATTGGCGGACCGCTTCGTCGAGCACCTACCGAAGTTTGCCACAAGAGTACTTGCTGGTGGCCAAATATTTTAATTCCCACTCCATTCCCATTCCAACATGTCGGTCCTTGGCCTCCTCTTGTGCCAAGATGAGGCTGCCCTCAAAGTGGAGGAGCAACACTATATATTCCATCTGGGTAGCTTCCAGCCCTGGTGGCATGAATATCGATTTCTCCTTCCAGTAAACAATTTCCCCCCTGCCCTTTATTCCTCGCTCTGACCCTTTACCTCTTCTCACCTGTCTATTACTTTCCCTTGGTACCCTTTCTCCTTCCCCTGCTCCTATGGTCCATTCTCCTGTCCTATCAGATTCCTTGTTCTCCAGCCCTTCACCTTTCCCACCTACCTGACTTAACCAGCTATCCTCCTTCCCCTCTCTCGATCTTTTTATTCTGATATCTTACCCCTTTCTTCTCCATCCTGAAGAAGTATCTCGGCCTGAAACATTAACTTTTTTTGCATTTGCATTTTTTTAGTTTCTCCAGCATTTTGTGTGTGTTGCTTTGGCTTTCCAACATCTGCAAACTTCCTCCTGTTTATGTCATCTGATTTAATTTCAGTTATTTAGCATTTGCAGTATTTTGGTTTCCATTCATGGAATGCATTTCATTTTTTTTTGTTGTTCCAGAGCACTATTTAGTTAATTGATTATCTTCAGTTTTCATTCTTGAATGGACCCTTCACATGATTAAAGTAAACACTCTGCAGAAGGTGGAAATCTGGAGAAACACAAACGAAGTGCTGAAGGAACTCAACAGGTCAGACATCGTCATGATGACACGATAAAGATGAACTCTGATTTTTCAGTCTACTTTACCATGGCCCTTACACTTTATTAGCCCACCTCCATTGCCCTTTCTCAGTAATCTTTACATTACATTCTGTGTTCTTTAAACTTCCTGTACCACCTCAGTGTAATTATGAATGGAATGATCCGCCAGTAGGGCATGCAAACAAAATCTTTCCACAGTGTCTTGGTCGATGTGACAATATTAAAACATTTACCAATTATCAATCACCAATCCAAGAAACATGCCCGCAGACTTGCAGACAGAGAGGTCCGAGAAGCATTGTATGAGGCAAGTTACCTGAGGAGAAAGGTTCATTGATCCTTTGCAACTGAGAAGTCATTTACACCCAGCAGAGCAACCGGATCATGTCATGGAATCATATTTCAAGATAAAACTGGCTGCTGTTCGAGTAGAGTATGGAACTGCAAGTCTAGATTGTGCAACTAAGTCTTATAAAAAGGATTGAACCATGACAATTTGACTGTGTGGGAAAATAAGATTAATCCAAACTCAACTTGCTAAGCACACAAAATTAATATGGTGTTCATATGGCAACTGAAGATAATATTGGTTAACCAAGTTATTGACTCTCATATCCACATATTGAGTACAAAGTTTACCTTACTTCACAGAGCCACAGATCTATTACAGCATGGAATGAGGCTGTTCAGCCCATCAAGCTTGTACTGGTTCTATATAAGACTCCAGCTAGTCTCACAACCTATTATCTCCCGACAGTCACACAAATTCTTACTTTTCAGATTTTTTATCCAGCACTCTTCTAAACACTGCAACAGCATGTCACCACTGTTGCTTCTGAACATGTACCCCAAGCTCACTACATCACTAAGAATTGTCTGCAGGTTTGATTGTGGAGTTGGAATTGATGCAGGGAGAGTGTTGGACAGTGCGTTCAGAGGGGTCAAAGTCCAAGGAAGAGAGAGGAGTGCTGAAGTCGAGATGGTTGAAGTCTCTTCATCAATTTGAGATGAAAAGATCCAGAGCAGGCAGAGAACCAGAGCAGGGTGTCCAAGAAGAGAAGGAGAGTTGGAGACAGCGGAAGGAGTCATCGGTGTGAGGTGGGTAATTTTTGCTGAGGAAGTGGGCTCGGAGGCAGAGGCGATGGAAGAAGAGCTTGGTGCTATGGTGGGCACAGAACTCACTGAGGTGCAGGCAAAGGGGGATAAAGGTAAGGCGCTCGCAAAGGACAGAGAGGGGCAGGTCAGAGAGAATGGTGCTCAGCAAGGATTAGGGCTGACATCAGAGGGAGGGAGAGTTTTGGTGGTGTTAGAGGAGAGAGGAGGGATGAGGTGTTCATGGAGGAAGACGGAGGCTCCAAAGACCGAAGAGGTGACGGTGGAGCCTGTGAGACAGGAGGTAGGAGAGTGGTAGTGGGGGAAAAGGAGCCTGGGGGCCCAGTGGCAGTGAGGGAAGTCTCGGCCTGGAGGTGCTGGTAGTTGAGATCCAGGTTCGAGGTGTAGCTAGAGGCCATGCAGTTCACAGTCTGAAGGTGTCCAGAGTGGTGAGAACCAGCATTGGTGGCAGAGGAATCTGGAAATGAATAAAGGGTTCCTTCTCCGCACTTACCAACGGGAATCATATGGAGCCTTGCTAGATTCAACACTCGTCAAACGTGCTTAATGCAAAAATATATAATGTATAGTACATAATAAAGTACAATATATAGCTCAAAATAAATAAACTAGAATCGTCTGAAAGTCTGTCAGTCTAAGAATAAATATCTTTATTGTCATCAACAAATATATGAAGAAGGTAACATCAAAAAGCTAAACCAGATTTGTGAAGAAAGTGAAAAATCTCACACCACTCACACACCTCTTGACATCGGTGGCACAGCAGAGGAAAATGTGAACGGTTTCAAATCCCTGGGAGTGCACATCTCACACAACCTCTCCTGGTCCCAGAACACATCCTACACAAGTGAAGAAAACTCACCAATCCCTCTAATTTCTAAGGAGGCTGAATACTCATGACATTCCACGGATGTGCAGTGGAGAACACCCTAACATGCTACATCACTGTGTGGTATGGAAAATGCACTGCATCATTCAGGGGGGCTTTACAATGGATAGATAAAACTGCCCAACACATCACTGGCACCAGCCTAACCACCAACAAGGACACATATAGAGAAAAGTGTCAGGAAAAGGCTGGCAATATCATAAATCCACCCTGGTTATGGACTGTTAGTCCCACTTCCATCAGTGAAAAGGCTACGCATCTTCCATGCAAGGACCACCAGACTCAAAAACAGTTACTTTCCTCAAGCCATCAGGCTGATCAACACCTCCACCCATTGACCCAACCCCCACTACCACTACGTACACATCACCTCGCGTCACTTTACTTACATACAATGAGTCTGTGTATCTAATAGTTACTTGTACGTTGTGTTTTATAGGATAGCTTTTATAGGAGTAATGGAGTAAATGGAATAAAGCAAGGCTGCATCCTCACACCAACTCTCTTCACCATCTTCTTCAGCATGATGCTCGAAAGGGCCACAAAAGACCTTGATGACGAGGATGGAGTCTACATCCAATCCGCATCGATGGCAGCCAGTTCAACCTGAGGCGACTACGGTCCCACAACAAGACATCGGAGCAACTCATCCGAGAGCTGCTCTTCGCCGATGATGCTGCCCTTGTTGCCCACACAGAGACAGCCCTGCAGCGTATAACATCCTGCTTCGCAGAGGCTGCCGAGCTCTTCGGACTGGAAGTCAGCTTGAAGAAGACAGAAGTTCTCCATCAGCCCGCACCTCAGGAAGATTACCATCCTCCCCACATCACCATCGGTGAGGTAGAGCTGAAGACAGTTCACCAGTCCAGCTACCTGGGGTGCACCGTCTCGTCAGATGCTAAGATGGACAAACAGATTGACAACCAACTGACAAAGGCAAACAGCGCATTCAGCAGACTGTACAAAAGAGTCTGGAACAACAAGCATTTGAAGAAAGGCACAAATATCAGCATGTACAGAGCCGTTGTACTGACCACCCTCCTGTACAGCTCCGAGTGGTGGGTCACCTACCGTCACCACCTACGACTCCTTGAGCATTTCCATCAGCGCAGCCTCCGCACCATCCTTAGCATCCATTGGAGTGACTTCGTCACCAACATCAAAGTCCTCGAACAGGCGGAGGTTACCAGTATTGAGGCCATGCTGTTGAAGATGCAGATGCGCTCTGCAGGGCACATCTCTAGACTGGAGGATCACAGCCTGCCCAAGATTGTGCTGTATGGCAAACTCTCCACTGGCCACTGTGACAGAGGGGCAGCGAAGAGGTACAAGGGCTCTCTGAAGAAATCCCTTGGTGCCTGTCACATTGACCGCTGCCAGTGATCTAATCTAGCCTCTGATCGCGAGGCCTGGCGACACACCATTCACCAGTCTGTCTCCTCCTTAGAGAACACATGCAGGACTGGCATTGAGGTCAAAAGGAGGAGGAGGAAGAACCGTAACACAGCAGCACCAAACCCAGAACAGAATTTCTCTTGCAGCCGCTATGGCCGGGCCTGCCTGTTCCATATTGGCCTCATCAGCCACCAGCGAGCCTGCAGCAGATGTGGGCAGCCCCCTTCCTAAATCTTCATTCGCGAAGCCAAGCCATGACTACCACTACATACACATCACCTAGCGTCGCTTTACTTACATACCGTGAGTCTATGTATCTAATAGTTACTTGCATATTGTGTTTTATATGTTACGTACCCCGTAACTGGGTTGCCAAACCAGCAGAAATGGATCACTCAGTTGGAGTCTGGATTACTAGAACTAAGAAAGTTTTATTAAAGAAACAAGCAACACAGTAATCTAATCAAAAGGATAATGAATGCAACAGTTCAGCAATGATAAACATACATGTACACAGAATTCAGATAACAGGATCAATCAAGCTCTATCGTTGTCTAGGGGCAAATGACCAGTTTCAAAGTGACGGAAAGTTCAGTTCAGTTCGCAGTAATCACTGCAGTGGGAGATGGACAGTGTGGGGGAAGGAGAGAGAGCAAAACGAATGGATATTCAAAACAGCTTCCACACATAGACCTTCGCAGTCAGCTGTCGGGCGAGCCCTTTGTGATGTCATCTGAGGTCACCGACCATGACCCCTCCGTTTCCAGATACAACCGTTTCTCTGCGCTGAACCTGGCACCCAGGCAAGGGTGGACACACACCAGGTTCCCGCCGATCGTGCCTTTCCACCCTGTGCGTTTATGGCCCGGTACTTCCCACTGACTTGTGAGAGACGCACCGCTTCTAGGGTCTTGTTACCTCGGGTGTCGTGTGTGTCCTGCCTTAGCAAACCTGTCCCTTTTTATCCCCCTGCTGGGGTATCGCCTGTCCATCACTTCAAACAGTTCAGGGTTCAAAGGGGAAGCCGCTCTTGACAGCTTCCGCCTTCTGTTACTCTCTCTCCCGTCCCTTTATTACACATCTCCAAATGCTGCTCCATTGTTTTCCTTATCTCTTTCTCTCCTGAAGACAGGTGGCAGACCAACTGCTGATCACACAGGATAGCTAACATCTTAATCTATGTGTATTCTTGTCACATAAAGGATAGCTTTTATATTTATATTTATTGTTTTTTGTGTACTTTATGCTTATTGTGTTTTTCATGCTGCACTGGATACAGGACTACAATCAGTTCACTCCCTTTTACAGTTGTGTACTAAAGGTTGACAACACTAGGGTGGTGCGGTAGCATAGTGGTTAGCACAATGCTTTACCGTGCAGGCCACACGGGTTCCATTCCTGCTGCTGCCTGTAAGAGGTTTGTAAGTTCTCCCTGTGACCACATGGGTTTCCTCTAGCTGCTCTGATTTCTCCCACATTCCACAGATGAACCGGCTGGTAGGTTGCAGTCATTGTAAACTATCCCATGACTATGCTAGGATTTAATCAGGGGATTGCTGGGCAGCATGGCTCAGAGGGCCAGAAGGGCCTTTTCTGCATTGTATCTCCATAAATAAACAATCTTGAATCTTCCTGTGTCGTAAGAACTGATCATCTGCATTGTAAAAATAAAGTCTGCACTGAAAATTTAAATGTCTGATTATTTCCAGTACATGCTGCCAGAACCACAGAGAAAAATGAAGCTGATGATGAACACAAATGAAACTACGTATTGAGAAAATATGTTTGCAGTAATGAAATACCAGCAACTTATCATGACACATAGAGATAATGTGCTTTTAACACTTCTGAAACAGCTAACAAAGCAATTAAGTGATATAACATTGGAAAACTCATGAAGTTTATGGTGAAATGTATATTACCACACATCAAATTCAGAACGTGATCTATTCTGGAAAGTATTTGATTAAACATTTTTTTTATGAAACCGAAAGGTTGGTTGGAAGGCAATATTGGCTTTATGGTGCACTGATGCTGCCTCACCTGATAAATATTTCTTGTTGGTATTGCTGATTCTGCAACTCCTATTGGTTACCAAGGAATGTACTGATTGGCCAGGAAAGTGGTTATGAAATTTTAAACATCCATAATCATGGTAAATGGCAGAACAAGTTTGAATGGCTCCCTGGTCTATCAGAATCAAGTTTAATATCACCAGTATATGTTATGAAATTCATAATCCTGTCTTCATCTCTTTTGCTCTAAGTAGACACTTGATGCTGAGGTAAGTGGGTAGAGTTCATGCTTCTAAGGACCATAAGACATATGGGCAGAATTAGGCCATTTGGCCCACTGAGTCTGCTCTGCCATTCCATCATGGTTGATTTATTATCTGTTTCAAACCCACTCTCCTGCGTTCTCTCCTTAACCTTTGACACCCTTACTATTCAAGAAGCTATCAAACTCTGCATTAAACATACCTAATGACTTGGCCTCCACAGCCACCTGAGGCAATGATTTTCACAGATTCACCACCCTCTGGCTAAGAAAATTCAACATCATTTCTGTTCTAAAGAGATGTCCTTTTATTCTGAATCCGTGCCCTCTGGTCTGAGACCAAACCCCCCCTCTCCCCCCCCCCCACTATAGGAAGCAGCCTCTCCACATCCACTCTGTCATATTGGCATAGGCAGAGGATGGTTATTTCTATGCAAATCATGTTGCACTGAAAGGAAAGTTGAAGCCAATGAGATTTGGCAGATGCTGGAGATTTTGAACAGCGCACGCACAAAATACATGAGGAACTCAGCAAGTCAGGCAACATGCATGGTTGGAAATTAAACAGTTGACATTTCAGCAGAAACCCTCTATCAGGGCAGGAAACAAGGGGACATAAGCCAGAATAAGAAAGTGGGGGAGGGGGAAGAAAGAAGGGAAGTGGTGCAAGTTAGCAAGTGATAGGTGAGGGGGAAGGTAGGTGGGTGGAGGAGTGGAAATGAAATTAGAAGCTGGGAGGGGATAGGTGGAAATTTGATGTTTCTCACTTCACTAAAAGGTAGCTTTCATCAATACATATTTAAAACGACAGTGATGAACTGCGTATTTTATTACGTTGACAGTCTAAACCTTTACTACCCCAGTGTGTACATTTGACCAACATTATTACATTTTATTATTTCACTCTTGCTTGTCTTGTAACAGTGGAGCAATATATGATTGATTGTACTACTGTGGAGAATGAACTTATAGAGAGCTTTGGGCAAAACAAAATATGTTCACCCCAGAGACAACATTGTTTTAATGATTGCCATGGAGCGACAGTTAACTGCATTTTTATGATTCATATTTTATTACAGAGTGAAAGAGATGCAAGGGCATGGTATACATTGCAAAGAGACCCTCAAGGCAGTCAAAATTGAAGGGTTTTATGAAATGAGTCTGAAGAGTTGCTAACAGTGAATGTCACCAAAATGTGACTGTGAGTTCGAGGCCGGGAGATTGGGATTCCAACAGTGGGTAGTCTGAGGGTGGAAACCAAAGATCAAAGCCCAATGGTCGATCAGAAATCAAAGCCTGGAGATTGGAGACTGGAGGCCTAGATGCCTGTTCTCAGTTTGGGGGACTGTCCTTGTGCGTGGGTGGGTAGGAGGGAGGGAAAGGGCTTGTTTCGCTGTTTTTGTTCCGTTACTTCTGTTCTGCTTTATTGTAGAACATGGAACATAGGACAGTACCACACAGGAACAGGCCATTTGGCCCACGAAGTTGTGCTAAACCAACTAAATTAGAAATCAAATGGCCAAGTAAACTAATCCCTTATGCATATGCAATGTCCATAGCCTTCCATTTCCCTCACATCCATGTGCCTATGTCTTATCTCTTAAAAGTCCCTAATGTATCTGCCACTACCAGCACCACAGGCAGCACATTGCAGACACCGACTCCTCTCTGTGTAAAAAAATTGCCCCTCACAGCACCTTTGAATTTATCCACTCTCACCTTAAATGCATGTCCACTGATATGTGACACTTCAAAACTGGAAAAAAAGCTACTGTCTGTCTACTCTATTTATGCCTCGCATAACCTTATAAACCTCTATCAGATCTCTCCCCAGCCTCTGCCACTCCAGAGAAAACAACATGTGTTTATCCAGCCTCTCGGTATACCACAAGCACTCTAACCCAGGCAACATCCTGGTAAACCTCCTGCACCCTCTTCAAATGCCCGGCATCCTGCCCATAATGGGATGATCTGTGATGTTCTGGCAAGCATTGTGGGCATATTATGTTGGCAGCAGGAGGTCTCGGAACACTTGTGAGCTGTCCCCAGCACACCCTTAGGTTAAGTTCATTGTCAATGCAACCTGCATATTTAAATGTACATTTGATAAATAAATGGATCTGAATCTGAATATAAATCTGAACTATGAATCTGAATTCTGGATCTTTCTCCTTCCTTTCAAGTTATGATGAAGGGTTTCGGCCTCAAACGTCGAATGGTTGACAGGGTAGATGTGGAAAGGGCGTTTCCCATGGTAGGGAGTCTAGGACAAGAGGGCAGAGTCTCAGGATAGAGGGGTGTCCATTTGTAACAGGGATGTGGAGAAATTCCTTTAGCCAGCGGGTGGTGAATTTGTGGAATTTGTTACTATGGGCAGCTGTGGAGGCCTGGTTATTGGGTATATTTAAGGCAGAGATTGATAGGTTCTTGATTGGGGACAGCATCAAAGGTTATGGGGAGAAGGTTGGGGAGAGAGGCTGAGGAGGGGAAAAAGGATCAGCCATGATTGAATGCGGAGCAGACATGATGCGCCAAATGGCCTATTTCTGCTCCTATGTTTTATGGTTTATAAGGTATAGGAGCAAATTTCGGCCATTTGGACCATCGAGCCTGTTCTGCTGATCGATTTCCCTCTCAGCCCCAATCACCTGCCTTTTCCCTGTATCCCTTCATGCCCAGACTAATCAAGAATCTATCAACCTCTGCCTTAAATATACTCAATGACCTGGCCTCCACAAACTTTGGCAATGAGTTCCACAGAGTCACCACTCCTTAGCTACAGAAATTCCTCCTCATCTCTGTTCTATATGGACGTACCTGTATTCTGAGGCAGTCCCAACACAGACTCCTGTGAAACACCAGTTGTCACCAGCAGCCAACCAGAAAAAGCTCCATTTATTCGAACTCTTTGAACCCTGACAATCAGCCAATATTCTGTCTAAGCTAGCACCTTTCCTGTAATACCATGGGCTTTTATCTTATTAAAGATCCTCATGCACAGCACCTTGCCAAAAACCTTCTGAAAATCCAAGTACACAACATCAACCGATTCTCCTTTGTCTATCTTGCTTGTTATTTCCTCAAGGAGTTCCAACAGATTTGTCAAGGGAAATTTTCCCTTAAGGGAACCATGCTGACTTTGGCTTATTTTATCATGTACCCTGAAACGACATCCAAGTACCCTGAAACGACATCCTTAACAATTGACTCCAACATCTTCCCAAACTCTAAGGTCAGACTAACTGGCCTATAATTTCCTTTCTTCTGCCTCTCTCTCTCTCTCTCTTTTTGAAGAGTGAAGTGATATTTGCAATTTTCCATATATACCATATATCATATACATTACAACCAGCAACAAATTAATAAAAATAACTGACAAGTCGAGGCACTGGAAAATAAATAGCAGTTTGAAGAAACATTAAAACATCAAATAAGAATCACTAATTATTACCTCTGATCTTAAACTACATAGTCTGGGAGAAGTAAACAGCAGGAGCTGCAAAGTTTTCCCATGTAGACTGAACAGGCAGTTGCAATTGAAATCTAAAAGAAAGATGACAGTAGAAGATAATGTTTTTAACAGGAGAATGAAACACTGGATAACCAAGTTCAGCGCTGCCTCTGTTCAGTGGGAAATGAGGCAAAATAGCAGTAAGATCACACTAGGAGATTTAGCAAAATGTTTTGAAGAAAGATGCAACATTGAATTAATTACAGAAGAACAGTTGAAGAGGAGTCTCAGCTGAACACCACATTGAGTCAGGATACCATGCTTTCATTGGACCTGGAATTACAATATCATGGAGTCAAACAGCTTAAGTACAATGAGGCATTTTTCAGGAGCAAGTTCCCAGACTGAAATTTTAATTATTGTATGTATGTGAAATACTATTTCAAAGTTCAGAAATAGCTAATACAAGGGGGCATAATTTTAAGATGGTTGGAGGTAAGAATAGGGGAATATCACACACATACAGAGTAGTGGGTGTGTAGAACGCCCTGCCAAGGGTGGTGGCAGAGGCAGATACATTAGGGTAGGGGTGTTTAAGAAACGTTTTGGAGACTCCTTCGTAGGCACATTGATTATAGAATGTTTGAGGGAAGGGTTAGATTGATTTTAGAGTTGGTTAAATGGTTGGAATACTTAATAGGTTAAAGAAAGCAGGGTAGTGCCTCAACTTCTTTAGGAGTTTGTGAAAATTCGGCATAACTTCTACAACTTTGACAAGCCTCCATAGACGTATGGTGGAGAGTATATTGACTGGCTGCATCACAGTCTGGTATGGAAAAAACAATGCCCTTGAACAGAAAATCCTTCAAAAACTAGTGGGTGCAGCCTAGGCCATCAAAGGTAAAGCGCATCTACACAAAGCATTGTGGCATGAAAGCAGCATCCATCATCAGTTGAGGCAGGGAGTAGATTGGCCATGAATGTGTTGATTGGAGATCAATAGTTTCTGTGATACACAAGCCTTCCCTTCTGGCACAAACAATCATTCCACAGTCAGAGTCACAAAGTCTCAGTTCTTCCTCATTCTGATGTTTGGTCTGAACAACAAGTGAACCCCTTGATCATGACTGCATGCTTTTACGCATTGAGTTGCTGCCACACGATTGACTGATCAGATATTTACAGTAATGAGTGGGTGTACAATAAAGTGGCTGCTGTGTGGTCTATCTCCACAGTTGCGATTTTCACACTTATTAAAAATCTTGTCATCTAATCTGCCAAGTCCCTGATGATCATATTTGTTTCAATAAACTTAGCAATCATTCTTTGAAACTACAAAGAAACTAGCCTCAACCATCACTGCCTCATGGGTTCCAGAAAACTGCCTCATGGTTTCAAAGCTGATCTTGTCTGTGTAGAATTTCTTCATTTTCTTGTGATGCTGTGGGTTTCCTTGAGTGTTCTGATTTCCTCATACATTCTAATAGACTAATTGGTTTCTGTGAATTTTTTCTTGGAGGCGAGGGAAGCAAGGCGGAATTGATGGGCATCTGGTAGAATAGGTCGTAGGGAGATAAGTGGCAGCATTGGACTAATGGAATTTCAGTGAGAGCTGGTTTAAACTGAAAGGCCTCCGTCTATCTCATAAAAAAAGAATAAATTTTTTTTCATTACAATCTTCAATGGCCAACTCCTTTTGTTGATGCTGTAATCCTTAACCCTAGACAACCAAGGTTGGGGGGAAAACATTAACTGCGGTCCTGCTGAAGGGTTTTGTCCCAAAAAGTCAGCTTTTTATCCCTTTCCATAGATTCTGCCTGACCTGCTGCATTTCTCTAGCAATTTGTGTACGTTACTCTAGATGTTCAGCATCTGCAGAATCTCTTGTGCTTATGATTATCATGCATTCACTGCGTGAAACCCTTTAAGAAATTTTAAACTTAACTGAAATCAGCACATGAGGAGAATTTGATGGCTCTGTGCCAGTACTCACTAGGGTTTAGCAAAATCAAAGGGACAGGGATCTCATTGAAATCTATTGAATATTGAAAGGCCTAGATCAAGTGGATGTTTCTAATGTTGGGAGCTTCTAGAAAAGGGGTTTGTCATGTGATATTCATTATATTTAGAACAATGAGAAATTATCATGGGACCAATGGACAAGAGTCAGATTTCCCAGGGTAACTCAGCACATAATAGGACACAGTAAGAGGGGTAATTCTTGTTTAGTTTGCTACGGAAAGGTGAAATTGAGTGGTGTAATATGATGACTATTAAAAAGTTGCTCCTGAATGGGCTAAAGCCAAGAGAATGTTCACCTCTTTATCTATCTAGACACCAACCAACTGGAGGCAAGATTTCTTTAGCCAAAATGTGGTGAATCTGTGGAATTCATTGCTACATGCAGCTGTGGAGGGCAAGTTATTGAGCATATTTAAAATGGAGGTGTGATGGTACTGGGTTTGCTGAACGCAAAGTTCTAAGCTCATGTGAAGTCCTTAAGCCCTGGCGGATAACCCTAACCCTAAACTTAACCCCCGCTTCTCCATTTCCCATCCCCTTTGCCCTCTCTCACCTCATCTCACCAATCAACTTCCCAGCTGTATACTTCATCCCACCCCTTGCAGATTTCATCTATCACCTAGTGGTTCTCTCCCCTCCCACCCCCAACTGTTTAAATCTACACCTCAGCTCTTTTTCTCCAGTCCTGCTGAAGGGTCGACTGTACTTTTTTTCCATAGATGCTGCCTGGCCTCCTGAGTTCCTCCAGCATTTTGTGTATGTTTTGCAGTAGAGGGAGTTTATACTGTTACTAATTAATCTTCAAAGACTTGTTTACTTCCCTATTTATATTCTATGATAAGTTTAGCTGCCAATACCCAGTATTTGAGGTCCCTTTTCCCTACCAAGGAGAAAATACTTCCACCTAACAAAGTAGTTTAAAGCAGTTCATTTATTTTCAGTGTTATGCATTTAATCCAAACAACATTCTTAAATCATATTTAAATAACATTCTTAACACAAAATTAAAACTCACAGAGGATTTCTGTCTTAAACATTACCAAATCACAAACCATTCCTAAAGCACAAAGCATCTCTAAGACGCAAAGGACAAAGGATTAAGGATTTCCAAAACACAGGTACAAATTCTATAAACTAAAAAAACATATCAACAAGTCGCAGATGAACAAATCATCTGGCTTAGAAACCAAAACCAGAGGAATGGATTCTAGTTCATCCCATGTTTCTTCCAGGTTTCTTGATGTTCCTTACCCCATTGCTGATAAGTCATTACTGCTCTCTACATAGGTACTCTTTTTCTACCATTTGGGTGACTTCACGCACATATGATACTGGATTTCCTCTGATACCCTTTTAACACAGTCTGAAAGAAACATTGACCTCAGCTTAGTGTTCACAGTTCATGTTTAATGCCGTAACGCTAACTTCATAGAGTACATAAAATATCCATTCATCAATAACTTCCAACGTTAATAGATCAGTTATTGATACGTTAAATTATACTGTCCGTCTGATCTTTAAGCTTCTTTGAATTAAAAACCTTAGGGTCAGCTTCACACATCAAAGTTGCTAGTGAATGCAGCAGGCCAGGCAGCATCTCTAGGAAGAGGTACAGTCAGCTTGTCTGTTTTGAAACAAGCCAAATAAAACAGCCCATTGACTTGTAACTGCATCTCTCAAGCAGTAATTCAGCAGGTATAGTTACTTACAACAGAGAGTGTTTTCGAAGCTTCTCTATACACAATACTTCATTTAACTTCAAACTGTACGCTGCCTTCAATTTGCATCTTAAGAACTGAAGTCTGGCTCCCATATTTGAACAGAAACTAAACAAATCGGAAGTTTACTTACAATTGCTTGTGATCTTACAAGTGGAAGTTGAGGTGTTTAGAAAGCAAGATTAGCCAACATGAAAAAGGTAGCAAATATCTACCACAGATGTTGATAGGTTTGTGATTAGTCAGGGTGTCAGAGGTTATGGGGAAAAGGCAGGGGAATGGGGTTGAGTGGGATAATAAATCAGCCATGACTGAATGGCGGAGCAGAATTGATGGGCTAAATAGCCTAATTCTGTTCCTTTGTTAAACAAAAGTTGTAGGGGTAAGATATGTGCAAGAAGCATAGGTATGGAGCAAGATGTATGAATTTTACTACTTGTGTTTCTGTTATTTCCACCATCATAATTTAGGATATATAAGTAAAACCAGTAAAATCTTCAAGTGAATGTCATTCTTATAAATTTGTGACAAATAGCATCTCTATTAACCTTACTAAATTGAAAATTGTGGAATGGGCTCTTTTAAACATACATATCCAGACTATGGTGAAGTAATGCTCATTGTTGAGCTCAAAACTGCTTGCAAAAAGCAATCCCTGGGGTGCAGACTTTTCTTTTCCAACAGTGGATGCCATCAAGCATTAACGGAAGGAAACCAGGCAACACAGATGTCGTTAGCGTGGTTGAGCATTCAATCAAACTAGGCATTTCTCATAAATATCAAGCCAGGAGAGAAAAAACAGATTTTTTTAAGCATTTAACCAGGATATGAAATAAAGGATGGAATACACGCATGAAGAAGTTTGAAGCTGAGACACCATAAAAAAGATTTTTTAAGTAAAGTTGTATTAATATCCATGATACCTCCACATATTTCTGCATTTCTATTCTGTATCTCTGTCAGGATCGCTAGCGAGTGTCGTGCAGGAATCCCAGAGACTTTGGCAATTCAAACAAAACAAAGGAGTTATTACAGAAATTACCAGCAAAACTAACAAGAACTCAGGCAAACTATACAGAATCTTGAAGAAATGAAATAACTCATGACACACAGAGAAGTACCTGGTCAGAATTTCACCAGACAAGGATCCATAACGACAAAGCAACCAGGGATTGGCAAACCCCCACTGAAATACTCCCTGCAGCATGTTAGGAATTCAGGACCAATCAGATAGCCCCAGTGTCCAGATGAAGCACTAACCCCCAAAGACAACAACTACAATGCAAGACATTGGAAATAACATGCTAATTCAATTAACATAAATTAAATAAATGTGATATATACAAAGAGAGTTTAACAATCCCCATGACAACAGTAAGTGAAAACCCAGAGCTAGTCCAAAGGCAAACCATTAGACATAAAGGGTAAGCAATCCAAAGAACACTGCATACCCATGAGGTCACACTGACACAATGCAATCCATATGCAGTACTAATATTTTTATAAAGTGATCTTTGGTTGTGATAATCTCAAATTTTAGCTTGCTATCTGTGAATTCTGTAGGGGTGAATTTCCATTACCTGAATTGCTATAACAGGGGGGCACTACGTCATGAATGTCCCAGCTTTTCCGGATTTCAGTTGTTTCCTTGGTTTCCCTGGGACAGGCTGCAAGGCAGCACAGCTCTGGACGATCATCAGATCATTGACAGCAGCTTCCTGCTTTCCATGTTGAAATATGAATGGATGGAGTCAACGTCAAAGTAAATTTATTACGAAAGTGCATAAAAAAGAATGTTAACATACACTACCTTCAGATTCATTTCCTTGCAGGCATTTACAGGATAATAAAGAAATGCAACAGAATTTATGAAAAACCATACATAAACAAAAACTGAAAAAAAATCGAAGTGCAAAGATGACAAGTTGTGGAAATAAAACAATGCTGAGAAGTAAGTTGTCAAATAAGCTGTAGGTTGTGAAATCAAGTCAGAGTTGAGGTGAGTGAAGTTATCCACTCTGAATCAGGAGCCTGGTGGCTGTAGCCTGATAACTGTTCTTGAACCTGATGGTATGGGATCTATAGCTTCTCCTGTCCAATGGTAGTAGTTGTGTATGGAGTGTCAGGGAGGGGTAGCACCTCTGATGGAGAACATGTTGCTTCCTCTTCAAGGCGGTTAGTGCACCTTTGTTCCCCACCTGGCACTCATCTCTCACCTGTGGCTCCTCGTAGCTGTTTGCATGCGACAGTGGCCATACCCCGGGCAACGGCTTTGACAAGTCGGCTAAACCAGCTGAGGGTAGCTGATGGGTCTCAAACCCTCGGTGAGATAGGGAGTTATCTATCCCAGCATGTGAAGACAGACTCCGGCGGATTGAGTGGTTGAGCCCAATGGAAGGTCCAACGGTCAAGAAGGCAGTCTCTGCAAGCGTTGTGGAACGTGTAGAGCAGGACAAGACACCGCAGATGTCCTGGTCATCCACTGCACCTAATCCCATCTCCAGCCATCTTGACTCTGTCTTGCCACTGGATCCAGATGGGAATTGGGAAGAGAGAGTGAGGCTGGCACTGTGCAACTCTCCCTCACTTAAATCCAAATCACGCGCTAGTCTCGACACCATAATAATGGTGTCAAGGTCCTCATCGACATCGACGATGGACCAACAACAACAACAACAACAACAACAACCTCCTGTCCAATGGTAGTAGTGAGGAGAGGGCATGGCCTAGAAGGTGAAGGCCTTTGGTGATGGATGCTGCCTTCTTGTAGCAGCACTCTATGTAAATGTGATATAACATGATATTGTGGATATAAGGCGACATTTTGTGGGATGTTCACAAAACTACCAGATATTATCAGAGAATTGCAGTCAATTTCACAGTGTTAGACAACCGGCACCAATCACAACACCATTATTACAGCAGTAAATTCCTGGCTAACAATCTGTTGATTGCAGCCTAACATCACTATTAGCAGTAAATAGTGAAACTAAGGAAGGGGAGTAGCCATGCTGCAGTTGCAGATTGAAGTGATAAATCACTCATAAGCAGTGTTTAATTTTTGATTAACCCCACTGGTGCCATGTCAGCTTTTACCATTTGCCTAATGTTTCAGAGTTGGAAAACTCAATCTCATGAGTCAGGGAACCAGCAATGAAGTATGTCTCTCTCTGAAAGGTACAGAATAATTAAAGGATTCATGTCTGATCATTTGAGATATTACAGTGGAGAAACAGTTGATGTTTGTTCTAGAATGAACAATGACAATGAAAGAATAAATAACAAATGATTTATAAATTATATATTGACAAGGGCATTTGGTTCACGTAATGCAATCAAAATTTATTACTAACATCCTTCAGAACTATATTCAGTGGCCACTGTATTAGGTACACCTGCTCATTATTACAAATATCGAATCAGCTAATCATATAACAGTGACTCATGCAAAAAAGCAGGCAAATGTGGTCAGGAGGTTCGGTTGTTTTTCAGACTAATGATTGTTGGTACCAAACAGAGTGGATTGTGGATCTCAGAAACTGCTAATCTCCTGGCATTTTCACGTACAACAGTCTCTAGAGTTTACACAGAATGGTGCAAAAAAAAAACAATAAAACATATCCAGTGTGTGGCAAGCCAGTGGCCAAAAAAAAACACCTTGTTAATGAGAGAGATCAGAGGAGACTGGCCAGACTGGTTCAAGCTGACAGGTAGGTGATAGTAACTCAAGTGACCAAGTATTACGGTGGCAGTGTGCAGAAGAGCATCTCTGAATGCACAACATGTCAAAGCTTGAAGTGGCTAGGCTACAGCAGCAGAATACCAGAACATGCATTCTGTAGCCAATTTATTTGGTACAGGAGGCACCTAATAAAGTGGCCACTGAGTGTAGATAGCCACTGCAAATTTCATTTCATTGACATCATTAGTGATTCCAGCTGCCTCAACAATGCACTTATCACTGACATTATATTGGATGAATAAAATGCAGAAGATACAGTACAATCTCTTGGCTTAGTCCATTGACCTTCCGTGACTCTTCATCAGCAGCTGATTCTATTTTGACTTCAGGAATAGATAAGCTGCCACACATCACTTCACTATCTTCAGAATAATCACTGCTATGATAAGCTAATCAACATGTACATTGCTGACGTTATTTCTGACGCAGGCTAAATACTGCTTCAGAACATAAATGTGGACTGCTTTACTAAGATTCTATTGCTGAGCTCCCAACTTGTACACTTGTCTGGTAGTTCTAACTCCTTCACGTAGACACAGTTGATTTAACTTAATTTATTAATCTTGGCTTCAATTTTCGACCATACCCTTAAAGAAAGGTTCTATGAAAATCAAACATGTAAAAAATGACTGCTCCATCGAATAATATAATTTCTAGAATATAGCTTTGTAACACTTTTACACTAAGAATTGACCAATCAATGATGCATGATGAAGCTAGAGTTGCCATGGAATACCTTTATCAGGTACAGGCCTCTCTATTCCCAATCCTAAAGGAAGATGATGTACAGCAATCAATAATTTTTACATACCAGAGGACTTTAAGTGAGTGCAATGTGAATTTTGGTTCATTGCTAAAGACTAACTTTGCAAATTATCCATGTATAGCAAAGATCAGCCTCAAATCTTCAGTAGCAAGAGTTACGTCATTCATTAGATAGGGTTGTAAACTGAGCTTTTGGCACACTGGCCTTGTGAAATCAAAGTATTGAGTACAGGAGTTGCGACGTTATGTTAAAGTTTTATAAGGCATTTGTGAGATCTCATTTACAGTATTGTGTACAGTTCTGGATACCAACCTACAGGAAAGATACCAGTAAATGACAGTACACAAACAGGCTCTTCAGTACAGTGCAAAGACACAAAATAACTATAAATTATGAGATTAAATGGAATATGTGAAGCAGAGGTTGATAGGTTCTTGATTAATAAGAGTGTCAAAGGTTATGGGGAGAAGGTAGGAGAATGGGGTTGAAAGGGAAAATAAATGAGCCATGATGGAACGGTGGAGCAAACTCAATGAGCCATATGGCCTAATTCTGCTCCTGTGTCTTATGGTTTTATGGTATGATTGAAAGAGTCCAGAGAAAACTTATAAGGATGTTGCCATGTCTTGAGGACCTGCATTATCAAGAAAGGTTGAAAAGGTTAGGACTTTTCCCTGGAGCATAGGAGAATGAAGAGGTATACAAAATTGTAAAGGGTAAATGGATGTAGGCTTTTTCAACTGAGGTTGGCTGAGACTAGAATGAGAGGTCAGGGCTTAAGGGTGAAAGGTGGAATGTTTTAAGGGGATCGTGAGGGACAGAGTGACTTCTTCACTCAGAGGATAGTGAGACTGTGGAATGAGTTGTCAGCGGAAGTGGCGAACGTGGGTTAAATTTTAACATTTAAGAGAAGTTTGGAAAGTACAGTATATGGATGGGAGGGGTATGTAGGGTTATGGTCCAGGTGCAGGCAGAATAATAGTACAGCATGGACTGGATGGGCCAAAGGGCCTCTTTCTGCGAAATTCTCTACGACTCTATGATTCTATGTGCCTGCATGTCTGACTTTGACACTAAAGTCAAGTGTTTGTCAAAGCCTTGAAAGGAATCAAGTGGACTCCAAAGTGGGTCCATTGGAACAGTCAAGTGGCCATTTCCAAGCCTGTGAAAATGGCTAGCTTTGTATTACTTTAATTTACAAGCAAACTGCGAACGCTGGCATTCTATTATTCAAATCTACTATGTCCAGCATGTAGCCAGGTAAAAATGTTGAAATGGAAAAATTATGTTCCAATTTTAAACAATCTTATACAACAGGAATTCTGCAGATGCTGGAAATTCAAGCAACACACATCAAAGTTGCTGGTGAACGCAGCAGGCCAGGCAGCATCTCTAGGAAGAGGTACAGTCGATGTTTCAGGCCGAGACCCTTCGTCAGGACCCTTCGTTAGTCCTGACGAAGGGTCTCGGCCTGAAATGTTGACTGTACCTCTTCCTAGAGATGCTGCCTGGTCTGCTGCGTTCACCGGCAACTTTGATGTGTGTTGCTTAAACAATCTTATTCTGTGTTTAAATGGCTAATATGAGGCGGCATAATTTTAAGGTACCTGGACAAAAGTATAGGGGTGGATGCCAGAAGTAAGTTTTTTTTTTATACAGAGAGTGTTGGGTGCATGGAGCATGCTGTCGGGGATGGTGGTCAAGGCAGATACATTAGGGGTTATTTAAGATACACAGATGGGCACATGAATGAAGGGTTAGATTGATTTTAGAGTAGTTTTAAAGTTTGGCATGTTATGGCCTAAGGGCCTGTAATTTTCCATGTTCTCTGTTCTA
Organism: Mobula hypostoma; assembly: GCF_963921235.1. NCBI lineage: Eukaryota > Metazoa > Chordata > Chondrichthyes > Myliobatiformes > Myliobatidae > Mobula > Mobula hypostoma. Next base: position 115,680,411 of record NC_086097.1, on the reverse strand, counting down.
TGATTGGCTGACAATATTAATTTGGATATTTTTCCAGGATAACCTATTCCCATTAAAGATAATATTGCACCTTGCTGAATGACTTGCGTAATTTAATTGCCTATAACAGGAAAATGGGGTATGGGGGGTTCTGAATAGAGGTAGTACCTTTGATGTCTGGCATGCTGCTTCCTACCAGACAGGGTGGATGGGCATCACTGGTCCTCATCCATCTCCTAAATCTCTCACGTGTTGGCTGCAAGCGCCATACCCCAGTAAACCACTTCAGCTGGTGGGCTAAACCACGTGAGGGGGTGGTGTTAACACGGCACCACTGGGCGAAAGACTTCCATGTTGAAGGCACCGGCCGGGACGGAAAGGTCCTCAGATGAACTATAATGGCCACGTGTTCACGACCGAGGCGAGTCACCTAGTTGGAGGAAATCGGCTGTGGTCAAACCTGGAGAGGGATGGGCTCCGCCAGGTTTCGGATGCCCAAGACACGCCACATAATGAGCACACCAAAAAGCTGGTGCAAAGCTTGTCATGACGGCGCCCCAACAACTCCACCAGGAGTTAAGGGCACAAGAAGAAGAAGGAAAAGAAGAACAGGAAAATACTTATCTGCAAGTTGAAAATCAGATCTTCAGTTTGAATATCACATAAGATATGTAGTAATCCAGACCTACTGTCAACAATTACGTTCTGCTTTGAAAACAATTTTCAACTGAGTAATAAGACGGTGAAAGCAACACTGCTCATCTTTGGATTCTGGAAGCTTCCTTTGCTTTATAATCCAGGTTTTCCAGTAACTGCTTGTGATCTACAGGAAGAGTAAATGACAGCAAATCATAGAATTTCATCAAATAAAAAATAATTTATTGTGCATTTTTCTCAATCTGTAGGAACATTCATCTATTCATTTTGCTAGCAATATGTAAAGCAAATGCCATGGGTATTCTCTGCCCTTTATTAATAATTGTCTGATCACAATACCTAGATGGTAAGTGAAATATCACTGACAGAGTGTTGGGTCAGAAAAGTGGCAGATGCTAGGAGAATACTGGAAGAAGACTGCAAGCATATGGGTCATCTGAGGGAACTGCTACATGGTGGTGTAATTGTGGTGAATGGAGGTGGGGTTGTGGATGTGGGTGACGTGGGCTTACCAAAGAAAAGTGGCAAACTGCATGACTTACACTAAATGGGACTTACATTAGATCCATAGGATCATCAAGCACTTCAGCTCAGAAAACAGGCACTTCAGCCCTTCTAGTCTGCGCCAAGCTGTTATTCTGCATAGTCCTATCCACCTGTACCTGGACCGTTGTCTCTGCACCCATTCTATGTATGTATTTACTTAACTTTCTCTTAAATATTCAGATGAACCGGTCTCTACCACTTCTGCTTGTACCACCCTCTGAGTGAAAAAGAATCCCCTAAAATGTTTCACCTTTCACTCCTAATCTATGACCTTTAGTTTTAGTCTCACCCAATGTCAGTGGAAAAAGCATGCTTGCATTTACCCTATCTATACTCTTCATAACTTTGTATGCCTTCATCAAATCTCCCCTCTTTCTCCTGTGCTCTGGGGAATAAAGACATAACCTGTTTAACCTTTCCCTATAACTTCTGTCCTTGTCCTCAAGTCCTTGTACATTTTTTTCCGTAATTTTTCTATCTTATTATTTAGGGCTTTTCCACTGATGTGCATTTTCAATTTAAAGTAGTACGTTGGAAGCTTGTTTCTGGATGAGTGACCCTTAGGCAATGTTGACAATAATCAAAGTCCCAGAGGATATATCCAGACTTGCATTACACACCAATAGAAGCACTTGTATCTGTCGGGTCCTGATTTATATTACACGCCATGCAAACAGTGGGGTGGGCGAGCCTGCAATCTCTGCAGTCAGTTCCCAATTTCTATAGATTGTTTTGTTTCATAGTAGCAGCAACCTTCCTGGTTGGATTTTACACAGAAAAATGAGCCAAGGAGCAAAAAGACCACTGAACAAACATTATCAGCAGCGACTTCAATGGAGAAGGGTGAGCATGTGTTCAGTATGAGAGGGGACTCTTGTCACATGACAGTGTGTGAAGGTGATGAGGTGGACCAATAGACACAAATTCTGCATGGCACCATGAAACACATGTCAGTGTCCCCAAAAATAAAATGCCTTCAAACATAAAACATTACAACACAGTACAGGACCTTGGGTGCACTATGTTGTGCTGCTCATTTAACCTACTCTAAGGTCAATCCAACTCTTCCCTCTAACATAGCTCTCCATTTTCCCATCATCCATGTCCCTATCTAAGTGTTTCTTAATTCAATTCAATTCAGGTTTAATTATAACTCAACCATACATGAATACCCATAAATACAGCCAAATGAGAGAACGTTACTCAGGGGCCAAGGTGCAGAACACAATACCAATGGTCACACACAGCACATATGAGATACCAGTAAAATGCAGCCATGTAGAAAAACACATCTAATGTATCTACCTCTCCCTCTATTACATGCATCCACCACTCTCAATGTTAAAAATGTTGCCTCTGATGTCCTACCTGTACTCTCCTCCAATTACCATAACATTATGTCCTTTCACTTTAACCATTTCTGCCCTGGGAAATATTCTCTGGTTATCCACTCAATCAATGTCTCTTATCCTGAACAATTCTATCAAGTTGCCTTTTGTCCTTCTTTGCTCCAGAGAGAACATCCCTAACTCGCTCAACCTATCTTCATAAGATATGCTTACTGATCCAGGGAGTATCCTGATAAATTTCCCCTGCACCCTCTCTAAAACTTCCATACCCTTCCTACAATGAAGTGAGCAGAAATGAACACAAAATTCCAAGTACGGTATAACCAGGGTTTTATAGAGATGCAACATTACCTCACAACTTTTGAACTCAATTCCTCCAACTAATGAAGGTCAACACAACATACCCCTTTCTCAGCAACTTTATCAATTAGCACTGCAAATTTGAGGGATCTGTGGACATTTCGTACCAGTGCTGCCAGCAAGCTTAACAAGAGAGCAACAGCTAAGCCTTAAAGCACAGATTTTGAATACTGAATTACACTTATGTAAAGGGGACTAACTAGCAAATATTATCTTTTGAACTTGGCACCTAATTATTACATTGGAACCCTTCTAAGGAATGTGCTCATGATTAACATAAACTCCCGATTAAAAGGAATTACAATTCCTGGAACAAGAATAGTTATATTTGATCCAAATCCATGTTAGATGAAAGCATTAGTTTCTTTCATCAAATTAACAATCCAGTGAACAACGACTGCTATTTTTCCAAAGTTGACAACTTATCTGCTAATGAGCGTTTAGTGGAATTGCCTGCAGCTAAATGTTAACAAAACATTTGGTTAATTAGAATGTTTTACTTTTCAGTTCAACATTTCAAGATAGCTTGGACAATGAAGAAAAGAGAAAAGAGATCTGCTGGCCATCGCTAGAAGAGAAATTCCAAGGAACTCAGGCAGTGTCCCTGTGTCAGCTTGCTGCAGTTCTGGTCAGTCCTTTAAGAATATGAACAATAAATACATCAATATGAAAATGTATATTTGCTTTATTTATTAATTGTAACATTTTTCAATAAGTTTTTTTATTTTGATAAAATCTCATTAAATTGAAAAACTCCATTTACAAAGTGATGGCGTAAAAGTATATGATTTCTTTACGAAGTTTTCAAAACTTTCGGTAGCTTAATCTGAGTAAGGGCTGAGATAATGCATATGGATGGAGAGAATATAATGTGGTAAACTGAAGAAGAATGGATAATCATGCGGGATCTGAGTTGGGATGCTGCACTGGAGCTGAAATTGAGAGACGAGGTAGAACTGGAATGGAATGATAAGGTAAAACTATTACTAAAATATATAGTGAAGCTGGGCTGGAGGTGATTGTAGAAGGTATGGAGAGATGTTATTGCAGAGGAAGGATTGAAGGGAAGATGAAGTTATGTTGATGGATATAAACATAGAAACATAAACATAGAAAATAGGTGCAGGAGTAGGCCATTCGGCCCTTCGAGTTCTATGTAAGAGTTCAGATGAATGTGTATAATGGAGCTGGAATAGACTGATGTAATGGGACTCTGATATGGGATATGGGTATTATTCAGATTGGATGACATGTTATGAAGGAGCTGGACACATGTGGTGGAGCTGGTGGAGATGTTTGGTGGAACTGATGGAGAAATTTAGTGGTTCTTGGTTGTGAATGTTTGATGGACCTTGAATGGAGATGTTTAGTGGAGCTGTGATGCAAATGCTTGGTAGAGTTGTGAGGGGGTGTTTATTGGATTTGGTGGAGATGCTTGATGGGTCTTGAATGTTGCTGTTTGGTGGATCTTGGATAGTGGAGATTGGACAGAGAATATAGTGAAACTAGGATTAGTGGGTGTAGTGGATCAAGAATGGTGGTGGTCTAGATAACCTCAATGCTGAGAGGAGCAGTGAAGCTAGGCAAGAGAACTGTGAGGTAACTTGGATAAAGGGGCATTAATGAGGTTTGATGGAGAGGAGTGGTAGCACGCAGGTAAAAGTTAACCATCTGCGATGACCTGCTGTTGATTGTTACAAGAGGAATAATCAACACTATCTAGCAAAAGATAGCCCATGATTTTGGACAGAATGGACTATGGAAGCACAAGATACAGGGCAGATTTTTTTAATGTAGTAACAATAGGGGATTCCACGACCCTTATAGCCTTCCTGATAGCCATCCTTGCTTTCACCAATCACTGAATAATGAAGGGCCCAACGGTGGCATAGTGATTAGCACGTTGCTATTTCAACTCAGGGTGCTTCTGGAGTTTAGGGTTCAATTCTGATGCTGTTCTGTAAGGAGTCTCTGTACGTTCTCCCCGTGGAATGCATGGGTTTTCCCCAAGTGCTCCAGTTTACACCCACAGCACAAAGATCGTAAGACCCTAAGACGTAGGAGCAGAATTAGGCCATTCAGCCCATCAAGTCTGCACTGCTATTCCATCATAGCTAATTGATTATCCCTCTCAGCCCCATTCTCCTGCCTTCTCCCCCCCCAACAATTTTTGATGAGTTGATTAATCAAGTACAAATCAACCTCCACCTTAAATATACCCAATGACATAGTCTCTTCAGCCATCTGTGGCAATGAATTCCACAGATTCACCACCCTCTGGCTAAATAATTTTTTCCTCATCTCTGTTCTAAATGAACATCCCTCAATTCTGAGGCTGTGCACTCTAGTGCTAGACTCCCCGACTATAGGAAACGTCCTCTCCACATCCACACTATCCAGACCTTTCAATATTCAACAGATTTCTACTAGATCCTCCCTCATCCTTCTAAACTCTAGTGAGTACAGGGACACAGCCATCAAACACTCCTCATATGTTAACACTTTCATTCCTCAGATCATTCTTGTGAACATCCTTGGGACTCCCTCTAATGCTAACACATCCTTTCTTTGATAAGGGGCCCAAAATTGCTCACAATACTCCAAGGATGGTCTAACCGATGTCTTATAACATCTCAGCATTACAACCTTGCTTTTGTATTCTAGTCCTCTCAAAACGAATGCTAACATTGTGTTTGTCTTCTTTATCACCAACTCAACCTGCAAGTTAACCGTTAGGGAATCCTGCACGAGCACTCCAAGTCCTTTTGCACCTCTGATTTTTTTTCAATTTTCTCACCGTTTACAAAATAGTCCACACCTTCATTCCTTCTGCCAAAGTGCATGACCATTCACTTCACTACATTGCGTTCCATCTGCCACCTCTTCACCCACTCCCCCAATCTGTCCAAGTCATTCTGCAGACACCCTGCTTCCTCAATACTATCTGCCCTTCCAATTGTCTTCGTATCATCCACAAACCTGGCCACAAAGCCATCAATTCCATCATCAAAATCATTGCTATAAACATGAAAAGCAAAGGCCTCTACACCGACCCCTGCAGCACATCAGTAGTCACTGGCAGCCAACCAGAAAAGACCACCTTTATTCCAGCTGTTTGCCTCCTGCCGATTAGCCAATCCTCTATCTATTCTAGTTACAGACTGGAAAGCAGCTTCATATACAGCAACTTGTCAAAGGCCTTCAGAAAATCCAAATAAACAATATTCTGAAATCCTCCAGGATTATCGCAAATTTGCCCTTTTTACATACCTTTTCTATCTTCCGTTATAATTTGGAGCTACATCATGGTTACTGTTTGGAGGTCTGTATACAACTCCTATCAGGGTCTTTTCACCCTTGCAGTTTCTGAACTATACCCACAAGGATTCTACATCTTTCTATCCTATATCAATTCTTCAAAGGATTTAATTGTATTTTTTACCAATAGAGCCATCTGATCAACCCCAGCACCACCTCCCCCCATGCCCACCTGTCTTTCCTTTCCGTACGATGTGTACCCTTGGATACTAAGCTCCCAACTATGATCTTCTTTCAGCCACAACTTTAAAATGCACACAGCCATTCCTGCCAATCTCTAACTGCATTACAAGATCACCTACCTTATTCTGTATACTGAGTGCATTCAAATATTACACCTTCAATCCCTGTATTCACAACCCTTTCTAGTTTAAATGAATAGCCCCCTGTTACACTTTAACTCATCCCATTGTATAAGACATACTGAGTAGATTATTTGGTTATTGTAACTTGTCCCTTGATTAGGTTAGGGTTCATCATGTTGTTGGGGTTTGCTGAGGCAGTGTGGCTCAAAGGGGCAGAAAGGCCGACTGCATACTCTATGGCTAAATGAATAAATAAACTTGAACCACTGTGTCTGCAAACACACTGATTCATGACTTCAGTAGATGCATATGAGAATAAAAGATCTGCATGAGACATCAATGAAGCATGTAACTTTATATTTAAATTAAATGTGCAGATTTCCCACTATCCCTGAATAATATCCTTTTACTAGGTACAAATTTTCAAAGAACTAGGCTTCCTTACCAGTATGTTGAAAATAAATTTCCTCTTCTTTATTTACCAACAGCAAACTCCAACATTGTCTGTGTACAGTTACCACAAGGAGAGGAACAATTTACAAAGCTGGTCCATTTCAATCTGGTCAGGGTTTTTAATGAAATCCTGATACACAGCACAAATCACAGGGTCAGCAATAAATAAGTTATATTTTGACTAGATGGCAACACATAGCAGAGGATCATCAGGGAATTTTTCTAATAGTCAGTCTCTGTGAAATGGGCTTCACAAGCTAACTAAGCATTGTTTGCTCTCTTTGAAGTGATGATGGTACATCTTGAACATTTGGAGTCTGGTCAATATTTTGAGGTAGCCACCATTCAAGAATTGTGAAGTGGTTGCATTAAAGGAGAGTTTCGTCACAATCTTGTGGATGGTTGAGAGATATCAAAGGGTTATTAGTTGCACAAAATAGCTTGACCCTATTCTGTTCACATTGTCAGGGCTGATATGTGGCTGGTCCCACTGAGTTCATATCCTCAGCTACAACCTGGGACCCAGATAAATACAATTAAATATACTGGACAATAATTTTTTAGCATAAGTGTTGCTTCCTCAGAATTTTTTTATGATAGACCACTTGAAAGTGAAAACAAATATAATTTCAAACTATTTGTATTGTAGGTATTTGGAGAAACAAGAAATAATCTTTTATTGAATATAATGCATTTAATTGCATAATGGTGCTAATGCTTTGCAACAGTTCGACTAAGCTAACAATGCTTTGTTAATGATTTTTATTTGCAGTCAGTGTCTGAGGCTTCTCACTCAAGTATCCAACAATAATTAGCCAGCACACCATGCTCGTCACTGACAGTGCCAAGATTTGAAGGGAAGAAGTCTAAATGGGAATGCTGGAAATGAATCTTTAGTGACATTTTGCAGTTCATGGTTTTGTATGCTTAAAGCATATTGTCAACCAGCTGCATGTACTTTGGTGCTCTGTAGATGCCAAGAAAATTTTCAACTAATTTCTTAAATGCCTTCATTGAAAATTTCTCTGGCCCCACTAGAAATTCTTTGAATTGCCTGCTATTGATGATCTGTTTGATTTGTGGACCCACAAAAATGTCTTTGTTAATCTTCGCATCAGTTACCCTGACTTGAATTATGAATTGGAATAACAAAAACGGATGATTGTTTTAAAAATGGAGAGTGATAGGGAAATTTCATGGTGACTGTCATGTTCAGCAGTCTAGAATCTATAAAATACACCCAAAAGTATTCAGGAAGCAAAATCTTGGTTGTCCAGTGATTTTAAAGGTTGATTCTTAGCCGTTTCTTGTATGTTATGACTGTTATTGTACTTTCTGTGATTAATACGCATTCACTTCCTTCTTTGATAAATATCTAGTAGCATAATCTCACAATAATTTTTACTTCCTTTTGACAAAAGGTACTGATCTAAGTGTTACAAGGTCTTTTTCTGTGGTATCCATTGCACAAATGGATGGTCAGCCTTTTTTGAAAGGAACTAAAAATCTGTTCAATAATCAATGGAAGAAGACCATTGATAAAATAGTTGAGAATAGTTGGTCCTGAGACACAGTCCTGGGAAACTTTTGCCTTAATCTCCTGAAACTGATATAATTGATTTCCTACAAACACAATCATTTCACTCGTCTTTCTTAAGGGATGACACTAATTAATTCCACTTTTACTACATTTCTCTGGCATCACTTTCAGTTAAATGCTACCCTAATCTCAAGACTGTAATGAGGTCTGCAGCTGAGTGGCTCAGACTGAAGAGCAACAAGTAGGTCACTGCTGAATAAGTGGTAGCTAATAACATTGTTGTCGACCCTGTGAATCAGATTTCTGACAACTAGGAAAAAGTTGACATGAGTGCAACTGGTTTGGATGGGAATTCTTACTTAGTTATTCATCACAATCCTTGACTGGTTACGGAACCTCTGCAAATTTGATCTGATCATTTTAAAAATTATTCATTTAGACCTACAGCATGGAACAGGCACTCCGGCCCGATGAGCTGACCTGTCCAGCAACCCACTTATTTAACCCTAGCCTAATCACAGGACAATTTACAATAACCAATTAACCTACTAACCAAGCAAGACACATCAAAGTTGCTGGTGAACGCAGCAGGCCAGACAGCACCTCTAGGAAGAGGTACAGTCGACGTTTCAGGCCGAGACCCTTCGTCAGGACTAACTGAAGGAAGAGCTAGTAAGAGATTTGAAAGTGGGAGGGGGAGGGGGAGATCCAAAATGATAGGAGAAGACAGGAGGGGGAGGGATGGAGCAAAGAGCTGGACAGGTGATTGTCAAAAAGGGATATGAGAAGATCATGGGACAGGAGGCCCAGGGAGAAGGAAAAGGGGGTGGGGGGAAAAACCCAGAGGATGGGCAAGGGGTATAGTCAGAGGGACAGAGGGAGAAAAAGGAGAGAGAGAGAAAGAATGTGTGTATATAAATAAATAACAGATGGGGTACGAGGGGGAGGTGAGGCATTAGCGGAAGTTTGAGAAGTCAATGTTCATGCCGTCAGGTTGGAGGCTACCCAGACGGAATATAAGGTGTTGTTCCTCCAACCTGAGTGTGGCTTCATCTTTACAGTAGAGGAGGCCATGGATAGACATATCAGAATGGGAATGGGATGTGGAATTAAAATGTGTGGCCACTGGGAGATCCTGCTTTCTCTGGCGGACAGAGCGTAGGTGTTCAGCAAAACGGTCACCCAGTCTGCGTCAGGTCTCACCAATATATAGAAGGCCACATCTGGAGCACCGGACGCAGTATACAGGTTGGAGGAACAACACCTTATATTCCGTCTGGATAGCCTCCAACCTGATGGCATGAACATTGACTTCTCAAACTTCCGCTAATACCCCACCTCTGCCTCGTACCCCATCCGTTATTTATTTATATACACACATTCTTTCTCTCTCTCTCCTTTTTCTCCCTCTGTCCCTCTGACTATACCCCTTGCCCATTTCTGGGTTTTCCCCCCCACCCCCTTTTCCTTCTCCCTGGCCCTCCTGTCCCATGATCCTCTCATATTCCTTTTTTTCCAATCAACTGTCCAGCTCTTGGCTCCGTCCCTCCCCTCCTGTCTTCTCCTATCATTTTGGATCTCCCCCTCCCCCTCCCACTTTCAAATCTCTTACTAGCTCTTCCTTCAGTTAGTCCTGATGAAGGGTCCCGGCCTGAAACGTCGACTGTACCTCTTCCTAGAGATGCTGCCTGGCCTGCTGCGTTCACCAGCAACTTTGATGTGTGTTGCTTGAATTTCCAGCATCTGCAGAATTCCTGGCGTTTACGAACCTACTAACCAAAATGTCTTTGGAATGTGGGAGGAAACTGATGCATCCAGAGAAAACCCACACATTCATAGGGAGGACCTACAAACTGCTCACAGATGGCACCAGAGTTGAACTCCAAACTTTGGTTCCCCAAGCTGTAATAGTGTCTCATTAACTGTTAAGCTACCATGATCATCAGAAGCACTCTGAATCTCCTTAGCCTTCTGGAAAAGTAGATGAAGTAGAGACATCAGCTGTTCGTTCCTCTCCAGATATCCTGCCTGATCTGCTGAGTCCCTCTGGACTTAAAGCATCTGTTGAATCTCTTGTGTTTACATGATCGCTTTGAGTCAATAGACTTCTCCACGTTCAGACACTCAGCTACCTAGATATCACTGCCATCATAGACTATGTTGAGGACTATGTACCAAAGAGGATAATCTGTATGTTTCCAAACCAGAAACCATGGATGAATCAAGAGATCCACTCTCTGCTGAAATCTAGGTCCACAGCATTCAAATCACCTGACCCTGACCTTTAAAAGAAATAAAGATATTTCGAAGTATGATGTCCATAAAGCTATCAGAGATGTTGCAAAGCAGTACCAGTCCAAAATTGAGTCTTTGTTCAGCTGTTAGCTGTGGCAGAGCATATATACTATAACAAGTTACAAACCCAAAGTTGGGCAGCATTGCCGACAACAGCACATACCTTCCCAATGAGTTTAATACATTCTATGCACATTTGGACTAGAAGGGAATGGATATATCACTGCTCTCTCCAACTGTCTCTCGTGCACTTGTTTCTACAGTCACTGATGCGGGTGCAAAATCAGCCTTCTGGAAGGTGAACCTGTGGAGAGCATTGAGCCTGGATGGTGTCCCTGGCCATATCCTTAGGTCTTGTGCAGATCAGTTGGCAAGGGTAGTTGCAGATACTTATAACCTCTCCCAGCTTCAGGCTTTCTTTCCTCAGATTTTAAGAAGACCACTGTCATCCTGATTCTCAAGAGAAACAAGATAGTGTGCCTTAATGGCTACCACATAATGGCTCTAAAATCTACCATCATGAAGTGCTTCAAGACCTGGTCATGACACACATTAACTCCTGCTTTCCAGATAACCTAGATCCACTGTAATTTGCCTACTACCAAAACATGTCTACGCCAGATGCCATTTCCCTAATCCTATAATCATCTCTGGAGCATCCGAACAGTAAAAAGACCTACATCAGATTATTGTTTATTGAGTATAGTTTTGCCTTCAATACTATTATTCTAACCAAACTCATCAGTGCTCATGCTCCTGTCTACATCAACAGTGTTGATGTTGGGAGGGTTGACAGCTTCAAGTTCCTGGGTGTGAGCATCACCAGTAGTCCGTCCTCATAAAACTACAATTTGATGTCACATCAAGAAAGCTCAACAATACTTCCTCTTCCTCAGGAGGTTAAAGAAACTCAGCATGTCCTCATCGACTCCTACCAGTTTATTCATGCACCAAAGAAAGCTTTCTGTCTTAAATGTTGCAGATGTTCTGCATGTGACCACAAAGAACTACAACACATCACAGGAACCAACCTCTTCAGTCTGGACTCTGTCAATACCTCTCACTGCCTCAGTAAAACAGACAACATAGTCAAAGACCTGACCCACCCTAGACCTTCTCTCTTTCCCTCTCTCCCCCTGGGCAGAAGATACAAAGACCTGAAATCACGTACCATCAGGCTCATGGACAACTACTATCCCACCATTATCAGCTCTTTGAATGGATCTCCTGTCCCATAAGATGAACTCTTAGCCTTACAAACTGCCTCATTCTGATCCTCCACTTTATCATTTACCTGCACTGCAGTTTTTTGGTAGATTTTACACTTTATTCTGTATTGTATTGTTTTAACTTACTCTAGCTCAATGTATTGTATAATGATTTAATCTTTATAAGCAGTTTGAAAGACGTCTTCTTGGTACAGTACATATGGCAATAATAAACTAATAACAATACCAATACCAAATTTCTTAACATGCCACTACTATTTACTCCAGTGACAAAGAGATTTACCGGCTTACCATCTTGCTCAACCTGTCCATACGTTGATTATCTGGCTTAAAATGTCCTCTTGCTAAGCAATACAGTGGATCATCAAATCATTCCTGTGGTTCCCCCATGAACCATGAAAGTGGGGGAGGGGGTGTGGTTTCTTTCCCTTTCCTCTCCAGGCCTGATGAAGGGTCTCAGCCCAAAAAGCCAACTGTTTATTCTCCTCCATAGATACTAACTGACCTGCTGAGTTCCTCCAGCATTTGTACGTGTTCCTCAAGATCTCTGACACCTGCAATATCTCCTGTACTCAAGTTCTGTCATTCTCTGTGAGGTACTGGCAGAACTGTAAATTATGGACCATCTGGAATCATGGCATAACTCAGCAAATGTATGGATATTTCATAAATAAATAATGAGTGTAAGTAGGTCAGTTTGTACTTGTGGCTGTTGCATTTCTCCCTCGGTGTAACGCATCGCGGCATGTAACTACATAGTGAAGGGCAGATGTCTGTGCACCTGACTGCTTGCATTCTCCTTCAGCTCGCAACCAAACATGGGAGTAACCCACACTGGCCATGGTCACACTCTTTAAAGTGCAGTCACTGATTTGGATTGAAAAGTAAAGCACTCTCAGTAATAAGCACAAGAGATCCAGCAGGGATCAGATTCCAAAGCAACACACACAAGATACTGAAGAAGCACAGCAAATCAGGCAGTATCTATGGAGGGAAATCACTGGTCAATGGGTCCTGATGAAGAGCTTCAGACCAAAGTGTTAACTGTTTATTCCACTCTACAGTTCCTGCCTGACTGCTTAGTTCCTCCAACACTTTGTGTGTAGTGTTCTAAGTATCTTATTTTCCCAAAGCTCTCTGTGTGATAAAAGTCCCTTCAGATTCATTCTATATCTTTTATCCTTTACCCTAAATCTTTCACTTCAGTTTTATTCAGGTCTGAAAAAGTGAAGTTTTCCTGCATGCTACCCCAGGAGTTTTGTACCTGGAGTCAGTTCACATCTGTTAATTGCATATTCCAACACATATCTCACCCTAACAATTGGCCACCTGCATGTGTCACCACAAATGACTCATGATGTTTCAGGAAACAATTAATCTCTTCATTGAATGAAAAGAGATTCAAAGGAATAGTTGCGGCCCTCCATTGGTCGGGATTGACAATGGATGCTGTGTCCTAGCTGCCAACATGATACACAAGCCAGGGCAGGAGGATAGGGACAGCAAGCTGTAGTCCATGCAGCAAGCTCCCCTTCTCCATGCAGCTGATGAATCCAATGCCCAAGAATGGAAAAGCCTACAAAAGTGATGGACACAATTCAGTCCATCACAGGAAAAGCCCTCTCCACCATTGAGCACATCTACAAACGTCACTGCCACAGGAATGCAACATCCATCATCAAGAACTCGCATCATCCAGGCCATGCTCTGTTCTCATTGCTGCCATCAGGAATGAGGTACAGGAGCCATGGGTGCCATAACACCAGGGTCAGGAACAGTTGGAGAGAGAGTGAAAAGGGAGAGGACAGATAAAAGGTAGAGAATGAGTGTGAAAGAAGAAGAAGGTTAAAAGCGAAAGTGACAGAGAGAGTGAGAAAGAGAAGGAAAAGAGGGGAGAGTGAAGAGGGAGAGAAATAAGGGATGGGAATAATGAAGAACAGGGAATAGGGAGAAAGAGAGAGACAGTTGGATGGGGTGATTGAGAAGAGGGGACATGAGAGAGCAAGAAAGCTAAGAAGTGAGAGACAGGGAAAGACAGGGGAGAAAGGCAAGGAAAATGCAATGAAAGCTGTTGTCCAGAATATTTTGGCTAAAATCCAGCGTTCACTTTAATTTGTTGCACTTTTTCTGGTCATTGACTGCTGATGTGGTACAGCATCCACATCCCGCTCACCCTCTCTCTCCGTCCTCTCTGTTCTCCCATGCCATCCTTTCCTCAACATTCACCCTCTATCTCTACCTGTGTTTCCATATCCTCTCTGAATGCTTACAAATGCTTATAACTATTGGCTCCTCTTAGACACCATAGGTACTTCATACACCTGGTTATCCAGATTAGTGGCTCTCATAAAGGGCAGAAAACCAAGTACAGGATATGAATTCACCATATCTCAATGGAATTCATACAAATGGAAGAAGAAATTAAATCTGTTCAATATGAAATGATGTGTCAGTACAATTAGGCATGGCAGAATTGAAAATGACAGAGTGAACACTAACTGTATTGCATACTGAACACAAATGTTTGCATTATAGATTTTGCTGCTGGATTCAGGAGAACTCGGAAAATACAAGACTATGACAAAGAGGAAGGAGGAGGGATCAGCCACTCAGTTCCTCAGTTCACTTCATAATCAAGCAGGATCATTTGCAGTGTGACGGTATTGGGTTTGCTGACCGCAAAGTTCTAAACTCAAACGAAGACCTCAAGCCCTATCAGATATAAGTATCCATGGGCACCCTCACTAAAGGGAGGTTATAGTGTAACTACCCAATCTTCAAAGACTTGTTCACTTCCTTGTTTGTATTACATGGAGAGTTTAGCTGCCAGTACCCACTGTTTGAGCAGTGGGTCCCCCTCCCCACCACGGAGAAGATTTTAGACAGATAAATAGATATACTTTATTAATCCCGAGGGAAATTTGGTTTTGTTACAGCCTCACCAACCATAGAGCGTAAATATAGCAATACAAAAATACCCAACAATCAAACAACAAAATGCAAACTAAGCCAGATGGAAAATAAGTCCAGGACCATTCTATTGGCTCAGGGTGTCTGACCCTCCACAGGAGGAGCTGCACGTTCGATGGCCACAGGCAGGAACGATCTCCCGTGCCGCCAAGTGTTGTATCACGGTGGAATGTGGCCGAAGTCCAACAGTAAAAAGTTCAATATCCAGTCTGCAAACACGTTCCTCGATCGTAATATACCCCGGATTGCACCATCCGATGTTAACCAGATCAGTAAGCACCCCACTCCTTCACACCGCTTACCACTCTCGATGCACTTCTGGTCAGGCGGAACGGTATTACCCACCGAACTCCTCTTCTCCAAAGGTCTCTGTTGTCTCGACCCGGTCCTCTTTCCTCGGCTTTGAGATCCCCCTTTGTGTGTTTTCCTCCGGATTTCAGCAGCGGTGTCCACCACTCTGTTCGCTAAGCCGACCAGAATTTGCAGGGGGATGGGAACCAGAGTGCCAGAGCTGACAGTGTGGCTGGGGTGAAAATAAATGATGTTGAAAGTTTAAGCAAATCCGCTGATAGAAAGGTTGTGAGTGGTGGTAAAAATCTTCTGAGGTGTATATATTTCAATGCAAGGAGTATTGCGGGGAAGGCGGATGAGTTGAGGGTGTGGATTGACACGTGGAATTATGATGTTGTAGCAATTAGTGAAACTTGGCTACAGGAGGGGCAGGACTGGCAGCTTAATATTCCAGGGTTCCGATGTTTCAGATGTGATCGAGGCAGAGGAATGAAAGGTGGGGAAGTAGCATTGCTTGTTAGGGAAAATATTACAGCAGTGCTCAGGCAGGACAGATTAGAGGGCTTGTCTACTGAGTCCTTATGGGTGGAGCTGAGAAACAGGAAAGGTATGGCCACATTAGTGGGATTGTATTACAGACCACCCAATAGTCAACAAGACTTGGAAGAGCAAATCTGCAGAGAGATAGCAGGCAACTGCAGGAAACATAAAGTTGTGGTGGTAGGGGATTTTAATTTTCCATATATTGATTGGGACTCCCATACTGTTAGGGGTCTAGATGGTTTAGAGTTTGTAAAATGTGTTCAGGAAAGTTTTCTAAATCAATATATAGAGGGACCAACTGGAGGGGATGCATTATTGGATCTCCTGTTAGGAAACGAATTAGGGCAAGTGACAGAGGTCTGTGTAGGGGAGCACTTTGGTTCCAGTGATCATAACACCATTAGTTTCAATTTGATCATGGACAAGGATAGATCTGGTCCTAGGATTGAGGTTCTGAACTGGAAGAAGGCCAAATTTGAAGAAATGAGAAAGGATCTAAAAAGCGTGGATTGGGACAGGTTGTTCTCTGGCAAAGATGTGATTGGTAGGTGGGAAGCCTTCAAAGGGGAAATTTTGAGAGTACAGAGTTTGTATGTTCCTGTCAGGATTAAAGGCAAATTGAATAGGAATAAGGAACCTTGGTTCTCAAGGGATATTGCAACTCTAATAAAGAAGAAGAGGGAGTTGTATGAAATGTATAGGAAACAGGGGGTAAATCAGGTGCTTGAGGAGTATAAGAAGTGCAAGAAAATACTTAAGAAAGAAATCAGGAGGGCTAAAAGAAGACATGAGGTTGCCTTGGCAGTCAAAGTGAAGGATAATCCAAAGAGCTTTTACAAGTATATTAAGAGCAAAAGGATTGTAAGGGATAAAATTGGTACTCTTGAAGATCAGAGTGGTCAGCTTTGTGTGGAACCAAAGGAAATGGGGGAGATCTTAAATAGGTTTTCTGCGTCTGTATTTACTAAGGAAGCTGGCATGAAATCTATGGAATTGAGGGAATCAAGTAGTGAGACCATGGAAACTGTACAGATTGAAAAGGAGGAGGTGCTTGCTGTCTTGAGGAAAATTAAAGTGGGAAAATTAAAATTAAAATCCCCGGGACCTGACAGAGTGTTCCCTCGGACCTTGAAGGAGACTAGTGTTGAAATTGCAAGGGCCCTGGCTGAAATATTTAAAATGTCGCTCTCTACGGGTGAAGTGCCGGAGGATTGGAGAGTGGCTCATGTTGTTCCGTTGTTTAAAAAAGGATCGAAAAGTAATCCGGGAAATTATAGGCCGGTGAGTTTAAAGTCAGTAGTAGGTAAGTTATTGGAGGGAGTACTAAGAGACAGAATCTCCAAGCATTTGGATAGACAGGGGCTTATTAGGGAGAGTCAACATGGCTTTGTGCGTGGTAGGTCATGTTTGACCAATCTGCTGGAGTTTTTCGAGGAGGTTACGAGGAAAGTGGATGAAGGGAAGGCAGTGGATATTGTCTACATGGACTTCAGTAAGGCCTTTGACAAGGTCCCGCATGGGAGGTTAGTTAGGAAAATTCAGTCACTAGGTATACATGGAGAGGTGGTAAATTAGATTAGTCATTGGCTCGATGGAAGAAGCCAGAGAGTGGTGGTAGAGAATTGCTTCTCTGAGTGGAGGCCTGTGACTAGTGGTGTGCCACAGGGATCAGTGCTGGGTCCATTGTTATTTGTCATCTATATCAATGATCTGGATGATAATGTGGTAAATTGGATCAGCAAGTTTGCTGATGATACAAAGATTGGAGGTGTAGTAGGCAGTGAGGAAGGTTTTCAGAGCCTGCAGAGGGACTTGGACCAGCTGGAAAAATGGGCTGAAAAATGGCAGATGGAGCTTAATACTGACAAGTGTGAGGTATTGCACGTTGGAAGGACAAACCAAGGTAGAACATACAGGGTTAATGGTAAGGCACTGAGGAGTGCAGTGGAACAGAGGGATCTGGGAATACAGATACAAAATTCCCTAAAAGTGTCGTCACAGGTAGATAGGGTCGTAAAGAGAGCTTTTGGTACATTGGCCTTTATTAATCGAAGTATTGAGTATAAGAGCTGGAATGTTATGATGAGGTTGTATAAGGCATTGGTGAGGCTGAATCTGGAGTATTGTGTTCAGTTTTGGTCACCAAATTACAGGAAGGATATAAATAAGGTTGAAAGAGTGCAGAGAAGGTTTACAAGGATGTTGCCGGGACTTGAGAAACTCAGTTACAGAGAAAGGTTGAATAGGTTAGGACTTTATTCCCTGGAGTGTAGAAGAATGAGGGGAGATTTGATAGAGGTATATAAAATTATGATGGGTATAGATAGAGTGAATGCAAGCAGGCTTTTTCCACTGAGGCAAAGGGAGAAAAAAAACAGAGGACATGGGTTAAGGGTGAGGGGGGAAAAGTTTAAAGGGAACATTAGAGGGGGCTTCTTCACATGGAGAGTGGTGGGAGTATGGAATGAGCTGCCAGACGAGGTGGTAAATGTGGGTTCTTTTTTAACATTTAAGAATAAATTGGACAGATACATGGATGGGAGGTGTATGGAGGGATATGGTCCGTGTGCGGGTCAGTGGGACTAGGCAGAAAATGGTTCGGCACAGCCAAGAAGGGCCAAAGGGCCTGTTTCTGTGCTGTAGTTTCTATGATTCTATGGTTCTAAATCAGCTCAGTGCTTGGAGCCATCTAACCTCACATCCGGGTTAGGTGGGCATGCATTGACTCCGCTCTTCGATTCCTCTCCAAGTTGCTCGCTCCACCTCTGGCAGCGATATGAACTCTGGATCCATCTACGGCTCAAACAACTTGTGCCCTGCAATGCCCCAGCATGGATCATCCCCTGAACCAGCCTCTGCTCTGCCTGCCTCCTCACTGTCTGCAGTGACAGTTCATAGCAATTTGCTTCATGAACGATGTTACAAGTAATGTTGATAATCGATTCTCATACTTATGATTTACTAGCAACCTCTCGCACATCTTTGGTAATGCCTTCTACCCAGAATGTATCAAAGATACTTGGCTCAAGTCTTAAAGCAAGGAATGATCTGTCAACCCAATCAGTGGCAGGAGCAGGCCACAGCAACGAGGTTTCTCGCAGGTCCAACTAAAAGAATCATGAGGAGAGGAAAGAATAAATATGAAAGCAAGCTAGCAGGCAATATCAACGTGGATCATAAAAGGCTTTTTTAAGTATGTAAAATATAAAAGAAAGCTGTAAGTGGATATAGGACCACCAGAAAATGAGGTTGGAGAAATAATAATGGAGACCAAGGAGATGGTAGATGAACTAAATGAGTATTTTGCATCAGTCTTCACTGTGGAAGACACTATTAGTGTGCCAGATGCTGCCGGGTATGAAGAATGAGAAGTGAGCACAGTTACTATTACAATAGAGAAGGTGCTCAAGAAACTGAAGGACTTGAGGGTACATAAGTCACCCAGACCAGATGACACGCACCCTAGGGTTCTGAAAGGGCCAGCGGTAGAGATCGTGGAGGCATTAGTAATGATCTTTCAATAATCATTGTACTCTGGCATGGTGCCAGACGACTGGAAAATTGCATATGTCACTCCACATATTAAGAAAGGAGGAAGACAGCAAAAAGGAAATTATAGAACAGTTAGCCTGGTTAGGTAGATGTTGAAATCAATTTTTAAGGATGACCTTATGGAGTACCGGGTGACAAAAGGCAAGATAAGACCAAGTCAGCATGGTTCCTTAAGGGAAAATCTTGCCTGACGAACCTATTGGAGTTCTTTGAGGAGAATAGCTTGCAGGCAGCCACAAAACACAAAACCCAAAAGAATCCATAGGATAGATAAAGGGGATGCAGCAGATGTTGTATATTTGGACTTTCAGATGGCCTTTGACAAGGTGCCATGCAAGAGGTTGCTTACCAAGTTAAAAGCCCATGGTATTACAGGAAAGTTACTGGCATGGTTAGAGCATTGGCTGATTGGTAGGAGGTAGTGAGTTGAATAAAAGGATCCTTTTCTGGTTGGCTGCCAGTAACTAGTGATGTTTTGCAGGGGTCGGTGTTGGGACCACTTCTTTTTATGCTGCATATAAATGATTTAGATGATGGAATAGATGACTTTGTTGCCAAGTTTGCAGTTGATATGAAGATTGGCAGATGGTATTGACGAAACAGGTAGGCTGCAGAAGGACTTAGATAGATTAGGACAATGGGCAAGAAAGTGGCAAAAGAAACACAATGTTGGAAAATGCATGGTCATGCACTTTGCTCGTAGAAATAAATGCGCAGACTATTTTCTAAACAGGGAGAAAATCCAAAAATCTGAGATGCAAAGGGCCTTGGGAGTCCTTGTACAAAACAACCTAAAAGGTACCTTACAGGTAGAGTAGGTGGTGAGGAAGGCAGATGCAATGTTAGCATTCATTTCAGGAGGTCTAGAATACAACGGCAAGGATGGAATGTTGTGTCTTTATGAGGCACCGGTGAGGCCTCACCTTGAGTATTGTGAACTGTTTTGGGCTCCTCATCTAAGAAAAGATGTGCTGGCATTGGAGAGGATTCGGAAGAGGTTCACAAAGATGATTCCAGGGACAAAAGAGTTATCATATGAGGAACATTTAATAGGTCTGGGTCTGTACTCGCTGAAATTTAGAGAGATGAACGGGGGGATCTCATTGAAACATTTGCAATGTTGAAAAGCCTAGACAGAGTAGAAGATGTTAGACAGATGTTTCCAATTGTGGGTGAGTCGAGGACAAGAGGGCACTGCCTCAGGATAGAAGGGTGTCAATTTAAAACAGAGATGCAGAGAAATTTCTTTAGCCAGAGAGTGGTGAATTTGTGGAATTTATTATCTCAGGCAGCTGTGGAGGCCAGGTTGTTGGAGCTATTTAGGGCAGAGATTGATAGGATCTTGATTGGACTCGGCATCAAAGGTTAGAGAGAGAAGGCTAGGGAGTGGGGTTGAGGAGGGAAATAAAGGATCATCCATAATTGAATGGCAGAGCAGACTCAACTGGTCAGATGGCCTAATTTTGCTCCTATGCCTTATGGTCTTATGCTTGGACGATATAAACACCAGGCCAGATGGACTGAAAAGGCAGGGTGTCAGGACCAGAGTCGAGGGTAGGGCCAGTTCTGCTTGAGGTGTCATGACATTTACACCACTCTTCTCTGCACTGAGGCAGAGGCTATGGGCTGTTCCGGGCTTCGTGTCTGAGGACTCACTTTTGTTCTAAGTTATTTTTATTGTTTGCACGATTTGTTTTTTCCCCTCTTTCTGCGCATTGGGTGTTTGTCAGACTTCTTTTTTGTGGGTTCTTTTGGTTTTCCTATTTTGTGGCTGCCTGTAAGGAGACGGATTTCAAGGTTGTATAATGTATACATTGATAATATATGTACTTTGAACTTTGAATTTTAATACAATAACTGTTAACATAACAATGAGATCTAAAATCAGCACTTTGATCTCCCAGTGGCCACCCATTTTAATTCCACTTCCCTTTCCCATTCTGATATATCCATCCATGTGGATGACACGAAGCTGGGTGGCAGTGTTAGCTGTGAGGAGGATGCTAAGAGGATGCAGGGTGACTTGGATAGTTTGGGTGAGTGGGAAAATTCATGGCAGATGCAATTTAATGTGGATAAATGTGAGGTTATCCACTTTGGTGGCAAAAATAGGAAAACAGATTATTATCTGAATGGTGGCCGATTAGGAAAAGGGGAGGTGCAACGAGACCTGGGTGTCATTATACACCAGTCATTGAAAGTGGGCATGCAGGTACAGCAGGCGGTGAAAAAGGCGAATGGTATGCTGGCATTTATAGCGAGAGGATTCGAGTACAGGAGCAGGGAGGTACTACTGCAGTTGTACAAGGCCTTGGTGAGACCACACCTGGAGTATTGTGTGCAGTTTTGGTCCCCTAATCTGAGGAAAGACATCCTTGCCTTAGAGAGAATACAAAGAAGGTTCACCAGATTGATTCCTGGGATGGCAGGACTTTCATATGAAGAAAGACTGGATGAACTGGGCTTGTACTCGTTGGAATTTAGAAGATTGAGGGGGGATCTGATTGAAACATATAAGATCCTAAAGGGATTGGACAGGCTAGATGCAGGAAGATTGTTCCCGATGGTGGGGAAGTCCAGAATGAGGGGCCACAGTTTGAGGATAGAGGGGAAGCCTTTTAGGACCGAGATTAGGAAAAACTTCTTCACACAGAGAGTGGTGAATCTGTGGAATTCTCTGCCACAGGAAACAGTTGAGGCCAGTTCATTGGCTATATTTAAGAGGGAGTTAGATATGGCCCTTGTGGCTACGGGGGTCAGGGGGTATGGAGGGAAGGCTGGGGCGGGGTTCTGAGTTGGATGATCAGCCATGATCATAATAAATGGCGGTGCAGGCTCAAAGGGCCGAGTGGCCTACTCCTGCACCTATTTTCTATGTTTCTATGTTTCTATGATCCATGGCCTCCTCCACTGTCATTATGGAGCCACACTTAGGCTGGAGGAACAACACCTTATATTCCACTTTTGTAGCCTCCAACCTGATGGCATGAACATTGATTTCTCAAACTCCAGTAATGCTCCTCACCACCCCACTTCACCATTTCCCATCCCCTTTTTCCTCTCTCACCTTATCATTTTGCCTGCCCATCACCTGACTCTGGTCCTCCTCACCCCTTTTCTTTCTTCCATGGCCTTGTGTCTCTTTCACCAATCACCTTCCCAGTTCTTTACTTCATCCCTCTCCCTTTAAATATAAAGGCATCCATTAGACCATGGATCTGCGCCTGGAAAGTCTTCACTCTCCAGGGCACAGGTCTGGGCAAGGTTGTATGGAAGACCGGCAGTTGCCCATGCTGCAAGTCTCCCCTCTCCACGACACCAATGTTGTCCAAGGGAAGGGCAAGGGCCGATACAGCTTGGCACCAGTGTCGTCTCAGAGCACTGTATGGTTAAGTGCCTTGCTCAAGGACACAACACGCTACCTCGGCTGGGTCTCGAACTCGCGACCTTCGGGCCACTAGTCAAGTGCCTTAACCACTTGGCCACGTGTCCTCTCCCTTTAGGTTTCTCCTTTACCTAGTGTTTCTCTCTTTCCCCTTCCTCATCTTTTAAATCTACTCCTCAGCTTTTTCTCTCCAGTCCTGCCAAGGTTGTTTTGGCCCGAAACATCGACTGTACTCTTCTCCATAGATGCTATCTGGCCTGCTGAGTTCCTCCAGTATTTTGTGTGTGTTGCTCGTGTAATGCCCTGGGAAAGGTTTCACTGCTAATGTAATGGTCTTTCTGTACAAACAGTGTTTGGGTTATGGTTAGAGATAATGAATGCTGTGGAATGTGAGCTGGGTCCTTTGTTCAGCAGGAAATGAAGAGAGAAGATGCTGGAGAGAACCAGTCGTAGGATTTGACCTGTTGGGAGACCGTGATTTGATGGAGCAAGGTGCCGCAGTTGACTGAGGATCTGTGAATATTACTTTTGGAAGCGGTGAGCTCCAACTTGTGCACATTTGACTGTTTAATTATAATGGGCCCTTGTTTTTCTTTTCTTTACTGACCCTTTAGTTAAGATTCATAAATATAATTCCTTTAATTGTATGCAGTGTGCTGTCTATTGATTCTTGGCACTGAGTTGTAACAAAGGAGCAAATTACACAGCGTCCACACAAACCGGGGTTTGGGGTGGGAGAGCCGTCTCAATCTCATGGATTTAGTGGGACCAGAGTGTGTATTCCCTAGACTTAACGCAGCCCAAGAAACTGGGGGGATCTGCTCGGATTTGCAGCATCCGCAGATTCTCTCCTGTTTGACTTTGGCTTAAGTTCCTCTGTTCTTTCATTTTCTTCTCGCAGTCCATCAGCATCTTTGGGCTCTCATAATAAACATTTGTGCAGCTTCCAATTTTTATGTCTTATTTCTCATCAGTCATAACTCACGGAATCAACAACTAATCAACGAAAGGCTGCAACCTTCACCTTCATTTGTTGGTCAGAGAACATTGCTCATATTTCACTTACGATGATTTTATTTTCTTTAATTATTATTCTCACAACCTTTGTTTTTCATGTCACTTATCTAACTACACTTTTGTCCAATCCCAAACTAAAACGTAATTATTATAACACTTGGAGGAAGTTAGTCTAACAAAGAGGTGAACTGGGGATGTCAGCTGGCTCTGTTACCAGTAGGAGGTTCTTCTTTCATTCTGTTCTCCACCCAGGTGGTATTAAAACAATGCTGCGCATGGGACTAGCTATGCCAGTGTTGACAATCTGCTTTACCAAGGACATATATTAAGCCTGATGTTTTGAGCATAATATGAACATTTTCTTTATAGTGAAATTGCAGGAAAGCTATAAACTGAAGTGAAAATTTATAAACATATTAAAAAATTAAATTAAAAAATTATGTATGGTGGAAGTATGAAATAAAGGCAAGAAATTGAGTCAGAGAGTCAGAGTGCACTATAACACTGAAACAGGCCATTTGACCCATCTAGTCCATGCCAAATTATTATTCTGCCAAGTACCATCAACCTGCACCTGGCTCATCACCCTCCATACTGCCCCCATCCATATACATATACAAATTACTCTTAAATGCTGCAATTGAACCCACATCCACCACTTCCACTGGCAACTCATTCCACACTCCCACCCCCTCTAAATGAAGTTCCCCCCTCATGTTACCCTTAAAATAGTTCACCTTTTGCCCTTAACCTACAATTTCTAGTTCTAGTCTCACCCAACCTCCGTGGAAAAGGCCTGTTTGCATCCATCTTATCTATACCCCTCATAATCTATTCAATCTCTAACCTCTTCAGCCTTTTCCTATGACTCAGACCCTCAAGTCAAGACAAATGCTGGAAGAACTTCAATTAATTGGTTTTGACCTAAGATATTAAATCAGAGCACCCGGAGGAAACCCATGCATTCACAGAGAAAGCGTACAGATAGTATCCGATTTGACCTCCGAAATTTGGAATGCCCCAAGCTGTAATAGTGCCACACTAACCATTACATTACTGTGGCACCTGGTTTCTCTTTCTACAGGATTTGTCTGACCTTTTGAAAAAAATTCTCTGCTTTTTCTAGTAAATAAGCAATAAGAAATTCCATGAACATTGTGATGTCACAATAACTAAGCTATATATGGCCCTAAATAGTATAGAAAGGAGGTTCCAATCAGGGGTCTGTGGACCCTTGTTTTATGGTATTGGTCCACGGCATTAAAAAGTTGGGAGGCCCTGGTGTAGAATGTATTACAATGGTTCATGTCAGTCCATGGCCTCCTTTACTGCCACAATGAGGCCACACTCAGGTTGGAGGAGCAACGCGTTATATTCCAACCTGACAGCATGAACACCGATTTCTCGAACTTCCGGTAATTCACAACCCCCGCCCCCCACCATTCCCCAACCCATTTCCCTTTCTCACCTTATCTCCTTTACCTGCACATCACCTCCCTCTGGTGCTCATCCCCCATCCACTTCTTCCATGGTTTTCTAACCTCTCCTATTAGATTCCCCCTTCTCCAGCTCTTTATCTCTTTCACCAATGGACTTCCCAGCTCTTTTTCTTCACCCCTCCCTCCTTCGGGTTTCACCTATCACCTACCACCTTGAGCTACTTTCTCCCCTCCCCCCACTTTCTTACTCTGACTCCTCGTCTCATTTTCCAGTCCTGATGAATGGTCCTAGTTCAAAACGTCCACTGGTTACTCTTTTCCATAGATACTGACTGACCTGAGTTCCTCCAGCATTCTGTGTGTGTTGCTTTGCATCTGCAGATTTTTTCATATTTGAGATTCTATTACAATGATTCATGTTGGTTTATATTTTGTTCTAGCATCAGATGAATTTTCTGTTGAAAGGCTCATGCAGTAACATTAACTGTGAGAGTTTAGGAGACGGTGGCACCTAACAGCGACTTCTTTGCCTGCATCTTCAGAAGCAGCTCTATTTCTATCTTTGATATCGCTTTTTTTCCCCCTTTTCAAGGTTCTTTTGAAGACCCTGACCTGGAGTTACATGCTGTCTTCAGTTCTTTGTGGAAATGAGTCCCGCTCTCAGGGCCTCAGGACTGGCCACTTTTCGATATGCCAAGGATGTGGCCTGGAAGACTAGCACGCCTTTCCGGGTGCTGGATGGATTTTCATGGCTCTGGAGGCGGGCAGACCCGAGGCCGGCGTGGCCGTCTGATGCGTTGTGGGAGATGGAAAATCATAAACAGCGAGCTGGCTGCAGGCTGTGTGCCCAGAGACCCAAGTTCTTTGGGCACAGAGCTCGAAAAAAGCGACATAACAGACTTTTAACACCATAAATCAGTGAGTTGTTTTGTTACGTCTCCTCTCTCGCAAAACAGGGACACCTCTTTTTCCCGAATTAGGGAGAGAGAGAGAGAGAGAGAGCCTGTAGTATGTCAAATAACGGGTGAGTGAGTAGTCTTTGGGGTACTGCAAGTATGTGTCTTTATTGATGCTTTGCTGCACACATGATTGCTCGGTGGTGGGTGCTGATGCTTTTTGCTGGTGGGGGGGTTTGTTGCCTTTCTGCTGCTTATGCGTGGGAGGGGGGAGCTGAGTGGGGTCTTTGGTGTTCTAGCATTTAACTATCATTCATTCTTTGGGGCACTCCTCTGTTTTCATGGATGCTTGTGAAGAAAAAGAATTTCAGGATGTATAGTGTGTACGTTTCTCTGACATTAACTGTACCTACCGAGATAGATACAACAAACCATTGTTCGCATTTAGTCGTCACTAACTTGCATGAAGAGTTCAATGTAGAGAGTTTTCATGTATTCGTTGTTGCATCTGTGTATGGTAATCACAGTTTATTCAATGGTATGGAAACACAGGAACTATTATAAGTCATAACCATGAAAGCTGAAATTCCACAAACTTAACAAAGCACAAAACATTCAAATGTACATATAGAGACACTATGTGAAGCAAACCAGAAATCTAGCTTAACTTAAATTACTATTCCATCTCAGACAGAGGAGAAGATTTTGACAAAAGTTTTAAGATTTGCTGAACCTTTAGTGAGAAATCACAGGATATTATCTCTCTGAGCACACAATGCCGAACAATGGTACTCCCTGCCGCCAAGCCGTATTTTTTAAATGACTTAAAAGCCATTCAGCAAACTGCTATTGCATGATTGACACCCTTCCACCCCTTCCATATACTGGTGTGGTGTTCTCTTTCCTCATGTCTTTAGTTAATTGTAGCTTCGTCTTTTTTATTCCAACATTATTGACACTGACACTATTCTCATGTCTTCAAGTATTTCTCCCTGTTATTTTTGTAAATTGTCTTTTGATTCAAAGATGACTTGCTTCCACTCCAGTTCCATGATCTCTGAGATGATTGATGGATCCAACCTGGATTGCAAGCACTGTCAAACGTGGATTAAATGTTTGCTAAAGAGAGGTGGCAAGTTGTTGGGAATGTTGAATATACCTTCCACTATTTTTACATGACCTTTATGTTTCTATCATAAAAACAGGTGGGCAATGGCTTCCCAGGTGCCTTTTTCCATTTTGAGCAATCATGGACTATGACTCAAAGAGGGCATTCCTTTTTTATTGCTAAGACTTTGAATACATCCTTGAACCACTTTTTCTGTCTTCATGTTGTGATAAAGCATCTGGTAGAGGGTTTCCTTTGGGAGTGCCAGTCATGATCCGAGCTGGTTCATGTGATCAGAACCTTCATTCTAGAGATGACAGTCTGACCAAGAACATAGCCATTGATTGACTAATTCAACCAATGGATTTCTCTCTATGTAAAGCACACAAACGCACAAAATGCTGGAGGAACTCAACAAGTCAGGCAGCATCTATCGAAATGAATAAACAGTTGATGTTTCTGGCTGAGACCCTTCTTCAGGACTGAGGAGGAAGGGGAAAGAAGCCAAAATGAACAGCTTTCTCTTCTTCATGTTTAATTGGCTGGCTAAGCTTCTCTAATCTCTCACAAGTCTCTACTTTGTTCATAAGAACAAAAGAATATAAGAAATGAGCAGGAGTAGGCTATCTGGCCCTTTTGAGCCTTCTCCAATATTCAAAAAGACCTTGACTGAAATGGCCATGGGCTTAGCTCATCTTACTGACCTGGCTATGGACTCAGCTCCACCTACCTACCTTCCCCCATTGTGCATAATTCCTCTCCTATGCAAAAATATATCTAACTGTGTCTTAAATATTTTTAGTGAGTTAACCTATTGCTTCCCTGGGCAAGGAAAAGTGTTTTCTCCTCACCTCTATCCTAAATCTATTCCCCTGAATGTTGAGTCTATTTCCCCTAGTTTGAGACTCAGTTACCAGTGGAAACAACTTTCCTGCCTTTACTCTTTCCATCCCTTTCATAATTTTATATGTTTCTCTATAATTACCTCTAAATCTACTGAATTCCAGTGAATTTAGTCCCAGGTGACTCAGTTTCTCCTAATCTCTGGAATTGAGCTGGTGATTCTCCTCTGAACTATCTCCAAAGCCAGAATATCTTTCCTCAAGTAAGGAGACATGAGTACATGCAATACTCCAGGTTAGTCCTGACGAAAGGTCTCGGCCTGAAACGTCGACTGCACCTCTTCCTATAGATGCTGCTTGGCCTGCTGCGTTCACCAGCAACTTTGATGTATGTTGCTTGAATTTCCAGCATCTGCAGAATTCCTGTTGTTTGTCCAGGTGCAGACTCACCCATGCCCTGTACAGTTGTAGCATAACCTCCCTACTCTTAAATTCGACCTTCTAGCAATGAAAGCCAGCATTCCTTCTGATTTCTTGATAGCCTGTTGCACCTACAATCCAACCTTTTGTGATTCATGCACAAGCACGCCCATCTAATAGAAAGAGCAAGTTATATATCATCTCTTACAAACTTAAATAATTTTAAAACACTAGACTTAGCATTGTTGAATTGTTGTGCCATAAGCAGCAGCTCCAGAATAACACGGAGCCAAATACCAAATAAACCATTTTTAGTAATGCTGATAAAAGAATAAACCTGGAAAATATCATCGATAAGAACTCCACTAAAATAGGATTTTTTGTAGTCTACATGAGAGACATGAGAAATGTTACATAGAAGATAGGCATGATAGATGTTACAGCACAGTACAGGCCCTTCAGCCCATGATGTTGTGCTCACCTTTTAACCTATTCTAAGATCAATCTAACCCTTCTGTCCAAAACAGCCCTCCCTGTTTCAATCATTCATTTGCCTTTCTAAGAAATTCCTAAATGCTTCTATTGCAGAGATTCCCAACGTGGGGTCCACAGATCCCCTCAGCTAATGGTAAGGCTCCCTGATATAAAAAAGATTGGGAGCCCCTACTCTAATGTATCTGATGTTGTACAATATGAAAGGTAGGACATAGCTGTTCTCTTTCGTCATTACTCTGGTATGGTATGCCTATTCTTAAATCACTGAAATAGGAAAAGAATGCACAATACTCTAAATTACTGGCAAGGCTGCTTCCCTGAATGCCCCTTGTTTTCCTGCCATGATTCAATCAGCAGGTTGCAGCTTGTATTTAACTTAATAACAAACCACACTCCTCCATGTGTTGAGCATTGCTTTAACTTCAGCAGATGAAGCTTCTCTACAGTGACATTATGAAGTTTAGATCTTGAGTTAGAAACTCTTCTTGGATACTTCTAATGCTGACCTGAAACTCTTAATTTCCATGAGCGTACCTACACTGCTGAATATCCGATTATGATATAAGCTGCAATACTAGGGCACCCTTGTCACGGGGATTGATAATCATGTCTTTTATTTATGTCGTCATGTGACTTTTTTATCCTTCCAAAGGCAGATTAAGAGATAATCAGATGAAGGCAGATATGATTAGTTAAGCTGCTTTGCAAAGTTTACAAGTGGATGTGCAAAATAACCATTAAAGCCGATTCTGTTCTATTTACTGGCAACCCTCCCTCACTATTCAATTAATGTTGTAATGCAGCCATGAGATGATTTATGCCTTGAGATTACCTTGCGGCAGGCTGATATTTATCTATCATCAATAGCACTGAATAGATCGTCTAGCTAATGGCTTCATTAATATTTGTGGTATGTTGTGCACAAGCTAGACAATCTGCTTCCTTTCTTGACAATGACAAGAATACACAAATCATTCATTGGTTGTGGTAATTTGTTGACATCCTAATGTCGCAAAATATGCCATATCAGCTTCTTCTCAATTATTTTTCCTGTCTTCTTCCTTTTCACATTACTTTCCTGTCAAAACTTTAAACTTTGAAAATCTGGCCTTCTGCACTTCTGCTTCTAGCTTCCAGGTCCGTGTGGTACTCTCGGCTTAAAATACGTGATTCTCCCACCAAACAAAGGATTTACATTTTTAAGCTCTGGCCACTGGAAATACAGGGACACAAACATTAAGAACTAAAGGTACACTTCAAGTCAATGACTGGTGGGGTTGGGCGATGATTTCCTGCATTTACATTAGAGGTCCTGTTGCTGATGCTCAACATACTTTTCTGTCCATTCTATGAAACGGTCATGCAGAAACATTTCTCTTTATACCATTAAATCACTGTGTTGGCGCGTGGCCAAGTGGTTAAGGCGTTTGTCTAGTGATCTGAAGGTGTTGTGTCCTTGAGCAAGGCACTTAACTACACATTGCTCTACGATGACACTGGTGCCAAACTGTATGGGTCCTGCCCTTCCCTTCGATAACATCAGTGGTATTTAGAGGGGAGACTTGCAGCATGGGCAATGGCCGGTCTTCCATACAAGCTTGCACAGACCTGCGCCCTGGAAACCTTCCAAGGCACAAATCCATGGTCTCATGAGACTAACGGATGCCTATTAATCGGATTCAGATTCATTTGTTTTTCACATGGACATCGAAACATACGGTAAAATGTTTATTTGTGTTAGCAACCAGCAGGTTCAAGGGTGTGTGGCAGACAGCCCCCTGGTGTCACCACACATTACAGTGCCAGCCTGGTACATCCACAATGTTCAGCAGAACAACACAGAACACAACAAAGCTGAACACAACAAATAACAAAATAAAACAGCACAACCAAATCTGTTCCTCCCTCCTGCTCACCTATTCACATACAGTCCTCCAACCCCAAGACAGGCTTTCTTCGGCCTCCAGTGCTCTCATAGATTTCAGACAAAGGGTGCAGACTGAGGGCTCCGGCCATCGGACCTCGATTTCTGAATTCCTGATCGACTTTCGGGCTTCATTCTTTGGTGTTCACCCCAGAACTCACTGATGACAACGTGTGAGGACTCTGCACCTTGAACTCCAAACTTACCAACAATGGGACACTGAACACTTTAGGCCTCAAACTCCAGTCTCACCGATTCGCATACCCGAGTGGTCACCGGCTCTTGCACCTCCTGCTTGCAGGGAACTCCGATCCCGGAACCCACTGATGACTCGGTGACCTGGGTGACCTGGGGTGGAGGTGCAAGCTCAGCTCTCATCCTCACTGACCTTTGACAGCAGATCAGAGGCCTAGGCTTTGGTCTTACCTCTAACTTCTCCATGTCTCTATCCCTAAACCCGAACCTGACCACTAACTCCCCTATCAAACTCATCCATAGCTCGATCACATATTTTGCCAGAGGTGTACACATTTTGCCTTCTGCAGGTATAATGCAGTCAGTAGAAAACAGGCTTACTTGATGAAATTGCCAAGGAATTAGAATTCATGTTAATTAGGGTGTTCAATGACCACTGCATTTAGGTCTAATGCTTAATCGGAACACTCCTAAATATTGTGAATTTTGGAAAACTTTCCTTCAAAAATTAGAATTGTAATACCTATAT
The DNA here is from genome assembly GCF_963921235.1 of Mobula hypostoma. Taxonomy (NCBI): domain Eukaryota; kingdom Metazoa; phylum Chordata; class Chondrichthyes; order Myliobatiformes; family Myliobatidae; genus Mobula; species Mobula hypostoma. The sequence continues at coordinate 115,648,774 of NC_086097.1, read as the reverse complement.
TAAATGTTCAACAAGAACAAATTAAATGAAACAAAAATCAAAGTGGTCCATGTCGTTCGGTAAAACTCCAAACATATAAAAAATGAGCAGCTTTGATATCCCAGTGGGCAGGGTGGAACTTTATGGTTCTAATTAATATGCTGTAAGCTGAAGGAAAGGTATCAATGGGACTAAGCAGTATAATGGTTTGGCATGGACTAGGTAGTCTCCATTTCTGTATTGTAGTGTCCTATGAGGTGGTGAGGTCGAAATATGTTTCTACCAAAGTACCAAAAGATGTAAGATGCTTCTTCCATCCACTAGCCGGCAGGTCACCCTTGGGCAAGGTGTAGCACCGGTTTACCCACACCACCACCATCCCCACCCCCGCCCATCAGGGTCATGTGAAGCCATGAGAGCAGGTGGCAGGTGGTTGTATGAGCAGCTGGTGCATATCACAAGTCCTGTTTATGCAACCACTGATGCCAGGCAGGCAGTCTCTGAACAGTATTGATAGTGGCTGGGGTCACCCATCTTACAAGGGCACTGCCCAGAAGAAGGCAGTGGCAAACAACTTCTGTAGAAAAATTTGCCAAGAACAATTATGATCACCCATGTCATATGACATGGCGCATAATGGTGACAGCTAGTGTTCTATGACTATATTGTTAATTCATTGATGATAGTGGAGTGGATAATTCATGGCGGCACAATGAACGTGCCACTATTAAAGGACTGCCAGGTTGCTGAAATGTGTTGTATGCATGCAGACATAAAGAGTCACCTGATGTGTTTTCTCAAATGCAGTACAGTTTAATTGTAAATCTGTTATCTACTGAAAATGTACTGGGACAACAATGATGCTGACATTGGGTAAATAGATAATATAGTTTGAACAAAGTTGTTGCATGTTTAGGACCAGAGAGTTTAGAAATGGCTCAATCAAGATTTTCAGCTTGTAGTTATTGGAGATGCTGCTGGTGGTAGTGGGAGACTATGTGTGTGAATCTTAAATAGAGAACAAAGGAAACCTCATTCGCCTGATAATAGCCTGCTGAGTTTGGTCTTAGAAGAATAGTCTTTAAACCACCAGGGTACTGAAGGTATTTGTAGGTCGGAGGCTGCAACCAGGAAGGGATAGCCTTGTTAGTCATCAGAACCCATACGTGACTGGGTTATCATAATGGCTATGAACATGTGGGGTTAATATCATTGCTCAGAAGAAAATGGTGTCAGAGGTTCTAGTGTCATCCATTACCTTATGTTATTGTAATCTCTCAACTCGAGTGAAAGTACCTCATTAGAGAAGATGTTCTGGTTTGTCACCATTGTTAATTCAAATACTACCCATTGTAAATATGCCTCAATTTAATAATACTGTTTCATTCCTAATATCATCTGACTACTCTGTATCTTGGATACACAGATTTGTAGGAAATAGGTCTTATCACTAAAGCACTCTATTAACAGTGGCTTCCACAGATGTGAATGCCAGCCACCATGACAAACCCCCAACACCCTAGGGGACATGTCACAGTTTGAGTCTTGTGCTGCAGAGAGTGCTAAGTCAGTGTAAAGCAGAGACATATGACTCTGCATAGTGCTGATATTTGCTGCAAAACTAATTACTCTGAGACCCAGCAGTAATATGCTAAAAATCCAGACACCTATACAGAGGGGAGCTATGAATTTACAAATCCTTGCCAACTTGCTGCAGGGTTTTCTCCTTGTTTTATTGTGAGTTAAAAATCGAAGGATATAGTCTCCACAGAATTGCTTCAATTTTTGCCAGTGAGGGAGTGATGAGCATTTAAACACATTGATGATATTATTACCTGTTTGAACTATTATGCAAAAATCAACAGCCATGTTAAATTATCCATCTGAGTTTCTTAAAGGGAGAATTTCAGCAGGGAATGGTTGCCATTGTGTTGAAACCTGCCAGATTTGTGCATGAGAGATTAATGCAAATGTGCCAGTTTCTAGATCATTATTTACAAAGGCAGCCACATCAGCATTGTTCATTCATTAATAACAATAACTTATGTATAGAGCACTTTTCACACAGACAATGTAGTTCAAAATGTCTTATAACCAGATAAAGTGAAAAAATAAAAATAAAAGACAAAATGATGTTAGTTAAAATCAAGGTTAAATAACTAGGTCTTGAGCTGGCATTTCAAAATGTCATCTGAGTCTGCATCCCTTATAGCTTTATGCATTGAGTTCCACAGTTTAGAAGCATAGTTTAAAAAAAGCTGACCTGCCAATTTTCTTTTGATGGAGATTGTCTAAATTTAAGACACTGATAAAGAAAACTGAGTGTTCAAGCAGGCGTTTAAAACAAAAAAACAATTCTATGATGTAGTCTGGCCCCGGATCATTGAGAGCTCTAAAAACAAGTAAGTAAACTTTAAAAACATACAGGAAGCTAATGCAGAGTAGTTACGATGAGCATGACATGTTCTCTCATCCTGGTTTTAGTTCAAAGTCTAGCAGTGGCATACTGAATGAAGATTGTCAATAGATTGCTATAAAAAGCCAGTAAAAAGTGCATTGCAGTAATTTAGTCTATTTGATACAAAGGCATAAGTTAGTTTTTCAGCATCAGATGTACCTTTGCAACATTTGTTGAGTTGGATTTTATGTTGGATTTAAATTTCAAATCTGTATCAAGGATAAAACACGGGCTAGTTACTTCTGATTTTACATGGGAAGCGAAGTTCCCCAGTTTATCAAGATGCTTCTCTCTTTTGCCTTTGGGACCAACTAAAAATATTTCACTTTATCTTCATATAGTTTTTGGAAATTACTGCTCATACATTTACTTACTGCAGCCATGCCAGATGTCAGAGAAGATCGGGTCTTATCATCATCAGTCTCAACCAAGGTATACAATCGTGTGTCATCTGCATGACTGTGGAAATCAAGCTTATGCTCTCTAATATATAAGGGAAGTATGTATAAGGAGAAGAGTGGGGGACCAAGAAAGCTTCCCTGAGCAACACCAAAAGGTACATCATATTTCTTAGAAAAAGATTATAGGTGCACTAATGACGCAAAACCCAAAAATTAGATTGAATAATGCCTTGTTTCTCAACTCTAGTCAGGCAATAAACTATTTCAAGGTTCAAAATTCAAGATTGTTTATCGTCACTCGTCAGTACACAGGTGTAAAGGAGAACAAAATTATTGTTACTCTGGATCCGATGCAACATGAATGAAACACAATAAGGATAAAGAACACAAGAGAAAACACAATAAATATAAATCCATAAGATGAACTTATAAATATAGACTGATAGTATGTACGTAAAGTGACACAAGGTACAGGAGAATCTGTACGTAAGGTGACTGACAGGAAATGATCGGTGGTGGTGGTGAGGGATCAGGGAGGTTCACGGTTATTATTAGGAAGAGGTGTTAATATGCCTGATAGCTTAGGGGAAGAAATTGATTTTGAGACTGGTGGTCCTGGTATGGATGCTGTGTAGCCTTTTCGTTGATGAGTGTCAAGCAAACAGTCCACGTGCAGGGTGAGCAGTCCAATTCATCCTGAATCAATCACACTAGCAATAATATCACTAGTTGTATGATACTCATTTCTTGCTTTTCTGGTGGGATCCAAGCTGAGGTTTGCATCCCAAGTGGTACGTCTGGCATGGAATAGTCTCAGATCAACAATGAGTACATATGGCTTTTTGAAAAAGAGTCCACATACATCAGGGTCAAACATACTCTATGAAGGTCACACTCACATTGACCCTCAACTTCCTGTCTAAGAGCTACACCAGATCTTTTTAATGCTGTATCAGAGCATCAGAGAGATCATGAGAAAATATTGAGGAAAAAAAACAATTATTTCACCTATTTTCATTTTATTAAAAAGCAGCTGGCATCTTTGACACTGGAAGCAAAAATTGTTGATTTCCCATGAGCACAACAGTCAGCCTTTTGATTACATCACTAAAGGGTTTCACTTTTCCAATAAACATGATTGTGGATCATCAGCAAAAAAAAAATCCTCATGGCAATGCCATATTTCCAGGACGAATGCATGATATCTTAAACCTCAGGGAGTGCACAATGTCTGCCAGTCCCCACAGCCAGTTTAAGAAGAAAAAAAGAGATGAGCTTTATTTGTCCTCTGTACATCAAAGCAGACAGTGAAATGCCTCAAATTGTGTCAAATGAAATCAGTAAGGGTTGTGCTGGGTAGCCCACCAGTGTCACCACACTTCCAGTGCTAACATAGCATACAACAATCTACTGCTAACTGCAATACTATAGTTCAACCCTGGCGAGAAGGCTTCACTGACTATTGACATCATTTCAATGCCTTGCCATAGTGGCCTTACATCAATGCAATAACAGCCATGCAAGAACCAAAATCCTTGTGGAAAATGTCTTTTTTTGTACAAAATTCAGAATCTGGTGCCTGCATCAGTCCATAGGTGCTCCATAGTCAGCTACACACTGAAGGAGTGGGTATCATTCCTCCTGGGAATGTTAATGCAATTTGTGGCTAATTGCACTGGGGGCAACCCACAGTCTGCACCCATCAGGTGTGGGGATTTCCTTATGGTGGCTTGCCTGCTGCAAACCTGAGCCACCCAAGAAGGCAATCAGGGTAGCAGAAAAAGCTGGATGCCAATCCAGCTGGATGTGAAGGACATGAGCAGATAGAGTGAGAGAAACTACAGGCTGAGGAAAATCACTAGTCATCTCATCTCACAAAATAGGAGGCTTTGACAGCAAATCACTCACAAATGCTTACATAGAGAGACAGTTTTCATTCAGGGTTTGCTAAATCATTAACCTCAATCTAGAACAATTAGTGCTGTCCACATCATAATCCTTAACAAATATATAATATTCACCAATGGGAAGCTACGACAGACCTGGTGACTGGTAATGAGCAACACACACAAAATGCTGGAGGAACTCAAAGTTCAAATCCCTGTCCAAATCCCTTTATAATTATATCTGCCTCCAGTATCTCTTGTGGCAGCTCAATGCGGATATTCACCACTATATGGAAGAACTCACCAAGAATTTCTTTAAGTTTCTCCCCTCTCACCTTCAAAGTTCAAATTAAATTTATTATCAAAGTAAATATATCTCAGCATATGCTGCCTTGAGACTAATTTTCTCGTAACCAATTACAGTAGAAAAAAATATGAAATCGATGAAATATTGCACACAAAAACTGACAAGCTACCAATGTGCAAAAAAAGACAAAATGTCTAAATAAATAGACAAACCATCAAACAAACAAATGAATAAATATTATAAGTAGATAGATAGATAATACTGAGAAAAGGAGTTATAGTCCTTTGAAAGTGATTCCATAGCTTGTAAAAACTCAGCAGGTCAGTCAGCATGGAGAGGAATAAACAGTCAACATTTTGGCCAAGACCCTTCGGGATCCTTGGCAAGGGCCAATAAAATTGAAACGCCCATTATGGGAGCAATGTTAATAATTTTTTGGTTCAGTGGTGCCTAGGCAGCTTTACAATAACAATATATTGAGTAATTTGGGATGTAATAAATATGTAGACCCCTTTGAGAGGCAAACCTTTCAATGAAAAAAGCCCGCAATCATTCAATAAAGAGAAATCCCTCATGAAATTCCCGCGAAGGTTCATATCAGATCTTTATGTCAATTGACCGTTTGAAAATGTATAATGGGAGCTGACGGATCAACTATTGAAGCATAGTGTTTCGTTCAGCAATTGGATAGGGTGCGTGACGTGATGTGTTTTCCTACAAAACTACTTTTCACTAATGTTCTCTCACCTACTTCTGTCACGTCTAGAGAGCTGGTAACTATAAGGACAGTTGGTCCTTTCTTTTGGAGAAAAAGGTGAAGTGCTTCAATAAAATATGCCTCAAGCATTAATCAGAAATGTCCACTACATTGATAAAATAAATGCAGTACAACAGGGTTATTTATATGAACTATCGTGAATATAATATTCTTTATCATTCCATCTATTGTTACTATTTGAGAAGTATGACACTTTAGGAATAGGGGAATTCTTTAAGAAAATGTGTTCATCCAAGCGTAAATCACTGGAGCTTTGTTCTGCGATAGAAAATGTCAGAAAATCCCTGAGGTTTATTACTGCCCGTAAGACAAGTGTATAATTCTCTTTGTCTAATGAAGATTAACAGAGTGTGGTACAGCAGAATCAAACACAGTGAGTTCCTCCTTGCATGGTAAGAATAATAAAGCCTGTGATAATGTCGAGGTGCTCGAGATTGTTCATTTCACACTGCTTCAAAAAAATGAAACATCTAAAGGAGCATTTATGAACTCCCTGTTAAAGGCAAATCATGAAAAATTAAATATTAGAATGGGAGGAACACTGAAACTTATCGATATGATCAGCGATACAAAGAGCAAGGAAAGCATATCTCTGTGACTTCTTGGAAGTAGTCCTGTTGTAAGACAGCTCTAACTCAAGGACAGTATAGGTGGCGCCATGATAAGGTGCTCCTGGCTCTTGCTGACACTCTAGAGTGGGAGAGATGAAAGAAGAGGACGGCTGGCACAGATTTGAGGAAGGCCATCACCATCATCAAAGAGGCAGCCAGGCCTTTCGTAACCAAACAACCAAAGCCCAATCTTCTGCTAACAGCCAACTCCTGGGAGATGAGGGTCAATGTGGGAAGGAGGTTTCAGTTCCCAGATGTGGTGCACACAACCCTATGCCCAGCCATTGTACTGTGGTCAACTGAAGACAGGAAAAAATTCTGGCTGAGCTGACTGTGCCATGGGAGGAGGGATAGGAAGAGGCCCACGAGAGAAAGACCTTGAAGTACCAGCCCTTAGTGCAGGAGTGTAAAGACAAGGGATGGCAGGCATGGTTGTTCCCTGTGGAGGTCGGCTGCAGAGGTTTCCCAGCCAAATCAGCATGGCGGTTGTTGTCAGATCTGGGCCTGGACGAAAGGAGCAAAAAACAAGCAGCTCGTAGGATGGAGTAAGAGGCAGAACGAGCCTCTTGTTGGATTTGGAGTAGGCGAGAGGAGGGGAGCTGGAAGCCAGGAACAGATGGGCAGTGATCTGGCCACCACTGCTGGCCCACCAACTGAAGAGTGTCGTGGTTAACGGTCCAAGCACTCTGTGAAGGTTGGGAACCACCTGATGACATCTGCTCCTGGCTGAAGGCTACGGTTACCTTATAAGGTAACTGGAGAATGCACCCTAACAGGTGTATTTAACAAGCTCACTGTATCTCCCAGCTGCATTTTGTATTGTGTGGAGTGAAACTGCCACCTAAATACTCAGCTTCAAAATCCTGTTGTAGCTTTGCCAAAGAAAGTCTGTTCTTCGACATTCTGTCATTTGATCTGAACCTTTGATGGAATTCAAGCTTCTTTGTTTTCAATAGACAATAGACAATAGATGCAGGAGTAGGCCATTCGGCCCTTCGAGCCAGCACCGCCATTCACTGTGATCATGGCTGATCATCCACTATCAGTATCCAGTTCCTGCCTTATCCCCATAACCTTTGATTCCGCTATCTTTAAGAGCTCTATCCATCTCTTTCTTGAAAGTATCCAGAGACTTGGCCTCCATTGCCTTCTGGGGAAGAGCATTCCACATATACATCAGTCTCTGGGTGAGAAAGTTTTTCCTCAACTCCGTTCCAAATGGCCTACCCCTTATTCTTAAATTGTGGCCTCTGGTTCTGGACTTACCCAACAATGGGAACATGCTTCCTGCCTCCAGCGTGTCCAACCTCTTAATAATCTTATATATTTCAATCAGATCCCCTCTCATCCTTCTAAATTCCAGTGCATACAAGCTCAGTCACTCCAATCGTTCAACATATGACAGTCCCACCATCCTGGGAATTAACCTTGTGAACCTACGCTGCACTCCCTCAATAGCAAGAATGTCCTTCCTCAAACATGGAGACCAAAATTGCAGCACAATACTCCAGGTGTGGTCTCACCAGGGCCCTGTACAGTGGCAGAAGGACCTCTTTGCTCATATACTCAATTCCCCTTGGTATGAAGGCCAGCATGTCATTAGCTTTCTTCACCGCCTGCTGTACCTGCATGCTTGCTTTCAGTGACTGATGCACAAGGACACCTAGATCTTGTTGTGCTTCCCCTTTTCCTAACTTGACTCCATTTCGATAATAATCTGCCTTCCTATTCTTACTACCAAAGTGGATAACCTCACATTTATCCACATTAAACTGCATCTGCCATGCATCCGCCCACTCACCCAGCCTGTCCAAGTCATGTGCATTCTCATAATATCCTCCTCACATTTCACACTGCCACCCAGCTTTGTGTCGTCTGCAAATTTGCTAATGTTACTTTTAATCCCTTCATCTCCCGGACATTCAAATTTGCGCCAGGTGCGTTGAGATGCTGCTACTAAGAGACCACGTTAGGGAACTGGAGCTGCAGCTCGATGACCTTCGTCTGGTCAGGGAGAGTGAGGAGATGATAGAGAGGAGTTACAGGCAGGTGGTCGTACCAGGGCCATGGGAGGAAGACAAGTGGATCATGTTTAGGAGGGGGAATAGGAAGAATCAGGCAATAGAGAGTACCCCTGTGGCTGTGGCTGTGTCCCTTGACAATAAATACTCCTGTTTGAGTACTGTTGGGGGGGACAGCATACCTGGGGGAAGCAACACTGGCCGTGCCTCCGGCACCGAGTCCGGCACTGTAGCTAAGAAGGGTAAGGAGCGGAAGGGGAGGGCAGTAGTAATAGGGGACTCGATAGTTGAGGGGTCAGATAGACGATTCTGTGGATGAAGTCCAGAGACCCGGATGGTAGTTTGCCTCCCTGGTGCCAGGGTCCAGGATGTTTCTGATCGCGTCCAAGAGATCCTGAAGTGCGAGGGAGAGCAGCCAGAAGTCGTGGTACATATAGGTACCAATGACATAGGTTGGATAAGGGGAGAGGTCCTGAAAGAAGAATATAGGGAGTTAGGAATGGAGTTGAGAAAAAGGACCGTAAAGGTAGTAATCTCGGGATTACTGCCTGTGCCACGCGACAGTGAGAGTAGGAATGCGATGAGGTGGAGGATAAATGCATGGCTGAGGCATTGGAGCAGGGGGCAGGGATTCAAGTTTTTGGATCATTGGTAACTCTATTGGCACAGGCGTGACCTGTATAAGAAGGACGGGTTACACTTGAATCCTGGGGGACCAATATCCTGGCAGGGAGATTTGCGAGGGCTATTGAGGTGACTTTAAACTAGAATGGTTAGGGGTAGGGAATCAAATTAAGGAGACTAGGAGAGAGGAGGTTGCTTCACAGATGGACAAGGCAGGTAGGCGGTGTGTGAGGGAGGATAGGCAGGGGACAGAGATCAGGAGCAATCAGACCAAGGATATAGGGGAAAAGGAAGAAAAAGATAACAAAGTTGTTTGCTCCATTAAGGATAAACAGAGAGTGGGAGGTGGAGAGTTTCTAAAATGCATCTATTTTAATGCTAGGAGCATTGTCAGAAAGGTGGATGAGCTTAGAGCATGGATTGATACCTGAAAATATGATGTTGTAGCTATTAGTGAAACGTGGTTGCAGGTGGGGTGTGATTGGCAACTAAATATTCCAGGATTTCGTTGCTTCAGGTGTGATAGAATAGGAGGGGCAAGAGGGGGAGGTGTTGCATTGCTTGTCAGAGAAAATATAACAGCGGTGCTCTGGCAGGATAGATTAGTGGACTCGTCTAGGGAGGCTATTTGGGTGGAATTGAGGAATAGGAAAGGTGTAGTGATGCTTATAGGGGTGTATTACAGACCACCTAATGGCGACCGAGAACTGGAGGAGCAAATTTGTAAGGAGATAGTAGATATTTGTAGTAAGCACAAGGCTGTGATTGTGGGAGATTTTAATTTTCCACACATAGACTGGGAAGCCCATTCAGTAAAAGGGCTGGATGGTTTGGAGTTTGTCAAATGTCTGCAAGATAGTTTTTTGTAGCAATACATAGAGGTACCAACTAGAGAAGGAGCAGTGTTGGATCTCCTGTTAGGGAATGAGACAGGGCAGGTGACGGAGGTATGTGTTCGGGAGCACTTTGGGTCCAGTGATCACAATACCATTAGTTTCAATATAATTATGGAGAAGGATAGGACTGGACCTAGGATTGAGATTTTTGATTGTAGAAAGGCTAACTTTGATGAGATGCGAAAGGATTTAGAAGGAGTGGATTGGGACAATTTGTTTTATTGGAAAGATGTAATAGTGAAATGGAGGTCATTTAAAGGTGAAATTTTGAGGGTACAGGATCTTTAAGTTCCAGTTAGGTTGAAAGGAAAGGTTAAATTTTGAGAGAGCCATGGTTTTCAAGGGATATTGGAAACTTGGTTCGAAAAAAGAGAGGGATCTTCAATAAATATAGGCAGTTTGGAGTTAATGAGGTGCTTGAGGAATATAAAGAATGTAAAAAGAATCTTAAGAAAGAAATTAGAAAAGCTAAAAGAAGATACCAGGCTGCTTTGGCAAGTAAGGTGAAAATAAATCCAAAGGGTTTCTACAGCAATGTTAGTGGCAAAAGGATAGTGAGGGATAAAATTGGTCCCTTGGAGAATCAGAGTGAACCACTATGTGCGGAGCCAAAAGAGATGGGGGAGATTTTGAACAATTTCTTTTCTTCAGTATTCACTAGGGAGAAGGATATTGAATTGTGCAAGTTAAAGAAAACAAGAAGGGTAGTTATGGAAAGTATGACAATTAAAGAAGAGGAAGCACTGGTGCTTTTAAGGAATATAAAAGTGGATAAGTCTCCGGGTCCGGACAAGATATTCCCTAGGACCTTGAGGGAAGTTAGTGTGGAAATAGCAGGGGCTCAGAGAGAAATATTTCAAATATCATTAGAAAAGAGGATGGTGCTAGAGGATTGGCATATTGCTCATGTGGTTCCATTGTTTAAAAATGGTTCTAAGAGTAAACCTGGCAATTATCGGCTTCTGAGTTTGATATCAGTGGTGGGTAAATTGACAGAAAGTATTCTTAGAGATGGTATATATAATTATCTGGATAGACAGGGTCTGATTAGGAACAGTCAACATGGATTTGTGCCTGGAAGGTCATGTTTGACAAATCTTCTTGAATTTTTTGATGAGGTCACTAGGAAAGTTGACGAGGGTAAAGCGGTGGATGTTGTCTATATGGACTTCAGTACAGCCTTTGAAAAGGTTCCACATGGAAGGTTAGTTAGGAAGGTTCAATCGTTAGGCATTAATATAGAAGTAGTAAAATGGATTCAGCAGTGGGAGACACCAGAGAGTAGTGGTGCATAACTGTGTGTCAGATTGGAGGATGGTGTGTAGTGGCGTGCCTCAGGGATCTGTACTGGGTCCAATGTTGTTTGTAATATATATTAATGATCTGGATGATGGGGTGGTAAATTGGATTAGTAATTCTGCAGATAATACTAAGATAGGTGGTGTTGTGGATGATAAAGTAGGTTTTCAAAGCTTGCAGAGAGATTTAGGCCAGTTAGAAGAGTGGGCTGAAAGATGGCAGATGGAGTTTAATGCTGAAAAATGTGAGGTGCTACATTTTGGTAGGACTAACGAAAATAGGATATACATGGTAAATGGTAGGGCATTGAAGAATGCTGTAAAACAGAGGGATCTAGGAATAATGGTGCATAGTTCCCTGAAGGTGGAATCTCATGTGGATAGGATGGTGAAGAAAGCTTTTGGTATGCTGGCCGTTATTAATCAGAGCATTGAGTATAGGAGTTGGGATGCAATGTTGAAATTGTATAAAGCATTGGTAAGGCCAAATTTGGAGTATTGTGTACAGTTCTGCTCACTGAATTATAGGAACGATGTCAATAAAATTGAGAGAGTACAGAGGAGGTTTAATAAAATGTTGCCTGGGTTTCATCTCCTAAGTTACAGAGAAAGGTTGAACTGATTAGGTCTTTATTCTTTGGAGCGTAGAAGGTTGAGGGGGGACTTGATAGAGTTGTTTAAAATTATGAAGGGGATTGATAGAGTTGACATGGATACGCTTTTTCCATTGAGAGTGGGGGAGATTCAAACAAGAGGACATGAGTTGAGAGTTAAAGGACAAAAGTTTAGGGGTAACATGAGGGGGAACTTCTTTACTCAGAGTGGTAGCTGTGTGGAATGAGCTTCCAGCAGAAGTGGTTGAGGCTGGTTTGATGTTGTCGTTTAAAGTTAAATTGGATAGATTAAATTGGACAGGAAAGGAATGGAGGGTTATGGGCTGAGTGCAGGTCGGTGGGACTAGGTGAGAATAAGAGTTCGGCACGGACTAGAAGGGCCAAGATGGCCTGTTTCCGTGCTGTAATTGTTATATGGTTATATAGTTAAATTATTAACATATACTGTAAACAGCTGCTGTCCCAGCACTGAACCCTCCGGTACCCCACTGGTCACTGCCTGCCATTCTGAAAGGGACCCGTTAATTGCTACTCTTTGTTTTCTGTCAGCCAGCCAATTTTCAATCCATGTCAGTACTCTGACCCCAATACCATGCGCCCTAATTTGCCCACTTAATCTCCTATGTGGGACTTTATCAAAGGCTTTCTGGAAGTCCAGGTACACTACATCCACTGGCTCTCCCTTGTCTATTTTCATAGTTATATCCTCAAAAAATTCGATAAGATTAGTCAAGCACGATTTTCCCTTCGTAAATCCATGCTGACTCGGACCTATCCTGTTACTACTATCCAAATGTGTCGTAACTTCATCTTTTATAATTGACTCTAGCATCTTTCCCACCACTGACGTCAGGCTAACCGGTCTATAATTCCAAGTTTTCTCTCTCCCTCCTTTCTTGAAAAGTGGGACAACATTAGCCACCCTCCAATCCACAGGAACTGATCCTGAATCTATAGAACATTGGAAAATGATTACCAATGCATCCACGATTTCTAAAGCCACCTCCTTAAGTACCCTTATCATGCCCTCCAATAACACAGTTCCTTTTCCACTGAGATCTTCACTCTCTCATCTTCAGAGGACACTTCAAACTGGGCTACAGGAGAAGAGTCAATCCTGTGTCTCTTGCCCCTAGTATTCACACACACAATATCTACAAACTTTTATTCATATTACTAATCTTATGACTTTTCTTGGGACATCATGCTGTAGATTTCTTCCTGCATGTGCCCAAGTTCATTCAATAGAGTGGAGGCTGTGATTATCAGAAACGCTCCAAAGCAGTGAAAGAACTTCCCAATCAATTTAAATTAACAAAACAAATATTTCTCATCAGTAGCCTGTCAAAACATATTTCATTTCAGGCAATTGTTTAAAATTAACATTAAAAATTATAACTTAAAGATTAGCTTTATTGTCACATTTTCATTGAAACATTGAAATGAATTGTTTTGGGGGCAGCATGGTTGGCGCTGAATCCCTAGAGAGAGAATTTGTAGAATGCCTACAAGATTTCTGTTTCAGCCCACTCGGAGAAAGGCAACTCTGCATTGGGTGCTGCGTAAGGAATGAGATTTGCTTAGAGAGCTTAAGGTAAAGGAACCCTCTGAAGAGAGTGATCGTAATATGATAGAACTCACCCTGCAGTTTTGAGAGGGAGAAGATAGAGTCAGACGTATTAGTATTACAATGGAGTAAGGGGAATTATAGACACATGAGAGAAAAGCTAGCCAAAGTTAATTGGAAGGTGACAATAGCAGGGATGATAACAAAACAGCGATGCCTGCAATTTCAGGGGACAATTCAGAAGGCAGAAGATAGATACATCGCAAAGATGAAGGTATTCTAAAGGGAGAATGAGGCAACCATGGGTGACAAGAGAAGTCAAAGAGAGAATAAAAGCAAAAGAGAAGGCATATAATATAGCAAAAATTAGTAGGAAGGTGGTGTATAACAAAGTTTTTACGAGGGGTGATTGATAAATTCGTGGCCTAAGGTAGAAGGAGTCAATTTTAGAAAACCTAGCACATCTATTTTTTCGTACATTTACACACTTAGTCCAGCAGTCATGGAGCATACGGATCCTTTCTTTGTAGAAGCCGGTGTCTTGGACCTCCAGAAGTGGTCCACAGCAGGGGTGATTGATAAGTTCGTGGCCTAGGGCAGAAGGAGATGAGTTATTAACAAACTTTCTGCCTTTTCACTCAAAGAGTTGAAATGCACGTGCATGTAACGAGAGCTGTATAACTCATCTCCTTCTATCTTAGGCCACGAACTTATCAATCAACCCTGCTGTGGGCCACCTGGAGGTCCAAGACGCTCTCGTTACATGCCAGTGAAGGGGAGAAGCTTAAAGAAAGTCTTGGTAAGTTCTTCCACATGGTGGTGAGTATCCAGAATGAGTTTCCATAGGAGACAGTGGGGATGGGTACAATCATAATGTTTGAAAGAGATTTGGATGGGTAAATCTGTTCGGGGGGGCTGCGCTACATAAGAATGACTTTTGTTGTGCCACAGAGAACAAGCGGCAGCTGTGACAGGAGAGACTGTCCAATCAAAAGACCCAACCACTACCCAAAGCTACCATTCCCTCTTGTCCACATTGCACCAGAACATGTGGATCTACAGCCACCTGAGGACCCGCCAATAGACAACCCCTCAGGAGAACATCATACTCAATTCGAGTGATCTCACTACTACTATGAATGGATATTCAGACAGGAAAGGCAATGAGGGATATTGGCCTAATTCAGGCAAATGGGATTACTGCAGACAGACATCACAGTCAGTATGGACAAAATGAGTCTGAAAAGCTCCAGTCTGTGCTGTACATTTCTATAATTTTATGAAATACATATCAGAATAATTATTTGGCCTACTGATGCAAGTTACCATTCTACCACATAAACAAGTACAAATAGTACTCTTAGATCACTACACTAACTTGCCCATCACACTATCAGCTAATTCCATCAAGAATAGACTCCAATTAAAACAAGTCATATGTCTGGAACCTCCAAGAGGACCACAACCTTGTTGTGGTTCGGAGGCTCGCGTGCCTCAATGTTCTGAAAAGCTATGTTGGCAGGAATCAGGGGTTTATGCTTTGTCCCTTGGTAGGGGCGTCCATCTCAAACAGGTCAGGGGGTAGAGGACAGACTAAGAGTGGTCCACCATTCCTCCAGGTTTGGCAGTTCAGCTTAGGGATAACAACATAGCCCTAACACAAAATTGTCACGGAAACAGCAATGAAGAATCCTCCTACATCTGAATGTGACAGTATTCCTGAGTTTCTAGCTGGGACTTGCATGATTTACAGTGAAAGCCAGGAGGAAGTTACTGACACAATGAAGGAAGCCTTAAACACCACCAGAGATGGAGGACCTTAATTACTGCCCTAGACACCAGTGGTGTAACAGACAGTAACTAAGTAATCTGTCTGGAAACCTAAATTTTCACATAACATCTTCTTGCAGGGCCTTTTATTCCTCTTCCATCTTCAGTGTATGTTGTCCAAGTGAAAATGTCTTTTAAAACTGGGATAAACTCACCAGCTATCAGTTGAGCAATATGATTATCAACCTGATCATAAAGCTTTCCAACTCCCTGCACTTTGCTCATTATTGCCCATTTTCAAGGCTGCACTCCATATTCCGAATGCCCCAGTATGGATATCTCATAAAGTGTACGCTGTAGAGGGTCAATCCACAAAAAGCTGCAGGCCCAGATGGAGTTCCAGGACGGGTACTTAAAGACTGCGCTGAACAACTGGCTGATGTATTTATGAGAATTTTCAATCTGTCACTATCTCAGGCAACGGTCTCAAAGTGTCTGAAGTCAGCCACCATAGTGCCTGTCCCGAAGAAAACAAACATCAACAATTTGAATGACTATCGCCCAGTTGCCCTCACACCAATAATAATGAAGTGCTTTGAGAGATTGGTCCTCTCCCACATGAAAGTCAGTATTCCTGCTACACTGGACTCGCACTCTGTGGAGGATGTCATCTCATTAGCTCTTCACATTGTCCTGTCACACCTGGAGGGAAAGGGCACATACGTGAGAATGTTGTTTGTTGATTATAGCTCTGTTTCTAATACTGTCATCCCCATCAAGCTCATCTCTGAACTCCACCAGCTAGGCCTCAGCTCATCACTCTGCAACTGGGTCCTGAATTTCTTGTCAGAGCGGTCACAGGTAGTGACACTGGGCCCTCGCCTGTCCTCCATTACTATCCTGAACACTGGTACACCACAAGGTTGTGGATTGAGTCCCATACTCTACTCCCTCTTCACTTATGACTGTGTACCTGTATTTAACACCAATACCACCGTCCAATTCGCAGACGACACAACAGTGATCGGGTTGATCGGTTGATCTCCAACAGAGACGAATCAGCGTACAGAGTGGACATACAGAACATAGTGAGCTGGTGCCCAGAGAACAACCTGTCTCTTAATACAGCAAAGACTAAGGAACTAATTATCAATTTTGGAAAGTCACGGGATGACGAGTACGCCCCAGTCTACATTAACGGAGACATAGTGGAGAGATTGTCCAGTTTCAGGTTTCTGGGAATACACATCTCAGAAGACCTTACATGGTCCTCTAACATCACTACAATAGTTAAGAAAGCACAGCAATGTTTGTTTTTCCTCAGGACGCTGAAAAAAGCCGGTCTACCTGAACAGATGCTGGTGAACTTTTACCGCTGCACCATAGAGAGCATCTTAACATACTGCATCTCTGTGTGGTATCTCAGTTGTACAGCAGCTGATAGGAAAGCACTTCAGCGGGTCGTCTCTAGCGCACAGAAGATTATCGGGATACAACTTCCGGCCCTGGAGGACACCTACAGCTCTCACTTCCTAAGGAAAGCTACAAGCGTCTGTAAGGACAATACACACCCATGCAATCATCTGTTTGAACTTCTTCCATCTGGCAGACATTATAAGATTTTCTATGCCCGCACTTCCAGACTGAAAAATAGCTTTTTCCCCAGAGCTATAATTGCTCTGAACCAATCGATGAGGCATCATCCATAAATTTGTTATATTGCTACTTTAATACTGGTTTTATGGCTGTCATGCATCTGTGTTGTGCTTTTGTACTGCTGGACGTTGCTTGTACTGGCTGGTTACTTGATTTTATTTATTGTTCATTTTATTTGTTGTTTTATAGCATTGAGTATGAGAGTTGCAAACTCATTTTCACTGTATTGGTGCATGACAAATTGCACTATGCAATGACAATAAAGATATTTCAATTTCAAGTGCTTGGTCTCAAGTAGCTCATGGGGCTGTAGGTAAGGACAAGAGGAACTCTATCACTATTATGGCAGCAGGAAGATGGGGTGAGTGCAGATATCCAGGAAAAGGCAGAGGTGCAGGTGAGGGCAGGATCAATTCTGGAGGAAGGTAAATCCCGATCTTTGATGAAGGAGGACACCTCTTATGTCCTGGGAAGGAAAGTCTCCTTCCTGGAACAGATGCAGCAGGGAAGAAGGAACTGAGAATAGGGAATAGCATTTTTACAGGGTGGAAGGGGTATAATCAAGATTGCTATGAGAATCAGTAGAGACAGAAGCAGAGAGATTGAGGAAAGGGTTGGAGGTATCAGAAATGGACTAAGTGCATTTAAAGGCAAGGTAGAAGTTGGAGGCAAAGTTAATGGGTGCATGAAGCATTGCCAATGCAGTGGTAGTGAAGGAAGAGTTGGGCAGCATTACCAGAAAAGGTTTGCAACATGGACCGTTCTACATATCCAACAAAAAAGCAGGTATAGCTGGGACATATGCAGGTATCCAGGGCTTCCCCTTGAGTCTGGAGAAAGTGGGAGGGGCCAAAGGAAAAACTGTTGAGGACGAGGACCAGTTCTGCCAGATGAAGGAAGGTGGTAGTGGACGGGAGCTGGTTGGTTCTTTGTTGAGAAGGAAGTGGAAAGCTTTAAGGCCTTAATGATGGGGAATAGACATCCATGGTGGAAATGAGGCAGTCAGGGCCAGGGAATTGGAAGTTGTTGAGGAGACCAAGAGCATGTGAAATGTCATGGATGTAGGTGGGAAGGGACTGAACCAAGGGGTGTAGAATGGAGTTGAGGTATGAGGACATGGGTTCAGTCGTACAGGAGTAGGCAGACACAATGGCTCTATCCTTTCCAATATGTTAGCATAACAAGTTGGTGAGACTTAGTAATCAATAAATATGAAATTAGAAGCACTAACTTTTGGCTAACACTACCAATATAGTTTGTTGGCAATATTCTACCTTTTCAGCACATGCATCTGGAAATAATGACATCCTTCCACAGTGAATAAGAAACAAGAAAAACTTATTAATTTTCCCAGGAACCATTCTGATTTAAACATAATAACAGTATAGAGCAGAAATGCATGTTTTGGCATTTTTGTTGCTGATTTTCTGCTGTTGTTACAAGTTTAGTTTTCCATTATCTGCTCTATTTTTTGAGTTTGCCGGCAGCACCAGCGGTGCGGGGAGAAGACTCAGGAAAACCAATCTTAAACCTACCAAGATTTGTTTCAAAGCTGAGAAAGCTTTAATTAAGAAGTTTTATAATCACCCTTATTATTTTCTTGTTTTACTTATTCACCTTAATACCCAAAGACACACAAGTGAAGAATGAACTGCCACTTTATGCTTTACCTTCACACTTCATACCTACACTGACACAATCACTGTCCTACTGTGTTTTCGTATGTCCTGCTGCTACCTAGAAGAGTACCTGAAACAGAGTCACATGGTCACTTTATCATTTCCTATCAGTCACCTTTCTTTTCTTTTTAAATCTTTTAATTAATTTTTCAAAATTATAAACTCAATAACAAAGTTGGTACAAAGAGGTTGGAAAAATGTTCATCAGCATATATAAAATGAATTTTAAGTAACATAGAAATAAAAGACTTCCAAACTCATAATGAGATTAAACATTAACAAAGAAATAAAAAGAAAAAATATATATACGTAAACAAAAAAAAACAGAAGAAAAAGAGAAAAAAAAAACCCCAAAAAAAGGCAAAACAGGGCTAGACCAACAACTTGTATCAGACATGATCCTTAATGTCACTAACTCCGCTCCTCTCATCATATAATTTTAGAAAAAAGATTCGGAAAGGTCGGATTACATCATATGAAAATGTTGCATAAAAAGTTTCCAGGTATCTTCAAATTTAACCGGAGTCAAAAATATCACTTCTAATTTTTTCTAAATTTGAACTTAATATGGTTTGAGAAAGCCATTGGAATGTAGTTGGAGGATTAATTTCCTTCCAGTTCAACAAAATAGATCTTCTCGCCATTGAAATAACAAAAGCTATCATTCGAGAGGCTAAAGAAGATGAAGATCTATGTTCTACCATTGGCAATCCAAAGATTGCCGTAATAGGATGCGGTTTTAAATCAAAGCATAGAACTGTTGAAATAATATCAAAAATGACTTTCCAATATTTTTCCAAAAGAGGACAGGACCAAAACATATGGGTTGAAGAAGCCACTTCAGAGTGACATCTATCACAAGTAGTGTTTATATGGGACTAAAAACGAGCTAGTTTATCTTTGGACATATGAGCTCTGTGTACTACTTTAAATTGTATTAAAGTATGTTTAGCACATATAGAAGAGGCACTAACTAATTGAAAAATTTTATCCCATTTCTCTGTAGGTAGGGAAAGTTGAAGTTCCCTATCCCATTCATTTTTAATTTTATCAGATATATCTGGCTGTAATATCATAATTACATCATAAACTATTGCTATTAATCCCTTCTTCAAAGGATTAAAACCTAAAATTTTATCAAGAATGCCAGAAGGATTTGAAGTCAGAAAGGTAGGTAATGTAGTATTTTAAAAAAATTCTTATTTGTATCTAAAAAAATGTGATCTAGGCAAATCAAATTTCTGAGATAACTGCTCAAAAGTCATAAAGCAGTTATCCAAAAATAAATCACCAAAACATATTATGCCTTTCATTTTCCATATCAAAAAGGCTTG
Organism: Mobula hypostoma; assembly: GCF_963921235.1. NCBI lineage: Eukaryota > Metazoa > Chordata > Chondrichthyes > Myliobatiformes > Myliobatidae > Mobula > Mobula hypostoma. The sequence continues at coordinate 115,628,895 of NC_086097.1, read as the reverse complement.
ATCCATTACCTAGGGTTGGAAAAAAAAATTACCTATAATAGGACTTGATAACATAAATTCATTCAGGCCAAAAAATTTACGAAATTGAAACCATATTCGCAATGTATGTTTAACTATATGGTTGAAAATTTGTTTATTCAATCTAGATAGTACAAAAGGCAATGAAGTTCCTAAAATGGAGGCTAAAGAAAACCCTTGTACAGAATGGCCTTCAAGGTTTAACCAATGTGGGCTTGGAGTTATATTCCAATCTTGTGTCCAAAATATTAAGTATCGGATATTAATTTCCCAGTAGTAAAATTTTAAGACAGGCAATGCCAAACCACCCTCTTTCTTAGATTTCTGTAAGTATTTTTTACTTAGTCTGGGATTTCTATTTTGCGATATATAAGAAGAAATTTTAGAGTCAAAGGTATCAAAAAAAAGATTTAGGAATAAAAATCGGTATCGCTTGAAATAAATATAAAAATTTGGGTAAAATAATCATTTTAAAAGCATTAATACGGCCAATCAATGATAGAGACAAAAGGATATATTTTAACATTGTATTAATGTTTATATGCTTTACCTTTTTGTATACTTATTCAATAAAAAGATTTAAAAAGGAAAAAAAATATATTTTAACATTGTATTAATGTTTATAGGCTTTACCTTTTTGTATACTTATTCAATAAAAAGATTTAAAAAGGACAAAGGGGACCATTTAGTAATCAGTTGTTTAACCTGATTAATTAATGGTAAAAGGTTGAAATTGAATAAATCCTTATGTCTCTTATTAATTTTAACTCCCAAATAAGTAAAATAATCAGTAATCAGTCTAAATGGAGAATTTCTATAAATAGGAACCTGCATATTTAACGGAAAGAGTTCACTCTTACTTAGGTTCAGTTTATAACCAGAAAAGCTACTAAACTGAGCAAGCAAAGTTAATACTGCCGGAATAGATTTTCCTGGGTTAGAAATATATAATAGTAGATCATCTGCATGTAGTGATTATTTATGAGTCTTATTTCCATAGGTAATACCAAATATATTGGGGGAGTCATGAATGGCAATAGCTAGCGGTTCCAAGGCAATATCAAATAGCAATGGACTAAGAGGGCAACCCTGCCTAGTACCACGGAATAAATGAAAAAAAGGGGATCTTTGATTGTTAGTAAATACCGAGGCCAAAGGGGTAAAATATATCAGTTTAATCCAGGAAATGAATATCGAAGTCACCTTATGTTCAGATACTCCTGCACTTAGAGTCACCTAATGTACGTACCATAAATTGCTATAAATAAGCTGATCTTGTACATGAGAGATTCTGCAGATGTTGGAAATGCAGAGCAACACACACAAAATGCTGGAGGAACTCAGCCGGTCAGGCAGCATCCATGGAGAAGAGTGAGTATTTAACATTTCAGACTGAGAACTTTCTTTAGGACTGGAAAGGAAGGGGAAAGACACCAGAATAAAAAGATGGGGGGGGGGGAAGAGGAAGGAGGATAGCTAGGTTATATATAAAGGCAGGTGGGTGGGAAAAGTAAAGGGCTGGAGAAGAAACTAATGGCCACACTCAACAGTGACTTGTACCTTGTGTTTCTAATCGGATTACTTTTATATTTATAGTGTTTTTATGCTTATTGTGTTTTCTTATGCTGCACCAGCTATGGAGTAACAAAAATGTTGTCCTCCTTTGCTCTCATGCAGTGCAGAAGGAGAATAAACAATCTTAAATCTTGTATCTTGAATGGGATGACCTAAAGAGCATGTCCTCAGTGGCCACTTTATTAGGGACCTCCTTAACTGAATAAAGTGTACCCCTCCTACCCTTCTCACAATATCCTTGACTTCCTGCATATGAACCAAAACTGTCAGGCTAGGAAACTACTCCTTCTCCCAAGCTTCTTCATAACACCTTGCTACCACCCATTCAATATGTACACACAGTCTGAATGGTCACCTACCCTCCCCCTGCACTCTCCAACTCATAGATACACTCTTATCCTGCACTAATCACTTTTCATCTTTTATTGCTACTTTTTGACTGCTTGTTTCATTCTAATAGTGCCAGTACCATTATACTGTCTTACACAGATGTGCACCTTGCACTTTATGTCAAGCGGTCAATCTTCAGGCCAACCCACTCAGGAACTTGTGCTATAATATTATTTTGTAACTGTATGTGCTGGAATATAACTATATGTGTTGTGCGTGATTATATGCATTATGTTTTGGAACGTGACCCCAGAGGAACGATATTTTGCTTAGCTGTATACATGGGTTTAGTCAAATGACAATAATCTTGAACCAGAACCAACCAGATTCTGCATCACCACTGCCCTCACAGATGCTGCCTGACCAGCATCTGCAGTTTCTCTTATGTCTCTACTGAAGAGAAAAGTTTGTTGAAAAATGCATCTCAATTTCTGTTTTTTCAGGACATAGCCCCAAACAGTTCTCACATCAGAAAGGCAGCCAGTGAATCCCTCTTGTCAGTCTCCAAATGCTCCTTTCTGCACTCAGTGGGCACTTTATTAGGTACACTTATGTACCTGCACATTAATGCAAATATCTAATCAGTCAATCATGTGGCAGCAACTCAATGCATAAAAATATGTACACATGGCCAAGAGGTTCAGTTGTTATTCAAATCAGAATGGGGAGTAATGTGATCTAAGGAACTTTGATCATGGAATAATTGTTGGTGTCAGATGGGGTGGTTTGAGTATCTCAGAATTTGCCACGATTTTCAAGCACAACAGTCTCTGGAGTTTACAGAAAAATGCTGCGATAAACCGAAACAAAAACATCCTGCGAGTGGTAGTTCTGTAGGGGAAAACGTCTTGTTAGTGAGAGGTCAAAGCAGAATAGCCAGACTGATTCAAGTTGATAGGAAGACCACAGTAACTCAAATAACAAGGCTTCACAACAGTATTGTGCAGAAGAGCATCACTGAATGCAAAATGCATCAAATGTTCAAGTGAATGGGCTAGGGTAAGAGAAGACAGCAAACATACACTTGTCCTGTATTAATAAAGTGGCCACTAAGTGTATGTGCAGGTTATACTGTACACAAGTATCTAGACGTTTCTCTCTCTGCTAGATTATGTATTGCACTGAACTGCTGCTGCTACGTTAAATAATCCCACGTCACATGCCGGTGATAATAAACCTGATTCTGATTCTGACTCTGAAGGCAGATGTTTGTAAGCTGGGTCAGAGGGCATTAATTCTTTCAAGGTGCAAAACTGCTAAGGTTTGCAACAGTAATTCTGAGCAATAATTTGTACTCTGCTACACTCTGAGTATAACTGTTAGGCAAACCAAAAATATGGTGACCATAATTACTTATGATATGCAAACATTTACATTAGATCAGTGAAGAGAAATTTATGAATCAGAACCAGTTCTATTATTACTGACATATATTGTTTTGCAGCAGGAGTACAGTGTAATGAAGTACATACACTATAAGTAATATCAAGAAATATTAAAAAGTAGTGTATAAAGAAAGCAAAAACAGTAAGGTGGTGTTCATGGACCATTCAGGTATCTGATAGAACATAGAACATAGAATAGTTCAGCACAGTACAGGCCCTTCGGCCCACAATGTTGTGCCGACCCTCAAACCCTGCCTCCCATATAAGCCCCCACCTTAGATTCCTCCATATACCTGTCCAGTAGTCTCTTAAACTTCACTAGTGTTTCTGCCTCCACCACTGACTCAGGCAGTGCATTCCATGCACCAACTACTCTCTGAGTAAAAAACCTTCCTCTAATATCCCTCTTGAACTTCCCACCCCTTACCTTAAAGCCATGTCCTCTTGTATTGAGCAGTGGTGCCCTGGGGAAGAGGCGCTGGCTATCCACTCTATCTATTCCTCTTATTATCTTGTACACCTCTATCATGTCTCCTCTCATCCTCCTTCTCTCCAAAGAGTAAAGCCCTAGTTCCCTTAATCTCTGATCATAATGCATACTTTCTAAACCAGGCAGCATCCTGGTAAATCTCCTCTTTACCCTTTCCAATGCTTCCACATCCTTCCTATAGTGAGGTGACCAGAACTGGACATAGTACTCCAAGTGTGGCCTAACCAGAGCTTTATAGAGCTGCATCATCACATCGCGACTCTTAAACTCTATCCCTCGACTTATGAAAGCTAACACCCCATAAGCTTTCTTAACTACCTTATCCACCTGTGAGGCAACTTTCAGGGATCTGTCGACATGTAACCCGAGATCCCTCTGCTCCTCCACACTACCAAGTATCCTGCCATTTACTTTGTACTCTGCCTTGGAGTTTGTCCTTCCAAAGTGTACCACCTCACACTTCTCCGGGTTGAACTCCATCTGCCACTTCTCAGCCCACTTCTGCATCCTATCAATGTCTCTCTGCAATCTTTGACAATCCTCTACACTATCCACAACACCACCAACCTTTGCGTTGTCTGCAATCTTGCCAACCCACCCTTCTACCCCCACATCCAGGTGGTTAATAAAAATCACGAAAAGTAGAGGTCCCAGAACAGATCCTTGTGGGACACCACTAGTCACAATCCTCCAATATGAATGTACTCTCTTCACCACCACCCTCTGCCTTCTGCAGGCAAGCCAATTCTGAATCCACCTGGCCAAACTTCCCTGGATCCCATGCCTTCTAACTTTCTGAATAAGCCTACCATGTGGAACCTTGTCAAATGCCTTACTAAAATCTATATAGATCACATCCACTGCACTACCCTCATCTATATGCCTGGTCACCTCCTCAAAGAACTCTATCAGGCTTGTTAGACACGATCTGCCCTTCACAAAGCCATGCTGACTGTCCCTGATCAGACCATGATTCTCTAAATGCCCATAGATCCTATCTCTAAGAATCTTTTCCAACAGCTTTCCCACCACAGACGTAAGGCTCACTGGTCTATAATTACCCGGATTATCCCTACTACCTTTTTTGAACAAGGGAACAACATTCGCCTCCCTCCAATCCTCCAGTACCATTCCCGTGGACAACGAGGACATAAAGATCCTAGCCAGAGGCTCAGCAATCTCTTCTCTCGCCTCGTGGAGCAGCCTGGAGAATATTCCGTCAGGCCCCGGGGACTTACCTGTCCTAATGTATTTTAACAACTCCAACACCTCCTCTCCCTTAATATTCATGCTCCAGAACATCAACCTCACTCATATTGTCCTCACCATCATCAAGTTCCCTCTCGTCGGTGAATACTGAAGAGAAGTATTCATTGAGGACCTCGCTCACTTCCACAGCCTCCAGGCACATCTTCCCACCTTTATCTCTAATCGGTCCTACCTTCACTCCTGATGGCGGAAGAGAAGAAGTTGTTCCTGTAACACTGTGTCTTCAGGCTCCTTTATCTCCTTGCTAATGCTGGTAATGAGAAGAGGGCATATTCTGGGTGGTGGGTGTCTTTAATCATGGATGCCACTTTTCTGAGGCATCGTTTTTTGAAGATGATCTTGATGTAGCATTGCCTATGTAGATAAATTGATGTTTAACTTATCTCTAAACACAGAATATGCCATTCCTGTTTTTAAATTTGGCACCCAGACCTTCTGAGATACTCTGCAATTTCTATAAGAACCTGACTCGCAGCAAAGTACACAATACCTGCTTATGCTTTGGTCTTCACTTTCTGGTAAGTTCTTCAGAGGTCAGGTTAATTTGTTTCCAATCTGAACATGGGTTCTAATGTAGCTGATGAGACTGATGGAAAATTTAGAATATATCCTAAAATATATGGTACCTTTATTCAAAGATAGCAGAGATAAGCCTGGTAATTACAGATCTACGGTGTCTGTAGAAAAATAAATCATTATCACTGTTCAATGTTGTGAAATTTGTTGCTTTGCTCTGGTTTAAGATGGCGTTACCAAAGGCAAGTGACAGCCTACTGGTAGTTCAACAGGCAAGAAATTCGACTAAAAACATTATTACTAACACTGATTCTTAAATATATTGTGGTAAGTTATCACCGCAAACAATGAAGAGGTGCGCACAGGCAAAGTTCATTCGAGGGATGAGCTATGCTGGTGCGTTGCAAAGTCGAGATGGGATCGCTGTCCGAGATGGACATTGATGTGGCGAAGAGGAGTCGAGGAGCAGGAGTTTCGATGCCCGTCCTCCCAACATGGGTGCAAGGTTGAATCGCTCTAAGTGTCAAGCCGATTTGGAGAGGTTGAGAACGGCTTCTTCGCAGTGATTTGCCCTGCTAACATAACGAACTGAGACTGAAGCTTTGGGCCTACTCCAGATGCTCCGGGGATTTGGATCTATGGTCCCAGTTTGGTTTGGAATGCTGTTACTTGCTTCTATTGTGTCGATTAGACTTAAACAAAGGCACGGGCCTCGGTATTCGGTTTAGTTACTTTATAATGTGACCACGGAGAGCCCACTAAGAGACTCTGCTAAAGCAAGGACAAGCATGGCCTTTTATGTCGTAAAATACAAACAGTTCAGCAGTTGTCAGTGGTCAAGAGTTCTGTTTAGACCTTATCGACAAAGTTCAGGATGCTTGCATACCTTGCACAAAATTAGACACAAGGTCCCCACATACACAATCAGTTCCCATTAATTACAATAAACCAAGCTGTTAGTCCTGTAGCCTTGAGGGCTAAGGTTCTTCCTTACACACAACATCTGTGCTTATCGGTTCTTCATTTATAATAGGAATTATTGCTAATTATTACGAGTAGACAGACAGACCTCATCTGCTTCTCACCCGGCTTAATTTTCTTTCACAGTCCCCTCCTTTTCGATCGTCAGATCAACTTTATTCCTCCCCATCTTCCACATAAGGAGCGTCATAACCTGGGGGCAAGGGCCTGCATGTCCAAACGAGCGTCTTCATCATACTCGGGGTCAAAGAGTTCCAACTTCACCTTTGGAAATATCCGTGTGAGTCCGTGCCAGGGCTGGGGTACCCGGGCACACATGAATCTAAAGATTGCTACAACCACTACTATCAATACCAGTATCAATCCATATTGGACCAATGTTTTGCACTGCCTTCCTAAAAGATTCCCAAAACGAGGTTCGGATGCAAGTTTAAGTATTTTAGGTACAGCATAAAGGGAACCACGCAGGCCAAATAACAAGTTCTACCCACTTCCGGGTCCGCCAGGGATAGGCCCAGAGCCCAGACAAAGCAGGTGCTATTATATGGAATCATATTGAAAATAACCTGAGTGCCATATTTGCAAAAACGAAAGGCATTTCCACTTTGATTTTGCAAACACGAGAAAATTTGCAGATGCTGGAAATTCAAGAAACACGCACAAAAAGTGCTGGTGAACACAGCAGGCCAGGCAGCATCTATACGAAGAGGTACAGTCGACGTTTCAGGCGGAGACCCTTCGTCAGGACTAACTGAAAGAAGAGATCATAAGAGATTTGAAAGTGGGAGGGGGAGGGGGAGATCCAAACTGATAGGAGAAGACAGTGGGGGGGAGGGATGGAGCTAAGAGCTGGAAAGTTGATTGGCAAAAGGGATACAAGGTTGGAGAAGGGAGAGGATCATGGGACGGGAGGCCTAGGGGGAAAGAACGGGGGAGGAGAGCCCAGAGGATGGAGAGCAGGCAAGGAGTAATTGTGAGAGGGACAGAGGGAGAAAAGAGAGAGAGAGAGAAAAAAAAGGGGAGAAATAGTAAATAAATAAACAAACAAACAAACAAATAAGGGATGGGGTATGAAGGGAAGTGGGGCATTAACGGAAGTTTGAGAAGTCAATGTTCATACCATCAGGTTGGAGGCTACCCAGAGGGAATATAAGGTGTTGTTCCTTCAACCTGAGTGTGGCTTCATCTTGACAGTAGAGGAGGCTGTGGATAGACATATCAGAATGGGAATGGGACGTGGAATTAAAATGTGTGGCCAGCGGGAGATCCTGCTTTCTCTGGCAGACAGAGCGCAGGATCCTCTTTCATCTTGATTTTGATGGGCAGCACCTCCCTCGGGTGCACTGTTCGCGGTCTTTCTCCTAAAGAATAAGAAGTTACTTCCAAGTCGGTCGCTGAAGTCAAGGGTTTGTAGACAGTGGCTAATATCAACAGACCTGGGCTTCCCTGACCCCATGAGATGGCTACGCTTTACACACAATTCACCCACCGGGGAACCGCTCAATACTAGGAACGAGGGGGGAAATGGGTCACATTGTACTTAGTTGATGGTACCCATTAAAGGTCTCCACACTATATCCTTCCTGTGTCCATTCTTTCTTATGTTCTGTCATATCTACGATATAACCCTGATCTTCCCAGTTATCCCCTTCCCTCTCGTAAGTGGTCCCGTTCTGTCAGCGGACCCATTCGGCCACTGCGCCTCCTTGAGAACAGGTCCGAAAGGAATACGCCCTTGCTGTAGCGAGGAATGCGAATGCATATCCAGCAAGCAGAAGCAAATTCATAACCGAGAGATAAAACGGTATATGAAACGGGGCTTTATTTGTATATTTGTTGGCCTGTGCCTACAAAAGTCCAAGCAATAATATAACAACGTTTACTTTTCCTTTTGGATCACCGGCCTGTTCTTCACCGTGTCCGAGCTTGCACCACGACCTGTGAATCCAGTCCGGCTTTCCTTCTTCCTTTGCCGCAGTCCTTGCCACCAGAATCACATGAAAGCGGCTCTTCCACCCGGGAGAAAGAGAATCTTTCATAAGCGTTTTCTCATACATATAGTCTCCTGGTTTAAAAGGAAGAGTATTCCCTTCCCCTGGCTGAGGTGATGCAGCTGACATTCGCTCCTGATTCAATCTTATGGCTTCACCCAAAAATTCAGCAATTTCAGTAGTTTTCTCATCGGTCTAGACCGGAGAGGTTTGAGCACTTGTTAAAGAAGGTCGGGATCCGGCCGGCATTGGTCATCTCATTAATACTTCCAATCAGGTTAATTTAGTTGTCCAATTACTTGATTTTTTCGAGTACGTAAAGTCATAGGAAGGGCCCCCGGCCACTTCAATCCAGATTCCTGACATGCTTTAGCCAATGTTTCTTTTAATACTCCTTTCATTCTTTCCACTAATCGCGAGGACTGGAGCTGATACGGAAGATGATACTCCCAAATGAAGCCTAATGCTTGGTCCAATTCTTTGATTAGTTTACCTGTAAAATGAATCCATCGTTTGCTATTAAATTTGTATGGCAACCTAAATCTGGGATTAATCTTCTCATTCAAAGTTTGAATATCATCCTTTCTAGTGGGAAAGGCTTTCACCCACTTGGAGAACATATCGACTATTACTAAGTGGTATTTGGACCCCTGCTGGCAGGCAAGTGAACAAAGTCTGACTGCAGATTGGCAAATTGCACCTCCGCGGGTGGCAAATGATTACATTTAGCAGGTGATTTTCCTCTATTATTCCGTGGGCAGATTTCACAGCTTCGCACAATGTGCCCTGCAATTACTGTCAGCCCTGGTGCAAACTATTTTAGTTGTATCTGATGTGCCATCCCCACCCCCCTTCCTACATGACCTTTCCCATGCACTGACCGAACAAGGCGATTCCTGGGCCACACAGGGCAATTGTCCGGATGTCGCCAGAGTCCCTGAAGGCTTGTTTATCCCTCTGTACCTTCTTCTCCTTTTCTGGGGTCCCTTCTTGGGCGGCATCAGATCCTGCAAAGCAGGAGTAGGAGCTGTTGGAGTGCATTGCACTTGCATGAGCAGATGCATCGCTTTTTCATCAGTGGCGGCCTTCTTAGCCGCTGTATCAGCGGTGTCACTACCCTGTGCTATGGGGTCTAGAGCATTAGTGTGAGCTTCGCACTTAGTGAGAGCAATTTGTTTTGGTAACTGCACTGCTTGCAATAAATTCTTAATAAGGTGCGAGTGTTGTACTGGCTTCCGCGAAGGCGTAATAAACAATCTGCATTGCCAGAGTGACCCAAAATCATGCACCACTCCAAAAACTTGTCTAGAGTCCGTACAAATATTTACTGTGTATCCCTCTGCCAGAATACAGCTTTACGTCAGGGCAAAGGGTTTAGCTGCCTGAGCGGACATTCCTTGGGGGAGGGCCCCCACTTCTAATATCTCAAAAGGAGTCACCACTGCATAGCAGTCCTGCCCGTATTGTGTGGTCATTTGGCTTACAAGAGGAGCCGTCCGGATGGAGTATCAATTCCGGGTTGTCAAGGGGCACAGTAGGTAAGTTGGGTCGGGGTGATGTTACAGTTTCAACCATTTTTATGCAGTCATGAGCTTCGGAGGATTCCACCATCGGGATCAGCGTAGCCGAGTTGAGGGCCGGTGTTCTTTTGAAAGTTAAATTCGATTTGCTGGGCAGCCTGACTTCATACCCCGTTCGGCGTGCTGTGGTCAAGTGTTGTGTAGCTGCCGAGTTGAGAAGCAGCATACGGTGTCAGCACAGAACAAGCGTAGTCTGATACTAATGGTGCAGCCTCTTCAACCATCACTGTTGAAGTTGCCACTGCCATCAAATATCCTGGCATTCCTCTAACGACGGGGGACAGCAGCGTGGAATAGTACGCCTCAAGTCTTCTTCATGTTCTCCTTCAGCACCGCACTGGCAAAGCTCTCCTTTTCGTTCACCGACGGCTGGAATGGCTTACCAGAGCCTGGCAGGCCCAGGGTGGGCACCTGTATCAAGGCATCGTTCAATGCCCCATAAGCTTGCTCCATCTCCTCTGTCCAAGATATGGTGTCTGGGTCTGCTTGAGTTATGGCGTCTCGCATAGCAGCATCATGGTGCCGATATCCAGGGACCAAATGTCTGCAATAGTTCATCATGCCCAAAAAGGCCATCATCTGTTTCTTGTTAGCCGGCCTGGGAACCTGTACAGTACCTGTTATGCGCTCTGGCCCCAGCTGGCGGGTCCCTTGGTGCAGTGCATACCCCGGGGATGTCACTGTAGATCGGGCAGAACTGCAATATTGACAGGGATGCTCTGTGGCCTCCAGTGATTTAATAAAGTTACGGAGTCCTTTCTACAGTTAGTCAACTTTGCGGAGCCAACAGCAAATCATCTGCATACTGCAACAACATGCTGCCTCCAGGCAGTGGTAAATCTGCCAAATCATCGCGGACAGCAGCTACGTATACCACAGAGCTTTCTGCACAGCCCTGAGGTTACCTTGACCATGTGTACTGCTGTCCGTTATAGGTAAAGGCCATTCTAAATTCTGCTATTCTAAATTGTTCAATTTAAAGGAGTGTGCTGTCTTTGGCCGAAGACAGTACAGGAAGGTCTGTACGTGTCATGGTCCGGTCTGTGAAGTTCACGGTCTGGTCCGTGGACTCAGGACTTCGGGTCTTCCAGCTGTCCCTCGACTGGGTGAGTTAATCATAGGCACCTGATTCTCATCTAGGGGCTTGGAATATAAGTAGCCTTGGGGTAGAGTGTGGGCTGCTGGTTTGTCTTGTCAATCCCCCTTGGAGCAACCTGCTAATGGAAGGCTAGTGAAACCATTTGTGATCTCTAGACCTGGTTGGAGGCCCACTGCTTCATGGAGCCTTGTTGCCACTTGTTGGAGTAGTCTTTGTGGTATGGATTCGGCCGTTTCCTAGGCCAGCTGAGTGGCTGTCAGCCACTCTGAGCTAGGTAGGGATCCGGCTGTTTCTGTAGCCAGCTGAGGTTGCTGGCTGAACTGAGACTTGGAGCTACCCCAGAGCAGCGAGGGAACTGTCTGTTGTTCTTTGGTGTTTGTCTCTTCTTGTCCTTGCCTCTGTGTGGTAAGCCAGGCTGTTTTGCCGTTGCCCTGTGGGGAGTCCTGTCTTGTCTTGTCCTTGTCTCTGTTGGGTAAGTCTGGCTGTTCTGCTGTTACCTGATAGAGAGACCTGTCCCACCTTGGTGTGGAGATGAAGTTGAGTCCTGGCTTCTCTTAGGATAAGTCCTGGCTCTTTGTCTATGTTCTGTCCTGTCTCATGTCAGTGTCGTGTTAAAGATGAGGATGTCGAAGGATAAGTCCCGGCTCTATGTTGATGTTCAGTTCCCAGTCCGTCTCTCAGCTCCAAGAACCCAAGCCTCGAGGATCCCGCAGCCAAGCTCCAAGAACCCAAGCCTCGAGGATCCCGCAGCCAAGCTCCAAGAACTAAGACCCCAGCCTGCAGCCACGTCATGTCCTTGCCTGGTTCTGGGGTCTGAGCCCAAGGCAAGACCCAGGTTCTGAATCCTTGTCCAGTTTCGGGCTTGGAATCGAAACCTTGCCTCCTAGTCCATGGTTTCTAGTCCTGGTCCCGCTTTTCCTAGCCCAGGTCTGCGTTCTTGTCCCTGCTCTTTGTCTGTACCCTGTCACATCCCTACTCTAATCAGGTCCTGTTCCTTGTACTTCAGTGCCTGTGTCTTGCATTTGGGTCTGTTCCCCACACCCCATTGTGACAGTACGGCCCGTGGGTTATTCTCTACCGGGGTATCCCTGGACTAGATTCCCAGGTATCTTTAAATATCGCAATAAAATCGGTAATAATCTCCCCCTTTATTCTATTGGCACCCAAAGACTTCTCCAGAGTCCCTATGTTGTCCAGCTCCCGCAAGACTGGCATCCTTTGTAATTTTTAGCCATTCGGCTCTTTCCACACCCATATCCCCATTCCCACCATCCTCCTGCCATAGGGCCCAATCCCCTCGCGGCCCTTTGGACTCCTCCGAGATCTGCTCCTCACCCCCTGCCACAAGGTTCCAAACGCTATCTTCAACAATGCCTGTGTGTTTCCCGGCCAAGGGTTAAAAATTTGACAGGTCTGGACCAGCCAGTGGTTTCCGCAGCGGGTTGAGGGGCTTCATTTGTCATGCTTCGTACCTTAGTCGCGGTCCAGGGTTTAATAGACCCACATCTCCCAGCATGTTACAGGGATGCTAACCACAACCCCTCAACTGAGGAGATAGCGGATCCTTTGTCTTGGATCAAGTTCCGCTGGTGGGACCATCCCGTGACCCCGCAAAGGCATCTTGCTCCTCCCCGCCTGTCATGAGTCCTGTGGTTCTGAAGCTTGCACCTGTTCTGAGCCCCGACCCACTTGTGGGAGCGGCTGTTGCCTCTGCCGCTGGCAGTCATGATGCCATCGCTATACAGTAATTCCATGTTATCGGAGAGCTCCGTATAAGGAGGTAGGGGAGCTATTCAAGGGTGCAGGCAGTGTCTGGGGCAGTTGGAGCCCGGTGGGTAGAACGTAGAACAATATAGTACAGAATCAGGCCATTTGGTGCACAAAGTTGTGCCGAACCAGCCGAAAAGTAAATTAACACCCCTCCCCGTAACCAATCCCTCCTACACACAAAATGTCCATAGACCAGAGGCCCAATCAGTGGCGAAAGCACTGCACAGCGTTGGGATTCTCACATGTCGGTGACGCTTGTTTGAAAGGAGAGCTTCTCGGGTGTTCGGGCATTCTGGAGGCCTAATCAGCGTTGGGAGCAGAGCACAGCGAATTAAATAAAAGTACAGAAGCGGCAAGCGGGGCGGCCATTGTTGAGAGTAGGCTAGTGGTGAGAGTAAGAGTGTCAGGCTTTGGGTCAAAGGAGGCTTCGGCTCAGAAGAGGCATTGACTATGGGTTAGTTTCTATTGAGATTTCCCTTTTCCTTTTCCTTTCTGTACTTGGTGTAGTAAATGGCCGTTTTTAAGTTCTTCATGCTGGATTTTGGAGTCGTGGGAGACCAGAGTCTCCCAGGGAACTACTGTATACCTGTGTGAAGCTCAACCTGTTGCATCTCCTTGTTAGGGGCATCTGGAGCAGCAGCTGGATGATTAATAATAATCTAGGTCACATCCGGAATTTTTCCAGGTAGCAGACGACTTCCTCCCACACCGTTCTGACGTAATTGGAATTCACATACGAGGCAAGTTACAGCAGTGGTTTGCCATTGCCTTCTGCCAGGTAATTTTTTTTTAAGAGATCACCAGCTCTTAACCCCACACAGATGGAAAGCGTGCTGGGGGAACCAGCTGGATTTGAACTTGGGAACCTCTGCAGTCCAGTGCTGATGCCACTACGGCACCAGCTGGATGATCAGCTACAATGAGAGAGTGAGGAAAACATCGATCAGAGCTACTGGAAAGTAATCACCCCAAAGTTGCAGGAGGCAAGTAGTTGGGTGACTGTCAGGAGAAACAGAAATAGGCAGTGAACGCAGAGTACCCCTGTGGCCATTCCCGTCAAAAATAAGTATACGTTTTGAATACTTTTGTGGGGAATGACCTCCCAGGGGAATGCCATGGAGACGAGGTTACTGGCACTGAGCATTGGTTTGTGGTGCAGAAGGTAAAGAGGGAGAAGAGGGAAACAGTAGTGATAGGAGACTCAATAGTTAGGGGAACAGACAGGAGATTCTGTGGACGTGAACAGGACACCCAGATAGTATGTTGCTTCCCAGGTGCCAGGGTCAGGGACATCTCGGATAGCGTCCACAGCATTTTAGAGAGGGAGAGAGAGCAGACAGATGTCTTGGTACATATTGGTACCAATGACATGGGGAGGAAAAGCAAAGAGATCCTGAAGATAGAATTTAGAGAATGAGGTAGAAAGCTGAAAAGGAGGACCTCCAGGATAGTAATTGTGCATTGCTACCTGTGCACTTGCTAGTGAAGGTAGAACCAGGAAGATTTGGCAGATAAATGCATGGCTGAGAAGCTGGTGCAGAGGGCAGGGCTTCAAGTTCTTGGATCATTGGGATCTCTTCTGGGGGAAGGTATGATCTGTTCAAAAGGGACAGGTTGCACCTGAACTTGAGGGGAACCAATATTCTCATGGGCAGGTTTGTTAGAGCTGTTGGGGAGGGTTTAAACAAATTTGGCTGGAAGTTAATGATGGGACTCAGGATAGGACTGGTGGTTAAAAAAGAACAAAGGTAGCATGCAGTCAGACTGTCAGGAATGGCAGGTAAATGATAGGACAAAATTGCAACCAGCAGGGTGAGTATCAATGCATTGAGGATGCAAAACAAAAAAGAGTAGCAAATACAGTACTCAAAGTGTTATATCTCAGAAGCACGAAGTATAAGAAATAAGGTGGATGATCTTGTTGCACTATTACAGATTCTCAGGTATGATGTGGCCATCACTGAATCATGGCTGAAGGATCGTTGTAGTTGGAAGCTCAATGTCCAAGGTTACACATTGTATCGGAGGGATAGGAAGGTAGACAGTGGGGGTGGTGTGGCTCTGCTGGTAAAGAATGGCATCAAATAAGTAGAAAGATATGATGTAGGTCCTGAAGATTTTGAATTCTTCTGGGTTGAGTTAAGAAACCACAAGAGTAAAAGGACCCTGATGGCAGTTATATACAGGCCTCTCAACAGCAGCTGGGATGTGGATGACCAATTACAGCAGGAAATATAAAAGGCACGTCAAAAGAGCAATGTTGTGGAGTCATGGGAGATTTTAACGTGCAGGTCGACTGGGGAAAATCAGGTTGGTAATGGATCTCAACAGAGTGAGTTTGTTAAATGCCTACAAGATGAATTTTTAGAATAGTTTGTCATTGAGCCTATAAGGGGATCGGCTACACTGGATTAGTGTGATGTAATGAACTGGAAGCGATTAGAGAGTTTAAGGTGGAAGAGCCCTTAGGAGCCAGTTAGTAAGGTTCAACTTGAAATTTGATAGGGAGAAAGTGAAGTCTGACATAGCAGTATTCAGTTGATTAAGGGAATTAGAGTAGTATGAGAGAGGAGTTAGCCAAAGTAAACTGGAAGGAGCTGTTGGCAGGGATGTCAGCAGAGCAGGAATTGCATGTGTTTCTGGGAAAAAATGAGGAAGGTGCAGGACATGTATACTCCAAAAGTGAAGAAATACTCAAATGACAAAATAGTACAACCGTGGCTGACAAGGGAAGTCAAAACTAATGCAAAAACAACAGAGGGCATACAACAAAGCAAAAAATAGTGGGAAGATAGAGGATCGGGAAGTTTTTAAAAACCTACAGAGAGCAACTAAAAGAATTATTAGAAGGGAAAGGTTGAAATATGAAAGCAAGCTAGCAAGTAATATCCAAGTGGTTAGTAGAAACTTTTTCAAGTATGTAAAAAATAAGAGATGAGAGTGGATATAGGACTGCTCGAAAATGAGGCAGGAGAAATAATAACAGGCATCAAGGAGATGGCAGATGAACTAAATGAGTAGTTTGCATCAGTCTTCGTGGAAGAAACCAGCAGTATGACTGATGTTGTAGTGTGTGAAGGAAGAAAAGTGGGTGCAGTTACTGTTACAAGAGAGGAGGTGCTCAAAAAGCTGAAAGACCTAAGTCATTAGTCACTTGGACCAGATGAACTGCACCCTAGTGTTCTGAAAGAAGCAGCTTTAGAGATTGTGGAGGCATTAATAATGATCTTTTAAAAATCATTGGTCTCTGGCATGGTGCCAGAGGACTGGAAAATTGCAAATGTCACTCCATTCTTTAAGAAAGGAGGAAGGCAGCAGAAAGGAAATAATAAACCAATTAGCCTGACCTCAGTGGTTGCTCAATTGTTAAGGATGAGGTTATGGAGTACTTAGTGACATAGCACAAGATAGAACAAAGTCAGCGTGATTTCTTTAAGGGAAAAATCTTGCCTGATATACCTGTTGGAATTCTTTAAGGAGATTACAAGTAGGATAGATAAAAAGGGATGCAGTGTACATTTGGACTTTCAGAAGGCCTTTGACAAGGTGCCACACATGAGGCTGCTTACCAAGTTAAGAGCTCATGGTGTTACAAGAAAGATACTGGCGTGGTTAGAGCATTGGCTGATTGGTAGGAGGCAGTGAGTGGGAATAAAAGGATCCTTTTCAGGTTGGCTGCCAGTTTCTAGTGGTGTTCTGCAGGGGTCAGCATTGGGGCCGCTTGTTTTTATGCTGTAAATCAATCATTTAGATCACAGACTAGATGGCTTTGTTGCCAAGTTTGCAGTTAATATGAAGATTGGTGGAGGGGCAGGTAGTGTTGAGGAAACAGGTAGGTTGCAGAAGGACTTAGACAAATTAAGAGAATGGGCAAGAAAGTGTCAGTGCTGGAAAATGCATGGTCATGTACACAGGTAGAGGAAAAAATGTGCAGACTATTTTCTAAATAGTGATAAAATCCAAAAATCTCAGATGCAAAGGGACTTGGGAGTCCCTTGTGAAGAACCTCTAAGGTTAACTTGCAGGCTGAGTCAGTGGTGAGGAAGGCAAACACATTATTATCATTCATTTCAAGAGGTCTTGATTACAAATTCTAGGATGTGATGATAAGGCTTTATAAGGCACTAGTGAGGCCGCATGAGTATTGTGAACAGTTTTGAGCTCCTCATCTGAGAAAAGATGTGCTGGCATTGGAGAGGGTCCAGAGGAGGTTCACAAGGATGGTTTCTGGAATAAAAGGGTTATCATACGAGGAACGTTTGATTGCTCTGGGACTGTACTCAAATGTTAAAAGGTCTAGACAGAGTAGATGTGGAAAGGATTTTTCCAGCAGTGGGAGAGTCTAGGACAAGAGGACACAGCCTCAAGATGGAGGAGTGTTTGTTGAATTTGTGGAATTTATTTCCACAGGCAGCTGTGGAGGCAAGGTTGTTGGATGTATTTAAGGTAGAGCTTGATAAGTTCTTGATTAGGCACGGCATTAAAGGTTATGGGGAGAAGGCCAGGAAATGGGTTTGAGGAGGGGAGAAATGGTCTATTTCTGCTCATATGTTTTATGGTTTTATCTCCCTCTATCTTCCTCATATTCATGTGCCTATCTAAACGTCTCTTAAAAGCTTCTAATGTACTTGCCTCTACCACCATGGTAGAGCATCCCAGGCATCCACCACTATCTTCACATACCCTTTGAACCTACCCCCTCTCACCTTCAAAGCATGTCATCTGGTATTAGACGTTCCACCCGGGGCAAAAGATACCTCCCAGGCTAAATAATGCATTAAAGGCATCCGTTAGTCTTGCAAGATCATGGATCTGCGCCTGGAAGGTCTTCGCTCTCCAGGGCATAGGACTGGGCAAGGTTGTATGGAAGACTGGCAGTTGCCCATTCTGCAAGTCTCCCCTCTCCATGACACCGATGTTGTCCAAAAGAGAAGGGCAAGTGTCGATACAGCTTGGCAGCAGTGTCGTCGCAGAGCACTGTGTGGTTAAGTGCCTTGCTCAAGGACATAACATGCTGCCTCGGCTGGGGCTCGAACTCATGAGCTTCAGGTCGCTAGTTGAATGCCTTAACCACTTGGCCATGTGCCCACATGGGCATAAATAGTGCATAAAGGGAGCAAAAAGTGATGTAGTGTTCATAGTTGTTTCATAAATCTGATGACGAAGGGGAAGAAGCTGTTCCTAAAACATTGAGTGTAGGTATTTTCAAGCTGTGTACCTCCTCCCTAATGGTAGTAATGAAAAGTGGAGAAGTTATTGGGGGAAAAAATTCTAAGGTATAATATTAACTTCCAGTATACCAAGCAGTAGTAAATCAGAAGTGAATGCGAATGAGTTTTCTAGATGTGAGTATTCAAGGCTTGATCAGAAATGTTTGTGAATGATATGAAATTACAAAATTAGGAGGTGTGTTTATAGTGAAGAAGGTGGTTACAGATTACAGTGGGATTTTGATCAGTTAGAGAAGTGGGTTGAGGAGTTGCACCTGGATTTCAATGCAGATAAATGTGAGATGATGCATTTCGACAGGGGTCCCCAATCTTTTTTGCACCGCGGACCGGTTAAATATTGACAATATTCTTGCGGACCGGCCGACAGGGTGTGGGTGGGGTGTTAATCACCACCGGAATATAGGTGATGATTCAGCTCTAATTCACTTATAAGTGGCTAATACACTCAATTTTGTTTCTAAAAGGGATTATCTAATGAATTTAATATTAAAAACAGCGCATATTTTCCTCGCATGAATATAGTGATAAGTCAATTATAAGTCACTTATAAGTCAATAGCATCATAACATTTTAAGTAACGTTTGGATATTAAACACACAGCGCATATTTTCCCCATATGAACAAATAAGATCATTGCAACACACCAAATTCGCTGAATCAGTGGGGGCCCTGAACTTGTTTCCCTGCAACAAGACAGTCCCATCAAGGTGTGATGGGAGACAGTGATACTCGAAGGGGGTTCCTTATGTCCAGTCTATTCCGCAATTTAGTTTTCATTGCATTCATTGCAGAAAACCCTGCTTCGCAGAGATATGATGTTGGAAATGGAAGCAACATTTCCAGTGCTTTCATGGCTATCTCAGGATATTCAGCCTTGACTTTGATCCAGAATGCCGGCAGAGATGTTATGTCAAACGTACTTTTCAGCCCACCATCATTTGCAAGTTTGAGGATTTGATCTTCTTCCTGCGCTGACATGGATGATTCACTGGGGATATTCACAAATGGGTCACGGACCCATTCCTGTGCATGTCCTGGGTCACTTGCAATTGGGAAGTAATGCTCGAATTCTGTTGACAGCGAAGATAAGTGTTCGCACACCAACTGTGAGCCTCAGTGTCTCCCAGATTCCCAGCTATTGTTGGGAACATGTCAAATATGTCCCTGTCCACTCACCGTACCCACAGTTCCAGTTTGGCTTTGAATGCAGACACTTTATCTGCCAACTTGAAGACAGTTGTCATTCTCCCCTGAAGTGACAAACTGAATTCATTGAGCAGGTTGAAGATGTCACACAGATAAGCGAGTTTTGCTATCCACTCCTCATCACTGAAGTGTGCTGCCAGTGGTGCCTTTTTTCCTGAAAGAAATCTCTGTAGCTGCTCTCTTAACTCAAAAGCCCTGGCCAGGGCTCTCCCCCTTGATAGCCACCTGACCTCAGTGTGTAAGAGAAGGCATTTGTGCTCTGCATCTATTTCCTCGCAAAGCTGCTCAAACAGATGTGAGTTAAGGGCTTTTGCTTTGATGTGATTGATAACTTCAACAACGTCACTCAATGCGCTGTTAAGATCAGGTGACATTTTTCGGCTAGCTGGCATTTCCCTGTGTATGACACAGTGTGCAGATTGGCAATCAGGAGCAACCTCTTTGACTCGGGTAGTGAAACCAGACTTGTTAAGCCATTCCAACAGCTGTGCTTCGATGTCCTCCGCTATGTCATCGATTCTCCTTGAAACTGTGGTAGCTGAAAGTGAAACCTGTGCAATCTTGTTAGCTGCAGCTTCTCCCAACAGTTCACGGCACATGTTCTTGGCAGCAGGCAGAATCAATTCTTCAGCAATGGTGAAAGGCTTCTTAGCCTTAGCAATACGGCTAGCCACTAAGTACGATGCTCTCAGAGCAGCAGCATTTGTGGAAGTGGTGGCTCTCAGCACTGGCTTCTGTCCCGCTTGCTCACGTTTTTTCCGCTCAAAAAACTCAACAGGTTTTGTCTTTAAGTGCAGGGTGCTTGGACTCAAGGTGCCAAAGCAGTTTTGAGGGCTTCATTGCCTCGTTAGACAGTTTGTCTCCACATATCACACACAGGGGGCTTGGAGCGGGTGAGTCACCGGTCGCAATAAAGCCATATTTTATGTACGACTCGTCGTATTTTCTGTTGAAGGAAGCTTTCTTTTTTTTTACAGTCTCGGCTCTCTCTGTGTTATCATCATAGTTAGGCCTTTTATTACCCCTACCACCTCTTCCAAAGAAACTCTCAAGCGACATTTGTGTTTTACTCATCGTGTAGATGTAGGTTAATGACCAAATGATGACCTCGCGTGGGTAATAACCTCGTGTGTGTAATCACCGCGTGTGCGTTCAAGTTCAACAGTGGGCGTGACAGGGAATGAGGAAAGGTGCAGCTGACTCATATTGTTTCATATCGCCAAAATCATATCATTTCCTTGCTGCCTGGTAGCACATGGTTTGTGGCCCGGTGGTTGGGGACCACTGCATTTTGGAATGTTAAACCAGTGCAGACCTTGTACTATGAATGGTAGGGCAGCATGGTGTATAATGGAATGGAGAGATCTAGGCATAAAGGTTCATTACTCATTGAAAGTGGCATCACGGGTAGAAAGGGTGGTGAAAAAGGAGTGTCATTTATCAGTAAGGGCATTATACTGCAATTATATATGTTATTTTTGAGGCCACACTTGAAGTACTGTGCACAGATTTGGTCACCCTGTGATAGGAAAGACTGGAAAAAGTGCAGGAAAGATTTACAAAGTGTTACGTAACCGGCAACAATGAGTATCAACTGAGACAGGTTATATAAAAACAACCAAACATTTATTAATCACAGATAAACAATAAAAAAAACAAATGAAAACCTTAACCGGAAGTTAACCGCTATGCAGCCGTTCAACAAATCGTCACTCGGCACTGGTTCTTAAAGCATTAAATGCGGAAACAGTTCTTAAAGCGGTAAGGTCAGATATAGTTCTTAAAATGTGAATTTGAAAGTCCAACAGATTTATACGTTCAATTGGGAGAGACTTCTCTGGAGAAGGATTTCTTCATAGACGCGACTTTCCTGTTGGTTCTGTCCAAAGGATTCACGATGCAGGAAATAGAAAGTTTAAAACAACTGACTTTAAATTCTAGAGAGCACCTTGTATGAACTCTTTTTATCTTTTGGCAAGAGTTATCTTCGATGCAGGTCACTACTCCTTCAATGAAGACTCAATAAGGTTGATCCTTTGTTAAACTGCCGAACGATGCCGACTCCTCTCAATCCTTCGGTCCTGTACTTCGATAAAGTCTTCACTCTCCCTTCTACTGCTGGAATAAGGTACATCAACATATCTAGCAAAACTTTCCAGAACAGCACTATTGTAACTTGCAACATAACGCAACACTCCGTTTTGAAAATGAAACTGCGTCATAAAATCAAATACGCAACAGAGACGGAGACACATCAACGTTCTAGCTGGAAAACTAAAAACTAACTGCGTCATCTGAGGTCTTCCCTTATATACCCGTGGTGCACATATCATCATGTGACCTCACATCAGTGGGAAAATTACATCAGGTGATCTCCAAAAGACCATTACATCATTCTCACAAAAAAAAATCACAGATCTCCTTGAGGTATGCAACACCTCCCTCCAAAAAAAAAAATTTTGGTCTCTTAAAACAGGGGTCCCCAACCTTTTTGCACTGCGGACCAGTTTAATATTGACAATATTCTTGCAGGCCGGCTGACCTGGAGGTGGGGGTGGGGTGGGGGGGGGGTAGGGTTGCCAACGGACAAGAGTAGCAGTGAAATACGTTGTGTTTACCCCAAAAAAGACTACAATGACCATGACGCTTTGCGCGGGCACCAGTGCGCATGCGCATTGTGACCTGCCAATTTTTCCCCCTGCAAATCCTTTTTGGCGATTCTGTTTGGGGGGGGGTGTTAATCATGACTGGAATATAGTTGATAAGTGGCTAATACACTCAATTTCGTTTCTAAAAGGTTTTATCTAACGAATTTAATATTAAACACACAGCGCCTATTTTTCGCATGAATATAATAATAAGGCAATTATCAGGGGACCTTGAGGTAGGTGTTGAACGAACTTCCAGTAGAAGTGGCAGAAGCAGGTTCGATATTATCATTTAAAGAAAAATTGGCTAGGTATATGGACAGGAAAGGAATGGAGGCTTATGGGCTGAGTGCAGGTCGGCGGGACTAGGTTAGAGTAGCGTTCGGCATGGACTAGAAGGGCAGAGATGGCCTGTTTCCGTGCTGTAATTATTATATGGTTATATAAGTAAGTCAATAGCATCATAACTTTTTAAGTAACATTTGGATGTTAAACACACAGCACATATTTTCCCCATATGAACATATAAAATCATTGCAACACACCAATATCGCTGAATCAGTGGGAGCCCTAGGCTTGTTTCCCTGCAACAACAGGGTCCTATCGAGGGGTGATGGGAGACAGCGATACTCGAAGGGGGTTCCTTATGTCCAGTCTATTTCGCAATTTAGTTTTCGTTGCATTCATTGCAGAAAACTCCTCTTTGCAGAAAAATGTTGGAAATGGAAGGAACATTTTCAGTGCTTTCCTGGCTATCTCAGGATATTTAGCCTTGACTTTGATCCAGAATGCCGACAGAGATGTTATGTCAAACATACTTTTCAGCCTGCCGTAATTTGCAAGCTGGAGGAGTTGTTCTCCTTCCTGCGCTGACATGGATGACGCGTGGGTAATGACCTCGCATGCGTAATGGCTCAAAAGTGGCCGTGACTGGAAATGAGGAAAGGTCCAGCTGACTCCTATCACCAAATCATATCATTTCCTCGCGGCCTGGTAGCACATGCTTTGCGGCCCGGTACTGGTCCGCGGCCCGGTGGTTGGGGACCGCTGTCTTAAAGAACAAAATTTTAACAATTAACAATTTACAAAAAAAAATACAAAGGTATAAAATTTACAACATATACAATATATACAGTCTTATCTTTCAGCACTTTACAAACTAATATACAGTAGGAGTGTTACAAATGTTAAAATACCACTCCATAAAAAACAAATTTTCATTGTATATTCAACATCTAGACAGACAATCAGCGATCACATTATCTTTACCCTTAATATAAGTGATCAAAATATTCTACTCCTGTAACATTAAACTGTGTTATTAAATTGGAGTATAATTTCCTTAACGAGTGGGCACGTGGCCAAGTGGTTAAGGCATTGGACTAGCAACCTGAAGGTTGTGAGTTCGAGCCATTGCCGAGGCAACATGTGTTGTGTCCTTGAGCAAGGCACTTAATCACACATTGCTCTGCGACGACACTAGTGCCAAGCAGTATGGGTCCTAATGCCCTTCCCTTGGACAACATTGGTGTCGTGGAGAGGGGAGACTTGCAGCATGGGCAACTGCTGGTCTTCCATACAATCTTGCCTAGGCCTGTGCCCTGGAGAGTGAAGACTTTCCAGGTGTAGATCTATGGTCTCGCAAGACTAACGGATGCCTTTAATTTCCTTAACCCTTTTCCTTGACAGTCACAGTGGCATGACCAAATACACTTTCAGCTAAGTTAATAATTAAGTTAGCTTTTGAAAGTCTCTCAAATAGTTTCTCCACCGCAGTAATATGTGCTGTAGTATTTCCTGTAACTAAATCATCAATATAGGCATCTGTATCTTTTAATCCCTGAATCACACTATTGATCATCCTCTGAAAAGTACCTGGTGCATTCTTCATCCCAAATGGAAGAACATTATTTTCATATAACTCAGATGGGGTTACAAATGCTGAAATCTCTCTACCTCCAACTGTCAATGGAACACACCAATAACCTTTTAACAAATCAATCTTTGTAAGGAATTTGGTTTGTCCAACTTTATCCACACAATAATCTACCCTAGGGATTGGATATGCATCTGTTTTTGTCACAGCATTCACCTTCCTATAATCTGTACAAAACCTAATACTATTGTCTGGCTTAGGCACCATAACATATGGTGAACTCCAATTTGAATTAGAATGTCTAATAATATCATTCTCTAACATATACTTAATTTTTTGTTCAGCAAGTTCACATTTTTCCCTGTTCATTCAATACGGATGTTGTTTTATGGGTTTTGCATCTCCAACATCTACAAATGTACATCATGTGTAGCTACGGTGGTTCTTCCAGGGACGTCTGGAAATAAATCTCTATATTTAAAAATTAACTGTTTCATCTGCTCTCTCTGCTCTGGCTGTAAGTGAGCTAATTTTTCATCAATATTTTCTAGAATTTTTGAATTTGGTAACCTAGCTGAAATAATGTTGGGTTTAAAATGAGTTTCAGATAACTCCATTAAGTTTTTATCAAGATCAGACTCATTATTGATCACAACAGTCATAGTAGCAGCTTCTCTCTCATAATACGGTTTTATCATATTTATATGATACACCTGTGTTGTCTTTCTTCGATCTGGGGTTTTTACCACGTAATCCACATCATTTACCTTAGATTCAATCTCATAAGGACCATGAAATTTAGCTTGTAACGGGTTTGTTTGCACTGGGAAAAGAACTTATCTCCAAGCTTACATGACCTCATCCTAGCTTCCTTGTCATATCAAGCCTTCATCTTCTCTTGAGCTAATTTTAAATTTTCTTTTGCCAAGCTACAAGCTTCATATAATCTTGCTTTAAATTTTAAAACATAATCTAGCAAATTAGTGTGTAACTCTTTATTAATCCACTGTTCTTCAACAAGGCCAAAGGTCCTCGAACTCTATGCCCAAACACAAGTTCAAAAGGACTAAAACCTAATGATTCCTGTACTGCCTCTCGTACTGCAAAAAGTAGTAAATGTTTACCTTCATCCCAGTCCTTTTCATTTTCCACACAATATGTCCTAATGATAGTTTTTAATGTGAAATGAAATCTCTCCAAGGCTCCTTGTGATTCTGGATGATTGGCTGATGAAATAATCTGTTTTGCTCCCAATTTATAAACTGTCTGCTGAAACAACCCAGACATAAAATTACTACCTTGATCTGATTGTATTTCCTTAGGCAACCCAAAATAAGTAAAAAAAAACTTATAAAAGCCTTTGTCACAGTTTTGGCTGTTATGTTCCTAAGAGGTACTGCCTCTGGAAACCTACTGTCTGTGCACATAATAGTTAACAAATATTGATGTCCAGTTTTAGTCTTTGGCAAAGGATCTACACAGTCTACAATGATTTTTGAGAACGCCTCACCAAATGCTGGAATTGGTTGCAGTGGAGCCATTGGAGTAACCTGATTAGGTTTACCCACATTGTGACACGTATGACACGTTTTACAAAATGTCGCCACATCTTGTCTTAAACTAGGCCAATAAAAATGTTTAGAAACTTTGTTCGTAGTTTTCTTTGCACATGAATGACCACCCAAAGGAATACTATGAGCCATAGTTAAAATCTCATTTCGATAAATTTTAGGAACGACTACCTGATAATTAACCTCCCATTCCTCACTAGCAGGAATTGTAGGTGATCTCTACTTTCTAATTAATACTTCCTTTTCAAAATAATATCCTACTGGTACTTTTTCAATTTCACTATCTGGAAGAGCTTGTTCTTTTAATTTAACTACCTCAGGATCTCTATCTTGCTCTGCTATCATCTCCTTCCAAGATAAAGACAAATCTTCCTGGTCACACTTAGTACCAAAATCCTGATCAAATAATGTAAGTAAGAAAGTTTCTGATACATCCTCAAAATTCAAACCTTGATTTGAACTGTCATGGGTAACAACCTCGTCCTGTACTTCAGTCTTTTTAGCCATAGCTCTTGTTACAACACAGGAAGAATCTGTGTTAGAATCCCTCTGTGGTTACTCAGAATTTGAATTTGTTGTCAAATGCACTTCAGGAAAAACTTGTCCACCTGCTAAATCATTCCCTAACAAAAGATAAACATCATTCACAGGTAAACTGGATTGTAGTTCTACTTTAACAACCCCTGTAACTTATCCTGACCTTAAATTTACTCTATGTAAATGTACTGGCATAAGAGCACTCCGAACTCCTCTATAATTTACCTCACCAATGCCAGACTCATCACTAAACTTTAGCACACTGTCTAATGTTAGTGATTGAGAAGCTCCCGTATCTCTAACTATTCTTATGGGTACTGAATTGGATCCTTCTTTCAAGGATACAAATCCTTCTGTTATAAAATTTTCATATCCCCTCTTAACTTGGTGAGACTCTGACACATCTTCATTAGTATTTCCTAAACCCTGTGAATTTACAGGTGTTACAATATGCTGTACACAAGCATCTGGGACAGCTTCTTTCTCTTTCTTTTTCAATCGAAAGCAATTAGCTATTACATGTCCATGTTTCTTACAATAATTACAAATAATACCAAAATGTCTTTCTTTCACATGTCTCCCTTCATCTTTACTTTTCTCATTAACTTCAGATTTAATTTTTGGTTTACCTTGACTCTTTGTGCTATTTTTCCTTTTAAAAATTCTACCTGTAGAAAATTTATTCTTATGAATTAAAGCATTCTCATCAGCTAATTTAGCAGTCTCCTGCAGTGTAGCAGTGTCCCTTTCATTCAAATATGACTCACTTCAACAGGAATGCTTCTTTTAAATCCCTCCTACAAAATCAACTCTTTTAATTCATTATATTCCCCATTCACATTTTTAGAGGAAACCCATATCTCAAAACACACAGATTTCTCGAAGGCAAATTCCACATGTTTTTTTGACCGATTTCTTCAAATTTCTGAATCTTTCTCTATACGCCTCCAGAACCAACTCATATGCCTTTAATATATGCTGTTTAACAATATCATAATCCAGTGCTTGCTCAGCATTTAAAGCTGTATAAACTTATTGTGCCTTGCCTTTAATTATACTTTGTAACATCACTGGCCATTGCTCTTTCGGCCACTTTAAACTCAGAGCAATAGTTTCGAAATGCTGGAAATATTTGTCCACTTCAGCTTCATTAAATGGAGGAGCCAAAATAACCTCACGACTAGCAATAAACTGTTTCATAGAACCAGAGGACTGATTCCCAGACTTTAATTTCTCTGTCTCTAGCTCAAATTTCCTCTGGTTTTCAGCTTCTCTTTCTTCAAATTCTCTTATTTTATTAGCCTTTCTAGCCTCGAATTCCTTCTGTTTATTTACAGCTTCTAACCGACTTCTTTCCAAATCACCCTCTAATTGCTTTAACATTATTTGTTCAAGATGTAACTGCATTTCCAGATTACTCATTGGAAACCTATCTAACACCTCATCATCAAACATTTTCAAAGTAATATAATGCTCAGCGATTTTTCTTTGTATTACAGCCTTTGTGGTATTCTTCGTAATTCCTTTAATATCCAACCTCTTAGCAATCTCCAATACCTCAGGTTTTCTCGCATTCACTAAAGACCCTGGGTCAGGCTCTTTTGGCAAGAGTTATCTACTCCTTCAACAAAGTCTCAAGGTCGATCCTTTGTTAGACTGCCGAACGACGCTGACTCCTCTCAATCCTTCATATCCTGTACTTCAATAAAGTCTTCACTCTCCCATACTACTGCTGGAATAAGGTACATCAACACATCTAGCAAAACTTTCCAGTCCAACACTGTTCTACCTTGCAACAGAACACAACACTCCGTTTTAAAAATGAAACTGCATCATAAAAACAAATACGCAATAGAAATGCAGATACATCAACGTTCTAGCTGGAAAACTAAAAACTAAAAACTAACTGCATCATCTGAGGTCTTCCCTTATATACCTGTGGTTCACATGTCATCACGTAACCACACATCGGCGGGAAAATTACTTCAGGTGACCTCTAAAAGACCAATACATCATTCTCACAAAAAAAAATCACAGATCTCTTTGAGGTATGTAACACAAAGATGTTATCAGGACTGGAGGGCCTAAGTTAGATTTGCCAGCTTAGATTTTTATCCCTGGGAACACAGGTGAATGAGGGATGACGTTAGCACAGTTTAAAATTAAGAGTGGCATAGATAAGATGGACAGTGACATTCTTTTCCCTAGGGTCAGGAAGTCCATAACTAGGTTGTGTAGATTTAGGGTGAGAGGAGAAATATTTAACAGGGGCAACTTCTTCACACAGAGGGTGGTGAGTATATGGAATGCATTGCCAGAAGAAGTGGTTAAGGTAGGTACAATACATTTAAAAAGCACTTGGATAGGTCCATGGAGTGGAGGTGCTTGACAAGATATGGTCCAAACACAGGTGGATGTGGTCATCATGGACTGTTCAGCTGAAGGGCATGTGTCCATGCAGTGTTGCTGTATGACACTAAGACTAAATCAAAGATTATTAATTAATGGTTCCGTTTGTCTAAGTAGACAATGAATATGGAGATCCTGGGCTGCCCAGTCATCAAGATCCCCCTCGCGGCCTCGCGGATGTGGTCCAAAGGAATGCAAAGCAGTACATTTGGCATCAGCTTGGCTGCAGGAGCTGCCGGGAGGTGACGTGATACGTCACCCAACCGCCTTAGGGGCTCCACTCCGGATTTGTGTTTACTCCTTAGTCTTCTGTTCTCCCGAAGATACCCACAAGGCAGTGGGATCTGTAACCCTGGATAGGGGCCTGTACTGAGTACTGTCAGCCAGAGCCAGGGACTCATGTAGTGCAGGGTCATCACGCCCTGTAGTAGTGACATATGGAGCCATTGCGCATTACCCACAAATCAAAGATAATCTACATATATTACTGTATCTGCACATAGTACATAAATCTGTAGTAGTGCTGACAGCAATGAGGAAAGTCTAAGGTTCAGGAATATATTGATCAGTTAGACAAATGTGCAAAGCAGCAGTAGGTGGAATGTAATCACAGTAAGTGTGAAATAGGATTTATCCCAATAACTGTAAGAAGGCTGTTAATAGTAGAACGTACACCATGAATGTTAAAGCTCCAGGGAGAATGAAGCAACAGAGAAACTTTATGTACATGTCAAAGATAGACATGGATATGATGAAAATGGCACAGAGAATGCTCATCTTCAGAATTAGCATTGGGTATAATATCATTGGCGTATGTCGTGAAATGCATTACCTTTGCAGCAGCAGTACAATGCAATACATAATAATTAAAAACTGTGAATTAGATTATAGATATATTTATATTTTTCTAGGTAGTGCAAAAATAGAGATTAAAAAGTAGTGAGGTAGTGCTCATGGGTTCAATGTCTGTTTAGAAATTGGATGGCAGAGGGGAAGACGTTGTTCCTGATTCGTTGAGTGTGTGCTTTCAGGCTTCTGTACCTCCTTCCTGATGGTAGCAATGAGAACAAGGCATAACCTGGGTGATGGGGGCCTCTAATGATGGACACCGCTTTTTCGTGGCATCGCTCCTGGAAGGTGGCATTAACCGGGAAATCGAATTAAAAAGCAGGGTGATGATGGTCATGGGGAAAATATTGGAAACCTTTCTAAAGTGCAGGATTAAACTTTGCACGGGTTAAATACATTGTTTTATCCCCAATCAATATTTTAGCCCTAGAATACTGATCACACTGCAGGTGTTCAATTCTGCTCACAACGCTGTAGGAGGGACAAGGTTCCACTGGCAAGGGTGCCAAGGAGATTCATCAGGATGGTGCCTGGAATGGAGTATTTCAGATTTGAAAATGGACTGGATAGGCTACCTTTATTCCCCTTTTGGGGAGTGGGGTGGCTGAGGGAGTTCCTGTTACAGTTATACAAAATTATGCGGAACATACAGTAGATGGGGCAAATAATAAGAAACTGTTCCCTGTAGCAGTGATGTCTAAAACTAGAGGGTATTTGTTTAGAATAAAGTGTAAGAGATTTAAAAGGAACATTTTCGCCCTGAAGGTGCCTGAACAGATGGAGGAGGAAGGTACTCTCAGAATATTTAAGAAGCATCTATGTGAGTGCTTGAATCATTGAGGCTGTGGAACAAAAGCTGAGTAGTTGATGGTTGGCATGGAAATGTTTCGCTGCAGGGCATGTTTCTGTACCATATAATTCGAAGACTGAACAGCATATTGTGCATTATAATATTAAATATATTGAATAATAGACTTAAAATTTTAAATTTTTTGTGGAAGTAATTGTTCGAATGTACCTATAAAGTATTTTACAAATGTTTTCATTTGACTATCATTCCCAATATTTTGCATTATCCTGAATTTCACTGGGGGCTTTAAGTGACAGGGTGCTGAATTCTCAGATAATTCCTATGCAGGTATTGCCATATATTTATTCAGCCGAGTCTGAACTTCTCTGAGCACTGAGGAAATGAAAATGAGGTGTCAGGGACTGAAGTACAATGTAAGATTGTGGAAACATTGATTAAACTTTTATCCAGTGACAGTCACTTGTGGCCCAGAACAAAGGTTGTATACGTACTAGTTGTGGAGGATTTACAAGAAGGGAAATGAAAAATTAGCAACGGAAGCAGCGATAAACTGCAAACTGGTCCCAAAGGATCAGTATCACTGAAAATCAGGGAGTTACGGCACATCAATTTAACTGATATTCATGGTGGAAACATTAAAAGAATGTGAAATTGATTTTACATACAATAATGCAGGCATATATTTTTCAACAAATTCTGCCTGAAAGAGCAGATAACAAAATCTACTAAATATATCCATAGCAATTTTGTGTATATGCCAGCAATTTCACCAGGCAATTTTTATCCTACTGGTCCAGAATTAAAGGATCTCACAAGATTGGTACAGATTGCTAGAAATGGCACAGCGGGGAAGATCACAAGACAAAGGAGCAGAAGTAGGCCTCTCCGCCATGTCCACCATGAGCTATACTATTCTCCCATCTAGCTCCAATTTCTGACTTTTTCCCCATATCCCTTGATACTCTGACTCATTAGATACCTATCAAACTCCTCCTCAATGATCGGGCCTTCACAGCTATATGTGGCAACGAATTCCATAGATCCACGACCCTCTGGCTAAAAAAAAAATTCTCCTCATTTCTGTTTTAAATAGGTACCCTCTAATTCTAAGACTGTGGCCTTTTGTCCTGGACTCACTCACCAAGGGATACAGCCTTTCCACATCTACTCTATCCAACATTCAAAATGTTTCTATGAGATCCCCTCTCATTCTTGTATACTCTAATGAATACAGTCCAAGAGCCGACAAACACTCCTCATATGTTAGCCCCTGCAGTCCAGGAATTATCCTCGTAAATCTTCTCTGAACTCTCTCCAACATTAGTACATCCCTTCTAAGATAGGGGGCCCAAAACTGCACACAGTACTCCAAATGAGGTCTCACCAGTGCTCCATAGAGCCTCATCAACACCTCCTTACTCTTATACTCTATTCCTCTTGTAATGAATGCCAACATAGCATTCACTTTCCTTACTGCTGATCCAACCTGGTGGTTAACCTTTAGGGTATCCTGCACAAGGACCCCCAAGTCCCTTTGCACTTCCGAGTTTTGAATTTCCTCCCCATCTAAATAATAATCTGCCCGATTAGTTCTTCTTCCAAAATGTACAACCGTACATTTCTCAACATTGTATCCCATCTGCCATTTCTTTGCCCACTCTCCTAAACTGACTAAGTCTCTCTGCAACCTTTCCGTTTCTTCAACACTTCCTGCTCTTCCACCTATCTTGGTGTCGTCTGCAAATTTAGCCACAAAACCATTTAATCCATAATCTAAACACAAAATAATCTGCAGATGCTGGGTTCAAAGCAACACTCACAACACACTGGAGGAACTCAGCAAGTCGGGCAGCATCAGTGGAAAAGATCGGTCGACGTTTCGGGCCAGAACCCTTCGTCAGGACTGTAGAGGGAGGGGGCAGAGGCCCTATAAAGAAGGTGGGGGGAGGGTGGGAAGGAGAAGGTTGGTAGGTTCCAGGTGAAAAACCAGTAAGGGGAGAGATAAAGGGGTGGGAGAGGGGAGACAGGGAAGTGATAGGCAGGAAAGGTGAAGAAGGAATAGGGGAAAACACAATGGATAGTCGAAGGAGGCGGAACCAAGAGGGAGGAGGTAGGCAGCTGGGGGAGGGGGCAGAGTGAAATAGGGATAGGGGAGGGAGGGGGAGGGAATTACCGGAAGTTGGAGAATTCTATGTTCTTTGGCAAGGATTCCCCTCCCCCTACTGATGACCCCTTCTCCTGTCTTCAACCCTCCTCCTCCTCCTGGACACCCCGCCCCGACCTTCTACCTGCACTCGATCTTTTTATCTCCCACTGTCACCGAGACATCAACCGTCTCAACTTCACCACTCCTCTCTCCTGTTCGAACCTCACTCCCTCTGAACGCACTGCCCTCCACTCTCTCCGCACTAATCCCAACCTCACCATCAAACCCGCTGACGAAGGTGGTGCTGTAGTAGACTGGCGGACGGACCTCAACCGCACTGAGGCCAAACGGCAGCTCCTGGCAGCTCTTCTTACTTATCCCTGGAACAGGACCCCACCAAAAAACATCCATCACCACCCTTATCAATACCGGAGACCTTCCATCCTCAGCCACTAGGCTCCTAATTCCCACACCCCGTACCGCTCGGTTTTACCTCCTCCCCAAGATCCACAAGTCTGACAGTCCTGGCAGACCCATAGTTTCTGCCTGCTCCTGTCCCACTAAACTTGTATCTGCCTACTGGACACCATTTTGTCACCCATAGTTCAGTATCTCCCCACCTACATCCGGGATACATCCCATGCCCTCCACCTCTTCAATAACTTCCAGTTCCCCGATCCCAACCGCTTCATTTTTACTATGGATGTCAAATCCCTATACACCTCCATTTCCCATGAAGAAGGCCTCAAAGCCCTCCACTACTTTCTGAATAATAGACCTCACCAGTTCCCCACTACTACTACCCTACTCCAGTTGGCGGAACTGGTTCTCACACTCAATAACTTCTCTTTTGGCTCTTCCCACTTCTTCAGACCAAGGGTGAAGCTATGGGAACTCGCATGGGCCCTTGCTATGCTTGCCTCTTTGCTCGTTATGTGGAACAGTCTGTGCTCCAAACCTATTCTGGTACTGCTCCCCAACTTTTCCTTCAGTATATTGACAACTACATTGGTGCTGCTTCCTGCACCCATGCTGAGCTCATCAATTTCATCCACTTTACTTCAAACTTCCACCCAGCCCTCAAATTCACTTGGTCTATCTCGGACACTTCTCTCCCCTTTCTCGATCTGTCGGTCTCCATTTCTGGAGACAGACTGTCCACTGACATCTTCTACAAGCCCACTGACTCTCATAACTACCTCAACTATACCTCTTCCCACCCCGCCACATGAAAAAATGCTTTTCCCTATTCCCAGTTCCTCCGTCTCCGCCGGATCTGCTCCAAGAATGAGATTTTCCATTCCAGGACATCTCAAATGTCCTCTTTCTTTAAGGATCGTGGTTTCCCTTCTGCTATCATTAATGACGCTCTCACCCGCATCTCCTCCATTTACTGCACATCGGCTCTCACCCCATCCTCCTGCCACCACAACAGGGACAGAGATCCCCTTGTCCTCACCTACCACCCCACTAGCCACCGGATCCAGCACATTATCCTCCGCAACTTCCGCCACCTTCAACAGGACCCCACGAATAAGTACGTCTTTCCCTCTCCACCCCTCTCTGCCTTCTGCAGGGATTGGTCCCTCCGTGACTCCCTGGTCCACATGTCCCTCCCCAAGGATCTCCCACCTGGCACTTATCCCTGTAAGCGTAAGTGCTACACCTGTCCCTACACCTCCTCTCTTGCCACCATCCAGGGCCCCAAACAGTCCTTCCAGGTGAGGCAACACTTCACTTGTGAGTCTGTTGGGGTCATCTATTGCATCCGGTGCTCCCGGTGCAGCCTCCTCTACATCGGTGAAACCCGACGCAGATTGGGGGACCGCTTCGTCGCGCACCTCCGCTCCGTCCGCCAAAACAGACAGGATCTCCCAGTAGCCACCCACTTCAACTCTGCTTCCCACTCCCATTCAGATATGTCCATACATGGCCTCCTCTACTGCCATGATGAGGCTAAACTCAGGCTGGAGGAGTAACACCTCATATACCGTCTAGGTAGTCTCCAGCCCCTTGGTATGAACATAGAATTCTCCAACTTCCAGTAATTCCCTCCCCCTCACTTCCCCTATCCCTATGTCACTCTGCCCCCTCCCCCAACTGCCTACCTCCTCCCTCTTGGTTCCGCCTCCTTCTACTATCCATTGTGTTTTCCCCTATTCTTTCTTTACCTTTCCTGCCTATCACCTCCCTGCCTCCCCTCCCCCACCCCTTTATCTCTCCCCTTACTGGTTTTTCTCCTGGAACCTACCAGCCTTCTCCTTCCCACCCTCCCCCCACCTTCTTTATAGGGCCTCTTCCCCCTTCCCCCTACAGTCCTGACGAAGGGTTCCAGCCCGAAACGTCGACCGATCTTTTCCACTGATGCTGCCTGACCTGCTGAGTTCCTCCAGCATGTTGTGAGTGTTGCTAATCCATAATCTAAATCATCGATATACATTGTAAAAAGAAGCGGCCCCAACACCGACCCTTGCAGAACACCACTAGTAACCGGCAACCAATCAGAATAGGATCCCTTTATTCCCACCCTTTGCTTTCTGCCTATCAGCCAATGCTCCACCCATTCCAATATCTTTCCTGTAATTCCATGGGCTCTCATCTTATTAAGCAGCCTCTTATGCGGCACCTTATCGAAGGCCTTTAGAAAATCCAAATACACAACATCCACAGCCTCTCCCTTGTCAATCGTATTTGAGATTACCTCAAAAAATTCCAATAGGTTGGTGAGGCAGGATCTTCCCTCCATGAAACCATGCTGGCTTGGGCCTATCTTGTCATGCACCTAGAGGTATTTCATAGCCTCATCCTTGAGGATCGACTCCAATAACTTTCCAACTACCGATGTCAGACTAATAGGTCTGTAATTTTCTTTTTGCTGCCTCCCTCCTTTCTTAAACAGCGGAACTACACTTGCGACCTTCCAGTCCTCCCAAACCATGCCAGAGTCTATTGGTTCCTGGAAGATCATTTCCAATGCTTCCACAATCTCCAAAGCCACCTCCTTCAGAACCCATGGGTGCACCTCATGTGGTCTGGGAGACTTATCTATTCTTAGTCCATTTAGCTTCTCAAGCACTTTCTCTCTAGTAATCTTGACTGTACCTAATTTAATTCCTTGAGACCTCTGGCTATCAAGTATATTGTTAATCTTCCACTGTGAAGACTAATGCAAAATACTCATTTAGTTCCTCTGCCATCTCTTTGTTACCCATTATAATTTCTCCAGCATCATTTTCAGTCGGTCCTATATCTACTCGTATTACTCTTTTGCTCTACATATATTTTTAAAAACTCTTAGTATCCATTTTTATGTTAATTGCCAACTTCCTTTTATAATTCATCTTTTCTTTCCTAATGACTTTCTTAGTTTCCTGCTGTACATTTTTAAAAGTCGTCCAGTCCTCAGTTTTCCCACAAATTTTTGCCTTCTTGATATACTGAAAAGCTTGTCTTGCATATTGTTTATACAAATCAAATCATTCATATCATGACTCTTTTCAAGAATCAGGATGCCGTATGTGTTGGGAGATAGTGAATGTATGTGTAGCGTGAGAGGCAGGCAAAATAACTGTGAGTAAAATTTATTTACAAACCAATTGAAAACATAGGAATATAATAAATAATAAATAGATCTGAGGAAGTGTCCAAGTCAGTTCTGCGGCTACTTAACCCTGAATACAGGTTGGCCTGTTATAAACTAGACAATTTTATTTAAAAGTAATTCACCAAGAGACAATCAGAGAGTGTAACGGAAGCTGTTGTCATAGCAGCAAAATTGAATTTTCCATAATATATCATCAACCATCGTGGGGAGATTTTATCAATTTCCGTGAAAGATAAATTGTATCATATAATGACCTTTGCTGTAATACTCGTGATTCTCTCAGTATGTTGGGATGTTATGTTGAAGTTGTACAAGACTTTTTCTAGGAATATATTTTTCCTGCATTTTCCTTATTACTTGTAGGAATTTCATCCAATTCTGCTCTACTGTCCCTCCATCTAGCTTACTTTTCCAATCGACTTGGACCAGTTCCTCTCTCATACCACTGTAATTTCCTTTGTTCCACTGAAATATCAATACACCTGATACCAGCTTCTCCCTTTCAGATTTGAAACTGAACTCAATCATATTATGATCACTACTTCCAAGGGGTTCCATTACCTCCAGCTCCCTAATCACCTCAGATTCATTACACAGCACCCAATCCAAAACAGCCGGTCCCCTGGTGGGTTTATAGACAAGCTGCTCCAAAAATCCATCCCATAGGTATTCTACAAACTCCCTCTCCTGAGATCCAGTAACTTCCTGACTTTCCCAATCCACCTTCATATTCAAATCCCCCATAATTATCTTGACATTTTCCTTCTGACACGCTTTTTCAATTTCCACTTATAACTTGTAATCCACTGTAGCGATGTGCTACACACAGAGCTAGAAATAACGACACGCAGTCAGTAACTCGCACTTGAGACTCGTTTATTCAAACTTCGCGGCACTGGCTTTTAAGTAGTTCCCTTCCAGCCCTTTCCGGGCGGAAATGACGTCAGAGGTGCATTACAAAAGTCCCTCCCCGCACGCGAGCTATTTTGTGAGCCGGTTCGCTTGTGTGGAAAGTGGGACGCCACACCACATCCCGACTGCTGTTTGGAGGCCTGTATATAATTGCTATTAGTGTCTTTTTACCCTTGCCGTTTCTTAACTCAACCCATAAGGATTATACCTCTTCTGATCCTATGTCCCTTCTTTCTAGTGATTTGATATCGTTGCTTACCATCAGGGCCACGCAACCCCCTTTACCTACCTTCTTATCTTTCCTATACACAGTGCATCCTTGGACATTCAGCTCCCAATCATATCCATCATTTAGCCATGACTCGGTGATGGCCACAATGTCATATCTTTTAACCTGTAGCTGTACAACAAGGTCATCCACTTTATTTCTAATGCTGCTTGCATTTAAGTACAGTACATTTAGAACAGTATTTGTTACCGATTTTGCTATGTTTCTATCGCACTGCAAATTATCCTGTCTATTCACCAGCCTGTCCTACTTGCCATCTTTGCTGCACAGTATCTTTGACGTATTTCTATTTCCCTCTTCCTCGACCTTAGCACCCTGGTTTCCTATCCCCTGCCAATTTAGTTTAAACCCTCCCTAACAACTGTATTAAATAATCCCACCAGGATATTAGTTACCCTTCGAGTTCAGGTGTAACCCACTGTTTTTGTGTAAGTCATACCTCCCCCAAAATAGAGCCCAATGATCCAAGAATTTGAAGCCCTTCCCCCTGCACCAGTTACTTAGCCACACATTCATCTGCTTAATTCTGCTATTATTACCTTCATTAGCGCATGGCTCAGGCAGTAATCCTGAGAGATGAAGGAGGGAGGGAGAGGAGGGAACATGCTCCAAGGTTAACTGACTAAGATCTTGAGATTGTATTGTAGGAGATCTGTGAGAAGATAAACTTTCTTTCTCTCTGGACCATTGAGGGCAGTGACTTGTACCTGGAACAGGAGCTCACCTCAAGGACCAATATAGCCTGGATGAGGGAACACCATATTCTCACAGGATGCTATACATCAAGTTAAAATATCCACACACTGCATTCTTTATTTCTATTCTCCACCCCTTCTCTCATGCCATAACCCCATTCAGGCTCTCCTCTAACCCTTTCTTCCCCACCTGCTTATCGCCTCCCTCTGATTACCCTTCTCCTTCCTTTTCATCCATGGTCTACTCTCCTCCCCTGTCAAATTCCTTCTTCTTCAACCCTTTACCTCTTCACCTATCACCTCCGATTTCTCACTTCATCTCTGCTCCCTCACCCACCTACTTTCTCCTTCACCTGGTTTCACCCGTCCTTTGCCAGCTTTTACTCCTTCGTCTCCACCCACCTTCTTATTCTGGCTTCTTCCATCTTCCATTCCAGTCCCGATGAAGGACCTTGGGTTGAAATGTCAACTGTTTATTCCCCTCCGTAAGTGCTGCCTGTCCTGCTATGGGCCACTCTGTCATTTTGTGTGGATTTCCAGCATCTGCAGAATATGTCGTATTCATGATTTACCACTCTGTCTGCTGACTCTGGGTCCAATACTTCGGTGATTCAACATATTGTTAGATACGGTATGTAACTAAATAGAGAAGCATACAATTGATCAATCAGCATCTGTAAGCCTACAGTGTAAAAGAATTAATCTGTTCCTGTGATCCAGTTCACCTTTTTTTATTCTATTAGGGGAAGTAGTATGGTACATGTCTCAGGAGGGTGGGGTGGCAATTGTCTTATGGATGATACATGGATGTTCGAAGTATCTCTTTATCTGACTTGCAGTTACAATTGAGATCTAACTGTCATGGTGCTCTAAGGAGTATCCAACTGATTTAAAATGATGCTTAGCTGGAGCGGTATTGAAGTTCCCCCATTGTAGCTTGTGAATGACCAATGAAAGGACCTTTTTGGAATAATGTGGCTGAGTGCCACCCAGCCAAGTTGATAAACAGTGTTGCATAATCAGGAGTTCCAAAATCATGGCTAATTCACAAACACTGCTCCTGATAGGAAGTATTCAGAGGATTAAAGAACTACACCACCAAGGACATGTATTCTTTTCATTACTACCATCAGAGAGGAAGTACAGGAGCCTTGAGGCACACCCTCATCATTCTAGAAATAGCTTCTTCCCCCTCCACCATCAGATTTCTAAATGGTCCACAAACACTACCTCACTATTGCTCTCTTTTTTGCCCTAATTATATATTGTTTTAGATTTCTTATCATAACTCATAGTGTCTTTTATGTATTGCGTGGTGCTGCTCCTGCAAAAACAATAAATTTTATGATGTATTTCAGTAATAATAAACCTGATTCTAATTCTAATTCATTGTGCTCTTTCGTCACACCTGGTTTACTGAATGGTCAGATGCCTCTAATTGAATGAAATCTTGAAGCAGCAGGGTCTCTAGCTCATTTTGGGACTCAGACATTGTGGATGCTGAAACTGCAAATTTCCAGAACACTGTATCTAAGTTGAATTTTCCAACACACCAGCAGAGGAGGCCCATGATATGTTCAACGCATTGTCACTAGAGATCTACAACATGTTCAGAATAAGTGTTTTCCAGAAAGACTTTATATTCCAAACTATGCTTAAGTCTGCCACAAACATTCCACCTACTCTACTTTCACTATGGACCATCCAATCCTTGAAATTTTATGCCCCTAATTTTCTGTGGTGTGTTTCCTACAAATACGACTCAAGATAAGAGCGGCCAAGTCACAGAGTAATTTTTGCTTTCTGATGTGAAGGAAAGGCTGTTTGCTGTTTGATCATTTTCCATCTTTTAAAGATTTGTTTTGGAAATGTCTCAGCATAAAACATCAACCATCTGAGTCTGGATCAAGGGTCACCTCCTGAAACCTTGATTTCACTCCATAAATGCTGCCTTACCTGTGGAGTTCCACCAGCAGATTGTACTTTTTTTTTGGCCAAAGATTTGATTCAGTAGTGACATGCTTGTAAATTGTAAACTTGGTCAAAGGAAGTGTTGTAACGTAAAGGGAACCTGCCCAAGCATGTGTAGCAAAGCATTCAGAAACGGCTTCATGTAAGACTACTTAGAGTTAGATTCATAGAAAAGTACAGCACAGAAACAGGCCCTTTGGCCCATCTAGTCTGTGCCAAACCATTGAATCTGCCTACTCCCATTGACCTGCACTGGGACTATAGCCCTCCATACCCCTACCATCCATGCTTCTCTTAAATGTTGATATCAGACTCACATCCATCACTTGTATTGGCAGCTCATTCCATACTCTCATGGTCCTCTAAGTGAAGAAGTTTCCCTTCATGTTCCCCTTAAACTTTTCATCTTTCACCCTTAACCCATGACCTCTGGTTGCAGTCCCACCCAACCTTAGTGGAAAAAGCCTGTTTTCATTTACCCCCCATAATTTTCTATAACTCTATCAAATCTCCTCTCAATCTTCTACATTTTGCAGAATAAAGTTGGAACCTATCCAGACTTTTCATATAACTCAGGTCCTCCAGTCACAGCAACATCACTGTAAATTTTCTTTGTATTTTTTCAGCCTTATTTACATCTTTGCTGTAGGTAGGTGATCAAAACTGCACACAATACTCCAAATTAGGCCTCATCAATGTTTTATACAACTTCAAGATAACACAGTCCTTGCAGTATTTTCCCTCTGGCCGACCAACCCACAAGCCCCATCCCATTTATGCCTACAACCTGCCAATTCAATCATTACCCCTGAAACCCAGACTACGTGGTCCAGATCCTTCTCTGACACTGCCCTGAGTAAACTCCCAACTCCATGGGCCCCTTTCCTCTGTGCCTCTCTCCACCGCATCTGTCATCTTAACTCTCAACCACATTGATTATGTCCTGAGTACACTGCCCTTCGAGCTAGCATGCAATACATCCTTGTTGGAGCAGACCTTCAGAAAAATCATTCACATGCCTGCTGTTATTGAACCATTTGATACATATCACATGCGTGCACAACTTTATGATCTCTGCTCTTTTGTGGGTTCAATATCAATTTCCAGAACCATTGTGCAGTAAATCAAAACAGTTGGCTTCTGAAAACATAGCCATCAATGCAAACTAGCATGCATATATGCATTTTTTAGCATTTTCTTTTCAGGCAAGATACACGCACGGTTGATAGAAGGTTTGCACTTACCCTCAGTTGTGACAGAATAATGAAAGCCTCAGGGAGAAGCACGATAATGTGACAAAATTACTGATGTGTCAATCTGTATGGAATTCCAGTTGTGTGAGGTGATTATGTTATCCTCTGATTAATGGAAGATTTATACTTTGGAGGTTGCATTTTATATGATATTTCTGTCAGGTTTATGAGGACACAGGGGATGAGATTTTTGATTGAGTTCTGCATTTTGCATTCGAATGGGTACCAGATGACAGGAAATATTGTTAGGTAGTGATAATCAAACTTCTGCCAATCATTCACGTGATGTGTAAATCTCAAACAGATTTGAGTAGCTCTTTGTTCCTTATAATAAAACACAAAAGCCATGGATACTGGGTTGCAGATGAGAATACACATTCAAACAGAACTGAGTTTGTTGTACTAAACACAAAAGTAGTAACTGGGAGACTTATCTCCTTTGTGCACCATTTTCAGATCATAGGATTACAGTTATCATGAAAAATCATTTAATTTGTGATGGTATTAAGGGATTACAGTAAGAAAAAAACCAGCCATCATTATATTGCACAGACACAGGAAAATCTGCAGATGTTGGAAATCCAAAGCAGCACACACAAAATACTGGTGGAACTCAGCAGGACAGGCAGCATCTTTGGGAAAGAGTAAACAATGGACATTTCGGACCAAGACCCTTCTTCGTGACTGCTGAATGATCATATTTGCTGTGAGAGGAAACAGCATTAATTTGAAAGGTAGACATGGGAAGGATCTTTCAAAGTTGCATATAAGCAAGAACATTCTTACAACTGGGCAACAGACCTCTTTTACTTCATTCATTTTCATAAGACCATAGGAGAAGAGTTAGGCCAATTGGCCCATCAAATCTGCTTCCATAGTTCCAACTTGGTTATCCCTTTCAATCCCATTTTCCTTCCTTGTCACCATAACCTTTGACAGCCTTACTAACCAAGAGCACATCAATCTCCGCTTTAAATATACCCAATGACTTGGCTTTCACAGTTGCCTGTGTCAATGAATTCCATGGGTTCACCATCCTCTGGCTGAAGAAGTAACTCCTCATTTCTGTTCTGAAGGGACATCCTTCTACTCTGTGGCTGTGCCCTCTGGTCCTAGACTCACCCACTCTAGAAAACATCCTCTCCGTGTCTACTCTATCTAAGGCTTTCAATATTCAATAGGTTTCAATGAGATCCCCCACTTTTTCTTCTGAACTCCAGTGAGTAGTCCTCATGCATTAACCCTTTCATTTTGGGATCATTGTTGCAAGCCTCCTCTAAACCCTCTCTAATTCCAGTTAAACCTTTCTTTGATAAGTGGACCAAATTTGCTCACATGCTCTAAATGTGGTCTAATCAATGCCTTATAAAGCCTTAACATTACATCCTTGCTTTTATATTCTAGTCTGCTTGAGACGAATGCTGAATTTGAATTTGCCTTCCTCGTGATGATTGATGGAATACAGGCACAGAATCTAGGATATTCTAAGTCTTGTTGGAGCTGAATTTGATTTTAACTTCCAATCTTCCCACAACATGGCTTCTGTGCTTATAGCATTATACACAGGCTGTACTCAGAAAATTGTCACAAATGTACAATCAGAAAATGCTTCAGTGAGTGAAATTCAGGAACGTATAATCAGAAATTATATTGTGTCTTTGCATGTGAATTTTCATCCAGTTAAACAGGAATCACTTTTCTAAACGCAGTGAAAGAATTGCATAGTAATTGTAAGCTACTTGGAATTCCAGGTGTGCTAAAATTACTGCACTTATCAAAAGCAGCTGAAAACATGTGGTTAACCTGAAATGGGTAACCACTTAATGACACATACACAAAATGCTGGATGAACCCAGCAGGTCAGGCAACATTTATGAAAGGAATAAACAATCAACGTTACAGACGAGCCCACAGCGGGAGTGCCGGATACAATAGACGACCCCAAACCATTCGCTGGTGAAGTGTTGCCTCACCTGGAAGGATTGTTTGGACCATGAGGGAGGAGATGAATGGGCAGGTGTGGCACTTTAGCGGCCTGCAGGGGTATGTGCCAGCAGGGACATTAATGGGGAGGGACGAGCGGACAGGGGAACCACGGAGGGAGCAATCAATGCAGAAAACAGAGTGTAAGAGGGAGGTAGTGGTAGGATCCCTGTGAAGATAGGGGAAATTGAGGAGAACGATGAGTTGGAACGGAGGCTCACGGGGTGGTAGGTGAGGACAAGAGAAACTCTATCCCTGTTAA
Source organism: Mobula hypostoma (assembly GCF_963921235.1). Lineage (NCBI taxonomy): Eukaryota > Metazoa > Chordata > Chondrichthyes > Myliobatiformes > Myliobatidae > Mobula > Mobula hypostoma. The sequence continues at coordinate 115,585,578 of NC_086097.1, read as the reverse complement.
GGTGGTAGAAAGATGGGGTTGTGTATTTGATATTTCTGTAATATTTGAGTGATCTTGTATAATATTCGAGTATTCTTTGATTAATCAGTCTAGTTTGTTTAAATAATTAATTACACATTATATGTATAATACATTAATTGCTTGCGTCATCACACTACCATGTGATACGTGCCTGCCTTGCTTAAAAGTCAACTCAAAGTACACCCGTGTTTCAGACTCTCTGCATCTCTGGCAAACGGAAGAGAACACCTCCAGCCATGATTCTGCACACCCCACGCATCATTCTCTGCAACTTCCACCATCTTCAATGGTATCCTACTACCAAATACAACTTTACCCCCCTTGCACTCTCCACTTTCTGCAGGGATTGCTCCTTCCATGATCCCTATCTCCATTCATCCCTGTCCACTAATCTCCCTCCTGGCACATACCCCTGCAAGTGGCCAAAGTGCTACACCTGCCCGTACACCTCCTCCCTCATCTCCATTCAGGGCCCCAAACAGTCCTTCCAAGTGAGGCAACACTTCATCTGTGAATCTGTTGGGGTCATCTATTGTATCTGGTGCTCCCGATGTAGACTCCTCTACACTGGTGAGACCTGTCATAAGTTGGGAGACCACTTTGTTAAGGAATTGCACTCCATCTGCCAAAAGTAGAATTTTGCGATGGCCAACCATTTTAATTCCTATCCCCATTCCCACTTTGACATATCTTTTGCCACATTGAGGCCACTCTCAGGGTGGAGGAGCAGTACCGCATCTTCTGTATTTCAAACTGATGACATTAATATCAATTTCTCCTTCTGGTAATCTTTTTTTTATTCATTCCCCTTCCCTCTTCTTCCATTTCACGCTCAGGCCACTTATCTCTTCTCTTGGTCTGCCTATCACCTCCCTCGTGTGCCCCTCCTCCTTCCTTTTCCTATCCACTACCCTCTCCTATCAGATTCCTTCTTCTTCCAGCTGGTTTCACCTTTCAGCTGGACCACTTCCTCTTCCCTCACCTATTTATTCAGATGTCTTTCCTCTTCTTTTCCAGTCCTGAAGTAGAGTCTCGGCCCGAAACATTGATTGTTTATCCATTTCCATAGATGCTGCCTGACCTGCTGAGATCCTCCAGCATATTGGGAGTGTTGCTCTTAATTTGCAGCATCTGCAGAATCTTGTGTTTATGATTAACCGCTTAGCAAGTACACCAGACATATTCCATTCCAGAGTAGGATTTGTGCATAAATGGGCAACAGGTCACAGCAAATGGGCAAGAAAAAATTCTCAAATCTGTGCAAAAGTAAGTCACAAGGTTATAATGTCACTCTGGACAAGAAAGCATTTCCTTGTCTGAGGGCCTGGCTTCATATATCTTCAGGAGCGAGAGGCGGAATGCCGCTGATTCAATGTAAGAAAAAGGAATGAAAATGGGCTGTATCTTGCTGAACCTGACCTTGACTTATAATGCTGGCCTTGGTTGTCAGCAGCCTCCAGGATTCTTCACAAAAGCATTAATACAATGTAGTTCATAGATTAAATCAGGGAAATTTAAAGCGTACTTAACAAGGACACATCAGCAATCATAAAGGACTTTAAATATGGACTGGACAAACCAATGCATTAGTAGTGTTTAATAGAATATACAGTCCTCAGCAAAAGTCTCAGATGCAGATCGATATCTCAGGTGTCTTAGACTTTTACACAGAACTGTATTAATTTTATGTATTGCACTGTACTGCTGTCCGTGCGCATGCGCGCGCGCACACACAAACACACTTCATGACATAACGTATGTGATTTTGGGTCACTGCTGTGGACTAAGAATTGAAAGGAGGCAGGTTGGGAATAGGAGAAGGGACGGAGAGGGGAGAGAACAGGAAGCAACAGAGAGACATTTTGTAAAGATCAATAAACCAGTTGTTTGGATTCAAATGGCATTGTCTAATGTCTTAGGGCTGCATGCATCCCATCCCCTGCACCTGGCACTCCTTCTCTGTCATAGAAACATAGAAACATAGAAAGGAGGTGCAGGAGTAGGCCATTCGGCCCTTCGAGCCTGCACCGCCATTTATTATGATCATGGCTGATCATCTAACTCAGAACCCCACCCCAGCCTTCCCTCCATACCCCCTGATCCCCCTAGCCACAAGGGCCATATCTAACTCCCTCTTAAATATAGCCAATGAACTGGCCTCAACTGTTTCCTGTGGTAGAGAATTCCACAGATTCACCACTCTCTGTGTGAAGAAGTTTTTCTTAATCTCGGTCCTAAAAGGCTTCCCCTCTATCCTCAAACTGTGGCCCCTCGTTCTGGACTTCCCCAACATCGGGAACAATCTTCCTGCATCTAGCCTGTCCAATCCCCTTAGGATTTTATACGTTTCAATTAGATCCCCCCTCAATCTTCTAAATTCCAACGAGTACAAGCCCAGTTCATCCAGTCTTTCTTCATATGAAAGTCCTGCCATCCCAGGAATCAACCTGGTGAACCTTCTTTGTACTCCCTCTATGGCAAGGATGTTTTTCCTCAGATCAGGGGACCAAAACTGCACACAATACTCCAGGTGTGGTCTCACCAAGGCCTTGTACAACTGTAGTAGTACCTCCCTGCTCCTGTACTCGAATCCTCTTGCTATAAATGCCAGCATACCATTCGCTTTTTTCACCGCCTGCTGTACCTGCATGCCCACTTTCAATGACTGGTGTATAATGACACCCAGGTCTCGTTGCACCTCCCCTTTTCCTAATCGGCCACCATTCAGATAATAATCTGTTTTCCTATTTTTGCCATCAAAGTCATCTGTCCACACCCCTCCCATGGTGCTCCACCCTCCTCATTTGCAACATCCTTTGCACTTGCCAGATTTACAAACTCACTCTCTAGTCATGTTGTCAAATACCCTTAACTTTTTCTAATATTTATTTCTTCAAAAAGGCATATGGTGCATTGGCCTTCATCAACCATGGAATTGAGTTTTAAGAGCCGAGAGGTAATGTTACAGCTATACAGGATCCTGGTCCCGACTTGGAGTTCTGTGCTTAGTTCTGGTCACTTCACTACAGGAAGGATGTGCAAACTGTAGAAAAGGTGCAGAGGAGATTTACAAGGATGTTGCCTGGATTCTCAACCTATGAAAATAGGTTGAGTGAACTCGGCCTTTTCTTCTTGGAGTGGCGGAGGATGAGAGATGACCTGATGGAGGTGTATGAGGTGATGAGAGGCATTGATCGTGTGGATAGTCAGAGGCTTTTTCCTAGGGCTGAAATGGCTAACACAAGAGGGCACCGTTTTAAGGTGCTTGGGAGAAGGTACAGAGGAGATGTCAGGGGTAAGTTTTATACACAGAGAGTGGTGAGTGTGTGGAATGGGCTGCCAGCAACAGTGATGGAGGCAGATACGATAGGGCCTTTTAAGAGACTCCTGGATAGGTACATGGAGCTTAGAAAAATAGAGGACTATGGACAACCCTGGGTAATTTCTAAGGTAAGGACATGTTCGGCACAGCATTGTGGGCCAAAGGGCCTGTATTGTGCTGTAGGTTTTCTATGTTTCTCGTTGCTCTTTTATTTTTGTTGCTGTTTTGTGTGATTTTGTTCAGGGCGGACAAGCACTGTGATCTGCAGATAGGCAGATAGATACCTTATTGATCCCAAAGGAAATTACAGTGTCACATTAGTGTTACAAGTGCACAGATATGTAAGTATTAGAAGAAACGTAGAAACAATAAAAAATAAGTTACCTCAGACAGTCTAACAGGAGGGGATCATTACTTCCCCGGCTATAAGTTGACTCATTAGAGAGCCTGATGCTAAGGGTAATGATGACCTCATATAGAGCTTTTTGGAGCAGCACAGCTGTCTTAGTCTATTACTAAAAGTGCTCCTCTATTCAGCCAAGATGGCATGCAGAGGATGAGAAATATTGTCCAGAATTCGCAGGATTTTTTGTATGCTTCTTTGTTCTACCACAGCCTTCAGTGTATTCAGTTTGACTTATGTAACAGAACCAGGCTTTCAAATCAGTTTATTGAACCTGTTGGCATCACCCATGTTGATGCCATTACCCTAGCATACCACCACACAGAAGCAAAAGTCTGGCAGAACATGTGAAGGAGAGGCCTGTGAACTCGAAAGGACCTCACTATCACCTTTGTCTGACTGATGATGAGTGCAGGTGACTCAGCCTGCACCATTTGACAAAGTCCTCTACCAGGGCCCCGTACTCATTCTCCCATCCTCCCTTTATGCACCCAACTAGTGCTGAGTTATCAGTAAATTTCTGCTGATGACATGGCTCAGTGTTGCATCTAATGTCCAAGGTATACAGCGTAAACAGGAAGGGAGCCAATACAGTCCCATGTGGGTCCACAGTGCTGCTTATAGTCATGTCTCACATAGAGCTCTGAAGCCACACAAACTGTGGTCTGTCAGTCAGGTAGTCCATTATCCAGGATACAATGGAAGTGCCAACCTGCATTGAATGGAGCTTTCCCCCCGCACTGGGGGCTGTATGGTATTGAAAGCACTTGAGAAATCAAAAATCATGACCCTCACAGTGCTGCTCTGGTTATCCAAATGGGAGTAGACTCTGTTCAGCAGGAAGATGACAGCATCGCCGACTCCAGTGTGCTCCTGGTAGGCAATCTGCAGTGGATCGAGGGTTGGTATGACCAGGGGTTGGAGGTGAGCCAGGGCCAGCCTCTCCAGGGTCCTCATGATGTATCAGACACAGCAAAAGATGCAGCACTGGATTGAACAGAACAGAATGCCCCTGGATTCTTTCGATGTCTTTGAGAGTTGGTGTTCTGTATTGTGTTATTCGTTCACATTTTTTGCCACTTGCATGATTTCTTCTTATTTTGGCGCACTGAAGAGTTTGATGTTTTTCTTTGAATGGTTTCCACCGTTTTCTTTTTTTATGGCTGTCTGTGGAGATGATGGATCTCAGGGTTGCATACAGCGTAAATACTTTGATAATAAATGTACTTTGAACTTTGAATCTTTGAAAAAATAAAAACCTGATAGGATAAGCAGTCCTTCTGTGGTTGTCAAGACAATTTAAGAAAATGCCTTCATTGTCATATAGCATTTAAAAAAAATTGCTTTGTCCGCGCAAGTCCATGCCAACTAGATATCACCCTTTTGCTGCAGTCCTGCAGTAATCTGTTAGTTTATTCTCCCAACATTCTCATCAACCTCTCCCAGGTCCTGTCATCACCTACACAAATTCACAGCAGTCGATCAACCTGTAAACCTGTATGTTTTTAAGATGCCAACTCACAAGGCCAAAAAGCTGTTGTTAAACGGTTCATATCTATAGCAACAGAGAAGTAGTTAAAGTTGTACTTTGTATCAGTTACTTGCATAACAATACTTGGATACTTTGAATAGATTTAGTCTACATATTAAGACCATAAGACATAGGAGCAGAATTGGGCCATTTGGCCCATCGAGTCTGAATCTGCCATTCAATCATGGCTCATCCTTTTTTCCCCTCCTCAGCCCCAATCCCCAGCCTATTTTCTGTAACCTTTGATGCTATCTGACTTAAATATACCCAATGACCTGGGCTCCACAGCTGACTGTGGTAACCAATTCCACAACTTCACACTCTAGCCGAAGAAATTTCCCCACATCTCCGTTTTAAATGGAAATACCTTTATCCTGAGGCTGTGCCCTCTTGTCCTAGACCACGGGAAGCATCCTTTCCACATCTACTCTGTCTAGGCCTTTCAACATTTGAAATGAGATTTCCACTCCCCCCCCCCAACATCCTTCTAAATTCAAGCGAGTATAGACCCAGAGCTATTAAACCTTCCTCGTATGATAAGTTTTCATTCCTGGAATCATCCTAGTGAACCTCTTCAGAACTCTCTCCAATGCCAGCTTCATCTGTTCTTAGATGAGGAGCCCAAAACTGTTTACTGTATAAAAAGGTGAGGCCTCACCAGAGCGTTATAAAGCCTCATCATCACATCCTTGCTCTTGTGTTCTAGACATCTTGAAATGAATGCTGACATTGCCTTCGCCTTCCTCACCACCAACTCAGCCTGCAAGTTAACCTTTAGGCTGTTCTGTACAGGGACTCTCAAGTACCTTTGCATCTCAGATTTTTAGATTTTCTCCCCAATTAGAAAATAGTCTACACATTTATTTCTCTTGCCAAAGTACATGACCATGTATTTTCCAAGATTGTATTTCATTTGCTACTTTCTTGCTCATTCTCCTAATTTGTCTTAAGTCCTTCTGCAGCCTCCCTGTTTCCTCAATACCACCAGTCCCTCCACCAATCTTGGTATCATCTGCAAACTTGGCAACAAAGCCAACTATTCGATCATCTATATTATTGATATACAAAATAAAAAGAAGTGGTCCCAACACTAACCCCTGCAGAACACCACTAGTCACTGGCAGCTAACTAGAAAAGGATCCTTAGATTCCCACATGCTGCCTCCAACCAATCAGCCAATGCTCTAACCATACTAGTAACTTTCCCATAATAGCACGGGTTCTTAACTTGGTAAGTAGACTCTTGTGTGGCATCTTGTCAAAGGCCTTCTGAAAGTCCAAATATACAACATCCACAGTATCCCCTTTATTTATCCTACTTATAATCTCCTCAAGGAATTCCAACAGGTTCATCAGGCAAGATTTTCCCTTAAAGAAAACATGCTGACATTGTCCTATATTGTCCCATATTGCTAAGTACCCCATAACCTCATCCTTAACAATTGACTCGAACATCTTCCCAACCACTGAGATCAGGTTAACTGGTCTATAATTTACTTTCTGCTGCTTTCCTCCTTTCTTAAGGAGTGCAATGCCACTTGCAATTTTCCAGTCCTCTGGCACCATGCCAGAGGCCAATGATTTTTGAAAGATCTTTAATAATGCCTCCACAATCTGTACTCCTACCTCTTTCAGAACCCTAGGGTGCAGTTCATCTGGTCTGTGTGACTTATGTACACTTAGGTCTTTCAGCTTTTTGAGCACCTTCTCCCTTGTAATAGTAACTGCACTCAGGGCTCTTTCCTCACACCCTTCAACATCTGCTACATTGCTAGTATCTTCCACAGTGAAGACTGATGCAAAATACTCATTTGGTATATCTGCCATCTCCTTGGCCCCCATTATTAGTTCTCTGGCCTCATTTTCTAGCAGTCCTATATCCACTCTCATCTCTCTTTTATTTTTCATATACATGAAAAAGCTTTAACTATCCACTTTGATATTGTTTGCTAGCTTGCTTGTACATTTCATCTTTTTCCGCCTAATGATTCTTTTAGTTGCTCTCTGTAGGGTTTTAAAAGCTTCCCATTCCTTTATCTTCCCACTAATTTTTGCTTTGTTGCTTTCTTTTACGTTTGACTTCCCTTGTCAGTTATGGTTGTAATATTTTGCCATTCGAGTATATCTTTGTTTTTGGAATCCTGCACCCTCCTCATTTTTGCCAGAACCTGATGCCACTTCAGCTCTCCCATCACCAGTGCCAGCAGCTCCTTCCAGCTTACTTTTGCAACTCCTCTCTCATACCACTGTAATTTCCTTTCCTCCACTCAAATACTGTTATGTCAGACTTTACTTTCTCCCTATCAAATTTCAAGTTGAACTCCATCATATTGTGATCACTGCATCCTAAGGTTTCTTTTACCTTAAGCTCCCTAATCGCTTCCAGTTCATTACGTAATACCCAATCCAGTATAGGTGATCCCGTAGCTGGCTCTATGACAAACAGCTCTAAAAAGCCATGTTGTAGGCATTCATCAAACTCACTATCCTGAGATCCATTACCAACCTGATTTTCCCAACTGACCTACATGTGAAAATCTCTCCTGACTATAACATTGCCCTTTTCTCCCCCCTACAAAATTAGGTTAAACCCTTCCCTACAGCTCAAACAATCCTGGTCCCTCTCAGGTTCAGGTGCAATCCGTCCCTTTTGTACAAGCCATACCTCCCCCAGAAGAGATCCCAATGATCTATGAACCCAAAGGCCTGCCTCTGCACCATCTTCTCTACCATGCATTGATCTGCCAAATCATCCTGTTTCTACCCTCACTGGAGGCACAGGCAGCAATCCAGAAATTACTACGCTGAAGGTCCTGCTTCTCAGCTTTCTACCTAGCTCTCTTAAATTCTCTCTTCAGGACTTCATTGCTTTTCCTTCCTATACCATTGGTACAAATATGTACCAAGACATCTGGTTGCTCTCCCTCCCTTTCCAAAATGCTGTGGATGTGATCAGGGTCTGGAAAAACATGAGAGTGGTGTTCGTAGTTTGAATAGTTTTGGTTGCGTCAACACAGGAAGATGTTTCCATCTACTGATAAAATCAAAGTGTAAAGCCATAAATCTTAAAATGCTATTAATTAATCGAAGTTCCAAGTAATTTGTTATCAAAGTTCATATGCAGTGTATTATCATACTACTCTGAGATTCATTATCTTGGATGCATTTACAGGAAAAAAGAAAGCAGAATTTTTCAAAATAAAGGACATATAAACTAAGACTGACAGACAACAAATATGCAAAAGGTTACTGTCTATGAAGTGGCAATGTCCCATGTTGAGGCAATGGAACGGAAGATCAACAAGTATGTGAAGAAGTGGCTTGGGGTATCAAGCAGCCTCACCAATGTTGCAACCCACAGTAGCCAGACAAAGCTTACCATCCCAGTGGAATCCTTTGTGGAAGAGGTCAAGGTAGCCAAGGTACGATCATTCTTGATGCTTCGAGACTCAAAAGACCCTGTCATCAATAACACCCAGCCGGATGTGAGATCAGGCAGGAAGTGGTCAGCCCGTGTAGCAGTTAATGAGGCAGAGTCTGGATTGAAGCACAAGAAGACGGTTGGGGCTATCCAGCTAGGCCGCCAGGCGCTTCGATGGACAACCCACAAGTGGTGGTCACCTTCTACAGGTAAGGAGTGCCGTGAGCTTGTAACACAAGAAATATGAGAGGTATGAAATTATGAAATATGAAATTACGACACATCTGGATAGCAGTAACAGGATTGGTCTGAGTCAGCATGGATTTACGAAGGGGAAATCATGCTAGACTAGTCTTCTGGAATTTTTTGAGGATGTAACTATGAAAATGGACAAGGGAGAGCCAGTGGATGTAGTGTACCTGGACTTTCAGAAAGCCTTTGATAAAGTCCCACATAGGAGATTAGTGGGCAAAATTAGTGACATGGATTGAAAATTGGCTGGCTGACAGAAAACAAAGAGTAGCGATTTACGGTCCCTTTCGGAATGGCAGGCGGTGACCAGTGGGGTACCGCAGGGTTCAGTGCTGGGACCGCAGCTGTTTACAATATATATTAATGATTTAGATGAAGGAATTAAAAGTAACATTAGCAAATTTACCGATGACACAAAGCTGGGTGGCAGTGTGAAATGTGAGGAGGATGTTATGAGAATACAGGGAGACTTGGACAGGCTGGGTGAGTGGGCAGATGCAGTTTAATGTGGATAAATGTGAGGTTATCCACTTTGGTGGTAAGAACGGGAAGGCACAGTATTATCTAAATGGAGTCAAGTTAGGAAAAGGGGAAACACAACGAGATCTAGGTGTTCTTGTACATCAGTCACTGAAAGCAAGCATGCAGGTACAGCAGGCAGTGAAGAAAGCTAATGGCATGCTGGCCTTCATAACAAGGGGAATTGAGTATAGGAGCAAAGAGGTCCTTCTGCAGCTGTACAGGGCCCTGGTGAGAACACACCTGGAGTACTGCGTGAAATTTTGGTCTCCAATTTTGAGGAGGGACATTCTTGCTATTGAGGGAGTGCAGCGTAGGTTCACAAGGTTAATTCCCGGGATGGCGGGACTGTCATATGTTGAAAGGTTAGAGTGACTGGGCTTGTATACTCTGGAATTCAGAAGGTTGAGAGGGGATCTTATTAAAACATATAAGATTATTAAGGGATTGGGCACGCTGGAGGCAGGAAGCATGTTCCCGCTGATGGGTGAATCCAGAGGCCACAGTTTAAGAATAAGGGGTAGGCCACTTAAAATGGAGTTGAGGGAAAACTTTTTCGCCCAGAGGATGGTGGATATATGGAATGCTCTGCCTCAGAAGGCAGTGGAGGCCAAGTCTCTGGATGCATTCAAGAAAGAGCTCTTAAAGGTAGTGGAATCAATGGTTATGGGCATAAGGCAGGAACTGGATACTGATTGTGGATGATCAGCCATGATCACAGTGAGTGGTGGTGCTGGCTCGAAGGGCCGAATGGCCTACTCCTGCACCTATTGTCTATTGCAGAAGGGGAGAAGAGGTTAGCTAAAACAGCTGGCCTGGCCAAACAAGGGGCTTGGACCTGGTGGGAAAGTGTTGAACAACGACATCTATCTTGGAATGTTCTGTGGCAGACGGAACCGCTCCGCATTTCTTTTCTATGCAGAGCAGCGTACGATCTGCTCCCAACACCTGCCAACCTCAGCACCTGGTATGAAGATAAGACAGACAGGTGTGCTGCTTGTGGCGAGAAGGGAACACTTCAACATATCTTGAGTGCATGCAGAGTCAATCTTTCCAGCGGCATGTCACTTGGAGACATAACAACGTTCTCAAAGTTGTAACAGAAGCGGTTGAGCAGAGAGTACTGCAGCACAACTTATCTCATGCCCCATGCTGCACAGAATATCGCACATCATTTGTGAAAGAAGGCTCCAAGTCAAGGGTGCACAGTGCAGGCTCACGATCAAGCATACTTTCTTCAGCCAATGATTGGTGTGTCAAGGCTGACCTGGACGGGGAAGGTAGTTTCCCGGAGCAAATAGCTTTCACCACATTGCGTCCAGATATAATCGTATGGTCTGACACCAGTAGAGAAGTGATTATTGGTGAACTCACAGTCCCCTGGGAAGACAACATCGATGAAGCCCATGAGTGCAAGTTAACCAAGTATGCAGAATTAAGATCAGAGTGCAGAGACGGAGGGTGGAAGTTCTCATGCTATCCATTCGAAGTAGGCTGCCGTGGGTTTATTGCGTTCACTTTCCAGAAGTGGCTGCGTGACCCTGGCTTCACTAGAAGAGAGATCAAGTCAACCAGCAGGGCTGTAGCTGAGGCGGCAGAGAAAGGATCAGCATGGATGTGGACCAAGTATGTCCAGAGGGGCAGATAGTCAGACAGTGTATACATATCTTTCAAACCCTTCAGTAGTTGCATAGACACCTGAAGAGCAGACTATCTGTTGGATGGAAGTGACCAACAACTCTGATGGAGGCAGATGCCAAGTTTTTAAGCTCACCAGTGGGAGGTGGTGCTTTAGCACTGCTGGCCCACCACCTCGAGAGAGTCTTGATCATAAGCGGGCCGAAACTCCTGAAGACAGGTGACAGATCAACTGATGATCCTGCTGGTGATAGGACAGGACAGTTAACATCTTAGTCCGCGTGTATTTTTTAACTCTTATAAGCTGAGCGAATAAAAGTAATTCCGAGTAGCTGAGTTATAAAGAGTCTTTGGAAGTGATTCTGTAATTCTTCGATAGAAGTTACCCGAGCCAGTTCAGGAGCCTGATGGTTGTAGGGCAATTAACTGTTCCTGAACCTGGTGGTGTGGGACCTAAGGCTCCTGTACCTCCTGCTTGAGTTGGAATTTAGGGGATATTTCTTTTACCCAGAGAGCAGAGGAATATAGAACCTGTTGCTATGAGAAGTAGTTGAGTTGGATTCAATGTATTTTTTCCCTAATGCCAATTAAAACCAATGCATCTAAGTCTGAAAAATTACTCAGGTCACTGTCAGAACAATGGAACTGAATATGAGAGGAAGAAGAGTGTCCTATCTACCTAGCACCACCAAATAGAAACCATTTTCTCCTACACTTTTAATCTGACCAGTGCCAAATTATGCGTTTGCTCTAGAAAATCACACATTATCCTTTTGATTCCAATCCGCTTGATTGCCAGAAAATGTGTAAAACTTCGAAAGAAGTTACATTTGGAATTTCTGACTTGTCATGATGAAATGAGTACATTGTGAATTGAGCTAAAAGGTCTGCAATTTTCATTAAAAATCCTCCATCGAGGAAGTCTAAATGCTGTTTATAATTCTCTCCCATCTCTGTCAACTGTAAAACAAACTTCTAAGTTAAGCCAATAATAGTCTTAATAATTGGTTTGAACTCTGTAGGAAACATCCTAAGAATGTTTCAGAATCAATTCAGAGTAGTGGTGATTAAAGTTACCCACTCTTGTTCAGAAGCCTGTTGGCTGTAGGGTACATTCCTAAGAATGTACCAGAAGGCAGATTTTTTAAAATATAAAAGACTTCACACTGGGCTCCAATTAAAACCTCTAATGTAATTGCAAGAAAAAAAAATCTCAATGCTAATTTACAGCAGGATGCAGATAATCATTAATTAGTAACTGTCTTCAGTTGTCCTAACTAATAGGCTATCTCTGTATAGAGATGGAAAAATAAACATTGAAATGCTAATGGCAGTGATTGTTTTTTTCCTTCAGAATTGTGGAATTTGACAAATGATACACAGTTGAAAAATTAATATTACTGATTTAAAACATTCACTTGATATAAATGAATTTAAAGTATTGAAGTTAATTAAAGTACAAAAAAAAATGTTCAATCCTGTTTGGCAATTCCATTTAAAAACATGGCGGTCACTGCTTGTATTGTGATAAAACATTGATTTTGAGATTAGTTTTGATCTCCCATGATCTTGTTGGATAACAGGGTAATCTGTAGGACCATTATAGGTACAGTTCAACTCCTTGTGCTCCATTTTCATCTAGATTTATGACCTCAAAATCTGACAAATGTTCAAACTGTGGACACAGGAGTTATAAAGTGTAGAGACCAGGAATAAAAGGCAAAGAAGTAAATTTTGAATTTACTCTGCATATCAATGAAGCCAATGTGCACTAATAATTGTGATAATAGATATCTTATTAATATGTAATAACATTTATATTAATAATATTAATATAATGGTAAGGTAATGAGATCCAAATTTAAAATCTCTTGGAGTAATAATATTTATATTTAAATATATGACACCTTCACAAATCAGATTGGAAACCAAAGTTAATCTCTTCCTTGAAACACTTATTTAAAGAAAAATACACACAAACAAATCATTACAGAGGTTAAGAATCAGAAAGGAAAACATCAAAACGCTGAAATACTCAGCAGATCAAACAGTATGTATTGAGAGAGTAGCAAAGGCAATGTTTGAACAACATTTCAGTCCTGTTTTGATAAATCTCACTGACAAAGACATCTTCTCCAGATTTAGTACTGAAGGAAACTGCACGATGACAAGTAATGTTAAATTATAACCCAGGGAGATCACCCAAGTGTACAGATGAGATGCTGTGGCAATATTTTTTAAGGAGTTTTCATGTTAATCCCTGTGCACATGCCAAAAGCTAGCCTTAATCTACACTTTAAGAAAACAAATTATCTGCTCATGTTGACATTGTTATTTGTGGGAGCTTCTTTTGCACAACATATCTGCTAGGGTTCATAAATACATTATTTTAGGTATGTGGAGACTATTATTATATTCTAATATATGATGACTCACTAATTCCATTTTAGACGGTTTGCATTTTTAATAGACCTTTCCTTTCAGGCAAACTACAAGATTTTCTCAACCCCAGAGTTTTGGGCAACATGCATCACTGGCCATAACAAAAATCCTTGTACTAAAAAGCATCTCTATCTATGAAAATAAGGTCAAACAGGAATTCCAATCTAGCCGACCCAAATCTAGAGAATATATCTTAAATTTTAATGATTGCTTGTTTACTGGTCCCTTCAGTTATCTCTAGTGTGAAAACCCCTTTGAAATTACAAATATGCTCTATTTGAACACCAAATAGTGTTTATCCACCGTCAGTAAATACCCAAATGGATAGGCTGCATATAAAATTGAAGGAATATGAGTTACTATCAGTGCTATCTGGTAGTTTTTTTGCCTACAATTTTCACTCAATTGATCTGATTTATTTTTTAGTACAGAAGATGCATCAATTCAGCTTGGTGTAAGCTAAGTTTCTGTAAGGCCAAACCTTCCTTTACCAGGAGCATTGAATATGAAAAGCCCGAAGCATTAAGGATCCCTATCAGCCATTCCACAATCTCTTTGACCCACTACAATCAGGAAAGAGGTAGAAGAGCATCAGAACAAGGTCAGCCAGACTGGGTAACAGCTTTTTACCTCAGGCTGTGAGACTAATGAATACCCTGCCACCACTGAAGTCTCATCACTTGCACAATCAGCTGTTTACTCTTTGCTATTTACTTGCACTACACACTGCATGCACTTTAAATTATATATTTTATTAACTTTATGTATGATAATATTTCATCTTATGTACTGTGTGTGATGTATGTTTTGTGGTTGCACCATGATCTGAAGGAATGTTATTTTGTTTGCTGTATATACATACATACATATATATATATATATATGTACAGACAGATGACAGACTTGAACTTGAAAAACACCACATAGCTAGAAGAGATGATGTCCTGAAAGAGAACATAGGAAGCTGAAAAGAAGGACCTCAAGGGTGGTAATCTCTGGATCACTGATTGTGCCACAGTGCAGTGAGGGTAAGAATAAGATGATTTGATGGATGATTGTGTGGCTGACAAATTGGTGTAGGAGGCAAAGTTTCAGATTTGTGTATCATTAGATCTCTTCTGGGGAGCTTAAGACCTGTACAAAAGGGATGGATTACACCTGAACATGAGGTGGACTAATATCCTTGCAGGCAGACACACTAGAGCTGTCAGGGAGGGTTTAAAATAGTTTGCTGGGCGTGACTATAAATACAAAACTTAAACACCCCCCCCCCAACTCAATACCAGGAGTAGATACCATCCACAAAAATGCCAATGCGCTCAAGGTGAAAAAGCTACTATTGGAAGTTATCACTGCGTCATTCTAAACTATCAAGGATTAAGGTTGAACTTTAGGATCATTGATATCAGTTAAATTTAAAACAGGAGTGAGTAAATAAAAAAAAGGCCTTGCTGCACCACTTTCTTTTGAGGAGGGCTGGGTTGAAAGACATTTGCACCAATATGGTAGCTCAGAACTGCCTCAGAGAGAATGATGCTGCTCCAACTAGGCCCCAAGATTGGGCTCCTCATGGGTCTTGTAGTGGAGCAGTTATGTGAGGAAATCTGTCTGCTGATTCTGTACCAAATGCATTCCACTCAAATTCCACTACATCGTTTCAAGAGGGAGCAGTAATTCTAACTGATTTGATTTTAATTTAATTTGATTTATTTGGGTTAATTCAATTGTTATCATAAATGCATTGATTTTTATGTGTTTGTGAAAATGTTTTTAAATAATTAATTTTGTTGATTAATTTTTAAGTACCTGATTAATTTTTAATTGGGCTTGAACAGTTTTCATTGTCTGAGGAGACTGGCTTTTCTCCACCTTGTATTGAAAACCATACAATGTGGAGTTTGTGTTATGCTCCTTGGGGCCTTGTTGATCAAGAGACACAAGGGAGTGTCGTTGCTGGAAACTGAAACATGAAAAACAAACTGCTGGAGGAATTTAGTGAGTTGAGCAGCACCTGGGGGGTGGGGAATTGGGAAGGAACTGTTAAGACATTTGGTTGAGACCTTCCATATTTTTGATCTGCTTCAGGCGCAGAGGGTATGGTAAATGCAACTGAAATGGATAGAAACACAATGCCAGTGGATAAAGTCCAAGAACTGAATGCTATGCAGTAATCACATAGCAATTGAGGACTCTAACTCTGTACATTTTTAAGCTACTAATATATAGAGCTTTTATACTGTGACTTGAAGCGCATTACTTTTATTAAACACATTTTCTCTTTTGCAATCAAACTATCAAATTTCCACTCTTCATATCTGAAGAATGTTTTAAAATGTCAGGTTACTGAGTTATTTGCAGAAGAATTTGAATGTACACGTTGATGCTTTCAAAGGGAGTAGAATTTTGGGAAGAGTTTGTTAAGGGGTCTCAGAACTCCAGAGTCCAAAGGACAATTCAACACCCTTTAGGCCTCTTTTACATTTCTAACTTCAAATAAACAATGTTTTAATAACCCAGCATGTTTTTTTTAAAAAAAAAGTGTTGTTATGTGTGTATTATTGCAGAAATATATGTACAATATAGACTGTTGCTTTGTTTTGTCTATTTACAATAATAGCATTTACACTACACAGACGTCCTTAACAAGAATGCCTGAGGCTGTACTACCTGAAAGTTATGCAGCAAAGCAATTTTGACTTACCCATGTGATTACTTTTTAATCTTTTTTGATTAGAATTTGAGAAATCCACTTAGAACAATAAAAGAGAATTAAAAGGAAACATTGAAGTAACTTCAAAGGATTTAGAAGATTAAATATAAATATTGTTTATAGGAAAGATGTGCTTAGAAAATATCTTCCAAGATTGTGGGCTATCTGCGTGTTAACTGTTACAGGAGTTGATTAATGTCAGGTGGGTGAAAAGCGACTATTTTTCTATTTCTCCCATGAATCTGAGTATGATTGGTGTAAGTATATGTTCATGGAAGTTAAAACCAGATTATACTATTCAGTTAATAATTAATAAACCCTTTCAAAAGATCGGCTTGTTAATGATTGTAAAGAGCATAATATAAGTCAGAGTAACACACACACAAAATGCTGGAGTATTTCAGCAGGTCAGGCACCATCTGTCAAAATAAATAAGCGTTTGACAATTCAGGCCGAGACACTTCATCAGTCTTGTCTGTGTTACTCTGGATTTCCAGCATCTGCAGAAACTCCTGCATTCATAATAAAAGTGAGCTTTTGGTAGAATAACTCCAATTATGAGAGAAAGATTGGAGGAATTGAACCTGTTCTCCTTAAAGCAGGAGATGTGACAGAGGTGTTCGAAAATTTGGAACTGGCTGTAAAAAAAAAAGAGAAGAAGTGGTTTGGAGTGAGGTGAGTGGAAAAAATGTAACGTTAAAAACATAAGAGATTCTGCAGATGCTGGAAATCTAGAGCAACACACACACAAAATGCTGGAAGACCTCAATGATTAAATGCGAAAACCCTTCATCAGGACTGTTTTACGTCAAAATTCAGACTGCTGGAACATTCAGTGGAAACACCAATGACATAAGGTTCATTAACTTCATTGGTGCCTTCAGATCAGTGCCTTAATCACTGGATATAATCAAGGGTACACAAGCAGGGTTGAATTGCTGTGTATTAAGTATAATGCTACTGCTGAACATGAAACAGAATTTCCAGTGGAACATGCCTAAGTACTTAGAAAGAAAACAATTGCTGAAGGTGAAAATCAAACTAAAGCTGGACAATGGTGGAAATACTCGTCTGGTCAGTGAAGCATCTGTAGACAATCAGAAATGTTTCAGATTAAAGGCCTAACATTATAATACCATAAGACTAAGATATAGGAACACAATTGGGCCATTGACACTGCTCCGGCATTCCATCCTGGCTTATTTATCATCCTTCTCAATTCTTCTGCCTTCTCCCTGTAACCTATCAATCTCTGCTTTAAAGATACTCAATGGCTTTGCCTCCACAGCAATCTGTGTCAATGAATTCTACAGATACACTACCCTCTGCCTAAAGGAATTGTCATGGTTCTGTTTGGCTGTTCCCCTTTAACGCTCCTTTCTCCCTGATTATGCCCTAATTTCAATCATTAGATTTCCAATTGCTCCTAGTTTACCTAATTTCAATACACCTGGTTTTCATCAGAGACTGTGAAATAAGTATGATGGCTTCTCTTTCTCAGTTTGCCAGTTTGTTGGCTTAGTCTTGTGTGATAGCTGGTTCTCTTGTCCGCTTAGAACTGGTAGTTCTAAGTTCAGTTCCAAGTTCTGAACCAGTAGTTTTAAGTTTAGTTCCAAGTTCTGCTCTAGTTTCAAGATAGTCCCTGTAGATCCCGTCGCCTTGTCAAGATTCCTCCAGTTTGCTGTTCTACGTTCATGTCTAGACCAGCATCCCCAACGCAGTTGATGTGCTGGTGTCCTGCACTTGGGTTCTCCTCAGTTGCCCTGTGCAACAGAACAAACTGGCCAACATGAACCTAGCAGACACGAATCCTCTGCAACAAGCCCTCGCCATCCAGGGCTCCCTACTGGGCTTGCACAATCGACTGCTCCAGGAAGTCATGGAAAACCTCCATTCCCTGTCAGCAGACGTAAGAAAGGTCAGTGAACAGGTCAACCGAGTATCCACCCATCTTACCCTGTCGACTCCGGGAACTCCGTCTGACCAGCCCAGACAGCCTGTGGTGGTGACGCCCGAGGTGTCAACAACACGTCCGCTAAGAGAACCGCACGTCCCTGAACCAGAACCCTACGCCGGAGATCTGGGGAAGTGCCGGGCTTTTCTGCAGCAATGCTCCTTGGTGTTCGAGCAGCAGCCATCCACGTACACCACGGACAGATCTAAAATAGCTTACATTATGGGGTTGTTGCGAGGTAATGCCTTAGTGTGGGCCACCACGATTTGGGATAATCAGCCAGAGACCTGCTCTTCCTTCCCCACCTTCATCTCAGAAATAAGGAAGATTTTTGACCATCCCGTCTGCGGTAAAGATTCTGCTAAGTGGCTACTCGCCCTCCATCAAGGCTCACGTCGTGTTGCAGAATACTCTGTGGAGATCCGGACGCTAGCGGCCGACTCGGGCTGGAATGATGAGGCACTCCAGGAGGTATTCCGGCAAGGCCTCTGTGACAAGGTAAAGGACGAGTTGGTGGCTAGGGATGACACTAACAGCCTGGATTCATTGATCTCCCTGGCCACCAGGCTGGACAACCGACTCCAAGAAGGACAGAGGGAGAGAACCGGTCGTCCTTTGGCCAACCCACGGCATGCTTTACCATCTACTCCCAGCCCTAACCCCTCTCCTCCTCCCACTCCTAGAATAGCATCCGGCCCGGCTATTTCCGCCACCCTGGGACAGGAACCAATACAGCTGGGACGGAGCCGTCTTTCTCCCTCAGAGTGACTCTGGAGATTCAGAACAGGGGATTGTTTCTACTGTGGTCAGTCCGGCCATTTTCATGCCACCTGTTCCCTTCGGCCAAAAGGGACGGCTCACCAGTAGAAAGGGGGACCCTGGTGAGTCAGACCACATTCCCTTCTGTCCCCCAATCCTGGATGCAGATCCAAGCTACTGTAAGCTACAACCAACAGTCCCTGTCCTTGTCTGCCTTGATAGACTCTGGTGCTGAGGGAAATCTGTTGGATGAAGTTATAGCTTCTCAGGCCGGAATTCCTCGGGAGCCGTTGATTACCCCTCTGGAAGCCCGGGCACTGGACGGAAGTCTTCCGGCCCGAGTCACTCTCTGTACCCAACCACTGTCTTTGGTTCTCTCTGGGAACCATCGGGAACAGATGCAATTTAACTTAATTTCCTCTCTTCAAGTTCCTATAGTTCTTGGGTACCCCTGGTTAAGCCGCCATAATCCTTATATTGATTGGTCCACCGGGAAGATAGGCAGCTGGAGTCCGTTTTGTCACAACAGTTGTCTACAGTCGGCCCTTTCCTCTGTAAGAACCACCGCGACCTCATCTGCCGCTGAAACCCCTGACTTGTCCAGGATTCCAGCGGAGTACTACGATCTGGGGCAAGTGTTTAGTAAACAATGCGCCCTTTCCCTGCCTTCACACCGACCGTACGATTGCGATATCGACCTTCTCCCTGGAGATCCTCTAGCCACCAGTCGGCTGTATAACTTGTCCCGGACAAAGAGAGAAGCAATGGAAGGTTACATCAGTGAATCTCTCACGGCGGGCATTATTCGACCCTCTTCCTCCCCAGTGGGCGCAGGGTTCTTCTCTGTGGGGAAGAAGGATGGTTCTCTCCGTCCCTGCATCAACTACCGAGGCACAAATCATATAACTGTAAAGAACAAGTACCCACTGCCTCTTGTAAATTCTGCGTTCGAACCACTTCATGGAGCCACCATATTCTCGAAGTTAGACCTACGAAGCGCCGACCATCTGATCCGAATAAGGGAGGGGGACAAGTGGAAGACGGCATTCAATACCCCTTTAGGCCACTTCGAGTACTTGGTCATGTCTTTTGGCCTCACCAATGGCCCCGCAGTTTTTCAAGCCCTGATTAACGATGTACTAAGAGACTTTACTAACCGCTTTGTGTTTGTCTATCTGGACGACATCCTAATCTTTTCCAGCAATCCCCAGCAACACGTTCATCATGTCCACCAAGTCCTACAGAGACTGGGGGAGAATAAATTATTCATAAAGGCGGAGAATTGCGAATTCCACGTCCCCTCGGTCAGCTTCCTAGGTTATGTCATCGAGAGAGGACAGGTGAGCTGATCCCGAGAAGATCCTGGCTGTGATGGAGTGGCCCAAACTCACGGACCGTAAGCAACTCCATCGGTCCCTAGGGGCTGTGAACTTCTATCGCCTGTTCATCAGAAACTACAGTCAGGTGGCGGCTCCTCTGACCCGACTTGCCTCACCTGCCACACCTTTCCTTTGAACCCCGAGGCGGACTCGACATTCGTGGAACTAAAGAGGCGCTTCACGTCTGCTCCCGTTCTGATTCAACTGGACCTCTCCTGTCAATTCATCATGGAGGTTGACGCCTCCGACTCTGGAGTGGGAGCGGTACTGTCCCAACGTCCGGGCCCGGATCAGAAACTACATCCCTGTGCCGGCTTCTCTCGCCGACTGTCTCCCGCTGAACGAAATTACGACGTGGAGAACTGGGAGCTACTGGCGGTCAAACTGGTGTTGGAAGAATGGAGACACTGGTTGGAGGGGGCGGAACACCTGTTCATCGTCTGGACAGACCATAAAAACCTTGAATATATCCAGACCACCAAGCGCCTGAATTCCCGCCAGGCCCATTGGGCATTATTTTTTGGTCGGTCCAGGTTCACCCTCACCTATCATCCGGGGTCCAAGAACGGGAAGCCCGATGCTCTCTCCCATCAATATGTTTCCGAGGAGGACCTTCCCAACCCCGAGACCATCCTTCCATCATCCTGTGTAGTGGCTGTCCTCACCTGGGAGAGAGAGTCCAGAGTCAGAGGCCCAACGGATTCAACCTGATCCAGACATCAGATCTGCCAATCGCCTCTTTGTACCCGATTCTGTCCGATAGCAGGTTCTCCAGTGGGGGCACACTCTTCGTTTCGCCTGCCACCCCGGAATCGATCAGACTCTGACTCTTCTGAAGAGACATTTCTGGTGGCCCTCCATGGACGCTGACGCCCGTTCCTATGTCTCTGCATATTTCGCCTGCGCCCGTGGAAAAGCTTCCCATCGGCCACCTGCAGGATTGCTTCATCCCCTGCCTGTCCCTTGTCACGCATCGCTCTGGATTTCGTCACCGGGCTACCCCGTTCACGTGGAAACACTGCCGTACTCACTGTGGTGGACCGTTTCTCTAAGTCGGTACATTTTGTAGCCCTCCCTAAACTCCCTTCCGCGCAGGAGACCGCAGACCTTCTTGTCACCCACGTTTTCCGACTTCACAGAATTCCTTCGGGTATTGTCTCCGACCAGGGACCTCAATTCACTTCGCAAGTTTGGAGATCTTTTTCTCGAGCCTTTGGTGCCTCAGTTAGCCTATCGTCCAGTTTTCACCCGCAGACCAACGTGCAAACGGAGCGGGTCAACCAGGAGTTGGAGGCGGCGTTACGTTGTATAACAGCCAACAACCCGTCTACCTGGAGCAACCATCTCGCATGGGTAGAATATGCCCACAATCTCTGGTCAGCACCGTAACCGAAAAATTGCTGACCGCCATCGTACCCCTGCTCCTGAGTATCGACCTGGGCAAATGGTGTGGCTCCTGCCTAGAGACATTCCCCTCAAGAACGAGCCCAAAGCTGCCCCCCCCCAGCTTCCTGGGACCTTACGAGATTGAGAGCATTATCAACCCCACGGCAATCCGGCTCAAACTAACCAAGTCCATGCAGACCCATCCTACATTCCACGTCTCCCAGTTAAAACTGGTTTTTGTCAGTCCCTTGTGCCCTCTGACCGAATCCCCTCTGGCGACAACCATCCGGCACACACCGTCCGGTGGTCATTGGATGTCCGCCGTCGGGACAGGGGTCTCCAGTACCTGGTCGACTGGGAGGGATATGGCCTGGAGGAACGTTCCTGGACTCCCCGTTCCTTCATCCTGGACCCTTCTCTCATCCGGGATTTCCACTGAGGCCATCCGGACAAGCCTGGTGGATTGCCTGGAGGCTCCCGTTGAAGGAAGGGTATTTGAATGGTTCCGTTTGGCTGTTCCGCTTTAATGCTCCTTTCTCCCTGATTATGCCCTAATTTCAATCATTGGAGTCCCAATTGCTGCTAGTTTACCTAATTACAGTACACCTCGTTTTCATCAGAGACTGTGAAATAAGTACGATGGCTTCTTTCTCAGGTTGCCGGTTTGTTGGCTTAGTCTCATGTGATACCTCGTTCTCTTGTCCGCTTAGAACTGTTAGTTGTAGGTTTGGTTCTAAGTTCTGCTCTAGTTTCAAGATAGTCCCTGTAGATCCCGTCTCCTTGTCAAGATTCCTCCAGTTTGCTGTTCTACGTTCATGTCTAGGCCAGCATCCCCAACTCAGTCGATGTGCCGGTGTCCTGCACTTGGGTTCTCCTCAGTCGCCCTGTGCAACGGAAATGCCTCTTCATCTTTGTTCTAAATGGATGTCCTTCTATTCTGAGGCTGTGACTCCTGGTCCTAGACTCCCTCAAGAGGAAAAATCCTCTTTTTGTCCATTCTATCTCAGCCTTTCAATATTCGATACTTTTCAATGAGATCCTCCTCATTCCGCTAAACTCCAGCAAGAATAGACCTAGAGTTATTAAACTCTCCTCATACGTTAACACTTCAATTCCTGGGATCATTCTCAAGAACCTCCTCTGGACCCTCTGCAATGCCAGAACATCTTTTCTTAGATAGGAGGCCCAAAACTGCACACAATACTTTGTGTGTTCTGATTAATGCCTTATAAAGCCTCACTATTGCATCCCTTGCTTTCTGTATTCTCAAAACAAAGTAAGGTTTGGAAACCAGGAGCTCAAAATATTCTGCAGATGCTGGGGTCAAAGCAACACTCACAAGCTGGAGGAACTCAGCAAGTTCGGGCAGCATCCGTGGAAACGATCAGTCAATGTTTCGGGCTGCAACCCTTCATCAGGACTGTAGAGGGAAGGGGCAGAGGCCCTATAAAGAAGGTGGGCGTAGGGTGGGAAGGAGAAGGCTGGAAGGCTCCAGGTGGGGAAAGACCCACCTAGGAGGTTTGAAGTTGCAGAGAGGAGGCACACAGAAGGAAAGGGGTGTCCATAACAAGGTGGAGTGCAGAGAATTTGATTGAAGTATTTCCAACACCAGATTTTTCTCGTCTTCTTTTCTTTCTGCATTCTGAAATGATAGTGTCTCCCTTGAGTTCTTGGTTCATTCTTCAGAGTCCATCGGTTCGTTCCTCAACAATACCAGCAGACGATCTGCTCATGTATGATAATTTAGTTTTTAGGACCTGGCTGTGCACAGGTTAATTGTTGTACTTCAAGAGTCAAGATTATTTATTGTCATTCTTCAGTACATGAGTGTAAAGGAGAACAAAATGAGTGTTACTGTGGTTCTGCATAAAAACACAATATAGAACAATTCTATAATACACAATCTGCAAGTAACTGTTGAGTATGGTCTTTAATCATTGATAAGGTTAGCTCAGATACATAGACTGATTGTATGTACATAACTGATACTAGGTACAGGAGTATCTCGACATTGGGTGACTCTGACCAGGAAATGATTAGCTGACTAAATGACTTGGCAAGAGGATTCCACACTACGCTGGATAATTTTGAAAATGCCGGTTTCGAGTAAAAATGATAGGTGTCCATGCCAAGCAGTTTTCAAAATATCTCCATCCACAGTAGACGCATATTTGGGTGAATCTCCTCTATTGGGCATGTGCAGGACACACAGAAAACAAGCGGAGGCAACCAGCAGGGAGCTCACGGACAGTATGACCTGGTTGCCGGCGAACATTGAAAAACTGACTAACTCTGTTGCATTAATAAAGCACCTTGTTAAATGTATAAAACATGTCTGCATCAGTGTTATCTTGTATTTCCATACAATGTTACATTAGGCTGTTACACATCTATTGTCAGAGAAGTACTTGCATAAATAGGTAAACCACCTTCATACAGGTAAGGACAGAAAACAGGGCAAAGTGAGTATACTTATTTATTCAGTAAGCTATGGGTCAAAGTATTTGGTGAGTACATTTCTCACTCTTCTGGCTTCAGTCTCGTTGCCGTCTGTTCTGAAATTGTTAGGTTGTGTGGGGCTTGCATACAAGAAAACAATGAAATGCCAGGCTGTGGCCATGTGTTCCGGCACGTCATGACAGCGTTTTTAAATAGTCAAAGAAGCTCACTTTACAATTTAACTCTCACGCCGTTCACATCGACTGAGCGTTATAACAGCCGTCCGGCAGCGCTTACGCAGTACCAAGCAGAAGCAGAAAAAGCATTGTTGTTGTGGTGTTGTCATGACAGTGTTTTAAATCTCTCCATTTACCCTGTACACACTACAATAGATATTAAGCGTTTTCAGGTTTATTCACTCTGGAGACTGATTCTGAAAATCTCCATTTTCAGGGGATGAAAACGTCGCTTTAGTGTGGATGGAGGGTCAAAATGAAGAGAAAAAGCTTTGTTTTCAAAATTATCCAGTGTAGTGTGGACGTAGCCTGATCCTTTTATCCCCTCCTCAGCCCAAATCCCTGGTCTTCTCCCCATAATCTCTGATACACCCAGATGCACCCAAAGACCTGGCCTCCATAGCTGCACGCGGTAACAAATTCCACAAACTTACCACCCTCGGGCTAAAGAAATTTCTTATCATCTTTGTTTTAAGAGGGGAGTCCCCCTTGTCCAAGACTCCTTTGTCATGGGAAATACCTTTTCCACATCTTCTGTGTCTAGGCCTTTCAACATTCGGAAGGTCTCAATAAGCTCCCCCGCACCCACCCCCATCCTTCTATGTTCCCGTGAGTATTGACCCAGAGCCATCAAGCGTTCCTTGTATGAAAACCCTCTCATTCCCAGAATCATCCTTGTGAACCTCCTCTGAACCATCTCCAATGCCGGCAGATAATGCCTTATCACATCTTGCTCTTCTATTCAAGACCTCTTGAAATGAATGCTAACATTGCATTTGCCTTCCTCACCACCAGCTCTCCTTGCAAATTAACCTTTAGACTGTTCTGCACAAGGACTCCCAAATCCCTTTACATCTCATATTTTTGGATTTTCTCCCTATTTAGAAAATAGTCTGCACATTTATTTACACTACCAAAGTGCACAACCATGCATTTTCCGACATCGTATTTCATTTGCCACTTTCTTGCCGATTCTCCTAATCTGTCTAAGTCCTTCTGCGAGTACCTTTTTCCTCAATCATCTCTGCCCCTCCACCAATTCTTCATATAATCTGTAAACTTGGCAACAAAGTCATCTGTTTCATCATCTAAATCATTGTTACACAGCATAAAAAAAAAGCAGTCCCAATACTGACTAATGTAAAACATCACTAGTTACTGGCAGCTAACTAGAAAAGGATCCTTAGATTCCCACTCGCTGCCTCCTAACAATCAGCCAATGCTCTGACCATGCTCATAACTTTCCTGTAAAACCACGGGTTCTTAACTTGGTAAGTAGATTCATGTGTGGCACCTTGTCAAAAGCCTTCTGAAAGTCCAAATATACAACATCCACAGCATCCCCTTTATCTATCCTACTTGTAAGTTCCTCAAAGAATCAAAGAATTCCAACAGGTTCATCCCTTAAAGAAAACATGCTGACTTTGTCCTTCCTTGTCCAATACCACTTAGTACTCCATAACCTCATCCTTAACAAATGACTCCAACATCTGGGTTAACTGGTCTATAATTTCATTTCTGCTGCTTTCCTCCTTTGCTGAAGAGTGACATGACATTTGCAATTTTCCAGTCCTCTGGCACCATGCCAGAGGCCAATGATTTTTGAAAGATCTTTACTAATGCCTCCACAATCTCTACCGCTACCTCTTTCAGAACCCTAGGGTGCAGTTCATCTGGTCTAGGTGACTTGTGTACCCCTAGGTCTTTCAGCTTTTGAGCACCTTCTCCCTTGAGATAGTAACTGCACTCATTCTCTTCCCTCACGCCCTTCAACATCTGGCATATTGCTAGTACCTTCCACAGCGAAGACTGATGCAAAATACTCGTTTATTCACCTTTCATCTCCTTGTCCCCCAATATTATTTCTCTGGGCTCATTTTCTAGCAGTCCTATATCCACTCTCATCTCTCCTTTATTTTTGCATACTTGAAAAAGCTTTTACAATCCTTTGATATTGTTTGCTAGCTTGCTTTTATACTTCATATTTTTGCTCCTAATGATGCTTTCGTTGCTCTCTGTAGGTTTTTAAAAGTTCCCTAATCCTCTGTCTTCCTGCTAATTCTGCTTTGTTGTATGCCCTCTGTTTTGCTTCTACATTAGCTTTGACTTCCCTTGTCAACCACAGTTGTAATATTTTGCCATTTGAGTATATCTTTGTTTTTGGAATCCATCTATTCTGCACCTTCCTCATTTTTCCCAGAAACTGAAGTCATCCCTGCCAGCATCTCCTTTCAATTTACTTTGGCCAACTCCTCTCTCATACCACTGTAATTTCCTTTACTTCACTCAAATACTGCTATGTCAGACTTTATTTTCTCACTATTA
Organism: Mobula hypostoma; assembly: GCF_963921235.1. Taxonomy (NCBI): domain Eukaryota; kingdom Metazoa; phylum Chordata; class Chondrichthyes; order Myliobatiformes; family Myliobatidae; genus Mobula; species Mobula hypostoma. Next base: position 115,558,842 of record NC_086097.1, on the reverse strand, counting down.
AAATTCCAGCTGAACTCAGTCATATTGTGATCACTGCCTCCTAAGGATTCTTTTACCTTAAGCTCCCTAATCACCTCCAGTTCACAACATAACAACAAATCCAATATAGCTGACCCCCTAGTAGGCTCAACGACAAACTGCTCGAAAAAGCCATTTTGCAGGCATTCAACAACCTCACTCTTTTGGGATCCATTACCAACATGATTTTCCCAATCAACCTGCCTTTTGACATGTCTTTTGCATTCCCTGTTGTAATCTGTGATCCACATCCCAGCTACTTTTGGGAGGCCTGTATATAACTGCCATCAGGGTTCTTTTGCCCTTGCTGATTCTTAACTCAACCCACAAGGATTCAATACCGTCCGATCCTATGTCACATTTTCCTACTGACTTGATGCCATTCTTTCCCAGCAGAGCCATGTTACCCTATCTGCCTACCTTCCTATCCCTCCAATATAACGTATAATCTTTGACATTCAGCTTCCAACTACAACCATCCTTCAGCCATGATTCAGTGATGGCCACAACATCACACCTGACAATCTGTAATAGTGCAACAAGATTATCCACCTTATTTCTTATACTCCGTGCACTGAGATATAGCACTTTGAGTACTGTATTTGCTACCCTGTTTGATTCTGTGTCCCTAATGCACTGATACATTACACTGATTCTGTGTCCCTAATTGCTGATTGCAATTTTGTCCTGTCATCTGCCTGCCCTTCCTGACAGTCTGACTGCATGTATTCTTTGCTTTTTTTTTAACGATCCATTCTGTCCTGAGTCCCTTCACTCCGGTTCCCACCCCCCTGCCAAATTAGTTTAAACCCTCCCCAACAACTCTAACAAACCTGCTCGTGAGAATATTGGTCCCCCTCAGGTTCAGGTGCAACCCGTCCCTTCTGGACAGGTCATACATGCGCCAGAAGAGATCCCGGTGATCCAAGAACCTGAAGCCCTGTCCCCTGCACTAGCTTCTCAGCCACACATTTATCTGCTAAATCATCCTGTTTCTACCCTCACTAGTGCATGGCACAGGCAGCAATCCAGAAATTCCTACCGGGGAGGTCCTCCTGCTCAGTTTTCTACCTGGCTCTGTAAATTCTCTTTTCAGGACCTATCTACCTTTCATTGTCATTGTACCTATGTCATTGGTACCAATGTGTACCAAGATATCTTGCTGCTATCCTTCCACCTCCAAAATGCTGTGGACACGATCTGAGATGCCCTTGACCCTGGCACCTGGGAGGCAACGTACCATTTGGGGGTCCCATTCACATCCTGCAAATCTTCTGTTTGTTCGTCTGACTATTGCGTCCCCTATCACAACTGTTCCCCTCTTCTTCTTCTTTCCCTTTTGTACCAGAGACCCATGCTCAGTGAGAGTTGCCTGGTCTCTGGTGTATATAAGCTAATTTTATGTACGTTATTTATGATCACAGTCAAACAGTTACTGAAATGTTGTCCTGATGAAGGCTCTAGGCTCAAAATGTCAGCTCTTTATTCCTCTCCACAGATGCTATAAAACCTACTGAGTTCTTTCAGTGTTTCATATGTTTTGATCTGAATCTCTGAAGCACCTTCAGAATCCCCTGTGTTTATACATGTACATTGTATTTATAGGATTGCTTTTATATAAATCTGCAGAAGAATTTGAGTTGTATATTTTAATATTAAGTGAAGCTTTGAAAAGGGAAGACTGAACAACCAAAAGACTCGATGACTAATCAGAGCCGCCATTTACCCTTGGCCACACTACACCTGAATATCAGACTCTACAGCCAGCTGAGGACTCACTGTGGAGGAAAATATTGAGAGTTAAACATTTTGACAGACAAAGGGTTAATATTAGCTTCTTGAGTACAGAAGCCAGGCTGTAATGTAGTTGGTTATATATATGGCCTTGGTTTTCAGCAGAGACAGTTCTTAGAATAAATACTTACAGTAACTTATCTTCTTAGAAATAGCCTCAAGGATATGGAATGAACAGGCTTGTATACAGGATTGATTTTTTTTTTAACTTTGGCTAAGAGAACTGCATGTGAACCTGGCTTATCTTTTGTAATTCACAAGTTAATCAACCAGACTTTGCTTTCGCAATCAATTTGCACATGTATAAAAAGAACTGTGCTCTCTATTATTTGGAGTTTGAAACCCACTGTTAATGGTTGCAGTCCCGACGATATCGCGAATAAAGCTCTCTTTACTTCAAAGTCCAAAACTGTCCAACTGGTGTATTTGAGTAATTTCTTCAGCAGTTCTGACAATGAGGATGATTGGGGACCATAATGTTAGCGAGTCACTTTCCCCTTCTTCATGAATAAAGGTATTCTCTAGTCACTTGAAAGTCCGTGTCCAATTCATTTGTGATTGTGACCAACTTTAATTGAATTTCCTTAGCAAACTAATTTTGCTAACACTCACCAATAGACAACTCCATCGTACTCAACTCAAGTGATTGCATCACTACTGCTAGTACCCAAGGAAAACAGCAGAGAGAGAGCTGTCAAGCAAAGACTGAGGAATCTGTGTCAACACTTCAATTCACTTCATCCTCCATTAGCTCCACGTATTTTTAGTTTCAGTCTTCGGTGGCCAAATTCTATTTTCTTTCACCAGTTCCTTGGGTGTCAGTGCTGCAATCAACCAGCTACTCTGCTTGTCAACTTAGAGGGGTTTCATTTATTTTATAAAATGAAACTGTGCATTGCAAATTGTCAAGGGAGTACACAAGGGCATGTGAAGAAAATGAAAAGCACAACCTCTGATCAATCCATACATTAAATGCATTAAAATCACTTCTAAGAATGGTTGTTCATTGCTTTCAAACTGTTCAGTGCTGTATTTCACCCCAGACTCATCTGAAGTGATATATTTACTTCATCAAAATACAACTGTGACAATATGCTCAATTGCTAATAGCTGCCTTCTTGGCCAAGCAGTAGTAATGCGTAGTCCAGTGACTCGGGTTGTCCTCAGGTGGCTGTAGAGGCCAATCTGGGATCCACATATTCTGGTGCAGAGTAGGGATCCATATATTCCGGCAAGAGTAAGTGGTGGCTGTGGTTAGTGGTTGGTTGTATGGTTGTATAGGTCATTCTCCTATAGTGCAGCTCCCTCTTGTACAGATTTCATCCAGGTGTTTCTGCGGAGAAGCACCAGAGGGAGGCGATGGGCAAGTAAGGAGATAAGGTGAGAGAGGGAAACAGGAATGGCAAATAGTGGAGAATGGGGTGGCAAAAGCGGGATTTCCCAGTGGCCCATTTCAATTCTACTTCCCATTCCTATTCCAACATGTCAGTCCATGGTCTCCTCTACTGCGTTGATGAGGCATCTGTTTTTTTGTAACTTCCAATGTGTTGATAATTGTCAAAGAGATTTGTTTCAATTCTTTCCAGTGCTGGTAATCTTCGTCTCACAACATCAGTCCACAGCCAAATCACGCCTATGTCTTAGATGATGCATGCATTCAACTGCAAGAGGAACACCACTCACATATTTCTACTCACTCCTTTTCTCTTGCAGGAGACAGTAGGAAACAGCAGAAGCCACTAAAAAGCAAAACTCAATCATGACAAAGTGAGATCAGACTGTCTGGTTTGGTGCAACGTCCACTCACAATACTCAAGAACTATGGTGAATAGTCAGGACAACAGAAATGGCTGCAATCTACCATCACTGCAGGAGTTATATGTTTCCAGGACAAGGAATTGGGCAGGGAAATCGTTGCGGACACTTCCCACCCAAAACATTACATTTGCCAAAAGCTCCCATTTGGAAAGTGCTGAAACAAAAACTATCTTAAAAGTTTCTTCTCCCATGCAGTTAAACTGATTAACCATTCTAGTTAGCTACACCCACACCCTCTATCTATTACCTCAGTCACTGCACTGCACTGTAAACACTATAAAACACTTCCTCTGTCTTTCAGCCTCTTCTCTCTGTTTGTCTGCCCCCTCAGCCTCATGGATCCTCTGCCTTTCTCCTTCATCAGCCTTGAGCTGTTTTAATTTCAATTTCAATTGCAACTGAACCTCAGCCTCAGTAAGTACCTTAACTTCAGCGAATAAATCAATCACCTCCTCATCAATCTTTCCCTCAGCTATATCATGCTGGGCTATTACCATCTGTATCTGAGCTCTCCTCATTTTAGTGGTCGCCTTTAGTCTTAACTTTTGAGCAATTCCCAACAGCACATCCCCTCTTAGCATCATCCAGTGCCTTGGGGGTTGGTTCTGCCACAAACTTATTAACCTCAAACTCCATTTCTGCTGACATTCCACACAAACAAATCAAAAGGGATTTTCCCCCAATCAATTCAAACAAGCCCCCCAACCAATTTGTTCATATCTTGGGTTAAAGATCCAGCAGAAATGGAGTCCAATATTGCTATTAACTAATGGTATTTATTAGTAAATGCACAATACAATAATATAAATGCAGATATATCAAACAGGTTAGCAACGATTATATATATAAGTAAGTGTGGAAATATATGAAAACCAAGCTTCTTCAAGTCTAGGGGTAAATAAATAGTCTTACTATGATGAGTAAAATTCAGTTCAGTTTGCGGTATTGAGTTGAGTAGTGATGGAGAGAGAGAGAGAGGGAGAGATTTGAGTCTTCCGGTGAGCTGACGCCGTCGACTGGATGAACTGGGCTTGTACTCGTTGGAATTTAGAAGATTGAGGGGGGATCTGATTGAAACGTATAAGATCCTAAAGGGATTGGACAGGCTAGATGCGGGAAGATTGTTCCCGATGTTGGGGAGGTCTAGAACGAGGGGTCACAGTTTGAGGATAGAGGGGAAGCCTTTTAGGACCGAGGTTAGGAAAAACTTCTTCACACAGAGAGTGGTGAATCTGTGGAATTCTCTGCCACAGCAAACTGCTGAGGCCAGTTCAGTAGCTATGTTTAAAAGGAAGTTAGATATGGCCCTTGTGGCTACAGGGGTCAGGGGGTATGGAGGGAAGGCTGGGTTCTGAGTTGGATGATCAGCCATGATCATAATAAATGGCGGTGCAGGCTCGAAGGGCCGAATGGCCTACTCCTGCACCTATTTTCTATGTTTCTATGTTTCTAAAATCCTATAGAAGTCACTGACTGTGACCACCACAAAAGGGACCGTTCTTCTGTGGTGGAATTATCAACCCAGGTGAGGGTCGGACACATGAATAACTCCCCACCGGTCACACCCTTTTCACACTGCGAGAGCAACTGATCGATCCTCCAAAACCTACCTTTGCTGTTGGCGCAACAAAGCTCATTCAGTGTCCAAAAATCATGTGTCTCCAGGTCTAACAGCTGACATTCTATTTATCCCACTGTGCGGAATAGCTGTCCATTAAGCAGCTCCTCCCTTCTCTCTCTGTAAGTACTTGAAAGCTGCTAATATCCTTGTAGAAAGTATAAACAAACTGTGAGCAGTCTTCACCTCTCTCTCTCTCTTTCTTTCTCTCTCTTTTTAACAAGGTGTCTGGTGTTGAACAACTCTCCCTCTCTCTTTTCAAAAGCACAGTTCATAGGGGTAATTCAGGACCTCATCACAAGTTCAATGCAATACATAATTTAGTAGAGGAAAAATAAATAAAACAAAAATAATAATAATCAAAAATGGGTTAACAGTTGTCGTTTCAGGCCAGGACCCTTCATCAGGAATGGGAAAAAAGAGATTAGAAGTCAGGATAAGAAGGTGGGGGAAAGAGAGGAAGAAATACAAGGCGGTAGGTGATGGGTGAAACTGGGAGGGGGAGGATTCAAGTAAAGAGCTGGGAAGTTGCTTTGTGAAAAGAGATAAAGGGCTAGAGAAGGGGGACTCTGATAAGAGAGGACAGAAGCCCAAGATGGGAGTTGGAGAACCAAGGGAGTGTAGAACCACAGAGTGAGATCAAATGAGTAAATATCAAATTTAGAATCAGAATGTGCGTCCTTGTCTGTGCTATATGCTGCTAATTGTAACAATGCAGGATATGTCCATCAGGCAGACTATAATAATAGAAAGAGAAAAACTGAGCCAAAGTTCTGATACATACAGGAATAAAAAAGGTTTCTTAGCTGAAAGTGTATTTTGAGTCAATAATTTATTGGCTTGTTTATTGAGGTATAGGCCCTTCCAAATTTTCAAGCCACACACCCAGCAATCCTCTGATTTAATCCTAGCCTAGTCATGGGACAATTGATAATGACCAAGTAACCTATGTCTTTGGACTGTGGGAGGAAACGAGAGCACACAAAAGAAACCCATGTGGTCACGGGGAGAAGATACAAACTCCTTACAGACAGTGGTGAGAAGGTTACAATGTGCTTAAGCAGAAGATGAAGATTGTTCCTGGAGTTTGCATTAGGCCTCATTATAACAGTACAGATGGCTACGGACAAATCAGTTAGAGTGGGATTTGGATCAGGAGTTTAAGTGGCAGGAAACAAGAAGCTCAGGGTTACGCTTACAGACTGAATGTCTGAATTCATTTGCACTTCTTCCATTCCTCTCACAGCTTTTCTCTGACTAGAAACTAACTTGTTTATTTTTCTCTTTCCCAATTATAACCTGAACTATTAACTGCTTCTCTCTATGGGCATCTTATGTTAACACAGGAAGTGTGGCGACACTTGTGGGCTGAGCCCATCAGAATCTTTCCTGATTTAATTTGATACTAACGACACATTTCACCATATGTTTCAATGTTTTGAGGTACATGTGACAAATAAAGCTCATCTTTATCTTTATTTCTTTTTAAATATTTCCAGTACATTCAGTCTGAATCAACATCAGGACAGTTTGATAGAATCTAAATGAGCCATCCAGATAAATAATAGGCTTGGCATGTAGGTCAAAAGATGAGTATCTATCAAAGAAGGAATCACAGTCTGATTCCGAAAGTTTCTGCTTCATTTACGATTCACAGCTTCATAAGAGAGTATTTTTCCTCACACTCAACAATTTCTCCTTCATCTCCTCCCATTTTCTCCAAACTCAAAGGATAGCTATGGGCACCCACATGAGACTCGGCTCTGCCTGACATTTTGTTGTCTAAGTGGAACAGTCCATGTTCCAAGCCTTCCCCGGTAATGCTCCCCAACTCTTCCTCCGTTACATTGACAACTGCTTTGGTGCTGCTTCATGCACACATGCAGAGCTCTTGAATCTCATCAACTTTGCCTCCAACTTCCGCTGTGCTCTTGAATTCAGGTTCATTTCGACACCTCCCTCCATTTTCTCGATCTCTGTGTCTCCATCTTTGTGGACAAACTGTCAGCCGACATCCTTTATAACCCACCATTTCCCATGGTTATCTTCCCTATACCTCTCTCCTCTATCTCCTGTAAAAGTGCTATTCCCTTTCCTCAGTTCCTTGATCTCCATTGTCTCTGTTCCCAGGATGAGGCTTTCCTATCCAGGACATCAGAGATATCCTCCTTCTTCAAAGAATGGGGTTTCCCTTCCTCTACTATTGATATTGCCCTCATCTGCATCTCCTCCATTTCCCGGACAGCTGTGCTCACCCCATGTTCCTGCCACCTTAACCGGGATAAAGTTCCTCTTGTCCTCGCCTACCACCCCATGAGCTTTTGCATCCAACACATCATTCTCTTCACTGTCTACCATCTTCAATGGGATCCTACCACTACCTCCTTCACCCATCCCCACTGTCCACTTTCAGTAGGGTTTGCTCCCTTTATGATTCCCTTGTCCATTCGTTCTTCCCCACTAATCTTCCTCTTGGCACATATCCCTGCAAGCAACAGAAATGCTACGCCTACCTATTAACTTGATCCCCTACCTCCATTCAAGGCCCCAAGCATTCCTTCCAACATTTCACTTGAGATCTGTTGGGGTAGACTATTGCATCTAGTCCTCCCGATGTGACGTCATCTAAATTGGTGAGACCCGACTTAAATTGGGAGACCATTTTGTTGAACACCACTGCTTCATCTGCCAAAAGCAGGATTTCCTGGTAGCCACCTATTTTAATTTCTGTTCCAACATGTCAGTCCATGGCATCCCCTTTTTCCATAATGAGGCCACTCTCACAGTTCGATATCCGATCTAGGTAACCTTCAATCAGATGGCATGAATAGATTTCTCCTTCCAATTTTTCCCCTCCCCCTTCCCTCTTCTTCTATTCCCAATTCTGGCCTCTCACCTCTTATCCTCACCAGCTCCTCATGTTCCTCTGTCTCACCTTCTTCAATTTCTCCCAAGATTTACTCCCCTCTCCAGTTGGATTCCTTCTTTTCCAACCTTTCCCACCCACCTGGCTTCACCTATCACCTTCTGGTTAGTCCTCCTTCTCCTACCCACCCCTCCAACCTTTTTATTCTGCATCTTCCCACTTGCTTTTCAGTTCTGATGAAGGGTTCAGGCTCAAATATTGACGGTTTAAACCTTTCCATAGGTGCTGCCTGACCTGCTGAGTTTCTCCAGCACTTTACGTGTGTGTTTCTTTGGATTTCCAGCATCTGAGAATCTCTTGTATTTACTATTTTCCAAATGAAAGGTTTGGTCCAACTCCAACAAGTGAAACCAAAACTCTCAAATGCAGCACAGCCTGCTTGAATGACACCCATTCTTCATCGGAGGCATCACCGTCCACCATTACTTCTTCATCCAGAGTGCTTTGTTTACCATTGACTGGATGCACCGTAGCCATAAGTCTCAATTCTTGCACTCATTTGGATACTGGCAATAGGTACATGGTAATAACCACTACCAGTAAGTTCCTCACCATAGCAAATTCCATTTTTCCCACTGATCTTTAATTATGAGTCAGTTGAAAACTTATGGTTTTCTTCTAATCAGCACCGTGTACATCTCCACACCAATGGAATTGAAACAATTCAAGAAGATGCTGACAATGACGAAACAAACAAGCTGAGTGAAAGAAGTAACATCATTGTCAGAAAATAGCTGATAAACATGTGGATACATGCCAGTTTGTTAAAAGTGAGCAGAAGAGCTGGAATTCATTGAGGTAAAACATCGAACAAGCAAGTAATACATGCAATAAAATAGCCTCGGTGAATTTTGAACAATAAAAAAACAAATGTATTGTCATGTCCTAAAGGACCGTTATATATGATAAATGTCAAGGAAAAGTGGACACAACATTGACAAAGCACCACACACAAAATGCTGGAGGAATTCAGCAGACCTGGCAGAATCTATAGGAACAAATAAACAGTTGACATTTTGGGTCGAGACTGCTCTTCAGGACTGCCAAAATAAAAAGGTGGGGGAGGGGAAGAAGGCTATAGGTGGTGATAGGTGGTCAGGTAGGCAGGAAAACTAAAGTGATGGAGAAAGAAGAATCTGATAGGAGAGGAGGGTTGTCCATAGGAAAAATGGAAGGAGGAGGAGACCCGGGGGAAGTAGTAGGCAGATGATAAGAGGTAGAAGGCCAGAGTAGGGAATAGAGGAAGGCAGTGGGAGGGGGATTTTTTTCTAACTGGAAGGAGAAATCGATATTCATATATCAGGTTGGAAGCTACCCAGACGGAATATTAGGTGTTGCTCCTTAACCTTGAAGGTGGCCTCAGCTCGGCACAAGAGGAGGCCATGGACTGACACGTCAGAATGGGAATGGGAATCAGAACTAAAATATTTGGCCACTGGGACCAACATTGACAAAGCCTGATTAATTTCCAGCCTTAAATCTACATTAGTAGAAGATAAGGTCTTATTATGGCAAGGAGAAGTCATCTAATGATTCAGATTTTGACCGAATATCTGTTTGGCCAGCTGGACATTTGACTCTGAGAGGGATCCAAGCATATTTCTTGTTTAATATATGAGTTCTTAATTAAATATGAATAATCTCCCTAAGAGATAATGTGTCAGTTTAGTTTGTTTTCCTCAAGCTGGATTCGGCTTTATGAATTCCAATCCAGCTTCCCCTTATGGGAAGTATAAATGGAAGAAATAATTCCAACAGTTGGTCTATTTGAGGTGAAAATTAATTGTAAGCTTTGGCAATAGTTTTGTTTTCATGAATAAATAGAATAAGTGTCCAAACTGTGGGATCTGGATATCAGATTTGTAACAGCAGGAAACTCGTGGTATGCCGCCTACATTGGAGTAGTACTGAGTGCAAGTTATTGGGGAACTACAGTAGCAGTTAATATAATGCTTTCAGCACCACTGTAAGATAGGGTTGGATTCCTACTGTTGTCTGTAAGATGTTTGTGTGCACACCCTGTGGCCATGTGAGTTTTTCCCAGGTGCTTCAGTTTCATCCCACATTCAAAAAGAGTACATATGGTTAGGATTAGTGAATTGTGGACATAATATGTTGCACAAGAAGCTAGGTTTTGATGCACATGTGACAAAGCTAATCTAATCTTATCATTATAATATTTGCAGCTATATTCAGGGTATATTGAATTCAGCCTTTGTATTTTATGAGCTGCCTAATTGGGAGACATATTTTTGCATTGTGAGAGCACTTAGTATTCTTACCCAGAGAGCTTTTGGCTATAAAAGTTCTGAATTGAACCAGCCTGTCTGTGAAGGGTGAGGGGTAGTTTTGGGCCCCTTATCTAAGAAAGGATCTGCTGGCGATGGAGAAGGTTCAGAGGGTGTTACAAGAATAAACCTGGGAATGAAATGGTTAACGTATGAGGAATATTTGATGGCTCTGGGCCTCTACTTACTGGAGTTTAGAAGAATAATGGGGTGATCTCATTGAAACCTCTCAAATACTGAATGGTCGAGATAGAGTGGACATGGAGAGCATGCTTTCACTGAAGGGGGAGTTTAGGACCAGAGTGCACAGCCTAAGAATGGAAGGATGTCCATTTCAAATGAATTTCACAGATTCACCACCCCCTAGCTAAAGAAGTGCTACACATGCCCTTACACTTCCTCCCTCACCACCATGCAGGGCCCCAGATAGTCCTTCCAGAGGAGGCAACACTTCACCTGTGAGTCAGCTGGGGTGACATACTATGTCTGGTGCTCCCAATGTGGCCTTCTATATATTGGCGAGACCCGATGCAGACTGGGAGATCGTTTCGCTGAACACCTATACTCTGTCCACCAGAGAAAGCAGGATTTCCCAGTGGCCACACATATTAATTCCATGTCCCATTCCCATTCTGATATGTCTATCCACTGTCTCCTCTACTGTAAAGATGAAGCCACACTCAGGTTGGAGGAACAAAACCTTATATTCCGTCTGGGTAGCCTCCAACTGATGGCATGAACACTGACTTCTCAAACTTCCGCTAATGCCCCACCTCCCCCTCGTACCCTATCCGTTATTTATTTATATACATACATTCTTTTTCTCTCTCTCCTTTTCCTCCCTCTGTCCCTCTCACTATACCCCTTGCCCAGCCTCTGGGCTTTTTCCACCCTCCCCCTTTTCTTTCTCCCTAGGCCTCCTGTCCCATGATCCTCTCACATCCCTTTTGCCAATCAACTGTCCAGCCCTTGGCTCCATCCCCCCCCTCCTGTCTTCTCCTATCATTTTGGATCTCCCCCTCCCCCTCCCACTTTCAAATCTCTTACTAGCTCTTCTTTCAGTTAGTCCTGATGAAGGGTCTCGGCCCAAAACGTCGACTGTACCTCTTCCTAGAGATGCTGCCGGGCCTGCTGCGTTCACCAGCAATTTTTATGTGTGTTGTTTGAAATTCCAGCATCTGCAGATTTCCTCGTGTTTGCGTAAAGAAATTCCTCCTTATTTCTGTTCTATATGGACACCCCTCTATTCTGAAGCTGTACCTTCTTCATCATTGACTCAACCTACAAATTAACTTTTAGGGAATACTGCACAATAACTGCCAAGTCCATTAGCACCACTGATTTTTGATTTTTCTCCCTGTTTAGAAAATAGTCTATGCTTTTATTCCTACTACAAAAGTTCATGACCATACAATCCCTGTCAGAAAATACATTTGGTATTCTCTGATATTACTATTTAGTTTATCTTTAATTTCCTCTTTCCTCCCCAATGCCTTTTTTAGTTGTGTTCTGTTGTTTTTTTAAAAGTTTCCCAATCTATTAACTTCCCACTAATTTTTGCTCTACTATGTAATCTTTCTTTTGGTTTTATGTTGGCTTTGACTTCCCTCGTCAGCCACGGTTGCATCATGCTGCTTTTAGAATACTTCATCTTTGGGGTGTATCTATCCTGCGCTTTCTGAATTGCTCCTAGAAATTCCATCCATTGCTGCTCTGCCGTCATCCCTGCCAGTGTCCCCTTTCAACTGACTTTGAAAAGCTCCTCTCTCATACCTCTGTATTTCCCTTTACTCCACTATAATGCAAGTACATCCTACTTTAGCTTCTCCTTCTCACATTGCAGGATGAATTTGTTCATATTTTGACCATTGTCTCCCAAGGGTTCCTTTACCTTAAGCTTAAGTTTCCTGATCAAATCTGTTTCATTACACAACAACCAATCCAGAATAGCTGATGACCTAGTGGGCTCAACCACAAGATGCTCTAAAAAGCCATCTTGTAGGCAGTCTGCAAATTCTGTGTCTTGGAAGCCAGCACCAGTCTGGTTTTCCCAATCTACCTGCATATGGAAATTCCCCATGACTATTGTAACATTGCCCTTTTGACATGCTTTTTCTATCGCCCATTGTAATTTGTAGCCCTCATCCTGGCTACTGTTTGGGGGGATATATATAACTCCTATCAGGGTCTTTTTGTCCTTGCAGTTACTTAACTCTACCCACAAGGTTTCTACTTCTTCTGATCTTCTTTCTAAGGACTTGATTTCAGTTTTTATCAATAGAGCCACCCACTCCCTCTGTCACCGCCCCCCCGTCCATGTGATATATTGTGAATCCTTGGATGCTAAGCTTCCAATCCTCTATCAGCCATGATTCTGTGATGCCCACAGAGTCATAACTGCCAATCTCTAACTGCATGACAAGATCATTTACTTTATCCCGTACACTCTGTGCATTCAAATATAACACCTTCAGTCCTGTGCCTGTCCCCCTTTTTGATTTTCTCCGCTTTTTACACTGCAACTCATCCCACTGACTGAAATTTTGCCCTTTCGTCCACCTGTCCGTCCTGACAGTCTCGCTACACACTGCCTGTACTTCTAAACCTATCCTCAGCCCTATCACTGCGGTTTTCATACCCCTGTCAAATTAGTTTAAACCTTTCTCAACACCTCTAACAAATCAACCTGCAAGGATTTTGGTCCTGCTTGGGTTCAGGTGTAACCCATCACTTTTGCAGGGGTCATACCTTCCCCAGAAGATACCCTAGTGATCCAAAAACCAGAAACCCTGCACCCTGCACCCTGCACCAGTTTCTCAGCCACGCATTCATCTGCCATATAATTCCATTCCTACCCTTACTGGCCCATAGCACAGGCAGCAATACAGAGATCACTTCCCTAGAGATCCTGCCTTTCAACTTTCTACCAAGCACCCTCAATTCTGTCTTCAGAACCTCCTTGCTTGTCTCACCTTTATCATTGGTGCCATTAGGTACCAAGACTTCCGGTTGTTCACCCTCCCCCTTTAGAATGACGTCGACCTGATCCGAGACATCCCTGATCCTGGTACTTGGGAGGCAAAGTACCATCCGAGTGTCTCTATTCCCCTAACAATAGAATCACCTTCCACTACTGTATTCCCCTTCACCTCCCTTCTCTTCTGAGCCACAGCGCCAGATATCTGGTCTCTGCGGCTCCCCCCTGGTAGGTCACCCACTTCAACAGTATCCAAAGTGGCATACCTACTACTGAGGAGAACTACCACAGTGGTACTCCCTACTGGCCACCCATTTCCCTTCCCTCTCCTGATAGTCACCTACTTACCGCTGTTGTGTCCGTGCACAATTACATATCAATTATATAAAAGCAGGCACACAGGAGATGGATGGCTTTAACTGGTGTACTCACATTGCAGCGAGAGAAAAAGCAATGCGTATGTGTAGACAACAGCACAAGTGCAGGCAACAGATCAATACATAGTGCTGGGGGGGTGTGCGGTCATTGCTCTAAAAGAAATACTGTAGATCCAGACATTACACTTCCTCTGCCTTTAGATTAATGCAACTTAAAACTGTATATGTACAAAACATTCAATTTCCCTTTATAAACCCATATTCCAAATAAACATATATAATGCCCTGGTTAAGGTTTTTACTGCATATGCTGTAGGGATTCCACTTTAGCAGTATTGTAAGAGCAGTCTGTTCTGCTTTCAGCCTGTTCAGGTTTGAGCTAACGGGCTTTGTTGTTTAACTTTGGAATGTGGTGTCAGCCAGTCAGGATGGTGGGAGAAGGTTCTAGAGGACGCTGGTGAAGGACACTGGTGTGGGCTGAGGTCTTGGTGGGAGCTGGGAGAAGACAAGAGGAAAGATGGCTCAGGATGCCGTACCTGTTGCACAAGGTGCTTTGTGCAGATGAATTGCTTCAAGGAGGAAGTACCAGTACTCTCGTGGGAGAGACCATTTGTTCAAGATGGATTTTGAGCGACATTCAGAAGGTGATGTGGGTTTTCATGTAGACTGAGGGTCCAGCACATGAGTTACAGACAACTTCATGATGAGCTCCAATTTAAATGCCCATTTAATATTAATCGGCCCCACAGCCCCGGAACCATTCTCACTGCTCTACCTATGCACTAATGGACGAAAAATGAAGGTTAAAGTAAAGGAAGCTTGCCAGATACATAAGTCACCCAAACCTATTGTTGCTGAAAACTGATGAGCTAAAAGTCTCCCCATTCTAACAGGGCTACTCTCACAGAATGGCTGCTCCAACAATTGCTGCTCTGCTTGTCCCTGCCTTATTTTTATTTGCCTTTGCTAATGAATCAAGAATTTGTCAACAAAAAAGGCAAAATCCCACAAAAGCACCTTTTTTAAGTCTCTCATGGCACCAACTTATGGGTTAAATAGCTTCATTTATATCCATCATTGACAGACTTTATTTCCGAAGCACAAGATTCTGTAGATACTGGAAATCCAGAGTGAGTAGCGCACTCAGAATGCTGCAGGTCTGGCAACATCAGTGGAAAGCGATAAAAGAGTCAACATTTTGAGCCAAGACCATTCATCAGGACTTCAGCGTGTATGTTGAACCCAGTTAGCTAGGTGCTGATAGCTAGGATTGGGCAGGATGCAAATTTTTAATCAATAATGTTGAATTACTGGATTGACTCTTTCCTGGAGGTTGGCTAAACAGTTGAGTGCCTCTTAAAATTTCCATTAATGTTCTTTAGTTAATGCCCTCACCTAATTGCAAACTGTTGTTTAGGAGTAAGTACAGCGACAACTCCCTTCTCCTTGCAGCATTTTAAAGGAATCATTCCCTTCACAACCCTCTGTTCTAATCTTCTCACTCTATTAATCACTTTCCTCCTCACTTTGCCATACAAACAGAGAAAGTAGAAACTACAAATTCCAAGATAAAAATAAAGATTGTGTAACACTCCGCAGGTTAAGCAGAATCCGTAGACTGGCAAAATAGAGTTAATTTTTCAGATTCAGAACCCTTCATTAGTATTGGGAGTGAGGGAAAACACGTTAATATTAATAAGACCATAAGACCATAAGATATAGGAGCAGTATTAGTCCATTTGGCCCATTGTGTCTGCTCCACCATTTCACCATAGCTGATCCAATTGCCTTCTGAATCTTCTGCCTTTTTCCACATGTCCTTTCGTGCCCTGACTAATTAACCTCAGCCTTAAATATACCCAATGACTTGGCCTCCACAGCTGCCAGTGGCAATGAATTCCACAGGTTCACCACTCTCTGGTTAATCTGTGTAGAATAGATAGTGTGGATAAGACAATGGGACTGTCCCTGATTGTGTGGTGAGGTCAGGCCACATCTATAAAAATGAATGAACAGTTAATGTTTCGGGTCTTGGCAGAAATGTTGACAGGTTACTCACTTCCATAGATGTTGCCAGATCTACTGAGTTCCTGCAGCATTTTGTATGTATTATTCTGGATTTTTCTTTAGATTACAAGAGCACTCAGTCCTCTTTTATTGTCATTTAGAAATGCATACATGCATTAAGAAATGATACGATGTTCCTCCAGAGTGATAGCGCAGAGAACAGGACAAACCAAAGACTAACACTGACAGAACCACATAATTATAACATATAGTTACAGCAGTGCAAAACAATACCAAAATTTTGATAAAGAACAGACCGTGGGCACAGCAAAAAAAAGTCTCAAGTCCCGATCGACTCCTGAGTCCCCGGTAGCAGGCGGCAAAAGAGAGAAACTCCCTGCCATAAACCTCCAAGGCACCGACAACTGCCGATGCCTTGGAAGCAGACGACCACAGTCGACATCGATTTCCAGCATCTGCAGAATCTCTCCTGTTTGTGAGCTGAGTGTTGCCCTAAGGATAAGAAGTAATCATTAAAAAAAACTCTGAAAAATTATTGCAGTTGAGGAATGAGAAAGTAGACAAAAGAACATTAGAATAGTGAAATGCAGGGCTGCAGATGATAGCCTCAACTACCAGGGAAGGCTTCTTAGTTTTTTGTCTGAAATCTAGTGCAGTACCTGTTCTTATCAATTTATTAGTTAGTATGGGGAGAGCACATGCTGTGTATCCATGAGGTCTTGAATTCTGTCCCTGGCATCTCCACACTGATTACCCTGAATTTAGAGAAGTGAGCAAATATTCCAAGTGAAACCCTATGTGGTCCCATATAGCTGGGAAATTGACATCTAACAGGGAGTCAACATTTTCCACATTCTCCACTACCACAGATACACCTCTTTTGTAAATCTAAAGTTTGAGGGGTAGCGCGCTAGTGCAGCAGTTAGCGTGAGGCTATTACTGAGTCAGCGACCCAGGTTCAATTCTGCCGCTGGTAGAACGTGTGTTCTACCATTACCACATGGGTTTCCTCTGGGTGCTTGGGTTTCCTCCCACATTCCAAAGATATATGGGTACAATTGGGTGTTATGGTCTCGTAGGGCATTAAAGTCTTGTTATTGTGCTCTATCTCTAAATAATAAGAATTAATAAAAATTTTTGAGAGCTCAGGGCAGATTCAGTATGCAGTATGCAATCACAACCAGTGCTTTGATCTTCCCTTCGATTTAGTAACCAATACTGGGGCTGAGAATGGTTATAAGGTCATAGCTTGATTGGCAGAATTGCTCACTGCACTGTGTCCATATAGCTTCATAATTCCATAAGTATTAGCAATGAAATATCAAAAAGCCATCTTCACTCCTCAACACTCCTCAGTGATACATTCAACTGTCAGTCAAGTACCTGCAGTCTATTGTAAATGTGTGTCAATAATGAGCAATGATAAAAAAAATAGTAACAACTTATTTATGGAGCACTTTTCATACAGCTGATCTATTTTAGATAGCTAGATATACTTCATTAATCCCAAGGGAAATTTGGTTTCGTTACAGCCGCACTAACCAAGAATAGAGTGTAAATATAGCAATACAAAAAACCCCAACAATCAAACAACAAAATGCAAACTATGCCAGATGGAAAATAAGTCCAGGACCAGTCTATTGGCTCAGGGTGTCTGACCCTCCACGGGAGGAGCTGCACGTTCGATGGCCACAGGCAGGAACGACCTCCCGTGCCGCCAAGTGTTGTATCACGGTGGAATGCGGCCGAAGTCCAACAGTAAAAAGTTCAATATCCAGTCTGCAAACACATTCCTCGATCGTAATATACCCCGGATTGCACATCCGTTGTTAGCCAGATCAGTAAGCACCCAATTCCTTTGCACTTACCGCTCTCGGTGCCCTTCCGGTCAGGTGGAATGGTATTACCCACCAAACTCCTCTTCTCCAAAAGTCTCTGTTGTCTCGACCCGGCCCTCTTTCCTCGGCTTTGTGATCCCCCTCTGTGTGTTTTCCTCCGGATTTCAGCAGGAGTGTCTGCCGCTCTGTTCGCTAAGCCGACTGGAATTTGCTGGTCCGTGAAATACACAATGCGACCTTGCTTCTGTCCCACGTGTCGGGATGTAACCATTTCCAGCGCTAAAGAAAACCCAAATAAAACTCTCTCTACCAGCATGTTAGAGAGGGTGCAGCTTCGATGAGCATTACAATGGGATGAAGTGCAAACATGAAAATGAAAGAAAAAAATGTGTTAGTTAAAGGCAATGTTAAAGAAATAGATTTTGAGCTGCCATTTAAAAATGTTGAACTCAGCCTGCATCCCTGATAGTTTTAAGTATTGAGTTCCACAGTTTAGGAGCACCGTTCGTCTTCCCAATTTTCTTTCGAGGGAGATTGTTTAAATTTCAGAGACCAGTCGAAGGAGACCTGGATCGAGCAGGATTATAAAACCAAAGTGATTCCGTGATGCAGTCTCATTCCAGACCATTGAGAGCTTTAGAAACAAGTAAAGGACTTCAGAATCAATTCTAAAAGATGCAGGAAGCCACTGCAGAGTATCTACGACAGCAGTAATATGCTTCCTCATCTTGGTTTTAATTAAAAATCTAGCAGTAGCATTCTGAATAAGTTGAAGTTTGTCAATAGATTGCTACGGAAGGTCAGTAAAGAGTGCATTGCAGTAATCTAAAGGCATAAATTAGTTTTTTCAGCAACACTACACCAAAACAAAGACTGAAAAGCCACCAATGTGCAAAAGAGAAACTACAAATACACAAACAAAACAACTAATAATAATAATACACAAATAAACAAACCAGCAACAAACAAGTGTAATACTCTGGTTCATATTTTTTTTTACTGTTATGTTGTTCTGTATTTGATTGTTATTCCCACCATCTGTGGTGGGAAAGCTGTTGGAAAAGATTCATAGAGATAGGATCATTGGGCATTTAGAGAATCATGGTCTGATCAGGGGCAGTCAGCGTGGCTTTGTGAAGAGCAGATTTTTCTAACAAGCCTGATAGAGTTCTTTGAGGAGGTGACCAGGCATATAGATGAGGGCAGTGCAATGGATGTGATCTATATGGATTTAGTAAGGCAGTTGACAAGGTTCCACGTGGTAGACTTATTCAGAAAGTCAGAAGGCATGGGATCCAGGGAAGTTTAGCCAGGTGGATTCAGAATTGGCTTGCCTGCAGAAGGCAGAGGGTCATGGTGGAGGGAGTACATTTGGACTGGAGGGTTGTGACTAGTGGTCTCCCACAAGGATCTGTTCTGGGACCTTTACTTCTCGTGATTTTTATTACCAACCTGGATGTGGGGGTAGAAGGGTGGTTTGGCAAGTTTGCAGATGACACAAAGGTTGGTGGTGTTGTAGATAGTGTAGAGGATTGTCGAAGATTGCAGAGAGACATTGATAAGATGCAGAAGTGGGCTGAGAAGTGGCAGATTGAGTTCAACCCGGAGAAGTGTGAGGTGGTACACTTTGGAAGGACAAACTCCAAGGCAGAGTACAAAGTAAATGAGAGGATATTCGATAGTGTGGAGGAGCAGAGGGATCTGGGGGTACTTGTCCACAGATCCCTGAAAGTTGCCTCACAGGTAGATAGGGTAGTTAAGAAAGCTTATGGGGTGTTAGCTTTCATAAGTCGAGGGATAGAGTTTAAGGTCACGAGGTAATGATGCAGCTCTATAAAACTCTGGTTAGGCCACACTTGGAGTACTGTGTCCAGTTCTGGTCGTCTCACTATTGGAAGGATGTGGAAGCATTGGAAAGGGTACAGAGGAGATTTACCAGGATGCTGCCTGGTTCAGAGAGTATGGATTATGATCAGAGATTAAGGGAGCTAGGGCTTTACTCTTTGGAGGGAAGGAGGATGAGAGGAGACATGATAGAGGTATACAAGATATTAAGAGGAATAGATAGAGTGGACAGCCAGCGCCTCTTCCCCAGGGCACCACTGCTCAAATGCAAGAGGACATGGCTTTAAGGTAAGGGGTGGGAAGTTGAAGGGGGATATTAGAGGAAAGTTTTTTACTCAGAGATTGGTTGGTGCGTGGAATAGACTGCCTGAGTCAGTGGTGGAGGCAGATACACTAGTGAAGTTTAAGAGACTACTAGACCCAGGTATATGGAGGAATTTAAGGTGAGGGTTATATGGGAGGCAGTGTTTGAGGGTCGACACAACATTGTGGGCCGAAGGGCCTGTACTGTGCTGTACTATACAATGTTCTATGTTCTATTTTTTCTGTTTTTGGGGTGGGCTCGTGTCTCAATTTCACACATTTGGCAGGGCTGGAGATTGTCTCCCCAAGACTCATGCAGCCGATGGAACCAGGGTGTCTCACAAACAAGCAAATAAATGCGTAAGCGATACTGAGAACATGAAATGTACAGTTCTTGTAAGTGAGTCCATAGTCCATTGGTTGCGGAATCAGTTCAGTGTTGAGGTGAATGAAGTTATCCACTCTGGTTCAGGAGCACCATGGTTGAAGGTAATCACTGTTCCTGTATCTGATAGTGTGACATAAAGCTCCTGTACTTCCTTTCCGAAGGCAATAGTGAAAAGAGAACATGGACTGGATGGTGCAGGTGCAATCCAGTCCTGTGAGAAGTCGGAGTGCAAAGTCAGGACATTGAGATTGCCTGTTATGTCACTTCTCCCCATGTATCCCATGGCTCCATAGCATCGACTGTAATATCAGTTAGTTGTAGACAATAGTCCAAATACTGCCTGTTCCAGGCAAAAGTTTTAGAATCAGAATCAGGTTTATTATCACCAACATATGCCGTGAAACTTGCTGTTTTACGGCAGCGGTACAGTGCAAAACTTAAAAGTTGTTATACATTACAATAAGACAAAACATGAGAAATAGGGAGGTAGTATTCATGGGTTAATGGATAATTCATGATTCTGATGATGGAGTGGAAGGCACTGTTCCTAAATATTGAATATGCATCTTCAGGTTCCTGTTCTTCCTCTGTAATGGAATTGGAATCAGGGCTAATATCACTGGCACGTGTCATGAAATTTGTAACTTTGCGGAAGCAGTACAATGCATGCTAATATAGGGTTAAAACTGTGAATTAAAGTAGGTATATATATATATTTATTAAATAGTTAAATTAAATAAGTGGTGTTAAAATATAAATGAAAAAGAAGTGAGGTCGTGTTCATGGGTTCAATGTCCATTCAGAAATCAGATGGCAGAGAGAAAGAAGCTGTTCCTGAATAACTGACTGTGTGCCTTCAGGCTTCTGTACCTCCTTGCTGATAGTAACAGTCGGAAGCAGGCAAGTACTGGATGGAGGGGCCCTTAATGGTGGATGCCGCCTTTTTGAGGCACCTCTCCTTGAAGATGTCTTGGATACTACGGAGGCTAGTACCCATGATGGAGCTGACTAAATTTTCTAGTCTCTGCAGCTAACTTTGATTCTATTCAGTAGCCCCCCCGCCATGCCAAATGGTGATGCAGCCATTCAAAATGCTCTCCATGGTGCATTGTAGAAACTTCCATGTCTTTTAGACAACATTCCAAATCTCCTCAAACTCCGAATGAAATATAGCTGCTGCCTTGCCTTCTTTATACCTGTTTTAATATGCTAGGACCAGGTTAGGTCCTCAGAGATATTATCACCCAGGAACTTGAACTTGCTCCCTCTCTCCACTTCTTCTCCCTGTATAAGGATTGGATGGTGTTCTCTTATCTTACCCTTTCTGAAATCCACCATCAGCTCTTTGACTACAAGGTTGTTGGTGTAATATCACTCAACCAGTTGGTATACCTCACTCCTGCACACCCTCTCGTCACCATGTGAGATTCTGCCCACAATGGCTGTATCATCAGCACATTTATAGATGGCATTTGAGCTGTGCCTTGCCACACAGTCATGGTGTAGAGAGCGGGCTAAGCACACATTCCTGAGGTGTGCTAATACTGGTCAGCAGCGAGGTGGAGATGTTATTACCAATCTGCACAGATTGTGGTCTTTCGGTTGCAGAGGGAGGTATAGACGCCCAGATTCTGTATATTATGAGAAGTCCCTGTCCCAGATGGTGAGGGTCCTAAGTCACCCTTGATGGTGCCATCTTGAGGCACCAGCTTTTGAAGATGACCTTAAAGCTGTGGAGGCTTGTGTCCATGATGGAGCTGGTTGAGTTTGCAACCTCTTTCATTCTTGTACATTGGAGCCTTGAAGCTGCTGACACCTCAAAGAGGACTAGTGTGTGACCCCCTGACTTCACCTTCCTGAAATCCACAATCCATTCCTTGGTCTTAATGACATTGAGTGCAAGGTTGTTGTTGCAGAACCAGCTGATCTGCCTCACTCTTCATCACCATCTGAGATACTCTCAACAACAATGGTGTCATTGGCAAATTTATAGATGGCATTTGAGCTGTGCCTAGCCACAGAGCCTTGGGTGCAGAGACAATAGAGCAGTGGGCTAAGCATGCATCCCTGAGATACACTACTGTTGACTGTCATTGAGAAAGGGGTGTTATTACCAATCTACAATGAATGTGGTCTTCCAGTGTGTAAATCAATCAGAATCAGATTTATTATCACCAGCACGTGTTAACTCAGCAGCAATAGTTCAATGCAATACACAATCTAGCAGAGGGAGAGAAAAAAAATAAATAAATAAAATAAAACATCATAATAATAATAATAATAATAATAAAAAACAAGTAAATCAATTACGTATATTGAATAGATTTTTTAAAAAACGTGCAAAAACAGTAATACTGTATATTAAAAAAAAGTGAGGTAGTGTCAAAAGCTTCAATTTCCATTTAGGAATCGGATGGCAGAGGGGAAGAAGCTGTTCCTGAATCACTGAGTGTGTGCCTTCAGGCTTCTGTATCTCCTATCTGATGGTAACAGTGAGTAAAGGGCATGCCCTGGGTGCTGGAGGTCCTTAATAATGGACGCCGCTACCTAAAGATGTCCTGGGTACTTTGTAGGCTAGTGCCCAGGATGGAGCTGACTAGATTTACAACACTCTGTAGCTTCTTTCGGTCCGGTGCAGTAGCCCCTCCATGCCAGACAGTGATGCAGCCTGTCAGAATGCTCTCCACAGTACAACTATAGAAGTTTTTGAGTGTATTTGTTGACATGCTAAATCTCTTCAAACTCCTAATAAAGTATAAGCGCTGTCTTGCCTTCTTTATAACTACATCGATATGTTGGGATGTTATATGTTAGATCCTCAGATCTTGACACCCAGGAACTTGACACTGCTCACTCTTTCCACTTCTGATCCGTCTATGAGGATTGGTATGTGCTCCTTCGTCTTACCCTTCCTGAAGTCCACAATCAACTCTTTCATCTTACTGATGTTGATGCCAGGTTGTTGCTGTGGCACCACTCCACTAGTTGGCATATCTCACTCCTGTAGGCCCTCTCGTCACCACCTGAGCTTCTACCAACAGTGGTTGTTTTGTCAGCAAATTTATAGAAGGTATTTGAGCTACGCCTAGCCGCACAGTCATGTGTATATAGGGAGTAGAGCAGTGGGCTAAGCACACACCCCTGAGGCGCGCCAGTGCCGATTGTCAGCGAGGAGGATATGTTATCACCAATCCACACAGACTGTGGTCTTCCGGTTAGGATGTTGAGGATCCAATTGCAGAGGGAGGTACAGAGGCCGAGGTTCTGTAACTTCTCAATCAGGATTGTGGGAATGATGGTATTAAATGCTGAGCTATAGTCGATGAACAGCATCCTGACATAGGTGTTTGTGTTGTCTAGGTGGTTTAAAGCCGTGTGGAGAGCCATTGAGATTGCATCTGCCTTTGACCTATTGCGGGGATAGGCAAATTGCAATGGGTCCAAGTCCTTGCTGAGGCAGTAGTTCATTCTAGTCATAACCAACCTCTCAAAGCTTTTCATCATTATCGATGTGAATGCTACCGGGCGATAGTCATAAAGGCAGTTCATATTATTCTTCTTAGGCACTGGTATAATCGTTGCCTTTTTGAAGCAAGTGGGAACTTCTGCCGGTAGCAGTGAGAAGTTGAAAATGTCCTTGAATACTCCCGCTAGTTGGTTGGCACGGGTTTTCAGAGCCTTACCAGATACTCCATCAGGACCTTCTGCCATGTGAGGGTTCACTCTCTTTAAAGACAGTCTAACATCGGCCTCTGAGACGGAGATCACTCGGTCATCAGGTGCAGCAGGAATCTTCACAGCTGTACTTGTGTTCTCCCTTTCAAGGAATGTATAGAAGGCATTGAGTTTATCTGGTAGTGAAGCATCGCTGCCATTCATACTATTGGGTTTCGCTTTGTTGGAAGTAATATCTTGCAGACCCTGCCAGAGTTGCTGTGCATGTTATATCGCCTCCAACCTCGTTTCGAATTGTCTCTTTGCCCTTGAAATAGCCCTCCGCAAATCAAACCTGGTTTTCTGATACAGGCCAGAGTTGACAGACTTGAATGCCACAGATCTAGCCTTTAGTAGATGATGTACCTCCTGGTTCATCCACAGCTTTTGGTTTGGGAATGTACAGTAAGTCTTTGTGGGCACACACACATCCACACAGGTTTTAATGAAGTCCATAACAACTGCAGCATACTCATCCAGATTCAAAGATGAATCCCTTAATACAGTCCAGTCCACCAATTCAAAGCAGTCCTATAGGCACTCCTGAGCTTCCCTTGTCCAAACCTTCATGGTCCTCACTGCTGGTGCTGCAGTCTTCAGTCTCTGCCTATACCCAGGGAGTAAAAGTACAGCCAGGTGATCAGACTTCCCGAAGTGAGGGTGTGGAATAGCACGGTAGGCAGTTGCAGAGAGAAGTGCAGAAGTTCAGGTTTTGAAATTCATTGATGAGTACTGAGGAGTTGATGGTGTTGAATGCTGAGCTGTAATCAATAAACAGCAGTCTCACATAGGTATTGCTATTGTTCAGGTGATCCAAGTTCGAGTAAAGAGCCAGGGAGATTACTGGAGGAAGGCAAATTGCAGTGGGTTTGGGTCCTTTCTCAGGCAGGAGTTATTTCTAGCCATTCCATATAACCATATAACAATTACAGCACAGAAACAGGCCATCTCGGCCCTTCTAGTCCGTGCTGAACTCTTATTCTCACCTAGACCCACCGACCTGCACTCAGCCCATAACCCTCCATTCCTTTCTTGTCCATATATCTATCCAATTTAACTTTAAACGACAACATTGAACCTGCCTCAACCACTTCTGCTGGAAGCTTGTTCCACACAGCTACCACTCTCTGAGTAAAGTTCCCCCTAAACTTTTGCCCTTACAAATCTCAACTCATGTCCTCTTGGTTGAAACTCCCCCATTCTCAATGGAAAAAGCCTATCTACATCAACTTTATCAACCCCCCTCATAATTTTAAACACCTCTATCAAGTCACCCCTCAACCTTCTACGCTCCAAAGAATAAAGACCAACTTATTCAACCTTTCTCTGTAACTTAGGAGATGAAACCCAGGCAACATTTTAGTAAATCTCCTCTGTACTCTCTCAGTTTTATTGACATCTTTCCTATAACTTGGTGACCAGAACTGTACACAATACTCCAAATTTGGCCTTACCAATGCCTTATACAATTTTAACATTACATCCCAACTCCTATACTTAATGCTCTGGTTAATAAAGGCCAGCATACCAAAAGCTTTCTTCACCACCCTATCCACATGAGATTCCCCCTTCAGGGAATTATGCACCATTATTCCTAGATCCTTCTGTTTTACAGCATTCTTCAATGCCCTACCATTTACCATGTATGTCCTATTTTGATTAGTCCTACCAAAATGTAGCAACTCACATTTTTTATCATTAAACTCCATCTGCCATCTTTCAGCCCACTCTTCTAACTGGCCTAAATCTCTCTGCAAGCTTTGAAAACCTACTTCATTATCCACAACTTCATTATCTTAGTATCATCTGCATACTTACTAATCCAATTTACCACCCCATCATCCAGATCATTAATATATATGACAAACAACATTGGATCCGGTACAGATCCTTGAGGCGCACCGCTACACATCGTCCTCCAATCTGACACACAGTTATCCACCACTACTCTCTGGCGTCTCCCATCCAGCCACTGCTGAATCCATTTTACTACTTCGGTATGTCAGAGACCCTGCTATTTCCACACTGACTTCTCTCAAGGTCCTAGGGAATATCCTATCAGTACACGGAGAGTTATCTACTTTTATATTCCTTAAAAGCACCAGTTCTTCATCTTCATTAATCATCATAGTTTCCCTACCTGTTTCCCTTATCTTACACAATTCAATATCGTTCTCCTTCATGAATACCAAAGAAAAGAAATTGTTCAAAATCTCCCCCATTTCTTTTGGCTCCACACATAGCCGTCC
This sequence comes from Mobula hypostoma, assembly GCF_963921235.1. Taxonomy (NCBI): domain Eukaryota; kingdom Metazoa; phylum Chordata; class Chondrichthyes; order Myliobatiformes; family Myliobatidae; genus Mobula; species Mobula hypostoma. Next base: position 115,532,661 of record NC_086097.1, on the reverse strand, counting down.
ACTCTGATTCTCCAAGGGACCAATTTTATCCCTCACTATCCTTTTGCTATTAATATAACTATAGAAACCCTTTGGATTTATCTTCACCTTACTTGCCAAAGCAGCCTCGTATCTTCTTTTAGCATTTCTAGTTTCTTTCTTAAGATACTTTTTACATTCTTTACATTCCTCAAGCACCTCATTAACTCCAAGCTGCCTATATTTATTGTAGATCCCTCTCTTTTTCTGAACCAAGTTTCCAATATCCCTTGAAAACCATGGCCCTCAAACTTTTAACCTTTCCTTTCAGCCTAACAGGAACATAGAGATCCTGTACCCACAAAATTTCACATTTAAATGACGTCCATTTCTCTATTACATCCTTCCCATGAAACAAATTGTTCCTATCCACTCCTTCCAAATCCATTCACATCTCCTCAAAGTTAGCCTTTCTCCAATCAAAAATCTCAATCCTGGGTCCAGTCCTATCCTTCTCCATAATTATATTGAAACTAATGGTATTGTGATCACTGGACCCAAAGTGCTCCCCAACACATACCTCCGTCACCTGCCCTATCTCATTCCCTAACAGGAGATCCAACACTGCTCCTTCTCTAGTTGGTACCTCTATGAATTGTTACAAAAAACTATCTTGCACACATTTGACAAACTCCGAACAATCCAGCCCTTTTACAGGATGGGCTTCACAGTCTATGTGTGGAAAATTAAAATCTCCCACAATCACAGCCTTGTGCTTAATACAAATATCTACTATCTCCTTACAAATTTGCTCCTCCAGTTCTCAGTCGCCATTAGGTGGTCTGTAATACACCCCTATAAGCGTCACTACACCTTTCCCATTCCTCAATTCCACCCAAATAGCCTCCCTAGACGAGTCCACTAATCTATCCTGCCAGAGCACCACCGTTATATTTTCTCTGACAAGCAATGCAACACCTCCCCCTCTTGCCCCTCCTATTCTATCACACCTGAAGCAACAAAATCCTGGAATGTTTAGTTGCCAATCACACCCCACCTGCAACCACGTTTCACTAATAGCTACAACATCATATTTTCAGGTATCAATCCATGCTCTAAGCTCATCCACCTTTCTTACGATGCTTCAAGCATTAAAATAAATGCATTTAAGAAACTCCCCACCTCTTACTCTCTGTTTATCCTTAATGGAGCAAACAACTTTGTTATCTTTTTCTTCCTTGTCCCCTACATCTTTGGTCTGAGTGCTCCGGAACTCTGTCCCCTGCCTATCCTCACTCACACACTGTCTACTAGGTTTCTCTATTTGTGAACTAACCTCCTCTCTCCTAGTCATTTAATTTGATTTCCCTCCCCCTAACCATTCTAGTTTAAATTCATCTCAGTAGCCCTTGCAAATCTCCCTGCCAGGATATTGGTCCCCCTAGGATTCCAGTGTAACCCGTCCTTTTTGTCTGGTCACACCTGCGCCAAAAGAGGTCCCAATGATCCAAAAACTTGAATCCCTGCCCCCTGCTCCAATCCCTCAGCCACGCATTTATCCTCCACCTCATTGCATTCCTACTCTCACTGTCGCGTGGCACAGGCAGTAATTCCAAGATTACTACCTTTGTGGTCCTTTTTCTCAACTCCCTTCTTAAATCCCTATATTCTTCTTTCAGGACCTCTCCCCTTTTCCTCCCTATGTCATTGGTACCTATATGTACCACGACCTCTGGCTGCTCTCCCTCCCACTACAGGATATCTTGGATGCGATCAGAAACATCCCGGACCCTGGCACCAGGAAGGCAAACTACCATCTGGGTCTCCAGACTGTGTCCACAGAATCGCCTTTCTGACCCCCTAACTATCGAGTCCCCTATTACTACTGCCCTCCTCTTCCTTTCACTACCCTCCTAAGCTACAGGGCTGGACTCTGTGTTGGAGGCACGGCCACTGTCGTTTCCCCCAGGTAAGCTGTCCCCCCCCCCCCCAACAGTACTCAAACAGTATTACCATTCAAAGCACATCATTACAGTAGATGTGAGTGCTAGCGGGCAATAGTTGTTAAGGCAGTTTACCCTGCTCTTCTTGGGCACAGGTATGATTGATGCACATTTGAAGCAGATGGAAACCTCTGACTGCAAGAGTGAGAGATTAAAGATGTTCTTGAACACTCCAGCCAAATGGTTGGCACAGGATTTCTGTACCCTGCCAGGTTCAACATCGGAGACTGGGCCTTACGAGGGTTCATTCTCTTGAAGAAGGTTCTGACGTCATCCTCAAAGACAGCGATCACAGGGTTGCCAGATGCTATGGGGATTCGCAGAGTTGTAGTTTTATCCACCTTTTCAAAGCATGTATAAAAGTCATTGAGCTCATTGGAGAGTAAAGTATCACTGACCTTTACATTGTTATCCTTCGCCTTATAGGAAGTAATGTCATGCAAACCCCAATACTGCTGTCATGCATCTGACTGTATCTTACTTTGTGTAAGTGAACAGGCCCATCTGCTTCAACTGTAAGGGACAGGAAGCAGTCTTTCTGCAGTCATTTTGCAGCTGTTCAAGGAATATTGTGACATAGCACCAAGACCTCAAGTTCATATTATATAAAATTTTGTTAAACATTGGATGAATGGAGCATGCAATGACAATTTAACTCTTTCCGAACTTCAATTTGCAAAGTCTGTTAAATCTGTTAGTGACTAAATGTCTGTTGGTCACTTTGAGAGCTAGGTTGATAGATTCTTTACAACACAAAACATGCAGGAGAAACTCAGCAGGTCAGGCAGCATCTATGGAAATAAATAAATGGTTGATGTTTCAGGCTGAGCCCCTTCTTCAGGACTGGTAAGGAAGGGGGAAGATGCCAGAATAAGAAGGTGAGTGAAGGGGAAGGAGGTTAGCTAAAAGGTGGAAGGTGAAACCAGATGGGTAGGAAAGTTAAAACACTGGAAATGAAGAAATCTGCTAGGAGAGGAGAGTGGACCATAGGAGAAAAAGAAGGTGTCACAAGGTGGCAAGACAGAGACACTGAAGTACTAGGAACCGGACTCAGAGTGTCAAGAAAGCAAGGGAAGTGGGGAAGAAAGGACGCTGGACATTGACACAGGTCCTGGACGAGACTAGGATGCAGGACCTGGGCTAGGACATGGACGAAAAACACAGAACCCAGACAAGGAACTAGGAACAAGGAGGCTGGACTACTGACACGGAACTCTGGAACCAGAGCCTGGACAAGGACCTAGAACCTGGATCTTGGTTGGGACTCAGAACCTGGGTCTTTGCTCGAAACTGGAACCCGGGTCTAGGTAAGGACTCAGGACTAGGATCTTGGCAAGGACAGGACATGGCTACAGAACAGGACGTGGAAATCCTGCATAGGACAAGGCCCACGGACAGGACGAGGTTATTGGACGTGGCTTGGACACGACGAGCTTCTTGGACGTGGCTTGGACAGGACGAGGTTTTTGGACATGACTTCAACAGGACGAGGGAACCCCAGCACTAGGCTGGGCAAGGTACTCCTGGGCTGGGCGAGGCACATGGACAGGACAAGAACACAAAACCTTGACTTGGTCAAGGGGGACAGGAGCACAGAGCCTCGGTCAAGGGGGACAGGAACACAGAGTTGGGACCCCTCCTTGGGAACAGGACTTGGGGCCGGGGCTCAACACAGTGTCAGGACCCCTCCTAGGGAGCAGGACGTAGGGTCGGGACTCATAAACAGAACACTGAAGAGACAGATCTCCACTCAAAATAGCAGCAAACAGCCGGACCTACCTGGTGGAGGTGTGGACACAAGCGAGGTAGCAGGCAAGGCTTAAGGCAAAGGTTTCAGGCAAGGCTTCAGGCGAAGGTAGCAGGTAAGGGCTACAGAAGGAAGGGGAAGGGAAGGGAACAGTCCAGCAACTGAAGCTGAACTCAGGAGCTGTTTTATGTAGCCAGCCCAAGATGAGAGTCATGTGCCTCAATTAAGGCACACTCAGGATAAGGGAAAACCAGAAAACCTGGAATAAGGATCGATGGACCGGACTGTGAACTCGAATGCGGACTTCACAGACCAGACCATGACAGAAGGAAGCGGGAACCTATGCAGAGGTGATAGGCAGGTGAGAAGAGGTATTAGACAAGAGTGGGGAATAGAAGAAAAGGGGAAAGGGAAGGAAAAATACTTTTTACCGAAAGGAGAAATCAACATTCATGCCATCAGATTGGAGGTTACCCAGACCGAATATAAGGTGGTGCTTCACCATCCTGAGGGTGGCCTCATTGTGGCATAAGAGGAAGCCAAGGATCAACATGTCAGAACAGGAATGGGAATCGTCACTAAAGTATTTAGCCAACGGGAAGTTTCAGTTTTGGCGAATGGAGTGGAAGTGCTCCACAAAGCAGTGCCCCAATTTACAAGAAGTCTCACTAATGTAGAGAATGCTGTATCAGGAGCACCAGATGCAATAGACATCCCCAAAAGAATTGCAGGATGAGTGTTGCCTCTGAGAGATACTGCTTGGTGCCCTGAATAGAGATGAGGGAGGAAATGAATGGGCAAGTGTAGCACTATGGCAGTTGAGTTGCGAGGGAGATTAGTGGGGACAGATAAATGGACAAAGGAGTCATGGAGGGAGCAATTCTTGCGCAAAATAGAGGTAAAGATATGTTTTTGTGCTAAGATCCCTTTGGAGATTTGCTTAAGTTGCAAAGAATGATTTGCCGGATGCAGGGTTTGATGGGGTAGGAGGTAAGGACAAGAGGAACTGTTACGGCAGTGGGAAGATGGGGTGAGTATAGATGTTTGAGAAATGGAAGAGATGCGAGTGAGGGTAGTACCTATGGTGAAGGAAGGGAAACCCTGTTCTTTGAAGAAGGAGGACATCTCTGATCTCCTCAAAAGGAAAGCCTCATCCTGGGAACAGATGTGGTGGAGACAGAGGAACTGTGAGAAAGGAACAGCATCTTTATAGGAAACAGGATGGGAAGAGATATAGTTTAAGATAGCTGTGGGAATCAGTAGGTTTGTAAAAGATGTTAGTTGACAGTTTATCTCCAGAGATGGAGACAGAAAGAGCGAGAAAGGGGAAGGTAGTGTCAAAAATGGACCAGGTGAAATTAAGAGCAGGGTGGAAGCTGTAGTCAAATTTGATGATATTGATGAGCTCAACCTTGGTGCATGAAGCAACACCAATGCAGTCTTCAATATAGCGGAGGAAGAGTTGGGGAGCATTAACAGAGAAGGCTTGGAACATGGACTTTTCTACGTAGCTAACAGAAATGCAGGCATAGCGGGGGCTCATGCGGATGCCCATAACTATCTCTCAAGCCAGGAGAAAGTGGGAGGAGCTGAATGAAAAATTGGTGAGGATGAGGTCAGAGAAGTGTGATGGTGGAGGGGAACTGTTTGGTTCTTTTGAGGAGAAAGAAGCAGAGAGCTTTAAAGTCTTCTTGTTGGGGTTAGAAGTTTCGGCAGTGGACACCCATGGTGAAAATAAGGTGATCAGGGCCAGGGAACTGAAAATTAGTGAGAAGATCAAGAGCATGAGAGGTGTTGTGGATGTAGGTGGAAAAGAACAGAACCAAGGGGTATAGAATGGAGTTGAGGTATGAGGACATGAATTCAATGGGGTAGGAGCAGGCAGAGAGAATGGGCCTACCCAGACAACCAGGTCTGTAGATCTTGGGTAGGAGGTAGAAGCGAGCAGTGTGTGGTAAGGAAACTATGAGTTTGGTGGCAGTGGGTGGGAATTCTCCATAGTTGATGAGGTCAGTGATGGTGTTGGAGGCAGTTTTCTGATGGTCTGGAGATGGGTCCACTTTAAGGGACAGGCATGAGGAGGTGATGGATTCTTCATTTGGGCTCATTATTTATGTATGAAGACATTAATGTTCTTTTGTAAGTCCAAAGGAATATTGTGTCTAAAATATCAGTGGATTAATGGACAAGGAGTGACCATTACAATGTCTAATTGATTTATGAGGGTATGTTGAACACTGTGTTAATGGATACAGGATGTGTTTGAAAAAGAGACAGACAGTGTTGAGACTAAAGATCAAAGAATTAGTCTGGCTCGTGGTTACTCTGTGCTTGTGAAGCTCATATTAAGCAGGGTGCCTTTCCCGATTTCATCAGACTTCAGACTTCAACTGAGGGCCAGATGTTGTGATCAGTGCCTGGGACACAGGTGTGATTTCATGAGTGATTCGGAATTCTGAGTTTTTCCGACAACAGCAGCAATCAAGCGATGACAAAGAATCATGAGCCCTGAAATCTTTGTGACTTGCTACATGTTTTATTTTATGACAATAAATTAAACTTAAGTTACTTTGTTGTGCTTGTACATTTATTACCACATCTCCTGGACACTCAAAATGTTGGGTCTGATCAACCCAGCCCATTCCAAAGCCTCAGGTAATTAGATGGTAAAGCTGAAAATGAGGTTAGTCGACTGTCGTATCTGATGATGAGAATTAGATTTGTGCAGTTCTTCTATGATGTGACCTGTGTGAAAAAAAACAGTATGAAAGAGTTTTAAAGTGGAAAAAGCCATGGCACTGAACAACACACAGAAAATGCTGGAGGAACTCAGCAGGCCAGGCAGCATCTATGGAAAAAAGTATAATTGATGTTTTGAGCCAAATCCCTTTGACAGCACTCACTCCCAAACTCCAGTCGTAAGAGCAGAAGAGTAGTCACTACAAGTGGGATTATCCTTGTCTACAGTGGATGGTCATGACCTCTTCTGTGTCTTTCACTTTCCATGAAGCATTGTAGAACCACCTTCCGGGCAATTGAATCTTGCCTATTTCAAGTCCAAGTTCAACTTCATGTTCAAGTTTGTTGTTATTCCAACAGTATACATGTATGCTGCCAAACCAATCAATGTTCCTCCAGACCAAGGTGTACAACACTGTACATGTAACACACACACACAACACGTAAAGTAATATTAACCTCAAATGAATTAACATATAATGAGTTGCATTTGTGACACATGCTAAAAAGTACAGTCTAATGCTACGCACTTCACACATGGTGAGATCTGCGTGATGGCAGGCTGTTCCATAGTCTCATGGCCTGGAGCGAGAAGCTCTTTGCCATTCTAACAGTCTTTGTCCTAATGCTGCTGTGCCTCCTACTTGATGGTAGGGGGTCAAAGAGATTGTTGGACTGATGGGAAGGATCGTTGACAGTGTTAAGGTTCCTGTCTACACAGTGCTCCTGGTAAACATCTCGGATGGGGGTGGTGGGGGAAGAGAGGCCCTGATGATCCTCTCAGCAGTCCTTAAGTCCTACGTAGGGTCTTGTGCTCAGATGCCTTGCAATTCCCATACCAGGTGATGATGCCACAGGGCAGGGAACTCTTAAAAATTGGTTAGAATGGTGGGGGCCTTGCTTGCCTCAGTCTTCTCAGGAAATGGAGTTGCTACTGTGCTTTCTTGACTAAAGAGGTGGTGTTGAGGGACTAGGTGAGATTGTTATGTGCACACTCAGAAACTTGGTGCTCCAAACTCTCTCCATGGAGGAGCTGTTTACTGTGTGTGCAATGAGGAGTGGTCAGCCTGCTCCTTCATCAAGTGGCTGATCTCAACCACCCAGTTTGCCAGGACTGACTTCACGTGCTGTGACAGCCGTGTCCATGTTTCGGCAGTGTGAGGCCAGCTGGCTCGGTTCCGCTGGTTTAGCCTGCCTGTGGAAGCGGTGCACCAGGTGCAGCCAGGTAGCCAACAGCTAGTTGGAGCCACAGGTGAGAGAGGAGTCTCTGATGAGGACCAAAGGTGAATGAGTTGCCCCTGAATGGACATGACAAGCCCCTTCACCAGAGGTGTTACTACCACTCCCTGGACACCTGTACACATGGGGAGGTACCTGTACATTGAAGCCCAAAAGCCAACGCAGTCTTTATATTTTTATTGTATCATTTCCTTTGTTGGATGGAATGATTGTGAGCACTTTATCGCTGCTGGGGCTTCTGACATTAGTGCAGACTTTGTCATGTCACAGTGGAAAGGAACATTACCAGTGATGTCAGAAATGGAATGGAGCATCCACCAAACAAGTATACCAACAGCTAAAAACTGCTCGAGGAACTCATCAGGCCGATCAGCTTTTGTGGTGGGAAGAAGAATCATCATTCTTTCGGATTGATGGGTGGAAAGATCCAGGAGGGAGAGGGGGTTCTATGCTGTGATATGTCACTCCCGGATGAGCTCTGTGCATACATCTACTGATGCCTCTGGACACATCTTCAGTGATGTTCCTGGAATCATCGGGTGTTTCGGGTCTATCAACATCATACACCCTCCTCTCGGTGACCCAGCCAGGGCTGATCAGACCCCAGCTTGTGTCCAGATGGCTAGCTACTTATGACTCCATGGCTCCCCTCTTTTGAGCCACAGCCATCTTGAGGCCCTCTCTGCCGCATCGGTGGTACTGCGGATGGCTCTCCTCTTCTTCTCTCCCTCGATGCCCAAAATGCTGAAGACTCTAGCTAAGGAACAGGCTGTGAACCCCCTACATCCAACCTCCACTGGGAGACATCTCGCTCTCCATCCAGCCTGCTGACAGTTGCTGACCAGTCCTGAGTACTTGGAGAGCTTCCTTTCAAAGGCCTCTTCCAAGTTATCTTCCCATGGGACTGTCAGCTCCAGCAGTACCACTTGCTTAGTAGACTCAGACACCAGGACAATGTCTGGTTGCAGGGTGGTAGCTGCGATATGATTGGGGAACTTCAGCTGCCCTTCGAGGTCCACCAACAGCTGCCAGTCCCTTGCAGAGGTCAGAATGCCTGCAGATGTTCTTTTGGCAGGTATTGGCTGCTCCCCAGCTCTGACAAAGGCAATGGTCTGCTTGAAGGGTCGGGACCGCTTCGCCCACTCAACTCCTGCACTGACGGCTTCAGCGATGTTCTTCAGGACCTGATCATGCCTCCACCTGTACCGTCCCTCACCAAGTGCCCTTGCACAGCCCCATGTGTGCAGGTTTGATGGGCTTGGAAGCACATCGTACACTGCCTGGATGAGAAATTGGATGCAGTGTGGCTCAGCTTTCCAAAGATCAGCCCAGGTCACTTTCCTCTCAACTGCATTCTTCCATCTTGTCCAAGCTCCCTGTTGCTTCATTCTCACCACCTTGCAGGCTCTCATCTCCTCTACTACTGCTCTCACCTCCTCCTGAACTAGACGCCGCCTTTCCTTCCCTTTGGTGTCCATTTGGGGAGTTGGAAAAGATCCTAGCCCAGCTCAGCCTCATGTGACCACTCCCACCAGCCTCCTGTGACAGAGCCTCGCCTCTGCTTCCTGAACAGCTTCCTCTGCCTTCCACTTCCTGCCATCCTCACTTGGATCCCTGCTCTAGCTACCTTCGGATCACTTGAGTCCCTATACTGTAGCACTTCTCTGGCTCTTGTTACCTTGAATTCTTCCTCCAAGGATTTGAAGGGCAGTTGCTGTTTGTTGTGGTGTCCATAGAGTGCGATGCTGCTCAGGCTCTTTGGCAGCCCCAGCCATCTCCTGAGGTGGTTGCTAACCCTCCTCTCTAAGGTTTCGACTGTCGAGATCGGAACTGCATAGACGAGGAGGGGCCACAGGATTCTGGGAAGAATGTCATGCTGATACACCCAGGCTTTGAACTTCTCAGGTAGGCCAGACTTGTCCACAGATTTCAGCCAGCCATCCAACTCGGTGCAGGTTGCCTGAATGGATGTTGTGGCCCTTAAAGAGCTGTCAAAAACCTTGCCTAAGCTCTTGACTGGCTTTTCTGTGATGGTTGGGATGGCTGTGCCTGCGATGCTGAACCGGAACTTGTTCTCCACCTTCCCTTTCCTCAGCACCATAGATCTTGATTTGACTGGCATGAAACACATCCAGGCCCACTCTACCAGCTTTTTGAGCCACTGCAAAATACCGGCAGCCTGGGACTGATTCTGTGGTGACTGTGAGGTCATCCATGAATGCCCTGATAGGTGGTTGCCATTGAGCAGAATTCATTCTGGGCCCTCTGCACTCTGGTTCAGCAGACTTAGTGAGCATGTTCATGACTAGAGAGAACAATGTCACTGAGATACTGCACCCTGTGATGATGCCGACCTCCACCTTGTGCCAGGTTGATGTAATTGCTCGTGAAGAGACCCTCATCCTGAAGTTGCTGTAATAATCAGCGATAAGGTCTCTGATTCTGCTGGGGACGTGATATTTGGTCAGTGTGAGCTGCACCAGCTTGTGCGGAATGGAGCCATATGCATTTGCCAGGTCGAGCCACAACACTGACAGGTTGCCCTTGTTCTCTCTGGCCTCCCTGATGAGCTGTGTCACCATACTGATGTGCTCCAGACTGCCCGGCATCCCTGAAATGCCACCCTTCTGGACTGATGTATCAATATAGATGTTCTTTGCTAGGTAGGTGCACAACCGGTTGGAAACTGCACTGAAGAAGATCTTCGCCTCGACACTCAGCAGGGAGATGATGCGAAACTGATCTATCTGGGTGGCATTTTCCTCCTTCGGGATCCACACCCCTTCAGCCACTCTCCACTGATCTGGGATTTTCCCCCTTCTTCAGAAGGTTCTCAGGACCTTCCACAGACGCAGCTGGAGTTTGGGGCAGTTCTTGTACACTTTGTACGAGGTGTTGCTTGGTCCTGGAGCCGAGCTTGCCCTTGCTTTGCGGACGACCTCTCTCAGTTGCAGCTCTGACATGTCGAACTGCACATCCGGTTCAGGTGGGTCTATTAGGATGTTGCACTCTCCCAACTCCTGCTCTCTTTCAGGATCATTATATATCTTCTTCAGATGTTGGTCTATGTCTTCCTGCGAACAGGCCAGTTTCCCACTGCGTTTCTCCCCTAGCAACTCCTTGGTGAACTTGAAGGGGTTGGCGATAAAGGCAGCACGTTTTCGGGCAGTTTCAGGACGCTGCCTCCAATGCCACTCTGCCCGGCGGAGGACCCTGATCTTCTTTCATAGTATGCACATCAGCTGGGCCAAGCCAATGCGCTCCTCTTCTCCTGCCTCCTTGTATTGGGACTTCAGCGCTTTCATCTCCTGCCTGATGTTGTGGATCCTCAACGCTCTTTGGTTCTTCGAGTAAG